>NW_023416284.1:108904413-114341913 GCF_014176215.1 Rousettus aegyptiacus
ACTTATTTGTGGACTTTACAGGAATATTAATAAACTAAACAGTGTTTCTCATCAGTACCTATTTTCTTTGTTTAGTTACTGTTAATCTGTTTGGGGTGCTATAACAGAATACCATAATCTGGGTGGTTTATAAACAACAGAAATTTATTCTCAGTTCTGGAAGCTGAGAAGGCCAAGATCAACAAGCTGGCAGATTCAATGTCTGATGAGGGCCCACTTCCTAGTTCACAGATAGCAGACTTTTGCTGTGTGGCAGGGGTAATGGATCTCTATGGGGTCCCTTTTATAAGGACATTAATCCTATTCGTGAAGGCTCCACCCTTATGATCTTGCTATCTTCCAAAAGTCTGCCTCCTAATATGATCATGTTGAAGATTAGGATGTCAACATATGAATTTGAGGAGAAGACAAAATTTCAGTTCTTAACAGTTACTATACCTTTTTCTTTCCAAATTAGTTTGTGTAGCAGTGTGGAAAAACCACCACATGAGGACAGTGACCAACTACTTCATAGTCAATCTTTCTCTGGCTGACGTTCTTGTGACAATCACCTGCCTTCCTGCTACACTGGTTGTGGACATCACTGAGACCTGGTTCTTTGGACAGTCCCTCTGTAAAGTAATTCCTTACTTACAGGTAATTGTTTTTGACACTTTTTTTGGGGGGGGGGTCAAACACAGAAACTACTGAAAAAGTATCTTCGATTATAGTCGTGGTGTTCTGTTAAGTTGACTAGTGAGCTAAGAAAGAAGTGTATTTACCCTAGAAATTGACAAACTTATGGAAAATAATACTTGAAACTTTCTGGGTAAATGAGTTAAGTTCTGATGAAAATAAAGCAACAGAATCATTATTAGATCCCGTACAAACTGTTTACTTCTTTGATCTCTAATTTTCTGATTACAAAATAAGAAATTTGAACAAAGTGATGATTGAACCTCTTTCAGGCTAAATAATTGAAGGCTATTTGTTTTTATAAGTGGGTTCATTTTATACTGAGAAATTAAGTGCTATATGATCAAAGCAGTACAGTAAACAAGTTTTAGTGTAGGTTCTGAATTAAACTGCCAGGTTCGAAATCTCTGTTCTGCCATTCACTGGTTGTATGCTATCAAGCCAAAAAATTAAGCTCTTTGTGATTCATCTATTTTTAAAGGATAATGATTTTAATTATAGCTGCTTCTATTGTTGTCATTAGTCTACTTATATAATTTATATAAATCACTTGGCATAGTGATTACTCTTTGGAAGATGATCTTATAAAAAACATAGTTTGCTCTCAGTACATATGTCATCATCATCATCATTAGCTGTTTTATTGCTGAGCAGTGAAAGCAGCTTTCCTAGAACTAATTGCTCTATAAAAAGTTAAGAACAAATATTTTCAGAAAGTAATTTTATGATCGATTGCTCTAAAATCTTTGAAAAAAAAATTACCAAGCTAGTGGCCTTAGCCATAATACTCAAAGACATGGGTTCCTTATAGCAATTGGGTAGTGAGTAAAATGGTGGCCATTCCCTACTGTGTTCTCATTCTCCATATCCCATATCCTCTCTCCATCCCTCAGTCCAGTCTTCTAAATGGTAATCGTTATATTTGGAGGAAATGAAAACGTGCTCCTAATTAAGAAAATTTGGTGAAGGTAGAATAATTGGACATTGACAAGCAAAAAAATGAATCTAGACACAGACCTTAAATACACTTTACAAAAGTAACTCAAAATGAATCAAAGACTTGAATGTAAAACCCAAAACTTTAAAAATTCTGGAAGGTAACATAGGAGAAAATCTAGATGACCTTGGATATGTTGGTGATTCTTTAGATACAACACCAAAGGCATGATCCTTGAAAGAAATAATTGATAAGCTGACTTTTTAAAATAAATAACTTCTGCTCTCTAAAGGACAATATCAAGACAATAAAAAGACAAGCCACAGGGGGAGAAAACATTTGTAAAAGACACACATAATAAAAGAGTCTTATCTAAAATATAAAAGGAACTCTTAAAACTCGATAATAAAAAAAAAATCCAATTTTAAAAAAATGGGCCAAAGACCTTAAAGGCACCACACCAGAGAAATTATACAGATGGCAAAAAACCATGTGAAAAAAATTTTCTTATCATATGCCATCAGAAAAACCCAAATTGAAACAATAATGAAATACTACTACACCACTATTAGAATGTACAAATTCTGGAACACTAGCAACACCAACTGTTGGTGAGGACATGAAGTAACAGGAACTCTCACCCACTGCTGCTGGTGAGAATGTGAAATGGTATAGCCACTTGGAAGATGGTAGTTTCTTATAAAATTAAACACAGTCCCACTATATGATACAGCAACTGCACTCTGATATTTACCCAAAGAAGTTGAAAACTTATGTCTACACAAAAACTGCATACAAATATGTATAGCAGCTTTATTTGTGATTACCAAAACTTGGAAGCAACTAAGATGTCTTTGAGTAGATGAATGGATATATAAATTATGGTATATTCAGACAATAGAATGTCATTTAGCACTAAAAGGAAATGAGCTAGCAAGCCATGAAATGATAGACACCTTAAATGGTTATTACTAAGTGAAAGAAGCCAATCCGAGAAAACTATATACTGTATGATTTCAATAATATGACATTCTGGAAAAGGAGAAATGGTAGAAAAGATAAAAATATCAGGGTTGCCAAATACTGGAAAAGAGGAATAGACAGAGCACAGAAAAAAATTAAGGCAATATGATGATAATGCGTAATGGTGGCTACATGTTGTTACATATTTGTTCAAACCCATAGAATGTATAACATGAAGAGTGAACCATAAGGTAAACTATAGAGTTTGGGTGATTATGATATGTCAATGTAGATTTATCAATTGTAATAGATGTACCACTCTGGTGGGAGATGTTAATAATAGGAAAGGCTATGCGTATGCGGAGGCAGGGTGTATATTGGAAATCTCTATATTTTCTCCTAAATTTTGATGTATCTTAAAAGTATTCCAAAAAATAAAGTCTTAATAAAAATCAAGGTTGGGGGAGACCACAATAGCTCATTAATAGAACTTATATTGATTAGTCTTTCAGATATGAAATATTATAAAGATATCTTCAGCCCAATAGTTCTTCAATGGTTTCTAATAAGGAGAAGTGATAATCATTTAGGTCAGGTATTGTTGATAGAAATAAGTGAGAAATGCCATGGAAGTTATAAGCTTCATTATAAACATTAAGTTTAACTATGAGGTTAGTTTGTGTCAGTTGGCTGAAAACCATGATGGATAACAAAAATAAATTGCAGCATAATTTTTTGAGAGAAATAGTATATTGAGCAACAGAGAAAAACATCCTCATAAAAAGTCAGTAAGAAATGGGTCTTCTGGTATTGCCACGGAAACACTGGGGAAATCATAATGGCAGAGAATTCTAATATTTCACCATCCCTGTGGTACTTCCAGCGAGCTTTGTATTTCTCTTGGTGCCAATAACCACCCAGTGGAAAATTTAAGGAATCTCCTTAAGTTTCAAGATGGCTTTAGTTGCCTAGAATCTTCTCTTTGCTGAGAGAAACTATTTCATGCTCTCTCCATGAAATAAGACTTCCTGATGGAGAGTGGAGCAATAAGGGAGGGGTGTCTCATCCTTTGGCAGGTGCGGTCCTGCTCTAATACACAGTGATACTTTTCTACAGACTAGGTACTCCAGATTCTCCTATGAGCACTTGAGGACAGACTGAAGGCAGTGTGAAACAGGAGTGATACAGGGTATTGGTCTTTCTCAAAGTTATTGACAGTATTTTTTTCAAAGAGCACAGCTCAGCAGGTCCTACAGTTGAAGGAGCATCTTCACCTCCTGAGAGATTCTGCTTCTCTGTAAAGTGTCCCACCTAATCAACTCCTCAGCTGATCCTCTTCTCCATAGGCCAAGAAGAAAACTACTGATTAACCATAAGATCTGAGTCAGATGGAAAGGACTGGATCTGTTCATTACCGCATTCAACATTACTTCTTGATGGGAAAGTTGTAATTCACAAAAATATTGGCACCCTGGTAAAACTAGTATCTCCAAATTCTTGCAATATTTATTGCCTATTATCCATACATTTTTCCAAATGGAATGAACAGTGTTAATGGTCAATAAGCTTATTATTTAAATTTAAGTGGTTTTCCTCCTTAGTTGTAGTATTCAGACACTGATGGCTTTTGTTCCTGTGTGATACTTATGCCCTACTGAATATTTAAAAGTATATTACAAAGTGCCCACCCCAATTTTCAGATTATTTGGTTGCATTTAAGATTCTTTGGACATATAGTTTTTTTAATGATTTATAGGTTCTTTTTCTTCTAAATATAATACAATACAAATTTTAGATGGGTGGGTGATATAACACATTGGCAAATTCTCAAAATATAAAAAATCAGATCAATAATTAAAATGACACTTTTTTATTTTTAATAATTCTACAAATCCAAGACCATTAAAACTTTGAGCTATTTGCTGAGTAATTATCATGAATTTCTTAGAAAGTTATATTTTATTTTTCTTCTCACACTTACAGGAGCTTTGGCTATTTTTTGAGTGACTTTTTAAAAAAAATTACAGAAAAGGCTCTCCACATAAAATGCCAGGAAAAGAGGAACAAAAGCCAAATGAGATGTGGGTGGTAGGCTCCCTCACTCTCGGTCACATGTTACCACCTTCCAACCTATTAGTGCCTGTCATCCAAATCTGTGATATGGCAAAATTTCTGTTTCTGTCGTAGATCTCTGAGATCCTTATATCATATCTATATACATGCATTAAACAGATTTATTGTCTACCAAAAAAAGTTTCCAACATTACCTTGGCCACAGGGTGCCCTTAGTATGGGTCAAGCACCTGACAAAAGAAGTTCACATCATCTCATTTTACTTCATTCACAACATTTATAATCCTCACTAGATTCATGTCTCAATGATTAACCATTGGGTTGATTTGAGCTGGTATCAAAATCTAAATGGAAAAGGCACCCCAATGTACACTCCTAAAAGTAAAAAAACTGCAAAAAAAAAAAAAACCCACAAACTAGTTTATAATAACTTAGGATAAGATGCAATTTTGTATCTTCCCCCAAGAAAATCTTGTAAATGGATACTAGTATGTATTATACACCAGTAAATATAATACTCACACAGTAAATATTCAATCACTAATTTCAAAGGGTCCGTTCAATGGATTCTACTGTTAGATCAACCATACAATCATATTCTCTCACAATGGCACGTAGCAGAGAAGGCTCACTGAACTTCGGCTCACTGTTGGCACTGGATGGTAGTCTTTCAAGTGAATTGTTTTAAATTGATTATTACTATCTAATAGGAGAAGGAAATACTAGAAATGGCTTTGTAATTTGAACCATGCTACTTCTATTCCATTTACCCACATTGATTAGAATTAATGAATAATAAATCACTGCCTCATTGAACATTTTTCACTTCTAATTTCTCAATTGGATAAAGATAGTCCTGGCACAACAACTATGAAAAGTCAACTGTCCAGATCTAGACTGTCACAATTCTATTCACAAGTTTACAACAGTATCGAGGAGCCCCAGGTACTTGGCATATTTGGAGGAAAGTAATGGAGATTGGGAAGAGAAAGGGATTATTTTGGAAAAGAGACTCGAACGTACTTTAAGGCAATGCCAAGGAATTCCCAGGACTCATCAACCAATCTAAGCCTACTCTGATAAAGTTGAGCTCTTTAAGTTATATTTAAAGTGAAATTAACCTTCAAGAATTTAACATAGTTTATGACTTTGCTTCTATTTTCTATGACTATTCTTTACTGAAAAGTAGTCAGTTCCAATTAAAAGCTAGAATTCTCAACTTGAAAATGGAAAAGAAAACTCGTAGTACAATCATTATTATCATTGCCAGAAACATAATAAGTAACAACAAACACACAGTATAGGACTAGGCTTTTTACATCTCAACTGACTCTCCCTATAATTCCATGGTTGGGTACTAGTATCATGCAAGATCACATATTTATCAAATGAGATCGAATTTATGACCAAAAAACCAGGTTGATTTCAATGATACTCTGCTGCCTTTCCAGAATCCAATCACAATGACAATAATCTTATCCTGCAATTTCACTGACTTAACAGAAAAAAATAACAACTACACATTAGTCCTGAACCTGGAAAGTGAGTGACTCGACATTGCACAGCTAGTTAGCTGGTGAGAGAGTGATAATAGATAGGTGATCCTTTATCCTTAGCTCAGAGCCATTTCTCCTGTGCTTTGCTGGCTCTTAGATCCCCTTTATTCATATACACTAATAGTCAATGCATCAATAAGGAAGGTCCTGATGTAAGAAGCAGAGATACCTGCCCTTCTCCATATTATGCGATCAATACAACTAGGAAAGAAAAAAGAGAAAAATGATTCACATCTATTACCTTAGATTGAGGCTTTCAACTATTCATTAATTCAAAATATATTTGTTAAGTATACAAAAAACTGTGCCACATACTGGAAACACATTGTGAGGGGGAAAAAAAATAGACTAGCAATTTTTCCTGCTATAGAGCTTTGCTCAAATAGAGAAGACAGATAATAAATGAACAAAATAAGTGTATTATCAGTACTGAGAAAAAAAATAGAAGTTTGTAATAAAAAAAACAGAAAAGATAATAAGGCTTAGTTTTAAAGACAGGATTTTGAGAGTGATATCAGAAGCAATGGTTCATTTAATATAGGAAAATACATTAAATATAATTGCATAAACTGATCATGTAAGTGTAGGCATGCTTAACACATTTTCTTACTATTTTCTTAAATTTCCAAGTTTAAGTATCATTTGTGGTGCTATTAATTTTATAGAAATCTGAACTAGGTGAGCCTATGTGAATTTTAGAGTTCAGTTGCTTTTACCTGCTATGAGCAAACTATAATAAGGAAATACATATACAGAATTCTCTTTTAACATAAATCATGACTTTCTTTGGGTGCAATATATTGGAATGGAACTGATATACAAATAGCCTTTGTTGTTTAAAGATAAGAAATGAGATGCCCATAATTCAAAAGCACTAATTAAATGCAATTGCAATCAAACTTCTATTTGATAATTTAAAATAAAGACAAGTCATATTACTCTCTATAGAGTGTTCCGGTTCAGACTACACATACTTTTTTTTCTCATTTGAAGATATGATTTTTTCTATCAATGAAAAATTTTCAAAACAAAATAATAAGAGTAATTATTCAAGGAATGCCATATTATAAATTAAAATATTTGGCATAAAAAAGGTTATAATGTTTTCAGTGCACCTTTTTCATCTTTAATAGGCAATATGTTTTTTTTTTCTAATATATTTTTAATATTATTTTTGGCATTTTTTTTAATAGAAAGCACTGCATGAAATGTTTTTTGGCAACTTTGAATATGGTGTCTTTTGTGAATACTTTTTAATAAGGTAAAAATATTAAAAGTGGTCCATTTAATACCTGATGCCTCTCTTTTACTGTCTTTTTTTCTCTAGACTGTGTCAGTGTCTGTATCTGTCCTCACACTGAGCTGTATTGCCTTGGATCGATGGTATGCAATCTGTCACCCTTTGATGTTTAAGAGCACAGCCAAGCGGGCCCGGAACAGCATTGTTGTCATCTGGATTGTCTCTTGCATTATAATGATTCCTCAGGCCATTGTCATGGAGTGCAGCACCATGCTCCCTGGCTTAGCCAATAAAACCACCCTCTTTACAGTGTGTGATGAGCGCTGGGGGGGTAAGTAAACTATGGCCCATGAGCTGACATTTATATTATAGTTGCAAACTGAAATTTTGATTTGCGTAGCCATTGTAAAGCTGGCCTTGTACATTTCATTGGCATTTGTTAATATAGTTTTGCAATATCATGCAAATCAAGTTGAAACCCAAAATAGTTTTACAGAATAACTCCACCTATTTTGGTTTTTCAGAAATGTTATGCATTATTACCTAGTTTTCAAATAGGGGATGAAAGGAGGAGCTTATTCCAGAATTCAGATCTAGTTATATTAATTTTTCTTAAATTCTCCACAACAGAAAGGACTCATTAATATAAATCTGAGTATGAATTCTGGAATGATTAGCATTTTATAAGATGATACAATGTTATATTGCCTCGTGTCAAGTTCCCTAATGGTCTCCAAATAAAACTTGAATTTTTTATTTTAAAACTATATCCAATTTGAAATATAACTGAAATTGAGTATGTGGATCTATGCTGCTCTCTGAGTCAAATTATCTACATTTTCTCTGTTCATAACATATTAAATGATAAACTTTATCACTGACATAATTATTATGTAATTTGAGAATTATATTAAGTATGAGTCCTTTTGTTTTCCAATATGATATGTGTGTGTATGTGTGTGCGCGCGCGTGTGTGTGTGTGTGTATAAATTTTTTTTTTTTTAAAACAAGCAGAAATTTGGAGGTCTTATATTCTTTGATTCAAAACACTTAGTGACAGTGTTTTAGGTTTTCTTTAACAGTGAAAACACTTCTATCAATGCCTGGTGATGGCACAAATCTGAACGTAGCAAAGAATGACAGGAAATAAAATAATCCTGCATTTCAACATAGCATGCACAAGTTACAAATTTATCGCATGAACTTTGAGGAAAACCATCTGTTCTCGTCTGGATAAGAATGTAATAATGGCTCATAATTATGGAATTTAAACATTAGGAAAGCCTTAGTTTATTCGAAAGCTATGCATTTATGCATATTAGAAAATGTATCAAATAAAAAATAAAACACAGTGCACTCAAGGGATTATGAACCTGTTATTGTTAAGTGTTTAAATCTTTGAATTTATGTTAATCCCTACCCTGGTACTTTTATTGGAACACCAAAAAGAAAAAAAGTCAGTAACTGCAAAATTAGGCATACACTGGGATTTTTCTATATGTTATCCAGAGACCTATAATAACTAAAGTTCATTATTCATTTTTTCTATTACCCCAAATACTAAAAATTTTTGTTGTTGTTGCTGCTGAGCTTTACCCTTCTTTTCTGAGTGTGAAATGTCCCTTAGACAAAGCATACTTTGGACAAAAGTTTACAGAGGAAGTGCTAATGTTTTGGCAAAGCATTAAAGAAAAGCAGAATTTCTTCAGATGAGGGAGAAGAAAAAGGGTGTTTCAGAAAGCAAGAAAATCCACAAAATGGGTACCATCACTTGAAGAAGAAAAGAGAAAGGTCCGAACTAGTAGTTTCTGGAATGTAGGGGTATGCAGTCATGAATTGTATTTGGAAAGAAGGCGGGTCAAGGACCAATGGCAACATATCTCTTATGTAATTGCTTTATAATGAGTTATATTTGGAAAACAGTCTAAAGATCTCTTGGTTAGAATTCTTTAGTTAATTCATGATTAAACTGAGTCATAAATTATTTGCTCAATATTATGAAGCAAACAAGTACATTTAAATCTAAGTTTTCAACTCAAAAGTTAGATGGTAATTAGGTAAAATATCCACTTATTAGCCAATATGTGTCAGTAATGATTTATCTAAATGTTTTGGTAATTAGTTTCACATGTTTGTAGGCTGCTTTTATAAACTTTTCTTTTTTTTAATGTTGCCCTGAATAATCAAGTAGCATAATTCCAATTAACGAAAAATTTATAAGGCTAGGGGATCTTGTCAGTAATTATGTTTAATAGCCACATCATTTTCTAATCACCTTTGAGCAATAAATAGGTAAAACTCATTTCAACCTCAAACATTTTTATTATTTAACTCTAGCAGGGACATTTCCATCCCCCCCCCCCAAAAAAGGAGCAACTGTTATTTAATAACTTCAAATCTAAACTCAACTTTTAGAAGCCATTTAAGAAAACTATTTAAAAATGATTTTACATTAGCCCATAATTACTTAAAGGCTAAAATTAAATGATACCAAATTAAATTTCATCATCTTCAAAATCAAACAATAAGATCTATGAAATTAGCTTTTTAAATATTAAATAAAAATGTTAATCACTTAATGTTTTCAAGAATAGAAAAGAATTCAAAAATGATTCTTATCATTTTACTTATTAGACTTTTATTTATTATAATAATTTTTATATAACATGAGCTTTATTAAATATTTAGGCTATTTATAAGTTCATTTTCAACTTAAAATGTTAAAACTTGGACACATGTGTGATAATCATGACTCAAAGTCATCATAGAAAATTATATTTTACAGTGTTACTCCTTAAAATTTAAACATCTTTAGAGTCTAAATACCATTTAGCCTGATTAAAAAAAAAATTTGTTGTGAAATAGCCTTTCTTTGAGTTTAATTCATGAACCATGTTTCTTCTCTGTATCCTAAGTCAATAATGTAGTTATAAAAAGCAGATCGTAATATCATAAGTGTCTTATAACCAAGATTACAGTATGGAAAAAGCCGATAAACAATGTGATCACTTGATTCATATCTATCATATCACATTTGGGAAATTCTTGAAAATGTTGTCACATTCATGGTGCAAAATAACTGAAAACTGTCTTACTGAAAATAATACTAAAATGATGTACTATTCTACAGATAAATTATTTATACAACTTATTATATTTTTCTTTGCCTGTGACTTGATGCATATTATAAAATGTGTTTTAAACACCAAACTGTTATCACAGCGAAGGTATCCATAGCTATATTTTTTTTGAAAATTGCCTACCCAAATCTACCTTTCTCTACAAACCATAAATTTTGGCAGGCACACTTGACACTCAGGAAAAAATAAAATGTATGAATATTTATTTAAATAATATTAAATATGTTCATTGCTTCAGTCATATCAATTCATACTAGTAAAATTTAAATTTTTTTTATAGTTATATCCATACTTTCTTGATTGCATGGTTTATAAATGCATAATTTCACGGGATGGATCCAATGAAAGAAAAGTAACTTTCTTTTTGCACTAAATCAAATATATAGTTGCCTCACTGTTTATTCATACAACGATTAATGAGCATGTACTATTTGTCAAACATTGTTTTGGATACTGGAAATTCATAATCTCTCTCCTCTTGGATTTTATTGCCAAATTGTTCTTCAGTGGTCTGAAAAAAAAATGGATCCTTCTTTACAGCCAAATTAAGTATGGCATCTGGCCTACTATTAGATTTTGAAAGTTTATAAATATGTGTGTATGTGTATTAATAGTAATATTTATTGAAAATATTTTTAGGGAGAATATAATAAAATATATTAAAGATTCAGGTAAACTTTAATGAATCCATAAATTTTGAAAAGACAATCTAAATTAAATATTTGGGAAATTATTTACTTGTCCATTAAATCCTCGACAGGTGTAACATGAAGTTTTTAGATAATTAGATTAACAATTTAACATCTGACCTTAACTCATCTGAGAGAAATTAAGTTTTATCTGTCTAATATATGATATTATTCTTTAATCTCTGATTTTAAAACCTAAATAAAGATCCTTATTTGTTAGTTGGTATATACGCAAGAATTTATTCAGATATGCCTATTCATCAGTTGAGTGGAGACACCAATTTTTAATGGTTGTCAATCTTCAAAATGCTATTTTCTGATTTAGGTAAACTTTAAGTGGGACAAATTTCATGTAGCTACATTCTAGGCCATATATGAATGTTTTGAAATTTATTGAAGACATGTTCATCAAGTACAGAGAGACTTCAAAGATAGTTTCGATATTTACAAATTAAAATTTCAATAGTATTTCTAGGTTTTCAATTAGCTTAGACTCTAAACATAAAATGAGGAATTTAAGATTATGATGTTTCTCCAATTATCTATAAAAATCTTTTTGTTGAAACAGTCTGTCCTACCTTAAAGTGTAATTTTGCTTGATCAACTTTTCTCTGTGTGGGTGTTCATCATCATAATATGAATTTGCAAGCCAATTACATATTTTTCCAATTCTTTATAAATATGCTGACTGCTGACTGCTGGACGGGCTTTCTTTCTCATCTATTTTAAACACCAAACTGTTATCACAGGGAAGATATCCATAGCTGTATTTAAAAAAAAAAAAATTACCTGTCCAAATCTACTTTCCTCTACTTACTCAATTTAGTCTGATGCAGACATCAAGGATTCACAGGTATGTAAGCTTCAAAGGTGTATTTTTTTATGTGGGAAGCTCATGTGACACCTTTTTCAAAACAAATAAAATTTCAAAGCCTCTTTGGTGCCTGGAAAGTGCTGAAGTCACTCTTCAGTTTCTTTGAAATTGGCTCACCAAATTCTGCTCACTTCAAAGGGAAAGGATGTTTATTATTCCTCCAGTCAGGCTGTTTGGTTTCTATCACTTTTTATGTAACTGGCCTGTTTTACAGGATAAACTTGAAAGGAAGTTAGAAGCTGATGAGCTATGTGTGAGCCACTTGGGCCACTGAGAAGCTAAAAATGACACCTCAAATAAGTCTCTTAGACCTAGCAGCAGATGCACCCTGACGTCTCCTCTGAAGATTAAGATGGAGAAAAACATCTATCAGAGAAAGAAGACAGTTTAAGAAGGAAGAATAAGGAGAATATTAAACTCAACCAACTCTAAAAGATAAGGTTATGGAATCAAGAAAGTAGAGAGTATTCAACCCGCAGATATGTTTAAAATATATTTAGTAAGAAACTAATGATTGTTCAATCAACATTATTGTTAGTAGGGTCATCATCACAATTATTGTTAGTTAATCCTGACTATAAATTGCCCTTACCACATTTGATTACGTAACAAAAATTCATGCTTCTTTCTATATGCCCTTTCTGAGGTAACGAAAAGAATAAAATGCATGGAGGTGATAGCGTTCACTATCAATGATAGTATGAAACCAACCCCATTGCCAGTATCAAAGTCAAAATAATGTATGTAATTTTTAGAAGTGAAAAAAAACCTCTTTGTTTTGTTAGCATTTAGTTAGAATTATATTTAATTATTGCATTTAATATTCATGAAATTCATTTTCTGTTTTCTGTTTTACATTTAAAAGTAGTTGGATCACTGTAATGTATTAAAATATGATTTAATATATTATTTAAAGTAGGGGTCCTCAACCCCAGGGCAATGGACCAGTACCAGTCTGTGGCCTATTAGGCATCAGGCCATAGAGCAGGAGGTGAGTGGTGGGCAAGGGAGTGAAGCTTCATCTGTATTTGCAGCCACTCCCCATTGTCAACATCACTGCCTCAGCTCCACCTCAGATCATCAGACAGATTCTTATAGGAGCATCAGTCCCTGGTTCCAAAACTGTTGAGAACCGCTGATTCAAAGCATTTAAAAACTCGGTAATGAACATATTTTAGAAAATCTAAAAAAAAATCGATGTTAAGCCATTCATTAAATGATTAATTGATCTGTAATAAATGTTTAATTAATGATAGGTATCACTTGTGTACATAGAATTAAGTATAAATAAGAAATGAGTGTAATCCTAGAGGTGCTTATGCCTAGTGAGATAGATATTTAAAAAAATACCCATATTGATTTAAAAATTATCTTTAAAAAAGCCCTAGAAATCCCATTTTTATTAAAAATGAATGCATACATACATATATACACACATATACAACATACTTAAAGAGGAATTTTGTATATGTTCTAGTAAGTCAACAAAAACAATCATTATCAAATGTTTACTGTATTTATTTTTTTGAAATTTTTCCACATTTGAAGGTACAGCTGAAAACAGCTTACCATTTCTCAGGAAACTTACATTTTAATGGGAAAGAATCAACTGAGTTTACATGCTCTTTTAATTTTGACAAAAGCATTAGTAATTAGTTTTGATTGAGTCATGTCCTTTTTTACAAATGCAAGTAGAGGACAATCCAAATTAATTTTCATTAAGTAGCCACATTTAATTAAGACAAAACAGACTTTTTAATAAATGAACACTTGACTTTGGATAGATTGTGGCAGTACAAATTAAGAAATGGCCAATTATTCCTCTCTGAGTACATTAAATGAAATTAAGATTTCACATTTAGTATGTGTACATAAATATATATATGAGCAAATATAAATATTGTAAATTACTTTTTGCTTTTTTGTATATACGTGCCAGTAAATTCGTATAGAAGGTAAATGTAGGTAAATGTGTACTCTGAAGGCAAAACATTGACAAAGTTATCTTTTAAAAAATCTATGAATTATAAGATATTATTATTTTGACTTTCATTCCAGGTGAAATTTACCCCAAGATGTATCATATCTGTTTCTTTCTGGTGACATACATGGCACCACTGTGTCTTATGGTATTGGCCTATCTGCAAATATTTCGTAAACTCTGGTGCCGACAGGTATGTATTTCGAATAATTTTCTTCTGTTTTTCTTAGGATGTACTTAAAAACAAAATTTCAGAGTAGATTGAACCAACATAGTTATGCTTAGCAAAGGATTGTGTATTCTTCTAAAATAATGAGGCTCTGACCATGGCAATATGATTTGGCATTTTTTAGGGTGATATTTAGGGAACGTATTTTTTGAACTGCCTCAATAACTTTAAATTTTAAATATCTGTGATTAATTGACAATTTTTGACTAGAACTAATAATATAAATTTTACTTTTTATAAGAAATAATGAATAAATTGCTTTTAAGGATTCCTGAGACTATACGTAAAGAACATTATATTTTTGATGAGATTTATGTAATACATTTTATTTTATGAGTTAAATCTCCAACTTCAAAAATTTTTTTTCTTAATAACAGTAGAAGAACGAAGCAAAATTTAGAATTTTAGAAACCATATTTCTGATTTGGGAATAATGGAATTTGTTAGATAATTCCGCTCTGTCAGTGAATGTATTCATTCATGCAGTTGTTCATTCACCAAATATTTACCATATTTCTTTTTGCCTGCATGTCTGATTAAAAGCTAAAAGCTCCAGTCTATGTCATTGATTAATTCATAGTCTACAGGAGGGGAAGAGTCAGATCCAGAGTGAAAATCACTATAATAAATATAAGCACAGGGAATCAGAAGAAGGCTTAGTGGAGGAGGATCTAATTCAGAGCAGGTAATATTTAAGCTGACCAATGATGATTTGTAGGAAATCACCAACAAACACAAGTAGTGGTTTCTAAAGTTACAGACTAAGAGTATAGCTCAGTCTCTTACTTGTTAATTTTATCTTAAAATGCCACGTTACTTACAGATGTATCTTTCTTCTCTCTCTTGCTCTTTCTCATGCATGCTCTCTCTCTTTCTCTCTCTAAGTTACTGCCAGTACTTTGAGCTTACCAGGCTTGTGGAGAGCCATGCCCTTAGTCTGTTTGTTCTGATGTATTTTATCCAATTAAAAAACTTATTGGGTCATTTTAATTGATTAAAAAAAATTTCATAAAACTTTTTTTATTTTTTTCCTGAAGATGAATCTTAATTTGGGTCTTCTTCAACCTGTGTTATACAAAGCAGTTTTTAAGACCATCTTTTACTGGTTGGATATGATCGACAGTTACATTTTTCAATCTTATGTGTCCTATAATTTCAATTTTTTTTCTTTTCCTCTATGTTTTCAAAGAAATAATTTCTTTCATGACTTTATAAATGCAGTCGGCACCAATACTTATTAGCACTCTGTTCCCAGATCGTTTTGGTATGTGTGACTACTCAAGGTCTAGACTGAATGGTAACAAATGTGTACCATTGTAAAAGGTAAGTGGTGATTTTACACATCTTAATGATAGTATCCTTAACACTCTGATATAGCCATGAAGTCAATCCATGTATTTTTGGGTATTTAGTATTTAGTATTTGGTGACTATTATCATACTAGTCAGTTTTTGCTAGGTTAGTCAGCTGTGAAAAAATAAACTCCACAAAATATGTAGTTTCTATCAACAGTTTGTCTCACTCAAGTTCCAACTCAATGGTGAGGATGGGTTGTGACTATGCTCCACTTGTCCTCTTATTTCAAAACTCAATCTGAAGAAACAGCACTTTCTAGAACACGCCATTCTGGAACTGAAGAGAAGGGCAAGAAAGTTTGAAGAAATATGAAATGTCTCTTAAAATGTCTGCTTTGAACTGGCATATGTTATGTCTCTTCACATTTCATTGCTCAAAACAAGCTATGTCGTTAAGCTTGACCATAAAGAAGGGAAGTATTCTTTTCTCACAAAAAGATACCGAAAGCCAAAGGGCATTGGGGATTTTATAAGCTGGAGAGTGAATAATTGGAAGTGATATAGTACAGAGAAGTCAAAAACATAGACTCAAGGTCCAGACTGTATGAATTTAGGTCCAGATTCAACAACTATTGAATTTCACCAATTATTTAAATTTCTTAGTCTTTTATCATATTTAAAGTGGGGTTGAATAGCATATATATGACAGTGAGGTTAGAGTTAGATTAATTAATTCATGTGCTTCGAGCATAGTAAGTATTCATTAAATAAAATATTTTAATAGTATACGCTGTTATTCAGATGTTCAACTAATTTTGCTTATATTTCTAAAATAATACACATATATGTTCAATTGGTATATGTGACTACTTTCTTTTTTATATATTTTATCTATTTTTTAATTTTTCAATTACAGTTGATATACAATATTATATTAGTTTCAGGTGTACAACACAGTGATTAGACATTTATATAACGTATGAAGTTTTTCTGTGTTAGGTAGAGCTGCTGTGTCTCCTGGTCTTAGTAAAGTGACTTTATGTAGTAGGTGTCCTGTGCAGCCCAGTGGCATACTCTCCTTGGTCACGAGCCAGGTGCTCCAGGTGTGTCCCTTGTGTGGATTGTATGTGCCCTCCTGTTGTAGTTGAGCCTTGATTGCTGTTTCCACATTAATGAGGAGAACTGACTCTCCAGCCGATTGGTTGTGAAGACTGGCCATGACAAATGTGGAGGAGCTGTTGTGTAGGGGCTGACCCTATAGAATAAGATTTGCTTTACAGGGCTCTGGTGCCTTCCTAGTCTTCCCTTTGGGTATGTCTTTTGTAGGTGGTTGGGTAGTGGTATGATGTGGTCTGAAACTGGCCAGAAGGTGTGTTGGTTCTGGCACCTCTTTGGAGAACCCCTGTTCCATGTCTAGTTCAGCCGCAGCCTGTGCCTGGCCTAGGGCCACTTGGTATAAGCTACAAAGTTATCTGCAGATGATTGCTACTTGTGCTGGGCTTAGTGGTGCCGAGGAAAAGCCGGCCCTTAAACCAAGGCCAGCTTTACCAGTGCTGGGCTTGGGGCTGCTCAGCAAGAGGTACAGGGCACACCAAAGCAAGATGCTGCTTATTTAGGGTTTGTGAATTTTTGATAGATTTTAAGAAAATTCAAGGCATGAGCCAAGGTAGGTTGTTTATATGCAAAAGCCACTGGAAGCGGCTTCAGTGGGCCTGCAAGCTGAGTGAGGCGGAGTTTCAGAGAATCATCAGGGCAGGGCGACCTGTGTTAGCCAGGTTGATGGAGACTCAGATATGGCAGTGCCTATGCCTGCACACTCAGAGAGGGAAGGACTCCACAAAGAAACAATGGATTTCACCAGCATTCCTGTCTGGGAATGCCCCTCCTGCCCTCACCCTGAAGCCAGACAGCTCAGTTCCTCCCCATATGTTCCTGGTGCCTTTCAAGCTGCTGCTCCAGCGCTGGAGATCAGAGCAAGTGAGTCTGTTAGCAAGTAAGTCCACACATAAGCCTTTTAAGAGGAATGCTTGGGACTCCAGCATCCCTTCATCTCACTCAGCCACAGTCTCTACTGGATTTTGCTGCCAGAGGTTGTGGGGACTTCTCTTCCTGGCACTGGAGCCCTGAGCTGGAAAATCCAGTGTGGAGTTGGACCCCTCACTCCTCAGGGGGGGCCTCTACTTCCATTTCTCCTGATTTTTTACTACTATACATGGGTGTGGGACCAGCCTATTCCATGTCTCTCCCCTTCTACCAGTGTTTGTGCTTCTTCTGTATGTCTTTAGTTATAGGACTTCTGTTCAGCTAGACTTAAGGTGATTCTCAGTGATGGTTGTTCTGCAGGTTAGTTGCAATTTTGATGTGGTTGTCAGAGGAGGCAAGCACAGCATTTACCTACTCCACCATCTTGACTAGAACTCACTACTTTCATAAGTAGATCTCTTTTGTAGCACTTTTAAATGACATTATCATGAATTTTTATTTGTCTATCTCCTCTACTCCATTAAGTTGAAGACAGTACATTCTTACCTTCATTCGTACTCTTCCAGTTAGTACATGCTTAGCTCATATCAGTTGCTCAATAAATATTTTATAAGAAAAAGGTGAGTAAAAGGATAGGAGAGAATGCTTACAAAGTTTAGACAGAGGAGAAAAAGGAGAATTCATTTCCCAGTCACTCAGAAAAAAAGTTCAGAGGAAAATTAGAATTTGAAAATTTCCTGGAGAAAAAGCATTTAATGGGCAAGTAGGAATAAAAATTATTTTAGATTCAGACTAGAAATGTTTAGTCTTAAGAGCATTTACCAGTTTTATATTTTTACTGATTAGTATGCATTACATATAATAGATTCTTATATTTGCTATTTTCACTTATTTACAGATTGACATAAATTTAAAACTCCTTGGTGGTACCTGAATCTTTCTTATTCATCACTATATCCCCAACTCTTAACATTGTACATTGCACAATGAAGTATTCAAAAAAATTTTGTTGAATAATTGTATAACTACCAAACCCCAACCAATTTACTTCCTTGTTATTTAAGCTTATGTTTCTTTATTTCTCAAACTCTAAAAGAAGTTCAAAATTGTATTACAAGTTTAGAAATAATCCACATTCCTTTGATGAATTGTCCTGGTTAGTACAAGCCATATGAATCAGAAGATTTGCAGTAAAATGCCTTGGCTGTGAAGTTAAAAACATTTACAAAACATATTGAAATAGAAAATGGAAAGTTCAGCTGAGTTTGCTTTAGCAGCCACTATAAAGTAAATTACCCCCAAATGGGCGATTTTGTAAAATTCTGCTTGAGCAACTCTGAATTTCCAACTCTTAATGTCTATAAACAGAATTCCAAGGCATTATGTGTGCCATAGGCTAAATCAAGGGAGCCATCACATGGAGGGCCAGTCCTGTTTGGTCATATTACAAAGATGCATGAAATTTGTTGAATATTTTGGAGTCAGTAAGTATAAGATAATTAGTGAGCAAAGTGTGTGTCCTTGTCTGACTTTCCCAAGAACTTTATCCCCCAGTAAAAGAATTATCCAATGCTTTGCTTTAATCAACAACTTAAATCACCGATTTGACAGTGCAATTCTGAGAATTCTCTCAGTCTTAAAATCCTAGACTCTTCTCTAAAACTCTTCTTTTTAAGATCTGCTTATTCTTAGTTTACTTAGCCCTGTGTGTACCTGTCAGCTTTCTTTCCAGTTCTAGCTCTCATATAACTCAACATTTTAATCGTCATGTGGACTCCTGTTAATTCGTTTCAAAATATTTATTAAGCAACTACTATGTATCTTGTACTATGTGAAGAGCTGGGGGTGAACTTTGATAGATGTTTGAGTCTGAAACTAAATTTCAACTTTCCAAGTTTTTTCCAACTTTGAAAGACCTTTCCTGTCTCAGCTTTTATCACAGCTTCCTCTAATGATCATTACTGTTCAGCAGTCTTCTAAGAGAACTTAATATAAGGTGATGACAAGTCAGTCTAGTATGAGAAAATAGATAGAAAATTGTGATTACAGAGACATAATCAAAAGGCAGTAACTCAAGTCCACGCATAGAAACAAAGAGCATCAGTAAAGGTGACTACGTAGGTAAATATAAGAGAGAATATAAATGTATTTTCATTTGTAATTATTTTTTCTTTTATTTGACTTAAAAGATAATAATGTGAAGCAATAATTATAAAACTGAAGATTAAGCTTATAAAGATGTAATTCAAAGGCAAGAGGAAGGAACGATACCATATTGGAGGAAAGTTTTTGCATACTATTAAAATTAAGTTGGCATTAATCTATTTTGCTGTCTGACTTATTTCACTTAGCATAATACCCTCCCTTTAGATTTATCCATATTGTCACAAATGGCTAGATTTTATTCTTTTTTGAAGTCTGAGTAATATTCTTATCCATTTATCTATTGATGGACATTTAAGTTGTTTTCATATCTTATTTATTATAAATAATTTGTCAGTAAACATAAAGGTGCTTTTTAAATTAGTGTTTTGGATTTCTTTGGATAAATACCCAAAAGTAGAATTGCTGGGTCATAAAATAGTTCTATTTTTAATTTTTGAGGAACTTTCATACTGTTTTTTACAGTAGCTACACCAATTTATAATCCAACCTACAATGAATGAGGGTTCGCTTTTCCCCACATTCTCACGAACACTTGTTTTTTGTTGATTTATTTATGATAGCCATTCTGACAGGCGTGAGGAAGTATCTAATTGTTTTGGTTTGCATTCCCTGATGATTAGTAATGTTGAGCATCTTTTCATATGTCAGATGTTAGCCATCTGTATGTCCTCTATGGAGAAATGTCTTCTCAGATCCTCTTCTCACTTTTTCATCGTTTATTTATTTATTAATTTATTAATTTTATGTTGAACCATATGAGCTCTTTATATATTTTGAATATTAATCTCTTATCAGATATATCATTTGCAAATATCTTCTCCCATTTGGTAGGCTGCATTTTGTTGTTGATGGTTTATTTTGTGGTGCAAAATGTTTTTAGTTTGTTGAAGTACCCTTTATTTATTTTTGCTTTTGTTGGCTTTGTCCTAGGAGACATGTCTGAAAAATTTTGCTAAGATTAATGTCAAGTGGAATCTAGAAAACAAAATAAATGAACAAACAAAGCAGAAACAAACTCACAGATAGAGAACAAATTGATGGTTGCCAGATGGTTGCCAGAGGAATTAGGAAAAAAGTTGAAAGAGATTAAGTACAAATTGCCAGTTATAAAAATAGTCATGAGGATGTAAGGTACAGTATAGGGAATGTAGTCAATAATATTGTAATAACCTATTGGTGTCAGATGTGTAGTAGACTTATTGGAGTAGATCTTATTGGAGTAATCACTTCATAAGGTATATAAATGTCTAATTACTATGTTATACATCTAAAACTAATATAATACTGTATGTAAAAAAGTCTTAGCTATTAAAAACTTGTTACAGTTGTAAATTTTGTTATGTAGATTTAAGCACAATAAAAAAGTCGATTTTAAAAAACTTGGCATTAATCTAAATAGATTGCTTAAATTTTTAATTGTATAAAAAGAAGATAATTAAAATGATTTACCAAAAAAAACTATTTAACACAAAATAAAGCAGCAATGGAGGAATAGAGGAACAAAATAAAAATAATATATATATCTGCACTTAACAACTGAAATCCACAATATGCAAAGCAAAAACTAACGGAATTAAAGATAGACAATTCAACAATAATAGTTAAAAGTTCTAGTACTCTCTCAGTAATAGGTAGAAAAACTAGACAGAAGATAACAGGAAATAATCACAAGTTAGAAATACTTTGAATGAAAGTGAAAACATAGTATATCAAAACTTATAAAATGCAGTAAAGAAGCAGTTGGATAAAAATTGACAGCTATAAATAGCAATATTCAAAAAGAGGAAAGGTCTCAAATCAGTGACATAACATTCTACCTTAAGAAATTAGAAATAGAAAAAATATTAAAGATCAAAGCAAATAGTAGGAAGGAAATAATAAAGATTAGAGTGTAAATAAAGTACAAGAAAACAATAAAGTCAATACAACTGAAAGTTGGTCCTTTTATAAGATCAGAGGTAATTACAAACATTTATTTCTCAAACTCAAAAACAGAACTTGATACTTAAATTAGCCAAGAAAACAGAAAATTTTGATTACTAAAATCAGAAGTGAAAGAGAGAAATAACCACAGACATTACAGAAGTTTTTTTAAAAAGCAAGGGAATAGGGTGATACTATGAACTATTATTGTATGCCAACAAATTAAATAATAGAAGAAATGGACAGGATTGTAAAAAGACACAAACTACTAAAATTGAAAGAGAATTAGAAATATCTGAGTAAACCTACTACAATAGTAACGAAGAAACTTTCCACAGAGAAAAACTTAGAGAGCTTCAATATTGAATTCTATCAAATGTTTAGAGAAGAATTAATACCAAGCTTTCACAAATTCTTTCAAAATATAGAAAAGAAGGGAACACTCCCCACCTTATTTCATGAGGTAAGAATTACATTGTTATTAAAACCAGACAAAGATATTGCAATACACTATAGATTGATAAACTTATGAATATAGGTATTAATATACTCAACAAACTACTAGCAAACCAAATTTAATATATAAAAATGGTTATACTTGATGACCAAACTGAATTTTGCTTAGCAATGCAACATAAATTTAACACATGAGAATCATGTGTTAGGTAGGCGGGGGGAAAAAGTTAAGTCATTTATTCAATTAAAATTAAATAAATAAATAGATAGATAAAAGTAAAAAATCACACGATTATCTCAATAGACCCATGATGATACAGCAACTCTGAAAAACAGTTTTGCGGTTTCTCAAAATCTTAAGCAGATAATTACCACGTTACCCACCAATTTGATCTCTAAATATATACCCAAGAGAATTGAAAATGTCTACACAAGAAAACTTAAATATGGATGTTTATAGCAGCATTATACATAATAACAAAAATGAAAAAGTAACCTAAATATCCATCAATTTATGAATGGATAAAATAACTGGTATATGCATACCATTTTTTTAGTTATAAAAATAAATGAAGTATTTATTTACCCTTCAACATAGATGAAACTTGAACACATTTTTAACTGAAAAAAAAACAGACACAAAGGACCACCTATTATTTGAAACTGTTTACATGAAATGCAGTGTATAGGCAAATTTGTAGTGCCAGAGAGATTTGTAGTTGGCAGAGGAGATAGAATGGGGCAGTGGAGAGTGACTGCTAATGGGTTTGAAGTTTCATTCTGGGGTGATTTAAATGTTCAGGAATTAGATAGTGATAGTGTAATAATTGTATAACTCTATAAATATACTAAAAAACCACTTAATTATATCCCTTTAAAGGACGAATTTATGGTATGTAAATTATATCTCAAAAATCTATTTTTAAAAAAGAAAAAATGATGAGTTTAAAAATAAAATAAACATGGAAAAAAATTCTTTTAGAAAATTCTCCTACTGAAACTGTAGGGAAGGAGAATAAGTTAGACACACAATTTGACATTTTGATGTAATGAGAGTATATAATGGGACCTATTCAAAGGTTGTTTATGACTATAAATTTTAAGGTCCATACAAAGAAGTTCAGAAGCATATGAGGAACTATTCTGTGAAAACCATATATTGGATCCCAGAAGAGAGGGGAAACCAATTTCTACCAAAAAAAAAAAAAAAAAAAAAAAAAAAAAAAGGAGCAAGAGCAGGAGGAGGAGAAGAAAAACAACAAATCTGGAAACTGACAAGAGACAAGAGGCATGGGATGGGGGTTAGGGGTGGTGGTGACTGGATCAGGGAGAGCGGTTGTAGTCTACAAGGGCTGAAAGTGGAACTATTTATTGTGAGATAAAGTCAAGAGCTGGGGCAAAGAAAATAGTTATGATCTTCATCATAAAACTTAGTATGTATATCTAAACTCTGAAAGAGTAGTTCTAGGGTCAAAAAAAGTTGTCAAGAAGTCAGAGGTAGTGTCCGGTTAATATGGTAGAGTAGGTAAATGCTGTGCTTGCCTCCTCTCATGACCATATCAAAGTACAACTAAACTACAGAATAGCCATCACTGGGAGCCATCTGGAGTCTGGCTGAACAGAAGTCCTACAACTGGACACACAGAAGAGACCACTTTGAAACACAAAACAGGCTGATCCCACACACGGGTGGAAGTTGTGGCTGAGTAAGACAGAGTGCTAAAGGAGTCACAGACTTACTTGGTGATGGACTCACTCACTCTGAGCTCTAGCTCTAGGGTAGCAGCTCGAGAGGTGCCAGGGTCATATGGAGAGTTACAGAGTTGTCTGGCTTCAGGACAGGGCTGGAGGGGCAGCTTTCTCCTGGACAGAAGTGCTGGCAGAGGGCATTGCTCCTTTGCTGAGCCCTCCCCCAGCTGCTTGTGGACCTAGGCAGGTATCATATCTGTCTCCACCAACATAGCTAAATTGGTCACCCCTCCCTAGTGATTCTCTGAGATCCCACCCTTGACCAAAGTGAGGGCCCTCCCAAGACACTTCCAGTGGATCTTCCATCAAAAAATCCTATCTTGGCTCATGCTGCGGACTTTCCTAAAATCTCTCAAATGTTCACAAAACCTAAACAAGCCACATCTGGCCTCAATGTGCCTTGTGCCTCTTGCTAAGCAGCCCCAAGCATGGCACCATTGGCAGCCAGCCTGTTTGCAGCTTGGCCTCATGAGGCATGTCAAGCCCAGCGTGGGTGGCAGCCATCTGCAGATTGCTTGGTGGCTCATGTCAGGTGACCCCAGTCAGGGCACAGGCTGCAGCTGAACTTGGCCTGCAGCAAGACCCCTCTCAGGAGGCCCTGGTCTGTATGCCCAGTGGCCAGCTTCAGTCTGAGCTGGAGCACCACACTTGGGGTCACATCTGAGAACAACGCACCCAAAGAGTGGACAGGACAGTCACCAGAGCCCTACTAAAATGACTCCTGCTCTGTAGAATCAGCCCCTGCACAACAGCTCCTCCAGTGGTCATGGCCAGTAATCACAACCAATCAGTCCCAAGGTCAGTCCCTCTCACTGAAGAACAAATAGCAACCAAGGCTCAAGTGCAACAGGAGGGCACGCACAACTCATACGATGGGCCTACTTGGAGAACATGATTCCAGTGACCAGGGAAGACTATGCCTCTGGGACCCACATCACACCTCCTACAGAAGGTCACCCTGCTAAGAATGGGAGACATAGCAGCCCTAATACGTTGAAACAAACACAAGTAGGCAGCCAAAATGAGCAGACAAAGAAATATATCCCAAATGAAAGAACAGAACAAAGCTCCAGAAAAAGAACTAAACAAAATAGAGACAAGCAATCTAGCAGATGCAGAGGTCAAAACACTTGTTATAAGGATGCTCAATGAACTCAGGGGAAGAGTAGATGAACTCACTGAGAATTTTAACAAAGAGATAGAAAACAAAAGTGGAGATAGAAAACAGAAAAGAACCAGTCAGAACTGAAGAATATGATAACTGAAATAAAGAATACCTCAGGAGGAATTAACAGTAAATTAGATGAAGTGGAGGATCGAATCAGTGATTTAGAAGATAAGGTAGCAGAAAACTCCCAATCAGAATAGCAGCAAGAAATATGAATCTGAAAAATGAGGATAGTTTGAGGGTCCTCTGAGACAACATCAAGCATACCAACATTCTCATACAGGGTTGCCAGAAGGAGAAGAGAGAGCGCAAGAAACTGAAAACCTATCTCAAAAAATAATGACTAAAAACTTCCCTAACCTGGTGAAGGAAATAAACATACAAGCCCAGAAAGTGCAGAGTCCCAAAAAAAGATGAACACAAAGAAGCCTACAGAACGACACAGCATACTTAAAAAGCCAAATGTTAAATGTAATGAGATAATCTTAAAAGCAGCAAGAAAAATGCAGTTGGTTACCTACAAGGGAGTTTCCATAATCCTGACAGCTGATTTCTCGAAAGAAACTTCGCAAGTCATAAGGGATTGGAATGAAATATTCAAAGCGATGAAAAGTAAAGACCTACAACCAAAATGACTCTAGCCAGTAAAACTATAATTTAGAATTCAAGGATAGATAAAGAGATTCCCAGACAAGATAAAGCTAAAGGAATTCATCATCACAAGCTCTTATTATAGGAAATGTTGGAGGGCCTTCTTTGAGAGGAAGAAGAAAAAAGAAAGATAAAAAATATGAATAATAAAATGGCAATAACTACATATCTATTAACAACTACTTTAAATGTAAATGGATTAAAGCTGCAATTAAAAGATAAAGTGGCTGAATGGATAACAAGACCCGTACATATGCTGCCTATAAGAGACTCATTTCAGATCAAAAGACACACACGGACTAAAAGTAAAGGAATAAAAAAGATGTTTCATGAAAATGAAAAGAAAAAAAATCTGGGGTAGCAGTACTTATGCCAGACAAAATAGCCTTTAAAACAAAGGCTATAACAAGAGACAAAGAAGGACTCAATTATTTCACTTCTGGGTATTTATCTGTAGAAACTCAAAACATTACTTCAAAGGGACATGTGAATCGATATGTTCATTGCAGTATTATTTACAGTAGCCAGACATGGAGGCATCTTGGGTATTTATTAACTGATAAGAGGTGAGATGTGTAGACACACACACACACACACACACACACACACACACACATGCATATAAAAAGGAATATTACTCAGCTATAAAAAATAATAAAATCTTTCCATCTGCAACAACATGGATGGACCTAGAGGATATTGTGCTGAGTGGAATAAGTTAGACAGAGAAAGACAAATATCATATGTGGAAGCTAGAGAACAAGATAGCAAACAAACAACAGGAACAATCTCATAGAAACTGCATTTTGATGGTTGTCTCACTAGAGAGTGAGAGGGTGAATGACAGGGAATGGGATTAAGAAGTACGAATTGATAGTTCCAAAATAGTCAGAGGGATGTAGAATATAGCATGGGGGAATATAGTCAGTAGTACTATAATAATTATGTATGGTGTCAAAAGGGGAATCGAATTTATTGGGGAGATCACATATAAATGTCTAATCACTGTGCTTTACACCTTAAACTAATATAATATTGTATGTGAAATATAATGGAAGCAATACGAATATAAATTTTTTTAAAAAAAAAGTCAAAGGTAAGCATAAAAAAAGTCACTGGATCTTCTAGCATGATCCTCCTCAAATGGTACTAGATATAAGGAACAAGAAAAAAAGTCCTATTGTTTTTGCCAAACAGATAACTGTAAGGAGGTTATTATTTCATGTGAGACAGCACCAACCATCAATTGCACTCTATTATAATAAAGTGGGTAATGAGTTAAAGAATAGAAAAGAAAGAGAAAGAACTGTGCTCTTGTTAAGTACTAAGTACTAAGAAAAAGCCGTCATCCAAACTCTTGTACACTTTCAGCTACTAACTTAACTCCTTGTTCATCCTTCTCCTGGCTGAAATATGTGACATTTGCATTTTTGGCTCCCTTTTCTCAACACTGCCCACCCCCATTGATTTCTCAGCCTATTTCATTCAAGTTCCATCACTACTGAAACAGTGCTCACTGAAGTCAGCAATGATTTCCAAAAAACCTTTTCTAAAGCTTTCTTGCTTGATCATTTGCCAGCATTGTTCAATGCTATTCATGGCTTCATTGTTCATATATTCCCTTCTTCATGGTCCTCCTACCAATCTTTATGATTCTCTTTGTTTTATTTATACCCTGTTCCTTGGTCATTGAATGACTCTTTACTAGGTTCCTTCAGAACTCTATACCATTTTTTTAGGTGATCTCTTTTCCATGCACTTTTTAAAAAATTAGATAACTTGCAAATTTTATATGTCAGACTTATCCTCTTCTTTCCTCTGAAATATTCACAATCACACATACACATACATACACATTATGTATGTAGTTTATTAAAAGTCTAAAAATCAGGTGATACGAATCCTCCAACTTTGTTCATTTTTAAAAATTGTTTTGGCTATTCCAAGTCCTTTGCATTTTCGTGAACATTTTAAAAAATCGGTATTTCAATTTCTACAAAAAGATTGTTATTATTTGGAATGAAATTTATTGCACTGAATCTATTGATAGTTTGGGGGAGAAGTACCATATTAATAATATTAAGTATTCTAATCCATGAACATTTATTTAGGGCTCTCCATTTATTTAGGTCTTCAACATTAAATCAGCAATTTTCATAAATTTCTGGATACATATATTTTCCACATTTGTTAAATGAATCCCTAAGAATACATATTTTTTTGCTGTTGAAACTTGTATTATTTAATTTTCCAATTGTTTATTGGCTGGTATATAGAAATTCAATTTTTTTTTGTTTAGTGATTTTATGTCTTGCACATTGCTACATTTATATATTAGTTTTAGTGGCTTTTTTGTAGATTCTTTATGATTTTCTTTGTAAGCGATAATGTCTTCTCAATCTCTCTGCCTTTTATCTGTTTTTCTTATGTCCTTGTACTGGCTAGGACTTCTCAATCTTAGAGAAAAGTGTTTGTTTATCTTTTACCACTGGGTAGGATAATGGCTAATGGCTTTTCACAGATGCCCTTTATCACATGGAGAAAGTTTTCTTCTATTACTAGTTTGCTAGTTTACTGAGAGTTTTATCATGAAAAGGTATTGAATTTTTATAATGCCTTTCCTTTATTGAGATGATACTTTTCTCTTTTATTCTGTTAAAGGATAAATTACAACGATTTCTGAATGTTAAACCAACACTGCATTGGAATAATAAATCTGATCTATTTATTGAGTGATATCTATTATCTTTTTGTATATCACTAGATTTGATTTGAGAATATATTTTTAAGAAGTTTTTTTTTATCTCTATTCATAAGAGATATTTGGTCAATGGGCTTTTTTTCTTATTGTCATATCTTTGATTATTAGCGTAACTGGCCTCATAAAATTAGTTGGAAGTGTTATTGTTTCTTTGAATTTCAGAAGAAGTAAGAATAAAATTAGTATTATTTTTTCTCTACTGTTTGATGAATTTATCAATAAATCTATCTGGGCCCAAAGTTTCTTTATGGCAAGGTTCATAATAATAATGTTAGTTTTGGTAATCTTTATTTTCTAAAATATTTATTTATTTAATTTAAGGTTGCAAACTTATTGGTTGTTCATAATACCTTCTTATTCCATTTTAATGTCTGCAGTGTGGTCACAAATATTTTTTAAGACAGAGCAGATTTCAAGGTCCATTGTTTATATATTTGCAATTCATGATTATAATAATACCTTTTACGGAATATATTTTCATGTCAAAGATAATTTTAAAAGTTTGTTTATTTATGATGGTTGAATAAAAGTGGTGTGTATGTGTGTGTGTGTGTGTGTGTGTGTGTGTGTGTGTGTGTGTATGAGCATGCATACTTTCCAGAGATTGTTGAGCCCCTACTGACATAGCAAAGACCTTCCCATATGCACAGTCTCTCAAGCTGGATCTTTCAAAGCCTTTTTGTGTTGTTATTATTGCTTTTGTATATCTAAGCATATATTTAAAAATTTTCTGGCTTTCATATCACATTGTGTTGAAGTTTGAGAAAAAAAATGAGCTTTGCAGTCAAACAGAACTGGGTGCAAATTCTGGCATGTCAATTATTAAGGATGTAGACTTGAATATTTTATTTAATCCTTCTCAATGCCTGCTTGATGATCTATAGGATAA
Source organism: Rousettus aegyptiacus (assembly GCF_014176215.1). Lineage (NCBI taxonomy): Eukaryota > Metazoa > Chordata > Mammalia > Chiroptera > Pteropodidae > Rousettus > Rousettus aegyptiacus. The sequence continues at coordinate 108,933,812 of NW_023416284.1, forward strand.
AATTTCTAATAATCGACTTTTAAGGATACATTAATAATTATTCAAGATTATGTATAGTTCCTAGTGCTCAGTTAATATTATTGATTTATACTTATATTATGCTGACTTTCTCTAGATATACACAATTTATCGATGGGGACATTTATATGTATCCTCAAAGTAAGTGCAGGATTAGACAGACATCTTCTATCCTTATATAGATCATCACCTAAAAAGGGATGTTATCATAGCTTTTTTTTTTTTTTCCCCAGATTTCAGGGACCATAGCCATGTTCCCTGTAGCAGTTTCTTTTTATGAGAACTCTGTTTCTGATGGTTGCAGAAGTCATCAGATTCAGGATATTGATTCTTTCCTTCAGGGGAGCACTCAATAATACAATTGCTGAAGTTTAACGATCTTTCAGAGATCATCTAGAAAACAGTTCAAGGCCATTTAGCAGATATTTATAGGGTTACTCATGCTGACAGTCTTCTGGAACTTTTCTACATCCATTACAGCTTCTCCTCAATTATTTAAAAAGAGACTCACAGAAGAGGAAGGATTCTCAGCTTCTATCTCCTGCCTATCTATGGATAAGGATATTGAGTAGGGTCACCACTATATGAAAAGGTCAGTCTACATGACAGGACATATAGAGTCAGAAGAGAAATAATTTTCCATTTCTTTTCTATTTAAGGGCAGTTTTTCACAAACTTCATTTGTTCTTTTTTGAGATAAAATAATTATGGTCGAAAGGTCCATCATATTAATTTTATCTATTTGAACATCAAAGTAAAATTCTGTTCTCAAATTAAAGACCATCTAATAGACTTGACTCTTGTGATGTATAAAGCAAGATAATCCATCCAACATCAATTCTGGGAGACCACAGACATAAAAGCAACAGCTGAACAATCTTAATAGAACTAAGATGGCCATATATATGCTTGCTGGCACATTCTCCTTTTAAAAAATACACATGCTGAATTTTATTATTTTGCTCACTAAAACCTATCAATCTTCATGAGCTTATAATTAAGAAAATATTATACTTGGAGGGACTCCTTGCTATTATCAAATAACTTGAAAAGATCCGGAAGAATACAAGTCGAATAGCCGTCTTTATAAATTCCAGGTATTTGGAATGTTAATGTAAGATCACAAGAGATTCCCAGTGTTTTCGTATGCATTTTAAAAATGCCAGACCATAAAATTTGTTTCAAGCAAATTCATAACAATATATAGTAAGCAACAAGGAGAATATTTTCTTTATTGTTTATTTGCTTTATATAAAGGTTTGCATTGGCCAACCCTGGGAAACAGAAAACCTAATAAAAAGCAATAGGTAATTAAGTCCTATCTCTCAATCTGGCAGCAGATGGCAGTATTGAAACATGAAAAATCCATTCAGGTTACCTTTGCAATGACCTGTTAGGTTTTCCTTCTCTTTAAACTTAGGTATCTGAGCTAAACCAGAATTCCTAAAAAGATAATATGGTTGTCATACCTTTACTGTTCTTCTTCCCCAGTCTCTCTCTCTCTCTCTCTCTCTCTCTCTCTAATTAAGAATTTGCTTTTTTGGTTTCGTTTGTTTCGTTTAGAGCAGTTTTAGGTTTACCACAAAATGGAGCAGAAGGTACAGAGATTCCTATATGCCTCTAGCTCCACTTATACACAACTTCCCCATTATGAGTATCTCTTGCAAGCGTGGTTACAATTGATGAATCTACATTGACATTGCATAATTACCCAAAGTCTATAGTTTACTTTATGGTTCACTCTTAATGTTGTGTATTCTATGATTTTGGATAATGTATCTAAATACATTGTATAATATATAATGACAGGATTCCATCATTATGGTATTATATCCTCTGTACTTTGCCTACTCATCCTTCCCTACTTCAGCCCCTGGCAGCCACTGGTCTTTTCAGTGTATTCATACTTTTACCTTTTCCAGGATGTAATATAGTTGGAATCATATATTATGTAGCCTTTTCAGATTGGCTTCTTTCACTTAGTAAAATGCATGTAAGTTTCTTCTCTTCTTTTCAAGATTTGATAGCTATTTCTTTATAGTGTTGAATAATATTTCATTGTCTGAAATTACAACTTCTCTTTTTATAAAGAGATATCTTTTCCATTTGGAGCTCTCTTTCGATCTTGACAAAATTGTGATATTTCGACTCTTTATTTTTTCCTATTTGGTACTCAAATGTATAACTCAAGAACAGGCTCCATTCAGCAAACATTCTGGGGAAACAAGCCCTTAAACCTCTCAGACTACAGGCGTCTGGAACACCCTCTTTACTGTGTCTTATAATTCTCCAAAGTAGAACTTTCCTAAATCAGATAACAAAAAAGGTTCCCCACTCCTTTCAGATCCCTGGAACTTCATCTGTAGTTCAGAGAAAATGGAAGCCCCTGCAGCCTGTTTCACAGCCTCGAGGGCCAGGACAGCAGACCAAGTCCAGGATTAGCGCTGTGGCTGCTGAAATAAAGCAGATCCGAGCCAGACGGAAAACAGCCCGGATGCTGATGGTTGTGCTTTTGGTGTTTGCAATTTGCTATCTACCAATTAGCATCCTCAACGTGCTGAAGAGGTAAAGTTCACCTATTATTTGAAAATAAAGTGACCTGTCATTTCGTGGTTCTTAAGAACTTGCTTTTTTAAGCCAGAGGAAAATCTAAACCCTCTGTCTAGATAGCTCGTCAGGCTAGATAACTCTGTGTTGTTGTTACCAACAGGTAAAGCAGCCTTTTAGAGTGCTCAGACTGTAAATGCTCTTGTCCATGCAAATTCTCTGTTGAATGGCAGACATAAAACAGATGTTCCCCTGACCTCTTCAAGGTAATTGCTAAACCTTAGATGCAGAAAAAAGTTCTAATGAAAAAAAAAAAAGCCTCATTTACAGCTTGTAATTCTCTTTTGATCAGACATATGGGTTTTCCAAAACTTTGTTTTTAAAGACAAAGGAATTGTGAGAGAATTCTATCTAAAGGATAAAAAAAGAGGTGAGTGTTTTGTTAGCATTATAATCATACTTAAAAGTGCATTTGTGAGCACACGCACAAAAAAATGAAACTACAGCACATACTATGTTTTGAATGTTTAAACAGAAAGAAAGAAAATCCATTTCCTAAAGTCATTGAATCAAGCTCAGTGTGAATATTAATAAAAATCAGCACAAAATTTTTTGGTAAGAGAAAGTATGTTATTTGTTACAGTGCAGACACACTATTAAGTTAAAACAATTGACCAGTGAAACACAGCCAATGCAGGGGCAATGGTGCACTTGAACTTCACGGCCAGCCAACTTTATTGAGAATTATCATAACCGTTGCACATAGACTGGTCCCAAGGTAATATTAATTCTGTTTCTAATAGACTTAGAACTAAAACTAGGGTCGCTGTTCTCACTTTTCCCTGATTCAGAGTCAATATCATGTTCTCACAGCTGGGGCCTCTGGAGAGAGCTTTGGCTGGAGTCACATGTAGGAAAGGTGGTATAATCAGATGCAGAGATCTCTCATTCGCTTTTGCCCATGTTTTTGATTGCTTTATGACTTTTTAAAATGAGGAAAAATGGAAAATGCTCTTTTGTTTAGTAATATTACTTACCACAGATGCAATCTTAAAGGTAAAAGATTTTCGGCAGTTTGGGTCCTTGCGACACATACTGGCTCACAAGAAAATGAGCTGCTTTGCTCTTCATATCTTTTTATAATTCCCTTTATTTTTGTTGACCACAGAAATTCTATATAAATTTATTGTGGTCTTTTTCTAGATGGTATTTTCTGCCCTTAAGAACCTTATAAATGTTCTATGATACTGGATAGATTTTCTCTCTTTTTTTTTTTATGTACTTTTATTTTAGTCAGTCTAAATTTAAAGAAAATTAGATTTACTGCTCTCTGGATTGCTCATTTGAATTTCCAGCATCTCAGCACTTGTACTTTTTCTTTTACTATTTCCAAATACCTACTTGTCCATATTTCTCTTATTCCTCTCAGTTAAATACTTTCCTTTTCAAGGAAAGTAAATTGGCTTCTAAGGAGGAAATCCATGTTTAATTTAAGATTTTTTCAATTTTTTGAGCATTCTGCTCTTTTCTACAAAATACAAACTTTTAAAATAACATCAAAAAAATTTTTTTAACTTTACCCCACACATTTTCTTCCAATGAGTATTTCTTTGTTAGACCTTGCATATACTTCCTTTCTTAAATGAATTTATATATTCATTTTCTTGAAACTTAGTTTTTTTTGCCTGACTAGTCAAAACCAACTTCTTTAAAGCAGTTCTGATTTGTCTAGGATTTCAAAGATATATTAAGGTAGAGAATCATAAGATATTATTAATTCCATTTGTCCATGTTGTTTCATTCCATATTATCGTTTTGTAAAATTCCAATACTCCATAGAATATCACTTTATTCCAGAAGCATTTCTGTCATGGACACAAATCACGCAATCAGTGATGAATCTCTGGCAAGAAATGCATTATAATATTCAGCCTATAAATTTATAGGGTGGCATAAGTTACCTGTTGTTGGCTAGTGAATAGAATTAGATAGATGGGATATTTCTAACTATGGAACAGATCTTAAAAATGACCGTTAAAGATCATGATGAAAGATTTTTCAGAGTTAAAAATAATAAATGAATTAAAACTCATGTATTTTACGAAGTTACCAAAATTTTGCCTACTGAAAACTTGTTCTTCCTTGGATATAAAGAAGCTTCCGAGGCAGATTTCAGCATGGGAAGATTGGAGTTAAAGAAATTTAATCCTTTGATAAATGCACGAATAAAAAGTAGGAAGAGGTACTTATAGACTGCAATTTAGGAGTGCTTTTTAAATGATGCATAACAGAATATTAACAAACACTGTTCAGTTGTTTTTAGAGACAAAATGAAAGAATGAAGATAAATATATATTCAACTTCTATATTCTTACCCACAAGAAATATTGCATTTGCTGTTTACAGGAGAGAGTCCTTCTCCTCTGACCCAGTTAGACTTTTGATTTATTAATTGCGCCATAGAGGTTTTGTTCAGGTGCAGAAGTTATTCTAAACCCACTGTGGTGCCATAAAACTATCAATGGTCAATGCCTGCAGCAGAGGGGGACAAGAGTCAGGCAGCTTCTATCAAGGGCTTTGTTCACCCTTGAATTTCATTGTTTAAAAGGCATTCTCCAGAATCATACTAGATTTCCCATTGTTTCTTTTCTTACAGAGTATTTGGGATGTTTACCCACACCGAAGACAGAGAGACTGTATATGCCTGGTTTACATTTTCACACTGGCTTGTATATGCCAATAGTGCTGCGAACCCAATTATTTATAATTTTCTCAGTGGTGAGTTTTCAACTGTTTCTTCTGTATAAGCCACAGTTTTAAGGGTGAGGGACCAACGGTTAGAAAGTTTCGAAGACTTTTGAACTGTATGAAGAGCTTAGATGCTGTACAATGAGAAAATTTTTCCCTGATCTGTCTTGAGGGTTTTCCCTTATTACCTGGGTCATCAGAAAAAATAATCTAAGGAATTTTTTCCCCATAAAATTTAGCAGAAATGTTGAAATAGGAGGAAAGTATAAATTGTATGAACTGACTAACACAGAATCTTGTTTGACCATTAAACTTATAATTTAAAAAATTTTAAATAATTTTATCTGAAAATAAAACAGCCTTGCTATATTATTTCCTTAGGCAACATTTGTAGCCTAACTGAGATTGAATTGGAACCTTTCCACTTTTAGATAATTTTCTAAATTTACATTTTTCTTGTGGGTAACATCTCGGGTTTTTCTCAAGATTTCTTGCTGACCACGAAAACAATGATGTTACCCTTAAATAACACCTAAACTAAGTGATGCACACATATGCACACCTGTAACATATTTAATCTATTTCTGTTTATGGAATCAATACAATTATACAAATCATTTAACTACTTATTTTTTTATTTACAAATATTTTGCCTGATTGAATTTTAGAATTGTGTTTTCATTAGTTACGGCTGTGCATTGTCTTCTTCTCTAACTTGTTGGCTATTTTTCATTTCTACCTCCAAATATATGATAACTATATATGGAGAAGTAAGCAGTTTATGTTATTGCATACTTAATAAACTATGCGTGTTTTCCAACTTCATATTTGACAGTCAATGAGGTTTGTTTCATATTCAGTTGCCCCTTTTTATGTCTTCCCGCACCACACCCAACTCCAGTCTTCAAAATAAAGACTACATTAGATCTGAGACAATCGCGAAGGGAGAGGGTCCATGTGAAGCTGTGGCTTGGAAAGCAGTGGGGAAACAATCATTTAGGGGTTAGGGATGACTAAAGCCTCCAGCTTTGCACTAAGCAGGTAAAACCTATTAGGAGGTTTCTGGGAAAAGTGTTTGAAACGGAAGCCACATAACCCAGCCAAAGTGCTATTATGTGGTTACGACTGAGGCAGGAAAGGCAACTGAGGATCACTGGGGACTTATTATGTCCCTGCTATTGTGTTGGCCCTTAACCTTCATCTTCACATTTAATCATTCAATAACCCAGTTTAGTAATTGAGGCTTAGAGAAAAGAAATTATGATTCCCAACACTGCCATTTACCCTTAAAAAAGTAATCGTTTCATTTTCATACTTTTCCAATTTTATGTCAGTAACCTAAAGATAAGGAATAACTTCTAAAGCTGTTTATTTTTCCTTTAGTCTGTTCTATCTATGCCAATTATAAAACTTTAGAGACTTTCTAGATATTTTAAGATATTTTTCTAGACATTTTGTTCAATCGATTGTTTCAGTAGAACAGTTTCTTCAGAGTAAAATTCAGATATAATTTCTGTATAGTTTTGGCTATGTATAACATAAGTTTTATCATTTTTTAAATTATTAAATATTTCTGGGTACTCTTCTGATGATCACTTTTATTATAGTTAACTAGTTAAAAATAACCTATATTCACAAATATAAGTTTTGACTCTAGAGGAATAAAACAACTCCCAAATATCACACATGAAAAGCAGTCTCATTATTTTATGAAAATACCTCATTGTTTCAAGAGTCTACCAAGCCTCTCATAACGCAATTTCCTTTTCCTATTTTCCCCATCTTTGCAAAATGTTGCACCTCATTGTTAGTTTGGCTCAGGGGAGCAACTCAGTTGTACCCTATTCATGGTTTGTTAAAACATTTACCACAATTCTTTTTCCTTTCGTTCTCCCTGGTTTGCCAGGAAAATTTCGAGAAGAATTTAAAGCTGCATTTTCTTGCTGTTGCCTTGGAGTTCACCATCGCCAGGACGATCGGCTCACCAGGGGGCGAACGAGCACAGAGAGTAGAAAGTCTCTGACCACCCAGATCAGCAACTTTGATAACATATCAAAACTCTCAGAGCAAGTTGTGCTCACCAGTATAAGCACACTCCCAGCCGCCAATGGAATGGGACCGCTTCAAAACTGGTAGAATATTTATTCATATGACAAGGATACCTGGGTAAAATGATTCTTTTTAAAAAAAGTCTCTGTACACAGAAATTTTATTATCTTAACAATCTGAAGCTAAAATTACTTTGTGGACCCATTTTTTAAAAAAGAAAAATCTATTGCTCTTTTGAAATAAAAACATCAGTTTAAAATAATTTCTCAACTTTTGATTTAAATGTTAGAATTTTAACCTTCAAATGAATTTATTTCAGGCTATTTAGCTTTTAGTTTCATGTATTATGATTTGTGTCAATTAAATGTTCAAACATTTCCAATTCTAATTATTATTTCAGTTTTGATATTCAAATTTGTTGCTAAAAATTACCAAAAGTTATTTGAAGATTTTTCTTTCAGCTACTAAAAGAAGTAGCAATCACTAAAGAATTAACAACAGACATGTTAGTTGACTTTATAGTTTAAAAAAAAATCACACTCATTATGATATGATATTTGAGACAATATTTATATACAAAATAACTTATTATATTAGATAACACAAGATACCTTTCAAAAATATATAAAACTACAAATATTAAAATTTATTTTCCTTTAATTTTATCACTCAACACAATTTTCTCAGGTTTGTAACTTTACCATCGCTAATATTTCTCATCTCAACATATGGCCAGTAAGACTCAGTATTAAAGTAAAAATTTTAGAGTAACTACAAATACATAATAATTTCCATCTTTAAGACGTCAACATTTAAGAATAAGATAAAAATCACATTATTCTTCTAACCAATAAAAATGATGTAGTCGGCCTTGGTGGATTAAATTAAGAATGCAAGAATGCAATTTACAAAGAAAAGTAGTAGTAGACATCTAAATTACAGCTGGGTCCTATAATGCACTGGTTAATGTCATTGAGATTTGATGGTAAACATTTTCATTTATTTAAATTTAATAAACATTTATCGAAAACCTACCAGAAAGCACCTGCTGTACTAGGTGCTAGAAAATGAGGTAGGGATGGATGTAAAAGTGCCTTTAAAAGAGTTCTAGTCTAGTGAAAGAGACGGTCTGATATAGTGCTGGGCAGCAAAGCATTATGGGGGACAGATTCCAACACTGGCAGAGCAGCGAAGCAAAAACCAGCAATGCTGTTCCTCACGCGGAAGTTGGCACTTTTTTTGTTTCTTTTTAATTACAGTAAAACAGTTGATGTCAGAGAATTTCTCTTGGGCCTGTGGCCGAAAGCCAGGTGATCAGAAGACTGGAGGAGCTTGCTCTTAACCTTCACACAACTGAATAGGAGTAGCATATTTTACACAAATGTAAGCTCTAGGGTTCAAAGCACTGAATATTTCAAATTTGTTTCTCTGCAAAATTCTTCTAATTCAAACATTCACTTTAAAATTGAATTGAAAGTAAAAGATATGTTCATGAACAGTTGCTTTTCTCATATTATAGTAGCAGATGTTCTTATTTTATTGAAAAAAAAGATATGGAAAACAATATTTAAGACAGATTTTCATAGAAGATAAGTATGATCTTGTTATTTTCTTGCTTTTACCCAACTCATCATTTTCAGAAATATGTAATACAACCAAATCATCCACAAGTCATATTCATATCTTAGAATTGGGGATTATATTGTGCTTTTTACTACTCAAAGCAAAAACTACTCTTGCATTTAAGGTTTATTGAAAGTATATTGCTAATTATCAAAACAAGATCAGTGAAAACAAAATATTATAACTCTTTTCCCCCCTTTGGGCATTTGAGAACTTTTTTTCTTATTTCTGCTGAGTAAAAGGAGATCGAAAACTAGCACTTTAATTTGAAGAGAACTTCAGATAATGTTAATAATGAGCCTTAAGAGTTAAGTAATATCTCAGCATAAGAGTTAAACCTTCAGACCATAATATATCTAGTTATTTATAGTGTGAGGCAAGAGATTGAGAGAGGGAGAGCAAGAGAGAGCAGGAGAGTGAGAAAAAGAGAGAGCCTCAGAGGCAGCAGTTGCATGATTGTGTGCTAACGACAGATTGACAGACTCAGAAGTCAGAATTCCTTTGCTTTAAATAAGTGATTCTCAAAGTGTGGTCCTTAAACCATCAACATCAGCATCAACCGAGGACTTACTAGATATGCAGATTTCCACTCTATCCCAGATCTGAATCAGAAACTTGGGAGGTGGTATTCAGGAATCCATGGGTTAACAAGCCCTAGAGGTGATTCTGAAGCACCTTAAAACTTGATAACCAGTGCTCCAAATACCACCTGGCACCTGTTTATTAACCCATGTGAAATAAAGTATTTTACTGTACAGATATCTACAATAGGACCATCATTATCACTACTGATTATAGGTCTGAAAGAAGAGGCTAAGTATGAATGTTGAATGTCACTCAGTGTCATCTCACTCAAAGAAATTATGATTTATGAAACAATGATCCTGGCTACCTTGTGACAAAGAACTTTCAAATTTCTAATGTTATTTACATTTACTAAGGCTAAGTTTTGCAGAAGCAGACACCTTCTAAGAGTAAATATTTCCTGGAAGGAAAAACAAACGACAGTACTTATGAGAGACTGCAGAAGTGGAATAATAGACTGTGTATATTGTCAACATGTTGTTACAGAAATCCTAAGAGATTTGGATCTAAATTTTCTTACCTTAATGGATTAAATGGTGAAGAAACAGGCGGTCCCCAAATCTGCCCATTTTATAGAATGAAGGGTTGACTACTTACCTCATTATGTGCTAATAACACAAATGAGAAGATTTCTTATAAGAAAAAATGTGCTGTGACTGTTTTATGCTACACATAGAATATGTATCTTTTTTTCTATTTCAAAGATTTAATATAAAATGTCATTAATTTTACTAAAATTTGTTGTCGATAGGATGAGATAATAATTTTATCTAATATGAAATCCATTCAAATTTCATTATTTCTGAATTTCTACAAATCCATGAAAAGTTTGACAGTCAAATTTATTTATTCTTGGCAAACTATGACTTCAGTTTTTGAGGAAAATGACTTATAATTCTCCAAGACCTAAAGCATTTCTAAAATATTAAATAGCTGTTATAAATTATTGATGAGTTAATTGCAAAAATGTTAGGGACAATATTGAATTTCATTCCTACTGTACATTATTTTAATTAAGATACAGGTAAATATGCCTATAAAATATAGTTTGAATATACATAAACCTGAAGTATCAAAATTACAAACCTCAAAGATGCTTATGGACACAAATTGTGAGGAGGGCTATTATTATTTTAATACTAGTATAATAATAGAGTGTTTCATGCTTGTTATAAACCATAATAGTAATCAATTCCATTTCAAAAACAATCTGGATAGTCATTACGATTTAGAAAGATTTTCAATTTTAGTTAATTTTACAACAGATTACTTTTCTACTTCCTATAAGTTACGAGTCAAAAAATAAAAGAGTAAATTCCATTAGGTTATGTACAATTAGTTTTCAAATGGCATGAAGCAAAATACTAGATACTTTTAGAGTCGATATTTAAACAGAGAAAAAATTGTTAGTGTAAGCCTATTCTATTATATTATATACCACAGAAAAAGAACTGCAAAGGCATGAAAAATACTGTTATCTCCCAAAATTCAAAAAGGGTCGTTTTCTAGAAAACTACTGCAATTAAAGAGGGGGCCAAAAGCTCCCTTCCACTTGCCACGTATTTCTATTACCTTAAATGTTCTTTGGAATTTGAATGTGTTTAAGTTTTTCATGAAATGTATTTCTATAATTGTATCATATCTGTGAAACATAATGTCACTCACTTGTTTAACAATTCTCTTATACATTTAAAGTTCTTTATGATTGATTACTGTGTCTTCATGAAGAAATTTTAAATCAGATCCAATGTGATAGCACACCAACTACTGTGAAGGATGCTCATTATGTGGTTTTAAGTAAAAACCATATTGAATTTGATAATCACATTCACACTGTCTTCTCTGTTGTATAAAAAAATCTTGTTGTTGTTGATTAGATAAGTTGGCTATTCACTCATAACTAGTGTCAAATCTTTGCAGTTAAGGGTTGAATTAAGCCCTCTGGGTCAGTACTTAATAAAAAAAAAAATTATCCCCAATAAGTTTACATAACCAGGGATAATCATGATATAAATGATTTTTAATATTGTTTTAAGAGCAGTTACTATAAGAAAAATACTTAAGATTAATACAGAAATATTTCATAAAAATTATGTAAAACCATATATGTACATAGAGCATGAAATTTTAGAGTTTTTATCAAGAGATTTAATCTTGTTTTAAGTTAGAGTAAATGAAGACCTTATGTATTTCAATTTATTATTTGACTGGTAAGTATGGCATTTATATAATTAAGCGATATTTTGGGGGGGTTAATGAAAAACTCATATATCACCGAACTTTTAAGTTCAATGATACATTCTAAAATGTATTATATTTTCTGCTTTTCATTTACCTAAATAATTCTAAGTGACAGAATCAATTACCAAGCATTTTAATTTAAAAACCCATTTTTATTCAGCACTGTTTATTCTAACTTGTATCAAAGCGGAGCCAAAGTAAGTGAGCGAGGTAAATACTCGACTCCTAGTGAAATGTGATTTGGAGATGGGGTGCTTTCTAAAGACAAAGTGAAACTCTCACAGTAAAATCTCAAGAAAAGCTAGCTATTTTAGCAATGAGAATGTTTTGCTTTGAGTAATCCATCATCACAGACCAGGTACTTGGTCACCCCTCCTCCTGGAATCAGTCATGAAGAGAGGACACCCATCTTCACTTCCTCTAAACCAGTGACCATGAATAGGAGGAAGGGTAACAGGGAAAACTTCGTAACGCACCTCTCTGGCCTTCACTGTTTTCTGATTCTTGAGCTGTTGTCCTAACCTCTAATCCTACCCTAAGCATGGGCTGACCTCCCCCCACAGCCTACCTGGCCCTGCAGAGTTCCCTGACCTTCCTTAAGCCCAGCCTCAGCTAATAAGTATGACTCATTGCCTCAGTTACCTATTATCTCCTGTGGTAAACCAATGGCAAGTGGCTAATTTGAGAACAAATGAAGCAGAGTTCAAAAAAAAAGGGAAAAAATTACATTATTACACCCCTAAATTTTACAATTTTACATTTAATAGAAGTTTATTTTCTTCTCAGAATATCTATGTTTATCAGTGGTTTTCTGGTTCTGCGTGAGCTCTCTTTCCAAACTCCAGCTGAGCTTGCTGCCTCAACTTGGAAAGGATTCTAATTCTGACACTTTTAGGGCAAGATCACAGCAGGTTGCTAGGGGCATATGCCTGAGGAGGTACTCCTTTTGTCAACTTTTGAAACAAAACATCTATCCTAGCCATTACTTTTCATAAGTCCAACCTCTAGGCAATAACATAAAGATAATACTCGATTTTAAAGAATACAAACTTGTTTAGATTGTAATTTCTAATTAATTTGACAATGTTTGAGTTAATATGATAATTTTCAAAGGGAGAATGGTATAAATAATTCATTTGTGGGACTGGAAAATCCTTAGCAGTACATGGCAACATGAAGCTTAATTTATTGCAGATAAGAGCATCTCCAGAAAGAAGTGATATTCCCTTCCACAGGGACACAGATTTAAAATCTCTCCTTATATGGTTACATAGACAAAGTAGAGAATTTGTTTGTAAAGCTTTGTCTAGATCACACAGAATATTAAGGAATGGAAAAATTATCATTTTGGAGTATTATTAGCACATATACATATATACATGTGTGTGTATAACTGATACATAACTGAGCGATCATTCATTACTCAATTAGTCAGAGAATAACTCACAATATATATTAATTTTATGTTCCAGCCTTTTGAAGATTTCCCTTTTTCATCTAGTTTAATCCTCTCAAATTATATCTTTTAGTTTGATGGCTAGTTTTCCTCACTCTTTTATAAATACCTAGGTTCCATATATTTGCTATTCTAGACAATATTTTCCCTAAGACCAGTCTCTCTCTCTCTCTCTCTCTCTCTCTCGCTGTCTTTCTTTCACTTACATAGCTAGTTAACACTCATACGGTTATAGCAATTTGGGACAAGTGAAAAGAAGAAATCTGTAAACTGCCTATCTCCTCTGAAATTTCATATAAATAGTCAATAAGATTCTAAGGCTCTTGATGCCACAGTGTTGTTTACTGCTATATCCCTGGTGCCTGGCATATAGAAGTCACTTGATAAATATCTCTTGAATTAATTAATAATAATCACATGTCACTTTTTCCCCATTTCATCCTTTTGTTTCATTTTCTTTTAGTTCTTTCCATGTGCCCTCTGAGGCTTCCTTTCCACTGAGAACAAAACACTTGACACCTTATATTTTCAGAGTCTATACCACTTATACTTTTTTTTTTTTTTTTTACTAAAATTAAGCCGCGCCTTGAGGACACCAATTCCCATTCTCAAGGCACCATCAGACTGGGAAGTAACACCAGCATTATCCTTCTCACCAATTGTAGGCCCAGATGACTACTCTTCAATTCATAAGTAAAACCTGGCCCCTTTGTGGGTCCTTTCACTCATGTATGGTAATACCTGGCTTGAAGTCTGAATCTCCAGCCCTAGATCTACACAGATGAGGCATCCAGAATCCAGCTTTATACTTCCTTGGTCTCCTTAATGGCAAGCATTTTTATTTCATGATTCTTCACTAAACCGCTCTCATAATTTTGCATAATGCAGCTCATAGGCAGTACTTCGTACCTTTTTGTCTCTTATGACAACAGATTCTCCTCTGAAATGCAAAACTCGAATAGTCTCTTTTCAGGCAACAATCACGTATACATCCATTAATGGCACACTTATGTTCACACTATAAATTCCCTTCTCAACTCCAAAGAGACTATTGGATTCTTGACCCTTTTATCTTATCTCAGTTTATCAGTCCCATCCTAGATGAAACTTCTTCCCCACACAGAGAAAAACAAGACCATCAGGTGGTATTGCACTCACTACCAGATATGATTTACTTTAAGAAAATTCTTACTTTTTGCCCTAATGAAGATCATACACAGAGCCTGCTCTTCTGCAGCATTGAAAACAAATGCTTTGAGTAAGGTGTAAAAGCCTTATTGAGTTAGATTGCCAGGCCAGCAGAGCCGGCACTCTTCTCTTACTCGAGATTGCACTCCAGAGACTCACATCTCCAGGTGGAAACCTTCCCATGGCATTAATTATAGCACTTTTTTCACCCTATCTCTGCTATCATCAGTCCTTATTATTTTTTCTCCTGCATCAGAAGCTGTTCTTAAAATAATTTCATTATTTATGAATTCTCTTTAAGACCATATAAACTTGCCTAATTTGATTTTGCGATTCATCTACCACTCTTTTTATTGTCCAATCTTGGCTTTTAACTGTGTGTGTTTGGGGGCAGGAGTAGGTCATCTAATTTTTTCCTTGGCTAACTATTAATTATTTTCTTATTTATCCATCTTTTAAAAATAGTAAATTATCCATTTTAAATGCATCTGCAGCTGGGACTCTTTGTTCCTTCTGTTGAGAGCTGCTGTAATAGTAGAACTTACCTTGCGATCCTCTGCCATAAAGAAAAATCAGCAGAGCTCCCTTCATTTAATTATAAAACTAATCAATTTTATTGTATTTTTCCTACTCCAAGAGGAGGATTCTCCATATGCTCTGTCAAACATTTGGGCTTTTAAAATAACTTAATTAGTTAAAATATTTTTTTATTAGAAAATTACATCTTTCTTTTTACTTCACAAAGTAAGTACCTGCCCTTGCATCAATAGTCTACCAATTCTAAGAGCTTGCTTCATTTGAAAATCTAGTCTAGGTCTTTAGGATGTATTATTATAAGGAAGCATCTATAAACCATAATTTTGTTTTATTTTGTTTTACAAGTAGAATCTGAATATTTAACTTTAAATGATATTCAGTGGTTTTTACACTTGCTGTTGAAGGGGGCCTTCTTCTTATCTCCTTGACCCAGAATTGTGTTCTCATAATAATTTATTTTGCACATACCTGGAATGAAGGGTGATCATGGAGTTCCTGAGATTGAGAAAGACAAAATTTTTCCCTCATTCCACTAACATAAATATGTGATTCAAAAGCTACCAGCATTCTACTCAATTCTTGTAGGAGACTCTTTCATGCTTATCAGTCATCAACAACTCACAAGTAGGTTAAAGCCAGTCTTAAATGTAACCTGTTCAGGAAACCAAAACCATCTCCCTATCTCTTTTTCAAAGAGTGTAGGTAAGCCCTGTGAGTGATTCTTCTACAGAATCTGAAGCACAATATTTTCTCAAGCCTCAGGATCTGTCAAGATGGTTCCCTATAGAGATTTTCCAATGAGTGACACATTAAAGAGTGCTGCCCCCTCCTTTAAATATTTGAAAATTTTGGTTTACTACAATGTTTAGATGCTATAGATATAGGATCTCTTCCCCTGTTACATAGCACAGAATGATAATATTGTATATGCATATGACAAAGTCACATTGTTGCTTGAAATATCCAAAACAGACCTGTGAAATAACTTTCTAATTACCACCATCAAAAAGAACTTTAAATATAATATTTTAAATAAACATCATTATTTTGTATAGTTATGTCCCAGTAAGGCCACCACCAAGAGTTGTACAATTTGGTGGTTCTGACCCAGGATTTTAGCTAGTGTAAATCATGGTCACACGTGTAGGAAGGTGCCTTATTCAATTATGTTTGTGCTTTATTTTTCAACCAGATAAACTGGGAGGGTATATCAACATAATGATGCTTAATGCTGGAAAATCTGTAAGTGATTTACTGGGACATTGTTAGATGGTTGCAATATATGATTATCTCTTATTTCCAAACTAAAATTATTGTAGCCAGGTTTTGATGGCAGGAAGTACCAACCCATTTCTGCTTCAGAATTTCCTGAGATTCTTGTTAAAAATGCAGATCCCCTGACACTGGCCAATACCCTGTTTTAGTTAATTCTAAGGTGAAACTCAGGAATTCTGATTCAACTGTTCTAGGCTGATATTTGACCACTGATTTATTCTCTTGGACTCTAGAGGATCAACTGCTCACTTTTCTATTTTAGACCTGACTCTATCATATCTTGGGGAGAATATTTGTAGTCTGTGAGCCTTCCTGCCCACATCTGATTGGAATAGGCAGCATTTCATTTCAGTCGTTGTCCTCGTTTGGCTTCTTATTTTTAGAAAATGTCAAAACAATCCCAGTTTCATAAACGCTAAATTATATAGCTCTGCTCTTTTCTGGTTAACATAGTTTTTGTCAAGATTCAGGGGTATTTCCCCAGTTACAAATTTTCAACTAACAATATTTGATAACAAAAAATGTTATAAGCCAAAGCAAAACTCTTTCTGCCATCACCAGATGGTGTTACTTTGCACATACTTATAAATAGACTTCCAAATGGTTTTTCAGAAACTAACTGGAGATAATTAGAAGATAATTAGAAAAACTTACAGAACTCACTATTGTCCTTTGTATATTGAAACATATGACAGGAAATGATATCTTTGGAGACTTTTCTGTCTCCAAAATGCAATCTTTTTTTTTTCCTCTCCAGTTACTTTAAAATTTATCCTTATATTATCCCCACACGGAGCTGTGTCTTTTTATCCCTTCTTATTTACAGTATACATACACACAGTAATATAAACATTATGGTTTATCGTACTTTGATATGATAATAGCCCTTTTCACTGAGAAGCATTCTAAGGATGAGCACTAAGAGTATGTTACTGTGTTTACTTAACTGCGTTGAGGGCATCGTTCATGGCATTCCAAAGTATCATATCAAGGAGTACACAAGGAAAAATTTCTACCTGGACCTAGTACCAGTAAAACTTGCTTTCATCTTATGAACATTGCACAATTTGCTATTTTTAAAAAATGCTCACTTTTCATATTGCCTGCTAGAAGGATTAAAAGCAAATCTGTAAGCTGTCCACTCACACTTTAACAAGTGTACGGGACATCATGACTAACATTATGGACTAATCCTCATGTAGCCTCACTTTCTTTCTTATTCACCTCCTTTCCCCATCATTCTAATTTTTTAATTTTTATCCTGTGCTTAAATTATTTTTGAAACAAATAAATACAAATAAATCTGGGAGCACAAAAAACAAACAAAACTATAAAAATTTAAAGAAATAAGTGTTTAGCAAAACTAAAATTAGCTACATGTACATTTAAGTTTACATATTTTAGCAAATGATTTCTTTTAAAAAATTAATAACCTATAACATAGAGGGAAGACTTGAAATTAAAAAGTACATGACCAAGGTATGAGTGCAGATTTTGAGTCCCAGTCTCCCTACATGTGGCTTCTGTGGAAGAGATTGTGCTCAAAATTCCATAGCTGATTAAATAACAAGTTGTCTCTGTCCATGTCACAGCTGAAGAGTGAACATCCCTGCTTTATGTATCTCAGGAACACCGGAGTGGAGTTTGGTAACCTTCTGTACCACATATTCTCTCTTTAATCATTTTTATTTAAAAATATTTTTCAGAAAACATTTTTTAAATATTGAATCCATTTAAATCCTTTCAATTGATGAGTTTCAAATCTCAGGGCTGATATATATATATTTTTATAGCAGTGTGCAGTAAATTTAATTTCTTCTTCTTTTTTTATTTCAGTAATTTTCCTCCTCAAAACTAACTTTTGGACAATTAAACATATATTTGACTCAATATCTATATTTTCTTTTTTTTCTCCATCCTCATACCCCTCCTGTTTGGGAACCGTCGGGTTGTTCTCCATATCTGTAGGTTGTTTCTGTGTTGTTTTATTTATTTATTTTGCTTCTTACATTCCGCATATAAGTAAAATCATATGGTATCTGTCTTTCTCTGACTTATTTCACTTAGCATAGTACTCTGTAGATCCATCCATATTGTCACAAATGGCACGATTTTATTTTTCATTGCTTAATATTCCATTACATATAACATATATATTATTAATACCACATTTTCTTTCTTATTTATCTATTGAGGACATCTAGGTTTTTTCCCCACTTCTCAGCCATTACTAGTAATGCTCTGATATACATAGAGATGACTATATCTTTTCAAATTAGTGGAGTTTTTTTTTGAATAAATATATAAAAAGTAGAATTGTTGGATCATTTGGCAGCTCTATTTTTAATTGTTTAAAGGATCTCTATATGAGTCTGTTTTCTAAAGTGACTGAATTAGTTAACAATTCCCTCAATAGTTTTCAAGGGTTCCCTTTTCTCTACATTCTTGCCAGCACTTGTTACTTGTTGATTTATTGACGCTAGCCATTCTCATAAGTGTGAGGTGATAGCTTATTGCGGTTTGAATTTACATTCCCTGATAATTAGAGATGTTGAGCATCTTTTCAAATATCTGTTGGCCATCTGTATGTCCTCTTTGAAGAAATGTTTATTCGGATTCTATGCCCATTTTTTAATTGGATTGTTTGGGTTTTTTTTATATTAAGTTGTATGAGCTCTTTATATGTTTTGGATATTAACCCCTTATCAGATGTATCATTGCTGAATATTTTCTCCCATTTGGTAGGTTGTCTTTTTATTTTGTTGATGATTTCCTTTGCTGTGCAAAAACTTTTTAGTTTGATGTGGTCCCATTTGTTTATTTTTAATTCTGGTTTTCTTGCTCGGGAAAATATATCCAAAAAGATATTGCTAAGAGTGACATCAAAGAGTTATTGCCTCTGTTTTCTTCTTGGAGTTTTATGATTTGAGGTCTATAATTTTCTTCAAACTAAAAATGTAAACATTTTTTAGGAGGTATAAACAACTGTCTTCTCAAAAATTATTAATTCCATAATCTACTAGATACAATTTTAGAATCTTTCAGTGCCAGTTATCAATAAATTGTATATTTGGGTCTTTTGATTTAGAAATTTTTTCCCTATTAGCACATACATTATTTAAAGGCAGGAACTGGGCTATATTCACAATATTTGAATGCTACCACCTGGGACTAGCACAGTGCCTTATAAGATATAGGCTTTCAATAAACCTGTGTTGACTAAATCAATAAATAAAAAACAGCTATCCAACATTGTACTTAATTTTACTGAATTCTGAAAAATGTTAGGAGCCATATGAGACATTGCTCATAAATAAAAAAAAAAAAAATAGAGTGTAGACTATTTACCTAACACTGTTCTAAAAGGGGATATATACAGATGAAAAGGACTAAATTCTTGCCCACATTAAGCTAACCCATTTTTGAGGAAGAAAGTAAACAAAGTTTAAAAACTTGGTTCTGCCTAGAGTAAGGTAGCTTTAGAAAGAAAAAGGCTTTGCTGGAGTTTAAAAGTAGAGATGAAGAAGGCATTCTGGGCAGAAGGGACAGACCCCAATGGTATAGGCATGTGGAACAGTGCAACCTCTTCAGGAATTATACGCAGTATGAAGGAAAAATGTGGGTCCATGGCAGAAAATAGGTACAAAGAGGGTAGATAGTAAAAAGCTTTATATAATAGTCAAGGAAATTTGCAACTCATGTTATGTAATAGAGAACAATTTAGTAATTCTATCCAGAGGAGTTATGTAATTAGGTTTTGGTTCTAGTGAGTCTGTTAATAGTCTTGTAGCTGGGAATTTGAGAGCTGGACATTGTAAGTTTAGGTATCAGATAAGTTTTTGTGAAACTATTCACCTTCGAGACTAATGATTGAATCCAAATCAAGGCAGTGGCCCAGGGGCTGGAAAATAAACATTAGATTTAATATGTAGATAAAGATTTGGGGACTATGAGAGGTCATATTAATGTTTAATTCTATTTACAATGGATCCGAGCCACCAACCACTTTAACAGAGCCAGCGCTGTTCCAGTAGCTAAAATGCTTTTAATACATTTTTGAACATGTCCTCCCCTTGGTAACATGTCTTTTTCTGACTGTGTATTTATGAGGGAGGCAAGATTAGGTAGATATTCACTCTGTGAGTTGCCCTTTTTCTCTTTTACCACTAACCAATGACCTCCACCCCCTCCTTCTGGCATATGTTGCTCATGAACCCAAACACTGCTGCCAATTTGCCAGTCTCAGAGCCAAGAATCTGCTACCAGCCTTGACCACTATGGCCTGCTCTGCTTGCTGCTCCCCTGTTTATGGTGGTTTTGTAGTACAAGCATGGCCACTTAGGATTCTCTTCTCTCTCCCTCTCTCTACTAATGTGTGATTGAGGGTGTATGTTTGAGAGTGTGAGTGTGTCTCCTAGATACAGAAGAGAGAAGACCACATTTTCTCCTCTCATGCTATCAACATCTAAGGGTGTTTCACCTCAAAACTTGTCCCAGGTCCAAGTCTTAAAGGATCTTTAGTAGTACAGCTTACGCTTGGGCTGCTATATCTCAAGGGGCCTGTCAATTGAAATTCAAAATTTCACTTAAGTGCCTCTAGTTAATAGACTCTTAGAACTTCTTGAATTCTGTGCCTAGGCAGGAGAAGAAGTCAGCTAACAACATAGTCAATGGTGAAAGTTTGAAAGATTTTTCTCTAAGAATAAGAACAGGATTTCTATTCAATGTAGTACTGGAAGTCCTATCTTGAGCAATCAGATAAGACAAAAAAATAGAAGACATCCAAATTGGAAAGGAAGAAGTAAAATTGTTTATGTTTGCAAATGGTATGATCTTATATATAAAGAATCTTAACAATCAACCAAAAACTATTAGAATTAAAAGGTGAATTCAGTAAAGTTGCAGGATATAAAATCAACACACACAAATCAGTTGCATTACCATGTATTAACAACAAAACATCAGAAAATGAAATAAGAAAACTATTCACAGAAACATCAAAAATAATAAAATATTCAAACTAAATTTAACCAAGGAAGTAAAAGAACTAAATCATGAAAACTATGAGATTTTGATGAAAGAAATTGAAGAAGAAACAAAAAACATGGAAAAAATACCGGTTCATGGATCAGAATTATTATTGTTAAAATGTCCATACTACCTGAAGCCATCTATAGATTCAATGCAATCTCTATCAAACTCTCATTGGTATTTTTCACAGATATAGAAAAAAAAAAATCCTAAAATTTGTATGGAACCACGGAAGACCACAAATAGCCAAAGCAATCCTGAGAAAGAACAAAAAGCCAGAGGCATTACACTTCTTGATTTCAAAATATATTACAATGTCATAGTAATCTAAACAGTATGGTACTGGTATAAAAACAGACATATAGATCATTGGAAGAGAATAGGGATCTCAGAAATAAATCCGTACTTGTATGGTCAGTTAGTATTTGACAAAGGAGCTGAGAATACTTAATAAATAGTGATATGAAAACTGATAACCACATGTAGAAAAATAAAATTGGACAATTGTCTTATACACCTATAAAAATCAACTCAAAATAAATTAAGGACTTAAATTTAAGGTCTGATACTCTAAGAAGAAAATGAGGAAAGAAGCTCTTTGATATTGTCTTGGCAAGATTTTTTGATATGGCACTAAAAGCATGAGCAACAAAAGCAAAAAATAAAGAGGACTACATTGAACTAAAAAGCTTCTGCAGAACAAATCAAAACAAAACAAAAAAAATAAAAAAAAAGAATCTGTGGAATGGGAGATAATATTTGCAAGCCATGTATTGGATAATATTCAAACTATATAAAAAATTTATACATCTCAATAGCTAAAAAGCAACCCTAATTAAAAAGTGGGCAGAAGAAATGAATGGCCATTTTCCCAAAGATGATATTCAAACGGTCAATAGGTACATGAAAAAATGCTTAACATCACTACTTATCAGGAAAATGTAAATCAAAGATTTGAGACTATGTTGGTGAGGATGTGGAGAAAGAGACCATTGTGTGCTATTGGTGATAATGTAAATTGATACAACAACTATGAAGAAAAGTATGGAGATGCCTCAAAAAATTAAAAATACAACTACCATATGATCCAGCAGTCTCACTTCTAGGTATATATTCAAAGGTAATAAAAACAGGGCATGCAACAGATGCCTGCACTCCCATGTTCATTCCAGCATTACTCAAAATAACCAAGATCTGAAACAGCCCACATGTCCACCAATGGAATGTTATTCACCCATGAGAAAGAAGGAAACTGTCATTCATGACAACATGAATGGACCTTGAGGTCATTATGCTGAGTGAAATAAGTCAGACAGAAAAAGTCAAATACTGTATAATACTACTCATATGTGGAATCTAAACAAGTCAAACTTATAAAAACAGAGTGCGATGGCAGTTACCAGGGGTTAGGGAGAATGAGGAATTGAGGAGATACTGATCAAAGTGCACAAAATTATAAGTAGAAGATGAATAAGTTCTGGAGATCTAATGCACAATAAAGTAATTATAGTCAACAATACTGTATTATATACTTCAAAATTGCTAAGTGACTAGATCTTAAATATTTTCACACACAAAAGAAATAATTATGTGAGGTGATAGAGGTAATAGCTAATGCTATGGTGATAATCCTATTAAAATATATACCAACACAGTATACACCTTAAACTTGCACAGTGTTATACGTCAATCATATCTCAAAAAAGAATATATTGGAAAAATACAGGTAGTGTAAAAATAAGAAGCTTGAAATTCAAATTATCAGATGGCATTAATATATCTATTGCAGAAAGTAATGTAGCAAACAAAAATAAAAATATATGTGTATATATATATATTTAAAACATACATGCATATACCACTTTTTGTATCCTGCAAAATAAGAACACAATTTTTTTCAACGGCTGGAACATTTAAAATAGTTGGTAATTTATTTGGCTCCTCGGAAAACCTTAATAAAGCTAAGAAAGTAGAGATATTATAAGCCAATTTAATAAAAATTTAATAACATTAAGTATAAATGGAAACAGTATTATACAGTGGTTGTGACCATAAACTATACAGTTAGGCTAATTTTGTTGTAGAAAACTGGGAAAGTTGCTTATCTTTTCTCTATCTCAGTTGAATTTTTATAGTATTAAGATAATTTCTACAACATAAGACTTCTGAAAATCAAATGATTCACTGGATATAAAGCACTTAGAACTATTATTGGCATATAATAAGTACTAAATACATACTAGTTTAAAAAGTTAGAAATTATGCTCTTAACACTTGATTTAGAATAAAATTAAAACTGAAATGGCATTATTAATTAAAAAATAAAAAAAAGACACTTTGAAAGCAATGGATGTAAAATAGCTACATTTATAAAAAAGAAAAAATAGAGTATTTATTACCTGTTATTATTTTTTGAAAATTATGAAAATAAATGAACTAATATTTGAATCTTGGAAATTAAATATCAGAGTTATTAAATCAGCAAATACTAATTTCTGTTAAAAGACCAAAGTCTGCTGATAGGAGAGAGTTGTGAAAAGGAAAATTTTAGAAAAGTGGTAAATATTTGCAATAGCCATCTTTGAAATTAAGAAATACTTTTTTTGACAAAGACTTCTGCTTGACAGTGTCAAATACTTTGGTTGAGGACAGAAATAATAATGATGATTAATAATAATAATAATAATAAAGTCAAAAAACACAATAATGACATTTCTCCAGTACGATTTAGTGGTGCAGAGACAGAAATCATTTGATTTGGGGATTGACTATTTTAGTGTATTTAAAGATCACTTGTAGAACACATCTGAGGATAGGAGAGGGTGTAAAGAAATTCTTTACCATAAGCTTCAGGATGGGAAGCAAGAGAGTGAAGAAGAAGAGAAATGAGAGATTAAGAAAATCTTGCAGAGCTGGAGAATAGGTTGAAGTATACGAAAATAATGAGAAATAAAAACAAGATTTGAAAAGGAGCAAGGTGTGGCAAATTGTAAACTTTATAAGATGGCTGCACCAATATATATCCAGTCTTTACAATGCTACCTTGACATTATTCCATGAGGAGGTGGGTCTATGTCTCTTTACTTTGAAACTAAGCAGAACTTTGTAATTGTCTGGACCAAAAGAATGCAGTGGAAGTGATGCTACAGGATGTTAGAGGCTAACTCACAGAAAGGCAATACTGGTTTCCACTTGGCTTTCTCTTGAGACATGTGCAGAGGGATCTCTGAACTCACATGTAAGAAGGTCAACTATCATGAAGTTACTATACTAGAGAGGCCATGTGGAAAAACTACATAGAGGCAGCGACCAAATCCAGGGAGTACCAGCTGTTTAACACTTCCCAATTGGAACTCCAGATAAATGGTAAAGAGGCTTGAGACCATTTCTCAGAAAAAGCTCTCTGACTGCAACATCAAGAGAGTCCTGAACCAGAACCACAGAACCAAGCAACTCCTAAATTCCAGACCCATAGAAACAGTAAACGATAGTAAATAATTATATTAAGACACTAAGTTTTGGGGTGATTTTTACATTGAGTAAGAAAAAAATCTGATGAATTAGAAACATGGAGAAAATGCAAAGTAGGAAAAAATATGGAGAAAAGAAAAGAAGAAAATAATACAGTACTCTGTAGAAAAAGGCAATGGAATGACTCTCAAAAAAAAAAAAGGTTTTTCCAAGCATCTTAACAAATAAAGGATCAGATTACATGGAAAGCTTCAGGTTCAAGCACAATTAATCCCAGTCCCTATATGTAGTAATTTAACTATTAGGAGAATATGAGTTGGAAATGAATGTTAATCAACAGAGAAGTTTAGTTTATTTAAAAATCTATAATAGGAGGGAAAAACCAAAAGCTGTTGGAAAAGTTTTTAAAGATAATTTCATTAAGGAGACAAAGTCTTTTTCAGGAAGGAATTAAAGGGATGTAAAGTTACCATTGATTTGCTTAAAATGATAGAAAACAAGGCACTACATTGACAAAATGTTTATTTTATGTGCTACTCATGGAATTTGAGTCATCTGGATTTCTGTTTTAACATTTAGTGTTTGGAAAACCTGATTTAAAAAAAAATTGTTAATACCTTAAATCCAAGAATGTATAATCTTAATAGAAAGAGCCGAAAATTCATATGTTCACCTCTTTTTTCACATTTTTATCTATAATTTATGAATAATCCTGTGTTATCTATGCTTTGAAAAGTGATATGTAGGGTATGTATGTATATATAGGCATGTATGTATGCATGTAAAAAACCATAATAAATATACATAAATATACATTAATTACCCATAAGTAGTAGGATCATTGCATTTTTTTCTTGACATTTACAATCAGAAAAAAATAAAACAGATTCTACTAACATTTTAATGTACAAATGTGTATGCAATTATGATAACTATGATGATTTTTAAAATAATAAATATAAGTAAAATGATTGAAAGAAAATACACCAAAAGGTAAATACTTAATATATCTTGGTGATTTAAATAGTTTCACTTGTTGTTTAAGTACCAAATATTTTACAATGGAAAAAAACTACCTCAAAAAGGGGGGAAAAAGGTAATTTAAACAGTATGAATCTGTTTACAGTAGCCTTAACAGCATATTTAAAATAACATATTCTTGTATATTATTGTCAGACATCTTTCCTATGAAATGTCCAGTACTTTTCTCTAATACTTTCCTGGGAGAATTGATCTTACAAAAATCGTTTAGTCTGTAATTCAGGACAAAACATCTCCTACTCTCTAACATTCATCTCTCTGGAGGACAATGTCTGTGCAATGGATGATCTCATTTCAAAGTTTTATAATGAAAGAAAGAAAATATATTAAATTTAAATATGAATGTATTGTGATTTCAGGTAATCTGGAAATAAGTTGTTCCTTCTCCATTTAATAATAAATTTGCTGAATCAATAGGCACATAACATTTTCCCACCATGATTATTAGAATATGCAATAGACTCTAATATTAGCTTGAAATGGAAAGCAGAGAGCACAGAGTTAGGAAAAGAAAATTTAACAGAATTAAAAACATTTTTTTTCACAGTTGGTCTTAATTGTTTTTAGGGATGCCACAAATTCTTGAAAATCAGACCCAACTAATAGAAGTTCCAGAAAAGGTCAAACCCATATACAGAAGTATTATTTTCAGATAGGAATATTAGGTGCTTTACAGACAAAACTTCAATGGCATACATTTGACCCTTATGATTAGTCCAAGTGTAAATGATATTCTAGTATTAAAAAATCAAAATATTCATGTCAAAGCAAAGGATATTATTGGTACATTAGAGTTACAATGTTCCTCAAGAGTTTGAAAGAAATATTATCTCTTGAAACTTAAACTATAAAATCAACAAAACATAATTATGGAGAGATGTCCGTCCAATTTTAGCTGAAAGAGGTAGCACTGTGAGCAGATTGGGCTGCTCTTGATCGAGTATATTAATTTACCTAAAGAAAGCAAGACTGTGGTATATATCTCATTATCAAAAAGAGTTATATCTGGGGATTATTCTAATCTGATGCCATTAAGTATTCAGGTTATATAGAATTAATTACAGAACTAATTCTTTTTTCTTTGTTAAAAATTTTTGCCATCTTTATTGAAATATAATAGACAATTAGTTGCTAGTATTTACATTGTACAATTTGATGAGTTTTTTTTTTTCATTTATAGTTGGTGTAAAATATACCAGTTTCAGCAGTATAGCATAGTGATCAGAGATCCATGTAACTTGCAAAGTGATCACTCCACTAAATCTAGTAGTCTTCTTCCCCATTTTACATTTATTACATTATTAACCATCTTCCCCATACTACATTCTACATCTCCATGTCTATTCTGCAACTATCATCCACTTCTACCTCTTAATCCCTTTGCCTTTTTTTGTCCCCTCCAATCCCCCTCCCATCTAGTATTCATCAAAATATTCTCTGTATCTATGAGTTTATTTCTGCTTTTGTTGTTGTCATTGATTTTATTCCTTAGACTCCACATGTACATGAAATCATGTAATATTTGCCTTTCTCTATTCGACTCATTTCGTTCAGTGCAATACCCTCTAGGTCCATCAAGGCAATATCTTTTTCCATCCTCTTCCTTTCAGTCTGTGTGTGTCTTTTAATCTGAAGTGAGTCTCTTGTAGGCAGCATATGTAGAGGTCTTGTTTTCTTATCCATTCAGCCACTCTATCTTTGGGTTGAGCACTTAATTATTTCCCATTTGAAGTACTTGTTGATAGAAATGTAGTTATTACCATTCTTTAATCCTGTTTTTGATATATTTTTTTCTTCTTAAAGAAGTCCCTCCATTTCCTGTAATGCTGGTTTGATGTTGATAAATTTCTTTAGTTTATTTTTGTCTGGGAAGCTCTTTATCTGTCCTTCAACCAGCTTTACTGGTTGTAGATCCTGGGTTTTCATTGCGTCAAATATTTTGTGCCAAGCCCTTCTGTTCTGCATAGATTCTTTTGAGAAATCAGCTGCCAGTCTTATGGGTGCTCCCTTGTAGGTAACTAGCTACTTTTCTCTTGCCACTTTTAAGATTCTTTCTATTTAAACTTTGGCATTTTAATTATGATGTGTCATGGTGTGGGCTTCTTTGGGTTCCTGGTTTTTGGGACTCTCTGAGCTTCCTGGGGTTTTATGTCTATTTCCTTCACCAGGTTAGGCAAATTTTCCATCATTATTTCTTCAAATAGCTCTTCAACATCTTTTATTTCCCCAGTACCCCTATGACACAAATATTTTTACATTTAATAGTGTCCCATAGGCTCCTTAAATTATTATAGTCTTGGCTTCTTTTTTCTTGGCATTCTGATTGAGTGGCTTTCCCATCTTTTATATAGGTCATTTGATCCTCTTTTTTATTCACTTTGTTTATTTCATTTAATATGCTTCTCATCTCAGTAATGTGTTCTTCATTTCTGACTGGTTCCCTTTTCTATTTTCTATTTCCATTTTAATATTTTTTATCTCTTTGTTGAAGATCTCACTCAATTCATTCACACTTCCCCTAAGTTCATTGAGCGTCTTTATAACCATCGTTTCGAACTCTGCATCTGTTAGATTGGTTGACTCCATTATTCCTGGATCTCTGTTTTGTTCTCTCATATGGTTTCTGCTTCTTTGTCTTCCCATTTTGGCTGCCTTTCTGTGTCTGTTTCTATGTACTAAGCAAAGCTCCTAAGTCTCCCGGTCATATTAGTGTGGCTTTGTGAAGTAGCTGCCCAGTGGCACAGTCCTGAGAGGGGTTCAGCTACAGGCCAAGTTTAGCCCCAGCCTGTGTACTTCCGAAACCACCTGTTAAGATTTAGCAAACAACCCACTGATGCTGTCTTTATAGTTGCTTCAAGAGGCCATGCTAGAAACCAAGGCCAGCTGACACCAGTGTGAGTCCTGGTGCTGTTCAGCAAGGAGCACCTGACTCTATGGAGATACACCTGGCTGTGGCTTGGGTGGGGCCACAAGTTGGAGGAGGCATAGTTTCAGGAAATCCTCTGGGTAGAGAGACCTCTATTATCCATTTTGATGACTTCTCAGCTACAGAGTAGCTGAGTCCATGCACTGTGTGTGGGGAGGACTCAACAGAGGAACAATGGATGCCGCCAGCACTTCTGTACAGAGCAAGTCACGCCTCTGGTCCTTCACTCTGACAACTCAGTGTACCCCTGTAAATCTCTGGTGCCTCCTGCACAGCCAAACCAGCACTGGGACTCAGAGCAAGCAGGTTCATCACCGTGAAAATCTGCTCACGGATGCGGCCCCTTTAAGAGGTGTCTGCTGCTGCCGCTGCCATAGCCTCCATCCCATTCAGCTGATTGGGATCAGGCAGCTTTGTGTCCTCGCCCAGTCCTACCTTCTGCCATTGCAGGGTGATTTCTTAGATTTCTCCCTAGTCGTATGGCTTGTTCATCTAGATCCCAGGTGATTTTCCTTGCTGTTTGCTCCTTGTTTCCATCACAACTTTGATTTGGTTGCTAGAGAAATGAACAGAGCCTCTATCATCAATGCCATTTTTTTTTCCTCCCAGAACTAATTCTTAATCTGAATCCTTCATCTACCAACTTCCTCCTGTTGTCATGCCTACATGAAGTAAATATACTGACTAGGAGTAAGTTTTTTTAATGAATAAATAGATTGGCAATATTATTAATATTTCTATTTCTATGATGTGTGTGTGTTTATTTATTTATTTTTATGCCTACAACACTTGGCCTTCCTAGGCAGTCTCCCATCCAATTATTAACCAGGCCCAACCCTGCTTAGCTTCTGAGATCAGACATGATTGGTGTGTTCAGGGTGGCATGGCCGTAGACTCTATGATATTTTTTAATATTAATGAAGTCCTAAAGAACAAGTCCATTCTCAATCTTATTAGATTGAGAGCCAGGCCTTGTACAACAAAAATCACCCACAGCAATGCTGTTTGGTAGAGTTGTTTTAATGGTCTTAGAGACAGCTAGCATATCTTCCCTAGTGACATGTAGACCATAGAAACTGTTGTTTTATTCTAAAGTTTAAGTTCTTTAACAAAAATTATTATAGTGTGTATAGAGCATTGAATTGTGGGCCAAATGCCTCAATAAATGACAACAATCACCACTAGGTCACACAAACCAGAAGTAAGGAGTTATCTCAGACTCCACCTTCTCTCCATCTTTGCCTCCATTTCAAATGATCACCAGATTGTGCAAATATATTGGATCTACCATCTCTTCTGCATTGTCACAACTTAGTTCAGCCTTACTGTCTCCCATAAACTACAGAAATAGCTTCATAATGTAATTATCTATTTCAAAATCATCTTCCATAGCTTTGCTCAAGCAACTGGTTGCTTTCTGTTTAAAACTCACTAATACCCTCCCTTCTCTCTGTGAATAAACACTATCTCCTTGGTGAGCTGTAAAAGGCTGCACATAATCTGGCCATTTATATTTTCTTCCCCACCCACTGTGCATTTCAGTGATATCAATCCTCTGAAGTTCCCAGAAAAGCCTCAGATTCGAGCCTCTATGTTTTTTCTCAGTTTCCCCCAATCCTACCTGCCCTGTTCCCCAGCTAAAGGCCACTTCACATCAGTTTGCTAGCAAGGAGACCAATGGGAATTTCATGGTGAAGTGATTACATACACCAACATGTTGACCTAATTTTTCTTTTCTAGTGAGGCCCTACAGTAAAAGACAGTGGTTGTCTTATTTCCCAACCCCAATACTTCATAATTTCCTATATTACTAAATGTCTTAGAACCTTGTTTATAGGCCTTATAGTCAAGAAACATTCTCTCTCTCTCTCTCTCTCTCCCTCCCTCCCTTCCAGATTTGTCAATTTTAGACTCTAAGGCCAACCAGATTTTATTTCTCTCTTCTAGATATAAGCATCTTATAAAATTTTAAGTAGCCAAATATAATGTCAGAGCAGGGGTGGCTAGAAGTCAAATATCATTAAATACAAAGTAGGTTTCTTATATTCCAAAAGGAAATGTCTTTTAATGTACAGATGTTTTACTGATTTAATATGGTTTTTATTTTTCAGAAATTTATTCTTTTTATTTTTATATGTAGTTTCAACATGCACTCTGTTTTATCTGATCTGTGAAACGAAGGACCATTTTTCATTTTTGTTTTTGTACAGAGGCTTGGATATAGCAGACTTTTCTATTCAACATCTGTTGAATAGAAACCTTAGTGTCTTTTGCCCAGTGACAAGTTATGAGATCTTGTGCATTTCACTTATCTGCAATGAGAACAGATTTTTTATGTGAAAACAAATTTTAAACAAGTAAATGAGATCAGTGAATTTTGAACAGGAGTTCTGTAATCTTTAGATGCTTCGGTGGCTGCTGTGGTGGTCATGGCAAAGGCCCATGAACAGAGGTTGTGTATGCCACCCAAATTTCAACAAGGGCAACTCTATTTTCCTTTGTTTTATTTATTTATGTATAGCATTTTTTTCAAAACATAAGGTATATTTTAAAATCCCACACTGATTATCATTGTGAAATATTGAAACTGATGATTATATCATTTCCCTTCATCTCTAAAACATTCTGATTCAATAGGTGCTTTCCATCTGAGTAATTAATTGAGTTGAAAGTACTGTTTTTGTTGACAAAGAAATAAGGTTTATTAATTGGGAGTTTCTATAAATTTGGAGCAAAATTGTGTTCTATTTTTACTAAACTCATTGAAATTCAGTACTTCTTGTACTTTCTTCGTCATCAATAGAAATTACAGATATTTTTATATGATACTGCATTTATGGAAAATATCCCAAATTAGCATTTGTGGTCAATCACTTCACTGAAATTATAGTATTATTAGACCCACCTGAATCTTGATATTTACTCCTATAATAAAGAAGCACATATATTACTTTATCACAAATTTGTTTTTAAAAATATTTTGAGAAATATTTTTCAATATAGTTTATTTCCTTTGTAAAAAAAACATGCCTTTAAAAATATTCTAAAGAGAGAGATCTATGGAGAAAAGACACTGATGGCACAATAAAATGCTAAAAACAATTCCCTGCTTTAGATAGTGACACATCTGATAATTATTACTTTGGGATAAACAGAGGACCACAGATGCTTTCTACACCTGTAAGCAATAGACCTCAGCAGCTATACTTGATTGGCAAAGATTAGCACCTGTGTCTTATATTCAGGTCCCGTGTATCACTGCACTCTACAAAGTCTACATCACCTCCCTTGAAAAAGAAATTGTTCTGGCATTATTTGCCCTTGTTTGATCAGTTTATTTTGCTTATAGTAGTCCTACATAAATTCACCATTTAGATACTTTACTGAGTATTTTTTTTCCTCCTCTCAAAGGATCCTTTCACGTGCTTCTGATACTGTGATTTTCCTTGGTGATGCACTCTTCTCCCACCATCACTTCCTGTGGTTTGAATAGAGCCAACTCCATCTACATCTATGATGCTGGACACCAAATTGGGTCAATTCCACTTGGCAAAACTGATGATCATGGGACACATGTAGAACTAATGTGGCTCAGTTCTGGACTTTTAATAGGAAAAGAGTCACACTTCCTACTCTGGTTTTTAAGAGAGAAGAACATACATACCCAGGATTTGACAACCATCTTCCTACCGAGAACTGAGAAGCTGCCAAGAAATGAAACTGACTCAAAAGAAAGCAGCTCATAGGGGAAAAACCATCAGGCCTAGAAGACAAGGTTTTAAACATGCCTGAAATCAATTCTACCCTGGATTCTTCAACCTGGGAGCCTATCGGAGGAGGTCAAAAAGAGGATATGACTGCCTGTGACCCCCAAGCTAGACTCAGCAATTGGAGGCTCCTCTTCCCCTCTCCTGACTTTGGAATGTATGTTCTATTCACTGTTCCCACAGTAGAAGTCATTTCAAAGGTATAACCATGAGAGAGTAATGTATTGTTGAAACTATCTGGACTGAACATGTGACTGAACCCAGTAAGGCCTCTATATAAACTTTTAAGATTCTGGTAGGTGGGTTCAGAGATCTAATAACTTTATAACCACTCGAGACAAACATCATCATATGTAACTTCCCTTGCAAATTAAACCTGCCACCCACCAATTTGGAGTGCCCTGCCTCTTTTCTGTCTCTCCTTGCTCTCTACATACAGGGGCCAGTTTGAGAACCAACAGTGCCACCAAATACCTCTCTAGCTTAAACAATTTTTAATTGGCTTATATCAAAAAGAACAATTATCTTGCTACAATTTATAATACAAATTTAGTGACTTGGTGCCTTTAAAAGGAAATAATTGATTAATTTTATGACATAATTCTTTTGTTAAATAATAATTAAATCAGTGAGTATATTCATTGATTTCTCTAATATACACCTCATATACATATTTAATATTTATAATGACCACAGGTAAAATTAGCCTATTTTACAGAGTAAATGTGTATAACTTCCAATGTAAAGGCATTTACCAATATCTATAGTGAAAAACTTTGTAACAATTTTCAATTAATGGACTCCAGAGATTGTTTTATTTTATTTTGTATTTTAAAAACAAAACATAACTTCTCTTTTAGTATAAATTAAACATGGTCAATTGCAATCAGCAACAATTCCATTGTATAACTGTGTACATAGAAATGCCCCTCTCTTATCTTGATAGCTGGTTATCCACACTTATCTGTTTCTAATTTCTTGCCAAAGCAGCATACACATAGGAAGGTCTCAGTGTGTTTTAAAAGTATAAGCCTCACAATGTTCCAAGGGAGATGATGTGCTCTGGGTTCTTGTGAGGAAGAACACAATTGAAATAAGACAAGATAAATAATGCCTATCTAGTCCATTCAGGTTGCTGTAACAAAATTTGATAGACTGGGACACATAAACAGTTCTGGAAACTGAAGTCCTATACCAAGGCACCAGCATGGTCACATTCTCATGGGGACCCTTTGCCTAGTTCATAGCTGGGACTTTCTTGCTGTCTCTTCACAAGGCGGAATAAGCAAAGAATCTTCCCAGAGCATCTTTTTTAAGTCACGAATCCTATTCATGAGGTTCTACCATAATGACTTGAGCAACTCCCCAAATATCTGCTAACTCATACCATCAGCTTTGGGGTTTAGAATTTCAACATATAAATTTTTTTTGGAGGTGAAAGGGCACAAATATTTAGACCACAGCGATGCTACTCACTGATGCTAGGAGCAAAATAGTTGTCAAGTGATGAGCATAGTGGATGAATATCTTTCCAGTGGAACAGAGAGTTTCTTCATCATCATGAAGAGTCATTTCTTACATATCACTGTATTTGGAGAGTTTGAGGAACTGTAACTGAGGCAGCACAACTTTTAAATATATTGAGATTTTTGGCACATACAGAGAACATTTTTATTTGGGAAGATATAGTACACCAGTTTGATACCAGTGGAACTTGAATTCCTCATACATTTTCCTGGGTTGGGTTTATGTCTTTTCTCCTTTTCCATATTCTCAAGTGACATAACATTGCCTTAAATGAGGCTAATTAATGAAGTGGAAACTGAGTATACTCAAGTGTCTAGGAAAATTTTGTGTTATAGTTTGCAGTGTTTTACACAGTTTAGTATTCTAATTGAAGGAAAAAAAAGAAAAAGACTTTTTTTTTTCATGAATGTGCAGGGTATGTATCATCTTAGTGTCTGGCTTGTGGGCTTTCTTGGAAGCATAATATACAAGATCAGTACACTCAGAACAAAATAATTGAATTTGAACATAATTAGGAAAGTTCACAGCTCAGGAAAGATTGGTGAGGAAATAGTGACATAGGAAGTTGACTTGAATCAGTAATGCTTTTAGGAAACCAAGAACAGAAGCTGAAGCCTTATTCTGGACAGTTACTGTTAAGAAGCTGATTGGAGTAAATACGTCTGCCTTTCTTTCAGGTGAACAACCTAAGTTGTCCAGCATGATAGCCTTCATTTTCCTTGGTAAGTAGATTATACTTCTGTTTTATACGAATTCACAATACCAATGCTTCATGAACCTAATGCTGTCCTAACTGTTGATTAAACTAATAGGGACTTATAATATGAACTACCTCTTACTATATATACTTTTTAATGTGGCTTATTGCTTTTGCAAATATGTACACTTACTTTTTCTCATGTATAACTCTATAGAAAATGTACAATGCAGAAATTACATTAACTATTCAGATTGCTTCTGTTTTATTGTACAGAATAATCCAATTTCTTTGAGTTACTTATTAGGATTTATGGAACTCACATAAATACTAGGACTTTTTAGAAATGAAACCTTCCAGTATCTATTTACAAGTTATAAGATGAAAAATGTCAAATTATTATGTTTTTCTTTGAAATTAAATTAAAATGAGATTAATTTAAAACATTCAGTTACCCTAATTTTAAGGCATTAATATTTAAAAAGTAGAAGCCATTTAGTAGAGTGAAACAATACCATATCAAATGCTTCACATTTCATTTTAGTTTCTGTAACCCAGAGATAAAATGTAGATTTATCCCTCTGGTATAGGATAATGTGAATTTATTGTAAGATATTGGTTTAAAAGAATTTATTTATAGTTAAAGTCAAATTCATGAAGATCTACTTGTTATATGTGTTTTTGGAGAAGCTATTATATTTTTTAATATTTAGTAGAATTTATAAATTGAATTCAGAAAAAAAGGATATTTATGATTGCAGTTTAATGTTAATAATCCACTCATTAAACCAAAGCCAATTTATTTTCTGCTTCCTCCACACTAATAAATATTGATTAAGAAAGATATAATTGTGGGCAAGAAAACAGAGACTATTATTTTAAATTATGCTGAACATAAAAAGTTAAATCAAATAAAAGAAAATCAAGGAAAAAGGAAAGGAATCTTTTACGTATTTTTAGTTTTTTTCTTTTGGTTTAAATAATAGTTATTCAGTATTCCAAAATTGCACTTCTTGTGTTTATCTCTAAGCACATTTTAAAATTTCTATCCTGTATTATAAAGAGAAATCGAGGAGACTTCAAGTTTTATAGATCAGGCAGCAATATAACTTATGCACAGAATATATTACGGCCCCATTATGGCCCCAGTTGAAAAGGTAATGATCA
Organism: Rousettus aegyptiacus; assembly: GCF_014176215.1. Classification (NCBI taxonomy): domain Eukaryota; kingdom Metazoa; phylum Chordata; class Mammalia; order Chiroptera; family Pteropodidae; genus Rousettus; species Rousettus aegyptiacus. The sequence goes on from NW_023416284.1 coordinate 108,969,706, forward strand.
CCTCCTGTTTTCATCTTTTAATTCTAAATTAACCTTGACACTAGGTTGGATGAAGGAGAGAAATAATTTCCAACACTTGTAGGGGCAAAATTTTGCTATTTGATAGTTTTAACCAATATTTTTCATAGTGCATTCTTCAAAATACTTGTTTAATGTTATCTAAATAGGTGCTGTGATATGAGAAAGCCCAAAGAAATGTGGGATATCCTGAATTTTTAAAACAGAGAATGTAATATGCTAATGAGCTTTTACATCTTTAAGAGGGTAAATATAATGTGCAACATTCTCCACGTTCTTTATTTTAAAAATAAAACTTGTTTTTCACTGAACATTTCAAGAGAATCCTCGAAAACTTCTGGATTAAGTACATAGCCACAAATCAGAGGAATGATTAGATTTTGGAAAGCTAAAAATAGTTTGCATTTTGAGGGGTAAATCTATTGAGGTGATTTTCCTGGTCGATTCAGTATTTCATCTGAGTGGAAAGTGTGAAAAATCATGTAAAATAAATAATCAAATAAATTATTCAGCATAAAAATTTAAAAATAAAAAAAAGTGAAAAAGATTATGGAAAAATAGTAAGTAGAATTCATTAATGATCATTATACTGAAGCATTGGTGAGGTTTTGATGATGTATCCAGGAGATTATCACCTATAAGTTTCATGAGGAAGATAGTCACAAGATATAATGATCAATGGCAAATAAAATTCCAGTCACTTATAAATTGAGTTTCTGACATAAAAACACTACAGGGTGTTTGGCAAGCTGGATTTAAACAAGTAACCTTGGGCCATAATCAAAGAGATTCATTTCTCTTTCTCTAGGCTTACTAATCTAGGACAGGAACACATGAAAATCCAGGAAGCTGATATATCAATTTTCCCTCTAGTCCTCAACAAGAAAAATGTGACCAAGTCACAGCCATGGGCCTAACCTCCAAATGCAATGATCCAGCAAGTGGTACATGATCTAATCAGTTGTCTTGTATTTTCCTTAGAAGAAGAGGTTTGGAAAGAGGTAAGATAAAGAAAAGATTTTAAAGCTTTACTTGAAGCCTATAGCTCTATATTATCACAGGTGATTCATAATTAACATCTTTTTAAAAATTCAAATAATTTGACTCTGATTAAGATATAGCTAAACATTTCTTAATTAGTTAATACACTGTCTCTATAACTCAATTATAATTCCCATATTGTTCCATGGATTGATTAAGCTAGTGTCAGTTCTCATGCTTATAGAATCAGTTTAAGTTATTTATATAACAGACTAAACTAACATTGCTATTTTTTTGATATTTTTAGAAAACTTGTTGGAACTTTTTCTCTTCTGCCCAAAATAACTTGTAAATACCTGGAAGGTGTTATTTTAATTGAACATTATTAGTTATTTATATATAACTCATCTATAAACAACTATTCAAATCAGTGTAAGTCAACATACATTTATTGAATATCTATAATGCATCATTGTATTTGATAATGAGGATATAATTATGAATTATCCCTAATGCCTGCCCAGTAAAATGCTAAAACCCAGTGGTGGAGACGAGCACAAAAATACATACTTTTACTACAAAGCAGTAAATGCTATCATTGAAGAATTCCTAAAATGGTAGTGTTAAATTTAATTTGGATTTAGGAAAAGAAGGTATAAATTCAGAAAAGGTTTTCATAAAATAGGTAATTATTGTGTTGAGTCTTGAAGGACAAGGGAAAAAAAAAGTTATTCCAGAAGGGTGGAATGGGGAAAGGAGTACCTGCTAGTGACCATCTAGTAAATACTCAGAGGTACAAGCATTTGGGACACTATAAATGCGGCTTGAGAACCTCCAGATTGCATACAATGAAGAATGAGTCATTCTATGGGGATCATCCAAGGGATAAAGCAGAGAAATAACAGAACCAGAACGGTGCATTAGACAGATTAGGGCATGTAAAGAACCTATCTGAATATATGATACTGGAGGCAGACTGACTAACTAATAAGTTGGTCGAACATTCAAAACGAGAGTCGATGAAATATGCAAGAACGCATATGAAAGTAGGAAGTTGAGGATATAAAGGAGTCTATCATAAATCCAAAGTTTCTACTTTGGGTGTTTTTGTGAATGGTGGAATTACTGAAGGAATAGGGATGTTTATCAGGGAGTGATAATGAAGAGGACAATATTAAACATATTATAATCTGGAAGTGTGTTCGGAACATTTAGGTGGAGAAGATAACAGCATCTATAACTGGAATATTAAAAAATAATGAAATTGAATTAAACATTTGAGAATCAACAGTCTAGAGATTTTAGTTAAATCTGTGAGAGTAGATGTAATTGACCATAGAGAATGCATAAAATGGGAATGGGAAAAGTGTGAGGCCAGAACCTAAGCTAGAAATGTACATTGACAGAAGAGTAAGAGGATCCTGGGAAGGATTCTGCCTATAGTCAGAAAATATCAAATAAATGACTATCAAGAGAATTAGAAGAGAGGGTTACCAAAGGAAGAGGGAATTTCATGAACAAAATGACAACAAAAAGCCCAATGATAAAAGTAGGCAAGATGAAGTCTTAAAACTATTAAATTTCATGTTACGAAAATGATTAGTGTTAGAAAACAATTAGTGTTAGAAAGAGTTCATCCATTCGACACTAGCAGAGCCAAACACTAAATATGGAGAATTGCAGTGGAGAAATAGTGGCTATTTTATTGATGAATGAGAACAGGAAGCTGATGCTCAAAAGCCCTAATTCCACAGTAGCTTGTAGGATGCAAATTATAGTAGCAAAATCACAGGACACTGTGGGTTAGGGGTTTGGAGTTGTGCTGGGAGCTGATTGGTAGGAGGTGAGGTAAGGGTAATCAATCATTTCTTCCGGTCCTGGGGACAGTTCTGAGGTCTTTAACAGAGTCCCTCTGTCTGGTCTCACAGGAAAGTAGCCAGGGGGTCATTTCACGGTAGGGCTTGGGAACTGAGGTCAAGATGTCATTTTTAGCCTGCCAGAGGTGTGGACCTGTGACCATTAGTCAGGTTTAGGCTACTGTCTCCTGCTGTTTCTGGAGCTGCCGATTATTTAGAGGAAAGGCTAGGTCTCTGAGGGGGAGAGAGAGAGAGAGAGAGAGACAGAGAGAGAGAGAGAGAGAGAGAGAGAAGGGACATGATTTCTAGATCTAGAATTTAAAACCAAGCTTAATCAAAGTCATAAGTATCCTCGGTTTCATTAAAGCATGTTTAAGAGCAGTTTTAGCAAAACAATAGTCATAAAAATTAATTATAAGTTGAGGAATAAATAAGCAGTAAGAATGAAAGAGAGCAAATACAGATTATTAAAGAATTTTATATAGGAGAAATATAGACCTATAGCTAGAGGGGAGTTCAAGATTCATTTTAGTCTTGTCACATTTTATTTTTTATAGTTATGCTCTTAATCATTAATAACTTAGTTTTGAGGTAAATAACGGTCATACTGTAATATTGCAAACTTGTTTTTGTTCTGTTGTTATTCAGCTATTGGGCTGTGCTCAGAAAATGAATCTACTTCCCAAACCATCGACTGCACATATTTAAGAGAGCAATGCTTAAGTGATGCAAATGGATGTAAACATGCATGGGGAATAATGGAAGTTGCCTGCAATGTTTCAGGTAAAACAAGTTGTTTAAAATACGTTCAAATGGTTTTCTTTTACTCAGATAAAAATAGGATTTGATATTTTTTTTCCTTATCTGAGGAACTAAGTTAGTTTTGTTCTTAATACTTCACTCAAACTTGATATTCAAGAGCTTCGCCTTCATTTGCTTATTAGTGAATTTAGTTACAAAAGAGTATTCTTAAATGACTCCAAGGCCCTAATGCATTGGCACTGCAAGCAGCTTTATGCAAGATTTCAGCTTTTTAAATTTATTTTATTTTATATTTATTTCACTATGTATAATGTTATAATTATATGTATGCTTCTCAGGAGTGTGACAACAATTTTTAAATAAAATATTTTTTTCTTATTTGTTAATACGTAAATGGTAAAAAAGGGAAAAATAACATTTGTGATGATCAAGGGTATTGTTATTTTTTTGTATTTGTATAATATTCATTCTATATTCTCACAACATATACACTATTTCCTTTCCAACTTTGTCAAGAACAAGTTGAAATGTATTATTATTTTAAACTTGTCCAACATTTCAAACATTTGAGGGGAGGCCCAAAGGGTAGAGAATGTGAAGATTAGAGAGTCACTGTCACTTATTGAAAAGAAAAAGAAATATGTTTTAAACATTTTAAATAGCTGAGTAAATATTAAATGAGAGTATCATATAAAGACTTTATTTACTAAAATTAGATAAACTGATTATATAGTGAGACATTGACCTAGTACTATTATGACAAAACTTTTTAAAAAATAGTATTTTAATGTAATGATAATTTTATCTTCATGTATAACAAAGATTATAATACTGTAAAATCCTGATAAACTTTCTGGAGTATTCAGTAAAAGAAATCCGAAATAGAAAATAAAAATATATTCTTCCGTGACTCACTTTGTTTCTCCATCCATTCCACAGAGTAAATTCTGTATTGCTCATGACTCTTGCCTATCATCACGTGCTTACTTTACCTACCAAAAGTTTGATATGGTTTAGTGTGTTGGGTTAAGGGGCAGAAAACTGTAGCTCAGACAATGCCAGTGTTCACAGTCTCCACCAGCAGAGCTCCAGACCAACCTCATGACCTCAGGAATTACATATGGGGAGATAGATTTTCTTCTCTTCCCTGCCCTTGAAGAGAGTACATGTAATTTACACACGCCAAAGAAAGTTATAGCTAATTCAACATTCTCATTACTGTTCAGAAAAAGAATTTCAAAGGCACAATTTGTTCAAAGTAACTTAGTAAATTTAAGATGGAGATAGAGGACAATGACAAAAAAAAAAAAACAATCTATTGTTTTGATGATGAAGTTTCTTGTTACATTGTGTGTGGCAATTTAAAATATCACATTCAGGGTGTCATGAATTAGAGCATATTTATTTCAGTAAACAAAAAAGCAAGCTATTTGCAATAATTGCAGTATTTACATATTTATCTTATGCATGAAGCTGAAATAGAAGTATTCTCAAATACATAAATGAAATTATCTCAATTAGTTTTATTCAGAAAAATGGGACAAAATCATTGAATATAAACATATGGCTTTTTAAATTAAAGTAGGCTAAGGCCATGCCACCCTGAACAAGACTGATCCCGTCTGGTCTAGGAAGCTAAGCAGGATTGGACCTGGTTAGTACTTGGATGCGAGACCACTTAGGAAGACTGGGTGCTGTAGGCATAAAAAATAAAAAGTAAGGGATTGTAAGATGACAAGGTCCTTGCAATCTGTGAAGTCAACCAAGGGTTGCCTTGCCTAAAATAAATAAGTAAGTAAATAAATAAATAATACATTAAAGTAGAAAATGAATTATTTGTAATTATGAAAGACATTATTTAATAATATTTACTGTGTGCTTTGTAAGTGTCAGGACAACTTAATTTCTTATGATAATTTTAGAGCCATTTGTACATCTCTTGTTATCATCTTAGAATAAGATGTAAAATAAAATATCAGCTTAAAATGATAGATCTAATAAAATAGCTAAACTGATAAATAACTAAGATCGCAGAGCTTTCTGGTCACCTCATGTAAAGGCAGCATTGATTATTAATGAAGAGCAAAAATTGGCATTCTTTCTAAGTGGGTCCGAATTATTTTAAAACTTGGAAAAAGTTAATTTACTTTAGAAGGTAAAATTGGGAGAAAACAACAGTGAAAATACATATTTTTGCTTAAAATGTCCCTTACATGAATATCCTGCAGTGACCCCAGAAAATCTTACTATAATAATAAATTACTTAGGTTAATATGTTAAAAGAATTTGGGGTGTATTCAAATTAATATTTGAATAGTATTATATGTTTGACCTTTGAAATCCAGGTAATCCCTGCAAGATGAAGGATTCATCTAGCTGCACCCTGAGCATCCAAGCCTTAGTGGAAAGGAATTTCCAGTTTAAAAATTGTCTCTGCACTGATGACCTCTACGGTACTGTTAACAAATTGCTTGGCAAAAAATGCATCAGTGAATCAGGTGATACACTGTTATATAAAATATTTAAAGTAATAAAAACAGGACAATTTTAAAATTAATCACATCTATGTAATTTTGTTTTTTAATTTTTCAATTATTATTGGTATACAATATTATATTAGTTCCAGGTGTACAACATAGTGATTAGACATTTATATAACTTACGAAGTGACCAGTCCGATCAATCTAGTACCTATCTGACACTGTACATAGTTATTTCAATATTATTGACTATATTCCTTTATATATCCATGACCAATTTGTACTTCTTAACTCCTTCCCCCTTTTCACCTACCTTCCCCATTCCCTTCTCATCTGGTAATGCTCTAAATGTTCTCTATATCTGTGTGTTTGTTTCTGTTTGATTTGTTTATTTTATTCTTTAGATTCTATATGTAAGTGAAATCATATGATATTTGTTTTTCTCTGTCTGACCAATTCCACTTAACACAATACCCTCTAGGTTCATTCATGTTGTTGCAAATGGCAATATTTCCGTCTTATTTTATGGCTGAGTAATAGTATTCCATTGTGTATATGTACCATCTCTTCTTTATCCATTCATCCATTGATGTATACCCAGGTTGCCTCCATTCCTTGGCTATTGTAAAAAATGCTACAATGAACATATGGATGCGCATGTTCCTTCAAAGTAGTATTTTGGGTTTCTTCAGATAAATACCCAGAAGTGGGATTACTGAGCCTTTCTTTGTCTTTTGTGATAGCCTTTGTTTTAAAGTTTATTATGGCTGATATAATTATTGATATCCCAGCCTTTTCTTTTTTGTTTCCATTTTCATGAAATATCTTTTTCTATCCCTTTACTTTCAGTCTGTGTGTGCCTTTCAATCTGAAGCAAGTCTCTTTTAGGCAGCATATGTAAGGGTCTTTTCTTTTCTCTATTCAGCCATCCTACATCTTTTGTATAGTATTTGTTTTTCTAAGTGTCAGGACAACTTCATTTCTTATGATAATTATTTTTTTAATTTAATTATTTTTCATTCAGAGTACTTGTTAATAGATATGAAGTTATTGCCATTTTATTATTCATATTTTTGATACACTTTTTTTCTTCTTCTTAAAGACAAAGAGAGAATCTTAAAACCAAAATTTCCTATAATACCGTTTGGGCGATGATGAACTTCTTTTCTTTTTCTTGTCTGGGAAGCTCTTTGTCTTTCCTTCCATTCTAAGTGATAACTTTGCTACGTAGAGTCATCTTGGTTGTAGGTCCTTGCTTTTCATCACTTTGAACAATTCATGCCAATCCTTTCTGGCCTGCAAAGTTTTCATCCAAAAATCAGCTGACAGTCTTACAGGAGCTCCCTTGTTGGTAACTAACTACTTTTCTCTTGTTCCTTTTAAGATTCTCTCTTTGTCTTTAAACACTGGCATTTTAATTATGATGTGTCTTGGTGTGGCCATTTTGGGTTTATCTCATTTAGGACTCTGTGCTTTCTGGGCTTGTATGTCTATTTCCTTCACCAGGTTAGGGAAGCGTTCTATCATTGTTTCTTCAAATAGGTTTCAATTTCTTGCTCTCTCTCTTCTCCTTCTGGTTCCCTTTGATGAGAATGTTGTTATGCTTAATGTTGTCCCAAAGGCTCCTTAAACTATCCTCGTATTTTTGGATTCTTTTTTCTTGTTGCTGTTCTGATTGGGTCTCCTCTACTCCATCAAACTGCTGATTTGATCCTCCATTTCATTCAATATGTTGATTCCTTCTAACTTACTTTTCATTTCAGATATTGTATTAATTTCTGTCTTGTTCCTTTTATATTTTCCATCTCCATTTTTATGTTTTCTATCTCTTTGTTAAAGTTCTCAGTGAGTTTATTTACTCTTCCCCTAAGTTCATTGAGCATCCTTATAACCAGTGTTTTGAATTCCGCTGGTCTCCATTTTGTTTAGTTCTTTTTTCTGGAACTTTGTTCTGTTCTTTCATGCCTCCCATTTTGACTTTCATGTCTCCCCATTTTGACTTTCTTGTGTTTGTTTCTATGTATTTAGGTAGGGCTCCTAAGTCTCCTGATCTTAGTAGAGTGGCCTTATGTAGTAGGTGTCCTGTGTTGGGTTTTCCCTGGTCTCCTGAGCTAAGCATATGGCCTTCTGTTGTAGTTGAGCTTTGGTTGCTGTTTGTACATTGATGGGAGGAACTGACCTTAGGATTGTGAGGACTGGCTGGTGAGGAGTGACCCGAAGGAGCAAGATTCACTGTAGCAGGTCTCTGGTGACTGCCCAGCCTGCCCTTTGGGTGTTTCCACCTCAAATGCAGCCCTGGGTATATTCTGGCTCCAGGGCCTGTCAAAGGAGGCCACTGGGTATATATACCAGCTTAAGAGCCTCCTGAGAAGGGCCCAACTGCAGGCCAAGTTCACCTACAGTTTGTGTACTTTCAGGGCCACTAGATAAGGGTCACCAAGCAATCCATAGATGGCTGCTACCCAGCTGGGCTTACAGTTGCCTTGAGAAGCCAAGCCAAGAACCAAGTCTGGCTGCCACTAGTGCAAGGCTTGGGGCTGGTCAGCAAAAGGTACGGGGCACACTGAGGCCAGATGCTGCTGCTTTGGGTTTTGTGAGCCTTTAAGAAATTTTAGGAAAGCCCACAGCATGAGCCACAACTGGCCATTTGTATGGGAAGAAAAAAAACACTGGAAGCAGCTTGGGTGGGCCTGCATGTTGCAAAAGGTGGAGTCTCAGGGATTCCCCTGGGTGGAATGACCTGGGTGGAGTAACCAGGTAGATGGAGACTCAAATATGGCAGCTGCCTGCATTAGCACTCTGGCAGTGGGGAGGGCTCAACAAAGTAACAATGGATTCTGCAAGTGCTTCTGTCTAGGAGAAAACCACCCCTCTAGCCCTTGCCCTGAAGAAAGACAACTCAGTTCCTCCCCGTCTGTCCTTGGCACTCTTACAGCCGCTCTACGGTGCTATTAACAAATTGCTGGAGCCCAGACTGAGTGAGTCCATCACCAAGTAAGTCTGCTCATGGGCCCTTTAAGAGGAGAAGTCTGCGACTCCTGCAGCCTTCTGTCTCACTGAGCCACAACCTCTGTGGGTTTTCACAGCGATAGGATGTGGGGACTTCTCTTTCTGGCACTGAAACCCTGGGCTAGAGAGCTCAAGGTGGAGCTGGAGATGAGGAAAGGGGCTTGCAGCTAAGATAACCCTCTCGGTTCTCGACTGCCACACTCAGTTCTGGGACAGGCTTGTTTCACCTCTCTGTCCTTTCTACCAATTTCGAGGTGACCTCTTATGTATGTCCCCAGTTGTATGACTACTGTTCAGCTGTAATTTCATTGTAATTTTGATGTGGTCATGAGAGCAGGTGAGCATAGCATCTACCTTCTATGCCATCTTGACTATACCCCCCAAAATATATTTATTCTTATTGCTTTATACAGATGTCTCTTAAATTGGACAGGGGAAAAATAGATAGCAATAAAAAGTACAGACAAATACAAATAAAATATGACAGTACAAAAAAATAAAAATGCATTTCTACTGTCTTTTATATTGACCTATGTAGTTACTTTTACTGATGCTCTTTATTTCTTCATATGAATTCTTGTTTCTACCTAGTATCTTTTATTTTTGTCTAAAGAACTCTCCTTTAGTAAATATTTTTAGTTTTTAATTTTTTTTATTTTTCATACAATATTATATTAGTTTCAGGTGTACAGCACAGTAATCAGATATCTATATAATCTATGAAGCGATAACCCTGACAATGCCAGTACCCATCTGACACCATATGTAGTTATTACAATGTTATTGATTATATTCCCTATGCTATACTTTATGTCTCCATGACTATTTTGTACTACCAATTTCTACTTCTTAATCCCTTTACCTCTTTCACCCACTCTCCCAACTTTCCTTCCACTTGGCAACCATCAAAATATTCTCTGTATTTATGAGTTTATTTCTGTTTGTTTGTTTCTTTTGTTCTTCAGATTCCACATATAAATACAATCATATGACATTTGTCTTTTTCTATTTGACTTACTCTACTCAGCACAATACCCTCTAGGTCCATCCATGTTGCTGCAGATGGCAAGATTCCTTTTTTTTTAATGGCCTACTGATATGCCATTATATATATGTTCCGCCTCTTCTTTATCCATTTATTTATTGATAGACACTCAGGTTGCCTCCATATCTTGGCTATTGTAAATAATGCTGCAATGAATATATGGATGTACATGTCCCTTTGAAGTAGTGTTTTAGATTTCTTCAGATAAACACCTAGAAGTGGGATTACTGGGTTTTTCTTTGTCTCCTGTTTTAGCCTTTGTTTTAAAGTCTACTTTGTCTGATATAACTACTACCACTCCAGCCTTTTCTTTTTCATTTCCATTTCATGGAATATGTTTTTCCATCCCTTTACTTTCAGTCTGTGTGTGTCTTTCAATCTGAAGCGAGTCTCTTGTAGGCAGCATATGTGAGGGTCTTGTTTTTTTATCCATTTAGGCACCCTATGTCTTTTTATTAAAACATTTAATCATTTACATTTAAAGTAATTACTTATAGATATGTAGTTATTGCTATTTTATTATTCGACTTTTTAATATTTTTTTTCTAACCCTTTGATTAGCATTCCAAGATATGATCTCTCATCTTTACATTCCCAAAACATTCCCCAGCATATATAGACTTACACTATACTATTCTCCATTGATATATTGTAAATCAGCTTTGGAATTTGTCTTTCTCTCTCTCTTTTTAAAAATATGCTTTTAAAAATATGCTTAAGTACATGGTGCCTGACACAATAAATAATCAATAAATACAGAATATATTTTAATTTACTAAATATATGTCTGAGCACCGAAATCATGTATCTATTCATAAAATAGTTATTATTAAGTTAATATGCATAGACATTATGTAAACCATAAAGGATATAAAGATGGGTAAGATAGTCTCTAGTCTTGATTAAAATATGGTAGAGTAAAATTGACATTAAGCTGGATTGTTTCATTTAGCCTAGCTTATTTTATTTATGTATATATGTAAAAAATAGATTAGCCTTTGGACAGGTTTAAAGATTATTTTAAAATATATAATTACCAATATAAAAGCACTAATTATATGAGGACAGCATTCATTCACATGCATCTTATTCATGCATGCCTGGATGTGCTGGTTATAAGAGAGAAAAGAGAAGGACTTTATTCTAGCAGAAAAGCCTTATTTATATATAATTATAACAATCCATTGTGAGTTGTTAATTGAGAAATGTGCAAAATACTATAGTAGTATATGTTTCAAAACACATGAGTGAAGGTTGTACTCTGTTCAGTGCTTAGAATAATGCCTGACAGTTTTTGAATAAACATTTTTGTATCATGAAATCAATAACATTATCTTTATCTTGCATAAGTATAAGGCATTTGTAAAAACTGAGGTGTAAGAGAAAGCATTCGATAAAACAAAATGGAATAACTTTTTTTTGTTTAAAGAGGGGAAAAATGTGACTGGCCGAGGGAAAAATGGTGCAGTCAAGGACATTTCCTTTGTGCAGATTTGCTTGAAGTGCCTCAGAGAAATAAGACATTTAGAAGGAGATGGTACACTTCTGAAAGGCTACGTTAAGCTTATTTGGAGTCTTATATTGAAGTCATTTTTCTTATCTTCTTTCTATAAAGTTTATATAATTACAGGCTTATTGGAACTATCTAGTAGAACGGTATTTTCAGTGAGGGTGCTGTAACAACCAAGGTGTAAAAATTGGTACTTGTGGGTAAGCCCTGCCAAAATCTTACTCTTCCTTATGTATAAAGCACAAATATACATATATATGTATATTTGTATGTATATATATATGTATACACACACACACACACACACACACACATATACACACACACAGTTCCTAAGCAGTATATGTGTGGAATTCAAATTTCACAAGGGGATAGTGGAATTAAGAAAAAAGTGTCTAAAAAATGCTTGTTAAGGGGGAAATAATAAAAAAGTTTGAGAAATACTTTATTATAGGAAAATTCTAGGAGAAAATGGAAATTCATAAAAACTTATACCAGAGGAATGATGGATTATTTTATCAGTACTTTAAGTTACATATGTTTTCTATCGACCATCATCAAAATGTAATGAAAAGACAAAATAAAATGATTATGATAAATATCATCTAAAAAAGTGACTATTATTATTATTTGGTTGCACAAACTCTAAATAGTCAATCAGTGTTTTACATCTCAACTTTTAACAATTCAAGGTTATTTATCATAGCTCTCTAGAAATAATTATTAATGTTTTTCTGAAGATAATAGATATTGAAATGTTTATAAAAAGTATGTCATATTCTTTTTAGAAAACATATTAAAAGTTCATAAGTAAATGAATTTAATTAATTTTTATTCAGCTCTTTTACTTTATTCATAGAAGAATCACCACTGTCCTCGGATTTATCTTCACGATCAAATATTACGCAATGGCTCCATCAGAAAGACACATCACTAATGGTTGAAAAAAAGAGTGACTGTGTCATAGCAGCGCATACCTGCCAGGAATCTGAACATTGCACTCTGTTGTATGAGAATTTTAAGGAAACCTGTGGGAGGGAATCAGAACAATGCAAGACTTTTGATGGAGGCCACCTGTGTGCAGTACTAAAAGAAAGTCTGAAAAAAACGATCTTGTGGAATTGTCAGTGCAATGACCCTTCAAAAATAGAGTGCATCGAAATTTGGAAAAGTCTGGTTGAAGACAATTGTATACAGGATGATCAAATGAATCAGGTTTCAGCTGTCAGTGAAGACTATGAAGATAGATTCAACCAGGATATTGCTTCTGGTTGGTATTCAAAAGATTTTAGAATGTCGAGTGTAATCACAAGTATGAGTTAACTAAAAAATATTTAATTTCCTATTCTAGCTCTGTCATTTCTGCCTGCATTTCTCCTAGGAAATTAAAATTTAAAAACCTAATAATTATATCCAAAAGAGATTATGAAGAAGTAAATGCAAAGAAAAAGATTTTAGTATAATGTTAATTTTATTCATTCACTCATTCATTTATTCATTCATTGAACAAATACGTATGAGACATTTACAATGTGCTAGGTCCTGTGCAGCAGAATTAAAAACAAAACAAAACAAAACAAAAACCTTTGTGCCCTTTATTGAAGGAGCTTATTATTTTTTATGGGATTTAAAAAAAATAGATAAAATTGGTAATGATAATTATCTGTTCATTTAATAGATATTTCTTTTGCTTACTTACCATGCCCCAGGCCATGTTCTAAAATGTGAGGGTAAAGCAGTGAGCAAAACAAACAAAACTCACTGCTCTCCAGGAGCTTCTGTTTTAAATTGAGGTGTGTCTTGAGTCAGTTTTCCTGGAAACGGACTGAGACAGAGGTTGGTACGCGGAAAATGTATTGGGCCGAGGTTTCAGGAGCAAAAGCTAGGAGGAAGTGAGGAAAACAAGAGAAGGTGGAGGAAGAAGATGAAATGCAATTTAATTGCCACAGTAAATTTAATTGATTCCACAGAAAGCTTGTGCCTGAAATGGCTTTTCAGGGATATCACACCCATAGAGGCAAGAGACATGATCCTTGAACCCCTCACATGGGTTAGTCCTTAAATAGGAGCTGTCTCCTCGAAAGTCTGTAACCTTGCATGTGGCAACTTTATTTGGATGAGATCAATGCCAGGAAAAGGATCAGTGTGATCCAATACCCAAAATACTCCCGGCAGCTGGGGAAATTAGTACCTGGGGAGATCTTAGTAGTGAGCCATAGTATCCAATATGGGGACAAAGAAAATTAACCAGGATAAATTATTTTAAAGTATGGATTTTAAGCATTATAAGTGCTAATGAGAAATATAATACAAGTAGGGGGAAAAGAGATCTGAATGGGTGGTTTGTAATTTTAAGGATGGACAGAAAGTTGCTCTGAAGAAATAACTGTTTGAGTAAAGACTGAAAGTGGCAGGGAATGAGGCATGTGGATATCTGGGGAAAGAGTACTTAACACAGAAAAACAGCTAATTAAAGATCTTGAGCTGGGAATATGTTTGGAGATCTGAGGAAAAGCAGAGAGGACCACAAGCTAGAGTTGAGAGAGCAAGGAAGTGACTTGTAGGAGATAAAATCTGATATAAAACTGGGGACAAGATCATGAAGGGCTTTGTAGGTCATTTCAAAATTATTGGCTCTACTCTGAGTGATATAGAAAAACAATGAAAGATTTTTGCCAGGGGAGTGTCATGGTCTGATTTATGTTCTCATTTTTGTATTGATAACTGAGTAAAAAGAAGCAAAGGTCCAAGTGGGAAAATAATTAGGAATTTTTATAATGATGGAGCAAAAAGACAATGGATGATGAATCAGTGTGAGAAGTTGTCAGATTCTGGAGAGATATATATATATATATATGTATGTATATATATATACATATGTATATGTATATATATATACATACATATATATATATATATATGTATTAGTGGATCAAATAGAAATGCAAGGAAAAAAAAGAAATCAAAGTTGACTCCAAGGTTTTTGTCCCAAGTAAGGAGAATGATGTGACTGTCATTTTTAAATTAATGATTATGAGAACAACTACAGGAATAAGAGGCTTTAGTGGGGAACAGAGGAGAGGTCAGAAATCAGTTTTGGATGTGTTAAGTTTGAAATGTTTATTAGATATACAAGTGAAGCTATTGAGTAGGCAGTTTTATATATGGAATTGATGTCTAAATTCTATGTATGACATAGAGGAAGTGAGATCTGTGCAGTAAATATAAATGGGTAGATCATTTACTAATAGATGATAAATAAGATCATGTGGCTAGATGAGGTCAACAGAGAAAAGCATGGTGTCTTGGACCAGAGCGGTAGCAGAGTAAGAAGATATCAACTTCTATATATATTTTGATATTAATGGATGAGTAAAGGGGAATAGTATGGTTTTTGTTTTTTTTTTTGTTTTTTTTGTTTTTTTTTTGTTTTTTGTATATAAGCTTAGAACTCAGATTTAAGCCTGATTGTTGTATGTGTCTATTTATTCCCATGATATATAGCCCTTGAGTCCTTCTTCAGCAATTAAGCTATGGTTTAAAATATCCTCTGGGGAAAAAAATGTGTATACACAGATATGTGCACCATATAAAATTAAAATTTAAGAGCAGAGAATTTGTTATAATACATTACTCATAGCATATAAAACAGTATACATCCAAGATATAATTTATTTTCCCATGCTAAAATAACCATTTTGTTGTGTTTGTAATAATTACACATATAGAGAGTATATTAGTCTACTTGGGCTGACATAACAAAATACTGCAGACTTGTGGCTTAAACAATAGGAATTTCTTTTCTCACAGTTATGGAGGCTGAAAATTCCAGATCAATGTCCATCAAGGTCAGTTTCTTGTGAGAGATCTTACCCTGACTTGTAGACTTCCTGGCTTCTTGCTATGTCCTCCTCACATATTTCCATGTTGTGTGTGCATGGAGGAAGAAAAGTGACTAAGGTCTCTAATGTCTCTTTTTATTGTGACACTAACCCTATTAGAGCAAAGTCCCACTCCTATGCCCTTATTTAACTTTAATTACTTCCTTAGAAACATCATTTCCAAATACAGCTACTCTGGGAGTTAGGGCTTCAACATAGGAATTTTGAAGGGACACATTCAGTCCAGGATGGTAAGTAAATTCATTGCTTATTTATGTTTCAATGAGAGACTCCCAAATATGTTTTAGTCAATAGCACAGTCATACTAATCAGTTCCAAAACAGAAGTGTTAATATATAATAAAAGGTCTAGCCTAGATTTTTGTGTCTCTTATAAACGCTATATGACTCTCCGAGATTTGTTTATTAAGATTTCATTCCTCAGAGATACAGGAGAGTGGACTCTAGCAGGGATAGTAATTCTTGAGCTCAGACTTCATTAGTAGAAAAATAAAAATCATATATAGTTATAACAGTTAGAATAATGCAAGGAGTCTGAAAGGTTGTGACACATCTGGGGGTAAAAATAATTTTCTTGTGATTATACCATCATTTATATGCAGCAGATGGGTGGACAGGGCGTTTAGACAGTTAGCTCAATCATAAAGAGACATTTATGCCAAAATAGAAATCAATATCTTAATCAATAGCCAATGGCAAAAAATAAATTTTTATTTTAAAACAAAAATCTAATCACACCATTCCCCTATAACTTTATGCATATGTCTTTCAGGGCTCCTTATGTTTTCTTTTTACTTTTGTTTATATGTATATATTTCCTTCCAGGTTGTGAATGTTCAATGACAGAGGTCGCAGATTTTTGTCTTCAGTATGACATTTGTTACATAGTAGAGATTTAACCAATGCTTTTTGAATGAAATATTTTAGAATTACGTAGTCACACTGAGTTCAATTCCATCAACAGGATTCTCCAATTCTATAATTTTGATTTCTAAGAACTCTGAGAGGGTAAGACAAACAGAGGTAGAAATAGTCTTCACATTGCATTTCAATTTAATTGAGATCCTACTGAGAAGAGGAGTTTTTTTTTTTCTTTTATCAGACAATATTCCTGTTTTTTTCTCCCCAGACAGATTCTTTGTTTACTTCAGTGCACATGGCCTACTTGTTAGCATTTGTTTAAACTTTCAAGTAACTGAATACTCAGAGCAGGCCTGTTTAGCTCACTTGAATGACATTTCTGGGGTTTGTTTTTCTTCATCTGTACCTCACTAATTTTGAGTATCAAGGGTTAAATAAGTATTACGTGAGCTTGTATGTATTTTTGCTTAATTTCTTATTTATAAATGTAGCCCACATTCTCCTACTAAATTTAGAAAATTGTTTACTAATGAAATAGTCTCTGTTTTATTTCTAGATAACTCTAAAGAAGATAATAAATTCATATGGAATCTAACTACTCTTCCCTATCATGGTAATGTTTATAAATTGTAATTTAGATCTACATTATAAATATTGGCCAATATGATTTAAAATATAATTACTAGGCTTCTTAAAGATATGTCAATATAAAATAAATTGTGTGGGTTTTATAGTTCTAATATTATAAAATACAACAAAATTATTACATTTCTTCACTAATGTACCAAAGCAAGTACTTTGTTTATCCATCATCTATTTACAGTTATGCTGAGGAATACTTTACAATTAAAACCAAAGACTAGATCTTGCTTAAATGTCATGGATATTTTTATCAGATCAATTAAATTGATTGAGGCCAACTATTTTTGTGTATATATTGGGGGGGCATTCACATGTACTTGTGTTTTCTAAAATGAGTATCTTTATATGTTGCAATAACTATGTGGAACCTTTTGTTAAGATTTTCTCCCAAAAGAAAAAGTACAATGGAATAGGAGTCATTTTGATTTGATGAGCAATGATGGATTCATCATAAGCTATAAAGCTTAAATGCAATTTCTGAAGATTTGTTATTTATAGTTGAAAACTTGGACTCAAGAATTTTTTCTCCAGCTCAGTTTCAGCCCTACACACTTTCCATCACCTTTGTATCATAATACATATCCAGTAGAGATGAAAGATGATTCAAATAATCCACTATTCAGGTCTCAGTAAATTCAAATTAACTCAAAAAAAAAACCCCAAAAAACAAAAAACAAAAACAAACAAACAAAAAAAAACAAATGAAGAAGAAGAAAAGAAAATAAATGTTTGCCCAAAATAGCACATTGCTATGCTATTGTATTTTGCTCATAGACTTCTCACCATGTTGCAGATTCTGTAAGTTCAACTTTATGTTTACATTTTTGTGACCTGGGGATGTCATTGCTTTTAGGGATGAAAGGGATCTGGTCCTGTTTGGAAGTGGCAGAGATGTGTGTAGGGGATGTAGTCTGTAATACACAATTGGCCCCTTACCTTAAAGCTTGCTCAGCAAATGGAAATCTGTGTGATGTGAAACACTGCCAAGCAGCCATACGGTTCTTCTATCAAAATACGCCTTTTAACATTGCCCAGATGTTGGCTTTTTGTGACTGTGCTCCATCTGATATACCTTGTCAGCAATCCAAAGAAGCTCTTCACAGCAAGCCATGTGCAGTGAACATAGTTCCACCCCCTACTTGCCTCAATGTAATTCACAGCTGCCGAAATGATGAATTATGCAGGTGAGTAAAAACACGCATACCTTACTTTCTTATTTAGGCACCTTATTTGTTACAGTCCAGTCCTAACACTTGATCTCATTCCATTAGCTAGATTTCCCACCATTATACAATGTGATGTAAACAAAGCCAAACAATTCATATTTTTGAATCTGTAGTACATGTGTAGGATCTTTTTTGAAATTCAAATGCAGAACATGTTTTAGGATTAAAGAAAAATCAGTATGTAAGAATTTGGTAGCCATGAAATAGCATTATTAAAATTATGTATTTAAATTATACTAATGAATAATAGATTTGGTTATAATAGACCTATAGCTTGTATGTTAGTTTTTAAATTTGCTTTTTTGGTATGATTGTCTAGGGCTGTTAAACATCATAGAATTTGGATAAGGTGACTCTTCAAACTTCAAAATAAATTCTTTCTGTCTTAGACTGAGTATCAGAAAAGAGAAATGAGCTCAAGTGCAGTTTGGATATCCCCAACACACACCTATGTCATGATGTCAGCACTATATCCATTCTCTTCTCAACCTTGCACCTTTGATTCTAAGCAGAATTATGTTAGTCATTTATTTGTTTATTCAAAAAAAATGTATTTACCTACTACTACTCTAGACATTGGTGTACAAGAGACAAAAATGCTTGCCATGTGGAGTTTACATTCTAGTGGGAGAGACAGACAATAAATAAGAAAAATGTATATTGTAAGGTAATGAGTGCTCTGGAGAGTAACCATAAGAAAAACAGCAATAAAACATAATAAGGGGTATTGCGAATAGACAGAAAGAGTTTCTATGTAAACGGGGTGGTCCCAGTAGAGAGCACTTTACCAGACTTGAAGAAGTGAGGGAATGAGCCTCTCTCAGTAAATATCAAAAAAAAAAAAAAAAAAGATTCCAAACAAATGGTATTTGTTTCAAAGACAAATCCTGACAATTTCCTCAGCTGGTGCTGAGGAAAAAATATGTGTGGCATGTTACAAAAGCAATAGGACAGAGTGTGCAAGGGGGAGAGCAAAAGAAGATGTTAGATATTTAACTGGATGGGGTATGGGCAGGCGCGGACCATGGAGGGCCTTGAGGGACACTAAGGACTTTGGTTTTTGCTCCAAGTGAAATGGAGAAGTACTGGAGGATTTTGAGAAGAGGTATGGTCTGGCTCACTTCTTAAAACTTCCACTCTGGCTGCTAGCTGAGACTAGACTGTACTTTTACAAGTAATTACTCCTGGGAATCTATTCCAACACTGTGGTTTTTTCTTTTCCTCACTATGGTCTTCATTATCACATTTCCCTGTATATTCAAGATGAATTTGTCTTTTGTGTGGTAAGAAATCCATATTCAATGTGCCTTTTTGGACAAGAACAAGAAGATGGAGGAAAGAATGAGAATACTGTATATATGATGAGTCAAAACTAATTGTGACATTGATGTTACATGTTGAAGGAACTTGATTTAACAACCGGCATTAAAATGTATAATTTTTGAATTCTTCTTTTGCCTTTTTTGAGTAATTCTTCATATTAATTTGTTTGCCTGGTACCTTCTATCAAGAACTGTTTAATTTTATTTCAATGAATGAAACTCCATGTATAGCAAATTTGTTTAAAGATCTAAACATTTAGCATGAAGGAGTAGTTCTCAGAGTTTGACGTCTCAGAGCAAGATCTGTTATATTTGTCATCCTGCTTTAATACTTGGTAAATGAACTAAAAGATTTAATGATAACTTCCTGAAAAGGCTGGTTCTTGGTCAACTTCTTTCTTTTGGTCTTTTTTGTCAACTATCTTCACTCAGTTACTCTCACTTGATAATGTAGGTCCAAAGTTTGTAAACATTTGTTAAAAAAGATAATACTTCCCTGTAATACACATTCTATAAGATAAAGGATAAAGATCTAAGCAGAGTGCTAGGACATTGACATTTTTTTGCTTCAACTTATTGGATAAAATGCCAAAATTATTAAGATTAAGTTTTATTCGAGGATCCTATTATGTACATGTTTATCAGTTATTTTAAGGTTTATTAGTTACTTGATTTTTCAAATTTATTTATATTCCAAAAATCTGTTTTAGTAAAATATTTCATTGATTCTTAGTTGTAAACTTTCACATATTTTAATGTCACTAACATATTTGCGATGAGTCTTAAGCTCAATAAAAAATTTATTAAATTATAATAATAATTAATTGTCAATAAGTGATTTTAATTATAATAAAATAATGGTATCTCCTACAATCAATAAAATATGATTAAAATGTTTGTTTACACTATTTTTCTCAGGTTATAAATAGAATATTATAATCTACCTGTCTATCACCTATCTACATTAACAAGGAAACTTAACATTTTAACCAGCCAGGAGATACTTTTTTGTTTGTTTGTTTAAATCACATCCTGTGAGAATACGGATGTCTGTGTGGATGGGCACCCAGCTTTTCCTGATTTTAGGGCCCTAGATATGCTACCTCATTATCCTAAAATTATCTGCATATTCAACCTAAGCTTCTCTATCAAATTAAATTTTAATCATTAGTGATAGAATCTGCTGTATACTTCTTGAGAAACCTCGTGATGGATTCTGAAGCACACGCTCTTAAAATATACTCATGTTGGCATCAATATCTTCTCAGATTGTCTGGCACGTTTTTGGTAATTTGCCTCCACAGGGACTCTTGGGTTTAACTGCCTCTCCAAAGTGCTTGGTGCAGGGTCTGAAACACAACAGGTGCTCAAAAGTTGTCATATCATTTTCCTCCACTTCTGAATATTTTATTCTTAATTTTTATATTTTGTTAATGTATATATACATGTCTCCTCTTACATAATCTCCGTCTTTCATAGATTGGTTTAGAGAGTAAGGACTGTGAGTCTTCAATTTTTTTTCATCATTTATAAATAGTCCCTTAATGAATACTTTATAGAAGTGATGGAAATATTGTACAATATTAGTAGTCGAGGTGAAAAGACAAATCCCGTCATTTTCTCAAGCAAATGTTGCCTCAGAGAGATTTCCAGTTTTTACATTAAATTATTAATGTAATTCAGATGGAAAAAAGTCTCCAAAAGAATAACCACTTCTTCAGTGAGGATGTTAACCCCTTTATTACCTACCTTTTTTTTTTGCTGAAGAGCCTATCTATGGGCAAAGGAGAGCCCTTGGGTTTGAATATACAACTTCTGTCCCTGTCCCAGATTCTTCAGTTCATGACAGATTTTGGAATTCTTTTATTTGTTTGAAAAAGTCAAAGAAGGCAATATAAATTATTTTTAAATTAATTTCATCTAATGCAGGTAAACACTTGGAAATGAGATTTGCCAATTATAAATATTTAGGAACTTAAAGAAAATTATAACATTATAATTCTATATGTATGAACTCAAGAAAGTAATAAAAGAGGAATTAACATAGAAAAATTCTAATTATTTTCAAAAGAAAAACTCTAACATTTAGGTGCCATGAATCATTTACAAAAGTTAGCTATATACTAGGTAACAAAGGCAAATGTAATACGTTCCATATACAGAAGTTACACAGACCACATACTTTTATATTTTGCAATGTTCTAGAAATCAATAGCAATGATAAAACAAAGTAATCAACTTCATTTTAAAAATTACTTTTAAACACTTAATTGTTTGAACAATAAGCCAAAATATAAAATCGAAGAATAATAAGAAAATAAGGATAATGAAACACCATACATCAAAACATTTCAAACCTAAAATAATTTTTTAAATATATAATTTTTTGCCACATTTAAAAATTTCTTCCAAATAATTTAGGTAACTACTGTATGAAAGTATTTTTTTAGTTTTAATATTGAATTAAGTATCCATTAATTCATTATGTTTGCAAAATTTCATAATTAATTTCCTGAATGAATAACTTCCATAAGTAGATAAAGCATGTAACTTAAACTTAGTAAAACACATATTAAAATAAATAAATGGCACCAGGTACAAACTTATTTTTTATCTGCTTATAAATGATAATACTGTCAATACTTGCATTTAGATAACATCTTATATATAACCCTTAATGGCATTAAAGGACATATTTGTTCTGACCTCAAAATTATGTGATCAAAAATTGTACTTTTTAAAATATAAATTAATTTTTTGCCAATATAGTAAAAGACTTAGTCCATTAAGATGACTTAAAATAAGATATTATTGAATATAATGTCATTTATAGATTTAAGTGCCATGTGGATAAATAAACATAACAAGTGTCATGTATTCAGAGGGTTTTCATACATGTTTGATGGTGACCCATTCAAGAAAAGGTAAAAAGTAATTTTAAGTGATAAATATTAAGGAGAAAAGTTAATATCATTGGTTCCACTGAGAACAATATCTTCTAACTGTGAAAGTTTTAAAAATAACATTATTGAGACTTTTCTTCAGCTAGTACAGCAAGAATCAAATACATAGAAAAGTTATATGAATGAATGTAGTTCTAATGGATAATCTCTGCCATTAAATAAACTCATAATGTTTTACTTAAAAAAAGAAAAAGAAAACTCTTGCTGCCAAAGAAACTCAAAGCATTTTTGAAATTCTAATTAGTCTGCTTAGAAATGTTGAGAAAGAGTATGGTACCTCCCACTCTGTGGGAAACTGGCTTGAAAAGTCAAGAACCTTATATGAAATCACTTGGTGTGAGACAATGGCCAAATGCTAGTCACAAAACCACATTCTGCTTCAAAAAATACTCCTAATAAATCTCCCAAGTAGTTCATACTGCAAATCATCAGCCATTGGAACAAAATTAGTAATGAAGGAAAATTCATCCAGGGAATCATAAACTTAGCCTCTGTCTTTCATCACAAGAGGAAAGTAATTCACAAGGTTTCTCTACTTTTTCTTCTACGCTCTCTGTTGGAATGTTTGAATGTAGGAACTTAATTTTCATCTATGTACTGGTATCTAGGAGTCATTTTGTTGTATGTTACACTTTCATTAGGTGAGGAAGCACCACATGCTAATGTGAAATAATTACTCAGAGGTTAATTCCATTTCCTGACTCTTTCTAGGAGGCGCTATAGAGCATTTCAGTCAAAATGCTGGCAGCATGTGACTAGAAAGTGCCATGAAGATGAGACTTGCATCAGTACTTTAAACAAGCAAGACCTAATTTGCTCAGGAAGTGATGCCTGCAAAGCAGCTTACATTGGTACCCTTGGGACAGTTCTTCAAGTGCAGTGCACCTGTAGAACAATTACACAAAGTGAAGAAACTTTGTGCAAGATTTTTCAGTATATGCTTCATAGAAGATCATGTCTCAGTAAGTTATACATATTTGGTAAAGTGTGTGTGTGTGCGCGCGCACGCGCGTGTGTGTATGTTTCTCATCTTTTTCTATTCAGCACAAAGTAATAACCCGGCATAGAAAATTTGTCTACAAAGACAACTTTATGTTTGCTATTCCATTTTAAATTCTATTTTCTGATTACGTTTTGGGCATTGTGTGTTTTATTCTTTCATCTGTAAGTGGTACATTTTTTTATTTATAGGATTAGTCATTCCTAGTTATTATTTATTGCTTTCCATATCAACAGCAAAAAAAGGTTTATCCTACCTGATAACTGAATATATCAGGTGTCTATTATAAGTAACAGGGCCTCCAAAAAACTTAGAGACTTGAAATGACTGTTTATTTGCTCATAATTCTGCAAACTGGGCTTGGCTCAGTTGGGTCATTCTAATAGTCTTATCTAGGGTCACTCATGTAGCTACAGTCATTTAGTGGCTCAGCTGAGGCCAGACAGTCCAAGATGATATTGAGTAAGCACTGCTAGCTGGGTTGCATGGTTCTCTTCTATCTGACCTCTTTAGCAGTAGACCTTGGAACTCATGTGGTAAAGGCAACATTTCTAGTGGCTAAGTACTTCTTATCAAGTGTCTGCTTCTGTCACATTTGCTAAAGTCTCACTGGACAAAACAAGTCATATAGCCAAGCTCAGTGTCACTGCGAGAGGGGACTATACAAGGATGTGTAGATTCAAGATAGGATTCATCATGGAATCGTTAATTGAATAATCTACTATATGACTGTCTCAACCAATGTAAAACATATTTAACTCTTGGATTTATTTTTTCTCTTCTTGGTCTTTAATATGTCTGCTGATCTATCTGTAATGGTAAGATGAAAAACACATTTTCTAAAGTTATTGTTTACTTTATTTTAGAAGAAAAGCAAGATTTAGGACTTTAAGTAATTTGTCCAGAGTCATAAAGTGAACAAGTAGTTGAGAGAGATTTGTCTATGAATCATAGAAAGAACCTTAGGATGTGATCAAATACTAATTCGAGATCTCTCCATTATCCATCTTCAGGATTAGTCCATGCAACCATCTGAATTTCAAAACATCTCCAGGCACCTAGACCTTTTTGTATAATCACCAAACCATCAAACATCATTCCCAGGAGGAAATAATAGGAGTGTAATGTTTCATTGCAAACCAAATCTTTATATTTATGAAAAATATTTGAGAGATATCTGTACCTATACCTATACCTAGCTAATTACATACAGATATACATACTTTTATTTTTTTCCATTTATCATCACAGATACTAAAAAGATACAATTAGCCAATGTGATCATAATTGTGATTCGTTGTGTTCTACATAATAAATACGCAACTCAGTAAGTATGGTTTTTATTCCAAATGAGTTCTTTGTGGAATTTCTGCAATTTTTAAAATTATCACTACAGATATATTTCACTTGAAATGATGTCATGAGGAAAATTGCAGCACTATATATATGTTGAGTCATTTTTTAAATAATCTTCTATAATTAATATTAGATGTTTAATTCTGTTGGAAGTAAAGTTTCTTATAACGAATATCTCACGATATTGCAGAATGAAATACTAATTAAAATAATTTAAATCAATGACAATATATACAGTTACATTATCATGGTTATTTATAAGTGCTTCCTCCATATTCAATAGTATCCAGAAAAAAAAATGTAGATCCTACATGTTAGTGACAACTCAGTTCTTTGGGCATAAGTTCCTTAAAGTGTCAGTCTCAGAAACCTAATTCTTGTTCCAAGCCTGGTTTTCATCCATGTGTTTTTAATTATTTCAATATTTTATTTTCATTATGTTTGGCTACTATAACTTTTATAGAGCAAAAAAAATATTTGTAGAGAAATAGTAGAAATGACATTTAAAAATCCATAAACATTGAAGTACTACATGTTTCAGAAAAATGAAAATTCAAAACTATTTCTTTACTCACCTAGTAAGACTAAACTTTATGAGATTTTATCTTCAGATATTACCCACTAAAAGCAGGAATTGCAAGTGACAGGCTAATAGAATTAAAGGACTGTGAAAGGCCTTCTGTCACAGTCTCGGTACTTGAGTAAATGAGAAGAGTTTCAAGCAAAAAACAAGAACGAAATCCTGAAGTCTGGCTAATTCTAATGAATCTTTATGCCCTGCCCCATATGCTGGGAAGTAACACAAGCACAAGTAACTGTCTCTCTTACCACTGCCTCCTGACTTCTCACATCACCCCAGCACACACACACATTATCAAAAAGATCTATCATTACAGCATGTTTCCAAAGCCCTTTTAGTTTCTGCTTGCTTTAGTTGAAAGACGCAGAACTGAATGGAATTGAGAGGATAGTTAAGAAGGGGTTGTAGTTTGTCCCATTTGTTTGTCTTAGAAGCATTTTTTTTTCAAACTTATTTGACTTCGAACCACAGTAAGCAATGTATTTTTCATTAACTTCCATGCGCAATGTATTCTGTTTTTTAAAAATTATTATTCTATTCCATTAAATCTTTTCAATGTTGACTACTACCCACTAAATGAGTTTTGTAACTCATTAATTTATTTCTCTCTAAAGTTTGAAAAATATTTGCTTGAAACATAAATTCATCTGAATATAGTCAAGTCAGAGTCTTATCATTTTAAATATAGAGTTTATTAAGTGTTATTTTGGTCACGTGTTTTCACTTAATCTCAACAATTCCATGAGCTAGATGCTATTAATTTTTCAGTTTTACACACGAGATAAAGGAAGCCGAGAGATTAAATGGCTTGCTCAGGACCTAGTGCGCTGTGAGTCAGGGCCAGCTGACTCACAGTGCACTAGGTCTTCCTACCTATGAAAGGATAGACAGTAGACTTGTATCCCTTCAATATGATCAGGCAGAACCTCCTTGTTCTGGTCACAGAATTAAGCTTTGAAGATGCACTGAAGAGTCCACCTGCCCTGCAGGAGGGACTCAGGCAAAGGAGCACCCTGAATAAACTATATTCAGCCACCAACTTCCATTTAACTAGCAACCTGTGGATCCATACGGACTTAC
The DNA here is from genome assembly GCF_014176215.1 of Rousettus aegyptiacus. Lineage (NCBI taxonomy): Eukaryota > Metazoa > Chordata > Mammalia > Chiroptera > Pteropodidae > Rousettus > Rousettus aegyptiacus. Next base: position 108,996,298 of record NW_023416284.1, read on the forward strand.
TTTTTCTCTGGTATTGTGCAGCACAGAGAAAACTTGTGGCAGTTAGAGCTTATAGAGAGATGAGAAACATGAAAAAGAGAAAAATTGGTTAATGCACAGAGGACCACATAAATGAAAAAAAAGAAAAGAAAAGAAAAGAACAGAACAGATTACTATTGTGTTTCTCAGTTACCCTGAAGGATCCGGCACACAGGTGTGGGTATACAGTGCACTGACAGGAATGTTTTCTTTTCACCTTTCTCGAAGTTGTCTTCTTTTTAATGCCAACTGTAGTTATCTAAAAGCGATTTGGAAATAGCCCCATTCTGCCCCTAAAGACTCAGCTTCTGCTTTTTGAAGAGTTATTTTAAAAAATAAAAATAAAAAGAGACTCCCTATCCTTATAAAATCCTATAGGGAGTGGAAAGCATAGCAATACAATTGTGATATAAGCTTAAACAAAATGTAAAGAATGCAGAAATAAAAACAAATTAAATTTATCTCCCAATCCCATTCTCTAGAGAGTGTCAACATAAAGAAGGTTGGTGTACATTCTTTCAAAAAATTATTTTTTACTTGTAGTACATACATAGTTCAAATACCTCGTATACACACAAACAGATGCTTCCTCACCCTGACACACATATACATATATATTTTTAATGGAATAAAATGATACATGCTACTTTAAGCTTGCCTTTTAACTTAAACATATATGGCAGACGCACTTGCCAGTATGTACATATATGTATGTATGATGGTTTTATTCTTTTTTAAGGGCTGCATAGTATCCTACTATATATATATATAAATATATATATATATATATATATGTATGTAGTTTTTAAAACTAATATATTGATGTGGACATTTAGTTGAATGTGATTTTTATTATAGACATTATTACAATGTTATTTCACATTTTAGCTGGCATTTCAATGGAATTGATTTTGAACAGGAAGATTTTTTAATTTGGTAGAAACTAGAAAAAAGTTTGTTTAAATTACATTCTTAGTGAGAAAAATCTTATTTTAAATTGTATTTTTATTATAAATGATGCTGAACATTTTCGAATAGTTTGTTGGGAATATTCTATTTCTTTCTACCTATTCATATGCTTTTCTTAAGATATCTACTTCTTTTAGTACTAGTAAATGTCACTTTTGTTGTCTGTATCAGACGTTTCTACTGATATGTGAGGATTCATGAATCTGCAATACCTCTTACAATGTTCCTGAATTAATGGTCTCTTATGGCAAAGCAATGACTTGGTATATCATAATGGTCTTGGGCTCAGATCTTGACCTTGGTATGTGTTATCTGGGTAATATAAAGGGTAAATTTTGTCACTGCTTTTTGAATAATCAGCCATTCTTCTTCACCTAGATATTTTCCATTGCCATTTTAAAAGACATTTTTTAAAAGTGATTAATAGTTACTAAAGAAAATTATAAAAACAATAGTGAAGAATAGTGGTATCTGGCATTTCATGTAAGATACAGAACATTATTTTTTTCAGTTGTTTTAAGTGCTCCTCGACATTACATCTTTTTCTCTCCCAACTCAGAGGTCACCAGCCATACATCGTTACACACATGTGATATATAAATGATACACACACATTTAATGTTGTCAAGGGGCAAGGTTCTCAATCTCTACTGAAAATGAGAGTCACCGAGAGAATAAAAATTCTGATGTATAATAAACTAATAAAAATAGATTACGTGGAGGCAGGACCTGGGTTTCAGCAGGGCCAATTTCATGGCTTGTGGCCAGTGCAGTTACATAGGGCTCTGTGCTCTGAAGGGCCCTGAACATGGAGTCCCAGGTTCCACAGTCATCATCTTGAAATTCTTAATAATTTTATTTTTGAATTTATGTTTTGTAAATGAAGTCCAGTGGAACATGTGTGAGGAGCTTGGAGACTTAGCTCATATGTGTTCTTGTCTCTTGCTGCTTTGCTGGGGTAACAGGTTCTCAGCTGGCCTGCCCCACTTCTTAGTGCCCTGGGTCTCACTCAGCAGCCCCTGTCACCAGACATTTGCCTTTTTATTATTTTTTATTGATATTGAGCTTTTCAATACATGGATATAGATTTTTAAAAATCTTTAAGTTTTTATTATTTTCTCAATCAAAATAACTTCTCAGTAATTTTCTTATATAGCTTCGGCTATAATTAATTCTAGATATTGTTAAATATTATGATTACTACTAAAAACCATCTTTTTATGATTACATTTTCAAGCTCTTTATAGTTAAACTATAGAAACCTAATTGACTTTTATAAGTGAATCTATGTCAGCAACATTGTTAAATATTCTTAAAATTTAACAATTTATTGAATTATTTAAAATTTTCTACATAGATAATCATATACTTTTTAATAATTATAGTTTTGTTTCCTCTGTCCAATGCTTACATCTTTCCTTTCTTTTTAGTCTCTACTGACCATATCTAGAACCCACAGAAAAATATTGAATATAAATGGTGATAGCACATTTATCTCATTGCTTTTAATATTCTCTCTTTGTCTTTAACCTTTGGCATTTTAACTATGATGTGTCTTAGGTGGGCCTCTTCGAGTTCACCTTGTTTGAGACACTCTGTACTTCCTGGGCCTGTGTGCCTATTTCCTTCACCAGATTAGGGAAGTTTTCCATTATTATTTCTTCAAACAGTTTTAATTCCTTGCTCTCTCTCTTCTTTTCTAGTACCCCAGTGATGCAAATGTTTTCCCAGAGGCCTCCTAAACTATTCTCATTTTTTAAAAATTCTTTTGTCTTGTTGCTGTTCTAATCAGGTGTCCTCCACTATCCTCTCTTTTAAATTATTGATTCGAATCTCTGCTTCATCCAATTTAATGTTGATAATCTCTAATGTATTTTTCATTTTAGTTATTGTAGTCCTCATTTCTGACCAAATAATTTTTATGATTTTTATCTACATTTTTATGTTTTCTACTTCTTTGTTGAAATTCTAGCTGAGATTATTGAGCATTCTTATAATCAGGGTTTTAAATTCTGAATACTAGAGTAACTCTATAACCTTCCCCTAGGATATCTTATCCAAGGCAACAGCATCATTACCCCCTACGTTAATTTACAATCTTTAGGGAAGACTTCTTTTCTAAACTTCAGACCCAATTATCTGCCCATTCATCAAATACTTGATATTTCCTTTTGGATTTCAAGATTGATGTGCAATCCAGATGTTATGGCGCCTTATAGTAGTAGACAGGCAACCTATGAACTATAGAGACTGGTTATTACTTGTTACCTCCCCTGACACAAACACCAAACACTCTCCATCTTCCCACACATACACATTATATATTATAACTGGGACAGTATAACCTAAATAAAAACTCCCGTTCGAAATAAAGGAAAATGGGAGTTATAGCACACAGTAATGAGATCCTCCTTGCTAGACATAGTGAAGCCTCTCTCTGGCAGTGTGGATTTCCATGGATAACTGAGAAGGACCACCTTCTATAGCTCTGATTTTGCTGTCTGGAAGTTCTTTCTTATTCACCTTCCTCGATAGCCATATCGGAAGTAGGTCTGGGAGAGTATGCCCTCCCAAGGAACACAGTGCTCTCATGGACCATTTCCTGCTCATTCAGTTTGAGGAATTGAAAGTTGTTTTAAAGTTTAATAGTCACACACTTTTTTTGCAAGCAGACTGGTGGCTTCTTTGGCAATATAATCTCTTTAAAATGTGTTAGATTTCTAGTCTGTTTGCTTATATTCAGTTACATGTGCCAGTATCCATAATAAAAAAAAAAATGTTTTTTTTGACTTAGTTCCCAAATCTGCCTTATTTCCTAAGTCTGCCTTATTTCCTTACTTCCTCACCCTTATGCCCCACTCTCTAATTTAATGATTTAAACTAATCTAAATAATAGACTCAAGTGAACATGTAATACCCTTAATCTGATTTTTGCTGCATAGTTGAGTCAATTTGTTTAACTCAGAAATACTGGGCTTTTTATAACTGGAGATCTTTTTCCAGTCATATCTCTTACCATTTGAGATATAGAAGTGGTCAACTTTCAATATTATAGAGTCCTCTTTGTGAGTTCTCTGATCTCTGCTTGAAAACCAACCTGTTTCTACTTGACCTCATATCTTTATTGTAAAATTCTACACAGTGCAGTCAAGACTAACAAACTCAAATTATCACTCTAACTCTTTCAAGTTATCTTGCTCCTTTTGGGACTTTCCAAGGTGATTGGATGCATCACAGAACTATCTTCATGGCGGGAAAAAAGAAAAAGGATTTATCCTTTGGATCCTGTCTTCCACCTCTAAGGAGTAGTTCCATGAGCCTTGATTCTCTAGAAATTGTGTTTGGTATATTTATGAATGCTCGGTGGAGCACAATATACATTTCAGCTGCAGTGGCAGAAAAGCACTAGGGAGGGAAGAAAAAGGTATATGGCACAAGGTCCAAGGTTAAGTACTGTCAGGTTGCATCTGCACGAAGATAGATTAGGCATTTGAAGAAGCATTTTGATTGTAAGGAACAAAAGCAAATCCATATCCAGAGTAGGAATGTTCCAGGAGAGCTGCACCACTGCCTCCTTCAGGACGGGAGGATTTTGGAATCATTAATCTTCCACTATCCTGCCAAATTAAGGGTTCATATAGGTCTCTGCTGTTGCTGGGAGGTGTGCCATTCAACATTGGAGGAAATTGAGGGATTAGCTTTAGTGAGGAGTTTATTCTGTGGGACCTATGCATGGCACCATCCTTGTTACCATAGCTACTCTTTTCATCCTCACCACACAGGCAATGGGTGGCTGAAAAGAGAATATGTTGGCCTCCACTAGGTAGATTACAAGTTTACCTAACTATTGAGGACCTACTCTGTGGTAAATACTCTCTGCTAGGCGTTAACCTGAATACAAAAATCTGCCTACTTTGTGCTACTACCATGGGTCCTTCCACATCCCTCTTTACCTCACTTTCTTGTCTACAGTCTTCCAAATTTGTTCTTTTCATTTCTCTAATCAAGCAGTTTACCGCTGCCATCAGTCTTAATTTCTATCCACTTCTTTCTCTACAATGCGAACAATCAAGAGTACTCCTCGTGCTTTCCCTGTTGAGAGGATTTCCCTTCATCACTGTACTCTAAGGACATTTCTCATGGATCTATGGTGTGGCAGCTGTCCATTTACAGTTAACACCGATAGACTGTATTTACCTTTTTGGGAACCAATGACTTATTGGATTTGATAATACCTAGTATTACATTAGGAGGTGTATTTCAAATGGCAAATGATCCTCCACTATAGATGGCAAAGCCTTGCTCCGTTACTAGAGGGGTCTGTGCTATAACTCTCCTATTAGAGCATGACAGAGACTTCATATTCATCTAGAGAGTACGAATGTGATTGAGTGTATAAAGTGCCTGCAAAATATTAAATATTCTACATATTTTGATTGCCTGCCTTTAAAAACCATTGTTTTTCATTGCGGATTGAGGGCCACACCATTGGTTGTCTTTTTCTAATGTTTACAAAGACTATACACATTTTTTTTAGAAGTCTCTTAATGTTTCACTAAAGCCAGCTGGTTCTACAATTCTTTTAGGATCAATCTTCCTATTATTAACTAAGAACCTGATGATCACAAAGACACCTCCAAAGTACTGAAAAGATGGACATTGAATTTTTGGTTCTCGAACATGTTAACCCTCAGAAATATTTAGAGAATTTGTTTTAAATATGTGCGTGTGTGTGTGTGTGTGTGTGTGTCCATCCCTAACTTAAGGTATTCTAATTTAGTGGGCCTAGTTGGAGCTCAGAAATTCAGAAATCTATATTATAAAGAAATCACCCAGGTGGTTCTGATTTTCAACCATGTTTGGGAACCATTGCTCTAATCCACATGTGGGAAACACCGAGTCACTGGCCATAGGTCCCAGATCCTCTTTTCACTCACACCTCTCAGAGAATGAGAAACGTCTGTGCTCAGAAAGGCAAGACTAATACCATGTAGCTCTCAAGGTGGCCTGCTTCACAGCAATGCCTAAAAACACAGTTAATACACATTAGCCACTAAAGAAATAGTGACTGAATGAATAATGAATGAATGAATGAACCAATGTCTACTATATCTCTCTGGCAGTATTGTCTTCCAAATACCATTGTTTTTCTTTCCTTCATTAGAACTCAGCTAAATAATACAGTCTCGCTATTAAGGGCCTCTCTCATTGGTATTTCCACTTAAGCTGGAATTTTCAATTCAAATATTTAAGCAAAAGAATCAGGAATTAACAAGACCAGACTGCTACTGCCTGCTTTAATAAAAGTATTTCAAGCTCCAACACTTTCCACTTTATAGATCAACTTTCAAAAAGTCTGAGTAGTAGGAAACCATTTTACAGTTGATCCTTCAGCAGTATCAACACTATAAATAAGCAATTGATCCCAAAACATATTTGCTCTTAAATGTGTGCCTATTCTTAATGAATTATATAATATAGTTAGCTCTGTTTATTAATAATAAGGATACACAAAGATTGTCCCCAAAAGATTTGTAAAACCAGCTGACTTTTGTGAAATTTTAATATAAAAACTCCTAAAACATGTATAGTCTTTTCAGAAGCTTAAGTAAAGAGCCCTCTGATTGAATTTCTTAAAGAGCCCTCCTACCATTTAATTTCTTTTTTGTAGCCCTATTTCTTACTCGATTGTTTATTAAGGCCTCATCTTACATACTAAGGTTGCTAGTTAAGACTGTTTTATTTATCTTGTCTTCATTCAATTGACATATTATTTGGCTGCATTTCATCTTGCCTTACAACATTTCATCTGTCTATTCCCAGTGAAGGTCTTGATCTAAAAATAACATACCATTTGTGAGCATTTTTATAGAAAGTCTTTTAAACACATCCATGTACACACACACACACATACATACACATATACACATACATACATATATATGTATATATATAGAGAGAGAGATGCATAATACATTGTTTTATACATTTTTCTAAACTACATAAAATGTTACACTTATTTTTAACAAAATAATTGAAAGATTGTGAAAATTTGATTAATAAAGGCTTAAATTTAGTAAATTCTCATTTTAATTTTTATTGTTGTCTTTTCACTGTCTGAGAAAGGAAAATTATAGACTAAATAAAACAGTGAGCTAAGTGAATTGTAAAAGATATTTCCATTGTAAAAATCAATCTCTCTCTCTCTCTCTCTCTCTCTCTCTCTCTCTCTCTCTCTTTCTCATATGCACATGCACACACACCATCTTCCCTTATAGCCAATTCATATAGGTTAGTATTCCAGAAACTTTGTGTTAAAGTTTGGCTTTAAATAAATCACTTCATCTAGCCAAAACCACTGACTTTTTTTTGGTTCCTACACAAAACTTTAATTTAAGCTCAGTTTCCTTCAAATTCAGTCCAGGTGCTAAAAAAAAAAAAAAAAAAAAAAAAAAAGTCTCTTGGTTTTCCAAGGAACATTCAACAGAATTTCTCTACTCTGTATTCATATTTATAACATAACCTCTAAATAGTCCAGTATTTTATATTTTCTGGATTAAAGTAGCTGCATGGTGAATTTGTAGTCCATCAAATTCATAGACACTCACTTATAAATGTATGTTTTTCCTCTTAAAAATTAGTGATTATTCCTTTAGGATCTTGTTTTTAATTATTTGAAAACTTTTGAATTCTTTAGAGGAAAGACATGTGTGTTATAAGTTAGCAATAAAGAGAATAATAATAAAAAAATGTTTCATTAGAATAATTTTAGTTACCACTCAATGTAAAAATTCAGATCCATGGTATGTTCTGTAATTTCTTGCTTTTATGCTATGTAATTTATAGACTTAGAGTTCTGAATATTTCTTTGGATTTGAGCCTCAGGGATAAATCAATGCCTTTAACCTTTATTAGTTTTCAAACCTAAAATATAAATAAGTCCTCTTCCACCTCCCTTCTTCCTCAGCTCCATTCCTGAATTTTGGTTAAAAACTATGATCAGCAACATTTATTCTAATAATCATATGTCATGTTTGAAAATGTTAATAGATTTCATTAGAGATCATAGACTTAGGGAGGCAACATGGCATGAGCATGTCTGGGTATGAATAATTTCTCAGCCATTTAGAAGACAAGTAACTGTAAACAAGTGACTCCATTGTCTCTCTCCCTCAGTTTCTTGTCTGTGAAATGGAAAATATAATAATCCTAACTCAGATTGCTTTTGCAAAGATTATATCAGATAGTATATGTAAAAAATGTCTAGAACATAATAAAGTTCAGCAAACAGTAACTTATTATATAGATTTTGAGAGACTTGAAAAATTAGGCAGATAAATAATTTTGCATAATCATTATAATGTCATACAGGTGGTATAAGAGACAATCATTTCTGGTAGACCCAGGTATCATATTTTCTCAGGATGAGTGACTTCTTAAATATTATATCTTTGAATTGATGTTATGAGAGATGATGAATTTGGAACAATTGTTCTCAAACTTGAATGTATATAAGGATAACATGGTTTCCAATTAAAATGCAGATTCTGGTTCAGTAGGTCTGGAATGGGGCCTGATGCTTGCATTTCTAACAAGCTTTCAAGTGATGCTAATGCTGTTGGTCCAGGAGTCACACTTTGAATAGTGTGGAACTGGGCGACCTCTTAAGGACCTTTTACTAATTTATACATCTGCTGCTGAGAAATTGACAACCTAATTAACCAGGCACTAGGTGTCTTAATGTCATGAATAAGTTCAAGCTTATGTTTTTATAATTTTCTAAAGCTCTTCTTGAGAGAATAGCTTAGACAGGTCTGAGGTGGAACTTGGGCATTTGCATTTCTAACAAGATCACAGGTATTGCAAATACTGTCCAGATATCATACTTTAAGAGTCACTGGCTTAGAACAGTGGTCACCAACCTTTATGGCACCAGGGACCAGTGCTCCTCTGAGAATCTAATGCCCGATGACATGAGGTGGAGCTGAAGAGGTGCTGCTAGCGCTGGGGAGGTGCTACAAATATAGATGAAGCTTCTCTAGCTCCTGCTGCTCACTTCCTGCTCTACCGCCTAGTTCCTAACAGGCCACTGGCCAGGGCCAGTAGCATCCCAGGGCTTGGCCTAGAAACTGATTTATAGCTAGTTGGTCAGAAGTAACAACCTGGAATTGCAACTGGTCAGGGTTGGAGGGAAGTCTTGTAGGACTGAACTCTTAACCTGTGGAATCTGATGCTATCTCTGGGTAGATGGTTTCAGAATTGAGTTGAATTTTAGGATACCAGCTGATGTCTCGAGAATTGCTTGTTGTGGGGGAACTCCCCCCCCCCGCCCCACCACACACACACGAATGGGTCTCAGAACACCAAAAGAGATACCATTCCTAGAATCATGATTCTTAAATGTGTTTCAATTTGCTTACTAAATCAGTGGAACAAAAGATCTCATCACCTCCCATTTATCCCCACACAGTAAAACATCCCCAGAGTCAACAACAAAAGAGGCACTGGTTTTGATTACAGAAGAGTGAGGTGATGTCTGTTTTTTATTACATATAAATAAATTATTAATATATCCCAGATGCATTAGTAAGAAAGTATGAAAAAGTAAACATGGATCACTGGAAGAACTCTCAATGTCCCCACAGTTTCACTGTCCACATTGATAACTAGTGATTTGATGGATAAAAGTCATGCATCGGAAAACATCAGGATAGTGTCATTACTTGAACTTCAGCATGCAACACACGATATTCAAAAAGTGTAGAGTGTGTATTACACACTGAGGGAAATTAGGCTTGGAAATGAAGAGCAATCAAAGAGAGAGAGCAGAAAAACACAGCCAGATATGTTCACTTGTTTGAACCTGATATGAAATCTGGATGTTTTAGAGTAATCATATTTTTCATGCCAACTTTTGCAACTTTAACATTTTGTCCTGGCAATTGGCATCTCATTAGAACTCCACACATAGAAAAATCTCAGACCCTTTAAACTCACCCGAGGTTTGCTTACCTCTCAAAGAAAGCAGTAAGTCAATCAGTTGCCAGGTTAGACTATGTGGAATGCTCTAACCTTTCTGATAATATAGTTGGAGCTATCCTGGAAGGTATCAATCTTTAGAAGAGAGAGGTAGAGCTTATAGATGAAATTCTGTGCATTTAGCTTTCATTTGAAATCACTTCTTTTGGAGAGCAATGACTACGAGGTATTGGTGCTCTTTGAGCATATTATCATCTGCCTCAAAGAACCTGCAGAAAGAGTAAATGACTCATGCCAGAAGCAGATCTTTAAAACACTGTAGTAATATTAATAGTATCAGGGACTGGAGAAATTCTTGAAAATAAATCTACCATTTGAAAAACTGCAAGGAACATGTTAATGCATCTGCTTGCAAATTCATCTTGACATTGTGAAATATGGAAAACATGGAAAAAACTTAAGCTATCTATATGAGATGTAATATCCTTCAAATGAAGGTTTAGTAAACACATAGAGATATTGCTTGCTAGTTTAAGGCTATACCCTTGACTACGAATGCTAGCTCACTTGTCTTTTGTTTACTCAGAGTCCTGTGACATAATCAAGAGCTTATTTCATGTTCAACACTATTCTATTCATTGTATGTCTTGATTAGTTTAACTTTCAGAAGCACTGCCCCCCCCCCCCACACACACACTCAAGAGTAAACTGGAGCACCTAGAAGTTAGTAACTTGCCCAAGGTCACACAGAAGGCAATATGGGTGGAATTTTAGTTTTCGTTTATTTATTTTATTATTATTATTATTTTTTAAAGATTGGTCAAGTGCAGTAGTGAGAAGGGAGAAAGAGTATAAAAAGGAGTTTGATCTAGAACTGACTATAAACAATCAATTGAGATAATTCACTCCCTTTGGACCAGCCAGTGCAAGAAGAATTTTAAAAAGGGAGTTTTGGGCACCAGAGACTATGATTTTATCAGCCATACTATACTTCTCTCATTTAATGATGTGAAATTTATAATTTTCAATTGATTATAAACATTATATATGTTCTAGGGAACATGTATAAACATTATACATGTTCTAGGGAACATGTATAACAAGAGAATTCTTGGAAATGTGTGTTTGATGGAAGACAGTATATTGTAATATAAAGAACAAGAGCCTAGAAAGTGAGTTGTAGCTCTAACTCTCCAGGTGGTATGAAGGAAATCAGTTATTCTCACTCTAGAACACAGGTTTCTCACTTTTATTATTATTATTACTTTGATAATAGCTTAACAAAAATAGGTGATCTGATATTAGATATGCCCTAATGTTCTTGGATTAGGTAACTAAAGATATTTTTGAGGCCAGTACATTTTTAGCAAACTTTCACACTGCCTGTGCGTAGGGCCAGCTCTGGAGATTTTTTTTTAATGCCAAAAGACCAGTAGTCTGCCAAAAACTTTTCCTTCCTATGATTGTACTAAAATTTTAAAAAAGCCTCTCTCATTTTTTTTCTTTATTCTTGGAAAAAATATTCATTCTTTCAGAAATCCAAATTGAGATTTGGAATAGGTTTTTCTCTCTTGTTGGATTATCTTTTATTGCTTCGCTTTCAAAATTCTAAATAGCTTTATAAATGATGTATGCCAGACTCACTAAATAATCATAATAGAGCATGTTTCTTTGCTTCTATTGCTTAAAATGTTTAAATCTATAAAATGTAAAAATCTATATTTTTAGCAGGGAATATGAAAATTTTTACTTAATTCACACTCAAAATATGAGGTGGAACTTTTACTATATACAAAAGGAATAAGTTGGTGATTTTTTTGCCACTTTGACCAGGCCACTAGTGTGTGTGTGTGTGTGTGTGTGTGTGAGAGAGAGAGAGAGAGAGAGAGAGAGAGAGTTTCGGTGAATATTTGTGTGCCTGTTGATTTTTGTTTTTATAAGTATTGTGTATAGGGAATCATTAGCTGTTTTAACTGGAGTAATTTAAAATCAGATTACAGAAAGAAACTCTGTTTCCTCTCATCTTTCTGAAGAAGGCATCATATCTGATTGCACTTTCCACCTTCATTGGCTAAGATTCTGATCAGACGCTCTAAGGAATGATCTGGCAGGTTTCTCTTAGGACCTTTCAAAATTCAAAATTTCCTCAAGGGGAGAGATGGGGGTGGGGTGGTGGATAGCCCCTAAAGACATAGCCCATTCCAATGAAGACAGACGCTGGCTTTAGTTTCACCACTAGGTTTACTTGTGCACAAAAGTTCCCAATAAAATACAGCTGGTTTAAATTTTGTCTGCAGACCTGAAACCCAGCAAATTTGGCTTGGCTTCCCATTTTGCAGAAAATGCTTCACGCGACTGTAATCTGGAAATACTGAAGTGTACAAACCCTCAATAGAAACAACAGGAAAACAGCTGTCTCCTACCTTTGCTTTCTCCCAACTCTACCCTTAAAGGCTTAGGTGTTGTTAAAGGAGGGTAAAAAGTCTGCCACTGAGCATGAAAGACGGTATGAATCATTCATGACTACCTTTGTTGTTTGCTCTAAGCTGAAAAGGAAAGATTAAAGAGTTGCCATTGATGAGTGAGACAACTCACATTTTGGCATCACTAGAGAAGGAAGAAACATTTAATATCACGGAGGGAAATAAAACACCAAAAACAATACTGTTACAATTCTAACAACAGGCTTCAGTATGTGAAAGCATAGTGTTATCTTTTCCATTTTCCACCCTCATGCTTTCACTGGCTTCATATAATCCTCTCGTTGCCTGTAATTGGGTCTGGAGTTAGTGCCAAAGCTGCATAAAATAAGGAGCCTTTCCTTTATACTTTCTGTGCATTATGATTGTGTATGTGAAGTCATAAAAATCATTTATTATGAGCATGGGTATTCTTGGCTTAAAAAGAGCCAAGTATTCTTGTGACAATAATATAATGGCATCAGATGTAGTCCCATAAAACACCATATGTGGCCACTTAATAGTTATTGCCTTGGCACCTACATGCTGAGATATCATCTTAAAGGGGTACTTCTCAGAAAAAAAAAGAACTTCAGTACTTAGACAAGTAAAGTATCTTAGATAAGATAGGTCAGCAAGTGGAGATCTGTTAAGAATCCATTGATGATAATGACAATCATTTATCTTTTATTAGTATCAGACTATCTCAAACCATCTTCTAAAGTTCTTTTCATGGGTTCAAGGAAATCCTTTATAACATTGTAAACATCAGTAAATATTGTCTCAATCTCAGAGTTGCAAGAATGCTGTAACATCACATTGATATCCAGGAAACTAAGAATGGGCACAACATAATTTTTATTCTTACTTATTACTCTTTGGAAAGCATTTATTTGAGTGTTGTGTACAAATCTCAGTAAACAAATTGGTTTTCAAACTATATAAAAGAATGTGGAATGGATGAAAGTCACTGTGGAGTGGTGTGAGTGCTTGCCGCTTTGAGAGTGTGCTTCTGTGAAAAAGACTGTGCCCTATTATCTCTCCCTCTTCTGCTAGCTTTTGGTTTAGGATGGAATGGTTTCCTTTGGTTGCCACTGAGGCTAGAGACTGAGATTTCCCAATTCCCAATAAGCTTTGAGTTTACCAGAACTCTGGAACTAATGTTTTATTGTTACATTAGCCCTGTGTTGGGTGGCCAGACACTCATCATAGGTATATGAAGAGGATGTTCAAAACAACTCAACTGCAGAAAGAAGCCAGAGCTCACTAGTTCCTGATTGTATGTCCACTTTCATTGCGAATCAAGGCAGTTTGAGAGGGGGGAAACCATACAAATCAGATTCTAGGGCTTTCTTCAAAGGGCACCTTATCTTAGTGATATACTGCTGGGTGTCACTGAGGTCTGTGTAGGAAGATGCAGCTGTTGATATTTTGTTTCCATGCCAGCCATGAGTCAGTACCTGCATCTCTATTCACTCACTCTTCCTAGGGCAACAGACAGCCTGCAACTTACAATGGCATTTTGTTTAAAGTACATATGGTAGCTATTACACTGAAAACATACACTAAACATATGACTACAACCCTAATGGCGACTTCCAACACTTCTACATGACCGCTTAGACCCAGTCAATTTCTCTCACTATTCTTTGGCCCAAACTTCCAATCCAGCACCCCTCCCCTACGATGGAAATATTGTTGTTTTTCATTGTTTTTGTTCTTTTAATATTGCCAAGTAGTTGAAAGGAAAATTTTGAGGTGAAATTTTGGATCTCTTACTGATCCAAATAAATTTTTCTCCAGTTGGTAAAACTGGCTTAAGAGTTACCATCTTTACATCTGGATATTCTCCACCAGTTGCTGATTTTTCAAAGGCCTTTATCTGTTGAACATAACTCCCTGACCTCTTCTTCTCTCTTTCTCATTAAAAACTTGTATCCTACTAGCCCACCATAATGTGGTATGTAGTCTGGTTTCTCTCTCTTTCACCTCTGAAATCATGAGGTTTCCATTCTCTAACCATTGGTTCTCCATGCTGAGCATGCAGTGAAAATGTCTAGAAAGTTTTTTGAAATTACGAATGTCCAGTACTTTATTCTCACTTATCTCTTGACCTATTAAATCAAAACATGTAGTGGTAAATTCTAGGAATCTTTATTTTTAAATACTCCATAATCAATATTGATATGTAACCGCATACTTTTCTAATTTCAAAAAATCATAGCTTTTATTATGTGTCTATCTTCTACAGTATATTTTATATGTCTTGTCTCATTTAATCCTCACAATAAGCCAGTAAATATTATTATTATCCTCATTTAATAGAAAACCAGGGCACAGAGAAGTTTTTTTGTTTGTTTTTTAAAGTAGTTTAGGTTATATATTTAGCAAATTTTAGAGTGAGGCCTTGAGTCTGTGGTTGAAATCTAAAGGCTGGCCTCTTCCCACTATGCTCTAGTGCTCCTCACTTCACTATATCACCTGTATTTACTAGTAGACTCTTTCTGTTTCCAATTCCCATTATGTCTTTATGGGCTTATTTAAAGAGATAAAACAGCTAGAAAATTTATATTTATAAGAGCCTGATATCTTGTATTGCAATGTAACCTGAAGGTTTTTATGAATCAAAATAATATGGCCCTAATTGGGGCCATAATTATCATTATCATAATCATTATCAGTAGTGGTAATGATGTTGCATCTCATATTTACTTTTGAGAGTAAAGTGAACTTTAAGTGCACACTTATAGAAAGACTGCAATGAATGCATATCCCACTGCCCTGAAAAGGGTGAGAGTATTCCCGTCATCAAGGTGAATATTCTTCAGGACTCTCATCACCTGTCTCCAAATCCACTCTTCTTCTTTCTCACCTTTATTGAACCATCTTTCACTTTTTTCTTCTCTCTCTACCTATAATTCAATTGACATATAAAAGAGAGAAGCATGAGACTCAGAGCTTGAATTAACTTGTCCAAGATTACTAAAGCTAGAGAATGATGCAACTAAGATTGTGATGGAGTTCTTTCTGATTCTAAAGCCAGTGTTTTCTCTGAGCAGTCAGGTTGAAAAGTGAAGAGTGAAGAGACAAATATTGTAGTTCTCTCTATTTTTCTTTCATCTTTCATGCCAAAGTTATTTTAAAACATCACATCACCTCAAGAACCTAAATGTTATCTATGACTTAACTCTCTTCATATGCAATATTAAAGAAAACTCTAAATTATATATTTATTACGGATGTAATTTATTGAGTGCTTATTCTGTACCAAACACTGTTTCAAAGTCTCTTTTTATATTGCTATGTTATCATTTTAAAGATATCTTACTTTAAAGATAAGGGAAGAGAGTTTCAGCAAGTTGACTAAAATAACAGAGCTAGGGTGAGGGAGAGCCAATTTTTAATCCATCTCTGATTTTCATGCTTGTACTACTTTGCTCTGCACCATTCTGCTTTCCAACAAAAATCTCTTTAAATATACCCTTACACTTTCTCTCTTCTCTGCTCAAGCTTCTACTGCCTATTTTTAGTTTTTATCTTATGCTTATACTGTTACTGCAGCTTCCTAGTTAGATATCCCCACCAAACCAAACTTTTTTCCATGACTAGACTAATTCTCAAACTCTGCCTTCTGTACGCAAAAGATAGCTATTGCTCTCCCTTGTTCCTATTTTCATCCTTACCTTCTCAAAACTTTTTCCTCTGATTTCCAAGGACACCCATAATACACACCAGCCTTATTTCCCATCATCCTTCAAATATGTACCATTTTCCTAGTTCTACCTTGTTTATTCCCACTTCACTTCATTCACCTTACCCGACTCTAAATTGAGAATTTCATGAAAGCAGGGTCATGACATATCCTGCATGTCAATTGTCATAGTGCTAGCTTTGAAGTAGGAAGTAATTACTTAACTGGAAAATCTATACTTGGGTCCAAATAAGGTGGTTTTTGCCACACAGTCCTGTGCACATTCGTAGGTGACTAGATATAAATAACCCATTCGCTCCTTCTAGTTGTGCCAGAATAGATCTCCAAAGTAGAGGGCAAATTATAAATTCACCATACCACATGCAGATAAGTTAAGAAATTGAAGAATGGCAGATTAACTGGCAGCAAACGTGAAATTAATGTTGCATTACATCAACTTCTCCAAGGGGCAAAAGGAATAGCATTTGGAAAGTCAGGCACCTCCCAAACCATAGGGTGAAAAATTTGCTTGACTCCCAGGAATAGAGAACAAGAAAAATTGTGGTGTCAGGTGCTTGTGAATATGTGTGCCCAGTAGAGGAAAGTATTATAAATTAGTGCCTACATTTATGCATATAAAATACTGTTAGTATTGTGTTCTCTGACTTTCTGTTGACTAAGATAAGAATCCTCAATAAACACCTTATGCCCACCTAAAATATTTAAAAAAATATATCTATTAATCACATATGCAAACTTTATATTTTTATGAATTCTCAGATATATCCCATGGTAAAAATAAATTTAGGTATAAGTGTGCCCCTCTACTGTAGTAAAAAACAAACAAAAAACTAGAAAACACTTGCAAGAAAAAATATACATAACTTATTTTGTTAATTTAGAATTCCCCCAAATCATTTACTTATTGGAACTTTTATTTGTCAAGCACATAAAAATATTCTATAGAACTAGTGTTTTGTGGGACACAGTTTAGAAAAATTTTATCTCTTCTAACAAACTTTGAATTTACTGTGTCTGCTTAGACATCTCCTAATCCAATGACAAAGATGCTTACTCTTTTCCCATCAGTAAACAAACTAGACTCATAAGTAATCATCAGAAAAAACTGTTTCTTAACACATTTTTGTTGATTGGGTAACTATATGTATTGCAGTTGGGACATCAAATTTACATTTTAAGAAATGGCGATATGTGAAAAATATGTGATTTGAGTAACACTCCTTAGCTGATACCGGTTAAGATGAGAAAGAACATTATATAATCATATGCTGCATTGTGTATATCACTTTACAGTGACAGATGTACTACTTCAAATGTAAAAGTATCTAATATATACTTTTTGGCCATTAGATAATTACATGAGCATGGCATCGTAATAGCAATATTATACTGTAAATTAGATGGTTATGGTGTCAATTCATAAGAAGATTTCTGTCTAAAAAGAATCAACAACATAGATCATACTTTTATATTCAGATTTTCCCTGAATATTTGCAAATTTATGTGCAGGAAAGAGATACTGCAATTATATACTTTTTTTTTTCTATATTAAAACTCGGTAACTTACAAAACTTCCAAATGACTATGAAGACTCTCCAAAATGTATACTTTTCCTTTATTTTTTTTTCCTCTAACTTTTTTCCCCTGGTGTTTCCAATCAGTCGATGAAAAAATTGTGTAAGCCAGTGAGGTAAAGTTTTATATATTTCCAAAAGGATAGACATTAGTAAATCATTCAATTCCAAATGGAGACCTCAGAAAGTAATCTAGACAATTAATGGTATTGTCATATATAGTTTTTTAGTAAAAAATTCTACATGTTAAAACTTCCATATATGAAAACATAAACTTATGAATTTGATAAAATATAGTATAAATTATTTTATTCTTATCTTTCATTTGTCTTATTCTAAGTTCTTCTAGTGCTTGCATAATTTAATTTAAGGTAAAAGCGACTGTTCAATTTTGGAAACACATTTTTTCTATTAAACTCATTCCAGACATAGGCTCTTTTAAATAGTAAGGTTACTTTATATATTTTTATCTAAGACTCGGGTTATACCAATGTGGACATAACCAAGTCTGTTTTTGAACAGTTACACTGATCTTCTGTGTATTATTCTTTGTATGCCCTTTGCCTGGTGAATAATCTGGAAAGATTTACATATGGTCCCAACCCTATATGTGTAAAAACAGAAAATGGTTATTTTTGATATCATGATTTAAGATAACTCACCTTGAAAATTACAGCATTCATTTTTTTAATATTTCTGGTAAATCTCAAAGTTAAAGTGGTCGATTTATTTGATTGCATTGAAAATGATCAACATTTTTCAGAGGCATGTGCAAGTTGAAATATACCTACAGGTATATGTGAGGTATTTCAGATGCTTTAGTTATTAGATTTTATGTTCCCTTTTCTATTGTGAATTTCAGCAACAGAAACATATGTAATCATGAACATTTGCAATCAGATACTATTAAATGCTTCTTATTGTACACTATCCAATTGGTTGGCACAGTGGAAAAAGCTAAAAATGTTTTACATTTTTTTGTGTGTGTGGTTTCTGTGAGGTGGGTTTTATATATAATTGGTAGAAGATTTTGCTGCAAAGTACATTGTCACTATTTACCAACTCTGTAATCTTGGACAAGGTAACTATTCTGAATGTGAGTCTCTTTATTAAGCTGAGCTAGCAATTCCTGCTTGGCTATTGTTATAAAATTAAACAGTGTTTGTCAAAGTGCCTTATAAAATATTAAGCATCATATATATGTATGTATATATATGTAAAGCATTTGTGTGTCATATGAGTATGTATATGCATCTTCCATTCTATAGATATACATACAAATATATTTATTACCAGCATAATCAGCATCACCTGCTTCATCCCAGACCTACTGAATCAAAATTGGCATTTCAAGATAAACAGAAAATTCATATTATAATTTTAAAAGCATTGTGTTATGTGAAATACTTACAATGTTCTCTCTCTCTCTCTCCCTTTAAACACAGTGATGCCAAACAAAGAAGGTAGATTTATCATTTTGAGTTAATAAAAGAGCAATCTAGAAAAAATATTTTTCATTTTAACTAGAATTGATCATCATAGTAGAAAGGTAGAAAGTATTAAATGGCTCATTTCTGGTGGTGATGACTATATGTTAAGAATGAGGCAGAACTGATCATTGCATTGAAAGTTTAAATTAGATAATCTAAGAAGTTTCATCAATTTTATAATTCTACTATACATACACACTTGTGTGTTTACAGATGTATATTCTAACCAGGAATATTATATTCCTATTTATATTGATGTCTTTGATCTGTTTTGTATAGGCCCAAAGTTACAGCTGACACCTTTTTTAAAATTTCAACATTTAAAGTTATTGCCTTCTAAAACAATAATACTTTATTGATCTAATCTAGTGTTAGTTATTAGAAATAGAATCATTTGTATTTCAATTGCTACCTTAGTGACTATTTTATCATTTGCAGAAACTATTAAGGAAAATGTAGAACATTTTAGAGATTTTATTAGTGCTGTTGAGATTCACTTTAATCACCAAGCAAATCTACTAGGCTTGTGAGCAACACTGTAATTCGAAATAGGGTCAAAGAGCAGTTGCCAGGCTTGTCAGTAGATGCTCCTAGATTTACAATGGGGCTCTGCACCAACATTTAAATTGTAAATATCGTGAGTTGAAAATGCATTTAATACATCTAATTTACTGAACATCGTAGCTTAGTCTAGTCCTACCTTAAGTATGCTCAGAACACTCACGATATCCTACGGTTGGGCAAAATCATTCTGCTGCCACTGTATATAGCTTATATGAGTATGATATCACATATCACTAGCCTGAGAAAAGATCAAAATTCAAAATTCAAGGTATGGTTTTTACTGAATGTGTTTTACTTTTGCTTATCAATAAAGTCAAAAAGTCATTAAGCGAAACCATCATCATAAGGTGTGGATAGTCTGTAGAATCAATTACTAACCTAGAGCTTTTGGGTTTATGTCAAAAGATCATGACAGATTGTTCTGGAGCAAATACTTATTCATTTATGTGTTTGTTTTGTTTTGTTTTGACATACAGAAAGCTGTACCTATTTAATGTATACAGCTTGATGAGTTTGAAGATAAGAAATGAAATCATTACTACAATCTTCACCATAAGATTCATCACCTCCTAAAGTTTCCTTCCATTCTCTTTATTAGTGTGTGTGTGTGTGTGTGTGTGTGTGTGTGTGTGTATGTAATAAGAACACTTAACAAGAGATCTACCATCTCAGTACATGTTTAAGTGTTCAACACAGTGTTGCTAAAAATAGTAGATCTCTAGGACTTATTCATCTTACATCACCTTGAAACTTTGTAGCCGTTCACCAATACCTCTCAATTTCTGCTTTCTCCCAGCCCCTGGCAACCACCACGTGTTTAGCCATAGTACTAGAAAATAAATCTAAGACATGTTTTTATTTTCTTTGAAGTTTGTAAACTAAATAAATGAAAATGCTTTGTTGATGCATATTGTAATTGTTTAGAGGAAGCATATTATTTAGTTAGTATAGTATTCAAAACATAAGTTTTAGCAGCAATGGTAGAATAATCTCATTATTTATGTGTATAGCTTAATTTACGATATTGGTAATATATATATTTTTAATTTAAATATGCCTATATATTTTTCCTTCTTCCCAGGAGCAACTTTCCTTAGATCCATTTTAGGAGGAGAACTTTCAAACAATGATCAAAAGAGTCTATGATATATGAAATTTCAGTCCTGATCACTAGGTGAAATAATTCAAAACTCATTTTCAGTTTGGGAATTTGTATACCTTCAGGTGAGACAATATATGACCAAATTAGAAATGTAATATATTACATCTGATAAATAGCACCAAACCTTGGATGCACAAGAAGGTCATTCCTGAATTTCGTTCCCACTAAAATATCACTATAATATTGGCACTCTTTTATTTAACCATGAAAAGAAAGCAAAAAAAAAAAAAAAAGAAAGAAAAAAAATTTAAGTCATGTGATACATTAACAATTCAAAAAACAGCTACACAATATATTTTTAAATCAGTCTATAAAACATTCACTTTTCCAAACTGTTTCTTCTAAGGTTATGTTTTAATTGAAATTTTAAATGAGGGTTTACAAATTTGCAGTTTTTGATGTTTAATTTCTATTTTAAGTATTCTGACATTTATTTTTAAATCATTATTTCATATCTGATCCATCACATATTTTACAATTCATTTACCATTTCATATAAATTATACAAAGTAGAGTTTTGGTCTCCACCAGCCATTCTGCACAAGGATTTTGGAAGAAAAGAATAAAAATGATCACATCTTTGTAGCTCATTTGGGGAGAATACTATTTAAATTTTTTCTTAATGTAAGGCTGAAATTAATCTTGATTTCCCGTCAAATGTACAGGGATTTTACTATATAGTTTATAATAGTGTTTAATTTCTCTAGGGAACAAGTTAAGATAAACAAGTCACTGACAGTGTTTATATATAAATACAGCAGATGGTGTGGGACTGTAGTTGGTTATTAACTCTGCTGACTTTAATTTCATGGTTATAAAACACTGTAAACCTCTCTGTTTATAAAAAGCAGGGAAGAATCTCCAATGGGCTTCAGTAGCCAAGAAGCCCTCTGTAACATTAATCTCTCTAACTGACTGGGTATCCTCCTAGGGTGCAATATTTAAGATTGTGGCGTGATTGCCGAACACATTAAAATTTTCAGTGGGATCATTAACTAGCATTTCTGTCATTGATCTATTATAACCTTGTTAATGAGTTCCATGTGAGTGAAATTTAGTGAATGAAATGATTCTTTCTAAACTTTGCTAGGTGACTGTTTAACAATTACTTTCAGTGGTTTTATAGCTAAAAGATAGCCTAATTTGTCAAAATAATACCCTTTTTCTTATGTAAAGATAAATCATGATACCTAACTAGACCAAATGTACTTAGAGATAGAATTTCAAAAAGGAAAACTATAGCATCATTCGAATAATCAATGTACATTGTGTACATTTACATTTATGCCATGAATCTGCCAAAAATTTCAAAAAATTCCATAGAATTAAAAAGAAGCAAAGTAATTTACCTTTCATATTTCAAATTGATTAAAATATATTTTGTTATGATCATTTATTTCACTAAAAATATGCATGCTCAATTTGAATAGAATGAATTCTTCCAAAAAGAACATTATTATAAAAAAGGTATTATTTGAAATAGTTCAGTTTTTCCATTTTAACTTTATAGTGAATAACGAAATTTATTTTATAACCACGAAAGCGAAAAGTTTTTTTAATTAATTAATTAATTAGTTTTTATGGTGACATTGGTTAACAAAATCCAGTAAGTTTCAGCTGTACACTTTAACAGTCGCCACATATTTGATCCCCTTTACCCCATTTATCTCTCCCCTTCTCCCTCCCCTCTCCCCTCTGGTAACCAGTAGTCCATTGTCCATATCCATGAGTCTTTGTCCTATTAAAAGTGAAAAGTTTTCACAAGCTCTACCTCTATTACTTTTTTACATTCAGAAGAGGTTGATTTTTCAGTTTCTAAGGTCAGACTTCTATAAATACTATATGATAACCCAATATGTCAATTGGGATTTAAAAAATCTTGAAATGAAAATGCTTTAATTGTATTAGAGTTCAGACCCGAGAATGGGTTTTCTATTGACAAAATCCTCGGTAGCTTTTCCAGCTCTTACACTGAGCTTCTTCTCCCAGACCCACCCTGAGAGTTTTGTTACTGATCTTAAACAATTTGTCCGCTTTGCTTTCTTCTGATTATTCCTAACATACACTTCAAACCTTGGCTTCCAAGTATCTGGCGTCCAAACAGCATCAGCCGTGGGTGGAGAGGGGACTAAATGGAACTGTTGGCAATATATCTTCTCATCTCCTTTCTTGTTTAGGGCTATCGTCAGTAGTTGTCATCAGATATGCTATCCTGCTACTTGATACACTCATTTCTGCACAGAACTATCTACTCATATTTGGATTTCCAGGTCTCAAAATGCATGAACCATCTATGACAGACAGCAAGGCCTCCCTCAAATGGAGATTACATATAATTTTTTTTTTAAGCCTCAAAACTCACCTGAATCATCATCAGCAGAGAAATTGGTTATTGGGCTATTGATATTTTTAGCATTCATATTTGTGTTGCATCAAAACTCGGCGTGATTTCACTTCAAAGTTATTAGTAAAAGTCACCTAAAATAGATCTACCAATTTTAAAGATTGCATCCTTTTGTCTTGCGTTTTGTGAAGTAAGATGAAAATGGCCATGAAGACTAGGGACACAGAGTGGCCAAGAAGAGCTCTCAAGTGAGATAAAAATAGGTAAAAATAATAGAAATTGAAGGTGTTGAAAAGAGCAACAGAATAGGAAAAATAAGCAAAGATAGATATAGAAATCTGAGCAGAGAGGTGAACAGAGTGATTGGTTTAAAGACTCTCCTTTGTAAGAATTCATCGATGCAGTGAGTCTTAGAAAACTGATATCATTTAAAGCACATTAAAACAATCACTCTTGTAAAGAACAAATCATTTTCAATATGCCAATGGGTAGCCTAAAGTTAATATCTTTCCTCTTCCTACTCTTTATATGAGATACAGTGAACTATTTTATAAAATGTAATCTTTTTTCTAATCATATTTTTAAAAAAAAGTTTCTGTAAGGAAATTATCTGATTAAAAGGTAAAAAGAAGCTGTTAAAATTTAAGAAAAGCGGTCCCACTTTCACTTAAATTTATATATTTTTAAGATAGTATAAAAGAAATAAATTGCTGCCTTTATAATATAAAACAAATTAAAATCCGTGGGATAAAAATAATGCATTACCTTTAAATACTTTAATCTCATGTTCATTATTTTCTTTCAGATTATCCAACTCTTTCTAATGTGAAAGGCATTTCATTGCATAAAAGAAAATATGCAAAGGAAATAACTCTAAGTGGATTTCATTCCCCCTTCAACGGTCAGTTAAAAACCAAACCTTTGTACTCTTTTTATTATTTATTCTCTCTAGAAATCCAGTAATTTTTTTTAAACCTTTGTTTCTAGGAGAAGTAATTTATGCTGTCATGTGCATGGCAGTCACCTGTGGAATCCTTCTCTTGGTTATGTTCAAGCTAAGGTAACTGGATACAACTCAGAAGGGAAGGGCTGGAATTGAATCAGCCCTGTTACAGCACATTTCACAATGGCAGGGCTCACAAAGGGCCTGAGAATGAAAGCTGCTCCGTTAAAACCTCCTAAATCAACTTTTAATGTGGGATAGGTTCATGGAAACATTACTTTCAGTCTTCATATGTAAGGGAAATGTGATCATAAGGGATTTTTTTTGCGTTGCATTTTACAAGCACATATGGATTGTTCCCCCCCCCCCCCCCGCCACCCGTCCCCACAATTAAGCTGTTATCAATCTTTCCCCTGGTTTTCTTACAAAATCCCAATTGAACTTTGCTGCTTCCTTAGTCAAGTCACTTACATAATGGTCCTGTTGTGTAGTTCACACAGTTTATATTTAACTGAAGATTTACTCTTTATTTCAATTTCTTATATGCTAATTATTTTTATTCATGTTTTAATATGCAATCATTAAAAGAGACATTAAATAAGGCTTCACAGAGTACAGTTAGAAAGACATATTACTACTACCTGACATTAATTCACTCTTTCCAAATCTTCCTTTTCCTTAGCTACTTTCATTGCTCGAATGCAGATTTAAGATTAAAGACACATGAATCTCTAGATTTCTAAATGTCAAGGGTTTAAAATTTTTCCACTTATTTATCATTTACAAATAGATATAAATTGGTGTGTAGTTGCTTACTTTAAGTAAAAAAAAATGACATTTAAATATCAATGATGTTCATTTGCTAATTCATTATACCTATGTGTATATTTGCAAATAATTTGAGTATTTTAAATGTTAATAAAATATATAAATGTGTGCATATACATCTATATTCTATAAATTATACAAGCACACACATAAAATATATTTATCAGTAAAATTAGCCCTAGAGAGGAGCAGAGGTAATGGGCATTTTCTTCTCATGATACTCAGAGGAGGAGACACAGGAAATTAGATAAAGTATGTACACGTAAAGCTCCTCCAAAAGCCTCAGACTTAAAGGCCTTGACAAGCAGGCAGATAAAGTGAGAGACTGAAATGGGGAAATATATGGCAATACCAAGGGGTTGAGCACATGATGAGTGGATATTCTGCCTATGGACATTCAAGCATATTTATTCTCATATGCAATGCCAGCTAAACATATCCACTCTTTGTATCCAAATTCTCTAAGTATTTAATTAGTTATTTACTAATACCAGTACCAAAGTCTTAAAATTGTATTTGTATGAGAAAATATTCCTTGGCTTCCAAAATAGGTTTAAAGGCCAAATAATTAGTCAGTTTCAAGGGGGGGGGGAGGATAGCATTTGGAATTTATTCAATTTTTCTTTATTTGTTTTAAAATATTTGAGAGAACTATTCAGTTACTGGGCCCGCCTGGATATTTTTTCACAGACATATTGTTTCAGAGAAGCACAAATGGTTTCCCAGTGTAGCAAAAATCTTATTTTAATGGTTTTCAATTTTTATTACTTGACCACATATATAATGTATGAAGTTCATATCTGCCACATAGGCTCATGGGTTTGTACAGATTACTGCTGTGCCATAGATAAATAAGGTGAGGGCAATTTAAAATTCCCCATGTATCAGTTGTAACTTTTACTTCTTTCTTGCCTGCATAGAAAGGCATATTTCTTTACTGATGACAATGGGAGTGTTAAAAACAAAAACTTTGACGGTATTCTAATATGTATTTTAAAGCAAATAATGCATACTGCTACAGATATTACATTTAGTTGCAAATTATTTTCCTTACAATTTAAAAATTGATCCCTACATGTAATTTGAAAGATCCAAACCTAGGGTTAAGTAAATGACTAAAGTAAAAGCCATAACGGAAAGAAAAAACATTGATGTTTTAATAATGTTTTTGTTTTGACAAAAGCATCATTAGTAAAACCTGTGTTACATCTGGAGGTAGATAATGTCTCCTCAGTGAATGAAGTCTGGATGCTACTCACCTGGTGGTCAGGTCTAATCCATGTGAATCCTTCCTGAAGTAAAGATTAAGCTTTTTGCATTTATTTCATTGTATGCAAAATTAAAACAGCCCTAAATCTTCAAAGAAATTTGCAGAGAAACCAATAATTTAAAATACAAATATTTGGGGAAAAAAGGCATTTTTGCTTTGAAATGATTGCATGAAAGTTAAATGCATGATATTTCTTAGAAAGACCATAGAATATTCTACTACTGGGAGTTTACTTTCAGAAACTTGGCTATTTTCCCCCTCCAGTCACAGAATCCATCCAAAAATAGAAGCACGTGTACATTTGTAAAATCCTTAAAATGGCATATTGTTAACTTTCATTTTTACTTTTATATAGAACCTCCAGAATATCAAGTCAAACCAGAGAGACTTCACCAATCCAAATACCTGGAGGACTCATGATTCATTAAGAGTCATAGATCATTAATAATCACTTCTTTTCAAGCAAGTCTTTGTAGGCAGTCAACAGAATATCCTATTCATCATCAATAAGGAAATATTAAGATGGATTTAAAGACACTGGATTATTAAGTGTAGTAATATAAAGTATAACATGGCAGGTGTTGATTTTTTTCTTAATATTCAACTATAAATATACACCAGTATATTTTATGACACTGTACAGAATTACAGAATTGTCTTTGAAGGCAAAAAGTGTTATCCTAAGTTATGGTCTGTATGATTTACTTCATGATGAATTTGAATCCATAAAATAGTAATTAGTGTATATGATACAGTTAGCTAGTTTTTTTCTGATCAATTTTATGTTCCCATTAACTTGCCAAAAGGATAAGGCTAATCAAAATAACCAGTACATTTGTTATTTGTATATCCATTTTAAAATCATGAACTAGATTATTAGCATCGACTTTAAGTTCCTAAATATATTTGGTCAGATGATTAATCTTAAAAATTGGAAGTGCTATCTTTAGCTTTTCAAAATCTGAATATCGTTAAATCTTACTTTTTTAACTTGATTTTTTATTTCAAACTCATAAAGCTATAAAGCAACTACGTTGGCTAAAAAATCAATATACATTTCAATAATATTTTATTTGCGAATTTAATTTTTTCTATGCTAATTATAAACTTTTATAATAATAAAGTAACACCATAATTATTACTTTCTATATTGTTTGCATATTGTTACTTTTGGCTTGATTTGGCATCAGATTACAATTGTGATTAGAAAATTGTGAAAAAAATGTTAAATAGTTAAGTTTTTGATATGTTTTTCGATCATCTGCAATCATTATAGTGCCAATTGCTAAGAATAAATATACATTTTTTAAATCTATAGTGGCACAGAGTCATAAATAGTCAATAATCCAAGCATACCGATAATTTGTGGTATATTTATAATTAAAGATAAATCATTCTCTATCTGTTTGGTCTCATATTTATTGCAGTCCATAACACTTCATATCAAATTGTCTACATTAAATCACATTTGAAGTTAACATTTGGCTATGCTTACTCAGAGTAATTGAAAAATCAATTCTTTATTTTTCAAAACAGGAAGGAATAATTTGGTTAGTCACAAAGCTCACTCAAGGAGTTTCACATATTCTAGCAGTTAACTCTCTAAGTTAATGTGAAGAGAATGTGGGCATTTTCATCTTCAAAACTGCCTTTTAATTTAGGCTTGCTAATAGCTGGCAAATGACAAACTGTTCTCTGGAAATCTGAGGGAATAAGTCAAGTAGCTTTAAAAATATATATTTGTGTTGAGCAGAGAAGGAAAAGACCAAGTGTGAAGGTGAAGATCTCCCTTAAAAAGAGAATGTTGTCTCCTCGGCTGGCACAAATGAGTAGGCCATTGTGGACAGAACTTCAGAAGCAGGAAATAGCATGAAGCATGTGTAGAACTCTAAATAGTCAGCTAGAAAAACTAGAAAATATGGTGGTGGCACTGCTAAGTGAGATCTGGATTATAACCATTGAATTTAGAGTTCTCCATTATCTTCCTTACCTCTCTTTCTCCCCGGATGAGAAACAAGTTTATCACCAGAGGGTCACCTGTGACTTCTGGGGAAAACACTTTGATGAAGGGTTGCCAGATCAGACCCCTCCTCAGAAGAATTTCATCATTGATGAAATTCCCTCCAGAGTAGTCTAGCTATTCCAGTATAAGTTTTCTGTGCCTCTAGCTGCTTCTACATGTTTATCCACAATCTCTTTCTCCAGAATTCTGTCTACAAATTCCCACAGGTGTTTCTGGGCACTAGAAGTCAGCAGAGTGGTACCAGCTGGAACTCAGTAAAGTGAATAAAAAGGTCACTCAGGCAGCGCTTTAAAGCAGATAGAAAATGGCGTTTGTGGTTACTCTGAAGTTTGGATTTGTTTCTGTTCCTACTTTTAAATTCTGTGTGAGAGTCCTGAAACATGAATCCCGTTTGTTGCCATGTATGGTGAAATGAATACAAACAACTTAAGGGTAAGTGAAAGATTTTATTTTTGAGAACAATTGAAATTGTAAGCTCTACAACCAAAGTACAAAACCTGAGGGACTGATGGTCAAAATGATGTCATCTCTGCTTTAAGGCAGTGTGAGGCTAGCATTTATTCTCTGTGCACTACTACTGTCATATTTACATGTACTCATCTGCCTACTCTGCTGTTTAACACTTTGCTTCTCCTGAGAACTCTGAGATGAATGTCATCTAAACTGCAAAGATTGATTGCACTTGAGTTTCTCAAATTGTTCCCTAAGTGCCTCCTCTTTGACACTTCAGTGTCTTCAGACCACACTGGTTGCACCCCAAAGCTTAGAATGGTACATGAGTATTTCCAAATCATCTTCAAAGACAAGTCAGTTACAGTAAGTGTATCTTAATCAGGGTTTTATAGCACAGGTGTCTATCATTTTGGTTCTACAAAGGGAAGGAAAACATGCCTTTAAAATACAGCAAGGTTTTTATGAGGTGAGATTATCATTTAATAAAATCATAAAACTTCATAAAAATGGATTTTTTCCATCTAGTATATATAATTATGTTAATCTGTCTGAAAAATAATGTATGGGTAATTTTTCATTTAGAATGCAATGGATATTGAATATTTTCATATTTAAATCTATCAGAGGAAGTTGGAATATAAATAGGTAAGATATTTTCTAAATATTTTAGGTAAAAGGGCAACTATAAATATAAAACAGCCATCTTTCAACAAATCTTCATTCGTAACCCAGAATTTGCTTTGGATGTATGTAGACAGTACTAATTAAGCAGAGTTTTTGATTCCAAGTTTAATACATTTTAACATAATTATTTTTGTTTTCTATGAATAGATCTTTAAAGAGGTTAAGGAGGAGAAATTTCCATGGTTACTGAAAAGCTCTTAGTTTTCATAAAATGAGTCTATTAAGAACTGACCCAGAATCAGCTGGGAGAAGAATAGACTCCCCAATAAAATAAGATTTCTATTAGCACAGAGAAACATATTTTTTCTGATTGTCTTACAAATTCTGTAAATTTTTCATCACAGGTGTTAATCCTTTTCTATCTTGCTCTTCTATCTTTTTGCATTAATTTTTTCTGATTTCATTAAGGATAAAAAGAACAAGCTTAAAAAGGGGGAAATTAGTAGCAACAGGTGAAATAAGGACTGCTATGAAAATGGCTGAGAGGCACTGCCTGTAGAAACCTTTAGACCGACCCTTTTAGTCACTCCAAATCTCATTCTCTTTCACAAATCCATTTCCAGGGAAATGTCTTCTAAAGTAAAATAAGTAGTCTTCATTTCTTAGTGTCAGCATGAAGACAATTTAGACATCAAAAGTAAATTCAGTTTTACTTATTCTACTTAAATGCTTTCTTTTAGTTCATCAGTCAATTGGCAAATGCTTTTTTTGTTTAGAAGGTCAAAAAAAATCTTCTAAGAGCGTGGTATCACAGCAGGTCTTTGAGTGTCATTTCTTTCAATGTTGATTAATTATAATGTCGATGAGAAAAAAATATTAGATTCCTGGCTGGGGCCACTGCCTGTGTGGAGTTTGTACGTCTCCCCATATCTGCATGGGTTTTCTCCAGGTACCTTCCACATCCCAAAGATGTGTGCACGTGTGGTAAATTTACATATCTACATTGTCCTGGTCTGAATGAGTGTGGGAGTGTGAGTACACCCTGTGAAGGTAGGGTGTCTTGTCCAGGATGAGTTCAGCTTTTTGCTCTGAGCTGCCAGGACAGGCACTGGCCACTTGTTACGCTGATCTGGAATAGGGAGATTTGGAAAAAAAAATGATCTTGTTTTAAATGTATAGCTCACATTTATTTCAGTGTTTAATATTAGAAGTGTTTTGGGTCTTTATTTAGAAGTTTGGTGATGTTCTAGTGACCAGAAATGTGCTGTAGGAACTTAACTCTTGTTTATATCAATTAGGCTATGGTAAAACTGATTTTGTTATGCCATTTCCCTTGAAGTCAGTTTCTAAGAACTTTAGAAGATGTTAAGTTTGAAATTTCTTTGTGTTAAAAATTAAAAGTTGAGATGGACGAAGCCACGTGGTAGAAAACCACTCTAAGCAGAGAAAAGAAAAAGGGAAAGTGCAGTCTTTAAAATGAGTTTGAGCTTTATATGTTCAAATAATAGAAAATTAAGAAGTTGGAACAGAGTAAAGAGAAAAAATAAGAGTTAGAAAACAAGGTCAGAGAATTAAGCAGGAGACAATGAAGAGTTGCATTTCATTTTGATTATAATGAGAATCCTTCAGGTGTTTTCAAAGAGGAGAAAGATATAATTTAAATTTTAAAAGAATCTGGCTGCTGTTTGGAAAAAAATCGAAAATGGGCAAAAATCAAGGCAAGGAAACCAGTTAAGAGACTGACTTCATGGCGGCAGTGGAAGAGGATGAAGAATGTAGATGAGATGAGGATTGTTTCAGTGGAGATGTGAAACATAATTTGATTTGGACTATAAATACTGGAGGTAAAACAGAAAAGGCTTACTGATATGAAAGATATGGGACATTGTTGTGGTAAGGTCAATCTAAGACCCACGGAGCCAATTAAGATAAACTGAGAGCCTTTGTTAGCCAGCCAGAGACTGACTCTTTACCACACGGGGTTAGAGAATCAGCCTCGAGCTTCCAGAGGAGGCAGCTTATGAAACCTAAAACCACATCAAACAAGCAAGCACGTTTACAGAAGCAGAAGTTAGCCATTAGCATATCTTTGCACAAGACATCTCCTAGGACCACACCCTGGTTAACATTAAACAAGCAAGCACAGAAGCAGAAGTTGAACCATTTGAAAATTTTCCACCCTTAACAATATAAGGAAAATCCAGATAGCCAGAAAGATTCACAGGATTTTCTGCTTGGAGTAGACTGAGAATGTATTTGGTGATTGGGATCAAAGGGAAAATATGACTCTTTTTTTTTTTTTTTTTTTGGTTTGATTCTGCTTTGAGGTAGCCATAAACATTCAAATAAAAATTTTAATTGACAATTATATGAAAGGAGAGACCCCAAATAAGTCTAGCTTGAGTCATTAGTGTATAAATATTATTTAAAATCATGAGAATGGAAAAAATCACTTAGCAAAGAAATGTGGGAAAAGACTGCAAAAAATGCCATTGGCTATTCCAGTGCTTAGTTGTCTGGAAGAGGAAGATGAGAAAACAAGCCTACTGTGAAAGCATGACTAATAAGTAGTGAAGGATACCAGGGACAAGCCAGGAGGACAGAGGTTTTCAAAATAGAGGGTATGTTCAATGGTATGAAATATTGCCAAGAGATGGAAGCAATGGAGGTGTTAACTAATCATATTGTGGCAATCATTTCTTAATGTATATAAGTGTGTCAAATTATCACATTGTGTACCTTAATTTAAACTTATACAATGTTCTATCTGTTATATCACAATAAAGTTAGGGGGAGAATTAATCTTGCTTTTCATTCATATCCCAAAATAGATTACATGTGTTTGAGTCTTTGAATCATTCAGAAAAAAAGAAAGTAGAACTTTTAAAAAATAATTTATTCGTATATAAATATTCAGAAAATCGATAAAGAGCAAAGCAACTTAAACAGTAAAGGATCAAAACATACTACCTTACAATAAATAGCATGTATGCAAAGATAATACTTATATATTTATTCATGGTCTGATCTCAGAAGCTTCTATTCTCCCAGTGGGAAGGAAGCATATCTTAAAATTTCCATGAAAGATAAACCAAATGCTTATTCAAATTAACTCAGTCCTCCAGTAAAACTAATCAGCTCTTTTAACTTAGAATTTCTAGTTGGAGGACTTCTCACCTCTTTTTAAATTCTCCCTCCACAAGAGATTATATTTGAGAACGTAGAGCAGGCTTTGGTGTTTCTTTGCTGGCCTTTGATGTGAGGGACTGTCCTGCCTGGTCTCTGGTCATACTGTGGGCAGAGCACTGAAGAAGCATTGGTCCACCCATGGTTCCTTATCATGGCTTCTAGTTTTGAGGCTTCAGTATGTGGTTGCTTTTTATTCTAAGGCTGATCCTCTTCTTAGTCTCTTGAGAGGGTCTCAGCCTCTCTGAATTTCTGTAGGGTGCTAAATAGTCAGCTATTTTTTTGTGTGTTGCTATTTTATGCAGCATTTTGTTGAAACTAACTCTGAATCTCTCCTTCACTCATGGCTTTCTTTCTGCTAGAGTTCCAGTGTCACACTGATTTGAAAACATAATCAATGAAGAGTTTTGCTGAGAGGAAAGAAGGCCTCTTATCCTGGGATTTTCCACAAACTTAAGTCTCATTTCTACCCTTGTCCCAAACTTATAGTGAGATCCACCACAAATAGTAATTGGAAGAGGGGCCAGTAGTAATTGGGAATGGGTTGGAACAGGATATCAAAGTTGAACCTCTGGCTTCTTGCCTTTCTCTCCCTTCCATCTCTTCCAAGTTGAACTCTCCTATCTAATGTGACGTTTTCTTTCAGCATATCTGCCATGTTTTTTTTAAACTAACTTTTATTACAGCTTTACACGTACTAGAGTAGATCATGATATGTACAAGGAAGTTTGTTTTTAGTTTTTTTTTTTTAATTTAGAAAACACTGCTCTTTCTACACAAAGCCTGCCTTTCAATGCAGTTGTTGCTTTATGTGCTCGAAAAGGCTAGATTTGAAGCTTAGATACAACAATGGCTTCTTTGTTCTTAGACTATATCCTTTTTTCCTCAGGAGTAATGAATACGGTTCCTTCACTGGTTTTAGAGCTGTGGAGTATCATTATTAAAGGAAAACAAAACAAAAAAAAATTGGCTCAAAATTTTCTACCATATTCCCATTACATAATATGATTCTTCAACTAAAAGCTGCAATTCATAGAGGAAATTAAGACAAGGGAAATAAGAAGAAAATAAATAAGGAGATTGGGAAAAGTGAAAAAAGAAAGAGAAAAAGCTAGGAGGCTATTACAAATCATCCCTGCTTCTTTGTTTTCCATTTCCTATATTATTTTACCTCTACCACAGGCAGAAGACAAGAGAGTGCCTATTATAACAGAAGAACTCCAAATATAAAACCACCTATAAGGCAATGCTTTTGTAGGCCTATTCAGATTAGGCCTTTGGTGATTGTAGCTGGCTCATTACTATTTTGCAAGGCATTTTAACTATCATGGCCACCAAGTCAATCAGAAGAAAGCTCCAAATCAAACAATTTCCCCACACCGGATATAGCTGCTAGTTACTCCCTTTGTTAAGGTCCATGGGAGATAGCCCTCTAAGTTTCCTAACTAGAAGAGGTTTTGTTCCCCTTGGTAACTGATTTTTGTATAACGGACATTGAATCTAGTACCTAAATATATTTACCTTTATGATGTGGCTGCTAAAAAGCTCATTTTATTTGCATCTTACCTTTAGCAAGTACCTTTGATTTTATAATTTTATTGTTCAATATCTATTTGTAGTTAATCTTCATTATCTACCTTATTTATAATAAAACTATTAATAGGTGTACCAAACAGGATAGGTTGCATTATTCTATAGTAATGCGCAATTACAAAATGTCAGTGGATTATAATAACAAAGGTTTATTTCTTGCTCACCTTACAAATTTATTACAGGTAAGCTCCAACTCTGCTCTGTTGCCTTCACTGTAATGCCCAGACAGACAGAAGAGCTTTTCTCTGAAATATTACCAGAGGGAAATTATGACAAAGTACATGTTGGGTCTTAAAACTTCCATCTAAGAGTAACGCATGTCATTTTTGTCTGTTTCATTTCATCGACCAAAGCAAGTCATATAGCTGTCTGAGTCAGCGAGGCAGGGAGGCATGCATGCTCTTCCTTTAGAGAAGACCAGGTCATATTGGAGATAACAAAACAATCTATCAAAATAGATAACATTTATTTAAGTAATTACTCTGAGCATGACATTCTTCTAAGACATGTATTTAGTAACAGAGTCCTGTTCAGTATGTGCTAGATTCTTCTTATAGATGAAAAATAATTAAGGAGATTAAAAATTTGTTCAAAGTTAAACAGTTGATAAGGGACCGAGTTGGGATTGGAACTGAACATTTTCCCCCTTTCAAACTTAGTCTCGAGTCCTTTTTTTTTTTTTTTTTTTTTGTACTGCATATGTTTTCAAAACTGCTCTAAGATAAGGAGGGAAGATGAATATTTAAAAAAAAGCCAATTAGAAACTAAAAGAGCCACATTACCTACCACTCCAATGCTAAGAAAATCCAATTTGATAGTGAATTTTCTTTAATCTTGTTTGAGGGACCAACTGCCAATGGGCCAAAGTAGCTGCAAATGAGCTAATGATCTTCTCTCACTAGTAATTAATTAACCTGAAGCTTGGGGGCACATATCAGTAGGTGAGTAAAAAACCAATAAAATGAGGGGTCAACAGTCATCCTGCAAGAGGTCAAACCAGATTTCTGAAATATAAAAGTTATTACATGAAGTTATATGTATGAGAGAACCAAGGGAGAATTAAGGTTAAATCTATTCATTGCTTTTGTATGTCTTAGATGACGTCCTTTTACATGTGAATGTAGAACTGTGGTAAGTAAGTCTTGGGCCTCTTGAGGAATCCCTGACCTCAGTGCTTTTCATCTTAAAACCATTCTTGGTTGTTGGATAGGCCACATTAGAGTTCTGGATGCTGTATTTTGGAATACAACATTGCTCTTGCTTTCCCATTGTTGTAGTCTCCAGTGTGATTTCTTTAATGAGGGTAAGATCATTAATTCAATAAATCTTGAGACACAATAATATCCATTTCTTGTGGTCGACTTGGATGTGACAATGTCCCTGACCTCATGGAGCTGAAAGTCAAATGTGAACAATTTAAATATATAATTCCATGAATATCTTCACAAATTAATATGAATCATGGCATCATTAAAGAATTTCGGCAGCATATCCCATTTGCATTTTCTTGGTATCTTAAATTAGACCAAAAAAATGCAATAGGCAGTTATTCACTTCAACTTTAATGTTACATTATCAACTGAATGGTTGTAATCTCCCCAAAATTCATGTTGAAATTCTAACCCCCTATGTAATAGTACTAGGAGGTGGGGCCTTCGGAAGGTGAATTATGTTGTGAGGGTGGAACTCTCAAAAATTGGATTAGTGTCTTTCTATGAGAGAACCCAGAGATCTTGCTTTTTTGTTCTCTCATGTGGGGCCACAAGAAGTCAGCAGTCTGCAATCTGGGAAAGGGTCTCACCTGAACCCAGCCATGTTGGCATTCAGATATCATACTTTCAGCCTCCTGAACTGTGAGAAATAAATTTCTGTTACTTATAAGCCACTCAGTCTATGTTAATTTTTTATAGCAGCCCAGACTAGGATGCATAATTAATTTACGGTATATAATAGAGGGTAGGTATTAGTCTTGATAACTCTTCATGCCTGAGAAATTATACAGCAGGGATTTAGAATTACTTTTTATCAGAGTTGAAAACATTTTGAAGCTTATCATTTTCAAAGGCTTAGAATTTTTAAATGTCCTTATGAAATTTAAAAATTATATTTAATAATTATACATCAACATTCAAAAATGTTTTAAAAATATTTACAAATAAACAATGTAGAAAACATTTTGTTACTATTTCTTCATTATGAGAATGAAAATTATGTTGCTAATTTACTTCTTTTAAAGGCTTTCTATAAAAATAAATATATATTTAACTTTAATACAATGCCTGACATTTTCTGGTCTCTAGAACATATGACCATATATATGTCCATCCTTAAATATCCTGAAGCACACTGTAAAGCTTAGTATAAAAGTAGCAGGAACTCAAACAGGTGGACAAAATTTTCATGTTCCTTGTATATACCATAATCTAAATTTTATGTTGCCTTCATCTGAAATCCAGCCACTCAGTTATGGTAAACTGACTTGATGGAAAGTTTATCTAAAGACTTATGTAATCTTTACCCCTTGTGTATCATGATATTTGAGGAATATATTTTTCTGGGGATAACATATGGTAGAACAATATTTCAGGTTACCTGTCATGACCCTGAGTTTGCATTATAGAGGGAAAATATGCTTCCAATTAAAATTGTCCTATGAGAATGCTATTCTTTATGAATTCAGGGTGAAGAATAGCTAAGGAGTCTGGTGGGTGTCTGACAGCTGGGGCAAAGCACCTTGAGTCAATAAAACTTGTATTAATTCCATCCTAAGTACTTGCTATTGGTTCACGTTGACATGATTCTACAAAGAACTGAAGATTTGTAAACTTCTAATACATGCTATTTTCTAGAACAATGCCAATATTCCAGAAAAAGGCCTATACACTGACAAAAATAACATCAAATAAAGAATTGCACATAAGAAGTTTGTGGGCTATGATTTAAGTTCTTTGAGGGTCACAAATAAATTTAAAGACATAGTTTATTTCCCTAAATGATGTTTCTAGAAAATAAGACAGAATTTTAACTTAAGGCTCTGTAGACCAGGACTTACATAAGTTATTTTCAAATACATGAATTCTTTCTTTTGAAAATGATCCAACTATTTTCAAATTATCTCCTAGGTTGACCCCTACATAATACCAAGCCAACTCAATATTTTGTACAGTCAAGTACAATCTAATTATAGAGTGATTTTTCTTCTTTACTCTTTTCTAAGCATAGTCTTTGAGGTTCTTCCATATTAAGTTTATCATCCAGTGTAAAGCAGACAACACAGTTGTGTGTAATAAAGGCTAAATAGTGAATAATTAACATCTCTAGTTTGTTACTACATCTTATTTGTTTTCTCGAACATATTTTACAATTTTGCATGGTGATTCACATCTGAATTGCCAGATCAAAAGAGACAATAAATTTTTCTTGCTATAGTTACCACAGCCCCTCAACTATAATCGAATATCAGATCGATGGCCAATATTAGGGAAGAAGTTGACCATTTATTTCCTTCTTCAATTATCAGAACCTTAAGGTAATTTTAAAACTTAAAAAAAAAAGAAGTCTCATTTTAAATGCTTCTTAGCAGCCAGTCAATAGGAGGCAAGATAAACATCTTCTCTTTGTATTTGTTTAGTCTTAAGGAATTGGGTAGTGGTTGAGAAACATTTATTGGAATAATGGCATAGTATCATGTGACAAAATTAATTCCTGTTAAGTAATTTCATCATTTCTACCTTTTTCTACTGAAGAAAATATACAGGTGGGACAATGATTTCTGTGTCTTGAGCACTGAGCACATGGTTGTAGAGAAATTTGAGGCTCTTAAAGCATAACTCTTAAGCATTTGCCCATCTGAATTTCGTGCATATTATAATTCATGAGTTCTTTATTAATCAACTTATGTCTACACATCCATATTCCCCCATTTCCTCCATGCTTCAGCCACACTAGCATTTTATGAGTTTCCCAAATATATCCTGTCCCTTCCTTCCAAAAAGGGTCTTTGTATACGTCCTTCCCTTCACACAAAATGGCCTTTCCCTCTTCTATTTAGCACCTTAGTTCTTCTTTTGGATCTCATCTCATAAATCATGTTATACCCTATACCATACACTGTTAGAGAAAGATAAGCTCTTCATAGCACCTATTATAAGTGTGATTGTCCTGGATAATTTCTGTGAGTCCCCCCATTAGACAGTTCTAAAGGGAACTATTGGTGATTTTACTCATTGTTACACCCCTAGCATATAGTACAACCTGACTTCTATTTGGCCTGGCTGATGTAGGCAATTGCTTAACTAGGATCTGAGATTACCTACTTCCATATATAGAATTATTATTTTGTTTGGGGTGGTAATATTTCCAAATGCTTGAATTCCCTACTCTTCAACAGCTAAGTATGGTGATATAACATATTTCTGACAAATGACAATGGGAAATCTATAATTTTGCTTCTAAAAAGAGGCGGATGGGGCAATTATGCTGTTGTCCCTTCTTCTGGCCTTAAATGTAAGTATAAAGATTGGAGCTAAGCAGCTATCTTGGTACCATGAGGAAACCAGTAAAAAGATGAAAGATAACATGTTTTCATCATGATAAAGCAGAAAGGTAGCATTATAGGGTGTTGATCACTCACATAGACAAGTGGATCTCCACCCAAGTTGTCTCAGTTGTTGAGACTGATGATGCCACACACACCAAGAGGATATAAGGCTATCCATTAGTCACATATGGAATCTTTCTGAGAAGATCAGAGAAGGTATCCAAGCAGATCTGAAAATGGCTTGTGAGAGGAGATAAATGGCCTTCGATGTTTTTGTGGCTAAGGGTTAGAGCCAAAATGGGGGTTCCTAAAAGGTTTGATCTTCCCTACCAGTGCCAATTGAGGAACATCTGAGTTTTCTTATCAGCTTGCCCAGATATGTAACAGAAGGGTGAGGTGAGTTGGGGGTGTCTTACAAGCTCTCAGTGGTCATACATCAGAAAATGGTATCAGACAGTTAATTACATTGGGCATTAGAACAATATCTGTGATCATGTACCTCTGCATCCTTGTTACTTGCAGGGAAACAATCCTGAGTATACAATAGGTTATCTAAAATACTTTTTTATTGGTGTATAATTTACATATAACATTAGTCTCAGGTTTACAACATAGTGATTTGATATTTGTATATATTGCAAAATTATTACCACAGTAAGTCTAACATCTGTTACCATACATAGTTACAATTTATTTTTTCTTGTGATGACTTTTGGACCTGT
Organism: Rousettus aegyptiacus; assembly: GCF_014176215.1. Lineage (NCBI taxonomy): Eukaryota > Metazoa > Chordata > Mammalia > Chiroptera > Pteropodidae > Rousettus > Rousettus aegyptiacus. Next base: position 109,035,751 of record NW_023416284.1, read on the forward strand.
CTTAGCAATTTTCATACATGCAATATAGTATTTTAAACTATAGGTACCATGCAGTACATTGCATACCCATGAGTTTTTATTTTGTAAATGGAAGTTTGTACCATTTGACCTTCCATAACAATTTCACCCTCACTTCTGTGTTTCTAAGAGATTCCATATATAAGTGAGATCATATGGTAGCTGTCTTTTTTATCTGACTTACTTTAACAAAATGCCTTCAAGTTTCATTCATGTTGTTGCAAATGGCAAGATTCATTCTCTTTTATAATTAAATAGTATTCTATTGTGTATATGTTTGTGTATATCTTTGCTATTGTAAATAATGTTACAATAAACATGGTGTACACATATCTTTTTCAGTTAGTGTTTTTGTTTCCTTCAGATAAATACCCAGAGATAGAATTGCTACTAGATCATATGGTAGTTGTTTTGTTTTTTTGTTTGTTTGTTTGTTTGTTTTTTTGAGGAAAATTCCCACTGTTTTCTAGAATGGCTGTACCAATTTACACTTCCACTGACAATATACAAGGATTCTCTTTACATTCTTGCCAATACTCATTATTTCTTGTCATTTTGAGATAGGCCTTTTAACAGGTATGAGGTGATACCTTGTTGTGGTTTTGATGTTGAGGAACTCTTCATATGTCTGTTGGCTAACTGTCTGTCTTCTTTGGAAAAATGTCTATTCATACTTCTTCCCATTATTTAATTTATCGTTTTTGTTTTTGCTTTTGAATTGTGAGTTCCTTATACATTTTGGATATTAACCTCTTATCAGATATGATTTGCAAATATTTTCTCTCAGTAGGTTGCCTTTTCATTTTGATGATGTTTTCCTTTGCTTTGCAGAAGCTTTTTAGTTTGATGCAGTCCCACTCATTTATTTTTGGTTTTGTTGACTTTGCTTTTGGAGTCATATCCAAAACTTCATCTCCAAAACTGATGTCAAGGAGCTAACTGCCTAATTTTCTTTTAGGAATTTTATGGTTTCAGGTCTAACATTCAAGCCTTTAATCCACTGTGAGTTAATTTTTGTGTATGGTATAAGATAATAGTTCAGTTTTATTCTTCTGCAACTGTCTGTTCAGTTTTCTCAGTACCATTTATTGAAGCAACTGTCATTTTCCATTGTATTTTCTTGGCTCCTTTGTCATGAATTAATTGACCGTACATACATGAGTTTATTTCCAGGCTCTGCATTCTGTTCCATTAATCTATGTCTTATTTTTTGTCTGTTTTTATTTTGGTGCCATACTGCTTTGATTACTTTAGTTTTATAATATAGTTTGAAATCAGGGTTCATGATACCTTCAAATTTCTTTTTATTTCTCAAGATTGTTTTGGCTATTTAAGGTTTTTGGTCTTATAAATTTGAGGATTGTTTTATTCTATTTTTGTGAAAAATGCAATTGGAATTTTGATAGAAATTAGATTGAATCTGTAGATTGCTTTGAGTAGTACATTTTAACAGTATTAATTCTTCCCATCCATGAACATAGAATATCTTTCCACTTGTGTCTTTAATTTCTTTCATCAGTGTCTTATAGTTTTAATGTATGGGTCATTCACCTTCTTGGTTAATTTTATTCCTAGGTGTTTTATTTTTGTTGATGCAGTTGTAAATGTGATTTTAAATTACTTTTTCTGATAGTTTTAGTGTATAGAATGCAACAGATTTTCTATATTTTGTATCCTGCAACTTTAATTTTTTTATTAGTTCTAACAGGTCTTTGGTGGATTCTTTAGGGTTTTTTTTTTTTTTATCTATATACTATCATGTCATTTGCAAATAGTTTTACTTCTTTCTTTTCAATTTGGATGTCTTTTATTTATCTTGCCTAATTACTGTGACTAAAACTTCCAATACTATGTTTAAAGAATAGTGGCAAGAGTTGGCATTCTTCCTTTATTCCTAACCTTAGAGAAAAGGCTTTCAGCTTTTTACATTTGAGTATGATGTTAGCTGTGGGCTTGTCATATATTTATTGCCTTTATTATGTTGAGGTACATTCCATCTATACCCACTTTGTTGACAGTTTTTGCCATAAATGTTGAATTTTGTCAAATGCTTTTTCTGCATCTATTGAGATGATTGTATAATTTTTATCATTCATTTTATTAATGTGATATACATTGATTGGTTGCAGATGTTGAACAAATCTTGCATTCCCGGAATTAGTCTTGATCATGGTGTATGATCCTTTTAATGTATTGTTAAATTCAGTTTGCTGATCTGTTGAGGATTTTTGCATCTATGTTTATCCAGGAGTATTGATGTGCCCTTGTCTGGTTTTTGTATTTGGATAATTTGGCCTCATACTATGAGTTTGAAAGTGTTCCTTCCCATTTGGGGACTACATTAATTTCTCTTTGAATTTTTGGTACAAGTCACCATTGAAACCATCTAGTTCTGAATAGGTGTCCATAGTTGTAAGACACTGATTTTGAAGGATAATCACTTACTTCTACCTTTTAAGTTGTTGGTTTTAAAAAAAAATCACGTTATTTTTTTATTTCTCATAACTCATATCAAGTATTTGACAAATATTTCTGTGGGAATTCCTGCTGTAGTTAAGATTCGTTTGTTCCCCAGTTTTAACAACTCCTCACAACATACAAGCCTATTCCCAATACAGATCTAAGCTACCATTCTAATATAATTTTCTGTTGTTTTCTACTACCTTACCCTCCATAGTCTCTGTTCAGATTCCCTCAACATGAATCACTGCTCTTGAATGTCCTGCCCTCCCTCATGTTCTTGGCCTCTGATAGCCTCCTTCAGGTAACTGCTCCTCATCTGGTATGTTCTCATGGAAACTTGTTCATACTTGATCACTCTTCAGTGTGATTATCTGCTATGTGTCAGTCTTCCTGATTATACTGTGAGATGCTGAAATTCTGCCTGTGAGGAGAATGTGTTTATTTGGAGCTCACTGAAATTGTTTTTTAAAAATTTGACACATTTTTTGAATTACCTAGAAAGTTGAAAAATGCTCTCATCAGTCTGAATTTGAGTTTTAGGAATAATTGAATATCATATGGATAAAAATATTATGAATATTATAGATAGTGAATATCAAATTGGTTAATATCATGATTTTTAACAATATTAACAAAACAAAAGCAAAATATAGTTAATACTATATTTGTTAATACTATCAGTATAATATAAAAGCATGATACAACTATACATTAGTGAAATTTAGTTTTTTATATGGAAGGGGCTGAATGTAATTCCAATTTTAAAAACAATGTTATTGACATGAATGCATGGCTTCCCAAATGACACCTTTGGGAGATAAACTTGCCTGCACACCTTAAATACCTAAAGACGGTGATGTACTGCTACAGAAGTCCAGTGGGTCCAGGAACAGCCTCTAATCACCTGAGTAGTAAAAGCAGGGCTAAGCTTTGCATTGAACACCATCCTTTACTTGTGTCTACAAACCTTCCAGAAACACACGCATCTATCCCCATTCGTGTTCTTAATATTTGTCATCCCATTTTTCTTCCTTCTTTCTCTTTGCCCATAATTCTAACCTGAACTCCACTGATTTTCAACATCTGTGAAGAACTTAATAGTTGGCAAAATATAAGACATACTGTTTTTTATTTAAGGGCAGGTCAATAGACACATTTTTCTTTACACAAGTGTAATAGGCACCCTAGTGTAGAGGCTGCTATAAGAAAGACCCAGATATTAGATCCCCTAGACCTTATTAATTTTATAACTGAAAGTTTGCATCTTTGATGAATGTCTCCCCCATTTCTCTTACTCCCCAGCTCTTGGCAATCACCATTCTAGCATGGTGATTATAGTAGTTAATAATAATCTATTATACATTTGAAAGTTGCTAAGAGAATAGATCATAAATGTTCTCACTACGAAGAAAGTAATGGTAATTACGTGACGTGATGGAGATATTAGCTAACACTATAGTGGTAATCATATTGTATATATCAACTCAACATGTTGCACACCTTAAACTTATACAATGTTATATGTCAATTATATCTCAATAAAGCTAGAGGTGGGGAGCTACCAAGACATAGAAACCTAAATAGAAGTGCACTTGGGGCTACACTTACAAAACCATGACCAAGGCTTTAAATGCCATCCATCAATTAAATAGAAAACACAAGTGAAATTCATAAATACATGGCTGCTTTCCTGATGTTGATCAGTAAGTCCTTGCAATCAGAATGAATTAGACTTTCATACTTTTAATAGATACATTTAAAAAAGAAAACTACTGAGATTTTTAGACAAAAAAGTAGTCACTTTTCCAATGTTTTAAAATGGATAGGAAGTTCTTATGGGGGAGCATACATATTTTTTTTGGCAACACAATCTAATAATGGAAATATTTTCAAATTAGCTATTTTAATTTTTTTTTTCTTTAAAGAAATGAGCATTGGTATTCCAGTTCCATTGCTTCCCCTTTCCTTTGGAGTATACACACATTCAGAATATGAATTTTGTCAGCTGACAATCCAATAATCCTGTTTAATTGGGATGAAACTTCTGGGAAAAGCAGGCAGTGTTTTCTTGTAATACCTCAAGCCTCTCAGAATACCTCCAGAATAGCTATCCGACAATCCAATACATTGGCATTCACGTACGGATGCCGCTGTGAAAAACTGATTGGGAGACAGCTTTTTAGGATAATGGCCTGGCTACCTGTGATGTTTTGGTCTATTTTATTGATGAGCCTTAAAGAATTCTCTGGAGAAAGGACAGTTCAGATGAAACTGTTACCAGAAGTTCTGACGTATTTTCTCTCAGTTCGTATAAGGGTATAATAAACCTCTCTATAAGCCAGATAAGTGTGGTGATACGACTTAGGGCAGAGGCTAGATGACTCTATGGAAGCAAAGAATAGCCCTCTTCAACTAAGCATACAACTTCATGATGGAAGCATGTAAAATGATATTCCGTAGAATAAGAAAAAAGTAGAAGCCAGATTAGCACAATAACCCACCAAATACTGGCAACTCGTATGACAATATCTACCTGCCAACTGGTTCAACTGCAAACGAATGGGACAAATTCCTAATGTTCATGAAATTTCTGACTTTAAGCGTTGCAGAATATGGAGACTGAGCCTATTGTGATAATCTTCAAACAGTAAATCAGTAGACGTCTCATAGTAAGTTCCTACTTGTAACTACAGTTATAAGAAATGAAGAAAAGAACTAGTTTAGAATGCAGAGCCTAGTGATACAGTGTAGTAAGTAACGTATGGAACTTTATCATCAGTTTAAGATTATGTGGTTCTGGAGGTTGATGGCAAGCTGTCTCTTTTGGGTTCATGGCAGGCTCTTTAAGACAATGTACCCTTTACATGCAGTGGAATAAAGATGATCTTTTACTAATGCTTCCTTGAGGGTTATGTGATGCATAATGGAGAAGTTCAGTCCAAGGCAGCACCATAGAAAGGATAATAAAAATGATGATAGTTAACATTTATTGACCACTTACTAAGTGCCAGGCACTTTGCCAAACACTTGTAAGCATTATTTCATGAAATCCTTCCAACAGCTGTATAAATAAGAGCTATTATAATCCAAGTTTTATAGGTGAAGGAAGTGAAGTTTAAAGTGAAGTTTAAAGGTATTGGGTAAATTGACCAAGGTTGTATAGAATAATAGATCAGATAGTGCCAAAAAAGACTCAAGACTGGTGGATATGGAGTATGTCCGTTAAACCTCCTTTCCCACTGGGGCAATGTGTAGTTTGGTGACAATGTCTCTTTCCTTCAATCGATGCATTATTTTTTATTTTTATGGTTATCTTGAGTGTTCCCTAGTGTTCACTTTAATTTTACATGTATAATAACCTTGAAGGATATCATATATAGAAAACTAGTAGAATTTGTCTCAGATCCAAGTCTTCTAAAGAAATCCTGATGATGAGCCCATTCACACAGCTCTTCCATCTTATGGAGCTGGGAAACGGAGCCCAGGGGAGAAATGTGGCAGAGAATGCTGACATTTGTTGTGCATACTCTTATAAGTCCTGTTCATGTTGGAAATATGAAATGATATGATCATTTGGATTATTGAGAATGTTGATTTGAAATGATACTTTATTGTGTAAATGTAGAACATGCAATAAATTGACTCTTGTCCATTTTTCTCTTCAATTACAAGGGTGGTGAATCAATGTTTTGGAAGGCCATGCACCCTAGAACAGTATTCTCAAATTTTAAGGTGGCTGAGAACCACCTGGAGCGCCCGTAAAAATAGGTTGCCTGGCTGCAACCCAGAGCTTCTGATTCAGTAGATCTAGGTTGAGGCCTATTAATTTGCATTTCTAATGAATTCTAATTGTGTTCTAGTGAATTGATATTCCATTACTTACCCTCATCTCTGGAGTATACACATATCAATGATATGGATTTTGTAAGCTGACTCCTAGATGATCCAGGTTCATATGAATAAAGCTCCTGAGAATAGCAGGCTATTTTGCTGATGCTGCTGGTCTTAGGATCACACTTTAAACAACACTGCACTAGAGTAGACTTTTTTTTTTTAAATGACGCTCGAAGTACCTTTTCAGACCAACTAAATCATAATCTCTGTAGGTGAAGTCCAGGCATCAGTATTCTTAAACTTCCTCTCCCATCGTCCACTGATAAATCAAATGTGCAGCCTGAATTGAGATGACAGAGTAAATTTGCCATAGAGAATTGAGGATTGTATCTACCCTAAGGCTTGATTCTGAAATAAGGATGAGAACTGCTTAAGGAATACCAAATTAATGAGGCTTTGATAGCAAATAATTACGAATTTTTTATACCTCTTAATCACTCAGGTAAGCAACGCTGATATAACAAGCTCACTTTCCTTAATGACATATTACAGTGGACTTTTGAATACACATCACAGTTCTGGTTTCTTGAATAGGAGGAGACATGTTCCAGGAAGTTTAGATGAGAAAACTGGGCTTTGCTGACCCTAACTGGAATGAATAAACATGTGTGCGCACACACATATGTGACTGAGATTCAGAGATAAAGAGGAATATAAGCACTTCTTATTGTAGCTAATGTCTCTTTTCTATCTCAGGACGGTTTTTGTTATGGATATTGTCAACCTTTGGTAAGAGTTCTGATGGTTTGATTTCTGCTTAAAAGTATATTTGTTTCTCTGACAATTTTTAGTTTCTCTAACATTTCTTGGTGCATATATGTATCCATTCCTTAACTCAAACTTTCAATATCTAAGTGTTTTTCTATAAGCATTGCTCCCAAGCTTTTATAAACAAAATAAACCCTAAAGAACTATTAAGGGCTCAGGAAATTTTTTAAAAAGGTATTAAAAAGGGACAAGTTAGGTGGAATGGTTTCCTTTCTTAAAAACCTATATGTTTGAATTAATCATTTCTATTTTTCCTTCTAAACTAACATTTACTGAACAAATATTGTGTCAGGCCCAAGCACTCTGTTCTGGGTACTAAGAAAGGAGAAGGTAGAAAAGTCTTGTTCTCATTGAACATTTCTTCTCATTCTGCTGAGGAAAGAAAAAAATAGTTAAATTTCTGTAATAAAAATTAAACAAGTTGATGCGAGAGAATGTAATTGAGGCCTTACCTTAGACTGAGTTGTCCAGAAAGACTCACTTAGGAAGTGAATGTTATGTTGAGATATGAATGACAAGAAGGAGCCAGTCATGTCCAGATAAAACACCAGGAAAAAAAAAGCATTACAGGCAGAGAGCAATTAGGGTAAAGGACCTAAGGTGTGTCTGAGTCTGGCATGGTCCAGGAGCAGAGAAAAGACAGGAGGCTAGAGCATGGTGCAGGAAGGGGAAGGAATAGAACGTATTTTGAATACATGAAGCTTCAGATGCCCATTAGACACCCAAGAGGAGGTGTCCAAGAGGCAAGTGCTTCTCAAACTTTAACAAGCATATGAGTCCTGCCAGGATCTTGTTAAAAATGCAGATTGTAATGCAGTTGACCTGGGGTGAAGCCCAAGTGTCTACATTTCTCAAAAAGTCCCAAAGTGATGAAAATCCTGCTGGCGTTAGAACACATTTTGACCAGTTGGGATACAGGTGATTTTTATTTGAGTCTGTAGTTAAACACAAAGGTAAGAAGAAGGAAATGAAGAAAAAAAAAATTAAAGCGGTGGTAGGACACATGATACAAGCAGTGCCCCGGAAATCAGTGCTTCAGATTGGTGGGAATAAATAGAGTGGTGAAGGCAGCCTGAGGACTGAGAAGTGGTCTTGAGTTTAGCACCTAACAGCCCTGGAAACCTTTCACAGAGTAACTTAACTTGTTATACCACTCTAGGTAGGTTTCAAACTTCATCATTTTTCTCAAGCCCTCACTCCACCCCCAACTCTAATGCCTGAAGATTTCACTTCCCAATATTCTGGAAAAATAAAATAAAAAAGAGACCAATTAGCAGGATCAACTACTTTCTCCTTAAAATCCATACCAGTCAAATTTAAAATTTCCTGTTTCATTCTTTTCTTCCTGTTTCAAGGAAATTGGATACAGTTCCTTCCTTAGAGTTGTTAACTCATCTGTCTTCAGTTTCTCTACTGTCTCACCATAAAATGTGTTCCCATCAGGTTTTCTTCTCCCTTCATTTCACTCATCCGTTCAAGGTCACCAATGACCTTAGTTGGTCTGTCCCCATGTAAGTCAGAGTTTAAGGGATGGGCGATGATATTCTGCCCAATGAAACAGCATAAGTTTGGGATGAGGGTGAGGAAACAGTCTTCATTGATTAAAAAAAGACATGCAGGAGAAAAAACTCGCTGCAGCTACTGAGCTCTGTGTGGAGTGTGAGGCCTGGAAGTGGTACTACAATCTTACAATTCTGAGGAGCAGGAACCCGAAGGTGGCCCAACACCTTGGGATGGGAAAAGCAGGAAAATGGGGCAGGAAAAGCAGGAAAATGGGGAGGAACTTTTTGCTTGCAGTATAATAGAACCACAGAGTTAAATGATGGTAGAAAGTCATATTTTTGAAGTATTTCAGCTAATTTGTGTTGTTGCTTAAGCCTATTGTTACGGTTTTGTATTATGTGAAATTTATAGCAGCCTAGCTCCCGTAGCAGAATGTACCCTTCCACTAGAGCTTTTTAAAGGCAGAACAGTTTCTCACTCCCTCCCCTACTCAGTCCCTTCTTCTCTATCTCTATATCTTCAAAACTAGTCTTTTAACATTTCTGTCTGCCTCACACGAACACAAAATCTATATCTTCTAGTCCACAAAGCACTTTGCAAATGACTATTGGTTTTTTCAGTAATCCTTCACTTACCTGTTACTTCAATTCAGATTTCTGGTAAGTTCCCAGGCCTTAGTTTTATTTTTTTCTTTACAATTGTGATAGGGGTGATATTTTCGCATTTATTTAATGCTAAATAACCTGCGAGTCTTATATCTGGAGTTCATCATTTTGGAGATACAGGATGCACATATATAGAAATAAAAAGCCATGTAAATGCAGCTAAAACTATTTATTAAATGTTACAGTAATCAGAATAAATAACTTAAAAGGGTGTTCTGAATTTTCTCAGAAAGTCATAGCCAGTTTCCATTTGCTTAGTGAATTTCATGAATCAGAAATTAGAAAATTTCTAGTTTTCAGTGATGTCGCCTTAAAGACCTTGTCTATAATAGGTCAATACATACATGTGATAAAGTCTATATTCTAGAAACGATATTTTCCTTGACTTAAGGGCAGATGTCATAAAAGATTGTTTTGACATGTATTTCAATAAAGGCCATAATTGCTTTGCTGTTTCTAAGACTTTCCCCAAGGCTAACCTTGGTTTTATGTGTGGGTAGGTCCTGCAAAATGATTCCAAGGTTTCCTGGTTAGTTGAAATATAACTTTGGAGGATTCTGCCTATAGACTTATGGCAGCTTTATGTGATTATATATATATTTTTTTCTCTCAAAACCCGAAAATAAACTTTCTTTAAGCTAGCAGAGGGGTTTTGGTGGTTTGGGTGGAGAAAGGATAACAAATACTTAAAACACAAACTTTCTCATGGTGAGTGTGATTAGGAAGCATCAAAGTATTCTCGGAAATGAATCAGTTGGTAGACTGATGTGTGCGCTCTGTAAGTGTGTGCTAGGCTGAACCCGGGGTTTCTACTGCTTGCTCTCTCTCTCTGGTTATTTCAAAACTGCAAAGCTTTGCCCCTAGCTGTTCTATAGGTAGTTTACACCAAGAGATGCTTTTCTAAATATATCAAACCTGAAATTTTCACAGATCTGTAAGAGATAAGAAAACTCGGTCTCCTAAGAAGGTGAGGAGGTGTACATCCTGCTGTGCACAATCAGAGCAAGTGTCCCATTACTGCCCCAGTGTGCAGGGCCATGTCTTTGTGAAGGGAGATGCATGGCATAGGTGTAACAGGCAGACCCACAGAGGGCTGCAGTTTTGTTTGTGTTCCTGCACTACCCCTACCCCCAAACACTAACCCAAATGCCCAGTTGCTCCGTACTCTGGAGGACGAGCTCCTGCTTTTCCAGCCGTCATAATCTAAATATGTTGGACTCTTTCAATGCAATATAGTTTGGTTTTGTCAATTACCAAGAATGTTTCTTTTGTGATTCTTTTCTTATATCTTTAAAGTTACTTTAGTGCTAATCAGTATTTCTCTTATTTTATTGAATTATCATTTTAATGTTTTTGGTGAATATTTAATAGAAATATGAATGCTCGCATTCATATTTCAAGTTATAGTCAAATTTATTAAAAGATAAAGATCACCCAGTATTACTGGAGAAGTCTACATACATAATAGAACTGATATTTCAGACCTGCATGCAATAACACTGTCCCCATATGATTTGCATAGGTTAAAAAAACCATCTTTTTTAACATAGTCCTCCTGTTCCTCTTTTCTACTTGGTATATTAATTTGTGCTATTTCTGGCAGTGCTTTCAGTCACTTCAGCTTTAAAAATAACCATAAAAATCAGCAAAAGAAAAGAGATGTGATTTAATCAAAGTACCCTGAATCAATGGAAAATAGTTTATTTCACGAATTAAAAACTCAATTAATAGTTTTAGAATCACAATGACATTTCCTTAGGCAATTTGGAAGTGATCTAAAAATTATAAACATTGGTTATGGTGCATATATCAGTCTATTCTCATCACTGAAATTTAGACATCTGGATGAAAGTTGTGTCTTCAATTTCTCAATAGTTGAGTAACACCATTGCTGGTTTTTACTATAACTGATGAAAGGAAAAGTATAGTAAACGGGAAGCATGTTAACAAACATGGGAGGTCGTAATATGTTTCCAGGATATGGCATCTTGCCATTGACCACAGCCTTTTGGAACAAGATAAAGTCATTGAAATAGTTAACAGATGTTCGCCATACTTGAAATGTAAAAGTTCTACTGCTAAAAATTACGTAGGGTCAGATGGAGATTTGGCACTTGGTTCATAATTTAATTCACTTGGCAAATGGGAAGCTGAGATCCAGAGGCATAACGCATAATATCGAGGCCACACACTTTGCATACTATGCAGGAGCTCATAAACTACTGACAGTATGTACACTGTGCTAAGCCAGCTTGATTAAGTATTAACACAGTATTTGATACTTAGGGAAATCTGAAGTCAATTTTCATGTCTACTAAATTAAATGATTTCTATGAGAGCAGAAGAGTAGACTTTTCTCCATGTTTAAAAGCATGTTTACAAATTTTATTATTTAGCTTCAGCTTGCAGTTTACCTGATGACTGGTATTACTTTCTGTTGACTTCAAAATGTATCCAGTTATATTAAATGTATCTTTTTCCCCACTCTTATCTGTTTCACATTTCAAACAAGATGACAGTATGATTTTTCAGATGACTATCTGTAGCTGAAATGGATCCTCTCAGCCTTAAGTCACAAATTCATTGAAGTCAAGCATTGAAGGAAACTTGTGTTACTTTAGAGTTTGTGGTTTTATTCACAGCTTTGCAAATAAAGTTGCCAGCTTCCATCACTTTATAAAGATTCACACCCTGGTAAGAGAAAGGAGGAAAAAAGAGATTAGAGAGAAAGAGGACAAAACACATCCCTTTTAATTTTACTAGTACTTACTTAACTTTTTAAAATTACTAAACAAAATTCTGCTATTATTGATTTGGGGGCAACTTTTATTTTCATGATCCATGTAGGCAACATTTTAGATTTTTCTGCTTTATTAGAGCCTATTTTAAACTCGAGCCTTATATAAAACCACAGGCTAGCCACACCTGAATAAATCAGTGTAATTATTCAGATGGATACCTAAACTCTAGGAAGGAAAACAAAAAACCTAGAAACAATCTACAAAATGTCAGTGAAGGGCAATTACAAATATAATGGTTTGGAGGATTTTTTGGATAAGGACTTAGGAAAAAAAGTACCTCTATTACACAAACTAACTTGATAAAGCTTTAGGAGACATAGAAAAGTTGAATGTATAATTTTTTAAACCATATTCAGAAACACCATTATTGGTACGATCATGAAGGAGGTAGCCGTAGGTCAAATAAAATAGTGTTTTGTAAACATCTAGAATTTGTTTGCCTGAGACGTTGTATTATCTGAAAGCATAAATAGGATCAATAAACACTTAGGTAAATCCATGAATGATAGGCAGTTGGGTATGAAGGCAAAGTTGAACCTATGCTCCTCATCTCTAGGGCTTGTTGTAGCACGAGGTCACTATCAAGGTCTCCACCCAGCACCTTTACTGTTACTGGGGGAGGCAGAACATTAGGTGGATCACACACAAATCTGCACTCACATAGCATTTCATAACTCACATGTCCTTCCTCGACATGGACTAGAAACAAGATGGACTTAAAACTGAACAGATTCAGTTCCTTGCTATTAAGGAGTCATTTTTAATATTTATGTAAGTCAGTCATTTTCTTAAAATAAGTAAAGATACTCATTGGGACTTTTAATAAAAATGATTGTAAAGAGATCGTCATTCTAATATACCCAATTACTTCTCTCTTAGAAACTTTTAGGACACTGTTTTCTTTGTAGTTTACTTCTTTATTTAAGAATTATCAAGACAAGTATTTTGTAAAATGACACAAATAATTTTCATTATTTCTTTTTATTATAAAGTTGCTTTTAGGGTACTAACACTTGCTTTGGTTTGAGTAATTTGGTTTTGTCATGGTAATGGTTTTAGGTGGACTATCTGGTATGTTTTAGCTTAATATCATTAAGTGATATTTAAGTTTTTTTATTTGTGTATTATATCTAGCAAGAGATCACAGGAAGATTTTAGTCACCAATATACTTCACTCTCCAAGAATTCCATCTGTAACAATTATGCAGTGGAATATATTAAAGAACTTTGTTTTGGTCTTTCTCCACCATTGTATTTAATTAACAGATATCATTGTGAAATAATGCTGCATTTATTCTTAAATCATTTGTCGGGTGCTTAAATATGTCTCATATACTGTAATGTGTTCTGGGGGTTTGAAGAACCTCATGTAGAATATGGTCTCTGTTTTTAGGGTGCTTTTATGGTCAAGTAGGAAATATGGCCCCTTAAACAGAAAATCCTGTACAATTATACTTCAAGTCACTGATACAGATGATTATGATGTGGGGCAGTCAACTCACTGAGTAAAAGCAAATGGAGAGGAGTTGGGTAAGGAAGGGTACCAGGCCAGGTACACTCTGACCCAAGTCTGATAGGGAGAAGAATTCAAGTTTTTGAGAGAAAGGAAAATGAATGGGGTACTGTAGGCAGAGAAAGAGCAATACAAGACACCTGAAAATGGAGAATGATGGGCAGAGATAACCAAAAACATATAAGCAGGCCTTATTAGGTGATAGAACATAGCCTTGCTTTTCAGGAAATGAGAATCCATTAATGAGTGCTCAAGCAGAAGCAAGACATATTCATATTTGTATTTTAGATGAAATCCTCTGATGGTATCACGGAGGATATGAATTTAAAAGCCAGTCTGAAGCCAGCAGAACAGTGTGGAAGATGAGTACCCAGGAAAGAGACGAGGACTTGTTTTGATGTAATTACAGCAAGTATAGTAAGAAAGCGAAAAAAAAATGAAATATTTTAGAAGTCAAATTAGTGACTCTTGGTTATTGATTGGACATGGGAGACATAGTGACACCAGATTCTACAGAGAATCAGCTGGTTAACATGGCAATTGGTTGAATTGTAGCTATTAATGTAACGATCTTCCTTGAATTGTAAAATTCTTAGGAATGGAGACATGGCATATTTGCATTTGGACCCCTGATTTATAGAACATAACTTGACACATATTAAGCATCAGCTGAGTTTAATTCAGTCATTTAAATCTCCAAGGAAAGATCTATAGATCTTTCCCATGACTACGTATTTCTAATAGAAATGATTAAGCTATTTTGTAAGCGAAATGATATTTTCAACTAGAGAAGATAGCCAAAAGCTTTTGGTATTTATAAGCAATAGCTTTCAGTGTTTAGCACACATGATATCAATGAATGTCATCAAGCATCTGTACGTAACAGGCAGGGAGTATGAATAAGCTCTAATAATTACTCTCTGGTTGCAGGAGGTGCTAGACAGAGAAATAAGATCATTATAAGATCACCTTTGGTTTATAGGAAGAGTCGCAAGGGTAGCATGGAAACACTAAGGAGAGGAACCCAGTAATGTAGGCCTGGGGGATAGGCAGGGAGATGCTAAGAGAAGAGTTTTTGAGGATGGTGGTGCCTTACTCTCCCAGTCAAATCAGGTATGAGGTGTAATGCCATTCAAAGTGGGGGTGAAAGCATGAGTGATGAGTGAGGGGTAGAGGTGAGAAACAGAACAGTGCAGAAATGAAGGCTGCAGGCAAGTTTGGGGTTGCAGGAGCATCAATGTAAGTAGAGTGAGAAAAGAGGAGAAATGGAGGGGGATGAGGGAATTCCATTTTGTAATTCAGATGATATTTTTACATCTCAGGAAACATTTTCATCTTCTAATCTGTGAACCATTTTCTTCTTATAATATTTTTCCCTAAAAAACAACAGAAAATCCTGCCTTATAGACTAATAAGCCATATTAACAAGGATGTGGCAAAACAAGGTGCTGATTTTGGTGGATGTTATTACAGAGCAAGTGACTTTTCAGGTACCACTTGTAAAGAGACTATTCTTGTTGTCCAGTGTCTTGCATGCTAAGTATTACTAAGCTCTGCTTTTCCACTGACCATTTTTAAAGTGCCCTGGGCTCTTTTCCAGAAGCCTTAGTTGTCTCTGTGAGAAAATCAAGATCTTCATTTCCTCCAAGAAAAACATCCATTAAAAAAAACCCGAACTGTGAAAACAATAATCATAATGGGAAAGACACAGGCTCCAATTCACAAAGCGTGTAAAATTAGATCAGATAAGACATTAAAAAAAAAAAAAGTACTTGGAGGATATGAAGCACTATAAAAATGTGAAATGGCAGCATTATTGATGATTGAACTATAGCAATAAGTTACTTTATAAAGCTACCCAAAGAATTTTTATTGTATTTTCCCACTGTGCATTTTAGTAAATAACAAACGTGTAGTAAAACTTTGACCTGAAAATTGCTTCTCAAATCTGAAATGCATAAATATTCAAATATGTAAAACTAACTTACTGTATTGAGCCCCAGGCCATTAAGCATATATATCAAATCCTCAGTGGCTACATTTCCAGAAGCACCTTTTGCATAAGGGCAGCCACCCAATCCTGATACTGCAGAGTCCACCACATTAATCCCCATCTGAAAAAACAAACCAAAATACCCAGGCCTTGTACATTTATGGCATGTAAATTGTTGCATTTCTACTTAACCTGTTGAAAAGAGCAAATAAGCAAATCTGAACCTGTTATCCAAACATTCACTTACTTACCTGTTGCTAGAACAGTCCCTGGGGAGCTGATTTCTTTTCTGACTAATCTCTTTTTTTAGGCTAACAAACTCTGCTAAGGATCTCAGGAACCAGAATAATCTTATATCAACATTAAGATGGTGTTTTCATTGATAACAGAATGACTAAAGAGGGTGAAGCTTGAAGAAAGATTAATACACACCTAGATTGTATTCTCCATCCAAATTTCAAGCTTTATCCTAAAAGCATTATATAAACAATATGAAATATTTCTAACATGCCAACTCGGAATCAAGGTGCTTTGGAAGACTAGTGGTGGTAGCAGTAGGATAACTGTGTCTGAGACAGGATTTTTGTGAGCTCAATTCACCTATTTATTAAGCCATTATTTTACACACAAAACCCTGCTGCTTTGGGAGAAGTAAATAAGAGGCAAGATACCCACCACTAACAATAGCACCAGGTCACAAAATGTCCTTACTAAGTGCTGGTTATTGCTCTTAACACCTTATGAGTATTAACTCATAATCCTCACAATAATCCATGAGGTAGAGGATCTTCTATAATCCCCAAACAAGGGATGAAGAAACTCAAGGACAGAAGGATTGCATATTTTGCCAAAGGTCACCTCTGTCACACTCTATTGTGATTTGTGGCTTCTGAAAATATTCAAGTGGGTACGTGTTATATGTTTGGGTCATCAGAGGTGGAGAGGATCTGTGTTTGCTAGAGATATTGTGGAAGTCATGTGCACAACAGGGTCTGAAATGGGCCCTGGAGATTAGATATGAAAAAAAGGAGAAAGAGGCAGGCATATCATTCCTCTGTAAAAGGTGATAATTGGGTAATCAGAAGCTACCAGGAGGCTTGATTCTTCACTCTTGGGGATTGAAGAAAAAGTAACATGACCTCATATAAAATGAGAAGTTCCTGAAAGTAGATCTCTCAGCCAACCTGCTGGATCAGCAGTTCTCAATCACAGAATCAGAATCCCCATCCCCAGAATGCTACATCCCCAGAGTTTGTGATTCAGGAGGTCGTGGCTGGGACCCAAGAATTTTGAACTTTTAACAAGATCTCAAATGCTGTTCTCACTGCTGCTCTGGGGATCACTCTTTTATTTTCTTTTTAAATTAACTTTATTTTAGAACAGTTTTAGATTTCCAGAAAATTTGTTAAGATAGTATAGAGCATTCCTATATACTTTGCACCCAGTTTCCCTGTTGTTAATATCTTACATTGTTATGGTATAGTTGTCACAACTAATGAGCAAATATTGTTATTATTAACTAAATTCCATACATTATTAATATTTCCTTAGCTTTTACACTAATGTCCTTTTTCTGTTCCAAGTACTCATTTAGGATACCACATTATGTTTAATACTCTTGTCTTAGGCTTCTCTGGGCTGTGACAGCTTCTCAGACTTTGTTGACCTTGATAGTTTTGAGTAGTACTTGTCATATATTTTGTACAATGTCCTTCAATATACGTTTTACTAATTTTTTTCCCCTCATGGTTAGACCGGAGTTCTGGAGTTTTGTGAGGAAGACTGCAGAGGTGAAGTGCTATTCTTAATACATCATATCAAGGGTACTGATATTATGATTTATAAAAAATATATATTTGGTCATTCTGATGACCAAAGCATATTCTCATATTTGGTCTTCTAAGGTTCCTGGCTCAGAGATCTTAAAACATTTGGAATATCCTAAGTGATGAGAGCTATCCAGGAGTCTTTTGTTATGTTAATGAGGTATCATTTGTAGCTCACCTAAAAATGAGAGTGGGTTGTTGTCAGTGAAGCCACCATGTGATTAGAACATTGGAACTTTCAGTTCCATCCCTGACCTCTAGGTAGGAGAGAGAGGCTAGAGGCTGAATTAATTGCTAACAGCCAAAGATTTAGTCTATTTTTTTTTTTTTTAATGTAAAGAAGCCTCCATAAAAACCAAAAGGATAGGGTTTGGAGAGCTTCTGGGTTGGAGAACATGTGCAGGTGCTGGGAGAATAATGTGCTCAGAGAGACCATGAAAGCTCAACCCTTTTCCGACACCTTGCCCTATACATCTCTCCGATCCGGGTGTTCTATACCCTTTTATAATAAACTGAAAGTCTAGATAGTAAGTAAAATGTTTCTTTGAGTTCTGTATGCCGCTTTAGCAAATTAATTGAACCAAAGGAGCAGGTTGTGGAAACCTTTGATTTAGAAACAGTTGATCAAAAAGTACAAGGAATAACCTGGATTGTGAATATCATCTGACATTAAAGGAGAGGGTCATGAGAACCTCTAATCGGTATTTGCTGGGTTAGAAACACAGGTAATAACTTGCGCTTGTAATGGGCATCTGAAGGTTGGGAATGCAGTCTTGTAGGGCTGAACACTTAATCTGTGAGATCTGATGCTATCTCCAGGTAGCGTTGGAACTGAGAAATGATAAGACACCAGCTGGCATCTGAATTGCTTGTTGGTGTGGGAAAATCTCCCTCCTCCCCATGTTGGTATGTACTATCAAAATGGTTTATGACTAATGAAGGAGTGTTTGCCAGGTTTCTGCACGATGAAACCCCTTTGCCTCCCATTTTCTATACAGTACTCTTTGGAAAAAGGTTACCATCTGCATCTTACATTGAAGGAGTAAAAGAATAATTTATTTGGAATTCTCCCCTATAGGAGATTCGTCTATTCTTTCATATTTATTTATTTGAACAATTGTTTATATCAGTGGAGATTCATAGGTATTTATTTTTCACTTTGGGTTATAATCCAATCTTACTTTATATATTTTGTTGCTCAAGTTGAGATCTAGATTTTCCCTTGTGAGATTTGAGAGGATGTTCACCAAGGCTCACAGGGGCAGAACCATAGTCCAAAAGCCCTACATATCTTTGGGACCCGAAGCAAGTTTACAAAGATAACCTGTTTGCTTCTGAACCTCCATTTCTCCTGATTATACTCCTCAATATGAGAAGGTCTGAAAAGCTCTTCTTTCATTATCACCTCTCAAATAATGATCTGACAAGCTCAATCATATTTAGGTGTTTATACCTGACTAGCTAAAGTACTGGTCCATTTCGGACAACGTATCTACATTTGCTGTGAATCAAAATAGCAAATATAAGGAATTATGTTCTAGGAGTGAAATTTTTGGTATTGTCCAGTAGTTGGGAAAGACAAATGTTAGGATGCTGACATGACATCTAGTAGGCAGAGGAATTCTTTACTTACAGGCAGAGTCTATCAATTCTGTAGAATTTATCCTTCATGAAGACAGTTCTGGTGGTTTCGATACTGACTACCCATTATAATCTCTTTGGAACCTTTCAAAACTAACATTCAAGTTTCTCCCCAAACCAATGAAATCATAATCTGTCTGGCAATGGGGTGAGACATTGGTATTTCTTTAAAGTTCTTTTGTGTAACTAGGTATGAGAACCCCTTAGGCAGAGTTTCTCATCCAACTCATCCTTTATCAATCCCTGGGTCTGAGTCAGTTTTAATTTTAGAGAAGCTCTGCACCCTGCCTGGGGCGGCAAACGATCATAACTGGTCAACTTTTCAAGGAAACCAGTTGTTGCAAGCAGATACAAAATATATATATATGAGGTAGCAAAAGTCAGCAGTATGAGTATGATGAGTGAGACATGGCTTCAGCCCACCATGAGGGTTGAATCGCTCTTGGCATCTAGAATGCACATATCATGTTCCTTTTCCCAGTACTGAGGATTAAGACTCTGCAATCACTACAAAACTACAGAAAGGGCACTTGTTCCCTTGTCAAAAGAATAGTCTTAATTGGCCTTTTGGGAGACAGTGAAAAACACAAAAGTCCCTCTTCATAACTAAAGATCAATGTGACTTATCGGGTGTGTAATGTGAAAGTTTATTCATGATAAGAGTAACCAGAGTCACAAAAGAGAATAAATAACCAATGTCAAAATAGAACAAACATAACAAGTGAAGGTAGGAAAACCCTTTTATCCTACATTAAATCAAAGACTGTGAGAGAAAAACTAAAATACTATGGTATTTTGTACTTTCAGACTGACAAAGATTGTTAGCAATAAAATAAGTATAGAACAATAGAATGTGAAAAAGAAAACTACGACTTCAACAATATGGACAAATCTATAAGAAGTCAGGCACAAAAGAAGATATACATTATGATTCCATTTAGGTAACTTGTAAGATAACAATGCTGTTAGAAGTTAAGATAATAGTTAATTTTTGAAGTGTAAATAAAAATGAGCACAAGGAAAGCTTCCAGGGTGCTGACAACATTCCATTTCTTGACCTGGGTTGGTTATACAGATAGCATCAGTATGTGAAAATTCTCATAAGTCTGAGCTTATAATTTGGCCAATTTTTTTGTTATACGCATTAGACTTCGATAAATATAGTGACCCAAAAAGCAATGTTGTTGAAATTGAAAGTAAACAGAAACACTTAAATTGGTAGGAAATTAGCTGCAACTGTATTTCTGCTGAGCAATTAATTAGCAATTAGTCTTAATTGCCAAAATACATCATTGCAGCAAGTTTGTATCAAAAAAGTCCTTCCTAGGAATATTTTATGAATCCTAAGTAAATAGGTAAGAAATAACAAATATATATGAGTGAATACATGTGTGTTGCACATGAAGCACACTGCTCACACATGCATCCCTCTATAGATTCATCAGTCATCAGTCATTTTATAAGAATAAAAATTGGAAAACAATCCAAAGGTCTACAATGGGGAATAATTTAAATTAATTATGATATAGCTATAAAGTAGAATGATAAATGCTATGTAAATGCATAATTAAGGGGAAAAATAGGTTAGAGGATGTTATAGCAGAAGACAGAATCATGATCCTACATTCTAAAAAAAAGATTTGGATGCTGTATCAAAGTGTTAACAGTGGTGATCACTGGGTACTGTGACTACAGGTAATTTATTTTAGTTGTTTATCTTTGTTTTTCAGTGCCCCACAATGAATGTTAATTACTACTTACGTAAGTAGAAAAATAAAGGTTCCTGCAAACTTTAGGCTGTAGTAGAATGATAGTAAATCGATGCGACTGAACACAAACCTAAGATTCCAAATTTCTTAACATTATTTTACACCTAATTGATATTCCCAGGGTCCAAGACTGCAAGGCTTGTTTTTTTTTTTTTTTTTTTTTTTTTGCATACATAATCTAATGAAGGTAGCCATTATCTGAGTAAAATTTTACCTGGAAAATGGTCTTTTTTTTTTTTTCTTTTTCCTGATATCGGACTAGCTCTGACACGGATTCTCTTTCAGTCAGCTCTTCACAAATTAAATAAATTGATTCTAAGAGCAATATGTGGTTTTAAAGTTTAAAAAAGTAAATTTAAAGAGTTTATTAAAGTATACATTACCTATGAAAGAGAATATTAAGATATTAGTTCCTTTTAAAGCCTCTCTTCAAAAACCCCCAGTACTTGAAAAATATCTTTTTGTGCAATATCCTCTAAATTCTATCATCTATTAAATGTGCAATTCTATTTTCCAGAATGATCTCAATGGATAATGTTACTCGTACTAAGTAATATGCTCTTATTTCTAAACAAGCTACATTGGAAATTTCTAGTCATAGTCATCTAAGAAACTTGATTTTACTATGTATGTTTACTTTACATCTACTTCTCTATCTTATTAGAAATGATACATAATATGATGTAAACAAGGTCTTAGCAGAGTGAAGGGGCATTATTTCTTCTCTTCGTTAACTCTTTCTGGCAAGTAAAGGGGACGTATTTGTACTTTATTATTGGAATAATATTATAATAAATGTCATTACATGTATGATAATATATTTGAAAATAATTAATGGGCCACTTAGCTGATTTTATCATATAAGAGATTAATTTTTTAATTAATCTGCATTAAAAGATTATTCTTAGAATGATACTCCCTTTCCTACTTCTCCAAACATAAAGCCTTAATTTCAAGACTTTCAGGTTCCTGATGCGTGTGTGTGTGTGCACATGTGTGCGTGTGAGAGAGAGAGAATCACATAAGCACAAATGGAGTTTTGCACCATTTAATGCAAAAACAAAGCATTTGGCTTTTGTTTGGAAGGAAAGTACATCTTTAGATGAGTGACCACAAGGTGGCAATGTAGCACCAAAATCCACCAAATTAAAGGTGAGCATTTACAAACCCCACTGTGTTCCAGCCCACAAAAATGGCAAACATACATAAATAGCTTTATATAATTCAAAGAAATATTTTCCCTTAAAAGAAGGCAACTTTTACTCATTGTATATAACATAAACTGTCATTCAGTGATTGCAGTATATATTTTTTATTCTTCCTTTAACGTGAGCATGTTTATTAACTGTGCTATGTGCCAAGGACTTGGAATACACACAAAGTCCCCTGTAGCTCATGAAGTGAAGCATTAGAATTTAAAATTACTATATATTTTGTATGTCGCTTTAGAGCTCAGGGAACTAAATCTCCCCATAACCTAGGATATAATAAACCTGCTGAGTTTGCTTATGTGTACTCCTGTCTACTTGAACTCTCCAGATATATGCTGAGGAAAATGGATAAACTATTGATGGCCAGCTTTTCTGGAAAATGGAAAGTTGCCTGTAGACAGATCATGAATGTATCACTCTGTACCACAATTTTAGGCAAGTTCTGAGAGGAATTGATTCCATATGATTCATAGATGCCCAGACCAGATTGATATGCTAACTAAAAAGAAAAGTACCATCTTGATTTTTTCTTAAAGTGCTATAAGATCTTATTATTCCTCCCCCAAAAATACAATAAGAGGAGTCAAAGAAATCATTTCGCAAAACATATAACTGCTATATATTCATGATTTCAAAATATTTAACCTAAAATTTTAGATATGGAGGATACTAAAGTCTTAAGGAACATATAAAATTCTAGTAGTGTTATCTTTTGAAATAGCGGTTTCTTTATATACTCTAAAGTCAAATTTTTCTTTAGAAATCTGTAATATTAAATTTAACATTTTTTGATAGTGGACAATATTCATTGTAGGATTTTGGTTATTCAGAGGGAAAAGGCAAATATATATGGAAGATAAAACATTAAAATATGCTTATTTTTCTAATATTTTTCTCCTCAACTGTTCCTCATAGCCAATATTCCCTCTAACAAAGGGCTGCAATTATCCATACATTCGGTACTGCTTCTATTCCAGTGGCCAGGCATCATTAATGGGTCACAGTACTCTTCAGTTAGCCCAGATCTTGCCCTGAGATGCTTCCCAACCAGCACTCTAACAGTTACTATATAGAGTTATGGTACCACTTAAGAAAAAAACTCTATTTTCTATTCATGTGTATAATATGCAATATGCGGCACAGATAATGAAGTTAGCATACATAAAGAAAGCCCAGTGTTTTAATTAATTAAAGTATATACCAATGTAAATAATGTAAATGACAAGTATATACATTGCTGTTGAGAGAAGACAAAGCTAATGGAGGTTGCCAGTGTTTTCGTATAACACCTCTCAGATAAGGTTTTCTACATGCTTCAATTCTCCTTTTTTACCACATTCAGTGAGATAGATTATATTCTTACATGTATTTAGTATACTTCAATTTGAGATAAAGATGGGAGTTTGTACATAAAAGGGGTGGCGAGAAGGTAGAAAAACAGGTAACACGGAAATTCTCAATTTCAGTAAGAGTGAGAAAAGAAATATTAGTGAACATTTATTGAATGCTTATCTGGTCACGGGTATTGAACCATATGCTTTACATATAAAACCTCACAAAATCAATATGAAGTGAGTAGCATTAGATGCCTATTTTACTGATGAGGAAACTGAGGCTCAGAGAAGGCAAATGATATTTCCTACTTCATACAGTGATGACACAGGAAGAATGCAAACCTAAGTCTAACAACCATGGACTACTACCCAATATTAATAATTAACATTTAATAAGATCGGCTACATGCCAGCCACATTACTAAACACTTAACATGCATTATTTCATTTGATCCATATAACAAGTCCAGGGGGCAGGGTGTGAATTAGGAAGAGAGCACTGGCAAATCGAAAGACTTCATTTTCTTATGAGACTTTCTTAGAATTTCTGAAAAGTTTTTGCACAACTTAGCAACATTATCAGGAGGCTTGAGAAAGTAAATGTTGTCCCAGTAATACTATTTCAAGGAAGCTAATCTGAGAAAATAGCCAGAAATGTTTATGTAGATTTATGTTCAAGGGCAGATTCTCTTTGTAGCATTATTTATAACAGTGGAAAAGCCCATAAGTGTCCAACAAGAGGGAAACAGTCAACAAATTATATGAGGTAAACTATTATGAAATAAATATTTTAAAAGAATATTTAATGGCATGACAAATGATTATAAGAACATGAAAGATTAGAAAGCAAGATACTAACTATATTTGGTAGGATTCACTTATATTTCTAGACTTTTAAAAATTAGGACAAATGAACCTTATTTATACATTCTGCTTTTGCAATCTTTCCCATATTCTGTCACTACAATAACCCCCAAAGTATTCTGGCCAACCTCAGGCTCTATTTTGTCATTTCTTGGATTCAATTCAAATTCTGCAGATGAGTCCTTTCAGAATCATCTCCTTTTGTGTGTGCTTGAGTAGATATTGGCCCTACACTTCTTCATTAGCCACCCATTCTCTCTAATCTATTGGCACAAAATATTTAGTACAATCGTCCTCAAACTTTAATAGGATTTTAATGTCTGAGGTGGGGTCTGAGCTTCTACGTTTCTAACAACTCCCAGATTATGCTGAAGATGCTAACCTCCGGAACATATTTGAGTGGCAACAGATTACGGTTGTTCCAGGAAACATCTCAGGTGTCAATATATCTTGCTCCAGTCACCACAGTGGCTCCTTCCTGCCTTGTGCAGTGTTTCTCAGAATGAGACCATCAGAGTATCAGAACCATTTGAGGTTGTAGTTTAAAATAACGATTTCTGTGCTCTATCTTAAAATCAGATTTTTTTTTTCTCGTAAAGCCCAAGTATATGTATTGTTCCAAACTGCAAGATGTCTTGTAAGGATAATAAATTTGGAAAATTCCTAACCTTTTGATTTAACTGTTCATCCATGGCAGATAGTGCTACCTCTTCACCAAAAATATTTCCTCCTCTTCCAGGACTGTTAGATGACATTACCAAGCTGCCCTGTGATTAGATGTGGCTATGTGACGGTAGGTTAGCAAATGTCATGTGAACAAAGTGACACAGGCCATTTCCAGAGTAAGACTTCAAGAACTTTGTGTCTTCTTCCTTTTTAATAGCCAAATGCAGATGACAATGAGGTCTTACAAATGGAGAGCCACAAAATGGAAGGAGCTTGGGTCTTTTAGTGACTATCTGGAGGAAAGATGCCCACTGTCAGGAATGTGTGCAATAGGCTATCTAATAAGTGAAGAGCAAACATCCATGTGTTGGAGCCAATATTCATTTTGGGGTGTACTGATATATCAGCATAGCCAACTGGAACTAATATATTAAAATCTGCCATTTTATTAGCCATTTTCTATTCGTTCTATCTTTCTTTGCTTTCCCTCTTTTTCAACCTTCTCATTTGTTAATGGAGTATTTTTTCATGATTCCATTTTACATTTCTATCAACTTAATTTCTACACTTTTAAAAATTGTTTAGTATTTAACCTATAGTTTAAAATAGACATCTTTAATAATAGTTTACTTTCAAATATTTATGCCACATGTAGGGAAGGACCTTATGACAGTATATTCTCAATTCGTTCCACCCACCCTTCATGTTATTGTTTCCCTACCTTTTACATATATAAACCCACAATACATTGCTACCTTTTTTTTTTTTTTTTTGCTTTAGGCAGTTATCTCTTAATTAAAAATAAGAAAAAAAGTAGTTTTATCTTGATTTGTTCTATTTCTGAGTTCTCTGAAGAAATGTGTCTAGAATAAAAATAGCAGAGATTCAAGTCCTGGTTTTGGGTGAACACTACTTTTTGGAGGTAAGAGAAAGAAGGTGAGTTCATAAAAGGGACAAGTTTAGGAGGAAGTTCAATGTCACAAGTCAGGGTGGCAAAAGTTTCTGTAAATACTTATACCATAATGATGAATGCTGCAGATAGTTAAGGAAAATGAGAGCCTAGCAAATCCATTGGACTTAAAACATTAACAAATTTTGAAATAGGTCATTTCAGTAAAGATAGTGTAAGGGAGAGGTGGCACTAGACTAGATTTAAAAACAGATGAAGAACGCATATATCCTAGGGCTTAAAGGATGGGTTTCAAGAGGCAGACTTCTGTTTGAACCTGCTCTGCCACTTGTTATCTTGACATTTTTATTTTACTTCTCTGTTTCCCAACTCTATAGTGAATATAATAGTATGGATTCATGAGCTTGTTATGATACAATAAGACTCTTCTATGGAAAGCATTTAGCACATAGCTTGGCACATAACAGCCAATAAATCCTGGCTTTAAGAAGTATATGACAAAGATAAGAAGCAGAGGATGTACGTGATAAAATGAAGAAATTTGGGGCAGAATTAGTGAGGATTTTATGAATGAAAAGATATGGGGGGTACGTGAGATATGTAAGTTGGAAGCCATTAAGAACAAAGCTAATTGAATGGAAATAAAGAATGATGCCACCCATAAAGGAGAAAATTAACAGAAGAAACCTAAGAAATGTGAGGATAAGTTTGAGATTAAGGCAAAAACATGGAGTTAAGTCAGAGAATTAGTTGAGAACTGTCCTTTAAGACAGAATGAAAAGAGAGGACAGAGGCATAGAGATATGTTAAAGGAACAATAAAGCCCTGAAGCTTGAGGAAAATAAATGATCATTTTTCTCAGAAACAGAGTAATTGAGTTCGTCTGCTGAGTCATGGAAAGAGTTGATCATCTTTCTAGCTCCCCAACACTTGCTTCTCTGAGATCAAGCTTTCCCTGCTCTCACAATACACTTAAGTGCAGAAAGAGAGATGGATAGAGATAACTGCAATGAGGATGAAGAGGAGGAAGAGGATAGATTGAGAAATAATATCGTGTGAAACAAAAACTGCATCTATAAATGTGGAAGTAATCCTGTATTTTTCATAAAAATCTGCAAATCATAGGTTTTTACAGCTGAATAATTTAGTTAAAATCCTTTTTATGATTGATTGGTTGATTGATATTTTGATTGATATTTGGCTTAAAGGAAACTGAGCCCCAGAGCTTTTAGGGGTTTGCCAAAAGTGATAGAGGTCTTCAGATGTAGAGATGGAGCTAGAACTTAGCCTTTCATGTTTCTGTAATTTTACGAGTTAGGTGATTTCCAGTTCCAAAACGGTTGTTAGTGGGAAGCCTACCTAATATTGTGAAAATATAACTAAATGCTAATAAGCAAAAAATTGTTAAAAGAAAAAAAGTAAAATCAGTGGTGCTGACCAAAAATTAAGTGTTATTAATACTAACAAATGAGGAGGCGGGGCTTGTGAGAATAGGAAGATCATATTTTTTAAAAAAGTCAAAACGGCAAGCAATATATTAGCTTCATGAGGTCAGGAACTTCACCCTATCACTCATATACCTTCAGCATATGGCATAGTACCTATAATGGAACAAGTTACTCTTCGAATATTTTTCAAAGAATAATCGAACAAATGGTATGCATAGAACAATAATGCATGCAATATCAAAACCCGGGTGCAAGTATGTCTGTACAGGATAATAACGGAACTTGATACAATTCAATTGGAGACACGGAACTACATAATGAGACCAAAATAAATGAACATTTCAGTAGATCATGATCAATATTGTTTGCTCCCTAAACCTTCCTGTCTCAGAAGTGCTTTCTCATTTCTGGAACCTGTTTTCTTGCTCAGTGACTCTTTGTTAATCCTGGCTTCATTTAATTGGACCTATATTGGGTTAATGACAGTGTCCTCTCCCAGAATTTGGAGCAGAGAAAAAGACAATCTGTCTTTCTAAGAGGTAAGATCGATAGCATATGGCAAGGAACAAGCAATTATTTTCCATGAGCAACGGGGAACAAAGAAATTCAGTCTGTAGTAAAAGGGAAAATGAAGAATAGTTGAATCAGAGAAATGCTACCTAAACTCCAGACAGGTTTTCAGTCCTTCCTGAGGTCCAGCTTCATTTCCTCCCTACCTTTGTCTTTGAAATAACATTTAATGAGAACTGTGCCAAATGCATTAAACCATAAAATAATCCCAGGAAGGGGTACCATTATTATTATCCTCATTTTATAAATGAGAAAACTGAGTCACAGAATGTTTAATATGATCATGCATAATGTTACATACTTGGTAAGTGGTAAAAGCTGAGATTCAGAATGAGGTGGAAAAGCCTCCAAATCTCTGCTCTTGACTTGTGTACATACTTCCTTTAAGAGGTTTCCATGAGACATCCTGGTATCCTCATCATAAAGTTTCCTTTTTGCTTAAGGTAGCTGGAACTGGCTACTGTCACTTGGAAACAAAGACTAGTAACTAACACATCATTAAGCTAATGACTTGGCAGAGAAGATATTCATAAACACAAAGAGCTATAATACAAAGTAGAATGTGGTAGCTATTATAAGAATTATAAACAAAGCTATTTAGTAATGCCAGTGAAACAGTTTTTCTATTTTGTGGAGCAAGGAAGGAAGGGTAGGGTAAAAAGGTGCATGAATAGTTGGCTCTGAATTGGGCTTTGAAGGGTATTAAAAAGTGGGACATGGCGAGGGAAGGGATATTCTACAAAGAGGAAACAGACTGAGAGAAGACACATGAAGAGCAGGCTAAGGACATACTGAGATTTTAATCAGACTTTTATTATAAGTGTTGGGCTGTCGATGGAACACAGTTCCTTATAGTAGGCCCTGAATGCCATTCTACAGGTATGAGCTTTATCGTCTACGAAATAAAGATCTACTTAAAGTTTATGAATAATCATGCCATCATCAGTATATTGTTTTACTCAATTTTCATTAGCTATGGAGCAATATGTGAGATGAATAGAATGTTGAGAAATATGTAAGTAGAAATACTAGTTAGAAAATTAGTTTAATGAGTCAGGTCAATGGTGATCAGTATTTAAAAAGCAGAAGGACAAAAATATTTTTAAGTAATACATTTCAGGTAAAAATATGAGGTAAAATAGTTTCCTTTGGAATAATGGAAGAAAGAAGTGTAATTGCAAAATTAACACTGTAATTTCTAGTTTAACTAGTGGAAGATGACCTGTTAACTGGAATGGAATATAGAATCAACCCAAGTGAAAGGTAGAAGTTGCTTTCATGAAAATCATAAATATAGAAAACTGGCTATTTAACATATGTCTTAAAGCATTTCTGGTTGTTCAAAACTAACAATTATTTTTTATTGTATCCATTTTCACTTGCTTATCTGCATCTGGGGTGATTTTGTGGTTTCGGTCATGGTCAAATTCATGGTTAAACATTCTTATAACCCAAAGAACTGGTTTCCATTGGGAAGTAAAATAATTTAAAAAGAGATCACAACATGTTTCCTGGGTTCCTGAGAAGAGTTCAAAGCTCCTCCTTTCTGCTGAGTAATAGGGATGTGGTAGAAGGTAATGGGGGATAGAAATGCTAGATAGGTTTAGGAGAGTCCTAGAACAGAGGAGACTGGTCTTGCTTCCAAAGGTGTGTCCTGGAGGGAATGCAAGATTCAGAAGGTCCCATCCAGCTGTCTAAGATGTCATGGCAGCAAGGTGAAGTGACGCGCCTGGCCAGTGGGACTTGAAGCAGCCTCACAGACAGCAGGGCACTCAAACCTGGCAGAGAAAGCATATGTTTCCCATTTCCCCCGTAGGACTGATAGAGCACTGGTGCACATGAAGGAACTAGAATCTTAACCAGGAAGGTGCAGAGAGTATAAGCCAATAATCACATAGTCAATAGTTTATCATCACAAGGACAGCCTGAAAGGGCTAGAGAGGTTCATCTCAGTGGTGACAAGGGAGTACTAAAATTGCCATAAGACCAGGTAACCTCTGATGGCAGCATACTTAAACTCACTTCAAAATTAGCTCACTCATAGGAGCAGGAAGAAAAGAGGGATTGTGTTTTAAATGAGAAATGACTAAACTAAATAACACATGTATTCAGCCACTTCTTAGGAGATATTTATTCGGGGGCAGGGAATTAAACTGCAGGATTCATTAAAATGGACACTGTCATATATTTACATAAAGTTTAAAATATCTTACAATATTACATCACTGTATGAGTATTGCCACTCATATCCTCATTGTTCATTTCAAATAGCTCAAGTTCAACTTGATTTCTAAATGACTTACCAAGGATATGGCTTACTCTAGAGCTGCTATCAATCAGAATACCTCACAAGGTATTTTATGGTAACAATGGTATTGTTTCTAAGCAGTAAGTACAACTTGAAATAAGAGAGAGAGCTGAGTATACATGAAATCAGAATGTGTTTTTCTCCAGTTGAAGCAAGTTTTTCAAAGAAGGTATGAAAGCAAGAATAGGTGTAATTACATTTAAACATATAGGAGGTAAAGCAGGCTTAGAACAAACCAACATATCTGAAAAACATGACATAATCAATGGTTGGGGCATTGTGGATATTTATCTTGGATAAGACTCAGAGTTAGATGACAGTTGTAGTTACATAGCTCCAGATGGTTATGTGGTCAAGAAAGTATACATATCCTATATGATTCCAGAGCAAAATAGATAAAGGGAGATTGTGGTTGATTATGAGGGTAACTCTAGTCATTTGATGCTGCCCAAACTTAAATGGGTTAGCTCTCAGAATAATGAGTTCTTTGCCACCGAAAGTATTAAAAGGCAATCTAAATCTACAATTATAGAAAAAAATCTCTTCTATGGTGAGTGAAGCTATTGGGTTTTTGATGGCATCTAGGATTTCTATAAATGCATGTAGAATTTAGTTTGCTCAATAACACCTAATTCTGTTAAAAGTTATAAACATAAACAAGTAAAATTAGAATATCAAGGCTTCTGCTATTGTAGCTTGAGGTAACACATTGTAGTAGGTCCATTCCTTGGCATCTTAATGTACAACAGGCAAATTCTAAGCAAAGACACAGTGACTTCTTGGGAAGGCAAAATGCAGTAAGCCTCAAGATGGCATACAACTGTGATTTCTAGTACCAACAGACAAGAAAAATTCATATAAAACATAGTTAAAAAAAAACTTGTTGAAGATGCTCCTTAAGGTTACTAAACCCACACATATTTGGTATTTGTGGCAAGGCTGCCAAATACCAGCAGGTTTACAAAAGCTTCCAGAGGACCTGTATTTTTGGATTTTTTGTTAACTTTAATACTTCCAAGGACCCTTAGTTCAATGGCACCCTTAGTTAAGAATAAAAATAGATAAGTAGATAGCAATATTTAGATTTGAGTCCAATTCAAGTGCTATTTCCATCACTATCTAGATAACATTCAGAAGGGAAAATTACATATAGGATATATAAAAAAAATAGCCAAAATATTAATTATGGAAAAAAAAATATCGATATGGCCAAATATCCAGCCTGGACAAGAATACAAGTTAGTCTCCTCAACTCACAATGAAATAAGAAAGGTGCCATTTACACCTTTGAGTTTCAAAAGACATAGCCCTGTGATAGTCAACTAACTGCCTGTTTGCTCTGAGGTTTTGCTTACCAATCCTTTTTCTGCTCCTTGTCACAGAGGACTGATCCTTCCTTGCAGGCTACTTCACGGAATTCACATTATCAGCTAGACTCCTGTAGGGTTCAGCCAACAGAAGGCTCTGATGGAGGGAGAAGTCAGAATTTTTTCCCCTTTCACTTCGGGTAGTATCTCTAGTGGAGCCTGTGTTTCCTCTGTGGCTTCAAATGCCATCTGTTGACGATGGACAAGCCCACCATGGTTCTGGGCTTCCTCTTGGTGACTCTCAATGCTGAGATCCAGTAACACTGTCCTCTTCTTTGTTCAACCAGTTTGGCGGGCTCTCTGATGTTGCAGTGGTGGTTTCCTGCTGGTGTTTTTCTCAGGGGTGCTTCCTTAAAAGTGGAGTGCCCAGGGTACAAGATTTAAGGACACATTCACTCTTAGGGTAAGGCAAGTATAGAGTGAATGCCTGGGAATGAGTGTCTCCTAAATTTTGTATCCTATGCACCTGGTCTGTCCTACTCTAATCCAGACCCTTGCTTACCTCTGGGTTGCCTCATTCTCTGTTTAGTTTTATGGCTCTCACCTGTGTAACTAAATCCCTGTATTTAAGTGTTAATGTGTCTCCTGCTTTCTAGCTGGAACCTGAAAAATCCTAGCATCCCTTTCATAGAGTTTGATCTTCAGTTGGCTTCTACCTAGCTCTTGTTAAAGGCAGATTCAGAAAAAAAATTAATGGAAGACACGTTAAAAACTATGCTGTCCATCATCTTCTAAGTATGTGTTTTATTCTCATATCAATTTATTTCACTAGAAAGACATATAACCAACCTCATTAGGCCAGACTCCTGCAGATATAAATTCCCTCAATTCCATTTTAAGGTATTTCCTTGCATTTATTGATAGTCATTACAAAACAAAAAAGAAATGTCTGTGATGAGGGATTCTCCCACCCCCACTTTTATCCTAAAAACTCCTGCTGGAGATAGTAACCATTAATATTGCTCATATTAAGCAAGATTATCACACTAAATAAGGGGAAAAAGCAGAAATTTAAGTAAACTGTGGAAGAGTTTAGTGGAGCTGGTCTTGGGAAAAACTGGAAGCAAGATTTCTCTCCCTCCCTTCTTCTCTCCTTCACTCTTCCTTACCTTCCCTTGCTCTCTTCCTCTCTTTTTCTTTGTTTTCCCTTTTCTTTCCCTTTTCCTTTTCTTTCCTTTTTTCTTCCTTTTTTGGTCTGTCTTTTCCCTTTCCTTTCCTCCTCTCCTCCCTTCATTGTTTCTTTTCTCCATGTGTTAGCTTTATTCTTTCATGTCTGCTTTAACAAAGTTCACAGGGTTTTATAAAAGAAAAGTGAGCATTTATTTCATGACTTCCAACCAGAAAGTTCTCGGGAAAAGAATTTTCATTAACTCATCTTGAGTCACATGTTCATCTCTGGAACAGTTATTGAAGCCAACTGCACTAGAAACAAACATTGCTGGCACAAAGCCATGAGCCCACCCATATATGGGGTGGGGTTGGGGAAGAAAGAGAGAGTGTGTGTGTGTTTTATGGGCTGGGCTGAAGAATTGGGGAAGTGCTAGGTTCTCAGAAAAAAATTACATGGCTAGAGTGGTGGGGGAATAGTTTCTTAGAAGAAATGGGTGTAATTTTGAGGAGACCAAACAACTATTCCTTTTGTAGAAGCCACTCAATATTTTCCATTTAAACCACAATAAGATAAAATGATTGACTAGTGTTAAGTACGCTAAACACTCTATATTCTTTGTTTTAGAAAACTTAAAACATAATTTAATGCTCAACTCTGACAACTGTTCATCGTATCATTGAACAAATATTTACTGAGCTCCTATATTGCTCTGGGTGACTGTTATACATTTGTGGAAAATAATGCATAGAAAATTTGTGATTGCATGAATTCAACTTCCTAGTGGTGGAGAAAGACACAATGGTTAAATAACAAGATAATAACAATGCAGGAAAGCAGGTGGCAGGGGAGAGATGTCAATTTATGCCATTCTTCCAGGAACATTACTCTGATAAAGGAGAATTTGAGCTGAGACCTGGATGAAGTAGAAAAATGAACTATGAACTTATCTGAAATAATAATGTTCAAGGCAAAATGAACAAGGTCAGAACAAATGCCTGGACAAGGAGGGATGCCTTATGTGTTTACAGAGCAGTAAAGAGACCTCTGAGATTGGAGTAGAAGGAGCCATAGAGACAATGTTAGAAAATAACAAATTAGATACATGGCAGGACCA
Organism: Rousettus aegyptiacus; assembly: GCF_014176215.1. Lineage (NCBI taxonomy): Eukaryota > Metazoa > Chordata > Mammalia > Chiroptera > Pteropodidae > Rousettus > Rousettus aegyptiacus. The sequence continues at coordinate 109,069,508 of NW_023416284.1, forward strand.
GACTTTGTGGAAAAGTATGTTTTAAATATATGAGTAACATTAGTATATTGAAGTCTCCAGCAGCAATTTTTCCATACATAAGAATTGAACAGAAAATATCGTTGGGTATTGTACTTTCTTCCGTATCACAAAACATTTTGCTGTTTTATAAGCCACAATGTCTTTGATCAATAAACTACAATGGACTAGAGAGATTATGAGCCCAAGCTCATATGAAGTTATAAACAAGTTGACTGAGGTAATATTTATGTTTTCCTATAAAGTAAAATACATTTACTTGAATGAAAGTCTCCTATAATTGATTACAGGAGATTTTAATTTCTTACTGGACAATACAATATGAATTTCATAAATATCTCTTGTAAGCTAAAGAATAAATCAGGCAATTGGCTAATATTCACAAATTATTCACTTGCAAAAGGCTTAACATACCAATATATTTGATACAGCTCTTGACTGAAAAAACTTATTATCTAGTAGAAAATATATTATGAATATGTGAATACTTAAAGGAAGATTGTGAGAAGAACTAATTCAGGTCAATTAGGAAAATATTATGAGTTCAAAAGGGAAGGAAATTATTTTAGCCTGGGTTAATCAGGACAAAGGGAATTACATCTGAATTTGGCCTTGAAGAACAGGAAGATTCTACAGAGTATGGGGCTTGGGGGAGTAGTCTTTGGGAGAGAAATAAAATCAATATCAATGACCGAACTTGTTAATAAGTTTCCTCTTTACTGACATTTAACATTAGCCATGACATAATGCTGGATCCCTCCTAATGTGTAGTATACTTTGGCAGAAGTATCCCAAATAGTATTCATTCGCTATTTATTAAAACATATTTATTAAATGGTTGCTATGGACAAGTCACTATGGAGGACATAAATAAGAGTAAGAGGCAATGTTGTAAATAACTCTAAATGTTTAATAGAATGGATTTCTAAGCTAGCATTATGATATGTCTACACACACACACATATATAATACTTCTAAAATCTCAGTAAATGCTGCATTAATGAATATTTATATATAAATATATAGATATGCATATCTATAGCTACCCGTGTGTGTGTATGTGTGTATATATTTCAGCTTTATCACATAATTTTTAGAATTCTCACTTTCATTACAGGTAATATCTACAGGATATCTATAAGTACTACTGCATTTCTTTATAGATACAGTCTGTTCTTGCTCAGTATTTCAATCCAGTACCTTATCTTGTGTCAATTACTCACATCATCTCATATGTCCAGGAGGAATTTATATCAAAGTTTGTGAGCCATATAACAAATGCATGCATGCTTCTATCATTTATAGCTGTATTAGACATTTTACAGAGGTGGGACTCTTCTAAGCATCATATCCCACTAAGAGTAAAAGAACTCAAAAACTTTACACAAAATGTAGTATAATCTAGTATAACTATACAAGAAAGTGCTGGTTATTTATTTCTATATGTATAAAACTAAAAATACAATTTTCAAGTTGATTTAAAACAAATCATTTTTGTATAAAAATTGCTCATTTTGACTTTGCCAGAGACAAATGACAAGCAACTGAAATTCATAGAAAACACAAGTTTAAGTTTACCCGAGTTTTTGTCCCTTTCAACAACCACACCCAGTAAGACCTCACTTAACACTGTCCATAGATAGATTCTGTGACTTTAAGCAAAATGATATATAACAAAACCAATTTTATCAAAGGCTAATTGATTTCAATAAGAGTTAAGTTCCTAAGGCATCTCTCATCAGTGTTATAAAAAAAAAAACAACATTGAATGGAACTACATTATTTGAAGACCTGCTGTATTTATGAACATTATTTAAAACCAGACAAGATTTGGTGGAACACAATAGAAAGGCCTTCGGTTTTGTTTTCAGTTCCTCAATAACTGGATATTTGACTTTAGAAAAGTCACTTCTTCGAGCCTCACTTTACACATTTGAAAAGTGAGCTTTTGAAGTAGTTCCCTTCCAAGTCTTACTTTTAGAGTATATACAAATATTCTTTTAAAAAAAGAGGAAGAAAAGAGTTTATGGTTTCTCTCAATTATAAAGAAAATGAGGGAATCTTAAAAGCTTCATATAAAGTTTTATGAAAATGGCAAAGTGCTAATATTTACACCTGCCACACAGGGTAGGCAGGCAGTCTGTAAAGGCTTGTTGATTAAATAAAAATATTTTCTGCTTCTGATATATTATTTTCCTGATAAAATATGACAGTTAAAAATGCATGTTTAATATAAAGAGAATAATGAGTTCACTGAGCTATAAATCTTCATGCTTCTCAATACAGAAAGAGGCTCTTCTAAGTCATAGTTCTAAATATTTTATGTCATAGATTTCACTGAGGAAAACATATCCTTCTGATAGAAAAAATTTCACACACAAAAAAAGACATACTCAGAACTGTATGTATTAATCCGATCTATGGGCAGAACACATCTAAAAGAAATATATTGAATTCACTTGTCACCTTTATTCAAGGGAGAAAAAATACTCTGCTGTTAATTGTGAGCTCTGTAGCCCATGCGTACAAACATTTTCAAGTCTGTTAGTGCGTTTTTAACCCAGCAATATCTGAAATTTAGTATAAAGATAAGTTTTAATGTCAACGTTCCTTATTTATTGTTACAACACTAGCAACATTTAAACATTAATCTAAGTAAAGTAGGAAATCTCTGAGATATATAAAAGATGTAATACCTTCTTATAAGAAACAATGTGTTTTATTACAACTTTTGCATTTATAGTGCTGCTACAAGATTTGAAAACAAAATCATTTAACTCTGTGTGTGTGTGTATACATATATATATATTTATATGTATACACACACATACATATAAAGCAAAAACTAAAAAAACTCTAAAATTTTAAAATCCATTCTATGGATGTTTTTTTTTTTGTTGTTGTTGTTGTTTTTGGCCACTAGTGCAAAATCCAAAAGAATAATAACCTACTATATTATTTTAGTCATCTAAACATTCTTTAAGGCAGTAAATTTTTTTCTTTTGAGAGTAAATGGTTTTTTGGAGAATAAAAAAAAAAAAGAAACATGTGGAACGCATTCCTCAGCTTTGTGAAATCTCCAACTGTGAGTGACACATGTACAGTATTTTCGAAGTTTCAAAAATGAAATAAGAAAGGCAAATAATATAATTCTCCAAAGAAATAATATTATACCAATTACTATGCTATCAAAAAGGTTTAGCCAGTGTTTTGATAACTAACATTCAATTATGGGGAAGGGGCTAAAGCTAAATATTTGAAATTGGCTAATTTTGTACTTCTTAATCCCTTTATTCCCCTTACCCTTCTCTCCCACTCCCCAATCTGGCAGCCATCAATTTGTTCTATGTATTTATGAGTTTGTTTCTGTTTGTTCATTTATTTATTTATTTTTTACATTCCACACATAAGCAAAATCATATCATATTTGTTTTTCTCTATATTTCACTTAGCATAATACCTTTTAGGTCCATATATGTTGTCACAAGTGGCAAGGTTTCATTCTTTTTTTATGGCTGAGTAATATTCCATTGATTGTGTGCAAGTGTGTGTGTATGTATATACTGCAATGAACTTAGCAGTGTATATGTCTTTTAAAATTAGTATTTTGGGTTTCTTCTGATAAATACCCAGAAGTGGAATTGCTGGGTTATACGGTAGGTCTAGGTCTATTTTTAATTTTTTGTGGAACCTCCATAATATTTTCTATATTGGCTGAACAAATTTACAATCCCACCAACAGTGCATGAGGGTTCCATTCCTCCACATTCTCACCAACACTTACTGTTTTTGGTTTATTGATGACAGCCATTCTGACAGGTGTGAGGTGATATCTCATTGTGGTTTTAATTTGCATTTCCCGGATGATTAGTGACATTGAGTCTCTTTTCATATGTTGGTTGTTCATTCACATGACCTCTTGGGAGAAGTGTCTATTCAGTTCCTCTGCCCATTTTTTAAATAGGATTTTTTTGTGTTTGTTAAATTTTGTGATTTCCTTTTATTTTTGGATTTAACCCCTTATCGGATATATCTTCTCCCATTCAGTAGGCTGTCTTTTCCTTTTGTTGATGTTTTCCTTTGCTGTGCAAAACCTTTTTAATTTGATGTAGTCCCATGTTTATTTTTTCTTTTGTTTCTCTTGCCTGAGGAGACATCCAAAAAATATTACTAAGAGCAATCTCAGAGAGTGTGCTGCCTATGATTTATTCTAGTTTTATGGTTTTGGGTCTCATATTTAAGTCTTTAATCCATTCTGAGTTTTCTTGAATATGATTTAAGAAAGTGATCCAGTTTCATTTTTTCACATGTATCATTCTGTTGTCCAACCATTATTTATTGAAGATACTGTCTTTACCCCATTTTATCTTGTCTCTTTTGTCAAAAATTAATTGACTATATAGGTGTGGGTTAATTTCTGGCCTCTCTATTCTGTTCCACTGATCTATGCTGTTGTGATTTCTACCTCCTTGTAGTATAGTTTGATGTCAGATAGCATAATACCTCCAACTTTGTTCTTTCTCCAGATTGCTTTGCCTATTCAGCGTCCTTTGTGATTCCATATAAATTTTAGTATTATATTTTCTGAATAAATGCCATTGGTATTTTGAGAAGGACTGCATTAAATCTGCAGATTGCTTTGGGTAGTATGGACATTTTAATGATGTTGATTTTTCCTATCCATTAATACAGTATTTCCTTCTATTTATTTTTATCTTTGGTTTCTTTTTTCAATGTCTTATAGATTTTTTTGAGTATAGGTATTTTACCTCCTTGGTTAAATTTATTTTAAAATAAATAAAATATAATTTTTGATTATCATGAATGGAATTTATAAATCAATTATAAATGGAATTGTTTTCTTAAAAATTTCTGATAATACATAATTGGTGTATGAAGATGCACCCAATTTATGAATATTAATTTTATATCCTACTTTACTAAATTCATTTGTTATTTCTAATAGTTTTTTGGTGGACTCTATTTAGAGTTCTCATAGCATATATAGTATCATGTCATCTCCAGACGATTATAGTTTTACTTCTTCTTTTCCATTTTGGATGCCTTTTATTTTTTGTCTAATTGCTGTGGCTAGGACTTCCAGTAGTATGTTGAAAAAAAGTGGTGAAAGTGGACTTCCTTGTCTTTTTCCTGATCTTAAAGGCTTTCAGCTTTTCACACTGAGTATGATGTTAGCTGTGGGTTTGTTACATATGGCCTTTATTACATTGAGGTATGTTCCTTCTATTCCCACCTTGCTGAAAATTTTTTATCATGTGGATGTTAGATTTCGTCAAACATTTTCTGCACCTAGTGACTTAATCATATAATTTTTTTCCTTTTTTGATATGGTATATCACATTAATTGATTTGTATATATTAAACCAACCTTGCAACCAGGAAATAAATGCCACTTGATCATGCTCTATATTTTTAATGTATTGCTGAATTCGGTTTGCTAATATTTTGAGTATTTTTGCATCTATGGTCATCAGGGATACTGGCCTATAATTTTCTTTTTTTGTAGTGATTTTGTCTAGTTTTTGTATCAAGGTAATTTTGGCCTCATAAAATGAGTTTGGGAGCCTTCCTTCCTCTTCAAATTTTGGAGTAGTTTGAGAAGAATAGGTATTAATTCTTCATATGTTTGGTAAACAAACATGTGAGGCCATATAAACCAGAGCTTTTGTTTGTTGGGAGTCTTCTGATTTTTGATTTGATTTTGTTACCGGTTATTGGTCTCTTCAGATTTTCTGTTTCTTCCTGATTCAGTCTGAAAGATTGTACGTTTCTAGGAATTTATCTATATTTTCCATGTTGTCCAATGTGTTGGCTTATAATTGTTCTAAATATTTCCTTATATTCTTTTGCATTTCTGTGGTGTCAGTTATCACTTCTCTTTCATTTTTTCTCTAAGTTTGGTTAAAAGTTTGCAATTTTATCTTTTCAAGGAACCAACTCTTGGTTTCATTAATCATTTCTTTTTTCTATGTTCTTATCTTTATTATTTCCTTTCTTTTACTCACTTTGGACTTTTTCTAGTTCTTTTAGGTGTAAGGTTAGATTAAGATTTTTCTTATTTCTGTTAGGTAGATACCAAGTGCTATAAATTTCCCTCTTAGAACTGCTTAGGCTGTGTCCCATAGATTTTGGGCCATTTGGTTTTCATTTTCATTTGTCTCAAGGTTTCTTTTAACTCCTTCCTTGATCTTGTTGTTAACCCAGGCCTTGTTTAGTAGCGTGTTATTTAGCTTTTACATGTATGTGTGTTTTTTAGTTTTCTTATTGTAATTAAATTCTAGTTTCATATCATTGTGATTGGAGAAAATGCTTGATATGATTTCAATCTTTTTAAATTTACTGAGACTTGTTTTGTGGTCTAACATGTGGTCCAGCATAGAAAATGTTCCACATGTGCGCTTGAAAAGAATGTATATTTTGCTGCTTTTGGGTGAAATGTCCTAAAAATGTCAAGTCCATTTATGTAATGTTTCATTTGAGGCCACTGTTTCTTGTTAATTTTTATATCTTTAGTTTTAGGGCTTCTGTTCAGCTAGTCTTCAGGAGATTCTCAATGATGGTTGTTTCATAATTTAGTTATAGTTTTGATATGGTAATGGGAGAAAGTGAGCACAGCATTTATCTATTCCACCATCTTTACCAGAAATCAAGATTTGCTAATTTTGAAATACAGCAAAAGCTGGATAAAATACTCGGCACACGGTAAGACCAATGTTACTTTGACTAGTAAATTCACTTATTGAAAACTGACTTGTTTTAATATTTAAAATTAAAACCACCCTTCAAATAAGAGAAGGTAAACATAATTTTGTCAGAATGTAAAAAAAAAAAAAAAAAAGAGCACCATAAAATTAGGCCAATATATATACAAAGTAATAGCTTTTTTTTTTTTTTTTTTTAATGTAAGTACACTTGGACTATTTGGACTTAAACTGAAGAAGCACTCAATATAGTCAATAAAACATTGACCACTCTGGCTGCTTGAAAATACATAGCTGTACAAAACTACCCTAAAGCACATTAATAATGTAATAATATGTCTAACTTTAGAAAGTTGAATAATAGCAAAATTAAATAAGAATATGGTTCAGGCAGGCTGTTTACTAACATGGAAAAAAGTATATATGTTTCATTGTGATCCATACGGATGACAAATAGAGCAAATCAAGATAGTCTTTCCATTTCACATATGAGATTATAGGGCCTTTGGGGCATCCTAATGAAAACTTCTGGCAAAACTAGAGTGAACAAATAAGGAAGGCTAAATGTAAATACCATATAAATTAAAAAAAAAAAGATGTGATAAGAAAGACTGCTTTAGTTCTCTATGCTTGCTTTCCTAAAATATGAGTTACTTCATGTCTCAAATGCTGCAGTCTTCTCTCTTGGGTCCAGTCTTCCTCAAAACTCTCATTTTTACCTGTTGCAACAATGTATAAAATCATTTCTTCCATTCCGATGCTGAGCATGTATGCTCACCTTTTAAATTTCTGGGTTTTGCTCCCCCTCTCAATAATACCACATCAGAGCTTTCTTCTCTCTCCACATGACTTCCAGAACTCTCCTCTTCCCTTAACATATCTGCCTTCAACCTCTATATCTGGAATAACAGTTACATGATTTTAATTTTGTCCAGATTTAAATTTCAAAACATAATTCATAATAATGTGCCAAGAGAATCTTACAAATTCTTTAAATTGATCTAGAGTCCTAAAATGATCAATAAAAATGTCAGCCATCTTTACCTGTACTTGGATAAGTTGCTATAAAATGATCTAAGTATTATTTTGACTACCACCTAAGATCAAACTGAGTATGCAAACCTCCTTGTAGGTATGCCTCAGAGGAATCAGTTTTTTAGATCTCCTATCTCTGCTATACATTTCAGCCAATAGGCTTCTCAGGAGTAGTTAACTGCAGAATATATAGACAATAAGTCGACAAGTACTCCTTCATAATTAAAAACACAGTTTATGAAGAAAAACAAGACAGAAGGTACAAAGAATTTCTTCCCTGTGAAGTAAAATGGTCAAAATTTACAAAGAAATTATGTTGTTTGGGGTGTTGAGTCCATATAATCTAAAAAAATATGTGTGAAAAGTGGCCTTTGTTATGTAAAAAATTGTATAACTATTTTAAAGCAAATGAAAAATTATGCTATAATTCATATTTACTTTTATGCCTTTGTTTCCTTGATTTAGAACACTGTAACAAAGAGAAAATGCCTGAAAAGTTATGCTAGAATATACAAATTTTCAAAGCACACTTGTAAGACAATAAAATACATGTGGACACATGTTTCAAAATACAATAGAAACATAAAAAATTTGTTTTGAAACATCAGCATAACTGCAGACTTTCAACTGTCTCAAACAAAATGCTTTTTTCTCTAAATGAGGTACCTCTCTGGATGGAATCATCGCTGAAAGTACATGAGCAATGTCTTTTGTTCTATTTCTGATTGAATTGTTCATTTTCCTACTCCACATACTACTGCTTTTCTGAGAGAACATATGGGATATACTTTCAGGATAAAATATTTACAAGCTCTTTTGAAATTTGTGAATCTCACCCTCCTAGAGCAATACTCTCTATGTACAAAATCATTTAAAAAATGACAATGCAAAATAGGTGGAAGTCAGGAACCACATAAGGCTTTAGACTAAAGTTTTATTTCATTTTGGTTTTAGCTTGCTCCATTCCTCATTTTTGATATACTTTAAAAATTAGTTATAAAATTGGAAGTGAATCTTTTACATAATTTCCTAGCATCAAATTTTTTTCAAGATGCACATTTCTGGAGACAATGGCTGTGAAAAATATCAATATTAAACTCCAAGGAAAATTATCTTAATTTGCTCACGTGTTACCAACTAAATATGTAATTAAATCTACCTCATTAGATTTTCATAAAGACAATTTACTGGTTTTAAAAAATCTCACAAGATTAATGTGGAAAATTAGACCCCTAGTTTCCAGTAGAACTCAAAAAATGTCAAAGTAAAAGATGTAAAAGTCCTATCCTTCACACATAACACTAATTAATGTGACTTTTAGTGTCACACTGACTTTAAGAAAACATTGATACTGCCAAGCCTCTATGTATCTACATGGATAACTGCCTAAAGTACATTTAAAATAAATATAACACGAAACAAAGTTCTCCAAACACAAACAAATCATATGGCAATAGATGAACTGACATTCAGTTCTGATTGTCACTCAAATTTGTTGATTAAAAATCTAGTCAGGGTTAATAAAATGATTTTCTCTGTATGGCTCTCCGTAAGTAAAAGCAAATTTCTACCACTGTGAGAGTCCTGATACTCAGAACCCTCTCCTACTCTTAGCCTTTTAGAATTTTTTTTTGGCATTTTATTTTATTATTAGATTTAAGTGTATAGTACACTAGTTAGATATGCATGTAGTTTATGAAACGATCTCCCTTAATAACTCTATCTCTCTGGTTCTACACATAGCTATTACATTACTTCTGACAACTCTCCTCACCCCCATGATCACCTCTCAGCTACTAATTTGTACTTTTTTAACCATTCACCCCTTTGATTAACATCCCAGGCACTATGAACCTGCTTAGGATTCCAGATAGAATCAGTCCTGGAGGCTGGTTTCTCATAATGAAGTGTTTACTAGTAAGTATTTGATGAGGCAGGTTCTTCTATCTTGTTCTAAAATATTTGTTTACTCTTTGTCATTTACTCCTTTTTTCTTTCCCAGCTTTATTTAAATACAGTTTATATGTAATATTGTATACATTTAAGGTATACAAAATATTTGAAACATTGCAAGATAACAATAGCATTAGCTAATATCTCTATCCTGTCATATGACTACCTTTTTTTTTTGAGGTGAGAACATTTAACATCAATTAGCAACTCTTATGTACATAATTACAGCATTATTAGCTGTAATCACCATGCTGTACATTAGATTCTCAGAACCTGTTAATCTTTTTTTTACACTGAAAAATTTTAATATTTAGAATTAGCCAGCTGGAGCCAGTTTAGATAATTTCAATTTTGTCAGCAACATCTAAAAAGCATCATAGTCGGGAGCTAGTCAAATGTATGCCGCCTTCTCTCCTCGAGGCCTGATCAAGGTGTTGACTTTGGCCACATCGATGTCAGAGCTTCTCCATAGCCTATTAGATCTGGTACTTGTTGGCCTTGACATCCACAATGAACACAAGCATATTGTTTATGGCTGACTCAGTAGTCAGGGGGAGCTTGATGATGGCATAGTGGTCAAATTTATTTTTCCTGGGGGTGCTCTTCCAAGAATATTTGGGTTGCCTTCAGAGCCATAGTGTCTTGTTTTTTTCTTGGCTGTGGATGCCTTTCAATTCTGCTGTCTTTGCCTTCAAGAACTTCGCTTTTTGCTTAGGCTTTAGGAGGGGCTTCCTTCTTCGCTTTTGGCCCCATCATCACAGAAAGGGAGAAACCGTTAATCCTACAACATATACCCTTTGACCAATATCTTCTAAATTCTCCTACCCCTCAGCCCCTGGTGAGCATCACTCAACTCTCTTTTTCTGAGTTCTGCATTTTTGGGTTCCACATATAAAGGATATTGTGCAGTATTTGTCTTTCTCTGACTGGTCTCAATGTAATGGCCTCAAGTTTCATCCAAGTTGTAACAAAAGACAAGATTAATTTCTTTCTTATGGCTGAAATATTCCATGTGCGTGTGTACGGACATATACACACATGCATACACATACAAATGCATACATATATATATGCACACATACACATACATACATGTAGATATATATGCATATATATTTTCACATCTTTATTCAACTGCTGATAGACACAGTTTTCAGGTCTTGGCTATTGTGAATGTAGCAAGAACATGGGGTACAGATGTATTTTCAATTTCATGTTTACATTTCCTTTGAAAAAATACCCAGAAGTAGAATACCTGGATCATACAGACATTTTACTTTTAATTTTTTGAGGAACCTCTGTACTGTTTTCCATGGTGGCTGCACCAATCTATATTCCCATCAACAGTACACAAGGGTTCCCTTTTCTCCACATCCTGGTCAACACTTCTTATTTGTCTTTTTCATAATAACCATTCTAACAGGGATGAAGTGATTTCACTGTGGTTTTGATTTGCATTTCCCTGATGATTAATGGTGTTGAGTCCCTGTTCATGTACCTGCTGGCCATTTGTATATCTTCTTTGGAAAAAATTCTATTCCGATCCTCTGCCCATTTTTTAATGATTGTTTTTGCTAATGAGTTATGAGTTCTTTATTTATTTTAGATATTAACGCCTTGTCAGATATGTGGTTTGCAAGTATTTTCTGCCATGCAAATGTTTTCTGCCGCAGAGTAGGTAACCTTTTCATTTTGCTGATGGTATCTCTTGCTGTGCAGAAGCCTTTTAGTTTGATGTAATCCCACTTTTTATTTTTGCTTTTGTTGCCTTTTCCCTAGGAGATAGATCCAAAAGTATTGCTAAAACCAATGTCAAATGCATTTCTGAATCTAATGAGATGATTGTGTGATTTTTATCTTTCACTTTATTAACGAGGTTTAACGCATTGATTTGTTGATTGACATCAATCATCTGTGCAACACAGAAATAAATTCCACTTGACCACGGTGTATGATCTTTTTAATGTATTGCTGAATTAGGTTTGCTAATATTCTGTTGAGTATTTTTGCATCTATGTTCATTAGGGATATTGGCAGGTAATTTTTTTGTGTATGTGGAGTCCTTGTCTGGTGTTGATTTCATGGTAATGCCAGCTTCGTAAAATTAAATTGGAAGCATTCTTTCCTTCCCAATTTTTTTTGGATCATTTGAGAAGGATAAGTACTAAATCATCTTTGAATGTTTGGTAGAATTTACCAATGAAGCCATCTGGTCCTAAACTTTTTAATCTTTTGGGGAGCATTTTGGTTACCGATTCATTCTCTTTGGTAGTAATTGGTCTATTCAGATTTTCTATTCAGAGTTCGGTTTTGTCACTCACATATTTGTGATTTTCCAAGCATCCTATTTTATTTATAATAAAATAGTTGATGGTGTGCCAAGACCAGTCAATGTCCTAAAGGGGAGTATCTCAGCACCAAGATTCTGGCTGATTAAAAGCCAGCCTCTTAGGCAGCAGTTTTTAAACTATGCAAATATATACCGTTCTGTGGGACTGAGAGTGTAAGTGCCACTGCCAGCCATGGACAGGTGACCTGGAGGTGTCCCATGGTGCATATGAATGTGTAAGCTCTTGTCTGAGAGATCACCAGTAAGCTGTAGCGAAGCCAAGGGAGAGCACAAAGATAGCATTCCCTGGCCTCAGTCCCCTGAGAGCAGTTCACAGTCCTCTAGATGTGTGCCAAATTTGAAACCTGACCCTCAGGCCAAAGCTCTGGGATGAGCAAATAGGTCATTTTCCTAGAAACTGTGACTGTGTTTCAGTCTGAAATCTGGACAGTGCTGTGGAAGTGGTAGTCTGCCAAGAACTGTCTCTCTGATTGTTACAATCCCATCGACTCAAGAACACAAGCCCCATTGACTACTAAAGCCAGGCGATCAACAGGCATCCCCTAGGCAGTAACCACAAAAAGTGGGGAACCAGATGCTTGGTAAAGCTACATCTGAAAGATAATGGCCTTCTGAAGCTCAGCTTGGTAAAGTACACAGATAGTACCCGTCCCTATAAAGAATTACAGTCAGCCCTTAGATGTATTTACTTAGAAGCCTGCACCTCAGATTGCAGTTATGATGATAGAAAGACTAAGCTCCTAGGTTTGTTGCTTCTTCTTGTGCCCTGAGTGTGTGTGAAGGGGGAATAGAAGCTCCCTTCTAGTTTAAGTCCTATGGGTCCCACAGGCATAAAGTCCACTAGCCACCAGAACCAAGCAATACAGAGGTGTCCCCTGGTGTCCCCTGATGGAAGCCAAAAAACTTGGGGGATTCTGCAGAGCTGGAGGAAGAGACAGGGAAAGCACAAAGAGTGAGTCCATCTGCCTCTGTTCCCTAAGAGTGTCTCTGCAGGCCCAAAGCTGTGTGCCAGACCTGAAGACTGACTCTCAGGCTGAAGCTCCTAGACAAATAGGCCTCTTCCACAGAAAGACAGAGCGTGTTTCAATCTGATGTCTGTGCAGTGTTCTATGAGTGGTAGTCTGCCAAAAACTGTCTCTCTGATCGTTATAATCCCATGGAACCCAGGATTGCAAGTGCCCTTGACTTCTAGAGTCAGGAGATAAAAAGGGACACCCCCTGAGCAGCAGCCATAAAACCTGGGGCACCAGTCATGCATAAAAGCTCCTCTCTGGGAGAAACTAGTACTCTGGAGCATGGATGAGGGAGACCATAAAGATGGCACCCACCAACAGAAAGAAAAAAAGGAAAAAAAAAATCACCTGCCAGCTGGAACGAGGCAGAGGGAGAACAAATAAATGGCACTCACAGGAAAAGAGAACAAAATGGTTCCCACTGCTCCAGTGAGGAATAGGGAGAGCATGGAGATGGTGTCTACCAGCGAGCAGGCCTAGATGTGTGATAAATTAGATGCCTGCCCCTCAGGCTGACACTATAAGTTAAGCAAATGAGCCTCATTCACATAATGTCTGGGCACCTGTCAATCACTTGATTCTGTGCTGAGCCTTTGGGTGAGTTCAAGCATGCAAGCCCTTTAAGAACTGTTTGTTTAGCCTGCAGTTCTCATGGACTAGAGCTTTGTTGGTTTTTAAAACTAGATGTTTTAGGGGCTCATCTCTTAAGCGCAGGTCTTAAAAACTGGGTGTCTCAAACCTTTTGCTCCTCAGGGAGAAACTCCCGGTTTTGAATTCCTTCCCAATTCTGAGTTGCTTCACTGAGTTAATAGTGAGATTGGGTCCCCACTGGCTTCAATGTGGACCTCTAGTTCACCAGATTCATAGGCGTTGTGAAGACCATTTTTTTTATTTTTTCAGAAGTTGTTCCATATGTATCTGGTATGTCGGAGGGAGAAGGTGAGCCCAGAATCCTTCTACATTTGTCATCTTGAATCAGAACGCTGCATAGTCTTTTATTTAATTTTTGTTTAATTATTGGCATATTTACTTTGACTACAGACTACACAGGATACTTGAGGATAGGGAAAGCAAACCTCTTGAAAAGTATGTATTTAATGGGGAGTTGTATAGACCTATATTTAGTTGTGCATATTTCCTTTATTTTCTAATTAGTTTTATGAGTTTCAATCCAGGGCTTTCAGGATAGTATTTAAACTTGGATTAAATATATTAATGCTGAAAAGAGAAATTTAGTGGAAACAAAAAACTTTGGGGAAAAAAGATGAAAAACTGGGAAAAAAAAAAAAAACATACCCTCAAATGGTAGTTTGAAGCAAAGGAACAAGCTATATGAAGTAGGGAACGATTGGCAGATTGAATCAGGGGTATATTTTACTACTACTCTATATACCTTGCAGATACTACAAAATAGAGGCAGCATCTTCAAACTATTGATCTTGAAGCCAGGCATTTATACAATGGCCCTAAAGGTCACTTATTAATAACATAAAAATAATGCAAAAATAGTTGTGTTCTTATTTCCTTGATTATTTGAAAATTTTAATGCAGAGGGAGGGAGGAAAAAAAGGAGTGCTTAAGCAAGCACAAGAGCTAGTCAACAGAGGGGTGGGGAACGGATTGAAGGGAGAGAGAGAGAGGATATGGAAGAGGAGGAGAAAAAATGACTTGCTACTATTCGCTAATATTTACTGGCCAAATAGAACTAATGTGAAAGGGTACAAATTATAAAATGCAACGTAAATAAAGAATCCAGGGCATTTCTTCTGTCATGAGGTTGACACAGGTGCATATTCATCTTTCAGCACATTTGGGAAATGAAAATTCTATTCTTTATTCAAATGCTATCATGTTATTTACAGCTATATCTGGAGGTTTCATATTTATCATCATGAAGTATAAAGCCAAATGTCCCCTTTTCGGGAGCACCAAAGATTAACAGATTAGAATGTTTTCCACATGTCCATTTTTGGTGTCAAGAGAATTTTAAAGTTTTCCAGTTTCTGCAGTTGAGCCAGATGTCAGTGGGTCCCTCAGTGAAATGAAATTGGCAGAGTAGCCTTTCCATGACCCCGAGTTGTTTTATCAGGGATCAGTTTAATGTCTAAGAGCCATTCCTTGTTGAAGACTATAAAGTTTTGGGGTCCATTCTGCCATAATTACAAAAATCTGCTGACTTGGTTGAACCACTAAAACCCAGCAATATATCTTACAACTTTTCTCACATAGTGCTGTAATTGTTGTTTGTGTTGGCGCAACACAAGTAAAGGGTCTCATTTCCACTGTAAGTTTCTGGTCTTTGGTTTCAGAAACATCAGCAGAGAATATTTTACCAGCCACATTTTTTGTTGTGTAAATAATCTTGGTGATTTAGCCTATAGGTCCCTCCACTTTGTTCTCAAACGACCACAGGCTTAAAGATATCAGTTGGACACTTTCTAAAATAACAATAGGAGTTAACATCATGGTTTTGTTTTTTTTAATTTAATTAATAGCTTTGGTTTAGAATCATGCCAAAAGTCCAAATGTCATTACACTGACATTTTTCATTTTTTTTTATTTAACTTTTAAATTGTTATTTTTTCATGTGAAAAGTATATTTAAAGTAGACAGTTTAAAATATAATAAAATGAATGCATTTCTTACCAGTTTAAGAAATATTTTTGAATCCCTCTGTAAGCTCTCCTAGACTAAATGTCCGTGCCCCCAACCTCTGTTGAAAATTCTGCAAATCATTTTTTTGTTTTTCTTTATAGTGCTACGATATGATTGCTAATTTTGACTGTTTTTGAACTTTATATAACCTGAATATTACTTTATGTATTCTTCAATAATTCGCTTTTCTCCAGGTACTTTTACGTTTTTGAGATCTATCATGTGACTATACATAGCTCTAGATATTATTTATCATGGAATATGTCATTGTGTGACTATGCAATACTTTAGCCAATTAATTTTGCATGGATATTGGAACTAATTCAGTTTTTATTATGAACATATTTGCAGAAACACTTTTGCCATGCCTCCTGCTGTTCATAAACAAGAGATTTACTGAGTTTATACTAATTAATAGCTGGATCACAGAATTTGCAAACGCTCAAAATTACTATAAAGAGCAACATTGTTCACAAGTGGGTATATTGCCACATATTCTCACCAGCAGTCTGTGACATTTTCTGTAAATCTATACCATTACCAACACTGGATATCATCTGACTTTTAAATTTTTGCCAATATGTCAGGTATAAAATGATATCACTTATTTTAATGTGCATTTTTATTAATAAGGTTGAATATATTTTATGTTTATGTGGCATTTGTATTCCTTTTGGTGTATAATATCTAATTAAGTCCTTTGAATATTTCCTACTGGTTTATTTCAGATTTTTTTTTTTTTTAGGAAAAAACTGTATAACATACATATAGAGACAAGTACAAATCATAAGTATACAGATCAATAAGAGTTATTAATGTAAAAACACCATCTACATTAGAAAATAGAATATTACCAGCACAGGGTGACACTCCCTTCATGTCCCTCTCCCACATTATTCTGTTCCCATCTTAACATCTATCACTATAGATTAGTTTTGTTATGCTTTTAAATGTTATATAAATGTAATCTTATAATATACACTTTATCATATCTGGTTTCTCATTCAACATTTTAATTCCACCATGTTGCATATAGTAGTGTCATTTTAATTCTCAAAATGATAAATGTAGATATCAAAATCTATACATGAATTCTATTACTAACATACATTTGAGTTCCTTCCAGTTTGGGGTATTAAAAATAGTAATAATGCGAACATTCTTGAACATATCTTTTGGGGAATATGTGTAGAAGTTTGTTTGTATAAATTTAGGAATGGACTTGCTGGGTTCTAAAGTACGTGTATGTTACAAAGTAAAGGTACCAACTTAAACCCCCAGCAGCACTGGCTGAAACTACCCTGTGTTCCATTATCAATATGTATCAGACTTCATAATTTTAGCAACTCTTGTGGCTATATAGTGGTATTTCATTGTGGTTTTAATTTACATTTCTCTGATGACTAATGAAATCGAGTACTTTTTCATAGCTTAATGGTCATTAGTATAATTTCTTTCATGAAATATCTCCTCTAGTCATTTGTCCTTTAGTCTATTGGGTTATCAATATTTGTTTCATAAATTGGAAGTTCTATGTGTATTCAGTATGCTATTCCTTTGTCAGATATAAGGACTGCAAATACCTTTCCCACATTGTGGCATTTTCACTGTTATAACTTATTTCTTTATGTTTTAATAAACTATTTTGGTAATGTTTTATATTTGCTGGAAAAAAAGTGAAGTTAGGACAAAGAGTTACAATTCAATTTCATATTCAATTTCTCCTATTAACATTCTTCATTAATATGTATTCTGCTGACATTGGATGTAGTATTCTACAAATGTCAATTTGAACAAATTGATAGTGTTGTTCCTATCAGGTATATCCTTACCGATATTCTGTCTGCTCAAACTATCAATTATTAAAAATAATATTTTAAGTCTCCAACTGTAAGAGTAAATTTTGTCTATTTCTTCTTTTAGTTCTATTAGTTTTCCCTTATGAATTTTGATGCTAGGCTGTTTAGATGCATAGACATTCATGATTATTATTCTTAGATAATTCTTTTATGAAAAAATAATGGACTTATGTAACTCTAATAATTGGCCTTGCTGTGAAGTTTGCTTAATCTGAAATTAATATAGCTACTCCAGTTTTCAATTGATTGACGTTAGCATGGAATGGATATATTTCTCTATTCCTTTACTTTGAACACATCTGAGTCTTCAGGTTTAAAGTAGACTTCTTATAGACAGAAAATAGGTTTTGTTTTTTATCCACTGTGACAGTCTGTCTTCAAATCAGTGTATGTACACCAGTCACATTTAAAATGATCTTAGTTAGATTTAAGTGAATTAATATCCATCATGTTTATAAATGTATTCTATTTGTTACATTGTCCCCTTATTTTTCTTCCTCCTTTTCAGCCTTCCCTGGTTTTAACTGAGGATTTTATATGATTTTATTGTATATCTTCTCTTAGCCTATCAATTACTTCTTTTAAAAAAAATCTTAGTGATTTCCCTAAAATTTCCAATATCCATTTTTAACTATTCAAAGTACATCTTAGAATAATACTGTAACATTCATGTGCAGTTCTGGTACTTCATAACAGAGTATTCCCGATTTCTCCTTCCCATCCCCTTACAGCATTGCTATCATTCACTTCACTAATTCATATGCTAAAATTACCCTATACTTCGTAAATGTTATTACTTTGAATACTTGTCTATTAGATGAATAAAAAATAATTAAAGATTGTATTTTGCCTTTATTATATCTCTGACACTTCACTTCCCTTCCTTTCATATATAGATGCCATTAAAACCCTTAACATATTATTCAGTTACTTTAAATTCCCTGATTTCCTGACATACAATTTTCACTCTCTAGAAGAATGTCTTAACCTTTCCAGTAGGGCAAATGCACTAATGATGAAATTCCTTAGTTTTTGAGAAAGCATTTCTTTCTCTTTTAAAAAGTAATTTTGTTGAATATAGAATTCTAGCTTTTTCCTTTCAACACTTTAAATATTTCACCCCACTCTCCTATTGCTTGCGTGGTTTCTGATGTAAAATTCAATGTAATTCTTATCTATGTTTCTCTGTAGGTAAGATGTTTATGTTCTTCTGGCTTCTTTCAAGATTTTGTCTTTGGTTTTCTTCAATTCGAATATAATATACATGGGTGTAGATATTTTAATTTTTATCCTGCTCAGTTTTTTTTGAGCTTCCTGGATAAGTAGTTTAGTGTCTGTCCTTAATTTTACAATATCCTCAGCTGTTATTGCTTCAAATATTTCTTCTCTTCATTTCTCCTGTTATTACAACAACACATGTTACACCTTTTAAAATCATCCCACAGTTCATGTAGTCTTTTTTTGTGCTTCAGTTTTATGAAGTTTATTTTTTAATTAAATTTATTGGGGTGACAATGGTTAATAAAATATAGTTTCAAGTGTACAGTTCTATAATACATCATCTTATATTGCATTGTGTGTTCACCACTCAAAGTCAGATCTCCTTCTGTCACCATATTTGACCCCCTTTTCCCTACCTCCCCATTCCCTCTGGTAACCACTAAACTATCGTCTGCTTCTATGAGGTTTTGTCTGTCTTATTCGTTTATTGCTTGCAGTTTTATATCCCACATATGATTGAAATCATAACATTAACTTTTCCAGTCTGATTTTTTTTGTTTAGCATGATAATCTCAAGATCCACCTATGTTGCCACAAATGGCAGTATTTCATCTTTTATGGCTGAGTAATATTCTACATTTACATATTTTTAAGCTTGCTGATTCTCTCCTTGGGTATATACCGATGAGTCTACCAAAGGCATTCTTTATTTCTGTTATAGTTAAAAAAAAAAGAATCTAGTTATTTCCTTTCAATTATTTCTTAGAGTTTCCACCGCTCTGCTTATATTCCTCTTTTTCTTCTGTTGCTATTTAAGACTTTATTCACAGTAAATTTAAATTCCCTGTCTGAGCATTCTTTCACCTATATATTATCTGAGTCTAATTCTGAAGTTTGGTTTGGCCAAAAGTGTGTGAGAATCTGGCTAAGAGTTTGGGCTGTGGTTAATGTTCGTTGTTGCTAAATGGACAGAGGCTTCAATTTTTTCTAGTTTCCTTGATTTTGTCTTCCTTCTTTATTGTGGCTTCTCTAAGTACTTCTTCTCAAAGACAGCACTTTTTTTTTTTTTTATAGCTATAATTCAGTTTCTATACTACAGAATTGTTGGTATGGTGATAAGGTATAGGAGAAGGCAGGCATTCTATAATTTTATGATTACATCTCATGTTTTTAGTGGGCCCGTATCTCAGGAAGTGACCTTCACAAGTGTTTCTTCAGCAGTATCAATTTGTCTATCCCTTTGGTGAGACAAGAGGTCAATAGGGACTGTAATGGCATGAATGCCCTTCACCAGCTGGGGTAAGACTCTGGTAAAGTCTTCTTCTCTAGAGAATAGGCTGTTGTATGGGGAATGTTCTGGTAATATTACACAATGATTATTCCCTTCTTTCCCAAGGCCCTGGAGGATCTTTTTCATATCCTAATTCGTAGAACCTGGAAGAGTTTCTGGAGGTAAAACTCAAGAAATTGTGGTGATTCCTCTTAGACTCTGGCTCCAGGAGTTTCTCAGTTTCATGTTTATTTAGACTCAGCCTCCAGCAATTTGTCAAAATAATCGTTTTAAGTGTTCATACGAGGGAAAGGAATCTTGGTTGTACATCTCTGGTTTTGCCTGTCTCTCCAGATCACGGTGGAAGTTTTGCCCTATAACCTTAGTTTTCTGATGAGGGCAATTTCAAAGTTTTAATATGTAGAGTAGATACCAGAATGTCATAATGTATCTTTTCAAGAACAGAAAATTCTAATTTTAATGGAGGCTGTTTATCAATATTTTTCTATCTGGTTAGCCCTTGATTATATAATATATAATATAATCTCTACCTGTGCAAATGTTATGTAATAAATCTCTGCCCATGTAAAATATTTTTCCTCAAGTTAAAACCACCAGGACTTGATTTTACGTATAGATAGAAGTAAAGAGTTAAGATTTTTCTTCATTGTGGATATACAAATGAACAAGCACCATTTATTTAAAAGATCATGTTTCTCTTACTAAATTGCAGTGATGCCTTTATCACAAGCCAAGTGACTATATATAAATAGCAGCTTTCTATTTTGTTCTCTTAATCTATATGTCTATCCTTTCATTATTACTATCTTGTCTTATTCATTTTATCTTTATAATAAAAGTTATCTGTTAAGTTTCTCAGATTTGAAATTCCTGTTTCAGATTGCCTTGGCTATTTTAGATTATTTGCAGTCCAATATTAATTTTAGGATCTACTTGCACTGAATCTATAGATCAATTTTGAGAAAATTAATCGGAAATTTACCTCCCCATTTATTCAAATCTTTAAAAACGTCTTCCCATAATATTATATATTGCTTTCTACAAAGCAGTATTACATCGCTGTTGTTAGACTTATTCTTTATTATTTGATATTTTAACATTACAAATTGAAATTTCATAATGAAATATTTGTTACTAGTATATATAGAAGTACTATTGATTTTTATATGCTATTCATATTCTGTGGCTTTGCTAAATTTACTTATTAATTTTGTTTATCTAAAAATACTTTTGAGATTTTGAATATATGATTATGGCATCTGAATAATAATTTTATGTCAGCTTTCCTAATTTGTATACCTTATATACTTCTTTCCTTTATTGCTCTGGCTAGAATCTCCTACTTTGTTAAACATATCAAATAATTTTCTACATAGTTTAAGAAAATATGAAAATTTTCTTATTTGATTGAGATAATTCCACTGATTGATTTTTAGAATGTTAAAATTTCTGGAATAAACACAACTTGGTAGAAATGAATTAGTTTTGTATATGTCACTGGATTACATTAGAAATATTTTATTTAAAATATCAAGAAATAGATTAGGCCATGATTTTTCTTTCTTGTAACGTCAATGTACGATATTGATGCAAGATTATATTAGACTCGTGAAATAATTTGAGAGGTGGGGAGAACAGTAAAATTCAACACCTTGATATTACACTGGGGCCTCAATAACAACAGCTACTCCTGAAGTAACTTAAGATTTTGCTCACCTAGTTATTAATACCAGTTTTTAAATTATAGGTAAGAAAACAAAAATTAGAAAAACTGAACACCTAATATACCATTGAGAGAATAGATAAGTACATTAATAAAATATAATTTATACATATTATGCATAAAAATGTCTTTTCCTTTTTAACCTTTTAACATAGTGATTTCTAATAAATTTTCTAATATCGAACCTAATTTGCATTCCTAGACTAAAAGTTGTGATATGTTATCTTTTTACATATTACTGGATTTCTCTAATACTTTAGCTGAGATTTGGCATCAATATTTATGAGCGAAAGTGGACATAATTTTCCATTTATATACTATACTTATCTGATTTAGGAACCAAGAGTATATTCCCGGTGAAACAAAATGGGCGCAGGTTCTGTGTTTCAATATTCACTGAAAATATTTGTGTAATCCTGAAACTACCTGCTTATTTTACATTTACTATAACTCACTTATAAAATAATTTGGGTCTGATGTTTGCGATGTAAACTGATTTGATGAAGTTTTTTTCATTTCTGATAATTTATATCATTCTATGTATTTTCTTTTTCACCTATTTTCCAATATGTTGGCATAACTTTTTCACAAGAATTTCATATTATGTTTTGATCTTTGGTGCATCTGTAATTTTGTACCCATTCTCATTCCTTTGGTCTTATCACGCCTTGTGACATAAAAAAATAAGACAGTGTGAAGATCATGAAACAATTTAAAATATCTCAGAAAAAAATAATTAATTTTGTATAGAATTTGAAATTTACCTGAATTTTCACAAAAAATTTAAACTGGAGAGAAGTGAAAGAAAGCATAAAATAGGAGTACAGATGAATGAGCTTATGAGTTTGATCTGTCAGATATGGTAAAAAGAAATCTTACTCATTTTTAGAGCAGCAACTTATTTGGGTAAAACGAGTATAAAGACAAATATGTGTTTAATAATAAATTTATTATCAAAATATGACATATAAACAAAAGAGAAATAGTCAAACATATTAATGTTCTTGAAACTATTATTTAGAGAAAATCTAAAAACAGAAATGAATCTGTTAATAATCACATCGATATTAAAAATTTAATATAGATTTTTTCAATGATATATCAATACTCTCAAATCACTAGTGAGGAACCAATGCAGGTCTGTCTCTGTCTCGTACGGAGTCAAAATTTGTACTTGCAGTGGACCTCTTAACCACTTATTATTAAGCTAATTTTTTTCAGTCTCATTGAGATATAATCGACATGCAGTGCTATATAAGCTTAAAGTGTACAACATAACTGGTTTACATTTACTGTAAAATAATTATCTTAATACTTTTAGTTGATATCCATCATCTCATATATATAATAAAAATTTACTTTTGGATACTCAAGAGCTTATTAAACAAAACTATTCATCAAATAAATTTCTAGTCATAAAAGGGGGATAAAGAAAAAATTTCCTTGTGCTAAGAACTCAGGATTTTCTCTTACCTTTCATATGTCACAGAGCACTGGTAACTATAGTCATCAAGTTGTACATTACATCCCTAGTAATTATCTTGTGATAGAAGTTTGCACCTCTGGACCCCCTTTCTCCAATTTCCCATATACCCCCACCTCTGGTACCCACAAATCTGATTACTTTTGTATTAATTTTACTTTTTTGATTCCTCATTCGAGTGAGATCATATGGTATTTGAGTATTTATCTTTTTGTCTGACTTACTTTCACTCAGCATAATGGTTCCTCCCTGTTGCAAATGGCAGAATTTTCATGTTTTTTTTTTTTTTGTATAGCTGTGTAATATCCTATTGTGTGTATGTGCACACATACACAACTTCTTTATCCATTCATCCGTGAACAATTCTGTTGTTTCCATATCTTAGTTATTGTAAATAATGCTGTTATGAACACGGGGGAGCAGATATCTTTTCAAGGTGGCGTTTAGGTTTGCTTTGGCTATATTCCCAGAAGTTGAATATCTGAATTATATGGTAGTTCTATTTGTAAAAATTTTTTGAAGATCCTTTATACTGTTTTCTACAGTGTCTGCAATAGTTTAATGCCGGAAATAGTGCACAAGAGTCCCCTTTTCTTCACATCCTTGCCAGCATATCTCTTGTCTTTTGGATGGTGGCCATTCTATCAGGCATCAGATGATATCTCACTATAATTTCGATTTATATTTCCTTAATGACTCGTAATGTTGAATATCTTTTCATGTACCTGTTGGCCTTTTGCATATCTTCTTTGGAAAGATGTCTGTTTAGGTCTTTTGGCAATTTTTAAATTGGATTATTTGTGTTTTTTGTAATTGCATTTATGAGTTATTTATGCGTTTTAGATATACTCTATCATATACATATTTTTACAATTCCACGGGTTGACATTTTACATTGTTTCTTTTGCTGTGCAGAAGCTTTTTAAGTTTGATGTATTATTTATTGTTTTATTTTGTTGTTTGTATTTTAGGTATATCATGGCCAAAAACCCATGTCAAGGAGCTTTTTTTCTATATTTTCTTTTAGGAGTTTCATGGTTTCAGGTCTTAGATTTAAGTATTTAATCTATTTTTAGTTAATTGTTGTAAGTGGTGTAAGATGGGGGTCCAGTGTCATTTCTTTACATGTGAGTATCTAATTTTCTCAGAACTATTTATTAAAGAGACTGTCCTTTATCCACTGAGTACTCTTGGCTCCCTTGTCAAATACTAGTTGACTGTAACATACTTTGGTTTATTTCTGGGCTATTGATTCTATTCCATTAATGTGTGTCTGTTTTTATATTAGTGCTATATTGTTTTGATTACTATAACTTTATTGTGTAGCTTGAAATCAGGAAGTATGTCTCACTTTGTTCTTCTGTATCATGTCA
This sequence comes from Rousettus aegyptiacus, assembly GCF_014176215.1. NCBI lineage: Eukaryota > Metazoa > Chordata > Mammalia > Chiroptera > Pteropodidae > Rousettus > Rousettus aegyptiacus. The sequence goes on from NW_023416284.1 coordinate 109,094,204, forward strand.
TGACTATTTGGCTATTCTAAGTCTTTGTTATTTACACAAACTTTATGATCTTTTTCTATTTCTGTAAAAACCACCATTAGAATCTTGTTAGAGATTTTATGAACCTATAGGCAGCTTTGGTAATAGGAACATTTTAACAATATTCTTCCAATCCATAAACACAGGGTACTTTTCCATTTATTTGTGTCTTTGATTTCTTTCATCAATATCTGATATTTTCAGAGTACAGATTTTTCATTCTCTTAGATGCACTTATTGCTATGTTTGATTTTATTGTAAGTAGGATCATTTCATTTTCAGACAATGTTAGTGTATAGTAACGCTGTTTTTTAAATGTCGATTTTGTTTCCTACAACTTGACTGAATTTGTTGATTAGATTTAGTTTTTTAGGTGTAGTCTTTAAGATTTTTAATACATAAAATCATGTCATCTTCAAATAAAGAAAATTTTATTTCTTCCTTTCCAATTCTAATATTTTTTTCTTGCTTGATTGCTATGGGCTTCCAGTACTATGTTTAATGGGAATGGTAAGAGTAGGCACCCTTGTGTTTTTGATCTTAGAAGAAACATTTTAAACTGTTCACCAATGAGTATATTAGTTGTAAGTGAATTATGCGCTACCAATAATATTACAGAGTCCAACCTTCACTATATATTTACCATTATCAGTAAGCTTTATACTCCCTTCTTATAATGTTAATTAACATCCTTTTAGTTACACTCAGATAGCTCCCTTTAGCATTTCTTGTGAGGCAGGTCTAGTGGTGAGGAATTTCCATTGCCTTTGGGAAAGTCTTTATCCCTACTTCATTTCTGGAGGACTGCTTCACTGTGTATACTATTCTTGGTTGAGTCTTTTTCCTTTCAATATTTTAAATACGTTATCCCATTTTCTTCTTGCCTGAAAAGTTTCTGTTGAGAACTCCTCTGAGATTTTTATGGGAATTCCCTTGTATGTAACTTCTATCTTTTCTCTTGCTGTTTTAAAAATTATTTTTGCCTTTAACTTTTGACTATTTATAATGTCTCAGTGTAGGCCTAGTTGGGTTGTTTGAGTCTCTTGGATCTGGATATCTATTTCTCTCCCCAGGTTTGGGAAGGTTTCAGCCATTAGTGCTTTAGATGTACTGTCACCTTATCTTTTGCTTCTGATCTTATCATAATGGGAATATTGTTTCTTTTCATTGCGTCTCATTGTGTTTCATAGCCTTTCTTTACTTCTTTTCATTTTTTTCTTTTGCTCCTCTGAATCAATAATTTCAAATGTCTTATCTCCTAGGTGGCTAATTCTTCTGCATAGTCAAAAAGTTCTCTACTAAATTATTTTCAGTTATTGTATCTTTTAACTCTGGAACTTTTTTTTCTGATGGTTTTTATTTGCTGAACTTCTCATTTTGTTCATGTATTGTTTTCTAATTCCATTTAGTCCTTATGTTCTTATAGTTCACTAAACTTCTTTAAGAGAATTATTCTAAATTCTTTGACATTTCATAGATCTCCATTTGTTTAAGGTCAGTTACTGAGTTTTATTAGTTCCCTTTGGTACCGTCAACTTTACCTGAGATCTAATGATACTAATTCCTTTCACTGGTCTCCGTGCATTTGAGCAAGTGGTTTCCACTTCCTAACGCTGCAGGTTTGCTTTGGCAGAGATAGTTTTTCACTGGTCACTTCAGTTTTGGTTTCTGGATGTGTCTGTTGGTAATTGGCAGGTAAGGCTTGCCATTAAGCTCTATTTTAGGTGAGTCAACTGTTTGGGCTCTGAGAACAGGGGTGTGCAAATGTGCCACTGGCTCAGAAAAGCTGGTTAGGACTACTGGCTTGGTTCCCTGTTCAAGTGAGTCTGTTCAAGATGAGATCTCTGGTTTCCTGGATTCTCTAGTCAGGATTACTAGATCGTCATGACTGGGTACTAAGCAGTAGTTGGCACTAAGAATTAGCTTCCCTGTCCTGGTGGGATAGCAGGAGGGGACATAGGTCTTGCATGGCTCACTGTTTATGGGTTCAATGAGACAAGAGTGTGCACTGAACATCCTGGTGTTGCTCTGCAGACCAGGAAAGCTATGGACTATTTTCCCTATTGAACTGCCACAAACACAGGGCTGTCAAATGGCTGTGTGTTCTAGATGGGTTCCCTGGTCTAGTGGGCTAAGGGTTCTATTCAGCAATAAGTGGGGCTAAAAAATTAGTTTCCGTGCCCTAGTATAGTGAGAGAAGCCGATTCAGAGCCAGTCTTGCTATTAGTAGTCTTGACTCAAACCTTTCTGTGCCTCAAGTTCTCTGGCCATATAGGGCTAATGGCTTTTCTCAGGGTGTGGCCAGCTCTGCTTGTCCCTCTGTTGGCTCAAGAGTTCCTGGGTTAGGAAGCCTCCAGGTATTCTTGCCAGCCCTTCCTCTCATATAGGACTGGAAGCCATGCTCTGTTGTGGGTGGGGCTCCAACTCAGGCTCATACCTGGGCAGGATTGGGAGAAAGCCCACTTCACATAACTCCCAAATTTTCCCAGTCAGGAACTGTGGTTGAGAGGGTCAGGCAGCCTAGTTCCTCAGTTGGTGGGGCTACAACTCAGCTGTTCTTTCTGGGTGTGGGCAGTCCAGGCTCCAGGACCAGCACTCCTTGTTTGGGGACCCAAATTAGGCAGACCTCAGCATGCCAAGTTCCCTGGTCAAACTGTACTACCTGTTTGTTTTTGCCCCTGAGCAGAGCCACTGGTTGGGCTAGTACTTTGGCTCTGCAAGAAGAAACTTGGTCTCCAAAGATTCCAGTGCGGGTTGTTGTTGATCCTCTCCCCGCTTCTCCCTCACAGAATCTCAGTGGTTGAGCTCCATAGATTTTCATCCCAATGGGGTGAAACTAGAGTAGGAGCTCTCATAACACAACCCACATAGGTGGGTATGGGGCTGAGTATCACCCCCATAAGCTTAAGGGAGATGTCTTGGCATGATGCTCTGCCAGCCTGGGGGTGGAGGAACAGTACAGTATGTAATCATTCCTCTTAGCCTTCTAATGGATTCTGTCTCCATCTCTATGATGCATTGTGTGGGGTGGAGGGAGGCATGTTTTTGCCTCACTTCCATGTTCTGGGATTTTCTCAGTGGTGTCTTGTCAATGAATAATTGTTACTTGTTCTTGTGAGGGGGAGCAAAGTTAGGAATGATCTATGTCATCATCTTGGTGATGTCTCTCCCCTATTCTTATTTAAGTTATTCTCACATGGGACTGTATTTAGTGACAGAGTATTTCACTTCAATTAATTTCCTTTCATGATAAATATGTAAATTCAACATGTTGAGGAACAAGTCTATTTATTCTTTACTTGTATCTCACTACCTAAATTAAAAAAAAAAAATGGGAGGCTGTGCATCTGAAATGTCCTCATGTCTTTTTTTCTTTATTTTCTAATTGAACTATGTATAACTTTCTCTTTGACCTTAATACACTTAAAAAGTGAAAGGGACCTCAGATCTCCCAGTCAATTCTATTTTACAGCTAAGGGTCATCCTAACCAGGTTTGGGTTTTATATGTGGATAATTTACTATGTAACAGGAAAGCTCTGTACTAGCCTTCCCACATTCTCTATGGAAACCTTTCTTGTCTGGCAGTCTAGCATCTGCTGAGGACTATTTTGTCAATACTATTGTTCTTAATCAAAACATAAGGTATTTGAAACACACAGAAATAGCACAGTTTGTATTTTGGTGTTGCATAAGTGTTTGCATTAGAACATGTTCTGGGATATGTCTGAAAGTATTTGTGTGGTTTATTTTAAACATAGAGTCCTAATACAGTCAGGTCAGGTTTAATAAATTTACCAAACTATTTTCATGGAACATAAAATTACAAATCCCCTGCCACTTCATCCTAGCCTTTCCATTTATACAGCCACAAATGATCCTCATGTAATCTCATCCCTTCTATCTTTATATCCACGTTGTTTTTTTCTTTTTGTATTAGTATAGCAGGTCAGTACAATACAGAAACTCATTTGTAGAAATTTAATCATTGCTTTAGTTAATTGAAAAAATACTAGTGTGTTGAAACCTGAATGTTAAAAGGAGATACAGAAATATAATTAGTATGTGTGTGGATCTACTTACTCCAACTCGCCATAGTTCAAAAAGATTCATTTTAACTTCCACTTTCTACTAACCTAATCCAGAATTCCTATACTTACTAAAGACCACAGTCTCTATTTGAATCCTAGATTACTAAGGAGTCCAAAATTCTGTGTACAAATTTACCACTACCAACTATCTTGTCCTTCAATTTTTTAGATCAGATTTCTAAAACTAAATGCTTGCAGGAGTGAAATAAGTAAATGGGATATAAGGTCCAAACCAGATTTATGATCTTAGTGCATGCCCATTCAGTGTGAACTAGAGAGGGCATGCCCTATTTCAGGGAGTTACTTGTAACTTAGTTCCAGCTTATTTTTATCACACAAATATATGAACCTACTTTGATAAACAAGTTAGTACTTCATTCAAATCCACAGCAAAGCAGGATTTTCATGTTAATTCTCATAATTTAAGAAGTTAAGCCATCAATGCCTATATATCTGTCTACTTATTTACTTTTGTGCACCAAGATTGAAGGGAAAAACAATACACGTATTTCCTTACTATTGATCTCTTTCAAGTGCCTATTTCAAGGCGGATGACCAAGAGAGGTTCCTTTTCATCTGTCTGCCCACTACTGCTTCTATTTTTTGTTCGATGCACAAAATTTCCTTAAAAGAACAGGGGTTCCATTTTTCAATTCTCAGTCACATCTTCTCATCGATACCACACATGAACTCACTCACCTGGAATTTCAGACAGAAACACACTTACCGTTTCCTAATCCTATAGTAAGATACCATATTTTAAAATAAGCAAACAAACACCATAACCCCACTGGCAAAAATATTCACATTTCTAAATCAGAATTGTTTTGAATTAACAATCTGACACACTGCAGATTCTTAATCCTTGGGTAGTTCATGTATTTTTAAGCAAACAAGGCAACAATAAAGTAGGATGAAATTCAGAAAGCTGTCTCTACTTCTTTATTATCTTAGCAATCAAAAAGGCCTTTTCTTTGCAATATTTCATTTGTTTAAGTATATTTAGTATAAATAGCTCTGCCTTCTTACATCTGATGCAGGTACTAATACTGTTCATTCTAAGGTCTGGTATCTATAAAGCCTTATGTATTTTGAAGGGGAAGTGTTCCAAAATGTCCATGTAGAAAAATAAGATTTCTTTCCTTATAGAATAGAAACGGCATTTTAATTTGGACCTTCAATGAAAACAGTGGGTTTTGGTTACTGAAACAAATGTTTCCTTTAAGAATGTTTACAGAACTGAAAACATTTTACTAAGAAATATGAGCTTTATTTAGTTATCTGTAGTTATAATGAGATCAAAGTAAAAGGAATTTAATTCTCAAGGCATCCTCTTCAATTCTCAACATTTTTACCTCAGGAAATTGATGTCACATTTTCCATATTCTATAGAGTGTTTCACCAATAAATTGTTCAAGGTATTTGTACATTTAATAGGGATAAAATTTAAGTGTTTTAAACAGAGGTAAACACCACCACGTTCTGAGATATTTGTAGAAATATTCCTGATTAGTGAGGAAATAAGCCTTAGGAGACTCATAATTTCTAAGTAAAGGAAGGAAGAGAGATTGATTGGTAGAACACAGAAAGAAGCAATTCAAAATGAACAAGAAAAACAGAAGTACATATTGCAACGATTCTCAAGCAGGGAAGAAGTCTAAATCTGTAGGCCTTTTACAGAAAGAAAACAATCAAATTTTTATATAAACTATATTTTATATAAACTATAACCTGAATAAATGGAAAAATATGCTAATTACTTGAATCAGGAGACAATATTATTAACGCAATACTCTCTAAATTAATCTATACTATACAATGCATATTTTGGGGATGACGTTTTGGGGGAATTTAGTTTAAATCAACTAGACCAAATAAATCTATTAAAGGCTAATAAAGGAGTCATGCCAATTAGATTTAAAATCTAACAAAGTCACACTAATTAAAAGTATGGAACTTGCACAAAATAGACTAAAAGGATAAGACGAGACAAGATTAACTGGCTTAGTATCCTGCCAACCTCTGAAGTAGGGGGCTTTAGGCAACTGACCTAATCTTGGTAAACTATAGTTGTCTCACGTTATAAAAAATTATTTCACAGGATTGTCGTAAGGACAAAATTTCTCACAGCTAAAACATAATATTAGCTGATATTTATTGAATTTTTAAATTATCACAGAATAGAAACTCTAGAGATAGGCTCAAGTATATAAAAATGTGGTATGTGCCAGAGATGAACATTTTATATTGATGAGAACAGACTATGTAATATATGGATAACAGTGTATTTATAAAAAAAAATTCCAATCTTGCACCATGAATAAAGATATAGTACAAGTGGACTATATATTTGGTTATAAGAAATGAGGCTAAAGATAACTAAAGATAGGTAATTATGTATATAATTTTAGAGTAGTGAAGGTCCTTCTAAGCTAAATTCCAAAGGCAGAAGCAATATAGAAAAACAGACTCAATCTTTAGGCCACATCTTTTTACCCAGCATTTACCACAGTTGATCACTTTTCCTCCTTGATACATACTGTTTCCTTTAGAGTCTAGGACTTAAGACTGTCATGGTTTTCTCCAGCCTCCTGGGTCCCTCTTTGTCTCTTCAATATTCTCTTCTCTATGGTCTCTTAATAAAGCAATGTTTTGGTCCTCTGATGCATTCTCTTGAATTCAAGTACTATCTGTATGCAGATTACTTCTAAATTTTTATCTTCACCCCTAAACCAATTCTTATACATCTAACTGCCTATTCAACATCTCCATCTAGAAGTTTCATAGATTTCTCAAATATAACAAGTGCCAAACTGAAATGCTGATTTTCACCCCCAAATCTTATCTATGCCTAGCTTTCCCCATCTCAGTTGATGGCAATTCATCCTTCTCGTTGTTTAGATGGACTTTGGTACATCTTTCATCCTTTTTTACCTTTACACCTCCCATCTAATTCATTATGAAATTAATTCAAAAACATATCCAGAATCTACTCACCACTTCAGTAGTTGCCACCTTGATCCAAGTCAACATTATCTGTTGCCTGGATGACTGCAATAGTCGAACGTATCTTCCTGATTCCAATTTTAACCTTCTTTTCAGTCTAGTCTCAACAGAACAGCTAGAGTTCTTCTTTTAACATGAAAAGCTACACCCACTCAAAATCCTGCAATTTTTCTGCATTTCACTCAGATTAAAAGTCAAGGACTTACTATGGCATATAAGACTCTTCTAATACAACTCCAGCCACACTAGCCACATTGCTGTTTGTTGAACATGCTGCACAATCTTTGCTTTCAAAATGCTCTTCTCCTAGGGGAGAGGTAGATTAACACTCACCTCCTTCAGTTCTTTGTTTAAATGGCTCCTCCATAAGCTTGTCTTCCCAAACATAGTAGTTAATACTGGAACCTGCTCCCAGGCACATGCACACATATGCATAAGGAAGGTTACAGGAGTCATGAGGTGCAGGTTTACTTAGCAGAATATACTATCAAAATCACTCATATATACCATCATGCAGTGCTTCACAATGAGTACATGTTCTGAGAAATGAATCACTAGGCACTTTTGTTGTGTGAATATGATAGAGTATGCTTACAGAAACCTACATGGTAGAGCCTATAGCTTCTAAACTACAAGCTTGTATACCATATTAAACAACTTAAGATTACACACAAAAGAAAATGATGCAATCCAGGGCTGCAATAAATGAGGGGCATGAGGCTGTCGATGGTAGAACATACCATTCTGTTATATAGCATGTTATTTTTTTAAAGTAGAAATGATAAGTATAATAAATATATAAGTTAGTAACATTTATTGCCATCAAGTATTATGTACTGTATATAATTATATGTGCTATACTTTTATGTGACTGGCAGCACAGGAAGTTTATGCCAGCCATCACCACAAACACGTAATACATTGTACTATGAGGATACAGTGTCGCTAGGTGACAGGAATTTTTTCAGCTCCATTATAATCTATAGGACTACAATCATCTATGCAATCAACCATTGACCAAAATGTCATTATGTGGTACATGACTATAAATACATGTATGTATACACATGAATGAGAATGACATATTTAATAACAGTAATTTACCTCTGTGATGGGATTATAAGTAATTGATTTTTCTTTGCACTTATCTATATTTTCCAAATATTTAAAATTCAACATAATTTTTTAAGCATTTAAAACCACCAGGAAGAATAACATCACCAAGATGGCAACATAGGTTGTTCCTGACTTTGCTCCCCGTCAGAATAACAAGTAACAACTATTCATGGACAAGACACCGCTGAGAGAATCCTCGAGTAAGAGAGTGAAGCTGAAGCACACCCCTGCACCACCAACCCAAGACAGATAGCATTAAAAGGGTAAGAGGAATGACGATATTCTGAATGTTTTGCTCCTCCCAGGCCAGCACAGCACCATGCCAAGAGTTCTCCCTTAGCCTATGGTACCTTCAGTGGAAAAACAGCCCAGGGGGCCCCAACTCTGGTCTCACCCCAAGGGGACCACAGTGGAATCTGAGAAGAGGGAAGGGGCTTGCAACAACCAGCACTTGTTTCTTGGAAGACCAAGTTACTACCATCAGAGTCCAATGAGTAGTCCCAACCAGCAGCTTTTCTTATCTTCAGAACCAAGCTGGTGGTGTATTCTGATCAGGGAAATTGGTGGAGCGTATTTCTGCCTGATACAGGTCCTCAAATAAGTTTTCTTGACCAAAGAGTTTGGTTTGTCCAGGCATGGGACCTAGGTCACAGTCCTTACCTACTGTAGAGCTTGGTATTGGGCCCAATCTGACCAGAAGGACTGGTGAGAACACCTGGAAGCTGTGCGACTTAGCAATACTTCAGCAGAGAGGGTGGACAGAGCATATTGTATGTACAGCAAAGCTAGTGAACTTCGAGAGCAGGCTGGCTTGAGTTTAGGCTAAGAACAATGAGCTATGTGGTCTGTAGTTCTGCTTCTCCTACTGCCCACATACAGAGAAACTAATTCATACCCCTCTCCTTGCTGAAAACTGACTTCAGCCTACCTGACTAGGGAGCGATCAGAGTACACAGGAAGCTGTGTAGCCCACGCAATATCCCTGATTATAGTGGAACTTGATCACAGTCCAGCTCAGGGATTTCCTTGACTGCAGAGCATAATCAGTAGCTTCATTTGACCAGAATATTCAGTGTACACTCTTGCCTGATTGGGTCCCCAAACCATAAGCTCTGTAGGTCCTAGATCTGTCCTGCTGCCCTGCCAGGGCAGAGAAGCTAATAGATCCCTGTAATATTGTGTATAGTAACCAGTTACAACCATCTAGTAAACCTGACCAGAGAACCCAAGCAACCACAGAGCTCATCCTCCAGCCTCACTTGGGGAGGGAATTAAGCCAGTGGCACGACCCCCTCTCCCAACTTCAGAGCCTTTACTGTTGACTCACCCCAAAACAGAACCTAATAAAAGGTTCACTTGCCTGAGGAGGTAATACATAAATATGCCCAGAAACTCAAAGTGCTTGTGCAAAGTTTGAAAGAGGATACCACTTACTCATATGCGCATATACCAACATAAGGAATCAAGGATCATGAAAACAAATTCAGGTAAATATGATACCACCAAAGGAAACTAATAAATCTCCCATGCCTATCCCTAATGAAATGGAGATCTATGAATTGCCAGATAAATTATTTCAGAATGATTCCCTTAGAGAAGCTTAGAGAACTACAAGAACACACAGACAGCTAACCAATTTTTTTTTAAATGCATGAACAAAATGAGAAATTCAACAACTAGAAACCGTGATAATCATCTTACATTTGAAAAGCACAATAACTATACTAAAAAAATCCAAGACAGAGCTTCAAACGCAAACTCTGCCATGCAGAAGAATTAGTGACCTGGAAGATAGGCTATTTGAAATTTTCCAGAAGAGGAAAAAAGAAAAAAAAGAGTGAAGAAGGCCTATAAGACTGATGGGACAAAATGGAAAGAAACAATATTCATATTACAGAAATTCCAGCAGAATAGAGGAGTGATATCAACATCATGGAGGTGTGAGTCATTCTGTTTTTCTCTACATTTATATTTACAACTAATTGAACATCCACAACCAAAAAAAAAGTGCCTCTGCATAGCATACAAGAAAACCAGATTCATCCACATACCTGAAAGTAGGTTCACTGGACCTCAGAGGAGTAAGTAGAGGCTGGCAAAGCATATCTGGCAGTGGTTCAACGTGACCCTCCTGGCAGAGGAGGTAGAGGTGAAAGTGCTTTTCTCTTTTAAATATGCACGTTCCCAACTTTAATAGTGATTCAGCTCTATCTAGTCAGAGTAACAAAAAACTTGTGCTATAGTGCCACCTTCTGGAAATCAAATTCAAATTCTATTACCAACCTGCTCAACTGTTAGAATCAGAGTAAACAAAGCCTTGCCTAAATAGGAAATCAATCCACTACTTCAAAGGTGTCAGCAGAAGTACTTCTCATCAAACAGAAAAAAATCATAATGCCACAAAAAGCAAATGAAAAATTTCCAGTAATCAGTCTCGAAGACATGAAATGTTGTTATCAAAATTGTTGTTATAAAAAATTCAATGACCTATAAGAATACTAAGAATACAACCTCTGTAATATTAATGAACATGAGTACTTTACCAAAGAAACTAAAAGTCTAAAAAAAAAACAATCAAACAAATTCCAAAGGTGAAGAACTCAATAAATGAGAAGACTGTATTAAAATTGACTGGATGGAGAGAGAATTAGTGAGCTGGAGAATAGGAATCTAGAAATTATTCAGGTAAAAGAAGTAACATTTTTAAAAAATGAAGAAACCCTATGAGAGTTATTAGACTCTATTAGAAAAGCCAGCATAAGAAAAATAGGTGTTCCAGAGGGAGAAGCGAGGAAGATGGGATCAGATATTTACATAAAGAAATAATAGCTGAGAACTTCTTAAATCTAGAGAAGGAACTAGATATACAACTCCATAATGTTAACTGTATGCCTATTCTCTCAATGCAAAAAGACCTTTTCTAACACATATTAAAATTGTCTAAAATCAAAAAGAAATTTAAAGGTAGCCAGGAAAAAAAAAATGAGTCTATAGAGGAACTCCCATTAAGCTACCAGCACATTTCTCAACAGAAACTCTATATGCCAGAAAAGAGTGAAATGACATCTAAAATATTTAAAGATTAAAACTGCCAGCTGAGAATACTCTATCGAGTAAAGTTAGTCTTCAGATATGAAGGCGAAATAAAGGTTCCCATAGACAAACAAAATCTCAGAGAGATTGCCACCACTAGACTTGATTTACAAGAAACGTTAAAACAAGTTCTTCGAATGGAAATGAAAAGACAAAAGTACACAGAATTCCAATTAAAATTAGTCAGAATTAGAAAATTAACTTTTGTAATATGGTAAACTCCTAATTATAGCATAAAGATTAAAAATACATTAAAAGTAACTATAACTACTACAACTTGGTAACAAAATTATAGCATAAAATTAATTTGTGACAATATAAAAGGGGAAGAATAAAAGGATGAAACTATAGGCAAATAAATGTAAATTATTAGCAGTAAAAGAACTATTTTATCTCTATAATGTTTTATATACTTCATAAACACAAAGCAAATATCTGTTGCAGAGACAAGAACTATTTTTTTTAGAAAAGGGGAATGTGAGGAAATCACTATGGAAAACAAATTAAAAAGATAAAAGAAAACCAGAAGGAAAAAGAACATAATGGCAACAGTAAATCCTTACATAACATAACTGCCCTAAATGTAAATAGATTGAACTCACCAAATAAAAAGCAAAGAGTGGTTAGATGGATTGAAAAATAAAACCCAACTATATACTACCTACAGGAGACTCATCTCAGCTTTAAAGGCACACATGGACTCAAAGTGAAAGGATAGAAGATAATATTCCAAGCAATTGGAAACCAGAAGACAAGCATAGATACATGTATATCAGACAATACAGATGCCTAGCCAAAAAGGGTAACAAGGGGCAAAGAAAGTCATTGTATAATGATAAAAGGGTGAGTACATCAAGAAGATATAACGTAAATATATATGCTCCCAACAGCCAGGTAGCTAAATATATTAAGCAAATAGAGTAGTCCTCTGTATCCACAGGAAATTGGTTCCAGGAACATGTCACCCTCACCTTGCCTGAGGACACTAAAATCTAAGGCTGCTCAAGTCCCTCATAAAATGGAATACTATTTGCATATAAACTATGTACATTCTCCTATAAACTTTAAGTAAATTCTAGATTACTTTAATACAATGCAAATGCTATGTAAATAGTTATCATACTATAGGAAATAAAAAGATCTGTATACATTCAGTACAGATGCAATCATTGTAAGTCTAACTACATAGTATATGCTTGCCATAAAGTAACATTTTTTCCATATATTTTTTATCCATAGTTGGTTGATTCCATGATACAGAGAGCTAACTATAATAACAGATTTTAAGGGGGAAAAAGACAATACGATAACGGTAGTGGACTTCAATACCCCACTATCATCAGTGAATAGATCATCTGGACAGAAAATCATCAAGGGAACATTTCAACTGAACCACACTTTAGCACAAATGAATCTAATAGATTTATATAAACATTCCAGTCAACAACAGCAGACTATACATTCTTCTAAAATGCACATAGAACATTCTCTCGAGTAAATCAAAACAAATCAACGAATTTAAGAAGACTGAAGTCATACCAAATATCTTTCCTGACCATGATAATATGAAAATAGAAACCTATAGCAAAAGGAAAGAGGGAAAATCTTTAACTACTTCAAAAATAAACAACACACTTCTAAACCATTAGGTCAAAGAGAAATCAAAAGAGCATGCAAAATTATCTCAAAAAAATGAAAATACTGTAGGAAACAGCAAAAGTTGTTCTGAGAGGAAAGTTTATAGTAATAAATACAAATATTCAAATATTAAGTCCTCAATTAAACAATCTTTATACTTCAAAGAACCAGAAAAATATACCAAAGTTAGCAGGAGGAAGGAAATAATGAAGATCAAAGCAGAAATAAGTAAAATAGAGACCAGAAAATCAACAAAACTAAGAGCTCATTATTCAAAAAGATAAACAAAACTGACCTTTAGATGAAAAAAAAAAGACCCAAAATAAGAAATGGAAGATTACAACTGATACAACAAAAATACACAGAATCCTAAGAAGCTACTATGAACAATTATATGCCAACAAATTACATAGCCTAGAAAAGGGATACATTTCTAAAAAAAGCAAAACCTACCAGGCTTGAATCAAGATTAGAAAATCTGAACAAATCAATAATGAGTAAAGAGATCAAATCAGTAACCAAAAAAGTCCTAAATCAGAAAACTCTAGGTAGGACCCAATGGTTTCACTATAGAATTCTACCAAATATTTAACATAAAAAATTAAAACCAATCTTCCTCAAAACTTCCAAAATATCGAGGAAGGAACACTTCTAAACTCATTCTATGAAGCCAGCATTCCTCTGACACAAAAATATGGCAAAGATGGCACAAGAATACAAAACTATAAACCAATGTCTGTGAAGAATGTAGGTGTAAAAATTTGCACAAAAATTTTAGCAAACCAAATTCAAGAATATATTAAAAGGATTATACGACATGACCAAGTGGGATTTATCCCTGAGATGCAAGTATGGTTCAACAAACACGTATCAATAAATATAATACATCGCATCAATGAAATGGAAGATAAAAATATATGATCATCGCAATCAATATAGAAAAGGCATTTAACAAAATACAACATCCTCTAATAATAAAAATGAATTGGTTATAAAAGAAACATCTTTTAATAAACGATTTAATAAATTCTATATTTAGCAAACCCACAGCTAACATTATACTCAATGGAGAAAAATTAAAAGTGTTTCCTATAAGATTAGGAATAAGACAAGGAGTTCCACTATCACCACTCCTATTGAATACAATACCTTAAGTCCTCTGTATAGCAATTAAGACAAAGAAAGAAAAGGTATCCAAACCACGAAGGAAGAAATAAAACTTAGTATTTGCTGATGATATAATCTCACATACCAAAAATCTCAAACTGCTGGAATTAACAATTTCAGTAAATGGCAGTATACAAATTCAATAAGTAGAACTAAATTGCATTCCTTTGTATTAACTAAAGCATCTGAAGAATAAAGAAAACTATCCCATCACAATAGCATCAAGAACAATAAAACATTTGGGAATATATTTAACCAAGGAGGTAAAAGATGTCTACACCGAAAACTATAAGACTTTGATGAAAGAAATTGAAGGAGAAACAAATGAAAAGATACGCTGTATTCATGGATTAGAATAATTAGCATTAAAATAATCATACCACCCGAAGCCATCTATGAATTCAGTATAACCCCTGTCAGAATACCAACGAGATTCTTCACAGAAATAGAGAAAACAATACTAAAATTTGTGTAGAATAGAGAAGATCCAGAATAGCCAAAGCAATCCTCATAAAAAAGAAGTTGGAGGTATTAGGCTTCTATATTTTAAACTATACCCTGAAGTCATAATTAAAAAAAACAACAACAACGAATCAGTATAGTACTGGCACAAAAAGAGATACATAAGCCAAAGGAACAAAATAGAGAGCCCAAAATTAATTCTTAGTATATACAACAACAAATATTAGACAAGGGAGCCAAGAATACCCAATGAGCAAAGAATAATCTCTTCAACAAACGGTACTGGGAAAACTAAAAAACACATGCAGAACAAAAATTGAACCTCTATCTCCACTCACAAAAATTAACTCAAAATGGATCAAAGATTTAAACATAAGACCTGATACAATAAAACTGATAGAAGATAGGGAAAAAGCTCAACAATATTGGTCTTGGCAATGATTTTTCAAAAAAAATATGTCACTAAAAGCAAAAATCAAAAGAAATACATAAAACTCAAAATTTTCTGCACAGAAAATGAAAAACAATGCAAAGACAACATACAATGGGAGAAAATATTTGCAAACCATACCAGATAAAGGATTAATATCCACACTATGTACAGAACTCAACCAATAACAAAAAAAGCAATCTTATTAAAAATGGAAAAAAGAACTAAACATTTTTCCAAAGAGACATCAAAATGATCAACAGACATATGAAAGGATGCTTAAATAACTTATCGTCAGGAAAATGCAAATAAACAGAAGATATCACCTTGTATCTGTTAAAATGGCTATCATTAAGAAGACAAGACATAACAGGTACTGAGAAGGATATAGTGAAAAGCAAACTTTTATATATTGCTGGTGGGAATGTAAATGGGTCCAACTACTAAGAAAAACAAGATGGTAGTATATACCTGGTGAGGCTGTCCTTCAGAACTGAAAAAGGAATAAAGACTTTCCCAAACAAATGTTAAAGGGAGCTCACTATCACTATAACTGCCTTATAAGAAATGCTAAAGGGAGTTCTTTAAGTGAAGGTAATAGGAAACTAACAATAATAAGAAAAGGAAAAGTCACTGATAATGGCAAATATATAGCCAAAGTTAGATTTTATGGTAAATGGTATATGGTAATGGTGAAGTGTAATTGACTTGCAACTCTAGATTAAAAGTTAAACAAAATGGTATATGGTAATGGTGAAGTGTAATTGACTTGCAACTCTAGATTAAAAGTTAAACAAATGTGGTAAAAATATTCATAACTACAATAATCTGTTATTACACAACATGAACTATATGAACATTATAACATCAATAACCTAAAATGTGAGGGGGAGAAGTAAAATGTTGGAATTCTATTGATGCTATTATCAGTTAAAATAGAGTATTACAATTTTAAGATCATTTATAAAATCCTTGTATCCACAAGGGAAAAATCCATAGTAACTAAAGAAAAGAACAAGACAAAGACTACAAAATAAATAGATACCACAAGACATCAAAATACAAAGGAAAGATGGTAAGAAACAATGAACAGATCTACAAAACAACCAAAAAAAAAATCAACAAAATGGTAATAGTAATTTCTTACTTAACCAATAATTACTTTAAATATAAACATATTAAATTCTCCAACCAAAGTCGCTACATGGATAAATGGATTTAAAAAAAATTAATGATTACCTGCTTATAAGGGACTCACTTGAGCTTTAAAAATACACATAGCCTGAAAGTAGAAAGCTTAATATGTTTCAAGCAAATAGTAACCAAAAAACAAAGAGAGACAAATAAGGTCATTATTTAACAATAAAGGGTTAAATATGTATTTGTCCAACATTAGAGCACCTAAATATATAAAGCAAAAACTAACAGAGCTAAAGGAGAAAAAAATAGCAGTACAATAATATTAGGGAACTTTAACACCTCACTTCAACAGATAGATCATCCAGATACTGAATCAATAAAGAGACAGAGGATCTGAAAACACTATAGACCAAAGGAACCAATGAGACATATACAGTATATTTTACCCAATGACAGCAAAATATACATTCTTCTCCAATGCACATGGAACATTTTCTAAGATATCATATTTTAGGCCAGAAAACAAATCTTAGCAAATACAAGATTTTGAATTCATACCAAGCATCTTCTCTGACCACAATGGTATAAAACTGGTAGTAACAGGAAAATTGGAAAATTCACAAATACATGGAAATTAACACTCTTCTGGAAAATCAATGGATCAATGAAGATATTAAAAGAGAAATGAAAAAATATCTTTAGACAAATGAAAATTAAATCACAACATACAAATAACTTATGAGATACAGCAAAAGCAGTTCAAAGAGGGGAGTTTTTAGCAATATATACCTATATTAAGAAGAAAGATCCCAAAACCCCAAAAACCTAACTTCGCTCAGAAAAAGAGGAGTGAATTGAGCCTAACTTAGCAGAAGTAAAGAAATAAAAAAGATTAGAGCAAAAATAAATGATAAAAAACAGTAAAATAATAAAAGATCAATGAGAGTAAAATTTGGTTCTTTGAAAAGATAAAAACAAAAGACTAACCTTTAGTTAGATTAACCAAAGACAAGGGAGAAGATATAAAACTATAAATTAAAAAAGAGACATCGCCACAGAGATACAAACAATCAGAGAAAGCTACTATGAACTACTATGAACAACTATATGGCAACAAACTGGACAACCTAGAAGAGATGAAAAAAATTCTTAGAAACACATATATTAAGATGCAATCAGGAAGAAAGAGGAAGTCTGAATAAACCAATTACTAGTAAGGCAATTGAATCAGTAGTCAAAAACTTTCCATCAGAAAACCCAAGGACCAGATAGCTTCACTGGTGAATTTTAATTTAAAGAAAAATCAATGCCAATCCTTCTCAAACTCTTTAAAAAAAAAAAATCAACAAGGAAGGTACACTTCCAAACTTACTTTACAAGGTCAGCATTATTTTGATAGTGATAAAGCGGTAGCAAATCAATTTCAATGGCACTTAACCGGGTCACTCTCCATGATCAAGTAGGACTTATGGGAAGCTGACTGTTCAATACCTGCAAATCAATCAATACTATACATCACATTAATATAATAAAAAAAGAATCATATGATCATCTTAATAGATACAGAAGAAGTATTTCATAAAATTCAACATCTGATGCTGGAAAAAAAAAAAAGTTAGGGATAAAAGGAATGTTACCTCAACATAATAAAGACTATATATGAGAAATCCACAGCTAACATCATAATTGAGAAAGATTGAAAGCTTTTCCTCTAAGCTCAAGAACAGGACAAGGGTGCCCACTCTCACCACTCTGTATTTAGCACTGGAAGTCTTGCCAGAGCACTCAGGCAAGAAAACAAAAAAAGTCAGAATTGAAAAAGAAGTAAAACTGTCTCTATTTGCAGTTGACATAATTTTGTATATTGAAAATCCTAAAGACTACCAAAAAAAAAAAAAAAAACCAGATCTAATCAACAAATTCAGAAAAGTTGCGAGATCCAATTTTTACATTAACATGAGAAAATCAGTAGTGTTCTATACAGAAAAGAAATAAAAATATTGGCCACACCTACCCAAGGACATTACCAGCAAACACATCCAGAAACCCAATCTGAGCTGACTGGTGAAAAACACTCCCTGCCAATGTGAACCTGCAATGTCTAGAAATGAAGACCACGTACTCAAATGCACAGACACCAACATAAGGAATGAAGATCATTCAAAATCAGGTAAATTTGACATCACCAAAGGGAATTAATAAAACTAATAACTAATCTTAAAGAAATGGAGATTTATGAAATGTCACACAAAGAATTTAGAATAATCTTTTTAAAGAAATTTAGTGAACTACAAGAGCATACAGACTAACCAGCAGTCTCCAACCTTTTTGTTATTAGTTGAATTAATTTAATTCATTTAATCAATGAATTCAGTAAAGTTGCAGGATACAAAATTAAAATACAAAAATCAGTAGAGCATCTATTCACTAACAACAAATTATTTGAAAAAGAAATAAGAAAATAACCTCATTTACAGTAACATCAAAAAACAATAAAATACTTAAGAATACACTTAACCAAGGAGAATAAAGATCTCTACTCTGCAAACTACAAGACATTGATGAAATTAAAGAAGAGACAATAATGAAGAGCTATTCTGTGCTCATAAATTCAAAGAACTAATATTGTTAAAAATGTACACAGTACCCCCAATCATTTGTAGATTCAATGAAATATCTTTTAAGATTCCAATGGCATTCTTGAAAAAAGGAGAAAAAACAATTCTAAAATTTATATGGAACCACAACAGACTAAGAATAGCCAACATAATCCTGAGAAAGAACAAAATGGGAGGCATCACACTTCCTGATTTCGAACTACACTACAAAGCTACAATGACCAAAAACAGTACAATATTGGCATAAAAACATAAATAATGGAGCAGATTGAAAGCCCAGAAATAAACTAAGCATTTACTAATATTTGAAATGGAGCCAAGAATATTCAATGGAAAAAAGACATTTCTTCAATAAATGTTGTTGAAGAAATTAGATATTCACATGTATGTAAAAGACTGAAACTAGACCCCCGTATTACATTAATCACAAAAATTAACCATAATGGATAAAAGACTTACATAAGATCTGAAATCATGAATCTCCTAGGTGAAAACCTAAGAAAAAAGCTCTTTGATATAGGTCTCATCAATAATGTTTTGGATATGACACCTAAAGCACAAGCAAAGCAACAAAGCAACAAAATAAAAAGTAAACGAGTGGGACTACATCCAACTAAAAAAAATTCTCAATACCAAAAAGAATGATAAAGTGAAAAGCCAAACTATGTAATGGAAAAAAACATATTTGAAAACCCTATATCTGATAAGATGTTCATATCCAAATATATATAAAGAACACATGGCAAAACAAACAAAAAAAACACCATAGTAATTTTAAAATGGGCAAAAGACCTGAATAGACATTT
This sequence comes from Rousettus aegyptiacus, assembly GCF_014176215.1. Classification (NCBI taxonomy): domain Eukaryota; kingdom Metazoa; phylum Chordata; class Mammalia; order Chiroptera; family Pteropodidae; genus Rousettus; species Rousettus aegyptiacus. The sequence continues at coordinate 109,113,787 of NW_023416284.1, forward strand.
TCCGAAGCCAATATATGACTAGCCAACAGGTACATGAAAAGACGCTCAATATCACTAGTCATTAGGGAAATACAAATCAAAACTGTAATGGCATTGCACCTATGCCTGTTAGAATGGCCATTACCTAAAAGATAAGGATAGTAAATGTTGGCAAGGATATAGAGGAAAAAGAAACTTTGTGCACTGTTGGTAGGATTGTGAAGTGGTACAGCCACTATGAAAAACAGTATGGAGGATCCTCAAAAAATTAAAAAACTAGAACTACTATATAATTCAGCATTTCCATTTCTGGGAATATATTCAAAGGAAAGAAAAACACTATCTCGGAGATACCTGCATTTCCCATACTTACAACAGTAGCATTTACAATAGCCAGGACATGGAAAAAACAAGTGTTCGTCAATGGATAATAAAAAAGTGTATATATATTCAATATATATATTCTGAATATATGTATATTCAATAGAATATTATATATCCATAAAAAATGAGTCATCCTGACATCTGTAACAATATGGATAGTGCTTGTGCTTGAGGGCATTATGCTAAGCCAAATAAGTCAGAGAAAGACAAACACTGAATGACCTTACTTATTTATGGGATCTGAACAAACAAACGACAATACCTCACCAAATTCCTAGAAAAAGACTTGAAAGTTTGGGTTATTAGATGTGTAGATGGAGAGGTGAGAACTGCAGAAAGGTGGTCAAAGAAACAAATTTCCAATTATAAGATAAGTACTGGGAATGTAATGTACAACATGACAACTATAGTTACACTGCTGGGTGTGTGTGTATGAAAGTTGTTGAGAATAAATCCTAAGAGTTCTCATCACAAAAAAATTGTTTTTTTCATTTTCTTTTTAATTCATCTATACATGATAGATGCTAATTAAGCTTTTATTTTTGTAATAATTTTATAATGTATATAAGTGAAATCAATACTGTACTCCTTACGTTTATACACTAATGTATGTCAATAATATCTCAAAACTGGAACATTTATTATAAAAGGTTTTACTTAATTCAAAAGTGTTTAGTAGAAATATGTAGCCATAAGTTTATTCTTTTTGTAATTTACACGGATTTTTAAAAAATTTGTCAGTATAACTTAAATGTGTAACCTAGGTGAAAATAACTTGACTTATTGCTTAAGCAATTTTACATAATTTCTACATTTTGTTTGATAGAAAAAATTACTGACTAAAGCAGGTGTCTAGAACCCCTGGGCTGCAGTCCAGTACCTGTCTGTGGTCTGTTATAAACCAGGCAGCACGGCAGGCGGTGAGTGGTGGGCAAGCGAGTGAAGCTTCACCCATATTTGCAGCTGTTCCCCAGCACTAGCATCACCGTGGCCTCAGCTCCACCTTAGATCATCAAGGATTAGATTCTTATAGGAGCACCGGTGCCTATATATAGGAGTCAAAAAAGTTGGGGACCACTGGAATAAAAGATGGTGATTTATCCTGTTTTTTAATTGTTTATTATACCTAGTAGCAGAGAGGCTATCACACAGAAGGTAGCCAATAAATATTGTTTGGTTAAATGAGCATTTTAAAATAATTCATAAAATAATTCTAAATGGTAACAATTTATAGCCATAATTTCCATTTTATATTCTTCTCTATATTGAAGAGATTTATAAAGAAATGTGGAAACAAATATGTAGCTTCCAGATTAGGATTCCATATTAATGAATGTACCATATACTGATAATGATAAATAAGTCTGATATTCTAAAGTGAGAAATAATATAATAAAACTGAGCCACTGTGATCTAACAGTGTGTATTAATCCCACCTAGTTCAAATCCAGAACTAGAGATATTTGGAACCATTTGAGAAAGTTGTTCAAACAATAAAGCTAAAGGATTCTTGACTTTTGGCTGTTATAGTTATGTGTGTGTGTGTGTTGGGGGGGGTGGTGGTGCTGGCCACTGGTTACATTAAAATAAGTCAAAAAACAGTCATGGGAAGAATACCTTGTGTTTAATAGTAAACTAACCAATTTCAACCTAGTACTCTAAAGAATAAGGTCTGTGTCACATTACATTCATGGACAGGAGTGTATAACCATAACGTTTCCTTGTAAATATGAATTTTCAAGAGAAAAAATAAGAAAACATGAAATTAGAAAATGAAAAACAATGTGTTTTTATACAAACAACAGGGAAAAACAATGAGATTTCCAAATTAAGGCTACATGTGCTGAGAGAGATGTGACGAGTACTTGGTTGAAAACAAGCTATTGAAATCAAGATTAAAACAATAAGCCGAGACATTTACACAATAGATAAGAGCGGTGCTCAAAAAGGTAGGTCAGAGGTGGAGCCCTGAAGAGCAGGTGTGCACAGAAAAACACATCCTGTCCAAACTGCCACCAATAATTTAAAATCCAAAGTTAAATCCTTATGAAAGACTAGACTGGTAAGAAAATAATTGTATGACTAGATTGTTATTTTTTTGCCCTCAAGGTGATTAACAGCAACAAAGATTCATTTTAAATAATTTCTTTTAACAAAGGTAAAATTAACTAGGATGAGTCTGTCCTCCTAATTCAAAACTTGTACTATGTGTGCAAAAAAATAAAAATAAATAACAGCTTCAACCCAGGATTACTGTCTTACTTGATGCAATCAGAAGTAAAGAAAAAGAAACATCCATTAATCTATTTTTTGGAATAATATGGTCACACTAATAAAGTCAAAACTGCTAAGAAGAGAAACAATTTTTGATGAATTCTATCTGTTGTGTTAATTTTATTTATCTTTTCAAAGCAGATCTGTTTCATTAATTTTCTTCTATTGTCTTTTCTATATTTCATTTATCTGTTCTAATTTTTATTATTTCCTTCTTCCTACTGACTTTGAGCTTTGAATTGATGAAAATTTCATAAAAGTTTATATGAACATGTACTTTGATTTCTTTTAGTGTAACAATTCTTTTGCATATGAGGAAATGGTCATCTAGAAAGATATGAAGCTTTTCCAATATTAATTTACAGATAATGGAAAAGTCAGTGTCTTAGTATAATGTTGCTTACAAAGCTTAAGTAAAAAAGCATCCATTGGAAGGACATTGGAAATTTTCAAGAGAATTAAGTAAAGATCACAGCACTTAGCTTTGTTGGGAGTAAAAAGTCATCAAGCAGCTTAGCTATCCATCTTCTACTCTCAGTTGCATGGTCCTTGACTCTGTTTTTCTGTGCACACCTCTTCAGGGCTCCACCTCTGACCTACTCAATCTCTGGGTCCCAAGAAAGATATTCTATCTAACACATGTTAGGGATTTTCCTGTATCCTATGAGCTATGACCTGTGGTAATGGATAGGTATAAATATTGTTCTCTATGCATAATCCTTTATCCCAGAGTGTCAATCCAGTGTAAATTAAAGGAACTGATATGTGAGGAAACAATAATTTAAAAAAAAGTTAAGTCATGATTAAAAAGAAAAAAAATCTGCCAATGAATTCAGTGTTCTTTCTCCATCACTTTTCTGCCTATTAGAATTTTTTAAGTAGAAAAAAACCCCCTAATAATCCATTTATATAACATTTGCCTATTTGAACAACATTGGGGAGGCAGAGTGGTTTTGAATACATTTTCTTTCATGGTGAGCTTCAAAGCTTAATCCATTGCATAAAGATTAAATACATTCATTTTTAGCACACTATAGAATCTCATGAGTTATTTTTAAATGTTGATTAATTGAATGCCATCTAGCTCAGAAGCAACTTTTTCAAACTACCTGGTATGTACCTGTGGAGATGTAGATATAGATAAAAGTTATCTTTGAGGACAAAACCTGACAAATCACCTATTGACAAAATCAGGGAGAAGTTCATATTAACAGAAAGATGTTGAAGATAAATAAAATTGTTCAAATGTTTACTCGTTTTTCATCACTATATAAGCAATCTGACTACATGAAAAAATTTTAAAAAGGTACTTTGTTCATCTACACTATTTTTTTTTTTTTACTTTTATGGCTCGAGCGCTCTGCTTGTACACACTTGAAAGCTAGACAGTGTAAAACTTTTGTTGAATTTATTTTCTTCCCAAAAAGAAGAAAATAAATCCAATCTTCCTACATCCAATTTTCCTACAAGAATATTTTCCAACAGAATACCATGCTGGAGGCAGTTCATTATGTAGCAAAACAACAACAACAACAACAACAACAAAAAACAAAAAGACAAAAACAACAACAAAACTATTCAATAATCAAAAAGCTTCTCACAATACTAAATTAAAGTAAAATAGTTTCCTCAGAGCAGTATCACTGAGATCTTTAACATCTGAATCTAACATCCATGACAGTGTCTGATCAAATAAGTATCTGTTGAATAAACCAATGATCCATTTTGTAAAACCTCTGTAGCAGCTTCCAATTTTCAATTTTTTTGTTTTCTTTCTTGCTCATCAATTTCTATTTAGCATTATAAAAGGTGTTGAAGAAATGAATAATATCTAATGCATGTATTTACAAAACACATTTGTAATGCAGTGCTCTGTTTCCTGGCTCTACCTAGAAAGAAACTTTGTAATAAAGTTATTACTGTTATTATTAGTAGTAGTAGTTTTAATTATAATGACCATGATAATAATATTAACCAATTACACAGATTACACCGTTACAAAGGCAAATGTTCTAGAAACTCTGCATCCCAACACAATTGTATGCATTCTATAGATAAAGAACTGAGACACAGACTCATCTGGCTAGTGATTGAAATTTTTAAAAGTTCTTCTTGAAAAACTAAAAAATAAATTACACAAAATATTTAATAGCAAATATTTGATAGCTGTTTGACAGCATTTAAACATTGGTTTAGTTAGAGTTAATATAGAAAAATGAATGCTTTGATGTAAAAATTAGGTAAATAATTTTGTCTTTCTAAAAGAGGATAATAAACATATGGAAAACATGAGAAAAGGCACATTAAACAAAAGATCTATTAAGTTTTTTAAAAAAGCACGTGATATTTCTTCAGGATTAAGCTAAATATTTTCTATTCTGCTTTGTCTTTATGCTGCCAATTAATTATTTGTGATATTAGCTCTCATTTATTTTATTTATTTCATTCTGTTTTTACCCAATTATGACGACTCGAATCATTTGGGTGCAGAAAAAGAGAGACAGTACAATTGTTTAGTATTAAGTAGATTAAACAATTTGTTCACTGATGTTTCACTTAGGTACTTGGGAATATATAGGAAGGTGAAGTTCAATTTTTACATAAAAAATTAAGACAAGTATATTTGGTCATGTACATTTCTTCTATTACTATTTTGTCACCTCGTTTTCTTGCTCTTTTGGTTTCGAGTGGTTATAAATATACCACACTTCAATCTATAGTCTCAAAATTATTTCTCTATATTAAATTAATAATTATGAAATCTTGACTTCCATATAACCATCTATAGTCCTATAAGTCATATGTATATGTCATTAAAAAAATGCAATAGAACCTGGAAACCCAAGAAAAATCCCTCCACTACCCGCTACTACAAGATTAGTATGTGCTTTCCAGACTGAGGGGGGATATTCTATTTATAACTCTCATTTGTTTCTTACCATGTGGCCAAGTTTCCACTTATTACATGTCTGCTTGCCTTAATATTAACTTCCAGTTTGGAGCACTGTAAATTGTTTCTCAACCCCTAAATTAAAGCAAATGGTATCCACTCCACCTCCACCACCAATTTTACCAGAAGCCGCTTCAAAGATTCCATTAAAAAAAAAAAAAAAAAAAATGAAGTATAGCTACTGCTTCCTGAAGCCAAGGTTAGCCTTGTTCATAATGAAGTGAAGCTTTCTCTGTTTTTCCTTCTATTTAAACACTGACAGTTTTTTTCCAAGGCATTTTATTCTCCTCCATGGTTGCTGTTGCTGTTATTAAGGAAGGAATGGGAGATGGGAACAGGAAAATGGCTCTGGTGGACTCTGCTTTAGTCAGTGTTCTTTGCGACCAGTACGTGTGTGTTTGCAGTGACATTCCAGTACCACATTTTAGCTATCTTTATCAACATAAAAGTTCTACAACATTTAAAGATTCTCTCAGCTACACACAGTTTCTAAGAGAGCAGCAGTGTATATTTCTTATGTTGTCACTGGCTTATTAAAATAAAAGTGAATAAAGAAAAGGCAAAAAAAAATAAAAACCACGAAATACCTCTATACCTTCAATTTTTAGCTTTCTCATCAAATCTCTACTTTTTGACCATTCCCTCAAATGTTCATTTACACGAGCCTCTCCAGCTTTATATTACGGTGCTTATTACACAAGCTACTGTCACCTTCTTCACCAATTTACACTGTGACTATAACTTAAGCTCCAAGGCAATGTATCACTAAACTGGAAGTACATTATTGCTTCCCCGGTCCCCAAGGCTCCATTCTGCACTCCTACCCTCCATATATACATAGATCTTGGGCACATAGTAACAGAACAGAAAACAGTTACAGATGCTTATAGTCACACTTTCAACTAACTACCACAGGAGCTGCTGAAAAATAGAATATCCACCCCTCATACATACGCACACAAAACTAGTTTGACTTAAATTGAAGATCTGTTCCTTCAGAAAGGGTTCTTGGGCCTGAAGGTGCTTGCTATCCCACAGCCTTTTTAAAGCAATTTATCTGCTTGGGTCTTTTAAATACTGCAGGCCATGGGAATTTGTACCCTAAATCCACATGAGGGTTGACAAAAGGTTATGATAAAGGGAGATTGTATTTCTCCTCCGCTCAGAGTCAAGGCCATGAGAATGAATGTGCTTGCCTCCTCCCTTTGTGAGGTAGAATTTTTGCTAGTTCACCCTTTGAACGAGGTTGTGGTATTTTGGGGGATCTCAGCCACACACAGGTTCTCATCCATGCTCCCCATCATGCTTGGGACCTAGGTTGTTTTGTGCCTGCCTGTATGGCTGTTACAGGATGGGCAAATGCCCCAGGATTTTAGTCACCTCTTTGTAAATAGAAATTGGGCACTTCATTTAATTCAGCAATGTTATAATGCTGTTTCTCTTCTGAATATAATGGTCTTCTTTCAGTTCCTAGCACAATGTTCCCGCCTTCCCAAGACCTTTTGCCATACAATGTTTCATCCGCTTCACTTATTCTTTCTGTACACATTTCATGTACACATACACATACACACACCTTATTGGGGTTAGATCCTTCTTATCTCTAGATCTGATTTTAAATATTACTTTCTCATATTGGTCTTCCCTAACAGTTAAAATCACAAGGTGGTGTCAGCAGTATTTTATACTTGGGCAGTTTCAAGAGGCAGACTGTCCTGAAGCAGAAGTTTAGGTTCCTAGATTTTGCACTGTAGCCCTTATCCCAAAGAACTAAACTATCAATCATTATATAATAAATGTACTACAGAAATAAAATATTACTCGTTACCACATAGAGGATATACGCATATAGAGAAATGGGGGATTGGGGGGGGGCAGGAGGAGAAAGAGAGACAGATAGACAGACATGCGCCTCTTCAGGAACTTAGGAACTTGCTGGTCAGGAACACTTAATAAGTTACAGTTGCAGCTCAAAAGAGACTCCTGAAATGATGCCTAGTTCTCTATTGTTTTAGAAACTAAAATACTTAGGGAAGGAAAATTGTAAAAATTCCCACGCCTAAATGTCCATGGGATGTGATTTTCTCTTCTAATTCAATACAATGTTCCTTGCCTGCTTCCAGAGGATAAATTAGGATTTGTGCACATATGTTACAAAGTCAAAATAAGCTCTTGTGGGGCTTGATCTTCATATTGTTTTTTAACTTCTGCCAAGCAACTGTACACTGTAGGACTTCCACATTAAGCTTCACATACTGTTGGTCAGCTTCAACAAAAAGCTTTCATACAGTCTTATCTTTAGTCATCAAAATCTTGGGTTCTAAGAACATCAAATGAATCTATTTTTGCTGAGTTTAAGAAACTAACACTAATTTTAAAACAACACCCTTAAAATGCTATTCATATCTATTCTTTTAAAGACATTTAAAATAGCTAACTTATCATTAGGATTTAATAAGCACTTCTTAATCTTCCAACTTTCCAGATATCTTCATTTGATCATCTAATAGAATATATTAGATAAAAACCAGGGGTTCTTTCAAAAGTATGCTGCCCAACATGAGGAAAACATCTTAAAGTATTCTCAATTTCACCACCATATCTTCTCATAATAGAGCACCAAATTATCAAAAAGAGAATTCCATGATTATAACAGTATACTCTACTATCTTTGTGCTTTGCACTCCTCCAAATGCCATCAAATTTCAGCCCATTAAATTTTATGGCTGGAAGCACATGGGAGTTGAAAAAAGCAGACAGGGCTTTAAGAGGATTAATACTTTAAAAAGAACAAATTCAAGAATTTTATCAAGTCCAATTAACAGTAATAAGAGACATCGCCACCCTAAAAAAAAATGTGCTATTAAATATCTTCTGAGCACTTGTCATGTAGCAAGCACAGTTTAATCACAATATCCATAGCAATTTAAAAATGTTATCTCACTAAAGCTCTTAACACATTTATATTACAAATGTGGATACAGACATTTACACATACACACAAATAATACAAAATACCTGGAGGGCCGTAAGGATATTGTCGAAGGCCTGGCCGTTTGTGTCATGACAGTGAACGGCAAGAACACTCGGTGGGATTTCCTTCATGACACTTGCCAACATTCTCTTCATGCTTCCTGGAGTTCCCACACCAATTGTGTCTCCCAGAGAGATCTCATAACAGCCCATGCCATACAGTCTCTTAGACACCTATTGGGACATGTGAAGAGTTAGTAAAACAATGGAAATGAACAGACTCAATCCCTATTGTTCTCAGCAAACATCATCTAAAGGTAAAAATCACAACTAAAATTGTTACATTTGCATGGAAAATATTTTAGTTTCCTGGTCTTTCTCCTTGCTTTAAATCCTAAGTGTTTTATAAAACCGTGAATGACATTACTATAATTATCTTTTTTCTAATACTCAAGTTTGCGTTAGAGTCATAACTGTCTAGCTACTTGTTCAGTTAGGATTTATAAACTATCATTTCAACTAAGGGAGGCTTGCTTTTCTCAACTCTTTAATCAAACAGAAGCATGAGAAATTTACCTTGGAAGTAGCATTTAGAAGAGGCATCAAGAGACATCTATACCAGTTTCAGCTCTGTCGCTCAGTAGCTATGTAATTGGTAGATCACTAAATAGTTCTGGCTTACTTTTGGAGGGTCATAAATAAATGCACTTGTGAATGTGACCTTGCATTTCTTGACTCAAATGCTAAGTAGTGATCTCATAAAGAGGTAAACTGCAACGTTCCTTTAAGCTGAATAACTAATGTTACTTTCAAAGAGGAATAACATTTTGCATGAAGGCAATGTGGTATTATGACAAAGACATGGTTTCTGGATCAAACAGGCCTGGATCTAAATCTAGGTGCCACCCATGCTAGGTATGTGATACTGGGTAGAAGATAAACCTTTTAGAACTTCAGTCTCTATTCTCTAAAATACAGACAATGAAACACCCGTATTTAGCATATTTTTCTAAAACTTATTATTTAATTTTTTAAAGAATTACAATAATAATGATGTTAATAATGGCATGGCTGGCTATGAAAATGAAATAAGAACACCTACAAATCACTTTGTACAAAATATGGCACATGGCCATTCATTAACTCATTTATTGTGTATTTCCAATGTGCCGTTTTATGACAGGCACTATGATAGGTGCTAGAATATAACGAGGACACAAATCTTGAGATGGGTCATGCTGTTATAGAACCTGGAGTCAAATGAAGACAGACCTTAATTGATCCCATTTGGGAATGAGTAAATACAGCTAAAATAAGAATGCTGAAACAAAGAAATGAGATTCTTTGCATGTAGCAAAGGAAACTGATGTAGATCTGTCAAGCAGGAAGGGCCCACATGACAGCTTAAGGTAAAGTGAACATTAACTTGTTGAGGAGGCTGAGAAAGAAAGGTATAAGAATAATATTCCAGGTATAATATCAAATGCAGAGGCTAGTGTATTCCAGGCAGCCAAAATATAAAATGCAAAGAGCACTTCAGGCAGAGAAACAGTTAAATGCAAAAGATAGTGTGATGAGAAAGCCAAAGCCAAGAGGAAATGAAGCTACATAAAGGAGAGCTAGGCATGGGGCAGACCATATAGAGCATAGCAAACCAACAAAGTTTAGGAGTTTGGTTGAGGCTTCTATCATAAAAGCAATAAAAGGCCATAACAGAATTTGGGGTAGTGTTGTTTTTCAGAAAGGCAATAATGATATGAAAACAGGTTGGAGGGGACTCAGAAGAATTAACTAGTCCAGGTAGGAGGCAGTTATCAGATGGAAACTTGGATGAAATATCATAATGCTTATTCTCTTTTACTGCCTATTAAATGCTGGAATTTCTTAATGCTCAAATAGAGAAGCATGAGGTTACGAAGGAGAAACCTAACAGGTTGGAGGAAAATCATAAGTGTGGTGTCAAGGGAATACAAGAGATATACAGGTGTCAGGAAGGAGAGAAGAGTCACTAATCCCAAATTCTGCTAAGAAGTCGAGATTAGGATTGAATACAATCTTGCATTTCTTGACCCAAGTGCTAAGTAGTTACCCTAAAAAAACGGATTTCAGTGGAGTGAATAGTCTAGAATTCAATCTGGAGTATGATGAAGAGTTTTTGGCACATGAGCAAATGGACATCACTACTGTAGGCAGCCCTCTGAAGAAGTTTAGATGGAGAAGGATAGAGATATTTGATAACTAGAAGAATATGCTGAATTCTGAAAGTTTTCAGATATTAGAGGCTTGAATATGTTCCAGTGTCAACAGGAAGAATTCCATCACCATTGAATAATTGATGAGTAAATGAAGAGAAAGACTAGAGACTGCAATAAACAGAGTGAACACAATTTGCAATTGTCATTGCAGAGAGTAAGAGAGTGGGTTGGCTACTAAATATATTAGAATAGCCCATTCTATTGGGCCTACAGAAGGCCCATTAAAGGCTGCTGGTCATAAATTCCTAATGTTTCCAATCTGCCTGTTACATGATTCTTTTGAGCAACTGCTCAGGCACTCTGGTGTAGGAATTGACAGCCTGAGTGTGTGTGTGCGATCCTTCCAAAGATGGCAGGAGGCAAAGGCAGAAGAGTGAGGGATTTGGCATGTAGGCTGAGTTGGATTCGGATTTTGCAGAGTCTAATGTTATACCATTTTTGAAGTGTTCTTTAAGAAAAAAATATATATTGTGAATATAAATTAATAACGGTCTTAGAAGAATCCCATGCTACTGAAGGACTATAACATTTGAACATCATTTTTATATATATATATATAGTTTATCTGCCTTTTTGTGCAAACATCCTGCTTAAATAATGGACCATGAGATAGGTATCTCTCATTGAAAAAGTTTGCAGTAAATTTCAAAGGTGAAAATGAATGCTCAACAATAGAATTGGCTTTAGTCAAACTGATAGTTTAGCCAGCTAAATTTTAATTTTTCTAACAATGCCATCTCCATTGCTTCCTACCATCCACATTACTAAATTTATAAAAATTAACAATCTTAACAACAAGTACACATTAATATACCTCATATACAAACAAGTTTCAGAGATAGTCTAATAAGATGGTCTAATGTAATCTCAAACTAAGTATTTTGTATTCATTGGTATTAATTAATAAACAGAAAGAGTAAGTAAAATGAACTTCAATAAGCGGGTCCTTAATGACTATAATCTAGTGCTGTAAAATTTCTCTTTGATAGCAACTCGAATCTCAGCAGTAAGAGCTATAGGATCTCCAAGGAACAAAATACTGAAGCACTACATACTATGACACAAGTGCCAAAGTACCCGGGAGAAAATAAAGAAATGCTACATGAACAACCAAGGCAAAGTTACAGAATGTGTGCATGAACTGCCCTGATATTGATAGAAGGAGAAAGATCACTCACTATGTTCTACCCACATAAAACAAAACAAATATTTTTATTCCCTCCACTTTTGAGCTCTCAAATGTTAAAACTCAGGTGTTATTTAACTTTAAACAGTTACAGCCAGTATAGAGATAGGTCTTCAGTGTTAAAATAAAACTATCGGTTAAGTAATCACATGTGTTCCACTCCATGGTCCCCCTTAATCTTTGTTATGCAGATGCAATAAATAGTAAGGAGAACAGTCCACTTTTAAAAATAATATGCATCATTTTGCAGTGAAACATAAAAAGAGGCATATCCTACCTCTGTCACTTTTTGTGGTGTGATGCTTCCTTCATATGGACAGCCCAGGACACAAGACACGTACCTAAATTTAAAATATAGGACTATATAAACATGAGTGCATAATTTGCTTTCTAATTTCCATTTTATAAACATGAATAGCCAAAAAGTCATCGAGAAAATTTATTTCATACTATTCTTCTTATTATTTAATTCTCAGACCAAACAAAAACAATTTTGGAACATTTAAAATTTTCCTCTTCCTAATAATTATAATTTGATATATGTTATTTGATGGCAGATAGGAATAAAATAATAGGTATTTATCTTGTGAGGTGTTTATACTAGAGCAGGACATGATAATTGAAGAAGAAAATATCAGTGAAATATATAGTGTGACTTAAATAAGTACATACATTCAACTGTTAACTATCCAGGTCTTTGGAGCCATATAGAGAGAGCATGTAGATGACTAACTGAATTTTTCTCTTCACTCCCATCTGGATGTTTTGGCCTCATTTAGACAGTCATTAATCACCCCAAATCTCCTAGAACTGGCCACAACCTCAAAATTCATCTTGTTTATCTCGTGGGTATACCTAAATCATTCCAAACAGAAGAGTGTCTAGTCTGTGTTTAAAAGGCTCCAAATAAAGATATTTCATAAGTTTCTTCAACAATTGAATATAAAAAGTCAAGCTTCTGCTACAAGGACAATGATACATTTCCATCTTAAAGTATTAAGCTTTAGAAAAAAAAGTCTGTTTTAGCTATTTTCAGCTCAACACCAATCCCATTTTATTAAACTTTCCTCAGAGACTTTGCAACACTCATATTAAAATAATGCATCACGTATCTGATGGTAAAGAATGAAGCAACTCACATGAGAGAAAGGGGTGGTGGGAAATGAAGTTGGACACCTAGTTCTTTGGGCCAGAATATGAAAGGCTTTAGCTAGCAAGGCCCCTGAATACCATGCCAAGGAATCTGAACTTTGAGATCACTCAAAATCATTAGGAAAGGTAGTGACAAGATCAGATTTGTTTTCTAGAAATGTAACTGAGAACTCCGGAAGTGGTTGCGAGAGGAAAGGTGGAGGCAAAAGCATGATAGAAGGCAATACCACATTTCCTTGATTCTAAGATGCTGTCCATTGGAAGATATACTGTGAATTTCATAACAGGTTTTGGAATACGTTAAATGATTCGCTACATAGCCATTGATCCTAAAGATATAACCTAATTTCAAAATTATTAAAATGTCAATAAAATTGTATTTTGGAATCAAAATAAATAAGCAGTTCCATAAGCCAGGCACACAGTTATGAGAACAGGGAAGGAGAAAAGAAGACAAATTTAAGTAAAATTTGAAAGTAATGCTGGGCAGGAAACCCCTCTGAGCTCTTCTAATTATTATAATCTAAGCCTATTGTTTGAATAATCTGTATAAATTTCATCAACACGTGAAAAGAAAATGGTCTTATATAAACAACCCTGGAAAAGGTGGCTAAGAATGAAAAATAAATATTTTCAATTTAGATATAATGATTATAGAGAATGTATTGAAAATATAAGTACATGGGTTCTGAACCCAAAGTATCTAGACATGAGTAAATAGAAAATCTAAGCCATCCATTAACATGCCATCCTTTTAAATGCGAGACAAAACAAGCAAAAAATAATGCAAAACAATATGAAAAAAATCTTTCCTAAATTATTCACATATCACTTGACCACAGCTTACCCATTTATACTATAACCCTGAGTCTCTCTGCCTGCATTTTCATTCACTCAAGTTTTCCCACTGGTCCATCCCAGGCCTATCTATGGTTTGCCTAGTCTTCACACTCCATTGTATTTCATCTTCATATGCTCTCCATCCTATCCTTGTAAGCTGAGTAGTCATTTCTTTAACCTATTCACACGTGGTTACTTTCTCCAAAGTGAATGTGATGGTTCTCAAATATGTTCATTAACTGTGCTTAAGTGCTGTAAAACAGAAGTTAGCAAACTAAGGCCCAAAAGTCAAATCCTGCTCATCACTCTGCAAAGAAAATTTTACTGGAACAAAGCCATGCTCACCTGGTTACCTATTATCCATGGCTACTTTTGTACTAGAACAGCAGAGTTGAGTAGTTGGAACAGAGATCACCTGACCCACAAAACAAAATATTACTGTCTGGCCTTTACAAGAAAAGCTTGCCAAAAACTAATAAAATGTGAGACATTTTCACGTATGCACAAAGGCCTCCATCATGATGAAAAGTTGCTACTTTGTCTGTTTTGACTAATGGCTAACATCAGTTTTTAGACTTCTCTATCTATTGCAGTTGTTCTTAACCTCAGCTGTACAGAATTACCTGGGGAGCTTAAAAACAAAACAAAACACAATCCTGATAGTTATGATACATTCTATAGTAATTAAACCAAAAACTCAGAAAATGGAATCTAACTACTAATATTTTAAAATAATTTTTAAATTTCCACTATTCTGCCAAAATTGAAAAACACTCAACTAACAATACTCCTGCACCTGGATTGACTGATTCCCTTGTGAAAAAGTGATATTACACAGACTGGAGAGTATTTAATCTCAGGAATCTCTTCACTACTACACCACAGTACTTTTATCCATCTTTGATTGGTTGGTGGTTTAATTGATAATTTTTATTGTGAGTGTCTTTATATGGTGATTTTAGTTTCTAAGGAGTTTCATGAATCTTGAGTTATTTAAATGCCCCTATAAAGCAGACCTGACTTCCTTGCCCTTGCCCTGCAGACTTTATCAGTTACTAGACACATTTCTACCTTGATTTCTCAGTGAGGTTTCTACAATATTCATGTGTCATAAATCTACAACCAATAACTACACAGCACAAGTTTCAGTGACTTTGCATTGTTAAGGAGGTGATTTCAGTCTCCAAGAAAACTCCATATTTATAAATCCATATTTTAGTGGAACATCTATCTATTCTCAGATAGACATTAAAATCCTATTTCCAAGCCCCTAGGGATTATGTGTGGGATACATACCCTCACATAGTAGTGGCATCAACCTGCATGCTTAACACATTTTCTTTAATGAAATCTGAAGACTTTCTTTTATTTTCTGAGCTTGGTTTTATGTCTTAAAAGTCATGTTTATAATGGAAACAGCAAATGGAGTCTCTGCATCGCCTCAGTCTTTCTTTCTCTAGCCATTATGCAGGTAACTCTAGGAACAACTCCAAATCTCCTTGTGAACATGACAAGTCGATTGCTTGAAACATTTAGACGACATATTAAATTCAATATGTCCAAAACGAAGCTCATCCCTGTTTCCCCTGCATTTGTCATTTTTTAAAAAATGAAGTAGTCATTTTCAGAGCCTTTTTTGCTAAATCACTTGAAGGTCACCTTGGGAACATATTCATAGGTTGGCTAATTCTTCCCCTCTAGCCTCTACAGAATGTATCTCTGCCAGTGACAGCCTCACATGAACAGAATAGCCCATCAGTACCCTCTCTAGGACAGGCACAGATGTCTCCTACATGCTCTCCTTGTCTCTAGTTTCATGCTACTCCTTTTTACTCCAACATCTATTGCCAAAATAATATTCCTAGAGAATAGCTCTAACCACATAATTGTCCATTTTGAAAATCTTTAGTGACTTGCCATTATCTACTAAATAACCTTACTATTCAAGTTCAACAGTTTGTGAAACTTCCATCTAACTTTCTACCTCTCTTCTATAATCAGCCTCAAAAACCCCCTATTTTAGTAAAGGCAAACATCTTCCTATTACCCAAATATTTCTTGAGATCTCTCTTCACTATGCCTTTGTTCTTTGCATACTTCCTCCTCTGACTAAAAAGGTCATTATTTCTTATTATGTTCTATATATTTATTTATCTTTAATGACTTCATTTTAAACACCTTCTCCAGGAACTTTCTCTAACTTCAGAGAAATTTAATATAGTCTTACTTTAAACTTATTTGTTTACACTTTTAATTTACTTTTTATTTAAGTGTAGTTGGCATATAATCTTATATTTGTTTTATTAGTTTCGTGTGCACAATATAGTTTTTTTTTTGGCATTTTTATACCTAACAATATGGTCACCCCACTAATTCTAATTAACTGTAACTGTGTAAACTTATCACAATGTTTTTGACTATATTTCCTTCCCCTTTTCATTTTATCCTCTCTCTTCTGGTAACCATCTCTTTGGTCTCTTTTTCTATTAGTCTGTTTTTGTTTTGTTTGTTTTGTTGTTTTGGAGTCCACATATAGTGAAAATATACAGTATTTTCATTTCTCTGCCTGACTTAACTTAGCAATAACCACCTCTAGATCCAACCATGTAGTTGCAAATGACAAGATTTCATTCTTTTTTATTGCTGGATGACATTCCATTGTGTGTGTGTGCGTGTGAGTGTGTATATGTGTGTGCATATCTCCTTTATCCATTCATCTATCGATGAACAGTTGATGAACAGCTAGGGTGTTTCCATATCTTGGTTAGTGTAAATAATGCAGCAATGAACATAGAGGAGCGTATATCTTTTCAAATTAGTGTTTTTGTTTTCTTTGGATGAATACTGGTTTGTATGGCATATCTATTTTTAGGTTTTTTTTTTTCTTTTTTTTTTGTAGGACTTTCCATACTGTTTTCCCTAGGAGCTGCTGCACTAGTTTGCAGTCCCACCGACAGTGTACAAGGGTCCGTTTTACTCAACATCCTCACCAACACATGTTATTTGTTGTCTACTTGATAATAGCCTTTCTGACTGGTGTGAGGTAGTAACTTGTGGTTTTGATTTGCATTTCCCTGATGATTAATGATGTTGAGCATCTTTTCATGTCTGTTGGCCATCTGTATGTCCTCTTTAGAGATTTTTTCATGTCCTCTGCCTACTTTACAAGGAAATTGTTTATTTTTATTTTTGTTAGTGAGTTGATGTGTTTCTTACATATTTTAGAAATCAATCCCTCATTGGAGACATCATTTGTGAATATATTCTCCCGTTCAGTAGGCTTTTTGTTTGGTTGAAGGTTTCTTTTGCTGTACAGAAGCTTTTTAGTTTGATAAAGTCCCATTTGTTAATTTTTTGCTTTTGTTTCCCTTGTTTGCAGGGATATATCCAGAAGGATACTACTCACACTGATGTCACATAGTTTACTTCCTATGTTTTCTTCTAGGAGTTTTATGGTTTCAGGCCGTACACAGAACCTTCCAAGACTTATCCAGGAAGAAATAGAGAATCTGAATGGACCTACTACTAGCAATGAAATTGAAGCAGTAATCAAACTCTCAACAAACAAAAGCCCAGGACCAGATGGCTTCACAGGTAAATTCTACAAAACACTTAATAAAGAATTAGTATGTATCCTTCTCAAACTATTCCAAAAAACTGAAGATGAACATTTCCAAACTCATTCTATGAGGCCAGAATTACCCTGATACCAAGACCAGACACTACAAAAAATATCTAATATCTCTGTGAACATAGATGCCAAAATTCTCAACAAAATACTAGCAAACTGAATTTGACAGTGCATTAAAAAGATTATATATCATGATCTAGTGGAATTTATGTTAGTAATGTAAGCATGGTTCAACATCCACAAAACTATTAATATCATGATTCATCACATCAACCAAACCAAAGGTAAAAATCATATGATTATCTCAATAGATGCAGAAAAAGCATTTGAGAAGTCAATATCCATTTATGATAAAAACTCCCAACAAAGTGGGTACAGAAGGAACTTACCTCTACTTGATAAAGGCTATGAAAAAACCACAGGTAATATCATACTTAGTGGTGAAAAGCTGAAAGCTCTTCCTCTAAGATCAGGAACAAGACAGTGCCCACTCTCATCATTATTATTCAATAGAGCACTAGAAGCCCTAGCCATAGCAGCATTTTCAACTTGAATAGGATTTATCTATATCTCTGAATGTACTTGCCTTTTTTTATAATGTCGCAATTATTTCTATACGTGTTATTTACCCAGTCTGCTGGTAACTCTTAAAATTAGGCTAATTTTTTTCATTTTGATATTCTACATAGTATCATAAGACAGCACATTATATAAAACAATTAATATTTCTTGAATGAATTAATGCATTGAGCTAATATGTAATTTTTACCTTCTGAATAATTTTCTATAAAATTCCTTATCTATACAATAAATGGATAGCTAGATCCAGGTTATTAATATTCTTAATCCTGTAGACAGACATGAGAGCACATATTTGGAAGTTCGGACTTGGCACCTCGTTTTAAATATTATTTAGGATGACAGAGTAATAAAGAGATCACCATCCATATTGAACCTAATTGTGCTAAATTTAACAAAAAGCATATCATTATAATCAATTCTGTGGGTAGAAATGTGAGTTGTTTTATTTGTGCTTGTTGAAGCCATTTTCAGTAAAGACAGTCCCTGATTTACAACAGTTCGACTTACAATTTTTTGACTTTAGGATGGTGAGAAAGCCATATACATTCGGTAGAAACCATACTTTTAATTTTGAATTTTGATCTTTTCCCAGCCTAGCAATATGCAGCAGTATACATTCTTGTGATGCTGGGCAGTGTCAGTGAGCTGCAGCTCCCCATCAACCATGAGATTACTAGGCTAAACAAATGATTCTCTATAGTGTATTAATTATGTTAGATGATTCTGCACACTATAGGCTAATGTAAGTGTTTTGAGCATGTTTAAGGTAGGTTAGGCTAAGCTATGTTTGGGGGTAAAGTTCATTAAATGCATTTTCAATGTACAATATTTTCAACTTATGATGGGTTTATCACAACATAACCCCATTGTAAGTTGAGGAGCATCTGTATTGTGCAAAATCATGATACAAGGCAAAAACTGAGGCTTTCGAGTCTTTAACAGCTTTACTTAATAGAAGTGAATCATGAAAATGCACATACAGTTAGGCCTTCACCAAGCCTACTTCCCCACAATTATCCCATGTTCCTCCAATCGTCCTGGCAAATAGAAACAAAGGATGTGTAAAAGACTTGAATACATGTCACAAACACTTAAAGTGGAAACAGTCCACCATTGTTATCCTCAGAAGAAAAAACAATTTCAAGAATGATAAGATGACATGTAATGCCAATTAAAGGTAAGTAAGGCATTTAACTATAGGAGCTGCTTTTTACTCTAAAAAGCTAATTGTATGAGAGATGACAAAACATTATTTCCTCAAAAGCTCTACAAAATGGTTATTTAGGCATTACCAAACAAACACTGCTTATGTATATTAACTATTGCTGGGTATGTGTTATTCTGGTACACAGCAGTGATTGAATATCTAAGGCTAAAAAAAAGCATAAACTCTCATACAGACCATATGTATGAAAGAAAATAGCTTTAACAGATGTCTCATTTTTAGTTTTATGTACCATATTTTGGTAAATTATGATGTGAATTGCTCTTCCAGGCCAACACAAAGGCCTCAGTTTAATAGAAGTTATAAAAGAACTTGACCAATAAGCTGTCCACTTATAAGAAGATGGAGCCATATGTGCAAGTCAATTCCATTGGGGTAGATCATCCAATGGAAGGTATTTGCTATATCAGTCATGAGAAACACTGCCTGCCAGTCACTATGTACTTAAAAAACTGAGCTAAATAAGAGGCTCATTATCTCACTAAGACTGATATAACCTATAGGGTTAGGATCGGAATCCAAAATGACATTTTGCATTAGACAGGGGAAGGATAGAAAGTACAATATGTGCAATATGACCTAGATGGGTTGGCTAACAAACAAGCAGGTTGTAAGTTCCTGAATGAATTTGTTGAGTTATAAATTATCTCGCAAAGAGAAAACCAGTAAAATGGATAAAAGACTTAAAAGTGAGACCTAAAACCATATGTTACATAGAAGAAAACACAGGCACTAAACTCTTGGACATCGATCTTGGCAATGTTTTTGTAGATTTGATTTCAAAAGCAAAGGAAACAAAAACAAATATAAACAAATGGGTCTACATCAAACTAAAAAACTGCATAACAAAGGAAACCATCAACAAAATGAAAAGGTGGCCGAATGAAGACATTTGCCAATATTTTCAATGAGTTAATATTCAAAATATATAAAGAACTTATACAACTCAACAAGAAAAAATAAACAAACAACCTGGTTTAAAAAATAGGCAGAGAATCTGAACATTTTTCCAAGGAAGGCATACAGTTCACCAACAGGCACTTGAAAAGGTGTTTAACATCACTAATTAGGGAAATACAAAGCAAAACTACAGTGAATTATCACTTCACACCTTTTAGAATGGTTATTATCAGGAAAACAAAAAATAACAGATGTTGGGAAGATAGATGTGTAGAAAAGGGAACTCTCATGCACTGTTAGAGGGACTGTAAATTGGTGTGGCCACTATGGAAAACAGTGTGAAGGTTCCTCAAAAAATTAAAAACAGAATTACCATATGATCCAGATATTCCACTTCTGGGTATTTATCTGAATAATATGAAAACACTAACTCAAAAAAATATATGCTCACCTATGTTCACTGCAGCATTATTTAAAATAGCCAAGATATGGAAAACAATCTAAGTGTTCATCAACCAATGAAAGGATAATGAAGATGTCGTGTGAGCACGTGCTCATGCACACACGCGCATACACATACACACAATAGGCTTGGCAATAAAGAAGAGAAAATATTACCATTAATGACAACATGAATGGATCTTAAGGGTATTATGCTAAATGAAATAAATTAAAAAAAGACAAAGTCATATAATTTAATTTATAGATAGAATATAAAAAAAAAAAGAAATGAAATAAAATAAAAACAAACTCAGATACAAACAATTGCATTGTTGGTTACTCGAGGAGAAGTGGGTTAGAGGATAAAATGGGTAAACGGAGTCAAATATATGATGGATGAAAACTAGATTTTTAGTGATAAGCAAGCTACAGTGCATACAAATATGGAATTATAATGTTGTACACCTGAAACTTATATAATGTTATTAACCAATGTCACCTCAGTAAAAATAAGGTATGACTAAAGTAAACATTATCGCATTCTGCAATTGTCTTTGTTTTTGTGTACCTGTTTTCTATGATTGTCTTGATTAGTTTAATTACTAATTTGCCTTTTACTCCCTGTTCTTTTATAACTAGGTACTTTTACTTTTTTGGGGAATTTAAGGAGAAATTCAATAGTTATAGTTTACTGTCAAATACTTTTTCAGTTTGTATTTTTTTTTTTGAAACAATGGATGAATAATTTTATTTGGCTCCTAAGAAAAATTTTAAAATTGTAGTTCTTTTAACTTTCAGTAGACTCAGACTTAAAAGAGATTAACCATGGTTCAAATTATTGCAATACTATTTTACAGGAGAGGCCCAACATAATTATGTTAAAAATCTTTGGTCTGATATGCACGACTGAATTTTAATATACATTTATAAGCATTTTAATAGTAAAATTAATAATGGCACCTTAGTGAGAGATACTTTTATATTAATATTCTCACAAATAGCATGAGCATGTAACTCATGTAATTTCATTAAAGAGAAATTGATACTTG
Organism: Rousettus aegyptiacus; assembly: GCF_014176215.1. Classification (NCBI taxonomy): domain Eukaryota; kingdom Metazoa; phylum Chordata; class Mammalia; order Chiroptera; family Pteropodidae; genus Rousettus; species Rousettus aegyptiacus. The sequence continues at coordinate 109,135,608 of NW_023416284.1, forward strand.
CTTTAGACAAAAAAGAAGAAACCCTGAATGTCTTATATGATATATTAGAGCAGTACCTATCTTGAGGCATTTCAATTTGAAAAGGATCTTGACAAACTAAGATAAATAAATGCCACTGATGAAAGAGAGAAAATGATTAGATTTAACATAGGCTTTTGTTTTTCTTTGCCCTTTTAACTTTTTAAAATTCAGTTGTAATAAAAAATAACCTAGATCTTTAAATATGTCATGTGAATTACACAATAAAGAATGAAGTCCAAAATCTAGACATTTCATTGCTCATTCACATATAATGTATATGTAGCAGTAGTTACCTGAATCTGCATTTTATGTCAATCATTTTGGCATGATATCTTTTCCTAATGTGTCCCAGATGTTATGTAAAGTTCTGAGCATGTTTTAAAAATGTGTACATATACATTTGTATGTGTGTGTTTTAGGAGGGAGGGAATCAAACAAAAGACTTCATAACTATTAAAAACTGCTATTTTGACCAAATGAAAGTTCACTATTTTTATAAAAAAATTAAATGGTGAGCATTTATAAAATACATAGTTCCTCATGGCCTTTAAATCTAACAGATGATGACATCAATTTTCTGGATGATGATCAAGTACATATTGATGCAGCTGTTGCCATAGAAAGACATGCTGAAGCATCTACTTTAGTTTCAAGTCGTTGAACATGGCTCTTTTCTTTAAATGAGTATAATGGCCTATGAGTTTTAATAATGAGTATCTAAAACCCAGATCACTAGCAAAAATAAAATCTAATTTAAACTCTTTAAAGGTTTGGGGGAGGAAGAAGATATTTTTCAACTGTACAAACAATGAACTCACATACTGAAAAGCATATTTCTAAAAGTGAACAATGTTTCAGAAAATCCAAGAGTTGTATTTCTAAGAATCAAAATCTACATTGAAAAACATACATTGGTCTATAGTACAACTCTATAGTGAGTTCTAATGTACTTTGCCGATTGCATTTCACTGTGTCACTTCTTGTCCATCTTGTACTTCTGTACCCTTCTTATCAAAACCTGGAAAACTTTTATGTTGTAGCACAATTAGAAGTTGCTTTACTGGTGGGGCAATATTAATTGTTCAAACCAGTATTAAGGAGGATTTCTGGTTTCTATTAGCTTTATTACATTATCTATTCTGCTTTACATGAGAAAAACTAAGATGATAAGATCTGATATATAATTTATGTCCATCTTTCAATATTAAAAAAATTTCCTATCTGAACTGTAAGCTGCACATGCACCTCCCTTTTTACAAGTACTTGGTTTCTCAACTTTCCAACAAGAATTGCTTTACTCTAAAACCTATACCCCACATTTAAACACACATGGAAACAATAACTTCTTTATTTTTTCTCTTCCATTTAAAGGAGAGACAAAACAACTTACGTATATCTAAATTATGAACATACAGTACTTCTCTCCTTTTTGATTGTGGTATATAACTTTGCCTTAATGATAGCCTTTATTTTGTCTATGGAAATCCATTGTCTTATTTAAAATTTTTCCATGTTATGTATTTATTTACAAAAATAATTTTGTATCTTTAAAAAAATACTGGAAACTTATTAGGGAGAAAGAAAAAAAGAAGATAAAAATATAAGCAAATAAACAAGATAGTTCACTATAGTATAGTCTCACTCCATTAGAATACAACCAAGGTCATTGGAAAACCAATGACCTTGGTTGAAATCTAATCCTTTTCTAATACGGTCACTCAAAATTGGATCTGTCTTTTCATTAACTGAATTTTTCTTGCCACCATAAACTTTGGTCATTTCAACCAAAGGAAGTACAACTTACATCTAAAACCAATTACAGCACTCAGGCTTTTCTTACAAATGTTATATGCACTTTATTAAAGTGACATGGTCTGTTTATCTTGTCTCCATAACTTTGAAAATCGATGGAAAATTAGCTAATGTCTTAGAAACAACTTCTTTCTTAAGGAACAAAGAATTTGTTATACATTTCATGGAACAAAGACCTTGGTGAAGAGCTGCAACTGCTGCTCCAGGAAACAGGTAAAAATCAGAGGAGATTTTCTCTCTCTTCTCCTTCCCTATATGCCTTTGCTTTGTGATCATGCAGACAAAGTAGGAAATTTGGCTATGGAAGAGGTGGCTGAATGGGTGAAATGATGGACCCAACTTTCAAGTCCAGCTCAGACTCAAGTTTATGTTTTACATACTCTACTTAAAGTCTCCAAAGTATTCTCTGAAAAACAAGTCATAGTTCTTACATTTTTTTTTTAACTCGGAAGCCACATTAGATAATTCCTTTCCAAATGCTACTATGAGTTTATTCCAATTTATTAACTCACACGGGGCTGAGATCAAACCATGGCTGCATTTGGATAATTCGGTATAAATAAATAGGATAAAAATGCCAGGTTTGCATACTTGTCTCTCTGACCTCAACTGCATTACACACTCCATGAGCTTGATACAGTCTAATAATTATTAACTGATATTAATGGGATGTACACCATGATATACTGATGGCCCTGATCACATAAGTTACAAAAAAGATTCTATCATCTATCTATCTATCTATCTATCTATCTATCTATCTATCTATCTATCTATCTATATCATTATAAATGGTAAACCAATGTCTAGATAGTTCATAAATGAGCTTTAACAATACATGCTAATCAAAGCAGAATTTGTGGGATTTATAAGTACCCTCGTACTGGAATGTTCATGTGCCTTGCAGACTTAACGATATCCTCAAACTTCTCCATACTTTCTTCAATAGAACAGTTAATATTCTTCTTGCTAAAGGATTCAGATGCAGCACCAAAAACTGATACTTCAGTGGCTCCAGCAGCAACCTGAAAAATATCATTTAAGGCAAAAGCTAATAATTTCAAAAACGCAAATGACAGCACTACAAGAAATATTAACTATTCTATAAAGGTATACTTGTATTCTTTAACATCTGCCTTACAGTTTAAAACTACATTCCTCTAGTATTGCCAACATATACTGTTTTGAAATGTAAAAATTTTTTATAACAAAATAATTCCACAAACTAACACTCATAAATCTATGAAGCACAGAAAACACAGTGATGATGTTCCAATATAATTTTGCCTTTCCTAAATTATATTATTCTCAGAAATTTAACTCTAATTATGGAAAATACTAGCACCCCAATAAAACATCTTAATAAATTATTGAAAGCATTATTTTTAGACCAACTATTAAAGTACAAATAAATGCTGTTTTTCTTTTCCTACATCTAACAGAAACATCTTTTTCCAATTTGTCATTTAGATTTTGCCCCAAATGTTCTTCTTATCTTTTAACCTTGTTTCCATCATTTCATACTGCAACTACAACCACACTCTTATGTGCCTAAATGCCTAATCCTCTTGTCAGACTTTAAATCCAAAATGTTAGCTAATCAATTTCCCCTTTTGCCATCTTCACTACTTTCTTTAGGCTTATCCAGTGAATGTTTTCAAATGTCAAGCCTCCCAAGTTTTTTAGCGTAATTTTTAAGACTTTCTATTAATGTATCTCTAGCACTGTACCTAGATGCTTACGCATTCTGATATCCTATTAATATATTAAGAAAAAAATTCTGTTGTCTTTCCTCCAACATTAAAAAGAAATATTGGCTTCCACTCCTCTGCCAAAATAAACTTTTAACCTCTAAAATTAAAATTATATTAACTGAACAGCTACAATGTACCTACCAGTATTGTTATTAGTACTTTGAGTGTTCTATTTCTAATAGACAATCTTGTAAACTAAGTATTATCCCATTTTACAGGTGAGAAAACTGGACAAAGAGGCTAAATTGCCAGGACAAAATCATAAAGCTAGTAAACATTCTGGAGCCATGTTTTGAGCACAGGTTTGCCTGATTTCTGAGCCAAGATTTGTTTCACTCTCTTACTTGTCCTTCTAAGCAATCGCAAGAGTATCCCTTCAGAATCTTTTCAAGGTGGATATATGCCCTACTTTGTTTAGGGTCAAATGATAGTAACATTTAACATTCTTAAAATACCTCCTTTTTCTTGACAATCTGATAAACAATTATATCAAACAAAAGAAAAGATTAGTGGTTTTAACAAGATACACTAACAGGTGACATACAGACTAGCACCCATAGCCTCAACTTCATGCAACACAGTCTGAAATAAAAAGAGTGAAAAATATTCATTAATGCCAGAAATGGTGGTTGCAAAACTTTTACAATAAAGCTATATAAGCATAAGACCTCAAGCCTTTACTTAAAAATGCATCAATCTGTCTTGTACATGTAATTGTTAAAGCTTTTTTTGCATATAAATTCCTGTCACAGAGGACGGAAAGAAGCCAGAAGAGGAACAGAGAAAGTTGTTAAATGCAGTTCCAATGACAGCGATTAGCTTCACCTAGAGGAATGGAATGACAGCAACAGCAAGCTGACAAAAATAATCATCCATTGCAATAATATTAATAACTATAATATTATACAGAGGAAGGGTTAAGTTATTTAAGGTTATTAAGATTAGATTATTATTGCGTATTTAAGAGGGATGCAAAGAATATATTTTCAAAAGAATTTCATCAAAATGGATAACTGTATATTGATTCTTGAATGGTTAAACTGGAAAAACCATTTATGCAGAGCACTTTAGTCCCTAACTCCTCCACGAGTTTACTGCTCTCCATGTATTCATGTGAGTATATTAACATAGTATTTACGCAGAATAAGAAGTGAGCTACATTTAACACAAATTTAGCTTTGTAAAGACCTTTAAAATCATAAGAAACATTTATTTTAGGAAAACTAGTAGCACACTTACAGCACGGTGAAAACCTTGAAGATTAGGAGTAAGGACAGGATATCGAACTCCTGGATATTGATGAATGCTTTTCATGACTTCAGTGTGATCAGCCAACTTAAATACAGAATAGTTATACATAAATATGTAACTCTGAATATTCTATCAAGCACAGTTTTAGTTTTTCAGGAAAGTTATCATTACACATGTAATTACATTCTATAAACTTGTGTTTGAAATGAAACTATGCCAGGGTGATTACCAATAGTCAGGAATTCTAAACTCTACTATTTTCACTTGACTCATCTTTATTCTCTTCCTTTAATTTCATGTCCCAAGCCTCAAATACTCCTGAGAATGAGGAGAGTTTGAAAGGCAAGATGCTATGTATTTACCATCCGCATGAAATTTTATGTCCAAATAATTTTCAGTGTATGAAATTTTATGATATTTAGTAAAATGTAAATTACTCGTCTCTATTAAAATAATTTAACAAGGCTGATATCCTAGTCTATTATTTGGTTAGCATAGATGTTTTAGTTACTAGTCATAACGCTCTACGCAGTACTATCATCTGATTACTATTTGTTCTTTTAATGCAAACAAATGAATACAATGGAGTACATGAAAGAAAAATTTAATCCATTCTACCAAGACTTTATTTTCCATATTTTGTATATTTAATATAAATCTATAAAAGTTCAACTTTGAATTAAAATATCAAAATCACTAGTTTGCCACAGAGTACATAATTTAGCCTCCTGGAGCAATAACTGATAATCAAATCCCATAATCATCACACAAAGAAATTACCATTGACATAACCATGAACTCTGCACACTTAAAAATGATAAATTGTGGCATGAATAAAAACATAAGAAATATATAAATAATAAAAGTTATACAAAATGAGCATTGATAAAAATGTATGTAATAACATACACTAAACCAAAATTTGTATTTTCAACATAAGAACAGATGAGGGAAGACTTGTGTTTTATCTATACATTTTGGCTTATTATAATAAATATATATTGTTTTAATTTAAAAGTGAAATAATTGTATATGTATCAAAGTATAAATGTTTTTCTTAATATAATCACAAATTTTTGAAAATTTTGAAATATATTTACTCTTATTGGTTCACTGGTCTTGACTCTCAGTTAAATGCCAATAGAATTTAGTACTTTTAATAAATATAATTTGAACTCAATTTTAAAATACATTTTAAATCCAAAATTAAATATTTAAGATGTGAAAAGTACCTCCCATTGACTGCTATCATGCCTTACTGACATTTAAGCTTTCATCTTTCATTCAATCCAAACATTTATTTCTATGTAAAATAGATTCTCCCTCACTTATTTCTTAGGGATCACATGCTCATAGGGATCACATCACCCACCCCACAGCTGCATCCTTTACAAAGTCTATCCACTGTAGTTATCTGCATTCCATGAAAGCTGTCACATTTAATTTTAAGCCTATTTGACTTTATTCTAGATGTTCATTGAGCATTTACTATTTCTAAAGCCCTATGCAAGGTCCTGTGGGAGATATAAATGCAGGAAAGTAAAGTCCTTTGACTGAAAAATTTGCAGTATAGTTGGGGAGATAAAACAGATACACATGGAAAATTAACCCAAAGGAACATACTGACTGTAAATGAGTACACATGGTGCCAGAGGTCAGAGAGGAATAAGATTGTTAGGTCTCTGTGATCCTTGACAATGGATGGCATATTAATATTTCCCAAAATATAGCCACCACATTTCCAACCTCATGCTATTCCATAATCTCACCAATCTCCATTGAGAGGAAGACTGTTTACCTTCCACTTGAACCTGGAAGGCTTGTGATTGCACCAACAAATAGAATATAGCAGAAATAATACAATAAGTCCTGAAGCAAGGTTATAGAAAAGGATATAACTTCCGTGTATGGCTTTTTCTTTGGGGGAGCCACTGTAAGGAAATCAGTTGACATACTGTGAGAAAAAGTAGCTTATGCAGAGGGTCCACATGAAGAGGCCCACATGGAAAGACACATGAAGAGAAACTAAGGCTCCCCCAGCCAACAGCCAGCATTACCCCTAAATCTGTGATCGAAGAAGGCTTTAGATGACTTTGACCTCCAGCATGCGAGGTACCCAGATTAGGGCACAGACACTGTAGACAAGACTACCTGTACCCTGATCAAATTCCAACCCTCAGGTTTTGTGAACACAGCAAAAGTTTTTTTATACCACTAAGTTCTTAGGTAATTCATTACATAGCCATAAAAGCCAAAACAATGAAAAACTGGGAGGCTGAAAAAGAGGGAGAGACAGGTGCAGAGGTAGGAACACATTTTCGGCTAGAGAAGATTATCGGTAAATAATCGGGGAATAGATTATAATTGAGGACCGGGGGTTCACATCATTCTAAAAATTCAGGATTTATTGCGAAGGCAATAGAAAGCCAGGGGAGTAGGTATCAAATTAGCAGAAGACTAGGATAAATGCACTATTTTAGGAAGACTAAGCTGGGAGAGATGTAAAGAGCAGTTTAGAAAGAGATCAGCCATTCTCAGGCAATCCTAAGAACCCAGCTAGTGACAAGTTCTGTTGTGGAGAAATGGTGCAAGGAATAGAACTCCAAAAGAAAAATCAGTGTCCAATAGTACAAAGAACATGACTTTACTCAAAAATATAATCCTATTTTATAACCTTTTAAAAAATATTTAACATTTGTGCCTATTTCAACACAATTCTTGATTGCATTTCATGAATTTAGCCTTTGAGCTAGAGTGTGGGCTCTTTCTGTCTCTAACTTGTTCTTTCTCTCACAGACATATGTACATGGAAATATGCCCAAATTATAATGAAAAGTTTAGAGCACTTATTCCTAATTTCAAGCAGAAAGAAAGGTTACTACTAGAACAGATAATAATGTTCATATTCTTAATACTTATGTCTAAACATAGTATGTTTAAATATCTATTAGAGACATTTATATTAACATGATAACACATAGGAATAAAGAGTGCTTCTCTAACCAATACAAAGATTTGGATATAGTAGGCAGTGCATCATAAAACAACATAAAGGGCATAAAACAAATTTTAATCTTCAAGAAATATAGGTCATGTTGTCCTGTAAGTGATTATTTATCTCTACATGAAATTTAACAACAATCTTAAATCATTATAAAGAAATTTATATAATGAAACAATGACTTAATAGGTGTTTCAATCTCTAGAACTAGAAAATAAACAGAGATAATAGCAATTAAATTTTTAGATCATGAAAACTAAACTTTGATCATCGGTAGAGATATCTTAATGAAATTATGATAAATATGTTAATTAGAATTCCACAAATCAGTAATTTTTAAAAAATATCTACAATATAATGAGGTCATTTAAGAAGTAACAATATTCTGTCTAAATTTGGTCAATAAAGACAATTAAGTAAAGAGCTTTAGGAAATCCTGATAGGCTATAATTTTATTACAATGAATGAAATAAAAGTTTCAATTAAAGGTATTCATTTAACTCAGGAAGTTTATGTTTATTTCAATTGCGATGTTATTTTAATGTCTGAAGTTTATTATTCAAACAATAACAGAAATATTCCTTTATGGTATTATCTTGATATTTTAATGAAACATTTCTACATCTGTTTTGATTTACCATATTTTTAAGATTCTGTTGTGACTTTTCAAGATCATGAAAATCACCATAATTTGATGGGTAAAATACGTCGCCATCATCTGGCCACAGTCTGGAGATGGCAATACCTACGTCTGTTTAGCCAATGAAATAGGCAATACCATGGTAACTTCTTAGGCATCCATATTTTGATATAAATTCAAATCATCCCAATATTTGTGCAAACTTTGCAAGAGTTTTAAAGATATACAAAGACTGTCAAGGATTAGAATGTAATGTGTATAGTTAAGAGATTCTATTACATTTGCTACTAACTCTATCATACGGTGATTAAATCTAGACATTTCGCATTATACACGTGTAGACATCTTTCTAACATTTTTCTTTATCTAAATACTATAATCTCTCCTAAATATTTAGACTTTCATTGTGTCCTCAACTCACCCAAATTCCCTGATATTATGGAGTTTCAAGATAATGCATATGAGTATGCAACTATAAACAATGAGAAAGTGTTTCTCATAAAACTGAGAGGGGAAAATATTAGAAGTTTCAATTATATTTTGCAACTAGACTGTGATATTTATCATTGGGGGATACAAAGGTTAATTTTAAAATATCATGAAAACTTAAGAACTGATTTTTATAATTCATTTTAATATTTGAATACTGACTTATTTCAATGTTATATACATTTACTATATACCTAACACCATGGCAGAGAAAAGTGAAGCAGATGCGATCTATATACATTAAATTCACAGGCTAGTGGGGAAAGATATATGTGTTTGTGTGTGTATTAAAAATACAAAATAATACAAATGTCATGTGATCTGAAATTCTATGGAACAGAGATAAGGAAGTATTTTCCTTTACAACCTAAGCTAGAATGACAAATATTTAACTAAACCTTGTCTAGGCCAAATGCACATAATTTGGAGGCCTGTTTTTCTCAGGAGGAAAATATTCAGAGTTTAAATGGAGCAAAACTATTCACAAAGATTAAAACTTTTCAAAAATATTCATAGAGCAATACTAGATATTCATATATATTTTTTCTATGAAAATTAAACTTTCTAATGTACTGTTAAAGGAAAAGGTTTAATAAGCCTAAACTTAAAACAAACTTATTTATTAAAATTCTTTGGATAATTATGGGGTGACATATTTTATATAAATTAATTTTTAAAGTAATATAATTCTTTCATTTTCAAGTTCAATAAAATATAAAGTAAAACTACTTGTTGTCCTTTACCTCTCTAACAACTGATAGCGAAAACTGAGTCATCATTGATTAAATTTTGGCATGGTATACTAAGTAGGAGGAAGCTGAGAACTGCTAGGAAAAAAAAGGACAAGGTAGCCAGAGATTTTAAATAATCTAAATAATAATGTGTTTGAGGAGAGATAAGATAGAGTTTAAGAGGTATGTTTTGGTGGCAAGATGCTTTTACTGCTCTGGAGCAATGAAGTGTGAAAAAAGACAAAAGGGCAATTATAAAGTGTTGCTTTATCTATAGGCTGTGTTTCCCATAATAGTCTTCAAGTAACAAACACAGAGGTGAAATATCATTTAATCTGTTTACATTGCTATATTTCTTTATGTGTGAATCCAGGTACAGACTTTGCCACTTCAGAGAGCTCACAATTGCTGCACTTTTCAAGAATAAATATTTCAAATATTTAAAATATATAACATAAAATATAGTTCCCAATTGTACCTCCTATTAAAACTATCACTCTAGGAAAAGCCAAGAGTCCATACTCACTATGTCTACAATCTCTGGTACTAGAAGTATTTAAATATTTGAGGAAAAACAAGTCTCAAAAGCTATGGCCTCGGAAGCAATAGAAAATTCTTCCAAACATTATATATGTAAAATTGTAAGTGAATGAATCGATTTTCATCAATATCATATTAAATAAAAATCTTTTTATAAGAAATATATTCAATATATAGTATTTACAACTATAAGTAAAACATTTATATATTTATTTTTTTATAAAAATCACAGATAATAGTATACCAAAATTTTTCACTATGAAGGACACAAAACTGTAGTAATTCTTCTAAAACAAACTGTAACTGTATATAAGGTTACACATCACAAAGCATTATATCTTAGCATGACATTACCAACAATGGATTATTAAAATGAAATACTTTCCTAATTTATTAATAATTTAAAAATCTTGATCAATGGTGCAAAAGAAAAGACTGACTCATCTTTCTAGCCTCTCTGTAGAGAATATTATAAAGTGCTGTCATGAGAAAGGGGCAAACGAAGAATATGCAGTCATAAATTAGAAAAAAAAATGAATACATTAAGAAAAAAACATAAAAGGGCTATAACTGGCAAGAAGGTTGAATCAATAACTTAAAAATTCTGAACAAAAAAAGAACCCCAGACCAGATGACTTCCCTAGTAAATTCCACCAAACATTTATAGAAGTCTTAATGCCAATCCTTCTTCAAACTCTTCTAAAAAATTGAATAGGAGGGAATCATTTCAAACTCATTATTTAAGACCAGCATTAAGAGCTGGTCTTATAAAACCCTGAACCAAAAACAGAAAAGACACTATAGTGAAAGAAAATTAAGGCCAATATTCCTGATGAACATAAATGCAACTATTACCAACAAAATACAAGCAAACCAAATTCAACAGTAGATTTAAGAGATCACACACCATGACCAAGTGAGATTTATCCTTCCAAGGCAAGAAAGATTAAGTATATAAAAACAAATTAATATGGTACCGGCATAATGACAGAATAAAGAAAAAACCACATGATCATCTCAATGTCAAAATTTAACAAATGCTTTGTCAAAAAGCATTTGACAAAATTAATACCCTTTCATCACAAAAACTCAAACAGACAGGACTCTCTAAAACCATAATAAAATTACCTCAACCCAATAAAAGCCATATATGGAAAGCCCACAGCTAATATCATACTCAACAGTGAAAAAATATTTCCTCTAAGGTCAAGAATGAGACAAGGATGCCCACTCTTGCCAAATTCTTCTCAACATAGAGTTGTAAGCCCTACCCAGAGCAATTAGGTAAGAAAAAGAAATAAAGGTATTCAAACTGAAAAGAAAAAAGTTCTGTTCACAAATGGTATGATTTTATACATAGGAACACCTAAAGATTCTACAAAAAATCTCTTAGAAGTAATAAACTCAGTTAAGTTGCAGGATACAAAATCAACATATATATATAAATATCAGTTGCATTTCTATATACCAACAACAAACTATCCAAATAAGAAATTAAGAAAACAATCTAATTTATAATAGCATGAAAAAAAATTAAAAAACTTAGTAACAAGCTTAACCAAGGAGGTAAAAGAATTGTACACTGAAAACTATAAAACACTGAAGAAAGAAATTAAAGAAATAAACAGAACAACAACTTATGTTCAAGAGCTGGAAGATTTAATACTGTGAAAATGTTTATACTACTCAAAGCAATCTACATATTCAATGTAATCCCTATCAAAATCCCAATGGCATTTTTTACAGAAATAAAAAAAAAAAACAATGCTTAAATTATAAGGCATCAATAAGGAGCCCAAATAGCCTCACCAACCTTGAGAAAGAATAAAGCTGGAGAAATCAGACTTTCTGATTTCAAAATATATTACAAAACTGCAGTAGTTAAAATAGTACAATACTGGCATTAAGACTGACATATAGACCAATGGAACAGAATAGAGAGCACAGAAATAAAGAAATGCATATAGACTCAATTTATCATTGATAAGGATGGAAAGAATACACAGTCTGGGAAACGGGAGTATTTCATGAACAAAGTATGCTCGGGAAACTAGATATCCACATGCAAAGAATGAAATCAAATCCTCATATCATACTATCTATAAAAATCAACTCAAAATGGATTAAAGACTGTAACATAAGACCTGGAACTGTAAAACTGCTAGATGATAACATAAACAAAAAGCTTCATAACATTAATATTGGTAACGATTCCTAGGATATGACATAAAAAGGCATCAACAAAAGAAAAAACAAACAAGTGGGACTACACCAAACTAAAAAGCTTCTGTACATCAAAGGCAACAATTAACAGAGTGAAAAGGCAAATTAAGGACTGAGAGAAATTTCTGCAAATCATATATCCGATAAGGAGTTAATATTCAGAATATATAAGGAATACCTACAACTCAATAGGTAGATAATAATAACAAAAACAACCAAATTAAAAAATGGGCCAATAACTTGAATAGACATATCTCCAAAAACCTACAGATGCCCAACCATTACATGAAAAGATGCTTAACATCACTAATTATCAAGGAGATGCAAATAAGAACAATGACATATCGGTTAAGACCCATTAGGATGGGAATTATAAAAACACAAAAGGTAAGTGTTGGCAATGATATAGACAAAATTGAACTCTTGTGCACTGTAGTCAGGAGTGTAAAATGGTGCAGTCTCTACAGAACACAGTATGGAGGTTTCGCGAAAAATGAAAAAGAATACCATATGTTCTAGGAGTATCACTTCTTGGTATTTATCAATGGATTCCCGTGTTTATTGCAGCATTATTCACATATCTAAAATATAGAAACAATCCAAATGTCTATGGATGAATGAATAGATTAAGAAAATGTGGCATATACATACAATAAAATATTATTCAGCCCTGAAAAGGGAAACACTGCTATATACAACATGGATTCACCTAGAATACATTACAGTAAGGGATAAAAACCAGTCACGAAGGACAGATGCTGCATGATTCCAGTTATACGAGGTATCTGAAATAGTCGGACACATAAAAGCAGAGGGAGAATGGTGGCTTGGAGAAAATGCCGGGAAAGGGGGAATGGTGAATTGTTATTCAGTGGGTACAGTTTCAGTTACGTAAGATGATTAACTTTAAAACTTTTACACTTTCGTGAGTTTTTTTTCTCATTCAATATTAACATTTCTATTTAATTTTGTACATGGCATTATATATTCTTTTTTTCTTAATGAAGGTTCTCCAAATGAATACCATAAGAACCTGAAGTTCCCTATAAGTGGCTGGCCCATGTCCCCTAGTGATTGCCAGATCTCAGCCAGAGAGAGAGATGGCCCTGGACTGTCCAAATATTATAGTTAGCAATGGCACAGCAGTTGAAGTGGTGAGACACAGATGCTGGACAGCTACTCTCAAAACTGAATGACCTCGGTGACTAGACCAAATCTTGCACCTTACCAAAGACACAAATCCTTGAAGAGAAAGGAGATTGGGCCACACCTACAGCATGTTCCTTAGAAAATTGCATATTCCTTAGTTCAAATGTTTGTGCTAAGGTACCTTGAGAGGCAACACGGTTAAAATTTGACAGTACTTCTGAAGCATAGAAGAGGAAGTAAAGTTACTTTACTTTTATCATTGCTCTTATCAAATTTTGTATGATTTATTTTGATTTTGGGGTCTCTCTCCCTGACTAAATTATTAGCTCCTTGAGGACTTTGCATAAAAGGGACATTTAATAAATGGTTGTTGAATTGAAATGAAATTTCTCCTCCTTGCCATTTATTCTAGTTTAAATTCTTTTTACATTTAATCCAGTTTGAATCGTGGTTATTTTTCTCCACTGATTCTTCTAAGATTTGATTGTTACTAATGATAGTGATAATAATAAGAACAATTACTTTATGCCAGTCTATACGTTGTTTATATGTGTTGAGTTCTTTATGTACAATAGTTCTTTAAACATTTTTAAAGCCTAGTGAAAGGCAGAGTTTCTGTAGAAGAACTAGACAGAAATATTAAGGATGAGGAAGATTACCCAGCTAGTGACTAGGAGAGCTGGGAGGGAAACCAAATCTATCAGACCATAAAGCACATTTTCTAATACCTCCTTGATAAACATGTCCTCTGTATCTTCTATCTAGTATTCATATCTTCATCTTAGTCACTGCTAATGGTTTTGTGAATCACAATGTCAAAGAAAGAGTTCCTAAAGAGATCTCACCCACAGACTGAACAGGTTTTTGTGTGTGTGTGTGGGGGGGGGGGCAAATTTAATCATTAATCAGTGTCTCCCAATCTGCATACATCAGAACTGAGGTACTTGAAAAAAATAAATACAGATTTCTTGAGCCCACCTGTAGAGATTCTAATTTTGTTCTGCTATAGGACCAAGGGATCTGTAGTCCCCAAAACTTCCCAAGAAATGCCAGATATCAATGTGACTTGGAATCATAATGGATTCAGACATAAAGGCTGCCACTAGGTTTAGGGAGGCCAAATCAGTGTCTCCTTAAACCCTGGGAGACCCCCACCCTTGCTTTCATAAGGAAGTCTCACCATTTTATTTTTAATTGGAGTCAAATCCCAGTTTTGTGGGTCTAAAAGGATCACAATTTGGAAGAGAACATTACTAGCAAAAATGGAAAAATATCTAACTTTTGTAAATTTTACTAAAACATGTCCCAGTGAGCACATTGCTAGGACCCCTCTCAGGGCCTTGGGAGAGATCTATACGAATATTTTATGGTAATTTTCCTGTCTGTAGCATACATTAAGGTTCTAAATAAAGTTTTATTCAGGGTGAAAAAAGTTCTGCAGATAAAATAAATAAATAACGTTTAGAAAATCCCTGCCTTGGTGGAATTTCCTATCTTGCTCTTAGCAATATCATAACGATAACTAAGTATTTCTCTGAAATAAAGATTTATGATATCTCTAGTATTCCTCTTATCACTCCAGAAGTACTGTCGAGAAAAAAGTGAGGTCAGTTTGGCTTATTCTTGGTATATCCAAGAGTACATTTGACCTTTGAATAATATGTATTTGAAATGCATGGGTCCATTTATATGTAGATTTAAAAATAAATACTGTAAAGGTATTTTCTCTTCCTTATAATTTTCTTAATGTTTTCTTTTCTCATTTACTTTTTTGAAGAATACAGTATATAATACATATAACATGAAATACGTGTTAATTGACTGTTTATGTTATTTGTAAGACTTCCAGTCAACAGTAAGTTATCATTAGTTGAGTTTTGGGGGAGTCAAAAGTTACATATGGATTTTCAAGTGCCCAGGGGGTCAGCACTCCTAACCTCTGTGTTATTCATGAATCAGCTGTCTATTTATTTAATAAGCCATTTAAAAATTTTCCAGGAAATAGACTTAAACTTGTGGAACTATAACCTTCCTTTTTACCTGCTCATTAATATAGTTTGCTGAATAATGTTTAAAAATATACTTAAAGGATCTTTGGTTTTGTTTTCCCACCACCACCACCATCACCCAGGACAACATTCATATATCTTTAAAATAAGCAGGATATGTCAGAAGGTATTTGCCTACAATCTCCACTGGCCAGATGAGACATAACTGATAGTGCTATTTTCTGTGTGCCGGAGTGCAGCAGGAAAGACAGATATAGAACATGCAATTTCTTCAACACATGCCATCGATTACTATAAAAATGTAAATAATGTGGTTTCAGACCCTATAATTCAAAACTCAATTTGAGCAGTAACTCTTTTTAAAGGTAATACATTCATAAATTCAGTAATGAGAAAAAAATGAGACTAGAGCTCTTCTTGACAACCTAGGGTGAAAATGTTCTCCCCAGCTATGAATACCATTGTAGCCTGGGTACTATAACCCCGTCTCACTCACAGACTCTTTGCACAAACCCCATATATCTTAGCCTCAGTAGCACAGCGAACAATCTTGGTCTGCCTGAAGAAATAAGACAGTTTTAATAAATCACAGTCTTACAATAATAAACACAGGAAATCTCTGGAAAATTGAACATCCAGTTTTTTTCCTACCCAATACCCTGTCTTGGCTGCCACTGCTAAAATGGTCTGACACCATACTCACAAAACTTCTTAAGTCCAGAAGCCTTAAAACTAATTTGGTCTGGTGTATAATTTCCTGTAGTACTTCCTTATTCAACATTACCTTTGTTTTCTAAAGACTTTTGTACTGCTTTCTGTCAATGGAACACACATGCTTCTCAAGAGTGACCAAACCAAGTAGCATATGATCCCTACTCTTTTCCTGTGAATACAGACAAGATTTTTTGATCACAATGTATTAATGTCTACATTTTTAAATTATGAAATCAACCCAATCTACCCAATGGATTTGTGGGCTATAAACTAGGAGACCAAAGTTCCAGACAGAGAAACCAAAGTCATTTTACTCAATAACATTTCCCACTTTGCTAAGACAAACATAACGAATATGCATTAGTTATTCTTTGTTCAGGTCAATGCCTTTTGTGACCGCCCTCCTGGTCTTCCCATGTCAAAACAATCGTGTTCTCAACGTCACTCTGAAGTAGGGGCAAGAAGTCTCAAAGCTCCCAGTATAATTTTCTTTCCATTCAACTGTGCTGCCGCTCATATATCATGACTTTCTGTTTGATATTAACACTGTTGACATTGTTATTTCCCATGCATGGAAGCAGAAGTGATTGTTAAAATACTTTATTTAATTGTACTCATTCTATACTGAGTATAAACAGTTTCCCTTCCAAATTTACACTTCCTTCTGTTAGCCACCTCTGCCCACAGTGAATATCTGTGATGAGAAGAGAAGGTAAGCCTGGGTTATCTCACTACCAGGAAAACAAATGGAGATAAGAAAGGGCTGTAAACAAAAAAGGCCTTATTACCATGACTAGCAACACCATCACTACAAATACTTGTATGATCAAACAACAATGATTTGACCATCATATGGATCTAGAGATGTCTGTTTTAGTAAAGAGTAAAGAAGGCAAACTTTATACTTGATCTTAGCCAAAAGGCTGAGAAGAGAAATGAAGACAGAACTTTGAAAGTCTGGCCAGAGTGACCAATGACAAACTGCTTAATGTATTCTAGTTACTAGGTTCAATTTTATTATAACTCATTTACAGATATTCACTTCATTTTAAAATCCTTGTATGAGTTTTAATGTTTTAGGGATTTTATTTCCATTTTCCACTTTGCAATTGCCAGAGTGACCAATGACAAACTGCTTAATGTATTCTAGTTACTAGGTTCAATTTTATTATAACTCATTTACAGATATTCACTTCATTTTAAAATCCTTGTATGAGTTTTAATGTTTTAGGGATTTTATTTCCATTTTCCACTTTGCAATTGCCTTATTATATAGATATTATGGTTATTGTTAGCAACTACATGTTATTCAATTTTTGAATCCAATAAAGAACTCAATGCAGTTTTTAATAGAGACACAATAAAAGCAAGAGATGGGTAAATGAATAAATGGAAAGGATCCAATGCACAAAGAGATAAAAAAGACTGCCAAATCAAATGATGAATAAGTCAGGTCTCAGATTTTTCTTTGTTCCATCAGAAAATGTATACGTTGTTATATCTAAACAATCAATGTAATAATGTGACTAAAAAGCTCTGGAAACTGGCAACCTGTAGGACTTGGAGTAATAATACGTTTATTAATGCATATTATGAGCTGAACTCCATATTAAATGCATCAGCCTTGACTAAGAATAGTGTCACAAATTATTAATGAATCCCAAGACAGAGCAGTACAAGGTCCAAAGTAGTATTCATGTTCTAAAGTTATTAGCATGAATTTGCTTCAACACGTTAATATTTCAGAGTATTTAATTTTATATTATAAAAGGCAAACATGAATGTGAGTACCTAAAATAATTAAAATATAACCTATGAACATCTGCAATTACAAATTTGAAGTTGTCCATGACATTTATGAAATGAGCAATTCTTCAAAGAATGTTCTATATATTAACAAAGAACAAATATCTAAAACTTGGATGTTACCAAATATTATTCTAAAAAATTATAATTCTAATCAGCTTTTAACTCCATAAATTGAATAGTCGAGATATATAAATGTGGATAAAAGTTTAGAAGTATAACAAAATAAAATATAAAGTGTGTTTTCTACTTACAAGTATACTCTAAATGAAAAAATATAATTTAGAGTTTATTTTATCAAATGTGGAAGTGAAACATTAACATATATGTCTCAATGTCTAAGTTTTGAAAAAAAAATCTTTTGTTTAATGTGAGTTTTGAAATATGATATTTTAACATTCATATTTATCTAATTCTCTGTGTTTACTACATATTACTCCTAGAGAACTTTCCAACAGTTTAAACAGGCAACTGTATATTAACATATGTCTAAAAATTAGAAAAAATTACTTGTTTATTAAAAATAATTCACTAGAAAGCATAATTCTTTTATAAACACATCAATAAAATATGTCTTTAGAATCATAACCTAACTATTTAAAAATATTTGATATGATATTTTCATTTCCAGTGCTCAGTGTACAAGGATCATGAATTCTTAAAATCAAATGCTACTTGTCACGTACTTAAAACTGGTGATCAAACGGTTCACATTTAATATCTTAACATTTTGAGCTTTAAACCTAGTTTTCACTAATGGCTGTGATTCTCCATGTGAGAGTCATAACTGGAACACAGGGGAAGTATTTTAGTTCCTTCCAGTCTAGTCCAGGGTGCAGACTCTGCTTCCCTTAAAGAGACTGCACTTAAGTGGCTTAGTCAAAAGTCATATCAATGTAATAAGTTTACACTAAAATAATATTGACAATGTTTATCAACAAACTAAACAGACCATTAAAAAGTTAGATTCAATTCTTTCTGTATCAAATTGTGCCTCTATTCCACTTTTATGGAATTATATTATGTACAGACTTTTAAGCTGTGAATGCATACAGATAGTTCTAATAAGACCAAATTTTAAGGTAATTTTAATCAGGCACAAAAAATCGAATTTTAATGTGATTGAATGGCTTCAAAAGTTTCTTTCACGGGAAAACTTAAGAGAAATTCTGATAAACAATAAACTCAATATAATAAAAAGTGAGGTAAACTGTTTTACTTTAACATTGTGCGATGGTCCCTCTTATAAACCTAAGAACCCAAAAACTCAATTTGTTAATCAAAACATTGATCAAATTAACTAATTAGAAAAGCAGTGCCTGCTGAGCATAATAAATCTTTAAGTATAATCATGAATTTTGGCCTCATGGGGAAAAAAACGTCCAAAAAATATTGAATTATGCCTTCAGCATGAAAAATTTAAAAATCTAACCAGTAAAACTGCTAGCACTATTGCTCCTATTTATGTTCTGCTTTTGCTCTACAAAAGCCCATAATGAAACTACATCTTAGCTATATAATAAACCGAATGCTGAGTAATATGTACAATGTTAGCAACTCATATTTTTCCCAATTTTATTGCAAAGTATAACCCTAAACAAGTTAAAAAAGGAATAAAAGGTAGTGTCCACTATTCTAATAAAAATTATCAAATTTCTATGTTCTTTTCTTTAAGAGATGAGGTGTTTTAAAATTTTGCTTGTTTCAAATGATAACAGTAGCAACAATGTAATGGTACAAATGAGACAACTTTAAAATATCATATTCTAGTTAATCACTTATTAAAAACAGAAAATGACTGAGCAAACTCCACCCACTGACAAAAATGCTAGAAGTTACTTCATCGCCATTTGTAAAGCTATCATAAGTAATATTCACTATTATACAAGCATCACTAGTATAGGATATACATTAAATTCATTGCCACTTTGCAGAGTGCCTAGTACCGTATTAAGAATGCATGCGATTATTTTCATTTAAAAGGAGAAAAATTAGGCTCCAAATTGAGAGAAATGTTTTAACATAGAAACTTAGAGTAATGCAGGGTGTTTTGTACTAATGAAAAAGCAACAAAAATCTAATTGCTATTGCTGCTTTTCATTTCTGGAGTATGCTGACAATTGTCCTGAATAAAAGGCCTTCCTGCTCTTTACTCTCTCAAAAGTAGGCATTACCTAAATATTTAACACTTTGAACTGAATCATGTGTACATGCCAGGCATACCAAATAGTTACGACAGACTCTCTGAAAAGGTATTAGTCCAGAAGTTGAGACTCTGCTGAGCAGGTGTAGACTTGGAAGGCACAGCTTCAAGGGGATATAGAAATAACATATTCTACAGTGAAGACAGTAATTTCAGCAGCGGTGTGGGCTCGCCATTTTCAGAGTTGGATGGCAAGGATTTGGAGCTATGGAGGGAAACTACAAGCTATAACTTTTGCTTTTGCTTTTTGACTTTTTCTTCTTCCTTCCATTCACATCTTCTGGTAGAAGGCAGTCCTCCCCTCCTGTAACCTCCTCTCTAATTTGGGCTACATGTATAGAAACTCGTATTCAGGGAAAAGCTGGCTTTACTCCAGAGTAGAAGTGGTTATAAAAGCAAATGCCTATGTTTCACCTGCTTTGTGCCCTTTTCTGCCTTAAGCAAAGGTGAGGATGAGAAAGATCTGAAGGGAGATGTAGATGCAGCTTTCTCCTCCTCATCTCTCAATCTGTCTAAGCAACACAGCTCTCTCTCTCAAATACTAACCTGAATCTCATTTGAGGCAAAACATTCTTATAAAGAGAGTGAGTAGGAATAAGTATTAGCAACCCTGACAGTGCCAAAATATCTCTTAGGGAAGTGGAGGGGGTGGAACTGGGAGGTGTCAAAATGCAGAATCTATTTTTCTATTGACTGTGTTATTAGTAAGAAAAAAACATATAACTAGATCACTAGGCCATTTTAAAAACATGTCACAGATTATAAAAATGGCTCTAATGATATTTCTTCTCCTATGTGCTCTTCTAAAATGCTACTCTATCCCCTCCCTTTGAAACTGGGTGTCTCTGTAACAGGCTCAACTAATAGATTATGGAAAAGTAATGTTATAAGATTTAAAAGCTTTGGTAATAAAAGGCGTACCACTTTTGCCTATCTCTTGGAACACTCGCTTTGGCAAATTAGAGTCACCTTTTTGATCTAAGGTTGCCATGATGTGAGGAAGTATAAACTATCCCATATGAAGAGACCATATAGAGAGGCTCTGAGAACACATGAAGAAAAAGAGGGGCCCAGTCAGCCCCCAGTATCCTGGCCTCCTAGGCCTTGATTCTTCAGTTCTAACCACCATCTCTGAGAAAACTCTAGCCAGAGGTACCCAAGTGAGAAATTTTTGAATTCTTGATGCACAGAAACAATAAACACAAATATTGTTATTAAGCCACTACATTTTTGATGTATTTGTTATGCAAATAATCAAAAACACCAGCATTAATTTTACTAGCACTCCAGAATATTTGACAATGGCACATATTTGAACACACATATACACATGCATTTACAAAAACAAACAGCTAGAATATTTGCCACAAGCTACATAGTCAATGAAAAAAAATCCATTAGACTTACAGAAGCAATTTGAAGTCTATGGTTCATGTCATTAAATGCTGGGAACACAATGAGGTGGAAAATATTGTATGCTTACTTTCTATTTTCTGAGGAGTTAATCATTTTTTCTATGTGTATATGGCTATCATAGAACAATTTTATCCCCATTTAATTCAATAACCATCTGAGGTCATTAACTAAAGAACTTAGAGTCTTTAGTTATTCTTTGAGATAAAATATTGAATACACAGAAATTATCTGACATGTAAGACATTCAACATTCTCAAATAAGTTGAAAAATGAAACAAGCCTAGTACATTTAGAGACTGCTGCTAAAAATATATGCCTTTCAACTTGTTTTTTTGTTTGTTTGTTTGTTTTTTGTTTTTGTGTTTTCCCAATGTAGCAATGCTAGCATGTACTCTTGGACCACTAATTTAGGAGAAAAAAAAAAGGTAATGGAGATTTTGCCAATGACTAGATTGGGTGATTTGAATTGTCTAGTTCCTAATGCCAACTGTGATAATTAAACAGATCCAACTCTATTAAAGAAATAGCCAGTGCAAGGTTTAAGGTTACCAAATAGAACAGGGATTAAGAGGGAGCCTGTTCATCTTACTGTGTAGTAAAAAAGTATACTGCACAGAGAATCAAGCATTCCAAATCAGTCTCCTCTGCAGAAGAGTTGGAGTTAATTCTTGCTCCCTTTTTAGCCCACTCTCCTCTTCCTCAACCCATTTAAGTAAAAGGACTCCTATAACTCCATGAAATGGGAACTGGGGTCTTGGTAAATATCCCCAGGATCCTCTTCAGAGAGATGGCAGGGGCCAACTCATCTGGGGTATAATGAATAAGACTCACACTGGAACACTTCCCAGATGATAAAATTACCCTGCTCGTTAACAGTGCCTCTTAAGCAAAAGAAAATGGGGACTCTGTGTGTCCGTGCACACAGGCTCACTCTCTCCCATGTGTGCTCTCTTTCTCCCACATACAGCACATGCGCGCGCACACGCACACACGCGCACACACACACACTAAATCAACATTTCCGCTAAATTACCCCCTTCCTTGCCTCTTCTCCACACACCCAACCCCCTCAAAAAGAGCGAGCCAGGAATAGAAGCCAGGAGGGAACTCAGTAGCAGAAACTATAGCCTCCTGCATCTCATCAATGTAAATCTGAATCTTAAACTTCAATCCAGTAAAATTTGTTTTCATTACCAATAAAGAATTAATTGCAACACACAGTAAAAGGAGGGTAGGAAAAAGTTTACACATTCCTTCTTGCTTACATTGTACTTAGGCCATATTTTTAAGTGTTAGACTGATTTGTAAATAGTTGTTACAGTCTTTTATGTATATTACTTTCTACTTTTATAGAGTAAATCTATTTCTGGCCCTTGCTGACATGTCAAGATTTGTGATCTACCCATTTCAACAATTAAAAATCAATTAAACAGGGAGCAAATATTTATAACTAAGACTTTGCATATGACACACAAACATACAGTGTTGTGTATATTTACCGTATTATTATTTTAAAATAAATGATTACTTTAATCACTCATGTGAATGATTAAAAACCAAATGGCTAAATTAAGGATGGATGTGAAGCTCTAGTTTACTTTTAAAAATTACTCTATTTATAATAATTTAAATAGCTTACTACTGAGAGCCACATTCCAAAGTTGCAGTGAACCTATTTTTATAAACATGTTTTCTTTCTGTTGTTACTGTTGTTCATTCCCTTGAAGTGAGGGGTATCGGGACTTATTTCAAATGTTCTTGTAAGTCACTCTAAGGAAACCTTTTTCTAGATAAGTTGTAAAGAACATTTTTCTTAAATGGCAAGTACTTTATCATTTCTGGCCATTTAGATTATAGGTGTGGGATCCTGTTTTATATGGCACCCTGCTACCATGGAACTTTTCTTTAGCTGATTTAGTTAGAAAGCCGCTGCCAAACAAAACAGTAGGAGGGAAACTGTAAAAAAGCTTTAAAATACTAAAAAAAGACATAAGTGAACAAGCAGCAATCTAAACATAAACTAGACGACTATTCCCATGACCTATGTATGTTCGATGGAAAGAAATAGGAGAAGATTCAGAAAATTAAAAGAACCAATTTAGGGCCACACTCACTGTCTTTAAAAATAGAAATTACTTCAGACAATTAGATATATGCTGTCGTACTGATTGTTCTGTCACAAATCTCAGACATTATTTAAGTTCGATGAGTCTGATGTCATAGGGATTTCTTAAAAAATAAGAGGAAATGATATGAAATTTAAAAAGAGAAATTAACATTATAAATTGTTCTGCTGACTTAAGGCCTTTTCTGTTAGCATAAAAATAATGAAACCAGCAGAGTAACATGAGATAATCTGTGACTACAACAATTAAAATGTTCTTTGTAGGCAAGCTCAGTGAATTCTAAAATACAACTATGGAAAATAAAATTATAAAATTGAAATATTCTCAATATCACCCCTGACAAACACTTGATAAGTTATATAATAACTGACCAGTATAACTTTGGAATATCAATCTCATAATATCTTTGACTCGGACACACTGCTCTTTTACAGACATGTGATTGACTTAAAACACTTTTTGTTGTTGTTTATAATGCATGTAACCATAAGTATTAAAAGTGAAATATGTAACATATTTTTTAGTATATGTTACATATACTAAATATGTTTTGAAGGATTAGTATCTTTAATTATTTGGATTAGGACCAATCAAATATTTAAACTAAACACATATTTTAATCTTTAAGAAAAAGGTTGTTTATTAAAAAGAAGGTAGTTAACTCCTGTGGAGCCCAGGGTAAGTCAGTCAGTCCATCCATCAGGCAGGCATTCACTTAGATAACACTACTGGAGCCAGGTGCTCTGGACTTACTTGTACTTAGGCCATATTTTTAAGTGTTAGATTGATTTGTAAATAATTGCTACAGTCTGAGCATTAATACACAGAGACCTCAATGCATGCCTTGCTGCTCCAAATCCTCCATACTACAGGCATCACTGCTGGGATTTCCAAGGTTCAAAGAGGTTAAGTCACTTATTCCATCTCAAAGCAGAATGGAGACAGAACACAGTATCAGAGGTACTTCCACCTCACCACAGCTGTCCTCAAGAGCTACGTGGGGAATTATCATTTACTCGAAAATACTTTGAGCCCAGGGAGAGTTCATTAAATCTCAATAGGTTAAGTCCCAAATTCACCTCAGGACCAAGCCCAGAATAAATCATATTATTTTATGGTCTCATCACATGTATCTACTTAATGTTGAGACCAGAAGGCATTTTCCCATTACTGTTCACAGAGGGACTGCCTTCCTTTTTGTTCTGTCCATCTTTTCTCTTAACTAGTTATGCAAGAAAAAGTGTGACCCTTTAGAAAGGGTTTCAGCCTTGTCCTTCTAAATGTCATTGGGTGTGATCTAGATCAATCTGAAGAACAGCCGATCGATTTCCAGCATTGTGTAATACTAAAATGTGACCATGGGCATCATAGTAGTAAAAAATATTTTGTAGGCAGCTTTATAAAACTGTTGGGAAATAAAAGTATCTTGAAGAGGATGAATAAAATATAATATCTGAAATATAATTTTGGTTGGTCTTCAATTATTACCATGAACTGTTCTCTCTCTTAACACTTACTCTAAAGTTATATCAGGCTATTCGTTGTCTCTCCAACGACAATCAAATATGTGAAATGAGCACTGACTGAATCAAACACAGAAGCCATTTCATGAAGATTTAAAGGTGATAACAGAGTCTCACATTCCCTTAAAATGAATATAGCTTGTGAAATAATAATGACTATCATTGTACAAAATGAAAATATAAAGGGTATACATATAGTCTCATCAAGCCATTTGTGTCTTCCTGAAGAAAATATTTGTGAACTTCATTAGGGCCAAATATGTGAACCAAAGTAAAAGTCACTTGACCATACCAAATAATTAAAAGTAATATGTTATTATTTTTTCAGGCTGATTCATTATTCATTTCACAATTATTTACTGAGCACCTACTCACTGGGCACCAAGTGCTAAGGATACAGTGATGAACACGAGACAGATGGTCATCACTACCTCCAAAAGTTTATATTTCGGGAAGCAGATAATGGAAAAATATTTATAAAAAATATATAATTATAAACAGTGACACCTAGATGAGGAAAAATTACAGTCTATTTTGAGGATGGATAAAAGTAACTCTGATATTTGAATAATGACTTTATGGAAAGTAATATATTACCAATACTATTAATCCTACTGTGGTTTCTGTTTCTTCCAATTAAAAAAGCTTTAATGTTTTAAGCCTTTTCCCATCATCCTGTTGTAACTTCAGAGCAATACAGAAATAGAAATGTACATAACCAAGTATAGATAAAGTACTATGTAGCTAAAGAGGCAGGACATGTAAATAGAGAACAAAAAGCAATTTGGTTTGGTGAGACTTTAGCAGAATGAAGTAGAAAAATAGAGTTAAGACAAGAAAGAAAGAAAAAAAAAAAGGACCAGGTGTAGAAGGCCTTGAATACCAGGGTTGAAGTTTCCTTTTCAATGGGGAGAAGGGAACCTCTAAAGAACTTAGAACAGGAGCCTGAAAATGCTAATATTTCTCAGATTATTTTAAAAGCAATGTGGAAAATACATGAGGGAAAGAAAATGAGAAACTGTAATTACAAATATCATTTAAGAAATCATCGCAATGATTAGTCAATAAGAATGTTGATTATTAACATATCAATGGGACTGAAAAGAAGAGACAGGTATAAACTATATTGAGGAATAAAAATTTTTATGAGTCAGTAACTGACTACACATAGGAGACAAACTGTTGAGCATTCAAATCCAAGATTCTGAAATGAACAGTTGAGCTATTAGCATGAAGAAGGACAGATAATAATGAGTTCAATTTTGAACCCACTGATGAGGTGCTGGTAGCACATCTAGCTGAAGGTTATTAGGGACAGGAGGACAAGAAACACAGATCTGTCATTCTCTTAGAAGTGACTACTGATGTTGGAAGGATAAGCAAAGAAGAGAGTACAGGATAATAAAGTTACTAAAAACAAAATCTCTGGGGAACCTTAAACTTAGTGGTAGTGAAAAGATGTCAAGGATGAGCCTTCTCCTCTACTCATTATTTTGGATCATATACTCACATAGAATTAAGATGGAATTCTAAATAATATTTTTAGGACTTAATTGATATGTTTCATCAAAGAGGTTTTTATTTAATATCTGAGTGCATGGACTACTATAAGAACACAGTAAATTAGTAATTATAGCAGGAAATATCACAATGTGTATCACACTGCTTTCTAAATCTTGGGAAAGATGAATAAAGGATCTCGTTAAGGAATTATGGATTACATACCTGTGGTACCCATTTGGGGGACACAAAGCTGGTCACTTCTATTACAGGCAAACCGGTTTGGGAAAGTTGATTGATAAATTCAATTTTTACATCTGTAGGAACTATAACCTATGAAAACATTAAAAGATATTTTATAAGTAATTTGCATAGGGTCTACAGAAACATAAGTAGAAAATTACTTCCTAACTGAAAGCAAATCTTATTTATAAATTCGACTAGCAAGTGAGAACAACTATAATAGTGTAGCATACGAAATCCATGTAAGTCTTTAGAATCTTATAAATATAAATATTTAATTTATCATTTGAAATTGACTTTATAAATTTGATATCAAATTACCTTTTCATTCTGCAGTCCATCTCTAGGTCCAACTTCTACTATTTTAACATATTCAGGGAGTCCAGACAACTGGGATGATTCCTGTAAAGGGAAACACAAGGGAAGAAGCACAGATAACCATTAGATTATCAAACCTGCTGATCTGAAAAGTCAAACAATTACGATTTGTAAATTAAATTCTCATCCCAGAAATTTAAAGTTGTAAGAAATCAAAAGAGTGAAGTAGTCCAAATGCCAGGTTTATATTATTGGTAATATAAGGCCTTTTTTTTTCTTATAAATTAGTGTTTAATCTAGTTATGACTAAAATTCAAAAATTAATTTCTATGATGTAACTGTGGGAATGTTGATTTACTTAAGATCTAAAGAACAAATCTGTTGGGTAATTCTGCATGTGATAAATTACTTACCATTGATAGAGTTTATTTAAAAATTAGGTCTTTGTTTTAATAGACTTCTAGCAAGCTCAGTCATACAAGATGCTGCTCTCTATACTATGAACTTGAGGAGTGTGGATTTGATTTTCTGTCCTGTGCTCAGAAAGCTGAGGCTAGGAAGAAGGTGTGCTTTTTATTTTTTATCTGAATCACTCAGCAGAACCAGCACCTAAACACAGCTTCCAGAAAGACAGAACACCCAGCCCGGTAGGATCTAACCCTTGATATCGCACTGGAATAGCCTCAGCCCAACATAACACTGTGTTCTACCTGCTAGCCAACTCTGAAATGGCAAGAAGACCTTCACTCTGGAATCTGTATCCCTAAATTAAGTACTATGGACACACATTTAGAAGGAAGGACACTAATTTAAAACAGAAAAACCAAGAAGTCATTCTAAACATCATATTGCAGTTAAAATTAGAAGTAGGCTACATGTTTTCAGACTGTACAAACAATCTCCTGGTGTCTCTGAGCCAAGTTAAGTGTGGGTAACTCATTAAGTTCTTCAAATGGAGAGCTGATAGCATTGATTCAGATCAGCACGACCTGTACTTCAAGGTTTTGTGCCTTGCCTTTCATCAGGGATGATGAATTTAGGTTGACCAATTAATTTATATGGCTTCACTCTGTCCCTGTAACAAAGACACACACTGGTGAAATGGCAGCTTCGAATACAGAGCTCAGTTTGTTTCTATGATATAGACCAATGCTCACAGGTTCTTCTGGAGTCCAAAGCTGTTACTTGGTTTTATTAGCATTCTGTACTAAGTAGAGGAACCCAGATGGTCCCTGTTACAACATACACATACTACCCTTCACAATTTCCATGAAATTGGGCAATTTAATAAAGAAAAATTAACCAAGAAGAAAATCGAATTCTTATTTCTGCATCATCTGAGCAGGTTGTGATGCATGCAGTTAACTTGGAAGGGTGGAGAGTTGAGAGAGGAAGCATGGTGTTCCTTAGCTTTAGGCTTGGTTTTGATGGCAGTCATGAAATCATGCCTCATTAAAAAAGAGGGCATAATTTCAACCAGGCAATAAAGGGCATGGATAGTATGGGAAAGTGGAGAAAATAAAGAGGAGCTCACTCTTCTTTCTTATTATCTCCAGTCCTAAGACTGTAGAAATGAAACACAAAGCTAGGCAAATTAAGCCATGTGGTCTCGTTATCACTGACTGTGTCCTGAAACTTCATTTGCAAGAGCATTTAGCATGGCATTTACTAAACATGAAAGTTTAACAACAAAAAAGAACATTATATTTTTTTAAGATGATAACTATATGCTTAGTATAATTTAAGAGCTTAGGGCCTTCCTGTGCATCACTGTTGTAGCTAGCAGAAGTAACAAGCAATCCAAAGTACAGACCGCCACTAACTACAGCCATTTCCGTCAAAGCAGATGTATTCTCACTTAATATCATTTTAGGTTTCTTCTTGAATCTAATGCTGTTTTGTCATTCCAGGCATGGGTACATATTGCCTCTACCTGAACACCTGAGAAATCAGAAGAAAATTAGAAAGTATTCAGTAAGTTCAAAGAGTAACAAGATCCCCCTTTTATCAGCAAATAAAAAACAAACAAACAAACAAACAAATAACACAAAAATTAAGTCAATTAATGCATATTCCCCAAATAGGTGTGATGTGAGAGCCCTCTCTTCCTGGGCATGACTATCTCTGTATTGACTTTTTGAAGGAGCTTCAGCTGTACACAAATCATGCCCAGTAGGCATATCCACTTAAATATACAAGCATATAGAATTTGATGATTCAAAACTTATCTCATTATTCCCCCACCTTACTCCTCTACTCACATCTTCTCCCACCAGATGCTTTTCTTTACCTTTTCTCTTACCACTTACATCTAATCGGTCCATTTGTTACTGGTTTTATTTTGGCAAAAACCCAGCACCCAGCCAGCACAATGCATGATACTTAAAGTGTGCTTAATAATTACCTGTTATTGTATTAGCAAATCAGTTCTGTCACTGGCTTCATTAAAACTGTCTCTTTTTCTTCCCCCAGTCTGTTGCTATAGCTTCCTAAGTATTCTCCCCTAATCTTAATTTTTTTTCCCAGGATTAAAATCCTTTAGCATCTGCCAGTCACCTTCAGAGAGTTCTATCAACCTAAGGTAAAAGATGATTTATGACTAGCTTTTCATCTTCTACCAGTCTCCTTCATGTGTCCTATGGTTTCAGCCATGCTAAAGTCATGTCTTGCTCACTTTCATATCAGCACACATAAAATTTCTATTAGCTGGACCTTCCATCTGTGGGGAAGACATTCCACCAAACCTATTTCTCATCTATATAGACACAGGACTAGACTATGTTTCTCCTTTATCTAAAAGTTTTTTTCTGAACAAGTTCCAGTCAATGGAACATAAAGATGAATGATATACACCATGTTTAGGGTTATCCCATGAAAATATCCCATGCACATTTCTCCGTTCTGCCTGCTTGATGCAAATGAGTATGGTGAATTTGGAAGCTAATAAATACCAAACAAAATTTTTTTTGAAGGAGCTTAAATCCCTGAATAACTGCTTAAATAAGAATTCCACGCCAAGAAGAAGCAATTATTTTGCACTTTATATGGACAAAAAATAAATATCAATTATTTTATAACTTTAAGAAAGAGGTACATCTTTTATAGCTTCCAATTGTGAAGAGTGGTGAAGGGTCTGAAATTTTACCCTACATTGCAAGGTAACAAGTGAGCCTGCCATGGATGCTGAGAGAAGGCACAATATGCCCGAGTCAGAGAAGAACAAAAGCTTATCACTCACAGCAAATAACAGTAGCTAAAGGATCAGTATTTGTGCTGGTTCCCCAAGCCCCAACTCCCACAAAGAGAAGCAAAGAGGACCATACGATGCTTACACAGGCAATGGATTGCATTACAGGAAAGGAACCCCAAGCATAGAGAACCTGAACTTTTGCAAGACACAATGAAATTCAAGATACCCATGGAGAATTACTTCCCAATAATATCTACTCCTCGTTTTTATACCATCTTGGTGTATGGTTAGTTTTCCTGCTAGTAACACCACTCTGTTGGCCCCTTAATCTAATGAACAAAGGCTGGGGCCAAATCTGTTCAATTTATCACAGAAAACATTTAATTAAGGCTACTCTCAACAGAACTCCAACTAGCTAAAGAATAACACCCTGCAGTAAGGACTTCAGCTATGCTCCTTCTTCCCAAAAGTCCTGGATCCAAGCAGCTGAACAAATCCTATGTAGTAGTGGCCTCTGCATCAGAAACTTAGAATTTTTTACTGTTTTGCCTATTTTGTGATAGTGGATAAGTTGCGATGTTCAGTACTATGTTTCATCAAGGCAGTAATAGTGGTAATCTAAGTAACGGAGACTTAGTAGTTTAGTAATTTAACCCTAGTGGGCCTCATCAGTGTATAGGCCTTAGATGACTCAGTCAGCAACGATGATTCATTGTAAGAATTCATAGCCTTCCCTCCCTGCCCCCAAAGAAAGTATTTTTAATCTGTCAGGCTGCAGTTTTCTAAATGAGAGATACATAAGCTAGGCCACTGACTACAATCCAGGAGTCTGTAAAAATATGGGAACAGCCTGGAGCTCTGCTGAGCGAGTAGAGCGATCACATCCATTTTCAGGTCTGCACAGCTGTGACAGAGGTTGTACAACTGCAGCAGCTCAGTGGACATCATCAGATTTCAGCTTAGCCGAAACATCATCCAACCAGACTCATGCATTAGGTAAAGCACTGGGAATTAGAAGGGCCCCACTGAGCCACTACCCTTGTTTCAGGCAGTGGAGTGGCAGCAGAGGGCAACTGCTACTTTTTTTGTGTAAAGCTGAGATTGCACTAGGGAGAGGCTGACCACTTTCTTGAATATACCATTTCCATTTGATTAGTGACGTCTGCTGAAATCATCCTACTCTGTTAGTCATTGAGTCCAAATTGATATCCCTACCAAAAAAAAAAAAAAGGAAATATAGGCCATAATGTCACAAGCCCTCCAAGAGTCAGGTGTTCAGTTTCAACAAGAGCTCGACAGCAAGCTAATAGCTAATTTTCAAAAGATACCTGGTAGCTAGCTGTGCCAGGACAGTAAGGGGTCCACAACCCCATGCAGTGCCTCCATGAGGAGGCTGCCTTTGTCAGAAGCTCCAATTTGAAAAATCACTGGTCAGAGACTTGTCACTCAAAGAGGTCAGAAGGATTTGGGGATGCCCCCAAGGTATACTCATTACATGCAACTCTTTCTAATTGAGATGATGCCCCCTGGCATTTACAGGAGAGAGAATTACAATAACATCACACATCAATTTTTTACTACACATTCAGGTGTGAGCAATAATGGCGCACTGAATTGACCCCAAAGGCCCCACCTACAATGTTACTTTGGCTTTCCTTTTCCACTGTGAAAACTATCCAAAACCTATCAATTAAATCAAGACTCCAACCTCCATGGGACTTAGCAGGGTGATGACTTTGAAGACTTTATCCAAAAGAGCCATAAAAGTTTGAGTCCCTGCTCTCCCCAAAGTCCCCCAGCATACTCAGATGGAATATGAACCAATAATTTCGATGAATCAATAATCATCTGTTTTCCTTAAAGCAGCTAAAGAAGTAAGGCTGGGAATTATCGGGGTACACAGAAGAAGAGATCGGCTCCAAATCAGTAAGCAGGTACATTTACTTTCAATTCAGGTAGCACAGCAGCTGCTTGCCAGCTTAATTAAACGAACTTGCAATATTTAGGTTCTAAGCAAGGTCCTATATTGAACATCAAAATCATCACGAATGACACCACCTATTTTAACTTTGAGGACCCCTGGACTTGGCTTCCATAGCTACAATAGTTTCCAGCAGGATAATGGGGTTTGTTCCCTCTGACTGACATGAGTTTAATGTGCAGGTTTCATTATCAAGAGAACATCTCTTAAATTCTCATCCAATTGCAATATAGTGGCTAAAGGGGTTTTGCAAGATTACAAGGCTGACAACAAAATTTATCTACAATTCTTTGGGTCCTTTCTCATTTGCCAGTGGGCTGCGCTCTGGGGCAGTAGTCTATGGTTCCTTGCAGGGGTTTGTCTGCCCCAGTGAAGTCTCACTTAGAGAGCCAAAATTCCTGTACAACAGTTAGGTCTCATAGCAAATAAACAAGTAAAAAAAAATCTGAGAACTTTTGCTATCTTTTCCAATTGTATATAAGTTTGGCATGACAGACCGCGAGATGCGCTAAGTGGTCAGAAGGTCCAGTTTTTGTCACCTTTCCTAAGCAAGCATTACGTACTCTCCATCATCCCCTCCCCACCCCCATCTCTCAACCCAACCAACCAAAGTTCCTCTGATCACCTGGTTTCTTCCCATAGTGTTGGCCAGATTTTATCCTTTTGCACAAACAGTAAATGTTGATAGAAAGAGGGAAGAACACCTTCAGCCCTTGCGGAACTCACCTTAGTGCTAGTCGTTAGTGGGTGGGCCTAAAGCTGACCACCAGATTGCTAAAGAAGTTCACCTGCTCTGAGGAGAGTTAGCATGACCAGGGAACCATTTGGCCTTTCAACCCACTTCCCAGAAACCAGATGGCAACCATCTTCCCAATTCCTCACCAAGAGTCAATGAAGTAGAAAACCACTTATTGCTCAAATGACCATAATATCTGGTCAACATGTTTGTTAACACTTCCCACGGACTTTTGACAAATCCCTTTAATCCACCTGAAAATCCCTCATTCTTCCTCTTTCAGAAAGTCCTGTCCCCTTTACATCTTCATCAACAAAACTGTCAAAACCTGTGAAGGGCAGAGATTTTATTCTATATGCTAGCTAAGTAATTTTACCAGAATTTGATGGATGCTGGCAAAAGATATGCGATTCTTGAATCAGAGACAAAAGGCTTTAACCTACCTTGATAACAGCAGCCAGAGCATCAACAGTTTCTTACACTGGTTCCCTGAGTATTCCAGGAGCTGTGCTTGGGGAACCTGAATATTTCCTAATGGCCGGTTAGCATAACTGCCCTTTCCTGCAGAAAGGGGTGCTATCTCTATCCCCCAAGGCTGTGTGCTAGACAAACACCTTGAAAAGATATTTCCAAAGAAAAGTAATCAGTGTTGCTAGAAAGACATGCAGAAATGTGAACGATCCATGAGAAATCGTTTCTTAACACTATTATTACTTTAATTAATACTCACTTGCTGTCCTCAACCAAAACTCTTATTCATTATTCAAGAGTCAATTTGCCATTTACTCTTTCAAGAAAGACTTTTCTGACCTCCTCAGATAGAATTAAGTATTTTAATTTATATATCCCACAACACTTTGTAGAAACCTATTTAAAAATATATCTAAAATTACTTCTTTGCCTGTTTCCTATTTTTGGTTGTGAACCTTCAGAGTTATCAGAATGGACTCATACCAACACTTGATCACTATTTGTTAAATGAATAAATAGAAGAATGAATGAATGAATTCAAATCTAAAATTTCAAAAAGTAATGCTGACCCTTCATTTATCCAACACACATTAGACAGCACCACTATAGCTATTATAATAATTACATTTATTATTAAATATATGGAAATATACTAAACAAACAAAAATCTTTGCCCATTTACATTTTAGGATCAGAGATGCAGGGATCTGCATGCTACCTTCTGGGAGGAGGGCCGATAGGGTCATGGCACTTTCCTTATACCCTTAATATATGAGAGTTTATGAATGACTTATAAGTTCCAAGGAATTGTGTTTAAAAAAATCATCTGAAGAAGTTAGCAACATCGCCCTTAAACAGGTCTATAATCTAAATTTATTTTTATGGTTTTAAAAGCCCTATGTTACTGGGTTCAGTGTATCCAGTTTAATGTGGGGCAGTGTACGATACTAGTGAAAAACAAAAGATGTATTATCCAGAATGAGAGTTTCAAAAAGCCAGGTTATATGGCTGAGTGTATGCCCACATTTGGACTCAGATTTTGAATGGTTCACTTTCATAGAGCAACTACAAAAGCAATACTATCTTGCATTTATATGTTGCTTTATTATTCTAAAGCACTTTTGAATTTGCATTTCATCTGTGAAGCTAACCTGTGAGGTAGACAGAACTGAGAGAGATATTAAATGACTTTCTAAGCTTACCGGACTAAATTCCCTGGCTCCTATTCTAGTTTTCTTTAGGATAAGATTAAATACATGACCAACTATTGAGCTTTGGTTGAACCATTCTTTTATGCAGAACACAAATGGACTGCTTTACTCACATTTTTCAATCTTACCTAAAATTAATTAGAAGGCATATTTAATGAGGATTTCTCTGAAACCTTGTGTTTATATATAACATATATATGTTATATATAACACACATAAAATTTTGCAGCAGTCATAATGGCTGGCTTCTATACATACAATTCACCTTTCCTGATGGGGACAGATAGAATTCCTTATTATTCAATCTACAAGTACTGCTTTTTTTCCCTAGGAAAATAACACCATCCACAGTAGAAATTTCTAGACAGATCATTACATATTCCACTCCATTTCTTGAGGAGTAATTTTATGTGTAAACAGTCTTTATGGATATTGAAATATCCAGTTTCATAGCCAGTATTCCCATGGAGAACTGCTATCAATGACCAAAACAAATGCTCCCACTACACAGATGAAAATTCTGAATCAGGAAATTGTATAATTTTCTCTTAAAATTAAATTGGACTTTTTAGGGGGCACTGGATGTTCGCTTTCCCCTAAGAATCTAATTTTACATCACATCTGAAATATGCACATGGTGCATTTGGTGGTAATGTTAAACTCTTCACATTCTGATATTTGTTATTCTTAGATATTGATTTCTCTTTTAACCAAACACGGGCAGAAATACACAACATATTATCACTGGTGGAGAAGATATCCACAGGAGCCTTGGTCCTCTGGAGCACTCTAAAGACATTTCTCTCCCTGGGTGCTTTTCTGGGATGAAGGGCTAAATCAACAAAGCTGATATTGAAACCTTTCAGAATATCCTTGTCCCAGGTTGATTCGAAGGCAAGCTCTGGCAGTTTAAGAATTTAAAAGTAAAAAGAAATTTTTAACGTACTATTAAGTCATTTAAACTCCATGAACCGCACATCTTAATTTACTAAATCAAAAGGTAAAGGAAGGTAACTATTTACTTTTTAGCAATTTTTTGGCAGCCAAAAGGAAAAGTGTTAATATATGCAGTACTTTATTCCCAACTGCATTCCAGCAAAGTTTTAACAGAGATTAAAAACAAGCTCTAAAAATGTGAACACACCTCTGTACATTAGTATCCTAATATTCGTTCTTGGCACTTGATGAAACCTTAGTGCTAGATATCAGTGCAGATATACAGCATGATTAAATACTAATTCCTTCTGTAAATATATAAATTTTATGACTACTTAGATAAAAGAGAAGTTACAAAAAAAAGCATGAGAGTATTTTATAAGGATATCTGCCATACTAGATGAAACATAACGTAATGATAAACAATATAATATCATCTAAAATTATTTATTAAAATAAAAAATGAGGCTCTTAACATCTGCACTACATAAATCTACTTCCCAGTTAAATAAATTCCATTTATAAAAGTGTATTGAGCAATAAATCCACACATATGTATTTAATAGTCATC
Source organism: Rousettus aegyptiacus (assembly GCF_014176215.1). Lineage (NCBI taxonomy): Eukaryota > Metazoa > Chordata > Mammalia > Chiroptera > Pteropodidae > Rousettus > Rousettus aegyptiacus. The sequence continues at coordinate 109,172,173 of NW_023416284.1, forward strand.
CATTAATTAAAGTTTAACACAAAAGCATAATTGTATTATAAAGAAAATACTGTATGACTTAAAATAGAAATATTAAAAGGTTATGTGAACAATTTATGAAACATGGATGGTAATAAAATAGAAACAAAAGTGAGATAAAGCACAAGTAGGGAGAAAAAAATTAAAGAAATCAAGGAAAACAGAAATTTTTAATGTAAGAATTCAATAAACCATCCAATAAAAACAAAGCATTAAATAAAGTTAAAATAATTTAAAGAAAAGAAAAATTTCTATGCATTGACAGAGCAAGAGATCCTGCACAGGTAGTTATGCTTCTTTAAATGGCTCTTATTCATATTATTTAATTTCAAGAAATAAAATTTTTTCTTTCATTCATTCATGGCAATTTAAGAATAAAAGGAAACAAACTTCATGAAAATTAGCCAAAATTATCTACAGATTTTTCATTACTATTATCATTATTACTATAGTAAAATTAATATAGAAATAAGTGTTTTTTAAAACATCAAAAGTTTGATGTGAAATATTTTAAGTATGAAAAGTTTCCTTTTTCTCAGTGTCTTCACTAAGACTTTTTGAAGCCACTAAGATTGTTTTGCCTTCTACAAACACAAAAGCAGTCAAATTGATGGAAAATATACATATATATATTTGGAAAAATTAAATCTCCCAGGATAAAATGTGATATGCTATATACCAAGTTTCATCAGGAAAATAGTTTAAAATGATAAATTTCTGTCAACAGTAGTTTAACATAGAAAATGCAGCTATATTAAGCTAATTATACAAGCAGCATGACTTCATAGCCACAAAGTTTAAGAAAACAATTAGAATATGTAATTTTGCCAGAGTTTTAGAGTGCATACTCACAAGGTGCTATAGTGGTGCTTTTGCAGGGGAAGCTTGGGTTGGTATTTGGCTAAGAAATCACAATTCATTGTGCTAAATATTTATTTAAATTTTGGTTATTACAAGCAAAAAGTAATTATGTTGGTCTATATGACTTTTTAGTTATGCCATGTTGGTTGCATAACAATGGCAAATTGGGAAATCATAACAGGTTGTGAGTTTTCAGCTTTATAATACTTTTCATTAAAAATAATATTACGGCCATGCCACCCTGAACAAGTCCAATCCTGTCTGATCTCAGAAGCTAAGCAGGGTCGGGCCTGGTTAATACTTGGATGGGAGATTACCTAGGAAGACCAGGTGCTGTAGGCATAAAAAAATAAAAAAGCTGACAAGGTCCTTGCAATCTGTGAGGTCAACCAAGGGTTACCTCACCTAAAAAAAAAAAAAAAAATTATTCAGCCATCCACAGAATCCATTTAAACTCTGAGTATGATTTTTCAGACATCAATGAAGTCCCTTCATTAAAACACTCCCTTATGTATTATGTATTTTCTGATTGGCCATAATCAATCAAAATGCCTGAGCATTTATTTGCTTCATTCTAGACATATACCAAAAATTCTCAGAAAATAATAAAACAGACTATTTAATTAATTATTTATGGTATCTTATACCTTATGATGTGTAAACAGTTTTTGATTTTGTTAGGAATGAAATGTTGTATGCTAAAGGTAACAATAAGAAGTTGATAGAAATACTACCATATGCTAGTGAAGTTAGGTGAAGTCTATGCCTTTGGAAAAGTTCATTTTTATTACTAATGAATGAGAGTGGATGTTTTGGTACACTGCTAAGATATCTGTTTCAGGACCGAGACATTCCCAGAAGCTGGAGTTTTGGCAGCTAATGGCATTTCACTGAGCGCCTTTTCAGGAATTGCTCTTAGCTAAAGAAAACCACCTTACCCAATGTCATGCCCCTTTCCTATACTTATCCAACAAACAGTTGATGTAGGAACATAAAAGCCCAGCCCCTTTGCCTCAAGGCAGTACAATAACAGAAGGCGATACCAGCTCCAAGAGCCCTGTGGGACTGACTGAAGGTTTAGGTATAATTATATCATAGTTCCACTTCTCCCTCTGCTAGTCCTATTTCTCTCACTTCCCCACAGGTATTGAATCAATGGCAACAACTTTCTGCATGCTAATCTTTATCTGAGGATCTGTTTCCTGGGAACCAGACCTAAGAAAATTGGTGCCAGCACGAACTGAGAAAGCAATCTCTAAAATAGGATTTCGGAGCAAGATCACTTCCTAGCTATTTCTCAGTTAGTTAAAAAAAAAGGTGGGATATTAATACTCCCTGGTAACCTGCAACAATGCAATTGTTAAAAGATTCACTAGTTCTTAGTCAGGGTATCCCCTGCCGGGGATATCTGGCAATGTCTGGGGATGTTTTTAATTGTCACAATGGGTACTACTGGCACCTCATAGGTAAAGATCAGGAATACTTCTAAACATATTACAATGCACAAGACAAGCTTCCTTAAATAATTACAACCCAAAATGCCAACAGCACTGAGGTTTGGACACCTTGATCTACATACCTGAAATAAACCCAGGATGTAGTTGATCAGTTAGTTGAGGTTAGCTGCCTCAATAAAACTTCCCTTGGCTGGTTTACAAAACAAAAACCAACTGCCTGAAGAAAAAGCCAAATTCCCCTGGGAAGAACCTGTATGACTATGGCAACTATATATAGTAATTCATCTAATGTCCCCAAAGAGACCGGCAGCCATTAATTTGAGTAAATGTATACCAGGCAAAGGGAAACATCACACATTTCAGTCTCTTGCACACAAGGTCCAAGTTGACATTGATATCTGGAGACCCAAAGTGCCATTATGTCCCCCTTGTTAGAATGGGGAATATGAGGGCTACATAAATGGAGTCCCGTGCCTCTATTACCTCAAGGTCATTTTCTAGTCTCTGAATGGATAATTGGAATAGACATGTTCGGTAGTTGGAACAGCTTCTATAGCACACTAGTTCCTTGTCTTATAAAAGCTATCATAGTAGGAAAAAGCTAGTGGAAGCTTCTGGAACTGTTCATTCCTCATGTTTATCTAGAGGGAGAGAGGGAAAATAAGAGGAAAAGGGGGAAAAGGGGAAAGGAAAAGAAGCATCCTGGGAGAACTGGGAGAAATGGCAGAGATCATTGCCATCTTTGAGTGTCTGAGTAAATGACATAGGAGTGACGGCCCCATCATAAACCTATTTTTTTTTTCGGCTTCATTGAGGTTTACTTGTAAGATATTTAAACTGCACAGACCCCTTTCCCAACCCCTATCTATTTCTCCCACCCTCTAGCTCCTGGCAACCTACTTTAATCAAATCAGGAAGACATTAAGATTTTGAAGGTTGACAATGCACTACCACAAACTTTTCCCAATTGTAGATTCTTTGCTAATTGTGCTAACTTTGCAAAGACAAATTAATACTGACTTGTATATGTGGTATGTATATATGTATGTATGTGTATATGTGTGTGGGTATGTGTGAGTGTGTGTGTGTGTGTGTGTGTATACATGGTCTTGCCTAATCTTCCCAGTACAATTATTTACTCAGTATCTACCATCCAGCTATACACTATCAGGTAGATACTACTATCCAGATAGATACTACTATCTAGCTCCAAGTATTTACTATAATCAAGGATTGAACCTAGAACCCAAGACAAAAATCTATTTATCATCCCTGGTATAGTGAAGTGTTCTTACCATTATGTAGCTTGTTTACTCTATAAAATGAAGGATCATAATAGCTATAAAGAGTTGTAGCAAAGTATAGTGTTGTATATAATAGCCATTAGACAAATATGAGGTACATGCAATCTTTTTTTTTTTTTTCCTTTTATTCAGTCACTTAATTCTGACCAGACATCTCACATATGCAAGATCGTATGCAAGAATACAGTCAAAGAAGGTACATTTTGGTAGGGTTAAATTTTAAAAAAATTACTCTAGTCAAAACATTTCTAAAATAAAGCATTAGTTACTCTAGCAGCTTCGCTTCTAACACTACTACTTCGGCAAATAGCAATCTCTAAAAGAGACTCTTAAAAGAGACTCAGAAGTCTAAAATTATGGTGAAGTAAGCCATTGAGTATGGTAGTAAAAAAACTCTGGAGACAATATGGCTCTACCATGTACTGATGCAAAAACTTAAAAATATCATTTAATTACTTTTCCTCACTCTTTTCACTTCAAAGTGGGAATATCACTCTCCTCTTGACCAAATGTCATTTGGCCCAGAATTTGTTGTAAAGATTAAATGGGAACGTGAATATACAGCATTTAGCACAGTGCTTGATGAAGAGTTAATACTTAATCAATTATTTGCCTTTCTTAAGGCTAACTTGAACATGAAAGATTTTTATAATACTTTGAAAAAAGGGATAGTTTAAAATTATTCCATTCATTATTTAAAAATATACCTACTTGTTTAAAATTTGCAATGAAAGGAATCATTGTTGATAGCAGAGAAGATTACTTTACACAGTTCTTGCCACAATCAAAATAATACATGGAAATTATTCAAGGTTTTTCAGTAAGGAGCTCAAAACACTTTGGAGACATTATCCCATTCTTTGCCTGCCAACAATTTTATCCACCTCCAGTGCTGACACCATCAACTCCACCCATCCTGTTCCACTTGGCAATGTCAACCTCAGTTTGAACCTTTGAGAGGCAACAGAGGGGCACTCACTTCATCATGAGGGTAAATAAGAGCTCATATTCAAAACCTGGCTGAATAATGCTATAAATGAATGTAGGAGTCATAGTTATTTACTTGTTGAAGATGTTTTTATGGAAAAAAATGAATTTGAAAAGCAAATTAAATGCATTAATAATTCTGATTGGCATCACATGCTCAGAGGTAAGAGGGTCAAAAAAGCTCTATATCCTCTTCACAAACTATATTTTAATTTCTTCTTTTACTCCAGGGAATTTCTTATCAACTTCAAAGAGTAGTTTTGGGGTATAGAAAATCTTAACTAAAAACAACAACAACAACAAGTATGTCTTCTTATGGAACACAGAGCTGGCAGATTAAAGGTCAGACATTCACACCACAGAGTAAAGTTGACCAGCGCCCTTGAGCAAAATTTACAATAGACTTCACAATGACTTAAGGTAACTTAGTTACTCATTTTGTCGTCATTCTTGGAGTACACTGATTATTCTAATTGTTGCTATAGATAATGGAATGGGAAAGTTTCTTGACCTTAAAATCTATCAGAATTTTCAGAAATCATATCATTTGGGACATTCAAATTATAAGGGCAATGAAATATAGTGGGAAAAAAACTGTAGTAGTGGAGGGTGGTTTAGACAATTTTGAAAAATTTAGTCAACACACATGGCCACTTGAGGTATGAAGCCCAGCACAGGAGTCCTGATTATCCAAGTCTGAGAGTAGTTCTGTCTAAAACTGAGACTTAGTTCATTTCTCTACAACCTATCCTCCTGTAGGCTTCCTCATTTCAGTTATTGGCATGTTTCTTCCTTTACACTGATGCTATAGACTGAAAGTTTGTGTCCCCTCAAAATCTGTATGTTGAAACCTAATCCTCAATGTAATTATATATGACAGGCCCTTGGGGAGGTGATTAAAGTCCTTGTAAAAGAGACACTGGAGTGCTCCCCCTTCATTTCTGCCACATGAAGATAGAGAAAAGACAGTTGTCTATGAATTAGAAAGCAAAGTCTCAGCAATGAACCAGTCAGGACTCTGATCTTGGACTGCCAAGCTTCTAGAATTTTGAGACATACACTTCTGTTGTTTATAAGCTGCCCCATCTATGGTGTTCTGTTATAGCAGCTCCAACAGACAATAACAACAACAACAAAAAACCTGCTAAAGCCACACATGGATGCATCCTTGACTCTCCTTCTTACAACCAATACCAAGTCAATCAGCAAACCATCTTCTGTCTTCAAAATAATCATCTCACCTTGATTACTGCAAAAGCATTATGAGTGGCCTCTCTGCTTCCATTTTTGATACCCACTGTCCAAAGCAATGGCCTTACTAATACTTTTAAATACAAATCCAATCACATCATTCCTCTGGTTTGGGAACCTCCATGACTTCCCATTTTCCTTAGAGAAAAATCCAAAGTCTTGACTATGGCTCTTCAGGCCCTTCATGATAGTGCTCTTTATCACTTTTCTGAGCTCTCCCACTCCTCCTTCACTCCTGCTCCAGCCACACTCCAGCCACTCCTTGCTATTCCTTGACTACCTTGGCATTTTGTACTTCTCCCTACTGGACTGCTGTCCCCTCAAAAACCTGTGTGACTCACTTCCTCTCCAAGAAGCCTATATAACAACAACAACAACAAAATTCAGAACAATAAAATTCCTCTCCACTCTCTGTCATCCTTAATCTTTACTTAATTCTAGCATTCATCACCACCTGGCATGTCATCTATGTATCTATTTATCTATTATCAATCTCTTCCCATTTGACAAAGAGCTCCTTGAGGGTATGGAGTCTCTTGGGTTTACTTGTGTACCCTTGCCCTTAGAACAGAACCCAGCACATAGAACATGCTCAGCAAATACTTATGGAATGAACAAATGAATATGATGCATCCAGTCAGAGTCAACAGAAGTTAGTCTGTGAACTCTTCAAGGGAAGCCCTTCACAAACACTTGGAATGGGAGCTGCATGTGGTGAGGAAGCTTTGACAAAAGAAAAGTGGGCCAAATACCTGGATCACTGCTTTTCTAAAGAACAGAATGTACTGTAGTCTAAAGGATTACACATGTTTCTGTTGTAAAGATTTTCCTGGGCAGGCTGAGGTAGAGTAGATATTTTCCACTGCTATCACTGGCTATATCAAGAAAATAAATAAAAAGTCTCGAACCTGAGGGCACAGATACCTACCTGCTAGTATGCCAGAACGTTGGGGGATTCCCTAAATTGAAAGAAGGGCTATGATAACTGTTATCAGCATAAACTTAGCAAAAGCACCATGGAATTATGTGATAATTAATAAGGTGAGCTTTATTTTACTCATCCAGTTGCTGAGTCCTATCGTGCAGCAGTAAACAAAAGGACCTATTGTCAAGGAGCCTACAGATAACAGCTAAAAAGCAAAAACAAAACAAAACCAACAGTATATAGTGATAAGTATTATGGAAAAAAGATATTAATGAAGAAGAAAATTTTGAGGGACAGGAGATATGCTCAATGCGGCATAAGAAGGTGTGCTTTGTAAAAAGAACAGAGGATATGGCTGATGGGGATGAGTACAGATCTATACAGGTATCCTAGGAAAGCGCTTTCTAACAGCCAGTGTAATGTTTACTGATTGACTGGGGGAAATGTGCCCTGTATGTTAACTGTTCTAGGAAGGGCCTGAAGGCCAGTGCTAAATGGACAAAAGCAAGCAATGAGTAAAATAAAAAGATAAAAAATCAGAGGTATAGAAAGGGCACAAATAAACACTTGTTCCCAGGCAGATAGAAAGCCAATGGAGGGCTTTGGAGCAGAGGTGATTGATCTGAGGCGTATTTTACTGGGCTCACTCTGGCTGCTATATTGAGAACAGACTAAAGGGGGCCAGAGTGAAAACAAGGGGACTAGAAGTTAGGAGGTGATAGCAATAATCCAGATAAGAAATGATGGCAACTTGGATTAGGAAGGGAGAGAAGGCAAGAAGAGACCCCAAGGGTATACTTAACTTTTCACCCTGACAAAGTCAGTCTCCTGACTTCTGGGCTGGACAAGATTGATGAGAACTTTATATCCAGATTCTCCTGGAAGTCTGACAATTTAAAATGCAAAGAGAGTCAGAATACTTATGAGAGGGGAAATAGTTCCAAATCTAAGAAAAGGAAAGTAAATTGTTAAATGTATGCAAAATCTGCTTCTCCATTAAAATCTTTCCTACCTTCCCCCAGAATACTACTAAATACTATTTCCCTATAAGAAGCTTTCTCACACTCTATAAAGTTAAATTCAATCACTCTAATGGTACCAATATTTTGTTCTCTCCGTTTTGTTCTCAAGCCCGCCAAAACTAAGACCTCACCTGCAGATACAAATTTATACTAAATAGGCTTATACAAAGATTTATTTTCTCTAGTTACTGAGCTTTAAAGTATATGGCCATGTTGAACCTATTTCCTACTTTAGGTTATGAGCTCCTGAGCCAGAGCACTTACTCCTTCTGTCTTGCTGCCTGTGACAGCCAACCTCGGGCCAGTCCACAGCTTTAAAAAAAAAAAAAAATTAATTAAAAACAAAAAATGAAAAAAAAAAAACCTACCATTTCAGGTTGCCTGGCAGCACCTCCATGCTTCTAGACAGTACTTTCCATCAGCTACCCCAGCTCTGCATTTGTTATTTCTAGGATGCTTATCTCTTACTGACTCCTCACCTGGCTTTGCTTTCTAATACACGGACCTCTTCCAGCCCCAACTCTAACAAAAACTTATGTGTTTTCTTTTGTTTTGCTTTTTTCCTTAGAGTTCTGATCCACCTGCTGATAAGGTTGCTACTGACTTTACTATACTTTCCTTTCCAGGTGGCCAAGTTCATTTCAGAGATGCTCTATCTCGAACCCCAGAGGTGTCTCTAATGCTGGGCAGGCTGGTGAGAAGTGGTTTGGGGTTGCTGAATTTCTGATCCCTCTTAAATCGCATTGTATGTATTCACTCACTCCAGGCTGGTAAGAAGTGGTTTGGGGTTGCTGAATTTCTGATCCCTCTTAAATCACATTGTGTGTATTCACTCATTCCATGTAAGCCAAAATCTAACCCCATTTAAATGTTCTCTGTGTACCGGGGAGTACAGGGCTACTCAATAAATTGTGTCGCCTATATAGAATACAGCTGGTACCCATACTATACTTAAAAGTGCTTCATATACTTGAGGACTACCCCTAATTCATTTCACAACCTTTGATTCTCAAGCTGAACTTCATCAAAGTATTCTGTTGGTGTCATAGTCTAAAATACTACTACTGCCTAACCTAGGATTCCACTGGAACCCATCTAGAGAACACAGTCCTGCTTCAGGCTCAATTTAAAGAGACAGAACTTAGAAAAGACCTACAGAGTGATTAAAGTAACAGTTTATAGCAAGCGTGAGAAAAGGTGACAAGTACTAGAAATATTTAGCCTTGCATATAGAGAACTAATGGAAAATTTATAACAATATATAAAGAATTATGCTACAAAGATTTGTGTTTCTGTTGATTTTTATTTAACACAGGAATTAACTGAAATGGTAGGTTGAGTATGAGAATGAAATTTTTTTAAAGTGAGGGCTGTTAAATGCTTTGAAGGGTTGTTGTTAGATGAATGCAATATCACCATCTTAAAAGAAAGGTGGCCATATATCCTTTTTTCTTTGAGGTGGTCCTGGGTTATACCTGTCATCCTAGAATAGTTAATACAACCCTCCTTTCTTCTTAAAAATGTCCATGTTTGGACCAGAAATTATATGATAATCTTACTTAAATCTCTTATATAAATGCACTTTTAAGAAATAGACTTAATTACAGTATACATCTCTTTTACCCCTACCAAATTGCGGAGTTTTCACAGTGACAAAACAAGGTTCCCGTTTCTGCCCCTGCACATAACTTTCACAGTCCTTGTGTGTGACAATGATAATCGAGCGATCACAAATGCAAAGCCACTCCTCTCAGAACCTTTTCATCTCAATATATGGACCAACCTAGAGACTGAGCCTTTTCTGGTCTGTTTCTACGGAACATTTCTCTGGGAATGAGAGTAAGCTCTGGACAACGTGAAAAGGAGACTTGTTTTTAAACCCTGCTTTCCCCAAGCTGCTTCTTGAATCTTTTAAAAAACTATCCCTCAATGGGTCCACCATCTTCTAAAGAATCCAAACTACTGCTCCTTCTCAAATCTCATCGACACTTCCCTGACTTTGTCCATAATCTGTCAGGACTGTGACCTTGACTATCTAAGTGCTATCTTCACCCAGAGGTAGCACAGACAGATTTGGGGCAGGTAGGCATTCTCATCTTTCACCTATCAGTGGAACCAACCCAATGGCACATTTTAGCAATCTGGAATTCCTTATTTTTTGATTTCTTAGAGCCACTTGATGACATGATCGTCCTAAGGGAATGCCAGTCTAAAGGGCCAGTCATGCACCAAGGCTGGTCAAGAGGAGAGGTCAAAGAGATTTAAATAGAATAAATGAGACTTTGTTTCAAAGCATTATTGTAGAACAAATACTACACACACAGCCCTCTATTTAATTTGCTCAGAGTGTTCTTGAACATGCCTAATTAATTTTACACTTTTTTATAATCCAGAGCCTCCCTAGATGTCTGGCAGGAAAGGTTAAGTCTACATAGTATGAACTGCAGTGCACACATCACTGCCACCCTCACATCTGAGTCTGATAATTCTGGTGAGTTCTGGACAATGGAAGGAAGCAAAAGTGTGTCATTTCTGGAGAGAAGTGGTTAGAAGAACATGTGTCTGTCTTTTGGTTTCTTTCCCAACTTCCGGCTAAATGATCTAGAGGAGGGCAGGGTCACAAGAAGAGTCTGGATCTCTGAATGACCAAATAATTCACACTAGACTTGAGCAAGAAATTACCTGTGATTATTTCGGGCCACAAAAAAATATGGAGTTGTGTTACAGTATTTAGGTATATTGGCTAATAAAATCCAATTCTTAGATTTTGAGGCCTGAATAAAGATGCAGCCTTGTGTTTGCAAAATCTCCATCCATTAGGATGAAAAGACTTTTAAGTGACTGCTTGGAAAGACAACTGGGGCTAAAGCATGTCATGAGCTTCCATAATGCTGCCTTATCTAATTTCTCACTTTTCCAGATGCTCAACTATCTGGCATCAAGAAGGAAAATTCGTATTCAGAAGACACTTGATTTTATTTTTAATGGTAAACATGAGCCTTTTGGGGTAAAAAAAAACTAGTTTTCATCCCACATCATCTAAATCAAATAGTTTTATTCATTCATTCACAATTGGGAGTGGGGAAGTGTCAGCAGGCAAGAGAAAAGGGCATAAGCTATGATTATGTAAAACAATTTAAAGCAACACTGTCTTTATTCATTATGAGTGAGTCAGTATCAAACTGTTAAAGTAGAACTACTCACTTGATCAAAAGCTTGGATTTCTATGTCCAAAGCCCTGAGTTTCATTAAGACTTTAAAATAGTGCCAATATAAACTGGCTATGACCATAAAGGTGTAATAGCAGGACGTCTTTCCAATTCTAAGAAATGATTTCCAGTGGCTCAAGTAACTAGACATCATCACTGTCTTTTAGTGTTCCAAAAAAAGGTCCCAGTATGTTATGTATTATGTGAATCTCATGTACTATTTCATGTAATACCTATAAGCTGTTCTGTCCAAGTCCTAATTGCAACTTTTTATAAGTTCAGCTGTGATCTATGGTTCATTCTGCTAAGTCTTTTCCATAATCCCTCTGTCCCATGTTATATACGCACCTTCAGTGCTTCCTTCCCTCCCTTATATCCTAACACCTTCGTTTAATCGCCTCTTAATCATTTGCCTGAAAAGTACACCCTCCAGTCACTTATTGTTTCCTTCCAGATGCTGCTGTGGAATGACTCCCCATGGACTTCACCTAACATTCCATCCATGTTCATCTGGCTGTGCAGACGATGAGTCCGGCACTCCAAAGCTTTTAAGCTCTTTCTTTCCAAGAAAACTCATAGCTAACACCATTATTTCCTCACAAAAACAGCTAACATCTGGAGACTGAAACATCAAAACAAAGAAAAAAATGTTTAACACAGTTCTGCTAAAGTTGGATGCAACCTTTATCAGCCATGTTAGGCAATAAATCAATGTTCTTCTTTACAATTTCTATTAAAAAACAAATCGTAGTGATTTTCAATTAACCTCAGGAACAGTTAATGAACAGGTTATATGCAATGACTAATTAGTCTTTGTGCCTTACAGCTAAGTAAACTAAGCTTCTATTTAGAAATTTAATCTCGAGCAAAATTCACCAAGTTGGTCAATAAAGTTTAATTTTGTTCTCTGTATAAATAGTTAATTTCGGCAGCATTAATTTATTCAAGAAACTAAAATATCTCGACAAGCTGCTTATTCTAAACTAATAGTATGCAATGGTTATGAAAATTCTTCATTAAAACTCCTATTAATAACTTTGAATATAATTAAACTATATCTTATAAAATTCATTTTTTAAAACATTGATATTATTTGTTCTACAATCTGTTAGTGTTTTTTGGTTTTTTGTTTGTTTCAGATATAAGGAAATATCTCTACAATATAAAACAGACAAAACCCAAAGTCCTAATTCCAAGCTCTTTCCTCTATAGCCCACAACTGCTTTTAGTTGTGGACTATTCCTAAAGATCAGTATTTCTCAAACTTTAATGTGCATACAAATCTCCTGTAGAGCCTGACAAAACAGTTTACTGGGACCACATGCAGAGACTGATCTTTTAGGTCAGCTTGGGTCCATTAGTTTGCATTTCTAACCAGCTCATAGATGGTAATGCTGCTGATCCAAGTACCACAATATGAGAACCACAGGTCTACTTTAAACTAACTTTAAAAATAACTATATGTTTTAATAACAGCCCATCACCAAATAAAAATCGATAAAATCTCTATCATTATAATGTAAAAAATATAAAAATTAAAATTCCAATGTCTATAGTAATGTCCATTCTAATTCTTTAGCTTTTTAATTCCTTCCTTTTAAATATTAAGATTTTATGTCTAAGTATAAACAATTACTTCATTTGGATCATTTCATTCTTGTCTTCTAAGCATCTACTAAATAATGGATAAAATCTTAAACAACACTAGAAACTTAAACAATTCTATAAAACATCTTTATAAATTTCGCAAATTATTTAAACATTTTTCTTTCCTTTTTAAAATTTCCAGTGGTGTCTTAGAAATACTAATACCAGGAAAGTCTACATATATTAGTGTGCACTAAAAGAAACATATGAACATATAGTCACTAATTTAATGCTGAATAGTTTAAGTTTTTTTTAGGAAAGGCCTCAGGATCTGCTTCTCTACCACCAGGATGCTTTCCCTCTGGGGATCTCCTTTCAGTCTTTGAGGAAGGAAGGGGTTGGACATCAATGCCTGACCATATGCAGCTTTGGTCTAGTGATAATAAGAGTAGATCCTACTGTACAGAATCACATAATAACAAACCTAATAACTTAGATAATCATTTGAAAGCTTGAGATAATATAGTGAAGTGTTAAGGATACTAAAAATAACAGCCAAACACACTAAGCAATAACTGCGAGGGAGGTAGGACAAACAGCAGACATTATGGAAGGCTATCTTCATCGATACCTTCTCCCACATGCCCACTTTTCAGTGGTGCTTATTATGTCAGTCTCACACACAATGTCCTCAGTTGCTCCAGGTCCTAATTTGTCTCTGGCCGCCTCATCATTTCCCTGAGTATTCCAACTCTCAAAAATGTGCTTTGATATACCATTATTTACCCAATGGTATTAAATATGTACTTACATATATTCATAGACATAAACCTACATACTTGAAGGCTTGCATTCATACACTCACAGACACATTTGGATATGGATATTGTTATTTTCAGTGGGTGTTTGTATACGGATACACGTGTTGATATATAAACATATTTATAAGAACAAGCCCATGAGCTATAAATGTTTGTCCTCATGAAAATAAGAGTAACTAAAATTTATCAACCCCTGTAAAGTATTCCAATTTTTAGTTGATAATAACAAATGAATAAAAGAACGTTCTAAGAAAGCACTGATGTGTGCTGATGGGATGTTGAAGCCAAAATGTGAAAAATAAAACACACAGCCTAAAGACTAAATATGCTCTGCCACAACAGCAATACAAATAGCAAAACTGTATAAGAATATGCTCAGTTTTTCTGGTTTTCAATTCCTGTGATTTCTGTGGTATATGAAAATTATATATTTTACTAGTGATTAGGCACAAATTTAATTTTTTTTACTTACTTTTCCTTCCTGGAAATTAATGAGATAATTTATAGCATGTCTCAGACCATTTTAAATATTTAAACTTTCTAGTTTTCAGCATTTACTTTATACTGTCCTACAGTTAACAGAAAATGTCTCCAACTACTGTAGGAACCTAAAAACAGAAGGAAGTTATTATATGCAGTTTGAGTAATTAAATAATCTGATACCTGGTTTTATATGTGGTTTTATCAAAACTAGGTAAATAGGAGTTCACACAAAATTAATGACAAGGCTAGTATTTTTTGTCAACAGTTTGAGAAGGAGTTGGTGGTCTTCTCTTGATCTTGCTTTTAGTAAAAGGAGGTGATGGCACTGTCAAATATCATGGGGCTTGTGGATTCATCAGAGGTGGGCAGTACATCATCAAAGCCTGATGCTCCCCCTGAACAAAGTCTGCTGCTGTGGGGAGGAGAAATGAGAAGCTACTAACACAGGCCATAGAGAACTCCTGGCCGCCACAGCATTCCACACTTACAGCACAGTTTTGAGGAATGGTAAGCAGAAGTGGAAGAACAGCAAAGCTGCATGAAACTACATCTGTGATAGCAGAAATTCAACTGAAATGTTCAGTCATAATGTGACTGGCCGTGGCTCCTGAGCTTCTTTCTCTAAAATGGAAGAATCCTGAAGTTCTTCTTTAGGGGTACATTGTGGGTGTTAGGACAACTGCTTTTTCATTATTTTTTCTTTCTCATCCATTGTTTTGTTTATTCTATGATCAACTGTATACAATTGGTTTCATTATCTTTACTTTTGTGATTTTAGTGACAAATAACAGAAAATTATTGTTTTCTACACTTTGAATAATCTGTCCTTTTAACAAAGATTTTTATTATGATCACAATAGCACTTTAGCACATTTTGGGTCACTGTTTTTTTTTTTAATTCCATTTATTATATTAATTATATCATGTTGTTTTACTCTAAATACTAAGGTTTTGGATGGCTACTTAGAAAAGAGAATAAAGATGCAATAGTTGAAGTAAAGTAAACCAATTTTTCCAAGGGAAGTAATCTAGGAACTTTCAGTATGTATATGAAGTCTACATATACTATATTCGATATGTATACACCAACACATTTTATATAAATCTGACCATTTTTATATGACTAAATCATATCAAAACTTGCTGAGATTGAGCTCTGAAAAACTAAGGAAAGATATGTGTCTCCGAAATCCTATTAAACCATTTACCTGAATGCAGGAAAAAAAAAAAAAGGCTGATGGAACAAAAGAATAAGAGGAGAAGGTTATGAAAGGTGACAAAACACTATGGAATCATTTTAAAGAGTCTGAATAACCTCTCTCTGAAGTAAGAGTGATTCGCTCAGGATCATCCACCTTAGATTTTTAAATGTTGGGTTTCAAAATGAACTAATGATGGAAGTTGAGCTATATCATCTAAGCCATTTGTAAACAACTGCAGTTTTATTTAAGGCAATAGATTAATCCAGAACTTTACTAACATGTTACATTTAAAAAGTTATGTCAAATGAGTACAAAATAATTTTCTTATAATTAAAGTTCCTACTGGTCAACAGACTGACATGATGTAGGGAAAGAAATATAAGCTTTGGACCTGACGCAGATTCAACTTCAGTGCCTCTACCAGGTATGGACTTAAAGAGAGTTTTATTAACTCTCTGAGACCCCCTTTCCTCACATTATAAGTGAAAATAGCAGCATCTTCTTTGCAGAACTATGAGTTCAGAAGTTATGTAAAGTATTTAGCAGAATCACTGGAATAAGTTTGCTATCTGATAGTGGTTGATATTATTACTATGTAATTTCCCAAACTCTTTTTTTATTCCTTATGCTATACTTTACATTCCCATGATGATTTTAAACCCTAACTCTTGTTAATAATAGTACATTAATAGTTAATGTAGCATTTTGCATCTCATATACTGTTTCATTTGTCCCATGCAATAAGTCATTTGTAAATCTAGAGCAGATATGCTAAAATAATACTAATGCCCCTAAATAATATTTTTTTGATAAGAAAAGTGATTGACATTTTATTTAACAAGTTATCACTATCTTTCCCATCAAAAAGTCAACATCTGTATACATTCTCCAAAGAGCAAAGAGATTTAAGAGATTTGGCTCTCTAGAGATGAGTATTTATGCAGGCTTGTGTTCCAACTCTTTTAGCTCAAGTTTTCAATATTTTCTAGAGCATATATTCAGCAGAATTATATTAAATTAAATATTAAAATCTTGTCATAAGGGAACGGGGACTAAGTGATAGCAGACATTCACGAGTGAAACTCTGAATAACTACATCTGTTTCTCCACAGGTCTTACAAAATGTATTTTAAACACAGCCCTAAAACCTAGGCAAACACAGCTTCAAACTGCCCTCAGCTTTTATGTTTGACCAGGTCCACGGCTTTCTGTAAAATGCGAGGTTTGAACTGTGCCACAGTATTTTAAAAAATTGGAGAATTCTCAGCCCTTAAATCAAAATTCTCAAAAAGCAGTAACTGACTCTAACTAAAATGAGATTCATATTTTGACTTCAACATTAACCTATGATCAGCTTCTATTTCACAGTGAAATAAATACAGATTGGGGAAAGAATTTGAAAAGTGAATGCCAGACTCTGTACACCCAGTGGGTTACAGATGTATGAAAGTGGTGGCAGAGAGCCACTCCACTTCCTTCAAGATCCAAAAACATTTGGAAGGAAACCCCAGAAGGAAAGATGTCTGACAGACATGTTCTCTTTGGGGTTTCCTGACTCCTTGTTTGCCAAGCTTCCTAGACCCCATCACTTGTTAATAAAGCTCACCAAAAAAAGACTTTATGAAATGCTGATTTCACAGAGTGAAACTTATATTGAAGGCATTTTTATGCACTTGAAGTTTCCTGCCATCTGCATTTCTCTACTTTATAAATCCAAGGAACTGTGACTTGGAAGTTACAAGCCTAAGGTGACATTTGACGCGCTTACTATCAGTGGGATATTCAGCCCAAACGCTGAATCCAAAAACCAGACCATAGCTTAGACACTGCAACAGAGAAGCTGTTTCACCCTGAGAGTAGCATTATACCCCCTTGGTGTTTCTACTACTTCTGTAAAATGGAGTCACAAGAAGATGTATAATGTATACTGTGTGAATTAACTCAATAAAAACACATTTTTGGAAAGTGAATGAAAAGCTAGATCTATTTCTCTGAACTCTACAATGGTAGCCAAGAAAGAAAGGAAAAAAAAAAAAAAACGGTTCTCAAACTTCAAAATTAGCACCAGGATTTAAAAATACACATTATAGTCCAAGACGAAAATATATAACAGCTAAAACTACTAATTGTAGTTAAAAAATAATACCTTTGATAAATTAAGTACATATTTTTACAAATCAGAAAGTCAGTTTATTTGGCTGAAAGTACCTGAAGTTTGTACTATGGATGTTTGTCATATTTACCATATATAAACTATTTAGTTTTTAAACATATAAAGAGGATCTAAATATTTCGGTCTTCTGGATAACAGAAAGGTAAAGAAAATATCGTTTCACTCCCTGAAAAAAACTCAATCTAACATTGCAGATATTATATACTTAATAAAAAGATATTTTAATCTATTCAACCATATTTGGTAGGGAAATTTGCTATAATGTAGAAACAAAAATAGGTCGACTAACTACTATATAAGCACTGGTGCTGGCGGAATAGGTGAAGGATGTAAGAGTAACAAGTATATGAAAAGTTTCGCCATTTGTAAAAAGTGATCGTCCATTCAAAAAACTAAGAACTGATCTACCTTATGATCCAGCAATCTCTTTAGGGTAATTACCCTAAAGACCTGAAAACCCATATCCGAGAAGAAATTTGCACATCGATGTTCATAGCAGCATTATTCACAGTATACAGGACATGGAAGCAACTGAAGTGTCCTACGATAGATGATTGGCTAAAGAAGCTGCGGTACATACATACGATAGAATACTACTCAGCCATAAGAAGAGATGAAATACTGCCATTTGTGACAACATGGATGGACCTCGAGATAACCATGCTAAGCAAAATAAGCCAGACAGAAAAAATTCAAAATCACATGATATCACTTATATTTGGGATATAAACTAAAAGCAACAAATGAACAGGACAAACAGAGACTCATGGACATGGACTATAGACTAGTGGTTACCAGAGGGTAGGGGGTTGGAGAGGAACGGGGAGGTAGATGGGGTAAGGGGGATCAAATATACGGGGATGGGGGAGGGTGAAGTGGGTAAAGGGGATCAGATACATGGTAGATGAAGGAAACTGGACAGATGTTAAATTATTATGTACACCTGAAAATTATATAATTGCATTAACCAATGTTACCTCAATAAACTTAATTTTTTTAAAAAAGTAAGCATCCATTTTTAAATCAAATATGTAAAAAGGGCAATTTTTAAGATTAGAGGCATTTAAGTTGTTTCTTCTCTATAAGAAATAAATGATTAGTTATATGACAGAGAGAGATAGGTATATATAAAGATAGATACAGATATAGATTGAGATGTATATACTGATACACACACATTCATAAACAAAATAATCACCCATGTTTTCACAATATTAATTCTGACTAGGAATGCCTTTTATCTATCCAAATTTCACTTGACCTAAAATCTACCTCTAGCACAAAGACTTATCATTATCACTAACTCCTCCTGCACTGAATTAGAACTTTAAAAACTAGTGTTTTTAATTAAATTACAAGAAAAGATTGGGGTGGGGTGGGGGAAACAATGCAAATAAAAAGCAGAATGAAGAAACGACCTTTCAGAGGAACCCAGCGATGAAGAATGAAAATGTGCCCTAGACAGTGCCCTTGGGACAGAAGCCCTGGTGGTTCTATCTCCCATAATACTTTGCCCCTCTTTCCCCCACCATGCTCTTTACTACCTTGCAAGCATCAAGACAGCCAGAACACAGCTCTTCCTCTCTCTAGAAATACTAGCTTCTTCTATCAAAAATGTGTTTGGAACTCAGCTCTAGTCTCTGCATCACTTCCTAGAAACGATAGCTTTTGTTTATATTTCATATTTTTCAGAGAGCTTTTCCATTTTTGTTATTACTTGGCTCTCATATAAATTATATGAAAAAAGTTTAAGACTATAAACTTCTATGAACTAATGTTTTAAATTATCTTCATGTAAAATTCTCTTTACATAAAGTCTGATTTTAGAATGAATGTTTTGGGAACAAGATCTGCCAAAATTATTTTCTGTAAGAAAACATTAAAAATGGCTCATAAAGATGGTTCGTTCCAGGAGAAGAAATTTAAAAACACCTGAGAGTTCATTTAGGAATGAATTCTCATCACTCAGAAAAGGAAGACTGTCTAAAAGGGAAGATGGTAAACTTCTTGTAATTTAAAGACAACGTCTTGCCTATTGAACGATTATGATTAGGCTCTATTCTGTTGAGAAATATGCAAATGTTCAGAAATATTCTGGATTGTCTCATTGAAGTATCTCCATGTCACTGACCATCAAGGCTCACAAAATCAACTATTCATAGGCTCAGAAAGATAACCTGGATGTCCGAGGCAGCTAGGTATATGAATAAAGATGGCAAGTCCTGTTTAACGCATTCATACGTACTTAGTTTTTAAGTGTAGTTTCGACCAAGCAAAATATTTCCAGAGGTTACATTCGGCTCACCTGTATATAGCTAATTTGCATCTCCTACTTTAACATCAGAGATCAGCAGGAGGAAAATGGGATTCTATATGTTGCCTTTAGTATTAGGGCTACAAGCAGACTTAGCTATCGCTTTCAACTCAGAATTTCTGTTAAAATGATATCCAAATATATGATTTTGCTTTATCTCTTTTAAATACCATCTGTTACATGAGAATGGCCTATAAAGCTATAGGTCTACACGGTCTAACCCCTTGGTTGATCAGGAAAAGTAAAATAAAACAAAAATAAAAGCTAAACTTGGAAAAGAATAGATGAGGAGAGAATAAAGGGTCAGGGAAAGTTACAGCATAGAGTGAATAAGCATTAAGAAAGCCAAAAGACTTGGAGGCATTCAGAACTAATGAAAAAAACAAGAACACAGGGTCGGGGGAGGGAAGGATGTGAAAGCCAGCTGGAGTAAGAGAAAGCAAGGAATACAAGAGCCAACAGAAATCCAAGGACAGAAAGTATTGGAGATTGAAGGGAACAGGAAATTTATTGGAAACCAAGTTGTTTTTCCTTTTGTATCCAATGCAATTCTATCCAGGCAGAACTCTAGTCTCAACCTCAAAGAGGACAGAAGGGAAGCTGAAACTCATAGGAGTCTTTCATGGGCAGGAGCCAGGAGTTCTGGAAAGACAGTTTAGAGGAAATGTGATATGACAGCAGACCCTCTGACAGCAGATAGAGAGATAGAAGGGTGGCAGCATCACCCAGCACAGTGTTTTCTAAAATTAGGTGAAGAAAAAACAATGATAGTTGGGCTTTGACTCATAGCTACTGAATCAGAATGCCAAGCATATTTAAAAAACACCTCAGGTGATTCCTATTACTAGGAAAGTTTAGGAAGCACTGGTGTAGTGGTGAAACTAGCTCTGGAACTCAATTCCTAGATCTGCTATTCATTAGTTTTTGTCCATGAATAAGTTATATAACCTTTCTGCATCTCAATGACTAAATCTATAAAATGGATTGCTGTGAAGATTAAATGAGTTATTGCATATAAAGCAGTTAGGCAGTGCCCAGTACAAACTGAACACTCAACAGTGGTGGCTGTATAAAAGTTCTGTGAAGAAAGAACATGTACAAAATAACATTAATAACATTTTAACTGATTAAAAATAAAATATGAGGAAAATACAAACAGGCTGCATTTTATAAAATACCAGGGAGCATACTTTCTAATGGCACAGAGACCTAGCTACAATCTTCAATGTTTTTGCCCCTCGTCTCAGTATTCGTGAGACAGGCATTTCTCTTTGGAAATTAACATGTGAACAGCCTTAACAAAAAGTTCTCCCCGTCCCCCAGAAGGCATATATGAGTCAATTCAAATTAAAAAATTAAAGTCTGATCAAGTCAAGATCTAAAGTCACCATGTTTTTGGAATGCAATAAATTCAGGAGTTGGCTGATGCTAAGACCCACATCCATCACAAGCTGTTGCGGATCATTCAGCTGGTAACCCATATTATTTCATAGTTCTATTCTCTTTAGTCATTTCCCAATATATTAGTCCCAACAATCATCTACTTCTGTAGAACCCCACATAGTTCTCTGCCTTTCTGTTATGCCAAAATTCACGTCTCCTTTATTTTTCCAGCTGTAAACTCAGTTTTACATTAACAAGCTGCACCACTTCTCAATCTCTTTCCTGAACATTCCATCATCTGGCCTTAAATGAAGCCTTGATCACCCCTGTGAAAAGTACCTGACCTGTGACCCTCTCATGTAGTCTCCTATACCTTGTTTAGTGAGTATAAGTATGGATGGCATATTTAGTTTCCATTACTTCTTGAAGAGTGTTACTTTTTTTTGACTTGTATAAAAACTCCTGCTCCTTTGAGATCTATGTAATTTGGCCACATTGTCCTTTATTCCTGCTGGAGGACACATATCCCTTCTATACCAAGGCCATTAGAACTTAGTTCACTATCATTTCCTTTACCCCAAAGTTTGACACTATTGTAGGGAGTATTCGATACATCCGATATTTGATTTATAGTAAAATTCACTGGAATGTTACTCCATTCCAGCCATTAATTTACATGGTGATACAAAGGGCTTATTATCACTTGTGGCTGCTTACTTATTAAATTGCTGACCATAGATACCTATATTTTCAACTTTCTAAGTCTGTTGTGCCCATAACTAAAATTTTTGGTTTCAACAGTACTACAAGTCTTTGGAACTCTCTTCTTTCACTTTATCTGTCAGATATGATACATCGACAAAGAGGGTCTTGAGTATGGCAATATACCTGGAATATGCTATTTGAGAAACCATGATATAATAATTATGAAACAGACTTTTTCTCAAGATGAATAAGTGCATTTTGTGAAATACATCTTTTGCCTCATATACCATTGCTTTAGATATAAAATATCAAGTATAAACAGCCTCAAAATTAAAATAAAATGGTGAGGCTGATGAATATGACAGAAAATAGGATAAATATATCAATAGTCACATCACACTTAAGTTAAATTCACCTAATTAGGAATTGAGACAATTAGATAAGTAGTTTAACAGAGATAAATTGAATAAAATAATAAAGAATATGTATTGTCTTAAGACATTCACTTTTTAAAAGATAAAATTACATGAAATACTCAAAGAAAATTAAAATACTAATTCAGAACTCAGTAAAATATTTTTTTCAAAAAATAAAAATCAGTTGTTACGTGACAAATATGTACACAAAAATAAACATATGCATATAGACAAGAGGATCAACAAACCTACAAGATGCTTTTTGAATAAATTTGATACAATATGTAGATTTCGAAAAAAGCTTGAGTCAATGAGAATGATTAAGAATGAATGTGCTTGGGAATGAAATAAGGCAAAACAAAAGGTAAGATTACAAAAAAGTCAAGGAAGTATGTTTACCAACTTTACATCCATAAAATGGAAAGATTTGAGGTAAACATATAAAGCTAAATATTATTTTTAAAATTATATTCATTAATTCATTCATTCAACAAATTTTATTAAACTATGTTACACACAAAGAAGTAAATAGTATATTGGTCCTCTAAAGCCAGATATTGAAGTTGGGGATAATATTACTTTTTAGATTAAATTAAAACTATCTTCTCTATCTTTCATAATTTTTATTTATTGTGAAAGCCATTTGAATAGTCAGGTTTTTTTCCATAAATTATTTTTTATGAAGCAGCCAATTTTTAAATTTCTTTTTTGAACTTTAAATTGTTACTCTATAAAACTTCCAGCTATAAGATAAATAGGTTCTAGGAATCTAACTCATGATAATTATAGTTAATAATACTGTATCACCTACTTAAAAGCAGCTAAGAGAGTAGACCTTATGTTCTGGCCACACACAAAAAAAATTTTAATTATGTGATGTGGCAGGTCTTAGCTAACACTATGGTGGTAATCATTTTGAAAAAATATAAGTATATCAAACTGCACTCCTTAAACTTATACAATGTTATATGTCAATTATATCTTAACGAAATTGTGAAAACAAAGAAATACTGTAAACAGTTTTCATCCTAACTTGACTGTAACCACTACTATTTTTATTGTAATATGGTAAATACACATTTTACAATTCAGATTATATTGCATAATTCATATTTTCTACATTGTCCTTGTTGTTATGGTAATCTTTCAACTAGCTTGTTCAGAACAAAATTCTTACTGAGAACAATCAGAAAATCCAGGCAAAATATTAATGAAAAACAGTTGTTTGATCTACAGTTCTCAAAGTAGTGAGTAGTTCAGTGGCCAATATATCATACAGAAGAAAAACATAAAGCAGCGATACCAACGGTCAGCATGACTTTCCTCTTGAGACATTTGCCAATTCTATATTAGCAGCTGGGAAGATCGTCAGAGCTTCCAGGAGCCTCAGAGGCTAAGGAAGAAATATTTTGAATTCAGGTCCCAATAAAGGAGAGAGACGCCCTGGTAAATACTCTAGGCCTTTAAGTTAGAAGCCCTAAAGAGCTACAAAATAAAAGTAAAGGTAAAGAGAAAAAGGCAAGCCCTCAGAAATGAAGTAGGGCCAGTTCCAAATCAGCTATGCATCTAATTGGTTTAAGGTAAGCGATCCTTAAACTTCCTGCCTGCTAGAAGTAAAAGATAATCCTTGCTGTACCTCACATCTGTCAGAAAGGCTATTATCAAAAAAAGAAAGAAAAGAAAAGAAATAACAAGTGTTGGTGAGGATGTGGAAAAAAGAGAACATTTGTGCACTATGGTAATGTAAATTAGTGCATCTTCTATGAAAACAGTATGGAGGATTCTCAAAAAATTAAAAATACTACTACTACTGAGCTCAGCAATTCCACTTCTAGGTATTTATCTAAAGGAAATAAGTACCTTGAAAATATATCTGTACCCCCATGTGTTCACTGCAGCATTATTTACAAGCAAATCATGAAAACCTCCTAAGTGTCCATCAATAAATGAATGGCTAAAGATAGTATATACAAACATGAGATACTATTCGACCATAATAAAAGAAGGAATTCTTGTCATCTGTGACAAGATGGATGGAATTTGAGTGCATTATGTTAATAGAATAAGTCAAACAAAGAAAGACGAATACTGTATATCATACTTATATGTGAAATCTAAAATGAACTCATGGATACAAGTAGCATATGGTAGTTGCCAAAGGCAGGGAGTGAGGAGTAAGTGATATGGGAAGAAAAAAATGATAATCCTTTCTGAAGAAGAATAAAATCACTCAGGGCCTCAGATTATGTCTATATATTTTTTCACATCAGGTATAAACATAGACTCAAGAATAAGCAGGCATTTCAGGAGGAAAGATATATGGAAAAGACCCACAGAATTCTAAATACTAAAGTTATCGGACATGGAACTTAAATTAATTGTAAACATTGAAGTATTTATGATAAGATGGAGAACTGTGGCAGAGAACTAAAAACTGGTTTTAAAAATCACAGAAATCTGTTAACGCAAAAATATAACTAAAATTAATAACTCAATAAATTAGATTTACAGCCAATTAGAGAAAGCTTAAGGGGAAATCAGTGAAATGGAATACAGGTGAGAAAAATATTCAGATTAAACATGGAGAGAAAAGATGAAAAAATACAAAAAGTGAATTTAAGAAATAATTTGGAAACAGTGAAAGTTCTGAGATTCTTCAAACTACAGGCCCAAGTGGGGGGATTAAAAAAGAAATAGAAGCAATACTGGAAGAGAAATTGTTGAAAATCTTTCAAAACATATGAAAGCCACCATCATCAAGCCATAGATCCAAGAAGTGCTATGAACCATTAGGAGATACGAAGAAAAATAAATCTAGACACATCATTGCCATACTGTTGGAAATTAAAAACAATGAAAAGACAACTAAAGATATAGTATCATCAAAGAACCAAAAATAAGATTTACAGCTGATTCACTGTGTCTGGCATTTATTGCATCTGCTGAGAAATCTGTATTTTTTTACTGTTATCATTCTTTATATGGAATGCATATTTATAGTCAATATTCTACTGATATTTATGCACCTCTATGTGTATATGTATACATGTGTGTGTCAAAATAAATGTAATTTCAAAGAAAAACTGAAACAATGCCATGAGCAGATTTTTACTAAAGAAAATATTAAACAAATACTTCTGTTAAAAGAAAAATAATTTCAGGTGCTAAAAGTGCTAATTTATATGTCTTAATAAGTTCAGGGTGTGTATTAACACAGCAACTAAGATAACAGTAAAAACAATATATAATTAACAAACTAATGCAGGGGAAAAAGAAATAATAAAAATACATAATTTCAAAAAAAAGCCATAAAAGGAGGGAAAAAAGTGGGAAAAGAAACCAAGAACACCTGAGATAAGCAGAAAATAAATATGGAATAGTACTTTGATTCATTTCTGAAAATTCTCCCCAGTCATTCTAAGGTATTTAGTAAATGTATTAACAGCCGTATAGTTGCAAACTAAAAAGTATATAGTCACATTATTCTCTAATTAAATTTAAACAAACATAATACATTTAGGTTAATTCCAGAGACTCTAACACCAAGTATGCTACTTCGAATCCTAATTTTTGCTGACAGCAAATGTAACTTAAAGAATCAG
This sequence comes from Rousettus aegyptiacus, assembly GCF_014176215.1. Taxonomy (NCBI): domain Eukaryota; kingdom Metazoa; phylum Chordata; class Mammalia; order Chiroptera; family Pteropodidae; genus Rousettus; species Rousettus aegyptiacus. Next base: position 109,197,893 of record NW_023416284.1, read on the forward strand.
GATATAATGTAAAATAACTATAAATTTAATCTGACATAATCTACAATTTTGCTTTTATAAATCTACTAAATTTAAAACACTGTGTTAGAATTTAGATCCTTGGGAATTTTATCATTGCAATGGGGTCTTGATATATGATGAACTTTAGCTACTGATTAAGCAACACTTAGAAACCAAAAAATGACTGCTCTACCAGGAAAGTTAAATATAATCAAAGCTTTAAAATATACTAATTAAGCCAGCTTCATCATACTCATTTTAATAAGGACAAATAGAGAAGATAAAACTGACACTGAGAGATAGCTTGAACTACAGAATAATTAATTTTAACCTCTCGGTCTATTAAGGTTATCTTTTGCAAAACCAATATCATTAGCAAAAAACTAGAGACTCAAAAAATTTAATTAGTAGAGCTGTTGTAGTCTAAACCTTTCATGCACACTGACACATGTTTTTACAGGGTAATTCATCATTAAATCCCAAATGTGTGCATTTGTATTTATACGTACACACTCCCAATATTTAATTTTATCCTAATAATTTATCAGGGATACATTATTATCTCTAATGTGTAAACTGAAAATTTAAGATGCAGCCAGTCTATTTCCTGCACACAGTCACAGAATAAATTGATAACAGAAAAAGGTCTATATTTCCAATCTTCTACTGTCTACTACAGGCTTCTTTCAAAATATAGTCTGTCCCAATTTCAGCTGAAATATTTCAAATCACAGGGGTTCTGATCAGGATATTCTCTGCCAGATATAATGTTAAACAATGGGTTAAGTACCATGCTGTATTTTCACAACCTCCAGAATCCATTTTCAACTGTTTTCCCCATCAAAGCATGACTAGGTTCTATAAGATGAATAGGTAAGACACAAACAATAATATCTATCACCAAGACCAAACTCCATCGACATCATGTATTCATCCTCATCACTATAGCATTCACTTAACAAATATTTATCGTTCTACTATAATATACCAATCATTGTTCTGAACCCTGAGGGGAGCTCAGCATGGTCCCTATAAGCATGAGATACTTAAGGCCTAGAATGGTAAACATTCATTTATTTGTTCATTCAACAAGTACTTACTGTAAAATCAAAAGCTAACCAGACATTGTTAGATGCTGAGAATCCTGTGGTGGATTTTTTTTTCTTATATGATACTTGGAGTCTAGTAGGGAATTAAACAGCATCACAAAAATAAATATATAATTTATATTACATATAATGATTAGTGTACTATGCAATATATAACAAGGCTGCTTGCCTTGAGAGTCTGAAAAAGAACATTTGAGTTGAGATGTGAAGGGTGAATAGAAGGTAGTTCACTGAAAGAAGTTAGAACTAGAGAGGAAAACAAGCAAGGACTATATTTTCAGACGAAACCTTATTAGCTTAGATGATATTGCAGAGAGAGGCAATGAAAAGACCAAATGAAGCTGCAGAAAACATGTTAAAAGTGTTGGTGCTCATTCCTAAGAGCAATGAGAGTCCATAGAAAGTTGTGAAACAGGGGAAGGGCATGATTCCACTTAAAATTAAGAACGTCTCCCAACTAGCTTTATAGATGGATTGAAGAAGGATTGCAATAGTCTATGAGTCCATATGAAAGATAATGTTATTTTAAAATTGATAGAAGCAGTAAAGTAGAAAAAATAGATGGATTTGAGAGAAATTCAAGGGTAAAATACTGGATTCAGTCATACTTTAGATGTGGGAATATGAAAATACAGAGCTCTTAGTTTATGACTTATAGGACTGAATGAATTGTGAAGATGTTCCCTGTGATAAGAAATATTGGAGAAGGTCTGGGGTTACAATGGGGAGAATGTGAATCTAATTTTGGAAATGTTGAGTTTGAATTGCTTTTGAGATATCCAAGTGGCAATGTCAAATGAGTAGTGGAACATCTGGACTGGAGCTTAAGACAGATGAGAATATAAATCTGGGACACTAATATGTAAACAGTAACCAAAACTGAGTGTGGATAATAAATCACGAGGTACCTGAGCATTTAGACGGATATAGTCCACTGAGTCATTCTGGTTCCAGACTGAGGAACCAGAGAGGCAAGACTTAAAGCACTAAGGTGTTATTAAGCAGAAGCCAAGAAAGGAGATAAATTTTAAAGAGTCAAATGTCAGGTGTCAACGCTGCTGTAAGTTCAAAAAGGACAACCCATAAAAAATTACAATTCAACAAGATTGAGTAGAAAACAGAATTATATATAAAATGCCATGAGAGCACAGAAATGAGCATTAACTCTGGAGGGTCAAAAGTGATACATAAGCTGTGTTTGATGAATGAATAGGTGTTTCCCAGGCAAATAGTTGGGGGATAAAAAGACAAAATTTTGAAAAGGTAGAGTTATTTCTCAAAAAGGAACAAAAAGTCTTCATTAGTCTGATGGATGTCAAAAATCCTATTCCTCCCATTGCTTGATAAGTCATCCTAGTCATTTTTAATTACTCTTCTTCAACATCTTAACAGGGCAAAGCAGACATCCTCACATAACTTCAATCACTGCCCTCGAATGCCACAAAATCAGAACATGGCAGGGGAGAGAGAAATACAATGTGAACCCAGCAACAAGAGTCGCATAAAGTCTCAGACTTAGGAAATAAAAGTTAAGGACTCCTGATTATATAACAGACCAAATACGAAAGTTAAGAGAAAATTTATAATAGAAACATCAAATTAGAATGTAGGAAAATTAATTAGAAAGACCTGTGAACACACAAGGAAAATTTTCCCTCTAGCATTGTCAGCAAGAGGTTTTGAGTCAGATGAACAAGACCATATTTTAAATAAATAAGGTGCAAAGTGTCTTTTAAAGAATCCACAAATGTTAAATTCCAATTTGTAGAAGATTCCAGTTTCACATATTGACACTATGAACCTGGAATATAAAAAATGTAAAACTACAGGGAAATGGATAATCAACATTAGAATAGTTGACTGAAAGCCATGCAGTAAAACTGTGCTTATCCACAATACAAGTTATTATATTGTTCACAAGATAAACCAGGAATAAACATTTTTTGCATCCCACAAAATTAAAAAATAGCTGTCCTCAAAGGGTCTCTCCCCTTTGCCATGTATTAATATGCATGTAATTATCACTGGTATTACTCTGGGTAATACCAGTGATAATTTAGAGGTAAAAGTAAATTTCTTTATATATATTTTCTTCACTTAGCATTTTTGGTTGAGAATGAATTAAATCACAAGTATGTGGATACTATGACGTTGCCATTTTCTAATGGGGGGGGGCTTTCAGGAATCACATGGGATTAAATAGTGGTCTGAAATCGCTGTTATTTACAATGTTTTCGAGTTTATTCAAGTGTGTTGAAGCAAAAACATTAGGGATAATTGATGGTAAGATGAATAATTTCATCCTACCATATTCTCCTTTCTATATTGGCTTCGTTCCTTTTTCTGCCTCACAGTCTGGCAAATTTGTCGTCTTTGTTACACAGTACAAGCAGGCAACTGAAAAAAAGAGTACTACCCCTGGCAGAGTGCCCACAGATACAAATGATATTATATAAGGCATCCCTTTGAAGGAAAGAAAAAAAGAGAGAGAGAGAAGGAATGGTTTCCCTTAGGAACCTGAAAAAGACCACAGGTAGGGATTTTGCTGTGTCTGCTCTGTAGGGCGGGTCTATACGTTTACAGTAGAGAGATGATGGGAAACCTTTTGAAGGGTGAGGCCTAACACTACAGACTGGTGCGGGATGGGCCCTGGAGTGCGAGGCGACATAACAGGGGTAGAGGCTGGCTGGCAATATGCAAGAGGGTGGGGACAGCCTGGGCCGCGAGGTAGTACCTGCGCGGGGTCGAGCGCCCCTGCCACTGAATCCGCGATGCAGAGATGCTCTCGAAGAAGCTGCTGGTAGCTGAGACAATGCTTCACCGCGGATGGCATATTCCCCATGGTGAGGCCGGGACTGTGCTCGGCGATAGGCAGGCACCAAAAGGAGAGAGATGTGGGTCAAGTACCGCACAGCGACACTGCGCCTGCCTGGGAGCGCGCCCCTCTTGTGCGCGTGCCGCGGGCTCCAGCTCTGCTCTACGCACTGCGGCGGCGCCAAAAAAGGCGGAGAGAGGGACGTGGCCGCGCCTCACCGGTCCCGGGGCTACCTGTGGCGAATGCCGGCAACACCGGGCACCCGGGAAACAGATAAAGGAACTGAGTCAATTGATATCCAGGTGTGGTGCATTTACCACGCGGTATTGAGCAAGCAGGATTGACTGCAGCTGCACACCACCCACTCACTTCTCACCTAATTCAGATCACATCAGGTCACATGTGTTTTGTGTTGGTAAGTCTGCTTATTCCCACCTACAAACTGTTGCGTTCAGTGTAGATTTGTCCAGCATTGAATTCACTTGAGTGTATGTTTGATGACAAGAAGCTCGACTTTACATATTTGGGGGCAGCTTGCAATGTTAAAACACACACACACATATAAGTCTAATGAAGACGATATAGAAGGGACGAAATTAGGGAGGATGTCACAGATAATTTGATAAGTCAGTAAACAGTAAGTTGGTACAAGTTAAGCACTGAAATAGAATTGAGTTGCTAAGAGAAGCATGACACAAATTCCCAAAGCCCTAAAGGCTAAATTCATTCAAACTGAAAATTCTAAAAGAATTCTTAGGATGTTAGAATAAGAGTCATCTTATTCAACCCTACTGGTTGGTTCCTGCAGCAAATAAAAAAAGGGAACTGACTTATGCCAACAGTTGCACAAACATATGAAAGGCTCGGAAGATCACCTTGTGAAACATAGTATAAACAGACTTAAATGGAATTTAACACTCAGAATAAACAAACTATCATTACGACTTGTGAAGGTAGTAAGACGACCATTAGTAATAGAAATCACGGGCTAAGGACAAAAAAAGGCAAAGAATGGGAGAGATATCACGTGGCTCCTTTAGTGTAACAGCACTGAAAAGGGCAGGGAAGATGAGGGGATCTTAGACCTCTCACAGCTTTGACCAATCAATGGTAGTTAACTTGGAGAACATGCTCTGAGCAGCCAAAGCAAACTCATGCAATTATTAGACTCCTTTAAAACTCTCTAAGCACTAAAAATTCTAATGGTTACTTATCTGAATATGACTATTTTATTAGAATATATTCATAGAGCTAAATCTCTTATATATTGTTTTCAGCAGAGCTCAACTGTTATTTCCACACCACACTTGAAATGGGCATACAGTTTTCAACAATACCTACTACCATTTTTCTCCCCCTGCTGTAATTCATTAACAGGGAAAATGGCTTTTTGAAAGAATTTAAAAGAAACCAATGTGAACAGCAGTAACTTAATAAGGTAACCATTATGGAGTCTCATTCAAAACTGGAAAAAAATTGACAGTTAATTTTGAAGCCTAAACTTTGGAGAATATGATCTTTAAAATAAACCTAATATGTATGATCTTCTGCAACTAAGAAAAAGAACACCTAGAAATAAATTTTACTGCTAAATAGTTTTCTAAATAAAAAAGTTTTTCAGAAAATTTCATATCCCAATTAATTCACCATAGTAATATAACTTTTAAAATATTCTTATAAATATGAAAATATTTCGAGTTTTAATGTGTCATGGAAAAATGCTATTATCTAAAAATTTGAAATATAATTCCTGTAGATAGCAAAACCATTAGCAATAATAAATAAAAATATCTCAAGAATATTCAACCTTAGGAATAAAAGGGAGTAAAAATCGATGTGCTTTTGCTGGAAAGTATGGTACTACGTGAAACTGCAAATCTAAATAGCTCTAGGTTTGGTAGGTAATGTAGGAAACTTGGGCTCCGTCTGAACAGTAAAGGAATCATTCGTTAAAAATCACTTCTGTTAGTGGCATATCCTGATCTACGCTCCATATTATTCTCACTGCCTCATAGGACTAAGACATTTGCATTTCATTGCATTTCAATTCTTTAATCAGAGGAAGATAAAAATTGATTGCAAATTAAGAAACTAAATTCCCTGTTTTTTTTTTCTGGTGACTTTAAGTCACTTTTAAGTTAGATGCAAAACATTCAGTTCTACCTGTCTCTCTTGAATTGTTCTTGACTCCCATCTCCTTAACTTCTCACTCCAAATCCAATCTGTCAATCAGATATGTTAGTTACGCATATTGGACCCATACATTGTCTTTCTCTGTTCTTCTGTTGACTTCTCTCTGCTGCACTTCTCTTTGAAATGCAACCCATAGTACAGCAGAGGAGAGTCTAAGTGCTGGTTTTAGATTACCTGTGGTGGGAGTATGACCTCACCAGTTACTGAGTGACCTTTGGCAAGTTCTTCAGCCTTATCTATTAGAGAGTGATGATAAAAGTTCTTACCTGACAGAGCTGTTGCAAAGATTAAATGAGCTAGAATACATAAAGTGCTCAACACTTGGTCTCTGGCTTATAGTAGGAACTCAATAAATGCTAGCTATTATTACTACAGTAGCCTAGTTTTCTGTTTCAGTTTGCATTCACACATCTATACCATACAGCCTGAGCAAATTTTGAAAATACATATATCACCAATACTTTTAAGCTTAAAATTCTTTGAGATTTCTCATAACCTTTGCAAAGAAGAGTGCAGCTCTCACATCAGTTTAGTCCTCTGTATTTACCAGAATTCTAACTTGATTTTTTTCCATGATTATTGCATTTGCACATATTTTAAAATATATTCTAGAGTTCTTATCCCTTCTAGGAAAGAAAGTAAAGGTAGAAGCCTAGAGATGCTGAACTGTACTAAAAACATTAAATTTAACTTAGAGTCTGAGAATCTTACAATATAGTTCTGATATCTTAAGAAATCCACAAGAAAGAAAACTAAACTGAAGCCACATACTCTCTATACCCACTCCCATGCTTCTCTCCATATAAAATTACAACAATAAACTATAGAGCTGTGCTTTGCCTATATCCTAAACAAAGACTGTCAAAAACAGAATGGGAGGGGTTCATATTCTAGAGACCAGTCAACTCAAAAGTGGTAGACTGACCATATCAGTCCTCTCAAGTGTCAAGTCCTTTGGGGAGAAGAGTCCAGTTAAAATAGGCTATCTTATGAGTCCCTTTGTGCCCAAAGATGAATTCGTAAGGATCTGTATGATGGCACGATAGATAAAATCAGAAGCAAATGTAAAAAATCCCAACTGTAATAGTGTAAGTACCAAAATGGCATGTTGCCCAGGTACCTACTGGGCAGGGATCAAAGACACATGTCGTGAGTCTCAAACAATGATGTCATAGAACTTTGGCAAGTATCACAAAAGTAATATGCTTCAGCCTTAAACAATAAAAAAGTAAAAAAAGAAAACAACTTGGTTACAATATTGGATGATATCTTAGGGGAAGCAAAGCTTTCATCATCTCAGTTTTATTGCTGAAAAATTTAGATAACTTCTCACATACGTTATGTCTGGTTGATCTAAATTGATGGGAAGGATAACAGAGTGTTTAGAAAATTCTTGGCATTTGGTCATTAAAATCAAAGTTCGGTTAACAATAGTAGTGTTCTGAAATAGAGCATTCTTTTGAGAATAAGTAATAAGATCTATTTTACCAAAGTAACACCCCACCCCAGGTGATAGATACCTGGCACTAGATACAGAAATCAGAACAAAGCTGCAGACCACATTTCTCCAGATGTAGGAGTCTATTTATTCTTTTACTAATTCAGAAGATTCCAAAAGCACTAGCTTTGCCAAAAATATTGCGTAATAAAAGATACAGACATCGACTGTTATTAGTTCATTAGATGGCTGCAGTGTACATAATTTTTGCCAATAGATATAAAAGTATCTTTTATTCCATTACCTACAAACTCAGACTCTATTTGTAAAATGTTTTTATCAATTAGTTGATATATTTTGATGGATTATAGTAAACATGACCTTAACAGGTAAACTATATTAACTCTTACCCATGGGCAGTATCATTTTTTTTAATCTGGATCAAGTACCACTGAATGAGAAGACAAGTCAATATTGATTACAAGTACAAGAACAGTGTTTTGTATTGCAAATAGTTAGGTGCTCAATAAATTTTAGCTTTCTTTTCCTCTTATTGAATCAAATCAGTCCATAATTAAAAATGTATATGTGATATTGCCCAAGTTTTAAAGGGAATCTTTAAAACCCAAATTTAATGACTTCTATAGAACACTGGTTTAATCCACTAAAAAGAGTTGTTTTTTTAATTGGATACTCAATAGCTAATGGTAAAATAAGTATAAACAGATATGTAAGATATGCCTTCTTGACTTTAATGATTCCATATTCTGGTGGTGACATCTAAAGAAAATTAATTAGAAAATTTAGATGTAGCAGACACATTTTAATCAGAGAAATGTAAAAAATTAAATGCTAAAGTTGTATAATCTGGATAAAACATTATTGCAAAATTTGCATATTTATTAAATATTTATTGAGTAATTAATTATATGTAATTACTATTATGTAGGGCACTACACTAATCTGTGGGGAGTAATGGTGAACAAGGCAGTCTTTAACACACAAAAAAACTTTAATTTAATAGTAAAATATAATGTTCAATTACAACAGAGCAGTGTGTTGATGAGTGCCAAGTGATAATATAAGTTGAGAACCATAGAAGCATAGTGAACAGACTCTACGTTCAGCTGGGAAAACAAGAGAAGACATCAGGAAGGAGGCCACATTTGAGAGGGTTGGGAAGACTAAGCATCTCACATTGAAGGAAAGGAACAGAGGAGAGGAAAGAAAGATTAACTGATAATAGGCTGCATTACTACCAAGAACTATTAAGACATAGAAATAACTTTCAAGAAAAAATCTTTATAAAATAATCTGAGTTGACATTTTTATCTCCATGATTATTTCACTGTGAATAGTATAAGTAAAATGATCATTTTCAAGTTTGCCACAGATGAACATAAACACATAAATCTAACAGAGGTGTTAAAGAGACTGATTTTAAAGTGTTTATTTTGCAAGTCAGATTTTTATAGAGAGTTTTACATTTTTTAAAATTGTGTCATACCTGTCCTTCATGCGCAGGAGAAGGAAAGTCACTAGACATATGAAGCACTTTACTGGGTATTTTAACTATGTGTATGAGTTATTAACCCCATTTAACAGGTGAAGAAACTGAAGCTAAGAGACCTCGAACTACACTGAAGTAAAAGAGAAGTATAAGGATAGACTCAAATTTGTGTCTGTCAAAATCTTCGCTCTTTCTTTTTCATCTCATGATTTTCAAGAATAAATAATAAAAAAAATGGTTTACACACTGGATAAACCATTTTTTTATTACTTATTCTTTTTGATGTTTGTTTCTCTTAACATCATATAGAAAATGGAATTCTTACTCAAAGAGGTTAAAATGTTTCCAAGGGAAATGTTTTAGAGCTAAGACTTGAACTCTGTCTTCTGAGTCTACCATCCATGAGATTTCTACAATATATGGAGTAATAAATTTTGTCTTAAATATGAAAACTGAGAACTTTTTCAGATTTGAAGTCATTAAAAGCACTGTCCATGGGAACAACATAAGGTTAAAGAACTCTCTTAACTTCAGCAGCTATGTAAGCTTTGTCTTATTCGAGGCTTTAAGCCTCAGTTCTAGATCTTCACAATTTGCAGAGGGGTACTTTATCTTGATAATCACATGTGGTGGTGGGATTTCCCTTTTTATAAGCCATTCGAGTTATGAACTTATTATGGCTATAAGTTTATCAAAATATGTGTATCTGATAGGAATTATGATTTTTGAGTTCCTAATCACTCCCCACAACCCCGTGACCTGGCATACTTATAATTCCCCACAGATCATGTTTTGTTTTGCTTTGTTTTTCTGAACTAATGAAGTTTTACTCCATCACTTAAGGAAATTCTTTCATAGTGGAGAAATTAGTTGCCTTGCCAACAATTTCCCACGGTTCTCTTGGAAGTAAAATTCTCTAAAGAATTCACAATTGAGTCTCTTTCTTACCAGAGTGCCATCACTCCAAGAACATTTTTGTTAAAAAAATGTAATGGCAGACAGTCATAACAGTACTTTAATAAGTAGCATTATTCAATGTCCTGCAGTTTTTTTTAGCCTCAAATCTTCACTAAATTGACAAATAGAAATACGTCTATACAGAATCATATGAATTTTTAATAATCTATTGTTATGTAATGCAACATTAATTTTTATAACTTTCAAAAACTCATATATGATATTCGGATAACTTTTCACTCATTCACTTAAAGTTTGAAATTAAAAAGTTATAAACCCATACCAGAGGGCTGGGGGGGGGGGGGTGGAACAAGAGCACTAAAATCGTATTCCTGAAATTCCCCTCGTCCCTTAAAGCCCTGCTCCTATTAGTTTTTATTAAGGGTCTTCTATTTCACTTTCTTACTCTATGTTGTAAGAAGACACTTGTTACCTTATTTATTTTATTATTTCCTCAGAAATTTTTCCTAACCCTATAGTTACATATTTATGGAGATTTCTTATTCTTGGTAATTAACAGTTTGCTTAACAGAAGCTTAGAAGATATGATATTAGAATTAACCAGCATTATTTGCAACATTTAAAAAATGTTTCTTGGCCTTTAAATTTTATCTTTAACAATGGAATAACTTAAATCAGTGTCTCTTAACCTCAGCACTATTGATATTTTGGGCCTGATAATTCTTTCTTGTGAGGACTATCCTGTGCATTATAGGAATTTTAGCAGAACCCCTGCCTGGCCTCTAACCACTAGATACCAGTAGTCTCCCTTAAGTAGTGACAATCAAAATTATCTCCAGACTGTCAATTGTCCGCGGGGGGGGGGGGGGGAATCACTACCAGTTGAGAACCACTGGTTTAAACAATGATGACAACGATAATGATAATGATGATGACAATGACCTTACTACATGCCAGGAACTATTTATTCTAAGTACTTTAAATGCACATTATCTAATTCACAAGGAAGGATCTGTGATTCCCACTTTACAGATGAGACCATTTGAGCACAGAGAAGTTAACTAAATCAACTAGCATTGCATGGCTAGTCAGCAAGACAGCTGGAATTCAAAACCAAGCAGTCTGACTTTAGAGCTTACATTTTTTAATTGTCAGGCTATAACTGTTTTGCTGAAATTACACTAAGCAAAAACAAAATCCATCAAACTTGGATCACTTTAGGTTTAATTATTTTCCTATAGTTCCAAACATTTAAACTTTGGAAAATAGAGTTCTTATAAATTGAAAACCTCTCCAGATAAGTAGGCTCCCCTATTCCTTTCCTTAATCCTGTCAAAATTCCATCAAAGTCCAGATTTCCCAGGCAGAGATTTAAAGCTCAGATCAAGGAGTTAAGGTTCTTGGGATCACATCCTGACAAAGTCAGTAATTAGTATGAGACCCATGAATATCATAAGGCTACTTAAGTGTTTTATTGCTTTATTTTTTTATTATCATTAGTTCAGAAGAAAATGATTAAAATTAGTTCATAGGATTTATCCTATATTCCTTAGAATTTGATTTTTTTTATTGTCTCACAAATAGCTAGCAAAAATGAGATTTCTTTTTCTACTTCTCCATCTTAATTGTGTATGGAAGAGGTGATATTGTCACACAACATAAAAATGATCATACAGCATAATTTAAAATGGTTTTACCTTTTCACTTTTGTGAGTCCTGTACCTTCAGAAAATGTGATCTCTCTTGTTCTAAAACCTTGTTTTAATTAGTTTCAGACTGACTATAAAATGCTTTAAAAAGTCTAATAACCAGTTTTATATCTAATCAAGCACAATTAATTTATCTCTATTAAATAGATGGTATATATTATCTCTTTCAAGCTTCTCGGAAAGTTGATTAAAATAATAACTTATACTTACATTTGATTGATTTCTATGTGCCACATACTATCTAACAGTTCTTCATACACTAATTAATTTAATCCTCATAACAACTCCTTTAGGTAGTTACCTTTAATATCCCCATTTTGAAAATGAAGAATCAGAACCACAGAGATATTAAAGAATTTGACCAAAATCATATAGCTAGGAAATGATTAGCTGGTTTATAAAACCAAGTATTTTGGCACCAAAATTGTGCTGATATCACTTAGGTATAGTGCCCTCCTAAATTGGGAGAATTATTACCACAATTATATTATATTATATTATATTATATTATATTGTTCACCATTCTAATAGATAAATTAAGCTAGAAAATCTATCTTATATTGATGCAGTAAGAAAATGTACTTGGTCTCTTAAAAATGGCACTGTCTATGAAATTCTTGGCAACAGAGGGTAAGAATTTTATCTTCTGATAAAATGAATAATAATAAAATGGTTTTCAATATAATGATTCTAAATTATTACTTAGACAGTTAATTTATTCCCCTAGCTCAAATGTCTGGGCCCTTCATACATTTCACTATTAGTGAAACCAAGTGTGCTTGGTCCAGTCCTAGATAATACTTATCCTGGTGTCCTGTACTATTTAAAATTTCCTAAATTTCTCATTTTAAGTGTTATTTAATAACTGTATTAAATAAGTCAGAATGGGTTAAGTCGACCTCCATATTGTACCTCCAGCTTCTGCCATAATCTCATTTTGCAGCATGTGAGACATTTGTTCTGAGAATGGAGTTCTCACTTTAACACGTGGTTAAATCTGTAAGACGACCAGCAGCAGGCCTCTTTATTTGATCTTTTCCAGATGCAACATGTAACTACTATCTCCCTTTCAAGGACAGCATGCAGGGGCCAGCTGATAAAATGTGCTTTGTGAAAAGTAGAAAGAGACAACTAATTCTCTCTGTTTTGGGGTGGTGATGGTGGCAGAAAAAAAATCTACCCATCAGCCCTTGTGGGTCCCTCACTCGGTCTTACCAGCTAGTTTGCTGTCCCATGACCCCTTCCAAGTCCTGTGAGATGCATGAAGCTGTCAGGATACCAATCCTCTAGGTCAGAGGGAAATATTGAAAATTATAGGCTAAGCACACATGAATTATATAAGGAAATGGAGGCCGAGCAATCCTGCTACAGAGTATGAAGACTAGTGAACAGTGTGAATATTGTAGTTTTTAAAAATTAAATTGTACAATGTAAATTTAAATAGTTTATTGACTTTTTACTTATGCTAATACTTTTTATTTTTTTAATAAAAATCTGTCAATATCAATCACCTGAGAAATAATGAGTCGTTAATTTCCATTTCTCAGCAAAGTTGATAACGCACTTGTAAGTAGAAAAGAATGTGTTTCAGTATTTACCATCTACCATGAGGGTTGTACTGACCATATGAAAATCAGAAGACATAAGGTAAATCCTACAACAAAAGCACCAGCATTTTAAGGTGACTATGCTCAAAGACAACATCTAACCACAAGCAAGCGCAGATGTAGAGTATCTATCAATCTATGACTTTTCATTTAGCTAAATGGCTATTCTAAATTAATCCTGCCTATTTACACTCGAGTACACTTTTGTTTGTTGTTGTTTGTGTGTGTGTGTATAGTATGTTTGGACATTTGGACAGTAAGGAGAGGGCTGTTAATATATTCACTGAGGAAGAGAATTCATAAAGCCTGTTTATTACATTGTCTTCAGAGATTTCAAATGGAAAACAGCTCAACTAACTGTGACAAACATTTGATTTTGTTTTTCATGTGAGTAATGGAATTAAAGTAAAGCTTTTGACATTTATTCTACAACGTAAAAGATCTGACTTTACTGTGGATGCTATTGTAAATTCAGTTAAAGGATTTAACATTGAAGAAAAAAAATTTTTTGTTGTAATAACACAAATAAAAATTTTGGTGGAGCACAGCAGCATTGTAAAAGCAATGTTCTTACTAAAGAACCTATGGAGAAAAACTGTACTTTGAATTGATTATGAAACAAATAATTTAAGAGTGTGTTCAAACTGGGAAAGTAGTCTACTAATCACTATAGAAGATATGAATGTTAAAATTTACACATATTAGGAAATATGTCATTTTTTATGAATGATTTTTTGAACTGATGTTGAAAAACAAAAAACAAAACAAAACACAGCATTATAACAACATAATATTCCTTCTTCACTGATCATCTTTGATCTGATTTAGAATATCAGAACCTTTGTGAACTTTATAAATCAATCTGTCTCTAAGATGCATTGAATGTTTTTATTAAAAATTCTGCATATTGTGAAAGCATTTTTTTGAAAGAGTTAAAAAATCTTTAATTCATATGTTAAATTAATAAAATGCCCCAGGTTTAAACTTTTGAACATTTTATCAAATTTCAATTATAGAAAATAAAGATTGAAAAAAGAAATCTTTAATATTTATCTTTACTACTTCAAGCCAAATGGTAAAAGTTAAATGATGTATAAGATTTAAGTCTGAAATTGTATAATCCAGTTTTGTGATATCTCGAATTTTGGAAAAAATCTTTTGATAAAATTCTTATATTCTCTTGGGTATATTCATATTCTGTATGGGAATGAAATAAAAAAGTTTATACATTCACAACATTTAATCTGAAAAATATTCAACAAAATATCGAATAGGATATTAACTTTATATTGAAAGACATACTGAATTTGAAAAAAATAACAAATATTCATAAAGATAACTTGTTTGATGAGTTTGTCTTACAATTTTGTTTTTGTCAAAGCAAAAGTACTCTAAATGAAATTAAAGACAGTACTTTATAATTAGTTGGGTTAAAATATTTTAAAATTTGAATAAAATATAGGAATTGAGAATACCTTCTGTTTAGAAGATATTTTTTCTGAGCTTACCAGGAACCCTAGCAACTTCATAAATATATTTTCTCAATTAAATTTAAAAAATCCATAGAGAAGAACTCTAAAAAAGTAAAATTTTGATTTTATTAAACAAAATATATAACTTTGGAAAAGAATGTAGAAATGTTATAGAAATTTTTGATGTTAAGTCCATATTGAAAAAACATACAAACACATTTTAGAAAATACTAGTGATATATTAGAAAAATATATGACTAACAAAGGGATTAAGTTCATGAATAAATGGAGTGCTGAGAGTTTTTAAAAAATATTTAGAAAATTACTACAATGAAATCTATTTGCTTTAATATTTATGTAGATATATATTCTTATTTTTTAAAGATAATTGAAAATATTTTTTGAAAAGAGATACTTTATTGATACACTAATATACTGATCAATAAATAAATATTTCAAAATTTACACAATTTTAATTATTTTTAGTGCACTTTTCAAATTCAAAAGGGTCTCATTTTGGACAATAAAGTCATATGGTTACTCTAAATGATTAAAACCACAGCAGACACAGAAACATGCAATAAGATTGTATTAGTTTTCTGCCACCGTGTAACAAATTACTACAAACTAAGCATCTAAAAGCAGAATACATTTGTTATTCCACACTTTAGTGTGTTAGGAGTTAGAGCATAGCTTAAAGAGATCCTCTGCTCAGGGTCTCACAATGCTGCAATCAAGGTGAATAGGCCTATTCCCAAATAGAAGTTCAGCAGGGGAAGAATCCACTTTCAAGTTTATTCTGGTTGCTGGTAGAATCCATTTCTCTGTGACTACATGATTATAAGTCCTGACTTTCTGCTGACTAGAGCCTGGGGTTGCCCTCGGGTTCTAGAGAACACCCACAGATCTTGCCATGTCGCCTTAATATGGCATTTTACTTCATTGAGCCCAGAGGAGAGCCTCTAGCTCCAGTGGCTAAGAAGGTACCTCATAAAATGTCATGTAACTATGGAAATAACATTCCATCACCCTATTGTATCAATTAGAAGCAAGTCAAAGATTCTGCCCAAACACGCAGAGGAAGGATTACACAAAGATGTGAACCCCAGGAGGTGGGAATTATTGGGTGTCAGTTTAGAGTTTGTGATAAAGACAATAAAAATTAAAACAAATGAATGTGCTAATATGTGATCACATATTACTCATACATTGTGCTGGTTTTAAAATACGTCCACAAGTTCTTTGACACCCCAACCCTGTGAGGTGGTAACTATGCCCCTCTCCTTTACTCAGGGCCAGTCATAGTTCACTTTTTTCTAACCAGCAGAACCCTGTGGAGGTGATGTGTTGTCTGTCATTTCAGAACTGGTCAGAAAAAGCTATGCAGCTTTTTCCTGATGTTTCTATTACTTGTTCTTTGAAGGCTCCTTTTCAGACACACCCTTTCAGAATCCAGCCACCATGCTCTGAGGAATGCACATCACATAAAGAGGTCATGCATAGGTGTTCCAGTCAACAGATCCAGCCCAGATGCCAGAATGTGAGTGAAGAAGCCATCTTGGAAGAAAATCTCCCAGCTCCAGATGTTCAAGGCCACAGCTATCCCTAAGTCTTTCCAGATGAAGCTCCAGACATTGTAGAGCAAAGAACATTTGTCCTCTCTGTGCCCTTTTCTAACTCCTGAACCACAGAAACCATGAGTGTAATAAAATCTTCATTTCTTATAGCTCTGAGTTGAAGGTGGTTTGTTACACAGCAATAGTAACTAGAATACATATTGAGGACTCATGTGCAATTTTTGTTTATAATAATTGAAAAACTATGATATAATTTAAATTACTCTGGAAAAACTATAATAACATAGTAAAAGTTTGGGAACTTCATAGATTTGTATTTTAAAATCTCAAGTACATTTCTCCATGTAAATAATATACATACTTAAAATTTTTTCATTCATATTTATTATCAGCAATTAGTTTGTAAATTTTGTATCACTAGAAGCTCAATTTTGCATTAAACTATTGTCTGCTAAGTTAAGCATTTTACATCTAAAATAGCTGTGATAATTCTAATTTACTATGTAGATATTGAAAATCAATGAAAAACACTAAAATACGCAGAGCCCATAACTAAAGCCAGTTGTTAACAGTATGGAAAAATATTTAAATACTACCAACTAAATGAAAAATATATTAAAATAACATGGTATGTATAGAAAGTAAAATGTTATGTGTGAAATGCAATGGTTCTGTATCAGAAACAAAGTGTGAGCATAATTTGCTTTTCCAGGTTTTATTTCAAGGTCAAGTTGCAGCATTTCGATGTTATGAATAATGTAAAATATACCTTGGAACTTAACCTAAGGAAGTAAAAATATTGTGATTTTTGGCTTTCATTACAAACACCGTGTCAATAAACTTAATAATATTTTAATAAAGAAATTCTGAAAAAAAATTCTTAGGATCATATACACTTTTATTTTATAAAGTTGAAAATATGGTGCCTCTATGAGACTTCTCATTTCATCACGAGAGTACCAAAGGCATATTAAAATAAATGATTAAATATGATTTACAGCTGCTTTATCTATGAAGACATTACTTCTATAGCAAAACAATTCTTATATAAGAATTAATCCCAGATTTTTAAAGCTGTGCTTGAAAAGGATACAGAAGTTGTTAAGAGGGAATAGAAACACAAGATATATTAAGAACCTGTAAAAGAAAGGTTGTAAGACTCAGGACTCATGGCCCAGAAAATTACATGTCTAGGTTTTATGGAAATTAAAAAAAATTTTATTTTGCACTTACTCCCTTATCTTTGAGGAACAGAGGAAAAGAAAAACCAATGACAATGGTAAAATGAAGAAATTATTTTCAAAAACAAGTGCTTACAATATTAATTGCACATAAGATGCTAACTGAAATGGGACAGTATGTAAGTATAGGAAATATAAATGTTAATCACTTTGGCCAGCATAACTCCACAAAAATAAGTCATTTTGAACTAAACTTATTTGTGTGTGTGTGTGTGTGTGTGGTTTTTTTGGACAAACTTACTAGCTTAGTAAGACCAAAAAAAATGTAGTATCTATATATTTCACCTCAATAAGAGAAAACTTAGAAAGGAGCATGGTAACTAAAAGAAAAATGTTTAGAGAAATCCATCATGAAAGAAGGATTAGACTGGTTCTCTGTGACTACACGGATTTAGGATTTGGAACAGTGGGTAGAAAATCAAGGTTCAGGGCAGTGAAGGGTAGGTTTCTCACAATAAGAATATGGTCAACTAATCTGCACATATTCAGGGCATATAAGGTCTTCATTACTAGATGTGTTCAAATACGTGGCCAAAAAAATGAAACTCCAATTTTGTTTTCTGTAGAAGAGTCTATCAGTTATCTGCTCTCATGAGGCTTGCCAAGTGTCCTGAACATATAAACATGTCCTGTATTTAATGATTTTATTCTGTGCTCTGTACTATCATTGATGGGCTAGCCTAAATATCCTTTAATCAGTTTTTGTCAAAAATTACAAAAATATGACAGACCTATTTTTCTGCTACAGTAATTGGCACTTAAAACATTTAAATGACATTAGTCAAAATCCATATCTTCACAAAGAAAGATTTATACAATCCCATATGGTTCCTCCTACACCTTTGGCTGAGGGAAGATCAACAGCAAGGGACTGAGGGCTTAAAGTACTTAGTTTTCACATTTGAAGATGGAAAAGAAAAATACTTTGTTTGGGGTCAGATTTCTAAGTTGTGACAACTACCATTTAACTAGAGATAACTTCGAATCTCTACATATTGTCTTAAATCTGTCATTCAACAACTGTCTCACTTTTGAAAGTTAGCAAACGAATGATACCCCAAGCTTTTGAAAGTCAGCCAATCGTTGACGACTCTAGACAGCAACCAATCAGCTTGTGCCTCACTCCAGTGACTTTGAAAGTCAGCCAATCAACAACAGCCTTACTCCTGCGATCCACTCTAACACAGCTGAAATGCCATTAAAAAACACACCCATTTGTATAAATTCACCAATTCTAGAACACTGGGCATTCTAAAACCTTAGAGGATCAACACTGGCTTTGCATTTGTATCTTAAAATACATCTCCCTGCAACCAACGGAAAATTTGTCATTTTTTGCATCAGGTATTAAAGTTATTTATTGTTAGTTTGCAACCCCTTCAATTGTTCAACCCCTGATTGTGGTTTGTTACAAGTTTGCAGTAATGAGATAACAGACACACTGATGTAGCTGTAAGATTATCAAATGGAACCTTTTTGATTTTTCAGTGGTTGCTATTATCTATTGTTTTATTTGTGTATATTTCCACCCCAAAATGCAAGGGTGCATTTTGTGATAACTTTCCTGAGTAGTGAACACTAATTAAACAGAAAAAAGAAACTCTTGGAGTTTCTTTGGTATGCATTTGTTAATTCAATATTGAAAACAATGGAAAATCGGATGCAAATCAGCATATTCCAGCTAAGATCTTACACTAGAATCAACGAAAGTGGGAAAAAAAACTAAAATTTTATGAAGAGAAATTCTGATTAAAAAAATAAGTTGCAAAGGCTTTCAACATTAAATATTTTCATCAGTCTTTCAGTTCAAATGACTGAATGTACTACTCTCAGAAGTATTTTCTTATTCCAAAATTGCAGAATAATCTTCGAGTGCCAGGACAAAATCTACTGCAGTAATATAAAAAGTACTAACACCATTTACTAGTATAGAGATTATCACATATATAAATGTTTCTCTTTGTTATAGCGTAAACCATGGATGTAAGTAATCACAAAGCAGAAAAAATTTCCGTTTGTCCATGCAATATTTTTCTTGTGAAAGTCTTGTGTATGAGATTTGAGAAACAGTAGAAAAGTTTGATGAGACTCTCTTATTAAGTTAGCAGTTACTGAGAAAAAAAATGAATTGCTTTCGGGGGAGGCAAACAAATATAAATTTGGTGTATATTTCACCTTTAAAGTAAAGATGGTGTTTATTTAATATTGAAGCAAAACATGAATGATTTTATGGAAGGTGTTGGCTGTCTTGGCCATATTCTAATATGTTCCCCAAGCATCGTAAGATGTTCTTTCTATTGACATTGAAGTAATTGTTATAAAATTATTTTCTTACTTCAGCATTTGTTCTGTTCAAACTGAAGGATTAAAAAATTTCTGTGATTATGTCGACATTCACCATTCTTTAACTCTCTCATATTCAAAACCCTAGTGGCTTTAACATACAATTGGGAGAACCTTCAATTTATTTGAAACTCTGAAATCTGTTTTAATTCTGAAGAAAGGCTTCCCAAATTTTTTTAAAATAAATTCATTTATTTAAATTAGGTTCAAGTATACAGTATATTGGTTAGACATCTATAATTTTAATAAAACAACCCCCCAATTGCTCCCTCCCCCCACTGGCCCTCCACGTAGCCATCATATTAATGCTAACTGCATTCCCTCTGCCATGCTCCCCATCCCTGTGCCCAACTATCAACTACTAATTTGTACTTCTTTAACCTTTCACCCCATTCTCTCAGCCTCCCAACCCCTCCCCCCTCCTCTCTGTCCGTCACCAAATTGTCCACTATATTTGTGAGTCTGTTTTTGATTAGTTTGTTCTTTTTGTTCCTTAGATACTGCACGTAAGTGAAATCATATGGTATTTATCTTTCTTTGTCTGACTTATTTCACGCAGTATAATCACCTCTAGTTCTATCCATGTCATTACAAAAGGTACGATTTCATTTTTTTAAATGGCTGAGTAATATTCCTTTGTATATATGAACCATAATTTCTTTATTCAATTGTCTGTTGATGGGCATTTACGTTGCTTCCATACCTTGGCTATTGTAAATTGTGCTGCCATGAACATTGGGGTGCATAGATCTTTATGAATCATTGTTTTGGTTTTCTCTGGATAAATGCCCAGAAGTACAATTGCTGGGTCAAAAGGTAGATTCATTTTTAATTTTTTGAGAACCCTCAATACTGTTTTCCGTATCAGCTGTGCCAATTTGCAATCCCACTAACAATGTATGAGAGTTTCCTTCTCTCCACATCCTTGCTAACACTTGCTATTTTTGGTTTATTGATGATTGCCATTCTGACAGGTGTGAGGTAATATCTCTTTGTGGTTTTAATTGATGATTGCCATTCCGACAAGTGTGAGGTAATATCTCTTTGTGGTTTTAATTTACATTTTTCTGATGTTTAGTGACTTTGAGCATCTTCTCATATGTCTGTTAGCCATCTGTATTTCCTCTTTGGAGAAGTATCTGTTCAGGTCTTCTGCCCATTTTTTAATTGTTTTTGTTGTTGTTGAGTTACATAAATTCTTTATAAATTGTGGATATTAATCACTTATCAGATGTAACCAAATTCTTATTGACACTTTTAACAGTCCACTAAGTGAAGCCTAAACTATCTCTTTAATGACAGGGTTATGCGAATTAAAAGGACAAACAGTGTTATAGAAATACGCTTTTGCTTAAACAAACATGTTGAATGTATTAGAAAGGTAACAAAAAATGTATTCTGTTAGGTGTCAAGGCTATTCTTAAAAGAGGCAACATCACTTATGAACAGGAAAATAAATTTTGAGTTGAAATGTATAATTGTTAAAGTAGTTGTCACAACTATCTTTTGAAATGGATTTCATCCCTTAAAGATTTTGATCCTCGCACATGGATGTTAGTAAGTACTCTTACAGCATAAAAAACATGAATTCATTATGTGTAATGTTGAAGAATGAAACAGAAATGGATAAAAATGCTCTTTTATGAATGGATATCATGCAATATCGCCCTAAAAAAATGGAAGAACAAATTATGCCATTAAAAAAAATAGTATTATGTATTTTAAGGAACCAAATAGAAAATCAATTGAAAATCGATTCCCAAAGTTCTTAACTTTATGTCAGTAAGTGTTCAGTATGCCAGCCTATAATGTTGATGTTAAGTGTTTTCTCATTAATGAATGTTTAATAGACCAAAGAACAAAATATATTGGATACAACTATTAGAGAAACAATGTTATAATGGAAATGGAACATAGACCATAACTGCAAGGAATCTGATAAGCAAATAATGCAAAACAAGGAATTGTTAAAATAAGCCAAATCATCAGGGAAATATAGTTTAAAAAAAGAAGTATGTAACTTAGGGACTTATAATTTATTGCAGATAAATAACAAATAATTATAAATATAGACATGCCCCATGTGGATTTAATTTTATCTCACTGTAATATCCAGAATGAATTAAAAATAATTTAAATTAAACTGGGTATCCTTTTTTTTGTCTTTTTGACCAAGTAAAAGACAACTATATAAGAAAGAAGAGCAACACTTTATATTTTTATTGGCTAAATCTGGCAACTCTAATTGCCACAAATAGCAAAAGTCAGTGTCATTCATATGCTTGTGAATGTGAGTTGTGTTTTAGATGGAGTCTGCAGTTCATTTGGATGGCACTGCTGATCCGCATCAAGCTTGTCTAGTCTAGGGTGGGCTTTTCCCAGCATTTATATTCAGCTGGTTAGAAGGATAGGGATGCATCTTTGAACAGAAGTCATTACTCATTTATCCAGCTGCTTGCTTACTATTGACTAGGGCTATCAAGGTGACTGGGATGCATGACTCTTCTCATTCTGTAGGATAGTTTTAGCTTGTTCTCATGGCAGCTGAGGTGGTTTCAAATAGAAACCATGGAAACATATAAGGTCTCTTAGTTGGAATATTCTCAATTCCACTGCATTTTACTGGTCAAAGCCAGCTCCAAGTTTAAAATAAGGGAATAGGATATAGACTTTACTCTTTGAACCCACTGAGTCACACTGCAAAGGGCATGAATAGAAAACTGGCCATTTTTAAAATCAGTTTACGACATAGAGATTCAAGAATTTATCTCTAAAAAAGTTTTTTTCTTGATAAGTTGGCAGATTGTCAAATTGTAAAACGTTCTTGATTACAAGGTGAATTGAATATGAATTGATGCTTAAGAAAATTGACTTGGCTACTAACCACTAATTTTGACCAAATTTATTAAATAGTGTTTCATACTATTAATTTCTCATATTAAAGGCTATATAATATCTATACAATATTTAAACCATACTGCATATATATTTTAAACCATACTTCTCTCCAGTCTAGATGAATGCAATCCATTCAATCTAATGTTTTTCCCTTATATCATTCATGAAAGTTTCTCCATTTTAAAATAGAATATGAGTAATACTATCTTACTAATAAAATATCTATTTTTCCTCTCTAATTTTTTTTTTAATTTGGCTGTAGCTCTCCTGTATTGCTAACTAAATGAAGATTACACTAAAAAGAAGACATCTTCATTAAAATAATGTAATCAGCAGAAAGTAAGAGTACAGAAAGTGAGTGGTACAGAGCTGGCCTTCTATTTCTGACTCTCTAGTACCAAAATGAATTTCATAGATTTTTTTTGTCAGTTTAAGGTCAATTGATTTAATGTTGTTCACATGCACAAACACACAAAGTTGATAACTAAAGCTGTAAAAGAAAATAGGTTTTCTACATATGGTTTAAGAATGTTATCATTCCCAGAAAGCCAAAAAATGTTATACAAACTATAATTACATTTTTCTTTAAATCACAACCTTTGATTATATGTTCCTAGCATGTTGTGAATTTTCTCGACTTGTTTCTATCCTCTCCCACAATTAAACACAAAATCAATAAGATTAAGTCCCATAAGCATCCAAGGGAGACTTAAAATTCTGGCACACAATAATTTCAGGTATTATTTCACTCATATAAGGTTTAGAGAATTCTGTTTTAATAACTGGTATCAGTACTTTGGCATTTTAATATTTGTACTCTTTTAATAACAAAGCAAGTAAAATGTAATAAAAATAATTATAATCAACAAACGAGCAAACGTATAGGTACAGCTGAGGAAATAATCCTGAAGAAGATGAACTGCTGATGTCGCCATATGATGAAATCAATTGTCAGCTATGTCTAAAGTATACATGTTATCAGAAATTCAAAATATGAAAGATGAGATCTGCATATCATTTAATAGAATAACATTTCTTGTCTAAAAGCCTGTAATTTCTTTAAAACAATAGTTCTCAATATTTAGCTTGCACCAATATTTAGCTTGCACCAAAATTACAATCTGTGGATTCACACAGATTGATGGATCTCACCTTCAACTTTTTGATTTAGTAGACTTGAGGTGGTACTTGAGAATTTGCCTTTTTAACAACTCCCCAGGTAATGTTGATGCTGCTGGTCCAAGGATAAAACTTTGAGAATAGATGATTTAAGAAGGACTGGAGGAAGTATAAACATTATAAAAGTTACCTTGAGTCTCCAGTCTACCACTTCTTTGGATAACTTGCTCTATTTTCTAGGCACCTTAATAAAAATGGTTATCACTGTGTGCCAATCTGAAAACAAATGCTGCAATTAATAAGAAAAGTTTTAAACTTTCCTAATATAGAATGTTGATATCATATCCCTAATTAACTTTTAGTTGATAATTTCAGGTACTTGGTACTGTCTTTTGAACAGTTTTATTTAAATTTTATTTAGGTTATCATTTATTTTAGGTTCTAAATCTAGTTAATAAATTACACTTTTAAATATAGAATATCTGTGAACATTTTTGATCTATTCATATCAGAGGTTCTCATTGCTCAACCAAGAAAAAGAGCAATCATTTGCCATTTTAGCTAATAGCATCTCTTGTGTATACCCAACACAGGAGTGTACAGATTCAGAATACTAAACTCTTCTCAATGATTTTGGTATTTGAGTCATTCATTTCATACGTTGGAGGACAAAAAAAAAAATATCCATGACACCAGCTTCTTGTGGCAAAACAATAGTGGCATTCTTCCTATGCCCATTAATTTTAGTCTTTTATTACATCTAACCAGTTTAAAAGTTATTAAGATGCCAAGCTTGCTTAACTTGGAACAATCAAAGCATGTTTATGTTTCTCTAAAAAATTATTTTCAAAAACAGTGATTTCTTCTGTAGTTCATAATTTCTCCAATGAGAATGTTTACCTTGCCTTAGCAAAGGCAAACTAAGGAGCAGAGGCATAAGAAGCCTCCTGGTCCTATCATGTACAGAAGTTAGATTGTTTTCTCAGCGGAAATATACAGTAAAGAAAATGTAACAATTGTATTCCATAAGAACATACAAAAGTTATAACAGAAGTAGTTAGGTGTTTAGAGAGTTTGGCGGGGAGAAAGGTCTTCATATAATTATTCCATCAAAACTTTTCCTTTCTTTTTTTTTCTTTTAAAGGAGAAGAAATATCAAATACAGTGGTAAGCTGGCCCAGTTGCTGCAGGCTCCACCACCAGAGAATGTTTTATCTCCCTAGCTCTTGCCAAGTTTCCTACTGACAAAGAAGCCCTGAAATATGAACCTTTAAGTCAATTCATCAAAAACAAATATTACATATAAATTAGTTTGAGAAAAAGAAGAAAATCATACACTTTCTTTAACTCTCATAGTTATTTTGAAACAAAACAAAACCCTCCTCTGCCAAAGTATGTGACAAACATACATAACTACTATATTTTAAGCCTTACTATTGAATTTATATTTTCGAATTAGTTTCTTCACTTTTGTATTTCTCAAGTTTTCTAGGTTTATATTTTGTAATTTTAAAATTACATTTTCAAAATTATACACTTAGCTTCTGAAAGCTTTTGATGAAGACAAAGAAATTTTAAAATATTAGTTTAGAAACAGTAATACTTATACTAGGGGGACATATTAGAAACATAATGAAAAAAATGGAACTTTCAAGTGCTACTGCCATATAGCTTAAAGTTTTTAGTTTAGATTTTTCTTTTTTTTGGAGTTAAGTTAATAAAAAATGAAACATTTTTCTTGAAAATATTACAATTGGCAGAAAACCTAAATCTACAGAACAATCACCATTAGAATAATACCAGTTATGAAGAGTTACCTTTTCTGAATGCAGGGAGTTATATTAGTATTTAATACTAATACATTCATACAGTGTACAATATATTACATTGAGTACTCTAAACATTTTGATATGTATTAATTTTTAATAACTTTATGAAGTGACTATTTAAAAAAAAACAAGGAAACTAAAAGTACATGGAGCTCAATTAGCCAGAGATCATGTACTACAGTTTATATTAACTTACTAATATTTCGACTCAAAATGTGCTATATGTGACAGACAAGAAAATCTGCCATCCAGATTCTCCCTGTGAATAATTTGTAGACCCAGCTGCTAGAAAAAGCTGTTAGCCTAAAGCCTTCTGCTGGCCACGTTTATGAGGACTGCTTCAGATTCAGACAGCTGCACCCTCCCCAGGGCGGCCTATGTCCAATGACTGATAGAGGTGAGTTCCAGGCAGAAAAAGTTGAAAAACCACATGATATCACTTATATGTGGATATAAACCTAAAAACAAAAATGAACAGGACAAACAGAGACTCATGGACAATAGACTAGTGGTTACCGCAGGGCAGTGGGGAGGGGAGAAGAGAGAGGTAGATGGAGTAAAAGGGGTCAAATATGTGGTGACATTAAATAATGAATGAATGAATGAATGAATGAATGACTTGGCCTTTTCATCCAAGATGAGCCAACTCTAGCTAGCTACATTAGCTCCAGAGGCTATTGTCAGGCTTACATTGCCCCAAGACTACTCCTCCTAACCAGTGCTGCTTCTCTCCCACCCCTTTCACAAGTAAAGATTCCAAGAACACTTTCTAATAAATATACACTAAACTCTGCATCAGAATTTGCTTCTCAGAGAACCTAACTTGTAACACTGTATCTGCATAATGAAACATATTTGTTTCTATGATATATATTTCTAATTATTCTCTATAACATTTCAATAAACATCTTTGTACATGTATTTGTAAGTATGGATGAACATTCATATTCAAACAAATATGATTTTTTTATGTGATGGCTAATTTTGCTTCAGTTTAGTTTTCCATATTCTATCCCAAATATTTATAATCTATATGGATTTAGAAAAGTCATAATAGCTCTCTAATTGTAAATCTACCCACCAACTCTAATAGTAAATCTTTTAAGATTGATATCCTTATCTATTTTCTACAGTGACAGTTTTTGCAGTAAAAAGTGATCAGTATTACCACTGCAAGCAATCCTCTGAATCACCTCCCCAAGCCTCTGACTTAGAAATCTATTCCAAATGTTGCATTATTGTTTTTTTTTTTTCCACAAACCATTCCTAACTGTTATATAAAACTTGGGATTATGCTTTCATCAATATCATATGTGCTTTGCAATTTTCCTCCAGCAAATAACAATGTAGTACAACTTTTTACTGTTTACTTTTTCAACAAAGATAAAATAGTTTAAGGTCTTCACTTTATAATTTTCCTACTGGGTAGACTGAAACGTGCAGGTTATTGAAGGGCTAGTCATCCAATACAAAGATCACTTCTATTGCTGCCTTTTGAATGTTTCATTGTTCTATAAAGCCTGTTTCATGGTAGGCTAAGATGAAAGGGAAATAAGTAATAAGAATTCAAGCTACTGAATTAAGGCTTTGGTTAAAGGATATTACAATTAGGAAAAAAAATAGTATTTGAGATATCTAGGTGATTTTTTTATACACATTATTCCATAATTGGGACAAATGACCCATTAAAATTAAGCGGAAAAGATATTTTTTATATTTATATCTCTAATGAACCACACTACATTTAGAAAGAGAAACTAAGATCCATGAGTTTTACAACTAGTTAGTGGCAGAGGCAAGATTTGAACCCACGTATCTTATTTCCTAATCCAATGTTCTTCCAATGGCCAATCTGTGATTCATAGACTACCTAACCACAGTTCTTCATCTAATCTTCTGTACAACTAATTGTTAAGAAAATTTTCCTAAGAATTTTTATGAGGTATCCTAGAAAAGTATGATCTCTGTTTCTACATCAAAGGATGAGCATAAAGGCCTGGCATCTTAGCCCCACTGGAAATAATGCCAAAGGCCATTCTACCACCAGAGCTCCCTGTGGGGTTATCTGCGACTGTCACTAAGCCTGATTTTTTTCTACTCACTCTTGCTTTTTTCTCTTCCCTTTCTCAGGTATTGATCTCAGAGCACTCCTTAACAAACATAGTACATGCCAAACTCCACCTCAAAAAATCCGCTTATTTCAGAACCCACCAGCAAAAGATAAGTTCCTTTGAAACCTGGTTCTAACTTTGCTATTATTTGTGAGTTGAAGAGAAAGTCAGCCTTCTTGCTCCTCCAACTCTGACTTCTACTTTCTTGAAAAAGAAAAAACCAAAAACAATCTTCTTTAAAAATACTTTTGTTCTTTTAATGCAACAAACTCAAGTCTCTCTTCCTGCTAAACCAAGATTATTTGCTATCTTTTTAGTACACTTTAATTTACTTCTTCTTTTGGTAAACATCTAGGATATTAATCTTGGCATTCTCCCCAGTTTTCTCAGTTATTGCACAGTTTGTTCCACTCTAAACCATTTCCTTGGTCAACTAGAATCTACTGCTACCACTTAACTTCTGACCTTCCCTCAAAAGTCTTATCTCCTGTTTTTAATATCTCCTTCATGGAACACCATTACATATAAAGTTTCATATATCATCTTTAAAGATATTCAACACCCTGCACTTGTCTCTGCCAGAGATAAATTCTAAGTTTACTGGCGAACTCCAGAGTCGGTGGCTCCAGAGAAGTTTATGGATGTTTAGTTTCCCCCTTGCCCTCTTCCAGACTGAAAGGAAATCCTGCCAACATTTATGTATTTCTGCTAGAGAATCAGACATTTATTAGATAAATAAACAGAAAGAAAAAGAATTTAGAAGAGCACCAAGCTAACTCAGGTCCACAGAAAGTTTATTTTAGGGCTGCCAAGACCAGTTAGAGTAATTGCATAAAAATAAAGGGAATAAAGCCTAATTCATCCTGGCAAGATAAGTCCACTTTCCCTATTTTTCACATCTAAGGCATGTGTGAAAATTAAGAAAAAATAATTATCTTCTTTCTAGTGTGAACTACAATAATTTCTTAAACTCACACTCTGCAAATCCTAAAGTATTATAAAAATGCTTGAACAATGATTTTTAAAGTTATACTTAAGCATATTAAAAAGTATTATTATTTCTGTTTTAGTGAACAAAATTATATAATATTTCAATCAATAGTAATTCTGGCTGGCTACGTTAGCCCCAGAGGCCCATAGTGAGTATTGCTAAATACTGAAATGACTTTAATAAGTCATGTTTTACAAAATATCCACATTCCCTCATGCTATTTTTCTATTTATTGTTAAATGTAATCTAATATGTGAAAATGTGTAGCCCTATTATATAAATAAATTTCGTTAAAATATTTTAATGAATGATATTTTAATGGAATGAATTGTGCCCCCCCGATTCATTTGTTGAATCTCTAACGCCCATTGTGATTGTATTTGGAGATGGCATGAGGGTGGATTCCTAATGATGATATTAATGCCATTATAAGAAGAGACAAAAGCTCTCTTCCTCTTTCTCTATCTCTTCATCATATACATAGGATATAGCAAGAAGATAGATGTCTGCAAACCAGAAAGGGGACCATCATCAGACACCAAACTTGCTGGCATCTCAACCTCTAGAACTGTGAGAAATAAATGTCTGTTGTTTAAGCCACCCAGACTTTCGTATTTTGCTATAGAAGCCTGAGCTGATTAAGATGTGATCATTTAAAAATATTTTTATAATTTGAACTAATTTTAACTACATGCACATAAATAAGCTTTCTAGTTTATCAAAATTATTTTAAAGGTCTTCCGATCAATTTGAGATTTGGAGATATCTGTGAGTTTTGTATTTTTGTTATTACTACTAACCCATTTTGGCCTAAAGAAAGTTTGAGTGTTTATGATATTCAAATTCTATAGAGTACATAATATATAATCTTCCTTATTAATTTTAAGATTATAATTATTCAACTTCAAAAATATTTATAATAAATCAGTTTAAACAACATGAACAAATATCTCATTTCTCTATTAAATTCAAACTATATTCTAATGAATAAATTTATGAATAGAAACAACCATCATAACCCATATTTTGTTACCCTTTACCATAGCCACATTTTATTTTGCATTGGCTCTTGGTGTAAATAAGACAATAGCTTTCTAACACTGAGTTAATGTAAATGGATTGTTATTGCAGCATTGTTTATAAAAGCTAAAAGGAAAAAAGGAAGAGGGTAGCATATATCTACCTCTTCTATTCCCTCCTGTAAAAAAATACGATATAGTTAAAAACAAGGAAAACTAGAAAGGAGATGATAGCAACAAAATGTTGAAATCGAGAAAGCATACATTTGAGGCTAACTTCCACAGCACACCAAAGAAAAGTAAATCCAAAGCCAGTAAATGGAGAAGCACGTCAAAAACTAGTAAGGATCAAGGATCATTCTTAAAATTTTATGTACAGGTGGAGTGTAAAATGGGAAGTTTGTGGTAAATATTTTTACGAAGAATTACCAACTCAATTATCTGTACTTAGAATGGCAAGACCTCTGTAGAATGTCTGGACTCAACATGTATTAACTTTAATGTTTGATAAATGAAATGTACAGCATTTGAAATTTATACATCAGTGAAAGATCTATTCACAGACTATTTCCTAATAATAGTATCAAGTAAGTTCTGCTTAAACACCACTTCACTGTTCACTGCAACAGTTGCATCATAAGTACATTTTTGTTGTTGTTGTTCCATTTGCATCATTGTCTACTGTCTACACAGCAAGACAATTCCACAACAGTAACAAAAGAGTGGAAGTTTACTCTCTGGGGAGGCTAAGCTAGAAGGCCTACTGATTGATGGTCAATTGGCAAACATGAGTATGGGGCATTAAAATGAATATAAGAAGTTTAAGAGAAAATTGGCATAGTGACTGGTGAGACCCTTTCGACCCATCTGCTCACTTGGAATAGCAGCAATGACTTATATTCCTATGAAATTTTTTTTTTCTGGGTAAAATCTTCTGAAGAGAAAAGACTTATAGAACCTTATGCTTGAAAATACCCAAGAAAACAGCTGGGAACCATTCTGTGGTTGATTAGAAAAATAGCCACTTAATTCTTCTCCTCCCAGCATTTTGCAGTGCAACTTTACAGATCTCCCCATCAAGAAGTGGGGACAACTTTCCCACCTTTGAATTGGGGTTGGCTATGTGGTTTGCTTTGGCTAAAGGAATAAACATTAGCAAAATAACACAAAACAGATGCTTAAAAACCACTTGTGTATCAGGGCATGCTCTCTTGCACATGGAATCCTGAAATGATCATCTGAACAAGCCCATTACAGTCTCCTGAAAGATGAGAGGAAGAGAACACAGATGCCTCAGCCAGCAGCCTATCAACCACCACACATGAGATCCTAGATCATCTAGCTGCCAGCCAACATAGCAGTTGATCAAAAAAGCATGAGCTAGCCCAGAGAGATCAGCTGAGCCAGATAGACTCCACCTAAACCACAGAATCATGAGCTAACTACATAGTTATTATTTTAAGCTACTCATTTTGTTTCACAGCAAAGAACTGGAATACTAGCTAACCAATCCATTGTAATACCCACTATGTTTTTGAATACCAAACTTCCTACTAACTTTATAAGACATAATTTTTAACTAGAAAAAAAAAAGTCAAATGCAGTCATACTCACATATAAAAAAAGCGCTTAATTAGAAAACTGACAACAAAAAAATTTTTAAAAATGTTTTTAAGAACTAGGAAAAAACAAAACTAGTTGAGAGAAAAGACTAAAACATCATGAAAACTTATTTTATGTCCTTGGAGAGGTGATGTTTCAGTCTGTAACAAGAAGATAAAGTTATAAAAATGACTCTTTAAGAACAAAAAGTGCTATTTGAAATTTAAAATATGATAGCAAAAACAGAAAACTAAATGGAAACATTGGCTGATATAATGGAGAAAATCTGTTACAATAAAAAACAAAACAAAGAAAGTAGAAGGAAAGGATAATTTTGAGAATCAGTTTAAGAATGTGAATATATGAATAATAGACATTTTAAAAAAAGTAGAGAAAATAGAGAAAAATTATCAAAGTAATAATTCAAAATTTTTTAGAAGTTAAATATGATCATATTCTAGATTACTATATAATAGTTTCAAAAAGGCTAACAAGGCATATGATTTTGAAAACTTAAAACTCCAGAAACAAAGATCCTAAATGTTTGCAGAGAGAAGAGAAATGGGGGGAAAAGTTTATATGCAAAGTGTCTGGAGTAAGAATGTTCTAGGACTACTAAATAACTTTTTAAATTACCTTTTAACGAATTTTAGTGACTGAAGTAGCTTTTAGTTGACACCAGATTAAAAAGCTAAAGATCATCGAAAGTTGGAAAAAAAAAAAACCACTGAAATCTAAACACCTTAAAAATATTGAAGGGAAATAATTCTCAACTAGAATTATACACCCAGTGGACATATATCAAATATGAGAAAGAGCTAATGATATTTTCAGGCATGCTTGGTTTTAAAGTTTTTACTGCCCCTGCAACTTTTCTCAGGAAGTTAGCAGAGGAGGTGTTTGCTCCAAAGAGAAGATAAAACAAGCAAGGGAAAAACACAGATTCCACGAATCAATGGATCAAGACAGGATGATAAAGACCAGCACTATGCCTCCAGAGCAAGTTGACAAACAGGTGGCAGGAAGGATGATTTGAATGGAAATGTCTAAAGATAAAATTGATAGAATACTGGATTCATTTGGAACATGTGGAGGAGGATGAAAGAGAACGTTCATATTTGGTTTTGTACATTCACTTATTATGAAGTTGAGTACATGTAGTACTTTCAGTGAAAAGTGTTTTAGTATAGAATTATGCTGTAAATTTGTTAAATGCAACTTCCTATAAAACAATATCTCCAAAAAATGTGATTTTGCTTTTAACATAACTGTAAATTATATTTTTACAGAGTTAATAAGGCTACTGATTCTAATGTATTTTCACTTTTCAAAATCAAACAAACATTAAAAGAGTGGGGGGTTTCTGTAGGCTACATATATTTAAATTGGCCAATTATGTACATTTGATTCCTCCATAAAACCACAGAGTTAATGATACTTTATAATGATTTACACCACTATAACTATGAGCATTTTCTGAAAACAATGCTATAAAGACACTAAGATGACAGTTGTCCATCAAAAACCAGCTGATACAGCTTTTTAGAAGCAGTGCTGTCCCAAGGACAGCCAGCACTCTGCTTTGGATTCGCCCAGGCACCACAGTGCATTTCCCATTAAATGTTCTGATGCTAAACTAAAGGTTACTGTTGTCAGAACAATTATCTTACAAATTTAAAAATGTAACAATGTAACAATATATTGCAGTCACCACCTCCACAATACACTCTGGAACTGATTCATGTGTTCTAGTACAGCATGATAAATAAATGCATTTAAAATGTGTGTGTGTGTGTATCCATGAGTCTCTATTTGTCTGTCCTATTCATTTGGTGCTTTTAGGTTTATATCCCACATATAAGTGATATCATGTGACTTTCGATTTTTTCTGTCTAGCTTATTTTGCTTTGTATGATTAGTTTAAGGTCCATCCATGTTGTTACAAAGGCTAATCTTTCATCTCTTCTTATGGCTAAGTAATATTCCATTGTATGTATGTACCACAGCTTCTGTAGCTAATCATTTCTCGTAGGACACTTCAGTTGCTTCCATATCCTGGCCACTGTGAAAAGTGTTGCTATGAACATCGGTGTGTAAATATCTTTTCAGATACGGGGTTTCAAGTCTTTGGGGTAAATACCCAGTAGAGAGATTACTGGATCATATGGTAGATCAATTCTTAGTTTTTTAAGGAACCTCCATACTGTTTTTCATAGTGGCTGTAACAATTTGTGCTCCCACCAGCAGTATATGAGGGTTTTTTTCTCCGTATCCTCTCCAACATTTGTTATCACTTGTCCTGTTGATTATAGCTATTCTAACAGGTGAGAGATGGCATCTCATTGTGGTTTTGATTTGCATTTCTGTAATAGCTAGTGATGCTGAGCATCTTTTCATGTATTTGTTGACCATTTGTATGTCCTCTAGGGAGAAGTATCTGTTAAGGTCCTCTGCCCATTTTTTGTTTGGATCATTTGGTTTTGTTGTTGTTGTTATTATTGAGTCATATGAGTTCTTTGCATATTTTGCACATTAGGTCTTTATTGGAGGTATTGCTTACAAATACATTTTTCCCATTCGGATTGTTGTCTTTTTACCCTGTTGATGATTTCTTTTGCTAAGCAGAAGCTTTTTAGTTTGATGTAGTCCCATTCATTTATTTTAGCTTTTACTTCCCTTGCTTGTGAGGTCAAATTAATAAAATCCATGGACATGGACTATAGACTAGTGTTTACCAGAGGGTAAGGGTTGGGGGAAGTAGACAAGGTAAAGGGGGTCAATTATAGGGGGTAGGGAGAAGGTGAAGTAGGTAAAGGGGATCAAATATATGGTAGCTGAAAGAAATTGGACTTTGGGTGATAAACACACAATACAGTATACAGATGTGAAATTATGATGTACATCTGAAAATTGTATAACTGGACTAACCAATGTTATCCCAATAAACTAAATTAAAAAAATAAATATAAATATAAATTAAGTTTGGTATAATATTGTTATACTCTTCATCCTCCTATGTCAGGTCAGATGCTAACTATGTAGTTTGGAAGCCCTAAAGACTAACAAAGGAAAAGGGTAGAACTCCTTAAAGAAAGATAATCTACTGGCCTTATTTTCTCATACTCCTGGAGGGTATGCTGAGATTAGTCTCTATGATCTCCTGTGTTCCCTAAGTATTGAGCTTTTGCTTATCCTTAAAAATTTTCACTGAAGCCATTACTGAAATCTGTCAGTGCCTCAAGGAAGCTCCCTGATAATGAAGTAGTGAAAACCTAACAATGCTTGAGCCAAGATAAAGGTTATTATAAGCTGCATCTTAAAAAAAAAAAAAAAAAGAGGACCATTTCTATCTGCCACACATTTCACCTTAGTAAAAAAATACAATATATCAAAGTGCAAAAAAAGATTAAAGTTCTAATCAGTCATAGCTAAGAATTCTTATGAGAAAAAAATTGATAAAAATATAGCTAATCGTGATAAACTAAAAAATTGAAGTGCGGTTGTGGTATCTCTATAGAACGTATTTTAATATGTTTGTGTTATATATGAGGTTTATTAGTCAATAATTATAAATTTAAATTTTATGTAAAGTTATATATAACATATGTAACTTATTAAAAGTTCAAAATTCATTATTTTTGACATAAAATATCAAAACAGAACCCTGGCATTTTGATCAATCTGATAGAACAGATTTCTTATTCTATTTTAGATTTTTATAATGAAATTCATATCAATTAAAATTTTTTTGGAAGTATTCATCTTTGTAAGTGCACTGTTTATCATGTCAGCTAAGAGATAATAGGTTCTGTACACATTTATATTACAGCATATATCTGGTGAGCTCTTAAGGGTAAGTAAAATATTTACAGTAACAAGAACCATGCCTGGTAGGCAATCAATGTACTTTGATTTAGTAAAGGCATAATCACATTCTTCCTTGGACTCTGCTAGCACAGAGAATTTCAGTGCATTGTTCATTCTGTGAATTTCATTAACTAGCTGGGAAGACCACATAGCTATATATGAAGCAATGAGGAAACCACATCAGGCACATAGGCTCTTGATATCTCAGAGACAATCATCTAGAGTCCTGTTTAAATCTCTATATTGGCAAGAATTTACATTGGGATGGATATTATTTTTCATATGAAATAAATATTTTATTATGTTATAAAAGACTGTAAATGTGAATATAAAGCAGAGGACTAAAGCGTTGGCCAGTTTGCTCACTAGTGATTCACTAGCCCGCACCAGCCTCAAGGCATCTATGATTCAAATTTATGCCTCACCAAATTACATGGAAAAATTACATGGGCTTTTGTGATCTTGAAAAGGTCAAAACCACTAATATAAATATGAGAATGCCTATGGTCTAATATATGGTCAAGTGTGCCCTAGAGTTACAGGAATCAAAAGAAGGGGTAAGCCAATGTGGGTAGATGTAGTCATTCACTGTTCGTGGAGGAGATAGATATATGTTGAGTAACTTCAGAAGAAGGGTTTTAAAATATGCAAAAAGAAAATTTCAAGTAGGTGAATTGCATAATTTAGAAATAAAGATTGATGTAAATGGTGTACTCTTAAAACAATGAAGAAACCAACTTAACACAAGCAGAAGTTAGATTTGTGAAAAAAATGGAAAATAGGTCAGAAAATTATAAAAGAACTAAAATCATGCAGAAAGAAAGGAAGGAAGAGCGAGAGAAAGGAGGGAGGAGAGAGAAAGAGAGAGGGAGGAAGGAACGGAGTGGGGAGGGAGGGAGGGAAGAGGGAATGAAGGAAGGAAGGAAGGAAGGAAGGAAGGAAGGAAGGAAGGAAGGAAGGAAGGAAGGAAGGAAGGAAGGAAGGAAGGAAGGAAGGAAGAAACCCATGATGGTTAATCTGAGAAATTAAATCTTGGTACAGCAGTCATCATGAAAGAACTGTTGGTTATCCAACAAGATAAAATAATTCAAGTAACTGGTGTTTTAGAAAGAGTAAGCCAACGTTGTTGAGCAGACCAGACTAAAAAGAATAAAATTTTATAGCAAGGACAGTCATTGGAAGGCTCTGACTAATTAAACTGTGAGCAATGAGAAAGGAAGAGGAATGTACAAGTCTAAAAGATATAGGAATTATATTACTGCCAGAACTTGGTGACTCATTATAGGGAAGAAAAGATAAAAGTGCCAAAAATTGTTTTGTTTTCAAGCCAGTTTCCTCAGGTGTTTAAAATATCTTTTGAATAAATTTGCAATTATCAATACATCTCACTTTGAGAATTGCTTCAGCCCATCTTTTAGCAAATATTCCACTCAGATCAATTATGTATTCTCAGATCTTTTTCTTGTCAACCCTCTGACACTTATTAAAGAACAGTATTTGTAATTTATTTCTGTCTATACTTTTACCATCACTTTTCAGCTACAAAAAGGTGAAATTTTTGTGGAAAATAACACTGAAGCCTCATCCTCAAAGATAGAAAGCAATATTAATGTGTAATGAATAGAAGTGAGTAGAAGTGATACAACACGGTGTACATGACTCAAAGTGTCAACCATAGTTGGGAGTAGAAGGCCCCAGATGACAGAAAATAAGATTGATAGATTAATTTACTGAAAATGTGTGTGTATGCACGCTCATGTGCATGTGTGTGTGTGGAATGTTTGCTAAAACATCTGCTCAGCTAAAACATCCAGCAAGAGTAATAGAAGAAATGAAAGGAAAAGGGAGATAAAAGAGAAACCATACGTCTGAAACCGCAGAATTCCCGAGTAAGCTTTTGCTACTTAACTTTGGAGCTCTTTCTTCAAGATTGCTACTGTGAACCCAGCAGGAATTTAAGACAAAGAGGAATTGGAGAAATGACTTGGAACATTTTAATTCATGTAGCCAGAAGTGATAAATGACATTTCTAAAATGACTAAAATGCCTTTTCCCAACATTCTTGAAGTTGAATGCCTATGATATGAATGTAAACATATCACATCTCTTTCCCAAGTAAATCAATCTGTTGATACCTTTCCCAAATTCTAAAACCTTACTTTCTTGAAATAATAAGAATCCTCATGGCATGCTGTGTAAATTACTCATCCATATGTGGTATATTATTCATATCCTGGAAAAAGAAGATTCCTCAGAGGAGAATTTTAGTCCCTAGGATATGTTTTACTTCCCTTGCTGACCACGTAATTGGGTCTTTTGTGAATAAAATCAAACATTGCTTAATGTGAAGGTGAAAAATTGCATTCTATAAAGGCATTTTGAAGATGAGGATTTCTAAATACTCTAAAAATAACTGAGACCATTTATTATCTGTTAAGGCATAGATATCCTGAGTCTCCAAGAAAACAAATCTCTGAATATAAAAATTCAAAACCTCCCTAAGGAAGAGTTGGATGTGCCTACAAACTGGAAATAAAGTGACCTAGACAAAATACTTAAAATTATGTTGTCTAGATAGACAAAATAATCTGATTCTAATAGATGTGTTTTTATATCATTCTCAACAACTGTAACTTACAGAAGAAAATCATATGTCCATGACAACGAAAATAAAAAAAAAAAAATTATAGTATATGTGGATTTTTTTCAAATAAAGTTTATCTCTCTATCCATGTCAAATAGTATGCTAAACAGGCAACAGAGACCTAGTTTTAAATTATGCATAATTATACAGCTAAGAGAAACACTGACCAGATAAAGAGCCAATCCATAACTTAGTCTGAAATATTGCAGGACTAGAGACTGTCAAAATTTAGATATGATGAAGACCGGTTATGAAGCCCAGCTAAGAGTCTTGGGTGAGTTAAATCTTCCTTCATTTTAGTGTAATATACCAGCTGACAACAAGGAACTAAATTTCATATGTATTATATTTAATTTTCTGTGATTGAATTGATTACCATATCAAGTTACAAAGACTACATACTTTTTCCCCAAAATGCATGCTAGTTGTCATTTAGATGCCATAGTTACAGAGGGTCAATTTACACTTTTCCTTAGGTTTATGGAGACAGTGCAATCATTTTGAAACCTTTCTCAGGCACCTACATCAGGATTTCGTTTTTTGCTACATCACTAGAGTCAAGAGGCCAAGGACGGGGTAAAGGGAGCTCAGGTGCTAGAGTAGAAACTCTAAAAGAAATTTTTTTTTGTCCTAGCGTTCTGGACTCTGGCCATTGCTGGACACACAAAATGGCCATATATATGGCATATGACCAGAGACTATAAGTTAAAGGTCTAAAGAATTAGTAGCAGCCAAGAGAACTGCTCATAGAAGCTGCTGTGGTAACCCAGATTGTCTAAGAGCATTGTTTACCATTTGACCAAGACATTAGTCTGATAGGAGGCAACCAGAAGTCATTTAACAGTATACTAAACCCCTGGAAAGACCAAGACTTGTTCTGAGACACTGGAACTACAAATCTCATGATTAAGTATAGCTCTGACTTCTAGGGCACTTGTTTCATTTTCATGACTGATTGGTAATGATTCAGGATGTCACACAGAACCTATTTGCACATGAATAAAAATGAGACTATCTCAAAGTGGAATATAATTGAGGATCAAAACTACTTTAAATTAATTAAATATTTTAACCATTTAAAAAATGTTATTGTCAATATTCTATTATGCATAGGAAATACATAAACATTCAGATAGAGATGACAGAAAATCAATGGAACTTTGAGGTTTAAAGTTAATATGAATAATGAGTAAAATGTACAGTAACATGTTCTCACTAAGAACAAAGGGTCTAAGTTTCCTGGCTATGCCAGGGGTAGCACCCTCATATTTTCACATGTCATTATTACTATAAATGCTTTGTTTCCAATGTTACAGCTGGACTCACAACCTAAATCTTTTAAATTCAATTGCTGGTAAGCTAAATAGCTTATGGCTTAGTGTGAGGATTCATATTTCTTAACTTTAAGCAATGAGTTGTTGCCCGTGGGGATGTGTTAAACTAACATATGAATAATATGCCTCAAGAGAGTTCAAACAGAGGAGGTGCTTTGTATTCACACCAGGTCCCCCATGTATTTTTCTCATTACAATTACAGACAAAATAGTATCATTTTTAAATCTGTACAATAATACAGAAAAAATCTTTAGAGACCAAAGTGATGAACTGTTTAACAAATTTAATAAAAGGAAACAAGATCTCTAGAAGAAGGTGGACTAAAATGAGAGTTCCTGGTATCATTCTCTTCTGACAGACCCACCTGGGGTGAAGCATGATACAAGGACCCTCCTTACAGTGATATAAACTTTTAAAACCCTGATTCAATTATCCCTCAAAAGTTGCATAAATGTAATAAAATTACCTTTTTCACAAAACATATGTGAAAATTGACTTTAAGAAAACAGAAAATTCTCTTTTAAATATATACATATTCGAGAAATTTCTTTTCTTCTCTGAACATCCTTGTTAATACTTTAGATGTTTCATCCAAAGAACTAGCACACATCCCTCTAAATAGAGGCCACATTTAATCATATAGCCTCTTGTATTTTTTCTAGAATAATGAATGTGCAAGATGAAAATCAAATTGCCACACATAGCTCTCTCGTCTTTCTTCCCCAATTTGATATGTGTACATGTGTGTGCACGACAGTGGCTTTGTCAGTCCAGGGCAAAGGGCAGTGAGAAGGCATACAGGGAAGAATACAGAGGGGCTTAAGTTTGCTTCGGTTTGCAAAGCGTAATTTGTTTTATCCATACTACTGCCTAACAGTAAAATTACAAAATTCACCATTAACACATTCTAAATAATTTTGATCCTAGAACTCAATGCTTAAGATTGACACATTTATGTCACTATTGGAATATTAAGAATTTTACAACCCTTTTGTAAGGAGCATAGACCGAACAAACAGAGTAGGATAAAGTGATATTAAAAATTAAAAATAGAAAGTAATTTAGAAACAGGGATTTTTCTCTATTAAAAATAGTTGATGAATATTTGGCTTCCCAAGCTACTTACAAAACAAAGGGCAGTTTATTACCAGAAGAATATATCTAAAACAAAACAGCAAAGTAAAATAAAAACAAATATATATATATACTTAATCTGAATTGAGTCCTGGATTTCTCATTTTTAATCTTTATTATCTTATGAAAGTCACATTTTCTTGATGTTATCATTTGTAAAATATAAATGATAAATTTTCCTAATCTGCAGGGTTCTTGTACAAATGACAGGAAATGCGACAAGGGAAAAATTTGCCTTGATGTACCCCTGACCTCATTTTATTTTAGGTAGTTTGGTAACTTTCAAAAATATATACAGTAAAAAAGATAAACAGTTTAGAGAATTAGGATAAATGGAAAATAGAAAGAGGGAAATAAAGCCAGGAGTCCAATAAATGCTAAGTTTATAACATATGGTCTTAAATATTGTTAAAAGTAAGCTTCAATTTTAAATGTTTCCTAGCATCCCAAGTGTAGATTGTGAAATGATAATATTTACATAAAAGATAAACAGACTAATTTTTAGTTAATATGTAATCATTCTGTAATATCTAATTAGTAATAATTACTTAAACTTCTTTTGCTTCAATTTTATTAATAAAATGATCATTATGTTTATTGTGAAGGATTATCGAGTGATCAAATTAAATAATTCATACATCTGATATATAGTACAATCTTAATAAATGTTAGCTATTATGATTAGTAATAACAAAAAGCTAACACTAGCACTAGCATCACCACCACAAATTTTACTGATAACATTTTACTACCACCAGCAGCAGCAGCAGCAGCATGACTTACTAGCAAACATTTAATGAACATTTACTATGTGCCGGGCACCTTGCTTAGATCTTTCCTTTTATCACTATTCATTATATACTAGATGACAGCATTTTTCTAGGTACATAAAATATAATAATAAACCAAAACACATATTTCTGGTCCTTCTGGAACTACAATTCTACTGGAAAATGAGGGTACAATTATTTTTTTCTAGTTTGTTGACAAAATTGAGATTAATATCCAGGCAAGAGCACATAGCAAGAATTTACAGAATGGAACTCAAACTCCACACATAAACACCATAAAATTAATCCACACTCATTTTTAGGAATGTTAAGGTTAAGATACTGAAGGAATTGTGAAGCACAAATTTAATGAGGCTATAGAATATCACATATTTTTCTTATTTTGTATTCTTCCTGTTTTCCTTCACCAGTTGTATAAACCAAATAAAGAAAGACAATGAATACAATGACAAAAGAGGGGAAGGAGAGGGGAAAAAAGGAGGAGGAGAAATTACCTCACAAAGTTGAAGATGCTCATACCATATATTTTAGCAACTTTGCTGTTTGTTACATACAAACAGCAAAAAAAAAAAAAAAAAGTAAATGTGAATCAAGAAGACAATGAGTAAATTTATCATACTTTTATTCAATACACTATGCCAAAAATAAAAATTAATAAACTATACACTTGCCTATGAAAATGAATAAATTCTGAAAAGGTGTAATAAAAGAGAAGAGTTTATGCAGTCCTGTTTTATAGAAAGCTGTAAATCATGTTCTATTTAAAGATATACATAAATTAATTAATAAAAGTTAAAAACTTCATATTCAAGATTTTATCTGTCACTGTCACTGTAAGAAGGTAAATGAAAGAAAAGAGTGAACTACAGTTGGGAATAGATAGAAAAGAGCCTTCGAGTGCAATGGTGATTGTATCACCATGATAGGTACATGCAATATTATTCTTTAAACTTCCATTGCATAATATGTATATGTTTTATAAGGATTATATGTTTTATAATATATCATATAATTTATTTATAGTATATATTACTTTATGACATATATTAAAATTTTACTTCTATGAAACAAACTTTGTCTACCTTTTGGCTGTTTAATGAGATTTCTAACCCAAAGTCATGATTAAATTCAAAAAGTGTTTGTTATTTATTTTTTAATTAATTAATTAATTGATGGGTTTTTTTGGCCGCACAACCTTAGTTGATCCCACAGATTGCAAGGACCTTGTCAGCTTACAATCCCTTATTTGTTTGTTTTTTTTTTATGTGCAGTACCTGGTCTTCCTAGGTGGTCTTCCCATCCAACTACTAACCAGGCCCAACTCTGCTTAACTTTTGAGATCAGACGGGATCAGGCTTGTTCAGTGTAGCATTCCCATAAACAAAAAAGTGTTTTTTAAAGCACAGTAAAAATGATACTATATTTACAAATGTCTATTATATCATTGCTTATAAAGCAAAACTTAAGAATGATTTCTCATTAATAGAGGAGTTGTTGAAAGATTTATATTATATGTCATGAAGCTATTAAAAATAAATTTGAGCCATACCAACTTATGAAAGCTTTTTGTAAGATACTGAGATAAAAACAAATCAAAAAAAAAAAATCAAGATACAGTCAAAGAAAATAAAAAAGGTTTTGGTAACATAGTGACAGAATCTATACACTTATATAGTGGTGTATATTTTAAATTATTGTGAAAGAAGGAGGAAATAGAAGGGAAACAATAAAAAAAAAAGAAGAGAAATAATAAAGAAAAAGACTGGACATGTTTTTAAAGGTAGTATGTTTAGTATGATCACTTATGTATAATTATTTTTGTGTTTATATATATACATTAATAAATTAGTGCATCAAAACAATAAAGTTGTATTAACCTACTGATATACAGGGAGGATCCATATACTAAGTGAAAAGCAAGTGGCATAGCAATAGGTATATTAAAGATAATATCTATAAATAACAACAAATGATAAGAACACTTTATATGTGTGTATTATATATATAATCGTGTATGTGTGTATGTATATGTCGTGAAAATGAACAAAAGAAACTTAAGTCAAATGGAGTCAGGAATCCATGAAGGAAGGGCTATTGTATCACTCACCACAGCTTGAAGACCCTAGGAAAAAGAAAGAGGGCTTCTTTCTGAACTGACAATGACAACCTGCTCACTGCTTGCAGCCAATAAACTATCAGCACACCCTTCCCCAATTTCCTTCTAAAACTGAATAAAAGTTGACCTTCCTTTCGTTTCCTTGGACTTGCTTATGGTTCACCATAATTTACTTGTCCTGAATTGCAATTTCTCTGCTATTCATGAATAGCAGAGAAATTGGGTATCTAAAAACCTTATTATTTTCATTTGTTAAGGTCAACTACATGTATTTAGTCACACACTCATAATGTACATGCTTTTCTGATCAACAAGAAGTAATAGGATATACTCTGGTTAATGTTGGTTACCTTAGGAAAATAGATTGGAGTAGAGATTAGGAAGGAAGAGGAGATGGTCAAATTTATTTTTGCACATCTTTGAATAATTTCCTCCATTATAGTATAGATACGTAATTCCATAACTTAAAAACCACCAAATAAAAAAATATTGCTTTTTAGAAAAAAAAATAGTTATCTGGAATTATATTTTTGTTATAATGACAATCCTTTGTAACTGTATTAAAAAATGAATTACTTTCACATTCTGCCATCATTTTCTGAAGAAATCTTAATCAGAACAAGGAAAAGATACAGCTTTTCTTAATGAATTGGTTGACAATAGATAATATAAAACTGTGGGTCAATCTGAATGAATTTCTGATCTGCCAGGCTTCTTATGCTTCTATCTAACAGAACGTTTATTTTTTGTAGATTACTTTATTTCACCTATGTCTTACGAAATATCTTTTAGAAAAGAGTCCCTTAGTATTGTCAATATTAGTACATCATTATCAATAGTCAGTGGAAATCAGGTAGGCATTTGTAGGTAGATAACAGCTAACTTTAAATTTTTAATGCCTTGACACTGAAAACCCAGGATTTATACAAAATTTACACTTCAGTTCATGATGCAGAAAAAAATTTTTTAAAAAAGCAATTTAAGAGACTAAGCTATTACAAGACTAGAGAAAACAACATTCTTCACCAGATAGAAGGGTGTCAGTGTTCGTGATAAGGGATTCTTGAATGGTTCTGGAGGTGTTTCTGAAAATAGTAAGGTTTGTCAGAGATGTCTATGCTCTGCAGTTTGTCTGCCATCATTTATGTCTCTCAGAAACTGAACTCATGTAGCTGATGGTCTCACAGCCGGCAGAAGTTGTATTCAAATCAGTCTTTTCTACAAACCCTACCTCTTTGAGGAAGCAGAGAACACCTTTGTCTTTCTTTCTAAAC
Organism: Rousettus aegyptiacus; assembly: GCF_014176215.1. NCBI lineage: Eukaryota > Metazoa > Chordata > Mammalia > Chiroptera > Pteropodidae > Rousettus > Rousettus aegyptiacus. The sequence continues at coordinate 109,242,555 of NW_023416284.1, forward strand.
AACTTATAACTATCTTAAAATTAGGACCTATTCATGAACAAATGGCTATTGGAACAAAAATTAAGAGTAGATCTTAGATTGTGACATTTCAGGACAGATTTTACACATATATCTTTTTAAATAGCTTCTTTCACTTATCTGCATGCAAATCTGTTATTGTTAATTCATCTAATGAAACAACTTGCACATTTCTTACTTACTGTTATAACTAATGATGGCTTTATAATGAAATTTCCATTTTCCCAACAAGTCTCTGTGAAGGAAAATCCATGTTCCTAGGGAGAAAAATGACATCCATATCCAACTTGATTTCTAAAGTTCTTTCCATACCGTTACTTCTCCATCAATGTATTTTTTAAAATCTGCCTTTTTTTTTTAAGTTCATGACATTCAGCTTGTTTCTATTATGGCAAGATAAACCTATTAGCTAGCACCAAATATTTTTCTCCCTTTTTCTCCCCTGCATCTTTCTTGTTTTATAGCAATATCTGCCACTAAGCTAAAGGTCTTTATTAATTGAGGACAAAAGCAAACAAAGGAACTCAAATAATTTTAAGAAACCAACTGAATTTTAAAGTAAACTTTATGAAGTCTGGAGTAGAAACAACATTTTTGAAATCCAAAAGAGTTGGACTTTCAAGTATAATATCTTGTAGGGGAAATGTTTTCTCTTATTAGCAAAAACCATGTTTTCAAATAATAATGAAAATCTCAAAGGGCTTTCCTTACAGGTAGAATTTAGGTCACAAAAAAAAGGACTGCAAAAAAATGCATGACACATAAAATAGCTAAAGTCAATCAGCTTGGGAAAAGAAAAATGTTGGACAAGATGAACAATAAAATTGAATAAACTTTGTTGAAGAACCTAAGAAGGTACTCTCTCAATCACAGGCCATCTCAATCACAGGCAAAGCTACTGAAGTACAACCAATAGGAACTGAGATGAGGCTGAAGAGAACCCAGAGCACAGCAACCCAACTGATGTATTCCAAAAGGCCCCTTAGGAAGAGCTGGCCTCCTAGAGAAGTTCCACCTCCAGCATGGCGCCACTGTATCTATTTATGCAAAAAGACCTGTATCAACACTCCAAGTCCCCTGGGGAAAAACTGTAAAGAAACATTTTAGAATTTTTATATCTCAAAATAATTATGTTGAGTTCAGCAGAAATGACCAGAAGCCATTGAAAATCCTGATAGTGGGGAGAAGGAGGTCAGCATCTCAATGGTGACCATGGCAGGATTGAAGTCAATCCTTCCAGTACAAGCTAGAAAGAATGAATGTCAACAACATAAGGTGATGCACTGAAATGTCTTTTCCAGGTACCAAACAATACCTAAAGCTATAAAAGGGGAAGAGCGGGGGAGGAGAGCGGGCATTCTTGACTTTTCCTAATCTTACAGGAAAAGCTTACAGCTTTTCAGTGTTGATGATGACTTAGGAATAAGTTTAACCATGGAAGTAAAAGATCTGTACACCGAAAACTATAAAATATTGATGAAAGAAATTAAAGAACAAAAAATGGGAAGATATTTCATGTTCATAGACTGAAAAAAATTAATATTAAAATGTCCATACTACCCAAAGTGATCTATAGATTCAATGCAATCTCTATCAAAATTCCAATGGTATTTTTCACAGAATTAGAAAAACAACCCTAAGATTTATATAGAAACACAGAGGACCTCGAATAGCTAAAGCTATCTTGTGCAAAAGGAACAAAGCTGGAGTCAACACACTTCTTGATTTCAAAAGCTATTACGAAGCTATAATAATCAAAATACCATGGTACTGGCATAAAAACAGAGATATAGATAAATTAAGCAAAAGAGAGTCTTTAAATAAACAAATCCATGCATTTACAGTTAAGATATAGTCAACATGTGTGTCAAGAATACACAATGGCAAAAGGACAGTCTGTTCAATAAATGGTGCTGGGAAAACAATATCCACATGCAGAAGAATGAAACTGGGTCCTTATATCATTTACAAAAATCAGCTCCATATGAATCAAAGACTTAAATGTAAGAGCTAAAATGATAACACTACCAGAAAATATATAGGAAAGAACTTCCTTGACAGTAGTCTGGGCAATGATTTTCGGATGCCCCAGAAGCAGTCAGCAAAAGGAAAAGACAAGCTGGTTTGCATTAGTGTAAAAAGTTTCTGCACAGAAAAGGAAACAATCAACAGAGTGAAGAGATAACCAGTGGAATGGGAGAAAATATTTGCAAATCATATATCTGATGAGAAGTTAGTATCCAAAATATGCAAGGAAATTAAACGACTCAATGGCAAAACAAAACAAAATGAAAAACATAATAACCAGATTAAAAAATGGGTGAATGACTTTAATATTTTTTTCAAAAAAATAAAAATTCAAATGGCCAACAGGTATATGAAATGGTGCACAACATTGCTAATGATTAGAGAAATGTAAATCACAAGTTTATCATCTTATACTCATTAAAATGACTATTACCTAAACATAAAAGATAATGAGTATTGGCAAGAGTGTGGAGAAAAGAGAATCTTAATATACTGTTGGTGGGAATGTAACTTGGTGCAGCTATTAAGGGAAAAAGTATGGATTTTTCTAATAAAATTAAAAATAGAAATATATGATCCAGTAATCCCATTTTTGAATATACATATGAAGGAAATGAAATCAGAATTTTGAGAAGATACTTGCACTCTGATATTCATTTTTAATTATTTGCAATAAACAAGACATGGAAATGACCTAAATGTCCATCAATAGATGAATGGATAAAGAAAATATGGTACATATAATTTCATTGCATATCATATATCTATATATGTGATATGCAATGGAATAAGCAGAATAGCATAAGTTAATGGTAGCTTGATCTTGAATGATACCAAGGGTTATAAGGAGTAGACAATTGCAAGGGATATTTGGGAGACAATCTATCACACATCGGTAGTGAGAGAGCAATGTCAAGGGTTACCGCTAGGCTTCTGGCTTATGGAATGGAGTAGACAGAGATGCCATTTCTTGTGAGAGAATACAGGGGAAAAAATACAAAGTTGGAGCAGGTAAGAGTAAATGCCTGTTAAACGAATAATACAATAGAATTATATGACACAGACTTTAACTCTCAGGACTGAAAAACTAAGTTTGTTTTCTCTAATTCTTTCATTCTCTCTCTGAGGAGGGGCGGGAAATCCACTCTTCAGAGATAGAATCAAAAACATATGTCTTAGATGTTAAATGGATACTAAAGAAAATAACTAGTGTAATTGCTTAATTGGTAGTCAGTTAACTGAAGGGAGAAGAAAATGCAATAAGTAGGTTATTTTTCTAGTCCTCTCAGATATCTATCATATTCTTCCTTTTTCTTTTCATAAGGCAGACATAAAGTATAATTTTTTGTTGACTGGTTTACTTATACATTTAAATTTTTCACATTTTCTGAGTTGTTGATTTCCTTGTTTAACAGTGAATTAGCCTGAAGTTCCACACACATGTATCTTAATTTTTCACTTTATGTTGTATAGGGCTATATAGATGCTTCCGTCCTCAATAGAGCTGAGAGGCAAATTACCCTACAATATCTTTTCAATGTAAAGTTATCAAAGCATTTCCACCTACAAGTGGCAGTTTAAAATGTAGCTTCGAGATCAAATAATTACTAATCTTATATTACATTTTGGAAATACCACTCTCTGACCACATGCCAGGGGGCTGCAGAACTAGTGATTCATTTAATTCACTACTGTCATAGGGTATTGTGATGCTCAATGGGCACAGAGGGGCACTTCTACTTCGAAAGCAATTGCATCCTTTAGTGTTTTCATCCAGGCTAGATCTTCCCCCAATACCAGGAGTTAATTGAACAATTCGTCAGTTAATTGAATTCTCTCATTTAATGTACCGGATTCCCCTGCGTGACTAACAAATATTTATTAACAAATACTTAATATTTAGTAAGTAGTTATGTAAGTTAAATAATTAACAATCAGTTCAGTACCAACTATAATTTTGGAAAGTCAGGATCAAAGCCAGGTATATTTATTGTGCTCTCACATTGCTTTTTTTCCCTCTATTTTTAAATTTATCCCTATGTTTTCAGTGGCCTTCCTTCCCCCTTATACTTTATCTGATGATCATATTTGTCTTTGTTATAGCTGTTCTTTAAAATAAAACATTAAACTATAGCACTAGCATGAAGTCTTTCCTAAGCCTTTGCACAGTGATATTACCAAAGGAAAGCTACCCATCCTTACTCATCATATATATATCCATTTTGCTGACACTTTGTAGGTGGTGCTCCATGGATGCTGTGATCTAAGCACAGCTCAACTTCCATTAACCAATTTATGATGACTAACTCAGTTCCCTCAACAGTCTATGTGTATATGCCCTAAAATATAAAAATAGATGACAAACTGAGGCCAAAATTTTGAACATATATAATAGAGGCAAATTTCATTACATATGAAATGCCTTTACAAATCATAAAGAAAAAAATCAGTAAACCAGTAAAAATTGGGCAAGGAGTATGAATATACAGTTCATAGAAAATACAAAAGGCTTTTCAATATCTTGGGAAATGGTCGACTCTGCTTCTAATTAACATTAAACCTAAGGAACATTAAGACTAAAACTGGCCATTTATTTATTTAGACTTTGGGATTGAAAAAGATATAAAAGTTTGAGAACCATGTTAATAAAAATGTGGGTAAGTAAGCACTATCTTACATTGTTTGGGGGAATATAAATTGGAATAAAATTTATAGAGAAAAACTGGCAAAATCTATCTAAATAAAAAATTCAAAAAATCTTTGGACACAGCAATTCATTTTTAAAAAGTTATCCTATAGTAATAGATACAAGATGCTCCTTTTTCCATTGGTTTTGATGGCAAAATACTATAAATCAAAGTGTTTATCAGTTAGGAATCTGATGAATAAATTATGGCATTTAGCCATGGAAAACATTAAGGCACCTAATAACTTGATTCCAAAACATGTCAGTAAGTTAAAAAGCAGCATATATAATAGTTATGTGGATGGCTACTACGTATTTTTTAAAGATGTATAACCATACCTACTTATACATGTATTGACTATCTCTAGAAAGAAACATGAAAGAGTAACAGTGGTAACTTCTGGAAAAGGGCACTGGACAATGGAGATCAGGAGAGAAACTTTTTTTTCAAATATATACTAGGCTAAATAAATCATATGTGATATCTTAATAATGATACAATTATATGTTGTGTTAATTATTAAATATAATTATGTATATTAGTGAATACATTATTTAAACTGTCTATAAAGCAAATGATATATTTTCTATCAACCTAAAATTTTGATTTAGCTGTCTATTACCATGTACCATATTATCCCCAAACTTAAGAGACTTAAAATAATAAACATTTATTCCACTATTTGTGTGAACCAGGAATCTGAATGAGGCTTAGCTAAATATCGCTGGTTCAGGGCCTCTCATGACATGCATTCAAACTATTAGCTGAGCTGTAGTCACCTCAAAAATTCATCGTGATTAAATTATCCACTTCCAGGCTCACTCACATAGTCATTGGCATCCCTCCATACTTTGCTACATGGCCTCTCCACACACCGCAACACCTCACTGCACAGCAACTGTCCTCTCTCAGAGCAAGTAATTAGAGGTAGAGAGAGAGTGAGATCAAGAGACCAAGAAAAAGCCATAGTCTTTTTATGAGCTAACTTGGAAGTGACATCCTATTGCTTCTGTCATATATAATTCTTTTTATAGAAGTGAGTTAACTCAAAGAGAGCAAATTACACAAAAGTGTGAATACAAGAAAATGAGAATCACAGGGACCACCTAGAAGCTGCCTACGACATACATGTTCATGTTAAGAAGATAGACATATATCTCAATCACACAGGAAATTCTTAATTTTGCCTTCATGGGCAATCTTTTGTATGATTTTAGTTTGGTTTTTAGAAGCAGACTAGTACCTTTTTAAATAGAATTTAAAGAACATGATGGATAATCAAGTCAGGTAGCGTAATTTATTCCAAGTAAGAATGTGACTGTAAAGTAAGAATATGGTCTCTAGTTGCATCATTTACAAGTTTTCATTCGTCAGAGCACCACGAGATAATTTTTGAGTACACACATTTTCTTAATTAGACTGTTTCTTTTTGTTATGGACAGGGAAATCTAAGTTAGATTACAGTTGACTGGGGAATATAAGATTTAAAAGGAAATTCCAATCCTGAAACAAGTGGTGCCCCCCTCTTGATAATTTCACTAGCACATTATCTGCCTTCCCCCCAACCCCCGGCCCCCGCCGGTACGGCAATACTGCAGCTGTAGAAGTTGCTTCCTCATCCAAGGACCGCTCCAAACTTTTCCTTTTATTCTTGTTTGGAAATCCTCTTGGGCTTTTAACTGGAATTAAAACATTACTGAAAAGTCATCTGTCTCAAATCTAGCCTGTGGTGCAAAAGATCTTCATGTTAACTGAATAAGTTACATTAGGAAATTACTTAAATCATTGTTAAAAATCCTCAATATACCCTATTCTAAAAATTTCTCAAGGTAAACAGATGGAACAATTCATTGACATGTTTATTTTCTTGAGCTCTACGTTAAATTTTATTATACAGACAAAATAATATTATATACCTACTCTGAAGTTGGACAAATTGGTAAATTATTAGCTATACAACTGAAACCTACAGAAAGGGCTACATACTCCTTTACAATAATGTTACAAGAAACTACTGCTCCCTTGACTAGAACATAAGCTTCTGAGAATAAAGTAAGTAACATAGAAAAGGCAGAGGAAAAGAATCTCTATGCTCATAACTTTCTGCTCACAAGCTTTCCCTCTACAGGAAAGTACTTTTATAAACTCTCTTTTTTGGTTCTGAATCAAGCGGAGACTCTGCAGTCCCAGTTGTATGCTAAAAAGTAATGGAACCAACATGACCTAGCCATGCAAATAATTTTTACAAATAGGGCCTAAAAACAGCATTAACTGAAACTGTACGATATGCCAGAAATAGGATCTCATTTCAAAAATTAACCCACAGGGTACTCAGTAATAAGTTAACCCTCTTCATGGAAAACCACGTTTTTACCCGAAGTATCAGAAATCAGTTGTACTTTACAAAGTTCCTGAATTAGTCAGGGTAGGTACTTTTCCTAAGACCATAAGAAAAGCAGTTACATTCTCGTTTCTTACTCTTTGCCATGCGAAAGAAAAAAAACCCTACATGTTATTACATCTAATATTACATGTTAAAACCTTGTAAAGATTAGAGTTTTTATTTTTTTATTATGGGAGACCAGGCCACAAATTATCATAGATTCATAGCAGGACTCATTCATTTTACTTTAATATTTTCTAACTAATGGAGCATGAAGGACTCACACAGATATTCTTTCCAAAGCAATAAAACTCAAATTATTTTCTCTGAGCTATCATTTTGAAAGCTTGATTTATATCGAAAGGAAACAAATCCTACTGCATGGGTAGCAGCCAGTTTAGAAAGCTGCACCAGTTAAATATTTCAAAATTTTTGGAAACGTAATTTGCCAAAACTGCACGGAACACTCCTCAAGCAAACATGAAGGAAAGCACCAAAAGATATTGCAATTGGGTCTCTTTTATATTATATATGCAAGCCAAACCACATTTACATTTTTTTTCCAAAAGTTTGGACTTCTGTACAATATGTGCTTACACAGAATAGGTTATAAAACTTATGAGCTGAGTTTCCATTGACCTTCACTCTGCCTTCTCAACTTTGAAGAGCACTGTGATTTGTGTTTGAAGATAAGCATAAATGGGTTTCCAGAAATATATTCCGGATTCACCACATATAAGAAGGTGAACATATTTAACCTTTAGAAGCCGTTTACTAATTACTACCAAGAGTGCATCGTAAATAAGAAACTATTCACTAGTTGTAAACAGGAAGTATTCATATTATTCAACATTGAAGATATTTTTGAATATTTTACAAAGTAAAATGAATACGTTCTACTAACATATTAAAGAAAAAAACATTAATAATACTAAGCATAACTAATATTTACTGAGCATTTACTATGTACAGGCTTTACATTTACCTTGTTTAATTCTCTCAGTAATTCTATAAGCTTGGAACTGATATCGTCCCCATCATTTTACAGATACAGTGCATGATTGCAGAGAAACTAAGTAAGTTCCCCAAGTTTACCCAGCTAGTAACAGGAGAAGATATAATGCAGGCTTTTTCAATTCATAGTCTAGACTATTCTTAACCACTACATGTTAAGACATAAATACTTTAGAAAGCATGAATTCAGTTTGTTTTGTTGTTCATTTTTTTTATAGCACAATCCTAAAAAAGAAACATATGTCATTAAGAATTCCATGCCGAGTGCAGCACCAATACCAATATTTAATGTTTTCTTTATCTACCTATGTTCAATACCACTATAAAATCTCTTAAAAATACCAGTTAATTTCATTAAACTTTCTAGTTATATAAAATAAATTAGTACTTTTACTAGCATAATCAATTACACATTATTTGTAAATAAAGCAGCACCAAATTTTCTTTTGTCTTTTATAATGAACTCTAACGGCAATAGACATTAGTACATTTGCTGGTAGTCCAGCACCTTTTGATACCCTGGCAATGCTTAAGGGATTCCCCTTCATGAGATAGAACCCACAGAACTCAGTTCTACAGTCTCAGTGTTAAAAATATTGGCATTTGACTTGATTTGTACATACAAGCATGTGACAATTTTCATAAATTAGATTCACCTATGAGAGACTTGAGCAAAAAGATATAAATGCTGGTTTTGGTTCTGGTTTTGGAGATTGACTTCCTACTGACAGCAGTAGCAGTTGTGGAAAATCTGAGTTTCTGGTAAGTGCCCACTCTTGTGGTTATGGCAGCTATTCCCTGATCAGGCAGGTTCTATGAGAGGATTAGCAGCATTGCTCCTGAAGCATGGCCTCCAGCCTTATTCTTCAACACTGCCAATGATTCCGTAAATTATTCAATAACTTTTAGAAAAACAAAAGTTTTTCTTTTTCATTGGCCAGAGTCAGCTTCTATGGCTTATGTTTAAAAACTCCACATTGGGGGTTCTGGTTCTGGAGAGGATGGGAGTAAACATACCACCCTGTCTCTCTCACTCAGCATAACTACAAAACCTGGCCACATTGAAACTGACACATTTTGAGGACTCTGAAAAGTAGATAACAACAAGTGGGTAGAGGATATGCATCAGAATTCAAAGTATCAACAAACCTGTAGTTAATTTACAATGGTTCTCTTCTCTTTTGAACTAAGTAGAACCCTCCTGGACTTCTAACCCACTGGGCTATGAGGTAATAAATGGAAGTTGATTTAAGGCACTAAGTTTGGTAATTTGTTATGTAGCAATAGAAAATTAATGTAAGCACAAAGCAAAAAAAGGTTTGACATGAAGCAAAAACTGACAAAACTGAAAGAATTAGAGATTTTAATTTATAATTGAAGACTTAAACTCTCCTTTCTTAATAATACACAGAACTAGTAGTCAAAAAAAAAAAAACCCAGCAAAGATATATAAAAACTAAACCTTGAGATTTTTCACTTCTTCATATTTAAATAGTGAAGGCTTTTGACTCTATCCTTTTAGAAGGGAATATATAGAATCAGATACCCATAAAACAAACACTAGACTAGGAGCATGAGTATAAAAATAAACTTTCATTATATAAACAACTGAAACTTAAAGATTTTTGTTGTTACTAAAGCAATATCCATCTTTTTCTGGTCAATACAGTCCATCATCAAGGTATTTCTTACATAATCACAATATATTCACATAATAAAATTCCATGGGAACATTAGATAAATGAAGCAGCTCTCTAAATACTGATATGGAATGATCACTAAGATACATTGTTAGTCAAAAAAGATACGGTGAAAAAGAAAGTGCAACATGTGGTAGCATATAAGAGCATGTGTTTGTGTGAATGTGTGTTTGTGTGTGCCTATGCTGTTGGTTAGCCAGGGCGGGTGCATACACTGATAATATCGATTACGTTGAGGGACAGAACGAGGTGCTGAGTGACAGAATTGAGAGGGAGCTTTTTCGTGTAAACCCTTTTGTACTTTTTGATTTTAAACCTTGAAAATATATTACCTTTTAAAATATAAATAACTAATCTTGATTGTTAAAAAAAATCCTTATGATCCCAATCATGCTTAAAAATACATTTATAGAAAAGAGAGTAAAGAGAAATAAACCTATATATATATATATACTTTATAAAATGTCTGATTCCATAAAGTTTATTCCGCATACATTTTTGTCCTCCATGTTTTCCTAGAATAAACATAAATCGATTTTGAATTTGAGTTTTATAAAATAAAAATAGATTTATTATATTCAAATTCTTACAGAATAAACTTAATTCTTTGTTTTGGCATTCCTGATTTCTCACCATTTATACCTAATCTACCTTTTTAATCTCTGCTATTGCCCTCCTTAATAAGCCTCCTATTTTAATCAAATGAAACACTTTCTCTTTCCTTAAACACAACTTGCCATTTTTTTTTTTTTAACCAAAGAGCTCAGGTACATTATTCTTCACAAAACAAAACAAAAAACAAAACAAAACAGTTTCTTTCAGAGATCAAGGGTATGCAATAATGGCAAAGAACAACAAAAGCAAGTTGGGAAGTAGATGTTTTACAATTGACTTTCACCTGTGTCTTGTTACTAAACATAAGCCTTTGAACAAGTGTATATCTCACTAAAAATTTCTATTATATGTAATTGGATAGATTTTAATAGTCCTTCTCTTTATAGATCCTACACTTTATAAGACTCTATATTCCACCTGAATTTCTATTTTGTATTATTAGTAATTAGTACTTTTGCATGCTAAAAGTAAAATGACTGATTTAGCTATAAGAACTATTTGATTTTAAGTATATATTACACATTAGCATGGAAAATATTTAGGCACACTAATGTTAGATTTTTTTTTAAGTTCTCCCGGACTAAAAGATCACATTTTCCCAAGTGGCAATTATTACTGAAAACTCAGTTTAGCCCCTGGATAACCCAAATAGCTCTTCCTCAGATCTAAAAAAAGGTGGCTTAACAGGGTAGGCTGATATAAACATTAATATGTGAACTTTCCAGAGAGTCATTGTCCAAATATAAAGTGTTTCTCATGCCAGCAAAATTTTAAAGTCAATTTGAAAGTCCAGAGTTTTCCAGCTCTGTTGGGTATCTGCCTCCTCATAATTCCTGTAGAACTATCAAAGGAGGCAGGAAACTTGGGATCTCTCTTGTGGGGAGTCCAGGTATATTCAGACTAAGTGTATTGTCTAGAATGAAGTAGACACATTGTGAAGAACCATATACAATCTTGCCAGCCTCTGACTACAAGCTTCATTGAGCCTGTATTATGTGTATTATACAGTGATTGTCCTTATTTTTGACAAATATCAAACTTGAAAAAAATTTACTCACAAAAAGATAATTAATGCAATCTGACCAAAAAATGTTAAATCGAGCCAAAAATAAAGTTTTAAACCTGTGTAAGTACAACTAAATAGCTAGCTTTTGGGAAGACAGTAAACAACCATTAACAGATTTAAACAAGCAAATAAAACAATCAAAAATAACACAAGCAAATTTTTTTTTTAAAAAGAACTGGAAAGCGGTCTTGTTAAAATATTATTCAGGTTAACAATATGCTACAAATTAGATGAGTAATGTGTAACATGGCTATCTATTTTGGTGATAATGTCACTCAAGGGATGATGATAATAAATATAGTATAACTGCAGTGCTAGTAATAATGTTTATTATAAATACATTATATATTAGATCTTTTACAAAGTATTTCAAATGTATGATCCTATTTAACTCTCACAGCCACCCTGTAATTTTATGGTTAATTTTGGTTTTGCCATTTTATAGATAAATTGAGGTTTAAAAATATTCAGAACTCTCACATCAATCAGAGAGAGAATAAATATCAATGATTAAACTCAAAACCTATGTTTTAACTACTCTTTTACATGTATATAGACACGTATACACATACATAAACATAAATGTGTATAAACTATATATTTTATATAGATAATTATATATCTGTATATATATTAACATCTATGATAAAAATAGAATAAGAGATCCAGAAGTTTGAGAATAAGGAGGGAAGAAAGACTAGTACAGAAGTTGCTACCATTTTGCAATGTTTGTTGATGAAAATGATATGGATACATGTCACATTATCAAATTATTCTTTAGACGCCACTATTTTTACATATCCTGACTCCTACAAGAACTTCAGTGAATCAGTAGGTTATATTGTTATGTTATATAAAATAAAAGCAAGACAGTGTTATGACTCATTTTGACTTCTACTTACATATGAGATACCTAATTTAAAATAGAATGATTAGAAAAATTATTTCATTTATGTCAGAGGAAGTAATAACTAATTTAAACAATATGCAATGCAAAATTACTAAATCAAGAAAAACAACTGAGGAGTCATACAGGATCTGTACATTTACCTTTACTCTGTTATCATAATTATCCGAAATGCTAGGCAATCATAACTTTTTATTGAGAAAGTGTGGTCTTTTGGAGACTACTGTTCCCAATGGCTCCACATATTTGAGGCAGTGGTAATGGGACTACAAGATTACATCCAACAATTTTAGCAAGGATAATAGGACCTATGAGGAAAACTTCAGGGCTTGGGGTTTTTAAATGAATGGAAAAAGAGAAAGTTAAGGAGGGACTTACTATTGCAAGGGGATGATGTTCAACAGCTGGTCGCTTTTTGCAGCGAACCAAGAGGAAGAGGAGACAGACTTTAATTGCGACAAGAGAAATTTAGATCTGATATCTGCTGAGTTGACATAATGACTCCATATTTTTTTTGGAAGTGGATAAAAAGAAGAAATCCATGAGTTAACATTTAAAAGTATTATTAAAATAATTTCACAAAATACAAAAATACAGCAAGGTCAGTACATCCTGAGAGAAGGAAACAGAAACATTTACTTGTGCCTAAAAAGTTTTTTGTTGCATCATCTGATAGTATGCTAAATACTTCTGATTCAAGTATTTAAATCAAAAGTTTCATGTAAATATAAGCGTAAGATAGAGTCTAATCACTGGAATTAGTACAAGATGTTCAGAAATTTATTTATAGTGAGTTTCGAGCGTAAGTCTTACGTTTGTACACAGACAAAAGAAAAAATGCTAGGGAAATGTGCAAATTTTTATCTGATCTGTTCTTATTCTTTTTGATTATACTGATACTAATGCTGCCTGTAACAATAAAAAGTTTTTTGTTCTTGGAATAAATTATCAATATCAAAAATTTTCTTAAAAGACTATAGTGATTACATATCTTGTTGTGATTCTTGGAATCCTAGGCTCCAAAGGCATTTGAAAGAGCAATAATATAAAATAACAGTAGTAAATGAATTTAGGCAGGAAACATACACAGCAATGGCCACTGGCTCTCTAGTCAGTCATGCATTACCCTTTTTGAAATCTGTAAGACTCAAATCGTTATAACAAGATTGTGTCATTCTTGGTGTATGTGTGCAAATTTTTATTATATTTGAATATAAAATAAAATAGGAATGTTTATTACATTGCTAATTTTAGATTTGTTAGTAATGCAAACATTTTCATTTACATATCAAAGTCTCTAGGTTCTAAAATACAATCCTTGGAATTAAGAACTGAATGCTTATACCACCTACAGCCAATTTTGCCTAAAGGTCAGTCTTGTGTGTTTGATTACTTCTACATATTTAAGGCATATGCTTTTTGAGAAGGCTCACTACATATTTTTAGAATTTCATCACTCAAGGCCACAGCTGGTTAATACCAAACACCACTCATTTCCAAACTTTTAATGGCCATCAGAGTACAATTCTGCACATCAGAGAAACAGATATTCTTATGCTCAGTTAATGTACAACATAAAAACAGGCAAAGATAAAGAAAAAACAAGGTACTCCATTTCAGCTACTGCGACGTACTGGTGATCGAGAGAAGTGTAGCAAATGTCCCTTCGATTCTCTTCTCCACCCTTTTACCAGAAACAGCATAGCAAAACTGTGTGAATATTCAAACACGTGCCTTCCAAAATTTCAACACTACTAAAAATCTGTGAAGGCTAAATTCATTAAATAGCCTTGCACTGAGGAAGTGTTGATAGGAACAGTGTAGCCTAAATTTCTCCCTTTTCCTCACCCCTTCTCCATGGCCTGTTTCCAAACATTTCCCTCACTATTATACATTGGCCTAAACTTAATAATGTCAGTGCAGGGACAGCATGGGACCTAATGTTGAGACTAATCTTTGTAGCACTTGAAATATCCAAAGTCATCATAATCCCCATACACCATCTTTCAGAAATTCCAGAAATAAAACTCTCCAGTTTGTACTAAAACTCTCCAGTGTTAAAAATGTTTTCATTGTTCTGTTTTCATACAGTGACTAAAACCAAAGCTTATTTTTTAAGAATAAAAAGAGTTTCCTAACAAAGGAAATATAGAAACAATTCAAACTGCCTATCTTGATCAAAGTCCATAAGAGATGGTTCCCATATGCAGGAAAAAAGGCTTTGCCTGCTTTTGTATTTGCTTGGCACTGGGGGCCTATTTATTACTTCATATACTTGCATGCAGTGGCGGTTAGCACATAGTTATAATGGTGGAGAGATGTGGTATTGTGGTAGATAAGATCTGAGTATTAGCAAATGTGATATAATTATTTTCTATGTTTTATCAAGCCCAGATAATAAAAGAGTTAACAGATATGACACTACAGAATGTGTCATATATATATATCTCAGGCTATAAAGAGTAAGGACAAATTTACTCCATTAAAATTCACACTTCCAACACCCAAGATTGTTTTTCTTATAATACTATACAAGGCTGTATGCATATTGGGCTGCTATTTTAGAACCAAAAGAATTTTTGAAATATCTCTGGTCGAGGACTCTGCTTACAATAATTCTTCAATTAAAATATGTCATAAATGTGTTACAGAATGCTATAATTCCAACTTTAGACTATACCTGTTATGAAATCAGGTATTTATTTTGTTAAATAACTCAATCACATCTAGTCACAGCTCAATCTTACAGTCCATTGAAAGTAATATAATGAAAATATCACAGTGGTATTTGATCTCTTTTCAAAGGCCATTTACATTCATCTCATTTTCACATTTATCTAATAAAGTAACTATAGGAAGCATCACATTTCATGCATCTATTTCATGCATCTGTGCTTCCTTCTGTTATGTGTAAGGACTTAATACTAGTGTCTGGCACTAATAATGACATTGCTATTGATAATGATTCACTCCCACGCACTTAGTGATAATGTATCCTTGTTCATGCTAGATTAATAGACTTACTCCAAGCACCAAAATCCTTCCATAATACTATGATGAAAAAAAGTGCAGGATGCATCAATAGCCAGAAAGCTACCCCATGTGAAGAACTATTAACCACTCTAGGTCAGGGCATTGGTTCATGGATGGCTGGTATTTTGAAAAATCAGAGCCATGTCTGAGGGAACATTTTAAGTGGGATGTAAATACTTGGCACCATCCAAAATACTTTTCTGGAAAGATCATTCCAGGTCTATCTTTGCCTTTCTCTTTCAAACTCTTTATTGTTATTTCTCATCTGAATTAAAAAATAGAGATATAGCTGCAAAGATCTTTGAATTTACAAGGGACAGGAAAGGTCAGAAACACAAATTTTAGAATCTTACACACATGCAAAAAAAAAAAAAACTAGCATGTAGAATAAAAGAAAATACAGGGTATAAATTAAAAGTAAGTTACTTATAAATCTTACATATAGTCTTGAGGGGACTGGCCTGTGTGCAATGACTGGAAGTGATATAACAGTAAAATGGCACCTAGGTTGCTAGGTTGTCATGCACAGTACCTATAAAATCCCATCCACCTAGTAATATTGAGCAAAAAAAAGAGAAGCCACAAAAAGAACATGGCTATTCCCATGTGATGTTACCTTATTCAGTCACTTGGTTTAAAAATAAACAAATTAAAAAAAGCAGAAACTAGTTTTATATCATTTAGAAAAGTAATAATCTTATTGACTTTCCAGTTTGTTACTGAGATTAGACATAGCCTGAGAAAACACGAGGTTTTGATAGAATCACCTTTATTAACCAGTTAGAAAACAAACAGGAGGAGGGAGAAAGGAGAAAAGGAAGAAAGCAGACAGATCCTCAATACTAAGTTTTATTAAATACTTATTAGTATTTTCTACCAAAGAGTGCAGTTTCTCCTATTAATACCAATATGTTCAGTGCATGTCTATGAATCTTACTCTCTGGACTCAGGTGCCCATGTGTTCTCTAGAGCAGTGTTTATCAGACTGTAATGGGCATGTGATCATGAGGGCACCATGTCAACATGCGAGTTCTGATTTGGGAGGTCTGGGCTGCCAGGAGACGTCCAAGCTGCTGACCTAGAGACCACACTGACAGTAGCACTGCTTCAGGCAATCTATGTTCACTTAACTGAAAGTCTTAATAGCATCTTTCTTCCTTCCCCGCAACGAAGCATTATAAAGAGACTGGATATTTTCCTTAATTAAGCTTCTAATGAGGATTTCCATCCTCTTAGCCGATATTAATAAAGTGACTTAAACCAAAATAAAACTATGCTACAATATGCTGCAGTCTTGCAATATCTTTAAGAGAGACATTAAGCAGACTGAAAGGTTTCACAATAGAATCTTCAAACAAAAATGATAAAATTATGGAACTGCAGGCTGTCTATCCACACAATACAGGTCAATTAGAAGTACAGTTTTTTTCAAATGTTTTTTAGCAGGAGCTGTCTTTTGTTTTTCAAGTGAAACCCCTGTTCCCTCTCTACAGACAAAATCCAAATGTGTAAAAAAGATAAATGAAAAAGAGAATACCTTTCTCAGACATTGTCCATGTGTAATGATGCTAGGAACCCTGTAAGTACCTCTGGGAAAGCCCTCTGGTCTGAAAACAACTTTTCCAGGAAAAAATGTCCTGTTGCCTTAAACCAAATGTGAGACTAGGGCCTCACATAAAAAACAAACCACAAAATGAGTCTGCTCGTCAATACTGGTTTTCAGCTCAATTAACTCTGTCCCTTCTAGTTCACTGACCACACTGCCAACAGTGATTTGTTTAAATATTATATTTCTGATATTACTCTTTTGCCCAATAAAACCTTCAGTGCTTTCTACTGCTTTAGGAAATAGCACATTTTTATTAACACAACATTCAAGATTTGGAATTAAGCATGTATTCTAATTTTGCTGTATGACACAAATCTCTTGACTGCTCTGTTTTATTATTATGTTTTTAACTCTAAAGCAAGTACATACAATTGGGTTGAAAGAAATCTACAAGAAACTAGTTGAATAAAATGAGGTTTTGGTTGAAGTGATTATTCGGTAAAAAATGAATCTTAACAGTCACTTTTTTTTCCCTCAGACTAGTTACTCTAAAGTATCACTTCAAGAAGTCTTTGAAGAGAAGTTTTATATTCTCTTTTGACTTTTTTTGCAGATGTTTTTGTTGGTTTTGAAGGGTTTTACGTTTGTTTGATTTTTTTCAATTTTATTTTGATTTAAATATTACTGTCCCTTATTTATATTAGTTATATTGTTATTTTATAAATCAATATGTATGTTATACACAAGAGCTATAAAGTGTGAATTCATTAATAATAAAATTAAAAATTAAAAAATGTTAATGTATCATCAGAGCAGGTACAATAGGCTGAAAAAATTCTGGAAGATGGAGGGAAGGGTTGGATAAGAGAACCCTTCCAAATGAAACCCTCTGAATTTTTTTTGTATTATTGGTTTATTGATTCCATTCAATTACTACTATTGTTGTAGAAATTATAAAAATATGAAATAAAATATGGTTAATAAGTATAAGAAAATTGGCAAATATAAGACAAATTAAAAAGTTGTAAAGCTATTCATACAAAGTCGACCATAATTTACATCTACTTTTATATTCTTCTAAAATATTCCTATGCATGCACTTAAAAATGGAAGGTTGCTTTGTCCTAGGCACTCCACTAAATACTTCACTTAAATAACTTCATACAATCCTCCCAACAACTTCAAAAGGTATTATCCCCATTTTTCATATGAAAAAACTGGGTGTTTAAGAAGTTGCAAACTGAAGGGCCGAAGATGGTGGACTAGGTAAAAGCAGGGGTCACCTCCTTCCAAGTCTGCCTTGAAATTACAACCAAATTATAAAATAATCAACATGAAGAATCACCTGAAGTCCAGCTGATCGTAAAATCTAAGTCTGATAATATAAAGGAGACACTTCGGAGCCAGTAGGAGTGTAAAAGTCATGAACTGGGCTGGACCCACTTCCTCCGGTGGTGGAGGAAGTGGTGGAGGATTATAGGGAGGGAGGGAGAAAGAGTCTGCTGCAACTCCCCTGAAGGAGAGGGGTATCCTGGCCCTATCTGGGGCTCCCCAGCTCAGGGTCCCAGCCCAGGGAAGAGGAGATTCCAAAAATTCTGACTGTAGAAACCAGAGGGGATTCTGGCTGTCTGGGTGAGACAGAAGGAGACTAAAACCCTAGATGTCCCTTTGAAGGACTCATGCACATGCTTTCTGACCTGTGGATAGTTACCTGGTACACCGGCGCTGGGTCAGAGGCTCACGCAGGATTCATACCTAGAGAGTTGGCATTGCAACAGAAGAAGGGCTGGAAGGGCAGCCACCATTGTGCCTCAGTCCAACCCCCTTATGGGGCAATCTACTGACCACCCCAGCTTGTCTGTGCAGACTCCTTCCACAGGGCCATTAGGAAGGCTGGCTGGAAGAGATCAGCCCATCCCACCCAACCTGCAGATTGCCTAGGGCTTTTGTTTCTGGATGGCTGCCACACCCTTCACCAATTCATAGCCAAACATCCACAGCTGGCAGCCAGCAATGTGAGGGGAAGTTTCCAACATATTTTCAGGCAGATCACTGCTGCCAACAGGAATTTGGGTGGATTTCCGGGATCCAGCTGGTCTTGCTGTTTTCTTGGACTTCTGTGCGACCATGCAAAGGGTTACCAAAGTTGCAGCAAGATAGAAGTTGTATTAATCTGACTGCCATTGTCTCCCTGAGACCCCACCCTACCCACAAATTGCCCCAGGCAGTGAACTCCACCACCTTGCTCCTCCCGCGGATCTCTCAATCCACACAGGCAACAAACTTTGGCTAGCACAGGGCAGGCACTTCATGGAAATCAGTTGCAGGCAGACCTCTGCTGCCTGCAAGAATTGCAATGTTGTATCCAGGAAGCGCAGGGGTCTGTGGGACTGTCCCAGACAGCAACTGTGATCTGTGACTACAGCGGGAACACCCAGGCATAGAAGTTGCAGCAAAACCGAGGCGGTAGTGACCCTTGTCTCTCTGAGTTCTCACTTCACCACAGCCACAAAGTGCCTGCATATCACTGACAGGCAGCATCCCCTGCCCTACTTGATTCTGGGATTGCAAACTCTGCACAGGCAACAGACCTCGGCTAGCGAAGTGAGCGCATTTCAGGGAAAACAGTTGTGAGCAGACTACTGCTGCCTGTACAAGCTGCAATATCTCTTCAGGGGATTGCAGGGGTCTGTGGGACTGCCCCAGACTGAAGCGTGTCTTCATTTGATATGTGACTACTGCAGGAACATATAGACACAGAAATTGCAGAAAATTGAGGTTATTGGCCTGATGAATCTTGACTTCCTGAGCTCTTGACCCATCCAATACACAAAGTGCCCACCGCACATTGGTACACAGCTACACCTTCCCTGGGGTGGTGCATTCGGGCCTAAAGTGGCAGCAATTGACTTTGCTACGATTGGAAACTTGTACAGGGAGCCACAGTGACAGAGCTGGCATATAAACTGATGCTGCAGCGGCAGAAGGAAATTTACTCGATAGACCCAGGAGACTCCCAGGGTCCCTGCGCCACCCAACATGCATATCACCCAGAAACTCTTCCAGTTTCAACTTGCGGGCAACTGACAGACACTGTCAGACCTGGAGGAGAACTGGTTCCTCTGCTAAACTGCCCTAGGTCAGGGACAGGGAATAACCAGACCACTGCCTACAGCATTCTCTCTTCCACTTACCTGTAGTTCCAGCATAGGCAACAACCATCTGTGGGTCACTTTGTAGTTCCACTGGTTAGCCCCGAGCAATCAAAAGCAGCAGCTGATCTTGCCCTACTGGAGAGCCCTTACCAAGGGGCCACACAACCAATGCATCTGGAGGCTGGCACCAGACCACAACAGAGTAACTCTTGACTAACCCCATTAGCGGTACACAAAAAGGGTGGTTGCAAAAAGTACACAAGCCTGCTAGAGCAAATCCCACTCAGTGGGGTTAGCCCCCACACAGCAACTCTTACCCTGTAGGTGCAGCCAATTCCCACAATTAGCCTGTGCATTAATCCCATCCATCGATCTACTAACAACAATAAAGACTTGGAAACCACACACAACCCACACAAAGATCACATCCAGAGCCCCCGACATAAGGGGTCAGGGAGAGTGTGCCACAGGATACCTTCCACATTAGGCCATCTGGCCAAGGCTAAGAGAGGAAACAAATATTCCTGACACATAGACATGAACACAGAGAGACTAATAAAATGAGAAAACAAAGAAACAGGCCACAAATGAAACAACGGGAGAAAACTCCAGAAAATAAGCTAAATGAAATGGAGGCAAGCAACCTACCAGAGACAGAGTTCAAAATAATAGTTATAAAGATGCTCAATGCACTTATGGGGAGAATGGATGAACATAATGAGAACCTCAACAGAAAGATAGTAAGCATAAAAAAGGATATAGAAACCATAAAAAAGAACCAGACAGAAATGAGAAATAAAATAACTGAAATGAAGAATCCACTAGAAGGATTCAACAGTAGATTGAATGAAGCAGAAGATCAAATCAATGAATTAGAAGACAAGGTAGAATACACCCAATCAAAATAACAAAAATAAAAAAGAATTTTAAAAACTGAGGATAGTTTAAGAGACCTCTGGGACAACATGAAGTATAAAAACATCTGGATCATAGTAGTACCTGAAGAGGAAGAGAGAGAGCAAGGAATTGAGAATATATTTGAAGAAATAATGACAGTAAACTTTCTTAATCTGGCAAAGGAATTAGACATACAAGTTCAGGAAGCACAAAGAGTCTTAACCAATAGAAATTCAAACAGACCTACATCAAGACACATCATAATTAAAATGCCAAAGGTCAAAGACAAAGAGAGAATCTTAAAAGCAACAAGAGAAAGGAAGCTAGTTACTTACAAGGGTACCACCATAAGAATGTCTGATGATTTTTCAATGGAAACTTTGCAGGCAAGAAGGAAATGGCAAAAAATATTCAAAGTTATGAAAAACAAGAATCTACAACCATGAATACCTTACCCAGAAAGGCTTTCTATTAAAATGGAAGGTGAGTCTATGGCCATGCTACTCTGAACAAGCCAAAACCTGTCTGATCTTGGAAGCTAAGCAGGGTCGGGCCTGGTTAGTACTTGGATTGGAGACCACCAAGGAAGACCAGGTGCTGTAGGTATAAAAAAAAATTTAAAATTAAAAAATAAGGGATTGTAAGCTGAGGAGGTCCTTGCAATCTGTGAGACCAATCAAGTGTTGCCTTGCCTAAAAAAAAAAAAAAAAGGAAGGTGAGATAAAAATCTTCCCAGACAGGAAAAACCTTAAGGAATTCATCACCAATACACCAGTATTATAAGAAATGTTAAATGGTCTTCTGTAAAAAGAGAAGAAGTAAAAAAGAAAACAGAAATAACAACTATGAATAATAAAATAGCAGTAACAATGTACCTATCAGTAATCACTTTAGTAACCTAATGGATAAGAAAACAAGACCCATGCATATGCTATCTACAATAGATCCACTTCAAATTAAACAACACTCACAGACTAAAAGTAAAGGGATGGAAGAAGATACTTCACAAAAATGAAAAAAAAAAAGCCAGGGTAGCAATATGTATATCAGGTAAAACTGATTTTAAAACAAAGTCTATAATAAGAGACAAAAAAGGGCATTACATAATGATAAAGGGATCGATAGATCAAGAGGATATAACCCTAATAAACATATATGCAACCAACAAAGGAGCACCTATATACATAAAGCAATTATTGACTGACATAAAAGGAGAGATCAATAGTAATACCCTTATAGTAGGAGACTTAACACACCAATGACGGATCTTCCAGGCAAAGAATCAACAAGGAAACAATGGGCCTCAAAGACACACTAGACCATATGGGTTTAATATTTATATTTTCAGAGCATTTTACCCCAAAGTAGCAAGATATACATTCTTCTCAAGTGCACATGGAACATTTTCTATGATAGAGCACATGTTAGTACACAAGTCAAGTCTCAATAAATTTAAGAAGATTCAAATCATATCAACTGTCTTCTCTGATTACAATGGTATAAAACTAGAAATTAACTACAAGAAAAAAATGAAAAATACACAAACACATGGAGGCTAAATAACATGTTACTAAATAATTAATGAGTTATTAATGAGATCAAAGAAGAAATCGAAAGATACCTAGAGACAAATGAAAATGAAAACACAATGACTCAAAATCTATGGAATGCAGTGAAAGCAGTCCTAAGAGGGAAATTCATAGCCATATACGTCTACTTCAAGAAACAAAAAAAAAGCTCAAATAAACAATCTAACCTTACACTTAAAAGAACTAGAAAAAGAACAGCAGACAAAGCCCAAAGTGAATAGAAGGAAGGAAGATCAGAGTGGAAATAAATGAAATAGAGTCTAGAAAAACAATACAAAAGATTAAGAAACCAAGAGCTGGTTCTTTGAAAGGATAAAAAAAAAAAATCAGCAGACCCTTATCCAGACTCAACAGGGAAGAAAGAGAAAAGACTCAAATAAATAAAATCAGAAATGAAAGAGGAGAAATAATGATGAACTCCACAGCAATACAGTGGATCATAGAAAATACTATGCCAACAAATTGGACAATCTGGACGAAATGGACACATTCCTAGAAACATACAATCTCCCAAGACTGAGACAAGAAGAAACAGAAAATCTGAACCAATCAATTATCACCAATGAAATAGAATCAGTAATCAAAAACCCTCAAAATACATAAGTCCTGGACCAGATGGCTCCATAGGTGAATTTTACCAAACATTCGAAGAATTATCACCTATTCTTTTCAAACTATCCCAAAAAATTCAAGAAGAGGAAAGGCTCCCTAACTCCTTTTATGAGGCCATCATTACCTTGATTCCAAAACCAGACAAAGACATTACAAAAAAAGAAAACAATAGGCCGATATCTCTTATGACCATTGATGCAAAAATTCTCAAAAAAATATTAGCAAACCGAATTTGGCAATACATAAAAACATGATACACTTTGATCAAGTTGGATTTATTCCTGGGATGCAAGGTTAGTGTAAATAATATCCACTAATCAATTAATGTGATACACCACATTAACAAGTCAAAAGATAAAAACCGTATGATCATGTCAATAGAAGCAGAACAATCATTCGACAAAATCCAGCAACATTTATGATCAAAACTCTCAGCAAAGTGAGACTAAAGGGAACATACCTCAACATAATAAAGGCCATATATGACAAACCTACAGCTAACATCATATTCAATGGGGAAAGGCTAAAGTATTTTCTTTAAGATCGGGAACAAGACAAGGATGCCCACTTTCACCACTCCTCTTCAATATTGTATTGGAAGTCTTAGCCAGAGCAATAAGACAAAAAAAAGAGAAATCAAAGGCAACTGAATTGGAAAGGGAGAAATATAACTCTCTTTATTTGCTGATGACATGATACTATATATAGAGAAACCCTAAAGATTCCACCAAAAAACTGTTAGAACTGATCAATGAATTCAGTAAAGTAGCATGTTACCAAATAAATATCAGTGGCATTTTTATACACCAATGGACCACTTTCCTACACTATATACAAGAACAGACTCAATGGATTAAAGACTTAAATATAAGACCCGAAACCATAAAACTCCTAGAAGAAAATAGGCAGCTAACTCTCTGATATTGCTAACAGTTATTTATTTTCAGATACATCTCCCCTGGCAAGAGAAAGAAGAGAAAAAAATTAACAAATCGGATTACATCAAACTAAAAAGTTTTTGTACAGCAAAGGAAACCATCAACAACTGACTGAATGGGAGAAGATATTTGCTAATGATACATCTGATGAGTAGCTAATATTAAAAAGATATAAATAACTCATACAACTCAACAACGACAACAAAACAATCCAATTTAAAAATGGGCAGAAGACATGAACAGATACTTCTCCAAAGAGGATATAGAGGTGGCCAGTAGACATATGAAAAGATGCTCAAGGTCACTAATCCTCAGGGAAATGCAAGTTAAAACCACAATGAAATATCTTCTGACACCTGTCAGAATGGATATTATCAATAAATCTAAAAACAACAAATATAGGTGAAGATATGGAGAAAAGAAAATCCTTATATGTTGTTAGTGGGACTGCAAATTGGTATTGCCACTATGGAAAACAGTCTAGAGGTTTCTAAAAAATTAAAAATGTATCTACCTTTTGACCCAGCAATTACACTTTTGGGTACTTGTCGGGAGCCATTTTGAGACATGATGGAAGCCATTATGAGGCACTGAAGAAGTCACGTAGCTAGAAGCCATAACATGGTTACTGAGTTTGCTTAAACAATGGTTCTAGGAAACAAGAAGTTGAGTTACCTTGGTGAGCCTCATAAACTCACCTTTTAAGGTAACAGAATGTTTTACAACCATGGAGACAGGGATACGTATGATCATATGTAATTGGCAAGCATTGTTATAGATATGTATGGTGTGCTTTGCTATGGTAACATAGTGATTGATTATGGTACTCAAAAATCACATAAATAGGCTATGCTAAATAAACTTGGGGCTGCAGCATTGACTCGCCCTCCCACAAAGATCTTTTCTGTCTTCTCTTTTTTCCCTTAGGCTTCACCCCCCTCTTTTGGGTGCTGTTCGATCTCAGCCAGCTGGCTCTGGCAAGTGGTGCCCAAACAGGGACTTGGAAGCTTGGGACAGAACGCTGACGGAACGTTGAGGTGAAGACCGCCACCGCAGGAAAAAGGGGGGCCCCCGAGTATAAAGCCAAGTAAACGGCAGAGGTGAGTGTGGTGGAACAGTCTGGAAGTAAGACACCGCGTGAAGTGAGTGCTCAGAAAAATAAGGGTTGCGGTGTTTGTAAATACAAAGAAATAAGAGAAAAGTCGACTTAATAAGAGAAAAATGGGAAATAGAAATAGCCGGCAGCTTTTTGTACATATGCTTAAGAATATGCTCTGAGCTAGAGGAGCTAAGGTAGGGTATCAACAATTGTGTAATTTTTTAGAATTTATAGAAAAAGTTTGTCCCTGGTTCCCTGAGGGGGGAACAGTGAATTTAGAGACATGGAAAAAGGTAGGAGAAAAACTACAAGACTATTATGATGTCCACAGACCTGGCAAAGTTCCTGTAGATACTTTTTGCTTGTGGACTTTAGAGATAGTCTAGATCCTAGGCATGAGAGGGAAAAAGCAAATGAAGACAGTCAGGCAACCGGGAAGGAAAATGAAACTAAGCCTTCCGTGCCGCCGACACACCCTGAGCCTTTCTTTGAGTTTTTATTTTCTAGACACGGAAAGGAATCATTGGATCCGGGGGATGCAGAACAACTAGAGGAAGAAGCCACACAATATCATAATGAAGAAGGTTGTATTCCCCTCGTGCCGGCGGTTGGCTCTGATAATAAAACTAAAGATCTAGAAAACATTGTTCAGGGATTGCACAGTGCAGTACAACAATTAACTCTGCAACTGGGAAATCAGGAAAAAACACTTAAAAAACCTAGCAGAGACCCCTATAGGATAGATCCTCTGCCTCCGTTTGAGGAGCCACAGCTAGTCATTGCTGTTGTTAAGCAGTCTTGGGGGCCTAAACTTTTTTCGCCTTTACAAAGTACATTACATCATGCAATACAAAGAGGTGATGATATACAGGGGTTTCATTTGACGTGTCCTGTAACAGAACAACAGGCTCAAGATGCGCAGGGTCAACAGGTTCGCTCGAGAGGGCATAATCCTATCCCCTTTAAATCTATAAAAGAGTTGAAATTGGCATGGGCTCAGTATGGTCCTACTACCCCTTACACTCAGGCTATCCTAGAAACATTATCTTTAGAAGCCCTAACTCCTGCTGATTGGAAGAATTTAGCTCGAGCTTGTATCACCCCTGGGGATTTTTTATTATGGACATCAGAGTATTATGATCAATGTGAAAAAACAGCAGAGAAAAATAGAAATGAGAATCCCCCAGTACAAGTTACGTTTGAGATGTTAGCAGGAGAAGGCCAATATTCTGCAAATGATCAGCAATTGGAATATGAGGGAGGAGCTTAGGCACAAATAAGTGCTGCTGTGAAAAGGGCTTGGTATAAATTACCCGCTACTGGAAGGCAAACTGAAGATTTATCTAAGATAAGGCAGGGACCCCATGAGCCATTTCATGAATTTGTAGCACGGCTTATGGAAACAGCTCGAAGACTGATAGGGGATGCAGAGGCAGGTATGCTTTTAGTAAAGCAGCTGGCTTATGAGAATGCTAATTCAGCATGTCAGGCTGCTCTCAGGCCATATAGAAAGAAAGGAGATATGGCAGACTATATCCGGTTGTGTTTTGATATTGGGCCGGCATATACGCAGGGTCTAGCCATGGCCGCAGCATTGCAGGGAAAGACAGTTAAAGAAGTGCTATCTCAACAAGCTAGAAATAGTCAAGGGAGAACTCTTGGCAGCCCTAGCTATTGCTTTGAATGTCAGCAACCTGGACATTTTGCTCGAAATTGTCCTCAAAGCTGGTCCCCGCAGAAACCTTCACCTCGCTTACCAGGACTATGTCCTCGACGTAGAAAGAGTAATCATTGGGCTCGAGACTGTAAGTCTGCAAGAAACATTCAGGGCTGGTCTCTGTTGGGAAATGGGAAGAGGGGCCCGCTTCAGGCCCCACAACAATGTTATGGGGCACTTCAGACTTTCATTCCCCAGCAAGGAAATTCGTTTGGGACCTCTACGGAGCAACCTCAGGCAGCACAGGACTGGACCTCAGTTCCTCCACCTACGCAGTACTCACTCCTGAGATGGGTATCCAAGCCCTTCCTACTGGAATTTAAGGGCCTTTGCCTAAGGGGACAGTTAGATTGTCATTAGGGAGAAGTAGTACTACCATGAAAGGAATCTTAGTGCAACCAGGAGTTATTGATGAGGACTATACAGGGGAAATAAAAATAATGACTCACTCACCTGCAGGAATCTCAGTTATACAATCAAGCCAACACATAGCACAGTTGCTGCTACTGCCTCAGGTACAAACTAGCAATGCCTCGAAAAGGAATCAGAGAGGAAATACAGGATCTGGGTCATCAGATGTGTACTGGGTACAGGCCATAGGAGCTAAACGCCCAGAAATTACTTTAAATATTAATGGAAAGAATTTTTGGGGATTGCTAGATACTAGGGCTGATATTTCAGCCTTCACTGTTGAACAGTGGCCTGTGGCATGGCCCAAACAGCCTACTATGACACAATTACAAGGAAAAGGTCAGAGCCAAAGCCCGGAACAAAGTAGCAATATTTTGTCTTGGAAAGATGCAGAAGGCCATAACGGGACTTTTCAACCATATATTGTTCCAGGTCTGCCAGTTAATCCGTGGGGAAGGGATGTTATGAAAGAAATGGGAGTGTATTTGTAAAGTCCATGTGAGTCTGTAACTCAGCAAATGTTTGACCAGGGGCCTTTGCCTGATGAAGGATTAGGAACTAGGGGCCAAGGAATTCAAGAGCCTTTGATGCCTATTCAAAGACCCCAGAGGGCAGGCTTAGGGTATTTTCAACAGAGGTCACTGGGCAACCTGTACTCCACGCAGACCCAATCACGTAAAAAAGTTGGGATTCTGTGTGGGTGAATCAGTGGCCTCTGACTGCAGAAAAAATTACAGCTGCTGAGCAGTTAGTATAGGAACAGCTTGACAGCGGACATATCATTCCTTCTAACTCTCCTTGGAATTCTCCCATTTTTATTATAAAAAAGAAATCAGGTAAATGGAGATTATTGCAGGATCTTAGGAAAGTTAATGAAACCATGGAACTGATGGGAGCGTTGCAACCAGGATTGCCTATACCATCGGCTATACTCAGAGCTACATACAAAATTATTCTTGATTTAAAAGATTGCTTTTATACTATTCCATTAGCTCCTGAAGGCAGCAAGAGATTTGCTTTTGGTGTACCATCAACTACTTTTAAAGAACCTATGAGGAGATATCAGTGGACAGTATCACCTCAAGGGATGGCTGATGGTCCCACTGTGTGTCGAAACATTTGTAGCTCAAGCAGTGAGTAAAAGCGGGCCAGCACATCCACAAGTGTACCTCATTCGTTATATGGATGACAGTCTTTCGGAAGAAAAAGCGCAAGGGCGACTGCTAGCGGCGTGTGCTCACCTTCAAAAAGCTCCTAAGAAGCAAGGATTCGTTATCGCCCCGGAAAAGGTGCCGACGGAGCCTCCTCATTCTTTTTGAGGATGTAGATTATACCGCAAGACTATATTGCATCAGAAAATTCAGTTGAGAAAGGACCAGTTATTGACTTCGAATGATTTCCAGAAACTCTTTGGTGATATTAATTGGCTTAGACCATATTTAAAAATTTCTACGAGTGAATTAAAACCTCTGTTTGACATTCTCAAGGGGGACCCTGCTCCTACATCTGAAAGAGAATTAACAGAAAATGGTCAGCTCACCTTACGGAAGGTCGAACAGGTCATAGAGCAAGGACAGGAGACTTATGTCGACTACTCCCAGGGATGGGCCGCTCATGTCCTAGCTACCGCACGCACGCCCACTGCGGTGTCGTGGCAGAGAGGTCCTCCGCTTTGCTTGCATTTGCCTGTGTCACCAGCTAGGGTGTTAACTCCTTATTTTGAATCTGTTGCTTGCTTAGTGCAACTGGCTCGAGAAGAATCTTGCAAATATTTTGGAGCAGAGCCTTCTTTAATTGGCATTCCTTTTACTAAACAACAAATAGACTGGTTATTTCGGAATGAGGATGCACGGGCTATTGCCTTTGCCCACTACCCCGGAGTTATAGACAATCATTTTCCAAGAGACGGATTGTTACAATTTGTCAATAACCATGCTTCAGTGGTTCCTAGGATTATGAGACCAACTCCTATAACGGATTCTCAGGTAATTTTTATTGATGGGTCTTCTAATGGCACTGCTGCTTATGTGATTCAAGGTCAGCCACATATACTGCATACACCTCCTGCCTCAGCTCAAACTGTAGAGCTGAGAGCAGTGGCTGCCGTATTTACACTTATGGCTCATTGTTCTTTTAACCTGTACACAGACAGTCATTACATTGCTAGAGCTGTACTGGTATTAGAAACAGTAGCTTACATTGACACTGCAAATAACAAGTACAGGAACTTTTTTCTCAAGTGCAAAGATGTTTGCATGCACGAGTCCATTCATGTTATGTGGGTCACATTCGAGCACATTCAGGACTCCCAGGACCTTTAACAGAGGGAAATGCTCTTGCTGATAGAGCTACTCAGGTAATCGGTCTCACTCAGTTGGAGCTTGCCCAACAGTCACATGCATTGCATCATCAAAATAGTCAAAGTTTGAAAAGGCAGTTCAATATTCCCAGAGAGGCAGCTCATCAAATTGTTAGACAGTGCTTTACATGCCCAGAGCATCAAACTGTACCCCATTATGGCATCAATCCGCAAGGCTTGAAGCCTAACCAGTTATGGCAAATGGATGTTACACATATTCCAGAGTTTGAAAAGCTAAGGCATGTGCATGTAACAGTTGACATGTACTCTGGGTTTACTGTAGCTACAGCTCAAACTGGAGAGGCTACTAAACATGTCATTTCTCACTGCCTCAGATGCTTTACTATGACAGGCCAACCCTCTGTGATTAAGACTGATAATGACTCAGGATACACTAGTCAGGCATTCCAGCATTTTTGCTCACAACTCTCTATCATGCATAAAACAAGCATTCCTTATAATCCTCAAGGTCAAGGAATAGTGGAACGGGCTCACGGTGCTCTCAAAAATCAATCAAATAAAATAAAGAAAGGGAGAGCTATATCCTGTCTCTCCACAAAACAGTTTAAATCATGCTCTTTTTATCTTGAATTCTTTAACTGTGGATGCTCGAGGATTTTCTGCAGCAGAGCGTTTCTGGCATCCAAAAACTCAGACCACATACGCACAGGTGAAGTGGAAGGATCCTCTCACAGGCGCATGGACTGGCCCTGTTCCGGTATTAATATGGGGACGAGGGCATGTTTGTATTTTTCCATAGAATGCTGAAAATGCCAGATGGTTGCCAGAAAGATTGGTCCAGTTCACGGGGACCTCTCCACCTCCAGAGATTACTCCTAATGATGGTAATGATGTTGAGTCCTCTGGTTAAAGGAGAATTGTATTGGGCCTACGTACCTGATCCACCCATTCTACATCCTTCTATCTGGGAAGGTCCAGAAATTATGGTAAAGGTGAATGACACATGATTGCTAGACCAACCAGCAATGGGCCGAGGAGATAAAAAAGAAAGGAAATTCAACTACACAGTATCGGGGATTGGTTTGCCTATCTGCTTTTCAAAAAGATAGTCAGCTACTACTGGATGCCTGCCAGTGTACGGTTCCAGTTTAATTGGAAATGATAGGGAAAAAAGGCTTCTGCTTTTCGGATTTAATTACCCAAAGGGGGCACAAGTGAACTCGCTTCCACCTTCTCCCATCTTTTCCTCCTTGCAGGGAGGAGTTGTTTTCCAGTCGGACCATTCATTGGAAAAGATTCTATGTCCCTGCTCCTGTCAGGTATAATGTGACTGGAACAAATCGATACATCTTAGACAGGTCTGGGGGAGAATGGGGAATTATAGGAGGACATGGAGCGCGTACCAGCTGGACAGTGGGACTATGGTGGAGTTTGCTTAAACAATGGTTCTAGGAAACAAGAAGTTGAGTTACCTTGGGGAGCCTCGTAAACTCACCTTTTAAGGTAACAGAATGTTTTACAACCATGGAGACAGGGATATGCATGATCATATGTAATTGACAAGCATTGTTATAGATATGTATGGTGTGCTTTACTATGGTAAAGTAGTGATTGATTATGGTACTCAAAAATCACATAAATAGGCTATGCTAAATAAACTTGGGGCTGCAGCATTGACTGTACACCCTCCCAGAAAGATCTTTTCTGTCTTCTCCTTTTTCCCTTAGGCTTCACCCACCTCTTTCGGGTGCTGTTCGATCTCAGCCGGCTGGCTCCGGCAGGTACTTATCCAAAGAAAACCAAAACAATAATTCGTAAAGATCTATGCACCCAAATAGTCATGGCAGCGCAATTTACAACAGCCAGGGTGGGGAAGCAACCTAAATGCCTATCAACAGAAAATTGGATAAAGAAATTATGGTTCATATATATATAATGGAATATTACTCAGCTATTAAAAAATGAAATCCTACCATTTGCAACAACATGGATGGACTTAGAGGTTACTATACTGAGTGAAATAAGTCAGACAGAGAAAGATAAATACCATATAATTTCACCTGTATGTAGAATCTAAGGAACAAAAAGAATAAACTAATCAAAAACAGACTCACAAATATAGAGGACAATTTGGTGATGGATAGAGAGAAGGGGAGTTGGGGGCTGGGAGAAAGGGATGAAGGGTTAAAGAAGTACAAATTAGGAGTTTATAGATGGTCACAGTGATGGGGAGCACACATAGGGAATATAGCTAGCATTAATATATTCGCTCAGTGGAAAACTAGAGGAGAGAAGGAGCAATTAGGAGGATTGTTTTATAAACTATGTAAATGTCTAACCCTAACCAACGTACTGTATATTTAAACTAATAAAAAGAAGTTGCAAATAATCTCACTGTGTTTTTATGTCATAATTTATTTAGCCAATACTCTACTCTTGGAAATTCATATTTTAAAAAATTATTACTACCAAGAACTCGGAGTAAAAATAATTGTTCCAGAAACAGTTTAAATGAAACATTAACAAGAACAAAAATAAAAACTTATTATTATAATTTTACCAGCTCTTGGATCAATGCTCATCTCTACTTTCTTAGCTTCTTTTTGTCCTGTACAATATTGGAGTTTTAATATTATACTCTGCTAAACACCTTGTCTTTTTATTAAGTTCCCTCAATAACTCTGTAAAGCATATATATTATCCCCCATTTTACAGAAGAGAAAATTATGGATTAGTGAGGTTTAGTAACATGTCCAAGGAGAATACAAGCCCAGGTTTGTGTCAATTTGTATCTCACTCCAGTAGAGTCTCCAAACAACAAAAACCACAAACATCAGCAAAGTGACACTCTGCCTCCTCCATTTTTAACCCCTGATCCCTCTAATGCTTCTACTAAAATAATGTCCTCTAAATACTTAAAGAAACCTGCCACCTATGACCATTATTTGAAGTTAGATATCTTCAGGTATCTAATTCTCCCTTCCACAGGCTCAGTAAATATTCATTCAAGTGCCCACGAAGGTGGAGAAAATAATAAATTAACTGTTGCATGTGTGTGTGTGTGGGGGGTGGGGGGGAACAGGCTGGGTGGATACTAGTAATAGCTATGATTTATTCATATCAAGTTTGTCAGGCTTGACAGTAAAAATACAGGCTTTGATAGTAAAAATACAGATCAAGGCTTTTTCCATGTCTTTAATAATTTTATTTTCCAAGTAAAGGCATTACTATGAGGTAATTTCATTAATAAAATTTTCTTATTAACTTATTGTTACTTGTTAAGTAGCAACTATATTAAAACTTTTTAAAAATATTCAATCATTTTGTCAGAAAATAATTTTCTACAACTTTGGTTAGTATTTCTTCTTTCTCTTTACCTATAACCTGTAAAGTGCCTTCTAGAAGTGACTCTAAAGAAATATAACAGGGGTTTTTAAAAGCCAACCTATTTATTGTTTTTTTTTAAGTTTACAAGTTTATGGCAAAAAAATTGTAATGGGAAAATTTTAATTTTTCCCATTATGTTTTTGGGAAATTTCAAACACATACAAACTTAAGGAGAATAATATAATTTTCATTTATCAATTAACTAGCTTCAACTAGTGGCATCAACAATTGGTAAACTTTTTCCATCAGTATCCTAACCTACTTTTTTTTGAGAAACTAATTTTAACAGCTATCGATGATTTTACATTTTTTTTTTGCAATTGATTAATATATGAACTATTTATGCCTGATTTTATCCCAATTTTTCCCCTTTCCTGCCTTTTATTAGGTCAAATTTTTAAGTTCCTTTTATGTTTTTATATTATATATTTCCATTATTTCATTAATTACTCCAACATGTTTCCTTTTTAAAAAATTTCACAAAGCCTAAAATTAAGCACTATCTCTATCCTGTTACTTAATACAAGGGCCTTAAAAAGATTTAACTTCTATATCTTGATCCATGAATTATTGCTGTCTAGTATTTTATTTTCACTTTGTTTATTATGCTCTGGAAATTATTATTTTTAATGTACATAGTTAATGTTTATTTCATATTTATAACTTGTCACTCCTTATTTTTTTCCTATTCCTTCCTTCTAGGTACAATTTTCTTCCAAAGCACTGCTTTGATCATTCTCTCACTAAAGCCCTGAGAGTGGTAACTTCTTGCATTTTCACTTTGTCTGAAAATGCCTCTACTTCACACTCATTTTTGAATGATAATTTAACTAGGTCTGGACTTCTATGTTTCCTGATTTTCTTTCTTTTAAATTTGGAGATATCACATAATGATACTGTGCTCTGGACTGTGAAAGTATCAGTACAGAATTGTTAGGGGTTTGCTTTTACCAAAAGCTTCAAGTATTGCCATGATGTCAAAAGAAATGTTATAGTAAATTCTTAAGAGTCTACATAGTTGAATGATGTCAGACTGTACAGTTTCATATAGCACAAACCTGTAATTTCAGTTTCTCAAAGATGACACTTCAACTACCAAAGTTCCAGTTTTGCTTTTTCACTTTTCTCTAGCAGGTGACCCAAATTCCTCATCACAGAAAGGCCCACAGCAAGCATCCTATACTGGCATGGCTTCCAGAACCTCTAATCCCAATGGCCTATCTGATCTGGAATCATGAAGGGCCACTACACGCTGACAGTTTCCCCTATGCACTCTGGCTTTAATTTCTCTGTACTTTTGGATTGTGTAGACTTATCTTCTTCCTTATGAATTTAGCTATAGATTTTTTTTATCAGCTTTTTGAGACATAATTGACTTATATACTGTACATAAAGTACATAATTTGATATGGACATGTGTATGTGTTTGCATATGTGTGGTGGTATCTCATCATGTGATTATTTTTTAGTTTTTTTTTAAATAGCTTAAGATATAATTGATATATAATAAACAGCACAGTTTAATAAGTCCTGACATATGTATACAGCCATAAAAACATCATCACAATCGATTAATGAATACATCTATCATCCACAAAGTTTCTTCTTTTCCCTTTGTAATAACTCCCTCCAGTTCCTCCCAACAACCCTTAAGTAATCATTAATCTGTTTTCTGTTCTTTCAGATAAGTTTGAATGTTGTAGAATTTTATAGAAATTTATCGATGTTCTGTGTATTCTTTTCTGTCTAGATTCTTTCATTCGGCATAATTATTTTGAGATTCTTCATTGTTATTGCTTGAATGATTCAACAGTTTATTCTTTTTATTGCGTAGGAGTACTCCATCATATAATATACCACAATTTGTTTATACAGTCACTTGCTGACATACATTGGGTTCGTTTCTAATTTTTGTCTCTTACTAATAAAACTGCTATGAATAATTCTTTGTATGCTTTCTTCTTAAGTAGATATCTAGGAGTGAAATGACTGTTTTCTTATTATTAAGCTTAAATATATGGACATAAGTCCTTTGTCAGATACTTTCTCTCAGCTTATAGCAAGCCTTTTATTCTCCTAACAGTATCTTTAAAAGAGCAAAAGTCTTAAGTTTTGATAAAGTACAATGTATTTTTTTTATTTTGTGGATTATACTGTTGGTGTCATATTTAAGAAATACTTGACTAAGCCAAGGTCAAAATACTTTTTGTCTTAAAAAGTTAACATTATTTTAGTTTTTTTTTAAGTGTACAATGAATTTTTTGCATATGCACATACAATTTGCTCATTTGTTGAAAAGATTAAGTTCTTCATTGAATTTCTTGTGTATCACCAAAAATCAGTTTTTGTATATGTAGAGATCTATTTCTAGACTCTCTTCTGTTCTATTGATTCATTTGTCTGTCTTGATGCCAATACCACTATCTTAGTCACTATGGATTTATAAGTCTTGAAATCAGAAATTGTGAACCCTCAAATTTTGTTCTTTTTCAAAGTGGATTCTGTTATTGTTTTCAGTTTACAGATTAGGTGTATCTTTTGTCAGATTTATTTTCTAAGTAGTTCATAATATCAATATATTGTTTATTTTTATGTCAACATCCCATTTTTCATTAGTGGTGTATAGAAAGTTTTTGAATTTTTTATCTTGATCTTGTATCATGTAATGTTGGTGAACTCAGGTTTTCTTGTGGCTTCTTTTAAATTTTATTAGACATTCTGTGTAGATGAGCATATTAAATAAATTTTACTTCTTCCGTTTTAATCTGGATGCCTCTTGTTTCTCTTTCTTAATTGCATTGTTAAAACCTTTAGCACAATATTAAATATAAGTGGTGGGAGCCAACATCCATGCCTTGTTTTCGATCTTAGTGTAAAAACAGTTAGCTCTATTAAGTATGATGTTAACTGTATAGTTTTTTGTAGGTGTCCTTTATTAGTTTGAGGATGTTTCCTTCTTTTCCTAGTTCAGTAACAGATATTTTGTATTTTTTTTTTAAATCAGAAATGAGAACTTGATTTTATCAAGTACTTTTGCTAATTTTTATTGATGACATGGCTTTTCTCTGTTAATTTGTTGATAAAGAATATTGACTTTGCAAGGTTAAACTAACTTTCCATTCCTGATAAAACTCCATTGGTTGTAACCCATTATCTTGTTTATATATTATTTTTATTTTGCCAAAATTTTATCCAGAATTTGTGATTCTATTTCATGAGGGACAGTGGTCTATCCTACTGTAATTTTACTTCCTTTAAATATTTTTGTTTTGTTTTGGTATTAGGGTATTTTTGGTCTTACTGAGTGAGTCAAGAGTCTTGAGCAGTCTATTTAGAATTGGTATTATTTTGTACTTAAATATTTGGTAAAATTCACCTCTGAAGACACCTTGGCATTGAGTTTTCTTTTAAAAAAAATTTTTAATATATATAGTACTATTTAAGTTATCTAATTTTTCTTGAATACTGATAGTTTACATTAATCAAAAATGTCTATTTCATCTAATTTGACAAATTCATTAGCATAAAGTTAGCTTTATAACATTCTTCCCTGTTGTCCTTATCTATGGACTAATAGAGCTGCCTCTCCATTGCAGATATTGATAATGTGTGTTCCATGCCTCTCCTTCTCCCTCCCTCCCTCTTTCTCTCTTTCTCTTTCTTTCCCTCTCCCTCTCTCTCATTAGTCTGGCTAGAAATTTCCCAATTTTAATGGTATTCTCAAATAGGTTGTTTCTTATAGGAGCATATAGTTGGGTTTTGCTTTTCTCCCAATCTGATAGTCTTTTAATTGGAGTTAATGTGGTTATTAATAAGGTTAGGTTTGAATTGCTTATCTAGTTATTTGTTATTCCTTTGTTCTATCTGTCTTTTGTCCTCTTTATCCTCCTTTTCTGCCTTCTTTCAAATTAATTGAATAGTTTTTATAATTCCAATGTATCTCCATTATTGACTTATTAGCTATTACTCTATTATTTCAGTGGTTGCTTTAGGATTTATATTTATATTATTGCAGTTTATAGTTATTTCCTTCCTCATAGACCATATCATTTCATATATTTGCTTATTCAAATGTTATAACTCCATATTGTATTGCTATTATTTTTGCAAGAATAGTCAATTATCTTTAAAGATATTTAGATTTTTAAAATCTTGTACACTTACCCATGTAGTTACTAGATGTGATAATTTTCAGTCCTTTACGTAGATATATATTTTTACCTATAGTCATTTTCTTTTGCCTGAGAATTTCCTTTAATATTTATTGTAATATGAACCTATTGGTGATGAATTTCCTCAGCTTTTAAATTCCAAAAAGATTTGTTCTTGAAAATATGTCAATATGCATTTTAGCTGGATAGAAATTACTAGGTTACTATTTGTTGCATTATGATTTAGAAATTCTCTCAAGGCAATATACTGGGGAAATCACAGGACTTACTTAATTTGTGTCCTATATCTCAGGGATCACTCTCCTGTATTGACTGATGTCCACCATATTGAAAAAAAAAATGTTTCATATGTTTTGTCCACTTTGGGGTATTTTAGGTTAGAACACAAATCCAATCTCTGTTACTCTATATTGGCTGGCAGTGGCAATTTCAGATATACGTGCACGTATGTGTGTGTATAACACTCTTTAGGTATTAATAAAACATTTTATTTTAATACATAAGTACAGAAAATTAATATAAACTCTACGTTTTAATATGAAGCCTTATCTATTTAAGAAAAACAACAGAGATGCATTTAATGCATAATGTCAATACCTCGGCTAGTGCTTGGTATAAGCTATTATTTCAGTTTCTTATGGACAATGTACCAAATGTATCTACTTACATTCCCATTAGTTTTATTGTTCTTAAAATAATTTAAAATAAACAATTTGGCAAGTTCTTTTGATGATATCCTTCTCTTTGGCTTTGTTTTCTTAACATATTCTAGATTGCAGTGTTGTGAATCATTCCCTTCACGTCTGTTGCCACCCATGATTTCTCCTCTGAGAAATTTCCTAGGTTTATAGAATAATACTATCATAGCCTTTGCAGTCTAAATGTTAAAACACTTGAGTGACTTACTCTGTTGACAAAAAAATAAAGAAGCAAAATAGAAACATTCCATTTCTATTAATAACATCAAGATTTATATTTTGGGTCTAACTTACTCTATTTTTCGATTAAAGTGTAGAACATTATTTTCATGAAAGAACAAACAATCTGTTAAAGATTTTGGGCAAAAAGAAATTTATTTAATCTTAATCCAGCCTGTAGAAAGGCATTTCCTTTTCTTTTATGTGGCATAAATTAAGTAAAAACATCATACTCTAAGCAGAGAAATGATGAAACAAGTTCGTTGCTATTGTGTGCTGATGTTAATATAGAAGAGAGATTTCATGACTGGAAGGCATCCATGATATTAAACAGGCCATGGGGCTGTGAAGTGCTGAGAGTGGTCATGCAGAGCAACAGGCCACAGGAATGCAAATCATCCATAAAGCCAAGAGTGGAGCTAGCAGGTGGCCTCACCCATTCATCTGATGTCAACACACTGTTCAGCTCAGGCCCCTCTAACATCTGGGAAGGCCCTCTATAGCTTTTAATTAAGTAGAATATAGGCCACACAATGTTCCTTCAGACAAGAAAACCACAGTTAAAAAAAAAATGGTATCTTCTATTCACCGTGAGCCATTCTCATTATATAAATAAATACTAGCATTTAACTTAGATTGTGTGGTGGTTTTAGTTTCACAGCTTTTCCATACATTATTTCAGCATTTTATGGGACATATTTCTTTGGCTTTTGCCTGACTGACCAAAATTTTCAAGAGGAAAGAAATGTGTTCTTTTAGTTCTCTTATGATTAACATTTTATACTTTCGAAATAGTTCTCCTTTAAAGAGTTTTAGAATAACCATAACACGTCTTTTCAAAATGAGTTTATAGAGGATTAACCTATAACAGTGGAAAGTGTCAGAGTATGGAATTAAGTCATTTTCTGAGGTCTGAGTCTGAAGCCAAAACCATTTGTAACTGTAATTCTGCCTGAAAGCGTATATATACACACACACATACACCCTCGCACATATTGAATATATCAGGTTATGTAGAACAAGTCACTGTCAAAAGCTACTTCAACTACCACTCTTTAAAAGTGTAAACAGTGAAATTTCTTAAAGATGTTAATTATTTATAGTGAACATTTAAATTTAGAAAGGCCAACCAGGGTAGTAAGAGTTTCAGAAGGTTCCTTTAAAATCTCATTACAATGATATTATTATTTAATTAGGTTAGTATTTTAGTCCTTTAAATATATGCAAAAGGCAGAATGTGGCTTTCAGAGGTAAAAATGTTCAATGTCTTTGTGAGAAAATATGGCTTTTCATTAGAAATGGGTTAAGCTTTCCTACACAGCAACTGGCTGATATAATTTCTAAATTGTTAACCAAGAGTAAAATTTTTACTAAGAGTCTAATAAAGTATTAGGAGATGCATACTAAGAACTTCTTGAAATCAGAGACTATATATTTTATGCTCATATCCATACATCTGTGTCTAACACATAATAAGTGCTCAATATGTGCCTGTTAAATAAAAGAAGAGGGAATGAGGATGTGGGACCACTGTTGATAATGATATACATGAGTGATAATATAAACTACAAAAATTGCACATACTCATGTAATAAAATATAAAGCAATTACACAGAGAAAGGTAGAATTCCCTCCATTCAAAGTCAAAACTTTTCATCAAGTTGTTCAACATTCTTCAAAATTCAGTTCTATCTAGATTTTGACTAAAGTTCCATTGTTCTTTCTGGCTAATTTGTTCCCATTCTTATGTTTTTCATATTTTTGGTGCATTAGACACACCTTAGAATTTCTTTAAAATTTACACAATAGAACCCCATTTCTAACTGACTAATTAAAACTGCCCCAGTTAGGACTGGCTCTGGTATATGTACCATACATTAAAATATTACAGACTATTCTCAGTCCCCGCAAATAATAAGCAGTGCTTTAGACACACCAAACTAGATATTTTTCTACCAAGATTCATTTTCTTAACTCTACACATTTGCCTATGCACTTCATTCTTCCTCAATTGCTCTTTTCTCCTTTTTTCTAATCGAAACTTAAAGATTCCTGGTAAGTTTTATACCCCTCTTTCCAACACTAACGTTCTGGGGGAAAAAGATAAATTGTTCTCTGCCCTTTCCCAAATCACTCCACTTATAATGAATGAGGTTATGTTACTCCAGTACACTTTGCAGCACATTAAATCTAGTTCCTAGCCCTTAGTTGCCAGGAGATCCCAATATTAACCATTGCTAGAGAAGTACTGAGATTTTAAAGGGCTGGTAGGGACTTAGACTGGGCAGAAAAGGGTTGTCTTATCTTCAGTGAAAATGTCCAGATACTCAGTACCATTCAAATGGATCTTCTTCTACATTGAGAAGAAATCTCAAGCTCTCTAACCATAGCTGAGTGTCCAGCTGTCCTTCAAACGCCCTGAGAGGGAGAAACCCAGGTATCATTCTCTTAAATGAAGTACCCTCTATTTAATCAATTTCTAGAATTAGCTTTCAATGGCCGTCAACCTACAGGATATAATCTGTTTAGGATTATCAGGAAGTTTCAAAAAACACAAAGGAGTTCTCATTTCCTACCCCACTAACAAGGAGCCTAGAATTCGGAACACAGGTTTATATACACACTTTTGGGCTCTTTCAAAGATACAAATGTACCTCTTATGCTTTTCTTTTTCTGCACATGCGCGCGCACACACACACACAAAATAACCTTTTAATATGATATTCTACCATAGAATTTTTAACCAGTTATAGTGATGTCTGCTTCTCTTTCTAGAATGTCAATGATCTTGTTATGAGATCTAGAGCTCAATCATTTAAAAATACATAGTAAGCAACTGCTCTAAACATACTAATACTCTCTATATAATGCATACTGTGTAACATACACTGTGCTAAATGCTGTTGATGAGAGAAAAAAACAACCCGTAAATCCCCACCCTCATGATACATGTAATTTGATGAATGATTCATGCAACTAAACAGGCAATTACAATAGGGGCATTCTAAGTACTATGCTGAGTACAGCAGGCTATAGGTATACAGGAGAAAAGCATCTAACCAACGTTTTCACCTTTAGAACACAGTGCCTATAGATAATTAGTTATTGATAACTTTCTTTTATGAAGAAGTTAGATCATTTTCTTTCACCACTATGAATTAAACTCAACCGCTTTGAAAATACTTATCTTTAAAAGAGGGTGGTATGAAGACGGTCTACAATTACTTTCTAGACTATAGGGACAATAAACAATATATAAAAATAACACTAGAAGAGACAATGTCAATGGTATCAGAATTACATCAGGTGTCCTGGGGAGACTTAACAGGACAAAGCCCTGCATGACCAGCACCATGCAGCAAGACCTGGGTTTTTAATGAGCAAGGTTTTTAATGGAAACTTGGAATCATTTATTCCTAGATTCACTGGTTTAAGGGTAGGATGATAATGAATCTTGGGCATATCAATCCCGGGAATAGAAGGTGGTGTATCCTGAAAGTTAGTAGATATGCGCATCATAGATGTTAGAAGAAAAACAACATTGGGCAGAGGCAGGCAGGGTGTTGGCAGTGGAGAAAGCAAATAAAGAATTGGTGCCTCAAAAAGTAGACTCGTATGGGGAAGTGTAATTTAACAATAACATTAAATTCTCCCATATTTTCTTTCATAATTACCATCAAATTCTGAGAAAAGTCTGTTAAAATCATAGGTTGAATAATAGCAACATGAAAGACAAAGTAACAAACTGAAGGCATTGTACCCCACAACAAATTGTCTGCTGGATTTCCAGAGAATAGTATGTTTTAGCAAACTGGGTCTGAAAATTCTCAAGCAGTGACCAGTAATAAAGTGAAAAGTTTTCCATGATGCAGCTAAAAGCAGTATGGATGGGCCTATGAATCTGAGGAGTGGTTTCATACTATATGACTTAGGAGAGGAATGGAATAGCCCTCTCTTGCCCCTCCCTTCTCCTAAATGCACCCTAGAAGGAAGAGAGACAGATGATTGGTTACTCTAATTTACCTCAAGCACAGTTTCCTTTTCTGTCTTTCTGATTCCTAATTAGAAACATGATAATACCTGGTTAAATTCAGTGGAACAAGATGGAGAGGAAATAAATCATTAAAAAAATTATAAAAGATCCATCAGAATAAAAAAAAAGGCACTGTACATGGGCTAGGTTATTCTCATGTTTGTAGCAGTAATTAGGATCATGTTTAAAAATTTAAAGTTCAAATTACCGACGTCCTAAATGAATTTTATGAGAATGTGTTGGCCAGTTAAGAATTTGGAGAATATCATACATGTTTGTGATTATTAATAAATAACAAAAAAGAAAATTTATTGAAATGTCAAAAGTGCAGTAGCAAGAATGAGGATATTTGGATTTATAATTTCACAAACAACTGTGCTCAGATGTGTACGTTTTTAAAAATATTATATTCAAAAATACTATATGTTAAATTTACCTTTTTTGTTATGCCTCCGCTTGTCTTGTATATTTATTGTTACAAATAACTCTATGTCTAACTCCTACATTAGCCATGATTGGTAAGTCATATGTACCTCTGAAATAGTATATTCATTAAGGGTATTAAAGAATATGTATGACAGATTCAGTTCTAAGTGTGATAATAAATATCCTCAAATTTACTATTATAGAAATAAAGTTACTTCATGGAGTTTTTCAGAAATATTTTCTAGCTAATTAATTGAAAGTACCTCCATTTCCTGAAAGTTGGAACCTACATAATGATATTTACCAGTTTATACTGATAGTGCTCAAAATAAAAAAAGTTAGCACTCAACTACATTTTTAACTAGAAAATCATTTTGCATTTATATCATTCAAAAGTGCTAATAAAGAAACTGTCTCCTCCAAGCTAACTAGAAAAGAAAAGAGAAAATTTGACTCAAGCTTTTAAAGAACAGTATGAAAGACTCTTCTGATTTATGTACAGTTGTTAGTGGATGACTCAGACTTTTGAAGGGAAAGGCAGTCTTTCAAATATTCTCTCCCATCCCTGGTTTCCCTCCAGTATTTTGTCCGAATCTATAGAAAGACTGAAGGGCTTGGGTCATCTCACTATGGCGAAGAAGTGAGCC
This sequence comes from Rousettus aegyptiacus, assembly GCF_014176215.1. Classification (NCBI taxonomy): domain Eukaryota; kingdom Metazoa; phylum Chordata; class Mammalia; order Chiroptera; family Pteropodidae; genus Rousettus; species Rousettus aegyptiacus. The sequence goes on from NW_023416284.1 coordinate 109,285,875, forward strand.
TTGTGGTCACATGCTACCTGCTGAATTCATGCTATTTTCTGCTGCAGTTGCACAGGTCTGATCTGGTCCCTAGACGATGACCACTTAGATACAATTACAGTTCAATACAGAGAGGGAACTGTTTCTGGAGTTAAGTAATGATCAGAAAAGAGAGACTGTGATTGAGTGAATAAATGTAACACTGGCCTTTCATGGGAACAGGATATTCATAAGAAACAGATGTCTGGCAAAGTGTTCCTTGCATATACATGCAAGTTGACAGGTGTGGTAGTTAGGGGATATGGATCCTCTGCTGATTACTTCTATTCTCTTAGTGAAATAGGAAGCTGATCATCAGCTGATAGCTTGGAGGGGAGAAGTGGGTTAACAATTTAAGAAACTATAAAGTGACTGCAGCAAAAAGACTCATTTGAGGTTGGTGGTCATTGATTTATTGGGAACATCGCTGCATTTTTCTCCCATCACATTGAGTCATGCGGCAAATGGTCTAGAATTGAATCCAATCAATATTCGTTTTTGTTGAATATGCAAAAAGTAGAATAAGAGGATAAGGGAGTTTAAGATGTATTCCAGTTATTTACTGTCTTGACAAGATTTTTTTGAGTAAGGGGGGAAAGCAGAACTTGAATGAGAGTAAAAGGTGACGGGGTTCATGGCTAGAAAGTTCTACTGGGAAAGAAAGTTACTAGAGTTGAATTAGAAGGAGTGAGCTGGAAAGTTGAAAAGGAGAACATTTTTTAAATTAGATTTATGCAGATACAATAACATCTAAATATGAAAATAAGCATTGGCGACTATAGTAAGTGGAGGAAAAAAGTGATAATTTGACTACATATAATCCAAAGTCATATATCAAAAACCACAAAACTGCAAGTCAAAGGACATACTGAAAAAAATGTTTGCAGCATATATGATAAAGACTTGATAGAATAACAAATAAATACTTCTTTTAAATCAATAAAGAAAACAAAAATATCACAATAAAAATTGGCAAACTAAGGATTAGGCAATACTCAAATTAATGATATGCAAATAAATAATAAACACATGAAGAGCTAATCAAATTAAAACATATGTCAAATTGGCAAAAAAATTTGTAAGTTATAACACCCAATGTTAGCAGATTTATAGTAATAAAATCATTCTCATACAATGCTAGTGATGGTTTAAATCGGCATAATTTTCTCAAAGCCACTTTGGCAATTATTTTTCAGATTTTCAAAACTACGTGTCCTTTGACTAACTCTATAACTAGGAATTTGTTCTAAGACACAATCAGAAATTTGTGTTTCTGATTATTTTTATTGCAGCACTTACTTAGTAAAAAATTGAAATCATTTTAAAAATTGGAATCACCTTGAATACAATGGTTATATAAAGGTTGATGGAATGAAAACAGTGGGCAATCTTTGAACATCGTTTTCAAATAAAACATATAATGATAAAATCTTCATTAAAAAGTGCTAAGTAACAAAAGCAGACTATAAAAGTATTCATACCCATTTTGCACCCCAATTATGTATGTGTGTGTGTGTGTGTGTGTGTGTGTGTGTGTGTGTATGTGTGTGTGTTTGTGTATCTTTGGAGATGTTATGTCTGCACACAATTATATACGAAAAGCAGTAAACTGTTAGTGCTTATCTTTGGATGCTGGATCACATTAAAATACTTTTCAACAATATTAATGCTTCATCTCATAAGGGAACCCTCACCTATAGTTTGAAAGAACTCAACACAGAAGAAGAATGAGATACAGTGAGAACAAATTTTAACGGCATTTGGGTTTCTGGATCTAGTCATGCATAAATCCCACTCCCCATTGTCTTTCCCACAATTTTGTTGAATACACAAGTATGTTACTCATATTTTATTTGTTCTGTTTTTTTCTCCTGTAGATGTAACTGATTTTTTATCATTTGAATCAGAGTGGTAAAAAAGGTTAATATAATCATTATTATGAATTACACAGCAATGAATTCTAAGTATATAAATCTTTGTATAATTTCCCACCATTTTCCTTCTAATAGATTCTTAGAAGGGACTAAGTATGTCAAAATCTTACTGGCTGCTTTTGCAGTTAAAAGAACTATGACATAAACACATTATCCAAAAAGATCAGCCAGAAATAAAGGTGGAGTTTGAAAGAGTGATAAAACATGGATGCATTCTAGGCTCTAGTTCTGAGTTTTGAAAAAAAAAAAAAAACAAAAAAAAAACTTGACTTTCATTAGTGAATATGAGGTTCAGAGAGAATGACATCAACTCTAGTAGAAATGCCATTTTGGGGAATCAGAACTACTGCCTTCATGCAAAACGAAATATTCATGGCACGTTATTAGTGTAACTCTCTCTATAGAGGGGCCAAGTTCTCCCACCTCCCAGGGCCATTTGGCAATGTTCTACTGGAATGTAGTCAGTAGATCAGGGATGCAGCTAAACATCCTACATTTCACAAGACAAAGCCCCCCCATGACAAAGACTTATTCAAAGAATTAGCACCAAATGTCTGTAGAGCCAAGACTGAAAATCCTGCAATAAAGGCATACACTAGCTTAGAGATTCAGACTATTTATCCCTATTGATTATGTACTTTTATAGGAAGCAGAAGAGTATTAATATACTTTTACCTTTATTTTCCCTATTTCTAGCCTCTATGCCAATCATTTATCATCTTTTAATTTGAAGCTTCTAAACAGGTTACAATATAGTTAATTAGATTTTAACTTTCTGGGTTCCAAACATTCCTGTCTCCCTAGGGTTATAACCAAGTCAGCTGGGACTTTTAAGATGTGGCCTCAATGTCTCATTCACATAGAAAAGCTAGATCATAGGATATCCATATTTTAGCTTTTCTAAAAATTGCCAAATTGGTTACATCGGCTTAAGTTTCCTTCAACAGATTTTACTCCATAACCTAACCAACAATTAGTACTTTCAGACTTTGACTATTTGTCCATCTGGACATCATTCTTGTTTTAATAAGCATTTTTTTCTAATTTCTAAGGCAGTTGAGAATCTAGCAATAGTTTATTGACCATACTGGTTTCATCTTTTACAATTTGCATATGATATTCTTCTCCTTTTTTTTTTTTCTTGTAGTGTTTCATATTCAATTACAAGAATCTTTATACTTCCTGGAAACTATTCTTTTCTCTGTTTTAACATTTTGTAATATCATTCAATAGAATGGTAGCAATCCTTATGATTAAAAAGATATTCACATATTTTTTAACCTAAGAAAATGTATACTTGAGTATTAACTCCAAAATATGCTACCCTCAACAGTTAATTAATTTCATAGAACCAGAGATAATCATCATTTCTTATGTTTGAATATCTTTTTCACTTTTAATAAATTTTCAAATTATATTATTTCTAGTTTTTCAAATATATTTGAAAATACCTTAATCTGTTATTTTACTATTGAATTTTCTTCAAAATCCAGATCTTCTGTAATAAGTTTGTCAATTATTAGTTATATTTATGCCATAAATGTTTCATCTAATAATTTTAAAATAAACTATAATCCATTTTCTGGTGTTTATCTTTGCTATGAGAAAACTACAATAGGGATTTATTTTATTTTATAGAGAGCTGAATGGTATCTCTTTCATCTGCTTATTCAACAAATATTATTGCATTCCTACTGGGTGGCAAGTGATATTTTAAATAGAGAGATCATAGTAGTATACGAAATAAATTTAACTCCTGCCCTTATGGAGCTAACATTGTAGAGAGGTAGACAAACGATAAGATAAATATGTAAAATATGTTAGCTACTGGTAAGTGCTTAAGACAAAATTTAAGTTTAAAAAAGTGAGTATCTGTGTGGGAGGTAAAGGGAGTATGATTTTCGATAAAATAGCCAAAAAAAAAAAAAAAAAGTCTCACTGAAATGGCACTCACGGAGAAATTAAAGGATATGAATAAATGGAAGAAGAGCATTTCAAATCAGAGATAGAATAAGAACAAAACAGCTAAAGCATGAGGCTTGGATGGTTGGACAAAAGGGATTTTAGGCAGAGGAGTAAAAGATAAGGTAAAAAAAATAATGGAGGAGCAGATATGTAATTTTGCCTTTACTCTAAAATGGAAAAGTTTACAGTAGACAGTGACCCCATCTGACATCGGTTTGAAAAGGATCACTCCAGCTTCTGTCTTGAGGAAAGTCTGCCTGGAGATATTAGCATAAACAAGAAAAGTTAAAAGATGGAGCGAGCAGTCTGCACTTGTCTCTCCTCCCATTCCTTTTAAAATCCACTCCAATAAAAATTTGCCCTTGCTCATTTTCCTATTATTAAGGTAAATCCAGTGGTCAATTTTAGGTCATTTTAATGACCTCTCAGGACCATTCAATCTCCTGATACATTTCTTTCACCTGGCTTCCAAGTTATCATGATCTCTTTGTTTACCTCCTAACTTACTGGCTCTTTTCTCAGTGTCCTTTGCTGGTTTCAACTTACATCCTCAGGCATGTAATGTATACAATTTCAGGGCTCATTCTTCCTTTTCCTTTCTTTATCTACAATGATGCCCTTGATGATCTCATCCAGTCTCCTGGCTATAAAATACCATGTGAAGATTGACAGTTCCTAATTTCATTTTCTCTAATAATTTGCTATTGAATTCAAACCTTATATGTCTAATTATCCGTGATGTTCATTTTCAGACCTGCTCTATCTGCAGTCTTCCTCATCTCAGTCAATTCTTCAATTCCATTCTTCCAGTTGCTTAGGACAAAAACATTGGAATATAAAATCAGGGCTAGAAAGGTAGGCTAGAGATATAAATGTCAGGGTTATCAGCGTATAGATGATTTTCAGGGAATTTCCCTAAAATTATATTTCGTTTTTTCTTAAGATACAAGGGGTCCCTTATGTTTGTAAAAAGACATTCTTCAGTACAAATTAAAGAATATCAGAATGAACTTGTGAATAGACACAAAATTGGATTCTTCCATAGTGAAGCTGGGAAGTCACTCAAACCTCAACCTGACAGAATTTATTTGCATATCTAAAGACAGGAATTATTTTGCATAACTGTTAGTTACAATTTACAGAGTTGTAAAACACTCAACAGAACACTTACAGAATTAGAATCAGATACCCCCAAAAAGGGTGTTGTGAATAGTGCAGTTTTTCACTGGAAATATTCTGTAAACAATTTACTTATTTCAAATTTCCTAACTTATACTGTAAGTAGAAGTTATAAGAAAATTGAAAAACTAGAGTAATAAATAACATAGAAAAGCAAAATTATTTTTTCACTAATTTAAACATATTTAGATTTTTATAAGACATGTAGAAATGTTAAACACAACAAACATTCTAATAACAGCCATTCTTCGATAATTTTACTATACAACATAAAATGTTTCTAGTTCTCAAGGTTATATTCAAATTTTCTATTTCAGTATCCTGATAGTAATTTAATCAATTTTAATCACTCTAGAAGACCTATTAGGAAACTATTATTCTCTCTGTAATAAGTTAGCACTTGAAAAAAAAATAACTGTCTTGGAAAGCATCAATCAGATAACTTTCTTAAACTTGCATATGCGTGGTATAACAAAGAGTTTCTAGTCTTTGCCCCTGGTTCCTACCTTAGAGTTAAAAAAAAAAAACTTGGATTAATTTACTAATAATTATAATAATAGTAATAATAATAAAGAAAAGAAACAAAAAAATAAAAAATAATTATTGATAAAAAAACTTGGAAATTTTCTGAGTAGGAGTGTCTTTGTTATGCTAATTACGTGGCTCATATTGGATCCACAGATAGCTTCAGAACCACTGGCTGGCATCCAGAAAGGCCAGTTATTAAAGCACTGGAACTTTGGGCTACTGTAAACTCTTACAAGGGGAAGGGAGCTGAAGTTTGAGTTCATCACAAGGTTGATGATTTAATCAACCATGCCTACAGAATGCAACCTCAGTAAAAACTCTGGACAACAAACTTAGTGAAGCTCAGGGGTTGGTGAACACATCAATGTGGGAGGGAGACATGCCTAGATTCCACAAAGAGAGGGCACAGAAACTTTAGATTTCCTCACCCCCACCAGACTTGATGTCTCTCTTCCATTTAGATGTTCCTGAGTTATATCTTTTATAACAAAATTATAATTATGATCATAAACATAGTGCTTTGGGTGAGCTGTTAGTCATTCTAGCAAATTATCAAACCCCGTGGGAGTTTTGGGAACTTCTGACTTTTTAGCTAGTCAGTCAAAAATGCAGGTGGCCCCTGGACTTGTAGATAGCACCTGAAGTGGGGGCAGACTTGTAAAGGCCTTTATCTTTAACTTAGGAGGTTGGCACTAACACTGGATAGTCATTGTCAGAATAAAATTGAATTGTAGTTGGTGTCAGAGAATTGGTGTCATGACAGAATAAGTAAATAATGATCAGTATAGAATAATATATATCAATGATAATTAGGAAAAATTAGGCTTATGTGAAATACTAAGGGGTGACCAAATTTGTTGCTGGGTCTGTGCATGTGTTATTCAATTATCAACACAATTCAATGAAAGTAAATCAATTTATGAAATAAATTTAGTTTTTCTATTTATGAGTACTGAGACCTAATTGTGCAGAAATTACAATAACTTTTACCAAAGTAACTTTTCCAGAGGATTTCCTTTCCCACCCACATAAATATATAAAGAGGAAGCTTCTGGGCCAGTTTTTCCTACTGCAAAGTAGAAATATGGCAGATATCCAATGTATGTGAATAGTATAAGTGGTAAGCCTGAATGATGTAGGAACAAAACCTACTTTTTAAGTCATCATATTTCATTGCTTACACATCTTTCTGGCATCAGCGCATCTTGATTTCATTTAACCAGTTTTTTCAGCCATCTACAAAATACAAATGTAAGGCTTTTACAAAGAAATATTGGGAAAAATAAATCCAGATATAAGCAGTACGTCTACAGGATTGTTATAGCAGCTCCAATTATAATGAAAGCAATGTTTTTAAGCTTTCTTGCATTAGGAACATAATGCTCCCAGTATTTCAGAAGCCAGGGGTCTATTTATAATGGTCTTGGTCTCACTATGCCAAATCCTTAGCATGTGAACCGAAGCCAGAAAATCAAGGATCCAAATTACACCATGCAGAATGCCAATGTAAGTTTCTTTTCCATTTCCTAAAGCAAAATAAGACTAAGAATTTAGAAAGCCCAGCTAAAAATATGCTTATCTTTGAGTCTTCAAATGTGTGAAATAAAAATAAGCATCTGACCTCTATTTCTTGATTTAAATCTACATAAAGCAGTACAGAAACTATTAGAAACAAATTTTATGACAAAGAGGAAGAATTACATATAAACTGCACAAAGAAAGTAAGTCAGCATTAGGCTGCTCCCTTTCTTTAGGACACAATAGAGAAAACTTAACTGGTTTCAAAAGAAGTAAAGAAGCTGCTATTATATCAAAAGATCTAAAGATAAAACTGCCAGAAGACTAAGTACAGTGATTTTACCTACTATCTATAAATCTCAGGTGGTGAAGAAAACAAAATGGAAGGAAGGTTGATGAAAATTCCTGGAAAACTGTGCTGTTATTGATTCACTTACTGTGAATCTTCTTCATTTTCATATAAGCCATAATGAGAGTATTGGTTTTTATACCTACATAGTATTAGGACATTTTATAAACGGAAACACCCAAACTCTGGAACTTGAGCTATTTTTTCCATTTTCCATTTCAACTACTGAATTAGTACCAAACCATCACCACTGCCTGTTTATTATCATGCAGGTTAAAAGTTCTGAAGCTCTGAATAATTCCTTTATAAAAATAAGTTTCTTCCTAATAGCATTAAACGTTTCATTAGCGTGGATATTTCCAAAATATCATCTGATCAAAAAATAAATTCTAAAAATGTTAATTCCATATTTTCGATCTAGAAAAAATAAATTAATAAGCATTCTGTTTAGCAGACATTGGGTTTTTAAAAATTATTATAATTCAAGGGATACATTGATGTACCACTTTCTCCTACTCGGTGGTCATAGAAATGATAAAATTTAACATCCAGTCAGGTTCATGACCAGCTAGCTCCTGGCTCCCCATATCTGCCAGCAGGGGAGACCCTAAGAAAATGAAATGTCCCTTGGAACTCTCATAGTCCCTTACAAAGCACTTGCCTCGTGTTGCTCCAGCATCCCTCCCTACCGAAAACCTCTCACGATCATTTATGACTTAAAGTAGCTTCCCAAAAAGGCATTGCTTAACAACAACAAAAAATATGAATTATATCAGTGTTATTTCAAGTATTTCACATTGCTTGTTCAGTTTCCACATAAGCTGTTTCTCCCTCTGGACAATGATAGAGATTACAAATTGGTTTCTCTTCTACCACCATGAAGCTAATTTGGCTTAAAAATACTTAGGATTGATTATTTAACCCAAAAATATTTACATAACATGGAAATACTATTTTTTTTTCTTTTTGGTGGATGGCATTCACTCTTTAAGAAAGCCTTCTTTCTAAAGCTAAAACATTTATTTCCTTATTTAATTTGTCTATTATCTTCCCTGCCTTTGATATCTTCTTTTCTCTACAATTGCATCCATATAGTAATAGTCAACAAAATAATCTCTACTTTTCTGTTATTTTTATAGCTTTCATAAATATAAAATATCTTATTAATTATATTAGAAAATACTAGTCATTCTCATTCATAAAAGAATCACAAAGATGACTTATTTTAGAAGATACCATAAACAATACATCTAAAATTCTCTGTCATTATAGTACTTGGCTTGGTTACCCTCAATAAATCAGAAGTCTCTTTCACAGTGGCCTAATATTTTCTATCCATTTAAACAGTATTCTACTCCTGACTAGTAAGCTTTTTGATTTATTAGTTAATGTTATCTTTTTAAACTTGACATTCTGCATATATTTTTGTAATACACTTCCCTGTAATTCATTTATTACCATATAAGTAAATAAAATTCAGTTTAACATAGTATTTTTTTTATTAATTGAAATATTTTCAATGCATTTGTAAGAGGAATGCAGCCTAGATTAAAAATAAGGAAAAGACAAGAAAAGGAGTGCTTATGTTATAGCCTTAAAACTTTGAAATGGTTACCTGAGCAAGATGGTAGTAAAAAGCTCATGAAAGAAGAGATAGGCTTTTTCCATATTATAGAAGTTGTCATAGAAAGGAACTTTCTTCGTGCTTTTTAAAAAAATTTTTAAAGATCTATTTCCTGTGTTTTATATAGAATTTATGAAGTCCTACCACAAAATCAATATCATTAGAAAATCTATTTAACACTATGTTCAAAGGAATTGGAAAACATGTGTGAATTACCCATCCTTTTTTTAGAGAGAAAAAACATACATTGATTCTTTTGAAAAGTGCCATGATTGAAGTGCTTGTGGTAAGACCTTTCTGCAATTTAGATATAGGTTCACATTCATAGCTCGTACCACAGGACCATTCCATATTCCCACAGTGTTGCCTTAATGTCAGACCTCATACACTACTGTTCTGTTCAACGGCAATGACACGGCCAAATTCTTGCTTCTTATTTTGAAAGTTCTGTGTTTTTAGTTTGATCAATGACTTCTACCCATTAAGTCAGCAAGAAGTTTTTTACTGAGACCGGTTAAAGGAATGAGGTAAAAAGGAGGTAAATAAGGAGAGTAAGAATGAGGGGAGATGAAGAAATGTGATTCAAATGGAAGAAAAGAGTACTCCCCAGCTTTATTATAGCAGAAGCAACACAGAGCAGCACATTTCATGCTGGTTAGTAAGATTTCTTAAGGATGGTCTTACTGTATTTTGAAATTACCTTGAATTCTGTAACTTTTTTTTTTATGGCCCATTCTTAGGATGCCTCGTTTGTTTTGAGCTTTGCTTTTATACTTTATCCCAGGTATAAACATTCCTCCAGTAAGTGTTCAACTTAAATTCATGAGTGCACATAAGCCTCAGAATACTTTTTAGTAGGTAGATTGGTTTGTAACTAGATCTTTTTTTAAAATTAAAAAAATGAGATCGTATCTTTCAAATTCCCTGATACTTAGATAACTGTTTATATATCTCAGAAATGTAGGTAAACATGGGTCAGGAAAAGGTTTGAATAAGTTTCACGGTATAAAGTTTGTGGATGAAAGTGAACAAACCATTTAAAAAGTGCTTAACACATTTCTGGAAGGAAATGTTGAAAATTATTTGAAAGCATTCTTTAAATTTGCCTAGAACCTTTGCCAATCTTGGTCTGATGACTCCTTTCGATCCAGAAGACTGTGGAATTAAAAACTTTTCATTTCATCTACCTTTAAAATTTTTAAAAACTAAATACTGAAGAACTATTTTAAGTAACTCTTTTGTCTGTCAGGGAATCCATTTGATTTTTTAAAAATATAATGAAACCAATTTTTTATCTTTCTTTTGCTTTGATTTTTGGAGGGGTGTAAAGTGTAACAGATTTTGGCATTCCTAGACATATAAAGGAAAGATCAGATCAAGGTTAATCATAACAATGTTTAAAATATGCATGATGTCTAATATAGTTTCCTGCATATCACGCTCTCAATAAATAATAGTTTAAAACAGTTTCTATTATGTCTCTTTACATATTTACTTGTATAATCTTCACACTAAGAGGTAAATGGGAATATTATCATCCTCATTTTACAAATGGAAAACTGAAGCCCAGAGAAGTTAGGCAACTTGCGAAAGGACAAACAGCTAGTAGATGCCAGAAGGGGCTTTGAACCCAGCAATCTGCTACAGTGATAAATACAATATATTAAAAGTGTAGTTATGCCAACTGCAGAAAGTGATCAGAGGATGGTGCCAGATGAAGCTGGAGAGGTGAGAAGGAAGCAGCACACAAGGGCTTGTCAACCATTTGAAGTAGTTTTTTCTTTACTCTAAAGACTCTGGGAAGTCTCTGCAAGTTTTTTTGTTTTGTTTTGTTTTGTTTTGTTTTATTGGGAAAGCACATGAATAGATATACCAAAATATCACTTGACTGCAGTGTGGAAAACAGGTATCAAGAGACAAAGTAGGTATCAACTAAGTAGTTAGGAGGCATTTACGGTGTCTAAGCAGAAGTTGTTACCTGGATCTAGGAAGGTGATAACAGATAAAGAAATGTTTTCAGAAGGCATTTCATATCCTAAAGCATTCACATTCCTTGAACTACCATTTTCATTAACTAAAGTTCTATTATCTGCTCAGTCCACTTAAAGCAATTAAACACTGCAATATATCTAATAAGAAGATTCAAAATTCAGCATAAATGCTACCTTCTCCAAGAAATCTTTATTGAACAATGATCCTGGTTTAGATACCCCTGCTAAATGCTCTAATTATCACCTCTTGTAGTATTTTTAAAATAATTTCTTGTAATAATCTTTTACTCTTCTGTCTCCTCTGTGGAACCATGAACACTTCGAGAGCTCTGTGCCATTCATGGTGAAATCCCCAGGCTATGATCCAGTGCCCATCAGTATATACTTGATAAATATTCAGTAGATTTTGAATGGTAAAGGAGAGGGCAGCTGCATCCCACAAGAATAGTTAATTAGCTCACGTGGATTTATACCTAGCATAATATGTGGCATTTATGACTTTGGGTAAGGAGACTTGTGGTGTATGGCTGATATGTGTGTGGCAGCAGAAAGAGATAAGATGCCCTTATTTCTTTAAGAAGTCACCTCACACTATTTAAGAAATCATTACAGTTCCATGGTAAGCATTGTTTTTGTCTCATAAGTTTTACTTGTATCTAAATCAATTGTCCCTTGTCATCACACCCACAAACTTTTTTCTCAAGCAATATGCTTCTATACTTTTACAAAAGATTCTAAATACATTGGACTAAGGAAAATCAAAGAAATCTTCATGGAGAAAAGTCCTTGGAAAAGAAATTCAAATTGTGAATTATAGAATGAACAACAGAGAGAAATTCTATCCATATATACCCATTCTAAGTAAACAATTAGAACTATTTCATGAAAAAAGTCACACGGTTTCCTAATTACTTGACCTATCCCTGAAGTTAACTGGAATTGTTATATATTGTATAAACATTTGCTGAATTTACTTAGTGCCTGTTATATGAAAATTTCTCTGAGTGACACTATGAGGACTACAAAAATAAAAATAAAATTATATTCAAAATTTTAAAAATGTCTTTCCTAAAAGTTGAAATCCATGTGTAAGTTTATATAAATTAATTTTATATTCTAATGACTGGAGAAAAAAAAATGCAGCCACCCATGAAAGTCATATCCTTCATGGAATGTTCCCAGTAATTACATCAAAACAGTAATTACATCAAAACAAACCAACAAAAAACCTAAAGATTTGCTGAAGAGCAGACTAGATTTTCTAATCCAGTATGACAGTAGAAGTACTAAAAGCATCATTTTAACTTTGCTAGTGACCATATTGTATAGTTTATAAAAGACTTATTGTGAATCGTAGCAGATGTAAATTCTAATTTCATCCTTTACTTATCATTTAGGGAGGGTCTTAATTTACTTATCTATAAATGTGGACAATAATACCCACTCTGAGTCATAGGAATTGAATGAAATAATGTATATTAAATGTCTAGCATAGTGACTAACACGCAATAGCAATTAGCCATAATTAACAAACTAACAAGCAGGTCCAAAACTGAGTCTGTTCTTGAGAGTTCAGCTGTGAATTCTTCAGTCAGAAGTGTCATACCTTAGTTGGATGTAGAATTTCAAAAATATATACCAGAAATCAGAGAAATAGGAGTGGGAAGGGTGGGATGGCAGTGGGCTGTATTTTCATGAGTGTGATTTCCCACCTGAGATTTCTTTCTTGGATAGGACGAAAAACGAGGTAGGAGATGATATTCTCAAAGAAGCCAGAGGGCTGAGTGTAGTACCTTTTATACCTTTTATACCATATTGAATACATATAAAGGCTGAATATGAATAGACTGATTATTTCATAGGCTAATATGGATTTGTTCCATGATAAACGAGTTCAATTATAGGTATTTGGAAAAAGTTTGGACCTATGTGCTTTTAATTAGTGGCTGATTTCCTTAGCTATGTGGTGATCCACATAGCACCAGGAAAGTATAACAGAGCCCCATGAGCTCCATCACCTCTCTATCTCCTTAATATTCTTTATCTAAATAATTAAAGAGACATATGAAAAAGAAAATAGTTCCCAATCATAGAGCATCTACTTGATAATATTTACGATGATATATATGAGATGCTAATCAATCACTTGAGGTAAAGCAAAGCTATTGTGAGAATATGGAGTGAGAACTCCAACAAATGAAGAGAAGCTGTAGTCAAGACATATTCACTCATATGATAAAACCAAATTAAAATATTTTTGAGACTAATATGATTATTTAGGAATTGAAAAGCAAGTCTAAGAACCAAATTCTGGATTGCAGAATACATTTAGTTAAGATCTGCTATTAACATCTCTGTCTGGAAGAGGACCAGGGTATTTCAAGTCATCTGTAATAGGTAACAACAAGAGGAATGGTGTAAAAAGACTGACCATGTAGCTATATTTGTGACTGTCCATTCAAAGAAGATGTTTAAATAGTAGGCTGCATGCTAATATTTAAATAAATAAATTTAAATATCTATTAAAATGTAAAGCATTGATTGAATCTGGGGTCTGCAAATGAACAGAATGAGAAGGAATTCAGAATCATGCAAGCTTTGACAATTGAAAGCCCACATTATTAGCAAGCATTTAAATATTTTCAACACCTGCAACTTGAAGACAATTCCAAGAACAATATATACCAAATATACCTAAATGTCATTAATGCTTAACAATAAATGTTTAACTGCCCATTTACCTGGTAGCACTTTGCCAAACAAGAGCCAAAAAGTACCTGAAAATAGCTAGAAATTCTTATAAAACTCTAAAACTCAGTCTTTCTTGGAGTAAATGTAATGGCTGAAATGGTGAACCCAACAGAGAATTAACTACATGGTCGTCTTTCTTTTCTCCCTATCTATTTCCTTAACAAACGACTTTTAAATAATAAAACTATCAAAATTAATAAATTACTAATAGAGAGAACTCTTAGATTGCTTTTGTAATTCTAATAATATTAAGTAACAACTCTAATCAGTTACAATGAGAGAAATACCTACTTTATGGATTGTTACATTGAAAATATTATATACAATTAACACTATTTTATTTCAAAGGATAATTCATTATAGGCAAAGGAGCTTTTATGAGAAATAAATACATTAGTACTATTTCCAGATGGTTAAATATAGACATTTTAATTATATGCTTAAGTGTATATTCACTATTTTGTAAAAGGAATTTTTAAATAATACACAATAAAATTGGGAGGTAATACACTGTTTTCTTGGGCATGACAAATTAAAATATGAATGCATTAATGCAATTCCTGAGTGAAAAAATCCCTATTGAGGGTGGTATGTACCCAAAACCATACATCCTTTTAATGTTAACATAGGCTACAACATTCCCATTTTGTTAAGTGGAGTTTAATACACATTTAAAGTATACAGTCTCAAAATTTAAATACTTTTGTTCTTAGCTGTAAGTTATTTTCTTCTCGAATATATGGTTAAAATAATTTTAAAGTTGTATGTATATTTCTAAATTATGCATGTCACAGTATATGTATGTTTATAAATGTGCCCTAAATACAGCAGGCCCTTAATAAATATATTTTTTATTTCTCATTTAATAATTCCCCTTCATGATGGTCTGGCTTGATATTAGAGAACAATGGAAATAAAGGGTACACCTTACAAACTGACTACAAAGAATATGTTCCTGATGAAAAAATATTGAACACTTACATTTTAAAAATTTCTCATGACTATACGAGTAGACTGTCTTCACCTGTGGAAGTTATTTAAAGGTTTTCAATGTAAAATCATTTTAATAAGGAGAAGATCAAATAAAAGTTCTGAATAGTTGCAAGGATTCCTAGAGTTACACGTTTTCTTTTAAAAGTGTGACGTAGTAGCTGTAGATTTTCCCAATGTTTGGGGTCAGGATGTGAGGCCAGGCAAAGGGGCAAAGATGATTCAAAACCAGTAGATTAATTTACTTTTAGCCAATTATAATTAATATCACATCAAGGCTGTTTACATTTCTGCTGTCATCCATATGCATTAGCACCAGGGTAATGTTCAGGCCATGAACCAAATGATAGCTTGCATAAATCTCCACTGCTCTAAGATAGTAAAGTCCACTGCCCTATCCCTGCTTCCTGGGAATAACCTTTGATCTTCAGATCAACAGTAAAACTAATTACTGCCTTTGGCCAAACCAGGATTAGTCATTTTGGTTCTGAGTAGTTGCACAGCTGGAGACAGATGTGCAGGTCTCCTGCACAGATCCTAAAGTATCTTCCCCAAGCGTTTATATCATGCTTGTCACCCGTTTATCAGAGGCCAAATGTTTCCCTTTTGTAAACGTGTGTAAAACATTCTTAGAATTTCAAACAATAACAAATCAGGGCTGAATGTGGCCAAAATGCAAAAAGGAAATCACCCATCTGTCCAAATCAAACAGTTGTATTATCAGAAAATAAAGGCTGAAAACAACACACACATGTGTGCGCGCACGCACACACACACACACACACACACATTTTAATATAGATTTTCAATAATTTGTCCAAGGAGAAAATACTATTCAGGGAAAATGCTCAAAGTCTAAACAAGAAGGGATTTATTATGAAAATTTTTTCTTTGGTTTTATTTATTAGAATAGAATCATTTTTAAATGAAATTTATTGGTGTGACACTGCTTAATAAAATTATGTAGGTTCCAAGTGTACAATTCCATAATATATTATCTCTATATTGCATTGTGTGTTCACCACCTGAAGTTAAATTTCCTTCCGTCACCATATATATGACCCACTTTACCTTTATCCACCTTCCCCCTCTTCCCTTACTCTCTGGTAACCACTAAACTGTTATCTATGTCTCTGAGTCTATTTGTCTTGTTTGTTTGTTCTTTTCAGTTCTATATCCCACATGTGAGTAAAATCATATGGTTCTCAGCTTTTTCTGTCGGGCTTATTTCACTTAGCATGATCATCTCAAGATCCATCCATGTTGCCATAAATGGCAGCATTTCATCTTTTCTTATAGCTAAGTAATATTCCATTGTATATAGGTATCACATCTTTTTTATCCAATCATCTGTTAAAGAACACTTTGATTATTTCCAACTTGGCCACCATGAATAAAGCTGCAATGAATATCAGGGTATGTAACATCTTTACAAATAAGTGTTTTCAAATTTTGGGGGTAGATACCCAGAAGAAGGATTGCTGGGTCATATGGTAATTCCATTCTTAAATTTTTGAGGAACCTCCATACTGCTTTTCATATTGGCTGTACTAATTTATATTTCCAGCAGCAGTGTATGAGGGTTCCTTTTTCTCCACACCTTTCCAACACTTGTTGCTTGTCTTGATGATGATAGCCATTCTTATAGGTGTGAGGTGGTATGTCACTGTAAAAATATCTTTTAAAATATATTAACACATGAAGTAATTTTTATTGTTGTTTTTTTCTTCTTATGTATCGTATTAATATTAATATTATTTTTAGAAAAAATAATCTATATAAATACAATACCTTATGAAAATTTTTATATTGTTGATACCTTTAAACATAATCATCCAGTGAAAATTCATTTATTTACTTAATAAATATTATTTAGAGTCTATCAAGGGCTAGGCACAGTTCTAGGCATTGGGGATACAAATATAAAGAGACAGAATAGAACTCTACAGATTCAGATGGAATTACAAATTCTACTGAGAAGGAATAGGCAATAAACAAACAAATTTAATTTTAAGTAGTGATTAATGATAGGATAACAATAAAACCAAGTGAAATGACAACTGAGAGTGACTGGGGTAAGTGGGCAGCCTGCTTTAGATGAGATATCTGGTCAAGAAAGACCTCCCTGAACTTGGTGTCCCCTGGTATAAGACATAATGATGAGAAGAATCAATCATGTGAAAACCCAGATTAAAAACTGCCTAGGTAGAATGAGCAGCAAGAGTCCTGGGCAGGAATAAGCTTGAGGTATTTGATGAACAGAGAGAAATCAGCGTAACTGGAGCCCAGGGGCTCAGGAAACTTGGCAGGCACTAATTTTCACAAGGCCTTGGAGGCTATGGTAAAAAGGACTGATTTATTTTTACATATATTTGATGTTTTTCCTAAGAATATTTTGAATCTTTTCCCCTAAGGAGCACCGATAGCATGGAAAAGCTAGAACTTTCTCTTTATAAATTAATAAGAAAGAAAAATAGGTACAATGAGGCCTATACTAATATTTTTAAAAATTAACTTAACAGACTCTTCTTGTTTTTAAAAAGAAATATATAATATAGTCAAATTATTCTTTTTTTCCTATCTCCTTAAGCTATTGTCAAACATAGAGCAGTAAGAGAAATTTCAGGTTAGATTTCAAAACTGTCAAAAACCTCTCGGGGCTGATTTTAACGTTTATTGAGTTTGGCTCCTGGGTTGTCTGATTTGACACAACTGACATTACGTGGGTATCACACAGACACAGACTAAATAAATTTGCAGCATTTTGGGAACTTTATTGTTCTTATTCCAGTTGTTCACTGTAGCTTAGCTCCCTTCTTGTTCACTTAAGATGGGACCATTCAGAGGTCACACTTCGCTTGAAACTAGCTCATGATTGACATTTTTTTAAACCTAAGAAATAAGTTCCTGAATAAATTAATAGCATTTTACTAAGGAATTAATGTAATGATTATTTTAATTTAGCTTTCCAAAGTTAATAACTTAATGCTGGTTAAAATCCAATACATGACTTGTAAAGACAGCTAGAAAAATACAAAGAAAATCTCGCATATAATTCTACCACCCAGAGATAGCCATAGTTAATATTTTGGTGTCCACCTTCCAGATATTAAGTCATTATTAACTGTTTGATTTTCTTTAAATCCAATTTATGAGGTTTCATATTCTCTCAATACACAGAATTATTAATTATAATTGATGAACCACAATTATATAACCAATATCCTACCACCAGACATTTAAAGGTTCTAAATAGCCCCTTCTATTTAAAAAAAAAATGTTCCTGAAGACATAAAATTCCCAGAACATAGTAAATTTCTTGACATTGATCTAGGCAATGTTTCGGATTTGATACAAATAGCAAAGGCATCAAAATAAAAAATAAACAAGTGGAACTACATCAAACTAAAAAGCTCTGCACGGCAAAGAAAATTATCTAAAAAAAAATGAAAAGGTTACCTATGAAATTGGATAAAATAATTGCAAATCATATATCTGACAAGGGGTTAATATCTAAAATAAATAAATAATTCATACAACTCAATTGCAAAAAAAAAGCAAACGACCCGATCAAAAAATGGGCAAAGGATCTGAATAGACTTTTTTTAAAAGAAGACATACAGATGGCCAACAAGTATATGAAAATGTGCTCAACATCACTAATTATCAGGAAAATGCAAACCAAAAGCACCCCTATGCTCCTTGCAGCATTATTTACAATAGCCAAGATATGGAAGCAACCTAAGTTTCCAGTGATAGACAAATGGATAAAGAAGATTTAGAACATACATACAATGGAATATCGCTCATCCATTAAAAATAATAAAATCTTGCTTTTTGCAATCGCAGGGATGAACCTAGAAGGTATTATGCTAACTGAAATTAGTCAGACAAAGACAAATACCATATGATTTCACTTATATACAGAGTCTAAAAAACAAAATAAATAAACTAAACAGGGACAAAGTCACAAATACAGAGAACTAATTGATGATATCCAGATGGAAAGGGGGTTGGGAAATGGGAGAAAAAAAATGAAAGGGATTAAGAAGTACAAATGGACAATTATAAAAATAGTCATGAGGATGTAAAGCATTGCATAGGGAATATAGTCAATAATATTGTCATTGTAATAACCATGTATAGTGTCAGATGGGTACTAACTAGACTTATTGGGGAGATCACTTCATAAGGTATATATATATATATATAAATGTCTAATCTCTATGTTGTACACCTAAAACTAATATAACACTGTACATCAACTATCATTAGAAAATAAATTAATTTAAAAACAGTGAAATATATCACCCACACATGTTGAAATGGTTATTATCGAAAAGAAAAGTAATAACTAGGAGAGGACATGGAGAAAAGGGAACCTTTGTGCACTGTGGGTAGTAAAGTAAATTGGTATAGCTACTATGGAAAACGATATAAAGGTTACTCAAGAAATTAAAAATAAAACTACCATAAGATCCAGCAATTCCAGCTCTGGATACTTATTCGAAAGAATGGAAAATACTAACTCAAAAAGATATCTGTATCCTCATGTGCATTGCAGCATTATTTACAATAACCAAGATACGGAAAAAACCTAAGTGTACGTTGACAGTTAAATGAATTAAAGAAAATGTGATATTATATATATTTCAGCCATTAAAATAAGGAAATCCTGTATTTGCAACAGGATGGACAGAGCTTGGGGGCAGGGCATTATGCTAAATGAAATAAGTCAGAGAGAAAAAGGCAAATACTGTATCATTTAAATGATATGTGTAAACAACTCATAGAATATAGATTGGTCGTTGCCAGAAGTGAGGGGTGGTAGGGAGTGGGAAAAATGATTGAAGGTGGTCAAAAGGTATAAACAAGTTATAAAATAAATGTCCTGGGGATGTAATGTATAGCATAGTAACTCTAGTTAATAATATTGTATTTTATATTTGAACTTTGGTAAGAGAGTAAATCTTAGAAGTTCTCAGCACAAGGAAGAAAAAGTGTAACTATGTGTGGCGATAGATGTTAAACATACTGTAGTGATCATTTTGCAATGTATACAAATATTAAATCATTTTATCATACACCTGAAACTAATACAATCTTATGTCAATTACATCTTAATTAAAAAAAAAATTATCCATTCAAAAATGTTGATAGCAACAAGGTTGAGAAATCCTGGCTTACGGTAAGAAATGCAAAATCTTTGGAACTAGAGTAAGATGTGAGTTCTCTACGTACTGGAGAGCAGATGTAGTTGGTCTACAGAGAAATCAGTTTCTCAAGAGAGATATATACAGAAAAGTTAATAGCTCCCTAGTTCTCAGTCCCTGTACTGAGAAGGACCAGCTACTTTCCTTCTACTTCTGACTCTATGAGCTACAGTTGGGTTCTGCCATTTGGTTTTGCTAGGTACTTTAAGAGGTGGTTCCAAAAAAATGTACTTTTTATGCAATTAATATGTGAGCAAAATGTACTTTTTACCAATTAATATGTGAGCAAAAAAAAAAAAAAAGGAACAACCAAGAACAAAGCAAACTACACTAGAAAGTGAGAAGACTGATTAAATTATCAGTAAATAATAAATGTGAAAAAAGGTCTTTACAATGAGCTTAAATTTACAAAGTGGGTAATAGAAGTAAATTTAAATAAGTATATGGAGAAAAGTTTGTTCCTCCTTTACTTTAGACAATTTTATTAAATTTCATGAGCCCAGTTTCCTTAGATGCAAAACCAGGGTAGTGAAAACAATATGAGTTAGAGTCTTCTACTTGAAATTAAAAAAAAAATTTATGAACAATTTGTGGCACAATCCTGGTGTACCCTGAATCAGAAGAGCTTCTAAATCTTAAATAAATCTAAAACCAGCCACTTGCTTATTATCAGCCTCTGCTTCTCTTTCTGCTCCAAAATCTCTGCTTCGTTCATTTTTTTTAAATAATGGTTTTCTTGAGATATAATACATATGCCATAAAGTTCATCCTTTTAGAGTGTATAATTCATAAGATGTGCAGCTATCTCCACTAATTCTAGAACATTTCAATGCCCCCAAATTAACCCCATACCTATTAGCAGTGACTCTCCATTCTCTCTTCTTCCAACCCCAGTGACCTGATAATCTACTTTCTGTCTCTATGGATTTTCCTATTCCAAACATTTCATCTAAATGGAACTGCATAATATGTAGTTTTTGTGTCTGGCTTCCAGATTCATGCATGTTGTAGCATGTATCATAATTTGTTCTTTTTATCTTTGTGATGAAGTTTCAGTGCTTCATTTTTCTAATTCTCTCTGGAAACCAAAAGCCTCATCTGATCTGGTCCATATGGAAGGAAAGATGGCTGCCAAAAGTTCTAGAGCTTAAATGCTTGCAGATTCACTCACCAAAGTAAAAATGGCTTGACTCTCTGGGACCCAAATGCAGAGACAAGAGCTCTGACTGGCTGAATTTTGGCAAGGCTCATTTTTAGACCAGTCAACTGAGGTTAATGTCTGAGTAGCTTACCATGGGTTTCCTCCTTGGTATCAATCAACTGTAGCAGGGAAACAGCACCAGGTTATGTTTAATTTGAGGAAGCCATACAAAATAAAGATGAAATCAGGTGTGGGAGTTATATTTCCCAGAATATTTAGAGATGGATGAATGAGATGAAATAATGTGTTCAATATAATTTGTATCCGTCAGATTGGTGAAGAATAAGAAAGTAGAGATTAAAAAATAATTTAAATATATGCCAGTATAAGACTATGTCAATTGGTTTATCCAAGGAAAGCTGAGACAGTCTAGTAAAATTGTGAAAGGATAGTGAAAAAAAAAAAAAATGTTTTCAGGGTTTGAAAAAACCGAATGCTTAATTTATTAGGATTTTATATATAGTGTGTGAACAGAACAATTGTGCAGAAAGCAAGTGAATTTAGCATGCTGGTTATTAACAGGAAGGGAAGAGGAATGATATTGAAATAGTAGATAAGGAACTTCTAGCGTAAAGAAGTAGATAAGGAACTTCTAGAGTGTAAGGTTCTATGCTTTCACTTTGGTAGTGGCTATATGGGTATATACTTTTTACTGTTTTTAAATTGTAATGTATATTTTCATTCATTTTAATATATATATTTTGAAAATTTAAAAATATTATTTATTTCCTCTACCAAACAAAAGAGTGGAGAGAGGGAGTGGGGAAGGAGAGAAAAAGAGGGTGAAGGGAAGGGAGAGGAAGAGAATATAAAAATGAATCCTATATTTTAGTTTTTGCTTGATAAAAAAGACAAGTTTTCAAATTTGCTGGCTTTTTCTGCACTGATAAGTGATCAACATTTGTATGTTCCCAAAGGTATGTGTGGTGTGGGTAGTGGAGAACACACTTTGTGGGACCCTCAAGATAATGTTTAAAAAAAACATGAGAGAATTTTGAAAATTTATTTTAGGAAATGTTTCTATCTGCACAAGATTTTATATTCAAAAACAATGTGTATTACCTGTAACAATTATACATGTATTAAAAACATAAAATATGTATTTTAAGTACTTTAAAAAATTCTAAATGATGATTTTCAGTAGGTACTTAACCTAGTTGTTAAAATTGTTAAAATAATGGAACTTAGAAATAATTTGCAAGAAAGGAAATCAACATGAAGGAAGATGGAAATTTACTAGCCTAATTACAGCAAAAATTTTGGATATATATATAATTTTGAATTGTCTTTTCTAGCTGACAGCTTCAAAACTGAACTAAAAAAAAACCTTCAAATCAGAACAGAACTTCAAATTGCTGTATCACACATTATTAAACAAAGATTTTTAAAAACAAAATTAACTCAATTACATTGCACTCACTTCAATATTAGTACTAATAAATCAGTTTCTATCACTAATAAAATAAATTTAAATTCATGAAAACATTTACTTTAAATATATTATTTCAAATTTATTTCAAAATCTTATTTTAAACTTATCATTTTTATTATTTGTAAATGTATATTTTGTGCACTCCATAATGTTTATCTCCTTTTCTAGTAGCTTATGTAGATCATTTACATGTATACGATATATTGTTCGTGCCACAAAATTTTAATAAGATTGTATAATTTTTCAAACTTTAGAGACTAATGGGCTAAAATTCTATCACCACATGAAATCCTAAATTTAGATTTCTTGCCCTTAACCATAATCATGTCATGAAAGATTCAATATAAACCATCATGTCAATTACACAAGTATTAAGTTCCATGTCTTCTGTCTTACAAATCTGTGTTCTTATATTATCTTTGTGAAGTAATTGTTTTAAATGTTCATATAATTTGGTTCTCTTTAACCTGAGTTTTTAATCACTTGCACAGAATTTGCAAATGTTTTCTGGTTTTTCAATATTCAACATACCAGTTATTAAATAGTATGTTATACAGACTGTATGAGTAATTGAATTTCTAAACAGAAAGGAAATGAATTTAGAAGGATGACTACTTCCTAATACATGAACTGTAGCTCCAAACCTTGCAAAAATACTTGCCATTCATCTACATAAAACATCTTCTCTCATCTTTCTCTGGCAAGTGCTTTGAGAGTCAGCAGACACCACAACTATCACATGAAATATCTGTCTTACTCAGCTAGACTCAGACCATCTTTCTTCTGGTCTTTCTCTCCTTCTTGTATAAGTTTTACTAGATTTTTAAATATTATTTTTAATATTATTTATAATAAATATTATTATTATTTTTATTTGAGAGTGTTTTTCTCAATTGGTGAACTCTAAATTTTTAAGGATAGAGATTGTATCTTATTATCTAAACTTGCAAAAGATAATCCAAGAATTACCTCTGAATGAATAAATGTCATACACTCATTATTCCTTACATCAGTATTTCACAAAAAGTGTTTGAAAGAATAGTACTACCTTAAAATTCTTTATGATAAAAGAGTTTCTTTGCCAAATATTTTCATTTGATATATAGTACTACATTTCCTTACTGGAAATCCAAAATACACATCAGTCTATTAAAAGGCTCTGAGAATTCCTATGGTAAATAAACCTGTTTAAATTTCTTTAACTTAGTATTTCCCAAATATATATGTCAAATCCACCCCCCCCCTTTTTTTTTTCTGGAACACATATTAATGTCCTGTGGAAGTGGTTTTCTATGCATTATACTATAGGAAATGTTAAGTTACAGCATTTCTGTTAAATGTGAATGCAGAGAAAGCAATCAAGGGGAAGAACCATAATTACACTTAAGTAATTTAGTGGGCTGTCTGCAGCTAAAGTAAAGAAAATGACTTCTAAATAGTTAAATTATTTACCCATGCAGAACTATGCCATTTGTTTATATTAAAAACACATGTTCTAAATTGAGAGGCAAATTTTATTCCATGTACATTTTTAAAGGGAAGAGAAGTTTTGGAGTTTGCTTGTCTAAAAATGACTATAACATAAAAACTAAAATATGCTGCTTTAAATTAATTTAATCAACAGAACTCATAAATCAAATACAACCACTGTAGATTTCCCTATGTAATGTCAGCCTTGGAAATCTCAGTATTTAAAACCATTGTATTAAATAGTTCTAGGGATGGTTCACCAATCACAAAAGAAAATCATTCTCATCTTTTAATTTTTTACTTCAAAGAGCATTATGAATTTAACCACCAATTTTATCTTCAAATTTGGATTTCAACTCTAATTTTATTGTTCTAAAGAAAAGCTATTCTTAAATAGTATAAATATTTTAGTGCTGAAGTTACTAGAAAGGACTTCATTGGGTATATGAAAATCATTTTTAATTGATAATGTTCACCCTGTCATATAATTTGACATTTAAAAATCAGTCTCATTTCTTTATATAGTAGACATAATAGGTTGCTTCTGTGTGAACTTAGCACTGACAATGTTAATTATTTGTGATACTCCTAAAATTGCATATTTTATTAACTCAAAGAGACTAAAGAAAATTCCTTTTAGGTGAATAAAATAACTAAATTGCAAATAATAGGTCATCTTTATTCCTTCAAAAGGTATTAGTTACCTATGTAACTAAATAGAATGAATACTAAGTGAGATTAATTCTTAAAGTACATGTGTAGACAGCAAATAGGCTTAAAGTATGACTTTTTTAGTGCAAAAAAATTTTATTTGATGCATGTTTTTTCACATGGAAAAACAATGTTATTTCATTTAATCTCAGTCATGTGATTTATGAGGTAGGTAGAAATAAACATAAAAAGCATAAAATCTGACCTATAATGCTTTGGAACTCTTTACGCTACTGACTGGGACCAAATCCAGATGGGTTAATATAGATTCTGCAGATCTTAACTACTATTTGAAACCTTCAACCCTACGAAGGGAGAAAGTAAATTTTCAATTTTCTGTATATCTTATTCTGTTCCTTGGGAGAAGAGGTCAAAGGGAAGAAGTCTATTTGCATCCAAAAAAAGCATCAGAACCAAGGAGAATGATTCTAAGAATAAGAAAAATTACATTTTTCTTTCTTCTAAATATTAAATTACCTGATATCGATATAGTTATAACATATGAATGACTGTGAAATCAACAAGAGTTAGGTGAAAGTAGCAGGCACGCTTTTATCCCTGAACTATCTCTAAGTAACAAGAAATAAAAAGAGGGGAAAAAATGAGATGAAACAAGAAAAAGAAAAATAACTCTAACTTTGTACAGATTTTTGGATCACACGCTTTTGCTTTTTGAAAACTGCTTTCCACATAGCTTTCTTCCCTGTGCAAATGTTATTAGCAATACATTTATATAATAATATAAATATAGACTAGAGTAGGATATTTCACACACAAAGTGAAGCTTATAGGTAGAAAAAGGGAGCGATGAGGTTATTTCTAAATGTTGGGAAATGCAACATTCTTTTCAAATACAGTGGCGCCCCACAAATTTATTTTAGTACTTAGTTTATTATCTTTTTTGAATTATTTATTAATGGTGTTTACACTGTTTTAAACAAAATCCATATACTTCCTATTTCTATATACACAGCATGATCATTGTGAAAATTTCAACAATTTACAGATTTTGACTTAAATCAAACAAATTAAATTTAGACTGATGACTTGAAATCACCCTATATATTTATTTCCTCACACTTAAATACAGTCACAGTACTAAAATGTAGACATGACTATAAATGATGCCAAAATGCAATGCTCAAAGAATTGATGATTTATATAGCTGTTATCCTGCTTAAAAAATGCTAGTTGCACAAAGAGACATTAACCTGTGTGAGAAATATTCTATTGACTTAAAATCACATTCTATAATCTAGCCTCTTCTGTTTTAAGAATGTCAGCTATAATTATAAAAGTGAAGCTTTAATCAAACTTGGTACATTGACCAAGTAGCATACTTGAGAGGGCAATGGGATAGGTCATTGGATCTCAGAGGAGGAGCAGAGAGCAAGTGTTTACCAAAAGCTATGGGGAATAATGAAATAACAAAAGTTTAAGGAGTCAACAACAAAGCTGGAAGCAGAGTATAGAAAGCTATAGAAGTGAACCAAATTAGGGGAGTAGAGGACATATTCGAACGTAGAAGCATAGAAATCAGAGTTGGAAAAGTAGGGAAAAACAAAGCAGGGTGAGGCTGGGAATGGTCATCTAATCTGATTATTGATGTCCAAGGCTGGCTTTAAGGAATTTATTGAGGAAAGACTTATAGAAAATCTGGCATGTAAAGGACTGTCAGTTTGGACTACCTCATCTGACATTTTCTTTTCAGATGTACATATGGATTTTGTTTTAGTAAACTAAGTTGTAATCTATTTGACTACAGAGGATATCTTTTCTAGTTCTTGTTCATTTAATGGAGAATAGAACGAGATGTCAGAAATTGGTTTCAGTTTTAGTGCTTGCATTCATTTTCTGTTGTTGCTATATAAAATTAAGCAGCTTGGAACAACACAAATTTATTATCCCTCAGTTCTATGAGTCAGAGTCTCTGCTAGTTTCATTTTTATCACAAGCTATAATCAAAATGTCACCAGGATAGGCTCTCATCAGGAAGCTCTAGGGAAGAAACTGCTTCCAGGGTCATTCAGGTTGTTGGCAGATCATGCAAGGTGTTCCTTGCGATTACAGGACCGAGATTCCCATTTTTTTGCTGGAAATTATTCTCAGCTTCTAGAACCCACCCATATTCTTTGTCTGGCGCTTCCCTTCCCCCATCTTCAAAGCCAGCAACATTGGTCAAGGATTTCTCACACTTTACCTCCTCTCCTGCCTCACCTCTCCAGACTTCTGCTGCATCACTCTGTCTGCCTCTTCTGTCTCCGCCTTCTGCCTTTAAGAATTCATGGGATACATGAACTCATGTTCACTGGGTCCACCCAGATAGTCCAAATTTTTCTCCTGATTTTAAAGTCACCTGACTAGCAATCTTAAGTTTATCTGAAAATTCCATTAACAGTAGTAGCTAGATAAGTGTTTGATTAAATAACCCAGGGAAAGGAAGCTGAGGGGGGATACCTGTAGAATTCTGCCTATAACAGTCTTACTACCAAATTGTGTGATCCTGAGCAAAGAAAGCATCTCCCCTTGGATGTAGTTTCTCACTGAAAAATTAAGAAATTAGGCCAAATAAATACCAACATTTCTTCTTACTCTGTGTCTATACGTAAAATCTCTTGACTCTAGCACAGTGACAAGCATTCAGTTAGTACTCAATGAGTATTTGTTTGAGAAAAAATAAATGGCCATAATTGTCTCATTTTTTAAAAATTATAGTAATAAAATATATGTAATTTGTTATATTCTATTACGTATATAAATAAAAGTTCCTATAATATTTTTAAAGAATAGTACTGGCAGAGTTAAAAAAATAAATAAAAACTCCACTGCATATTCTCTATCCCCAGATGCTCTTCCAGAACTGACAAATCCTGCTGTTTACATCATCCAATGCTATAGTTATGATTTTAAATAATATATTTCTATTTCTCTATTTTGATGTATAATGTACCTATTGCTTAGGCACAATAAAAGATGAGGAATTTACCAAAACTGCACTCCATTACCCTTCTCCACTTACATCCCAAGTGCATTGGTGATTGTGGCAGATTGTATTTTTCAAGATAAGATCTCTCACCCCTCATTTCACAATGTGATGTTGATATCTCCTCTCATCAAGATGTTTTGGAATGCCTGTTCCTTTCCCTTAAATCTCACACTCTTGTGAAAACAGCAGAAATAATGTTATTTGACTTTCAAGGATAGGTCATAACAAGACAATACATTTTTCTCATGGTTCTCTTGGGTTGTTCATTCTTGGAACCAGGCCACCATGCTTTGAAAAAATCCAGATCACAAGGAGAGGCTATGTGGAGGTATTCCAGATAACTGGCCCCAATGAGGTCCTAGCTGACAGCCAAGATCAACCAACAAAGATCTGAGGAAGCCTTAGAGATGACTCTAGTCCCAGCTACCATCTGACTAGCCACATGAGAGACCCAGAGAGTCGTTGAGCCAAGTCAATCATCAGAACCGTAAGGGAAAATAATAACATGTTATTGTTGGTTTAAGCTACTCAGTTTTGGGTTAGCAATAGGTAACTAACAGTTATATCCATATTTTATATTAAATTTTATTGTCTTGGCATTCTGATTAGAAAATCAATGGTAGTTTTATTTGACAAATGGTTCTTTTTAAAAGATAAAAAATAAAATTAGAAAAACAGTGGGACTTCCAGTCAAGATAGCAGAGTAGGTAACTTGTGCTTACTGCCTCCCACAACCACATCATATTTACAAGTAAATTACAGAACCACCTGAATTAAGACTAGCTGAACAGAACCCCAATAACTTAAAGGATAAAAAGAAGCCATGTCAAGACTGGTAGGAGGTGCAGAGATAAGAAATGGGCCTGTCCCACACTCACAGGTAGCAATCAAGAAGAGAAATATCTGGGCTGTGGAGATCCCCCATGAGGAGTGAGAAGTCCCAGCCCAGGGCACCAGTGTAAGGAAGAGGAGTCCCCTGAATGTCTGTGTGAAAATTAGTGAGGATTCCATACAGATGAGATGGATGGTTACTGTAGACTCAGGCATCCTCTTCAGGTGCCTGAGCAAAGACTCACTCGCTCACAAACACTCATGCTAAGTTCCAGCAAAGGGCCAGCAGCTTGAAAAGCACCAGGGACATAGGAGAAAGAACTGAATTGTCTGTGTTCAGGGAAAGGACTGGATAAACAGCTTTCTCCAAGACAGAAGTGCTGCCAAAAGTCATTGCTCCTTTGTTTAACCCTGTCCGACACAGGTGGCAGGTGGGGTGCTATATCTGAGTCTATGTCAACTTGGCTAACACCACTCATCCCACCTTGATGTTTCCCTGAGACCCTGCCCCACCTAACCCTCTCACCAGTCTGAACTTCTTTTAGCAGCTGTTCCTCACAAACTGCCAGCCTTGCCCATTACTGGGGACTTTCCTAAAATCTCTTAAAAGAGCCACAAACCCCAAACAAGCAGTAGCTAGCCTCGCCATGCCCTGTACCTCTTGCTAAGTGCCCCCTGGCATGAGTGGAAGCTGGCCTCAGTTCAGAGCATAGCCTCCCCCAGGTACTCCCAAGTCCAGCAGAGGCAACTGCCAACTGCAGATCACTTTGTAGCTCCTACCAGGTGGCTCTAGGCCAAGCACAGGCGGCAGCAGACCTGGGCCTACACCAGCAGCCCTCCCAAGAGGCTCCAGAATCAACATACCAGTGGCCAATTTCAAAACACACCAGAGTACCCCTCACCCAGCTCCACAAATGACACACCCAAAGGGTGGACTCAGCAGACACCAGAGCCCCGCTTTAGCAAATCCCATGAGGTCAGCCCCTGCATAACAGCTCATCTACTATAGGCACAGACAGTCCTCAGAGCCAATCAGCCTAGGAACAATCCCAACCACTGATGTGCCAACAGCAATCAAGGCTCAACTACAACAGGAGGGCATACAAAACCCACATGAGAAACACCCCTGGAGTACTCAGTGAGTCTGGGAGTCTGAACCACTGGGCCCCACAGGATACCTACTACATAAGGCCACCCTGCCAAGATCTACCTATATACAGAAACAAACAAAGGGAGACAACCAAATAAGGAAACAAAGAAACACATCCTAAGTGATAGAACAGGACAAAACTCCACGAAAAGAACTAAACACAATGGAGGCAAGGATCTACCAGATATAGAATTCAAAATGTTTGTAATAAAGATCCTCAATGAACTCAGGGGAAAGATTATATAAACCCAGTGAGAATTTACACAGAGATAGAAACCATAAAAAAGAACCAAACCAGTCAGAAATGAAGAATATAATAATTGAAATGAAGAGTACATTAGAGTCAACATCGGATTAGATGAAGAAAATACTCAAATTGGCTATAAGCTGATTTAAAGATAATGTAGAAGAAAAACCCCAAATTGAACAGCAAAAAGAAAAAAATTTAAAAAATTATAGTTTAAGGGAACTCTGGGACAGCATCAAGCATAACCACGTTCACATCATAGGCGTAACAGAAAGAGAAGAGAGAGAGAAAGAAATTGAAAACCTATTTAAAGAAAGGACTAAAAACTTCCCCAACCTTGATGAAGGAAATAGACATACAAGTCAGGAAGTGCAGAGTCCCAAACAGATGAAACCAAAGAGGCCCACTTCAAAACACATCATAATTAAAATGCCAAAGGTTAGAGAAAAAGAGAGAATCTTAAAAGTGGCATGAGAAAAGCAATTATCTACAAGGGGGCTACCATAAGACTGTCAGAGGATTTCTCAGCAGAAACTTTGCAGGCCAAAAGGGATTGGCATGAAATATTCAAAGTGATGAAAAGCAGAGACCTAGAACCAAGATGATTCTACCCAGCAAAGCTATCATTTAGAATCGAAGGACAGATAAAGAGCTTCCAGACAATGAAAAGCTAAAGAAGTTCATCACCACCAAACTGGTATTACAAGAAATGTTAAAGGGACTACTGTGAGAAGGAAAAAAAAAAGATTAAAAATATGAATAATAAAAGGGCAATAACTGCATACGTATCAATAATTGCTTTCCTTGTAAATGTATCCAATGCTTGAATCAAAAAACAAGAATGTTACATTGGCTGCCTACAAGAGACTAACTTCAGATTGAAAGACACACAGACTGAAAGTAAAGGGATGAAAAAGATATTTCATGAAAATGCAAACAAACAAACAAAAAACAAAGCTAGGGTAGCAATGCTTATGTTAGCCAAAATAGACTTTAAAACAAAGGCTATATCAGGAAATGAAGGACCCAGTAATTCCATTTCTGGGTATTTAAAAAAAATCCAAATCACTAATTTGAAAAAATATATGCATCCATATGTTCATTGCAGCATTTACAAAATATGGAAGCAACCTAGGTGCCCACTAATAGGCAAATGGTTAAAGAAGAGGTGATAAACATACACAATGGAATATTAGTCATATAAAAGAATGAAACTATGTCATCTGCAACAACATAGATAAACCTAGAGAATATTATGCTAAGTGAAATACATCAAAGACAAATACATGTGATTTCACTTATATGGAATTTTAAAAAATGAATAAAACAGAAACAAACTCATAGATACAGAGAATATTCCAATGGTTGCTAGATGAGAGGGGAACTGGAAGAATAGGTGAAAAGGGGGAAGTGATTAAGAAATACAATTGGTAGTTATGAAATAGTGGCAGGGATGTAAAGGATAGCATAGGAAATATAGTTAATATTATAATTATGTATGGTACCAGGGAGGTGCTAAATTTATCAAGCAGATCACTTCGTAAATTATATAAATGTCTAACCATTATGCTGTACACCTGTAACTAATATTAAATGTCAATGTAATTGAAAAATTTAAAAAACACAGTACTAATTACAATAAAAAAGAAATTTAGTATATTATTATATAACTTAATGCAGAATTAAGAAATGAGATAAAATCCTTAAAGAAAACGCATTCCTATATCAGTCCCTGAAACCCAAAGGAGATGTCCGAACCACCAAAGTCTAATTTATTCTCTACTAAGGTTTTCAGCTTTCCTTTTGTTTTCAAAGTCCTATCACTCTTTTTTCTGAAGACATTCTCTTCTTATAACGCTTTTTTAATTTGCTTAATTTTATTTTCATTGTGAATACATATACAGAAAATATTCTAAGTTATTATGTGTTTTCTCTCTTTATTTTGCCCTCCTACTTTCTTGATAATGTGGCTTGGTACAGAATTCTAAGTTGAAAATACTTTTTAAAAGAAATTGAATTCATTGCTCTGTTTCCTAGTGTCCAATGTTATTTTTGATTGATTCGTCTTTAACTCATTTGTCTGTAATCTATTTCTTTTACTTAATTTATTTCTTTAAAAGAGTATGAAAAGATTTTTCTCTTCATTGGGATTTATGTTTTTCATCAGGAGGCATTCATGTATAGGCCTTTCTTAGGACATCTTTTTTGTCAACTATAAGGTCTTTCAATTTGAAGAAACGTGTCTTGCTGCTGCTTGGGGAAATTTTATTTTATTATTTAATAATTTTCTTCTATTTTTGTGTTTTTTCCTTTGCTTCTGGACATGTTTTTTAAATACCACCTAGATTTACCTTTTATGCTTCCCATATTATTTTTCATGTTGTTTCATATTTGTCTTTATCTTTGCATTTTGGCAGAGTTCCTTGTTTTAACATTATAGGCCACCAGTTTGGTTTTTTAACCCAACCCATTTTATTCTTTGGTTTATTCATTAAATTTGTTTCAATTTTTGAAAAAAAAAATCTTCTAATTTAGGTCTTGATTTCTAATTGTTCTTTAGTAAAATCTATTCTCAATTTATGTAACGGTCTCTCAAATTTCTTTTACTATTACTAATGTTTCTCAAGTAAATTATACCCCAAGGGGACATCTGACAACATGTGGAGATATTTTTGTTTCTTAGAGTTATGAGGTTTGCCACTGATATCTAGTGGGTATAGGTCAGGAAACATGCTAAAGACTCTAAAATTCACAGGAAAGCTCACTAAAAGAATTATCAGTACCGAAATGTTATTAGTGCCAAAGTTGAGAAACCTTGGAATATATCTGTTTGAAATTAAAAATTATCTTTGTTCCATATATCATTTTGATTTAGTGAAGATATTTGCTTCCTGCTATTTAGTGTGTGTGTGTGTGGGTGTGTGTGGTGTGAGAGAGAGAAAGACAGAGAGTGAGAATGTTCTCCGAATATGTGTTGATCTTATTTCACATTTGTGCAAAAAATACAAAGTTGATTCATAGATTTTTCTCTCTGTTTGTCTATTTTCCTGGAGCTTCTCCCTGAAATGAGAGTTGACTATTCGTCTCTGTTAGATGGTGGGGTCATGGCAACTAATCAATATCATTGTAGAGTGCTTGAATATGGAGCAGGCAGGCTAGAGATCTCTTTAATTATCAAATTAAAGAGACTTACTCTTGGGATAAAGTAATTTATTATATTTCACTACTAGATGGAAATTTTTTTTCTTTCTCCATCTCTCTCTCTCTCTCCATCACCCTCTCTCTATGTCTCATGTAAAGATATGGAGCTATTTCAAATCCTTCTGTACTTCTTCCTGAGACCCAAAGTCATTCAAGAAACCTCCCCAGACAGATTTTAGGTTCTAGCCTAGAGGCAAATACTACTGTTGTCAATCATATCATCTGCAAATATGGCAGAGAACAGAGAGGAAAGAGTTCTCTCCAGACCCAGCTATTACTAAATCAGTTATTTAATTAATTCATTTCCCTGATGATTCCCAGGTCCTTCCATAGTCTTTGTATTGTCACTGATCTTAAGAGTTTCTCATGGGCTCCATTAGGATTGATTGCTCTCACTTCTGGAATCTTGGCTTGGATTAGTTTGCTCTGTTTTCTCCATTAATTCCATCCCACCTGTTTTTTAGCTTGCAGGGTTTGTTTAAACTTTCTGGTCCACTGGTAGCTCTATTTCCTGTTTTCTAACACTATTGTGTTTTGATACTTTGTTTAAAATGTTGGTCCCAAACATTTCAATGAAACCATGGGCAGGTGGAGAAGTAAACACATAAACCAGAAGCTTCCTGAATCAATTATGGACCTTAGCTTTACTAGATATTTGTCATTTTTTATTGTCAAATGTCATGTATTTGGTCATGTTCCCCAGAAACATATCCTTAGGCAATGATTCCTGTGCAAACAATTTATTGAGGAAATGCTGCTAGGAGAAAATAGTATGGGAGTAGGGGGTGAGGAGGGAAGATGCCAAGTGTGATCGGAAGAATAATACTCTCCCCTCAAAGGAGTCATTTTCTAATCTCCCGAACCTATGAATATGTTTTCTTATATGGCATAAGGAACCTTACCATTGTCTTTAAATTAAGGGTCTTGAAGTAGAGAGATTATACTGGATTACCCAGATTATCCAGGTAAACCAAATGTAATTGCGAGGACCCTTAAAAGTGATAGAAGGAGGCAGGAGTGTCAGAGACTGAGATTTGAAAATACTATCTTGCTAGCTTTGAAGATGAAGGGAGGACCCAAAAGCTAAGAAATAAAGATAGTTTCTAAAGGTACAAAAGACAAAAAAAAAAAATTCTTCCTTAGAGCCTCCAGAACCACAGCACTACCAACACATTATTAGCTCAAAGGAATCAATTTTGGACGTCTGATTTTCAGTTTCTATAGTGTTAAGCCACAGAGTCTGTGGTAATTTGTTATACCTCCTATACATCAAGCAAGGGTGAAATCTTGGACAAAATGCATTAGAAAACATCTCTGGCCTCATCCCACAGGAGCAGTGCCAGAAGTGCCAGAGTTGTCTCCCACCTGAGGCAAGGAGCCTGAAGCTTAGGTACTGCCATACCTACCCTGCTGATTGTTAGTTATAATGAAATACCCAGGTATTTCTAGCTCTCTGCCTGAAGTGAAAAAGACAAAATTGTAAAGTGTTCTTGGATAAGCACTGGTATCATTCACTATAACTCTCTCCACATAATCTTTTTAGAAACTCTGCCATTATATAAATAGAATTTTAGAGAGGTAATACCTCTCTAAATGTCTATTTTCCAGGTCTAGATATCTGGCAATTAATTGATACTCTATGAACCTAATATGTAGTTTTCTGTCTAGAAAAGTTCTTTTTTGACTAAAATATAGTCAATTTCTATTTCTTGCAACCTGAAGTTTGAATGACGTAGCATATGGATTGCAGGAAAAAATCCTCCAGAAGAATATGAAAAATTGATATTGTCATCTGACAAATAGGGCATAAGGCAGCTAAAGTCTCATTAATATTCCCAGATGTGAATAAAACAGCACTTAACATGAAATGATTGGACCTGATTCAAGATATTATTTAAGGTCATCAGTAATCGAGGGCTCTTTGGAGGCAAAAATCCGGGGTATTTGAGTCTCGTGCTAGGGAAAAGTATAAATGGTATAAAAAAATCAAAGACCATGAGGTGAATAATTAATTCTGAATTTGGAAAATTTACAAAAACACAAAACCCTGACAAATCAAAATACTAAATAATAACTTTAAGAAATAATTTCAATAACACACATCTTACAGTCTAAACTTCTGCCCTTTCCCTAATAAGTGGGGGGGAAAAAAAACCCTAAAAGGGATTGTTTTGTTCATCTTTCTTCTACTTATTTGTATTTGAGTGATGTCTATCATACACTGGCATCCGGAGAGTTGTGTGAAATAACAGGGATAATACTACATACATATACAAACAATCCACCTTCAGGAAGCTTTCAGTCTCTTAGTGTAGGACAGATATAGAATCTAAATATAAGATAAACATATATTTAATAAATATATAAATTAAATATTTTGATCTTCATTAGGCTAAAGTTGATAAAAATACAGTCGGTCAATTAGAACGGTAAAGATAAACTGGCTCAAGAGGTATTGCGTTTGGTTAAACAATTACTTTGAAAATATGAGACAGTCAAAATATCTAATCTCGGTAAATATCCCTTCCCACCAACACACTCTTCTTGATTCTACAAAGAAGTTTCCATAAGCTTTTGTATAAAAAGAATATTATGTATCATCTTCAGCATATGAAAAAGTAGTTGTCTACATCATCAAATCAATGTGGAATATAAATGTGTAAAGATTTAACCAGCTGTTAAATCTTAAAAGTTAAAAGTTACATTTCTATGATTTTAAGGATTTTCTTTGAAAATATTCAAGGTTAAACCTTAAATTCAAAGCACTCACTTATACTTAATTTTCCTGGAGTTGAAACTGTATCTAAAGATTTTAGAGTAAAATTGAAGTCTTAATGTCCTAACAAATGTTTATAAGTCAGCTCCAAATCTCTGGTTTGCCAATTTAGCCAGATATGCTGAAATCCAAGCGAGAGAAATTATGATTAAATTAATTTGTTCCCTTTTGTGTGCAAGAACTACTCCATAAAAAATTTGAAATCTTGGTAAAAGATCCTCACCTAAATTAAGATACTGAGATGGTTGGCCTAATTATCAGTATTTTATTGCTCTTCCTGTATTCTTTTTATCACATCTTTCTTCAGAATATACAATATTTTCTCCCTGCTAATACAAAGCCTGAGAAGGCATTTATTTTTCTTGAGCTCCCTTTTCATTGGTTTTATACAGCATACAGACATTTTAACCAAGTCTCAATAGTTTATCACTTCTGCTGCTGTTTTGGAGTTTTATTGTTATTGTTGGTGCTGACGTTGTTTGTCTTAGAAGATGTCAGATGAAATATCATTTCTTGGACCTTTGTGAGGGACAGTGTAGTTAGTGCTCCAAGGCCAATGTTACAGAATATAAGTCCTTGAGAGCTAGCCCTGGACAAGGCAAGTACAGTTAAGTAGTTCCATGTGACGACCAATACAGAAGTTATCTTCCTCCCTGAATAGTTTCTGCAATTCCTACTCTCAAATTAATTCCTTTCAAATTGTAGCTACAGTTTGCATCCACAAATTGAATCTTAAACGTGTTGAAACTGAAATATATTTCTTGTGCTAGGATGAGACATTAAACTAGGACACCATCCTTATGACTTCCCAGACAAATATAATAAGAGCAGGACCAAACAAAAATGATACCAGGATGTTTATTGTATTCGGTTCCTGAAGTAGAGCAAGAGAGAGATAAAAGGGGTTGCTCACATTCAGAAGCCAGGTAGCCATGTCTAAACTGGACTTTAGAGGTGTATGAGCCTTCCAAATACCTGAGAGAGAAGTAATCAGAATCAGTATGATATTCTAAGAAGGAGATATTCTGGAAGAGTGATGGAGACAGGTGAAAAGCAATGTGGTGTTTCTACTCTCCCTATTTCTCAAGATCAGCTCTTGAAGTACAAAACACAGTAAAGACTTTTCTAATATCGTATGCTCCTTTGGGAAAGTTTCCACTTAAAAGGATTTGTAAAATGATTTTTTTTATCATGTTTCCCACCAGAGAATAATTAATCATTCCTGTCAAAAAATGACTTTATGTTAATTACAACATATAAGAAATAATGACTAACACCTTCACAGATGTTTATAAAACAAAATATAACAGCTAGTAGGAGACAATATATAAGTATTAGGATCCTCCTTCTACCATATAATTAAACCATAAACTATTCATTTTATTTAGATTGTCACTAAGTAATTGTCCCCTTGACACAAAATAAGGGGTGGGGAGAGGGATTTATTATTATTACTGGGAAATAACTTGACTTTCAGCTTCCCAGAGTGACAATTAAGGAACTTTCAACAGAAATGTGCCCATGTTCTCAGTTGTCATGAGGACTAATGAGAAATAATATGATACAGTATTATGTATTTACTGTCTGCTAAATTAAAGGAAAAGAAATTGTGAAAATAATTCCGACTGTAAGTAAATGCTGTCTAAAGAATATAATTACCTTTGTGATTTGATAACCACCTTATTCGACATGTACAAGAACTATTAACTCCGGTTTCTTTCTCTTTTATCATAACGTGATATGGATGTGATTCTAAAAGTATATCTTGAGTTAATTATGGAAAAATAATAAACATATGAAATATTCTTCATTTATATTCATTCTAGAAATAAGTCATATAAAACAGATCTCGGCCCTTCCTTAGAACTAACATTTCTGAGAAACCAAGCATAATGATACCCACACTCAGGGCTTTTGTTATATCAACCAAGTGTCATTCATCACTGAAAAAAAGGAGAAAACGCTTGGAATAAAATCTACCTCATGTTTATACTTCGATATCAGTAAGTTAAGTGTACAATAATCCAACAACCAACCACAAAAATTCTCAACAACATACAAAAATAAGCATTTATTTACTTGCAAGTCTTCAGGTTACCTGTAGGTCAGCTAATCTAAGCTGGGTAAGACTTGGCAGCTCTATTGATCTTACTAACCTCTTTCATATGTCTGTGGGTCCTTTGCTCCAAGAGTTTACCATTCTTCTGGAACAGCAGGAGACTAGCCTAAACATATTGTCACGGTATTGGTGGAGGTGCAATAGAGAAAGCCCAATCATACAAGTGGTTTTCAATGCCTTTTTCATGTCACACTCACCCATTTTCCATTAGACAAATTATGTGGTCAAGTTCAAAGGCAAGAAATGGAGAAATAGACTTCACCTTTTTACTGAAACTTCCAAGTGTAATGACAAAGAATGTCAATACAAGAAAGGGTGACTGATTCTATTAATAGTCTACCATAGCCCCCCACGGTAGCACATAGGAGTTAGCCCCAACTCTGGTTTCCTTCTCTAATTCCATGGCCCCTAAAAGCTGTAACTTTAAATTGCTTTTAAACACACATTTATCACTTAAGCATCTTACACAAACCATTCACAATTAATATAATCGAACCTTTCTTTATCGATAAAGAAGTAACTCAGATAACACATCTTTGAAACTGCCTATTTAGGGAAGTGATTTAGGGGAATATGACATCAGAGGTTCATTCTTTGGAGAAAGGTTGTTACCACAGGCCAGCACTTGAGCATATTCTTTTAATGAGGGGCCCTAGTAGACATCAATGCACACATATGCAAAAATCGGGTGGCAAAGGATAACAAAGAATGTGGGGAATGGACATTCTCCCACCTGGGCTTCATGCCTCCCATCCATTCTTTAAATTGCAGCTAGGGTAATCTTTATTTTTTCTAAGTTCTTCTCTTTATTTCATTACCATCATTTGTTTTAAATTCTTTGCTATGAGCCATATACATCTGAGATGACAGAAGGTAAACAGTGAAGATAAACAAAACTCAAGTTTTAGCAATTAGTTTTGAACAAATTTAGGTATTTATCCACAATTCTCTAAACAAGAAACTCTTTCCCCTAAAACTGTTTAGATTCCAATTTCGGAGTTTTTATAGTCAGCTTATAACTCACAAGGATCCTAATAACAATCATGAATGAAATTACAGTATCGGACTTCTGATTTCCTACTTTTTCCTCCATTATTTTGTGCAATGTTTTTGGCAAAGCACAAGTCCTATCTCTTTAAGTTCTCCTTATTTCTCAAGAATCAGGTACATTCACTTGAAGAAAATAAAGGTTCATCTTCACATTCTGGTCACTGGCCCGTTTAATATAAACGGGTTCTCAGGGACACAAAAGGAAAGCTCTAAGAACACGTTCAAGATGCAGGAGACAGACTTATTTTAGGAATACCATAATATCCTGATAAATGTGGAAACTCCAGAAACTGGATCAGATTCTAGATTTAGAAATCATCTTAAAGATACTCTGCAGCTTAAAATAGCTTTAATTTTATTGTCCATGAGTAAAATAGCTTTCTAAGGCCAGTTTGTATGCAGTGAACTCTGTTAACTCATCAGTTTGCCTTTAGAATTTCTTGCTGTTTGTCGTCATTCTCCATGGTAATTTGGATAGTTTTCTGAGGATTCTTTTGCTACAAGAATTTTAACTACTACTTAATAATTTCTCCCTTTGTACCAAGAACTATACTACATTATTTGAAAATGTTACCAATATTCATGATGATAATAATCAGATAGTTACTGTTATCATTCCCAAATAAAAATGAGGAAACAAATTCTAGAACATTAAGGATTATGTATGGTATGTTAAGGACCTAGGATATTATTTTCTAAGAAACGGGGAGTAATTGAACAGTTTTAAGTAAGAAAATTGAAATGATCAGAGTTACAATTTGGATAAATTTTTCTAGTGTCAGAACTTAACTTCATCCTTAGTCGATTTGACACAGATAAGAATGGAGGTAATGGCTTGTTAGGAGGTAATCATAGTAGAAGTGATGAGAAATAATAAGGGTTGGAACTAAGGCAATGGCATTGTTAATGGATTTCAGCTTCATCTCTCATTTTTAACTATATAAAAACTCACCATAAAATCTTTCTCAACAAATAATCTTCCAGGCAGCTCTTACCAATATATGAGAACATATATGCAAATAAAATCCTTTTTGCTTTACTTTCTTGCCAAAATTTTGTACTACCCTGCTGGATGGGTTTCCCACCATACTTTCTTTTACGTTGCTGCCTGATAGCTTATATTAGTGACAAAAATGGCTACCTGTTGCAATAAAGAGAACCTAAAATAAAAACAGTCTATTTCTCTGTCTCTCTCTCTCTGGAATGTGGCTGAAAAACTTCACATTTCAACATTTACTAGAAGGATAAGAAAAAAGGAGTTCAGAGCAGTCAACTGCCTTGATCCAAGTGAGGAAATGCTGCACACATCACTTCCATCCCCATTCCTTGGTGAGAACTTAGGAAGCCAAAACTAGCTGCAAGTTGGACTGGAAATATGGTTTCCAGCTGGGCAGCTATGTGTCCAAGATGAAGAGGAAAAGAAATTTGTGAGAGATGCAAAATTTTCTTAGTTTTTATATATCATTCCCTTAAATATATTTTTAAATTATTTTAATTACCCTCAAAATAAATTTCATACACTCTCTGTTCTCATTCAAGTCTTTGTGCTATCTGATGCCTGTCTACACAAAGGGTATTATTTCCAACTCCTGTCACTTAAACTTTATTGTTTCAATAAAATTTAACAATAAAAACTGCCTCAGCTTTTCCCTTTCCTGCTTCGAGCTCAGTCTGCTAGACTACAATGCATTCTTACCTTCCAAAACCTTAAGCCTATATTCATTAAATCCCATATCAAATTCTTCCTCTGCTATAGAACCTGACTTGATTGCTTTAACCTTCCTACATTTGCATCCTGAGCTCTTTACCAAATCTCCTGGTAGGTGCTAATACTTTTCTTTTTAAAAAAATTTTATTCTGGAATATTTTCTATGTACTAAGTAATACATAAAAATAAATGGGATTCATTGTTGCAGCAGTAATTCTTAATTTGTTCATACCTGTTTTTATTCATGCTCCTATATATTTCCCTCCCACATGAATTCTGGGCTTGGTCATATGACTTGCTTCGGCTTATGGGACAATAGCGAATGTGATATAAGACTAAAATAGCGCTTGTACATTGAGCTATGCTTTCTAACTTCTAGGAATCCGGTGACCACTAGCATGTAAATAAGCCTGGGTGAGCCTGCTGGAGACATATGGCCTAGCCACCACTATCACTCCTAGTTGACAGCTAGCACGAACCAACAGCATGCACCAACTGCCAGAACTGTGAATGAGGCTATCTTAGACCATCCAGATAAAGCAGATGCATAAACTGACTACAGCTGCAAGAGTGAGTCCAGACAAGATCAGTAAAACAACCATAGCCGAGACTAGTCCAAACTGCTGATCCACAAAAATGTGAGCTAATAAATCATTGTTTTAACACACTATGAGGTAAGAGTATTCTTTTACATAGCTAACGCTGAGATATGATATATATACATTTATAAAAATATTAATAAACAATCATTTTTATTACCATACTAAGAAACAGCATTATAAATAACCCCCTCCACAATTAAAATCGCTTTCTCATCCCTTTGGGATAACCGTTATCTTGAAATATGAATTTTTAAAATCATTCCCTAGCTGTATATGTACATATAATTTATATATATTATTGATATTTATAAAAATTACATCATGCCATATATAATCTTGTTTTATACTTTATTTTTTCAACATTATGTTATGAGATTTATCTGTAGAGTTGTGGCTTATGCATTTTCACTGCTATATATTTGTCCATTTCCTGTAGATGAGCATCTGTGTCATGTCTGGGTTTTTAGTTGTAACATATTTATATTTATTTTTTATGATTTGCTAAAATAAACAGTTTTGTAATAAACCTCCTTGTATAATTTTCTTGTATAAGTTCAGATCTCTACAAATATTTCTATGGTGAATATTTAGAAAAGGAATCATTAGGTGACAGAGTATATGAATGTTTACACAATTATGCTTTATTGTTTTCAAAATGATTTTATCAATTTATACACCTTAGCAGCATGATGATCTATAGTCTCTCAAACAGTCATTACTAAACTTTGTTTAAAAATTATTTGCCAATCTGGTGTGAAGTGTTATCTCATGGTCTTTATTTGCCTTTTCATAAATGTTGGTGAGGTTGGACATTGTTTTATATTTATTTCACCGTAACTCTTTCTTTATTTTCAGAAATAGTTATTCATATTTTTATAGATTTTTCCATTGGATTGTTCCTATACCTTTTTTATCCATTATTTTATTTTATGTCTTCTTACTTAGAGTTTGTTTCTTATAGAATTAGTTAATAAGTAGAAACTCGAACTCCCCATCAAGGAAAGCTACTTGTTTTTTAGATAATAGAGAACTTTGCATGTGAATTTACACAGCTTTGCATGACAAATATTTTTCTAATATTTTTTTTTGCACAGAAAATATTATACTCAACTAAGTGGATAGTTACACTTATTTTAAAACAGATTACACTTTTGCCTTTCTGATTTGACTGATTGGCACTCTCCACATCCTTGTAAAGAAAAAGAAAACAGACTTTTTCAAAATGTTCATCATTGTTAAACATGCAACAGCTTGGCCAAACTCTTCTAAATCAACTCCCAAAACATAGTCTAGGATACAGCTCTTCCTAAGAGAGCTGTTAGAAACCTTGAACAGTAAAACAGATAAAATACAGAGCATACTTATAAAACTTATTCAGGCTCTAGAGACAAAATTTGAGGCACTGATGTTCAAAACTAGTAAAATTGAAATAAAAGTAA
The DNA here is from genome assembly GCF_014176215.1 of Rousettus aegyptiacus. NCBI lineage: Eukaryota > Metazoa > Chordata > Mammalia > Chiroptera > Pteropodidae > Rousettus > Rousettus aegyptiacus. Next base: position 109,328,858 of record NW_023416284.1, read on the forward strand.
CCAGCACTGTTTAAGAAAGGTATCAGAAAAAATAATCCATATATTCTACTTTTGTAATTAGTACTAATGTATATGATCACGTCTAATGATACTTAGAATAGCTTAACACAATAATATTGTCCACTTACAGAACAGTTATACTAATAGTACAACTAGAAATTTTTGGACTAATGTTTACATAGTTTCCTTGTGATACAAATTATTTTGTGTTAGTATATATAGTTCTCTAGAAAACAAACTTTCATACTAACTACATCCTAATGCAAAATAAGTTTCAGTTTTACATGTAGAAAATAGCTATAATTTTAACCCTCCCAAAAATCTGTGTAAATGAAAGAAATTTTAATAATATACAAAGGAACTTATATTCGAGAAGTTAAAGGCAGAATTGTGCCCTGGTAATGCTGAGATATAGGGATGTCCAAAAATCAACAGCACTTTTATGAAGGGTTTTTCGGTCTGTCTTGTAGAGCCGTTTTAATGTTCAGTAGTATTTTAAATCAGAGACGCCTTCAATTACACCTCTCTTAAACCTTTTATGTTACCATTAAAACCCTTTTCTCTTCTTCTTACATATATAGACCTGATGGAAAATAATGTATTACTTTTTTTTGTTTTTCATTAGAAATTCATGCATATGTAACACTTATGTCAATGACATTTTATACAAATATTCCCAGATACTTAGCTTCATCTATCTTTTTTTTTCCTCACTGCCATAATTTACTTTCCCAAAGCTCCTTGGACTATTTAAAATACACAGCAAGTATTATTTACAAAATTATATAAAGATGTTTAATGAACTAATACCTGAATTTTATTTTCTACAAAACTTATAGGGAGTTCCCAAATGACCTTTGTCAGTGAACAGAAATAACCTGTTTCATAAAGCCCTGTGGCAGACAGGAACAGAGCTAAGTTGATTGTCTTTATGTAAACACCTGTTTCCCATGATTGGGCATGGTTAAGCTGTGAGTAATAAAACCTGTGGGTGAAGGGTTCTCATTTACTGCTAGTGCCTTGTATTGGCAGTAACTCATTGATTATGTGGCTTTAAATGCCATCTATGCTGATGATTTACAGATTTGTATCTCTGGCTGAGACCTCTCCAGTAATCTCAGGACTCATATTTCAAGCCACTTTCTGGACATCTCACTCAATCATCCCAAGTCAAACTCTCAAATACTGAGTCTCAAATGGGTCAATTCCTCCCTGTCCTATGCTGAAGCTCAGTATGTGATTCCTCCTTCTATTGTTTCAGGCCAGTTTAGTGGAACTCATCCTTAACTCTTTTTCACATCCATTAGCAAATCCTACCAACTCTACCTTTGGAATATGTTCAGATTTTAATTACTTCTTACCACTTCTACAATTACTATACTAGTCCAAGTTACCTCCTCTCTAGGATTGGATTATTTCAGTATGCCCTAAACTGTCTTTTCTGCTGCTTTTGCTGTCCCACTCAGTGCTCTCACAATAGTCAACATTCCTTTTAAAACACAAGTCATAACTTTCTCTACTCAAAACCTCCTAACGGATTTGCGTCTCAGGGAAAAAATTCAAAGTCCTTTAGTTGCCTTTAAGACCCTACATAATCTGATCCCCTGCTCCCAGCCTGAACTCCTGTCCTTCTTCTCTCCTCACCACTCACTCTGCCATAGCCACACTGGCCTCCTTGCTATGTCGCAGAAATGCCAACCACATTTTTGCATTTACTGCTACTTTTGCCAAGAACGTTCTTCCTGCAGATATCTACATAAATCACTCCTTTTAATTCTATGTTCAATTCTGTATCACCACTATACGAATGAGGTAGCACTTTCTACCTTGAAGGAGGCTTTGTTTTCCCTCCAATAATTTAGAAATACTAAATCATCCTGTGGGCTCCAGATTGTGCTCCTTGTTTATTTGATTAGAATACCTTACAGGTGCCAACTCAAGAGAGCGATTAAAATTATCTTACCACACTTCCTCCACGGAATACACTGAAACTGTAGTTCTATATGGAATACTTTCCTCTGGGAGAAAAAAAAAAAATCCTTAATATTCAAGAAATGAGAAGAAAATCCCATGGAAGCACGTGAAAGGCTGAGACACAAACCTTCTATAAGCCCTACCCCCGGTGCAGCAACCAACTAGAAGAGCTCAAAATCCCAAGCACCTCTCAAAGGAGCTCAAAGGCTCTTCCCCACATTGGGCACTCCCAGTTTTTAGGACCGGCACCTAAGAGATGAGCCCCGCAAAATGTCTGGCTCTGAAGCTCAAGGGGGCTCCTACCCATCAGAGCTGTGGGGCTCTGGCAAACTGAGGAATGATTCTTAAAGGCCATGGTAGACTCACCTGCCCCGGGGCCTAGCACAGAAGCAGCTGGTAGAAGAGCTCCCAGGCTTTATGTGAAAGAGACTCTGTTGTTGTTTTTAAAGGATCGGTATGAGGGGGCTGGGATACTCTTACGGAGGCTGGTAGGTGCCATCTTACTGCTCTCGTTCTGCCTTGCTAAAGAAGGGGGTTGGGCGGCATTTTTTTTTCTTTTTCTTTTCTTCTTTTTCCTTTTCTTAACTTTGCTTTTTCTTTGATTTTCTTTTTATTTCCCTTTCTTAAATTTTTTTTTCTTCTTTTTTTCTCAGTGTCATCTTTTGCTCTCCTCCTATGCTTTGCTCCAGCCAGTGGGTGCCATTGTTGCACTCTCCAGAGGGCCAGTATCTCCCAGAGAGGAACTTCTATGCATATCTGCTGCCCATGCTTTACATTTGGTGACATGGTATTTCTGGCTGCCTCCCAGGTGACACCCCTTGATCACCTGCCTCTGGAGGCCAGAGGGACTTGAATTCCTGGGTCCCATGGGACTTGTAACAGTTGGACAGACAGTTCTTGGCAGCCTAAAACCCCCAGAGCACTGCACAGACCATATAGGTCTTTCTGAGAAAGAGCCTTGTGTATCGTCCCAGGATCTTTGGCCTGATGATCAGGCTTCTGGTTTATAGGGGCCTAATCTTTGTGGTCTCTTTCTGCCTCTTTCCAGCTTGCCACTGTCTTTCAGAAAGGAGTTTATAATTTTGGATTGTGTCTTGATTTTTGTGGCTGTTTTCAGGTGACACCTCTATATCACCTGGCTCCAGTGGTCACTGGGACTTATGTTAGCGGTCCCAGAGGACTGTATATGTTTGAATTATTTAAAAACTGCTGTCTGAGGGTCGGTTTCCAATCAGCCTGAATCTAGGTACTGACTGAGATCCTTCCCTTTGGGACACTGACTGGTTTTGGCACACTCTAAGCTACAGGAAGCTATTAAAATAAATTATTTGGACAATCACAAAGGTTTGAGAAACAACCAAGAACTAGAGCAGGGTTGAACAATAATGTTCATCTCCTACACAAGGCCAGTCCTTCAAGACTGGCGGGAGACTGTTTTATGTAATGCATAGAAACCAATACAGAGAGTCAAGCAAAAAGAAGAAACAAAGGCATATGTTTCAAACAAGACAATAAGATAAAACCTCAGGAAAAAAAAAACTTAATAAAATGCAGATTATAATGCCTTAAAAAGTGAAATATACTTTGAGAACATTTGTTTTAAAATTAGGAAGTTAAAAAAATTAGGAAGTTAGTCCACACACTCAATTTTAACACTACTTCTTTTATATCCACTGTTTATTTTTTTAATCAAAATAATAAATTAAGCTACATGGTATTCATTTTCAAATTATTTATAAAACAACTGAGAATACCTTATAATAATTTTTAAGGAATTAATAAATGAGTGACCATGGTAGGAATTTTTTATCTTACAGTATAGAAGGAAGATTCTTCCTAATACCTATAGCAGCTGGCATAAGGTAATGCACTTCTCAGAAGCAAGAGAGTGGCAGTGGTTTATTAATGGGTAAAATACATCCTGTCTGGAGTATTTGGTCTTTTTGAAGTAGGAATCAATAGAAGACCAGCAGGCAGAATTTAGAGAGGGTATTCCTAGAGAGCGGAAAAATCTTATCAAGGCCCAGGAACTGTATTTATGTGTGGAGGATACAGAAAGCACTTTATTTTCACTTAGTAATAGGCCTAGGTGGTTAGTGTGAAGATTTCACTGGGCCCATTATGTTCAATAGCCAAGATTTTTAAAAATATTTTTCCTTTTCATCATAACATCTTTGGAGAATTGCTCATCCTCTCATATAGAATTTTTAATTTCCTAAGTAGAACACCTCAGAAAGGCTTGCTGACATCAACATGTACTGAGTACAATATTGCAAACTTTCACCTGTAAGACAATTAGTTTTCAAATCACTAGTCTTAACAACATTAAGAAATAGTACTATATATCAAAATAAAATCCTATTTTGTTATTAATTTTAAAAAAGTAATTTAAAAGCTATTTAGAAACAATTTTATGAGAGATATGCCAAACATTGAATAGGCAACAATTCAAAAGGAGGGGAGTCTATACTCACAGATGCATCTTTCTAAAGGACATAGTCTTCATTTTTTACTTGCAGATCTTGAAGAAGAAAGACAAAGACATACATTGTTCAATATACTCACATATTCTTGTCAAAAAACATTGTTTCGGTTTCACAAACTTATTTTTTGAAGTTGGTTGAAAAGATCAATTTTCATACACTTCCCATATTTGCTGGAAAATAATGTATATTCTTCAATGTTCTATACTTGCCTATTAACTCATGTTTGTTACGTAGGTACATCTGCTCAATTCTGATTTTTTTCTCTTAATCAATTAATAAGAGAGGTTCTCTAAAACTTCTCACCAAAATGTTACACTTCTAATTTCTCCTTGCAGTTCTATCAATATTTACTTTATATAGTTCTGACATAGAGTACTATGTCTTATATAAGCTTAGAAATGAGAATAGTAATTAAAAGTGTCATCAATATATTTGAACCTCATTTCTTTAGCAATGACTGTTTTGTGTTAAAATACAAATTTACTTTATTAATATGATTACCCCGGTTTTCCTATGGTGGGTTTAATCCTGGTTTATATTTTACCTTTATTTTACTTTCAGTCTTCCTATATTTTTAGTTTTAGGAGTTTCTCTTTTAAACAGAATGTAGCTAGTCATTAAAATTATTTTAAATCCAATTCAGTAAGCGATCTTTTCATTTATATTTAATATTAGATCACAATGTCTAGATTTAGTTCTATTCTATTATTATAGGCAATATTCCTCCTTTGTTATGTTTCTTTTATCCCTTTCCCCTTTAATCTTGATGAATTGATTGCATTTTAACACTTTGCAATTATTCCCTTTAAATGTTTAGGAGTCAGCAAACTAAAGCCTATGGGCCAAATCCCACCCACTAGCAGTTTTTGTAAATAAGGTTTTATTAGAATAGAGTTACACATAGTAATGTACGTATTGTCTATGGCTGCTTTTACACTACAGCTGCAAAGTTGAGTAGTTGTGACAGAAACAGAGTCTAAAACATTTTCTGTCATGTCCTTTACAGAAAAACTTTGCCAACCCTGGTTTAAAATACTCATACTATTTTGTGTTCCGAGATTGATTCTAATTTAATCGTTGTCATCAATTAACCTATCACCCATTTGCCCCAAGAATACTTGCTGGTGGCACTTGTAGCTTCAGGGTTTACCCCAAGATAACTCGTGACTACAGTCCTAACCTTACTCCCAAAGTTTGCCACAAAATCTCTCACTTTTATTATTTTCCCATCACTCTAGTATATCAATAGTCTTTGGAAAAAAAATGACATCATATTATTTATAGCATTCTGTTTTTAGTAGTGGTATTTCCATTTATAAAATTTAGTAACTCTTGATCGCCAAAAATATCAAATCTTAGAAAACGTGGTATTCCGATGAGTGATGTTAACATTGTTATCGAACAGTTGTTAGACAAAGATTGATTTGATGAATCCGATTTATGTATACATTTCTGTTACATTAAAATTAGAGACAAGTTCTGTTTAGAAATAACTCCAAGAACAGTTTTGTTTTGTTTTGTTTTTTACATTGAAAACCAGTCAGATTAGCTTCAGCCTCAACGAGTATGTTTATGTAAAATTAAATTAACGCTGGCAGTGAGCTGTACTTTTTTTTCCTGAATGGGAAAAGGGTTAAAATGCAAAACTTATATTTCCAAGCATCACTTTCCATCAAACATTCTATAGTCGTACTGTATTTTGCTATATTTAACCCTATTTAATGCTATTTAATTTTCTTTTGCTTTTTTAAAACAATTATTACACATTGTTATTTATGTCTACCTTCACGTTTACCATTTCCTTACTCATCATTTTTGTAACATTTCCTTTTAGGGTTAATTTTCTGTCTTCCTGAGGTATAATCGTAAGCAATGGCTTTGCTGTTGATGATAAACTATCAGTTATATTTTCCTAAGAATATTTTTATTTTGTCCTACTTTTTAAATAGTTTTTCTGGATACAGAATTCTAAATGACAGTTATTTTTCCTTAGCAATTTGAAGGCAGTAATTACCTTTTGACTGACTTCCAAGTTGAGAAATCAACTTTGATTAAGAGGTCAGCCATTAGCCCCCAAAAGTCTCTGAAGTCTCTGGAATACTAATTAAATAGACATTAGAATTCCCTTTGAACTCCATGTACTTCAAATTCTTTTAGATTTCCATCACTTTATATGTCTCATTGCTGCCTTCTGGATAATTTTTTCAGATCTATATTGCAGCTCACGATTTTTTTTCTCATCAGTGACATCTATTTAACACATCTCATAAAGTTTTAGACTTAGAATTAAGTTTTAGATTTTTCCTTCCCAGAGGTTCTAGTGGTTCATTTTAAATATTTCATATTCATGTTTTAATTCTTCTTTAAAACACATATGATATGCTTATTTATAATATGTACATATGTGTGTGTGTGCGCGTGCCTTTGTGTGTTTCGTCGAAGAAAGATTAAAATATATAATCTAAGATCTTATTGGTCTTGTGGTTCAAGGTAGAGAGTTATAATTATTGTCCCAGTTTGAGCTTTTTCTATAAGTACCTGCATGGAAATAAACACAGTCCAGCTTTTTAAGTAAGTCCTATTATATTTCACCATGTAGTAGTAGCCACAGTGAACTGGGGGAAAATATTGTTCACGGTTGACTACGCCATCAGATTAGGTCCTGTTTCCAGACTGGTTAAGTCTTGAGGCTATTTTATGCAGTGTTACATCTCTCATTTTCCTATCTTTACTTTGCAAAATCTGAGGCCATCGTGAATCTACTCATCCTTTCCTTTTTGTGTATATACATTGATCTTGAGGCTAACTAGCTATGAAACTAGTACACAAAGGTTAAGGTGCATAAAATTTCTAAAATTTCTTTGTCATTTTTAAAGCCTATATCTAGTCTGGTTTCTTCTATCTTTGAAATCCCCATCTTTCGAACAATCTTTACAAATAGTACAATGGACTTTGAGGTAATTTTTGCAGAACCTTTGCACTTTTTAAATTGCTAACTTGGATATGGTGTCACTTTGCTACCCAAATAAAAATACTGGCATTGATTGTTACATTTCCTATGTTCTCTTCAGTTACAATCTTAACTAAACTTGATAGATTACAGATGTATAGATATATATTTAGCAATGTATAACTTTATTGGGAAAGGTATCTTCACTTTAAATTTTAAAACGTTCTAGCCCCCTCCCCCCCCCCCAAAAAAAAAGGCAAAGAGAAAACATAGGAAAGGATGTAATCTGAGATGGAAATTGGATGATAGATTGAGCACTTCGCTGAGTGGTTATGAGACAGTTACTTGTATTTGGGAATGAGGGTTTCTTCTGCCTTGAATGGAGCTCCAGCATGAGCTAATTATTCTTTGTAATTGTCTTGGGAGATGATATTTGCCAGACTGTATAGTAGCCAGGAGACTCTGGCTCAGATTCAATGATGGTGATACAGTTCTTTACTTGAGAAAAAATTAATTTTGGATTTTATTTCTTATATTTTTCTTATTTCTTTAGTTCAATGTAGACATTTATTTTTGCCTTAGTTTTAAAGAACTCGAGTATCTGTGATTTATACCCTTCTACTTTCAAAAAAGATTAGAGCCACATTACAAAGCAAAAATACATATAAAGCAGAAAAATAAAAAACAACCACACAACTAACAAGTCAATTTATAAGTAGCTAAAAAGACCTGAGGAGACTGGATCCTATTAAAATAGGCCAAATCATTGATTTCTAGTACTAATTTGAGTATAACCAAAGTAAGACTAAAAATTTACTGTAATAATTTAGAATAATGTAACTGGACATATGGACATATATATATATATACATATACACATTTTATATATATATATATATATATATATATATATAGAGAGAGAGAGAGAGAGAGAGAGAGAGAGAGAGAGAGAAAGAGAGAGAGACTATGAAAGTACTGATGCCAATAATCTCTCCTTAAAAGGGAACAGGGAGGTTTTTCTCATTCTAATCATTTTTTGCTATTTAAAAAATTTTTTTTTGTTTAAACAGATGAAGTATTTATTTTCTGGATTTTTGCTTTGTCCATTAACAGTGAGTTATTTATTAATAATAGAAAAAGAAATTAGTTTTGACAATTAAAGATATAAAGAATCATTTAATCAACAAACATTTTACACCTGATATGCTTATAGTCTCAGTTTATGACGCATTTACTATCCCTCTTAAATAAAGAGTCAAATCAGAAAGCACAATCGAAACTAGCATCACAAGTTTAATGTAGTTTAAAATATAGAAATATATTTAAACAGCACATTTAAAGAATAATATAATAGACTTCTATTATTCTTACAATGGTATACTATTAATTCAAAAATATATTACTTAATGTACCCCCAATATAGTTATTATCAATTTTTTAAGATAAATTTTAGAATAACATTACAATATACCTGAATTACAAACAAACCCATAACATTTTTGAAGCTATTTATGATATGTTTTATTTGAAAGATCCAAAAGGATGATTAATAAATGGTGCTTTATGAATATTTTAGATGAACTATAAATAGACCTAACCATGGAGCCACCATAAATAGCAAGGTATCCATCTAAATGTCATTCTTCAAGAAATCAGTGTGTGTTAAAGAGAGCCTTAGAAGGCAGAGGGAAAAACAGAGAGAAAATTAATTTTAGAGGGAAGAACACACATGCATATACATACAACAGAACCTTCCCATTTGGAATTATTTGTGCTTCAAGGAGGGTTTATAAAATCCCCTTACAAACTAAGGTTTTCATTGAGCTCATTCTCAAAGATATGAAAAATGGATTTCAGCTGTTCATTCGAAATGGCAATTCTGTCAAAGCCATTCTGGGATTTTTTGGTAATTTCCTCCAGTTTAGTTTCAGTGCTTTACCCTAAATAAAATCCCTTGCATCACATCAATCAGCAGACTCAGTTATAAAGGAAAGCTAAAGAAAATGGCTCTGTCGGCATCTGTGCTCCAGTATATTTTATGCATACAGTGACTTTTGTTTGTGGAGGGGGAAATGGAGCATATGTAAATGTTTCCTTATTTTGGACCTCTTTTAAGTCAGAAAAAAAATCTACAGCAGTAGTGTTCTAGATAATAGGCAGACATGATTTATTTGAGGTAAGAAGGTTGTACTACAATTTTTTAGTGTTAACTTGGAAAGTTATGGACACAGGCTCAAGTCTGTCTCCACAGAATTCCTGAAGCTTTGAGCTCTTTGCAAAATCTACAATCCACAAGCCAAGAAGGAACATGCTCCTACAGTTACACCAATTCTGTTAAACCAAACAGTTATAACAATTATGTGCAACCTTTCAGATTCTATGTTCTGCCTAGTGTTTATTTATTCAAATCAAGTTCAACATTTCACTTTATCTAATGAAGCAGAAATTCTAAAAGAAAACTCGTGTTTATCCAAGCATTTTTGTTTGGGTTGTTATTTTTTTAAGTTTTATTTCTAAATAAATATTCTATCATGGTTTTCATTGGCACAACATAACCAAATGCATTCAATTTCCTTCAACAATATTTAACAGTCAAAGGAGTTCTGTCAAATTTCAAAAAATTATATTAAAAATTGCATTAGAAAAATGTGGAAATGGAATTGAATCAAACTTAGCATATCCCATTGAAAGTTAGACTGGGCAATCTATTGTATAATGTAGTGAACTATAAAGTATATTTTATTAATAAGGCATCCATAATGGAGAATATATACCTTCAATAAATAAACATGACTATATACATGATATAGTACATAGGTAGAGGGATGAAATGAAACAGACTAATTTTATAAAATTTTCCTTTTGTCTCAAAGCATACTTTTTTATTGTAGTCATAAACTTTAATACAGATCTTTTTCTTATTACCATTATTATTTAATATTAGTGGCAGCCACATGAGCGCACTACCATATTTCTGTATTTTTTCAAAATGACATTGGAGCTGTCATCAAAATATAGCACAGAGATGGCGTTTAACTTGGTTGGAGCACAACAAGGCTTTGGTACGTGGTCAGGAAACATCAGATGAACCTAGGAAAGAACAAAATGTTTTTGTTTTTTTTTAAGAAATAAGGTAGACATTTTCTCTGCAGCTTTAAAATAATGTACCCGTTTACCACTCACAGTCAGACACACCCTGAAGCTGATCACCATTCTCTTCTTTACGTTCAGTGGCTGAGGTAGAGGGGGTGAGGGCGTAGTGGAGGATGTATTCTAAAGTATTAACACCTAGAATCAACCCAGCAGTTCTAATTATGTGTTGAGGCCTTGAAAAATGTTCTATCAAGTAAGGAAAACTTTCTCTATGGAATATTCGGTGGAAATTTTCCTAGGGGAAAGAACATGACAACTAGCACTGAGTTGCTTTTGGTTAAAATGACTTCCATTTACTTCATGAGAAATACAGAAGTTATAAATGTAAATCAATAAAGCCACACGATTGGACCATAGAAAGATTTGGATCTAAGAATTATTTTCTAAAGAATAAACAGTAAGTCATAGAAGTAATGCCAACTCTTAATTTTCAATGGTAAAGGAAGCTTTAAAAAATCACAACAAAATAAATTTCAGGTATAATCCAATATTTAAAGCAATGATTTTAATTCTTTAAAGAACCTTTTAGCAGATTGGCTAGAGTTTAATATCTATTTACCTTCTTTCTCCCCTAGACAAGTGCCAAAAAGCAGGCTAAGCTAAATCAGAAGTAAGGAGCCTAGATATTTTACAAAATTAATATCCATCTTCCCTATAAGCCTAAAAAGGTGGCTGTACCTGGGAAGTGAAATGCTTAAGTAAAGGGTTTATTCTCATTTTGATCAGACTAGCAGTCTGCCTATGATTTGCAATAATTGAGCAAGGAACCAGAACATGGTTCCCCCTTTCCTACCCATCTACTCTAGTCCTTCCTCCAAAGGAGATTATGGGAAGTTCCATTGATGAGTCCTAAGGGATCTACAAAAACTGAATATAGCCTCTTAGAGTTTGGCTCACAATGTCCTGGCTGAAATGATATAAGAGCACTGCATGTGGACAGAAACAGCAGGAAAAATGAGGTGATCTGACATGAATTTGAAATTTCCTAATACCTCACGAAACTAAAAGTTGGATACTTTCTACAAATTTCAGATGCAGCTTATGTCCCTCATCAGTTTTATCTTCCATAACCCACACATACATGATTGATAACCTGCTTTTAATGGCCTTGGCAGCCTCAGGAAGCAGTTGCTCTAAAAAAAAATGAGTTGTTCTTGAATGTATCTCAAACATATTAGTCACAAACATGCTTTCCTTTAATAACAAGCATGCCTGTCTTCTTGTTTCATGTCCTTCACAGAACAAACACAGTGAGTGCATAATGCCAGGAAAAAAAAAAAATCAAACTTCGTATGTACACTTCAAGTTTTGTGATGACTTATGTCCCTTGTCCCTGGATAGAGATGCAGAGCAGAGTCTTGTTCAAAGTGCGTGTCAGATTTTTTTTAAATGTTTGTTTTTCCACACTGCCTTCTAGACTATAGTTCTAAAAGCTGACAATAGTAATTATATATTTATAAGAAAAAAAAAAAGAAAAAAATGAGATAAAGACATAGTATTTTACAGAGTTTTTCAATGATTAAGCATTACTTAGCCTGAAAGAAAGTTTGATACATTAGATACGGAGCTCAGGAAGCAAGTCTACTTTCTGGAATAACAGTAAAGAGGCAAAGAATTTTCTGAGAAATCAAATGGCATTTTTCTATAAGCTAATAGTGGCTATTCCTCTGTGACACTACAGAAAGGCAGTGATCGTGGCTGTCCCTTCAAGCCATAATAGAGCAGTATTACTCTCTGTGGACCAGCTTAGCAACCCGAATCCTCATAGACAAGGATAAAAGTCTAGATTTCCTAGAGATTTTTTTTTTTTAGAAGTGGAAGTTTGAACACACCCATCTTTGCAGAGCATACCATCTCTCCATCTTCCAGAAATGATATCCCATATCAAAAAGATAAGTCTTCACACAGAGCAAAAATGAAGTCATATCAAACTTTAAAATGCCCCAAAGTATTTATACTTTATATGTGGCTTAGAAGTGGCCAATTTCATTCATCATGACTCAGAAAAAGAATAAGATTTATAAATGATTACTTTTCAAAATGTATATTTGTTTTAACTTTCTGTTTCTCTTACATCAAAGTTATTTCCAAAGTTTTTGACAACTCCCATGCTCCAGTTGTTATAGATGTGTCTTTGGTGTCTACCTCTTCTGTAACATCTATGAAGTCAGTGAAGATGCCAGCAAAACATCAAGACATTTAACAATTTACTCTATCAGCATATATACATATATATTTATATGTACATATGTATATATGCTATTCCATCAGCTTTAAATTTTAGATTAAGTGAAAAAAATGTAACCTGAAGATTCAACTCTTTACAAATTCTAATAGTTACGTTTGGGGTGGGGTGGGGGCGGTCATAAACAAGCCTTGGTCTCAAAGATAGATTTTTTCTAATAGCTACTGCTCTCTTGCTGCCATCCACCAGATAAACCCATTCCATTATTAAGTCTAGAGTCTAAAATAATTTGTTCCCTTCCACCCCTCCTAATTACATAGTTAAATTTTTTATATTAACTCAAATATTAATTTGGAATTATATCACATAATCTATTGCACCTTCCAGGAGCCTATCAGTCTTTCAGAGATTGTCCCTCTGCCACATCAACGTCACATACCGTAAGGCAGGTATCAATCAGACTCTCCAAAAGTTTCATGAGCTCATTAAACACAGTACAACGATTCAGAGACCACAAACATTTCATTATCTTTTTTCACAAAAATAAACCTAGGTTCTTACAGATTAAATCATACTAAATTCCTGAGTATGCAAAGGAAAAAAAGATTAATTTCTACCTTAAATATTACCAAAAAAAAGATAGCGAAAAACAGAAATGAGTCTTCTACTTATATTCTACATTGAAGAACTTTCATAATGCCACAGTGTTATGAAAAATTCCTAAATAATTAGAGTAAAACCCCTCATATTAAATTCAGCACGGATATTATTCAATGATTTTGCAATATTTACTAATGAATTGCTAGGTTACAAAGAGTTACTGTGAACCTGTGTGGTCAGCCATATTACATAGTAGAAAAATGAAGGTAGAATAACCACATCATGTCATTACTCTAATTCTCCTAGCTAAATCCTTCCCCATTCTGGAATCAAAATTATTATTTAAACCAGGTTGAATTTCCTGACTATTCTTATAATTTGTGTGTTACTTTGGCTCTAAAACATACCAAAGGAATTTGAGAAGATAATGCATTGATAACTATAAATCGATACTTTCTTTTAAAATAACTTTATATGATTCTTACACAGTAAAGCATTTCTAATTCTATAAAAACAAAACATACCAGAGTTTGAACTATAGCATGGTTGGTAGCATTCATATGGGCATTGAGTGGAAAAGAACATTCTCCATCACAATAAAATGCAGCATATCCTTCTGGTGCTATAATCCAGTCCTAAAATGCACAAAAAAAAAAAAAAAGAAAAGAAAAGAAAGAAAGAAAGAAAGAAAGAAAGAAAGAAAGAAAGAAAGAAAGAAAGAAAGAAAAGAAAAAGAAGAAAAAGGTAATATTACCAAAAAAATTCTTAAAAATACTCAAATGTATTTAATCTGGATAGGTTTTTTTTCTCTTCTTGGTCTAACAATTAGTCTAAAAAAGATAGCCTCCCCAAAGGCCTAAATTTATTTTTAAGTTGAAGATTACAACAAAAGTATAAATATTTTCTCAAGAAATTGTCCTCTAATTTCTCCCAAGAGGTTGTTATGTATAATATTCATAGTATGTATTAATGCATGCATTCATGAATAACACCAAAATCACAAAATAGTCTAAATATTGTTTAAACAGGAAATGATGAACTCTGGAAAGCTCAAGTGAATCAGAAAAAAAAAAAAAGGAATAAACTTGAGATAATTCTCATTACTTCTTAATAAGTCATTTCTGGTTTTAGAATCTTAATAACCTCCTAAATCTTTGATATTTCTTCCTTGTGCTGTTTTTCTTTTCTTTCATGCATTAACTTTAGTTTCTTTAGAAGAAATGAATTGGAGCAAATTCTTGAAAACTGTAACTGAAAGATTTTAGAAAGCTAAAAAATTGGCACATATAATGGGTACCTTAATTTTTTTCCCAGAGAGGTACGACTTGGCCCAAATGTAAAATTATTGAAAAGTGCTATTTAAACAACAGCACTTTTTTTACTTTCTAAGTATAGGGTTACATTTCTTCAAAATAGTTGTTTTTGAACTATAAAATCTAAAAATTATGTTTCAATGGTGTGGTGAACAATAATGGAAAACTAAAATGATGTGCATAACCCATATACTGAATAAACATGTTAAAAATAATTACTTACTGTATTAGAAAAATTACTAACAAAGATTACAAGTAACTCAGGACTTATCATAAAGTAAAAAGAAACACCTAAAATGACTGATCATCCTTACCTGCCATCCCAGATCCCGGAAACTCACATAAAGTTCATGCTTCTTACAGGCTTGTTTTTGTTCACTTGTATTATAATCTGAAGATAAAAATCAGATTTTAAACAAATGGCAGCTTATTGGGTATACTAATATTTCTTTTGTGAGGTTACTGATAAAAAAGAGGCTGTATTTAAAGTTATAAAATATGAGTTTGATCTTAAAGCTAGAGCAACTTACTAACCATGTGAACATCAGACAAGTCACTTGTCATGAGTTTCTTATTCTGTAAAAGGTAGACAATATCATTTACCTTTTGAGGTTCTAATAAGGATTTTGTTAGATCTACCCTCTCTCCCATGTAATGATTCACAGCCTGCTGCTTGAAATTCATTGAACGCTGCTCAATGAATGTTTAATCATTAATTTGTACACACTATAGTGGCACTTCATATGTTTATACATAGTAAATGTTCACATAATATTTTTTGGCTTTAATTTAAATTTATTGGGGTAACATTGGTTAATAATATTATATAGGTTTCAAGTGTACAATTCTAAAATACATCATCCATATATAGCAAATTGTGTTCACCACCTAGTCAAATTTCCTTTTGTAACCATGTATTTGACCTCCTTTACCCTTATTTACATTCCCCCTTCCCCTCTGGTAACCACTAAGCTATTGTCTGTATCCATGAGTCTCTGTTTGTCTTGTTCATTTGTTGCTTTCAGTTTTATATCCCACATATGAATGAAATCATATAGTTCTCAACTTTTTTTGTCTGACTTATTTTGCTTAGCATGATCATCCCAAGACCCATCCATGTTGTCATAGATGGCAGTATTTCATATTTTCTTATGTCCGAGTACTATTTGTTCGTATATATGTACCACATCTTTAACCAATCACCTGATGAAGGACACTTTAGTTGTTTCCATGTCTTGGCCACCATGAATAGTGCTGCAATAAATATTGGGGTACATCTATTTTTACAAATAAATGTTTTCAAATTTTTGTGTAGATACTCAGAAGAGGAATTGCTGAGTCATATGGTTATTCTATTCTTAAATTTTTGAGGAAACTGTATTTTATAGTGGCTGTACCAATTTACATTTTACCATTTTACTAATTTAAATTATAAATTTACCAGTAGTGTATGAGGGTCCATTTTCTTCCCCAAAATAAAGGATAAAATCATATAATTATGTCAATAGATGCAGAAAAAGCATTTGACAAGATACAGCACCCATTTATGATTAAGACACTTAACACAATGGATATAGAAGGAAAATACCTCAATATAATAAATGTCATATATGACAAGCCCTCTGCTAATATAATTAATAATGAAAAACTGAAATCTTTTCCTCTAAGATCAGGAAAAGACAGGATGTCTACTCTCACCACTTTTATTCACTATAGTATTGAAAGTCCTAGCTAGAGCAATAAGGAAAAAGAAACAAATCAAAAGTATCCAAGATAGAAATGAAGAAGTCAAATTGTCACTTTTGCAGATGACATGATTGCTTATATAGTAAAACCTAAAGACTCCACTGAAAAAAAAAAAACTATTAAAAACAATAACAAATAGAATAAAGCTGCAGGATACAAAATCAACATACAAAAATTCATTGCATTCCTATGTATACTAAAAATGAAATTTCAGAAAAATAAAAAGCAATTCCTTTTACAATTGCAATAAAATGAATAAAATATGTAGAAATAAACTTAACAAAGTATGTGAAGGACCAATACACTGAAAACTATAAGACATTATTAAAAGAAATAGAAGAAGACACAAAAATATGGAAATATAGTCTTTGTTCATGGATTGGAAGAGTCGACATGGTTAAAATGGTCAGATTACTCAAAGCAATATATAGATTTAATGCAATCCCCATCAAAACCCCAATGGCATTTTTTTAAAAAGAAATAGAATAAAACATCAGATTTATATGGAATTACAAAAGACCTCAAATAGTCAAAGCATCCTGAGAAAAAAGAACGAGGCTGGAGGTGTCACATGGCCTCACTTCAAATTATAAATATTATACCAGTTTTATAAATATTTTAAATTAAAAAATCAATAAACAAACAAATAATTCGAAGTCAAAACAGACTTCTTTTTTCTCCTCTCTCACTCTCACATCCAATTTTCTAGGAAATCCTGTACATTTTTCCTTCAAATAGGTCCAAAGGACACCCACTCTCACTATCTTCACAACCAGTCCTCATCCAAGCCACTATCATTTTTCACCTGAATTATTGCAATATACTCATTAATATTCTTCCTGCTTCTGCCTGGCTCTCTTAAAACAAAACAGCCAAATATATTTTTAAATAAGGCAATTGAATTTCATCACTCCCCAGCAAAGTGTCCAATAATGATTTCCCATATCCATGAGAATGAAATATTCTCACATTGGCTTTCAAGGCTATATGATTTGGCTCCATTACCTCTCTGACTCATTTCCCACTACTCTTCCTTTCCTTCATACACTCTGGCCATGATACCACCTTGTTTTGCACACAGGTCAGCTTCCCTCCACCTTAGGGCCTTCAATCTCACTATTCCTTCTCCCTGAAATGCTCTTCCCTTGGATATCTATATAGCTAAAATTTACAGCTTGTTTGTTTCTTCACTTAAGCATCATCTTGTCAATGAAGACTTCACTGATTACCCTAAGATCACTACTCTCACTACTCTCATCTCCTTCCCTTTACTCTGATTTTTTCCCATTTCATTTATCATTTTTACTACATTATTTTTACTCATTTATTATGTATATGGGTTCTTGTCTGTTTCCTCCTACAAGAATGTCAACTCCACAAGGGTAAAATTCTTGTTTGGTTCTGTTTGTTTTACAAGTGTCAGGAACAGTACCTGGAATGCAGTAGGTACTCAAATATTTGAGACATTAATAAATAAATTTCTCAGAATATTCTGTAAATGATTTGAAGCAAAGGAAATACATTATTTCTATTCTATATTTTGGACTATAACCTGAAAAACCCATAACCTTTTATATTGTTTAAGAAAGTTAAGGATAAATGGAGAGCTCTAATCTTGCTTCCAGAATAAAACACCAAAGAAACACAGAACTTTACAGAAAATCTTTCTATATTGTTTTATTTGAAGTTTGTTCACACTTAATACCAATTTTTAAAAGCTAACCCATTTTGATCATTTCCAATACGAAATATGAATGAGGGAAACATTTAGGGTAAGAGTGTCAGCAAAATAATTTATTTTCAAAAAAGACAGTTAACTTTTTCTTCAAGAAATAAATGCTACATTTACTCTGACAGTTGTCTCTGGAAAATCAATGTAGTTGGTTTACTATGCAGAGCAGTCTGTCTTAAGGTATCACCTTCCAGTTTAATTATCCTCAACTTCTAATAAAAATGTAGACACATCAAAGATCCAAAGAGCCTGTCTTATTGGACCCTGTCATCTGCCTTTCACAGTTATATCAACTATTTATTTATTTAATGTCAGTCTACAAAATAAGATAATAATTAAATTTTGAACTCAGAGACATTTTTCCTTCTAGATCAGAGTTATTCCCACTGTGCAATTACCTTCATTAAAACAAATTAAATATGTCAGTAATGACGGAAGATGGAGGAAAGGATTTATTTGAAACTTGGCACTCTTTGGGTAAACATTGCCCTTTATGAGAATTGCACAGGTTAACTTTGTTTAGACAGTGGAAAAGTGTACTGTAACGCTAAGTACAATAAAATTAAATGGTAGTTTCCCTCTATAATTTTTAGGGAAAAGGAAAAATTGATTATGGTATTAGTTTGTTTGCATGAACTTCTTGATATTTAGAATTTGCAAAAAGTCAGCTATGTGTTATGCCAGGAGCCAGCAAACTTTTTCTTTAAAAGACAGATAATAAATATTTTAAGCTAAGGAGTCTTTCTTGAAACAACTCAACTTTGCAACTATAATACAAAAGCAGCCATAGACAATATGTAAATGAATGGATGTGGCTATATTCCAATAAAACTTAACTTATGAATACTAAAATTTGATTTTTATGTGATTTCTACATGAAACAAAATATTCTTCTTTTGATTCTTTTTTAAACATTTAAAAATGTAAAAAACATTCTTAGCAATTGGGCTAAACAAAAACAGGCAATGGGCTGAATTTGGCTCTCAGGACGCACTTTGCCAACTCCTACATCAGACAATAAGGGGGATATTTATTCTTTTATCCTCATCTTAATTTAAAACATTGAATGTGAACAAAGACATTGTAGCCAATAACACACACGAGTATATATGAAAAGCCATAAAATATGTATATGGTTATTTGAATTCCATATTTATAAAAAAAGAAAATAAAACTTAAAGTAAAAATATATCTGTTCCATCTATGCAGCTCTTCGTGCAGGCTAAGTGATGTATATAATGTAACATCACATAAAGGTAACGAGCAATGAAATTTATAACAGAATCTGGTTCCAAGAATCTGATTTCATAGAGCGTTAGGACCATATGCTTATTCTGTCAGAAATAAAAATTAATGGATACTGAGTGAAGTAAATGTTGTATCCAAACCAGCAAAGTCTGCAGTTAGGTTTACTATAAATAGTTGGCTGAATAAACTGTGGGAGGAAGGGTAGGGAAATTAGATTTATATCTTTCAAAGATATTGATTGGCAGCCCTTGAGATATTAAAATAAAATGGACATAATGCTACTGTTGATGAACTTACACACAAATAAGGAGTCGTGCAAGAATTACTAAAACATTCTGGTGCCGCAGCCAACACTAGAGAAGTATGCTAACATCCCTGAGGCACAATGTAGGTATCATAAATACAGCATTTCTCTGTAATAATATTGGGAAACTAGTACCAACATATTGAAAATATTGTTAAATACTTCATGCCAATTATTTTTATGGTCAATTTCTGAAAAGAAAGCAAATTCGATTTTTTTCTCAGCTTGATATTTTAAAAATTATTTTGCCTTAAAAAAATATTGTGAAAAACAAAATAAAATACATGGATGTTAAATGTGGTTAAAATAAATTCTGAGATCTACATAGGGCTTCAATGGTCAGTCTACTAGTCCCTGACAAAACAACCAAATAAACATAGACTAGTCTAGCTATGAAGGGTACAAAAGAAAATCAAATCCAAAAACCTCTGTATACCAATATGGGCTTCTTTTTTAAATCTATTATTAGCTTCTTTAAGGGACAAAATACTGATAAATCTGTAAATAAAAAAAATTTCAAAATATAATTTAACATTTAAGCACATCAATAGCTTAAACAAGCCAAATATGGTGAAATGCTGAGCTTCAAAGTAAAAGAGAAGATATTAATATTCTCACACTTAGTTCCCAAAGGGAAAATGTCATAAAGGAGTCAGGATTTTAATTAATTTATGGAAAATGGAAATGACAAATGAATAAGGGTACAAGAAGGAAAAAAAGCAGAAATGATGCTACAGACGAATATTCAATAATGTAAATTTTGATTTGGCCTTGGAGATAAAGTCGTGATAAACACAAAATAATAATTACCCCTACTTTAAAATGTTATTACTTCTTTGGTTTAATCACCATCTTCCATATCCAGTGAACTTTTAACTTGAATTTTGCAAAACCCAGTAGGAATTAGTGATATTTATTTGTGTATGGATAGCTGTGTTAGTCTCTGTACAAATGTATGATGCAAAACATAGACCACAAAATAACAACTATCTGGTGTGTTTGCTTAACTCTGCTTAGCAAAGCATCTATGTGGATGATCCAAAAACATTCTCACCTTAGAGCTTCTTGGCATAAAAACCTGTCCACAAAATTGAGTTTTAAACTGCCTGTCAGAAATCTCTAAATGCAAGTTTCCAAGACGCCTCCTACTTACTATTTTTACTTCTGATTTCACATCTCTTTGATGCTATTTTGATCAACGAGATCACCAATCATCTCATGGCCCAAGCCAGAAAATCTAGTAAGTTTCTTGATTTTTTTTCTCCCTCATATCCTTCACTAACCTGGTCCACAAAGCTCCACTAAAGTGACTCATATCTAGACCAGTTAACCTGTTGGAAGCCCTTTGTGTTCTTGGTTTCTTCATACATCCTCAACATCCTCTTCTGATAACTTCATCCTAGGATAATGCTCTATTTCTACTCTTCTACATCTCAGACTATCAGACCTTTGCCTCTTTCATGGAATTGCTCTTTCTCCATAGTCTATGCTTGATATTGAGGTTCCCACTGGAGGCTCTATCCTTGACATTTTTCTTTCTTTGTTTTTTATGGCACTGTCAAATCGTATGCTTCATCTAACAATTTGGGATCATATCCACATCTTTTCCTACACCTTCCACTTATTTTTAACACTCCTAACTCAAAGTTCCATTTCACCCAGCCCCACTTGGCCTCATCCCACATGTTTGGGTTTCCACTTCCACTCTTTCCAATCTATAATCTTTATTGCTTGGGGTGTTGGACTAGCCTCCTAATCATATTTGGGCTTTCAGTTTCCTCCCTTGGCATTCCGTCCTTCACTCTGATGCCAAATTTAAATTTTTAAAATGCATATCTGATTATGACTTTCCTTTTCCTAATTGCCTTTATGAAGACACCATAGCTCCTTACTATCACATACTATTCTTTATGATTTGGTTCCTGCAAATTTTTCTAGCTGATATCACACTCTTCTCACATGAGAGTACTTGCATGTCCAGCCATTTGACATTAGCACTTGGCTCTATAACTGCACGCATCAATATGAAATGGTTTCATCCTCCTTTCTATTTCTGGAAAATGTCTATTCTTTCTTACGAAATCTCTCATGAAGTCTTTTGGGGTATACTTAGCACTGCTTAGATTCTCTATCCTTACTATTCTCACACTACCTTACACCTACTCTAATAAAATTTACCTCTCGGTAATTACTAATGTACGTCTTTCCTATTGTCTATGAAAGTGATTTTTTAAGAAAGCAAGGTCTTTATGCCATCCATCTTTTATGAACATATAGTTAATACTGTACTTGTCACATAATGGGTGCTTATTTAATATTGAATATTTTTATAATAAATTATTCCTAGTTATATATACTCTTTCTGTGGATTCTCTTTAGACAGAGATGATACAGACAGACTCCATTAATGTCTACTGAAAAGTTTATTTTTACTATTATATAATCAATTGCTTAGATGGATTGGCCAAAGTAACTTAAGGATGCTAAAATCCCTTTTGCTTCTGAAGTCCCAAAGGCCAGCAAATCCCAATAAAGTATCAGGGGGTATGGACACTTATTAATAAGAGAGAGGCAATTTCTAGTTTTCTCTGCTGTAAGAGTCTGAATTCTTTATGTACCAGTTCTGAAAAACCAAACTATATGAAGTCATTTAAAAAATAACAATGAGAATAGATAACACTATAATAGGCATGTGCCCCTCTTCTCAGTTCTTTATATATATTAACTTTTTTAATTCTCACAATTCATATAATCTTACCCTATGAGGCAGGTATTATTAACATTCCCACTTTACTAATGAAGTGACAGAGGCAGAGAGAGGTGACATATCTTGTCCAAGATTCTACAACTAGTAAATAGCAGACCTATGATTAAATGACAGAATGATATATAGATAAGTGGGATAAGTGACAGATGATAGATAGATAGATGGATAGATAGATGATAGATAGATAGATAGATAGATAGATAGATAGATAGATAGATAGAGTGAGAGAGCTAGATATTATATGCATCAAAATAATTACTGTTTTAGGAGAGAGTCCCAAGATTTTGCATGACTCAGTATACAGATACCAACTTTTAGTGTTAATTACTGCAGAAATAATTTGGATTAGAAACATTTTATATATGTAGCCTTGTAGTATTTGCACTGCAGCATTGATTTTGAGAACTCCAATTTAGAAACAACCAAAATGTCTTTTAAGAGAGACATGATTAAATAAACTCTGATATAAGCACTATTAAATATATTGCAGCAGTTAAAAGAATGAGGTCGCCAATTTGAAAGTTGGCTGAGATAGTTGTTTAAAATTACATAAAAACAACTATATAGTATTTTGAAAAGGGCAAAATTATGGCGACAATAAATAGATAGGTGGTTGGTAGGGGCAGGGAGGGATGAGTAGGACAGAGGATTTTTAGAGCAGTGAAAATATACCACATGATATTCTAGGAATGGATATATGTCATTATACATTTGTCCAAACCCAGAGAATGTATAACACCAGGAGTGAACCCTGATGTAAAGTATAAACTTGGGTGACTGTGATGTGTCAGTGCAGGTTCATCTTTGTAACACATGTACCATTCCAGTGATAGATGCTGACAGGGGAGATTATGCATGAGTGAGGACAAGGAGTACACGGGGAATCTCTGCCTTCTTCTCAATTTTGTTGTAAACCTAAAACTGCTCTAAAAGACAGTCTTAAAGTATATAAAACATATCCTTCATGTAATTAAAAATGCATAATGAAAATATAGTATCTAAAAGAGACTTATATATGGAGGAAGAGATCTGGAAGTACACATAGCCTGTAGATGTTTGTATTAAGGTAATCTATGACAAAAGGATTAGGTGATCAAAAGAGAACTTTAGTCTTACTTATGATTTGATTGTATTTAAATAATTAAAATGTATATTAATTATGTGATATAAACCATCCTAAACGAATAATTTCAACTAATTGTTCTTTCTGGTTTCGATTAATATGTTTGTCCAAGAAGCATTACTTTACATTGTATTCAGCAGGCAAGAGACAGAGTCAACAATCAGAGTTGAAAATAAGTGCAGAATGTTTTCATTTTAATGACTTTTTGAAAGACTTGTCCTAAGAAATCACCATGGTTTCAGGCAGGGCCAAAAATGATTCGCCTTCAAAGATTCCCGTATCAAGTACACAATAAGGTAGTCTTTTCAAGCAGTTCTGCAGTGAACCAGTACTTGCCATTTGCCCTTTTAGTACTAAATTCTTAAAGCTCTATTATTTTCAGAACTGATAAAGTCCTTAGAATAGCATCTTGCTCTTTAAATTTTTATCAATCTGGGAGCAGTGGTTCTATGTATATTTATCTGAAAAAGAAAGTTAGTTTTTCTCATACAGCCAACACATTAACTGATTCAGTGAGTATTTGAGGGTTTCCGTTTTATCCTAGACACTGTTCTAGCTTCTTGCATAAGAGTATGGGAGAATAAAGGAGCATTGAGAAATTGGAAGGCAAGAATCTTTGAAGTGAGAAATAGGGCAAAGACAGCAATAATGACCTGGACTAACATTTGATGATGTGATTTGGGAAAAAAAATACAATCAGGAAAACATCTACTACAACTCTTCCCCCCACCCTCCTTTTTTAACCATGGAGTCTTTGCACAGTATTTTACTGTAAAAGCCTATGTACTATTACAGCATTTATTATTTCTATTTGGATAATTTTAAAACTTCACTGGCATTTCAAGAATCCTAAGTATCAAATTTTGTGTTTATACTGGTTTTATTCTTTTCCTTAAATCCCTGTCTTTTAGGCAAAATTCTATGAGATTTTTCCAATCTGCTTGATTACTATCTATTTAAAGGTTAAGTCTCGTAGACACAAACCAGCTACTTTCATCCTTCTTATTATCTAAATATGAAAACGCTCCAAAACCATCTATGACATATTTCACAGAAATGGTTGCCAATGACAAACTTTCTGAAAAGAAAATATTGGTCTATATTAGAATAATTTTGTACTCTAAATGGTGTTAGGAAACTGGTGAAAAGTTCTGTGATTTCTGTCCCATATGTTTTATTCATCGCTGGTTATAGAAGTACATTTGTTACTTGTGGTCAGGAAGAGAAGATAAATAGAGTTCACCAATAGGGAAAAGGACTTTGATGATTTCAGTCTCTGCACCGCCTCTGCCAGAGTAGTTAAGAGCTCTAATAATAAATATGGAACTTATGCTTTTCCCTTTGTAATTTCCTCAAAAATTATTTACTATCTATTCGAGTTTTAACAAACTTTTTACTTAATGCAGTCTGCTATATTAAATTAAAAACATTTCAACCAATTTTAGAACCATTCTACATGAAAAGAAAAATATACAACTTTGACAGGCTAGTATTTACAGGGAAGGAAAGGTCTTAGGAAGTTATTTTTCTCCATCTTTCATATTTACCAATTATAATTCTTACCAACCTAAATATTTTATGAAAATCTTTATAAAATGGCTTTATAATAGAGCATTACTATCATGTTTTACTTTCAAGTGAAAAAGATGATTAAACTTATTTATTGGAAAATTATTTTAAAACATCACTCTAAATGTAACATGTAATTTGGTATAATGTAATTCTATATGGATATCATCTCCCATGCTTCTGTTGCTACCTATACCAAATAGACTTCTTTCTAACATGATTTTCCTGGTGTTCATAATTTAGGAAGATTCCAATGAATTCCATCTAATATCTGTTGAGAGTCCCAGATGCAAAAGCAAACAAACATTAAAAAAAAAAAAGCAGTTATATGTTTTTGTCTTGTTTGTAATCATTCTTATTTAACACTCAAACATGTTTGAGTAATAAAAAGTGCAGTATGGTTTGTCAGTTTCAAGTGATTTAGGGGAAAAAAAAAGAAGATTTTAGGAATGATGGCAAACAGTCCGAATGTGTCTTTTTGGAAGAGCAAAGCATTCTAATTCGCTAAAAAAAAATATGCAAGGATTATGTCTGTTTTATTTACCAGCTCATCTATTTTACCTCCCAAGTACTCTGCATGTGGTGGCCATTAACAAGGAAGAATGCATATTTTACAAATAAACAAATATGATATATTAAGTTGGGATGTTCTAGGGCAGCAGTCCTCAACCTTTTTGGCACCAGGGATGGGTACTCCTATGAGAATCTAATGCCTGATTATCTGAGGAGGAGCTGAGGCAGTGATGCTAGCGCTGGGGAGCGGCTGCAAATTCAGATGAAACTTCACTTGTTCATCCACTGCTCACCTTCTACTGTGCAGCACAGTTCCTAAAAGACCACGGACCAGTACCAGTCCATGGCCTGGGGCTTGGGAACCCCTGTTCCAAGGTAAGTTTTTCCCCTTCAAATAGACTTATTATATGTAAATAAAGATAATTTCTCGGAATAAAATAGCCATCATTTTCATCTAAAAACAGCTTATGACAATCTGTTTGCAGCCTGGACAAACCAAAATACTTATTGGCATAAATAATATGATTAAATCACTTCAGATTTTGGTAATTAGATACATTCAGATCAACTGTACTTTTATCTCCTTTCTACCAGTTAAAAGACATCTATGTCCATATATTTATTGCAGAGTTACTTACAATAGCCAAGATATGAAAGCAACCTGTGTCTGTCAGTAGATGAATGGATAAAGAAATGGTACATATATATAATAGAATATTACTCAGCCATTAAAAAGAATGAAATCTTGCCATCTGCAACAACATGGGTAGACCTAGAAGGTATTATGCTAAGTGAAATGAGTCAGACAAAGAAAGACAAATCACATATGATTTCACTCATATATGTTATCTAAAAAACAAAATAAAATGAACAAACAAAACAGAAACAAAGTCATGGATACAGAGAACATTTTGACATTTGCCAGATGGAAAAAGGTTTAAAGGGATGGGTTGTACACCTAAAACTAATATAATATTGTATATTAACTATAATTCAAAAAAAAATTTTAAGTAGATTAAATTGCAAGCTTATTAGGATCAATTATGTATTTGTTATATTTCATTGTTAGATTTTATATACACTTGTGTGAATATACACACACTTAAAGTAGATTATCTAGATAATAGCCCTCCAAATAATTAATAAAAATATAAATATTATCCTAATTATCTTAATTTCTACTTCTATTGTCAGAAAAAAAAAATTAAGGTGCCTGATTCACATGTATTGTTTTAAGTACTAAAGAAATATTTTTATGTTGAATTTACTTGGTTACCCATTTACATCTGAGAGGCCCTGGGGAAGTCAGCTCAGCGAATTGTACAATTCAGTTTTGGCTAGACTTTGTTGATGTAGCCATTTCATAATTTTATTACTGCCAGCTTGGTTTTAATTTGAACTGAATCTTTCAACATGTGAAGGTAAGCCATACTTATTTTAAAAAGAATTACTGTGTGATTCACTGATGAAACATTCTGGAGATGCTAGATACATTGCTGGATGATTTAATAAACCAAATAAAGGTATACATCCAGAGGGTAAATTTATTGTGGCTACTTGATTTGCAACATGTGACCCCATAACTCTCTGTGCACAACTGCTGCTCTGGTTTTATCTTACCTCCAACACTGGACATTCTGGAAGAGTCCTGATGAGAGCTGGATTTATTGCGGTTTTGATTTTTCCGTTTGTTGGCTGCTCTCACAGATCGAAGAAGTACCTCGCTTGCCTTGAAGAAAGCCACCATGAATGGTTGCTTTGACTGAGGCCCATGTCTCCCCACAAGACCAGCAGATTTTACGTTGATACTACGTCCTAGAACAGAATGCACAAGCACTTGGTTTATGAAAAAGAGATAAAGTTTACCTGATGTGAATGAATCCTGAACGTACTTTGAAAAAGGAAAAAGTTTTAAAACATTATCAGAATGTTTCCTTCACAGGCCAAAGATTCTTATAAACATTCAAAGTTTACTATTACAGACAACTATCCATGCTTGGTTTTTCGGGTTGCATTATTCTTCCACCTCAGAACACCCTCCAGCTGCCTCCACAAACTTCTCAGACCTAGAAGTCAGCAATAGGATACATGGGAGGGCTTGACTATCATCAGCCTGGAAATGTCCATGTTATGTAACAAATTTCAGAAACATTAGCTATAGGCTCTTCTGCATTAAATTCCCTGTAAGTTTTCTCTAAGTGGTAAAAGGTGAATGGTTGGCTGTATGTTTCTACTTTCTCCAGCTTACTTAAAGCCTTTCAAGTGTTAATTAGCGCTGATAGCTTCTCCCACTTCACCTCTGGCCTGTGCCCAGCAAACTTTACAAACCTGTGTTCTACTTAAAGCTCTTTGCAGGTCATTCTAGAAGCTTCTGCTACATAGAGATGGGGGTTTGGCGTTAGCTCCCTTTTTTTCTCAATGTGAAATAATTTGAAGTAAATAAGAAAATTTCAGAATTTCTCTCCCTCTGAGGAATGTTTACTAAAAGGATTTCAGAAAATTCAAAACAAGCCTGGAGACTTTCAGAAAGGAGAAAAATTTCAGATGAGCTTAGAGACTGACCTTTGTCCCTAAACCAGTCTCTATCCCAGACCCTCCTGAGCCAATTAGTGTGGTTGTGTATCAGAGAAGAAGCTCCTGTCTATACAGGAGTCAGAAATCCAGGTGCCCTGGAGACTAAAAGTAGATAAAGTACCTCTCCCACTGGAATAGTAATAATAATGCCAAATATGCTTGGATCATTTGCTTTGTATGTGCTAGGCATTTTACTATTTCTCATGTGTTAGTTAATTTGAGTCCACAAATACTCTAGAAATTATGTATTACTACTTTTCACTTTTTACAATTCCCTTTTGTTATCGTCTATCTAGTTTAAAATAATTATCGCTCAAAAGGATATTATATATAATATAAATATATAATATATGTAAAGAAAACCATTGGCTGATATCTAGTTCTATGAAAATTACTCAAAAAGGATAAACTATTTAATCTTAAATTGTAACTTCGAGAATTAATCAAAATTCATACAAAGTTTCTACTCTAGATACAGAAAATACCAACCTTTGAAGAGTAATATATAATGTAGTTTGAAATATGTGCATGATTGACTCTGCCTTGCCCCATGAGAGATGTGCATGTTTTCTTAAAATATTTATTTAGTAAAGACTGTGAAGCAACCTCAGTCCATTGTAAGACCTGACCCACCTTGGAAGAAAGAACGGCATCAATGGCATTTCAGCAAATAAACTCTTGCTCTTAACAAAATTTATTTTGGCAGCATAAACACTTTTGTGTATACTTGTATTGTGCAGAGACCTTCTACCGTCAGAAAATGAGACTGTGTCATGTGAGGCTGTGCAGCTGTTGCGACAGACACAGAGGTCCTTTAAATGTGGAGGTATCGGTTAAAAAAAATGTGTGCACCAATCCAGTCAGCATCGGGGTCCTCAACAATTGTTCTACAATGTATTGGGAAAACTTGTTCGGTTCCTACAATTACTAAAATGGCCATCCACCTCACACATGCCACTACACTCAGTCCTACCAAAGAAAGAACTTACAAATAATCAAAGCAGTAAACCTTAAACAAATGAACATATAGGCTTCTCTTTTAAATGCAAACTTGCAGTGGCTTTATGCCAGAGTCTATATTTCTTAGAAAAACTCTATCACTGGCATAAGTGAAAGAGGCAGTTTGATTTGTGGTCAGAGCAGTTTCCATTCTACTTCCACTGTAACAAATGTATTAATTCAGCTCAGACTTCCTCCTTCTGGCAGCCCTTTTGCTGTAAAAAGAGAAATTAGAAGTTCCAGCCAAATACCATACCTTGAACTGACCCACTTCAATACATAAACACTTTTACAACATGTTTATTCAGGTGTAGCACTTGAAATTGGTTTAAGATGTTTCCAATGACAGAGAACTCAGCAAAAAAAGAAAAAAAAAAAAGAACTGAGAAACTTAACTGTTATGGAATAGAATAACTGGCAATCTGTTCTTCAAATTTTTGATTTTTTTTTTTCCTGTCCTGGAGTACAACATAAAAAGTATTTGTTGAGCTTTTATTTTGATTTTTTAATGAAGTGTTAATTTAACAGGAACTAAATTTTTACTTGTATACATCGATGACTGAAGAAATCATTTTTAATATATGATCTTTCTAATACTGAAATAGGTTGCTGCAAGATGTTCACAAATGGAATAGAGTAAAATTGGTTTTCCATTCATTACAACACACACAAACCCTTTTATAGTTAAATAAGCACTTAACACAACGTTCCAAGTTTCCTTTGGTTTGCAAGAGGGTTTCTTTTATTATTATTCTAAAGACTTTCAATATTTTAATTTTTATCTGTGGAGAAATAATACTGCTCTAAAGATTTATGTCCTGAAAACTGTAAAGATGTGTGTATGTTACAAATATGGGTTTCTTGGGCTTTACAAAGGTGGATATTGTATGTGAAGCAAAGTACCCTTCAAACCAATGTGAACTCCCTTTAAAATAACTTTTGATATTATTAAGTTTCCTCTTGGTTTCCTTTTTACTTCAGCAATGAGGTGACTATTAAGATTCCATAAGTTAATGCTTGCTCAGTTACTCTTGGTCTTGAGCTACACCATAGAAGCATTAATTATTTGACCTACTCTTTCAGACACAATATACCTACTCGATTATATAGACTAAACTTTTTGAATGGCTGAACAGCTGTTTTTGTTAGAAGTGCTAATGGGGACCCAGACTCTGATACATGTATTGAGAATAGTGAATCTTTTATAAAATTTATTTGAACATGTTAAATTTTTTTATTAAATGTATAGTAAATTTTAGACATTGAAAATATATAAAGAAGCCTACCTAAAACATTTTGATTTAGAAAAACTATATGTAGATGTGTATCACTGTGGTTTTACTTTTTAAAGTTGATCCTTATTTTTGATTTCTAGTTAAAAATATGCAGAATGATAGGTGGATAGATAGATAGATAGATAGATAGATAGATAGATAGATAGATGGATAGATGAATCAATGATAGATAGATAATGTGAATATAAAAATGGGGATTAATGAAAAGAGTATTAAGTTTAAAAGGTGATTAGGACATCAGCTTGAGCCCAGGTTTATTCATATGAAAATTTGAACATGTCTAGGCATAGCTAGAACATTGGCAAGTGTAATTCACCAGGCATATACATGACTAAGGATGACGCAACCTCATGAGAAAGAACTCATCCTAAGGAAAAGGTGAATCGCTAACTCATAGATTCAGAATAAATGTTTCAGTGAGCGTTAAGAAGCAGTGATTTTGAGGCTATAACTCAGAGTTCCTTCCAGTGCAGCTCCAATAAGGTTGCATGACTAACTGCTAAAGAACAAAGGGAAGTCAAGAAAATATAACAGAACTGCTTTTACCTAAAGTCCCTGTAAAATACTGGAAGGGCAAGGTATCACTACTTTGGAGCTTAGTTAACAATGTGATAAGTGATGGAAAATGGTTCACCCTACATCAGAAGAGAGTGGTAGCAGCTCAAAGGTGAGCCAAGCAGCAATCTGATGTCTTTGAGAATTTTAAGGTTCACCAACAATTGTACCAAAGCAAGAGACAGTGCAGGTGATGGGATGAAGTTGCTCTTAGATAAAGAGGACACTATCCTTCCATAATATCCATGCCCTAATGTTGTGCACTAGGAAGAGGGAAGGGATATGATCTGCTAAATGGGTTTGGTAGGAACAAGAGAAGAAGAATTTGGTTGTTGAGAACTGTTTAAGCTTAAATACACTTGGTGTCTCCCACAAGAATGGCAGGGGAGAGGAGATGGGAAAGGTTTTTTGAAGGATGTACCAGCATTCTAGTGATTTCACTATAGCAGCAGACCCAATGAAACATTGTTTGTGACCAATTATCCTAAGTTTGTGTATCATAAAATCCTTGGATTATAAAAACGAAACAGGTAACGAGAACAAAAACGGAAGTCCAGACTTTGGCATCAGCAGAGGTATTTATCATTAGCATTTACAAAAAGAATACCCATTAAATCTTTGCATGTAAAAAATTTTTAAAACTATTCATATCTTGGTCATCTTATTTTTTTCTCAAAATGATTGTACAGGTATAAAGGGAACATAAATCATCTAAACAGCAAATATATAATCATATGATTTCACAATTGTATTAGCTACAGAGCGAATAAAGATGGGACTATGCGGATATCTTCTAAAAAGAAATATTCTTTTTCTCTTCGCGCAGCTAAGAGAAACATAGATGAGGCCAGAGCTCACACCTACTAAATTTTATCATAATTGAAGCTGGAGATTCAAGACTTCCAGATCTGCTACTCTGACCCTTGTGACTTTGTATAAGCACTAGGGTCAGGACATTGTATTTACATCTGTCTAAGGACAGAACTATTTCAAATTTAGTCATGGAAGAGGTAAACTGGCAAGCCAAAGATCCATCCCAAACTCACTGGTTTTGTATTTCAGACCATTCTCTTTGGAAAATGTGACTTTCGAAATGTTTATTTCTTTAAAAACAAGGTTATTAAAGGACACTCTGACATTAAACAGCTCTTTAGACACATGTTGATGTTACAAGGATAAGTGGTTCCAAATAGGAGCATTTAGTTTTCCTCCAGAATACACAGTTTGAAAAACATTCATTTGAGGATTTATCAAAGTCTAAACGTTGATATCACTCTAAGATGTTAGCATAAATTCCAGTTTGTTTTTTTCTCCTATAAATCCACAGTAATTGACGGCTTAACCCAAAACACCTGTGATAGAACTTGTGCACAAATTACCTTTCTTTCATTTCAAAACATACTCTTGCAGCATCCTTGATGGACTGTTTCACAGAAAACAAATCAATGCATAATTTCACATTCAAATATCTTCCTAATCTTTGCTTATTTTCAATCTATGATTAAATTTGATTTTGATGCCCTTAAATTATAGTTTCTGTGACTCTAAATTTTACTGAAATTTTACCCTTTATAGAAGCAGATGTGTAGAATTCTCTACCCAGCATATAGACTAAATCATTTTTATATCAGATTTTAAGGAATGTGGAGAAGATACAATTTGTCTACTTAAATTCCATATGCACTTTAACTCAGCGTAACCTTAATTTAAGTATGTTGCAATCCAGCTCTGAATTTCAACTCTGTTATAATTTGATGAAAAATGTGCATGGTTTCCAGTTTTAGAGCAAAAGCACAGACCTATTACTGGATAAAAGCACATGGATTTGAAGTATCACAAACAGAATTTTACATTTGTGTTCGAACTTTTTCTGTCTTTAAGATATTTTACATTGCCTTATAAACTCAAAAACAAAAAGGCTAGAATATTAAAGTATTTTAGTGAGTGACACTGGAAATTCACAGTTAAATGGTATTTGAAAAAATATATTTTTAAACTTTAGAGTTGCTGGTAGTAAGATTTTTGATTCTTCATGGTATTTCTGGGGTTCTGTTTAACAAATCAGGCTCTTCGTGTGATGCCTTTGCTTCTCATTCTCTTCTTTATATTGACATTTCAAAGAATAAATTAAAAATAATCACTTTATTTTATATTAAATACTATATATTTACAATTCTATATTTAATATTTAAAAGGTACCAATAACAAAAGAAGGAAAATGTAATAATATATGTGAATAAGGATAGGATTTATGTGGCTGATATTAAAGGAGAAAAGACACATTGGAGGCATGAAATCCACAGAGGGCAAGAGGGAACCGTAATCTGATGCACTGACATGAAATGTGAGTTGAAAGTTATGTGCAGATAAGAAATGTGGTTACAATTCCTGGTAATATGGCAGTAGAAGGAATTCATTTTCCTCTATGATTGGGTGTGTATGAGGGGTAGAGAAGTTCAAAGGAGGAAGAGATTTAAAAAGAGTTGAAATTTTTTGTAAAAAATGTGGAAAAGGGACTGTAATTCCCTACAGTTTGAGAAAGTGGTGGGGATTACAAAAGTGAGTATTTGGTCAGAAACACCAGCATGATGACTAAAGGCGTTGTGAGGGGAAAATGAAACCAGTTGAGAACTGAAGCTCATGGGACTCCAGAAGGTAAGGCTTAAGGAAAGACAGGCCGAGAACCATAAAGGACTAAGGCCAGAGGTGTGTGCCTAGTTGTGGAAGTTGTCCAGAATGCTCAAATATTTTATTGCACTGAGGGTGGGACTGAGGTGATGGAAAACAATTAGTCTCCTTGGGGACATCAGTCTGAAATGAGGAGGCATACTGTCTCAGGCGTGACAAGCCCAATGAATGATTTTTACTAGGGCCTTGTTTTCAGATACTGAAAATATGAAGCTCAAACTAAGATTTGCAGTTTACCTTCACATAAGCATTTACTTTTTAATAGCTCCTCTCTTTATATATAGTGCCTTTCCCTTGAGGCCCTACAAGCTTTGCAGGCATCATCTGTCACATGCCCCCAAAAGACTGGTTAGCAGTTGGTCTTACAGCCCTCATTTATTTTAAGAAAGCAGAAACATTCTTTTCACAAAACCATGGGAAGAGTGAATTATTTTTAATCTTTTTTCCAGTTATTATATGACTTTTTAAAATAAAAAAAAATGTATATATACACACATACTTCTTTCCTTGAGAATCATAGATTTAAATAAAACCATAATGAAGTGGTTTCAGCAGAAATCAACCAAAAGTTCTTTTAAAACTCATTCAGTGTGTTAAGATATCAGTAAAAAGAAAAAAAAAAAAAAGCTTCTAGGCTTTAAACTAATTTTAGTTTGTTTCATAGCCATGAAAATTATTTAATTTTATATCTTTATTTTATCTATTGTGAGGGAAAGTAGTCTTTGGCATGAAATTAATGCAGTTAATAGGGAAATTCATGAGTATCTGAAGGAAACATTTTTTACCAGCCTATATTATATATTATTCAAAAGAATTTTTATCATACAGAAAAGCACGGTTGGTTAAATGTTTGACCTTCCCTTCAATTTGATGCATTAGCCTGTGAAATGATCACAAGCTACTTCTAGAATCTTCAGAATAGTCCAGTACTACCAAAGCAGAAAAGAAATATATTATTTTGATATGTTATAAAGAGTTAAAAGAGTAAAAAGTATTTTCCAAAATATGAAGTGAAGAATGGATACTGAATACCTAATGCATATGCCGTGATAAGAGTCTACTTTTGTACCCCCTCCCCCCAAAAGAAGACATTTGGGACTTAATTCTTTCTTATACATATGAAGGTTGAACCCCAAAACATTCTTCTGAGTAAAGAGAAGCAGAACTTTCCTTCACCAATTTCTCATGTCTTTTCCTATAGCAAGAATGTCAACTTGCCTGCCTTAAACAGGGACCAGTCCCAAGGCGAGATCTCATACCACTATGATTCCATGATGTACTCACCTCTGAACAAAAGCATCCCTTTGAGCTGTCTACAGCAAAATTACAACTGGATTTGAAGAATGTTTACCTTTTGGCGAACCTGGATCATCAGCATCATCTGATCGCATGCCATAAGTAGAAATTTCATATTTCTATAACTTGTATTCCTTCTCAGAGAAATGTCACTATCTCTACATATAAATATAGCTAGTACTCAAAAGGAGTAACAAGCATGCCTTCAAAAGGATCAGAGAAATTGGGAATTGAGAAGTTTAGTTAATTCAATACTTCTGAAGTCATCTATCTAGTTATTTCACCAGTCGATTTATATACATCATCTTCTTTACTACTCAGAACAATGGTTACATTTTACAAATGAGTAAAATAGGCTCAGAGAAGCATCAGATGTTTAACACAGCCTTGCAACCCCAAAGTAGTATGCTATTCCTTTAAGCACACAGTGTTTTCCTTTCTTTGGGATTGTTTCATCTTAGATCTTAGAAGCTGTGACTGTTAAGAACTGTTATATCTGCTTGGTTTGTTAAGTTCAAGACCGGACTTTCCATCATAAGTGGGAAGGAAGGCACTCAACACTTCTTGTCAGCCATGAGAGGGCAGGTGGTTTTTCCAGGTTCCGAGCCACTCAAATTGAAACTTGTCACACTGCAATGAAATTAGTATGCATATTCAAGGAGGAGGGATATGTAATTTCCCATTCAAAGTATTTTCTCTCTAATTTCAAATTTTGATCACCACTTGGTTACATACTATTGTTCGATGCTTTTCAATTCTATTTTGGTTCTTTTATGCCCTGTGAGCTTATAGCAGGTGTGTCAATGTTTAACTTCAGCCACACAGAACCACAGTAACTTCTCATATCTTATACTGATTAAAGGTTCTCTTTTCATTGTGCTCTCTGCTCACGATACAAAAGCAGCACTACTGTATTTCTGCATATGCCTTTAAGAGATATGCACCAGCAATAAATTAAACTTACAGTATAAAAATCAATGAGAAAGACAGAGTTAATGGTAGTGTATGATAAGAATAAGGAGAATCTAATATTCTTCATGGCCCTAAATTGATATTACAATGAAAGTATTTACTCCTCAGATCATTAATTAAACCAGGATCAGAGTCTAGAATAAGGAATATAACAAACAACAAAAACTGGAATACGTTTCTGACATTGGCATTTATTGGGTGAGATTGGTGCTCCATGGTTACTGTTCTGAATTAGAGAAAATCAAAAACAGAAATATAGATGTAGCCAAACACTTCCATATTCATTTTCATTAAGGGAAATCTAAAAAATTGTAAAATATATCTTTCACCAGATAATTAAGCAAGACTAAGTCCTACTTTCCCCTGCTTATTTTAAGTCACTGATTTCGAAACTCTTTTCTGTGTATATTCTGAGTTGTGATGCTAAAATTTGGATAAGCAAATTATGTTTACCATGTGGCACTCATTCAAATATAAACATACTATAAATTTTTAAAAAAAGGAAATTGACTTTAAAATCTAGTTTAAAACACTGTATTTATAGTGTATATGATAAAACAGCAAATTCAAATTTTTAATTTAGTTCTCATTATGTTCAATAATAGCATCTGTTTATAAAGGAAAATTATTTTCTCACTACAAATTATTATACAAGGCTAAACTATGTTATGAGAAGTCCATTTCAGAGTTCTGATCAGAGAGAAAAATATAGATATTAAAAATAAATACAGATATTTTAAAAGGGATCAGAATCATGATTATTCATTTTTCATTTTCAATGATTCATTTCAAATCATTTTTGCTCAAAATATAGGGTTTCTAGAAGAGTAGTCATGGTTCACTCAATTAAGCTCTACTTTTAGGGGGGAAAAAAAATGCCAAGCACACTGATGAATTAAAAATGTGTTTTATTGCTAGAGGTTTTTTTTTTTTTTTTTTTCATTTTTTTGAGAAGAATTACCCCAGTGTGTTATTTCCCAAAACACAATTTAGGCAGCCAAATGTCTCTTTAAGCTTGGAACAATACCAACTCACTATCAGCTTTTATGCTGAGAAGGGGGATGGTGTAATGAGAGAAAGGACTAATTTCATACTGATGTTTTGCAAAATCATAAACTGATACATTTTTGGGAGGAAACTGGATGCTTGACTAGCCTCACAAAGAGTGGCAGGGGAGGTAGATATGAGGATCTAACAGTAGGGAGCATGGATTAAGAGAGAGTAAAGCAGAGAAGGAGAGAAAACAAGGGGAGGAGAGCTATCACAATACATTAGTGAGTAGAGCAAGGCACAAAGGAAGGGGGAAGTTCATTATCAAGTTAAAAATAAAGAAATTAAATTGGCTAAATTTAATTACATGTTGAGTTCAATCACCGGCAGAAGAAAAATTACTATTTTTTCAATTTATGAATTTATCAAATTAACCATAACTGTGTAAGGGGCTAAAATAACCATTTAAGTATTATAGTTAAATTTAGAATACAAAAAGTATGATAAAAATGTTATTACCATTTGAGGGCCAGCTCACAATTAAATTCCAGACAGAAAATATAAAAACCCAAAGGTAATTCCCAACAGAACCAACACTAAAATTCAATTTCGTTCCATAACCGTCATTATTAATAGCATTGTTTTAGTTGGAAATTATAAAAATATACTTTTTTCATTTTGGAATTTATATAAAATTTATAAAATTTGTGAGAGTCGTAGTATATAAGAGCTGGTTCTGAAAACATATAAAATATAAAGTAGGATAATAACAGTGAAGATAAAGTAGACAATCATTTTGAAGAGGTTAGCAAATGCCTGATGTTTTGAAAAACTCTCAGGAAATGTTAGTTTCCATTAGTAATTAATATTATTTTGATTGACTATCACAGGAAGTACATAGTTTAAATACTTATTTAAAATGAATTATTACCTAAGAAGTAAAAGCTGGATTAATCATGAAGAACTAAAAATCTAAAATATTAGCATGGAAGAATAAATGATGTTGGTAAAAAGTACTGCAAAAATCAGAGTATAAAATAAGCAGATTTTTATATAGAAAGAAAATAAGTTTTGATAAATAGAATGAGTTTGAAAATACATGAAGTATAGTTTATGAAAATCTTATATGACTAAAAAGAGAATTAATAAGATCTTGTTTTGAACAAAGTAAAAATTTAAGTGCTCCAATATTTATGATTAGTTACTCTAGATGAAAGTCATATTGATGATTTTGCTCATTTTTATGCAGTGGGAAATTGTAAAAAGCATACAGAAAGATTTACATTCTTTGATGTGCTTTAAGACATTACACTAGTTAGAAAACCTGTAGGTCACAGCTTACATGAGTTTGGAAAATTAACAAATACTTTTAAACCCCAAAGGAAATCTATGTCATATTTATTTTCAGCAGTAATTTTTACCATAAAAATACATGAATTCTTCTCGTTTTCTGATTCATTCACATAAAATGACTAGAATAAGTCAAATGCAGTTGTTTTTTTAATCAGTATTCTACATATTTCATCATGGAGTGGTTCACACAAAAAAAAGATTTTTAGAAATTAATACACTGCCATAGATTAATTTTTGCTTGATGTTTTTGAAAATTTGTAGAAATATGAAACAGAAACTGCTCTAATATGCTCAGGAAAAGTTTAGATTAAGTTCTGTTTTGTTATAATACTAAAAAACTTTCTGTGGTGCATAAAGTAAAAGAAAATATAATACTACTACATGCTGTAATAATAGCACTCTAGAAACCTTTAATTATAGATTTCAACTATCAACTTATATCTGATTTCCCACATGATTATTTGCAAATGTTTCTGCCTGGATACTCCCTCTCTAGACACACACATACACACACACACACACGCACCAAAAGAAAGTTTGTGGGATGTATCGTTTCCCCTTACCAGTTTCTCCAACTCTGATTTTATATAATATCTTGAATTTTGGGTTGAATATCACTATTTAATAACAGGCACCTTTAAGATGGCACATTTCTATTCACTGTACCCTCTCTGAATCTAAAATATTTATATATGTATAATACTTAAAGTATAAATATATGCTTGTAAATTACAATTACCTGATAAATTATCTCATGCAATATGATAATCTCTAGACAAAATTAATAAACTGTGAATTCTTCCAATCATGTATAGATCATTCCTTCACAGTACAAACAATTCTAAAGTTATTAATTTCCATTTGTTAGGCACTTTTTTCTTATTCCTTATCTGTTATTTTAATACACTGATTTAATTTCTAGACTATGTAAAAAAAATCCAATTTTGCTTATTCATTTTATTTAAGTATTTGAAGGTAATTATTCTTCATCTGTCCTAATTTATTCTCAAATATTCATCCAAAAGTCAAGCAAGGATGCTCTAATTTTCCCTAACATTAAACACTACATAGAGAACTACTTCACTTCTACTAATATTTGTGTTTAAAAATCGTAGGAGTATATCTTCCTTTTTCCTTTCAGAACATTTAGCAAGATATGAGATTCTTTCAGTTTCATGAACGTAGACTTTCTCATTTATTTATTTGAAACCAATTGCTATCACCATAAATTCAGCAAAAGAGATCCATATGCTTGTATGAACAAAAATGACTTAATTGCTTTATAAGATAAAGTTCAGATAAGGGAATAAATAGAATATGATCAAACTTCAAAATATTTAATAAATTCTCAGACGAGTGCACATAATTCAACTTTCTGAACTTATATAAATAATAATGAGAAACTATAGTCAAAACAGCAGGACAAAAAGGAAAATATCACCCTTGATCTCTGAATTTCTTCTGCTACTGATTAGTACTACTCAGCTGATATTCAGATTAACCATGCATAGATCATCTGACCCTTGACACAGATAAATAGTCATCTGACAACACAAGGGCTTAATTTGGAAAATTTTCCCCCTGAGATAAAAAAAGATTCTGTTAGGGATCCTAAGGATAACAGAACAAACTTATTCAACCAAATACTTAAAAAAAAAAAATAGCTAATTCCAGGACTGGCTACACTTAAGCAGATAGTACTTTAAGAACTTCATTCTTAATGAAGATAAAAGAATATCAAGTTAGTAATGTGTACGTTTGTTTACTATCTAATGATATAAAGACATTAGATATTAAAATGTATTTTTTTCTAATTAGTAATCTTTATTCTGTAAATCAAAAGATTTCATGGAATTTTTGAAAAATCTGGCTTTTTAAACATAGAACATTTAAGAGATATCACAGAATATTGCAATTTTGAAAAAAACTTTTATCAGTATGCTAAGTTACTCTACACATAGTAAGGAACAACAGGAATGAAAAACACCTCAAGGTTTTAGAAAAATGTCTAGTCCCATTCCTTATTATTAATGAAGATGTAGCAGTGTTC
Source organism: Rousettus aegyptiacus (assembly GCF_014176215.1). NCBI lineage: Eukaryota > Metazoa > Chordata > Mammalia > Chiroptera > Pteropodidae > Rousettus > Rousettus aegyptiacus. The sequence continues at coordinate 109,369,293 of NW_023416284.1, forward strand.
GGTTTTTAGGAATGAACCATAAAACCCCGCAAAGTGAAGATTAGAGAACATGGCAAAACCATGGGTAATAAAAGTTTAAAAGTACCCATTTTCAATTTAATGTGTATTGATAACAAGCTAAGATGTTTTATTTTGTTTTAAGTTTGTACAGTAATGTTGGTGAAAATAAGAGGATTAAATAGTTGGAGCTTTTAGATCTTTGATATATATATAAATATATATAATAGCTCTCTATAGATGTACATATATGCATATACATGTATTCTAGAAATGGAATAGAAAAATTCTGTGTACCAACAAACAGAAAAAGAGCTATAACTTTACCCCTTTACAATGTATGGGATATATAGCTGCTGACCAATACGGGCTAAAATCTGAGAAGAAGGCAATAATTACAATGGTTTGTTTCCTTGACTTTCAAGGAAATCTTCTCTGATTTCTTCCAATCAATTTAAAAGTTATCTTCAGTTTTCTGATTCTTTTTATGGGAAATGTCAATTATTTAGTGAAGGTTTAATTCAATTTGCTATTTATATCGGCACAACATATATTAAGGTCTATTGGTCCCCACTCTTTAGCAAAGACTATCTTTATTTTTTAACCATTTGTTCTATGAGCATTAAAAGACTGCTATAGTCTTTGTAAGAAGCCATGATGATGTGTAAGCCTTGCTAATAGGTTTACTAGTCAAATACTAGTAATTTACATCGAGGCATCTGTGGGTTATAAATTTTTTTCTGATGGTAATGTGGGGCAGCCTTTAATTAAATATCCTTGTGTATAATCCTATAAAGTGACAAAAAGCTTATTTCTCTTATATTCATTGGTGCAATTAGTTCTCCCCAAAATAATTATGTTATTTTTTCTAAGAATACATGGCTAGAACTCAAGAAGAGTACCATTTAAGTAGTAATAATTTGATAGTCCAGTATCTGTGAATACCTACTCAATATAAGCAATCAATTAATCATGACAGTTATCTCTGAATAATCATTTCTATTAACTTCATACCCAAGTTCAGAATATATTTGTTTCCTATAATCATTTTATCAACCAAAGTTATTACACATGAGCCTAATAACATAACCATCTATACACTGTGCTGCCAACTCAAAGTTTAAGAACATGTATCAATAATGTTACCTTTCTCCCATAGACTATCATTTGTGATTGTATCACAAATGATATTAATGTCTAGCCCCACTCCTTATTATTAATTCTAAATTAAGGTACCACCTGGAGTAAGTGAAAAGTCTCTGTGAACTCTCTATTCAGTCAGCATAAAGACCTGTATTTCTGTCCTAGTGTATCCAAGGCCCTATTATCTAACACAGCCTCATGCTATTCTTGTAAGGTAATTACTATAACACTTATTTTTTTGATGCTATGGCTAAATATACAACATTTTGTCAGAGCCAAGACTTAAATCTAGGTTTCTTATTTCTCCTTAGAATTTATATTTCAGAATCTATTTTATTTACTAATCCTTCTTATTTAAATTAGGTATCAAAACTTTAAATTCTAAGTTATCTGAGAATAAGTTATCTGTAGCAATGATTATAAATTCATTTAACTTATATTTAAGCATCAATTATAATAGAATTTAATTTTATAATTATATCTCTGAAATCTTTTTTTTCTTGAGTTGGCTACAAAATTTAGTAAAGCTTCAAAATCTCTGAAGTTTTACCTTGATATGTTTGGCAATTATGCCACAACTTTTTGAAGAAAAATAGATTTTTGAGTCTTATTAAGAAAAAAAACCTTACAATGTTTCTTGGCCATTAAACAATACTCTGACAAAACAACATTTTGAATACAAATGAATCAGAAACATACGGGTTGAATTTTCCTTGACTTATAAGTGGGTTTGAATAGAGAGGAAAAAAAGTCATTGGCAAAATTTGTTCTCAGTATTGCCAAACCTAAAATGTCTGAAAACAAGGGTTTTTTTTTAACAGACAGTCTAATGATCCCAAAAATGCTATCTTTGTTTTTCCATTTCTATATTATTCTATAAACCCAAGTTTGAAAAAATAATTAATTTACTTAGAAGCTTTATATAAAGCATCAAGCAGTGGAAAATTATACTGTTTGGGATAAAACCCCAAGTCTTAAAAGCTAGATTCAATTGCAGTCTGTATAATAAACTCTGTGTGCATATTTGTGTAAAGGATAATAATTACCATAGATATAATAACAATTATATTAAAGATCTAATAAGTCAGATAATTAATATATATTTTTAATTTGGGGAACTGATAATCTCACAATAAATTATAAGACAGATCTAAGCCTATTTATTTGCTATTAAAAAAGAGTACTTGTTTTATCATGGAGATTAATTAATCACCATGAATGAGTGCTTGATTGTTTTGAAACTGATTTTGTATAACTGGATACAACCACTTGTCCAGAATCTAGATTTATTTATTAAAAATCAGCAATGTTTTTTTTATTTGTTTATTTACTTGCTCATACGTTCATTTTATTTCGCTGAAAAAAGACATGAAACTCAGAGAATAATCTATTCTTTGAGAAAAAAATTAATAAAATATTTTAAGCTCTGCTGCCAAATCCTTGGCAGTTCATTTGTCATAATTCTAAAAAGAATATATCAGAAATTGAGATATTTTCCACGGGTCCTCTAAGAAATCATAATGCTACTTTTGATTTCAGCAGTCTTTTGACTTTCAAAATATATTTAGCCCTCTGCTATTTTTTCTTTGTGGAGCAGGATAAACAAAATTTATAATATTCATCACTGATTTTCTCCTCGCCTTATGATTGAAACTATTTTAACTACTGTACTGTGGTTTGCAGCATAAAATTCTTCTGTGTTATACCAAACTAGTTTAATTAATAATTACCCAAATTTTACAGTTTGGAATGTCTTCTTAAGAGTAACATGTTCAGTGTCAGGTAGTCTGAAAGAGTCTTTTAAATCACAAACTCATTCAATGATTATTCAAGACATGTTTTTAATACCTATAACCTGCATTGTACCAAGCACCTAAGGTACAATTGTGAATGAGAAATACACATCCCATGACCTCATGAAACTGATATTCATTCCAATATGTAATTACGATGGTGTTGCTGTGATTGATTAAAGCAACAAGTCCAGTTCTTTAATGAAGTGTGATCAAGCTACAAGAATATATTATACATAAGTTAGATTTCATGTTTCTTCCATGATTTATCTCTAAATCACTTTCCTAATAGCATCTACAATCATATTTTATACATGAAAGTTGTTTTAGCCAACCCTGGACTATTGACTTTTTCCAGACTATAACATACCATTTTCCATATCTCTGTATTTACTCACATTGTTTCCTCATCCAAGAATGCATTCTTTCCTGTTCTCACCATCACTCCATATAACCCTGCCTCCTAATCTCTATTTCTTGAAATTTTACCCAGAAGACCTAGCTTAAAAGTAACCTGAACCACAATCCTTTTGGCTGTGTCCCATTTGGACTTAACCATCTCTTTTCTGTTTTCTTACAGTGTCTTGATTGTATCACTATTTTTAGCATTTAGGGTACTTCATTCTTTCTAAGATTAACTACACATGTCTCTCTTCTAGGTCTTATTCTCTTTAACATTTTGTCTTGCATGTACAGACACTCAATAATTTTATGTCAAACAAGTAAATAAATGGATAATAGTCAACAAATGAACTCGAAAGCAGACTTTCCTGAGTATCATCCTTTTGACTTCCATTTACTTTTGCTAAGAACTAAACATATTCGGAATCCATTATTGCACATAAAAGATGGTTTGTCTGCTCTGTTTAAAGCAATATCATAATATCATGTTGAGAACATCAATAGTAGTAATGAATGGAGCAGTAATAAGTGGAAGCATGTGGTTATTCATATTTATAGAGAAATGCCACATGTATATTCTCCATGAGGTTGCAGTTAATAAAATACAGGCACTGGGAGAGTCATTTGCTTCTTACAGCCATATATGCTCCATTTCTGGTTAAAATCTGTTTTGCTTAAAAGCAAAATGCCAGCTTGCCTAGCACGTTTAACCATTTTAATAATTTTATATTAGATAATAGTAAAGAAACAAGAGCAATACCTCTCAAACCTAACTCAAATAATTTGGAAACCTTTGAAAAAATGTCAGTGTATTTTACTGTCTAAAAATACCCATAAATAATACAACAATAATTTAAAATAAAATTATTCTTAAAATATAAGAGACAAAAAACAGGAGTGGGGAACTCAAAATATAAAGTAGTTCTCTCAGACAAAAAGATAAATTGAAAGCAGAAGCTAAATTATATAGATATTAAAGTAAAAAGAACCAAAATAAGGAGCAAACAAACAAAAAAGAAATTTCAGAATTTTCAAGTGGGGTAGTGGGATGGGGCAGGGAAATAAAAGGAAACAGGCTGACCATATTTCACAGATTTCTTAAGTTGTTTAGATAGACATTTCAAGCACATCCCCAAGGAGAACACTGGGGAAAGCACATACCACTAATTTAATTTTTTGTTGTTATTTGGGCTACATACTGGGGAAGAAACAACTGGCTTTCCCCTGCAGTGTTGTTTTCCCAGTCACATTTCTGACTGTAAATATTCAGTAGTTTACACTGTAAAACTGCGTAGATTATTTAAATATGTGCTTTTCTCAGTCTACATTTATAATGCTTGAACTCTGAAAATCTTTAACATTAATCTCAAAGCCATAATTGAATAATGATAATAACCTATAATTCAAAATATTTGAATTGTTTATGAAAAAATCAACATTGTAATTAAAATCTATGAAAAAGTCTGGATTTAAAACTTGTCCACAACACTTTCAGTAAAAACATTTGTTTTTCTAATTGAGATCTGAGGCACATGAAACCTTCACTAGGACTAACTCTGGAATATACTTAATTTGTAGCTATTGACCTCATTCCAGATACAAAATCCTTAAAGTAACAACATTGGTATAGTATTATTCTTAGGCTGTGAAACTGCTTATAGATAAAACAATACTACCACAAAGTCCTGTTGCTTACAGTAATGAATCCCCTTGCAAGAGAGACCCAAGACAGATACAACTTATGCTTAACTGTAGTTTATTAATCAAACAAGGTGAAATGAGTGAGACAGATTCTAGGACTAATGTTTATTTTACATCTGATCCTGCAAAAAACTAAAGCCAGTAAAACTTAATAAGGCATGTCCTCTAATTAATCTTCCCTTTACAAATTACCCTCCCTAGGCCTGACCCTAACATTAGCAGGGTGTGGGGAAGGAGCACAGTGTGGGCCCACTTGGTTCTACTTTTAAATGTTTAAAAATTACTAATCAAGTGAGCAAATCATTGAATAAATTATGTTCTATCCTGCTACCATGATAAATAATTTTTAAAATAACCTGGATGTCCAGATTTGAATTTAAAATTTTGGGGCACTGAATGATCAAAGGCAGACAAGGCTCTGAATAAATTGGACTTGGCTTTCCAGACCTCCTGATCAAATGTGTCAAGATTTCTCTCACCACAGTCTGTATATTCTTTTCTGTTTGTCTGAAATGGCCATTCCCATTCCAACTTCCCTTAATCACATCTTCCTGATCTTTGACACTATATCTTGAATTCACTCATTTTCAATACTCATAAGTCTATCGAACTCTTCTCAGTGTGTAGTGATATGCATTCAGGGATATTATGTGATTACTACTTTGTGCCTCATCATGCTTCAACTGCAAGCCTCATAAAGACATCTCTGCATTTGCTCACCATTTTGTCTCTGGCATCTAGCCAAGCACACAGCACATAGTTGTTCAATGAATACTTGTGAGCATAAGAATAGCTTCTGGGGCCTCTTAAAAATGAGGATTTTCTACAGACCTCTTCCACAGGTGATTCTGGAGCTGTTTGACCAAACATTGCAATATGTTAAGACCTAACTCAATATTATTTTTTGCATTTTTATGGCTCTTTTGTTTCAACCCCATTCTTTCCTCCCCCTTGTATTATTAGTAGCTCTTTTGTCTGTTGCCCAACACCTTTTTAAATATATATTTCTTTGTTATTTTTAATCAGGCTTTGAGATATAATTTGCATATAGTAACATTTATTCTTATTTAATATATGGTTCTAACCATGTTTACAAATTATATAGTTTTGTAACTACCACCACAATCAACACATGGATTCATAGCACTCGGTATATAGATTTTTTTTTTGGTATTGTTGTTATTACAGTATTTCAGCTTATTTGCATACAGGTCTTCAACAGAAGACAAAAACTTCCTTAAAAGCAGTAATACTACCTACTTCTTTACATCTCCACCCCCACCACACAGAAATTGGCAATAAATATGTGTTGAGTAAATGTGTTCATAAACATGTTAACTAATATAGTACACTACCCTATGGAATATGCTACCTTGCACATTGTAAGGATAAAGAAGATATTGGTTAAATTGCGCAAAAAGCTGCAATTCTCAATGTTTCAAAACTGACACCACAAAAAAATATGTGAAATTCAATGCTTACCATCTCCTGTTTCTGCACAGAGCTGTAAGCCCAAATTGTTCTGTGGGTTAATCACCCAATGATTGCTGGTCACAGTGATATCAAAGACAAGCCAACCCACGTCTAAAGCTTGGGCCTTTCTTGTGTCTAACAAGAACAGATCTGCATCCCTGAGGAAAAAAAAGAACAACAACAGAAAAAGTTAAAGATTTGAACTAAGATCATCATTTCCTATACTTAAGTGAAAACATTACCAGAGTACTCTTTAAAATAATAGGAGTTAATTAAACAACAAGGGAAACAAGTGACTCAAGTGATGAGTAATAAGACGCCGAACCTATTGATTGCTGGACTCCCAATCCAAACCTGGTACAGATTAATAATACCTAAAAGTAATTTTCATTTTCCTGTTCTTCGCTGGCCTTTACAAACTAACTAAGTGGGCTTGATTTGTTCCCTGATAATCACTGTTCCCGTAACCACTATCTGTAAGTAGCTCACACTAGCAAGTTCACCGGCAAGGATATAACTGGATAGAGATGGAAGTGAAAGTAGCTTCTCCAGTTTGAATAAATGTGGATTCGCAAACAGATGGAGCACAGAGATATTTTTCATTTGTTTCTATTTTTATTATATTCTCTCATTTTATTAAATATTTTTCATTTTTATTTTATTTTCTATTTTTATTACTATTAATATTTTATGGAGACCAAAGGTCCAAGAGAGAGTCACAGCGTGCACTATTGAATTAAAGGGTAAATCCCATGAACTGAGCCAAACATCTACCCTGATTTGCTTTAACATGTTCTACACATAAGTGCCCGGGGGCAGTAATATCTATGAATATGAACTTATGCGTTTTGACACAATATTACTGTCATTAACATTTGTCAATCTTAACTTTAGCATTAAATTGACAAATTATGACTATTTGTTGAATTATAATGAATTATTTTATTATGTTCTTTCCACTGGAAGCCTCTGGGCTAAATTTTACATATTTCAAATGTTTAATTTTTACAACTCTTTCATATTAATAAAGTTGAGGTTCAGGTAGGTTAATGGTAAAACACTGGAATGCCTTCAAAGAAAAAAATACACTATTATGCATTTTCATGACCTTTAATACTGCTCTGAATCTGTTTAAGAGCATATTATTTATATGGGGAAAATCAGAACTATGTCAATAAGCTAGGTTAGTGTTCCGCTGCATTTGATATATAACTGTATCATAGAAGTCACTTCAAAAGTGGCTTACAAAATGTCAAAAGGAAATTTTGAATACAATCAAATCATGCACATACATTATTTCTTCAGAAAAAAAATGCTTTTAATTGAAAATTGAACTATTTTTTTAACAAGTGAGGAGTCTCACTCTATATCTTAGAAGCTACACTTTCATTTCTTTACTTCAACTTGATTTATGCCATTTTCCCATTAATCTAGAGAAGTTAAAATAAATGTATTATGATCAATTAAATTGTTCAGCTAACCTACTTTGAATGATGCAACTCTCATTCTCCTTCACAAGTTTAATCATAGTGTATACTAAAGCAGGGCTGCAGACACTTTTTTTATCTCCAACATATGATGACTCAGTTTGATACATAAGACAAGCATAATACAAAACAATGAAAAGTTTCAATTAGTTCCCCCTTGAAATTTAAAAACCCATTTTATTCACAGTAAGGTGGAATGTCAATCAAACTCTTCTTCCTAACTTGTAAAACCCATCAAATAAACAGAATCCAAGAAAAGGATATTCTTCAAATTTTGAGATATTTAATAAATATGCTCGAGACTATAACCTTGGAATTAATCCTATTATTAGCTTCTTAAACAAAAGGAGTCACCCTGTATCTTGGGAAATACTTCATAAATGTTACCCTTATTTCAAACCTGTTTTCATTAGAAATATGGTAAAAATATTCTAATAAACCCTTCAAAGCTTATAATAACATTCTTGGCATGATATAAGTAAACGCTCGGTAGGGTAGGGAGAGGTGCATAGAACAGAGGTAAATTTTGACAGCAGTTTCAAAGAGTTAACAAATATCTTTATATAGTTATTAAGGTGGTATTTTCTATTATTTTAACATTGTTCTCTTTTTCCAGGAAAAGAATCCCCAACTACCCACAATCAAGTCCCAAAATTTTCAAGCATGTCTATGAGGAAAATAGTTCCAATTGTAACATATATATTTAGAAATAGTATCAGCCAAAGTATTTTAGCAAGTCCTGAATATCTGAATTTCTGTGATACAAATCCCAATTCATTGAAAAGTATGTTGAGGCAAATAGTATGGTTTGAAGATTCCATATATTTCTAGTTCACCTCTGAAAAGTTAGGAAGGTTCAACTGCTTTCATAAGCTCCAGGGCTTCCAATTTTTGAGCAAAGCTATTTTATATTTTACTTCATTTTTTTATTATTATTTTATTTTTGATAACAGCTATTCTTTAATTCCTCTTTTTTTCCTTTTATATAAGAGGCGCTTCTACATTACCTACAGATAAAATAATATACTTTGGGAGAATTACAATGGTAATTCTATTACCATTGTACTTATTAATAATAGACTCAGTTCTTATTAGTGGTACTTATTACCATTCATGTAGCAATTTTTATGACAGCATGTTAAAAATAAATTTCCACCCTTTCTGTAGAATGTTAGATGTAATTTCTTTTGAAGTATAAAAATTATTCCACTAAAGAATAGCAGTTTTCTCTCTGGAAATAGAATATACTAAATATAAAATAAACTTGTTGAAGTTTCCATGTCTTATCATTTTATCAAACTTTTAATTTGAAAGAAACTTTTATAATAATTAATAAAAGAACATTTTAAATATTAATGCATTTAAAAGAAATGCAGTAGAGAGAAAATATGTATGTAGAAAAATATATTCATTTATAGTAGAATTAAATCCATAATATAATTTCTTTGTTTTTTGTGCAATTATAAATAACAAAACTAAAATTAAAGTCTGCATTCTAGCCAATGGAAAAAAGTCCATTTACATGGATGTATATAAGCAAATATTTCAGAATGGTATTTTGTTAGTTTCCTAATGCGACCTTAACAAGTACCACAGACTGGGTAGTTTAAACAACAGAAATATATTGTCTCAGTTCTGGAGACTAAGAGTCCAAAATCTAGATGTTGGCAGAGTTGGTTGTTTTGAGGACTGGGCAGGGATAATCTGTTCTAGACCTCTCTCTTAGCTCACAATTGGCCATCTTCTTCCTCTATCTTCATATCATCTACGTATGTGTGTCTGTATCCAAATTTTTTCTTTTCATATGGACCCCAGTCATACTAGATTAGCATTGACCCTAATGACCTCATTTTAACTTAATTACTTCTTTAAAGACCCTATCTCCAAATAAGATCATGATCTGAGGTATTGGAGGTTGAGACTCCAACATATAAACCAAGAAAGGAGAGAACACAATTCAAACCATAAAATTATTTGAAAATATTTTTTTAAAGAAACGAATAATCTTCCATGTGAATATATCTAAGCCATTAACAGCCTGTTAAGCTGTTTTTCATTGGCTTCTGTCCTATGAGATGGAAGTAGCAGGAGGTGTTGCAGGTAATTTCTTGTATTTCAGACATATTCTTCTAGTTTCCCTTTGATATTCATAATCAAGTATCACACATAGTATAGTAGTCCTTTAACAGTTTGTTGATTGAGTGGCATGAAGAACCCAAAGTGACCACAGGAAAGTCTTGACCTCGAATTAATGGAACCATTGCTATAGCCACTACAGGCAACATTCCATTACGATGAACTACAAGCTCTGCACCAACAGAATCCAACATCTTAGGGTCCAGCTGTGAAATTTTTTCTAATTGGATCAGGTAGAGTGAGTGAGAGAAGCCACTTCTGTTAACACTCCTTGATTTCCAGACCCATGAGAGATACAGCTATGAGAGAAATAGCCCTGTATTGGTAGATTTAGATCATATAAAGCTTCATGAAACATATTAGTCTATTTGCATAAGATTTTGACACCCGACTGTTGGTATAACTGAGTCTTTCGAAGGCCATTCCACTATCCTGTCAAACTAGCTGCTGCAAGATGATGGGAAACAAGGCAAGACCAGTAAAATTCCATCAGCATGAGCCCATTCTTTACTTCAGTGTGCTAATAAATGAGTTTCCTGATCAGAAGCAATAGCACATGGAATTTCATGATACTGAATAAGGCATTCTATAAGTTCATGGACAGTGATTTCGGCAAAATTCACAGGCGCAGAGAAGAAAAATTCATATCTAGAGAATACATTCCAGTGAGAACAAAGTACTGCCCTTCTATGACATAAGTGGGCCAATATAATCAATCAAACACAAAGTTGCTGTCTAATTTTTCTGGGGAATAATGCTTTAAGGATTTTTTGGAGGGATTGGATGTATGCAATTGCAGAAGGTAGTTAAAAGTCTTTCTAAGGCTGTTGCACTGTATCTAATGCTGGGCCTAAGGGACTCAACACAGATAGTCAGAAAGGAAAGGTAAATGTGGGTTGAGGAAAAGTGGGACAAAGTAGAACCTGTAAGGATGATCAGGAACCTACGAAGACAATGTGGAATCTATCTCCAAGTCTCCAACTTTGTAACATTGTGACATATGATTCAAAATATGGTGACAGTGACAGACAATGTCAAACATGCATGTGAAAGTTTGAAGAAAGTTTTCACATATATATTTTGAAAGCGAAACAAAGAATATGACTATATTAAATATGTTACATAATAGGAATAAAATATGTATACATAATTATATTAACTATTATATATTTTTACTATTTAACTTCTATCATATTCATTATAAATGTCTATAAATAAATTCAAGTGTGTATATACATATATATTTATATTCAATTTCTTCCTGTAAATTTTAATCTTTTAGTTGGATAAAACAGATAGCATTTTTATATAATCATATCAAGATTATGTGTTTTCCTTATAATCAGGCATATATGATATGCCAATGCACATAGTAGCACACTATGTATGTAGTTTTGGGTGTTTGAACTGTTAGCTTTATCTACTGTCTATACAGCTGAATAACTAAATAAATGAAGTATTTTCATAAAACTAAAGGAAAAATTGTAATAAAAAATGTCTAATGTGAATGTCGGCTAGTCTAGAATTCTACCTCTGAAAGTGATCAAAATAAATTACAGAATACTAGACCTCAGGGGGATATAAATGACTTAGCCAAATTATTATTTTATTGATGAGAAAATTGAGAGAAATCAAATTATTTCTCATGGTTACCCAATCTATTGGAGGACCAGAACCCAAGTTTCCAAATTCCATTTTCAGAACACTTTCTATTATATTATGGAAGTTCCCTTTAGTTCCAAACTGTACTTTAACTGTTCTCCATATACTGAAAGATCATTGGTTTTTGGATTGGAATATGAAAAAGTTCAAGGCCACTAGCCTCAAACGCAATGGGTAGAAATGGAGCCGAGGAGTTACCTGAGACATTTTACAAATTTATCCATCCATCCATTCATCTATTCACTCATTTAATCTAACAGTTCTTGACTCCTTGTAATGGTTTTACATTATATCAATTTAGCAAAGCTGCAACTACTCTGTATGTTTTTAGATTAGAGTTGGCCATAAAATAAATTTGTATAATATTTGGAAAGTGGAAGTAAAGCAGTAGCCATATTTATGCTAGGAAGATTTTGGTACGATCAAGCATTATTGCAGTTTAGGTGTACTGTCAAAATCTGCTTGTTCACCTTACTGGTGTGGGGCAGAAGCTGGACCTGCAGCTTTTTCACATCCCACAGAATCTCCTTATTCAGTTCTCTGGATCCAAGGTCATGTGGGCACATCTATGAGGAAAAATTCGGTAGCTAGGAAATCACTGCTGTGATTTATTGATATTATAGCAATTACCAACGTCGAAATATTTCTAAAACAAATATGTAAAAGTAAATTTATATTGATAATTATTCATATTTACTAAAATTTTTAGTTTCCTTTTCAGGCAGAATTTGAACATTTGTCTTGATAGTGATATAGATCGGCATAACAATCTACAGTTAAATGAGGTCATTGTGCAGTAGTTAAATAGAGTCTTATTTAACAGATAAAGGATTTTCAGTGTACAGATAGACTTATTGGACATGAAGTATATAGGTATATTAAATATAGTTAGTCAAAGGTAAAAAATAATAAGTATATGTATAAATGTATAATATAATACAAATACATTTGAGAAGATCTTATTTTAATCATGACCATGTTTATTTTAAACATGTCTAGTTATGGGAAATTGGTGGGCTTGTAGTTAATAATTTGCAATGGTGCTTTTTATGTTCCTAAGAGAGAAAAGGGTTTTGCACACAAGCCTTGGGAGTTTCAAAACACCAGAAAGATAGATACTTCACTAAGGACTGAGTGGTATGAGCCAAATTTTAGCAAAATTTGAGTTATCATCAATTTTACAATTTATTTGAAAGCAGTGGTAGAATGAGAAAATTGAGGCTACATATCTAAGAATATGACAATGAAAGACCTAAAACTTAAATTATGTCATCTTTATGTGAATATTAGTGTACTGTAATGAAATAAGGGTTTGGAGATCAAAAAGAAGTGGAACAATTAAGAAATTCCTCAGCCTCAGTTTCCCTATGAATACAAAATAATATGATAATCCCTTCCTTTGAATGTTTTGTAGAGACCAAATATAATATAATCTGAATCTCTTTGTGGATAAGAGGCATATTACAATTGAATCTTTAAAAGATCTGTCATAATAAAATGATCTGACCTTTGAATTTTGGGAATTAATTATTTGGGCAGGGATGTTACCATCAAATGACCTCAATCAGTGTCATTTTCGGATGCTTATCGATGTTAGCTGTTAGAATTGGTTACAAGAAAAGCAAAAAGGAGGAGCAAGATATAACAAGGAGCACAATGGTGAAGGGGAAAAGAGGATAAAGAGGAGGAAGAGAAAAAGATATAAGGAAGTTTAGTAATTATTCCTGGAAGTGTTGTCTCAAAAATACAATTATCAGTTCTTTGTAACTCACTCTTTAAAAATTACTTATAAAAACATAGAATCAGAAGTTACATTGAAGATATAAATGTATTCATCTAAAAAAGCCTGAAAAACCCCAACAACCACAAAAGACATGGGTACTGGTGCTTTTGATAGCATAGTAATTCCAGCAACAGCATCATTCACAGATTCAAAAATGCTTCTTTTTAAATAACATAGATGGACTTGAAGATGATGCGTTACCACAATATGGGAAAAGAGGAGCATGTCTAAAATACAAGAGATCACTTGAAACACCTCTTAGTAATCCTATGTCATATGAGAGAAGTCAATTAAAAACTAAGCTCAATACAGGCATGCTGTTAATGGCCCAGATACATCAAGAATAAATTTTTACTTTACCACCCTATGTAGGGACAGTGACCAGCAGTGGTGCTTGCTAAAAACAAAGAGGATATGTATTGCATAGTGGGAGAAAGTAGTTATAAATACCAGCTACAACCATGTGACCAGTTATAGAAATGAGGATTATAATAGTTATGAGCAACTCTTCCCAATTTTGATATTAATATATATGCTAAGCATTTCTTTTTCTTCCCTTCCCCATCTGCTTACCAAGTTTTGATAGTAGCTAACCTCATATTTCAGTCTTAAAGTTATAGAATATTAAAGAATATGACTTAGAAATGAACGATATCCTAAAATAGATAAAAGAGCAGAAGAATTTATTATTATATTTTAGAAAGTATGAATGGTTATAAAAGGTATATGATGGTGCCAAGTTGACAAGAGTGGACTGTTGTAGCTTTAAACTCTGTCAAACTAGTTAAACTAAAACTCGAAATCTCAGAATTCTCTTCCCTGCTTAGTTCTGTGTTAACGTTGTCCATATGAGAAATTTGTGCAGAAGCAGAAGTGAAGCTTCAGCTAAGTTTATGCATGGAAGATTGCCAAAGTGCCAGGCCTTAGTGCTGCTCACATATATTGTAGCTGATCTGCTAGTTCACTTTGTGGTGGGGAACAACTGGGCCTGCAGCCCTTCCAGCTTCCACTGATCTCCACTACGCTACCTTCTCCAAATCCTGGCCCACAGTTTCTCCTTCAGCTTCCCCACATCCTGAGCAAGAGGCGTATGGAGCACATGGTGAAGTGCACCAGCTTCCCCTGCAAGTCACCCACATCATTACTGTTGGAGACTCTGAGAGATGAACATGGGTTTCAAGTTGTGCCTGGGGTTCCAGCTTATTCTCACAGGTTCTAGTTCTCCTGTTCTCTCTTACTCTACACCTACTTTTTTTTTCTCAGCTACATGTGCTACAAACTTCAATACCATCACCAAATGCAAAAGTAGCAGCCTTCCATAAACTGTTTAACTGGGTCTCACAATTGCAGCATGTCAAATCACTATAACAAATCTCTTATTCCTTTTCACTCATAATGGCTCTATTTTTTTTTTTTTTATAATCAAACACTAACTGACATTCTCCATGATATGTGTTGAATTGTGTCCTCCAAAAAAGATATCTTAAAGTGCTAAGCCCTGGCACTTGTTATCTTATTTGGAAATAGGGTCTTTGTACTTGTAATCAAGTTAAGATGAAGTCATTAGGGTGGGCTGTAATCCAATATGACTATGTCCTTATAACAAAGACACAGATAGAAACACAATGGAAAGACGGCCATGAAGACAAAGCAGAGATGGGAATTATGTTGACACACGCCAAGGAACATCTGTAGCTACCAGAAAATGAAAGAGGCAAAGAAATAATTCTCCCCTAGAGGGCAGGAGGGAGAATGCCCATACAAACACCTTGATTTTGGTCTTCCAGCCTGCAAAACTGTGAGAGAATACATTTCTATCGTATTAAGCCATCCAAGTTTTTGGTAACTTATAGTGGCCCTGGGAAACTAATACACTCGCCTAGTTGGGATATTTCACACATTAAATAGGAGGTGGTCAGCAATATCAAATACCGAGAATAGAAAGAATGAAAAATGTCCATAAGATTCTGTAGCAAGAAGCTGTTAGTGGATGATCAGTAGGGTGAAGTTATGGGAATCAAATTGCAGTGGGTTGCGGGATGAATGTAATATAAAAAAGTAAAGGATTTATAGCAAAGTTTTATATCAGTGAGCTAAGATATGGAGAAGAGTAATAATGTGGAGTTTAGGACAATAGAAAAAGAAAACAGAATCAAGTAGAGGGATTTTTAGTTAATGCAAGAAACATGAGGTTATTTATAGGACACAATTAAATTCATATTTAGAAGACAGAACATTTTACACTCTTTCAACACAGAAGAAATGTGCACAGGCAACACTGTAAATCTGCCAAAATAAGCATATGCTTGGTCACCTCTCTTTAACACTATCCTTGGAGTTAACATATAAAACTTCTTTATAAATGAAATCACTACTTAGCAAGGGGAATTGGATAAACTAACACACTTTGGATGAGTCTTCATAAGGAATCCTCATTCCTCTTTTTCTGAAATCTATTTTATCAAGGGTACTATCTCACAAATTTGCGGCAAGTAAATTCTCTTGCTTATTTCTAAATATTGTCATTGGTATCTTATTGCTTGAGCAGAAGATATAAGATTCATGGATTCTTAAAGAATCTCTATAGAAGTATACCTTTGTAGTTATCGTTGGAGTTGGTACCCATTTAATTTCAACAACTTGATATTCTTAGCCTTATGCTCTTTGAGTCACTTTTCCAAGCTTGTTTCTTCTTTAAATTAAGATAAAATAATATTTACCTCACAAATCTATTACAGGAATAAGAGGATACACAAATAAAAATGCTATGCAAAAAACTATCATTGCAATTTTCTCATCAAAACATATTATGGTATATAAGTGTGTATATAATAAGTTGTATTCATTATGCTTGATGGCATAATTAGAGTCAGAAGTAATTTATGCAATTATTATGGGTAAAGGTCTTTAAGAACCTATATTTATAAGTTTTGAATATAGGAATTCATTTTCTTTAACTTTAGTAACATTTATTGATACATATGATTCATAATAAAACTTTATCTCTAAATTCAATCAGAGGAAAATGATTAAGTTGAAAACATCAAAAAGAATTAAAATTATTTATATAATAAACAATAAAAGATAATGATAGTATTTAGATCGTTATAGTTTCAATTATATGTATACATGTATATGTGTGTATGCACATATATAATACATATTATATACATATATAATATATATGTATTTACAATATACAATATATATTATATGGGGGGAGAGAGAGAGAGAGAAAGAGAGAAAGAAAGAGAGAGAGACAGAGAGAGAGCGAGAGCGAGCAAGTGAGCCTGACCAAAAAAAAAAAAATACTTTGAGAAATTGTGTGGAAGATATAGGAATAAATTTTAGAGAAAAAGTTGCGATATCACTCCATTCATTAGGAATGAGCCTTGTACAGTGACTCTCCATTATTCCCAAAATGTGTACTATTATAACTCTTTCACCTTCTTCCATCTCCTTTTATCTTTAAATAGTTTATTAAATCTAGTAAAAATGTAATAATAGCCACCCAAGGAGAAAGCACACAGTTCACTCTGGTATTCAACATAAATACCACCAAGACATTTAAGGAACCCAATTATAGCTCTAGCACAGAACATATTAACAAAGGACTACAAATTAATAAATAATATTCTCTGGCATGTATAATGTTAAAAGTTTCTCTCATGAGCAGTTTTAGCTTGAAAGTGTTAGAATCTGACTTTGTTAGCTGATTGATATTTTCAAATGATAATTGTTTTTTCTCTCAAAACAAATGTGAAATAATAAAATTCTCACATATAGCATCAATTTTCAGAATAATTGAGTTAATAACGTGTTAACATATAAAAGGTAAAGATGCAAATAGGTAAAATGTTAATATTAGAAAGAATCGAATGACAAAGCATAGCAAAAATAAAAAAGTGAGTTGAATTCCCATTATGAAAATTGAATCACTTTTCTCTGCAGATTTTTTTTTTAATTGCCGAGATATTGTTAATGTTTAACAGGTTTCCTGACATTACATCATCCTATATTGTTACCCTGGAGAAAAAACTAAACATGTGCTACTGGACATACACACATGTACACATATAGACATTCAACAAGAAACAAAGAAGTGAGGCTATTACAGATAGTCCAACTACTTTAAATACCCCATAACAAATGAGCACTGTAACCTGTTCAAGTTTCTGACAGCTCTTCCATGCTGTGACTCTTATGACCCAAAATGTGAAATACTCAAAGAAAACTGACTGTATAACACGTTATTCACATTCTTAGGTTCATAACTTAAATCCTCAAATCAAGCAGGATTTGTCAACCCAAGCACAATGGACATTTTAGATCAGATTATTCTTTATTGGGTGGAGGCACTATCTTGTTCATTGCAGAAGGTCTAGTACCATCCTCCACTACTCAACGTTTCTATCGACTAGATGCCAATAACGGTCTATCTCCTGCCCCTCACCAATTGTGACAGACAACTAAATATATCTCAGGACGTTGTTAATGTCTCCTGGGGGTCAAATCGCCCCAGTTGAGAACCACTGAAGCAGAGCATGATCTCAGCACACTGAAGAAATGCAAGCTGTGCTTGTGTACTGTCCTGTATACTTGGAGAAAACATCATCGACCTTTCAAGTGTCCTGCTCTGCTACACTACTCTCAAGAGCCCACAAAATTTTCCTGAGTAGAAATTGTCTATGTCCATTCGGAAGTATGTCCACAGAAGAATCACAAAACTTAGAGAAGCAGGAGGGGAGAGATGATGTAAATATGAAGCTGACTGTGAACTGGAATGATGACAGCTTAACTAAATATATCCAAGTAGTGAAGGTGGCTAATGACATCGAGCAGGCTAGCTTAAAATGTTTTTACAATGGAGTACAGAAATTTATATTCATAGCAGAACATTAGGAAAAGGTTGAATTATACATAACAGAATTTCTTTGGGGAATATATAAATATATATATATTTGTGAAAAAATTAATTCAAGTAAAGCACTTAGCACAGTGCCAGACACATGGTGAGTGCCCGTTAACTGGATAAGTCCTGGCTGCTATTCTTAGTAGTAGTATTACTGGCATTGATAATTTTATTTGCATTATTTAATTTTTTTATACATTTAAACATTTTAACACTTAGGAATATTCTCTCTCGCTCTCTCCTGCTATAGAAAGTTCTTACTCATCTTGAAAGACCCAGCTCAATGGTGAACCCCTCTGTGTGGCTTCCCATAAGATCCCTCACTCTCCCACATAAAGAATTAATTTTCCCTTCATTTGTGTTTCCACAACACTTAGTGCATACTTACATCATAGTACTTAGCACATTGTATTATAGTTATTAAAGTCTGTGTGCGGCAGGCCCACCACAGCCCCCAGCCCTCAGGCTATGAGCTTTTGAGATCTTATTTACTAGGCCTTCTGTCCCCTGTGCTTGCCACATGGTAGGCGCTTAGCAAAAGCATGCCGAACTCAGTGAATTATCTGGAAAATTCAATCATGTGGAAACCTCATTTCCCAATAACGCCAGATATATGAGGTGTGACTGAAGAGCAATGCTTTCTGTATAGAATTTGGGGCTGTCAGCCTTTATGAAAAGATTAAATAAGTGAAATGATGCAAAGTGTGTTAACTTTTGACCAAGAAAAATAAAGATTTGGATAAATATCAGAACGCTCCTTTAAATTGCACACATTTAAATATGGGTAGGGATTAAATGAGTGAAGTGGGAGATGGTAGGAATAAAATATATCATTTTAAGGGTTTTAAGCCTCACTAAGATAAATAAGTGCGAAAAGAGATGACATAATGGGTCTTTTTCTTATTTGATTACATAACACTATCAAAGAATTCATAGACTACATGGTTAATAGATCAATGTCTTAAATATAAAACATATCTAAAAACATCAGCCTAAATTACTGCAAGGATTAAAAAAATACACACACATATGTATGCACTGTAAAATGCACTGCGTTAAAGAATACAATCTGCACTGACATTTCAGTTGTTTCTAAGTTTAATTCAAAGCACTAGTTTCTTCTCCTTCCTCTATTTTAGTTCTTGATCTAAGAAATATATGAAACCACAGATAATCAATACTAAAAAAATAATAAATTTTAAAATTACTTTTTAAAATTAAAATTATTTCAGTTTTAACTGTGATTACATGAAATATAAATGAAACATTTTTAATCTATTTCTCTTCACATTCAGAGAATTAAAGTCAAGTTTTCCAATTGGCTGGAAATTTTTTCATAGAATAACGGAAAGACAAAAAAAATTATAGAACATCTGCATTTATAGATGTTCCTATTAAGCTATATGAATATACATTGACCAATATGTTTATTGAGCATGAACTATGATCTTTGCACTGTGATAAGTGCTAGTCCCATCCAAATGATCAGAAACATGGTTTATTGTTCTGAAATATTTGTTTTTTGCTTTTATTCTTTTCAGATTTATAAACCAAAACTCCAAGATGCGCTCATATTTCCCCATGTGGTAATTCCAAAGTTCATGCTGTTATAGCTATATATTACTATATTCTATGGTGACATTGGAACACTGTGTAGAAACCTGAAATATTCTAAGAGGCATATGTGTTGTTTCTATATTTTCTGTCCCTTAAATATTTTTCTTTGGAAGATAAAATGGAGTACAAAAAGTGAATCCTAGATTTAGTTATAGGGTTGCATGTTGTTATACTGAAGATTAGTGAATCCCTAGCAATAAACGAATGCCTACTTCAAAGACTAGGAAGACATTTTGCCAGAGATTCTCTTGCCTGATCAACAGTATGTAAAATTGAAATGTAGGGTTTGCATGTACGAGTTTGTCTTTTTCTGAGACTGAAATAGATAATTGGGGGTAAAAAGCCCATACACATTAGCAAAAACACATACTACACAAGACAACAGGTATAGCTTAATCCTAAGGGATAAAAGTAACTCAGGCACAGTATTTAATAATGAAAGTTTTAAAATATAAATTTGGTTGATCTGGATTAATACTGAATTGAATTTACTAAATTTGTCAAAATAATATTCATTCCTAAACAAAGTGAAAACTATCCAATCTATGCCACCATAGAGTTTGGAATGTCAAAGTAAGAGACTATCAGTCAAAGGAATTTTACATTTTAGAAATCATTTTTCAATCATTTAGGAAAAATATCAGTGAAATCTAGATCTTAGGGTATGCCTAAATGTGCTAAAATACATAAAGACTTTGTCAGATTATGCACCAGAACACTAAAAGAGTATTTGATGTACTTGCAGAAATACTTAGAGTAATTTATATTTAGAGAAATTTTAAATTTTCAAGATAGATGTCTCATCTTTTTTTAAAAAAATAAAACTTTCCAAAACTATAAAGTCAGATAAGTTAAGCAGTAATAACCACAAATAATCCAAAGCGTATTAATAAAAAAATAGCATGCAGTTATCCAGAAAGAAATCTACAAATTATTATGAGTGGTGTCTTCTATTAGTTCTTTATCTTCATCATTGTTATTATGTCTTAAATTATACAGTTCACATACTTAGAAAATAGAATTGAAAAAAAAAGCTCAAAGGGATAGCTAGTTAAATAAATAATATTCAAAAATATCCTGAGAAGATAGAACACTAGACCTAAATAAAAGGACCTTTAATTGTGATGACTATAAAAGTCTACATAGAGAGTCAAAAAGTCAATAAATACATTCTAGAGGATAGAGAATAGGCATATTGACAGTTTTTGTGGGGAAAAAAAAGCACAACAACAAAGAAAAACAACATGATCTGTTATATAACCAAAGATAAATTTAACATGCATAAAAATATAATATGAATGAACAAAAATAAAGATAATTCAAGCATTTTAGAATATGTTAATGGAAGTAGTACCTCATTTGATGATTTCAAAACTTTATATAATACCAAACGAATTCATAATGATAGGGATAAAAATATAAATAAAATTACTTAAGACACTGTCTCTTTTTTAGGGAACCCACAGTTCAAGTATAAAAACAGATATAGAAAAATATTTGGAGTATTATTTTCAATTCTGGTCACTTAAGTTTGAAAATGCCATTGTTATTTAGTATTAAAAACAATGTACTATAATATGCCAGGCCCTGTCTCTCAAAAAGACAAATTAGTACCCCCATTTTATAAATGGAACTACTGGATTAAGATTTAAAAAACAAATCAACAACAACAAACAAACAAACAAACAAACGAAAACTTCACCCACAGACAAATGCCACTAAAGATTAGAGCTGAGGAAGTAACATAGCATTTTCTGCTTTAGGATTACTACTCAAACATATATAAATCAGTATTTATCGAAGTATGTTCCTCTGAAACAGTGTTCATAGGATATTAAGTATTATAGACACCCCCCAGAAAAAGATTTACAGTAAGATAATTTTGAAGAAAACTATATTTATTATAAAGCCTTTCTAAGACTTTAATATTAATTATGATGTGCATTGTGAAGATCCTTGAAGATGGTCCCACAGGTAGACTTTTCAAATGCATCTGACCTCAGACTTTTTATTTACTTTCTTCTCACTGAGTATTGTGAGGGGCTAGTGTTCCATGGAACATTTGTTGGAAAACTCTGGCACTGTAGATGACCAGGAAAAATCTAAATGTCAGGAACAAGAAGTATTCAACAAGAAAAGAAAGAGGCCCTAGAGGGGACGTGATAGCTGTTTTTAAATATTGTCTCATCAAAAAACAACGTAGTATGTCATGAAATGGAAGATCTCTATCTAATAAATGGAAGCTACTGGAAATGAATTTCACCTCAATATAACATTTTAATGAGGTTTTTTATTTTAAATGTAAGTTAAGAACTGTTTAATGAAAGTCACAAATCACCTGTAAAAGGTGTTAGTTACCCAAAAGATTTCTTCATTGGATGAAAGGTCAGAAAACACAGCTAAGCTCCCTTTTTTACTTTTTTATTTGATGGTTCATTTGCAGTAAGTATCGACTAAGGTATTTATATATTTAATTTTTCAAATTCTCTGTCCATCTTTGTACTATTCTGAATTAAGCATTTCAGATTACCTACAGATTAACTGCTAGAACCTGTTGCAAATATAATGTCTTACGCCAAAATACACATAACAACACATACGATTTACACTCATGCTGGTAAAAAATTAAGCTGAGCTTCTCTAACAAAACACCAAGTGATTTAAATCACCTTAATTATAAATTCCATGTGTACAGAATAAAATGGAAGCTTTCTCATTTACAAAACAAGACAAGAGGCCTGGAAAGCACATATGGGGAAGCATGAATCCATGTCACACACAGATTGGTGTCAGGAATAGAGAAAAGTTGTGGGATATAGAAGGCACTTTTCCAATCAGTTACTCTTAAAGTGTCTGTACCTGGCCTTGACTGTCATTACATCCAAAGAAAACATGAATTGATGAATAATATGTGTCATCAATGGATTCACTACAATTAACATTTGTTTGCTGGAATGTTAGATTTAAAGTTCATACCTATTCGCGTATTCCTTGATGATCTGATATATGCTAATCTTAATTGTTTCATTTTCAAATCTACTGTTGCTCCGGTCCTTGTATATCCGGAATTCAGCTGCTGTCACTGCTTCTCCATGAGGAATTTGAGTAAGATCAAACCGGAATTCTTTATAATGTCTTCGCTGGTGAGAAAAATCCTTGTCTCTTTCAACTGAAAAAAAAAAAAAAAAAAAAACAGAAAGGAAGGAAGGAAGGAAGGAAGGAAGGAAGGAAGGAAGGAAGGAAGGAAGGAAGGAAGGAAGGAAGGAAGGAAGGAGAGATAAAAGTTAGTCTTTTATAAAATTTGGAAATTAATGGTAAATTCTACAGCTTTGAAAATTAAAACAAGCAGAATATTATAAAACTGGGAAAACACTAAAACCGCAGACTTATACACATTTCCAATTGAAAGAAATTCCAAAAATCAACAGCCTTTAGTTCAAAAGCAATATAACCTTTGTGGTTTTATACAAATTCCTGGATCCTAAACGGAAAGGCTATCCAAAATTTTTTTTTAAAAGTGAAGGTTGTAAAGCAATTGCTGGTATATATCAAATACCAGAACACGGAGGGTTCATATAGGAATTAGAAATATGTTATAGAAATCTCCAGAGTTCCAGGTAAAGTTGATACTGAAATTTAGCACAGCTGAGGGAAAAAAAATAGGAAGGAAAACAGAAATTGCAGGCACATAAGGACAATCTTTATGACATTTTTAGATGTCAAGTAAATAAATTCATTTTCAGAATAAAGACAATTTCTAAAATGTCTTCCCCAGAAGAATTTTTCTTCTTTCAGCAAATGAAATGTTTTTTTAAAAATGTACTTTCATTAATTCTTATAGATTGTTTAGTACAAACTTCTTATGTGTGATACAGCATAAAGCCTCCCAAAGATCTCTGTTCTTACTCAGAATTGAGAGGGGAACATATTTTCCCCCTTCAGCAACCTTCTTATCAAATAAAGTCAGAGAATGCTTCCTCGAGAATATTAAGAAATGTTGAAGAATTGAAATAAGTATGTGTCCAGCATATTATTAATCTGGCTTTGTTAGATAGTTTATTATTTGACACAGTCTGTATGTACTGGTACCAAAAACTTTCTTAAAGAACTACCTATCCAAAAAGCTCATTTTTAGTAATGCAATATTATTTGATGGAGTTAAATTTCTTAGTACTAATAGTTTTCTCAAAATCTGTTATCTGGGATAATTTAGGATTGAAAAAAATCTACTGCAAAACACTATATGCAAGATGTCTTACAATTATAGCCTATGATAATTCTTAAATGTTCCCAGTGATGTTTCATTGCTAAAATTTTGTTTAAGATGATTTTAAAAATATATGTTATATAAATAAATTCACCAGTTTTAAAAAATTAAATTGATACAAAAATATTGTTAGATGATTAATTGAAATTATGTCAACACTGCTATAAATATATAAAACTTGGGATCTTAAACTAGAGAAAACGTTGAGATTAAGGGGGAGCAAAGAGGTTCATGACAATCCAGGAGTGACTGGGAGCCAAGGCCTTTAGACCTCTGTAACCCAGTGTCAGATGGGTTCCACCTCTGAGAGGAAATTCGTGACACAGGAACCCACAATTCTTTGTCTTTATCATCCAAAATTATTTTGGATTTACTTTCCTTAGAGAAGTAGGAGGTGGTTTAGAGAGCAAAAAGCTCATCCCCACCTCCAAATCAGATACCTAAGCCAGCAAGGAGAAAAAAAAATAAGCTATACCTGGAGCCATTTTTATCCTGTGGAGTTTTGCAAGGATGGTGCTCTCGGGCTGTCTGATTAAACTAACATCACCTCACATGACTCATCAAGTTCTGCTTTCTTAAAATATTATTATCTTGGTTCTAAGAGAAATCCATTTTCAGGGAGGTTATTAATCAACTTTTCCCTGAATAAGGAAGATAACCTCATTTCTAGAATTCTATTTTGGTCCATAATTTCCTATGTAAACTTCTGCTGGTAACTACACAGGCTGCTATGAATGTGTCTTCTTCCTCTCCATTTGTCCATTTTCTTGACTGAACCATTTGAGAGGGAAAGTATAAATGTAGAAAATACCCAGAAACTGGGTATCTCATAACTGAAATTGCATTTATAAAGATTAAAACTAGCTGCAACTTTTGTTTATAGAGAACTAAATTTAATTCTATGTAAACTTGTTCCTTTCTGATCTCAAGTTAAGTAGATGACATTATGAAAGAGTCATGTTTCATCTGAAACATTATGAGACAACTTTAAATAGCACTTATTATACGCCAGGCACTGTCCTAAGCATTTTATTAATATTAGTATATTCATAACAACCTATGAGGTAGATTCTATTATTATCCTTATTTTTAAGATGAAGAAATGGAGAAGGCATAGAGAATAAATACCTAGCCAAAAAGTTTGAGTCCAAGCATTTGATGCCACCAAGCCATGGTTCTTAAATGCCAAATATGCTGCTTCTGATTATAAGGTATTACTTTGTCCTAATTTATGAAATATTCATGCTTTAATAAAGGTCTAAAATCTCACATTCACAAGTTCAAAATCTAAAAAGCTCTAAAAACTAAAAGTTTGACTCTAAAAACTAAAAGTTTTTTTGGCAGAAAAAAAAAACTGAAAATTAACTGATTTGAAGTCATTCAAAGTCTCTATTTATTCCACTTTATAGGAATATTTATTGCTTTGCTACAGAAATGTTCCTGTTTTTGACTCAGTGGCGATGTCCCAGACTCTGCTGGAGGAGTTCCCTACTTTATGATATATACACCAACCACTTATTCGGAAGTTTATTTTCACTATTCTGAAAGTTGATATTCCAAATTCTAAGTGATAACAATCATTACTTAATTTCTCATTAACATTCAATTTTATGTTTGAAATTTAGACCAAAAAAAACTATAATCCTAGAAATAAGAGCTGAGTCTTGAGTTTGTTAGGATTCAATCTAAAGCATGCACCTGGATAATGCAGATGAGTTTTGAATTCATATTATGTAAAGTAATCTAAAGTTCCAGAATCCCCTGTGAGATGTTAGTGTAATAAAGTGGAAAGCTAGAATTTCAGCTGTTATTATAAAATTTCAGTTTTCTAATCCAGGCTATTTAACCTATCCCCTTAAGGAGGCACATTTTCAAAGACTTCAATAAAAATTTATATTAAATATACCACACAGAATAAAGTTGCAGTGCACATTTATCCAGTGATTCAAAATCCTATATCCTCCTGCTTTGAATTATAATTTTACTAGTAAATTCCATGGGACATGTTGGAATAATGGAATAAAACTTGTATTTATAGAGCATCCTAATGATGCTCACAAATATTCACAAGGTAATCTCAGTTACCTCCAAAAGTAATGCTAGAGAGAATTAAATATTAATATCCCTCAGTTAAGAATGAGAAATTGGGTGATGACAGCTAGGCGATAACAGATGTCTGTCTTCTAAAGTTTATTATGAATCTTTGTTCAATGTCCATACCACCTATATAATGACATCCTACTGTTCTGTACTTTGAGACTAGTTCATTGTTAGTATATTCATACAAAGTTTCTCAGCAGTACTCAAAAAAAAGTGACAAATAGCCTGGAGAATTGGGTTGGTCGACAATATGTAATTAACATCTCACGCCATACAATGCCTAATCCAAAGATGTCTTACAATAAATACTAGTAAATGAAAAACTATGAATAGATCTAAATCAGGTTCTATCTTTTTACTCAGCATAATCTTACTGCATTCCCCATTGACTGAAGACTTGATCATTTATTTAACACTCATTTATTTGGTAATATTTTGTTCGATCCACATAATCTTACGTATGTGCATATGTTTTTATAACTTACCCAAGAAACCACAGTGTAAAATTGGGAGAGAACAGATTTCATTCCAGGGTCAAGATTTTAATTCTGAAGCCTTAAGACATCACAACAGTGTGTTTGTTTGTTTTTCCTGGATTCAGCTTTATCTTTTTGTTTATTTATTTGTTTGTTTTACCTAATTATCACTCAAGAAAGTTGATTGTCTTTCAACACTTTTATTCTCCTCTATCACGCTCCTACTCTGTAGAGGTTATTCTATTTTCTAGACTCTGCTCATTCTTTTAGAATTCACTCCTTCCAATCTTCATTTTAGCAAACATTGTATTACATTCACTTATTTAATACTGATTCCATTTCTTATCTAAGTAAAAATTTATAAATGAACAATTGATCATATTCATAATTTGAATTATTATATAATATCTATACTAGTATGCAAGGTTATCCTTTGACTACAACCACATTTTAAAATAATTGTAACTTGCCAGCTGGATTCCTTCATACTCCCACCTTTTTTCCACCAGACCCACTACCAAAAACAACACTCCAAAAACAGATGAAAAAGAATATACACACACATTTTATATTCCCTAAACATAAGCTTTTTATAGGAGATACCCATGCTTTGTTTATACTGTGATAATTTTGGTCAGCATTAAGTATTATGTTTCTCCATATTAATATATATGTGTGCTATAACCTATTGCAATTGTAAATGTCTTGAGAAACTTAAAAGACAAACAAGTAAATGAGAAGGAAAAAAATTTAAGTGTACTGTTCTTGTTTTTTTTTTAAATTCATACTGTGTTAAATATTTAGTCCTTTCAATTCATTCTTTACATGTCACATCTACTACATACCATGAGTTTCCTCAAAAAACTTTATTATCATTTCTAATAAAATTATCAGATTAAAATCTGCAAGACTCCATAAAAACCATAATTACATTCCTATTTGGTGGAAGAAAAGACTGTCTTAATTACTGAACAAAACAAATAAAAATAAAACAAAAAAAGAGGGTTAGCTCATTCAAGAAGACCCAGACTTGTCAAGTAGAATGACAAAAGTGTTAAAATATAGTAAGATTAAGAGGTTAACACTTTTCTCTAGTGGAGTCACTTTTTTTATCCCATATTATAGACACCATTTCCCTCATGTGAAGTGGAAAAGAGAGTTTAAGAATAAATACAACTATATTTACAACACACATCCTGTATCAATCAATTTACCTATAAAAATTGTATTTAAAAACAGAACACAATGACTTACCTAGATTGCTATTTTCATATCTGCTTATATATCTAACAAGATCAACAGGCTGTATTTTGCCAGTCATACATACATTACACTTAAGGCCATATGCTCTTCTCTCATTTATAATACACGCTTGTCTTGAAGATTATTAAGTGCAAGCCAATGAATATCATCATTAAAATGAAATAAATCCATCAATTTTGGGTTGCTTATTCATTTGAGCTGATGGTTGTCAACAGTGCTGTCTACAAAAATTAAAAAGATTTTACTGCATATACATACTCCCGACCTCAATGAAAATAAACCATCAAAAGTTCAGCAATATTTATACAGCTCACCACTCAAAACATGACCATGATGACTGTGAATATATTTCCTTTTGCTCCTAGGAAGTAGGTCTTTGTGCATTCCAAACTTTTCCATCTCTGTGCACTGCCTAGAACAACTGAAAGTTTACCTACACTAACAGAATCAGATAATTAATTTATTATTACATTTTGGTTTTTAAAAGTGGCAACATCAAAGCATACGAGATAAAAACAAAAATGAATCAAAAGATTCACATTCCATGATTAATGGGCTGATAGTGAAAAGAAACAGGATTGCTTTTATATAAGCATCAACTGCATTCTAAGTGCTCTAAATTGCCAAAGTTCTGCAAAGATTAGGCTTCTTGTGGTTAAAGACATACACTGAAATCTTTTATTGTTGAGATGTAACTTAACAGAAGTTAATGACTGATTGCAGTCTTTCTTTTCTCCAAACAAACACCTCTCTGAATGACTTTATCATTTATAGAAAGTGAATAAAAATGTCATGACTAAATATTTTTGTGTCCACAAAATCAAGAGTAGAGTAATTAACAGAAGATTGTAATTTTATCTATTTAATGATTTATCTGCATTTTTAAGGACATGCATTCATGGGCAATCAGTCTTAATCTTCCACACAAGGGCTGGAACTTGGAAGACACAAATAGAATCAGTAGCTGCAAAGCAAAGATAGCATTCTCCCAGGAGCCTAGCCAGCTGTTGAAAGAATACACATCACTATTTGCTGCTGAGTGCAGAAAATCATTAAGAGATTACTCATAGAATTATTACTTATCTCTGTTGCATTTTAAAGTAAAAGAAAAAAAAGCAAAGATATCGTATGACTACCAAAATGTGTCACTTCACAAGACATCCTTTACCTACTAGTCCACTGAGAAACATAAACTTGGTCCTATAAAGAGGTATTCATTGGTCAGTGAATGCATATTACATGTTTCTTTGGATGGATAACCATTCCAGAGGGTGTGGTAAACTCCAGATTCCAGAAACCCTAAGAGCCTCTTAATACCATAGCAACATGTGACCTAGAGGAGAGAAAATTATCCCCCTGAATGTTTTGTTTCAAAGAATAATTTCAACTGATTTTCAAATGTTCTATAGTTAAAATACTCTTACTTACACTTATAAATGCTTCCTGAATACAGTTTTATAAAGAAGAAAAATCTCGAAAGAAAGGTGAGATGGTTAAATTACTTAAATATTGTAATAGGACAGCTAAACAAATTTATTTCCGGAATTGATTTAAAATACAATGAATATAATTTTGAAATGTATAAAATTTAATTAATGATCCAATTTTTTATTTTTTTGCTTTTAAAAATATAAGCAGTTTAGGGGCACAAAAAATGTCATCTTTTATGAAAAGAGCTTTGGAATTGGGATGCAGATGTCTCATAGTCTACCTGTCCTTCTTAGATTGGATGGGACCAGCACTCAGCCCTCAGTGGTTATTTAGAAAACTACAATGATAAAAGCTAAATATAACAAAAATTGATATAAAAGTTGATATATTTAATAAGTTAATAAATAATAACAATAAATTATTTCATAAAATTAATATATTTCAACTTTTTGTTTCTTCCCCCTTATTTGATGCAAGAAGGTAGAGCCTCCTTCAGAGTACAGATAAAAACTATAACTTTCTCAATGTCACAAAGTGAGTTAATTACAAAGCCAGGAATAGTATCTAGGTCTTATGATTCCAAATTTAATGCTCAGTGCACGAGAATTTGAACTAGTCATGACTGCTACTTCTGTTTTGGGCAAAAGTTTTTTTCTCTTTCACGCCAAGGCCAGTGTTTCCAATGAGCCTTGCTCCCAATTTCCTGGGCTCATTCTTATACACTTTTCTTCTCCTATATGTTCAATTCTTTCTACCCTGTGTCAATGCCCTGGACAACAGAACACTGGGGACACATCTACAGATGAACATAGTTGGGTTTACTGGCTTGTTTATTTCAACATACTTCATGTGATGGATGGCACAGGGACCCTCAGTAAAAAGATGTTAGGAAGGATTTATTAGGGTTATATAAAGTAATGTGAGCAAAGAGTCTAAGAAGCAGGGATTTGTTGGAGAACCGGGTGAGCTTAGGAAGCAGAGGTAATTTTATCAATTGGTATTTTAATAAATTTTTCCATAAAGTGGAAAGAAGAGAAGTAGAACAAAGTATTTAATTGACAAAGAAATAATAGTCTCTAACATTATCCAGGAAAGGATCGTTTTTGAGATTCGAACAATGTTCTTGTTTTTAATCTGTGTTCAAATATGCCTGTGGAGTGGTCCTACCTTTTACTTCCTCCCTTATAGACTAAGAGTTGTCTGATGTTCATGTTCTGTGAAATTATTTATATTCCACAAGAGAACTGTGAAACCTGGACCAGCTCCTAAACTCAAAGTCCTGCCTGACAGGTCCAGTCCAACTTCTGGCTGTCAGGGAGCTGCTTTTCTCATTTACACCTTTCATATATATTAATGTCGATCATCCTAAAAATAGTCTTCTACTTCTATATCTATTCTATCTCAAAATATTTATTGGCTAACTACTTTGTTCCAAACCCAAATAGTTAAGGAAGTATAAAAAACAAACCAATATGAGCTCAGGATAAGAAAGACAAACATGGAGAAGTACAGTTATGACATAATTGTGGTGAGGCTTATGGAGATGTGTGTAACATAAAGCAGAATCACAAAGAAAGAAACAAAACATTATTCAGAAGGCTTAAAGAGGAGGTAATTTTGATCTCAGTCTTAAAGAATTATCCCAGGTAGAGAAAAGAGTTCTTATAGATGAAAAGAAACACGAAAGCTTATGACCAAAATAGTGAACAATAAATAGCTGTTTATAGGCAGTGCACATTATGGAATCTAGAGAGTCAGTGGCAAAACTTGAGAAATAATAAGAGTTTCCTGAGACTTGATCAATGGTTTTCAGTATTCCCATTCTATTGACGTATTCTATATTCTAGTAATTAATGACAGAAACTTTTTAAAATCAGTATTACCTAGAACAAGTGAGCAGTCAACACTCAAATAGTTTTGAAAGAGAGTTGAATAAATTAATTTTTTCAATAATCACCTCCCTTTCTTGACAATAGTTTTGCTCACCCTTTCCTCTAACTGTTTCCTCATTTTAAGAGATATAAATCTTACCTCTACTTAAAATGTCCAACTCTAACTACACAAGATAACTTTAAAAATTCCTATTCAAATTAATTTCTTCTCCTGGGAACCAAATAGCACTTCCATGTCTCCTTTTGATAATGGAGATGACATATATCATAGTTAAGAGTATCAGATTTGAAGTGAGAAAAACTTAAATTCAGTCTCAGTTTCTTAACTTATTAAAGAGTGTGATATTAAAAAATTTACTCATCCCTGTCTTTATTTATGCATCTCTAAAATGAAGCTGGATTATAAAAGATCTACTCCATAGTGTGTTGTAAAGGGTAAATAGTATGAGTGGGAAAGAATATTAGCATAGTGCCTGGAACATAGAAAATTCTCTAAAAGCAGTAGGTATCGTATTAATCAGTTTTCACTTGCATTATAATTATTAAGTCACTTTATATTTACCTCATAAGTAAAATACCTCAGGTAAACATCCATATATTCTTTTTATTTTGTTTTTTATATTTCTATTTTTCCACATACCACAAACAGGACTTTTGTATAGAAAATAGTCAATAAAAGTTTAATTAATATAAAATTACTACCCTGCCCTAAAACTCAGACATTTTGGTTATCAAAATGTCAATTTCTTTACTGAAAAACAGGTTTATTAATAAAGAATCTTGTTGCTTTTTTAAAAAACTGTTATAGTGAAATTAAGAAAGAATAGGCTAGATTTCTACAATAGTGGATATATAGAAAATAATTGTATTTATTTGAAATTTGTTTAGATATTTCGCATCTACAAGGTAGAGAACATAGAAGCATACATTCTGACATTTATATATTGCCCATCGGTTCAATCAAACTTGCTTGTTCTGATACAACTTCTCTTTAAACAAGTGTGAAGTCACTTAGTTATTTTTATCCCTGAAGACAACAACGCATCCAGAATTATAGAAAATGTTTTATTATTATTTCATTATAGTCATTGTATATAGGAAATTATTAGTTGAAATTTAAAACAAATATTCAATTTGTGGTGTTGAATATTAATGTTAAGCCAAAAATTAGAATACTCAGATGATGCATGATTAATTCATTTTCTATGTAAAAATGATTACTTAATGATGAGTGAATATTTGTAGAAAGTTTGTTTACCCATAAAAAGTCAATGTAAAAGCACGACTGTCTGATAATCACCTTTCGGTAAATATTTATTTCTCATGTTTTCCTTAATATAAATATCTGTGTGTTTTATAGATTCTCTGGCAGCTAAAGGTCAACTAATCTGCCCAGATTTCACTGAATGACCTTGTGAATTCTTCTGCTCCATAAATTAAAAAACAAAAATAAAAACATTTTAACCACCTGAGGTGAAAGAGGTTAAAGTAAATCGATATACAGCAAAGAACTTCCCCTTCTATCTTGAATACAATGAAATGATAGTTTATCTACAATGAATATTTGTGGTTATCTGACAAAAATAGGTCAAAGTTTTCTTGAGCTCTCTTCTGAAATTGTTCAGTGCCCTCTCTAATGACTGATAATTGAAAACAGAGTCTGGGACTATCAAATGTGGTGGGTGACAGATAAGCAGTAGATTAATGCCAATACTTGGTTAGGAGACACTAAAAGGTCAGGAGTCACAAGAATTAACTATTGTGCTACCGTAAAAAGACAGACATCAAGAGTCTATTATCCCCTTAATAGCTGTTCCTCAAGCCTCAAATCCATTCTCACTTCCTTTGGTTATAATTTAGAGATAATCTCTATGTCCTTATACACATGATGTCAAAGTGAAGCCACTCATCCTAAGTAGTTAGGGTTGGAATATTTTTATTTACATACTAAAGAAAATTTTTTTCATAGCACATTCTTAGTGTATTCAATTTTCATTTTAAAGAACTTTGAAAACATTTTATCAAGAAAAAAGTAATTACACTTAATGGAAAGAGAAAAACTAGAAAACTTGACATGTTAAATTTGTTCAGAATTTCACTCTGCTGAAAAAAAATAGAGATTTAAGGCAGAGTTTACATATTATAAAAGATAAGAGAATTTTTGTAGCTGAACAAATAAATGTCCTATAGTAACTGCTTTAAACTTTAAATCAGTAAAACTTTTATAGCGTTCACTCAAGTTCAGTCTGTGCTTCAACCTGTTGCTTTGAAACAAAAGCAAACTATAATTTTTTTCTACCAAATGAGTTGCATCAGTGAAGTTTAGTATATGGAAGGAAGTCACAGAGAAATGTGATTATAATTAATGATGTGTAACATTATGAGAACCACAATTACTTGATTGTATAAGTTTTTAGGAAGAGGAATAAAATGATGTATAAGAATATATTAAATAGATACTTTACAAAAATATAAGGGTAGCTGATTTATCTGTTCTACTTAGGCAAGGACCACACGTGGCCATTGGTGGCCTTTATTTGTTTCCTAAAATGTGCTTATTTCCTGTCAGTCTCCCTTGCTACATTTTAAGCCTGACAATAGCAGCACTTTTATTTGGTTTGTTATTGTATACTTGGCTCCTAATTCACAGTAGGTGTTTAATATATATGTAGAATGAATGAATATAGATATACATGTCTGGTTCCTGTTGTCTTGTTTTGTTTTGGCAGGGAGAGTAAATGCATACCCTTGTAATCCAACTTAGCCTCAACCATTTATTCTTAAATAAATCTTGCACATATAACAAAATAGTATTATTCTTTGATATGTTTTTTCCTTTCTTCTTAGAAAGGAATTCAAATAAACAATGATAACTTGATAATTAGACAGAATCCTAATGTCATATACTTATTTTCAGTTTCTACTAGCTATTTCGGTACTTAAAAACATATACTAGACTAATAGAATCTTTATGATTCTCAAACAGATATATTATTCTTGGTGGAGGAGAAAAATGTAATATAAAAATTAAATAATATTACTCTCATGGCTATTAATAGAATTGGATTTAAAATAATTTGCAGAATGAATCATGTTATAGAAGATAATATTTATTGATTTTTAGAATATGATAGAATTCCTATATTCCCATTGATTTCTCTTTACTCACAAAAATCACTTAACTTTATTCCTGCACAATAAGTATATGTAATATAACAATATCTTTGATAACATGTTTATAATATTCATAGTTTTTTAATCTTCTGCCTAAAATATTGAAAATAATTGCTATCTTTACAAATGTTTTTTGTCAGTTTCTTTTTTGTTTGAAAAAATTATTGTAACCTCTTTTATTTCGTATGTTTTTCTAACATCATCCTTAAAAGTTTATTTCATCAGTCTGTATGTTTACAGATAGAAACGGGAATACATAACATATGACTTAACATTTCTTTATAGCACATTATTAAAATTATGACTTAGATGAATCAATCTATTGTATTAAAAGATGTTTTCTATATTTGGAGACTACTTCAGAACATGTGCTAGATTAAAAAAAAATGTAACAGGTGCCAGAATGAATAAAGAAATCACACAATCATCCCACATTTATTGAATGAGTCCACATTGTAATTAGAGCCAAGGGATCTTTAATGGTTCAGAACACAGAGTATTCACATGAACAGTCTCATATTTTGGTTGCTCTGGTTTCACACTCTTGGGCTTTTCATTTGTATTGGGATTTTAGGTCAACCACAAAACTCAGAGCAAAATTTAGCTAAGAGTCATTGAGCAGTTTCCGGTTTTGAGTTCAAACTACACAAATCCTTCAGGTTTCTTAAGATACACACCTGGAATAAGTCTTCTGAGATGCAGGTCAGACAATCTCATTTTAATTCAAATTTAATAACTTCCTGAGTAGCCAATTCAATTTTATATTAACTATCAGATGGACTATTTTCTGATGCTTTTGTTGCTAAATGTTTGACTTGTACTTAATGATATTTAACAATCCATTCAACTAACTTATATTTACGTGTACAGAAAGAGCCAAATTCAGCCATGGGAAAAGCTGAGTACCAGCCTTATTTAAATCACCTCAAAATTGTCAGGAACTGGTTATATCTAGTACCTCCGAAAGTGAGTATAAAGAGCAGATATGAATGTGTACTGTTTAAATAAGAGTGTTTGAGTATTGGATTCTTAAGAAGCAAACGAATTCTTAGATTAACCTCCACATCTGTGCTTCTTCGGGATTCCTCTTTCCCACATGAGTAGAAGTTTGAAATTTTCTGGAAAAGGTTAAATGGTGGCATTACTAGGAACCATTGACAGTGTTGTAATATTCTGAAATTAGAGGAACTAGATAAAACTATACATACTACATGCTGAGTTTCCAGGACTCATTCCCTACTTGGTTCTCAGAATATTGACAAGCAGATCTGTACCTTCCAGACAAGAGAATTTAATTAAAGAGTCCTCTCACTGAATTGTGACTATTTCAAATAGGAAGACAAACCTTCCCCAAAACGACAAAGCAAGAATATCTTATAGAGAATATAATACTGACAAGTTCTACCCATATGCTAAAAGCTTTTAATCAGCTTTTAAATCTCTCACTATTAAATAAAAGCAGACAAGCAAAGATCACCAGATAACTGAAAAAAATTCTCTACCTTGAAACATAGAGACAAAAGTAGTTTTTAAAAAAGGAAATTGAAAAATTCAAAAAAAATCTAGTAAAAAACTACTATAATGTTCTTTGAGAGTAAGAGAAGCTTTTATACTCTTGAAACAAAGATGCTGTAAAAAAAAAAAAATACAAATATTTAATCCTAAAAAATCTCTTGAAAATAAAGCTGAAAATCAATGTTAGTTTGAAAGATTAATTTTCAAAAAGAAGAGCAATTAGTCAAAGGAATGTAAAATAAGAGGGAGGGAGGGACGGAGGGAGGGAGGGAGGGAGGGGAGAGAGAGAGAGAGAGAGAGAAAAAGAAAGAAAGAAAGAAAGAAAGAAAGAAAGAAAGAAAGAAAGAAAGAAAGAAAGACAGAAAGAAAGAAAGAAAGAAAGAAAGAAAGAAAGAAAGAAAGAAAGAGAAAGAAAGAAAGAAAACGAAGTAGTTCAGAATTAGCCCTAATAATTGTGGTTCCATAAAAAGTGTTCAGGGGGAAAAAAGAAAATGAAAATCTTCAAAGGAATAATTCAGTTTACTGATCCAAAGTGTAAAAGTTTCAAGCTTAAAAGTGTCTGCTTTGTAGACAAATAGAAGGTTCTGTAGGCTTCCAGAAACAAAATACAAATCACATACGAATTAGGAGTCAAAATGGATTGAGACTTCTTAAAAACAACACTGCAATCCAGAAGACGAAGTGAAAATGCCTTCAATATCATGGAAAAGTTATTTCCATCCTAGAATTCCATATACTGTAAAATTATCCATCAACTATGAAGATATAATAAGCATACTTTCAAACATAGAAGGTATAAAAAGTTTGATACCCAAAAAACATTTCTTATGTTTCTGAAGAATTTGCTCCACCAAAACAAGTAAGCCAGAAAGAAGGTGAAGCCATGGGTGATAATAAAGAGAAGGTTTAACACAAAAGAAAACAAAGATGATTCCTAGAATGATTAGGAAGGGAGATCATGGGATGATAGCTGTGCTCTAGGCATAGAAGGAAAACGGTCCATACTGAAGCGTTGAGACTCAGCAGAAAGGTATGCTAAGGCTAACATCACCAAGTTCTATGCTAGCACTAACATCGTCAGGTTCTCTCTTCCCATTCTGTATCATCCTTTGAACCTGACATGTGTTTATGAAATCCTATTTTTTTTCCTCAAAGCCCCACTGCCTCGGTCATCTGAGAATACGCACTTCTTCCCACAGAACTGTTCCCCCTGCCACAAACACACACATTTTGCTGTACAACTCAGAGCTGGCTGTTGACCACGGGTGAGCCTAGAAGCTGAGATTAGAGAAAAATCTCTCTTACTGTGTTTCAGTTGATGGGAGCATACTTGACCTCGCCGCACTATGCTCCCCCCAAATTTCCCAGGACACCTTAGAAAGGAATCTTTAAAAAATCCCACATGATCTAAATCAGAATTTTATTCAGTAGCTATGTTTAGGTCATCTTCTGAAAGCATTTATCTACACACTTTTACTTAAATGCCCAGCTTTGTGCTTTCTATTAGTTTCAATAATAATTTGTTTTATATTTATTTACTCATATGTGAAATATATCAGATAAAATATGAAATATGTAATTAAGGTAGAGAAAAATAACTTAGCCAAGTTGATATATATAGCAAACCGTGGACCATGGTTTCAAATCTAGGTCTCAACGCATCAATGCCTCTTAGGAAATGTTCTGAGAACCTGCTAAATTTCTTTTTGAACTTTTATCTTTATGCTCTGCCTCAGTGTTTCTGCTAATTTCAAAATTCTACTGTTTCTCATTTTTTCTTTGTATGTCTTTTCTTTATAAATAAATTCTAGAGTGATTCGAAATATCTAATACCAGGGAGCATTTTCAGTAATCTTCATGGCACTGATCACAGTACAGTACGTTTAGACTCCAAAATTCAAGCATTATTCCTACAATCATGCCTAAGTACACCAAGACTTGATTTTGTATGGAAACAAAAAAATACACTTGAAGCTCTGCTTTATTTTCTCATCCTTCAGTGTGTGATTACAAGGGCAACAGAGCATAACCCTGAAAGCATATGAACATCACCGAGCATTGCACTTAACACAGTGAAAACAAAAGTCACCTCAAGGCACATAACCAGTTATAACTAGTTTTCTTTTTTGCTTTTGAAGGAAACCAGCTAAAGCTGGAAATAGCCATGTAAGTAATCATTAAACAAAAGAAAACTGACAATGTTAATGGAAATGGAAAGAAGGCTTTTTTGGAATGCATCTGAGAGAATGGCAGCAGGGAATGGGGGATGGTAATAAAGCTTGTTAATATCACCTGATAAATTCAAGCAAAGAAGTTGCAGAACATATGGACAGGACAGCAAACTCAGAATCTGTGTCTTTAACTATACTCATGTGGAGCAGAAATTGTGTCTCTCATCTTACTCAAAATCATACAAGATATTTCATATTCAACCACGGAATCCTAATGAATTTATAAAGTTTAGCTAGATATTTACAAGTCTTATAATATTTAGTGTCAGTAATAATAGGAATTATTATTATAAAATATAACTAGTAACATTTATAAAACATTCTAAAAACACATAATCCTATTTAATACAATATGTATTTAGTGAGAGAAGAAAGACATATTCAGCTAGATTTATTGAATGTTATTATGTGGCCATCATTTCAGGCAGAAAAGACCGGGGAACATTGGGGAGAAGGGAAGTAGAGAACCAAGTGTTACCTTCCTACAGGCAACTGTCAGTTACTCTATGAGGAAGTTTGATTCTGGAAGAAATAAAGATCATGGAAAGGAACATGAAATGAGTGTTAATTAAAATATAACATGTTTCCCATCTGTGATTAGTATCTTGCTTGCTGAATGAAATATGAAATTGGCTATTCACTTAAAGCCACTTTAGTTTAGATTTCATGAACGGGCAGTTTCTTTTCTTTCTCCTTGAATTCTGCTTTTCATTTACTCCTAGCTATATTCTGAGAAAATAACTCGGTTAAAGTAATTATTCTTGTTATTTGTATTAGATTGATAAGTCGAACTATATACTCATGCCTTTGATATCATTTGCCTCTTGTCTGTGACATAGAAGTGTGTATTTTCTTTAAAATTCTAGATTCCAAATTGTCTCAAAAGAAAATTTCCACTTGGCTGATTCATGTTTCATTTGGATTGTGGCTATAAAAATTCAATCAATTATCATTTCATTGAATCTTTGCATGTGGCAGGTACTATACTAGGTGGCATGGGACTATACCTCTCCAAAAAACAGTGAAACTGATAGTTTATTTTTTAAATAAAATAAAACCTTAAAGTTAACAGCACAGGTGAGATTTCAAAAACAGATTCTATATGTACTCAGAAATACCAAACAAATGGTACAAAATTCTGGGGGCAGTTGTTTGAGAAGACTTTCTTGTGAGTAGCAGTCCCTATCTAGTCTTTTAACACAACCTCATTTACAGGGAAACATTCACCTTATACTTAATATACAATTTAAAAATAATTGTATGAGAACCAAGACCCTGCCCTAAATTCTCTCTACCAAATTCCCAGGAATGAAAAGATAAGAAAACTCAAGATTTTATCAAAAACTTACAAAAACAAGTATAAAACTTCCTGAGCAGGAATCATCTCTTTGATTTAAAATGCATAGGAACAGAAAAATTTTGACTTGGTTAAACAATGATGTTTTACTCTGTGCACTACATACTATCTTGAAAGTAAGCTCAAATTGAAAATCTAATGTTATTTATACTTACTGAGCACCTATTTTGTACAAGGTGCTCAATTTGAAATTGTGGAGGAGGAGAGCAGAAAACCTACTAGAGACACTACTTATGTGCTTAAGACTAAATTATATTGCTCAGGGCTCAGGGGCATATAGCTCTATTTTTCTATCTCCCTCTTTCCAATTTTGGATTCTGTTCAATTTCCAATAACCCATTTTTTTCTTCTTTCTAGAATGCCAACATAGCCTTTGTTGTGTTCAAGAAAAAAGGCCGCAGATAGAGCAGATTTACAACACTTGAAAAACACTTCAGTGGCAAGGGACTGAGATAGAAATTTTCTGTCGGAAACTATTTGGGGGAAAGTGTTACAAAGTTTTCTATTTAAATTTAAAAACAAATGGAGATGAATTTAAAGTTAAAGAGCACTAGTTTAGAACTAAAGAATAGGCATATAATATAAGCCATTGTTATATTTTTAATTTTTCGATTTAATGAAGTACTGAATTTGTTCTTTTTTAAATATTAAATGGAATCATAATATCATCTCATTACTTATTTAAGTGTAGGCTACTCAACTTCCCCAATGACAACAAAAGAAAAATATACTTGCGAATTTGATTAAGATATCTAAAAAGTTCATAAATTATCAGAGAATGAACAATATTTATAACTGATGTTTATTGAGCCTTTAAAGTATGCTATGCAATGAACTAAGATGCATTTTCCTTAAATACATTAAAATCTATCACTAAAATTCAAAAGAACCTGAAATAAGATTGTTATTGAATTGTTGCAACAAAATCATTAGCATTAAGTAGTAGTAAATATTAACCAATTCCTAGAACATATATATATATACATCAAACTATTTTCCAAAAACAAGAGAGCCCATTTCAAAAGCAAAAACAAACAAACAAAACCTTCCTCCATCATTCTAAAGGGGTTTAGGTCTAGAAGTAATAGTCCCATTGTCTGGCATGAAAGTCTAACTTGGTAAGTCTCGGTAAACCAAATTATGTAATGAGTTGGTAGTAAGAACGAGATTTTTGTCTACTGACTTTATTATAAACTCCCAGTTGACAGATTCTAGGCTACAGAGTCTTTACCCCCACCACGCACACAGATAAGTAGGTATTCCTGGGAGACCTTCCAGATTTTCTGACTTATTTCACTTAGCATAATATTCTCAAGATCCATTCACATTGTTGCAAGAGGCAGTATTTCATCTTTTATGGCTGAGTAGTATTCCAGTTTACATAAAGGCCACATCTTCTTTATCCAATCATCTACTGAAAGACACTTGAGTTGTTTCCATGTGTTGGCTATTATAAATAACTTTGCATTTTCTTAATGGTATATAATGAACAGAAGTTTTTTCACTTGATGAAATCCCCTTATCTATTGAGAGAGAGAGGGGCGGGTAGGGAGGGAGGAAGGCAAAGAAAAAAGACAGACAGAGACAGAGACAGAGACAGAGACAGAGATAGAGAAAGGGAGAGTTACCTAGTTCTTTCAGTCATTAAGATTACGTCCTATTTTTACCTTTTAGCATTATACGTTAAAATTGTTTATTTAATTTTATGATCCATCTCTAATGAACCATTAGTATGTGTGTAGTGTGAGGTAGAAGTTGAGGTTCCTTTTTTTCTATATGTTTATCTAGTTGTTTCAATACCATTTGTTGAGAAGACTATCCTTTTCCATTGAATTTTCTTTGCTTCCTGGCAACTTCATTAAAACAATTTCCTTGTGTGTAATTCTGTGGGTTTATTTCAGTGCTCTCTATACTGTTCCATTGCTTTTTTTTTTGTCTGTTTTTACTCCAATACCACAATGTATTCATCACTGTGACTTTATACTAAATTCTGAAATTAGATAATACAAGTCTTCCATTTTTGTTCTTTTTTCAAGATAATTTTGGGTATTCTAGATCTCTTGCATTTCCACTTACATTTTAAAAGCATTTTGTCAATTTAGATTTTTAAAAAGACCATTGGTATTTCAATTGTCATACATTGAATGTATAAATCAAGTTATGGAAGATCATCATCTTAACAATATTGAGCTTTCCAATTTATAAAGTTCATCCATCCCTTCATTTGTTTAAATTTCTTTACTCCAGCTATGTTCTATAGTTTTTAGTACAGAGGTCTTAGATATCTTTTGTAAAATTAATTTTTGATGCTATAGTAAACCATGGTTTAAAATTTTATTTTCCAATTGTTTGAATACAGCATAAAAATACTATTTACTATTTTATATTGACTTTGTATCAATAACTTTGTTAAATCCACTATTTTTTCTGTTAGTGTAGAAGTTTTTAAAGGATTTTGTACATGTTCATGTTGTCTTCAAATAAAGTTTTACTTCTTTTATGACCTTTATGACTTTTATTTCTCCTGATTTTACCAAGAACTCCAATATAATGTCAAATAGATATGGTAAGCATATGTATTCTTACTTTATTTCTTATCTTGGAGGTAAACCACTCAACATTTGACCTTCCAGTATAATATTAACTGTAAGGTTTGTGTAGATGTCCTGTACAATACTGATATCATTTGTCTGAGTCTAAAGATTTTCTTCTAGCATTTCTTAGAAAGCAGGTTGACTTCTGTTAAAACATCTCCAGTTTCTTTTATCTAAAATACATCATTATTTTAGCCATCATTGTGACTGTTATATTAGGGATAGTCTGTGCATTTTCATTCTTTAAAAGCTATTGAGTTTTGCTTTAACAGACAATTAAATATCTGATGAATTCTCTTAATCTTGTCAGGCTTTATTATAACAAAATTATGATTTCTTAGAGTAGATCTATTTTGCTTTGTCTTCGTAAGCCCTACCTACCCTAAGTACCCTAACTCCTAAGGTACAGCCTTTCTGAGGTCCTAACTGAATGTCTGAGAAGTCAGCAAGGTCTCTCCACTCTCATGGGAGCTAGATCACCCATGTTTCTCATAACTTGGCCCTTG
This sequence comes from Rousettus aegyptiacus, assembly GCF_014176215.1. Lineage (NCBI taxonomy): Eukaryota > Metazoa > Chordata > Mammalia > Chiroptera > Pteropodidae > Rousettus > Rousettus aegyptiacus. Next base: position 109,412,205 of record NW_023416284.1, read on the forward strand.
GTTCAACAGCCATTCCTGCAGCATCTGTTCTTTGCTAAGCCTCACATTCAGAGGCCGACCCTTGACTAACTTCTGGAGGGGAGCTCAGTGTCTTCCCATAGCTTCCTCACCTACAGGATCTTTCCCTGAAAATTCCAACTTCCTCAGAAGCCCCAGACTCCAATCACTTCCTCCTCAGCTGAGTGGCTGCTGCTCTCAGTTTAGCCTCCACCTTCTTGCATCATGGTCCCCAAAAATATTTACACACATAAAATCTGGTCAAGCGTGTATCTCACCTTCTGTTGAAGGTTATAAGCCTCTACTGTTTGCTGATCAATGCCTAAAAAAGTTGCCTCAAATATTTTTTTCCCAGTTTTATAGTCTATTTTGTTTGGTTTTATTTACTTTTTTTTTTTTTAACTTTAAATATATAAGTCTAAGGCCAGTTAGTCTGCCATAATCATAGGGAAAAATATTATTTATATATTTTTTACATGTTTGAGCTAAAATAATATATATTAACTTTAAATAATTATTCTCCTCCACTTATCTACTTACTTCTTCTTTGCCATTAGACCAAAGAGAACCTAATTGCTTGCCTGTACCAGATGCAGTCTCCTAAAACTGAACGTCATTAGATCTATTTCCTGACCACTGATACTGATCGTTATGAAAACTGTAAAGCCAAAAAATAGAATAAAATAAAAAGAAAGACTTTTCTGAATTGTCTTTTTCCAAAGGCTTATCAAATAGAAAACATAATTTGCATGGCTACCTTCCACAATGTAAAAACACTTTTACTTTCTGAGTATTCCCAGTTAGGATATATAAGTTTTAGACTTACTGATAAATGATTAACTTTTAAAGCACACTGGCTGGTTTATAAGCTTGCTTGGTACAAGTTGGAAAGTTAAAAAAAAAAAACAAAAAAACAGTTTTTTAAAAATAGTTAAGCATTTTATAAACTATATAAATTAATACATTTCTGAAGTCAAGAAATATAGCCAACTAAAGCACAAACATACATCTCTATAACGACATTTGGAACAAAAACTTCAAAAACTTGCATATTATCTTAACTATTTGATCATGCTCGATGTCTTTTTTTTTTTCCTCCCAAATTCAGAGTTACATTTTTTTCCACATTACTCTAACACAGAGGCCCTGGATTTCACATTGATTAGGCTGCCTTTCTCTCTTTAAAGAACCAGAAGGTTTTTCTGCAAGGACAATCATTCAGATAGATTTAATGAAAGCCAAAACAACTGCAAATATGATTAGACAAAAGGGTTCGAAATAAGCTAAGTTGCTATCTAAAGATAATTTGAGCACGGTGATGAATTTGTCTCCTAATATTTGTTTTTCAGGTTTCACTATTTCAATTTTAATAACTAAAAAAAAAAAGAAATAATAGGCAAGTTTCTATTTTGATGAATTTTTTAAATTCTAATCACAAAAATTAAGTATTAGTTTTGAGGTGAGGCTTTATATAATTCTTTTATTTAATGAAAATTGAGGATTATTCACACTATACAGGGGAGTATCTGATATTCGGAGAGAAAAAAAGTAACTAATCTGAAAAAGCAGAAATGACTTATATGACATACTATCAAATTAAATGCAATCATTGACACTTAGAGTTCACTTAATAAATGAATGTTTAATAAATTAACAATTTCCAGTACTGCCTGAGCCAAGATTTAAATACAGGTTTGCATGACTCCAAAATTGGTACTTAATATCCTGTCCTGAATAATATCCTTAATGTCCTTAGAGAAACAAATTTTCTGATTTTAAAATTCAGATTACAAAGTTTTCACCTTCCACCCTTTGGATAAATCATCATATTCTTTATGAGAACACGGCAGGAGCATAGTAGTTAATTGTTCTGTCTTCTCAATTAAGCCATTTCCCCCACTGAAATATTATATTCAGAAGAGTAATAGCAAGCAGAGTTTGGAGATGATCCACTTATAGTTTATCAATTCTTTTAACTGTGCTATTGTCATCGTGACATCATGGCTCATTAATCTAACTTTGATTTGGATAACTGAATAAAAATGCTGTCAGATTATCTTTCTTGCAACATCAATCTAAAGACAGCAAACTATTATAAAAATTAAAAATAAAAACTGTTAGCAGAGGGAAGATATAGTATCATGAAGTTATATAATTTTATAGGTACAACAGATTATACATATTTATAAACTCATTTTTAACATCATATATTTAAACTAGAAGTACTTTTCTTTTTATAATATACTTTTCCTAGAGTTATTTTTTGAGTTCTACAAATTAGTAGAACTCAAAGTTTGTTTCCCAAACTTTTGACACGCAGATCTTTAAAATTCAATGGATATTTGATAAATAACCAACATTTTTATACATAATTTTATAAATTACATAATCTACTAAAAATTGTGTTCTTGCCTTTTAAAATCTAATAAATGTACATTTTAAATCTTGCTATAAGTAAATTGGAAATTCTACAGAGAAATATGTTTTTATCCTAAATGTAATATTCAAGACATAAAACTTATCTAAGGAAAAAGTAATAATGCTGTTTAATACTGCCAAAATATCTTCTAAAAAACATCTAAATATTTTTAGATGTTTAGTTAAAAAGTGTACATTTTGAAATCTTGACTTTGACACATTCGATTCATTTTTAAGTTCCTTTCAAAAGCAGAAAAATGACACCTTGTATATATCATATAGCTTCAGTTTAATTTACCATCTTCATGACTATCAATTGTATTTATTATTTCCTACACACATGAAAAATCATAAACAAATGCTCTTCTACAAGTTATTTGAAACATACAAAAATTTGAAATCCCCTAGAGGACATTCACCAAATTTCATGGCTAATATCTTTACACTACACATGCACATAATAGGAAACAGAGCTGTCATATATACTTCAATGGATATTTATAATGAGATTTATATTTTGCCCAAAATTTAAGTTTCACAACAAATCAGATATGCTGAGACAATGAAAAATAAACATGGAAATTTATGAATTATTCCAAGATATGATTTTACCATATAAATTACTTGACATCTGCAAGTAACTAAATCACTGTAGCAAATTCACCTGAAACCTAAAATAGATGGGTGGAGCAATTCTTGAAACAAAATTATGGTCTGAATGATGTTATAGTGATATAATCAGAAGGTGAATGGATTTCCGTGCAATGTATAAATACGCAACACTTCATTTACCATAAAGACGAGTGTCTCCCACTAACTTTCAGATGTTTTTCTTATTATACAGATCTATGTCTGATAGCAATAATATACAGTGGGTCCTCTGTCTTCATTCATTCAACCAACTGCAGATCAAAACTATTCAAAAAAATGTTACTTAGTTGCCAACATGTACTATGTGGTTAGGCTAGGATGATGGTGTTTGTTTGTACTGAACACTTACAGACTTTTTCTGGTTATTATTCCCTAAACAATACAGTATAACTCTATTCACATAGCATTGACATTATATTTTGTGTTATAAGTAATCTAGAGGTGGTTTAAAGTATAAGGGAGGATGTGCTTAGGTTATGTGTAAATACTACTAAGGGACTTGAGCACACAAATCTGCGGAAAGATGGGGGCTTTGGAACAAATCCCTTCAACCCCCTAATACAAAGGATGACTGTACTGTTACTTTAAAATTGCTTAAATAGCCAATATATTTACCTGGATTAAACTATGATGTTAAACTATCATAAAACCACAGTAAGAAGCCTTTCAGAGAAACACAGGGAATTGAGAATTAGTTTCCCCTCCTATGGATAAAGAGGCTATGGTGCTCTGTCCCTCAGTATGAGGGTATGCTATGAACCCTCTGAGCTTTATAAAATGCATCAAATTTCCCCATGTCAGTCTTCTTGGAAAACACATATCGTACCATTAGGCAGCTAATTTAACCTCTTCTCATTCTCATAGTTTTAGAGAGCAAATCATTTGCGAAGAAGGACACCAGATCCAATATACTATTCTCCCTGATCCCATACCCACCCTCAATGTTCTAAGGCACAGATAATCTCACAGGAAGCAATATCATCCCTAGAGAGACGTTGGGAAATTTACAGTGTTGACTTTTAGCAAGAAGGACACAAGAATCCCTCAGAGGGAAGAATTGTCTCGGGCCCCACACTGCCTTTGAATGGCCACCATACTAAACCTCCATAAATATAAACTGGTCATTCTTTATTACATAATAATACTTAAGAGTTTATATAAGAACTTACATGAAAACAATAATTCAGCAAAGTTCAACATAGAGAGGGAAATTTAAGTGGAATAAAGGCATTGTCTTAAAATTATATAATTATTACTTGCTACTCTATACTCTAATCAATGTATCAATGTATATTTTAAATACCATCTTCAAATAGTAAACAAAATGGAAAGGGAAATACCAGTACTGATCAGATAATTGCCATTTTGTTAATATTTTATTCATTGTTACTGAAAACACATGATAGTTGTTTAGGATGATCTTCATTACATATAGAGAGAAATGCTGTCCAAAGTAGTTTAGAAAAGATGGAAGCCTGAAGGGCCTATGATAGCATTGTTTATACCCTCATTTGAAAAAGTATACTAGTCCTTCAGTTTCTCCACTAAAATAATTATCATTTCGGTGGCGGGGAGGGGGGGGGAGGGGAGGTTAATCATGTCTTCAATTAAACTTTCATTTTATCTACACTTACTACCATCTCCTTTCTCTTATCATGTACAAATGGCCCAGTTTCTTATTACTTATCTTAACACTAATTTACATGCTCGCATTTCCCTGAATGTCTGCTCTTTTGTTTCAATGTGTGTGTTTTAATAGAATGGCTTCTAATAGCAAATCTCTTAAATTCAAATATTTTCATTCCTAGTAGGTACAAGTAACTATTTTATTGTTTCATCTACTGAAATAAGACCCAAGTCTTTACATGTTTAATACAACATTTAAAAATAAATTACATTCCTTTTATCCTCCTTTTAGATTGCATTTAAGCATTAGCTCATATTTCATAATTATGTATAAGTAGATTATATTTTTACGATTTTCATTTAAGGAAAGTAAATAGTTATAGTTGAAAGGTTATTTTAAGATGAAATCACTGCTGTAAGGAAGGAAGAGAGAAGTAAACACCAAGGATTAAAACAAAAAACACCAAGGGGTAACTGTGGATCAGACCTGTCCCAAGCACTGTATACTCATAATTCTATTATCTCACATAATGGGGATTACAGTTTCTTTTTCATAAATGTGGAATCTGAGGTTCCAAGAAATTTACTTACCCAGGTTTGCTCAGCTAGAAAGTATTGGAACTGAGATTCAAAGTCAATGCATTCTAAAAATACACGAGAGATCCTCTAGTCATCTACACCAGACCCAAGATAAACATCTGTGAATTCTCATCTCATCCTTTCATTCTCAGCCCAGGCAGACCCAAAATTTCCTTTCATGCTAAATATTTTGTAATGTATCCTTTTCTGTCATGAAATAAAAGCCTTAGAAAATATATTCTGTATACCCTCATAGTTTCCAAAACATCAGTATAAAATCAATATTATAAAGTAATTTATAAGTACAGTAGAAATAGTCAAAATTTTACATTACTAGGAATGCAACAGCCTCAAATGTAGACTGACAGAGTTGCACAGCCATCAGTCATATTATGTATAAAAATTGAAAATGGTGCTTCTTAAAATCTGGGACAAAAACAAAAAGTACAATCATCCTTTGACTTACGAGATAAATACATCAATGGAGAAATCAGTGTACATGAAACTGTAAAAATACTTTGAATTTTTATGTTAAATACTTTAGAATCTAGGTTTTGATTTTTTACCTACAGGAATGTCCAAGAGAATATTAGAAATTTTTGTAAGCAGAAAATTCTTCATGGCATGGAACACCCATTATTATAGAGTTTCTAGTACTCCACTTACAAAATATCACTGCTATATCTCAATTTTGTGAAAAATAAAATCTGGACTCAAAATTTCAAAGAGGACTTTTAAAGCAAATCATATTACTCCTATAGTTTTTATAGGTATCGCTACTGTTCTCAGTGAAGAGTGCTTTTAATTCTATTAGTTAATTTTCCTTAAAAGGATAAAGGAATCTAACATATGCAGTTTGACTCTTAAGCCATTGTTTTTAAAACAACTTTTTAAAGACCCCAATTTACTTTTCTTAGTCAAAATTTCTGGTGTAGTCTACATATAGACTTCCCTGTGAGGCCAAAAGTTTCTACTTCCAACCAGAATTCTTCTGTGTGTATATTTCCATAACACTGCTTGTAAATCTTCTGTTTGTTGTTCTGTTTCCTGGAAGACTACTCTCATGTAGGAATAAATATCTGGCAAAAAAAAAATCGGCTAACTCCTGGTTTCTGGTTGACCAACTGTTGTCACTTTGGTATAAGCATTCGAAGTCCAAAAGAATGCAAATTGATAAACAAAGAAAAAATTGCATCCATGTCACTACATTTTACTCTCTATCTTTATCATTTAGTAACAACACACAAAGCTCAGCTGATTTGGTGTACTACTCATTCAATATATTTATACTATTCCTAAATTCAATGTACATCCATACACATATATGAAAGTCTAGCTCCCAGATGATGGATGGCATCATAATGAGAAGAAAGTCCTTGTTTATCTCATTTCCTACTATAACCCCAGAGTTGAAAATAGTGTCTGGTACGTAATTGGAGCTTCATAAATATTTGTTGATAAATGAGAAACTAGGACTTTGTGTTATGGTCTGCGGATGGCCATAGAATTCTTCATTGCAGGGTGATGATATCATTTTCTGGTTTTCAACTTCCTTTTTCATGAATCTCTAGTGTCTATTAGCTCTAAAATGTTAGGATTCTGAATATTAACCATGCAACAAGTGAGAGAAAAGATGCTTCAAGAATCATCTTTCTCTTCTGTTTAGTCATAAAAGAGTTCAGAGTTAAATCAGTTCTTAAAGTTTATCTAGTCTCAAAATGACCCTCTCTAAATCTGAATTGAGAAATTATTCAGAGACTGCTTGAATATCTTAGGTAACAGGGAATGAGTGCTACCTGTGACTGACCCCTTTTCTTAGGACAGTTGGGACTGTTACAAAATCCTTCCTCATCTTGAGCTCAAATGTGACTACCAATAATTTAGCAGTATTCCAGATTACATCTAATCACACTTTTACACAAAAGCAATTCAGTATTCGAGGATAATGATTAGCCCTCACTGCATTTTCCCCTTCTTCAGGCTAAATTGTCTGTAATTTATTCCTTCAATAAATATTTATTGAGAGCCTACTATGTGCCAGACACAGTTCTTAGGATTCGGTATACAACAGAACAAATTGACAAAGTCCCTGTCCTTATGGAGTTTATATTCTATTGGTGAAAACTATAATAATAATGACTAAGAACTGATAGATTGATAAATAACATCAGGTAGTGATAAGTGCTATCTTATGTATGCACGTACATATACATTCATATATGCATGCATATATTCATCAGGATAAGGGGATAGAAAGTAATGTAGGTGTTATTTTAGATAAGGTAGTTGAGGAAGGGCTATCTGAGAAAGGGACAATTTAGAAAAGTGGGAGTAAGCCATATATTTATATATATGGGAAGAATATTTAGACAGCATTGGTAAAAGGTGCAAAGTCTCTGAGGCAGCATGATATTTGGCTTGTTTAATAATGAGGTGATGAGCATACAGAGTCAATAGAACTGCAGGAAAAGTTAAGAAAGAATGTAAGAGAGCTAGCCAGAAATTGGATTACTTATAGCCTTGTAGTACAGAAAAAGTAGAAAAGTAGTTTGAATTTAACCTTGAGTAATGGAAAGCTTTTAGATTTCCTTCAAGTGCTCCTGAGTTAAATGATTTAGAATCTGTTTTCACCTCACAACCTGTATTTACCTCCCATGTACCTACTTAATTTTTATTTATATGTCTTTCAAATCATGAGGAGCAGAAGATAATACAAACAATCCTAAATTTATCCGATTAGCAACTACAATAGGGCTATTTTCACCCTACGATTGATAATCTATTAATAAAGACTAAATTTGTATTACATTAATCGGTGGGCCTATCAATTTGTTTCCTCTTAAACATATACGGTAACTGTCAAAATCTATCTGGTCAGTGTTGCATTTTTCTTCTTGTTTCTGACTAAGAGCAAAACTTCAAGTTTATCTCTAACATGTCACCTTTTCTTAGATATTTATTTAGCATCTACTAAATGTATATCTGGAGACTATTGGCATTAGTTAATAGAATAAGTTCCAATCTCATCTTAACTTGTTGTGTGACTTTGTGAATTTTATTGTTCCTCTCCAAGCTTCAACTTCCTCATCTGTGAATGAGGAATAATAAACTGTGTGTGTGTGTGTGTGTGTGTGTGTGTGTGTGTGTAATAAATAATAAACTTTCTTTACAAGGTATAGAAAGGTTTAAGTGATAAAATGAATGTATAGCATCTAGCATTTTATGGATTGCAAAACAGGTACATTGTGAAAGGTAGTTGATACCGAAGTTATTGTTTTGATATTTCTATAGGACTACAAACTTAAATTAGCTTTGTGTCCTATACTTCTTTATAGTCCTTAGAGCACAGAGTACAGTCATATGAACTATTAGTGTTTTCGTGTCATTGACTATTTTAATAGAATGAAGAAAAGGAAAACTGTTCATAATTTTCTTCTCAATTTTTCTTTCTATGTTTTAAACAGCTACACAGATCTCTGAGGTACTCTTTCTTTCAGGGAAAAATTGTGTTTTGCCTGTAGGCAATCTCCCTCCCTGGCTATTTTTGGGCCTATACCTTAATGTCATTGAGGGGATTATGCTTGATGAAGAAAAAGATAAGCTAATGCTTTTAAGGGAAATGTAGGTAAGAGTAGCAAGGCAGAACAGAAAGATTTCCCAAGGCAGTAAAGTGATCCTGGGCCAGCTTTTTCCTGGAGGTAGAGAATGGCAGTACCTCTGGAAAAGGTATGGAAAGTGGGTTTCTGGCCCCAGGAATATCATAGGAATATTTCTGGAGAGGAGAATAGACACTAATTTTTCTTAATAAGACTTCATATCATGATTTAAAACATGCACATGCATAATTATGATTTTTAAAAAATTGACCTAAAAGAAATAAATATTACAAAAATTATTTGTTAATTTTAAATACTAGTCATGGCAATTGTGTCATTACTTTGATTAAGTGTTGTAAAGAATCTCATGAGAAATCTACCTGGTTTCTCTAATAAATGACAGCACTTATGCCTTAAAAACTATAAAAACCTTCTTTCGTTTAAGTTTGGGTTATGTTATATTTTAAGAAGTGTCTTTATTCCAAAGATGAAGACACTTGAGTGTACCTTAAATGTATGAGTCTACAAGAGAGTTGAAGGTCTTATTAATTTTCCAGAAAATTCAGGAAAAAAATTGCATTGACCCCAAATTTCATGCAGCTAATTACAAAAATTTTTTGAAGATAAACTGGTTTTTATGTACCAAGAATTTCTTATTTTAAAAAATGTAGAATTTCTTTGTTTATACATCTGTCCATCCTCAGTATACTGAAATTGATCAGCTTGAGGAAGCATGCGCTATATCTTGCTTTACAAATAATAAGTGCTCAATAAAAAAAAGAAAGATATAAAAGACAGGAAGTAAAGAAAAATTAATGTGGGTGTTTTAAATAAGATTTATTTATTTTTGATGATAAAATACATATTCATTATATTCCATTTGGAAAAACAGTAATAAAATATTAAAAAGATAGTTATAAAATTGCTATAAATTTAGTTCCCAAAGACTAAGCTAGTTAGGAAGTTGGTACATTTCTTCTCAGGCATTTTGTGATACATTTTCAAAACATGTGTAAGTAGTCGCATATTCCATAACAGCAGTTTGTGCCATATCTTTACTGTATTCCCTGCTCTTTAATCTATTACATTTGATTTGATTAATTTGTATGAAATTATATCTATTTAGCATGTAAAATTTATATTTTATATTTAGTCTAATGTTTTTATTCAATTACTTAATCTTCTAATTTTATTACCCTTTTCTTAGGTGGAGAAATTGCTCGTTTGCAAAGTAGTTAATTCTAGCTATCTTTTATTCAGGAATTTTACAAATTTTTCATTAATAATAGACCTTCTTCCCCCAATGAGTGCTTCAAAATGAACATTAACATATACAGCATGATATAGTTAACAATACTGTATTGTATATTTAAACGTTTCTAAGAGAATAGATCTTAAAAGTTATCACAAGAAAAACTTTTATAACTATGTGTGGTAACATGTTAACTAAATATATTATGGTAATCATCTTGCAATGTATTCATATATCAAATCAATGTAATATGTCAAAAATAAACATTAATTAACTAATAAACATTAAATCCATTTTGATTTGTAAGTATGAATTTATTGTGTATTAAATTATTATGTGTGGTAGTGTTTTTTTCTTAACTTATTCTGGTTTATGGATATATACCCTGTCGTAGTAGTTCCCCCTTTTCTGTGGCTTTGCCTTCCACAGTTTCAGTTACCTGCGGCTAATCATAGTCTGAAAATATTAAATGAAAATTCCAGAAAATTCCTGAAAACTCCAGAAAATTCCAAAAATAATTTGAGCACCATTCTGAGAAGCCTGCTTCATCCCATCCAGGACATGAATTATTCCTATGTCCAGTGTATCTACACTGTAGACACACCTACCCGCCTGTTAGTCAATTAGTAGCCATTATAGTTCTCTGATCAACTGTCACAATATTGCAGTGCTTGTGTTCAAGTAACTCATATTACTTAATGTTTGCAAAGTGCAAGAGTAATGATGACAGTAATTTATATATGCCACAGAGAAGTGTTTAAGTGAAAAGATATGTATGGATAGAAAAAAAACATAATGTTTATAGAGTTCAGTTCTATCTGCAATTTCAGGCAGCCACTAGGGGTCTTGGAATGTATCCCATGTAGATAAGGGAAAACTACTGGATATACAAATACTATACTGCTTCGACTATTATAACATTAGAACATATTATAATACTTACTAGAGCTTTAGGATATGTGATAAGATTTGGTAGAAGGATTCCTAAAGTTCCAGTTTAACTAGATATTTGCTAATTTTCATTTCAAGATGAATTTTAGTATATTTGTCAAGATCCAACAAAGATCCAGTTGAGTTTTAATTAGAATAGTAAATCTACAAGCATTTAGAAAAACGTTACCACTCTCTTCTCATTCAGAAACTGGTTTGTCTCTGAATTTATTTATACCTTTTTACTTATGTAAATAAAGTTTAATCATAAAGGTTGTATTCATTCTTGCTAAGAGTTTCAATTAAACTTTCTACACCATCTATGTTTGTACTTGGTTTTATTTTCACTGTCATTGAGATGTGATTTATTTTTCATTATAATTTTTAACTGGCTGTTGTCTATATTTAATAAACCTCTTTTTTTCTTTTTAGCTTCATTTTAATATATTTTCAGTTGATTACTGAAATAAGCAATAATATCGTGTATAGTTAGACTTGTTGCATTTTTTTCAGAATGTGAATCATTATTAGTGAAAATTAACACTTGTTTTTGCTGTTGTTTGGCTGTTTAGTTTGTCCTTTTTCTTTGATAGGCGTTGATTGTTGAATGTTTGCTATTGACTTATGATAGATTTTACCATGTGTCTAAAACATCTTCCTATTCCTAGTTCTGTCTCTGTTTCACTCTCCTCTTCTCCCTCTCCATCTGCCCCTCCCTTTCTCTCTAATAGGATTAGGAATTGAATTTTATTCTATGCCATTAATCATCTATCAAGATCATTGGCATACCAAGAGCAGGCAGTTTAAGAAATCCACACCAGTCCAGGAAAGAAAGGGATTCATTAAGGACAATAATAAAACCAGCTATAAAGTCATTCTGCTTTTCATTATCACCATGCCTCAGCAATTCTAAACAGTGTCAGTGATAAAATCCTCCTCCCAGAAAAAAGTTTTGTGTTCATTAAAGTTCCCAAAACTGCTCTTGTTACTGTTGTATTTTCATAATATATATGTAAGCTTCAAATTAGCACATTTTTACTTTCTTTCCTTTAATAAAAATTGTATTACATGGAAGTTAATATGGATAACTGCTAGTTCTACAGGCAACTCCAATGCACATGAGTAAGGCCTTTAAGTACAGCTATATTTTTTCTCTATAATCACTAGGCTATCATTATTTATACCCAGTCTACTGTTTAAATGCAGAAATATGTAGTACAACAGGACTCAGACACAACTAGCAACCAGAGCAAACTTCAACAACTCTAAACCATTATAGCTTCAGAAGTTTTTACCAAATGTAACAGAATTTTATCATAAATTTTCTGGTGAGGGCATTTTAACAGAAATTTTTTCAATATGAAAACTTTTGAAAGCCATTAAAAGTAATCCAAAGAGACAGACAGTATCGCAATTTCTGGAAAGCTGAAATGAAATTTTTATCAATCTCAAATAAATTTATTCTTATAATTAAGACTTTCCTTAACTACTTGTATATCTGTTGTTGTACATTAAAGAAACTTCTTGAAATTAATAATTATAAAAATTATTATTCAATCAAGTAGAAGACAGATTGACAAAAATCACTATGCTGAACACAAATATACAAAGATTGTTTCTAATAAAATCATTGATAAATTTACAAAAGTCTTGAAAACAAAAACTCTAATGTTATTTCTTGTATATTTGACCAATATGTTGATATTGGTCAGTATTTTTTAATTTTCCTTTATTTCAAAAGATGCATTAAGTAATTTAAGTGTTAATCTATTACCTCTTTTCATATATTATATTCTTTTATTTTTTTTATTGACATACATATGTATCTGTGGGTATTATGTATATAATTCAATAAAGGAATCATTACTATTTCTTTTGTGGTCTTGTGCTACTGGATTCATTGAAAATAATTTGTTACAGAATAGTTAGGTGTTAAAGTGATCTACTCTGAGTGTCTAATATTCTAGGTAAGCCATCAATTAAAAATATATGATTTATTTAATTGATGGGCTCCCTGATTCTAAATTATTTTTTTATTTCTAGGATCAAATTCAATGGTAAAGATGAATGACTATTTAAAATTACTTAATTTCAATTTGCAAGTATTTTAATTAAGATTTAGCCACAAAAATTTTCATTTTTATTTGCAAATTGTTTTAACTAAGATTTCTGACTTACAAAAATAAATCTCTCCCTTTTTAATATTTTTCTATCCAAATTTTCTAATTTACTAAAAATTATTATGTGGCCATTTTGAACATTTTAGACCAGTTTATATAGCATTTGCTTTTCTGTTTCTTAATTTTTTTCACTCCCCACCCCAAAATGACAAATCTCCAAATATTTGAAAAAACATTTTAATCAAATTTTCAATAATTACTCATGTTTCTCACTCCTAAGCCACTTCGTTTTTAACTTATTAGCATAGTCAATGTAGTATTCTACAGTGTTCAATCTATATTTAAAATTATATATTTCTCTTTTTATTTATGTTTTTCTACTTTCATATTTGCCAGAAGCTTGTTAGTTACATGGTCTTCAACACTAATAGCTCTTAGATAAATTAATTCTACAGTTTGTTTTCTAATTCAGTAAATTTTGTTTTTATTTCTGTATGTCATCTTTTCAGGATTTAATGGGGCATGCTGAATAGAATGCCTAATTTATTAATGGACATTCATTTCCAATTTTTTTTTAACAAAAGTTCTAAAGGCATAAATTATACATAGAGTATAGCCTTGTCAACAACTTTTATGTTTTGATAAATTTTTTATCTAGCATTTTCTAAATCTTACTTCTTAAGCATGTGATTGCTCTCTTAAGAGGTTTTAGATAAGTTATTCCATATTTTGTTAATATTTAATTGTAAATATGGCATATAAAAATCTTCTTTGTAATATACTTTTACAAATAAATCCTGCTATTAGTTCCATGGCTTTTGACAAATGAAGAGTTCTCAATCACCACCACAATCGAGATATAGAATAGTTCCATCATCACCTTTCTTTAGGCCCTTTGTAGTCAGCTCCTCACCTACTTTTAATCCCTGGCAAACACTATTCTATTCTCTATCTCTATAGTTTTGCTTTTCATAGAATTTCACGTAAATAAAATTACATAATACATAGCTTTTTGGTTTTGATATTTTTTTCTTAGAAAAATGTGTTTTAAGTTTATCTATATTTTAGCATGTATCAGTAGTTCTCCCTTTTTTATTACTGAGAATTCCATTGAACAGATATACTACTGTTTGTTTCACCACTGAGTCATTGAAGAACATTTAGTTCTTTCTACTTTGGGGCAATTATCAATAGAATTTTTATAAACGTTTATGTACAGGTTTTTGTGTGAACTTAAGATTTCATTTCTCTAGGATAAATATCCAGAAGTGAGATCTCTAGGTCACAATGGTAAATATATGTGTAATATTATAAGAAACTGCCAAGATTTTTCCAAAGTGGCTGTATCATTTTGCATTCCAACCAGCAATTTATGAGAGCTCCTAATCATTGCCAGCTCTGGTATTATGAGTTTTGTTTTTTTCTATTTCAATTTTAACCATTTTTATGTTGTTTAGTGGTATCTTACAGTGATTCTAAGTAGCATTTCCCTAAATGCTGATGATGTTGACCATGGTTTTATGTGCTAGCTTTTATAAGATTTTAAAATTTATATATTACTTCATTAGTTTCAAGGAATCTTCAAGAAAAGTACATTCTCTACACGATTTAATGCATATAACTATATTTCAAAGTATAATCTTTTAGATGTGTCAATTAATTCAACTCTATTAATTGCATTATTCAAGTACATTACATTTATTTGTGTGTGTGTGTGTGTGTGTGTGTGTGTGCGCGCGCGCGCGCACTCTAGCATGCCATTTTAATTGTATGGTAAAATTTCATACTACGATTTGTTTCTAGCAATTTTTACTTAACTTTCTAACAATTGTTTTATGCATTTTGATTTGTTACTTTTCATATAAAGAGTTGGCAATGTGGGAGCTTTGTTGAGTTTCACATAGTTTATGATTATAGTGACTTGTTCTGTTCCATCTCATTTATTTTCCCTCAAATCCTAGACTTATTAATATAAAACTCTGACAGATGTATCATATTTCTTGATTCAGAATTTATCTAATTATATGATTGTTACTTCAGTTAAATTAATATTGCAGTTATCACACACTATTTTATACTTAAATTTGGACTTGTAACTTTTACTTAAGTGTCTTTATAAAATTACCCCATGATATAGTATTGAAATTCAAAAAGTTATTATGTATGATTGAAAATTTTTCAAAGCTAAGAGAGGATGATATGATCATGAACATTAAAAAGTAAAATATATATGTATGCATGTATATATGTGTGTGTGTGTGTGTATATATATACACACATACATATACATATATATATATTTAGAGACCAGATTTAGCCAAAACAAAAATGCAGACTACCTTGGGACCCTTTCATAACCTCAGATGTAGCTATCAACCTTGATGGTGCTAAAGAGGTCTAAGTGATGAAAGTGAGTTATTAATACTCCATATCAGAGTCATCACTTAAATAACTGCTGATGACCAAAAAAGATAATTTCAAAACATCTTAGGATTCTCTGAAAATGGCTTAAACTAGAAAATCTAACTTGATACTAAATGAGAAAGTATGTAATTTGTGGGTAGAGGTTGACAATTGCTGGTCAACAAAAAACAATATGTGCATTTCTTAATATTACCTCCCTTTAATCCCCAAATGCCACCTGTATGTAGTTTAGTAATTAGATACTTATGACACTTCTGCCATCCCAGTTATTCTTAGGTCATATGTAAATGTATGTTTCATATTTAAATTACAGAAAATTATCTAGGCATAAGGTAATTTAGACCAAATCCATTTGCTCATCTGATTATAATTCTCAAACTGTGGCTCCTTAAAGTTATGAATTCTCTATTCGTCTTAATTTTTATCCCAGTAATCAACTACAGTACACCTTTGAGCATTTATTTCTAACTTGGAATGTGACTGGTATGTTTTCCAAGCTCTTAAATATCTGAAAGTATTTTCTCATTATTGTTGAAAAAGTAAGAAATCAAAGCATAAAAGTGGAAAAAGATAAAAATGAATAATTATTAAATATCCAGTCACAGGAAAGATTTATAAGCAAATAAAAAAATGAACAAAAATATCAGCGTAGAACTTCCCAAAGAGAGAATACAAGTGGCCAATAGATGTTTAAAAATCAATCTCAGAAGAAAAACAAATTTAAAAAAGATAAATTTTCGATTATCAAAAGCATATTCATATTTAATTTATATTTCAGTCTGATAAAATAGCACTAGTATTTACTATTGGTGCAAATAGAAATTAAAACAAATTTACTGAAAAACATATTAGTGATACTTTTCAGGAGTTTTGCAAAACAATCATACCTTTTGTCCTAATAATTTTTGTAAGAACAGATTCTAAAGAAATTATCAGAAATTGACATGTTTACAAATACTTTATGTATAAAGATATCCATTGCAAAAGAGTATGTGACAGTAAAAACTAGAATAATTTCATGTCCAACATTAAAAGAATGTTTATGTAAATGATGAATATTCAGCTGCAATATATCATTATTAAAAAATGTTCTCATAAAGAGCGAATGAACAAATGAGAAAAATCATATCCCAAAAAGTCAAAAATAATCTAAGGATGCAACATTGCATAAACATTGCTAAACTCTGTAAAAAAGGGTATATTTTAAGAGTATGGAAAGAAATAGATATATGGTTCTAGATAATAGAATTAAAATTTTCCTGCTTTTAAAAAAATTTTGGATATAAAGTGATTAGTGTCAACAAATTAGATTATGTTCTGCTTAATTAGACTACTCTCTGCTTGCCATATTTCCAAAATGGCTTTTATAAGATAGCATGTATATGTGGAAAAATGATTCTCAGAGTGAGTTCCCTGTAACACTAGGCACCTATGGTGCTCTGTTAGGAGAGTTTCAGAGACCAATGTGCATGTGAAACTGCATAATCCATTTCTCCTTGCAAAGATTCACAATGCCCATCTGCATAATAAAGACACTGAAAAGTCTTGTCTTGGAAATACTGAAACCTATTTAATTACTGTTCCTCAGCAGAGTTCAAATTTATTTGACTACAAAATTTCAGATCACACCTCTTAAAATGACGTAGAAATGCTTTCAATAAAATACACTTAGGAAAATATGACAAAGAATTCTGATTAAAAAGAGTAAATGATTGAATGTACCCAAGAGGTTTAAATAATTATGATTCAGTATGTGCTTCAGTTGTATGTCAATGAAGTTAGTCAACTTAAAATTAAACATGCTTTTTGACCTATTTATAAACAATAATTTTATCATCTAGCTTCCTAAGTATATCTCAGTCTAAATAATTCGAAATCAGATATTGAAATTGTTTATACTTCTCTTTACATTATAGTTGGATCCTAGGTAGACTATGTAGAAGTGGTTACATAAAGGGACGAAGAGAGAGATAGAAAATAGAATTTTTTAAAAAGCAGCAGGTAACATCCTAAATGCTTATCTTTACTCTGCAGCTACCTCTTGGTTTGCTTTTCAAAGCAGAGATTAGTTCTCAGGTGGTTAGCTAAAAGTTGATATATTAACAATAGTTTTTACAACACCTCTTTTGATTCCTTTGCTTGGTTTTGAGAGCAGATGGTGAGCTGAAACTGAACTATATGTTAGCATTTTGCTTTGAGAAATTTTGTTGCCCCAGAAATATTTCCTTTTGGAAGAAAAAATTATTCCAAGGCCTTAGCCGTTAATTTATTAGATACCTGAGGAGCAGAAAGAACATGTTTAGTTTTTGTATGGTATAGGTGCAATGAGTGAGCTATTTGAAAGGAACTCACTTTACACATGCAAGAGATTAGGACTGTAGCTGCTTGCTACAAATCAAGAGATGTATATTAAATGTGGCGTGTTCATTGTTATATAGAACACAGAGGAGATTTCAGCCATAACTAGCAGGACTAAACAGAGGCTAACTGCCAGAATTTCTATGTGCAGCAGCAGGAAATTCTTAACGTGTAGGTTGTAGATGGTCCTGCAGTCCAAACTTCCACTTTAGTAGGTTTCTCATGAGATTCACTGGGCAATCCGGTGCTAGCTCAGAAAAGCTGGGGCAAGATACTAATATTTAACTGCAGAGCAGCTCTGCCTGTGCGGCCTTCTACAACGGCCAGCAGGTTGGTAGTCTTCCAGTATCCTAAAGAACTCACTATTAGTTTGTTCCAATCTCCAAACACTGTTCTTGATGCATGTTTCTGTTTACAACTTTGATATTCTGCCTCTTTTCTATTTTGCCAAATATTACTGCTGTTCATGCCAAGTTGTTTAAGGTAGAATCAACATAGATCACCTTTCTACTCCTCATGACTGACCAGTTAGGTTTCATGGCTCAAAGGTCAATACCCTGGGTGTCTACAAAGTTCTTTCCCTCTGCTTGCAAGTATTGTATTTGCTTTCTTCAAAAAGCCACAGCACCTCAGTTTAGAAGAAGGCCTTTAAGAGCCCAACTTCAGGGATAAGACTCTTGGTAAATCCATTAGTAAAGATTTTTCCCTAAATTATAAAGCATTACTAAAGAAGTAAAAATATTTCAAATCAAATACATGAAATGTCAGAAAAATATATAGAACTTTACGAAAAGTTCAATGTCCCAATGACAAGATCCCCATTTATAAGAATATAGCAGTGAATAGCCTGGATTCTGAATCCAGTTCCTTCTCTCATGGGATGCAGGACTTAGAACAAATGACCAAATATCACTTTCCTCATCTGTAAAATAGAGGCATTTTGTGAGAATTAAATACGCTAGTACTTGAAATGCTACTAGCACACTGTCTTGCACTTCTTGAGCACTAAATACATACTAGCTGTGGAAGATAGTGAATTTCCAGTAAAGAAATCATTACAAGTCTTAAATTTTTCTTCCACTTTTATAATTTCCCTTCGACAATCTGGTATTTTGTAGATATGAATTGATAAACACCAATAACTGTGATGGTGGACCAGGAGACTTAGATCCACGTTTTGCTGCAATATTCATTTCTCAATCACAGTAGATTATTGGTAAAAAGTGGTTGTAAAATATTGGTCAATTTTTCTCAATAATCAGCTTGAAGTAATAATTACCTAATGCCTAATATCCTAAGTAGATTCAAAACAATGTATCAAAGAGGTCTTTATACCAATTCTTAGAATTCTGTTATTTTCCACATTATAAATTACGTCTCCATTAACTCTTACTATAACCTGGATCCACATCATATTCAGTGGGTATTGTAACAAAGTAAACACTGAACACAACTTTGTTAGCACACAATCGAAGAAGACAGGGTCAGAGGTCAAGATTTAGACAGATTAAACAACTTAATTTTGAAAAACCGTATGACCTTCTACCTTTATTTCCTGACCAAAACACAAATAAATAATGAGTGTTTAAGCCATACTTATGCTCTGGAATGTGCATTAGGCATCCAGTGTACAACATAAACCTTCTTTTTAGATATTTCTTTTTTAAATCACTGGAGCCACCATATTAGTAATGCCATACAGAAGCAGGTTTCTGACAGAGCCCTTAAATTTTGCTAATGCTTGGTTCTACCTTCGCTCTGTCTTTTGGACTAAAAGGCTTCCTTAGGCTCTATATACTAGTCACAGGTTTTTGTTTTTTTTTTCTTTAAAGGGATTGATGTTTGAAAAAATTTTTCTATACACAGGAGGCTAATTCTAATTGGTTATTTAAGTAACAAAAGAACACGTTCTTTTATATAATGTTTGTTAGTACTTTTAATTTTACTTGGTGCTGAAATTTTTGTGTGATTTCTGTAAAGTATGTGACATTAAGCAACAAAATCCTGGCACAAAAATCAGGGATTCCAAGCGCAGACCTGGCTCTTCTTGCCCTGTAATTTTGGCAGTAAAATAAGCACAGTCTTTCGCACAGTGCCTGGCCCAATAGTAGGTAATCAGCTTATATTTGTCAAATAACTGAATGAATAACCTTTCAGACTTCCAGTTTCTACAGTTGTATACTATGGAATTATATCTACTTCCTTGAGTGCTATATACTACAGTAATGTAGATGAAAGCACATAATGTAGCAAAAATGCTCTCAAAAAATATTGATCAATATTATTAAAGTTGCAAAAAGTTTTTATTTTATATTTTTCAAAAGTGGGTCACCAAGATAAAGAATAGTGGCAAAGAACAAAAAATTGGTAGCCAGATAGATCATGGTCCCAGTACTGATTCTGCCATCTACCAGTTGGGTGACCTTTGTAAGGTAGTTAATCTCTGATAAACCTGAAAAAATAAATAATATTCAAGAAAATGGAAATTGGAAAATATTTACCCACATAATTGAGATGCAGATTAATTAAAATAAAGCATGTAAATTATTTCATCCAGTTTCTGAACACAGAAATTATATTTATTGTTTTTATTGTTGCTATAATTACTATCACTACAACTAGAGTAGAACTTAAAATTATATATATCTGACAGTCATATACTTTAAATGAATCACGTACTCACACACAAAAGAATAATAAATATTTTACTTAATTCTGATAAATTTTTCCTCAAAGTAAATAACTGTAGA
Source organism: Rousettus aegyptiacus (assembly GCF_014176215.1). Taxonomy (NCBI): domain Eukaryota; kingdom Metazoa; phylum Chordata; class Mammalia; order Chiroptera; family Pteropodidae; genus Rousettus; species Rousettus aegyptiacus. The sequence continues at coordinate 109,432,906 of NW_023416284.1, forward strand.
ATAATAACTGTTTTGACATGGCACTATGAAAGAGAAAAATCTTAAATGTTGATTTGAATATGTCAATATTTGCAGCTAGAATCCATATTTTAAAAACTTTACTCACCACAATTAAAAATTTAGCAAAGATCATCTTACTGACATCTTTCAGCATGTTATCAAATTATTAAAAACCAATAAATCTATATTTTCCCACTTAATATAAAATATTAAATGTCAATGTGATTACTTTTCAACATGAAGATGTTGTAAACAGAAAATGTTCACAATGCACGTGTGGCCATTTGTGTGACTTTTTGGATCAAACCTATAATCTCATCCTGCTTCAAAATATTATAAGAGGAAGCAATTCAATTAAATAAATAAATAAATGTCATCTAAAAAAACAAACAACAACAAAAAAAACCCAAAAAACAAACAAAAAAAAAACAGCCTAAAAGGTCTAGGAAAGAAAAAAATACTTAAGGTTGAATATTATTAAATAGAAACAAAACTATAATAATGATACAAATAGTAATGAGAATAGCTACAAATTAGAAAATCATAAATGTAAGCATGATTTGAGTTACATACAATACAAAAATCTCCCTGATTAAATAATTATTTGAATAGAGTGGCTTTCCTAGTTAGAATTTAGTTTATTCACCAAGATTTTTGTCATGAATCAACTTCTTTAAAAAATTGAAAAGTAAAAAAAACAAGTTTGCTTATGAAAATAAGCATTAAAACTTTTCAACATTTTTTTCCCCTTCATTCAAAGGGTCTTTTACAGAGTGCCCATATCCTCACAACCAAATATTTTCTAATTGTATATTATTACTTTGGCCTGCAATCAATCTCCCTTTTCCATAACAAGCAAGGAAATGGACTTGGTAATATCTAGAACTAAAGTAAAACCATTGGTTTGTTCTAGGAATCTGACCAAAGGTAATATGAAAAGCACCTTTCAGCAACATGTCACAGAAAATGTTACATTTGGGTGCTCAAAGTTAAGCCTCACAGTCTCCTGAAGCCTCAGTTCCAGACTGACCTTTTCCAAGACACCCTGATGAGGAAATACAGTCCATCAACAATCCAACTTGAAGACAGAGTCAATGAAATTCAAAGGTTCATTTTTTGGAGGGGATTAAGAAAAAATCATATGTAAAATGTTACACAATTTCAAGAAGGGTTTTATTTGACCACATCTGGTGGACTGGATGTAGATCTCCTTGAACATTAAAACACCACACATTCTACTCTGGTAGAAGTAGTTATAGTAGCAATGGAAAACAGTAAATTAGTACTTTTTTCATAAAGACTTAAAGGCCTATAACCTTACCTTATTGAGTCCTAACTAGAATTCTGTATTATGATTGCCACTTTACAGATAAGAAAACAGTTTCAGTGAAGTGAAATAATTTGCTGGAGAATATGAAGCTGTTAATACAAAGCTGGTATTCAAACCAGTATGACTCCAAAGCCCTTACACTTAAACCTTACTGGGGTAGTTAGTTAAAGAACCAAGTAATTCCTCCTCATATAGTTTTCAGTGTACAAATCTCTCACCTACGTGGTTAAACTTATTTCTAAATATTTTATTATTTCTGATGCAATTATAAATGAAATTGTTTTCTTAATTTCTCTTTCTGGTAATTAATAATATGTAGAAATGCAACAGACTTCTCTCTATTAATTTACTGAATTTATTTATTAGTTCTAATAGTTTTTTTTTTTTCTTTTTGGTGGCATCTTTAGGGTTTTCTATATACAGTATCATGTCATCTGCAAATAATGACAGTTTTTCTTCTTTCTTTCCATTTTAGATGACTTTTATTTCTTTTTGTTGCCTCATTGCTCTGGCTAGGACTTCTAATGCTATATTAAATAAAAGTGGAGAGAGTGGGTATCCCTGTCTTTTTCCTGATCTTAGAGAAAAAGCTTTCAGATTTTCACAGTTGAGTACGATAGTTTGTCCACACCATTCAAAGCAACCTACAGATTCAATGCAATCCCTACCAAAATTCCAATGACTTTTTTCACAGAACTAGAACAAATCATTTTAAAATTTGTATGGAACTCTAAATATCCAGAATAGCCAAAGCAATTCTGATAAAGAACAAAGCTTGATGTGTCTCACAACCTAATTTCAAAACATATTACAAAGCTATAGTAATCAAAACAGTATGGGACTGGCACAAAAACACATAGATCAATGGAACAGAATTGAAAGCTCAAAAATAAACTCATGCTTATTTGGTCAATAAATCTATGATAAAGGAGGCAAAAATATACAATGGTAAAAAGACAATCTCTTCAATAAATGATGCTGGGAAACCTAGACCACTTTCCTACACCATATACAAAACAAAACAAAACAAAACAAAACAAAACAAAAACCTCTTAGTGGATTAAAGACCCAAAAAACATATAATTTCAAAAAGAAAACATAGGCCATAAACTCTTAGACATCTATCTTAGCCATCTTATTTTGGATATGTCTCTTAAACCAAGGGCAACAAAAGCAAAAATAAACAAATGGGACTATGCCAAATTAAAAAGCTTTTGCACAGTGAAGGAAACTGTCAACAAATTGGAAAGGAAACTTCTAAATGGGAAAAGATTTTTACAAACAATGTATCCGATAAGGGGTAGATATCAATAATATATAAAGAATTCAACATCAAAAAAAAAAATCTGATTAAAACATGGACGGAAGACCTGAACAGACATTTTTTTTTTTTTTAAAGAAGATATACAAACAACCAACAGGCACATGAAAAGAAGCTTGATATCACTAATCGTCAAGAAAATGCAAATCAAAACCACAAGGAGATATCATCTCACACCTATCAGAATGGCTATTATCAAAAAGATAATAAACAAGTGTTGGCAAGAATGTGGAGAAAGGGAACCCTAGTGCACTGTTGGTTGGAATGTAAGTTGGTGCAGTCTCTATGGAAAACAGTATGAAATGCAATATATATATAATGGAATATTAGTCAACCATAAAAAAAGAATAAAATCTTGCCACTTATAACAACACAGAAGGACCTAGAGGGCATTGTGCTAAAGTGAAATAAGCCAGTCAGAGAAAGATAAATACATCATGATGACTTCACTTAGACATGGAATCTAAAAAAAAACGGAAACAGATTCATAGATAATTGATACAGAGCAAACTGATAGTTGCCAGAGGGAAGGATAGTGGAGCACAGGTGAAAGAGACAGTGAAAGAGATAAAGAGGATTAAGAGGTACAAACTTTCAGTTATAAAATTTAGTCATGGAGATGTAATATCAAAACATGGAATATAGTCAGTAATACTGTAATAGTGTTGCATGGTGACAAATGGTAACTAAACTTATTGTGGTGATCACTTTGAAATGTATTAAAATATTGAATCACTACATTGTACACCTGAAACTAAGATAATGTTGTATGTCAACTATAATTTGACAAAAAAATCTCTCCTCACTTTGAGCAAAGAAAACACATACAAAATATTAACCATAAAGCTTATTAAATTGGTAGCCTTCACTTTTTCCCTGATCTAACGTTTTCAGTGCCTGTATCAAGGTTATTTGCGGAAGAGTCTATACAATTTTCAAGTTGAACTCTCTTTTCCTCTGCTTCTGATAATTATAGAAGCAAAATGAAGTTAAATTTACCATCCTCAGTGGCTTTGAAAGGAACACAAACTCTACTGGAAAGATGTTCTCCTTAACGCCTGTTTGTGATTAAAGGGCCAGGGTATGGCTGTGGCCTCTAGGCTTAGTGGTTGGTTATTTATGAGAACTAAACAGTAGACATACCTGCTCCTTCACTAAATTCTGCCTTTGTGAGTCACAGAAACTCTGCCAGAGGAGAGGAAAGGTAGCAAAAACAAAAACAATAATCTCAATTTACCTCATCCTTACATTATTTCTGCCTGCAATACTAACTGTGGAGAATATCATGTGATTCCACTTAGAATTCCAAAAGCTTTAACACATGGTCATGGGTCATTTCAGGAAGAATGACATAGGATTGAAAATAAACCAGTTAAAGTTTTAAAAAAATATATTGCTCGTCACATTTGCTCTATATATTTGCATATACTCTAGTGCTTTCTATACTGAGTTTTTTGATCAGCAGTTGCAGTCTACTGTTTGTACTGTAATCTGAGAGCTCTACTTCTCCCTGGGATTTTGGTTTTGTTTTAAAGTTCAGTTTGCTCTAAAATGTTTTTAATATATTAATATGGAATTACTGATCCATATAGAATTTAAGAATTTTTCCAGCATGCCATGACTGTTTTTGCCACTTTATTTCACCAAATTGTGAAGTAATTAACTCTCACATTAACTTATGATTCGCTTTAATTTTATAAATTTACTAGAACAAAGGTAAACATATACATGAGTAACTTGCTCTGAAAATGAAGTGATTCTAGAACTCCTGTTGACTAAATTCCCAATATTTATTTATCTATTTGTGCTAAATATCTTCAATTTGTGCCTCAGGATTCACTCTCCACGTTTCTCTATTCTGCCCTCTACACCAAACAGCTGACTTACATGAGCTGCACCAATGGGCATTGTGGCCCTTTAGCTTTCAGTGAGGATCAGATAATGAGAAACAAGACAGAAAAGTATGGTTTAGGTGTTTATTTCTATCTTCCTCCCTGTTATCTACAGGTTGGCTCCATGGCATCACTCTCAGAAAGGCCACAGTTCCTGTCAGTGTACCTTTCTCACAAAGCTCACCTCTGAGTTCTCTAGGAATTGTTTTTGCCTCCTTCCCAGGCATAGTCGAGCAAAGCTCCCCTGCTGTTTCAGGTGTTGCATTATCCCCATTTAGCCAAAAAGCCCTGCCCACAACATTTTAAACATTACAATATTAGTGCAACACTCCTCAAATGATTCATTTTACACATGCTGTCTCTCTCCTCCTGGGACCCTGATACCCTACTAGGGATCGAAATGGATGAACAGGTCATGGTTCCTGCTATCATAACATGTAATCAAATATGTAAGGCTGGCTTCACTGGCATGTGACCTGTGTAGTTGCAGAAAGCCCTGCATCCAGAAGAACCCCATACTTGGTCTAATACTTTGCTGCCATCATCTTGAAATTCTTGATAATTTTTGAACAGGGTCCCCACATTTTCATTTTGCATCAAGCTCCACAAATTATTTAGCCACTCCTGCAAATATGGTACAGATGCTGGACACAAATGCTACTCTAATAACAATAATGGCCATTTATTGAGGTCTCGCTCTGTTCCAAATACAGTTCTTAAAACTATATGCATATTAATTTATTTAATCCTTTCAGCACCAGTGAGGAAGATGTTATCATTATTGGATAGAGAAGAAACCAGAGTCATAGAGAAGATTTAAGTAACTTGCCAGAGGTCACACTGCTAGAAAGCATAGAATGTGGGATTCCAATTCAGATATTCTGGCTTCTTCTATACTACTCTGCTTCTGAGATGCAAGCACAGTAAAGAAAACAATTAGGTTTATTTTATAATTAAACCTTAAAGCCATTCAAGCTGTGTTATGGTATGAACTTAAGATTCTGAAAATATTCTGTCTCCTATATAGGAAGGCAAATCAAAGTTATAATAGGAACAGAAAATCTGTGCACAATAAATATTGAATTTCTCATATCACAACAGCATACGAGCTGAAGGGATTTGAAAATCTTAATAAGTCTTTTGTTTTTGACATGTCTCATAGTCTTGAATAAAATCTAAATGAGATGTATGTCTGTTAATCCTGACATTTAAAACTATTTTTTTTTTATTTCTAACCACTCCAGAAAAGCTGTTAAACTAGAATAAAAGGTAAAAAGTTATTTACTTCCAGAAAGAAGGTAAATAAACACAATATCTAAGAGATAATCTAATTAGACTCATTCTTTTTAAAAAAATACACAGTTGTTTCTTCCAATGCAAGCACTAATACTCCATTGTTAATGAAAATAAAAACGAAAGGACATGTCACTATAAAGTCAGAGATCTTCATCACCTTAGAAATTATAAAATAGCACATTTCCTAGTTTAATTTCTATACCACACTTTAACATTATGTCAGGTCTTGGTTTCTAAGTTTTATGTAATATTTAGGTAATTCACTGACTTCCAAGTAGAGGATGTGTATTTTCTTTGGTTATAGAGGTTTGTTTTCTTTTCTCCCCAAACCACTAAAGATTCTTCCTAGTAATCCGTAAATGACTTCCTCCCCTCCCCCACCGCCCTCATTTTAGGCATTCTACACTTTAATAGATTATGTTTTTACCTTTTTGGATTATGATTTACCAAAACCATTTAGACAAGACATACAAATCAGGAGTTACTACTTGGTTATGTGAACGTCTCCAAAAAAGTCAGGTGAATACTCCCACCATTATTTTCATCTTACGGTCATAACATTAAGGTCCGTAACTGGAATTTAAACATCCCAATCTGACATCAAAATCACAACAGATCCCTTTCTCCCCAATATAAATGAGCCAGTTGTCAGGGCTGACTGGTGTGTTTTAAAGGATATCTTAGCCAAGCGTATTATTTTAAGAGATGAGCAAATGGGGAAACCCCACAGCCGAGCCAATAAAATATGAACTTAAGGTGCAAAGAAGCACTCATAAACATTGCTTAGAACAAGGGATTCATTGTTTCAAGCCAACCCTTCCAGTGGCTCCTCTGATCTCAGCCCCTCTCTGTGCGTCAGGGAAGCCTCTTCCTTTAACCTGTGGTTTTTTCAAGCTGAGCCACTACATTATTTATGACTGTAAATGTGAGTAGCCTGTCTGTATGCTCCTTGTACACACATACTGAGAGGCCCCCTCCCTTTTCCCAACTTCTGTATTTTAGTGTGGAAGGATAAAAGGGTTTTCCCCTGGAGCTGATGTGATTGAATTAGCTGCTGTGTCAGTATGAGGTAGACTGAGGGTTCCCCAACACATCCTCCACCTGCACACCCAAGACCAGCCTCCACTGACTCATTTCATTCCTTTTCTTTCTTTTAAAAACTTTTAAAAATATATTTTATTTCTTTCTCATCTCATCCTCATTGTTCTATGCCTCCAGCTGTTACTCTTGATACTCTCTCATCATCTCTTCTCAACTTTAAAAAGGAAATGTCTTCACAGACATGAGTACCAAATATAAATAATATAAGAAAAAGTATTTTATAAACTGAAAGAGAATTGCAGTTTTGATTAGTTATTTTTGTTCAAGGTTGCATTTTTCTTTTTCTTTTTTTACTTTCCCTTAAAATCTCCCTTTTAAATTTTAATTGTGTTATAAAATAGTAAAGGCAAAAACAATTAAATTCAGTCAGTGGGATCCTCAGGGAGAGGTGAGGCGGCAAAGAAGAATGGGATGATGGAGTAACAATTATAAGGGATGGCGACAGCCAGAGCAGTTCTGATGCCCTGGGGAGCTTTTCTTCTGATGGGTGGAGGCTGTAATTGGCACATCATAACCTTTTCCTTCTCAACTAAAGAGAAAACAGGAGACTGTACCTAAATGATCAAGCTGTAACTAATTGATTTTCAGCTAATCTAAGCCTCCAGCTATGAAGAAACTAGGACCAAAGGCAGACCCCAGGAAGGGCGGGGGCAGTAAGAAGGGTGCCAAGAGAGCCTGGGGCTAGAGAGACCAAGGAACTAGAGAGGAAAGGGGAAGAAAAAGGGAAGGGAGAGGGAGGAGAAAGGGAGGTGATGATTTTTAAAAATGGAAGAATGAAAGGGAAGGAACTGGGAGGTGATGGGTGAGGCAGTCCTAAGCCTTTCTAGAGAATGTTATTATACCTTCGTATTTACAGCTGTTGCTTATTAAACTTTTAAAAATAGTTATTTGTGAGTGACCATTAAAATGTTCAAAAAACTTTTAATTAAACTCTGATGATAACTCTCTGCAGTCATGCCCATCATTAGACAATAAAATAACTTGAAAGGAAAATAAGAATCCTTTTGGTCACATTTATGAATACAAAGGGTTGTTAAAAAAGAGAGAAAAAGGTCTCCACCACAACAATTTCTTTCTCTTCAAAAGTTAAAAGCTTTAAAGAATAATTTTTTTCACCCAATATTAGCATTTGTGATTCCAGACATAATCCATGAATATATACTATCATGGTTTTAGATTATCTTTCCTCCCATCCCATTTCTCCTCTCTCAAAAGAAAAAAAAAAAAATCTTGCATGTGTTTATGGATGTGTTTATGTTACACAAGTGTTAATAACCCTTTTGGAGAGGCTACATAGATAGGCATCTTTAGGTAGATCTGTATATAAATTCCTCTCCACTGACCACTTGTGTTGGCCAAAAACAACAATAAATATCAATGATGTCTTTCAAATCTTTCAACTGAATACATAAGCATTTTTTTCTTTCAGTACCAAGAGAGTTTAATGATTTGAGGAAATAAGAGGAAAAGGGTTTAATCTAAAGTTTTGAAAGTATATTTTTCTATTTCATATCTCAACATGCTAAATATGTCATTACAAAATGAAAAAAATTTAGCATTACCTTTATATACTTTTATGCTTGAGAATAAATATTTTTGAAATATATCTAAGAAGTATTTTAATCCAAACCAACTGATCAGTGAGTCAAAATCCATTAATAAACCTTACGTTCTTCTATATCAGAGAAACACATGTAGTCTAAGGATAATATAAATGTAAATTTCCTGTTTACTCTTTTTATTATAATTTTCTCTAAAATATCTACAATGCATATCATTTTAATTATACTATCACCAAGCAGTCGAATATTGGTTTCGAAATAAAAGATCTTAGAAATGCAGAACATGTTTATCTTTATGTAAACAGGAGATTCACATAAATATTGCAAATTTCCTAACCATTCCTTTCATTTATGTAGGTATTTGATATATAAACTAACACATTTCTGAAAAAAAAATGGTTAAAAAAGAACAAATTTACTAGAAAGACATTGATGTTACCAACAAATAATGTGATATTGACTAAGAAAAAATTCCACTGATATTCAACAGGTTTTGGGACAAAACAGAGATATCAACCTGTAAAAGCTAGACTGACAAATGTTGGCTTAAGAATAATAAATTGAATACAGTGGGAAGTTTCTCTTCACACAATTAATAATTGATACTTGTTTCTTTAAAGTGAACAAATCACTAAAATAATTTAAAGGTCAAAATAATGTTTTAGTTTTATAGTTGGTTATCTTGACCTTAATATAATTGATTTACATTTTATTTTTTTTCTTTTAGTAAATTCTAATCTACTTTTTGTTTATGAACTCAAAACTAAGCTCATCTGAAATTTTAAAAATAGATGTTTTGTTAAATATGATTCAGAGTTTGAATTCGGTTTAATTTTTCTTGAGCAAAACATGTTGGAAAAAATATATTTCTAAATGACATATACAGAAAGTCCATTAACTTGAAATTGACACATGCAAGCATTATTTAAAAGGATGCTACTAGAGCCATTTTATATGATTCATCTTATTATGGGAAATGTCAACAGATTCTTTTCACATATTTAAATATCCAGGTGATTTCCTCAATACAAATCCCTTGCCTATTGCTAATTTGATCATTTGCCCTTAGTCCCCACTACATTTACCTATCTATCTATCATCTATCTATCTATCTATCTATCTATCTATCTATCTATCTATCTTTTAAAATACTAAAAAATAAAATTCTTGAATCTTATAAGAACATGAAATAGTTGCAGAGAATATTTGTTATGAATGTTTCATTAAGACACTCTGAAATTTTTAGTGCACTTAATAATAATATTACACTGCTACCGTCTCTAAGCATGCTTTGACCTATTTCATTATAGCAGAAATACAGAAGTTTAAGCTTTTTACTAAGTAGTTATAGGTTGCAAGTTTTAGATATATTAGAAATCATAGTCTAAGGACTATAAAATAATATTGAGACTACTAGGAGAAACTCACTCTCAAGTATCAGAATCAATTTATCAGTAATTTCATCTGAGACACTTAGTTTGGAATTATTAAATTTAAAAATATTTATGATTGAGGGTAAGTCACTACTTAACAGTTCAAGCAGAATAAAAATAAATAAAAATTTTCTGAAATGCATATCCAGTGTTATTTCTCTAGGGTAAAATGAATAATTGCATTTCATGGCATAGTTAATAAACTTATTTATTATTATAATCCAAACAATATAACCCAAATTTCATTGATTTAAAAATATAAGCATTCTTAATGATAAAACGGTTCTAAAAGTCACTGAATAAAACTGTATATTATTGTTTTTGGTTTTCTTATTCTATGTAGATTTATAAAAAGTATTAATACACAGATTCAAAATCATAATTTCTGAAAAGACAAATATACTTCTCTTATGAATGATCAAAATATGCAAATATAATAAAATATATTATGAGAACAAGTTCATGACTGAGCTATTGTTTTTTAAAGTACATAATATAATACATTCTTTCATGTCAGATTTTAGATAACCTGAATTGATTTTTTCAGTGATTTATTTTGTGAACATGTAATTCATATGAGATTGAAGTTTTTTTATTAAAATATTAAAATTAATTTAAGTTATTGAATAATGCTTTAGAAATAGCTACGAAGTAAAAATGTACCATGAGCCACATTTGCATGCCACTTATACTGTGAAAAAGCAATCAAATTAATTTAGAATTAAGCTTTCTTTTAGTGGCTTGAAAATTTCAAATGAAACTTGTTAATTATACGTTGAAAAAAATGTGTCCACAACACCTGATTAGGGCAACCAATGATGACTTCCAAAAATTCAATAATGAGAGCTTTGTCTCTAGTAACATGAAACATATGATTTATTAAGCACCTTATCCTTCATGCTAGAACTGCTGAGAGCAAATGAGCAGAGCACATTAAGCAACATGTATTATAAATACATCATGCGTTATTAGGATTTGCTGCTAACTGACTTCTCAAAGAATATTTTTGAGATTTTATACGAGGAAGTTTTTAATTAAGTGTATAATCAAATACTTCAATTTTAAGTCATAGCAGATTGCATTTTTTAAAAAAGTTTTAAAAGTTATTACATTAAAATGTTCTCAATTCTTTCGAGTTGATTAAACCTGTTGATAAAATTTTGTCTTGAAAAATATATTTTATGTTTTTATTATTTTGAATGTCTGAAGATAGTAAATTTTCACCCTCAGTCTCTACTAAAACACTTAAAGAAAATTACAGCAGATGTAAAATTATTTTAAACTGGTAAACTCTTTAATATTGTTACAAGATGAACTATGACATTATCATACCATTTGACATTGTCAGTCTTTCAAAACTACCATACAAGTACCAAAACTGAGTAAAATATAGTTTAAAAAAAATCATTCTATAATACTGTTACCAATTAAAGAATTTCAATCTAAAATAAAAAAAAAAAAATCTGAATAGGTAAAGAACATCATGGCTTGATTTACATTTATCTTGTTTCTGAAAAAAATCAAATAGGTATGATATATTTTAATCATTACAGTTAAGAAATGTTAGATTGAAACTTGTTTTCTAAAATATGTTTCAGGGAATTTCAGAATCTTTCCCTTGAGCTATTTGATAATGATCTTTTATAACATTATTTGATCTTAATTTCACATTTATATTTTCACAGTAGTTGCCTCTCCTGAATTAAAGTTTTAAGTAGCATATAAGTCTATATTTATATGTTTTGTAAATTACTAATCAAAAATGGTACAGAATGTCACCTTTTTTTTTCCATCTAGAAATGCTTTTTAAAAATATTATTGTCACTATTTTACCCATAGCATAGCTATCTTCATTATTTCTCCTTTTTTAGACTATTGCCTGTTTACATACATTAAGCAAAGTTAAAATTTTAACAAGATCTGAAAAGACCTAAATCTACCCCAACTACAAATGTTTCATTTTAGCTTTTATGTTAAAAATTATATATATATATTATATATATATAATATATATAACATATATATATGACTTAGTTGCCTAAGGCAAAATCTTACATTGCATCAATGAAAGAAAGGAAACAGAAGCTGGAGAGGAGAGTTATAGAAAATGACTTTATATAAACATGACCACCTACCAAGCAGCTACTTTACCACTAGAAAAACTTCCACTTTGTAATAACATAGATTAACAAATAAACGAACAACATACCTAAATTGACAAAGCTCATGACCATGTCAGCATCATTCAGAAAGTTGGTATCATGTAGGCTGGCTAGAGGAGGACTCTGGGTGGTCAGGGGAGTCGTTCGAGATAACTGTATGCGACGAGGATACCCATTGGGAGAGGCTGGGTATCCCTTTCTTGCTCCTCTGGCCTCTCCTGCCAGGGATGCCCTCACTGAGTATTCCGACTCTTCAGGATTTTCTTCATTGGCCATAGCATTGTATAGGTCCAGCATAAAGAGAGGTGCAGAAGAAGCTTGTTTTCCAGGTGAAAATGGTCTGGGTCTGTGAGGCAAACCCAAGATAGAGAGAATTTCCCTCTGTATTTCCCGTCTTTCGTGGTTCCGTAGTCTTCTATAAATAAAACTGGAGTGAACATGATTGTCTCCTAAACCTCCTTTTGCATAACCCAGTAGAACCCAGCAGCTCCAGAGGAAACCCACAATACCCCTAAGTAAAAATTCAGTCAGATGCATTTTTGTCCAAAAGCAAAGTTGATATTTTTAGTCCTTCTTGTCCTCTTAAAAAAAAAAAAAAATCTAAGTTTCTAGGAGGTACAATTTCCCAGTAGCGGAAAAAACAAATTTACCTATTCTTCATGACAGTGACATTTCTGAACGCAACATCCTCACTGATTTTCCTGCCCTATTTTAAATATTTTGGAATATGTCAAGAGTAGTTATTTCTAAGAAGGCTGAAACTCGGATTTCCAATTATCCACAGTTGTTAAGAGTTTTTGCTGCATTGATGTAGCAGAAGACGGCTAATATTATTTGATCAGAAGACCTAGGCATTCCTATATGAGTTTATAATAATCAGGCCTTTGGTATTTGAATTAACGAAAGCTGATCTTCTGATAAACTGTAAGTCCCAAGTTATCTTCACTTGCTCTTGAGTTCTTCTCAACCCTTGAGCTCTTTCCAAGACAAATCCTGATTTCTGAATCACAGATCTATGCTGATCTGTACCTTGGTGTTGGAATATATATTTGTCCGGCAGCTTGGTGATAACTTTAACATCTTTTGTGTCGTCTTAGTGTAAAATAAGACTCAAGGTTGTACTATTCAAGTAAATGTGTTTCCCTGTATTTACTTGAAAACCTTCCTGTAAGTCCATTCAATCCCTTTCTCCTTCTTACTGTTAATTCCACCTCCAGCAGGCACAAATATACCAGCCCTCTTCAAGGGAGATCTAAAGAGTAATGTAAGCACAACCCTGCTGGGAAAGAAGAGGCTTCTCATTGTAATTTGAAACTGGTAAAGCAAAAAGAACTTAACCCTTTTGCTACCAGAAAAGCCTTCATTTTCGCAATTTTATAGCCATGCATCTAACACAGTACAGTGATGAATGGGGCATATAAATTCTAGGAGGGAAAAAAGCCAGTTTTCAAGCAGCACTCTGAAAATTTTGCCACCAATTTTATATAGTACTCTTTTAGATCTTTCTTTTAATAGTACACATTTAATACACTTCTATATTAAGTCTCAGGTTGTGGTTAAATTAACATGATATGTCTCAGTTCTATATTTGAGGTTATTTCTGGTTTTTATAAGTTATTAAAGTTTACTTCTTAAAAAATAAAAAGGAAAAGTTGTAAATTGAGGTTAATCTGTTGTTTTTTAATGACAGCCAGCTCTTTTTAGAATAAAATACAGTAGAGAATTAATCAACAGTAAATACATTCTAGCTCTCGAAGCAGTAGTTATAAAAACTCAATAATGGTATTTAGATAGCCCAGCCTTAATGGTCTTTAAATCAAAGTTTTATGCAGATAAGTATATTCATATTTCTCTTAAGAACTCAGTACAGTTGAAATACAAAAACCCTAAAACATAGTGTCATGATTCTTAACTTTTAAGTCACTTTAGTTGAAATGCAAACAGACTTACAAATTAGATACTTCTCATTTATTGTACTTAGTACTTTGATTTGTTTTAACCCATGCAAATAAACACATCAAATATTCTTCAAAATGACATGCAAATTAAAATTTGTCTTTTTAAATTTTGATGGTATAATGGGGAAAGTGCACACCTTTCTAAAACATCATACTGAATCCAAGGAAATGAGCAAAATACGTTTATCCTTAATGTTTAATGTCTTTAAAATTTAGAAGTCTATAATGATTTTGTGCAGTTGCAAATTTCCTAATCAGCTCTCACTTAACCTTAGGGTTGGTTCACAGTACTTTCATTGTCTGGAATAGTATTCTGATACCAGTGTAGGTTTATCAAGCGAATTCTAGAACTATTATGAAATTTTTAATGTTTTCCTTTACTCTGCCTAGAAGTGCCCGGTTTCTTGTTTAATTTCTTTTAAAATATTTCTTCTGAGTGTCTAAAGCAAAGCCATATTTCTCACAAGTTTTCAGTTTATTAATGAAGAGAAGATACTGAAAGAGCTTGCAGAATTTTATTGTATGCATTATTTTTTTTTTCTCACACAAACTCACTACACTAAAATTCAATGATGTTGTTTAGTATTTGCCTTACTGAAAGTTCTTTTTTGATAGTCATGTAGGATGCCACAGGAGCAGACTCAAATATTGACATACATGGATTATGCCTATAAAACCGATATCACTTGAATAGCAGTAGTGACGTTTGGAAGTAAGTGAAAAAATATCATTTCTGTAAGAAATGGTTTGAACCATTAAAATTATTGAAATTGTTTATTTCATACCCAAACCAAATAAATAATTTTTTGGTCATTGGTGTGAATTCAAATCAAGCACTTTGAGACAAAACTTCTCCTCTGCATGTATAAAACATATCTCAGATAAAATATATGACACTTTTCCTCTACATTTTAAAATAAATTATCAAGGTTATAAATTTGCTTTACATCTAGAGCTACAAGTAAAAACTGGACACACTAGAGGAAGAAACAACTCTTATTATCTTCCACATGTGCTGATTTTTTTCCTTAAGATACAGGAAGAAAAATAAAAATTAGCCCAGGTGTTGTGAGTTTCAAAAACATATTTTTCTAAAGCATAGTTTATAATATCAATCAGTGTAATTGTAATTTAATTCCTTAACCAGGCACATAGTGTACCTCTATATTAGAAATTAGTTGCAAATATTTTTGGTCAGAATTTTTAGTATCCACCCGCCCCCTACCTTCCCTTCCAATTCAGACTAGATTTGGCAAACATTCATTTTTCAAGAGGATCGACATGTGCAACTAGAGAAAGAAAACAAAGAAGGCAAAAACATGCCAGGAATAAAGAGGAAATGCTAACCACCAAAGAGTCAGATTCATTTTCAGTTAAAAGTAAATGTGTTTTACCACCTCATTTGGATGCTCAGGTAGATCTATATCTGAGTCTATGAGAGCAATTTAAAAGAAAAGTATTTTGCAACTGCATGGTATAAACCTTCCAAATTTCAGAGCATGTATTTAAAAGCTATATAAGTCATTGAATATATTGAATAAATACATTCTGAGAAAGAAGAAGTGGGGACAGGAGAAATATCCAGGGCATCACAAAAATTGTATCTAAATAGAAAAACATTTTAAGAAGAGGAGGCTTTATAAAAACTCACCTCTCAAAACAATTTACTTGGGGTATACATTAACATAAGTGACCTTCTGGTGGGGAACAGAGACGATTGAATTCACATAAGTATTTCTCCACTGTCATTTTTTGTTCGTTTTGTCTTTTCCTCACTAAAATCTGACACACTAGTCCATGTATATGTAAACCAGCTATGACCAATAGACAGATTTCATTTTTCCCAGACTTTAAAGGCTATAAAAGTTTCTTTTGAAACTTGCTCAACAGTAAGTTGCAGCATTTATAAATCTGTTTTGTCCTGAAAGTGTCTTCCTATTTCACTTCTGAGTTTTGGGTTGGTTTTGTTGCTGTTGTTGCTTTTGTCATGTTGGTTTCACCATGAAACAAAAACTTCTGATCGAAAGATAGCTAAAGACAGATATTCAATATAAATGGTATCTGCATTTCTATATTACCTTTCAAGTTTGGGAGACAATCCAAAATCATTTGAATATATCATAAAATTTTAAGCAAAAGCAATCTTAGATTTTGTTGGAGGTATTAAGGGAAAAATTGGGAAGGAGACCACTCAGGATATCGAGGAGCCTGGCAGCAAAAGGAAAATTCAGAGAAGACGTCCCCTGTCAGAACCTTTTTAGTAAGTACACTTACAAGTCCAGAACAGAGCAGCATTTGTGATATTAAACTGCCTTCAGTTCACTCTTTTTTTTTTTTTTGAGCCAAAAACAGAGCATATATAAACAGAGAATATGATGTGCATAATAGTGGTCCAAAGAAAAGCAGAGTGGTGCTACAACACCACCATCTGACTTAGATTTGCCTGCCGTAACCTGAAAAGGATTGTAATCATGAGCAGTCTATACTTTTTGTCTATGTGATTAATAGTTGTTAAGGAAAACTTGGAAATGAAAAACAAAATATAGTCACTAAGAGCATCTAAAATACTCGGTATTATTTTTAATGGATGATAACATTATTGAATATTTTAGGTAAACAGAATTTTTAATATGTTTTGTATTGCTGCAATGTTCATAAGATTGTTTTATATTATTTCAACAGAGTAGATATTTTGATAATACTTAAGGGGAAATAAATCAACATTTAATCATTAAAATACAAACACTGTTAATAAAATAGCAACCTAAGAATTGTATTTGATAAATAGACTCCAATTAACTGACCCCAGAATATTTGGTCAGTCAAATTATTAGAGCAAATGTTTTATCCATCATCCAAAGTGATAAAATATTTTAAATAGGTAGATTGACCATTAAACCATTATACAGTTAACCATGAAAAAAATCTTCATTTACAGAGCACTTTATAATTTTAAAACTCATCAAAACAATCCAACAATTGCATTTATTCATTTAACAAATATTTACTGGATGCCAACTATGTGACTACTATGTTCTATATGCTTTACATACAACAACAACAAAAGTCAAACAAGGTTCCTGATGTTACAGAGTTTACAATCATATGATATTATCATTTCAATTGATTTAAGGGCAATTATTTAAATTTGGTTATAATTGAGGTATTTTTACTTTTTTTCTTGAGAGATTAGCAAGAATGCAGGCTGCATAAAAGTGAAGGCTGAGTTTATTTTGTTCACACGTGTCAAATAGTACATATTAGCAATTTAATATTTATTGAACAATCTTTTTTTCTAATGAAGATGAACAATCTTGTATACATATTTTTTAAGAGCAATACTCTCTAGAAGCATAGCTATAAGGATTCATTAAGCACACCAGTTAACAAATTGCTGTATCTCTTAACAGGCTGGCTCTCTCTACCTACCTTCACACATAAGCTTACCTATTGCATACCTCAACTCACAGTTATGAGTCTAAGTGCTAACTTTGGTCAATACTAGACAATCATAATGACCCAGAAGGAAAAGTATCATGTATCATATGAGCACTTGCAAAATACCGTATTCTGTCATTAGAGGGAGAGTTGAATAGGTGATTGCCTATTGAATTAAAGTGGCCTTCGACCCAAAAGAGCAACTTCTGTTCCTGTCAATTAATACCTCATTTCTTTAAGTTGTAATGGCTTATTTGTTTTGTTTTGTCATTTAGCTGTTGTTTTTATGGCCCATGTTACAATATAAGAAGCCCTGAAAATTAACAAATATTAGCCCTGAAAATTAACAAAAATTAGCAATTAATACCACACCTGCTAAGGCTCAAACAGATATACAGTAGTCACCCCTTTTCTGCAGATATAGGTTTCAAGACTCCCAGTGGGTGCCTGAAACCACAAATAACACCAAAGCCCATATTTACTATATTTTTCCTTTACATACATATGATTGAGTTTAATTTATAAATTTGGCACAGTAAGATAATAACATAATAAAATAGAACAACTATAATATACTGTAATAAAAGTTATATGAATGTGATCTCTCAAAATATCTATACTCAACTCTTCACTTAAAGAAATACTTCCAGCTTCTCTTTGGCATATTTCAATTGCCAGTATCACTACTCGTGCTTTGGGGGAATTATTAAAATAAGGGTTATTTGAACACAAGCACTGTGATACCACATCAGTCAATCTGATAACAGAGATAGCTACTAAGTCACTAACAGGCAGGTAGCACATACAGTGTGGATACTCTGGACAAAAGAATGATTCATGTTCCCAGCAGGATGGAATGGAAAAACATGAGATTTTTATCATGCTAATCAGAAAAGTGCATAATTTAAAACTTATGAATTGTTTATTTATGGAATTTTCCATTTAATATTTTCCAACCTCAGTTGACCGTGGGTAACTGAAAATGCTAAAAGTGAAACCACAGATAAGAAGGAACTACTGTATACAGAGTTGAGATACACAGTAGATACTGGGGCGAGGTGAGGTCTGAAAATGCCTGGAGTGTGGGAAAAGGCACTTGATAAAGCAAGCTGGAGAGTACCAAAGTAAAACTCTTTAAACCCAGATTTTTCATACTTCGCACTTTTGCAGATAGAAGACTCTACAAGTATCTTACCAACGTGTTGACCAATTCAAAATCTGTAGGAGTGTTACAGTTCAGTGCAAGTTATAACTGCTAATTTATCCCAAATTCTATGAACAGCAAGTTAATCCTCAGTGGAAAATAAAATCTTTAAATAATACTAATTATGATATGTTCATAATGAGATAATTCGAAGAAAATTTAAACATTACTTTACCTAATTCAAATTGCCCTGATTGCATACTATTATCTGTAATGCTTTAATAAAATGGCTATACTATTTCTAGCATCTTTTTTTCTAGGGAACAGACAATATTTCATCATCAAAATCTCTAGGATAAATTTAACACCTAATACATGAGTTTCAACTAGATCACAAAACTTGTCCATTAGCAACAGAAAAAAATGCATCTTTGTCACCCAAGACTCATTAATATCCTACTACATGAGATGATATGAACTCTACTTCCTAAGATATATGACACCGAGGACATATAACTAATAAAGACAATGGGCAATAATTATAAATATTTAAACTATAAGCATGTAATATCTCACTAACACAAAGGTTCTCAAACCAGGTTGCACATTGCAATCATGGATGAGGAACAGGAAAAACTTTTAAGAAATACTAATGGCTGGGCCTCACTCAAGACAGATCAAATTATAATTCTTGAGAAGCAGCCCAGAAATCAGTATTTTTTAAATACTGACTAATATGTAGCCAAAGTTGAGAACCCTTAACAAATAGTCTTGACAACATTTAAACCACATACACACACATCATAAGAGTATGTTTCAGTATTATAATAGAGTTTCCAAATTAGAATAAGATCTTTGATTTTTCCTTGATTATGCCAAGATTTTCAGTATGTAATGAACTGTTTAAACAAATACACAGTGCTGGAATCCAGAAAACCTTTTGCACTCATTTGTACACTAACCACTGCTTATTCAGCACCTACTATAGCAATAAATAAAACAGACAATTCCTGCTCTTCTCAGATATAGAAGTCAGTTGTTCTACATCAGTTCTCTCAGATATTAATATTTGAAAGCTGACTTTAAAATGCAGTTTTTAATAAACAGAATGTGGTTGTATCACAGAATGAATAAGAATTTATTACTCGAAATGTCATCTGTTTATCAAGCAGAACTCTTTGCTCTCTTTTGCAGTTCTTTCTTGGATTATAATACAATGTGAATTGCAAGGCTTGCTTCGTTACATAAATCTTTAAAATTTCATTTAAAAAATAGCCATCTAAACTCACATAACAGGTGCCCTTTATGCCTATACCAGACATGTTCGGTTCTGAAATTTTCCTACCTTCCTGGTTTTTAGATATGCGTGTGCACGCGCACACTCACTCGTTCCTCAATGTGTATGTGTATTTCTGAAGTTCCCTCTCTCACTGGGCCTCCCGTCCATCTTCATTTCTCAGTTACTTTCTATATTTAAAAGCTATCGATTTTCTCTTCTTAAACCTTGCAGTCTCTTGATATCTCCTATCCCTCCATTTTACAATAAACCCTTTATCTAGGTGTCTCCATTTTTAAAAGCCTTATCCCTTCTAGTTTTCTTATCTAAAACTCTCTTTCAAGTGTGTAACTGTTTTCTTTATCTCTCACCTATCATCACCCAGCTCTTCCTGCAGGGTAATCCTACCCTCTTCCCTCCTAATCTCTAGTTCTTCCTTCTTCCTTCTAAAAGTGTTGTATTTTTTATAACTGCATGTTCATTAGGAAGGCAGTGATAACATCAAATTGCAGTATAATATTCTTGCCGGTGATAACTGCATTTTATTTTTAAGCTGCTTCTGTTGAAAGGAATGCAAATATTGTAGCCTATCAGCCCAACACTGGACCAGTGTTTTCAGGTGCAGATAGAAATCTTTTCAAAATACTCACGACTTTTTAAATAACAACAATTCTGAATTTTAATGATATATAGCCTTATAGTGAAAATACAAGAAAATAACCTAAATAGCTACTGAAATTAAATCTTGATGTCAGTCCATACCTAGAATAAATAATTATTTTGGGGTCCAAAGCATTAACTTCTTACTCTAAATTATTTTATATGCTGACATCAGAAACATTTCTCTTAACAGGAGGCTCTAGTCCAATATGCAATATTACTTAATCCTATCTTCTAAGTGTCTTTTAAGACATTTTTTACAGAAAATTCTCTAGATATGATGCTTATCAATTGAATAGAAACTTTCAATCATTTTTAAGGAATAAAATTAAGCCAAAATGTCTACAATTTCTAACGTGCTTCTTAAATCCATAAGAAAAACTCATCTACTACCATTAAGCAAAGACAATCTGATAATGTCTCTTAAACAAAGTGGTTTAAATGCTAACATTCACAACTGATCAAGCTTTCAAGCACTCGCTAGATGGCAAAAGTTATTTCCATGGAACTCTGAAGCAGTTCAATTATTCTGAGCTTTTTCTGTTCTAAATCTACTGATGCTCAAATGGGTGCACATTCTACAGTTATAAGCCTAAGAATGTGCTGGCATGATTCCTCTACCAAACTAAAATAATGAATCATCCATTTGCACTGGAATAAGGATTATTTAGAAGAATAAAATTAATAACTACAGGGCATGAGCTTAAAACTCATTTCCCTATAATATGTATACTATTTTCTTTGCAAGTATCCAGATGTCATCTGGATGCTTAAATCTTCTAATAGGCACTCACTGCTTCTTATCACTTAATCTGTATTCGAAAACTGTTGGCCAGGAAGCTGGATTTATTATCTGGCTTTTGCCACTTACTATCTGAATGACCTTGGAAAGTCACTTCGGAGTAATACTACTAGAGAGTAACAGGAAGGAGTCACTCTTCTGAATCTAAGTTTCTTCACTTATGAAATGGGGGCGGGGGGGAAGAATACCTCACCATGGGTTGTTGAACCCATTAAAAAGAGAATGAATGAGAAAATGCTTCATAATAGTCAATGTGTTTCATAATTTATTGTCATGGGCATGTGGCCCAGTAGAATTTAGATTCCTATAAGCTTTTCCATTGCTTGACGCACACTGATAAACAACTCAATATTTGTATTCCTGTTTTAAACATTTGGTGGAGAGAAAAACACTTAAGAACTACTATGAAAAGATTGTTCCCCAAAGGAAGGTTGTTAGGTCTACATACAGACCAAGCCAGGGATTTTATGCTGTTATCTTTATGCACGATCTCCTAATATCTTGAAGGACATAAAGCATCTCTCTCCTTCTTAGATAGCCCCCTTGTTTTATCAGCCCTTCTCAAATCTGTTCCTATTTTATCCCAGTGCTGTGGCAAAAAAAAAAAAAAAAAAAAGGTTTGATTAAGGAACTGCTCTTCTACTGCACAAGGAAGAAATTGTAAAAATGCACAACTATCCCAAGGTTTTCCACTAGTATTAAGGAAGTAGTCTGCTTCAGACCCTGGTGAGTGAAAAGAGAAGAAAAAGGTTTGCTCAGCTTTGACTCAAGTAAGCAACATATGACCAACGGCTAAGAGTAAGAATTGTCCAAAACATAAAAATATACCTGCAAAGATGTAATGTACCAAAACAGAGCCATTGACACAATTTATAGCATTGATTTTTGCATTAAAAGAATTAATATGAGTAGTGGTTCTGGTACTGCCTACTTTGTTACACATGAGAAAGGTAATTACTTAATACCTTTGTCTCAGTTTATCTAAAAAAATGGAATATTAATATTTACTTCAAAGGATTGTTATAATTCTTAAATGATAAAGTATGTGAACATTCTTTCATAAGTGTAAAGCAATCATTATGACAGCATTGGTTACATTTATTATTAAGAACAGTTTCATTGATAGGTGCACTGAACAATTTTCATACCTTTATAGAGAGATTGCCCAAACATTTAACATATCAATATATATTTAGAATAAACAAATATATTTTAATGGTTATGATGATGAAGGGGAATTATAGTATGCAGTACTTTCCAAAATTTTACCACAAAGTCATTTAAAGCTGACTGCTTCTTTGCAAAACACATCCTAGGACTAGTCTTCAACCAGCACATTTTGGGAAAGAATAATCTTTCTAATCTGTCTTGTTATAATTGGAGAGACAAGATGAAACAGTGATTAAGAGTCTATGTTCAGGAACCAGAATGACTCCGTATCCTTGATTCACTTTTTCATAGTGGTATAACCATACTCTGCCTCAGTTTCCTGATAGGTAAAAGGGGGATAATAACAGTTCCTATCACATATGATTTTATGAGGATTAAAGGAGCTAATAAAGGTAAAAAGACTTAGCACCGGGCCTGGCACATAATACATAATAATTGTCAGGTACAATTAGAGTGTACTGCTTGATGACCAATTCCCAGAGGATAGGACTTTCTTCTCATGTATCACTATACCCTCATGCCTAGCACAGAGTTTGGCACACAGATGCCCAGATGAATGAATGTTCATTCATTTATTTAAAAATATCTACTAAGCATCTACCTGTAGCTAAACAATAGCATTTATTAAACAAATATTAATAAGTATTTATACATCTTATTACTTTACTAATAAAGCATCCAAGTCTAAGAAATGTAGGTCATGATTGTGACTGGTCCATGCAAACTGCTATTACATTGATAATGCAGCTTAACAAAATGCATTCTACAATTTAATATCAAAAGGTCAAAATGCTTATCTCCTAAAGGACAATTTCTTATGCCAATGTGACTTAGAACCTAGCCAAAGGTGCCAGATGAACTATAATAGGAATCTAGAAATATATGCTTAAACAGTTTTCTTAAACTGAAAAGATACAGTTTCACTTTTTTAAATTACATAAATACCTTGAAAAATACTACATGGAAATAAACAATCATAGTATGAATCCAAGGTACAAAAATTAGTTCACGACTTTTGCTTTTTCTCTTCCTGTTATTGACCAATTGTAGACAATTTCACTGTCACTTGCATTCTTTCAACTAGGAAACAAGGAAGTAGAGGAAAGATGAAATTAAAACTAGTCAAACTGGCCCTGTCCTAGAAATTTTTCTTAGGCGGTAAAAGAGCTTTACAAAAATGAGGAAAGGGATTTAAAAAGACTTTGCCGTTAACAGATAACCAAAAAATAAATTTTTATTCCTTTTGATAAAATCAGTTCTAAAAACTAATTTTGGCTTACCAACTAAAAATAACTATCATTCAAATACATAAAAGCTTTCTTTAGAAGTTGTTTTAAAAGTGCTATGAATGAATGGTTCATTAATTTGGATTTGGTATTATTTGCCAAATATAGCCAATCATAACATTTATACATGGTAGATGGACAGAGATAAAATTCCCAAGTCCAAATATGTAGCCGTAATACATGGAAGAGTTTACTTTTTCTCACATTTATGAGAATAAAAATGAAAGTCTTTTGGTGTTCAGACCAAACTCAAAACAAAATTCTAAACTTCTGTTTCAGAATTTTGATGCCAAGCCTTAGCTAACAAAGTAACAATCCACAGTACTGTTGCAAAGTTCTAAAAAAATAAAAAATAAAAAATAAATTTTAAAAATGGGGTTTTATACAAACACTGACAGGCTCTGACCATCAGTGGCATTAGAAGGCGCCACCATAATTGCAGTCTCTTAAGACATAACTTATTTCAAGCGAAGTATGAGAGCCAATATCTTGTATTTTAATTAAGAAACCTGGACTTTGTTTATAATAATTGGCTGTTAGGTCAATTCTTGCCAGAATATACTTGTAAAAGTGAATTTTTGCCTCAAGTAAGCTTTCATTTAAGATTTTGGAACAGATTTAGAATTTGGGGCTGAAATCCTTTCCAATTATTTATTTTAGTTGATTTCATTATAATACTAATAGCATATTATATTTGTACATATTTTCAACCTACTTACAATGGACAAATATTTATTATTTGCTTCTTGAAGAAAACTTTTAATCATGCTGATGAAAATATATTGTCTGCTATGAACATAAAAGCCAAATTGTTTTCCTCATTTAACTAGTTAGACTTGAAAATAAATCACTGTTTGCACAGTGTTATAAAATGACTCAATTAATATTGAAGACAGAGTAAAACACTAAAGGGATCATCTAATAATAGATAAAACAACTCAGATGTGAAATAGTCATATGTTGATTCTGAAAATGCGTATTTTTTGGCTGTTCGGATCAAAGGATTCTATACAAAAAAACCCTTTAAAGCTCTTATTGCCAAAATTTTTTCTTTTCAATCATAATTATCTTTTGGAGTATGTGATAATAGTAATATTGCTTAATATTTGTTTTAAAAGTAAATTAGAGGCAGTATACATTTGAAAACATACTTCTAGAAAATGAGATTCCAAAGAAAACCAAATGGAATACTGCCACCTTTTGGTTACATAAATTATAAAGTTGCAGAAGTTTACTGTAGCCTTTTTAGACCTACTTTTGGCTTTTAGAAATAACAATCTTATCTCTGTTGGTGTGAAAATATCCATCTCCAAATTTTCTCAGTTGTAGTCCTTTAAGTATTTCAGTTTCCATTTTGCAAGTTTGTCCCCAAACTCTTGAACTTAAGAACCTGGAAACAATTCTTCCTGTTTATTTTGTAAAGAATGGCAAGTAATGACCTACTAATGAAAAACACAAAGGGACTTTTATATCCTAGGGATCTGTCATGAACATTTCTATTACATCTCTTTATATCAAACCACACAGCTACCCTACAAAACAGGATTTTGAAATGACACACTCAAATTCCCCAAAGCACTAATAGTATTTCTTTCAGCTAGAAGGATTTATACCTTCTCACCCCATAAGTGTTTTATGTATACAGTTTTAAATTATAGGGCAAAAGAAATGATACAGTAGGTGCCTAGGCACATATAGGGACTAATTAGTATGTGAGGATAACTGAAGGGCTAAATATAGACAGATTTCATTTAAGACAGGATCTGAAATTATGAGGTTGTCTAAGCAGAGGGACACAGTTAGGGAAAGCAAGACTGGCAAAGTAGATAAACATTCATAAATAAGGTAAATAAAGAAACTGGTTGAACAGCAAATTATATATATATATATTTTTTCAGTCCATTTCCTGCAACCTAGCCAACTTTACTAAGAAAGAGCCCCTCTAGCTATAAAAGTAGAGAAATAGTAAACAATATGTACTCAAAATTAAATAATAAGAAAAATATATATAGATGAACATAAAGAAATATTGCTAGGTGCCAGCAACAAAGAAGAAATATAAAATCAGATATTTGTTAAGTGACTCAGTAGATGTTCAGGGAGTTATCAGACTCAGGTAGCGTTTCATTTCTAGCGGTTGCAGATTAAATGTCCATTTGTAACATAAACATGATTTTGGACATATATGAAGTTATAGATAAAATGTGAGATCCCTGTAGAAAGTTGGAAAAAATAAATTGACTCCTGAGTGAGAGAGAGGGATAGAATCACTATACCTGGTAAAGTCCGGGGCAGTAACAAGGATATCTGATGTGGCCTGAAAATCCAAGAGGAAAACATAAAATTCTCTTTTAAAAATTAAAACAAAAGTCTGCATGGTACTATACTATCTTTCACGACAGGAGTAGAATCTCCAAGCCTAGAAATGAAAAACTAATCATAAACCAATTAAGTTAATATAGATAGCAGCACTTCAACAACTTAGGGTCCACAGTATTTCAACATTGGGAAAATACAGAAGTAATGGGATATTAATTCCAATTTAGGTAATGAAAAGATTAGCTTTCTTCTCAGATGTTCTCTCTCTTTAACTCTCTGGCTCTCTCTTTTGAATAACCAGCTGTCCTGTTGTGTAGACATTCGGACAGCCTATGGAGAGGCCCACGAGGTGAGAACCTGAGGCCTACTGGCAACCACGTAAGTGAACTTAGAAGATCTTCGGAGGCCTGTCAACAGTAACGTGAGTGAACTTAGAAGCTAATCTCTCCCCCTATCCACCCTTATCATATCGTCAGATGATACCAGAGCCACAACCAACAGTCTGACTGCAGTTTCATGAGAGATCTTGAGCCACAGTATTTATTTATGCTGGGGCAAGATTCTTGACCCACAGAGAACATGAAATAATAAATGTTTGTTGTTTTAAGCTTCTAAGTTTGGAAGTTATTTCTTATGCATCAAAGGACAGTTTCTTAGATGAGTAAGACATCCTTTAATCTAGGATAATTATTGGTATCAGTATCTCAACATTCGTAATGGAACGTTAAAGAATATCACCAGATGGTCTAGTTCCCAAAGAATTTGGATCTGCCATCGACTTCACATATATTGATATTTGGTAGTCATTAAAGGACATAAATATTAAAATCTGTTTCTATTTTTTAAAAACATGACTGAGAAATTAGTTATGCAGAAAAGATTATCTAATGAACACGTCATTTATATGCTCTGAGAATATTTGATCTAAGGATAAGGTGTAAAATAAGCTATATTAGCTTAGAACTTCAATAATATTGATGTTGAGAATACTATCCATCTCTAAATATATCCTTTTCAAAGCATCACATGATATTTTATTTTAAAATGTAGTACTAAGGAAACGTGTTTCTTCTGTAATTTTTTTCATTCATTCAATAAATATTTTATTTATCGCCTTACTGTGAATTAGGCATTTAAATTGGTCCTGGAATATATTCGTTAGAGAAAAGGTGTGTCTATTCTCATAGACATAACCATCTAAGGAAGTAGCAAATATTAAACAACTAATCCTTAGTAAAAAAAAAAAAAAAAAAAAAATGATAAGGGGAGAGCTTTAACCTAAACCCTAAATTGAAAGATATCAGACATCAAAGAGAAGTGTTAGACAAACATAAAAATTTTCAAAGGAGATTTTTAAAAACCAGTTAAATAACCTGTAAGTCCTTTACCTGAAGAGTAGAAAGAGGTCAAAACTAGAGAATACTGTTGATGCATTGCAAGTCCCTCCTTGTTTCCAGAGGAAAGAGTCTGGGGAGGGTGTCTGCCTCTAACAATGAGTCCCCTCAGAGAACTTGACACGTGCAACTTAAAGTTGGGAAGTGAAATGAATGGTATTTTACTCTCACCGAGAAAATGTTAAAGGCAAGAAGCCTTGGGCTAATGGCTGTGATGGTGGGGAAAGGGAGGAAGCTGAGTTGAGATAGGCCTGTTTTTCCAGAATTCAGTACAACAAAGATACTTGAGAATATTCCATAGACAAGGTTTGGGCCACAGATGGGGGAAAGTCAGTGTATTGAGTTGTATTAGGGCCTAGCCTACGAAGGCTACCTAAGGACTGAACTACTTCAGCAGAAAGAAGTTAAAAGCCTCCCTCCCACACACACATACACATACCCTGGATCTGGATTCTTGGAGCCAACAAAAGCAATGAACTACAAGTGAAGGCATCACCTACATCAAAAGAGTAGATGAGAGGTCTCTGGTGATGGAGGACAGAAACAATTCTGAGTAATCTACGTGAGTACTTTACAAAAGAAAAGTGTCCACGTTGAACATCTGTAGGCCCAGAGAATGTGAAGCAAACACACGAAACTGTGCAAATAAAAAATAATCTCTGCTTTTATCTTCCTGTATTAGTCCCCTAAGGCTGCCATAACAAATTACCACAAACTGGGTGGTTTGTAACAATACACACAACACAGTGCTAGAGGTCTGAAATTAAGCTGTCAGCAGGGCCATGCCCTCTCTGAAGGCTCTAGGGGCAGGATCCTTCTTTGTCTCTACCATTTTTTTTTTTTTCAGTGTCTGCTAGCAATCCTTGGTCTTCCTTGGCTATAAATGTTTTACTCTAAAATATCTGCCTCTCTCTTCTCAGAGCCTTTTTCCCTGCATTTCTGTCTGTATCTCCTCTTCTAATAAGGAAGCCAGTCTTACTGCATTTAGAGACCACCCTTATTCGGTATGACCTCACCTTAACTGATTACATGTGCAAGGACCCTATTTCCAAATAAAGAGGCATTCTGAGGTTCTAGTTGACATTAATTTTTGAAGAAACTATTCAACCAAGTACACTCCCTTACCTCCTCACCCTTCAAATTCCCAGAGTGATCAGTAAATGTAGCTAGTGATCAAGAAGATAAGCAGTCAATGAGAGGGACAAAATGACCGTCTCACCTTCAGCTTCAGACTCCTCCCAAACCCTTTCTGCCTTGATTCTGCATCTTCATCTTACGCCAATCTCCACCTTTTGGTCACATTCACCTTCCTCAAACTTGTCACACTTGCCCTTGCTATTAGGCTTTTACACTGCTGTTCTTCCTGCCTGGAATACTCTACATGAGTACTTTACAAAAGAAAAGTGTCCACGAAAAGAAAAGGGTCAGTTTTTCCCTCTCATTGACTGGACTACACCTACACCTTAAAGTTATGCCTATCTCTTCATAGTTCAGATGAAATCTTAACTTCCTCAGGACCCAAATGCTAGTTATTAGTCTTATACCAGTCCATGGCAAAGATTTTTATGACAAAATCAGCAAAAAATAATTTATAGTAATAATGATACAACAATAAAAACAAATTGATAGATGGATAGATGAATGCATATGTATATGTATATAAATTTAAGCTCAGGCATGAATGTAATTGCACATTATGCTTTTGGGGGGAAGACTGATTTTTTATACTGATATTTTGCTTTTTCTGCCTTTTTATATTAAAACACATTTTATGTTAGCTTATTATAGTACTAGCACGTGGCAGTGTTTTTAATTTTCCTTAATTGTCAAACACAGATAAAAAAATTTTAAATAAACAACTTTATGTCAGTAAAATTTGAAATT
Organism: Rousettus aegyptiacus; assembly: GCF_014176215.1. NCBI lineage: Eukaryota > Metazoa > Chordata > Mammalia > Chiroptera > Pteropodidae > Rousettus > Rousettus aegyptiacus. The sequence continues at coordinate 109,462,334 of NW_023416284.1, forward strand.
TTATTGGCTTGTATAATCTTAAAGTCTGAGAAGCACAGACAATTTAATGATAGGACTTTTAGATGGGCCAATTAAGGAGCAAAAATGTTAAAAAAAAAAAAACATATTCACTAAATAACAAAAGGACTCTTTGTACTAACAATTGTCTGTTTCTCTGTGTTTTTTACTTTTACCCTCACATCTACTAGATTTGTTTTTATTCTTTTATTTACCTTTGATCCCTATATCATATTTCTCAATAAATTCACTCACTGTTGACTTACTTATCCTAGTCCAAAAGATCACTTAACTCAGTGCCTTCCTTCATAAAGCCTCTGAATTTATTTCACATCTCCTTAAATGTTTATTGGTTCCTATCTAATCAATCTATTACCTTAGGTTATGTCCTTTGATTGCATTCTCTGCTGCTGTTCACAGATTCATGCTGTATCAGCTGGGCCCTCCTCACTACACAAGTTATTTATTACTACTGCTACATCATTGACTCCGTATTTAATCTTCATGGTGACTTCTCCAAGCTAGCCCAGTCATTTTATCTTCTACCCCAATTCTGTACTCACTTTACCCATCTTCACTAATGCCATAATTTATTAAGATTTTAACAAATTTTAAATTAATTCCCTTTCTACCTCAAAATGATTCGGTATCCCCACCAATTTTCTTTTCTCTTCTAAGCCATGTGAAAAGGTGCCTTGAATCTCTCCAGTCTCTTATACTTGCAGTGATTTCGTACCATCCTACCTCGCTCAAGATCATCCTCCACTACTCACCCCTTTTTAATGATTTTTTACCACCTGCCATTGTCAGTCATCTGACAAATATTCATTCATTCTAAATATACATTGATCTCAAAATAATACAAACTGTTTCAACTGCCAATCAGATTGGCAAATTATCATTATTATTCAATCTCTTTCCTATCCAAATTTCCACCATTTTATCACTATGCATTTATCAACTGTATTAATATTTTGTCTTCACCATTTAGCTGAAACTGTTTTCTTACGTGTTAACTCTGATATCCTAATTAATCTCGAAAAAGACTTTTCTCCATTCCTGACTTTTTCTGATCTATTCCAACAGCATTTAAAATGCAATTACAATATTTAACAATGTTGACCCATTATTTTACTGTGAAAATTTTTCTTCTCTTGAATTATAGAGTACTTATTCTCCTTCTCTATCTGTATATAGATAAACACTTCCTGGTCATTAAACCTTGGTAAAATATCAGAGCTATTCTCATGTGTTCACCTTTTAAGATAAATCTCCCAAGACTTTCCCCTCGATCCTGAGAATATCACTTGTTATATATCTCTATCAATGTCTGCTCTATCAATACACTTATTTCTTAGACTGTACCTCAAAAGATAATGAGCTCCTTGAAAGCAGAGATTCTTGCTTTTTCATCTTTGGGACTTCAATGCTACATTATGCTAGGCACATAGTTAGATATTCTGTAACTTGTTTATAATTAATAAATGAACTAATTAATTATTGGGAATTAACAAAATGAATACTGGCTAAGGAATATTCTAGGCAAATGTAAGAGGAAATATAGAGTCCTAGAGGTCAGGAAAAGTATGTATATTCAAGGGCAAGATGTGAAGTTGGTTGTATCCGGGGATAAAGCTGGAGAGGTAAGCGTAATCCAGATTATAAAGGGTCTTGGATCCCCTGCAACACAGTTTTTGGACCTTATCCAAAAGGTTATGAGAAACCTCTGAAAAATGGTTAGAAGTTTAATTGTAATTGAACAATTTTAAGTCATAACTCTAAGTCATAAACTCAGATAGGCAAAAATTTAACATTCTTTTTCTGTAATTTCTTCAATCTCAATTTTTTAATTGCCTTACTGCACTTTAATCAATTCTATGGAAAAAGGATTATTTAAATGCTTTCTACTTAAGATTTCCCCTTTTTCCACTTCTCTTTCTCTTCAGGGATCATTTAATTCTATGTCATAAAAGGAAGGCACTTGGTCTGTGGACATTGGTATCTGTCCATGCTGTTATCTAAATGCAGAGTCAAACAGGGCTCCTTAGATTCTGTATCAACTGGGTAAATGATATTACCATTCACTAAGAAAAAAGAGGAATAAGAGCAGGAGTCAGAATGGAGGATGCTATCTTTGCAGGGTCTGTGAGACAATCAGGAGATTAACTCGAGCAAGCAGATGAGCATCTGGGATTTGGAGCTCAGGAGAAAGAGCTAAGCTGACATGGTGATATGGGGCATCAACACAATGCCTGACAAAGATAGCTGCTCAATAAATACTTGTTCAAAAAATACATTAGAAATGGTGGTTGAAACCATGGGAATATAACTGTAGAATAATAATAATACATAATGGCTGAAAATAGGAGGTTAGGAAACTTGAATATGGATGAAACAAGTTAAGATAGCATTGTTCTTTAAAGTGCCAGATGTGTAGGGAAAGAAAGAGATAGTGGTGTCACAGAAACCAAGATAGCAGAGAGTTCAAAAGGGTGGATTAACTACCATTCTCAGTAGTTCAGCGAGGTCAAGGGAGATAAGAAATAGAAATTGTCTGTCATATTAAGCCACAGAGACATCATCAAAGATCTTTGCCTAAAGAATTTTGGTGGGGTGGTCTTGATGGAAATCGAATTTTGAAGTGTAAAAAATAGTGAAATGATGGAAATAATAAATAAAAATAACTATTGTACAAAAAAAAAAAAAAAACCCTGAAAAGTAAAAGGAAGAGGAGAGAAAGGCTTCTACTAAAGGTGAAAAAGGGTTAAAAATATTTGATAGTTGCTTGCATTTAAAATTGAAAAACAGAATTTTTTTTTCACTAGTTAGTTCGCTCATCTAAGATCTCTTATTATAATGGTCTATGCAATCTCTGCATCACTAATATCAAAATTATTGCTAAATGCTATGAATTCTTTCTGAGTAGCAGTGTTCACATTTGCCCCAATTGTTTATTTCGTTCTTCTATCACCACTCCCCTGAAATATATCTTCTTAATCTTCCTTAAGTTACCTTATACAACAATTTTATGTTATCTTACGAAAACATTGCTTTGATCATATCACACACCTTCACAACATTTCCAGTACTTTTCTATCACCCATTAAATAAGGAAACACTACTTTCATTTACAAAGAGAAAAAAAAATCTCGAAATTATTGCTCAGCTCATTTAAACTCCATTTTTCCAAACTATTGCATTTTTCATGTCATTCTCTCCTCCTACAAATATCCTCTCCACTTCCTTCGCTTATCTAAATTCTATACACCATCTCAGACTCAGTTCAGATGTCATTTCAATGATGATATCTGCTTTCATCTCTTCAGATAGAAGAGATCACTTTTTCCAGGAGAATCTGACAGTCTTGAATTCTGACACCTCTTATCACACTTTTTACACACTGTGTGTGCTAAAGTAGTATGCTGAACTCCCCTAGTAGATAGTAAATAGACTGAAGATAGAGAATATTCTCAAGTATCTCTGAGCCCTCACAGAGCCTTATATAGTAGATGTTCAATAACGCCAGTAAATATGAGAATTCAGCAATGTTAGTGAAAGAAGAGTCAAGAAAAAGAGCAAGTTGAAAAGACTAAGACAAAATTTAAAAAAATTGAGACATTTAAATATTATTATTACTATTATTATGGAATTTTACAGATCATAATATGTACAAACGCTTCTTGATTGTGAAAATCAGTTTAAAAATGAATTCAGTATACGCAGCTAATGATGATACTAACGTATGTAGAGTCATCAACATACGTTAAACATATCATGGAACTGTGCACTGTCAAAGGATTGTATGGGAAGTGTTTGCAAGCAAAAGTAAGGGTCCTGCTTGCTTATTATACTGAAAAGTGTAGTAATGATGTATAAACTAAGAATATGGTCTCATGGAAATTTCTGAACTAAGAAATAATTCCAGTTTGATTCAACAAAGAGTTTGAAGTGTTTTTTATGTCTAAAACACTTTAACATAGTATGACATAGAAGATGGTAAGATACAGGACCTCCTCAATAATCTTATAGTCTAATGAGAGAGACAGATAATTGCTAACAGCGTGAGATTACTGCTCCAGCCTCAAAGGCCCAGCACAAAACTTAAGATGTTCATGGCAGTCACAGGGATCACTGTCATGGCCCTAGATACAGTTTCATCTGGCTGCCATCTGAGGCAGCTGAGGTGGCAGTACGAAAGCCTCCACAGACAGGTACCAGAAATCTCCCATTGGACAACTCCTGTGTCTTTAGCATTCAGCTCTGGCTTTTCACCCTATAGAACTGGGGCCTCTCAGGCATGGTGGCTGTGATCTAGTGCACTAGAGCCCCGCTGCCTCCATCCTGTCAACTTTCATATTATTTCCACCTCTGCCATTTTGTATTAACACCCTTCGACTCAAATTTAGTCTTGACTAGAACTGGCTGCTAGAAATATTACACAACTCAGTGAGCCACATATGCAATTTTAAATTTTCTAGTAGCCACAATTTAGAAAGATACAATGAAACTAGTAAAATTAATTTTAATAATATTTAATTCAATATATCCAACATAGTAGCATTGCAATATGTCATTAAAAAATTAAGATGTTTTACATTTTTATACGTCTTTGAAATACAGTGTTGTATTTTATGATTACAGTGCATTTCAATGCAGACTAGCCACATTTTAAGTGCGAGGTAGCTACCATATTGCACATTATAGTTCTAGCCGTTTGATATCCACAGAAATCCAAGGTAGAAAAGACACTCAACAAGGTGCAGTTGTTTTCTTTGTAAAAAAAAAAAAAAAAAAAAAAACAGACCAATGAATTAATGCCTTTAAAAGTTATACACTACTCAGATTTTTCTATTTAAAAATATCATTTAAAAAGACAGATGCAACTAAATGCCAGCTAGAGATGCAGATTTAACTGCTATGAAAATACAAAAATCAAAATTTCTGAGGAGAAATGGAAAAGAAGAAGTTTCAGGCCCTGACCTAAAATTTGAAAGATGAGTGGAATGTTGAGAGAGGAGAACTGGGCTGGAGGACGAGGTGGGTAAATCCTAACACAGTGTGTCACCAGAGCAAAGTTTCAAAAGCTTCAACTTGTATAATATATTCATAGAAGAGTAAATGGTCCAGCCTGGGTGTGCTGCATGGGAAAATATAGAAAAAATATGTAAAGCGGGCTGAAATTTGAATTCAGAGCCTAGGTGTTCAGACCTGACCTTGATAAAAAGAACAGAACTGCTTCCTTATCTTTGTTTTTGGACAAATTAGGGCTGCCTAATATCATTATGAATCAATATATATTGTACTCTTCCAGGTTACTTTTCTTTCAATTTTCTAAGCTTATAACATCCTTCTATTGTGTTCTAAGAGTGTAAGCAGTGGGATTAGCCAATAGTTATATCCCATCCTGAGTGCCTGTGCCCTTTAAATTTTATGTGAAAGGAAAGAATCAGGCCCATGATTAAGCCCTTATTTTATAGGGAAAAATAACAATTTTATCCAAGAAAATAATGATCTTATCTGGACAATAAAGTGGTAAGGTATAAAAATTTAGTAGGAGTTATTTTAAAATTGACTCTATATCTAAATTATAATTTTTAATTTTATTATGACTTTACATTATTTCTACCCTAGCCAGTTTAATCCTAGAAATTGTTATAAAATATTGTGATACATAAAGAATGAAATTATGACAGATTCCTGGCCCCAGGAAGTTAGCAGCTTGATAACTGCTAGAGTAGGGAGAGAGAGTTACAGTTTATTGACTACAGGAACGTGCCAAACACTAAGTTTTTTGCATATATAACCTATTTATTCCTTACAATAACTCTGTGAGTTAGATATCCTTTCTTACATTAATATGGCTTTGGTTCTGAAGTTTATACATTCAACAAATAATTTTAAATTTTAAAATTAACTTTTAAATAATTAACATATATTTTCAAAAATATTTGTTGGATAAAACAATGTTTAATGACTTATACAAGGACATACATGAACTACTTGGCAGACACAAAATTGAACCCAGATCTCTGATCCAAGGACCACAATCCTAAACATGTTTTATTGACTGTCTGCATCATGGTTCATAAAAAACAATATTGACTCTAATGAAGAGGTGATTGTTATTTGATAAATCTAGACTTTTTATATAATTATGTTTGCAAACTTAACGCAGCACTAGGCACATAAAAACCAACCTGTTGATATTGGTCATTATTACTAATATAATTTATGCTATTGATTAATAAGATAAGCCTAGCCGAAATATTAAGCAGTAAAATTTCTATTTAAAAAATTGATTACTATGTTAGAATTCACCAGATGACTATAAATTCTTCACTTTACTTTGAAATAAAAGAGCTCTAGGGAGAAGGATCTATGTGAGATGGATCCTTCTGCTAGACACAGAAAGAGTAAGAGCCAAGGCATTCTGAAGCAGGAAAGTTCAGAGTATTTGTTTTTCTTTTCCCCAGTCTCAGATTTCCAGAGGCCCCAAATATAAGCAAAATAAAAAGTCGAAAGGTAAGGTTTAGATGAGCGTGACTCATTCGTTCAGAGAAAAAGGTCAAGTTCCAAATAATGGGAAAGAAGTACCCTTGAGGAGAGGGTAGTTGGAGAAGGGACTCGGGTTGGGTCAGGTTTTTAAAGTGACATGGAAGCAACTTTCTATAAGATCAGAAAAGCCAGATAGAGATGTTGATGGCAGAGAAAGCTTAAAACCAAGTAATAATTCAGACCTAGTCAGGAAGCCCATGACAGAAAAGAATGATACAGTCTCATTTCCTAATTAGATAGATGTCAATCTTGAATATTCAATGTTCTGTCAAAAGATATTAAGATTAAGCTTTTAAAAGTACACAAACCAAAATAAACAATATTTAAGATAAAAATCCTCATGGTTTTATTAGGTGGTGTTTTTTGTTGTTGTTGTTTCAAAAAAAAAAGGAAAACTGAAAGACAAAAGCAAAGATATATTGAAGCTACTCTCAAAGTGTCTATCAGCAAAGAACAAGGAAATAAGAGGCAGAAAATAAATATAATAAAGAAGGGATGATATCCACACCTCTGACTTCTGGAAAAGCTACGTAAATGCCTAATTCAAAAGGAATCATGATAAATAGAAACATTTACCCAGAGAAAAATTATTACTGCTAAAAGCACTTCCCAGTAAGGAAATATTATGTAACAAAGTATCTAAAGAGTGTTAGTTTTTGAAAGTAATTTATTAAAGTAAAAAAAAAAAAAAAAGTAATTTCTTAAAGAACCCAAAGAAGAAGATCTCTTAGTTAATCTTGAACCAAAAGAAATTTGAATTATTTCCCAAAGACTTAGAAACAATTTATTTTAAAAAATTTAAGCATCTTATAAAAGTAAAACACCTATTCGCTTTTTTTTCTCACTTAAAAACTACCCAGCAAAAGCTAAATTAATCTCCATGGACTAATGAAGGGTGATGACCCTAAGTGCAACCCAAGCCTGCAAGATAATGGCCAATATGAGGAAGTGAGTACATTTAAACTCTTCTCTAGATGCTCTAAATTGTATTGTTCTGTTCTTTTTAGGGGAGATGGAATTTGGAGAACACTGAGTGGTGTTGTATTTATGTGTTAAATATGAGGCTAATACCATACCAATCATTGTTGGAATGCAAATATATCATTATTAATTTTCCTGGTGTCCAATAACCAGAAGGGTAAAAAGAGAGGTACGATCCTACGTATTTCCTTACTTAAAATCTTTGTCTCCGTCTCCTCCAGGAACTTGAGTCTATTTTTTCCTCATTAATTACATTTCAAAAATTATTTCCCTTATTTTAATTGTCACTGAAATGCACAGAAGGAATCTTCATCAGACCAAAGCATAGGGATGGAATTTGCGAGCAGTACAATCAAATTATGTCACTTATTACATTAACATTGACACAAGTGGGAGGAAAATACACGAGTAAGGACAGAAGTGTGCATGGGGCCAAAGGGTGGAAGGAGACAATTTCAGACATGGTGATATTTGATCTGAGTCCCCAAGGAAGAACTTATTCTTTAGTACAGAATGGTCTTTCTTTAGCTGAAAAAGTCACTCATTTCGACCTTGTGCTTGAGCTAGAATTGGGACAGGGAGGAGAACCAAGAAATCTCTTCAGCCCTTAGATTAATGAATTGCCACAACAGATTTTGAAGACTAGTTTTTTCTGCCTACCAAATATTATCAATAAGAATTTAAGGAGGTCAAGAAGGCATGGGAAGGAGTTCCCATTCAGCACATGCAGAAGAGCGGAAGATGAGAATTCATTTCGCTCCCCTAGGAACTTTGTGTTGCTAAATTGCTGGGCACATTTGAGTGTAGATGAAAGGAAAGCCAGGAGAGTGAGGGGGGGCCAAAATGTCGTTGATCTTGAGCTCCAAGAAAGAATGTTTAGTTTGTCAGGAGTGGGGAGTGAAAATTTTTTTTAAAGCAGAGACTTCACATAATCAACTACCTGTAGTCACCATATGGACAAAATAGAGAATCTCAGAATTAATGCTGGCAACTAGGAAAAATTGCAATGTAAGAGGGGAAACTAAAAGTTAGTGTTCAGGTAATTGATTTTTTTTTTCTTGGTTTCCATTTACAACTTGAAATTTCTTAACTCTACATAACTGGCCATATCCTCTCCTCACTTCTCCAAATATTAGCTCAAATATTAATTTACAAAATCTTCTTAGACAAAGGTTTTCTTTCTCTTTTCTGAAGATCTAGAACTCCTTGTCTGTTCTTTTTTTAATTGCAGGAATCCCAGTTGTATGTAAATTATTCTTGTTTTAGGACTTAAACAAGTTCAGGACAGATGAAGTAGGAACGAGTAATCTATTTGCATGAAGAAAATAAACTGTGGGAAAGACTTTAAAGGAAATAAGAGCAGGCACACAAGATTGGCAACAACCTCATTTTTAGAGGATTGGATAATTTGGGAACAGCCTTCCTTTCCTCTCCCTGCAAATTAGTCTTAATCTCAGGGAGAGAGGGAGATATTGGTAAATGGCTATAGAGCCTGAGGACCATCAACTCTCTCAGCACATGAAGCGTTTTCACACAGCTCACAGAGCAGCTTCAGCTGTAACATCGCTTTGGCACTAAAATTTCAGTAGATAGTTAAACGATAAGACTGAAGGACGAGGAAAACTCTTTAGTAGAGTGCAGAAAATGAGTCTGGTGTCTTTGAAAATGAAAATAGACAATAGGATGTACACAAACACACAGAGAGCCACAAAAGTCGAGCTTTAGATGACACATAGTACCTCAGGTAAGTCACCTACCAGCTTTTTGAGCACCTATAACCAGGTCATTTCAGGAAAAAATAGAAAAAGAAAAAAATGGCAGGTGGGTACTGCAGCCAAAATACCCTACTCTAAACACATATGAGTACCATAAAAAGAATCCTAGAAAGAGCTAGCAAAAATAGTTTCAGTAATGGGAAATATAGCTAAAGGAATAATGTTTGTTATTAAAAATATAATCCTACACTAATTTCTAGGCTCATGTGGCCTGGCATTAAGATTATATAAGTAATGGGTGGTATGTAGAGAGATGAATGTATGATTTCCCCCTTTGACTCTACCCTTAAACTCCTTAAACCTCAATTATGAATCCCAAATGATACCTAGCACAGTGCCTCATACGTGATAGGTGAGCAAGTACGTGTTGAGTGAATGCCTTTTTCATCTATACATTTCTTCTCTACCAAGCACTCACATGCATATACAAACCCTACCAACACAATAAATCATGTTAATGCAAATTTACTTACATAGAAATTATAACAATAGGGTTTCATAAAATTTTGTCCTGAAAAAAACCCAAAGCACTTTCTAACTTATTTTCTTATTTATAAATCACAATCCTTTTCTTAGGTAGTAAAAGTAATCATTGTTAATTTTATATTACAATGAAAATTTAGTATCGGTAATTTTAATTATTTTTTAAATTTATATAATAGTTGTTTCAATCCTGAAATAGAAGTAAAATATTAAATAACGACAGAAAATTTTATGGTAATTTCTCTAAAACATGCTATATTCTTGAATGTCCACAATAATTTTGATTATGCTTCCTTTGAAAAATATTTAGAGGGGTTAAATCTGATTTTAAAAGATGTATATATGGATGTAGCCGAGGGTCTTTTTTCCTGTGGTAAAGTAATTAGAGTTCTCTTTTGGTAAATAAATAAAAAAAGAAAGAAAGTACATTGGCAATTCCAATGAGTGTCTTTAAATATTAGCTCTGCTGATTTCTAAAGAAGCCAGTTGGTGCCATTATATACCTTTATTCTCTCAAAGGAGAGCAGTCTTGCACATATAAGACATATCTACATCAAAGACCACCTAACGTTTTACAACCACAATGTATAAAAAAGAAAAAAAAGAAAAAGAAAAAGACCTAAGGTAGTAACATTATACGAACAAATATCTTAAGCAAAAATGGAAATTCTATACATGATCAAATTTGCATGCTTTTTATTTTTGCCTGTAATAGTAGCCATTTAGTACTATGGAAAATGTATATACGTATATACATACATTTCTCCTTAAAATAATATCCTAAGAAGTTTTTCAAAATAATATTCACTGAAGAGGGAATACTGATGAGGCTTGAAATAGAGTGACAGAAAAATCTACTAATCTCCTATCAGGCAGAGAGTTAAATAACAGTGTTATTAGAGACTTTGATGATTTTGGAGGCAAATTTAATAATGATATAAATCAAATGTTAAAATAATCCTCTAAGGAAACTTACTTCATTTGGGAGAAAAATAAAGTTTCACCAGTTACCATAGTGAGTTGATATTATTGCAGTTGTTTTTATAAGTTGTTGCTATGACTTTTTTGACTTTTGGGCTAAATTCTACTTCAAATACAACAGATGGCAACGATTACACTTCTGTAATTTTTTTCTTGAATAACTAAACAGAGCACAATAAAATAAACAGGCTTATACACTAGAGGGTTTTGTCTTGTTTCACATTTTATTAAAACTAAAAGTGAACAAAGTAACTCAAACCAAATATGAGACCTCCACATATCCCAAACTTTATCCACAGATTTTAAAATATTAAAATATTCAACTTTTACTTCCCTCATGGTTTCAAGAGGACTAAAACAAAATGGAACAAAAATATTGTGAGGAAGAAAGTTTGCAACACTGGCAACTCAAATCCGAAGCGAATGTTAAAGGCCTAGGAGGAAGTTCCTCTGTATCTGTCTCACTCGCTAGAAAATTTGAGAAACCTGATTTAGATGGAATTAAAATATGGGAAAAAAAATTTTATAATGGAATTTTTATTCCAAACATTTTCATATTTTTTTCTTAATATTATATGATATCTCTCTACATTCTGGATTTTAATTCTCATGACCTCTCACCCCCCCAAAAAAAATTGGGGTAATTTTCAAAATTTAAACTAAAGTATATATAAAAGCCAAATTACAATCACTGTCCACAGAATATATTTTTAAATAAGTTGATTTTATAAGGATTATTTACTGAAAATGGCATAGTTGATGGAAAACATGCTCTAACAAGTAGAGCACCTAATTTGATATTAGGGAAAGAGTTGCATTTTCAGATATTTAAAATGATGATGTGTGTCCTTAGGTAAACGATTTAATTGCCATTCTTTATTTTTCTTATTCTAGTAAATGAAGACTGAATTATCTAACAAGAGAATTCAGTTAACATACTATAATTAGGTAGGAACATTAATTCAGCATAATAATCCATGTTAATACTACTAGTCATTGTGATTTCACTGGCATCGATGAATCTTTTAAACAGTGTGTGGAATGGTTTCTAAAGAGCCAAACTGCCTTTTTAAATGATCTCATCATGATTTCATTCTTTGGTTAACAACTTGAGTATTTGATGGAATAAAGTGTTCTGATTGAGCAATACCCAAAATATTTGCCTATAAAATTTTTATTTTATTTTAAAAACAAATTCTGCAAAAATTCAGCAAAATGACTAAAGATCAGCAAAACAAATTTTAGTAATGGTTAAATATATAAATGGTTAAATATCTAATCCTTCTAATAATTGATACTGCAAAACCAATTACTAAGTATTGTAGACTAGGAGCCACCGATCCTAGCACAGACTGGTTTCATATTTGTGACGTTTCTTGATTATAAAAATAACAATTGACAATTATTTTTTTAAATTTGGAAAACAAGAAATAGTAAAATAAAGAAAATAATAAGCATTTATAATGCTCAAAAACTTACATTTCTACTATTCATCCTTTCACAGTTGTTTTTGTTATAGTTGCTCATTCGTCTGTTTGCTTGTATATCCAGGAAGTCCTCTATTTATATGTTCTGCATCCTAGAAATGTATTTAAAAGTCAGAGGCAAAAAAATATTCAAATTTTTACATATTACATGCAAATAAATCAGGTTATATTCTCGAAGAATCAATTTCGTACATGCACATGTGCTCAACATGAACACATGACAAAGTCTATTTGTTACAGTCCAAATGGGCCCCAGCTTACCTGTCCAGCAGATGAGAATCTCCAGGTATACAGAGACCTCCAAAAGGAAGACCCTGCTGGGGCCCGACTGGCCATGCCCTCTTGACCAGAGCAAGCCTTCGAACCCCCTCAAACTCTTCTTCAGAGAACAGCAGCAGAAGCCCTTCAGCCCCTTCTGCCTAAATAAACCAAGAGCCTTGGATGGTCAGTGGAAAGAAGAGGCTATTCTTCTCTTGCACACCTTCTAACCTAATGCGTCTCAGCCAGCCTTGTGCACCTACATGAGGGTCCCAATCTGACTACCTGTACACACAAAAAACCCAGTGCTATCTGCCACTCAGCTTACTCACATCCCGCTTTCCACACCCTGCCACCTTGCCACCCTATAGTCACATGCAGGAAGTACAATAGGAGCAAAGCTCGAGTCATCTTTTCAGATTGTCAAGGGGCCTAAGAGTCATGGGCTTCATAGAGAATTTACATTCCTCAGCAAACTGGACAAGAGCATCAGAAGAGCAAGGCAGCCTAGCAGGCTAGGTAAAGGGTTTTTCTCTGAGGCATGGGACCAGCAGGACGCCAGACCAGGGGAAACTCACTGTCAAGGCGGTGGAAACCTGCCCTTTCCTGGTGCCGTATCATGTAAGACCTCAAAAGCATTTGTCAAAAGCTCAATTCTGTACAAAACTGTACATGTAAATTAATCATATACATGTGTAAGGTATAGAAATGCCATATGTTTGTATATTGATATACACATTTTATACATGCACATCTATATGCATATATATGTGTATACATGCATATCCGTATATATATGTATATACATGCACGTTTGATTGTAACATTGGGCTATGTGAGCTTATTTTTTTAAATATTTGTTTTCTCATGTTGCGCATTGCATTGTTTTAAGTTACTATGATTTTTCACAAAGGAGGGGCTTAAGGTAGACATTGTTCTATTTTTAAAAATTTTTATTTCTTCTCTACCACTATCCATCATCTATTTGTTTATTTGCTCAATCATATATATATATGATATGTATAATGGTATCAGAATTCTTAACCTGTACTTTAATGAGAAACAACCTTATTAACTACTTTATTAACTACAGTGCTTATGTATAGTTACTTTAGTACTTAGTTTATAGTCTATTCATTTCTTAAGGTACTTAGGAAAATTTTTCTCCCACTCTCTTCAGTGATGTTATACATCTAACAAAGATTCTTTTTTAAAAAAAACACATTTATGTGCCCTTCACCCATTTCTCACCCCCCAACTCTTGCAACCACCAATCTGTTCTATGAGCTTGTTTATAGATTCCACATATAAGAGTATTTGTCACTCTATAGCTTATTAGCATAATTCCTTCAAGGTTCATCCATGCTGTCACCAATGGCAAGGTTTCATTCTTTTTGCAGCTGAATAACATACATACATACATATAAATACGTGTGTGTGTTACAACATACACACACACACTTCACCTATTTGTCCATTATATCTTGGCTATGGTAAATAATGCTGCAATGAACATAGGGGTGCAGATATCTTGTTGCCTTAATGTTTTTGTTCTCTTCAGATAAGTACCCAAAAGTAGAATTGCTGGATCATATGGTAGTTCTGTTTTCAATTTTTTGAAAATCCCCCATACTGTTTTCCACAATGGCTGCATCAATTTACATTCCCACTAGTAGTATATAAGGGTTCCCTTTTCTCCACATTCTCATTGCTTATTATTTCTCATCTTTTTGAAAATAACCATTCTAACAGATGTGAGGTGATATCTCGGTATGGTTTTGATTTGCATTTCTCTGATGATTAAAAATGTCCAGCATCATTTCATGTTTGTGGTCATTTGTTTGTCTTCTTTGGGAAAATATCCATTTATGTCCTCTACCCATTTAATTGGATTATTTGCTTTTTTGCTTTATGAGTTATTTATATATTTTGGATATTAACGCCTTATCAGATATATGGTTTGCAAATATTTTCCTCCATTCAATAGGTCACCTTTTCATTTGTTGATGATTTCCTTTGCTGTACATAAGCTTTTTAGTGATGTAGTCCTACTTATTTGTTTTTACTTCTGTTGCCTTTTGGGGTGTCTGATTTAAAAAAAAAATCACTAAGACCTGCGTCAAGGAGCTTGTGACCTATGTTTTATTCTAGAAGTTTTACATTGAGGCCTTATGCTGAAGTCCTTAATTTGAGTTGATTTCTATGAATGATATGAGATAGTAGTCCAGTTTTATTTATTTATTTTTCATATGGCTGTCTAGTTTTTGCAGCACCATTTATTGGAGAAACTGTCCTTTCTCCATTGCATGTTCTTGGATTCTTGTCATAAATTAACATATATATATATATGTTCTTCGTTCTCTTCCTTTGAGCTATGTGTCTGTTTTTATGCCAATACCACACTGTTTTAATTACTATAGCTTTGTAATATAATTTGAAATCAGGGAGCATGATACCTCCAGCTTTGTGTTTCATTCTTGAGATTTCTTTGGCTGTTTGGGTTTTTACATAGTCCCATACAAATTTTAGAATTGTTTTATTTCTTTGAAACATAACATCAAAATTTTGGTAGGAATTACATTGAATCTGTAGGTTGTTTTGGGTTTTATGGACATTTTAAAAACTGATTCTCTTAATCCATGAGTATGATATATCTTTTTATTTATTTGTGCCTTTTTCAATTTCTTTCATTAATGTCTTGTAGTTTTTAATATATGGGTCTTTTACCTCCTTGGTTAAATTTATTCCCAGGTATTTTCTCTTTGATGTAGTTGTAAATAGAACTGTTTTCCTTATTTTTCTTTATGATGCTTCATTATTATAGAAACACAATGGATTTTTGTGTATTGATTTCTTGTTCTTCATTAACTGAATGCATTAGTTCTAATAGTTATTTAATGGACTCTTTAGAATTTTCTATTTTTAAAATTATGCTATCTGTGAATACTGACAGTTTTACTTCTCTCTTTCCAATTTGCATGCCTTTCATTTCTTTTCTTGCCTAAATATTCTGGTTTATGCTTCCATACCATGTTGAATAGAAGTGGTGAGAGTGGGCACCCAATCTTGTTCCTGATCTTTGAAAAAAAGGCTTTCAGTTTTTTACCGTTGAGTAGAATGTTAGCTGTGAACTTGTCATTTATGACCTCTACTATGTTGCAATATGTTCGCTGTACATCCACGTTATTGAGTTTTTATCATGAAAGAATGTTGAATTTTGTCAAAAAAATTTTTTCTGCATCTATTGAGATTGCCATGTAATTTTTATCCTTCATTTTGTAGTGTTTTGGATTGACTAATTTGCAGATGTTGAACCACTTTGCATTCCTGGAATAAATCTTACTTGATTGTGGTGTATAATTCTTTAAATATATTATAGAATTTTGTTGAGAATTATTTTATCTATGTTCATATGGGATATTGGCTTATATTTTTTTCTTGAGTCACCCATGTCTGGTTTTGGTATTGGGGTAATGCTGGCCTCATTAAATGAATTTGGAAGAGCTCCTCCTCTTCTATTTTTTGGAAGAGTTTGAGAAGAATTGGTATTAATTCTTCTTTAAATGTTTTTAGAATTCACCAATGAAGTCACCTAGTCCTGGACTTTAATATGCTGGGAAGTTTTTCACTATTGATTTTATTACCTTACTAGTAATCAGTCTATTTTTATTTTCTATTTCATCATGACTCAGTCTTGGTAGGTTATATGTTTCCAAGAATGTATTCATTTCTTCTAGGTTGTCCAGTTTGTTGATTTATACTTATCCATAGTAGTCTCTTATGATCCTTTGTATTTCTGTGATATCAGGTATAACATCTCTTCTTTCATTTCTAATTTTTTCATTTGAGCCTTCTCTCTTTCTTCTTTGGTGAGTCTAGCTAAAGGTTTATTGATTTTGTTTATCTTCTCAAAGAATCAGCTCTTAGTTTCACTAATCTTCTTTATTATCTTTTCTGGTCTCCATTTCACTTATTCTGCTGTAGTCTTTGTTATTTCCTTCCTTCTACTGACTTTGGGCTTTGATCTTTTTCTAGTTCCTTGAAGTGTAAAGTTAGTTTGTTTGAGACTTCTTGAGGTAGGCATATATCACCATGAACTTTTCTCTTAGAACTGCTTTTGCTAATCCCACAAATTTTGGTATGTTATGCCTCCATTTTTCTTTGCCTTGAGGTACATTTTTTTATTTCTCTTTTAATTCCTTCTTTGATCCATTGGTTTTTCAGTAGCATGTTGTTTAATTACCAAGTTTGTGAATATTTCAGTTTTCTTTGTGTGATTAATTACTAGTTTCATACCATTGTGGTTGAAAAGAGGTGTTTGATATGATGGCAATCCTCTTAAATTTATTCAGACTTGTTTTGTGGCTTCTCACTGTATTAAAACTTTTATCTTTGAATCATTATGGCATCCATGGGAAATTTTATTCCTACAGATTACATTAAACCGAGGGGGATGGAGAGAGCGAGCGCTATTGGAAGAGGATGAAAGTACCCACTTAAATATTTTTGATATCCCAGGATATGGTGGGGTGAAACAGTTTCAAAACTATTTTCAGAAGGATTACACAGGAACACTTAGATGGGATTTAGAGTTAGGAAACTCAAGTGAGTTCAAAATCTTTCAAGCTTTTATTGGACACAAGATCTTAGAACAGATACTTAAGTTTTCCTTTCCTCACCTTCCTTAAGATTTGTCCGTAGATTAAATCAATTTATAATCTATTCCTTTTTCAATACTTTTAAAATACATGCGGGAGTAGAAGTTGTAGATGAAGACAAAATAGGCCAGAAAAAAAATGAAGAAAGAACAGAGCAGAGGACAAACAAATGATCATAAATGATCTCTGGGGGAAAGTAGTCAGAGAGATGAGAGAAGTAACACTGAAGTGGAGGGAGAAAAGGGTTTCAGGAAGAAGAGAGGTGGTCAAGGATCAAATATCTTGGAAAAGTCAAGAAAGGAAAAACAGAAAATTGTCTCTTGTCATTTTAGTTCAATAAAGAGAGTAGAAGCCTGATCATAGTAGATGTGACAATTACACACTATTCTTTTGAGGAGGAAAGAGCAGAGATGGCATATGCTAGCCAACTGACATCCATAGTTCTCTTCTGAATATTGAAAGAGGACTTGGAACCTTCACTTAATTAATTAGTCATTATTAGTCATTTCCTTTATTCAAAAATTTCCCAATAGAATTCATAGAAGCTGCCCCTACGTGAAAGAAGCTCTATTGTATACAGTTGTGTCAATCACACCTCAGAAATTATGAGTACAAAAGAGGCAAACAGTAAACGCCTCAAAGGTGTGTGACTTATTCATCTATGCAGCTCCAGAAACTATTATAGGCATGACTCTTTCTGAGTGTTCAATAAATGCTTAGAGCACAACATCAGCATAGCCCTCTAGGTCACTAACTGTACTAAGAAAAGCTCAAGGAAGGGTTTGGGGTTGTCAGTGACGGTGGGGGGGCGGGGTGTTTTGTTTTTATTTTAGGCAGATTTAAATTTACTTGTATATATACAGAGGAAAATGATGCAACAAGGAAAAACATACAGATGAAAATGGGAGATTACTGTTAGACTAAAGATCACCAAGGAGGTGACAGAGGATGGGATCCAGGATCCAAGTGGAAGGACAATTCTTTCTACTGAAGGGAGGGTTCAATGGAGATAAGAATATCTGTAGATGCAGATAAATGTCTATGTGACTGTGAGTGGGAAGGGTGGAAGAGTGAGACAGGAAGGAATTTGAAAGTTTCAATCTATGAAGTAGTCAGATTATCTGCTGAGTGTGAGGAGAGGAAATGACACAGTCTGACTTGAATAAAGCTGTGATGGTGGAGTAGCTGTTGGGGGCAATGGGCTGTTTGAGATAAGTATATGAAAGCAGTTTCTACATTGTGAAGTCTTGCACAAATGTAGGTCCGTAACACCGTATATGTAAGTATGGTCATATGATTTAATTTAAATGCAATTGTAATGAGAAACCAAGTTTATTAATTTAAACATATGAAGACCTTTAAAGCCTACAAGAAAGAAAAGAAACCTGAAATAATAAATTTGTAAACCTGTGAGCATAAAATCACTAAAAGAAAGAAAAGAAACAAAATACTGGGGAAAATTTTTCAAAAGTGTCAGGAATTAACTAATATAAGTCAACAGTGTCACTATTTATGGTTTTCAAATGGCAAGTTGTGGTCTATCAAAATCATGACATGAGTAATAACATGTTCCTCTAATAAAAAGAAAAAGATTAAAAATAAAAATGTTCTAAAGAAAAAAGCAATGTAAAATCACTTGAAATTCAAACATACAGATATTCACTATTTAAATTTCACTATATCTGCTTTTAGATTTTTCCCTGTGCACACACCTGTATAAGTTTGTGCTCAGATTTAGAAATTCATAGAAGTATCACATATATTTTTCTAAAATTTCTTTTTTCACTTAATATACCATGAACATCTTTTCATGTTGATAAACATTCACACAATTATTAATCGCTATTTACCATCCCAAATAAAAAATATATTTAATAAAATGATTTATGCATATTTTAATTATTTATAATTATTACATTTTATTGCAATTATAAAAAATTTCCTCAAGGAACATATTTCTACATAATATCTTGGTGCATCTGTATAATTATTTTTCTAAGGAAAAATTTTCAAGTGAAATTTTTGAGTCAAAGACTTTACCTATTAAACCCTTTGAAACAAGTGTCAAGAAAGATTGTGTCAATTTTTTCTCCTATGAGCAGCATGTGTAGTTTTTATTTTCCTACAGCCATGCCAACACTTGGCATCACCCTTTAATCCTTGCCAAGCTAATAAACAATATATGCTGTTACTACTTAATTTGCATTTATCTAAATACAAGTGAGATTGTAATTTAAGGAAAAAAAAACATTCTTTGATGGTCTTGTGTGTTTTTTTTCTAAATTGCTTATTAATAGTATTTGTCTACTATGGTAAATATTTTAATAGTGATGATATTCTGCGCTAGCATCATCCTTTATTGGTAAAGTTGCAAATCCATTAATTCTTTCCTTAGCTGTGTCTCATATGCTAAATGCTGGATGCGGTGACTGCCTGGATTTCACACCACTTCCCTTGAGGATAGGATTAGTGTGCTCTATTTGCACGGAGTTGAAAGCCACTTGATCTTTGGTGTCCAGAGGGCACACAATGGCAGGAAAGTGCTAAACTAATATGCATGTGTGCTACATATTTCCCAGACTCTCTTTAGACATGGACTTGCATTAAAGTTATATCACCTCCTAAAAGAGAAGGTAGATACATGCACATGTGGGTGGAACCAATGTATGCTGCATTTAGACTTAACAGCCAATATGTCTCTTGAACACACTTTCCTTTATCTACATGGCTAGGATCAAAGGATCTAAGATGGCATAGTCACAATGATGGAAGGAGGTAGAATTCTTGAGCAACTGCTTTCAAGAGTCAGTCCACCTGCTTCGGACTGCAATGATAATAAACCACTAAGATTTGTTATAGTAGCTAATGTTATTTACTCTGAATAATGCAAACTAGATGACAGCTTCTCCCAAACCAAGTCACAACCTATAACTGAACCAAGTATGATATACCATAGACACTAAACTTTTAGAAGAACATTTGGGGAGGGGGCAAAAGAGAATACAACAAAAGCAGTAGTAGACATAGAACATTCTCTTATAGGACCAGAGAACTGTTTAAGGAAAATCATTTATCGGTCTTCAGAAACCAGCTGAGGAACGTAGGGGATAGCCATATATAACATGAGAGTGGATGTCCCAAACTGACCATGGAATATGAGCGCATGCCTTCAGACATGGACATTATTATTTTTTTTTTAATTTAGATCATGCTTTGAAAGGAAAGGCAGGTCCATGGATGTTATATTGATACTAATTGGGACAGGCTCAATATACATACGAGGCCACCTCAAGATTCAGGACTGATGAGCTGTGGCATACACTAGAGAAGCAAGGCACCAAGGTAGATGCTGCTAAATTCTGGAAACTTAAGGATTTACAAAGATGCATTAGGGGTGCCCCTGGCATCCCTAATATGAACCATAATTTGACCACACAATGGTGAAAGTGGAAGTCTTCAGGAACATAAAAAGAGTTGTGGAAATTTTGTGAGTCTCTACTCTTGAGGATTTTTTGTGGTTGAAAAACTACAAATTTATCAGTTTTTGGTTTATGGAAGCTTGCATGCCTTATAATAAGCCTTGTACTATGCAGTATGCCAAGTATACTATGGCAGTGAGTGTTGAAATTGGTACACTATAACTTGGATATACAAAAATAATGCACTTTCATAATTCAAAGATGATGTCATCTGTCTATAGTTTCCATTTCTACTCAGTAGATTAAAAAATCTTTCAAATGCTTTCAAGGGAGCTTGATCCTTTTAAGGTCAAGAGTTCCTCTGGGGTATTAGTAACTCACATTTTTCATTACATAAACTAATTGAATTTTTAATTATTCCCTTCCTCATTCTTCCTGCTTTCCTCCCAAGGGAACATATGACCTCAAGGAGTTAAGCTACTTTCTCCTACAGTCAAATTTAACCCACTTAGACCCTGCAAATTCTTTGCCCATATTTGCTGATATGGGCTTGGACCTCCCTGGTTCATTTGGTCTCTGGGCTAGAATCAGATGCTGAAGTACAATGCCACTTCATAGTTCCAAAACACACTTCTCTGCACCTCCCTCATACAATCTAGTTCTTTCGAAACACTTCTGTGTCAGCCAGCAGGGCACAGAGAACTACTGGGTTGCCTAGACACTATACTCGGGCTGTGGGGATGTGAGACTACTGTCTCAGTCCTGTCCACCTAGACATTTGCCTCAACCAATTCTAATTTACTGCCCTGCCTTCTCATTCTCAAACCATATGGGGTATAATGCTCAGAATTTCCCACAGTATCTTCCGAGAAGAGCAGCAAACTTGCTTTTCCAAGATTCTCCTGAACTTTGTCTCTTCCCCCAGAGAAGGAAGCAGGGCCCTCAGTTTTTATCCCTGACTCAACCCCTGATTCATCCTATCTTTCTCTCCAGCTCCACCTCCTGGTATGAGAAGGGATTTCCATTTCCATGCCTGTAGGAATAAAAATTTCTCTGATGATATATTCTTCTTAAATGAAAATGAAGTGAAATTTAGTCTCAGAATAGCAAATAGCTTGAGGCACTGTAGATGAAATATGGGGTTACTCTCACTGTGGGAAGTGGCATCTCCATGGCTACACACTGAATTGTAAAAACACTTGTAGTATCTTTCCAAGGAAAATAGATATCTACTTTCCCACCTTCATATAGGCAGAGTGAACAAACTGAAATGTTCCCATACTGAGATTTTCCAAACTGTTATCCTGAGCAAACTCATAAGCAAAGACTTAGTGAAAAGGGTCAAATGCAGTTACCATAACACTCAGACAAATCGAAGTGGGAGAATGGAATAAACACCTGACTAAATTGTCACAGAAATTTTCTTATGATATTTAAGGATAATCAATCCTTTGTGAAGAAAAAGAATATACTATATACCCTTTTATAATTTTGGAGGGTTTAATAAAATTTATAAAAATATAGGGTATGGGTTCAGTCATTCAGAAGTCTTTGAAAATCTTAAGTAAATCTTCCTTTTGATATTTTTATAGGTAAATACTTGAATTGGGTAGATATATGTGACAATTTAAGATTCTTGTGGTCGGTAGCAGCAAACTCAGGTAGATAGTCCTGCTTGGTAATGGTGCCTTAATTTACAGTCCTCTCCAACAATTGTGAGCTTTTTTGTTTTTTCTTGAAGACCCCTGTCTCAGGGTCTTTGCACACTGTTCCCTCTTCCTGAAATGCCTTTCACCCCACCATATCAGAGTTCACATGTCCCTTCACTCAGGTTTCTGTCCTAATGTTAGCCCATCAGAGAACCATTTCCTGACCACTCTTTATAAAATGGAATGAACCTCCCTTCAATCTGTACTCTCTTGCCTCCTTTATTTTTCTTCAAAGCACCAATCATTATCAAACATAATTAATATGTATATATCTGCATACTGTTTTAGCTACTAGAATGTAAGCTCCATGAAAGTAGAAATGTGATCTATTTTGTTCTTCTGTATTACTAGCACACAAAAAATACGTGCTGAATACATGAACTAGACTAAAGCTTCCTGTAAATACTACATATTTCATATACATAAGATCAAATATTTGGAGAGGATTAAAATATATATGGGAATAGTTGTAATGTGTTAAGATTATAAGTAGGTTATTTTTTAAACTAATGTTTAGAATCATTAATAATGATAATTATGTGCATATTATAACTCGAGACTAACAGTATCTTCCCAGTCTTCAAAAGTGTTTTTGTGAGGATCAAATAATGTGATAAAAATGAAATTATCTTAAAATGATAAAGATTTTTATTAGTGGAGGATATTGTATTAAATATAATGTTATTTGGGTTAAAATTACATGGTAAAAGTGAGTTGTCAAGATAATTAACAGCTAATAATGATATACAATACAAGCAGATTTGGGGGTCCATGAATAATCCAGGTTATCTTTCTGTACTTATTGAGTTACCTATCTTTTTTCTTTACTTATTAGAATATAACCTTCATTAACATTTTCTTCCAGTTTTTTCTGTTTCTCAATATGTCAAATAGATTTCTAAATTATTTCCTGGATTATATATTCTCCAATTACTTCCTTAAAAATATGTCTCATATATAAAGGCAAACTATATATATTCTACTAGTTATTATGATCTCTAAATTTTATTAAGCCATATTGCAGAACATAGGAAACTTTTTAGATCATATATTTAAAAGAAGAAAGAGCTATCTTTATAATTAATGACAAAGGAATGCTTGAAGTATTAACAATGATAATAACCTATAATGTACTGAAAAAAGAATAGATTAAAATGTCAGATATGACAATATGTTAGAGTGACGTAATACCTTACTCTACTTCATATGTGACTCCCAGGGTGAAAGCAACCCCTAAGCTTGAATAACTTTTCTGTAATTTTCTGCAGCTTCAGATCATCTTAACACTTCTTATTTTACATTTAGGTAAATATTTTTCCTTCTCCAGTTTTCTTATCTTTTGAACACACTGGCCTTCTCCGAGAATACTTAACTAACAGTTATACAACTCATTATAGTATCATTCATGGCTTCAAATTCAAGCCCATAAAGCCAAGAAGTCAATTCTTACTTCTTAGATATACAGGCTTACTCATACAAAGAGGTAAGATGCATAGCACAATCTTGTAGACAAATAATCTATGCCCGTAATCTAAAAAAAAAAAAAAAAAAAAAAAAAGAATATTTTGTCCAAGCGTTATTTTTATAACAAGTACCTGGTATCCTAGTTAGGAACTTTTAGACCAATCCACGAGGTATTTAATGGGATTAGCAAAGTGCCAATTATGTGAAATGCACCTGGTGGAAAAGCATCCTCACCACTTCTCCATCCCTCCTTCAGTAGACAGACAAACCTTGATCTCATGTATCACGATCTGATATTATTTACTGAATGATTGATTTAACTTTGGCTTATTTTTTCTTTTTGTGAGGTTAGCATATGCTTATTGAAGAAAATACAAATACAAAAATATCAAGTAGCAATAAAACACAAAAAATGAGTGTCCTCATCTCTAAAATAGGAATTATCCTGGCACCTACTTCATATGGTAGCCAAGAGGATTCAGTGAGTCAAAGCATGTAAAACACTTTTATTAGTGTTTAATTTTGAACAGTTTTTCAGTAAATGCTAAATGTAATGTATATTGTTATTATTGTAATTATGTTCACATTTAGAGTACCTAAGATAGTTCCTGAACAAAATAGGCACCTGAATATTCAGTGAATTAATGATTGGATAAAAGATGGGCTGTTCATGAGCCATTTGGCTCTTTATTAATAAAGACAATTCCTGAGAGTATCAGGATGACTCTCAGTTTGGTCCAGAATTCTGACCATCTAGAAGTTAAATTTTAGTAACTCAGTCTCTAGTTCTATACACTTGTGTTCTAAGATGCTTTTGAATGGTTCTCAAGACACCCAGGAAACTCGGATGGCACTTGAATGCTGTTTGCCCAGAATGCAATTGAGAATAAATAAGAATGAATAAAGGTCAAGATTTGACATTCCTGCTGTGACCTCATAGCCCTATGGCTCTGAGTGTCACTTAAATATAATGAATCTGTTTCCTATTTGTAAAATAGCTGAGATAATACGAGATTCAAAGTGACAAAAATATAGTGAGTATTCAAAAAGGTATTTCCTCCTTTCAAGTGCACCATATATTAAAAACTCTCATCCCTAAACATGTGGAGAGCAGCCAGAGGCAAAGCGGATTTCTTCAGAATTATGCTGTGCTAAACTTCTTAACTGTGAATCAGGGGAAAAGGTCTAGATCAATAGAGTCATGGGAACATTTGATTAAACCAAGCCTGTAATGCCAGCAGGGAAGTCTGCAATACCAAGACATTTTGCTAATGTTAAAACACACTCGACTTTACCTCAGCCTGGGCCTGGCTAGGAACAGCATTATATCAGATCTATACAGTAAGTCCTCACTTACCATCATCTGTAAGTTCTTGGAAACTGTGACTATAAGCAAAACAATATATATAACGATACCGATTTTACCATAGGCTAATTTATATAAACAACGGTTAAGTTTCTACAGCATATTTCTGTCACAAAAACATTACCAAACTTCTAAATACCCCAAAATATTTCTAATATTAAACATTCAAATAAATGTGAACTATACATACATTAAGAAATATTAATAAAAACAAGTAAGAATGATTTTCCAACCTGCTTATTCCAGTTCAGGGTAGCAGGTGGTTTGAGCCTCTCCTGGCAGCTCAAGGACACACACACTTCCATGAGCCACTAACATCCACACCCACACTCACTCAGACTGGGACAACGTAGACACACCAGTTCACCTCACATGCACATCTTTGGGATGTGAGAGGCAACTGAAGTACCCAGAGAAAAACCACACTGACATGGGGAGAATATACAAACTCCGCACAGAGTGGCCCCAGCTGGAAAACAATTTTTTTTTCTCATCAGTGTTATAACAAAATGACATGGAAGGAAATGACGTTATTCGAGGACCTGCAGTACTGACATTGACATCCTCGGTTACTGCCAAACACTCATCTAACCATCTTATTTCTTTCCATACCGTCATTTCTACACTGCCATGCTCCTTTTCAAAATTCATTTTCCCACTCTTCCCTTCACAGTCAGCTATTTGTTTACTGGAGAACTTCATTCTGTTTAAATCAGACATCATCGTCAACCTTTCCTTGCCTGCTCCTGCACCTGCATTCTTTAAGTAAAACCCGACTCTCAGACATAGTAACTGTCACAGACTTCCTGGGTGGTGACTTCTATTCCATAAATTAGTCCTTTGCCCTTCCATGTTTATGTACAAAGTCTCTGTCCTTTAACATTCATGCCTGCTATCCTGGTCAATTGACTAGGATATCCCCATATTCACTTGTTATTTTTTTTGACAACATATTTACAGTAGTACTCTACCTTCTGCCAAGTGCAAAGTTTGAATACTCTAAATGTTGACGCTCCTAAATTCGTTGCCTTTAGCTTATTATCCTCTTGCTCCATACCTTTGGCCTGCATACTAGCATATAACCCTAGGTCTCCAAATATAATTTATGTGCTCATGGCTCTTCACTCTACTTCTTTATTCCATATATTTTTGAACTCCATATCCTATAGGTATTGATATTTCCATTCAAACATTCTACGGGCAGCTCACATTCAAAGGTTAAGAAATAAATGTATGCCAACCCCATACCTTTAGTTACATATCTCAGTGATTGGCTTCACCACCACTCAGCTGCCCAAATCCTGCCAGTGAATGACATCTTGTCACATTCCCTCTTTTTCACTTTTCGAATCTGAGCAGCCACCATGTTCTGAGAACTGTATTTCTTGATTCTATCCACTTCACTCAATCTACTGACACTCCCTTAGTTCAGGCTTTTGTTTCTTACATATATTACTATAATATTTTTACAACTAGCTTCTTTACTTTTAATCTTAGCTCCTTTTTACATCTATTCCCATCAGTGCTAGGGAGAATTTAAAATATGTTAGTTTCTGCCATTTTTCTGTCTGTAATCTCTAATGGCTCTTCAAAGTTTTTTAGAAAATTCCAAACTCCTTAACATGGACTAAAAAAGCTTTTACCAGTTGGCCCCCTTTATATCTCATTAAACTCCAGCATTTCATTGATCCACTTACATTGTCCAAACATACCAAACACCTTCTTGCCTTCAGATCTGTCAGCATGCTAAAACTTATCTCACTGTACCATGTCTTTCTATCATCTAACAGTCTGTCTCTTCTATCCGAATCTGGCTAATTTCTATTTATTTTTCAGCACCCAGGCTAAAGATTCTACCTTTCAGGAAGCTTTTCCCCCAAGGCTCTCTCCTTTCTATCTAGGCCACTACCCCACTCAGAGTTAGATGCCTTTCATAGCAGCTCTCCTAGAATTCTGTGCTTAATTTTAGTACTGTAGTAACCAGGGTATTTTGAAATTGTCTGTTTACTTATCTGTGCCACAAACTCTCTTCTTCCTTCAACCTAAACTGCCAGTTCTTTGAAGTCAAGTCTCTTTCGGTCATCTCTGCAACCTTAATCTAATGCCTAAAATTTGGTACATAAACATCTGATGAAGGGAAGAAGAGAAACAAAAGGGAAGGAGGAGGGATGGAGGCCGAAAGGTGTTGAAGAAGGTCATTAAGAAGACATGACTCCTTGTTTGACCTACAAGCTGGACCTGAGCGATCAGAAGCTCCTAAAACCCTCCCCTGTCCTTGGAGTGCATGCTCCGCTTACTTCCCTCACATTAGAATCTGCCCAAGGATACAGCCTTGAGATAATAATGTGGAGTTGAGACTATTTGGACTGGATATGTGACTAAAACCAGGTAAGGCTCCCTGTATGCACAATGGACCCCAATTAAGGGCTCTATATGAACCTGAAGATTCTAGTAGGTAGATGTGAAAAACTACTAGTCTTGTGATTGTCCAGGACGAAACTGATAAGTTTCTTTGCTTATTAAACCTTCCACCTACCAGCTCTCTGTATGGAAGTCAGTTTCAGATTACACCCAGGAAGCTCCCAAAGAGGTTGCAAACTAACAGAAGGAAAGGAGGGAGCATAGGTGGCTGGCTCTGGAGCAACTAAAGTCTGCAAGTATTCCCCAGAGGTCCCTGCAAACATGTCAAATCTGCAAAGGCCCTGATTGAAGTCATCAGAAAAAATTCGGAACATCATGAATATTTAGGATATAAAAGAAAAGTCTGCTAGGGAAACTAATTAGAAGTACTGTATTTGGCAAACAATGCTAGCTATCACTTTTATCAGGCTCACAATGGTAAATATTACTCCAAGTTTCAGCAGTTTCTCTTCTGGGTGTTTAAAGAAAATGAAAACACAAATTTGAAAAGATATCTGCTACCCTTTTCTCACTGCAGCATTATTTACAATAGCCAAGATATGGAAGCTACCTAGATGTCAATCAATCGATTAATGCATTAAGATGTCATTCACATACACACACAATGGAATATTAGCCATAAAAAAGAATGAAATCTTGCCATTTACTACAGCATAGGTAGATCTAGAAGGTATTATGCTGAGTGAAATAAGACAGAGAAAGACCAATATTATATGATTTCACCTAAATGTAGAATCTAAAAAAAAACAAAAACAAAAATAAAAACAAAATGGAAAAACAAAACAGAAACAGGCTCATAGAAACAGAGAACTAACAGATGGTTGCCAAAGGAGGGAATGGGGAGGCAAGTGAAAAGGATCAAGGAGAATAAGAGATGCAAATTGCCAGTTATAAAATAAATAAGCCTAGGAGACATAGTATACAGCACAGTGAATATAGTCAATAATATTGTAATAATATTGTAATATTACATGGTGACAAAAAAGTTAGGCTTAGTGTGGTGATCACTATGTGTATAAATGTGTGTGAATGTTGAATCATTACACCGCACACCTGAAACTAATCTGTTATATGCCAACTATATGTTAATAATTTCTAAATTACTCAAAGTTCTTATATGTATTAATTCTGACAATCATACAGAAAAGCCACACTGTTATTATACTCATTTTACATAGAAGAAAACTGAACCAAGAAGAAATGACGTAACCTCCTCAAAATAGCACTGGCAGGGGAAAAGTTTGAACCTCAGTAGTCTGACTTTGCAGCCCATGCTACTAACCACAATGTAGCATTGCCTATATGTCTTTTAATTACATTAATTCATGTAGAGTCATTATCCATTGCAGATTTTCGCAACTCTTTGTGGAAATTGTTATTTAATATTTGTTTTATAAGATGAACCAAACAAACAAACAACAACAAAAAAAAACACGCACCTACACACATAAAATTGAGAAACAGTTTAAAATTAGAATGGTGGGAACACATATTTCATACTTAGAGTAGGACAGAATTAAAGTAAGAATGAAGTATTCAATTGGATCTGTCTCTTACTTTCCTACCTGTAAATATACTAAATATATACATATTATTATTTAGAGGATCTAAGAGCTGTGCTCAAATGAATGCTTAATTAATCCTCGTTCTTCCCTGCTTATGAGCTAAGGCAAAAGAGCTAGTCCTACTTCTAAGATTCTACACTAATTTTTCTTAAATTCAAGTCTCTTTCTATGCTGCTACAAATGATTAAGAGTTGGCATGTGACCAATTTTTCCCTCTTTTATAAGAAGTCTCACTCAAGTTCTTCCAGACCCACATTTAATGGTTGATTAACTGGAAGATGCTCCATTTTTTTACAGCAGGTTTATAAAATAAGGATTGCATTAATAATTTGCCTTTAAATTGTCTTTCTATGGTTAATGAAAAAATACTATATTCCTGAAATGCTTCTTGATGTATTAGTTTTTTAAGGCAAAAATACTAAAGATTTTGAAAATTATAAAGCACTTTATATGACCTCCCAGGGTCAGGTTCACCTTACACAGCCTAGTGGTTCAGTATAAACTCCACCACTGCCTGACTCATTAACAATTTTAATAGTAACATACAAAGCATATTGCATAGAATAATTTTTAGAAAGCATTAAAAAGCCAAAAATAAATCTTATAAAATACTTACATTCTTAAATAAACATTAAATACACAAATAGATTAACAAAATTGATGTTAACTAAAATGTTCATCAAATAGGAAGTATTAAATGATTGTGTCAGCCTTCTTTTCAGAAAATATTTTCTTTATTATAAATTATCCTTTGGTTTCCCAAAGATTTGGACTTCTCTCATTATATTCACTCTTGTAAGGATCCTGCAGAGACCCATAAAATTTTTTTCTTATATCCCAGATGGCCCTCTTTTGTTTTTCGTTTTTTAGAGGCAGTACCACTTAATAGCTGATGGTTAGCAGTCCCTCTACCAAGAGGGCTGTTTTTGGTGTTTAACAGAGAATATGATTCTCCAAGGAACCATGCTTAAAGAGAAACATAATAGCTACCTACCTGCTTTTTAAGAGCAAACTCCCTATTAGCTAAAGTCTGAAGAGCACTTATTTATAAACACCCAAAAATACTGAGTTGAGAAGCCATATACACACACAACTTCAAACAACAGGAGCTGAATAAGAGGAAACACACACATTAATCCATGACATTAAGTTTCTCAATAAAACTTTTTTACACATGGAAAGATTAAGAAATAAATTTTAAACATGAGTTAAAACAGGGCAAAAGCTTAGAAAAATCAACATTTCCAAATTGCTTGACAGCCTCAACTCAGGCCTGGGTAATCACAGGTCTAGTTGTCCAACTCTCTCTTTTACATGGCAGCAGGACAGGTCTGGTTTACAGGATTCCTACCCCTGGGTACATCACATGACCGGTTTCATTAACCTGTTTTCTTTAATAGCCTACCTGCTTATCATTTGTAGATGGTAATATAGTTAAGTGCCTGTTGGACTGGTTTGTGTCTCCCACCCCAAATCCTTATGTTGAAGTTCTAATCTCCAGTATCTTGGAATGTAACTGGATTCAGAAGTAATTAAGATAAAATGAGGTCATATGGGTGGGCCCTAATTCAACATGACTGGTGTCCTTTGAAGAAGATATT
Source organism: Rousettus aegyptiacus (assembly GCF_014176215.1). Lineage (NCBI taxonomy): Eukaryota > Metazoa > Chordata > Mammalia > Chiroptera > Pteropodidae > Rousettus > Rousettus aegyptiacus. The sequence continues at coordinate 109,493,054 of NW_023416284.1, forward strand.
AGAATACAGGCATCAGACACACACAGAGGGACAACAATGTGAAGACACAGGGAGAAGATGGCCATCTATACGCCTCAGAAGAAACCAACTCTGTCAATTCCTTGAACTCAGACTTAGCCTCCAAAACTGTGAGAAAATAAAATTTGGTTATGTAAGCCACCCAATCTTCTGTACTTGGCTATGATAGCCTGAGCAGGCTAATATAGGTATAGGCCTGCTTCACCAGATCACTCTCCCAGGGCACATCACATGTACAGTCTCGTTAGCTAATTTTCTTTAATCACCCTCCCAGCTAATCATCTGTAGAGGACAATATAGCTAAGATGGCCTTGAACCCTCACCATACATGAAGCTTCAAACAAAGACTAGATGAATAAGAAGGAATCAGCAAAATATTTTTGAAGCTCAAATGCTAAGATAAAATCCATACGAAAGAGAAATAAAAAAAAAGGAAAAGAATTCATTCTATTTCCAGTGAAAATATTATCAGTGGGAATACAGGCAATGTTTTTCATTTTCATATATGTTTTCTATTACAGATTGTTTGTCTTTTAGTCTTCATAAATATATAAGTACTTTGTGTGGGAGAGTCTACGTCTTATAGCGCTTTCTAGAACCCCATGAGTAAGTATACTGCAATTCCATTAGTAACAATTAAGACAATTGTTCTAATGATAATTCAGTATTTGAAATAGAAACTTCAACTCTTAAATTACTGAGCATATATTTTCAAATTGAAGGGGATCGTAAAAGTTGTTTTAGCACTTAAAGTCCATCTCATTTACTCATACACAATTGCTTAGTAAAACCTATTATCAAGATCATGAAAAGAAAGTATGATAAAGTATGCAGGTCCATAAAAAGTACTTGCGAAATCATTGTGAAAAGTGAATCATGAGAGACCATATTGACCTTTTCAGGTATTCTGACAAATCCATCACTACTTTAGATACTGCTTTCTCAGCATTCTCCTGTATGAGTGTTGGTGTAGAGCAAGGGTGCTTGAGATCTGTGGCCATGTCTTATCTTTGTTTCTCAGTGCCTACAATAGAGTCCAGTAACTATTAGCAGTCCAATATTTATTTTGTAATATTGAATTGTACTGGCTAGGAGTGAATTTGTTTATAAGTAAGAAGCTCTCCATTGAGGCTTGGTTAAGTACAAGAGAATTCAGAGAAAGGATGTGGGAACCTCTCACAATTCCAAGAATAGGAATAGATTTGGGTCTCAGATACAACTGAAACCTAAGATGTGAATGCAGTCAGGACTCTGTTCATCTCTTTTCTTGGTCCCTCTCTTTTATTTCTTCCTTCTCTGTTCATTTCTATAGTCCATACAAAAGAATACAGGGATATAAGCGGAAACAAAATTTTAAATGTTGCAGTTTTTCATTATATGTTGAAAGCCTGCTTGGATTGGTCCCCAGTCCAGATTCTCTAGTGGACTTTAAGTAGAAGGGGACTCAAGTCTTAGAAGAAAACAATGAAGAACAGACATTCTCTTTGAAATCTGTTCTGTAAAAAAAAGGAAGAATGAATGAATGAATGAATGAGTGAATGAACAGATGAATAGTTATCTGGCACAAGAATATTAAAATAGCCTGGGAATATAACAGCATACAAAAGTATCAATTTATGTTACCATATGGATTCTCTATGTGAGAAGGCTGTGAAGAGTTAATATATTCAATTAATTTGGCAAGTGATATATTATCAATGTAGTGGGAAAGTTGTCAGCAATGGAAAATGCCTGAAATATTAGATAAACTAAAATCCTATTCATAAACAACTATTTTATGGTGACGTTAAATTTCATAAAAAATTTTAAAGTGTGAACATTCTTTTTCTTTCCAAAAACAGCTGACAGAATTTATTTAAAATGTAGACTAGTTAGAGTACAACATTGGAATATTGGAAAACAGAGCAAAAATCCTTTCTTGGACAGCTGGTAAATTGACTTTAGTTTCAGAATCATTGTTTACTGTTTCTCTCCCAAGCAGAATTAGCCAAATTGGGTTTAGATTTAATGATTTTTGTATAGGATTCCTCTCTGTGTCACAGATCTTCGAGGTATGTCTTCTAGAGGTTTTCTGAAGATTTAAAAAACATTTCCCCATTGTTCTGTAGCTTGTTTCATTGTAAATTCTCAGTAAATATGTGTTGAAGACATGAGTCTCCTCTGCTCACTTTCTCAATTCTCTGGGGGCAAACAGCAAGGTTTTCCAATAATTTTTAGAGTAGGAAAAAATTAAAAAGAGGATGACTAGTGAATCGTAAAGAGTAGAAAAAAGAATTTATATGAATTCAGAAGTCAGGAAATTTTATATTAAAATTCTAAATGGTTATGTGGTAGAAATTTGGTCTGCCCTTTAGATCAAATTAAGTGTTCAGGAAAGCATTTATTTCACAGGCTTGAGATCTTTTAGGCCTGAATGATTCTAAAGCAACTGAGTGATTTCCTAATGTTTCTGTGCATCACCTAGAATTGGCAAATGTTCAAAACAGAGTTGTGTTAGCAGACTAACTTATCATACAAATTCAGAAAACAGTTCAGTTCTTTAGAATCTCCAATAACCTGACAATTTCCAGGAGTTTCTAGGAGGTTACGTATAGTATAAAATGTGTTACATAATATGTATATTATATATACTAATAAAATAACCACTGGAAAACTTCCAAAGACCAACATGCTAATTCATTCTAATGAAATATAGGTAAGATGTCTACAAGGTTGACAAGAGAAATATCATTGCTTGGTCTTCATTCCCCCCTTTTTCTTGTGTATTCCAAGAATTGAATGTGATAAGGTGATAATATATCTTAACCTCCCTTCCTTTTGGAGTTCTTATTTAGATTTCCATTTCTCCTCCTCATCTTCCATATCATGGTTCCTTTAACCAAATAATCTTTTATTTATCCATGTAAGATCATAGATTGTGATTTGCATTTTTGTTGTTTTTACTGAACAATAGGATTGAAGCATTACAAATCCTACTAGTTTATCCTATATAACAAGTGTTATTAATAAAAGGCCTTATTTGTTTATATAGAGATAGATTACACTTCATTTCATTTTTCTAGTTCTTTCGGAAAAGTGGAAGTTAAAGCACCCTTCTCTTACTAAACTTTACTGACTAAAACTTACCAACACAATTCAAAGTAGGAATTAGGTTTAAAGATTCTATATAATAAATTTGAGTTCTCACGAACTATCCAAATAAATTTTAGATGATTTGTTTAAATGTTCTCTTTTAGAGTATTTATTTAAAATACATGAAAGCTAATGTGTTATGTTATACCCAATTAATGCCCAACTATGTGTTCTCAATTATAAACCTGGCATATTTATCCAAGAGCTAATTTTCCTTATAAAATAGGGCATATATTCAACATTTTTAATGGGCTTTATGTTTGAATTACATTGTCAATATTACTGAGAAAGCTTCTACAATGTTAAATTTCCATTATACAATCAAAGATAAAGTTACTATTAATACTCAGCTGAAACCCTGAACTTCTAACAGACATTACTAAATACTCATTTTAGTCTTGTGTTCTCTTAGTATGCTGCTGACTTATTCTTCTTCAAGGTGTGTTTTAATCTATTTTCATTTGACTCACCATGTCCACTTAGTATACATACAATATTATACTGATAATTTAATAAGCCTAGGATACTGTCTTTACTTGCTTCGTCTTTCTACGTAAACATAAGAACTCATTACATGTTGATTTATTTGACAATATAAGTACCTTAATATTTCAAGCTTCTGATTTTTTACTTCATTTAGAACTAAACTCAAATAAATCAGGCTAACATTCAATCATTCGTATCATATATTAGGACTCAGGAAGGCATTATTTAAGGAGACTAGTACTATATCTTATCATTATAACAAAAGTAAAGGCAGATAATATATTTAAATGATTTAAACCTTTTGAATTTAGGTTCGAATTAAAATTTTCTAGGATAACTACCATACCCTTTGGATATCTATTATTAGTTTTAGATTTCATCTAAATATTAAAATTAAAGCTAAACTCACTAGTTTACAAAGCTCCCTAAAGTATAAAGGCATAAAATTTACTTAATGAGGAAATTTAATACACACAATTTTATATAAGTGTTTTCGAAATTCCTACTTTTTTCAACTCTGTAGATTCTTTTAAATTCATTTCTAAATGTTAAAATAATACCTTTATCATTTTAATAAACATTTGTTGCAATATTGGCTTCTGAGGTAGTTTTTGTAATTTAAATCTAACCTATTTCAGTTTTCCACAGTCCATTTACATTTTAAGCTAATAAATCTTATCACAGAGAACTATGGAAATAAAGGTATGAGGAAAACACATTTATTTGAATGCAGTTGAAAGTAAAAAAAAAAAAAAAAGAAAGAAAGAAAATAAGACCAGTTGTCTCATCTCCTAACATTTTACTTCTGGACACAAGAGAAGAAATCCCCAAATATTTGTGTCACTTTTTAGATTGGATGTAGTTGACCTACCTCGTATAAGCCTTTTCTGGGACCACGAGACTCCTCAGAAGTCACAGGAAAATCATTATACATTTGATTGGATGAGGGCTGGGGCCTTGGCCAATTTTGTTTACATTTCCAAGTATAGGTCTTTTCACACCTAAGTTGAAAAAAACAAACCAACAAACTTCTATTAAACAATACTAAGGTGAAAATAATGACAATGACAATAAAAACACTACATATCAGAGTTCATAGGATATATTGAAAGGTCAGAGTAAAATTTATACCACTAAACACTTTTATCATTAAAAGTAAAATAACAGAAATAAATGAACTTGTCTATTTTAAAAACTAGGAAAAGAACAAACAGAACAAAGTAACTCAAAACACAAACACAAAAGGAAATAATAAAGAAAAAAAATTTAAGATGACAAGACAGAGTATATATAGAAAAACAGTACGTTTAATTTGTAAATGAAAATTCTGGTTTTTGGAAGCAAAAATATAGCTACAACTAGCTGAGTTAACAAACAAAAAAACAAGTATAAACACAAAGAAATGTCAATGAGAAAATACACATTGAAACAGAAGAAATAGAAAATTGTTTACCAACATCTGTGCAAATAAATTTAAAAATTTAGATAACATGGAAAATTTCCTGGAGAAATACAACTTCCAAATCTGACCCTATTGGAATTAGAATACTTTAAAAGGCCAATCTTCATATAAGTAATAAAGTTATTAAGAAACTGTATTAGTTTTCTAGCTTCCTGTAGCAAATTACCACAAACTTGGGGGTTTAAAACAAATGATATTTTCTCACAGTTCTGAAGTCCAGAAATTTGAAATCAGTGTTAGCAGGGTCACACTCCCTCTAAAGCTTCTAGGGAAGAACCTTTCCTTGCCTAGCCCAGCTTCTGATGGCTCTTGTCACTCCCTGGCTTGTGGCAGTTTAACGTCAATGCCTACTTCTGTCTTCACACGGCCTCCTCCCGTGTCTGTGTGTTCTCTCCTTTTCTGTCTCTTGTAAGGACACCTGCCATTGGATTTAGAGCCCACTCTAATCCATGATGGTCTCATTTCAAAAACCTTACCTTAATTATATCTGCAAAAACCCAAAGGTTCTCTTTCCAAATAAGGTCACCCTTATTTGGAATTAAGACTTGAATATATCACTTGGGAGCCATGATTCAAACTACAGGAGCTACTCCCCAAAAATTACCAACCCTCAAATCGTTTCAGAGATGGATTCTACCAAAATTTCAAAGATCAGATAAACCCAATGCTCTATAAATTATTCCACAGAAGAAGGAAAATTCTAAATTTCTTTTATGAAACAAATATTACATTGATACTTAATTACAATTATAGATATTCTTATATACAGGCAAAAAGCACTAAGCAAAATACTAGCAAACAGAATCCAATACACATGAGAAGATAATATACAATGAGTAAGTAAATCTATTCTAATAATACAAGGTAGTTCAGTATTAAGAAATTCATTAATATCATATACCGCAAATCTAAGGGGAAAAATCATATGATTGGTGCCATGGATGCAGAGAAAGACTTTGATAAAATTCAACACCCACTTATGAAAAAAATTACTCAACAATATGAATTGAGGGATACTTTCTAACATTGTAAAATATGTATATTTTAGTCTTATAGCTAGTTTCTGATTTAGTGAAGAAACACTGGAGACATTTTCCTAAGATCAGGAATAAAACAAGTATGCCATTATCTCTACTACTATTCTACAGTCTACTAAAGATATTAGCTAATACAAATAGACAAAATAAATTAACTAAAGGTTTAAGAATGGTTAGAAAAGTAAAACTATACTTACAGATGATATGATAATATACTTAGGAAATCTAAGAATCATAAAACTAATTAAAACAAAAATAATTCAGTAAGGTAGGAGAATATAAAATTGGCATTAAAAAATTAATGGCCTTCGAATACACAAACACTTACCAAATAGAGATATATGATAAAGAAACTCTTATTTATAATAGCAATAGAAAAGATTAAATACTTAGGAATTAACTTGATACTAAAATTCATATGGAAAAACAAATGTACAGAAATACTCAAGAAAACACTGAGAAAGAAAAGCTGGGCAATGGGGGACACATTATTAAAACATAATATACAGTGTGCATAATTATGACAGCTTGGTTCTGGCTTATGAAGACAAATATACCAGTGAAATAAATAGAAAACACAGAAATAGACCCAAATGTAAACATGGAAGTTTAGTATGTGGTAAATGTGGCATCTAAAACAGCAAAGATTAATATTTTAATAAATTGTCCTGGAACAACTTGGTAGTAATTTAAGAAAAGAAAATTATATTCATATCTTGTACTACACATAAGAATAAACTTCAGGCAGATTAGGGATATAAATATAAAACTTTAAACTTTACCAGTACTAGAAGTATGGAAGAATGTCTCTTTAACTATAGGGTAGGGAAAGGTTTTCTGATTGTGACTACTAATCAGAGACAATAAAAGACTGATAAATCTGACTACATAAAAAATTTTAAAAGAAAATGCACCTTTTCATGGTAAAGGATACCATAAACTCAAAAAAGTGAAAAACTGATAGAACATATTTGCAATATATATCACAAAAAGCTAAAATCTCCAATATATAAATAAGTTTTAAAAACTGAAGAACAAAGTTCTAAACACCTGTCAGAAAAAAATGAGAAAAAGATATAGATAATTTAGAAGAAAGGTGTAAAAATAACCCTTTATAAATGAAAAAAAAATGTTCACACTCACTCATAATTAGAGAAATGTAAAATTAAAAAACACTGAGATATCATTTTAGAATGGAAAAGTTTCGAAAGTATGAGAACACATCCTGTTGTCAAGGCTGTGGGATAAACAGGCACAAGCCTACATTGTTGGTGGTAATACATCTATGTACTATTTTTACAAATTTTCTGGAAAATCTAAAAATATTTTAAAATAAAAATTGAAAACAAAATAATAATAACAATAACTCTAAGTACAGATGACCTAAGCTAACATCTAGGCAACATGTAAAAAGAGATAAATATATGTGAAGCTCAAATGAAAAAATTCTAAAGTGTTACATAAATGTATTTTTGTAGAAATTCTGAGGCAAGAGCTTAAAGGGTACATAGATATTAACAACTGTATTGCAGGTCTACAAATCCAGCTTTGGGAAGGGTAGAAAATCTTTAATCCATCACATTTTGGAGCTAGTTACTTTCTTTCAGCAAGTCCAACCTCTGTATGCTCATCTAGGACGCTAGAGCTGGAACTCTGAAAACTACCTTTCCCAGAATCCCTTGCCAACTGGCTTTCTATTAAGATCAGCCAATAAAGGAAAATTGCAGTGGAGGAAAAATGGAGTAAGATCTACAGTGTAGGAAGATTGAAAGTGTGAGGAAGAGAAAGAGGAATGCCTTCCTGTTCTCTACTTCCTCTCAGCATTGCCCCTGTAGCTATAGACTGCTGTCCCACACCCAGCTTCTGTCAGTACTCCCAGCGTCAGCTTCTCCAAGCTCCCTGAAGGCACCACAGTTGCCAGCAGCATGCCCTTGGTAGTCCAAGATCCAGCCAAGCTATGTCCTACTAACTGGGCTTTAGTCCAGGACCATTCAAGCACCTACCCGTCACCTCCACCTCAGCTGAGTGCACATCAGGCCACACAACTTGAGAGGTTTGACACCCACCAGATTATGCCTCCTCTTCAGAATGCCTGTACAAATTGTGTAGAGCTTCCCTCCAAATTTAGCCCTACTGAATCAGCCCCACTAAGCCCTTCCATCAAACTCCCAGGTTCTAAAACCCACCTCCATCCTGTTGTTGCTCTAATTTCTTGAAGTTATTAAACTTAGAAACCTCAGTATCCCCTCTTTATTCTTTAAGCATTCCTACACCTGTGTAACCAATTTCTAATTAACTCATTTTGAAATACCCGTTATGGTTCCTACTTTCCAGCATCTGGTAGACTGTTTTGGAAGGGTCGAGAGAGGGGAATTTTGTTTACAGTTCATTTATTCATTAATTTAATATTTATTAAGCAAATAATTGGTCACCATGATGAAGAATAAATAAAGATGAAAAAGACATAGTTCCTGCTTTTAAATGTTCATAATAAATTAGGCGAGGTAAATATTTAAACTAGCAATCACCAAGTAGATAAGCTCTGTAATGAAGGAACACTCATGGCGCTATGAGTGCATGTGAAGAGGCACAAAGGTGCAAGAGGGCTTTCTGGAGGTGTGACATGAGAGCACTGCAGGTCGCATAGAAGTCTTAAGGAGAGAAGAACATCCCGTCAGAAGGAAGAATATCTGAAAAAGCATAATAGATTCAATGAATCTTGAATAAATCCTACATCAGAGGATAGAAAAGGGACTCGAATTGAAGCCAAAAGGGAGACAACAAGCATGAAAGATCTTGAATGACACACTAATTAATTTTAAATTCACCCTAAAGCAATGGAGAATCAATGAAGGATTTTTGGAAGATATTTCTTTTTTAATATTACTTGTGCAGTATGTATATATATAAAAAAAAATCTCTCAGACTCCAGATCAACCTTCCAGAAATGTTTCTTACATATTGTTTCCAGAAAGATGACTAATGAAAGAATTCATAGCAAACACTAATATAAATCTTATATGTCAGATGCAATTTAAAGTTACATTTATTAACTCATTTAATCCTCACGACAGCTCTATTGGTTACTATTATTACTTCCATTTAACAAAGAGTAACTTGAGACTTGAAAAGACTAACCAACTTGCCCAAGGTCATAAAAATATTAAGTGTATTAAGTGGAAAAGTAAGATTTCGAACTCAACAAGTATGGCTTCATAATCTATGCAATTAACCAATATACTACAATAACTCCTATATTTACACGTATTTGTATAGATGTGTGCAAAAAATAAGACATAAATACTCTAACACAAATGACTCATCCACAATTTACTATGCATCTTGTTCTTTCAATTAGTGATATATCTTGAAGATAGTTTCTTATGAACATATTTTGATCGATTTTATTCTTAAGAACTGCACAGTATTTCATTATGTAAACATTCCAAACTATACTTAAACATTTCTATATTAATAGTAAGGCTTATTATGGGTTTGATTCTTATAAATAATTCTGTAAGAAAATTAATAGCAGAGGAATTGTTTAAAGAAATATTTAATATTAAAAATATTGCACAATTGCCTGTCATAGAGATGTTCGATAGTCCTACCCGCAGTATAGAAAGAGTACTTATTACCCCACATTCCTGCCAATGTTGAGCTTTCATCAGATTTTGTTTTAAAAGTTTTTGTTCATCTGATAAGTAAAAAATAATCCCTAGAGTATTTTTTAAATAGCCCAATATAATGGAAATGTGTGTTTTGAAAAGACACTGCTGAGGCAGTTATGGAGGTTAGCCTAGTCACATCAAGAATCAAGGCAGAATGGACAGGCAGAAGACAATTATGACAGACCATATAAGAAATGAGGACGGTTTAGTTAGAGCAGTGCCTTCAAGTATTAGGAAGAACAAATAAGAGGAGAGGCCATATCAGAAAGGCCAGCTGTTGAAGCAGTTCAACAGACATTTGTTTATGATAAGTCATATTGTGTTAGAGAAGAAAAAATGATTTAAGAATATCTCCTGGGTTTATGAGTTTCATCTTAGGAAACACAGAAGAAAGCAAAAATTTGGGGACATGCTAGAGAAAATAGGAATGATAAAAAGTCCCTTAGAATTCTAAGATTCTATTATTTATTTATTAATAGAAACTACCTTCATCTGTAGCAGGGGCTGTTTCAAAATATTCATATATATTTAATGTCATTTAATAATAACTCATTGAATTTTGCAGCAACATGAAGACCCTTAAGTCAAATTACCCAGCACATTTATGAAACCAGATTACTACTCCAAAATATCCTTTTAGTATTCTGCCATCTAGTGAATAACAATTATTTGTGCGACTTGGCCTATAAATTTTATCCTTCAGACAAAAGAAACCTGATGTTATAGCTTCTCATCATGTTTCTTTTTAAAGTTTCCACAACATAGAAAATAACCTGAAAGTGCCTCATATTTTGGGGATAATCTGATCTAATGATTATTAAATTCTTAAACATAGAGGAAAGAATGAAAGCAACGAAGCTATCAGTTTAATCCCAAAATTTAACCTTGGGCTCATCTAGAAAATTCATGTCATCGAAGACATTGGGCAAATTATTTTGAGTTTCCTTTACATTATGTCATCTCTTTCCATCATTAAAAACAAGAACGAAAACACAGAAACAAAACCTTTGCTCATCAGCAATTTTCTTCTCTGAAATAAAAATACCTTTAAGAAAATAATCTTTGTTCATTTAATAAGGTAGGCTTAATAACATTATCAAAACATCTAAAAAATTATTCTACATTAAACATTAGAGATTGTATTTGAATGTTATGGAAGTGTATTATAAAGATTTGCTTTTCCTATATTTCTATAAAAACTTTGTTAATTTCTCTTGAGTTGACTACTTGTTTTGTACAACTAACAAATTTGTGTTGCTAATGCATGGTATTACTTATTATACTTCATACATATACATATTTTAATTATTTGTCTGCAAGCCTGTATTCCCAAAGGGCCTTGATTGAATTTCTTGATTTAAGAGACAATGTCATGTTGAGTTTTATATTTCCTGTACTCTCATAATGTATAGTACCTATTGGTTTTCAATAAGTTTAATGACTAAATTATTTGAAATAACCAAATTAAATTAATGGCAAAGTTTTGAAATTTCATTAGATTTTAATTCAAATTAATATATAATTTAAAATAAGCCATCATTGCACTCAGCTTCTTTCATTAAACCTAGACAAAACCGAACATATTGCCTAAGTACCCACAGGACTCTAAAATATAGATGTATGTTCATTAAAATTATTGGAAATAGGTAAGGAAAAATCCTCCCTTGAAATTTGTTCTTATGGGTAATGGCAATATTCCCAGGCTTGTCAACTTCTTTCCCTTGGCAAATTTCTGTGGTCCATCTGTTGAACTTGAAGGTTAAAATGCTCTCAAAGCGAGCATGCCTTATGGATATCTTTATTCTGCATGATTACATGCCAGCAGAATACATAAACCTGAGCTATTTCAGATTGTCAACTGAAATCGTTCCCAGGAGAGTATTTCATTGCCTTGTGGATAATGATTATAGAAGAAACCTCAAAAATCATAGAATAAGAGTAATAATTGATATTAAGTACATTGATTGCAAGAACTCTTAATACATCTGCAAGTATGACCCCTGATTTTACTATATCCAAGCTAATTCTAAAGAGTTAAAATAAGGGCCCCATCAACTTTGTTCTTTTTTTTTTTTTTAAGTGCTATTACCAAATTCTCTTCCTTTGGCCAGCTGTTTTCATTTTTCTCTTAGTCTGAGCACTTCTGCTTTTAAAAACCAACCTGAGTGTTTTATTTGGATCATTAATTACATTTGTGTATTACACAGACCATAATCCCCATCTATCTTATGGTAGTAAAGCTTAGGGATGCTTAAAATAAAGAAGTATTATTTCTCTTAAGAAAATTTTTCTATCTTAAAATTTATGTCTGACCTCTATTTTCCACATTTCCCAACCTACTGTCTCATGGACAAGCTATGTGCCTCAAAAAAAAAAAAAAAAAAAAAAAGAAAGAAAGAAAAGAAAAAAGATAATAGAAGTAATCTTCCTATTCAGATAGAGTCCATTTGGCTTATCTTGGCAGGTGCTCAGAAGAAAGAATTAAGCATAATCTGCTTTTCACCTTCTGGGGCCTTTTTCTCTTTCATAATGTATTTTTCTCAAAAAAACACACATTTTCTACTCCATCAAGCTGTGAGTTTATAAGGGCATATTCTGTCACTAAAGCTGGGGTAGGTGGGACATGGAGCTGTAGTCATCCAACTCTGGCTATGAATAGTAATTTAATTTTTGAATTAAATATTAGAAAAACCCATTTGACCCCAGAGCTCAGCCACAGTTCCTATTAAATTTTATCCATAGTAAGCTGATACACTGATAGGCATTTGCTGGACACTTGTTCCTAATTAATTCTAAACTCAGGAGGTAAAAAATAATAATAATAATAATAATAATGTAATTTATTAATAGCCCCCTCAGATGACAACATACATTATTAATTATGCTTTCTTCTTTTTAATTTTCTCTAATGACCTGGCTTTTATTTTCATAATTATAAGATACATAATCTTTGAAATATGCTCTTTCTGTTATGATCTTCAATAGAAAAAGCTTGAAAAGTTGCAAACAGTACTAGTCAGCATATAATAGTAAAGTAAGAAAACTCAGAGCTTTAAAAAAATTAAATAATTATATAAAAATAATTAAAAATAGTTTTTAAAAAGATTTATACCTTGATAATGAGTGATATGTCAGAGCAGACACATTAAAAAGAGCTTTCCCTTTCAGAATAACCTGGGATAAAAGAAGTCTCCCAAGAGGACCACGAGATCATGGAGAAATTCATGAATTTAAAGAATCAATAGGTTCTAAGGACACTAAAGTATACCTGGCAATTCAGAGTCCAGAAGAAATGAAACCGTCAAACTGTAGCCTTAAGGCTTCCTGGATGAAAACAAGCTTGTAAGACAGTATAAAGAGTACTTCTAGTATCCAAGTGTTCTCCAGATAGAAGGCATCCACATGCATGCCGTAGAATCAAACTTGATGCTAATTCAGTAGTTGAGCCCAGACAGGGTCTTTTTCTCTTTCGAGTCACATATTGTGGATTTAATGGTGAAAATGATAGATGGCAGAGTGGCCGGGAATCAAAACCTGAGAATTCAGTTACTCACCTGTGAGTCGGCTAGAGAGGCTCCTCTTTGGATGTTGTAAACCCTGACCCATTGTGTTAATTCCCATAATTCACCAGTGGAGGGAGATATCTCATTAGCCACAGCTGAGCCTGTAGAAGACCACTGTGTGAAACTCACTTAAAGCTATAAGACAAACGCCAAAGGATATCAGAAAATCAAACCAGTAGCATAAAAAAGTGAGAATAGTTTCCCACTACAGAATTAAAAGAGGCCAAAAGAGGGTAAATACAGAAGTGTTAAAATGAAAATGCCTTAAGAGGATAATGACATGTTTGAAGATGATGGTCATTTTAACTTAGTGAAATCAGAGACAATAAGTTATTTTCCATTCTAGAAACCTAGGAAGGCACCCAGAAACTCCGTATTGGGAAAGGTTTGACCATAGTATATGTACAAACAAAGATACCAATATAGGTTCAGAGTAATGGATACAAAAAAAGATCCACCAAGTCTTTGAACCTTCAATAGTGTAGTTATTTCAGACACCATTGCTACTGTGACTGGTCAACAACAGCCTGATTTGATTTTTGTGATGAGTACTCAGAGCTAAAAATGCTTGCTTCTGGAAGAAGGAATTATATAAGGAAAGTCAGGAACATGTCTTTGTGTATGCGTGTGTTGTAGTGAGCTTTTATACATAGCTTTACATATAAAACTTTAGATTTTATGACTTAAGAAATGGAGAATGTTGATTAAAAATTTTAAATTAAATGAAATAAAAATACAAACAAAATTTTTTACAAAAGCCTTTCATTAGCACAGACCAGTATGATCCCTAAGCCAAAACATCAGCATCATCTGGGAGCCTATTACAAATGCAAATTATACCCCACTCCAGACTTAGTGAATTAGAAATTTATGGCAGGGGCAGGCAGTCTGTGGTGGAACAAGCCCGCCAGGTGATTCTGATAAACTCTGAAATTTGAGAACCACTAATATAAAGTATAAATAAATAACAGACTAACCTGTAAGTTATCTTTTAAGAACCTCATTCATACATTAATAAGTGTTTGAAATTTAAAGAAAAAGAACTAAAAACCTTAAATGATCACATGGTAATGACTAATACATTTGATATTAATTACAGGTGAGAGTTGAAAAGTGAATTCTTGGACACACATGGCATTTTTATCAAGCTAGAATATTTTGAAGATCTTTTAAATGTATTCTAACTAGGAAATAATAGAACCAGTATTATATTATGTTGTGTTATGTTATATTGTATTAACATATTTACTATTTCTGTTCATCTATTATTGTAAGTAAATGAGTAAAATTTCCAAAGGTAGGGAGTTTCCCTAACAAAGGCAAATTAAATGAAGAGACAATCAAATGCAAACTCCTTACGCTTGAGAAGAAAATGACAGGCTTAAGAACATAGAACAGAAAGAGGACAGCTGGACTGAGCAACATACTGAGTTCAGTGGGCAAACCAAATTAAATCAGAAGTCTCAGATATCCAACTTCTAGCTTAAAATAATGAATAAAATTAAGGTCTAAATAACTGCATTTTACTGATGACAAAGCTTGCTATTGATTCTAAATCTAAGTACATATCTAATGAGAGAGAAAGTTAATGGAGGATGGAATAAGCTCAGCCAACAAGTGGACTACTGCTGTGAGAAAGTTGAAAATAATGATACAAAAACTCCAGAAGATAGAGGCAGTTAACACCCAGACTAAAGGATGAGATGTCATCCAAGGATGAACTGAAAAACAGATAATTTGGTAAGTGACACTTTTCCCCAGAAGTTGACCAAAACTTAACAAAAAATAAATAAAATGCAAAACCGTGCCACACAGAAAGCAAAAATCCTTAAAGAAATCCATGAACAAATAGACATGATACTGTGAACTAAAATGAATCAAAATAGCATATTCTGGAAGAGAAGAGAGGAAGGCTCTAAGATACAGAGTAAAGCAAGCTTTTAAAAAGAGAAAATTTAAGAAATAGAGGGCAACTAGCAGAAAATGGAAAGATCCTACTGAAGCCATATTGCTTGTCCTCTGTGTACAATTTTTGCCAATGGCTCACTGCTTCTCAAAGGTCTTGAAATGTGTAGCAGAGGAAATATGTTTTCATTCCACTTTACATAATTTGATTAATTGACAATGTAAAACCAAGTGCCATGAAAATGTAATGCTTTTCAATGCCTTGAAAATACAAAGAAAAGCACTATCCCCATAAGTTTTTCACCTAATGTTATTAGGCTGTTACTAAGAACACTGATTTAGAGAGACACCCTGTGGATAAATTTGATATATTTGAAAATAAATATTTGGTCCTCAAAACAAGAGGCATAAATGATTTCGATGCTCAAAAGAAGATAAAGATGATGACAATGAGAGAAAAGCCTCAAATAAGAAGGAAGAGAGTGAAAGAGTGAAAGGAAGAAAATATCTATGCAAAAAAATGAGAGAAGATAAGGTAGTAGCTGTTCCTTTTATCACCAAATCTAAAGAACTTGAAGCACAATGAGACTACCAGACCTTCCCTCCCACCAATGGACCCAATGGAACACAGATCTCTACTTGAACAGAATCTTGGAAAATTTCTTACAAAATTGAAAAAAATAAAATGATAAACAAGGTACCATGGAAATGTTTAAATCATTTGCATCCCTATTATACTAGGGAACTGCTTTTTTTTTTTTTTTGCATTTTGGCATCTTTTCTACCAATATTTTTCTAAGCATAACTATACTGAGACCATGTCATGCTTTCAGGTGATAGAAGCTGGCTCTCCTTGAGTCAGTTTTACTCTCAGCCCTCCCCTTTTTTTTTGGCCAACCTGGAAGCACCTCATTCTGCTGCAATGAGGACAGTAAGCAATATCAAGTGATTGCTGGAATCTGTTCTGATTCTTTTCATTAAACCACTCTTATCTGGAAACAAACATCATGAGTATTTCTGAACTGTGCTCATTTCCCTTGGTCCAACTGTTTATTCATATTCCAGAAAAAGAGTTTTAGCTTCTGACACATAAAATATGTTAATACTTGGTGGAGATTAACATACTTTTATTTATCACTTTCTTAGAAATTGCCCAGTGTATTTTTTATATTGGTAAATTTATTTTCATATAAATTTTAGTATCATTTATCTTTTCAAAAAACCTTTTACTATTATTGCATTATGAAGATTTATTAAAAGAATATAAATTAAGAGAGTGTTAATAACTTTATACTACTGAATATTCTGTCCAAGAGCAATGTAGTATGTCTTTGTCCTGGCTTTTATTTGAGTCTCTTCCTTTCTCTGCATTAGAGTTTTACAGTTATCTTTAAATTGGCAGTACACAATTACTGTTAAATTTATTTGTAAGTAAATATTTTTCTAGTATGGCAATTTTCTTTTTCATTATATATAGTTTTTGTTTTCTAAATAATTTGCTCAATTCTCTAATCATTTTTAATACTTTTTAGTTCAGAAATTATGTTCTCATGTTTTCCAGGTATGCAATGATAATAACATCTGCAAAGCCTGAAGATTTGCATTCCTGCCACTTATTTTGTACACATGTTTAATTACATGAGCGAATACTCTGGAATAGCCCTAACAGTGTTGATAATGGCAGCTCCACACCATTTATATGACGCTGAAGGGAATAACACTGACGTTCATGTGAAACACCCACTTCACTATCATGTGTAAAGTGACTATCTACTGTGTTGTTAAGATTGCTGAATTTTATCAAGAATTTCAAATGGTTTTTCTCCTTTGAAGTTATTAAGAGTCTTGCCAAAATAAGGGTGCAGTTTGAAAAATTATGAACTATTCTATGCCAGATGCAGAGCAGGGCACATTTGTTGGTCATCCTCTAGCTCTAAATCAAAACTACCATATAGCAACCACTACTAACCCTCCTAATTTCTCAAAGTTTCACTGTGTCAAGGAAGACTCAACTCTACTTCCTTCACAGGGAGGGAGCAGAGCTCTGAAATAACTGCATTATTTCTACAGGTAGATTGCAAGGGAAACCACTGCTTGATCCATGTAAATGATGGATATATATATATATATCTTTTTAACAAAATGACTTGATTTACAGATTTATTAAATGAATGTTACCAAACACATTAATCACACCTGATCTGCACCCAAAAGAAATAGGTCTCGAAGTTTTACCAGTGACAACGAAACAAAAGCACAACTATTAGAAGCCAAGAATTTGGAGAAGTCGCATTAATAATTATCATTGATTTCAGTTTCACAGATTCTTCAAATCATTTAGATTAGGAAAAGATAGAGGTTTAAGGCAGAAAACTCCCACTACAAATGACGACCTTCTTTTGCAAAAATCACAGATAAGGGGTAAATATAAGTCTAATTAAGTGCCTCTTTAAACAAGGTCCTATGCTCAGTAAGCATGGCTCTAAGCATACACAAGGATTGCATCTCTGGGAAGAGATAGTCGTCATTTCACAAAGTCTTTTTTAATAAGCAGAAGTTGACAATCCTATTGTAAGACTGAGTAGTGTCAAATTTAGTAAACAGAGAAACAATTTTACATCAAAGCACATTTCATCCAAGGATTCCACTCACCAGTCACTGGAAGGGTTTTATCTTTCACTCTAAAAAAATAAAAGGCCAAAGAAGTTAAGTGACTCTCCTTGCTATCTGTGTAACATAATAATTAATTAGATACTAGGTGTCAAGTCATCAAGTTTTAGATCTTTGGAGTCATATTTAATGGGAGATAAGTAGAAAAAAAAACAAAAACATACACACAAATTTATAAAAGTGAAATAATTGATTTTATCCTCTCTATTAGAATTTATATTTTTATAGGTTTTATAATATACCTTCTTAGAGACTTCCAAATATCTTTTGTAGAAAAAGCTGAAATATATGTTAACACACAGTATTAGTTTCAACTTCTTATTAAAATTGCGAGATTGATAAAAAATAACTGAATCTTCATATTTAGGATGCCTTGCATACTTTAAAATCTATGATTTACTTTTTTAATATTTTCAAGTTTTTCTTAAAGACCATGAACCTTAATAACAATCATGACTAATGCAAACAAATTTAATAAAATTTGCTAATGGTAAGAAAATTAATAATTAAAAACATGCAATTATAGGCCAAATTAAATCCAACTTTCTAGGAAAAAGAATTGAAAGTATCATTTTTGTAGCAAGATACTAATAAGAATATATATTTTATATACACTCATCTTTCTAAAGACTTTTCCAGAATAATATTACATAATAATTAATTGGTTATATTTAACATTTATATCTCCTTTTGAAATATCTTACTCAGATATCTTTCTCCAACTATAATTAGCACAGTGCTTGAGACATAGTAGGTACTTGATCTATTTTAATTAGGTTCTAAAACTTTTTCAAATTACCTTGTGTTTTGTATTTTTCACAACTAGATGGCTCAACAGCAGACATGTTCTTCAGTTAATATTTTAATTAAGTTCACTAGCAAACTGATAATACTTTAGTAAAACTTAAATGTATATTTTAAGCCGCTCAGGTTATGAAATAGACCCAATGGGAATTCATTAATAGCCGGTCAACCCATGAAGTACTGCCCTGAATAGCAAGCCAGACATATTCTTTTCTTCACCAAAATAATAATGTCCCATATATTTTCATTAGGGGCGTTCTACATTCTTTGAAGATTAATAGTAGCACTTTTTTCTTGTCAACCTTTCTTTGTCCCTTCCTTCCATTTTCCTTTGCTTCCTTCTCCCTTCCTTCCTTTATTTCTTTCTCCCATATCTCTGGAAATATATTAACAAAGTTTAAGATAACAGAGACAATGTTCCAGACAATGTTTTCTTTTGTTGTCTCAAGTGAATAATTATTTTTCTTAAGAAAAAGAAATGATATAAGTAACTATGTATGCAGAGAGAAAAAGGAAAATTGTATATTTTAAGATATATTCTATAGAGGAGAAAAATCTTCATGTACAATCTACTGGATTCATTTGAGGCAAAACACCAGATTAAAATATCTGAACTCATCAGGAGGGTACATTTTAAATTTATCTTTTCTTTTTTTCAGTGGTGATGGTACTATTTATTTATTTATTTTAATGCTAGAAATGAATATTTAATTACACCTCAAGAGAAGATGAAAAGAGGAGCATCCCCCAATTTAGAGAGCATTCTAATTAAGATGAAAATGTATTTTACACACTTTATATAATCAATCTCTTTTGGTGTTGTACATAGAGATTATTCTGAAATTTTAAATGTGATTTTTAAATAATGTTTAGGAATTTTTACATATACAACAGAACTTCATAAAGCAAACTCTATTAACCATTGCTTTTTCCTGAAGAAATCATATCTCTGATTGTATCTGATTTTGATAGCTTTCTACTACAATGCATTAACAAGATGAAAATCATCCTTGAGACCAATCTCAATTCTCTAGGTCCCATTATTTATTTCAACATGCAGAACCTCTTTATGTGTTTTGTCTATCTTGTATTAATTTCTATGCTTAGCAACATAGAGATTATATTTAGTAGAATTTTTAAATAACTTTTTCACAAAGTAAGGACCATTGATAGAAGAACGTTCAGTGGAATTCCGTTCCCTGAATCCTGAATCTCTAGGAAACATCCATTCCCCAATATTCCTTGCCTATACCTTCTCAATATTCGGCAAACTTTGAACAAAATAGTAAACAAGCCCTACATGCAATAAAAACAGAAAGGAAAGGGAAATATAGAGACTACAGTTCTCAATTTCAGTAACTTATTGTAAAGTATAACTGATATTCCCTCCTTCATCGTTGATTTCCTATTTCCCTTACCTTCGGCCAGCACCTCCACTGATTAGGCATTTCTTCCAGTCAGGTAATCTAAGACTGAAATCTTTATTTCTGAGAAAATCAGTGTAGGATGCAACAGTCCTATGTTAACTTTTACTATGAAATATAGTTGTAGAATAAAGAACCCTGGGCACCTCCCCTAACCCTCTTCCCCAGTCTCATTTCCACACTACACCTCTGCCAGGGTTTCCAGCCATTCACTCTGTTGCAACAAGCCTTCTTTTTTTTTTTTTTTTTTTTTTTTTTACAGTGGAGAGAGAACACACATCTCCTTATTCATTTCTCCCTTTGTTTTAGTGGGGAAGAAGTTTTTACTGCCCAGTAGATATATTCTTTGCTCACTCTTTCATTCTTCTTTTATGGTCTGAGAAATTTAAGAAAAAAAGGTTATGATGCTTTGGTCAGTTTTTTGGTTTCTCTTTCTAGTAAAGCAACATATCTTCTGTTTAAACAGCCCTCCCCACCCCCAGGGAAAGCACCCTGCCCCTGTTCTGGGGAAGAGTGGTGGCCCAATGGTGCCATCACCTGGGCAGGCAAGCCTATTTAATTCAGAAGTCAAGATTAGAAAGTCCAGCATGGCTGCACACCTATACCACATCTTTCCATTGAGTTTTAATCTCCTATAAAGCTCATATTTAAGCCTCCTTCTGACTCTTGTGCCTATCTTTTAATTGGTTCCCATTTTGGAGTTGACGATATGGTCACTGTTAACCCTTTCTAAACCTCACACTACTGATTAAAAGGATATGATTATGCTCAAAGCAGAAATCTTATTTTCCATACAGCTAATGATCTGGAAACTTTTCCAAACTATTTTTCTCTTAGATTACTATGTGCCACATAAAAATTAGGGAATTAGGAACAAACTTCATGAGAGAATTCTATAATGCTAGAATTTAAGCTAGTTCTATAAGGAGATATAGCTGTAGCTTTATTCAGTTTAACATTTGGCAATTCTTAAACCTTTAAGGATAAATCATAACACCTATATTGAAGCACAGCTATTTTTTAAGTTTTATGTTATTATTTTGTAGGTATATAAAGCCTCTTTCTTAGTGACAAAGCTTAATAAACAGAATTAATCAAAACAATAATTTTCATATGGAATCTACAAGATAATTTAAGCATCGATCCCTAAGGTTTTATAATACTTGAGTTTATCATTATTATTTTCTAAAATTGGTTATAGGTCTGAAGACATGGGCGTGAAGAGGTTTAGATTGTGTGAATGAATACTAAAAATGATAAAGAGCTATCTTTAATCAAATTATAAAAACTATACTAGAGTCTCTAATGGTATTTTCTAACTTATTTTACTAAATAAAAAATTAACTAAACATATGTTAACAATTGCCTTGAGAAAATAAATATTTATGGTACATTCATGTAAAGTCATGTGAGTATTACTTAAGCATAAACCATCATTATGGTTGATTTATTTTTGTAGCCTTAACTTAGGTTTTTCTACAATTTAAATAAAAATTTTGACCCAGAGAAATCCAAGCTAAAATATGCCAGTTTAATTTAAAAGGAGTTTTCTGAATAATATCCAAATTGTATAAATTGCTAAACTAGTTACTACTTTGGATGTAAGTTCGTTAAATCTTACTTTAAAAACAGAAAATTATCGAATGGATAGCCTCCATATCTAAGTATTTACTTTGAATAAAGTGTACACATATGACTTAGCATATGCTATCAAATACTTCTCAATCTTAAATGATTTTGAATTTACCATTAAGTGTATAGGCCTTTATTTTCAGTTTTCTGATGACATTTTTATTAATTTTCTCTTGATTTAAATTATAATGGTATTTTAACCATTTACTGCCCCCAAAGAGGAAGAACAAATTCAACTCTGACCAAGTAATAGCTAGCTCTTTAAACATGAAATGGATACATAAAATACATCATTTGGTCTCTAACTATGAAAGTGATTGATGCACCAAAAACACAGAGAAAGTTTTGCTGGTGGAATGACTGTTCCAGTGGAATAGAAAAGAATGAGGGGTGAGAAAGAAATAGAGTAGACAACCTTTGTTTTTTAATTTTCTTGCAAAATAGGGTAATAGTAGAGGACAAGCACATGAGGAAATATGTTAATATCTAAATGATATTCCTTTAGGACTCTCGATTGCTCATAGTTATTGATATGTTCCTTTGGATTTAACCTTAAAAAATATAGTGTGTCATTGTTTTTTTCATGCTAACCACTTTTTAAATTATGTCTATTAATTTTGGATACAGTTAAACTTAATTACAACTAGTAGGAATGATTTTCATGTGATCGATGTTGTTTCAAATTCACTGTTGTGATGGAAAATGTTCTTTGTAATAGCAAGAAAGACTCATTTTATATTATTGTGTCCTGTAGATACAATTTTCCATGCACCAAACCAAAATCTGAGTTAGAACACAAAGTTGTTTATGAGGCTGAGTAAGAAGTGACAAAAAGAGAAGAGAAAGAAAGTCAACTTGGAGTTGAGACAGACCTGTGATTGAATCCAGGCTCTTCGACCTAGTATGCTGGTTTCTAATTGACTTTGGGCAAGATACTAACATCTGTGAGCCTCACATTCCTCATCTCTGAAATGGAAATAATAATACTTATCCAGCAGAATTGTTGTAAAGTCTAAGTACTTAATGCAGCTGACACAAAGGATTCCATAAATTTTAGAATACTCCTCATTCCCTTTCCCTCCAAAATATTTTACCAATAAGGGCATTTTCAGTGAACTATTGATGCCAGCAAAGACAAAAATAAATAAATAAATAAAGGAAGGAAGGTCTAGAGAATTACAAATATACTTCCTAGATGATTTATTTTAAAATAAAAAGCAAATGGATACCATATCCAACCAGTCAGTTCTGCCAAGTTTTTTTTTTCCCCTTCCGAGAAAACATATCTCGTAACACTTTACTTCATTAGCCAACTTAACAGCATATAGCTTCCCTAATCCTCCTGTGCACTGTGATTATTAAAATTCTTGGCAGCTTGATGTGCTGGAGATGAGAGCAGATTAACTCAATTATAAGCAGAGAGGCATGCTTTATTAGAATAGTACCTTGCCTCTTATTTCTTGGGTTTAGCTTGTCAAATGTAACAAATGAAAGACTTAACTTTCCATAACTTTTTCCTCCCACTTCATCTATTATATCTTTCAATATCCTCAAAAGTGCTTTTTATACACCAAAGAAACCTGGATTTAGATTGTCTTTGAATTTCACTGTCAAATGTCCATAATGTATTAACTTTGCCAAAGTTTGAGCCAAAAATTTATTGTTAGCTTTCTATCAGAGAGCAAGTTCTGTCCAACAATTTTTGATTTATTTATAAAGATGTTCTGTTAGCAACACTTGACTTTTTCCCACCAACTGGGGAGACACAAAGGAAACCTAGGTGAGCTCTGGTGCCTGACCAATTGTCTCAGTGTTCCTTCTTTTTAAAATTTCAGATAATAAATGGTTTCTTAGGGGCTGGTTTTGAGACTGAACTAATGTCTAAGTTCCCTCATAATTCTAAAATTCTGTATATTTAAGTACTTGCTAGGTATCCTCATGGGTTTGCCCTATTAAAGGTACAAAAAAGCACAAAATAAAACCTTATTAAAATTGAGGCATTTAAACTCCAATTTTCCCTCCATTCTGTCCTTAACTACTAATAAATTAGTGGGTTCACTTTTTCAAGACACAAAGTTGATTCTCATTTGCATTTTTAATATAGACACTGTGCACCAGGAACTGGGGTTGCAAGGATAAACAGAATAATCATAATCTCTATCATATCAGAGTAGAAATCTAGAGTAAGCATCTTAGTCCATTCAAGCTGCTATAACAGAATACCATAGGCTGAATAGTTTATAAACAACAGAAATTTATTCCTTACATTTCTAGAGGGCAGATATCCCTCTATCAGAGTACTGGCATGGTTAGGTCTGGCGAGAGCTCTCCTCAGGTTTCAGATGGCCATTTTCTCATTCTATTTTCACATGGAGGACAGGAGAAGAAAGCTTTCTGAAGTCTGTTTTGTTTTTGACTTCATTTCCTCCTAAAGGAACATTCAGTTCATAAGAAAGAGAGAGAGAGAGAGAGAGAGAGAGAGAGAGAGAGAGAGAGAGGGAGGGAGGGAGGGAGGGAGGGAGAGAGAGAGAGAGAGAGAAGCAAATAATCCCATCAGGATAAAGACTTTGACGGCACAAGTCTTTGAATGTTTCTGGTTTCTGGCTTGGACAACTAAATAGTAAATTGCTGTCAAACTCTAAAAGAGAGTACTTCAAGAGATTAGAATAAAAGTAGTTATTTCAGTTTAGGATACTTAACTTGGGATATTCCATTGAGTTTTACATTCCTTTCCCAGAAAGAGCTTTTAAAAATATACAACCTTTCTCCAATCTTAATGTTGGTGCTAAACTGGAATAATTTGATCTAGGATTAGGGAAAATGGAATGTCCTATGGGCATTATTTTGAGATTCTACTAAGCCTTCAATCAAATGAGAAAGACGGTGACCATGGTCTCTTGCAGGCGAAAGAAGAAATATCCCAAATGTCAAGTTCTTTTTAGAAGGCTGCTAAGACATGGAAGTAAAATGTAATTACAACTAAGGATAATTTGGGGGTTTGGGTCCATGTTTTACTCTTTTAAAGAATAAAATTGGAAATTACTTCCAGTGATTGGAAAGAATCTAGTCATTGAACTTTTAAGCTCAATGTTCTGTGGACTTATCTCTTTATCTCTTCTTTAGTCTCATGAGCTGAAAGAAATATTTAGTCCAGAGGCTGTAATGTATTTTTTTTTCTAATTTCTCAGCAGTACTGAGAGAGAAAATTAAATACCTTTTTGATTAGGTTGGAAATAAGGGATCTTTAAAGGTCTGTAAAAATACACATTGTGGAGGGAAAAGGAACCCAAAGTTCAGAGAAGAGCTTTTGATTATCAACTAAAAATTCAAGTCAGATAACACACGAAAAGTTAAAAATACTGTACTTCATTGATCCTAAGTTCAAATTCTTTCACAACAAAATGGTACATGATCTCTGAAATTAGCATCTTAGTCATCTTAAAATTGCTGTTATTCTGATGTCATTCTCAATGTAAGTGTTAAGCCTATGCATGGACAAACTTGGTAGTAGCTATCTATTTTGTCATAATTTTGAGGATTTTGAGTACTCATGTTTAATTTAATTGCCACAAAGTGTCTTCAAAAAGATTGTGTTATAATTTAGCATTGAATAAAAGTTACCGTATACCCACAAATGTATGGAAATAGAGTAGTGTAATATAATATAAATATCTGTGTCTAATAATTACAAAGAATTTTTTCAATAATTATAAAATTAAAAACAAAATTTCTGAGAGAACATTTAATTTCTACTCTCAGCAAATTTCAATTATATAATACAGTATTATCAACTATAATCACCAACATACATTAGATTTCAAAAAAAGATAAATATGAGAGGTAATGGATGTGATAATTAACTAGATCGGGGGAAACTTTCACCATGTATATGTAAATAAAATATCATATTGTACATTTTAAATATCTTGCAATTTAATTTGTCAAGTCTACTTTGAAAAAACTGAAAAAAAATAAATGATAAGAAGGCATAATATTATTGTTTAATTGGCAATGTCTTTTTCTTCTTAATGCTACATAAATGAATGGGCCAGTTAAAATCAAAGATATCTTAAAGTTGATGAAATGTAGAAAGTGAACAAATCCCAAAGTATTCCATTGTCTTTTAAAATATCTTTCATTATGTATATTTTTAGAATTATTTAGTTTTAGTTGGTCATTTTAAGTTATATTGAAAACTAGAGTCTGGATCTCAAAAACACTTAAAAAAAAGTGCTATATTTGTTGGTGCTACCTGATAGCAGGAAATCCTAATTATTGGGAAAGTATTAAAAGGGAAAACAATTTCTAAAGTGCTGAAACTAAGTTTTAAAGTAATATATTCTGGCAAATGTCCCAGACACTTTTATGGACCCGGAAGAATAGTTGCACTGGACTGTATAAAGGAAGTGACATGGTAGATTTAGATTCTGATTAACTTTTCCCAGGGACTTCAGAGAAACATTCTCTAAGTAAAAGTTAGTAAGGGGATGGGGGCGGGGTGGAAGGTGAGGGTGTAAATTTCAGTAGTTTTTTTTCCCTGGATCGGTAGCAGATCATTTATGCAAGCCATAAATGCTGAGCACCTGTTGGTATAAGTTGCTACCCTGAACTCTGTGGCAGATGCAATTATAATTAAGGAGAGTCCCTGTCATTAAGAATTTTACGATCTGTGCTAAGAGCTATAATGGGATACAAATAATTATAACTCAAAATGCTTAAAGAGCTTCCAGGGAGATATGAACCAAGGACCCTGACAAAAAGGTGTTCACATACCTCTCTATTTTGAGTAATCTAGTAAGCAGATTAGAGATCAATCAAATACAGTTGTGGAACAAGAGGTCTTTTAATGAGCCACCTCTAAAAACTGTGAAAATGAGTCTAATATTTTTCTTTAAAGTCAACTTCAATGTTCATTCACTCTAAGATAATTGTTTTAAAACCTGGTGGAATAAAAGGGAAAATAGAAAGTATTATTTTTTCTTTATGAGGCAACAGCATTAGATTTTAAAAATATAATTTAAATTTGTGTATTTTTTAAATATATCTCCTTTTTAAAATGGGTTAGTTTTTCAAGATCCAAGTTGAAGTAATTTACAATTTCATAATTTTTTATCAATGATTCCGAGGTCCTTTCTGCAATAAAAAATTGATTTTTATTAATGGGTTAATAAAATGACTTAGTATTTTCTCTTTTTCTGTACCTCAACTGAATATACTTTCTCCCATAATTATTTATTTATAAGATTATCTTTTTATTTAGATCATGAAGGCAGAGACTACATTCTACTCATTTTCCCTCACACATCACCTAGTAGAGTGACTGGAACTTAGCAATAACTCAATAAATATATCATGAATGAATGAACCCATGAAAAATGCCTATACTAATGGAAATATATTTTAAAATATAAAAGTATATTAAAAATATTTTGGGTCTCATGCTTCATATGTCAAATTTCAATTCCAGAAAACTTTATATTTTTATTTATTTTAAATATTTTTAACTTTGTAAAATACTATTACTTTTTGAAATGTAACAGCTTGTGATCACATAGAAAACCACTAAGCAGAGAGAGAAAATGGTGCATTATGCCCAATTCATCTGCCCAAAGTGGACCCAAGTAGAATTACAAACTTTAATTTAATTATTTTCCAAAACTACTGAAAAAAGTTGTGAATAATGCCTAAATATTCTTCAGTGTACTGAAAATTAAACTTAGTTAAATAAAGTTCATTCATTTCTATTACTTCAGAACTTTTGCTGTTGCTGTTGCTATTGACAACCAACTATAGGTTGTATAAATATCCAAATAACTGCTATACGGATAAATAACTCATAAGTCATCCTAAAATGTTGGTGCAGAGGAAATGTTAAAGGAATAAGAAATACTTATAGTAAAGGAATCTTGAGGTAAATTCAATATGCTGAGATTTTTTTGTTTTGTTTCGTTTTTGTTTTTGTTTTGTTTTGGTATAACCACCATGCATCCAAGAAACCACTGTGGTTGCTAATCTTATATAAAAGAGAAAACAGATTTAAGGTTTATTATATTTAGTACCAGCAAGAACAACTATTTTAAATAGTGATATGCAAAAAGATAATACTACTTTCCAACTTGCTACCGAATAACATTAAATGATCGGAAGTAGTGATATTTTTAAGAGTGGAACAGTGTTCAGATTATAAATATGTCTTTGTTTTTACAGTTCTATATTAACTATATGTAGATCTTTAAAATCATGGATTATATTATTTGTCTCCAGGATGTAGTATATTGGTCATTTAATTAACGAATGAACAGATCATATCACGATAAAGAGCTGCAATCACGATGCATTACAGTGATCCATTATTTATTTATAATGGATTCATTTTTTATTACAAAATAGCACTAAATCAATTAGTGTTACAACCTATTTTAATGAATCAGAACTAAATAAAATAGGATTTGACTACTTCCCTCCCAATCTTTCTTCCTCCTTCCCCAGAAGAAACTCATTAACAGTTTGCCGAATATGTGTGGTCCCATATTTTTCTATGCCTATTTAAATACATATACATATATTTAATTGAAATAGACATGGATATTTAAACAGAAAGATATATATAAATATACTGTTAAACAAAAATAGAATTACTATACATGATGTTTTTAACAATTTTATTGAGAGATAATATACATACGAAATATTTATCCATTTTAAAAACAATTGGTTTTTAGCGATTTTACAGTTTTATGTAACCATCATCACATGCTAATTTTAGAACATTTCAGCTTCTGAAAAAGAAACTTTATGCTCATTAGCATCACTTCCCCCTACCCTCACTATAAGTCCTAGGCAACCACTAATTTATTTTGTCTGTACAGATTTGCCTATTCCAGACACTTCATATAAATAGAATCATACAATATGTGGTCTTTGCGTCTGACTTCTTTCACTTAGAAGAATCTTTGTTTCCCCTCAAAAATAATAAAAATAAATATGATTCGGCAATTCCATTTCTGAATATTTATCCAAAAAAAATCCAGAACACTAATTCAAAAAGATATATGCACCCCTATGTTCATTGTAGCATTATTTACAACAGCCAAGACACAATCTAGGTGTCTATCAAAAGATGAATAGTTAAAGATGTTGTATATATATGTATATTATTATATACATATATTACATATAAATTATATATAATGGAATATTAAACAGCAAAAAAAAAAAGAAATCTTGCCATTTGCAAAATGGATCTAGAGGGTATCATGTTACATAAAATAAGTCAAGCAGAAAATTTCAAATACTGTCTGATTTTACTTATATTTGGAATCCAAAAAACAAAATAAATGAACAAACAAAAGAAAACAAAACAAAACAAAAATAAACTCAAAAAAACAGAGACCAAAAGATGGTCAGCAGAACAGAGCAGGTAGGAGGATGGGTGAAAAGGTGAAAGGGAACATAGTCAATACTGTGATAAGTTTACGCAGTGACAGATGATTCCTAGAATTAGTGGGGTGATCACATTGTAAGGTATAAAAATGTTGAATCATTGCATTGTACACCTGAAACTAATGTAACTAATATCATATTGTATAACAACTATATTTAAGTAAAAAAATTTTAATTTAATTTGTAAAAAGAATTAAGTTTCGCAAGTTTATCCATGTTGTTACATCTATCAGTACTTCATTCCTTTTATTGTTAAATAGTATTCCATTGTATGGATTTAATATATATTTTTTAACCATTCATAAGCTGAGTGTGGATATATAGTTGCCCCAGTATCATTTGTGGAAAAGAGTATTTTCCTCTATTGAATTGTCTTGGTACCTTGTTGAAAATCAATTCACTATTACTATAAGGGTTTATTTCTGGGCTCTCAATTATGTTCTATTGATCTATATGTCCTAATTACTGCAGCTCATTAGTAAGTTTCAAAATCAAAACATATGAGTTCTCAACTTTCCTTTTCAAGATTTTTTGTCTCTTATGAGTTTCTTATATTCTATGTGAATTTTAGGATCGGTTTACCAATTTCTACAAACAAAAAAAGTCAACTGGCATTTTGATAAAAATTGTATTGAATCTGTAGATCAATTGAGAAATATTTCTATTTTAAGAATATTAAGTCTTCCAGTCCATAAACATGGGATGCTATCTTCTTTAAAATTTTTGAACTATATTTTGTATCTTCAGTGTACATCTTGAATGTCTTTTGAAAAATGTATTCTTCAGTAATTTTATTCTTTTTGATTCTATTGTAATGGAATTGTTTTCTTACTTATATTTTCTAATTATTTGTTGATACCGTCTAGAAATACAGTTGATTTTTGTATATTGATCTTGTATCCCGCAGTCTTGCTAAACTTGCTTATTAGGTCTATTTTAGTAGTTATAATTTTTAAAATCCCATTTTTCATCTTATGAATATGAATAGCTTTTCAAGTCAGCTCATATACACTTTTTTTAAGAGTCATCAGACCATTTTAAGAGTCTCATGATATTCCACATTATGACATAACAAAATATACTTATTCATCTATCGATAGGCATTTATACTGATTTCTGTTTTGCTATTAAAAATATTGAAATAAAAATTATTGATCATATCTCTAACTACTCATACATGTTCATATTTTTATAGATCAGAATCCTAAAAACAGAACTGACTGGTGACTACATATATATGTACACACACACACACACACACACACACATACACATATATATAATTTTCACAAATATTACAAAATAGTCCCTCAAAGGGTACAATTTTTTCATCATCAAAGGAAAAGACTTACTTATGAAGGGTGAACAGCAAAACAACTAACTAACAGTTTCTATTAATAGCCCTTTAACTTGGGTAGAAAGAATTCCTCTCCAATAAGGCAGCAAGACTCCTCCTGTGATAGTCAAATTAACTTGGTGCTAAGTATAGATAGATATACAGCAGAACTCCTGGGGAAGGTATCTTCCTTTCCCAGATAATTTTAACCAGAAATAACAGAAAGAAACTAAGAGGATTAACTGTAGTTCAATCAATCAACATACTTGCTGTGAAGCTTTCTGACATTTTTACTTACTAATTCCCAGAAGAATGTGGTTCAATAGGTCTCAAAATAGAAAGCACATGTCTGGAATGCAAAAACACATACAGAATGGATATAGCTATACACTTGAGTACTTCCCCAAATAAGTGATTCCTAAAATTTATATATACCTATGCACTGATTTTTATGTGTGTATATATACACACACACGTACATATACACATATATATACACATTGTGTAATGTATTCATATATATGTACACACACACAAACACACACACATATATAATTTGTAATACACACATATATGCAAATTTGGCATGAAATGGTTAAGCAAGAACCATCTTGCTGTGGCCAGAGTATAAACTATTGTAATCATATTCCAAGGAAGTTCGATTGTGGTAAATCCCCCCACTCCCACCAGGAGATCCTTGTTAAATTACACCTTAACTTACAGAGATTTTTTAAAGTACTTTTCCCATTGCTTCTGAATACAGGGCCCATTGACTATGAATAAAAGGACAAAGAACTACAGCCCAAATGTCCATACCTTGGAGTATCATAGCTTTATTCTCTTCAGATTGTAAAACTGCCAACCAGCATTGTGCAGAGAAGACAGAATGGAAATAATATCTTTAAGAAATGACTTAACAAAAACTATTCTGTAAGTATATTAGCAAAGACTAAGATTTTTCTACCTAACCAATATGTTCTCAGAAGCAAGAGGTTGACTGAAAACATGATCCCATGTAAGATGACCAACAGAATTTGGAAATGAAGGCCATTTCAGACCTAAAATTATAAACTTAGTCTCAAGATTAAGGTTTATTGATTTTTAGAGAGAAAAAAATTAATTGACAGCAGAATCCAGGGTACAGGATTTCTAGTTGATAGTTATTTGAAGTTAACACAAGAGCAACATCTGAATTGGTCAAGATTTCTTTGTTCTTAATTAGAAAATTTTTTTTCCAGTTTTTATTTCACCCCCAAAGCATTTGTCTACTAAGCAGTTTTTATATGAAAACTCTGGGTAAAACAATGCTGATTAATATTCTACAAACAACATAAAACTGTAATTAATCATTTAAAGCTATTTGCCAAGTAAGTTTAAGTAATAACATTGCTTTATTTTGATTTTTAGAGTAATAAAGAAAATTCTCCGAAGCCAGGAACTGAACCTGTCTTGTTCATTGTAGGCCTAGGACTTAATACAATGCTTGAGTTTTAGTAGACATTCAATAAAAATAAATTGAAATAATAAAGAGAATTCTGATTAATGTGCTAAAACATAAAAACAAAAAAAAAACATACAATTAAGCCAGTTTAATAAATACTCTAAAAGTTTATATTTTTGCTCAGTTTTGTGACTCCTTTCTTAGAAAATTACTGTAATTGGACTTACTATGTTTAAGGTATGTTCACATTTTACAATATAATACATAATGATTTACTACTTTCCATGAAGTTTATGTTGCTTTACACTTCCTCATTAGTATATGAGAATCCCATTACCTAAACATGCCTCAGCATTTTGTCAATTCTTCCTTCTTGATCAATATGAAAAATGACAAATAATTTGGCATTGTTATTTTCATTTGTATTTCTTGTTTACAAAATGGAAGGAGAATTTTTTTGTTCATTCACCTTTAATAGTACTTTATGAATTAACTATTTCCTTCTCCAACTTTCTGTGAATGTGTAAGATCTTTATATAGCATGTTATATAGTATATTTATCTATTGCATATTGTTATTTGTTCTATTTTTGTTTGCTTTTTAATGTCCCAACTCTGTTATTCATTATATTCATCATGCAGAAGGCCACTACAAATCTGCAATCACATATTTATCTGTACTTTACCTTGTTCATTTTTTTTCTTTTTTGGTTAAATTTCAATACATTAAGAAAGTGTTTTAATCTATGGGGTTTAAATTTAAATATGTTTTTACGATCAACTAATTTTTCTATATTATTTGACAGAGATCAAAGCCTTGAAATGCTACATTATAATACTTTAAAAAAATTATTACGACTGTCTCTAGATTTTTTTTTTTTTGGTCCTGTGTCACTTATTTTTTTTATCTATTTCAATCGTAGTACCAACTTTTAAAAATTACAGTATCCTTATAATACCTTTTGCTTTATAATACCTTTACATTCATGTTTCATTGAGAGGCTCTCTTTCTTCAGATTGAACATTCCTGCTTCTGGGCCATTCTTTCATATTTACTTTTTCTGATAAATTTTTAGAAAATTTTTAAATCAGGTTTTTTTTCCCAATTCTTATTGGAATTGGTTCTGGGATTCTCCGAATATTGTTAAAAACCCTACACAAGGTAGTTCTTTTGTATGATTTTAAGATAACTTCGAAGGTAATTATACTTTTTTTCAAGATAACCATAATAAGTGGAAGAACGAATACTAATGAAAAAATTCAGAATGCCAAAAATTTTATCAACAAAGACTCATAAATCTCTAGGAGCCTTGAGATAAACTAAGAAAAAAACAAAACAAAAAAAACCCACACACACAAAAAACATTGTCTTTTAACCACCAGAGGGCAGTGAAATCTAAATAATGGACCTCAGCAATCTTAAAAGGAAGTCCAGTTGTGGTTAACCTGAAAATCAAATTATGTGAGAATAATAATAGATTATAGATTTACTTTAAACCCTACAATAATTACAAAATTTTATTTTGATGTTAGCAATACATTTATTTAGAAAATTTATAGAAATATAGTCACCGCTAAATTATCCATATTAATAAGTCAATTGTTTCTTGCACAGCCACGTTGCTTAAGACCTACATGAAATTAGAGGATACTCTGTATCAATGAGAACTTAAAGACAGGAACTGGGACTTGTTCACCAGGTGTTTCTTCAGTGCATGCATAGGATCCAATTGATACCAACAACTTAAATAGTTGATAAAGAAAAAAATTAAATGATCTATAATCTCAGCTCTACTCAATTTCTGAATTTATTCAAATGAAACCTGGCACTACCCTTAGGCAAGCAGGATTCCTGCTGTGGTCCCTGACCTTCAGAAGGCTCTATCTTGCCCTCCTCTATCTGCACTACCTCTCCACTAGGCTAGGACTACCCTCCCTCTTTCTCGTGGGAAACGCAACATGCCACCTGAATCCTATGATCACTCTTTTACATCATGCTTTGGTTATCTCAGACACAAAACCCAGTAGAGTCTATGTTCAGTGTGTAAGTAGTCTACTTCTCTGAGCTTGTCTCCCCCAGAGCAGGTCATACTGGAGATACGGAAAGCCCTCGACCTAAAGGCTTGCTGATGGGAAGGTATTTCTTTGGAATATAGATAGAGTCCCCTTGTGGAGGCTGGGATTTATGGACAAGAGAGATTGAAGAAGTATTTTATCTCTTTATTTCTATATTTCTGGATTGCCTAATTTTTAAATAATAATTGTGTATTAATTGCGTATGTGTATGTGTGACATCTGAAGGGGATTTTCACTTTTGCAACGTAAAAGAAAATGCGGGGGGGGGGGGGCAGTAAAAAGCAAAAATAGTGTTCAGTATTTATTTTGCAAGGAACTGAGTCATTGCAGAGGTAGCACACGTCCTAAGCAGCAAGAGTGGCCCCACCAAGCTCCTTCCCTGGGAACTACACTCAGCAACTCAGCCTCAAGCTGCCAGAGCTCTGACCCATGTCGATGAGCATCTGTGCTTTATCTGGTTTATTTTCTGCATTACTGTTTTTACTATATGTTAATGTTATTTTAAGTTTTATGTGTTGTTTGGTATGATTCAGTAGATTATTTTTAGGGTCTGGGAACATTCAAAAAGTTTTCCATATAAATGAATGATAATTGCTTCTTTGCTTTACACCATTTGAGCTCAGAAAGTTTTAATAGGAATATTCTAATTTCGGATAGTGGGAAGAAACCTGTATTCCTGTGCAAATATCTAAAAAGCAATTAGAATTCTAGTGGAGGTTTCAGGGAAAAGTGTTGGGCTAGATCATACATTTGAAAGGCATCTGTGTAAAACTAACAAGATAAGCAAAGAGGTTATCAAGGAAAAGTACAGAAAGTGCAGAGAATAAAGTCCAAGTTAGTAGCTTGGGAAACAACAGCATGTTAGCATAAGAGGAAAGGTGACTGAGAAAGAATGATGAGACAGGCAAGAGAATCAGGAGAGTAGAAACTAAGGAAAAGTTTTAATAAGCAAATGAATTCCTGATTGACAAATGGAGCAGAAAAATCCTGTGTAATACATTCTCACAAGTGCTATTGGGATTTGATCTCCAGGAGGTCCTGTCAGGCAGTGGTCAGGGGGCTGCAGGCTGAACAGTAGGTGGGAGGTTGAGAAGTAGGGTGAGTGATGGAGTCTACAATTTTGAGACGTTTTCCCTGGAGAATATAAAGAGAAAAAGAGTGTAGTTACTTCTGGGCTTAATGGGAGAGGTTGCTTCCAGGAGAAAATATAGGTTAATAATAAGAAAATTCAAACAAACGTCATCTGGAAGACTGCTCCCATTGGAAACTCAAACGTGACCTCTAGCTCTGGTCTTCTCCTGTTCTTTCTTGACTCCTAACCATCAGGATCTGTCTTTAAGTGATGCCAATTAAAAGTCAAACAAATGAACTACTTCTTGCCTGTCGGTGTAGATTCTCTTTTGTGAATATTAATGTTAAAGTACAGCTTTTATTCATCATCACTGATTATTTTTTGGAATGTCAATTCAGTAAATAAAGTCTTGAATTATTGACTAGACAACATAGGGCTCTAAGCAGTAAGTGAGAAATCGACATGCTCATTTGGTAATATAGAGTCAGAAGCTAGTGGAAGAATCCTTAAAGAAGTCAAAAGAAATGTAGGCCACCCAAGCTTTTTTTACTTTCCTTTGTCATGCTCTTCTTTGCTTTAATTTCTCTTCTTATGATTAAATTTGTAAGGAATGAAGGCTTAGCATTGATTTACTTGGATTTTAATGAATTCATTATTGGTCTAATTCAAACATCACTTTCCACCTCTTTTGAGAATCACCTTTCTCCAGCATATAACCCAACTGCCCCTGCCCCTACTCCTCATTGTTCTCTTTTCCCTCATACCCAGTTCCAACCATGAGCCATTGTTGTTTGAGAAGTTCAAATCCGTCCATTCCTATGTGCGGTGCCCTGAGTTGGTGCTGCTGTCTTTATGTGGGCTCCAGAGGAAACAAGGTGATAAACTAGGTACAGTAAATCTCACTTACCATTGTTGTTAGGTCCTTGGAAACAATGAATAACAAAACCAGTTTGACCATAGGCTAATTGATATAAACAACTATAAAATTCCAATGGCATATTTCTGGTCACAGAAAAACACCAAACTTCCAGATAAATACCCAAAATACTTCTAATATTAAACATTGAAATAGATGTGAGCTATATGTACATTTAAGAAAGGTTAATAAAAACAAGATTAAATCCACACAGGCAGTGACCTAACCTAGGAATCATTTTTTCTTCTCCCAACATTATAACAAACAATATTGAAAGTAATGACATTGTTCAAGGACCTGTTATATACTTCTTAGAGTCCAAGGGGAGAACCCTAAGAAATTAGACCCTGTCTCCTCCTTGGGTTTTTTGTTCATTTGTTTGTTTGTTTATTTGTTTGTTTGGTATGGTTTGTGTGCACACTCCAGAATAACTTCTTAAAGCTCCTGTGAGATTCTCCATTCTATTTTTTGAAACATCTAACTTCCTACTCATTATAGCCTACCACTCTCCCTCCACACTACCATCCTACTAGTACAGGGTCCTAAACCTTATTCATTTCATGCACATAACAATCAAGGAAGGGCAGAGGGGCTTCAGCATTATAGTTGGTGAGAAACATAGGCCTCTTTTCCTAAACATGGCCCTATGTGTCAGTTGGGGACAAGGCCTTTAGGATTTTTTGTTTGGGTGCCAAGCTGCAGGTCAACATTTTGGCCAAAAAACATACCTCTCCAGGACAAAGGCAAATTGTCAGCCAGTTTTGTTTAGATAGCTTGAACCCATAGAGAAGTACCATATAGTTTCCTGACTGCCTCCTCGCTGCTTTGTAATTTGAGAGGCAGCTCTGCCTCCTCTGGCACAGTGCATCACATTATTAAACTGAGCAGTAACTGTACTTCTCAAAAATGGATCACTTAGAGAAAAAGAAGTCTGGAGATAATTGCCCTACCAAGTTCCCAATAAATTTCTTTGCCAAATATCCTCTTTCTAAATTTCTATATGAAGAAAGGGAAGGAGGTGGTTTATTCTCCAGTTACTTTGGCTTATTTTATTTTGGAGGAAAAAAACAAAATCCACTGTGATACCAACTCCAGGACCTATTTGATAGCTCACTGAGGCATGTTTCTCCTGTATTCAAGATCTTACTGCATCTGATGGAAAAAGGGATAGGTTATTAGAAATTATTCCTGTTTATTTCTGTAGTGTTTATGATTCAAGGCATCCTAAAGAAATCATTAACATTTGTTGAGTTACTCATTCAACAAAACTAGAATGTCTTGCTGTCACTGTGGTCATTATGATTGACAGTAGGAAAAAAACGATGAATAAGATATAATTTCCTGCCTTTAGGACCTTAAGAACAGCAAATCATTATCCCCAAATAGTGTGATAGTAAAGCATTAGCCCCATGTAGTGTGACTAGTGTTGCGAGAGAATGAGGTACAAGAGCTGAAGAGGGAAAAAGGAACTCACTTTAGTCAGAAAATCACAGGTAGCTTCTGGAGGAAATATCACAAAAGCTGAGCCTAGAGGGAGGAATAAGAGTTGTTGTGGTCCAGAAAAGGTAGAAGTGTGTTCTGGTGGAGGGATGAGCCGAGGAGAATAAAAGCCTGAGATGGACCAGCACAGTGAGAAAAGCAAAAATGGTTTACTATGACTCGGACACATAGCTTAAAGTAAGCAATTTCACATTAACAAACTTGGAATGTGGAGCAGAGATGTTAATTTGTTCCAAGGGAAAAGTCAGTGGTGGAATTTTGACTACAATTATTTGTATCTGGTTTGGTAAGTTCATAAACTTTACATGTAAAATTTGGGAATTAGGTTGCTAACACTCAGAAACCCTCAAAATACATTTTCTGAGATATAAGGATTTTTAAACAAACTTTTTAATTTTAGAATCATTTTACATTTACAGAAAAAAAATGTAAGACAGCACAGAGAGATCCCATAAATCTCACACCTAGTTTTCCCTATTGTTATTAACATCTTCACCTCAGTACCATACATTTGTTATAATTAATAAGCTAATATTGCTACATTATTATTAACAAAAGTCCACACATTATTTAGATTTTCTTAGTTGTTACCTAATGTCCTTTTTTTGTTCCAGGATCCCATCCAGCATACCATATGACACTTACTTGTTTTGTCCCCTTAGCCTTGTCTGATGTTTTTCTCATGATTAGACTGAGGTTATGTGTTTTATGCTATTCTCTGCCTGGAAATTTCTACACAACAGTTCCCGTAGCTCTTGATGCCTATTCTACCCCATTCAACATCTCATTTTCCTAATCCATCCCATTCACACGTCCCATCTCCTGAAAATGTCAACCTCCTCAGGAAGATCATCTGCCACCCCCGGCCACACCCTTCCTCTTAGAAAAAGCCACATCTTTTTTATCCTTAGAGCAGCTTGAACTATTCTTTAATAGCTTCTATCTCCAATTATGATCAGGTACTCGTGTGATTTTGTGATTAACGCCAACTCTCTCCTATTATTTGTAAGTTACATGAGGACAGAAATTATTTCTACTTTTTCTCACCCAATATTGTCAGTGCCTTGCACAAGGCCTTATAGCCAGTGGACCTCCACTACATAGCAGTTAAAGGAAGGAAGAGAGACAGGAAGACTAGGGCAAATACCAATTGATCCTTTGACTTAGTTAATTTACTTTCTAGGATATTTAGGTTTGTAGCATTAGAACTTCAGTTTTCTGTAAACGTAGTAAAAAGCAGTCAAAAGTAAAGAGGGAATGCTTTATAGAAGCCGAATCACCACCCTATGAACTACAGTATGAGGTGATAGTACCTATAGTAATTAGAAATGTTTTTTGTATTAGCATATGCTATCCCACCGTATGAGAGAGGACTTCAGACCAACATTCAACATTCTCTCATTATCTTAAGATACCTCAAACATAGGATTCTTAGAGAAAAAAAAATATTAAAAATATCCACTGTTATAATAACATATTCAGATTATCAGAAGCCATTAGATATAACTCTCAACTCTGTCTGTAACCAATAACTGTCAAACTGACTTTCTACTAGAAATCATAAAATTTCATATACACACATACACATTTGTGTGTTTGTGGGGGCAGGGAAGTACCTTTGAGGCATATTATAGCAGCAGGAACCAGCATTAAACTTCTTTTAAAAACTTGAAAGATATAAGTAAAGAATTAAATAGTATAGAATGAGATTCAGTTTTATACATTAAAATTTTAACAAGTAATAGAACATAAACAGCAGAATCTAGAAAAAAAATAGCATCCAAAATATATTTTAGATAAAACACTGTAACTATATATTCCATTATGACTGCTACCTAGAATAAATAAAAGCTACTGTAATGACTGCATTACTCTAATTATATTTTTGGAACATTGGACTTAATCCCAGATGTCTGAGCTGACCAAAACCCCACAACATCAAAAGTATGCAATTTTTTCCTTTCACATACACACCTCCCTAATCCCAGATTAACAAAGAGTGGTTTGCAATTTGCTTGTTTGTCCATAACTGATACAATCTTGGAAAATGTGAGTCTCCCCACAGAAGGGAAACCCGTTAATTATCCATGTGGTAGCAATTTAGGTAATTTCAGATCTGTTATATAAAATCTAGTAGGCAAGTCTGTCTATCTGTCCGTCTGTCCGTCTCCATCTCTCTCTCTCTCTCTCTCTCTCTCCCCCCCCCACACACACACACACATGCATATATATGTGTATACACATATATAATATAAAAAAAAAATTTAAGTTCTATTATCTCTCCCTTTCTCCTCTCCTCTTTACCAGAATAGTTCTCAAATACCTAAGCTGACATCATTTTATCCTTTATTCTTCAGTCAGTAAGCAAACATTCATTGAATATCTGTTGGGTCCTGCTCCCTATACCAACACCAAAGATACAAATGAATATAGTCCCATTTTCTCCTCTCATGGATCTTATACTCTAGAGGCAGAAGAAGGAGAAAGAGAAAATAAATATGCAAATACACACTACTAAAATTTTAAATTGGAAAGGTCCCTTTTAGCTGGAGGTGATTTTAATTAAGAAGAAAAGTCCAGCCTAGAAACAATTTAAGGCAAATCTATTTCAGGAATAGACAATAGCAAGGACGTAAGGCTCTAAGCCTGCATCAAAGAGATCATGTTTAATGAACATGAGATAAAATTAGTGGTAGTCAGAACTCCTATTATGTCTTGTTTTGCAGGAGATTAGATTTTATTCTAAGTGAGAAGCCATTAGAAATTTTTAATCAAAAAAGGGAACTAAGATATGACTTATATTTAAAATATATTTTTCCAGTACAGTATGGTAAAAGTGTTTTAAGGATAAAAGTAGAATAAGAAAGGATAATTAGGGAGCTACTGTGGTAAATCAAGTAAGAAGTGATGATCACCTGATCTAGGATTACAATAGTAGATAAAGAGAAATTGATAAATTTGAGGTATTACTTGAAAAGTCACCTGAGAGCATCTTTTGATTTTATCAAATATGACAGGATGGAAAAAAGAAAGGAATGAGGAATGGCACTTATGCTTTGGACTGGGCTTCCAGTACAATAGAGGATGATACAACATGTTCACTAAGAGAGGTGGGGACAATTTGGAGTACGGGCTGGAGAAAGGAAGGAGACAAGTGTTTCTAATTGATCATGGCAGTTTAGAATGCCTAATGGAATGACAATTTACAAAGAAGGAACCCAAAGACAATTTTTAGGTAACTTACCCAGCTATTACATGTTTTAGTATTTGAAGTTCAATCTTTCTCATTTCAAAGTTTGGAGGAGTCTTCAAAAATTATCTTATTTATCTTGTACCCGCACACAGATTTAGCCTTCTTGACCAACTACTGAGTCAATTTTCCCTGTATCATTCTGGATACTTAGCAGTATTATAGACAGCCAAAACAAAAATAATGTGGGTATTACCATACAAAGTATTTTCTAAAATTTGCTTGATGTTAAGTCTAGTATTTTGTATGTTATAATGGATTTTGGGCTAATGAAAATGGGTTGCAAGAATTTGAATATCTTCAGGGAGAAATTCACTAACAAGGATTACTGTTCTAAATATAACTTCGATTGAATCCTGGAACAACAACAAAAAAAGGATATTTATGGAAAAACTGTTGAAACCCAAATAGAGTCTATAGTTTAGTTAATAGTACTGACAAATATATCATGGTTATGTGGGATGTTGATGTTAGGGAATGAAGAGTAAAGGGCACATAGGAACTCAGAAATGTCTTTGCAACTTATGTGTAAATCTAAAATTATTCCAAAATAGAAGTTTATATAAAAACAAAGGATACTGATATATCTTATGGAACTCAAGTGAAATGACTCACAAGAAAATAGAACCATAAAAGGATTAAATTGTACTAATGATCATATACAAAATGTTTGACTACATTAGCAATTGAGGAAATACAAATGAGATATAATGTGCTTCCTATGAAATCAGCCAATTTATAATAATAACCAATCTTGAGTAGATTTGCCAAAATAACCCCTTTATACACTGTGAGAGACATTCAACGTATCAGGATAGCTATATTACAGCTAATAGAAAACTTACCTCACACCGGGAAAAGAAGAAATTTTTGGCTCAGATATTTGCAAAGTTCAAGATAAGGTCAAGTGAGTCCTGGTCTGAGTGTATAAAAATCCAAGTTCTTTCTGTCTCTTCCCTCTGCTTTCTCTGGCGTCCACTTTATCTTAAAGTTGATTCCCTATATACTATGAGACTGACAGCACTTCCCTTAACTGTAGTCTTCCTCCTTTCCAACAAGAAGTCAAGAGAACGATTTTCTCACTAGTTCTAAAAAGTAAATTTTACCTCAATGGCCTGAGTTATGGGTTCATCCTTGAAACATTCACTCTGTCCTAGAAAATGATTTCACAAATGGTGCCAATCTCTCCGACACCGTCTGGACGAGAATATCAGAGAGAAGGTCTATCACAGGAAATGGAGAATACTGTTTCTCTAAAGAAGGAATATAAACTAATTTAACTTTCATGAAAGCATTTTTAGAACATGGAATTTCAAACAATTCTAGCTTTTTAATTTATTTCAAGTAATCCAAGTTGTACAAAAAAAGGAATTGTGCACAAGAGATGTTTCGGCAATTTTATGCATAAAAAGGTTGAAATAATCTTAATTCCCAGCAATAGTATGTTTCTTACATGAATTATAATACACTGCTCAGTGGACAATCATGCAACCACTAAATATCATGTTTTCAAAGAATATTTAGTGATACATGAATAAAAGTCTTACTATATTGGTAAGTTCAGCAAATAATTGTTAATAGCCCACCATGTGCCAGGCACTGGAAAATGTGAACAAAGCAGAAAAAGATGCCTGATTTCCTAGAATTAAATGAAAAAATATTACGAAAAGACTGTGAATCGATTTTTTTTAAACACTGACATTCTCAGATGCATGCACATACTAATGTCTATAAAGAACCAATATTTTCATATG
The DNA here is from genome assembly GCF_014176215.1 of Rousettus aegyptiacus. Classification (NCBI taxonomy): domain Eukaryota; kingdom Metazoa; phylum Chordata; class Mammalia; order Chiroptera; family Pteropodidae; genus Rousettus; species Rousettus aegyptiacus. Next base: position 109,535,645 of record NW_023416284.1, read on the forward strand.
CCTGCATATACAAGTGTCTGCAAAGTTGTACATTAATATGTTAATAGTAGTTTTCTCTGCTTGGTGGTTTGAATAAAATATATTTTTTCCTTCTTTGTTTTTTGCTCTATTTACAAAATTGTCTACTATAAATATACTTCCTTTCAAACCAGAAAATAACAAATTTGCTATCTTTAAAGAGTGGATATTGGCTTCTGTTCATATCTTGGCATTTGCAGAACCTCTTTTAAATGTTTATTTCTTTCACTCTTATGTAGCTGGAGATTGGGTATAAAGAAAAGAAGGAAAAGGAGGATATTGAACTTATTTTTCTACATCGAGATATAATTCCATTTGATTTCCTCAAAGCAAACACTTCTTACATCAAATCTTAGTTATTTTAGTAAATGTTTATGATGAATTTACAATTCCCGACAAGATTGTATTTTTAGATTTGTAAAAAACCAAGATTTAATGCAAGGGATTGACTTTACCTATTTTTATTATCTAAGAAATGACTGCAGAGATAATTACTATTTCACATTTCAGAATTCCCACACCATGACTTCTGTCATACATTAAAAATAACTCCAATACTATCTGAGACATTTTAACTTTGGTGTGTGAATTCCAAAGCCATTCCCAGAGTAGAGATGTTTTTAAAGCAATTTTCCCATGAGAAAACAAAACATATGACTTTTGGTGATATGAAAAATAAAATGTCCACTCAAATAGCCAGCTTTTCTATTTTCACTATTCACTACCATGCCATCAGTGTTAAGAAAATTCTTGGCATATATGGGCTAATGATAAGTATTTTCAAAAAGCTTGCTCTGTGGAATTACTTCCTATACACAATTTATATGATGTATTAAACTGAGTGTGATAGCTTTTGATCTTTTAGGGTTGAATAGTTTGTCAAACAAGACTATAAAGTTTCCTTAGAATTTGTTGAGTGAATTCAAATTGATTCTCAGGAGTGCCATCATTAAGCTACTATTTACTCATATATTGAATAAAAATCTCTAAAATCTCTTTATAATCAGGGAGGTTTAAAGAGGTCTCATGCACATGAGTTGTTCTCTAAACATGCTGACATCCTAGCCTGAAGGGTTAATGACTCCCTCCAAATTCCCAGAAGATTCTGTTGCAAAACTGGCCTATTATTTATCCTACCAAAAAGAGAGAGAGAGAGAGAGAGAGAGAGAGAGAGAGAGAGAGAGAGAGAGAGAGAGAGAATGATTTGCCTACTAGATCTTTCAATATAGTTTGAATACCACTTAAGAATCTTGATTCATCAAAATAAATATTGGTGTGTCAACTGTTTTCATGAATAGGACCCCCAATTAAGTTATACAAGAATCAGATACCTCTCATTTCTAAATGTCTCTTCAGATCTTGGAGAACAACAGATTTCTACTATATAACAGATCCATAACTATTTAGTATGTGTGACTGCCCAAAATACATGGACTAAACCCATCATGTCCAGAGAATTGGAAGATTCATTTAAAACAAATCAAAGCAGCCTAGATTTTCCACGTGAGATTTAACTTTTTTTAGAGTGAGGAATTATCAGATGACAGAAGCCAATGACAGGCCAGATTTTTTTTCTGTAAAAAAAATAATTATAAATATTAGATATAAACAGATTTAAATATACCTAACTATATTGCATATTGTTTTTAAGTCTTATTATCTTTTATGAATTTCTCAAAGATTTGAAACTTTTAACAAATTGTAATCTCAAATAAGATTTGAATAATAAATATAAATGCTATTATTTTTAAAAGACTCTTAAACACTTTCCAAAATCGAGGTCTATAAGACAATAGCAGTTAGAAATCTTTCATGCAGTTTTTAAATACTTTTGCAAAATGCCCTAACAATACTGCTCAACTGCTTAATTTAACAGTTAAACATAGAAATACACAATGGATATTCATGGTTCAATGTTAAAAAATCAATTCAACAGAAGATTGCAAAGATCTAATACTTAATACAAATTTTAGTACACGAATGGGAATTAAACTTAAAAAAGTATCTACTCTAGCAGTCAAAAATCAAACTCTTCTTTTATTGCTATTACAGAATATGCTAATTGACAATAAAATTTACAACTATTTGGCTTTATCAAAATAAATCCTTTAAGATCAAAAGTAGGATAAACTAATTAAGCTAATAACTAACTGCTAAGTATCCACTAGAATTAGTAGCATTCCTAGCACTGTGAAAAGCAAATTAAAGTATCCTCACCTTGATAGTCAGGAATTTACACTCTGGAACAGTTCAAGTTAAATCGGATTTTGCACCTGGAATTATCAAATTCTGTTATTTATAAAGTCTTCTACCTCAAAATATGTTTACTCTAATACTAGTAAAGCTTGAACTTTAAGATCCTTTATGTGCTTGGGCTTCTTTCTAGGCCCTTGTAGGAAACCTAGCATTGTTTTACATGGCGATGTTTTTAATTATTTAACTGCAAACAATTAAGACCCTTGTTTCTTTCCACATGAACCTGTTCTCCATCCTACTTCTCCTTCCACTAGGTGGTGTCAAAGTGGCCATGAGAATTTTGGGGATCTTGCTAAGAGATTTGCAGTTGGGGATTCCTTTAATTTTGAACAGTAGGATATATTCACGTAGTTTGCAGTCACTCTCACATATTGTTAAATACTTGTTAACCATCTCAGTACAAATGGTGTCCAGGAAATATCCTACTGCCCCAACTCACCCAGCATCAAGGCACAAAGTTGTAAGTAAGCCACAAAGGTACTTACACAAAAATGTCCTATGACATCTGGCACTGGAAATAATGAAGGCAATGAAAGAGAAACAAAAAATTTTCAGTTGCTCTGTGATCTGATGAGTGGATTTCAGATGAATTCATGAATAGTCTAATCTAATAAAATGGCCATGTTTTAAACTGTTCCTGCAAAAAGACTTCAAAACATAATTTTAATAATGTCAACCCAGAAGAACAAGAAATAGGAAAGCTTACAGTTCAGTTCCTTCTAGGAACTTATAGTCAGCCACATTAAAAGGTAAAATAATGATAATTTAATGATATGTGTCAAGAAGCTATCATAAATTATTTTTGCTACACAAGAAGAATAATAAAATATGGGTTTATATACTTGTCTTGATGGTATATTATGCCTTAAGATATTAACTAATGCTAATAAGAAGACATTCTTCAAAACAAGCCGAAGATTTAAAAGCAAAAATGCAGAAGAAGATAAAACTCTACTTGTAAGAACAAAAAATGTTCTGTGATATTAGTAAATTTGAGCATATTTTAGTATATTATCTTAATATCTTATGTTATATATTTATCAAGCACACAGTGTGTTATTTGTAGCTAACATTTACATTATACTAGGCATTGTGTTAAGCATTTTACATATATTAATTCTCAAAGTAAACCTATGAGGTAATATTATCCCATTTACAAAAGAGGAAATTGAGTACCTTGCCTTGCCCAAGATCAAACAGATAGTCCAAGATGAAACAGAATCTGAACACCACTTCTTTCCTTACTAACATTCCCCTTCCCCTTTCCTGTTCACCCTCTCCTTTCATAGAGCTTCTTGCCTTCTGGAATAAGAAAGTAATAACAATAAGTGATGAAATTAGTAGAAAGTATTCTGACATTAAAAAGAAAGTTTTAATTAAAAAAAAAAAAACAGATCACGTAGAATCCATGCTAATATAGTCAAACATCTTTATCAACTTCCTTCCCCAGCAGATAAATTTCTCCTGGCCTTCCAAGAGACTTGGTTTTGTATTTTTAGTTTCAACTTCATACTTTGCAGGAACCCAGTCTTCTGTCCCCACATAGTTATTCGACTTGAGGCCCAGGAATATTAAGACCAACACACTGCCACCCATGCCCAAAGCACACACGGCATCACATATGGACCATCGAAGCTCCTGTTGTCAGCTCTGTCTTTGTTTCTGGCTCCTGTGTATTTTCCTAACTTTCTTGTGAGCTCCTCTACCCATTTGAGAAAAAAAAAAAATGTTGTATCTCTAGCATTTCTAAGTGTCTTATCAGGAGGAGTTTCAGGTTTTCTAGTTAGAAACTTAGGGAAAACACCCTACTTCAATATCCCTTTATTCTCCTTTCCTCTACCCACTGGATCCCAGTAGAGAGGTGCTACTTCTTCCTCTTCTTATTCATTCAGGACACCCCTCAGAACTCCATTACCCTTTCTCAGACCTTGACATTTGTTTTTCTCTACTTCTGGGGAAGGGCAGAATGGCTGAAAGGGAACACGAACTTGGGAAAGGAAGAATGAAAAAATATTGATTTAAAAATGTTAAGATTGTTCCTGGTGGCAGAGAGACTGACTAGATACTCTCCGATTCCGTTCCTTCTTCCTGGACAATCACAAATAAATAACATTTCCCAGCCATTCTTTTATTAGACTGAGACCATCTGAATAGTTTCCGGTCAGTGGAATGTGGTAGGAGGAGGAGTACTACACTTTCCTGCCTGGCCCTAAACCCCCCAGTGACTTATTTCACATACTTTCTCTCCTCTTTTTTTAGATATTAGAGCTACCCAACAGAAGAAGCTCAAACCCCTGAGTTACTGACTGAAGGAAATCAACAAAAGAGCTGCCTGATCCTTTGAGACTGTGATGTCAACAAGGAATTAACTTTTATTGTGTTAAGTTACTGAATTTGGAAGGTTGCTGGTATTAATTATTCAAACTAATATATTCCCATTGGAGTTATTTGAAGCATATAGTTTTAAGTTTGAATGGCCAAATATATGGTACATCAAAAAAAGTGAACTCACCAGAGTCAAAATATGTTCATGATTAACCCATAAAATGCATTTGTGTATCTTACTGCAAGTTGATCAATTTTTAATTATCTGATTTATTCCAAGTAAGATATCAAAATATTGATTAAAATATTTCTGATATCTGTACATTTATTTGTGCAGTAGCAACCCCTTAAAATTGTTTATAGATTAAAAAAATAAATAAATGGCTTCTTGGAACCTGAATGAAATGCTGGAAATCTCGAGTCAATACCAGAGAAAGCAAAGAAGTGAACCCTTACCTTGTCCCAGCCCCCAACTGGATTTTAGGCCAGCCAGGAAATGTGTGTACGTGGATACCTCTTCTTATATTCTTTAGAGAATGAACATAAATGCTGTCTGATTACATGTAAACTCTAAATCTGATTAAAGTTTCTAACTAATGTTTATTGTTTGTGAATGTATATATATGTATATATATGTGTGTGTGTGTGTATATATATATATATATGTGAGTATTTTTAACAAAAAAGCAAAATGTTTAAAACTGAATTCATCTTTCATAGCATTTTCATATATTACAATATGCACAACTGATTAGCTCTGGAAAAAAAATCTACTCATGGATAAGGAAGAGTTTGAATTCAAAATGAAATCTACAAACTTCTCATTTTGTTTTTCTCACATAGCACTATGACATGGTGATCGTTCGAAAGCTATGCAACATTTTGACATTGTTTACAGTTGTGTTTTAATTTTTTGCAAAGCTATCTTAGATTGTTTCATAACATTAGAGAATTTTCTAATTGGGAGATATTTCAAATATCATCATTTTAAGAATGCAGAAATACAGTCATAGCTAAATTAATTGCCTCGCTCCAAGTCTTAATGAGAGCCAATGGCAAATCTGGGAATAGACACTAGAATCTTGCTTCCCTATTTCTCTCTTGCTTTATATTCCATTATAGAGATTTTCCTATTCTAAAATAAATCTCAAAACTTTTAAAATAATTTTACATTCTGCTTTTTGAAACTTATATACACATAAGTTTCATATTGCAGAGCAACTTTACATATTCAAAATGTCTTGTATCTTTTGTACTTTTGTGATTTTCTAAGTAAAAATACCAACTAATAATTCTGAAAGAAAGAAAAAGAAAGAAAGAGAAAAAAGAAAGAGAGAGAAAAGAGAGAGAGAGAAAGGAAAGGAAAGGAAAAGAAAAAGAAAGAGAGAGAAGGGAGGAAGGGAGGGAGGAAGGAAGGAAGAAAGAAAGCAGCTCCAGAACAAAGGAACTTTTTGTTTAGAATTGTATCTCTTAGCCACAAAGAAAGGCAGCCTTGGATCTAACCTAAATGCAAAATGGTAACACCACATCAGAACCATTGTCATAACTTCAAAAGCTAATCCCTGCTTCACAGCTGTAAGATCCTGGGCAAGTTGCTTAACTCTTCTGAGATTCAGTTTCTTCATCTCCAAACTGTGTATGTATTGGGTGAATGGAAGTAGAAACAATTCATAGAGTTTTAAAATTAATAAGTCCCAATGCCTTGTGTAACATAGAGGCACAATTAATAAAATGCAATGTTATTGTTAAAAATTCCCCTAAGTGTATACTTGTAGAAAACTGAGTATTATTCCCTAATAGAATCCTAGAATCATAAAATGTTTCATTTCAATGAGAGTTTCCACTGTTCTTACACTTTTTATTGCAGAAATGTCAGAATTTAATATTAGGATGAAATGTGAGTTTCTAAATGCAATGTTCATAGCAACAAGAAACAAGTTGGATTTTGCTAGCCAACTCATGTGAAGGTTCCTTTAAATGAGAGAGTTTCAAGTTAGAATCCAAAGATCACTCACACTAAGAAGCTGTTTAATTGTCATCTGATTGTAATTTTTTCTACAGTTCAACTAACTGCAAATTGCTTGGCCACAGAATAGATGATTTCAGCTACTTTAGTATTAAATCAACATATGTTCACATCACTTCCTATTTTTTGTTGATGAGGTTAGCCAAGCAATAAAAATATATTCAATATTCAAGAAAAAAAGATTCTAGGTTTAAACATTCTATTTAATGGGCTAAACAAATTTGCAGCTTCAAATATTAGAAGCTTAATGAATCAATTAAAAGATTTCATCAAGTAGAACTCACCTCATTTGTTTCCTGTCTCAGAGAACAGTTTTTCGTTGCCTGATGTCCAGTATCTTGAAAACCTTTTCATATATTTTGTCTTCATTCTTTTTGCTGCTTCAGGGGAGAAGCAAATATGGTTCTTGTTACTCTTTCTAGGCTGGAAGCAAAGTACTGAACTGATCTTAACGAGGAAGCGTTCACGAGAAGGTTTTTGGAAGAGAGAAAGCCTTGTGTTGAGGTCGTTGCAGATGAAGACATACCAGACGTTGCAGAACAGTGAGGAAAATAATGATTGGAAATTTAACCGATTTATTGTTTAGCCCAAACACAGGGAAATTGATTTAGTTTCCTCTATAAAGGATGTGGAAATTGACTATCTTATTTACCAGACAGCTTAGGGTAATTTTTGCTGCAGAAATAAAGAAACCCCTCAAAAGTTCACTACTGCTTTATCATAGGACCCAGAATGATAGAGCACCATTCATCTAAGACATACTTAGTCCGATGGCAGAGGTAAATGAAAAAGTGCTGAAACTGTAAAATGTCCTGTAGCTTCTGCTCGGAAATGACACACATGACATTCAGCTATATTTTATTGATCAGAACTACTCACATGCTTATCCTATCTGGATATAGGGCCCTATAAAAGGTAGTCCTATATGGAAGTTTCTTTCATATTTTCAATGTAAATAAAATCTACCATGCTCAATAAATATTAAACTAGTGGTTCATAACTTCTTTTGAATTCTTATGAAGTTTTACCAGAAAAACACAAATATGTAACAAGGATAAATATTTTTCATATAAAATTCTAAGTCTTGTAAAACTCCTGTAGGCTACCCAAGGACTGGAGACCATAGACTCTAGGTTAAGAAACCCCTGATCATATAGCTTTCATTTTTATAACTTCAGAACCAGGAGAAATTCTAAATTTTATAGAATTAATAGGTCATATTTTCAGAAAGCCAGAAAATAATTCTGTTGACTATAAACCCTAATATGATGTAACAATATCAAAATATTCCATAGAGAAAATGTGATGAATTTATTAAACATTTGTAACTCATGAGAATTAGAAAGCCATTTAATTTATCATGACTTATGTTTCATTTTTATATTAGTTGAGCCATCTTAACAAAAATATTATTTAGACTGAAGCAAGTTTTCTAAACTTCATTTGAACTTTTAACTCAGTCATTTGATTGGTCCTCTGAGAATAACAAAACACCTGCTGGTCAGCGTTACTTCTGTTTCTTTTAAGAAATCCTGCCAGGTTTGTCAGACTGAAACTATACACGCTTCATTAAAAGTCAGAGAAGACCATAATAATATTGAAATAAGAAACAAAAGTAGTATTGTTTCATTTTTGTTTTGAAGAATGAAAAAGAAAGTAAATCAAGAACAAGAAATAGCAAAAAATGGCCATAGAGTGAATTATTTCTCTTTAGGGGACAATTTTATCCATCCCATTTTGTATGAGATGTTTCTATTTTTTGTTGTTCATACTAATAATCATTATACTGTATATGAAAATAGGTGAAAAAAATCTGTTAGTTTAAGAAAATATTACTTTTACATTTGTAATATTTATTTAGATTCAGATAGTTTAAAAATTATAATTTTGATTTTAAAAACAATAAAAATGTACCACATAAATTTTTTTTTGAAAAAGCAATTAAGACAATAAGATGACTGAATGAACACCATAATAATTAGAGTCTCACCATTCAAAACAGAAAAATTCTAGGAACACTTATCTAAAAGGAACTATTTCTGAAAGCATAGGTAGCAGATAGGGGAACCACAGGAATACTACAGCACTTAGAAACAGCGGACTAAGGCCATACTACCCTGAACGTGCCTGATCTCGCCTGATCTTGGAAGCTAAGCAGGGTCGGATCTGGTTAGTACTTGGATGGGAGAGCGCCTAGGAATATCGGGTGGTGTAGGCTAAAAAATTAATAAAAATAAATAATAAAAAAATAAATGAAACAGCAGAACATTTACTATGCAGAAGCTCAAAGACAACAGTGAGAGCAGTTAATGGAACTCATAATCCATCTTGTAAAAAAATCTGCCAAGAGAAAATAGCAGTGATCTTTGGTGGAAAGACACAAGGATGTCATCGCAGGATGATCACCCAAGAGGAAGAAATCAAAACCCTGACCTTATTCTCCTGCCTCCTTCTGATATGCCGGGCCTCCCATTAGTAAAATCGAGGTTGAAGAAGGCAGAAATCAAGGAAACCACTTAAAGCTGGGAGGGGATCTGGAGGGGCCAATGGGAGGAATCTGGCTCAAATGTACAAACGCAGAAGTGAATGATTTTGAGAAAACTAAATAATATGATCTATGAGTGAATTATACTCCAGATATACTTTTTACTTCCAAACTAGCATTAAATCTTGTTTCATCATCATTTTCTTCTATTCCTCCCATAGGGGAGGGGGAGGGGCAAAGAGGAGGAACAAGCTTCCTCAGCAACTTAGTCTCAACGATCCATAACTTTGCTGCAGCGAGATGCCACACTGAAAAATCTTTCTATCGTAAGCACCTGGTACGTATTGAGCACACAATAAATATTTGCTGAGTTAATTGAATAAGAGAACGAATCATGTTAAAATGAGAAGGGATTGATGTATATAAATCCCAATGGGAAAAATGGAAATCTATACAACACTGATTGTTAATCCTAAACGTAACTCCTCTGGTGGTTTCTCATAAATCTATGTGAAATCGAGATACTTTAATTCTGTAACACCCTGGCCTAGGTTTCAAAATTATTCCTTTAGGTAATCTCATACAATTCTCTGCATACCTAAACATACGATAGGCCCCATGTTTTCAATTTATTTTATGGTAAGATGGTTCTCGAAATATATCATTATTAATTCCTCCAGTTTTCTTTGGGTGTTATGTTTTAACATATTAATCTCTAAATGAAAACAGGATGATTTGTTGGAATCAATCAGCACTCAGGCCACCCCAGAGAAATAAATCTCAATGCTTTCAGGAGAGGCAGGGGAGCCTTGTTCTTTTGGCCTCCATTTGGCTTGCCCAGAGAGGGATTGTCTTTAAATAGCACAAGTGAAAAATCAAAGTCCCTTAGAAACCAAAAATCTTTGGCTAAATACATTTCCAAGTCAGTTTTCACTTGACTGAAATGCTGCTCCCTATATGTAATTCACACTCAGAAATCCTATATCCTCAGGCTAATTATGAAGTCATTCTTCTCTGTCCTTCCCTTTTCCTTCTCTCTTTTCTTCTTCTATACCATCAGACATCAATAAATCATTCCCAAATGACATAAACAGTTTTATGAAAAAGGAATGAGGGCTACAAGTATATATATAATTTCTCAACTACTTTATAGACTTTCTGATGAAATCTGAGGATCTTTTCAGTCCAAATGTATGCATTTTACACAGTTATAATGAAAATATCACATATATCATAGATGGTCGAGGAAGAAATCAAGGATAAGGGAGGAGGGCAAAGGAAGAGAGTAAGGGATAGAGAAAGGGAAGAAGGAGAAAGAGAAGGAGGGAAGGAGGAAATGGGGGTACAGAAAGAGAGAGAGAGACAATTTTCTACTTATCCATTCATAATTCTTGAATCGGATTCTTCACATCAAAGTAACAAAAAGAAATGGAGAAAATGTGAAGGAGATATATGTGGCATGCCAACTCTTCTAGAACCTTAAATAGATAACAATCATAGTTTAATGGATTCTAAAGTAGAAAGGAAAAGAAGCATTTGTAATACAGGAATATCTTACTGACGTGGTGAACTTTAAGGTAAAGACAGAGAGATTTAGGGAAAAAGATGTGACCTCCACATAAAAGACCATGAGCTTTGGAGTCAGAATGTAGGCTTGAGTTGTAGCTATGACTTCAAATGTATCTTTTGACAAAGGAAAAAAAAAAAAAGAATTCTGATTAGTTACACAATTAAGCGGCCATAAGATGAGCGAAAAACAATTACTGACAAGCTTCTCTGAGAAATAAATAATTCTTTCTGTGGTTGTCCTGTAAGAAGACATGATGTGATGAAGAAAAAAACACTAAACAATAAATAAATGAGGTTGATATATATGACCTAAAAGAGTTCTTCCAACTTCTCCAGTGTTCTAAGAGCTCTGAGGTCCAGTTGTGTAACTTCTGTAAATCAAAAACATTCATCTTTGGAAGGCTCCTTTGACAATCAACCAGCATACAGCTCACGGTCCTATAAAGCAATTCAATGCAGTTCATTATCAAAAGGTATACTTTGACAACTAGTTTATCTTAGTGGTCACAATATGAAATTATATTGTTTAAAGCTAGACAATATAATTTGGATGATTGAGGTTTTAATGGTGGGAGTTTCATGACATCATTTTTTTAAATTTTTTCAAAATATTTTCAAATATACACATGTCCTAGGATTTGTTAGATATTAAGAGTATAGTGAAAAAGTGAGGGAAATGATAAAATTGTCAAAGTAGAAAAGAACTAGATAACACAGTCCCTGCTGAGCTATGATAATGAAATTGTATTTTAGTTTCAAAGCAACATGAAGCAATAAAAAAGTTTTAAGTAGAGGACAATATAGACTGAACTATTATTTCTATATTGTTTCAAAAGTCTGTTCACTCATATGCTAGACTACAAATTTTATAAGGACAATGATGGAAATTTTGTCTTTTTAAAAAATCCTCAACTATCTAACATAGTGCCTCATGTTGGATATACTTGCTAAACTAATTAAAATGCCTTTATGGTTGATTCTTAGTACTTATGGGACACGTGATAGGCACCACCTCTCAAAGTTCTCTGCCTCCTGGTATTCACGCCCTTGTATGATCCTCTCATTTGAGTGTAGACAGCACCTATGACTTGTTTCTAACCAATGAAATATGTCAAATGTGACAGAATATTACTTCCATGATTAAGTTAGATAAGATTATGACTTTCCTCTCACTAGAAGATTCTCTATGGTGCATTCTTGGCTTATACAAGTTAATGAAGCAAGAAACCATTTTGGAGAGATCTTTACCTGGCAAGGTATAGCCAACAACAAGGCAGGAACTGAGACCTTCAATCCAAATAGTCCGTAAGAAACTGAATTCCATCAGTTTCTCCACCTGGAAGCAGCTTCTTTTTTAGTCAGTTCTTCGAAAGAGACCCCAGCCCTGGCCGGCTTCTTAATTGCAGCCTCATGAGAGACCACGAAGCAGGGTCCTAACCCAGCAAAGCCATGTCCAGATTCTTGACTCTCAGAAACTGTTCAATATAAATAAACATCTTTTTAAGCCATTATATTTGTAGCAATTTATTATATAACAATAGATAAATAGTATTATGAGGAGGGGGCACTTAGCTCAACAGTAATTCATTCTGCTCGGAGGATATCTTTTACATACAGGTCTGCGTGTTCAGGAGCCATATTTAGGCTAAAAGACCAGGCACTCTGGCCACACTATTAATTAATTCATAGGTAGTATTCTGACCTAGACTGAGTCCTTCAGAATCTGTCTCCCAACAATTTAACAGTTGGAAAGTAGAGATATTGGGTAGAGGTAAATCATGTTACTAGTGCCACTGTAGAAAACAGGTTGAAATAAGATACCACTATTGCTGAGGATACAGTTCAGTGAACCATATTTCTGTTAATGGCAATGGCAAAATGGTTGAATTTCAAAGACTCTCCCATAGATTTAGATGAAAAAAAAAAAACCTAGAATTTCCCTATATAACCTTTTAAATAATAATTCAGGTTTGAAATAACAATTTCAGAAATTTATAGTCCCATAACCAAAGCCCTTTATTTTATATTGAGGGAAGAGTTGACTTAAATTTGAGAACAATAATTTTTTAAAAATTTGTCAACAATTTTCATTGTAGACAATGAAATTTTGTAATATTGTAATACAGGATGTACATACCTAATCCTAGAACTATGATTTTAAAAAAATAACTTATAGGAGTTTAAGTTGGAAGTGGAAGATGATTAAAATTACTTGTAATTTTGAGAGAATAATATGAAAAGTACAGAGGTACTTCCTTTCAGGAAATAAAAATAAAAGGATAAAATCTGATTTTTAAAAAGCTGCTTTTCCATGTGTAAAATAATTAGATTAAACAGAATGTATTCCCAACCTCCCTTAAAGTTATAACTTTTTATGACCTGCAAGGAATTTACTATAAGGAAAAAAAAGAAAAGAAAAAAGTGAGAGAACCTCCATTATCTATTATCATACTGCCATTCCATCTTCCTCCAGAAAGAGGACAGCACTAAGAAAGAGGATGGAAGACAATTCAGTAGGCCTTTTAAATTCTTGGAAAACCAGTTAAGTTGAATATTATAAATAAATCAAGTGAAAAGAAAGAGATGCTTGGATTCAAGAAAAACTCAGATAAAACATTTAGAAATATTTTTTGGCATAACACAAAGGTATAAGCTTGAATTATTATTTACTATGATTAATTGTGCATTATCCATCAACACAATTACTAATATACAAAAGTCACCAACAATCTAATGGGGCTTAATATGTTTCCTTTCTAAAAGAAGCAGTATTTTTGGTTCATAGTTAGGCACAAAAGGATACTCAAAACTTCAATATTAATTCAAGGCACCAGGAGGCAGCAGTCACTCTGATTTGAGATTAGCATGGCATTCCTTGCTGGATGGTGAGAGCATGGAAATTTGAATAGCCGCTTTCCTTGTCTTAAAAATGCATGCACTATCACAAGAGATGGAGAAACTGACTTGTAAAGTTTAAATAAGACACAGATTGTTTTTCTGTGTGCTCTCTCTTCCTGAACTCTAATTTAATTTACAAAGTCTACCAAAAACATAGCAAAGAACAATAGTAGAACTCCAAATTACTTCAACCCCATTTTTGTTCACCCTCAGGCTATCCACAGACATAACCGCTAAAATCTAAATTGTGCCTTTCATTGTGGAGAGGATGCCTTACAGAAAGCCGCACGTGTGGGTTTATGGTAGAATTTGGCCAATATTCTGTCTTAGGTAGACCCAGTTTTGTTTATCACATTTTTTTGGTTCAATAACCATTGACTCAACAGTCATTTGTTAGTGTATCTGTTCGCATATTCTGAAAAAGACTAAAATTATGCAAAGAATTTTGAAAATAGGAGATATTAAGATTTTATTCAGTTTAGGAACGTTATTCTATAGTGTATAGACGTGAATTTTAATCATCAATATCTCATATTTATTTAAATACATTTGACCTGTAGGTAAAAGTTTTAGGATGTCCGCTTATTTAAGGGCTCCATTGTTAAAATAACTCAAGAAAAGAAAAATAATTTGAGAACAAACTAACTCAGGTGTAATATAATTTAAATATAAAAATCGTGAGGCCAAGTTCTCAACTTCATGACTACTTAGGAAAATAGTAAAATTTTTGTCAATAAAATAATTGTGCTTTAGAAAAGTGTAAACAGTTGGCTATATAGACACAACAAAAGTGTGATTTATATAAAAAGTTTAGAGTCCATGGTAAAATGAAATACCTATATTTCATTTGTACAACATTGAAAAGTATAGTGTAGTAAAGATACTAGATAATGAACCAAAGTTCAAGAGACAAAGAATTAGACTAGGAATGGAAAATAGATTAGTTCAAGTATCATTCCAAATAAAAGGACCCACATGGAACACTTCTTCGAGACTGAGTTACGAACCATAGTTAAGTATAAAATGATATGGTTGCTTCAGCAGGAAAAATACTAATTAACAATTTGAACCATAGATAGGTATGAAAAGAAGTGTGCTTAGGATTAGGGAGAGGGAGTGGTGAATTCATGGCATCCCTGTCCTGAGCAATATTGCCTACAGCTAATTAGCTATGTGATTTTCCCTAAGTTCTTTTTAAAAATCCTTCATTATTTTTAAAACAACAGAGTTGGACTATATTATATCTAATTATATTAAATCTGTGAAAATTATATTCATGCATTTTAGGAATGAACTCTTAAGATTGTTGATAACATGAAAACATTATAAAAATATAATGACTTTTTTGTAGAACAATTAAGTGAAAAGACATAATTCACAATTATTATAAAATCTGATGCAAGAAACTGTTAGGAGCTGTGCTTATGGGGTAAGGGGGTAATATTACAATTATATACCACGGATTTACTAAAACAAAACGTTGAAGTGTTTCAAGAAGAAATCACTGGTATCTAGAATAATGGCACAAAGTCTCATGGCATTAACAACACGAAACACTAAGCACAGTTTAGAGATCTGCCTAAGGCAAGTCTACCTACTCCCTCAACTATTAAGGCTTAAATATCACCTATCATAATTTGGAAGGCGCTATTAATGACAGATGATGTTTAAAGAACAAATTCATCAGTGTTTTCTGTCCAACCTTAAAAAGAAGAAACATTTCGTGTAGTGATCATGGCACTACATGAAGTGTTTAAAATTAAACCTAAATTCTTGGTATCTATTAGTCTTGGTTAAACCAAATCTATGATGACTCCAACTTCAGTCTCAATATATTGAAACCTTACTAAAATGTTGTGGTGGGAAGAGGGGGTCTCCATTACTTCGATCTACTTTTTTCTGGTTCTTTGATATCTGAAATGAGTATGTGGAAATAACCACATTTTTCCACCCCAAAACTGTTCTATTCGTAATGGCTTTAATATTCAGAAAGAAAATCCAAAATATTTATAGATTTGTAAGCAGGAGGAAAAGTACATATAGGTTTTTGTCTTATTAAATTATTCTTTGTATGCAGTTTTCATAAAGTCCCTTTGAAAAAAAGACTACTAGTTTTCATGAAAATGCATTCTTTTTTTTCTCAGCAAGAAAGTTGTAGCCAGGCACATCACCTGGTTGTAAAGACACTCGCCAGCCACTCTTGCCGCCTGGCCTGGATAGTAGGCATCAGTTCTCAATACTGCAAAGTGAGCAGAGGTTATGTGAGCCACTTCCTGGTTTCTGTCTTGCTTTAACCATGGACATTCATGATCTTTTCTACCTTCTTGTGAGCTGGCTTTTATACCTGTGACCCAGGTTTTACTATGCAGATGAGGATAATGCTCCGAAGGAAGTAGAATAATAAGGAAGGAAGAGATGGGGGTCCCTGAATGATCATGTGGAGCAGAAAAACACCAACAACCTGCACTGTTTTTCTAAGGATTCTTCCATGAGAGAGGAATAAATTAAATTTTTCCTTTAAATCATGTATTTGGGAAGCTCTTTATGGAGCAGCTTAAATTTTGTACCATAAAATTTTCTGTTGATAGTTTTATATTTATTATGCATCACCATATATATATACATAGGTATATAATATAACAGTGACTATCTCTATACTTTTTCCTCATAATAAATAAGACATTATCAATATAGTTATAGTTACTGTGTACTCTTTACCAATCAAAATTCTTCTTTTCCCCAACCTCTGCAGTAAATATCAGGTAATCTTGAATTTGTTATGTATTCTTCCCAAATATGTTTTTATAGCTTTACTAAATATGTCTAAATATGTACATTTCTTAAACAGTATATGTATATCTTCATTTGTATGTTTTATAATGTTATCTAAATGGTATCTTTATCAGCTGGGAATCTTAGTTGCAAGTGTAAAAGAATCTATTTTAGTTAGTTTAAACATAAAAGGCGTTTATTATAGAATATTAAGTTAATCATGGAATCTCCAGGATTCTCAAAAAGGCAGAGGCTGAAATTGCACAGTCCAACCATATCATGAAAGCTTCTTTAATGAAAATACCAAGTCTAAGCAGCAGCTGTGATGCTGTGGGATGTAGAGAAAATATTTTTATGTTTCTGCACCATTTGGGTTTTCTGAATAAATTTTACTGAAAACTTGGCTTCCTGGGATAAGATGGTAAGAGAATTCCAGAGGCATTCACCTAATTCTGAAGGTATGTATTTATATTTCAAGAGAAAGTGAGGCCCTGGACCCTGAAGACATTTATAGGTCATGAAAAGCCAGAGAGATCCGCGAGACTGTAGCCTCTGAGGAGATGTATATACATTTCGAAAGTTTAATGACAGCCCAGGATCCTTTCCATCCCTTTTCCACAGAGTGAAGATTTTTCTCAGGAATAGGGAGGGAAGGTAGCTGTCTTTCTTCTTTGTACAAGGAGAGAATCCTTTTCTCTCGGTCCCTCATCAATGGAGTGCCCAGCTACTTATGTAGGAGCTTTTCCATCTGGCTTTCCTCACATCACTTCAGGGGTAAAGACTGAGGCAAGGGGAAAACCACACACTTGTTAATTGTAAGGTGACACAGACAAAATCTATCTCTGATCCAGAGCACCATGTGAACACATTTAGAATAAAATTAATAAAGATGAATATTAAAATCTCAACAAGTGCCTGAGACTAGATGCTAGAAATTTCAACACTACTTCTCTCAAAATACTGTACTCACTAGGTGCCGGAGGTCAGGTTACTGGGGAAACAGCCTCTGAGGTAGAGATTTCTGTGCAGTATGTTAAATGGGAATTACTCTCAGGAACGACACCTAGAAGAGAGCAAAGGAAGTAACATTGGGTAGAGGAAGAAGCTGAACTGCGATGAAATTGTATCAGAGGCTTCAGTCAATCCCCTAGAAGGCTCTGGAGATTTAGAGTCGTCCTAGATTTAGACCAAAAGTTTAAAACCCTATAATTGACCAGTCATTGGATACAAGCCCTCTCTGGGGAGGGGGTTTTCTTTGGCAGCTCTCCAAGGGTAATTCTTAGAGGCAGATAGCTGAGAGCTATCAGCAGCAATATCCTGGCAACCTCAAGATGAACACCTTAGTCTTGAAGGGGGATCTGGTCAGTACACCATGGCACCTGACACCAAAACACTTCCTCCAAATGTAACCACCACTATACATTGTTCACTTCTGAATCTAAGGCCTTCATGGATGTGTCTGATCCAAGGAAACTTTCAGAAGTATGGTGGTCAGAAAAGGCATATCAAAATCTAAGTGTATACTTCAATAAGGACTAACAAACTACTTCCTTGTCCATGATAGAAGGTATCCATTATACTTATTATATTCAATCAGTCGCATGCCAGTTCACCATGGTATGCAACTGCATTTTGGCAGGACAGGGCAGAGGTGGAGGGGCAGGGATGTCAGGGTTGGGTGCTTCTGCTGGAAACTTAGGCTCTTAGCACTGGCAGTAGCCTGGTCAGCTTTTATGAAGGGGCATCCATGTTTAGCTATAAAACCACCACATTAGCAAATATTAATAGTTATTTCAGACTGATGATGGGAGCACGTATAGACAGGACATGGAAAATAAAATAATGTTTACTTATCTAAGTAAGTTCTAAACTGATTGAAACCTATGTTGAACTTTCTGGGAGCTCAAATGCTACCCTTCTAGCCCAATCTTTATATATGTGTGTGTGTGTGTGTGTGTATACATATATATGTATGTGTGTATTTATTCCATTTTAGAAATTTGCTACGTATGTCTAATCCAATAATATACTTAGAAAATAAAGTGAAGAATGTAAAGCTGTGTTTTCACAATTGATAGGCCCAATGTGACATGGTCTTGAGCCAAAATTCCATTTATCACCTGCCCTCAACTCTCCTTAAGCCCATTATGACTGGTGAACCACAAATACATTCTGGGTATTAGTATAAGTTTTCTTTTGCTGATATAACAAATTGCCATATATTTAGAAGCTTAAAACAAGACCCATTTAGTATCTCACAGTTTAGCTAGACAAAATCAAGGTGCTGCTTTCAGGATTAATCTGGTTGGCAAAATTTAGTTCAATGCATTTGTTGGACTGAGGTCCCCATTTTCTTCTTGGCTTTCATCCATGGTCATTCTCAGCTTCTAGAGGCTACCTGTAGTCTCTGGCCCATGACCCCTTTTATCTTCAACACCAAAAATAGCTACTCAACTCCTTCTCATGCTTTCACTCTCTGGCTTTCTTTCTAATGCATCTCTCTCTGGTTTCCTCTTGTGATGGTACTGCAGTATACTCTTCTAAGGATATCTGATCTTTTTTCAGTCAAGAAGCTCTGGATTTGTGAACTAACTCTGGGTTGAGAAATTGGTAAGCTACTAAGCCTATATATGCATCCGAAAAGAGTTATACTATTAAAAAGTGGTATAATATAAACTCAGCTGAAACAAATCTCCAATCCTAATAAACATTTCTCTGCCTTGTAATGGTCTCACCATGAATGGTCAGGGCTGGTATGGAAAATATGTTCCACCAAATCATCTTTTTGATCTGCTATTCCTAGCTTATTGTCCTGATCTATATGCTCTCAGAGGATTTGTTACCATGTCCAAGAAGCAGGATAGAGGAAGGAGACAAAAAAGGGAAGAGTCTCTTCCTTTATAAGCACAACTATAAACAGCCCATATCACTTCTGACCACATCCCATTGGGCAGAACATTATCACAGAGCTGCAAGAACAGCTTGGAATATAGTTAACGCTAAGACTGATTCCATTTATTAAGCAGCTACTTAGTTACTATACTAAGCTCTTGATATAGAGTTTTATTATTTTAATCTTCACAATTCACATTAAGCTTACTTTACAATTGATTTGTCAGAAGTCGCAAAATTGTAAAACTAGGACCAGAGCTCAACTTTCCTAATTTCTTGTTTTTTTCTCTTTTTATTCTCTGATATATTAGTGCCAATGAGATGATTTATGAGCCTAGGGCAGAAGGGACCTATACATGTAATATGATATGGTCTTAAGTACTAGGAAAGCCAAACAAAATTATGTTTTTTTTCCAACAAGTGCTTTAGGCAGAACACCATTTTTGATGTCTTTAAACACTTCCATTGAGAAGAATAATAAAAGGAGAAGAAAAATAATAAAAAATAGAACACCCAATCTATAAATAATGTTAAGTCTGAAGATTTTTGCAACTAAATTTCACACATGAGAATGAGCATCTCTAAATTTCATGACCGGATGGTGACTTGATGTTGCCAACTGCAAATGTGCCTTTTCAGTCTCTCTCTGGGGGTTTCTATCCACCATGAGCCCTGTAGCATACAAGGTACTTTAGCAAGCTCCCCACTGAAAACATTGCCCCCAAAGCATTCCCTCCTCAATGCAAAATAAGTTTCCACTTAACCAGCATTATTTCAGTTGCTGGGGAGACATTTAACAATGACAACAACAAATTATCAGCAAGTATATCATAAGATAGAAAGAACCATAGTACAGAAAGAGAAGTCATTTATGGAAAGCATGGTATAGTTCAGGAGTTCATGTGGGACAGAGATGACAGTTTATAAAAAGGATAATGGATTTTAAATATATTTTTAAAAAATTGAATAACAGCAGTTTGTTACACTTGTATATTTTATGAGAACAGAGAACTTAAGCAAACATCAAGAGTCAAACACTCACGCAAGACAAGTTGGCAGATGAGAAACGGAACATTCACGGCTCTGAGTAGGAAAGTTGATGTTAGAAACACAGTCAAAAGCAAATCATCCTGGAAACAGAGTTCTATCATCTTAGATGCCTTTAGATAAAGAAATGAGTTCATATTTCCAAATAGCTCATTCAACACTTTTAAAAAGAGAAGAGAGAAAGAAATGGCAAACTGCTATGCAAGCCAGGACAAACTCTTTTCCAGTGGAGGAACTGTTTTATGTGACATCTCACTTGTTGCATTTTGGTAGCCCTTAACTCTCTTGGCAGAAGAGAACATAACTAGGAACAAAAACAGAATTTCTTTTTCTGTAGCTACTCATCACTCCATTTTATGGAAACGATTTCTTCTTTTACAACAATTTTTCCTCTAGTAGTAATTATCAAAAAGTTGTAAGTGGGGTGAAAAAATTGTTCAGGAACACAAAGGGCTTTATCTAAGCACAAAACCCATCTAGCATGAGATAAAAGGGAGAATTTCATGCCCCCAGCTCCTAAGAGTTATTGGTTTCTTATATATGACATAGAAATAAACTGAAGAGATTTTGTGGTCCAAAAGGCATTTTAGGAGAGAAAAGTGGATGATTTTGTCATGAGCAAAGCAAATCTTTAGATACACAGATGGCTACTCAAACTCCTTGCATGTTGTGGTTCGACATTTTAAATTAAAATGTAAGTTCAGAATTTATCTTCAGGGGACTGACATGATCTTCATCCCATACTTTTAAGCCAAAAAATTCTTCAGCAAAGAACAGATGGCAAAGTGGTAGAAGCTGAGCTGGTGTGGCATTATCAAGATGTTTTTTATTCCTATATTCCTGTGCATTTCTTCAGAGGAAACGGGAGAGCCTTTCCCATTAGATGAATTATTTTGAAGTGAATTATTAGATGAATCATTCTGAAGTGAAGAACCATTTCCTCTCCTGGATAAACACAGAAGAAAAAGAGAGAGAAGGTCAGTGGGTGTGGAGGGGAGAGAAGGGAAAGGGGAGAAGTGCCCCAGGGGAAACACACCAATTTAGTCTTGTGATTTCACCTAGGTGGGGGCCCAGTAGCCAGAGGGCACCTAGGGCCAGCCAGCACCTCCTTTTTTCTCACAAGCAGGTGACTCCTGGTGGCCTTTATAAAGCTTAAGTTCTTTGTTATTTTGGAAGCAATGCTTTTGAAGGACAGAGAGATACCTACCAATACTCACTTAAATTGAACCAGCTTAATAGATCTCCTCAGGAGTTTGCACACCTCCGTGTTGCACTGCTCAAGATTCTCTTGGCCTTGAGAAAAGTGCATGTACAGCTGTGTGTATTTTTGGTTCAGCTGCACTACAGCTGTCTGCTTGCAGCACCAGCCTGTCTCCCACATGAGTTTATGATCTTCATATTCCATGTAAAGCATAATGAGCACGGCTAGGCTCTGGAGATTCTTGTTCTTCTCTTCTTCTTCTTCTCTCCTCCTCCTCCTCCTCCTCCTCTTCTTCTTCTTCTTCTTCCTCTTCCTCCTCCTCCTCCTCCTCCTCCTCCTCCTCCCCCCTCCTCCCCCTCCCCCTCCTCCTTTTTTATCTGTACTGCCCACCACATGAGGTTGGAGTATCTTCACTCAGTCTTTGCTTTTGGGTTTATTCAGTTTTCATGGTAAACATGAAACACAGATTTCTGCATTTAACTTTGAAGCTGAACTTGTTGAAGAATCTCCAAATGGTCCCCTGCCAGCCCTGGTTCCCTTGCCAGAGGAAGAGGCTGAGGCCACACCATAGGGAAAATCTTGTTGGTTCTGCACCTGTCCCAACTACCAAACGTGGACAGTTTCCTTTAGACATCTCCACTTGGAAGTTGGTTCAGTCAAGGGTTCTATCACTGCTGCTGATGTTGTGAGTGGAAGAGGAGGCCAGAGTGACGCCTGGGAGGGAATGAAGCCTGCAACACCTCACAGTTACTCTCTGCAGCAGTCCACAGCGGAGAGACCTAGCTAGGCTGCAGAGATTGGCTAGGATTCCTCAGAGAGGCTGGCTGGGCCTGGGTCAATGCAGAGGAAGGCTTCGGATGATGATACAATTAGGCTGCATTTGCCTTTCTGGCTGGAGGCCTGGTTGAGGCTGGCCCTCTCCAATAGCCGAGAATTCCTGCCTTCTCCCCTGACTCCTGGTACTCCTTAGACCCCCCATTTTCTGTCTTACTACTGTGAGTATTCAAAGAGTACGAAATAGAAGTGTAAATGGCAGGCTGGCTGAAATCCCACTGCTTGGGGTTGGCAGAGATGCTAAGCTGTAGAAAAGATGATTGGTATGGTGAAATCAACTAAAGGGTAGGCTTCAGGATGATGGTGTAGTCCTCCAGCTCAGGTCTCCTCTAGCCCGGGAGTAGATAAATGGCTATCAGCTCCTTGAACTTTTGGCTAATTAGCAATTGCTGGATATTTTCCTCTGTATAAACCCATGGACACCATCAACTAGGTCTAACCGATTGCTCAGGGAGTGACTCCATGTAAAGCTTTCGCTCCTCATTTTTATGGCCCACATTCATCCCTGAATCTCTCATGATTTTCTCTAAAATATTTCTCTTGCTACAATTGAGAATGAGAAATTTCTTGAACAGGTTTTCATACTCCATGAATATGTAAAATGGAATATGACATTTTCTGTTCCATACTGGCTCCTATAGCTTCTTGAAACTCTGTCCATCAAAACGTAGGGATCTGCTGAGCAGTGTGTATAGAATGACTCCCAAGGTTCGCACATATACCAGGGGAGCACCCTACATTTGGCCTTGGAAGAGATCTGGGGAAGAATAAAGAAGACTGCCACAGGCCTTCAACTTGTTGCCAAAGGTGAATTTCTTGTTGAAGACAAAATCTTCAGTCTTGATGTGTATGTCAGCACCCAAGAACAGATATTCTGCCTTTACGTCTCTATGACAAAAAACTGCTCAGGACAATACAGCACAGTAGACTATACAGTGGAATTTGGCTCAGGCCTTTTTTTCTTTCCTATAGTCACAAGCCACTGGTTCTCAAACACCGCTCCTTCATTATCATACTCCAAGACAAGATAGAGTGTTTCCTCAGTCTCTATCACTTCAATTAATTTCACTATGTTGGAATGGTTCAGAGCCTTCATAATTCTTACTTCATGAGATGGTTTCTAGAGGCTGAGTTCTGTTGAGTCTTGTCAATGATCTTCACAGCTACCTGTTTCCCAGTCAGGCTGTGCTTGGTGAATTTCTCTCGGTGATATTACTCTCAGCAATTTCCTTGAGAAACCAGTAGCTGTGAATATAGGTGCTGTCCTCAGCAGACAGGGCTGCCTGAGAGGCACTGTAGCATGCATGGTACACTTACTTTCCTGCCGGGCTTGGAGTCAGGAGAGAGCTCTGTGTAAAAACAGTCTAGGGTGAAGTAAGAGCCAGTGCAAAGCCCTAGGTGAGTGTGTACCTGTTGTAGTCAAGGAATAAGAAGCCTAACAGCTGGAAAGGAATAAGAAATTGGTAAAACAATAGTAGGTGGTGTCGGAGAGTTAACAGAATGGTTAGGAAGAAGAGAAAATGCATGCAAGATCCTATCTAACAAAATATTCATATCTAAAATATATAGAGAACACAAACCCAATAAGAAAAAGGTAGGAATCAACAGAAAAATGGGCAAAAGACCTAGAAATCTCCAGAGATTCACATAGCTCTCTCCTTCAAATATGTGCTCTAATGTCACATTTTTAGTGAGGACTGCCCGACCTCTCTATTTGGTCTTAGAACACATATCACATGTCCTATCCATCACCTCCACCTACAGCTTTTTATTTTTTTAATCTTTGTATTATGGAAATTTTCAAACATAGAAACTTAGAAAGAAAGGTATAAAGACCTGTGTCATATATCTAGTACCCAGCATTAATAATTACAAACATTGATATAATTCCTTTTTGTTTTGTCCATAAATACTTTAGTCTATATCATTTAAAAATTACATTTTTAAAAACACAGACATCACATCATTATCAAATTTAATTAATGGTATTTACAGTTCTAATAGTATTATATACCAGTCGATATTCAAATTTCCAAGTTGTCTCAAAAAGATATCTTGGTTCAGTTTATATATTTGTATAAAGATTCAAACAAGATTTAAAAAGTAATAATTACATTTTTACATTTTATTCTGGTTTTCAAGCTTTATTCATAGTATCTTTTAATTTTGTTTTAAAAACCTGAGGAATTATATGTATTTCAGAGAAACTGTGAATGCATGATCTGTAAAAGCAGAAGCTGAAATAAAATTAGTTCCAAATATGATCTTCCTTCAATATCATGATTCAGACTATTTGTTGGAATGTAGAACTACGGAAGATGTGCCAAAATTCTCATATTTTAAAAATCTAAGTAAAAAAAAAATGTTTGCAATCCCCAGAGTAGATACCTTCAAAGTTTATACAAATGTGCTATATTGTCAAAAATACATCAATAAAAAACGATCGAATATTCTCTAATTCTCATATTTATTAAGAAAATGTCTATAATAAAGTTCACAATTGGGAAACATGATTATTTCAAGAAACTAACTTACCTACCACGCCATTAGAAGAAATGTATTAAATTCTTCTTATTAAATACAGTGTCGACTATGGTCATGCCACCCTGAACAAACCCAATCCCATCTGATCTCAAAACTAAGCAGGATCAGGCCTGGTTAGTACTTGGATGGGAGATCATCTAGCAGCACCAGGCGCTGTAGGCGTAAAAAAAAAAAAAAAAAAATACAGTGTCTACAATATGTGCTGCAGGTATTCAAAGGCTCTTAAAACTAAAATGTTTATTGCTATTACCTTAGACTCCAATGCCCACATAAATTTAAGCAGGATTGTTTAAGGGTATTTTGACTTGGGCAGAGTAAGTCAGCAGGGTTGAGAAGAAAATATATTACACTGGGAATTAAAAGTTCTGGTATATTCTTTATTTTTAACCAGATTCTTTATATTAGGAAAGTCAACAATTCTTTGCTTCAGCATCCTTCTATAAAATGAGATTTTTAAAAAAATTGTCCTATTGAGTTGATAGGGTTGTGAGCTTTCTTTGTAAAGTGAGACTTCTCTAAAGATACCAATAACATTTTCTTTCCAGACAAACTGTCTTTTCAACAGGCTGTTTTCAACAAATATGTGTTTTATAACTTACTCCTGTCATTTCCTTTCCAGAAACTATAGGTATACACATCTTATTTTGAATTTAAAATAAAGCAATTGTGTTCTAAAGCTCATAAGCCTGACTTTTCAGTATATGAGTTCAGTGGCTATAAACATTGAGGGAGCCATGGCCTTCTACAATGGACTAAAGTCATTCTTTCCAGTCACAGCCACATCCAAGTGTATTTCACCACTCTCTCCACACACTGATTGAAATACAGTATTGTGGTGCCTGCAGCAACTTTGGAGACACCCATTGTCCTTATTTCAAAGTTCAGCCAACTCCTGTTCTCTTTACCGAAGTCCCCAAATAGGATGGTACTTGACTTTTGAAAGTATTACCATATAAATGTTACTCTCTCCATTTTTTCTTTCACAATTAATCTTCTCTCTTATCTTTTATCTTTCTCTTTTCAAAAAGAGCTATAGCGAAACAAACAACTGGCTCTTTTACCGTGCTCTCAGAAGCGGGCCTGAAGGACACCGTGGAAGGAGATGATTGCACGTAACTATTCCAGTGTATCTTTACGATTCAACCTTCAATCTTTTTTTTAAAGTTTTATTTGAATTATGCACCATCATTTTGGGATAATGGCTTTTGTAGATTTATAACCTGCTGTACAATATGGTACTATATTTGCTTTGATTCAGCTTAAAATCATCTCAACATGAGGAGATGAGTTTTGCTGGAAGTAGGCACAGAGACTATGAGAATTTAGCCAAGTTGTGACCTGGGGAGGCTGAACCAGAAGCTGGGCTGGAAGAGAATATGGATTCAAGGGAAGGTGGGCATTTGAAAATTTAGCTGCCAAGGCTAGTTAATTTGGTGTGACCTGCTTACACAACAAATTCAGAGATCATTTCAGAAAAAACTCTGAGAGCTTTCTTTCACATTGTTCAAGAAGTCAGACACAAAGAATCAATCATTTCTCTGCCATTTTCTTTTTATTTATGTCTGCCCGTTTTACAAACATGATCATCAGAGAGCCTTACTGGGTTTGCTATCAGAGTTCACATTTTGATGTAAACACGGAAAATTTTCATGATCCTTGTAGAATCTCTTAGATTTTTCTGTTTCTTTGACTTAGGATTGCAATAGCCTTATACTTTGTGGGTTTCTCTTATTCTTATAAATATAATTTGTTAGTCACTTGAACGATATTTTTTCATTGTTGCTTTGCTACGTATAAGCACTTATTTGAGATCAACTATGTTTAGGAAATATTCAGTAATATATTTTCAAACTGTAAGCTTGCTGCTGGTAGGTTTTTTTTTTCCCCTAACATCTACTTTCTAATTTTTCTGAAGTCAAATATCTATAAAATAAATTGTTTGGGCTTTTTAAATTATTATTATTTTATAGAAATGAAAGAATACCATTCATTTTTTATAAGGTAGTATATATACAGAATAGATACATTCTTTATGAAGTAAACACAGTATAGAAAATAGGCTTTTCTTTGGCTTAATAAAAGAAAAATTCAGATAAGTGCATGTTATAAATCCTAAAGGCACTAGCATTAAAAAATGCATAAGTATAGCTATAACTCAATAATGAAAATAAAGTGGAATACTAAAATATATTAAATCCATTAGAAAGCAAGAATAAAGAGAAATCATAAATAAATAGAAAAATGATAAATATACACCCAACCAGATTAATAATTACTTTAAATAGTTAAAACCGGGTGTTTGCAAACTGTGTTCTATGGGCCAAATCTAGTCTGCCACCTGTGTTTTGTAAATAAAGTTTTACTGGAACACAGATATCCTCATTTTTTATATATTGTCTATGTATACTTTGATACTACAATGATAAAGTTGAGTAGATGCAAGGAGATACTGCATGGTTTTCAAACTGAAAATATTTACTATCTAGCTCTTTACAGAAAAAGTTTGCTGACTTCTGGTCTAAATACTCCAATTAAAAACAGAAATTCCCAGACTGGATTAAAAGCAAGATTCAACAATATATTGTCTATAAGCAATCTTTATACTTTTGATGTAAAGATAAAGATAAAAATCAAAAGATGAAAAAGGTACAGACATACCTCAGAGATTCTGCAGGTTGATTCCAGACCACCATGTAAAGCAAGTATCAAAATGAAGAAAGTCATACTCTTTTGGCTGGTGGAGGATCTTGACTTTGATTTTTAAAAAACGCAACAATCTGTGAAGTGCAATAAAGTGAGGTATGTTTGTATTATTGTGCAAATTATTTTCAAAAGAATGCTGGGTGTCTGTATTATCTTCAGACAAAGTATATTTCAGAATGAGGACTATTATTGTGATTAAAGAGGAGTATTTATAACAAAGAAAGGATTCATTCCTCAAGAAGAATGTGTACGCACTTTGTAAGAGAATTAGAAGCAAAACTGACAGAAGTAAAAGGAAAGACAAATCCATAATTGTGATTAGAGATTTCTATACTCCTCTTTCAGCAATTGAAAAGGCCATTAGAAAAATCATTAGAATAGAGAAAACTTAAACAATGCTTTTAACTAATATGACTTAATTTATAGAATGGTCTGATGACAATAGAATGCATTCTTTTCAGGTATAAATAGTATATTTCCAAAATAGACCACATGTTGCTTTATAAAGTAAATCTCATTAAATTTAAAAGAATCGAGAGAGTTTGTTCTCTGATAAAGAAAATAAATTAGAAATCAACAAGAAAAATATTAAGTATGCGGAAATTAAATATCACAGTTTTAAATAACGCATCTACGAAAATAGGAATCAGAAGAGGAGTTAGAAAACATTTTGCACATAATAAAAATAAAGTACAGCATATAAAAATTTCAGGTAAACAATGATCAGAAGGAAATTGATAAGTTTAAATACTTGTATTAGAAAATAAAAAAGGTCTAAAGTCGATTAAACAGTATTTACCTTAAAATCTAGAAAACAAAAAGCAAATTAAACTCAAAGTAAGTTAGAGAAGGAAGTACTAAAGATAGGAGCAGAAGTAAATGAAATAGAAAATGGGAAAAAAAGTACAGGAAATTTATGTAACCTACATCTGGTTCTTTAAAATTTTAACAAATTTACAAAAAATCTACTTGAACTAAAAATAGCAAGCACATTTAGCAAGGCCCCAGAATAGAAGGTCAGTATGCAAAAACAAAACAATGACAACAATGAAAAAACAGTATTTCTATAAACTATATTAACAAGAAACAGTAAAAATTAAAGCTTAAAATATTGCATTTATAACATGAATTATTTAAGAATAATTTTTGTTAAATAATGTGTAGGAGACTTGAACAATGAAAACTACAAAACATTTTTGGAAGAAACAAAATAAATGGAAAAATATACTGTGCTCAGAGAAAAAAAGAATAAATATTTTTTATATGTCAATTTCCCCCAAAGTACGAGTAGATCCATTACAATTCCAATCGAAGTCCCAGGAGGCTTTTCTGTAGAAACCGACAAGTGGTTTCTAAAATTTTATAGAAATGCAAAAGACTTAAAATATTCAAAACAACTTTGTAAAAGAAAATGTAGGAAGACATATTACCTGATTTCAAGTTTTCCTCTAAAGTAATCAAGATGATATGATATTGGCAGAAGGACAAACATATACATCAATGAAACAAAAAATCTATATGTATGGTTAATAAATTTTGAACAAAAATGATTCAATAAGAAAATGACAGTTTTTTTTTTAAACAAACAGTATTTTATAGACCTTTTGAAGAAATGTGTATCTTAACCTTCACTCACACTTTACATAAAACTTAACTCAAAATCAGTCACAGGACTTCTGACTAAGATGGTATAGTAGGTAAACATTGTGCTCACGTCTTCCTACAACTCCATCATAATTACAACTAAATTGCAGAAAAACCATTATTGAAAGCTCCCTGAAGACTAGCTGACCAGAAATCCTACAACTAAGGATGTAAATAAGAAGCCACATCAAGACTGGTAGGGTGGGACAAAGACAAGAAAGGGGTTGGCCCCGTATCCACCTGCAGTGGTTAAGAATCAGGAGGGATATCCTGGTGCAGAATTCTCCTCAGAGGAGCAAGGGGTCCCAGACCTATACCAGGCTCCTCAGCCCAGGATTCCAGTACTATAACTGCATAAGAATTTCATTTCTTTAGCATACATTTTGCTTTAATCCAAGCTAGCATTGTTTATTCTGATAGAACTATGACTCACTTGCATTCTTTCTATCAGATTTTCCTACCTGTACACATACTGCATGTCTACTCCTTTTAATCATTAAGGCATTAAGATATTAGGTTCTGGTCAGCATAAACCTTAAGAATAAGCTTTAGGTCTATCAACCATGACTGAGAGATGATAACCAAACCTCAAACTAGAATAAGGTTTTAGTCAAAGATAACGCCTTGGACTCAGTTATGTTTTAGCACTTGACCTAGGAAAGCAAAATGGCCTCCAGGGACCACATTCCTTGAAAACCAGACAAAGCAATGCCATGACTGACATTAGGACCTAATGCCATAATCAATTGTCCCCTGCCTTAGCCCCAACCAATCAGTAAGTTTCATGACCTCAACTTTCATAGTAACCATGATTAATGATTTTTTTCTTTTACAACCTAGCCTCTAGAGGCCACCAGGAAGCCAAGTTAGTGAGAACACTAGCTCACTTTTGTCTGAGGGTTTGGCACCAGTTCCTTAAATAAATTTTTACTTTATTTACTGAAATCTCCTATTTATGTCTTGTTTAGCTTACATGCATGCAGGCAAATGGACCCTATGAGTCTGTGGTAACAGTTCCAGGAAGAGAAGTCCCCATAACCTTGGGCTGTGAAAACCAGCAGGAATTGTGGCTGAGTGAGAAAGAGGACTCCTGAAGTCCCAGGCACTCCTCTTAAAAGTCCTATGCATGAACTTATTAGCTCTGAGCTCTAGTGCTGGGGGAGGAGCTCAAAAAGCACCAGGGACATATGGAGAGGAACTGAATTGTTTGGCTTTAGGTAAGGGTGGCGGGGAGGGGAGGGCAGGTGGCTGGCACTACTATTCCATTCTTGAGTCCTCCCATACAGAGATAGCATGCAGGCACCATTGTTCCTTTGCTGAACCCTACCCACATACAGCCTGCAGGTGCGGGCGCAGGCTATATGTCAAGTCTGAGTCTCCATCAACCTGTGAATACCATTCACCTTGCCCTAGTGATTTCCTAAAACCCTGACTCACCCAAGCCGCTTCCAGTGGTTTTTTCATATAAATGGCCTGTCTCTGTTCCCAGTGTGGACTTTTCTAAAATCTCTTAGAGGTCCACAAACCACAAACGAGCAATTGGTATGCCCTGTGCCTCTGGCTAAGCGACCCCTATCCTGGCACTGATGTGCCAACAGCAATCAAGGCTCAACTACAATAGCAAGCACACACAACCCAACAAGAGAATCTCCTGAAACACCTGGCCCAGCTGACCAGGGAGATTGCACCTGGGCCCCACAGGACACTTACTACATAAGGTCACTCTACCAAGACTGGAAGACATAGTGGATCTACCTAATGCATAGAAATAAACATAGCAAGTCAGCCAAAATGAAGAAACAAAGGAACATGTCCCAAATGAAAGTATAGGACAAAACTCCAGAAAAAGCACTAAAAAAAAAAAAAAATGGAGACAAGCAATCTACCAGATGCAGAGTTCAAAACACTGATTATAAGGTTGCTCAATGAACTTAAGAGAAGAGTAGATGAGCTAAGTGAGAACTTTAATAACAAGATAGGAAACATAAAAATGGAAATGGATAACATAAAAAATAAATAGTCAGAATACAATAACTGAAATGAAAAATACATTAGAGGGACTCAACAGTAAATTAGATAAGTCAAAAGATCAAAGCAAAGCAATGACTTGGAATACAAAGTAGTGGAAAACACCCAATAAGTCCAGCAAAACGAAAAAAGAATTAAAAAAAAATAGAACAGTTTTAAGGGACTTCTGGGACAGTATCGATTGTACCAACATTCACATCATAGGGGTACCAAAAGGAGGAGAGAGAGAGCACATAATTGAAAACCTGGCAAAGGAAATAGACATACAAACGCCCAAAACACAGAGTTCCAAACAAGATGAACCCAAAGAGCCCCACACCAAGACACACTGTAATGAAAATGTCAAAGGTTAAAGACAAAGAGAGAATCTTAAAAGCAACAAGAAAAAAGCAGGTTGTTACTTACAAGGGAACTCCAATAAGACTGTCATCTGATTTTCAACAGAAATTTTTTAGGCCAGAAGGGATTGGCACAAAATATTCAAGGTGATTAAAAACGAGGACTTATAACTAAGATTTCTCTATTCAGCAAGGTTATCATTTAGAAGCAAAGAACACATAAAGAGCTTTCCAGATGAGAAAAAACTAGAGGAGTTTATCAACATCAAATCAGTATTACAAGAAATGCTAAAGGAACTTCTTTAAGAAGAAGAAAAAAGAAGAAAGAAGGAAGAAGGAGGAGAAGGAGGTAGAGGAGGAGGAAGAGGAAGTGGAGAAAGAGGAGGAGAAGGAAGAAGAAAGGAAGAAAAGATAAAAAAATATGTATAATGAAATGGCAATAACTACACACCTATCAATAATTACTTAAAATGTAAATGGATTGAACGCTCCAATCAAAAGACATAGGGCGACAGAATGGATTGGAAAACAAGATCCATATATATACTGCTTCCGAGACACATACAGACTGGACGTAAAGGAATAGAAAGAGATATTTCATGAAAATGGAAATAAAAAAAAGCTGGGGTAGCGATATTTATATCAGACAAAATAGACTTTAAAATGAAGGCTGTAACAAGAGACACAGAAAGACCCAGCAATTACACTTCTCGGTATTTATCCAAAGAGACTCAAAACACTATTTGAAAAGAAATATACACCACTATACTCATTGTAGCATTATGCACAATAGCCAAGATATGGAAGCAACCTTGCTGTCAATCAATAATGAATGGATAAAGAAAATGTGGTACACACAAACACGTAAAACAGAATATCATTTAGTAGTTAAAAAAAAATAAAATCTTGCCATTTTCTACAACATGGATGGATCTAGAGGGTATTATGCTAAGTTAAATAAATCAGATGGAGGAAGACAAATACCATATAATTTTACTTACATATGGAATCTAAAAAACAAAAAATGAACAAACAAACTCATAGATATAGAGAGCATTTTGATGGTTGCTAGATGGAAAGAGAGTTAAAGGGATGAGTGAAGTAGAGGAAGGAATTAAGAGGTACAAATTGGCAGTTACAAAATTGTTATGGGGATGTAAAGTATATAGTCAATAATATTGTAATAACTATGTATGGTATCAGATGGGTACTAGATTTATCTGGATGATCACTTCATAAGTTACATAAGCTTCTAATCTCTATGTTGTACACCTGAAAATAATACAATATTGTATATCATTTGTAATTTAATTTTTTAAATTTTTTTTAAATAAAAGTACAATAAAATAAATTTTAAAGTCAAACACAGGCCTGACTGAACATAAAAGTCAAAATTATAAATACTTCAGACCTATGTTGTCCAATATAGTAGTCACTAGACATATATGGCTAAACAACTTAAATTCAAATTAAATTTAAAGTTTAGTTTTTCAGCTACACTAGACACATTTCAAATATCCAGTAGCCATGTGTGGGTAGTCGCTACATTGCAGATATAGAAGTTTTCCATCATTGCAGAAATTTCTATTAGACAGTGCTATACTAAGAGGAAAGAAAGGGAATCCAATCTTCATGATTCCAGGATAGGCAAAGATTTTTTAGATGGAACACAAAATTTACAAAATCTAAAAGAGAAAATACATAAAATAGTACTTTGTAAAAATTTTAAACTTCTATTCTTTAAAAAATATATCAAGAAAATATAAATTCAAGCACAGACTTAAAGTAAATATTTCAATATGTAGCAAAAATCTCTATCCAGAATATACTGTTGCTTACAAAGTTACAAATATATTTACAATACAATCCAGTAACTTCACTCCTGATATCTCTACATAGACTTATAAATGAGAAGTATTATTCAGAAGTGTTCATAGAAGTGTTATTCAAAAATGTTCCATACTGGAAATAACCCAACTTTCCATAAACAGGTAAATGAATAATCAGATTGAAATATAGTCAGTCATACAAAGGAATACTATTCAGCAGCAACGACAACAACAAAAAGTTATAAACTGTCGATAAACACAACATCATAGATATATCTTGAAAACATTATCCTGAATGAAAAAAGACAAAAAGATTACATAACATATGATTCCATTTATATGGAACTCTAGAATAGAAAATTCTAACCTATAGCGACAGAAAGTAGATCAGTGGGTGCCTGGAGCTGGAAGAGGGAAAACTTATCTGGGGAAAGGCTCAAGAAAACTTTTGGTGGGGAAGGGTCCTGAAAATATTCTATATCTTAATTGTGGTGGCTGTTTCATAGCCACATACATTTGTCAAAACCTATCAAAATATACACTTAAATGGATACATTTTATTTATGTAAATAATGCCTTAATAAAGTTGAGGGTCTTTTAAAGTTAGTTAATTATATTTGTTAAATATATACAGTAAACAAAATCAAGTTTTACTTTGTATTTTGGACTTTACATAAGCAAAAAGACAAAAAGAGATAAGAGAAATGCAGAAGATAGAAAAATATAATGCAGACCAATTTCAGGCTATTTTGAAATTATGAAATGAGGAGAGAGGGGAAATAGCTATGTGATTTATTTGGATATGTTTTTATACTTTCATTTGAAGTAACTTTGTGTCTTAAATACAAAACCATTGCAATTATTTTTGCCCTCAGAATTTTCCTTCCCTTGAGTAACATTATGTACAAATTTCATTTCATAGGCATTTAGACAGATTTTCATGTAAATACATATTTGGGAAAGAATGTTTCCTTGCCAATTTCCAATGCGGAAATTAGATAATACCAGGCATAAAACGTTATGTGGTTGAGTACTTTTCTTTAATTTCCATGCCAAAAGACCAGACTCTCTAATATTTAACAAACTCTTCTAATTTTATCAACAGTTAGTCTTGTGGAATGCAGAATCTGGCACCAGAAAACCACATTATTCCACTGACAATTAGATAACATGATCATGTCCTTAGAAAGCACCAATATTAAATTAGTGGAATATCAGAAAAAATAAAATTGTGAATTATGATTATTCCTAATAGCATATGTATTTTCCCTATCCCCCTGCTTTTTCTGCAAATTAATATTGTATCTGCTGTTCAATATTTTCAAAATATTAAATTAACAAATGCATAAAATTCTTCAAAGCCTTATTTTCCTATTTATTATAAAACAATGTGTAATTTGAGGATTTTAACAAAGACATCATATGCTTTCTGTTTTCACAAATTTTGAAATGGAAAACAAATATTCTTTAATACATTATTTGTTATGTAGATACAGTAAGTTTCATTCAAACAAAAATCATTTTTGTGAGAATCACAGAATAAATACTTTCACTTACTTTCAAAGGGTTACTTAATAACTATACTCCCAAAAGTACTAAAAAATCACAACTAGTGCAATTCTCAGCAAGAATGCTTGATTCCACACAATCTTAGTGATTCCATGCAAGTCAAACGAATTTTTTCACATATTGATTTTTCCCATATCATATATGTCAGGAAGCAGAGGAATTGTGCAACACTCCCTATGGGCACAGGTAATTGTGACCACTGAAGCTACAATCTATATTCAGGAAGCCTGTTTAGTTAGTGTAAAAAGAGAGCAACTGCCTAGCTGATCCGAGGTAACGATGATGCTACCAATGGAGATAATGTTATCTAAGTAGAAGGGCGAACATACCAAATTCTGGTTTATACATTCACAATTAAGTGATGGTAGAGTATTCCTATGAGCTTCATTAATTCTGTTATATAGCAGGTTAGAGAAAGAGGATCAAAGTTTGAGATGATATCTGATCATTGTCTGCATAGGTCAAACTTGTCCTAATACTTTGGCAACTAGCCACAAACAAGGTGGTGGCTAGCCTGAGATCACTAGCTCCATTGGTAATCATAACAGCTCACGTTTAATGAGTGTCTACTATGTGTTGGGTACTTGTTCTGTATTTTAAAATTAATTATCACATTCAAAAA
Source organism: Rousettus aegyptiacus (assembly GCF_014176215.1). Taxonomy (NCBI): domain Eukaryota; kingdom Metazoa; phylum Chordata; class Mammalia; order Chiroptera; family Pteropodidae; genus Rousettus; species Rousettus aegyptiacus. The sequence continues at coordinate 109,571,245 of NW_023416284.1, forward strand.
TAATCTTCTGGGAGTATTATTGCCACTCTTTTTTCAGAAATGAGACTACTGGTACTTATCACACTAAATTCAAGGCCACACAGTTAGGAAGTGCCAGTTCTGTCCAAAACCTGTGCTGCTAAAGACCTTCCTTGCTTCCCTGTGTTGTTCTCATCACTGGAAAAGTTTCATAGAATAAGCCAATCATCAGGAAGTTGTAATAATGACAGCTAATAGTTGAGTACTTACTGTGTTTCAGGTATCCTACCAAGAATCTTACCCAACTTACCAACATTCTCAGCTTATGGGCATCCCCATTACGCTCCTTTATCTGATTATTATATTAATAATGATTTTATTATTATTTATTATTATATTAATAAGTAAGGTTCAAAAAGAATTTCAAATCAAGCCTTGGCAAGAGATATACTTGAAAATCTATTTTCAAACACCACATGAAGCTGGCCCTTAACAAGCTCACATACTCATGAGAAAGAGCAACAAAGAACAATTTCAAAACAGGGTTAAAAACAGAAATGCCATCATGGGTGGAATGCATAGGACGTTAGTAGAACATTAAGGAGAGGTCCCCAAACTGACATGGGATATTCACTCTGAAAGAAAGGACAGGAAAAAAAAGTAGTGCAATGTTTTCCAACTGAACTAGATAAATTGTAAAGCAGGGAAAAATTATGCCGGATGAACACAGACAGAGATATATTCAATGGCCTTCAGAGACCAGCTAAACATTATATTGTAGTATGGGCTATAGAGAGAGCAAATTTTAGTTATATTCAGACTGAACACATCAGTTTTGAGATCTGGCAGATCTGGGTTTCGATCTTGGATTTATCACTGTCTAATCATATGAAGCTCAGTATTTTTATTTATAAAATGAAAAGAATATTACCTAGCCCTAAGGAAACTGTGAATACTAAAGAAGGAAGGTTTTTTAATCAATAGGAGCTGCTATTAGTAATGGCTCCCTTCTGATTTCTTAATGTAACTGTCCTCCATGACAGAATTCAAGAGCTTAGCAGTTCTCTGTTACTTTTTTTTTCTAAAATCTGCCTACCATTAACATTTCATGGGGATAGGCAATAGCATTCGTATCTTATTCTCTAGGTGTTATAGGGGACAGCGATCATTTCTTATGTGAGATAATGCCTCTTAAATTTTAACTAGATTGTTTTAAAATAAGTCACAAAATCATGGTATGATGTGGCATAAAACTAATCAGACCCAACTTTCTTTTGTTCCCCCTTTTTCCACCTGCGTGCCACTTATTCCTATGAAGGCTTAAAAAGATCTTGCCCTACTTCTGATTTCTTGATAAGGCATGAAGAAGTGTTTGTTAGTTAAATAAAGCCAGAATATCTACTGACACATTTAGAAAAGCTAATAAAGAAAAGTAAGTTTTCTTAAATGGAGGCAAATGTATTATCAATGAAGGGATCTCCAGGCAGGTAGATTAGACATAAAGAACCTTAGATGTTTCAGAAATTTTATCAGAAAATGTCTGCTTGGTTCCTAACATACTTTCCTTTTATCCTCAACAAATACCATCTTCAACCATAGACTTTTTCTTCTGCATTATGCAAATGAGCACATTTGCATAAATAACACGCTAACCAGAACATTTTGCATATAAAAATAGTAAGTTAATTCATAAGATCTATTATAAAAGTAATCCTCCAACATTACACTCTGCTCTTTACTCTTCTCTGTTATCCCATTTTTAAAAACTAGACCCTTTGTTTCCCTGGACACACAAATACAGAAGCAAGACATGGGAGGATATTAATGACATTTCGATCTTTTCATTTGTGGGCATAAGGAGTTTCATCCTTTAAATTATGTAAGTCCATTGCTATGATAAAAATATATTCTTCATGGCAAGACCATCCCAGCCTCAATCACTACCATTTGTGTTTTCATTGGTTCCTTTCTGCATAATATTTGAAGTACATTTCCTGACTACAGTTAAACATCACCCAAGTTAACCTTGAGGATGTGTTCTTCCTACTGAGTCACTTCCCACCAAGCAAGCTTCTCCCTTTCTCTTTTGCCCCTCAGTTGTGAAAGAGCCAATCAATTCCTTTTCCCCTCGAAAGTACTAGGCAATCAATCCTCAGACTCATTGTCCAATGAATTATTTCTACTGCAAAAATTTTATGACTCCTGAGAAAATATATTTCTTACTATTTCTGATATTACACATAATACATTAATTTTCTTAGTTTCTATTACTTCTTCACTTCTCATTTAGAATGAGTTATTAAATACATTTCTTAATATCTAGATCTGGAAATACTTGTTTTATTATATTGACAGAAAAGGAAGTTTTCACTAGGAGCCTTTGCGAGGTGACCAATGTTAATTAAACAAGGTCAGTAGACTCAGGTAGCTTCAATGCCTTTGTACCCTATATAAGTAAACCAAACCTAAGCCTGAAATGCCTCAAGATTAAGAAAACGAAACCTAAGAACAACCATCATAAACAGTCAACTAGGTTTTCCCAAATAAGACAACTTCTTAAGCTATAGCCAATCAAATAATTTGCTTGCTTAGCTTCCACCTCTTCTATAAAAATCTTTTCCCAGATCCTGTTGAAGCACTTCTGGTTTGTTGCTGCCCCAATAACAATCTATTTTTTTTTCTCAAGTAAACTCTTAAGTTTCTACTATGCCTCAGTTTACCTTTTAATATCACAAATAACTAGCATGTGAGTTAGACACTGTTGCCAAGCTCCTCTCCTTTTTAATAATTCTTAAGGAAAGTTCAGAGCTAAGAATTTCTTAGCTGAGGAGAAATAGAGAAAATCGCTTAAAATAAACAGGGGAGTAAAATACTTACAACAACTTGGTTTCTAGCTCTCATAGGAAGGGACAACATGATGGAACATGGTCTAGTGTTTGGAGATGAAAGGACGTAGGTTTGAATCCTTACTCTCCCATATTCCTAGGTAATATGTAAAATGCATAAAATTTATATACATCATACGGTTAATTCCAAAATTACTAAAGGTATTGTTAAAGTTTACAGAATCAATTTCGTTACTAGAAAATCCCTAGGAGAGGTCACAGATAGAAAAAACAGTTTCAAATTTATTTACCTCTAAATCCAAGTCTCACGCAAATCCTCACTTTCCTGTTGAGAAACATAGTAATTTTAAGCCCTTTGTTTTAGAGATAAAGAATAAATAAATTCAGGGAAACTTATGATTCATCCGAGGTCACATGTCACAGACCTCTTTACCTTTTTTATCAAAATGATTTCTTTCAAAATTTCACTTTGAATTTCATTCCATAAGAGCAATTGACATTTTTCAAATTTTATATTTCTAAATGGCAGTTGAACTGGGGGCACAATGGAAATGCACTGTTGGCTTCTCAGTTCTTCCTTAATTCAGAATGATATTCCAGTCAGTAATTTCAAGTTACCATTTTCATTTAAGATATCGATTTGGGAGTTTTGAAGTCTATTTATGAAAAATTCCTCCGTGAAGACCTACTTTTGGGAAAGCAGAACTTAAAAGTAATTTAGTGAGTAGAAATGGCAATGTTCCTTATTTCAAATACGTTCTTTGGGACATAATAAAATTTCTATATAGCTTTCAAGATAAAATTTTGTTAAAACATTCTAAAGAAATCTTTGCAGCTCATCTTAATTAAAGTATGTGTTTATTTATAGTCTTTTCCCTTAAAACTACAGACAGACTCTTAATCTGTGCTCCCATCATACCTCACAGACTTCAAAATTTAGGCTTTCAATTTTTTTAGCCACAGAGCTGCTAATTTCTTGCGTTGACATTTTATACAATGTACTGTACCAGGATTATAGGATGTGTGGCTTGACTACTCATTGTAATCTCTAGAAAATGATAAGAACAACTTTCTGCCTCTTCCCAGGCACAACACAGCTAAAATACCAACCTGTGGGCCAGATCTGTAACTGAGGAATACCAGGAGTGAGATTCCAGCCTTTCTTGTGACAATGAAGCTGTCAATCTGAAGAATTAATCGAAGCTCCTAGACAGAATGGTTGAATTAGATTAAATGAACCATGTAAAGGTAAAGCAGATAGTCAAGACATTAATATAAACGGCTTCATTAGCTGTAGTTTTAACTTATGAAAACCAAATTTTTTTTTCTTCTTTGGAATAATTAAATTTTAAGGATATGAATCTAAGCATACTTATAAAACTAAAAAAATGTTCAAGCTAAATATATATAGTGATAGTTTATATAAAAAGGTCATCATACCTTATTTCTGTGTGTGTATGTGTGTGTTGGTGTATGTGTATATATATGTATTTTGCGCCCTCTACTGGGGATCAAAAAATGATTTCCAGCTTCATCTCAAGCTTTGGCTTATCAGTGTGTGCTCACATGGCTTATCATATGTGTGAGCATGTTTGCATGTGTGTGCACGCATGTGTGTGGAGAGAGAGAGAAAGAGATCTCCCTCTTAGAAGGCCTCAATCCTATTAAATTTGGACCCTACTTTTATGAACTCATTTAACTTTAATTACCTCCTAAAAGCCCTATCTCCAAATATGGTCTCATTGAGATTATGAATTCAACAAATGAACTTGGGAAGGATACAGTTCAGTCCCCAGCATCAGCCTATACATTTCTATAGTACTTTCTCCTTGCTTAGACTGAATTTATTACCTGTTTACTTACCTGGGCCTCATTAGACATGAGTTCCCTCAGGCCAGACTCTGTAACTGTACTACCAATGTATCCCTCGCACAGTGACTGGTACTTAATGGCGATGTGGTGAATGTTGCTTGAATGAACGAGGAAATGATACCAACTAGCTATTCTTCTTTACCAGGTCTTAACAGCAAATTCCATAATTAGCAGGAACAGTAGGATTCTTAGGCCTAAGCAGATACCTGGTGCTTTGTTGGAGACAGAAATCAAAATAAACCTTATGCCAATTCAGCTACTGAATGTCATGGACTTCACTTTCCTTCAAGGTCCTCACCAGAGTGGTAGAATAGCATGTTATAAAGCTCAGCTTCAATCAACAGTCATTTCTGGGCCAAGAAGAAGCTGCTGTGCTTATTTAGGTGAGTCACATATCAACTGAATTTATAAGTTCTTATTTCAGGTGAACCAGTTATTTAAGAATAGGGTAAAGAATTTAATAAACATATCCATTGGATAAATGACCATTTGGTGTGGATAATATACTCAACAACCAGTTAAATTAAGTATAAAAAGAGACACTGCAATCAAGCCTGTAGAAAACTTTATTGTATTTTGAATAACAAGCATGAACAAAATTTAGAGCATGATAAGAATGACACAGCTCCAATTACGTTCCTTTAAAAGTATTAAGTACAGTACACAAAGACTTCATAATATTTTAAACTCTACTAAAATATCAAGACATACTAGAAGCTGTGGAGTTTCCTTTCAACTACAGCATTCATTCCCATTAGCTTTTCTACAATGAAAGTTAACATATATGAACATATACATGTTATAAATGAAATGGAAAATGAAGGCATACAATGAACATTCCAATTACTCAGCAAGTATAAAGAAGAAAGTCATTTTAGTATTTCTGAACTTCTGTTATTTTTTTTTAATGTAATGACCAGGTACAATGAAACATTTTCTAAAATGCTTTCAATGTTACATTATTTTGATCATTCCTTGTGTAATCAATACTTTCTTACCTTAGTCATTAATCGAATTTGATACTTTGCAAATGAAATAGGAAACATATTAATCTTATTCAGAGGTAACATTCAAAACATTGAACAACATCAGTCCATTGCCCCTAACCAATAAGCACAGACACTGGAGTAAATGACTGGTATGGCAATAAGGTCTGTCCCAGCTGAATATCAGCCTTGACCTTATTTCCAATGACCAGGTACAATTTTTGCTAATGTAGAAGAAGCATGAGTTATAAAATATGAAACATGAAATTTACACAGACATGAAACTGAACTCAAATACTCTGCTGCATGGAAGCGGAATGTGAAAGATTTCACAGTGACTGAAGTGGACTGGCTAACAGGCAATGGAGGTGTTTTATATTCAACTTGGATTAAAACAAATGGACTTACAAGAAACCCTTAAGACTTAGTTAAGGCTACTAATCTAAAGGCTCCAAATTACTGAGGGCCCTTTAAAATCAGCATGTGTGACCTTGCATATATTTTTCCTTTAAGGAAAAGAATAATAAAAAACACCGAGGTACTTTAGTTTCTTTTCAAGGGATTCCTGTTGGTTACTTCCTGAGATGCAAAAGACCACAAAAGAAAAGCACCATGCCTAGGTTGCTGGATGAGGCATCAAACACTAATAGTTTGGTCCTTTTCTAAATGGATCTCTTCCGACAATTACACTAAAACATAGTGATGGATCGCAGATGCCAGGGGGACCTGGTTGCCCTTGGATACCAGGTTTTCCGTGATCTCCATCTTTGCCAGGGAGACCTGGGTCTCCTGGAGGACCTTCTTTGCTTATCCCAGGTGGGCCCTCTGGACCTAAGATGAGACATTAACAACATATGAACAAAGGAGTTTGGTTTTTGATGGTGATATAACTGATTCTGTAAGATATTTAAACTAAAAAAAATTCTTGAAAAATGTACAGATTTGCACTACTGTGAAAAGAGGAGGTATTCCCTTGCTAATTCTACATATCTCCCACTTTAAAAAGGATCATCCAAAAGTAATCAGTAATTTTTGTAAAACTAAGCTAAGCTATATTGATATAGCAATTGTGCTACTGATTAAGAGACTGAGCTAACATTCTATTTCAATTTGTCCAAACTCATTTTTTCCTTTCAGCATATTTTTTTTGTCAACATTATTATAAATTAGCAGGTGATATATACACAAGCTACAGCTATAGCAAAGTCACTTTTATGCCATATTTTCAATAAAAATTACTATTTCCAGTATACATATTTTTTAGTTTGCACATCTAAATACATTATCATTACTGTAGTATAATAATGATCAATACACATAGGTATTATAGCAGTAATTTGTGAATGATAGACTAATTAGTTCAATGACCATGTGCAAAGAAAGGAGAGTTAATTTAGGATCGCCTTTTAAAGTTGATATCTCAAAATAAAAGCAAAATATTCAGGTTAGGGCATAGAGCAGAGCAGTTTGGGGCACTTTCTATACTACTACTACTTCCTGCTGCTGGTACTACTAATAAACATTTATTTACCACTTAACTACAGTTGTAGATATTGTTTTAAGTGTAGATATTGTTCTAATTTAATACCATTACATAAACAGTATTAAATTATTTGATTCACTAAAAATCCTAATGAGGTGATAGCATCATCTAAAATAATAATAACAGTACATATTTATTGAAAACATAACTACGATTGTCAAGTACTGTTATGAAAGCATTGCATGCATTAAGTCATTTAATCTTCCAATAATGTCATAATGTAGATATATCACAATTTTACAAATGAGGGAACTGAAGCGTGGCAAACTTAAATAATACAGCTAGCAGAGGGTGATTTAAGAGTCTTAGTTTCAAATTACTTGACAAAGATTTATGATGATTTTCTTAAAGCAAAATGTGCCACATCTCTTATGAGTATATACCAAATCTTACCTGGTGGACCAGGTGGACCTTGCTGTCCAGGGTACCCAAACCCTTGGTTCCCCTTTGCCCCATTTTTTCCTGGTAGGCCTGCAGTGTTAAAAATGGAAGTAAACTCATTTATCCTGTAAAATCACTGCATCCTAGATTGTTCCTTTCAAAGCTGTTAATATACACATTGAAAGAAAAAATAAATCTTTTTAAAATAGCTTGCCATCTAGCTACTATTACTAATGGAAAACAAAATATTTTAAGCAAAAATTTATATAATTATTGGTGGTTTAGAAGTATTTAATGGGGGTTAAATATTAAAAAAGGAAAATGGTCTGGGATTACTAGCCCTTTCTGTTAATCACAGTTGTTTTTTATTACTTTGATGAAACATCTAAATTGTTAATATAATATTAAAAAAGAAGAATTATCAACCAACATTCTACATAAATACTCAAGGGCAAAGAGAAGTAAGTTATGGGCTAATAGAAAGTTTGGCTGCAAAACAACTTTATAATAAAAAAATTGAATAATTTTTGGTAACAGAAAGTTACCAAAGTCAAAACAGCATCTCTGATTTTCTATTTAAAGACCTTATTAGATTCAAGTAAAATTTCTAAGTGTGTTGTCAACATTTTCTAATTTGTAACTTTATATGTTTCATAACTTTGACCTGTCTCTTCTTGCTTGAAAACATTGCTTCAAGAAAATAGAATTAGTGTTCTTTAACTCAGCTGATAAGTTATTTAAAGACTAAGGGATTTACAAATGTTTTTTTGTCATCATGAAAACAAAGATGAACTCTTTCCTATTAAAGGAATTTAAGGTGTGGATACAAAAAATACTTTTTTGTTGTTCATTTGCTTATGTACACAAACTAAGTACCTTTTAATCCTCTAGCACCTGGGCGTCCAGGAGCACCCATTAATCCAGGAACACCATCTCTTCCCGGCAAACCAGGAAATCCTCGGGGACCTTCTGGGCCTGTAGGACCAGGTGGCCCAGGAATACCAGGGGAACCATGTTGGGACTGGCAATGATCACAATTGTGGGTTCTTCCACTCTGAAGTAAGACTGGTAGCTGGACTTAAAAACAAAGAACCCCCCACTTATGTTTAAATAACATAAGTGGCAGGTAACACTAACTCTAATAATTTTTTTTAAATTTACAGATGCATATCTTTTGGCCAATAATTTCACTTCTAAAAAAATTAACTATGTAAATATCCATTTCTCTGTGCAATTTTATCATTTGCTTTAAATTGGAGGACAAAGTGAATGTGCTCTCCACACACACACATGCAAAAAATGATGAATTACAGACATCCAAATTCAAGAGCTAAATTATAATTGCATCAGAAAATTTATTTAATTGTGAAATAATAATAAATTACTTTATTTAAATTATTACAAAAGTATTATTTCATCTTTATAAATATACCTACCCAGAAAAAAAAAAAGACAAGGGTTTATAAATGTTCTTTATATTTTTCATTATCTTATATCTTTTCTAATTTCTATCAAAAAATTATTACTTTTAACAAAGTCATTTAAAACTCTGAGACTTACCTCTTAATACATCAGTGCAAATTTCTCGAATAAACTGTTCTGAAAACTCTCTTCCCTGCATCAAATTATTAGGGGTTATAACGTGTACATACCAAGTAAAAAGTAATGAAAATATGAAAATTATGAAAGAAAGCAGAATACATACAGGTTTCCCATCGAACCCTGGAGGTCCCTGAGGACCTGTTTCTCCAGGTTGCCCCCGGGGACCCACAGGCCCCATCAGGCCATCCATCCCAGATTCTCCTTTCGGTCCAATGGCACCTCTGACACCAGGTTCTCCCTTTTCACCTTTCTAAAAGCAAAAGAAATCTTCAAACATTCTATTTAGATATTTTAAGAAGTCTAATTACATCTTAAATGCCCTCAAGGATATGAATATGAATATACGAGTTATATTGGAAACAGTTGTGAAAGTCTGTTACTCATCAGGACGGAAATTTCATATCATCTTAAACTGTCATTTATCCATCCATCCACTCATCCATCCAACCCTACAAGTATCTACTATTTATTGAGTATATTGTATAGGCAAAATGCATAGTGCCAGAGATACAATAATGAACCAATAATGTTGGCAAATACATAACATTTCATATCTAATTAAATGACTACACATCCTGAATGTCAATATTTAGGAACTATGCAAGAACAGGAAAGACATTTTCTGTTTGTGGTTTCAGTTGCTAGATTTAATGTGTATTAAAAATCCAAGCAATGACAACTCAACAGAGAGAGCATAATACATGAGAAACATACCTCTCCTTTTGCACCATGATGACCTTGAATTCCCTTAGAAAATTAACAGGAAAAAAAAATTTAACAGGAATTCCCCTTGAAAATTAACAGAAAAATTAACAGGAAAATATGGCAAGCATCTTTTATCACATATTTAATCAAACTTAAATATTCAGTTTGGAAAATATTGATAGAATTAGTGGCAGAATATACATATAAGAGACCGTTTTTTGCCTTTTTAAATGATACTAAAGACTAGGCAATATGCTAACTGAATAACATAAAAATGTTATTCATATAATTGTTTTATTCTTAGATATGAATATTTTAATATGCTGCAGGTCAAATATGTAGGTTAGAATGGAATTCTATACGAATTCTATTTAAATTCTATGCAGAATTTAAAATATCTTACTATTTTAAAATTAAAATTAAAATCAGGTAAGAGAAGGTTTATTTATTTTATTTTGTGATTAAGAGGAGTATTTTGTTTTCCCAAGTTTATGTTCTAAAAGTCAAATTTTGATTGAGTACAATGATAAAAGATAAGTTAAAGCAGAGGCACCATTATAAGTGATTAATAGGAAAGAAAATATTTATTTTTCCTATGCCTAAACCACTCGCTGCTGGTAATTCAGAAGTTAGAAAAGTGGTATGATGTACAATATGGTATCTTATTCCCCAATGATAAAAACACGGGGAATGTAAACACAAAATTTACTCATCATTACAATCACTGGATATATATGGATGACTCTATTAAATTATCTTCTACTCATTTCTTTCACACATTCATTCCAATGATGTGTTATACATAATAAGAACTTTCAGGACAGACATTACATCTTTTTATTTTTAAAATTCATTGTACATTCAGGCTCAAAAATCACCCAATATCAGTTCAGGAAAAGGATATGGTTTTCACCTACACAGGTAGGATTTTACTACTCAACTCTAAAATTAAAAATTGGTGTTCTGCAATTCAATATAAAATATAGTGTATAACACTGCACACAAAGAATTTTGGGCTTGAGTATTTATTGTGATTTATTTCTAGGTTCCTAAGCGTGGATATTCAAATTAAACAAGAAAGAAAAATTAAGTAAATTCAGTGTATGGCACAGAGAAAAGTACATTCTCAAATTAAAATGTGAGCATAAAACACTAACTTAGTCTCCATAGGAAAAACTATTAGTCAGTAAAACAATCTCTGTAAGGACATTCTTTAAATAGTGAAGATTCTGAAGAAATGCAGTATTCCCTACCAGGCATAATCCTACAACTGAAGCCAAAGTAAGAGGAAAGATAAAATAGTAATTCTCAATATTAGAATTGGATTAGAGCTGAAACTGAAAACAGCTGCCATCTGAGACTCCACTAAGATGATTTCATGAGAGAAGCATCCATTTGAACTCCATTCACAAAAGGAAAGCCAAAAATTACACACTCACAGTACAGCACTTAGTAGGATGATAGGTAACTAAGACTTTTGTAACTTAAAGATTTGGGGTAGTCTGTTCAGCTGCTGAAAAGCAGCAACTGTTCTGACCCCAGATTACTACACATAGGTCCAGTTCCTGATGGTGGGAAGTGTGGGCTTTTAATAAATCTAGGGCAGAAGCTTTGTAGGAAACCCAAATCCTGCCTTAGGGGAGCAGACTTTCTCTTTTCCTTAAGAAGTAAGAAAAAAAACAAGCCAAGAGAAACTGGAAGATAATGTCATCTGCAAGCCAGTGAGCTTGCTAAGTAGTGAGCCCAAATTCCAAAGGAAATATTTTTTTCTTTTTTAGAGTGTTATTTTGAGTAACAATTTTTGGTGAAAAGCTTGGGCTGGGAGGTTAAATGGATAAAGGGGTGAAGGTCATCCTCTGAGAACAGCTGTTGACAGATGTTGTGTAATTAACCTAGGGGAACTGAGAGGGTCAGTCTGTGTTGCCAGGGAGGGGCATAGAGTCAGAGTTAGTGTCATCAAGTGGATTTGAGTTAAGTGGAGGAACACTAATATTAAAAGACTTTTTTTTTTCATTGAACATAACTGTACTCGGGGAACTCAATACATTTCTCCTCTTAGATATTTTTGTGTTTGTTTAGTTTCTAAATTCTCAACTCTTGTCAATTACCTCGCAGTCAGCTTCTGTCTCATATTATAGACAATCTTGCCTCCACATACTTTAAAACACACTTCCCTATGGACTTTCAGATTTCTCCAAGTGAGGAACACAGACAGCCCAGTCCTTAGAGACATTACTATACAGCTTTATATATATTTCTCCAGAACTGGTGTAATTACTGAATCTTTTTCCACCCAAAGTGAAAAAGGCCCAGCCCGTGGGAGGACTCATACGTACAGCTTGCCCTTTCAGTGTGGACTAAGTTGGAACTGAGCTTGGGACCATAGGAAGTGCAGCAGAGAACATGCTACATAAGTATTGATCACTTTAATGAATTTGTTGTTGTTGTTGTTGTTGTTGAATTTGGCTTTGACTAAACTTGTGCCACATGGTAATATCACTGAAACACTACTTAATGAGAAGAGTTTAGTCAGGGAAGAAGCAAAACAACCTTATTATGTATGTGTTCTATAACAGTCCCTCAAGATAATGGAATAGTGATTTATTTCTCTGAACAAACTGGAGAAAAACAAATACATTTCTTCACTACATATGGTCTCAACTGCTCATATTTTGAGAAGAAAATCAAGACTAAACAGCAGGTTTGGACATACTGCCATTATATAGAAGCCTTTTGTGTATAAATACTCCCAGAAATGGGTGAATTACCTACTTTTAATCACTTACTTGGCCAGAAAAAGCTTTGAAAAGCACGTTTTACAGCCATCAATAGTATCAGTATTGGAAAATAAAAATATAATACAAATAATTAGAGCAAATCATTAAACCATTACCACCTAGCATTTTCAACCTTGTATACTTAGAAAGCACATTATACCTACCCTCCTCCCCACCCATTTTTATTTGTAAGTAACTCTCAGCATTGTCTAGTTACATAATTTATTATTTTATTTTCCATCAAATAAAAAAAAATACCTGTTGCCCTGGAATCCCTTGTCTTCCATATTCTCCCCTTTGCCCCTTTAAAATTTAACAAATGTTATTAGTTGGTATACATGATGCGATCAAATGTACAACACAAACCATCTATTATCCTGTAGTCTAAACAAATGTCACAAAAGCAGTAATGAAATATGTAAAATGATGTTAGATATTGGGAAGTTAGTCTCTCAGAGAAAAAGTGAGAGGAAAGTCAATCTAATTTTATAGTTAAATGAATAGAGACAAACTTTTGGAGAACATGTAAATAATTTTAAGTAATTGAGAATTTTCTGCTGAGTCCACATTAACAGCATAAAAATATTTTAAAAATCCAATTGCTGTGCACATTTTAATTTCAATGGCATGATTATGTTCAGTGCTGACAATACACATGAGGACAAGAAGACCTCTTTAGAGAAATTTTTAAAAATTAAACTGTAAAAAACATTTTGAATGAAGATCTTTAAATCAAGACACATGAGAGAAAAATTAATAAAGATATAAAAACACTTGTCTATTTAATAAATATCTTTGGATATCCACCCTATATAAAACATTGTGCTAGACCCTGAAGCATTACTTTATCCATGTGTTGAATGAGATCATTAGCAGTTTCTAGGGAAACATATGCCTAGATTAATATAATCAATTCAAGACCTAGTGACTAAAATTTTAAATCATTCTTGCATAGTGATTTACTATCACTGTGGTGATAGTAAAGCAATAGGTGCTTCCCAATATTTATTGGGAAGCACCTATTTGCTGGCCTTTAAAGCCACTGAACCAAAGGTATCATTTTTGCCTTCAAATTGCTTACCGAGTGGTAGGAAAGATAAGCAATTAAATCAAGAATGACAAATTTTTTTTTAAATTAGAGTGATGAAAATACTGTCTGATTAGTGTATGATGTATAATTCGACATCTGGGCTGAATATTATTGAAACATAGGAAGAAACATCTGACAGAGAGGGCAGGGAAAATGACTCAATCCTGAGTATAGCCTTTAGGGAGAAAAGATAGAAGGGTGTACCAGGGAGACAGACACAGGACAAAGGCAAGTAACTCCTTTTGGATAAAACAGTGGACAAGAGTAGATAATGGTGGGCAGAGTGGCAAGAATAAAACTGCAGATTCAATCAAAACAGGAGGCACTTTATGGGCCAGACTTTATCTTGAAATGTGTAAAGTATTATTGTGAGATTCCTAAGCAGATATGTAATTTAGACATTGCATGCTGGCAAAAGTGTGTGTGGGGTGAGATGGGAGGAGAGTAGACTGGACTCAAGTAGAGCAAATAGTTAGGAGGATATCACAGTAATCCAGGACTGCTGACAAGAAATAATTAGGATAGCAGTGACAGGGAAAAGAGGCCAAGTTCAAGAGACATGCATAAAATTGAATGAATGTGAAGAAAGAGATTGAGTTGTAAGATGACTTCCAAGACTTTTTTTCCTTGGGTGACTATGTGATGAAACAAATTACCATGACAAAGAATCTACAAGTATGAGATGATTCATGGGGAAAGATGACAAGTTTGGATTTGGACATGTTGTAGTGCACGTGAGACATCCAAAAGCAATTTGAAGAAAGAAAATGAAATATATGGGTCTGTAGCTCACAGGCATTGACTTAAAATTTACCTCATTCCTAATTTCAAAATTAACTTAGAGAGATCTAATAACCCTTGAATATCTTTAGTTCAAAAAAAGTCTGAAAAAACAATTGTTAGACTGTGATCTTAGAAGATTTTGACTCTATTATGACTTCAATTTGAAATTTCCTATCCACCTATCTCCACAACCAGTGTAATTACTGAATCTTTCCTCCTACCTGATATGAAAGAGGTTATTACTCTAGAAATTCTAGAGCTTTCAAAATTCTATCTGTGAAATTTTGAAAATATTTTTCTTTTTATGCTACATTTACTCTGCATAGCAAAACTCAGCCACTACAACTGAGCTTTGTAACTTTAAAAACTTTGTTAAAGTACTGTTTGGACACTGGATTTGTAATTTATTGTTGAAAACATCCCCTGGTTCTAAAACTAAAAAGATTGAAAGACCAATAGATATCATTTATTCCAGATAAGTATATCACTGATTCTGCTAGAGGCATCCTGTTCATGGGTCAGTATTCGGTTAATGACAAAACATTCCACAGCCACTTATTTTGAGGTGAGACTGTCCTTGTCTCTTATAGTAGCTGCATGGTTCTCCTCTTTGCCTTTGTTACTAAGATACCCCAAACCAAATGTCCTTCTAAAGCACCCTAGATTTTCTTAGCTTAATATAATTTTCTCTATAATTCTCATTCTATTTATTAGTTTGAATGTTTTACATTCGATATCAATGATTTATCAAATCTATTTGTGCCATATGCAATTTCAAATCACTTTTTTGAAACGTATATATTATAAATATAGAAATAAACATATATTAGAAGTATGTAATAAAATCTATATCTTTATTTTGTTGAATCACTTAGTTACCAAGTTTTCTACAACAGTGAAGAATCTTAAGGTTGGATTTGATGTGGTCTGAGAAATTTAGTAGCAAAGGTAGAAAGCTGGGATTTTACAGGTAGATATTGATGGTGAAAGGAGCTGGAAAAGCAATTTGAGAATTAAAAAGAACAAAGCTCTGATTTTATTGCTAAATAGAAAAAAAAAAAAAAGCCAGCAACATACCTGGATGCCTTTTTCACCTTGATTCCCTTTGTCCCCCTAAAAAAAGGGAGTTTAAATGTATAATATTCTAGTATATTCTGCTTCCTTTCAAATAAACATGTTTTTCTTCAGCAAAGAAAAAATATATGATCTCATGCAAATTCCACAAATGCCTTATATACAGAAGCTGACTCCAACACAATACTTGGGAAGAGAATAAACCATATTTTGTTGATATGCTGTTCTAACTGAACACTTTCTTATGTTTTTACATTCAAAAGAAAATTTACTAATATCCTTATCTTACCAGGAAAAAGAAAACTTTTTCTATACTGATTACAATCTGAGGCTAAACAAACAAGCAAGAGAGGACTTATTTTGACAAACTGAAAATCTTTCATCAGGTTCACGGTAGCCATAAATTTATAAGAAACATCAAAACAAAACATAATGGTAAAATGATATTTTAGAAAATATACACTTCAAAAATGAACTTTTGGGGAAAAATTTATACTTCATAAGTTTCCTAGAGTTTCTCAGCTAGACGTGGCATTAGAGATCAGCTAGTTCAATGTCCTCATTCTTAGAGATAATGATCCCACAGGAAAGGTAAGCACTAGCCCAAAGTTGAACTTGGACATTGTCTTTAAATTTCAAACATACCATGCTATCCAAACATACAGAGGAAAGTTTTGTGTTTATTGCAAACAAAATACAGATTTTCTTTAAATAGCAAGTTTTTGAAAAAGGAAACTCTCTAAATCTAAACATATATTCACAGTAGATTTACTTAATATTCACTAAAGGTCTAACACTTAATTGCTGCTAAGAGGTTAATTCCACTGTCAGCAAGTGCTGCCTACTTCTCATAAGAACAAAAATGTTAAAGATCATACTGGGCATAATAATTTAGTGGCCAAGTAGACAATAGATGTGGGACAGAAAAATGAAGTGGCAGAATAACTAAAAGAGAAAGGGATATGAAGTTTGTATTCGTTTCCTAATAAAAGCCAGTATATTCACTTTTCACCCGAAAGGTATATATTTACAGAGGCATGGACTTTTTTGACAAATGGGCAGTCAGTTGTTGCTTAAAACCTCCAAACAAATAATCTTTATACAGAAACAGCTCAGGGTTCTTTAATGAGAGAGAAAGAGCAGAAGTAAGACCATATCTAAAGTGCTGCTGTCTTATCTCACCAAAACATTTTATACGGGTATATATGATTTGTATTTTAAACTCCTTAATTTAATTTTAGATAAACTTTTATATAATTGTTTCATAGACAGGTACTTTGTGGTCAAACATTCTGGTTGTAACTTTTATCCTTTCACTTTTTATCCCAGTTTCAGTAAGAGTGATGTTGAATACTTTTCCTAAATATTCTTGATTCACTTGGATTGACTGCAAAACAATCTAATGTTACAGGATATTACTTAATTATATGTTTATATTTTCTGATCTGCATGTGTCTTCCAAAATCCTCCTCTAGGAGACAATACCCACACAAGGACTTAAAAGATACCACAGCTATTAGTATGCGGTTACACATATTCCACATAGTATGATGAATCTGTAGGTCAGCTTATCATTAAAAATATAATCAGTTCTACTATGCTACTTTCACAAAAGGAAAATCTACGTGTTACCAGCTGATTAAAAGTGAATTACATCTCCCAAACAATGAATACCTTTTTTCCTTGAATTCCAGGTAAGCCCAGGTATCCTGGTTCTCCGGGTGGACCCACTGCTCCTTGTTCTCCCTAGGTCACACAGAAATTACATAAAAATCAAGACCTGCTGCTGATGAATAACACCAGCTTTTATCTCTGATACATCTCAAATTTAAAATTGATGGTTAAAAATTTTGCCGACATTTTATAGTACTAAAGAAATAGTAAAGAGTGAAAAGTTTACTGGAGTCTCAATTAAACATTTTTTTTCCCTATAATTAAGAAGTTCTGATAGCATACCATATTTTAAAATTTTATAAATATTTGGTATTTTATTATATTTTATAATTTCAAGAACAAAGTAAAAAATAAAGCGAAAAGAACCACAAGTATCCTTTTTTATTTACTAACCATTTTCTCGTTCTCCTTGAAACTATTTTTCCTCATATTGATACTTTTAAGAACTTATTTTATAGTTACAAAACTGGTAAATAAAATAAAAATTATTAAAAATCTCATTACCTACTATTTTTATTTTATTATATATTGTTCTACCTCTCACACATATACACAACTTAGTTACCAATATGTACTATTGCATAATTTTTTTGCCTTTTACTTCAAAATATATTAATATTGTAAAGTTCTTTATTATATGTTTTTTAAAACATAATTTTTAATTATAGAATAGTATTCGACTGTACTGGTTTACTATATTTTATTTTAAATATTCCTACTGTTAAACATTAGTTTTCACAATTTTTATTTTTATAAACAATATTGGGATGAACAACCTTATAGTTAAATCATATGCACAGTTATATTTTTTCTTTATACATATAGAATATTATTTTCTTAAAAGTAAATCATTGAACTGTTTTCAGTACAAAGAATATCCATGAGTTGTCTTAACTCAAATTTTCTACTCTCCATTATTTCATAGGGGTTATTTCATAGCGGTTATTTCCTTTTTAAAAATCTTAAGGAAGTTCTCAGAAAGTATATAGTGATGATGTATCAATAATATTTAGGTTAAAATTATAAAAGGTGGGATGTAATCCTAAACATGCTGTTTTTGTTTTGTTTTGTATTAACCATTAGTCCAAAACTCTGTCACATTAACTAAAGACTACTACCTTTTGTGGAAACTAAGTTTTGTTCTCTTGGCTTACTGTGCCCACTCTTAAGCTGTTGAATAGTAGTCTAAATATTTAAAGACTGGAAAAGAATTGAAAATCTTATTGAAACAAACATAAACCAATTGGTTTGAAGGGAACTTGTAAAGGCAGTCATGGGTCCTCACACTGAAAATAAAGCAAGCAAAGGAATAGAATCACTTACAGGAACCACACTCTTGTTTTTGACTATATAAGAGAGAAATATTGTCTGGGTCTGGGTCAGAGAGTATGTTCATATTAGTATACAATTTTCACCATTTCTAGAAAAATCAAGTCAAAGCAGTCAAAGTACATTTCATGCCTTTATTACCCAAAATATGATAAAGTATCCCCCTCAAAAACAAACAAACAAACAAACAAAAAAACATTGGCCATTTCCTTTCATGTACCTTATTATTGTGATATAGGTAATCCTAATTTCAGGTAATTTTTTTAAGGGATACAAAATGTTAAATCTCATCAAATAATGAAGAAGAACTTATAATTCTTTGAAAATATTTCGAATGCATCAAATCACAATTACCTTGAGCCCAGAAGCCCCAGGCATCCCTTGAAGTCCAGGTTCGCCTTTATTTCCCTGTCAATGCATCAAACCATTTGAATTAAGACAAACAAACAAATAAAAACAGGCATAATTTATCTGATATAGATGCTTAGGAAATAAAATAATTTTTACATTTTTAACTTTCCAATTGTTTGAAACTCCATACATTAAGCCTACTTCCTAAGAAAAATTCTTTAATGCAGAGAAGTAAATGCACACATTTATAAAGCTCTCTAAAAGTAAGTGTTAAATGCTTTTGCTGGATTTTTACATTGGCAGCTTCAGTGTAAGGGGAGAGATTCAAGTCTTTAGGCACCAGTGCTAATTAGCTAGGTCTCCACACTGTACAGATCAAAGTCATGTAGCTTAACAGTATCCTCTGGATTGAGAATCTTCATCTTTGCCCTATTTCACTTTCTCACTATGGCTCACATGCAGAATGTAACCAAAGAAAAGAAAATTTTGAATGTACAGTGGCTTCTTTGAAGAAGTATGAATCAGAAAACATAGTTTGTGGTTTTTCAGGATTCCAGTGCAGTCTTTTCTAACAGAAACTTGGAGAGTAAGACCAAGTTGACAGAGCAAAGAATATTAGAAAAAGAGGATTGGATATAAAAAAAAAAAGAACATGTCTGCTGACTAATAAAGGAAAACTGTCAAAAGTAGTTCTGGTTTTAAGATATATGTTGATACCTGAAATCACAAGCTAGTCAAGGTCTGGAAAAAGCTCTAATTAAGGCTTGGCAATGATAACTCAAAGCCAAGTTGTGTTTACTCATAAAGGAACCAACTTCACATTCAGCTTTTAAAAAGTTTTCTAGGCTGCTCATGTTGAAAAACATGTGAACCTAATACATGGATTTAATTAACGCATTTAGCACAAAACAGCATTATTGAACCATGGAACGATTTTCCCTTAACATTTCTAATTTTACGAGTGATTAAGCTGAAATTCACAGAGATGAAATTTGCCAAAAGTTACATGATTTGATTATCTTAATATCTCCTAATATCATTTAAATAATATTTTTAAAAACTAGAATGTAGTATGGTAAAGTTCAATAGATATTCTAAAAAGAGGTATTATAATCTAAATTAGACATTTTCTAAAGATCTACCAAAAAGTTTCAGCCTCATCCCTTCCCTGTCTAATACAGCTTTCTGTCCCACCCTACAACTTCTAGTGATGATACAGAAGGCACAGTCCACAAACATATACTTGACAAAACTGACAGAGATAAGCTAATATAGAGGTCAGTAAATGTTGACCCATGGGTTAAATTCAGCCCAGTGCATGTTTTTGTAGGTAAAGCTTTAGGAGAACACAAGTACATCCCACACAGTTTATGTTCATCTGCAGCTGTTTCTGCATTAAAATAGAAGAGCTGAGTAGTTGCAACAGAGACTATAATGTCTCTCAAAGACTAACATATTTACTATCTGGCCCTTTGCAGAAGTTCCCAACGCTTAAGCTAATATACTGCATGAAAAGAAGTTGAAAGTTTTCACTGAAAAGATTACATTAGTAGGTATAATTTTAACATCTTGAATCTATTTTTAACAAAATAATTGCACAAGATGAAGGAAACTGAACTTTATAGTGATTCATCTAAAAATAAACCGTGATATTGGAAACAGCCACTTGCCTCCCCAGCCAAATCAGCAGAATCTACAAATGCCACAAATGCATTGTTCTAAAAATCTTTTATGGAAAATCCAGCAGATTTAATTGAACTCCAGTTCAGTGTGAGCCAACAAAGTGAAGTGGCTAATTTTAAAAAGCTGATGAAATCTTAGGCTGTATTCTCAAGAATTAGAGCACCCCGAACACCATGGGAGAGTCCCTTGTACTTTGTATACTTAAGGAGAATACAACTACTTTAGCTAGTCTTTAAAATGACCGTGCAAAATTATGGACAACCTCTGCTTGTTAAAGCCCAGTCACTCAAGGTGTTTTTTTGTTTTGTTTTGTTTTGTTTTTATACCAACTCTGCACACCTATTGCTGCTAAGACCCATAATACTCCAGGGATCCACAAGGATCCATCACTGGTGAAAGGGAAGCTACTTTTCTCTAATCTTTGGGCTCCCATGACATTTTATCCTGTCTGTACTTCAATACTTTAGAAATCGAAAGTAGAATACATTAGGGTCAATTCCTCTGAGACAATGCCTAGTTGAATGCTCCCAGAACAATTTTATTGCTTCCTTTTGGAAGGTTGTTCTATAAACTCATTAAATAGTTGAGAACAGTTTCCTAAGTCTAGCAAAAATGTACATAATGATCCTCTAAAAAAAAAAAAAGTAATGGAATAGTTCTCTTAGCACAGGATTCTATACACCTAGAAAATGGTCATACCGGGGTATTCAAATAATTTCAGTTTTACCTAAACTGGCATCTTAAATACTTTTTAAAAATCTGACAGTGAAGATAATACGCTATCTTACCCACAGTCCTGAGAGAAGAAATGTCTAATAAAACTCACTACAAGACATTTTACAAATAAAAATTCCATATACATTCCACTAAATATAAATACCAAGAAGAGGACTGGGAAATTGGTAAACTATTAATACTCAATCATATCTACTAGTGCTCTAGATTACAGGTTTGACACCTAACTTCATAGAACTCTATATTCCTCAATGCCCTCTGAGATGCCAGCAAGGAAGGAGGGAGGTGATTAGTGACAGATTCTATACCCTTCCCAACTTAAAACATACCTGCTTTACTTTAGTCCATCTCATAGGCTTAGTTTTCACCTAAAATCTCATTCTTACAAGTGGTTGTTCATAGAATTAAAACCATATTCAAATAAAATCAATGTAGCTAAATCTTTTACTAAACATATAATTGGTCATTTTGCACAAAGTTCTCAATCTTATTAATTTCCTTATATTTACCTTCAATCCTGGTGTTCCAAGCTGACCTGGTGAGCCATCCCTTCCCGTCAAACCCTATATTATTAAGTGGGAATTTCAAGAATAATATAGAGAAAAATATATTAAAATATTAAATTCATTTTCAAGTTACATGGTCTCATAATAATTAATCCACTAAAGTATATTTGGGAAATCTTATCATATACAACCAAATAAAGAATACTAAAGAATCAACCCAAGTAAAATAGAATGAAGGCTAGCAGAGCCCTTATAATTCTGTTGCTCAAGGAACCTACAAATAGCATAAATTACCGAAGAGCTACTAAAAGACAAATGTAAAGAAAAGTTTTTTTTTCCTATACTTTTTTTCTTTTGTCATGAATTAGGTTTCTTCATAGATGTTATCTTGATCAACATTACTTACAATTTCTATTTTCTTGAACAATATTTTGAAAGAGTTACAATCTAATAAATCTCTAAATATAATAACGTCTCTTCAAGTTATAAAATGGTCATTACTAACTATATAATTCAAAATAAGACAATGGTAACTACTCTAGCAACGAGGACCTGATTTATGTTATATTCTACTCTAAATATTATTATATATACCAAAAATCACTTCCTTTCTCTTAAAAATTGCAAAGGAAATTGATGAGTGAAAAAAATTCAATTAATACCATCAGAAAACATAATCTTGTATATGGCCAGACTGAAAATATCATTATCACTACTTGGTGTCAATTTAGGATGGCATTGCAATTATAAAAAAATATATGTACTAGTTCATAGCATAGTATAAAAATATTAGAAAAGTTAAATTTAGATATTCTTGAAGCTCAATAAAATTCTACTCAATACCTTTATTTTTCTGGAGGCTAACTTAGATACTGGTAAATAACTAAGTTTAATTTATTATTTCAATGATCAAATAACTTGGTACTGATGGTGGAAGTAGAGAGTATTCCATTTTAAAGGGAAGAATCTGCTTTTAAATCTCTCTGAAAGTAGAATTTATCGAAATAAACAGTATTTTTCCTATTGACACTGATATGCAAAGTTCACCAAATCTTGCACTAAGCATTGAGTAAAATATACGCTGTTTAACTTACATAATTAAATGTAGTCATAAACTCTGAAACATGAAAGTAATTTATTTTACTTAAAGATAAAGCTATTATAGGCAGTTTGGTTCATAGATTTTTTTTAATCACTTCTAACAATAAACTGAACTAATTTTTATGTAATCTTGCACACACAATAAAATTTTCATAATTTTTAGTATCAAACTCATGTCCCTTCTACTCCCAAAACTTCCAAAATCATTTGTTCACTAATTTAGGATCTTCCTATACGCCCTCTCCTGAATGTATTTTCCAACATTAATGCAATAAATTTATAAATTTCTTAAAAAGTGGAAAAAGAAAATTTCTTAAAAAGTGGAAAAAGAACTTTAGACTTTTTCATGGTACTTAGTTTTTTTAATGAATAGCTAGAATGTTTATTTTCTGATTTATCTATAGTAAGGGCTCTGATCTTTATTTGGGTGGTCAGGTTTTTGAGAACCTGAAGAAATATACATTGTCTTAGAAAAATGGACATAAACATAATCCTTTTCATATAAATAGATGGAATTTGTGGATCTCCAAAATCTCATTGCTGGATCTCATCCAGTTTTGTAAAGTCCAGAATAAGAACTCCTGGTACACAGTAACAATACTTCAAACACTCTCATAATAATGACATTAACATACAGGTATCCCTGGAGATCCTTTTTTTCCTAGTGGTCCTGGAGGCCCAATTTCTCCCTGAAAATCAAATACAGATCAAATTTAAAATTGAAAGTTATCAATTTATTTCTAGGAATTTCCTACCAAAGCATTATAGAATGAAAATTCAGTATCAATCAGCCTAATTTGTCTACCTTCCCTTCCTCTCCTGTAAGAAAGAAACAAGGCAAGGCTGAAAACTTAGGAATCTAATACCTTAAAGACTTGGACCTAGGATCTATGGAATTACTAAGTCAAATGTTCAAATAAGTATTCAAATTTACTAAGTCAAGTCAGCTGTGACATTTGCCATTCTTTCAAAGGAAGACCCAGCAGTTCACAAAGAATTGGTAAGACAAAAGGAAAAACAAATCAAGAGAAAGTTTTCTTATTTGTCATAGTTTTAAGAGCTATGATAGCAAACACAAAGTAATTTTTTAAATTAGGGTACAGCATTTAGACTTCAGCTTCTGGGATTGTGGCTGACTAGGTATTCCAAGGGATTCTCTGAATCCAGAATAAAAAACCCTAGAAAGAACATCTTCTGTGAGAGAGTGCTAGTCTTATAAGAAGTAGGGGAGGTCTTTAAAGACCCTTCATTTTAATAAAATGTACTCTGGGTTAGGCTATAATTATGAGGATTTGGAACTATCCAGAAACCTGGCCAGAAGGAAAGATTCAGTAGTCAGAATGTTGAGGCTGCCTGAGGGTGTGTGCTCAACTTGGGAAACTACCTGTTGCGCCAGCCATGGGAAGAGTCAAGACTTTCAAAGGGGCTGAAATCATGGCTACCAGCAAGAGCCCCAATTAGGCTGATAGGATTTCTACCACCTGAGATGAAGCAATGAGCTAACAATCAACAAAAAAAGAAAGAAGGTAGCAGCAAACCACAGAATGACAGTCACACAGGAATTTCAAAAAACTGCAGAAATTGCATTTTCAGAAACAGAATTTACAACTACATGTGAAATCTTTACAAATTAAAAAATGGAATCAGGAAGACTATTAGGACTGAAAACAGAACAAGAAACTATTAAGAATAAAAAGATGTTATTAAAAATCATAACTATAAATAAAAGATATGATTTATTTTTGAAATCAATCGATGGTTTAAATAGTATATTAGACAAACCAAATAAAAGAGCACGTTAGAAAATACACTAAAAAAAATTTAAACCAGAATGCAAGACAGAATCAAGGATAAGAAAATATAAAGCTATTTAGAGATACAGAGAACAAAATTAGAAGGAATAAAATATATCTACCTAGAATTCCAGAAAGAGGCAACAGAGAGAATAAAATAGTAGCAATATGGAGATAATGACTGATGTCTTCTAGAGTTAATGGAAATAATTTCGCAGAGCCAGGAAGCAAACTGAATTCCCACCAGGATGAACAGAGAAAGTATCTAGATACATCCTAGTGAGTTTTAAAAACACTAAAAACAAATAGAATACCTTAAAAGAATCCCAAAGGGTGAGACTACTTACAAAAGAATGGTAATGAGAATCAGAGCAGATTTTTCAGTCAATAACAGAAGCAAGGAGACAATCGAAGAAAATTCTCAGTGTGTTCAGAGAAATAATTGTCAGCCTTGAGTTGTATAAAATATACAATTATCTCTCCAAAAAAAAGAGTAAAATAAAGATATTTATAATTAAATAAAAACTGAAAGTTTATTACCAAGATGTCTATACTAAAAGAATGTCTCAAGATATAGTTCAGGAAGCAGTAAAACTACCCCAAAAGGAGGATCTAAGAACACAAGATAGAAAAGTAACCAAGTAAAATATACATGCTGCCAAAGCGAGCACAGTAACCAAGAAAAAGAGAAAGCATGTCTGTAAATCCAAATTATCATCTGGATAAAACAGCAGCAAAAACTAATGTGTAAGGTACAAATCACAGCTTCTGAAATTATAACGTATTTGAATAATTAACCGTGACCATGAAGGTGGTAAAAAGGTATTCTATGTGAAGACGTATCACCACTTTGTCCTTTTAATAAGCATATCAAGTCCAAATCTTTTGGCTTTCATTAATACTCACCTTTTGCCCCATTAATCCTGGGTTTCCAGGAAATCCTGGGACTCCCTAAAAAAAAAAATAAGATTTTTTTAAGTAAAATATTTGTTGAGAATATTAGAGAATAGGTCATAATTGGATTTTTAACCTGTAAATAATGCATATTAAAATATACAATCTATTTACGGTATTACACTGCCCCTTATAATAATTCAATTTGGAAATGAGAAAATTTATGAGTCAGTATTATATGAACATCTACTGATATTTAAAATTTTAAATAAAGATTTTCAAAATGAGAACCTATGAAAATATTAACCTTGGTTCTTCCTTCTGATTAACATATGTGATAAAATAAGGATATTTCATTTGAACATACTCCTACATTACTTATCATTAATAATGCAAATAAAAACTCTCAAATCAGAGTTCAGATTCAGTACAACAGTTCCAAATGCCCTCATGGTATCATCACAGTAATTAAAAACTAACGAAATTAAATAATTTCCTCCAAACTGAGCCTTGAAACACCTAACTACTTGTGTAAAATATGGTAATTTTTCTCCTAATGATTCCCTTACTAATAAAATAGTAAAGAATATGCAGACCACAGTTTGTGGAGAGACAACACAACACAACAAAAAAACAGAAAACTCTTTAACATGGCTCAACCCAAATGTACAAGTTTTCTAGCAAGATTCAGAGGAAATTAATGTGAATTGCATAATTTGAGAATAACCTTAGCACATTTATTGTCGGCCATTCAATACGTTTCCCAAAATGATCTTTTTCACCCAAAACAAACAGTGATGGCACTATTCAATTTTTCATTTATTTATCCTTCTTAGTTCCTTTCTTGAAAGACACTTCAGATAAAATAATTAGCATTTGTGTGTGCATGTGCGTGTGTGTTCAAGAGCTAGCAAAGAAAGGAATTTGAAAAGAGGAAATCGGGCCCCATTGTACTTCTTTGGAAGCTCTCTCCATCCTCAGGGCTTTCAGAGAATAGCAGTACTCTCCTCAGTAAATCAGGGTGGGTAGTAGAGATGTATGTCACTGTCAATGACATCAAAAATCTTGTATTACAGGGAAAGCCTGCCAGTGTTTTGACTTTCACGTCTTGCCTTCATTAATACAACACTGTTCAATGTGTTACCACAATTATAGTGCAAGACATGAGCACACAGTTCTAGTTTTAAAATCCACTTGAATCATAAATTGCAATTCAATTCGATTTTGTTCGGCTCAGTTATGTTTGCCAGGACTCAACACCCTTTACAGAGAACAAAAGTTGCAGGTGAGTGATGATTATCAACAAGGGCTTGCAGTTTAGTTGAAAATATGAGACTTCATAACCATACTAAATAGATAATAATATAAAATGATATAAATTGTTAAAGTAACATTATAAAATATGAGCACAGGACTGCCTATAAGCACTCTAAAACACAAAAGTAAATTAATTGAGTTTTGAGTATAAAGTAAATAGAATGATATGTCTATGCTTATAGGCAGAAAAATGCATATTCTCAATGCAATCATTTACAGTTGATATTGTTCAGAACATAGGCCCCATTTCAACAGACCATTATTTATGATTTAGTATAAAACCACCCATAACCAGATCCTATTCAAATATATACACACAAACTTATTTAGATCAAGTTCCAAATTTAAATAAAATCATTCTGTAAAATCTTATTAAGATGGCCATATACTGTTCTATGATGTCACTGATAACACCTGTGTGGGTGTAGCATCCCCTGGCCCTGGATATCCCTAATGGGCTCATGCAATTGCTCATGATAGTGTAGACCTGAAAAGTCGAGACCTTTATTACTTAGTGTTTCATCACTATTCAAGTCTCTATGCCCTTACACAATCTATAATCTTAGTAGAAATCAGTTACTGGTATCCTGACTCTACTCCTATTTCTAAAACCAATCTCAGAGTCAGCAAAACTATATCTTCATTCTAGGGGGAAAAAACAGTTATCCCCAGGTGTCCCTGAGCACCACCCTGGCACCTGCTTCTCAGGAATGTTTGAAAGCCCCACACGCACTCTCTGGGTCTGATTTGACACCTTTCTAGCTGTGAATTCTGAGCTTGGTCTGTATTAGGACATAGCCACAAATCTTACATTATTTCAACATATCAGATATTGAGAGTATTGGGGGTGGGGGGGAGTGTGGATTTCAGATTAGGGTAAAAAAAAAGGTTATTTTTCTTATCATCTTTCTTCTTAAATTAGTAAACATTAAAATACATTTCACAGATTTGAAAAGTTATAATATTTTCTATGTCCACTTACACCAAGAATTATTAAGTATGTATTTTATAAATAACAAGCAAAGAATATATAAAACTATATTATATTAAAAACAAAATATAAAACTAACTTATAAAAGGAATTCTTGGCAAACTAATATAGTATCAAGAGCATATGTGGAATAAAAAACTGTTGAGAGAGAGAGATTAACCAGAAGAACTGAAATCATTCAGAGCTATATTAAATAATAAAATTCTCCTAGATAATATTTTCCTGGGCTCCCAATACAGTTATTGAAATTGACTAAACTTTGCCAATTTTACATTAGCAGAAACATCATTCGAAAACATTTGAAAGTTACCAGTTTGTTGATCCAAAAGCATTTAGTAACAATTACTTCATAGATTAAATGTTCTTCCAAGCAAACTCTTTTATACTTCACTTTCAGCCCATGCTGTTTTTTATTCAAGCAACTGTGAAATGTGTAAGTAAATACAGAAAGAAGTATTCTATTTAGTAAGAGTAAAAGAACATATTTCCTACACTTCTGCAATTTCAGTTTGGGTTTGAGGAAGAGCAGAAAGTCAACTGGAAAACCCTGCATAATGTTGTGATGGAAAATGTTTCCATTAAAAAAAAAATGTTCTAGAAACTTCTCTGAAACCATTAAACCATCGCTGTGTAACAAAAAATTCATTAAAAATAGACATACATAATTTAGAATAAAGTTCTTAGTTCCTAGTTCCTAGACACCAGTTTGTAATGAAGGAAATGTGTCCATGATACATTACTTAGAAAAGACAAAACATCATTTTATACTTTCCTAGATCATACAATGAATGCATTTATCTTATCCCTGAAATTGGGGTGTCTTCAATCAAATCTTTTAAGTAATGCAATATTTTCAGTGTACTAAAAACTAAATGTCATTAATGGCATTTCAAAATCAAAGATTTCAACCTTTTTGTGGTGGTAGAGATAATATTATACAGTTATCAAAATATTAGAAGCATATTCTGTTTTCTTCTATTATATCAAGAATTTATTTGTTCATTCCAAAAGATTCAATGAAAGAAAAACTCATGTTAAAAGTATTATTCTTAATAGCTACAAAAATTACAATTATTATTAATAATAATTAAAAAAAAAAAACCATAGTAGTAGAACAAAGCAGTTGGATGTTTAGACTCTGGAGTCAGCCAGTCTGTTATGCAGGGGCTAATTGGTTCCAGGCCAGTTATTAAAACTGTGAAATCTCGGTATCTTTATACATGGAGAAAAAATAGAAACTCAACTAACTCTTACAAGCGCTTAGTTCAGTGCTAGCACTGTAAAGAATAGATTTTTGTGACCATCTTTTCACAGCACCTCCCTGACCTTTGAACGTTGCAAAATAGATGAAGTCAATTCTCTTTCATATCTCAAATTTGTTCTTCTTCTCCATTTCATGTTTTTTTTTTTTTTTTTTTGGTCTTTCCTCTTTGCCTTTTTTACCCTAATTTTCCAAATTTCCATTACATGCAAGATGACTCTGGCAATCTATGGCTTCCCACTAGGGGGCGCAAGCATGTTGTCATTGCCCCTCCTTTACCTTTGCCTTTTCACTTTTTGGCAGACTTTGATTATAGAAAAATATTACAATAACTATTGCTTCATAAACATTTTAAATACATTTTATCACTTTTTTTCCAGAAAATTATCAGAAGTTTTAAATATATTTTTAGTGGTATCTCACAATATTTTTCGATTCAATTTTTTAAAATTCCACACTGACAAATAATTATGAATGATATACAAAAGATTACTCTGTGTTAAGATAATTCTAAAGAAAAGTCACAATCATAAAAGAAATCAATATACAGGTACTTGTAATAAACCCTTAATAAGGAAATTAGCAGTTTTACTATCCTCTTAATATAATTTTCCTACTTCCTTTAACCTTTAAGGGGAAAACTGTATTAAGGGGGTAGTAAAACTGCTAATTCCTATTCCCTGAATCCTTAAGAGATCCAAGTAACATTGAATGAATTTATTCTCCTTAGCCTACGAACCAGGCCTCAAATGGGACTGGACTCAAATTACCTAAAGATAAATAATTTCAATAGAAAGTGCTTTGGTAAATATTTTTGGGCTACTCATATTTACAACAGGAAATGTCACCAGTTTGACATAATAAGCTACAGAAAGAGATAAGGGAAAGCACAGGAAGGATTGGCTCTCTGGGAACCCTTTTCAAAGTTGCTTCATGTTACTAGCGTTTCTCTCCCTAACCTGAGGGCATTTATACATTTTTAAAGGCCAAGAAGTTATTCCACATGCTTTGCAAATGTATCCTTTTCCAGGGAGACAAAATGACAAATATTTAGCAACTTAAAATCACATACCTGAAAACTCAGAGGAGGTGGAGGACAAGAGTAAGAGACCCAGAGACAGTCTCTGCACTATCCACACACATCATGGGAAAGTCATATAACCACCCTGAACCCAAATTCAGAAAAATAACCCACCTCTTTACATTAGTAAAATGAAATCATGTGTAGGCATCACATTGAATATATATAGTTTATACACACACACATACACATAACTGAAAACCAATTCCATTTGAAAGAAAATTTCTAAAGTAATGCCAGAGTTATTCTTAAAAGGAGCTCTAATCCTCTGGAAACCTAACATATGCAGATTATACTTTTTTAGGTACATGGAATGTCAATGTATAACTCAAAACAAATTGTAGTGAATTTCTCATGAAGAAAATTAAACATGGATATTTCAAAGATCTTTATACTGACTCAGTTGCTGAGTATAAGTTGCATACCATTTTTCAGAGAAATCTTAATATTACATGAAATTTCAAAAAATAGTACATAAGTCATGATATAAAAATATTTTAAACATATTTTAAAACACCAAATATTTTAAAAATATTTTAAAACACCAAATCAAAGATGAAGCTAGTGTGATGAAAAAATAATGAATTTTTACCCTTAATTTACATGATAAAAAGTAAAAAATCAATTACTTGAAAATTATATCTAATTTGTATTAGACACGTATTTTTTATTTACAACCTCATATTTTTGAAATATGTAAATACTGCTACCCCTAAATCATTGTATTATTGTGTAACTCAGCTCATTGTGAATTGTTATGTTTATATTCTATTTTTTTCTATTAAAAAATAATAAAAAGACTAATAGGTATTCACTAAAGAACACAATTTTAAGGGAATTATATTAGTTTTCTATTGACTCATGAGAAATTACCACACACTTGGTGACTTAAAACAACACGATTTATTATCCTACAGTTCTGAAGGTCCAGCATGGGTCTCACTGTGCTAAATTTAAGGAATTGGCAAGGCTATAGTTCTTTCTGGAGCCTCTAGGAAAGAATCCATTTCCTACTCATGCAGATTATTGGCAGAAATAAACTCCTTGCAATTGTAAGACCAAGGTCTCCATTTTCATGCTGGCTGTAAAATAAGGGCCATTCCCAGTTTCTTGAAGCCATCATATTCTTTGGCTCATGGACCCGTTTTTTCATCTTCAATGTCAGCAATGGCCAGTCGGGTTCTTCTCCAGTCGAATTATTTTCCTCATCCACCATTTTCCAGTTTTAATTATTTATGATTAAGTTGAACTCATCCACATAATCCAAGATAAGTGCCCCAACTCAAGGCCATTAACCTCAATCACATCTGTAAAATCTTTATGCCACGTAAATTAACAGGTTCTGGGCATTAGGATGTAGCTATCTTTCTTGGGAAGGGGAGTGTCATTATGTTGTCTACCACAACAATATTATCTAAAATCCAAGGACCAGATAGTTTCCATATTAACTTAAACTTCTCCAGGACATTAAAAAGATGAAGATTGTCTAAATTCAAATTATGAAGCCATCATAATCCTAATAACAAAACCAGTCAAGAATACCTTAAAAAAAAATCTATAAACTAGTTTCATATGCTATTACAAATGCAAATTGCTTTAGTATTATGTTAGGAGATCAAATACAGTGGTACATTAGAACAAAAGTAGAGCATGGTTAAGTCGGACTTGTTTAAAAATATAATCAGTGGGTGTTCAACATTAAGAAACACCCATGTGTTATGTTCCTGTAAATTACTATATTAATAATTTAGAGAAGGAATAACACAAAATCCTCTCAAAAGATACTAAATTTTATAAAATTTATCACACGTCCTTTGTTAAAAACTCTTAATAACCCAGGACTAGAACTTGGGAACCCTAAATCTGAATCAATCAGAAAACATTTATAAGTATCAGACTTAGTGAAACACTAGACATTTCTGCTTTTAAAAATAAAGCATAGGCTGTGTTTAAAGTAGTAATTTCACTTACAAGAAAACATCCTTTCTGAAAACTATTGCATAAGTGTGTAGGAATATATGTAACATCAATAGGAGAGGTTAAATGAAATAGATCTATGCTATAAATAGAGACAGATTTTATATTCTCTCTTATAACCTGATATGGTAAAATATCAATAATATTGTAAAGTTTCAGTGGACACAACTTTCTTAAAATATGTATGTTTTGTTTATGTATTTGAATATGGAAAGAAAAAGTTTGAACAGAATCTCATTGAATGAACAACAGCTATTATTTTTGGAGATGAGAATGGGATTTGGGTAAGTGAAGACAGACTTTTGAATTTACAACACAACTTCTATACATCTATACATATTATTTATGTTATAAATCATATAAATAACCAAATATAAATAAAATTAAAATGTACAATAAAAATGTGGCTCATTGCAGTTTTTATATTTTAAAAAAATTATCAGAAAAAAATGTAAGATTCTTTTTCTTCACATTTAAGTCATCCAAGAAACTCCTGTTCAATATCGGTCTTTCATAATAAAATGGTAAAGACATTAACTGTCGCAGCTATCATTCTTTTTTTTTTAAAAGCTAAAAAAGAAAAAAATACACTGCAGATTCAAAGATCAGCATTGGAAGGATCTTAACACGACACTGCTGTGCCCTCAGAGAATAACCTATTTACTTACTTTTCACAACATGGTAGGTCATTCCTGCAATAATTTTTCACTTGTTGCTAATGATACACTGTTAGACAAAGACACCAATATTTCTTAGGGAAGGACAGTGCTGTGTTTAAGAAGCAATTTCTTTGATAAAAGAGCTAGGAATTTGACATTTGACAAGATTAGCCTAATTAACAAGCAACTTCTCATTTTCCACAGTAACAGAAACTAACTTTTCTAAAATAAAAATGGTAATGCATCAGATCTAGAATTAAAATTTGTTTTATTTTTAAATGCAATATAAATTAAATTTCTAGAAAAATTAATAACCTAAAAGTGTAAAATTGAAGATATAATAAATTTAAATGACTAAATTCCTACCTTTGTGAGGATTTATCTATCTTTCACATAAACGAATTTAGTTTTATTCAATTACATATAAATGTATCTTGGTTTTATAAGATAGATTGGTTTTTGAGATTGTGTCAAAAATTTATAAAGCATTTTAAATACACAAGGGAACTGAACCCATTCAGAAATATAATTTTATATTATCATTCATGGAAATATTGAAGCTTATTTAGGCAGAGGAAGATAGAGCGCATACAGTCTAAAAGGATAATAAGGTCATAATTCCATTGTCCTTTACCAATGTCATTAAAATTAATTCTCCTCCTCAGCTGGGTAACTTCTTTCTACTTTCATATTACTATTTTGATCAACTCTCTATGTCACTAGTTATCAAACTTTACATCAGACTAACTTGACAGTGATTAAAAATACAGATTTCTGGGCTTCAGCCCCTGATTCTGATTCATTAGGACTGGGATAGGCCTTGAAAACTGAATTTTAACTGGCAGCTCTGGTTATTCTGATTAAGGAACTCTGCTGATCACAGTTGGAGAAACAGTGCTCTATGTAGAAAAAAAAAATTGTTTAATTGTCTGTATTTGGGGTGTTATCCTAAGAGAGTCATGAAGGAGTTTGATTTATGATTATCTATCAACTAAGTTTTCATATAATACATTTTATGCTTCTCTGCTTAAAAACTACTACATGTAGATTATTCCCCATCAATCTTTAACCCTTGATCAAAATGCTTAACACTTCACTTTTTATAATTAATTCCATGTTTCTTTAGTAGCTTTTAAGAGTCTTAACCTGCCACAAGATTTTTATATGCACTTTTGCAGAGTATGTTTCTTGAGTTAATTTTCTATTTCTCTAGAAGAGGGAGAACAAATATTTCATCAGAAACCACTTGGTGCAAGGTTGCGCATTCTATAATTGCTCAGCAAATATTAGCACCTGGCTATACATCTCAGTTAAGAATCTGCAATAATTCTAAGGCTCTCTAGTGGAGGTTTTCCATTTTCTATGATTAGTCATTCCATTTTTTAAAATATATTGTTCAGAAGTTATTCATGTTTTACCTAATCCATCAATTAAGTACTTTCTTTCTTAGGTAGACACCAAAAAATTCTATCACAACAAAGATATTATTCAGTTTTTAGAACCATAAGATTCATAAAATTCCTTTGCCAAGATTTAATTTTAATATTAGTTTATTAAATTATTCTTTACACTTTGCTTTCAAGAAAGATTTTCACTTAAAAAGCCTAGTTCCTATGTTCTAATAAAATTAAAATAAATTTACAGTCTAATGTCCTGTGTTATTTTTTTTTATCAGATTTAATGCTGTATGAATTCTTAAGAGTAGTACCCGACTTTGGAATGTGTTTATAAATACTAGTCTCATGATTAATTTGATCTTTAGTTAAAACACACCTTGCTTTTTTTTCTTTTTATACAACCTCTAAAGCACGTATCTGTGCCAAAAGCGTTTCAAAGCCACCATCTTATAAAGAACAAAAATTAAAACAGAGCATAAACAGCTAACTGTGACTTAAATAGGCATATATGTTTCAAACAATGAAACACTTCTGTTCAGTATTCAAAATTATAAAATCATTTTTATAAACCATTTAAGTACCTGGAACTATTTGCAATCAATTGCCTAATTATTAGGTGTTTACTTCATTATCAAAAAAATAAAAATGCATATTGATATAAATAAAATAAATATTCTCAAATGCTATTTCTCAGATAGTCTCCCATCTATTTTAACATCCCTTAAAAATATACAGAACATCAATGATTTTATGGTCTTAATTGGCATCATACATGTGACAGGTTGTTCAAGCAGTAACCACACTCAAGCATTTGAAAATATTTATTAAAACATAAAAAATAGAAAAGAGATCTTTAGAATGAAATAATCTAGTTACCAAAGTGTGCACTATGGATCGCATTAAAAAAAAAATGCAGTTTTTTCCACATTCATTGAAAGTAGAACAAATACAACACATTCTCATTTCAGATGTTCAAATAACAGTTTATATGGATCATGAACCAGGTATTAACATAAATATGCCTTGTCTTACGCAACACTGTTTTGTTAATTCTTGTATTTTTCATGCTTTGAAAATGGAGAATGTATTTGGATTAATTCAAGAATATTATATGAGTACCTCTCAGATATCAAAAGTTTTTGATGAAAAGTATGCAAAACTGCCCCCCGGCCTCCTTATGACTAGAGAACATAATTTGAAAGTCAAAGGCTTCAAAACCTTGAAGTCTAGACTCAATATATAGATGCTATATAGATGATGATATAAGTTTCATCTCACTCATTCTCTTCAAAATGGAGATGGATGTAATCAATCCTTATGCCAGTGAAAATATCGAGTCTACAAATGCAACAATGAAATCATCTTTACTTAGACCAAGGGTCCCCAACCAGTACTGGTTAGTGGCCTGTTAGGAACTGGGCTGCACAGCAGGAGGTGAGTGGTGGGCCAGCCAGCAAAGCTTCATCTGTACTTGCAGCCACTTTCCAGCACTAGCATCACCACCTCAGCTCCACCTCAGATCATCAGTCATTAGAGTCTCATAGGAGTACTGGTCCTTGGTTCCATAAAGGTTGGGGACCACTGACTTAGAGGATCTATTACCCATTATAAGAATTAATCATGCATCATTTTATACGTTCAACTGTATTTATTCCTTTTGTCATTTCAGGGTTCAATAAAGTTTCTATCAAATTACACTAAGAAGAAGAAATGAACAAAGAAGGGGAAGACTCAAATAAGTAAATTTTAATATTTATCAATGGTCTTAAGTGACCATATTTAAAGAGATTTCTTCAGAACAACACTAACAAAAATGATCCATCCCATAGACACAGAGCTTCCAAATTTAAAATCCACAGAGTTGCTTATAAAATTGTCTGATGACGGTCTGGTTTTACTATATCAATGAAATCATTTATGATAGAAATGAATCAAACAGACCTATGATTACACCACAGAAACTTTATTAACTAGTTTATACAGATAATCAGCCAACATTTGCTTTGTAAGGTTACAGAAAAGATATAATATTTCCAGAGTTATTACAATGTCAAATGCCATATTTTGGGAAACTAAAGAAGTGCAGACACTGCTTAGTTACTTCTGTAGATAATTGGACATTTACATTATTTAATTTAAATAAAACCTACTTCAAAATGAATTCTTAGAGTTATTCTCAATCAAGTTTTAAAACCGATCCCTGGAACTAGCAGGGGATTATTACAATAATAAATGTGATTGAATTATCTAAATTTGTTAAATATGGGTTGTCTTCACACTAAAAGTGTTATATGAAATTCTTAACAGCTGATATCAGATTAAGGTTGTTCCCCTCAACACATTTCAAGGATGTACTACTCCTGGTGCCTGCAAAAAGAGTGGGAAGAAGTGTTACAAATCTGAACAAAAGACTGTTAAAAGCTTGCCATACAATTGCAAATCAAATAAGAACAAGGAAAGAACTAGTGGGGTTTTCCCCTCTTACCTTTCTTCTCAATCTAAATAAAAAATAGTCAAGTGGGCAAATAAAGACGCCTCCACGTTACTAGCATAATAAAATGGATTATTCCACATGGAAAACCACCATAGCAGTTCACTATTAACATTCTCCAAGAATTTTATGCATGTCTTTGGTCTATATGCATAAAAATGAAGTATCAAGTACTCGCACCACAGAAAAGGTGATCAAACAAAAGACCTACTTGTCTCTTAAGTAAATGATGACTTGGAAGGACTCAGCAGTTAACATTACACCATAAAGACAAGCATGACATGTGGTTTAGCAAGAATTCGAAAGGCATGAGGAATGGAAACAACAAAAGCCTCTATGAGCCAATGTCCTCAACTATTGCACAGTGATCCCCAAGTCTTTGTTCCTGGAAAAATGATACGGCAAACATTTCCAAAATAAAAAGGCTTAAGACATCCCTAACCAAGAAACATGTGCTCACCTCCATAGATCCAGACAGTGTGGCATCCTTTCTCATCCTCATGTAGCTCCAGGGTTCTCAGCTCAAAGAGCGGATCCCTAGCTCTGCCTACAAATCTTCATGAGCTGTAGGGCTCCCTGTGCATCATGCTGCTGGCTGGTGAACAGAGAACTAGAAAGCGAATGACTCAGACTACCTGAGGAAAAATGTTACACTGAATACAAGATGTCATTGGGGTTGAGCACCAGGACAAGAATAGCTACAACAAAGAAGCAGTGGAAACACTGCTATTGCAGGTAATTTGGTCAGCAACAACTAGCCAATGCAGAAGAAAGCTGGTCAACATGATAATTTGGTCTGAAATCTAATTAGGTCGAAATGAATGTTTCCAGTGACGGCTTTTCGACTACTGGTAAATTTAGTGTGTTGCTGCTCCCATAATGTCCCATCCCCCATCCACCTAACAGCCCAAATAAACTGGAGTGATTTTGTAAACACTTAGGAAAATAAATTTTCAGCAATTGAGAATTCCTTGAAATGATCTGACTGTTCTTCATCCCTGGCACAAAAATGAAAATGTAATCTGACAAACTAAATATCTTTTAATAAGACAGAAACACTGTAAGACACGCAAAATGCAGGCCTTACTTTTTTTTGTAATATACTACAAAGATACGTCCATAAGGGAAAATAAAAGACAGACAAGCAGAAACAGAATATAACATAAAACCAACCTGAGAGAAAAAATAAGCAAAGTAACTAAAACATGATTGAACCACATGTTTACCATGCAGATCCTTTTGTATGCATATATATTCATATAGTACTATATTCCTAAACTCTGGTTCATATATATTATACATTGCATATCAGACATTTCAATTGTTCCAACTTTGCAATATGATCAACAGTACACAGAAGACATGGGCTAAAAGTTACTAAATAGAAGAACGCGAAAATATAAAATGAGAAGTGATAGAAATATTTTTAAAAACACATAAGACTTTATTAAAATTGATGACACAGAAAATACTGGTGACTGAGGAGTCCCACTTTTAACCAAATTGCCATTTAAACCTGTTTATCTACTTGCTTTAAGTACAAATGTTTTTAATGAATGCATGTGCTACCAAGATTCTGTGATATGTATCAGCATGTACTTACATGCCTTTTTAAATAGGTTCATTAGATTAATAATTGTTAAGAATTAGACTAGCTAAAGAGCCCAGTGTATTGGTTTCCTTTGGCTGCTATATTTTCACAAACAGTAGCATAAAACAACAGAATTTTATTCTCTAGCAATTCCAGAGGCCAGAAGTCTGAAGTCAAAGTCTAGATGGGGTTTTACTCCCCTCAGGGGTTCTAGAGGAGAATCCATTCCTTGAATCTTCCTTCTTTGGTAGCTACCAGCATTTCTTGACTTGTGGCTTCATCGCTCCAAACTCAGCCATCATGCTCTCTTTACATTCTCTGAGAAACTTTGGTTCTGCTTTTAAGTCCTTTCAATTGATTGGATCAGGCCCACCCAGATAATTCAGGATTATTTTTCCATCATAAGATCTTTAATCACATCTGCAAAGATCCTTTATTCCAAGATTCGTCCTCTACCTCAACAGCATGTATACATTCTGGATTCTGCTGTCTGAGTGATCTTTCTAAAACTTTCTAAATCCAATGAACTCACTTCCCTACTTAAAATCTTTGAATGGCTCCCACTACTCTCAGATTAAGCCTAAATAGCGCAGATACATAAGGCCCTTCTTGGGTTGGTCTCTACCTGCCCCTACCACCTCATCTTGTATTTCTATCCTATCTCATCTATGGATCCTTAGCAGCCTAAACTACTGACAATTTTTTCCAAAGTATCTTGGTTTTTTTTTTTCATTTCTATGTTTTGGAATATACTGTAGATTCTTGCCTTGCCAGGCCAAAGAACTAGCCAACTCCTGTTTATCTTCCAGAATTTGGCTAAGAGAGTATTTTGTTTAAGAATGTATCCCTATTTAAGTAAGTGAACTGTGTAGTATGTGAGCTATATCACAACAATGTTATTAAAAAAAAAAAAAAAAAAAGGATCCCTTTCAGTAATGTACCCAAATTCATAAAATGCTATGAACATCTAAACTTTGCAAGATCTCCTGTGCTATAGCATTTATACTATGTTGTGACCTATTGGCTCATCTGACTGCTTGAGGTAAGGGGCATGACAAATTAATCTTCATATTGTCCTCGACTAGTATGATATCTGGCACAAAGTAGACATTCCATAAATGCTTACTGGATGCATAACTGAAATATTGTAATCCTTAAACACAGTGATACTTGGTTGAACTAACTATAATAAATCCAGCAAGTGTTAGAACTGAATTTACAGTCAACTAGATTAAAGTTAAGTGGGTGTAATTTGCCCCTTAGAAAGTAAGTTACCATTAGGACTGAATTACTATCAGGACTAACCAATACTAGCCTTTAAAATTCAAAGGTTAGGCATGGGAATGTAATTTTACTTTAAAGCGGTATAATCATTTCCCAATGAAATACAGCCATTGTCCTTAAGTTGAATTCCAGGAGTTAGTATTCATATTTCTCAATCTGCTTACATGTATGAATCATCACGGGGCTGCTATAAGCTGTGTTTAATTAGTTTTAAAGCATTTTTTCTAAGAGCTTCTGTCCGTCCAACTTAAGTTCCATTAATTTTCTTGGATACCACATTATAGAAAAATAAAATGAACAGATCCTTTTTAGTGGGGCCAAATCATTCTTTATAAATACTCAAAACCAGCATCCACATGCAACGGAAGAGTCCTCATTCCTTGGCATCACCAAATATATAAATTTGC
The DNA here is from genome assembly GCF_014176215.1 of Rousettus aegyptiacus. Lineage (NCBI taxonomy): Eukaryota > Metazoa > Chordata > Mammalia > Chiroptera > Pteropodidae > Rousettus > Rousettus aegyptiacus. Next base: position 109,611,384 of record NW_023416284.1, read on the forward strand.
ACTTTTTTCCCTATTTCAAAGCTTCTCCACAAATGGTAGAGATTAATCTTCACAGGATAATACTTCCAACAACCATGTTTTTATTTATCAGAATAACAGAATAGTTTGTAATGTTGTGTGTTCTTAACTGGAAGAGAATAGAGACCAGAAGAATTATATTCAGATAATATGGACAAATTTTAGTCTTAATCTATTAATTGTTTTCCTAACAGAGTAGGTCTCCTGGCATACTCTGACCTGACTTCCTCTCTACCATGTAGCAGGAAAGAGAGGAGAGTGGGAGACAAGAGATAAAGGATCCTTCCTTGTCTTCTCTTATCTGGTGGGGTGGGAGAGGAACTGAAGAGCCTCACTTGACAACTCCCAGTTTTTTTTTTTTTTTTCTGGTTGGTGTAGGACAAGAGATTACATCTAAATAACCTCCACTATCCCACCGCCATTAACTCCTTACTTGTCTTCTTTTAGAACTTTGTACTTTAGTTTTTGTTTCTTTACCCTTTTACTGTCTATCTCCACAAAGAGGTTGTAAGCTTCCACGAGACAGTCCCTGTGTCTCTCTCCTCACTAACGCTTTCTGTGAATGCATTAAATGTTCAATTGAAATCTGAAGGATCATACTGCCTGGGATGGAAATCTATGCAAGTGCAAAAGCTCTAGACAGGGCTGTCTTGAATAAAATAGGAGCAGAGAGGGCAGAAGTTGTAGAAGATGTGCATAACATTTTCTGTTTGGTTTTATTAACAAGATCACAATAGTATTATTTTCAGAGTAAATACATGGTGTTCACATTGCACTATGGTTAACATAGACCTGCTGGTCAGTCTGCCCTTTATTACACTGCTTCTGTGGGTAAAGGAGTCACTTTACAAATGCTTACAAATAACTGACAGAAACATTTAGTAAACAATTGACTCAAATTTATAACCTGGCTCTCATGGCCATTGGCTCTCATTTTCCAATTCTCTTTCATCTGTCTGTCTTCTCTCCCCCTATCATTATACATATATCTTATTTTATATCCATCTTTTAACATCCTGAGAGTTCTTCCAAATTTAGGCTTTTTTGAAACCTACTAGTCATTCATTAAGAGCCATGATTTTGTTTCTGTTATTCACACACACAAGCGTGAACACACATACAAACTCATACTCTATATTTTTCTAAAACAAAAATATAAACATATTTAGTTTTATATGCAGTTACTAAGTCCTAGAATTATTCCTTAATAATGACTATGGGTCAGATATATTGAGCTCACACTATCCCTATTTAATTCTCCCCATTTCATTAACATCCTAGTTGAGGACTTATTCACTTATGTCATGGTCTGTCAAAAGAGCCCACTAATTAGTATCCTGATTCCAGTCTCTTTCCTTTGATACATTTTACATATATATCAAAGGAGAAGTAGCTCATTACATCCTCTACAGCACTGCTTTCCATCACAGCATTCTTTATTTCTCACAAAATTCCCGAGGCAAGTGAAGAACGTTTGCTTTCCAAATTCATAGTCAAGGATCCCCATATCATGATCCTAACCACTTCCCCAACTTAATTCTCTACCCACCCAACAAGGACCATTCACAGGACCTCATTAGAACCATTTCATTATTTCATAAGCACACTCTTAACCATTCCGCTTGTACATCTTAACTCACATTAGTTATCCCTCACATCTTCCTTTCATTCCCAGTCGTTTCATGACCAAATCTAGCCCCAAATTCTTAGTAAAAATGTCTCAATTACCTCATGATATAAGATTCTCTGCCTAGACTCCAGCTTTTGGAATAACTGCATGCATTTGTGCAATGTTTTCAAAATTTTTTTCACATGTAAGCCTTTGCTATGTAAGCCTCACAACAACCCTATGAAGTAGGCATTATACATAGGTATACTTTTTAAATGAGAAGTAAGGTTTTTAGAGATGTGAAGTGACTTGTCCAAGCTCACACAGCTGGAATGTGGCAGAGAATATCTTCAAACCCTGGCTTTCTGACTCCATATTAACTCCATATTTGGCATTTACTAGAGACTGTCCCAGGCTGGTAGTTATTTGAATTATTTTTGTTCTGTCTTCCAAACTAGATTATGAGCTCCATGAAGGCAGTAGCTATGAGAACTTGCCCCAGTACATTAAAACATGCAAAATGAGAATTCAGTGAATATTTGGATGAATGATTCTAAAATAATCACTCCATCACATTTAAGAAGCCTCTGTGATTCCTCTCTCCCTATTATGAAGAATATTTAGATATTGAGACTCTAATATTTAGACTCAAATGAACACTTTGTGATCAACTGCAGTATATCATGGCTATTATCAATTTCTTAACCTAGTTCCCCCCAAAACAAACTGCAAATTCCCTGAAGACAGGCAACTTTGAAAAATGAAATGAGATCTGCTGGTATTTAAATGTTGGCCATGAGTTGTAAAAATAACTACATTGCCAAACTCATCTGAAGTTTAGTCATCTGGCACACATACATACAGGATTCAGATTCAGTACCTTCTCAATGATGTGTTTCCTTACCTCAATTCTTATTAAACACATGATCCCAGAGAACATAACTACAGAACGATGAGTAAGTGACATAGTGACATTAACTATGGCTCAGCAATAGATCATGTTGTTCTGTTAAACACTCATTTGTGTAGGAATGAGTGCTGGAGATTCATACTGCGCATACATTTTCTGGTAGCAAAATTCTTCCTAGTTTGTAAACGAAAATTAAGTATTTCTATACTTGTAAAGTGCTCCAAAAAGAGCTTTTAGAACTTTCAAATCTAGAAGTCGCTAAATGAGAATAGGGTACCTGGGAGGAGAATTCGAATAGTCAAAAGATTTCATGACAGAAAAAGAGCTTCCTTCTTTAGAACTGAACTGAGAAAGTACTCACAGGCTCTCCCCGTGATCCGTCCTGCCCTGGAGCACCTGGAGGTCCCGCTTCTCCCTTTTAAGGATGAAAATAAACAGAGAATTCCATTTTCAGGGAGGCTTATTAGATAACATATATATTTTAATGTTACATATCAATGTATATTAGATACGAACTAAAAAAATTACTTCTAGATTATTGATATTAACTTTTCCTGACATCAAATAACTTATTCTGAAATTTATAGTGACTATGTAAATATCACTATGCATGACAACAGACAGTTAAGTTATAAAATAACTGTGGTACTGCATACTCATGAGAATAGGATATTATTGTTACCTTAAGAGTAAATGTTACCAAAGATTATATCAATCCTGTTAACACTTTTTTTTTACTTTTACTTTGAACTTTGTCATCCTATTCAACCTAACTTGACTATGCCTACCAAGAGTTGCATTTTAAAGCAAAAATAAAGCTTTCATTAAAAATGGAGTTATTTATAGACTATTGTATAAAATTTTTGGCATTTTGGTATCTACTTTTTAAAATAAACATTGACATGAATATTTTTAGGTAGCTTTCAAAATTATAATTTTGAAATTCCTTTAAATTCCTATGATCAAATTACTTAAGAATCTTATTTTATATCTACCTTTTAGTATCCTAAAAGTTTTCCCCAAATTTAGGCTTTTTTGAAAACTAATAGTCATTAAGAGCCTGATTTTTTTCTATTCAGTGAAGTGTTATGTCATAACAAGTGAAGTTCTCTACAAAAAAATTATATAACACATTTGCTTCATACCAGAAAGAACATTTCATCCGATATGAGAGCAAGAGAAAAAGTAAAACAAAGGCATCTTTTTTTTTTTTTTTTTTTTTTGGTAAATACCTCAAATGCCTGAGTTGAAATACGTTTAAGGGAGAAGAGTCTCAGAATACGTATAATGAAACATATGCCAACGCCGTTTTCCATAGTTTCACATTCTAATGAATTTCCCCAAATTGTAGAAAATGAACCACAGAGAAGATTCAATAAAACCTAGCTAATATAATCAGTACTTTGAAAAGAAATTCAACCATATCACATTACCTGAACACTGATTCTCCCACTTTTAAAAATTCTTGCATTTCATGAACACAGTGAAATACCAGTTAAGCCAAATATTTCGTCTGTTCCAATTTTATTTATAAACATGAGCTGATAGTTGAGAATAAAGTAAAGAATATTTGCCTCTAAATTAAGCAAATTATGTGAGGGAGGGAAAAGGAGAGGAGTTCCTGCTAATCCAGTGATTCTACAGAAAAGCTTATGAAAATATCAAAAAGAAACAAATGTATATGTTGGATTTACCTAATTAAAAGCTACAGAGTTAAAGCCCCCAAAATTAAAGGGATACGTCAGGTCCTAAAATAGGGAAATAAAGCGGTAACTATACGTGAACTCGACACATGTTTATTCATCAGGAAGATTCATCCAAGTCAGTGGTTCTCAAATATGGCCCCACACCAGCCACATCACTTTCACTTCATGTGACAACTTTTCCAAACTGCAAAAATTTCAAGCCGTACTGCAGACCTACTGAATCAGAAGCTCTGAATGGTGGAGCCCAGAAATCTGTTTTAACAGATCCTCAGCTCTTTCCAATGATTTGGGAACCATGGCACAGCTCAAGTCATTAGGCCACTTAACTTCCCCTACTTCCAGGTATATGACTTGTGTAAGCAAATGTGTAGCTTGGATATTTCTGTTTACAAAGTAAAGGGGTGAGAGCAATTGCTAAATAGTAGAAACAAGTAATTTTGGATTACGTAACTACTTTGTTGGTAAAAATTCTCTCTTTTTACTTCTCTGACCATTGCCCTAATCTTATTATTTTTTAAAAAAACTATCAGCAAAGTTTATCAATATAAAATCCCGCAATTATTTGACAATTTAGTTTATCCTTATTTTCCCTATTTCTTGTTAGAATAGATAATCAGAATGAATGATGAAGAATATACAAAGTATCACCTATTCTTTATAATCTACAGCAATGATTCTCAAACTTTAGTTGCATCAAATTCACCTAGAGGGTTTGTCAGACTGCAGACTGTGGACCTTACCCTAGAGTTACTGATTTTATAGGTCTGGGGTAGATTCCCAAAATTTGTAATTCCAACAAGTTCCCAGGAGATATTATTACTGCTGGCCTTGGAACTGCACTTTGAGAAACATTGCTCTAACCCACACCTCAAGACATAAACTCATACACCCCTTCTGCTCTTACCAATCTCTCTCTGTGAAGTATAATATTGTATAGCAGCTTTATACTTGGCACTGAATTTTACAATGGCCAGGTTGTTCAGCAAGCATCTCATTTATGTAGTTGTTTTCCTGACTTGCACATTCTTTAAAGGAAAAAAACATATCTTGCATGAGTTTTTTTTTTTTTAATCACCTAGAACATTAGAATAGTGCTGAACAGAATTCAAGACTATATCTAAGGCTATATGTCCCCTTCTTTACAAATATTGAAGCATAACAAGGAAGTGGAAGTGGGCTATTTATTCTTAAATGGTCAATTCCAAGGGGATAAAGAAAATGGAAAAAAAAAAAAAACATTTGTAGATAGGGCTACAGCACTTGCTCTTGGTAGATTATGCAGACTAGTTGTTATAAGATAATGGCCAATAATCTTTACCTAGCAGTGTTCTCTTTATTCTTTTAAAGTTTCACTGGGAGATGAAAGGATAATTTCAGCTCGGCCATTTTCCAGAACATAATCAAATGCAGTATACAACTAACCTGTGAGCCTCAGTAATGTAACTAGAACTTAACCCGATCACTTGATTGCTTTCACGACCTAGAGAACCTAGTCCATTTCAATTTGTTTGGCTGGTGGAAAATGGCATGTAGCATGCCTCCAATTTATCATTTTGCTATTTTAATGTTAATTTCTTTCTTGACTTAAAAAGTAGTTGAAAAAATGTCATGTTAAACATTATTCTTCAATCAAATTTCTACAGTTAATGTCAAAGATGATTTATTCCGCAACAAACCAGTTATTTTTAAAGAGGAAACTTAACCAAAAACAGACATATGAAAGTTGCATTGCATGTGCATCTCCTTTCATGCTGTGGTCTTTGGTACTTACCCACAAAAAAATAAAAGGATGGAAAATAGTTTGCAGCCATAGCAACCCTCAAAATCAGGTGGGAGATGTGTGACCATTTCAATATAATTTAATTTTGAGGAAGAAACTTACTTTGTTACCAAACATTTTATTTTTACTTTAATCTTACTGAATGGTTTATTTAGTATGTAAACAAATCTCTAGCATGCCAGGGGTTATACTGAAGATGTAAGGCTGGGAAGCTTCCCCTGGCTGACCAAATAAACAGACATAAAGTTTGGAAGGCATCGTGTATATAGACAGGATCACACAAACTAGGCTTGGAATTCCAGCTCTGCCATGTAAGTGACTGCACTTTTACTTGAGTAAATTCTTTGACCTCTCTTAATCTGTTCTTAATGTCCAATGTCACAAGTCTTTTTTAAATAAAAAAAATAAGAGCTTTTGTGAAAGTGCCTTGCATTGCTCTAAGCACAAAAGAGAACATCCATAAAAGGTAGTTACTCCACTGCCACCAAAAAAAGTTGCAATTTTAACAATCGTTTACCTTTATGATTTGTTTTAGCATTTAAATATTATTTTTTATATTTGCACTGCTGTGGTTTGGCAATATAATTTAGACAAAATGAGTTTTTTTTAAAAAAATAAGGTGAATATGTTAATCTAGTGAAAATGTCATAAAACAGTAGAGTCAAAAGTTTAATCATCATTTTCTATATTTGGAAAAGATTATTTGGGTATAACATGGTTTTTCAACAATTTAGTGAGAGAAATTTTCATTGGTTATTTAATTATGGCTATATAATCTTGGACAAATTATTTTGTCTCTTCATTCCTTAGTTTCCTCATCTGTAAAAGAAAATTTTTTTTCACTTATAACTCATAATGATTTATAGTCGCAATGGAAAAATGCATATGAAGTGCTGGAGAAAGACCCATGTGTGCAGTAAATATCCAATAAATTCTGTTTTTTTTGTCATCATCTGTCCTCTTCTGTGTTCCCTTCTTTTCATATCCAGTTTAAACACTATGTTTCAGTATTTCAATTGTTCTCTAACTAAAATTCTTATTCCATTACCTCACTATTTATCTGCTTCACTTGCTTATGCAAATCCTAATATTAATAAATCAAACTGAAAGCCTCTTCAGACTTGGGCTTCTAAGTATAGCTATGGGAGGGAAAAAAAAGTATGGTAGTCACACAAATTATAATTTCCAGTTTAACTAGACTTCAGTGCAGCTTCTATATATCCTTAATCTCCTCTTTGCCATATTTTCCCCACAGCTATATAAAATTTATCCAGTCAAAAAATAATTGCTTTTTGTCTCCTCTCTCAACAGGTGACAATTCTCACATCCTTAGAGAAAACAAAAGCCAAACACCCTATCACCAAACTAAAACTTACCTGCATTTATATATATTCATTCCTCCTTTTTATTTACAGTGAAATAGCTGTTCCTCATACAATCTGAAAAAATCATTACCAAGTCTTTTCATTCCCCTTTCCAAATGAGCTGGAGCTCCTTATATAGATCTAACTACTTGTTGGACATCTACTCTTATATGTGCCATGAGAATCTTAAATGAACATATTATACTTCTCATTTCTCGACCTCTTCACAGAAGACATATTAAACCTTTCCCCAAAACTAATTCCATTGATTAAAGAAACTTCTGCCTTCACTATAATTAAATGAGGAGACACTCTAAGAAGCCTAGTAAGTCACTCCTGCCTATTATTGCAAGTCTAAAAATATATGTAAGACATTTCAAACTGAAAAAGAATTGGCAGACACTATCCAAACATAATTAAAAGAAAAAATAGAAAATGAGAATCAAAACATTTCAGCAAATTTCTCTCACACAAAAATAAACACAAAGCATAAGAGAACTGCAACAAAATCATGTCACCTGGATTAACATTTTACAAGTATTTTCAGATGTAAAAAAGAAATATATAAGAATTAAATTAATTCAAGAAATAAATTGAAAAGACAGAATCATGTTCAATTATAATTACATTACTAGAAACAAGGGAATAGATTTAAAATTTAAAAAGACGTCGAGGAAGAAACTAAATAAAGCCAACAAAAATTGTAGAAGAGATAAAAAAAAAAATCAGAAAATGACAGAGGTAGAAGATAGTCAAAAAAGTCTGAACATATCCTTAACTGGAGTCCTTAGATATAAACCAAAACAATGTAAACCAAATTTTATTTAAAACTAAAATGCAAGAAAACATTCCAGAATTAAAAGAAGCTCTGAATCTATTTACTGAAAGGATTTGGAGGTAACTAATATTCTTAATTCTGAGACATAAATTATGCTATTAAACTTTAAACATAAAGTTAAACAAAACAAACAAACAAACAATCAAACCTCTGGGCTTCCACAGGAAAAGACAAAGTCACTCACAAAGGAAAGACAATTAGGTTGATGATATACATGATGGCAATGGAGCAACATATCAAAGAAATTCAGAGAAAAAGAGTGAAAACAGTGAGGTAAGGGTTTTATAGTCAAGTTGCCATTCAAGCAACAAGAAGATAGAAAAATATGTTAAAATATAAAAATTCAGGGAATACTCTATTCATAAGCCCTACCTAAGGAATATACTAGGGTAGAAGCTTCATTAACCATAATTATGACAATGGAATATTGGTCAGAGGGCTGATGATGAACACTTGAATATATTTAGTTGCAGATCTGAAGTAAAGGTGCAGAGTAAAAAAAAATTGTTTATAAATATTGTATAATCTAAAAGAGAAGTAATAAGATTAAATAAAAAGGAAAATAAAAAGAAAAATAGAATTAATTCATTAATTTTGACACAGATAATAGGGTACCATTTAAAGTTAATAAAAAAAAAAAAAAAAGAAGATTATATGCCTAAGGAGGCAAAGGAGGACTAAGTGAATTCTGAAATATTTATTTATAGACTATTAAAGGTATTAGTGTAAAGACCTTCAGTCGTTAACTGCTATATGGTATATTTGAAACTTAAGACAATCAATCCTAAGAGTTTTTATCACAAGACAATAATTTTTTTTTATCTTGTATCTGTGAAATGATGGATGTTAACTAAACTTACTATGATAATCATTTTACAGTATATGTAAGTCAAATCATTATGCTATATACCTTAAGCTTACACATGTTTATGTCACTTATCTCAGTCGAACTGGAAAAAAGACAAATAGTAAGAAATATACGTCTTCCTAAATTCCAAATAAAACAAAAGTAAAACAGAAAATAACAGACCAGATGGAGAAAGAAGCATAGCAAATATAGTATAACGCGTATAGTAAATATAATAAAACTATAACGTAAGTATCATGACAAAGTTCAAACTTATCAGTTCATGTATAAAAATACTCAATCCCTTAAAAGAAAAAAAATTCAAATTGCTTTAAAAAGCAAAGCCAACTCAATGCCTGATATAGGAGAAACAGTTAAACAAAGTGATTCAAAAGCTAAAGCTAATCAATAGAAGAATAGGCAAAGGTTTAGCAAGCAAATAATCAGAAAGGAATGTAATCCTGATATAAGACAATGTAGAATTCAAGCTAACAATTATCAAAGGAAGACAAAAAATGGCATTTTGTAATGCTAAAGCCACAATTAAAAATGAAGATGTAACAGTTATAAATATTTATACAACAAATAACATAAAAACCACCTTCATGAAACAGAAGGTAGGAGAAGAAACAGATGAAATGCACTAATACGTCACTAATAGTAACACACCACTCTGTCCAAGATAGGTCAAAGAAACCAAAATTAAGTATATAGAAGATCTAAAAAAGATATTTGAGAAAATAAATCTTACAAATGTATATTGAGTTTCACATTCTCAAAATAGAGATTTACCTTCTCATATGCACAGGGAACATTCCTGAAAATTGAACATATAATAAGTCAAAGAAAAAAATTCAATAAATCCCATATAGAAATTATACAAATAACATTCTCTGATACAGTGCAATAAAACAAAAATTTAAAAATAGAATCAAAATTAAAGATCTTTCAACCTAAAAAAAAAGTTGTTAAACTTTTAAACAACCCTTAAAAAAGGAAAATAAAATCAAAAGTGCAGAATTTCCAGAAATAACTTTAATGAAGTAATTGTACATTAAAATAAAGGAAATGTAACTGAAACAATAATCAGAAAAACATTTATAATTTACCTAGAGCAAAAACATAGTAACAAAAGAAAAAAAAAAGAAAAAAAGAAATAAAGTCAAATCTCAACTGTAAAAGCCAGAAAAAAAAATGTAGGGGAAAAAAGAAAGAAGTAGTATAAAAGAAAAAAAAAAGGATCTTTGAATAATAGGCAGCATAACAGAGAATATAGAAGTTCATACGATCAAGAAAAAAAGTAAAAATAAAACCACATTCAGAGTAAATAATGACAAAGGGAAAACAATCATTGAACATAGATACCTTCTTAAAAATTATGACAGCAATTTGCACATTATATAAATCACTTGAAAAATCTATCTGAAATGGCTAATTTCCTAAGAAAATGAAGTTTACTATTATCCACCCTTTGAGGATAGAATGCTGAAGAACAATTTTCACATAAGAAGAGAAAATTATATAAGAATTACTCAATATAAAAAGCTTCAGGAACAAATGGCAGAAGGAAAAACACTCAGGTAATTGATTTCAATTGCAAAAAATCAATAAAAAAACATTATTAAAAAATGTAATTTCAGAAATAAAATATGAAATGTCATTATGAATTCTACATTAAAAACAAGAATAATGTAACATTATAAACAAAATATGCCAATAAATTTGAAAGTTAAATGCAATGGACTAATTCCCTGAATCATAAATTACCAAAACATAGTCAAGAAGAAAGAAAAAAGCTAAATAGTCCTATATTTAGCAAAGGAATTTAATTAGTAACTAAACTCTTCCTCACATCTACAAAGACCAGGTTCACATGGCTTCACTAGTGAATTCTACCAAACTAACAAGGAAGAAATGATACCAACCCTATAAAATGCTTTCAGAACCTAGCATTACCTGAATACCAACGCTATTCAAAAATATCACAGGAACCAATATCCCTCATAACCACAGTTTATATAAAAGTCCTTAAAATATTTTCAAGTTAAATCCAGAAATATATAAGAACATAATATAACCAATTGGGGTTTATCCCAATAACACAAAAAATCAATGTTGTAAATCATTTTAAATAAGGGAGGATAACCATATAACTCAATAAATGCAGGAAAAAAAAATCTGACTAAATTCAACATCTAATTATAATTAAAAAGAAAAACCTCTGAAAAAACTAGGAACAACAACAACAAAAAATTTCCTCAACCCGATGAAGCCAATAACTACTCTTAACTAGTGAAAAACTGAAGGCCTTATACAAGCTCAGAAACAAGGCAAGAATGTTTGCTGTCACCAGTTTTATTCAATATTATGTGAGAGGGCCTTATCAGTGAAATAAAACTATTAAAGTAAATAAAAGTCACACAAATTAGTGTAGAAAATTGTCTTTATTTGCAAGCAATATGATCACCTATGAAGAAAATCCTAAGGTATTTGCAAAGTTACGAGAACCAATTAAGCCCAGCAATACTTCAGGATATATAATATATAATCTATGTACCAAAATTAATTGTAGTATATTTTCATAAACTAGCAAAAAAAATAAATTTATTAAAAATCTATTCAAAAGTATGAAAAAATAAAATAGTTGGGTATGATTAACAAAAGACATATAACATCTGCACACTGAAAACTATAAAACATTGCTAAGATAAATTAAAGAAAACTTACACAAATGGAACAGTATACCATGTTCTAAGGTAGCAGCCTCAATATCATTACCACAGCAACTCCCCCCAAATAAATGTAAAGATATATAGATACTCTACTCTCAAAGAGTTGGAGCTTAATTTCACTCCCACCCCCTTCTTTAGTAGGGGCTGGACTTGGTGACTCACTTTCAAAGAGAATATGGAAAGAAAAAAGTGACTTTTTGGTACAAAACCTTACAGATACTACCATATCAAGTGATCAAAGTTAATAAAACCAATGATTACTCATATAGAAAGCTTATATTCTCTGATATGATAAGAAGGGCACTCACCTCAATGTTATCCTTCCTCCCAAAAAACCATAATCCTAATCTAATCATGAGAAAAACATCAGACAAACTCAAATTGTTTTGACAGTCTACAAAATACCCAATCAGAGCCCTTCAAAGTTATCAAAGTCATGAAAAAAAAGAAAAGACTGATACATTATCACAGATCAGAGGAAACTAAGAAGGCATGACAAATAAATCCAATGTGGCGTACCCTGAATTGAAACCTGGAACAAAGAACAGTGGTGAAAAACTAATGAAATTCTTATAAAATATTGAGTTCGATTTACAGATATTTGCCAATACTGATTTCTAGTCTTGACAAACGTGCCATAGTAATATAAGATGTTAGCATCAGGAAGTGCTGGGTAAACCATTCAAGGAAACTCTCTGTACTATATCTGCAACTTTTCTGTAAATCTAAAATTATTCCAAACTAAAAAGTTTAACAAACCTCAGAAGATTTTTTTTTGTAAAAACCTTCAAGCTGATACTATAGCTTATACGTATTTACACAAATCTAAAATCTAAAACAGAGTACTTATACTACCTAATTTCAAGACTAATTTTTAGCTATGGTAATTGAGACAGTGTGTTATTGAAGAAGATTGAGGTATAGATTATTAAAACAGACTGAAGAGTCCAAAAGTAGTTCCACACCGACATTGATGAATTGATATTTGGAAAAAATGCTCAAGTAATTCAATGGAAAATGACAGTCTTTTCAATAAATGGTGCAGGAATAATTGGATCTTCAAATGGAAAAAAAATTAACCTTTACTTTTACCTCACATCATACATACATAGAAATTAATTCTAAGGGGATCATGGACCTAAACCTAAGATAATAATAATTTATAAAATATTCAGAAAATATGATGTTCTAGATATGTGTCTAGAAACATTTTTTTCTTTTAGAAAGAAGATAGGAAAAAATTTTGTGATCTTAAGTTAGGTAAAGATTCTTAAATAGTACTCAAAAGGCATAAATAATTTTAAAAATCTAAGATATTGAAATTCATGCAGATAAAAAACTTTTTCCCACCAAAAGGTAACATCTAGAAAATGAAAAGGCAATCCAAAGATCGGGAGAATTAATTTGCAAACATATATCTGATAAAGAACTTATATCCAAAATATATAAAGAACTCTTACAACGCATTAATAAGATGAACAACCCTCCCCATCCCCAAATTTAAGTCATCAAATGTTTGAATAGACATTTCACAAAAGAAGATATAGCAATGGCCAACAAGCTCATAAAAAGATGCCAACACTATCGGTCATCAGGAAAATGCAAAATAAAACCACAATGAGATATCATTTGATACCAACTAAAGTAGCTAAAACATTAAAAGGGTTATAATACTAAATGTTGGCAGAATTTGGTAAAACTAGAATTGGAAAGAGAAAAGTATGCAACCACTTAGGAAAACAGTTTGAGAGTTTCTTAAGAAGTAAAATGTACATCCATCATACAACTCAGCAATTCTACTAGGTATCAACTCAAGAGAAATTACAACATATCCAACTAAGATAGCTATAAGAATATTCATATCGACATTCTTCATGAATGTCAAATATAAGAAACAAGTCAAATGTTCAACTGATGAATGAAAATGACAGCTGTCATATATCCATATGGCTAAATACTGCATTATTACATTTAATTAAAATTAAAAGAGAGATATAAATAGTGACAGAAAGTAAAGCAGTAGTTGCCTAGTGTCAAAGGGTAGGATTAAGAATTAACCGCTAAAGAGAACAAGAGAACTCTTTGGGGTTACAAAAATTGTAAAACTTGAATTTGGTAGTAGTTGCACAAAATGTGTAAGTGTTATTATATATAAATTGTACTTCAATAAAGCTGTAAAAATGAAACTATTAAATGCTTGGGGAAAAAAACTAACAAAAGATATACTGCACTTTTATGAAGAAAATTAGTAAACTTTTTTGATAAACATTTAAAGAGGACCTAAATGAGAGACATACCACAAAAAAATAAACACACACAAAAACATATATAACTATGATCAAATTTAGTATTACCAATAATAGGACAGATATTATGTGCCTTGTGGTATGTAATAGAAAGCATAAAACATCGGGTATATTGTATTCTTGCCAAAATGTTTATCCTGAATGCAAGCATAAAGAAACAATCAGAAAATTTTTTTAATACTGATACAATAATATTAATTAATAATCGAAATTATGTGACCTACAGGAAAATATTATATCATGTCATGAAAGACCAGAAGGGAGAAAAAAGGAGACATTTAGTCACAGATATTTGGTCAAATCCCAGTCTAGATAGTGCTTTGACAGTGTTTTTTAAGATATAATTAACATTTAAAACAGTAGACTTTGAGTAAAATAGATTATCATCCTAATGTGGATGGGGCTTCTCCAACTCCATGAAGGCCTTAGGAGAAAATGACTGAAGCCCCCCGAGGATGAAAGAATTCTGTCTCTAGCCTGCCTTTAAACTTGAGTTGTAACTAATTCTTCCCTGGGTTCCAGTCTGCCAGTCTTCCCTGCGTATTTTAGACCTGCCGGCCCCCACAACTTGTGTGAGCCACTTTCTTAAAATGAATCAATCGACCTCAAGGTCTGTCTCTCTGTTTCCCTCTCCCCTCTCTCCCTCCATAGATGGACACACACACGCAGACCCCATTGGTTCATTTCTCTAAAAGACCCTAATAGATATTTATGGATCTTGATTGTATCCAGGTAAAAAGAAAATAGTTATTTAGGACGGTTGGGGGATAACTAGAAAAATTCAAATATAGGCTCAACGTCAGAAAATATTATTGTATTGATGTTAAATCATTTGGGTGTCAGAATGAAAATTAAAGAATTCTTGAGAGATACAGGCTTAAGTATTTAGGAGAGAAATGCACAGTAACTATAATTTACATCTCAGTGGTAAAAAATATATTATAGAAATATTCATATATTTGTGTAGTTCAATTTTCTGTAGGAAATTTTCCAAAATAATAATAATAATAATAATAATGGTGAGGGGGAATGATGGAGGAAATAGGTTTTTAAAAGGTCAGAGAAAAATTAGATACTACTATTCAAAGATTTCAAAAAAGAAATATAAACTGTAGAATAGTCAGACAAAATTTTATTACTCAGTGATAAATGAAATGAGCTATCAAGCTATGAGAAGACATGGAAGAAGCTTAAATGCATATTACTAAGTGAAAGAAGCCAATCTAAAAAGGCTACACACTATATAATTCCAACTATATGACATTCTGGAAAAGGTATAGAGATAGTAAATAGATCAGGGATTGCCAAGAGTTGAAGGGAGGGAAGGATGAATAATCAGAGCACAAAAGATTTTCATGACAGTGAATCTATTATATATGATATTATAGAACACCCAAAGTGAACCCTTAATGGAAATATGGATTTTGAGCGATAATAATATATCAGAGTAATAAATATTACACCCTGGTGTGAGAAGGTGAGAAGTTGATAACGGGGGAAGCTGCAGCGAGGTGGGGTGGAGGGAGATAATTTGGATACTACTCTAAAAAATAAACATTAAGTAAACACCCTTTTTAAAAAAAAATCAAAAATAATTCCAGTAAAAATTACACACAGATAAGAAAAAAATCAGCTTTATTGTTTTTAGGAGATCTATACTAGTTAGAAGATTGAAGATACACCAAGGTTAAATATGAAGAGTGGCATGAACCTATCAGGAAAGCAAATATCAAGAGTAAAGTGACCTCAAAATGTTAAACATAGTATGTGCTCTAGCAATTCCACTACTAGGAGTTAACCCAACAGAAATGAAAACACACATCCTCACAAAAACTTGCACACAAATATTCATAAAAGCACTATGTATAAAAGCCGAATAGCCCAATGTTCATCAATTGATGAATGAATAAATAAAATATGACAGATTCTTACAATGAAACATTATCAGCAATAAAAATAAAGTACTGAGACAAGCCAAAAGGTAAATCAACCTGGAAAACATTATGGTAAGTGAAAGAGATTAGGCACAAAAGACCACGTATTGTATGATTCCATTTATAGTAATGTCCAGAATAGGCAAATGCATAGATACAGAAGGTATCTTAGAGTCTGCATAGGGTTAGAAGTGAGAGAATAATGGCTTGGGTGGAAATAGGGAGTGACTGCTAGTGGTTATAGGGTTTCTTTTATAGGTAATGAAGATGTCTTAAAATTAGATTGTTTTCTCTGTTACAGAGACTAGATTATAAACTGTTAGAGTAGGGGGTCGTGATTTTGTTCTCTTCTGTATGTCTATGGTTTTGTTCTCCTCTGTATGTTTAGCACTTAATAAGTATTTAATAAACAAATGAGAAATAGAATGCATAACCAGTGACATAATTAAGAACATATTCCTAAACTCTTGAAAATGGGCTCTACTATTTTACATTCAGGAAGCACTGTCTATAATTTTTGAGGAATCAAGGAGAAATGGACAATTTTCCCAAAGGAAGAGACAACTACAGACCAAGAAAAATTTAAACTGAATTTCTGAGAAAGTTTGGGCTTCAAAGTACTGACCATTAGGAATCATGGTGATATCCCTAAACCTAATGCTTGACCAAGCAGCCTCATTGGCTGATGCGTTACACAAATCCTCTCCCTAGGTATCCAAAATAGCTTAAAATAGGACAATGATGTGGACTATTTACACATTCCAGATGCACTGACTCGAATATACAGATATGTGTCTAATGTCCATTTAATGAGTCACACCACAGAGAGCCAATTTTTATTTGATAATTGACCCCCCAAAAAAGTTACGTAAAAATATGATGGTGCTAACACACCATAATAAGAGCATGTGCTTTGGAGTATTTTTTGGAGGTGGTGAATGATTGCCACTTTGCAGTTATTCTTGGTCTAATTCTCCTATACTTATGACACTTAACTGATAAACCAAGTTGCCACAGTTAAGGGTGCAATTTCCCTACACAATTCCCCTTAGGAGATGAAGCTAAAAATGTGTGCCTCTAACCCACCAAATAAACTGATCCGAATGGATTTTCAATGAAGTTCAACCTTATAATATCCTGGGATTTTATTTCTAACACATACAAATTCACAAAGGCTCAAAAGAAATTTAGTATCATTTTTATTTATTTATTTTCTTTTCTAGTATCATTTTTAAATTGCAGTAAAACAACTTTTAGCTCATTAATTTTATATCAATGTCATATGTAAAGAAGTTAAATATTGGTACTTTTTCTAATGTTCACTCATAAATTACAGAAATTGTTTCTGTTCTTTTTGTAAATACCTTGTAACCAGGACTACCCATTAATCCATCCTTTCCATGTCTTCCTGGTTCTCCCTAAAAAATAAATACCTGTATTTTAATATATTTTTGCATTAATTTTTCTTTTTAAAGAAAAATGCTATAAGATATTTTTATTTAAAGTAAAACATGCAAGAACTATTTTTTAATCAAACTCACAGCACGTCCAGGAAGGCCAGGAAAACCATCATTCCCCTTTTCACCTTTCGCGCCCTGTATTAAAAAAGAACAGTTAAAAAAACAACCTCTACAATGTTTTAAAATTCCAACTCATACTTAAAGGAAAGTTAACTTTATTATGTAGGAACAGAATTCATGGAACTATAGCTTTTACTAGCCCTGCAACTACTGGCAGAGCATTATTTTAGCAGGGCAGTGGACAAAACCTAAAACATTGAAAATATTACTGAATGTGGAATTATTATAAGCATCTAAACACAGAAACCACATCCTGGAAAAATTAAAAGGCAAAGCACATTTTAAATACACAGAGAATAATATAATCTTCCTTCAATGTGAAGAAATAGAAAGGGCCATAGCATCAATTCTCAACGGATATGCTGTTAAAAGTTCGGAATGATCAGTAACATAATGTATTCTTATAGACCACCAGGCAGAACAGTCACCAGCTATTTTTCCATTCTTTCATTGTTCTGAATAAATCCCTGAGAAGGATGAATAAAACGAATTGCTATAATGGGGCATAGGACTGAAATTCAAATGATCTATTCCCATTATATTGAAAGACCAATATAGACACTTAGTTTTGTGATCCATACTTCCCTTTTTGCCATAAAATCCAGGTAATCCTTTATCTCCTCTGGGGCCCATTTCACCCTAAAAAACATAAATATTGAATTTAGAGAGCTATGAATATTTCCCCTATATTAAAAAAAAAACAATACCAATTATAAACAACAGTTTAGAATTCCAACATCAAAATAAAACAGAAACAAAATAAATTTTATATACAAAAGTCCTATTTTCCAGGCTTTATAAATAAAAACATGGAAAAATAAGGACAGTTGATATTATAACAGAGTCTATAATATAGGGCGCATGATAAGAAAATTTACAAATAGTAAATAGTAAATTTTTAAATATTTTAAGATTTACAACTGGAAATTTTAAAGGGAATTTGGAAAAGCTTTATGTGAATTATGATATTAATCTTAACTTAATCATTTACTTTAATACAATTTAATTTATATGTGAGCATTTATTTATAACATGTTTATAACATATTTGTCACATAGAACACTTTTGATTTGAAGTAAAATATGGCATTGCAGAATTTTGAAAGACAAAATTTCTTCAACCTTTGATCCTGGCATTCCATGAAGCCCAGGAAAACCTGGAAGTCCACGGTCACCCTGAAAATAAAACTGAAATTAATTAAAGAAAACATTTCACCTTAAGAAATAATCATCATATAGCCTTCAACCTTACCCTTGCCAAAATCCATTGAAAAGAAATCTGCAAACAGTTGAATGCACATTTACATTAAAACCACATTTATATGAAAAATTAATCCTCATTTATCAGGGTTTATGTTCAGAGAAGCTAAGTACCTGGGAACCCAGGGGAATCTCATCAACAATCCTGACCACACCCTTAGAGAGCAACCACCTATTCCAAAAATATTTAACTCAAGACATATGAGTTAATTGAAATGATTTAGTTCTAACACTGTGGAATCATCTTCTGAGGTCCCAACTGTTATAGCTGCCAGCCCCTGAAAGACACATGGACCACCAGGACTCAGTGAGTTACAGGAAACACACTCTTTGTTCAGCCAGCTCGATCTTCCAGGGGTATGCAGACCCCAAATTAAGCAGCCTCGAAATGTAGAGGTGCAGGGTTTTTAAGCCCAAAACTCCATTCTTCATTCTGTCTGAACACAAAGGGCTATCTTCTATTCACTACCTGTCAACTCAGAGGTCAGGTGGTAAGCCGGGTTACAGAAGCAGAAACTTTGTTTAGAATGTTATGTTCCTATACTCAAAGGCCTACGTGTCCATAGCGATAGTCAAACAGTAATTTCAAGTAGGAGTCAATTTTTCAGCCACCACACAACTAGTTCAAAAAAGACCCTGAACTGAAAGTTTCAAAACACGTTAGGACTCTGTGGAATTTTTTTTTAATTGCTGATCTTACTAATTGTTCATAGTAGTTATCTACTCAGATATGTCTATGAAAATGAAAGGTTTTAAGTTATCTCCAAAAGAGGGGAGATGAAGAAAACTCACAACAATTTCATAGAAACAAAAAGTGAACCATATTTTACATCTATCTGTATTATACCCAAAATTATTTGCCTTTTACCACCGCCACAAAAAAAAAAAAAAGATTTTTATCTGGACACATAGCTGCCCAACTAAAGACTATTTCCCAGTTTCCTTTGCAGTTAGGCATGGCTATGTGATTAAGTTCTTACTAGCAAATTGTATATAAGACTAAGGTGTACAACTTCTACATCACTGATTAAAAGTTATTGTTATGACTTCTCTTTCATTCTTCCCATCTTAATGGAATGCAGATAAGACAGTGACTAGTGAGTGATACAGCCTTCGCTATGTAGAGAAGAATACTCTGAGTCCATGAATGAGTTCTTAGATTACATGAGAAAAATAAACACCTTTCTCATTCACCACTGCATTTCGAGATCAATTTGTTTTTAGTCTAAACATAGGTAGTATTTTTATAGCTTGTAATGGATGTCCTTCAAGAGTAACAGCTTACCTTTTACTACTTTCATTGTCCGTGTGTGTGTGTGTGTGTGTGTAGAGAGAGACAGAGAGAGAGAGGGACAGAGAGAGACAGAGAGAGACAGAGAGACAGAGAGACAGACAGACAGACAGACACACCTCCACTAAGAGCTCATGCATTCTCAAACTTGTTGACTCAGGAAACATTCTGAATTGATGATATGCCAGGAAGCGCGATCTCAAATGCACCAGTGGATGACAGTTTTGATGTTTCTTTTATAC
This sequence comes from Rousettus aegyptiacus, assembly GCF_014176215.1. Lineage (NCBI taxonomy): Eukaryota > Metazoa > Chordata > Mammalia > Chiroptera > Pteropodidae > Rousettus > Rousettus aegyptiacus. Next base: position 109,631,800 of record NW_023416284.1, read on the forward strand.
ATTTGGAATTAAGAGCAGATAGCAACAAATATTACAGGAAGATGGGAGAAGTACAGGATAAATAACAAGATTATGTGCTACTTTGAAGATGGTTATACTTCTGAGGAATCTATAAAAGAGGATTACTCTGACATTTCAAAGATGTGTTAATCTAGATGTATAAGAACAATGGATAGGGCTTGTTTAAGGCAAAGATAAACCCTGCACTAAAAAAGTTATATGCCTGAGGCATGACTACCCACCATTCCTGCCAATTAAGAATTTATGATCAGAACACCCTGTGAGATTACTTTCAGGCATATTTATTACAGAGGCCCTTTTTCATTCACAAACTTACATCCCCCAAACTCGACAATTTAGCCAAGCAAAGGATAAAAGAAAAAATTAAATAGGATTTAGGGGGAGACCAAGATACATAAAAAAAACTGAATGATTTTCTTTCCCCTACCATGTAGACTACTAATAGAAGAACCAAAGCCTCCTTTTGAATATATTTTTTTCCCTTTTGCTAGAGCAGAAGACTAGTAACAAAGTACTTAGAGAAAGAAAAGAGATTAAAGAGAACAATCTGAGCTAACTCTTTAGAAGACTGAAATGAGATAACCAGTTGAAAGCCAGCTAGAAGATACACTCTTGATAAGATGGAATTTAGCTGGGCAACAATACTTGATAAAACTACAGAAGAAAGGGGCAAACCAGGCTTATAAAGTTAAACAAGGCCCCAGTTTCCATTCTCTGGCTAAGAGTTGTAGAAGACATTGTTGTGGTGCATTCAAATCTAAGACCCATGGAGCCAATTGAGATGAATTATGAGCCTTTATTAGCCAGCCTGAGACTGACTCTCCACCACGCAGGGTCAGAGAATCAGCCCTGAGGCCCCAAAAGAGGTGGTTTATAAAGCCTAGAACCACACTCTGGTTAACATCAAACAAGCAAGCAGATTAACCACACCCTGGTTAACATCAGACAAGCAAGCAGATTACAGAAGCAGAAGTTGGCCTTTAGGATATCTTTGCCTAGAACCACACCCTTAACAATATAACTTTCAAACTGTAATTTACAGGAGATGACAAACAAATCTCAGACGAAGTGAGAAAACCAGGAGCACATTCACCCATACTCAGACAAAAAAAAAAAAAAACATAAAAAATCTGGGCAGAGCTACCCTCATGTGCATAAGCAAGACTTTTAACGAAAAAAGGCATGGTCCATGTTAACATACAGCAGTTAAAAGGGACTCTGCAGAGAAGCTGGGAGCAGAGACACTTAGCGAGCAAAATGGTTGGGGAATATTGAGACAGTATCTACAAAATACAGAACACAAGAAAGTGTGACTTAAACACATTATACTTAGCCAAGTTATGGTCAGGGTTTAAAAGAAATTGGTAGCAAAGAAGTGGTAAAGTTAACCCAAAGTTTATCCACAATGGACATATAATGTGACAAACAAATAAATGCTTTTGTGTTGGCCACTAAGCCATTGGATCATCTGTTACTGCAGTATACCTTAGCCTAACAAATAATATAAAAATTGGTATACTAGAAAGAGGGGGCTGCCAAAACAATAGTGAAAAATATATACGGCACTGGCTTTGGGGCTAGTGAGCAGTTAAAATAATTACTGAAGGTTAGAAAAATGATGATACATGTAATACAGTGGTGAATATTTGATAAAAACTTTTCTTGTAAAAACTTGCAAAGGCAAATAACGCATTAAATGAACTTACAGCTAGAGGTAAAGAAATGAGAAAACTGAGTGTTGGTATCATGAATTGATTGGTATTGGCTGTATTTAACACGGTTTTGTACAGAGTGCGTCATTGGACTACTCAGGCCTAGAAAAGAAGCTGATTCCTAAATTCCTATTATGGAGTCACTGCCATAGCTTATCACTAATCATAGAACAGAGTACATCCTAAGTGAAGATGAGAAAGAGTTTAGAACCAAGCAAATATGACACACTCTGTAAAAATTTAATAAAAGTTTCCCAGTGATGCCAATAGAGAAAAAAGAGGACAGAAAGAGGCATAGCAGCCAACACATGAGGTAGGATATGGAATGAATGGTTCTTCATAATAAACTGAGATGCTAAATCCTTTATAGATAGTTAAAAGAAAAGAGGTCAAAAGATCAGGAAACAATCAAGGCTTTGCAAAAGTATCCAGAGAAGTAGTGAAAACCTGAGCACCCACAGGTCAGCAAGCACCATATATATAGGAGGGAGACTCAACACAACCTGACTTCGAAGAATATTTAGAAAGGGCATAGCTAGTGCTGTTTTGGAAGCAGAGCCTCTGAGAAAAGAACATACATAAGAAGAAAACTGTGGTACCAGCCTTCCATAAAAGGGAGAGAAAGCTTTTCTCAAAATCCCAGGTTACGATAATTCCACAGATTCTCTGGATCAAATGAAGCAAATTATTTTATTAGAAAATAGTGTGTGTATATGTGTTTATTTAATATTTTATTATTTATTATGTTAATTACAAAAAAAATTATATCAATATGTTAATCATTACTATACTTACCAACAATATGTATATTTATATATTTGCTACACAAATTTATATTCCCGTGAGTTTATATTTAATAATGTTACAATAATAGACTCTGTTAAAGGAGGAGAGGAAGTGAGAAACTGCAGAGTGAGTAAAGGCATACTTATACTGTGATGCGAAACAAAGAAATGTGGTGTTAGCTCAAAGAAGCTATGTGGTTGATTTCAGATGGGTCATCTTTTGCGCTCTTGTGAAATTTTAGCTAAGAAAAAACTAATGACACAGGTGAGAAGAGCTAATTAAAATACAAGGTAATGAAGAAGGATGGGATCCTGAGCACAAGGGGAAGATTGGGTATTATGTGAATATTTCATCCATATTAACAGTATAGAAGGCAGAATGTAGGTATATACACAGGTAAGAGGGTAGATGTAGTGGGCGTAAGTTTAGGGAATTCCTGTGTGATTGCATCACATGGAGCACTTCAACATTTAAAGAAATGTTAAAAAAGGTATTTCCAAAACTTTTACCTTAGGTAAACTGCAGAATGGTGGTCCCAATGAACAAATCATCACCATCATCATTTTCATCACTAATTTATAATGCTTAATCTTCAAAACAAGGCTATGAAGTAACACCATGGCACCCACTTTCCAGATTTCGAAAACCAGGTTTAAAGAGATTAAGGAGCATGACTGGGGGATGGGATTGGGGAGGGGCACTACGGGAGTAGCCCAGCCTGTAACTATTTGAAGCCTCTCTCACCTTACTTGGTGGTCTAGTGGTTAGGATTTGGCACTCTCATAGGCCTCTCTGCCCTCTCACGCCCCATTCCTACCCCACACACATGCATGCACACACGCACGCACCAGTGTCTGGGCTACAGTGCTTTCAGAAAGCTACACAGGTAGATTATTCTCTTTTTGAGAAAGCAGGAAAAAAAGGCAACTCTTTCTTCCTCCTATGTCACTAGTGACTTTGGTTTAATTTTTTAAACTATTTTTTGGGGGGTTGTGGGGAGGCTTCAGGAACACTGGAAGAAGTAAAACCACTAATGCACTAAGTTTTAACTTATTATTCCCTAACAACTCTTTTAGCTTGGTCTTTTGTCACTGCTCTCAACATGTGTGTGTGCATATACATAAATATGTATATGTGTATATATTTATTTGAATTATTTAATTACGATTGACTTTATAATAGAAATAACTAACACCATGTAATCTTTGGACTTTGAAAGCTCAGATAATGAAAGTAAAGGACTTAGTTAAGCAGGAAAGTGTTATTCTTCACAAAATATTCTGGTATGGATGGTGAGGACAATGGGAAAATGAGATCTTGAAGGAACCATTTAAATGTCAAGTTCTGTAACAAAGAAATAAAATGAAGTGTATAATTTGTTCTATAATGATAGCTTAGATATAATTAGTACATTTTATTTCTAAAACCCAGAAAAAAGGTCATGAGTTTCTACAAAGTCTGGATAGGTTAAAAAACAAATTTTTAACACTTTGTGCCTCCAGAATTGAATTTGTCATGAAAAAGTTTCATACACTATTCAAAACCCATAAATGCATATCGGTTAACCAATATAACCAAATGTTTTAACAAAATATATTTCTCCATGTGATTTAAGTACATTAGGTTTTCTTAATATTAAAAAAGTATTTTGAAGTACTTAAAGTATTTTGTAGATTCCAAAGAATAGCTTTAAAGCATGTTATAAAGTTGGTTACCAACTGAAGACTTCTTGGTAGATAGCCGTTCCTTTCGATTTTAAATTCAGAGAAAAAAATCCTGCAAAATCTATGCACATTTGATTTGTCCGCTATGTGAACAAATGTTAAAGTAAGCAAGGAAGTGTATCTAATTTTAATTATCTTAAGTGGAAATTCCTACTATGGAAGTTTTTGGAGGAGATCCACAAAATAGAAATTGTTCTGGAAAAATATCCTAATAGAGAACAGTATTGTGTGGAACAATCTCCTAAATGCCACTTTGTGATGCCTGGAAAAAATACCCTGCACTGCCACAGTCAAGGCCATCTCAGGGGTATACTTTTTAACATTTCCTTTTCTGAAAATCAAAGAACCAGGTTATAGAGGAACAACCAAGGAAAAGTCTTTAACTAACTTATTAAATTACTTCAACTCTAGATAAAAAGCTCTGAAGCCACGGAGAATGTTAGGTGGAACTTAGATGATAGCATGTGGTAATTTTAGGCCCCCAATGACTGTGTCAAATCAGATTTATGCCCAAACAATAAATTTCCTAAAAAAATCAATTTTAAGTGAAATCATTACTGGGCTAAAAACAGACATTTTTGCATAAACATACATCTTATTTATCTATTTTGATAAAGGTAAAAATCATAGGTAATTTAAAAAATCATAATCAACATTAAAGACAGCATAATACCCCAAAACAATAGAGCAGTTGGCTTGAGATATGACTAATAGAATTTATGTCATTCCTTTATTTTTAAAAAAGGCATATCTAGTCCCAAGGAAACTCACTCCAATTCTTTTAAGATGTATAAAAATATCCTTTCATACCTTGTCTCTAAAACCTCAGTAAATGGAAAAATAAATTTATTAATTTATCTATTCATAGATGCAATCTCTCATATATGCATATGTTTATGTATCCCCCAATGCCAAAATCAGGTTATTTTTTAAGAATGTCAAAAAAAATAAATAAATGAACAAACAAAAAAAAACCAGCGGTGATCCTGTAGACTAGAATGTAGATCTCCTCAAAATAGGTCTCCTCTTCAGCTTCCTAGTGGAATTCCCCATTCACCCAGGGGAAGGAGGTTAAGTTGTTTCTCAGGATATCCCCAGAATGTGAAATTATATAAGGCATCTCCCATTCCTGTGGGCCTGGCCTGCTCGCTTTCATCTCTTAAGATGCACCTCCATCATTTAAAATAGGCAAAGATTACTAAGTGACTAAAAACATTCGTAAAGGCCCAGGACTACTCTGTAGATGAGAGGATTTTATACTATTTCTTCGGGAATAATGTCACCTACTGCTATTGCTCCACTTCCTTTAAGTCTCCCCACATTATAAAGCTGCCTCAATCTATATTATCATTTCTGTTTCTTTTCCAAGCACTAACCCTCCTGTTTGCCATGCCCTGCTCATGACACATTCCAGCCCGCCCTATGCTGCAACCCAATAGCAACTACACTACTTGATGAATAAAGGAGAACAAGAAAAAAGAACAATCATTTAGTTAAGAAAAACACTGTACCAGGAACCATGCTAAATATTTCTCTTGCGTTATCTCATTTAATCCTCACAAAATCCTATAAATAAATCTCTATTGTCTCAATAAAGAAAATAAAATTCAAAGACATTAAGTAACATGCCCAAGATCCAATACTTGAAAGTGGCAGATCCATAATGAGATCTGCCAGAGAGCCATCCAAACATACTTCAGCAGCTATAATTTCTGCAGCCACCATGAACGACCATAAAAACACAAAATGAATATGGTTTACATCAGTGTTTCTCACATATGAATGCTGTACACATTTTAAAAAGGTAATAATTTTGTAAGGATTGTAGTTAGAAAATTGGTACAGGTTTTTATCAAAAGCAAATGGTAAAATGCCTTCAAAAAACTTAGAAGATTTGCTTTACAAATTTAGCTAACAAATCAACACGGAGAGCTGAGCAAATACAAATGGTCATTTTGGATGTGGACCAGCTATCAGGGACAGTGGGCCCTGACTGAATAGATGGGCAGGTATTAATATATTGAGCATGTTTAAAGAACATGTACTTTAATAGAAAGATTGGCAAATCCTAAAGCAGTAAAAAAGGAAAGTCAGTAGTTCAAATGTTGTTTGTACCCACTGAAGTTCTAAGTGAGAAGTCCAGTAAGGCTAGGTCAACAGGCCACCTGCCAGATGGTAGATATGTGGGTATTGGGTTATCTGTGGCTAATAGGGGACACATTCCATCTATATAATTCTCTCTCCTCTCAGAAGATAGCTCCCCCTAGACCTTAACCACAAGGAGAGAACATGGCATCAAGACAATGTCAGTACTGGTTTCATCTGACAGTGGTCATTGATGATAACTACTTCAAACTAGTGATAAAACCTTTATTAGTCAATGGCCACTGACAAATTTTTGAGCCCATAAATCTTGGAATTTACCAAGGTGAACACTGGTGAATGGGAGTCATCATAGGTAACTTTCTCTTCTTCAAGTGACTAAATAAACTGGACACATTTTTGTCTTCTTTGAGTGACTAAACGTTTTTGTGTGTGTGTTTACCTTTTCACCATCTCTGCCTGTTTCTCCTTTGTAACCTGGTAGTCCTCGTGCTCCCTAAATTAACCACAAAATAAAATTCTGTTAATTATGTTTTTCTGATTCACTAGAAATGGGATCTCTAAACTGTGTATAAATAGATCACGTACTTGTATCCCTGGGGATCCTGGAACACCCGGTGATCCTGCAATTCCCTGATATCCCTAAAAGAAAAAAAAGCAAAAAATATTAACATTTCATCATATTCACAAAGAGCAGCCCACCATTTCAGGACTCATGCCTGTCTCGAGTTTCTTACACCTGAGACTTCATTTAGCTTAAGAAACCAAAATAACAAAGTACCCAATGTTTAATAAGGAATTCATATTTTTTGGTCTTTATAAAAAAGGTCTTAAATATCTCTAGGTTAATTTTTTTAAAAAACTAGAAATGCTTTGATTAAAAGAGGCTTCTTTGATGGAAATATAAAGCCAGTGTTCGCAGGTCTTAAAGAAGTGTTCTGCACATGATGTATTTAACATATTTTGGAGAAAAACATTTAAGATTGGAGGATTAAACAAATGGAATACATTTTTAAACTACCTGATTAATGGCCATCTGAGTTAATCCCTAAAATAAATTAAACCTTGAATGTTATTCTTCAGAGCAAGCCTTATAACAACAGCCTTTGGATTGTTCATTTTAAAAAGCCTCTGATGTTAACCCCAAGAATGTGGCTGTGACATGTCCCTCCAACCCCCACCTCCCAGGGCTGAGCTGTCTGCTGAGATGAGCACTTTCATCTCTATTGTTCCTTATACATCCCTTCAGAAACTGGACACTTGGTAAAATAGTACTTTTTTAGACAGGGGAAAATTATTCATTCTTCACTCAGCACATGGCAACAAAAGTCCAAAACAAACTTGCAGGCTCTGAACATTTATCTAGGCTTCCCAGAGTCAGTGTCAGGTAGACTTGGACCACCCAGTACCTGTGAACACATTTACCACTCTTATTCAGATCCCGTCTTTTTCCCATTCTCTGTTCCTGTCCATCTTTCTCAGATCTCACTGTTTGTGTACATTTTTCCATTGTCAAAAGTATTAACACAGATCCCATTAATGTTTCCAATTACATCTTCATCCTTAAATGTAAAAGCTTCATTTTCATGTGGGTACTCATGGGTATCTGTACTGATCTTTTATTCACTCAATCGTCAGTATATTTTTAGCTGCAAGTTTAGAGACATAATAAGTCCCTGCTTTTCCAGTTACATTTTTAAATATTCTTTTTACTATTCTTTGCTAGCTCTAACAACAACAACAACAACAACGACAACAACAATAATAGTGGTTGTTTCAAAAGATCAGTGTTATCGTTTTTCTCCTTTTACAAGCACTTGTATTTCTTATTTTGTAAAATGCTCTGTTACTCCTAGAGTGATAACTTTATAATTTCTATCACCAACTATCACCCTTTCCTTGATACCCCATTCAATTCTTCACAGAGTGTATCATTATGCTTTCTCCAGGATTTCTCAAACTCAAATTTCTCTCTTGAGTCACTTTGCCCAATCCTTGAACATTTTACTTCACCAGTGAACAAGTTTCATAATCATCCTTTTCTATACTCCATACAAAACAACCTTCAATTTTTCAACCCTACCGTATGCTGTCTGGGCTAGCACTGTCTCTCTATCGCTGAATGATGTGCCCCTTTGAGATGAGCAACCAGGTCTAATTCATTTCTATATTTTCAGCATTGAACAGATTGTTTGGCAAATTTTTTGTTATTTAAACAAACAAGGAAGTTACTGCCATACTCCATACAAGTATGAAAAAAATCTTTCCCCAAGGAACCAGCATATTGAAACTTTTAGTAATACCATGTGGTTCATGTTCTCAAGATTGGTCAGATGAAAGAAGTTAGTCTATAGAGTTTGCTCAGCCTTATATCTGTACCACTGTAGTTTTCACTGAATCTCTTCATCAACATCTTCAGAATCAATAGGCATGGAACTGAATTTCAACTCCAGCACTGCTAGCACATGCCCGAACAGAGCTAAGTTACTTATGAATGTCACTACTTGGGATGTCCTTCAGATTCTTCGAACCTTCTATGCACTCTCTGGATAGTCTGACATGATTTATAACAGGTTGTTGTAATTGGGAAAAATAATAATAGCAATGATTTATATACTCTTTGTCATGTTCCAGACTAAATACTTCATTTAATTCTCACAACCAGTCTTAAATGTAGGCTCTATGTTATCCTCATTTTAAAATGAGGAAACCAAGGCATAGAAAGTTAAGTTGCTTCTACAAAGTTACATAGATAATAAGTTGATAGAACCAGTTGTGATACCATCTATCAGAAAATGCTTCATGGAAGATCAGATCTTATGATTCTAGAATGATTAATAATTATGCAATGAAGCCCATTACACCAGATTACTTTTAAATTGTTTAAGGTTCTAGGTACTCAGAGGAAGGGAATTTTCATAAAATCCCTCAAAAGAAAGTTACCATGGGGATTAGCTATTTATCAGAATGATTGGTCATCTGCAAAGTTCACATTTAACGAATTATTTTTCTTTCACATTTTTTCAAAAGTTAAGCCAAATGCCATATCTGCTTTATTACTTTTTTCAGAAAGTTAATCTCTTATAGAAGATCAAAAGTTGCCATGCTGTCTGTCTCCTTCAAAGAAGTTAATGTAATGAATTTTTAAAGAAAGATACATCACATTTTAGGGGATTTAAGCAATGCGGAGATGTCCCAGACTGTGTTCCCAGCTCACCTCTGACTCATAATGTGACCTCAGGCAGAGTCATCAAATCCCCAAATCCTAGGAGGCAACACAGTGAAGTGGAAAGACAAGGAATTTTGAAATTGGAAAAGACTTTGGGCCTAATTTTTGCTCCTTCCTTTCTATGGGATTTTGGCTAAGTCACTATGCCTAGTTAAGCCTCAGGGTTTGTTTATTTGTTTGTTTGTTTGTTTGTTTACCATGAAACAGGATAATGCCTGCTTCACTTATGAAAAGAAACGAATAGTGTCACAGGTGAAAGTGTCTGGCAGACATTAGGAACTCAATAAATGCAAGTTTCTTTTCTTTTCTTTAGACTGAGTGCCTGTTACACAAAACCATGAGAACACTTCTGCAGAACATTACTCCGTAGCCTTAACAGCCACTGTTAGTGTAGAAGAAATGGCAGGTCCAGTCATTATCACTATGATTTTACCCTTTTTCAACATTCATACCAACGTAATCCGGAACATGTGAACAAGGACTCAGCATATTTCATATGGCTCTTCTTTTGGTTTTGTTTTTGAAAGGACTACAGTGTAGGAAGAATAAATGCTTCCCACAATACGAGAAACAAGCTATTGTTGGTCTTTTTTTCTTAACTTACAATGAGATGCAGTCTTGAAATCTTAGTTGTATAAAAAAATTAAAAATTATTATAGAATTGAGAGGAAGCATGATTAGTAACAAAATAAAACAAAACCAACACTACATCCAATCTGGGGGCTATCAGGGCAAATCACCAGGAGAAATTGGATAAAATTCAGAAAAACAAATTTTGGACTAAAAATCAGGAAAATAAAGGTTAACAGGGAGGAATATTACAGCAGAGAACAATTTCCAAGAGGAGCAAGAAATAAAACATTGGTTGACTCATAGCAGGGCACACTAAAACAAGAAAAATGCCCTGAAATAGGAAAAATGATAAGCTTTTCATATACATTACTGAGTTTTTATTTTTATAAATATATATTTCTGTGTGACTTACACACCATCTTTTACTGCTTAATATTATTCACCATTAATTTTACCATTTTGCTATTATTAGCAGGTCCAAATATCCACACCACCCCCATCTGCAAGATTTCTGACAGTACTTAAGTCTTTTCCATGTTCAGAAAAAGTTTCTTTGTAAATGAGTCATTTTATAGGAAAAAAATATTCTTGCTGCCAAATTGTAGGGTTGAAGTACACAGAATCAATTTACTTTTCTTCCATGATTCATAGTTACAATGCTCCAGGAAAGATGTATAGCTTTGAAATGGAAATTGGAAATAAAATCATCAAATGTGTGAGGGTCACAATCTCTTCTGAGCCAAATTCTAATCATACCATAAAATTGTCTGCCAATCTAAATACATGTTTTAAAAAAAAAAATGAGGAGGGGAAAGTAATTAGTTTCCTTTAAATGCTCTAAACTGAATGAGAATAAGATCCAGAGAAATTATTTGGGATATCACTCTTATTTTTAATGCAAGAATGTGATATAAAGTTTATTCTGCTACATAATTGCCTTCAAAGTTTCCAAAATCCCAACAGATGCTTAGTGTGATATAGCCAAGGTAACTAGGCAACCAAAATCAAATGTATGTCCACTGTGAATTCTTCCAGTCATTGGCAGACTTCATAGCTCTATACAACTAAATTCCAAGAATATTCATGAATCTCTATCTTTCCATGTACATAATTAATATTGGAAGTATTTTGTTTTCCACGTAACCCAACTATAAGTCAAGTAGTTTATAAGCTTCAACTGATCAAATTACTTGACTAACAGATCACATTAATGTAACATTACACCTAAGCTAAGTTCTGAGAAATAAGTGTAATGCTATGAGAGATGAAGAGTAGGCAGTGAGAGAAGTCTTTCCCCTAGCACATAAGCTCAAAGGAACACTTAAAAAAGCACAGTGCATAAAAGAATCCCATTCATTGTGCCATGCATCATTATAGGATAAGTCATATCTCTGGAGATGATAGAAGAGATGTATGTATGTATTCAAGAGTAAAATGGTAGACTGCATGCTCTGTGAACAGTTTGTGGGTTTTATAAAAGACTTTTATCTTTATCCAAGCCACTAAACCAGTGAACTCCTAAACCAGGAGGTCACACAAGCAGTCTTGAGCTTTGAAGAGTTCACTTGCAACAGTGTAGAGAATAGATTGAAGGGAGAAAGGAAAAGCATGAAGATCAGGTGAGAGGTTTCTGCAGGGAAGAGATAATGGTAGGTAGAACCTGAGTCCATTCAAGGTATAGTTAGTCTAACCTGACGATGGGTTACAGAAGGGGAGGAATTTGGAGTTGTGGAATGATGCCCAAGATGCTGGCTTGTACAAAAGGATGGCTGATGATATCACTGACTGAGGGAGGGACTCTGGAGGAAAATATGGTTCATTTGAAAGCAAAATGTAAAGTAGCACAAAATTTTTTCAATAGTTTAATGGAGTAAGATAAACGATTTATATTTGACGAGAAGCTATAGGCTTCTTTTGGGGAAAAAAAAACAGAATTGCTTCTTCAAATTAAATCAAACTACATTTACTATAAATAAAATTTGATCTAACTCTAATTCTCCCTCTGTTAGGTAAAGGTAGATGAGTGATGTATACAAAGCAACATCATCTGTTTTCCTACAATAATTTGCCTTGAGCTAAATATGTGAAAGAAAAACATTGCCTATCTTTGACAAATAATCTCTGCAAATATAGCTTGGTTCACAGAATTTAATTAAACTTAAGTAAATTGCTTCATTCCCCAAGTAAGGTGACACTTAAAGTTATACTAAGCTTAGTTCCAAAGGAGAATAAACAACTTTTTAAGGTAACATACCATTTTAATAATTCTTATTTCCCAGCAGAAATCTCTAGTAATTTTGCTTTATATTCAAAGGGAAATGACTAATAGCAAACCCCGTTTCCTCTCTTGCTGTCCTGAAATATTCTTTCCATACTACTTACTATTATCTGATATTATTTACTTATTTTTAAATTATTACTATGGATTGATTATACGTTTCTCCCCAGTGGAATGTGAGCTTAAAAATAGCAGTTTTCCTCTATTTTGTTCTTAGCTATATATCCTTAGCCTAGAAGAATGCCAGGAAAACAGTAAACACCCAACCAATATTGAGTACATGAGTGGATGAATGAAAGAATGAATAAATAAACGAACAAACATATAAATAGTTATTGAGACCAACCAGTCGGTATCATGGAGGGCTCTAGAAATAATCGTAGAAATGGCTCTGTATTCACAGAGATTACACTTGAACGAAAATACAATATAAGCATAAGTTTATTTTAAAAATCCCAAATGCTAGATGTGAAACCGAACAATTCCTTGAAGAATTTAATAAATATACAAATAACATTAGCATATATATGTCTATACACATCGCTATTGTATATACTATCTATAATACATAAAGTATAAGTAATCTATTTAAGAGACATGAGATAAACTTGGAAAGATTCATATATGAGATTTACATGACAGACGTGTTAGAGAAAAATGATTTAGCTAATCAACTTAGCTTTGTCTAGGACGCTTTATGGAACAGATAATTTTTAAATAATAATTTATTATAGAAAAGTAAAATAAATAGTTCACTTGAGGCAAATGGTTCATGTTTTAGTTTATCAGTGAGACTCTCATGAGGGTGTGTGTATGTTTTGGAAGTGGGAGACAGTGAGACAATAAATCCTTTTGTGAAGAAACTCAAACTGAGGTGAAGTGAGGGTTCAGGTAGAAAATATTCTCTCTAGAAGGATGTTTTATCCACTTCATAATTAAGCTGCCCCCTTTAATTCTCTTTTCCAAGCCAAAGAATAGTTATTTCTTTGGCTTTTATTCTAATATATTCCATTTTTAAAGTCTGTAATCTTCATGGCACTCAGCTCTAAATTTCTCACAGCTCTTACACTGTTAAGTACACAGTTGGCACCATATTCAACTAAAAGTCTGAAAAGAGGAAAGCATTAAAAAAAAGCCTGTGTCATGCACAGGTCCTATTGTTCTACTACTGATTATTTATCCCCTGCAAAGTTTACTCTGCAAGCCTCAGTGCTAGTTTCCCCCATTCTCTTTCCTCTTATTGTCTACCATCATGCTTGAGTATTTTAAAACAGTATCTTTTGTTTGGAGTAAACCTGAAGTTCAGTAAATCCTTCCCCCCACCCCCCCGCCCAGGCTGTCTTTGGAGTTCTTGCTCTCCCAGTTACTCTCTTCTAAGTGAAATCCAGATCCTATATATTCCTATAGTGTAGTATACTCTACCAAATCCAAAACCAGGACTGTCATCTTTCTTAATATAGACATTATTTATTTACTAACAATGCCAAAAATTGCAACAGCCTTTTGCACAGCTTCATCACATATGTTGATCCCTTTTCACCAAAGTTAAATTTAAATAACATCTCCCAGACATATGAGTCATATGTTCATTCCAGTTAAATTTTACTATGTAAGAATAGCCATTTTCCAAGTTTCTCAAATCTTTGAGGATTTTCATGTCACCCCAAACACCAAAATAAATTCCAAAAATAATATAAAAAATTGTAAGTTCTCAAAAATTATAATAAAGTAAATATATATAAAGTATCTAATGCTCAAAAAAAAAAAAAACCCCACTAGAAGAAATAACAAGAGGAAATACTTAATCATGGGAAAATTTATTTTTATGAAAATTAAAAATAAAATTATAAACCAAATAAATAAAATATCTATAATATGTATCTCAGAGAATGAATTCTCTTTGTGTATCAGAAACTCTTATTAATTGACATGCAACATGCCATCACCACTACAGAAAATGAGTAAAGGACAAGAAAGGACACTTCACACAAGAAATCACCCTGTATGTCAAACTTCTATATTCAACTACCCACTTAAAATTTCTATTAGAATGTCTAACACAAAAAGTTAATATATCCAAAATCAAACTCCTGATTTTCCTTGCCCAATTTTCTCTATCCCGTCCTTCTACATCTCATTGGAGTCATCTTTGGCTTCTCTCCCTTAAGTTTACATCCAATACATCAGCAAATCCTGTCAGCTTTAACTTCAACATATCACCTCACTACTGCCATCTTGATGCTAGTCGCCACGATCTTGCCTCACCTTAAAATCTATTCTCAACACAGAAGTCAGAGTTATTTTTTTTAAAAAATAACTTACATCACATCAGACCCTCTAGTGGCTCCTGAATTTATTCCAACTAAAAGCCAAAACCATCAAAATGGCCTAAAGAACTCGACTTCATCTCTTCTCCTTTTTCTCTCCTACCTAAACCAGTGCATCTCCTACTAATTTGCTCCTACTCCTTTCTTTATTTGTGGTTTGATAAACTCATGCAACTCTGAAATTCTCCATCTATGCTGACTACCAGTTCTTTAAGGTTTAATCCTCCATAGTGGGCTGGCTCCTATCTGAAATTTCCAGACCATTCCAAGATACGCTGCAGGGGGTGGAGACAAAGGAAGGCGCTGCATCCCTTAGTGGGACTCTCTGATCAATACACTTTTAAGTCTGACAGTAGTTGAATGCTGTCAATCTTCCTGAGTCACTGCTTAAGGGCAATGATATGAAAAATCATCTCCGGAATTCTATAGCTTAGTCTAGCTCTGTTTTGCATAAAAGCTGATGGCCTTCATGGAATCTTAGAAAATCAGTATTGGAGAGAACTTGGGCCTCATCTGGCATCATTTTCTCATTTTCCAGATTAAGAAACTAAGGGCCTTGGAAGCAAAGAAACTTTTAAGAGAAAAGCAGAAGGCGAAACAGCCCCAGATTTGTCCAATAACCTATCTAAAGCTTGGGTTTCGGTAAGTACCTTACTTTATGAATAGTAATTAATAACAATAGAAAATGGACAGAGATGAGTACTATAAAAATCTAAACTTCCACAAAATCATAAAATAGTTCTAGTATGTTCTCACATATGACCTTCTTTTAAAAGTCAATTTCATATCGGTACAATGGCTTTAATAGTTTACTACTCTGAATTACCTAGCCAGACATATAAATATTTTCCCTGCCTCTCTTTTTATAATGATAAAATAGTAAAATGCTCAGACACTGTTCTGATAGAAGTTATTTAACTGATGGAGAAATGAGAAAGCAGTGGAAGGATCTGAAAATAGCTCTCTAATTTTGGTTGAAGGCATTTTCCTTATGAAAATTAGTATTTCTCCGGAGTAGAATAATTTCCTATTTAAAGCTTCGGTTGACTTGGCCTGGTTATAATGAGAAAGAGGCTCAAATTGCTTATGGGGGGGAGGGGGTGTTAAACAGAACTAAATCCAAACAAAGCAGGATTCCCTTCAAATTGTTCCATCCAAGTTTCCTTGGTCCAGATGGCTTCAATCGCCAGCCAGAGGCTCCACCCACACCTTCCCACCCCTGCTGTATGCTGGCCCTGGACACACTTTAATGACCCTCAGCTGTTCTGGCTCCCAGGCTCACTTTCTCTTCCTGCCTGGCCACCCAATCTCATATCTCCTGCAGAGAGAAAGAAACAGTAGGAAAGGTTTTTAAGAAAAAAGTCATACCTTTGAATAAATAGAATTTGGATTAAGTATCAGTTTTCTATTGCTATTGTACCAAATTACCCCCAAAACAGTAGCTTTAAACAACACAGACTTACATTTCTGTAGGACAGAAATCCAAAATGCATCTTAGGGAGCTAAACTCATGGTGCCGGGGCAGGCGGGGGGAGGGCAGGGCAGAGGCCTGGGGGGCTGCATTCCTTCTAGAGATTCTAGGAGAGAATCCGTTCCTTCCCTTTTCCAGCTTCTAGAAGCTACCTCATGCTGATTGCTGCTTCCATTACCACATCTCCTTTTCTGATACTCCTACTTCCCACTTATAAGAACCCTTGTGATTACACTGGGCCACTCACATAAGCCAGGATAATTCCTGCATCTCAAGATCCTTAATTTAATCATATGTGCAAAGTCCCTTTCACCATGTAAGGTAACATATACTCAGGTCTTTTAAGATTAGGATGTTAACATTATCCTGTCTGCTACAGTTGGTTTGTTCTTTAACATCAGACATCATCTAATATCAACTAACATCTATTATCTAACATTTAGTATCAAATGCTACATGGCTCTATCTACATATAAAATCATTTGCACATACACAAAAACACATATTTACATGTACTGAATGAGATGAAACAATAAGTCTATTATAGCTTAAATAAGATTATTGTATCAGGCTAATTGCAACAAGTTTCTATTCATGGCAAGATATTAAGAAAGGGAAAAAATGAAGCAAACTAGAGCTGATAACCTCCAAATTGCTCAGTTTTGCCACTGAAAGAAACAAAAGCCTGCATCATTTAGCAGTGTTGTTAGGGGGGTTCTGTGTTATCATGAGGTGCCAGCAGATGAACTTCAGCTTGTGAAGTGTATCTGCTTTGGAGTTGAGACAGCAGCGCAGCTGAGAATAACAGAAAGAATACGTCCCAGGGAAGAGGTCCCCAGGCAAAAGGGGCTCACATTTATAAAACTCATCTTACCCAGTTGTGATCAGCTCACAACTCGCACCGGACCTGAGGCAGTATCTTAGGTGGGATTAGGAGTTGCAGAGGGGGAATGCGACAAGTTCACATGACACTTTAAGTAAGAAAGAGATAAGTTATAAGAGAAACTAAAAAGCAAATCTTGGCAGGTGACAGGAGTTAAAGACAAAGACAAAAAAGGAGATGTTAGGTTTGGAATCTATTCATTTCATTCAATTCAAATAGAAGCAGTCTGATGGTAAAGTTCTCATCCTATTTACTGTAAATACACTACCAGCTATTTCTATACTTAAAGGTTTGGCCCTCTATCCCATATAAAGGTTTAACTGCCCATACTCTTATCCAGGCTAAATGCTCCTCTTGCTTGTGGAACCAATGGTCTCCCACCTACTTAAGAATATTCTTCCTGCAAATATCCCCAAATTTCCAAATAATCAATTTTACCCTTTCTGTCTTATTTTATTCATCAGGATTCTTGTGATTACACTGGGCTAATCGCACAAGCCAGGATAATTCCTGCATCTCGAAATCCTTAATTTAATCAAAGTTACTTTTGCCATGTAAGGTAAAATACATTCAGGTCTTTTAAGATTAGGACATTAATTAATTATCCTAATTATCCTATACTTATCCATTATAACATTATAGAAAATGCTATAACATCTCCCATCTTTTTAAAACCCTTTTAGGCCTCATCTTTCTCTATCACTCCATTTTTCTGCTCCTTATTATATCCCTTAGAAGCATTTATATTCACTGTCACCATTTTAACTTCTACTCTTCTCTTGAACCCATTTCAATCTAGCTTTTGTACCCAACTTTCCTGAAACCCTATTTATCAAGGTGCTCAATTACTTCCACATAGTAAATCCATTGGTCTAGGCACAGATCTCATTTTTCTCAACCTCTTAGCAATAATGACACAACTGATCATGCTTCTTAAAATGCTTTGGCACTTGGCTTCTGGGATGCCACACTTTCCTGGTTTTCCTCCTACTTCACCAATTCTTTCTGAGTTTCCTCAGCTGTATCTTTCCCTTTCTTCTCTGTAAGAGAGGCTTAAGTTCAGTGCACTGCCACTTTCTCTTCTCCAGCCATTTGTACTTACTCCCTAAAAGATCTCATATAATTAATAAAGAGTGTCACCCACATAATTAACCTTCTTGGTGGTTTTAGATACATATACATGCTAAAGAGTCCCAACTGTATATTTTCATTCTTAAACATATCCCTGAACTCAAGATTCTTTTCTCTAATATTCTAGGAGACACCTTCGGCATATCCAAAAATGCATTCTCAATTTCCTCCATAAATCCAACATCTCCCCCAGGGTCACCCAGCTTAGTGAACAGCACCACAATTCACCCAGTTGTTCAAACTAAGATCCTCTAAGTCTTCCTGGACTCTTTTTTTCATGCCTCACATCGAATTTAACAGAAGTACTGGTCAGCTTTACATTAAAAAATAATCCAGAATCTGATCACTTCTCTTCCCTTCTATCACATCGCTCTAGTCCAAGCCATTCTTACTTCTCACTTAGAATCTTGAAATAACCTACTATTTGGTCTCCAGATTCCACTTTCATCCCATATAATCTACTCTCCACATAATACTCATAATTATCTTTCTAAAAAGTAAGGCAGATCCAGTCACTTTCCTTTTCAAAATTTCCAAGGAGATTGCCATCACATTTAGAATGAATCCCGCTAGGTCATTTGAGCATCACTGCCCCAGTCACCTAGCAGCTCCCTAGCTCTCTGCAGCCCTGTTGGCCACCATTTTGTTACCTCTTCGGAATCCCTTAAAAATCTCTCTCTAGAGAGCATCACCCATATAATTAATCTCCTTCCTAACCACAACTGGTATAAATAACCCCATAACATCACTACTCTTCAAAAATTGGCTTTTTCTTTTTGTATTAAATTTGTCAGCAAACCTCTCTTAGGGACACAATAAGCTCCTCTTCTATCCTAATGGGGTATTGATGGTTTAACATTAGACCTGTAGTTCTTTAATTGCTTAAACATTATTGGCTCATAATACAAATCTTCCTATCCTTTATAGCAAGAGTTACTGTCTCATGATAAAGAAACTCTCTTAGGAGATACTTTTAGTAGTGACAACTATTTAATGTTCAATAGCTAATTCCTAATGTTTATTTACTATACTAAACATTCTGAGAGTAACTTACCTATAAATATTTGCCTAAAATACTTTAAAGTAGATTTGCTTTACATTTCTTTAATACATAAATGTTCTTAAAGTTCTCTTGAATCTTAGAGGATATTTTTGGAAGATTATAAGTACAACAGTGCATATATTCTTAGGAAAAATAATATCTCTTTCAAAAGGTTTTTAAGTTGTGTGAAAGAATTTTAATCTAAATGGAACCAAAGGATATAAAATGGAAAATCTCATGCACATGCTCTCAGAAAAGAAAAAAAAAAAAACTTAAAGGATTGAGAAACTAAGTTCCCATAAACAACTAATTGACAGAAAACTGATAATGGTGGAACTTTCTGAAATGATAAGAAATTGGTCGGGGGTTGCCTCACATCAACCTTGGTAAGTTTTGCTTATGGTTTCCAGAGACATGAACAAGAAATGGACTGAACTGAGCTTTGTTTGTATAACTAGACTGGTGTTGTCTGCTCTGGGGAATTCTCAAAGCTGACTCAAAACTGTCACCCTCGGGAAAAAAAAAACAAAAACAAAAAAACAGACTCCAACTGAACTTTCTCCTCTCTACATTCCTTCTCTACAAATACAACTGACACTAAACCCTCAATGGGCTCATCTATAACTTGGTACATTTTGCATGTTCTGAAATGCAATTTCTCTGCTATTCCCAAATAAACTCATCTTTTTGACAGTTTTAAGCTTGACAAAGTTTATCTCTTTGTTAGGTCAACACCTGAAAACTTCCACAGGTGTGAAGGGAAAAATATAAAAGGATATCTAAAATAGCTCTTCATTGATACTAAGAATTCATTAGACAAGTTTTTAAATGTAGCAAAGATGTATGCAATTTTGAAGTAAAATACCTAAAAGGTGACTAGGATGCTGACTCTATTGACAAAGGCATGCTTAATGTTCCTCTCAGCTTGACTAAACTTTAGACAGGCTTCTTCCTGACTATAGGACCCTGACCTCCCTTTCCTTAGATCCTTTACTTTAGAAAATTTGTAAATTCTTTCTCTGCCCTTTTGAGTTGTAAACTTAAAAAAAAAAAAAAAAAAAAAAAAGCTTCTAACTTTACAACTAGGAAGGCATGTCTTTCTCAAGGACCTGGAAACCATCCTTTTGAAATGTGGTGATCAAGGAAGTTAAGCACACAGATCTCCCAGTCTCCATGGTAGGGTAGTACCCTAACTTTGATGGGTGTCAATCAAAAACACAAATGGCCTAATCACAGAGGAAAACATTTGCCAGACTCAGAATAATTCAATTTGCTCCATCCCGTTGATCAACCTCCCTCCTAAAGTCCTCCAGTACTTTCCCACTAGCTCAGGCCAGCACTTAAAAACCTTCCTCCCTTTGTTTCAGCTGAGTAAAATTCAGTCTCTCTCCCCTATTGCAATAGTCTTGAATAAAGTCTTCCTTGCCTGTTTAACTTTTCCCAGTGTGATTTTAACTTTGACACTATAGTCCCAGTACTGGAGATGACTAAGCTTTCAGTACTCACAGGCTTACCATCTTGACCAGGCTGTCCAGGGTAGCCTGGGTTCCCAGGCTGTCCAGGGTCACCCTAGAGAGAAAAAACCACTTTTCAGTACAAAACCAACCACATTGGTGTAGTCAGAACCCATCAAGGTTCAAAACCAATTGCATTATTTGCAGCTTTTTTATATTAAAAAACAAACAAACAGAAGTCCTAAAGTAGGGTTAGAAAAATGATGCCATACTTTAAATGTCCACTTTAAAAAATAATGTCATTTTATTATGTAAAATTTTCAATGATTTATTTCTGTGAGCACGCTATGTATAATAGGTAAAGTCCATTTTGCTGATGTAAAATGTCAAGATTATAGCAGGATACATTTTTAGAGTTCTGGAAAAACCGTGAAGTGTCATAGTAACTAAAGTTTCAATGATAGCAATATTTCACTCATAAGTCTACAGACTTAATTCTAGTCAACCTTTTTTTTTTCCTTTTTGCTTCTCAATTTTGTGCTTGAATATACATAAATCAAATTCTTAGGAGAAAAGCAGACACATCTGTCTCCATATTACTCGGGTGGCTTACATCACATTTTTTTGTTTTTTACTCTAAACATTATTCCCATCGTATGGCAACCAATCTCAACTCAGAAATTCTTCACTATTTTCGTCAAGAAATCATTCGCAGAGAACTCCAGTCATTTATATGTTACCTAAATACCAATGCTAAGGTTACTTTCACAGAGTCAAATTTTCTGGTCCGAAATATTCTTTGAGCTACTGACTAGGAAGATTTGTTCCTGAAACTTACCAGGAAAAATGGAAAGAACTAGGTGAACTCTATTAAGGAGCCAATGAAGAAAGGAGAGGCTTTTCACTTAGGAGATGCCCAAGAGGCTTAACATAAGGAAGAGCTGAGAAAAGGAAGAAAAATAACACTGAAACATTTAACAAAGAGAGATAATTTATAATTCATTGGCTCCTTAATAGAGAATCCATCTTAATCTCTAGCCTCCTTGCCATCCTTCCTTTTCCATGTTCAGATTGCTTTTAAACAAATTTCACCTTTCTTTTTCTTCTGGGAAGATTTTCTTCCTTTTCCATGTAAGAGCCATATGACAAAATTTTATATCACTGCACCTCCCTCATTACTCCATCTTCTCTTGATGTCTTTTTCTATTGAAATGCTATGGCAACTCCTATATCACTGATCACTTAATCAAAACTAGAGTTTTCTTCAAGTTTTCCCTTGATGAGTCTTCACTTGTCATTCGAAAACATGGTGTATATTTTCTACTTCTTTAACAATGCTGTATATCGATGAGATTCAATAACTATTTGCTGATTGACGTATTTCAAATCAATGAAATCTCCTGTTAACGACCCCTTCACCTGCAGAATATTAATTATAAGCAAAATCTAGGACATCAAAAGGATCTGAGAGGGTATAACCTCTAGTATGATAAAGCCAAAATAAAACTTCAGCACAAGAAACAGGATTTGTGTTTTTATGTTGTATAAACATACAAAACATAATTAACAATAACATTTTAAATTAATCAAAATCAAGATCCAAGGGGAAAAAAAAGTCACCCACAAGATAAATCCAAGGTGACTTCATGAGGACCACAACACTGGTCAACAGCCCCATGAGGGAAAATTAACTTTTTTGTGGGTTTTACTATTGCTGGTACATTTTAGTGGTTATTTTGACTACTACACTACTGATTTGTTTTCAAAACTAAGGTAGGTTTGGTATTGTTTCCATAAAATTGTAATAACAGAGTAAAACCCTAACTGATTTGGAGAGTAGGCCAATTAGGATAAAAATTCAATTTTATTACTGTAATAAAAGCTGACTCAACTTTTCTTGTTTATTATATGCTAGACACCGCTTTAGGGGATTTACATATGACATATTATTTAATCTTCGTAATAATCCCACAAAGCAGGTAATTTTATTAGTCTCATTATATATGTAGAAAAAATAAGCCCCATGAAGGTTAGGTAACTTGCTCAAGGTTGCACAGCAGTAGTGAAGACGGGACTAGTACTCAGCCAGTTCAGCTCCAGAGTCCATGTTCCTAAACACTGTTACCCCTGCTCATTAAAATGCATACACTAATCAGAACCAGACCTGGGGCCTGCTAGCATATTTAACATGGAAAAAAATTCCAAATACATTAAATTAGACATACCACTTATTATTGTACAGCTGTGACTAAATTCCCAATCCACTTTCTTCTAATTTAGTTGAAATATTTGTACATTTTAAATTTTAAAAAATATCTATTCAGCTGAAAAGCAATACTTAACTTATGTTGAATTGAATTTGTGCCACAGGATTTTTGAGCTGTTGACAGGAATGGAAATGTCATGGACTAAGTTAAAATATCTCTGAATATGGCTTCTCAAGTAGTGTAAATATGAATAATTAATGTAAAATACAGCTGTGCTTGCAAAAGCAATCTAATATTTAAAGTTGGTTGACTATAAAAGTGTGTTTGGAACTCTTCATGCAAGACTAAATACCATTTTATCAAGCCCTCTCCTCAAAATCCTTGTGCCTTCATGCTACTCAAGGCCTCCACAGGAGTATCTGACTTATTGTAGTCCCCAAAAGTAACCTCTTTCCTCCCTCAAAACTCAAACAGCCACTCTTTTAGTCTAGAAAGAACCTACTTGGTCTGGTGAAATTAACATAAAAATGTAAATGCCGAGTAGCCCCCAAATTTTTCCAAAGGCTTTTTGTAATTTAGATGGGGGAGACTTTGAGAGTCCAAATGAATCTCTAAGTGGTAGATTATTAGGGTGAAACAAAGGGCATCAACAGGGAAATAACTGTAGAGAGAATGGTATTTCAGAGCACAGAATTTAGTAAGGAGTTGTTCCTTCCTAAAAATAAAAGAAATGCTTTCTTTTTACTTCTGAAGTAATAGATCTAACATTTAAATTTAAATCAAATATCGGGAATTTCCCCCCACAAATGTTCCTGTGGCTACTAAAGTGGGGGAAGAAGCTCTCATTTGTATGTCTTTATAAAACTGCAAGCAACAAATGAACAAGACAGAGACTCACAGACACAGACAAGTTTAGTGTTTACCAAAGGGAAAGTGGGGGAGGCAGAGAAGTAGGTAAGGAAAAGAGGGTCAAATACATGGTGACAAAAGAAAATTTGACTTTGAGTGGTGAACACATAATATAATATATAGATGATGTATTATGCCATAGTATACTTGAAACCTATATAATTTTATTAACCAATGCCACCTCAATCAATTTAATTTAAAAAGAAAGTTGCTTATAAATTGGAGATTGCTTGCATCTTTCATATAGAACAAAGGCATTCTTATAGGTTAATAGGGAGGGGGATTTCATAATGATTTCATAATTCGTTAAAAAAAAAAGACAATTATTGCCATTAATCACTGTGCTGGACACTAGAATTCCAAAAAGAATTTAGTTTGTATTAACCTTCATTGTAAAGTGCCTGCATATAAAAAGTATTCCAGTAGACTGATTCATTTAGTCACTTCCTATGTTGGGCTTTAGGGATACAAAATGAATAATCTATTCTTCAAAGCGCTCACAATCCAGCAATGTATGTTTTTCTTTGCTTATTGAAGAGTATAATGCTGTGATAAGTCTAAGTGTGTGACACTATCGTTAATTTGACCCAGTTTTTCAATAAGGTTGTTGTATTCGGGGTTGTCATAGTTAGAGAACTTTTAATAGGTGAGTTTATGTTAGACTAAGCACTTACCTACCTATCTATACAAGAAATTCTCCACTGTTTCAGTTTCATGACTCGACTCTCAACTCCTAGAACTCTATTTCTTGCTAATAAAAAGGATAGATTTGTTTGCACAAGTCAATCTGTTTGATGGACATCTGTAAAACTTCCCAGAGAGCATCTAACAAAATGGCCAATAAGTCTCACTTGGATCTATAGTAAAATTGCTTCATCTGCTATAGTTCCAGTTCTGCTGACATAATTAAAACCCCATCAACTTTCCAAGCCAAGGAAGTGCAACTCGGAATGTTGCTAGGGATTCTGTTTTCCACATACAGGTCCCTGATGTGGGTAAGGCACCACCTCCAGGGGAAAGAGCCCTAAGAGGATGGAAGAGTGTGTGTGTTCTTTTCCTCCTGCCAGATTTTCTGAAGAAAATGGAAAGCAGATCAAGAAGGCACGCCAAGTTGAAGATTGGTGGAAAACTGCATTTTCATTTAAAGTAGTGGGTGGCAATGGGGTTACATTATGACTAAGAAAAGAGAATGAAAATGAAGAACACATGAAACTTGGAAATATTGGAAATCAGATAAGATAAAGCATGTGCTGAAAAATTTGTTGTGGAAACATGTGAATAAAAATTGGTACCACTGCAATATGCCTAATAGACCACTAATGAAGAATCAGAAAACATCAGAAGCATCTGATGCTTCCTCAAAACTAGACAGGCCGTTAGAAACCCTGGGGGTGGCCTGAACCTCATTGACAGAAAAGCACTTGACTTTGAGGAGTCAAGCATCAAGGAACTCTGATTTCCACATTACATCTCTTTCAGATCAAATCATTTTTATGTATAATGTTCCAATATTATAAGCTATATAAATATGCTTTAGAAAAAGAAATCTGCTGATAGGTCACACAAAGCTGTTTTATAAGGTATATTTTCCCTGGAGCATCTATCTTATAGGTATTTCTCATTTATGTCGAGGTACCCTAAATAACATGCAGTTACTTTAATTAAAGAACACTTAGATTAACATTCCTAAATGCAATCTAAAAACAGTTTACAACAAACAGTAAATTAATTATAATGTAATGAAGTCAAATTCCAAGCCAAATAGACTTACTTTGAATGAAATAATGAATGTATGCTTTTATTACTTAAATTTCATTTCTTTCTATATTTTAACAGCTAGGTTTGAAGGATGTCATGAACTATTACATGAAATTGGATAGGAAACACATGTACAAAAGATAGGAAGAATTAAATTAGATTTGCAGTTCAAAAGCTAAAATTTTTCAATCATGGTGATTGAAACACCAAGAAAATTACAATTAAATAAAAATTATAATTCAGATTTAACAAAAATTATTATGATAACATCAAGTAATAGATCATCAATATGCAAAACACTTTTTTTTTGGCTCAGGAGTCATACTTGCTTTCAGGTTAGACATGATTTTTATTAGATGATTTTAAAAATAATATTAAATGAATAAGTTTTATCTAGAGTGAACAAACTAACTTTTCAATAGTGATTCCACAATAAGTATCAACTTACTTAAAAACTTATTTATATTTAATAGCATAGGAACATATTTGAAATATTGTTATTAAAAAAACTGGTTATAAAATAGTATCCACATCATGGCTCCAATCAGTCCCCCAAAGTAATTATTGCATAATTAAATGAAGTAAATAAATATATCTCTATTTTTAGAATTAGATATCCAACACATTAAAATTAATTTTTAAAATTTTACTTCATTTTTCTATCTGAAAATTGTTTTGATAAATTGATTTAGACATTTAAGAATTAAAACATATCTTATAAGTACCCTTTCTTCATTTTTAACCCAGCTATAAGGATCATTCTTGGGATCCAACACCAGTGTTTGAGGTGGAAAACAGACAGACAAACAAAAAAAACTAATAATGCTCCCTCACCTAACTGTGGGCTAGGGGTATCAGTTTTAGGTTTAAGGGAAATACAGATTAGAATACAGTTGGTTGGTTGGTTGATTGATTGATTGATTGATTTTTTGTCAACACTCAAATTTTAAACTGTTCTAAGGTATTAGATAGAAATTTCAAAACAGGGTCAAATATGATTAGAAATTTGGTGTGTTTGCTCAGCTCTTATTTGTGTGTTTTAACAAAGGTAGCATGTTAGGTATCACTTACTTTGGGGCCTTGTAGTCCCGGTTTTCCTGGAGGACAAACACAGGGAGCTGGAGTTGCACCTATATCGCTGGGACCATTGAGGCACTAAAAAAACAAAAATGGAAATAAATAACAAACATGCAAAGATGTATATATACATATGTGTACTTATGTACATGTCTTTTTGGCTGTGTGATATGATAAAGATAATTCATATTTATTTTTCAATTTTATTTAGCCTAATTCTCATCACAAAAAGCCATATATACTACATAGACTCAAACTATGTAAAAATGGGTTATATTCAACTAATATACTTACAGTAGATGGAAGGAAGCTAAAGAGTTCCACAATGCAAGCATTACCTTAAGGGAAATAAGAGTATCCAGGCCTACCTCACCATTCTGCAAGAAAAAAACAAAAAACAAACAAACAAAAAAATGTGTCTTAAAACATATTTTTAATTAAATGTCTAAATTATCTAAGTTACAGATATTTCATTGTCCACGTTAGAGATACCTGAAGTACCAAAACCAGCAAGAGATAAAACATTTGCTTGCAACTAGCTGAAAAACTTACGTATAAATAACATATCATTACTACATTTATAGTAGGATAAAGGAAGAAAATTAACATTGAAGAAGAGTAGAAGAAGAAAATTTAAACACCAAAGCTGCTGATATACTGGCCTTGTAGAAAAAAAAAAAATACCTCAAGGTGGGATTTATATGCTCTCTTGAACTTTCTGGAAATCATTTAATAAGCAAAGAAAAATGCCAAAATATATCTAACCAAGTCATAAAATACATACACTAAATATCATGTACTTAAGAAGAGCTTCTTCCTAAACCATCTATTTCTTACTGAATAACACACAATTTTAGATAAGTTAATTATTTTTCCAAACAATAAATGAGATCAGAAAATGAGAGGTGGGAATGAAGGTACAAAAGGCAAACAAGCCACACGTAGTCACAGATGACAGTAAGGAATAAGACACAAACAAAAAAGCAGATGTGAGAATTCAAAATCTGCCATGTAATGCTTTGCCTTTCCTATATGAAAAGGTATTGTTAATAATTATAATGCCAAGGCAAATATCAATAAATAAAATATGTACAATGGATTCTTAAAATGTAATAACTTATTAATACTTTCAAGAGATTTATATTCCAAGGTATAAATATCTAAAATAAGATGTATACTGTTTAAACAATTACCTACCAGAATACCCAAAATGAATCATTTTAAGAATTTCCATCTCTGAGTTTATCATAGAGCCTTTAAATGTGTTGCTCTATGTCCTCAAGTCTATTTGGAACATGTACATTCATAAGTTATTCAGTTTGATAGGAAAAAAGGAGATTATGACGGCATGACTATACAAACTAAAAGAACCCTGTAAGGCCCAAATATCTCTGGGAATTCACACTGTCAAAAAGTTTAAAATAGTCTACCTTAATTGCATTACCCACAATACTGTATGTATATCATTTTGTGTCTGCAGAAAAGAAATTGTATACATGTGCACACACATATTTAATCAGACTCTGTAACATTTTAGCTTATAATCTTCTCCTTCTTAACACATTAATGAAAATAGCTAATGTTCCTCATAGAAATGTTCCTCATATCCTAGAAATACAAGAAAATCTTACTTAGATAATAACAACAACAAAAAACTACATTCATTGCAGTTTGAAAAAACATGCTAGTGAAAAAGAAAATACATCATTTCCTATTCTTCGGAATTGGGCTGTGTAATATAGTTAATTATATATTTAATTAATTATAGAAATGTATTTTACACATCAGATATTCGGACAAAGAATGTTACATTTTTCTAGAGTAAGTCCAGTACTGTTTCACTTGACTACTAGAACAATCACATCCAAAAATAATGTGGGAAAAAGTTTCTTGTGGTGTTTCATTCATTCGCACCGCACAGTGAAACAGAATAATTTTATTTCAATTATGACTCCAAGGTTTTAATCAACATAACTTTATCTGTACTGATAATTCAAAAAATCAAATTAACTCTATATATTAAATTAAGGCTCATATATTATCTGCTTTTTATTTACTGCTTTGAAAATACTGAAGCAACACTTGGGGAAAAATAATCCGCCCTACTTACAAATCCAGGAATTTCACATGCTGTCTCCCGATTGTTCTGTTCTGGATCACAGTAGATTCTTAACTTTTGGACATCAAACTAGAAATATAAACTCAATCAAGTCAAAGTTGAGGATGAGATAACAGTTTTATAAGAGCAACTCAGATACACAGAAACAGCCATTGTAGTCGGCAGTCATGTAAGGTTTAAACCACAGCACTTATCTAAAACAATATTAATACAAAATTTGAATACCTAACATACATATTAAAGATGTAATGCAACATAACTCCTAAGGAAAACTCTAGCTCCAAAAACAAATCTATTTTTCTTCAGGAATTCAATGGAGCTTTTTAGTATCCCTGAATTAAAAACTACTATAAAGAGCACATCCTAGGACACTCAAAAAGCTTTCCCAGGCTACGGTGTTTATCCTAAATCTCTACAACATTCTTGATTGCACAGGGTGGCTCAAGAATCCATCTTTAGTTTCAGAGATTTAAGTGGTGGCATGGAATGTTGTGTGACGAGTAGGCCTAGCAGCTGTTACTGTTTAAATACTTACTACAATTTGACATGTAATGTTAATATATAGAGACCATGTGTGTAATTATACATGTGAATGTCAGAATTTTCTCTTAATGATAACACAGTGGGAAAGAGATATCTTTCAAATAAAGAAATTCCCAAGAAATGGCTTTTATATACATGCATCCTGACCCACACATAGACATCCCAGTTTAAAGTGATATCAGAAAAGTTATAGTTTTGTTCCTGAAGAACCCTGACATGCATTGTATTGCTTATAACTCTAATTGTATCTAATTGTATCACTTATAACTCTAACCATATTCCCTTTTCCTAATTCATTATTAATCTATGCCTCTCCTGGGAAATATGAAATTAATGTTTCATAAGAATGTAGAATTCTATCCTGAACATTCTAGCCTGAACAGGGAAACATTTTTCTAAGTATTCCTACAAAATAAAGTCTAATTTTGCATTTTCATACTTAATAAGAACACATGGTTTCACTAAGAACTGACCATAGTTTGATCAAATACCTTAAAGGAATTCACAATTCCGTGGCAAAGTTAAATGTGATAAATACTATCATAAAGGACAGTAAAAGAAGCTGCATTTTATACAAAGCAAAAATCAAATCATTATTTATCCACCTGAACATTTTCTTCTTTCCCAGAGTATTTTCCAATTTGGGTCTGCCCACTGATGAAGATCCCTAAAACTGGATGTAAGGGCTTGCTTTCAATTTGTTGATCATCAATATATAGAGTTACATCTTGTTCTGTTACTAAGAGACGAATCTGATGCCAGTCTTCATCAAATAATGTCTATAGGAAGAAAGTACGGAAGATTAATAAGTAAAATTCCTAACAATCTTTTTCTTTGTCCTCATTCCTTTGTACCATCCATAAATCCCCACCACACAAATCACCTGTATTAAGTACAAACTCACCCAAGCTGGGCCTTAAATGCCATCCACCAATTATTTTATTAATCCCTAGTTGACTTTCTATTACATATCCCAGAGAAGTTATGTCAAACAACTCCCTCAAGGTAACAAATGAGTTCCTAATCTCCTAATACAAATGATTTCTCTCATTTCTCATTCTTTTTACTTCATTTCAACTTCGTACTCCATAACTAGCCCCTCCTCTTTGAAATTCTCATTCAACTTCTATGGTTCAAACCATTTTGATCATCTTCATTTCTTCTCCCATCGCTCATATTCCATCTCTTTGAAGAATCCTCTTCCTCAACCTGACCTTTAATGAGGCATTCCCCAGAGGTCTGTCCTTGACCTTTTTCATTCTCCCCTTTGATTATCTCATCCATTCCTATAGGTCAGTTATTATTTCAATGGAATAATTCCCATATCTACATCAGCAGCCTGGACCTCTCTCTTACATGTGATACCTATAATTCTAATACTGGCTGGAATAATGTTGCCAGGACATCTCACAATCAGCCTGACACAGCAGGTAAAAAAAAAACTTGAACTATCCCCCAAAATTTCTTCCTCTATTTTTCTTGGATAATAGTATCCTCAGATTCTACACCAAAACAAGTTTCTTTACCTCCTTCCTTTCCCTGAGAGGCAACAACGAGATGTAAAGTTCTACCAAACATGTCTCCAAAACATGACTGAAATTCACTTTTCCATGTCAAATCTCACCGTCATAATTTAGGTTCATGAGTATCCTGCTTTATTTGAATAGTTTTCAAACATAGCTCTATCTTTAATCCTTCCTTCATCAAGCTGCCCTTCATACCACCACTAATCTTTCTCACTAGAGTTTTGTTGTTCATGTTTCATTTTTGTTTTTTACTTATTTACTCATTTATTTATTGGAATAACATTAATAAAATTATATAGTTTTCAAGTGTACAATTCAATAATATGTTCTATACATATAGCATTGTATGTTCACCACTCAAAGTTAAATTTCCTTCCATCGCCATATATTTCACTCCCTTTACCTATCTACCTCCCTGACTTCCTTTGGGTAACCACTAAAACTGTTGTCTGTGTCTGTGAGTTTTTGATTTTTTTTGTCTTGAAAGCAACTTGTTTTTGCTTTCAATTTTATATTCTTCATATGACTAAAATCATATGGGTCTCAACTTTTTCTTTCTGATTTATTTTGCTTTGCATGATAATCTCAATATCTCACTATAGTTTTGTCAGAGAATACTCCTCATCTTAATTTCTGTATTCCCAGGACCTAACATATACCAAGATAGTATTGAAAATACTGTTTATGAAATAAAAAGAAAAAAGAGAGAAGAAAGGTGCTTTAACTACAACACACCTATGATCAAGACCTTTTGATGAAATCCTATCATCCACAAATGAAGTCTACACCCTTTAGTGTGGCTTTATAGGTCCCCATCCTTGAGCTCATCTTTGCTAGCTTTTTCTTTCATGTACCTTATACTAAAAACACAGGGGATACAAGTTTTCATTTGCTAAATAAAACCCTGAATTTTACTACACATAACTATTCAACTGACTTGATATGTCCTTATATCTCTCCATCAAAATGTTTTACATCCTTTAAGATCAGTCCAAAACCATCTCTTTTATGTAGACTTCCTAATATTTTGTATTAGTATCCACTTGTCCCTCCACACTCCACTAATACAGTATACTTCTATTAGATATCAGAAGCCTTGAATCTCCCATTATAAATAAGCTCCATGAAGGTAAAAAACATGTCTTTTTCATTTATCACTTCTTATAAAACTTAGCACATTGCTTTTACTTAAAATGAAAGACAATTTTTAAAAAATTTAATCTGTTTACCAAATGAAGAAATTATATAAATGTACAAATTCATATACAACCTTGTACATTTCCTAAATTATATATCATTAGACTGTGATAATTAGATTAATTAAAACTTAATTGCTTTTATTATTGCATCTGTATTTAGAACACATGATGCTGAAAGCACACTTTTTTAGTTTATTAATTTTATTAAATATATATCCCTTTATGGAAAATAAAATGTCTTCCTAATTAATGTAAATTCTGCATCCATTATCTGTCTATATTTGATGTTCTACCAAATTTCTTTATTGCAATATTCCATAGGACACGGCAGTGCAGAACAGACTAATGTGGACTTTGAAATTGATCAGACCTAAATTCCATTTCTGATGTTACCATTTACTGTATTACTTTGAGTAGGAACTTAATATCTCCCAATCATTGTTTCTCCATCTGTAAAATGAGAGCTCCATCTGTAAAATGAGAGCAATGGTTTTTTCACTGTGTGGTTATTATAATTAAAATTACCTGGCACCCATAGTAGGCATTCAAAAAATGTTAGTTTTCCCCATTCCTTAATTCCAAATGTATCGAGAAACAATTTTCCTTCTTTGTTTCTTTCTTTCTTTCAGTAAAGAAACATTAAAACATGAAGACAGTATCTTTCAAATCACGTTAAAATTATAACTCTCTTCCCCCAACACAGAAACCCAATGGTGTCTCCTCATGAGTACCATAATCACACTCTGGCTTCTTTACCTTAACCTGAGGGCCAGCAAAGGTGACCACTTGTGAGCCATTAATCATACTGGTCGTTGTAAACAGTAATGTTTTATCCACACCATTTAAAGTAACTGCTATTTGTGGCCTTCCATCAATGGTTAAAATTCTCCATAAATCCCACATTTTCTTGATCTTAAATCTCTGAGTGGAGACAAATACATATGATGGAGGAAGACCTTCTGGGAAAACATTGCTGGAAAAAGAAGAACATAAGTAAGCTTAAAGAATTCTCAACACACATACAGACATATTGAAAAAAATGTATCTATCAATACATAACATTTACCTTGTGAATTCTGATAAATCAACTTTTGATGTTACTTCATATCCTTTTATCTTTGTTGGTGAAAGCTGGATTCTTTTCTTAACCTTTTTCTTTACACCCAAGCCTAAAAGAATATCAAACCCCTTCTCATCTCGAGCTGCCACTGGAATTCGTGTTGGACAGACAGATTCTATAAAGCAAAATCAGTGAAAGTTGATTAATTGTGAGTTAATCCAATGAGAAAAGAAAATTAAGGTAGGGATATTAGAGAATATAAGAATTATAAAATTTATATATGCACACAAATACATATGAATGTATGTAAATATATTTTCTGAGAAAACATGCAGGAGTTTCTTGGGGCATTTAAGAGTAGTCTCAATTGTTTTTCTCTCCCTAAAAGGGGATAAACATAGAACAGAAATATAGAAAAATATTTGTTAATGGATTGTTTTAAGGGTAATACTATGTTGCAGGTTACAATTCACTATGCATTTTGAATATGAGGCAACCTGGGGAGGAGGGGTAGGAGAATATCAGAACAGGATTCATGATTCTCTTCTAGGAGGAGCTATTAATTTGTCACATGACCTAAGTTAACTCTCTTAAATTTCTTGGATCTAGATGAATCCTAAGATTCCTTTCTTTCATTTCTAGCATTTGAGGGTTAAAAAAAAAATGTGTTGTTTTGATGTTCTTTCCAATTCTAGCAGTTTATAATTCTACAGTTCAAATATCATTGGTTCTATTACTCTGGAAAAAAGTTAACTGTGGGTGTTTTCTGTTCATGGAAACTCTAAAAATGGGCCTATCATCTCATCTATGATTAATTACACTACATATTATATTAATCATATTTATAAATAAGACTATTTCCTTAATAATAATTAAGGTTTGCATTATACAATCATCTATAAAAATTATAAAAATATGCTACAACTTTTACTTCTCTGGGAAACTTGTGCCTGAAATTATGTGGAAATTTTTATATGGTTCAAATGCTATTAAGCTGTTATACTGTAGAAATGTTGCAATATTTTTAGATCCTTGAAAGCTCTCATATAATATACACATTGAGCATGACTGCTTATATTTTTTATGGCAGCTAACAGAACAAGACAAGAACAAACTCCACTAAACATACTTTAAGATAATCACTCTCTTACATAATATTAAGAAAAGGAAAAGGTATATTTATAATACAATAAAAAGTACTGAAATGAATTTTATTAGTCCAACAGGTACAATCATAACTTGTACCATAGAATATTGGAAATAAAATAAAGGTTTGATATAAATAAAATTATATGTATTCTGGGAAGGGAGAGGTATTCTTATTTTCAGATCTTCAGATGTTGCGTTTTGAAGGAACCCAATTAACTACACCTTTCTTCCTCTGTTATGAAAATATGAAAAGCGGTATAAATTTTTCCATTACAGTTTAATTCATAAATCAATGAATAAAGTTAAATCTTTCCTGTCATTATGAGACAGTATTTTGGGGGGATGGAGTGTGTAGAGGGTATACAGGACAATCTAATTTGAAGCCTCATTTCAAATGCATTTGATTTAAAACTGCAAAAGAATGTTTAGCTGAAAAGAAAATGTGTTAAACATTACATCATAAGAATATTCATATTTCAACTGCTCTTTTAATTTGCTTTGCAAAAGAGAAGTTATAAGATGCTGAATAAGAGCTCAGACTTAAAACAAGAACTTTAGGTTTAGGCCCAAGCCTCTCTCATACATCTGGATTCTCATCTGTGAAGTGAGAATAATCTTCACAGAGTCTTTCTGAGGATCAAATATGATGATGTATGTGGAAGTGCTTTATATGTCCAAAATCACATGCAAGTATAGGTATCAATCAAGCATCGTTTCATCTTATTTTTATAATAAAATCCTTTACACTTTATTCCAATCCTCCAAATTTTATAGGAGACACTCTGACACAGTTTGTGAAATCAGAAATGTAAATTAATAGTCATAATATACCTATGTTTTCATAACT
This sequence comes from Rousettus aegyptiacus, assembly GCF_014176215.1. Classification (NCBI taxonomy): domain Eukaryota; kingdom Metazoa; phylum Chordata; class Mammalia; order Chiroptera; family Pteropodidae; genus Rousettus; species Rousettus aegyptiacus. The sequence continues at coordinate 109,666,928 of NW_023416284.1, forward strand.
ACTTGGCACATCTGATTAGGGAAAATGTATTTCAATAATTAATATTCTTGAAAATATAATTTTCTTTCCATTTTTTTCACTTATAAGGAGAATAATAAAATATCCTTATACATGGGAATGGAAAAGAAAAATGTAGTTAAATTGCTCAAGTACAGTTTTTATATTTATATATATCTATCAATAAGAAACAGAAAACGAAATGTTTCCATATAGAAGATGTTACTTTAATATCCATTTTCCTGTGGGCAATCATTTGAGTTTTTCCAGTTTTTGACCCTTTTATAAAATGGCTATGAATATTCGAGAATACGTATTTTGGTGAACATATGAACTTATTTCTCAGTTAAATACTATTAGTTGAATTTCTGCGTCATAGGGTAGGTATATGCTTTGCCTTAGTGGATAATGCCAAAAACTTTCCCAAAGTCATTGTACCAGTTTTTACTCCTACTAGTATGCCTATTGCCACTCACAAAGGATGTAGGTGTGATGAGAATATATATATAATTAGGTGATATTATATATAATATTTTAGAGAAAAGAGAGTGAAGAATGGGCTAGTCAAAGAACATTTAAACATTCCTAATGAAAATTATTCTAAATGTTTTATTGTTTAGTCCTTTCCTAAAAATAATTAACTTATATAGCTGTTTTGAATTCCAATCATAAACACTGACAGCAAGGTCTATATATGCTATAATTTGTATATTTTATGAATCATGCCATAGTCATTCCATGGTTTCAAATACCCAAACACTGCTTTTCACATAAAATATAAACTTATTGTGTTTCTGTTTTTGAAATATAGCTCTAGCCTTTCTAATTAATTGAATGGAAAAATTCATGTTTTTGGATATACTACAAGCTCCTGATGATGTAAGTTGCCTTTAATTCATATCAGTTTCAAATCCTTTTAATCGACAGATGGAAAATAAAGCAATTCTCCTAAACATTTAATGAAGTTTTAAAAAATATTATGCTTAATCCTATCTCATCCGCCAAACTCGTCTTTCATTTCTCCCCACCCCACTTCGTGGTTGAAAATTCATACATATGTATAACAACGGTGGAGAGGCAGAATGGAAGAAAATCCGTTTCATGTGAGGGCATAGAAATTAACCAACTATATGTTATGAAATCATGGAAGCTAAAACACTTAACACTGGCCACCTCCTAAAACATCTTGTCTTGGCCATGGCTCCTAATGTGTACACCCTTACCCTTTGTGATTTCCATTTAAATGCAAGGGTATGGTAATATACTAGGCCATTATTACAAAGTATTAAAGGGCTTAAATTAGATAATCAAATTATCCAGCAATTTCCAAGCAAAGAGCAGTACGAAGTATGAGTAACTTTTGATGAGAGGAAAAAAAATTTGGGAAAAGTCTTAAACATTATTCCAAGCTAAAGTGTACCATGATAGAAAGCACTGAAGGTGGCTTGTTGTAGTTGGCATGGCTCAGCATGATCAGGAGAAGACGTTCAAATTGAGTCTTCTCCCTCAGGAAGAATTTTGGCTGCCTGGTGTTCACAGACAACAATGGAAAGTGGGAAATTTTGTGGCTACAGAACTAAGGAATTTGAAGTATTGCAGACAGACACCAAAGGAGGTAAAATATTATGAGTGCCTAAAAGGAAATAAGCAAGCCTCTCTAATGAAGAGATTATACAGACCCAGAGAAGTCTCATCCCTTGCATAAAAGTTTTCAGAGGCCCCTGGAATCTAAACCAGACAGATTGGTGAGGGACTCCCCTGTACAAAGCCAACTGGTAAAGACTGAGAGAGATGACTAATTTTTCAAATGTATGGTTCCAAAAACAAATGTGTGAGATACATGAAGAAACAGAGAAACATTACCTGAAGGAACAAAATAACTCTTCACTTATCAACCCTAAAGTAAAGGAGGTATATTATCTAACAAGGGATTCAAAATAAGCATCTTAAAGATGCTCTACAAGTAAAAAAAATATTGTATGAACAAAAGGAAAATATCAACAAAGAGACAGAAAATATTAAAGAAGAACCAAATGAACATTCTAGAGCTGAAGAATACAATAACTATATTAAAAAATTAACTACCAGCGTTTGAAATCAAACTTGATCACGCAGAAGAAAAATCAGCAAACTTAAAGACAGATCATTTGAAATGATCCAGGTAGAAGAACAAAAATTTAAAAGAATGAGAAAGATCGAAAGAAGCCTAAATTACTTTACGAGACACAATCAAGTAGACAAAAATACACAGGAGAGTTCCAGAAAAAGAGAGAAAGAGGCAGAGCTTATTCAAAAAAACTATTTAAGTCTAGAATAAGAAATAGATATCCATAGACAGAGAATTTTGAAAGCAGCAAAAGTAACTCATTATGTACAAGGGTATCTCAAAAGACTTTCAGTGGATTTTTTGGTAGAAACGCAAGCTACAAGGGAATAGGATAATATATTCAAAGTGCTAAAATAAAAAAAATTAAAATAAACTGCCCACCAAAAATACCATATCTGGAAAAAGTGTCTTTCAAAAATGAGTAAGAAATAAACACTTTGCCAAGTTGGAAAAAAAAAAAAAAAGCTGAGGGAATTCATCACCACTGCCTTACAAGAAATACTGAGGAATTCATTCAAGGTGAAATGAAAGGATGTTTAACAGCAACATGAAATATTTGGAAAGTATAAAAGCCTCTGGTAAAAGAAAATATGCAAACAAATTCAGAATACCAAAATACTATAGTAGTGGTATATAAATAACTTCTAACTCTGATACAGAAGTTAAAAGACAAAAATATAAATGATAACTATAACTGTAAAGATATGTTAAATATACAATACATGATGTAGTTTGTGACATCAATAACAAAGTATAATCAGAAGGATCACTTCATAAATTATATAAATGTCTAACCACTAGGCTGTATACCTGAAATTAATTAAATATCAACTGTAATTTAAAAATAAAAAAACATTACAAAGTGTGAGTGGGGCATGGAGAAGCAAAAATGTAGAATATCCGTATGTATTTGAAATTAAATGGTTATCAGCTGAAAATAGATTTTCATAACTATATGTTTTATATAACCTTCATGGCAACCACAAACAAAATATCTATAGAAGATACACAAAGAAAATAAGAAAGGAATCAAAGCATGTCAGTGCAAAAAAAAAAAAAAAATCAATGGAACACAAAGGAAGAAGAACATGAGAGAAAAAGACAAAAAAAAAAAAAGCTATAAGACAGAAAACAATAAAATGGCAATATTAAATCTTTCCCTATCAGTAATTACCTCAGATGTAAATGGGCTAAACTTTCCAATGATAAGACATAAAGCGAATACATGGATTTAAAAAAATCCATCTATATACTGTCCATAAGAGATGGACCTTTGAATTTTAAGGACACATATGTGCTAAAAGTAAAGGGATGAAAAAGGTACTACATAACTACAGTAACCAAAAGAGAGCAATGGTGGTAATATTTATAACAGACAAAATAGACTTTAAGCCAAAAACTGCCAAAAAAGACAAAAAAAAAATTCATTATATAATAATAAAGGGGTCAACTCACCAGCAAGACATAATAATTATATATAAATATGCACACAACATAATAGCACTCAAATATATGAAGCAAACACCTACAGAACTGAAGAGAGAAATAATAGTACACAATAATAGTAAGGGATTTCAATATTCTACTTTCAGTAATGGCTAGAACATCCAGACAGAAGATCAAAGAGGAAAAAAAATAATTTGAACAACAGTATAGACCATAAAATCTAACAGACATGTACATAACATTCAACCACACAGCAGCAGAATGTACATTCTTTTCAAGCACAAAAAAATAAAAACATTCTCCAAGATAAACATGTTAGGTCACAAAACAAGTCAAGAAATTTAAGAAGATTAAAATCATACCAGGTATATTTTTCAACCACGGTGAAACAAAACTAGAAATTAACGACAGGAGGAAAACTGGAAAATACACACATGTGGAAATTAACACACTCTTGAACAACCACTGAGTCAAAAAAGAAGTCAAAAGAGAAATTAGAAAATGTCTTGAGCCAAACAAAAACTAAAACACTACACATTAAAGTTTATGGGATACAGCAAAAGCAGTACTAAGAGAAAGTTTACAGCTATAAAAAAATGTACATTATAAAATACTTTACACATCAAGAAACTAGAAAAGGAACAAACTAAACCCAAAATTACCAGGGGTATGAAAATAATTAAAATTAGATCAGAAATAATATAGAGAATAGTAAAATTATAGAAAACTCAACAAATTAAGAATTTGTTTTTGGAAAAGGTCAAAAAAACTGACAAACCTTTAGCTAGATTAACTAAGAGAAAGAGAAGAGATAAATAAATAAAAGGAGAAATGAAAGAGATTACAACTCATATCACAGAAACACAAAGGATCATAAGAGACTAAAATAATTATATACCAACGAATTTGATAAGCTAGAAGAAATGGATAAATTCCTAAAATATACAACCTACCAAAACTAAATAATAAAAAATAGAAAATCTGAACAGACTTGTAACTAGTGGGGAGATGAAATCGGTAATCAAAAACCTTCCCACAAAGCCCAGGACCAGATGTTTTTACTGGGCAATTCTACCAAACATTTAAAGGAGAATTAATGCCAATCCTCTCAAACTTTTCCAAAAATCTTAAGAGGAAGGAATATTCCCAAACACTTTTTATGAGGCCAACATCACCCAGATACGAAAGCAGAAAAAGACACCACAAAAAAAAAAAAAATACTACAGGCCAATATTCCTGATTAATAGGAATGCAAAAATCTTCCACAAAATAATAGCAAATTAAATTTAACAGCATATCAAAAGGATCAAAAAGTATCATACACCATGACCAAGTAGGACTTACGCTTGGGATGCAAAGATGATTCAAGCTACAAAATCAATTAATGTGATACATCACACTAACAGAATAAAGCACGAAAATCACATGATTACCTCGACAGATGCAGAAAAAAACCATTTGACAAAATTCAACATCTTTGCATGATGTTAAAAAAAAAAACCTCACCAAAATAAGCATAGAAAAATTTACCTCAGCATAATAAAGGCCATATAAGAAAAGCCACAACTAACATCATACTCAATGGTGAGAAACTGAAAGCTTTTCCTCTATTTCAATATAGTATTAGAAATACTAGCCAGAGCATCAAAAAGAATAAAATACTAAGAAATATAATTAACCAAGGAGGCAAAAGACTTCATGTTGAAAACAACAAAATATTGCTGAAAGAAGTTAAAAACAAATGGAAAGACATCTTTGTTTGATTGTTTTTACACCTACAGCACCTGGTCTTCCTAGGTGGTCTCCCATCTAAGGACCAACCAGGCCCGACCCTGCTTAGCTTCTGAGATCAGATGGGATCAGGCATGTTCAGAGTGACATGGCCATAGTGGAAAGACATCTTATATTCATGGATTGAAAAACAATATTGTAAAATGTCCATATCACACAAAATGATCTACAGATTCAATGTAATCCCTACCAAAATCCCAATGGCCAGTCACAGAAAGACGAGTGCTGCACAATTCCATCCTTATGAACTATCTCAAGTAGTCCAACTCATAGAAACGGAAACTAGAATGGTGGTTGTAGGTTAGGGGGAAGAGGGAATTGGGGGAGTTGCTGTCCAGTGGGTGCAGAGTTTCAGTCATGCAACATAAAAAAGTTCTAGCTATAACACTGTACATATAGTTAATAATACTGTCTTACATACTTAAAATTTATCAAGAGGGTAGATCTCACATGTGTTTTTTACCACAATAAGAAAATAGAAAACAAAAGAAAAATTAGGCTCTCAGACAGATTAAAGAAACCATTGGTCATCAACAAAAAAGTAAACTTGAAATAAGGAATATAGTGCAGAATACACTGCCAGGGAAATAAATGGTAGGTCCATGAAGATGAAATAATCTCTGTGGAAACAATAATATAAATAATATTTTTTTGTTGATTGCAGATAGACTACAGCAGAGTATAAAAGCAAACAGTGTTAGGAAATTGGTAATTCTATATGCTGAGAACCTCGAAGTAGAAGTTAACTGTCAAAATAAAGTGAAATTGTCAAATGATTCAAATATAAATTAAACAATTTGAGGCTATTGCAATATAGCAATGTATTTGTTTAGTCCATTAATCATAATCTAAGGAAGTATAAAGTCGGGTACAAAAAAGTCCATATATTCCTTAAGTATGTTTTCAAAACCCATATTTAAACAATGGCTATTGTATAGTATCTATGTAAACCAAATAGACACGGACACTATTTACATTCTTTTTTGAGTATGGATAAAGAAATATTTGGTAAGATCTCAAATTTGATTTTTTTTTTTTTTTTACAGATTGTACATTTTAGCTAAGGTTTTTTTTAACCCCTTTTAAGAATCACTACTCTTTGATGTGTAATTAGAATTTTTAAAATAGAATGCATTTACCAAATTACATATCTACAAAAACATCTCTGATGCAAATATATGTAACTGAATTTATATTTTAAGATAAAAATGAATAAGTAAAATTTCACCATGAAAAGTCTACTTTAATAATGAAACATATCTAACTTCGAAACCAAATATTCTAATTGTTTTGACAACATATTAAAAATTTCAACCCCTTTGGCCTGTACAAGATGACAAAAGTCAACACAATCTCACTGTTAGGGACTTATAAAAAAAATAACTGTGATGACTATTTGTACTTGTTCTAGTACTTTTGTAAAGTTTGATTAAAGAAAAGGCTTAATTTCTTAAATAATCTAAAAATTAATGTTTTTATCTACCATAGCTCTCAAATAAATATGAAAACAAAAGAGGAATTAATTTTTGTCTAAGCCACAATGATTTAGAAATATTCCTATCAAATGTGAATCAATCTATTTTTGGATTTTATGCTGGTAAGTTGAGGGAAAAGCTTTTCCATTTTACATGAATACTACTTTTTAGGTACATGGCATATTAAATGCCCATAATATTAAAAAGAAAGGATTTGAACAAATTACTCTTCCCCAAACAATCTGAACATAAGTATGTCTATACCTTAACAGGATTAATGTTTAGCAAAAATTGGAATTTTCCCATACCTTGGAGTTATCAAAAACATGAAGTTAGATTTTGTGTAATGACAAACATAATTAATAGATTAATAAGTACGTATATTTTCAAACGTTTTCTCACTGCTAGTGGGAGTTCAAGTCTCACTCAAGTACAATTTCTAACATTTTTCCAGAGCTTCAAAATGGTAGTAATTTGATCTTTGTTTTCTAAAGAAATAATGAGAAATTCTCATTCAGAATTGTTAATGAATATTAACTGTTTTTATAACAGAAAAACAGAAATGAACTAAACACACAAAAATAGAGAAATTCTTAAATAATCTTAATAAGAGATTGTCTACTATCTCATTTAGAGTTTGAAAACTATACACACAATAATAGATTACACAATATAAAAATTTAATATTAAATTATATAGATACAATATCCTTATTTAGGCACATGCATAAACGCTCAGAAATAAAGAAAAAGGCTGAAATAAAAAAAAGGCAGTAAAACTCATTAACAAGAGTCATAGGATCGTGTGTAGTTTACATAAATTTTTATTCTATATCTATCTTTATTTTCTATTATCTCCACAATAGATATATTTAATTGAAAGAAAAAAACAGCTAATGTAACAAAATATTATATTTTCCAACAATAGATTTTATAAGTAATCATTGCTAAAAACAAAATTTATCCAGAATAAATACAAAATGAAAATTTGTGTTCACCTCAATTCTAAGATAATAAATTATTGAACATTAACTATAATTATCTAAACCAGCATTAATGAACAAGTTGTATCAAAATAGAAGAAAGTACAATTATTAATTGTTTCCAAATTATATGAAGACTTACCTTCACAGAGTTTCTGCTTCATCACTTCCCTTATTTTGGATATTGCAATATAGTCTTCCACATAAAACACATAAGTAGATGAAGGCTTGTTGGCAATAGCTCTAAGTTCTGCATCTTCTGTTTCTGAACCAACGCCAATGGCAAATAATGTTATTTTACTGTCTCTTGCTGCTTCTGCTGCATCTTTGACTTCATCTTGGGATTTACCATCCGTAAGTACCACTGCTATCTTAGTCAAAAAACGTGAGGATTTGGCAAAAAGGTAATCAAGTGCAAACTGAATGGCCTTTCCAGTCCTTGTGTTTCCTCCTAAGTAATGTATAGATTCCATTGCTGCCATCAAATTCTCTCCTGAATCATGGCTTCCAAGGGGAATTTCCAGGACAGGGTAGTCACTATACTGGACCACGCCAACCTGAATAAACTTCGGTCCTATGTCAAAGTTTTTTGTGATATTAACAAGCCACTTTTTCACTATTTCAAAGTTTTCTGGACCAACACTGTAAGAACCATCTAAGATGAACACCAAATCTGTTGGAGCAGTACGACAACCTAAGTGAAAAAGAAAATCATCAGAGCATACTTGTATAAAAAGCAAAAAGTGGAAAGGTTTGAATGCATGATTTTTTAAGTAACTAGATGGATAGAATCCTTTCACAATGTATATATATATATATCAAATCACAATGTATACTTTAAATAGCTTACAATTTTACTGTCAATTATACCCCAATAAAGCTAATATTTTTAAAAAGAAAAAAGACAATAGTAAGTTATAGGAGCTTTGTGAAGATTAAATCAGATAAACTGCCTAATTCATGAAAATTGTTTCTAAATGAGGGCTATTATTTTTGTTGATATTTTTTAATTCTCTTATTTTTTAAATGAATAATTCACCGTCAAAAGTAGCAGAAAATGCATGCTGTATTATGAGTATATTTAAATATCTCTTTGTAACGGCAGGTATTACCATAAAGCAGCATTTTATTCTATTTCCCCACTGAATAAATTGAAACATAAATAAATCAAAAAATGATTTTCAGCTATATACCAACATCATTGTTTTATCACTGAAATATGTTTTATTTAATATTATCTGAAATATTTAAAAATATAAATGTAAACCAATAAATAGGTGGAAAGAAATTTTAAAAATTTTTCTGCCACCTTCAGGACTCGACTAGCTACTAAAGATCCTTATTTTTTAATTTTATTGATGAAAGTTAAATGAACCAAGGTCACAAAGCAGTCTCTCTTGCCCTACATGCAAGACAAGTTTTTAAAGGTGTGATCTCTCATCCTCAGCTAATAGTAGTCAAAACATTAGCTTGTGCTAAGTGAATCTATATTCAAGAATATTTCTCCATATAGATAAAGATCCTTGTTTTAAGACACCAGGAAACATGTGTGATCAATACATTTTATGGATCAACTGGGAAAAAAAGACTAACTCTGGTGCAAAGTACACCTAAACAACTTCTAAACACTGCAGAAAAACAAAACAAAAATCTTATCTCTCTTTTCCATAGTACATGACATGCCTCTAACCCTATATTATTATTTTGGTATATGTATATTGAAATACCTACTCTGTGCCTGACATCATGCTATGGACTGGCTTATAAGATACAGAAGCTATTTCAAAAAGCTTGTAGTCTAGTAAGACAGAGAATTGGCTCGTTGGGTAAAATACAAAGTATTATGAGAGCATTTAGAAGAAGGTAGAAACCTATATGTGAAAAGTCAAGGAAGGTTGCATGGAAAAGCCTACAGGTAAGTTGAAATCTGAAAGAAGAGCTTTAGCCAGGTGTAGAGGAAGACATTCTCATAGAGGAAAGAACAAATGCAAAGGTCTAGAGCTGAGAGACATGCAGAGCCTAAAGCACAAACTGGTTTGAGTAATTCCAGTATTTAAAATAGTCAACAGAGTGCACAGGAATGAACTGCTGTGCTTGTCTTCTCTTTCTATAACTTCTGCCCTCAAAGCAGCAAAAATATATTCTTTATGGCTCATCTGATAAGAATCATATGTCCCTGGATTTGAGGAGTTGAAATAGAATAAAATGAGCCAAGGAAAGATGATAGTCCATTGTAAGTATTGTGCTTTTACTCATATTGATGGTCTCCCTTAATAGTAAGTTGTGATCAGATGCCCAATTTAAAGTTATAAAAAGGGTGATTTATTTTTATTGTAAATATGATATCATAATTGCAAAGCATGGTACTGGAAAAATTGTTTAGCGACAATTAGTATTTTTGTATCTCCTTAGGAGTAAATCAACATATAAATCAATCGATCTCTCCCTCTCTTTCCCGTCCTCACTTCCTCCATTTCTCTCCTTTCATTTCCATTCTTTTACTTACCTTTGTCTACTTATATATCTGGGATGATGACTAGGCTCACATGAAGAGGCCTTGATTTTACAGTTACCGCAACTCACCCATTACCATAACCAGCAAAAATAAACAGTACTCTCAGGTAAACATGTATAACAGTCGAGAAGTTACCAAAAAAAATTTGCTAAAACATGGATTTGTCTAAAAAATATAAGTATGATCATGATATTACTCCTAACGTGCTCTGTGGCAGGTGGTAGTAAAGTACGGTAGGATACAAGGGACAGTATTCCAACAACCTCTGCCATGGTGACCCCTGCTAGAGTTCAGGGCAGGGAAAGTAAAATGAACTTTGGCCCAGAGGAAGATTTTCTAACCCAAGGGAATGCAGTTCCTCTGTTATTGCTGGAAACTGGTCTGGGGTTGTGCTTTTATTGAGGTTTTGTGGGAGAGACAAAAAGGACAGGAAAGCTGTGTTTGCAAAGCTTTTCAATGTTGCCCTTCATAAATACTATGAGATTTATTATTGTCTGGACTTGTTAGGGTTTGTGTGTCACTTGATTCAGTGATCTTAAACTCTTACAGGGTTATTCTTGGCCCTTCCTATCCCTTCCAGAGTCATGAAGCAGGTATTTCATACCTGCGAGGTTAGCCAAGAGCATGGGTACAAAGCAAATATTGCCATTTATAAACTCCAGACAAAATACCACTCCAAGAAACCTCTTCTCCAGAGAGATAAGTCATTGGTGTCATAGAAAAGGAATGGACTAAAGATCAAAAGCATAGTTCAAATACTAGTCACAGTTCTAACAAGCTGTATGACACTAGGTAAGCCTCTTAAATTTTGTGAACCTCTTTTCCCACTCAAAAAACAAACAAACAAACAAACAAAAAACAAAAAACTGTCTACCTTGTAGAGAGTTTGGGTCAATTAAACTATGAAAGTGTTATACAAACATTAAATATTATTGTTTTAATCAATTTTTAGTCAAGTTGCATCAAGTTCTCAAACCATCTGATTTAACTGTTATAGAAATCATAATTAATTCATAGTAGTTTATAAGTTTTATAATACAAAAATAAGTTTTCAAAAAGAAATATGTTATCTGTAAATGGTGGCTGGGGAACTACATTAATATAGCCCTCCTTCTCTAATGTAAGCTTTACTACAGGGAATCAGAATAATAGTCATCATTACCAAGATGTCACTGTGCTTAACCTTTTATATGCATCATCTCATTTACATAGATTATCTCATTATATTTATGAGATAACCTCATGGATGGTCCTGATAACCATTTTATGAAGTAGGTATTTTCTTTTATCTCCATATTAGGATGCTCCTAAAGGGATGAACAGGAACTCAATACCATAGTATTTATTCCAAAGCCTGATGAGTTAATGGAATAAACAATTAGGATAGATTTTCTCAAAATTACCCCTGATAAAGCTTTCCCTCTGTCAATGTGTAACATAGCAATTTGATCATTTTAGGAAATTATAGCATCAAAGACAATAAGGTCCTTAAAACCATTACTTGACTTCTCTTATTTGATTTCTGCAATCAATTTGTTGATAACAAAAACAATGCTGATAGTTCTTACTTGATCTTATTTCCTCATCTTCAGCTAATACAGAATTCTGAAGAAGCAGGACGGGAACTATCCAAAGAATTAAAACATGGTGTGCCATGTTCCTGTTTTTGTTCTAATATTTTGGTTTTAAGATTCCTAAAAAGAAAAAAAAGAAAAGTTAAATATATTATAAAAATAAAGACAAATACATAGCCATTATAAGTTTAATTTTTAAATTGCAATACCCAGTTGGAGTAGTTAAATCTTACTATCCTTAGAATTAATTTGTGTCTAAAATGGTCACATTTTAATATATTATACAAGAGAACAATGAGAAGGAGCTGAGAAAGATCATGATAAGTCTTTTAATTCATAATTATCCTGGAAAAGCGCAAATTTTTCTAAAACTTTGGGCTTTGCTCAAGATATTTTCTAGACAACCTTTTAGAATATCATGTAGAATCTTATCACATTCCTTTTATTAGCTCAATGGTAGCAATTATTCTTTTAAATATGAATTTGTATTTAAGAAGTGCTCAAAGGATATCTGATAAAATATTTATATAATGCTGAGCAATATAATTTTTTTTAAATGGGGTGTAATTCTATACCTTAAGATCTGTTTTATTTGATTTATAAACACTCAGTTATATGACTTTAATATAGCTTCTAAGTTAGTTCAAGGACTTCACTTCTGAGTAGAATATAAAAAGTTAGAAGAGACTTTCACCCCCAGCAATGAGAACACATTAGTTTAATTATAAAACCATAGTATTTTAAATGTAGCAACAAAGATGGCATTTAAAGAAACCTAAATGAACAAAATTTCAAAAGTTATTAATTCTTTATAAGATAGAAGAGATTCAGGGCTGCTTTTGTTCCTAGAAGAAAGGGAGTCCTCCTCAAGAAAAGGAATTTGCCACAACATGAAAGAAACCAGTCAAGGCTAGTATGACATTAGAATCTTGAGTGGCTCCACTCACAGTGTGGTGGCTGAAAAATTGACTCTTACTGGAATGGAAATTACTGTTTGACTATCACTATGGGAACATAGGCCTTTGATTATAGGAACATAACATTCTAAACAAGCTTTCTGCTTCTGTAACCCCACTTATGCACCTGACCTGTGAGTTGACAGGTAATGAATAGAAGAAGGATAGACCTTTGTGTTTAGACAGAATAAAGAATGGGATTTGGGGCTTAAAAACCCTGTACCTCTACATTTCGAGGCTGCTTAATTTGGGGTCTGTGTACCCCTGGCAGACCCAGCTGGCTGAATAAAGAGTGTTTCCTATAACTCACTAAGTTCTGGTGGTCTGTGTGTCTTTCAGGGGCTGGTGGCCACAACAACAGAACAAATATGCCTCCACCCTGCAATTCCTCTCCGTGAGATTTAATTGAGTGCACGGAGTAGACAAGTAATACAGAGAAAGATGAGAACAGTCTGAACAGCCTAGAGAGAGCCACTTCCTGTTCAGGTACCCAGGGAAAACCTCAAATACAAATCCTTAGCATGCTGAATGAAGGCTGGGAGAAAAGCAACAGAATTGAGAGAAGTCCCTCCAAGGAGCTCTAGTTCTTCACTACAGTGGAGAAAGATATCTCAAAAAGTAGAAAGCCAAAGGAAGGGCAGTGAATAATAGAACCCAGAAATATGAAAAGCTATAAACTGTACCAAAAAAAATGAAAGAAATCTCCAAAAGTTCTCCCAAGATATGAGAAGAAACAAGAAAATTTCATTTCTGATCAGATCAAAAACATTCATTATAACTAGATCTAGAGATGATCTAAATTCCAGAAATATAAAATAAGGGTTTATAAAAAGACTTGGATAAGTGTGTTAAAAGATTTAATGAAAATGACAGATAACAATGTGAAAAAAATATGAAAATTTTCAGAATATAGATGGAAACTATAAAAAAAAGATACAAACGGAAATTCTGGTTATGAAAAATGTATCAAAAAAGAATTCATACAATGGGCTTACCTGCATATATCAAAGGAAAAAATCAGTAAACTTGAAGATAAGTCAATAGAAATTATCCTAAATGAAACCCAGAGGGAGGGACAGTGATAAAAGGAACAGAGCATCTGAACTCTATGGGAAAATATCGAATAATCTTGATTTAGCATGCAAGTAATTAGCTTTTCAGATGGAAAGGATAAAGTGAATGAAGAGATATTTGAAACCACAATGGCGAAGAATTTTCCAAACTGACAAAAGTTATAAACAATCAGATTAAAGAAGTTCAACAAATCCCAACAAGATATAAAGTTACACGTAGGTACATCATAATCAGTTGAAAATCAAAGAAAAAGTTCTTAAAATTAGCCAGAAAAAAAAGACACATTAAATATAGGACAACAATAAAAAATTTTAGATGGAAATTTCATAGTAATAAAATGGGCAACACATCAGAAAGATATTAAAAATCACATATATATATAAACATCTAATAATAAAGCTTCATAATACATGAAGCAAAAAATTTGTTAAAAGCTAAAAAGAGACAAATTCAAGTCATAATTGAGATTTTAACATCACTTTCCAGTAATTATTGAATTAGATGAAAAATTAGTAATGGTACAGAAGGTTTAAAAAACATTATCAACTAACTTCACCTAGTTGACATTTATGGAGCACTAACAGGAGAATATACATTCTTTTGTAATGCATATAAAATAGTCACCAAAATAGATTGTATGCTGGAGAAAAAAACGAGCCTCAAATTCCAAAGAATGAGATTACATAGATGATGTTCTTTGATCCAAACAGTATTAAGTTAGAAAATAAAATCCCAAAATACTTCAAAATTTGGTAATATACTTCTAAATAATCCATGAGTTTAAAAAATTTAAAAAAAAAGAGAGAGAGAGAGAAATTACTGTAGCTTTGTAGTATAGTTTGAAATCAGGGAGCATGATACCTCCAGCTTTGATTTTTTTCACTATTGCTTTGGATATTTGATGTCTTTTATGGTTCCATACCAATTTTAGCATTATTAGTTCTAGTTCTATGAAAAGAACGCCATTGGTATTTTGCTAGGGATTGCATTGAATCTGTAGATTGCTTTGGATACCATGGACATTTTAAGGATATTAGTCCTAACGATCCATGATAAGGTATGTCCTTCTGTTTATTTGCGTTGTCTCCAATTTTTTTCATCGATGTCTTAAAATTTGTAGAATACAGGTCTTTCACCTCCTTGGTATTTTATCCTTTTGGATGCAATTATAAATGGAATTTTCTCAATTTCTGTTATTAGTGTACAGAAATGCAACAGATTTTTATATATTAAATTTGTATTGTGCAATTTTACTGAATTCGAAACAGTATGTCACTGGCACAAAAACAAACACATAGATAAGTAGAACAGAATAGAGAAATAAACCCTTGCTTATATGGTCAAGTAATCTACAATAATAGATACAAGAACATACAATGAAGAAATGACAGTCTCTTTTTTAATAAATGGTGTGGAGAAAACCAAAATGAATCTAGACCATGTTTTTACACCACATACAAAAATATGTTCAAAATAGATTAAAGACTTAAATGTAGGTCGAAACCCATAAAACTGAGGGGGAAAAAAAAAACCATAGGAAGCAAACTCTTTGACATTGTTCTTAGCAATATTTTTCTGCAGTCAAATGCTCTACCCCTGAGCTATATGTCTACACCTAAGCAATATTTTTCTGGATATGTTTCCCTGGGCAAAGGCAACAAAAACAAAACTAAACAAATGGGACTACATGAAACTAAAAAGCTTTTGCACAGCAAAGGAAACCATCATTAAAACAAAAGAACAACCTATTGAATGGGAGAAAATATTTGCAAATAATACAGCTGATAAAAAGTAGAATACTCTACTTATTGACACAGTTCTAAATTGAAGTTTTCTATTAAAGAAATTCAATTTTTAACCAAAACTTTTCTCATAAAGGAAACTCCAGAGACACAGAGTTTCCCCAGTAATTTCTACCAAACATTTAAGAAAAAAGAATACTAATAAAATTCTTTCATGAAATAAAATTAATGAAAATAGAGGAGTGAACTCCCCAACTTTTAGTATGAGGCAAAAATAACCTTAATAGAAAACTAGACAAAAATTTCACAAGATAAAACTATTATCCATTATTTTTCATGAGTCAGGATGTAAAAATGCATAATAAAATATTAGCAAATCAAATCTAGAAATATATAAAAAGATCATGACCAAGAGAGGTTTTCCCAGAAATACAAGATTGATTTAACATTTAAAACTCAATTGAGATAACTTATTATAATAAGGAACCAAAAAAGAAAATATGAACATCTCAATTTATGCAGCAAAGCCATTTAACAAAATTTAACACCTATTCATGATAAAATTCTCATAAAACTATGAAATAAAAGGAAACTTCTTCGACTTGATGAATGCCATCTATGAAAAATCTACAGGTAACATCATATTGAATGATGAAAAAGTAAATGCTTTCACTCCCAAACCAGTAAGAAATTAAGGGTATACTCTCATATCACTATTTAAAATGTGCAGGAAGCCCAGCCAGTGCCATATACAAAATGAAAATTTAAAAAAATAAAGGAAGGAAGGAAAACTAATTACTTACAACTATCTACATAGAAAAATCTTTGAAATCTACCAAAACACTAGTAGACTTAATAAGTGAATTTAGCAAGGTGGCAAGACACCAGGTTGTTGTTGCTGTTGTTGTTTTTTAAGTGTATCTATACACTAGCAACAAAATTGGGGGAAACTTAAATTATCATATTCAGTAGTACTGAAAGCATCATAGCCTAGCAATAAAGCTAATGAAAATGTGAAAGACCTCTATTCTATAATATATAACACACTGCTGACATTAAAGAAAACAAAAAAAATGAAGAATCTATATTCATGGATTAAAAGACTCAGTATTGGTTACATGTCCGCCCTCCTCAAACTGATGTACAGATTTAACGTAATCACAAAAAAATTCCCAGATTTAAAAGAAATTGAAAAACTTATTCTAAAATTTATGTAAAATGCAAATGATTTTGAATTAGAATAATCTTAAATTAAGAACAACCTTCAATGAAAAACCATCTTGATTAAGAACTAAGTTGAGAACTACTCTCTTACTATGTAAAAATTTTCACACTATCTCATACAATGCAATAAAAAGAAATTCCAGGCCTCTTTATTATGGATTAAATCTATGGCCCACCTAGAAGCGAGTAGCATAAATAAAAAACAAAAAACTAGATTAGATAATTTATATTGATTTCGACTTACTATCAACCTACAGTAATCAAGAAAGTGTGCTATTGGTGTAAGGATAAACATATTAAACGGAACATAATAGAGTACAGAAATAAACCCACACTTACTCATGCGGTTAATTAATTTTCAATAAAAGTTTCCAGGTAATTGAATAGGAAAGTCTTTAATAATTGGTGCTGGATTAACTGGATAAATAGAATAAAATGAACCTTGACCCCATCTCATTCCATATACAAAATTTGGTTGAAGCTCAGATCTAAATGTAAAAGTTAAAACTATAAAACTTCTAAAAGACAACATAAGAGAATATCTTTGCAACCTTGTGGTTAGGCAATGTTTTAGGACACAAAAATCTCTAGCAACTTTAAAAATGGATACTTTTACCATCAACAAAACAAAAAGACAACCAACTGATTAGAAGATATTCCCTAATGATGCATCTGATAAGAGGTTACTATCCAAAATATATAAGGAACGCATTCAATTCAACAACAACAAAAAACAAACACTCCAATTAAAAAATGGTCAGAAGACCTGAACAGATACTTCTTCAAAGAGGAAATACAGATGGACAATAGACATATGAAAAGATGCTCAATTATCAGGGAAATGCAAATTAAAACCAAAATGAGATATCATCTGACACGTCAGAATGGCTATCATCAATAAATCAAAGAACAAGTGTTGGTGAGGATGTGGAGAAAAGGGAACCCTGATACATTGTTGGTGGGATTACAAATTGGTATAGCTGCTATGGAAAACAGTATGGAGGTTTCTCAAAAAATTAAAAATGGTTATACCTTTTGACCCAGAAATTTCACTCCTAAGTATCCAAAGAAAAACAAAACAATTCATAAAGATCTATGCACCCCAATATTCATGGCAGCACAATTTATAATAGCCAAGATAATGGAAGCAACATAAATGCCCATCAACAGATGTTATGGTTCATATATACAATGGAATATTACTCAGCCATTAAAAAAAATGAAATTCTACCAATTGCAACAACATGGATGGACCTAGAGGTTATTATGCTGAGTGAAATAAGTCAGACAGAGAAAGATAAATACCATATGATTTCACTTATATGCAGAATCTAAGGAACAAAAAGAACAAACTTATCAAAAATGGACTCACAAATATAGCGGACAATTTGGTGACAGACAGAGGGGAGAGGGTTTGAGGGTCTGGGAGAATGGGGTGAAGGGTTAAAGAAGTACAAATTAGTAGATGAATATAACTAAAGGGAATGTAGTTAGCATTAATATTGGCTGGTAGAAAACCAGAGAGAAGGAACAATTAAGGGGATTATTTTATAAACTATAAAAATGTCTAACCAATGTACTGTATACTTGAAACTAATTAAAATAATTTTTAAATGGATACATTCTTAAATTTCACCAAAATTAAACATTCCTGTTCCTCATTAAAAAAAAAAAAAACATTAGGAGTACAAACCAATATTTAGAATAAAATACTTACAAAAAAAAAGATTCAAATATATAGATATTTTTAAAAACTTCTACAAATTAATAAAAAAGAAAACCATCCTATTTTTTTAAATTCATAAATCCTGACCAGACCACAGAACATATTAAATGGTACTCATCATTAGTCATCAGAAAAATGTATATTAAAACCATAATATGATATCATTTCACACCCACTAACATGGCTAAAATTAAGACTTACAATATTAAATGTTTATGAGGCTATATGAAGAAATTGGAACTCATACATTATTGGTAAAAGTGAAAAATGATGTAACTACTTTAGAGAACTATTAGGTTCAGTTTCTGACTATTAATTTTTCTGCTAGGTATATAATCTAGAAAAATAAAAACATGTGCCCAGAAAAAGATTTTAATGATATTTATTGTGGCTCTATTCATAATAGTCCCAAACTATAAATAACTCGAATGCTATCATCAGTAGAATGGGTAAACAAGTTATGTGTGGTATATACTCATAAAGGAATAATATCTAGTAAGAGAAAAATGAACTACTGTTACAGTCGACAACATGAATAAATTTAAAATATATTCTTGTTAATGAAAGAAGCCAAACACAAAAGAACACTTAGAGCATGACTGCAGTTATATGAAGACCCAAAACATAAAACTAATTTATGATATTAGAAATCAGGAAACATTTGTCTTTGATGGGAGAAGTCAACTTGAAAGGCACAAATTAACTTGCTGGTTGATAAAAATATCCTACATTTTCAGTAATAATATTTGGGTATATAAATTTGTCTAAAGCCATTAAACTGAGGCTTGAGAACTGTATAATTTGTTGTATATAAATTATACTTTAATGAAAAACAGTCCAATATCATCACTGTCATCTTTCAAATTAGACTAGCCCCTCTGGTCAAAGCTCTAAAGGTCAAAAAATGTCAGTGAGAGGTATTTTGGGTGAGTCAAGACAAGATGTATTGTTTTATGGCAACGATGTGCACTAATAAATATTGACTAAATTTTTCCTCAAAGGCCTCAAAAATTAATTTATTCTGCTCCTATACTGAAAACATCCTCATTATTTCTATGTAGTATCTAGTTCCTTCAAAATCCTTGGGCTAAACTCAATTCTCTAATTTTATTAGATTCTAGATTAACAAGCATTAAAGTAAGGATATGGACATTAAATGATAAGGGCATTAAATACATGCACTCTCATATTATTTACCCATTAAAACATAACTGATATGTTTCACAGTTATGTTTTATAGCTATTTCATTAAATGTATACTTATGTACAATGCATATAAAATGAAGCACATTGTTTAGGGCCATGTTACCCTGAACAAGCCCCATCCTGTCTGATCTCAGAAGCTAAGCAGGGTCAGGCCTGGTTAGTACTTGGATGGGAGACCACCCAGGAAGACCAGATGCCGTAGGTGTAAAATATAAAAAAAATAAGGAATTATAAGATGACAAGGTCCTTGTAATTTGTGAGGTCAACCAAGGGTTGCCTCGCCTAAAAAAATAAAATGAAAATAAATAAAATGAAGTACATCAAGTTTTAACATTTTATTTTAATCATCTGAAGAGCTTTCTAAACTTATGGATGCCCTAGCCCCACTGAACAGCTTCAGAACAAGGGACCAAAGCTTTAAAAAAAAAGAAAAGAAAGTTTCCTGTATGCTTATGTACACCTAAGTTCTAGAAATTCCTGTATAAGGAAATCTAAAAATAATAAATAAGAAAAACAAAAAGCCTATACTTTTTATTCCCCTGGTAGAGAAGTTAACAACCCCAAAACAGGAAACCACAACTCAGAGAATCTCTACAAGCAAACATTCCTAAAGATTTGCTACTCAGAGTGCTCAGGGACCTTCAGTATCCCCATTTCTCAAATGTTAACTTGCATACCAATCATTTAGACATTTTGTTAAGCTGCAGATTCTGATTCAGTAGGTTTGGTTTACAGCCTAAGATTTTTCATTTCTATCAAGCTTCCAGGTGGTATTAACGCAGCATAAAGTCAACAGCCACTTGCCCCACTTCTAGTGAAGGGGCCTCTAAGGGATATAGAATTTTATATGCTACTTTTAAATATGGAAAATTATGTTTAGAAAAAAATTGACCTTTTAATACTATATAAATAGTTCTTAATAGATAATGGAAAAGATGAAATTACTTTTAACAGAATGTAGAATGTAGAAATTTAAACTGAGCTCACTTGTTAATGTGGAATCCATGCTAAGCTAAATACAGTCCAGACAATCCAGGTTATAGATTTAATGCTGCTACTAACTATAACTTAATATCTTTCTTATAGTGCTCTAATGTTCAAAAAAGAAAAGGAGATGAAATTAGTCATCTGTAATCTTCCTTCAACCACAGAAATAATGATCCATATTCCCTGACCTCGCTGGATTACTGAGATAATGAAAATTTATAAATTTCTTTCTTTTAATCTTGGGAAATATTGAGGAAAATAAGACTTATTTAGGTAGTACTGCTTGCCCGTCACATGCCCTCTAACCAGCAACAGACTCAAAACAAATTCAGTTTCTTTCCCTCTGGAACTCTCTCCACTATATTCATTTAACAATAAATATTTACCAAGTGCCTATTATGTGACAGACACTCTTTTAGGTGCTGGGAGAAGTGACCAAACTAGATAAGGAATCTGCTTTCACATAGTTTATGTTCCAGAGACTAAATAATTGAATGAGATAATTTCAGATAGTGGTAAGTGGTATGAGGAAATGAAAACTTGGGGCCAGAGGTTTAGACAAGATTTTTGAAAAGGTGCCATTTGAACTGACAACTGAGTAACACGAAGGAGCCATCCTTGTCCAGAACTGAAGACAAACTTTCCCTTCTGCAGATGGAGTAAGTCTGGCTTATTCAAGGAACAGAAGGAAGGTCAGTGAAGTATAGTATGGGATCAAAAACAAGAATAGCAGGAGCTAAAGTACCGCAAGGACCACATTTACCATGTTAAATTTAGAATTGTTTTCCCTAATTACAAAGTGAATTCTTTGGAAGGTTTTCAGCATGGTGCATCGTGGTTAAGTTTTTACCTCAAGTGGATCATCCCACTTTCAAAATCAAAGAGCTCTGAGAATTATTTGATTCTCAGAGAAAGCAGGAGATAAATTGACGGACTGTTATTCTCTTTTATTTTCATATCTCTTTCATCTATCTCCATACCTTAGGTGTTTATCATATTCTACTGTCATTATTTCTAATATTTTTAAAAATCAAAATAAGTACTCATGAGTAATTTCTGAGAATAGTGGATACAATGGATACAAATAAAAGTAAATTCCTTATCTCCTTCCAATTAATGTATTCTTCAGTGGGTCCTCATGGGAATTAGCATGAGGAGCCACCAGGAATGTAATAAAAGCTTTCAAAACAAGGGACTCAGGAAAGATGCTATTTCGAAATCTGATTGCTGTACTTGGCTGTAAAACCTTCGAATAAAATTAAAGACTAAAAATAGTCCCCTCATGAAACACTAACTTTTTTATAGGCTGCATCTTTCAACTAAATTGTAAAACAGGAAAAGGGTGGGAAACTGAAATTCTGATCTTCCCTTTTAAGCGCACACGCGCACATGAACACACTCTCTCACATTCACACACACACATACACACGCCTATTGTGTTTTCTATTTCTGATATTAAGGTAGTAGAAAGAAGCACCAGTTGGGCCAGGTAGAATTTAGAAGGGCAAAATACCGGCAAACTGGTAAACAAATTAAAAATTAATTCATGTATATATGTATGTGAGTTTGGTTTGAGTCATTAAAATAACACAACTATAATTGTAGCTTTTGGAATTTCATAGGTAAAATCATGCCTCCCCAAACATGTAATTAATCAATATCACCTTGTTTTATGACAACTGATAGTTAACTAAACAATTGACATTTGTTATCATATTTCTCTAAACATACTCTAGTAAGGTGGACAGACCAGTAATTATAAATCCCCATTTTACAGATAAGCTAACAGAGTCAAAGAAGCTATTATTTTACACATTGCAGAGTTTGTTTTTATATTGCAGAGTGACTGACTGCTTTCTTGATTCCTTTGTAGAGTACATTACCTAGCTGTCATTAAAGGTACGCAACACAAAGTGACTGAAGTAACTTGGTTGTCTGTAGTTTGGTGGAGTAATTTAAAATCCCATCCAGGCACAGCAGCTTCTTAATATTCAAGCAGCAAAATAAGACACCTGATAGCCAAGGCTTTTTGCAACAGGTTTGCTGCCAGGACACAAGTGTCATGAAAACCAACGCTATATCTAAGCCAAATGGGAAAGGAAAAGACTCACATCAACATCATTGTCATTGGACACATAGATTCTGGCAAGTCTACCACAACTGGTCATCTGATTTATAAGTATGGTGGGATTGACAAAAGAATCATCTAACAATTTGAAAAGGAGGCTGCTGAGATGGGGAAGAGCTCTTTCAAGTATGTCTAGGTATTGGATAAATTAAAAGCTGAACATGAGCGTAGTATCACCATTGATATCTCCCTGTGGAAATTCGAGATCAGCAAGTATTATGTGACCATCATTGATGCCTGAGGACACAGAGACTTTATCAAAAACATGATTACAGGCACATCATGGTTGACTGTGCTGTGCTGATTGTTGCTACTGGTGTTGGTGAATTTGAAGCAGCTATCTCCAAGAATGGGCAAACCCATGAGCATGCCCTTCTGGCTTACACACTGGGTGTGAAACAACTAATAGTTGGTGTTAGTTAACAAGATGGATTCCACTGAGCCGCCCTACAGCCAGAAGAGATACGAGGAAATCGTTAAGGAAGTCAGCACCTACATTAAGAAAATTGGCTACAACCCTGACATAGTAGCATTTGTGCCAATTTCTGGTTGGAATGGTGACAACATGCTGGAGCCAAATACTAATATGCCTTGGTTCAAGGGATGGAAAGTCCCTGTAAAGATGGCAGTGCAAGTGGAACCACTCTGCTTTAAGCTCTGAATTGTATCCTTCCAACAATTCATCCATCTGACAAGCCTTTGCGCCTGCTACTCCAGGAGGTCTACAAAACTGGTGGTGTTGGAACTGTCCCTGTAGGCAAAATGGAGTCTGGTGTTCTCAAATATGGCATGGTGGTCATCTTTACTCCAGTCAATGTAACAACTGAAGTAAAGTCTGTTGAAATGCACCATGAAGCTTTGAGTAAAGCTCTTCCTGGGGACAATGTGGGCTTCAATGTCAAGGATGTATCTGTCAAAGACGTTCATTGTGGCAATGTGGCTGGCAACAGCAAAAATGACCTATCAATGGAAGCAGCTGGCTTCATGGCTCAGGAGATTATCCTGAACCACCCAGACTAAATCAGTGCTGGATATGCACCTGTGCTGGATTGTCACCCAGCTCACATAGCTTGCAAATTTGCTGAGCTGAAGGAGATTGATCATAATTCTGGGAAAAAGCTAGAAGATGACTCAAAGTTCTTGAAACCTGGTAACACTGCCATTGTTGATATGGTTCCTGGTAAGCCCATGTGTGTTGAGAGCTTCTCTGACTATCCTCGTCTAGGGCAGTTTGCCGTTCGTGACATGAGATAGACAGTTGCTGTGGGTGTCATCAAAGCAGTGGATAAGAAGGTAGTTGGAGCTGGGAAGGTCACCAAGTCTGCCCAGGAACCTCAGAAGACTAAATGAATATTATCTCCAATACCTGCCACCCCAGTCTTAATCAGTGGTGGAAGAACTGTCTCAGAACTATGTGTCTCAATTAGCCATTTAAGTTTAATAGTAAAAGACTGGTTGATGATCACAATGTATCGTAAAACCTTCAGAAGAAAAGGTGAATTCTTTGTGGACCATTTGGTTTTTTGTGTGTGGCAGTTTTTAAGTTATTAGTTTTTAAAATCAGTACTTTTTAATGGAAACAACTTTACCAAAAATCTGTCACAACATTTTGGGATTCCATTAAAACAAAGTTTAATGAGGAAAAAAAAGGAAAAAAAAAAAAAAAAAAGATAGCCAAGGAACATGGAGCACAGTGTATTTTATTTGCCTGTGGCAGCAAATCCACTGAAATCAGGCCATGGGACTCTGTTTGTAGTTTTAAGCTATGTTTAAAAAGGAGCCCTTTTCAACTAATAAACAGAACAGAGACTCATAGACATGGACAATAGACTATTGGTTACCAGAGGGGGGGCGGGGAGGCGGAGGAAGATGGGGTAAAAGGGGCTAAATATGTGGGGACATTAAAGAATTAGGAAGGAAGGAAGGAAGGAAGGAAGGAAGGAAGGAAGGAAGGAAGGAAGGAAGGAAGGAAGGAAGGAAGGAAGTCCTTTTTCTAATCCTTAAATGCCTCCAATATTAATATGTATTAGCCTAGTTTTTCTCAACTCAGCTCTAATTTTGAAGATAAATTATCGGAAAAGTAAAGACATCAATTCCCAAAGGGGAAGCTAATAAAATTTTAAACATCTAAGGCCAAATTTTCTTTAATCACCTAATCTTCCAATTCACCCATAATACACTGAATAACTGGTCATGAGATATTAATTCTAGTCCTAATTGTGCCTTGTTTGCCTACTTAGAAAATAAAATGTAGCCATATGCAAAGCTAAATAGCAATATAAGATAATATAAAAAACATAAATGGCATAGATAAAAGAGGAGGTAGGGTGAAAAAAAGGGTGGAAATGAGCAATTTATGCTCAAGTGTTATGAATAAAATCATCAATAAGCAACTCTAGTACCCCAACTGTGGTTTCTAAATACCATTTCCCATTAAAAGAAACCAGGGCTTTTGGGGAAAATAGCTTTTCCAAAAAAAAAGATTTCAGATCTGGGGTACTTGATGTATGAGACAGAAATCTTCTCATTCTGAAAACAATGAAAGTCTCAAAAGCTCCTCCTGAGACTAGATCAAAAGGACCAAAGAGCTAAGTTGAGGGACTCCTATTGGCTAAAGATGAAACTGTCTGATCATAAAAAATAATAACTGCAATGGATTCAACTATAACAATTTATTAAATCTGTGAGTTCAGAATGATAAATATAAAAAACACCATGTGTCACCTTCGGGGGTTGCTAGAGTGACAAGAAAGAGATTAAGCATTTATCCTACTTTTTCTACATGGATGATATTTCAGGATAATAAAATAGTTGATGAGGCAATAGTTGGTAAGTGCCAGAAGAATAATAGAATTAGAAAATCATTTTTTGCAACCCCTGAAGTAATGGATCTGGGCCAGGATCACCAGTGCTGTTAATATTATTAAGTGAAAGGTTAGAGAGAAAATTAGGACACATGCATTATGCTTAACTATACCTGAACCCAGTTATCTACCTTAACTTCATTAAAGTAGAATAAGACATGTTTCTCCTGACATAATAAAGGAGCACATTTCCACCTGTGAATTATTTTTGGCCAATAAAGGTAAAACCAGTTTCTATTCGAGTTTCTATACCTACTCAATTATAAGAAATTCAGAAATATATTAAATGACACCAAGAGGATAATATCAGCAAAATCTAGAAAGTGAAAAACTATACAATAAATAAGTGACTTGAAAACAAAAGGGGACTCGATATATCAATTAAATACAGTTATGAATTTTGTTGGGATCCCTAATTAAACAAAACTGTACATAGATATTTTTTAGGCAATCAGAAAAAACTGAACATAGACTGACATTAGATGTTATTCACTATTTTTAAAAATTCATTGGGTGCGATAGTGGTATGGTGGTTGTGTTTACTTTAGCTTCTTCAGTATTCAAAGAAAAAATATATAAAAATAATAAAAGTATAAGCCACATAGTGGGAGAAATATTTGTAACACATATAATCAACAAAGAATTTGTATCCAGAACACAAGTTTTTTATTCTAATGTTTTTCTAAGATGAATATTAAATTCAGTTTATTTTGTTTATCTTTTTCTTACTTTAAATTAGGATTTTCTAAAAAGTATGTCACAAATAAAATCACTAGGGGTGGCTCATAGCAACAATACACTCACAGAGCATGCACGATGGTAATATAAACACATAGCCATTACAAGGAAGAAAGCACTACATGAAATTATTTACCTCCATTAAAAAAAAGCTCATAGGATTTTCAGTATTTCTAGTCTAGACTAATGAATCAAATGTAGCTTACATGTATGTGTGACATACTCCTCCCCACTTTTTTTTTTTTAAAAAACATATCATTTCACTGGGCCATTCTCTTAAAACTTCTTGTGTTCATTAAATTGTCTCCCTCTAACAGTTTCTACTTTCAAATTAATTTAAAGGTGTCTAATAGATAAAATACCACAATCTATATGACTTAAATCAAAACTCAGTAAACATCAGCAATTCTAACTAATCATGATGTTATGTGAGTAGCTATTTTTCTGATTTTTCTAAGCAAGTTTGATGAATTTCAAAGACTGTGAATTGTCAAGTGGGCAATGGAGGAAAAGATAGCACCAATTTAAATTTCCTAAAGAGCTTAATAAACTTGGTTTATCCTGAGTAACTTACTCCTAAATCATTCTTAATTCTAAGAGGACCAATAAAATTAGTGCTAAGCATTTCATTAACATTTCTTATATTCAAACTGCAGCTATGATACTCTAGAGAGGTTTCCTGGAAATGCTTTATGGTACCTTGGGGCCTTGTGTAATTGATATGTTCTGTGTACTAAAGTTTATTTTTAAAGGTTTTGATCATTTTCTATTTTGAATTATCATGGTTTTTTGACTGCTGTTGAGAGATAACCATTGATATATTATTTAATGTTAATTGCTAGTCAGGAACAGAGCCCCTCCCAAAATAATAATATTCCTACAGTGACTATAAACCACTTAATAAGTGATAATTTTATAGCTTTGCTACAAATACAATAGTTTATATTCTATGGTATTCTAATTCACAAGAGAAATTCTAGATTTGTTAGACTAATGACAAAGATTTGGCATTTAACTAGAATAATGATTGTAATTATCTTTCTAAAATTATCACCTTTCCCTCTCAAGGAAAACAACCAATCACAGGAAATGAAAATGTATTGCACTTACATGGAACCCAAGACAAGACCTAGGGGACAAATAAAAATTGAAGCCATTGACAAAGAAACAAAATATCACCAAGGAAAAGACACAAAAAAAATAGGCAAAGCATAAATGCAAAGCTTTATTATCACTTAATTTAATAATGTACTTAAAGTTTTCAGTGATCTCTAAAAATATTTTATACAAGGATATAAAATGTGTCTCCTACAGTAAGATATTTATAAGATATTTCTATAATAGCTTATTGAAGCATGAGAAAACAAATTATATATACTCAAAAGTTATTAGAATTATTTTTATCCATTAATGAGGTGTCCCTACCTGCTATAAATCAATGAGTGAAAACATATGTGGCTTAAAGAATATTAGACTGGGTATTGGAAGACTGTATTTAGTCTGATTCTGCTATCAGATGAATTTAAGCAAGAGAGGAAAGGTGGGGGGTGGGAGGGGTTACCCATCTGGGACTGCTCTCTGACACTCAGCTTTCCTTTCTATAAAAATAGAAGAATTGACCAGTCTGACATTCTGTGAATCTATGATAATCAGCAAAATCAATTGACGTTTTCCTTTTTTTTTTTTTTTACATGAAAGTACAATTATACCATTGTGCAGCCTGCTTTTTAAAAAAAAAAAAAATGTAGACATTTAAGAAACTAGCGTAAGGGGCAAGATATTTTATTCCAGTGGATGAAATGCAAATATATAGGGCTGATTAGATATACTATACAGAGTTCATGATGTACTAAATAGTGCTTTTATTTATATTACCCATGATTACTCCTATGCATATAACCTTTCCCTTGTCTGAATTCCTCACAACCAATAACATTTACCACTTTACTACTTGTTTTCTGTATAAAAGAATTGTCTCTCCAGCTAATAAGTATACTTGTTGTCAGTGAAAGACTGGTTTTCAAACTCTGGTCCACAAATCACTAGCCTGGGCAAGTTCACTAACCTGGGCAGGTTCTCAAACCTTACTTAGCCACGAGTTCTTGATCTGAAAAATCAGTATAATACCACAGTTCTCCCAGGACTGTTATAAAGAGTAAATGAGATAGTAAAGCTCTGGTTTATGTTAGGTAAAATAATGGCAAGCATTTACATTTCATTCTTTACCCTCCCCAGATCCATAAATAGGAAAGTATATTATAGAGATCTTTTGCATTCCACAGAATCCTTAATCATGCTAAGCGTACAGTAGGTACTGAAATATTTATTGCATCATTCACTCAATAAACATTTATTGAGAATGAACTGTGTCTGGCTTGGGAAGTATGAGAAGGAAATAAAAATGAAGATGACTGTGACAGCTCTTTCATGAAAGATTTCTAAATCAGCTAGACAGCATATGATAAGGATATTAGAAGTATGAAGTAATTTTAACATACTTGGAATAATTGTGACTGAAGGTTGGCCAAAAGTATTTAAAAATACAAGGCAAAAATAACAAAAATGCAGATTAGTACCTAAATAGGAAAGATTTTAGAATATGGGAACTGTTTATCTCCCTAAATGAAAATATCACATGAAGTTAAAGTTTAATGGGCATAATGTATTACTCTAATTGGAAACCTGTTTTCTTTTTCTTGGAACAAAAATCACAGGAAAAACATTGCAGAGATTCAAGTTCCATGATAAAGGAGAAAAAACAAAATGGGTTTTCAAAGACAGGATGAAATCATGTTTCCATGGAAACCGTGAGCTAGCTTGTTGCAGCCCAACTTAAGTTGGCAAATTTTGGCTAATTCAACTATAAAAATAAATTTTGCAACTTAAAAAATTCACCCATTCTATCATGAATGTAATTTTCAAATGATATCTAAATACATGGAAAATATCTTACTGAAGTAAAGACATATTTTTAAATTTATTTAATCATTACTAACTTCACCTGGCAAAGATATCATTTAAATTGGAAACAAATCCAATGAACTAAGCTGTGCCAGAATAAATAGAATCTAGAATATGGTTGTCCTCTGATTCTAATGCTGAAGCAAGAACAGGGACAGGACTTTCTCTGTTACAGACTAGCAGAGTCTGTGGGTTTAATAGCTTTACTGTATCACAATAACTAAAATAGACTCACCATTCTATCCCAAATTAGGCAAGGCTACTTTTTTTTTCAACATTTAGAATTTTTTTTTCCCCATATTAGAGATTCATTTGATCATTTGCATATGGTTGTTAGGCCACAAATAAGACACAAAAATGTTTATGACTTATTACTACGATATAAAAAATATTTTTGTCCTATGTTTTACATTTTTCAAAGATTTTACCTTTATTTAAGGACTTCATTGTTATACAGGGATTGACTCTAGCCTCTGATTTGCTTTATATAAAATCCTTTTGTGTGGCTTCGTGATTTTAGACACAAGAAGAACCAAGGGGCAAGCAAACATATAGCTGAGCAATCAACTCTGAATTAAAACTATCCAGTCATACCTTGATCATCTTTTCACCACATCCAGTAACCGACTATCTCACAATCACATTTAACTGAAGTTTAACTTCCTGTCACTATGACAGTTCTCAAACTGGGAAACTTAACAATAAATTCTTAAATGATCATTCTTCCCTTGACTTATACTTGCAGGTACCTTTCTCTCCTTCTCTTTATGAAAGGCAGGTCTTCATTTGTTTTTCTCCATCTCCTCACCTCCTGCTAAAATTTCATCCCACTACAATCGAATGTCCAACTTACGCACTCTGCTGAAACTGCTGCTCCAAGGCACCAGCGATTTCCTAATTCCTGAAGTAAGTCAACTCTTTCTGGCCATCTTCCTTAACTTCCCTGCATTTGACTCATATCGATGGCTTTTTTTTTTACTATTATTGTTGAAACTTTCTCCCTAAGTATTCCTTGATACCCCTCTCCCTGGGAGTAACTTATTTTCAGGCTCCTCTGAGAGTCCTTCCTACTGTCCTTTATGTATTTAAGTTTCTCGGATTTAGTAATAGCCTCCACTTTTCTCATTCTGCAAACCCTCACTAGGAAATTTTCTCCTCCCCTGCAGCTTTATCTACCATTTTGATGTTACCAAATCACAATTTTTTTTTTTATCTCCAAGTCATGCTTAACTCTTTAATTTCAAGAGTCCATTTTTAAATAATTATATCCAAAAGTCTGCTGATCAATTTTCAATAGCCAACCAATAATCAGTTTCGACAAATATTAAAATGAGCTCAAAATCTATCCCTAAAATATCACTATTCTCTTTCTATTCTCTAATTAAATAATTCACACAGTCATCCTAAATCAGAACCATGTCTTTCAAAAGCTATTTTCTATTCATCCTCTCTCATAACTAAAAACAAAATCCTCAAGACTCTATTTGCTCTATATCCAATGCCACTGTCATAGGCTGGGTCTTTATTATCTCATACCTACACATACTACTGAAATAGATGAAGAGGAAACAGTTGAAAATTTAAACACTCATTCATTATTTTGAAATATGCAACATTCATTTATTATTTCAAAATAAAAAGTTTCTTTAATAATAAAAACCAAAAACCTCTAGAAAATATAAATTGTGGTGAAATGTTAGAATTCTCTTTCAATAAAGCCATAAATAATACAATGATGCCTGCAATCACCAGTTCTATTTACTACTGTAATGGGCACTGTAAGAAAATAAGACAAAAATAAGGTATAAGACTAAGAAAGGAATAAAATTATCAATTATTAGGGGCAATTATCTAAATTTTAAATTCTACATAAAAAATAACATATTCAGCAAAGTTGAATACAAAACTAAGCTTTTAAAAATAAAAAGTCATTCCCTTATTTTAGCAGCAAGAAATTTAAAAATGTATTTTTGAGGATATCCCCAATGGCAATCAAAATAATGTCACGTCTAGGGTGACTAAAACAATTGGAGTACAAAAAAGTTCTAAATAAATGAAAAATAAATGTGTTAATATGGCAAGACAATATCATAAAAGTGAAAGACTTCCCCTCAAATTAATCTATACACTCAATACAATTCTTATTAAAATTCAGGTGTTTTCTGTTTCAGTGTAGGTGCAGAAATTGATAAGCTGATTAAAATATTCAAATGGAAGAAAAACAGGCTAAAATTAGTCGAGACAATTTTGAAGAAGAAAAATTAAGAAAAATAGATTTATACTACCAGATATCATATTTTATTTAAAAACTATAGTAATTTTAAGATTTAGTATTGACAAGAGTTTAGACTAGAACACCAGACCTGAATCAAGATTCTATAAACAAATACTGGATCTGAATCAAGATCCTACAAACAAAACCCACCTATTATGGGAAATTGTTATAAGAGCAAAGAGGCATTATAAATGAGTAGCAAAGAGATGGACTATTGAATAAATGTGCTGTAATAATTGGTAATCATATCAAGGAGGAGAAATACAGATATAATTGTACCCTTATTCACATCATATACAAAAAAAATGGATTAAAGACTCAAATATGTAAAGTAAAAATTTAAAACTCTTATAAAAATATAGAATATCGTTTTTAATGTTGGGAAAAAAAGAAATTTATATTTTTCTAACAAAGAACATCATAAAGTTAGAAGACAAAACTAACCTAGAATAAAATATTTGCTACATACATTTCTAACTAAAGTTTAGTGCCTTGGATATAGAAAGAAAGCCTAAATTCAATAAGAAAAATATAAATAATCCTATAGGACAGAGGGTAAAGATTATGAAGAAATTCAAATAAGAGGAATCCTGGACATCTAATATGAGAATGTTAGCAATCTTGACAACAGGAAAATACAAACTAAAGCAAAATACTATTCACACTCTCAAAAATATGTTAACAACAAAAGTTAAAGAGAATATAGGAAAATAGTAATTCGTGATCTGAAAGCAACTACACTGGTATAGCCACTTTGAAGAGAAATTTATAATGCTTAGTAAAGTTGAAAAAAGCACATGCCATAATTTCTTGATTCTATTTCAAGTGGAATACTCTGAAAAACATATCTGTGTACACAAGGAGATATATGTATCACTGCAGCACTATGTCTAACTGGAAAAAAAAGTAACAGCTAATTGTTTCCCTAATGAATCCTGGCTATTTCAAGACAAAAAAAAAAAGATGTTCTAAAGCTGTGTACACCAATATAATGTTAAGGAAAATAGTAGTTCCAAAAAGAAATAAACAGTATGATGCCATGGTTATAAATTTTAAAAGTGATAAAATAACAACATGTTGTTTGGGGATACATACATATATAATAAAAGTACAAATGTATACATTGGAATAATATACAGCAACCTTCAGATGGTGATGATTTCTGGGTTTGAAGAAATGGAAAAAGGCATGAGGGTAGATCTTTAGCTGTTTATCTGCAACTTTATTACTTTTAAAAAGACAGAACTATCTGAAGCAATTAAATGTGAATGATGGGTTCATTGATGTTTTGTGTTGTTTTTCTATGTGTTTACAATATTCTGCAATTAATTTTTTTTATTTAAGTCCTTTAATGGCTTTCTATAGCCTTCAAGACACAGTTCTAGCTTCTCAGATAAGCCCTTTCATGATGTAGTCCCCACTTTCCATTTAAAAATCATCAGTGTCCACTCCTGCTAGACATCATGATCCTTGTACTTTCCATGGTGACATCTTTCTCACTCTGAGCAAGAATTAGGATTGTCTCACACTGAAACTTTGGAGGACCTCTGATGTAATTACTTGTATATATGTCCATCTTCCCCCACCGAAATGTGAGTTTCTTGAGGACAGGGATAGAATCTGAATTTTCTCTCACTCGTTGTGTGCTTCTTAGAGCTTTCATATATGAGAAATTCAATAAATGGGAGATGGATGGATATATACACAGATATCTATTGCTGAATGTCAGTCTTGTTTCTCATCAGCTTTAAGTTCTTGGAGAGAGGTTCCTTACTGGTAAATTCTTGGGTATAGACATATATTCAACCCTGGGGTACTCTGAGTGCTTTGGTGGCCTCTATCTCTCTACATGTTCATGTATCCCAGTTTCTAGTTTTCAAAGACTGATGTTACAACTTACACTGTACCTGTACCCTCTTCGAGCTCCCAACTCCCTATCCACACCCTCTATCTGCAGAAGGGTCCACCGGATTCTCCTAGTAGTGCAATTACCTATAGACCAAAATGAAAATATTTTTGGATTTGCCCAAATCTAGGCACTTTTGTATATTCCTCCACATAATCCCAGAAACCACAATATAGCTGAAAGAGAATAAGCTTTCAGTTAAAAGATTTAAAGAGATTTAAATTCTTAATCTACCACGTACTGTGTGACTTAAAACAAGTTTCTTAATCTCTCTGAATCTTACTTTCCTCCTCTCTAAATCAGGAATAAATCTACCCTATCTACTATAAAAGATTGTTGCGAATGCTAAATGAAATGACATAAAAGCACCTTATAAAGTCTCTCATTCATTGTAAGGATTCAATAAATACTTTTCTTCCCTTCTCCTTAACACTAGGATTTGCAAAATTATGAGTGGAAAAACAACTGATTGATATAGTTGGAAAGAATCATCCTTTCCTAAATACCCATAGTGCATTATTTGTGAATTTGAACAAAGCAGACATCTATCACTTCCCTGTAAGGTAATATACCTTCATGTGTATCTGTGTATCTCCTACTTACCTGACTAGTTGTGAGTTCCTAGAGGCAGGGTTTAAAACCATTAATTCCATACAGCACACTATGCTTTACCTGTTATAGGCAATCGGTTAAATATTTTGATGGCACACTTACCATTGGTAAAATGTTTAGCTTTATTTTTTCACAGTGGTGACAGATTTATGCTAATCCATCTGCACTTTCTAAGATGACTTCTTTTGGGGTTACACATCAGCGAAATGATTGGCTAGGACAAAGTGTACAGAATGCGGTTGTGGAATGCTGTAAAGTCAACTGGCACATGAGACCTATTGCTGCACTAGTGGCCAAGCCAGCCCAGATACCATCCAACTCCACATAGGAGACCAACACTATTATTTTTGGAGAAGAGTTTATTTTTAGAAATATCATATTTTAGCTTGGAAATTATGTGCCAAAAGGTGGTACAACCAAATATAAAACCAGCAAAAAGATATCTATACCCCGCTCATACACATATACATTTCCTTTTTGGCCAAGGATGTCTTTTAAAGTTCAGTCCACACTAAGATGTCTAAAAGATGTACTGAGAATCCCATTCTCTCTTCTTCTACACTGTTCTCTGTTAGCCAAATAATTCCCATTGGAATTGTCAAACACAGCCCCCTGATTAGAGTCAACCTCACACAGATGTGAGTCTTGATAGCTGTATGGAGCCATTGCTAAGTCAGCATAATTCACTGTCTCTGACTACAAGAAGATTCTATCCCAATTCTCATCCTTAACCATCTGTAGAGTCTTGAGCTACATTTTTTTGGCATGTGTCTTCTTACGCAGGCCAAAAATCTTAACACATGAGGGCTAAGCTGGATTTTTCCACACCTGTTTCTGTTTTTAAACAATGAAAAAATTTATGAGATATTTTGCCTGAACATATTTTCAAAATATTTCTTTTTGAAAATTAAGTATATGAGAAAATTATTTTATATATTTAGAAGGTGGGTCTTAATTACATACTCCAAAGCAACTTACAAGTATTTCCTTTATTAAGGAAAGAATTCATATTTAGTGGTATATATAAACTTCAAATATATGAGTTCTTATAAAAATATGGCCAGTACATATTTTTAAGAAACATTTTAAGGTAGAGTTTGAGTCCCAATTATAAAATATGTTATATTTCAAAATAAGAAATACTGTTGGAGAGTAATACTGTCATATGTGATGGAAGTATGTTAGCATTCATTAAAATAAGATTTCTATGAATGAACACTATATGAGTTTCATGGAATGATGTCCTCTTTCTGGACAATTGGGCCAGTGTATGAAGATAATTCCATTTAGTGGGATCCCATTATTGGGTCATTTGAAATCAAATAATTTATTAAGTCAAGACATTAGCTCAGTTAACTCAACACCAGGTTAGAACGAAAATCCAATTCAACTGTGGGCTCCACAGCAGTGATAACCAAGGACTAACTTTTCTCAGTGACTCATAAGAGAAGGCATTAAATACATTTAACAAACAAGAAACTCCCTATGAAGAGAGGAGCAAAGGTGCTCCCTAGGAAAAATGAATCAAATGACTGAAAGTTATCACAAAGTCCTTCCCATCCAATTTCATTGTTTAACATTAGAAGCTGGGGCTCAATGAGGTTGAATATTCTAACCAATGTTAAATACAGCAACAGAGCCAATATCAAAACCTAGGTCCAATGGTTCCCCCCAAATAGTGTTCTTCCCAATCTGTAATGTCTCTCTTAATTGGGAAAAGGTTTGATGTCAGTGACCTGTAGGAGTCAGCCTATGGCTTACACAAGAAGGTTTCTATTCACATGCAGTATTGTAAGAACTTCAAAAAAATTCCACCTACTCAACACTGAGCAGAACAATACCACCCTAGTCTCAGCTCTATAAAGCATCAGATATGTGATCCCTCCCACCCCAGTCACTGGGCCTCTTTCAGAGCTGGAGGCCAAATATGTATACAGAGATGAGAGGCTAATTCTACTCCATTTCACTGTCATGAGTACCAAATGTGATAATGACAGCTCAAGAGTTTCATATACTGTGACATGCTATACAAAATATGAAAAATCCTGTATCCTCAAATGAGAAGACACTCATCCCTTGATCTGTACTATAAAACTATCTGAATACAATTTAGGACTTTTTTAAAAACAGAAATGCATTAAAAATATTTAAAGAACACTAGTTTGGTACAAAATATTAGGAAGGTACCCAAACGTTTCTGAGGTACCCTGCTTTTAAAATATAGAGAAAACGTACTTGATGAATATTCAGTAGTCTTATACTCCTAACTGTTTGGTAACATTATTTCCAGGCATAAAAGTAGTTCACTTTGTAAAAAAGAAATTATGAGAAAAACATCAGAATAACTTCATGAAAGTTGTTAATCATATTATTATTTTGTTTTTAGCACATTTCCCAACACTTCTTAAAATAAAAAACTTTTCCTTAACTTTACAATAAAATCACATGTGTTGTCATTGCTACAGATCCGCAAGGCAACTGTTCATTCTTACATGTAAATAAAATGCATCTCTCATTCATGTCGATCACAGAGAAAACACCCAACATATAATACTCTATAGTTCCTATCACATGAGTACAATTTTTAAATAATTTCTATTTCCCTCTTGTGAAATGAGAGTTGTTACATAACTTCTTAAAATGTCTTTTAATTCTTGGAGTATTATGTTTCTCCTCTTAATGTTGAATATATTCTAAAATATTGAACACATCTGTTTGAGGTTTTTGAAATGGAATTTACTATATCACATTTATTTTTAAATTGTGGAATTGTATTATTTTCAGAAGGAAAACTAAAGGTATTTCCCTCCCTGTGCTATCTATCTCAAACATATTTTAATATTTCTATCTGTTCACATAAAGCAAGAAGAAAAAAATTAAACTACTTTAAGTTTGTATGTAATTATTCCAAGTGACTGGCTAAATCCATGATTACGTTAGTACCAGGCTCATAAAACTGGCATTTTATTATTGAAAAAAAAATTTATTCTAGAGAAAGGAGTTTCCCCCAACCCTTATAATTTTGTATTAAAAGACCAACTTGGGCAGCGTAATGCAAAGCCAAAGCAGTACAAGCTGTTACAAAGTAAAATAATTTTAAAGTTTAAAAAACACTGATTTAATTTACAAAAATTGAATTAGTAAAACTTGCAATAAAACATCTATTACTTTAATGAAGCATATCTATCCTTTGTGATATCATTGGCATAAATTCCATTTTATTGCACAGTTAAGATAGCATTTTGTCAAGCAGTTGACTTTTGTTGCAATAAAATTTTGATAATCTATTCACTGAATAGTATTTTGTTCAATATTTTTTGAACATTTACTGAATGTGTGATTGCTGAATACCTTATATTTATTGAGTACCTGACAAGCAATAAGGTATTATAAAGATGGATAATCCATTTTAATTAA
Organism: Rousettus aegyptiacus; assembly: GCF_014176215.1. Classification (NCBI taxonomy): domain Eukaryota; kingdom Metazoa; phylum Chordata; class Mammalia; order Chiroptera; family Pteropodidae; genus Rousettus; species Rousettus aegyptiacus. Next base: position 109,704,631 of record NW_023416284.1, read on the forward strand.
AGTACTTAACTAAGTAGAGAAAGTTTATTATAAACATATTCTGTTTCTCCAACAAAACTAAGAGCTTTTAGGGGAATAATGTGAAGATGTATTTTATATATTTTTTTTATTTTTAATAATAACAGTATTACTCCATGACACGTAGCAGAAATCCAATTAACATTGCTTTATGGTTGATATATTTGTTCATTTATTCATTCAAGGAACATTTACTGTCTGCCTGCCAAACGACATAATACTTGTACAACACATTGCATGACATCTGGCATACAGGGGGTGCTCAATAAATGTCATGTTAGATGGAGAGTAAATAGCTAGCCAGCCATGACTTGATTAGGCAATGAATATACAAAGAAATCTGATGCTGCAGACACACAGAAGATAGTCTAGGGGAAATCCAAGCAAATAACACAGGTTAGCATAGGAACTAAGGGAAGATGTTTGCAAAAAAGTTAGAGTCAATGTCTTAGTGTCAAAATACAAAGCAAGTTTAATCTTACTGAACAATATTACTATCTATGCTTCCTTGATGTCAACCTTACCTAAAATTTCTTAGTTACTAAAGACTCAAGGAAAACTATCAGCTATATGATGTTTTATTTAAGAATGGTTTTGTTTAACTACAAAAGAGGGAACACCATTCGAACACATAGATTTGGAAGGAATACAAACTGTTGTCCACACTCTGCTTGAACTTATCCAAGAACAGAAAACTTAATGTCTCCTTAAAACACCATCAATCTTTAGACAATTTTAATTGCTACTTTCTGATATTACCCCCAAATAATAGCTATTATTGAGATCCTATGTGAACCAGGTAATGGGTTAAACAATTACATACCTTATTTCATTTAGTCTTGCAAGCCCTCGAAGTAAGAGCTATACTATCAGTTCTATTGTACAATACTCAATGAGACTCAGAGACATTTAAAAGAAGTTGGTCACACTAAGGCAGAGGCAACAACTTTAGCTAAGGCCCTTTGAGGTCCTATGACTCTTGCTTTCTACTATATAATTCAATGCTTCTCTTGAAGCAAAAATCTGTTTCTTGCTGATATTCTGTAGTTCTTTATGGATTAAATGCACTACTGTATATTTAGCCCAAGTTTTCTTAACTATTGACATTTGGGACCAGATAAGTTTTTATCGTGGAGTCTGTCCTGTGCACTTTACAGTTTGTGGCACCCCTGGTCTCTACCCACTAGATGCCAGTAGTACTCTTTTCCAGTTGTGACAACCAAAAATGTTCTTTAACATAGACAGGGGACCAAATCAACCCCGCTGAAAATTACCGATTTAATCAATAGAGGTTTACCTCAAGGATTGGCAATTAAGAGATTTTAACAAATGAAACTGTATTTGAACTTTGTGAGTCTTAGATTTCATACTAGAAATCCACCACCACGTTCATAGTTTTTTGTTCAAAAAAGAATGCAATAAGGTAAAATGCATTAGTTTGTTTAAACTCTTAAAAAGACGTGAACTTGTTAGCCTTTCTGTTTCAGACTTGACATAAACTGTACTTTTTTATTATCAATATTTCTAAGATTGTGCTTCTATTTCATAACCAAATATTCTTGAAATAGTAGATCAAGTCGTTACAAAAAATAATTTAAAAGCAAAGGAAGAAACCTACCACACTCAATTTCGTGACGGCTTGTATTTGCTTTTTATTCTTTGGCCATGAACAACAGAGTCCTTCCTAAATTGAAAATGTTTTCATTCCATTTTATTCTAGTTTCACAGACAACTAATGGTAAAACATAATAATGTTGTCTATGAGAATTTTTATTATACTCCACTACCTCAAATGATAGTGTGGTTGGATTTGTCAAGTCTCTCAATCCAGAGATCTGCAAAGCTCTAAGATCTCATGCCTATAATGAACTAAGTTGTTAGTATATCCAATGGATATAATAGAAAAGAGATACTGCTTCTTTAGGGTGTAAAGTTTAAGGCATATAATCCACCTCTATGATAAAATGCAGACTTCCTATTAGAAGACAAATCATTCATTTAAATTATTTGAAAAGTACTAAAAGAAAATTCATCTGGGTCTATTTAAGGTTCAGAAAAAAATAACATACAAAAAGATTCTTTGGCTCTCACCCTAGAAAATTTTCATGTGATTGTCAATCAGGAATATTTTTATTTAGTTTAAGCTCTTATTCTTCAAAACAAAAGGGATTTCCAAGGAGGTGTTAGAGAATTTCAAGGTGAATCACACAGATTTGAACTCCCAGATTCCAAAAAATTAAGCCTACACAATGACTTTGGCAATGGTAGGTAAGTGGACTAATCCTATGTCAATTACTTTCCCCATCCTTTACATTTTTGCTCTCACGCCAAAGAGATCTCATGTAAGTAGCTCATATATTTATTTTTATTAAATGTTTTTCAGAACGTGCATATTGAGGTAAGAGGTATCCTTGGTCTGTTCAGAAAAAAAAGCAAAACAAGAAACTTTTGCAATCCCCGGCTAAATTATGATTGGTCCTGTGACTCCTGGGATAAACAGTAGTTCTACCAATATTACTTTCCATGAAAACCAGTCTATGTATTAGTTGTGTTCATTTGAAGAGAGGCTGATAGTGACTGACAGTAATATCAGTAGAAGGGAGAACAGTAATGTATTTTCCTATATTCTTTGCTTCTTTAATTATTGTCTGGATTTTATCTTTCCCTTTCCATGGAAGAGTAAAAGTATCCTCCGAGAAGATAATATGAAGAAAAAGACCAGTATTTTTCTTATTTCATATTTTTATTTCTGTTTCATTTGGAAGACATAATAATATTCTTCATTATATAGCATGCCTTGCAGAAATATCAATTTACTTGCTTTTCCAATTAACTATCATTACATTAAAAAAATAAAAAATACATGAAATTTTTCTAAGTACTAAGTTTATGTCATTTTCTATATATGCTGGCAAGCCGTGCATTAAAATTTTCTGGAGCCATCAATAAATGATTTTTGATAATAAGTATAGTTATTAGATTAGTTTTTCACAGGTGAAGGAATAATTCTAATTTCAAAAACTATAAAAATTTAATAGGTGTAAAACTATATTTGCATAATGCATTCATGGTAAACTACCTTTAAATCAAAAATGCTCAGGAATGCATTATTAGCTATTTCCAGAGTAACAAAATACACCATGGTTCTTCCTGACAATTGCCAAAAACGTTTCCACCTGATAAAAATTAAATGATATGCAGTATATATTAAAATTCTGCATTTTTATTGATTTTTCAACTATAAGGTGTTGGCAGACAATTCTGCATCATGTTTCTGTGCCCCTTGAATCAGCTTTGTTCCAAGGATGCTGGGAGATATCCCTAACAATCATAGGAGACAGATAGTTTCTCACTCCTGAGATGAGGGCAGATTTGTTTCCTGCCTAGTATAATAGAGATGATTTCTTCCTCCGGTACAAAATTGGACAAGTTTGCTAGTATCCTTTTTATAAAAAAAGGATTTCTTAAGCTCAGAGTTCCTCAGCTGTGACATAAACCACTTTGTATGCAGCATCAACCTGGGTCGCTCCACATCAACCTCATGGGACTTGGGGGACAAAAGGAATCAATGAAAATAGGAATCTGATACTGAGTGCTGTGTTGTGAGTAAGAAAGTCCTTTTTTCTCCAACCCAAGAGTCTCCTTTCTGCTAGCCTAAAACTGTGGCAGACTAACTTATTAGATTCCAAGTAGGGTAAAACTGCAGACCCTTCACAGTTCTTGACATAAACATAGTAAATACACAATAATTTCAGTATGTTAAAATGAAGACACCAAGACACTATGTATAATGAACTCCATTACCTATTATGTAGATTTATAATCGTCTTTGGCAAACGTATAATTTACAGTCTGTAGTTTGTGTTAGACGTAATTAAAACAAAAATATTATTTTCATATTTTCCATTCTGATATCTTCCTGCCTTATTCCAATGTGACTGCTACTTAATAAGTCTCAATCTCTTCAGAACATGATAGACATAAACCAATATATATATATATATATATATATATATGCAATGCCAAAAAAAAAAAAAAAAAAGATGTGTATCAAAGAATCAGCATATTTGACTGAATCAAAACATAAAAACAGTGACATTATGGGCTGTTGTTTCCCTCACACTGCTCAATTTTACCAAGTCCCCTATTGGAAAAAACACATCAATATGAGCCACTTGATGAACATAGTGACATATTGATTTGATTTGGACAACTATGCTGAAATATTAGAGTTGGACAGTATCCCATTCTATGTAACTCTATTATTTAAATTTTTTAACAAAAAGTACTGTTTTAAATATCGTAATTTGTGAACCAAATCACACCAACCACTTTTTCTAAGTCACTTGAAACTGATGATAATGGAGAATGGCTAGACTCTTGAATACAACACCATGAAATGTAAATTGTAACAAACAAGTATGTAAGTCAACAAATAGAGAAAAAAAGAAAAAATCCTAAACCTCCAGGAAAAAAAAATCAGAAAGTGATTTCCCTTTTCTCAAAATTCTGAAAATGATCACTCTAACCACTAATTTAGTTTAAACACCACTGACTCCTTCAAAGCCACAAGTTAAATTTTCCTCCCACAAAACCCTTAAAGCATTCCATTTTCCTTTAACATTTACAAGTTATAATAAGGCTCCTTTTAAAGCAAACAACTTCCTCTATACTAAATGTCCTTTTCATTAAACCATTTTGAGACCCTACCAACAAACTCTAATGACTAGATCAACTAATCATCATTGATTCAGAACACCTGCTGCTGAGTTAGTCAATGACTCAAAATTTCTGAAACACTTCACAGAATTTCACTTTTAGTGGTCTCTACTGCCTCATCAGTAAGGGTATCCAAAAGCTTTAAGTAGCTAAGTACCCGATAGAAGGATGGCAACCAAAACCTATTCTGACAGCAGAGACCCAGCATCTGGCTACCTAAAGGTTGCCACTTAGGTGAATTTTCAGCTTGTTCCTGGCCAAAGAGGTTGCTATTTTCAAGTGTTCAATGAAAGGAAAATAATCAATATCATAAAAGAATCTGGAGGGTTTGGGCACAAAAATCTCATTTAAAAGAAAAGAACTTCAAAAATGGCAAAGACGAATCATTAATATGAACTCGGGCAAAATTCTGAAATTTTAAAATATATTCATGACCTTTAATTTTTAAATATGTTAATCATTTAACAGAGCATCTTATCTTTTTTAAGCTGCAGATATTTATAGAAGTTACAATCAGTATTATGTCTGCTTTTTTGTGATCTTGTTTTGCTTTATTTCAAATACTCTTTTGAAGAATCCACAAACACTAAAGAATTGTTCAAAGAATCTGTATGTCTCGAAATTTACTTTTTAAATCCAACATTAGAAATGTTACCAATGGTTAACTCATTTGCCAGTAGAAAAATACTGAAACTATCAAGCACAGCTGAATCCCCAACTTTTACAGTCAAGTGTATACCAAGATAAGTCACCTTCATTTCCTCCCATACAATGGTAGGAATATTGTATTATTCCTTTCTAGAAACTAGAGAAAGGTACCTTTTCACCACATGTTTCTCTATCATTTAGTTTACATAGATTCATCTTCTACATAATTCCACTTTTCAAGACATTAAGTATTTGTCCCTCTCCTTCCTGAAAGGAAAAGATAATTACCATAAAATGTTTGAACTGCTTTCTGAATTAATGTAAAATCAACAAGTTCCTCAATTATATTAATGTTTTCAGGCTTTTCAGGACAGAATTCACTGGAGATATTGAGACTATAAGCGACACACCAAATTTCAAACCTCCAGTCTAACTAGCAGGTCAGCTTTGAGTCACATTGTATTGAGAAAACCTCATTTTGCTAACTTAACTTGAATTGTATTTGTGATGTTGTTATTTGGTTTGCTTTCCTCTTATGAGACAATGCGCTGCTTGGTATCTTTAGTACTGCAGTTTATATAAAAATATGCTATTCTTCACGTCTATGGAAAACAGTACTAAGTGACAAAACCAAATTAGGCAGAATTTAAGTTAATATGAAAATGAAACTTGATGAGACTATCAGACATGAAAATGGGTCATTAAGAAAAGTTGAGAAATACTTTCTGTGGGAATTTTTTTTTTGAATGACAAGATTCTGATCTCTACGAGATGACTTCTGCAGAAGGAGCCCACAAACAGTTCAATGGGCTTTTCCAAGCCTATAATGGTGACTTACAAGGTCCTCAAAGGAACTAAGAGAGCAACTTTCTCAATAACTAGAAGCAGAATGAAGTTCCAAATTACCAAATCTCTGCAATGCTAGTTTTGTAACCTTGACTCAGAGTTACTGGGATGTCACAGAAAACCGCAATTCTTGGCAGATGCACATTTTATGTATAAATGTTTACCAGATGTGAAGTTCATATGATCTATGCAGTGTAATAGAAACAAAAATAAATGTGCTGTGTAATCTGACATGCCAGTTCATTCTGTGAATGAACCAGCAGGTAATAGGCCTGGTCTCGTGTTTAGGTGGAGCTTATGGAGTACGAATCTGGAGCAAAGAAAACTTCGTAAGCCCTACCACTACCCTCGATTAAAACCAATCCCATACGCTTGTTAGGCCTGAAATGATACCAAGAAAGAGTTCTTTCTTTAGATAAAGAATTCTATCCCTGTTAAAACCGAAATGCCCTTGGGAGATATAAATGGTTATCAGCTATTTATACATCAGTGTAAATGAATTTCAAATCCTGTATTAACAGCTGGATTTCATAAGAAGAATATATGAAGCTTGGGTGTTTGGATTGTAAAAGAGTGGAAAAAATCTTCAAGAGATAAAAGTTAACACATGAATAACTACCACTATTATTTGTCTATTCATTCAACAATATTTATGACCACCTATTATTTTTCAGGGTGCTAAATATTGGAGATACGAGATGAAAAAGCATAGTTAATGGCCTCAAGAAATGTAGGGTTCAGTGGAAAGCCACCAAATACGAAGTTACCATAGAAGAGTATAGATGTTAATGAAGATGTGTCCACGGCACAAGAGGATTCAGATAAATGAATACCAAAATCTGCCTGGCAGAGAGGAGATGGGAAAAGTTTTCCAAGCATAGGTAAAGTTTAACTTGTGACTTGAAGGAAAACCAGGGATTTGTAGGTAACCCGAGGATAGGAAGATAGTGCCTAATTATGCCTGGAAACACTAAAGAGCAAAATGTTCTCAGTGAAACAGCATTTCTGAAGTAACAATTTCTAGAGTGAAGTATCCGTGGGGAGTAGGGCGCAGTGTCTTAGCTTGGGCTACCCTAACAATATACCATAGACTGAGCGGCTTAAACAATGTGAACATTTATTTCCTCACAGTTCTGGAGGCTGGAAGTCCAAGATCAAAGTGCCAGCATGGTATGTTCTGGTAAGACCTCTCTGTAGACTGGCCACCATCTTGCTGGCTGTGTCCTCACTAGGCCTCACATGTGTGTGGACAGGTGCATGAGTTGGGGGCTGAAGTGAGAACTCCCTGGTGTCTCATAAGAACACAAATCCTATCACCCTATGTTATCAGAGCCCCATTCTCCTTATGACCTTATTTAACCTTCAATATCTCCTCATAGACCTTGCTCCAAATACAAGTTAGGGCTTTAACATATGAATCTGGAGGAGACACAATTCAGTCCACAGCAGGCAGTGAGGGAAATGAATGACAATGACAGGGAGAGTATTTAGGAAGCAAATCATGAAGGGCCTATTAAATCGAGTGAGGAGGAATGAACTTTGTCTTTAAAGCTCACTCTAGACTCCTCATAGGAATTTTAAGCAAGGAATGACATTCTGGTTCTTATTTTAGAAAGCTCACTATAGCAGCAAAAGGGAGAACCATGCACAGGAAAACAGAAAAGCCACTAAGAGGCAGTGAGGGCCTGAGGTAGGACAGAGGGAGTGGGAATAGAGTTGAGAGACCCAGGAGTTAAAACAAGCCAAGTTTGATTGATTATATTTATGTGGAGGGGAAAACTGAGAATGACCTCAGTCTCTGGCTTAAACACCTAGTAGGTGGTAATGTCCTTTCCTAACAGCAAGAACTCAGAAGGAAAACCAAATGTGTTTGCTGGGGGATGGAGGAGAGAAAATAAAAATTGTTACAGATTTTAGAAAATTGAATATAAGCCTAAATGAGGAATAAGGACATATGGAACCGTTTACTCAGCAGCAGAATATATGGACCCACTCTGTGCCAGAAATGGGCTAATGGGGAGATAGATGCAACAGATGCTGAGCAGAGCGAGCAGAGTGGATGTGGATGTTACCCTGGCTTATTTTTTGCTAGTAAGTGCCAAGAGCTGAGATTTTAGACCATTAAAAGTCCTTGTGTTAAACAAAACTTAAATGTCTAACAATACAAGAAAAACTAAAGAATGCTGGTTCATCTATATGATGGAGCACCACAGAAGCATGGAATTCATGTGTTTCAAGAATATTTAATAACATTAAAAACAGTAAGAAAAAAGTAAAACACAAAACTATATAGTAAACTGAGAAAAATATTTTTTCATAGACATGTCAAAAATTACCTCCAGATAGTATTAAGAATATACAATTTTTTCATTTTGCTTTCCCATGTTTTCCAAATTTTCCTATAAAAACACATCTGGTTTTATAGTCAGAAATAATAACCTTATTTTAAAACTTTTATATGTTTCGAGGCAAACAATTTTTCAAAAGAAGGCTCTCTCCCACCACCAGCCGAGCACATAATTGAATTACCCTCCACCAGTCAAGAGAAATTAGGCTATGCTGAGTAGCAAATACACCAAAAAATTGTAGTGTCTTATAAGAACAAAGTTTTATTTTTTACTTATACTATATGTTCACTATGGACTGGCTAAGGGCTCTGCTCCACATTCCTCTATTTGGGACCCATTCTGAGAAGCATGGCCACTTACCATGCAGAGGAAAAGCGCTCTGGAGGGTCTCAAACCGGAAACCAAATGCTTCAGTCCAGAAACATATGTCAATTTCCACTGAACTCAATGGCCAGAATCAATGTGGATCAGGAGATGTAAACCCAATATGTAACTGAAATGCATTCGGCAAACAAAGCTAATAATGATCACAAATGACTACAAATTCATCGCCCCCCCCAAAAAGAATTGTGGAGGGACTTTCACGGTATTACTATTCAAACAGCAAATCATGGCCCATCATGATTACAAAATCAGTTTGGTAGATCATGACAAGTGGCTTTTTTTTGTTCAATAACAAGTACTTTTTAAAAGAATGAAACGGAAGGGAAAATGTCAGAGCATAATACAGGAAAGGTAGATATTTCTCATGAAACAATATCATGATATACATCTATCAAGTAAAGACAGATGTGTCACAATGTGAAATATCTTCCTGTGGTTCCTGTAAAAAAAAAAAAAAATTGAAAGTCATTGTTCTATGAGAGCCCCAACTAAGCCACATACATAGAAGCATAATTCCTATACTAGCTCTTCTAATCCAATGTTCTATGACTACTATGAAAGATTGGGGAAAATATGGTCTTCCTCCATTAGATCAATCTCAAAGGAATTAGTCCAATTTTAGTCTTTCTGTAATACTCTCTTAATAATAAATTAAGAAATATCATGAAGTGACTCATATTTCAACACCTTCCAAGTTTTGAAATCCCTTTTTTATTTCTCCTAAAATAAAAAAATTTAAGTTTCAAAAGCTTTTCCCTAATTCTACAGAGCCTCATTTAATTGGTTTGATAGGAATATATACAATTGTTATATTAATTTAAATAGCATCCTTGACCAAGATAAATAATAGTAATTTTTTTACTTTATATTGCTGTTAACTTATAAAACAGTCATGGATGATTATCTTGCTTACTTATGCTTTGATGTTTAAAGAAAAAATGCATATTTCAAAACTGCAAAATACCTATTTTATGTAATTCTTTGATACAGAATATTCTCAGTTTCTAATTTTCTCATTCTTATCTTCAACCAAGAAAACACAAATTTGAAATATGCACATTCTATGGTTGTTTATGGAAAAAGTGTAATATTTATCAATTTAGTTCCAAATTTCCAAAACAAATTCATCCTTACTTTCTATCATACATGTAAAATGTTTATAAATGCATAGTTAAATGTAAGAGTTTCAACCAATTTTAATGTGTTCTACTTTTCTCCCAAATACATTGCCATGTTCTTTCCTACCTACCGTTCAGAGCACTGTCCATTCAAAAACCAGCCTTTTATCGCTACAGGGAAAATGCTTGCTAAACATCCAAGAAAAACAAAATGTTTCATATGGTACAATCTTTTTATTTCCCAGATGGCTCCACTGCCATATACTAGGTATGCCAGGGAGGTTTCCTGAGGAAAAGAAGAGTCAGTGTGAACTAAAACAATCTACCATCCTGACATTCAAGAGAACCAAATAAAACATGATTGTGTTTAAAAGAATGGAAAATAAAAAGACCATCCTCAAAAATAAACGAATGTGCAAGTTTTTACCATCCTAAAGGAAGCTCTGGTATGGAAAAATGAACATCCTGCATTTGTTAATTAAGGAAGCACTATATTCAGTGCAGCAACAGTAACTTGTTTAAAAGTGATGAGTCACGATATTTAGATCCTTCCTGTTTAAAGGAAGAATGCATATTTCAAAACTGCAAAATACCTATTGTATCTAATTCTTTGATACAGAATAAATATTCTCCTGGCCTTATTCACCTAGGTGTGGGGCAAAGAGGATTGTACCAGAAGCTGGACTATCTCTGTTCCAGACCCAGCAAGGCCACTAGAACACTGCAGGAATCTGGGCAAAAAGACAAGCCTGGCTGGACTTCTGCATCTCTTCTATAAAACCAGGGGGTGAGGAGATGAGTGAGTTGGAGGAGCTCTTCCATTTCAAATTAGCTGAAGTTCTAGTCTCTTAAATAATTTACCTAATTATTCCATTAAATACAGGGTGAATAATAAGCCCCTTTAAACCTCCAAAGTGGTCATTTCTTTCTATTATTCCGAACTGGATCTACTAGATCTAACATATTATAAATTTTCCCTAAATTAATATTTTGTAACCAAAATGATTGTGCGTATAACATTTCTATTACATTCAAAGAGCTCCAAAGACATGCACAGTTCCATTCTGATTGTTCTCTTTTCAATATAGTTTTTTTTTTTTTTTTTTTGCTAAGCTATCGGACAAAAAAATAATTCCTTGAAAATACTTCTCCTTTTAAACAAATGACAAGCACGACACAAATCCAACTGAATGCTTGCAGTATGGTTTTGAATCCTAACATGTGGGATTTCTTAAGCTCTTTACATTGTTCTTTCCAACACACACACACACACACACACAGGGGAGGGGGGCGGGGAGAGAGGGGGAGAGAGAGAAAGAAAATATATACCACAGTCAAAGTTTGATTACCTGTCAACTGAGATGGCAAGAGCAAACTAGCACAAATATCCTGAAATGGTAGAGAGGGGCGGGATGTATAATTGGGCATCGGAATGTGTTTTATTCTTACATTTAAATAAAACTATGCCTGGCATTCTGAAGATTGATAATGCTGTACAACCCAAGAGAACTAAAAAGCATTTTAGTCTGCAAATATTTTAGTTCACACCTTGGTAAATGAAAACAGTGTTCAATGTTTCAAAACGTATTTTTAAATCCCGTGAGACTAATGTGATAAAGAGACTGAATTATAAGAAAGTGACATTATTATTAAATATTTACAGGAATTCTTGCAGAAAAGATATCTAAAATGGATCAAGATACACAAACTCAAGATAGTATTGTTAGTATTAAATACATCTACAATGTAAGAAACTCGTGAGGTGAAAAACTCTCATGCCTCATTGCTCAATCCAAAGTTGGTTACATTCTCCTACATTGATTTTCAAATTTAATGGTCTAAAGCAGAAACAGCTGCACTGGATTTTGTTCATGCTAGAAAACTGACCTTTCTCTAGCAAGTGCCAAGAGTCTCTCAGAATTACAGTCCGCCAAACTTTATTCAAAAGGAGATGCTCTTATTTTTCTACATCATCAAAATGTTGTTCAGAAGAAATTGCAAACAAGATCCTTAAAGCCATTATCACCCAACAGCCTAAAGAAGCAGCTAAGACTGTCTATGTAATACTTGGTCTAAATGTTCACTTCATAGAAGGAATAAAGCAGGTACTAAAATGACTATCGTTCCTTTCTACAATTTCAGGTGCTTTAGAATATTGTCACATTAACACTGAATGTGATCCATTCACAACTCCATGGCCTACATTGCTAGGAAGGTCAGAGGAACAATATCACTCCAAGATGAAAGAAAAAGGATTCTCAGAAGAGGAGGAGGAAAAGTATCCTGACAGAAGTAGGTGCCTCTCAGGTCGAGCAGGAGTGGTTTGTGTGAACAGCTGCCTCTTGGGCCTTATGCAACTCTTTCCTATTTGTATTCATGGGAAGATATGAGTTTGGGCTCTTAGACTGGACTGACAATGCAGAGCTCAGATAGGTTTCCCACTAGCAAAACCCAAGAGGAATGGAAAGCATCTATGTCCAGAAGACAGCACACTAACTAGCACATTGCCCAACTTTACATTAGGAGCAAGCTGTAGTAAACAGAATCATTAGGAGAAAGTTGTAGCAAACAGAAAAAAAAGTCCACATAGTAGTAGACATGAAATTGCAAACAAAAAGAATTGGACAAATATTCAGTAAAAACCAGCATCATAGAGGAAGTCCACAAATCAGCAAATATAGTAACTAACACCCATAGAAATAGAGTTAATAACAGTAAAAAGACAACTAACTTAAATTTAATTAACATATTCAGAGATATATGTGAGAATAGTTGAAGAGGGAAGTAGCTAGATAGAAAATCAAATTGAAGAATTCTACCAGATTACAATGCAAAGGACACAGATTTTACAAAATATTTTTTAAAAAATGTTCAGAAGGAAAATTAATAAAAAGAGACATGAAAAAATAATGAAAAGCTTTCAGAGCTAAATAAAAATTTGAATCGTCAGATTGAATGGGTCTCACAAGTACCAAATTGCTTAAATGTGGGGGGGGGGAGAGATCTCTTTTAGACATGTGTTGGTGAAAATGCATAATTCAAAGGGTAAAAAAAAAAAAAAAAAAATCCTAAGAGTTTCTGTGGGGATAAGGAGGGAGTGGGGATAGAGAGAATACTCAAAAAGGAATACAATTCAGATTGTGTAGAGATTATCACAGAAGTGAACCTAAAAAACAATGGATCAAAATCTTCAAAATTCTGTAGGAAAATATGAACCTAACCAAAGAAACATTCATTTATGAACATTTTGATCATTTGAACATTAAAGAATTCAAATGTTTACTATCTACTCTCACCCCTAAAATGACTAGAAAACAAAACTAAGCTATTTGTGGGATAGAAAACTTTATATGAACAAAATTTTCCACCCTCTTCTAACCATTTATCCAAAATAAACTTCTATCTAAAAGTATTACTGGAAAAAAGTTAATAACATTCTAGAAATAAAATACAAGCCCTCAAATTGAGAGCTGGGTGGGGAGTTGGGAATGGAAGACCGTATAAGTGATGCAAATCATGTAAATAGAATAAGTAAATTATTTCAGAGGTGGATGGATGGTTATCAACTAGTTATTAGGAAAATATAAACTTCAATACATAGAAATATAATGGTAACCATTGCTATGTAAATAGAAATGTAATTTCTAGAGATAAGTAGTAGAAGAAAATGAAGTAAACTTAATTCTAAAAACAGAAAACCTAACAGTAATAATTATAATGAAAAATAAAAAAAAAACATGAAAAAATAGAAAATCAAATGCAGAAGAAAAAGAGTCCAAGTATATTAGCAATCGTAATAAAGTTTAATAGGTACAACTTGCTATTTAGAATTCAGAATCTTCAGATTGTGTGTGTGTGTTTTTTAAGTCCAGCTGTATTCTACTTAGAACAAGAAACCCACCTAAAACACTTGTTAAGTGCCAAGAATAAATAACATCAAACTGACATGTACTCTTCAACGGGAGTACTAGGCTGACATCAGCATACCGTGTTCATGCTATACATCGAAAATGAAAACAGATGAATGTAAGCTTAATATAAAACTAAATGGCTCTGCAAGAGAGAGTAACACTTGATGCCATTTGTCCTGTCCAGTTAGTTAGTTAGTTATTTGTAATTATGGTGAAGGCAATAATACCTGCAAATCAAATTTCGAGACAAAGCAAAGAAAGATTTCTAACTGATTGAAAAAGACTTTGGATTGAAAAAGATTTTACCTGGATAAGTAATGGACCCACTGCAACAAGACAAAATTTAAAAGAAACATAAGAATATCTTGAGATCTAAAATCTGAATTGTAGAACACTCAGTAGGAAGCAATGAAGTAAGAGTGGGAGGTCTGAGTAGACTGAGAGATTTTAGCTAATGGTAAACTACACTCATTAGTGTTAATTGGTTGCCAACAATTAGTTTTCTCTTGGTCTACAAGGGAGAAAAAAAACAGAACCATACACTCTTTCTATTTAGCAACCAATGGTCAGAATCAAAACTCATTGTGTCCAGGGAAAGCTGACCAGACTGGAGACGTAACTCTAAATTATTGCAAAAGAAAAGCAGTTTTAGAATATAATGTTTCACTTGTCTTCAAATACTGATGAAACTGCCATGTGAAAGAAATCAACTTATCCCTGTCACTCCCAGTGTACAGAATTAAGACCAATGCCTGGAAATTCCAGGGAGGAAGTTTTCAGTTTAAGGAAAATGTTTTTAATAAATGGAGATGACCCTAAGACTGAAAGTAGCCCATCATTGGAGGTGTCTGGCATTGAACAGTTTGTGCATTATGTGTGCTAAAGAGAGGGGCATCAAATGTTGTTGGTGTAAACATATTTGTACTGTAAACAACAATTATTTATGAGATAATTTCCAGGCCTATGATTTATGCTGACTAGAGTATGTGTCTAAACTGAACCATATGTCCAAACTGAACTGTGCTTCAAGAAGCAGGTTCGAGGCCACATCCTCTAGGAAGCAAATCATGACAAAAACATACCAAATCTTCCACAGTGTCTACCTCCAGTATTAGATCATTTAGAGCTCAATTACAGAGTTTATTTTGCTTCCTAAAAATTATATTAGAAATAGCCCATCTCCCAATTGTATCATAAGCCAATATCAAATTGTATCACGGCCAATCTCAAACTACTAGGCACCCTGGTAGCCACTGAAATTAAACATGGTGGCTCATCATTTCTCTTGTTTTTTGTTTTCATATAGTACATATTCAATGTTTTTACAATTCCCAATATCTCTTTGCTGTCAAAGTGATGTAACACATTGTAATGGCTTCCTTGGAAGTTCCTATGTCTCCCTTACTCCCCCTGATATATCAAAATTCCTGTATCTTTCTACCTAACAAGAATAATAGTTGCAGAAACTGAAACCCATTCTTATAACTTTTGCAGATAATAAAATATGCCTTCTTCCTTTCCCCTTTTACCTTAAAACATATCAGTAGACAGCCTTGAGAAAACAAATTCCAGGAAAAGGACTTTTGAAGGAGAAGAATAACATTTGAAGGACTAAAAGTCAAAATGTGAAACTGTCTGGAGTTTAGGATAATAAATTGTAGCAAACTCTTGCACTCTAAGGAAGTGAGGCTACATCTCCTCTTCTCTGCAGTTTGGAAGGGTCACAGCTCCGTGTAAGTGGATTCCTTGAGGACAGTCTTGAGTTACACAGATTGCCCTTGCCTGAGGATTGGCAATACTGAAAGGATGAAAGAAAGGAAAAGGGAAAAATTTCTTCTGCAACTAACTTTATAACTGCTTATCTTTGGGAATAAAATGGAAGAGGGGATAAAGTGGAATGCAAACACACATTTATTTTTAAATTTAAATCATCAGTATTCAAATCAAGTTTGAAAAAGTGAAATTATAATTGCTTCTCTAAACTTACGTAGGCTCCTTTAGGCCCAAAGCTCAAAAACAGGGCAGGTTACTAGAAGGGAAATTTGGAATTCAACTTGGCAGCCATATCCAAGATGATGAAGAAACATTTCAAATGCGCAAACTCACTGCATTACTTAAGCTTAGCATTTAATAACAGGTCTGGCCAAAAAATGTCCAACCTGAAATTACACTATCCATCTAAAAATTAAGAATATTTAGAGCAACAGTTAAGAAAACACAGATGCACAAATGGCTTTAACTATCCTCTATCAGTAACTATCCAGACATTTATTTAATTAACTCATTTAGAATGAGTGAGAGATCAAAATTATTAACACTTTTTTCCAGGGTTGTCATATGTGTAGTCTAAAAATAATTGATTCTGATTTTCCCAAAGCCTCCATAACTTCCTTCTGTCAGTCTTCATAATTCAATTGATTTCATCATGGTTTTGTGTTTGGTTTAGTTTTTGACTTAATAGATGACATGTGTAGTCTAAATACTTTATAGAAACTTACAGATGTGCATTATATATACAGAACTCATCACAGTTTTGAGGAGAATATAGATCCAACTACAGCTTCTAAAAAATCTTCAGACTAGTGGGTGTGGGGCAATTGACATGAACAACCACAATGACTTAGGGTAGATGTTCTACCCTAAGAAGCAATGGAATAGAGTTAGGAATTTTGTGGTATGACAACTAACCCTGACATCCGGAGCATCCATGGGGGAATTTGCTAAGGGATCATTAGTCCTCGAGGACAGGGATCACATCTATTTATTGCTGTATCCTTAGGAACTTGTTTAACCTATAGAAAGAGCTGAAAAATATTTGCTGAGTGGATAAATTAATGCATATGCTATATAGATGCACCAAGGTCCAGGCTGCAGCAGCACAAAGCCACCTGGGAAATGGATACTGAAACCCAGGGCTGTATCTGCTCTGAGAAAAAGTTATCTTCTAATTTTCAGTCAAGATACAAGCTATCTATAGCCGTGACCAGAGAGATCTCTGCCATTGCTAAATCCAGGAGTTCATGACAAGCCACCTCCAGCTGCAAACAAGACTTGAGGATACCCTAAACCCACCCAACATCCACGGTGAACTGGTATGGCGAAGGATGACAGCCTCTCTCTCAGACTCCAGAATCAACATTTATGGTCACAAGGAGTTGTTCTCAAAAGCCTCTGCTACTGCTGCTAGAGCCTTGCCAGCTTCAGGAGACAACCCTCCCCTGCATCAGCACTTTGTTTTCCCCCAGCACAGTGTGGATAATGGCAAAAATCTGAATTTGCTTCATTTCATCTCCATGACCCAGGTTACATGGAGGATACTCTCATCCAAAAAAGTAACATGCTTTTCAAAAGATAGCCGAATCATAATAGTGAAAAGCTCAGAAATAGAAAATTATATTTATAACAAATTTTGAGCTAATTTGAGTACTTTTTATCTGCCAGGCACTATACTAAAGTGTTCATTTGCATTATCCCAATTAACTTTCCTGACTACACTATGAAGTAGGTCCTAAGATCCCAAAGATAGCTTTAAAAGGTTAAATACCTTGCACAGGGTCTCATAGGTGCTAAGTGTCATGACTACATAACACCCATGATTTTAGCTATTATCTTATATGAACTCAATGTATTAAAGTACATATTATTCTTTTGGCATTCATAAGGAGCAATGAACTGATCTTTCTACTTAAAAAAAAAGTTATTGTGTCATTCTAGCCAGATTTTACTATCTGTACTCAGTGTGTCTAATATTTAAAATACATCTGGCATAACATGTACTTTGTGAATTATAGGAAAATAAATTAATCACACTTAACATAATTATCTCATTTGTATGGGAATTCAAAATTATAATTTCAAATGCTCCTATCTACAAAGCATATAGTTATGCATTCATTTTTCATTATAAAAGCAATACATGTATATTAAAAACATAAAGAAAAGCAGGAAAGAAAATATCTATCATTCTGCCACCCAAACACAACTGTTAACATTTGGAGAAACATGTAATTTAGAACTTAAAAATATAATTTGATTACTCATATAAACATGATTTCCCTCACAAAACCCATAATTCAAAATCAGAAAAAAAAATTTTTTTCAACTGTTGAAAAAACTAATGAATATTATTTATAAAATTCCCACTTGGAGGCCAAGAAA
This sequence comes from Rousettus aegyptiacus, assembly GCF_014176215.1. Taxonomy (NCBI): domain Eukaryota; kingdom Metazoa; phylum Chordata; class Mammalia; order Chiroptera; family Pteropodidae; genus Rousettus; species Rousettus aegyptiacus. The sequence continues at coordinate 109,722,781 of NW_023416284.1, forward strand.
AAAATTGTTTAGGCATTATAAAAAGGGATTTTAAATCTTTTTGAATTAAAAAGGTCTGTTATTTCATTATTCCTCATTCACAGTAATATCTCTCTTCAGTGAACATTCAAGAAGCATATTAATAGGAATTTTAGAAGTGCGTTCTACATTCCTCAGCAGACTAATTTCACAAAGGATGCTATTCCACAATGACTTAAACTCTACGTACAGATGCTCAAAGCTGCATTTTTTTACATGTTTCATGATGGCTTCAAATGGTGCTTTTAACCAAGAAAAAGAAAAATATGCAAACAAAATGAAAAAAGACTTTACAATCACACCTGCCCAGCTCTAGCTAACTGCAGGATTTTTTAACCTACCAACTTTTCAGTAAGTTGGTGGCAGGCTGGGATAGGAAATCAAGTTTCCCATTTCCTGGTCCAGAGCCTTCTTAGAAATAATGAGAGCATCTATTTATTTAGCACTAGACATATAAATATTATTATTACTGTTATTTAAGCGGTAGTATAGAAATGACATGTAAGAGGCTATAAGTACCTACTTACTCACATTACATATTGACATGCTTGCTTTCACTAAAAATATACAGTTCAGATTAGGTTCCATGTGTCTCTACTTGCCATCAAGAGCTCTAAAATGTCACCAATTCTCTTCATCCCTGCTCCCTCCTCATTCCAAAGGTACCTAAGTAAAAACTACTGATTCCAGCTAGTTAAGACGGTTACCATGTACCCTCACTCTCCACAGTTTTTATTTCTCTCTCATTTCAAACCTTAGTTCAGGGGTGCCAGGTAACAAGTGATTTAATCAGGAAGGGAAAAGTAAGGGCACTGTAAAATGATGAAAAGGCAGAATGCAGAAGGGGAATGGTGAGTTTCTGCAAGAAAGTAGTGGAGTTGCCTACATTCTCAGGACCTTAGAAGTTAACCATCTCCAGTTATCCTCTCTGGGATAACAACTCTACTTCTTGCCAAGATATACCTTCAAATCACATTAAGACCCTTCTAGAGATTGCTAAATGGTGTAATGTCAAATTTAAATCAGAACTATATTTGCCTTATCCTTTTTTTTTTACTTAAAGATATTTATAAAATGTTATTTTTATATAATAAATTGAAGGAAGTTCTCCATATAAAAAAGGAAAACTGCCAATTGGCTATTAATAGACTTACTAAACTGAATTCACAACTTCTCTGAATCTTCTAGGTGACAGCCAAGCATTTGGTACTCACGTAATCACAGATGAACGGCTGAACACTTACAAAGAATGTTCCTTCCTATCTTATCTTTAATACTTTATCTAATTCTGGGTACTACTGGAAAATACACACCTACACACACCCCATGAGGTGTGCCATACTCTCTTCCTAATAAAGCAGCAAAATTTATGTACAAGGTTTAGAATTTTTTAAAGTATACACACACACACATACATACACACACACACACACACGTATTTCAGTAAATTGTCTTAATCACTGAATCACCTGTGGATTTGAAAGTTACCATAAAAATATAATATATATGTTCTTAGTTTGTTTCTATTTACCCGTTACATAATAATAATAATAAAAAAATTATAACTAAATTCCCAAAGAATATTTTTAGAAGAACAAACTTTCTGCAAAGTTCAAACTTCCCTAGAATGTCCTTTTACTTTAAAGAGAAAATTTTCTTGATCCTTAATCTTTTCTTCTTGACACCAATAACTATAAAAACAAATAGTTAAGAGGTAACATAATGCTGCAATCATGGCTAAATTGACCTGGATCAAAACAAGACAAGTAAAACAAAACTAAACAATGAATCAAACACAAGCAACTGGCAGGACTCCCAGAAGGTCACCACCAAACTTGGACTTGAGCAAACTGTCAATGTTTCCTGAAATTTTCAAAGATATCTTCTGAGTTTTTCGTTAGTGAAAACTGAAATGTCAAAGAAACAATAAGGAGAAAAAAGAACTAAATTAAATCCTTAGAAAAGACAAACCTAGTAGAAAAGATTATCCTTTTCACAACTGATTCCTACAGATTAATTTTCTTGGCATTCCAGATTGATTGTTTTCATTAGTTTTTCATTAAGGAAATTTTTTGAATAAATAATCCTGAAATCAAACTGGGTTAAGTGGGACAGAAAGATCTATAGTATTCCAAAAACGTTATCTTGAATTATGTGCCTCTGTCATTTTATTTGCTTTTTCAGAAGTCAAGGCAGATGAATGAAAAATGTACAGTAGAACACAGGAAACCTTAGTTGTTATTCAGTACCACCACTAACTTTTCATGAGCCCATAGCCTAGAATGATGTCTCCAAGCCTGTTTCCTCATTTATATTAGACAAATTCTAATATCCCTAACGGTTCTAAAAATTCTGTAAGTACCAAGGAATCTCATGGATATAGTTAATGGGCATCTATACATAATAATAATAATTACTTTTTATTCCTTTTCACAATAAATTAACCAAATTGATTAATGTTGGGCATCAATATTCTAAAAAATATATTCTCAGACAATTTCAATGTGCAGTCATGTTTGGGAACCAGTAGGTTAAAGCAGTGATTCTCAAAGTGTGGTCTCTGGCCAGCAGCAGTATCTGGGAAATTTTTAAAATGTTCAAAATTTTGTATTTTTTTCTGAGGAACTCAAAGTACACTACATATTCTGAAACAAATTCCCCCACTAGGTAAAACAGAAAAAACATCAAACGAAAATAACTTAAATTACTACTTCTTTTTTAGGATCTAATTTTCAGAGGTGAAAACAGAAGAGAGCTTCAGCTTAAACACTTAATTGATGCCCAAAGTTAAACAAACAAACAAACAGCAATTCTTATTAAGCATTTACTATGAGGCAAGCAGTGTTAAAAGAACTTTATACACATCAATTCATTTACTCACACCAATCTCATTGAAGTAGGTACTATGACCCCATTTTTACTAATTAGGAAACAGAGCAAAAAAAGGTTATGTAGCTTGTCCAAGTTCAAACGACCATGTAAGTCACAGAGTCAGGATTCAATGCTAGGCAATCTGACTGAAGAGTGTGTGTCCTTAACCTAGAGGTAGAGAAAGTTGAGGAACTCAGTCTCCACTGCTAATTCTCTTTGAGTGAGACTTGGACCATCCGCCCGAAGTAAGCATTTCAACTTTATTTTCACAAGAATGAAAATGAATCAAGCTAAAAAAATTACTATTGCATGCTAAGTAGTATAATCCAAAGATAATAAATACAAAAAAAATAAAAACATATCCATTTTCTGAAATGTGTTTTAAGCGTAAGACTTTCAAGATAGGCTTTAATAGTAAACCATCCACTTTGAAACAAATAGGGCCCTCAAAATGAATCTAAATGAATGCCAGGTAACTCTCATCAAAACCACTCTGAGACAGGTAAGCAAATCAAGTGCAATTAGGCTAACTTCTTTATGATCATCTCTGCTGCAGGCCTTATGTCTATAAGTGGAGAATTATAAAATTACTGTAGGGCATTGCAATATTGATCATTCCTAATTGGAACTGCAACATCACAGGCCCTCTTAGCTCATCAGCTAAATTATCCAGAACACATAATTTGATTACCGAGTCTGAATTTGCTTCTATGTGCCTTCATTTCTTCCATCAAGAAATATGCCTCTGATCTTTCCTTTTCATCCCCACAGCTACAAATCTCATACATACTGAGCCACATAGAAACCCTTACATTAAATTGTAATGACATTTAACTTAATAACATTAAATTGTAATTTCAAAAGTATCCTAATAAAGACCTGATTTTCTGAATGGAGGAGTTACTAAAATGCTTATATGCTGGAACTTGGATTATGTTTAGCCTTCTAGAAGTTACATAAGATTGGTAAAAAGCAGGATATAACCTCTTATATTGTCTTGAACAAATCTTGATGTAACTGATTAAAGTTTCATTTTATTCTCTCTCAGGAACCTACGAAACACTGGATAGTGCTTCTCAACTAGTTCTCTTGTAGGGTACAGCATGTCACTTTTAGATCCCCTCTTAACACATGAATTTTATTTTATAAGGAATTATATCCTGGAGAGCTAGATTTTAAGGCTATTTAAATGTGAATTGTAATAGATTATAAACACCACTTAAAAAGATTTCTAGAATGTTCCATATAAAACATGCAATAAAATTATCAAGACAATTTGATGATGTCTCTATGTTCACATTCAGATAAAAAGCAAAAACTGTAAATTCTAAGGGTGAGGTTGGCATGAAGATACAAAATCTGACCACGTTATCAATACATTGTAATTTTTCATTTCAAGGTGTTTGGGAATTAGGTTTTCGTTTTGTGTTCAGTTTGTGTGTGGTATGTGCACATTTTAATCTAACAAATATGAAGTATGTATTGTACTACTATGGTCCCCATTTTACAGATGGGGAAAGTGAGATGTGAAGCATGGAGAAGCAGAAGAGCAGGTCTTGAACCTGAGGCTTGAGCCTCAGACCATGGCTCTTGTTCCTAACCACGATCCATATTTCCCTCATTTCTCTAAACACAAGTTTAGTACCTGTCCCTTAACAAGTTTATATCTCAATCACAAATTGGCACAGGAAAGAGCAACTTGGAAAATAAACATTTCTGTACAGAAAGTCTTGGTACAGTTAGCACTGTGTTCACCACAGCACACGTCTGCTGGTAGTGGAGTCATGCCTATCCTAGTTTCTTATCCAATGTTAGATTCTCTAATCCATTTAAGCCTATTTGCAAAGTCATTCTATTTCTGTACTAATGACTTTGAAACAGCTGGAATTGTTTTAGCCAAAAATTTGAAATCTCAGATCTCTATTAAAAGGAAAAAAAGAGCCACTCCAGACAAGTCCTCTGGGTTGCTGAATGCTGAATTTTCACTCACGCTGGAGAATCAGCATGAATTCCTTAAACCTCCAATTGCTTTAAAAAAAAAAAAAAATACTGCATATAAGTCCTGTAATGAGCACTGATGACAGGGATGACCTGGGATCATGTCATCAGGGGCCAAAGATCCATATTACTACAGCTAGAAAACCCTTATGTATATTTCTTCTTTGACTTCATTTCAACCCTGAAAAAAAAAAAAAAACAACATTCCTAATCTCTCCTAAAGCAAATATGCAAATTCTACCACGCAAAAATGGCTCAAGCTGATAGCTAAGCCTCTGTCTTTTATAGAATCCTTCAAAGTCCACAGTATATATATTTTCAATATGGGTAAAACTTTATTGATGAATACCTTAGATTTTCTGAAAAGTGGTCTGTTTCCTCTTGCCTCTGTGGAGGAGCATTTGCAGGTGTTTGCCCTTGCCTTAACTGAGATCCAATCCAAGCTCCCAAAAGTGAGCATGCACTAGCATCACCTGGTGGGCTCATTAAAACACTGACAGCTGGGCCCTGCTCTCAGAGTCCCCCCACCCCCCCACACACCTCAATTTTGTAGTTCTAAAAGTTCCCAGGTGCTGATGCTGCAGACTAAAGACCACACTTTGAGAACTACTGCTCTAATTCACTGGTTCCCAAACTACTCTACGTGGGAATGATCTCAAAAGTTTTTTGTTTTTAATGTCGATGCCTGAAGTACCCCTCCCAGAGATACAGATTTCATTGGTATAAAGTGCTATTCAAGCACTAGATTTTTTTGTAAAGCTCCAAGAGTAAGCCTACTGTGCAGCATGCGTACAGAATCTCTGGTCCACCCTACACAGCCCTGTGCTCCCCCTCGTTCGACTCCTGGGCGCGCCACGTGTAGACATGCAGCCCTTTCCAAGGAGATAGATAGAGGCAGAGGAGGATGAGCTTAGGGAAGTAAATCCCCCCTCCCATGTTATTCATTCTCGGAGGCCAAACACTCACTCCAAGTCAAGAATCAGCCCCCAGCGAAAACTCTTAAGCCTTGAAGCCCCCTATTTGGCAATCCTGGCAGGGAGAGGGGAGAAAGCGATGTTACCTTACCTGGCGCGGCGTCCAGGGTCGGGGATGCAGTCGCAGCCAGCTGCTTACTTCCCCAGGGGTATAGGGGCGTCCCAGGAGGTGACCAGCCCCAACCTGGACGAAAACTGAACCGAGGAGGGTTTGCTGCCCTCCGCCCGGAGTCCCGTCTCCCTGCAGCGTCCAGCGCAGAGCGCCGCGGATCAGAAACACTCTCAGCCCCCTGGAGGCGGAGCCTGGGAGATAAGGTTCGCGCTCCCCACCCGCCCCCTTTCCGGGGCGAAGGCCAGAGGGTGGGTTTTGGATCTGGATCTCGAAGTGCGAACTGCCAAGGGTAACCCTGGCAGAAACATGCTCAGTTCAAATCCTCCTGGGATCAGAACATGCATCCCTGGGGGAAGGCGGAATGAGGGACTACGCGCGCAAGCAAGAGAGATAAAGGCAATTCAGAGGATGAAAGGGCAAGCATGAAGGGAGGCAAGGACCTGGGGGAGCGTGGCCTGCACTGATGAAAGGGGGCCTTCCTCCCTCGGCCTGTGAGATCAGCCCCTCAGGGCGTCAGGGTCAGTCATCCTGATCCGCCCAACTTCACCAAGTATTCGCTGCTGGAAAACCTGAGGGGAGTTCATTTTCTGTCAGATAGGCAATTAACTTTGAGGATTTAGGAGATGCGGAATAAGGCGACTGCCTTATGACGGTAAAGGGATACTCTGCGTTCTGCCCTTTTAGTCTATTCTTCATAGAGCAGCAAGAAAGTTCTTTAACATTCATGTGCTTAGAACACAAACATGCTCTGGTCCCCCAGCTGGCTCTCACCTGTCGCTCTCCCCACTTCTTACTCTGCATTCCCCTCAATAGGGCCTGTTCAGCCGCCCTTTCTTACATACACCAGTGTGTTCTTTCACTTGCTATTTCTTCTACCTCCAAAGCTCTGTTCCAGACCTTATCCTACCTGCCTGCTTTCCGCATTCAAGTCTCAAACATCACTTCCAGAGAGTCCTTCCTGCACGTCCCATCCAAATGGAACTCCCCAAAACCATTCCCATCCCTTAACCCCACTTTATTTTTCAATAGCTAACATCACTATTTCGAATTTATTGTTTGTTGTTCTTTTGTTTTGCTTCCATTCAAGGCAAGGCCTATGAGGACAGAGAATTGATCTGGTTCCCAGCTTTGTCCTCTACACCTGCAGCAATACCTGGAACCTAGTAGGTGCTCAATAAATATCCACTGAATGTACATGTGAATTAATATCTTCCCAGGGGAGAAACCTGACAAAGAAGTGCCTTCTTTCAGTAACTCAGTCCTACTGAATTCAGGGTCAGATACAAACACATTGGGATGGTCATCATTTTCTACATTTCTTTAGTCATTCATACATTTATATTATAATCCAGGGTTATGCATATGTTTCTTCATGGTTCCAATCAATGAAAATATAATAATTTTTCGATATGAAGACATGGATAACAATTTCTTAATAATATTTTTATTAACAAAGAGAATACATTACAAACTCTCTGAAAATGGCTTCTTCTAATTTGCAGAGGAAATTGATGCCTGCCCAAACCAAGTCTACACCCACTTGTTTTGCTTTGTATCTGTTAAAATAGAAAAGGGGGGCTCCCCACTTATCCTCTGTGTTCTACCTCTTTCTTTCTTCTTAGGTACCACCCCAATGATGGTTCCATCTCCTCTTGTACTTTAGTCTCTTCCTCTTATGAAGCTTATTTGAACTGACTCTAGGCTCTCCAATCCCAACTCATTACATTTCGGTGTTCTTACTACTTAGTGAAACTGCTCCAGCCAAGTGTACTAACAATCTCCAATATTCAGTGGATTTGGGTACTTTATCAGATTCTGGTTCAGGATGCTGGTGATGGGGACTAGCAATCTGCAGTTTGCCAAAAAGAAGGCTTACGATGTGTACCTAGAGATACTCAGAGGAAGAAGGGCCTGTAGCAAATACCGACAGGTACTGAATAACCCCCTACATTATTACAGTACACACTTTTTGTTAAGAACTGTTGAAAAGGCTACCCATCAGTTCTTTCCTTTCTTAATCTCTCAGTATTTTTTGCTCTAGTTGGCCCCTATCCTACCCTTCAAATACTTTCTTCCACGGTCCTCATTAACTTTTCACCTACTTATGTCTTTGCTATAGGCGCCTCTTCTTCTAATTATAGGTGCCCATTCCTAAACCTTCTCTTCTCCCAGTGAATTCTCCTTAAGCCATGTTATCCATTTCTATAGCTTCATTGATAATTGGGGTTCTTAACCTGGGATCCATGTTTAGCCCTCAGGAAATCTGCTAATCCCTAGAATTTCCATTCTGGCACATGCCAGAGCCCGCCAGCAGAGATCGAACAGCACCTAAAAGAGGGGAGTGAAGGCTAAGAAAAAACAAGATAGGAAAGCACTTTGGGTGAGCATATAGTCACTGCTGCAGCCCCGAGTTTATTTAGCACAGCCTTTATATAAGTTTTTGGATCTAACAGCAAAGCACAGGGTACAATATAGTAAAGTACAGGGAACAATAGTAAGGTACAGAGTACAATGGCAAAGCACAAAGTACATTACCATAGGAATGCTGACATTTACATAAGTTCCTATACATCCTTCCCTCAGGGTACACCATCCTTTTCTGGGCTGTAAAACATTCCACTGTCTTAAAAGGGTTTCTTTATGATGCAAGTCTCCCCACCAGGGTCAGTAATGTTTAAGTTAACATCTCGCTTCCTTGAACCATTGTTAAGCAGTCTCAGCAGCTGCTTCATGGCTATCAGCTATGTGACTTCTTCAGTGTCTCTTAATGGCTCCTGACAGGTACATATGTTAATTTTTCTGGAGACGTTTTTTAAAGATTCTTTTAGATTATCAAAGCATGCCCTCTAACCCCTATTCCACCCACAAAAGCATTAAGAGCCCTTAATCTACTCCCATGTCGACATCTCCAACCCAAGTCTCTTTCCCCAGCTTTCGACCAGTAGCCCAACTGTCCACTGGACATCTTCACTTGTATGAATGATAGTCACTTCAAATAAAATATGGTTGAACTAGAGTTATTATCTTTCCGTCCCTCTTCAAAACAACCTTCTCTTCCTCTCTGTGGTCCCTGTCTTTCCCAAAGGCATTACTATTCAACCAATTGCTCAAGATAGGACTTTGCCACAGTCTCCACTCTAAAGTCTGACCCTCTCCAGATTAAAACACTAGCATGATTTTCTAATGCTCTTACAATAATCTCTGAACTCTTCAACATGTCAGTCACCACGATTGATCTTGCTTACCTCTCCACCCTCAGGACTTGCCACTTTCTCCCTACCTCCTCACTCCCTTACCCTCTAAACACCATCTATAACAAGCTTCTGCTCCTCAGACCCTCCATGCCCGGATTTCCAACCTCTAGAAACTGTGATAAAGCTGCAAAATGTGTGTCCTTTGTTACACAACAGTAGAAAATAGAGTGACCATAAGCCCAGTTCTAGCAAGGTCTAAATCTCTTGAGCTATTCATTTTAATAAATGTAATATCTTTTTAATATGCAATTAATATTTAATTATACACCTCAGTAAATATTTTATTATTCAATTTTCTTTGATTATTAATTATTTAATTACTTTGTAAATTTAATGTATATTAAATATTATATTTATTTAAGTAAGACTTGCATGTAAACATTTAAAATTTAAAATTAAGGGTGGATATGTTTGGCAAGTAAAATTTCTCAATTTTTGTTTTAGAACATAATTGTATCCAAATCGACAACATTGCCTCTTCCTCCTCAATAAGAGATCTAAATGATAGACCCTAAAATAAGAACAAAAGAGATCAAAAGAATCCTTCATTTCCTTTGCGGTCTTCTTTGTTTCATCTCAGCACCATTCAAACCTACTCTACTGATACAGAAGAAGCTGTTACAAAACGATTGCCTGTAATCAATACATTGCTCCATTAGAAATGCCTTCTGCTCTGGCTTTTCAGGGCTCACTTGTTCTATTTAGGGTAATAATTTTTCCTCTTCTCCAGAAGAGCAATTTTATATTGTTCCAATTTTATTGCATTTTAAGTCTCAAATTCTCAACAACTAAATATATTTAATCAATAAACCACAACTGAGCTGCACGACTATAACCAAGAGTCAGTTCCATTGACAGCAAGTGCCATATGTGTATTGCTCACATTACATTCCCATGAGAACAATAAACAAACCTTTATTAAATGAATGAATAAATCTACTGTGACAAGGCCAAGGGAGAATAACATCAATGTATATATACTGAATGTACTGATGTTATTCCAGGCACCAGGGCTAGACTTTTGGGACACAGCTCTGAACAAAACAAGCCCCTGCCCTCCCTCATAAATAGCTAAGATAACCCTAAAATAATGTACCATTCACAAAGGCAGGTTGTTCTCAAATGCCCTCTCTAAAATTGAGGGTGGGGTCATCCTAAGCAAATTTCATTATGCTCTCACCCCTTCCTCCAGTAATGCTACATATATGAAATATAACTAAAACTTAAATCAAGAGCATATGTGAAGGGAGTGAGAAGTTACCCGGAAAGGGAATGAGCAAATTACCTTGTAGTCTTGAAGCTGCAAACCACAGAAACCAACTCTTGATGAGTTCAGCAGTGAAGGAATGTATTGGAATGATAGTGGCCACAGATCCATAGGAAGGCTGGAGAACCAGGTCTGGTCCAGACTGGGCTGGACCAGAGTCTTTGCAGTAGATACTGCTCAACAGTCTGGGGTTTTATTTGTTTGTTTGCTTGTTTGTTTTTTCCATTGCAGCACTCCACCTGAAGTTCAAAGTCCAAAGAAAATGTCCAGTTAGCCTTAATTACATGCCCACTGCCCTAGGTAGGGGAGGACAGGTGTGATAGTCTCAAAGTTGGTGGCTGGGAAATGTCTGTCCATAGGATACCAGGTGACAATCTGAAACTAGGTATTATTTGACCAACCTGACCATAAAATCAGCCCTGCCCAAGAGCACTACTTCAAATACAAAGCAGACTTAAGTAGTTCCCAAGTAGTGAGGAAATTGCTCAACTAGGTGGCCAACCTTGATGTTCCCACAAGAGGAATATGCAGAAGGCTGATTGAAGAGGCTTGGGTCACATGCTCCATCCTTAGAGCTACAAGTGGTGCCCTACGCTGAGCGCACCCAGACTGTATGGAAGAGGGAGACAGTGGTTTTTCAGATAGAATCAGGGCTCTGTTAAAAAAAAAAAAAAAAAAAAAGGAAACAGACCTAAGATATGGAAATATAAAAAAGCAAAAAATGTTCACCACAGTCTATACCTTTTGCTGTCCAGCTTCCAACTATAATTTTTTCCCAAATAAAGACAGCCCAAACCTCATCAGATTACTACACACAGCTCCAAATCCAAGACGTCCTTTTTTCTTAGTCAGGTTTAGATGGTCCAGCAACCCATGGCTAAATGATCAAACTAACTAATATCAATACTAGAGAAAGAACAAGTAACTACAAGAAAGACCCACCTGTTTGAACAAGTGGAGAAAAATGCACACAATCCCACCACCATTGTCCTACTAAACAGAAATAGCCAACACTATCCTCTGAAAGAGAAGTGAGTATCCTCGTCAGCTCATGGGTAACCCCTAATTCTGTACTCCAGGAGGACATCATTTGACCACTGATCACAGGACTTTTTTTTTTTTTTTTGCCAAGGTTGATGTCTATCTGAGAAGACCTTTACTCTTTAGGAGGCTTCTGGTTAATTCCAGAATCTAGACGTCTTAAGAATTCTGGTTTTCTGGCAGCAGTTTCAGTGTTCTGCCCATATCCCTAGCCTCTGCCTAGAGCAATTATGAGCAGGGGTATGGGGTGGAGAGTCTTGTCCAGTCTGACCTTTGATTCCAAACTATAGCCCAACTGCATCTTTGCAGTAACTGCTATTATCTCTTTTGATAATCAGATGCTGCAAAACAAGAGCTGCATACAAAGGTACTGGGGCTTTGGCTTCTCCCAAAGGCAATCTTATTTCCTTCTTCAGTTCCCACCTTCCTACTTTTGATCACACTAATTTTCACTAACTATCGCTAGGCTTTTCCAACTATCAAGGCTCAAAACTCCTTAGTACCAGGCTAGTAGGCAGCAGTGTCTCTAGAAAGGCCTTTTTTTTTTTTCTTTTAACTTTACCTGTTTCCAAAATGAGCTTCATCTTAAGTACTTAAGTATACCAACTTCCAGGGACCTACTAAGACTGCAAGATGTAGCAAAAAAATATTGATACCTTCACTTTTTTTTTCTGTGTCTCTGAAGGATTCAAATGGTCTGAGTCCCAAGTTACTACAAGCTACATCTTAACAAGCTTTTCCCTTATTGCATAATAATGATGGTCAGCTTCCCAGCCCTGGATAGATGCTTATTTTCTGCCCTCCAGCCATTCTCGCCTAGATTTGCATGTTAGGCTCTGTGACATGTAGTATCCTACTTCTGGCACTCATTTCTATATCAAGGAGGGCTCCTTGTTTGCAAGCACTGAAACTGTTTCTAATTTACACAGAAAATGAATCCTCTGAGTAGCTCACAAAAGGGCTAGAAAACCACATTTAAGAAAAGAAGAACCGGGTAAAGCTGCAAAGGGAGCAAGAATTACTTAGCATTCTTAAAAGAATACCACAAATTGTAGAAATAAGCTACATTTTTTCCTATCCATACATTAATCTACTCAATTTATAAGAATAGTGAGTTTCATTGGCCTAGCTTGGTTCACCTATGAATCCCTTAGATTGGGAGAGAATAAGGCATCGAATTGTACCAGCATGCCAAAACTGCTCACAGTGGGAAGAAATCCTCAAAGGAAATCAGGATGCTGGTACTATAAAAAGAAGGAATGTGTGCTGGGTGAGCAAAGTAAAACAGTCATTTCAGAGAGAGGAGAGTACTATTTCTTTAGAATGTTTTTAGAACAAACTATAGGGGCCACCTTCAGCTCCTTCCAACTTCTACATCCTTGGATTGTACAGAGACCTCCAGTTTTATAGATAAATGCAAAAGGCCCGGTGTACAAGAATTGTAATCTAAGAAGATAGGGCATATAATAGCCCATCTCTGACAATAATTGGGAAATACTCAGATGCTCACTGCTGAGTGATAGACCTTGAGCTGATGTGTTTAGAAATACCACAGCCCAAAGGCCCATGATTTTTCAGGAGTGAGTCTAGTGATCCTTGGTTTTGGTTCCCCATAATGATATCATTGGACCTCTCAAACTGCAGATGGCATTGTCTGCATGGACTGGTTTAGGGATGACACAGGACCCAAACTGAGCCAGTTAGAGGTCTCTGTAGGATTTTAGAAGGGAGAGAAAGAGGTTTTTTTGTTGTCTTGTCTGTTTGTATGTTTTTTGTTAGATTTTGAACTCCAAAGGCTGTGTAAGCTCAAATCTTCCTAGGAGACAGCCTGACTGACAATTTAGCCACTACAGTAAAAGCAAAACTACAGAAAAAGAATAATCTACTGATATTTGTTGAGTATCTACATCCAGTTATTACTGAAACTAAGCCTATTTCTGGATTTTTCTCTTATGTGAGTCAATATATCTTTTTGTTGTTTAAGCTGATTTCAATTGGGTTTCTGTTGCTCTCAGTGAATAAATTGAGCACCCAAACTGAATACCCAAAAGCAATTCCAAAGCTGAAAAACTCTTATGAAAACAGAATGTCAACATAAAATCCTTTTGTGTCTTAAATTCTTCTTAAATTTATAGCTTTAAATGGTAAATATTGATACTTAATACCAGAGGTTGGTAAGTAATGAATATTTTCATAAGTCCCTTTAAAAGTCCAAAGCCCAAGATAATTTGCCTCATATTCTAATATGGTTGAGTGATCTTTAGGTTTTATTTCTGAGGGAATATTCCTAAGTCCAAATGTAAGAACCCCAAATTGACAGGCAAAGATGAAAAAAAATTTACAAATACACCCAAAAGTGCATTCAAAGAGTTTGGAAGTAAATCTTCCATTTAATAGCCTCTTTCTTCAATTTCAGAGTCCCAAGTTCTTATGGCCGATAGAACACTGAATTAATATTCCCCAGGATGTGGGTCATATTTCTTATATTTTTATTTTAGGTAAATTCGATTTTCCTTACAGTTAAACTATAACATAAAAATGAGAAATTGCCCTATTTCTAACTAGCTGTAGCAATAATTTCTTGTTAGTCCTCTTCCTATAGGAACTGTTCAAGAGATGCTACATTATGGTTAGTCCAGTGAAGAGGGAAGGCAAGAGGTGATAGGCCTCTGTGTCAAAGTCATTTATATACAGCTATCTTTAAAAGTAGAAGGAAAATATATTCTTTGTTGGCTAATTCATTTATGATTGAAATGCTATATCTAAAGTGAAAGCACATATTCAGTACTGGTTTGGTTTTTCTTTGATTTACAGTTAAAAGTTGGAAATAGTGTCCTATCAACAAGGACTCTAGAAGAGCCTGAATTCTTTATAGAAATGATTAAAACCAGGCCAGAATAGATAAAGAGAGAGAGAGAGAGAGAGAGAGAGAGAGAGAGAGAGAGAGAGCGCGCGCCCAATCCATTAACTTTGAAGTTAAAATATTAATATAGAACAAATTAATTGTTTCAAGTTCCAATAGGGGTGTGTATGTGTGTGAAATGAGAAGTATTTGAAGATATTGAAGTTACTTTTTCTAAAACTGTAACAATCCTAGTTCTTTTAATGTGCCATAAAAGTCATGTTTTCATTCCTCCAATCATTTTCTTAGCACTCTTCTGAGATTTCTTCAAGTGCTGCATAGGTCCCTGACTGAATAATAAGTCACACAGGAAATTATCAGTAATGACTACTTAAAGAAGACATTACACAAAATGCTACTTTCCTAAAAAAAAAAAAAAAAAAAAAATCTTACACTCTTTGGCTTCACAATTCATGATAACAATCAATAGATTTTTTCCATCATAATAGGTCATTTATGATCTATCCTGCATTTCCCCTCAAGCAAATCATTCAACACTCATTCTCTTACATTTTAATTCAGTTTAATTCAAAACACTTTTTTAATAAAGGTCACTTTGACCAGATTTAAGAGATATTTCATTACATGTCATATGAAAAATTAAGATGATGGATGAAATGTCTATGGTTCCTTTCCAGCTCTGTGAGGTCAATCAAGTCATAGTTATTATCATATATTATAACTCGCCTGTTTCTTTTTTAGTTCTCATGTTCCATAAATTGTACTTAATTGAATAAATTGTATTCTAGATCCATCACTTTCTTTTTCAATTTTGAGTATAAAATTTTTCTTTTCTCTCAGATTTATCATTGTTCTTTAAAGGGAGTGTGAATTTGTAAGTATTTTGCCCTAATCTATCTGCACAGAGCCCTGTGAAGCTAATCTTTTCTTAATGATATATGTGTCTTTTATCAGATGCTATCTCTAGAACTTGCCTTCATAAATTTGGCCACCTGCCGGCATGAGGTCCTACTGTAAGGAACAGCGAGAAAAATCTCTCCCTCCCACTCTGCCAGGGTTTTTTCTTGTTTAAAAACATACTTGGAAAGCCTCCTGGAGCAGCGACAGGCGGGCGAGGATGAACGCCTTGGCTGACTGCATGCAGACTCCATAGTTGCCAAGTTATTCAAACAGAGCAGTCCCTCTGCTCTCCCAGAGTCATCTGCTAGAATCCGTGTATAAGAGAGATGTGGCTTCCCCCTCAGCCTTTCCAAAAGCTTGACTTTGATAAAGCTTTCAAGCTTGAAATCAAGAAAACCACAAGGTGCCTGATTTAAAAAAAAAAAAAAAAGGTTTAAAAAGAGTCCTAGCCAAACCTCTCACCACAACTGGTCTCTGAGAGGAATGGACTGCACAGGAGGACAGCTCTAGGTTTCCTCCAAGTGTGAACTGAGACAATTCTTGGAGGTCTGTTTGGCTCATCTGAGGGAAAGTTTCTCACCCAAGGTTCTGTGCAGTGATTAAACCTATGAAAGATGGATGTAAAAGGATACTTTTGCAGTCTCTCTACGAATATTTCTGGGGTGGGGGTGGGGGTCCCCTAAAGAAAAGTTAAGGAGCTCTGGAATAGTTTTAACAGAGACTTTAACCCATTAAATAGTAGCTAAATAAAAGGAATGAGGTTCTCTAGATGACACCTAGCTTAAGACCAGGTCAAAACTAAAGGCAATTCACTGATCTCATAATACTTTTCAGCCCCAGTTACTCTGACCCTGCTCTTCTTTAGTTGTCTAGAAAATTTAATCTGAGGAAGATCTAATATGGCTTCAGATCCAGCTTCTTCTGGTGGATAGAGGGATATAGACAGAGGTGGGAAGTCCTCATCTCATAAACATTGTATTTTCCCTTCAAATCTTAATAGAAAGTATTCCTTCATTTTCATTCTAGGTAAAAATCTGTTTTATGTCAAAAAAATAAAAGTTTCTCACTTAAAAAATATTTTTCTTACAAATGGAAAAAAACGAAAATGTTTAATTTAGTATAAAATTAGATCTTTGAAAACCTGACAAGTAAACATTCAGAATCGGGACCAAGGCATAACTTTTGTTATGTCAAAAGTAAAGCTTCAAACAGGAAGAAATTCAAAATTCTATCCTCTATAATATAAATTAGTTTCCTATTAAGGAGGAATAAAATCAAGACTTAATATTTTAAAGCCTAAATATCTATCCTCCCACACTTCCAACCAAATAACATTAAAATAAGGGTTACTATGTCCTTCTCCCAGGCACAGCCATATCCTTTTAAGTCCCATGTGGAAGCGAAACTAACAATACCTCACTGTTCAGAAGGCAAATATATTCATACATCGAAGGAGAAATGAAGGTGGGCAGGTTCAGTTTAAAGTTGTAATGCTGAGTCTAGCATCAATCATTCGAAATTCATGTAGACAGCCAAAGGATCCCTAATCTCAGATTTACACAGATTCAGGTGCAGACTCTGATGAGTCTTCTATTCCCACAATATAGAAAGATATTTCTCCATTAAATTATAATGACAGGGTTAAGCACATTCTATGGGGTCTAACGACAGAATGTGAAGAGCAGAAGCTGCATAGATTCAGGGCTGTATTGAAATGAGAGAGAAAAATTATAAAGCCTGTGAAATTTACTCTAGCAAATTCTCGTCACTAGCAAGATTAGACTTGATTAACACTTTTATGATTAAACTTAAACTAGTTTGATGTAGGGTAGTATCGAGATTATATTGCCACCCACCAAAAAAAAAAAAAAATCTTTATAGTTCCCATATGCTTCTGATGGGAATAGAACTTAGTTCAAACTTTCTGAAAAGAAATTTGGCCTCATGCATCAGCAGCCTTAAAATATTCATATTCTTTGACATAGTAATTCTGTTTTTAGGAAAACATCCAAATAGAATAATCAGAAAAGTAAGCCAACTTTTCTGTGCAAAGATGATAATTATACATCATTTATGAATTGGTCAAAATAATAAAAACAAAAGAAGCCCCAAAATTATAGATTGGTTGATTGAGTCAGCAAACATTTTCTGTAAAGCCTCAAACAACTAATATTTTAGACTTTGCAGTCCATGCCGCCTCTGTCACAACTACTACTCTGTTGTTGTGGTGTGAAAGCAGCAGAGACAATAGCACATAAGTGAGCGTGGCTGGTTTCCAAAAATACTTTATGAACGGATACTGAAATCTGAACCCATATAATTTTCAAATACTGTAAAATATTATTCTCTTGATTCTTTAAAACAATTAAAAATATAAAAACCATTCTTAGCTCATGGGTTTTACAAAAACAGGTAGCAGGCCATGTTTAACAATCTTGGATTAAATTCAAATATCATTATTAAAATTTTACGTTCATTATTTGAGTCTACATTACATGACTTGAGAGGTTGGAGGGAGGGGTACAAAGGAGAAAGGAAGGAAGGAGAGGGAAGAGGAGGGGATATTGGAAGATAAGATGCCAAAAGATTTATAGTAGTTATTTTTAGGTTGAGAAACTATGGATGATATGGATTTTTTATTATTTATTTTTTTATATTTTTGGATTTTTCCACAATAAGTGTATTTTATTTTATGACTAAAATGATACTTTGAGAACTTTTTTGGCTAAAAAGATTCATTTCTTTCTCATTCTTTAGACATTACTCAGAAACTCTGGACTTTTTGACATTCTTGACAAAGCCCACACTGATTTTTAGCAATAACTTTTAAACAACAGCATTTTTTAAAAACATAAGACAATTCACTTTCTTTCGGGGGCATGCATATTGTTTAATTAAAAACTTAAATCTTAGCCCCCAAATCAGTCTGTCTCCCTTACTTTTTCATTTCGCTCCCAGCTGTGTGCACCCTTCGTGTCTCCCTAGCTACTTGGCACATAAGGGCTGCGCCAGCTCCCCCAAGCCGGCATGGTAACTATCTTGCCTTACTTCCATCCAACTGAGCGTCTCAGATGCACCCTCTAACCTCAGCTGGCCATTCGAAGCCTTATTCCCTCATCTCTAGCTCCCCTGATATTGGCTCCCAGTCAGTTAACAAGCAACCTGTCACTAGCTGTGTCAGTGCTGTGGTGATAACAGATAACTCGGTAAAACTTCCAGAAATGTCTTTATGTTTATTTTAACGGGAGGTTTGGAATCTTAATATCTTAACTCCATTGAAAAATTAACTGATGGGTAAATTTCAGGCATCCAAACCATCCAAGCTAGCATTTCCCAAGCATATTTCACAAACACTTGTCCCATGAGATATTATAAGGAAAAAAAAAAAATGATCTGTGTTCATATTTTGAGAGACACTGCATACAATATTGTATAATATACCCATAGACAAAAATACATATAATATGTTTGAGACTCACAATTCATATTAGAATATAAAGGCTGTGCAAAGTCCGAAAGTAAGATACCCATTTAATTTTGTTCAATTCATTGTATTCCAAAGTTACTTTCAGCCTCCCTTTCCTTCTTAACCCACCCTCCCTCCCTCCGCCCTGCCCTGATTTGCTTTATAGGAATACTTTAACTTCTAGCAGATGCAGTGTTCCCGAGGAATATTTGTAGGGAATACCTTGACCTGGCCAATAAAAGAGCTGATTTGTAAAGGGATGGGTGGAATAATATGCTCTAGCATCCCTCAAATCATTCTGCATGGCACTCTCATGGTCTCAGACTCGGGATCAGGCCTATGCTGGCCTGGGCTCCACTACATTTTTCCAGCTGCTTCATCACTGTTCTACTTGCATTTCTACTTAGAAAATTGAGTGCTTTCAACTGCCTTCTTGTCCATTTGCTGCTTTTCCTTGTATCCATCTCTCTGACTCTATGCCACGTACGTTATCACTCTAGTACATTCCCATCATTGTTGAATGTTCGTTCACCAGCTGTGTATTTAAATTTACATTAAAAGCACCATAGTTTCCCTTGATTGCTGCCAAAAATTAACATGTTTTCATTATTTATGGAACACACACAGCTGAGATTTTTTTAAAATTACATCGTATCTCTAAAAACATATGTATCCAACTGTGGTAAGATTTCATGGTCCCACATTTATTTTTCTAAGAACTGAACACATCCAATATATACTCTTCCCTGAATGCATCTCATTGTTTCTATTTTGGCAATCAATATCTTTCAACTATCCAACCACCTGGGACAGTTAGGCATTAACCTTTAATTCAATTAATAGCTTCTTAGAAAAACATGTGCGTTTCCCGAAAGCTAATTTCTAGACAGGTTACAAATGACATAGAATAGAATATTGTTGCTGCTTAAGATAGCTTTCACAAAACCAATTACTTCAGACTGCAAATATGTGCCCTTCATAACTAGAGTTTAAAGAAACACATGGCCAGTTCAGCATCTGTCAGTTTCCAAGCCACAGTACATCCTGGATTTGTTCTGGGCATTTTCAGATAACTGTCTTTATAATGGAGCAAAACCATGACACACTTTCTCACCTTAATTAACATTTGGATTCAAACCCAGATTATAGGCATGATCCACTACCACCCCACCACACACATACAGCATGTTTCAAATTCAACAACAGTGAAAAAGAGAGTGGGAACCAAGTAACAAGTCTGCATTAACAAAAGAATATTATTCAGAAATCTAGGCTTAAGCTAAATTATTTTTTATCCTCCCTCAAGAAATTACTCTAACCCAGACTGAGTGGTTCTTCTGTAACCATGGACTTAACTCACAAGAAGGCCATAGGTGGAAATAATTCAATGAAAGTTGTGAGGTACCGTTATTATATTATTACAGACAACAAGAAACCTCCAGTGAGGATTTTTGAGAAAGTGAAAGTGGAAGACAATTTTTTCTTCCAAGAAGACCCTTTTAGAAGTATAATTTTGCTTTAAGTAATAAAAGCAAGTTTTCAATGTCTAACTGAATTCTTCTGGCTTTTGGTTTTCTTGAAATTTCCTCGCCTTCACTTTTTATAGAAAATAAGGAGTTAATATAATTCTATTATAAATCTAAATACCTTTCAATTGTCTTTGAAGCCCCAACCTCTTAGATACCATCTCCCACCACTCTTTTTCCCACTCACTCTGCATTGGTCGTATCACTCACTTGCACAAACCTAAAAGTGAGTACCTCCTTCAATTCTGCCCCCTAGCTCCCCAGCGGCTTGCCTAACCCTAAGCATGGCCCTGTAGTCAGGAAGATCAATCATTGTATTAGTAAGAATGAGCTAGGTTATACTGCAATAACAAACCAATTCCAACATTCTGCTGGGCTTAACTTAACAAAGGATTAATTCTTGCACTCACTACAGGTGGGTTATGTGGAGCCTCTACTCTACCTAGTTACTTAGGAGATTGGATGATGGCAGCTTTACCATGTCGTATCCCATCCACCTGGAACATATGGTCTCTGATTATTGTAGTAGAGGAAGAACATAGATTTTACCATGCCTCAGCCCAGAAGTGACACGTGTCACTTCCTTTACATTTCATTATCCAGAACTGCAAGAGGACTGGGAAATATAGGAAAGAAAGTGAAATATTTGATAAAATTTACTGTCTCAGCTAAATGCATATAACTACGGCTGAATGTAATATATACAAATTTTAATTATTAATAATACATCCAATTCCTCAATCCTAGGCTTTTTCTTATCTCCACACATTCAAATGTAATGTTCCTTCTGTTCAGGGTATTCACAAATGCACCACACTCTCAAATTCTACACTTGGCTACTCAACCTTCAAGTCTTGGCTTAAGCAGCATTTCTTCTGTGAATCCTTAAATAACCCTCCTTTGCTCAACCTAGACCCTCCTCTGTGCTCTTATTTACTCTTCCCACAATAACTGCTAGCACTTATTACCTACTCTGTGTCACGTAATGTTCTGAGAACTTTCCACTGAATCTTCACAATAAGTCAATGAAGTGGTGTCTTAATCTAAGCTCCCTAGAAAACAGAGTCTGAACCAAAAACGTATATGCTAGTTTTATATTAGGTGGGCGATCCCAGGGAAGCAGGAGGGTGAGAAGAGGGCAAGGGGGCAGGGAAGAAGGAGAACATATACAAAGGACTGAAATACAGATTTGGCCATAGTTTTGCAACAAGCTGGGTGCTCAGGGGAAATCAAGAGAGATTCCGAGGCGCACACACACAAAACAGTACTAAGCACCATGTCTCTGAGAAGTCATCCCATCTTTAATTAGACCAGAAGTAGCCACTTTGTAGGCCCGGGGTCTGTAGCAGTGGCAGCAGCTTGGCTCCATGCTTACAGGAAGAGGACAAGCTGTTCTAGCTACTGCCCCAGCTAAAAAGTAAGGTAAAGACATGGATCTGGGATGGCAAACACTGAAACCAAGGTCATTTCTTGTGGGTAGTTATGATTTCTTCCCAGTTTTTGGAAGAAGACATTAATGCACAGAATCATAAAAATTTGTACAAAGTGACCCAGCCAGGAAGTAACATAGCCATGATGAAAACCAAGGAAAACTGGTCCCAAAACGTGTGGTCTTGACCACTACACTGCCACAAAAATACAAATTTCATAAATCAAGAACTACCTTGTCCCAAACACCTAAAGTCCGACACAGTAGATATTCAATAAATATTTATTGAATAAATGAATAAGTTTTAAATAGTGTTATTTCAAAAAAGGCTAAAGAAATAAGAAAAAGAGATTAGATTTAATTGGGGTGTCCTGGAATGTTCCATGGCAGAAGTGACATCTGAACCGGATCTTCCAAAGATTCAGAGAAAAGTCTGACCCAGTGGCACAAAGGCCATATTTGGAGATTGCAGTTTTACTAAAATAGAAAGTTGCAATGAGGGAGAGATGGGAAATAAGCCCTAAAAAACACATTGGTATGAAATTGTAGATGCTTTCCCATCTTCAAGGTAGACAAGATGCTTACTTAAGTCAGAGAAAAAATAAGAACTGTGTGCATTCGAAAAAAACTCATTTATACCAATGTCCACAGCTAGGGAAGCCAAGAATATGCTCCAGAATATCCCCAAATCACAGTTCATTTAAGCCATGATTTATTCTGTAATCCAGGAACCCACTATTGTTCATTCTGTTCTAGAAAACAGTTCTATTTTGTCATTACCAAGTTTCTATGGCTTAAGATGAAGCTATGTTATTTTTATTAGACGAAATAGAAAACAGCTGCCGATCATTCTTTTTATAATAAGCTTCATACAATTTAGGCCGTTATTTAAATATTTTCCTGATATTTGATCATTAACCCAGCACAAAGCATAAGTGATATATAAGAAATCTTAAAAGAACATATGCTATTATTGGCTTTAGATAGAAAATCACACACACACACACACACACACACACACACAGATTTTTTTTTTAATCTATAAAGAATGAAATTATATTCCTTTATGGGATAATTCTTTGGTTTATGTTTTCCTTGTGATATGTAAAGCATTGTCTTTATGATAAATGAAATCTCTCTGGAACTGATTATAACACATATGGGAAGCAAATTGCTGAAATTAATTTCTATTTAACATGAAAATTTCAAATAAATTCACGAGAGTTTCATAATGCTTCCATTTACATTTACATTTACATTTAGTTATTACCCTCATGCAGCAATAGGAATAATATAAATAGATAACCACAAGTCACCCTTCTGCCACTTACTTCTTATCCCACCACTTTTTTCTGACTTAAGCATCTTGTCCACTCTGGAAACCACCTCCTGGTTTTCCTTTTACCTCTATGGCTGCTGCTTCTCATTTTCCTTTGGAATGCTTATTCCTATCCTCTCGACCATTGAATGTTAGAATTCCTCAAAGATCAATCCTAGATACCCTCTTGTTTTCATCCTATACTGTCTCCCTAGAAGATTTTATTCATATGGCTCACAAATTTTAATCTGCTTTAATCTGACCTCTAATGTACACATAACTAATTTCCCACGTGACATTTCCATCTCAATGCCTGCACCGTCTTGTAGAACTCAGCATATCAAAAACTGAATCAGTGATACGATAACATGTAAACTGATTCTACTCTGGTGTTCTTCTCTCTCAGCCTTTTTTTCTTTATTCCTTATACCTAATCTAACCTAATAATGTACTCACCAACTCCTATAAATATTATCTCCTAAATATTTCTAATCCATCCACTTATATCTTTTATCACCACCATTAATCTATCCTGAGATACTGAAACAGAATGTTGAGTGAGACTTTCTTCTTGCCCAGGAGTCATCAATATTTTTTGATAAAGCTTTTTCCCTTCTCTACCCACAGGAAAGAAAAGGCACCTCTCACAATCCAGTGAGGGAGAGACTGTAAAATAATCACTGAGAGACTGGAGATGCCTAAATGAACGGGAGACTGGCATCTCATTCCACAGTGGATGTCTGCTTACACAGAGGTCTGTGGATTTGCCCACTGTGCTTGTTTGAGCAAGAGGAGAAGACATGTGGAATGAAGCAGCAGAGCTAAGACAGGGCTAACAATGAAACAGTCTAAAAGCTACTTGAAAAAAATCAAGAACATGTGAGTTTTGCATGGATCAAATGGATGTCCTAAGACTCTTGATAGGGACCACAGGCACAAGAGGCTCAGGAGCAGACTGTGCAGAGCAGATGCTAAGTGGGGAGTTAGAAGTTAAGAGGCTTTTCACACATGAGTCACCAGAGGTTAGTCAGTGTTAGTTCAAAGGAAAGCAGTAACCAGAATCTCAAGGACTACAACAGAGCCAGCTAAGGAGAAGACACTTTCCTTTCCCTTCCTTCCTCTCAACTGCCTACTAGAGGGGCCTAATCAAAAGGAAGACAAAGACACTCCACACCCTCATTGCAAGATAAGCCCAAAGTCTAGTTCAAAAACATTGATAATAAACAAATGCTGGAGGTATCATAATTCTAAATCACTTTACTTAAAGAAGACTCTATGTCTATGGTTTACCTGTGTGATGTAATCTTAATTCGGTGGAGAGTAGGCCTGTTCCATCTGTATCATTTAATTAGGTCTCTTTATGTACTTCTGCCAGGTGCGGAGGGTTGTTTTTCATTTTTTCACTCTACTTGCTGATGGCAACATTTTAGAAAACAATCTCCCCCTTGACAGTTTGAAAACATTAAATAGAATGATTGATGCTACCTGGAGTCTTGCAGTGCAAATCTTTTGAAGCAGAAAATTAAATTCCATCTACCTATGAGATGGTAGTCAAATACAAAGCAAATACACACAAATTAAAGTTTCATTAAAGACTAAATTTAATTTAAAAAAGGCTTACAAACCCTACCGTAGCAGTCTCTAAAGACTTTCTCCCAGTGCTTTTAATGAGGAAGTTCTACTCTGGGTCACCAACAGCCTTTAGAGGCCTGTGATCAAATAAAACATGCCAACACAACTATGATTTGTAGCTTCATAATGCTGTTGAGAAAAGACATGGTGAATTAGTCAATGTTATCTTAGGTCTTCCCACCAAAAATCAAGGAGAAAGTAAAATTCCAAACTTTGTATAGAGAAATCAGCTTCATAAATGTCATAAACATCTAATGTAAAATTAGAAAATGTAAACTTTTTAGAAAGTACTGAACATTCTAGACCAGGAGTCAGTAAACTACAGCTCATGGACCAAATCCGGGCTGCTGCCAGTGTTTGTAAATGTTTTATTCAACACAGCCCCACTGGCTTGTTTACCTATAGTCCACAACTGCTTTCACACTAAAATGGCAACAGTTCTACACACAGGTAATAATTTAACATTTTCATTCAGAGAATCTAAAGGAAATAAAAAAAGGACTTTACATGTGCTTTACTAGCCTCATTTTAAGAATCATTTTCATTCTTTAAAGAATGTATTTGATGAAGATTATATCACACTACATTCAAGAAAAGGAAATAATTTCGCCATTCTTCTCCTTTGTGCAGTTTACTAATAATAGCTCATAGTGACTCAGTCATGTCTATATATTTTTTCCACTACATACAGTTCAGGTCTGAATTTAAAATAGTTACTATAAAATCTAGGTACCTTAAGCTTGACCTTCAGTCTAAGGAACAGATTATGAGCATCTTCTTCACCTCCTCTCCCAAACTGGGATCTAGACTACTAATCTTGGTTCTCAATATGACACAAACTTGCAAAAACCTGTTTTATTCTTCATATCACCTAAAACACAAAGGTGTAAGTTGATATTCACTATCATAACAACGATAATAATTACCAGTGTTCACTGAGAGTTAACAACGTGCAAGAGTTAACAGTGGGACAGAGACTGTCCAGCTCTTCATCAAACCTGCTTCCTCCTTTCCCTAGAGACACAGCCTGAGTTCTAGCCAGTGAATTGTTCCTGGCCCATAAATACCTCTTGTATGTGATCCTTCATCTTCTTTTCCTGTTCAATGATTTGATAGAGATGAGCCCAGATTCCTGGGAAACCACTGTTGAATAGGGGAGAACCCCCCAAAATGGAGGAAACCGGAGTCCCCAATCACAGTTTGAAGGAGAGCCCCCTCTGTTAAGATTCCCTATTTGAGACTTTGTATGAGTGAGAAATTGACTTCTATAATACTTGACCCATTATACCTTTGGAGACTTGTTTGTTACCACAGCTAGCACAACTCTAACAGGTATTGTCATTTATTCAGGAGGTATTTTTATTGTGACTCCTATGCATATGTAATGTTTGCCATATATCCTAGTCATTTCTATTAGGATCAGCATGGTAATTTATGAGAATACGCCAACTCATATAGATATTTTACAACTATATACAAGAGTTTTAAAATGTTCTGAAACTCCTTGAGCTTAGAAATCCACATTCTATTTTTTTTTATCACCTTTTGGGTAAGTCATTTCAGATATTAAATATCTTTGTTAAAACTAGAGAATATTAAAAATACTAAATAAGTTGAAGATAAGCACATAAACATAACAATGCCAACAATGATTTGTGAATTCTGATAAGATGCAAAGGTGGATAATAAGGCAAGACTGATAATTATCTTCTGATAAGGGAATGATATCTGCACTAATTATACAAAGGCAACAGAAATTCTACCTAACTTGTTATTTGTTAATGCCCATTAGTTTTTATATAATTCTGGTCAAAATTAAAGACCTCTAGAGCATGTTTTGTTGGAGCATAAAATAATAATATTGTTCGAAGTAGCAAATTATGTCTTTCGAATCTGGACTTAATTATCAAACAATTTTAAATATTTTGTGCCACTTTCATTTTTCTCTTCTCATAAGAATTCCTACCACCAGTATCTTCTCCCTTGAGCATTAGGTCTCCCTTATTCAGTTTATGTGAATAGACTAACATAAATCGTGCGATATTTTAAAAACTATGAAATAATTGCCTGGAGTTAACATTTAATGATCTCAAAAGTCATTCTAGCTGACACATCCCTGTGTGGAAGCCAAAAGAGAGCAGGAGGTTTGACAGCAGGAGGTTGAAGAGGGAGAAAAAAAGAAGCTCATCCTTACAAGTACATCCTTCTTTGTCCTCTCACTTATTTTAGGTTGCTTATAGGGAAGTCTATAAACATGGAACCTCCACTCTTCCCACTAATGAACTAAATTCCTGATAATAACCAGAGAAGCTTCCCTCTCCCCATTCCATTTTTTCCTCTCCCTCTGGATATGCACAATACTAAATAAACATATCTGTACATACATGCAGTGTGGTACATTTTACAAAGCCCATGAACATCTGTTCTCACTGACCTCAAGAACAGCCTGTGGCTGAAAAGAAGAATGGCAACAATACAAATGAAGAAACTGAGGCTCAGGAATGGCAGTGACTCCCCCACATCACACCAATACCTGGCAAACCTGTGCTAGAACCTCCACTGACCTCCCTAAATGCCTTTGCTCTTAAAATAGTAATAAAATATTCTCATCTCCTAGACCTCAGCTAAATTATGTTCATGTATGAGAATGATGTTGCTTAGCACTGGGCTAGGAATTAGCCAGTGGTAGAATGAGGCTGAAGTGGTTTCAATGGCTTTTTTCTAGCAGTGTTAGCTGCTGACATCTTTGCCTAGGTCACCACAGTTCCCAGATTCACTGATAGCAACAGCAGGGGCCAGGAGTGTCTTCCTCCTGACAAGGAAGCAGTGGCTACTCCTTTTTTTTTTTTTTTAGTTTGTTCTTTTTATTCCTTAAATTCCACATATAAGTAAAATCATTTAGTCTTATCTTTCTCTGTCTGACTTAAATACCTTCTAGGTCCATCAAAGCAATATCTTTTCCATTCCTTTCCTTTTCACATGGAGGGGTCTTGTTTTCTTATCCTTTCAGCCACTTCATCCCTTGGTTGGAGCACTTAATTCTTTTCCACTTGAGGTACTTATCGATAGGAATGTAGTTGTTACCATTCTTTATTCCTGTTTTTGATACATAGTTTTTCTTCTTAAAGAAGTCCCTCCAACATTTCAGGTAATTCTGGCTTGGTAGTGATATATTCCTTTAGTTTATTTTTGTCTGGGAATTTCTTTATCTGTCCTTCAACTCTAAATGATAGCTTTGGTGGACAAATTGTCCTTGGTTTTATATCTTGGGTCTTCATTCTTTCAAATATTTTTTACCAAGCCCTTCTGTCCTGCATAGTCTCTCTTGAGAAATCAGCTGCCAGTCTAATGGGTGTTCCCTTATATGTAATTATTTGTTTTTCTCTTGCTGCTTTAAAATTTTTTTCTTTGTATTTAATCTTTGACATTTTAATTATGATGTGTTTTGGTGTGGGCCTCTTTGGATCCCTGATTTTTAGAATCCTCTGAGCTTCCTGGGGTTTTATGTCCATTTCCATCACCAGGTTAGGGAAGTTTTCCATCATTATTTCTTTAAACAGCTATTCGACATCTTTATTTTCTTCACTTATGCAGATCAGACATATATTTGTAGCCTTCATAGTGTCCCATGTCCTACTTAAATCATCTTACAATCTTGGCCTCTTTTTTCTTACCATTCTGATTGAGTGTCCTGACTAGCTTTTCTGTCCTCTAGATAGGGTATTTGATCTTCTTCTTTATTCATTTCATTTATTCCTTTGTTTATTCCATTTAATACACTTCTCATCTCAGATAATGTATTCTCCATTTCAAACTCCCTCTCCATTTTTATCTCTTTGTTGGAGTTCTCTACATTTCTCAAAAGTTCACTGAGCATCTTTATAACCAGCGTTTTGAACTCTGCACTTGTTAGATTACTTGACTCCATTATGTCTGGATCTCTGTTCTGTTCTGTCATATGGTTTCTATTCCTTTGTCTTCCCATTTTGGCTGCCTTTCCATGTCTGTTTCTATGTACTAAGCAAAGCTCCTAAGTCTCTCGGTCTTATTAGTGTAGATTTGTGAAGTAGATGGCCAGTGGCACAGTCCTGAGAGGGGTTCAGCTGCAGGCCAAATTTAGTCAGAGCCTCTAACCCTCCGGGGCCACATGTCAAGATTCAGCAAGCAACCCACAGATGGTGTGCTTACAGCTGCCTCAAAAAGCCACACCAGAAACTGAGGCCAGCTGCCTCCAGTGTGAGTCTAGGTGCTGCTCAGCAAGGCGCATCTGAGTCGCTGAGGATATACATGGATGTGGCTTGGGTGGGGCCTGGATTGGGGTAGGCAGGGTTTCAGGGAATCCTCTGGGCAGAGTGACCTCTGTTATCCAGTTTGATGGTTTCACAGCTATGGCGGCACTGTGCCCAAACACTGTGGGGGGTGAGGGGGAGGACTCAATAGGGAACAGTGGATTTCACCGGTACTTCTGTACTGAGCAAGTCTCCCCTAGACCCTCACACCAACAATATTTCCCTGTAAGTCCTTCGTGCCCCCTGCGCGCAGCCCAAAGAGCACTGGTGCTCAGAGCGAGCAGGTCCGTCACAGCGAGAATCCACTCATGGATACGGCCCCTTTAAGAGGCATCTGCCACTGCCACTGCCACTGCCGCTGCCACAGCCTCCGTCTCACTCAGCCACTCTGGACGGGGTCCCCCAGCATCCTCGCCCAAGTGCTTTCTTGTATTTCTCTCTTGTTGTATGGCTCATCCATCTAGATCCCCGGCAATTTTTGTTTGCTGCTGCTCCTTGTTTCCGTCATAACTTTGATTTGGTCGCCAGAGGGATAAACAGAGCCTCTGTCATCTACATCACTTTTTTTTTTCTCCTCGCGGCTACTCCTTTTTTATGCAATCCTCATGAGAACCATTCAGCTCCTATTGCCAGATTTGATAATTCCAGTGTTGTACAGGAAAAGTACTGGAAATACTGAAGGGTGACTCACAAACCTCAGGTGGAAAACAAAAGCTGTGTTCATTTAATTGCTTGAAATGTCAAATGAAGTTTCTTTAATGAGTCTTGGTTTATCCTGGTGAACAATATTGTCTGTGAGCAAGTGAACTAGCAAAAGGTATTAGCAATAACAGGTGCTACCTCTTCCTCTGTCCTGCAGGATCAGACAGCTTTATATCTCAGCTACATGAGTTAGTTATCTCAGAGTTTTCCCTTTGCCTCTAAGATCACCAACCTTCCTCAGTAATCTAAATTAATTTTTAATAGCAATGACAGGACACTAAGCCTGATAAATTACTCAGTTCCCTCAGTGGTTCATTTGAACACTCATTCCTTTCCCTTCCCTACCTTTTTCTCCCCTCCCCTTCCTCTCTCTCTCTCCTTTCTCTCTCTCTCTCTCTCTCTCTCTCTCTCTCTCTCTCTCTCTCTCTCTCTCTCTCTCTCTCACACACACACACACACACACACACACAATCACATACACACACAACATAGGTGACAAATGGTTACCACCTTCCATCACATATATTACCTTCCAAATAATGTTTTGCCCAACTACTATGTATGAGTTTACTGTATCTTCTATTTACTTACTTACTTTTTCATTGATTCGGTGAATGTTTATTCAGTGTCCTGTAAATACCAAGTGCTCAGCTAGGTCAATTAATCTTGATTCCACATACCTTTCCTGTGGTGATCATATAAAAATGTTCTTATCAATATCAACCATTCAACAGGTATTGACTAAGCCCTGAACTATTACAAGATAAGTGAAGAGGTAGCACAGGACCAATCTTTTATTGCTCTATTCTGTTTCTTTCCAAGTTTCTCAACTCTTCTCCAAATTTCTGATATCACTGTGAATTCTTTTGCACTACTGAATGCAGCTCAGTATAACTGCCACTCATGGAGACTCCAGTATTTACCAGGAACTGAACTGGTTACTAAAGATGAAAAGTGAACAGGAGATAATCCCTGACCTTGAAGGACTCAGCAGTCTAGGAGGTGGTGATAATAAACTAAGCGAAATGCTATCAGGGAAGCTCCATCAAAGGCTAGGGGCATGTAAGACAGAAGGATGGAAACACCTGCATTTGTACATTCTGTGACCAGGCCAGCAACTTCACACTCCTGATCTTGTATATGAAAGAGATTTTATTATCACCATTCTACAGATGAGGAAATTGAGGCTTGGGTGGGGGAGGTGTAGGAAATAACTTACCAAAGTCTGTCTGACTCCAGGGGAAATTTTCTTTCCACTGCACCAGATTTTCTCTCCTTCAGTCCTCATAACTCAATACCCCTGCCCTCTGTATTTCCTGCCACTTTTGTATCCAAGTGTTCCCAGTTCAGAAGACTTAGAAATAGGACAATAGCCTAGACTGTTAGGCCTGACAAAAGGAAATAAAGTGGGAGCTTGTACATGTCTTTGAAGATAGTTATCTTTTCATGAATGATGATAATATCAAAAAACAATTATCAAGTTATAGTTTATGAAAAAGTTTCACATTTAATGCACACATGATAAAGACTATGGGAGGGCGCTAAGAAAGATTTTATATTTTTGTAAATAGTATGGTAATGAGAAAAAGCAAGGAAGAAATTTCATCCCTAACTACCACCAATGACATCATCGTCAACCCTAACAAGCATTCATGTTATGTGAGATCTAGGATTCAAGAATACTTTCAGAACTTTATAAAAATAAAGTCTCCAATTCTGCTATCTTTCTTTATTATGAACTGAGTGATTATTTTACTATTGCTGTATTAATTTATCCATTTCCTTCTTTATCCCATGCTGCTAATCTGGAGTGGCACCTCCAGAACCTGTGAGTTGAATGGTTGCCTCCAGATCTCAAATAGAAAATTTAAGAAATAATATAGGTGTTCAATTCTTGTATCAACTGAGTTTATGCTACATGGGAGGCTGAGCACAGGTATGAATCAAATAATGCCTAGATTCTGGAGATAAGGCCTATAATTAAATAACTGTAATACCCAAAGAAATAGTTAAGTGTCGTAAGAAAGATAAGGTAACAAATAGTCTGAGAGTTCAAAAATAAGAAATATTGAATTCTAGAAACTCTTAGAAAATGTCTTTCAATACTGAGTAACTTCGCTGTTGTTTTGGGAGATGACGTGTCAAGCGTGGGTTTTTAGGATTGCTGTTTTCTAAGTGGTAAATTTCCATTGTAAGTATTTTTGGAGGAATTCTAAAAGCTCTGGTGCCTTCAAATTACAGTTCTAGGAATGCCAAATAAGCAACTGTTGATTGGGGTCACACACAAAAAGTCTGTGTTCCCAGATTCACCAAACACCTCAGAAAGCCTTAGTACTGGTTAATATCAAAACTGTATTACAATTATAGGTATCAGTGAGGATGTTCATGGAACCCTGAAGGCTGGAAAAAAAAAATTGGAAAATTTTAAGCTGAAAAGGGTAAACAAGATATTTGTTTCTGTTGGGGGATAGTGGTAAATTTTATTTAAAAATAAAATGTCCTCTTCTTTTATATACATGATCTTACCATAAAAGAGAAAATAATTTTGGAGCAAATATTCCTGGAGAAAAAAATTACAAACAAAGGTACAAAGACTAGAGCAATATTTCTATTGTTCTATTATTACGAAACATGTGCAATCAAGGAGAAGAGCTCTGGAGGCCAGATACATGATATAAATGGTTCAAAGTTTGTTCAGCACAAGCTTATGATGGGAAAACGCCTCTGTGGTCAAACCAGCATGCAGAACATTTTACAGTGTGAAGACTTCTTCCAGATGCATTGCTTGTGTGTTGGATTAAATAAACCAGATCCAGACCCTTGTTAGCCATACACAATTTTGAATATGGAAAGATTTTCCAAGAAATATACAGGTTTATTTTTATTATCTTGCAAAGAAGGATATTATCTGTGCACAAGTTATCTGGATGGTAGATAATGTTCTTCTAAATAAAATGATCATTCCTTAGTAAGATTCCTTGCCACTGAAAACCAGGTTGCCAATCTATTGTAGGACCACTGAGCTAATAAACTTTGTTCTTAAAAATTATTTGTATCAACAATCCCCTTCATTATTATGAAAAATAAGAATATACTGCATCTACTTACCTAGCTATATAATAGTCTATTCATGTTAACTTTCTTCCCATGGCTTTCACAGCGTTAATGTAGTTTTTTGAACTAATCCTTCTCATTTAAATGATGCTCAGCATAGATCAGAAAAACTTCTATTACAATTATGGCACATGTTCAAGGTAATCATTCTAACATTCGGTAAATGTGCTCAACATTTTTGAAAGTAATTCAGCAATCTGTTTAAATGATCTTCAAAGATAAATACACCGTAACCTAGTAATCCCCTTTTAAGCACCTACCCTAAGGGAATCAGAACTGGCACAAAGATTTATGTGTAAAGTTCTCAGCATAGCATTATTTATGAAAGTGAAAAAACAAAGTTCGACAAAGGAGCATAGTAAAAAAATTACTATGAATTCATCTATTGGAATAATATAATGTCATTAAATGTTAAATTTTTAACAAATATTTAATCAGGTGGAGAAATTCTCATAATCTAAAATTAGGAGAAAAAATAAAGAGGGAGAACAAAAGTTTATTGGAAAGCTATCTCCTAACTTCACAAATAAGTATAGGCATAAACCAAAGGCATCCTTGAAATATACCAAGATGCGAACATTGTGAGAGAGCTCTATTATGAATAATTCTTATTTTCTTCTTCAACTTTCCTACATTTTATAAGTATATATAATAAACATGTACTTTATTTTTGTGGCAAATCATTTCTGTCGATGGTGCCTAGTGACAGAAAAAAAATAGGCGTGATGGTTGGTAATAAGTGAGAGGCCCACAAACAATGAAATAAGGCTGCTCTCCAAGAAATTAATGAAAACCACACACAAATGTGAATAACTATCCATGGGAGAAGCCAATGTTTTAAATAAACCTTGTTAAAAAGTATACCATAACTCAAACATTTCAATAAAAAAGATTCAATCTCCAGAAAGCGGAGCAGGGACCATACAAACACACACACACACACACACACACACATTCTCTCTCTCTCTCTCTCTCTCTCTCTCTCTCTCTCTCTCTCTCTCTCTCTTTCTCTCTCTCTCACACACACACAATCACACACCTCTCCCAAGGTGAAAAGAGAGGGAGAGATCAAATAGTAAACAGAACAAAAGTGGCTTACAGGAAGCGAGCTTGTCAATTATTTTGATTTTCTCAATCAACAGATGCTAAAACTGTAAATATTAGTATGTAGATATCTGTAGGTTTTTAGTTGATGTTTAAAAATGATCTTTACACTTGAAAGCATAATCTAGAAAATTTAGCATTATCTCGGAATTTCTTCTTTCTCATCACTTTCAGCCAACTAGTTAGCAAGACTGTGTAAGTCCATCCCAAAAATTTCTGTGAATATGGTTTTTCATCTCCATCCCATGCCAATGACTTCATTCACCTGGACTAGTGCAATAGCCTCGTAGCAATGGTGTTTATACCTCCCCATTAATGAGCCCCACTCATTCCAAAATCATCATTCCAAAGTAAAAATCTTATTATGCCCTTTTCTTACAATTCTTCCTTGGCTCTTGAATGGCTACAGAATAAAATCCATCTCATTACTGTGGCAACCAGGCCTTTCAGGAGCTGAACTCCACCATCCTGTCCACCATCTGTTCAGAAGTTCCAGCATCTGGATCAGTTCACCCAACACCTTACCTATTACAAATCACTTATCCCTCTCCATATATGCCTTGCTTTTCTAACTTCCTGGGTCCATTGGCACAGTTTTTCCTTCTGCCTTTTCTTTGCCTTCAAACCAACTAAGTCAGACTTACTTAGGGTGGCATCTATCATTAATATTTTTTAATATCCTAGGTGATTCCAATATGCAGCCAAATGCTGAGAACTACTAATCCAGTCTCTATTCATCTCTATTTCTTTTTGTGTCTGCCTCCCGAGCACTCCCTCTCTCCCTCCCAACAAACTGAATCAATCAATAGCAGGGACTTGTTCATTCATTCATTCACTCATTCATTCATCCAAGGCGTATTTATTATGGGTCAGGCATTATTCATCTTCATATCTGATCTCCCTCTTCTCCTTCTTCCTATCCACCCAGTGCCTAGCATAAAGCCTAGCACAGAATAAGAACTCGATAAAAGTATATTCAGTTTTGCTGAAATCATGACTAGTGGTTTCCAGCGTTTAATCATAGTCTTAAATAGCTTCTTAAAAAGCATCAGAGTTTTGCTTCTTTTAATTATACTTACTTTGTATATTTTAAATCTGGAACAAATCTTAAAATCCAATTGTCCTTAGGGTAGAACTCTGACAGTAGAGTTTACTCTTAAGAGTCTACCTTATATAACACAAAGAATTCACAAATTTTAAAATATTTAGTTTCCAAGTGGTTTTAATCTTCATAGATGTTAAGTACAAAACTTCCTTCACAGAAGAATAAATATGTGTGTATATATATATATATGTATTTTTTTTAATATATATATATATTTAAAGGGGAAGTGAAGTCTTCTCATTTCTTTTTGGTTAGAACAACAAGAAGGAAACATATGGCTAAAAAGCGACATCATTTAAATTAGTGTAACACTTTCTCAAGTACTCATGTGATGTAATAGTATTTAAATGAAAATGTTCTCAGATGCTACCCTCCTGCGGCCCCCAGTTCTCTATGGAGCAAATTACAAGTGTTCTTCCCACCCTTTAAACCCGCCCTCTACAGTCATTCTCTCCCCACTTCACCCTCTCTCCTCAGACCATCTTTTCTCTATCTTGAAGCCACTCTGCAATAAAGCTTCTTAATCTCCCAAACACAGTTTGCTTACTCTTTTCTTCCTGCCAGTACACATTATTCCCTTTGACTCTCCCATGAAAGGGAACATTACTGCTGATTGTTTTTTTGCCTTTCCCTAAGGCCTTTATACTAGCAATTAATTAAATGTGGATTTCATGAGCTCATTCTGTTTCAGGAAACAGAGAAGTCAAAAAGAACAAAGGACTTAAAGTTTTCCTTGATAAGTTTTAATTAACTGACCAATCAGAAATTATCCTAGTGTTGAGCCTACTGACTAGGCTGTGGTATGATTTTATGCAAAGTTTAAATGGCATATTCGAAGCAAGTTAGAGAAGTGGACATCCATAAAATATGAATTAAGGTCAGTGAGACTCAAAACTTTATGCACTTGAGTATTCTGCTACCTCTGACGTTCAGTTGTGCATATGCAGAACACACACTAACATGCACATACACATACACATGCACATATACATACCTCTGTCCCTCACATGGAGGCACACATACACATAACTGCACACACCTGTGTATACACACTCCCACACATACTTAAACATACTTGCAAATACATACAACATGCACATCCATCCACACACACATAAATATATACATACATTCCCACATGCCCATGTACACATTCGCACACACGTACATGTACACACACTCACATCTTACCTCCCAAATAATTCTAATTTCCATAGGCTGGTACCATATCATCTACTTGTATCTTCCTATAGCACCTAGGACTGGACTGAGCCCATATTACATAACAAATACAAGCCCAACAAATACGAGTTAACTCAATATTTGTACAGTTCTCAACATTGGTATGTGTCTACATTTAATAACCATTCGACTATATTTAAATAACTTAATATTTTGTTTTTCTCAAGTAAAAACTATCGATTATAACCCTTACTCATCTCTGATAGTTACAGCGATGCTCAAAACTGATGATCCTTGAGCACATGCACTGCAAAGGGGTACGCAGGTATGAGAAGAATCTGTAATCCCATAACATTCTATATGAAACAAGGCTAGTGATGGAAGAATGTTTACAGGGAGAGTTGGAAGGGTCTCAGGAGCAAAGAGTTTGGATTTTTTTTTCTATAAAAAGTAGCCTTATTTTGTTTCCTCCTCAGCTTTTATCTTGTTTAAAGATAATGATGAATTGACTTTAATGTTCCATGCTACATTCTCATACTAACTGTTCTTAGGGAAAGAATAAATAGAAAGTGACAGGATACCTGCTGGCAGTTAGGTCTGTGAATGAACCTCCGTGTTAAGGGAAACTAAAAACAATCCTCAAATTGAGGCTCAAAGCACGTGGAACATGACTCGAACCTGGCCTACCACTACATATAAGCAGTCCAAGGCTGTGTGATATATTTTTAGCAGAATACTTTAGTATAAAGCTGTATTTTTCAAACTCTTTTACATTACAGCCCCATGCTGGGAAGAAAAGTGACCCCCCCCCCGACACACACACACACACACGACACACACATAAAATGCCTACTACATCCTATTATTCAGAACCTTAAACATGTTAGGTTAAGTGTCAAAAAGGAAATGTCAAAGGGGAAATAAGGTTCTAATCAGCTGACTTGAGAGAGGGAGACTATCCTGGATTATCCTTGTGGGCCCAATGGATTCACAATGTCCTAAATAGTAGAAGAGGGAGACAGAAGAAGAGGTCGGAGTGATGTTCTTTGAGAAGCAGTCAACTGACCATTGCTGCTTTGAAGATGGAGTAAGGGGCAACAAGCCAAGGAATGAGGTCAGCCTCTAGAAATTAGATGTCAGAGACATGGATTCTCTTCTGGGGCCTCAAAAATAACACAGTTGGAAGATGCCTTGATTTTAGTCCAGTGAGATCTATGTTGGAGTTCTAACCTACAGAACCGAAAGGTAATAAATGTGTGTTTTAAACCATGAATTTTTTGGCAATTTGCTTTAGCAGCAATAGGAAATTAATACAAGCCCCACATGTGAACATATTTATAAAGCAAAAGTTACATGAAATAACACTGCATGAAATGCTCTCTTATGATTTTCATTATTTAATTTTATTCATTAAAACAAACAAACAAAAAGAAATGCTAGGCGCCTGACCGCATGGTTCACTAACAGGTTTCACAGAACCCTGGTTTGGAAAACAATGTCATAGGGGTCTATAGGTAAGGATTGCTCTGCTAAAAGAGGAAATCAGTTATGATCTTAGTGAAATCTTCAGAATGGTTGTTGCAACCATGCTCGAGAGACACATAAATTTTAAAATGACAGTGTTCACTGCCTTTGAAGACACACTACCTGTTTGCACACCATATTTGCTTGCCAAGAGCCAGCAAAAGACAAGAGCCAATGAAACAGCCAAGAGAACAGCTGAAGAGGCAGATGGCCATCACAGTCACTCATTCTCTGTTTTGAGGTTCATTGTAATGTATAAGTCCAGGGCTAAGTAAGCCTGGGGACAAGCTATCTGGGAACCAGCTAGTATCTTAATGATGAGCCACCATCCAGGCCTCTCAGACCCTGAAACATAGAACTCTGTACTAATAATCTGGAGATAATGATGCAGTACAAGGGTGAAAGAGCATTATCAGTCCTCTTTGGCAATCATTTTATAGCTCTGACATTTATATCACCATCAAAAATTACACAAATTCATTGTTGGGATAAAAATCCTTAGTATTCTTAATAGAGTGTATCTAGGGGTATCAATTTTTGAAGTGATACAAACTCTGATCCTTGTAAGCTATGTCAAAGCGGCAAGTTATACTCTGAGTTTTGGTTCCGTGACTTTATAATGTAGTTAACAAATTCCCCTCAAACGATAAACGTAAAGTGCCTAACAAAGCACCTGGCGCATAGTACAGACCCAGTCAGTGGAAATTATTATTCATTAGTGGGTTCACTATTCATTGTTACTGAAGTTAACCAATCACTTAATTCTTGAGGATATGCATCGATTACCATGCTGGCAGTTAAATGGAGGCTCAGAGAAATATGTCAGCTTTCTCTCCACTTTTGGACTGTCATTTTTGATAGTAACACCACAGTTCCCACCAATGATATGCAATGGGACAAAGTCCATAGTATGTACAAAGTTCTAGAAGAATTCTGGAAGCTCATACATACATCATCAAACTTTACACTGCAGTTAACTTCTAAGACTTAGAATAAGTGACAAAGCATGCATTTTTACCCAACGAGTACATCGTGGGACTACCTTCTCTCCTCTAAGGTTGCTGATGATACCTAGCTCTCAAATATTTCTGTAGTTTTCAACATCTAAAAAACCCCATAGTCGATGTCCAATAAACATATTTGAATGAATAAATGAACAAGGCAACAAAGAGATAAACTGGATTAACCTTGCCACATCTGCTAGGTAAGAGTTTCTTAACCTCAACACTATTGATATTTTGGGTGAAATAGTCCTCTGTTGTATGGGACTTTCTGTGCATTATACGATACTTAATAGCATCCCTGGTCTCCCCTCACTAGATGCCAATAGCGGCCCCTTAAATTGTGATAATCAAAAATGTCTCCAGGCATTGCCGAATGTCCCTGAAGGGGGAGGAAGGTAAAATTGCCCATTGCTTGAGAACTACTGGTGTAGAACAGAGGTCCTGAACTCTGGCTTCATATCTGAATTACTTAAAAAGACTTTTTTAAAAAACAATGCTTAGGCCACACCTCAACCAACTAAATCCGACTCACTTGGGGTGGCATCTAGTCGCTGGTATTTTCCTAAGCTCCCAGGTGACTTGACTATATAACCAAAAGCTGAAAATCAGTTCTCTAGTTACTTGCTATTAAAACTGTAGTCCATGGGCCTGCAATTGGCATCATCTTGAAGGTTGTCCGAAATGCAGAATTTCAGGCCCCATCCCAGAACTACTGAGTCAGAGTCCAGGCAGGAGACAGAAACCACGCCAATTATTTGAATGGTGAGAATTTCATATATAGAATTGTTAACTAGGTATAAAGTTATTAACTTGGTAATTGCAAGAGTCAAATTAAAGTTCTAATATATTAGGGCGATAGCAACTGCAGGAAGTAGCTACTACTCAGAGGGGATAAAAAAAAAAAAGAGGTTAGAATCCCTGACAGACAGGTAATTGGCCAGTGCTTGGATCTCTGAAGGGCATAACGAAGTTCATCCTGAGAATGTTGAAATTTGCAAACTGGAAGTTGCTGCAACAGAAAGGTACTGCAGCTGCCAGGCTGAATGAAAAGCAAGGCCTGGGTGACGCTCACAACAGTAACAAGTAGATGGGTCCCTTCTCTCTCCTCTGGCTTTGCTGGCTCCCTCTAGCGCCCCCTAACGGAAAAGCCTAGCATAAAGTTAGCTGGCAAAGCACCAACGGTTGCAGAGTCCAGCCCCAGCAACCCAAAGCTTGGAAGGGCAGGTTTAGAGTAGGGAGATAATAGCTAGTGATTCAGAATCTTCATTTCAGCAAGACCCCAGGGGATTCCCACGCATGTTAAAATGTAAGAAATCCTGCTTTAGAGGCTATCACTTCTCTCTATGCTGACTTGTAAACAAGTTACCTCACGTTAGTCAGTAGCTTGGCAGCAACTCCTACTTTAAAATAATCACAAATCATTCCGTAATGCCAAGGATACAAACCACTACTTTACTGTGGTTTATCATCTTACATGTAAAGAGTGTTTTCAATGGGGAAAAGAAATGAATTCAGTCTCTGTGTTCTCATAAAAGCTAAATATTTCCTTGTGTCTCTTCCTCTTCTATTTTAAAGTATTACAAACAAAAGCAAATTGTCAGTCGTTTGTTCCTTTGTCCTTCCTTAAAGGGCTGAGTAAAATTAAAAACACCAACTACACAGTTCATACTAACCAAACACTGACTGCCTCAAGGAGACTCTGGGTCTTTTAACTCACCAGGGGACTAGTAAGTCTGAGAACTCAGTATTTCTTTCCCACAGACATCTCAGCTTCTCTGAGAGAAAGCCCTGTTAGCCAGACAGGGACTGGAGTGTTTCACTCTACCAGGCATCTGGCAAATGTGACTTGCTAGCCACAAGGGATTTCAGGCTCAGTGCCCACACATGGACACAGCTGAAGAGAGAAAAAAAAAAAAAAAACTGGTCAGCAAATGTCCTCCTTGGTAGCATCACCTTGGCATAACCAGCACATTCCCAGGACAGGGCATATTTGTGAACTTCTCTGATACACTTCTGCCACCCAGTGGATGTCCCTAACTCTTGAGCTTAGATTTTAGTAAAAAAGTCTAGCATTCTGAATTATTCAAAGTTTAAGTATAATTGTTCCTGAAAACTGCTGATCCTTTTATTAAATGTATTAAAAAATCATTTAAAATGGAACATATTCACACATGTGGGTTAATATATACTATAAGTGTATCCATATTCAATTTTATAAGAATGGAAATGTATAGAGTGCTTTTATGATAAGAACACAATTCATATGAAAGTGTGAATAAAAAAATGACCTCTTTTCAAATGTGGGGAGATTCTTCATAGTTTAAGGATACACTGAGAGAATCACAGTTCCATATATGTGAGTGTACAGGTTTGCTTTTTAGTTCTAAACATTATAAATTCTCTTTGAAATTTTACATGAAATAAAAAAATTAAATAATATAAAAAGTGTCAATGATTTTGAATCAAAGGTTCACTTTGTGTTACAGGCTAGCCAAAACAATTTGATTTTTATAAGATTGATTTGCTTGTGTATGGGGTGATTGTCCTTACAAGTTTTATCAGTCATGAATTCTGAGATTTTCAAGGTCTTTAAAATTATTCATGACATATAACATTTAGGGATACTTTTATTTGAGTGTAGACATTTAAGTTGATGAGTAAGTATGCTGATAAAAAAGATTATACGATGTTCTTCAGAGAACAATAAAAAAGTGTAACTTACAATAATCATACAATTATGATGCAGAGACTAGAAGACTAGGTCTCCTATATTAAAAGAAAAAAATTCAGTTAAGCCATGTTATAAATTTATTATTAATTTTTGATACTTAATGAAATAAAACATAAGATTCAGATAAAACTCTTGAAAGTTTCATTATCTTAGGCAGCTCTAACCTAGATAACAAATATATTATAGAAATTCTACTCTTGATTTAAAAAATAAAACTATCATAGAAATCTGAGTGATTAAGAAAAATTCAAGAAGATAGAGAAGACATAAAAGTTGATTATTTGGATTTTTAAACTTCATCTAAATAAAGGAAAACTATATGACAATTTCAAAACAGTTGGCTAATTATGCAAAACGCATTGAAGCATGAGAAACTTTTATGAAAGGGGGGAAAATTTTTGTTGTGTTATGTTTCAACTGAACTTGAACTATAACAGCTGAGCTGTACTGGCTCCTCTTGGAATTTATCCTGGTTCATTGCAAAGTACATATGGTGAAAACTGCATGTGGTGAGTCAAACTCAATTAAAATAAAACCAGAAAACTGATTTGAAATGGCAATTTAGTTGAACCAGAAC
Source organism: Rousettus aegyptiacus (assembly GCF_014176215.1). Lineage (NCBI taxonomy): Eukaryota > Metazoa > Chordata > Mammalia > Chiroptera > Pteropodidae > Rousettus > Rousettus aegyptiacus. Next base: position 109,764,782 of record NW_023416284.1, read on the forward strand.
TGGACCCAAATTGGTTTGTTACCCTACCGATCATAAATATTTCAAACCCCTATCTCTACTTTGCTAAACTAAATAAGGCTATCATCATTATTATCTGTTGAATCAAATCAACCAGGAAGGCAAGATTGGATTAAGTAGCAAGTCTCTGCTATCTTTGGGAGTTTACTGCAATGTGTGAGGGCATAATTTTCAGTCAAAATTAAAATTAAAAATGAACAAATTAATTCCACAGAGCACAAACTTTTAAAGGTTTAAGAAACAATCCATATCAAATATATGGTATGCAAATATTTTCTCCCATTCCTAGGTTGGTTGCCTTTGAAGGTGGTTGTTGTTGTTGTTGTTATTATTATTATGATTGCTATGGAGTTATAGGAATTTCCTATATTTTTTTATATTAAATTTGTTCAATGGGTATAAAGTTTCAGTTATGCTAGATGAGTAAGTTCTAGAGACCTGCAGTATAAAAAGTGCCTCTAATAGTTAACGATAGAGTATGCGCCCTTAAAGTTTCAAAGGGTAGATCTCATAACAAATTTTCTTGCCAAAAAAGGGGGAGAAGGGACACAGGAAACTCTGGGAGGTGTTGGATATGTCAATGATCTCTATGGTGATGATCATATCATTGTGTCTCCATGTGTCTAAACTCATAAAATTGTATACTTTAAATATGTCTAGTTCTTTGTATATCATTACATATCAATAAAGTTGTTTTTTTTAAGATACAATACATAACACTCAGAAATTATATAATGCATCTTCAAACAGAAAGTAATTTCACACTCTTGCTTTTTAGGTTTACAGAAAATTGAGCAGAAAGTAGTTTCCACCGACCAACTCACCCCCACCATATACAGTTTTCTCTATTGTTAACATCTTGCATTAGTGTGTTTCATTTGTTACAACAGATGCACTATTGAATTTTACCACCCTAAAAATCCTCTGTACTCCATCTATTTATCCCTCCCTCCTTCCCTCCCCTTAAGTCCCTAGAAATTACTGATCCTTTTACTGTCATCACAGTTTTTTTCTTTTCCAGAATGACATATAGTTGAAATAATACAGTATATAGCCTTTTCAAACTGACTTTTTCACTCAGCGATATGCGTTTAAGGTCCCTCTATGTCCTTTTGTGGCTTGATAGCTCATTTTTTAATCACTGAATAATATTCTATTGTCAGATGTACACGATTTGTTTATTTATTCACCTACTGAAAGACATTGCTTGCTTCCAAGCTATGGCAATTTTGAATAACGCTGCTATAAATGTCTATGTGCAGATTTTTGAATGAACAGAAGTTTTTATCTCTTTTGGATAAATACCAAGGAGCATGATTGCTGACGCCTATAGTAAGAGTCTATTTCGTGTCGTAAAAAACGAACAAATTGTCTTCCGAAGTGGCTGTACTATTTTGCGTTCCCACCACCAATGAACTTGAGATCCTGTTGTTCCATATCGTCGCCAACATTTGGTGTTGTCAGTGCTTTGGATTTTGGCCACTGTGATCGGTATATAGTGGTACTTCCTTGTTGTTTTAATTTACTAAATGATAAGTGGTGGTGAGAATCTCATTTGTTTAGAATCTTTGGTGAGGTATCTGTACAGATCTTTTACTCAAATTTTAATTGGATTGTTTGTTTTCCTATTGTTCACTTTTAAGTGTTCTTTATGTATTTTGGATACCGGCCTTTTATTGAATACATGTTTTACAAAGATATTCTCCTAGTCAGTGGCTTGTGTTTTTATTCTCTTGAAAATGTCTTTCACAAAGCAGATTTTAATTTTACTTAAGTCTAGTTTCTCAATGTTTTTCTTTCATAAATCATGCCTTGATATTTTATATAAAAAGTCACTGTCAAAGCCATAGTTGCCCAAATTTTCTCTTACGTTATCTTCTGGGGGTTTTATAGTTTTCCATTTTATATTTACCTCTATGATCCATTTTAGTTTAGTTTTTATTAGTCTGTGTCTAGAATCTTTTTTTTTTTTTAATTTTTGGATGTGGATGTCCAGTTATTTCAGCACCATTTGTTGAAAAGACTATCCTTTCTTCATTAAATTGCCTTTCTCCCTTTGTCAAGATCAGTTGATTATACTTGTGCGGATCAATTTCTGGGCTCCCTATTCTGTTCCACTTACCTATTTATCTATTCTTTTATCAGGACTCCACTGTCTTGATTACTATAACTTTATAGGGCATCTTAAAGTTTAGTTATGTCAGTCTTCTTTGTTCTCCTTCGACATCTTATTGACAATTCAGGGCCTTTTGTCTTTTTATACAAACTTTAGAATCAGTTTGTCGATACCTATAAAATAACTTGCTGGGATTTTTATTGGAGTTGTATTGAATCTACAGATCAACATAAGAAGAACAGACATCTTAACAATATTGAGTCTTAATATCCATGTACATGGATTATCTCTCCATTTATTTAAATCTTTGATTTTGTTCATCACAGTTTTGTTGTTTTCCACATATAGATCTTGGACAGGTTATGCTAGATTTATATCTTTTTTTTTTTTTTTTTGGTGCTAATATAAATGGCATCATGTTTTCAATTTCAAATTCCAAGTGTTCATGCTGGTATACAAGAAATCAAATTGCCATTTGTGTATTAACTTGTATCTTGCAATCTTGCTATAATTGCTTGTTAGTTCCAAAAAATCTTTTGTTGATTTTCCACATAGACGATCTTGTCATCTATGAACAAACCCAGTTTTATTCTTCCTTCCTAATCAGTATACCTTTGATTTCCTTGTCTTGTCTCATTGGATTAGCTAAGCCATACAGTTCAATGTTGAATAGAAGTAGTGAGAAATATAGTCTTATCTTGTTCCTAATCATAATGGGAAAGCACCTAAAATCTCACTATTAAGTATGTTAGCTATAGATTTTTTGTAGATGTTCTGTATTAGATTAAAGAAATTCCCTTCTATCCCTAGTTTGCTGAGATCTTAATTTATTTTAATGGAAATATTAGTATGTTTCAGCATTAAACTAAATAAAATCTGCCTTAAAACACAGTGGGTAATATGTCATCTTTTCTTGTCTAACCTAAAACTTCTAAAGTAACAGTATCAAACACACATGATATTTTGAAATGAACATAAGAAATGATCAACCCAAATGATTTTCAATGGTATAGTTAAGTAGCAATGGCATTTTTCAATCTTTAACAAAAACTATATTTAAGCGAAACTACCCTTGATCATCTTGGACAAAATCACTACTTCTTTAAACTATTGTGTTTACGTACTATTTTAATTTTTTATCCATTACACTTAGCTATTTCTCCAATTACTTCAACACATATAATGATATTTTAAAACTATTATAGTTTTCTCTTGAAACATACATGGGTGTCATGTGTAATAAACATCCAAAGGCAATTTTGTAATGTGTTTTATTGGTTCTGGATTGTTGACAGATTGTTGACTGTATATTATGCTAAGCTTGGCCTTGAGACAATATTTAGCCTCTGTCTTTATTATGGTAAACCAACATCCAGAAAGGAATATATTAACACATGGATGGTCAGACTGGAAAATTTTGTGCAAATTTCCCATATTACAAACTATCAAGAAGAGTTTCTCTGAAACAAACAAAAAAAATACTACCTTTACATTTGATCCTCAGAAAAGAATTTACAAGTATCCACAGAATACTTGAAAAGTGCTTGACCTCAGGCACTAAATGTAAAAATACGTCACATTTTATAAAGTAAGGATGGGTTTCTGAAATGATTTACTATTCATAGGCTCTTGGTCACTGACATGTCTCATAACTTGAGGAAGGCTCAACCTAGGCTATTACCATCCATGAGACATCTGAGGCCCCTTTGACTATGTACTCACTTCTTCGATTTTCAGTTATCAGAACTCTTGCTATAGTTTTTTAATATTGTCCACTCCCGTGTTAAACTATTAATCTTTAATAGAGATCCAACATGGACTCCTGATATTTTCTAATTTTTAAAGAAAGGGGGCTAAAATAACAGCATACTTTGAAAGAAAAATGACTAAAAACAGAACAGGTTACAATGCTTGCATTATGCATAAAGGATAAAACCTTGGACAAGTAAAAACTATTTCATGTTATTCTCTGCCCTTGAAAGTCATCTCAGTAAACTCCCCTCCCTGCCCGCAAAACCTGCATATCTCAGAATTTCCCTCTACTTAGTTCATTGTTTTGTTTATTCTCTTCAGCTTAAATCAAGTGAAACTTGAGATTACTTTTCCCTGACCTTAAAATTTGATCAGTAGCCATCTGCCCACATAAAGATAGGCAAGTTCCTGTACATGAGCCAACAAATATATTTATTTTGCTTAATGTTCTGTCACATTGTGAAATAATTCCAAGCTGAGAAAAGGGTAGTCAAGAATAGTTAAGATTTTTACTATGTTCGTTCATAGATTGTAATTTTTTTGTTTGTTTGTTTGTTTTTGTTTTGTTTCATGGGTAACTGATTGTTTTAACTCTGACCAAAGAGGAACTTAGTTTTACAGCAATCCGAAAATTAAAGTCTTTAAAAACAAGTATGATTTATAACAATAACAAAATGAGACATTGAAAAGTAGAAACAAGTTGTACACAGTGAAGTTATAGTTCTCAAAAGGTCCCAACACTGTAGACTGATGGCATCTAAATGCCATTATTATGACTCAGAATTTGTCCTTCAAACAGCTGAACATTTTTACAGTTGGGTTTAAAAGTTGAGAGCCTTTTATAATTTTATCCTGTGATTAGGCCTCAATTCTGTACTATCTTTCAGAAGACATCTGGAAGTTATTGAAACCTCAGTAATGAATCAGAATATCTGGTTCTAATGCATGAGTTGTGTTAGTGTGAGCGAAACTTTTGGTTTTCTTGAGGTTTCATTTCCATTGTAAAAAGTGATACGGATCCTATAAGAAAAAGCACCTTGTATGTGGTTGCAACCAAGTAGATAAATAGATTGGAGACCAAGTCTAATGGTGAGGGAGGCTGTGGCCACAGTTCATGAAAGAGACTAGTGACTAGAACTAATGTAAGTAAACAGGGTTGGAGAGAAGGAGACAGATTGGAGATGTATATAACTGGTAGAATCAACAGAATTTGCTTTGACTGAATCAGGTCAGGTAGGGAAGGGCCAAGTATCATTCCCAGGTTTCAGTATCGAACAATTGCAAACTCAGGGTGTCTTTTCATGGGACAGTGAGCACAGGACATGGAGAGATTTGACAGTGGGATAGTGGAGGGATGGGAGTTAGAAGCAATTAAGTTTGCTGTGCCTGTACGAAACCTGCATGTGCAATTGGAAGCTGGGTGTCCAGTCTGAGAAAGGAGGAGAAATGATCTGAAAACAATAATAATGGAGAGTGAGAACAATACCACCCCACTCTCTTAGCCCTGAGTTTAGGGGATTGATGGATGAGTGGTTTATTCAAGGTAGAAGAAAGTTTTAATTAAGACAAGGAGGTGAAGGAAGTCTTCAGGGAAAAAGTTAAGAGTTTAGGGAGATTTCTATTATTAGAGCTCTTTTGCTCAGCACTACTATAAATATCTCATCGCTTTCGCTTATGTCAACAAGGGCAGAGACCAGAAGCAGACTCCTAACTCTCTTTTTTTCCATTTATATTTGATATTTTGGAAAGATTTGGCATAGTTTTATTACATTAGGTTTTACAAAAACAAAGTATTCAATTTTAAAAAATTAAAACCAGGATCTCATCTTATAAATGTATCATCTTAGAGCTTGAAGGGACTTTAAAAGTTATGTATAAGTATTCCCTGACTTTTCAAAAGTTTGTATTGCCATTTTACTTTTTCAAGACCTACATCAGTATCTATTTTTGCTAACTGAAAGAAATACAAAGAGGAGATTTTTGCTACTGTGAAAAAAGGCAAGAAATGAAAACACCATTCAGGTTTGTCTTCTTGCAAGCACACACTTTGTTTAAGAAGGAGAGTGACCCTGTCAAGCTCCTTCCCCAGAAACTACACTCAGCATCTCAGCCCCAAGCTGCCAGAGATCTGAACTGTGTCTGGGAGCATCCGTGCTTTATCTCTATTTATTTTGCGCATCCTTAGCAAGATGTGTCCTAAGGTATTAGAAAAGCCTAAGAGAGCTTGTAAGAGTATTATGCTTAGCGTAAAATTGAATGTAATTAAGCTGTTTCTATCATATTGAATTAAATAAAGACATTGTGTATGCCTTGAACATGCCTGAGTCCACAACTCACATTGTTTATGTGCAGAGAGAAAGAATCTTGAAGTCTGCCAAAGTTGCGATTTGTTCTGCTAATAACAGAGCAGTCTCTTTTGGTTGCCATCCAGTAATGGATAAAATGGGAAGTCTATTGTTTGAGTGGATTGATGAGTGTATACAGTGTGGCGTTCTGTTAAGTAATCTTATACTTAAGGAAAAATCAGTCTTTTTAATAAACCGAAACAGAAAGCACTCTACTATAACAATAAAAGTTTTGCAAAAGTGGAATTAAAGGTAGTCTTAGGTGATTTGATCAGTTATTGAGGTAAGGACAACTTCATAACTTAAGGGTTACTGAAGAGAGTGCTTCTGCTGATTCTGAAACTGCTGAAAAGTTCCCAGAAGAACTGAAGAATGTAATTATAGAAGGTGATTATTCATATAAGCAAGTGACTTTGACTAAGGAGGCTGGGGCTGAGAAAATTGATGAAAATGATGTTGAAGAGGTTTTAGCATCTTATGACCAAAAACTGACAGATGAAGAGCTGGTGCAATTGCAAGAGCAAAAGATACGAATGGAAACCAAACGCCATAGCAAATGGCCCCAAAGTGAAGTCATCCAGGAACTGAATGTGAAGCACTTGCATGAGATTTTCAGTGTGACGGACAGTGCTACAATGATTGCAGAAAAGCATGGCTTTTTTTCTTTTCTTTTCTTTTCTTTTCAGTTTTGGGAAGACATGTAGGTTTCGGGCAGGTTTGCAGGATGTTTTGAGTGCAAACAAAAAAATGTGTAATAGAAAAATGAGTGAGGCTAAGCAGTCAAGCAGACTATTGTATTTCAAGCCTTCTATATCACCCACACGGCCACAGCAGATGACAACTCTTAACCTTCAACATCGAGGCAGCAGACACAGGACCTGTAGATGTTAGTGCCCTGCCTGCCTTGATGAATTCAGATGATGATGTGTTAACAGATGATCCTCTTCCTCTCTCCTACTACCCAGCCTCCTGTACCTCCGCCACTCCTACCTTCCATGACTCATCCTAATATACCATCATCACTGCCTCTCAGCCTTCCACTGTGCTCACTGTCTTCCAGAATCTGGTAACTGAAACTATACTACATACATTATTTCTACTTTATACATACAGTCTGTGTATTTATCCTGTCATTTCTGCTTTTACTTTATGTTAGTTGGAGTTATTTTAGATTTTATGTGTTATTTGGTATGATTTTATAAATTATTTTAACAATCTGAAAACATTCAAAAATTTTTCCATTTAAATAATGGTAATTGCTTTATGCCATTTTAGTTTATAAAAGGTTTCATAGGAATGCTTTTACTTTCAGGAAGTGGGGAAACCTGTAATCCCTTGAAACAACTTGTATATAAAATTATATTATTAAAGTACAGATTTCTATACCATCATTTAAAAAAATGAAATAATTCACTTCATTTGTCACTTGAAATAAAAACCTCATCTTTTGTAATATTTCATTTCTTGACCCTGAACTGGCACTTTTTGACTGTATAACTTTCAACAATTCATTTAATCCAGAGACCTCAGAGCCCAGACTTGGAGCTGAACTAGATCATTTTAATGTATTCTATTGAATGATTTAAGAATTTTTATAAGTCTATGAATAAAACAGGTATTTAAAACCTTTCTGCTTTGGAATGGTGACATAACAGAAAATTTTACCTTGATGAATTTTAGAATCCTAAATTGGGATTTAAAAAATCAGAAATTGATTTTATTTCTTACTCCAAATATTTAATTTGTATTTTATGAATAAAGTACCATGACTGAGGTCCATTGAATGGATAAATTAGCTCTGGTTCTTGATTGTTGAACACAAGAAGACAAGACAGATAAGGCAGAAAGACAGAAGCAATTGTAAATGATATTATGATTTACAATAGTAAAATTGTCATTATCCTTCAGCCTAGCCACCCTTGATAATGTATACTTTTGGTAATACATATTTAATATATTGAAGGTCATTTACAATCACTGTATACAGATATATATGAGAAGATATTATTGTAGTACTCAAAAGAAACATTTCGTATTTTATAAAACTATATTTTATATGGCTTCATATCTTCTGATCAGACTTTCGTCTTCATCAATATCTTCTTTCTTGGTTCTAGTTTTGACTTCACCTAACTATTTCCATGAGAAATTTTCCTTCAGAATGTTTGCCAATATTAGAAGTCTTCTATGTCCCTTCTTAAACTGAATTATATATGTTTTACCTTAACTTTTTTAAATATGTTTCTAAAATAAGAGAAAACAGAGCTTGGATTTTTCACTCATATTTCCCCTGTAGTTAAGAGCTCCCCTCTCTCTCCCTAAATAAAAATGCAAATATTGTTTTAACTCACGATCTCATATATTTCCACTCTGTAAGCTACTTTCTAAATTTGAATTGAAGTAATAGGAAAATTAAACAAGGCTGGCCAGCTTAGTATTTTCTATATTTAGTTGTTACATTTTGTCCTTTAGTACAAAATTCCACATAAGGCAAAAAAAAAAAGTCAGTAAATGTCAGAAAGATTATGAAGCTGGCAAAATGTACAGGAAGCCTACATGAATATGAGGAAAATCATTAAATCTACCCAAATGTGTTTATAAATGATTAAGTTTATAGGCAAAATAATATAATTCTGGAATTTGCTTGGTAATAATCCGGGTTGGGGCAGAGATGGGGCTAAGAAGTAGGGAATGGAGTACAGATTGTAATAAGACAGGTCTTGGGATGATAGTTGTTGAAGCTGGGTGATAGGTACAAGGGGTCTGTTTTATGATCCTTTCTATTTTTGTATATGTTTAAATTTTGTAGAATAGGATGTTATTAAATGCTTAATTTATACATAATAAAACTGGACATATGAAATGTTTTTAAAACACCAGAGTAAATTATTCACTCATTAGACATAAATGCTTAATAAAGTAATCATATAGATTTTCATATACTTTTATCATCAAATAATGTGTAATCTTAAAATGTTCTGGTGATGTTGTGGAATGATGTTGTCATTCCACTTTTTTTATTCTTGACTTAATTCCTAGAGAAGCATGCAAACAAGCTTTGGCCTTCATTGCTTGCATTAGGCCAAGACATATATTTAGCTAAAATGAACAGACCAGGGCCCAACTACTAAACTGTTGTTTGTTTCTATGAGTTATTTGTTTGTCTTGTTCAATTGTTGCTTTCAGTTTTATATACCATGTATGAGTGAAATTATATGGTTCTCAACTTTTACTGACTTCCTTCACTAAGCATGATTATCTCAAGATTCATTCATGTTATCACGAATAGCAGCATTTTATCTTTTCTTATGGCTGAGTAATATTCCATCGTATATATGTACGAATACTAATGCCCAAACCCCCATGCAAATAAATTGAATTAGAATCTCTAGGAGAAGAGTTTGAGTATGAATCAGAATTTTTAACACTCCTTGGATGACATAACCATCCAAGACTGAGAACCACTGTCTTAAAGGCATACGAATGCTTGACAAGTAGAGAGCATCTCAAAATAGCAATAAATTCACTACTGCTGAAACTGCACCCCATAATTATTAATGACCAATAATTTTATTTAAATGTATATGTTCTAATATTGGAAAGATTTTTCTTTTTATTTTTAGAAAAGTTACTTGGAAGCCATTTGCAAATACATAAATTATAGCCAGAATAACTTGTCTAACTAGTTAAGTAAGTCTTAATGGCAAAAGCCTTACCATCCAATGCAAAGGGGTATGTATAGAACAAATAAATAAATATGTATTTGGTAATATATTTATGTGTTTAATGTTACAAATATTTATAATAGTTATATAATATTTAAAATATACTATGTCAACATATTAATATTAGTATATACACTAATATGTTTTTCCTTTTACCAGAAATCCATTTGACTGTTTGGCTGACCCATAAGCATTTTTTAGGAGTAGACATTTAAAACATGGGTTTTAATCCTTGGCACAGATGTAGCAAATTAAGAGAGACTTAATTCACAAAAGCCAGGAATAATAAAGAGCTATCAGTTTCAAAAAGATGACATGGGTTTAGCAAGAAAATGCCAATGCATTTTAAAAACACCTTTTTCATAAAGGAGAAAACTTCCAAAACTCCTAATGCCAGCCCATCACACGCTAGTTCTACAGAATACAATGACTCTTTTCCTGGCCAAGATGAATACACAAAAGATTGTGAGTAAAAAGAATAAACCGGAGAATATAAGTCTTGGATTAGAGAGCAGAAACTAGTTCCAGGATATGAGTCGCTACATTAGAACATTTGTTTGAAAACATGTGTTATAGATATAATGATGAAAGCCGTCCAGATCAGAGACCCTTGGCAGGGAGTTGCTTAGGCCCTGCAGGGCCACCCTGCTTATTTTAATGCCTTCTCTAGTTCCTTATCAGATAAACAACAAAAGGAGAAAGAAAAATAAAAATACTGTTGGAATCTTTTATAATAGGAGGTAAAGAAAAATTACAATCCATATATTTGTGAGAGGGTTGGACCTAGACAAAGCAATGTTCCTTCAAATGGATCTGTAGCATAGCTCTAGATATCTATAACAGAGTTTTACTGTACTTTTGAAGACAACAGTTACTTAATGTGCTTATAGCTGTGTAAATACATACAATACACATGCATATTATATGTGTATATGTACATATATTAATATAACTATATAGTTTACTTATAATTCATATAATATTTATCTGAAAAATTAATAGTTGCCCACAAGATATTGAAATAGGAGGCTTTAATGTGTACAATCCTGCTCTTAAAAAACTTTTGGTTTAACAAACACTTGTTAGGACCCATTAAGCATGGGGCTGAGTCCACTGCCTTTGAGAAGCAAAGGAAGACAGATGAATAACTACAAGGTGGTAGGTTCAATGGTAGAGGAATGCTTAGGATTCTATGTTAGCAAAAGAATGAACACCTAGCCTAATGCAATATAAGGAAGGCTTCTTGAAGGGTATGAGACCTCAACTGTGTTTTAAAAAAAATGATAAGTTATAGACATCATTCTTGCTGAGTGAGAGTGAGGGCTAAAAGTTTGGTGGAGCAGTGAATTATGGACAGAGGAAAGAACATAATGAACTGACAAAAAAATTATGTGAACAAGGAACTATAAAAATTGAACTGGACTAAAATTAACCTGGAATATTATGTATACTATAAAGATGACTAGAGATGAGGCTAGAAGAAAAGGTGGTAGCAACTAGATAATGAGGGCTGTATGTACCTTGTTTTAGAGAATGAAGTTTCTCCTTTGCAATGAGTCAAGTTTGCATTTTAGAGTACTCAATCTAGCTGTAGTATGAAAGATTTAAGTGGATCAATAATGAAAGCAAAGGGATGAGTTAGAAGGTTAATGAATGTAAACAATGAAGAGATTGCGAGCCAGAGTAATGGTAATAGGAAAAAGAAAAAGGATGAAGTCTGTGATTATTTAGGTGATAAAATAGATAGAAAATGATGATTGCTTGGATAAGAGAGAATTGATAGAACTAAAAGTTAAGACTAACTCCCAGCTTTCTTGCTTGCGTAACTGGAAGCTGTTGAGATTTCTGGGTTAGGGAATGATGAGTTTGAGTAAGAACATTCAATGAATGAAAACTTCTAAGTTCAAATGTATAATTTGTTTAAAAATATCTGTCAGAGATTCAGAGAGAAATATTTAGCATATACTTGATACATGAATCTGAAGCTCAGGAGAAACTTCAGAACAGAAAAGAAAGAGAAAGCTACTTGGAAGGCCTAAGAATGTGGGTATTGTTTTAAAAATAAATAAATAAATAAACAAATAAATAAATAAATGATGATGATGATGATGATGATGATGATGATGATGATGATAATGATAATACAAGGACATGAGGTTGCCCAAAGAAAAAGCAGTTAGAGTGAGAATAAGAGACAGAAACTGTTTGGGGAACATCAATGCTACTGAGGCGCATATGAGGAGACCAGGAAGGAAGAGTTAGATAGAAACAAAGACAGCCAATGGAAATTGGTATCACAGAAACCAAAGGAAGAGAGCTTTACAAGAAGGAGATGGTCCACAAAGGCAAAACTATCAGAGAAGTCAGTAAGAAAGTGAAATTCATGGTCTCTCATACTAGAAAGATTAGACACATGACACATATCTTTAACTATTATGACTACTAAACCATGCTTGATAAATCTTCATTGATTTCTTAGGATCGATCAGGGTGGGACTAGGCAAGAGGATGCATCTCAGAGGCAGTTGAAAGTGATATCCTGGAAAGGATAAGGCTGGAACAGTTAAAGAAGATAACCACTACATAGCCTGTTATTCAGCTTAGGCTGCCATAACAAAATAGCACAGACTGGGTGGCTTAAAGAACAGAAATTTATATTCTCACAGTTCTAGAGGCATGAAGTCCAAAGTCAAGGTGCCATCATGGTCCTGTTCTGATGAGAATTCTTCTGTGATTACAGATGGCACCTTCTCATTTTATTTTCACATGGTCAAGAAATAGAGATCTCTCGCTCTTTCTCTTATTATATTTGGACCTCACCCTTATCTTATGACCTCATTTAACCTTAATTACCTACTTATATGCTCTGTCTTCAAATAGAGTCATATTAAGGGTTAGGGCTTTAACACATGAATGGGGAGGTACACAATTTAGTCTATAGCATAGCCATTCTGATCCTTCATAGAAAAAGAAAGACTGCCCCAGCCAAATCACCCTCCTTACACCTATTTTTTGGGTAAGAAAGAGCACCTGAGGTTAGAAGCATGGATAGAGGCATTCCTATTGACCCTCCCCCACTTGCCTCTGCCTTCTCTCCTGCTTTGCCCAGAAATAATGCTCCAGAATCATTAAATAAAATAATATTTTTAATTGTATTATTTTCCTGAAAGAGAAACAACTAATAGATTAATTTTCCTTTTTAAGATGTCACACCTTTTTTTTTATAACCTAGGGCCCTATTCCCATTGAATAAGTGTAACTGTAATATGTGGGTGGTATGAGAGAAAGATTCCCTGCCTAGGAGGCAGGAAACTTGAATTCTAGGCTCCGTTCTATGGAAAATTATATGCAGAAACTTGGCCAAGATACTTAAATCTTGGAGGTTTTTTTTATCAACTATAAAACGACTGAGTTGGATTCAATGGTCTTAAACTTCGTTCCATTCCTAATGTTATATAATTCTAACAACACTGAAAAGCTTCTACGGTTCAAACATTCAACTTCCACGGTCTCCAACTCAGGAGTTTTTATTTGCATTTGACGGGCCTTGTTTGTCATTTCTCATAGTAATAAATAAATAAGTACAGTGATATTACTCAGTCATATTAATTAGATACTATGATGTTATTCCATTCTCTAAATGGAACAGAAACAAAGAGTTTCCCTTATAACTTTGAAGTAGTCCAAAATGTTGTTTTCCACATATGGCAGAACAGTAACTGTAAACCTGAGAGTAAATCACAAGAGGGCAGTACAATACCTTGATATTTCATCATACAGTGGTGGATCAGCTGTAGACGTGATGTAATTTTTGGAATCTCTGAGCACTGGCAGTATTATGGGGTGTTACAACAAACACAGACTAAATAACTGGAAAAAAAATGCAACTGGGAATTATTTAATGCCAGAATGATAAATGTTGTAGACATTTTGACTGCCTATAAATGAGGTAAATGCATGAATGTAAATTCAAATAACTGACTTTCTATCCAGATGTCTGATTACACAACATAGGACAGCTACATTCTATCCTTTTTAAGGGATATTGCCTCAGGAACGGGCCCCAAGCTACTCCCTGAGCAGGCTGTCTGTGTCCTCCACCTGCAACAGCGCTCCCCTCTCCTTAGGCCACCCTCTTGCCTCTTGGCTAGAGGACAGATAACCAACCCATAGACTGGCCAATCAACCATAAGTTGGCTTGATATTAAAGCTTGAGACAAATGTGCCCAAGGATGACTGGTTGCACCAATAAGATTCTCTCATTCTGAAATTTAAATTGAGAATTATAGAGATAATCAGACAGTTGACTGCAGAAATATATATGAGAAGGAATTTCCTGAAGGACCATTAAAAAAGTGTATGTTTAGATCTGGGTTGAATCTTGAATCTTCCATTTCCAAACTACAGTTCCTTTTCTTCTCTAAAGGCTGTGCATATAGCTTCCTTTGAGATTTCTCTCTCCTTCCCTCTGTCCCTTCCTTCATCCCTCCTACCTTTCCCTCTCTCCGACCCCACCTCTATTCTTGCACATGGATCTTCCCCTGAGTTAAGCTAATTGAATACTCTTTCCTTCTCCCAGAAAAAAAGGAGCTTCCAAGCACTCCAATGGCAATTGCTATGTCATTGCTAACCAATTTTCTTTTTGCACAGTATTTAATATGTTACATATATTGCAATCGCATGAGCATATCCATGAACTGCAATAAAGTTAAATTATAAATTTATATAAATTATGAAACTACAATTAAAAAATGTATTTTCAAGCAGATTTTTCTTATTTTTTTAAAAAAAGAATTATAGTTTTATAAAATTAATCAGAGATTTGACATTGAAAATTCTGAGCAGCAGAGTGGGTTATCTATGTCCAATTTCAAATCCAAACTGTGAAACATTACTTCTCTAGAAGTGTCATTTAGGATTGAAGACTGCAACCCCCAGGAGTTTCCATTTTCATGCTAGTCTACACTTAACCTCCAGCAATTCATCAAAATTATCATTTAAGTATTGCTACCAGTCCGTGGTTCCAGTGGCTCCTGCTCCAGTTAAGTGGATCTCAGCCTTGACTGTATGAATTCATCTGTGCCTGTCTGAACTCACCTTTCTCCAGATCTCAGGGTAGCAGTTGGCCCTATAACTTCACTTCTCTGATGGGTCAAGAAAAGTCACTGGTTTTCAGTTTGTTCAGCTTTTTCTTATTGTAGGGATGGGAATGATGACTTCTAAGCTCTTTACATGTTGAAACTAAAACTATATGTAAAATAATTTCTTGAGCTTTACTATGTACCTAGCACCATGTAGAAGCTTCCATGTCTTTAATTTTTCCAATAACATTATGGCTCTCCACTGCAACCCCCTACACCACCACGATGCCTCAGTTACAGGCCCTAGGTGATTCTGATTTATCGTGTGAAGATTTCAGCTCCTTCATTCGAGTTACTACTGTCATAACTTTTAGAAATTTCAAAATCCATGTAGGTGACTTCCTTTTCTCCTCAGTTGACCATGTTCTTCATACTATCTTGGCTTTCTACTCCCATGGTCATATGAATGGCGTATTTGTAATTACAAATGTAAATCTCTCCATAATCCCAATTTCAAACATTGCACTTTCTGGCCATCTCCTATCTTCCTAGCTTAATCCCTCTAGTTCTTCTGACCCCAAAATATGTCAATGACAATAGATGGACAATCCATTAATTCTACTTTTCACTCTCCCTTCCCATCTTCATCACACACCTTCCTTCCATGTCCATGGTCCATTATAATTATGCCCTTGCATACAGCCTCACATCTCTTGCCTTTTTCATTTTACCCTACTATAACTCCCACTCTGGTTAAATCCAACTCTACCTAATCCTAATATGTACCTATGAAGCTAAACATAACTAAAGAAAAATATTCAACCATGCTGCCTGGTCTGAAGTTAAATATGTGTCTACTAACCCTACTAATGCTTAGAAATCCAACTATACTTCCTAGTTCCCATTCCCCTAAATTCTTCCTCATAAATTTTCTGTCATCAAACCTTCGACACCCTCACCCACCTCCTTACCCTCAGTTGATGGCCATACTTCTAATTTCCACTTCAGTGAATAAAGAAACTATCAAGAGAAAATTTCCATGTTTTCTCACAATTACTTCTACTCAATTTATCCTGCATCTGTGCTCATATTCTCTGCCATTATCCTATTACAATCAATCTTGTATCTAACTGAGGGCAACTTTCCCATGTGTGCACTGGATCCTTCCCTCTTACCTTCTCAACCAAATCTCTCCTGACACTGATTTTTCCTTCTCTAATAAATTAGTTTTAACATATAGACATGCCATAAATTCTCCCATCTTAAAAATGTATATATCTAGTATTGACCCCACAAGCTACTATTTCATTTCTTGGATCAATTTTTATTTTATTTTTTGTTTGAATTAAGTTTATTGGAGTAACATTGGTTAATACAATTATATAATTGTCAGGTGTACATTATCATTTGACATCTGTATATCCTATTTTGTGTTTACCACCCAAAATCCAGTTTCCTTCAGCTACCATATATTTGATCCCCTTAACCCACTGCAGCCTACCCCTATCCTGCAATATTTGATCCCCTTTACTCCGCCTACCTCCCCCTCCTTCCCCGCCCTACTAGTAACCACTAGTCTATAGTCCATGTCCATGGGTCTCTGTTTGTCCTGCTCATTTGTAGCTTTTAGGTTTATATCCCACATATAAGTGATATCATGTGATTTTCAGCTTTTTTTGTATGGCTTATTTCACTTAGCATGATTATCTCGAGGTCCATCCATGTTGCTGCAAATGGCAGTATTTCATCTCTTCTTATGGCTGAGTGATATTCCATTGTATATATGTACCACAGCTTCTTTAGCCAATCATCTATCATAGGACACTTCAGTTGCTTCCATATCCTGGACACTGTGAATAATGCTGCTATGAACATTGGTGTGAAAATATCTTTTCGGATATAGGTTTTCAAGTCTTTGGGGTAAATACTCAGTAGTGGGATTGCTGAATAATATGGTAGATAAATTCTTAGTTTTTTGAGGAACCTACATACAGTTTTTCATAGTGGCTGTACCAATTTGTGGTCCCACCAGCAATGTATGAGGGTATCTTTTTCTCTGCATCCTCTCCAACATTTGTTATTACTTGTCCTGTGGATTACAGTTATTCTAACAGGTATGACATGGTAGCTCACTGTGGTTTTGATTTGCATTTCTCTAATAGCTAGCAATATTGAACATCTTTTCATATATTTGTTGGTCATTTGTATGTCCTCTAGGGAGAAGTGTCTGTCCAGGTCCTCTGCTCATTTTTTGATTGAATCATTTGGTTTTTTGTTGTTATTGAGTAGTATTAATTCTTTGTATATTTTGGATGTTAGGCCCTTATCAGAAGTGTTGCTTGCAAATATATTTTCCCATTCGGATGGCTGTCTCTTTACCCTGTTGACGATTTCCTTTGCTGAGCAGAAGCTTTTTAATTTGATGTAGTCCCATTCATTTATTTTAGCTTTTACTTCTCTTGCTTTCAAGGTCAAATTCATAAAATCCTCTTTAATTCTAAGGTCCTTGAGTTTCATTCCTATGTTTTCTTCTATGTATTTTATTGTTTCAGGTCTTATATTTAGGTCTTTAATCCATTTTGAGTTAATTTTGGTGTGTGGTGATAGACAACAGTCTAGTTTCATTCTTTTGCAGGAGGCTATCCAGTTTTCCCAGCACCATTTATTGAAGAGGCTTTCCTTTCTCCACTGTATGTTTTTGGCTTTTTGTCAAAAATGATTTACCTGTGTAAATAAGGGTTTATTTCTGGACTCTCGATTCTGTTTCACTAGTCAGTGTGTCTGTTTTGCTGCCAATACCATGTCATTTTGATTACTGTCACTTTGTAGTATAATTTGAAGTTGGGCAGAGTGATGCCTCTAGCCTCCTTCTTTTTTCTCAGGATGGGTTTGGCAATTCGGGGTTTTTTGTGCTTCCATACAAATCTGATGATTTTTTGTTCTGTTTCTTTATAAAATGCTGATGAGATTTTGATGGGGATTGCATTAAATCTGTATAATGCTTTAAGTAATATGGTCATTTTAACTATGTTGATTCTTCCAATTCAAGAACATGGAATATCTTTCCATTTCTTTGTATCTTCTTTGATTTCTTTTAATAGGGCCTTATAGTTTTCATTATATAGGTCCTTCATGTGTTTCATTAAATATATTTTAGGTATTTTATTCTTTTTGTTGCTATTGCAAAATGAATTATTTTTTCCACTTTTTTTTCTGTTGCTTCATTATTATAGAAATGCTATGGATTTCTGAACATTGACTTTGTATCCAGAGATTTTACTGTATTTGCTTATTGTTTCTAGTAGTGTTCTTGTGGAGTCTTTAGGGTTTTTATAGAGAATCATGTCAATCACAAATAGTGACTGTTGGACTTCTTTGTTTCCTATTTGGATGTCTTTTGTATCTTTCTCTTGTCTGACTGCACTCACTAGGACCTCTAATGTTATATTGAATAACAATGGTGATAGTGGACAGCTTTGTCTTGTCCCTGGTCTTAGAGGAAAGGTTTTTAGTTTTTCACCCTTATGTATAATGTTGGCTGAGGGTTTGTCATATATGGCCTTTATTATGTTACTTTCCTTCTATACCGATTTTGTGAAGTGTTTTGATCATAAATGGATGCTATATCTTGTCAAAGGCTTTTTCTGCATCTGTTGATATGATCATATGATTCCTATTTTTCAATTTATTTATGAGATGTATCACGTTAATTGATTTGAGTATGTTGAACCATCCCTGTGCCTCTGGGTTGAGGTGCACTTGATCATGGTGTATAATCTTTTTGATATGTTGCTGTATTTGGTTCACTAGTATCTTATTTAGGATTTTTGCATCTGTGTTCAAGAGAGATATTGGTCTGTAGTTTTCTTTTATTGTGTTATCTTTACCAGGTTTTGGTATCAGAGTAATAATGGCCTCATAAAATGTTTTGGGAAGTATTGCCTCCTCTTCGATTTTTTGAAAGAGTTTGAAGAGAATAGGTATTAAATCTTCTTTGAATGCTTGGTAGAATTCACTGGTGAAACCACCTGGTCCTGGACTTTTACTTTTCGGTAGGTTTTTGATCATAATTTCAATTTCCAAACTGCTGATCGGTCTATTTAGATTTTCCGGTTCTTGTTTCAATCTAGGAACATTGCATTTTTCTAAGTACTAGTTCATTTCTTCTAGGTTATTATATTTGGTGTTATATACTTTTTCATCATATTCTTGTATGATCCTTTGTATATCTGCAATGTCAGTTATAATTTCCCCCTCTTTCATCCCTGATTTTGTTTATTTATGTCCTTTCTCTTTTTTCTTTAGGAGTCTAGCCAGGGATTTGTAAATTTTATTAACCTCCTCAAAGAACCAGCTCTTTGTTGTATTTATTTTTTCTATTATTTTTGTGGTTGTTCGTTTTCAATTTCATTTATTTCTACTCTAATTTTGATGATTTCTTTCCTTCTGCTGACTTTAGGTTTCATTTTTTCTTTCTTTTCTAGTTTAAGATGAAGCATGAAATTGTTTATTTGGGATCGTTCTTGTTTTTGAAGATAAGTCTATAATGATATGAACTTTCCTCTTATGACCACTTTTGCTATGTCCTAAAAGTTTTGAGATGTTGTACTACCATTTTCATTCATTTCTAGGTATCTCTTGATCTCTCTTTTTATTTCTTCTCTGATTCAGTTATTCTTCAGTAGCATGTTGTTTAATCTCCATGTATTTGTGGTTCTTCTTGCTTTCGTTTTGCAGTTGATCTCTAGTTTCAAAGCATTATGATCAGAAAATATGGTTGCTATGATTTCAACCCTCTTATATTTGTTGAGGCTATCTCTGTGTCCTAGTATGTGGTCGATTCTTGAGAATGTTCCATATGCACTAGAGAAGAATGTACAAGCAGCTGTTTTGGGATGGAAGGCTCTGTAAATGTCAATTATGTCCAGTTGGTCTAATGTGAGGATGTTATTTCTTTATTCATTTTCTGTTTGAATGATCTGTCCAGATCCAACAGTGGGGTATTTAGGTCCTCTACTACGATAGTGTTTTGGTCTGTTTCTCCCTTTAATTCTGTTAGTAATTGCTTTACATATTTAGGGGCTCCCCAATTGGGAGCTTAGATATTAATAAGTGTTATGTCTTCTTGGTGTATGATTCCCTTTACCATTGTACCTCAGTAGCTTTCTGTACCTTTTTTATTTTGAAGTCTATTTCGTCTGATATTAGTACCACTACTCCCGCTTTTTTCTGAATGCCATTTGCTTGAAATATCATTTTCCACCCTTTCACTTTGAGTCTATATTTGTCTTTGGAGCTCAGCTGTGTCTCCTGGAGGCTTGGTTTTGTTTTTTGATCCATTCTGCAACTCTATGCCTTTTTATAGGTGAGTTCAGTCCATTTACATTTAGGATGATTATTGAAATATGAGATCTTCTTATAGCCATTACATCTTTTGCTTCCTGGTAGCTCAGTGTTTCCATTACTTCTTTGTCCTTGTGTTTCTGTTGTTGTTTTTTTTTTTTTTTTTGGTTGGCTTTTGTGGGTTTTCTCTCTGGTCCTTCTTGTTTTATGTTATATATGTCAGTTCTGAATCTTTGGCGTGTGGTTACTATTATGAATATGTAAACAATAGTTATATATATATACGGTCGTCCATTTTCTTCTGCACATGCCTTATCTCCATTCCCCTTTCCAAATTTGGATCTTTGAACCCTCTCTTTTCAGTCATTGTTATTTCAATTTGTCCCTATGTATTCTGAACGTTCATTACTATCTTATTATAACAATTCTCTTTTTACTATTTAAGCTAATAATGCCATGTTCTTAGTAAGGGTTGCACTCCTCTCCTTCTATTTGCCTGATAGTCACTTTACTCCTAATTATGTTTTGTTTTCTTGTCATTTTGTTTTAGGTGAACTGATTCCTTTCAGTATTTCCTGTAGTGCAGGCCTCATAGTGGAGAATTCCCTCAATTTTTGTATGTCTGAAGAGGTCTTAATAATTCCTCCTTCATATCTAAAGGAGAGCTTAGCTGGATATATTATTCTAGGTTGGTAGGTTCTTTCACTTAATAGTTTAAATATATGATCCCATTCCTTTCTGACTTGTAAGGTTTGCGCTGAGAAGTCCAAGGGTAATCTAATGGGTTTACCTCTTAAAGTTACTATTTTTTCTCCCTGGCTGCCTTGAGAATTCTGTCTTTGTCATTGATTTTTGATAATTTTAATAAAATGTGTCTTGGCCTTTTTGGGTTGAGATGATTGAGTGTTCTGTTGACTTCTTGAATTCCATGCTCCAACTCATTTCTTCGATTTGAGAAATTCTCATCCAATATTTGTCTGAAAATGCTTTCTAGTCCTTGCTCTATTTCCTAGCCTTCAATAATGCCCATTATTCTTATGTTTCCTCTCCTGATGGTATCAGCTAGTTCTTGTTTTTCTCTTTCACTATTTTTCATTCTTTGGTTTTTCTCTTCTTCCTTCTGATGCATTTCTAGATTTCTGTCTTCACTATCACTGATCCTTTCCTCTATTTGGTCGACTCTATTTCCCAAACTTGCTATTTCATTTTTCAACTGTTGCAGCATGTTTTTTTTTTTTTTTAATCTCCAGAAGATCTATTCTGTTCTTTTTGAGTGTTTCTGTCTCCTTGCTCTGCTCATCTAGTTGTTTTTTTCAATTCCTGAAATTGTTGCTATGACTCATTTCAGAACTTACTGAGTTTTTTTCAAAAATACCATCCTGAATTCTCTGTCATTTAAGTTGCATATTTCTATGTCTGTGAGCTTATTTTCTGGAGATTTTTCTCTTTCTGAGATGCCTTGTCACCTTGGTTGTTCATGGTGTTTAATGGACTATTTCTCTGCATGGACATTAATGAAAATGTATTCTGCTTGTTTTCCAAAAGAAGATTTATTATATAAAGATCTCTCTTTAGCCTATTGCAAAGAAGATGCTTTTCTTTTGGTTTCCAGTAGGTGGCATCTAAGCCTTTTGGATCCCTGCTTTATATAAAGCTTTAAAAATGCCTTTTTATTTTCTGATAGACATTTAATCATGCTCGCTACCCACAGTTTCAGTCCCTGTCAGTGTTAGTAACAGTTTTGGTAGCATTGGTTCAGATTCTCCTGGAGCTCCATGGTGTTCCATCTCGGAGGGTATGGGGGGAGAGGCCAACAGAGTTAGGGGTTGGAGGCTGCACCTCAGCCTTGGTTTTGCAACTGCAGTGGGTAAAAATTAACTGTTGTCTGCTGGTAGCTTCTCTGCTTTCTGCCCTGCAGCCACCTGGTCAAGGGGAGCTCACAACTTTCTCAGGCAGGGCTGTTCAGGGAACTCACCACTCCTTCTCCCCTTCTCCTCCTCCTGCAAGGAGCTCTGCATGCTGCGAGAGGCAGCTTCTTTATTTCCCCAGGTCCACCACCCAATGTTTTAACCTGTAGTAGCTCTTATATGCAGATCCCATGTTCAGACATGTTAGTGTGCAGTTTGGGTGTTTTTTGTTGAGTTTTAGATGTTCGGCTCATTGTCATTTCAAGGGGAGAGATCTGGAGATGTCTCTCATTTGCCATGTTTTCAAAGATCTCGGGATCTATTTTTTAATAAAACTCCTTGAAATTATTGTACCTGTTGTCTAAATCTCTTCTTCTCACCCCACTGCCACCCACGCTCACACATTCTCTTTTGAACCCACTTCACTAAAGCTTTTGCCTCCAAAGCTTTTGCCCCCTTTTTAAAGCTGCTCTTGTCAGTCACCACTAGCTACAATGTTTAATCAAATAGTCAATCCTCAGTCATCATCTCCCTTGATTTTTCAGTAGCTCTTCACGTGATTAATCCTACCCTCCCTCTCAAAATTCCTTCTTTACTTGATTTCTGGGACACTGTCATCCACAGTTTGGGTGACTCTCATCTCTCTATTGTCAAGGAATTACTCATACACATTTAGATAGTTATTTGACACTCTATTTAGTTATTTTGAATGCAGAAGTTTTCATACCTGTTTGGTAGGCAGAGTCAAGAGAAGAGAGAAGAATTTGAAGCAATGTAGGCAGTATGGAACAGTAGATATTTTCGCACAGTTTTGGGTAAACTGATTATCTGGCAGCTAGTAAAGAGACCAGCCTTGGATAAGCTGATTAAAAGCCAACTTCAGTTATTTGTGGATTCTCAAAAAAAAATCTTGGGAGTTTAGTCATGGAGCATACCTGACAAGTTGTCTCACATAATATCTGTTGGGTTCCTTAACAATTCTACCTTAATTAGACCAGGTTCACATTGTTTCCTCACTTGAATTTGTCCCTATCTTTAAACTTTGGAGTATCTCAGGATCAATTATTATATTTCTTCTCCTTTTTATCTAGTCACTAGTGGCTTCCTCTAGCCTCATAGTTTTAAATACCATCCAGATATTTACAACTCCAGGTTCCTATGTCTAACTTGACACATCCACTTGAATATTTAATAAGCCTCTCAAAGTAAGATATATTCAAAGCTGGTAACTTTCCTTCCTCCTAAAATTATTTTTCCCATAGTCTTCCATATCGCAATAAATGGATACTCCCTCCTTCCAAGAATACAATCCCAAACCCTAAGATTATTCTTGATTCTTTTCTTCCCCCCATACTTCATTATATAATTTTTCAGCAAATCCTGTTCATTCCACCTTCAAAATGTATCAGAAAATTAGTCACTTCTCTTTACCTTCTTTCAAATCACCATCAACTCTCTCCTAAAGTAGTGAAATAGCTCCCTAAATGGGCTCCCTGCTTCTCTTGCATTTTAC
This sequence comes from Rousettus aegyptiacus, assembly GCF_014176215.1. Lineage (NCBI taxonomy): Eukaryota > Metazoa > Chordata > Mammalia > Chiroptera > Pteropodidae > Rousettus > Rousettus aegyptiacus. Next base: position 109,788,582 of record NW_023416284.1, read on the forward strand.
CAGGGTATTTTCAACCCATGATCTTATTTTAAAATAAGATCATGGCATTTCTTAGCTCGAAACCCTCCAATGACTTCCTATCTCACCCAGAGTAAATATAAAAGTTACAATGATAATCCCCAAAGTCAAACTAACACACACACATGTGCACATGCACACACACACTTCTCTCATCTTATCTTCTACTTCTCTTCCCCACAATCCCTCCATATCAGCTATATGACCCTCTTGCTATTTATCTGACTCACTAATTAGGACCTGTCTCAGGGTCTCACCTTTGTTCTTTCATTTGCTTAAAAATCTCTTCCCTTTTATAACTATATAGATTATACCTTCACCTCTTTCAGACTTATATTCAATTGTCATCTTATCAGAAAAGCCTAACAAACTTTCCTAAAATAGCAATCCACTCTCCCCCAACATTCCACTTAGAACTCTCTCCTTCTTCCTTGCTTTGTCTTATTTTTTTATAGATCATTAACATCTTTGACACACTATATACCTCTGAATTTTTTAAATTATCAATACACACCCAATAAAATGTTAACTCTGTAGGAGTGGGAAATTTTGTCTGCTTTATTCTAAGTGCCTAGAAAAGTGCCTGAAAACATGGAGCATTCAACATATATTAGTTGAAAGAATAGTAAATTTTACAGATGAGGACTCCAAGTTTTATAGGCTTATCCACTAGGAGTACAGAACTAATAGAAATTGATTTCTCTTCTGTAAGGGAATCTATCGCATGTATAGACACCAAACTAAACTCAACACATTGCCCCCATGGAACTTTTGGCAAAGGGAACTAACACAAACATGCTGTTTATTATGTCGTGAGTAATAAAGTCCTTTGTCTCTGACCCAGGAGCCATGTCTTCTACCATCATCGAAATTGTGGCAGGCTAACTTGTGAGCTTGCAAATAGATAAGATCTCAGACTCTTAATATTTCTTGACACATACTATGCTACTGTTCCTAAGTGTACTAAGTAAATTCTAGCAGTTTATATGCCCGATTCTTAGAACCCTAAATTTACCAAAGATATTCCATTTAGTTATCCCTTGTTTGATTTTCTGTATAATCTGTATTGTTGGCTATAGATGAAAAGTTTCATCCTTTGCCTATGTTTATATTTAACCCAAGACACCAGGAAAATCTTAAGCAATGTGTTAAGGCACACTATGTGTCATTCTTGCTGGACAATCCAAGGCAACATACAGACAGCTCACTGGACTACAGTCACAATGATAACTGGACATTGATTTGGTACTTCTGATTGTGGTAGCTGGAGATCTCTTGTCCATTCTAGGTAGCTTCCCTTATATACCCTACTAGTCTGTCATCTCTTTTACCTAGTCTAGGGGCAGAAAGAGCTTGCCTATACAAGTTTGTATCTGAATCCTTCCACCATATTATGCTTACAAGAAGTTGCCATGTTTTGTTTGTTTGTTTGTTTTTTTCGGCCTCACACTTTCCTCAATGCAGTGGGGACTAAATACTGACTATTTTGGTTAAAGGAGAAAACGCTCAGAAATTAAATGATCATGAACTTATGGTTTTCTCCTTTAAACCAGTCCCTATAATGGAGCTGATTGAGGATAATACATTGCTTAGTATCACCTTAGAGAGCAACTTCTCTATTCACTGACCCTGGACATGAGGTAAAAGAGGCCTCTAGATACCTGGACAGGAAGGTATCTGGAAGAAAGACCCAACCCCATAGTATTTAGAAGAAAATGTGACAGAAACAGATGTCCCATCATAGCTGGACAGGCATGGAACTGCACTTCACCCACTTCTATAACATTAATATAGGAATTTAGACACTCTATATGATTGGCCTTCTTCCAACAGATATTTAATCATATTAGTTGTGATAACTGATTAAAAATTTTAATGTAAAGCAGGAGCAATCCAGGAAAATACATGGCTCTATTTTATTATATTTGATTAGATACATTGTCTTTTATTATCAAAGTTCACACATTTTAACTAACTGCATATATACAAAATGAAAAGATTAAGTTTTGAAACTTAATTTTTTTAAAAAGTAAAGCATGGCAATAATTTTGAGTAATTGGGTTCTTTAGTCAGCTTAATTTTTTAATATTAAAATATAATTTATAGTTACCTGAGGGAAAGAGGGGAGAGGCGAAGTAGATTTTTTAAAAAGGGCATCAAAAATAGAGAGACAGAAGGAGATTTGACTTTGGGTATTGAACACACAATGCAATATACAGATGATATATTATAGAATTGTACACTGGAAACCTACATAACTTCATTAACCAATGTCATTTCAATAAAATTTAATTTTCAAAAAGCTGAAAATATAGTTTATAATTCACATATATTAATTCAAACAACATAGGAAATTATAAAAATGTATTGAGTTAGAAGCAACAGGATAATGACAATTTCCCATTTCAGCAAGTAGCTACAACATGGGCCCTAGCATACCAATGATTTTTCCTCACATAAAACCACCTTTTTCCTAATTTCATTAGGCAAATCTTGCCAGAAGACTCTAAAAACTAATCTAATTATAATTTAGTGACATTTTATCACAATGATGTAACAGCATCACAAATTAAAAAGGCATCCCTGTTTTTCTTACTGGTTGACAATTTTACATGGTGATTAGTTAAAACAATTCTTAGGCTTTTTAAAAAACATTATTGCTAGCAATGTAACTATTTTTATTAAGTTGGAAAAGAAATTCCGAAAGCATCTTAATAACTATTAATTCATTTCATCTATTCAATTAAAAACACATATTCATTTAGAAATTAACTCCATCAGGAAAATGGTATGCAACACAGAAATAATTTAGTTTTAATTGAGACTAGACATAGACACCTACATCTGTCTCCAAAAGTTACTTGTACTGGGCACTAGGACTCCGCAAGAGGGAAATCTTTAAAGGGGAAATCCTTTCATTCCAATTATACATTTAGGAAATGGTTTGTGGAGACATATGAATCTTTAGAATGAAATTTTTTCCTTTTTTGTATAAAGCAATATGAATGAGTTAACATTCTAATCTGCAGTAGATATAAGCTTCCTCACTTTGATTTAATCTTTTTTGTGAACCTCTCTTAATATTATGCATTGTCTTCAAATGCTCTAAGATTTTTAAATATTTTTAAAATCTAACAACTTGGTTTTAGATAAGCTCTAGATTTACATATGAGCAGAAATAAACAATTATTATCTCGTTCCATTAAATTAAAGTAAATAAAAACATGAGCTTCATGCCACATGGTTTATAGTGAATTTAGATAATAAAATAAAATGGTTCAGCCTAAGAAATAGAAGAGACTAAAACAAAGGATCTAGAAACAAGGAAATGGGCATTTTTCCAGAAGTACATGTGAAGGGGGAAATGAAACATAAGAAAAATTATCAGGTAACAGTTCAGCAGCTAGAAGGTCCCAGGTGGAGGAGTCCAAGGCAGAGGTGGCCTAAAGTCAATGAGGCATTTAGAAAACTTCAGAGAATTTGTACCCATGCAGGAATAGTGGTTGAGAATATAAACTCAGAGGATCAAACAGGCCTGACCTCAAATCTTGGGCCTACCAGTTTATAACTAGCTACTCTTGGGCAAGTTACTCTCCTAAGAGTTTCATTTTCTTCAAAATGTAAATGGAGATGCTCACAGTACTTCTTTCCTAGGATTGTTCTGAGGAATGACGAGATAATCATTCATATAATGCACTTAGCATAAGGCCTGGCTATGTGACCATCTCAAACTGGGACTAACCTAGCAGCTGGAGCTGACTAGACACGTTGAAAAGAGGTAAGTTGGTAATCAGAAACCAGAGTGCTATCATGTGGAATATAAATGAGAAAGAGCACAAACCCAGAAATCTGGGGTTAGGCTATCTATCGTACAGTTGGGAGTGGGCTCATTTGCTACCTATGTGAAAATAAAATGTACATATTCCCCAGAAGCAAGAAGCAGCAAAAGTGACTTAAAACTCAACCTAGAGGTTGTTAACAGTATACAACCAGTACTTTCTGGTTCTACTCACATCATCAATCTGATCAGTCACGTATTATGACACATAATCACATGGTTTCTAGAAAGTGACTGAAGAATTAATATGAGTCATCTTTTCTAAAAGCCCTAACTTTAAATTATTTCTTTAAATCCTGCTTTGTCAAATTAAGTAGTCTCATTGCTTTCCAAATGTCACAATGCCTTCCTCCATCAAAGACCTAAACATTTTCTCATCAGATCCTTAATTCTCTGCAAACTCCTTAGCATGAGCTATAGTTTAATAATGTTTTATCTAGAGAGATAATTTCATGCCTTTCTCAACATAGATTAGGCTCAGCTGTATCAAACTTTACAAAGTAATCTTTCTAATCTTCTACATGTGAAACTCCCCTTTTCTCTCTTATCCAGCAACTTTCAATATCAAATATGAAAAATAGTTAATTGAATAGCTGTAGACACTTAGTGTTCTGCAGAAAAGTGTTGCGCACTTTTTGCCTTTAGGAATAAACATTTTAAATATTTGTATTTTAAGAAGTTCATGATTTAACCCCCAGAATTCTTGAATTATTTCTTGGATCTTTAATTAGATAAGTCAAAATAAACATAACATTATATAAACAAAGTATACAAACTTGTCTTCACAGTGATAGCTGCAAATACTTTTAAGGTCAACATTTTTATAGATTCTTTTCAATTAATAACTCTTAATGATATTTAAATCTATTCCAATTCCAATTTGATATGATAATATACACAGTGAACTCTATGTGCAATACAAAATTGCTTTTGCACTACCAAAGTCAGTGTGTAATTGTCTCTTCATTTGCCATTAGTTGTAAGACATATTTCCAATCACATTTCTCATCTTTAAAATGAGAAAAGCAATATCTATTTACAAGTTGCTTATAACACCATGAGGCACATAGCACAGGCTCAAAAATGATAGCTGTCATTACTACCATTATTATATGACATATATCTACTGCCATTTCAAGTTTAAATGTTCTTTAAGGACTACCTTATTAAACATTTTGTGTGTGCATATATTCATTCATTCTCCCTCTCTCCCTCTCTCCTTCCCTCCTTCTCCCTCTCTCTTTCTCTCTCTCTCTTTCTCTGTCTCCTTCTCTCATTTGATAATTTTGAGCACTGCCCTCACCAGTTCCCTGATTCTTTAAGCTTTGTCCCAGTTGCAGCCCTGTCGGGGAGGATAAAGAGGGATGGAGGAAGTCAGAGGTGGAGGAAGTCAGGAATTATAGTTCACATTAGTAACTAGTGAAATGCCAAATCTGTATAAACACATTGGACCATTTCCTATCCTGATTTTAATACTACTGCCTGAATAATATAAGGCAGCTGAATTTTTTTTTCTTCCTATACAACACTTAAGTTCAGATGTGAGAGGAAATGAAAAGAGTTGTTTGTCAGGAAATAAGATCTTTTTATTCAGCTGAGAACATACACCCAACAACAGCTGTTTATGTAGCAATATGCCTATCTAGTTTCACAAACTTAAGTCACAGGTTTAGGTCATGCTGTCACAAACTCAGAATGCACAAAACTCTGAAGAGACTCAGATAGTTTCCTTCTGTTCCTAACATTGATGTAGCTTTTCCCAGATTTCTGAACTGTTTAATAAAGGTTTCGTATATTGGCCTGTGATTCTTAGGATAGTCTAAACCACTGTAATGTCTGCATGGAGAAGATATGGCATAGACACATAGAGAATGTAATCTTAACCACAAATTTCATTTTCCCCAAGAACAGAACCTTTTAAGAATCTTACTGATGAAGCTTCTCTGTTGATCATTGGGTCATCAAACACCAAACAGCAAAAATAATCTCATAAAAAACAAAAGTTACTACTTGTCTTTTTTAAAGTTTTTATTCAATATAACCTTCTATTATATCTTAAAATCATTGGAAGTCTAGAAGGATATTTGGTTTGCTGCATTGCAAAAAGCAAGCCAATTCTCTTTGAATACATACATGTACTGATTTCAAAATATATCATTCATGTTTAAGAAAATATAATTCATTGATTTAAATTTAAATTTTAAATATTAAAATTTTAAATTATTTGGAAATAGTTTTAAATTTTTTGAAATTATTCCAAATAAATTTGGAATTTATTAAACTGGATTTTTAGTATGAACCAAATTAACTGCTGCATTAGGGGAAAAAAATGGAAATAAAACTATTTGCAAGCAGACACAGAGAGAATACAGTGATAACATTTCTAAAACACTAAAAACAGTCCATTAGTAGTACATATATTTTTTAACTATGTAAATCATCAATAAAATAATATTTGGATAGTAATTGCTCCTTTAGAATACAAATTCTTAGCTGAGAAGGACTATCTCAGAGGATCACTAATGCAGTGGAATATTCAGAAGAATGTTCGAAAAATCATTTAGGTATGGTTGAACTTAGTTATAAATTGGGTAAAATATTTTTTCCTATATTGGACTTATTTTCTTAGAATACATTACTGGTGTGGGATTTCTAGCTCAAAGGATTAGAGTTTCAATACATGCTACCAAATTGCTCTCCAAAAGGGTTGTATGTTTGTTCTCCCATTAGCAGAGCAGTATAGGAGGGTTTCTATTGTTCTACCTCCGTTTTCAACATTGGGTTAAAGTCCATGTTAATTTACTATGTAGTGACATCTCCCTGCTCGGTTTTAATTTACATTTATTTGATTAGTAGAAAATTTCTATATGTTTCTTAACTATCTGTATTTTTCCTTTTACAAATTGTCTTTTCATGGCCTTTACTCATTAATCAACTGGTATGTTCTCAGTTATCTAACTAATTATATTGTAAAAATTCTTTACACTCTAAAAAATTTAAGGACATATGTCTGGACATATTGGTCAATATTTTACCAGTTTGTCATTTGCCCTTTAACATTATTTATAATGTTTTTTCTTTAATAAGTTTAAATTTTCATGAAGTTAAGTCATTTAAACTTATCGTTCTTTCACGGTACTTTTTTACACTTATGCTCAAGTTCTTCTCACTCTGAAATCAGAAATTTCCATATTTTCCCCAATTTGTTTATGGTTTTATTTTTTAATTTGTTGAAACAATTTTATTGAGGTATAACTGACATACAATAAACTAGACATGTTCAAAGTATGCAATTTGATAAATTTTGACAAATTTAAACATCTGTGACACCATAACCATATCAAGATAATTGAACATATCTATTACCCCCAAAAGTTTTGTTGTGCCCCTTCCAATCCTTCATTTTCAATCTTCTTTGCCCCCATATTTATTTGATGTGTCTGCTGATCTGCTTTCTGTCAAGATAGATTATTTTGCATTTTATAAGAAGTTTATACATTGAAATCATACAATATATACTCTTAACTGGCTTTTTTCATTCAGCATAATTATTTTGTCATCCATATTGTAGTGTATATCAATAGTTCATTTACTGCTTATTATTTTTTGAGTCATATTCTGATATATGAATATACCACAATGCATTTATCCACTGTCAATGGACATTTGGGTTGTTCTAGTTTGGGGTAATTACCTATACAGCTGCTATGAACATTCACATATAACTATTTATATAGATGTATGGTTTTTTACTCTCGAAAATATACATAGAAATGGAATGGCTGGATTATGTATATTTAATCTCTTAAGAAACTATCAACCTATTTTCCAAAGTGGTGGTAACTTTTTACTTTCCCACCAGCAGCGTGTAAGAGCTACATTTCCTCCATATCCTTGCCATCACTTGGTATTGTTAGTCTTTAAGCCATTGTGATATGTGTATATGGTAGGATCTTACTGTGGATTTAATTTGCATTTCTCTGATGGCTAATGATGCTGAGTATCTCTTCATGTGCTTATTTTCCATTTGTATAATTTCTTTGTTGCCAAGTTTATTCAAAAGTTTTACCAATTTTTTATTGTTTTTTGAGAATTCTCTATGTATTCTGTTTACACATCTTTTATCAAATAGATTTATATGCTTTGCAAGTATTATATAACAGTGTGTGGCTTATTTTTTTATTCTCTTAGCAAGGTCTTTTGAAGAGATAAAATTTTTTTATTTATTAATTTGTCCTTTGATGAGTTGTACTTTTTTCAGCGTTGTACCTAAAAATACTTGCCTAAGGTCACAAAGACTTTCTCCTATTTTTCTTCCAGAAGTTTTGTAGTTTTAGGCTGCACTTTTAAGAGTATATTCCATTTTGAGTTAGTTTTTCATGCACGGGGCAAAAAGTGTATAGAAATTCCTTGGCTTCGTTTTTGTTTTTGTATTTTGCATATGGATTTCCAATTGTTCTAGCACCATTTGTTGAAAAGACATTGTTTCTCCACTGAATTTGTCTCTGAACCTTTGAATCATTAAGGGAGGAATTGACACCTTAATATTGAATCTTCTAATCTATGAACGTACATAATATATCTTCCATGTATTTTGGTCTTCTTTAATTTCATCAATGTGTTGTATGCAAAATTTTCACATATTTTGTCAAATTTATTCCTAAGTATTTCATGTTTTCATGCCATTTTAAATAGTATTATTTATTCAAATTCAATTTCTGATATTTTATTGCTACTATACAAAAATATAATTAATTTTATACATTGTTCTTATATCCTACATCTCACTAAACTCCCTTATTATTCCTAGCAAACTTTTCTGTATATTCCATTGAACTTTCTACATAAACAATCATGTTATTTGCAAATAATGAGAGTTTTACTTCTTACGCTGTAATCTAGATTTTGTTTCTTTTTTCTAGCATTGTTGCACTAGCTAGAACAATACAATTTTGAGTAAAGTCATGAAAGTGGACATCTTTCATTTATTATTTATCTTAGGGGTAAATCATTCAGCCTTTACTTAATAGTGTGTTAACTATGTATTCCATAAATGCACTTGATTGGATTTAGGAAATTCCATTTCATTCCTTTTTTTCTTTTTTCTTTTTTTTGAGAATTTTTATCAGGAATGGATGTTGAATTTTGTCAAACACCTTTTCTGCATCTATTGGAATGAGAATATGTTTTCTCTTTTTTAGTTTATCAATTTGGAAAATTACATTGATTGGTTGTCTAATGTTAAACTACTTAGTCAAGATGCATTATCTTTTTTATAAGTTGGATTTAATTTTCTAAAATTTTGTATAGACTGTTTACATCTATGTCTATGACAAATATTAATTTGTAGTTTACTTGTAATATCTTCAACTGGTTTTGGTTTCATGGTATTCTGAATGAATTGGGTGAATGGACGAATTGGAATATACTAACTCCTCTTCTGTTTTCATAAAGAGATTGTGTAAAATTAGTACTATTTCTTTAAAGTTTTATAGAATTCCTTAGTGAACCCATCCTACTCATTCTTTAAGGCACAGATAAAATCTCACTCTCTCCCTTACTGTGCTTTGGCTTATTTATTGTTAAATGCTACTTATTTGTTTCATTGCCATCTCCCCAAGAAGTGAACTCCCCAGAGACAGAGGTCATCTATTATAAATTCCAGCCTTCTCATCTGTCAAATGTTTCGTAAATAGAAGATACTAAATTGCAGTTTTCTGAATGAGTGAAATTTGTAAATAAATTAACTCATGAATTAATAAATTCCACCCAGGAAAATGCTGGGAAAAAATATGTAGACAAAAAGGCACTTTGGAGAGAAAAGAATAAGCCAGTTGCTAAAGAAAAGACTCAAACTGAGGAGTAGTTAAAAATAATGTTAGAGAGATAAATTGAGATAAACATATAAAAGACCTTGAACAGTATCCTGTAATCAAAAGGGAATCTTTTTAAAAACAAAACTTACTAACATTAAATCAAATACTATTCTCTAGAGCAACTTTGGGTGATAAGTGAAACATTAATCTGAACTCTTAAATTTCAATGAGGAGGCTTCTGGTCAAGATGGTGGAGTAAGTAAATGTGTGTTTGCCTCCTCTCACAAACACATCTAAATTACAACTAACCTACAAAACAACCATAATTGAGAATCACCTGAAATCCAGCTAAAAAGAAGTCCTATAACTGGAGACACACAGAAGAGGCCACCTTGAGATTGGTAGAAGGGGCAGAGACACGAAACGAACTGGTCCCACATCTGTGCATGGCAGTTGAGGATTAGGAGGAAATCCCCCCATAGGAGTGAGGGGACCCAGCCCCACATCAGGCACCCCAGCCTGGGGTTCCAGTGCCAGGAAGAGAAGTCCTCACAACTTCTGGCTGTGATAACTAGTGGCAATTTTGGCTGAGTGAGATGAAGGGGTGTCTCTTTAGGGGCCTGTATCCTGACTTACTCACTGATGGATTCACTCTATTTGAGCTCCAGCACTAGGGCAGCAGCTCAAAAAGTGCCAGGGATTTGTGAGGAGGTATTGAGTTGTCTGGCTTAGGACAAGGGCTGGAGAGGCAACTTTCTCCCAAACAGAAGTGGTGGCAGAAGCCATCATTCCTTTGTTGAGCTCTCTCCTCTCTTGGCATGCAGACACAGGCAGCCACCATATCTTAGTCTCTATCAACCTGCCTAATACAGTTTTCCCCACCTTGGTGATTCCCTGAGACCCCTCCCCAACCTGCAGGCCTACCCGAGCCACTTCTAGTGGCTTTTTCATACAAATAGCCTGTCTTGGCTAGTGCTGCAAGATTTTCCTAAAATCTCTTAAAGGGTCATAAAACCTAAACAAGAAGCATATGGCCTCAGTGTGCCCCATACCTCTTGCTGAGCATTCCTAAGCCTGTAACTAGCAGCAGCTGGCCTCAATTTGCAACTTGGTCTCTCAAAGCACATCCAGGCCCAGCATGGGTGGCAGCCATTTGCGGATTGCTTGGTTGTCATGCCAAGTGGCCCCACATAGGGCACAGGCTGCAAATGAACTTAGCCTGTGGCAGGACACCTCTCAGGAGACCCAGGCCTGCATAGCCAGTGACTGGCTTCGGTCTGAGCTGGAGCATCACCAGGTCCACATTTGAGGATGATACACACAAAGGGCAGACTGGACAGGCAACAGAATCCTGCTAAAATAAAACCTATACCATAGTGTCAGCCCCTGAACAACAGGTCCTCCTCTTTAGTCATGACCAGTTCTCACGACCAATCACCCAAGGGTCCTCTCTCCCATTGACATGCAAACAGTAATCAAGATTCAACTACAATAGGAGGACACACACAACCCATAAAAGGGACACACTTGGGTGTCTGGCTCAGGAGATCAGGGAGACTGCTCCACTGGGCCCCAGAGGATACCTACTACATAAGCCACTCTACTAAGATCAGGAGACATAGCTACCCTACCTGATACATAGAAACAAATGCAAGGAGGCAGTCAAAATGGGGAGATAAAGAAACATGTCCAAAATAAAAGAACAGAACAAAGCTCTAGAAAAAAAACTAAACAAAATGGAGACAAGCAATGTACCAGATGCAGAGTTCAAATGAACTTAGGAGAAGAGTAAATGAACTCAGTGAGAACTTTAACATAAAACATAAAAAAAAAAAAACCCACATAAAAAAGAACCAGTCAGAAAAAAAGAATACAATAACTAAAGTTAAGAATTCATTAGGAGAAATCAACATATTAGATGAAGCAGAAGTTCAAATTAGTGATTTAGAAGATAAAGTAGCAGAAAACACCCAATCAGAACAGCAACAAGAAAAAAGAATCCAAAGAAATAAAAATAGTTTAAGGGGTCTCTGGGAGAACATCAAGCATATCAACATTCATATCATAGGTGTACCAGAAGAAGAGAGAGTGCAAGGAATTGAAAACCTATTTGAAGACATAATGATAGAAAACTTCCTTAACTTAGTGAAGAAAATAAACATACAAGCCCAGGAAGCTCAGAGTTCCAAATAAGATGAAGAAATAATGATGAATATATTGTGTACTTAATCAAAGAAAATATGCAATTCATGTATTGGTTTTTTATTACTTGTATTGTTGTTTTATTATTTGGCAAAACTTTTGTAGAGGTTGTTTTTATCCCTAAGTATCTTATTTTTCTGCTCATAATGTAAATATAATTTAATGAAATATAAAGTAGTTTTAAAACCTAAAAAAAATTAATTGAAAAGATTACCGTAAAAAATATATTGTCATGGAATAAATAAATCAATAAGTAGGTAACTACTTTGGGCTCAGAAAATTTTCTAGACTTTGCCTGTCAATTACTCTCTAATTCTCCCTCTTTTTTCAAGCTTTGTTTCTTGCCATCTTCCTCCTTAGTATCAGAAGACTTTGATTTATAATTCACTGAAAAAATGTAGGTTTCAGGTATGAGATCTTGCAGCTTCAACCCCTCACAACACTGACAAACGTATTTTCAACTATCGTTGGCCTTTCTTTCCTCCATCCTCATCTAGGTAATAAGTTCAACTTCCTCCTGTCCAATGATAATTTCTACACTTGCCTTTTAAATCTCAACTCTTTTCATTTCAAGGATCTTCTTCTACCAATTGTGTGTTGTGGCTCCTAGGTCTTTAACCTCTTCCCTCCTTTTGGATTCCATGTGATAAATGTAAAATGATGGAGAGACACCCTGTATCTGGAAATGTGAGATGGATGGGATGTAAAATGTAGATTTGTAAATGGAGGTGAAAGACTTTATTTAAAATTATGCAAATGGAAACATAGTTCAGTTAATGTAACATGGAATCGGGAATTTAGAGCAAACCCTAGTGGGTACCAACTATTAGGTAGGTAATAGGAAAAATAAAAGAAGTCAAAGACAGTTACTGCAACATCATGAAATCCAAGGGTAGAGAGAGTTACAGGAAGGATGGTTGGTTGGTCAACAGTGCCAAATACTATAGAGAGGTTTAAAAGGATGGAAGTAAAGGCAACACTGGAAAAGAAAAACAACTTTGATGTATGGGTCTTGAAAACATTAGAATGTAGAATCCAGTTCTAAATTCCTGTGTTATGATTCCCATGTTAGCCTTTTATAAGTGTGTTTAAAAGTGCCAGGGAGTCATCATTATATTTTGAGAACCTAGTTTCAGAAAAGAATTATCAGATCTCAAAGGACTATAGAAAAAGGGAGTAGATAGAAAGTCTCTTATTCAGAGGAGCATTCTCCTGACTGCCAAATCTATTTTGGTGTTGTTTCCAGAATTTATCACAATGGCTAATTACATGCATACTTGTCCATTTGCTCTTCTAGAACAAAGTGGGCCCCCCAAACCAGCAGCATCAGCATCATCTACGAACTTAGAAAACTAGGTCTTGGACTACCCCAAACCAGAACTGCTGAGTCAGAAACTCATTAGTATGATGATGATTCTACCTACCTTCAACACTGTGATTTCTAATAAGAAATATATATTTGGTCTTCATGCCCACTTTTAGCATAGAGCTCCTAAAATTTTTAGAATTTTTTAAGTATTGAGAGTGATAAAGATGTCTTTTGTTATATTAATGAGGTGGCTTTTGGAAAGCATCTAAGGATGGTACTGGTTACCAGGAGAACCAACAATGTGATTAGAGGGTTGAAATGTTCAGTTTCACCCACCTGACCTCCGGGGAAGGGAGATGAACTGAAGGTTGAATCAATCATCAATGGCCAATAATTTAACCAGTCATGCATATGTAATGTAGCCTCTATCAAAACTCAAAAGGACAAGGGTTGGAGAGCTTCCAGGCTGATGAACAGCACATGAAGGTGCTGGGAGTATGGTGCACCTCGAGAGGGCAAGGAAGCTCTGCACCCTTTCCTCACACTTTGCCCTACATATCTCTTCTATCCTGCTGTTCCTAAATTACATCCTTTTATAATAAAGTAATTTAGTAAGCAAATTTTTCTCTGAGTTTTGTGAGCTGCTCTAACAATTAGTAGAACCCAAAAAGGGGGTCATGGAAACTTCCGATTTATAGCCAAGTTAGTCAGAAGCACAAGAAACAACCTGGGCTTGTGACTAGTGTCTGAAATGAACAGGAGGAAGCATTCTTGTAGGACTGACACCTTAACCTGTGGGATATGATGCTGTCTCTGGGAAGATAGTGACAGAATTGAGTTATATTCTAGGGACACCAGTAGGTTGGTGTGGGGAACCTACACACATGCATTAAAAGTGTGTGATCAGATTATTTATCACCTTATAGCATTGCTGCAGAGATTAAGTGAAATGACACATGGAAAGCATTTGTACACGTTAGCCTAGTAAACAAGAAAAACACAATGTTATAATTGTCATTATTACTTCTAGATCCAATGAAGGTGAGTTATTGTCCATGAAAGAAGGGCTTCATGGCCAGTAAGAAACTTGTTGCTTGACATTAGCTTACAATTTAGTAACCTGTAGAATCTGTTCCTTGGTTTTGGTAGGCTTGGTCTTAATTTACCTGTGCACCAAGAGTGGGTCATTTCCTGAGACAGGCTAACTTTAATTAGGCTCACAAGTAACTGACGCAAAAGTGAGCCAAAGTGAGTTGTAATAAAGATTTAAGTGCCACATGGTCACTAGTCAATAACATCAGAAATTCCTCTCCCTATGGATTGTCTCTGCACCTTGAGAAACTCAATATAAAAATGGATAACAGCCAGACCATATATAAAAACTGAACTTTGACCCACAACCCATACAATCTTCCCAGGAAACTAATCCCTTATCTACAATGAACAACTCAGGAAACCAGCCTGCTATAAGTCAGACTTGCAGGAAGGCAGATTACTATCTCTAATGACAATCCAGAAAGCTAAACAATAACCTCTGTAAGAATCAGACCTAAAGGCCAGGACTTGATTATGAACTGACAGCTTCCAACTTGGGACCACCCAGAGAAAGCCAAATACACACCCTAACAGGTTCTCTGATAAGCACTTTAGTTACATAATTAACTCACTGAATACCTCCAGAGTTCTTAAAGTACATCAGCCTCACCTGAGGGCTTGTTAGGAATGCAAATTCTCTGACTCCTCCCCACCTACGGACTCAACCTCCAGGTGATTCTGAGGCAAGTTTGAAAATTGCTGGAATACCCTATGAATTCACTTTGATCCATATCATTTAAAAATAAGAACAATGAGGCACAGGGCTGCTAGGTAACTTGTCCAAATTCACACATTTAGAAAGTTGTAAAGGCTAGGTTCAAACCCGGGCAGTCCGATTCTCTATACTGCCTCTCTAGTTATGAGAAAAGATATGAAGTTTCCAATTTTCTTTATTAAATTAGTCTATGTGGACACCATTCACCTTGTGAGATTTTAAGTAATGAAAGTTGCAAAAAAAGAAACATAAGAAAAAAAATTCTGATATTAAAGATTTCCCCCCAAAACTCCTGAGGAAAGCCAGCCTTAGAGATTGTATAAATTTTCAAGATTAACTATTCTTCCGAGTAAGTAACCATTTTTTCCTCAATGCTATGTAACAGTGAATTATTGAAAAACACAAATTGAGGTCAGTCTCAACCAAATGACCTCACCTGTGTGAAAATACTTTTCAAGGAGTTACACAAATTGAAGTTACTGCCATTATTGTCAGCTAAGAACCAATTAAAGTAACTGTAAAATGATCCTTCTTAGTAGCTCTCCCTGCCCTGTGATTTAGGTTGTCTACTCAATGCCAAAATTTTGGTCAATGCAGGGGCAGAAAAAAATCAGTCAAACCAGTTATTTGGTACTGTCTAGTCCAAAACAATGGGTGTATCATTTTTCATTTAGTTATTTTGGAAAAACCAGTATGGCCTCAGTTGCTTTGTTTTGACTCAGTAAGTACTTTCTACCCCTTTCTCCATATTTAAATCTCTATGAATCCTCCTCTGCCACCCTTAATCTTTACATGGAACTGTTTTTAGCTCAGACCTTAGCTTATTCTTTCAAAAGATGTGTCTCATTTCTTTTTCTCTTTCAAACATGCTCTACAAATTGACTTTTCTGGATATTTTTCTTGACTCACCAATATAACAACCACTGAATGGATACAACAATATTAGATATCCCTGGTGTTAAAAATTTCCTGGGCAACGAACCTCTTTGTTATTTAGAATAGGTTTCTCAAGAGCTCCACTACTTAATAAAAGTAAAAACAATAACAACAGCTACTACCACTGTTGAAGGCCTGAGATGTTCTAAGATCTTCCAGCCCTAATTTCTACTCTGCAAGGCTGGAGGATACAATATATTCCTCAGAAAATAAATGATTTCTTCAAGATGTCCTGCTTATAAACAGCCTTTCACCTTATGTGAAAGTGTTATACCACACTAAGAATTATGAGTATCAAAATGCTCAGTAGCAAAAGCTCAGTACTCTAGAACCTACCACTGCCCAGAATTAAGAATCACAAAGATCTTTGTGATTCTTAATTCTTGTTCTCAACCACCAACTTGAGTTTCTGGTTAGAGCCCCAGCTCTGGAATCACACTTCCCACACCCTGACATTAATTACTGGCCTTTCTTGGCTCCTAAGTTTTAATGTCTGTGAAATGGAGATAATATCACAGAGTTGCAGTGAGGATAAAATGGGATAATGCGTACATAACCAGTGTATTTATAGTATCGAAACTCAATTGAATACAAACATAAAATGTTTTTCTTTTTCTCAATGTGCTGTTTTCATAGTTTGGTACATCAAACTTTAACTTTGTTTTGGTGATATCCTATTGATTTGGGGTCATTTGCAGGTATTAAAATTAAAAAGTCCCATCTAGTTCTCAGTTTTCAGTACTTGTGGGCAGGAATCCTGCAAAACATTTCCAATTAGAACTTTCCTGGGACCTCAGTTTCTCAGCAGGAAGACACCTTCCTGAAGCTCAGTATTGTGGAACCCACTGCTGAATAAATTTTAAGGTAGAGATTGCTAAAGGAGGGACTCCCTTGCCTATACAGGACAGAACCCCGGTTTGTTTCTCAGGAGAGCCCAAGCAAGGTTTGCATTCCTATAAACATCCCTGTGGAACTTCCCCAAAGTTGCAAGAAAGAATTTTCTTTCAAAGCAACCACCATCCAGGTCACCCAGAAAGACAAGGCAGGTCTTTTCTTAATCATTTTGATGTCCATATCTGGTCTTTAAAAACATCCGCAATTCTGTAAATTATAATTAGCTTTCTGCCCTAGAGTAGCAGTTCACCAGTACAAGTTAAGACTTGCCACTCTAGTCTTAGAAGTTATTGCCTGAGAAGTTATCCCCCTGCCTTCCTGCCTGTCGCTATAATAGCCTCTAAAACTCCCAAGAATAATTAATGCCAAGCTTTAAAAATTTGCATTTTTCTTACATATGGAATCAATAAACTGTCAACTCCCATCCCACTTTAAATGTTAAAACAATTCTATTTTGACCACATGTTGTTGGTTTTTTTCAGTTTTGAGGGAGCCTTGTTTATCTGCTTTGTTCACGGCTCTTTACACATTTGCTGGGACAGAGGTAGAGGCTACTTAAGCCTGTATCTGATGCCTCCCTCTGCTTTAAAAGCAAAGCCACCTTCACGATAAAAATTGATTATAAACCAATGGTGAGAGAGTGGCAGATAATCGTATTTGACTGTCAATATCAGCCAGTTGTCATTGTGAAGACCAACTCTTTTCAAATTTGCCTTTAATTTTCCTGCATTCTATTTTTGTGGCTAAATTTATTTAAATAAAATATATCATTCAATATCATAGAGATCAAAGAAAAATTATTTTTCCTATAATCAATAACATGGAGTAACTGAATTTATTATCTTTCTTGTGTGTTTCACCAAGGACATTTTCCTACATTGTGCCTGCCATCATTTAATAGTAATAATCTCTTAAAACTTACTATTATGATCAAAATACCAAGAACTATTTCTAGAATTAGTTTCCAATAGAATTACAATTGTCCTTTTTCCTTTCATGACTATGCTATACACCTAAGAAAAAAAGACATTACACAAGAAAATGCCAAAACTAAGACTAAATTTTTCAGATAGTTAAGTAAAAATTTAAGTAACACTCATCTAACTATAAAACAGCCTTTTTTGAACATTAATAAATAACAATGTGTTGTCATATGTATATTTAGGTACTAGACTAAGGTTCCTATAGTTTGTTTATAAGTTATACTAAAGATCAATTATTAAGCAGATTTCAAACTCATCCAATATTTATCCTTTTATCCTATATATATTTTTCAAGCATTTATCATATGCCAGGCACTGTTCTGACTCTGGAGATACAGCTGTGAATAAACAGAAAAAAATCCTCTCAGAATGTATATTCCATAGGAGGGTATTTTCTAACATTGTCCTTTGCTTTTTAAATTTCTAGTCCCCTTATTTCAGTTCGGACATCCCTCCAAAGTGGATCATTCAAGGGCCCTTCAGTGCGCGGCTTTGTTGCGCAACTCAGGAGGGCACAGATACTTGGATGCCAACAAAGCCTCTGCAGTTGTGCAACCCAGCAGTCCTGCAAGTAAACTCAAATGTAGTATATCCCATCATCAGGCAGAAAGCATCTAGAATATATGCACCAGAATATGGTACTCTCCTTCAGAATGGCTCCAGTGATTCCCCACTTCATGATATTCATTCCTGTGAGTAATCTGCTTTCACACTGAATCAGGACAGGTTTATGTGACCAATAGAATGTGGCAGAAGTCATGTTGCATGATTTCCAAGGCTAGGTCATAAAAGCTTTGTAGCTTCTGCCTGGTTCCTTGGATTGCTCACTGTGGGAAGTTAGTCACCACGCTGTGAGGACGGCAAGTAGCACTGTAGAGAGGCCCCACATGCAGAACTGAGGTCTCCCACCAACAGCCAGGACTAACTTGACAGCCGTGAGCACCTTGAAAGTGGAACCTCCAGCCCTAGCCGTGAGCACCTTGAAAGTGGAAACTCCAGCCTTAGTCAAGCTTTCAGATGACTGAAGCCCCATCTGACACCTAACTATAATTTCATGAGGAACTGCAAGTCAGAACCACTCTCAAATTCTTGACTCTCATTGTTTGTAAGAGACAATAAATAATTTATTGTTATGTTAAGCCACTGAGTTTTAGGAAGATTTTTACACAGCAATAGATAACTAATATGGAGGATTAGTATCAGCCAAAATCTTATCAGTCCCTAAGCATTACCATATTCTCCCATAAAGTATCTGTTGGAATATGTTCTTCCCAATGTCAGGAAGTGCTCTCTGGTAGTTAATAAGCAGTTGATATGATAAACTCATAGAGACTACTTGTATAAAACATTGCAAATATATTAATAGTATATAAAAAGTAACAAGGGAAACAAAGGGCAATACATAATTTGAAGCAGATAGCATTTGAGTTGGGAGTAGAAAAAGGAAGCAAATTCCAAAATAATATCACTGTGTGAACCAAAGTCCATGACTGATGGTGATTTGGGGCAAGTAGCCTTTTGCGAGCCTATAATAATAAAAATAACAAATATTCATTTGTTGAGTCTATCATATGCCAAGCTCTTATATATGATCAATTTAATCTTCATAGCAACATCTGTAAAAGTTGTTTCCTTTTTTATAGATGAAGAAACAAATATCTGAGAAATCGAGTAGCTTTCCCAAGATCACCCAGACAGGAAATGGTAAAGTCAGGTTTTGAACTTACATCTTTCTGATGTCAAAACTAATATTCTTCCTACTACGCCAAAATGAAAAGAAGTAACTTTCCCAAGGTCTCAGAATATACACATGCACGATCCCTGGGTCTTCCAGGGCCACTTATGTCACCAACATTCCCTCAAAAAAAATGTCATTAGGATGTGTTGACAGCTTAGTTTTGAGTTTAAAGGAGCCAGTGTGTCTTTAGACAAATCAATTCCAGGAGGGGAGTTTTGGAAAAATACTGTGGTAACATAATGGCATCTAAAAATTTCCAAGAGAGAAAAAGAAGTTGTCAGAGGAGGCCTAGGGGCTTTTTGATGAAAACACATTTTCCTCATTGCTCATGTCTAAACCTTCTGTCTTCTCTCTCTACTATTCCAGGATGCTGACTGAGTCAACCCCTGGCACATTTAAACACCACGTATATTTTTATCTGGCATCATTTGCTTTTCAACATTTGGCTTTATGTTCTGACAATTTAGCCCAAGTCAAGGTGAAAAATTAGTAGGACTTTTTTCCTCTTCTACTATCTACCATTTTTAGTACTTTCTGAATTATAATTTATATACAATAAAATACACAACTTTTAAGTGGGCAACACAATGACATTTTACAACTATTTGTTCTACACCCAGATCAAAATATAGAACATGCCCATCCCCCAGAATTAATGTCTTTCCAGTTAATAAAACCACCCCCACCCTGGCAATTACCACTATTCTGACTTTTTCACCATTGATTATTTTGACTTTTCCTCAAATTTATATTAATGGAGTAACACAGCATGCACTCTTCTGAGTCTGGCTTCTTTTTATTTTTTTTGTTCATTGTTTTTTCATTTCATTCATGTTGCTGCATGTATCAACAGTTTGTTTTTTATTACTGAGTACTATTTCACTGTGGTAAAAGCTACTTTATATAAAAGAGTACTAAGAAATTATTTAAATCTACTTGTTATCTAAATATCTGAGTTCATTCTTTACATTATTTGTGTCATCTCAAAATTATACATACCAAAACTCAGGCATATAAGAAACATAACTTTATTATCTGTAACTGGTAACATAATAAAAATGTAGATATTACAATTAAAAATAACTCAATATATTCTGGCTTAAAACAGTGTATATTGGTCTAAATTGATTTGGAGTGAATAGTAATTACAACTCTCCCCATTTCAACCTCAGGTCTATCTAGTCAACCTGTTCTGTTGCTACTTCTTCATTCCCCTTACATCCCAGGAACTCTCAGCAGCCTTGTCTGTACCAAACTGAAGGGTGATGGCCTCTGTGGGCTTCCTACCTGCCTACCTACTTAGTCACATTCCTCGGACACTCCCACAACATCATCTGGGCAGCCCCACGCTCAGCATCATGTTGAGTACAAGACCTCCCTATGTGGCTTGAGATTCTTCCCTGAAACACCTGAGAAACTATGACTAAGTCCCACCCCAGGCATCCCCCAACTTTTCTGGTTGTTGCTCTTGCTCCTTAGCCACCCCCATGCCAAGGTTCCATCCTCAGAAGAGAATCACATCATTCCTGTCTGACCTCTTTGCCCTGCTCTCCTACTTTTTCTCCCTCCTGTGTGATGGGATCTTGCTATATAAGTCATATCGTCTGGTCTTCAACTATTATAGAACAATTTATGGAAGTGTTCTCATATTAGAATCATCTGGGAAACTTTTTTTTTTTAATGGTAGTACTCGAATTTGGTCTTAAACCAAATAATTGAATCGAAATATCTAGAAATAGGACCTAAGCATTAGTACTTTTTTAAGGCTCCCCAAGTGATTCTGATATGCAAAAGGGTCAGAACCCACTGGTTATAATATCACTCTTTGATTTTGAGTCAGCCAGGCTTGACTTTTAATGGGTAAAGGAAAACTTTGGGGATTTATAAAATCTCTTTCTGATAATAAGACATTATATTACTAAAGACTCAAGAATGTCAGCTCTGAGAATCAAAACCAAAAAATGACTTCTCTGCTCTAGACTAGAAGAATCTATTATTTCATTGAAATAACAAAACCCATGTGTTGGGAGGAGAGGAGTATCAGAGGTCACAGGAATTTAAAAAAAAATTTATATCACCTTAATATTTTCAAAATATCACCTCCTTATTCCATTCTTTTTTTAAATTTTGTTTTTTAATTTACTATGGCCTGCATCATTCCATAAAAGAATGGTTGGGACCCACACTATATTGAGGAGCAATTATCAGTCACTTGCTTATTATGATTGGAGCAATGAGAAAGTCCTCTTCATTTATTCATTTATTGAACAAATTTTTGCTGACTGCTTACTTGGGGTCATAAGCTTTAGCACATAGAAAAGGCAGAGTGGAGAAACCTGCTCTCT
Source organism: Rousettus aegyptiacus (assembly GCF_014176215.1). Taxonomy (NCBI): domain Eukaryota; kingdom Metazoa; phylum Chordata; class Mammalia; order Chiroptera; family Pteropodidae; genus Rousettus; species Rousettus aegyptiacus. The sequence goes on from NW_023416284.1 coordinate 109,810,471, forward strand.
TCCCTTAGGAAGTTTAGATTAGACCCTAGAGGGGAAAGAGATTATATTTAACTAGGGACCTAAGGCCATCACGGTAGCTGCCAGAGTTGAGGAAGGATTCCCAGTGAGAGTTCTAAGATGAGATTGGTGACAAGCTCAGACGCATACTCCACATTGCCTCTCCCTCCTCTTCATTTCACTTTCCCCAATACCCCCACTCTTGCCCCTAGAGCCTTTTCCACATAATTACTGTGTGGAAGCCATTGCCTCAGTCATCTGAAATTTTTCCAGCCAACATAAGAATTTAGGTAGAATGAGCAGAAAGCGGAAGAGATCATTTTGTAGCATGGGGAGGTTAGCAGAGTGTAGCTCCAGGATAGGCTGGTGGGAAAAGGCAATTCACTGGGAGGCCAGAGAGAGCTGATCGTGATCACGGACAACCAAAAATCACAAGCAGAAAGGTGAGGGAAGGAGAAAACAAATGTGGTCTCCTTTACAATCCAGGGTGGGCCAGCCTCCCTGAGGACACTTTGGGATTAGATAACAGAGAAATTTCCCTCCTTTGGGAAGATGGGGGGTGGTCTTTTAAAACCTATAATTTCTTCTTTTGTGGACTACTCTCATTTCAACCAAAACTTACCATAAGAATTCTCACATTGTGTAACTATGAACTTCAGAAAGGCAAAAGAGATCAGTGTTTTTATTTAATTTGCAGAAGATAAAGAAAAGGAGAGGATAAAAATTCAACTTGAAAGTTTTAAACTGATTAAGTCAGAAGATAAAGATGCTGTGTGTGTGTGTGTGTGTGTGTGTGTGTGAGAGAGAGAGAGAGAGAGAGAGAGAGAGAGAGAGTCACTGAGCGAGGAAGGAGAAACAGGCTGTCCCTTTACAATATGTTCCTTCAGGGGAAAATAAAATGTCCCAAGGCAGAGAAAAGAACAAAGAATAGATTCTGAAGAAGAGAAATTAAGAAAATTTTCCTTGTAATCCTTGGCTAGAGCAGTAAGAAAACAGGTCGTGAGAAAAATTTACTACATGATAATTATCAATTTAGTGAGAAAGCACTTTCTTGTTGGGTACCTTAATACTAAACACCCCAGGAAGACTAAAATGAATTAGAGTAAGAAAGAGAACTATAGTTGCTTTAATTTCATGCTTCTTGAAGACAGCGTGGTAATCCATGAAGACCACTCCACGACCCACCCAAAAACAAGTTAACCGCATAGATGGTGGAGTTGAGTCATCATAAATCAAAATAACCTTTAGAAAACAAACTCAGCATGAAAAGCCATAATCATCTCAAGTTGCATTCTTGCCAGCAAGTGGTTTTTGACCAAAGAAATTGGAGATGTTAAGGGCTATCACCAAAGTGGTGATGGATATCCCATGATTAAATGTTTAAAAATCATCAATCAGAAATAAAATAATTTAAAATTTCAGAACACAAATTTTTAATTTTTATTCTTAGAAATGTCAGAAGAAGGAGCATAGGAATAATTTAGAAAAGATGTATTTGCTGTCTTCTTTTACATTACTGCCTATACTTCTATTTAGCTTGTATTTTATTTTATTTTGTCATTTTAATCAAGAAGCATTCTGTTGTTAAAAGAAAACAAACAACCCAGAAATTCATTAAGTTGCTATTAAAAGAAATTTTTATCTTAAGGAATCGGGTCATCTTCTGGAATCAAAAGCAAGAAGTATAACCAGCCTGGTGGGGTCCAGGGACACCATTAGGAACCAAATAAGATTCTCTTTCCATCTCTCTTGGGAGCCGACATGGACTCTTGCTCAGATTCTCTCTACATTTTCTTCTCCCTTTATTTCTGCCCTAAAGACCTGTTCAAAATGGCAGTTTTCCATGTGAGTCCATGTCAGCATGTAAGCCTAGTCAAAATTATCACAAGAAGGACTCTAATTGGCCAACTAGGATCAAGTATGCATATCCAGTCCACTCCAAATTGGGCAGTGGAGGAAGGTGTGCTGTGGTCACATGGCCTGCAACTCAGCAGGAATAAGACTACCTGAGATGACAGCATGGGCAAGTGGAAAGAGCATTGTGAAGAGCAAGGAAAAGATGATGGACTGGTAACTCTCAGAGCACTTGCAATATAACCAGGGCTTAGATGTCTTGATCTCCAGAAGAATACTCACTTGCTATGAGAAGAGAGAGTAAAGCAATGACCATAGCTTTTCAAACAAGTACTTCTTTTTATCCCTCAGAGGGTATTATATGTTGCCTCTCACAAAAAAAGCATTAAGCATTATGTACTGAATAAATAAACAAAAGGCAAGTTAAAAAATATATTTCAAGGAAATATTATCCAACAAGAATATTAGTGATTTTTCAGCTTAGTTTTGTTTTCTGGACCTACATCAAAGGACTTTAAGTTCTAACAGCTCTCCTCCAGATGACTTAAGTAGTAATCTAGAGGAAGAGGCTATAAAATTGCTGGGCATGTACCATAATCCTATTCCAAGACTTTCTACTAGTTGAGTCTACTTTCTACAAGTTAGTTACCTGAGGCTTTGGACTGGAAAGGGACAGCACAAAGCCAGGTAAAGGTGTTATTGTTAAGTCCTCATACCCAAGGACACACCTCCAGTTAGCCCACTCCTGTGTCACTCAGCCACCAGAGCTCCCAGTTTCTGTCTTTGACAACAGAGATATTTGCCAAATGTAATATTAGCTCATTAATGAATTTTAAAACTTTGGAAATATAATATTTTTAGTCAGACTTTAAATGGTTATGGTGCTGAAGTCTGTCACTAGAACATTTAACAAATATTTCTTTATATTCCCTCTGTTTCCAGCTGTGTTCCATGTGTTAGAGATATAGCCCTGACAGCACAGGCATGGAGCTTACAACCTAGCAGTTACTATAGAGTCTACACAAATAAATAGATGTCTAATTTAATGTAAAGAGCCTGTGCTCTATATCACTTTGGCGGCTCTGCTAAATTCTCTTTGGATTCATTATTATATTCCCTGAAGACCACTGCAGGAAAAAAAAAAAAAGAAAAGAAAAGAAAAGAAAGAGGAGAGGAGAGGAGAGGAGAGGCGAGGCGAGGCGAGGAGAGGAGAGGAGAGGAGAGGAGAGGAGAGGAGAGGAGAGAGGGAGGGGAACGGAGGGGAGAGGAGGGGAAGGGAGAGGAGGGGAGAGAGGAAGGGAGGGGAAAGGAGAGGAGAGGAGAGGAGAGGAGAGGAGAGGAGAGGAGAGGAGAGGAGAGAAGAGAGAGGAAGGAAGGAAGGAAGGAAGGAAGGAAGGAAGGAAGGAAGGAAGGAAGGAAGGAAGGAAGAGAAAGAAAAGAAAAACAACTATATACATAAATATTTTTGTAGTGCAGTGACCGATGTTAAGAAAAATACAGAAAAAGCAGTCCTTAATGTGAAAAGCAAATGGGTGGAATTCATATTAGTTTTTCCTTTCTCTTCTCTCTTCCAGCCTTTCCTGAGGGCAGGCCTAGTCGCTTGTAACATCACAACCCACAAAAGGACAAAACTCGAGAAAACTTCATCTTTCTGGATAGAGGAACCAGTAAGGAGGGATATGGAAGCTGGAGAGTATAGCTAAAATCTCAGCAAGGGTTCTGTGTATGAACCACCACAAGTCCTGGGATCACCTTCAAGCTGCACATGCATTTCATGCACCCAAAGAAGCAAAGCACAGACCTTGAGAACTGAACTATGACATAAACCATCACCTAGTCATTGACTAACCCCGGGTGACCAGGGCAGACCTCAAAGCATGACAAAGCCCTTGAAGTCTGCACTGCCATTGGAAGTACTACTGAGAGAAGACAGGACAGAGCTTGCAAACTGGACCTCACTGAGCTGATTACCTGATAAAATAAAACAAACAAGCAAAAAAAGTAGTTTTCTCCTGGTGATTTTTCACAGGATATGGAGTCTTGCAACATAATATTCGAAATGTCAGGGCTAGGACTAGTACAGGTAAATTAAATACTCACTTTGTATGAAAAATTTAAATAAGGGGGGACTTAAAAAACTTAGTAATCAAGATAAACAATATTTTAACATAATATCATTTTTATTTAAATTTATGGAGGCAATATTGGTTAATAACATTATATAAATTTCAGGTGTACAACATTATAATTCAATATCTGCATAGTCTATAGCATGTTCACCTCCCAAAGGCTGGATTTCCTCTGTTAGCATATAATGGACTCCCCTTACACACTTCACCCTCCCCCAGATCCCTCTCCTCCAGTAACCTCCATTCTGTTGTCTATACCTATGAGTTTGTTTTTTGCTTGTTTTCTTACTTTGTTTTTTGCTGTTATTCTTTTATATTCTACATATGAGTGAAAACATATGGTTTTCTTCCTTTTCCATTTGACTTATTTCACTTAGTATAATACCCTCAAAATCCATCCATGTTGCTAAAAACTATATACATTACACCTTTTTTATCCATTCATCTATCAGTGAACACTTAAGTTGTATTCATGTCTTGGCTATTGCAAAAAATACCACAATAAACATAGGGGTGCATATATTTTTTCTAATTAGAGTCTTCATATTTTTCAAGTAAATAGCCAGAAGGGGAATTGCTGCATCATTTGGTAGTTCTATTCTTAATTTTTAAAGAGATCTCCATACTGTTTTCCTTTGTGGCTAAACCAATTTACATTCCCACCAACAGTGTACGAAGGTTCCCTTTTTTTTTTTTGCACCTTCTCCAACACTTGTTGTTTCTTGTCTTCTTGGTAATACCCATTCTAATAGGTGTGGGATGATATATCTCATGTGTTTTGATTTGTATTTCCCTAATAACTAGTGATATTGAACATCTTTTCATGTCTGTTGACCATGTGTATGTCTTCCTTAAAAAAAAATATCTATTCAGATCCTTTTCTAATTTTTTAATTGGATTGTTTTCTTGCTGTTATCTTATATAAGTTCTTTATATATTTTGGATATTAACCCCTTATTGGAAGTATCGTTTGCAAATATCTTCTCCAATTTGGTTGTTAACACGGTATTATAAAAAGTCAAAAATGATGCAAAAAATTCCGCGATGAACAAAATATCAAAATTTTAAGTAAATATAGGATCAGTATTGTTTTTTCCTTTTCTCAGGCTTTAATATGGCTCAGCACAGCACTGTTGCTGATGCTGGAGCAGAACGTAAGGGAGCCCTACACGTAATCCATATAACCAGGCTCTCAGGTCCCTGAGCAGGGTAGAGAGAAATGGAAAGTAAATCCAGAGAGGCAAATGAAAGATACCCAAGACACACAGAATGACTCAAGACTTGCAGGCACCAAGTACCAAAAAGATAGACATCTGAAAATGCAATTAGACCCAGCAGGATACTAGAGCTCCCAGGGAATTTGAATTCAGAGAACAAAGCTCAGGAAAAACAAATACAGTTGATGAAGCGGGGATTAAATAAAAATCTGTCTCCTGAATCGTGTACATTCCCATAGGCAAACTAAAATCTCTTTTCTTTCTGCACCCTGGTCCCATCAAGAAGATCAGTCCAACTCCCTCCCTTTGAATATGGGCCGGTCTTAGTGGCTCACTCTTAGTGACTACAGTGCTCTAAAAGTGATGCTGAATGATTTCCCAGGTTAGTTTAGGAGAGACTTTTTTTATAGCTTCCATCTCGCTCTCTCTACCTGGAGACACACAACTTTGGAACCCTCAGACATCATGTAAAATGTCCGACTACTCTGAAATGCAATGTTGAAGAAACTTAATTGAGATGGAAAGCCTCCTGAATGTTGTTAGCCAAAGAGCCAGATCTATGAGTACAGAACTTCCAGATGACCAAGCCTTACACACTCTAACAGCAAGTGCATGAAAGACCCTGAATGAAAACCACCTATTTGAGTCTATTCAATCCCCATAATCATGAGAGACAATAATAATAAGTGAGTGTTACTGTTTTATGCCATTACGTTTGGAGTGGTTTGTTATAAGGTAATCAGATAATCAGAACCCTGACATATGAAGTTCTCCCAAATGAATATGTGGATTTTTATCCAGTCGTCTAATAGCTGCTTCCAAATGGCTCTTTAGTCCTTATTTTTAAATATAAATTACCAGAATACAAATCATCTCAAGAAAGTTATTAAGTAAAGCAATCAGGATAAAAAGGAAATTAAGCAGAGACAATGCAGGAAAGTAAAAAAAAAAAAAAAAAGTTGAGAAAAATCTAACAAACAATAGAACAAAAAATGTTTAGACATGAAAGAAAAAGAATTTAAGAGGTAGAGAATTGATCCAAGAAGTCCAACATCTGATAATAGAGAATGAATAAACTACTGCTACATACAAGAACAAGGATGAAATTCACAAACAAATGCTTACATAAAAGAAACCAGACATAGAAGAGAACACACTGTATGATTTCATTTATATAAATTAAAAAACAGGCTAAATTAATCTATGGGACTAGAATTTAGGTGGTGGTCATCTTTTAAGTGGTAGTGACCAGGAAGGGTCAAGACATACTGATAATTTTCCACTTCTTTATATGAGCACTACGAACACATGCATATTCACCTTAAAATTAATATTTAAGTTGTACATTCATAAATTGCACATTTTTCTGTCTATATGTTATACTTCAATAAAAAGTGTATTTAAAATATTAAGGGAGAAAATGAATCCATGCATTTATATTGCAAGGTAAATACGAATGATAATAGTGTCCATTTTAGAAGTGAAATCAAATAGCTGTCTAATATATTTTTTAAATATTTAGGAACTAACTTGAATAGATTCCAACTAGCCACAGATAGGACGACTTAACTTGAACACTAAGGATAATAAGAATAATAAATATGATAAACTAAAACATATCCAATATACTTCAGTCCATGATAATAAAAAGCGGTTCTCATTTGCCACCAAGACAATGGTAGGGAAACCAATTCATAATTTTAAATAAAGGGAAAGAAGAATCGGGCCTTTATTCTTCCATTCCTGTACAAATTAAACATAAGAGGAACTCAAGAGTTGATGAGATTTCCCTTTGCATGATGCTCCAGCTAATAAATTAAGAAATAATGATAAAATCAAAATACCATCACTTTACAATCCTAATAAATTAATGGATCATTGGTTATTAGGTCACCAAAAGAGAGACAAGCAGTCGTTCCGTGCCTCATGATGGAAGCACTCACCACCAGCTATGGAATAGTTCTGCGGAGGGGACTGAACTCAAATCTGATCAAACCTCTAAATGTAAGTGCCAATTTCCAGAAACATAAGGGACAGAAAAGTTCATTAAACACCACCACAGGGATGTGATCCAACTGTGGGAAACTCTAAAGGACATAAAACTGGTTTTTCAATTTAAAAATTAAGTGAAAAAAAAAAAAAGAGAAAGAAATGAAGTAGGAGCCTATAGATTAAAAGAGACTCAAGAGACATATCACCCAATTGTAGTATATGGTCCTTATTTGAAATCTAACTCCAAAAAAAAATTATAAAAGATAAACAAACAAACAAATAATACAAATAAATAAATGAACAAATGAGGCAATCAGAGAAATTAAAACCTATTTGAAGTTATTAAGGAATTATTGCTCATTTCTCTAGGTAAGATAATGACATTGAGATTTTTTTGAGGTATCTTTATATTTCAGAGATACACACAAACTAAGATAAAATTTGCTTCAGGGAGACTGGTAAAGATGAGCAAAGAGGATGGTGATGTGAATGATGCAGTGACTGCCAAGAGTTGATGGTTGTTGAACAGCGTGATGGGTCCAAAGAGGCGATTACGCCACTCTCTCTATTCTTGGTTGTAATTTTCTATTATAATATGAAGGCCTTTTCTCATCTCAAGTATTACAGTTATCGAGGAAAAAACTCTGATGAAGCTCCTACAAGCCATCAGCAGAGGCTTTGGCATCAAATTGAGCTCCCAAAAGAGTGGAAGAATAATGGTGCAGAAGCTGAGGGAGAGAGGGTGCAGAGGGCTCTGCAAGACCATCAGGCTCCCTTCTCTCCTGATTTGTCAGCAACAGGCATTACTCTCAAAGAAAATTATGTCAAATCCAAAGCTAGTTGGCAATTAAGTGTGTAAGACTAAGCATTACTCACTAAAAAGTCTACAGGTTTACTGTTTATATTTAATAAGTGGTCATTATTTTTTATCTTACTAAATAATAGTCTCAAAGTTATTAAGTTTCTTTCTGCAAAGTCACATGGGTAATAAGCTGTAGAGAAATGCAGTGAATAATATTTTCATTTTTCTATCATTCTTTCTCATCTCCCTTCTTCTAGTTCCTTCAAGGAACTCCTCCTCAACTCCATGTAGCTACTGGTAAGCTGTCATATGTATAAACTCAGTCTATAGCACAAGCATGGTCATTGGCTGCAGATGTACCTGTCAGAAGTCCCTATACTCCTAACCACAGCAATTGATCAACGTTGGGTCAAAGACCCAAGAAAAGTCAATTAGAGTCTTCAAATATTGTCATATGAGACAGTTCTTTTTCATGACTAACCTGGGAACATGCGAGTCTAGGGCTTCCTGTGGCCATCCTTCATAATATATGGAGAGTCTACAAATAGAATTAAGTCAAGCAAAGACAGAGTACAGATTGTTTGAGATTCTTAATCTAATCATGCCTGCAGCTTGTTCTATTCTCAGACTTGAAAGTTGTATTAGTCAAAAAGTTCCTGGTCTAGTTAAGCTAATATAAGTAGAGTTTTTAGTGATTTTTTGCCTAAAAGCCTCAACTAATAGAAGCCTTCCGTCAAACAAGGGCTTCCCCAGGAACCATACCTTTTATCAGAAATTTCATTTGGCATCATAATTAGAGGTCCCTGGAGGTGATTTTAAGTAGCTCAGCATATGTTATGTTCCTCTTGGCTTACCAATATTCAGTTACTAAACAGACAATTAGGGAGTGTCTATCATGGTCCACTGCAGTAGGCACCTATGTTTTGCCTGCCTGGTACTCCTCTTTTTCTAGAAACTGCCCCTGCCTTTACCTTTATCCACAAGTGACTAGTTCAGGGTAGACAACTGAGCCAAGATAGCCAATGAGGAAAACCTATCCTTTCCTCATAATTTTTGAACTAAAGACCCCAAAATATGGGCCTAATTCTCTTCAGGCGAGTCAGCCAAAAGACTAGAAACTCAGGAACCACCCACGGCCATATGCCACCATGCAGAGGACAAAAGGTCACACATAGAGAGAAGCAGAGACAAAAGACAAGGAGAGACATTTGCCAACTGCCGTTGTTCCTGTTGTTCCTGAACTCCAGCTACATCCTTAGTCTAGCGTAGTTCATCATTTTCTGGGATTCTTTATTTTGCCTAAGTTAGTTCTAATTGGATTTCTGTCATTTATTTGGAACAATTTAATGCACTTGGGCACAATGCCGATGTCTGAGGACATAATAGTGACCACGCCAAGCACTCTGTCCTCAGGAGCTTAAAGTATAATGTGAAGATAGATAAGAAAATTTAGTTAATTTCAGAACAGAATGATAAGCTCAGTGAAGGGAGTGAACACAGGGTGCTCGCTATGCATCCCAGAAAGGCTTTCCAGAAGAGATGCTATTTATGGAAGCTGAATAACCTATTAGAGACTAGACCAGGGAATCTGAACTTTAGCACTATTGACATTTGGGGCCAGTTAATTTTTTTGTTGTGGGGGCTATCCTGTGACTTGTAGGATATTTAGCAGCATCCCTGACCTCTACCCACTAGATGCCCATAGCACCACCAGCATTATCATCAGTCTTGCAAATCAAAAATGTCCACAGACACTGCCAATTTTTCCCAGGGGGCAGGCACAAAGATATTACTTCTACTCTCTCTTCGGAAAACAATAGAGGGATATGCTGCATAAAACATGACCAACATAAAGTAATGACTGCTTTATGGAACAACAATGCGATTTCCTCATAAAAGGTAGCTTTTGTGGCCAGATGCTGACGGCTTGCTAGCAACTTAAATTCCTCAAGCATTGCCTTGGAGCATGCCTTGGGAAATTTGTTGACACATTCTTGTTTCAATAGGATGAATCCCTTCGCCACCAACTCCTGCTGTGAACCACTTCCTTCTGAAAAGGCTTTTATGTCTTTACAGAAGATAATTAAAATTTCTCCATGAAGGAGTCCTGCTGCCCATTTACAAAAATAACACCAACGGCCCATTCTTCATGATCCTGAAGCAATCATGGCAGCTTCGATGATTTTGGTTTGGAATACAGTACAGAAAAATATGGAATGCCTCTTTATTTTTCAGAAATCACAACCAAAGCCACTTACATGTTAACAGAGCTTTTGCAAATTCTGCAGCACCCTGTGAAATTTTGTCTGGGTCCTCTGAATATACCATACATAATAAACTTATTCTTTGTAAATAGGGTATCTGATGTCAGGTAATGTGAATGGGTATAATTATTTTTCATTTCGTCTAGTTACTTATGAAAGCACTAATTGAAGGCAACCATCCCTCTTGTAAAGTCTATTTTCTCTATTCTGTGGTTTCACTGAATGATCTGTAAGTTAAAGAAAAAATAACTACCTCATAGGGTTATAATAAAGATTACATTAAAGAATAACATGCCATACTTCACTGATTTGAAAAAGCATTCCCCCATATCCCACCCAGCATCTCCAGAATGGGAATGTATCTTATACTCTACGACATCTTAATTCCCCATCAGCAAGGGACAGTCACAATCTGGCTGTCATTGCCTGACAATGAACAAACTTGTTAAACCTGGGGGCATGACTGGAAAGTCCTGACTTTCAGTCAATGGAATCATTCGAGGAAGTCCCGTGGGTTCTGGTTGTTGTCTGAAAACCTTCTGCTGATACCTCAGGAAGGCACTTGCAGAATAGTGTGAAAAGAAATCCCAATAGTCATAAAGGAGCATCTTCTAAGAAATGCTGTGTCACCTACATTCTTGAAGGTGCAGAAGACAATGGGTAGAGAAACAAGAACCTTGACAACTCTGGTCTGAAAGTGATTCAATAAAGATAGACTCTGAATGCAAGAAAAACAAAAACAGAAAGGAAAACAAACAAACAAAAAATTCTTTTAGGAATTTCTTAACCAATTGAATGTGCTTCCATTTTCCTTCCTATATATGCACAAGAGTAATATGTGATTTCAAAAGTTCAACATTTAGCTAAGTCTAAAACAGCTTTTTCAACATGTATACAACAAAAATTCTATGCAATAATAATGCATTTAGTAATACTTTCATTACACATTGTTTTCTTCCTTAGTGATACATAAAATGATGATGCATCTCACATTTGTTTTAGATTTGAGGGACTACAGTACAGAGAAGGCCAATACAGTGGCTCACACCTAGTCAGTTCTCAACAAACTATAGATGTTGTTGTCAGGATTTTATAATTGTCAAATTAATGTAGGCAGGGGGCAAGAGAATTAAAGTGTTTAATTAAGCTACATTTAGAAACTGCAATATACTGATTAGCTCTGCAGCCAACAAAGGAAGATTTCTGCTGCAATTGCTAACAGCTCATTTCCCATACCTACAAAGGAGAAACAGGAAAAACAGAGTCCTTAAGTGGTGCCTTACACAAAATAAAATCATTCATTCCCTATGGCAAAAAACTATAGGGAACCTATGGATTAAAGGCTCAAAACTGCCAGCAGGCCTTTTATGTTACATACCCTTGCCCTTCCCTTTCCTCGCTGCATGTCCATATCAAAGGAAATGGGTAAACACAGTCTTTAAACTATACTTCACAGGAACTAAAGAATGATATATAAACTGAATTCCATGAACACTCAGGGTCCTCTCAGTGTCTTTCTCTGTCCCTCTTAGTGCCTTTCTCTGTCCCTCTTAATACCTTTACTGTCTCTCTCACTGTCTTCATCTCTGTGGTCTCTGTCCCTCTGAGTCTCTCTTAGGCTCTCTCAGGCTCTCTCTGAGAGGAGACCACACTCTGTCTATGAAGTGTTACCCCTTCTCCAATAACTATTCTTTTGATTCTAACTTTGGTGTGTCTGTTGAATTCTTTCTACACTCTCCGCCAAAGACCTTCTTCTCTCAGTGCAATGTTCGGTCTACCCTCGCTCAGGGGAATTTGCCCCGTCCTGCATCAAAATCTGGTTGAATCAAGAGGCAATATTCGAGGATAATCTGAAAATTTATTAAGTAAAATCCCCTAATTTGAGCATGAGCCAGATGATGCTATGTTATAACTATGTTATGAACATCAATGTCTCCTCTAAGCTACTGATTTCATTTGTAAAATGAAACACAAATAATGATTGTGAAGTGTAATTTGAATTATATCTTTCCTATCCTCTTTCTCCAGCTACCTTGTTGATGTAATAGAGAGTCCAAAAGCATAACGAGGCAGGCAGAGCAATAAAAATAGACATTAAAACAACTCTGACCCACTAGCTGACATGCCCATAACTCAATCCTGTGTGTTGCTAAGCTTCCAGTACTTTTGATTAAATCTAACTGGAATTTCAAGGAATTTGGAAGAAAAAAATTACATCTGAGTATGGAATTCTCCCAACATGGCTCCAAGTCAGGAATATACTCAAAGAATATAAATTAAAGATGAAAAGATCTAAAAATCTCTAAGTATTCTGTAAAAAAAATAAGTCATGTTTATTAAGAATATTTTAAATTGCATGAAAATACCTATTACGACCAAATGGATAAACAGAGGTATAGGAATGTGTGTGGAACCTTTGTTTTACACAAACAGTAAAATGTGGAGTAATTTCCCTTCTGAATGGCAAAAAATTTCCACTTGACAGATGTTTACTTAAAACAAAGCACATTTTATATTCTTTCAATATTAAGTGATCTAGCTAAAACATACTGAAAAATTGTCTTAGAAATTTTACAGAATTAAATAAGAATTTTTATTTGATTATTAGTTCAATGCCAGAACATTACTTTCTGTCGAAAGTTGTCATAGACAAATCAAAATGAAAATACAATGACCCAAAATCTATGTGACATAGCAAAAACAGTCTTAAGGGAAAAATTCATATCAATACAGGCCTAACTCAAGATTTTAAAAATCTCAAATAAATAATCTAACCAACACCTAAAGGGATAGAAAAAGAACAGCAAACAAAGCCCAAAGTGAGTAGAATAAAGGAAATAATAAGATCAGAGGAAAAATAAAATAGTCTAAAAGCACAGTAGAAAAAAAAAATCAATGAAACTAAGAGATGGTTCTTTAAAAAGGTTAACAAAATCAACAAAACTTTAACCAGACTCATCAAGCAAAAAAGAGAGAGGACCTAAATAAAGAAAATCAAAAGTGAAAAAGAAGTGACAACTGATATCACAGAATTACAAAAGATCATTAGAAAACACTATGAAAAATCATATGCCAACAACTGGACAACCTGGAATAAATGATAAATTCCTAGAAATATACAATCTTCCAAGATTGAATCAAGAAGAATTAGAAAATATGAAAGACCAATTACTACTAACAAAATCGAATCAGTAATCAAAAAACTCCCAAAAAACAAAAGTCCTGGACCAGACGGATTCACAGGAAATTTTTCCAACATTCAAAGAAGAATTAATACCTATCTTCCCCAAGCTATTCCAAAAAATTCAAAATGATGGAAGACTCCCAATCTCATTTTACAAGGCCACCACTAGCCTGGTTCCAAAGCCAGACAAAGACATTACAGAAAAAGAAAATTATAGGCCTATATCCTTGATGAACATAGATACAAAAATCCTCAACAAAATATTAGCAAGTCAAATTCAGCAATATATTAAAAAGACCATACACCATGATCAAGTGGGATTTATTCTTGGGATGCAAAGTTGAATCAAAATCCGCAAATCAACATGATACACCACATAAACAAAATGTAGGATAAAAATCATATGATTATATCAATAGATGCAGATAAAGCATTTGACAAAATTCAACATCCATTTGTGATAAAAAAAAAAAACTCTGAGCAAAGTGGGGATAGAGCAAACATATAATTCAATAAAGTAGCAGAATACAAAATTAATATTCAGATTGGTTTCATTTCTATACATGAGTAATGAATAATAGAAAAATTAAGAAAACAGTCCCATTTACAATTGCATCAAAAACAGTAGAATACCTAGGAATAAATTTATCCAAAGAAGTAAAAGACTTGTATTTAGAAAATTATAAGAAAATGAATAAAAAAATTAAAGAAGATACAAAAAATAGAAGCATATACCATGCTCATGGATAGGAAAAATTAATTTTGTTAAAATGTCCATACTACCCAAAACAACCTGTGGATTCAATGCAATCTCTATCAGAATTTCAACGGCATTTTTGCAGAACTCAAATAATCCTAAAATTTATATGAAACAATAAAAGATCCCCAAATAGCAACGGCAATCTTGAGAAATAAGAACAAGTTTGGAGGTATCACCTTACCAGATATAAAACTATACTACAAGGCAATAGTAATCAGAACAGCATAGTACTAGCATAAAAATAGACACATAAATCAATGAAATGGAATAGAGTCCAGAAATAAACCCGTGCCAATACAGTCAATTAATCTATGAAAAAGGAGGTAAGAATATATAATGGGGGCAAAAACAATCTATTGGGAAAGCTGAACAGATACATGCAAAAAAATCAAATTAGACCACCTTCTTACATCATATATAAGAATAAACTCAAAATGGATTAAAGTCTTAAATATATGACCCCAAACCAAAAAATTTCTAGAAGAAAACATAGGCAGTAAATTCTCTGTCAGAGTAAACTCTCTGACATTGCTCTTAGTAATACTTTTTTCTGGCATGTTGCCTCAAGCAAGGGAAACAAAAGAAAAAAATTAATGAGACTACATCAAACTAAAAAGTTTTTGCACAGCAAAGGAAACCATCAATGAAACAAACAAACAAAAAACCGCACTGAACTGGAGAAGATATTCACCAATGACATATCCAATTAGGGGTTAATAGCCAAAATTTATAAAGAATTTATGCAACTCAACACCAAAATAATTAACAATCTAATTTAAAAATGGGCAGAGGACCTGAACAGACATTTCTGCAAAGAGGATATGTAGATGGTCGACAGATAAAAAGATGTTCAATGTCACTAATCATCAGAGAAATGCAAATTAAAACCACAAAGAGATATCACCTCACACCTATCAGAATGGCTATGATCAATAAATCAACAAACGAATGTTGGCGAGGATGTAGAGAAAAGGGAATCCTGCACTGTCTACAGGATTGCAAATTGGTGCAGCCACAATGAAAAACAGTATGGAGTTTCCTCAAATAATTAAAAATAGAACTACCTTATTACCCAGCAACATACTTCTGGGTATCTGTCTGAAGAAATCCAAAACACTAATTCAAAAAGATATATGCACTCCTATGTTTATTGCATCATTATTTCCAAAAGGCAAGATATGGAAGCAACCTAAGTGCCACATCAATAGACAACTAGATAAAGAAGAGATGATACACATATACAAATGAATATTAGTTGACCATAAGAAAGAATAAAATCTTACCATTTGAGACAACATGAATGAACCTGGAAGGTATTACGCTAAGTGAAATAAGTCAGACAGAGAAAGTCAAATACCATATGATCTCACTTATGAAAGGAATCTAAAGAATAAAATAAACAAACAAAACAGACACAGACTCATAGATGCAGGGACACGTTGATGGTTTCCCAGTTGCAGAAAGGTTGGGAGTCAGGGTTAAAAAGATGAAGGAATAAGTACAAATTGGTAGTTATGAAATAGTCATGAGGATGCAAAGTACAGCATGGGGAAAAGAGTCAATAATATTGTGATAGTGTTGTACGGTGACAGATGCTCTGGACTTATGGTGATCACTTCTTTAATAGTAAATATAATAAATATAAATCATAAATATAAACATTGAATAACTATGGCATACACCTAAAACAAATATGATATTATATATTAACTATATTTTATAAAAAATCTTTTAAAAAAGAAAAAATTAAAAATTAAAAAAAAAGTCAGAATATCAGCTCATTCCCTATCAAAATTACTCTGTGGAAGAATTTTCTTGATAATAGTTATTTTCTGAAAACTAGTTCAAATATATGAATATGAATATATATATATATATAGTAAGTCCTCAATTAACATCATCGATAGGTTCTGTGACTTAAAGCAAAACAATGTGTTACAAGACCAATTTTACCAGAAGCTAATTAATATAAACGAGAGTTAAGTTCCTCTAACATCTTATCAATGTTGTAACAAAACAACATTGAACAAAACAGCATTATTCAAGGATCTGCTGTGTGTGTGTGTATACATGCATATACATTATATGTATGTATGTATATGTGTGTGTACATGTATCTTTTAAGATTACTGGATGTTTTTACATATGTATAACTTTAAAAAGATCCAGTAATTCTAATGAAATTGCTTTAAATTATACCACTGCATGATTATGGTTCCCTGCAGTCTATTCCAGTCACAGGACCCAACGTGCTGGTTTTCTTTCCTATAAAGAAGGCCCCTACAAAACGAGCCAGGTCACATCCATGTTGTTAAGATGAATGACCGCCAGAGGGCAGCAAAGCACCTCAAAATACCTTTACTTCAGTTGTAGTTCCCCAAGTCGGATCATGGAATTAGGATGTGTTTTTCTGTTTATGTCTTGTAAATGTTTTATTATATTCATTAATAAAGCAACATTTTTAAAACCTGAAAATATGAGGTATTAGGACATTGATTTTTTTTCTAATAGATATGTCTGACCACATCCCCAAATTTCTCTTTATGAGTAATGTTCCCATTTTTTTTTTTTGGTGGCACTTAGGATTGACATATTAATGTAGAATGGAAGATAAAGACTTCCAGTTCTAACCAAGTCGCCTATTAAATTAAACTGGATGATTTTGGCAGCAGGATCCTTCGCAAGATTGATGTTCTATTATGTGAGTCTGAAAAGCAAGACAAAGGAGAATTGCCGGCGCCTGTGAAGTCCCATCTGAGTCCTACATCAAAGGAAATAAAATGTATTCCTTAAACTACTTTGTGATTCTCTTTCAGTATAAATTCGTTGCAAACTGAGGAACAATACACTAGAGAGATATAATGTGCTCAGAACACCACTCGATAATAATTTTATTTGGACCATAAATAAATAATCACGTAAATAATAGAACGTCTATTGATTATCCCAAAAAGAATGACAGACAGTGGTATTGTAGCATTGATTCTTTTTCATAGGATTTTAAATCATTCTCCTGGAACTGGAAATCCTTATAGACACAATGGTGATGAGAAAACAGACAGCAGAGACAAAAGCAACAAGGAAGAGATACGAGGGTATGCAGTTACATGCACAAAGAGGGAATAAAGCCGGTTGCATTGTGCCATGGCATCTGTTTTGCCTTCACACTGGCGTGGTGACGTGGACCAATTTGAAGGGTACAATAGTGGAATTCAAAATTGCAACGTCAAGGAGAACTGATGCTGTAGACTCAGAGATGTGCATGAGATTATTGCAAACCTGATGAAAGGCATGAAAAGGCCTTTTATTAAATACAAAAATGAGAATAAAAAATCCCTGCCGCAATAAGTGTTTTGAACCTGAGAAGTAATAGAGCTGATGTGGCTGAAGAGTTTACAGAAATGGAAACTAAAACAGCAGGAGATGGGACGATGCAACAGCAACAGGTAAAAACATCTGGGCAGAAAGTTGGCGGCATAAATATAAAAGACATTAAAAAGGTTCAAAATAGAAATGGTTTGAGTCGAAGAAAGAAAATACCCATGGTACCTTATTAGGGCATCATTCCTCAGAAATAAATACAAATATATTTGAATAACAAAGACATTTCTATAAGCCTCAGGTAGATAGAAAGCTGGAATTATTAGCAGGAAACCTCCGCGTTTTTTTTCTTACTTATTTAATTTAAAATCAAGAATATTGAATTTAAATGTTAACCAGATAAAGGATACAAGACAGGAAGTCAGAAGCCTATAGGTTTTATTATTTGTTTGTAATGTGATTTGGACAGGTAGCTGAGCTTTGCTGACTCTCAATTTCCTATAGTGTAAAATAAGAGGGTTAGACTAAATAAACTATATCCTTCAAAAGCGGAGCCGGATGTCCATTTGCCAAGATTTTTCTAATCCATGCTTTAGTCTCATACATGAATAACCAGGACATTCATTAATCATGATTTTGTTTGTAGGTTGCACATTTACCTAACTTTATTTTTAATCTGATAAACATTATTTGAAAACAAGTTTAAAGTTGGAAATAAGCTAAATGTTTGATGATAGGATATTAATTTTTATTACTATAATTCATTCAAGAAACTGCCAGCTATCCATTCGAAATGATGTACAAGATCACCCTGTGACTTGGGGGACATGTTCATGCCAGTTTGCTACAGGGAAAAAAAGAAGCTGCAAAAAGGATCACATTTTTGTTTTTTTTAAAAAAAGAAAAAAGATACCTAAATATTAAATGATATTCATCTCTAGTGGTAGGATCATTTTAAGTGAAAAACAAAAGGTGAAAAAACAAAAATCAAAAATTTAATAGCAGTTTTCGATTTGTGGGATTGTGATTTTATGTCTTTTTTGTGTGTGGATGTGCTTTTCTATAACAAACAGGAGAAAGACAACTGCTATCTTGTTGAAGACTCCAATTCTACTGAAGCCCAAGCAAGGAAGCAAAGCTCAGAGTGCCATGGTTCACCCACAAGAATATTGAGCATTGTTTTCAAGCAGACGTAACCTTTTCCTTTGGCTCACTGGCCAATTGGCCTCCCATCAAGAACAACCACTTTCCTGGTCACTGAGAGGATATGAATCAGGTCTCCAGGCTAATGGAACACAATGAGAACTTGCCCCTGGAAACCCTTGTGTGACCTCACACACCACACAGAGGCCCCCTCTAATTCTACCAGATGATGAAACACTGACAAGTGGCAAATTCAGGCAAACTAGAAAGGACCAGTACAGTAAATGAAAAAAAGAAAAAAGAAAATAAAGATTTTTCTCGGTTATTTTATTTAAAAAGCTTATAACAGTAATAACACATGAAGGAAATTCACCCAAGTATTAATCATGATTAGCATTATGTGGTGGAACTATAAGTGCCTTAAATTTTCATATTTTTGCTTATCCGTTTTATAATTTTCTATAATAAATACTGTTTTGTAATTTTTAAATGAATTACTTTTTTTGTCAATTTAAGTAAGCTACTAATTTGAGATCCCATATTTATAAATAGGCCAACATAGATAACAGATCTCTAAAGGATGTAATGGTTCAAAAATTACGGGGATTTTTATTAAATTTATTCAAAGTAGAAGTGACTCTTGCTTTAAAGGCAACCAGGTTTGACTTTCACCCTACTGGCATCCTATGTGGGGCCTTTCCTTAAAGAAACTTAATTTTTCCTCTTCTTACCAAGACACTTTTCTCTACTTTTCATTTGGGACACAGCCCCTCTCATTCCTGCTGATATTTTTAAATTGAGATATGATTGGCATGTAACATTAGTTTCAGGTATACAACATAGTGATTCCATATTTGTATAAATTGTGAAACTGAGACCTACATCACTTGTAAAATTCTTAATCTTTTAGCAGGAACTGAAATGGGACATCTCTTGCAGAGTTAATCTTTTTAGTAAACCTAGTTAAGTTTTCTTCCCTCCTTTCTTTGGAAAAAAGCCCTCTCCCTCAAATTCTGGTAATCGCCCTAGTGACTCAGATCCTCTGGCTATTGATAAGGGTCATCAGCCCATTATTAAGTAGAAATGGTGTTAAACTAGGCAGGGCCCTTAGGGTCTGAGTGGGGGAAGGGGGACTTTAAGCCAAAGGTCTTTCTTTTTTCTCTTTAGGAAACATTAACCAAGCTTGTTTCCCTTTACTCACTTAACAGGCAAATCAATAGTAGAAATTAATAGATTATGATTTAAATAAAGAGTTCGTATTTTCTTTTCCTTGTCTAGGGACGAATGTGGCACTTCAGCTGGAAACCCAACACCCCATCCTGACTGAGGCAGGAAGGGAAAGAGCTCCATGAAACCCCTGTAGGCAGGGACTATGGCCATTCTCAGCAGGAAGCAGATACAGAGGAATAGACCTCCCGTCCCTCAACATCCATACCAATAATAAGGGGGTTCATGGCTCTTAGAAAAGAAGTAGGCAGGAAAGTTAGTTAGGGGGTTTCGGGTCTGCCTGCAAAGACACTGAGGTCATCCTGTCTTAAAAGGGGTCCACCCTAATCAGCCCAGGAGCAAGCCAAAAGGCATTTTTTTTTTTTTTTAACTCACACAGAGAAACCAGTAGGCAGAGATTTAGGTACAGTTTAAACCAGTCACTCACACCTGCGCAGTGAAGACCCCAATGACCTTCAACTCACCTGAGTTTCATTATAGCATCATTATAATATGATGCATATACCCAGAAGTTCATTAATATCATCATAATAGACTGAATTCTGGGAACAAACATGCACAGAAAGCAAAATGATGAATCACTGAGTCCTGTCAATCTTAGTTGTCAACCAAGGAAGCCCACTCCTCTAAGAAAAGTAACTACCCACAGCAAAAAAGGGATTAAAACCCTGAAGTCTTTGTTACCAGGCCCTTTTGAGCCACGCTTCTCTTGCTGAGGCCTGCTTCCACATCTGGAAGTGTACTTTCCCTTCTAACAAAACTTTTCTACTATATCTCAGTGTCTTGCTCAATTCTTTGTTCAAGACATAAAGAACCTGGACAATGTGCAGGGAGAGGACCCCACCCTCCAGTAACAAAACGATCACCATGATAAGTCTAGTTATATCCATCTCCACATATAGTTACAATTTTTTTTCTTGTGATTAGAACTTTTAAGATCTATTCTCTTAGGAACTTTCCAATATGCAAATTATAACAATATCATTAACTATAGTCACCATGCTATATATTACATTCCCATGACTGACTTATAACTGGAAATTTATATCTTTTGATCCCCTCACCCTTCTCATCCACCCCTCACCCCAGCCCCAACCCTTTCCTCCTGACTTTTATACACAATCAGTCAGCAAGGATCATCCTCTGCACTCCCACCCCCTAAGCCCCCAGCTTCCCAGCCCTTCCATGAAGGAACACAACGGCCTTCCCTCATCGCTGTGCAAGTCCCTAGGCTTTTGGATGTTTGGACAAAGATCCCAGACCAGTGCCTATTGGGAGGCTTTATAATTTTCCATGTGGCAGAACAGCTTTGAAACTGTCCCTGCCCTACATTGCCTCCAGCATCCTTAGGGCTTATCACAGCCATGCTTCCCACCCAACTCTTGATTCTCAGCCCTGAATCTCTATCAGGGCCGGGCATGACCAAAGGCCAGAGGAGACTAGCACTGGCTCTATAACTTTTGGGGCTCTTCCTTTCATGAAATATGAATGGCTGACACCTATTACATGCAACCCTGAATGGAGAAACAAATTGTCATCCCTAAACTAATAAATGAATACGTGCTTTGGAAGACCAAAGACTCACTTCCTTGAACTTCTGGGGAGCAGGTTTAGGCCTTTCTTTCCTAAGTAAGTATCACAGAGAGCAGAAGCGTCAGGCCAAAACATAATAGGTATCATGGGTATAGACCTTATTTGCAAAGTTATCACACATTCATCATCTATGTCAATGTTCATAGCCGTGAGGTAGTTTTTATACCTTCATTTTACTGGTATGAAAACTGAGGCTTACAGAAGTTAAGATGGTCAGCATAAGTCAGACCAATGGCAAATGTTAGAGGGAGACTTAAGTACAGGACTTTTGGCATACTAGGTGGTCTCTGTTGTACCACAGCTCACTTTGGGAGCCTTTTTGAGGCTGAACACTTGCAGAATTATGAGTTAGGTGTGTGTTTCAGGAGGTTTGCTTCAGACAGAGATAAGTGGAATTCCTAACAAGGAACCAACCTGCATCTGAGAGGTAGATATTGGGCAATATTTCTCAGTTTGTACTCATTTTGGACATTTTGAGTAGAGAAATCTTCCATGGGAAGGATCTGTCCTGTATGTTTCTGAGTATTTAGCATCCCCGATTCCTGCCTACTAACTTCTGATTGGGAGCATCCAAAATGCCCCCACACATTTCAGACATCCCCGGGGCTTCTATGCCTTCCCAGGACAAGAACTATTGCAGGAATCTGAGAACCTCTGATTTAAAAGCAGTGCCTATATTGCTAATAGCTGACAACTCACAGTAATAATTACACCAATAGGAAGATAATTACTGGAGAGGGCAGTTAATTTGAACTGGACTGACCTGGACTAACTCGTAGTTTGCACCGGACATCAGATTTGATGGTTGATGTAATCAACAAGCATTCAATAGGTTGGCTGCCAAGATAAATGCATTACAAGCATAATGAGTGTTGCATAATGTCATTAGAATGGAAAAAAAAAAAACAAATATCTACTTCTTTGACGGAGCATGTGTCTCTCTGTTGTCCCTCAGTTGGTGATGATGAGCTTTTTAGTGTCCCAGACCCTCATTAATGTTAAAATTCTTTCTAATTGGCAAAGGGAGCTATTGAGACAGTGCTAATGGATCCTGGCAGAAGTAGCAGTGTCAGGTGCTGTAAATGAGAAAATCTAGGCAGCGACCTTTCAGAAAAGAGGCAGACGAGAATTAGAAGCCTCAGTGACTCCTCCACCTCCATGGAAACAAGTAGGTTCTTTTACCAGCACACAATGCTTTTTCACAGATACTGTCTTCAAGGGCCATTTTCTCCTGGATGTTGTTAACAGATGAATGAGCTTTCCTGTTTGACTAGGAGAGGGATTGTGTGCTAGACCCTTTGGGGAGACTGCTCCCATAAATTCAACTTATCTCCATCCATAGCAAACCATTTGAATCACAGGAGCAGCTGGTGAAAAGGGGCTTTGTGCTGTGCTGCTTTCCCCATCAAAAGCCTTGCCTGGTTCTCAGACAGCTGAATTCGGCTTCTTTCATTTTCTCTTGGATGGCTTTAGGGATACAATTTGCTTTTCCCTGAGTAAAGATTACACAGCAAAAGTAGCTCTGATCTTATTCTCCCCAATTTGCTAGATGTTATCTCTCTCTCTAAAGGGGGGGGGGGGTAGGGTCAGAAATTCAAGTCATCTGCACTCATGCAGAGGGCACAATAGTTTACCCTAGCTATTATTTATTGGGCACCTTTTCAGGTTTGTACAAGAGGGACTGCAAGGGTTTCAAGAAAGTATTTCGATGCCATTTTTGTTTCTGAGTCATTGGTGCATTGAATGCTCTGAAAGTCCTGTGGAGTTGTGTAAAATCCTTTCCACAAGAGGGGATGTGGGATGCTCATGTTATCTCTCCAGAACCTTGCATCATAGGTAATGATTCCAGAAAACATACTTGTTGAGGTTCCTAAAATAGATTCAGTTACCTCTTTTAATCTCAGGATTAAATCTAAGATTGTTTAATCTCCTAAATGGTTGAGTCAAACTTATCAGGAAAAACCAGTTACAGCTCACCACTAACCTCTTCCCAACATTCTCAAATCTCCAATAATTTTAAATAGTTATCTTCACTTGACCAAAATAACTTCCCAGTAATAAATCATCTTATTTTCTGTGTTGGTCAATGTTCCCCCATGTAAGCGGCTACATAATACATTCATTCCTGAGTTGAGGGCTAGGGTTTTTTTTTTTCCTCTCCAAATGGATGGACAAAGAAGATAATAAGATCTCAACTGTCCTTTGATTCTAAGGGCAGTGCTAAGTTTTAAGCTTCAAAGAATAGTTTC
The DNA here is from genome assembly GCF_014176215.1 of Rousettus aegyptiacus. NCBI lineage: Eukaryota > Metazoa > Chordata > Mammalia > Chiroptera > Pteropodidae > Rousettus > Rousettus aegyptiacus. Next base: position 109,834,203 of record NW_023416284.1, read on the forward strand.
ATATAAATGATTTTCTGGTATAAAACTACTCTTACCCTTTAACTTCTTGGTTCTCGAATCTGTTTCCCCCTCCCCTTCGTGGTTTAATGATTTTGTTATTTTATTGCCCGGAATGTTTTAATATATTAAACGGGAGATGCCTCCCTCTTTGGCTATAGATAGGACAAAAATATGGTGTTTAGAACTTTCTAAGATATTCCTAACAGTGTAGTTTATTCAAATAACTACTTTAGTCAAATTTACTCCCAATAGTCTAGTTCACTAAGGCCAGAAGACCACTCAAGGTTATAAGACCATGAGTTCCAATGTGATGGTAAAATGCTCTCACAACTCTCATTCGTCAAAGCCTCACAAAGGGGCAGGGTGGGGAGCTGGTTTGTTGTTGAGCAGTTTCATTGATCTGATGGATTTGACTCTGAACCTTTACATCATCTGTAACAAATCATTTTTCTCCAAGTCTGTTTTCATTTCAGCACAGCCTCCACACTTATAGTAGGAAGCCACTGCAATGTATGGGAGGATTTTAAAGTCCCTCGAAGAATTCCAACCCCTAATAAAGAACACAGGAAAAGAAAACATTTCATACTATTTTTTACTGAAGACTAAAATTATCACAATTAGAAATGTAGCCTTTGACTTAAAGATTTGTCTCACCTGAAAATTAACTCAAGCGAAGGATTAATGAAAGGTCTCTAACCTTATAGCATTTACCCTTATATGTTACTGAGGTTATTGGATTCCTTTTCTGAGATCACATTTCGATAGAAGAGATTTAAAAAGGATGCAGACAGCTGCAACCGGAGGGAACATGGGAGTGCAAAAGGGACTAACAGGTGAGACAGTCTGGCTTAACAGACAAAACCTTAATTACGGCACAGCCTTGCAAAGGCCGAGCCCATGCAGTGCTCGCATTCCTCCCAGGACACATCCCCCTGCAAATTGTGGAGACCACTGGACACGTACGAGGGCAAGCTTTTAGCTTGGACAGTCAGTTCTTACAGCAGGAAAATCTGATGAGTGTCTGGCTGAGAACATGTCAATTCTCAGAAGCCAAGTATCAGAAGTGAGAATGGGCTGTTCCCATTTGAAAAGACATATGTTTTTTCAAAAAAAATGCAGCAACATCCAAATGTATAACCAAGCAGTGCCAAGAAAGCAACTAACCAAGAGGAGGATTTCATGTAAAGTCATATTTCTCTCTTGCAAGCAATATATCTTGAGGAGCTCTGCCCTCTGTCAGGTTGCAAACAAAGGGAGAATTCTTCACTCCTGAGACCATGTGGCAGGAGAAATTAGGTTGATGGGACTTGGTTTGAACTCTACGCCAACATCTCTCAGAAGGACAAATGCAGGTTTCTTCCAGATGAGTGTTCCCACAGTACCACAAGTGGAAAATTGTTTCATGGCAAGAAAAAGAGCACAGTGATTTTAGTAACCGATGAAGCAATAACTGTAAGAGGGTTTATTCCCACTGGGTTAATTTGTGTTTAGAGAGAGAACTGGTCAACCATGAAAGACTAATGGTAACTTAAAAAGTTTTAGGATGTTCTTTATACTATTAAAAATACACCTGTATACACTTTACCTTAATTTACTTAACAAAAACTGTAATCTCTTCAAAGTTACATTTAGACTAGAGGTCTAAAATTTCAAAAATTTATAAAGTGTCCGTGATCTTACAAATAAATGCAAATAATGGCATTTCAGAAACATATCAATTTAGTAACTTTTCTCTTTTACTCAAAATCAATATTTAAAAATTTGGAACTGATTAAAATGTCCTTATTCATTGATTATTCTACATATATGATGTGTGGGAAATTATCCTCTAATGCTGTTCGTCTATTCAACAAACTTTTTCTTTTTTGCTGCTAGTATCCCAATTTTGTTCGCTTATGATAACTATCCATGTGAATCATGGAGCCTGATTAGTCTAACCCCACAGTGGTCATTTTATTTCCTGTGCCAGTGATTAATCTAGGAGTGGGCACATGACTCAGATCTGGCCAATGAAATGTGAGGGGAAGATTTCTGGGGTTTTCTAGAAAAAAATATCCTCTCTCTAAAAAGACAGGAATAAATGAAACAGTCACATTCTTCTACAGGATAATTTCGCGTCTAGAAATAATGCTTTGAGACAATGAGGGGAGATGACCAATCGTTTATAATACCCTAAAAATGGCAGAGCAGAGAAAAAGAATCCAGATGATTAAGCCAATGAATTAGCCTGCTCTGGAGCATCTACCACTTGTTATATGAAACGATAAATACTCTCATTATTTAACCCTATTCACCCCGAGTCTTCTATTTGGAAGTGAAATAATTCTTAAAGGTACATCATAAATACCCATAAGCATTTGAGTACAATTGCTTTAGTTAAAAAAAAAAAAACATGCAATGAAATTAAGTATTCTGAATTTGTGTTAATCTCAACATTCTAATCATGAATTGCTCAATAATCTCCCCCTTTGACTGAACAAAGTGGGGCTGGGGTGGTATTTGCAGTGTATTTATAATTTCATATTTTATAAATGATGCTAAAAATTAAGATAAATAATTCTAGAAGAACCTTACCCTTTTAAGTTATTCCATCACCTATTGATTTATATAAGTTATGATTCATGAACTAGACAAAAATAAAATTTTAACTCTCTGCATCTATAGACTTTAAACTTACATTCTTTAGGTATGTGAATTAATCAAGAAGACATAAATGGCCTTTTTTATAGTAGTTTTAGGTGGATGATAAAATAAACAACTTGACTTATTGAAGTAGAAAAAACTAAATATGAAATGGTTTATTTTTCTGCAGATGAAGGGAAATCTTGGTCAAGTGAAGAAATAGACACGCAGGGCAGTAACGACTTTGTTAGTTGATTAAAATTCCATTTGGTCAAAGTTGGAGCCAGGTCTTCCCTTCACATTATCTTTTTCTCACTCCCATTAAAATTCATTTACACTTACTTTCCTTTGTTTCAGAATTATCTGCCTTCAGCTGCTAGGGAAAGTTTGTTTATATTTCTTGGGAGCCTAGCTTCAAGGTCACTTCCTACCATTAATTCGCTGTCAGTGAGTGTCACTTGGGGCATTTCCTGTTCATATTCTCAATAGTGCTGAGGAGGAGAAATTCCCAATGGTCTCTAATTTTTAATCTTCTATTATAGTCTTCAAATATGACCTAGTATATCATTCACTTCATTTAACTGTGATTATTTTAGTGGGCAAAAAGTCAACATAATTTCTGAGATGGACTCTATAAAATGGGCAGTACAATATTTTCTTCCACCTTTGGAAATGAACTAGGTTGAGTACACATTGCTTAGAAGTCAATGCAAATAAGTACAAGACTTAAATCCAGAATATCTACTATCAGCTGAATATCAAGAAAGTATTGTTTTCGCCATCTTTATTAACTAAAGACAAAAGACCTTTTCCTTAAAACATTCAATTAAGTAAAAAAATAATTTTAATCATTGATAGCTTAAAAGAAGAAATAATGTGTTAATGTAATAATTGTTTTCACTTTCTGATTGGATATGCAAAATTGTAAGGTGAAAGAAAGCTTATTGAAGCTTTCTGGTGAACATATATTAAATTATAGAGAGCTTTAAATATCTAATCTTGTTTGCTACATTTCATAAAAAGAAAAATCTTTTAAAATTCCTGTTGGTATTATTCAGCTATTAGAAAGAATTCTTCTCTAGTCTATAAGTGCTCAGAATATCTCAGTAGTGCATAGTGCCCAGCAAGATAGAATTTTTAAAAAATTTTCATCCAAAGTGCTCATTCTTTTAAACACTTAATTAAGCTTTTTTCCCCAGACTATCGGTGTTAAGTCTCATGTGAGTAAAAGTACAAAATATCAAGGAAGAATATAAAAGACTATTTACATAAATGGAGAAACATGTTCCTGAAGGGAAAAATTTCCCACAGGCAATGTGACAAAATGATTCTAAAATTTATGAAAAAACTAAACTGGCACAAATAGCTGAGCAAATTCTGCAGCAATAGTAAAAAAGAGAGAGAGTCTTACTCTCAGATATGAAGGCATATTATAAAGTTATAATAATTCAATCACTGTGGTAATGGTATGAGAATAGACATAAATCAATTCAGAACAGAAAAGAATAGTTGAAAAAACCATGGACAATCAAAAACCATCCTGCAAATCACACAGCAAAAGGAATGCCAGATGTAAGAGGAAGTTAAATGTAAAATTGTGTCCATGAAAGACCTGAAAAAAAAAAAAACATGAGTGAAAAGTATCTGATCTTGGAGCCCAGAGACTTTTCTCGGCATAAAACAGCAAAAGAAAAAAACCTAATGTATATGACTCTATAAAAATGTAACTCTTCCTATTAAAAAAAATCTTGAACAAAATAGAAAGCAAACAACTGTAAAATCTTTTTGCAATGAATAATAAAAGGAGTCAATAAGTTTAATAGAAAGAGAACTTTTAAATCAATTAGGATGAATGTAATGTTCCCTACCCAGTAGAAGTATAGTCGAAGGACAGGAATAGGCAATTCACCAACAAAGAATTTTATAAATGGCCATAAATATTAAAAAAAATTCATTCAACCTCAATAATATTCAAATAAATACAAATTAAAACAACCACAATGTAATCACAGCCATTAAAACTTGTTTCCTCCTAATTAAAAGCAAGGGAAATGCTTGTGATATATTTTAATTGAAAAAGAATAGTACAACACAGTTTATGTTGATATTTGTAATTATTCAAAAATATGTGTTCATATGTAAGTTTATACATAGAAGAAGACTTGAAGGCTTACAGAAGTTATCTCCAGGTGGTGGGATACAAGGCTATTTTAAATTTTTTTATGTTTTTCTGTATTTGTCTTATACCTTATGAAAACAAACAAACAAACAAACAAACAAACAAATGCCCCTCGCAGAGTCTGATTATCAGACGTTCTTGCCTCCATTCACTCTCCCAGCAGCAGCCACTTGAGGCCACTTCTGCTCCAGGGTTGCCTGATTCAGACCCAAGTCTTTTTAAAAAGTCTCTGTTCCCAGCCCTCCTCACAGGGTTCAACTTCTTCTGCCTTTATGTCCCTCCCTGAGCACATACAGTAAAAAGTGATCAGAGCCTTTCAGTAAAATGTGAGATTTGTCCAATATATGAAAACTAGCAGTAAAATTTGACACACCAGCTAAATATAGGGGGTGCTAACATCCAATTCAAAATAACTTCAGTCCCTTGATGAGGGCATTGCACATGATTAACACAGAACTGTACCCGATGGCTGATGTTATTCCTGCATTTTTCAAATGCTTCCACTTGGCCCTTTTCAAAATAAACTGTGGAATTGGGCTTTATGTGCTTATATGGCAAGGTTGCTCCCTATGATACCATCACAAGGCTAAAGCATAAAATCTAGTTAAGAGTTCTTGCCAAAACATGAATCAGTTGCAGCAGAATATTCTGAGCTCTGTTCCTCTTTTTTTTTTTTTTTTTCCATTCTCTAATATTTCTTCACATCACAGCCCAAACAATCGCTCATAATTAAACTGAGTGAAGGAGCAGCCCTGGCAGGAAATGCAATTGGCAAGGATCCCATAGTTCTTCATTGTCTTCCCCACAGAACAATTACATCAGTTCCTTCCATTTCCAGAGAAAGAACAGATTTCACAGAGCAAGAGATGAAAATAAGAGGAAGGAGGCGGCTTATTTACATATTCCTAATCAGCTTAATATGTAATTTTTTATGGGAAGAGGAAATGCCTTAAAGAATTGAAGGGTCATTTTAAAAACCTGCTTTCACTTCTTCTAGTATCTACATCACATGCTGACCACAACCTCTGCTCACCAGTTACTCATGTCTGCTGAAAACCTTCAGGTTCAAAGGAAATCTAGCCAACGGGTGTGACATATTCCAGAGTCTGGAATCTTGAAGAGAAGTTAAATACCACCCGTGTTTGAAAAGTTAAAAATATATCACCACTCAGTCCTTTAACAACTGCTATTTACTCAGTAGCTTTATTGCAAATTCTAATGCAGAAAAAGGATTTAGAGTCTAAATGTGTACATTGAGATGGGGAAAGATACGGGATGCCTTAAGGGTTGTTTGGCTTCAGCTCGGCTGAATGACAAAGCATTACAGTCCATCTGCTGCATGCTGCTCATGCAGTTCACAGGCAGGCCAGGGGTCAGGGGCCTCACTCACATTGGGGTTTACCAGGTGAAGAGAAGTCAGCTCCAACCTAGGTTTACCCACCCACCCTGATTATCCTGTCCTCATCCCCCGTTTACCAGTTCTTTGCGGTCTGGAATTTATCACGATTTCCTAAGAAAGAATAGTCCCTGGGGCACTTCTCACAAACCCAAAAAGTGCCAGAGGCGTGCAGAATCTACAGTCCAGCCTCCCAGTAAGATCAAGTGAGAGAACCACACACCCCACAGGAGTGTCTCAGCCATTCAGGAGAAATGAGTAACTTTTTGGATGCCAAGAACACATTACAGATTCTCATCTTCAGTCTTTAAATTCCTGACCTCTTACTTTATCCTCCTGGGCTAAAGCCCCGAAGGCCCCAGTCCTCTGGGTCATAAGAGAAGGGAAGACATCAGACCAACAGGAAGGAGTGTTCAGCACCCATCCCTAGTTCCCTACTTGGTGGAGCTGGGGTGAGTTCACTTGTGAACAGGGTAAACTCATGAAATAGGGAGGCCAGAGAGTGAAGGGGACAAGACAACAAGTATTGTGCCCTGGGGGATTGAGGGGACAACTCCAAGATATCGATTTCTCCGTAGAATGAATCCTCAGGATGTGTCCCACACCAGAAAACTAAATCCATGGGACCCCAGACATGCCAATTCCCGAAGGGGAAGGAGTCAAGCCCTGATCCTGTGCTTACAAATAGATCCCTGTACAAATCTACAAATTTAGAGGCAAAGAGGACATCTTGACCCTGCAATTGGACATAAAGCTGGCTCTAACAGTCTCTTCAGCTGAGAAAAATATTCTTTAAAATACAGGAGACAAGAAAAATTAGAGAAAAGCTAGAGAATCTTATCTGAGGGAGCATGTATACAGGATAAGGCCCAGCCTATAAGGCTGGCTGACAGGCATGGTGGTTCTCTCCCTCCTCACTCAGGCTTGTCCTTGCCAACACATCAAGAATATTCAGAAAGTACTGGCAGAGGAAACTCAGTAAAAATGTCCCAATAAAGAAGCAAGAATATAATTTCAACACTAATAATGAAAGTAGCACCATATAAGGCAGGAGTCTCTTGTTTACAAGTGACAGATGCTCAACTCAAAAAGGAGTCAGTAACTTAAGCCAACAGGGGAATTTATCAGCTTAAATAAAGAGGCCAGAGTTTTCAAAAAAGGCTCAGGCACATCTAGATTCAGAGGCTTCAATAATATCATCTGGGTTTTGTCTGTCTCTCCATTTCTTGGCTTTTCTTCCTTCTCTACCTTGGCTTAATTCTGCAGACCAGTTCTCCCACGACTAGGGAAAGTAGCTGTTGTAACAGTGTTGGCCATTCTTTTGTTCCATACCATCTGGAACTCCTCTCTCCGTTTGGGAATTTCCCACCTCATAAGTCTTGGTGGGGCACGTGCCGTCCCATTGCAGAAGAGGGAAATGTCAGATGCTCGATTTCCCAAACTCCTATGCAGCTGGGGCTCAGGCATGTAACCCAGACAACACCAACCAAACACAGCCGTCCTAAATTTGGAGCTAGACACAGATAAAGCAAAGAAAGAGAAAAGAGAAAAAAAGGCAGGAATGTCGAGGCCCTCTCCATGACAGGCTCACGTTCCTGTGCTAGGGCTGACAGCAGCAGTACTGTGGTGGTGTCCAGGTTCTTGTTCTCACAGTGTCAGCTCTGTCGCTTGGAGGGCTTCATGCCTAGCCATAGTGGAAATGGTGTCCTTCCTGGCCCTGTCCTGGGGCATAATTTGGGGCCATATTCCCAGTTGTTAAATATAGTACCTGATTCTCTGGCCACCCCAGGGATTCCTTCTGCTACCCAGTAAACTTTTCATAATTTCTTTTCTGCTTAAATCAGCCAGAATGATTTTCTATTACTTGCAAATAAGAAATTGACTGCAAACAGCTGCTCCCACGTCATAGTGTCCCAGCTTAACAACCCCGGATAAAAAGGAACTTTTCTCTTCTAAGAGTATATGTCAATCCTGGCAAAAATTCTTATTGAACTTTGTGGGGGGGGGATGGGGGGTGGAGGGAGTGGTTATATGCCAACTCCTACCCAGTCATGTTGCTAGAGGCATGAGACTTTATGATTGGCTCAACCTTTGTGAAATGTTCATCTCTATGGCCAAGAACAGTACAGCGTATGAAAGACAATTTCATAGAATTGAGGAGGAGACATTTCCAAAGGAAAGAGCTGTCTGTGATAAACATTTTCTTTTAAACAGAATTTCCCCTAATTATTCACTGGTCATTTAAAACTCACCAATATCAAACTGCAAAGAATTGAAAGAATAAATCTTGTTTGCTAGTTCTACCTCCTCAGGACAAAATAGGATATGATAGCTTAAATGGAAGAAACCAAAAAATATGATAAGAAGGGATCTTGTATGTGGAATTTCTCAAAATAAGAAATATTATGTTTTCTTGCCTCCAAACTTTGGAAAGTTTGTAGAAAACATTTTCAGTAATGTCTAGACATTATTCAAAAACCACTGCTTCTAAGCAAAATACCCGCCCCACCCTCTTCTAATTATCTACCCATTTCTGGTCACCTAGAACACTGTGAGATTCCTCAGTCTTGTGGGAAGATGATTCCTCTTGAGGGAAGTTTGTCAAAAAACTAATCTTTGCTGAGGGAAATAAAGAGCTTCAACCATTACATAGTGTCACCGTGCCCCAGAGAGCAGGACCCCACCAAATCTTACATGTTGCCAGAACTCTTGGGAAGTAATGGCTCACCAGAGGCAAAAAGCCAGTTCAGAGAAAAGTGGGATATACCTAGAGCCAAACGGGAATAGGATAGAAAGAATGTTAGAGAATGAGAAAGAGAACATGTACAAATTACATCAAGGTCAGCAAAACCCTAATATAAATAGTAATAGCTGTATGCTGAGTCCCCGCAGAAGGAGCATTGCTGGATATCTTTGGTTTAGCTCTCCAGATCTGTTCTCCATGCTTCTCCATTTTGCTCACTGACCAAGAAGTCTGAGCTGTATGGACTGCATGAATCGGCTGTCTGTCTCCTTGTCTCCAGTTGGGTTCAGCCAGTAGGAAGCACCAGTGGAAGTCAAAAGAATAGGAGGAAAGTGAGGTCTGGGATTTTACTTCTTGCTTCCCTCCCCACAAGATCACAGCTCCAATCAGACATTCTTCTCCATACAGCCATTCTCTTCACGTTCTGCTCAGGACCCCTGCCTGGTACCCTTTCAGGACTAGAGTGGAGAGTTCTCTCTGCTAGTCTAGCCCCAGTGCTGCTCCGTCCCTTGTTGGCTCCCTAAACTATGCTGACACTTTGTAAATAGTCCCTTTATACAGTGATTTTTACATCCCTAAGTCACATCATTTGAGCATGCCATCAGTTTCCTACCGAAACCATGACTGATACAAAATCAAAACATTCTTTGAAAGATTTAACAACTGATCACGTGGCTTGGGGTGGGTGGGTAAGAGCAGCAAATGGAAAAATTCAAAGGCAGAAAGAAAGCAAGGAGAATGGGAATGAGGAGAGTAGATGTGTGGCATTCAGTTCAGATGTGTTTCTATATTGCATCCAAGTAGAGATGTCAAATATGTGCATGGGGGTGGAAGAGTCACTTTTGGAGATGAAGGCTTAAGAATTATTCACATGTATGTAGTTAATAAAACTAGGAAAATTATGAGGCTGTTCATGAAACGACAGGATGAGAAGAGATGATTGTCACTTTGAAAGTCTCAAAGAACTGAAGTTTTTCAAATGGGTAACATAGAAAACCCTTCATTTCATTTATCAACTTTATAACTGAAATACCTATAAATGGTATGCACTGTTTCTTTGAATCAAGGAAGTGCTTTGTCAGAAGACTTCTGATCTACGTATATGTCAGCATGCATTTCTACATAAATCTTTATCATTGCTGCTGAGGTGACAAAATGGCCCAGAGATAAAACTGACCTCTGGAGGAAAAGATTATACATTCTTAATTAGAAGCAATTTCCTTTGGGAGAGAAATAATTAAGAAGTCAAATTTTAAAAAATTTCTGAGTAATCCCACATAAATTATAATGTCCTTTGTATACTTTTAATCTTTTTGTTTGTTTGTTTCCTTATAGTGTATCGAAAAGCAATATATCCAAGTAACATAGTAAATGACAAATTTAGGTTAAAGGACATGAAACAATTAGCAGGTGGTACTAAGAACAAGATTTGGTGAAAAAACATCAAAATAATGTTTAGAAAACATAAACATTCATCAAGAGCTGAATGGATAAACAAAATGTGATATAACCATACCATGTAGTAGTCTACAATAAAAAGAAATCAACTACTGATGTACTCAACAACATTGTGAATCAAAACATTATGATGAGTGAAAGTAGCCAGAAACAAGAGTCTATAGTGTATGATTCTATTTATATAAAATCTTAGAAATTGCAAACTAATCTATAGTGATGAAACACATATTTCATTTGTTACTGCAGTCAGAGATCAGATGGAGAAATAGAAATGAAAACTTTGGGTATGATGGAATTATTCTGCATCTGGGCTATAGTGGTGGATTCGTGAATATACATATTTGTCAAAATTCTTCGAATTGTACACTTTAAGAGGATACTACTCATTATACACAACTTATATATCAACAAAGATGATTTAAAAGGAAACAGCACGAGAATTGCTGTGGGCAGCTGTCATTTTCACCAGAACACGAGTGTTTAATGGGTAGAAGGAAGAATGATGACTTACACGGAGCAGTCAAAAGAGGGAATAAAACCAACAGAGTGATGTCATCCAAGCAGTGGGGGTAGGGTTTTTAAGAGGAAAGAACTGACTGGTTAATACTATAAATCTAAGAAGAGATCTCTTAAGATAATGATTGAAACATCCATTGGCTGTAACAATTGAGGAGACATTTATAACCTTTGTCAGTGCATTTCCAAAGAGTGTGACTGTGGCCCCCAGCTGCCTGGGTACCCCACAGTGAAGAGGAAAGGGAGGAGGTGGAAGGCAGGATGTAGAAACTTGCATCTTAGATGAGAATGGAAAGCAGGGCAAAATATGATAGTAAGCAGAAGGGGGAAGGGTAAGTGGAGAGAATATTTTCAATTAGAGAAATGAGAGAATCTTTATATACAGAAGGGAATAAATCAGTAGAGAGGGAGAGTTTCAACCTGTAAGAAGCCAAAGAGAGGTGGGCTCCAGAAAGTTGCACTGAATAGAAAGGATCTCATCCCTCATGTGCAAGGGGAAGAGGTTAGGATGAGTAGATATGCAGATAAATCTTTTAGAGAGGGATATCACGTAGAAACATTTATATCTTATCACCTCAATTTTCTCAATAAATTAAGAAGCATGAACATTTGATGTGAGGCATTGAAATAGGTTAAGGGCCTTAAGAAATTTTGAATAGTTACAGAAGAAAAAAAGAAGGGGAATCTGGAAATACTCTAAGACTGGTCTGCAAGGGTGATGATGCACGACCTGAATTTTTTATAATTAAAAATCCATTGGAAGAGTATATGGTGTTCGCTAGCAGAAAGAAGGAATTAAATATAAATAAGGTATAGATGAATATAGATAATGTATAAATAAGTAGGCTAAGGCAAAATAAAGTGTACTCATCAGTCTCTCACCTTCTCCTCTCACTGCTCTTCTACCTAGAAATTTATATTCATAAAAGTTAAAACTGCAAGTTTAGAGGAGGAGGGAATAGGTAAAAGAGTGCTCCAGTACCCTCAAGTACACAGATGTGATCATGTATATGACCTTGACTAGAATAAACTGGAAGCTGGGAGAATGCTAAATTTTGTATGCCATTTAGACCATAAACGTGCACAGTGGTAAATTAAATATGCCTCAGAAAGCTTTCTTATTTTTTTATAAAGCTGAATATTTTATACTCTTGACGTATTATCATTCCTTTAACTATTGTAGACATTTATATTGTTATAAAGATTTTTGCCTTTATTAATGATGCTGCAGTGAATAACATAAGTATGTCATTTTGCATGGATGCAAATATAGCTATAGAATGAATTCTGAAAATGAAATAGCTAGGTGAAAGGGCATGTGATTTAGAATTTAATTTTATAGTCCTAGAGGCAAAATACAAGAGTGCCTATTTCTTCATGACCTCTCCAAAATGGCATTTTAATAAAATCTTCTATCTTCACTAAACTTATAGGTTTTTAAATGACATCTTAAAGTAATTTTAATTTAATTTACATTTGTCTTAATATGAGGGAAATTGGACATCTTTTATATATTTAGGAGTCATTTGTGTTTCCTATTCTGAAATCTGTCTATTCATTGCCTTTGCCTATTTTTTTTTCTACTGGACAGTTGGTCTTTATCTTACTGATTGTTATAAACTTTTATGTATACATTAGATGCTCTTTATTCATGAATTCTATGTTTGCTAAATTCATGAATTCTACCTGCTAAAATGTATCTGTAATCCTTATATAAATACTCACAGTGATTTCATGTCCCTTACAGATATGCACAGAGAGGAAAAAAAGTTAGTCACTCAACACACACTTTCCCAGCTAAGATATCAAACAAGGCCAGGCTCTGCTTCTTGTTTCAGCTCCTACACTGTAAATAAGAGTTCTTTTTATGGTCTACTTAGTGCCGCATTTTCACACTTGTGCTTTTCATTGATGATTTGACTATTTAAAATGGCTCCTGAAGTGTAGCGTTGAAGTGCTATCTAGTGTTTCAAAAAACAAGGAGTCTGCGATGTGCCTTATGGAGAAAATATGTGTATTTAAGCTTTGTTAAGATATGAGTGATGGTACTGCTGGCTGTGAGTATATCAGATAAGATGTCTTTCAACAGAAACACACATAAGATGAGATTACATATTAACTGGTCAACAAAAATGTTGTGATTAAAGTCTTGCAAGAAACTACCTTGTCTTTTCCCTAGGAGCGAAGGTTCAGTATTTGCTAATTTGGGATTTGTAGTGACTTCATAGAACATTAACTACTGCAAATAAAAACAATTATTTGGGAAATTAGCTTTTGTTTGGAATATAAGTTGCAATTATTGTGTCTAGCTTGTCATTTGTCTTTTAATTTCACTTATATTTTTGGTGAGAATACATATGGTTGTCATTTTTATGCGATCAAGTTTATGAAGTTATATTTACTGTATACCTCCAGCTATTGTAATTTAGTTAGAAAGGGGAAAAGTTGAACAAGTGGAATAAACACTTGAACCCATGTATTACCTGCTATCTAGTTTGTGGACCTTTGCCCAAGAAGAAACAAGCTATCTATCTATTTACTCAACTAAAGCCCACACAATAGAGAAAAAAAGAGATTATATGACTATTACTTCGAAACAAAGCAATTAGATTGCCAGAAGTACTATTTCACTTTATCACTGAAATATTTATTTGGGGATAGCATCAGCCCATGGCCTCAGTGACAAAGAGATTCATGAAAACTTTCACTTCTATTTTTACAAAATTTGCAGTAGGAATATAGTAATATTTTTGGTGTCACATTAACCTTCACCCAACATGTTACAGAAGTTGCTTTGGCAATCATAATAAAACTTTCCCTTTAATCAATTTTGACTGAGATCAACCTGAAAAAAATGAAGAACTACCTTCCAGCAAAGTAAAGAGTATTTTGTCAATTGTCAGCTAAGAGAGTTCACAAGTTGTATTTTAAGAAAGCTGAAAGTGACAAACTGACTCCAAATTGGAACTCACATTTCCAGCACTTTGCCTTGTCAAATCTCAGGTGATGGCTGGTTTTCAGACTCTGATAGCAACACCTTTACAATGACACCATGCGAAAGTTTCCCTTTCCCATAGTTCTCTGAGCCAGGAATTTGACAGATATGAATCTGTGACCTACATGTAAATTATTCCTGATGCCATGGATATGGAACTGTAAAAAGGACACTAACGACGGCATCTGATTTGGCAAGCAGTCAAGTTTACCACCATTAGGGTGGTAAGCAGACTGCATCTATCAGAGCTGGTGAGCTTTATTATCTATGATGTGCACAAAAGTTCCATTGAATTTTCAGTATGTTAGTGATTAATCCCATATTTGTAAATTTTAGTACCCTAAAATTGCATTTGAAATACTCAAGTACTCCTTTCTAATTCATCATTGGTTATTCCAAAATATTCATCTTTCATATGAAACAAAAGTAGTCTCCCCATTCCCGCAATTCAATAGGAAAATCAAGTGGATTTTTTGGCTGTTATTCTTAAAGAAGACAACATTATGAAGAAGCAGGTATTGCCAAAGGTGAAGTTGGGAAATAGGCTCTCTGCTCCCCACCACCATCTTTCTCCCTCTGTCTGCAATAGAATGAATTGTGTACCCCCCTCCCAAATTCATATATTGAAGCCCTAACCCCCAATGGGACTGAATGTGAAAATAAAGCTTTTAGGAGGTAATTCAAGTTAAATACTGTCATAAATGTGGGCCCCTACTCCAAAAGGACTCATTAACTTATAAGAGAAAGACCTGGCTTGCTCTCACTCTCCCACACACACTCTTGCCCTCCTGTTCTCTCTCCACATGCATGCACTAAGAAAAAGCCATGTGATCATATATCAAGATGGTGGCCATCTGCTGGCTGAGAGTAGTGCTCTCACCAAAACTTTACCCTGCTGGTGCACTCATCTCAGACTTCCAGCCTCTAGAACTGTGAGACTATAAATGTCCGTTGTTTAAGTCACCCAATCTGTATTATTTTGTTATGGTAACCCAAGCTAAGACATTACCTCTCCTTGACTCAAGGGTCCTGGTGCTTCCGTGTTGGTTTTGAACAGCCTATATTCACCCACACATTTCCCCACACTGTCCTACAGCCCTGTCTCAACAGTACCCACAGTTCTAACCTTTGCAGCAACTTCCTCTTCCTCTCAATTAGTCCAAACCTCTCCCTTCTGACTACTGTTGCCTTGAATCCCTGTTCTCTAAGGTAACTGGATAATCTGATAAACTACTCCATGCTACAGTGTCAACGTCTGGTAATGACTTGATGTCATATTCATTTCTCCCTCCTCTCCTAACCCAGGTACCAAAAGGCAGAATGGGTCTCCTGAAACTTGTCCAGGTTCCTCCCACAGATTTTGATAAGGGCAGAACAAGCCTGACAACCCTGAGCTTATTCTGGGACTGGGCAGAGGAAGTGAGTCTAAGAAGCACCATCCTACGGGTAACATCCAAGGCAAACCACCTCCTTCATGATCTGACCACATGTTCTTGGGAAATGGACCACTTCTCTGGCTTCCTGTTTAATCGTCCTTCCAGTTACCTCCTTCAGTGACTTTATGACAATAATTTTCAAAAAGCTAAGATGAGATAATTTCAGACATGGAAGCAAGTTGTCAGAAGAGATAGTAGAGGGAAAGAGGATCTTTTAGACCACCTCCCCATCACTTGATGCTATTTTCTATTTATCCATATTTAAGTGACTATGAATCTTAGTCCACAAATTCAAAGTCGAGAATAGCCATCTTAAGATATCTTAGAGAAAATATAACTCCTAGCCCCTTTCCTGCTAATTTCAGGGGCATCCATCCCTCCAAAGCCTCTTCTCAGCATGCAGGCACACCAGAGCCCAAAAGGCAAGGTAGTGAGTGCATGAAAATTGGAGGAAAGATGCCCTTAGTGGTCAGATTCTCTCTGGTGCCCCTGAGATCCTCACTGGTGAGCCCACCATGCTTCACTGAACAGGCCTCTCTTTGCTTCTGCACAGTGACTGGGTACAATGCCTAAGGTACAACTATCACACCCGCATTTCTTCTTTGACCTTTTTATTTGATCTAAGGAAATAAATCTCTCCTCCTCTGATTGTCCTTAAAAGAGCTTAGCATAAACTTGTCAAAGTTGGGGCTTTAGAAAAACAAAAGCCAGGAAGGGAAATATCTCACTGAAAACTTCTGCTTCCGGCCCAATAACAAAAACTTCCTCTAAGCCAAAAGAGCATCAGTGGTCTTGGTTACACTTGTGGAAATAGGAAAGGGAAAATAGAGAGAAAAAATAACATTTTTCTAAATTATCCTGGTCCCCAAACAACAGATACTGAAATAAAATATCTGATACAATTACAGGCAAGTTCTCTTTGCTGAATATTATTAGGCAGCTCATAATAGCACCAGCCTGGGAAGAAGCCTCACTCTCAGCTCTGTTACAATTCCCTACAAGCCACTTTACCTCCCTGGTCTAAGCTTTGTCTGTTTATGCATTCAACAAACTTTTATAAGCACTATTCTCTGCACGAATTTAGGGAAGCATGTACTATATGTTTGGGGCTTACAACTATGCCTTGACATCAAGTTGCACAGAAACAGCACGCAAGTCAATGGATGCAATTACAAGGATAGAAACACATCCAAGATGCTATGGGAACACCAAGGAAGGGAACTTAACATGGCTTGGAGGGGAGCAGTCCTAGGTGAGTCTTATAGAAATAGATGATACCCTGGCCAAGGGCACTGGAAGGGCAGCACTGAGGGGGCAGCACCAGCAATAGGAGTGATACACGAGGCTCCTGGAAAGGCTGGTAGGAATCAAATCCCAGTGGTGCTTGCCTTCCATGGTTAAGAGATTCTATTGTCTCCTAATAGCAATAAAGTATCTTGGAGTTGCTTTGGGAGAAGGGGTTATATGCTAAGATTTCCATCTTTCTTTCTCTTTTTCTTTCTTTCCCTTCCTTCCTTCCTTCCTTCCTTCCTTCCTTCCTTCCTTCCTTCCTTCCTTCCTTCCTTCCTTCCTTCCTTCCTTCCTTCCTTCTCTCTCTCTCTCTCTCTCTCTCTCTCTCTCTCTCTCTCTCTCTCTCTCTCTTTCTTTTCAGTAGCTTAACACAAGGTTATCTTAGAGTTCTATAGGTCAGAAATCTGACACAGGTCACAGTGATCTAAAACCAAGGTGTTGGTAGGGCTGAGGTTTTTTCTGGAAACTCTAGAGGAGAATTCATTTCCTTGTCTTTCCAAGCTCTAGAAACTGGCCAAGCTGGCAAAGGTAAGGTGAGTCCTCAGAATGCATCGCTAGGGCCTCCTTTTCTGCCTCCCTCATCTAAGTTTTTTAAAGGTTTTTTTCAATTGAGGTGAAATTTATATAACATAAAAATATGTAACATATATATAATATATAACATAAAAATTATTGTTTTAAAGGGTACAATCCAGTGGTATTTAGTACATTTGTAATATTGTACAACACCATCTATATTGAGCTCCAAAACATTTAATTACCTTACAAGAAAACCCTGTATCCAACAAGCGGTCTCTAACTGGCCTTTGCCCTAGTTCCTGACAACCACCATCTACTTTCTGTCTCTATAAGTTGACCTATTCCAGAAATTTCATATAAATAGAATCATAAAATATTCGACCTTTGGTATTTGGCTTCTTTCACTTACCATGCTATTTCCCTGGTTCATCCATGCTATAGCCTCTATCAGTACTTCACATTTTTATGGCTGAATATTCCACTTTTTGTCTATCCATTTATCCTGTGATGAACAGTTGTTTCCACTTTTAGCTAATGTGAATAGTGTTGCTATGAACATTTGCATACAAATGTTTGCTCTGAGTGCCTGTTTTCATCTCTTTTCAGTATATACTTAAGAGCAGAATTGCTGGGTCATATGATAATTCTACATTTAACTTAAGAAATCACCAACCTGTTTTACCATTTCACCAGCAGCTTCACCATTTTACATTTCCATCAACAATGTATGAGGATTCTAGCCTCTTCATACCCTTGCCAACACTTGTTATTTTCTTTTTTTGTTGGTATATATATGTGTGTGCATGCGTGTGTATTATAGGTAGCATAGTGGGTATAAGATAGTATCCTGTGGTTTTTTATTTGAAATTACTTAATTACTAATAATACTGAATAACTTCTTAAGATTTGCGTTTTAAATAACTGATTTTGGAGATTGTGTGAAACTTGAATTTTAAAGAGAATGAAAAGAAGATGGGAAAACCAGTTTTCCACATTAAACCTGATGAAGCCATGAATATACAATGGGAGTAGGGAAAGAAAAAAAGAAACAAATTAGAGAAATGTTTAGAAAGTAAAATTGTCAGAATTTGGGGACCAGTTGATGGGAGAGTTAAAGGAATGGGAGATGTCAAAGCACCCCCACCCTCCTCATCTATAAAGTAAAAGGGTTGGACCAGATGACCCAGAATGCTTCCTAGAGCTAACACTCTTTCTCAGAGTGACCTTATCTTGCAAATATCAGAGAGATTTATGTGGTGAAATTTACTCAGGCCTCCTTAAAACTGATGTTGCACGCAAACTTTAACTGCTTCTAAGAATAAGCCCTTATCATTGCAGGAACAACTGAAACCAAAAATAAATAAATAAATAAATAAATGGAAATGATTGGATTTAGTTACTTAAAAATTAGTGGTTAATTAATTTAAGTAATTAATTTAAACCAGTATAGACTCTAAATATCAATCATGTGTACTACATACCATTTCACAAGTCATATGTCATGGATCTGTCACCCTAATTAAGCCTATTGTCCTATCAAAACGAGAATATGAATTCTAATGGGAATCATTTTTTCAAGTCTGCACAAAGAAAATAAGTCAATACTAATAATTAAAGGCATAAAAATTTTATTTCAAAAATAACATAATTTCCCAATAAGAAGGACCAAGTTTGCATTAAGATTAACAGATTTTATAATGTGCAATTTCCTTGATTTTGGTTCTCATTTCTCCATTCTTACAAAAAAATGACAAAGATGGCACTCTTCAAAATTTACATTACTTGATTACAGACAAAACAGTTTCAGTAAGAATACTTATTCAAAGTTCCAAATGAGTCAATGACAGGTTGTGTATTAAACAATTCTGCTAAAAGTGATAATTCTATTATGTGCATTAATGCTAAATAAATATAATTTGGTATTGCTATGGTGGACACATGAGATTATACACTAAAACCCGCCCAATCACTATAAAACTGTCTTTTTGAAAGACTGATGAATCCTTTGGTTTTATTATCACTAGGTCATTAAGATATCAAAAGAATTCAAAGATTTTGCCCTTCATAAGCTTTATTAAAACATCTTTCATTTTCTCAGGTACTTTTCTTTCATTTGTTCACAATTATTCATCATTTCCTTTGCTTAGCTTAGTCGTCTTCAAGGCACACATTCCATTAAACCATTAAATTGAATTGCCATCCTCCCAAGTAATTTATATCCTCTCAATCTCATTCCTAATAAGATATAACATGCACGTTTTTCTAGGACCCAACCTGATCATGAGATCAAGGGTTCATAGGGAGGCCATGATAAACTGTGAGGGTTGTAAGGAAAAGAATTAGAGGAAAGGTCTTGTCCTCTGATATCTCCCCAGCTCATACACCTGGAATATTTTTACCTTCATTTTTTACCTGCTCATATTAAGGCCTGCCACAATTCCTGAACCAATTCTATGGGGGTAAGCAAGCAGCATAACTTCTGATCTTCCCTTTCTCTCCCCAACCCCCACCAATTTCTCTTTATAGGATATTAAGGAATTTTAAAATGTTCCTCTTTGTCTTCAGCAATATTTTTTGTCTTAAAGTCCATTTTGTCTCATCTTAGTACAAACACTCTGTCTCTCTTATGGTTGCTGTTTGCATGGAATATCTTTTTCTATCTGTGCATAATAAAAAATAAATATTTGGTCTTTGTCTCTGGTCTCTGGGATAGAGCTCCTAAAACTCTTGTAATTTACTGTCTTTTGTATGTTGAGATGATTCAGGTTTAGGGGAAGGGTGGGGCAAATAGCTTCAGGATGAAAGCTGGTTGCCAGAAAAACCAACCATACGATTAGAGAGCTGGAACTTTCAGCCCTAACCCCCACCTCTGGGGAGGGAAGACGAGCTGGAGATTAAGTTTAATCATCTATGGCCAATGATTTAATCAATAATAATACATGATACAATAAAAATCCCTAATTTATGGTGTAGAGAGCTTCTGAGTGGCGAATACATCCATGTGCCAGGAGAGTGGTGCACATGGACTTCGTGGGGACACAGGCTCTTATGCTTGGGACCCTTCCAGACCCCAATCTATGTACCTATTCATCTAAGAGTTCATTTGTATCCTTTATAATTAACTGTAATAGTAAGTAGAGCACTTCTTGAGTTCTGTGAGTTGTTCTTGAGAATTATCAAACCAGGGGTGATGGTAAACGGTCATTGGAATCCCCAAATTTATTGTCAGCTGGGCCAAACTGTGGGTTACATGGGAACCTCACTTGCAGCTGGTGTTTGAAGTAGAAGCAGTCTTGTGGAAATAAGCCCATTAACTTATGGTATATGATGCTAACTCCAGTTAGATAGTGTCAGCACAGAATTGAATTATTGGATATTAAGTTGGTTTGAGATAATTGATGTGGAAAAGTGACAGTATTTGGTGTCAAAAAAAAAAATGCACATCACCCTTTCATTTCATTCTTAACCTAGTTGTATCTTTAGATAGCATAATTTCTATTGATTTAGATTCAAGTCTGCTGATTTTTTTCTCCTACTAGCAAAAATATTATGTGGCTTTCTATAAGAATAGTTCTTGGCATCACTTCCTGCTAATTCCCTTTTCTAAACCCAGCAATTCATTTCCAACTTTCCAGAGGCGACCCAAGCCTGACCCCAATTACTTTCTCCTGAGAGATTTCTGGACCTTGTCTCTACCAACTTTCACGGAAGTTTGATGAGCATCTTTGCATACACTATTCATAAGGAAAATGTTATCATTCCTGTTTTAAATAAATGAGACATTTTAAACCTAGAATTGAGCAGTAATTTATCCAACCAAATGAAAGACTGGAATCCAAGACTTCAGAATTTTAACCTAACCAGTAACTGAGTATGTAAAAGCATCACCCAGGATTTTTTAAAACTTCAGATTCCTGGCTCTAGTCATTCTAATTCAAATCAACTGCGACAAACCAAGAATTTGAATTATTAACTGCACTTCAAATAATTCTAGTATCAAAAATCTGAGAACAGTAATAAAATAGGCAACCAGTTACTGGTTTAAGAGCACTTGGGAGAGAACAACAGCTTAGCCAGACAAATCCAAACATGGAGAAAAGAAGAAGAGAAAACATCCTCACTTTCTAACAAGAATCTGGGTACCAGTCTGGAGTCAAGAGCAAGGACTCCAGGCTAGGACTCAGTGGCCAGATAGTTCTTATCCTTAGTAAGAACTAAGTAAGAACATTGCCTTAGTTAGAACATTATACTGAACGTGATTAGCTTTCCCAACTCCAAATAATTTTAAAGAAAAATCTGACATTTAGAGCATTTTAAGCCTTTAGCAGAGAGTTTCAAAGCTATCTCTTTAGAACACATCTGAAGTTGTACAATTTTCCTAATTATTATTATTATTTTTAAAATTTTATACTTCATCTTATTCCAATAAAGTTTATGATTATTTCTAAAATTTATTTTGGTATAAAAATTTAACAAGTGTCTATTAAAGCAGGCTCTTTTATATAAATAAATAGAACAAGGCCCTGCTCTCAATGACTCAGCAAACAGAAGTTAAGCACATTAATTCAAACATGGTCGGTGGAATTAGGCAGCCCTAGGTCTGTGTCTCAGCTCTTTTCTTTATTAATGTGAAAACTTAGACTGGTTATTTGACCTCTTTAATACTCAGGTTCTTTGTATAGCAGAGAAAATAACACTCTACTTCACCGGATTTTGTGGGAGTTAAATAGTTAATTCTCAAGATGTTAAAGACTAGTTTCTCCAGACCTATAGTGAACATGAGACAAGAATTACTTAACTCATTAATGAGATAACCAGTAGAATGACAAAGCTAATTTAAAGCAGTATGGAAAATATATGGTGATGGCAGGAGGTTTGACTTTGGGTGGTGAACACGTAATGCAATGTATATGATGTGTTATTGAATTGTACACTTGAAACCTATATAATTTTATTAACCAATGTCACCCCAATACATTTAATTTTTTTTAAAAAAAAAGAAAGTATAGAGAAGACTGGTACACACAATAAATAAAAGAAAATGCTGGCATAAGATCATTAAATTGCTTATAATACTGGTTACTATCCTATCAAGTAATAAAATTTAACATATGGAGTTATCTTTTCTATAGAAATTATTTGCATCTCTACCATCCAAAAAGTATTTGAAATCTATCAGTTTGCTACAAATTCGCATCTAATTCCATCTGGGCCTGAATCAATAGCATGTAGAGAGTCAAACAAAGATGCATTCCCAGAGAATTGGATAATGCTTTGGTGGTGCTGTTAGACAATGCTTCAATATAAAAAGACATGTAGTCATCATTTTGCCTTATTTCCAAGCTTTGAATAATTTTTTTAATATACATAAAGTCTTTAGCACAGAGCCTACTATAAAATATGTGCTGAAAATATGATAACACATTTATTACTTCTATCTGGCTGGGTGATCTTAAGCAGGGTATTCTCATTGCTTTAGTATTCTCATCTGTAAAATGGGGATAAGAGTGCTTTCTACTTCACAGGGCTGTCAGGAAAAATTAAATAAGGATTTAATATGTGCAAAACACTTAGTGTCAGCACATAGTAATCACTAAATAAGTGAAATTGAATACCGTCATTCCCCAGGGCATTTGATATCACACTACAGCCAACATTTTCACAATATAAGGAAATGAAAGGGGGGAAAAAACCTGCTGCTGTTAGGAGGGTGGGCACAGCTGGTCACAGGATGCCCAAAGACCTTTGCAGCTTGAACTTGGATTAAAAAAACAAGCTATTTATAGCTGGGCTGAGAAACCAGTTCTCCCTTACCTCAAACATTATTAAAATGGACATATTCCAGGGTTCTGAGAGCGAAGATAAATTTTATACTCTTGTTTGCCTTCTTTTGGCCCTCATCCTGACACAGTAATAATATGCAACACACTTTCACAGGTTACTACAAGAACAGCCTGATGTTTCTAGACCAAATCCAGGCCTATTGTGTCCATGACATCTTTCCCTGGGGATGAAAATGTTAATTATTCTTCACTAAAAGCAGCTTCCCCAACATGTTTGACTGCCTTATTTGATGTGGAAAAAGAAAGCAAATGTCATCACCAACCAAACACTCTACACAATCACAGCCCAACAGCCAAGAAGCTACGGCTATTTTCATATTTTCCCCTCTATGCAAGGAGCATCTGAAATGCATATAGAGCAGACTAATAATTATCTTCCCAGCAATCTTCTCCTGGCATTTGTACATTGGGGAAAGCACTGTAGACATCCATCTGAGCTTTGTGAACTTCACTTTTCCAAGATTCATTATATGAAGGATAAAGAACATGATGATAAATACCCAGAAATCAGAGACATCAGCTATTTTTTTCAAAACACATGAATATTGATGAAAATGTTTTGATGGAAGTTCTAGTGGACATGTTGTAGCCGCCAGCCCCCAAAAGACACATGGACCACCAGAATTCAGTGAGTTATAGGAAACACACTCTTTATTCAGCCAGCTGGGTCTGCCAGGGGTACACAGAACCCCAAATTAAGCAGCCCTGAAATGTAGAGGTACAGGGTTTTTAAGCCCAAAATCCCATTCTTCATTCTGTCTAAACACAAAGGTCTATTTTTCTTCTATTTATTACCTGTCGACCCACAGGTTGGGTGTGCAAGCGGGGGTACAGAAGTAGAAAGCTTATTTAGAATGTTATGTTCCTATAATCAAAGGCCTATGTTCCCATAGCAATAGTCAAACATTAATTTCCAGTAAGAGTCATTTTTTCAGCCACTACAGATACAAGTTACTAGACAGGCACCTGGAGTTGTGCCTCTCTCCTTCCAGGTCTCTCCTACTTTGAGAATGTAGCATCTATGAAACCAGACAGCTCAGGGCACTGTGACTGTCAAAGAAGATGTGCACTTTGATAAGTATATTTCACAAATGAGATAGGTTATGATATGTCACCCTATAAACAGGTGATTAGTGTAGATTATCATGGCCTTTTCAGAGGTGATTCATCCTCCTCTGTTTATTCAGCTACTAATTTGATTTACTCTCTAATGATAGAAGCAATTAATATATCACCAATAGCAGATAATCTGTATATCACAAAAAAAAGTACAAAGGAATAGACCAAAATGCTATATAATTCCACCACCCAAATACAATCCTACCAACATGTTTTATGTCTTTCTGTATTTTATGTATTCATGTATTTTGTTTTATGTCTTTTTGGGAGAGAGAGAGAGAGAGAGAGAGAGAGAGAGAGAGAGAGAGAGAGAGATCATACCTTTGATTTGTACATATGATTGCAACCTACCTGTTAGTTAAAAGTTTGTTCCAGTTATCTAAGTCTGAATAACAAATCACCTTCAAACTTAGTAGCTTTAAAAACAGCACCATGTATTTTGCTCCCAAATCTCCTATTTGGCCAGGGTTAGATGGGGACAGCTTCTCTTTGCTCCACTCGGTGTCAACCAGGAAGCTCAAAGGCTGGGGCTGGCATCTGAAGACTCCTCCACTTGCCTGCCTGGTTGCTTAGGCTGGAAGACTAAGAGCTGGGGCTGGAAAACTAGGTGTCCTCAGGCATCTCTTGTTTTCTCTAAGCTCTGTCCTAATGGTGTCTCCAGCATGGTAGTTTCAGGTGGGCTAGATTTCTTATATGTCACCTTAGGTTTCCCAAGGCATTTATACTGCTGGGAGTAGAGGCATACTGTAACATCTTTTATGACTTATCCTTGGACATATACGACATAATTTGCACCACATTCTATTCATGAGAAATGAGTCATTAGAGCCAGCCCACATTCCTTGAGAGGTTAAACTGAAATTCACCTTGGAGGGAGTGTCAAAGAGTTTCTGAACATGTTTTAAAACCCCAGGTAACTTAGGAACTAACTGAATAGTTGAACAGATAAATAAGGAAGGATGAATCACTTCCAAGAAAGGTCGTGAAAATCTTTTAACACTAATCATCTGTTTCTATTGTGTGACATTATAGCCCATCTCATGCTTGAAACATAACTGTTAAATGCATACCTTCTGTGGCAATAAACATTTGTTGGCTGGATGAATTTAGCAACTCATGAATATTTTCCCATGTAAATAAATATTTTTACACCACAATTTTAAGGGGATCATTGTGGATATATCATAATTTAACCAATTTCTTTACTCATTAGATGTTTAGACTATTTACTTTGTCATATAGATAACTCTATGATTAACATCCTAGAACACAAGTCTCTATTTTCTTTTGTTAAATATATAAACGTGAAATTTCAGGGGGAAAGAAATATGTATTTTTAAGATTTTGAATGGTTATTGAAAAAATTATCTTTTTTATTTTAAAAGTTTTAGGTTCACAACAAAATTGAGCACAAGATAGAGAGATCTCCCATATTCCTCCAGTCCTCACACATTGATAGCCTTCTCCACTATCAACATCCCCAAAAAGAGTGGTACATTTGTTACAATTGATGCACCTACATTGATACATCAGTCTATAGTTTATATTAGGGTTCACTATTGGTGTTCTACATTCTATGAGTTTGGACAAATGTATGACATATATCCATCATTATTATACTATTATAATGACGTAGAATAACATATACTCACTCAAGTATCATAAAGAATAGTTTCACTGCCCTAAAAATCCTGTTCTCCACCTATTCCCCTTTCCTTCCCCCTAAATCATGGCAACCACTGACATTTTCACTGTCTCCATAGGTTTGCCTTTTCCAGAATGTCAGTTGGAATCAAACAGTACGTAGCCTTTTCAGGTTGTCTTCTTTCATTTAGTAATATGTATTAAAGTTTCCTCCATGTCTTTGCATGGCATAACTCATTTCTTTTTAGCACTGAATAATGTTCCATTAACTGGATGTACCACAGTTTATTTATCCATTCACCTGCTGAAGTACATCTTAGTTGCTTCCAAGTTTTGGCAATTATGAAAAAAGCTACTATAAAAATCTGTGTGCAGGTTTTTGTGTGAACATAAATTCTCCTTGGCTAGACACCAAGGAGCCTGATAGCTGGATCATATGATAAGCCTATGTTTAGCTTTGTAAGAAACCACAAAACTGTCTTCCGAAGTGGCTGTATCATTTTGCATTTCTACCAGCAATGAATAGAGTCCCTGTTACTCCACATCCTCACCAGCATTTGGTGTTGTCAGTGTTATGGATTTTGGCCATTCTAATAGATGCCTTATGGTATCTCTGTTGGTTTTATCTGCATTTCTCTGATGATATATGATGTGAAACATCTTTTCATATGCTTATATGTCATCTGTGTATCTTCTTTGGTGGGGTCTTTGGACCATTTTTAATCACATTGTTTTTTATTGTTGAGTTTTAAGTGTGAGTGAGTGTGTGTGTGTGTGTGTGCACGTGTGTGTGTGTTTTGTTTGTTTGTTTGTTTTGGTATATTTAGGGTAATAGTCCTTCATCAGATGTCTTTTACAAGTATTTTCTCCCAGTCTATGGCTTGTCTTTTCATTCTCTTGACAGTGCCTGTTATAAAGGAGAAATTTTTAATTTTAATAAAATCCAACTTATTGATCATTTCTTTCATGGATCATACTTTGGCGTTGTATCTAAAATGTCTTTGTCAAACCCAAGGTCATCCAGATTTTCTATGTTATCTTCTAAAAGTTTTATAGTTTTGCATTTTACATTTAGGTCTATGATCCATTTTTAGATAACTTATTTGAAGGGTGGATCTGTGTCTAGATTCATGTGATGTCCAGTTGTTCCAGCTCCATTTGCTGCAGAGAATTTTTTCTTCATCGTACTGCTCCTTTGCCAAAGATCAGTTGACTATATTCAAGCGGGTCTATTTCTGGTCATTCTATTCTATTCATTGACCTCTTTATTCTTTCACCAATACTACACTCTAAATTACTATAGCTTTATACTAAGTTTGAAGTCAGATGGTGTCAGTCCTCCAACTTTGTTCTTTTCTCTTCATATTGTATTAGCTATTCTGAGTCTTTGTCTTTTGCTTGTTCATATAAACTTTAGAATCAATTTATTGGTCTCTACATAATAATTTGATGGTATTTTAATTGAGAATGCATTGACTCTACAAATCAAGTTGTAAAAGAGCTGACACCTTGACAATATTGTTTTCCTATGAACATGGAATATATCTCCATTTATTTAGTTCTTCTGATTTCTTTCATTAAAGTTTTGTAGTTATCCTCATATAAATCTTGCACATATTTTTTTTCAGCTTTATAACTAAGCATTTTATATTTTGGGGCATTAATGTAGATATTATTTTTAATTTCAAATTCAACTTGCTTTGTTGCTGGAATATAGGAAAGCAATTGACTTTTGTTTATTAACCTTGTATCCTACAAACTTGCCAAAATCACTTATTAGTTCCAGGAGATTTTTTGTTGCTGTTGTTGATTCTTTCAGATTTTCTTTATAGATAATTACATCTTCTGAAAACACAGAATTTCATTTCTTCCTTTATAATCTGTATACATTTTATTTCCTTTTCTGGTCTTACTGCATTAGCTAACACTTACAGTGTGATGTTGAAAAGCAGTGGTAAGAGAGAACATCCTTGCCTTATTCCTGATTTGAGTGAGAAAGTTATGAATTTTCACCTTTAAGTCTAACATTAGCTATAGGCTTTTTATAGATATTCTCTACCAGGTTGAGGAAGTTCTCCTCTACTCCTAGTTTACTGAGAGTTTTTATGATGAACGTATGTTAAATTTTGTCATTTTTCTCTAAATCTATTGATATGATGGTGTGGCTTTTCTTCTTTAGCCTGTTGATGTGATGAATTATATTAATTGATTTTTTAATTTTGAACCAGCCTTGAATACCTGGGATAAATCTCACTTAGTTTTTGTTATATAATTCTTTGTATATATTGTTGAATTTGATTTGTCAATATTTTATTGAGAATATTTGCGTCTATGTTCATGAGAGATATTGGTCTGTAGTTTTCTTTTATTGTAATGTTTTTTTGTGATTTTGATATGAGAGTAATGTTGCCCTCATAGAGTGAGTGAAGAAGTATGCCCTCTGCTTCTATCTTCTGAAAGAGACTATAGAAAATTGAGATAATTTTTTTCCTTAAGTGTTTGGTAGAATTCACTAGTTAATCCATCTGAAACTGGTGCTTTCTGTTTTAGAAGATACTTATTGATTCAATTTCTTTAATAGATATAGACCTACTTGGCTGGTCTATATCTTGTATGAGTTTTGGCAGATTGTGTTATTCAAGGAATTGGTCCATTTAGGTCATGAAAATTGTTAGCATAGAGCTAGCTATTCATAGTATTTCTCTATTATCCTTTTAGTGTCCATAGGACCTGTAGTAATGTTTTCTCTTTCATTTCTAATATTAGTAATTTGTGGATTTTTTTCTTAGTTAGCTGGGCTAGAGGCTTATCAATTTTAATGACCTTTTCAAAGAACCAGCTTTTGGTTTCATTATTATTTGGGGGAAAAAAATCCTGTTACCTGTTTAATTATTTAAAAATAATATGTTTTTAGTTTACTTTCACTTATTCCCTCTTTGCTGCTGTTCTCTTCCTTACTTTATGTAGATCCAAGTTCCTGACATATATCATTTTCTCTCTCCATAAAGAACTTTTAAAATTTCTTGTAAAGCAAATCTACTGGAAATAAATTTTCTCCATTTTTGTTTGTCTGAGAAAGTCTTTATTTCCTCCTTCACTTCTGAAGTAAAATTTTACAGAATTTTATGTTGATGGAAATTTTTTCTCTCAATAATTTAAATATTTCACTGTAGTCTTTTCATGGTTGTATAATTTCTGATGAGAAGTGAGATATAATTCTTATCTTTGTTGTTACACAGGTAAAGTGGTTTTTTTCAGAATTTTTTCTTAATTTTTGATTTTCTTTGAAAATTATATGCCTAGTTCTAGCTTTGCTGTTGTTGTTATTGTTGTTTGTTTGTTTGTTTGTGTTTTCCGTTTTTCCAGTTTGGTGTTCTCTGAGCCTCTTGGATCTGTGGTTTGGTG
The DNA here is from genome assembly GCF_014176215.1 of Rousettus aegyptiacus. Classification (NCBI taxonomy): domain Eukaryota; kingdom Metazoa; phylum Chordata; class Mammalia; order Chiroptera; family Pteropodidae; genus Rousettus; species Rousettus aegyptiacus. Next base: position 109,863,368 of record NW_023416284.1, read on the forward strand.
TCTGACGTTCATTTGGAGAAATTTTTAGTCATTATTGTTTAAAATATTTCTTCTTATTATTTCTTCTTAATGTTTTTACCTCTCTTCTCCCTCTGGTATAGCCGTTATGCATATTATAAATAATTTCTGTGGTTTTTCCACAGTTCTTGGGTATTGTTCTTTTAAGTCTTTGCTTTTTGGTTTTAGAGCATACTATTGATATATCCTCAACTTCTGAGATTCTATCCTCAGCTGTGTCTAGTTTGCTAATAATTCCAATTAAGTCATTCTTCATTCCTGCTATGGTGGGCTTTTTAAATCTCTATCATTTCTTTTTGCTTTTTTCTTAGAATTTCCATCTCTTTGCTTACTTTGCCCTTCTGTTCTTACATGCTGTCTACTTCATCTATTAGAGTTCTTACTATATCAATCATAATTGTTTTAAATTCCCAATGCGACCATTCCAACATCTTCTGCCATGTCCAAGTCTGGTTCTGATATTTGTTCTGTCTCTTCAAACTGCATTTTTTTGACTTTTGGTATGTCTTGTAATTTTTTTTCTTGATATCCTAGTACAATGTACTGGGTAAATAGAGATGTGGTAAATAGGCCTTTACTACTATAGTTGTGAGATCTGGGGGAAATGTTCTATAGTCCTATAATTAGGTCTCAGTGTTGTTTGCTTGGATTATGATTCCAAGCTGATATTAATGAGAAAAACTGCAGAAAATATTATTTAAATAATGTAGGAGCATATATTCATGTCAAAATGCAGTTCCGATAGTATTTCTTATCAATTGTGCTTCTCGATCTAGCATTATTTTATTCCTTGCCCTATTAAATACTTTGCTATGAACAATTTTAAATTATGCATAATAATTACTATTACTTACATTTGAGCAAATACCAAGTATATGGGATTTTATCCTGTGTCTCTCAATCTGCTTCCATTCTTTGGAATGAATTCCTTTTTACTGATCTATTTCTGATTTTGTTTAAAATTATGGCCTATTCTTAATATGCAGTGTAAACAGCTTTTGTTGGAACTGGAAATTGTGCTTCCCAATCCCAGCTTTCCTTTAGCTCTGCTTTCAATTAAAGTTCAATTTCACTCCATTGTTGGCCGTATTATGAGATGCACTATATAAAATCTAATTTGCATATACTAAAACATTAGAAGCACACCAGAGGCACTTTTTAGTTATTTAAATTCTAAAATTATTCCCTTATCCCACATCTGGTGGAATCATGTAATGTTCACTTTTTCTTACCCTCTGAAATTCCCCTGTGAGCTGTTAGCATTAGATGAAATCATTCTCAAAGGCTATGAAAAGAACTTTATCAAAGAGTTATATCTCTAGCATCATGCTTTCTTATTTTATTCACACATAAAATGTCCATATTCACATGTACAATTTAGCTTTACTTAATTCTACAAGCACAATGGCATATTTATACTTAAGAAAGTGAGAAGAATCAATGATTTCTTTGGAATTCATTCTCTCTCTCTCTCTCTCGTTCTCTCTCTCTCTCTCTCTCTCTCTCTCTCTCTCTCTCACACACACACACACACACACACACACACACACACACAAACCTGTATATATTCTACCAGAAGGGTTATGATTCCTCTGGTTGCACAAAGCAGAAACCCTACACAAACTTGTTTCAATAAGTGAAAATTTATTGGTTCATGTAATCAGAAAGTCCAAGGACAGATTTTTAGGCATTGACAGATCTAGAGGTGCTAGCAACATGCAACATCATACATCGATCCCAATCTCTCTCTGTTCTTTCCTTCATTCTTGCACAGGCATTTGCCTACATGGGGAGAGGATGGTCACCAGCATCTTTGACTTTACATCCCCCTACATTAGTAACCACAGTGAGAAATATTATTTCTTCCTGAAAAGGTCCAACAAAAGTTCTAGGCTGTGTTACACTGGACAAGTTTGAATCAGGTGCGCATCCTGAACCCACCACTGTGGTCAATGGGTAAGACCTACTCATTAAACAAGCTGAATCATGTGTATCGCCCAGATTCAGGCCCATTTAAACACTTGGACAGAGTTTGGAAGAGGGGTAGTTCCCAGTGGAAAAATAAAACCAATTGCCAGAAAATGGTGGCACATTATGAGCAGATACACAAATAAAAAGCCACTACATTCCCTAGAAAATTTGGAGAAACAGTATCCCTCCAAACCATATTTGACTATTAGCCTTCTTACATGACTACTGAGTTGAAATAAACCAAATGATCCAGTCAGCAAATCAGGTCAGTGAAAAACACTTGAAAACGTGCACTGTATTGAAATATAAAGACTCCAAATATTTCTCTTTTTAAATAGCCTATTGTCATCATACATACCAATGCACGAGTTTGCTGTAGTCATCACAGTAAGAAGGTAAGCACCAATGAAAGAGAAGGGTTAATAATTCCAGTTAAAGTTAAAGTAACATATTTATTTTAACTATCTTCCAAAAGTTCACTGAAATAACAGTTAAAAAAAAATTTAAGCGCAATCTTCATAGTACAAAGAGAATCATAGAAGAGATGACAGCAAAAAGATTTTGGAAGCTGGAACGAGACTTGCAAAAGACAAAAAAAGAGTGTGGGACCCAGAAGCAAATCAAATCAAAGCAGGATGAATGAGAAGTTTAGGATCATTGAGCAGAGTTTGAGTGGGGCTGGAAGCAGAAGAAGCAGATAAAAGTTAGGTGGAGAAGTAGACAGACTTCTAGATCTGCCTCCCAATTCAAAGTAACTTGGGGAGTGGCCTTACAGCACTCAGGTAGAAGACTGCTGGAGTTGTCTCTGGAGAAATGGAAGGAATATGGGAACACCACACATGGCTGAGTGTAGGAATATAATTCTGAAAACACGTGGCTTCAGTAGAGGGCTATACTGAAAGGTGAGTCCCCAGTCCTTTCCTTCCAAGAATTCTAATTTTAATTTTTTAAATTGAGATATAAATGACATACGGCATTGTGTAAGTTTAAAGTATACAATGTGTTGATTTGCTACATTATATAATGCAATGATTATCACGATAAATTTGAGCCTGGATTTCCAAGTTATTATAAAAGTATAGTTGGCAAGGTAGAAGAGTAAAACACATTTTATTAATAATTTGTTGGCTCCGTTTATAATTTTTATGTTTATAGAGATATAGTATGTGAGCCTCCATTTATACTCTTGCCTTGGGTCCTACAAATAGTTTAAAACAAACAGGAAAAAAAAAAAAACCTTGAGGAGTAGAGTATAAAGAAAAACAAACAACAACTACAAAAAGCCACACTTACGTAAAGATAGGAGGAGATACTGCCAAGAAGTCTAAAGGAGCTCCATCTCCTCCCAGTGACTTTGCCCCTCCCCTGCTGACATAGCACCATTAGTTCATATAAAGAGGGCTCTCAGAAATACTTGTGCTCCCTGTAAGAACTTTGTCTCAAAAAATTCCACATGCTCCCATTTGACACCAGCTTCCATACCACCATACGTGGGACTAGAGAAAGTTCCCACGTGGCTCTGTGTGCTCATGGCAGAAACTGCCTCCCTAACACTGCTCTACTTTTAGGCCTGAGCCTGTGTCCTTTGAGAAGAATAAGAACAGAATCTCAACCCAATGGCTCTGTATATCCTTAAACTGGCCCAACCGCACTCTGTTCCCTAGCACTAAATCTTCATTGCAAACTCTGGAATATAATACAGATATAACTTCAATCACCAGCAACTCTTACACCCTCACCTTCTTTTCTAAAAGTCCTCTTCACTTCCTGGTCCTCAGAGAGACAAGCCTTCTCCTGAAGCTATAGCTTCCCACATGCCCTTTGCAAATGGTGACTGTTTTATTTCCCACCTCACACACCAGAGAGCCTGGAGAGAACTGGAGGGAAGGAGGATCAGCCCTCTGCTCCTCATCATCACTTGCAGTATTATCTGTCTTTCCTCCCTAAAACCCCTCAGTTCCTCTGAAGTTCAAGTATGCACATTCTATTATCCACCATGTTTACTAGACTTCTGTACATCCTTGAGTCACTTCCCCTCATTCTATGAAGATTTTAGCGTCTGGCTTGTGGTCACATTCTCCAAGACTATTCCATTTATAATATTTGGCAATGCCAAGATGTAGATGAACTATCTAATAACCTGGCTACTCTGTTCCTTGAACTGTCCTTCTCCAAGGATCCTTTTCTCAGTTCACCTGCCCCTGGAGTCGTTTATTACTATTTTGCATACATGATCAGCTCTCTCATTTTGCCATACTTTCTTAGCCAAATCCCAGGTCCAACCACTTCACACACGTACCTATGCAATTGAACATAGCTGGAAAAAAATTCAGACAATCATGCCAACTGGCCTTACTTTAAATTTGTGATTAATAACGCCATGTGATCCTTTAATGCTGATGTGCAGCATGAAAACCCTTCTTTCTTTTCTACTCCTACTTTTGTAGATTAATATTTCATACTTTCTCCTTTTTCTCATACCTGCAACAACTCCATTCTCATCCTTACCCTCAGTTTATGTTCTTGCTTCTTATCTCATCAAGTAAATAGAAATAGTAAGAAAAGAGTCCCCACATGCTACTATTACAAAATCTCCTTGTCTACCTACATCTGTACCCTTATAATCTGTGTGTACCCCCATCAAAAATGGAAGACCAGTCCTAGCTTCACTACAAATTCAGCTCTTTCATTATTTACTGGATTTCACCACCACCTCTGCTTACTCAAGAACAGATGTGCTGCAGTTACCCACTCCTTATACTGCACCACTGATTGTCTTTCTGAAGTGAATCATTCTCACTGGCACTTCCATTAAGGAGGAGAAGGAGGTAGAAAAACAAAAGGAGGAAGGAGCAACAATACACTTGAACTCATATCCATCTCCAGCTATTGCTGCATCATTCTGTCACCCTTTCAGCAAAATCCACACACACACAAAAACACCTATACAGGCTATATCCAATTCCTCTCTTTCCCCCACCCCACTTGAAACCACTCCAGTCACACTTTGGCCCTTGTCACTCAATTAAAACAGTTTTTCTGTTGTCAATGCAATAGCTATGCATTTTATTCAATCTAGTAGCAGCATTTGACACAGTTAATATCCCTCTCACAAGAAACATCTTTATTCTCTTGGTTCAAAGATAACACTCTCCTCTGTTTTCTTTCTATCTTGCCAACCACTCCTCATCAGTCTCCTTTGCTGGTTCCTCCTCATCTTTCTACTCTCTGAATGTTGGAGTGTCCCAGGACTTTGTCCTTAGAGCCCTTTCATTCCTTCTCTTTAAATGGCATGGAATATTGATACTCCTAATTTATACCTCTAGCCAAGATCTTTCCTTTAAAGTCCAGATTTATATATCCTACTGCTTTCTTGTTAAATTAACTTGGATGTCTAATACCTATCTCAAATTTAACATGTTTAAAACTGAATTTCATTTATTCTCCTCCCAAACTCGTTCTTCCTATATTGTCCTTGTCACAGTAAATGGCGACAATGCCCATCCTGTGCTCAGAATTTATTCTTGAGCCCTCAATTTCTTGAACAACTCTTATCTGCTCTTCTTTTAAAATATATTCAGAATCTGGCTACTTTTTACTGTCTTACTCAGGTCTGAGTCACCATTACCTCTCACCTGTACCATCGCAACAACCTCTCAACTATTCCTTCTGTTTATACCACTGCATTCCTACTGCCTATATTCAGAGAGCCGCCAAAGTGATAGTTTAAAAGTGTAAGTCAGATAATATGCCTTCCCTCTGTTCACAATTCTCCATGATCTCACACCCCTGTTTCTTCTCTGACTTTATCTCTGATCATTCTCTCCCTTGCTCACTCTTTTCCAGCCACATCGGACTCCTTGATTTTTCTTAATGTTCTCATATTCCTACCTCATGGCTTTCGTATTTTCAGTGCTCTTCGCCCGAGAAGGTCTCCCCTCATATCTCTTCTTACTCCCCCACTTTTTTCTAGTCTGTTTGCAAATATCATCTTGTCAGTGAAGCCTTTCCTGACTCCCCCAAGTAACACAGCAGCCCCTCTCTCAGTCACTCTAGCCTTCCTTTACTCTGCTATTTTTCTTCATAGACTTATCGTTACCTAACTGACATACTGAATATTTATGTCCCCCTGCCATTTTATTGTGAGATCCTTGAAGACAAAAGATTTTATCTGTTTATTCACTGCCAATTCTGCAGAGTCTAGAATAATGTCTGCGATATAATTATTGGTGCTCAATTAATAATTGGTTGAATGAATGATAGATTGAAATTAAAGTGAGTCCCAAAATTAAGAACAGGAGGCTATAAAATAACATTTAGAAAACAAATGTGCTTGAAAATAAAAATATGACAGCTGGAATTAAATCTAATAGACAGGTTTGAAGACAAAGTGGAGAAAAATTCTCCCAGAAAATAAGAGGGAAAGGCAAAGAGATGGAAAATAGGAAAGAAAAGATGACGAAATTAAAAGATCAAGATAGAAGAATAAATAATGAAATACTAGGAATTCCAGACAGTGAGATAAGAGAGGTGAAAGAGAAAAAATTATCAAAGAAAGAATTCAATAAATTTCCCGCAAGTAAAGACTATGTTTCCAGATTAATGTACATGCCAAGGAGATACAAAATTATTCAATACTCATGTAAGGTTATTGGCCTACATCTAACAAAATATACATGCATTTACCATTAGACCAAGCAATCACACTCTAAGATTCTATCCAAAAGAGATACTTGCAAATATGCCAAATGACATATGCACATGGATATTTATTATAGAGTTACTTGTAATAATAAAATACTGAAAACAATCCAGATGTCTATCAATAGGGAATGATTGAATAAACTATGTTATCCAGTTGTAAATAAAATTTTGAGTGATAGAAGAAATGTGACTATAAATGGAAAATTAGATAATATTAAGGCACTACTATTTATTTTTATAGAGGTAATAATGACATCATAAATATACTAAGAGAAAACTCATCTTTTAGACATGCATGTTGAAGGACTTAGGGGTGAAATAATAGATGTCTTGTATTACATTTAAAATATTCCAGAAAAAAAAATTTAAAGAAAGGAATAGATGAAACAAGGTTGGAAAAAAATGTTTATAACTGTTTCATCTAGGTGTTCATGTCATTATTCTATTCAATTTTATATATATTTGAAAATTGCATAAAAAATGCACTTCCAAACACAATGGATTTTTTATTACCATCATTAATGTACATTATCCCAAAATTAGTATATGTCTGAGATAATGATAGTCCTAAAAGCTGAGCGAGACAGACAGACAGACAGACAGACAGAGAGAGAATAGGTCTCCTAAAAAGGAGTAGAAATTACAATGGCACTGGAGTCATCAATAGCAAACTTGACCCCAGAAGACTATAAAAAAGCTCCTTCAAAATTCTGAGGGAATACCCCACATAATGGGAAAAAAAATATTTGAAAGTTATCTTACTTGAAAATATTATATAACTGATGAGACTATCCGAAATGTAAAAAGAATTTCTACAATTCAACAATAAATAGACAAAAGACCCAATTAAAATATCAGCAAAGAATCTAAATAGACATATCTGTAAAGAAGATATACAAATTGCCAATGATCACATGAAAAGATGCCCTATATCCCTGGTAATTAGGCGATACAAATCAAAATAACACTAAGATACCATTTCACATCCACTGGGATGGTAACAGTACAAAAGACAATAACAAGTGTTTAGAAAGCTATAAAGAAAGTGAAATCTTCAATCTCACCATACTGGTGGGATTGTAAAATGATACAGCCCCTTTGAGAGTTTCAAACTGTTGAACATAGAGTTACTGTATAACTCACAATTCTCCTCTTAGGTGTATACCCAAGAGAATGGAAAACATATTTCCGGGTAAAAAATGTGTGTTTGACTATTCATAGCAGCATTATTCATAAGACCAAAAAAGAGGAAACAATCTAAATATTAATTAACTGATAAATGGATAAACATTATTATATCCATGCAATGGAATATTATTTAGCCATTAGAAGAAATACTAATATTATGACATGTATGAAGCTTGGAAACATTATACTAAGTGAAAAAAAGCCAATCACAAAGTACATATTATGGACATATACATATGTCCAGAATAGGCCAATTCATGTAAACATAAAGATGATTTGTGGTTACTAGGATAAAAATGGTTTGAACAAGTGGTCATTTCACAGATAACACAATGCATTGTTGCTTTTACTCAATTTCACCTTTTGAGCATGAACTTAAATCCTTAGAAGATAAGTTTATGAAGATAATATACATTAAGCTGTATTATTATACCTGTAATTGCGAAACTGACAAATTTCACTCTGAAGAAATGACAGAGGTAGAAGATTCTTGATAACATTGAGAAACATAAAATCAAAGTTTATCACTTACCTGAAGAAGAATGAGATGAAGGTGAAGAATTTAAAGATCAGATTGGGCCCTTTCAAGTATAGTATTACAATTTTTGTGATAGAATCCAACTGATCAATAGAATGAGTGGCAGGAGGTGAGAAGTCATCTCTCTCCAATGCCAGTGAAGACACTGAGGAGAGCACTCAGTGCCCATCTCCAGATCTTGAGTGGGTAACTACCCAGGACTTTCACTCTGAAAAGTCTCACTCTGAACGGTTTAAGGGAAACAACAGAAAAGTGAAAAGTGAAGATGTGAATAAAAACCAAACCTTGCTGGAAAAGCTTGTCACATGCAAGAGACATTCACACAAATGCAAGCATAGATGCAAATGCAAATTCAAGGCAGAGATGGCGATAGCCGTGTTCAAGAGTACCTGTGTAAGAAAACATACCAAAGCAGGAATGAATCTAGCTGTGGTTTTCATGGGATGGTTGGAAGAATGCCAATCCTTTAACAATTTTGGTGGAATTTAATTTTGGTTTTATCATTAGATGTGTTGTAACTTTTTCTAAAAAGTACTTTAACATTATTTATCATTGCTATGGTTTTTATTTATGTTATAAATTTATTTTCATTTTCCTTCCTGTTTAACCACAAATGTTGGAATTGGTTTTCAATGACTGCTCAGCATATATCATTAAACAATGAATTTCTTTGAAGTCAACCACCCTAACAAGCTAATTACTAATAATAAGACAATTGATTTATATCAAAGAAAAAATTTATTTTCATCTAAGATGCTATTGAGTGGTAGGACATCTACCTATTGATACAGAAAAACTAGCTGCTGGGGCCAATGATGAAGCTATTTCTTAGCATGTAGACCCACTTTTAGTCTACTTCCTTGCTCTTGGTGCATATCTTTGAGCACAACACTTAACACTGCTCTGCTACCACTTAATACAAATAATTCAACTATGCATTTATCTTCTTACCAAATAAAACGGTGGAAACCCATACAATGAGATATATATGGTCATGGTTAAGTAGTTTGTTAAAAAAAAAAAAAATCTTTTTAAAGTCCTCTGGATTCCGACGCCAAATAACTTTAAAACCACAATTACAGCAAACTCATTACAAGCCATTTGTAGTTTATTGTCTTCTCCTAAAATGTTTATTCATAGAAAGTTGATATTGATTATACTGTGGTACAGAGAATAATCAAAATAACCTATAAGCTCCAGTTATTAGATTATTGGATTTTAAGATTTTAAGATTCTTATCCATAACGTGAAAGCATAAGATTATTTTTGCTAACTAAATTTGAAAATAATATTCTCTCTTTTTAAAGACAGTTTTAAAGGCCTTAATAAACCTGTTCAAAAACTATTTGAAGGGTCAGCCCTAGCAACAGATATTAGGTTCATTTGAGGATGAAGTCTTCGAGATCCCAGACCGGAGATTCCCTTGTAGCTTTGGCCAAATGAAACCCTAATACCTACCAGGTCTTTTCACCTTGCACAATTCCCTTTTTGGATAATTTTCTGATGGAATGTGATTACCAATGATAGCTCTATTGTGTTTACATCATCTTACCCATTGTCATTCCCTTCATTTTAAGTAATACAAATTTCTCCATGTGTTGTACAAGAATAAAATGTATTTGAAATCAATGCCAGCTGAAGCTGACGATCAAAGCTATTTATTTTCACCCGCTGTGTGCAAAATGTGGCCTTTATCTTCACTTTTTTTTAATGTATCTTACTGTAGTACATTAATATGGAAGTTGATGTTCAAAGTGCTTGCTTTTTTTTCAAACTTTCTACTGATGCTTTGAAGTTAGTCCCCCAATATTGATATATCAAAGGGAACTAATGGGAATAAAGACAGCAGGGGATGTTAGTTTATTTTAATTTTCATTTTCATCAATGGGATATATAGAGATTGAAAGGAAGTTTAATTTAAGGATGAGGTGTGGTTTTTACTTTATATTTGGTCAGATCCCCCCCAAATGTTAAAAATTCTAGTTTTGAAGGGATACTACTTTAAAAAAATATTCCAGTTTTTCACCAATACTATGACTTTACCATTAAATAATTATGAATGGTCAAATGTAATATGGTTTGTTTTTAAGAAAAGTTTTTATCATTTACCTTTAGGAACTTTAATAATGTTACATTTGAGTTATTATGCACATTCTTACCAAGAGAAAGTATTAAATGATTTCAGTACATTACATAGAAGGACAGTTATTTTAATTACTTTGACATTTGTTAATTATACTAGAGAAAACTTTTAAAACATCTATTTGTCAATTACCACTATAAATCAAGCCTGTGATGTTTAAGCAAAACTGTTACTCAGTGGAAGTTAATATTTACTAATGTTTATGGGAGTGAAAGAACCTAAACTTTTCATATCACTTTATTTTGCTGCCTAGATTCAAAAAATGCTTTTGCTAATGATATTTTATATGTTATTTTACCAAGAGGTTACTAATATCCATCTATAAAAAATGTATTTGGGAAACATTGTTTTACACAATAATCTTCTATCCACCAAACTAACTTTTTATCAATAAAATACTATGTTTAGATATTTCCAAAACTTTTAAGGGAAAATGCTTTCCAACCTGGAATTCCACTACAAGCCAAATTAGCAATCAATTGTGAGGGTAGTATTAAAACATTTTTAAACATTTAAGTTCTCAAAACTTCTTATCCACACAACTTTTCTTAGGAAGTTATCAAAGAATATGTTCTAATAAAATGAGGGAGCCAACCAAGATAGAAGAAACCAAAAATCCATCAAGTAGGTGAAGAAATCAGAAGAGAGATGAAAGGAGTCCAAGTTAATGATGAAAGCTAATCCAAGGGCAACAGATCCGGAGGACAATGACAGAAGACTCCAGGAGCTATTCTCCAAGAAATGATGATAGTGATGGGTAGCTTCATAGGTAAGGACATTTTAAAAATATCTATGTCTCCAGAGGAGAGTTTAGGAATAAATGAGAAAAAAAATTATTTTGGAGGTATTTTTCTAGAACACTAAAAAATTAATAAACAAAAAGTTATATAAAATAAGAACTATAATCATAGTATACTATGTGATCTAGCTATGAATAAAATTTATGTGAGAATAATAATATAAGCAATGAATATTGAACGAAATATTAATATATAAATATATTAGAATATAGGAAGGGTAGATGCGTGTGTGTGAATACTTGCATGTGTAAACACCTGCAATACCCTAGGCCTATTTAGAAGGGAGCTATGAGAGCTATAGCCTCTTCTGTAAATGGAAAGTCAATAGGCAATAGCTAATACTACAAAAACTAAGACTCTCAATTATAATCACGTTACTTAGAAATATGGAGATAGATTCCAAAAGAAGGAGCTAAGAAAGTTGAAAGTGGTTGCCTATGCAAAAAAGAAATAAGGTAGGAAAAGATTGTATATTTATAACAAACATTGTAGAACTCTGACCATGAAAATATGTACAACTTTAATTAAAATGTAATTTTTTAGGAGAAAAATATTATATGTACGTGTGTGTGTGTGTGTGTGTGTGTATTCAGAATTCACTTAATGCTAGCTATTATTCAGTACTCAACTCTATTAAAAAAAAAAAAGAGAAACCTTAAAACAGAGGCTCAAAATGTCTTGAATTTAAGTCTTTAAGAAATGGTAATTAACTTTTGAGGATGATCACTGACTCTTTCCAGAATCTGGTGCAAATTAAGATCTCCCTACAGAGAAAAATGAACTCAAAATTCCAGAGAGTTCCACGGGCTTCCTGAACTCATTCATAGATACTCTGGATAGCCACATATCACAATTTAAGAACCCTTATCTTGGAAAAAGTAATAAATATGCAGATATAATGTCAAAGCCTTGAAATGGGCTACATGAAAATGGTTTTTTTACTCACCTGAGTGGCTTTCACAAAACCGGCTGTGATTACAGTCACACGGCAAGGGGTGAGCCATTACATCTTTTCATACAGGTCTACTGTTCTAAGCAGATCTCAAATAAAACCAGACTTTGAGCCTCTGAAATTACTTCCTGCTCTTGGTGTTTTAAGATGAGAGGGCAGTGTTTCTCTCGTGTATTAAATAGATCTCTTTGTTGCAAAGAAAGCATACCTTGGAGATTTGATTGCACAGGATCTCCACACATTTCCTCTCCATTTGCAATGCTTTGTTTAGTTAGAAAGTGAAGGTCCACAGTTTCATCTTCTGGACCCAATTTGGCCACAAAGGACTAAAGAAACCAAAACCAGATTCTTTTCACATTAAAAATGATGAAGGCCCCATGGAATTTGGTATATGAATGTTTACACTTAACATAGAAAGTCTTCAAAACACTAGTGAGGCGAACCAGAATTGGCCAGGAAAGCATATTTTCCAGATTTTGAGTCATTTGTAGGGGTCCATTTTAGGGTTTTTGAGACATTTTATAGAAGACATACACTGAAAGAAAATAAAAACTAAATTAAGAAGCATTAGGAAAAATACCAGTTTGGAATGGCTTTGAACCAGAGTTTTCACAGATGTACAATGACTATCTGTTGAGTAAGACTTTGCGCCAATCATTTTCTTCACTAATCTATAATCTATATATAGCCTGCTGCCAAATTAAAAGGAAGCTATATTATATTAGTTACAAAATGAAGAAGAAAATTTAAGTTACTCTTTTTTTTTTCATGCTGACAGTTCTCTATACCTGAAAGGTATTAAGTAAGATTTTGCCAGATACTCACACGAAAGAAAAACATTTCTTTTTCAGCCTTTTTAGAACTGGTCAATTGCAAAGCTACGCTCTTCCCTCCCACTCATCCCGGTCCCTTTCTTTCAAAAATTATAAAAAGATACCTCAGAAAGTACTAATTTTCTATCTGGGGACCTGTATTCAATTGAATTTCACCAAAAGCCCTTTCAATTTCTTTCATTTTTCCAAAAAAGGTTCTCATGAGCAGAAATATTTAATAAAATTAATTTTCACTATCAGTTAAAACACTTCCCTCATATGTTTTCTCACAAAATAAAAATAAAGAATCCCAATAGAATTTAAAAATAAAAATTAAGAATAAAACCTGAAAAAATAATATATTAATTGCATGCAACAAATCATAAGGATACAATAAAAGACATCGAGTAGTTTACCACTGAAGAGGTGATTTCTCTAACAGCAGTTTGAGGAGAGGACTTCAAGCAGCTCTGTAACTTGCAATCTTTATGACTTGCAAAATTACAAATCAGTACCCAGACATGCCATCTCTCCAGCCCACCTCAACAGCCCACTTTACCCTTCATTGGAGGCAAACTAGAAGTGGATTTTTTTTTCAATTAAATTATCATTTAATTGATCTACTTCATTACTTAGAACAGAATCATTTGCAGGTAAGTATTTAACAACACTTTTTAAACAAATAGTGGGGGATGGTGATTGGAAAATTAGATGAAACTTTACACTAACTCAGAAGCTCTATTGGCGCTAATTTGATTAACACCCCTAACCACCAAAGAGCTTTTCCTTTACTTGTCTTATTTACTGGTTTGCTAACTGGAAGACAGATGGAGCTGTTAAACTTTTCAGAATTAGAATTCTCTTCTGGATGGCATGACCAAAACTATAAATTTACTTCATCTCTATAATCCCCATGTTTCAGTGTCTTGCCCAATACCCCTTTACTATAAATATTTAAGAGACTGTTTTGTGTCTTTTGGACACATACACCTGGAACAAGTCAAGAACCCGATTTATAGTTCTCGTCTTTCAAAAGACTGCCCTTGACATTACCCCAAGGGCATAGCTAAAGTTCTTATTCATCTACACTAAACCCCGATTTTATTTGGATAACCTGTGTCTTCCAAAAAGCCAAAGGCTTCATCAACCTTCCATGGCAATTCCATCCTCCTTGCCATTGACTGATTTGGGAGTAGACTTATTATGCAATTTTGGCTACTCACTCACCAAGACAGCTTACAAGGGGTTTCATGGGATGATCACACCCTTAAAAAAAGAGCCCCACACTGGGAACAGTCATGTCTGGAGGTGATTGTTGCAGCCTGTCATTACCAGCCCAAGAATAAAGCTAACCCTCATGGATGGTAGAGCAAAGAGGTCAGAGAGAAGCAAAGACAGAGCCCAAACATTATGCCTGGAATGTAACCTCCTTATTGTTCAAGGCAATGGGTCCAGGTTTTCTCTTATCCTTTTACCAGACAGCAGCCTAACATATTCACAGGGTAAACCTGGAGGATCTTTGTCCAGGAGATCTTCTTTGGTCTCTACTCTGTTTTTTGCTAATATTCTCACAATTCTCACTCTCCAAGTGTAATAAGTGGTTAAATGATCCGAAGGGGAAAACATTCCTAGGCTAGAACATTCATTAAATTTCTCTTAATGTCATCAGAAATAGGTCAGATTCCCTGAAAAAAATCTCAAGATATATCTTTGGGAAAAGCTTGGAAACTAAGTTCTAATAATTACTAATGATATAGAATCATATTCCTACAAAGGAAGCTTGTGGTCAATAACCATTTGAGTAATTATTTTTATTCAGTTAGGGGTTTAAAGAAAAAGTTATACTTAGTTCTAAAAACAAATAAACAACAACAACAAAAAAAACCAGAAGCCATAGAAATAAAGATAAAGAAGGAAGGTATAATATTTTTTTTTAAATGTAGCACAAAGATATAGTTCTCTCCAAACGAGAGAACTTAATATAGTTTGCTTAAAAGGTTTCACTTCTAAATAAATCATATTTTATAATTAGTGATGGATAAGCACAATAAATAACTCCATCACCAATTGTATATTATCAGTATTACAATGTACAATTCCTTCTTCTCCAAGTAGGCTACTGAACATTGTGGGGATATCTACAGAAAGCAAGACCTCAATTTACACCGATAACAAGGTTTTAAAAACGAACTACATGTGGAGTAGAGGCTCAACAGTCAGAGGTGGTTTCAAGCTGTTGTGGACTTTAGCTGGTTGCTAGGATAACACTCAATGCATCAAGTTAAGAATAGAGGACAGTGATCTAACTAGCTGCCTGCATCTCCCTGGAACACCTAGGTGAATGTCATTCTGCTTTCCTTAAACAGACAGAACTAACTCTTCAGATGGAATTGATAGTGAAAGACTGAGGCTAATGTGGTAAGAAGCTGTTAAAAGATTAGTTTTGGCTTTTGGTGGAAAAACAATTATGCTGAATTACAAACACATCTGCCACACACTCAGCAAACTATCAGAGAAGTCAGATTTTCCTCACATTTTACTTCTTGGAAACTATTCAATTTTCAAATAGAATACAGTGCTCTAGTTATTGCTTACATGAATTTTCTTTAAATAAACTCAGAACAAACTTAAAAAGCCTGATATTGTTTCCTATAGAACTTTTTTTTTCCAACCACTTACCCAAAAGGAAATAAAAGTTACACCCTCTATTTCTGTAGTGCTTTACAGTTTTCAAAATTCTTTAATGGGCATTCACTTGGTAAAGAACATTCAATCATTCACTTGCATTAACTCACTTAATCAAGAACAGCAAACTTAACAAGCTTCTTACAGCTCTACTTAGAGTAATTCTACAAAGACAAGGGTGTTCATTTGTGTCTATGGTCCCATTCATTCATTCATTCAGTAAAAATTCATTGCCTGCTACATGCCAGATGCTGTTCTAAACTCTGGGAATACAGCTGTGGGAAAAAGAAATGGACAAAATTTCAGTCCTCAGAGTGCTCACATCCCCATAAACACAGTATAACTGTTTTACATATTTCCATCTAGGTATGGTCCAAATAAGCAAATAGCTTAGTTTTTCTGTGCTGCAGTGTGGAAGGAGGTCTATACAATTATTTGAAGGAGCAAAACCCAAAAACTAATAAATCGAGATAGATTACTGTTTAACAGTATGGAGAAAGTTTATCAATTTGTGAAGTAAAAAAATCAGGGTCTTTTGAAGTATTTCTCAAGTAAGAGAGTGGGTTTTCCATTCATCATGAATCCAGTGAAGAACAATGAACATGACAGTACTTCCTATACCCGTTCATCACACAGAGATTTATTACATGCAAGGCATATTACATTTGTTTTCACTTGAATACTTACATTAACTCTTAGATATTAGTATAATTATTTGGTTGGTGATTATCTCCCTCTTCAGACTGACCCATGCCTGATCACCTCTAGCAGTTTGTCATGTCCAGTTCATCCTGCACATCATGAAATTAGACAGCCGCCCCTGGAGTGCTCTCTCCATATCATGTTAAAACACACTAAACTTGGGTAACAAAAATTCAATGGGTAATCTAGCACCCACTAGTCATAAGTCTAGCCACTTGTTATTTTAGAAATGGAAATGTAGGGTTCTGAAAACAATGGGCATAGGATGCTCCTTTTATGGAGGAAGGGATATGGTCACAGCAACAGACAGGAGTAGGTAGGGTAAAGTTTTCCCCCTGGAGAGCCAGGGCAAGGCTAGGCTTACCAGAGGCTGGGAATCACTAAAGACAAACATGCTTGTTTTGTAATTTTCCTGAGAGTTTCACATTTCTTTAACCTATCAGACATATTTCCTGGGTATGAGACAAGAACAAGGAGAAAACCTGCAGCAACATAACTACTGATGGACCTGTCCCCTCTTTGTGCAACAAGTATGTGAAACCTGTATGGGGAAAGGTCTGTGATAAGGGGGCACAGTTGAAGCAGAGGGAAAAAGGAAAAGAAATGAGAGTCTTCTCTTCAAGAGAAAAAACTCTCCTTATCTAGGTCAACACAAATTAGTAATCTAAAAATATTTACTATAGCACTCCTTTTATCCCTCATATGTCTCCAGAATGCAAAACTTTTTCTTACAAATTGCTGATCCTGTACAAATTCCATTCTCCCAGGTGCATTTTAATTACTAAAACATTTATCCAGAGTTAACAGATTCATGGTTAGTTAACATCATTACTTCATTAGACTGATCCTGCTAGGTAATATAGGGGAGGGTTTTTTTTGTTTTTTTGGGGGGGGATGGATTTTAGTTTAAGGGCATCCCTTTCAAGTCTCAGCAGCAGGATTCTCATGGTATGCTCCAAGAACAAAGCATGTCTACACTGCAGAAGCCCTCTGTGTTACAACCATTCCCTCCAGAATACCTATAAGAGAATATCCTTCCTTGTCCATAGCTGGCCCTAGGGTTTACGGGTAGAAATGACAGTAAACTGAGCAGAGTCCTGCTGCCTCCTTGGGGGGTGTGAAAATCTCTTCACACTGGAAGACCTGTTAGAGCCATCATCTGTCTTTCTGGAATAGTCACTACAGATTGTGGGTCAACAATCTATCTTTATATGTGGTCTGACCACTGTCCCTTGGTATATTCAATATTTTATCTTCACACTGGAGGAGCAGTTAGAACCCTCAGATTTCAGAAGCTTTAGCCCGTCCTAAGACTGATGCCTGTAGGTTCTTTTTGATTTCCGCTGAAGGCTGTAAGCTAGATAAACTCTGGTTTTAGTTACAAAACCCAAAGGATTCAAGGAAGCCAAGTATGTGTGCCAAGCAGTTCTGGCCTCCAGTATTTATCAAGGACCTGGTTGCAAATGATATCCTTACAGTTTTAGAAAGGAATCTCACTAAGAGTCCAGAAAGAATCATCTAGTGTCACATGGGGATAGATTTATTGGTAAAAAGGCTAACGATAAGAGAATTATGAAATCTTCTTAGTCTGTTATTTAAAAGATGCCAAAGTACTTAGCATCTATTAAATGGCAAAAGCATATACAAAAATTTAAGAGACTGTTGACCTCTCTCTAAGTCTACCGACGAGCCTAGGGAAGCTTTGAACTCTTGAGAGGACTGTGTCTAGCTAATAATCCTCTGGGGATATGAGGTGACAGATGTACTGAAACCTCCTCAAGAACCAGTTTTCCCCAATAGCCAGAAGTCACAGAATAACAGAACTGTGTGAGGCAACCTTGGCAAAGACATGCAAGTCATGCTGGCCGTTGAGTTCAGGAGGAGGTCAAGATTTGTACAGTGCACACCACCCAATTACAGTCTATTTGTGGAAAGCGTAATGTGTATTTTCGTTAAAGGACAACCATATGCCGAGGAGAATTAAGTTGGCAGTCTGGTGTTTAAAGGATCCAGATCATAACCAAATAAAGTAAGCGCAAAAGGAAAATTTCACAAACAAATATTTGACTCAAGTGGAGAGATGCTGAAATGACAGATAAAAATGAACTATATGTAGCATTAGTTGTGTCGAAGTCTTCAAGGTGACAAAAAAGTCACACAGCTGTCTTAAATGGACAAGCCCTGAAAGATGAGGCCCTGGTCAAGTAATTCATTTACTTTCCAGCTGACCACAAACTTACCAATAAGCCATCAAATTGTGTCTGGAGACAAACTATATCCAGGCCCATGAAGTCAATTCATTACTTTTTGGAATGGCTTTCAAAAATTAAAAATAGAAAGACACTCAGTGAAAGACTAGATACTGCATTGTGTGACGAGTCTCATTGGACTAAGAAAAAAGCACAATTTAACTTTATATTTATAGGAAAAGAGGTGAAATGAGGATTATCTAAAAAGACTTCCAAAAAAAAATTAGTAAAGAGACTCTTTTCCTTGATATTTTTAAACTATGGCTTTGGGCAGCAAGGGGCTTGCTGGGTACGTGACTAAGGCACTGTGTGGGTATGTTTCTGTGCCTTCTAGAGAATTACACCCAATCATAGAATTACTTTTGCTTCCTGACAGCATGGAATCTGCAATAAAACCCTGCTTCTTGAACCCTCTCCAAAATCATCAAGGATAAACTCAAATCCTTTAATAAGTCCTTTCTAACATTGCCTTGCTGAGACACCCCACAATTCCCCATTCAGTCAAGTTGCCCTCACTGGAATTTATTGATAAACCTAAACTTTCTTCCACTACAGGTGGATTCCTAGTTGTATGTCACCGGAGGGCATTGTCAATGTAATAATAGACTAAAGTACTAGTACAATCTTACAGTTCAAACTAAGGCAGGCTGTGTACACACATATTACCAGTTAATGTGGGAAATTCAGTCAAATTTCTTTTAAGGTTCACTCCTAATCATTCTTTAAAACATGATCAAAAATCATTCATCAGTCTATGGCCATGCTACCCTGAACAAGTCCGATCTCGTCTGATCTCGGAAGCTAAGCAGAGTCGGGCCTGGTTATACTTGGATGGGATACCACCTAGGAAAACCAGGTGCTATAGGTGTAAAAAATAAAATTTACAAATAAGGGATTGTAAGCTGACAAGGTCCTTGTAATTTGTGAGGTCAACCAAGGGTTGCCTAGCCTAAAAAACAAACAAAAAAATTAGTCAATGTGATTCAGGACAGGGCAAATTCCCCTGAGTTGAGGGGAGATCAAGCCCTGCACTGAAAGTGGGGGGGGGGGGCAGGGAGGGAGGAACAATGATAGGGACCCCCAAGTGATCAGGGAATTCAGTTTATATATTAGTCTTAGTTTCTATGAATTACAGTTGTAAGACTTTACCTACCTATTTACCTTTGATGGTATGGGTATACAGTGTGAAAGTGAGGATATGTAGCAAGAAAGAAAGGGGTGTGTGGCAAGAAAGCCTGTTAGCAATTCACAGCCTCTGATCCATAGGTTCCCCTCGGTTTTAACTATAGAAAGAATGATCATGTTTATTTTGTGGAGGGTGTAATTTAAAGACTCTGTTTTCCTGTTTTCCCTATGGATCGAAGGCTGGGTAAATGGTTTGTTAACAATCTTTCTTTGTTCTATAGGTTTCCTCATGGTCTTGCCATAGGGCTAATCAATCAGTATATTGCAGTCTCTGAATATAGCTTGATTTAACATTTAGTTCTCTTGCCTCCTCCCTACATTAAATGCATGTAGCCTCTTTCCCTGTCTCTACCTCTAAGAAGAATTCCAGGCCAGTCTTCTTCTCTCTCTGCCCATGTTCCCAAGTAGGAAAGGTACTGACTAGCTTGATCAGCTCTGGGCCACTGATTGTACAAAATCTAGGGAGTGGGAGAACCAATAACAAAGGAAAGACTCATGGAAGGTGAAATCAACTTACACAATAAAGAGTTGAGCTGGGGTAGACAGAGGCAGGAAAAAGAGAGTCTGCATCAATTGGATTCATAGAGGCCAATTTTGGAAATAAGTTCGGAGCATGGAAGTGAAGCCTTTGAAGAGTTGCAGTAGTAGAGAACTTGGATGTAAGATGAGGAAAAAGAAGTTATTTTGTGTTTATTCAAGTACCACACACCCTCAACCCTCTCTCTCCTACTCACCTTCTTAAAACAGAAACCATAACAACTTGGTCTTTTTGGGAGAGATGGTAGGAAAGATTTCAATTTCTTTTAACTATTTATTATTGTTGCTGATCCTTTAAAAAAAAAAATGTCTACTCTGCCCCCATGACTGCTGGATATGACAGCTGAGCATTATACAATTTACATTGAAAAGCTGGCTCAAGAATGCCTAATTTTTGCACCCACCCTAGCCCCTCTCCTAACCTTGCCCCTGCCTTCTTGTGTTTATATCCACTATGAAACTCAGAGAGGAAGAGACAGGATGACCTGCAATATCAGACTGCTGTTATTTTTTAGTTGCTGGGTCTGTCTCCCCTACGGAAATATGGATGCTCTGAGGGCTGGACCCACTTATCTTATCCCTGTACACAGTCATGTCTAGGATAAGTCAGTCATTCAGCACACTCTGTTTTATCAAGTAAATGTTACCTGGCCTCTTCTTCTAGCCATCATTACCCAGGTTGGTCACTGACAAAGCGTTATAAGGGAGCCATTGTAAGTCAATCAGCATTGTCTCCTCCTAACAAACACCTTGGCTGTTTTTCTCTTTTCTTCAGGTTCTCTTTTAGAATAACAAAAATTAATGCTGCTTACAGGCAGTATATTCAAATAATGAATATAAAGTTCTTTATATTCAATATTTATACTAATTCTCACAACACTTCTGTGAGGTAGGCATTATTCTTCCCATTTAAACATACAAAATCTGAGGCTTGGAGAGGTTAGGACATAGCTAATAAGTAATGAAAGTGGGACCTAAAACCCAGGCCTACTTGAGTTTCAGACTTTTCATCGACGTGCCATGAAAGAGAAACTGAATCTTATTCAAAGCCCTTCTGTCAGGCTCTACCCTGCTATCATACTTATTTTCACCACCTCCCCAAACTACAGCTCAACAGGACCCCCTCCTCCTGAAGCTCTCTCTCACATGACAGACACACTGTTGTTCTACCCACTCTTCATTGAAGGCCCACCCAAATGTCTCCTCTGTCATAAGGCCATCTTGCTTTCTCCACTTTTCACCTGAATGTGATCTTACTTCTCTCTCACATTTGGTTTGAGCTCTTTAACACACATTATATTCTGCCTCGAATTAGAACAATTCTGATGTACATGTTTTACTTTATTCTTTACCTTCCCCAAAAGGCATAACAATAGCAAACACATATAGCACTTACGAAGTGTCAGGGACTACTCTAATCAATTGACATATCTTAAGTAACTGAATCTGTATAATAACTCCTTATACTACATACTATGGCACAGAGAGCTCAGTAAACTTGCCTGGGGTCACAAAACTAACAAGTAGGTGAGTCAGAATTTGACCTAGACAATCCAGCAGCAGTGCCCAGGCCCTGAAACGTTGGGCCAGGCTGCCTACACATGACACAGCAAGATCTCATAAGTGTTGCTGAGCCAAAGAGTGAATGAATACACAACTGAATTTATGCAAGGCAACCAATTCAGTATAAAATTAACCAAGCCAGTCACAGTATTTGGTTTATTTGACATACAGTTACCTCAAATTCATGACATTAGATTGATTATTTTTCATTATTTACACTTTTTATTCGCCTAACAAAAATTTTCTTCAGACTATGTGTCAGGCCCAGGGCTAGAATCTACATGAATGTGTGCTCTTGAGAGCTAACTCACAACGATTCAGTGAGAGGGGCAGGTGCTTACCATTTGTACTGGAGTTGGTTGTGTAGAAATGCTAATATCTAGTATTTTATAACTAACTATAGTTGGCTTTCTTCCTTTTGTGAACCATGAACTAAAGCAGTGCTTCAGTCTAAGGTGATTCATTCTAAGGTGATTCATTCTTCCCCATCTGTCACATTCTGGAAACATTTTTGATATCACAACTTGGGTATGGGTGGTACTGGCATCAGGTCGGTTGAATGCAGGGGTGCTGCTGTTGTGCATAGGGCAGAACACCCCTGTGACAAAATATCAATTGTGCTGAAGCTGAAAAACTTTGTTTCAAAAATATAAAGAAAAAAACTATATCAAAAATCAAAGATGCAACTAGCAGATAAATAAGTCCTGGAATGTGATATATAGTACAATGATTATAGACAACAAGGGTACATTCTAAATTGATTTGCTAAGAGATTAGATTTTAATTGTTACCAACACTAAGAAATAATAATTATGTGGAATAATAGAGGTGTTAGATAATACTATAATAGCAATCACATTGCTGCAATGTTGCAGTATAAATGTATCAAGTCAATATGTTGTACACTTTAAACTTATATAATGTTGTATGTCATATATAACTCAGTTTTTTAAAATCAAAGATGAACAAAAAACCCTCATTTAGAGAGTACCTCTCAGACTGCTTGGGGGAAAAGCCTGTGTAAAATTGAGAAAAATAAATTAAACCATAGCACTGCTAAAGAAATAAAGCATAACCGGCAAAATAAAATCAAGTTTAAAATACTCCTTGAATCTACAGCATTGGCAAATTTATCTAATTATTGAGAATTTGCAAATAGTCAGTGGTGCTGGTGTGCTAGAAGAAGGAAGATTCAATTTCTAACCTCCCCAAGAAATTCTCTGAGGAAAATCGGTTAGCTATCCTGTGTGCTAAAGGACTGAGATTCTACAATGAGAAACTGCTTCATCTGAGACAAAACATGACTTCTAAACCTGAGGTGGTCAGGAAGTCTGGCCCAGGAATGCCCATTTTATTTTAACGGTTAAATATGGACCTCTAGAGACAACTTCCTGAAAAACCAGGCCTCCAGAGAGGGGGTGAGATAGCAACCTCTTTCCTGATGCACAGGGCTCCCAGCATGGGCTGCTCTTGGGCTTTTAAGGAGCTCCGAAGAATACTTTCACCAAATACTCCTATCCAACCCTAAAGGAGAAGTGCTCACTCTCATAGAGGACTAAAAAACGTGGCATAGCACCAGAATGCTATGTTCAAATCTACCATTTGTTAGCTGTGTGATCCTGGATAAATTATTTAACTTCTCAGTATCTCAGTTTTGTCACCTGTAAAAAAGAAAATGATAATCTACCTCATTCATTTCTTGGGAGAATGAAATAAATTAACACAAGTAAAGCGCTCAGAAATAAGTCCTTGCACACAAGAAGTGCTATATAAAGCTTTGTTATTATTATCAGAGTGTGAGCTCATTGAAGGAAGAGTCTGTCTCTCGTTTTATGGACTTCTTTGGGCTTAGCACAGTGTCTGTGTTACTCCCACAGTGTGTTACAGTGATTAAATTCCCAAGCGATTTTGCTTCAGTTTGTCAATATTTCATTCAGAAGCTCTCGCATCAATGTTGATATAATTTTGAGTTTTTGCCAATTTGATAGATTATCTGGTAACTTCTTCAAGTTTATTTACAGTTAAAATCAAGGAGAATTCTCAAAAAAATTTAGATTTAGCAATTTAAATGCTTTACAAAAGTGTTTTAGTCAGTATGGAGAAAAGGAATGGACAAAGGTTGGGTGTGGAAATGGGAGGTGGGAAGAGGATAAACATCAAAATATTTTCTCATTTCCATTGATATTTTTTTTTGATGCATTTGTGAACTTCTATGTCCACTTTTCTATTGCATCAAGTACCCTAATCTAAGTAAGTATACAGTACCAGCATGCTGTGTTCAAATCCCAGTTCTATCATTTGTTAGCTGTGTGATTTTGGATAAATTACTTCTCAGTGCCTCATCTATAAAATGAGGGGTGATAATCTACTTCATTAGCCTGAGTTGTATATATACATAAATGCTTATAACCACCAGACCATGATCCGGAACAAACAATTCTAGCACCTCTGCCCCTTCCTAATCCACATTCTCCATAAAGTAACCACTCTCCAACTTCTACCGCTACTATTAGTTTTGTAAGTTCTTGAACCACATAAAAATAAAGATATTTTTCTATTTTTTTCCTAGGAGTTTGTTTCACTTCTCATAATTAAATCTATGATTTGTTTCACATACATTTTGTGTGTTGAGTAAGCTAATACAGGTCTATAAATATATTCAATTGTTTCATTACTGTTTATGGAAAAGATTATCATTTCCCTACTGAGTTACAGAGCTACCTTTGTTATAAACCAGCTAACCCTCTACATGAGAGTCTGTTTCTATACTGTCTAATCTATTCCCTGGTAAACTTGGTTATTCTTTGTCAGTATTACATTGAATTAATTTTGGTAATTTTATAGTTATAAGTTTTGAAATTTGGTAGTACACAAGTCCACCAATTCTGTTTTTCAGATTGTCTTCGGATTCTAGGTCTTTTTAAATTTAACTTGTATATTTCTAAAACAAAATACTTCTGTCAGGATTTTTATTAGGATTATGTTGAATCTATATATCAGTTGGAAAGAACTGACATAATAACCATATTTAGTCTTTAGTGTCTGAGCATGGTATATCTCTCCATTTATATAAGACTTTTAAATTTTTCTCAGCAATGTTAGTCTTTGGTGTAAAGATCTTGCACATCTTTTATTAGGCTCATTCCTAAGTATTTAATGTTTTTTGTTGCTATTGTTAAAAATATTTTATTTAAAATTTATTTTCCAATAGTTTGCTTTTACTATATAGAAATGCAGTCAGTTTTTTGTACGTTGGCTTTATATACAATAAAATGAAATTTATTGATTAAATCTAAATATGTAGATTCTTTTGAATTTTCTATGTAAATATTCATGTCATATGTGAATAATGTAAATTTTACTTCTTTATTTTCTATTTTTATATATTTTCTTTTCTTTCATTATATCCCTTGAATCCAAGGTCATTTTCAAAGTGTGGACATTTTTGACAGGACCAAATATTAAAGACAATTTGGCGTGGATCAATTATGCTTATGGATATTTCAAGAATGTTTTAGCATTCACCAAATGTCTCCACAGATATTTGGGAGAGGAACAAATGTTCACTAATTAACTACATTGATTCATATTTTTGATTAGTAAAATAGCCTCTCTGTTCTAAAATAAACACCACTTGGTCATGATGCATTACCATAGGTCCCATTTGCTAATATTCTGTTTAGGATATTTTCTCTATGTTTCTGACTTATAGTGGTCTATAACTTTCTTTTATTTCCTTTGTCAACTTTGGGTATCATTGTTACAATATCCTCATAAAGTAAGTTGGGAAATGTTCCCTCTTCTTCTGCTTTCTAAAAGACTATTCTTACGATTGATATTATTTCTTCTTTAAATATTTTGAAGAGTTCATTAGCAAAGCTGTCTAGGCCTAGAGTTTTCTTTGTGGGAATATTTTAAATTATAGATTCAGTTATGTTAATATATGTAGGATTATTCAGATTGGCTATTTCTTGTTAGGCAGTTTTAGTAAGTTGTGTTTTCTTTCTCTTTTACACTTTTTTCCTTGCTTGGTCAGGCATCAGGGTTTTATAAATTTTATTCATCTTTTCAGAGAACTTTTAATTATATTGATTTTCTCTGTTTACGACTGCTTTCTATTTTACTAATACTACTTTTGTCTTTCATTTTGTTCTTTCTTTGGGTTTCGTTTTCTATTCTATATAAAAAAATTTTGATATGGAAGGTTAGATATTTAATTTTCAAATTTCTTCTTTCCTAACATATTCAAAGCTATAATTTTTCCTTTAAGTACTGTTTTAGCTGCATATGTAATATTTTCATTATCATTCCCTTCAAAATAAAGTCTAATTTTTATTGTGTTTTTTTTTTTCTGACTCATGAGTTAATCTGATATGCATTGCTTAATTACCAGTTAGATGTTTTCAAATTATCTTTCTGTTTTTGCTTCTTGTTTAATTCCCCTCATGTCAGAGAACATACTATATATTATTTCAATCCTCTGAAGTTGGTTAAAACTTATTTTTTGTTCCAGCATATGGTCTACTTCAGTGACTGTTACACCATATGTATTTTAAAAGAATATGTATCCTATGGTTTTGGAATACAAACTCTTTGCCTTCTTGTTTTGCCAGTTGCTGAGAGAAGTGCTTTTCAAGCTACATCTATAATTGTTAATTTGTATAATTCTTTTACATGACACTGAAGAACTATTTGGTCAGAGAAGAAATAAAAGAAGAAACCAAAAGATACACAGAGACAAATTAAAATGAAAATACCACATACCTAAATTTGAGGGATGCAGCAAAAGCAGTGCTGAGGAAAGTTTATAGCAATACAGGCCTAACAAAAAAGAAAAGAAAAATTTCAAACAAACGATCTAACACCACACCTTAAGGAACTAGAAGAGATGAACAAATAAAGCCTGAAGTCACTAGAAGGAAGGAAATAATAAAATTCAGAGTGGAAATAAGTGAAGCAGAATATAAAAAGGCAGTAGTCAAAATTACTGAAATGAAGAGCTGGTTCTTTGAAAAGATAAACAAAATGGAAAAAGGCCTAGCTAGACTCACTAAGGAAAATAGAAGGCTCAAATAAAATCAGAAATGAAAGAGAAGTCACAACAGATACCATAGAAACACAAAGGATTATACAAGATGATTATGAAAGGTTACATGTCACCTTGGGCAACCTAAAAGAAATGGACAAAATTTTAGAACCAGATAACCTTCCTAGACATGAAGAACTAGAAAACCTGAATAAATGGATCACTAGTAAGGAAATTGAAACAGTAAAAAGACCTCCCCCAAAGCAAAAGTCCAGGACCAGATGGCTTCACTGGTGAATTCTACCAAACGGTCAAGATGTAGCACCCATTCTTCTCAAACTCTTCCAAAAAGTTTTACTCATTTTACAAGGCCAGCATTACCCTGATACCAAAACCAAGTGAAGACGAGAGAAAAAAAAAAAAAGAAACTTATAGGCCAATATATCTACTGAACATAGATGCAACAATCCTCAACAAAATACTAGCAAATCCAATACAATACATTAAAAGCATATACCAAGATCAAGCAGAATTTATTCCGGGGATGCAAGGATAGCTCCACATTTGCAACTCTTAACAAA
This sequence comes from Rousettus aegyptiacus, assembly GCF_014176215.1. Classification (NCBI taxonomy): domain Eukaryota; kingdom Metazoa; phylum Chordata; class Mammalia; order Chiroptera; family Pteropodidae; genus Rousettus; species Rousettus aegyptiacus. Next base: position 109,891,022 of record NW_023416284.1, read on the forward strand.
ATATTTTTATTGTATGTACTTTATGCATATGTTATTAGATACATACATATTTAGAATTATGTTTTCCTATTGAATTGACCCTTGTATCATTATGAAATGTTCCTCTTTATGTTCCTATGTCTTCTCTTAAAGTGTACATTGTCTGATATCTGTAGCTATGCCAGCTTTCTTTTGATTAGCAGTAGTATAGCATATCTTTATCATTCATTTACTTTCACTTTATCTGTGTTCTTATATTTAATGTGTAAATTACAAACAGGAAATATTTGGGATACTTAAAATCTAGTCTGGCAATGTTGGTCTCTCAAACATAGTATTTAGTCCACTAATGTTTAATGTAATTACTATTAGGGTATAGTAATATTAGGGTATAAGTCTAATTGCTTTTTGTTTCTATCTAACTGTGTTTTTTTTGTTGTCGTTGTTCTTTTATTCTTGCTTTCTAAATCTCTGTTTAATTAATCAAATATTTTTCAGTATTCCATTTTATATTTTCTGTTAGCCTTTAGTTAAGTATTTTTATATTATTCTTTTAGTAGTTACTCTAAATATTATAATATGCATTTTATTCTTCACTAAGCACAATCTATACCTTAAATTAGTACTTTCACCACTTCTTGGATAATGCAAACAGCTAACTCCATTTACCCTTGTCCTGCCTTTGTCCTATTACTTTTAAATATTTCACTTTCACAAATGTTATAAACCTTATAAGACATTACTATTGTTGTTGCTTTAAGTCACAAATATTTTTTCACATTTACCCTTTCTGGGGACCATCTTTTCTTCCTGCAGTTTATTGGGATAGATTTCTTTCACCCTGAAGGACTTCCTTCAGGATTTCTTGTATTAAAGGTCTGCTAGTTACAACTTCACTCAAGTTTTAATTGTCTGAAAATGTCTTTAGTTTGCCATAATTTTTGAAGAAAAAAAAATTCATTAGGACAGAGGATTCTACATTGGCAGGGTTTATTTTCTTTCAGCACTTTAAAAATATCATTTCATCAACTTATACTTCCATAATTTTTGTTGAAAAGTTAACTGTTTGTCTTACTGTCGATCTTTGAAGATCTAATCTGAAGCATATATGCTTCTTACGTGTCTATATTTTCCATCTCCCTCCATCACATCTCCCTTCATCACATATAAGCTTCTTGATAGCAGAAACCACATGCGACTTGTTCATTCACAGCATCTAGAATTGCACCTGGCACCTATATATTCAATGCATAATTTCTGAAATAATTTATAAATGAATCAATTGAATACTATGAGTATAATGCAATGCCTAACACAAAGTAGATACTTAACAAAGAGTGAAGGAATGAGATCATTGTTCCTTGGCAAGAACCATATTCTTATTCCTAAGTTCACAGTGCCACTTAGACTGTTGCACAGATCTCTACCTTAAATTAAATTTTACCACTGCATAAACATTTTCTTAACCACGTTAGTAGTTTTGATAAACTTTACTTGCATATTATATGTTCAAATAATAACATCTGAAAATAAGACATTAGTAGAGGTAAGATCCTTTTTAGGTTATTTATAATATTAAACATGAGCCAAGCCAGAATGCGTTGTGGAATTAGCTTTCAAATAAACTGCCTTCATAATACAATTTCTAAAGAATAGAGATTGATTAGACACAGAAATTAAAAGAGCTTACAGGTGATTTTAAGCAAATAAGGGTGACGCCCATTCTCAAAGCCTGCCTTAACAACCAGCAAAGCCAGACTTACAAACAGGTAAAATTTCTTCTTGACAAAGTAAAGGAAGACATTGTGTTTTAAAACAAACTGGTCTTACAGTTTACGCTCAGCTACTTTTTGTAATAAAGCACATTCAGTCCTCTTGTCTATTAACAAATGTACAAAATCAACAAATGCTTCACCTAAGTGATTACTTAATGATGTCTAGATTTCCTCTATATCACTTTACAACACTGGAGGCAAGGCTTTGAAGCTCAATGCTTTATCTAACTTCTGGTTCTTTAATGAAAGGATAAAATGGATAGGCTGTCACTGGAGCAAACCATTGCTCTGCCATATCCAGTAGAAAAGAGTGGGGAAACGGGAAAAGTGACCATTAATCTCTGAGTCAATACAAGATCTTTGGATAACCCACACCCAGGAACTTCTGTAATAATGGGAAGAGCTGAGATCTGACTATTTTTGTATTTTGAAACATTCGTCTGGGGTCAAACTTTATAAAAATCAAGAGTAGCAATGAATAAATTACTTGTTTATTCAACACATATTTGTTGTATGCTTATTTCGTGCTTGGGTGTTTGTGACAGAATGGTGAATGAGATAGTCAAAATCATGATGGTCAAGTAGCTTGCATTTAGTGAGAAAGCCTGAGGGGAAGGGTGACAGAGCCAGCAGAGCATGAAAGTGCCATGATCAGAAAAGAAGAGGATGTAAAGCTGGCAAAAGTGAGATACACAGAAGTTGGCCAGATGATGATGGCGCAGAGATGGTAGGTTGGAGATGGAGGAAGTGGGTGACAGTTGAGGAATTCAGGAGCATTCATAATGAAGCAAGTGAATTTCTAGTAACTAGAGCATGGAGATATCAGAATTTTCTATGAACATATCCTCCAATGTAATGGATGGTAAGTGAGACAGATATCACCTCACATCTGTTAGATGGCTACTGTGAAAAATAAATAAATAATAAATGTTGGTGAGGGTCTGGAGAAAAGGGAACCCTGGTGCACTGTTGGTAGGAATGTAAATTTGTACAGCCGCTATGGAAAACAGTAAGGAGGATCCTCGAACAATTAAAAATAGAACTACCATATGATCTAGCAATCCTACTTCTAGGTATATGGTAGTCTCCCTTTTTTTCAGTTTTATTTTCCATAGAGTCAGTTACCCTCAGTCGACCAAGGTCTGAAAATACTAAATGGAAAATTCCAGAAATAAACAATTCATAAATTTTAATTTGCATGCTGGTATGAGTAGCATGATGAAATCTTGCACCATCTTGTTTCATTTCCCTCAGGACATGAATGATGCCTTAGTCCAATATATCCATGGTGTATATGCCCATTAGTCACTTAGTAGCCATCTAGGTTATCAGATCCACCTACTGCCATGGCATTGCAGTTCTGTGTTTAAGTAACCCTTATTTTATTTAATGATGGCCCCTAAAAATCAAGAGTAGTGATGCTGGCAATTTGCATATGCCAAAGAGAAGCTGTAAAGTGCTTCAAGTGAAAAGGTATGTATGTATAGGAAAAAATACAGTATATATAGGGTTTGGTACTATTTGTGGTTTCAAACATCAACTGAGAGATTTGGAACCTATCCCAAGTGGAGAAGGGCAGATAAACTGTGTGTCCAAAAAAAAAAAAAAAAAAAAAATGAAATATTATCTCGAAGAGAAATGTGCATTCCCATGTTTATTGCCACATTATTCACAAAACCAAGATATGGAAACAACCATATCAACAGATGAATAGATAAAGATGTGGTGTATATATATATACATAAAATTGCATGGTACTTAGCCATGAGAAAGAAGGGAATCCTGCCATCTGTGATAACGTGAATGAACCTTGAGAACGTTATCCTGAAATAAGTCATATAGAGAAAGACAAATACCATATAATCACCTTTATATGTGAAATCTAAAAACACTGAACATATAGAAAAAGAGTAAAACCATGGTTGCTAGGGGCTGAGAGTTTGGAGGAATGCAAAAATGTGGATCAAAGGGTTTACATTTTCAGTTATAAGATGTATAAGTTCTAGGTTTCTAAGGTACAGCATGGTCACTATAGTTAACAATACTGAATTGTGTACTTGAAAGTTGCTATGATTGTAGAGCTTTAATGTCCTCACCATAATGACAACAAAATGGTAATTATGGGAGGTGATGAATGTGTTAACTTATTGTGGAAAACATTTTACAATATACACACCTATCAAATAATCACATTGTAAACCTTAAATTTACTCAATTCTATATGTTAATGAATAAGTTTTTAGGACTTAATATAAAGCATGGTGATCATCATTAACATTACTGTACTATAAATTGAAAGTTGCTAAGAGAGTATATTCTCAACACAAAAAAGAAATAGTAATTTTGTGAGGTGATGGAAGTGTTAACTAATTCTACTTTCTTAATCATTTCACAATATTTAAGTGTACTAAATCAACATGTACACCTTAAACTTACACAATGTTATATGTCAACTGTATCTCAATAAACCCGGAAAAAAAACATTTAAAAGATTGGACATGTAAACATTCCTTCAAAATTATAGCTCTTCGGTTCAGTCAGTCACTTAGAATGAATATGAATTATTGAAAAGTTTAATTCTTTTAAATAAATTGAGAAAAAATTACATGGCATTAACTCCCTCCACCCCCCAAAATTGCTTTCAGGGTAAAGTTTGTGGCTTAAATATATGCCTTTTTGTCTTTGCGATTTCACATTATGCTGGTAGGTACCTTCCCTGGAATTATCCTTCAATGTATTTATAACAACTTTTCATAAACTATCTGAAGACTGGTCTAATTATGGCAACAAAAAGAAGCAGGACATCCCCAACAAAGGGTGTGTAGCTTTTAACTGGAGACAGAGTGACTTTAAATCTTCTCCACTTTAGCTCCCCAAAAACTTGGACTTTGCCATTACGAATGGCATCACATAAGATGCATTCGCTGAATTAACATCTGTGTGTGGTTATCAGTTTGTTTTCATCTGGAATATTTATTTTTAAAGCTTGGCCCATGCTTCTCATTTATTTTTCAGAAGATACATAAGATTCCAAATACTTTAAGCAACCTGTAGCAGACATCAACCTGGCTAAATTCTTGAAAAGGACTTACAACAGAAAAACCTTTATGAGCTAAGTCACACTCAAATAATTTGGGGAAATTGCAGTGGGAAAGGGAATCAATTTGACACTAATTACTTAACAAGGGCATTCTTTATGTAAACCACAAATGTAAACTTTAATCCAGTTCCAGAAATTCTTGTATACTTCTACATAATATAGCCCGACAAGCCATGATTTATGTGAGGGCTGTGACCATGATGGTTCTTGTTTTGGCTAGAAAGAAACCAATGTTCATGAGAATAGCAGCCATTCTTAAAGTATATTCCACAGAAAGTTGATGGAAAATTAATGTGGAAAAAATAACAAACAAAAAAAATATCTTACAGGCAAATATGTTTAGCAAACGTCTGGTGAACTCTAAAGTAAATGAGCTTTTTTTATTCTTAGAACATTCAATGGTCTATTGTGTATTGTGCCTCTCCACAACAACCTTTTAAAGATAACCTTTTAAAATCATTTGTTTGTTTTCACATAGTATCTCACCTTCACCTTTTCCTTGAAATATGTTCTCATGTTTCAGGCCCAATAACTATCCATTCTAACATTCAGCTTTCTCATTTTCAAAGTAGAATAATACTTCATGTTATGAGGTTAATACGAGAATTAAGTAAAAGTTTATATACATATATAATTGCCTTGTAAATGATAAAAGCATACCAATGGCTATGTTTTTAGGCATAAGTATAACTCTGGTGGTAACAATTAATATACGTGTCTCTTCAGACCTTTTGCTCTACAGGCGTACCTCAGAGATACTCTGGTGAAGTTCCAGATCACTGCAATAAAGTGACTGACTATTGCAATAAAGAGAGTCACGAATTTTTTGGTTACCCAGTGCATATAAAAGTTATGTTTATGCTATACTGTAATCTATTGAGTGTGCCAAAGCATTGTTTTTAAAATTCTTCATACTCTAATTAAAAAATACTTTATTGCTAAAAAATGCTAAGCATCATCTGAACCTTCAGCAAGTTGTAATATCTGATGTAATATTTTGCTTACTTTCTATTTGTAAAAAATGTATTATCTGCAAAGAATAAAACGAAATGCAATAAAACAAAGTATGCTTGCATTTAAATATGTCTATAGCCCTTCTCAGATTAAAAACATGAAAATTTTGTCTTTCTTAGGCAATGTCATCTCTGATTAAGCTACTTTGACCTTTGTTTCTTACAATTCTATCCATGGCATCATTATTGCACTTGTCCTTCCCAATCCCAATACACACACATATATACCTTTTCCATGATATGAAATTTTGGAGAAACATGACATTGAATGATGTTCAACAGATGTCATACATTTAATTTCAGTAGGATGTGATGGAGCATTAGTTATGCATAAAATGAATCTCTAAGACGGAACTATAATTTGCAGTATATTTTTTAGATTTATTTTACAATGAAACTCCTCTTTTCCTGGAATATCTATGGGTCCAAATGGTCAGTATCTATGGATTCCGATCCAAGTAATCTCACATTGTCCTTTGATGATGACCTGCAGGCTAAGTGTGACAGTTAAATACAAAATTATAAAAGCTAAACATATCTATTGTACCCACTTTAATGACATTATTATAAAAACCATTTTGCCAATGTCACAACTAAAAAACTTTGCAGATAGAAAAACTTTGAGTAACCCAAGTATGAACCGGATTATATTGATTTTTTTTGGTTAATTCAGATTAATTTCAGCTAAAAATATTTATAAAATCTAAAGGTATCTTTTTAGGCTTTGTCAATTCCATATATAAACATAATTGAAGAAAGTTTTGATGATCTGTGTTCTTTATTTGTGTAGAGTATTTATTTTGTTCAGTGATTATTATACCATCCTACACAAGTAGAATCTTTCCTGATTTTTAACACATTTTAGAAGCTTTTTTTTTAAATACCAAAAGCTTATTTTCTGGATATAGGCATTGCATCTTAGGGCTTCAGCATGCCAATAATTATCTCAACATCCATATTCTGTTATTAATGAACTTGCAACACTGACAGTCTTTGGATAGGACAACTCTCTATACCACACAACTCCCCTCCGCTCCCCTAAAACCACAGCCACAGGTGATTGGACAAGTCTAGATAACTGATCCAAGATTAGCCAATTAGATTCCTTCTTATCAGAATTTGGAAATGTAAACTAAAAATCTGAGTCAGTTGGACAATGGCGAGTGCCTGCACTTAAAGGTAATTTTGAGGCAAGGGAAGCCACAGTGCACAAGCCAATGAGAGCAAATGATTCAATTATTGGGACACAGATTCAACCATTTGTAATAAAGACAAAAATAAATTAGTTTAAACATGACAAAAGATCTAGTTTTTGTCTTCCAGGTAACAGATATTTGCTCTCACAGCTAATAATCTGAACAGAAATCATCCATACTTGATATAGCAATTTTTCATGGCTAGGGACCCAGACACCTTTGATCTTGTGGCCTATTCATCCTTAGGGCTGCATGGTCCATAATAGCTACCTACCATATCCATGTTCTGGACAGGAGGATGGAGAAAGGAGTATGCCTCTACCCTATGATCATAGAGTTGCACAAAGTACTTTCACATCAAACCAGAAATTGATCAGGTGGCCACAACTAGCTTCAAGAGTGTCCGGAAAATATCATCGTTAGCTGGGAGGCCATGTATTCAGCTAAATACTAGAACTCTGTTGTTAAAAGGAAAAGGGGCAAATGGAAACTAGAAAACAATTAACAGTCTCTGAAACAGGCTTTAAGTTGAGAAAGGTAGTTCTCAAAGAGAATAATTAGAAAGGAATCAGCATGTAGCAAAAAGCAGAAATGACACACAGAGGGAGACAGAAACAGAATCAGCCCATCAGTGGTTGTCTGTGACTTTGCAGTTCCCAGACACCCGTCTGTTCCTACTGCAATAGAAAGTAGATTCTATGAAATTCTTCTGTAGCCTTTCAACAAACTCCATTGTTTCTAGAGGTAGATTGAGTCGTTTATGTTTCATGCAACTGAACAATGCAAATAACATTTATTGCATTTTATTGAGCACTCATAATGTACCATAGGCTTTCTGGGGCTTGTCTAATCTAAACCTCATAACAATCCAATGAAGTAATTACTATTCTTTCTCAATTTTTATACCTGAGGAAATAAGGTTTGAGAAGAGCTCACAGATAACAGATGGCTAAGCATAATTTGAACTTGAATCCTACAGCCTAGCCCTATATTGATACTTTCCATCTCCATGAAGGACAGGTATCTGCATCTATAGCAGGATGAAGCCAGAATAAGGCTGGAACCTGAGCCTAAACTGGCTTGCTAAAATAAGGGGGGTACTAAGGAACCATAAACAACAGTGTAACCTGGGAAGAAGCTCAGCTAGAGGCAGAAACTCGATGTCTGGGGCACATAGTGAGCAGCTGAGTATATTTAACCTATATTGTTGGGAGTGTCCATTAGTCAAGAAGGCTAAAAGATGGACAGCAGTGGATACACATATCAATAAAATTCCCAAACACTGAAGTGGTTAGGGTACTGAGAAGGGCTACTATAGACTGCATATTTTTGTCCTCCCCAAAATCATATGTTCAAACTCTAATTCCCAATGTGATAGTATCAGGAGATAGGATCTTTGGTAGGTAATTAGTTCTTGAGAGTAGAGCCCTCATAATGTGATTAGTGCCCTTATAAGATACAGGACAGCTTGCTTTTCTGCTCTCTGCTTTGGGAGGATATAAAGAGAAGACGACTGTCTATAAACCAGAAAATGGGACCTCATCAAGCAATAAATCAGCCAGCACCTTGATCTTGAACTTCTCAGCCTTTTGAGTTGTGAGAAATAGGTGTCTGTTGTTTACGCCACACATTCTATGGTAATGTTTCATAGCAGCCCAAGCAGACTAAATAAGGGCCTCACAAAGGTATGGTAGAGACTGTCAACTAAACAATCCTTTACTCCTTCCAAGAGAAGGCAGTTGAAGGGCTCTAATTAGAAATTAATTGCATCTTGATTAATTTCAGGTTTTTGCTGAACCATGTTGACCTCTGACTCCTGGGAGAGGTCTGGCCCAAGGACTTCGTACCTATAGGCTTATCTATCATGACACCATCTGTCTTTGTATGGCTCAAACAGCATGAGCCAGTGCTGCTGTTAGAACCTAAAGCAAGAACCATTTCCACAAAGCAGCTCCTATGACTGCAGAAAAGGAACCATTGGAGAAAAGATCTTCCCCCTGGCTCTTATCAGTATCATTAACAGGTACCCTAATTCAAGGACAAAATGTGTAATATGCTTACCTCTTCATAGTAGAATTAGATGACTTTCAATAACATCTCAGGTTTAAGAAATGAGAGTTCCACTAATCACAGATTCTAGAGGTGGTGCATCTGAGAGTGATCATGTGACCTGATCAAGGACCGAAATATTTTGAAATTTCCCAAGAGAGATAGATTGATTTAGTTTCAAAGTGTTCGAATTGCCAGTCTTCCTCCCTTATTATTTCTCCTCATTTTTTTCTACAAGACTTAGAAGTTTCTTGCCTTTCCAACTACATATGTGTCTTTAACATGGCAGATGCCAGCTGACTGTACTTAGAAAGAGGTAGCTTTTAGCAGAATTACAGAATCAAAGAAATCAGGCTCCAAAGGTTTTCCAACAAGCCTTGAATATAATATTTGCTACTGTGTATTCCTGCCTATAAAAAAAGTTTGAGGGTAGGATAGAGAAGACATTTTCTTCTACTCTGTTCCTGACAGACTAGAGAAATATAAAAGATAAAAAGAGGCACATTTCTTTTACAATTAGAATTATGAAAGAGAACTTGTGCTTAGTTCATAGAGATATCTTGGGATATATTAACTAAGGAAAAAACCTAAGAAAGCTAACTATGGTAACTCCCCCAGGAAGAGCCACTCTAGGATACCAATGAGAGACAGAAAATTAATTAGTTATTAGTAACATTTATTAATAAGATTAATTCATTATTCATAATATTTAGGCCAGTAGTTCTCAATCCTGACTGCACATTGGAATCCTAAGGCCAGGCTGCAATTGGACCAGTTAAAGAAAAGCCTCTAGGTGTGGAACCCAGACAGTTTAGAAACCCTCCCTAGCTGGTTCCAATGTGCAGCCCAAATTGAGGACCTCTAATTTAGGCATATTTGAGAAAGAAAGGTTGAGAATATCAGCACGTGTTATTTCAGGCATTAGGAGATGAGCTTCAGAGTGCAAGAGTTGGGGAGGGTAGAAGTATTAATCACCTACAAGGGACAGGTAAGACCTGGTAGACAGGGAGCACCAGGATAACAATACATCTCAGCATGAGATGCGGAAATCTCTTTAGTTCACAGGGTTTGTTTAAAAAATGGAAGTTTTCAGCAGATCCAGAACTTATTGACTTCATCTCTTCCTCACTGTGCTGCCTGCATCCTGCAGAATCTGAAGGAATGTGTCAGACATAACGTAAAGTGTAAAAGTAATGAAAACATCATGATTCAATAGTGTCTTTACAGCTGGTAGAGAAAAGGAAGAATTAACCTTAGAATCAGATGAAGGCTTTTAAATGTTCAGTTGAACAGAGCAGGGAAATGAAACATTATGGGATATCCCAATACCACAAAGAAATATGTGGCTCTAAGAAACGACCTGATGGTTTTTGTTGCCACTGAAGCCAGTAAATTATTCAAGGCCTGAATATTCAAGTATTCATTCAAAATGGCCAACAAGCACATGAAAAGATGCTCAAGATCACTAATCATTAGGGAAATACAAATCAAAACATAATAAGATATCACCTCATATCCATTAGGATGGCTACTATCAAAACCAGAAAATAATGAAAGTTGGTGAGAATGGAGAAATTGTAACCCTTGTGAGCTGCAGGCGGGAATGTAAAAGTTGCAGCCACTATGAGAAACAGTATGGCGGTTCCTAAAAAAATTAAAAGTAAAACCACTATAAGATCTAGCAATTCCACTTCTGGATATATATACTCAAAACAGTTGAAAACAGGGTCTTGGAGAGAGATTTGTATACCCATGTACATAGCAGCATTATTCACAGTAACCAAAAAGTATAAGCAATCCAAATGACCATTGATCAATGGATAAACAAAATGTGGTATATACATACAGCAGAATATTATTCCATAAAAAGGAAGGAAATTCTGACACAAGCTACAATATGGATGAGGCTTAAGAACATTAAACTAAGTGAAATAAGCTAGTCACAAAAAGGCAAATATTGTATGCTTCCACTTATACGAAATATATAGAGTAGTCAGACTCAGAGAAGCGGAAAGTAGAATGGTGGTTAACAGAGGTTGGGGGAGGGGGAAGTGGGCAGTTGTTCCTTAATGAGTACAGAATTTCAATTTTGTAAGATGAAAAGAGTTCTAGAGATAGAGTGACCAATAATGTGAATATACTTAATACTACTGAACTATAAACTTAAAATGGTTAAAATCGTAAATTTTATGTTGTTTATACTTTGTCACAATTAAAAATAAAAATGTATAAACACACACAGATACTTTCAGATCAAAAAGCAAAGTATAGTACAATTTCTGTCATATGCAAATATTTTGGGCTAAGAAAGGGAGAAAACAGTTAACATCTCTTTTGCTTGATTTGTGTGTGTGTGTGTAGTTATGTATGCACGTATGTATTTTTATACACACATAGACATACACACATTTACATCAAGAATCATTAGAAGAATAGGAAACTAATAAAATGAGATGGAGGGCAGTGAGACTGAGACTTTTTGCATATGTCTTTTTTAGTTTTGATTTTTAAATCAAGGAAATGTATCACTTATTAAAAATAAAATTCAAATCTTTTAAAAAATAGCTAAGGATAGGCAAAACCGAGGACAGAGAAGAGGTAGTAGAGCAAGGGTTGATTCCTCCTGGGCCTGTGGGGGCCTAGAGTTTCACAGACACATGAACGGTGGCGTCATTCCAAGTGTCTGCCGTGTCCATTTGTCTTTGGCTGAGACAAATGTGTGATTAAAGAGAAACACTCCTAGGAGACAGGCTGCAAAGGCCTAAGAATTCCAGAGCAGGAGACAGTGGAGTGCCACCCTGCACAGGACTATACGAAGCCCAGTATTTGCTGAGGATGGAAGAATATAGAAGATTGAGGGAATAAAAATATACTTGGAGAAGTGCATGTTATATATGAAGGGAACCATGGTCCCAGTAGGGAGTAAAGACCATGTCACACTGGAGGATCAGGGAATATAAGGCTCACAAGGAAAAGAGGAAAACAACTTTAAAAATCAGCTTTAAAGAGGAAGAATACCAGAGTGCCTCATAGGTCACTCTTTGCAAGAAGAGTTAATGAACCTAGGTGTTCTCTCTCCCCATATGGAAATGTAAGGTCCTCAACTACCTCCTTGATGAACCGGTTCTCTCTATGGAGACTCACTTTACAAACTGTACACTAACTCTGGACTGCAGCTTAGCTTAACCACCATTCCGGCAGGACTAAAACCAAGGATATGGTCTCTCTCTCTGTTTCCCTCTCCTTCTTCCACCAGGCAATGCTAATTCACCGCTGGGGACTTTGGCTGGCAAAGCAACCTGGGTCTGGTGAGGAGAATATTATTTTTCCTGGAAAATTATTCTAGGGTAGTACACTTTCTTGTTGGATGCATTTCCAGAACTAGTACTGCTAAATCAAAGGGTATGTGCACATAAAGCCCTGGTAGGCATTGCCAAGTTATCTCCTATAGAGGCTACTTTAATTTCTGCTCTCAATAATGGTGCATTAATAGGGCGTCTCCACTATATTCTCACCAACACTGTGCACAATCAGACTTTTCTATATTTGCCAGACTACTAGGGGAGAATGTGATCTCATAACCCTTAAATTTGAGAAGATTAGCCATTTATATTCTTCTACTATGAATTGTGTTTTCATAGTAGAAGAATATATTTATTAAGAAAATTTTATTCTTTGCCACCATAATATTTCCCCCAGTTTGTCTTTTGACTCTGGAATTTTTTGGTGGTTCCTGTATTTTGTGCCTTGCTTAGAAAGGCATTCTAAAATTATATTTTGAAATTTTCTCTTTTGTATTGTCAAACTTTTTCAGTTTCGATCTGGGTAAGGAATATCAACAGAATCTTATTTTGATGACAAGCAGGTATCCAACCAGTTAAAATAATAAAAACATTTCATAAAACTGGGTATTTTTCTTATATATTGGTTCCCAAAACATGATGGTTCTCTGAGGGCATTTTCCCATCATCGTAACCTAAAAATCTATCTATAGAAACGTTGCTACCACCAAGCATAGGCAGGACTGATTTTTCATGCCTTGGGCAGCCCTGCATTCTTCTCTGGCATCCAGAGAGGGTTTGTTTTTTATAGTCTTAACAACAGTCTCCAGTAAACAGATCACACTGCGTGGGAGAACCAACTTTGAAAGGGGCCTCAGTTGAACTTTCATTATCTGTCAATTATCAGCATGCAGCTACTTAAGGATTTCACGTGACAGGTCATTAATTCCATGGGCTATAAGACATACATTAAGGAAGAATTCTTCTAAAGTGTTTTAATCAGAAAAGTTAAGAAGCCCTTCCACAAGAATGGTTTCATCAACTTCAAAATAAGGCCAATTTTTAACACATCATTTTATGGGATTTGGAGGGTCTGCTAGAAGTTATTTATCCTAATCCCCATCACTTCTAATACCTATTCTTTTGGGAACAATGCAGAAAATATACTGGACATACTGCGTCTTGGTGGTGACAATTCCAGAATTCCTGGTAGGAACATAATCCTTCACATAGATGTGTTTCCAAGGATTTCCAACACAGTTTAAGAAATATTAATAAGGAGCAAAATGTTGTTTTCTTTTGCACTCTTCACTGTCCCCTGCACCTACTGGGGCTGGAGAGCAGTGAGGTGATGCTGCCAAAGGAAGAAGAAATGAAGAAAATAGAAAGACCCTACAAAGCCACTGTTCCTCAAAGCCATGGACCATAGAATCATTTGATTCCTTTCCAACACCTAGGCCAGCTCAGGTCTCAACAGAGACACCTAGGAAGATGATGAAATCAGATCCCACTCTCCATACAACTCCAATTGCACTCTTGACTTTCAGATCTTCGATACTGTATTTCCATGTGATCATCAGTGTTTTTAATTTCCCACACCTGAAAACACAATCTTTCCCAAATAGGGTAGCCAGATTAAGCAAATAAGAATACAGGGTGCTCTGTTAAAATTGAATTTCAGATAAGCAATTAACAATATTTAATATAAGAATGTTCTATGCAATGTTTGAGACTTATTTATATTAAAAAAATCTTGCATTATCTGAAATTCAAATTTAGCTGGTGTCTTGTATTTTATCTGGCAACTCCACTTCCAAGGCAGCCAGTCACCTTAGGACAGCTGTAATGAATAAAAAGTTCTTTCTCATGATGAAATAAAATCTGTCTTCTACCCATTGGTGGTCCTTCAGGTTTCTAAAGAAAGCTAGAGAAGCATTAAAGTTAGACAGACTTGGGTTCAGTACTGTTACTCTGTGACCTTGGGCAATTTATTTAACCTATTTTCTCATCTCTAAAATAAGATATTTTTACCTGCCTTACAGAGAAATCATTATTACTATAGTACTTATAAACCCCAAATAATGTGATTCAGCCTAAAGTAGTAGTTCAAATCAGCCTAATTCTGAATAACGTTATTGGAAATCTAGAAAAGACTGTTTTGTACAAGGGTAAAATTACTAAGATTGCTGGTCCCTCCTTCTTGGGGGTTGGGAGGCATATCAGAGAAATGGTTATAGAATGTTTACCCACTGATTAAACATATTCTGTACCTAGTCATCATGAAGTTGTTGTCTAAAAAGCCCAAATGGCATTCCTGTAATATTCAGAGCCTGTAATGGTTATTTCTCAACTAGAGTAATGGTAACTTTGAGACTATGTTTGTTTGTTATAGAGAATAGATGTTAGCTGTTGAAAATTATTATTGAAAGTGAATATTTTCTTTTTCTTTCCTTCCTTCCTTCCTTCCTTCCTTCCTTCCTTCCTTCCTTCCTTCCTTCCTTCCTTCCTTCCACTTTCCCCTTCTTTCTAGTTTCTTTAATAATTTAGGTGTTAAAGCAACATTTAGACCTGGATAATCTGGCTTCTTTGTCTAAATGATTTACTCCCAAAAGACAAAGGTGATTTCCATAGCCCATGCAATTTGTTGCTTCCTATCCTCAAGACTGGGCTCAGCTCTTGGCTTTCCTCTAAAAGAGATGGAGCTCCCTCTTCCACCGTCTCTCAGATGGTTGGGCAAAGGTGGAGCAGGCCTTCCCTTCAAGATTTTATGGGCTTGGTTCTTTTGGTAACTGAATTTGGGGCTATCATGAGGCATCTGAAATTCTGGGCACCCACATGCTCCATTCCTACAAATCGAATATGACTGGGTCCCCATACCCTCAGGGGGAAGAATGTCCAACAGGACCCTGAGAGGAAGGGGTTTTCGTTTATCCAGTCTTGTAGGAGGCTCTCTCCTCCCCTCCCCTCTTCTCAGCCTCCCCTTTATGGACATTTCTAGCTTGTCTTCCTAGCTCCTTTTAGCTCACCACAGGTCTGGGTGAGCTAGCCAGGGCTGGGTTTAGAGGCATTTCCTCAGGATTTGAATCTCTGCCCTGCACAGTCTGGTAGCTGTGGGTAAGTAACTCGATGGCCCTGAGCCCTTCCCTAAGTCTCAGCTACTGTGAAGACCCAACAGAGATGGTGTCAGGAAGGCCCTCATAAGAGACAACCTCCAGTCGCTGGGATGCGTGAATTTTTTCATCAAAGTTGTAATAAGTAACCTGTTAACTGTGATTTCATTGATCTGTTATAATTAAAGTAATCAGTACAGTATATAAACTGTGAAGATTCTCTTGCAAAAGTAGATTTCTTTGGAATAATTTGCAAACAGGTATTTATATTAACAAATAATACAAAATCTTATTTTTCCACATTATAATATCCATTTCCATTATGGTTCTGAGCTGCATCCTGGTCTTTCGCCTATGGAAGCTGACTATTGTCCACTCTTATAATGAGGTGCCAAATTGGAACAAAACTTTCTCCTCCCTTGCTCTGGGTTTTAATGCAGCTCAAGATTATTTAACACATTCCAAACAACTTCCATTGAGCTGTCGACTACGACTTTTTTTTTTCTTATACATGCAATAGATTTCTTATATCCTGCATTTGGTTTCCTCATTCCCAAATTTATAAACTTGCTAAATTTTAGCTTTTAGTTGTAGGTGGTCAATATAGCATGTCCAGATTTTTGTACTCTTCAAAATCTTCATCTACTACCTATTTGTTTTTTAAAAACTTCTTGACTTAGAAACTCAAACTTTGAGGAAAGATAACTGAGAAAGTTTAGCTTTAAAACTAAAAGAGACCCCTCTCTGTGTCATATCATAGCAGAATGCGGAGTACTTTCTTACCAGCAAGTGCTTGGTAACCATCATTCAGGTCAATTAACAGTCACCATAAGTGTCCAGATGGATGACCACTCTATTGTATCTACTTCACAAAGATGTTACGGAGGGAAGATAATTGACAAAGATGACGGCAGGTCTTTGCAGTAAGCTCAGCAGAAAAATCAATAAACTTTATTTTGCATTTTCAAATATGTGTTCTAGAATGTGTACTAGAATCAGGTTTTATTCTTTCCTAATATCTTCCCACAATCATACGAGTAAGTGTACATCACATAATGTACTTCTGACATTTGTAGTCTATATATATATATATAGGTTTGGAACACCTTTCTATCTGGCAGTGAGGAAGAAGACACTTCACTCTAAAGGCCATCCTTGATCTTAAGAGACCTAAGCACCACATATCAAAGAGATATGAGGCAACTATAAGCCGAGATCTCTGATTCTTGGCACAGGAGATGAACTCCTCCACCCAGTTAGAGCCCAGTTCAGCCTAATCCTAAACAGGATTTCCCTGCACAGTTGAGCCCAAATCAATTGTGCATTTTGAATATATACCATAATGTCAAAGACTCACATTTCTTGTTGTTTCCCAATTAGCATTTTAAAACCTTCCGCTTTTCTCTTTCTAATCTCTCCCCACATTTAGCTCTCGGGTAAGTAATGTTTGCATAAACAAGGAGAATTCTATTTTTTAAAATATGTGCTTTATTTCACCTTTTTTGTTGGTGGGAGAAGCAAGATGAGAAAAATATAATTTTTAGGTTTTGCAAGTTGCTAAAGCACTCAGATTAGGAAAAAATAAAGCAAGAAACTGAGCAATTAGATGTGGGCCAGGACACCAGAAATAAATCTAAGAAAATAACATGCTAACACAAGTAGCATGGTGCAGTAAAAAGATTATGGGTTTTGGGTTCAGCCAAAACTGGGCTAGTAAATATGAATTCCTCTACTTCTTAACTGGGCAACCATGAGCATATAATTCTCAGAGCCTCAGTTTTATCAAATTCCTTACCAGCAATTTGGGATAACTGCTATCTCAAAGGCTTGGATAAGAATTAAGAAAACATGGTTCCTAGCACAGAGAGGCCTGTAAGAGACCCGATTCCAAAATGGCTCTAGCATTCTTTTGGCTTTTCTCTTGAAGGAATAAAAACTGGAAGACAGCTTTGTTCCCTGAAAGGTGTTGTATGTATATGGTATGAAAAGCAGTATCTCAGTTGTTTACAAATAGTTTAACAATAATTCATAGCCAAGCTGGCTCATGGCTGCTGCAAAAAAAAACTCTACATAGTGTAGCTTCATCACACATAAAATTTCTTAGATAAACTTTATTTCAAAGTCCACAGAGCAGTGGCTGCTCATGAGGTATTTTGTGCCCTTCAGTTTTCTTGAGAACACTATGAAGCAGTTCCTTGGAATATGAAAGTGATTTCACTGGCACAAACCAAATGTAAAACCACACTGGCATGTGCAAACATAGAGGAAGGGCCTATAGGAGTATGTTTTATCTGTTGCCAAACTTATTTCTCCTGCTTCACAAAAGAGTATGGGTCTTTTAAAATGCATGTGCTGCAAACATGGGATCCCTTGGAAGAAAATTTGAATGAGATATTAACCCTGACCAGCTAGCTAATTCCTGGAGCTCCCAGGCAGCAGAGAAGCACTCAGGTGCCAATGAAAACAAGCACGTATTACCAGCCATGAGAATTAAGTGTTTCCTGGTGGAGAGAATCTAAAAAAATTGTCCCCATATAACAGCAACCTAGAGTCTCCGAGGTTACAAAGGGAGGGCAGTTAAGAGAAGTAGAATGAGGCAAGGTAACATTTAACCAGGATGGAGTGAGTAGGTTCTGGTGAGTTCCCAGCCTAGAGTCTTTACCCCATCAAACCTCTCTCCTCTCACTTTCCTGTGCCCTCTGCATCATCCCTATTAGGAAGTTACTGATGCCTATTTGCACTCTAACCTGTTTTTTCTTTTTCATTTCAAATGTCAGACAACAGTTCTTTTGTGTCTTGAGCTACACAATCTTTGCTTAAATGTTTGTATTGCTCATTTTTCAATATCATAAAAAACTTTTTTAGTAAAGTAAAATTTTGAAGATACATTCCTCTTTCAATCTAGATTGTGTTGAACCAGTAATTGAATTTTTAAATGTCATATTTTTCATGTATGACAAAAAGGAATTTGAGATTTATAAAGAGATTTTTTAAAATCAGTCTCTTCATTAGGTAAAGAAGGGATTAGAAAAAAGTTTTTCTGATTAAGTATTGTGGTAGGCAGCCATGGAACAGTTGGCCCTCAGAGATCTCTGCCTCTTGGTAGTTATGTTCTCGTGTAATCGCCTGCCCTTGAGTGTGGGCTGTACCTAGTAATTTGCTTCTAATAGAATATAACAAAAGTTAAAGGACGTATTTCTGTGTTTAGGTTATGAAGACTATGACTTAGTCTTGTTGGACTCTTTCGTCTTTCTTGGCTTGTACAATTTGATAAAGCAACCTGCCATGTTGGAAGGGCCATGTGGCAAGGGTGGTCTCCACCCAATAGCTAGCAAGGAACTGAGGCCCTTAGTCCAACGGCCCAGAAGGAATGGAATTTTGACAACTACCCAACCAACAAGTGAACTTAAAAATAGATCCTGCCCCAAATGGACTATGACACAGAAGACTATGGCCCTAGCTGGCACCTTGATTGCAGCCTCATAAGAGACCCTAAAGCAAAGTTAACTATGGCTTGCCCCGATTCCTGGTCACAAAAACTGTGAGATAAGTTGTTTAAAATCACCAATTTTAGGGCAATTGTTATAAATATGGAAAGTAATGCAAGTATCATCCTATTTCCAGTTTTAAAGACTAAAATAACTATGAATAAATAACTTACAGTGTCTTTGTCCTTTTCTAGTTTAAAGACGCAATTTGGGAATACCAAATGAAAGTACAGTATGACATCAAAAATGTAAAGCAGATTAACAATTACCATCCAAAATTTATCAGTGATTTATTCTGAGTCATAGAGTGATGAGTGATTTTATTTTTCTCTTTGTACTTTTATGTATTAACTAAATTTTCTAAAATCAACAGTGTAATTTTATAATCAGAAATTGAAAAGAAAATGTATTACTGAATGTATAAAATATCCCACTCCAAAAATGCAGTCAATATAAATCAAAGCAATATCATAAACAAAAGTTCTTTGCTGAATTAACTACCTTTGAAACATGATTTGACAAAGGAAATGAGTCTGACACTGATATATTAAACTGATATTTAAAAGATACATTTTAGAAATGTGTGAGACTAAGAATGGGCAAAAGAACACATGCATGAAACTACTACCTAATTTGAAATATATTTGAATGATAGAATCAAGACAAATGCCTAGGAACACCTTATAAAGCATTGTAATTAAACTGACAAAAAAAAAAGGCAGGAAAATTAGAGTGCACATCATTCCTATATGTATTAGATCTTTTGATAAGATCACATACACATGTGTGTCTATACCTGAAATAAATTTTTGAAAACCACTTGATTTAAAAATACATAGGCAGCGAAGAGTTTCAACATTTACCCACATACATTGTCAATGAACTTAAGATAGAATATTCAAAAGTCTCACTTGAGTAAGGAATTAGGACTCGAGTAGTTATGAGAGAAAGCAACTTAACAGAGGAACTCACTGTGTATCTTTTAAAGGTTGGAAGGAAAGGAGATGTTAAATATTAGCTGTCTAGAATCAGACTGTCTTACTCAGCAAATCATTTTTAAAAGGTCACTACTTTTGTAGAGCCAGATAATTTGATGAGATGTGAAACAATGGAAAATTAATCTAGTTATGGAACACAGACAGGTCTAACACTCCAAAGAAGAGACTAAAACTATTTTAAAATGAAGTTTGCTGCTCTGGAAAATCCAGACGTAATGTGGTTTCCTGAGCGAGTTCATGATCTTGTCTTCTTTATAAAGTTACCATCTTTAGAAAATAATGCATAGGTTCTAGCAAAATGGTGATGTGTAATAGAATGATTATTGGTCTCAGTGTGAAAAGATTATCTACTTATTCATTTTCAAGCTGTGTGAGCCTCAACTAATAACAACCTTGAGAGCTTCTTTTTAAATTATTAAAAAAATTCTAAGAATACTTATCTGCTATTTAAATGACTGGCTGGGAACCTCATATAAGATATATATTTGTGTTAAGAGCTTTATACACCAAAATTGTTACACAAATGTAAGACAAAAATCAATATGGGCATAATTAAGTACCTAAAGTAGCAAAGGTTTCCCATGAGTAACAACTCGACATAATCCATGATCAGATATGGCATTGTAAAGTCTATGGTTTACACCTGAAGATATTGCTTCAAATCTGTTCTACTCCCTTAATTTCACTGGTCAATTCTTAAGAAGGTATATTGTGACTAAATTGTTGACTAGAATATATGTCCACTGACTGGCCATTTTTGAAACAAATTTCCTACACTAATAATGAAAAACATCACCATGTATGTTTTTCTACCAGATTGGTCCTCCTTTCAGAAATGTAGTCTTTGTGATAATCCATTTTTAACTCACACTCACAGCCAGATCTAACAAGTATATATCAACATATCATATTCCTGAAGCCTGACACTTCTGCCTTCTTGAAAAGCCAGAGCTATACATACACATATGCACATGTCTGCCTATTTGAGGCTTTGAAGCATAACCAATCCCAGCTGAAAGGCAGACTGTTCCACCCTCTCCCCCACTCTAGGAGGTGACTATTGCTTTCTCCATGCAGATTCTGTTAGAAGTACAACAAAAATCAATGAAGACTTGGAACAGCTGAGACTAATTTTTAATGAACTGCTGAGGCCACCAAAATTCACATTCTTGCAATGCTTAGACAATGCCCCAAACATAAGTCACTCTTGGTCATACATCTGCTTCTGTGTGCTCATCCAGGCTGCTTTAGCCTTCTACAAGCTTGATCCAAATTCCAATCCACAGTGTGTCTTCATCTCAAATCCTTTCTTCTGGGCACCTAAAACCTGATTCTGAGGTAAAAACCTATCCTTCGTCCTCTGCTATCTTCCCTTGCTCTAATCCTTTGCTCTCTCTTTAGAGCCTGACTGGAAAAACCCCAGCTTTAGATCAATGAACTTCCTATCTCTGTTCATACACCAGACTATCCCCTGTAGGTCAGGGTAGCTAAAAACCCATGGTCTCAGCTATTTCAAACCTCCTCAGTTCAACTCAAATACCTTAACCTATAACCGTTTCCTTAACTCCAAGCAGAACACATCTTCCAGTGTGCTGACAGAGTAAGTCAGTGCAGCGTAACTCCCTCAACCTCTCTTGTCCCATATTAATCACCCTTTCTTCAAGTCCTTCACATCAAAAGGAACATCCCTTCCCTTGAGGTTAATTTCTCCAACCTGATGTCTGGAAGAGAAGACTTTTGGAAGTAAGGAGATACAGTAGCACAAGACAGAGGTAACAAGGGCCAGATCTAAACTGTGGCTTTGGGAATATTGATATGTTCCATCACCCCCATAACCCCAAATTTTTGGAGAATAGCTAACCAGGACTGTACAAGCATACCTCAGAGATACTGTGGGTTCAGTTCCAGACCATTTGTTTTATTGCGAACATCACAATAAAACAAGTCATAACCTTTTTGCTGGTGGAAGGTCTTGCCTTCAGTTTGTAAAAAATGCAACACCTGTGAAGCACAATCAAGCGAAGCACAATACAATGAGGTGCACCTGTAATCATGTAGAACCACTAGTACAGGTGTACATCCTTGAGTAACTAGGTGTAGAGAGGAAAGGAACTTTATAGCAAACTTCTACCCTGTCGGAAAAGATGGTTAAGAAGAGGTAGAAAGAAGAAAATAGTGTAGATCAGGGATTTAAACCAGGTCTCAGCAGACCGGACTAGAATTTGGCCAAAACACTTGTCAAGACTATTTGCAATATGTAGGTACACCAACATTAAATGTTGTTAAAGATACATCTCACTCTAATGTATTGACTTTTAGAAATTAGCTAATGACAAAATACATACAAATAATATCTCAAGAGAAATTAATATACATTCAATGATAGTGTTTGCTCAAAAAACTTTGTGATGAAAATATGCCACCAAAAATGTCCGGAGATCACTGGCATTGAAGGCAGATTCTAAGGCTGTGAGAATTAAATTTCCTAGTCTTTGCCCTGGAGTAAAAGTAGCTGCTCTTAGAATTAGTAACATTCTAAAAAAATGTCTTGTTTATCAGGACAACTTTTGAAAAATTCTTAATTTCTATTAAATTTTCATCTCCTATACTCTTTAATTTCTAATAATAGAGTACAATAAAAGTGTGGGTAAACTAATATAAATTCCTTTGAACACATTTTGCTTTGCATATATTCTTAATTTAGCTCACTGGAAGCAGAGCGAGGAAAAAAAAAATTTCATTTTTTGTTGCTCTTCATCCTCACGAGATATCATCATCTCCCCAGACACCACAATTTTATAAAATCAACCTAAGTTGTACAATTTGGTAGGTTAAGACAGATATTGTAAAATATTGTAAAAAGAAAAAAAAAGTGAACTATTTCTTGCACAAACATCTCACTCATGACTCTATTCACTTTCAAATAGATTTTGATAACCATCAAGTCAATCTCTGACATGACTCAAGGGAATTTAGTAACTATAGTACTAAAAGACAAAATTAAAGTGTCCTTGCCTCCTCTGTGGGACTCCAAAGTCAACAGCCAGGCAGCAATGTCATCAGACACACACAATAGTTTGGGCCCTTGCAAATGTACTGTTAAGTGTGGTACCAGACTTCTCATTTGACAATCCAGCACATGCTTTTCAAAGCATCTTGGCAAAGAGGAGTAAATAACTACACCTCATCATATCTTCCATCCCTTGTTGCAAATACTTATACCAAGTTTTAAAATGACCCCATCACCTCCCTTTCCCAGACTCTCTTCCTTCTCATTTTTACAGGTCAATCTCCTGCGGTCAACAGGGCACTTTCTGAGCCCTTCCGCCCATATTCGCCATAAAAAGGAACCAGATCTGAGATCTAGCCGGGCCTATCTACTTCTGCACTGATATCAAAAGAGGATACTCTATTGCTTCAAAAGGAGGTAGCAGTACATGAGTAGTTTTGATTTGTGAGACAAAAACGTCTACTCCAGATTCAGCTTCCCTAATGATTAAAAACTGTTAAATTATTCAAACAAGGAGACATTAGACGGAGGTGGCCCTAATGCTGTGGCAGTCTGGGAAAGCATACCAAAATCTAAGCCTGTACATGCCAGAATGTTATAAAATCTAAAAGGTTAAGAACAATCAAGCACAAGCAGCCAACTAGGCTTTAAGCTATAATCAATCGATTATTTCCTTCCTTGGCTTCAGCCTCCTTTGGAAAAACCTTTGCCTAGCTCCCATTGGTGGAACGCTCCTAACCACTTCCGATTTGGCGCTACCCAATTCAAATCGAATTTTGCTCATATAAACTCTTAAAATTTTTAATATATTTAGGTTTATCTTTTGACAGTTCTGGTGTCAGAAAGGGAACCAAAGGAGACCCTTGACTGCCCCCCAAGAACGACAAGCAACCAGACAAACTTACTTGCTGAGCAGCTGGGGCTCCCGCTTTCTCACTGCCTCTGGAGGAGGTGATTAAGTCCCTCTCAGATCCTAGGTACGCAGCTTTTGCGTTCTGTGTTTTCAGAATTAATCTGAGCATTTCTTTTTCCGGTCCGGGTCCGGAAACCAGCTGTAGTCGGACTGGGTCCGTCCCTGTACCCAGTCCGACTTAGAAACCGGTCTGGGGCCAGTGTGAAATCTCAGGTGAATAAAATTGTTTTAAACCTGAACAAGGTTAACCTTACCAAAGATAATCTTGATTACAGAGGCTACAGTGAAGAACTTTTGACCTAGAATTGTTAATTAAACGAGGAGGCCATTAGATAGAGGTAGCCACAGCCATCCACAACAGCAAACCAAAATTGAAGCCTATAAATTCCTCCAGGTTACAAAATCAAAATGCTAAGGACACCAAACACAAACAACCAATTAGGCTTTTAGCTCTAGCCAGCCTATTATTTCCTTGCTTTATTTTGCCCTTTGTCTATAAAAGTCTATTCTTTGAGCTCCTATTGGTAGAACACTCCTAATCACTACTGGTTGGGAGGTGCCCGATTTCAATCAATTTTAACTCAAATAAACTCTTTAAAAATTTTAACGTCTCAGTTTAACAAAACCAATCTTTACAATAGGATACTGAGTTGAGATTCATTCATTCATTCATTCCACTGTTTTAAAAAACAAACAAAAAGTCAGGACGGAGGAAGGAAAGAAAGGAGAAAGAAGAAAATGAAAAGAGGAGGAATGTGTATGGGAGAGGTGTGTCTGCTGCATTCACTGTAACTTACAGGACTCTTCGGAAGTCAGCCTGAGGCGCTAGGATTAGTTCAAAAGGAAACTAATGTCAAGCATCAAAGTTTGGAAAGCACCCTCCCACTGCCCTCCAAGGCAATTGTTAACTAGGAGCAGTTCCTTAAGACTCCTCTGAAATATTTTAAACCACTTATCTTTCTCCAAACGCTTATTACTAAAAAAGCTCTTTAACAGGGGTAGCTTTCAAACAGGCCGAGATAAAATCATTCCGTTAAGTTTACCTTTGAAGTGGAAATGTGATCATATGCAAAGCACCAAAGGACTAACAACCATTTCAATTTCCTTCTCAGATGACAGGCGTATAATCAAAGGCGTGAACTATAATGTGATCTCTTAGGTTAGGATTACCCTTTCCATCATGTTTTGAGAAAGAAAAAATCACTATCACTTAAAAGTGGCACCTAATTTCTGTCAGTGGAAATTCCAGGCTCTTCCGTGTTGACCCCCGTGAACAAGGCCAAGCGGGGAAGACATAATACTATCCTCTTGAACTTGAATACCACCACTAAAGCGTGCTGAAGTAAATTTACAAAGTTATGGGGAAAGTCGTGGCCTGCCATGCCCAAAGCAACAATCTACCATCCTTCTAATTTTATTTGATGCCATTTTTATATTTAGGAATATTCTATCATTGGATTTTTAAAGGTACACAGGCCAGAAGAATATCATTATATTATCATAATAAAATTGGTCACCCTGTCTGTCACACATCCCCTGGTTTCAGTTCCTGTTTTTTAGTGATTTATTAACTGTTTTTTCTTTGAATAGAGAAAGGCAGGGACCCTGTGGTCTCAGGGACACCAACTGGCTGGCATGTGGTTGGCAATTAAAAATATTTGTAGAAAGAGTATTTATGTAGTTTTTATTATATATTTATAATAATATTATATCCCTGTTTGATGTCCTCCAAACTTAGCCTGTTACACTATTAGTAAAAATACATCATACATATAACCTTTATTTTAAACAGACGACAACGGAAAAAGTTCACTTTAAATAATCAGGTATTCCATATGTTCAAGTGAATATGTTTTATTAAATGCATACTAATATCTTTCTATAGTGAGTATACATAATAAGTTAAAATGTATATATTTATTAAATATAGATATAATACCAGAACATGATTATTTCAGATGAGAAATCAAAATAAACCCATTTTTAAGTATCTTTTGGTCACTCCAAATTGATATTGCTCATAAAAAAATACACTGATTTTCCCTGGGGAAAAAAATTAATTCCATAGCAATGTAGTTAAGGGACATGTTTTATTTCATAGCTTTCTGCAAGCAAAACTGCTTTGATACAAAATGAGTTCAATGATACAGGTGCTACTGCCCACTCAAGCAAAAGAAAGCCTCACATTTATATGAATGCACTTTATAATTATATTCTTACAGTATAATAGGTCTAATGTCCAGGACATCTCTGGCCTCATGTGAAGCAATGGCACAGAAATGCTGCAAGGTTTTTGAATATCGTAGCACTAGCAAGTGCTTAAAGTAACTTCCTGTGAGTTCTCTGTCTGATACTGCTTAAAGAACTATGTGTGGATGTGTTTGCCTTTCTGCCCTTCATCATCTTTCGGTTTACATTAAAATCATCTTGAACTATATATCCTTGTGTATGTCTATAGGCATTTCAGAGTTTCCACAAAAGCAAGAAAATGTCATGAGGTATCCTTAACGTTAGCTACTGATGTAGTGCTGTGGCTGTCAGAGAGGATGTGACTTACCTGTAGATACAGGAATTGATTTTAGTGTGTGCTCCACACATTACAGTGCAGAAATGTTAGTGCATGTTAAAGTCTATCTTCTCCCTCACATATGATGTGACTTCGACCCCAGAATATCTGACAAAAAATTATACAGATAAAATAAAAAGACAAATACACAAATAAGGCCATCTGCAGAATTTTAAACTCACTTCTTGCAATATTTCACAATAATTTCTACATATTTTACATCTTTCAAACTTAAATAATAAATGCTCAAGGAAGGGCCTTGTTGGAACCAATTGCACTATCTCTTTGAGGATTTGTCCAATTTGCTGGCAGGAGATTTCCTCTGGGGTGTGGGGATTTTGGAAGGCTTGGCTGTGGATGGCCGAGAACCTGCTCGGGGCGTAGGTCTGTGTGTTTGAGGGACAGTCTCCACGTCTGAGCACACAGACTGGATTTCTGAAATGTCAAAGTCTGATGCATCACTGCCTCGGCGGCTGCTGGCCCTGCTGCCAGCCTTGCTTCCGGCTCGGCTTCCTGGTCGGCTGGGAGTCTTCTTGGGATCTAAGGAGAAAGGGCAGAGATGGTTCACCTTTGTTACTGGATCCATCTGCAACAGACCCTTGAAACCTAATGCTGCCTTTAATCTCAATGACTTTCCTTGACACCTAGTAGGTGTTTTGACACTCAGAAAATACTGTGGATTCATGGCCTTTCTCCATTCCACAAGCGTAGGCACCCTCACTCTAAGTAGATACGACATACGAAAAGCTAGATTGGCAAACAGAAGGTAGGTTTTGGCTTACCCAACATCAAAACAGGATTCCATTTACTACAAACAGATACACAAAATATACTTATAATTTGAGACTATGATTTCCAAAGTTTAGTATGTATACCCAGATGCACAGAGTGCAAACATGGAGCAAACTCTCAGGTGCCAGTTTGGCCCGAGGATAAATAATAATTCAAAGCACACAGGAATTTAAAAGGCTTAGAACTGTAAAGAATTTTCATGCTTGCTGAGCCAAGAAACCCAGGGATTAGCTCACTATTCTGTGAAGACACCTGAGAAGCACCAGTATAAAGCCCAGAATGGCTGGGTTTCTCCAACCACCCCAAATAGAGCCCAGTATAATTTCCAAGTAGACGAAAGAATCCAGACTTTCCAGGTAGAAGGGGTAAGATACTGTTGCAGTTTTTCTTCTGTTCTACTTCATTCTCTCAACTTTCCCTGGTACTTTCCAGAAGAGATTCTCTGGTCACTTACACTCTAGGCTCATTTATCCCCTACGTTTGTTAGGGGACTGGGGCCGCATGTCATTCTGAAAGAATACAGTATCATCAATTCATAATTTCTTCCCCAATTAGGAAGAAAGGGGACTTTAATCTTCAGAGCATGCTACAAACGCCATTAAAGAAAGAAACGCACCACACTCACCAGCAAACTGTGTTCGGACTCTGGCGGCCGCAGTTGTTATCAAGCCGCTGTCTTCCCCAGAGTGGAAGCCCTTCCCTGATAAATATCCCGGAAGTCGAAGCTTGCTTCCTTGTATTGGTGTTCCCTGTATTTAATCAGTGAAAGGACATTTTAAGATATTGCTCCTGTCCCAAGATATTTCTCTGACACCACTTTATAGATCGGCGGAAACCTATTACTAGAACCTATCTAGAAGGTGGGGGAGGAGAAACTTTTCAATGAAATGAGGCCTGGGGTTCTCACTTGTTTATCTCCACTAATTTCCTATTCTCCCCTTGAATTCAAAGGGAACCATTTAAAGAAAATTAATTCACGTTGATGAGAAAACACAGAAATGGATATCCCCAAACAATGGCAAGAACAAAAAAAGACAAATTAAGCTGTGAGTACTTTAGTATCTTTCAGACTGTCAGTGAATATCACAGAGTTAAGAGAATAAGGGTATAAAGATGGTGTCTGCATGGTACAGAGAGAAGATAGGGCTCTGAAAAATTGTGCTTGGATATTCTGCTGCCAATATTTTTAGGAAACTAAACAAAAATAAACAGAAACAGAACAATAAATAAATAAGCGAAGCCTAGACAGCCATCATTTAAACAAACAACTGCAAAAAAAAAAAAAAGTCATGTTTTATAACTTGGTATAATACCACTTCATTTCTTGGCTCTATCACCTTCTATGGTCCTTACATACAAGATACCTAGGCTATATTTTGGGATAATTCTTCTAAAATTCTTACGGGAGTGAACAGAGACATTTAAAAAACTAATTGTCCCTTTATTAAATAGTTTTAAATGTTTAATAAAGCATATATAAGACCTTTTGATATATCAGGGTTGCAAAATTTTAATAATATTCCTAATATTCCTAATTCATTTACATATGTATTCTATCATATATTTAAGTATAAAATTCACATATGATTTGTATACATGTTAATACTTAAGTTTTCAAATTACTTTCACATATATAACTGCAATTAATCGTCCCATCCTCCCACTTATCTAATCACAACTTTTTCACAAATGTGAAAAATGAGGGCTGGGGAGGGAAGAGATTTATTTGCCCAAGATCTGATAACTCTGATCTAGTCAAATTCCTAACTAAGAATCTCAACA
Source organism: Rousettus aegyptiacus (assembly GCF_014176215.1). NCBI lineage: Eukaryota > Metazoa > Chordata > Mammalia > Chiroptera > Pteropodidae > Rousettus > Rousettus aegyptiacus. The sequence continues at coordinate 109,920,074 of NW_023416284.1, forward strand.
ATCCATGAGAGAGTGAGAACCCACAATTATGAAATATATCACTCAAGGTGGCAGAATGCATTACCATGAAAAACCCAAATCGTTCTTCTCAGACCACCTGGGTTATTTTGATTTTATTGTCACGAACCCTACCTAACAGTCTTAAAGAACCTTCTATAAAGGCATATTGTTGCTGTGTTTGGTTGGCTGGTTTATGTCTGATGAGGCTATTTGAAATGAAACATAGCTTTCTATTAGTCAAAATGGCATACTTAGACTTTAATTTTGGAGACACTCTACTTTTTAAAAAAATCTGAACTAACATAGTAGCATGGCCCTAAACATTTAAAACAAACATGTTGTTTGAGGTTCCTTAAACGGATCTCAGTTTTTGCTATAACAGATCTACCATAAGTGACAGATATCTCTAGGTGTAGTATATAAATAATATTAGCATTTCCCACCTGAGGGAAGGGGTGGAAATGAGAGGCTGGGGGAATGAGGAAGAGTTGAAGAGTGAGTTGTTTCTGCCCCAATTCTACGCCTATCATCAATGTTATTTCCATCATTTCCATCTTAGACAATTTTCTCTGTTTACCTCTTATTGTTGATGTGAGGATTAAATAATAGATAAGTGTTTTTGAAAAGCATAAAGGGCTTTCTAAAGGCACTATATGACTTTTATATTTGGATCCTGGCTTCTAACATGAAATATCTCCTTCAATTCAAAAGAAGTTATTTGGGAATCCCACTCCCCTCTCCCCCAATTATTGTGATTCTTTCTAATCAAATATGTGATTATTTGTTGCCTATTATTTGTTGAACTTTATAGAAAAGTTCCTTTAAAAATTATGGGGTTGACTTTAAATGAATGTAAATGATCCAATATACGTGTTAATCTTGGCAAATTTTATATCCCTTAAATATCTTATTCCCAAATACCATTTCATATTAAAAAGCTGGAGCTTGCTTGACTAATAATAGTCATTAAAGACTAATAATTTCGAAAATGACTGATAACTTTTTGCATACTTAAGCCCCCAACACTCTGCTCTGATGATGGCTAAAAGGCTTGATTCTCACCCTTCCAGTGTTCTCGGGCAGAAATAAATGTAACAGACATTCAGAAGGACCTTTATAGTGAACACCCAATAAACATTCTTTTAGTTAAGTGATTCTCTTGCAAATGATACTGTCTCTCATTCTCATCTAAAGGAGATTGGTTGCATTTCTTGCCTAAATTAAGCATGACCTTAGGTCAGCTATAAATCAGCTATAAAAGAAACTTTACTTAAGACTGAATATAATCTTCTGCATTTCACTCTCCCAAGAGAGAAAAGTAAAATTAAGTACAAGGAGAGGAACAAAAAAAAGAAAACAAAAACAAAGTAGATACAGCGCCTACAGGTATTACTATGTTAAGCCGACACTGGTTCAAGAAGCTAAAACTAAAACTGCCTTTTCTGGTGAACCCCTTACTCTTATGTCTTCTAAGAACTGCTGGGTTGATAACTTATTTTACAGAAGTCCATAAAAAAGACACAGTGTTATCAAAAAATATGTTAAGGAAGAAGTAAAGCAATGTTAGTAGGTGATAGTTTCAATTAAAGAAGACTGTTAGACTAGAATCTTGGACCTTACGATACCTCTGCAGATGGCACGGAAAAGTCTGAGCACTCTGCTGGTTTACAAGGAGTTGACATTTTGCTGTTTGTCAACCATGGTTTACCATAATTGCGTGTTAAAGGATGGAGAATCTGTATGAAACAATGGCAAATCAAATGTAAAGGATAGCAGATAAAAAAAAACAAAGCCACAGAAAGAGATATTCATAGCAAAGAGTCACATTTCACAGTAAGAATGATAACAATTAAAAATAAGTGAGAAGATTTGATGGCCTATCGTACACACCAACAACAATGAAGTTTTAAAAAGAAAAACCAATCTGTAAGGTAACCAGAGCACCTAAATAAATATTCTCTATGTGGGCCATAGGCAAAAGCACATACCGAAAAAAAAAAAAAAAAAAAAATCCTTCATTTGCCTTATTGTAAGAAGGGACATAAACGGAGAAATCTGGTCCTACAAATGCTAGGGTCCTAAAACATTCCAAAGTATTCTCAAGACACCGATTGTATAGAAACACAAAAATGTTTCATGCCCGCATCCTACCTTGGGTGTGCTGGTGACAGGGACCTGTGGGGAGGCCGCCTGGCCGGCCTGACTGGACAAGGAAGTTGATCGGTTGGGTGAAGCTCCTCGAGACGAAGGCCGCGATCTTCGGCCCCGGGGTCGGAAAGCAGCCATACCCTGACTGGCACCATCTGCTAAAATGAACTTCTCCCGAAGTTCCATGTTGGTCCTTCCTTTAGCTGGATTGCATAACACACAACAATGCACACAAACAAAAGAGGAAGGAAAAAAAAGGGGTGCTCAATCATTTATGTGAAGAATAACCACCTGGCACCACAGATTACGCTGAGGATTTCAAGAACATCTTTTTGCCATGCCAACTCCAACTCAGCATAACAAAAAGGTAAATAAATGCATTCCTTTACAATGCATTCCTTTTGGATACAAGTAAGTTCGGGAAAGGAAAAAAAAGTGTGTTCATTCTAACACTAGACACCAGCCAGAATAACCACTATTAAAGAAAGAGTCAGCATGAAAATGGAAAGCTCATGCTAAAATATTGTTAATCCACCAGCTACTGATGTCCACAAGGGTTCAGTACCCTTTTCCCACATTGAGAAGACAAGCCAGTAAAGCAGGGACTGTGTCTTTTGCATGTACTACTACTGAGGTAGGGAGAATGCCAGTATTTTAACATTGGGATTAATTAAACAATACAATTACACGGAACGAGAGATGACCTTATTAATCATCATGACAACATACAAACTTTCAGGTTTTTCACGTCAGTGAGGCAGGTAGTATTTTTTTTATTTTATGCCTTGAAAAATTATTTTACCAACATGCAATAACAAACACCAGACCCAAGGATCCATGAGGTAATCAGTGATGCAACACTCATACAAACACATGTGCACACGGAGAACACTCCACAGGACCCCGATGGGCAACGTGTTAGCATGTGTTTGATCACTTCCATAACACCTATGTTTATGACACACCGCAAGTGTGTGAAATTTTCAGACTTTAAATTTGGAAGCACCAGCTCAGTTGGATATGAGTTAAGCCATACGCAATGGATGAAGCATGTTATTTTAAAACAAATAGTTAAAGCAAGAATGTAAAAGTAGGAAAGAGAGAAGGTAAGAGAGGAGAGGCAAAGAGAGGGGTTGCCAACCTATAGTAGGCTGAGTAGTAGTAATTGAAGAGTTTGATTCCGAACGTAACATTTTACTCCCATGATGATGAACTAGAAAAAATGACACAGGATACCAATCACATTAAAGAATACTGTTAGCAGGAGAAGAAACAAAGTACAGTAGTTGAATATGCAAAGGGTGCTCAGATCTGGCCTTTAGCACACAATTTAGAAGAAAAGTTACATCAGGAAAAACACTCATAGGTTTGGCTCAATAAGAAAAATGTATTTGGAAGACTGCCACAGTCATGCTAACTTTTCTAAGCGACCCAACGAACACTACATGTTCTAACTTCTTTGTTTCAATAACAGAGCTACATTACCTTAAGCTGCATTATTTTCAAAACATAAAACAAAAAGAGAGCTTTCGTTATTTTATTCCTGTTTTAGTAATATCTGTGACTTGCCAAGAGCGGAGCTCCTGAGTCATGTCATGTAACAACCATGGTGGCCTTAGCAAGAGAGAGGCCTACTGATTGCATAGGAACTGTCAGACACACCTATGTGTTCAGGTGCCAGCTCTGCATCAAAGAGGCTCACTGGAGGAACCCCGACCTCCCACTTGGTAGTCTAACAGTGCTGGCACAAGCATTTGTGGTTGTTTGTTTAAAAAGACTGAGGAAATCATAAAAATCAAATCTTATTGGTTTTTTATTTGTTTGTTTGTTTGTTTTTGAAGAAAAGTGGGTCTACTGAGTAAATGGGAGCTAGCTAGAAATTGTAATCAAATGACCACTGGTAAGGTAAATCAATTAATTTAAAAATTGACAAGAGGATCTGAAAAAAATAAAGAAAATTAAAAGCTAACCTAGAGGCTCTTAAGCTGGTAGATATGTCGAGAGCCATAGTATTATATATTTATGTTTTTAAAGCTCTAATTTGCTAATTCAAAACAAGAGCCAAGTTAGCAGTTATCCTTTTTAAAAAAATTTTGAAGTATTGCTTTCCTCATCTCCCCCTAATTTTAAAAAAACTTTCACTTTTAAACTTTTACTATTCGGTATATCCTCAGTCTTTAACACCTCAATTTTCATTCCTTTTACTTTGCTATTTAATGACAGATGAAATCCTTTCCCCAGTTGGTGTAATTGCTCATTGTGAAAACTGCAAACAGGAGCATCTCAAAAGAAAATCTATTCCAGTATTCCCTGCCCACCGGTCTCATGTTTATCCAGAAGAAGTAAAAAAATGACGAGAATAGCATGGTTTACATGACTGCCACGAGTTCTTTGGGAACTTTAGGCTGACAGACCAATGTGAAACATTCACTGCTATAATAAATGACCAAAATCATACCCAAGAATGTTTTTGGTGCTGGAAAATAACGTGAAATTGATACACTTTCATGGTGTTATTATCTTGACATATGTGCCTCCTTACCCCTGCAAGGATCGTTTTTCACTAAGAACTCGTCGAGCGCCATCCATCCACCTCCAACGCGAACCATCACAGTACTTCGCAGGATTCGAACAAGTCGCAGTTGCTGGGAGTCTCCAAACTGTGAAGGTGAAGAAAGAAGAACCTCTAATTGTCAATGATAATTCTAAACTAAAGGATGACGTGTAATCTGTAGTAGCTTAAGCAACCGACTTTGACTTTTTGCTTAGTTCACAGCGATTAGTAAAATCTCAGGAAAAGGGGTTTGTAATGATCTGCGTTAGACTGCTGCATGCTGATTGAGCCCAAAGGAAATAGTTTGAAAAAGGATAACAAAGGTTATCGAGTATAATATTAAAGATATTTTCTAAAGATGATTTTCCTTCTTTTGACAGATACAACATTAGTAAGGTAGTGATTAAAAAATGTTTCTAGAAATTAAACACAGCCATGAAAATAAGCACTGGTCCACTAGCCCAGGATTTATACAAAATAAGATGATGACTCTAAAGAAAATGTAATAAAGTCTGATTCTTCTTCATTAAAAATTCCTCTTCTGCTAAAACTGTTTGCCACTGAATCTGTGAGAGAAATCTTCATAAACTCATTCTGTTTTCTCTGAGTGCAGTTTCGACTTAGGGAATATAAAGTAATAAATAAACATGACCAATAAAAATTTCACAAATAAAATTTTTGCATCACTAATGATCTGGTAAACCAACTAGTTCAAGACTGGATTAATGTGCCATTTTAGATTACTGTAATATTAGAACATTCACTGACATTATTAATGATGCAGCTTTCAAATCTAAAAGGCTTTCTCTTCAAGCTGTTTGTACCATAACTGCTGGCACTAATAAGCAATTGTCTTATTTTTGCCCTTTCAATGGCTCTCCAATCACTTGGATATGCTATAAATTCTGCAGGTCCTGAAAAAAATGTCTAGACTACAGGTAGTTTCTGATGATAAGGTTTATTTGTTTTGAAAGCCCATGAGAAACAATTTTATACTTTTAAATCATTTCTAATAGGCTCATGTCCAACTTATAAAAAACACCATACTGAATTTCACGGTTGTCAACCTAACAGATACCATAGCAAAATAAACAGTCAATTAAACATAACTGGCTTCTTTTTTAAGGCAGGTAAAATACAATTGTGACTTTGACTATTTGTCTGGGCTCATGGCAGATAAATAGAAAACTTTAAAACTGCTACTTTTCAGTAAGCTTTACCACTGAGTTTCAGGAAACAAACCCTAAAACAAAGACAACCATTCAAGACCCTGAAATTCAGAAGGACCTATAAAGCATGTAAAGTGCACCAGCAGGAACTCATGCATTTTACATCAAACATTTTTACATTGTTGTTTCTAAGTCCCTTTTTAGGCTTTGAGACTTCAACTTTCCTATAACTGAACCTGCTCCTGAAATGTAATCAAAATGTAAAAATCGAAATATATCTTTATTTTGTTAGAAAAAATTTGGTGCTGCTAATAAGCAAAGGGAAAAGGGGGGATTTAAAGAAAATTACCCTTAAGGAACCAGATAATTAGAACAGACACTTTTTGTCCAAGATTACATTCAAAACAAAAGTTTTAAGAAACTAACTACTTTCTAGAGATGAAATTTCAATTCTAATAAACAAAAATGATTTAAAATTTTATTTTGAGAAGGTATTCTCTAGACAACTAATGCTGTCTTCAGAATTTCCCTAATTTTCCCAAGAGCCAAATTGTGAGACAAGAATAAAATAGACTGATGTTGTTCTTTGTTTGCAGTGAAGAAGGCCTTCTGAAGTGAGTATTATATCCTCTCTACAAATTAAAGATGCCTTCTCAATTGCTGACTCAGAAAATAATAAGGATGGAAAAGTAAATTTTTATGGATCATAACTGATGAAAGAGTTTGAACAACTATTCAAAGTAATTGAAATTTCTATTTGAAAAAAATCACTTGCAATAAATGAGGATCATAGATAATTTGAAGCTTAACATGTAATACAGGCTTAAAAACTGAGTGGCAGAGTAATAGCTAATATGATATGGTCAGGTACTATAAATAGCACAGTTCTTTTCAAATGTATATAGCAAAAAAAAAAAACTTCTTGTTTAAATCAAAATATGATTTCTCTTGTTGGTATAAAAGTTTGATCATAGTGCAGTGCCACTGAAGAGTTTATACTGACTTAAAAGTGAGGTCAAAACGGAAGAGTGTGATGTCAAGGTGTAAGTTACAAGAGATACATTTCATCAAAAGGAATAATCATTCAAAACCACCAGGGTTAAAATTTCTATTGAGAGGATGCATGCCCTAAGTCAATGACTTAGAACAGACAGACAATAGCTGCTTTGCAGAGAACACACTACTGCGGCTGAGTGCCATTGAGACCTCTGACTACCCTGCCTTTCTGTGTCACTGCCTGATACTGATCCTTCCCTAGCTACCGTATCCCACACATCCTCAATGGTTAAACTCTTTTGAGGCTTTGTAGAAATGTGGGTTCCAATGAGTACTTTCATAAAATATATTCTAATTTGTGTTATCAAAAATGAGAACTGAAAATTGCATTTGTAACATGGTAACCAGCCAAGCTAAAATTCATTATCTGGTTTGCTTAAAAGTAATCTCCTCATTTGAGACACAAGGCAAAAAGGAATCCTAGACCAAGGACCCTTATAGCGTTTACAGAAACACCACGCCAACCAACAATATAGTAGCTAGGGGGGCAGCATGGGAAAGATTGGCCATGGCAAGCTTTAATGACTATGAATTAAAGTTAAAAAAAAATCATCGGGAACTTTAGAATACATTCCACTGATTTATACCTGATTTCCCAGGAAGAACTGATAAAAAAAAATAAAAAATGGAAGAAAGATATAATTAGTTCAACAGGAAACTTTCCATATGGCTCTAGAACACACACACACACTCTCTCTCTCTCTCTCTCTCTCTCTCTCTCTCTCTCTCTCTCTCTCTCTCTCTCTCTCTCTCACTCCAGGCTCCCAGATATAGTATCTAGTTTAGAGATGTGCAGGTATCCAATTGTCCCAACCTCATATCTAAGAGTCACAAAATTTTCCATACAAATTTTCTGAAAATCTTTGAGTTTCAAATTTAAGTTAAAAATTCAAATACTTAGATAAATATTTTTCAGCACTGAAGTATAAAAAGTAAGAATAAATACTGTTTCATTTGTAAGTAATATAGTATATTAGGGAAACTCAGCACATTTCCTATCTAGCTACTACATATAAGAGATTTTCTGAAAAAAAAAAAAAAAGAGGAAGAGTGACAAAGTCACATTGGTCTTCAAGTAATTGTTTTCAAGAAGGTGAACCGAGTTATTAAGATTCTGAATAAGAGAAAAAAAAAATCACTGCACGAGTGGAAAACATGGCCTCTTTTTCATATTTATAAAAATGAGTCAACATTTTTAACTTCATGGTTCTGGCTTGGAAGAGCATTGTTATTGAAAATATGAAAACTTACCTCTAAATCATAATAAAATATAGCCCAAAGCAATATGAAGAAATTTACATATGTGAGAGGTATTTTTCTGTGAATGATTTTTTCCTTAAAAGTCATATACATGTTGTACATGACAAAGATATGTCCTTATATACAAAATATAGGCTATTTCTATATAACTTAAAATGACAAGAATTAGAAATTTATATACCATTAAATTTTGATATAAAGTAAAAGTAAATAATTCCTGGAATATGATGCAGATCAAGTTATATAGAAATTTCAATTTTTATCCTTTAAAAGAACTATAAGGTTATTTTGAAAACTTACCCTGTATTTGTTATCTCCAATCTGTTCAACTTGAAATCGTTTTGCACATTTACACTTAGCTACCTGTCTTGTCACCTGCCAAAAACAATGGTGAAGTATCCACTTTAATATTAGCATTACATAGTGAATCCTTAAAATCTTGACACAACTACTGAACATGGAAATAAATAAAATGGCTGCATGAATGGTGCAGAACACATTACACTATTACTGTTGTAAGCAATGGAAAGGTAGTGAGTACCTCATCTTCGATTTTGTCAGCATCAGTGATAGGTTTATATGCATCTTTATTTGGGTGAAGAGCGGCTACAAATTCATAGTAGTCAATATACCCATCACCATCTCTGTCAAAGATGTCTGCAACAGCGCTCATCTCCAGGCGACTGGTTGGAAACTCTAAAATTTTCAAAACAATAGTAAGAAGCATTACTGAGGCATAATTGACAAATAAAATTGTAACATATTTATAGTACACATTGTAAAGATTTGATATATGCATATACTGGGGAAAGATTCGTCCTATCTAGTTAACACATCAATCACCTCACATACTAATATACATACATATATATATACACACACACACACACACACATATATATTTGGTATTTGGTAAGAACACTTAAGTTCCACTCTCTTAGCACATTTCAATTATACAATAGAGTGTATTCAGCTATAGTCTAAAGTTACACATTAGATCCTCTGACCTAATTCATCATAAAGGTGAAAGTTTGTACCCCTTTTACCAACCCCTTTTCCCCCACTCCCAGACTTGGTAACCACTTTTATACTCTGTTTCTGTGAGTATGACTTTTTAGATTCCACATAAATGTGGTAATTAAGACATTCTCAGAATAAGCCATAAAATATTCCCAATGAAAGTTAATAAGACCTGCTACTTACGATAAAATTTTACAAAAAGGTTTGTCTTTAAAAAAAGGAAAGTATCCTAACTTGTTAATTCTGCCTCAAGACATTATCTCTCTATTGTTCATTTTAATCTTAATGTGGCTGGTTGAATTATCAAGGTCATCAAATATATTAAAATCCTTTTTAAAAAACTGATTTACATCAAAACAAATTAAACCACTCTATATATGACCTAAAGTTATCTTTCATTATTACTGGGATTAATCATTTGAAATGGCTGTTTTCCTAGGTTGAAAACTGTTAAATATTAGTAAATTTCATGTGATTCAACTATCACTTTACATAAAAAATTTATATAAGATTTATTTTAAGAATCACTTCCAATAACATGTGCCAGAGATATCACATACACATGACTGAACCATCAAATAAGATGGCACATACCTTCGGAAGTTTATATTATAGAGTTCCAATTACCTACTAATGACAATATTAGAGCAGAATGTGAATTAGAATGAATAAGAAAGAGACTGACTTGCATTTATTATTTCCCATTATATGCTAGGTGACACAGACAATCTAAGAATCAAGTGTTATTAACTTTATTGTACTAACGAGGGCACAGCTTCAATAATGTGAAGGAATCTATCTGTGGTTACACAATTAGTTAAGTGTGCCTGACTCCAAATCCATAAGTTTTACCACAGGCACTTTTTTCTGGTGACTTCACAGTCGAGTTTAAAGGCCATGTTTTATTGGTCACACAAGTTTACTGGCCCCACAATTTTAAACTGTGCTTTAAAAAAAAAAAAAAAAAATACGTCAGTTTCAGTCACTTCTCTTGGGACTTACTTGAGGAAAGAATTCCATCAATAAATTCTTGTCGGGTTATTTTCCCATCCTGATCTTTATCGATTCTCCTGAAGAAGTCCATCACCCGAGATTTCTTGTGATTCATCCATCGCATGTATTTTTTGCGCCAGATATCAAAATCGAAATTAGCAAATTCCCTCAGCTGAAAAGGGCAAAAGTCATTTTGGCTGAGTTAATGTTGCACTCAAATTATATCTTATACTATATGAATAGTGTTATTTTTAACAAGCCTCTAGATAATACACATATCTTTCCCACTTCAAGGAAAGAAAGGTACAGTCTTGCAAAGGGGACTTTTCACTGGAAAGTTCATTTCATTACTGTCACTGCTTTTCTTTACAAACAGAGGAAACAAATAAAACTCCTCAAAATGTCAAACAGAAAACTTCTGATAGTGCCAAAGTCACAAAGGTGGTGTGTGTGCCCCAAGGTAGCACCCCTGGTAAGTTCTTCTCCCACAGGGTAGCAGGCCCAGCTCAACAGTACTTACGTAACCCTTCGCTCTCTCTGCTATTTTCCACTCTAACTCCCTTAGACTTCTAAAAACTTCCCAAATTCAGAATCTGAAACTCTAAATCTCGAATCATAGAATATACATAATGGAAACATCTGAATTCTAAATGGTTCTATTTGCCAGTTAATGCCACCAAGCAAAACATATGTCAAGCTACATCTTTTCTTAAGTTGGTTTCCAATTATGTTAAAACATATTAGTTTTCTACTTCATTGATCCCCTAAATTCAAGTCCTATATATCAGGGTTTTCCCTCCCATAAAAATGTACATACTTGTGGTATTGATTTTAGAAGTAAATATGCACTCAAATAGCAAGAGTTGGCTTATCTAACTCTTGTTGAAAAAAAAAATCAAGATTTTTATGTGTTATGGTGAATGATAATTTGGTGTTAAATACACATAATATATGAATTTTCTAACCTCTTCTAGTCTGTCCAAGGCGTCATTAAGCTTCCTCCTTCTTTCCAATGCCAGGAGCCAGACTTGCTGCCATTTGCTCACTAATAAGTTGACCCTGGGATTCTTGGTTTCGATTTGTGTCTGTGATCCAGAAGGATATAAGCTTGATGCTGGAAAGCGTTTTCCTGTCAAAATATAACTTTAGTTAGGGTAGTAGTTTCCATGGTTCTGAAATAATGTAAGGCTTGACCCTTTCTGTTCCTAGCTAAGACTGAATCAACTTAATTACTAGGTATTACAAATAGAAGGATCCTATTTAGATGATGCAAAATGTCAAGGTATGAATCTGTTTCACTTATTAAGGGTCACATACTCTCTATATAAATTGAAGAAATATATCTTGACAGGCATTTACATACTGGAAACCTCTCTCAACAAATTTACGCTTAAATCAGTTTCTAGCTCAAAATCCATGCCACATCCATGACAATGAAGTACAATGTGCTCCTCCTCTTTGTTAAGGCATGATAAAAGAAATCTCCCAGGGCAGTGAGATGTGACTTAGAATCTGTTACATAAACCTAGCTGCCCTTCTTAGAAAATATGGCCGAAAGCAGGGCAGGTGAGGGCAAGAGGCACTGAGCATTCATTAGAGTCAGAGCAGGATACTTTATAATCCCAACCAAATATGGTATGTGTACAGGATCCCAGCTTTCATCCAAGACCACTTTCCACTGAGGTTGTGTGCTTCCTGTGCATACTCATATCCCAAATTACTGCCTTATTAAAGTTTTATCCTTCTTTCTATTTTTCAAGAGTTTCTATAATTTTACAGAACAATTATCTCAACACATTCTCCTCACCAAACTAGCTAAATGTGGCCTAGAAAAATCACTGGCCTAAGGTCTTATGTAAAGTTGATGTTCAAACTAGGATTTACCCAGAATTCCTAACTCCCATAGGACTTTACATATATAAAAATATCAATAGCTAATATTTATTAGGAATTTAACTAGATGCCAGCAAATATGCTAAGCACGTCATACACATTAGCTCACTTAATCCTTGCCACGGCCCAATGAGGTTATAGTTATCCCCTTTTATGGATGTGGAAACTGAGGCTCAGAGAGAGAGAGAGAGTTTAAGTAACCTGTCCAAGGTGTCATTTCCAAGTTGGGAAGTGATGGAGACAGCCAAGGGGTCTGCCTCCAGAGTTCTTAACCGCTTTGTTACCTTGGCTCATTGTGCAGCGTATTAACTACAACAGGTCTGAAACCATTTTTTTTTAAGATATCATGCAGAAATATATAAAATGTATGATATAAATTGTGCTGCTTTTGCATCTTCTCCAAGCTAGCTATCATTGTTTTTAATTATCACTTCACTGAATCAAGGTCGCTGAAGAGGTAAATAGAACATGAGCAAAATCTATCAGATTACTGGTCACTAATGAACAGCTAGGTCAAGAACTTTACCCAGGTCATGATCATTTCTGTTGCATTCCACTTTAAGGTTATTTATATAGCAAATAAATATGAGTGTGTGTGTGTGTGATGAATTCTGTTCTTGTGGCACATTTTTTAATTCCTTCCAGCAAATCTGAAAGATATAGTTCAAGCCAATAAAGTTCCATACAGAGAACTGGATGTATCTTTTCTTTATTTTTAAATAAGTTGCTAGAAAACTTGAGCCCATGTATTCTTTTGAGAAAACCTTTTATGATGGAGAGTTCACGTAGAATTACCAATTGCTCTGAAATTTCAAATGACAAATAAAAAAAACAAAAGCAGAAACAAAAACAAAAACAAAAACAAACTTCCTTGCTTAACTATCTTTGTTTTAAAGAAACTGGCCACTGCTTACTTCCTGCTCGCCCTTTATCCAAGACCGGAATATGGGACTGTAGTGAGGAAGGATCAGCCGTTCTCCTCTTATAGGTCTTGGTAACTTTATCCACATCAGGTTGCTTCCTGGTCATTTCCTCCATGAAGGTCTAAAATGAAAGAAATGATATCAATTAAATCAAGTAAACAAGTATACCGGAGAAAACCACCATAAGAAACGAACTAAAAACAAAGGATAAAAGGACCATGCTATTGTTTCTAAAAAAGAATAAACCATTGTGTTTTATTTTTAAGAGGGAAAAATGTCTAAATATCATAACATAGTGTTTACTCATTTCTAAAGAATACAAAATTTTATAGCTGGTAAGTAATTACAGCATCACCAAAGTAATTTGTTTTACTTTGAAGAGTACACATGGGAGCAGCTGTCTGAACAACAAAACCTTTCTGTGCACCAACCAGGATCGAGCGTCCAAGCTCTTCCAGAAGGATCTTGAAATGAGCATTTGTCTACAAAGGGACTAGTTAACTGGAGTGGTCCCTAGGACTTTTCTGTGACACATTTTACCTACGTATTTGAAATATTTAAGGTGGCTTTGATATACAGTGACAAAGAACATAGACATTAAATGTGGATATATCTTAAATATTTCTGTCAATGAATATGCTAAGCCAAGGAAGGTAAAAGTAATTCATGTTAAAGTTTATATTTAAAAGACTTGGCTCTCTTTCCTTTTTTAATCTCATCTCCTGAGGCTTATTATTGTTGACTGGGTATCCCTATATCTGGAATATGTGGCAAAAGCAGAGACTGGTGAAAGTGATGAGGAAAGGAGGAGGCAAATAAAAGTGAAAAGTGAAGTAACGCATTTCCGGAACATTAGTCACACTGGAGAACTCTGATCACCTTAATACCTCTGATCACAGACAGCATGGCCTGAGACACTGCAGGGCCATTACGGACATCAATATCTTACACTTTTATTAAAATATAATATCAATGCTAACTGCTTAACCAACTATGTTGACACAATGTTTCCCCTTGTAAATGCATAGTAAACTAAAAAGCAAACAAATAAATCAGAATTAGTGTGATACCCATCATTTCAGAGTTTAAAACAAGTAGGATAAATAGGAGAAGTAATTTTTTTTTTTTTTTTGAGCAAGACAATATAGATATGTACTTGAAGTACTTACAGTCATCTTAGGAGATGTTTAGCAGCAGACAGTAGAAAATGCAAACGTGGAGCAATAAAACAAGGGAGGGCGAGACTACCAAAGAGAGCAGAATGAAAGGAGTGGAGAGCTGAGGACAGACATAAGGATTGCTGCTATTTAGAAAGCAGGAAAAAGGGTGGGAGCCAATCTGAGACAGTGTCATGAGAATGTAACTTTTCACAGAGGCCAAGAAGGAAAGAGTGCTGGGAAGGTACCAGAATGAGAGGATAGACCATCAAAATTCAATAACTGTGAAGAGAATAGTTTTAAGGCAGAGGTAGAATTTGAAACCCATTTGGAAGGAGGTGAGTATTTTTGAAGAAGTGAAGGTAATAAGCACAAAGCAATCTTAGGAGAATTACAGCAGTGAAAGAAAGAAAACATCTGAGAAGGCAGGGTTTGGGATGACATTTATTTTACCTGGTGTTCTGCAATGAGGGCTTTCACCTCTTCAATTTCCTGGGGGATGACTTCTTTATCCTTATCACTAAGCGTAGTTTCAGCCCACTGCAACCAAGCCAGCAAAGCTTCCAACAATTCCTGTTTAGCGATGAGCCCAGCCAGAGCACTTGCTAATCTCTGCTGATGTTGCTTCGCCCAGGCCAGCACCTATTGGAGAAATAGAAATTTCTCTGAATTTCTTCCACCTTAATGAATAATTTAATTCATGTAAAATATACAAAATTTCAATGTAAATTAGGATCGTACTGGGCTAGACCCATAACACTTCTAGTCTTTCTAGACCCAGCCTGCAGAGGACATGAGAGCCCTCTATGATGCTCATCCCCTTCAGAGGTATAGAGATGTATGTCAATCACCCAGGCTTCCTTTGCTCTCTAAAGTTCAAATACACATTCTCTGAAGGATCAAGTATGCTTACTCCATGTAGCACAGAGTGGAAAGAAAAATAGCTAAAATCTTAAATATAGAATTAATTTACTCTGTGTATGCCATTCGTTCCACAAGATATACTACCCTGAAATACTATTCAACTGCTTGATTGGTTATTTAATAGATGCAATGTGGAAGTGGGACAAAATTTATACATATACCAAGCATTTGCCTTTTCATGTTTCAGGGACATGGATGCAAAATTCCTTTAACTTTTTCAAGAAAAGTGGACTGCAGACACAGGAAATGCACACAGGAAGATTATTTTAAAAGAACATTTTTTCTCTCCAGAAGCCTCATATTCCCATGGCCATTAGTGCACCTTAACTGTTGAGGTTTCCATATCCCGACTCTCAAAGTTATTGCTGCTCTAAAGATGATCTGAGACACACTGACCTCCTCAAACCTGGCCCGGATGATTGTTATCCAGTGCTTAATGGTGGTGATGGAGTCCGGGTGGCAGATGGCCAAAATAGCATCTCCCATACTGGTAGCTTTATTGAGTGCAGCTCGCTTTTCTTCCAGTTTCTTCATGAATTCCTACAGCAGAAACAAAGACTTCAATTATCTGTTGGCACTGGTTGAAAACAATTTGACTATCAAGAGTTAAACAAATAAACGAGAACATCAACTGGTATATTCACAGCTGGAAATATTCCAATAATTGGGAATTAAGGAAGGAGAAGGGACAAAAATAGGAAATAAATTACTTTCTAATACATATTTTTAAATATAGGGTAATACCTCATGCTTTACAAAATACATTATAAAAACTCTTTCCTAATTTTGTATATATTATAATTACATTACTAATGGAAAGTAGGATTGGGAGAGACAGTAATACCAGAAATAAAATTAATATCGATTGCGATCAAAACAAAAGAAAACAAAAACCTCCTAACAAATAAGACAAGGAGGTTGGTATTTAAAATAGTATTAACTGTGTCAGGAAAGATATAAATATGGGCCAAAATAAAAAATAAAAAAAGAAGTGCTAAGGAAGAGAGAAGGCTGGGCAAGAAGTTATAAATGATTGGAAGTGTTGGAGAGAGGGCGCAAGCGTCCAGGCAGGAAGGAGTGACGGGGAGACCGGAGTGAGTGAGCCTGACAGTGGGCCAGCATGCGTGTGAACTGTCCTCAAAGACCAGTAAGAGCTGCCCCAGCAGGATAAGCAAGCCTCAACAAGTCCAAGGAAAGGCTTTTGAATGAACTTTTTAAATAAATGTCTCACATACATAACTGTTACTTTCTACCATCAAAACTATATCCACAGATACATGCATGGATCACAGAACTCTGCAAGCGTGGTTAAAAAATGAGGACCTTTGCCCTAAAATGGGTGACATGCTTCCAAAACCTCACACAGAATTAAAAGGATCCACAGACACTCTAATCTATCTGGACCCCGACGCTAAGAAGGGTTCCTTGATCACAGTGACAAGGGTACCAGAGGCTGCAAACATAGCTGACATTCATGCTACTCAGGCCATGTGACTGGGGTGATCATCTGAAAATATGGGTGTTTACTACAAAGTCTAGTGACCTTTTGTTTTTAATCTCTGTGAGGCAGCTCTGTCATATACTTCCTACTTGGGCATTTTGCTGTACTAAAATAATTTGTTTACATACGTATCTATTAGATCTTAAGTTCCACAAAATCAAGACTGTCTTATTCAATTTTGTGTCTCTGTAATTAAATAAATGCTTTTTAACCTTCTATTTACACATTTTTTTTCTGCTGTGGAGTCAAGGTTCAATGAACAATACACTTAACTAAAATGACCTACTTTTTAAACATCATGGCCTACTTCTAAAAATATTTTAATTTTCTTTTTCTTAAAAGAAAAAGTAAAAAACTTTACTAGGAAGAGAAATCCAGAGGTTAATAACAGCTGTCCTTTTTCCCAGAGGGCAGCTGATCTGACCATGTACTTTTAAACACTCCTACACCTAGAAGAGCCTAATCCTTCCTGCCTGGAATGTCACCTCTCTGCTAGTTGTCTGTGCTCTTCCAATCTCATCTGAGTGCTACCTTACTGGTGTGTGCTCACGTGAGAAAGCTTGCTATTTTCAGAAACTGAATTATGCTGAGATGTCTCAATCCCAGGGCTGAGAAATTAAATTAAATATTCTGTTTTTCTCCTATTGGTGAATGCGTGAAGGGAAGCAGAGGAAATGAAAAAGTATGAGTAACATTACTGCAAAATACCATTACTAAGAAGCCCTTTATAACATTACATGTTATTTAAGTGGTTTGTGCTATTTTAAAAATATGTAAAGACAATTATATAGTAAGTCCTCACTTAACACTGTCGATGGGTTAACACTGCAACTTCAAGTGAAACGACTTAACAAAACCATTTTTACCATAGGCTAATCAGTATAAACAAGAGTTAAGTTCCTACAGCACCTCATCAATGTTATAATGAAACGACATTATTGGAAGATCTACTGTATTTGAAAAAACCTCTACCTCTGCTCCAGATATCTGCCTCCTGATGTTTCTAGGGGTTTCCTGGTGCTGCTGTGAGGGTGGTGAGACCACAAGTGGGATCCTTTATGTAGGATGTTAGATATGAACCCTGGGCTTCAAGGGACTACTCTGAGACCCAAGACTAAGTATGTTAGAGGAACTCGATGCTGGCTGATGACTAGCCTACGTAATATAATATAAACCAGACTTTCAAAGATATTGAACTGAATTAAAATTTGTAATAAATTTGATATAATTTTCCCACACTTACATCCTAGCTTCAACATTAAATGGTGTATGTAGCATTTCATTCTTCCAGATAATGTCACAGAAGCTCACATCACTTTGATTAATGATGAGGCAATATTTCATTGCTATAGGTTACGCAACCTATCACTCGGAGAGCTTAGCAGTTAAAATAAGAAGACACTGTAGATGATGTAATCCATGCTATACTAGAATTAATGAAGAATTTCCAACTTGACCTTGAAGGACAAGGTTACTCTGTGGTGAAACGGATTCTTTGAAATTAATAGGAAATGCTAACATCAATACATTTTGAGTGGTAGTATTGCAAATTCCTGATTTTTAGAGTCAAAGGTTAAAAAACATGTCAAGAGCTCTCTTAGGGGTTTTGCTAGTTTTATGCATTATCACAGGAAAGAAGTGGATCTGAAACTCAATGGCCAGATTTTTACTTAATTTATTCAACAGCATATCTACTTGTATAATTGATTTTTTAACTTATAATTTATATTAGAGTTTTCAAAAGAATTTAAGGCGACTCCTAATGAAAAAATGGAATTAGCAGAGGCTTAAAAATACAATTTGAATACCAGTTATTAAATTATCTCCTTTTTTGCTTATAAAAGTCAAAATGATTAATTTACAATTCTAATGGTATAATTCTTCCAAACTGCTCATTTAAGGAAATTTCATCCCTAAAATGCACATGAAAGTGTAACAAAATTGACCAATTTCGGTCAGAAGGCAAATAACCCCCTAGAAAAATCAATGTGCTTCCTAAAGATAGGAATAATCATTTTCTATATATATAGATATATATATATATGTAAAAATATATCTCTATATATGTAAACATGAAAAGACAGCTATATATACTTATGTATCTAGGAGCACAGAAACATACCTATGTAAGCAAGGAGCACATGTGTAAATTCTCAAATGTACCAGATCTTTAATTATCTCTCAGGAAGGTAGATATTCACGCAGTTGACATTTGCAATCATGAGTCTATTTTCTCTACTTTGTTTGATATTCTCATTTAGTTTTACTTGGCGTTTAAATAACTCACTTTATGCTGATCAATGAGAGTCCGAAGAGCATCGTCATCATCTGGGAGAATGCCATGGAAACGAAGGGTTTGCTCTGCCTCAGCCAGCCACTCCAAGAGGGCATGTACCACCGAGTGAAATTCCTCCGCCTGATAGTGCACAGAGACACACCCACCCAAAACAAGATTCCCAAACACGCTTGTTAGTGTAGTAGATTTTTCCTCTTAATGAAAATAAAATTAATTCATTATTCCCATAAAAAGATAAAGATATATGGTGCTGCATTTTACAAATGTAAGGAAACATTTAATATATCAGAAGGGCTTAAATGAAGAATAATTCACCATTTTAACAATCTGATTTTAGATGACTGGCAGCCCATTATACATTATGCTGAAAAATTACTCAAGCAGCATTTTCATGTGAAGATTAGAAAATCTCCCTCTGTAGTAACTGAAATTCTTGGGAGAGGAATTCGGGGAAAGGATCAAGGCAATGATGCTATAAGAATTTTCTTTTCCATGACTGTCCTGGTGAAGAAATGAGGAGCTTCACAGTTCTTCATGAGTATATTTCTTGTTGAGACTTCAATACCTTCTCACTGTGCCCAGCTGGAATTTACATGATTTTTACCTGACGCAGAGCTGCTTCTAATCGCGATTGCTTTGATACAGAAAGTGCACACACGGTCTCCCAGCGTGTGCTTAACTCCTGCATCTGGACCTGGACCCAGGAGGAGTCGTCTCGGCTGCCTTCTATGAGCTCTCGGGCTGAGCGCTTCAGGGCCTGCACGCTGCTGGTCCTCTTCCCCAATTCCTTTTGGAAGGCCTACGAAAACCATGTTTTTATGAAAATTTTTAATTACAAAAATTTTTAATTACAAACGTACTGCTTGAAATGTATATGTGTACATAATATCAGGTACAGATGTATAGATCTCTAAGACCTACAGTTGAATGACCCCTATTTTTCACAGCATCTTCAGATCAGACCCGACACACGGCTCCTAATCAGAGCAGTTACAGCCAGTCTTGTATAAATTTGCTCAATCTTCTCATGTTCTCCTGAGTGAACCACCTTATTTTCTAAATAACACTGGATCTAAATAATAGTGGCCACCCTTCTTCATTTCACTTACACACACACACACACACACACACACACACACACACACACACACAAATGCATCAAATTTCCTTTTTTTTCTAAGATTCCTTAGTATGGTGTCCCAATTCCTCTCAAAGAAGGAGTAAGTGCCAAGCAAGTGTTGCCCACCACACTACTCTCAATTAGTAAGCATATCTAAGGGACTAACAAAGCCTAACAAAGCAATCCTGGGGTTCTTCACAGCAGTGCTTAGAGATAAACGCAGGGAATCTCATACAGAGTTGGCATGTAGTCCTTTTTTCTCTATAACATGCTTTCATCTTTGGCAGCAGCCTGAGTACTAACTCATAACATCAGATTTTAAAAGCCTGAATCCTTATTTGTCATCTTGGAGCAAAAACTTTGTTTTATTTTTCTCCTATCTAATTTCGACAAACTTTGATATGAAAGCAGTTAAACTGGTTTCTTTTGGCCATAGCCTTTATCTAAGAAATGAGCTCAAGGTTCTTCATTTCTGATCCAAGAGCCTGTATGCAACAATTACATCTTTCAAATAACTAACTTTATGTATAGAATAGAATTAACTTGTTTATCTAAAAAATCATCACAAATAACTACTACCAAGCACATTTTTAACTTTGCCTCTATCCATGAGTTTCTATTTTGATATTCAGAGCACTCACAAAAGAGAGCCCATCAAAAACAATAAAAAAATACTTTGATGAATTCTTTGCTGATTTCACTCTATTAGTGTTAAATAATGAGATATTCTTGCGGATAGACACACACACAAATGCATAAACCCATGCATGGAAGGTAGTGTCTAAACATTCTATCCGTGATCTGACTATTCCAATATTTCTGAGTAGACTTTCTAATGTACTTCTTATACTGAAACCTCTTCTTGAGCCTTCCAATTGTATTACTAATGCTGAATGATTAATTCATTCTTGATGACCTTTAATATATTAAAAAAACTGGCAAGTGCCTAGGGGAGTAAATATTTAGACAGTGAGCTTAGAAAAATGGCATTTATGTAAAAAGTAACATTACACTATTCATTACTCATTGAACAAATGCCAGGGAATGGAAAAGTTTGTATTAATCATGCACAAAACATTTGTTTTAATATAGACAAAGCAATGTAATTTTTAAAAATTTTAATTTTTGCATGTCTGATCAATGTTCTTCATTTACTCTTCTATTTTCTAATATTCAAAATAGCAAACTCTTTTTTATGGGCATGAAATAATAGAACCAGAAAGGGGAAATAAATATGCAAAAGGACCAACACTTAAAAAAAAAAAAAAAGGGTAATATCAAAATAGCATAACCAGAGAAGTATAAAGAGAACATTTTAAAGTGAAATAGTTTTCTTGAACTAAAAAACTATAGAGGGGAAATATAACACAAATTCAAGTACAGTGCTGCAAGGTATCTATATATAAAATCAACTCCGATACAACCATTCTATACTGGTATTGTACCTCACGTCGTTTTCAAGGCTCTTTAAGTTATAATACAGCATTTGATCATAATCTAGAATCTTATACTCAGTATCAGCTGAACATCTCGAAAATGACCTTTGATTTGCCCAGTAGTTTAACATACGTGTCCGAAAGTTCCAAGGAAACCAGTTTTCTTGCAGT
Organism: Rousettus aegyptiacus; assembly: GCF_014176215.1. Taxonomy (NCBI): domain Eukaryota; kingdom Metazoa; phylum Chordata; class Mammalia; order Chiroptera; family Pteropodidae; genus Rousettus; species Rousettus aegyptiacus. The sequence goes on from NW_023416284.1 coordinate 109,941,695, forward strand.
AATAATTAAAACCCTCATAACATTTTCTGTTGTCTCATAAACTGCTGTAGTTCAAGCAGCAAGGTTAAAATGGTTTTTAAAAACAGAAAATTGATCATGACCTCCACAGATCATGTCACAAATCTATTCAACTTATGCAATGACCAAGTTCCAGGTCACTGAATAAATGATTTTAAGTTATATTACAGAATGATTTAAATGAATAAAAAAAAGATTGTAAAACATTCTTGAAACATGTTTTAAAGCACCAGAGAATAAAATCGCTTTCAAAGTTCTAAAAAGGTTTTAGATCTGGAAATTAAAAACAGTATTATGTCATTGATCCTAAAGTAATTTTCCTACATCACTTTTAAAGTTGACTTCCTGATTCTGGTCAAACGTACACACATTTCAATATTAAAGACTGTTACATAGTATGATATGATATATACTTTTTAGATTTTAAAAGGCTAAGTGGTTAGTTTTCTCTATTCTCGGAATAATCTAATGAGGTCAATAAAATGTTCCAGATAATAATACCTTGTGATTATCGATCAGATTCATCACTAAATCAATGTCTCCATGGACGGGCTGGTCTTCTGCCAGCTGGGGTTCAACTCTATATAACCAGTCAATGAGGGCCTGGAGGGCGTCTGTGAATTGTCCAGAAAACAACAGGGCTTCCTCCAATTTGTTTTGTCTGGGGGAAAAAAAAGGTAGAAAAATCAATCTGAGCAACAAAAAAGCTGCCCTATACATTCAAACAGTTAAAATTCCTTTATGAAGCTTGAGCAGTACTTGAGGAAAAACAACATATTGGCATTTATTGCTGTTTTTTGGCTGTCTTTAGAAAATAAGAACACTTTTCTCAAATGTTCTCTTCGATTCCTTAAATACATGGCATCCATTCCAGGAAAATTCCCTCATCATTACCTCTAGAAAAAACTGAACCCTTCAGTTTCTTCATTAAAAAAATGCCTTTTAAACAACAAAAAAAATTAAATTAATGTTTTAAATTATCGTACGGTAAACTTGACTTTTTGGGGTATACAGCTCTGTGAATTTTAACATATTTATGGATTCATGGAACTACCATCATAATCAAGATACAGAACAGTACCATCATCCCAAAAATCTCCCTCATGAAGTCTCTTTAATGTCACAGCGTGCCTTCATCTCTAACCCCTGGCATTTACAGATCTGTCTGCCATCACTAATTTTTTTACCTTTTCAAGAATGTCATATAAATAAAATCATTTATATGACTATTTGACATCGTAAAAAGCGCATAACCTTTTGAGACTGGAGATGATTTTAAGGAATTTAAAACACACACACACACACACACACACACACACACACACACAAACTTTTTGCAAAGTTCCCTAGAACTGAATATAATATTCGATTTAATCCTGATACTAACAAAAGTAATTAGACTACGGAGGAATGAAAAATTTAAAAACATCCCTAAGATATTCTAACTCTTCTAGTAGTACTGTATGGTATTAAATACTTTAAAAAATTTGAAATAAGTTTTGGGCCTTTGTGATTGAAGTGTAATGAGGAAGAGGAAAATCAGAAAGGGGTGGATAGAAATCGGAAGGGCACATAGGAGGGGTTAGGTCGTAGAAATCTGCACACCTCATTAAGAAGCCTATGTTTTAATTCACACCCAATAATAAGCCCCTAAAGGGTATGAAGCAGGGGGATGACAAGATCCCAATTACATTTTTAAAAGACTAGTTAGTAGTTATGTAGAAATTGGATTAAGGAGGACAACAGCAGACCTGATAAGACAGTCAGAAGGCAATTGCTGCGGTCAGGCGTGAGATGACAGAAGCCTAGAGAATGTTATCACTTTCAAGTGGCTTGAGTACTCAGAGATAAATGATAACCAACAGCAAAGACTTCCCAGTGCAAGTACTGTGGGGTACTAAGAACCAGCAGTTCTCCAGGCAAAGGGGGCATTTAAGGTTCCTAAAATTCCCCACAAAGCACCACTATTGTGTGTTTGAAAGGGGTCTACAAAGTAACCACTGCCTTAAAGAACATTACCTTTCCACGGATTTTCCACAGATAGTATCCCATTTGTCTCTGAGCTCACTCAACATGTCATCCAGTTTTAGATTGTCATCAGCCAGGGAGGTTTTTTCTTTTAGAGAACGTCCAGTTCTGTTGGTGGTATCGTAGACAGAATGCTTGGCTCCAAGTGATTTCTGAAACTCCTATATATTTCATGAGAAAATGAAGTGCATTTCTGCTTAGGGCCAATGAACAAACAGGACAGAGACACTGAAAGAGGCATGTCTCATAAGTGGAGTCTAACCACTGAAAGACATCAGCAAATAATCAAGTCAGGAACACACCAAGGTAGAAAACAATCTCTACCTTTTCTAACTGAAAGAATGATTTTTCTCAGAAGCCAGGAGTCTCCAAGAGTATCTACTATTATCAAGAAAATCATTTCAAAACAAAACAAATCCCGAATCTTTTGTAGCTATAAACCACAAACAGTGTGCTAGTTATGATAAAATGGAATTGCTAATAAACTATTGAAAATCCCATAGTTTAAAAAGGAAAATGTAGTTAACACTCTATGAGGAACTATAGGTCTGGCAAGGACACAGAATGACTCAGTGTATAAATTTACTACAATTCTTTTTTTTTTTTTTTTTTTTTGGTCAAACAGATTTATTGTCACACATTTTGGATATTGCTAATCTTCAAGTTTATATATGTCTGTGTGTATGTGTGGGAGGGGTGAATTCCATTCTTTCTACACAACTCAATTATAAGCTTTTCTCAAGCAGGGATATTGTTTTTGTAGGCCTGTTATTATCAGGTTTTATTCTATGTGTGTTTACGATTATGTAATAGAAAGAGAGAGACAACTACAATTGAATACATAATTGCGGGGATGAGAAGAAAGAAAGATCAACTTAATAGGCAGCTTACAAACTCATTAAATATCACGGAAACACTAATGTAGTAATTCTTAATCCTGGCAGCATGTTAGCATCGTCCCAGATAATAAAATGCTATGCAAATGTATAATTTTCCAAAATAACCTATTCGATTACCTAATAAGTTTTGATAGCATTTAAAAGTGAGACACTTTTAAGTGTCTTAATATGACTAAGGTATTTATTTTGTCTTGTACTAGAAAGCAACGACATCTGGGAATTTCGTAGCAATAAACACCATTGCAATATCACTGTGTTTTTGCAGTTTGTTTTCTGTAAATATTATTTCTATATATTATTCTAAACAGAATATTAGCTTTAGAATCATGGTATTGAGAGATTTTCTTCACACAACAGACACATAATAAATGTTATAGCTGAATACAAGATAGCTTAAAACTTTTTTAAAGGCAAAAAGTATCCAAATAATGAATAGAAAAGATTTCTTTTAAAATTGGCTTAATATACCTTGTATCTTCATTTCAGAGAAATGGTGACTTTGACAATAGGTCCCACAAGGGGAAACAGAATCTACACGAGTTCTTTGCATATTTTTATTTCTAGGATTCTCTAACTTGAATATGCAATATACTTGCATAAGACTATATGGCACAACATCTATGTTCAAGTTCAAATAAGGTATTCTATATTGAGAAGAGGGTGCTCATTTTTCCATCAGAGGGGAAGGAAAGAAGGTCCTGCCCACTGTCATCATGTGGCCAGTACTAGATGCAGCAGCTCATGGGCACAGGGTGCCAGCAGAACAAGCCATTCATAAGCCAAAGAACAGACGTGCAACGGTGCAATGTTTCCTTCCATTACCCTAGGAGCATGAGCCCCTGGGGTTAGTCAGAATCACCAACCAAAGTAATCAACCTGTGTAAAGACAATGGCTAGAATTTTCTGATGATGAACTTACATGGCCCCAATTTTCTCTGGCTTTTTAAAAATTATCATGTTTCAAGCAATAATTTATATGTCAATACCTAAAATTGTAAAACTGTTCTCAGGAACCACTCTCCTTTTACCCACATCCTCATCCTGAGGGCTGCTGATCACTCTACAAACGAAATGACAGCAAAACCCAAGTTCAAAAGATTTGAAGAGGATGGGAGAAATGGTCTTTGAATGCCATGTAGTACAAATAGAAAAGGTAAAATATGTAAAACACAATGTTTCTACAACTTCTAGTCTACACAAGGAAGCCATGGACTATGTGTCTTTGAGGGTAAGAATGGAATTTCATATACCCCACACATATACAATTAAATGCCAATTTAGGTAGGAGATAGCAATTTTCCCTACTGTACTGTTTAAAAGAATCTATAGGACAAAATCTATATTACTTTTTGCTATATAGTCTATGAAAGAAAAGACAAGATAAGACATTTGTGAAAAATTAAAATGCCAATGTTTGAATGCCTACAAATCTTTTTAATGCTTTACTTCTGTATGTTTTCTTTTATCAATTTACCCAGGGTCATAATGGAATGAATGGTCACTGGGGAGTAAAGATACCACTACCACCACTTGATCGATGTGAAGGGCAATTGGTTTTAAATTCAACACAGGTCACATTGGACAACTTTTTTTTTTTCTCTCCAGTGATGAATAAACACGCAATCAAGTAAGAATTTAAAAGTGATCTTGCAATATATAGTGACATGATATGCTTTTCTTAATTGTAGACCCACCCACCTTATGCTGCGCAAGTTGTGTTTTTATTTTGTCTGGGTCATTGGCAATTTCCAGTTCAGAATCCAAAGACCTTTCGGACTCTTCTAGCCACTCCATAAGTTTACTCCAAGCTTCGTGGAACTGTAAAGAAATTCACATTTTGTCCAGTAAATTTTCTGGTATATTCAATAAATTTGAAATCTAATAGGTAGTTAAAATAGAAATTAATATTAATGGAAATGTTGAAAATTATTAAATCAATATGCTCCCAGAAGAAGCAAAAAGTAATAATTTCATTGGCAGATTATAAATTGTCTTGTTAACTAACACTTTGTTTCTGTGGTCCTGTTCCATGCTCACTTTGTTATAATTCATTCAAACACATCAACTTTAACAAAAATAGAAATGTTAGGGAGCACCAGGCAGAATGTACTGCCATTTCTTTTGCTTAATAATTAACATAGACTCTCAGAGAATTTTATTTGCTCCCTGCTGTCACCTGACAGATCTGGGTTTACTTCTAAGGTATTTAATTTCCTATGCTAAGAAAAAGGAACAAAAAGGGAGAAAGAAAAGGATAAAATTTGCAAATGGGTTTTAAAAAGAAACAAGAACAAAGAGAGGTAATTTCATTTCTATTTAATATAAAGGTAGTTTAACATCTTTATTGTTGCTATCAAACCTCTCCAATTAATGCCTGTACACCACATATTGGTTTAATATGCAAGAGCACCTACAATACATGAGTTCTAACAAAATATAACTTTCTCTGGCATCTATGACCTTGAAATAGTCTGATGCTATCTATATTTAATTTCAGCCACATTCTGTTTTCTGTTTATCATTGAGAACTAGTGGGTACTATCTTTAGATTCCAAATTGTGAAACTGGTTATAAATTATTTCTCATAACAGATACATAACAAAAACTTAATCAACATAAAGTGTGCTTTACGCCAAAGCACATTAATAATGAAATAACAAAAAGACACTTCTTACAATAAGAGCACGGAATCACACAGCTCCTGGGGCCCACTGGAGAGCATCTCATCACAAACCTGCTCTCCCTACACATCCCTCCCACAGCAGTAATCAAATTAAACATGAAAACATGGAGGCCATAATAGGCACATACATTGTTAAAGTCAGAGAACTATGATCAACATTTGAGAAAAAAAAAACTGAGTTATTAAAATGATAAGAAACAAATTAAAGATACAGTTAATCGTTATGTTAGGTAGTCTTACAACAAATAACATAGGCTACAACAGTTGGATGGTAAGTTTAATGTTATAGACACATAGGTCCTAAGGCTGGGCTCACTTTCAAAACTATTTTTAAGTTATAAATATAAAAGAAATGCTATATACTCTACTTCTGCACTGAAAACAGTAGAAAACCCTTTTATGGTTAGTTACACAAATTGAGAAAATAAAATTGATTCAATGGGGAAGAGAAGAAGAGGGTGGGCAACTAGGTCCTGGCATCCAAGAGACTCTTAGACATTAGGTGTTCATAACTCAAAAAAATGTTTATAATTCAGATGACACTGCTACATATGTGAAGATAAAAATACCAGTCTCAGCATTAATACTGTCTTAAAAAAAACATTAGAGACTGGTTCCATTCCAGAGACCCACTTTTAGCATTGATCACATCATACCTCCCACTCAAAAAGGGACACATGGCATGTAATCCTGTAACAGTGCAACTTGTCATTTCTAAAGTCTTTAAAAACTTACATTGATAGCTTTAAACACTAAAACACTTCATACCCATGACATTTTTTATATCACCCAACTGAGCCTAGCTCCCCAAAGCATTGGAGTACAGGACCAATGATGAACAGATCCAACAGAATGGGGCAAAAAGAGTCATTATAAAATTTAGCCTCGATATTACACTTTCCGCTTACTAGTAAAAAACAAAGATATATGCCAAGCAAGGAGGGTGCATCTCTCTCTTCTCTGAAGGACAGAGATACATAAACTTACTTCTTCTCTGTGTTAAGTCTAGAACAGAATATTAATAACAGGTAAAAGAAGTAAGGTAAGTTTCTTGTGAGAGTCTCTAGATTAAAAAAAAAAATGCAGCCCCAAAAGCTTCAGACAATTTAAAAATGGGATGGAGCTGTATCAAAATATGAGAAAAGAAATGAAGGCTTGCCAACAAGTGTACAGACTCAGAGACGTGAGGAGCACCAACCAACACAGACACAGAATACGCCCTCTCAGAAAGCTGTCTAGAGGGATAAAGGTCTGGCTCAGCTCTCATAGTTTGTGAAGAAAGTTTGGCTTTGGAACTGAAACAAAAGGTAGCAATATAATTAAGTATGATGTCTTACTCTGAGTATGGGAGTGGAGGTTGAAAGGACAAAGAAAAAACAAACAAATGCAATAACAAAAATTTTGAGCCCCTTTTTAGCGTTAATGATGATTTTTAACTGGTCCATCTCTGAAGTCAAGCTATAATCAGTCTTTTCAAGATTAGTCCCCAGGCACTGAAGTCGCTGATAGGTCAACTTCAAAGTGATGCCATGATCCAAACTTGGACCGCAGCCCTTTTAGGAAATAAATACCTTGGATCTATGCCATGATTGTTACCCCTAATATAGCCTGCAACAGAAGTACATTAATAACATCCATTTCAACAGCTAGAACCGATTTATTGCCAATTCAGAGCATTTTTATAAAGGTTTACCTGCTTCGCCCTCTTCCTTGCATCATCCAAAGATCTTCCTCTTTCCACTAACCGTTGAACTACTTTTTCCCATCGACTCTGTACACTGATAAGTAGATTCTTAATGAGGACAACATCTTGTTTCTGACTGAAATATTTCAGGTGGGTTCCAGTTTTATCCAGCTCTATTATCTGCTCACGGTGAGAATTTACTTCATTGGCAAAGACCTATCCCCCCCAAAAAGGGGGTATAAATAGAAACAAATGAAAAACTGACTTATTTTGAAAATGCTTCTGGTGTCATAAGCTGAAGCTATTTCAAAGGACAAAAGAAAGTTTTCAAACTACCAAATTCATGCTTTTGTTACTAAAACAGCCTGCTGTCTAAAAAGGTCTGAAATCAGAATGCCATCCATTTGAGTTATAGCATACCTTGTGTTCATCGATTTGAAACAAGACTGTGTCCAAGATAAGACTTGGCCGAGAAGCTACATTTAGAGTCTGTTCAGCCTGGGTAAGCCAGTTGATGAAGTCTTGGAGAGAATTGTGGAACTCCATTGCCAAGTTAAGGGCCTCTTCCAGTTTAGTCTGCGAGGACAGATTATTTAGTATTTGATGATATAAGCCTCTCCCCCTTGCCCCCACCCCTGCCGCGGCTCCAGTTTAACCACTCTCTGGCAGGTTTCCTTCCCACCTATTCTTTATTTATACATAATCTATACTACTTAAATAGTTTATAAATGTAATGGGCCTCCATTAAAATACTGGCAAACCAAACCTCTTAAAATATAGTAAGAATCATCTCACTGCAGTTAAAAAAATTTAATATACACTAAAATTTTGGTTTAGGGGCAATTAACCATAGAACACGATCACTAAACAATCTGCCAAAAACAAAAACAAAAACAAAACAAAATTTGACATTCATACAATTAATTTCTGGGATCCAAATACTATGAAATATAGTTATACTCTATCAGTGAGATGCTTCCCATAGATTTTTGTTATGTAAGTGCTTATTATATATACACAATTATCTCATTCTCTTGATTTTTCTCCCTCCCTCTCGCTATACACAGTCTTTTTCTTATGCAGTGTGATTAAAATAGAATTATTTAACTGGATAGAATTCGAGTGGTTCATAAATTTAAAAATATACCTAGTAACACTGATCCATGATATACTTTTATCTGTTTCAATAGATTCCTTTAACTCAGTTCTTCTGAGTTAAGAGAGAATACTATTTTCAACTGACCCATGAAACCGCCTAATGTATATAAAAAAAATGTAAACGAGGATCATTAAAAATTCCACTGATCGTGCTACTGAGAGATAAAGTAAAAACTCACAAAGAAAAATAACTAAAACAGTGAATTATATTAATCAAGGCACATACTTTCCTTTCATTGAGTTTGGTTTCCACTGATTCCCATTTTTCTTTCAAGTTATTTATGTCTTGGTCAATATTTGTCTCTGCAGATTTGGGGCATCTTGCAAGCATCTGTTGGCCTTTCTGCATCAGACTCTTATAAGTTTTTTCTTTAACATCAAAGGCAGCACAGATTTCCTAAATTGAGATATCCCCCCAAGTTAACTCATTTTTAAGATAATAAAATCTAAGAGTTCTTATCCCAAGTCATCAATCCCAAGCCCCTTATCATATATTCATCTCTATCCAGCATACAGAATAACTCTAATACATTCAAACTTTTCACTATATTGAGATAACACCTAAACCTATAGCCATACCCTGTCTACCAAGAAATCTCAGAAATGCTGCTGTCATCAACAATCCGTCCTGACATGATAAGGCTTTTGAAGCATTATTTTAAATGATACTCAAGAAAGGCTTCACTATACAGTGAGTGATCAATTAGCTCTGTGACTTTGGCAAGTAAGTTAACCTACCTGAGCCTCAATTTCCTCCTCTATAAAGTGAGTTCTCTAAGTCTCTCCTTGGACTGTAATATTACAATGACTGTAATACTTTTTTGTAAAATTTAATTTTGGGCTCAGAAGACATCCAGTGAATAGAAAGTTAAGACCCAGTACAGTGAGACATTTAAGTGGATTATTCAGACTTTGGAATCACAAAAGCCAAACTTGTGATACTATGAGAATATTATTCTCATTTATAACGTTTTTAAAGCTTCCAACTAAAATGCAGTGTGTATCTTCTATAGAGAAAATAAAATTAAAAAAAAACACTGCTTAAACAAATTCAGAATTTAAAATCAATGAAACAACAGTTACATTCTAGCCCATTGACTCAATTATAATATGGTTCAAACCACAGCTCTCACTGAAAAATTACATATCCTATGTCTAACATTTTCAACTTTATAATTTTTAAAATTAAAATATAATTCATTAAAGTCACCCATTTTAGAGTATAGAATTCAGTGTTTCATTAGTATATTCACAAGAATGTGCAACCATTACTACTAATTCTAGAACATTTTATTGCCTCAAAAGTTTATAATCTGTAAAGCCTTAAAAAAAAAACCCTTTCTAAACATATTTACGATATCACCTACTAAAAACTTTTAATCCTAAAGCAAAGTTTTTAAATATAGCTAAATCTCACAAAACTGTGATACTCCAGTTTTCAGGTTTCCTTCATATCTAACACAACCAAAGCAAAAGAACAATACTAAAAGTGTATTACAAATATCGATCTCTTTATAGTCTTTAAATCATGGAATTTCTATAATCTGGTAAATTATATAAGGTTATAACAAATTCATTTTAAATACCTCCCAGAAAAATAAGCTGATAGTCTTTTAAAGATAAAATATTCTAAGAATAACCTCTCTGCTTTTCGATATTTTTACTTATATCTTTCTACATTAACATTTAAAAATATTCGTCATTAGAGATTAATCCCAGGCATGTCTGTTCAAGAATTCATTAAACTTATACTTTATGGACACTGTAACAGCTTTGCAGGTACTTATTGCCTAATAAGTGGAGTTTTAACGAGCTCCTAGGACAACCTTAGACATCTGTTAAAGAATACAGACTTCAATGTGCAATGGCCCATTTCCTTTGTCACAGCCTTCAGTAGCTCTACTTTTATTTCATAAGATACTAATTATTGGCATTTAAATATTTAAAAATATTATTTTGGATGCAAATTCAAAAGTGCAAAAATTAGAGGATTAGTTTTCAAAATTTGAAACAGACTGTTTCTTTAAAAACTTTCAGAGCTGAATTATAATGGGAAATGAATAGGAAATGTGAATAAATCAAAGGCAGTCTAAATTAAATTTGTCAGTCCATACTTTCATGAAAGAAAGCCAGAGTCTCAAGTTTCATTAGTTTTTCCTCCTTATCCTTAAGAGTTGGCAGTGCCACAGAATCTGAGTGGGAAGAGCCCACAGGCACAATGCTCCATATCAGATAATTCAGCAGAAGCCTCCTTTTGTCCATATCTTGTATAGATGTGAAATTGAAGATTCAGCCCCATCACCATTAAAAGAAACAAACAAGTAACTTTAATAGAACAAAAACATACTTTCTAGATTTCCATGAAACAAGATGGGAATACCATGCTTACGGCAATAATTTTTAAGTCAATTCTGATTACTTACGGGATTTTTCTTTTCACTCAAGGTACAACAATTTCTAATTTACACAATGTTTATTACTATGTGTACAAGTTTATGATTTTATGGAGGAAGGTATATTTCTAAAAATGTCTAGATTTCTAAAACCTCTTTTCATATACTGACGTACTAACCTTTGAAATAAAGAATAGGTTCTCACTTGAAAAATTTAATCAATAAATAATGTTTCTAGCACTTGTACATGGAGATTTCTGCTGTAATACTATATATCCTTTAAACTTTCTCCCACAATTTATTTATCACCAGGGTCCACACAAAATGGTCAGTTTCTTAATCTGAGGCTAGAGCTGTAGGAAATAATATACTTACCATGTGGGCATTAAGCTGCTCCCTGGCTGTTTCTGGTAAACCTCCCAAAGGTTTAGATGCTAACAGATGGCGCTCCGTGTCAGTCAGCCACTGCTGCAAATCCTCAATTTCGCCATGGAACCCTTTGGCCTAGAATGATAGAGAGTTTTCAGCTTGGGCCACAAACATTGTCACTTTCAAGCAGAAAACAAGGTTGAAACGATCCAGCCTGCTAAGCCTCTCTGGGCATTCTTAAAAACGGCCAGGTGCCACTAGATTGGCCTTGCCTTTCTTCTTCAGGAGAGCGCTAGCAGATAAGACTATTACACTAAGAACTAGAGAGCTGCGTTCTCATCAGCACTCTTCTTTATCCCACTTATTTTTACTCTTCTCCTTGAGGTATAGAAATGAAACAAGGGTACGTTAACCAATGAAAGAATTCCATGCTATTTTGGTCCTGAAGGCTACAGAAAGTTTCAGAACTTATTCTCTTATTCACCTGGCGTAAGGCACTATCCAGCTGCTGCTTCCTTTGTTCTGTTTTTTCCAAAACATTTTGCCAGCGTTGATTTAAAACCTCTAGCTTGTTCTGAAGGCTGCTTGCTTCTTCCCCTGCACTTGATTCAATTAGATCATTTCCTGCTTTATTAACAGCTTCCACTGTGGACTGGTGGGCTAATACATCATTTTGGAGTACCTGAAAATATTAAGATAACACTATGGTTGCTAGTTTGTAACACATTAACATCATTTTTAATGCAACTGTTTTATTTCCTGGTTATGAAACATTCAGAAACAAAAATATCACATACACAGAATTTTAACACTAATGAAGTTTTTAAATGATGGACATTTTTTCCTTTAACTTTACAACTTTCCTGTCTACCAACATACCCTAAAATGATTACGCGAGACCACTGCACGTTCTTCGCATTACAATACCTTTGCAATTGATGACATTACGTGTCTAGAAATTATAATTAAGACGCTCTAAAAGTATTCACCTGATTCAAGTTCATTTTAATTGAACTTAATTTTTATGTCTTAAGTAAGCAATTTAAAAAATATTTATTTCTATGTATTCATTTGCAAACATAAAATTATTACATTTCTAAAATACACAGCGCCATATTTTTACAATTAGCACTCTAAAAGGAAAAAAAAAATATCATAGGACATTCTTTTATCTTCTCTCATTGGAATGGTGCTAGAATTAACTGCTAAGTTGACAGTTGGGAGGCCCTAACTAACACTAATGGGAGAAAGGTTTATTTCACTATATATCAGGGATACTCAAGCCCGGCATTCCAGAGGTTAGCTGTTCTTTTACTAGAAAATCTGCACATGAAATGCTAACTACGGATCCCAGTAAATAATGCCTTTCTATTCTATTATACAGTAGAAATATAAGAACATATTAATAACACTTACATGCACTAAGGTGGGGCAAGAGTGGTAAGCACAGAAAGCAACTGCAAGGCTAAAAAGGTCAATTTCTTATACTGAAAAGAATTACACTTTAAAGAACAACTATAGCTTAGTAATAGATTCCTTTCAAGAGGACAGTGGGTATGTTTTTAGAAACCAGAAGATAATGTTAGTAAAAGTCGATGATGATCCTTCCCTGCACTCGCCCACTCAGGGTTATCAACAGGAAAGAAAAGAAACATCATCTCCTGTCCTAGGTAAGACATCTCATGTCTGGAGGGAGATCCAGCCCAAGGAGGATTCTCAGCCGAGGGTGTGGCACTAGCCACCTACACTCAGTTTCTCTGACTGCCTTTTGATACGTTAAAAGTAGGAATCGCTTTTAAAAGGCAAGATTTAAATTTTTCTGCTGGTCAAAATATAAAAAATAATTCTATACAATTCATTCTTCTAAATGACCCATGTCCCATTATACAAGCCGCAGCCCAGGAGCCAGAGAAAAAGGCAGGGGAGGGATGGAAATATCTCCTCCCTTCCTCCGGCAATTGTGCTGGCAACTCTAAGTAAGTCCTTTAACACTGACCTTTGAGAAATGAAAGGAGAAAGATAGATAAACAGAAATAAAAGGTCCCTAACTCATTCCCCACCAAAACAGCTGGATTAAGGTGCCTCATATTCCCACCTCATCTATATTCTACAAAGTTCCTGTCACTGATGTATGTGACTTTAAGGACAATTGCTAAGTTTATAAAATGTAAATGCTATAAATTCACACTATAAAAATAAACATATCTGCTTATATGCAGAGTCGATCTGACTAGTCATTATTGCTTCTAGCAAAGGTACAACATAGGTATTAAATAACAAAAATATTAATGATGTATAATAAGTTCTAATTGCTTAATCAAATATGTTTTGGGAGTAACTATAAATATAGACAGAATGAAGTAAAAGAGAAGAAAAAAATTAAATTAGGGAACAATTACTATGGGAAAAAGTACAAAAGAAGAAGAACTAAAGCAAGAATAGTCAAAATCTGTATATCATGATCTTGAAGCATTAAAAACCTACCTTTCACTTTAAAATGCTCATATTCAATATGTAAAATAATTCAAACTTCTATCTGATAATCAAAGAAAACTTATATCAGGTTAGGATCTAGGACCTAACCTTAAAAAAGCTACTACTGTTAATGTGAATGTTGAAGTTCTATTAAAAACTGCTGACTATCAGAATAAACTCCACTGAGCATAATGTTTTATTCATTAAGCCCAATGACTTAAGAGATAGGGAATTTTCTACTAAGAATTATCAACCAGTGTCACAAAGATGACAATAATATAAAATTGTGTTGCATATATCTCAAGACAAAATTTTTCAATTAACAAGGGCAGGGCACATAAAAACTCCTTTAAACCTTTTGAACATAATATATTTTTAAAAAAAAAACATATTCAGAAAGAAAAGGATGAAAACATAAAAGCCACTGAAAAGTAAGAGACAAAGAAACAGAAGACAAACCTCAACATAATGAGAGATGTACAGACAGATAGAAATATGTTAGACATGCCAAATAAGCAGCAAGTGAAAGACCCACAAGGATAAGAATGACCAGGAGAAAAACATACACATGACTTGCAGTAGAACATTTTGAATTTATACCTTATTAGGGTATGCCCTAATTTAAAATCATGCCACATCAATCCAATGACAGGTATAATCAGAGATTTAAATCTGCAGTGTTTGTCATGCAGCCCTAATAAAATTCAGCCAGAAATTTCCCATCCTTGCTGTTTTTAACATTAACTGCCTTGAACAATGAGAAAAATATTTTGATTATAATCTTTTAAGAAGTATGTTTGAAATAGTTCAACCTTTAGTTATGAATGTCAAATATGAACTTGCGTTCAAATTATAAACTTGAAAAATCCACAAAGAAGAAACATAAAAAAAATGTGACGACAGTAGAAATGCATAGGGAAAAAACAATATGCAGCAACAGCTACTCACATGATGCTTGGCAAGTTCAATTTCAATGGCCTTAGGGTCTCCTCCAATAGGTTTCTGTTCACTCAGCAAGCCCTCAGTGTGTGTCAGCCATGCCAACAGCTCATCCAGAGCATGCTGGAACTGCCCCAGTGCTAACAGAGCACCCTCCAGCTTATGCTACAGAAAAAATGGAGAGGAAAAAAATCCATTTATGAATCTGACATTATGAGTAATAAACGTTTATAAAACAATTGTTTCATGCTGCTTATATCTGTCAGCATATACAATGAAGCCCAATCATCACAAACTTCTACATTTTAGGGTTTGAAACACTTTATGGTTGAAAAAAAAAAATAGCATGAGAGAAGCAGAAAGAATTCTAATAAAATAAGAGAATTAAGGGGCTTCAAAAGTTTATGTACATAAAATTAAATATATAATTTTACTTTGTAATAATTATTTTACATTAACAAAAGTCTTCGTATTTACCTGTCTGTTGATAATTCTTTCATCCAAACTATCCCATATCAATTTCAGTTCCATTAATGGGTCTTGCACAGTGTGTTTGTCACTTTCTTCTGTTACTTTTTTCAGCAAAAGCTCTGCTTGATGGTTCAGTCTTTCCATTTCTATCTGTTGTTGATAGGCCTCTGACTTAAATTGCTGTTTTTTAAAGAGATATACAGGGAAGATTTGATACAAATCAGTAACTTTAAACAAAAAAAATTCTATGGGTTAGATCTCTATCCTAATTCATACTTCTTATGGGGGTGGGGGTTAAAAGGGATACAAATGTAACACATGGTTACCAATAAAAGATTATAGATTAAAAAAAAAGATAAAGGAAATCTTTTCTCTTTATTCAATGTTTTCTGATGGAAAGATGTTTCTCTTTATAATTTTGACATTTCACTTTTGTGGTCTACAAGAAATTAACAAATTTCAAGGAGAACTCACTCCAATATCTAAGTACATATATTTAATAAATGAGTTTTGAAATTATAGGGAAGAAAATAAAAATATCTACATATATGAAACCCAGAAATAATTACCTCTAAGAAACTCAAATTAGTATTTCTTCCTCAAAAAACATACCACATCTTGCATCCACGGAACAGCTGATGTTTTCCGTAGCTGTGCTGGGTTCATTAATATTTAGTTATTCCTATGCCTCGCCCACTGCTGCCACAGAACAACATCCTTCACTCTCCTGGTGCTTACTGACACATATTTAATCATCTTGGCTTTGCCAACCAACACAGGTTAACAAATGAGTGCTTGTAATAGGAAACTGTTCTTTCATTAAATATTTAGGTTAACGTATAATAGTAAATAATGGAATAGTAAGTAATTAATGATTAAGCAGCACCTTAATATTTTCAAACATATGAAAATAATAATTAAAAGATAATAACTAAGGCATAGTGAATACTTTCTATGTTCTACCTATTCTCAACAAATATATAAAGAAAATACTTTTATCCTCAATTTAAGTTAAGGACGCAGAGGTCAGGGCAGTTAGATAACTTTCCCAAGGTCATTTAGTTAGTAAGTGGACGAACTGGGATGTAATCTCAGACAACCTGATTTTAGAGCGAGCACGCCTAACCCGCCTGCTCTAAGAAAACCACCGATATATGCAAATATCCAAAATAAATTCTCCTCCACACCTGAAGGTGTATATAAAGTCTATTTTGTGTTACTACACAATCAGATAAAGTTTTTTTAAAAAAATCTCAATCTAATGATGGTAAAAGTAAAATTCTCCAAAAAAAAAAAAAAAACCTACATCTTTTTCCAAATGAACTAGTTTCTATCACACTTGGAGTTGAAAATGCTACCATTCTCAAGCCAAATAATAATTTTATATAAAAATCTAGTAGAGTCCATGGAAAATGGTATAATGCTTGTGGAAGGATGCTTAGGAAGGAAATAGCTGACTCTTTTATAAATATTCCGTAGAAGAATTCAAAGAGGAAACAGCCCAGCCATTTTCACAGCTGGAGATCAAGAACCACGAAAGGAAAAATTACAGAGAAAAGCAGATGGAAAACAACAAACATTTACAAAACGAATATTTTGAGAAACACGACTATCCTATGGACGCTTCGTTAGCCTGTGAGAAATGAAGAATTACTTCTGAATACAGTGAAGAAAATAAAAATGTTGCTGTATGTATATTGATGACAATAATATACTACTGAATAATAAAGTTATAAAAATCCTTAAAGTATAATCTACATATGTATAAAATACATACACACACACACACACACACACACACACACACACACACACACACACTCTCCCCATACCTCATCCTGCCCCAGCATGAGAATATCTGAAAGGCTATATATAAGTTATATCTTAAGAGTGGTTGCTTGTGGGTACATACATTTTGGGTGATTTTTAAAAAGCCATCTTTTTGATTCTTTATATTTTCTGATTTTTCTATAATAAATGGGTATTGATTTAATAAAAAGAATACTACTAATATTTTATATCCTTTATTTAAGGAGCTCCCTATATACTGCTCATTAGGTACAGGCAGGCATTATACTAAACCAGTTTCATGATCAAAACGTAATACTTCAATTACATAAAATAAATTTGTGTACAGAATCCTGTGAACAAAAAAGTTAAATATGCAAAATCTTTTAGTTAGCCCCTACCCATACCTTTAGCTCTTCAATCTGCTGCTTTACAGTTTCAAGATCTGTTCCAATTGGAGACATTGAAGCTAATTTACCACCTGCAATATCCACCCAGTCAAATATTGCCTGTAAAACACATTAGTCCACCTGTTATTATAACAGTACATTTGAAATTCGTGTTAAAGTATAATCATAAATCTGTGAAGATATTACACAATGAGCATATTTTACAAATAATCTGGCCCATCTAAATAAGTAAAAGCAACAATATACTGAAACAGTTGTCCAAAATACTCAATAGATGCAGCCTCCAATTCGGCATCCGAGTTTGCAAAGAAAATTCTATCTTGAATAGAATCTTAGAATCTTAACTTTTTTAAAAATCCCATTTTAAAAAAGTTTTATAAATTCAGTCACATAAAATAAAATTCTCTATGCTCTCTCGTGTCTGTCTAAAACCAAACCGTGTAAGTATATCGAAAGAAAAAGATTCGAACCAACTGCTTATTCAAACGATCAAGTAGTTTACTGTTTGGCACTTGAGGAAAATATATGGCTCAACTAAACCCTTACATATTATTTAGATTAGCACTAAAATCCTGCACATATAATGATTAAGACCATTATTCTGAATTGCAAGACAGACTTCAAAATCTGTTTCTCTTGCCCTTTTTAGGTAATATAAACATTCTAAAAAGGCTCAACTGACATTTTTTCAGGTACTCAATACACAAAATTAGTTTGCACTTTAATGAAGGTGTCAGACCATATTTCAGGGGGAAAAAAATCCTAGGAAAATATCTAGAATTTTAAAGCTATCATTCATAAACCCTAAGAACTTAAGCAAACGTGGAAAACAAAATTTATTTTATATTACGATTAACCTTGAAACCTCTAGGACTTCTGGAGCTTTTAACCTCTAGCTACAGCTAGCCACAGCTATTTAATAAGGCAAGTTGCCCTTCATGCCCACAGGTGATGCTTCTAGCTGTGATAGGCCTTGTTTTCTCAGCAGTGATAAGTCACGGTGTCTAGCCTGTGGCCTCCTGTGGTTAATGGCTCCTGCGGTCAAATGACTGCAAGTGGTGACAGTGCCATCTCTAGCCATGAAGGAGGGCACAAATCAACGACTTACCAAAGTATGAAAATCATGACTTGGCCTCACAGACCTAGGGCTGGAGCTTGATTAAGTTACTGGCCACCGATACCCGATCGCTAGGTTATCACTTTGGTTAAGAAAAGGGAGGGACGGATGGGGTAAAGTTACAACAAGGTCTTATTTGTAGTGAATTTTTCATCTATTTCCAAAATTCGAAACACTTTTTAGCTGGCAAAGAGCCTGGCTTATGATATTTATTTTTGCAAATATAGAAATAAAGTGGCATAATAAAAAGGAAAAGATGTTCTCATCTGAGCTTTAAAAATAATATTCACTTGGTGCTATGGAAATACTCAGAAAGGCTTTTTTTTCCATATGGTAGGAGGGATGAAAGGTCAAATTCTTGCCAGCCTTAAAGTCGGGAAATGGAATAAGGTTAAGGAAGGTAGGAAATGAAATATCTCTGAATTGACCTCAACTGATGAGATAATTTTTAAATTAAAACTTAGAAAGTAATAGTTAGCGAACTGAATGAGAACCTTGAAGGGATGTGAAAAATAACTATTAAAAGAAATTATATATACAAAAAAGAGGAAAACACTTTTTACACCACAGATTATGACCTAATAAAATAGAAATCTATTTTGGTTCATGGGGCAACAGTGGCTTTGAGTCGAATTTCCTTCTGACTTTAGTTAAACTTGGTGATATTTTTAGCTAGTGTTTACTCCTTTTACCTTATTCCACTCAACTTTAGAACAGAATCAGATTCAGTTCCATTTCACTGTCTGGTGCTGAGCCATTTGTGAAAAATACTATGTGGGAACATTTACTTTCCCTTTAAAAAATTAAAATACTTCTTTTCAAAGTAAATGTCACTGAATGTGTATATAAAAATGTGTTTAGATGTGTACATAAATCTATACATTTTTCAAGTGTCAGAAATACCTTCTAAAAGGCAAAACATGAATTGAAGTAGACGAGGAAATTACACACAATTGCAGCCAATGGGGTGATGCCAATGTATAAATTTGTATACATTAATTAGCATGATTCTTTCTTCCAGAAGACTCACTACGATTCTCTTACCTGCAGTCCATCCTGATACTGAACAGCAGCTTGCATCGCCTCCTCAAGTCTGTCCACTCTGTCTTTCCAAGCTTTATTTAGAGAATCCCATGCTGAATTTAACTACAATATAAATATTAGAGGAACTCTTTTACTGTCATTCATTTTCAACTACTTCTATCAAATATGCTTAGCTAATAAAATCTTCAAAAAAAAATTCTGATAAAAGTAGACAATATGCTAGTCGTACCTCATCTATACTCTTCTTGACAATAGGTTTATCGGGTTCCCCACACGCAGAGATGAGCTCAGAACCCAGGTTAATAACCATGTCCAGCTCTTCCTGCAGCCCATCGATTTCTTCCCTTATGGACTAGAATAAGAAAGAGCAACCTTAGAGTTTTAAGCAAAACCGCACTGAAACTAAAAAGATGCACACAGATATTAATGATAGTTATTTCTAGGGGTTTAGATTATGGTCAATTTTTATTTTCTTTCTGTTTTCTAAGTTTCTGCAACAAATCTTTTCAAAAAGAAAACAGAAGAATATGTTAAAGAAAACAGTACCCTTTGAGTGATGAATATTAAATGTTTATTATGCAGACGATATTTAGAAAATAATTCTACATAAAAAATATCGGAACAGAGTTTTAAAAAAAAATGTCAACAATACTGACAAGCAGAGAAAGACATTTTGCTTTTCAAACCGACTAGTTTGACAATACACGTTTAAAATAGATTTTTGTAAAACATAAGTTCAAAGACCTCACACAAAATAATATATTTCTTTAGTAGATTTTGGATAATCTAGCTCTGGATTTGTATTTTTACCCTAGGACATATAAGCTGCCAAAAAGAAAAAAAAAACTGTGTCAGAAAAGCAGTATTCTACCTTTACTTTCATCTTCTTGGTTCAATACATTTCTTAATTCAAGAAGCCTTTACCAAGAATGAAATAAGCAATAAACTAGGCATTAAGAATACAAAGAAAAAAAAAACAGATATATAACTATTCCACTCAAGGGGCTCTGGGTCTATTAGGAAAGACAAGGTATAATCAATGCTAAGTCATTAGTACGTGCCTTTTGCATGAGGAAAGTGTTACAGGAACACAGACTAACACTGCTAAGTACACGAGAAAATATTTTACGTGAATGGTAACAATCCAGCTGAACCTTAAGTTTAAGTGGGATTTGCCAGAAGAGTGACAAGAGGTGCATTCTAGAATGAAGAAATAAAATTTGCAAAGATAACAGATGTTAGAAAGAGCCGGGAGTTTGGGCAAAAGCCACTTCGTGTATCAGAAAAGAATAAGCATGGTAAAGAAGCAGTAGAAAAAAAAAATGGCTTTGGAAATACAGGCACAGGATAGGCTAGGATGTAGATGACCGATAACCTATACTAGGGAGTTCAGACTTTAGGGAGTAGACAATGATGCCTCTGAGGGGTTTTAAGCAGCAATAGGGTATGAACAGATCTAGAGATGACTGGAAGCAAGGTTAGAGGGCTGGCAAGGAAACAGACTCTGCAGGCAAGGATATCACTTTGGACTACTTTAGAAACCTCCCCCCAAAACAGGGGGTGGGGAGAATGAGAGGGAGAGAGATAGTGAAGGAGGGAAGGGGGAGAGGGGGAGGAATGGAGGGAGAGGGAAGAGAGAGACAGAGACAGAGACAGGGACAGAGAGAGAAAGAGAGAAATAAGGCCCCAAAACAAGGCAGAAGCAGTGAGAATTGAGAAAATCTTTTAAAATATATTCTAAGTGAAATTTGTGGGTGTATTCTATCTCCTACTGTATCACTATGCATTCCACTTTCAGAACTAAATATAAATCTTAATAGAGTAATTCTGAATATTTACCAAAGGAATTCAGTATACATTGTACTACAACTTATTTCTTAACTTTAAATGAAATATTCTGCTTACCTCTGCTGCTTCTTGCTGTTGTTTCACTACTGAGGGATCGATTCCAGGATCCTCCAGATCCCGGATGAAATCTTGAGTATCTTTAGTGGTAACTACCAATGACATGTGATCACACCAGAACTTTTCTGCTAATTCCATTACATCCAGTAGTTTGGCTTCCCTTTCTTCCACCAGTGTGTGTATGTTCTCCCAAATGAAAACCATTTGGTCGAGCTTATCCTGAACAGCTAAGGAGCAAAAACAATATCAAAAAGGCAGTATGTAGGCCTCATTTAAGCCATGAAACACAATGTTTGGGTTCATGCAGGAACAGTGATTCAATTTAATAAGTATCTAAAATTGGAACAAATTCTGGATAAACCCTGTCTAGTGGGCATCACTGGGCTCAACAGCCTGTTCCAGACAAATGCAAGATCTGAGGGTGTCCTGTACCTCCTGAACCAAGGTTCTTCTTGACAAAAGTGGATGTTCCAAGGCAGGTGAGCTCAGAGTAGACCTAAGTTCACTGTATTCCAAGTTCACCAAGGTTGGCCTTCTTCCCAAAGAAAATGAAATGACCATCTAAGTGTATCCTTTATGCTCTCTGAATTGAGAACGAAGGCATCCGTTCAGTCCCAGGAATATAACAACATAAAATATGTATTTTGGGCTTGTTTCCAGAGTACCTTCAACATGAATTTCCACTGATTTATGCACATGCTCTTCCTTTCAACCCCCAGCTCTCATCTTTAAGATGGTTGCCATTTCTGTGACTATGGGATAGAGTAGCCATTATGTAAGGCGGTGTAGTCATTAATGAGAAAAAAAAAAAAAATCCCTAGGTTTGGTCTTAGTAGCATTATGCTTTGACCAACTGGCTTAAAAGGTCCAGAGAATGCATGGTTTTTGTATAATGGCACACTTTGTATTTAACTGACTGATTTCACAAACACAGGAAGACATTCACAAGAGATTTACGTATACAGTCTTTCCACCCCAAACACGTCATATTTGTAATACCTTTTCTAAAATCTGGCATCTTGATATGCAACTGGATTGCCAGTAAACAGTATGAACATTCAGAATTGTTTTAAAAGTAAAGATCAATTGTTTCCTTATCCTGAAATGATTACCTTTGGCAGATATGTCTTTATCGGTGCCCCCAGATCGAGCAATCATTTCCTCTCCCCTCTGTTTAAGAGTTTCATACAATGGCTGTAGCTTCTCCATGTCTACTGACACGTTCTTGTTTTCACTGATCTGCTCCTTAATCTTCTCCACCTCAGCAGAGATGGAGGGCGGCTGCCTCAAGCGCTCCACGACACGATCGAGGCTCTCCAGGATCTGGTCGATCTTGTCATGAAACTGGTGGTAAAACAAATGAATCATTTATACGGAAAAGATGTGACACCGAATGTGAAATTTAAATTAAAAAAAAAAATCCATTTAATGTCATCATCAAGAACTAAATCTTAGTCCTTTTGTTAACAGACCTATCCAAAGGGCTATATCCGGCTGATGTAGCAAGACATCCCAAAATCACGATTTATATGCACCCCTCTGCACCACACAACTTAATGTAGACTGCTTTATCTTTTATCTTAATTCAAATTAATTTTAAAAATCCAGTTAATAATCTAGATATTTGCCTGTCAGACTGTTTTATTCACTTTTACTGATTACTTTGCAATCCTAAAAAAGTTATGCTAATAAATGTAAAATTCATTGGCAGTTTTGGTTAGATAAAAGGGATTTCTTAAGTTATGAGTTTCCTAGACTGAAAAATGTAAAAATTTAAATGAAACAAAATATTTTCCTACGATGTAATAGAAGTTTGTATTTAATTCATGGTCAAACACATAATCAAATTCATGAAAGAATTTTCAACTTTTGTTTGCAAAGCTATCATAGACAATGAAGCAAAGTTACAAAAACTTGTTCACTCACAGATTCTACACTAGCCTCAACATTAAAAGAATCATCACTCGGGATTATAGGAAACGAACCACTCTCATGTCAGATATTGAATAATAAAAACCAACCCTTGAAAATAGAAAATCTGTAGGTAATTACAAATTCAAATTCCTAAAAAAAAAAAAAAAAAAAAAAGGTATCTTCAAAAAAGAAAAAAAATCCTTTTCTGACTTTATATATATTTTTTCTTATTCAGTCTATCATTCATTCTTCTTATTGCCTTCCTGGAAGTATTTTATTAATAATGATTATATGCTTTCTTTTATCTTGGCAAATATTGCATACTACTCTGGATGGACACTTACTTAAACATTTGGACAACAATGACAACTGCGTGTTTCTAAAATCACTGAAACATTTTCTTACTGTATTTATAAGCAGGCAAGAAATATAAGGACTGGACTCAAGCAAGTGTCCCCTCTGAGAGGCCAAGACATCCGTACTCAGAGATAACATAGTGAAATCACTTCAGTTGAAATTTAATCAGGATAGCCCAGAAAATGTCTTTACGTGCTCCAGTGTTTGCTGTTTGGAAGAACCCAGTCATATTTCCGGTGTAAATGAGTACCTGAGTAGACTGAGAAATGGCTTCATCCAGGGCCACTGCTCGCTTTTTGACATCTTCTTTAATTTGGCTGTAAAGGGTGTCAGCTGCCACATACTTCTCTTGGATGGAAAAGCCTTCCTCCGGGCTCAATTCCAATAACTGCGGCCCTGTTTTGTTCATCTTATCTATATGAGGCTTGTGTTCAGCTATCAACTCTCGCAGTTGCTATAACAAACCAAACAGCTTCTCAGTATCTCAGGGTCACACCTCCATATTACAGCTGTCTACATCCCCGATGCATCCAGCTGGCAAGAAACTCTAAACAACACCCTCCCATCACAAGGCATTTAACACATGATGGCTCACACAACTCAATGTCAGAAAAAAATGCTCCTGACACAAAAATTAAACAAGTCTGGTCATGTCAAAATCCCTTTAAAAGCACACACGAACATGTTGGTTGAGTGAAATAATGAATCCCAGTTCATTATGCATTTCATACCATAAGACATTTTGACAACAGTATTAGCCAAGGGTCATACAGCATAAAAGGATTCTGAACTTACTCTATGTCCCCAACCTACAGAGACCAAGCCATAATCCTTGGTGTCCCCTTATACACAATCATGATATGTACAAAAATTCTTTAAAAGAAAGAAGGAAGGAAAAAAGGAAGGAAAGAAGAAGGAAGGAAGAAAGGTAGGACGGACAGAAAGAAGAAAAGAAGAGACAAAGGAAGGAAGTGGAAGAAACCTCAGTAGAAGGCAGACACGATGCTTAAAGGAAAAAAAAAAAACTAACTAAAGATAAAGGGAGATGTAAGCCCACAACACACTGTAATCATATGTAAAGCAGTATAAAATATGTACATGTGCATTACATTATATATGTATGTATTGTTCTATGTACATACATATTCATCACATATACATAAGAATGAATCTATTTGTATTTATTTTTAAATGTTTACGACTGCTAGGGTATTCAATCTATCCAATACCTAGCTATATACTGAACATTATTAAGCATATTTAAGGAAAAACATGTGACATGAATATTTTGTATATTATCATCTACTCAAGAGATACAATGACATTTATACTAATGAGTGGGTGTGAAATCCAAATGGAGCCCCATTCCTTCTAGAGAGCCACATGTATCTGGAATATCTGCACTTCATGGAACCCGGGCCCTCCACCTGAGCAGTTTTTCAAGGGCCAAGTCCTAAACCACTCTCGGGGAAGATCTGTCTTTGCCTGCAGGTTTCTCCAAGGCTGGCCTCCACGCAGCACTGAGAAGTCTCTCATTTATACATTATTCATTTTGTTCCCTTAGCAGCAGTTCCTCAACCTCACTGGAAGATATTCTACAAACTGTTTGCTATCTAGCCCCTAATAAAAGCTTCTCCGCGAAAAATTATATTTGGGAAAGACATTCCAGAGAAAAGCTACTAAACTTTTCCTGCAAATATTTTAATTTCTATCATTCATCAAGAGGAATCGCCAGGATGGCCATCTACCTGGATTTTTATTGAAAGTGCCACTGAAATAAATCATATAATTTATTTTGAAAATTATTGAGGAAACTGGTTCATTACGCCATTAATAATTTCCAATGTAATACGCTATCTTTCAAATTTTTCTGAAGGTGGTCTCGTAACTTTTTTGGAAAAGAGGTGAATAAATACAAAGTCAATTTTTTAAAAAGGAGAGGGGTCTAATCTAATGTGCTGCACATAGAATGCGAGAGGGTCACGTCTACAATCTAGCTTCTGGGTAGTCCAGGCTGAGATATTATTTTTGTTTCATATTATTAGATCATATCTTTGTGCCGCTTTACAGAATGGAGGTGATGATGGTAATGTCAGCTAATACACAAGCTCATGGAAAAGGAATGTGTTATTCTATAAGGCATGTTTGTAAAATAAGCTCACACTTTAAGTTATCAAGAGAATTCCAAATAAAATGAGAGGTTTAGGATTTCCTGACTTGCCTAGAGTCTAAGTAGACCTCATCTGTGTTGCACCACTATGAGACATCTTTGCCTGAAAAGTAGCAGCTGAGCCTTTGTAAGACCATTTTGTGACAGACAAGAGAACACCTACTAGATGCTTACCTGGGTGTATGTGAGTGCATGGAGAAAGGGCCCCTTAGAAGAAGTCTGTTGACTCATATGTAACAAAATGATTCTTGGCAACATACTGTCATACAAGTCCAGTGATGCTGGACATACCTAGTGTAACCTCAAGATATCTACCACTTGCTAACATGGCTTTTGGAGCCATTTTTTTTTTTTTACTTCTGGCTAGAATGTGCTAGAAGATATTCCAAAAATAGCTGAAGAGGATATTGTAAAGCTCAGAAGAACGGCTATTCTAGGAGGTGCCAAATATTCTGAACAATTTGAAGACTTGGCTACTAAGTTTTGTGGTTGCCTTTATATATAAAATCATAAATTTGTTTTGAAAGCTGGAAAATTATGCAAAAAAATTAGCTCAATTCTGAAATTTTCAGTTCGATAATAATATTTGATATTATGCTAGAAACATAGCTACTCAAATCTTACCTCAGAAGAAAAATCTATGAAACGTTTTATATTAAAAATTATTCAGTGCGTAGGCATCAGGATTTCTGCCACAAATAAACCTTTATACCAAAATTCAATTCAATTCTACATAGTTTGTAAGCTTATGTAAAGCTTACACAGTTTGTAAGCCTTTCTCCTGCTGAATGATTTAGACATAACTCCGTAAAATTTCCATTTTGTATTAAATAAAGTGTTCTCTAAAGCTCCCCTCTAAATAAATACTTCAGTTGGAGATATTCTTCAATGCCAATGCATTAAAAAAGTAAGCAAACAAGATTAATAGGTTATGTCACATACTTCAAACAATGATGTAATATACTCTGAGTTAAACTTTACACACACGCAAGTGTGTGTGCACACACACATAATGATTAGTCTCAGAGTATATCTTGTACAGATCTGGGAGAGCAGCTAGGTTCACAAGTCCATAAACAGCAAGCACTCCAGACTTTTTCCGACAGTTTTGAATCCTCTCTCACTCAAACCCTTGCAAAATTTTAAGTTATGCTAATACTTAAATGACTGCTAGAATGGGGGCTTTATAATGCCATTTTATACACACACACATATACACACACACACACACACACACACACACACACACACACATGCATATATTTAAAACACATGATAGGTTTGTCCATGAATATACTCTCTAGTTTACTCATGCATGCTTATTGGAATGGAGAATCGCAAAAGAGTTCCATGTACATAAGGTGAAAAAAAAGGGAAACAATCTGTCTTCACACTACAGCATTTTTCCTTTTCATAGAGTTAGCTTTCATGATATTGTTATCTTGACATATTTGTTACATTGTACATTTTCTCCAATACATGGCCTTGTTTGTGTGATGTCACTTCCACACATTTCTACTTTTTGCTTACATTCTAAAGTGCTCCCACCACTATACATATACTATAAACCTTAGTCAACATGTGTAAATTGAAAGCAATTCACATTCATAAATTAAAAGTACTTCAAAAGCTGATTTCTCTGACATAATAAATGGAAATTTTGATTTTGTACCCAGACAGTTTATATTGCATACTAGTCTATAAAAGCTGTGATATAATGGCATACACGGTGTGGTTTACCCACATGTCTTCTCACTGTAAACCTGGGTAACACGTTAGTAACTATGAGATAAACAAACTATACAGACAAGAAGAACACAATACTGCTAAAACATCCTAGTCATGTAAGGTGTGTAACCGCATTTTTAAAAACACCATAAAAATCATGATTCTCTTTTAGTGGTGAACAGTACGTTCTTTTTGACACCAAGCTTACCCGATGTTCTTCTTGTTGCTGTCTTAGAGTTTCATACTCAAGGGCTGGGGCAGGAAGCTGAGAGATGATTCTTTGTGTTTCTGTCAGCCATGGCCAAAGTTCTTCATAGGTTTCCCAGAACTGGTTAACCAGGGACTGAGCTCGTTCTAGCTGTAGATACCTCTCGGAGTTTATTTGGCAGATGGTGTCATAGTTTTTCAATACCTTGTCCAGTTTTTTCTAGAAATTAAGATGATAAAATGTGTTTAACTGATCAAGCAGGCCAAGTGGAACATGTACTGAAGATTGCTTTGTCCAGTACTATACTCCTGGTACAGAGTAGACAATAAATGTATGTTAAATGAATAAATCAATAAAAGCTATTTAGGTTTTAACTGTTTCTATGTATAAAACAGTTCATTTTAAATTAAAGAAAGGCCTACCAGGTTTATCTATGTTGTTGTATATAGCAAGATTTCCTTCTTTTTTAAGGCAGAATAATATTCCTCTGTATGCTAATGTTAAGTGTTCTTACCACAATATAAAAAAATGTATATATACATATGTAAAAATAGCAAAAATGTGGAACATCTTAAGAGTACAATCACTGGAGATCAAGCTGATTTAGTGTGATATATTCATACAATAGAATTCTATTCAACCATCAAAAACCATGGAATTTAATGACAGAAAACATCTCAAAAAATATTAAGTGACGAATATAAATAAATAAATAAATAATAAATGATAAATAATAAATAAGCAAGTCCTCAAGATTTTATGAGTAAGACACTAAACTCTCCAAACACAATAAGCAGAAATTTCCAGCCATTCTTACGTCTTCTAGGTTAGAAAACAAGTCTCATGAGTCTAGTAACGATTATACCACCTTCTCAAAAAAAAAATATGGACTACCTTTCACCCATGAAATTGTAAGGGGACCTGCCAGTCGGCAAAATTAATTACGTATATTAGAATCAAAGTAGAACATTATGCTAGCCACTGACTTTAGGGATTGTTCACAGTGATCTAGATTATGGTATAAATTTGCATCATAAACTAATAGCAGAAGATAGTAATCTAATAAACCACAGAATTACATAGAAATTATTTCATGATCTATAGTTTTCATGTCAGAATCTTTACAAAAATAAAGGAAACATTAAATTATTGATGAGTAAATTGCCATTGTAGAGTATAAACATAAGATCAAGTATCATCACATAGTGTACATTAAATTACTTTGTCTATGTTATACCTTAAAAGCAATGCATACTGTTTAAAATATAATCTTAGGCATAGGCATTGGTATCATCTTGCTTTTGCCATGGGATATTTTCCTACTAGAAGCATTTTTTCTTTAGGCTGTTCAGATGTCTGAATATGAAATGAACTAAACATTTTTACTGAGGCTGGTTTTCCATCAATCTAAAGAATCATTAAAACTACATGAACTGGTTGCTTCCTTAATCATTCAGCTAATTTCTTCCCTATACAGCTTGCTGTAACTTTATACAGAATGGATATCAGATTAGAGAGAACTACATGTTTGGGTTTTTGTTTCAGCTAACGAGGCCCAAATGTTTCTGAGGCATGTGAACGAGAGTTGACATATATAATAACAATTTATACTGATAATAATGGCAATAATGCAGCTAACATTAATTGAATGCTTAATGTGCGCCAGTTATTCAAGGACTCAAACCTTAATAGCTTTTCTGTATATTAAAAAAGATTGTCCCCAGGGTGATTCCCTTAAGGAATATTCCTTTCACTGTTATTCTGTAAGCTTGAAAAATGCCTCCTTTGAAACTAATGATTTAGCTGTTTATGTGGCAGCTGTGGATAGAGGAGAAGTGTTTTCTAGGACTGAAAGCTCAATTTGTGCCGTTTATTCAAGACTGTCACTACCAGTCACACAGGCAAGATCATACCTTCATTGACTGCTTTTCCTCTTCATTGCATGTGGCCATGATTTTATGTCCAGATTTAACTAGTTCATCAATAATATCCTTGTGTCTCAAAATCTCCATGGTGAATGTCTGTGATTTACAGAAATAAAGATTATAAAACAGAGAATGTATGAGTAAAATGAAAATCAGGTAAAGTAGTTGAAAGTCGCACTAGTGGGATCTTGCAAAGTAAATTGTGTAAGCACATTTTTTAGACTAGCAAATAATTTAGATGCCAATTGGAAATGTACTTATTCACCTTTTGAACCTGCAGCTGAGCAGAGGTCTGGTCTTGCTCAAGCCTGATGTCACCCAGAGACATCAATTTCTTTTCTGTTTCAGTAATCCAAGATAACTCAGCATCAGCCGCTTGGTCAAACTAAACAAAAGATAAATAATTAGGTCAGCAAGTTCCTGAAACTGGTGCCAGAAAAACACCTATCTATATTTCTTCTAAATATCCTTATTAAACTAAACTAAACAAAAGATAAATAATTAGGTCAGCAAGTTCCTGAAACTGGTGCCAAAAAAACACCTATCCATATTTCTTCTAAATATCCTTCTTACGCAAGTGGAAAATCTGAGCTTATCTCTTCACAGCATCCTGAAATAATTCATTATAATGACTAAAGTTATAAAGAAAGGAGAACTTTCCGAAGAGTAGTAATTAAAGACAAGCTCTTAAAACATGTTGGATCCGTAACACAGCATCAACGATTTTAGGACCGCTTACACTGTTGCCTTCTTTTTGGTAGTCCTAAGAATTTTCTCCTTAGGAGTACTATCCAAACTGAACAGCTATAAACTCTAAAAGTCAATAGCTGGTTACCACCTTTCAATCATTTCCTCTGTCACTTTAACCCATATGATATGCAGGTAGCATTCTGCTGTCAAAGTACACAATTCCTAGCAAAAAGAATAAAGTTTTATTTTCTTATTTTCTTTGATTCCTAGCAAAAAGAATGAAGTGTGTATAACTGTATGTGTAAAATATGTCTCTGTGTATGCAGAGTATATCCCCAAATGACTCACATATAATTTTTTACATTTCGGAAAATATTAATATCAGAAAACATTTTCAAGAGCATTCTTAAATATTTCAAGATATTTAATTTTCATGATCATAACAGTAACTCATGGTAGAAATTCATAAAGTAAAGAAAAATATACAAAAGAAAATTAAAAACTGGAATTAATACTGTTGGTATTTTACTGAAATTTCTTCCAGGAGTTGAAAAAGATTTATAAAGGTCTGGCATAATACTGTATAAACAGTTTCATATCCTGCTTTTTCTTTTATTAAGAACATTTTCCATGTCATATTCTTTTAAGTGTGATTTTTAAATAACACCATTGTATTCTAGCATACCTGGATATTTTCATTTAGGCTCTCTGCATTTTTTTGCTATTATATAAACAACCCTGTAATGAATAGCCTTGTATATAAATCTCCATTGGTATCTCTAATTAGTTCCTTAGGGTAGATTCCTAGACGTTGACTACCAAGTGAAAGAACATGAGCATTTTCAATACCTTGCATCAGATAAACTGTCCAGGACCAAGTGGTAATCATAAATGAGTAAAGTGGGCAAGGGACACCCCAAGCACCAATCACAAATGGTAACTAACAATGGCTTTGGTTGGAAGATTTAATAGGGAATGAACATTGTGAGTATTCAAGTCCAGTACTACCAGAACTTCTAATTTTTCAAGAGAACCTGGAAATCCAGATGGGGTTAGGGTGATTTGGGGTGGGGGTGGGGGGGGGCGTGGTAACCACGTGATAGGTGAGAAGGGCAGAGATAAGAAGCTGGATTGGAAAATAATTCACACTTTTAAAACATGATACAACATTACACAGCCTCGTGTACTTTTCCCGGTTCCTCATAAGTACATCTAAAAACTCAGGGTGTCATATATAAAATATCTGTAAGATGACTCTGAAAGTAGAGAGAAGAGAGTAGAATTGCTATGGACCTTGGAACCCACAGAACACCACAGTGGTGTGTTTTCTGGGTCTCCTTCATGCCTCACAACCCTAGACTGGATAATAGAGAACTGAAAACCCAGAAACACCAACAGGCACAGACAAAATCCCAAGAAAAACCTGCTCTCTCTAGCCAAAGGACCAGGAAAGGGGCAGCCTAGCAAGACAATAAGCACTCTATTCTAACCAAATATGACCAAAAAAAAAAAAAAATGCTGTGGTCCCACCCACATTCATACCAAGAAAGACCAAATGGGAGGCCTACATTTCCACTTTCATGAGCCTATAACAAAGTGCTAACATCCCTGCCTGGGTGACATCAGAGAAAGCCAAGTCGAGAGCTGGAACTTTTATTCCTAATGGCCAGTAAGAAGGCCCTTGGCCACAATATCAGTGGAGACCCTGTGGGGAACCTGGACTTCCACCCCTACCAAGAAATAAAGAGCTGCCCCACTCCTCTCTTCCAGGATGGTGTCAGAGAAAGTACAGCAGAGTCAGGATTTTCACCACTGCCCAGTGGTTCCATGGCCATCTTCACTGTGGTTATCAGTATATATCCCTCAGAGAACTGGAATTCTCATCCCCACCCAGCAGAAATGAGGAGTACTCCCCCCCCCCCCACCTACTCAGGAGTCATGAGAGGTTGAGTGAGGAATCTGGACCTCTACTTGTACCTGATAACACACTCCCCACTTGTTCTGCCAGCGTGGTGTCAGAGAAATCTAGTTAAAACAGAATGTTTGGTTAAGACCCAAGACTCAGAACATAACATCAAGAACCAAGAAAACCTCAAACTGAACCAAAGAAGATAATCGATAGATGCCAATATCTAGACGAGAGAGGTGTTAGAAGCATCTGACAAAGATTTTAAAGCAGCCATGATCGAAATGCTTCAATGGATAATTTCAAACATGGTTGAAATGAATGAAAAATCAGAAGGCCTCAGCAACAAAACAGGAAGTCTCACCCAAGAAACAGCACATATGAAGAACCAAAGGAAAAATTTAGAACTTAAAAATATAACAACAAATAAAAAGCTCAAGGGATAACATTAATGAAGTGGACAGAGAGAAGAATCAGGGAAGTAGGAGACAGAGAAGTACCTAATCTGAATAGAAAACAGGCTGAAAAAAAAAATCGACTGAGCCTCAAAGACCTGCGGAATTATAATAAAAGATCTAATATTCACGTCACTGGAATCCCCAGAAGGAGAGAAGAAAGAGGTTCTGGCTGAAAAAGTACTCAAATA
This sequence comes from Rousettus aegyptiacus, assembly GCF_014176215.1. Lineage (NCBI taxonomy): Eukaryota > Metazoa > Chordata > Mammalia > Chiroptera > Pteropodidae > Rousettus > Rousettus aegyptiacus. The sequence continues at coordinate 109,974,620 of NW_023416284.1, forward strand.
CTTTTAAAATTATAAAACTATAGACACAGAGACCAGATTTGTGGTTGCCAGAAGTTAAGAGGTGGGTAGAGATGGAAGGGAATTGGTACAGCTATAAAAGGGCAACACAAGGGATTATTTTTGTGATGGAAATGTTCTGTATCTTGACTATATCAGTGTCAGTATCCTGCTTGAGATATTGTACTATAATTTTGTAAGATGTTATCATTGGGGGAAAACTGGATAAAGGGTCCCATAAGATCTCTCTGTACTATTTCTTACAATTGCATGTGAATCTACAATTATCTTAAAACAAGTTAAAAAATAACACCAAAACCTCTGTGTGGGTAACCTCTCATCTGTAAGTTCCTGTTTGCATTTTGTCTTTTAAGTATACACTGCCAAATTGTCTTTCTGATAAGGCGTACTAATTTACATTCCCACAAGTGGAGTTTTGCCGTACACCATTGTAAAGTTTATTGGCGGACTTTCCTTAATTGTAAGGATATCATCCGGCACGAACATTAACAGCACTGATTAAGAATATTGTTATGGTTTCAATCTCACAAATGAAAAATAAGTTATAGAAGTGAAAATACATATTATTAAGTTATTATTAAAACATTTTTATAAATCATGCACTTGCTTTCACCTCTTACTAAATAATGAATGAGTAAATAAATAGAAAGCTATTTGCAGGCCTTTTTATCAACGGTTGAGATAGAAAAAAATTTAGATAGTCATCTAAAATAATGGGCCCAAAACAGAAATATAAGAGGAATAAAAATAATAATCCTACATTTACCTTTAAAAACTCAACTGCATAAGGATAAGGGAAGATGTGACTTAACAGGCCTTTACCTAAAAATCTCTAGAAGCGTCACCCAAACAAAATTTGAATTCAAACCAATATACACCAAAAAATAGTGCAAAAGTCAAGCTGCTCCAAGGCTACCATAGTGTCTGGGCAGCAGTCACACTATTGTATATGCCGATTAGAACACATTTCTCACTCTGGGCTCTCCTTTGAGTGTCGCATGGTTAAGAGGATCACTAACAAGCTAAAGAGTTGTTTCAGACAGAAATTCAGAGAACTGGTCATCAGAATGGGTGAGCTCTCATATAAGGGCAAAACTTCTAATGTATATTTATTTTTCCTACATTTCTCATAGCATTATATATTATTTTTAGTGAAGCCACCTTTTCCAAAAAACTTACTAAAGAGACACCTGGTTAGCACACAGTGAGTGAATCAGCACTCACTGATTCATTACTTTTTCTGCTACTGGGGCAAATCAGAACAATGTGGGCTCCAGAAAGAATCTTGATAAACCATTTGAAAAATTATCTTAATCTGGTTCAATAATTTGTATGACGTTACTTAGTTTCAAAAGGAACTACTCATTAGTTCAGAGTGATAAAGAAAAAAAAAATCTCATCAACTAATTCGGCAGCTTCAGATGTGGAAAAAGTAATCTTAATAAAAAAAAGTGGAAGTGCTTCTGTACACGGATTATTCGCTTTTAAGCCACATACAATGAAACTTCAAGGTATCACTTCATGATGTGATTCTCTTAAGGAGTACACAACTGAGGAAAACAGTCCAGGCTTTTCTATCTGAGTACAAATGCTGTAAGATATCTGAATACAGTTTAACAGGAACCATTTTTTTCTTCTGCTGGTCCCTGAAAAAATAAAGGGACACATTACCCCCGCACTACCTCTCTTGTTTATGCTCAGCCTATTTTTAGTATTTATATGACAGTCCTAATAAAGTAAGGCTGTTAGTGTTAATACTAGTTTAATACTATGTCTCTCTCTCTGTTTTTTAAAGTATCCAATGAAAAACAGTATGATTATACCATCTAAGCTGTCAAAATACAAAGCTGAAACTCAAACACTGGTTCTTTAACCAAGGCAAATATTTGCTCTGCTGAAAGAAAACAAGACTTCAAGTAGAAATTTCTCTTTTGTCCTTTGGGAAAAAAAATTTATTGAACTGGTAAATATTTATTGTTTAGCAACAACAGAATAGCCACAGGGTCTACATTAAGCAATTTACAGTAGAACAAGGCATCTTATTTAGGTCTATGATTCTTTCAAATGACTACTTGATGTGTATATTTCTAATGGACCATAAAAACTACTTATTTCACATGTGAGCAACATAGAAAACAAGGTTACTAGACAAATTTTAATAAATTTGTTTACTGCTCATATAAGTAGGAAAAATTGACTTCGAATAAATTATAGATAATCTAAGCATCTATAGCTGCTTTCTGGGAAATATTTTAATGGTATCATCAGTGAAATCTAACCATCAGCCTTAGTTAGCTACTGTAACTCCTATTCTACTTGACTAGCACTTCAGAAATTTCCTACAAGCTAAGGAAAGACATTTTAATTGGTTATCTCTAAATATTCCTGGAAAACTCTCTCCAAAACAATAAGAGTCAGCATTCTACTGGATACACTAAGTGCTTCACATGCTAGATCTCCTTTGATCCTGACAACTGTATAATGTGGGTGTTACCATTAACTCCATCTACAACGGAGAAAAGCAAGGCAGAGAGTAGTTAACTAATTTACCAGAGATTACCCAGCTAGTAAATGTTGGATCTGAGATTTGAATCAAGGTGGTCTGATCAGAATTCCAGATATTGGAGTCTTAATTGCCATGTTTTAACTCTTGTGCTTGTATACAGTTTGGGCTTCATGAACTCAAAATATTTATGTGATTTCATCAAAAATGGATCAGATATCACAACAATTAATAAGTGGTAGGTTATAACTATTTAAACACTTCTCTGATCTCTGACAAAGGGCTTTCATGCTCATCTAGAAAGTTTCTCTCGAGTGGAAAGAGGGGTTTGTGAAACACAGAGTAAGATCAGGCACCTTAACCAAGGACATCCTTTCACTCCCTTCCCCTGGTAAGGATCTTATCACTTTCTTTTGATTAGCACTTCCTTCCATTTTGCTTCATGTTATTCATAACACAGCCCATATTTTCCCATCCCCAACACCTGGAGGGTCTAAACAAATCTCACTTCCGTGGGGGAGGTTTCCTTATAGGTCTTAAAAAGAAATAAATAGGTGTTATTGTTTCTCCATGGCTGACTCCTAAAGACCCAATTAACTGTTTATCTTATTTGCACCCAAATCATCAACCCATGTGCCTTTATATTGGGGTTATGATGGCCCACTAAAATAAACCAGGCAATAAGAACTGCCGGAGTGCCTGGAATTTTCAGACCCAGGGAAATGGACACATTTGAGCGACCTCTGACAATTGCACATTTACAAAAGGTAAAGGACAATGAACTGACCTGAGGTTTAAACAATCACAGTGGTCAGAATTCAGGCTATAAGTCTGTACATCTTTTAAACAAAAGTGCCTTTCCCCATTTCTACTTGGCTTGTTTGGTTCAATTTGCAATTAGAGAAAAAAAGCAACAAAGATATGTTACTTCATATTGATAACATCCAAAAATATGTACAGTTTTTAACTCAATGGCATTCATTGTGAGGAGGCAGCCATTTTGTTGTTGTTGCTGTTTTAATAAAGCTCACCATCACTATTTACTAAGCTGCCTTGTTCCACGTCTATTCTTCCTAAAAATAATGAATAAGCCCCGTTCTTCTTTAAAAAGAATATCCTCTTCAGAATATCAATGCCTGCAAATCTGTAGTGTAAGATATGGGGGCTCGTAGCACCAAATCCATACAGTCATCACTCATTTGCTCATAACTGACACTGTTCATTTATTTCCCAAATAACTAACCACTCAAATTTAATGGCATGTCTTTTCAAAACTGTTCTTGTGATGTAGGGTTAACATGAAAAAAATCTAACCATGTCAAATCAGAACTTTCGAAGAAACTAAACTTATACAGGCCAGTTACAAAATACATGCTAATCAGGATATAGTTGTATGCTCCCTTCCCTTCTCTCTTCAAACTTTAGTTCTTTTCCTTGTTTTCCTGAACATCTTTTATGTTGACATTTAGCAATTGCCAATCTACTCTGTGACAGTAGCCTGACAGTTCACAAAGTCCCTGTGTATTTGCTGAATTCCAAAAAGCAGGTTATAACAGTATAAACAACCTTAGTATGGGCAAAAGATGACACATCTTAAAAGAAATTTGCTTGGAAAACAGAACATTCAGTTATTTAAAATCTAGTTTGATTTAGCCAGGTTATTCAGGGACAAAGCACTAAATCCACAAATGTAAAAATTAGCAACTCATATTCAAGGCGCACGTCCTCACCCTGTCACTGTTGAGGCAGGGGTCTGGGACAGAGTAGTGTTAATAAAACAAAGTATGTGGATCTAAAGGGATGTCTAAAAAAAAGATACACTGTGGTTAGATCACATCCATGTTTCTGACAGAGAAGAGACAGACTGGTAGATGATTTGTTTATACAACAAAAAAACAGTGTACAAAATATGGGGCTAACATGAGGTCTAAAAGAGCTTTTTTTTTACATCATTCCTATTATATTTTATGATGTATTATCTTTGGGTAAACAGAAAACAAATATTTTAGTGTCAAACTGTGCTCTGGTCCTAATTCCAAACATCTATCAGTGGGCAAGGTTATAAAACTATTTCAGTGACATATTAGATCCTTTATAAACCTGAAAATTATGAGTTTAGAAATGATTCTTCTGAATGCAAAACTAAGTCTCTGTCAAGTAAAAAAGACAGGTACCAATTTGTTCTTAAACTTGCCTAGAATATGATTGATATTTCGTAATCCTTTCAGTGTGGTAGTCTCATGCCTCGGAGTCCTTATAAACTGGAAATATCCTAATACATACTTCCATTTTGCTGTAATAATGGCGCCTTCCTTCAGATTCATAAAGAAGATTAGAAAAAAAATGAATCATCCTCAGGATTTTTCCTCTCTAAGTAATTTATAAGGAGGCACTCCACTGTAGTAGAATGAGATCTGGATTAAGTTCTGGTCGCAACTTCAGCACATCCTAGCTGTGAGAACACAGAAGTCACTTCACACACCGAATATGTTCTTCCTAGCTCTAAATCATGTGTCTGTTTAGCCTTACCAGAGGTATTTCTTTTTTCTTTTTCTTTTCTTTCCTTTTCTTTGTTTTCTTTCTTTCTTTTCTTTCCTTTTTTTTTTTTTTTTTGATGATTTAAGTGCATTTTATTGGTTTTCTTTATTATGGGAAGTACTTCATTGGACAGAATGGCAGACATTTCAAAGGAATGCACATATAAATACAGAATAAATGCCCAGGAACAACCAAAAGCTATTAATGGCACTAAAATTAGCTGTATGACCTACTGGTAGTTAGATACTTTTACTACACCATTCTTTTATTTACTCACTCTCTCACCAAAAAAAAAAAAAAAAAAAGGCTGGAAGGATAGAGACCATATTGTTTATAAATTCTTTCTTCCATGAGTTTTTCTTTCAGAGAATCTTAAATTTTTCTATAAGGAACGAGTTTTTTTAATGCAGGAAAAAAATGTTATTTTCCTAACAGATATATGTTTTGGGTTCTAGAAGACACATACTGACCTGGTTAATATGTTTTTTTTTTTTTTAACTTTGGAAAACATTTGTAAAGCCTTGAATAGAACTGGGCTACACAATTAAAGACCTTGGCATGTATCAGAGCTTACTAACCAATATAAGCTCAGCCTGTCGCCTTGCCTTTATTACTGTCTTGCTTCACTGAACTAATCAACCAGTTTCTCGAGAAAATCTTGCTCCCAGGAGTACAGAATATTTGTCTTGCTGTTCAGAGAAGTCTCCAGTGCCAATTCTAAAATGCTGGAATAAATTTTGGTGAAAAAAATTCGGTATTTTCAAATGTTTGAATAGACTTCACAAATAAACACATTTATTTTCTTATAATAATGAGGCATACAAATTGCTCCAAACTTTGAAAACAGCATTGAAAATACATTCCTCAGGCATGAATGCCCTCCCTCACAAAAATTTCTTAGGCAGGACTTTTGCTATCATTGTGCTTCATCAGCTTTTGTGATTCGAGAGCACGATACTGAAATGAGGAGTGAAGCACCATGCTTTAGAACTACATAAATTACGTTTTTATGGCAACCTTGAAAATTAATTTTGGATGCTCCCACGCAATCTGCTTGATTTGTGTTTCTTGCTTTTGGCTTGTATTGACAAAAGCTTAGTCATATACCTTCTCAAGCTCTGCTCTAAAGTACACTGCAACACCTCACTAATCCCGTCACAGAAAGTTTGCAATTAGAGTCTGATGACTTTATGTAAATATTCAGAGATTTCAATAAAAGTTAATCAAAACATGTATTATAAAATTCTTTTTCCAGGATCCTACAGTTTTCTGAGGGAGCTGTGGCAAAGGGTTAGGTGCCTACAAAACTCTTTGCAACTATAACTCTGTATGAGTTTCAGGTCAGAAACCGTCATTTTTCTCTTTTCAATCATCTTCAGGAAAGAACTCTACCAACATGATTGTTTCCTTTTTAGAACGAATACAGCCTCTCTTTGCCAAAGCTGCGTATACATGAACAATTAATACTGACTTACATGATAATTCAAAATACTTCCTCACGTACAGATTAGACATTGCCAACACATTAAACTAACATTAGCAATACACATGTACGTAGACAAAAAGCATTCTGTTTGGAAAGCAGGGTTGACCTTCTCAGTGAATGACCTGATAAGGCCAAGTCTGGGAAACAGTGAGGCAGATGGCTGTTAACAACGTACGGGTACGGGTACGCCTTGCCATGGCACTCAGATGTCAAAGTAACTTGCATTCCTTTCAAACCCTTCCTTTCATTTCTGAACACAACAAACAAATGGAAACACTGCTAATAGAATTCTCTGTCCAGGTAAAGGCTCTGGAAATGACTGGAGAAAATTTACTGCCTGGACGACAAACCACTGGCCCCTACCTGCTGTGATCTCAGAATGGCAGCATCGATCTCCTCCACCTTCTGGGTGATAGTGTCGCTCACTAATCGGTAGCGCTCGTTGTCTTCGGCCACCATTTTTTCAAGTCCTTCCCTCGCCCTCCACGGCACCAGTTCCAGTAAAGCACTGCTCACTTCATTAAGGGAATCCAATAAAGCTTTGCTATTCTTAGCTTCCTTTTTTAGCTCCTGAAAACAGAATTAAGAAAACACATAAATCTGTGGGTAACGCTTATGTGTTTGAACAGGCTTTTTCCTCTAACTGTATTCTGGGGCTAAAGTCCTTTACAGGTCAACAACGTGATGCACTGGCCCCCTTACTTTCAGCTAAGTTCTATCAACCTTTGCTATTTAAAACTATTGTGCAAAAAGGAAAGTGTTTCCCGAAAAGTTTCTAACAACAATTCATTTGTCAACACGGCAAGATTTTATCTTTGAACTTTAATATAAATGTTTGAAAGTTGGGGTACAAAGCCAAGCAAGTTAACATGTATCGCTATGTGTTTTCTGGTAACCTCTAAGTAACCAGGTACCAGAAAAGTGGGGGAAAAAAAGAGGAAAGTCCAAGCCAGAATCAAGTGACCCTCAAAATGAGGACACACTGGCTTTAAATTATCCCAGTTGAATCATTACAGGCTCAGCAAGCCTGACTTCACCAACTCCCTCTCACCCACATACGATCATATTTCCGGGGTGATAAAAACAGGCTGATACCTCTGAAAAGAAAAACAATTAGCAAATAGAATGCCACATTTACAATATAATTAAAAAGGTCACCTCATGTTACTCATCTGTCGTATAAGAGTATTTTTATTCTAACCAAATTATGTGTATCTCTGGAAACAATGACCCTTTTCCTTTATTTTACTTTTTCATCATTCTGTCTCTTGTGTAATAAATTGTACTCCCAATTATAAGACCGAAAACAAATCATAATACTGTGTTTTCATCTCCAGGTTTCTAAAAGTTTAATCAGCTGATCTGCTGCCAATTTCTCACAGGTCCCCACCCACCAGGGCGTCCTTCAGCATATTAGCAATGACACGAGAAAACTATCATCTCATTCTTTGTGACTAAGACTCCCTAAAAGATAACAAGCTGATCCAAAATCTATAAATCGTAGCATACTTTTTGTCGCGCTTGTGCTTGGCTTGCGGCTTCTCCCTTCAGAACCTGAGTTTCATATGAAAGCAGCTCCACCTCCACTTTGTCCAGCCAGGTGCAGAGCTCGTCGTGTGTAGAGTGCAGCCGCCTTGCAAGCTGCAGCGCCTGATCCAGCGTCTTGGCGACATCCGTGCTCAGCCTAGTAATGTCTTTGTACCTTGCTTTAATGGCGTCCAACTTATCTTGAATTATTAAAACCTCATCACCTAAAATTTCAAAGGCATGTTATATCTCATGAAAGGAGGGAAAAGGGGTGTGGGAGGGGGAAGGGTTTCTTCAGGTATTATTGTACACTGATGAGATTTTCTGTGGGGGAGGGGAGCACAGGACACATATTTTAAAGAAGTCCTGACTCAAGAGGAGCCCTTTTCTAGGTTTTAATCTTTCCCAGGGTTACTGGCCAATCTAAACGTGTCTGAAAATGCAAATATAAAAACCAGAAAGGAGTATAGTGCCTTCACTTATGTGGAAAGTATCACCTTTGTATCTATCTTGCATGATGATTTTAGCTCTCAAGCAGAGAAGTTAAAAACTGTCTGGGTTCAAATACTGACTTCGTGGTCTAAAAATATTGACTCTGTGGCCTGTTATCATCATACACAAGTTACTTAACCTCTCTGTGCCCCTGTATACTCATCATTACATGAGAGTAAGAACAGAACCTACTTCATAAGGTTGTGATAAAAATTCAATGAGTTTATATTTACAAAGTGTTGAGAATAGCGCCTGGCATGTGTGGAAGCATGCATATATGTGTGTATGCACGCATACACATGTATTAACGTTAAAATCAATACATTCATCCGCACTATTCCTTCACCTCATTTTCAGACACGCAAAGAAACTGTGTCCCAGGCTTCACACTTCTAGTTCACGGCTCTAAGTACTACATTAAATTCCTCCAACTCATAATGAATGGTACTTGCCTCCATCACACACATATGCTGAACTGGATAGAGTTCAATGAAACTTTCCTGTGGCCAAGGGAATACTAAACCCAAGTGAGTTTGTGTCTGTTTTCTTGGTAAGTTTGAGCATGAAGACATAAAGCCTGGGTATAGCCACAGTATATGTCGCTGAATGCCATCTATTTTCAAATTAAAAAAAAAAGAGAGAGAGAACCATCTACAACCTATGTGCTCATCTAGAACAACTACCTTCCACAAGTGGAAAACTAATGAAACTCCACCGTGAGCTTCTCTGACCATCTCCTGTGCCACAGTGCTTTGTGTTATGAGTAATGCAGGCAACTTCACTAAGAACCCAAGTGAGATCATGAGAAAAAAAGTGAGATCATATTCCCACCCCCCTTGATCAGTCTTCAAAGCATTCTCCAGAATGAAGTCTTGGAGTGGCCCCAAAATTATAAAAGTTTTTGTTTCTCTCCCATCCAAAAATATTTTAAAAGCAATGCAAAATGCTAACTCCATGATTATTTACTTTAAAAGATATCTCACCTGTTGTCTGTTTAAGTAGTTCTAAACCATTTAGTAATGCCTGATCTACATTTTGTTTTCTGAGCAGTATGTCTTCTTGCAGAACCTAAAATGCAGGTAGCATTTTTTTTGTGGGGAAGAAAAATTGAATAAGCATTAGCATTAGTCAATATTAGAGGACCATCATTGGATTTTTATAGAGATAGATCTGAGTAAACAGCTCACGTTGTCACATATTCATTACTGTTCCCATGTTTCCCCTCCTCTTTCCACCACTGTGGCCCATGTCCCAGGTTTGTCTACCATAACTCACAGCACACTCTCCTTTTCAGAAAATACTAAGAGCCCCATGTGGAGATACTGGAGTACTGGTTAATTGTGAGTCTTTGTACACAATGACAAAATAACAAATAAAAAGTGAAAAATCCAGCTATTGGATAAATTCAATCTCTTTTTTAAAGTAACTTCATTAAAAGTTATCTATCTGTACATACAGGTAGTCTTTCTTCAGTATATAGAGACTCACCTAAATCATAACAAACATAAAATGATAATATGGAAACAAGGAAGACTCAGAAAATAACGACAATCAAAATAAAAAATAAATAAAATAAATCAAAATACCCGAAGTTCAGATTGCTGCTCCCATAGCCCCTCAGTGCTGTAATCCTGGACTGAGAGCTTGCTCAGTTTGCCATGTACTTCATTCAGCCAATTCATCAGCTCAACTTCATCTTCCCCAAAAATCTTAGCATTACATAAGGCCTGCTGGAGCAGCTCAGACCTGCTGTGACTTTTCTCTTGAATCTCAATGTACCACACTTGAGAGGAGTCTAATTTATTCTGCACAGTATCTTTATCCTCCCTGGAACTCAAAACCTTTAAGGACTGGCCAATGCTAACAGCCTGGTGCAAATGTTTATTGTGATTTATGATGTCATCTTCTAAGGCCTAAATAAAGTTTAAAAAAAAAGAGAAACAAACAGAATGGATAAATAAAAATGAAAACATAAATAGAACAAAAGGATGACATTTGAAATGAATTTAATTTGCAATGAACACATAATGCAACGATAATATATTACTCAAATGTAGGTCATAAAACCTCAAAGGAAATGGAAAACCGAATCTTACTAATATGTGATAGGTATCTTACTTTGTGCTGTGCAATTTGTTCCTCAAGTTTAGACGCTTGGGTTCCTATGGGCTCACAGTTCGCCAGCCTCTTTTCTATGGTTGTAAGCCACTCATTCAGTGGTTCTAAGGTTTCATGAAATTGCTGTGCTACCACCGAGATACCTTCCAACTGACGATTCCTAAAAATGTGCCAAGATAAAGGTCATTTAGGGATGAAGAATGTGTGAAATACTCAACAAAAATCTTCACTCATGCTCCTGCATTCTATTCTAAATAACTTTTGTAGAAAACATCTGAGGTTAAAATTTAAATCTCTCACATTTAAAGGACACATTAAAATAGTTCTCCTATTAAATAAAACTAAAGTTGAACAACAGACCAAACTCAGGTGCCTCAATCTTATGAAAGTCTTAAGTAACTTGCTTATAATACAACAATAACAATAAAAACAACAATAGTAATAATAATAGCAGTGATAATAATGATAATAATAGGTAATATTTATTCAACACATTTTAAATATTTTAAAAAGTGGAGAGTATCTCTCATGCAGGCAGGGCACAATGTCCTGGGGGCATCACAGAGAAGGAATAATCTGCTGACACATACTGAAGGTTAACATGAAACTTTTAGCATCCTAGGAGTACCTTATTCTATGGTCCTAGAACTATAATTAATTCTACTCTATCATTTAAGATTAGTCAAATCCTTCTTTTTACCATTTTAGCTCCAAAGGAGGTAGGGATTTATGGAAATACTCTGTTCAGTGGTTCATCTATTTCCAATCAAACAAGTTTATGTGGCTATACTTCGATGTAGCTGCTACTCAAGACTGGTCAATATGGTGCCAATGGAGAGAATGCGGAAATGTAAGAGAGAAATGTTGAGAGCAAAAGTCCAGTGGAGCCAAGCTCTCAGCTTCCTAGCCTTCAGGTATGTTATAGCACTTTCCACTTGCCTTGTTTCCTAGCTAACTCCTACTTCTCCTTTAAAACATAGCTTAGCTGTCACTATTCTGCCCCTTGACTAGGTCCTTCCTATGAAATGCTTCCACAGAACCCTGTATTTTTGCTTTGAAATATCACATTTGTCATTACTTTTCAATTGCTATAAAACTCTACTAGATGGTACTCTATTTGAGGACACTGATGATCTGTTCAGCTGTAACTCAAAGCCTAGTTCTATGCCTGATGCACAGTAGGCAGGCAATAACTATGTAATAAACAAATAAATAAATTACCCCCGAGAAAAATGTTTTTTTTTTCTTTTCTCAAAACAAAGAGTTGGGGTGTATCTGGTGACTACAAGACACTACCCTTAGAAAAATAAGGAGAGAGGCACCACGGCTCTTGCTATCTATGTTCACACACATGATAAGTATAGGAAAAAACAAGAAAAGTATTGCTAAATACAAAATATCAGTATTACAGCCATTGCTACTCTTTCAAAAGATTGGAAGTAGTATTTAAGTTACCTTGTTTCAGCTTTACTAAGCAAAGCCTCCCATCTACTATCCAACAGACTTAGTTGTTTCAAAATCTTCACTTTATCTGCCGGTTCTGCTGTGGCAGCAATTTTTTCTCCTTCCCGTTTGATTACCTCCACAGTGGATTTGCGGTCATCCAACAATCTTTGGAGAAGCTTGAGGCAAAACGATAAAAAAAAAAAAAAAATTCAAAGGAATAATTGTGTCAATACTAAGGAAAATATATTCTAAGTACTTCTGATATGTGACTAAAATACATATTTATATGGATTCACATACAAAAGGATCTGAAAAATAGGACTTTAAAAATAATGCATTTTGCTTAATGATTCCTTACTGTTGTTGCATCGGGCACTGTGGTAGGGGCTTTTAATAGTAGGAAAAACGAGTATTGATAAGACCACTAAAACCATTATTAATTTTTAATATAAAATAATGAGCTAGAAAGTGCTGCTTATAGTAACTAAAATACAAAATAACTCTACTACACCAAAAGTGCCAAATCCCCATTATTGTAATGAAACAGGAATGTCCCAAATATTCAGCAATGATCTGTTCCCTAAGACAAAAATGATTACTAAAAATCATAACTGTTTTCAAAACCATTTCTGATGTTAAGTGATCTAATGTAGAAAGGAAAGGTGAAACTCAAACCAAGTTCAAAAACTACTAAGACTAAAATTAGAGGCTCTTGGCTCTTTTTACTGGTGAGACTAGTTACTAAAATCCTTCATGAGGATGAAAACTAAAAGAGAACCGTTAATTATCATTTCCAAAAGGAATAGAGGGTGGAACACATCGGAAATCTCCAAAGCTAGCTAAATGAGACTAATATTTGAGGATTAAGCAGCAGGAAAAAAAATTTACTTAATTCTAAGTAAACATTTCGAGAAGCCTGGAATGGAATGTTTGATAGAAGTAGCCAGAAGTCAGGATTGCCTTGCCCTTACATAATCACAAAAAGTATTTCATGAGCAAGTGCTACACACAGGTACTGCATTAATGGCAATGAGGAAGGCAAAGTGTATGAAACACTATTTCACTGTTTCCTCAGTCTGATACTGGCTGATAGATTAAGGATTAAAGAAATGGGCAGTTACCCGAAGTAACGAGCTAGAAGAGTGTTTATGTTACTTTCATTTTGAGATTAAGACCACCAAAGCAGGAGGCAGAGGAACATGTTCAAAAAGGAGAAGAAACACATACTGTCTTGACACAGGTTAGAGTCATTATGAAATCAAAGCCTAACAAGTGGTTTAGGTCGTAAAGGAAACTAATTAAGTGGATTACTTTTGATAATGTTTAATAAACTTCTAGCAATTAAGAAAGCAAAATCGGCAAATAGGTTTTGTTGCTAAGCATAAACATTAACTCCAGGAGAATTACAAAGGTTTAAATTAAATCGTGAATGGCAGCAGTTATATTATTATATATAATAATACGGTACTATGAATAATATGTAACACTTTAATATTATTAGAGTCTATATGTTATATATTATATCACATATGTAATGTATGTAATATATATTCTTCAAAAATCACACAAATGCAATGTGTTTCTTGTGATGTCTCTTTAATTCTTCCTTCTAAATCCATTTCTAATAGGTTAATTTCCCAATATACTGAAGTCTTCAAAGAATTTTTAGATAGTACTGAACATCAAAATTAACTTATTAACCCTCTTAATCCGTTCTCTTCTTTTTAAAGTTTCACACAAGAAAAACCTTCCTAATATGTTGTGTTCCCACAGCATATTAGGAAGGTCTCAGACCTCTCCCACAGTTCTTTTCAAGTCATGGCCGATATATTAGTACTGAAAACATCACTTAATGCTTCCTAACTGACCACTACCACCAGGAGTACAAAACTGTATGTGTGGCCCCAAGTAGTTATCATCCCTCTAATGAGTATGCCTTTTCAACTTGGTCCTGTATTAACAGTGTCAAAAGACGCACCATCACATTCCTTAGCACATGAGAATCAAATATATTTGCCTCTTGCGTATAGGTTGAACCTTAAGAAACTTCCCATATTTAATCTATGAAAAAGGCACTTTCAAATGGATCAACCTAATATAAAAGGTGACAATGATATTTCTGTCCAAAGTCACCTTTTCAGACAGTGAGGTCTTCCTTGACTACTCTATATAAAATTGCACGCGCACACACACCCACACACACACCCTCCATTCTTGCTATCAATTTCTAATTTCTACCTCCCATCTCTGCTTTATTTATCACTTGCTAACTTATCACAGTTTACTTATTTACTTTGTTTATTGTTTCTCTCTCCCCATCCCTCCTTTCCCACTAGACCTTAAACTCAGTGAGGAACTTTTATCTCTTATTCAGTGATGTATCTCCAGCACCTGGAACAATGCCTGATCTTTGGCAGATGTTCCATAAATATTTGTTGAAGGAACAACAAAATAATGTCTAGTGCATCAATAACCAGTTAACTAGGATTTCCTATTGATACAAATAAAGAGAGTCATAAGGTAAATTTTTATTCTCATTATTAAGACTAAACGTCAAACACAATACAAAAGCATCACTAACTCACCTTTTGCTCTTGTATCTGGGCCTTCACCACTTTGAACTCAGCTGACGGTGGTTTCTGATTGGCCACGAGCTCCTCAGTGTCCACCATCCAGCTGAGCAGGGATTCCAAAGCATCCTGGAACCTCCCACAATGCAGCAGGGCCTCCTGCAGCTGGGCTGCTCGCTGAGCCACCTGTAAAGTTCCAGTTGTTCCAACTTATTTACTTGCTTTTCACGTTTACCTTCCCATTTAGTCACCGATTTTCATTTCATTTAAAAATTTCCCAAAGCTTTGATAGGGGTAGAAAAGAGTCATACTTTAGCTAAAGTAAGCCAAACAGTCAATATAAAAGACAAAAATCTTTGAGATTTTGGAAATATCTGATACATTTATAATAAGGTTATCAAAAGAAACAACACATTAGTCATTTTATCATTATCCCTGGAATTCATTTTTATTTCCTAATGATGAATATCAAGGATAATGATAAAAGAAAAAAAGACTAAGATTTTAAAAAACTATTATAACAGAGAGAATCAGAGTTATGTTTCACTAGGTAAAATGCCTATAAAGTATCCAATTAAATTATGCTAGCTCCAAGCTTTGAGTCCTTTTTTAACAGACTAGAGTCTTTGTCTTCTAGTAAATGGAGTCTCTGTGTCCTACAAAGACATATCCTATTGCCCGTCTCATAGATCTTTTCCTTTTAGACTAAAAAAGTAGTTGGCAAGACATTTTGAGCACTATGGAACATACTTTCACCTGACCCTGCATTCTAATTGTGTTTGAAGAGCACTACAACATGAATCAGACTTTAAAGAATGATAAATGCAGGTCTGAGACCTGGAAATGTTTAAGATTTCAATGCAATGGAAATTTGTACAAGAATGATCACCACCACCACCAGATAAGCACAGCCATCCAATACTAATTTTCTGATAATTTACATCACGTGAAGATCTGCCATTGTGTGTCAACATTATCTCTTTAAGCTATCAGAGCATTATTTTCCAGTGTTTTCCCTCGTGGATATTTTTTAAAAGGTGAGATCTACATCTTATAAGTAATATATTTGGAGTTAATGGTTTATAATAAGGGTGGCAAACCGTTAGTCCAGGGCTGTCAGAGAAACACGATTGCTTTCACTTGCACAATGTGACCTATTTATTATACAGTGTGAAATTAGTTGCTGACATTTAAAAGATTCCACATAACAAGTATGATTTCCATTTTTTTATGGCAAGTATTCTTTTTGACAATAGTAAGCCTAGACCCCCTACATGGCAATGATTCGTTGGAGCTAAGCAGCTATGGTACCTTTTTAGAGGTGTGTGTGCTGTCTTAATCAGGTCAATGTCATGGGCCACCTGCCAACACACCTGCACTATTGTGTTTCCATCAAAATGGAGATAATGACAGGGAGAGGTGATGTTTCACCCAGCTTGTTTCTTTCATTTATGCTCCCTACTGAGCTCTGTGGGTGTCCAAGTTTGGGCTATCCAGTTTACAGCAATATAGAAAAGTAGGCATGTTTAGGGAAGTTTGGCTACTGTAAATATGATTAGTGGTCACATAAATGCTAGTAAATAATAAAGAAGAGAAATAACAATGAAGGGGATGAGAAAATTACCTTCTTATTAAGAGTCTTCCACCTTGTGTTGACATCGTCCAGGTCATGCTCCAAACCCTGGGTGCTGGTGCTTTTAGCAGCACTCTGTATAAGGCTTTGACCTAACCAGTTTACATCTTGCTGTTTAACCTGCAAGGGTTCGATCTCCTCTTTTTGGAATACCTGCAGTTGGAAGGTCAATAATAATATGAATTATATTACCTAACAACCACCAAAAACAAACATCTGTTCAATTATCAAGTATCTATTATTAGAGATGAAGATAATTTTTGTCACCTATTCATATGCCATAGCTGCCTTATTAATAATAGTAAGAAATTAAACTAAACATAAATATGTAACATTTATTATCAAAAACATTCAGTAATATTAAAGAATGATTTTCTAAGTACATTTAATCAGATTACCTATAAAACCAAGAAAACAGTACATGTGTTCCTTCTTTTCTTGTGCACTAGAAATTTCCTATCCTTTCGATTTAACTCTAGTAAAAAAAAAAAAAATGTATGGAAAATGCCAAGGAACAAAATGATAAGATGGACCCAAGATGAGCCTTGCGACTAGGCATGGATTCTTATACGCTCTTCTAAGGATAGCTGCCATTAGCCAGCAATCGAAGTTTGAGCCTCAAGCTGGAAATGAGAATCATTGACAAGATGATGAGGTTAGCCAAGAGGCCAATCTATGGCTTGCCAGAGGGGCCAAAATGCAGCAATAGAAAAAGAAAAGAAAAATTATATAGGCACGCGCTGTAATAGTTTGGATCCCTACATATGTAGCCCCCTAAATATCAAGATGCCAATGGACTTGCAAGAGGCATGGAGACCTCACCCACTGAATATGATCATACATGCCACCAGCACAGCAATTCTGGTTACTCTCTGGTCACTGCCTGCACTGGCAGCAGTTTTCCAGCACTTCCTCCTTGACTCTCCATCCCGTCCAATTTATGGTCCCCGATCACCTGTAACTGTCAAAGGATCTAATGTATTAGAGTAAAATGCAAGTTCCATAAGAGCAGAAGTTTCTGTTTTCCTTATAGTAGTTCCATTCCCTAGGCCTACCATAATACCAAACATGTCTTACGTACCTGATAATTATTTGCCAAATAAATATCAGTATAGAAAAATCATATTTATATCTTGGGGTAGATGACATCAATCCCACTACAGATAATGGGGGTTGATCGACTCTGCCACAGATGATACAAATGTTTGTTTGTTTGTTTTTTAATGTAGGAATTGAAGGAAGCCATAAAGAAAATAAATTAATTTAACTGAGAAAGGAAAATTTCAGCTAGATGTTAAGGTAAGACAAGGTTTGAGGTTCTGAGCCTTTGTACTATAGAGCACTACATAAATATATCAATAGTCCAAGTGAATAAACAGTTAAACAGAATATATAAAAACATAATAAAGACAAATATCAAAACAGAACTTAAGAAAAAATTATAGGCACAGGATGGAAAATATTTCTGGAAAATGCAGATGCTGTAAGAGACAAACTCTCCAGATTTTGGCCTAAGGCCTAGCAAACAGCATACTCCTGTGTCACTGTATAAATGAGTAAATTAAGGAAGAGCAAACAAATAAATGACCATTTCTTCTCAAAGTCTCCTCCTAACTAAAAGTCTAAATCCCTTCTATAGAAAATCTATATAGACAACTTCCACACTGGCTAATTGTTTCTATATAACAATGCTAAATATAAAAAGTCAACCACACATCAACCAAAGAAATTATAAGAATTCCCCAAATCACTGAGGGAAGAAAAACATAAGTTTTCATGATTTTTAAAAAGGCATTAATTTACTTAATAAGGCAACATATATTTGCAGCAAGGGGGTGAAAATAGAATTCGATGCTGTATTATAGTTCTATTTCTTTTCTATACCACTTTGTAAGTTACTACTTGCAGGAGCTAACAGCTGTGAATATGTTTCACTAACAGAAAAAGGACTGTGTTGAGGGGAGAGGAACTGCTACATTCTTAATTCCAAGAACTTGTCTGGTATATAAGGATTCATGGAAAAGTTCTATTCTCCCTCTCA
This sequence comes from Rousettus aegyptiacus, assembly GCF_014176215.1. Classification (NCBI taxonomy): domain Eukaryota; kingdom Metazoa; phylum Chordata; class Mammalia; order Chiroptera; family Pteropodidae; genus Rousettus; species Rousettus aegyptiacus. The sequence continues at coordinate 109,992,992 of NW_023416284.1, forward strand.
GATAATTTTCAGGACACACGGCCGGACACACACACACAAATCTAATGTCCTAGTAAATTGCCTTAACTTCTGATCTTGAATTTTAAAGAAGTTAATTTTAGAGTTGAATATCAGAGTAGGTCTAGGTGAGTCTGTGGTAATTTTCTAAAGTGCTACAGAAAAATTACTAAGGGGTAAAAAAGATAACTACTAAAGAATCTATATAGGCTTAAGTTAATTGCTTCTTACAAATAAACTGCAAAATCCTTTACACTAAGAAACATACTTTGCCAAGCTTTTAAACTAACATGCCATTTAATGCACACTCAAGGAAAGTATATTGCTGATCAGAGCAATTATTGCATAGACTGAAAAGGGGAACTTTTCTGATATTATCCAAATTTCTTATCTCTCAGCGGTACCAAAATACCTATCAAAAGAGACTTTCCCTCAATTTAATCCATAAGCACACAAACACAGAAATGCTTAAAATAAAATAAAATTATCTCTAAGGCAAAGTTTACCAGAAGAGCTTAGTGAAAGTACTAAAATAGCTGAACTTCAATCTAAGCGGGAAGAAAAGAATTACAGGCTTGACAAACAACCTCTACTTATTACAAGGCTGTACCCTTTACTTTCTTACCTCATTCACCACTCACAAAAAGTTAGGAACTACCATGACTGCAAAATACAGCACAATAACTTCTCTACTTCCACATGCAGAGCTACTGAGAGAAAATTTTCAGCACATCTTAAAACGTCCTTAATTTGAGTAGAGTACCTCACAGACCACAACAATATAATATTATGTTAGTACCTTCATGACTAAGCCTGCTCAAGCTTAATAAATCCACTATAACTGCCCTTAAATGGCAGTGTCTTAAACCACAATGTGTGTAAAAGCCGAACGTTAACATAAATTCACAGTGGAGGCATTCTAAATGAAGGGAAACAGTCTCCATCTGCACAATCAATAACAGGACTCCAAACAGCTGGGAATAATCATTCTCAAAAACGGTCCCTAATTAATTCATGAAAATGATCAACTTATCAATATATTTGGCATCTTGTAGAGTACTAGTCAAAATAAAAGACTGCCCTTGATCATCACTAGAAACACTAGTGACCACTTTTGAACAGAAGCACAAACTTTCAGCATTATAGAGTTTCACATTTCCAATAGTTACCTGAACTGACTGAAAGCCATTACAGACTGTGTCCGATATTCCTGCCTGGACCCTTGTTTTTCTGGGAGATGCTTTCTTTCTTATTGGTATGAATTTCGGGGAGCACTTCATATGGATCACCTCCATCTCCTGGGCAGAAAGGGGAGCCTCCACCTCCTCTTTAGATGCTATGCTGGATTCTTCCGAATCGCACTGTGTCAACAATGTCACATTTTCTACTAAACTTGTTCTACCACAATGTACATCGTTTCCCCTTGGATCTGAATGCGAGAGACCTAGACCCTCAGGAGACTCTTCCATAAATTCCCTACTTTGTGCTGTGATTTGGAATTCTCCCGGTCCATATGGTTTCCCTTCTTCTTCAGGGTTAGAAATACACTCATTTTCTCCATCTCTTGGCATAATTAATGGATCATACTTAACAGCGCTCTCTTTCAAATCATTCTGTGGGCTGCAGTTTTCACCATGGATTTCCCTTGGACCATTTACACGTTTTATTTCTTCTAGTGGAGAAACATCATGTAAAATCATTTTGACGTTTTCATCAGGGTGGGCACTTCTACACGAAAGCAATGGGATTTTCTGTTCACTAATGGAATTGACAGAAAAAAATGGTCTATATTGTTCTGCTATATGAATATCTTCAGTAGGAGACAAGCTTCTAATTCGTGACTGGTCTCCAGTTAAAATGCCCTGTTTTTCTTCCCTCTCTGCTGGAGGGCTACATAAACCAGAGTCATCCTCCTCTGATGTGAGAGAATTAGTCCCCCATCTGCACTTGCTGGCCTTGGTAACAGCATCTGACATATCAGTAGGTTCAACAAAAGAGCTTTCACTTTTGTTTGCATAATCCATAAAATTGGCTGGGACAAACATTCGCCAGGACCGTCTATGCTCTTTCTTTTCTGCATGAGATTTGGCTTTGGGTAATGCTGTGGTTCGAATGATATCGCTATTTAGTTTGAGCGCATCAAAGATCATTTTTTCATCTAGTTTGTTAGCTTCACGACCTCTTAGCTCAAATACACTGGAAGAAGCAAGGGCACCGTTGGAGCATAAAGAACTAACATCCAGTGTTCTGTGACTGTAGGGTAAAGTCCGATCTGTAAAATGCCTGGAAGACAGGCTACCTTTTGAACCAGAGTCTATCTGTTCATTCAGTCTAACAGTATCGTAGATTGACCGCTGTGGGACATAACAGTCTTCAATATTTAGGTCCTCCTCTTCTTCACCCTTCCCTACACATGGGGGATTCTGACGTAAACAGTCTGGTCTGCTGAGGGGCTTCCCCATTTTGTAGACAGTTAAAGCAAATATCGCAGCTCTTGACACAGAAAATAAGAAATAAGATAAAGCATCTTTCAAAAAAGTATACTTCTGAACAGAACTATAAAGTGTCTTTAGCATAAAGACACAAGCTCAAATAATGTACGCTGTAATATATGAGGTCTTTAAGGTCATCATCAGTGCATAAGCCTAAATGCAACTATCCTTTTATCTGGTAGTTTTCAGAATGATTCTAAAAAATAAAGTGCATCAAGAACACAGAACAGAAATCTCCTTCCTCCCCCTTCCCCAGCCCCGAAAGTTCCCTTTCACATACTCCAAAACAGAGAAAAAAACAAACACACACTTAACAGTGGCTCAAACACTCAGAACATTCCATTGTCAGTCCATTTCCCTTTTTAGTCTAATTTTGCATCTGAGATTTCCAGATTAAAATTTCCAAATGAGCAAGCATTTTAACAGGCTCAATGTTAATTTAGGCAGAGCTCTGGTTAACTGTAATCCACTTAAAGATGGCTTGCAAAACTTCATCTCCTTTATAAATAAACCATGCTTTAGAAACTTAAAAGACAAACACCTGGACCATATATTGTTCAGATCTAGGCACAAAACAAATCTTCAGAGAAAAATGAGTGTAATGCTGTAAGAAAGTTAAAATTTTCTTCTACTTTTCTGGGGAGTAGCTATAAATAATCTTGATTCAAAAGGCAGTTTTTCTTCCCATATTAAGCTTCTTTGAGGCTAGTCAGAAGTACCCAAAGGAAAAAAAAATTTGACTTTTGGACAGCCAGGCCAGTACAATCCAGCAACTGTTTAAAGTAAATAGAAAGCATGGTGTTCTATAAACTCTCCTTTCAAAAAAAAAAAAAAAAGAAAAGAAAAGAAAAGCCGTTTCCAAAGTCTTATCTGATCCTCCTTAAGAAGGCTTATTCCACCTGAGGCAATTGCAGCAAAGAAGAGCTCCAGGTTTCCTTTAAGGCACAGGCAGCGTCATTCACATTCCGCTGAAAACCGAGACTACTCTATCCTTTGAAATTGACCAACAGTGGCCGCAGTTGGGTTTTCATTTTAGCTACAGCTGGAGACAGGCGCAGAGGTGGCGGCAGAGGAGGCAGAAAAGGAACTCCAGCAGGGACCTCCTGCGCTGTCCCCAGCTCCTCAAGGCAGTAGTCCCAAGCAGGGCAGGCATCCTCCCAAGCCAGGGCGCTTCCAGCAATGCCCTCTCTCTTTAGGCAACATCTGCTCCGTCCCTTCGCCCGCGGAGCGCTCCGGGCGCGCAGCTCTCTATCACTTCGCTGCTACGCCCTCCCGTGACTTAACTTCGCAGTCATCTTTTCTTTGACTCCTTGCCTCTTCTCAGAGCCGGCGAGCTGTTTCAGGGGGAGGTACCTAGAGGCCGAGAGGCTGCAGCGCAACAGCTTGGTGGTGACATCAGCGCAAATCAGACACACTAGGGAGAGGGGCAGCTCGGGTTCAGAGATCGCCGAAAGCTCACCACCTAGTTCAAAATAGGAAGGGATAGGAAGGGCTTGCAGAGGCAGAATCTGACACCAGGAACTCTGCGAAGAAATCATTCTGTGAACGTCTAGTGATCGCGCTCATTTGAATACTAAATGGAGAGGACAAGCGATACACAGGTCCCTATCCTTCGGTTGAAACCACAGTCTCTTACACTGCAGTTGCAGACTCTGTTTAAGTAGTATCTGCCCTGCGAAGTGCGGATCGCTTTGAAGTAGTGTTGTGTCATTCCTTTTCAAAGCCCAAGTTCAAGTCTGTTTTCCAGAGTAAATTATTCCTATGGCAGGGAGCCCTGAGCACCGCTGACATGAATATTAGTAGTTACTAATAACCATGCAGTCCTCTTGAGGTTAAGGCAAGGCCCAGACAAAGATCAAGGGCAGTAAGTGACTCCAGATATTTCCTAAACGAAATCATATGCACAGATTTTTAACTATTGAACACTCTTTGAAAATACTATTTGAAAATAAATCCGGCAGCCAAGCCTTAATCTTTTTGGAAAAAATTAATAACTTTATTTAAATAAATGAAAGTCTATCCATCCTTTATTTTATAAAATAAGCAACACTGCCAGAATAACAGATAGATTTACAAGTGAGGGCAGATTATTTTTTCTCAATCTCGCAAAATAATCATTTGAACATAGATAAAACTGCACTGACCCAAAGTGAAGAAGGCACCTCTAGTAAAAACAACTTTATATGTTCTCTGGCACTTTTACAGAAAAGATGTGGGAGAGAACTTTTGTACTTTTAATAAGAAGACATTATTCCAATATGATTTTTATAAACCTAAAAATTCAAAAAATCTATCCATAACCAGAACTCTGTAAGTAATATATCTATTCAACAATTATTAGTTAGAACTCAGTATGTGGTCATGAAGTTGGAAAAAATATATACATAGGCATCTATAAAGAAAAAAAATACATATATATGTACACACACACACACACACACACACACACACACCCAGCAACAACACAATATCAATGACCATTGTCCACAGACAAGAAGTGAAATATTTCAGCAAGCACTTGATCCTGTGATGGTCAAGCACGCAGGCCATGCTAATAATAAGAGAAGGAAAAACATGTACACAAGTTACCATGGCTGAAAAGTGGATTGGACCAGGAATCAGTGGAGACTGAAGATTTTACTTCCAACTGCCACTATCTTGACTTGTAAGCCTGGAAAGCTACTTATTCATGGCAATATTAAAGTTCCCATGAAACGTGGATGCCTTTCTCTAAACATTGAGATCTTCATAGAACTCTTCATAGGAATGGCCCTAATTCAGTCCACCATAACCTCTAACTTTGAATCTTTAGCACGATATTATTCTAACCTTATTTAAAGCCAAGAAGAGCAACATGCAACCTCACATTTCAGATGGTTGGTACATTTTTAAAACTACAAAGATAATTCATTCATAAATTTGACTGTTCATCAAATAGTGCTCACTGTCTGCCAATAGGAATTTGATAAAATTCCTATTTTATTAAACTGATTTCAGCTAATTTATAAATGATATATTCTGATTCAAGTTAAAATTTGTACTATTTATATTGCTATTTATGACAATAATTTATATATACATATATCTTGTCACCTGAATTCACGGTCCAAAGGTATATCAAAATAACATAAAAGAACTCATATTTGGAGCAGAACTGACTGATTTGTCTTTTCCTCCCAAATTTGGTTTATACAGCTATTCTAATTGTTATGGTGTCTAATGCTAATAAAATCAAGATATATTAAATTGTGTTAATATTAATCATGATAGCTAGATCTGTCACATTTTCATGAAAGAAATATACAAAAAATAAAATGAGCAAAGTTTTTCTGAAAAATTGTCAACACTATTATTTCATACAATGTTAAATGTTCTCAAAACATTTAACTAGAAGACAGCTAAAGTATCTTCCAAAGGCAGATGATTTTGCAAAAGTGCACAAATACTAATTGAATTATAAGCAAAATAGTTCCACTTTCTCATTTTATATTTTTAAATCTTTAAAAAGGGACATTCTTGAAAAATCTTATCACTAAGTGCAACAATCCACTTCACCAAAAAGTTAAAAGTCTAATTTTATTAACTGAAACATGTAGTTTTTAGAGCTGAAAGATAGGAGACGTTAAGAAATTCAATATGTAATAAGTAGAAAATGTCTCTGTGAATAAATGGAACATTATCCATGAAAACTGACAAAAATATCCTTTTGGATACTTTATTAGAAACCAAACAAGAGATATGTTTTTTTGTTGTTGTTTTTTTTTGTTGTTGTTGTTGTTTGGCTTTTTTTTTTTCCTGTGAGTACAAAAATAGGCCTTAGAAGCAAAAATTTCTATTATTCTTTCTAAAACAGGCTGCTAGCTAATGAAAACTGAAAACACACTATATTTTTAGTTTTCAAACCAATAAACTTCTCACATAAATGGCAAAAGGGTTTTTGAGGATATTCATCAGATGAATATACAATAGCTACTTATTTCAGCGGAAAATAGTTTATATTTAATAGAAAGTAGGCTATTCAGACCCCATCACGAGAGCATACAAACCAAAACACTTGATAAATTCATTGTCTGATCTTGATAGAAAATATCTTTAATAAGCACTTGCTATTCTTGTGGTGAAGTGTTACTATACTAAAACTACGTTTTCCCCCCATCTTTGATACGGTATTCAGGTGACAGTGGGTAAAAAATATTCTATGTAATAGAAAATTATTCTATACATAAACATTAATTGAAATATATGCACATGTGTATCTATACATATATCCATAACTTCTAAAAGTTGACTTTTTAAAAAAGAAAGCTATTCAGCAAGTAAAACAAATACTCATGTTAACGACGCCATTGAATTTCCTTCAGAGAAACAAAAACCAAAACCAAGCAAAACCTGAAAACATGCCTCATATTACAACACTGACAAAAGAAATAAAGTAATCTTGAAATTAAGACAAAGATACAAGAGGAACAAGATGCAATCACAGACATGTTCTAGGGGTAGGTTGGTTCTCGAACATCTCCAAAAGCTTTTCACTTAATTTACAATCACAGCTTTTACCTATTCTTGGCTATTATTTAATGAATGAGCAGAGATCTAGATAAACATTTGAAAAAACTTACCAGTCAAATTTTCTTATCAGAAAACCCATGTATAATTTCATAACAACAAAGCAAATTCTCCTTGTCTCTCTTACATACAGACACATACACACCTTCAAGCAACTTTCTGCATTAAATAAATTATGTAGTTATCCTTTCATCTAAGAGAGGCCTATGATAATGACAGCGGGTGCTACAGTTTGGTGTTTTTTGGAGGATCGCTTTCAAAAGATAATACAGTATTATCCTATTAACAAAACAAATAATAAAAAGCTCAGTTTAAGCTGGAACTGCCCTCAGACCAATCTATTTTCATTCCCCAATCTTAAATGAAGCAATAAAAGTTAACAGAGGCTATGTAACAAAGTCACAACATTATTAGCTAGCAGCAAAAGTAGAAAGAAAACCCACATTGTCAAGTTTCCTTTTGACAGCCCTTTCAGAACAGCATGGTATGTATATTGCCCATGTCATGTAGGAAAGAGGGCACCCATCTGTTATACCTCATCTGTACAGGTGACAAATGGGTGAGGAGGTATTACTAATACTACACAGCATATCAACTCCAAATCTTAGGAGCTTGGCATGGTCTCTACTTCTGTGGGGCTTCTCTCTTGACCATCATGTGACATTCTTTCTTCCAAAAATCTTAAATGCCACTTTGATGTGACTGATTAAATAATGTGACCTTCCTATAAAGCCCATACATCAAATTATAACTTCTGCAGTGAAAATATTTTCACCTTTAAAAATACCAGAGGAAAGTATCACACAATATCCTTGCTAATATGCTCTCATTAAAAATAATCCAGTCAAATAAGAATTTCGCCCTCTTCTGCAATGGCTTTGTTTAATTTTGCCCTGGTCTCAACAAAAATGAAGAACAATTCATCATTGACCTCTGCAAAACAACATGGGCACATTGAAAAACCACTATTAAAGCATTCTTTGGACAGTTTAATTTTGTCTTTTTAAAAATGGTGACATCACAGAGTTTGTTTTAGGATCATTTGATAAATACCTTAATAAGATATTTGCAAAGTAATTTATTTCAGCAATGCTATTTACAAATAGTGCTCAGACTGCCTGGCTTCTCTTCTCTCCAGATACTGGGCACTTCGGTTTACTCAAAATTCAAATGATGGTGCCGAGGTTAAACAATGTCTTCACCTGGACCAGAGAAAATTTATTACAGTGTAAATTAGGCATGTGTCTGGTCTTTATCTGTGGTTTCAACTTGGCCTGAAAATTCTCTGCTCTATATAGTGATCTTTTCTTTTTGAAAATAAAAAAATATATATATCTTCGTTTCAAAGAGACTTGTACCAGTGATGTGCTCATTTGTTGGGGAGCGTATGAATTACAATCAGGGCAGCAACAGAGTGGCCAGAAACAAACAATAAGCAGGTTCTAAGACTTTTCACCATGGTCTAGATAGAGGTGAGGAAGGAGTGTGTATTTAGCCAGAATGTAGGTGTATATGTTCATTAAAACATCAAATTTCTTTGATCTTCATTAAGATGAAATCAAATTTCGTGATGATCAGAAAATGTGACTGGATATTGATGACATTGCAGGAACTGCCAGGACAGGTTCCATGTATATTGTTGGTTACATGTGTCTTTGATAAATAAAAATGTGGAAACGTTAATATTACTTAATAATGCAGTCCAGATTTAAAGATAATCTTGAGCTAGGAGTCTCAAGGAATTTAGGAATTTATGACAGTATGCATAGAATTTAATGTAATAATAGAGGAGTATAAGTAGAAAAATAGTACTTTGAGTTATCAATAGTAATAAAAAACACCTCACTCTTCAGATATTTTAGTCCAATAACAAACATTTAGAAGTAAGAAAATGTATGGTAAGCAGAACTTACACAATCAAAATATTTAAAAACTTTAACACGAAAGGTAATACCACTCTATTTTCAAAAACTTGGAATAGTTTTCACTGACAGTGAATTAGGACATTTGGTTCAGAAGAACATTTGTTTTTAATCATTCTATTTGGGGCGGTGTCTTAAACATGAATTTTGTCCTGTCAATGATATTAATTCATGTCTTAGGTTAAGTTTTTTGGGGGAAAAATGGAAGCTGAGAAGTTCGTCTTACCTAGTTTAAATAATCCATTCGGGTCCCAGAGAATACCAGGAACCTCCTACCAAGTAACTGGGTAACAGCTATTGTTGAGTGTTAATCCTACTCTAAAGGCTGTATTATGAAAAACTATGATTTTTATCTGTGACATTAGGTTAATTTAAATCTCCTGGGAAAAGTAATATCAAGCTGGATTATATTTCAAAGTTTATAATAAAAATAGATGTTTGGAGTCCAAGACTTCTTTGCTTTTCTTTATATTTTTAGAAATTAGAATAACTAGCAGTTTGTTATTTTTAACAAACTATTAGTTTTTCACTCAATACAAATAATTCCACTTAAAAAATCTTTCTAAAATATTATGTTAAAACTAATGTTCTACAAAAGCCTAATGCCCAACAAAAACTAAATTAAGATCTGAGCTGTAAACTAATTGACCACTTAAGATATAATCACTAAGACGGTGAAGTGTTTGGCTTCTTCTCAGTGGCGAGTGGTGGTGGTAATCATCACCAGCATCCACATATCCGCTTTTAAGACAATTTCACACAAATTAATCTCCTGTTTCTCCTAGCAGCCAGTTTAATAGAATACTTTCCCTAGGTGAGTGTTACTGGGGTTTGGGATTAAAGTGAACAGTGGTTGGTTACTCAGGCCATTTAAATTAGGCTACAGCAAAGATGATTTGAAAATTTCCCAGAGAAAATATCAGCCATGCAACATGATGACACAAAACGCTGCATTAATTTCCACCAAAACATTCTGGTCTTGACACTTACTACCTGTGTGACCTTGGGCAAGTCACTTACCCTCCCTGGGTCTCAGTTTCCTTACAGTAAAATGGGAGTAATAATAGCATCAACCTCTCATGACTGTTAACATAATTAAAAACAGAGAGTTTAGAACAATGCTAGACACATAAGAAGCCTACAGTATATGTCAATTGTTGTAATGGCTACTTTTTCAGAGCACACATGCACACGTACAAATAAATGGAATTAGGGATCATGTAAAAGTTACCATGCTTATTTACCAAAATAATATTCTTGTTCTTTTTTACCTATGCACTGGAATATCTTAAATACAGATGAACTGTCCACTTGGAAACTATTATTTTAGTCCCTGGGTTTCAAGATACTGATGTTATGCATTGATATTCTTTATTACTGAATGTTATTAAAATCAATCAACTCCCTCCAAAGTAATCAGAAAACAGACAAACGCAGCATCCCGTTTATTTTTCTCATCAATCAAATAAAACAAGCTCTGTAACCATTCATAGTAATGATATTTATTTAGAACTTTTCAGTTTGTAAAACACTTTCAGTGCAACAGGGCTCCTCCTATCTCATTTTCTCTTACTTTCGAAAGATTTTTCTGCATAGAGAGCCACAATTTTCACTGTATTCAGACAGTAGCACCGTTACTTTTGCCCATTTTCTTATGAGTAGTTGAAGCAGTGAAGAGAAATAAAGAGACTCTTTTTCTCTATACGAATTTACAGAAAACCTAGAGAAATAATAATTTTTCACAAAAGCAATGAACATGATTAAATTTCATAAGTAAAAAGACTACGTGGTTACTGCCATTTTTCTTTTTTTTATCAGAGTTCTACAGAAAATTCCAACGTTTTCTGTTTAAAGACTCACTCCTCAATCTCTGCCCCAGTCTTGGAAGCAGAAACTCCCACAGAACTTTGTTTTTCTAACATAGAATTCTCACACATGAAATCTTTATTTCGCGAACCAGAAATATGAAAGTTTGACAGAGTAATGAAGGAAGTAAAGTCAACAGTTGGTAGTTTCTTTTCCTTTACCTTCAAGAATCAAGACCTAAATACAGAACCACAGATTTTTAAGTGCTGGAGGTACCAGGCTTCCAAGGTACTTTACAAACAACAAATATCACAATAGCAAGAAAAAGAAGAAAAAAATGAAGTGATTTTGAAGTTGTTTTTCAAAATACTGTTATTAACGATAAGCAAAGGAAACAGCATGCCAAATATAACAGCACAGAATTTGGAAGTCCATTTTATTTATATTAATTTCTCATGGGAATCAATTTGTAGTTTTATAAATTCTGCTTTTATTTGCTCTTATTTTATCCTTTAGGGATATATGATAGGACTTATCACCACACTGGTCTTTATTGCAAAGTAAAACACACCTCATAAATAGAAGAGGATCTATGCTAACTCCAAAGGTTCATATCAGCCCCGTGTGGCAAATGCTTGATATTTAGGACCCTCTCTGTGCAGGCATGAAGCTATCTTTGTTGGCTGCCGAGATACAACCTCTGCTCTTACTATCATAAATTAGGCCAACCCCAGTAACACTAAACCTGAGCCACCGTTTTTACCTAATGTTCCACTCATTAAGCATCACTGAGAGCTAGCTATCAAGTGGCAGACATTCCTTGTCATTCGGGAGCTTGTAGTCCAATCAAAAATAATTTACTCTTAGTCCTCTGGGACATGAGCCCAAGAGTTTTGTAAAACCAGGATTACAACATGGAACTCCACTCTGCCTTTAAAAATATGAACTTTGGGAAGAAAAAAGTTTACAAAAGAAATTCAATTAAGGATGAGAAAGCCATAAAAAAGGAAAGAGCAGGAAAAGACTACAATTCACCATTAAAGAAAATGCTGGGAGACACACATGAAGAGAACAAGTATTTCATGTTAGGGAATGGCCCCTGCAACAGAGTTCAAAATAGGGCTCTGGTCCCTCCAGATGTCAGCCGTGAGTGATATCAGAAACGAACTCTATGATGTCAGTCTTAGGCTTCATGGAAAAGTGCTGGCACTTTTCAAGTACACTTCCCAAATCCCCAATACATTTGGAACTGCCCCATGTGCCTGGATATTACCTCCATATACGCTCATTTAAGCTCAAACATTGTGTGACGATCCTATTAGAAGGTTTGACGAAACAGACAACCTCCTTTCTACACCAGTAAGAAATTTCCTTTAGTAATAAAAATGCTCAGTAAAAATGAAGAGTTCCCTACCTTAAATGCATTAAGCTGTTGGTTGATTGTCTCCGTTTCCATTGCTACGGGGCCTTGAGACTCCTCACGCTCTTCGGCCTTCTGAAGTAGAGTAGAAAATTCCTTCAGTTTGCTATAGAATTCTCCAAGACGCTCAATTGTCCCTTCGACCTGCTCTTCTCTGGCTTGTGCACGGTCCAGCAACTTGTTGCACTGTTTGCTTAAAGCCTCCAAGTCCCTTTTGATTCCAACAAGATCAGGAGAGGTTTCTTCTGTGGCCAGCATCATCTTGCAGGTTTTATTGGCATTGTCGTTGCTAGCTATGAGGGCTTCTAGTTTCTGCAGAAAGGCTATAATAGCCTTCTTTTGCTGTTGCAATGTTTCTACATCTCTCCCCACTGGGGCCATGCTATCTAGTTCATCATCAAACTCTGCAAATTGAGAAAACATTTCTCGGATGGTATTCTGGAAATGCCCAATGCCTTGAAGCTTGGTTTCTAGAAATGAACACTTTTCATCGACCTGCTGACTTAGTGCACTATGCTCTTGGGCTAAGGTTTCTGCTTGTAATAAAACATCAGAGGTTCCCTTTGAGTCTGAGGCTTCTGCCACAAGGTCCTGCGCAAGTCCTTTGGCCAAATCTACCTGGTGCTTCAAGGTCTGAAGTGATTTCTGCTGAGTCTGCAACATGGTCAGGTGTTTATTACTGTAAGCCTGGGGTCCTAGGGAATCATAAACATCTAGCTGTTCCTTTGCACACTGAAGCTGCCTTTTAGCTTCTTTGGACACTTCTTGAAATTCTTTAAACTTCTGGGCCATGCTCTCCAGAGAGAATTTCTTACTGTGAAGTTGTTCAGTGACCATGTCTACCTTCTGGTTCAGTGATTTATTCTCATCTGTAACAACCTCTTTATCTATCTCACAGACACTGAGCAAGCTATTGGCTGCGTTGTTTAGCAATTCTACCATCCCAAAGCGCTGGTCCATTTCCTTCTGCAGAGACTTTAACTTGGCAATAGAATTCTCTGTTTCAGTAGGATCCAAGCAAAATTTTATTTCTTCCAGGTTATTTTGACACTTGTCAATCCATGGCCGAAGAGTCTCTACATGTTCTTTATATTTGAGGGCTTTTTCCAATGAATCTTTGACCTTGTCTTCTCTCTCTTTTACCAGCTTATTAAATTCATCCCAGTTGGTTTTAATTGTATTAAGTTGTAACTGTAAGGCTGCCTTCTCAGACCCTTGTGTTTTTAATAACAGATTTTCACCTTCCACGATGGTTTTTTCATAAATACTAGACTGAGCAATCAAGGTTTTACTAAAGTCTTTCTGATATTTAATTAATGACTCCAACACGTCAAGTTTGGCTGATATAGGGTGAGCCTTGTTCAGCTCTTCTTTCTTTGTATCCAGCCAAGCCTGAAAGTCTCTAGACATTTGCTGAAATTGATGAGAGCTGGCACAGGCTGACTGGAGGTGCTGAACATGATTCTCTAAAAATGAAATTACAGACATGTTTACTTTATATCGCAATGCAGATTTAACCTATGAGAAGCCAGAAGTAAAACCACCAGTGTACATGACTGTCTAAAAACAAGGGCTGTAAGCACTGACTCTAAGAACTACAAGTAAGCTGAAGTTGCTGACAAAAGGGGGCAAAGGAGTAAGAAGAGGCAGGCACACTGACAGGAAGAGAGACAATCGAGGCAAAGAGGAGAGGAGAGATCCAAAACAGACTATGGGGATAAGTAAAACTGCACCAAGGTGCAGGGTGGTAGAGGACAGTCACACACACTGCCCACTGCCCACGGTCATCTCCATTCCGGTATGTGGAGGTGGCAACTGTTCAAAGTTCTAAGTGTGCTGCTAAGTAGTCCACCTCTTATGAAATATGACTGCTTCAATTTTATAATTTTATAAATCATGAAGGCAATATAATGGAGCACTTACGGATAGCATGGATCCCATGCTGTGGATCCCACCTCAACCTCTCAGGAGCTGGAAGACCCTGAACCAATGATTAAACCTCTAAGCCTCACTTCCCCAAATGTAAATTGGCAACAACAGAAGCCGCTGTGGCCATTCAGTGACAAGACATATGCGTGTAAAGTTCTTAGCTTAACACCTGTCACATAAAACTATCCAAAACAGTAATAATAACCATAATCTTAATAGCTAATATTTATGATTAATATCATTTCAAAATAAGGGAGTAAGCTTAAATGGTTGCTTTGATCAATAAACAAATTCAATCAATTAAAAAACATAAACTGCGCATGGACTAGGTACAAGGCACCTAGTGTTAACTTTCAAACAGAACGAATGCAGCAGTCAAATGTGCTTTTCTTTGGTGGGCTCTTCAGAAGTTTAATAACTCGCTACTGCTGCCTCTGACAAATACTAGCGCATCTGTCACAGAATTGTGGCCACAGTAGGTGAGAGAGAAAAATAGTGCCAAACGCTTCTCTTTCACACATTCCTCTAGAAATGCTTGCCATGACAGAGTTAGACAACATAACTGCAGATGAAAAAAATGATGCAATCCTTTTAATAACTGTATTCATCTGTTGCTTTTTTTTTCCTGGTGAAAGACGACTGTCACACAGCAAAAATATTTATATCTTTTAAAAACCAATCTGGAATGCCCGAAATTTTAATGGTCTTAATTAAGTGGATTTTCCCATCAGCGCCCCTCCATTATCTGTGTAGAATTAATTACTCTAACACTGCGAGCGTATGAACACAACAGCTCTCTGTGCTCGTGTGAGTGAGCTCCTCTTCACTTATGCTCTCAATGAGGGCAAACTCTCTTCAGGGGCCCAGATCACAGGCAACGGCTTGGAAATAGGCAATGCCTGATCTCTGTTTCCAGGACATACGTGTGTTAAAAGAAGATAGACAAACCTGCTTTTTGTTTAAGATCCTTAAATGATTTTAAGATGATTTCTAGTTGCCTACTGAGTTCTGCTTTCAAGTACTCCTCTTTAACCAGTGCTGACAAATCCTCACAGAGGGCCTGGGCCACTTGTATCTGCTTCGTTTCCTGCTCTACTTCCTGCTTCATTTTTTGGGCTGTTTCCAACTGCTGGTTCATAGCATCGGGGTGTGTGCTCAAAGCCACACTGCTGCTGAGTTTATTATCCAAATCACTCAGTTTATCGGAAAGCCTTCTCAGCAGGCTTTGATACTGTGTGCTTTTAACGATGGCTTGGTCAATCCAGTCACATCTGTCACTCAACTGTCCCGTTAGGCTATCCCATTTTTGGGTCACAGCTGCCAGTTGCTCTTTCACAATCCCATGGAAAGAAGGGTGTTCACCAGGTCGGCTCAGAATCCCCTGACCAGCTGCTGTGAGCTGCTCATACTGAGGTTTCCGAGTGTCAAATTCTTGCAGCAGAATCTAAGGTAAAGAAGTAATGAGGGTAAACACACACAAATTATCAGATAATTAATTAGAGAAAACATAGCTTTAAGTTTTTAAAGAGACAGAAATGCTACTTATTTATCTAGTTTTCATTTTTGATTTTTAGTTACCGCTTTCCTAGTTTTTATTTTGAGGGCAGTGCAATTATCCTAAAGTACATCAAAGAGCTATGGTGCTCCACAGAGATCACACTTTGCCTAAAATCATATCCCCCGAAGGGAAAAATGAAGGGAGCAAATATCTTCAGTAGTTTGGAAAAAAGGAACAAAAATTTATGTACGAATTTTCATATACAAAGGGAAATACTGGTATTGGACAAGTTCATGTCCATATCACACTAACAACAAATTTATTTTTTTTCCTGCTTGTACTTTTCTCTTTGTAGGTTTTTAAAAACATTCTACAGCATTTTACACCAAAGGAAATGCATAGTGATAACAGTGTTAGAATATATTCGTTCATGGTATATTGATCTACAAAAGATTTTTTTTAACATAAGAGTTATTGACATTTAGAGTCCTCATTGTGTAATGGTTTTAGCCAACAGATCATGCTGCTCAGAATGTCCAGGCTCGGCATTGGCTCTCATTATGAAATGAATGATCCAAATATTTCCTTTTTGTAATACAACATTTTATCTATCTCTGAGAGACTACCCGAACTAGGTGCAATTATTTCTCCTTTGTATTTTATGAGTGCAGAATCAGCCTCATTGCTCTAATACCACTACTCAGATATAAAGAAATCTTACAGAAACAACCATGCTTCTCGTATTATGACTGACTTAAGTTTTATGGATTTTTTTCCCCCTTGTGGATTTATGCAATTATAATTAGAGTAGTCTCACTAACCCTCTAGGGTTCAAGGTTCCATTTCTGCTTCCCTGATTCTTGCTCCTCTTCTTATCTAGTTTCTCCCCCCACCTTACCCCCCATCAGGTCTATATTGCATGAGTTTTATAAGTTTCATTACCTACTATCACAATCAAAATAAATAAAACCTCAAAGGACTAATTTCTAAACAATAAAAAGCATATACCAGCTTCTCATAAAAATGTTATTACTTATACAATCACATTAATACTTCTAAGAAGGCCCTTTATAACAAGGTCTACACAAGCCACAGAATGACTGAAATGGCCAAGGGCTGAGTAGACTACAATGGGATGCCTCACAGCTTTGGTTCTCTGAGGTTTCCCACTAACCTCAGGACCTGCATCTTATGAGCATCTGAAACGTTACAAATACACTCCAAGGCAGTTAAAGCACATACTGCCCAAAGCTAATATATTTACAATGAAAATATTTTTTTGTTAAGTCGAGTGATACTCACCTGCACCTGCTGCCTTTGTGTATTTAGCATATTTGGGTCAATTGACAAGGGCCCAAGCACACTGACCATCAGTTCTTTTTCCACAAGCCACTGTTTTAACTGAGCCTCTAAGGTCTGGAATTGAGTTAGATTATTAGAGGATTCTTCGAGTTTTTGTTGTCTGTCAACTGTTAATTGATTGAGTTCTTGCCACTTGGAATCTGAAAGAAAAAGATAAAGGATAAAACTGGTCTTTGTTACCTATGAAGACTGTAGGATGTGACTCAAAATAATATGTAGTGGCTATCACTCTGTCTTCACTCATCTTTCATAGTTGGTTAAAGTCTAACCTAAGATAAGTAATTGTATTTATTGATACAGATTTTATGATTCTGATGGTTGTGTGCCAACTGAAGTAAAAGAAAAGTAAATTTGAATTTAATTTTAGAAGGTAATGTAGAGGATGAAATATTCCTTAAAGCAAACAGGATCCTGAGCACCCTCAATCCTTCTAGAAGCCCTATAGACTCTGTTAATTCAACTATAACTGACCTGCCAGAATGATGAACATTAATCATTTTCTTTAATATCAAATCTTCAATGATCAGTTCAAGGCCAGTGACTCTCAAATTTTTATATCTTTGCCCAATCATCCTTAAAGTTACACTAGAAAATCTCACCAACCCTTTAAACTCAACATAAAACAACATTATATTCCTATCAAAACTGGTGGATTTTTTTGACTTTTAGATTTCTTTCAAAGGTTATCCTTGCTGCCATGTCACTGAGATGCAATCATTCAGAATGTTCTTTCATGACTCTCCTAAATTCTAAACCTATCCTTACATTTCCAATGCCCTCAGTCCATTTTGGCCCCCTCCTGGTTTTCCCAGACCAGTGATTCTCAAACTTGAGCTGCATTAATCGCCTGGAGGAATTGTTGACACAGGTTGCCAGACCCCACCCCTGAGTTTCTGATTCAGTAGGTCTGAAGTGGGGCTTGAGATTTTGCATTCCTAACAAGTTTCCAGATGCTGCTGTTGCTGCTGCTGCTTCCAGGAGCATGTGTGAGAACTACAGACCTAAACTGTCAGTCTTCTAACTGGTTTCCTTGCTGTTAGTGTTTTTTAGCTTCAAATCATTTAGTTTTAAACTAATTTTCCTTTAGAAAAACAAATCCTTTTAAACATGTCACTTCTATGCTTAAATCCTTCAATAAATAACTCTCACCACCTACATGATAAAATCTGCAGACTTCTGCTTGTTTAGAGCTTCCCACAAACTAGCCCTAGTCTACTAATCCTAAAGGGTTTGCACTTTAGAGATGAATCCTCTAACCTAGCCCTGTTGATCTTACCACTATCACTCGAACAAGCTTCTGTTCACACAGGAGCCACACCTGACATGCTCTATCTACTCTCCATGTACCCTATCTCTACCCTTCCTTCACAATTCCTCTGGATTTTATCCTCTGCTAGGAAGCATTTCCTGTTCTCCCTACCCTTAAGATGGCCTGCTCCTAAAGCCAACTAGTACTTGAACACAGTAGTCACTCAATAAACATTCACTGACAGGTGTAATTAGTGGATCTGATGGATTTTTTTCACCTAGCATAATACGCTAATGGTTTGATTTTAATAGAATCCAACCATGAAAATTTATCTAATGGCATCATTCTATATGGCACATTCTAGTCAAACACAATCTGACAAAATAATGCTACTAAAACAACACACTGAGAGTGAGAAATATCAAAATCTTATCAGGAAACTTTTTCGAAATACACATTCCTCACTCCCACCCCTATTCTAAAATGTCTTGATAATACTTCCCTAATTAATTCTGACATCCCAGGTAAGAGCCACTGAAGTAGGGACAAATTCATTCTAATGTGACAGGAGTCCCTATAGTTGGATTAAATAGACCTTTGAATATTAAGATCCTGTAGGATAACCTTTTTGAAACTAAAATATATTTATAGATTTCTAAATTTATCACAGTATATGTGACTCTAAAGGAAAGATAATCTTTAGCTAAATCCAATGAAATGACTTAAAGTAAAATAATTCTTACTATCATCATATCAAACACATAACCCTTACTACATGCCAGGTACTATTTATCTGAGTGGACACACACACTAAATCATTGACTTCTCCAAACAAAACTAAGAAGTAGAGAAAATTAGTATCATTGTCTTACACTCATTTTCCTTATGATAATGAAAAAGGGGTGATAAGATAATAAGGCTCATGAAGAAAGTTCTGTACCTATGAGGAATAATTTATATAGGGATAGAATCGATATGGGAGGATAACTCTGGATAAAGAATCAATACCACCAGACTTCTGTGGGGAACTACCTTGTAATGCTGATTGGGGAAGAGAAAAGCGTAAAGTAAGGGCTGGAGGACTCGCAGATGGAATCTCATGAAGGAGAAGGGAGCTGACTTTTACCAGACAAATAAATTAAAAGGATGTTTAATAATATACAGGATAAATAATAATGAAAACATTACTCAATGTACAGTATTTTATTAACTAGTACTTAACTTCTTCATAAAAATGAATTTAGTTACTGTGTTTGGCAAAAAAATAAATAAAATCCCACAAAATATACCAAGTCAGTACAATATAATTTGAAATGGCACTTTTAGATATGCAAAAATTCTGAAACATTAAAGAAATTCCAAAATAAGTGAGGCTGTTGGATAAATTTTTTTATATAAAGATGATGATAAAAAAAAATGAGCTTCTGTTCATGGTGTCTGGTTTAAGTAACATAACATACCTATTTCTGTCAACATCCGTTTCCATTTGGGGGCCTCAGGAGTATCCGGGTTCTCCTCCAACAGCTCCGTCAATTTGTCTTTCAACTCCTGCACTTTGTTTACATTTTGCTTCAGTTCTGCCTCAAATGACTAGCAAAGAAAAAAAATAGAGTAAGTACACTAAAGTATGTCAATATCATAAGACAAAAACACAATTATGATAGAGAATTTTTTTCTCCAGTATAACCAAAAGAGGGGAAAATCCACTGTTAAATGCTGAAGTGGGTGAGGACCTGGAATCAGCAGTTAATTATTTTCTTTTCTTCTTCTTAGCAGTCTTCGACTATCTAATAAAGGAATTGAAAAGGGAAACACTATAGCTGTGGAGATAATGACTCTTATCCCTATTACCTGGGAAGAGTTTCATATTATTCTCAAACAAATCCCTTTGGAAAATTGGAAGATGACATCAGTAAGATTGAAATTACTAAGAAAATCAGTCTTGATAAAGGCTGCCAGATTTGAGAATCAACTAGTGAATAAGGACTTTTCTGGATGATACAATATAGAGTTCAACTATAGGTTAGCAATTTTCAGGCATTTTTGTCATCATTGCCACAATGTAAAACCATCTTCCCAACTTTGACAGTTGTAGAAAGAAATATTGTCTATCAAAGAAAGGAAAAGCATGAGCTCCCATATTTTATACTTGACAGAACAGATCCCTAATACACTTAGCTCCTAAATCATTTCCAATAGTTGACTGGTTAAAATCCCAGACTTAAATTGATTTAAAAGTGGCAAAGCTGCTTATACCCAACAGTTCACTCATCTTCATAATGTCTGTGTGCAAAAACAAGTGACTACTATCACCAATCTCTACCGAAAGGCACACTAAACAAAACTGGCAAATTATTTGCTGAAGATTATAGGGCAAGAAATCAGAACAGGTCTCCTGACCACCAGAACTCAGTTCTAAACACTAATCAGTTCTCTTCCATGTCTTCAGTAAATCTACCCACAGAATATACCTTATTCTGCTCAACTTGAGTCTTCACAGCTTCAGTGTCTGTAGGTGTAGGAGCTTGATGCCATTTTGCTGCAGTTTTGTTCATCTTCTGTAACCACTGCATCATTGCACTCGATTCCTCCTGAGCCTTTTGCAATTTGGTGAGTTTAGTATTCAGTTCAGCTATTTTGTCCTTAAGTAACAGGCCAAGATCTTCATAACCATGGCTTATGTCGGTCATATCCTTTTTAATAGATGTTAATCCTAAGAGTAAGGAAAATGATTATACTGACACATTTTCAAGATGTCTAGAGTAGTCCTCTAGAGATAGAAGTGTTTTACATGACATTTCCTTTTATTTTGTCAATATGAGCCTACTATGATTAAGTCATAAGATTTTTAGAAATAAAAGGTTAGAGCATCTTATAATGCTATTTAATGACAAATAATTTAGGAACTTTGCATAATACAAGCAAAATAAAATAGATATTTTAACTAGATCAAAAAACCAAAATCATGAAATATTTCTTAATTCCTCAAGCATCAAACTCAAGAAAATAGCTCAAATAATATCTCAAGTGACAAAATATCTCAAATTAGCCAAAAAGAAGGAAACATAAGCAAATGACAACCTGAAGATTTCACTAATTTCGGATGAAAAAAATTACGTGAAATGTTACATAAATATGATATCTATGGAGAATGAGACTATTATGTTAATACCACTTTATTTCTAGTTTGAAATTTCCTTATAACTACTATTCAGCTCTAAAAAGATTTTCTCTTTCAATTGTATGGTGCCGGTGGGTATTAGATTTATCAGGGAGATCACTTCATAAATTATATAAATATCTAACCACTGTGCTGCACACCTGAAACTAATACAAAATAATACTGAATATCAACTGTAATTGAAAAAAATTAAAATAAAAAAATAAAGTTTAAAGTACCAAAAAAAAAAGTTAAGGAAGCTTTCTTATTTAATGCAATTGGCAGAGACAAGTGCATCCTCTAATAATTTATGAAGGAAAACTGGAACCAGTGGCTGAGATGTTAGTCTCTGGGCTTATAGATAAGTGAAAATCATTACTGTCTCTTTTCCTAGTAGACTGTAAGTTCCATGAGGGCAGATATATGTCTTTTTTTTTTTTTTTTTACTCAACAGTGAGATTACAATAGAAATGGAAAATATATGAATAAATGTTATGCATTGTTAAATTTTAAAAAACATATATAAACTTTAAAGTAAAAAAAAATAAGATTTTTTTCTCTCAAAAAGGAATACCAAATTATTGTAATCATTAAAGACTTAAAGTTAATAATCACCTTTATTTGCCAAAATTTCCTGAGTATCTGTGGCTGTTCCTTCACCATTTAATATTACTCCACCTGCAAAAATATTAACACCGAAGTAATCTTAGATTTCCACAGTATTTCTATACATTAGTAGATGACATTAAATTAAACCCCTGTAAGCAGTAATCATTTAAACACATTATTAATTTGAAAATGTAAAATATTAATTAAATTTCAAAGGTCCAAAATTTAAAAATAAAGCTATCTCCTCTCTTCTTTATAAAATTTATTCTTAAAGTAGTAACACGATCTCGTTAAAGAAGTTTCAGTAAATTTAGAGTATATACATTACTCATTAAATACAAATTTATTAAATTATTTTGTGATAAAGTTTCTTTATTGGTAAAATTATTTTAGTGATAAAGTCTCTGAAGCTCAGAAGTTACTCATATGTGTTGCATTAAGCATAAATGACTGACAGATAAAAAAAATTTCTACCTTACTTAAGGAAATGAAAATCATCTGGTATAGGTACACAGTGTTATAATGGATTTAATGGAGACAGAATGATTAAAAATACATGAAAGAAGTTAAAAATTAAAAAAAAAAACAAAACCTATTACTAAACTCGCATTATATGAACACAAAGAAGAAAGCACAGTGGTTCGGAGTGCCTAAGCTCTGTCATCTGACTCACCTGAATTTAAATCCCAGCCTAATTACTAGCTGTGTGATTGAGCAAATTAATTACCACTTGACTAAAGTGATGGGAATAATACCTTCTTGTGAGACCATTGTAGGAATTAAAAACAGTTCATCTATTGCCTAGAAAATAGGAACTGTTTAGTGAGCAGTAATTCTTATTTCTCTATAATTATATAAACATCTAGCATTGGTATCTTTTTCATAAACAGAATATCAAACTAATAATTAGATTTTCTTATTTGAGTACGCATTGGCTACCTATCTAAAACACCAAGTTACTTCCCAAAACTAACCACATGGAAACAAGCCTAAACAAATAAAAACATTTAAATATCTTAATCTAAGTTTCATCTCTTTTTCAAAAATCATACACAATGGCATTTCAGATAGAAACAAAAATATCTTATAGATGCTCAAGATTAATTCCTACCATGTTTAGAAGTTCTCAAGAACAGAAAAAAATAATTTTTACTTATTGTAAATATAAAGTGGACATGAAGAATTAAAAACAACAGAATTCCTTTTCTTAAAAAAGGAGAGAAAGGAAAGGTCATCACACCACATATAA
This sequence comes from Rousettus aegyptiacus, assembly GCF_014176215.1. Classification (NCBI taxonomy): domain Eukaryota; kingdom Metazoa; phylum Chordata; class Mammalia; order Chiroptera; family Pteropodidae; genus Rousettus; species Rousettus aegyptiacus. The sequence continues at coordinate 110,016,251 of NW_023416284.1, forward strand.
TATGAGTATTCCCTGAAATGGGATTAATAGAGCAGAATAAAGGGTTGAGAGAGGCCCAGCTGGAACATCAGTCTCACAATAGGGACAGCTGGGGGAAAAGGGGCTGGCGGGGCTGTGGAGAGCAGATAAACTACAGAGGATATTCAGAAACTCTCAGAATAAAGAGATGAGATCTGCCTTCTGTGTATCCTTGAAACAAAACAAAACAAACAAAACACCTCACATTGACAATATAAATATGTTTTAAACTTAAAACTATACCCACAATTTAAATTAATTTTAGAATCATTTTTTATACGTGACTCTCCCTTTCTATTGAGAAAAGTGGTTCAACCATGATTAGGATAGTGATTTAGATATACTGGTTAACATATTATATAATTGTTTCCTTTGGGAATAGTGTAAGTTATAAAAGTAGATGGGAATAAAATGAGAGGCCACTCTACAGAAAATAACCTATTTCCAACCCTCACTTCTTTCTCAGAGGCCAGACCCATTTCTTTATCAAATATTTCAAATGCAATTTCAACATCTCCATTAATTAAAGTAAAAAAAAAAAATTAGAATCTGATCTTTCTCTCTCCTCAGTATAATGCTCCTTATTCTTACGTAGCAATTTGGCTACATTTTAATTGCAGTCTTTAATAAAACATAAGAGAGATTAGAAATTTGACTAGTACCGATATGTTTCCATGGCAACTCTTAGTGTGTTTACAGACGCCATCTTTCTTGTCACTTTCCCTTTGTATTTCTGAGATTATTTAATGCATTAATTTAAAATTTAAAAAATAACATTCACAAATAAAATTAACATCAACGGCCCAATTCTTATGGTCTTTGTGCCATGAGCATAAATAAAGCACATACCTGATTTAACTGCTGCTATTGCCTTTGCAGGGGTAGTCACAGCACTTATTAGGTTACATAGTGAGATGCCACTGTTGTTTACTTTCTGAATCTCTGGTGTTTTTAAACTCCACTCTTCTTGTAATTTCTTGAGGTACAAAAACACATTATTGATCAGCCTTTGTCATATTTTCAAAGTTACACATTATAGTCCAATTTCTTAAACATATCTCAAAACAATGATGATTGTGGGTCCTGATTTGTAGGGTAGCGGGTGAAAGAAAACAGCACCATTCCTATTTGTTCCAACAGCCCAGGTGACTGTTAACACTGTTAGCAGTGAGAAGTGAAGTATGGTCCATCCTGTATTCTGCCCCTAGCCACAGTGGAAGTCAGGCTATTCCCAGCTGCCATAGGTTCCAAAGCAACTGTCAACTGTAAGTCTGGAAAACTGCACTAGGTGACAGTCAAGTGACAAGAAGAAAGGTACTAGAAACAATTTAAAAATGGGAATTCAGAATTCCATTTAATAGTGAGTTTTAAACATCAAAATTTCAATGAATTTTTAAAAACACACACCTCTACAAATTTGGAGTGGAAAAACTGGCATAACTGGTCATATGTCAGATGACAAAAAGACATACACACTATTTGTAGAAGATGTTCCATTAACTTCTATCTTCAAATACTGGTTATAGTGATATATCAAAACTACAGTAAAACATTGAGTTGAAGAGATGGATCGTCTACTTAATATTATGAAAAATGGTAGAAAAATAACTTAAGCAGAGAGTAGGTGGGAAAGGAAATTTGAGTATTAGAACAGCCAGCAGCTCACTAACACATTTCTTTTTTAAAAAGAAAATTAACTGAAAGTTTGTGTCCTTCTTCAAAAGGATCAGTTAATTCTACATCCTGATTTTCAAATATCACCAAAATATATTGTACACACATAAGGATCTAACTTATGTGATATTAAATAAAAGGAAACTTTTAACCTCTCATTACTGATGCAGGCAAAGGAGAAATTAGAATCAGGTACAATGATTCACCTTAGTTTCTTCCAAGGATTTTCCTAAATCTTCTGCACCAAAAGAAGGCTGCACAATGGGAACTCTTTCCATTGTTTCATTTATCCATGACTTTAATGATTTAACAAGGACTTGGAAAGCATCCATCTGTTCTTGACAAGAAGATACAGCTTCTTTTCTAGATAATAAAATCAGTGACAGATTTAAGGCACAGAAAGGAGATGCTCCAAAGGACTAATTACTAATAAATAATTATTCCCATACCGGGCTTAATATTAAGGGAAAAAAATTTCCCCCATGTACATTCTAGCTCTTTGATACAGGAGAAAAGGTTTCATAGGTGGTAAGTGAAAACAGCTAAAAAACTATTTACTTATTCCCCAGAGGCAAGGTCTGCAGATAAAGAAAGAAGTAAAGAAATCTGTATTCCATATGTAAAGGCACTCTATAAAACTACATCAACTCTAAGCCTATATAAACAGTTTTAACATTATTTAGATTCAGTGAGCTTTGATCTGTCCACTTTATGTGGTGCTTATTGCCAGCAGGCACAGAACCAGAAGGGAAAGTCGCACATCATCGACATGAAAACTACGCCACCTCGTGGTAGCCATGCTGTACTACAGTCACTGCTGGATGGATAATGCCAGGAGTTTTAAAGAACAGATTTCAGTCCCCAAAAAACGAGGTGAGACCTAGTAACCGAAAAGGTTAACGGGTGCCTCCCATATAGATACTCAGGAAGCTCTACAGTTAACTATATGAATCTTTCTGTACCTCAGCACCATGGAGGGAGGGTACATGCCCAGAACATGAACAGCTATGAAGACAGTTATATTTGGAACCGGGATGACATGTGGATGACATGTGCACATGTGCGAGTGTGTGGAATACTGGCACATAAGAGTCCACTGGATTAATTACTGATGACTATGTGGTTTTAAAATTGAATCCATTCAAAAGAAGAAAAACCTAGAGTTTACCTAGGAAAATCAAGACTATTGCTTCTGTGCAATATTTAAATTAAATATTATATGACAAGATGGAAAATATAGCTCTGTGAATAGTATAGAAAAGTTTTAGGTAGAAAATTATGAAGAAGTAAAGAACAGCTGAAAGAGAAGCAACTATTTTCTATCTTTTGGGGGTCTTCCATATAAACTTTAGCAAAACCAGATGTACTATATATTCTAAACTAATATGAGATCAGAAATATAAAAGTTCAGTTACAAGGCTTATTATCCCTGTATAGCTTTTTAGCTCGACATAGGTTCATTCTCTCGTTTCTTATCTTGTTTACTCATGGAGTCATGTCTTATCTATAACATTTTAAAAAGTATAACTATTTTACAAAGAAGAAAAAAAAAGCTTCTGATTAAGCCCAGAAAGCAATGAACCACAGCTATCTTTCAAAGTTATTTCAGCCTTTGCAAATAAAAATGCCGTATCTGCCAAAGGCTTCAGACACAATATTAAGTTTAGGTTATTTTCAGTAATGGACTACTACCACCACCACTTTTTTGACGTTATGCTTTCTATTTTTATGTAAGAAGTCTTGAAGTTCCCTCCTAAATATTTTAACAAAAATACACTTAATTTTAGTAACAAAAAAAATGTGTCAATATAAAAGCACTTATAAAGTAACCCTATGCTTATTCTCAAGTTTTCAAAATTGTTTTAGGTATCTACATATGTAAATAAACATTATTCATTCTAATTAGTAGCAAGTAGAATAAAATCCAATTTCTTAAGTGGTACTTACTTTTCTTTGATGGTATCCTCCATTTCCTTGAATTTCTTTGACAAATTATTTGTTTTTTCAAAAACCAGAGCCTTATCACCTGGCAGGCCATGGTTGGATATCTCCTTCAAGAGACTCTGCAAAACTTCAAGATCTTTCTTGTGTTCTAATAATTCAGAAGTTGATTCCTACAAAGCATTTAGATATTTAATCAATATAAGATGTTGCTAGATTTTCAAATGGCATTTTATCAAGAGGTAGGTATGTGGCCAGAATCTCACATAAGAATAATCCTGCCTATGGTCATTACTCCAAATATAAATAAACATGCAGGCAGGCTATTTGAAAGAACACAGTAAACTTCATTTAATTTAAAAATGCACACTTCACATTCTGTTTCTTTGGGGGTTCTGGTACCTAAGATACTTATATCGCCCGTGGTCTTTGAAAGTATATATATGAGATGTGTCCATTTCTGATCAATGAGCAAAGGCTTCAAGAAGTTGAGGTTTGCAATTTTCAAAGGAAGAAAAGAAAGTGTAGACCTTTACTAATCCATCAGCAATTAAAATGATGACAGCTAATTATAATGTTGGCAGTAAATGTATGAGTTCGTCTTAACTGATAATACGCTTGATCAGACTTGTGACTATTAAGGAAGACATACCTGCATATACTGAGACAATTCAGTAACATCTTTTCCTGGCACATCTGCCTCAGTAAGAGCCTGAGTTTTTGTCTCTAAAAATGTCTGAAGCTTTTCTGAAAGGTTCTCAAACAGTTCTACTTTGGTTTTTAGCTCCTCCATTTTGGCAAGTTTTTGTTTGTGTTTATGACTTGCTTCTGAAAACCGAATGGACAAGTCCTTCATTTTGGCTTGCAGTGAGGATGCAGTGGATGGGTCTGTTGTTTCCATAAATTTCTTCACTTTTTCATTCATGGCATTTATACTGCTCTGACGACTTGCAATATCCTGTTCCAACATCTGAAATGAACCAAATATTGCAAATGTTTTATAATGATGTTTACAAATAATGCCCCAGAGTTTTAAAGAATCACTATTTATAACAACAAGCTTGAACAACCTGTGACTAAGGAAACTTAATGGCTGAGACTGACTGACAAGTTTGATCTGTCCCTTGAGGAATCCCATCCCAAATCTCTTCGAGGGAGAGTGAAGAACAGCTGGCCGGTTGCCTGAGCGAAGCAGGAGGTGGCTGCTACCCAGCAACTCCTGGGATCTAATGGAGCCTGGGGATTATCCATGGTCCTAATTTTTAAAAGGCTAGACAACAACAAGATTGATCAGATTAACCTCGTGCAGCTGGCTGAAGCAAGGATAAACAAGATAGGACTAATGTATGTGTAAGTCCTCTGTAGTGAATACTATTCATGAAAAAATATACAGAGCTCTTTCCATACTTCATCAGAGAAAAACTGTTTTTATACATTTGCCTTTGTGCAAGCACTACTTTCCAGTTGTATTCAGAAAACGTCTTTTGCTATATTCTTAAATTTATTTTAAATCTACCTATCCTTGGAGCTTATTAAACTCTTCCTTTTAAATCTAGAAGTGAGATTATTTTTCTATTTAATATGCCACTTACAATGTTTTTACTGATGATATCCTGAAGAGCAGCAGAGTTTAAGGGCACTTGACCTTGTTCTTTCAGAGAACTTTCCACACTTCCCATCCAGTCCAGCATTTCATCCAGGCCATCCTGCACACTCAGTGAGCGGGTCAGGGTTATCTGGAGTTTTTCATTTCTTTCATTAACAGACTTGGATAGATCATCGTATCTCCCAACAATATCATCTAGTTCAAAAACATCAGAAAATGTTAAGCAAAGTTATCTTTACCCTATTACTTTTCAAACACATACTAAGGTGAATCCTAGAATTTCTACACCAAAATTGGAAAAAGAAAAAAGTGTAAATGATAAATTCATAATGCATATTCAGAGTATCATCTAAACCCTTAAAAAAGAAAGAAAAGACCACAATGGAAAATGAAAAATATATATATTTGTTTAAAAATAGTTAATACGTATATCATCTGCATTTAAAAGCAGATTTTTGGATACATAAACATTTGAATTATCCAAGAGAGATGAAAGCAGTTCAAACAGCAAATCCTTGGAGTAAATCCCAGTTCCCAGTCTGACATTTTAAATTAGCCATACTTATCGACAATGGTATGGGGGCAAGGGGACAGGTTGACAGTCATGCACAGATATTCTTAGGAAACAAAACATAGTCATAAAGAATTGTCAAGAGTTAATCCTTACATATAAAAATTCTCTCTTTATCTCTCTGGTATAAATTAAGCTTTTTGTCATCCTTCACATCCTAAACAAAGTACTCAAATGCACAAAAATACACAAATGCATCTGTGTTGAGAAAATATACAACAATGAAAATCCACTTAAAATAACAAAGGCTGAGATTATAGTTTTAAAACACACAAACAGAATCTATGTTTAATAGCAGAGGAAAGGGAAAAATAGACAGGGTTAACAGGTTAACCTATCTCACACGAAATCAACTACTCTGGATTCTAAACCCGTAAGATGCTAAACGAGTTGGATTGTAAAGCTCTATATTTTAACATCCTACATTCAGTATTGCAGACTAATGAGAAGTTCCAAGAAAACTGACTTTTAACATATCTCTCTCTCTCCTCCCTCACTCTCTCTCTCTCATACACACACACACACACACACACACACACACACACAAAATCTGTTTTTAATGGTTTTTAATTTTAATTTATCACTTGTTTTCCAAGAATTCGAAAAGTATTATAATTATTTCTGAATGTTTTAGTCTAATATACTGCTTCACTAGAAGAAAGTCTGGACCTGAAACATCTCTATAAAAATGAAATATTGCATGCTTGTCTATGGCCCGGGGAACATAATTTATATAAACAAACAATATTCCTTTTTGATTGTTCTAATACTGTATCATGAGAAAAGAGTTTGACAAGTTTTCACTGAAGTGAGATGTTACAGTTCAGATGACTGAAAGAGACAATTATACTTCTGTCATTAAAACTCAATGAATCCCCTGACAACGCTGATAGGAGAGGGGGATGGCATTTAACAAACACCATGATGCTATCGGCAGAAAAATTAAGCAGTCAGTTCAAATGTGAACCATAATTTGAAAGTCACAAGAGCAGATGCTCCGAATTGCAGGTCGCCATTGACAAGTGAGCTGCTTCTCAAATGGGCAACCTGTGCATCAAGAGTCACATTAACTATCTGTTTAACCATGGCAAGTGATGTTCTAAGCTATTTTAATAAAATGAACACATTTTGAATGTTACTGGTCTTGCTGAACTTCTCGGTGACAAAATATTGTCACTCAAGTAAATTCTTGATTTTAGTAATTAAAAATTATTTTAGAAAAAAGTACAAAACAAAATGTATTAAGAATGTTATTTGGAGGCAGCTGATTGTTTTAGAAGTCAGGTAGATCTCAGAGAAACTCCTCTGTATCTTAAATATACTTACATTTATTCCTAGAAAATTATGCCAAAGAGAAGTGTTAAAGTCTTAAAATAATGTAATACATGGATTGTAAACAAATAAAAGTGAAATTGTGCATGATTAACAATGGGAAAAAACTTCTTCAAAATAACAGAAATACATATAACATAGTCTTTCTTTCTCCTCCAAATCCCTATGCCCAAGTCCTTACAGCAGGGTTGCCAATGTGAGATATTAAGACCGTGCATTGGGATACAGGAAAAAATGTCAGGATTCCATTCATATTTTTATTTTATACTTTAAATTTTTTATTTTTGTGTTTTATAATTATAAGACACATAACACGATAGATAATATGTGTATGTAATTTATAAACATGTGCCTATATGAGGGTACATGATCAAAAGTGTTTGGATATCTGTAAGAAAGGAAAAAAAAGGTTTCTCTTCTACAGAGTGGTTTTAGAACAGCAGAGTTTCATTCCTCTCTTTATCTAAAATTTCTACTCAGATTTTAATTTATGTTCCTTTTGGAGTGAAACACATGCCCAATCATCTGTTGTGTAGTTTTTATTTCATACATAGAAATATATAATAACCTCAAACCACATGTTAAATATTATGAAAAGCAGCAAAGTCAAAACAAAAAATATAATAAGACAGTAAACGACGTTTACTGATAATACACTGTGTGTTTAGTATAAACCAAAAATGTGAGTAGATACAAAGAATCACACGCAATATCTTTTCTCTCAAGAAATGTGAGAGAACACAAAAACACTGTAATTCGGTATGAGTTTCTAGTGTCACTGAAAGGATACCTAGGGTAGCTGGAACTCTGTGAGACCACTCAGAGACTTCTGAAAAATGAAGAAGTGGGAACACTGTTCAAAGCACATCTCTCAAGCTTTGAAACCCATACTCCCGCTTTTGGTAGAGACAGAGCCCATCAAGAGTCTATTTTGGCCTGTCACACACAGGCTGAGAGTCTAGCTCTGTCCAACCCCACCATCCAAGAGTATCTTGGTAAGTTCTACTTTCTGCAGTGAATATTACATAAAGAGTTTCCATTACATTGTCTAAAGATACAATTAAACATTAAATATACTCTTTTAAAACCACACAGCCCTCACTCCCAAGATTCTAATGTGTCTCTGCCAAAGAGGCATGGCTTCTCCCAGATTGAGAAGCAACATTTTACAGGAAAAAGACACAAGTAACACAATACATACTAATAAACCTTTTCTCCATGCCTATTAGAATACCTTTATTTAGAATTTATCTGAGAGAGAGGAAACACTTACCCAGTGTTTTCTGGATATCATTCTTGGCTGGAAGTAAAGATCCCCTGGCATCTAAAAGTACTTCAGCCGTCTTTTTCAGTTTTTCTACAGCAACCTGCTGACTTGATATCTGTCCTTGCAGAGCCTGGAGGATTGAAGGCTTCAGTTATACTCATTAAAACTAAATAATAGGTCTCCAATATGAAAAAATAATGACTTACAGTAAGACAAAGTTAAATTGGACAGAGTAAACTTTTCATCATTATAAACTTACTCCGGGATTCTGGAATAAAGTCAGTTATAAAGTGGCATTAGCAAAATCATCAGCCAGTCAGGATAATATAAATTCCGTCTTGAAATAAACCCTCAAGCATATGCTCATAATAACTGGCCTGGGTCCTGATCTTGTATCCCTCTGCCCTTACCCTGAGTTCACCTTTAATCTCCACTGCTCGGCTTTATACAGCACCCCGCGACCACCAGAAAACAAAACAAATAAAAATAAACAACAGAAAACCTTCAGGACCATTCCTACTCCAGGTAAAAAGATAATTAAGGCCTTCCATTCCAGTAGATCTTGACTCAAAACTGACATATTTCTTTAATTCAATAAAATTTATTTAACATCTAACAAATCCAAAAAAATCTTACTATGTTTTGTGAAAACACAAAAATCAAACACAGTCCTTACTCATAGGGATCTCCTAAGTCTAAGGCAAGAAGTGACAGGTAACAATGCTGAGCAAAACAAACAAACAAACAAACAAACAAAACTACTATGGGAAGTCGAGAGGAGGGATAACTGGGAAGGAAAATGAGGGTCACCCCGATGGTAGTGGCCATGAGGTGGGGTCCTGAAGAAAATGTGGATTTGGGCATGTAGAAGTGGAGGAGGAGAACATTTCCCTGCAGAATGAACAAAAGGAACAAAGGTCAGGGTAGAAACATCAGAGGGGGGAAAGGAGGGTCCCATCCAGTTTGAGAATGTGTTTAGGGGAGTAAACAGTAACAGCACTGGAAGGCCTCCAAACTCCAGGCTAAGGTAAGGGATTAACATTTTATCTTGCAGCAATTGCGAGTCATTCAAAAGTTCTGAGTAAAAGGTTGATGTGCTCAGAGCTGTGTTATGGAAGGCTAAATCTGTAACTCCGTGTGAGATAAATTAAATTGGGGAAAATGAAGCAGAAACACGAGTTAGGGGCAATTTCTGCAGTATAAAGTAGCGAGGGCCTCTCTGGGACGGGCAAATAGAATGGGTTATGGAGTTGGGAAGAGTCCACAAAGCTTGAAGACTAACTATCTAAAGCTGTCCTGTCCAATGTGGTAGCTATTGACTACATGTGGCTTTTAAGTTTAAATTGATTAAAATTTTAAAAAATTAAAATTTCAATTCCTCAGTTGTACAAGTCACACTTTAAGTGCTAAGTTCCCAGATGTGACTGGTAGTTGCTACCATGTTGAACAGAGCAGATCACAGAGAACTTCCATTATCACAGAATGTTCTCCTGGACATCACTGCTTGAGAGGGCAGGAACAAAGAACAAGAGACCTGAAGAGAGAAGTACCCAAAGTCTTTAAGCCTCGGTAATTAATGGAATTCACAGGCAAAAGTAGGATCAACTTTAGGAGCAAAGGAGAGTCTGTTTGGGAATTTGAGACTTTGAAAAGTGCTTTCAGGACACTCATACAGAAAGAAACAGCAAAGCTAGAAATGGAGGGGACTCTGAACAAAGACTATAACTAGGCATAAAGCACTAGGAGTCAAGGTCCACGATGAGACTGCTAAAGGAAAAAGCACAGAAATACCAGAGAAGGAGGCCATAAAGAATCACGGAGAGTACTTATACTTAAGAGACGAGGAGAGGAAAGAGAGAGAGAACAATTGTGATCAGAGAGATAGAAATGAGCCCAGAATGATTCTGTCCCCAAAGTTTAAAAGAAGAGAGAAAGTGGAAAAGGTAATCTGTCAACTGCTTCTGAAAGGATAATGTAAACTTTAATTTGCTGATTAGAGGTCCCTTGAGTTCTCTGAGTGAGCAGATGCATGTCAACAGTAAGAATGAGGAGAAAGAGGTAGAGGCGAGAACCATACATAAGTCCTGTGCAAGTTTGGCCCTACGTTCCTAACAGCTCTGACCAAATGGGCTGCCTGGCCACATGAGCCTTATGTTTGGTTTTACTTTCACTTGAGGTACTCAAGCTCCTCTCCTCATCTCACATTTGGATTTCAAATTCAAATTACCATATGTCCGACTGTCGATGAACTCATCCTTGGCCATGGGCCCAGGTTTCCAACTGCCTCTTGAATGTTCCCATCTGGGTGTAAACAGTCACCTCAAATTCAAAAAGCTACATGTGAACCCATCATCTCATTCCCTACACCTATGCTTCATCCTGGGGTTGTATCTCTACCCAGGTAGTAAACCTGAGGCTCCTCCTAAACTCTCAACCCTCCTTTCCACATGCAAATCAACCATCGTACCCTAATGATTTTACTTGCTTAATATTTTTTTGAAATTAGACCTCTGCTACGCATTTCAGGATCACTGCAGAATAATCTCTCTCTAAATTGGAAAATGCACCCTAACTGTGCTCTTGCCTCCAGTGTCTTCCCTTCTATAGCCCCCCCTCATATCTGACTACAGATATCACTCCCCTCTTTAAAATTTTTCAGTAACTTCCTATTGCTTTCATAATAAAAGCGAAGACTTGAACATGCTATAAAAGGTCTATGAAATCTATTCCTTTACTATATCTTCAATCTCATCTTTCTCCACTACCTGTTCCAGAAATGCCCGACAACACGGCTATTTCTTAGTTATTTGCTCATGCTACAGCCAATGCCCTAGCCTCTCTGTGACCTACCTCCCATCATCCTGAGTTTGGCTCTTATTCACCCTTGAAAATTCAAAAGGGAGGACTTCCCTAATGTTCTTTATCCCTAGTTGTAAGTGCTCCCCCCAGGAGCTCCCATAAATACCCTATGAATATCACTGGATTGATTTGTGTCTTCTTTCGAACTGTAACCTCCTCAAGAACTAGAAATCTTATTCAGGTTTCTATTATCACTACCTAGCTGTGCTTGGCACATAGTAGGCCGTGATAAAAGTTTCTGGAATACGAAGAAATCCAAAACACTAATATGAAAAGATATGCACCCCAATGTTCATCGAGGCATTATTTACAATAGCCAAGATATGGAAGAAACCTAAGTGTCCCTCAATAATAAACAGATGAAGATGTGGTACATATATACAATAAAATATTACTCAGCCATAAAAAAAAGAATGAAATCTTGCCATTTGTGACAACATGGATGGACCTGGAGGGTATTATGCTAAGTGAAATAAGTCAGGGAAAGATAAATACCATTTGATTTCACTTATATGTGGAATATAAAATAGATAGATAGATAGATAGATAGATAGATAGATAGATAGATAGATAGATAGATAAACAAGCAAAATGGAAATAAATTCATAGATATGGAGAATAAGCTGATGGTTGCCAGATGGAAGGGGGTGGAGGATGCGCGAAAAAGGGGAAGGGATTAAGATGCATAAATTGACAGATATAAAACAGTCATGGGAATGTAAAGCACAGCATAGGGAATATAGTCAGTAATATTGTAATAACTGTGTATGGTGTCAGGTGGTACTAGACTTATCGGGGTGATCACTTCATAAGTTATATCAATGTCTAATGACTATGTTGTACACATAAAACTAATATAATATTGTACATCAACTGAAATTAAAAATTTTTAAAGTTTTTAAAGAAATAATAAAGATTATTTTTTAAAGTTTCTAGAATAAATGAGCAAATGAATAAGTAAATAAACAAAGATATAAGGTATAAGATTTAAAAGACCCTCTTCTATTTCAACTTTTAAAACAACAACAAAAATAAATGCATAAAGCCAATGGCAAAAACTTCCTCAAGTAATTTTCCTTTCCAAGAAATTGTGATAATATACAGGCAGCTGTGTATATAGCAGAAGGCCCACCAAACTGTGACCAACGTAAGATCAGAATACCAGATCCTACAGCTGTTCAAGAGGCCAAAGGATCTGTATCAGAGTGGATCTGTTTGGGAAATTCTTCTAGAGATTTAGTTATCAAAAAGTATTACATGAGAAATTCCTCAAGGAACTTTACCTATAACCAGACTGACGTCTACGCTGCAGGGACAGCTTATTCTCATTGCACGGTTATTAAGAACATGAAAAAAGGTTAAGGGCACCTCCAACAATAAACTTTTTTAGAATGCGAGTCCCCCAGGGCAGAGGTAGGGTTTTAACAATTTTGTGTCTTCACAAAACTTAACAAAGGGCCTAGTACATAAATATCTCCCAAATAAATATATGTAAAAGTTATCATGGTCCTATAAAAAACATCCAATACCAAAGATGGTTCTGCCTAGAATTAGATTATGAAAGAAGCATTCCTCCTTCACCTTTTCTCTTCACAATATTCTGTGCCTTTCCTTTCCATAAGTATGTTCAAGAGAGTTAATAGTTTTTAATTCCTAACATGTTATCAAGTTATAATTTTGCTATGCTAGTGGTTTATAGTACACTTTAGAAAAAAAATATTACAAAATGAAGTATTCAAATGGGTACCATATATTGTTTTTTGATGGATTTCAGTGAAATTAAAACAGAGAATATCACAAGATTATGACTTTGGTCTCCAACCTGGACTAGAAAAGGGTGAGATTTATAAACCTGTGGGCAATTGTCCAGCTCATAAAAGTGTCCTGACTTATGGCCATCCCAAAGATCAGCGCAAGATTGAGAAGTTGACATTGTCAATCAATATGACCCAGCTCCATGCCTGGTCCCAGACCCAGGCTTCTAGACTGGTCCCAGAATCCTTTTTTGCCTTGTATGGGGCAAAAAATTTGTATTGTCCAATGATTCCACTGGAAGTAGATCCAAAGGAGTGTCATTATAGCCCATGGTATCAGATTGCTGACAACACAGCCAATAGCTCTTTGAATAATTTTGCAAATAGCAACATGCTATTAGACAGAAATACTTCAAATGAAACAACTGGGTGCCTCCAAAATTACATTTATTATACAACAAAATTTAAGTAGAACTTGGTATTGTACATGTAGAAAAGGTTGATTTTTTGTGTAGTAGTCTCATGTGTTCATATCACTGTTCAAGAAAAAGAATTTTTAAATGTTAATAAAAATGAAAGAAATGGAGACTGCCTAATCCTCATAAAAATTTATCCTCTCTGCATGTCAAGATCATCTGTAAGGAACATATGAACATATGCCAGAAACAACTTTAATTGCACATTTAATTTTTAAAATTATGCTGTGGCTCAATAAGAATTCATCCTTCTTTTTACATTTCTTTTGCTGTCTTAAAACAAGATAAGGCTTCTTCTGGAGCACATATCAAGGAAGTTTTCCTCTGTTTTACAATTAATTCATGTTTCTACTTAATTTAAAAGCCATAGCATCCTTTTGGGTTTTCTTTCCTTCTATTTCTTTTTTTTTTTTTTTCGCTCTAGTTACATAAAAATTATTTTCATACTGGATATAATTTGTTTCCTAATATAGCTCTAACTTAAAATATATTATTTCTATTTGATATACTTTTGTACGCTAAAAATACCTAGATACATAATTAAATGTAATATAGGCAATCTTAATAATTATCTTAAGTTACCAGCATTTCCTACCAAAATAAAAGCTTTTATGTAGCAGCATCTCCTCTGACCCTCCCACATCTACTGTCCTTGGACAAGTAATCAAAGAAGAACCGGAAACTTAATTAAGTCAGAGATGTTCTTGTGCTTGTGGGAAAGAGAGAAAAACAAAACAAAACAAAACAACCCAGTACTAAAAATGCACATCCAAAGGAAGAGGCAACCCCTGGGAGGCTGTAGCAATGTAGGGAAGCTGACCTGCCCAAGAAATCTCCCTGGTGCTTAATGCTGGGGTGGGTAAACTCTCCAGCCCAGGAAAGAAGTAGTGCTTCCATCTCCACTTCCCCGCCTGCTTCCTCCCTCCTCTCACCCTAAACTTCCATCACAAGCTTCCATCCCCTTCTCTCTGCCTTGGTCCTAACTGGCCATGTTTCACCCCAGCGTACGACTTAGCGTTCTTCCAGCCAGAAATCACCAATCTCAGGCAATATCTAATGTTAGGATCACTCAGTAGGACACCTGTTTTCCTTGTTAACATCATAACAATGAGTTTTGATTCTATAATTAACTGATGCAACTAAATTATGAAAGGCAGTTGTTTAATTGCAATACAGCATTTACTTTCTAGCGACAGCAGCAGTAAGCTATTGGCACTCACCCACTAAAAGGAACCAGAGGAGAGACTCATGCAATTAAACTCTCAAATTCAAATTATTGGTCACGTGGAATAAGAATAAGACATTTCAAAAATTATCTCCCCTTACATTAGGATGTTAAAATATGCTTTAAATTTAAGAAATACAGATTCTCTTTGCCACTGTGGGTATGGCTGAGACCTCCACGATTATGCAATTCTCACATCAAGTCTGCAGTTTTGAAAGAGCAGGTAGACTTTTTGAGAACTGTGCTAAGTAATTAACTGAAGTTCGTATCTCTGTGAATCATGAGAATACTCAACAGGAACACCAGTCCTGACTCTCGGATCCCAAATGTGACAGTGACGTCCCTTCTTCCCTTCTACCCATCCATCCTTAAATGAATATTTACTGAGTACTGACTATGGACTAGGTACTGTTCTAGATGCTGGGTATACAGCAATGAATAAAATAAAAAACATCTGCCCTCATTGAGCTTAATTCTAATGGCACAGAAAGACAATAAACAAAATAAATAAGTATACAAATAAACAAGTGGCCCAGATAACATTGGTTTTTGTTTGGGGAGGAGAGAGCAATGGGATGTGAGTAACAAGCCATAACAGCAATGTCAAGCCAGTTAAACAACAGTGTAAAAAACAATCTCATTTATAGACTGTGAAGAATGAGTCAAAACTCCCCCTAGAGAAAGAAGTACCCTTTTCCTATCCTTTGGTCCCCTTCCCTGGTGAAATGATTGCAATGTATGGTAAAGTGAAAGATTTTCAGTAAGACTACTGAAGGGTTGGATCTCTTTTCTTTTCTCTCTGTCTCTGTTTCTTTTTACCTTGGTCTCTTCTAATTGCCTCTGTAGATTTTTAGGGTCCACAGCAATGGGTTCAGATAAGTGTTTGCTCGCTGTGACCTCGCAGGCTTGCAGCTCAGAAAGAAGTCCACACGAAGCATCTTCATAGTGCTGGTACTTATCCACCAGATCTTTAAGATTATTCCCAAGGACACTGCACTAAAAAAATCAAAAGAGAAAAAGGGTGGAGAATTAAAATCTACTGTTTATATGTGTTAAAGAATCTTGGGGCCTATAAGTTAAATAATTTAGAAAACACCAGACTTCACCCAAAATGAATTTTCTCTTTTATATGAAGAAGCATCCTCTAACAAATCAAAAAAGAACCATAAAATTGAGGAGATTAGTCCTAAATTTATGCCAATTTGAAAACACCTTTATAAGAGCTGAGTCTTAATCCAGAATGAAGGATTTAGATATTAATCATCAAAGGAGCCTGCTCTATCAGGGCACATCGCAAATAAGTTTTATTTGTGCCTAAATACATATTTGATGAAAAGGTTTTCAAGGTGCTTAATAAATCATTTCTGTACGTGGCACAAGACTGATTGACATAAGGAGGGCAAATAATCTAGTCAGAATGAAACAAAGGCCAAGAATCAATGATTCTCTTTAAATCATTTGTGCAACTTGGTCAGTCTATTCAGTGTAGAGTGAACAGGGAAATGTTTTGAGTTTTTTTGTTTGTTTGTTTGTTTTAACTCTTTTACTTGTCCATGGGAGTAAGAGGAAACTGAAACTTAAAATCTAAAGCTAGCCATTAAGTATTAAAATAATGCACTGATAAAATATATCTGTAAAGCAAAACTTGCAGTATTTGTGAAGGGAATTGATCTGAGATGAAACTTTAATTCTCAAGCTTGAGAGGCTCCAAAAAGTATCAAGTCACTGTTTGCTTGGAGACAAAACGTAAACGCCACCTGGTGGTCAAACGGGTATTAGAGAGTTTCAAAATTAAGGGCTGCCTAGAATACACTCAAAGCTAACTAAAAAAAATAACTTTAGGAAAAAAAGAATAACTTTAGGGTCTTAATCTTTAAACATATTTTTCAGAAGTAAAAGAGATAAATAATACTGAAGGAAATAAGATGAAACTACCTTATTTTCTCTGCTTTAAATTTTAAGTTTCTTGCTTCTAATCCCAAAACAAAAGTTAAGAGACTAGAATGAAAACTATAATCAAAGATTGATCTTCCCTTTAAAACATAAAAATAAAATTACCTTAGAGTAAAGAGACCTGAACCGATTGGTAGCATGATCCAGTTTGCTCTGGACCTCTCTGTGAGTTGAAGAAGTGTCGATATTATCCTTGCCACTGCCATCTCTTTTGCTGCAAGATTTGGCTGCTTCTAGCACTCTGTTTCCAGAAATTGTGATGTACCTCAAGTCACCTTTGTGAGAAATAACATCTTCCGAGAAACTCTTCTGCCTCTTCAATTTGGTCATTAAACCATTGAAATCATCTGCACCTGCCTCCAGGTTTTCAAGTTCTTGTTCGGACTGCTGCAGCCAGTGTTCAAACTCACTATAATCAGCATCGAACTTCTCTAACTCTTCCTGCAGGGAATGTGTTAACTTCATTCTCTTTTCTGACTCCGCCAGTGCAGTTTCATAATGCGCTTTCAGCTCCTTCATGTTCTTTTGCAGTTTCTCTTTTTCCTCAGGAGATAGATAGTGACCCTGTTTCTCAAGCAAGGCTTGTGCAGACTGAGTGGCCATGAGGACAGCTTGGTGCTGAGAGATGATCTTCTCATGTTGGGCCTACGTGAAAACAAATAGATGGCAACTTTAAAGCACTGACGGGGTCACACTGAAGCTGTAGGGAGCTCTCTGTTGCCTCAGAACCCAGAGACTTAAATGATCTATAAGCAGACAATTGGCTTCCTGTTAACCTTTTCAAGATGCACAGTATTTCCTCTCTTCATTGGTGAATTTCGGAATAGCGAAAGCTACATTTTGAGCAGTCTAATCTTAAAGAGACTTCCAATCTTCTCTAGAATAAATAATCACATAGGACAAGCACTGTTTTTAAGAAGTTTAGAAGAAATGTAACAAATTTCTCTTCGATTTCTCAAACAAGCAGCTACAATCAGATCTCATTTTACTGCTTCCTCTCAACCACCCTAAAGAGACTGCTATTTACCTAATTATTGAGCAAATGGGTGTGATATTTTTTATGAATACCCTGAAAACACATTTAAATAGAAAATAAAGAATCTGTCATTTTAAAGCTATAGAAACACTATGACAATAATTAAGCAAGAAACATCATATATCCAGAGAAGCCCATTGAAGTTAGAGGAACACATACAATAAAAGAGAACATTGCAGCCGCTAGATTCATTGAGCCCGTTTCCTGCACGTGAAAAACGAAGACAATAACCCCTACATGTCACAGGTTTGCTGAAAGGAGTACATGAAATCACATATGTTGACACTTCCCAAAGAGCCTGACACGTGCCAGAGATTAAAATCCAACCCGAAAGCAGAGAGTAGAGTTTCTGGCAGGTATGCTGCAAGCAGGTCACAGGTATACATAGCTAGGGGTTACTTAGGCCTTTAGGGAAGCTCTGAGGATGGAGGGGAAAGGTGGGTAAGGACTTGGGAGGCCACAGTCCCTTTCTCTCCAGCCATAAGAAGCTTTTTCCATTAACCCCAATATGCTATGCGAATATGACCAAAAAGAAAGATAATTACCCTCATGGGCAATTTTCCACACTTCTTATACTGGCTTACTTGAAGCCAAAGGACTTAATCCCATTACCTCAGAGCTCTTTCTATATAGCCTAATCCTCTCCCATTCCACTCCAAGCACTCTGGCCTCTCCTACCCTACCTTACCCTCACTTCGATTAGGCACTTTAGAAACTTTTTCTCCAGTTGTTCTCTTGCCTGGTAACAGCTCTTCCCCAGATATCTGCTTGGTGACCCACATCTCCTTTAAGGCTTTGCACAGGTCTCATCCTCTCATTGTGGCCTACTCTGATGACCCTATTTAACTAAAAATTGGTCCCGACCCCACATTCAACCACCCCTATCCAACTCAATAGTTTTCTCTTAGCAAAAAGTTACCTTTTAACATGCCACGGAATTTAGTTATTCATTGCCTGTTCTATCTTCCTCAAACTCTAGTATGCAAGCACCAGGGCAAGGAATATATTTCACTCACTGGGGAACCCCAAGTACCTAGAACAGTGTTGGCACACAGGGGCTAAATAATAAAAACTATATGCTATGAAAATAGAATTTTACAATAGCATTATGTTTAAGATAACAAACCTTAACTTTCTGGTATTGCTGGTTCAGATTTTCCTCAGTGGTTCCGACCTGCCCATCAACATCGGTTTCCAACAGGTTACCGTTGACTTCATCCTCTTCTCCAATCGCTGACTTGCCATCACCTTCTTGAAAATGAGTCCCATTCTGTTCAATTACCTGTTTCTGTTTTATCCCCATCCTTCCTGAGTCTTTGTCAACATCTGACAACCAGTCCAAAAGGTTTTCTATTTTGGTTTTGCTCTCTTCCAGCTGCTTCACGGCTGCAACCTAGGGGAGAAAGTTCACAGTGGGCATTCTGAATACGAGCCGCGGCATTAGTTTGAGACACCCTAGAAGTAAATATTTAGATCATTTAAAATTAGAGTGGGGGTACTAAAAACTGACACAAACTGAAAACTGAATACACTGAAATTAAGCCTTAGAGGAATAGGAAGTTATTTTGAAATTTCTACTGTTCCTAGAAGTACATTTCCAAAATTTCAACCATAACAATAATTAATGAGTCCCTGTACATTTCACCATTTCACAATCCCACTTAAAATTTTTTTAAAAGATAAGCAGAGCCGATTCTTCAAACGTTTTGTAGTATTTGATCAATTATAAACCTGGAAACCTAGAATTCCAGACCCTGGTGTTAATTATTGCTTACCACTGTCTAATATCACTTAATAAATCAAGATGCTGTGGCACTAATCATTTTCAACAAAGCAACAGTGTACCGCATATCTGAATAAGGACCTTTTCAGTTTCTTCCTTGATTGCTGTTGTCACGACTTTATCCAGCTCCTTTTTCGACTGCTCCGCCTTTAAATTAAGCTGTTCACACTTTATCTTAGCTTCATTAAGTTTCTGTTCAATCAAAGATTTATCTTCTTGTGACAGCTTTTCACCATTCTCTTTTAAGAAGTTCTCTGTGTTCTTCACTATTTCTGCCAATGCCTGTGCACTTCCTTGCATATCTTTCTGTAATTCCTTGTAACACAAAAGGAAAAAATCTATTGTTACTACTTATTTAATTTTTTCAGAGTTGTAATTCTAAAAGAGGCACTGAGCAGAAAAGGAGATTGTAGCATGTATAGACTGAAAAGGCATATTCAATATGTTAATTTGAGGTGGTTTATTTAAATCACAATATTTAGTATAAATTGAAGTCTCAAATAGCATTAAAGTATGAGATTTTCATGTTTAACAAAGAGATGTGGTTTATAAAATATTGCAAACAATAAAGTATTTAGTATATAGGCTATACATATTGGCACATGCCACAATTTTTTACATTATATGAGCGCATTTATAAAAGCTTTTAAACACGTAGTCATATTATTCATTCTGTTTCTAAACATTTATTTTTTATTATATATTTCTCAAGAAAAAAACAAATAGTTCTCTAAGTTAAGAGCCATGTCATTCCTAAAATAATTTCTATACTAAGATAATTTCTTTTAAACACCAGAGCTCTATAATATGTAATGTTTGCTTCTTTGCCTTGGCTGCTAGGAAGCTCAAAATTAAGAAGTCTCCTCAGCAGTTACAGCTTTCCTCTGTCTAAATATGTCTATGCAATTTTTCCTCTTCTCTTTCTCCTTTACTTTGCATTTTCATTCTCTATATTGTACTGTTTGAGCTTTCATATTATTTTCCATATCTTTATTTTAAGCTTCCCTGAATTTTTCTGAGAAGCATTTAAGTTAAAAAAGATACTACTTATTGAACCACTACTATGTAACATTAATTGTGCTAGTCACTAACACACCATATTTACTTAACTCTTACAATAACATAGCCATGAAATTATGACCAATGAAGAAACTGAGGCTAAAAATATTAAGTTATAAAGCTAACAATGTATAGAGTGTGGAATTTGGCCAAGAGCTATCTAGTTACAATGAGAATGTTCTTTCTTTTGACACCAAAATAAAGCATCTTCATCTGTCCTTATTGTTTGTTCTTTCAATGAAAAGAAACAAATTACAGAGTAAGATGAGGGAATAAGAAAGAGCTAAAAAAAAAAAAAAAAAAGACAAAGAACCCAAAGTGTTGCCTGTTTCACCTGATTTGCAAGTGAGTGGATGGGCCTTAAATGGATACAAGTTTTAACTCATTACCCAAGGTATTTTTCCGGTCAAACCTCCTTTATATCTTCTGCACTCAACATCTCACCAAAAACCAGTCAAGAAAAATGACTTGGCTTCCGTAAAGTTGGAAATGTAACTCTTATATAAAGTTTATAGCTCAGGAGGCCCAGGGGGTATCTAAGTATGCCTGGCCTCAGAAAAAACTAAAATGATTGCTACTTTTCAATAATTCTAACTTCTTTCCAAATAATAGCAATCAAAATTAATATCAACATAGACCCACTGATGCAAAACCAAATTCTACCTCTTGCTTGGACTGGTACTTCTTTAATTCAACTGTGCCGTCTCCAATCACAAAGGCTTCTTGGTGGCCAATCAAGCGATTTTCAGTTTGGGTAAGGAGATCACATATCCCTTGAAGTTTTTCTTTGTACTCCTGCTGACGCTCTGCCACAATCTAAGGCGGAACAAAACCAAAGCACCTTAAGTGATGGTCATAAACACAATATTGTGAAAGTTCCTTATTAGAACACATTTTGCAAGATTCCTCTAAATAAGCTTTTCTAAGTATGCTGTAAACATGATAGCAGTGGGGTACAAATTGAGCAAGGTGACACAGAAAGTAAGAGCATGTCTCATATACATAGAAAGAGATCATGTTTGGATGAAATTGCTCAACAGAATACTGGCCATGCACATATGTAAGAGATGGAACTTCTGACCGACAGGAAGAAACATTCCATTTTCTTAAGCTCTTGAAACCTGCGACACACACAATTAATTCTGTAAAAGGATATCAAAACAGAAGTTAGTCGTGATTTGTCTGTTAATATATTCGAATGTGTATATAGGTTATCATGCTAGGGACAATGCCTGGGTGCTTCTAGAGATAATAAAAAGAATATTTCATGCAATATTTTTACTTAATCACTATGTCTAATTCCATTCCCTCCTCTTTTTTCATTACCGATTGTATTGAATATAATTAGAGTGATATATTCTAAGAGATTAAATAAATCTAATAGATTTATTTAACAAGTCAAATTTGTTGTGTCTTTCATTTTCCTATTAAATATATACACACACTAGTTATTAACCTTACATCCAGAGATCATGCTTACTAGGAGCCTAACACATGCTGGGCAAGGTACTGAGTGTTTTATGTTTATTTTTTTTAGTCAATGCTCACAATACTACCATGTAAATGCTGCTACCATTTCCAGTTTACTAATAAGAAAACTATGGTTAAGTGACTTGCCCAAATTTACATAATGAGTGAATGGTGCAGCTGGGATGTAAACTCAAACAGTCTGGCTCCAGAGCCCACGTTCTGAACTGCTGTGCCATACCAACACCCAGACAAATACTATACCCATAACCTTCTTTATTCATATGTTCATTGATCTATCCCTTGAAATTTGAGTACATCCATATATCCTACTCCTAGAAAAAAAAAAGTGAAGACTCTCACCTGAAAACAGTAGTTTCAGGGAGTCATGAAAATTAAAATCAATATTTTATAGCATTATATGGAAACCAATATTATTACATATTGAAGAATCTCTATACTATGCCCTGTCCATTAACTGCTTCTCCAGAAAAATCTTTCCTATCATGCCATAATCCCTGGATATCTGCATTATAGGTTTCACTCTGAAGAACTAAAAACAAAGAATTCCAACTTCACAAAGAAAAGCAAACCTTCTGATCATCAAGATCTTGTTCTAGCTGTAATTGAGTCTCTAAATGTTCCACCTGGGTAGTTACTGATTCCTGTACATCAAGAAAACACTTCTGAGTTGTATTTAAGAGCCTAAGCAGTTGTTTGCTCTGGTTGGGAGACAGATCTTGTGCATATTCAGAAATGAAGAACTGCACATCAAAGGCAGTAGTCTCCAGCTGCATTTTGGTATGTCCAAGGTCTTTTAACACATTCTGTGAAGAAAGCAGTACAAGTTACCAACAGAGAGTTAAGCCATAATATACAGTTTACATTAATAATATTTATTTTTAAAATGCTTCTTACATTAGGGACTCAAGGTTTTACTGATATTCTTACATTTTTCATTTAGTCAAAAATCTATTCATCATCTAATAAAAATGGTAATGATGAAACTATTTAAATACTGTGGTAATTAATATATAAGATAAACCCTCTGAGAATATTTTAGCCTTGCTTGCCACATCACGCTTAAAATGTAACTCTGACAAAAGGTAAAGATCCAATATTAACACAATGAAGGAAAACATCAACATTAAAATATCGCTTGCTAGTATTTATAGTATCCATGTAAATTGTGGTAGCACATAAACGAGACCACGGGGAATCTGAAACATAAATTAAATGGGCCACAATTTCAGTTTTCTGACTCAGAAGCCAGAAGCCTGTCATTCGTGAGGCATGCTGTTCAAATTAAGAACTTGGGAAAAAAAGGGGCCCTGATAAAAATGACTAATACATAAATACCACTTATACTGTGATGTATTTATATGGATAATTTATACTATTATGAATTTAACTAATGTAAAAATAAATGCATAAATACAAATATCAACATGTCGGTGGCAGTAAGAGTTTGATAAGGCAGTTGGGACAGCATCAGAATGACATCCATAAAGTTGTGATTATTTTATAGTTGTCTCAACTATGAACAAATATCTCGAGTGACCAAAAAAATAATAATAATAATAATACTTTAGAGCTTTAGCAAGTCAGATTTTTTTCTAAACATTTATTATATTAAATCCGGAGCTTTTTAAATGTGCCTTTTCTTATTTATTTTGATACTTGCCTTGAGAAACTCCAAACTTTTCTTTACATGTTCAGTATCTCGAATATTCACAGTGTCCATATCCTTCACAGATTTGCTCTTCTCTGATATCCAATGTGAGAATGACTTAAGTTTGCACAGAAATTCTTCATGGGAAACTGCTAGTTTTGACTAGAAAACAAAATTGCTCATTTATTTCTGCCCACAAATTTCAAATTCCTACAAATGATGATTCTGTTTTAAGGGGTTAACACCAAAAATAAAGTATTTCATCTTATGACTAAATTTTTAAATAATCAAATTTTCTTCAAATCTCAAATTTGATCAATGTGAAGCATTCTGTTGCCTACCATTTCACAGTCAATTGCGAGCATGATGTGTTTCATTCTTTCTGAAGACACATTGCTGAGGGAAGAAAAGGCATTCTGTAAACTTTGGTGGCTTATCCTCAATTCTTCAAAGTGTCCTCTGGGGAAGCCACTGGGAAGAGCCTTTAAAAATTCTTCTGCTGACTTCATGTCTTTTCTTAAAATAACAGCAATTGGTGCCAATCCCAATTCAAATGTCTGCAAAAAAATACATATTCCACAACTATTTAGTGAGAAACGCTAATGGAACCAATATTTGAAACATAATAGTAAAATGCTATGCTTATTTTTCCAAATTAACATCAGCTGACTACCATCCATAATAGGCATTAGACAATTCTTACCTCTAACTGTTTAAGTTGGTTCTTCAAAGCTTCTAGATTGTTATCCAGAGATTCTTGGTTGTCTAAGGGAGGCTTCATATCTTGAAGCAACGCCAGATACTCGTGCATTTTTGATGTGTGCTGTAAACACTGATGTAACTCATTGGAAAACTAAACACAAATTTGGATATTTTATTTCATTAGTCTTTATGAAGGTTTTTAAAGCAAATAAAATTACAGGATTATCCCAAAATGTTTCATGCAGCTACTTCCATATAGAATGTAAAGTCAACTTACTTGTTCAATTAAGCTATCTCCAGAAGTCATTTCTTTTGACCCTGAAATACATTCCAAACGGTTTGGGAAATCACTGAATTGTTCCTCCAGCTTCCCATCTCTTGGCAAGACTGCTGCACACACAGTAGAGTTTTCTGGTCCAATTTCTTTCATATTTTGTAAATTAAGGGAACCGTGGTTTCCTTCTTTGCTTTCAAGCTCATCAAGAATCTGTTGCTTTTCATTCACCATCTCAGAAGTAGTAGATGATTTTTGATTCAGGTCTCCAATTCGTTCTGCTTTCTCTGAATATCCATCAGCAAGCAGTTTGTAGAAAATATTTTCAAGTTGCAGTGGAAGTACTTTAGATGAAACACCTCTTTTCTCTAGATCATACTCCATCTGAGTTAAATCTTTCATCAATTCAAACACTCCTGTAATGTTCTGGCTATTCTGATTTTGCTTAAGTATATCAAGGAGAAGCTCAGACTTAAGATTTGCAACACACAATGGGTCGTCTCTACTCTCTGCTCTTGGTTCTGGTGAATTATTCGTGGAAGAAATTCCAGCGGAGTCACTGATCTTACAGTCGCTGGGCACACTAGATGCTTCACTCACCAACTGTGATGCGCTAAACCTTTTAATTAAGCTTTGAATTAAAATTTTAGTGTCTGCACAGACTGAATGTTCTCCAACCTCTTGAGGATTCACATGACCTTCTTTTAATCTACTTTTTAAGATGTTCTTTACATCCTCAACAAACACCTGAGATAATTCAGGAACCCGAACCTCCTTTTCTGGGAATCCCGGAGAGAAGTCTTCTTCTTTTTGTGGCTGTTGATCAATTATTTCTGTCTTTTTGTTAATTTCTAAGAATGAGTAGTCAGTGCTTAAAGTATTACTTATTTCATTTGCACATAGTCCCGATGATACAAAGTCAGTATTTTCCCCAAGGTCTTCCACATTTCTAAGAGGTAAAGTTGAAAATGTGCTTTCATTCCTTTCTGGTGTGAACTGAGGAATATCCATCCCTCCTTCTGAGAGACCTTCTTTAGTACAGAGATCATTCCGTTGAACCGTCTCATTTAGAGGTGAATCTTCTTGGGTAAGGGTGGCCTTCTCTTTTGCATTATCAACTCCTAATTGTAAGTGTTTTTTCATGGGAGGGGAAGCTATTAGAGTATAGCTTGGGGTATCTTCATTTGGTTTCAGTATGTCTTTTGCTTTTACATGTTTTGCACAATGTTTTAAATAAGTAAAGAGATCAGGCTCTTTCTCAGGTTTGTCAGTTAATAAATCTTTCTCAGTACTTGTATTCCCTTGAGACAATATAATGTCTGAAGTAATGTCACTGATCATTTTGGAAACCGATGAGTCAAATATTTCTTCAAGATTCTCAAATTGGACAGGACTTTTACTAACCATTGTTTGTAGACTTTTTGGTTCATCTTTGAGAGTTACAGTTGCTTTTTTAAGGCTTCCATTTTGATTATGTTCTTCATTGTCTGTGCTTTGCAGAAATGGAAACTGACTATTAACTAAATCATGACACTCACTTGTACTTTCATTAGGCAAAAGTTTGAGATTTTTGTTATCATCTACTAGGCCTTCTGTAAGCCCTTCTCCTTTACCTGAGCAAATTTTATGAATTGATGTTTCATCTTCTATTAATGTATTGTTTTTGTCATCTCCCTTTTTAATTAGCTCTCTTCCATTCCCTTGACGATCTTTAACAGGTACAGAGGCAGAGGATGACGAATGGCTTTCCTCAGCAGGTTTTCTTATTAAATCTGGCTCAGAACAAATGATTTTATCAAAAGATGAGTCAACTTGATGCATCACATTCTCAAAATATTGATTATCTTTCATAGAATCAGCAGATTCTGGCCCTTGAATCAACTTAACCTTTTTGTTCACTACATCATCACCTAATTCGGAAGTTGAAGTGATATTATTATGTAAAATACCTACAGGGCCAAGGGTGTGTTCTGATTCAGTGTCTTTAATGATAGGCAGCAATATATCCTTAAGGGCCATTTCATGATTCAACAGAGTTTCTTTGCTTTTACTAATAAAATCAGTTGTATATTCTGGAAGATTGCTTCTTTCGGTAACTAAGCTACTTTTACTACTTGATTCTAGTTGTAAAACATCTACACTTTGCTGTTTTTCTAAAGAACTGTAATCGTCCTTTTTATCCATGAAAGCCATTTTATCAACACTTTGATATTGATGGCTGGTCTCCTTCTCATTCGTGATGGTAGAACACAACTGGATATCCATACCTTGGGCCTCATCTCGGCATGTGGGCTTTTCATTCTCATCTCCTACTCCTTCTTCTTTATCATCATCATCATCATCATATTCATCATCTTGATTACTGTCATATACATAATCCTCATAACTTTCTTCATTTTGCATAGAATCTAAATGATTAGTATCAGATGTAAATTCTTGTCCAGTTACATACTCTTTTCTCCCTCTCCAACAGCAAGTGTCGTCAAAATTTAATGAAGCACTGATGCTCTCTTTTCTTCTTACAATTTCATAATCAGTCAGTGAGCCAGACTCAGCACCCACAAGGTTATTTGCACTTTCCCTTTCTGATATGATTTCCGGCAACTGTTCATTGACCTTGTATGAGCCAACTGAATTTGAATGTATTCTTTCACCAGGATCTAATTCAGCTTTCTCAGTACCTATGACAAAATCCTGAAGAGACTGTGCTTTTCCCCTCACACTTAAGCTATCAACTAGTTGCCCCTGAATCACCGCAGAATTTTCATTCTCTTTGGAAACATCATAAAAAACATCACCAGGAGAAGCAGCCCCATCATTTTCCTTCTGCAGCATATCATAGTCCTCAGGTTGCAGACAATCACAATCATCATCTTTAAGAAGTAGAGAATCATGGTCATCATCTTCAAACAAGGGAGTATCATAAAAATCATCATCGCTATCAGTGTCTGTCTCTGTGCCACTCTGGTGCTCATCCAGTAGTGATGTTTCATAGTCACCAGCACTGACAGTTTCTTCAAGCAATGATGTGGTGCACACCTGAGATGCACTGGCATTATCAATATCGCCCCTTGAAGCTGTGGCACAGGAGTTCTCTTTGGACTCATTTTGCTTGTCTTCAGGTTTCTGCTGAGAAGCAACATGCATTTTTTCATCTTCACCATAAGTATCTGAAACATATTTATCATTGTGATATTGTACCTCAAGATCACTATAACCAATATTTAAAGATTTCTGTCCAGATTTCTGTTCTACCTGTAAACTGATGTTTATGGGTGCAATTCCCAGAAACTGGTCATGAAATTTTTCTCCCATTCTTTGACCCCATAACATGGTTTGGTCATCGGATGGCAATGTAGAGACTTCACATTTATTTCCATTGCTCTCTGTGGTGTGTACATCTTTAAAACTTCCCTGATCATTCCTTAATTTATCTTGACTTAACAGGGCACTCAGCCTGGGGGAGTAGTCAAAGATACTTGAATCCCTGTTTATGTTATCTTCAATCTCTGTTTCATTAAAATCACAGCTTCTACTACCTTTTGATTTCACAATAGAATCTGTTATCAAATCACTTGCAAAATTTTGAATGTTTTTAGAATGACTACATTCATCTACAGGTTCATGTTCCTTTGTTTCAACTTGACTTTGATTTTTACCATTTCTAGGTATGTTTTCAGAGTCTTGTCTAAACATGCTAACGTCTGCAAGTCCAGGCTGTGGACGATCTGTTGCTATTGTATTTGCCAGCTTTTCTGACTGATAAAATTCACTACTGAAAACATTATTTTCCATTTCATTAAACTCTTCATCTAAGGTATTTTCAGGGATTTCTTTATGTTTAGGTTCTCTGCAATGACATTTATCAAAACTGCTTGGTGAAGTTATACGTTCATCCTTTTCTTTACTTGGGGTATTATTCAGAAATATACCAGGCAGTCTTAAGACATCAATACATTCTTTTCTGGGTGTGTCCTCATCAAATTCTGCACTACAGCCTTCCAATAGCATACCAACAGCCTCATTCAAATCTCCATCATACAGCAAAAGTCTTTGCCCGGTGTTTGCATCCATATAGCTATTAATCATCAAATAAGACAGGAATAATTTTTTAGTTTGTTCTGAGCTCTGCGTTGCCACTGGCTCTTCTCCATCAAAATCATCCTCTTCTTGCCTGTAATCATGGACTGTAGATGGTTGGAATTTACAAAAAGAGAGCCACCTTCTGGCATTTTTACAAGCTTCTAAATCTCCCAAGTCTGGCATTTTATCAGGAAGTATTATGTTTTTTAAGATCGATGCCGTGTCATTATCTATAATTCCTAGTTGCTGAGCAACATCCAAACCAATGACCTGAGAAGTTTCTGGAATATAAAGAGCAGCTATTTTCTGCCTACCATCCAAGATTTTGTATGCTAATTCATTTGTAATCAATTTTTGCTGCAAGGAAGAAGACGTGGGAAATATTTCACCAGAGTGAGGCCAAATGAGTCCAACATAGCTTCGCTGAGTCTCTAGTACCAAAAGAGCACTGCTCGAAGTTATTAAATCACACTGGACTGCTTCATCTACAGTTAAACGTTTAGCAGGGTTTGAATGGATGATTCCACCTGTCTGAACCTGATATGTGAGAATACTGTTAGCAGTGTCTCTGTCAATCACCCCTTCCGCCATAGCTTCTTCAACAGTCATTCTTTGACCAGAGTTGCAATTGATCAGACCTCCGGAAAGAAGCTGTGCACCTAATAACCTAAACATGGTTTCACGGTCTATGAGACCTTCATGAGCCGCTCTCAGAATGCTGATGTTTCTTCCACATTTTAATGTTATTCTTCCCCCTTCTTGTGATCTGACAGGTAGAAGCCGCATCCCAGTGTTTTCCTGTAAAATACTTCTTTGTATGATATCTATTAAAGACACCCTCTCAGAGGTACAAGGATCAATAAGATCTCTGCACATATTTTGCCTTTCCAGGACTTTAGAAAATAATGCTGAGGAAATCAAGTTCTGCTGGAAAGCTTGCTGTAGGGTCAACTGTTCTCCTGTTGCTGGAATAACTAGAAAGCCTGTACAAAGCAGTATCTCAAGAACTCTGATGGCCATGGATTCTGATATCACACCTTGAGTCAGAGCATCCAGCACTGGAATTGTGTTAGGTGATACAGCAGAAATAACCTCCTTTGCTTGATTCAGTTCTGTGAGTTGGCACAGAACTTGTTCATCAATGAGGCCATGACTTTCAGCACCTTTGAGGTCAAAGCACTTTCTTAATTCTGGTGAAATTAGGCCAGAAATCATTAGCTGTGTCTCAAGCAACCTGATCCCTGTGTCATAGTCAATGAGGCCTCTTAAAACTGCCTGAAAGACTGAAAGGACTTCTCCAGTTGTCTGGTCAATGGTGCCTGCAATCACTTTATCCAGCTGAAAAGAAATACAAAATTCTCAGGTCAGTCTGTGATTCAAGAGTGGGCAGAGTTTCTTGAAACTTAGTTTGCATTTTGTAAAATAAATGCTCTTCAACATAAAAATCCTCTACTTACCAAGGCGCGGCAATGCTGTGAATGTTAGGCAGCTCAAATGCACAAGTGATCTATGTCAGTGATCTATTCAACAGCACAGGATGTGATAAAAGCTTTGAAAACAACATGCATCTGTGAATTGAAAACTTAATATTGTGTACATTAACAAGGTTAGTGAGGACACAACAGAGTAAATGATAGTGAGAAAACAGAACACATACCTAGAAGGCCATCATGCTTTCTGCAATTGGATGAGATTAGTCTACTAACATGAAAAAGATTATCAGACCCCATGCTATTGATGTTTACAGCATACAGACTTCCTCAGACAGTTGAAAACTAATGAACCAGAAAAATTGTTGCATACCCCCAAAATAGGACAAATAATGTATAAAGTATTCCAGGAGTAAGGGAAATGGATATAGAGATAATTTTTTAAATACTGAAAACTGTGTTGAATACTGTGAATGTGTATTATCTATCAAGTTATAAAAGTTTAAGGACAGGCCGAATTTTAAGTGAATTCTGTTATACTTTAACAAGATATTAGGGCATCCTCACTATAACACACGGCCCAGTATTACTCAAATAAATTTCATGGATATCTCTGACAATCAAACAAATCCCGTAACACTCCAATGTCACCTTTAGAGATGACTCCAGCTATTTTACAACATCTGCAAATCACCTAATGTAGCAGCAGAAGAATGGCTTTTAAAGAGGAGAGTTAGAAAAATGAATGATTCTTTTCTTTTACCATGCAAGGCAGAGATTAAGATGTCACAGAAACAGATGACAGCAAGTGTAAGATCGCGTTTAATAAACATTAAAATCTCCAAATACTTAAATAAACCATCCATGTTTTTTCCATGGACACAATTCAAAGCCATTTCTTTACTACTGATATATAATCCTACAATCATGCAATAAAACTGAGAATCTTGAAACAGCTTCATGTTTTAAATAAAAAATATTACCTTCTCCTCTACCTTTATATCTTCTATGGTTTGTGATTCTTGTAGTTGTTTCAGAGAATCACTAAAGAATAAATTATAACTTTCTTGAAGAGTTTTCACTTGTCTTTCCAATTCATTTCTTTCTTCATCTGTCATTCTAAAATAACCAGAAAGAATGAAAAGAGGAATGCAAATCTTCAAGTGCTCAAAATGACATATTAGACTCAATGATTTTATAACCTAGAATACTCTTCTAAATAAGTATACAGTCGTAGACTAAAATAAAACCTCAGAAACAGATTGCTTAGGTCTTAGAATGGTAGTACACGAAAATTAAAGATGGCCCTGAATACATCTAGGAATCCTTTCTTGCCAAAAAAAGAGACTGAAGGATAGGGTGTAAACTAATATAATAGCACCTCCCTAGCTTATACGAGTTTCTAAATTAACAAAAGAGAACGCTTCCGTTGTTAGCCCAACATGAAAAAGGCATAGTGAGGTACCATTACTCAAGATGGAACTTGTTTAAGCCGAAGGATGAATAAAGAGAAAATTTACAAGGAAATTAACCTGATTCTCTAAGGTACAATACAAAGTCATTACGGAATAATCCTAAGGAGGACAGCCGAAAAAGTTTCAAGAAAAGGAGAGATTCCTTCCAGGCCTGAGCTATTAGCTAAAATATAGAAAGTGCCATATCACATAAAGTAGGAACAAAATATGAGAAAATCAGGTTGCCACAGGTCTCAGCTAAGAAAATAAAGAACATATTCACACACATTTTCTAATAGGTACATCTCAGAGAGTACCACCTACTATTGAGACTTGGTTTGGAGTCCTCACAACTCACCAGCTACTGATCCTAAACCTCTCTAAGCCTGTTTTCTTATCAGTAATATGTGGGGATAATAGTACATTTCAGACTTTTGGTAAAGACTACAAGTGACTAAAAGTGACAATAAAATTGCTAACTTTATAATCTTATGTTATTACTTCACTTGGTAAGTTTGTGATTGAGTTCCATTTTAAAAATCTCAACTAAAACTTGCCCTCTTCCATTTTGCTGAACATTTTTAAGACCACTTCCCTACCTCAAATAAAAGAGCTAATGAAAACTAACTTACTTGTCTCCATGTTTAGCCAAAAACAGCTGCATGGTTTGAAGTGCCTCAGATAATTGTTCCTTTTTGGTTAGTATTTCTTCACTGGAAATCTGCAAGGTAAGGAAAACACATTTAAACTCTCCCCTCGTAAAGACTAGGCAATGAGTTTATGGCCATGCCACCCTGAACATGCCTGATCTCATCTGATTTCAAAAGCTAAGCAGGGTCAGGGCCTGGTTAGTACTTGGATGGGAGACCACCTTGGAATACCAGGTACTGTAGGCATTAAAAATAAATAAAGACTAGACAACAATAACTTTAAAAAATTAATCAAGTTCTCATTAAGACCTAAATGAGGTCTATTTTCTAGGTGACCCAACTCAATAACCCATTATTTATTATCAGCCTATAGGCCTGAGTAATAAGAATACTTTATATTTAGAATGCATGATTAAGGAAAACCTCTCTCTTTCTCTCTAACCATAATATCATCATTTTCATGAGGAAGTAATAAAGCATTATATGGTCTTTGTATTTGTCCCAACCAAACCATAAATGGAGGTTGCCTTAACACCCCAGGTGGCCAGAGGCTAAGCACTGGCCTAATGTCATCCTTGTACATCGTGGTACACAAAAATATTCGTGAATGAGGAACACTACTCCTAATGAGTATCTTCCTCCAAGCTCCAGATACAATGCTTCTTTTGAAAAAATTATGATGACAGTATTAATCTGTAGGTCTGCAGACAAAGACTAAATAACCCATTATTTATTATTTTTACTGCTAAGACTGTCACTAGTGAAAATTGCCTGTGATGGTCAGAGGAATAAAACCAAACTGTTTTAAAGAAAGCTGTTAACACTTTCTTCTAATTCCTTAGTATATCATTTCTGAATGCCTAATACCAGAAGTAAATTGTCATTCTTTTAAAGAAGCAGAAATGAGAGAAAATGATAGGCCAATGAAAAGGTATCTGTTTCCCCTGATGTATTTTAGAGTCAATTTAAAGTCTACTTTTCATGACTATAGGTAATAATAAATTCATATTAATATTTTGAAAAACATTTATTATTCATATCAAATTGTCTCCAATTCCTTTGAGAGATCAAGTGTTAGAGATTTTTATAATTTAGGTCATAATCTGCATTTTAAAAGTATCTAATTGTAAATCTACTAGGTCTAAAACAAATCTAGTAAAATTTTGGAGACAAAAAGTACACAATGAAAAAATATCAAGGGTTTATAATCCACTGTTCTCAAAAGAAACTTGTTCTAAGAAATCCTTGCTAATGTTTACATCCCTATTTTAGTTCTTTTCCTATTTGACAAGGCAGGTGGGGATATTTTAAACTAAATATTTACATAGAATAATTGAAGGATTTCATTTAAAACATCAAATGTAATTGCTTTCCAACTTCGCATTTCTTTCTTACTACGTGAAATATAGCACACAGGACTGTGAGCTAATATGGCTTTATTTCAATTGAATAATTCGGGTATATACTCAGGACTGAAAACTTCTTCAAGGGGGAGCTCCAGATAAAGTACCTCATATCATAGGGAAAATTAGACAAGACAATGAAGTTTTCCCCTATTTGATTATGTCAATAATGTCCGTCAAATGATGACAAGTGAGTACTGATGCTGAGCTAGGAGGGGAAACTAATGATAGTTAATAATAACCTCTATCATTTCCAAAGGTCAGGCAGGGGAAGGAGGGCAGTGCAGAAAAAGTTTTTGAGAGAAATGCTGCTTAACTTCTTAATAGAAAATTTAAAAAATAAAGCAGCAATTCATGCGCTATCACTAGTAGCAGCAGCAGCAGTAACACTGAAATTTATACCTTAACAATCAATGCCCTTAGAGCTTCAAGTAGAGGCAGTCCAATAGACACCATGGAGCACTGACATTTCAGGAGTCAGAGCTATCCAGCTAACGCCAAATAGTTGGGGCAGAAGATAGCCCACAGAACTAAAAAATGCATATAGGAAAGGGCAAAAATCTAGAATTTCCAGTGAATGACTGGAATACACTTTTTTATAAATTAGGTCCAGAAAGGCACAACTAAGATCAGTCTTCAAAAATGTTAACATCTTAGGTTTGTGTTTTTGTAATTCTTGAAAGTTTTTGTTTACATTAATAAGAATAAGACTGCTTACATGTATGATGTAGTGTGTGGATATACTGTGGGCACAAAACAGGATAACTCTACTCTTCGGCAATTATCATAGTAATCAAGGAGCAGATCTAACTATGAGGAAAAGCAGCACGATGTATTAGTTTACTAATAACAAGACCAGTATATATAGTTCAGGCTTTGGACTATATTGTGATTTGTTGGGCAAGTTACTTAATCTCTTTGATCTTCATTTATAATTGCCTAGAAAAATGGGGAGGAACAAGGTAAAGAATTCAACATTTAGGTGGACTGTATCATCTCAGTAAATTCCGCCCACTACTATTATTAACCAGGACCTCAGTGAATACCTTTTGCTTAGAGAAGGGAGACTTTCCAGCCTTCTCTCCATCTCTCAATGTCTTGCTGATATTTGATACCCATTTCTGTAATTCTTTGGCTTTTTCAACATGCTCTTTCTTTTCTTCTTCCAGTGACTTCTGACAGGTGTGAGTAGTAAAAAACATATTCCAGTCAATGACCACGCTATTAAATTGACCTCTCCACAGAAAACAAGAATGTAAAAATGTGTTTTCATCGCACACGGGTTACTGAGATCTTTTATTCATTCATTTAACCATGTTTATTATGTCACATAGCAGATGTACTTCCAAAATGTTTATGGTATCAAAGGAAGTTATGATTATTCCTTAATGAGCTGTCTAACCTCCCAGCTGGTAAATCAAGACGACAAATAAAATACTTCAATTTTATTGACGAAGCACTAGAAGATCAAACCTTGAATTGCTGCCTTTGCATTAGCATTACAGTCACAATTGTCTTAACAGAAAAGTATAAGACAATGGAAAGCTGAAATAGAGAATATATACACATATGTGAAAAATACATGGAATGAAGAAAACTCCTCCTCTTCCAATACACGATACACTCATAATGCTGCTTTTAAGTGTGAAGTCTAACTAGAAATTAGAGATTGTGGTAAACATTTAATATGTAAAGGTTAACATTTAATATGTAAAAAAGGTTATTATACATAGGAAAATAAAAAACTTTTTCATTTTTCAAGGCAATCTGAGACACTCTACCCTGAAGGATGTGGGAAAGAATTTATATCTCTCTCTTTGAGTCCATAGTGCTTTTTGAAGTGCTTTTTCAGTGAGTGTAAGGGATCATTTAATAAATGGGAATCCTAACATTAGGCTGGATCTATCTAGTGATGGAGAGTTCTGTTGGAGTTCAGGCTTACCCCATATCTGAGGTAATGTACTTTTATTTTAGTGTGGGCAAGATAAAAACTATGAATCTCAAAGCTAAATGGAACCATTTTAAGAGCAGTAAATCTTTTCTTAATTTCAACTTCAAAATTATTCTTTCTTGTGAACAGTCAACTATTCTCATCCCTCCAGAAATAAACAGCACTTTGAGTATGTGACACAATTACTAGACTGTGTATTCAACTGATTTCATGCTCTGGACAGATCACACCAATGAGAGAGCATCACCCCTGTGCAAAATTATTTCAACGTATCCTATTATGAAGAATAGTAGAGGCTAGAAATTCCTGTCATCAAGGGTTCAGATACTTCTAAGAGCTTAAGCCCTGTGCGAAAATCAAAATCTGCTTTTTCTAAGGCTTCTTTATACGTCAACTTTCTTTTTGTTTGGGGACATATTATATTTCTGACATATGACTTCTGATCTTTGAGTTTTGTAGCAAGGAAGACATCTATAATACCTACTTGGAGAGCCTCTTCTATTGACAACCTGGAGTGAACCTGTGGCTCTATCAACCCCCCTGTCAAGTACTGAAATTCCAAACATCTGATCCCCATTTCCTTACTTATGATATTTGCATTCACAGCTTCCACCACTGACATCACTTTGCTAGTGACGGGATGGGCGATCCCTGTCATCACTAATTCACACTGTCGCAGCTGCTGGGCAAACCCCTCATCAACAAGGCCTCTGTGCAAAGCTTCGGCCACCCGGTACTTTTTGCCTGTAAGAGGATCAATTATCCCCCCTGTGCTGACTTGGGCTTCCAGGCATCTGAGGGCAGTAACTCTATCGATCAAATTTCTGCGGGAGGCCTTTAGGACAGAGATCCTTTCTCCACTAGTAGTCAGCCAATACCCTGCAATAGGACTATGCAAATCCTTCTTGGGAACTAATCGACTCAGCAAGGAATCGGCAAGTTCTGTAAGTGTGATGAGGCCTTCCTGATACTTTTGGACCAACGCTTTGTCAACTGTTCCCTGCTCTACGGCCTCATTGATATTGAACTGTAATCCTGTTTTAGTATCAGTCAGCATACGAGAAGGATGCCCATAGGATTCAAAAAACGTGGCTTCCCTCCACTGATACTGCTGCCCTGAGAGTTCAAGATACGTACTTTTTTCAATCAAGTTTCTCTGGAAAGCCTCGTATGCAGTCAGTTCTGCTCCTGTCTTAATATCTACTACAGAAATTCTATGAGTTTTCGCTACATTGAGATTAGAAATGTTCCTCTCCCCAAAAGGAAACAGAAAGCACTGGCAATCTACGTCGAATACACACATTTGTAGTAATTCTGAGTAATACAGAGCTTGCTTGTTATTGGGATTAGGAAAAACTCTTGTGTTGCTTGATGGCTCATGCAAAAATTGTAGGATGGCATTATTTAGCAACCCTTGCTGCAGAGCAATTTCTGGAGGAACACGAATGCCTCTCACAGGGTCAATGATTCCCCCGCTGGCAATCTGGGCCTCCAGGATGTGTTTGCCTTTTTGTCTGTCAAGCATTCTATTTTCCATAGCTTGAAACACTGACAATGTCTTAGAAGAACAAGAATATCCCAGGGCTGCCTTCTCTGCCTCAAGGAGCCTAATTTTAAAATCAGGGTCAACAATTCCTTTAAGGATGGCATCTTCAACAGAATATGTCTGACCTGAGATGGGATCAATTATAAAACCTGTTGCAGCCTGAGCTTCTAAAAAGGCTAAAGCCATCATTTTGTCTATGATGATTTCCTTGGCTGCTGAGGCAAATGAAATCTTTTCTTTCGTGGATTCCAGA
Source organism: Rousettus aegyptiacus (assembly GCF_014176215.1). Classification (NCBI taxonomy): domain Eukaryota; kingdom Metazoa; phylum Chordata; class Mammalia; order Chiroptera; family Pteropodidae; genus Rousettus; species Rousettus aegyptiacus. Next base: position 110,053,690 of record NW_023416284.1, read on the forward strand.
TAAAGCCCTGCGATTGAGGTGGCTTTTGTCAAAAACTTGCTAAGAGTTTTCTGAACTTCTTCGACAGTCTTAAGACCAAGTCGCAGCTGCTCAATTGTTTTCATATCCAGAAGCTTAGCTTCAACCAACTGTCTGGCAGTCACAGTGTGCCGGAGTCCTTGGAATTTAAATTCATCATCCCTAACCGAGCATGCGTGATCACCACTGAAGTTCTGGAAGGTCTCTGGTTCTAAGCCTTTCTTAAGAAAATCTCTCTTGAGTCCACCAGATGCTCTGTACCCTTCAAGCATCCATTCTTCAGCACTGGAAACTGAGTTCTTTTCTTGTTTTAATGTTGTGACTTCTGTATGCATATCATATTGCTTGTTCTTAGCTATCTGTAACAGGAATTTATAAGATGTTAAAAGTCACCTAAAGAACATTAAATCACTTCACCCATTCTTAATCCAAATATAATTTCTAGAATGACAAAGATGAGACAAGTAAAGAAGATAAAGTTTTCAAACCAAAGAAGGTTCAGAAACAAACAATACTATTCTGAGAGTCTAATGGTAACTTCAGATGACAATTAAGGTATTAAAACAGTATGTTTTAAAATGACTGAAATAAAATTTGCACAGAGAACATGTTAGAAATTAAAGATAACTGCCTGGTTTTTCTAGCTTTTTTTATGGTCATATTTTTCAGAATATAATCCCATAGTTATAACAATAAAATTGTTATATCTGTCTGTTTAACTGGAATTATTTAAAAATTAAAGATTGATGATTTTTAGTAAAGATTCAGATAAATCTCTAGAAAATTATAGCATTATTTTCTGTCAGAACAACAAAGAGCCAACAATCACACTTAACATTGTTAAAAAATTTGGTCTAGCAGAGAAAGGAAATGAAAGGACACTTGACATTAGGTAGCTGATAAAGACTCAGAATCCAGATTATACCTCTAAGGGTGCCAAAAGCTTCACCAGGTCCGTTTCACATTTGTCTTCTTGACATCTAACAAGTGGTCTGGAATTGTACAGAGCTTGATCTCTTATCTTCTCTATTTCCGATAGTCTTGAAACAGGGTTTTTCTCATCAAAAGTTATCTGTAATTCGGTGCTTGTTTGAGAAAAATACTCAGAGTAACACTGCTGGCTTTTCTCTCTCTCCATTGCAGGCCCTGATGGCCAGCGCTGGACGTCATTGGGTATCGGTTCAACCCGATGTTGCCATTTTTCTTCCGACTGCTTTGGTTCTTGGGCCCATCTCAGCAGAGGCGATCTGGCCGTTGGCTGAAGCTGTCCTGTACTCCTAGAAGAGAAGTCTCCGGAGTGTTGACACTCCTTCACTGCCACCTCAAAATCTGGTTTGAAGGTACAGTCTTTGGCTGGGCTCTTTTTTTGGATTTCACACTGGAGCAAAACTAACTGATGTTCATGTTCCTTTATCTGTTGATCCATTTTTTGCTTCAGGTTTTCCACTTCATGTTTCTGGGCCACCAGCTCCTTTTCAAGCTTCTGACATTTCTGGTAATGATTCACTTCCACATTCTGCCCTTGTTGGATTTGCTCACGATATTGTTGAAGCTGTCTTTCAAGTTCTCTAATATTTGTTTCATAGAGCTTAGCATTCTCTTGAGCTCTGCAGTTTTCTCGCTGAAGAGATACAAAGTCAAGCTTGATGCCTGAAATATCATTTTCAGTGATAACTTTAGAGTCCATCAATTTTTCCATCTTTTTCCGAAACTCCTCTGCTGAACGTTTAAATTTTTCAGATTCTTCCTGAAAAAGAACCATCTTTCTGTGGGTCATCTGTTCCTCTATGGTCTTTAAGTGAAGTTCATCTTGTACCTTTTTCAACCTGTTATTTAACTCTTGCACCTGAGCTTGCTGTAGCTGTGCTTTCTGCTCCCCCAGTCGTTTTTCCTCTTTGGAAGCACTCAGCTCAGCATTCAGATTTCTAACCTCTTTCTCAGTATTCTGGATGATAATGTTCTGCTTGTCACACTTCTGCTTAAATTCACTTACTAAGTTTTGACTTTTGGCCAGGTCTTCTTCTAGACACTTAATTTTTTTATGGAAATCCTGTTCTGTTTTCGTCTGTTTATGCAAGTGCTCATTCGTGTTGCGTAGCTGATCTTTAAAACCATCTGCCTGAATTTTCAGCGCTTCGCATCTTTGCTGGATAGCTTGTTTCTCTAAAACCACATTTGCCGATTGCGCTTGAATTCTCTGCATCACTACTTTGGTTTCATTATTCTGCCTAGTAAGCTCGTCTACTTTTTGTTTTAGCATTTCTGCGCACTTATTACTTTTCTCCAATTCTTCATTAAGCTTTTGGATTTTATCATTATTTTCTTTTTCAGCTTTAATATTTTGAAGCAACTGTGCATGGCTTTTCTCAAATTGTTCTCTTAGATGATCTGATTTTCTCTGACAGAACTGCATTCTTTCATTAGAGAATTCCTTCTCACCCTGAAAAGAATTAACTTGTGAATTTAAATGCTGAATACTCTTCTCAGTTATAGCATGTGCCCTAGTGATCCTGTCTACTTCTCTTTGCAGTTTCCCTTTTTCCTGTTGAAGAGATTCTAATTCTACTTCATAATTATGCTTTATTTTTTTAAGATCATTAGCTTCTTGCATGACTTCTTCAGCTTTATCTGTGGTTTGGTTCAACTGCCGACTCAGTTCTCTGAGCTGCTGAGAATACCCTTCCTCTACCTGGTCCTTCCTTTCCAACTCTAACTTAAGGCACTTTAGTGAATTATTGGTTTCATCTAGTTTTTCTTTTAGCAAGCGAGCCTTTTCCTCAGATGAAGTTTTTTCAAGCTGGAGGGTATTGAGTTCATACTTCAGCTCTCTCATGTCTTTTTCAGCCTTCCTATTGGCGACTATTAGCTCATCTACCTGCTGTTTGAGTTCTTCTGCTTTCTGTTTGTCGTGCTCCTTGTACGTGATGGCACAAGCTGGCAACATATTTTCTCTACATGAATACTGAATTTCAGTTATTTTTCTCCTTGCTTCCGATTCAATTTTCTGCTTTTCTTTCAACTGCTTCTCTGCTATCTGTTTTTGAGATGCTAGATCTTTTTCCATTTGCTTTATCAGCTTCAAGAGTTCTTCCTCATTGTCTCTCTTTCTTCTTAATTCTTCCATTAACTTATTTTTTTGTTGCTCCATGTCACTGAGACTTGAATCTTTTCTTTTCAGATGATCTTCCAGTGTTCTCCTTGTAAAGGTGTTTTCTTCTAACTGATTCCGGAAATTCAGGAGGTTTTCTTCCACTGCCGCTCTTTTGGCCTCGGCGTCTGCCGTAAGCCGCCTCACCCGTTCCAACTCCCGCTCCGCAGCTTCCTTCTCTCTCACGATGGTCTCAAGTTCCCTGCGGTACTGCTTGGCCTCGCTTTCAGCCCTGATTTTCTGCAGAGCGATGTCTTCTACGTTTCGCTGCTGCTTTCTCAATTCATTTTCTGCAGCCTCCTTGACCTTTGGAAGTTCTTCCTCTACTTGGGACTTTTGTTTCTTTAGTTCAGCTACCATTCTCTCCAATTCACCTATCTTTCCTGTAAGTTTGCTATTCTCAATCATTGTTGCCTTCTGACGCTGAAGCAGATCTGAATATGCCCCATGTTCAGAAGTCTCCTTACACCTTTTAATCTATAAGAGATATTTAAAGTGTCAAATCTGTTCTATTCAAATTTTTCTCTAAAAATATGAAGCAAGGCTCATAAAAGAACTTGCAAGAACAAGTGAACCCAAATGCAGAATAAGTGCTACTGCTACTACCTACCACCACCATCGCCACCATCGCCACCATCACCACCATCACCATCACCAGCTTCTTCATAGAGGCAGCTTCAGAAAGTCAGCAATAGGAGAAGACAAAAACTAAGTTTTCTAAACTGAAGATTCTTTTTTTTTTTTTTTTCTCTCAAGACTAATTTTGTTTCAAAAATTAGCAAGCTCAGGATTCTAAATCAAGAAGGGACCTGATGACATATAGCATGATCCCAACCTTTTACAGATGAGGAAACTGAGGTACAGAGAGGTTAAAAATGATGAAGTGGGAACTAAAACTTTCACAACAGTGCTCTTTCTGCTCTCACACAAAACTTAGTCCTACAAGCTTAGAAGAACATACAACAAACATACAACAATCAAATTACAATAAAGAATTTAGTTTTCAACATCCAGCTCAATGAAAATTTAAAAAAAAAATGTTTACATTCCTCTGTTGTATGGTTAAAAAAAAATTCAGAACTTTGGAACAGATAGCTAAATCAGGAAATAATACTTAACACAGGGAAGGAAGAAAATTATACAAAAACTTCTTATTTCTAAAGTCAAATTTCTTACTTGTTTATACTTGCCAGATTACGACAATTATAACCAGAATTGCTAATGCAAAGGCAGCTATTGTCTCTGCTGGCTTTAAAAAAGATGTGCTTCATATACTCACAGATTTTTGTTGCTGTTGTTAATGATATGCCTCATACGAATCCACCTTGACGAGTACCTTTAGCTACTCCATAAATATAAAGATATTTGTTAAATATAAATATTTTTAAAATATACTTAGGGATTTAGCTCCGATGTATAGAATAAAATATTTAAAAAGATGTTTTACTCTGTTAATGATAGAATCAATCTCAGCTGGGAGGAGCACACTTTGCATTGATTACAGAACTATATGATCAGGGCTGGCTTTTAATTACAATTTAATTTCTCTTTGTTAATACCATAAGGTTGTTAGCTTCATATCATCAACTCAAAATCATCACCATTAGAAACAATTTAAACAGGAGTAGAGATATTATTCTAGACAGACTTTTCTTGGGGTGAATTTCAATAATTAAATTTACCTATAGACTATATATCTTATTTTGCTTCCTCTCATTTCTTTCTCCAATAATTGTGACAAAAATTTCAGTTGTTTCTTTTGCTGAACTAAATATGGTTTATCATAAAAATTAATATAAAACAAATCTCATCACAAGCTGCAATACTTAGTGCTCTATTTTCTTTATTTTGTTATCAGGGTCAACTCTTAGTGACAAGGAAGCATTTTATCGGCTTAAACATTAAATTTTAAAAAATGTTTTAGTAGTTGATTTCTAACAGGGTCTTTCTCAGTTCTCTATTAAATCTCATTTAAAACAGTTGTTGCTGAGAAGTTTTGAGCCTTTTTTTCCTTAGGCATGTTCTGAGGTTTAAAAACCTGAAAATTCTCTCAGAAAAAAAAAGTCTGTTGATGAACTTTCAGTATCTTAAGTAAAGCCATTTTACTGACTGTTAATAATCTCATTTTGTCTACATAACTGGATTTTTTTTAGCAAATACTAAAAAAATTACCAGAAAGAATTCAGTCCTATTGCAACTTTGCTTTCTTGTAGATCTCAAACTTATTCATACAAAAACAACTCCTTCAAGGAGACAAACTGTCTTTTAATCTCAGCAATTAATATTTAATATATTTTGCTCTCAGTATAAGCTAGGAAATATCTAATCCATTTAATATCCATTACAGATATTCCACTTACTTTTCTAATTTGGTATTATCTTCTGAAATTAAGTTGCATTTCACTTTGGTTTTATGTTTGTTATGGAAAATGCCACTCTCAGACCACGGTTTTTCATGTGGGTCTTCAAAGACTTGGTTCCAGAAACACTACTCTTTGGAGTCTAGAAACTGAGCTATGTATCTTTTACAAGACATTCTATTAATATGATTCTTAAGTGGTAAATTTTTATTCAGGCATTTTTAAAAATCTATTTTAAATTATAGTCTTTGCAAGAGTCTTCCATAAACCATATTGTTTTGACTTTCAATTAACTATAATTCTTTTATATTTCAAAGGATGATTAACATAATTTGTATATATTCAGGCTTTGTGAATTATCATTTGGTTCTATCAACTTTAGTATTCTGCCTCATCAGATAAACTGAGCAAAGTGGCTCATATATATGTAATCAGATATACAAGAAAGGAAAAGGACTTATTTTATTTTACATTTAACTATTAGATATACAATTTAAAAGGCTTGCATACCATTTAACATGGAATTGTATCTCTTAAAAAGTAAAAACATTTTTAAAATTATGGACGTTCTTTCATAGATGAGAGATGTATGCCTATTATTTTGATGGTAACAAATATTCTGCTTCTCCTTTCTAAGCACAAAGCTAGTTATAAAGACTTGCAATTAGCTATGTTAGTGATTTAGTTGCAGAAAACTGTTAACACTGAACAGACTAAAATAGTTTACAAAAGCAGTCACATTTTTAGAAATTGAAAGTAACATCTATTAGACATTTACTACTGTTTTGGTTCTCTCATTATATGAATAGTTATACTAAGTATAATCATCTTCAGAATTTCAATAACTATAATTTAAAATGGCTAATGCCCCACAATTTACTAATTTTATCATTCAGTCTACTATTTTTGTCTGTTCTGAGATCAGGAATAGAAAGTATATCAAGATAATAGAATACAGCATAATCCCTTCAAAATTATATACAATAGCATTTTATGACAATATATTTTCATAAATAAGTCCTTACTCTTTCTACTTCAGAGTATATTTTTAAATGCAGAATCCAAGCCACAGAAGTCCTCCAAATGAGAATGATACTTAAACATTCTTTATACTATATACCATATCCTTTTGGCAAAAAAACGAAAACAAACAAAAAAACTCCATAATTCTTAAAAAGTACTATCATTTTGTACAAATACCTCCTACTTCTAAATTAATGGCTTTTATGTTTTAAATCCTTGAAGATATCAATTAATTTAAAATACATAAAAGAAATGTGTTTATGTAGTATTTCTACAGACATCATAACAGTGGTCACTATACTTCAAAGAAGTACATTCTTCAACTGGGAAACTGAAATTCTACCAAAGTGTCAGCGTTTCATAATTTAAATGCAACCATTTTTAAAAGGCATTAACACTATCATATTAGAGTCCTCAAGTGAAAAGAAAAAAATGTTTTTTCTATTTAAGAAAATCTTTAAAACAAGTCAAAAAATCCTAGGCCTCTACTTTGTCAGCATAATTTTATAATTAACTTAGTACTTACATATCAGCTATCGACTATGTAAATTTATCATGAAACCTTTTTTGTCTTCCCAGACAACAACATACTTCTTTTTACTTAGCTGTGCATAGTTAATGATTACCTCTTCCTCTTCCAGCCTCTTCAATGAATCGCCAGCAAATTTAACATATTGTGTCATGAGGGTGACCAGAGCAGTATAACGAGTCCGTAGGTCCATGAACTGCAAGGAAGGGAAAAATAACAAGAACATAACCTCCAGTTGCCCTAAATGAGCTGGGTAAATGTTAAATAGTGATTACAATGTTAAGTAGGCTTTGTGACAGCAAAGTACACAATTCCTCAATAATGGTAACTAGGTAGGAATGAGCTTATTACTGTTGTGGAAACCATACTAAGTGACAACTCTCTTCTAAATTTAATCAGGAAGCACATTTATTATTCTCTGTAATTAATAATTAATTATAAAGATTTTTCAATGGTTTCTTATTTTAAAAAACCCTTAATAAAATGTAACATTACAGGTAAAGAGTTTCTTTTAGGGATGATGAAAAAGTTCTGGAAACAAACAGTGGTCACGACATTGTAAATGTTCTAAATGCCACTGAATTGTACACTTAAATATGGTTAAAATGGCAAACTTTCCATTATGTATATTCTACCATACAAATAAATTTTTTAAAGTCTTGTTTCTCTCTTTTACACCCTCTCCTTTCTCTATTGTACTTTTCTTACCTCTTGAATAATGAGATCTGCAGAGCTCTGCATTCTTCTTCGTTTCACTGGAGATTTTTGTTGTGAATCTACCATGGCCCGGTAGGTCATTGTTTGTAATTCGTAGTCCTGGATAAAGGAATCAACAAAATTGAATTAATTAAAGCAAAGTACTAACGCTTCATTCCATAGGGATTCTACACAGAGAAATGGAACTTAGTTTCACTGAATAACTTTAAAGAAAATATTGCAAAACAACATTTTCAGGAATCTATCCATTCCTGGGATGTTTCCAAGGTGGTAATAAAATCAGAAACATTTGGGGTGCTCAGGAAAGTTCCTAAGTCTCTTTAGAAACTCATGGAAACAATTAGTACAATATGCTACTGACAGTCAGTCTCCCTTTCCTCTAGCTAGGCAATGGAACTGTGGATCCAGATGGCTAAAGGTGAGATACTGTCGATGACTTCAAAAACTAGGAGTTCTCAGAAAGATAAGAAGTTATTCCACAAAATACTCTACCATTGTTTAAGGCAGGGAGGGAGGGAAGACAAAGTGATTTAAGAAATGAAGTTCAGAGTTCTGTATCTCTTGTGTGTATGGGGGCGGGGTATGTGACCATATGCTGTGTAACATGAAGAAAATGAATGAACCAGGGGTTGTCATGTGACTCAGATATCACAAAAAATTATAGGTAACTATAAAAAGTTTCAAATGAAGATTCTCTGTTTCCACTTTTTAACAAGGAGTGAAATGACTTTCCAAGGTTTTAAAAAGGTACAATGGAGAACCACATACTTGAATATTAAACCTAATGTAAGTAACTGAATCTTACCTTCACTATAGCTGAGTACTGTTCTGCATGTTTTTGACATTCATCCATTTTGCACTGTTTCATTTCTATTTCGGACACCAGCATCTATAAATACACACAGTTTAGAAAAAAAAAATGACAAAGAACTTTAATCTATGCTATTCAACTAGTTAAGATGCTCAGAAATTAAGAAATATCCACACGTTTTAATAATACAACTCCTAGCCCTTAGCACATAGTATATAATTTGCCTTATGGGTAAATCACAAACTTCCGGATTAAGCCATAAAGTGGCCCACTTATAAGTGGGGCTTTCAAAGCAGAAATTACTGAACTCTACAGAAATTATGCAGAAGTAGACTCAAAACCCTTGGCCTCCATTCATTCCTGATCAAAACAGAGCTGGAAATTACTGGCCCCCAAGACAGAACAAAAATCTCAAAGCACTGAACTTTTTGTCAAATGTAGCTGTTCAATTTTCTACCACGAACCATTTTTATTTATTTAGGATCCCAAAAACTATTGTGACGAGCAGAGTACCAAAGACATTTCCATAACTATGATTAAATTATCACTAGGAATTTGAAAACTGCCCCAACATCTTATTCCTGATGTTTTCAAAACTGACTTCCAAGAAATCAAAGTAAGTGATATATGTACATTTGGACTACAGGATTTTAATATTTATGATTAACTCGCTACCTCCTTCCAAATAGCTGCTGGCTTTTTCTTTGAATGGAGAAAGAAAGATAAGGGTCATCACTGACCAAATGCAGACATGACCTTAGTACAAGGAATTATGTTTACATACCTTCTGTTGATTCAACTGTGTGGCTAGGGTTTTACTATTTTCAGGCTGATTTTCCTGAATCTTTCTCTGAGTAATTTCAACTTGTTGGATCCAATCATCTAAAGCATGCGAGGTATCTCTATAGCACTTCAGGGATTTGCCAATGCCTTCTAAGTCCCGTAACCTAAGAAAATCATAACGGAATAGTCATGGTTTCCAATAGTCTCCATTAGGAAGGTAAAAGCTGTAGTGAAGAATAACCGTACTACAATGAATTAAGCACAATAATAAAGGTATGTGTAAAAAATTCGAAGCTATAGTACCCTGAGGTACATCTCCAAGGACATTCCACACTGGCTTAGGCTGAATCTAAATATTTTGTTCCTGGGGTCGTATAACTGATTATCCCAGGAAAAAGTCCAAGAGACTAAAGCTAAAGAACAGGAAAACTAAAAACTTAACCATAATAATTATTAATCAGCATGTCTTGAATACTCAAAGCTTGTATCAAATAACAATTCACTTTTGAAATGACAAGGTAATTCAAAAAAACATGGACTCAGAGAGCTGTGATTAAACACTTCAGTTTCTATGATTTTATAATCAGTAAATTAAGCCTATATATCACATGTTTTATAGAGATGAGATCTATGTTTGAGGTGAGATATATATATATTTGCATTAATATAAACATGAAAATGAATGAGAAAATATACTACTTCATTTTTTTTTTTAAAGATGAGCCCTAAAAACATCCCATTTTCTCTTACTTTTTTATTTTACTCACTGGATGAATGATTTCAAAGTTCTTGTATCTTCAATAAAAATGAACATCAGATCATTATGCTTTCTTTACACCTCTTAGGTCTAGTATAGATGGCTACATACAGCCTATCAAATGCATGATCCACGTTCTTACTAAGTCTTGTTAGTTGGTAATAATTTTCAACTATTTGAATATTATGTTTGAATATTTTAAGTTGATAATAAGTAGAAAACTATATTGTTTTTCTCTTCAGAAAAAAGTAAGTAGATTAACTATACCAGTGTCAGAGTATCAATAGTATTAACAAGTAGATTAACTATACCAGTGTATCAATAGTATTAACAACAAAGAATTGAAAATATTCATTTTGAAGCTAAATATCTTACATAAATCCAACATATAAGAAAGAAATAGAAATAGGCAGAGCTCTTGCATTTAGCACAATTAACTACATGTGGAAATGAACAATATATATGAATGTTTTTTTTAAATGCCTAAGTTTATATTTTACTTAAAACACAAGAACAGACATTAAATCTGTGCTAAAACTGAACCAAAAAATGATACTAACCTGTTGTCAATCTGAACATGAACATTTTGCCACCTTTCAACTAACTGATCTGCTTTTTCTTTGTGCCAGTCAAAATCAAGATCCCGTTCTTTATATGTTTTAAACATTTCATCACTGATGGCTTTAGCTTTCTGCAACTCATCCTCCAATGCATGGAATACCTCTCTCTTTTCATCTACTTCAGATCTCCATTGCTAAAATGCATTAATTGGTGAAAGTTATAAAAATAGAAAAACACATTATTTACCTAATTTTACAATTTAGTCACAAATGACTGATAAAATCAGATAAAGAAAAGAATATCTTTCATATCCAAAAATAAGATATTAGGCTGAACCTTATGAAACTGACAATATTTGATTGTACTTTGATCCAAAAAAACTTGACAGTTTTATAAAGTTCAGCCTAATATAATTTGCATATCAATAAAACAAAATATATTCTATAAGTAAGTCTTTCTCATTGCTTATTTTTAAATATCTACTAATTTCATTGTTTAAAAATGAGTGTATGCATTAAAGATTATGGAGATAACTTTTCATGATTGTTTTGCAATAGTTTTACTTAGTGCTTTCAGTGCTTTATATATAGAAATACAGACACAGATGAGTACAACTACCAGTTCTTTTTCCTTTCTTAGATTAATTCCTCTACTTATCTCCTTGATTTCTTAAAATAACTGTCTCTTTCAGCAAGAGGATATATTAGAAATAATTTAAGCTTTAACTTCAACTCTTCTGGCTGCCAACATGAATTGATTATAAAAAGCTACTGTTAAGAAGATTCAAAGAGAGGCACTCGCCTCAAACTAAAAATGCCTGAACATACTTATTTGCAGTAAGCTATGGTATGACAGAGATACGAAATGGAATGAATATAAACATAATAAAATTAAGATATTTAATCGTTGATGTTTGAAGATCTAAATGCTAGAGAAATACTTTTAGAGTATGATCTTGAAAAGTAGCCAAAAGCGAAATTCATACCTTTAAAGTACTTATTAGATTCTCAATATTATTCTTGTCTGCTATAACTGCTTCTTCTTCACACAATTTAGTTTCATAGAATTTTACAAGGGCTTCTGCAGCTTGAGTGTTTTTTAACACCAAATTAACAGTTTTCAACCTAATAAAGAGAATTAAACAATAGCCTTCTATTGGTAAACGTCTTTTTCCCATAATGCAGTCCTGAAGCACCATGACAGTGCATGACGCAGCATGTTCTTTGTCATGGAACACTGACACATTTACTGTAAGGTTAATATTCAGCTGACTCACATTTTAATAGCCAGCATGTGCTCCAACACATTCCCTGACCAGCAAGTGATATTTTAGCAAGATATTCCAAGATAAAGAGGGTCTTCTTTCAAATCTTGTTTACACTGGGCTTAAAAGAAAAACCTTACAGCAGAGCTACCAAAACTATAGGCAAATGTGGGATGATCATGCATTATGCTCTAATCTCTGAGGCACATTCCCTTTTAACATGAAGATGCATCATAAATCCACAGAAATGTTTTAGTATATTTGTTATTAAGAAAAAACATATTCATAAAAATAAGTATTTTAAATTAACAGCATATATACAAAAATATGGCAGTTGTATGAAGCAAATTCATATTAAGACAGTGGTCACATACTTATCTATGTAAGTGGAAGACATAGAATAGACTTGGTTCATGTTCTGAATGATCACACTGAGCTCAGATCGCAAAGTCGGAACTGACGGAGAGATTGCTGCTTGACTAAAAAATTCTTCGCATTTATTTGTGATCGTTCCCAAGTCATCTTTAAGACGCTCCAGCTCTTTCTTTAGTTTCTATAAAACAGAGAACAAACATAGGTATTAGGTTTTTACTTCAGATGGGGCATCTTTCTTAAAACAGTTTTAAAACATGCATTTTACCATTATGATCACTGACCAGACCTCACAAAGTGGCCACTGGAGTTGACAGTCATTAAGACAGTAATTTATCCTAAGTTAATTTTTGCCCCATCACATTTATAAATCTCACCTCCTGCTCTGTGATTCTGAACACGCTTTCATGCAAATCGTCTCTTTCCAGGGGAGTTCGGATCTGTCTAATCAACCGATCTTCACAGCTCTCTAATCGGAGTCTAATGTTTCTAACTTCAGAGATGTAGAGATTATAAACTGATTCCTCTTGCTCCTCTGTGAAAGTAAATACAATGTTTAGACAATAACTTGTTGTCCATCTTTTGGATGCTCTTGTTCATGTTTTCATATGGCAGTTTTACTACTACTAGGACATAGCAAGTCAGACTCATGATACCAGTTATCATCGTCACAAACCAACCCTAAGGTTATAAATCTTAAAATAATGACCTTACAATTTACAAAAAGTTAATAAAATTTCCCTAATGCTATTTGAAATACCAATTTCTAATTTATCGTGTTCAGGAAAGTAATATATTGATCTTTTATGTTCACAAAAATAAATTATATTAGTTGCAGATCAGTTATAAAATATAAATTAAAATCCTTTAAAATGAAAGGTAGATAAAAATGTGTCAATGTTTAAAAAAAATGTAAACAGAATATTACTAAAATAGTTTTTGTCTAAGTAATATCTAAAAAGTTTGGAATAAAATTTATATTTAATCAAAGTTAACTAGACAAATTCTTTCCCTTTAACCCTTGTATAATATCCAAGTTTGGTTCTGGAAAATCTCTGCACCTTCCTCTCAGTTTTGCTGTGACTCTAAAACTGCTCTGAAAAATAAGATCGTTTTTAAAAAATTCAAGTTTGGTACATGAAAAAATAACAGAATCTTTTCTGAAACTAAAAGATTCTGAACATTATTGCAAAATAGTGAAAATGTTAACAAGTAGATGCATTAAGAATTCATCATTCATCATACTATTTGGCTGGCATCTTTTTGTAAATTTATCATTTAGAAATAAATGAATCCCTTCTTGCATCTTCCTACCTTAAAATGTCTTTAACGTTCCAGCAATTCTGTCTACCTGTAACAGGGTGAATGACATAACATACCTAAGGCTAAAATTCCCATTAAGAGCAGAAAGTAGCCTGGACTAAACAATTATGGGATAGGGAGACAAGGATTCCCATGCTTTACCTCTTTCTGCAGATTTAAGAAGTTCTTGATAATACTGCTTACACACATTAACCTCCTTTTCCAGTTGTGTTATATCTGAGCCTGAAAATATTTGGGATTCCTGGCTATCTTCCAGAAAATCTTCAAAACGAGACTGTAGATTACTCAGAACTTGCTGATGTTCACCAGGTAACATTGTCTTTATCTAAAGAAAACCAATGATCCACATAATCAAGTGATTATCACACTAAGAGTTAAATGTAAATGGGACAGGCCTAAAGCTAGGGTCTTAAGGTTTTTGTCATTTCACATTAACAATCATTAATAGAGAACCATTTGGAATTAAATTCTTCTTCATTAACAATTTAAGGTTTTAAAAAAAAACAAAGAAAAACAAGGCTGTAAAATTTAATAAGTGAAATTAAACTGTACCCATCAATAGAAGTCCAAACACTATATTTTATCTCCCTATCAAAATGTAAGAAATGAATAAAATATGTGATCTCCAGATTCCTCAATTCTTAGAAAGCACCTGGTATACAGCAGGTATATAACGCATAGTCATTGAAGGAGTGCCTATTAGCATGGATCTTCAAGGCTCTATCCTATTCTATAGCAAAGAGAAACTCCACCCCTCATGACAAGGTGCCCCACATTTTTGGAGAGATTAGGTTGATATATAGATTTATACTTACTGAAGCCACATTGCTTGCTCGAATTCTATCAATTTCATTGATGAGATAATGCCAGGATACGACACTCTTCATGTTTATGTGAGTCTCATGCCAAAGAGTTAGGACATTCTGATACTGTTGCTCAATTCTGAAATATATGTAAGAAAACATAGATTAAGCCTTTTCACTCCCTCTGAAAATATGTTATGATTTTTCTTTTTGTTTGTGAACTATCCCATGTTTACTAGCTTGAAATCCTTCTGATCCTGTGGGCCTTGACAAAGTATTAATTATTTCTTTAACCTACAGAGGGCTTCCAAAACCAGCTCTCTGTTTTTTGGCTATTGTGTACAAACCTGTTTGCAAAGTCAACTGCTTCTTTGTTTGGTGGAGGAACAGTAAAGCACACAGAGGGGACCATCGCCTCATTTCCAGTAGGGCTAATGACCTTCCATTTAGCACGATGAGAATTGTTTGCCAAAACACATTCATCCTCTTTGTAAATGGTTATCTGGTTTTAAATGAAGAACAGAAAAATCAAATGAGGCCACTGTTGACTAATCTTTTTTACATATCCAACCCTAGGATTTTTTTGGTTTTGTTTTTTTGAGGTGAAAAACTTTACTAGTAAGTAATATGACCTCATTTTAAAAATATATAAAAAATGCCAGAATCTGGTCTGTTTCTGGGAATTACAAGTACCTCAATTTGTCTGTAGTCACAGATGGCTTTGATTGGAATAGAAGTTTTGAGTACACAGTCAGGATTCCTTGGCTTCAGCTGAATTATTGTTTTTGCTCTCCCCATCAGGCTTGCCACTGTGCTTTTATACTGCAAAAGTTCTTCTTTCTCTTCCTAAGTAGTAAATAAGATGGGTTTTAAATGGTAAAAGATTTGTATTCTCTGTTGTTGTAGGGCTTTACATAAATAAAACTTCATCAAAAAAGTATTCCTGGACCACACTGTCTAAACTTCAAATCCCTCCCCACCCTGCCTTGAATCTCTCTTCCATTGTTTTTCTTTTATTGTTTTTTTCCTCTTTAGCCTTTACTACTATCTAACATACACATATATGTTACTTATTTATCATGTTTATGTCTACTCCCCTCTCTACCACAAATAGAGATTCTTGTCTGTTTTGGTCACTATTCTATCTCTAGCACCTAAAACTGTGCCTAGGATATAGACAGTACTTAACAAGTATTTGTGAATGAATGACTACACACACACGCACACACGTGCACAGACAGAACATTGTTAAAGTATTTGGAAATATCAAGGCTATCACATAAAAAATACTTTTTTTTGTATTTGTTACCATGAAATAGTAAAACTGAATGTTTAAATGCTTGATTGAATGAGGTAGAATGATCAACAGTACCAATAAAATATAAAGTTCTGCACCTATAAAAATTTAATAAAAACCAATCTAGTCCCCACTTTACATTACTAATGAGATTCATAGGGTTTCCTACAAGTACCATTGATTCCTGTACAAGGTCTTCCAGCTTGTGAATGCTGCTTGATCTATCACAGCTATACTTCCGCTGAATGGCATCTTTCAGATTCCTTAAATAATCAGTAGCTTCTTTGGCATCATTGAAAAACTAGGGGAAGACAAAAACTGGTAATTAAAGTATATTAAATGCCAGTAAAGCACAGAGTTATGAAGCTCAATTACCAGGGCCCTGTGTGTACTCCTCATAAGTGAAAACAAAATAAAATCAAAACAACAAAATTTTATAGCCATCTCCCCCTTTTAACCAAACAACGGCTCTTGAGTTTGGATAACTGTGAATGAATACTAAGTGTCCAAAGTTTATTACATTCTAAACAATTCTTCAGGGGTGAAATCCGAAGAATAATTTAAAACTTCTGAAGAATAGGGAAAAAAAAAGAACTCTCTGTCATGACTCTCTGTAATGAAAATATTTCCTTTATAAGAGACACATTTGTAAAATAAAGATTTTCTCACACTTAAAGGGTTCTTTTAAAAGATTTCCGCCTTGATAGAATGTTCCAATGTATCCTATAGGACATAAATCCCTTATATCTTACAAACAATATTTCGGTTTATTTCCCCTACATGTTACATACATGTATCGCAACAATAAATTGCAAGGACATTTTTGTAAGTCAGCCAAAATCACAATGCCATCTGTTGAAGTTGTGAGTCCATTCACATACCTCAAAATATGCAGTGTTCTCCTTTATGTGCTGCTCCACACACTGGCAGAGCTGTAAGATCCAGCTCCACTGCGTCTGCATTGCCGCTCGGTAGGCCTTAAAGATAAAACACAGCTATCGTCACTGCCTGGACAGTAATGACATACATCTACAACAGTGCTTTTAAAGGTTAAAAGACTCTATTTAAATAGATGGTGAGATTATTGAAAATCAGGGTGGTGAAATGTCCCTCTAATCTAAGAGTTATCACTTGCCCAAAGCCTGTCCTAAAAATTTAAATATAAATTTTTAAATTAGTCCAGTCCATTTCTTTTAAATTTTAAATTTTTGATTTTTTTCTTAAAATATATGGGAAATGCTAACTCTGGCTATTTTAACATTAAAAAAAAACATTTAACATTCGAAATGGATACAAACCAACCTTTTACACCTTTCCCACCAACCCTTTCTCTAACTTCACGGAATCTTCAAATATGCTTTCCTTTATGATACTTTCCCTTCATCTTTCTTTTCTCTGGATTTTTATATTATTGGATCACAAAATACACCATTGGCACAAAATATATGGTTCTGTAGTTTTCTCTTTGTTTTTGCTCCTAAAACCAGGCCAGAAGCTCTTTGGGGAGAGGGGGTATTTATTTGTTTTTACCAGGAAAATATTTGGGGAGGGTGCAGAAGAGATAATGCAAACCTATATCAATGTAATTCTGGGATTATAATCATTATAATACTAGGACTTTTTATTTAAAGTATTTTTTCCCTGAATTTTTACTTAAGACTTTATTAAAGTGCATCTTTCACGAGGGCAAAAATATTGTAGAAGACATCTACTTCATTAGGGAAACATGAAACACTTTTATATTTAAGGTGCGATTCACTGACTTCCAGAAGAGGGAGCTCTAGAAACTTTAATGATTATCATAAGTAACCCTGTCATTCTTCATCTTGAAAAAATTCATTCCTAGTGAGCTATGCTCAGGCAGGCTTTCTGACGGGCCAGCACTGGAAATCTGGCAACACACCATGATCCTATTATCTGCTCCCTCAAAGCAAGCTACTTTGAGTAAACTGGCTATACAAAGACATGCCATAAATTGTTAGATTAGTTTATTTTACATATAAATATGAAATACTATTATCTACGCACCCACAAGACACTGAATAAGCCAATGATACCCTAAAAATGACTAAGGCTTAATGTTATCCCTCAAGAAACTTTTAATCAGATTAACATTTTTACATAAAAGTAATCAGGTTCTCATCTACATTTTCTATTCCCATCAAAATTCTTAACCTGTAATCATATAATCCTAACATATAATATAATCATAATCCTAACTGCTTTCATCTCTTTAAGGAATATTCTATTTTTAGTTTATTATTGTACATCAATATATTCAGACTCTCCCTTATTCTAATTTCCTTTCTCTATTGCTCCTCCTACTCCTACAAAATTATGGCATTTCATGAGGATGCAAAACCTTATTTTCATATAAAAGAAGGTCAAATGTAACATTCCCAAAACTTCCCAGTGAGACCTAATCTTTTGTGTCATGATGATTTCAGTGAACAGGCTATCAGATTCATTTCCTCAACTGTCACAGTGTGAGGCACATCACATTTTAAGCACAGCTTCACTTTTTTTCCCTTTGTCAATATACCACATCTTTCCCTATCCGATGCTCCTCACTTAACACCTCCCCCTCACCTTCACATTTAGAAAGTCACTAACTCTAATTAGCATATATCAGGCCTAAAAATTAAATACAATGTTGCCGCCTCCACTGCATGGACAACCTGATAAATCCCACATCAATTTTCCATTTCTGGATTTGAAAAGTGCACTCAATACCATGACTCCTTGCCAGCATGGAAGTTTAATACACCTCACAAAACCAGATCATAGATAAAATTATTAAATGAAAGAATAGTGACTAACACTTCTTGGTACATACTATGTGCGAAGGCCTATACTAGGTAGTAAGAGTACATTATTGTTCTCATTCTCACCATACTCTATGGGTTAGAAGCAATTTCCCCCTTTTTAGGTAGGTGAATGAGGTTTGGCAAGGATACGTCACTTGTGCAATATCACACAATCATGACGGAGAAAATAAAACACAGAAGCTTGTAAAGTCAAAGTCTTTCATATTTACTGCAATATATCTCTGGTCACAGGGGTTGACGAAGGTACATTTATTTTAAGTGATGGGTGGGTAACACATTTAGAGCAAGAGAACTGAAGACAAATCAGTATGATTTGTCTGGAACATTATTTTTGAGCCAAGTTGTAATAAAAACTTGATAATTTGCATTTTTCAATTTATCAGCAATGAAAGAATCTGAAGGGAAATAACCAAATGTCAGTTTTCAATCATGACTATTATACTTCCTGATTTACCTCAATAGTTAATCGGGCTGGGTGATTTTCCAGAAGTAGCTGCTCCGCTATCTCCTGAACTGATTTAATATTTTCTTCCTTTTGCTCAAGTTCTCTCATTAATTCCTAATTTAAGAAAGAATTCAGAAATGTCTTAGAAAAAGATCTAAATCTGAAATACAACTTTCATATTCAATTACACAAGTTGTACTTACAGCATGGTAATCTTTTTTCCGAGCTATGTTGGTATTTCTTTCACTCCAGTCATAAGCAACTTCTTCTTCTTCTTTTTCATTCAACCAAATAAGTTCATTAGTTGCACGAGTTACAAAATTATGGAGTGTATCAAGGTGCCGTTCCTGATTCCTGGATGTATTCTTTATAAGAAAAATCACTATAAGAATCCTGTCTTTGCCAAATAGACATAAGAGAAACAATTTAAACAACTTACCAAGAGTTTTGCATACTGACTCTCTAATCTGTGCAACTTTTCTGTGTAAGTCAATTTAAGAGGTGCCGTCATTTGGATCTATAATATGGCATAAAAAGACATCAAGTTTAGGAATCTTAGATAATTATGACTCATACTCAGTGTAGCTATTATCTTGTCACAGGGTCTTTAGATAAAGAGCAAAATAACAGGAAACTCAAATGAAATATATATATAAAATTTTAAATTAATATACCTCACTGATTTTAGCTTCTTTAAGACTAGGTTCAAATTCTTCAATAGCTCGGTGAACATTTTTATGATTTTCTAAATGGCTTTCAACACTTGGTAAATCTGATCCCCATTCAGTGCGGTCCAGCTGCACCTTTAAACAGAAAATACTAGGTTTAAAACTAAAAACAAGAGCAATAAAGACGGAAATTTTCAGGTAAAGTAAACCCTTTTTACCTGCATTTCATCAACCCAATTCAAAAGATCCTGAACAAATTTCATGTTGATTTCCTCTTCTGTTAAATTCTGATCCAACAAAGATGACTTTAGAAGGGGCTTTCGGATCTGCATCAATTTCAGGGTTTGCAACGAATTTGCCTCTACTTCTGAACTAAAATTTGGAACTAGTCCTGGGAAACCAGGTGTATAGGCTGGTGTGAGAGATGGAGTCAGGCGGGAAGTCAGACCTGATGACAGGCCTGATGTCACACTAGAAGGGGTCAGGGAAGGCGTTAAACTCTGGGTCAGCCCTGAGTTCAGACTGGGGTTTAAGGTCTGTGCAAATCCTGAGTTTAAACTTTGAGTAATTCCTGATATCATGAGCTTTGTCTGTTCTGTCGTCAGCATGCGTCCTTTGCTGTACACTGAGGAACATTCATTCCTTAAGGCCATAATTTCATCGCGCAGTTTTGCAACTCTGAAAAGAAAATCAAGAGGGATAAACTATAACAGATGTTTTTCATAAAGAGTGAGCCCTAATGTAAACCATGGGTTTTAGTTAACAATAATGTTTCAGTATTGGCTCGTCAATTATAACAAATGCATCACACGAATGCAAGATGTTAATAGGGGAAGAAGATTAAGAGGGCATATGGGAACTCTCTGTACTTTCCACTCAATTTCCTGCTAAACCTAAACTACTAAGTAAAGTCTATTTTTAAAAAAGTCATTGATAAAGTTTGCACCCTTTTTTTTTTCACTGACCTATACTACAAGCACTTTGATTATCACAGACTTTATAACTACCATTTATAAAAAACATAATTACTACACTATATTGTGATCATTCTCCTATTATTTGACATTTAGAGTATTTCAAAATTTTTGTTATAAAATATTTCACATGTGAACAAAGAGCCTTTTCATCTACATTTACTTATATATTTTTTATTTTTAGAATCACTATAGATTTCTTAAAGGTGGAATAACTGGATCAGGACATCATTTACCATTTTTGCTTCACACGCACACACACATATGTATGTATGTATGTATGTATGTATGTATGTGTACATATATATATATATGTATGTGTATGTATATATATATATATATATATATAGCATACAAGCTAAAAGGTTCTGTCTCTACCCCCAAACCTACTTCCCAAAGATATATTTTTATCCACATATATTTTTTCCAACATTTTGTTATAAAACATTTTCATAATAGGATGAGAAAATTGAAAAAATATTTTTCTTATACATTCCTAAAATTGCCATATTCTACATTCCTATTGTGAATGCCCACGAAACAGTTATACGCAAGAACAAAGTATGAATAAATAGCACTCTTACCTCTGTACCAACTGATCTGCCTGGTAATATTTTCCATCAATAAGAATCTGTACATCAATTACATGCTGGCGTAAAAGGTTCTCACATTCAAGTATATACCCGGCAATTTCTGCTTCATTCTGAAACTGAACCCCTGATTCTAATCTTTTAGAATCCTGTATTTAAACAAAAAAGTCAATATCAATTCTGTGAAACCACATTTCAAAACTAGTCTCAAATGTAAAACTCCAATTTTTGTAACAGAAGGCTACTTAGGTTTTCTCTGTTTTCCCTCGTGGTTCAAAAACATGCTTTGCTTTTGCTCACTGTCCCTCAACGGAGCAAATAGTGCTCATAATTGTCAACAAACTTTAAGTTTCAGTTGACAAAAATACCCAGAATTAACCAAATGTTATGCAAAAGTTTTAGTTCACCCAAAAGCACAGAGCCCTCTACCACAATTGCAATGGCTCCTAAAATTAACTTACAGACTGAAGAGCATTTCGGGCAAGTATCAGTTTGTCTTCACAGATGACACTGTCCCTCTGGACTCGGCTGGCAATTTGCTGCAACATTTCCAGCCTAAAAGAAGGAACAAAATAAAATGAAGCCTCTTCCTCAGAAGTCACAGAGTTCACAATCACTGAAAAATGCTGCCCACCAAAAGTAAAACAAAATCCCACACCAATGATTCAATACCTGTATCCATCAAAGGATTCATTGCCGAAGCTAATGCAGGAGTTGATCAGTGTTGGGCCACAGTTAACAGAGAGAAAATTTTCGTTTGAATCAAGACTGGTTCGAGTGCTAGTAGTATTACTAAACACAGAATCACTGCTATGGTAACTATAACTACTACTGTGCATTTTTATTCCTGAAAAGTTGTTCTTTCTTGGCCATTAGAAGTAGACTAAAAAGTAGAAAGTCTGCAAAGACCTGTACTTCTAACGGTGAAAAGTGGCAGCTGAATGTTACAGCTTTAATGGCTCCTTAAATATGTTTCAACATGCATATTCAACACAGCAAATAACATGCTGATAACTATTCAAAAGAATCTTGCCTAAAGCCATGGGTTTGCTGGCTGAGGTTTGCCTTCTGTAGCTTGCATTAAAATTCTACAAGTATAGACAAGGCAAGCTGATCAGGGCGTCACTGAAAAAGACTGCCCAAATATTTTCGCCAAGAGTCATCCAATTGCAACCACTTAAAAAACAACTCAGACGCCTCACTGAAGCCCAAGTACAATTAGTAAAAGTTGTTCTGCAGGAGCAGTCATCAGCTAAAAACACAAATAGTCAACCATAGCCTGACTTTTGTAAAGGGCCAGGTCTGCACTGATTAACACAAGGCCAAAAGCTGGCACTTATAAGCACATATAAGCAAATGAGTTTGATGAGAAACAAAGTATACTCTCATTTTAACTGCCATGTTATTAGTTTATTAGGTTAAATTAATTAGAAAATAATCCACTTACTCTTCTTAATAGGATGGCTCTCAGGAATGCTACTTCCAATCTTACTATATAGCCACTTTACATTTTTAAAAGCCAATGTGCTTAATAGAAGATCGATGCGATGTTTGCAAATTTACCTGTGCTTGCTTTTTCTATGTTATTACCTGACATAAGAACTTCTCGTTTGTCTTTTACACACTCTCATGCACATAGCTATTGCTTGTGATAAATAGTTAGTGACAAAATACTTGTTACATCAAGAAAACTGAAGGCGTTTATCCAAACAAGCTCCTAAATATTTTCCTACCCCTAACACTACAAGGCCCAACTGCTGCTTCTCCACTTTGAAGGTGGATATTTTCTTTTCAGAAGGCAGGAAAGGAGACACTTGAGAGTGCCAAATCACAGTTAGCAAACAGAAAATTTCAAAATAATAACAGCAGCACCTAACATTTATTAAGTA
Organism: Rousettus aegyptiacus; assembly: GCF_014176215.1. Classification (NCBI taxonomy): domain Eukaryota; kingdom Metazoa; phylum Chordata; class Mammalia; order Chiroptera; family Pteropodidae; genus Rousettus; species Rousettus aegyptiacus. The sequence goes on from NW_023416284.1 coordinate 110,076,850, forward strand.
ATTATGTGCCAGTAAATTAATTAATCGTTTTATATATATTATCTCATTTCATACTCATAACCACCAAATGTGGTAGATACTATTACCTCCTCTCTACAAATGAAGAAAATGAGGCTTAAAGAGGTTAATAAACTTGCTAATAAACTTATTAGCAAGCTGAGCTAATAATTTAATCCAGGATTGACTGACTCTTGAACTCTTAACACTACATCCTTTTATTAACATATATTAAAATTCAGCTACTATTCTAATGTCTAAAAATCTACTCCATATCCTTTCTCTAGCATACTTTTCCATGACTTCAGATAATTAGTTTAGCATCTCATTTTAATCACCTAAAATTGCTTCTCCCATTAAAGATCCATCCCAAGTACTTCAACTTTATTTTGGTTGCAATGATCCAGTTATGTGGATATAATATTCTTTAACAAGAGTATAATCAGTAATTTAATAAAGGATTGACAAGTTAGACTTACTCTCATTTCATCAACATATATATGATTTCCTATTTTGACAGTGTTGAAGTCACATTTGGGGTACAGAGAACATGAGCATACTGAGTGCCTCTTTGTGTGCTGGGCACTGTGTTATAAGCACTGACAACACGAGGGACGGCATAAACAAGAGTGTCTCCACATTCTTGGCGCTCATAACTGTGGAACAGGTAACCCTCAATCAAACGATTACAGAAATAAACACAAAATTACAACCGAGATAAGTGTTATGAAGGCGCAATACACGTAAATAGGAGAGTTCTGACCAAGACATCTGAACTAGCCTGGGAGACCAGGGAACATTTCTCAAGAAGGTAACACTGGAGCCCAGTTCTGGAATGATTAGGAGTAAAGAGAGACGGGGAGGAGAAAACAGACTTCCCTGCCAAAGGAACAGATAGCTGCCAAGATCCCGAATGTGGAGGGTGGGACCTTGGCACATGAGAGCTCCTGAGAGACAGAATGTGACTGCACTACAGATAGCAAGGAGGGTAGAGTGTGAGACAGGCCCGAGAGGTATGCCTGACCAGAAAGGCCTTACACTGTAAGGCCCAGCCCGTATGCAGCTCAGAGCTAATGAGGAACAGAGATTACAATTCCCATGTACCACAGGTTAAGGCTGTGAGGTAAGGACTATAATGAAGACAAATCCGTCCAACAAATGTCTCCTGAGGCACCTTCCCAGGCAACCAGGTGTAGTGGAAGAGAGAGGATGATAAAAAATCAATGATGATTTCATGGAATAAATGCATTTGTAGAAATTCCCGAAAAGGGAATTTGAACCGACGTGTACTGTTTTCTAGAAGCCACTTCACTGCCCTTTAAATGGAAGCAGTGAGGACACTTGTTTCCATTGCCCTATGGAAAGACAGCCATAACCGAAATATAAAAAACAAAGTATGTTAATTATTGACCTATGAGCTTCCAGATTCAAGCTCTGGTGCTTTAAAAGCCAATCTGAGAAATTCTCATGGGTAATTTTGATAGGCTTTAAAACTGTAACTACCTTATGAGATGAGACTTTATACACCATCTCGGCCTATCAGGTCCTTTTAAACATTCCTACACTGATTTACTCCTCAGATCTCTTGGAAGAGTTTTTAGATTAGAAAACGGAGGATCCAAAGACTAAGTGACTTATCCAAGGTCACGCAGCCAAGGCAAAAGAAAAGGTAAATGTTGATACGAGGTCTAAAATTTAAGTTCTTTCCATGAAAACAAAGAGACCACCCCTCCTCACCTGATACCAATGGCAGAAATAAGTCCAGCTTACCTTTCTACTTCTGGACGAAGTGCCTTTTCTCTCTCAAGCATGGCAATAATGAGTTTCCCCCACTCTTTTTCTATGTCATTTGGATGATAACCCTGAAGGAGTTTGATGCGTCCAAACTCTATCCAAATCTTGAGGGGGAAAAAATGTAATGTGAAGCAAAGATGTAAAAACAGACAGACAAATAAATACATAAATAAATAAATAACAAAGATTATACTTGACAATACAAAGGAAATTTCTGCTTACCTCTAATAATTTATATAGGCGTTTAATTTTTGATTTTTCTGTCTCCTTTGGTGGAATTTCTGTTTCTTTAAACTGTAAATACTGATTATAAAGTGCCTAAAATAAAAGAAAAAATAAATGAAGACTCAAACTTCAAAGAGCTGTTTTCATTTTGTCATAATGTTGCTACTTCGAAAGCTATTTACTATGTCATATGCATTCAGCGGAATTCCTTTACAAAACTGACAGTAAAGGACTATACCAATTACCAGCTTAATTGGTGACCTGGTTATATAAGATTTGATGAGGATGTAACTATTGATATTAGCCATGATTCAACATGTGCCACATTGGATAATAATAAAGCATGGTAGTGTTTACTACAGTTTGATTAAAAATCTCTCATTAAACAAACAAGAAAACATATCCTTTAAAAGATGTACTTTCCAACTGTGGCAAATTAGCTTTTGGAAAAATAATCTGATGCAAGTCCCATTAAAGGGGGTGGGGGGACCCCGTTCTTATCTATATCATGGCTCTAGCTTTGAAAATAGTATTTTTATCAGATAGGGCTAAAATTTGGTTTCAATGTCCCACTGGCCAAGTTAAATAGATCTTAGTAAACAAAGATAGATGCTATTGGTTGCTGCTATTATCATAGATGTTTAAACCACATAATTAAATTATTATCTAGTTTGCAGATACTAATTTGAAATGTCTTACATATAATTTATTTATATTTATTTAAAAAGACCTTCATAAAAATTACATAGATAAAACATCTCTACATTTAATAAGTGTTTACTAATTATTTCATTCTGATTCATTCTGGATTTCTTTTTTTTAAGTTCCTTTAAATCTTCAGACAGACACATTTCTGAAGGATTCAGAATTCAATGTTTTGTTGGCTAATAAAATTATTTGCATTTCCCTACATATATTTTCTTTCCTATATTAAATCCTAACGTAGACACCAGCAAGTAATCTGGTGTCTCACTCAACCTTCTTCCAAAACTTTAAGATTTTGCATTAATCAAAAGCCAGTAGAAATTTAACTTTCTGAATCCATTTGAAAATAATTTGAACTTGAAATCTGAAAACTGTTTTGAACACAAAACAATGTTTTTTTGAATGTCCATCAGTAAATAAGCACAGAACGCCAGTATGTGCTAAATAATGTTGCGGTAGCTATGGTGACAGAAGGGGGTCCTTTCTTGCCCTGTAAAGGTTTACGTTCACATAGAAAGACTTCATAGAAACAACTATAGAACACTTAGAAAGCATCATATCAACACATGTCAAGCAACTTCGTGCCAAGGACAAACTCCTTGTGGTATGTGAATCAAGAGCGATTCCAAAGATGTTCTGTACAGATTCATGAACACAATGAGTAACTAAAACATGGCCCTCCCGGGTTATCCAGTTTTTGTGACTGCAGTTTGATCATGGAAACAAAGTGTATAATTCAAGGAATTAGACTTTGTTGTTAATAATCACATTATCAGTATCTTGAAAAAAAAAAAAGTGGCCTATTTTGCTATTATAAATAGTAATATACAAAATAAGACAACTTATTCATCAATTAAGTTTATATATCTATGTCTTATATAAAATAAATATAATCCTATAACGTCTTTGCCTAATCTTGCAAAGAGTTAGATCTGTTTCTAGGTAGTAGCAAATGTTTTACTAAGCCATGAATTCATTAATACTAGAAGTCAGGTATGGATTTTCAAGTTCATATTGAACTACGGAATGTACCTATTGCTATACAAAAGAAGGCTCTGAGCAGTTTTTAACAGGATTCGACCACAGCACACTCCCAACCACTGTCATACTTGCGCAAGCTTCCCAGAGTCCTTTCTACCCCAGCCATCTGGTGGGCTCCAAGCGTTTCCCACGCACCAAAAACAAGGTCACTTCCAGAAACTCTGTCAAACCTTAAAAGTCAATTCAAAGCTAAGGGACTATACATTTCTTTAAGATATTATTGCTATTACGTTTTAATTACTGATGTTTACTTCTATTTTCTCTGTATAATAAGGAAATGAGTCCATTTTTTAAAATGTCTACATATTAGTGGTTTGCTGAGGGTAATTTTTCTTCAACTTCTAAAATAATGGAACTATTACAGCATTATTTAAAAGTCTATTAATCAAGTCAGTCCTACTTCTGTAATGACACTGACCTTTAGTTCTACAGGATTATTAGGAAATGTTCTCTCAGACATTGTGGTCACATGGTGTCTAATCCACTGGATGAGGTAGTTCACCATATTCTGGTATTCAATCCATTTGACTTCAACATCCTAGAACAATAAAATGAAAGAGAGTTCCATGTCTGTAAATAACAATATTCATATCTAACACAATTTAGTTAGAAGTCATTCTGTGAATTTGCATGTTTTTAAGCCTGACCCAGAAAACCAGCTAAATGTCATCTTACTTTCCACTCTGTTCCAATCCTTTCCGCATAAACAGCTTTAAAAGTATGCTATCAACATTTGACCACTAAGCCTAGCCTAATGAATGCCAATTCTGATCCAGTGACAGCAGCTGCCTGCAGTACTGTGTTGAAAAGGGTTCTGAGGCAGCATCCAAATACAGCAGGAAAAACTTCCACAATGAACTTGCCAGGTGCTCAAGAAAGGGCAATAATAGCTTGCATAAGCCAAGTTAGTTGCCACTCTGCCAACTTCATTATCCACTTCATGATAAAACTCAAAAGAGCTATACAATACAAAATAAACTAGATAAGAAAAAAAACTACAGGAAATGTATATGGTGTGATTATTCAAGTACCCATTTAGCAAACTTTCTTAAAATGGAGCAAAATGGAAGGTTGTCAACTGCTATATTCAATTAAGTATTTGATGAGTGCATATTATGTTCAAAGCACGGTGCTAAGTGTTATAATAAAAATATAATGCTTGAAGACATAATACCTATTATCAAAGAGTTACTGTCTAGATGGGGAGGGAAGAGAGATTCGTAATATAAACAGTTGAGCAAAATGAAAAGCAGTATTTAATTAAATGTTGAAATAACTTAAACAGGTGGCACATGCTAGGAATTGAGATAAAAATCAGGTAAGCATCAATGTGCCTAAAACAGTCACTAAAGGCTTTTGGGACCAGTGGTCCCAGAGCAGCTCTGTGAGTATTTGTTGATAAGAGGCAGAGAGGAGTGGATAAAAGACAGGGGAGTCCCAAGTGAGTCAGGACTCTGAAACAGAAATGCCCTGGCTACCAGCAAACAGTTCTTGCTGAGATGCCATAGCAGAAAATGGAGGCACACAGAATTAACATGTGCAGAATTTAGAATGTCAGAATATTTAGACTGGATTTAATCTTGCAAAGTTATATGTAACCACTAAAAGTTTTCAAGCGGATTTAGCAACGGTGTGCAGAGTTGATGGGAAGAGAAAAACAATGGGAGATGGAAAACTGTAAGAAAGCTATCATCCTGCTTCTAGTGTGAAGGGAGGAATCAGGAATGGGGTGGAGGTAGTGAGACGAGATAGGAAAGAATGGCCGCAGGAAACATTCTCAAGTGACATTCAACACTGAGTCACTGGAGAATGGCACTGAGTCAGAGGGAGAGGACGAGCGTGGGAGCAGGCTCCTTAGGGATCAGAAGGGTAGACGGGACCTTTGCAGGAGAGAACAAGAGGGAGGGAATGGAAGTAAGCCTAGAAACGGCAGCATACAGAGGTGAAGGAAGAGGCGAGAAAAGAAAGTTCACCAAGATGAGTGCCTAAATCTTCAGAGTAAATTTTTTAAAAACTATATCTGCAAGGAGGAGAGGAAAAGCCCAGGGTGAGGGGATCATCCCCAAACACAAAATGGGAAGGGTTTCCTGTCTCTTCCAGAAATGCATGAGCACGTGTTAGCATGATCACTATGAAATGCGTGACTGAACTGAATTACATGAGACTTTGGCAAACAGTGGACTAATGAAGAGTTCGAAGCTATGTGTCAGAGATCTTGCCCTGCTTACAAAGTAGCTCTGTCGATCTGGCAAAATAAATGACTTCCTCTGGGTCTCAGTGTTAAATCAAAAAAACAATACTGAACCAACTTATCTCATGGGATCATATGAGTTAATAAACTTGAAAGTGACTTCAAAAGTGAGATATTCTATACACATACATCAAATAGAGCAGTTGTAAAACAGGGGCAAATTAAAAATGAAAATCTCCAAAATTCAGTGGTTTATAGCTAATATTTACAGAATATGTAACTCTGAATAGCTTACTTTATGATACAGAACAAATTTTTCGAGTTATATTTTAACAGTGGAATGATGCCATTAAAATGCATACAATATCAGTTTGTTAAATAGCATATTCACCCAAATTCTATAAAAATATTTGATATTTAAGAACTATAAAAAGCACTATTAAAGAATTCAGTCAGCTGGGCATTACTGAATCAGTAGTTTCTAGTATGGCAAAATCAATACTCACATTTGCACCGATGCCTTCACCACCTTCAGGGACTTTGGGGAATGCATCATAGAGAGATGACACATAAGTTATTACTGATTTTTCATCAGGAGAGGAGACATCAACATCTAAAAGCGGCAATATAAATTATTTCAAAATGCTGATAGATTACTCTTGATTAGACTTTCATGCCAGTGTATACCTGGTCAAGACAACGACTCACCTTCAGGATCCAGAAGTCTTATAACACCGATTTTTTCTGCTACATAAAATGCGTGCTCTAAATTTGCAAGGTTGCTTTGAACAGCAACAGTATTCATGTCTATCAGGTCCGGCCTAGGAAAAAAATTCATTGTATTAATTATGTTTTCTCACGTGCCAGTTCAACATTATATTTACATGTGTATTTATTTATATAGCAACTTTTGCAAATATTAATACTCAGCCTTTGTTGAAATACAGAGATTTTCATCAAACATTTAACACTGCTTACTTCTCTCAGAAACTTTTGTGAGGCAAAGGCAAGCATAGCAAGGAAAATATTAAAATTTGAAATATATAACTTTCAGCAAAGTCTACAAATCTGATTCATAATCAGAATCTATATGAATATCTGTCCCATTCAACCTATTTAAGCTCCCTACTCCAACAGCATGCTTCCAAACCAACTAGCATCCTCTCAGTGTTTCTCCCCAAACACAAAAGCTTACACTCAGTTCAATGCCATGACCACGGCACCCCCACGCAGGATGCCCTTTCCTGTCACTATCATCTTCGAATTTCCTATTCATCCTTGCAAGCAGAGATCAGGCCCCATCTCTTCTGTGAAGCCCTCACTAATCTTCTCAGCTTGCATTTTTCTGTCTCTGTTCCCTGAACTCCTTATACTCCCTGGTCCTGTGCCAGTCAGTTTGGCACTTAGAATAATCATATACTTCCTTGCCCTATTAATTCACTCATCTTGTTTCTCCCACTGGTCAACGTTAAGACAGCAAGAACCATGTATTAATACACATTTGCATTTTATCCTTCTGCTGAGATAAATACCTACAGGTAAATAGGTTGCTTAGTTAGTAATCTGAATTATAAATAACTAAACACTAGTTTATATCTTCACAAACATGTACATACACACAATCTCTCTCTCTCTCTCTCTCTCTCTCTCTCTCTCTCTCTCTCTCTTTCTCTCTCTCTTCTCTCTCTCTTCCCTTCCTTCCCTCCTACTTCGCTCTCTTTCACTCAATCACTCACTCATACCCCAGACTTCATTTCTTTCTAATTTGTGAGACTTTCAAGATACTCTAAATCACATCGATAATTTGAGGCTAGCTCTATCTGAAACAAGAAAAGATTTCTAAAATACTCCTTAAATAGAAAGTGGCAAAATATGGCAGCTATAAACTTGACTCAAGTCCAGAAGCCAATCAAGAAATTTTCATTTCAAAAATAAAGCCGTAAAAGAATTCAGAAACAAAAGTGAAAACAGTAAAACCTTCAAAAAAATGGCACCCACTCCCAAAATCACCATAAAAATCTGTTTATCAACTTCTAAGGGAAGGCTCTACATCCTCCATAGGCATTCTGCTTTGCTCAGAACTGCTGAAAAAAGTGGGAGGGCTCATAGGCAGTGTGGGAGAAATGAAATGTAAATTATTGTGAATATTACTTGGAAGGCTGTTTACATGAAATTCTAAAAAATATAACATTAATCATAGGAAAGTAAACAGCAATTCATACTCCTGTATTTATCTGATAAGAAAGCAGATCTCCAAAGAAATCTACTTATAGTTTTACAGTTCTTTAAAGTGTTCGTTACCTACCTATTTATTTCCCAGAAAATTATTAGGAAATTCTGTCATGTTTTTCACATGTCACCAGTTTGATCACTGAAAAGTGATCTTACATTTATTAAATGAACAATAAATCTACTGACAATAAAGGTAAATAACATACCTCTAAAAATGACATTTTTTTATTCCCACAGAAACATTTTGAAGAACCTGCCAACTTCAATACTACTAAATAGTTGTGTATAATAGTCTAGACAAAAACAAATATCTAAAGTTCAAAATATTATTTTGCTTCCATAAAGTTCACACGTTTTGATGAACTAAATACCAGTCTTTCTGAGTTTGCCAAATTTCCCAACAAGAAAGGGCATGTTGTTATTCGAACTCTTGTATTAGCAAAGAAAGTGAACGTTGAGTAATCCAGACAGAATGAATAAAGTCATTGAAGAACAAAGTTTTTGAGTAAGAAAATAAAACATAATACTTCCTTCTGAATGACATAGTCATTTCAACACAAAAGTAGCTGTATAATGCATGAGTTTAGATACATCAACTCTTTATCATGATATTTAACACTTTAATTAAACGAAAACTGAAATGGTTTTCCTCCATTAAAAGGTTGCAATAGACAAAGAAAATTAAGCAAAAAGTGAAAAAGAAAAAAATTATAAAACCACTATGAAAAAGTAATATAGCCTGAAAGTTTTCAAAATTCTCTCTCTCCAAACTGTTTGGTCATTTTCAGTAATTTTATGCTTTTCCTTTTGTCTGGAGCATCCCGAAGAGGCATGTGCTGTGACCTGTTTACCTTCCTTCTTACTTCATAGTCTTGCTGGGAAAATAGAACCTTCAAAAACTTCAGCTATTTTCCACATAAAGAAGATCTTTATTTTCATTCTAAGGGTCTCATTTCACTGTAATGTTTCCTTTCTGTGTAACATCAACAGGAAGTTTCATTCCCATCTGAGGTCTGACTAACCAAAGACTACACTAGACTGTAAGCATGTAGAAGCAGCAACCATGATCCTGCATTCTAGTTTACAGAGCTGTGCATTAACTTCTCTAATTTACCTAATTTCTGGAAATCTTTCAAAATCATATAATATAATCCTCTGCCACGTTAAATAATATATACTAGTCTTTTTATGGAAATTCAAAATCTTACTAGTGTTATTATTCTATAATAATGTTATCTTTTCTGTATGACTCAATCATCATAGATAGCAATTTTTTAAAACACATATTTATATGTCACCCTTTTTCTAGAAATGACTGAAAATAGCTTACAAAAAAATGAAAATATAAAAAGATAACATAATTTTTAAATTAGAAGTATAAAACCAAAGTAAGGTCATAAGCTGAATTTTAAAGTGAGGCGAAAAAGTACAAACCACTTATATGTATGCTTAGTGCCTCTAATTTGTTCCAAAAATATGACAAAAAGGCACAAAAACAAAATCACTGTTCCATAATACAAAATAATTTTGGATAAAAGTGTTACTTACCTTTCATACAACTTAAATAAGTATTCTTCCTAAACAAAATAGATATATATGCCCAGACGTGTACAAACACGTGCGCGCGCACGCACACACACGTATATACACACGTTTCCATATATGTGTTTATGTAGATATATACTTGTATGTGGATACGTGTATATGTAATATAAAGCTATCACCACCCACACTGACAGATAACCAAACCAACAGAACATAAAATTGCATAAGAAATTTTTTTTGGTATAGATACTCTAAAATAACTTTCCAGTCCTCAAACACTTTTTATGACTATATTAGCTCATATGAGAATTAGATACAGTTCTGAGAAAAAAAAATATGACTGTAGTGAATAATACTGTATTGCATATTTGAAAATTTCTAAGACAGATCTTAAAAGTTCTCATCACAGGAAAATATCAGATAATTATGTTATAAAAAAAAACACAGAGCACACACAAACAAATCTGCCTACTGTCTTATGCCCTCAGGAAGAGACAGAGACCCATTTAACCCTTTTCTAGTGTTGGCTTTATTGTTTAAATCTAGAGGGAAAGAACACATTTAGGGTGGGGTGGGGAACATTTCCCATTGGCCCAACTCAGGAATACACTGCAAAATAATGAAGTCTGGAAAAGAAAGCATTTGGTGACATTTTTTTAAACATCAACATCAAAAGCACTTAAACTGTGATTTGAGATATCTGATCATCCAAAAGGACACTGGCAACAATTCTCTCCCTCAATTAAAAAAAAAAAGACAAAATGGAAAGTAGAATAGTGGTTGCTAGGGGCTGAGGAGGGGGGTGGAAATGGAGAGTTATTGTTTAATGGATTTATGGTCTCAGTTTTGCAAGATAAAAGGGTTCTGGAGATGAATGGTGATGATAGTTGCACAACAATGTGAATGTACTTAATGTCCTTTATACTTAAAAATGGTTAAGATAATAAATGTTGTTATGTGTATTTTACCACAATTAAAAAATTTTAAGACAATTTTTACTTATTGGAGAGAAAAGACTACAATGAAAAAGTTACAAAGAAAAAGTTACAAGGATGTGACTCAACTGTCCTGTGATTAAGTCCTAACTTGATCTCTGTTTATCTTGGAACAGTCATCCAGAAACCTGTCTCAGTTCCCTTGTACAAAAAAAAAATGAAAATGGAATTACAGAAAATCAGGAATTTCAAGAATCACCTAGAATTCCAGTTACCCATAGGGGAGCAATCTGGAAATGTGTGTTGGGGTTGGGGAGGGCATTTTGGGCTGCTACTGCCATAAGGTTTGAAGAACATAACTGATTTGCCCCAGGTCTCAAGAGAGGATTCATGTGAAAGTGCTTGTGAAACTAAGTATAAAGAACAATGTACATTGTTTTTTAAGAAGTATCTATTGGCATAGAAGCAGTGTAATGAAAATGTGATCCGAGAAGGCATAACTTGGTGCTTTGGTATGCTCATTATAAATAATTCTTCCCAGACAACAAACTAGCAACTTCATTCATTTACTTAATATTGAATAAGCATCTACCATGTATCTGGCCATGAGGTGCTTAGAATACAGGCACTGCATACATAGAGAGCTCAGAACTTCAAAGGGAGCTCAGGAATAAAGAAGAAAACCTGGTGGTAGAAAACCCAGGTAGAGTGAAAAGGCATGCACATGCTTTGTGCTTGGAGAGGGTGTGAGTACAAGAACAGTGCACGAGTGAGGAGTCAGCACGGGGAGCCACGATGAGGCTACGTGGACACCAGGGGCCAAGATGATGCGGGACCGTGAACTTCTTAAGGGACTTTGAACACTTTTACGAGAACTACAGAAAACCATTAAAATGCATTGAGGAGGATCATAAGAGATTAAATGATCAGATCTGAGGTCAGACGGAACTCAGCATTCCCCGAGAATCCAGGTAGGAGACCATGTTGACTGGCAAAAGAATGTGGTAGCAGTGGTGAGAGGTGGGCAGGCCCGGCGATATTTAGAAGGTCAAAGCCACAGGACTTAGGTTTACAACACCGGTTATAGCAATGAGGGGTGTAGGCATGGATGACCGTCGACACAGAGAGAAAAGAGAAAGCTGAACAGGCAACCTTGAAAAACTCCATACTGACCTTATGAAAGAGGCAAAGAGTACAAAAGGAACCGAGGAGAAGCAGCCCAGGAAACAGGAGGAAAACCTAGAGAGGTGCAGTACCATTAAGCCAAAGGAAAAAAGATTATTTCAAAGCAGCAAAGAATGGTTAAGAGAACCAAATACTGAGGAAATGAGGCCTGAAAAGTGTCCATGGAATTTAGCCACACAGGGCACTCATGACCCTAGAAGAAGTGTTTTCGTGGACTGTGGGGCCAGAAACCAGTTTAGAGTGGGTTGAGGAATGAGCATGAAGCAAAGAAGTAATAATGGAGGGTACAGGCAACTCTTTTTATAAGAGCGGTGTTTAAGGAAAGGAATGATATACGACAGTGGATGGGAAAAGGCATGGGGCAAAGGGAGAGGGGTTTTTTACTGTTTCTTGTTTTAGTAACAAAGAGGATTCGGCGAGTTTAAAATCCAATGAGAAAGATCTGTTGAGAGAGAAAAGTCTAATAAAATGAGAAAGAAGGCAATGACTGAGATGGGATCCAGACACAGAAGGAGGGGCACAGGTCTTGGATAGGCAGAGAGAGAATTCCTGTTGACAGGAGCAAATATGGCTAGGATGGATACAAATAAAGGGAGATTTGTAACTTTGGTTAAAAAAAAAAAAAAAAAAAAGACTTTCCACTTGCTAGCTTCAACTTTCTCTGAGGATATGAATTAAGATCATCAGTTAACAGTGAGGAAAGGAAAGGTGGTGTGAGGGAAAGAAAGATTAGAAAAAGATTAGAAATAGAAAAAGATTGCTGGTCAGAACCATCTAATGCTGGTAATCGTGAAGTTGCAGTGAAATTCATCTACCCTGAGGTGACTTCTCCAGTGTGCTTCACTGCTTGGGTACACGCACAGAAAAAGCAGATGGCTGGGCTCAAATGGGGCCAGGCTTTGCCGGGAAATTTGTAAGTGCTCAGCAGCTTGCAAGGAACTGAAAAGGGATTCCGTGGAAGTTTTTCCTTTTTTTTTTTTAAGAAAAAAGAAACCTACTCCTTTTACCTAGAGATCAGTCTTAGAACCACCTCTGTACTCCAGAACACAACTCACCGACTCACACACAGATATATGAAGCCACATATGTTGCTTTATATCTGCTCTTCAATAAATCACACAAGAAGAATAAGCATTAAATATGCCTCACTTATTCTATGATGGCAGAGTAGTTGCCATAACAAATTTCTAAAGATGAATATTTGTATTAAATCATGTTCAGGCTTAGCATATTCTTACTGTTCTGATTGGTGCAAAAAAGTATCCCTCCCCGACCCCACCCCCAGAAAAAAAAAAGACTTGTAATATGGACCCCCCTCTTCCCCCGCTGCGCATAAATATGAACATGCAGGGGAGCCACCCACGGTTGCGTAACTAGGTGTAGACATCCCTTTATGCTCATATTTGGACACGTATTGTTAAAAGAAACACAGCAAAGAACTCCAAGGTGGCAACAAGCTCTGAAAGTAGTCTCTTTTCTCAAAACTAGATGCCTGAGATTATTTCAAATATTCTTCCAATTGTTTTTTTTTTTCTCTACAAAGCGCATCTCTACTAACAAGGGTACAAGCAAAGAATGAGAAACACTGTAATTTACAGCAAGCGTTATTAGTATTTCAAGATTGGAATCTAACAATCTCAGAAATTAAAAAATACATCATAAACTATGACTCTCACTTTCCAATCAATCAATGTCATGACAACCTCTTAGACATTAATACAGAAAACAATATTGATTTTGACAAAGAAGTAACTCCATCAGTACCTATATTTTAGTGAACTTATGAGTAAGTTATAAATAATCTTTAGTGACTAGGGGATAAATACCACCTTCTCCTACCCACCTGCCAAAAAAAAGGATATGGCTCAGCTTATTTTTAACTCAGGTAGAAAAAAATATTTTAACTACTTCATATCACAGAACATGTAAGAGTATGAATCTAGAAATGGGTCAAAATAAAAAAGTGTTGTAACAAGACAGATGCACCTATCAAAGAAAGCAGATTGAAAGCTCACGTGCCGGCTGCTCCTGCAATGTAAGAGAAATCTTAATGTAACTGAAAGGTAAGAGAATGCTGATGGGAAACATATGAAGAAAGGATATGTCAGGTTTCAAATTAAGGAAAGTCTATAATCAAAGCCCATCTTCACTTGAGCTGTACACAGCCATGTGCCCTATTATTAGTGGAGCTGCAGTAGGAGTGTCCCTAGGGAGGGAGGGCCACTGACCTTCATTACACACTTCCTAAATCTCTGGCATTGTGACAGGCACACTCATATGGTATCCCAAGACAGCCCCCACTGCTGAAAGCCTTTTTAAATGATTAGATCACTCAGATTTGCCCATTTTTTTGGTCATCCCCTCCCCCGCAAACTCTTAACCCATACAAGTTTAGACTAATAGTTTATATACCACACTGTCTGCAATTTCATCGCTGGCATATACTTGAAAAGCTGAAGAAAATAATTTTATAAATAAAAGGGCAAATTAAAATTGCTAGAATGCAATTAATAAGTAAAGTAAGTGACTGTTTCTTTCTTAAAAGACATCATGGAGGGTAAACAGTGCATAAGGGGTATATATCAGTACAACTCTTCTGGCAAACAATTCAGACTTATGTCTTCAAATTTTAAATGTAATATCCTTCTACCAATTCTACTTCTAGGACCTTATCCTACAAACACATTCATACATCTGCACAAAGACACATACCAAATATGATGCAACATTTTTACAGCAAATAACATAATGTCCAGCAATAATGTACTACTAAACTATGTCACTCCATATAATAGAATACTATGCAGCACTTAAAAGAATAAAGGAAATTTATTTATGCTGATATAGAAAGATGTCTAAAATAAAGGGGAAAAAATAATCATAATGCAAAATAGTATACATACTGCTTTTGCATTTTTGTTTTAGAAAAGAATATATATGTGTTTAAGATTAGATACTTATGTAAATTATACCTCAGTAAAACTGACCCTTTCCCCAGAAAAAGAAAAAAATTGATATTTATATATGCATAGAAAATTTCTGGAAGAATCTGAAAAAAAATTGACAGCAATTGCTTCAGGAATAAGAGGAAAGAAATCATATTTCAATATATATACCCTTTTATTCTATTTGAGTCTTTATTATGTTAAAGAATTGCATTTTCAGTTGGTTACTATAGAAACTGCTACAGAATTCACCAGGTTTTCCAAGTGAGAACAGCCAGGTGAGCCATCTTCCTATGATTTCAGTTTTCTGATTTAAAAAAGTAGAACTAGAGAATTTCAACTATGCCTTACTTAATATATAAAAGGAACTACTTCATACAATAATGGTAGAATAGTATTATAAAGAATTTCTATACATTAAAGTGGGCAGGAGAGCCAGAAACATAGAAAGAAAGTAATAATATAAGCAGATATTTCTCTAAATATTTACATGACAAATTATATCCCCAAAGCTGCATGTAAAAATATACAGATACACTAAAAACGCTCACTAGATGTGGACATGAACTCACCTGGATGCAGAGGCCTTACAAGCATTGCATGTGAGCTTTCTAAGAATTTTTAATTGTGGTAACGGTTATAAGTCAACTATTTACGCTGAGTTCAACCGTTTTGAGTTTATTTGGTAAGGCACATAAACAATTTGATTTTGGATCATACACTGAAATTATGTGACTTTTTAAAAAAATGCATCACCTTCAGGGCTCTGTCTGTGCCTAGCCACACAAACCAGAGCCCATACTCATGTGTGTGCACACACACATACACATCCCTGTACCTCCGGATTCTGCAGCCTGAGGGCCTAATAGGTTCTGAGGGAAAAGAATTGCCTGGTCTACACAAATCCAGCTTTCTATGGGAACATTTCAAACCCTCAAGGGCCTCCTCCCTATATTAAACCAGTCGAATCCAGTTTAGCTTGTAGGTGTGACTGAACCCCAGCATGTGGCTGAATCACAAGCCTGCAGGTCAGATTATTAAACAAGATGACTCTGACCACAGCCTTACAGGCTAACCTTCCCAATTACAGCATCTTTAAACATTTAATATAATGAAACATGATGGTGTCATTAAATTCTAATTCAAAAGGCAAACAATGAACAAAATAATTACTACCTTCCCCAACTATACATTCAGACAAATGAAGAATTCCTGGCTGCCTAATTAGAAAATATTTAAATGGCATGCTCTTGGATACAACCTATTTCAAAAATACGGAGTCTTACTTGGGTAATATATTTAAAACATGCTTACGAAAAGAATGCCAGGGGCCTTAAAAGGAGAATTAATTAAATGAATGGGGTAAATTAAAAACACGAATAGGACAAGCAGTAACTAGTAAGCAGAAATAATCTCTCTTCAAAACACACACACCCCCTAGCATTTTAGTCCTGACATACCTAGTATCTTTCCATATCGCCACCTTAGGTTCATCTGGCCCTACTGCATATTTTGTACTATTCTTTCTGGCCTGTAGGCCACATTCACGTTCCTGCCTGCTCGGGCAGAAATGTTTTCACACTGAGTGATGCTGGGTGCTGCTGTTTTGGAACTTGGCTTTCATCCGTGTTCCATGGCAGAAACCCACTTAGAGAGATTGATAAAGTAAGACAAGTCAGGAATTGAACTTCAAGCTAGATAGCAGAGCTTTATTTCTCTCAGAAATAAAAAGGTCAATTTTACTGTGATGCCAGAGCACACTTAAATAAGAACACAGATGTATCAGTCGAACCCTCTACTTGTAACACCTACCACTGAAGAACACATACTATTGAGGAATTTTACTCCTCTATCGCTATACCTTAACTCCTGGTGATCTATTAATCTACTACTGTTTAGGAGATATTCCTAGAATCCCTTGGCTATTGGTTCTCAGTTAAATTCTACTTCATCCTCTTGCTTTTAAGCTACTTACTCATCGAATGCTTTTGTGACTGTCTTTTGATCTAAGTCCATCAAAGCCAGTCTTCCATGTCATTCTTTTGAATAAAAGTTAAGGCTAGGGGCAACAGTGAGGCTTATTTACCTAAGATCTCTTACCAGTTGTGGTTTTCAGTGAAAAGATTTTAATGTGCTTTAATGAAAATTTAAACTATACAAATTAAACAAGCAGAAATTAGTACAGACATATGGTATTTATATTATTCGAACACTTTACATTAAAAACTGAACATAGCAAATAGGCATTCCTAGAAAGAATTCAGAATAGAATTTCCTAAAACCGAATTAATAGAACAACATAATGTATCAGTGACCCATTTAAATAGAACCTATAAAACTATCCCCTGTAATCTCTCCTCCACTAAATCATATTACTTTATCATTCTTATTACCTGCTTCATAATCCAGGCTCTTCATCCTCTTTAGGATAATATGACATACTAAAACTATAGAATAGTTCATTTGTGATGTTGCTTACTTATGCTAAGGGTTTTCATATTCTCTTATGTACAATTTTCCTCACTACATTATGAGTTGTTGCTGTTACTTTCATAGATGGCTACCTCAAGTTAAACCATCAATGTTGTCCCTCATTAATATCTCACAAGGGACAAAGACCTTAGCTGGCAGTTATATATGGTACTATCGATTTAGTCATTTCTTAAATTCATCAAGAATTTTAATATATCTTTGCTGAATGTCATTGGTCTTCCAGGTTGTACTCTCACAGTTGTTCTGGCAAACAGTTCCATTTTTTAATATCTAGTTTGCCTACAGGAAATTATGTGTTAACACAGAAGTATACAAGGACTTGAGAATCCAAAGCAATCACCTCCACTGTTTAAAAGGTATGTGATGTTTAGCATGTTAGTTACCTTTTGAGGCTTGGCTTATTAATTTAATAATTTGCTATTTGTTAAGTTGTTAAATAAAAATAGTGCCATCTATTTCAAAGGACTGTGATCATTTTAAAAGCTACCAGTCAGATGAAATATAAAAACCAGCTAGTCAGAAACTGATAGATGGTCAACATTTTCTATATATCCCTTGGGTGCCTACTACATGACAGTTACTTTCTTTTTACCTTCATGGATCATTTTTATTGCATAACATCCACAAATTAGTCTTATAATATAAATTTCTCTTCATTTTTATTTCATATAATAGTTCTTTCAAGAAACAAATATATTAGAAAATTAAGTTTTCTGTGGAATATTTTAGAATAACTTAATTATTAGTAAAGTACTTACTGTGGTTAACATTCTACTTTTACTCTCTATGTGGGAACGATAAAAATATGCTAGGAAATACAAATTAATGTACTTGATTAATAACTTTTGACAATATTTAGTTAATACAAAACTGAAGATGCTATTCTGTTTCCATTTTAATCAACGTTTCTAGATCTTTAGAACATATTACGTACACAGAAATCATGCTAAATCACTTTTTACAAATAATGCTGGTTTACTTTTAAATGACAAATATTATCTATTTTCTTTCTAATCTCCAGAGAAATCTTTCATATTCCATCTGGGGCACGCAAACTTGCGGGATGGGGGCATCATATCCCTCTTCGTATTCACTGCAGAAATCACGAGGCTCTTTCCTGCTAAGCCCTCACTCCCTCTTAAGATCTTCGCAACAAAGTATTCCATATGGTCTGACCTGGTAATTGACTAGAAACCAAACCCATGTGCCAGAAGTCAAATAAAAGTTGTATTAATAAAATTTTTTATCTAAAAAAATACCAAAACAGTTTGATTAGGTGGATATGTTTTCACAGCAAATTCAAATATATCACAAAAGTTATGAAAATAATTATAAACAAAAACAACTGTTATACTCTTTAAATGTGAATACTACTGTCCAATGTTGAAAAATCTTGTAATAGTGATTTTTCCATTGTCTATAATTTTCTCTTTTGTCTTTAGAGTAAATCAAAGCATTCAACAGTGAAAACTATTTGTATGTAGTTCAATCTCATCCATTTAATTCTTATACATGCTAGAAGAAAAGTACTCAATTGTTTTTTAAATAAAAAGGAAGGCCTAAGGATTTTAACTAAAAAGACAGTTCTACAAGTGAAAAATTTCTTCTAGTGGAAAAAAAAACCTAATATTTTAAGAGGCACAACATATCTTAAAACTTAAGCAACAAAGAAGTCCCGTAAGCACTTAAACCCAATATTCAGTATTTTCACCATGAATTCTAACAAAGGAAAACAAAACAAACTAGGAAATCAAAGTGCAGTACTAAAAACTAAATAATTTTCTAAAATGATCACTCTGCCAAAATAAATGTTCGAAACAAATAACATTTAAAAGATCCAAATTCTCTCCTAAAGCAATGTAAGTTCTATAACATTAAACTTCCCTAGGAAATTTTAGGATCTTTGACATACACATCGATTTATTTAAGTACTTAGGAGAAAAATGCATGGCATATATATACCTATTCGTACTTATAATCTTTCATAAGTGATAGAGACAATACCTAGAGACCATTGTTTTCATAAGCCCTTTATTTTAGAAGAACATCTGACTTCCAAATGCTTTTGCTTCTACCTAAAAAACTTCAAACAGCACACTCTCAAAGATGAATCATGACATAAATCCTTTAAGTATAACAATCCAAATATTTTTATTCAAAGACCCAGAAGATCTTATCATCCTGGGTACAGAAGGTGCCCAGCTACACAGCCTTCTGGCTGCCTTATTTTTTAAGTCATATGAGAAGTACAGTGTAATAATCACAATGTCTATAACCACTAAACCCTCTTGACACTGTGTTACTCAGGGAAATCTGGTTCTTTATTTTGGACAAGTGCAGGCAAGTTGATCCTGTTTTTTCTTTTTAATTCAGCAACCTACACCTACCTCTACTGACATGTTGTTTCATACAGGAAGCAGATTATTACAGTTTTTAAAAGGGGCTCTTGGGTGTGGATACATAGGAGAGTCGTTACAGTTTTACAGATGTTAAAATTTCCAAAACAAAAGGGGGAAAGAGAAGAAGGGGAGAGAGTAGGGGAACGAAAGGAATGGAAGAAAGGGAAAAGAGAGGGGAGTGGGAGAATAGGGCTTCAAGTCCAATAGATCAAGGTTAGAATCATAGCTCTATAACTTATTAGCAGTGTGACCTTGTTAAACTTGAGGTTTTTCATCTGCAAAAGTGGGATAATAACAGTTCCTGCTTTATGGGACTATTGGGAAATATGAATGAGATAACTTAAGAATGCCTCACATATCAACAGTTATCAAGATATTAACTATTCTATGTAATTATTATTTTTATTCTAATCAAATACATTTGACAGTTTCATGAGTTATAGTTTAGGTTTACCCTATTTAAGAAGCTATTCAGTTCTTCAACGATATGATACAATCTTTGAAAAACGAAGAAAAATAACTGAGATCAAGAAATATATAGCTTTCAACAAATATTTTCTGGAGAGTTAGTTTCTTATAAGGCAGTAAGAGCACGGACTCAAGAGCCAGAGTGCCTGGGTTTGAATCCCAAGGCCACTTACTGGTTCTGTGGCTTTAAGCACATACTTACTCTGTGTCTCAATTTTCTGTCTATTAACTAGGAGTGATGATGCTCCCTTAGGAATGTGGTGAGGATTAAATGAATTGATATATGCAAACTGCTTGGGATAGTGCCTGGCACTTAGTGTTACGTAAGTTTTAACTTTGATTTAGTTGTTAATAATTTTCACAGGAAACTTTACCACCCGAAATTGGCCACTGTTAAACCCTGCTACTCACCAGAGTATCTAGACTAGGAGACTATGATTCCAAAACTTGTGAGCTCAAAGTCTGAACTAAACCTATATACTTACTGCTCATCAGTTCTCTATCTATACAAACTTGGTTACCTACCAGAAGAGTCTAAATATCAGAGCTTACTATCTGCTAAATTACTGACACCAGCCAAAGACATATTGCAGCTGTGTGTGAGCCTGCCTTGGTGCACCGAGATGAGAGTGAGGATCTCTGTATGATGGAAATGTGATGATTTTACTTGTCAATATTTTCTAATTTTCTGCCATGCATGAGTATTGCTTCTCCAATAATAAAAGTTATTTTAAAATTTGGGAATGAAACACTTCTCATATTTGTCTAAGGAAAGAAACCCGCAAATTCCATACCTGTATTTATGAATGATGGCATTAAATAGTTTTCCATCTCTCCAGCAGGTAGTGAAATTTTCACACCGTATTCCAGCATAACCCTCTGTTGCCTGCTGTGTCCACAGCAGCAATCTCTCTTTCGCAGACATGTCCTCTGACTCTCCAGTAACATGGATATCTGATATCTAAACATAATGGAAAATGTTAAATCATTAGGAAGGAAGGAAGCTAAATCAGATTAGCTTAAGAACCTACTATGCACCAAGCACTTTACAAGTGCTATTTTACTTAGTCCACATAACTCTAACTTTTAAACTAAATATATTTTCCCCATTTTACATCTAGGGAAACTGAGCTTCCAAGAGTTTAAAAGACTGAAAAAGTCAAATTAAACCGAAGCATCTTTTTTTTTATTACACTCAAATGTCACAGCATTAAAAATCTACATTCCTGTTTACTAATCAGGTCTGTTAAAACAAGTTAAGCAAATGTTTTTACAAGTTCCAATGGATCAAAAGCAAAACTTTCAAATTAATCTACATTGCCACCTACAGAACGGAATCCAATACAACAGGTATTCGGTATAAAGAACAAAGGACAATAGTACCCTTTCCAATTAACTACATTACATCTCTTCGGTTTCCTCAAGAGTCCTTGTTCAAGCCTACTCAGCATGACATCTTTATCACCTGACTTTTTTTTCTATATTCTTTGTTTTCATTATATTTTCTAAAAGTAATAATAAAACAGGTCACCGGTTCACATGATTTTCATTTCCTCGAGAACTTCTTTGATAAAGTCCTCCCTAATCTGCTGATAATGATATAAGGCGCAAAATGACTTTACCAGGGGTCATACAGTAATCCCAAAGATGGGATTAACACCAACAAACAACTGTTCCCTCGATCAGTGCAGGATGCAAAGCCAAGGGATAAAGAAGACAGGTGATAAGTCAGGATCAGGATGAGCAAACAAGAGACTGGAAGCAAGACACAGAGAGATACAAGTCATTTTGTAACAGGAGAAAAAAGTCGCTAGTCATGAGACTGGCTTCTAGTACTGGCCACTAGTCCTATGGCTTTGTATAATTCATTTCATGCCAGTGAGTCAACTTCCTCATCTATAAAGTGAGGAGCTAGGAGGTAGAAGCACATAATGTTTAAAACTCTTTTCAACTAAATTCTTATTCGAGATTCTAAATACAATACAGAAGTCAGAGGTCACAATGGGCAGCGACAAGCAACTGTAAGTAGAAAAAAAAAAAAAAAGGCAAGAAAAAGAAAGCCTCTAGTCACTGTTGCAATGCCAAGCTCAAACAGGAAACCCTTTATTTCTCCCAGCTGCCACAAGAGCCAGAGGCAGAGCCAACCCAGGGACCTGAGGCAGGAACGCTGCAGCAGTTAAAGGCCACGCCAGGCCTGGCAGGCCTTAACACCATTTGGAGATGATGGTCACACACACACCCTTTCTCCAGTACTCAGCTGAGGCAGCTATGCCCTGTGGGGCTCCACTCTCAGCCACAATCCCACACATGCTCCTCAGCAAATGGCCAGGATTTGAAAGTGCAGCGCGATGTCTAAATTTAATCATCTTTCCCAGAAATCCACAGCATGGAAAAGAAATATGTTCATGAACACATTCTATAGTATATATAGAGAAGGGATTTCTCTCTCTTTTTTAATGTAAACAAAAAGAACTGAAAAATCACCAACTCCCAACTGATAATCTGGTTCAAAATTACGCTACAGAGCCTTTCTGGTACATTCTGTGAGTTTAAATCCCATCTCCACCACTTATATGTTCAAGTGACTTAACTGTTTTAAGACTGTTCCCTCATTTGTAAAATAATGACGGTAATAATTATAATACCGTGTTGTGAGAATTAAACATTGTGAGCACAGCATAATGCCTGGCACGGAGTAAGTGGCCTCTCAATACATCAACTATTTTATTGTTGTTACTATTTTCCTTCTTGACAAAGGGAGAAGCACAGACTTGTTTATTATTTTCCCAAGTCTCTTCTTGTAAAGAGAAGCAAAAGTTAAAGCTTTTATATTTGCTGCCTCAAACTAATCAAAAGCTATAAAAACAAGAGTTCAGAGAAACTGACCTAGGAAACTCTGTATATGAAAAAGCTTAACCTCTACTAGGTAAAATTTCTCAATAGGTCCCTTTTAGCCTTTACAAATTATAAAATAAACTGCTTTGGGGAACTCTCACAATGCAGGTCCTACGTGGGTGGTATTTGTAGCTATATATATAAAAAAGAAGACAGCCGCGGGTAGAGGTAGGTTCTATTTTCCCCTGAGTCGAGGATATCCCATGCCAGTCCAGGTCACAAAAGTAATTACCTAGTAACAAGGGAAGTCAGTAAACTTCAACTATAAGGTACTAGCTTAATAGGTTCAAGTGCTAAATAGCATTTTATCCAAGGAAAGCTATTAAAGGGAAAGGAATTTATAAGTCTGAAAATGGTCTAAATATCGACCAAGAGAAAATCATATATTCTTATTAAGTAAGTCTCTCATAGATGAATTTCAGATTGTTATACACACGCACACAATATTTCAGACTCTAATGCATGCATACACTATTTAAAAAGCTATAATTTTAAAATGCATATTTAAACATGTAATGAACCAAACTTTTAACATATCAAAGACTATTAACACATCTGCAGTTGTCATTCATGATTTAAAATCAACAAGACAGCCTCAATCCTCTAGCAATGACAGGCCAGACTGGATTCTAGGAAGTAATCCAGCTTCCTCCCTTCAAGTCCTGGAGGCAATACAGTGACGGTCAGAGAGGGTTTCAATTCATGCTCCTGTATTCAAACCTCAACTCCAAGAGTTAATTAATAGGATTATAACCCAGAGCCATTCATATAATCTCTCTGGATTTTACATTTTCTCACTTAAAAAACTCAAATGATGGTATCACAATTTCTAGCTCCTTGAATGGTTCTAAAGATTAGGTGGAATAATCCACATCAAAGGCTCAGCACTGTGCCTGGCAAAAAGTTGTAAATGTTAGCTTCTCCCATTACAATTCTATTAGTAGTATTTGCTGATTAAAGTTTCTCACCAACAATCTGTCAGCTAGCATCGAAAACAAACAAAATACTTTATACCAGAGTTCCCTTTGGAAACTTGAAGCCCTCATGCCTCACATCCAGGTCATTGTTGACTGCCACCCAAATTCAAGTTCTTCCTGTCACTGAGCCTCTCATGCCCATATTATACCTCTGCTTCATCCCTCCTGACCCAGCTTGCCACCATTCCTAAACTTCCCAGAAATATCTATTTCATGGTAAACAAAGTCTCTTACACCTTCAACCCTTAACACTGCTTCTACCTTTTTAATGAACTCTAGTTCTCCCCCACTGTATTAAGTCAAGTCCCAGACACCACTGTGCCCACAGGCAAGGTGCATATATTCTAACTCTCCCAACGATGCAAAGCCAATAATTTTAACACCATTAGCTGTAGGTATTAAGACCTCATTTTATGTTTTACATGGTAGGCCACCACTCTTGCACTACTACCTCTTTCCTCTCCTCAAAAATGATCTGCACCTCCCCCAAAGATTTGGCACCCAGCTGAATATTTTCTCCACCTAGCCGCCCCACCCCCTATCCTCACAGTCCTTTGTCTTCTCCCCACTTTTAGCTGTTCACGTACCCACTGCTACATCCTGGATCTCATCACTTTGAACCAGAACAAGCCCACTTCAAATATTTAACTTCTGAGAGCAATTTCCCATTCTTCTAGCACTTTCCTTCCCTAACTCTAGCTAAACCCATTTTCTGGCTTCGCTAACATCTCACTGCAATCGATATCCACAACTCCCTCACACTTCTCTCCTTACCCTGTAACTACCCACCCAGCCAAATCTCAAACCTGATCAAGTCAGCTGTATGTTTTCTCTACTCTTGCCTTAAGCGTTAAGCTATAATAATCTACTATAGAAAACCATATTACCAAGTGAACTGCTTAAAATTATGTATTTATGTCAGAAGTCCAAATGAACTCCAATGTTAATCTCAATAGTATCTTTTAAGACACAATTATGATAGGTCTAAAATGATACTAGGCTTACGAAGAGGGAAGCTTCCACCTCTTTCTAAAACTGAGTCTCACTGTTGGAAATCTAAGGTTCACATGAATTACAATGTCTTGGTCTGTGTTTCAGGAGCCTTCTATTTTACTTATAATCAAAATAATTCTTTTACTTTATTTTATTTAACTTTTCTACTAAATAAGCAAGTTCACTGATCTTTTTGCTAGCTTATCTGCTTTAAATGCAAAATTTCAGTAGTTTATCATAGATTCTGCTTAAATCTACTTTTATTATCAGATACGATAAGTTCAAGTCCCACATGAAAAGGGTAATGAATTAGTTAAAGCAAAATAAGATAAAAACACCCAGTCTTCATACACTTTTTGCTGTATATACATAAATGAATAGGCCAAGTCTTTACCTCACTTGAATTACAGGGGAAATGTTATTTCCTCCCCACATGATAGAACCCAGAAGGAGGTGGTGCCCCTACATGGCTACAGCAAGAAAACGTAATCTGCCTTTTCTTATGTGTATTCCTCTTCCGAGAGAGTCCAAAGCTAAATTAGAGAAAAGACTCTGCAAGATTTTTATGTCAAGTGCAAATGTATTCCAGAGCCCTGACAAAAGCTGGTTTACAGAGAACAGCCCTGGGATATAAAACTACTCAGCATTAGGCATTCTCAAAAACTGTCTGGTCACGTTAGAAAGCAGGTTCTCCAAATGGGAGTTTTATGAGTATTGTTCCTACTAGTAACAAAACGAATGCTCAGAAAACTTAACCATTTGGATAGGAGGCCCTCAAAACCATTAAACTGGAAATTTTGCTGGTTGCTATATTTTTAGCAAAATTATTTTCAGCCCTCTAGAAGATAAAAATGGATTCAGATATCTAATATATGAAGTCATTTTTATAGTTCAGGATTCTGGGCCTTGAGAGTAAAAAAAATCACCATTATTATTTTATCTTTTCACTCCATATAAGCAAGAACCAAAACTGAGAGGGGAGGAAAAAAAGAAAAACCTGAAAGCTAACATCGCCCTAAAAAAAAGTGCTACCAACAACAAAAAACCCTCATACTCTTTCCTATATTCATCTGTCTTTTTCTCATATAGCCTTTACTCTTACTCACAACACTGAGATTTTACTACATATTTTCCCTTTTCCCTCTTGGCAGAGCTGAAACGATGTCTTATAACTGAAACTCAAATAATTGGAACCAAAAGAAGGTACAGGGAACTATGGGAGGGGCTCTGGGTCAGGGTAGAGGGGAATGAATACAAGAATTCAAATGTAAGAAATAAAACTTGACCCCAGTTTACATAGTTCTAACTGTGGCATAACCATACATATGCCTGCTCATGGTTAGTCAGGGTTGAGTTTTGTTTCATTGTGCAGGTATTACCAAGTGCCTCGCACTCAGAACATGGTAAGGAAATGTGAACCAAAGTCTCGACAAAGAGCTAAAGGACACAATAAATATCCCACAACAATCAGACTGTTCTGCCAAAGAAACCAGTGCTAGAAGTCTCAAAACGTAAAAGGATGAGTAACTCCAACTCTTCCGAAACCTCCTCATGTGTGTTGATTCATCTGTCAAAGACTCACTTATTTGCTAGTTTCCCACATCCCTAAGAAAGATACAAACACCTAAAAAAATAAATATATTACTTTTCCCAGATTGTTTTTAAGACAGAAGAAGGTCTTATATTTCCATTTCCTCTCTTTTCCGACTACCATCTATTGAGTTAAAATAACTATTATCTTTGGTCTGGCCCATTACCTCTAGTCTCTGATGTCAATATCAAGGACATCTTTTAAGACACAGTCATGACAGGCCCAGAATGATACTGGGCTCAAGAGAGCTTTCACCTTCTTTTGGAACTAAGTCTCAACGTCTCGATTAGTAATAGTCTCCTCACTAATCTCATTGTACTGAGTCTTGTCCTACTTCTCAGTTCAGGTTGTTCTTTACTCCACAGTCACAGTAATGGAGTTCAGTGTTGGCTAATTTCTCCAGATTCAAGTCTTTTTCTTGCTATTTTATGGTCAAACCATACGAACATCAAACCATGTGAAACACATGCTCCCTCTCTCCTAGGGTCCTCTGTTCAAGCTACTTTTCCGTTCATAACATTCTCCTTATATGCAATGGCATGGATTATGTACTCAATAACTATCGGCTAAATCAGAGAGGAGGGACAGACAGGGAGGGCGGGAGATAGAGAAAGAGGAAGGGAGGGAGGGAAAATAAAAACACTATAAACATGTTTTCATTTGGATAAATGAGTTTGAACCTGTCATCTAAACCTTATCATCTTAGAAAAGTAATTCCAATTAACCTCACTTTCCGATAATAACAGATACCCTGACCACTACCTTCACAAAGGTGCCCAGTAGCAAGCACAAGCCCAGAGACTACTAATGAGAATCAGTGTTAAGCGGGGAATCTAAGTTCCATCTGAATCATTTTTCCAAAGCAATTTCATAAATCTGACACAGTATATAACCTCAAAATGTCTTTTCAATAAAAGAAAACCAGCCGACATATCCCATCTCACAGCACACTATGATTTCATTCACAGCTTACTGGCTAGATGACCCACTTACTGCCAAATGAATTTAACAGCCTCACTGTGTTGGTCAGCTGAGGCTGTAAATGTGAAAGTCCTCCGAGCAAAGTCAATGCCACCAGACAACTGGGCGACAGAAACACCCTATTTTTACAGATGTTGTCATGGTTCTGGCATGCACTGAGTACA
Organism: Rousettus aegyptiacus; assembly: GCF_014176215.1. Lineage (NCBI taxonomy): Eukaryota > Metazoa > Chordata > Mammalia > Chiroptera > Pteropodidae > Rousettus > Rousettus aegyptiacus. Next base: position 110,104,606 of record NW_023416284.1, read on the forward strand.
CAAGAACAGCCAACTTCCAAAGTTGAGTCAGATACTCCCTAAGAGATAATTAACATTTTTTAAAAAAAAATTGTCTGTATTTCATTATTCTTTCTAAGGCAAATAATAAAACTTTTTTTTAATTTAAAAAAAAATTATAATGTATTGAAAGATAAAAAAGTTTAATCAAATTTATTAATAGAATATCATACTAAGTGAAATAAGTCAGACAGAAAAGGACAAGAGCCATATGATTTCACCTATGTGTAGAATACAAAACAAAAAGCAACAAATGACCAAAAAAACCCAAACAAACTCATAGACATAAACAAAAGGAAGGTGATTTCCAGAAGGGAAGGGCTTTGGGGAGAGGATGAAGAGGATAAAGAGGGTCAAATATACAGTGATGAAAGGAAATTAGACTTTCCGTGGTAAGCATACAATGCAATATACGTATTGTTATACATGATGTGTTATAGACTTGTACACCTGAAACTTATACTTGTACACCTTAAACTTATCAACCAATGTTATCCCCCCAATAAATTTAATTAATAAACAAATAAACAAACAAACAAATATAAATAAATAAATAAATAAATAAATAAATGATTTATGTGCGGCATTGGAAAAGAAAGGCACTATCTCTGAAGTTAAGAGAAATAAAATATTTACTTTAAAACTGGCTATGAATATAGTGAAGGTTTAAGGAACCAAAAGAATGCAAAACCATTTGGTGAACTCCCTCTTTTCACTGGTGAACAAGTTTAGGCTACAAGAGGTGATGTGAGGTGCCTAGGGTCTCACAGCCAGCACACTAGTAGGAGGCCTAGGGTATGGACTGTGGCCTCCTAAATTCCACTTCAGAATCTGCAAAAAGAGTGAAATTTCTCCTTCATATTTAGAAGAGAGATCTATCCTTACAACTCAGACTAACTTTTCCCCGTGTCAGGAGCCACAGTGGGTGCTTCCTTTCAATGCCCCCACTGCTGGGAAAATGGCTGCACACAGATAGATCATGAAAGGGCTTTCTTTTTTTTTCTGCCTCGCTTTGCCTCAATCCCTAAAGTCAGGACTCTTCACTTCAGCTTCTCAGGCTCTATATTGGCAAAGCAGTTGATGCACAGGACACTACATACCCTTGGATCTCTCATATGAACTGAATGTCAGGGTTCATAGTAACTTGCCTCATTAGACTAATGACTCTGCCTTAACTGACCACCTTTCCCCCAGGAGAAGAGCAGATTCACCTTTGGAATTATGGTCTCTTCTCTCATACCAGAGCTACTATCAATAATGTCTTTTAAATATATCTGTACTAAGGTATAAATAACCAAGGTTAGCTTTAAGAATGGGTTCCTCCCAGGGGCTATTTCTTTTCCAACAGGATGACAAAATTTTAAGCTAATTATGAAATTAGTGAAATACACTGTCTGACACATAATAGGTATTCTGCAAATATGTGCTGTAGTAGTAGTGACAGAATGACTAGAGTTGGAGGGACGAAAGGTGGCAGCCTACTTGCTTATGTAGAATGCTTTTTGTCCAGAGGAGAGAAAAAAGTGCTCGGTCAAAAATTTTGAAAACCTATAGTGATCTTCTACTCAGAGGATGGTTACAAAATGTTTTCTCTTCCACAGGAGCAGAAGATAATAATAATAAGTTATAAAGTGCTTACAGTCTTCTAAGTTTTCGTCACATATATTACCTCATTTAATTTTCAAAAGGAAAAAACCACCCTATTTTTACAGATGTTGAAAGTAAGACCTGTGTTAATTTTAAGTTTTCTGACTCAACATCACATAAGTTCTCTTCTCTGCTATTCTAAATCTATTGTGACTCCCTACACCATTCCAGACAGAGCTTTATCCATTGATGAACCATCTCATTTTATGGAAGCAAAAACTGATTTAAGGGGCACACACAGTGGATACAGAAATTATAGCTAGTCAAGTGTTCTACCCTGCAGAACACAAAATCCCTACTGGTTCAGAGGGTCAGACACAAGAACATTATCAAAGAAAATTCAATTCCTTCATCTATTTTCATTAAAATAAAAAGAGAATTTATACTCTATTTGAGAGAGTTCAAGCATTAATGAGAATGAAAGTAGCAGGTTGGAAAAGATGAAGCTCAAGATTCTTCTACCTCACCAGACTCTTAACATAATTGTTCCAGGAGTAAAATTTTAACAGTAGGAGACTGGCACAGAACTGTGGAGGGTGGTGACTTTAATCAATTCGTGACTCCACCATTTACTAACCCTGTGACTTCTCTGGACCTCAGTTTCCTCTAATGTAAAGTATCTCCTTAAAAATATTGAAAGTAAAGATGACATGCCCACAGGGTTCAGAACTGTGCCTGCCCCCTACCTAGTGAGCGGCGGTACCTGTGTACATGGGTGAATATTACTGCTTAAACTCTTATTCACACTACTTAACCCTGTAGTCAGGCAAAACCAAGTTCCGTACTGAGTCTGCAAACACAGGCAAAATTTTCAAGCCAAGACAATCCCTTCAAAGACGTTTTACTATTTTGGCAGGAAGAAATGTAATCAACACATTTTTAGTGTGTGTTTCCAAATTTCAAAAATGTGTGAAAATGCTCCACAAAATATTTTTAACCGTGAATATGCCACAAATATTTGAAAATTCTAACAGGTTAAATGCTGCCTCTCTAAAAGTAAGAGTGAAATAGAGGATAAAAGCAAAAATTTGATAAGGTTCAAGTGCTTATTGATAGTGACCTTTAACAAATACTTGTTATTTCTCATTCATATATAGGAAAAACTAACATAGATATAACTATATTTTTTGTACAGCAAAGAATTTTAAACTTTCGCATGTCCTTCATTGAACTTAAAAGATAGAGGCATTATAATGCAGATTGAGACTCAAAATCTAAGTGACTATTTATAACTAAATTTTTGCAAACTGGTTATGAAATCTAAATAACAACTAGAAATAGTAAAAAAAAAGATCAACAAATGCATTTTCATTTAAAAAGATGAAATGATTCAAAAAGAAATGAGTTAGTCAATTGTAAACCAAATGACCTTTGTTTTCAAGATTTGTAGAGCAAAACAACCATATGAAAGGAGAAATATTTAGATTTTTTTCCTAGTCCTTGAATTATAATATTCTGTAACCTAAGATTCATAAATGACTTGGTTAAAAAAATATAGAATAAATATTATATTTCAATGATCTTGAATATTCATTTATTCTAACATTTTGAGATGGTTCTTAATTTTTTTAAGTTTTTATAATATAAAAGTCAATTAATAAAAATATTAAACTCTTTGTTATTCAGATACTGATAATATAATTTGTACAATATCCACACTTCTTCTCATCCTTCATTCCTTGGCTTCTTTCCTAATTGGGTCACTGCACTATTCATTGGCAATTCACCAAAAGATGAAAAGTAGCATAAAAATAGTTGTTTTCATTAGTTAATACAGCTACATAGTATAGTAGAAAGTAAAAATTATTCATAATCATCATCTCAGAAGCCTAACTTCCAGGTGACTAAATTTACAGTCATGGTCCCTGTCATTTGTTATAACAAAAAACAAACAAACAAACAATGGGTTATAATGCATGCAGAAAAAGGCTATATTTTATTCTCTCGCAGTGCCTATTTTTGGTTTAATATATAACTTATGAATAATAAATATTTGGTAGAGAAATAAAAGAAGGGAGGGATAGAGACGGAAGTGAAAACACTGAACAAACTAAAAGGTAGACATATAAATACAAATACATGGCATCACAGAAATTTAAAACTGAAAACGAGTGTGTAAGAACATGGCAATAGTTAAGAGTTCAGCTTGGTAGATAATTTTGGGTAAAATCTAACCTCTTCCACTTACTGGCTGAGTGACTTGAACAAGTTAAAGTTTCCTGAGGCTCTATTTCCTCCCCTGTAAAATAAAGCTGCTAACAGAACCACTTCCTTGGCCTGGTCTGAAGATTAAATAACAATGATAGAGCATCTGACATATAGTAGGAAATACCATTATTATTAAGAGTAGTATCATGGTCTGGTCCAATATCCTCTTTTTCTAGAAAATAAACCAGAGCCCTAGAGAAATGAAAAAGACTGTCCAAGTCACACAGCTCTCTGGCAGCAACACTTGACTAGACCTCATGCTTCCTGCCTTCCAGACTCATAATCCATACTACTTATCAAAACCCTATGTTGAGAAGAGAATAACATGGCAAATGCTAAGCTAGGGTGATGCTGGTTCTCAAAATTTAGTATATTTTTAAGAAACATGTGAGAGGGTGTCTAAAACATATGCAATATTCTCTCATGCCCCGCAGAAGATACTGGTCAGGTTAAATCTTGGATAAGATTTGTTTTCAACAAGCTGGCAAAATTCTATGGCAAGAGCCCTAGGGTCACACTTTGAGACGCCCCACTGTAGCATAAGAAGTATAACAAGCTCTCTAGCCACAGTCATGACAATTAGAATCACCTGGGGAGTCCCATCTGCTCTATTACATTATAATCACTGGAGTGATATCCAGGCACCTATATTTTTTAATGTTCCTCAGGTGATACACATGTGGTCAATTACAAAACCAATAGCCTATAAATAGAGAAAAAAAAAAGTCTTTGCTGAGATCAATGTAACAAAACTAGGATGATGCGAGATTTGTAAAACTAAAGCAAAAAGAATGCTTCGTAGGAAAAGCTCAAGGGCAAAGGTAGGAGACCAACCCATGTCACAAGGTACAGGAAGCATGTGAGTCTTAGACAAATAAGGAATACCTGGAGAAGGTACAGACAGCGACCTTATTATTCCCTGTGGCCAAACATGGCCTGCCTTTGCCACCTGTCTATAACATCTATCCTTCATACAGGAACGTCAACCCCTGCTCTGACCTCACAGCAATCTCTTTCAGAACTATGACAATTAATCAAAGTCGGATACAGTGCCACAATTTAACTCAGCTCCTCCCATTTACAGTGTTGCCTTAAGGACATTATTTAACCTCTCTGAGTTTCTGTTTCTTCATTGTATGAAATAGGAACTATTTAGCCTTTTTCATACAGTTATTGGGATGATCCAAAGACACCATGTGTCTGAAAGCATTTTTACAATTTCAAAGTAATGTACGAATCAATATTCCTTTAAATAAAATTATACCTCCTTATCTTAGTAAAGATATAACATGCTGTGATGTTTCTAGTCAGTAGGCACTCAAGGAGGAGCTGACTAAGCCACTTCCCCGAGCCAGGAGAGCTGCTCCAAGTAGGCATATGATTGTAAGGATTTAAAGAGCAGGTAGGCTGGTCACCTATACTAAGAATGATAAATTTCACAGGACAGTCAGAGGCTTGAATTAAGTCTAAGGTTAAGAAAAGTTCAAAGAATTGCACACTGCTCTACTTGGAGGTTAACTCAAAAGTTATCAAGCCCAACCCTGCATACAAATGTCTCAGAGTAAGAATGGATCAAATAAAGAGGTTAAGGAAAAGGTGCTGAAGGAACAAATAAAAAGAACCCTGGCTACAGGCCATTTCTGGGATATAATACTAATCGAAGGGTTGAAAGCTCTCATTTGCATCTAATTCTCCAATGAAACATGTTAACTCCAATGCAAGGTAAAGAGTTCTGTGCCCAGTTCTAAACAAAGATAACAAAGCAAACAGAGTCACACACCTCCAAGGTAACAGGAAGAATGTCCTAAGAGCAGTACCTAAGCAGTTGGTTCTGACTCTGTATGCCACCCAAAAGTCTTTATCTGGACCACAGGGAATAAGACATCAAACTCCTCAGATAAAATCAAGACTATCCCATTCAGCTTTTACTCAGAAGATAAAGAGTCTTTGTTAAGGAGGGGACCTCCATATCACAATTACTCAACAAATCTGATTGGCAGGTTTATGACTTGTTTTCATACAATTTTCCACTGAAGTCTTAAAAATCATTAGATACACACTTAGAAAAAAAGGGTAAAAACTTTGGCATGAGGATAATACAAGGGGGGAAAGGGCTTATGCACCAATTGGGAAACAGATTTTAAGAGTTTCCAGTAATGAAAACATGTAAGGCTTACTTGAAGCCAAATTATGCAAAAAAAAAAAAAAAAAAACAGTTGGAAAACATATGTGAGCAAAGCAAGTAGTTCCATTCATAAACATGTGGCAGCCAAGCCATTTCCTTCTGCACTGTTACCTTTAAGCTAGACCTACATAGATAATGACATAGGCTGGACTCTTTCTTTTGAAAACGCAACCACTAGAAAATGTAAATAGAATCAGTGACATAACATTGGCAAGGTGTGGTAGTGTATATAAACAGGAACACCTCAGGAGAACCAGCAGCTAAGGCCAGTAACGATCGTGCACACTAACCCTAATAAAACCTCATTTTATCATGGTGCAAATGATCTCTGTCTCATGATATAATGACCTTGCCAAGAATGTTTAACATAATGTACACCACTTATGTCCAGGTTTTTTATTCAAAGACAAAGTTAGGAATAGGTTAAAGAAAAAGCCATCAAGCCCCAACAAGGAACATTTAGAGGAGGTTGCTTGGGTAATGTTACTTCTCAGGCAAGTAAATAAATACTCACTTAAATTTTAAAGAAAAGTAAAAACCCCAGAGAAGTAACTTTTCTAAAGCTAAGTATCAGGGTTAGGAATAAAGATCTCAATTTCCTGACAGTCTGTGTCATATTTAAATTTCTATGACATGCTGCCCAAATGATTCTGATTTTAGACTGGGGCAGGGGAAAAATTCTCACAACAGAGATACAGAATAGATTAGGGCAATTTCATCTATGCCCTTTGCCACCAACACACACACAGACTTGAGAGCAATTATGTGAATGTTTCTGTATATAAAAACTGATAGAGAACTAGAATTTGACTTTTCAAAATTATTGATCAGCAAGTATGTATTAACTGGTAATTGTATCCTCCCTACGTTTGTCATGAAGCTATTGTCTTGTCATGACTGCTTTCTGATTTAACGTTTATCTACACTATAGCTATGTTTCCAAAGACTACTCCACAGGAAAAGTCCAGAAACATGAACTACAGAAATTCATAAGGTGTGCATTCTCTTAAAGCGGCAGTCCAACAAAAATAAGAATGCATAGGGGTTTGAAATTAAAGTGTGATTAAAATAAAATGAAATTGTAAAAGTCAAACCTAAGGCTACAAATAAAATACACAAAGAACTCTACAGCTTTCACATAAACTAATATGAAAACACTTTTAAAAAAGACAAATTAACAGAACCTCAATCAGGTGTGAGCACCTGGAATATTTATTTACACCTTAAACTCAGGCTCCACGTTTCACTTACCTCATTTCCATTTGTGGCCTTGGAAGTAGAGAACACATTAGTACAGAGGGAATGACATCTCTTTTTTTCAAACTGAAAATGGTGTACTGCCTGAGGGCAAAATCTCTCAGTGTTTTGCTTTTCTTGACCACTGCTATAATTTTTTGATGGGTCTTCAGAAAAACTACTTTTTTCAAGTGATCTCTCTGTACCACAGTGAATGGAACTTAAGCTGGCTGCCTTTCGGAAAGAAAAAACATCAGTTTTTCTCTGGAATGTTATTTCTCTTGTGTTGACATCATCTAAATGTTTCTTCCTCTTTGCACAATATGGAGAGTTGTCTTTTTCTGTAATCCTTTCATCCAGTTCACCAACTCTTACTCCTGTTTCACTGTCTTCAGCAAGAGAAACGTTCACATGATAAGACCAACTGCCTGCAGCACTCGGCAGAAGTTTCTGTTTAACACGGTCAACTACAACTTCTGTCTTCTCTTGCTGAATACCATCTTCCCCGGTGAGGTTTGGGGTAACAGACTTTTCCCGTATCAGTCCCCTGGATAAAAGAGCTGGCTGTTCTGTGGAGAGCTGAATGCTGCTGCTCCTCTTCCATCCTTCGTTTTCATTGTTTGGCTCCACTGACTCTGTATCATCTATAATTTTCTTGATCGGTTTTCTTCTGAAATATTTCCTTCTAGGAGAATATTTTTCGGGCCTCAAAGGAGTTTTGGCAGGATCTAAATATTGTTCTTCTTTCTCAGCTCTTACACATCCACAGACATTCCCCATTTGATTTGCAGAAAATCACAGTTCCACAGATTCACTCATTTCAAAATCCAGGGCTTACTTAGATCGTGTCATTAAGTCCAAAAATCCCACTCCGACCTCAAATTCCTCAGACTTTGTGACCATCCTCTTCAGCATGAGGCCATTTTGCTTATGAGAAAGGCACACGCAAGAAATGCCATGGCATCTTGCCCAGTTGGGTCCCTGTGTCTCATTAGACAGTGTGGCTTATTTCTGGACACCAATCCTCTTAGACAAACATTACTGCTCACTGTCAAATTACAACGCTGATGAGCTTTCAAAGCGAACCCTTAGCTTTATTATTCGAGAAGATTCTGACCCTCACTTTAACTTTCAGTTTTCTGAAATACAGTTATACTACCAAAGTTTGCATTAACCTTTGAAACTATTGGTGGTTCAACAAATCTGAGAGCAAAGAGAAAGCAAATACCAGCCAGAAGACATTGAGCAAAGTGCCTTTCAAACTTAGTTTCAAAGTGCCTTTCGAATTTAGTTTCAGAGAGTCTCTACCATATAATTATTTTTAAGAAACACCAATTAATTTTGATACTTGAAAAAAAAAGGCTCAAAATTCTCTGTAAACTACATTAAGGCTTATTTAAAACAACAACAAAAAAAGAATGATTCAATAGCTGAAAGAGAGACAATAAATGCTATACCTAAACTATTCTATTAAAATTGTTTCTAAAATCAATCTTTTAAAATTGTTTAAATATTTTTCCTATGACATAAATTTTCAAGCCATTTCTGTTATATGCTCATTAGAATTTTCATATAAAAATTGATAAATTCTGTGATTTAAAGAGTGAAATGTTTAGCCAAAAGAACCACCTGCATGTCTTTTACATGAATTAGGGTGGTTAAACTTTATATATAACTTTTATAATTGTACCCTAGTTAAACATTATGCAGTTTTACTAGGACTTTGCTGTAAAAATAATAATCAGTATGGAACCTGATTATCTAAGGTATGCATATTTCTAACACTGAGTCACAGATATGGTAAAAAGGAAATTAGTACGGCATGACTGGACTTATACGTAAGTACAAATCATCTGACCAATAAAAATAAATTGATAATAGCCTTTTTCCAGGTAACCTTTAGATTGATCCAAAGCTGGAACTCATTATATTTTTCTAAATAAGAATATTCAATTAAATGGTCAAGTTAGCAACGTTGCTGATAATTGTCAATAACAGGCCTACATGGTGAGATATTCCTTAATCATTTAAAGAAAAAAACTAAACAATTTCTAGCAGCAAAAACTTAATATCTTAGAGCACAAGCTGGCAAAAAGAAAGCCACAGATTTGTTTGTTTGTTAATTTGATTTTCAGTGTCTTCAATGGCAATAAAACATTACATTACTCATGAGAATTTTAAAGTATAATAGCTGGTATCTGTACTGACACAATAGAGGCGCGACAGTGCTTTGTACACCACCTGCCTGTCCTCTTACCCTGCCAAACTGAGCAACTGCCCATCTTCAGGCCATTGCACAGCACTCCCTTTCCCAGAAATGACCTGACTCTAGTCTCTCCCTGGGAGCTGGCAACCATCTTGCAAAGCCTATATCTAACATCAGTGAAAATTTCCCTTATTCTCTAACACCTTTCTGATCCTACATTCCTATTATTGTTTATATTGTAATAGATTCATCACCCTCGATTATAGTCAGTTTTATGAGCATTCTCCCAATAGGCAGAACGGCTTACTTCATTACCTTAGTATCTCCGGATTCAGCATATAGTAACTAATGATATAGGATTACTGTGCTGATAATGCTTACCTTAGAACAGCCTGATTAGAAAAGATTCACTTTGTGATGCTCATAACAATTAGTTTAAAAAATAAATAAATTGGTCTTCTGAAATTACTTCCCTTATTTATGGAAAGTATAGAGAGAAAACCAAAAAAAGCCCAGTCACTTAGAGTGAGGATGATTACCACTGCTATAAATAGCCTTATATCTTGGCATAACCAGTAAAATCATTCTAATCTTAAATTACCATAGTACTAAAAAAAGTCATTTCATCTAAATAAAGAAACATTTGTTTTACCAAAATAGTCACATGTTTCATTTTAAATACATCTTGGTCTAGTTTTTAAATATTGATGATATTTTAACAGTCATTATCTTGTAATTCGGTCCTAAAATATACTAGATTCCATTATATAGGCCACAGGAACATATTAGAAGCAAAATCAGTTTTGGTACTTCCGCGGCTGGTCCTCTTCTCTCCTCCAGAGACACCTGAGCCCCAAAGAGCTTTCTTAATATATAATTCTTTTTTGAATGACCTTTCACTTAAATTTCCTCAAATTTGGAGTCTAAACATATTGATCCTAATTCACAATCATTTACTCACAGTTTGGTTATTTTCTGATTTCTGCTCCCATAGCTTGGGAGTATTTTTTCCAAGATCTCCAATATCTTCCCTCTATACAAAACTATTAACCTATACACAGTTTTAATTTTCACATGCTCTCTAGTGTCATTTCATACTGCTCACTATTCCTTTTCACTTGAAATTCTCTTTCCATGATTTCATCAATACTACATTTTCTTGTGGCCTCGTCCGTCTTATCGAATGTTCCCTTTCTGTTTCCCCAGGTGGATCTTTGTCCTTCTGTACTCCTACGCACGGGCCTTCCCCAGATTTCTGTCCTTTGCTCTAGGCTCTTCTTCACATAATGCTCCTCTTGGATTTTCTGAAGATCCCTACTTTCTGATAGATTCAAGGAGATGTATACCGGTAAATCCCAAGTTTATTATCTGCACCTTTGACTTCTCCGCTCTGCTCTGCTACCATATCTCCAATTGCTCAGCAGACAGATGTACAGGATATCCCACCATGCCACTGAACCTGCCCTGAAGGTCCTTAGTTTTCCCCTTACCATCATCTCCATTTCTCTCAGTAGTCTGTTTTGTTTGTTTGTGAGTTGGTTGGTTAGTTGGTTGGTTGGTGGTTGGTTGGTTTTTATCTCCCAGGCTAAAAGTTTACAGTCATCTTTATTCCCTCCCCTTCATTTTCTATTCACTATCACCAAGTCCCTTTCTTTCTTCTTCAAAATGTCATCTCTTGGATTCAATTTTTCATCCCCATCTGAGACCTGGCCTTTATCATTCCTCTCAGAGGTCACCACCTCAGCTTCTTAACTTACTTCCCTGACTATGGACTCTGTTCGTTTCAATTTATTGTATATAGACTCAATAAATTAAGTTTCCTAAAACACTATTTTTCAGGTTCAGAGTGGTTGAGTGATATATTCAGTGCCATCACAGCCATAAATAAAAGAGCCAGCAATGAAACTTAGCTCTGTCTCCCTTCCAAAAAGAATATTTTCTCACTGCCCCACAGTGAATCTTACTTTGACATTCAAAACCCAGAAACGGCCTGTCTCACCAGCTCTGTTGGTAATAACGTAATTGACATCTCAGCCCAATAGGCCTCTGACCTTCCCATTGTGGGGTTCCTGCAGCTTTAACCCTACTAAAAGTTCTGGTACTTGATCCACTTAGGGCTAATGAAAGGATCCCTAAGAAAGCTGCTGAGGAACTCCCCACGTGAAACCAGCGTCTGGCCAGTTCTGCTTAGTCTCTACCCAGTCCCAGTACCAAGGTCTGGCTCCGTGTCCAAATCCCAGTCTTGGTTTAGTGTCAGTACTCTGGATCCCCTGAATATGGTGTTTTCTAGAAATAGAAACCCACAGGTCTTCAGAGTCTTGCCTCCAGTTTCTGTTACTAGATCTCCCTGACACCAATGCCCAGCTGAGTAGACATTCACCTATATTAGCTGACCTGCAGTGTAGCTGGCTGACACCTGGTACCTGGGTCTCCTGGTGCCTGTGCCTGCTCAACTGATTTCCAGCTGCTGGAACTTGGCTTGACCTGCCTGTTCAGGTCCTGGAACCCTCTTTGACCCCAGTTCCTATAGCTCTCCAACCTGTCAGATTTATCCTGATCCTTAATGAGCCCCAAGTACAATATTTTCTACCATTTTCCAACAAACCCTACAGCCCAAATATTTAAAAAATAAATCTTACTACTCTCAAAAGCTGATTCAAACTCCCAGCTTCTTTCTGAAGCTGGCAAGTTATCTCTTCCTCCTTCAAGGTCCAACTGCACAGTAGTCAATCAGCAAGATGCGCTGTGTGCCTACTATAGGTCAGGCTCTGTGCCACACAGAACACTGTGTGGGTAGGCAACGAATTAATAAACTAAAGCAAATTCCAAAATTAGGACTCACCTTCAATCAAATGAAGATAATTTTCAAAATGCATCATTTTATAAAATCAAAACCAAAATCAGCCCTCAGTTAGCATAGGTTTATTAAATAATAATTCATAGTTAATAAATTTGCATTTACTCTCCTCAAAAGCAGTTTGAAAAAGTACAGCTCTACATAAAACATAATACTGACTCAGATGTCTTTACGAGAATTATACTGCCATCTAGTGTCTATCAATGGGAGAAAATAGTTTGCATAATTGAGAACTATAATAATAAGAACCATTCTAAAATTTTCATGTATTTAAATCAGGTAATAGTGTCAAAAAACAAAAAAAAAATGTTTCTACATTCAATTTAAAAATATCTTTATCTTCCAACTCTGAGATTACAAGCTTTGTCCTAAAATAAACAGGAAATGAGGTACCAGATTCACAAGCAGCGTGTTATGTGTAAGGAATAATACAAATACATTGTTTGAGATGCCTAAAATTTATTTTCTTCCACGGAATATGAATGTACAATTCACACTTCATATCAACCACTTGAAAACTAGCAATGAGAGGATAAAAGAAATGACAATTAAGAAAAATTGAGCTTACCTGAAAGTGCAAAATTATTGTCCATATTAATCCCAAAGTCAATTTGGGATTTCCATCTGTTATGTCATCATTTCTAATATTCACTAATTTCACCTGTTTCATACATGAAGAAGAGATAAAACACTATTTTTCAAACCATCACATGAGTTATCTTTACCTACATAAAAGTGATTCTATATTATACAAAGAAAAAAACTGAATGATTTAAACACCAGTAATCCTCCACTGTTTTACCTCCTATCTTCAATCCTTTCAGATTGCAAATTAAAAAGTAACCACAAAGAAAAAACAGGTATTATTTTAGTATTGCATTCCAGATCAAGTAATAAAAAAACTCATTTGTCAAAACAAAAAATACAACTCAAGAATAAAGTCCTACATACTTGAAGTTTGTCTTTTGAAAATAAGCTTTATTTTACAAGTAAGCAGAAAACTGTTCTGAACCATAAATAATTTTAACAACTTTCTCACACTTCCTTCACAAACAATAAAAAAAAAACAACCTAGTATTATCTTCCAATTTGTTTATCATAAATTGTTACCAAGATAAGTAAATACATGATTCACTGGACATTTCCAAGACTGTCAGACTTAAAGCTTATCACTTGTCATATTATATATATATAATATATATATAATATATATATATATAATCAGACTTAAAGCTTATCACTTGTCATATTATATATATATAATATATATATAATATATATATATATAATCAGACTTAAAGCTTATCACTTGTCATATTATACATTCAGGTAAATAAATGTAATGATAATGTTTAATGTTTACTTCTTAGATGGACAAAAGAATTAAATATTACAAATTAAATATCAAAAATTAAATACAATAATATCTAGAATTTTATTCCCTGTACAAAACACTGTCAAAAACATTTCAAACAAGAGGTATAACTAACCATTAATCCTTCTGGAAATTTTCACTATAATTAAAAATAATGACAAATACCAATAACATTTAAAAAATTTAGCAGGTATTTACTAGAATTTAAAAACTAAAAGCATTTTAATATTCATAATAAACTAAATGAAGGACTAATAAAAAAGTATTTCCCTCTCCCCCTTTCCTTCCTTTCCTTTTTACCAACTCCATTAAAAAGCAAAATTGTTCCCATCTGAGTTCCCATTGTTTTCAGTAACTTTAAATTCTCCTAAATTTCTTTTTCTTCTTTCTTTCACCAACTGAAAAATTATTATTTGGTTTATATCACTATAATACACAATGCTACCAAAATCAAGATCATATCCAATATGGTATGTGTTCTCTTCCATGATTTTTTCTAAAACCTCAAGCAAATTGAAGACTATAGTCAGAAATGGTTTTTTTTAACCACTTATAAATTACTAACTACTAATACCAAAAATACTTATATTAAGTTTATACCTATACTGTTTTTTAAAGTATTATATAAACTATTTTTATAAAATAAGTTTATAAACCAAGCATAATAAATAATTACCTCCCTACTACTAAGAACTGTTCATAGATATTCTTAACATTCTGTCATTAACTTCCTAGGCAAAACCATTCCTTTTCTGAAGGAAGGAAAACCGGTAGCTCTTATTCTGATGGAAATGTAGCTACTTATAATTCCTCTAAGCTTACACCTACCTACTATTAACTTTCTTTTCTTTGGAGAGAATGTTTAAAAACATTTTAAAATATTTGTCTCACAAAAGTACAAGTATAATGATTATAACTCATAGCTGAATTTAAGCTTTTCATTCCCTGCCATGTTTCTGTGTAGATTTACTCAGTCACATATGATTATAGGATTATAGTCTTTGAAAAACATCATACCTGGCGTCTTTTCAAATAGTCAAGTGCAATTTGTACATTCTGTAGTCTGTGAAAACGCATCCGACCTTTCTCTCTGGGCTAAGAATAGAAAAATGCACAGTATAAAAAACACTATAGTTTCTGATATCACTGACCATGCTAAGTATACTATACTTTATGTTCATCTTAATATGTCAAAATAGTATTTACTGTTTGGGTAAATTCAATAAATTTTTTAAAGGTAGTTATAATTTTTTTGTATTGTCTGGGATTGAACTTAAACTACTATGGATTTTTCTGAATATGTTTTATTTAAACACAATTTATTACAAATGTTTTATTTAAACAAAGAAAAAGAGAAAATAACCATAGAACATATAGACTTTTTATATTCACTATACTACAACAATTCTAGCCTACAATTATTAAGCTATAGAAGCACAAAAAAAAATTAAATAGCGTTCTCCATTTTCCCTCTTAATAAACTCTAACTACTATCAAGAGGGTTTTATAATTATATATGTGTGGCATGTAAATAAAAATGAGGTAAGGTATCATGCAGTTAGTATAAAAATCACCAAGAAGGAGAAAGACAATGGAGTTTTACTTAGCCATGATAGAGGAAGAGAGAAAAGCAATTAAAGCCATATATTTCCTCTTTATTTTATCTTAGTTTTTGCACAACATCAGTAGGACTCTATAATAGTTTTACACTGTTTGGGGATGGACATGATTATTTACCGTCTCAAGAAAACTGACAAATCATAATTACTTTCTTTGATACTGTTTCCTTTTAGAAAAGTTATAAGTTAGCACAAGGAAACAGCTGAGAATATGCTTAACTGAAATACAAAGAATGGAGCAGAAATTTACCACATAAAAATCTTTTCAAAAGTGGGGGGAGAGAATATGTGACGGCTTAGCTTCCCAATATGAATAAATTGCTGAAGCCAAAGGCACCATAATAAAACAGACAGCAGACTACAGAATGGAAAAAATAGGTTCTATACAACAGGTAGAAATGAAGTTGATGAATTCACCCCTAAATCCAAAAAAAAGCACCATTTCCAATGAAACGGGGGGCACCAGGGATGTAGATGACAAAAGAAGCACATCTGCTTTGCAAAAGTGGGCTGACGCCAACTAAGAGTCACGAAGATAAAATGATTCCTGTGAGTTCTGCCAGGACTCTAGACTTTAAAACCTTTCCCCTTTGTAAATAAAATGAGACATAGAAGATAGGTACAAAAATGTCCACCAAATATCTATTGCCAATAGGCATAAACTTAAATATTAAATAAATTTCCATAGTTCTTTCAAATAAAGCAATAAATAGTTGCCAAATTTGAAATATAAATTCCAGAAGTAGAATGAATGTGCATCAAAGTTGGTGGGCTAGTTGTCAAGCTGTCTGTAAATGTATAAAATATATATAAAATTCTTTATCTAAATTGCCATCTCATCATTTAAGTGCTTATGTTCAATTACCATACAGTGCACAGTAATCTATAAATAAATTTAAAGAGAAAATATTTCCTTTGTCCAATTTCTTGGTACACACACATCCACCTCACTATGGGTTTTGGTCCTTTCTATATAGTTCTCTAAAAAGGAGCCCGAACCCTTGGGTTACTTTTCTATCGTGTTAGCGCTCACTGCACTATAACGGCTAAGTTAGTCGAGTTATGGGGGCCGACACCTACCCCCTTATCCTCATCCTCCACATCCTCATGCTGTTCATATTCGCATGCTTCTGTTGCACTCACCAATCGTAAGGTCTTCAAAAAATCTCGCTCCCTTGGCTAATGAATATAACAGACAGAAGATAGGACAGCAAAGACACAAGACAGCAGAAATAAAAAGAAGAGCATGAACAGAACATAATGGAGGGGAACAGGTAACCAAGAAGGGGAAGTGATGTTCACAAAAAAACGAAATGACACCTGTGGAGGGGGGTTAGACCGTTTTTCAGAAAGCAATGTTTATTTCCTTGGTATTTGTGAGTTTTTTAATATATGGTTACAGTATGCATCCAACTTGTGCTAAGCAAAAAACAAACAAACGAACAAAAAATAAAAACCCAAAGGTGAAAAAGAAGCAAGAACAAAAATAGTATTTTAATTATGGAACTAATTACATAAGCAAAACGCTTCAATCTCCCAAATTCACATAACTGGAAGTCTGAAAATGCTCAGGAATCTAACCAGAAATTTTTCTGCCCCCCAAGCAAAATTTGCAGCTCACACATGAATGTTGTAAAGAGCTAAACAATCCGTGCTGAAAACATACTAGTCATATGCAGAGAGGATTACATGTTCTTGAAAATAAATTAAGAAATTTAAAACTTACCAAGGTGTCTCCTGAAAGAACCTCTAAAAGAGAGATCAAGTTGTGTCCATCCCTTAAGTCTTCATAAAGATCATTCACATGTTTTCGAACCTGCATAGAGAAAAGCAATTTAACTTTTGGTTCTAGAAGCGGGATTATCTTTAATACTCGAACAAGAAAGGGGGCAAACATTCCTTATATAGCATTCATTCATATAGCGATTTTGGAAATCTTTATTCTCTCACTACTTAAAAACTAAATTTAAATATAAAACCCCTAAAAATGTAAATTTCAGATTAATAACTTATAAAGTAGAATTATTACATTTTTAACACACTATGTAAATACAAGCCCGACAACTACATGGAGTTACAATTTTTAAAATACAAGCAATGCCCTGATCTTCTTCACAATTCCTGATACAGCAACCAGAGTCACCTTAGCAAAAGGGGTGACTTTTTTACCCCCAGTTGATCTTCACACTCTCTGGGCCAGAAAACCGAGGATGCCAGAAGCATATACCCCACACTTTAAAAACCCACATATGTAAGCTGAGTAAAGGGTACATGAGACTCTACATACTATTTTTGTTTAATCTCTATAAATCTATTATTTCAAAATAAAAAGTTTTCTAAAAATTCACTTATGTGAAGTTAGAATACTTCTCTGTTCAAACCTCTGCACAACATAAATCTTCTTGTGGTGGAGGGTTTTTATGACCACGTTTTCACTAGCACTAAGTTAACCCACAACCTATCATAGCTTCTTCCTCCATTCCATGGGCCTGATTTAAGCTTGTGATTTTAGAGGCAAAACAACCAAAGATTTCCCAAAACCTCTGTTCAGTCTGCCAAGTAGGGGCATCTCCTGTAAATGCCTGGCCTACTGTACCCACACTACACACACCCACGTCCTGCCAGAGCCACATTTTACTCCTTATTTCACTGCCCATGTCTTTCTCACTCCGGGACAGTTAAAGATGGGGTGTGATCCTGAGCACTTATTTTATAGGAAGACAATTTTATAACTTGCTTTGCCAAACTGAACTAAAACTACTACATCAGGGAAACTTTCTAAACCAGGTGCCATTTTCCTCCGTGTTTATGCAACAATAAAGAAACATTAAATTAAGCGTGTTTATAAAAGGAAAATAATAATATTATGCCATCAAAGTGAATCTGGAAAAAGAGAAAACACGTTATGTTAAAAATAAAACAGTTAGAACTGCATTTTAGTCTTGCTTCTGCCACGGGTCCCATAAACTGGCACCAGCTGCCTATTCTCTTTAGGCCTCGCTTTCTCATCTGAGAAATAAAAAATTTTGAAAACAGTAGGCCTCTGTTAAAACTAGAGAACACCGATTCCATAATCTGAAAATAGAGTTATCTTTTAAAAAATTAATATGTCAACTTAAAAGAGAATATATAAAGTGGAAAGCTGCTCTCAAGTCTTGTGGCCTAATTTCTTAAGAACTTTAGAAAATGCATAAATAGACTAATTTAACTTCTATAATGCTAGGAAAAAAATCTCGAGGCACTGGTCGTCATGAAATACTGCCTATTTTTCCTCTCAGGTGATTATTATGAGGGTCCATAAAAAAAATCTGTATATGAAAAAGGCTACCTAAATATATTATTGCCTTTATCATTCTAGGAAAAACAAATGTCACCATTAACAACAATAATAAACAAAAATATACACACGATAAGTTAATACTTATAAGTATAAACTAATAATTATAAGTTAATATCCTGTGCTAAGACCTTTATAAATCTTGGCTCATTCTCCTCACCACAAAAGAATGAGATAAAAGAGAATGTTAACTAAAAATTACAAATCAACATTTTTGGGAAAGAATGGTAGTGGATGAACTGAAGGAAAAAATGGGATTCTGGAGAAATATCTGACTAAGTGATCAATTTAGGGGAAAAGAAAAGAAGGAATTAAATAGTTAAGCTAACATAGAAGAGCTTTTTATGTTGTCCTTAGTCTGAGTCATGGACATCTGGCCTGGTAACTTTCCTTCACAAATGACTATGGCAACTGCCAATACTCGTAATCTTCCGTTTTCAATTTTTAATAAAACAGTCTTTCTTCTCATTTTGGGTGTTTCTCCCCTGTGGAACAAAAAACTGTCTGAATAAATAGTGCTAGAAGAAGTGATGAGCAAAGTAAAAGCACTTTGAAATACTCTGGGGTTCAATTATATAACATGAATTACATAATAAGGTGAAGCATCATTTTCTATATTTCAGACAATTCTCCCAGAATTTTGCAGTGCTTTTAAAAATGTGTGTACTGCATTGTACCTGCAGTTTACCCCTAGAGGGCACTAATCTTCTGCTTAAAAAGAGTATCTGAAAGAAGGAAAATAAAGTTAAATATAAATCAATGGTAGGGGCGTGGGGGGAGAGAAAGTCTAAACAAGATGCTGGCAATGATGACTTAAGTAACAGATATTTCAAATTTTTTTCTGAGAGAGAATTGAGTAGATTATGTCAGGTCCATAGCACCTAAATGGCTTATGTGATGAAAAATACTACTATAAAATTGTATTATGTTAACATAACTGTTTTTATGTGGGCTAAACCAAATTTCCCTTCAAAGATCATTATCTACCTATATATTTAATGTTTAAAACTGCCTTTTTCAAAAATTTGACTTTGCAGTAATTGATGTTATTAATCTAGACAAATTCCACAAAATTTTACTTTCCACATTTAAACACATTGCTACCACGTAGCTGCAGTTCAATTCAGGTCATTAAATATTTATTGAGCATCCACTAAACGCCAGGGCATCATTTAATTTCTAAGGGTACAAAGATGAACAATAAGAGAGTGCCACCTCTTAAGGCCTGCAGTCTGAGGTGGCAGAAATTTAGAGAGGAAATTTCAGTATCAAGTGAATATACTGAAAACATGCTCAGGAAACTGAGGTGCTTTAACCAAATCTGGAGTCTAAGTCCTCCCAGCTGAGATATGGGAATTTTCCAGGTGAAGGGAAAAGCAAGAACAAAGAGAAAAGATAAGGATGCATTCAACTGAACGGTGAGTTCCTAAAAAGGAAAGCAGTCTGTGAAATCAGTGAAATAGGAGGTGGGAGGTTGAAGTAGGAAAGGTGAGCCAGAAGACAAGGCGGCTTTACATACCACTTTAAAAGCTTAGGCATTTTTCCTAAGCAGAGAACCACTGAAGGCTTTTATAAGCAGAATGAGGACACGGCATCTCTGGCCAATATAAAAGCTTCTTTGTAAACTATTATCTTGAGCAAACCCACATAACAATAAAGTCACTAATGGCCCAATCTGTATGCAATAATGGAGCCAAGATTCCTCAAGAAAAAGCAAACTAGAGAAAACTCAATCAGTGAACCTTGTACATAATGCACAATCCCAACACAGCGGCAAGGAGCAAAATATCAGGAAGGATTCACAGTCCTCTCTTAAAGACGTCCTACATCTAAAAGATACAGTGTTCTGGAAAACAACTGACTATCTTTAGAAAGGAACATAAATAATAAAAGAAGGCCTGTCCCAAATGAGATCACCTCACTCACAGCCTTAGACAAATTGGGTAAAGAAGAGGGACAGTCAGCTTCAGTGAAAACTATGAATTCAAATGATTTTCAATGCAATTTTTTTTACTTCAAACAAATATATTTATTAAAATATAAGCTACCAAATTCTCCTGCAAATGCTCCTTAAAAGCTCTACTTCAAAAAAGAAATAAAAATAATCTATCGATATATTACCATGTCAATTATTGATAAATAAATGGATGATTTTAAAATATACATCAATGGTTTAAAACAATGTATTCTCTTAGGTAGTTGCCTTATCCAAACAATTTTATTACAAACTTATTTCAGGACTATTTCTTTAAGAGTTGTGAAAGAAGAAAACTACAGTTCAGATTCTACCTAAATTACCATAAAGTCTATACTGGTGCAGGTAAGTATGAGGAAACATAATTACGGGGTGTAATGAAAAGGTGGTCATGCTTTTTCTTAGGCAAGACATTATGTCATCACTAAAACCATATATAATTCATTTCCTTTACTGCTTTTTAAATTATAAATATATGCGTCCTAACATCTTAAGGTATTAATGAATAAAATAACAAAGAGCTTGAAACAAATCAATGTTAGCCCCAGGCAGTACAAATAATTTGTCTACTTCATATGGACCCAGTTAGTTCTTTTGCAAAGAAGACAGCCCTTTTAAATTTTCAGGTTGACAATCTACAATCAATTTAAAAAAAAAAAAAAAAAAAAAAAAAAAAGGTATTTTCTAGTCTTTACCACAATGTGGAACTATAGCTAGTTAAATAAAATAAAAGCACTTATATTAATAAAACTTTATTTTTTATTTGGGGGGCATTTTAGTCACTGTTTCACCTAGTTGTTTTTTATATTCTCTTCTATCACCATTGTCATAGGAACCTTTTCAAAAGGCTATTTCAATTTAAAAAAAAAATTTTAACCATGTTACTCTTTTCTGTAATAATTTGTCTGGGGTTTGGAGTGATTGGGTCTGCTTTGGTTTGAGTTTGAGTTTTATACCTTTCCTTCCAGCTCTTCCCTTTTGTCAACAAGAAGACAGACAAAAATCTATTTTTGCAGAGCTTTTATCTCTTACAGAGCTGTATAGATCTGGGTGCTGAGCACTTATAAATAATGTAACTGAAAGAGAAAAATAAATTCAGAAAATAATTACTTTGCATATTATTTTTCTTCATCTGCCCACTGATTTTTTGAAGTTAATTTCTGTTAAAGATGTGTTCTGAACAACCTCCCTACTACAATAGCGACCAAATGACCACTGGTTTATGACAGCATCAGCATTATCCATTCCACGTAGTCTCTAAAAATTAGGGAGTGAGAAAGATTTTAGGTGAAACTAAAGGATGCTTCTGTCAGTATTCTATCACTGAGGGTAAAACCCAGTAACAACTGTCAGGAAGATATAGGTCTCATCTTTTAAAAGTTCTTCAAACACCCTCCTAGCTCATTACTTATATAAATCTTTAAACTATCCATCACTTCAGAAGATCGCGGTGCAACTCTATCAAGAGCAGTTTTCAATAATAGCACAATGAAAAGAGAAGGAACCAATAACTAGCATTTTTATGTTCACCTCTTTCCCGTTCCTCTCACCTTCTCACTATTTGGGCAATAGAAAAAGCTGGGAAAACTGGGATTATAATCACTTAACACTCCCAAGGAATAATTAATAATCTAATCAATGAAACTAAATTTTGTGTTTTGATATAGATGTAAATATGTGACTATAGCAATATAACAAGATAAATGACAACTAAATATAATAGTTAAGTATTACATGCTTAAATATATGAATTCATTTGTGCCAAGTCCTGAAAAATACAACTAAACATAAAATAAGTCTGTTCGACACAGGTAATCTATATCTACAGCAAAGTCCTGTCGTTATCATCAATATTTTAAACAGATTCCACTGTATTTCCAAGTTGTAGTTTTTAAAAAAAAGTTTTAAAACAGAATTGTGCATTTTATTTTTCAATAAAAATCATATAAAATTAAAGAACGTTTAATTGATGTTAACTTACAGTCATGACCAAAATTCACAACTAGGTAAAAAATATATATATATTATTTCCTCAGTAAATCCCCACAAGTGACTCTCCAGTTAGGTCATACCCATACCAACATCATAAGTCAGGTTCAGATTAATTATTACAAACTGAAGATGCATCCAGGTAAGTACATTCAATTTCTATATGAAAATAAAGACAGCTCCTGGGAAAGAGCAACCTATCAGTCATTTGCCCCTTAATGCCAGGTCACTATATCAGACTAATTTTCTTAACACCTACCTATTACCAATTTCAAAGAAACCTTATAATCATAGTTGGCAATAAGATGGAATAACTTGGGGTGGAGGGTCGTTGACGAGCCACTGCAGTGTAAGAGCATGGTGGGATTCCAGAGTAAGAGCTCATGACACTGAGGAGGACAACGGGCAGCGGGGCAAGAAGAGTCCAGGAAAGGGATACAGGGAAGTGATAAAAATTTCAGCTACTTTGCAATTCTGACTAAAGTGCTGGCTATGGCAACTGCTTACTGAATACCTCTGAGCTGAATCATCTTTGGGTTGTCAATGCCTGACCTGTTACACAGTGATTCAACAATTAAGTGGATACCTGCCCCAAATAAAAATTATCCTCTCTCCCTCTGGCATTATTTAAACTACCTTTTATAACACAGCTGTTGATAGAAAAAAGGAAATTGCTACATTCTCAATGCAGACAAAAAAACGAAAGAACCAACTGAGCCCTCTAAAAGTAACTTCATCTTCTTCAGGGACAATGGCTGGCACAGCTCTGCTAGTCCTCAACGGAACAGTGAGCCGCTAGCTGCGGTGGTTATAATGAGTCAGGCTCTAGGCTGAGGAGGAAGCAAGGTTCTCGTAAAGAGGCGGGAGAGTGCTAAGCAAGTAATAAAAACCACCGGTGGATAAGGTGCCAGGCGAGGTGGAGCTGGCCAATACAGATATCTTCTGGTCACACCAACATGGGCACTTCCTGGTATCACTTTCAGAACATTATTTGCCAGAGAAAGACACTACCAAGGGTAGAGATGACACAAGTAGTTGCTTCAGCTCTTTTTAAGTCCTAAGGATGAGGGAAAATCTATGGAGTCTCTTAATTATATGCTTTATAGTTTGAAGGCCTTTACAATATTCTAATATTTGATATGCAAGCTAATTCACTCTTCTTTAAACATAAGCCCATTTCTTCAAGTCCTCACAAATAAACAACTGAAAACAACTGGTTGTCTCCTCTTCATTAAACCTTTGCAATAACCCAGGATTACGATCAAAACAACTGTCACAGGGAAATGAACACTGAAACTATTTTTAAAAACACCCCCAGATGATGATATTCTACTGCCTCTGCTAGAATTCATGCTAGAGCTTAACACCTCTTCCCTGCTATTTTTTAACATTTTTTGTTTCCTTAAATTCAGATGAAACTCTAAGTCACCAGTACCATGTTTACATTTTCCAAAATAAACCACCTGGAAAACTGATACATTTGGATAAAATTATAAATAAAGGTTTATTCCATTTAATTATTTAATAAAAAAATGTTGACATGTTAAAATAAATCTCTGCAACAGAATTATACCTTCTGCAGGAAGATTAAAATTTTCAAAGACGCTGTCAGTCTTTTCAAAGTGATAACTTCTAAATGACATTACAATTATGTCAAAGTTCCAGATTCCAATCATCTCAACAGAGATTTGTGGACCACAGTGCTCAACAGCTAGTCCTCCCAGTTATAAATGATCAGTCACAAAGATGTCACATTTATATCTCAACCTAAAGCCTAAAATCTAAGCAGAAGTTATTTTGTCTCCAGCCCTGTTCTGAACATCCTCCCTTTTAAATTGACATTTCACCAAAAGTAGGTGTGAGGATAACAACTAGCAAATTAAAGGCCACATTTCCAAAGGTGAACCACAGGATACAGCTGTGCCTATACTGTAAGATACGTAGGTCCCAGCATCTTAACAGTATAGTTCACTTCCAATCCCAAAGCCCAAGAATTTCAAAAGAACGTCACTGAACAGATGAGGACACATTCTCATACACCACTGTCATATTCTCTGCTTGCATTCACAGTATTTCTTCTACCTGAAAAACTATTCTGTTTCAACTCTTCTTCTAGCTATGGAAATCTTACTTTACTTTTAAGGTCAGGCTCAAAGGTCACTCAGGCTATGAAGGCTTCTCTCTTCTGCACTCCCATATTCCCTGGTTTATACCAGGGCATCAATCATCATTTTCCTTACAGAATAGTTTTATGTCTTAGGGGAAGCAGAGTTTGCCACCCCAAAATATCCCTTTTCTTACTTATTATTTTTAAGCTAGATAATTTTAAGATACGAAAGACTCAGGAAAAACCTGTGACCTTCTAACTGCCTAAAAGAATTTAGACAGAGGACCTGCTCCAGGAAGGCAGCTGTTATCATAAATAACTGTAGCTATATGAATGAACTAAGTGTGACAGACAGGGAAGAACCTAGCAAGGCCCTTTGATCTAAGTCCTCTCTGTGTCCCATTGTTAAAGACGGCTCAGCAAACATTTATTTACTAAACATGAGTTTTTCCAACTCCATGTGAATTGACTTCTTGCCCTTTGAAGTCTCAAACCACAACCCTCTCTGCTCCTTCTCCTTAGCTCAACATGGCATATAAGCCTTAAATGCTCATTGGTCCTCCAGTCTCATATTCTTAGAGAACCCCTATATGTACATACATAATAAACTTGGTCATTTTCTCCTATTAACCTATCTCATGTTAATTTGATTATTAATCCAGCCAGAAGAACTTAAAAACATAGGAGGAAATTATTTTCCCTCCCCTACATGTCCATAATAAAAATAATAAGCCCCTTAAAGGACAGGGCCCTGTCTTAAGTTTTCATTGTACATGCTTCATGCTTTGCAAAGTAGCTTTCACACAGTAGATATTCAAAGAAGGTTTGTTCAATAAATAAAAGATTAGCATCTGCACTTTGCCTGTAACCTTAGCCAGGCCCTCAGCTGTGAGTCCTTGAGTGCCTGCCCAGTTATGGGGTGAAAAAGAGGAATTCAGGAAATAGATTCATGAATTCCATGGAGCCACTTCCAAGCAAGGAGTTTGTCTTTGCCCCCAAGGGCTCATCATGGCATCTATGAGAATGAGTACCCAGCATAATGTGCCTATGACAGAGATGGAGTTTAAAAAATGCTGCTGAATGACTATAACACATATAGGTTATATGTCCATTTCCACATGCCAAACCCTCTAAATGTTTCCCCTTATCCATCTAAACTAACTTGATAAATGACTGACAGGAAAGTGGTTAGAAAAGGTAGTCCTTTCAACAAATGGACTCCCTCAAAAACTGAATATTCATATAAAGATTCATATGAATCTTATCCTCAAAACGGATCAGATGCCTAATGTAACAGCTAAAAGTATACAACTGTTAGATGTATACAACTGTGACCTTGGGTTAGGCAAATATTTCTACACATGACATCAAAAGCTTAAGTGATCAAAGAAAACCCAATAATAAAAGGGCATATAACCCAATTTTTAAAAAGGCAAAGATATAAGACATTTCACCAAAGAAGATACACAAATGGCCAATAAGCACATAAAAAGAGGCTAAAATTCACTACTCATTTGATAAAAACAAAGCAAAATCACAATAAGATATCATTTCATATCCACTAGGTTGGCTAAATTAAAAAGACAGACAATAACAAGTATCAGCAAGGATTTAAAGAAATTGCAACCCTCACACATTGCAGTGGAAATATAATAGGCTGTAACCACTTTGAAAAACAGTTTGGTAGTTTCCTAAAATATTAAACTGGATATATCATATGATCTGCAATTCTATTCCTAGATTAATATCCAAAAAAATGAAAGCATATGTTCATACAAAGACTGTGTTTATTAGCAGTATTATTCATAACAGCAAAAATGTGGAAACAACCCAAATGCCAATCAACTATTAACTGGATGAACAAAATATGATATATCCATAGAATGAAATATACTTGACAATAAAAAGGAATGAAGATACATGCTACACATGGAGGAACCTCAAAAACTCTAGGCTAAGTAGAAGAAGTCGGGCACAAAAGAACACATTATATAACTCTGTATGAAATATCCAGAAAAGCCGAATCTAATGAGGTAGAAAGTGTATCACTGGTTGCCTAGGGCTGGGGGGAGTGGGAGAGACAGCAAATTGGCACAAGAGTTCTTTTGGGAGTGACAGACGTATTCTAAAATTAGACTATGATGACGATTGCACAACTCTGTAAATGTACTAAAAATTGTTCAGTTATACACTTAAAACAAGTGAATTTTACAGTGTTAAAATCCTATCTCAATAAAGCTATTCTTAACAATATTTTAATCACACTCCCCTTGAGCTATTGAGTGGCAGCAATGTTTGCACATGGGAAATGTTTATACTCACCACAATTAAACAAGAATTAATAATAGCACCCAGAATATAGGATGGGAGGTTAAACTGTTCTAATGTGGGTCAGTACACGCAACTGAAATACATTTTAAAGGATGTGTGACTTGTATTTATTAAAAAATGGTTTCAAGGTAATCAATAAATAATAAAATAAACCATAAAAAATGAACAAAAGGACTGATCATAATACTAATACAGCTGGAAAATCTGGTAATGCTAACCACTATAAAACTTTTAATCTAGACCAAAATGGAGGTACATTAAGAGGATGAAAAGCAAATGGAATAGTCATATTAACAGGGTTACCAAAGGATCTGGTTAAGAAACAGATCTAATGTGACTGAAGAAATATTTCCTCAGCCTTACATCAAAATTACTTAATGAACTCTCTTGAAGCCGCATTTACAATGGGTATCTCTTTCATACCACATCTTGACTTGAGGATTATCACAGAAATAAAACTTTGCATAAGTAATAAAGCAATATACTGAACTGGCCTTTTCAAATATTTTGTTAAATAAATCGAAGAGGGAAGCTCATTCAGAAAAGTAGCTATGGTATAAAATTATATTCCTAGAACTATAGATGTGGTCTTACACACAGAAAAGGAAAGCCAACTTCAAAAATGGATTCAGGGAAACACAAAAGGCCATTGCCCATCAGTAAAGTGAATATACGTTAAACTTTACCCTAAATACATACAAAACCTTCCCCTGAGACAAAGGTAGGCAAACTTCTACTGTAAAGAGCCAGATAATAAACA
Organism: Rousettus aegyptiacus; assembly: GCF_014176215.1. Taxonomy (NCBI): domain Eukaryota; kingdom Metazoa; phylum Chordata; class Mammalia; order Chiroptera; family Pteropodidae; genus Rousettus; species Rousettus aegyptiacus. The sequence goes on from NW_023416284.1 coordinate 110,132,456, forward strand.
TTTTTGGCATTAGGGGTCATATGGTGGGACAATTGATAAGTGAAAGGTACTGGCTAGGCTCAATAAAATTTTCTTTATGGATAATGAATTTTGAATTTCATATAATTTTCATGTGTCTCAAAATATTACTCTTCTTTTGATTTAATGCTTTAAAAATATAAAAACTAATCTTAGCTCATGGGCTTAAGTACAGAAAGACAGGCTGTGGCAAGATTTGGCCCTCGAGCTATAGATGGGTTGCAGACCCCTCACCCCAACACCCAAGAGTTCTTGGTCAAAATACAAATACCTTTAGGAATAGCAACAGTTGAGTCATATCAGTTCTTCTCTCCAAAAAAGGAGATAAATTCCCCAACTGCTTTCCCTAGCTATAGCAAATTAAGACTAGAAAAGACTTAAGTTTTTACAAAATGGCATTATCTTATTTTTCCTGATAATAAAAATAATACATGTTCTCTGTAGGAAAACTGGAAAATAGTTCAAATGAAAGGAAATATCTTACAACGCAGGAAAAAGAAAACCACTGAAAAGATCAGTTAATAGGCAAATAGCACAAACATGCCAATGTAAGGAGGTGAAAGGTAGGTGAATTTTAAAAACGGAGTTGAGATCATAGTATTGATAACTACTGTCCATGCTCTTGTTGTATACCTCTGATTACCTGATAGACTTTCTTTCAATTCATTTTCTACCTTCAACTCAATAATTTTAAAAACTTCAAATTTCAAAACTGAAAGAAAACATGCTAGAAAAACAAATGCATGATATAAAAATCCTATCACATGGAAATGAAGGAAAGGGAAGTATTTGAATGACAAGAAAAGTTTAAAGAAAGGGACAAAATGGTTTCTTCAGATATTTAAGAGCTGCTATTTTTGTCATATTGTTCTGGTGGACTGTCCCAAGATAAGTAGGTGGGAGTTATGATAAGCAAATTCTAGATCATTAAAAAAAAAAAATAGCTCAGTTACAATTTAAGTAGACCAAAATTATTAAGTTGCCCATAAAAAGAAAATCAGTGACCCATAAAAAAGGCTGTGAGAACACAGTCCTGCAATGACAACCAAATTAACTAGATTCTGTCCAAATCTATAATTCAAATTAACACAAAATAAATTAAATTTGCTTAAAAGCAGTCCCATTAAAACTCTCCTGCAGGATTTCCCAAAAAAGACTTTAGTAGATACTCTTTGATAAAGGAATGCATGACTAAGTGAATTTGTGGAACACTGGATTAAACAGGGTTCTCAATCTTTGACATGCTAATGTGTACCGTAAATCTCTTGAACCAGAGAATGCTGCTTTCCAAACTTTTTTGGCAATTGAAACCTTTTTTTTTCAAGGGCATCTCACAACACTGGTGTTCCTGGGAACCTGATTTGAAAACTGCTGCTCCTCTCACCAAAAAGAAAAAGAAGAAGAAAGAAAGGAAAGAAAAGAAAGAGGGAAAAAAGAAAAAAAGGGAGGAAGAAAAAAGGTTTTATTTGATCTTGTCAACTATAAAAATTAATTTTAAAATTCAGCAAGAAGTTATTAATCAGAAATTAAAATTACCAGAAACAACTTCAGAACTTAACAACCCAGAAGAAACACTAAAATGGCTTTTTATTACATACAATGCGCAGTAGAATCAAGGTGTCTGCAAATACGGTTTCTTACATTTTTTAAGTTTATGTAAAATAAAAGCCAGATGTTTAAAGCATTTGGGAACAATAACAAATTGTGGATAACATTAAAACCCATTAACTCGGACAATAAATCCACAGGAAAATTTTCTACTTTTACTGCTTGTCAGGATATCTACACTATAAACCATACATAAACCTAAGAAATGGAATTTTTACCGTTCTTCAAAAAATTCAGTAAGTAGTATTGGGGTTTTAATTTTTTTTTTTTTTGAGATCTTAAAAGTATCTGGGTTTTTTGTTTTTATTTTTTAAAAAAATATTGGAAGGATGTTATTATAGAAACATGTCAGATTCTCTCCTCAGGTAGGAGGTTGAAATGCTATGTCATGGTTGTGGCTCCACTGGGCATGTGCTCTGTGAATTATTTTATCCAGGCTAAATTCACCCAGTGATACAATAGCTCACAAATAATCCAAACAGCTGGCTGCCAAATGTTCACAGAATCTCACCTCAAACTGTCATACCCATGGGAGTAAAAACTATGGCGTTAGTTGGGGTCTAGGCCAGGTTACGAAAAACACGTTTCTTAGTTAGAGCTCACTATTTAACTGGCATCCGTTACTGTAATGTTGTTATAAAACCATTCTAGCTATGCATTATGGGCAGTCTCTTCATTATATAGGCAATTTATGCCTCGAATATTATGACTCATAAAAATGCAAATACTGGGACCACAACTGCCACCCTTACGGAAAATAAAAGGACAACTCTGAAGCTTTTGGATGATCTTAAAGATGTATAGATATAAGGAGGGCATTATTCTTACCACTGTTTTACAGATGAGAAAACAAAGGCCTAGAAAGATTCAAAGTCACATGCCTAGAAAACAGTCATGGGGAAATGTGAGTTCATAGCCTATGTTCTTCGACACCATGCTATACCTAACCTGCACTGGGTTCCAAAGTACCATGAGGGAAGATGCTCCAAAAAGTAGAAACAGCTTAGAAAATCTAGTCACTAGGACAGACTCCAGGCATGATTAGCTTACTTCCTTGCTGGCCTTTCTATCCACAAACCGACTTATTAAATCTGTCCAAAATTCCACCAGAGATTTATTTTCCAACAGGATGGCTAGAGTGCTCTATCATTTGCAGCCGACTGCAGAGAACCAAGCTTCCCAATAAGCTTTCCTCCTGACCCTACTTGAGACCAGCACCCTGAGAGTCCAAAATAGAATATGAACGCTCCGGGAAAGAACGTGTCTTAGGAGGACACACACATACCCTGGCTCCTGGGGCGGGGAAAGAGGGTGAGTCTAGGAATGAACAAAGAAATGGAATGAGGTTTGAAACTTAAAACCTACTTAGGGATGGGGAGAGGGACCATTCTTTCTCCTCTAGGGTATTATGGCTCCTTGATCTCAGGACTTAAAACCTGTAAAATAGGATATGCATTAAATAAGACGTAGTGGGCTAGACTGAGAACAAGACCAGCACTATAACATATTTCAACTGGAGAGGGAAATGCAGGCCTCTAAAAACAACTTACAAAAGTCTTCATTCATATATGTTAAGGACTCTGTACATACGTAAAAGCAAAAAAACAACCTTATACATAATGCCAAGAAATCTTTAAATTTTATTTGAAAAAATGGTAGTATATTTCCATGAGAGCTTTAAAAAAATCACAAACAAGAGTACTTGAACAATTTTCATAAGAAATTCTTCAGGCAAACATCAGTGTCAGAATATGTTAGCAATGTAAATCATACGGTGCCATCAGCCATTTATCTCAGTATTTGTAGAAGTATGCAGCAAGTTTTCCCAGCTTCAACAGCTTCTCTTTGGAGTCACCCCCTTTCTCTTACTCACAACAAAGAAATTTCGTCTCTATTATATTACGATCAAATGACTATTAATATGGGCAACAGCTTCCAAACTCCTAGGGGAGTCTAACTTCACTCACTGCTACCTTTGACTCCCTGGCCACTTTCATTATCAAATTCTCTCCCCGGAGAGCATGGTCTTTCTTCCCTCTAGTTACTGGCTTGAACGTTCTTTGCTACTTATCTTCCTCTGTCAGCCCCCTTTAAAATTCGTTTCTGAATTTTCCCTCAGATTTACAATAGAGCAAACTCTGACTAAGGCCTGGAAACAGGGTTTTCTATTTGCTTCTATGGAAAAAAAAAAAATATCTTAGAAAGTATCTTCGAAGAAACCTAACTACATCCTCATGACAGGGTTCAGGACACGCTACCCCAAAATATGGTACCTTAAATATCATAAGCTGAAGGAATTTGAGAAACAGGAAGTGTACGAAAAACTCTTTGACCTCCTATCTCTTTCTTCCCTAAAGCAGGTTGTAAGACCCTCATGAGGGTTTTCCTCCTGTACCTGGAGGAAAGGTGCACCCTTTCCTCTGAAGGTGAACAGATGTTGAAAAGAATCTGAACAAACAGGCCTTGCTGAGTCTCCCCCAGTTCACTACCCTTGGATCATTCCATTTTGTCCTATCACATTTTTCCATGGCTTCCACTCTTCATCAAATTTAGAGTTTAAACACTCAGGTTTAATCATTTCTTTTAGTCTTCATTTCCTTATCAAGGTTCCTGCATCACATAAAAATTTTATTAAATACATTTACATGTTATTATCTTACTAATCTGTCTTATGTTACAGAATTAGCCAAGAACTTAGAAGTGTAGAAGAAAAATATTTTTTCCATCCCCTACCTGCAATAAGACTGCAGAGAATCTACTAATTTTATCAATATGTTATTAGAGAATTTCCAAGTGAGAAGAATCTAGCTGTAGCCAATATTCTTCTAATTTCTGAACTGATTAAAATAATCGTGAATAAGTATAGCAAAGCTAATTAGTAGCCTTAGATAAATAAATTAATCTCACCTATGAATATGAGCAAACTTTCTACTACCTAACTACAAATGGAGAAATTGAATTATGCAATGAAAAAAAAAAAAAAAAACATGGAAAGGGGTCAGAGGAATGGATCCTAAATTTGCCCTTGCAGATCATGATCTGTTTGACTTGGGGCCTCAGTGTCTACACTATTATAAAATAGGTCTGTTCAGCTTTAAAAGTAATCGACATGAACTGATTTTTCCTTCAGACTTTTATCTAACTCCTACCAAAGCAACCCTTTCAGTTCCCCATTGTAGTGGTTATAGTTCTAGATCATAAACTAGGAGAGAAAGTTTCATTTGGATTCAGTCATTCATTAAGCAACGATTCCTTAGTATAGTCTGAGGAAGACAGCAACATATCAAACATTATGCTAGGTGTTGGGGAAGTACTGTTTAAAAAGACAGACACAGCCCCATCCCCATGCAGCTTAGAGTCTAGGATTAAATAACAAACAATTCTTGACACTTCTGATGTGAAGGCCTAGATAACATAGTTTAGAATGTCAGCACCACTGATCAAATTGTAGTTTTTTTCTTTTTTGAAAATGCCTTTAGTCAGTACCTTTCTCTAGCTAAAACAATGACCTTCGCGAATGGTGCGAATGGTGCTTGGCTTCTTCATATACCTTTATCTACATCTCTAAATCCTTGTAAAGTATATTGATTAGAGAAGAATACAAATAAAAATTTATGGCCATATAATGAGGCTGAGCCATAACAGCAAATACTTAAAGTATGTAGAAAAATGCTGAGATAAATCCAAGTCGAGTAAAGCGACAATATATCTTGGCATATTCTTTGCTTCCTCCTACTTCTCTTTGTTTCTATTTGATCATTCCTTAACTCTGGTATTTCTATTGTAGCATAAGCTGATAGGTAGTAAGACATAGTTTTTCTGTAGAACCAGAAGGACCAAAGACTGAGAACCATACTACAGAATCAAGCCCTGCCGCACTTTAGCTACTTCCTGCTGGACAGATTAACTCATCCTCCCTGAACCTCTATCTCCTCACTGGTAGAAAGAAGATTAAATCAGATCACATATGTTATACATCTAGTTCAGGATCTAGTACGTAGTAAGCAGTCAATAAATGGTAGCAATGGCGAAGGAAGCAATAATGATAATAATAAATAAAGAAGTCAAAAAGGAGAAAAGTTATAACTGACCACAAGATGGAACTACAGCTATTTGATAAAATTACCAAGTAAAATTTTGGTGTTCTAAGTTTAAAATGTATTTTCTGTTTTATCAGCAAACACTAAAACTATTGTCTATTGGCATTGAGGATGTTTAGAGATATTTTTTATACTGAGCTTAAATCCTCAAATCTGAAAATTATCCAGCAATCTTCTCTTTGGATCAAATAAGTCCAAAATTGCACTCTTTCTTATGTGACCGCCCTATCTATATCTGAAAACACCCATCATGTTTCTCCTTAATCTTCTCTTCTTAAAACCAATATCCCCACTTGTTCCCACCATTCCTCATCTGAGAGATGGTTTCCAGACCCTCACCATCACGGTTGCCTCCTTCTGGACACTTTCACTTAAAATGCTTTGTCTAAACTAAACAAGATACTCTGGATGTGGTCTACCTAGTGAACAGTATCAAAGAGATATGGACTCGGCTTTATTAAGATGACCTGAGACTGCATTCAGGTGCACCACTGTTGTAAATCTGAAGTCAACAACCCCAACCCCCACCCCTGGGGTCCTCGTCGCATATATTAGCGCTGTACCAGACCTTCTGTATTCTACAGATACAGATCAGCGTGCCTTCTTCAACTTCATCCAAGTACATACTACAAAGAAACGGAAAAAATTAAGAGAGTTCCCTGGGGTAAACCAGTAGTCACCTCTCTGTAGTTTCACTCATTTAGTAAACGTAGAGCTATTACATGAAGACGCACAGTCAGTCATGTCAGAGAATGCACAATATAGTTACATTTAGTTTCTTAATGCCTAAGTATAAAATTTAAGCTTCCTCCTAAAATGCCAGTTGTATGTTGCCCTCCAAAACTTCCAACCATATCTTTGGCTAACCAATCACATATGTTTCTTACCTGGGTTCGCCATTTTCTATCCAACCTGATCTCCTTCTGGCAAACCCTAGTAGTCCAGGACATCACACTCCCGTGCACACCACCCACTTACTGCCTCATCGTCAACTCTGCACCCAGCTAAGGTCAATTTTCCTGGCCTGGCACAAATCTCCTCAATCTCTTAAAACCCTTATTATTTGCCATTCATTCTGGCACACTATCCTATGCTACCCTGCATAACTGTTTAATATTTCTACACATTTGTATTTTTAATATCTCTAACAAAAGAGCAAGCTGCATGAAAACAGTACTTCTTAAACCGTATTTCAAATACAGTCCCAATTTTACTAGAAGTTCAGTGCAGTCCTGTTGAAAGTAAGCACAGTGTTATTCTGGACATTTTTTTAAATGAAGATTAATCACCAAGAAATCATTATTTTTCATGATGAGAAGACATTCAGAATTTTTCATTCTCAAGCTACTATTTATGTATAGAACAACTTCACACTCTTCCATATATCTCATACTATCTTAAAGTTGTCAAGATTACCAAAGAAGCTATTTTTTCACATTTATAAAAATGTGATTTGCAAGATTTGCTTCTAAATTCTACATTTTAGGTCTCTGATAAGACATTTCCCCCAAAAAGCTTTTAACTCTTCCTCTACTATATACACTGTTATCTCTTATAACAGGAAAGAAATAACTTAAATGTCAAGTTGTAAAGAAATCAGACCAATGTCCAAAAGTAAAGCTCTGTTCCCCTCCTTTAGTTTTAATCACTCAACTTGAAATTCATTCTTAAGAAATTAGTATTGTAGAGAGAGCCAAAGATCTAGAGTCAGGCAGATAAGGGTGTAGTTTTCACTTCCTCCTTAGAATGTTGTCCAACCTACAAAAAATTATGTAATCTCTCTTAGCCTTATTTTCCACACAAGTCCTGAGAATTACTAGCTGTATGACCTTGGGAAATTATGGAACCACTCTGTGCATTAGCTTCATCATCTGTAACATAGGGATAATTATACTAGTTAGGACCTGTCTATAAAGGTTGTTGTGAGAATTAAGTACTTTGAGACATAAAAGTTACAAATCTTGGTACATGGTTACCTGTTAAATAATATTAGCAGTTCTTATTATTATTAATATTGGTATTAATGGTCTAAAGTGCCTAGCATACATTGGCAATTTAACAAAAGATAGCTGCTATTTTTTTCTAAACCATATTAGAATATTTGTTGGAATTGGTGGTTAATTGTAACATTTATCCATTTATCTATGACAGGGGTTCTCAAAATGTGGCCCCAACTTAGCAGCATCAGCACTTTGTTAGAAACACAATTTCTTGGAACTTGTTAGAAATGGAAATTTTCAGGCCCCACCTCAGATCTAGTGAATCAGAAGCTCTTAGGGTGGAGCCCAGCAGTCTATTTTAAAAAGCCCTCCAAGTGAATCTGAAGTTTAAGAGCTACTGTCTAAGTCTAAGGTCTTAAAAAAAATATCTTATTTGCAGATTTTAAGAACCAAAACACTGCATTATACTTTCACAAGAGGTATTATTCATTAGCCCTTAATAAAGACAATGCTTCAAAAATTCTTTTATTTCATCTGTGCCCACAGGTGTAAAACTATCAATAAGAATGCAATGGTCAAGAATACAGAGCAAACAGAGCTTTTATTCTATTGGCCAAAAGTTATCATTGTGCTCTTACCTTGGAGATTTACATTTCCTTCCAGTTACCAAATCAGAAAATAAAGAATAGTGTGATTGATTCAGTGGAGCCATGAAGTTGTTGACTTTATAATGTGGGTAAAGGATATCTCTGCCATGAGTAAATCAAGCTTTCCAAAGACATGATGGAACACAGATAAAAATGTGATAGTCAATTAGGTGTCTCCTATGTGGTAACCAAGTAGGTTACTAACAACCAGGGTGTGGTTCAATATTGGAATCCAGGGCCTCTTCCTCTCCAAATGCATTTATGTATCACTATGTTAAAATTTAATCCAAATGTCCTATTATACAATGTTAATGAATAAATTTACAGTATAGCTGACCAGGGCTGAAGAATATAATTTCACTATAAATTACCAGTTAGACAGATGCAAGGCAAGGAAAGCACATTATTATTGTATAGACTTCTTAAGACTCATAAAAATCATTTATCACCTTAAATTATTCTTTTTGAATACATCCTCTAGGTCATAGCTCATGTTCTAATTCTGGGTCTAAGTAAACAATTTAAAAGGAATCTTCTGATCTTTAAAGTGCTTCAGAACAAGACAAAAACTAAGTCATAGGACTTAAATCTTAGGTGTCATCTCTTATACTACTATCTTATAAATTTCTGGACAGCAAAACAGAAGTGCATGGGACCAGTAAAGACAAAAAATAAAGAATGATATAAGATCCTCTAGTTTATAAAGTGCATGAGGTAGAAGAGCATAAATAAATACTGTAAATGATAAAGTTATCAATTTTATATTTCAGAACAATTCTCTAGGGAAAATTTAACTGACTGAAGTCACAGGCATTTCCAAAAACAAGCAGCTCACGTTTTAATACAATAATTAAAATTATGAAGAATAATACATAAATGTTATTGGCACCAATGGTTTACCTAGCGACCACAATTTGCAAGGTAAACAACTGATCTACTCAGTGCGTGAAGAGACTTGTAGAGGCAGGAGACTTGAATATGTTAACCGGACACTATTCTTAAAAATATTCTGAAGAATGATGAATCAAAGGGAAAACATTCTTGCCAGAAAAATCAGTTTAAGGAAAGGATTAGTCAAATAACTGAAATACCAGAACACTTAGATTTAAAAACATTTGGAGAAAAGCCAGAGACATCTGCTCACCGATGAATATAAGTTTTAATTAAGCAATCTGTTCGTGTTAAACAAATGTAATTTTAGCTCTGACAAATATAAAATAAGGCTATATCAATTTTTTCTGGAAAAAAATTATATTACAAAATCCTAACCAAATATTTTAAGAACCCAATGTTTACACATATGAACATCATAGTAACTTAAGAAATCATTCCAAAATATTTACTTTTCTCAGTCATATAAACTTTTAAAAATTGACCATGCCTGAATCATCCCCTAGGCACTGGGTATATACTATTTTACAGCTGCATAATTCATAACTTCTGAAATCATGGGGATTAATTAGCAAATAGTTGAAATTATGAGGTAGAGAAAAGTAAACACAATCTCAAGCCAGCAAGAACCTGCTGGCAGACCTGCAACATACCACAGTGCACAGAGAAATGAAACACTACACAGTCCGTCATTCTAATTCATATCCTTGTTTCATGACTTCCTGCACAGCTCTACCAGTGAGTAGCTGTGGCAAGTTTCCCTTTCTATTAATGGGGGAAGCCAACCAGAGGGTTTGGAAGATGTCCTCTGGTTGTGGAACTAAATGAAACTGCAACTAAGGACCAAAAGCTGCCAACCTTTCAGAACCTTCAGAATCCTCAGAGTCTTCACTGATTCCCTTCCCATGAGGAGAGTGTGTGGAAGAAGAGTAAAAAAGGCTTTGAGGCTCCGAGATCAACCCATAAATGACGAGGCAGGTGTGTGCAGGGAGTAGGAAGGGTACGCTAATAAGACTACCTCAAGTAATTCTTCAGTGTCTCAGCAGGACTCCAAGGCAAGACTGCGACAGGACAGTTGACCTCCTCAATAGATTCTGAACCCAAAATCCTAGCTGTTTCTGAAATGCATGAACTAAAAAGGATTAATATTTGAAGTAGAAAAGGGATTTAGATAAGGGATGCAGAAGTGCACCAAAGGCAACTTACACCCACTTTACTGTTTTGTCTGATGCCATCCAAGCCAATCCACTCTGTCTACCATAAATTCTCATTTACTGAGTGTTTACCATACACAAAATGCCATGCTTTATGCTTAGATTATCTTTTTTCAAACCTCATAGTAACCTATCATTACCACCATTTCACAGAGGGTCTAAGAAGGTTAAGGTCACACACATGATAAATTGCAAAACCTGGACACAACTCCCTATCTGACCTCTTGCTGCCTCCCATCTTTGGCTTACATATCACAGTCTGATAACCCTGTTGGAGACAGTCTTCTTTTAAAGACGATTTGCTCTAAGTTTGCAGAATACGCAATTATAAAATAAAAGTCCAATAAAGGCAAGTCTCTTCTGGGACCAACCTCTCAACCACCTCATGGCCAAAGAAGCAGACTTCTTAGAACAGTTTCCCTTAGAGCCTTAATTAGAGCAAAAAGAAAAGAAACAATGACATATGCTTAAAATAAATTTTAAAATAATAATTTAGAAAGGGCAGCATTTTTAAGAATTATTTCAAAAGACAGGGAATACACATCCCTAGCCTGAATTAGCATTCCCAGGCAGCTAAGCCAAGGGCAGAGTCTCCAGACCGTGGCCCCTTCAGGCCACCCCAATGCACAACTGTGGGGCTGCGAGGGAGGTGCCTGGCGCACGTGGCAGCCATTCCTCCCTTTGTCCCCCTTCGACCTCCTCTCTCACCCCTTTTCTTTTTCCTCCTCTAACCTTCCTTTTTCGCCCTCCCTTCTCCATGGTTTAAGGACTACTCGTGACTACAATAAAACTGATAAAACAGGGAATATCACTTTATTAAAAACTTCAAATAATATACTTTTCATAATTAAAAAGGAATATGGTAAAGCAAAAGATATTGAACCCACTTCTCTCCTGTTCTTGTTTCTTCCTGAAATGTCTAATATTTCAAGAATATTTAAAAAATCAATATAGAACAAATATTCCTAATATTGATTATTTTATCCAAAACTCATATACTTATTTTATATTTCCCACCAACTAGATTATGACCAAAGAGCCACCTACAACAAAAGTGTCCAACACTCATTTTACTGAGACAAAGTGAGCTGGACTACATAGTATAACATTCCTTTTATCATCATTTAGCTGAAACATGGAAATGATCACATAAAGGCTGAACGTAGTCTCATTAACTAATAATAACATAAACTTTAACAGCCTCATGCCTCAAAATGTTTTGGGATATTTAACGCTATAACTACTACACAAAAAAAAGAATGAAAGATTTAAAAACTATGTTCCTACAAATTTGATTTTTGTGTCATTAATTTCAGGGCATAATTCTTAAGATCATAAGGAAAGGCTACTTAGAGCTGATTCTAGAACAAAATACAACAAGGATGTAAGCAGCTAACAGTAGGAGTTAGCCAAGACTATACTGTTTAACTTTCCCCCTCCCTAAAGCAGCTCTTCATTTAATAAGAGCTAATTTTAAATTCTGACTTCAAGAAACAAATAAGCTAATTGGACTGTAACCCTAATCAGTCAGACTGACATCTATCTATTGACTGCTGTGCCTAAAATATTTATTTTCCCAATTCTTACTCTTCTGCAACATTATTGACTTAAACCTCTGAGATCTGTCATTTTATCAAATAAAAAGATTACACATTCCAGGTAGATCAGGATTTCAACCCTTGCTATCTGACTCTGAAGGCTATGTGTATGTGACCACTAAATTAAACCACCATAAGGGTTGTTGAAATGACTAAATATTTGCAATGTGTATCACACACAGTAAGACTACTCGTGCCAGGCAATGTGAAGGCCTTAGCCGTGAGCGATACAGCTCTGTCCTCAAACAGCTCAACTAGTGTTCTGACATTTTTGGTAAAGGCAGTCTCCATATACTCAGTTATCCGATATATGAACTACTCATAGGATGAATGGCCTAGTCCAACAGGCCTGGCACATAGCAGGCACCCGATAAATATGTCTAGTGCCAGTGCTACGGTTCTCATGGGGGTCACCCTCTTTTTTGCTTCTACTTCTCTCCGGTGTCCACTGCCAGCAGTTGTGACTTAATTACCTACTTGGAACCACAACAGTAATTCCAGAAGACATGGGGCAATTCTCTGTGCTCCCCCATAGGCCCACCCCCAGATACTCTGTCACCACAGGGACACCTCTTCATCAAAAACCTTGCTTCCCTTGGATTTAACTAACATAAAAATTCTGTCAAGGACTTTGGCTCCAAAGGTCCATACCCCAATACTCACATCAGCCTATCTCTGCCCTAGTGTGTCAAAGAGTCCCACTCACCCTATGTACATGGTACATGTAGGATGAGACAAAAGCTTGGAAGAGAGTAGGTAAACTGCTGGTATCTTTCATTAGAATTCACAAAATATTTCCTCACGAGATCATAAAGCAGAGGAGGATTTCAACCTTTTTATCTCTTGCCAACATGCCAGAGGATTTAACTTGCAATAGTAAACAGAAGCTCCCTACAGAAGTGGTTTTCATTTAGGGATGGGGTGACATGGCCTCCCTGAAGGACATATCAGAATTTGGGAAAAGGATTTTGTTAACGGGTAGTAAGAGAGAGGGAACTGAAATGCCTTTCAGGTAATTCTGATATGCCCCCTGAAATAAGAATCACTTCTATAGAAAGTTATTAGATGCTACTACCTTACTGGTACCAGACCAATGCTACATGATGGTTTAAATAGGAATTGTAGGGTAGCTTAAGAATATAACCACATTTTAAATAATGTTTCTATGTTAGAAAACTTTTGTCAAATCCCAAATATCAGTCTTAAAACATCACTAATTTATAACTGTCCATAAAAGGAGAAAAAAAGTGAAGTGACTAAAATTGTTAATTGTGAAGTCCTACAGGTTCTTTTTTTAAAATTTATTTATTTAAATTGGTTTCAAGTACACAGTACATTGGTTAGACATCTATATAGTTCATAAAACGATCCCCTCAATTGCTCCCTCCCTCCCCTGGCCCTCCACTAGGCCATCATATTAATTAGCTGAAATTCACAGAAGGGCTTCAGTGAGTTCTAATAACTCCAAGAAACTGTATGCAAATTTTATATACATGTGTATTTTTCTGGACAGCTTACATCAGATTCTCAAAGTGACCCATGACACACAAATAAATATTATTTTAAGAACCACAGCTATTAACTGCTTCACAAAAAAAAATGTATATATGTACCAATTTCTGGGTCATACTAAGTACAAAAAGTGAAATGAGTCTAGATTTCTGTCTCTATAATCTGTATTCTTATCTAACCCTCTTCCGTCCCCATAAATTTGATTCCAGAACTTGGCTTGAATTTTGAAAGAAAAAAAGCTTACTGAGAATTGCAGTTTTTCCATACCCTAAATAGTTACATATTTCTTAAACAGTTGATATTTTTTAGAGTCCGATAATAATAGATTTTACTATTGTCACAGAACGCACTATAATCACTGGGTACTTATCTTCACATCTCTATCCTTACCCATAGGCCACACGCCAAACAATTATACATGCCAAAATGCAAGTGAAATGCTCTAGAATTTAAACTTCAAGTTGATATTGAAAAGTGGTGCTTAAGAGCTATATAATCAATTACTGCACACTAAATTAAAGTATGCAAAACAATTCCAACATGTGAAAGAAATATAAACTGACCTTCATGAGATGCTGATTTATCCATTTTGTAAATGTTTTCTTTTGAACTTTGTCCCGTTCATCTAGAAAGAAGAAAAAAGATATAAAAAAGGTTGGTAAAATCTATAAATAAACTTTAATCGTGATTATGCATATAAATGTAAATACAGTATTCAAAGAATACTGTTTAGTGCATTTGAATTTTCTTGTTAAATTCTGGCAACTTTAGGTTATTTGTAAAAAGTGGTAAAGAGCTGTCTAGACTGGTCTCTTCCCACTGTTGTATTTGCCAAGATTATTCCATTAAACAAATGTCCTTTGTGTATTCTGTCGCATAACCCCCATCACCACCGCTACCACCATGAAGATGCCTAACCTAAACTTTATAGCTTCGGGTGAGCCCTTGAACTCAACTTCCCAAAGCACTTCACCACATATTACATCCCATTTGGCCTTCACAGCCATGAAAGGGATATAGGTAGTTTCACTATCATTTTACAGAAAAGGAAACCAAGACTTAGAGTGGTTAAAAAACTTGTTAGCGATTATTCAGTAAATAGTTTAAGTTTTATTTTTCCTTTTTTTTTCTTAACAAATAATTTAAAGTTGTGATAACAGGCAGGACTCATATTCCGGTGCTTTGGTTTGAAGTGAACTCTGGCTTAATAACTAATTGTGCCGCTGCTCTCCTAGATTCCCTGTTTTGAATTGTCTGGTAAAAAAGAAACGGCCTCACTAGATCCTTACAACTGAGAGTGGTACTGCTCTGTAGTCACTACAGACACAGTGCAGAGAAGGGTAAGGGAAGGCTTCGTATGGTTTAAGGAGAAATAGTATAGAAACGTTCATCAAGTTGTCATTTTAAAAGAGAATCATAATCTTCCAACATCTAGAGCTAACATTCAGAGCTACACTACCTTTGTCTTCCCTGCTTCTGGGCAGCGATTCCCTACTTTCTGGCTTCCTTCCTTCTTCCTCTCTGCATCTGGGGAGACCTCTTTCTTTTTCATTGGTGATCTTTTATCCTCTCTCAGCACAGTTCAGACATTTTCTGTCCTTTTCTTGGAGGCAAGACATGGCTTTCTCTCTTCTCTTTTCTTTCTCATTCTTTATCCCTGAACCTTCTTAAACTATTTTAATGGAACTAAAATTTATTTGAAAATCCTTGTCTTATTTATTAAAAGTACTTATGCACTTTACAATAATTTAAATACAAACAAAAATATTAAAACAATCAGTTGGGAACAATATCAATGAAGCAGAGTACTAATATTAATACCAAAAAAAAAGAACTAAGAAAAAGATGAAATTCTTAATATATGCAGTCGAACCATCGAAAAAAATTAATGCCCACAGTTACTCAACCTCACTAGTAAATCATACCAATATAAAATGACACAAAACAAGCCTTTTTAACCTATCAAATTGCCAAGATTTTATGAAAAAAAAAATGCTGATGTTGACAAGGACAAAGAGAACACTCATATATATCACTAGTGGAAATGTAACTTGGTTTAAATCCTCTAGACCAGTACTATTTAATACTGTAGCCACTAATGACATATGGCTATTTAAGTTTAAATTAAAATTAATCAAAACTAAGTAAAATCAACAATTCATCTCCTTGATTAGACTAGTCATAATCCAAGTGTTCACTAGTGAAATGTAGCTAATAGCTAAGATATTGGACAGTATAGACACAGAATGTTCTCATCATCACAAAATTTCTATTGGACAGCACTGCTCTAGAACAATTTGCCAATAAATAGCAAATATTTATTAAATATCAATCAATAAATATCAATATTAAAAATACATACACTCTTTCCCATCAAGTCTACTTCTAAAACTTATTCTAAAGCTAAAATCATGGTTGTGTACAAAATATATCTATAAGAATATAAATTACACTGTTTCCAATAGCAAAATAAAAGTTTTGCAAAAAAAAAAAAGTGTTCAGTGGTAAGAAAATGGTTAAAAAGATTTTAGTAAAGCAATCCAATGAGTTTTTCAGATTCAATTCTTTGTGAAGCTACTCAGTGATGGCATATTACTTCGAGCTCTCCTAGATTTTAAAGTCAACATCACAGGGCAGGGACCATATAACCTAGTTTGTATTTCATAAGCATTTCTTCTCCAAAGTACTTTCTTGAAACTCTTTCCATTTCCTACCATCATCAGAGAGAACCAAACAAACAAACAAAACCTAAACATTGCCTATCATTTGGTCTGTCCATAACAAATTTCTTTTTAGTGTCTCAAACTTCTAGTCTACTTCTTGACTTAACATTGGGCATCAAAAAACTGGAGAAGAGGTTGCAGAAAGCAGACACAGAAGATAAGAAGATAGAGGCTTGCTGAATCTCAGAATTTAATGCTAAAATGGTTAAATTTGCCTGATTCCCAAGGTAAAGTCCCCAGACACTTCGCTTATTATTATAAATAAATGTTCAGAATTTGTGCTAAAATGGTTAAATTTGCCTGATTCCCAATGGAAAGTCCCCAGACACCTTGCTTATAACTATTCTGCCATAAATGATATTAATAGTTGTTATTAATATCATTGATAAAATTGTCATCCACAAAATATTTTTTAATTCCTCTGTTGATCCCTTTGGGGAATCATCTATACCTCAATCATCTTTGTAGACCCCATAGTAGACACCATAATGCTTTCATGCACTCAGCGAATAAATGTCATGATGTGAATTGTTTCCAAAAGAATAATTCAACTCCGAATAACAATGTATAAGTATTTATATACTTACATACCATGGATATAACCACTCTATCTCTTAAAGTAATATATGGTGTCTTACATGTCTTTCACCATTGCTAGTCAAAAAGAGTTCAGAATGAACCTAAATTACTAATTAGTACATAAGGCAAGAACAAAGAAAGAGAAGCAATCTACTAGTCCTCCTTACTGATAAAATGCAGATTCTTTATTTCTTTCATTTTACTCACTCATTCATTCCAGCATCTACCAGGTGCTTTGATGAGCCTAGTGCCACAGTGGTACTGGGACCAACAGGCTGGACAGAAAGAGTAGCGGCCCTTCCTCTCTGGAGCTCATCAGCCAGAAAGGGCATCTGACAAGAAGGCAGTGGGATAAGCATGTCGACTGAACTAAGGATGTGCAACTCACCATGTGAGCAAATGCAAAGGAGAGAAAGACCCACCCTGCCCAGGGCAATCGAGTGGGGCTTAAAGGAAAAGAAGCAGAGGAGCGAGACAGAAGCTGACGATGTGCAGCCTTCGCCATCAAAGAGAAAACTTGATTTAATAATTTCAGATTGAAAGTGCCATAGTTAGAACCCAAGCATCGTGATTCCTTCCAGAGTTGCTTCTACTACCCCAAAATACTATCATCTTCCAAGTGGAAGTGCTGAACACATCTCAATCACATACAGAGTGCTGGGAATGTGGCTCTGCTGTGCTATGTGAACTTTGGACAAGTAAATGCAAACAATCGAACTTGTGTGTCAAAGTCTACTTCTCATTCACATTTTCGGCAGTGCTCTTCTAAGTCTCCAGCAAAAAGAAAACAGAATTGGAAAAAAATGATTACTTCCTAGACAATAACCATATCGTCCCATCTATTTAATAACCTAGGACCCTAATGTAAAATTGTCAAGAAAAAAACATTAAAATGTATTATTATTTTAAATCCTTGAAATAATTCAAGAATAGACAGCTTCTGTATCGAGATCATCACAAAATAATATGAACTCTAACAAGTTTACTCTCCCATTAAATTTAACATATTAAGTGTATTATATAAAATCCTCTCTTTCTACATAGCAGTTAATAAAATCTATTTCTTATTTTCTAAATTAACACAAACTGGTCCTATATTTTAAGGAACATGAAGAAGAACATGTTCTAAAGGCCGATCAGTTATTGGTTAATTTCTTACCCACGTGGTATTGTCAAGAAAGCCGATTTAATCAAAAATTTACCTCCAAGTACCAATGAGACATTCACTTAAATAATACAACTATAAAAAGGTTATTTTGATCCTTGAGGTTTTGTTTGTGGTGGTTATTGCTAGAAGCTCAAAAGCATGGCTAAAAATGTAAGGCGGGTGCTAAATATTCGTCAGGTAATATCTGGGAATTATGATCTACAACTAAATACATGAGTAAGGTACAAAGACTAAAGCTAACTAAGTAACACACATAATTCATATCTTCTGATACTGTTTTCTAACAATAATAATCCAAATCTTTTCTTTTAAACCACGATGAACGTTGATGAGTCCCATTCAAGTATGCCAAGGAAAATCCTTTAACACTATGAGGCTCCCCACAATGCAACAACAATGAGAAGAGTTAGCATGAACTTAAAGGGACTCAACTTCCTTCAGAAAAGCAACTTACAATCAAGGGGAGACTGTGATTTACCACTTTCCACATGCATAATTTCAAAAGGGAGTATTCCAGATTGCATCATCTAATTTTCCAATGACTTGTCTCATAATGGTTCTTTATTTCACTTCAGTGAGGGATGTCTAACACTAAGATTTATATTTAGGGAATGCTGCTATGACAACCAAAAGGGAAAATCATTCCTGAGATTCACACCGATTCTATTGGCTTTATAAACTATCCAGTTATTTTTCTGAGCAAAGTTTTAAAACATTCCTCTATTAAATAATTATTTCATTTGTGGAGTAAATTTTAAATGTAAATATACAATAATGATCACCTTATTTAGTACGATGTGGCTAAAAATATGTAATGACACAGAATGCAAAGAATAACAGAATTTGGAAAAAACAAATGTGTAAAAAGAGTATTGATTATTATTATAACCTACACAGACTGGTTTTTCGTAAAATCCAGTCAAAGCTAAACCCACTTAGTCTCACATCACACACATAATAAATATTAAAATTGTTTAAACATATATCTTCTGCACAACAGGACAGAAGTTTCTCCCCAGAGAGCCTCCGCAATTATTATGCAAGCCTGCCTAGATTTCTGAAAGGTGCCCCACCGTCTGCTAATCTCCGCTGCGCAAACTGACATTGATAGTGCAACTAACTTTCTTTTCTCAGTTCTGAAAGCATGAAAGTGGTAGTATTACAGGTGATACTACTAACCCATACAACACATCAGCCCCACCAGCTTTGCGTTCCAGTCTTGATCACTTTTCCTGAGCTGCCCCATCATTCTGTGGGAGATTTGTCCAACAGTTCCCTAAACTCTTTCCGTACAAACTCCGATGTGTCAGAATACTGTTAACTTTCTATGTAGAAAGGAAAACACTGACTAGACACTCCCACTTGCAGGCTGAAAACTTGTCAACTCCCCCTTTTAAACGAACATTAGCAAAACCAGCCTCCTCCATTACTTTGTAGGGGACACATACAGATATTACTAAAAAGAAACTAAATTATCTATTTCTCTTTTTAATCTTAATGCCGTTCACAGGAAAGCCCTTAAAAAGAGAATTTTGATTCTCTAATTTTTTTTGGCAATGAAGCAAACCAACAGGATGTTTGATTTCACTGCTGAACTAGCTCATCGCATTCTCTCTAACACCCCAGGCAGAAATCCCCTGGAAGAGAAAACAACACCCAGTCTAACTTGTCTAACTCATCCTAATATGCCTGCTAGGAAGGTGGATTGGAAAACTCGATTTTATAAGCTAAACACATATCCTTCAGGAGGAATATCACTATCTAGTATTCCTTTATATATACTTCAAATACATTTTCACTAGAATATCGCAACAATTCTCAGTTGGATGTCACGCTTTAATCTTAAAGATGTAAAAAACAAGGTTTCAAAAGAGTAAGAAACTAGCCTAAGATTCCACAGTTGAAGTGGGATCTTAAATCTAATTCTGAAATCATCTTCTTTTCTCTGTCATCAGATAGAACCCCTATCAAATAATTCAGGAAAAACAAGGAGTCTCTCATTTATAACAACTTCACTTTTGAGCATGAAGAAATGAAAAAATGTTAAGAAATGAGAACTCTTATTCTAAAGAAGCAACACACCATCTCTTCAACACTTCTATGTTTGTCTAAATCATCATAAAAATAGACCTACATGAACAGAGACTGTATAAACAGTAACTCCAAAATAACAAACAACAAACAAAAATGATCATTACTTATTCTCAGCAATAAGGAACCAGCAAATTTGATCATGCCAAGGCAAAAGTCACTGATACTAAGTGTGGTTAAACCCCACACATAAAAAGGAGTTATTAGCATATCTAAATTATAATCTTCATAAAGAAACTCTTTACAATTTCAAAACCGCTTAATTTTTCCGCCAAGGAAAAGAAGTAGCTTAAAAAGGAGATATTTCAAGATAAGCATGGAACTAACAATGCATCTCAGACATATACTTACAATAAAATCTTCACATTTATACTATCTAGCAGTATGTGAGGAAATTACACAATAATCGCAAATGTTTTGAAGTATTCATATATGACTTCTAACTCTATCGTAAATAAATACACTATAAATGAAAAATTGTTAACAATTTCTGCTGAGAAGTTTAAAGTATGTATCTGCTTAGTGAGTACCCCTTCACTTCCTTCCTCTTCCTTTCCAATTGTCTTTATTTGTTGTAGAGCCCCTGCCTCCACTACAGAAAACCCCTAACCTACCTATTTCACTTAGGGAGCACTTACTATGTGCCAGGTATTATCCTCAGTTACATACATGTAACATACATATACTTCATACTATCCTCACAACAACCCTCTGAGATTATGCCCATTTACGAAAGAAAACTGGGGCACTTAGAGGTTCAATAACTTGCCCACATAGCTACCAAGGTCAGAAAGTAGAAAGAGGATGTACATAATTTGCAAAAGCATGTTCAACATTATAGTTTCACACTTGGAAAACAAAATGCTAACTTTTTAAAAATACGTTAGAAAACGAAATGTAAAAAGTGAAGCTTGGCCACACCTTCAGTGATGAGGATACACAAATGATGGGATTTACCTCCTACAGATCGAAATAGTAGAGAAAGTAACCACAGTCCTTTACTAAGAGGTCACATCAGAATTTAGGGGAAAGATAAGATTTCTGTGTTATTATTAATAAGTATAAGATATAAATTTTACTTTGCAAAAGGCTCTATCTTAATAAAAAGACAGAAAATATGAAGTGTTGGAGTTGTGTGGAAAAAAGAGAGGGGGAAGAAAGGGAGAGAATCTAGTCACATTTTCTCCACCACTGCCCAGAAATAGCGCTATAGTATAATACGGTAAAAATAGTCAAAAAAAAAAAAAAAAAAACTGTAAGATTTCCGTCATTGTAAAATAAAGAAAACTGGCTGGATGAAACAGGTGGGATTAATAAAAGACCAGTTCCTAAAACTGATGGACAATGCACAGCAGGTGTCCAGGGAGCCAGGTAAGAATGGATCAGACCTGCTGCACATCACCGTCCCTCTCTGCCCAATCCCACCTCAGCCCTCACCCAATCATCCCCTGTGGGCTCTATCCCTCGTCCTAGTAACAACTCTCTCACTCTCTTGAAATGAGCCTCACCCACAGGAGCCTCAGCCAACATCATTTGTGGCTACAGGTTGTAGGCGAAATGGGTAAGAGAGGACAAAAACTATTATCAGATATTTCCATAGAAACAGCATTATGGTTTATTTCTATAAGTATATTTCAGAGCTACAACTGATGTTCATTTCCAGTTAATCCAACTTCCCCCTTTGGTCTGTGTGACCCACCTCTGTAGGACTACACACCTAGAAAAAAGTACTCAATGTCTGAGCCTTAACCATGACCTCTCCCCTTGTGTGTGTGTGTGTGTGTGTGTGTGTGTGTGTGTGTGTGTGTATGTGGAAAATTACACCAAAGTATCCCATGAAATTATCCATCATAAAAAAAAAAAGGCTTGCAAAACATTTTAGCACTCCATGGGTGAAAGTATACCAATATTATAGTCCAGTAGTTAGTTAGCTCAGTCATTGCTGCAAAGCCAATAGCTGATCTCCCAGTGAGTATTGTTTTGCCTCTGCTGTAATTACTTTTGGCAACAGCAGATTCTCATGCTATTGAATAATGCAAAGACATACTTTAAAACTTTGGTTGAGAGAGGCTTTCTTTTTTCATTTTCAAGGATCAATTCCTTATGACTTAAACAGAATTCTGCTTCTATAAGAATTGACAGCACAAAAAGGTTCTAGGGTTGTCCTGTTCTTCTTACTGGCTTTATCAACCTAAATTCCCAAGGATTTTCTTAGCTTTTGTTTTTGTATAACTATTACTTGTTGTGATTTGAATCTAAATTAAATTTACATTGATTTATTTTGTAATCGCTCCTTGACCAGAACATAATCAATCTACAGCTTCTGTACTAGATACTAAATATGGTTAAACCCCTCATATAAAAAAGAGTTATTGGCACATCTGAATTATAATCTTCATAAAGAAACTCTTTACAATTTCAAAACCTCTTAATCATTCTGTTAATGAAAGGAAGGTAACTTAAAAAGGAGATATTTCAAGATAAGCATGGAACTAACAATGCATCTCAGACATATAGTTACAATAAAATCTTCAGATGTATACTACCCGGCAGCACATGAGGGAAGTATACAATATTATAAATAAGAAAGAAATGTTTAGAAACAAATAAAAGCATTAGAAGGAAAAATAGAAAGCTACGTATTAAAAGAGTTGGGAAGACTGTTTTAAAACAAGTCACAAAACCCAAAAGAAACTGAACACATAAAGGCTGACAAATTTGATGAAGTACTGATATAACAGGAGATACTACAAGTGAAGTTTAAAAAAATGACCGAAAGAAAATATCTGCTACATATATAATACACACCAAGAATATCGAAAATAGATGACTAGCTCCTATTAATCAGTAAGAAAAAAAGACAGCCCCCCACCTACACTCACACACACACTCAATTACAAACAATGTGAGCATACAATTCTCAAAAGGAATGCAAATGGCAATTAAATATATGGGGAAATGCTCAAGCACTCTTATAATCGGGAATTGCAAGCAAAGCAAATGATTACATAGTGGCATAAATTTATACAAATGATAACAACTAATGCAAAGAAACAAATAGTCCTAAACTATACTGGCGGATGTGTAAAACAACAAAAGCTTTTCTGAAGGCAATTTGGCAGTACCATTACAAAGAAAAGGCATATATTTTCTGAGCCAACAATTCCATTTGTAGGAAATAACCTGCAGATATATGATTAGCATACAAGGATGGTTACTGTAGCAAAATATTTAAAACTATTGAAATGTCAGTCAGTCAGTCAGACACTAGATGGATGATTTTTAGTTCACTTATCCCATAATATATTAGTAAGAGAAAACCTGCCCAAAGTGACATGAAAAAGATTCCAAGATACATAATTAAGTGAAAAAATGCAAAATCATAAATATATATAAAGGATGCACATCATATTGAGAAAGAACATTGTAATCAGAAAAGACTAGAAGCTAAAAGGAGAGATTAGTGTGATATCTTATATTTCATTCTGCATATTTTTAGACTGTTTGACTGTTTTAAAAAGAAGATGCATTTGTGTTGAAGGGGTTCAGAGCAGGCCTCTTCAAGATGTGTCAGTTGGGCATGTGAATTATTTTGAGATGAAGGCAATCAAGGCTCTGCAGGCTCACCATTTAAATTCTCTCCCTTAAAGGATTTAAATTAGAGGCCCTGCCATAATAAGAGTTATTCTCAGAAATAACTTTTTATGACCTATCTATAGGGCAGAAAAAACTTCTAATTACTGAACAGCTGCTCTTATCATCCTGAGAATGGTGTTCTCTCCTCTGAAACCCAAAGTCATCCTTAGCTCTGCATGGACTATATATCTCATTCTCCCTTTTTGTCTCTGACCCTCTCATGTAGGTGGGATTCCTATATGTATATATGTAATTAATTTGGTAATTTTCTCTTGTTAATCTGTCTTGTATCTATTTGATTATTAGACAAACTGGAAAACCTAGAAGAGTAAAGTTTCTTCCTCCCCTGCAGAGTTATTACTATTACTAACAACTGTAAGAATAAGAGGGTTTTATGTCCTTTTATGTATTCAATACCCTGGTACAGTATAGATGACATTTAAAAAAAAAAAAATCTAAAACATAAGCCAGAGTACTCCCACTCAGATCTGAAGATTAAACTAAAAACTTCAGGTATGATTAAGTTTACTTTTAGTAAACCTAACTACAGAAGGGTAGGGAGAGGGAAGGGGGAGGAGAAGGAAGAGAAGAGGAGAAAGAGGAGGAGCTAGAGGTTGGGAGCAGTGGTAGAGGCGCAACTTGGTGACTCCTCTTCAGAGGATGGTTGCCCAGGCTGAGATACAAAATGAAGTGGCTGTAGAAAATCTCCGAAAGCAGAATCGATAACAGAATATATTCAGAAATCACCCTGCTTGGAGGGTATCTTTGTCTGAGATTTAATTGCCACGGAACAAAATGGAGTATGGTTTACCCTCATCTGTCAGGAATTCAGAAACAGGACAAGGACAGAATGTGCTAAGTAAGCTGAGGCATAAATGGTGTAGAACAATAGACAGCATAAATCTCTCCCCAGAAATCCTTTTTGTCTATCTGCTCCCCTACTGCCACCCCCTCCACCCCCACCAACCCCCACCCCCAATCAATTATCAGATCCCGTGCATTACTGTCAGTGCAGTGGCTGTGGATACCCAGTATCGGGTCAACACTATTGGTGGCTGGGAACAAAGAGGTATTGGGTTCTGCTCTGCAGAGGAATTTACTGGTATCTGTTTTCACAATTGGCCAAGAATTGAATATAAAACTCCTAGAGTCTGCTTCTAATCTACTTTCTCCTACTGGAGCATCTAATAACACACAGACATAAAGAACCTTCCAATTATAGTTATACTGCTAGAATATTTAAGTATTGTATATGATCTAATTGCCTGATGTTCTGAGTCATTGTTATGGACAAAAAGTTTTGACAATTATTTTATGGTTTACACCAACTTAAAGAAATTAGAGTTCTTTTAAAGTTTTCAATATTAGCCTTTCTTTCCAGATTCAGAAATCTGGTTAAGAATATATCCTAAAGTATACAGACACATATAAAATTGATAAAATCGAATTGAATAAATATCATTTCCACTTTATTTATACATGAGATAATTATAATATGCTTATGAATACCTTAGATAATTCAGGGTTTTAAACTGGTTTTGAACTCTTTTAAAATGATCACTACTATATGTAAGGAAAACAGAACCATTCACTGTAAAATTCAAATTAATCTGAGATTCTCTCAAAAATTATCAAAGTAACACCTCTAGTAGGGTAGATGAAAATATAAACAAATTCTAGAAAATGTATATAATTTCTCAGATTTCTTTGAAATAGTATAACTTGTTGGTTTCTGAAACATTTCTTCTCACTTTAATGTTATTTCCTGTCCCAACCAACACCCTACTTAGATAATACATGCCCACATAAGTTCTTTAAGCAATTAGGTATCACTAGACCTTAAAACATAAAAGGAATTCCCCTTCTAGATAGTTCACTAAGTGCTCAGTTTGGTGGGGTATGGGAGGTAGCTGTGACAGGGATACAGCAGAGGCCCAGGAGTCATCAGCAGGACTAGGAACCTATGCACATATGAGTCCAAATCGTGACATCAACACTTGCTACCAATTTCAGCCTGGGAAAATGACTTCAACTCCATGAAAATCAAGCATCGCCATCTGTAAAACAGTTACCCTCTTCAGAGAAATTACTGTCACATATAAGCATTGAATAAGATAATATAGTATAAATATGCTATAGTAGGCCGTCAGTAAATACTCTTGGCTTCCTATTCACTTTAATTTGATTAGCAAATATGTACTAAGCATGTACAACAAAGGTCAAAGCCACATCAAAGTTGCTATGCACTATCAAATTTCGCAGCATCTCACAACAAAATCCTACAACTGTGTTTACATATCATCCTTTTTTTACTGATTAAAGATAAATATATAAATTTCAAAGAATTTAATCTAGCCCAAGGTTTCTCTAAGCAAGGAAGATGTGAAGCTACAGTTTGATCCAGATTTCCTAAAGTTCTTTTTACTACACAGGAACAAGACACAAGGGTGAATTAAACCGACATACTCTCTAAAATCAAGAAACCTAGGAAGGGACATAAAATAAATAGGTGCTTTAATTTCTTACCCTCTCAATTCCAGAAAAAGAAAAACCAAAATAAATTGTCCCCAGTCATTGAGGAAACAAACAATCTCTTTGCTATATAAACTGCATAAAATTCTTCTACATTGTAAATTTTAAAAAGGTATAGAGAAATTCTTCATTCTGCCAAGGTGACAGTGTAAATCAACACAAGGACAAACAATAAGAACCTGGAGTTCCTGTCTCTGTCTGATACTAGACGCTGTAGGTTATTTTACAATGTGATGTCCTTATTCCTTCTACCTTGAAAATAATCAGAGTCTTTCTTGATAAGTATTGACTGATACCACGAATTTGTCATGGTGGCTCAAGGAAAAAAGCCAAGTATATCTCTATACATAGTCAAACATTCATCTAACAAATTTGATTTTCATGAAACAAAGCGACCTATTTTTTCTTTTTTTAATTGAGGTATCTAGAATCTTCAGTAACTCCTTTCATACAGTTGTGGTCTGTTTTATTTTGACCAAGAGTTTAAGAGTATTTTTTCAGGTTCTAAGGCTTTACTTCTCAAGTCAATGGAAATTATAGGGTGATTCACAAGCACAACACTTTTCACTCCTATAATACAATGAGGCCAGTCACAGAGTGAGTCAGCAGCAGGGATAAAAGGGTGGGGAACACCAAACACGACTCCTCTGAATCGCTGGAAAAAAAATTCAATGTGAGCTCATTTCATAATGAGATTACCTCCCATCCGAAAGGTTTTTAATTTAAATATAGTTTACAGTTTATGGGGCAACTCGCTTCAGTTAGAGGAACACCATGCATGTCCCAGTGGACTTCAGAAGTCACACATCAGGTGACCCAAACCCATCCCAGAAAGACTCTGCCACCACCAACACTACCACTGCAACCGCTCCCCAAAGCTGTGCCCATGAGCACTGCCGAGCAAAAGGAAAGGCAAACATCCTAGTAAGTGTCTCAGGTGCCAGGGGACCGCATCTTGAGGCTTAATTCATCTTGAGGAAAAAAGATCTTCAAACTTGTTTTAGCCAGGAATGCATTCTCCTAACCAAAGCTTACCCAGAACATGGTAGGTAAAACACATGGAGATAAAATAGCTCTGACTGGAGTCAAAGGAGAAAAGAGCTTCTCTCTAGGCTACCTGCTAGAAAATACCTTGGGTTGGTCATTTCCTCACCTCAACTTTCTATGGAACTCCTTGCCTTGTCCACTTGGCTTTTTGTTCTTGAAAGCCAAAGGCAAATTTTGAAGAAGCGGATCTTCTCAGGTATTCTTCCGGGCATTTTTAAAATACTCTATGCATCTTTATTGTCTACTATTAGAATACTGGTCTCGAACTTTCAAATTCCATGACCCCTCCTACTACCTATCTTTATGAGGAAGTAACATGTCATATTCCAGCCCCTAAAAAAATGTATGTGTATATAAAAGAAAAAACAGTCAATGCATTTTTGTTATTGTTTCCATGCTTTTATTAATGAGTAGATAAATTATATAACAAAAATCAGCACTCATAGAGCAAAGAGAAAACAAATGATGATATGCCAATAACAACAGACGTATATGAGGAAGTTTTGCTAATAGCTACTTCTGTGTGGCAAAAACAGGCACCCTGAGGTAGTGCTGATGGGAAACTCCACCAGTATAACCTTTTGGGAATTCGGTTACTGATAAAAAAGTGTTTTAAATGTTGATAACATTTATGTGTTCTGACATAGTAAGTACAATGCTTGACATTTATACAGCATATACTGTGTGCCAGGCCCTATCTTAAGCATTTTATATCTTCGCAGTGGAAGTCTGTTATTACTCTTAATTTATAGATGAAGAAACTAAGACATTGAGAAGTCAAATAATTTTTCTGGGTTCCCTCAGAGAATCTGGGATTCAAACCAAGGCAGTTAAACCCAAAATCCATACTCTTAACCCCATATGTTATATTGCCTCTGGAACAGAGTCTAAAGGAAACCCAAAAGTTAGACTATGATTAATGTAAGAAAATGTTAAAATTCATTTTAACCTTAAATACAATTCTTGTCTGATAATATTCAGTTTTTATAAAGGTATTATTAATTACTTATAAATAGAAAAAATGTGAAATAATCTAAATATCCAAGGATAGAAAAATGATCAAGTCAGTTATGGCATAGCCATAAAAATGATTATGCACACGTTAAATAAATGCCGATAAGTTTCAGTGACATGGAAAATGCCTATTATAACATCAATATTTTCTTCCAGTTTTTTGTCAAGGAATATATATTATTTTTTCCACTGGAAGGGAAGCCTACACAGTAGGCATTCTAGTAAGATTTTTCTTTTGAGAACCTCTCAATTTATATAATATATATATTTTTAAATGTCTTAGATCTTACCTTACTGGCTGCTACTGGTGTCCCCTTGAACATGTAAAGCTAACACTGAAATACCAGACTCAGGCAGACATTTAAAACGCTGAGAAATTTTCCTAAGAGACAAGCTACTGGGTTCCCTCAGAGAACAGGGCACCACCAAGTGGTCCATTAGCTATAAATCAACTGGGTATCCAAAAACCTCTGCCTTGCTACTGAAATGAAATTTGTAAACTAAAATTTATTTCAATAGTGAAGTACTTTCAAGGCCCCTAAGTCCAGAGGTATGACTCAGGATCTGCTCCTGCCCAAACCTATTCCAAAAGAAAAAGTGAGGAGATGGTGAGAGAAATGTTGTTAAACTTCAGGCATCGTCTGACACTTAGTGACTAAAAAACCACTAATAAAACACTAAAAATATACAAACTCAGTCTCCATGCTTCTGTATACAAATCTCTATAACTAATCAAATTAATAATGGCTTGAATTGGACCTCCTATGAAGTTTAGATTCACATGGCCCTAAAAAATCATATTAAACATTTTACTGAGGCCCCCACTATTTTCAAACCCTTTTTTTAATGGGCCAGGCTTTTCGGAAGGTAGCATTCCATTCATTTAACAAGCATCTCTTGAGAACCCACTAAGTGCCAGGTGAGTGTTAAGCACTGGAGATATAAAAAGGAACGAATCACACAGCCTGTCTCAATCCAGCAGGAAAAAGCCTTGGAAACCAGAATTTGCAAAACTATATGATATGTGCTATGACAGAACTAAGCAAAAGGAGCTTTGCCTGTTTTTTTTTTTTAATCAATGTTTACCTAATAAAATAAAATAAAATACTGAGTGTTCAGTTCAAAGGGTTTTGTCAACTGCATCCTATATCCAGCACTCGAAACCAGATATAAAATATTTCCATCTCCCTTGCGTCTCTTTGTAGTCCACTCCCACACCCCTCCCATAAGCAATCTGATTTCTATCACTGTTAGTTTTGCTTGTTCTAAAATTTCACATCAATAGGATCTATTTGAGTCTAGCTTCTTTCTCTAAGCATAATGTGCAAAATTATGAGAGAATTAAAGGTGATTAGGCATGGATAAAGTATGTGATGCACGTAGATGAATCATGCATGGTTAGGCCAGAATAAAAGGCCTACAAGGATATGTCATGCTAAGGATTGGGACTCTATTAGAAAGGTGACAGAGAACACTACACAGAACTTACAAATAGTTGTACAGAAGCAATTTCCTTACAGCCTCAGGGAGCAGTTTGGAACATACCAACTTGGAAAGCAGAACGACCTGGCCTCAAATCCCCACTCTGCTGCTAACACTGTGGGCTGGAGTAAGTTAGTGAAACACCTTAAGATTTATTTTCTTCATATGTAAAATGGAGAAAATACCACCCATTTCAAAGATTCATAGAAAGACTGAAAAGAAATCATGACTTATTACCCATCTAAGAGAATGTTTACCATAAAGTGGTAGCTCCTCTGAATGCTGTTTGATGGCTTCAATAACACCACCTAAAACATTTCCTGGAATCTAGGTGAGCATCCTTGATGGCTTCTGCTATTCTCACACTACTTTCATAACAGGATTTATCAGTGGGACCTCTAGTGATCTATTTTTTGACCAACTTTCTTCGGAAAAGATTCTTAGGAAGATATGGAAAGAGTAAGGACAAGTTAACAAGATGAGGTTTGGAAGTAGCAACAGGACATTTATCATAGCTACACATTCAACTAGATCCTTGCTTATAGGTTACTGCTACCCTAAATAAACAAGTCTGACTATCCAGTTACAGTAACAGTGCAATAGCATAGCCAGTTACATGTCTACAGCTCCAAAATGCAGCATTGGGGAAAAAAATGTTTTCTTAAAACAGAACTTTTTCTTTACATGAACCGTTTCAGAAATCCATTTAAATACTATTCAATGAAATTTTCAATTATAAAAGAAAGAAGACTTTCTTTATTTTAACAATAGGAATGAGAAAGAAACTAAAGTATTATACAGTGACATATGCCACTCCAAGTGACTTTTGGTGGAAGCACAATAACTTTATAAAAAAGTGAAACTTTTTAAAGGAATTGTAGCTAATTCAACAGAAGAAATACAGCTGAAGTTTTAAAAAGTATAAGCAAAATATACTGACATTCGAAATGAAGGTAGATTTTTCATCTGACTTTGTTTTTGTTTTTTTTTTAATTCTATTTTTGCAGATGTGGTCTGCATGGCTCATTCTTTTTAGATTCTGTGCTCTTAACTGACAGAACCAGACTTAATTTAATTTACTTTAGCATTGTCATTTACAACAGAGCCTTCAAAGTAAATGTGCTCAATTGATTCTAAATATAGACCATCTCCTTTATCACTAGTTTTGCTTTGCTCTCTTGGCAAGCATCATGAATATATGGTAGCTAAATATATGCAAAATCTGAGATGGCTTAATTACAATAACTTAAGATACAACCCTAGAGAAGATCCAAGAGCTATATCTGTAAACATGGCCATAATCTCACATATATTTAATTAGATCTGGATTCAAACAAGCCAACTATAAAAAATACCTTTGAGCCATGAATATTTTAATGCAATGGAAGAAATGACTTCATAGCTCTGAGAAATTTTCTAAAACGTGAAAGTATTTTCTAACAGTCAAAACTATATATGTATAAAGTATTAAATTGAAACATATGTTCTTTATCTCATAAGTCCTGAATAATTTTAGCTACTTACAAGTTATTTGGAGATTAGGTACTTTACAGAATCAGAAAGGGATCAGATAAGAAATAGGATTATAAAGTAAATATAATTCAATTACCCTTTCTATTCCACTGGCTTATAGTAATACTAACTAATGCCCATTTTTTCCGTTCTAAAGTATGCCCCAGGACTATAGAAAATACCCCAAAAAGCGTGAAATATATGAAAAATGAAGGGGACTAGCTAAAAGGAGTATATGATATAAGGATATTGTGGTATATGATATAGGCACATAAAATAGAGCCTCTGCCATCAAAGTATTTCAAATATAACAAAGGATATAAAACCAAAAATAAGATATCGGACACAAAATGGAAAGCCCATTGACCACATGTAGAAGAGGAACTGAGAGCAGCACGGCCAGTGTAACCCTGAGCACTCACGACAAGTTGGTGGGCAGGCAGGAGCAGTGGTGTGCTCTAGGCAGAAGGAACAACAGCAAAAGCACACAAATGTCAAAGAGCATGCGAGGTGAGGAAACTTGTATTAATAAAATGGCCCTGAACTCCAGAGCTGGCAGAGTGCTTTCACATAATCGTCCTACTTCCTGGTCACAAATAACTCTGCGAGATAGATCCTTATTCACATTTGAAGATGAAAACAACTGAGGCATTAATAAATGAGAGCGATTTATCCAACATCACCTAGCTGGTAACCAGGACTTGAACACAGGTCCTTGGATTACAGAGTCCTATATTCTTGCTAAACCCTACCAGCAAAGAGACTAACTCAGATGATGTAAAGTTTAAGAAGACTAAAATTTTTGTACACCTTAAAAGCAAGATAATATTTTGAAAATTACTCATTTGTTCTCTCTTGCCTTTTAGCAAAAAAGTGTTCATCAGCCTTAAAAAAAAAGAGATTATAGAAATGCTACAAAAAAGTTGGAAAATCACTTCTGACTTACAAAACTAGATCATTCAATAAGACTATAACTTTGCTGGTCGTCCTATTGTATAAAGAGAATTTTACAAATTGTTTTATTCCTTCCCCCCACCACCACCTTTTATCCAGGGATCTAATGTAGCTCATTATTTCTCCTCCAGTGTAGTAAAGACACCTCTTCCAGCTATGACAGCAGAGTCACAGGGCAAGCTAAAAGGAACATATGATATAGAGATGTGTGGGATATGAAACAGATAGATTGCAGGAGGAAACAGATTGTCGGGAGGCCAGACCAACTTCCCCTGTTCACACTTTAGTCCTGAGAGATGAATTCAGTGAGTGAGGAGTGATATGGAAGGCAGAAGGGGGCTCTTGGCCCTACTCCCTATTTAAGACCCTGGGAAGGACGCCATCTTTGGTTCTACTTGTGATGTGCTAGACACAGAAGTACCTGTGACTCAGGCTGGCACTGACCAAGGGGGTCATCTGGCAGAAAGAAATGGTTCTATAGCAAGGGCTGCGGAGCAGAGCAGGTATGCCAGGGACAACCGAGAATCACATCCAGACCTCATGGGCTTGTAGCACCAGCAGGATGCAAGGTGAAGTCAAATAAAATAAAGGTCATGGCCTGAACCATAAGAATGGGCCCCACGTTCACTGGTTGCTGACTTGGGACTCAGTGGTCAACAGAGTACCAGGCATCAAGCAGAAAAGGGGCATCGCCCAGGAGACAAAGGTACTGAAAAGAAGAATAGACACTGGAAGGTGGGAGCACCTTGCTTCCCCAGAAAGGCAAGGTCACAGAAGGCACATCTCTCCCTTAGATGCCCAGAGGGTGGAAGGTTACCTACCAGAAGCAAGCCCTTTTATCCAGGAGAGTCAGAACAACAAAGTGTTCAAATTATCACATCAGATTTAACACATTTTCTCTACTTATTAGAAGGTGGGATTCATGAAGACAACCAAGGAAGCTATAAAATGAAAGAAAACATTTTCCTGAATTAAATCTTTCAACTCTACTACATAGGGCAGAATAGTTGCTTTATATGGAACACAACAAAGAGTCATAGTATTTTCTCAAGAGAGGTGTGAACAAGACAAAAGCTCTATAGCAACTGTATGTGGTACAGGGATGAATCAATGCCACACGACTACTTCAGTGTTGCACCAGAAATGGCTTAAATAGTCATTTAGACTGTTTCAATTCTAAAACAAAGAGGGGGAAAAAATCATTCCAGGGAGCAAAGAAGAAAAAAATAGTATACTTTTAGAAAAGCAAAACTTCAAACAATGCAACTTTGAACTACTGAGAAACAATGACAGATGGCCCTATTATGTATATACTAGAAATAGGATTGTTCTTTTTCAGGAAAGGCTTTGAGAGCTGAGGCTAAAACAGTAACAGCCTGTGCACGGCCATGTGTAGTCTGCCAGTAAACATCAGCTGTCCCTACAAATTCAAGTGTTTACAATAATGGGGAAGGAACGGCTGAAAGTCTTACGTGAACACAAATGTAAATCAAAACATTCCTAAACTTACTATGCATTTTCTAACCATTTTTACATCTATTACAATACATGATGCGGACCACGTTCTAGCAAACCAAATAGTTCTTTTCAATTTGACAGTGTACAGTAGAGCCCGATGATGATGCACACCATATTCCTTAGTGACACAAACCATGATCTTGATGGGGTCACATGGTTGCCTGGAATTAACCCCACACTTCCTTGGCCTTACTTTCAGCAAGTATGGCCAAATGACAAAGTTCTGGTCAATGAAGCCAAGGCAGAAGTGTCACATGGCAACCTCTAGGAATTTTCTATGAAAAACAGCTCTCATCCTTTCTTCCCTCTTTCTTCCTTTTCTACTAGCTGGGAAGCTCAACTGATGGATAAAGCCATCTTGGACCACAAGACAGCACCTTAAGGCTGCAGAAACCAGACAAAAAGAGCCTGGGTTGCTGCTGATGATGCTGTTAGTCAGTATTTGTACAGCCTTAGCCAGCCGGGGACTGCCTCCTGCTGGACTTCTTTTATATGAGAGAGAAGTAAACTTCATTCTCTTGAAGTCACTGTTGTTTTAATTTGCAGAACAGGATTATTATTAATTGATTCAAATCCTAACCATAATACAGTTTTTTCCACCAAACCTGATAGAGCTCTTTGACACGAAAAATTTCCTAGGAAAGAAAGATACCATTTACAAACTACGAAGTAAAGAATTTAGTATAATCAAGCCAATACAACTATAGCAGAAATTATGACTTTTCCCCATATCTGCATATCCTTCTCTCTCAAAGAAACAGATTTCTTAATTTTTAACTATGTGCATTGTCACCAGGAATAAATATTCATTTTGCAGTCTTCCTTGAGCTAGACATGGCCATGGTCTGGCTAAGTTCTAGCCAATGATATGCAAACAGAAGTGACTGTGCTACTTCTGGGGAGTGTCCTTAAAGAGAAAGGCGGTGCCTTTTTCTGTACTTCCCGAGTCCACATGGCTGGAATGCAGAGGTAAGGGGCAAACATCTAAGAACCATGTGAGGGTAACAACCTACAATGGCAAAGTGATATGGCAAAAAGAAACCTCCATCCTTGTTCTAGTTACTGTGCTACAACCCACCCCAAAACTTAACTGTGTAAAACCATCGTTTTATTATGCTCATAAATTCTGCAGGTCAGAAATTCAAACTGAGTACAAGGAAGGGACAGCTTATTCCAAGACATCTGGGCCTCATTTGGCTTGACAGCTGGAGGCTGGAATCATCTAAAGGCACTTTCACTCATATGCCTGGTGACTAACGCTAGCTATTATCTGAGACCTCGTTTGGGAGAGTCAGCCAGATCACTCACGGGTGACCTTTACATGTGGCCTGACAGAATGGTGATTTGAGGATAGTCAAACTTCTTCTGCAGCAATCTGGGGTTCCAAAAGCAAGGTCCCGGTGAACATGGCAGAAGCTGCATCATTTTTCCTAACCTAATGTTGGAAGTCACATAGCATTACTAACCACATATGCTTCTGGTTACAAGTAAGCCAGGAACCCAACCAGATTCAAGGGGAGAAAACAAAGACTGACTTTTCAATTGGAAAAACAGCAAAGAAACTACACAACATGTTTTAAAACCACCACAGTCTGGGACCCTGAGCATCATACCAGCCCTGACTAAACTCATGCAACTGAGATGCATCTTGGACTCTCCACCTCTGGACTGCTACCTGAGAGGAAATGAAAGTGATCATTTTAAGCCACTGTTATGGTGAGTCTCTGTAGAAAATTTTTTTAATACTTAAGCACTCCAATATCTTTTAAATAATAAAAACACAAGTAGCAATAATGACTATCTCAAGAAACTAATTTTATAACTACTATAATAACCTTGTAGTTATAATTTATTTTATATTATTAGCTGATGACATATTGCCTTCATTCAAAATTACCAGAATTTCATATCAGAATATTGGAAACCCCTAACACAGTTCAATCATTTTGTCATTTGCACGCTGTCAATTTCCCTTCCTGGTTTAGTGTACTAAAAGGTTCCTGAGCCCAGACAATAAAGCTACTGACACAGTCAAGAAAGTGCAGCTTGAAAAACAAACAGCTCCAGATGCACTGTGTGCATGTGCTTGAGCCCTAAAGCTGCTCAGATCATGGCTGCTCCCCCAAAGGCTCGACTCTAGGCCAAGTAAAACTCTCATTCCACCTGCCCTTCTTGTCATCTATTTATAACTAAGCAAAATGAATCCTTGAAGAATCTATTAGTTTCTCAGGACCATTTCATAGTCTAATCATTGAAATGTCCCGGATATATCATTATCTGTTTATTTTTTAAATTAATGGACAGTGGGATTTCTACCTCCTCTTACACACTCAAAATGAAGCATGTAAAAGAATCATTGGTTTCTCCATGTCCCCTCAAAATAGAAAACACACTTTGAGAGCGTACTATTTTAATAGAAAACTGTGAAAGTCTGAACATGTCAAAATACATTTAAAATCATATATTTTACCTCGAAATATGTATCCAGAGGAGAATATTTTAATAGTAAAATCTATAAATCTAGATTTCAGAAAAATAAGGGCTTTTGAAACAAATTAGAGTTAAAATTTGAGTTCTACAACTTACCAACCTAATAACCTGCGGGAAGTCACTTACTCTCCCTGAGCCTTCATTAGCACAAGTCTATAAAATGGAACCAACTGCCAAGAAGTGCCATAAGGATTAAATACACTACCTGGCACAGGGCAGATATTCAGTGTACATTAGTTCCTCTTCAATTCAGGGGCTACTAACTCACTAAAAGACTGTGCATACCACTTAATCTCTTCACAGTTTTCTTTCCAGTTCACAAAAAATCCAAAAGGTACAAAAAAATCATGCTGGGGTTGTAACAAACAGAGAATATAGACAATATTTACATAAACCAAAAAACCACAGATTCTCTTTGATAGACTGGCTTATAACTAGACCATTTCACGAGCTGCTGCTGGATGACACATAGAATATATCCCTAAGACAAAGCTAACAGATTTTTATTCTCTTCACTGTCTTCGTCAATCACAGTCGGTACCAATGGAATGCTGTTTCATCTGCAGGCTGGCATGATCCGTGAAAGGTCCACGCCAGGGCTTCCTCTCTGAAGCTGACCGATGACAGTATGGTGGTCAGGTAATGCCAGCACTGCTTTTTCCAACAGGACTTCGGGGTTCATCTTTCTCACAGGTTTCCACCTATATTTAGCAACTGAGATTAAGAGTTGTGTTTGTGACTGGGTGAATACGAACTTCCAGTTATAAGATAAGTAAGTTCTGGGGATGTAATACACAACATGACTATAGTTAACAATGCTGTTTTGTATATTTAAAAGTTGCTAAGAGAGTAGTTCTTAAAAGCTCTCATATAAGGGAAAAAATTATAACTGTGGGGTAAAGGATGTTAACTAGAATTATTGTGGTAATCACTTCACAATATATACATATATCAAATCATTATGTTGTACACATTAAACTTATACAATGTTATATGTCAATTATATCTCAATAAACAGGGGGAGAAAGTTGTGTTTGTGTTTTGGGAAACATAAATTTATCACCTAATTTAAAGGAGACCTTGCCTGTGAGATGGAATTCTAAATATTTAGCTCCCTAAGAAAAGTCTGAAGGTTACTTTTTTTAAAGAACTTATTATTATGGAAAATTTCTAACAAGAGTATAATGAACTGCCAAATATCCATCATTCAGCTTCAACAATTATCAACTTACAACCTATTCCATCTATATCCCCACTCACTCTTTCCTACCATGAACTATTTAAGAAAATCTCAGCATGTCATTTTATCCATGAATATTTCAGCCCATGTTTTTAAACAATACAAACTTCCTTAATATCATGAAATAAAGTATTCAAATTTTCCCAATAATTTGTTAATTTCTTTTTACATTGTCTTTGTTTGATTCAGGATCCCAATGAGTTTAATATAGTATAGCTCACTGACATATCCTTTTAGTCTTTATCAATGTATAAGTTTTCCTTCCTCCTCTTGCTCTACCTTCATTTCCTTCCATAATAGCTTTGAATCACTGAAGGAGTTAGAGAAGGTTAAGGAAAAGACAAAAGGAAGCCAAAAGCCATGATACAAGAGAGAACTTATTAGCCCCTAGCCACACTCATGGCTCAGTATCCAGAGGTGGAAAATGGCTAAAGGCTGCAGCCTTGAGATATTCCTTTCAGTTATGAGAGAATGAATTCAAAAGGAACCTTACTCTAACAGAAAAAAAAAAAGTGAATATTAATTCTGAACCTTTATCAGGAAAATTTAAAATTAAAATGAACCAAATGAACACTTTAAATGCAAACACAGCCTGCAGAAATAGAATTAAGATATAGATTTATCTGACATCTTCCTACCAGGTAAATAAATGTCAGGATAGTACAAACTATAACTATCTTTCTAAGGAAAAAAAGAATCAAATAATTGTAATGATTCCAAGATGACCAATGAAATCAAACGATGGTTCTCTTGCCTAAAGGAAGCACTATCTCAGATGCTATCTGTAAATTACACCCTTCCTGCATCCAGATCTTTTCATAATAGCAACAGCCCAGAAGGACCAATCCTTCTGGAAGCTACAGAGATAACAGTAAGGGCCTGAGGACCAACCTGCCCTTTTGCATAGAAAATAAAAATAGAAAAAAATGAAGATACAAGTCAGTTACACACGGCCACATAATATAGAATTTTATTTACAAGAAATGTCCAGAATAAGCAAATCTATACAGACAGAAAGATTAGCCGTTGCCTAGGGCTGGGGCAGAAGGAGAGGACAGCCAGTGACTGCTAAAGGGCATGGGACTTCTTTTTAAGGGTGATAAAAATATTCTAAATCTGATTACAGGGATAATTTCACAATTCTGTGAATATTCTAAAAACCACAAACTCATACACTTCAAATGGGTGAATTGTATGGTATGCGAATCATATCTGAAAAAACTATGACCAAAAAATAAATAAACACATAAGAACCGGAGGTAGTTAGTTCTCTATAAACACGTTCCTTACAAAAATTGATGTAGAATAATTAATGCATAAAATGAGATTTCAACTATAGATAAATGACACTTCCAAATAAGGCTTCAAAAAAAGAACTTAATTGATGAGGTTAGCACATATAGAAAAGCCAACTCTGTTTTAATTTCTTATATAGAAAAAGTGACAGACTAATTTTTAAAATACAAGGGAGAGTAACATTCCCTAAATTCAAGTAAAATCCATCATAATTTATGAAAATGCACAATCACTGTATATTACAAAGCTACTCATAAATTCATTTACTATTTTTGTTTTTAATTTTTTTTAAAAATAATTTGACTTATAAAAAAAGTCGCAAAAATAATGCAAAGAATTCCCATATACCCCCTTCATCCACATTCTCTAAATGTTAAGATCTTTCTCCACTATAATATTAGCAACTCACTCCTCTTACCTAAAATGACAAAAAAAAAAAAAAAGCCAAAAAAAAAAATTTTTTAAATAGAATAAACACTCCATTTCCATAAATCACAACCTTTCTTGGAGGCAGGGGGAGATTAATAAGTTGACATGGTCTTTAATGGTAATATACTCTTTTTATGGCTTCTCTCTGGCTAATTACTAAATGGGAAATCCAAATGCACATGTAGATCTAATATAGCATCAGACACTGATCAGCAGATAACTTGGAAGTGAGTACTGCAGCCTAGGGAATTAAATCTCACTGCTGCCTTACAGACTGCAGGCAAACATAATACTTGCTTGTTTTCATAACCACCCTGGCATCAAATGCCTCAAAGCATGCGAAATATAAGTGTATCAAATCAGCATACTATATACGTTAAACTTATACTTAATGTCAATTATATCTCAATAAAGCTAGAAAAATCATTTGTACAACTTTTTAAAAATATAGATGATAGGCTTCACCCTCGAAGATTCATATAGGCCTGGAGTAGGGTCCTGGCAACTTAACCCCAGATTAAAAACCTGTGAAAAAAATAAGGTTGAACTCTCATAACTGTGCTTAAACTTCCTCTGACCACTCAGAAAATGATTAATCAGGCTTTTACTCACTGACACTTCAAATCAAAAACTTGACTTATGAAGAACTTGAATACAGCTTTTGCTTTCAACACTCACTAAGTATTATTTAATGCACCTTCACAGCTGAGCATCTAAACCCCAAAAGCAATTTCTATTAATTAATTAGTCTTCCGCCTAGTTATGGCACAGATATCAACCTTAAGCAATAGTGAGGAAATTTGAAAAGACTCACATAACTTGAAAGCACGAAGGGCTTCAGAAACCATCTTATGTGCCCTGCTTGCCTTCCCCGAACCCCAGCAAAGACTGACACAGCAGAGGTGGGCTTTAAAAGCAGCTCCCCCAGACTCCCGCAGCAGAGCTGCTGTCAGCAAAGCTTGAATTGTGCCTCCACTCACAATTAGTACTGCATAGCTTGCTTAATACTATTTGACTTCTGTCTCCCTCTCTTGATTATACTTCTTTAACGACAGGAATCCTGCCCAAGTCCTTCGTATTCTCCTTCTTTCAGTGTCATTCACAATTTCATTTAAGAGTCACCCAATAAATGTCTACATAACAAAACACTGTAAAATAGTTGCACGGCGAATTTCCCCTTACCACTTTTTTACCTCTATAAATATTTTCAGGTAGAAACAAACAAATAAACAAAAAAAAAAAACAACCAGTGATTATTTTTTCCTTGATTAGTTTATTGTATTGATTCAGCAAGTACTTATACCAACACTTAGTATGTGCTGAACCATGAATAAAACATATTTATGAGAATAACACCTTTACAGAAACTAGTTCCTTCTTGTTTGTCCTTAGGGATTTGGCATCTGTGGCCACGTATTCTAATTTTCTCCTTACATATTTCGGACATATCCATGTAAGCATTAATTTATGCCACATCTTCCTGATCACTTACCTAATATGTTAAAGTGCTTCTTCTCTCTGCCTGAATCAAGTCAACATATGCTAGCTTTTAGCAATGATGAATTAATTAGGGGAGAGAGAGAAAACTAAAGGCTTCACCTAGTAAACTACCATTTACCTCAATAAATACTAGTCCAATGTCACAGGGAACTCTAGTGCTGTATCACCTACATTTTCTGCAATTTCAGGATGTATTTAGAGTAACTACACAATTATCTAAAGTTTGGAAATATTTCTGTTATCTAGTACAGAAGTTCCCCACGAATGTAACTGATCACTATAAATACAGATTAAAATAATAATGTAAATTAACAGTAGTTAAAGTCCAATAAGAAGCCTCTCTAGCCAAAGTCCTAGTACCCTTCCTCAAATCAAAACCT
The DNA here is from genome assembly GCF_014176215.1 of Rousettus aegyptiacus. Classification (NCBI taxonomy): domain Eukaryota; kingdom Metazoa; phylum Chordata; class Mammalia; order Chiroptera; family Pteropodidae; genus Rousettus; species Rousettus aegyptiacus. The sequence continues at coordinate 110,173,575 of NW_023416284.1, forward strand.
TGTCCCAGAAAACCACACACACACACACACACACACACACACACACACACACAGTCCCAGATCCCTTAAAAAGAAACATCAGACCTAGTCTGACCACTTCTACCTAGACAGTAGCCTCTGTGAACGTCACTGCTCAGCTTTCCTGCGCCTCCCAGTGGCTAACCTAAAAAATGCAAGTCGGATCTGTTATTTGTTTAAAAGCAAATAATGTTTGCTACTCTGCTTGGCCAGCAGCATCTTCTTTACCTCCTTTGGTCATTGTCAATATTCTATAACTAGTGGCGCCCCATCACATGTTTTGTGGCCTTCTACGTTCCCTCTGCACTACTGGCCTTAACTGCAGGGCCTAGTCTCTGTTTACAAGCCCAGCTCTCTCATTACTTGTGATACAATTTGAGCACAATGACCTTATTTCATTTATCTCTGCATTCTCAGCAAAAAGCACACTGCCTAGCAGGAAAAAAAAAAAGAGACATTTTTCAAAAAAATTTGTGTAAAGAAGGAAGAAAATTATGAAAGGAAAAGGGATTTAGAAAGGGCATTAGGATGGAAGGATGTTAGAAAGGCAGTAGGCAGAAGCAAAAGACACTAAATTCAGACTCAGCGAATTTGTCTATGACTGCCTGCCACTAGCTAGCTACATGAGCAAGGACACTTAAGTCCTTGGGCCCAGTTCTGTCATCTGAAAAATTACTGGACTACCGTCCATGACCTCTGAGACTCCGTAACCTGTACATTCTAATATCTTACTGTCTTATACAAACACTCACCATGCTTGGAAAGGTCCCAACAGAAAACACCGATTTTCAGTGAGATTTTCAAAAACAAAACCTCGCCTCCTTTACTGTTTTACATCTCTGCAGATGTCATTTTCCCCCTAATTTTATGTTCCAAAATACATTTTGTTTCACAATAGAGAGGGACACTGAAATGCAATAACTTAGAACTTATGGGTGTTATCTTCGAATCACCATTCTAAAACTATGGAAAGAAGTCACTGCAGGAAGAAGTCAGGTAGGAACTAGAACTAGCAACAAAGAGAATGAATGTCAACCAATTGTCAGAAATCAATGAGTTTTCTAAAACATAATCTTGGTTAGGTTTAAATTTTGACTTCGTCTTATAAGGTTCTGAATTTCGGATCAGGTAAGATCAAATGAATAGGCACCCAGAACCCTTTCATACAACTAATGCCTTATCAAGTCACCAAATCATTCATTCATTCATTCACTTTTGAAAATTAAGATTTACTGAAAACCTACTATTTTTTATAAGCTTAAGACACATTGGTCAACAAAACAAAGAGTCCTGTGTTTTGGAATTAAAATTCTAGCAGAAAGAGAAAGATGATAAACAAGAACAATAAACACAAATAAGTATATAGGATTTTAAGTGATGATGGCTATGAAAAATGTAGAGTATGATAAGAAAATAAGAGTGTGCAGGCTGAGAGGGAAGAGGGAGGCAAGCTGGAATTTCAAATAAAATGATTAGAGAGTCCTCTTCATTGGGAAGGTAGCATTTGAATAGACTTGAAAGAAATGGAGTTAACCATGCACAAATCTGGGAGAAAGACATTCAAGGCCGAGGCAAAGCCATTGCTAAGGCCCTAAGACAGGGTATGCCTGGTGTGTTCGAGCAAGATTAAGGAGGCCATTGTGAGTAGAAGAGACTGAGGAAGAGAGTATTAAGAGATGAGATTAGAGAAGTAAGAGAAGAGTTGGGTACTGAAGAAACACAAAAAATTTCAAAAACCTTCAATTTGAATCTCACTGAAATGGGAAGCCATCAAAATGATTTGGGACAGAAAAATAACAGCTCTGACTTACATTTTAAAATAATCACTATGGCTGCTGTACTGGAAAAAAGATTCGAAACAAATAATTACCAAGTGCTTATTCCTGAGGTATGAAAAATTAATCCAACCCCCAAAAAGCCAACACAATACCGAAAAATAGCAAAGTTAGATAACTGACACTGCCTGACTTCAAGGCTTATTACCAAGTAATTAAGTAATCTAGACAGTGTGGCATTGGTGAAAGAACAGAAAAATAGATCAGTGGAACAGAACAGAGAGCCCAGAAATAGACTGACACAAATACAAACAACTGATCTTTGGCAAAAAAAAAAAAAAAAGCAAAAGCAATTCAACAGAGAAAGGGTAATCTTTTCAATAAATGGTGCTAGAACAACTGGACATTCACATGAAAAAAAAAAAAAAAAAAAAAAAACCAGGCACAGATCTTACACAAAAAATTAACTCAAAATGGATCACAGACCTAAATGTAAAATCCAAAACTATGAAACTTCTGTAAGATAACAAAGGAGAAATTCAAGTTGACCCTGGATTTGATGATGATTTTTTAAATATAATACCAAAACACAATCTATGAAAGAGAAAAGTAATAAGCTGGACTTCATTAAAATTAAAAACTTCTGCTCTGCAAAAGCCACTCTTAAGAGAACAAAAAAGCAAGCCACAGATTGAGAGAAAATATTTGCAAAACACATCTGAAAAAGGACTATTGTCAAAACTATAGAAAGAACTCTTAAAACAGAACAAGGAAACAAACAACCCAATTAAAAAAGTGGGCAAAAGATCTGAACAGATACTTCACCAAAAGAGATACACAAATAGAAAATAAGCATATGAAAAGACATTCCACATCATATGTAATTAGGAAATTGCAAATTAAAATAACAATGAACTACCACTACAGCAATAAAATACACCATTCGAATGGCTAAAATCTAAAACACTTGACAACATTCTTACAAAACTAAATGTAATCTTACCCAAAAATTCAATAATCACACTCAGGTATTTACTCAAATGAACTGCAAACTTATGTCAAGACAATCTGGGCATGAATGTTTATAGCAGCTTTATTCAAATTGACAAAAATTGAAAGCAACCAAGAAGTCCTTCAATAGGTGAATGGATAAACTGTGGTACATCCATACTATGAAATTCACCAATGAGAATAAATGAGCTATCAAGCCACAAGAAGATACAGAAGAACTTTAATAGTATACTGCTAAGTGAAAGAAGCCATTCTGAAAAAGTTATATACTGTGTGGTATGATTCAACTATAGGACATCCTAGAAAAGGCAAAACCAGAGAGACAGCAAAAGATCAGTGGTTTCCTGGATTTGGGGTGAGGGAAGATGAGAGAAATAAACAGGTAAAACACAGAGGATTTTTAGGAGAGTAAAATTCATCTGTATTATACAGTAATGGTAGATATAAGACATACATTTGTCAAAGAACTATTATACCCTAAGAACTCTACATACCATAGAACTATAACACCTTAATGTAAACTATGAATTTTAGTTATTAAGAAAATGCCTATATTGGTTTGTCAATTATATTCAATGTACTATATTAACCCACAATGTTAATAAGAAAAACTGTGAGGGAATTGGGGGTATATGGGAATTCTTCACTTTCTGCCCGATTTTGCTGTAAATCTTAAACTTCTCTAAAAGTCTTTTAATGAAAAAAAAAATTATTCCTGTCTTCAAAACGGTTATACATGTATTACTTTTTCACTCATATCTTACCTTCCTCCAAAATGGAGTTAAGATGACATGTAGGAAAAAAAAAAGTAGTAAAAGTAGAAATAACATATCAAAAACTATGTGTAAAGAAAGTGATACAACCACAGCAAAAATGTAAGCTTAAAAGAGTTAATTTTCAACGTTCTTTTGCTGACTTCCTGTCTAGTCTCATTACAGTAGGCCCTTATCTGCAGGTTCCATAGCTAATGGAAAATACTTAGAAAAAAAACTGTTATATAGTTTTAAGCCTACAATGGTTACGCCTATACTGAACACTTACAAACTTTTCTTGCCATTATTCCCTAAACCATACAGTACAACAACTATTATATAGCAATTAGATTGTATTAGGTATTTTAAGTAATCTAGATATTATTTAAAGTATATGGGAGATGTATATAGGTTATGTGCAAATAGGGACTGGAAAAGGGATTTGAGCATCTTTGGATTTTAATATCAGAGATAGGTCCTGGAACCTGTGCCCAGGAGATATGGAGAGACGACTGTGTATTCTCACATTGCTCCATGAACTTGCTCTTCATAGCAGCTAGTCCAATTATAATTTTACAGGTATGTGTGTGATAATGTCATCGATATATGCGTCCCACACATTAGAATCCTTAAAAGCAGATAAAGGAGTTTAATGATACAATAGTAACCAGGAAACCTTAAATTGGTAAGGGAACTGAGGTACAGAGAAGTTAAATAACAAAATGTCTCCCCTTAAAAATAACATAGCCAGGATTTCAACATCCAGTCCGTCTGACTCCAAGGCCTCCCAGTCTTGGTGTTACACCATAAAATATGATATTATTTTTTGTACTGTATGTTATCTGCAAGCTGTCAAAGGTAGTGATTCAATAAACATGACTTCATGGTTAGGCTGGAAATCAACTTAAGCAAAAAAGGTCATACTTGCTCCTAACTTTAAACACTGTAAATAAATTAAAATCCAGAGTGTGAGATGCTCTATCTTATTCCATACATCTGCTCAGAGCTGGGAGCTCTGGTCCACTACTCAGAGAACATAACTGTGCCACGCTCGATTTTTCAGGTCCTGCAAAGTAACAGCATTTCCAAAGATGAATTAGAATTTTTCCCAAATTAGTCTGTGCTATACCCTTAAAATGTGACTCTCTCAGTAAAATCTGCTGTCTTTAAAAATGTAAACAAAGAAAAAACCAACCAGGTACCTAAATTATCAAGGGTAAGGCAGGAGTTAGAGAAAGGGAAAACTATATTTATAAAAGTATCTCTTCTGGACAATATATACACATTCTTAGAACTACCAGATCCCAGAATAACTTATCTTGAAAATAACTCTGACCATAAAATTATCAGGAGATATCTTAATTACATTCCTGCTAGATAATGGAGTCTCTTCAAAAGGATGTAAAATGATAAACATCACCTAAGGAAACTGGGTATTACTTTAGAAGTTCATAAATTCTTTTACATAGGGCCCCTGACTTAGGCTAATGCTAATCCTCACACTGGTATGTGACTAAAATTGTCTGCAAAGAGCAGTTGTCCAACTGACGTTCTGGCTCTGTCTGTAATGTAATAGTTAAAGAATGTGGTGTCATTTAAGGAGACATAATAATTTCCTGTGTTGAATGCAGAGTATTCGAATGTTTATAAAACATTAAACTATAAAATTAGCACTTATAACAATTCTAAATGTATAAATAGAAATCAAATAAGTGCACAAACCTTGGGTCAAAGTATTTAGGTGTATGTTTTGTTTCTAAGTATTTATGGGCAAAATGTTGAGACTCCATTTTCCTATCCAAAAAAACACTGTTTGCCATGAACACAAACTGCACATACAGAAGAGCAAAGTGAATCACAGCTACAAAATTGCACCAAACACTGCAGTTTTTGAATCATAGGTCTTATCAAGAATCAGACGGATTTCTTCAAAATGTATATAGTACATGTACAATTTTATAGTACATGAATGCAAACTTTTACCTACAAATTTAGGGAGTACCTACATGATCTTTAACCTCAGCTTACAAACTTCTAACCTGGGGGGGAAAAAAACCTACTGCAAGATTTTATCACTAAACTTGTGCTCTGACCTGTAAGATACTTTTTGCATAGCGACTTACACATAAACTGTTAATACTCCAGTAAGAATCCTAATCTAACCATAAAAAAAAAAATCAGACAAGCCCAAATTGAAAGACATTCTACAAAATACCCAACCAGTACTTCTCAAAACTGTCAAGGTCATTGAAAACAAGGAAACTTTAAGAAAATGTCATAGTCCAGAGGAGACTTAAGACATATCACAACTAAATGTAATGTAGCATCCTAGATAAGATCGTGAAATAGAAAATGGATGTTAAGGAAAAAGTAATAAAATCCAAGTCAAATATGGAGTTTAATTAAAGGTACTGTACCAAAGTTGGTCCATTAATTGTGACAAATGTACGTACTAATGTAAAGTATTAACAATAGAGAACACTGGTCATAGGATATTCAAGAACTATCTGCACTATCTGCAACTTTTCTGCAAATTCAAAACTATCCTAAAAATTAAAAAGTTCATTTAAATTTTTTAAAAATTTCAAAGGGGTTATATATTTTGAAACATTTTCTGAGTAAAAAAGAAAACTCCAGACTTAAGCTGTATACTAAAAATATTTTTTTAATTTTTTTAAAAAGACAAATGCTATGCCTAAATTGCTCATTTTTATTTTTAAAATATTTAAAAAAATTCTTGCTCATTAAACCGCCTTTATCACATCTAGAGTTTTTATTTTCAATAGCATTACAAAACCAAATTGTTTAAAAACAACAGTCAAATCAAAACTTGAAAGTCTTCTACATACTAGGGAAAAAGTGAATTTTGAGGAGACAGACATGTGACAGCTTAATTTGAAATTTTAACATTTAACATAGTGGAGTACAAATAGAGATACTGTTTGGGTGCTCTGACAGGGCCCATAATGCTTTACAAATTAATTTACTAGAAATTAAGAATGAATACTGCTCACTTTCATTTAAAGATGAAAACGTTTGTCTTTATTGCTGATTGTTCTTTACTTGGCAATGGCTCCTAATACTTTACTTGAATTAACCCTGGTTTCTCTACATAAATAATAAATGGCATGTAATTGAACTCAGAAATATAAGGCATAAAGAAGTGCAAGGCATTTATGTCTTAAGGAGAGCCAACAACTAGGAAGCCCTGTTTCCTGCTCAAACTCAGACCCAATTGAGAAATGAGATGAAATAAACGAGAGATAAGTTAAGAGAAATAATTTAGATAGAAGAGAAATAAGAAGGCAAACAGAAACCCAAACTGTCATGTTTACTACCAAAGAAACCTACACTGGAAAACATTACTTACTACAGACAAGGAAGTGATTTCCATAATTGAACACTTACCCTCTCAGTCACAGGCAATATGGTGCCCTGGGGGTGGGATGGCCTGTCCCTGTAGAACTCACAGCATGGTAGAAGAGGCTAAGCTACGGGTAGCTTGTTCGTAGGAGACACAGGAAAAAGTGGTGGGCCACATATGCCCACTTTCTCATTTCATACTCATGAATCAGATTAAGACCTCTACTCCCCTGAAAGGGGATGGGAAGGCGTATGTGCTACACTAATGGAATCCCCACCACGGGAAGCAGAACACTGGGGATAAGGAAGAAGCATTTCCCCCATAATGGTGCAGCGAAACAACCACCATTTATTTCGTTGCTTAATATAGGTTTTATAAAGAATATTCCTAAATATAAAAGAAAGTCTATCAATTTAAATATGCATATTCCTTGGCTGCATAACTTCAATGTTGAAAATTTATTCTCAGGCATAAGGATGTTCAAACTATCAGAGCATGAAATGGTAGAATAGACTCCGCATCTGGGCATGTAATAGTGAAAACTGACTAAGGCACATGAGCCTAAATAATATTCTATTCGCAAAAATTAAGTATCTGCTTATTATCATCTCTGCTTTTTTTGAGATAAGTAAACTGATGCTGAGAGGGATAAAATGATTTAATCATGGCCATTTAAACTGAGACTTGATGTGGAAGTTCAGAATCTCTAAAACAAACTAGACTAAATGTTTTGCATTCCTAGACACTGTACAAAATGTTACAAAATAGCTGATATGAGCTGAAGTACTTTATTATCTAAGACTGACCCCAATTCTCACCAGGGCAAGGAAAATATGAAACACTGCAACATACATTACAAGAGACAACATCTGGGTTTTCATCACTTCAGAATTAAAATCAAATCTTATAGAGAAGCACACTAATTACTCATAGATATTTCTTGAACATCACATTTGGGGATTCCTAATGACCAAATAAATGCCAAGTAGTGTTTAAAAAGAAACATGGCTATTAAGAACTTCTAACGTGGAATAATTTAATAATTTTGTATGTCAAAGTGAGTACTGCAATGTTAACTTGATAAAATGAATACTGGGATATAATTTTCATAAACTATATACTCTCTTAAAAATCAGACTCTGAAAAGTATTTAAATTTAGTTAAGACTATTATAAAAAAAAAAATGGTCCATTAAGTTCTTCCTTATTGAATATTTGAGGGAGCAAAAGCCTATGAAATACTTAATTGTACAAACTAAACTTCTATTATACTTAATTGTGTACGATATTGCTTCTGAAAATTGGACGAGGATAATTTGCACAATCAAGAGAAACCCTGTTACAGTGGCTATAGTATAATATGTACAGTTAAGAAAGTTGAGTTTTGTCATTTATACTCGGAACCTATATTTTTTCAAGCATTACCAGTCAAGGTATTTTTTAATGTCAAGATATATTTCTGCAACACTCAATTCCAATGAAATGGTGGATGCACCATAATTTATTCAACAAATTCCCAAACACTGAGAAATAATATTGCTTCCAACTTTTCACTATTATTATAAATAGTACTGTAACCAATACCCTTGTTAAACCTTTGTGCATAGTATCTTTTCTTTGTAATAAACTCTTAAAAGTGAAACTTCACAGTCAACATGAATGTATAATTTGTCCTGCAGAAACACTGTATCATTTTCGGTCAGCAAAAATAGCACAATAGGAAATACGTGTCTATACTAATTTGTAAATATTTGTATTTTATAACCATATGCACACTATTATGCAAACAGTATCTTTTAAAATACTGTGCTTATTTTTAAAATGTTTTTAATATGGTAAAAACATATAACATAAAATTTACCATCTTAACTATTTTTAAATATATACAGTTCATTGGCATTAAGTATCTTCATATGGTTGTGAAACCAATTTCCAGAACTTTGCAAAATTAAAACCTGCAAAATTAAAACTCTATACCATTAAAAAACTCCTTCTCCTTTCCTGTCCCCCACTTCCTTCTCCTGCCCACCCCCCATACCCTTTCCCTGGCAATCATCATTACACTTCTTGTTTCTATAAATTTGACTGCTCTAGATACCACATATAAGTGGAATCATACAGTATTTGTCTTTTTCTGACTGCTTTATTTCACTTAGCATAAGGTCTTCAAGGTCCATCCATGTTGCAGCATGTGTCAGAATTTTCTTCCCATTAAGGTTCAGTAATATTCCAGCATTATTAGTTAGGAAAAAAAGTTAGAAAAAAATTTTTTTGTCCAATTCTCTAAGATTTCTCATTTATAGTTATTAACTACTATAAGAGAGAGTAGGTGTTATGATGCCCATTTTACAAAACAGAAAACTGAAGCTCGGGCAACATTAGTAATTTACTCAATGTCACAGTTTGAATGATCCAAGCCAAATTTAGAACTTAAGTTCACTGTAAGATTTAAAGATTATGTTCTCTTCGCTTTTATACTACATTTTGCAAGTTCTCTTATTAATTTTAAGTCACTAACACCTATAGAAGATAAAAACCACTATTCTCAGAACATCAAGTCAACATACTTTGGGCACTTGTACTTTCCCTTCTTGCTCAAAAATCTATAAAGAAGACACATCTTTTTCCTCCTTTGGGGCTCACTCTAAGAATGTCATCAATAACTAAATACACCTTCCCTGTGTATTGACTTTCACGTGTCCAAAAAGAGACTCTAGTTTCCTAGTTGGCAAGCTAGAAACTAAACACGTTTTATGACCTTATTTTCTAAATTACTCATGAGCTTAAAACACACCATAACCACACTTCTGGGTAGAGGAATCTACAATATACCAAAATAAATAAATAAAACCAGGTTGTACTAGTCCATGAAACCTAAAAGTGCCCTAATGATAGCAGTGATCAAAGAAAAGAAAGCAGCCAGATGCATTCAACAAAAAAAAAGTCCCCATTGCCCTGCCCTTGGCCAACGGTATCAAAGGTACTTTGATCAGGAGCTGCCCAAGAAGAATGCTGCTTATTAGAAGGAAATATTTAACCTAATAAATTCCTCCACACTTGGGAAGGCTGAAGGTGAGAGAATTGAAACACTGGAGTGAAAACCATGCCAATCAAGGCCAGAGAGACCAGATGGACAGAAATAGCCAATGTCAAAAGGTGCCTTAGGTCCAGGCCTCTGTACAACCTTACTCTAAATCCTTTATTCTTTTACCTTTCTTCAGTAGCCTACGTGAACCTGTGAACCTTGAAACCAAATAAGACTGGTATGGAAATGAGTGTAGTAACTGAGAAACTATTTTGTATCTATTGAATGAAAGAACAATTGGATAAATATATGAATGTTTTGGAGAGATAGAACAAGAGAAGATAAAGAAGAATCCCATGATATCAGATTTGAATAGGGAATATCAGTAATAAACTTAGGATTTACAAAATCCATATCTATTTCCCAGCTACTTCAATTAAAAGGGCCTAGAAGCAGTGATTAATTACCAAGTAGCTATAAGCACATCTAGGCCCAGATCTTGATCTGAATATGAATCCCCGATGAAATAAATGAGGACTCCTTAGAGAAATAACTGATTCCAGATCTGGGGCAGGAAAAGTGCAAAGTGAGCTTGAAACATCCTGTTGTGCCAGAAGGCAAAGAAATGCTTAAAGATTAATAAGCACATGGCAAAAAGACATGGAAGCCAGCTTTAGGTGGCTCCCACTAGCGAAACTTGGGACATGTAAACAATCAAAAAAAATAACTATGAAAATGGATTCTAACATACTGATAAAAAAAGAATCTATGAGCCAAAGGTGATATCTTAAAAAAGAATAAGGGAGTGATGAAGGAAAGTTATTCTATGCAGAAGAATGCTCACTAATAAATGAGAAAGAAATGATCACCATTTATACAATTAAGTAATTGAATCAAGCAAAGATGAAGGAATAATGATCAATGGGTAAAAGGCTATAGGGGAACAGGATATGCAAACTACTCACAGAGAACACATTAACTACAAAAGAAAAAGTACCTGAAAACGTACTTTTACAAAGGAGAGATCTAGCAGATACCACCTTAAGTGATCAGAGTTAACACACCATTAATGGGATACATTGACATGTGCCTCCTGACGTGATGCAATAGGAAATCACCTCGGCAACATTTTTGCCTAAAAATGGTTTAACCTAAATCCAATCATGAGAAAATAATTTTAAAAATCCAGATTGTGGAACAGCCTGTAAGACAACTGGTGAGGAGGGGGCTTTTCTGGAATAAATGAGACTAAATATATACACCACCCAAACACAACCTATGATGATCTTTATTTGGACCTTGGAGTCCTAGGGAGTGCTGGAGAGCAGGGGCCTAAAGCTGGGGAAAATCAGGAAAGAATACGTATTACATATTAGATGATATTACAGAACTGTTTCTTAGGGATGAAAATGGTAATAACATGATTATGTAAGAGAATGTTCTTATTCTGAAGACATACATACTTAATGATTTGGGGACATAGTATTATGGTGTATAAACTTAATTTTTAATGGTTCAGTAAAAATTTAAAATATAGAGATGTAGCATAAAATGTTAATAATCAGTGAACCTGGTGAAGGGTATTCAGTGTTTATTTAACTAGTCTTTCGACTTTCCTACAGACTTCAATGTTTTCAAAATTAAACAATGGAAGAAAGCAAACTACCCACAGAGAATTCTAACAACACTGAGGTTCTGAGATGGACAAGAACACTGTTTTTAAAAAGGAGACACTTAGCAAAAAAAAAAAAACAGGTAGTTCCTGGTTAGTGTAAACATTAAAAACCTGGCTTTCTCATAGTTTAGCAAATGTATCCTAATTTCAGACTGGCTTTCTAAATTTAAGTGCATATGCAGTGAAGGATGTACATATGATCCCTGATATATAAGAAATAACAATCAACTTATCAAAAAAATAGCATTTTTATTAAGAGTCCCTTAAGATTCTAGGTTATTAATTCCCTAAATAAAGAAAAAGGTCTTAAAATGAAAGATTACATTATAGAATTTATATTTTTAAAATATAATAAAAATAGAAATGACAATTTCTAAATTTTCTTTGTGATATCTGGTTGAGGTATACATGGTATTGAGAAAACAGAAAGTTTTAAATGCTAATACAGTCAGTGGTGAATTTAAGGAAAAAATTCAAGGTCTTTTGGTTGAAATCGACACAGTCAGTTTTTAGGATTTCTAGAGTAAACATTTTATTTTAATACCGGCTGTCAACCTGCATTGCAGTAGAAGAATCTAAATAACTTTTCCAAATTTAACTTTCAGTTCAACTAATTGCAGCATGATCCATTACCAAAGAATACCGAGCATGAGCTATTGCCAAGTATCTGCAGACACCATACAGACCAAGTGCTTTGACTAAAATTCGGGATTGACGTGCAAAATTGAATCATGACAATCTGAGAACTTTCCCATCTCTTTTTATATTTCACATATCAATTATATTGTTTGGATCTGACTAAATAGAGCAGATTGAAATCACAACTTATCTCTGCTCTCTCCTCAAAACACATTTTATTGACAGAAATGGGATGTGTTTTTAGGATGCTCCCTTACAAACGGGAGAATGAAGGAGGAGTTCTTAGGAACATTTCGGGTGAGAATCAAAAGAACAAGTGGTACCTGACCTAACAGACAGAGCTGAATCCTAAACCAGCAGTGAGAAAAGTTGAGAAAATCAACTTGATTCACACCCTGAAATCCCCAAAATCTCCACCAGAAATTGATGGTACCAGGTAGCTCTGGAAGTTGGGGTGGGGCTGGGTCTTAAAACAGAATAACAAAGATCTGTCTCCCTCAAATGAGTGCCTAACCCTGGAAAGGCTTAAGGTAAATCCCCCAGAGAGTGAAACAGAGACAGCGTCTCTAATTTGCAAAACAAGCTACACAGATGAGAAAGGTTATTAGGTGTACATTCATTCATACAGTAAAACTGAACCTTTTCCCACCGTCTTCTGCCTGCTCAGCCCTCTCAGCTGGAGCTGAGTACAGAATTCTCTCAGGAATCCGACTAGTCCAAGAGAAAAGACCTAAAGGCACCAATAGCAAGGGTTCCCCTACTGCAGTGGCCCAGTCAGATCGCCCCACAGTAAAGGCTAAAGTTAACAAGCCCATCACACAGAGTTTCCACCATCAGCTTTTCGAAACATTAATAAGTAGGCAGCCAAGGAAGATTTCTGAGGAAAGCTTCTAATATGAAAAGAAGACACTAAACAAAAGATAGATTTTTTTTAAAAGTAATTTAGAAGAATCAGAGCTGGGAAATGAGATAAAAACTTAACAAAAAATTATTCATATCCTTAGAGATGAGGGAAGATAATGTATCCATAAAATAAAGAATATTTATTTTTGAGGCTCTGCCAAGAAGTACGTGAAAAGGTGCTCAACGTCATTAACTATCAGGGAAATGCAGACCAAAACCAAAATGAGATATTACCTCACACCTGTCAGGATGGCTATTATCAAAAAGAAAAGAGGTAAGTGTTAGCAGGGCTATGGAAAAAAATAACCCTTGTGCATTACTGGAGAGAATGTGAATTAGTACAGCCATTATGGGAAAAAAATATTTTTTAAGTTTCTAACTTATAATTTTAAAATTTTTAAATTAAAAATAGAACTACTATGTGATCTAACAATTCTACTTCTGATTATATATCTGAAAGAAATGAAATCAGTACCTTTAAGAGAAATCTACACTCCAATGTTCGCTGCAACATTAATCACAGTAATCCAAGACATGGAACCAACTTTGGTGTCTGTGGATAGATGACTATATAAAGACAATGTGTTGTGTATTTATACAGTGAAATATTATTAAGCGATGAGAAAGAAGGAAATCCTGCCATCTGTAACAACATGGATGAACCTCGAGGGCATTATGCCAAGTGAAATAAGTCAGACACAGAAAGACAATGCTGTACGGTACCACTTATATGTGAAATCTAAAAATAACCTGAATTTATGCAAACGGAAAGTAGAGTGGTAGTCACCAGAAACTGGAGAAGAGGGAAATAAGTATATTAGAATTACCTATGGAGCTGTTCAGAAATACCTATGTTTGGGCTCCACTCAAAATCAATTATTTCAAAGTCTTTAGTACTAGGATTTGGGCGAAGTCCCCAGAGGATTCTAAAGTGTTATAAATATTGTACTAAAAGTATCGAAAAAGAGGGAAGGAGGAAGGGAGGAAAGGAGGGAGGGAGAGAGAGAAAAAGGGAGAGAAGGGGAGGGAGGAAGGGAGGGAGGGAGGGAGAGAGAAAAGAGAATGACTTTGAGATTTCTTAACAGCAATAATGAATGTCCAAAAGACAACATATCATCACTTTTAAAATTTTTTGGGGGGGGGGGAACTTATTTTCAACCTAGATATTATCCATTAAGTATGCATAATAAAAAAAATATTTCCAGAAAATTTATCTGAGATCTCACAAAATGTATCTCCCCTGCACCTTTCTTCAAGGTACTACCTGAGAAGATAGTCGACCAAAACGAGGTAGCACCAATGAAGAGGCAGGCATGGGATTCGGCAAACAGGGATCTGACACAAAGACAGGGACAGCTAAGGTGCCTCAGGGACAGATGGCAACCGATCCAGAATGGAACAGCTTGAAAGGTTCCATGGGAATAGTCTCTGAAAAGATAAAATACCTGATGTGTTTGCATATATTGAGAGAAAATTTTCACTGGGGGACAATCTGGGCATGGAAGTATGATAAGCATACAGAAAACTAAGCAAAGAAATAAGACGATTACTAACTCCAGAGAACATAAAAAGCTATATAAGAAAGGAAAAGTCATCACATTTTATTCCATGTGTAAACTGTGAATAGCATTTTCTAAATCATAATAATGAGAACACAGAATACTGATCTAGACAATGAATGACATAATTGCACTGGGAGGACAACGGATGGGGAATGTGATATGTCTGATGGTAGAAGTGGGGTGGGTAGACTAAAATCCTCGCCTTCCAGAGAAAGAATCCAATAGACAATGCGTAAAACGGAAAATCAATAAGTAAACCTAAAACTGTCATTTAATGCTACAATTTAAATTCTGGAAAAAATATGGAAACGACTTAAGTGCCCATAGAAAAATGAATGGATAAAGATGTAGTGTGTACACACACACACACACACACACACTAAATATGACTCAGCCACAAAAAAAGAATAAAATCTGCCACATGAGACAACATGGAATGAACTTTAAGGGTATCGCTAAATGCAGTAAGTCAAATAGAGAAAGACAAATACCATATGATTTCACTTATATGTGGAATTTAAAAAGCAAAGCAAACAACAGACAAAATAAAACCTAACTCACGGATATAGAGACAGATTGGTGGGTGACAAAGGGGAAGGTGGGAGTAAGCGAAATGTGTGAAGGGGATCAAGAGGTTACAAGATAAATAAGGCATGGGGATGTAATGTACAAAAAAAAGTACTAGGGATGTAATGTACATCATGATGACTATAGGTAACACTGCTGTATGGTATATTAAAAAGTTAAGAGAGTAGAATCTAAGAGTTCTCATGACAAGAAATTTTTTCATCTTATTTTATTATTTACTATTATCTATACGAGATGCTGGATGTGAACTACACCTATTGTGGTAATCGTTTCACAACATATGTAACTCAGATCATCATGGTGTACACCTTAAACTTATATAGTAATGTATGTCAATTATTTCTCAATTAAATAAACAAACAAAAAAATACACCAAAAAGTCTGAAGTACTTGTCTCTGGGTGCAAACAATGGTTGTGGGTGGGAGGGATGAGTAGTTATAGAAGGAACTGCTGATTTTTGTATTCAGCTTTGTAGAAGTATTTCACACTTAAACTATGCCCATGAACACTTTTGATAAAAATGTGAATTGCAAAAAAAAAAAAAAAAAAGCATTCTATTAGCGGGGTAAATCTTCATCTATCCTAACAGGAATTAACAGAAAATGTCTATAGTTAGTATATATTTTTTTAAAGCAATATAAACATTTTACTTGCAGACATGGAAGTAATCACCAGAAAACTAAAACATGATTCCAAATAGCTTTTTAAGGATAGTTGGAAAAAGGAAGAAGTTGAGCTGAAACTACTACTTACCATTATAAATTCTCCTGCACTGTTTTACGTTTGTAACTACGTGTATATGGTATAATTTTTAAATTATTTAAAAGTTATTCATGCGCTTTTATTTTATAAAATTATTCATAGAAGTCTTTTAGTTATCTTGCTTCTCTGCTTAGTTTTCTATGTACTTTTTTCGATAATTTGCTTTATTTTTAAAGTTAATTCTTGATATAATTCTAGTTCATTTTTTTAACTGATGTAGTACAGTAAGTCCTTGAATAATGTTTCATTACAACACTGATAAGATGCTGTAGGAACTTAATTCTTATTTATATCAATTAGCCTATAGTAAAAATGGTTTTGTTAGACATTATTTCACTTAAAGTTGCAGAACTTATCAGCAATGTTAAGTGAGGACTTACTGTCCAATTAAACAATTATTTATTTATCCATTATACTACTGATAGTCATTTTGGATTATTTCCAAAATTTCTCTATTAAAAGTAACAGTATGATAAAAAAAAAAAACTCATTCACACATGTACAAGGTTTCATATATTCATTTGTTTTCAAACTTTTTGTCATATGTTTCCCAAATAATGCTTAACTTCTTACACATTTTTTAAAAACTAAACTGTAGATTTTATTTGGATTTCACCCTTTTTTTAATATTAATGTCCTCTTTTTGTTCCTTGATCTCATCCAGTGTACAGCAATGCATTTATTTAGTTTTCACATCTCCCCAATCTCAAGAACTGGTTTTTACTTTTACTTAAGAAAAACTTATTTAAGCAATCTCAATTGTTAAAGTTAAGCAAATCATTTTAACCTCTCTGAATCTCAGGTGCCTTTGCTGTAAAATGAGAAAATGCCATTATTTGAAAATATCTAATAATACATTGATAGGAAATAACCCTATAAACTTTGTTTTCCATACTGGGAGTATGTATTTGCTTAATATATATTATTCACAGTCTAGATAAGGATCAAAATTGTCTTCTCATAAAACGTCCAGAAGAGAATTAAAATCCTCCTCATCCAGAATATACAACTTCATCTTTATAATTAAATGGAGTAACCAAAGACTCTTGACATGTTCTTGACATGTACAAGACTTGTATATAATAAAGTTTTTGAGAAACTCTAGGGGAAAAAAACATAGTAATAAATCCAAAGAAATGATAATTTAAAACTTACTAAATGTTTTAACTTTACTGATACGTATCACATAATAAATATTAAGGGAGAAAAAAAGCTGATTTATAATTTATATATATCTACTCCCATATCTACTCTTGATTATTTGGTTTTTCATTAATCTTTTTATCAAATAATCAGAAAAAAAGGCTTGAAAGTTGCATATTATGAGTAGAATAAATTATGAATGAGATGATGAGAACTATACTTAAATGTTATAATGTAATTCTATAAATAACTAGAATTACATTTTCAGATCTCTATGGACAATGAGCAAAAATCTTCTTAACTTTATGGATTCAAGTACCACTTATCTTAAAAATCTTGGGTAAAAGATTTAAGTCTATCTTTTATATTTGTTAACAAGAATAAACTTCTTAGCAAACATCACTTTAAACGAAGTATAGAATGTAAGATTTTAATAAATATTTTTGTTTAAGCTTTATACAATTGTTTTCTGACAAACTCAGAACATCCTAGAAGCATTCAACCCCTGAGAATTAGTCGAAATATTGACCCTTTATTGCTAGCTAGAATCTAACAGAGCCTCAAGACAAAGACATCTTTTAGGACAAACATGAGCTCATGGGAACATACTAATTGATCTCATATAGCACATTGCCCTACTTTTTAGTAGCAAGACCTTTCCCTTGCTCTATACACATAACACCCATTGATATCCATGGGAGCCTGATGCAGGAAAGGAGTCTCTTGTAAAGGGAAAAATTTATGTCTGCTTTTGAATGCTGTTTGCCATCTGGCTCCCAGCCAATCGAATATAAACATCACCATTCATGAAGTGTTACGATAATTCCTTGTCTTCAGTGAATTCCAGACTTTTGAAAGGTCACAATTCAATTGGAAAAGAGGAAACTCATTGTACTTAAGAAGGCCCAGTACATAGAAAGAATATCACATAGTATAATACTGACAAATGATCAAAAAATATTCTACTGTAAGGGACATGAAAATCTATGCAATGGTAACTGCCATTTTGGGGTGTGTATTATGTGCTAAGCACTGAATGCTTTACATATATCATCCATTTCATTCTCGCAAAAATCCTGTCAGTGGATATTATCCTTATTTTGGTGGTGAGGAAAGTGAAACTGAGAGAGGTAAATTGGAAGAGCCAAGACTATACACCTCTTTGTACTCTTAAAATACTATGGTACATCCACCAAGAACTCTAGAACTTGGACAACGACACTAACTAAATATTTGGAAATAGCCTATTCCTTTAGAAATCATTTTTAAAATTTATGCTACAATCTTATTTGATACTTTGTTTTCTAGGGGAGGCTTTCCCCTCCCCCTTATTCAATCTCTATAGTAGTGACACTACTGCTTAAAAACAACTTCAGTCTCTTAAGCATTCAGGAGACTGTAAAATAATAAACTATGTATAGCATAACCTTGGACTGAACAATCTGAGCACAAGCATCTTTTATTTAAATTCACCATTGCCTTTTTCTTTTGATATAATTATCAAACATTCACCAACCATTTTCCTGATGGCCAGAGGCAAAACTCCCTTTCATGAGAAAGCTATAAGAATATGCTGTTCTATCTCCCACAGCCCCTAATATGAATCTTTCGAGCAGACCAAACTGGCCAGCAAATCAACACCCATCCTAACAGAGCAAGGGCTCAAATACTGTTTAACAGTGTGGTGACCCAGACCTTTAGTATATTCCAAGATGGCAGGGTCTTCTCGTTAAAGCTTTAAGACCAACTCTCTAAGATGCGGTGCCAAAGGAACTGGTATGGATCATGGTGAATCTGGACATCACAGATACAATTTCTTTGTGACCCACTCTCCTAAAGTGGAAATCGTGGTGCTAAAAACAAAGGCAATTATTCTACCACACAAATGCAATAAGGACAGAGGTGAAGGGCATTGATCCCATTTCACTGACCGGCCTAGTCTTAAATACCAGATAGTGACCAAATTCAGTGTTCCAAATTACATTGTAGCTGTTTTCTTTACTGGATGAACCTGAACATATCATTAAATCATAGATTTCATTCATGAAATCAAGCTATCAAGATACACGCTACACTGATGTGTATACATGGAATAATTAAGTAGCAAATATGCCAAAGGCTCTAACTACAATTACTTTTTACCTTTAAGATTGAATGGATGGCAATCAGACAGATCATCTATGACTCTGCTATCTGAAGGATTTAGACAATTTATCTGAAGGTTTTAGACAATTTCCAAATTCTGAACACCAGGTTATTACAGCTACTTTGAAAATCAGTTCTGGGAAAAGGTGTCATTAAATAAGATAAAAATAAATGTTAAAAAAAAAAACTTTAAGGTAGCTTTAATGTAATTACAGTCCTAGTTACACAGAGGTAAATGTTTTGGCTCCACTTAAATCTTTCATTAATATTCTAATTTAAAGAAAAGGAAGAAATGCAAAATATTATGTTGCTTACTCCAAAATATTCCTAATATTGTAAAGTTTTTAAATATATATCAGTCTCTTTTGACAAATAAAATTTGAAAAGGTAAAATGCAGGTATTCCTGAAATTCTGTTGCAACAATACATTTCTCAAGGACCATAACACAAAAAGAGACAATGTCCCTCCCAGTGGCCACACTGAAGCAACTCCATGAAATACATTTTCACAGAGGAGGTGAGCACAAACTCTGATCCTTCACAGATCTTGTTAGAGCAAGCCTTTTCATCTGGTGATAATTATTATCAGTAATCCCTTACAAATAAGAATACTTTTTCCCCATGACTGACTCAAGAAAAGTAAAATCAACAACTTTTGTTAGTTTTTTACATGTAAAAACTGAATTTTGGTTTCTGCCTTAAGTTGCCCCATATTCCTTTTTCTCTTTTTCTTTGTACTATTTCCCAGTACTATTTTCTGTTGTTAACATTTTTTTAAGTGCTGTAGTCCTGATGAACATCTTATCAACATGTCTAACCAACATTCTTGGGGTTGTTCTAAGACCTTTAAGTTAAGCCAAAACTATCATTTCAGGATGAAACTGGTTGACTGATTTTGAATTCACTATATAATGGCGTAAAAATGATATGGATCTCTTTGAATTCTTTTTCATCAAATATCCTTTGGGGTACAAAATTTGGAGGATTTTGTTATGTAATTTCCATATTTTTAAATTTTAATTTTAAATCTTTAAATAAATATGCACTTATTCATCAGTGAGCATTTATTCATTAAAATTAGATTATTTTTTAAGCATTTAAAACAAATTTCAAGCAATTGAGAGAGCTTTTAAGCTAAGTTGATATATAATTCATAAATCATGTGTATCATACAGTTTCTAAGGAAACTGAATCATCTGGGACTAGGGAAACAAACTAGGAGTCAAGAGTTTGATTTCCTATGTGACTATTAGCAAATCAAATTCTTTCCTTTTGACTCAGTCAGTTTATATAGAAACAAGGTAAAACACGGGATCTGTGGAAAATCAGATTCAATATTTGAAGACAAAATTTCCATGTTATTTAAAAAAGTAAAACTGAACTCGATGTACCTATTATTTGAAATAATATCACTGTGGAGTCAAAAGCCCATCTATTTAAGCAAGATAATTAAAGAATGAAACAAATGGTTAAACCATCAGTTTAGCTAAATGATTTTTATTGAACAAAGTAATTAAGCATAAGATGCCATTCTTCAAAGAGCTAGAATAAAACAGGCTGTTAACATTTATTGAGTACCTACCATGTTTCACACCGTTCTGAGAGTTTAATCCTCAAACTAGGTAGGTACTATTTCTCATTTTATTCCCATTTTAAAGAGAAGGAAGCTAATATACAAATAGAATACACTCCTGGCCCAGAGTTATATATATATGGTTAGGAAGTAGTATATTTTGTTCTAAAACAAATAACGAATAAAACATAATAATACTTGATGATTCAGAAAAGAGTAGAATAGTTAGGGCCAAATATAAAATACGCTTTCGAAAGCTATATCATGACTGTACAAAAATGTAGACACCATGTAGACAGAGAATAGAAAGCCCAAATCTCCCCTTTGAGAATCTGCTTCCATTTCCCCGATGATCCCTAGGAGGGAGCATGCTGACCAGCAAATCTCAGGGGGACAGGGTTAAGAGTCACAGTTTTGATTTCCAAACAATGGGCCTTCTGAATTCATAAGACTGGGAGTAATATTACAACTACAAACTGATTTAAACAATATCAAGTTATTTTCTACTACAAAGTGCACATCTTTAAAACATTTTAAAATAAAAATAAAGTTCTCAACCTTCTTCCCCACTTCCCATAAAATGAGGCAAAATTTACAAACACAGATCCTGTGTAAATATTTAAAATATGCTATCCTAATAAACTTAAGTTACTGCACAATCTACAAAATACTCAAAAAATAACTGGAGTGTCTATGAGTAAGGCAGCCCCTAAACTCTAAAAGTTATAAACTCATTAAATGAACACATAATAGGAGAGTTCAATAGCACACTTAGGACTGAAGAACACTTAGGACAAAATTTTCCAAGCAAAAGCAGAATGGGAGATTGGAAAATCAGAAAAAAACTGGACTAAATGTAAAGGAAAGCTGTGGTCTAATTAATGATATTAACATAATTCAAAGAAAGAATATGTAACAGCCACAGATGGAGAGTGTCAGCGTGGCATAGGAAAAAGAGAAGCTCAGAGAGCAAGAGCTTAGCAGTGTTCATTAGCCAGGCTGACAAAAAAAGGGAGCCCTGAGCAGCTGCTACAAAGCTTCTGGTTGCTGGGCAAGAATAACTCTTTGGCAGAGATGGCGGTACCAGGCAATCACTGCTTGATAGCAAACACAACAATGAAAATAATAATGACAACACCTAGCTTTTATTGTGCACTTAACTTTTTGCCAGTCGTAATGTTACGTCCTTTACATACATCACTTCATTTAACCATTACACAAAAATGGTTAAATGGTTCATTTAACCATTACACAAAACCAAATGAGGCATTATCTCTATTTTAAAGATGAGGAAACTGAGGCTCACAGAAGTTTAGTACTTGCCTAAGTTCACTTACACAGTAATTGGCAGAACCATGACATGAACCCAGATGTGAGTCCACAGTCTATGTTCTACTAATCACTACAATAATCTACCTATAAAGATTGCTGAGAGAAATTAAAGGAGATCTAAATAAATACAGTGCTCATGGATTGGAAAACTCAATATTGCTAACATTCAATTTTCCCCAGCTGGTCTATAGTTTCAATACAATCAAAATCACAGAAAAACATTTTTATAGGAATAACCTCATCAAATAATTCACACGGAAATAGAAAGGAACAGAAAAGCCAAAACTATTTTGTACAAGAACAAAATTGTAGCACTCGCACTACCTAATTTCAGCACATAAACCTATAATCAAGATGGTATGGTAGTGGTGTGATAAGACACATGGATCAATGGAACAGAATTGGGCCCAGACAGATCCAGCAATACATGGTCAATATGATCTTAACAAAGGTGCTGCGGTAATTCAATGGGGGAAACGATATTCTTTTCAACAAATGATGCTGGAACAACTAGACATTCAGATGCAACTAGCATATGTACCTAGCAATATATACAAAAATTAATTCAAATTGGGCCATAGTCCTAAATGTAAGTGACAAAATTATAAAACTTATAGAAGAAAATATAGGTGAAAATCTTTATTATCTTGGGTGAAGCAACTTCTTAAATATGACATCAAAAGCATGAACCACAAAAAAAAAAAACCTGATAAACCGAACTTCATCAAAATAAAACTTTTTCTTCAAAATGATCTGTGTAATTCCCACTTCCACACACACCATGGCTTCTCCTATAGCTTTTCCAATGAGGAGAATGCACTAGTCTTTCAACCAGCACAAATGTCCAATCCACTGCGAAGCTGCATTTTTTCACTGTATTTTAATAAACTGACATTCTGGTTTATATATCAGTGTCCTGAGAGTTCATTTACCTAGAACAGGTCAGTCTTCGTAAGTGGGGTGCCTTAACAGGAGCCTCTTTCTACACCAACAAAATTAAAAGAAAGACTCTGGGCTATCATGACTTCATCCAAGGTAACACTCTAATGACTCTTAGACCACCCACTCAAACTAGTAAAATCTCTCTCCCTCTACCTATTTTTTAACTCTACCAAACAGTACTTTTGAAAACCAATAATCTGTTTAAGATCAATTGAAATTTCCGACATTGATTTTTTTCTCCAAAGATAGAAAAAGACTGCTTTAATCTATTGGAATAGTTAACATTTTCTACTAAATGCTCCAGCAAGTCTGAAAACAAAAAGAGCAAAAAAAGAAAAAAAGAATGATTGTAAAATGAAAACAAAGGAAACCACAGTCATGAATTAACAAAATCTGATACAGTGGAGGAAAAGAAATCTTAAAATGTATGTTTTCCCTTATTACAAAGGAAAAAATAATGGACAAAAAAGAAAAAAAAATGATCTACTATTTACCTAATATCTTGTGATCATTTTCTAAATTAAAATAATGGATTAAAGCACATTTAAGTCTAACCAACATATTGTAAATAAGGAAAATTATGGACATGGCTACTTAAAATCAGCGTGAAATACCATTCTATTTACTACCTGTTATTCAAATTAAACCGATCGCGCATAACCAGTAAGAAATATTCCATGATATGTTTGCCTTAGTAAGCTTCAATTAAGAGGTTAAAAAAATAAACCACTGACATTTTTGTAATTAGCAGATGGAGTACAATCTAATAATAGAAACTGAACACTTTCTATCACCTGCTGGCCGTCTGTGTTTATTAGTTAGTGATAAGAATTTCAGTAATTTGTGAGTAATGGTTAGTTGGCAAACTTGTTGCATGAGGCCTAACATGATGGCAGGTACCAGACAGTGTGATGTGGATCCCATGGTGCTACATAGCTTTCCCCAGCCCCCTCCGCCCTCCTCTGCGGCCTGCAATGTCAAGTCACTCAGCATCTGATGGTGAAGAGAACAGCTGGGAGGCAGGATGTGTGAGGACTACCTATGCTACTGGCTCACTCCTGCCAAGTCTCCCCACCCTGTCTTAAAAGGCACTAATCCCTGTTTGCCTCATGATTTGCTCCTTTATGCTTTTCTTTAAGTCTATACCACTCCACCCCAAATTCCTTCAATCTCACCCGGCTCCAAGTCAGCTTTATCAGTCACAAGAATTCAAAGAATGGGGCTGGCCTCAGAGACAAACCTCAACTGTCCCTCCCTGAGTGAGGCATAACTTCTGAATGGCTCCTAGAATTTTTTCCCATTGGGGTGTCAGGGTGCTATCTGAAAAGTGGTATACAAACCTTTCAATACTATATTAAATAACCTCACTTCACAACCTAGGCATTTGGATAATAGCATAAATTAAGTTTGAAAATACTGCCACCCTATAATTAATGTATTATGAAGTAAAACATTAGAAACCCAACAAAATAGGGCCTCCAATATACAATCCCTCATAGCTCTACTTAAAAGAAAAAAAGAAAGTAACATAATTTGGTTATTGGTTGGTGTCAGCACACACGTAGCTTGACCTCCTATTTTCCACAGGAACAGCTGGTAAAATCATAGTAAATGCTCCCAGTGATGACTCACTCTGTGGTGACATACTTGACACTTCCATTCATCTACCACCAAGACCAGAAGAGAGACTAATATATTTTGGATAGATTTTTCAATCAAAGAGTATAACTTTTTTCAATCTTTTTTCTGCTTCACCTTCACATAAAAAAAAAAAAAAAAATTCCATGAACCATTTCAATTTTGTAAGCTTCTAGAAATTTTAATTATGGCATTTTTATCAGTTTTACTTCACTTTCTTGTATGTTTTTCTCCCAGTAGTGATGCAGGACAGGGCAAATTCCCCAGTGAGGAGAGTTCAAGCCCTGCACCGAAGGTGAGAGTTCTTAGCAAAGAACAAAGAATTCAAACACACGCCAGAACTAGAGTCAAAAAGAAAGTTTATTAGAGAAGAGGTAACACTCCATAGACACAGCACGGTCTCATCACAGAGGCACAGAGCCGGAGAGTCTGAGAGAGACTCAAAGGGACAGACAGAAAGACAGAGACAGGAAAAAGACACTAAGAGACCCCAGGTGTTGGGGAATTCAGTTTATGTATCATTTCTCCGTTTCTAGGAATTACAGTTTAAAGATTTTGTTTACCCATTTTCCTTTGATGGTATGGGCTTACAGTGTGAAAAGATAAGAATATGTAGCAAGAAAAGGTAAGACTAGGTAGCGAAATAGGCCTGCTGGCAGTTCCCGGCCTTTGAGCCACAGGTTTCCCATGGTTTCAACTGTAGGAAATAAGTGATTTTATTTTGTGTAGGTCACATTTAAGGACTCTGTTTTCCTGTTTTCCCTTCAGGGTGTGAGGAAATGGTTTGTTAGCAATCCCAGCAAAAATCTTCCTTTGTTCTGCAGGTTTCCTCGTGGTCTGTCTGCAGGGCTGATCAGCATATTGCAAGTCTCTGAATATAGCTTGATTTAACATTTAATTTTCTTGCTTCCTCCCTATATTAGTAAGAATGTGTTACGTTACAGAAGATAAAAGAATGACAATCTGTACTTTCAGTAAACAGCTAACGAGCATATTTTAGGTGTAATATTAATATATTTCTGTACAACATGGTATCAGCCCCAACATTAGTTGGGGCATTTCATTAGTAAGACACTGAGATTATAATGTCAGTTATCAATAATACATTCACCTCTAAATATTTTAATTCTAAGAAGTTTCTTGTTCAACCATGGGAAAAATTTTGTGTTCTATGTAAAAAAATAAATAAATAATAATTTAAATATATATATATAGTTATATAGTGCTTTCCCTATTTTTATGAATCTAATCATCTGTAAACCCCGTTCTGAAATGTAATCACTACATATTCCCAGCCCCAACCTGAGAGAGGTATCAGGAAGCACTGGGCCCCTGAGGGAGTATAAAGGAAGCCAAAAGAGCCTCAGTTGACAACAAGGAGGGATTCAGAGAAAAGCCAGCTCTTCTCCCCAGGCTACCAGAAGGAAATGGGTTAGCTGGGCTGAGGTGAAAGAAGGGTCATGCATCCAGGTGTTTGAATTTCTGAATGGAACTAAGGGATATACTTTTCCCATTGATACCTCAGGAAGTTGTAGCACCATCAATATGAAGCCTTGGCTTCCTAACAAAACACATTTAAAAAAATAAAAATAAAAATAAAGAGCTATGAGGTCCAGAAAGCCTATTTAAAAAAAAAAAAAAAATCTATTAAACAAATCCATTTGGTAATCAGATACTGACTGTTCTTTTAAAATGTGGGGCAGGAAGAGGGAATGTGATCTGCAAGCTGTTAAAGAAACTATGTCAACATCATTTTCCCATTTGGAAGGTAAATACAGTGACCTGTCAAAGGTTTTCCTCATTTTCAGCAAGCTAGAATCTGATACATCAATGTCAAGGCTGTGTTGAAAACAAGAGACTACACTCTCTAGTAACACATAACATGATTAGGAACACGAATTCCTTGGTAAGAAAACAACAAATATGCTACACTTCTTAATAATTATGGTAACTGATATGTCTAATAAAAATTCTCAGCAGATATGCCATGTGGGAGATATTAAAACCAGCGATCCTCAATACTTTTGGTACCAGGGACTGGTGCTCCTATGAGAATCTAATGCCTGACGATCTGAGGTGGCGCTGAGGTGGTGATGCTAGCGCTGGGGAGCAGCTGCAGATACAAAGGAAGCTTGAAGCTTCGCTCACCTGCCAGACTCACAACCTCCTGCTGTGTGACCCAGTTCCTACCAGACCACGGACCCACACCAGTGCGCAACCTGGGGGCTGGGGATCCCTGTTTTAAAAAATTTACTTAACTTTAAATTAGGCTTTTCTTTTTAATGCATGTTTGAAACTAAAATTACTTTTTTAAAAATAAACTCAAATTTTTTTTTCATTTTTCATTTTTTATTGGAGTGACATTGCTTAATAAAATCATATAGGTTTCAAGTGTACAATTTAATAATACTGTTATCATTTGGAGGCGATTTGAACTCCAGCATCGCCCCAGCAGCATGGGTGGGGTGTGGGGAGGGAGTAGAGTAACAACACAGAAGTACAATTAGCATTTCTCCTCTGTTCTTCCTTGCTGATGCAGCAAAGAATTACAGGTCAGCGAAATTTAGAAAAAGTAAGATTTATTAAAAGTATATTTTAGAAGGAGCTGGGCCATGCTAAGGAAGGCTGTAGCGTGGCCCAGCTCCTTCTAAAATATAATTTGGGAGGTGAAAAGATAAAAGAGTAGATAGACTCCAAGGGAGGAGCAGGTTCTCAGTGAAGGGGGCTGTAACAATGCAGAATTAGGAAGGTCTGTTTATATTTGGACCATGACAGGTGATTAAAAAGGCATTCCTAGGTTGACTGGCATGTGAGGTCATTTTGATTGACACTTGGCTGCTAATATAACTCCTTGTTTAGTGCTCATGTGCTTACCCAGAGTTCTACCAATGGGGTGTTCTTTAGGCAGTCTCTGGGCTGGGTCTCCCTCCGTTCCTTGGTTCCCATCACTCATGCCTGACTACCTAACAATACGTCATATGTATACTGTATTGTGTTCACCGCCCAGGGGTAGAGAGGGTCAAATATATGGTGATGGAAGGAAACTCTAAGGTTTTTCTTCCTGCTTAAAAAAAGTAGATCACAACAAATTCTAACTAAAATGAGAATTTACTAATAAGTCTAAAATAAATGTTTTCAGAAAGTCTAAAAATAGAAGAAAATGTAAACCTGAAACATAAATTATATTCCACAAGCAAATGATATCCTGAGGTAAGTGATATGAGGATCAAAATTTTTTAAAGGGTAGATCTTAACTAACATCTATTTGCCAAAAAAAAAAAAAAAGTAAGTTTTAATCTTCTAAAATATTTATGCTAAATAAAATGGACTAATGTTTTACAGGTACGACATGATTATTAAAAACCTCAAATTCTGCTATAAAATATTGGATTTGAACAGTCAAACACGTTTGAGCATCTTCAAATCTCAGAATAACATATATTTAAACAACCCCGGATGCCTCTATGCTCATTTCATTTGAGCTGTTCACTTAGGAGGCAAATATTTTTTTAATTCAATTTTAATATATTTCTATTTTATGCTACTTAATACATATTTGCCTAAATTAACTACAAATACTAAAAATACTCCAGCTCTTTATCTCCCAACAGCCACTGTTTAATAGATTACAAAAAAAATAAACGAAATCAGTATCTTTCATTATCCCTTTTTTGAAATTACTGAGCCTAAATATGCTTTTTTATCATTAACTCAAAATAAGTTGCTTCCCAAAAAGAAAATAAGAATATGACTATAATAATTGTGATAGTACCAACATACAAACTAAATTACTCATTATTATCTATTATTACATTTATTATACAAACAGGTTTATTTAGGGAAGATGTGCTTCCATATAACTCATTTTTAAAGTAAAAATTCACTTATATGAAAAATGAGCAAAGAAAATGAGCTTTTCTACTTGGTTAAATTTTCACCATTACACAAGTATTTCCTTATGAAATATTATGCTATGTCTCAAATAAATAAGGACTCTTTGATCAAAATCCTTCCACAATGAAAAGACTGAAAGAATGACAGAATGCTTTTATTTGGGAATGTCACTGTATTAAAAGTTAGCAGAGACCATCCTGGTAACAGAAATAGCACCTGCCAGGAAGAGTCCTTCAGAGCAGGATTTAACCTCCTATGAAGTCTACGACTGAGCAAAGAAAACACTTAATTGAAGCATATCACCCCTGCTCACAATGCAGAGGTTTCCTCCAACAGCATTTGTCACAGCAACAGTTACGACTGTGCTTTCAGGGAAAGAAAATTTAATTGCACCACACAGCAGAATTAGCAAAAGCAAACCCTGAAAAATGGAAAACATATTCTTTACTCTTAAGCCATTTGCCAGAATATGAGAGGACTCCAAAGGTGATTCCAGAGGTTTCTCATGGTATCTTTGAAGTTGAATTGCTCAATCAAAATATTATTGAACAAAAATAGAGGCAAAATGTTTGCTGACAAATTTCATCTATTTGTTTATTGTACTATCATTATGTCCAAAAATGATCTGAAGTTACTTACAAAACGACAGCAAGATAACTATAAATTAGAAGTGGGACTGTGGTAGAAACAGCACAGTGTAGGTGGGAGATGAGGGAGCACAGGCCGCAGGGCCCAACACCCTTCACTGGAATCACAGCTCTACCACTCACTACAACACCCGTGTGAACTTAGGTGATCTTAAGCAAGTCACTTATCCTCTTTCGGCACCAATTTCCTCATCTGTGAAATGGGACGATGGCATTTACCTCAAGGGGCTGTTAACATATGTAAACTTAACATATGTAAAGCATTTAAAACAGTGCCTGGCAAGTAATAAATTTTATAGAATGTTAGCCAAGGAGGGAAAGGTGGGGAAGAGAATAGGATGGGAATAGAAAAGGGATCCACAAAAAAAGCCATTGAACACAGCCCTCTACAATGTGAGATTTTATATATATATATATATATATATATATATATATATATATATATATATATATATATGACTTGCTTTTATTTTATCTGTTACCCATCATATCAAAAATTCAAATTTTAAATTTTGGGTGCTTATACCCATTCTATTTTTACAAGACAAGACAGCTTTAGTGTATGATGCCTACACTAGCCAAATTAATTAAGCACTGTATTTAGCTGACATGAACTTTGCCACATCCTTCCAAAAAGGAGTATGACCGATTCAGGCCAATTTTACAGCACTGTAGAAGTGCTCCACTTTTAGAACTGGGTGAAAGGTCTGGGCACATGCCCTTTAAAGATGATCCCCACAAAAGGGAAATGGAAGATACCTCTGAAGCCCAAATCTCAGCACCTCTGCCTCTCCTAAATTTAGGGCTTGAGGCCATTTCAGAGGACAGCAGAAGTGCAAATGAGGTTAAACTGGAATAGCTAACCCTTAAAGTAAATTATGATAAACATCTGATTTCCCATTCTTTCTAATTTAAAAATTTTAGCCAATGATGACTCAAACAATATTATGAATTGTATTTAAATAAAAAGCACCGTGAAGTAATATAAAACGTATTTTAATCTATTAACAAATATTAGTATCTAAATAGAAAGACACTTAGAACACAAGCATTATTCCATATGATTAGGTATTCGATAATAAAATGATGAAAGTTTATGTCCTCAAGCCTCAACTTTGATCAAAAATAGAATTGAGAAATTTATTTTGCATTTCTTTCTTCTTCTGCTTTCCATGAAAACTTACAGTACTACAAATAAAATATCTATTCAGAGCATTCCTGGGTTTTGATCAAAGGGACTACTTGGGGTAGAAAAATAAATGCCTCTAGAGGAGTACTCTTTATTGGAGTCAGAGTCCCACTCCAATCTCCCTGAAACTGCCTGCTGACTTATTTCCAGTTTCATACCCCATTTAATGAATTCAGTTCCATAACATGTGGTGAACCCAAAGTCACAGGGAGGGAGGTGTTAATGAACTTATGAAAATTTATGAACCTTGGGAAACTTCCTACCTGATATTTTTTAGCTTCCCATAACACGAAACTAATGCAAAAGTTGCTCGATACTCCTTCAGGAGTACTGTGAGACTTGTTTCCACAGCTCCTTAAATATATCCTGCTTTGCATGAAAAGGAGGCTGCAACCACTGAATAGATTCGAGTAAGTAGAGAGGTTAGCGGAGCACTTGAGAGCTACGACATGTGTAAGAACACTTATTGTTGTCCCAAAAGTAATATTATGGTTCGACTACATAACAATAGCAGTCCATTGTAATCACTTTGGTCGCTCATTCTGGTTTACTAACAGGCCTTATCTATGAAATAAATAGTACCAAAAGAATCCCATATTCACATGCAAGTCTCAAGTAGGTGTCAGTAGTTAGCATGAAACAATCAAGCCGCATAGTTCTTTCCCAGACTGATTAAACTATCTCCCTTAATTTCAAATTTCATGTATCCAGAAATATATTCTAAGTAGAAGAAACTGTTTTAAATAGACAATTTTTTTACATACTTTTCAGGTCTATATAAAGTTTATAAAGTATAACTTGTTAAATAATGTTCACATTTCCTTTTAAAATATAATATGTGCTTAATTCTATATAGTTTGTGCTCAATTTTAATTTCTCACTGTTCGAAAAACCAAGTACAAACGCAGCCTTGTGAGATCCTGGGCAGAGACTCACCGAACAAGTAATGTCCAAGCACCTGACCCATGGAAATTGTAGGATAATAAATGAGTGCTGTTTTAAGACTTTTACAAAATAAGTATAAGGAATTAAATAGATATGGGGAAAAATGAGGAAAAAAAGAGAGAGGCCAAAAAACACTTACAAAAAAACTGCCATGAGGACTACCACTTTTCACTCTGGTATCTCCCTTTCTAAAGATAGACTCTCTTCAGGTAATCTGACTGATCTAATCATTTTCTTTGATAAATAAGAATTTAAATATTTCTAAAGGAAAGTTCACAATTTACACCCAACTGAGAAAATAGCATTGGCTTTCCAAGAGACTCTAAGGACCATTTTATCTTCTTTTTCAGATGAACACAAAAGATGTTCTTTATATAAACAGATCAAATCTTTGAAAAGCAATTTGTGAAAATAAGACTTGATAGGATATTATGGGATGTTTTATTTTTTTCCCAATAGCCTTAGTATTTTACCACAAAATTCCTATGGCAAACTATTAAGTCATATTTCCTTTGAATTTTTCCCCCATCTTGATTCAAAATAACTTTAGGGGTTCAGAACGAGTTGCCCCAAGATATGCCACTCCAGCATGTGTGTTATTTCGAGCTGAAAACAATCAGCTCGAAATAATATGCCTCTCCCTTTACTGTCTAAAAGAATTTAAGATAGAGGACTTGCTCCAGGAAGGGTGATATCATCACAGATAACTATAGTTTAGATAGAAAGAAACCCAGCAAAGCCCATGTGACCAAATTCTTCCTTGTGCCCTTAGTTTCAAGATGGCCCAGGAAACATTTGTTTACAAAACATTACCTCTTTTCACGGCCTTGTACATTTGCTTTACTTTCTCTTGAAGCCCAACCCCTACATTCCCCTTCTTAGTCCAGAATGACATATATATCACATTTTGCCTTACTGCCTTTAGGATTTTCATGCTTATGTGAATTCCCCATGCACATGTATAAAAACTTGATTTTCACCTGTTATTCTGTCATGTGATTTTAATAATTCTACCAGCCAGAAGAACTAAAGGAAAGTTTCCCCATCCCCAACATGGCATAATACAAATTAGCCAAACGTGTCATATTTTATTTTTTATTCAATCACAGTGATACATTAAAGAAAATCAGGACAATTTTTCTAAAGGTTAGTGGACACCATCTCTGATCTCCATTGTGATCAACTAATACAGAAAATGTTGTGCTATCCAGTATTTTACTAGGCAAAGCCAAATACTGATATCGAAGTTGGCAATGGAGAAATTAAAGTCATTTATTTGCAGGGTGACACGCATGGAGAATGGGAAGCTACTGCTTAAAACCCTAACTCCCCAATGGCTTTTAATCAAGAGATTTTAGAGGCAAAAATTGAGAGTTAAGGGTTAGAGGAAACGGGTATATGGAAGCACTGGCGGGCAAGATTTAACTGGAGGACCTTGGAACTTAGCCATTTATGGTAAGGGGCTTCAGTGCCAGATCTTCCTGGACAATAGAACCTTTGCTTCTGAAAAAGTTCTGGCATTCAAGTTCCGGTCACATCTCGGTCCTTTGGTTCCATGCGGGGCGGGGGGCAGGGGAGGTGGCAAGACTTTGGTTGGGGTACAGCTGGAAGTCAAAGTTGTCTCTGCACATGCTTTGGCTGTATGACTTGTGGATTCGGTCTTTATTCTCTGAAAAGCAACTCACTGTCTTATTAGAAACAGGATAGGGGTAGCACTGGTTCTGCCATTACCATTACCTGTTAGTGAATTGCTTATTTTCTAAAGGAACCCCCAGTTCCCTATCACCTCCCCCAACTTCTTTTCCCCAGTTGCTGAATAGGAAAGCTTTCACCTTAGTCATAAGGCGTGCACATGCTTAGCACTGGATCTGACCCTAGGTCATCATCGTTCAATCAGTGTTTGTCCCTTTTTCCCTTCTCCCCTTCCCTTATAGCCTTTATTCATCTGAAAGAAATACTACAAGTCTTCCTGACTACCCATACCAAGGAATAACAAGTTTTTTTAACATAACCAAAACTCTGTTTCCAAACCAATTTAAACATCTCTAAGTCCTAATCTCCAAAATTCAGTGTCAACATCAAAAACATTCTGATATATATCATCATTTCTCAAAGTAATTCATAACATCCTTCAGAATTATATGTGAGCTCTGAGGTAGCTAAAAGAGTATCTACCAGAAAGAAGGAAGAAATGGAAAACCAGGAAACGACTCCAAGTGAAGCATCAGTCTCTAAAAAGGTCCACAGTACACTGCACATCCCTCAAAAAGAACTGTAGGTAAATAGCTCAATGCATTAAAACATCACTACTGGTAACTTAAAGGTTCTAGAAATTACACAGCAACTTCTAATAATTGTATTAGGTCTTTTAAATTTAGTAATATCAATTTTACACACCAAATAATAAAAAAATAGCTCATACTGATTATTAAAATTAAAAATAATTTATTAGGCCTCTTCATCTTTATTTGAACTCAGGGTTTTTTAATAATAAAATGTCTCTAACACTACAATCAGAAACACTTTTGGAAAAATTTCAATTCTTTAATTAAAGCAACCTTAGAATATAGTTTTAATAAGCAAAAGTTCTAGAAATCTTTATATATGCTTCACTTAACATGTAGAAAATTAACAGGTACTAAAATATTTATGGAGCCCTACTATGTGTTAGGTACTCTGTAAGGGCTGGCTTAATATTATAATTAACAAAACAGACATTGTCTTCAATGTTTATAGGCCATTGTTAGTTTTTATGAACTGCTTATTGAAGTCTCTGGACTGTTTTTCCACTGAAGAGAATACCACTTTTCTTGCTGATTCAGATAAATATCTCATGTATTAAGGACAGTTACACTTTGTCATAGATAAAAATTCAAATAAATTAAAATCTAGACAATTACTGAAACAGGTCATAAAATAATTCTGAAGCATGAGTATTTACTTATAATTTATCATAGTTACTACTGCCTCACATTCGAGAATATCTTTAAGCTCAAGGGCTAGTGGTGAAAAACCAAGGCTCCACAGACAGGCGGCCTGGTTTTGAACCCCAGCTCAGACACTTCCAAACTGTGCCCGGGGCAAGATATTTAACCATTATATGCCTCAACTTATCAATGCAAAATGGAGCTAATTGAAACACCTACTTCATAGGACTGCTTTGAGAATTATATAATTCATGCAAAACACTTAGACTATGCCTGGCAGATAGTAGGTACTCAGTAAGTGTTATCTAGTTTCAGTGGTATGCTCAGAACAGCTTAAGTGAGCTGATTGTCGAAATTTCAGAATGTTGTTAGCTGGTTGTTAAATACAGCCATCGTTAAAAACTAAATTATATTAATTTCATAAACATATATTATAAACATAAAGTTATAATTATATTGCATAACAATGATAATAAATATTCAAAACTCATCACTTATTAATTATGCTACTACATTTTACTATTATTATCTATGCTCCTGAGTTTATTTACATCTACTGAGTCTATATGGTGTAAGTACCAAAGAATGCTGTGCTGCTGTGCATCTCTTTCCAACTCTGTTTTCAGCAATGTCAGTTTGGAATCTTGAAACCCATCATGGTGAGAGTATTCACACCACAGAAAAGAGCAAACGCTATATACATCGAGACTTTTATCCTGGAAGAATTGGTTGTAAAATATTTATCAGCATACCACTGCCTGTTATTACAGCGATTATTATAATAAATTACCCTTAATTTCTTTCCTTTTCACAGGAAAAAAATTAAAGGTAGCAATTCAAACTGTTAGTTACCTCTAGTCTATTTCTTGTCCTTACGTGGTACTGTACATACAAAACTGACTGCCAAGCTCAGGTTCCTTTTCAAAACTTGTGTACCTAAAGGACCAGATACCTTTGTCTATAACTATGATAGACAGCGGCCTTGCCTTTTCTGTACTGCCAAAGGCAGACAGATTCAGTATTCTTTAAAAATAACAAGGCTAATCTGCTATGGTTCAATACGGAGGCCACCTCAAGGAGATAAAAGCTAAGTGCCAAACTGTCATCAGATACAGTCCACACATCTCTTAAAATTGTTCTGACCCTCTGACATTACTTAGCAAGTCAATATCAAACAGGCCCAAAGTCACTCTAACTGAAACACAAATATTAACTTTCAAAATAATGGTCAGGTACTCAACAGCCTTCCAATTTCTCATTGTATATCTTATGTTAAGAACTAATGCAATACATACCTAAATAATGTGTTCAAAGAGACCAATGAAATGTTTCAATGCATGTCAAAAGTGTGGCAGTGTTTACACAGCACAGAATGAAGCTTGCCATAAAACAGGAGACTGGGCCCTCAAGACTTACTCTACTTGGTCAGGAACAGGAGGAAGAGGAAGTACGGGACATGCATTTGGGTGCTGAAGGCGTACAAGGACTTTCGTTGGTCACCATGATTATGCAGAAAAAGCATTAGACTAGAATTCGAATATCTGGGCCCCAGTTCCAGCTCTGATTCTGACTAGTTCTATGAGCTTAATGTCTCTGAACTAATCTTTCTCAGAATTAGGTAACTGTATAAAAATGCAGGAGCTAAATTACACAATCCCAGCTCTATAATTCTATTTTTCAGAATAGATGTGTTGTCACTATTAAAAGAATCTTTCTTCTCTGCCTGCCCTACTACATAAAATAACATTTTTTATTGAACTAACTCAACTTTAAACATCATATATCATATAAATGTGAAAAATACAAAAGTATTACATATCATGTCTTAATTCTCTGGCTACACAACAACTTCTACATTTTTACAGTTACACTAACACAATGGCAAACATATGAATAAAGGCTATAATTACTTCCTTTCCGTACTTTCACCAAGCTGAGTCCAGAGCGTCTATCAAACAGAAAAACTTTAATAAACATATGGATAAACTTTACATTAATGAATTTGAGGATTTTAAGTCTCTTGCATTTTAATAGTCTATCTAATTATAACAAAAAAATTAATGCAAAATTTATAT
Organism: Rousettus aegyptiacus; assembly: GCF_014176215.1. Classification (NCBI taxonomy): domain Eukaryota; kingdom Metazoa; phylum Chordata; class Mammalia; order Chiroptera; family Pteropodidae; genus Rousettus; species Rousettus aegyptiacus. Next base: position 110,210,099 of record NW_023416284.1, read on the forward strand.
GTACATGAGCCTTATTTAAAAAGAAGGACCTTCCACCTCTGGGCATGATGGAGTAACAAGGACTGTATTTACTCTTCAGCTTTACACAATAATTTTTTTTTTTTTTTCCGTAAAAGAAAGGCAAAATTTATGAAACCACAGTTTTTGGACATTAGACAATGGACAGAACAGATGCCAATGATCTCTGTGAAAAGAAAACACTTCAAGAGAGCCTTATTATCACTCCAGTTTACTGCCTAGAGTGAGTTTCCAGGCTACAATGTGGGGGTGGGGGGACTGAGGACAAGGAGTTGGGGTGAAGGAAGCAGCAGTCTCCCTCAGTTGAGGAGCAAGAGTTAATCTGAAGAGGTCTAGACAATTAGAACGCACAGGGCAGAGAACCAAAAAGAGCTGAACAAAAACCAAACTCTAGCGATCTGCCAGGGGTTGCATCTTTATCTGAGTACTCTGTACACATGTGCAAGGAAACTACCAGAAGCCAAGTAAAGAACCATCAGAAAGGAGCAGGCAGAACACAAAAGAATATTACCTCAGTAGTAAGGGAAATTAGCCCTAGGCTAAATAAAGCCTGATCTAGTCCTGCCAACAGAAACTTAAAAAGCAAATCTTGAAAGGATCAATCTATTCTAAGTATTTAACTGTATTGCAAAACAAAACTCAAAAACAATTAAAAGAATACATTTTAAAAATTCCACACCCAACTAAATAAAATTAACAATGTCTGGCATCTACATAAAAAATTACCAGGCATGCAAAATAAAGTTGAAAAATATGACCTATAAGGAGCAAAAGTAATCAAAGGAACAGACTTAGAAATGATACAGATAATATAAGCAGTACACTAGCATATTAAAAGTTATTATTGATACACTCCATATGTTCAAAAAGATAGAGGAACGCATGAGTATGTTAAGGAGCAACAGAGAAGACAAAGAAGAAATTTAAAAGGACCCAAACTGAACTTCTAGAGATGAAAAATATACCAGATGGGATTAACAGCAGATCAGATACTGCATAAAATCTATTAGTGAACCTTAGAATAACTACTTAACTTGGTTAAGGAAATAAATTCAGAATATCTTAAAGCCTGAACCCTCAGCAAAAAGTCATTCATTTAATTATTTTAAAAACAAAATCATTATCGAGCATCTACGATATGCCAAGTACTGTGACAGGTACTGGAAATATTTTAAAGACTTAAATAAAAGATATTTTCTATAGTTTCTCAACTTGGTTTTGCAAACTTCAAAAGTATTCAATATCCCCTTATTTGATGATCCTATAAACAGATATGCAATTTGTTTTTCTCAGACTCTCTACTATATTTATATATCTGCAGGTTACATTATATTTCAATTCACGAAAAATAAAGTTGGACTCTAATAGGGCTCTAATTTCTTTATTCCTACTTGTCAGAGAAATAAAACTTTATGAAACAAGCTAAGGAATAAAGGAAACACTAGCCTCACCTCATAAAGGGTGTAAGAACGTTTTCCCCAGAATATTTTAATCATACTGCATGTCCACCTTAATTGTTCTATAACTAACTCATCTCGATGATCTTCCCCCAACAGACTGAGATCTCCTAGTAACACCATCTTTTTCATCTTTGTGTATGTCACTGGCATCTAATAAATTTTTACATAATATGTTAAATAAATGAAGAAAAAAATGAAGTCAGATAAGAAACAAAACAAAGGGAAACTGTGGCTAGGGACAGCACTCCTTAGAGACCATAATTACATTTATTTGTCTGACCCTATTCAAGGCACTGTCTTCTCGCCGCACTGTATCTTGCCTAAGAAGACAACCTGTGAGCGTATGATCAAATCAGATGCTGAAAATGACAGCTGAGGTCATAATGAACCACTTCAGCCATAAACGAACACACAATCATAAGTCTGTATATTGTTTATGAAAGTGCCAGGTGTTCTATTAAATTAATGTCACTTAATACCCACAATTTTGCTTATAAATTATACCCATCAGAATCACGTGGAGGAAGTTTCTCAAAACCAGCACTGTTTCATCATGTGCATTCAAATATTTAATAATTTTCTTCCTTTAAACTATTCGTGGTAGTATTTATATGCATTACAAAAGTAATAGATACTTTTATAAAATGTCAAATACTGAAATTGAAAAAAATAATTCTCATCCCCTGGAGTTAACCACTATTAACAGTTTGGTGTCTATCTTTCAATTCTCTCCCTGTGTTTTGATATATATATAAATGCGATACACATTAGTCCTCTGTCTTTTAATTTTCCTTAACAATATGGACATAATAATAAATAAATAAATAAATAAATAAATAAATAAATAAATAAATAAATCAGGTCAATACTTAGAGATTTAACTCACATTTTTTTTATTAATTGCTTAACATTCCACAGTATAAAAGTATCAAAATATATTCAACTATCCCCTATTGATAACCATTCAGGTTGTTTTCTGGTGTTTTGCAATTATAAACAATGTCACAATAAATTCCTGAATTCTACCTGTAGGAAAGGGTCTGAAATTCTGGTGGGTCAAAGAGTAAATACGCCTTCAGCAGCAACCTCCTTTCCCCAAAGATGGTAACCAACCACATATCACAAGCAATGCATGAAGTGCTGTTTCTCCACATTCTTGTCTGTACTAAATGTTATACAATATGCTTCTGGAAGATGATAAGAATAAAAGTAATTAATAAATTTAAAGGATACTATGTCTAAAATCTTGTAAATTTCTCTATAGATTTTCCCACTATCAAAAATTTGCCAGTTATCTTCAATTCATCCATGGGCCATGGTATAGAAATTTACTTGTTAAGTTCCAAACAATAAACTTCTAACACATTTTCTCTTTAAAATACTGTTTAAATAAAGGTTAGATAATTTAGGCTAATGCAAGGCTATATTTTAGTTTTAAAAATGGTAAAAACAACATTACTGATGTACAATATACTCTAACATTTTGTAGTCAATCTAGAATAATAATTAAAATATAGAACTTCGAATCTATTTTAAAAACAGCTTAACAGATACATAAACAGATACATACAACAGGCATGTTCCTATTTGAAAAACACTTTCCAAATCACACCTTTCCCAACCAATTCCTACCTGCTACTATCAAAGAGAGAACTGAGAAGATGGGCCAGCCAAAAGAAACACAACTAAGAAAGAAAGGAGGTGAGGGGAGGTAAAATGTTTATATGGAGATCCAAAAGATAAGGAATGGAGTTGGGCCACCATTCACCTCCAGCTCCCAACTTCCCAGAAATACCAGAATATAAACTCTCTCTCCTCTTTCCCACCCCCAATCACACACACATACCTTACGCCCATCTGAAGTGTGAGCAAATTCAAATTTTCCATCCCTTCCACTGTTACTTCCACTCTCTAAGTGTATTAGAATTGAGGACACAAAGCATCATAACCTCTATTCATTACCAATCCACAGGAGAAGAGAAGGCTCCAGATTTCAACAAATCCTCAGAGGCCAGGCCATAAGGAAGGGGTAAAGTATGGTCAGTAGCCAGGATCCACCTCCTAGAGCCTCCATGTTATAGTTAACTAGGAAACAGCCAGAAAGCCACACGCTGACCCAAAAGCTGCAGTTGAATGGTCACTGAACCTTTCAAGGTGGAGGAATATTTTAATGCATGTTATAACTCTAGTTTATATTAAGCCTAATCTATTCCTTAAAGCCTCAGAACACTGATGAGCTTGCTGCATGCAATTTATCATCACTGACAAAATCCATAAACATCAAATGCAACATTGAAAATTCAGCATTCCTCACATGTCTAGAAAAGTACTGTCATCACTACTGTAGCTTCTATTGCTTCGGTTTTTCCACTCATTTCTTCTATTTTATTTCCCTCACTAATTCTTTAGTAAACCATGGCTCTCTTATTAAATGACTTAAAATATAGACAATGAAAGCATCTCTTCTATCTACCAGCAAGTAAAAGTAGACTGAGCATGTAGAAAACCAGAAATCAGGAGACTTCAGTTTAGATCTTATTTTTACCTTCGCTGATCCCACTTCTCCAGGGTTTATCTAATCTTCATTTAAACAGATTTCAGTTTTCTCAAGTATAAAATGCAAGAATGAAAAATTAGCACACTCAATGTTTCTATCTCCTTCCTGTATCAACCACAAGCAATGGCAATTCTCCAAGATGGGCAGGTAGAAGAGCAGAATCAGGGTTAGATCAGGGTTAGATGCAGAACTATAGTTCTGTTAATGACTGAGAGGGGGTGGGGAGATGGGGAAATTCATATTTTGTACATGTCTTTATTTTCCAAAAATGGTAGCAAGTTTATGTCACAGATTTTTCTTCCCACGTTCCACCAAGTACTTAGCTAGTTCCTCCTTTTCCACTAAGTAATATAGAAATTACATTGTTAGTCAATGAGATCATTTTCCTGCCTAAATGTAAAACCCAATAATTTCAAGAGCTGTTTCAATTAACAACAGAGATAAAAGATAATGGGGTGTTTTCCTCAAGCAACTAAATCCTCAACAGCCAGCAACATAATTTACCCTGAAGTTTGTAGATTATGGATAGACCAAAACCACATTAAACAAATAGTAAACCATACTTCTCTCCTTCCTAAATATAGACTGCTACCAGTCCAGAACATATTGAAAGGCTGTTTACTTAAACTGAGATCACTCACCTCTTACCAAATACATTAATTAAGCTATACTATTAATAATAACTTTGCATGCATATGAAGAAGGGCCACAATTCTCTATACTAGTTTCCAGTCAGCTACCGAGTCAATGCCATCACGAGAGTCTTGTTCCCTTAGCTATAAAATAAGAGCACTGGCTCTTATGTTACTTGCCTCAGAGTTGGCATAAAAATCAAATTACATCACATACATAAAAATGTAAGTATGTATGGTGCTACTCATTATTATCAATCTAATTCAGAGTTTCCTACACTATCTTAAATCTCATTTAAACTTTACATTTGCTGAGCCATTCCTAATAGTTATTTTTCACTACTAAATCTTGAGATTTGATAACATATTTATCTAGGGGGAATAGTTTTTAAATGAACACTGATTACCTATAAACAAAATTTATCTGATTTATATTAAAGTATTGATTAAGTCATTATGATAATACTCTTCCTACAAGCAAAAAGTGAAATGCAAGGTCAGATTGCCCAGATGAAATGGTAAGGTCAAGAAAACCCTCTGCCCACACCACCCACCCCCCACAACTCAAAGCCTTCCTCCCCTCCACTGAAATTCTGTGTTCCTTCAAATGCCAACCCTGCTTATGAAACTCTTCGACGTTCAGATTACTCTTTTGTGGCACTCACTTACAATAAGTGAAACTGGTCCACCCTTCTCAAACTATACTCTTTAGGAGGCTACCATCCTGTAGCCTTGTGTTCTTCTTCCTTCCCTAGACTTTAGTTCCTCTGAATATTTTTAAAGTACAGGATCAATAACTATTTAGAATTAAATCATATATTCCAATTTGGTGAGGATCAACTTCTCCTGGCCCCTAGTGTTTCATCTCTTCCTTGTTTTTCTAGGGAAATACTAAGTACAAAATGTGATAGAAGCTTGGGAAGAGTGTATATTACATGGTAACTTTGTTCACTTGAAGCATGTAATCAATTAATTTCTGATTAAAAATATGAGAAATATGAAGTGAAGAACAATGCTGCTGGAATGTTTCAAAGAAATGCTAATTACAAAAGTATTTCATTCTGTTTACCACTTTAATTCTATTGAAGCAGAAATTTAAATTTCTACATAGTTTTCTAAATGCAAAAGCATGGAGATTAAGTAGATCTGTTTCTCCACAATAAAAGTAAACTATCCTGGTTATTTTGCTTTCTGTAACTTAGAATTCTTCAATCCTTCTATAGACTCTCCAAAATTTTTCAAAGAAAAAGTATAAAAACCACAAATTAGTAGTAGCTAAATTGTTATAACTTCTGAGATTGCTTGAAGGACACATTCAATAACACTACAAATGCCTTCATAGCCATAAGCTCTCACTTAAAGAGATTATAAAATTCACACTACATGCAAAATTCAACTTTGAATTTCAGTCACTCACCTTTTTGTCTACTAAATATTTTCAATATTCTCTAGTTTCTGTTATGTAGATAAAGTTATGACAAAAATCACAAAAATGAACAACTAAATACTCCTTTAATCATTCAAAAAAATTTTTTTCCTAGCAAAGGCAGCTGTGACTCTTCTAAAATGTTCTAAAAGAAAATTCAGGTAATTTTGCTCTACCTCTAAACGCATATGGTTTTAAAGCTCAAACAAGATCATTTATGTAAAAGCAGTATCTTAACTCTAAGGGACAAGAGTAAAACTTTGTGTCCTTAGGTATTACATATATGCAGCGTTACACTCAGGCTATAATCAAATCCCCGTAACGAAAACTTTCCAAAAATTGAAACGAACTACTTTCTACCTAACCCTACTTCTGATTACATTTTAAAAGTAGTAACTCAATATCCCGAGAGTATAACTTTCATATGTTTTGCAGGACATGGACTACTAATTTCAGTCTATCCTTAAAATAGAACAGTTCAACTAATTTTAGACTTGTATTACAAAGCATCATAGCTGCCAACCAACTGGATACTTGATTACAGCAGCATATGTAGATGTACTAAAGCAAACTAACTGTCAGATTGCTGAACTGAGACACCACATGCAATTGGTGTCAATGAAGTAGGTATAATACACAATGTGTGTACCCAAAGCAAAGCAATACTCAAGAACAATATGACCATATGAAAGGAAATAATCAGGCCCTTATTTATTTAAATAATATCTACAATATGTAATGGTTTAAAAGTGTCAAAAGGAGGTAGTGGTAAAGGCTACTAACCATGGATAGAACACTTATCTGATAAAGTACTGTTCTCTAAAATATACGAAAAATCTTAAAACTCAACAATTAGAAAACAACTCAATTAAGAAGTAGGCAAAATATCTAAACAGATAATTCACCAAAGGAGATATACAGATGACAAATAAGCACATGAAAAGATACTCCATTAGGAAATTGTAAATTAATTCAATATCACTATATGCCTATTGGAATGGCTAAATCCAAATTCTAGTAAGGATGTGGAGCAATAGGAACCCTCATTTGTTCCTGGTGGGAATGAAAAATGGTACAGCCTCCTTGGAAGACAGTTTAGCAGTTAATTACAAAGTAAACACAAGCTTACCATATGATCCAGCAGTCATTCTCCTAGGTATTTACCCAAAAGAGGTGAGAACATGTCTACACAAAAGCCTACACACAAATATTTAGAGCAGCTTTATTCATAGTTGACAAAATCTGAAAGCACCAAGACATCCCCTTCAATAGATGAGTGGATAAACAAACTGAGGTTCATCCGGACAATAAAATTATTATTCAGCAAAAAGAGAGAGAGAGAGAGAGAGAGAGAGAGAGAGAGAGAGAGAGAGAGAGAGAGAGAGAGAGAGAGAGAGAGAGAGAGAGATAAGCTATCAAGCCATGAAAAGACATAGAGGAAAACTTGAATGCATATTACTAAGTGAAAGAAGCCAGTATGAAAAGGCTACTGCTATGATTCCAACTATGACATTCTGGAAAAGGCAAAACTATGGATACAATAAAAAGATCAGTGCTTGCCAGAGGTTGAGGGGGTGGGGTGGAATGAATAGGTAGAGGATATGAGGGGGCATTGAAACTACTGTGTATGATACTGTAATAGTAAACACATGATATACATTTACTGAATCCCATAGAACTATGCAACACAGTGAACCCTAATGCAAACAATGAGTCTCAGTTAACAATAATCTATCAATATTCATTCATAAATCATAACAAATGTATCATTTCAATGCAAGATATCAAAAAGGGAAACAAGGAGGAGACGGAAGGGAGGGAGTTATATGGGAACTCTGTACTTCCTGTCCAATTTTTCTGTAAACCTAGAACTGTTCTAAAAAGTAGTATATTTGTTGTTTTTTTTTTTAAGGCTCCTGGCCTAGGAGGAGCCAGAGGACTTGAGTTCTTAGGTCTATCCCATTCACTGACTGTCTATGTGATTCCTACTGCTCAGAATACTGCACATGCCCTATTTTATCTTACCTTTTATCTTAACCCAGTGAGGTACCTAGTGAGGCAGCAGACCTGTCACATCTAACTGCCTTTAAAAAAGATAGGATAAAAGGAGCCACCGAGCAGTATTATTTCATGCCAAAAATCAAGAATACAAATTGTCACACTGGTGTGACCATCATGGAGAACGGTAACACTGAATATAGGGGCATTTTTCAATTCACTGAGACAATAGAATCTTTGTATAATGTCTTTAATACCAGGATTCACTGGGAAATATTTTCACCCACTAGAGAAAAATCGAGACTTTGTCAACTCCCTTTGACGATTCTTTCCAGGAAACATTTCAGGCATGTATCAAAGCAGCCACATTCACTAGTGACATTTATAAAACTTAATTCCTTTCAAAATCTCTTCAACGTAAATACACACTGGAAATGCTCATATTAAAATTTTATCTTTCTTTCATGGGTAGCTGATTTTTAGAATTTATAATCCAGCTAAGATACACCAGTTCAAGCTCCCAAGTCTACTTAATATTTGAATTGATATAAATCTCTATGAATTTTTAAACTATTAATTTTGATTTCATGCATCAATGTAACATATCTCAGAAAGTTCTAGTATTAATCAGGATCATAATCCTAATAAAAAATTCTCATAAAAACTATTCCTGCAAAATTTTCCAGTCAATGTAATGAAATTCAAAATATATAGCTTATGTCAAGTATACATCTGATGTTCAAATGCCACTGCTATCACTTAGAGCTGTATGATTTCAGGAAAATTAGCTTCTCTAAGCTTCGATTTCCATATTAATAAAATGGCCATAGTTGTACCCAAGATATACAAGAATTAAAAATTACATACAAAATTCATTTGCAATACTCAGCACTGTGCTTAGCACATAAGTAGGTATGCAGATAAATGGTAGCTATTCTTTTTACTATTTTAAGCTACAAATTAAGGGTTTACCAGATAAAATTCAAAAATGGCTTAGAACTTAATACTAAATTATATGGCCATTGAACCTCTTACAAACAAAGCAAAACTGACTACAAATCTGGTTAAGTTTATGTAGAAAAAAAATATTAAGAAATGAAAAGAAATTGTTGAAATATATTACAAAATTTGTTTTAATCATTAACAGTTACTTCTAAAATGGATCTGAAACCAATAATTTAATTTGCTTATGGAAAACAGATTCATTGCTGTAATACACTGTAAATCATACTCAGAGGATTCCCAGCAAGACTGATAAGGTGTTACTTATGGATAGCCACATTCAACAGAAAATTTCAGTTTTGTTCGGTCACACTATCTGCTGTATTTCCAAGGTCAAATAAAATGCATTCACTCTATTTTAACCAAAGAAGATCTAAAATTGAGTAATATTAAAAATTTGTTTCAAAAATATACTTTCTAATGAACTTTTTATACAAAAAATACTCCAACCAACCAGTCAGCCATGCTGTCAATTACCGAAATCTCTTTTGAATCCAGCCTTCCATTCCAAACACTAGAATCTTACATACTTGTCTCCCTGTTTTCTGAGTCTTCCACTCAATCCTCCACACTATTACTGGAGTTATCTCTCTAAAACCTATCTCACTGGTAACATTCTGCTGGAAATCATCAAGTTTCCTTTTCCTGCCTACAGAATAAAGCCCAAACTTGGTCTCGGGCCTAGCATTCGGGCCCTTTTCAATCTGGTCCAACATAACCCTCTATATTGCCCATTTCCATTTTCCAATAACCCCTATCTAACCCCACCCCTAAAACCTACTATGCACTTGATCCTAGCATTCAAAATGGATTCTGTGGTTATGCTAATGAAATGGAAGAATCATGCTAGTATGCCAGTCTCTCTCTCCTCTTGAAGTTTAATTCACTGGTATTTTCACCTTCCTACAAGGTAAAATGTCATTTGACCCTAAGTACAAAGCTTTCCTCAACACCAGACTCATCTTTTCTAAGAGAGATGAAAGTAGGTAGAAAACGACAATAAATAAATTTGCATTAAAGGGACAGACCAAAAACAAATAAGTAAAAGCCTTATTTGATAGAAATAATGACAGCTGCCTGAAATTCCTCTTTGAAAGTGGGTAGAATGTGATCCCTAAATTACTAAGAGCTGAGAAATGGACACAGAAGTCTTTCTTCAAAAGACATTATAGAGAAAAGAGTTCCATGGAGCTGAAACAACTGAGTTTCTTTTTAATTGCTATGAAATATTAAACATTCTTAACTACAAATCTTCTCAACTTATTCATTAGGCATACAGGGTCAGATCATCTTAGTGCATTTTACACGTTTATACTCAGTTGGGAAACGAAAACAGAAAGGAACATGTCGGCCTAGATACTCCATTTTTTTTCTTTTGGCACCTCTGTAGCTTCAGATGTTTTTACAAACATTCTAGCTCCCCAAAGAGCCAGGCTCCTGGGCACACAGGACCCAAAGGCAGAAACACAAATGCTTCTTTGCCTGGCTACAAAATAACAGTAGGACAAGAAATTGGTTCTCACCACCTCTTCTTATATGTCATTTATCACCTAAAATCATCACTGAGCTAGAAAATAAGTTTCTCCAAATTGCTCAAAAAAGTTTTAAAAAGCAGAAAGCTTTTTTAAAAGTCCATGACTAAATAAACATTGAGATAACTGTATAAGGCTAAGTTGGAACAAAAGAAACTAAAGGAGCATCAGGATGATATTTTGGGTTCAAAGTTAAATTCACTAACAATACCTAATAACTGGTTACATTCCTTGAACTAATATATGTTTCTTACATTGTGAAACACCATTCTTTGGCCAATTTAAATCCTAGTTTTTGAGCAAAAGTTACTTTTCAAATCCACGTTGTAACATTATAAAACATTGTGCCATTTTGAAACTTCTCAGAAATTTCAATGGACTTCTTAGTCTCTCAAACTTTAGGGAAAATGAATACATTGTGTTATAGATGTTAATGTGTACAAACTTTAAGTTTCCAATTTCAACACTGACACTTTACTCTCTTTTGCCAGACACTGCGGGTTGCAAATCAGATATCCATTTTTTTCCTTATCCTTTACAAAAAGACTTCAATTTTGTTCAGGGTTCTAAATGGGACCAGCTTAATAACCCATATACTCCTAGTCTGCCTTACGAATAGCAGTGTCCGCTGGAACAGTTCTAGACAATGAGATCAACTGAAAGTTGCTAAATGGGGTCCTAGAAAGCTCCTTAAAAGAGGCTGAATCAACTAATTTGCATCCTTTGTCCTTTGTCCTTGCACTTCCCTTTCTTCCCATCTGGAATTAAGATAAAAGGGCTGGAAGAGGAGAGCCATCTTGTGATGACAAAACCATCACATGCTACACTACAAGTAGCTAAGCAGAATATAGGAGTCTGGGTCGTATTGGCAGATAGAGGTACCCCACAGCCCTAGCTTGTCTACCTTGTGCCTTTCAGTACCTGAGAAAAAAGAAAGTATCAATTTGATAAGTACTATTATGTTTTCTGTTACAACCAAACACAATCTTAACACTCGTTACTTAATAAGTGTATTTCATTTTTTAAAGAAAAAGCCCAGACTCACTAACTAGCTACAAAATAACATTGTCATGACGCAACACAGTTAAAGCTATGAGTGGAGCATGAGCAAGTAAAATTTGAAATCAAGTTTTTGCAGAATCCTGGAAACCAAATGAAAACCACTGAGCAAGATCATCGAAGGCTATATACCATATGACCAAAGTGTGTGTGTGTGGCAGGGGGTGATTCCTGGAGATCTTTATACAGCATTCTCCCATTATCCATGGTTTCTCTTTCCACAGTTTCAGTCACCTACGATTAACTATTTTCTGAAAATATTAAATGGAAAATTCTAGAAATAAACAATTCATAACTTTTAAATTGCATGCCATTCTAAGTAGTATGATGAAATCTCTCCCATCCTACTCTGACCTTCCTGAGATGTGAATTCTCATTTTCCATCATGTCCATGCTGTATTTGCTACCCGCCTGTTTGTCACTTGGTAGCTATCTTGGTTATCAAATTGTCTATCGAAGTATCACAGTGCTTGTGTTCAAGTAACCCATATTTTACTTACTAATGGACCCAAAGCAGAAGAGTAGTGATGCTGGCAATTTGGATATGCCAAAGAAAAGCCGTAAAGTGTATATATATATGAAAAACCATAGTGTGTGTGTGTGCGCGCGCGCATGCGTGTGTGTGTGTATAGGGGTTCAGTGCCATCAATGATTTTAGGCATCCACTGGGAGTCTTGGAACATATCTCCCATGAATAAGGAGAGACCACTGTACTCCAACTTTCAATTTAACTGGCACCAGAGTTGGTTTACACATAAAAACACAGGATTTTTACCAATCACAAATCTAAGTAGGCCATAAAACTAAACTGAAAATGAAAACCACAGTTGGAGTAGTTCTCAGTTCCTTTTGTCACCATGCATGTAAGCAAAAATTATATAGCCCTACTGAGAGGAGGAACTAAAAGGATTACTAAAACTTTTCATGAAAAACAGAAAATTTGGACTTTTTTTCTAAATAATCGAAGGGGGTTTTTTAGTGGTATCACAGACAAGTAATAAAATCTGCCATTTAACTTTCACAGAGTATAATAAAACACTTTTTACAGTTGTCTGGGGACAACCAACTTCCAGGTCAATGGAAAAATGTCCATTTGTTGGACCAAAATAATTTGACGTTTTTTAAAATTAAGTCTAATAATACAGAATAAAATTGATTGAGTTCACATTATCTCATTTTGATACTTAACATCATATTTTAAAAAGTAATAATGTGCTGAGAATATAAAATTTTCTAATGACTCAAATAGCAGAATTTCATTGTGACAGCTAATTATTTTTAATAATATAATACCTAATAATTCATTATAATAACAGTATATAGGTTAGTTTCCTTATACTGACAAGAAAAACAAGAGTGGCCATTCTGTATCTTTCATGCTGATCTACAAAATGTTTTGTATTCCATGAAAAATACATTGGGTAATTTACTATAGATATAAAAGAAAGCCACTAAACCTAGATATTTCTAGCATAAACAATAATAAGTATGTTTAATTCATAAATAAATGCTTACATTCACCCTGACTGTGGTATCAGCAGAAGTAATATGGTTTTTAAATCAGATTCCCTGAATAGTTTTGTTACTAAGGTATTTTATAAGAGAACTAGAATATGAAGCAAAACAGTGTATCCATTTCTGTAGCAAAGAGCTCTTTGCTGTGTTATTCTAATTCAGCAAACAGTTGCCTATTTTCACTCAGAAGTAAAGGACCAAAGCAAGACACAAGAATAGACCACACCATAAATAATTAAGCCTCACTTGCCACTATTCTTGTTTTTCTTCAGAGGGTTAGGTTTGAAGTCCCTCCAAGGCTGTCTGAGGACTAAGTCTAACAAAACTCTCAACTTCTGAATCTAATATTCCTAAATGCTAACATTATAGATTATTACAATTCTACACTCTGAAGACAGACAGATTTTGAATTTGTTCCAGCTGACTCTACCACTTACACTATTCAACAGCTGGGGCATATGATAACTTGGCAACCTGATAATACTGTAGCTGAATGCAAACTCATTCTGTAACCAAGAAACTTTGTCAGAAATAAAAATCAAAATAATCTATCTTGAGTTAAAATGAGAATGTAAAATGTTTTGAACAATGCATGATTTCAGAAAATGAGCAACTGTACTTTGAAAGTTTAGAGAACTGACACTCCCTATTCAAAGCCTACAATTCTTTTCTGATTAGATCAGCCCCCACAGCAAGTCATCAGGATAATAAGCACTCTAGTGAAGTCATCGTATTGGATACTGATGGGAAATCATAACTGGCTTCAAAACACATCAGGAAACAATGAGTTTTCCAGGTCTCCAGCTTTTCATGTCAATACACCGGCCAATATTCTTGCTTCCCTTTCCAAGACTAAATGAAACATAGAACATCTATAAAGCCGAGTACAAACTGATGACCTAAGCATTTTATAACCACAAAGAAAATGAAGGAAAGAACCCTCACTTTTTCAGCAAAATTTTGGACTATATATTTTGAAAAAGTATATGTTTGAGTGCTATATTGATCAATAGGCTATAATTAAAATGAAGTGTATTAAGAACTGCAATAGCCTGCACATCTTTAATTTCCTTTTATTTCCAAAAACCAATAAAGAAAAGCGTTTAAGTAATGTCTGCTTCCTCAAGACAAGTCAAATCAGCACTAGTTATTTGTTTGCTAAGTCACCTAAAATCACCCATCTGTCACTGAAGTAAATTTATGATGGGACATGAATTTATATAGCAATAATTTTTAGAAATATATATATATATATATATATATATATATATACACTTTAGTACTTTTACTCTTCTTTCTGACTTTAAAAAGCTCAGGCATATGTCTTCAACATGGTTTACAAGTCCAAATTGGTATTTCTCATTTGAAAAGTTCTGGAAACAGCTGACTAAGAACCTTATTTTAAAATGAAAAGATAATGTAAACATGAGTATATTACACGTGCACGCACACATTCACACAAATGCTACAAACGTGTGTTAGCCTAAAATAACACTGCACTTGCTCAGTGGCAGTATTATACACAAAAGGGTGTTGGCACAGAAAAATTCTGATTGTGCTGTTTACAAAATTCTATATGAATTAAAAGCATATCAGTAATAAAATATTTTCTAGAAAGAGAAAACATTTGTGAGTGAATTCCGAGCTTTTTGGAGATTTGGGATTTAATTATTCGGTTCAGGATTTTATATCTCTACTTTCTAATAATAGAAAACTATTAACATATGCATTTTAATCATATAATCCCCATTAAATTTACAGAAACTGAATTTCTTAAACCCAAAGCAAATATTCAAGGTGCAAAACCATTTGAATCTGACCTATGAAATAGGTCACTATTCACTATTAATAAATTAAGGCTCTGTGAGCTACCTTGGGTACGAAGTGTTTTAGGAGCCACAAGAAGGAGATCACGTGTACACACTGAAAAATAATTTCCAGAGATAAAAAGACCCTTTAAGATGAGAAGGTACACTTTGTCTAATACTATATTTAACCATAAAGCTAAAGTAAAACAGCAATATTTATCATTTTGGCATAGATTTCTTACAACACAAAGGACAGGCAGAAAATCATCCCAAAATATAAATTTAAATTTACAACAGACTCACTGACTAAAGTCTTACACCTATCACACTAGCAAATAATGTTTATGATACATAAGAACTGTTAGTCCCAATTCATAAATATTTCCCAAATAAGATTATTTTAAGAAAAACGATTTGGCGATGCTCTCAGTGGTGAAACAGTCCAACATTTTAAGAACCCAAGAACCTTCTTAAGAGGGTGAACCAACACCCCAAGTCAAGCAAGAGCAGCAATGCCTTTGTAATCCCATGGAGAATTCATAGGTATCCATCCTCCCAGGAAGAATTATGATTATGCGTAGTGCTTAAGAGCTTTTACAAGGGAGAGAAAAAGCAATGTGCTTCTTGGAAATCAAACCCCTTCCCCCAACTCTACCATCCATCCAAGGGCGTCTCCGGATCATTACCCACCCCGCTCCCCTCCCAGCATTGCAGGTCCTGAATCCCACCCCAAAAGACCTGGTTCATTCCAAGACTGGTCCAGACACCTGTTTACTTGTGCCCCAGGCGGTGGTGGCTCTGGTTAAGCAAAGATAACAGTTCCCCCGCTGGTCCGTGCCAAGCCCCGCAGCCCCGAACGCCAGGGACCACATACCTTTGTACCTCTCCAGGACATCCTCGTAGGCCTGGAGGTACTCCTGCTCCTCCACGTACAGGTAAGCGGCTGGGGAGAGGTACCCCGCCATGCCGAAGTTTATCTAAGCGATGACTGGCCAATTCCCCTCTCTCCCTGGGAACCCTGGACAGTATCTAGTCAGCAAGACGCAGCCTCGATAACCGGAAAAGCGGAAGGAGCGGCAGCCTGGGGGAGAGCGCAGAAGCCGGAGACGCCGAGCCGGGGCGCGAGGGGGCGGCGGGCGCCTGAGCCAGCAGAGGAAACGCCCAGGCCCCCTGTCTGGCCGCGGGTGCAGGGCCGCCAGGCTCCTGGGGAGCCAGAGTCCCTCTCGGGTTTCAGCAGCAGCAAATCTCGGCGAGCCCGGGGTCGGCGACCAGCAGCGCCACGCCGGGCGGAGGAGCCAGGAGCACGGCGTGGACGGGCGGGGGGCAGCAGGCGCCGGGACCCTCGGAGGCCAATGAGGCCGCCTCCCTGGCCCTTCACGAGGCGCCTGCTCCCGGCCAGGCCGAGACCGCGGCGGCCGTGCGGGAGGACCCGCGCGCTGCCTCCGCCCGGGATGCTGCGCGGCGCATCTGCGGCATTTCCTGGCCGCCGCGCCGCAGACACTCGCCCGCGCCCCCGGAGGGAGGGAGGGAGGAGGGAGGAGGACGGAAGGGAGGGGGCGAGCGCAGCGGTCAGCACCCCGGCTGGCTCCGCTCCGACCCCGGCGCCGCACGGCCCTCCCTTCTAAGCAGAGCCGCGGCGCCCCGGGTCCCCTCCCCGGCCCGCCCACCCCAGTCGACCGCACCGCCAAGCACGCCCACCCCCGGACACTGGCCGGCTGGCCCCGGATCCCCAAGGACGAGGTTTCTATTTGGGACCCACAACAGGTGCCTGGGAAACAAAGCCGCACATCGCGGCCGCCGACGTGCGCGGCCCCCTGCGGAGGGGCCGGCGGCTCTCCCCGTGGAAGGGGTGGCGGGGAGGAGAGTGGGAATACATTTTTCGACCCAGCTTATGGCACAAGACTCTGGCGACCCTGTGGCAATGCGGAACGCAAAGGGCACGGGGGTCTGCGCCCAGGACACATCTCCCGGGCGGGGCGGGCGGCCTCTGCAGGTGGCCCGGCGCATCAGGGCCTGACAGCCCGGGCGCGTGTGCGCCTGCGCGCCCCGCCGCCCCGCGGTGGCCGGAGGACCTGCCCGCGGTCCCTCCCTTTCGCCCCCCAGAGCCGGCCTGCGAATCTGCCACTGAGCTGCGCGATGGCCACAGGCCCAGTCCCTTCACAACTCTCCCAGCTTACTTTGTCACCTCCCTCCTCTCGACCATCATTCATTCCCCACAGTACTGGTATCCAATGCACTTGAGTAAAATAGGTACATTTCCCTTAACTTTGGCATATCATATCCTAATGTGGTTCATTTAAGGGTCCACTGGAGGAATCAGATGGCACCCAGGCATGTAAATGGATGTGTTTAAGAGTACTGACTGAAGTCAGGCTGCCTTAGATGAAATCCTGGCTCCCTGCTGTCTGGTGGAGGCAAGTTACCTTCTCTGAGCCTCTCTCCATCTGTAAAATGGGGATAACAGTGCCTTCCTCACAAAGTTGGGATAGTAAATAGCTTTATAAGTGTTAGCTATTATTATTAACTAAATCGGCTCATTGTTAACCATTTGACTTCACCTCTTGCTCACATCGTCCCTACTTCTTTCTTTCATGTGTATTGACCTTTTTGTCCTTGATATACATTTTTTTCTTTTTCAGTGTTGTGAATCTAGACCCTTTTCCTTCCTTTAACTCTTATGTGGGGATGAGTACTCTTGAAAAACTGGTCTACTCTTCAAAAAATTTAAGTTTTAATTGGAAAGCTTTACTTTTCAGTAATTGGCCTATTCCAAACAAAGCAAAACCACATATCTCTCTCTTCTATTCTGTCCACTGGCTTCTAACCTTATTCTGATTCCACATCCCACTACGCCTTTAGGATTGCTAGTTTTCCTGCAACTTGGTAGGTATTTATGTAAACATTAGTTGATGAAGTAACAGATATCATATGTGATACCTTCTTAAAATCAAAGGGTTAGCAATTAGATTCATAAGAGTCATTCCATTTACAGACCACACATGAATAAACATAGATTCTCAAAACTGTCTTGTCTCCCTCACAATGACTAAGGTTATTGAGTCTGAGTCTTCATCAGAGACTGACACCCAGCAGGATCCACTTTAATGAATATAATCAGTGCACACTCAAGTTTTCCTGAGTCCAAAGTCCTACTCTACTTAGATCCTTCAATTCCAACTTCAAAGAACTCACATGGTAAAAAAATCCATATTTTAATATAGCATTGTCACTAATAAACCATGTACCTTTACAGGCACTTCAGGACTGAAAAACCCAACTTACAATATCCTGTAGCTAACGAACAGCAGATCTGTATTGTTCTTATAGAAAAGGCATTTATACAATGGGTATTACAAAGGCCCTTTCCTTACATTCTGTTATCCTCACACCGACCCCTCTGAAATATAGGAACTGTGTATATTATGGTCTGAGATTTTACAATGCAGAAACCATAATAAATGCAAAAGCACTTTTAAAAATATAAAGAATCAGACATGTGACATCATCGCCAATATGACTTTCTTAAATGTAAACCCGATTATGTCACTGCACAGTTTAAAAATCTTTCAGCTCTTCCCCACCACCTACAGCATAGTCTAATCTCCTTGCACATAAACACCTTTACAGTTTCTGCTATTCCCTACTAAATCCCATGCATTAGCTACACATTCTACTTGAAGTTTCCACTTAAACCCATCTCCCTACCTTTGTTCTTATAGTTTCCTGGCCTCTGAAATGGCTTTCCCTTTTGCCCTAATTCCATCAAGCTCTTTAAATCTCACCTCAAGTGGCACTTTCCCTCAGAAATCTTTCAGGACCCCCCACCCCATGCCTCCTCTCTCTCTGTCCAAGTTAATTAGACTCTCCTCTGGGTTCTTGTAATATTATGTCTTACAGCCTTTACAACTAACTAGTCTCTCACACCATGTTGTAATTATATAATAACACATCTATTTATCATATTAGACTGACTTCTTTAAAAGCAGAACTTCCTTTCATTTCAGGGGCTCTATAAATACTTATTAAATGTGAGTGAATTAAGATATTCTGTAGACCAGATGGTCTTTTTGGCTATAGAAAATTTTAATATTCGATTCTATTTTTGTGATCTTAAAAAAATATATATTGAACTTTCAATTCTTTTATTACAAAGTAATGAACACTGTGGACATTCTCATACCATTTCTGAATCTCACCCCATCTCTCACTAGGGATGGATTTCAGAGATAGGATGAATTTTAGGCAGAGTGTAAAAATGTCTAATAAAATGAGAAGTCAAAATCTTAATAGTATGCTTTCAAACTATCCACAGCACCAAATTCACTCAGATTCCCTATTCTCTTATCCTCACACTGGGTGATCAGTGGCAAATTTAACACATACTATATCTGAATTTTATATTTTAGCTATATTACAATTAAAGAGATATTTGTGGACTGGTCCCCCAAGTCTATGCTCCATGTCTGATTATTGATTATGATTTGTGTAGCAAGCAGCCAATTTACCAATATTTATTTTAAAACAACAGTATACTTCCAAACTAGGGCTCCTTATTTTGTTTGTTGTTTAATTTTATTTTGTTCTGTTTTTGATTAGCATAATCTTAGAAGTATGTAACTTTGAGGTCTCGAGTGCATTGACTACCACTAATGTGGTAGCTATCTCCACAAATCACTCAACAAGCATTTAATAAATAATAAGACATGGCCCCTGCCTTTATGGAGGCTACAGTCTACTAATATCAGCATCTACTTGTCCACTGCATCCTATTAGCACCCAGGTCTACCAGTTCTTCCACCCTGGGTGTACATTTAAGGTTCTTTCCACCAATTTCTCATGACGTTCTGCCTAGTAGTTTTCCTCAGTTTATATAATCTCATTTCTCCTGATGAATATCTGTCCCTTCCTTCCCTACTGGAAATATCCACCTTTGCGACCACTACCAAAACTCTCAAGCTAAGAAGCACCTCTACCTTCCATAAAAATGCACATAATACAGACATCCTATCCTGATGCCCCAAGCTTTCCACAAAGGCCCATCAACTCCCCTCACATACCCTCCCTTCCTCCTATCTTTCCTTTCTGCTGAGTCAAATATCTGATACCAACCTTGTCTCCTCCCTCCCAGCAACTCTGACCTGCTGGGGTGGGGTGAGGGGTGGTGATTCTCAATAGGGCAAGTAGTCAAGGCTCAGTGACTAAACACTTTTTGGTACAGGTGTGCAGGTAAGAGCCAAGTCCGCCTCAGGTCTCCCAAGCCACACTGCTCACTCTCATTTGGCTCACAGACAGTTTCTCCATCCTCCATCTTCCCTCCTCCCTCCCCCCTCCTTCTCCCCTTTCCCCGCTCTACCCCGCCTCTTCAAAGGCCTGGGTGAGACTAGCCAGCATCTCACAACAGAAGCCTGAAGAAGCTCAAGGCTGTTGCCCCAGAAACCCAGACCAGAGAATGGCTGGCTGGGCGCTGTTTGTTTTTCCCGTAATCAGAAAATCCCATTGGGGGGACTCTAGGGGGACTCTCAAGCTGCCACAGTGTCTGGGATCTGGGCTAGTCCCCTACAGCCCCCTCAGAGGAAGATAAAGTATCAATTATGCATTATAGCCAAAGGCAAAAGAAACTGAAGGACGACAGGCCCCAAAGTTGAGAGAGGGGAAGGAGGGAGAAAAGGAGTCTGCAGAAACCGACCTGGCCTTTGGCCTTTGCATGAGATCCCCAAAGATATACTTCATCCTACTCTATTACTATTTCGAAGGTAAAAAAATTATTGAAGGAATGGAGGCACAACTACCCCAAGAGGCAACTCTCAGCACAGAACACATACACATGAACCACGCAGGCACTGCGGGGTTGGAGGATTGATTTCCAAGGTGTTCTTAACTTTCAGTTGGGTAAAACAAGCCATCACTTCTGGTTCGAATGTTATAGCCAATGCAAGGGAACACCAGGTAACAGAACAGAAACATTGGCACCTCCCATATATTAATTAATCAGGAATGCATGATGGCTAAACCCTCAAAAGCGCTAAGGACAGAAAGCGGCTACAGGCACACAATCCTGACAGAGATGTTACACACACATACGCACGCAAAATAAATTTAAAAAATCAGAAATGGCATCCGAGTTGCTGGAATACCCTCCACAATCTTGGGTACGGAAAACAAGGAATCTACCCCAGTTAAATCTGCGTAGCTCTGTGCTCCTGGGCAAAGATGAAAATGAAGGCTCTCACGGTTTCTGGCAAATATACCAGGAATCGCTGGAGTTAACAATGTACTTCCAGATTGTCACAGTGTTTACTGCACGTAAACAGGAAAGTTGAATGCAGAGGTCTGTAAATACCTCCTTGCATTTCAAAGGTATCAATTCATCAGAGCAGAAGACAGGGCCAAACAGCTTAGTCACCAGCAGGCAGGGCAAATCGTTCTATCGATAAATTGGGGCATAAAGTAAACATGGTCATCTTCCTCCCCTACCTTAAGCACAAATCTGCGCCCAGTGCATTGGCTCCCAGATATGCACCCCATTCCTGCCCCCGCCCTCAGCTGAGCAGATGGGTGAATTTCCGCAACTCTCGTCCGGGCTCCATCCCTTCCCCGGATGCTCTTACCTGCTATCCTAAGCACTGCCCTCTCAGCAGGGTCCAGCACCGAGCCCCCGTGAATCTTCCTTTTCGATCTCTCATGTTTAGGCAAATTCCAGGGTAAGGTGTCTCCAGGAGCTGGAGATGCCGAGCCAGATTTCTGGCTGAAATCATCCTCATCGGAAAAATCCGCAGAGGAAGACATAGAGCAGCGATAGGACGCGTTCCCGGAACTCTACAGAGGATGACACAGAAAAAAAGCATTAACGGCAAAACAAACACGTTCATCGATTTCAACAGCCCCCCTACCTGCTCCAAACTGAATCGGGCATCCTGCACCGTCCTCGGCGCTGAGGGCACACACAAACGAGAAATGAAACCCAGGGCTCACCATCTTTTCTTGGTTACGTCTCCGACAGTAGAAACAATACCCGGGCAGTTCCAGGACATGGAAGATTTGCACAGAAGTGTGTGGCCTGCGGTCCGGCCACCAGCTCACAAATGACTGGCCCAACAATGAAGGCAGAATCAACAGCCTTCCTGTTACAAATCTATAGTATTTGGCTCCCCCACCAGGACAGGAGAAACACTTTCCATTACTGCTGGTTACAGACTGCTGGTTAATTCATTAATGCAACTAACTGGAAGTTTGAAAAACAAAGCACAAATGCAGGATGTTGAGTCCCAATTCCTTTCCGTTTCAAGTCGCCTCACCACTGGAGTCTTCTTTCTGACCAGTTTTGAGCCCCTTGTCCTCCTTATTTAATTTTCTTCATAAGAGTGAAGCAGATTCCCAGAAAAGAGCAAGGAGGGAGGAAGGGCCGATTGTGAGAAGAGCCTTTTCTTAAGACTGGGAGAACACAAAAGACTGTTTTCAGAAACCTAAGGCAGAGCCAATAAACAAACTTCTGAACTCAGTTTAGAGTTCTTGAGATAATTTAAACTTCTAGCAAAGTATAACAGCTGCCAATAATGTAAATGAGAATGATACAGTGCAGTGACAAGAAACAGCTCTTCTCAGCTCCTGGTCATTACACAGTGAAATGAGAAACATGATGCTTTTTTCAAAGCACTTTGCCTGAAGGTTAGTCATCTCTTCATCGAGAAGGAGCAAATCTGCAAGGTCATACCTTGCATAAAAGGGTTAGGTCTTCCAGTCAGAGAACTGGCACACTATGCTATTTCTTCTTTCTTTATTGGTTTAAGTTTGTGATTATTTAGCGAGCCACTCGCTTACAATAGAAACAAGGATGCCAACTATCTGTGCTGTGAACAAGGTTATAAATGAAAGTACTGAAGAGAAATCTCCACTTTCCCATTCAGAATTCCACTTTGCTGAGAGTCTCATGGTGGAGATACAAAACTGGTATAACTCAAATTCCTGAAATGTAACTTGCAGCCACAGATTCCTAACATGCAAGAAATCAGTGAGGTATGCTCCAATTTGAGCAAAAACACTGAGCTCTCACAAAAGCAGCGGCAACTACAGCAAAAACAACACCTCTAAGTATTCGTCCAAGGCATGTGAAATAAACTATAAGTAAATCAGGACTACTGACCTTACTTCAGTCTATTCAGGCATGTTAGTACACATGGCCAACACCATCATTTTAAAAGTATACATAATACTTCCTGCAATGTAAAGCATCTAAGGTCTATTTTCAGCAGTATTCTTTCCCCAAAAAAAATAGTCTTTCATTTTATTTTCCATGAAATTTCACACCTTGGCTAATTTAATAATGTATTTATTTAGATTTTGTATGTTTTCCTAGTAGTAATAATATAATAGTCACAGATGAGGCAAATAAATAAATAAAATTGATTTTCTGTGTTACAGCAAGAGTCCATAGAGAGTTGCAAGTGGCATTAAGTCAGTCACAGAATAAATACTATCATCAACCTAATCTATTTTCCGTGCTTTTCTGGAAATTCATCTTGAGCTCTCTGATGTTGTGATGTTGGCTGGATCTGTTTGTTGGCTGGATCTGTGAAAAAGGGTGACATTCTTAAAGACTTTCAAAAGGATATTGGGTTTCTTTGGTTGCCTTCTGTCTTCCTTAAAATGGCTTTCTACCTGTCCTTACTTAAGGTCATCCTTTATCTGTGAGATTATATTTCTTCTTGTTGCCTGCACTATTTTCAATGAGCATAATAATTTGATTGTTTATCTTTACAAACAGACTTATGGAATGACTATTAAAGAACTGCTCCTTTCCAAAAACCACTGGTCATTGATTTTTGTAGAGTAAATTTTTTTAATGGCCAGAGTCTCAGCTGATTGAAGAGCAAAATGTTATTTATGCTATGACATAAACACCATTAATCACACGTAGCCAGATGGGAACAGTTACTACCCCTGGACCCAAGGGTGTTGACTGGTGCAGTCTCTAATCTGGTAGTGTCATTGGTAAACAGATAAGAAAGAAAAGAAAGAAAAGGCTATCGACCACACCTCTTTCAGCAATATATCACAGAAAAACATAGACATATGTAGAAACTGAGAGAAATCATATATATCTATATATGGTGAAGTCTCTCCTAGGCTACATGATTCAAGCATTTTAACAATTAAAATATTAGATTTTTTCTGCAATAATTTTCATAAACACTTTTAAAAATACAAGGTAAACTATATAAATTTAGCCCCATATGAACCCTTAAAATTGAGGATAGCTTTAAATAAAGCTGTTTTGAAGTCGATTGATCCTCTAAAACTATTATACTCTTTATTGATTTGAAATGACTTGCCAATTCATGTCACTATCTTGGGAATTAGAGGGATGAATATAAGAGTACAGTTCCCTTTTCTTTTGGAAAAAGTAAACATTCTCTAACCCAAAGTCCGGAATCTTTGATGTGGGGCTTGGAAGGATAAGACAAAGGAAGACAGCTCTTGTGACCAGCAAAAGCCCCAAATTCCTATCTCTTCTACTCTTGTTGTCTAAAGTTTGATTACCGTTAAAATAAAAATATCTGTGTCCGTGTCCATCAAGAAGGGATTGGTTAAATAAATTATAGTATATTCATACAATGGACTACTCTGCAGCCATTAAACAAAAATATTATTAATCTACTTCTAGCAGAGTAGGAAGAACTGTGCATGTATGCGTGTGGGGGGGGTAGTCAGAGATGATTGATAGATTAATTAGTAGGCAGATAACTATATATCAATGTATAAACAGTGGTCCTTTCCAGGTGATGACTAACATTATGAATGGATTTTATTTTATTCCTTATAATTTCTCAATCTAAAAGAAATACACAAAAAGATTACTAAAAAGAAAAAGAGGGTCAAGGGTCAGAGCAAATATCAAAGGCCCTTGTAAGAAGTAACTAAGCCAGTGCATAGAAACCCTTGAAAAGTTCATGAAATCTATGGAAACCTCTCTCCAAAACAAAGCACATAAACAAATGCACACAAACTTTGCATGTAATTTTAAGGAGTCTATTAACCCACTGACCCAAGGTTAAGACCTCAATTTACACTATCATCTGTCATCACCATTTGGCATGCGCGTTGAGAACGAGAGACATAAAACCAAGTTTGTGGAAAGAGGGAAAAGGTAATTAAGATGGTAAAGACAAAGTTGGCCCAGGTTATAATATTTTTAACATTTGGTCTTTTTTTAAATAAAAGACTAGGAGCCACCTCTAGATTGATGATGTTGGATCTCTACAACCAAAAAAAATAAGAGCCTGTATTGTGTCTTATTACGACCTAGTTATTAAAGCAATTTTAACAATTGAATTACATCACCAAAAGCTTTAAAATGACTTTCCTAATAGCCAATTCATTCACATAGTATAAAAACAAGCCAAATCTCCTAAGCCAGGATAATTACATAATGCAACATTTTTAGAAGGGGAACTAAACAATAACTTCTCTAATTGAAACCCCTGTGGGGGATCTGAGATAAGTACATGGAACTGCCTAAATTGGAAGTTGCCCAGCCTTAGCACCCAGATCAGTAGGGAAGTGCCAGGAAATTGTCTCTGCACTAGGCATTCTCTAAATGCAACAGAGAAACAAGTACAGAGATAAGGGTTTGTAAAATAGCCAGACTTTTAGAATCCCAGAGGCTGGAAGGTTAACTTTCACAAACCCGCATACTTATGACTTATGTACATTTCTGTAAGTATATTTCCAAAAAGTTACCTTCAAAAATTAAAAAACAAGAAGCGCATGAGGAAATAATCAGGCAAATTCAGATTATGAGGAATTCTACAAATTAACTGTCCTGTACTCTTCTAAAGGGTCAATGTCATAAAACATACATACCCAAAGAGCAGGAACTATTCTAAATTTAAAAAGGCAAAAGAAGCATAACGACAAATTCATGAACCTTGATTGGATTCTGGTCCATTTTGTTGTTGTTTTGTTTTGTTTCTTAAGCTAACAGGACATGTTAAGGACAATTTGGAAAATCTAAACATGGATCATGGATTATTTACTATAAATGTTGGGAAATTACTGCTAACTTTCTAAAATGTGATAATGGTATTGAGGTTACATAGAAAAATGTTTTTAACATAAAAGATGCAGGCTGAAGAAACTCATGATGTCTGCACTTACTTTCCATTGTTTCAACAAAAAAATAGGATCGGTAAATATGGCAATGAGTTAACAATAAGGATTCACTATACTATTCTTTCAACTGCGCTGTAAATTTGAATATTTTCAAAATGTAGAGTTGAGAGGAAACACATAGGAAGGCTGTTTTGTTTTGTTTTGTTTTGTTTTGTTTTATTTTGTTTTGTTTTGTTTTAAGTGTGCTTAGTTTAGGCCCATTCTCATAAAATCAATATCCCGAGGTTGCCAGTACACAGCGATAGTGTCCATCTAAGTAATTTCTTGTAGTATTTCTTCATATACACTTAGAGAAGCACTAAAGCAGCAGTTTAAGTCAACAAGACACCAGGAAGAGGAGATCTGCTTGCCTCAGTCCTAAATGCAGGTTTAGATGGAAGGGATATAAAAGAAGCTTCTCTGTTATTCACTTAACATACAATTTGGCGAACATACAATTGGTTAAATAATATATGATTTTTATATTTTATATAAACAAAAAAAGACATCAAAATTTATAAAAAAGAGAATTCAATTTTGTTTATAATTCCCTTGATTAAATAAATACAAACACTAACTCCTTACATATAGTATAAAAATGCATGGCATGGCTCAAGACTATCCTTATATGGTAGGTTTTTTATTTGGAAATAAGTCAAAAAAGGGTATATTATCTGATCTTAGAGATCTCAAGGAAAACAATCTCTATCACAAATAAATATAAAAGAAAACAGTTGAGGAAAATGTAGGAAAGTATGTTTAATCCCTAGAAGACAAGAGGCGTGATAGTAAACTTTGGGGACCGAGTATTTGTTTTAGTTTAAAATTTTTTCAAAACTAGTGGAATAACTCAAAAACTCTCTCATCAAATAAATAGCTCTAAATTAGCTTCCCAATTGGAAACCACCTTTAAATAATAGGAAGGAGAGGGGCCTCTGGGTTGGTGAGGCCTTGGCTGGCTCTCACTGTCTCCTTTTAGGGGAGAGTTGTGGGAGGCTTTAGTTCAGAGAGGAAGAGGAACCTGGGTGGAGCTAGAGAGGAAAGGGAGGTTAAAGAGAAAGGAAGCTGGAAGGTTCTTGGATCTGACTCAAGGGAGGAAGCTTTGGGCGAAGAGTTAAAGAAGTCAAAGGTTCCTTCCTAGGTGGAGAGGCCCAGTGCATCTACCAATGAAAAAAGATCACTGGAATTCAGGACACGAACTCCTTCTGGGCTGTAAAGATCGTACATTGGTTAGAGTGTTCAGTGGTATTATATTTCTGGAGAAACTGAGCTCCCTGATGGGCCACAGAGGGAGGAAATTTCAACATCGTTTTCCTCTAGCTATGTAAGAAGCTCTACAAGGTAAGTATCAAAGAGTCATTTCCATGAGGAGCATGGCTTCAGATTCTAGGCAGTCTTGGATTAGCACTAAGACATTCTGCAAGACTTCCCTCCTTTCAATTTAACCAGCATGTTCTAACTGTATGCATCATTTATTGAGTGACTATAGTTGTGGACTATACTAAGTATTTTCACTATCTTACTTAATACTTGGTATAACCCAAAAAGGAAACACATGCTCGTAGAGGTTAGGTAATTTGTTCACAGTTATCCTGTCAGTACAAGGTGGAATAAAGATTTCCATCTGCGTCTTTTTGACTCCGAAGCCTGTGCTCTCAACCACATGTTATTAAGTGCCCTAAAATGTGGTCCCAGGCACTGGGAGGAACATACAACGTAATCATAGCCCTCAAAGATCTTACCGTGCTTTTGGGGAGCCCCAAAGGATCAGATTTGTTCTATTCTCAGAACTAGGCCTAAAGCACAGAAATGTGGAAATGACCAGAGAGGTGTCAGTTCACAATCAAGAAAAACCATCCAAAAATACAC
Source organism: Rousettus aegyptiacus (assembly GCF_014176215.1). Classification (NCBI taxonomy): domain Eukaryota; kingdom Metazoa; phylum Chordata; class Mammalia; order Chiroptera; family Pteropodidae; genus Rousettus; species Rousettus aegyptiacus. The sequence continues at coordinate 110,238,123 of NW_023416284.1, forward strand.
AAGTCCTCAAAAGTGGAAAGGACTGCACTGCGTAATAGTGAGCGCCTTCCTACTCCAAGGAACCAAGCCTTCACTGAGGGGAATATTGAATTTGCTCCCTGGTCTCTTCCAACTCTAAAATTCTTTGGTTCCATGTGCTCCTACATCTCCATGAATCCTCTCCTCAAATAGATTACAAATAAAAGAAAAACTATGTCAAGTATCAAAATACTAAATTTTTCTAAAATCGTAAAAATCTTTCAAAATAGCATAGACATCTATTTTTTTGCAGTTCATCCTAATTCAATAACATTAAAATTATACAAATAGAGACAACAAGAACTATTTTGCATTTGAACATCTGCAAACGGTCTTTCCAAACTGAGAAATAAATTTTAAATAATTTGCCTAAAAGAAAAGTAAACATAACTCTGAAAATAGCCTCACAAAACAGAAACACATTAGAAAGACAAACTCAAATACTGAAAATATCCCTTTGACTAGAGAACACTTAATCTTATATTTTAAAGGGATGTTTATTATGTCAATCACTTAAAAATATATCTTAAGCACTCACAGGCTTTTGCCTTGGAGGAGCTTAAAATCTAAGCAAAGGTGATAAATAGTCAACATATAATTAAACATTATCATCTTTACATAGGCTGTAAAATGTCTTCCAGTGAAATAATATAAATATACATAAAAATATGTATAAAGTCAGTTGTGAGGGAGAAATAGACTGGAACATCTATAGTCCCCTCAGAAGCCAGGATGGAGATGCAGGTGTTCCCCACCTTCTTCACTCTTCCAAAACTATTGCCTACTGAGAGAGTCATCCTACAGATCAGCAGTCTCCAACATATTTGGTACCAGTGACAGGTGCTCCTATGGGAGTCTAATGCCTGATGATCTGTGGTGGAGCTGAGGTGGTGATGCTAGCGCTGGAGAACAGCTGCAAATACAGATGATGCTTTGCTACTCACTTGCTGCTCACCTCCTGCTGTGCAGCCCGGTCCCTAACAGGCCATGGACCAGTTTGGATCTGTGACCTGGGGGGTTTGGGACCCTTGCTATAAATGCTTTGTGAATGACCTTCCCATTTTGAAAATCTAATTAATGATAAGCATTTAAAAATTGGGAATTATACATTAAAATTCAGATGTTGAGCATTGGGGCTAGCCGCTTTCCAGTCTGACACAATCCTTAGCTGGCCCACTTTATTCACTTATGATAGCTGGACCCTGTAGGCATATGAGTTTGGGACCTCTGGCATAAAGTAAGGGATGAGTGGCATTGCTGCATTAGGAGAGTAAAGGAACAACAGAGGGGAGAGAAGTAGGAGTAATGGTAATCAATAAAAAGAGATGACAGTTTGAAAAATAAGGAGAAGAAAACTTGAGGAGAGAGAACAAAACAAACAAAAAGAAGAGGGCTACCCAAGGATCTCAGTTCAATTAGTGTCAAACAGAAATAGGTGACGCCATGTTTCTAGAGACGACCAAGTGCTGATCTCATTCTGTCCTATCCCAAGAACCCTGGTTAACATTTCAAATGTCCAAGAAATGGAGTCGATTTGTATGAATCAATAAATGCTGGCTCATGATCTTCATGTATCTAATTGGACCATCCGCCCATCACTACTGCTTCTGATTCCCACGTTTTTTGGCTCCTGCCTTTACCCATGGTCAACTCGGCTCCCCACACATTTCTCCTACTGTTTTCTAAGTCATGGAGGAGGCTTTGATGCCAAGGACCTCAGACAGCCAGGATATGATTCTAACTTCTGCTGGAAAGAAGATGGGAGCTATGAGCACTCATGTGGTGACCTAACATATAACAACAGGATAAGACCGAACCCCAACTAGCATCTATCCTGCCTAGTTATAAAGTTAAAAATATGTGTGGGTCATGCCAAAAAATTGAATGTTGGGTCAAAGCTATACAACCTTGGAAAACTGCTTGGTCTGTCTGGGCTTCAGTAACTCATCTGAGTAATGGGAAGCATAACTACTTAATACATAGGGACATTGTGGTAGAATAAATAATCCTTGAAAAGTACTACAAGCAATGACCAATATGTAGAGAGCATAAGTAAATTTTAGCATTAAGTGACATTACCTATTCACACTTGAGTGATCCAGTGGTAGATGACAAACTCCAGTTGAGCCTATATGGTTGTCCCTCTAGGAAATTTGAAACAACAAACTGAGACATGGAAACTAGAAGTTACTGGAACTAGGTCATACTAACAGAGGCTCTCAGGAGATAAGGCCAGTGTGGTCCCCATATCTATCCTCCCTAAGCTCACTAATTGAACCTTCAATTCTTCAGGACACTTTGCATCTTTTCCATACCTTTCTCTTTATTTTCTTTTAAACTCAATTGTTTTTTACTTTTAAATTCATTGTCTCCATTGTTGAAGACAATAACAAAACCTAGACAAACATATTATCTTTACAAAGCAATTACATTTAATTCTTCCCTGTTGAAACATAAGCAGGGTTGTGTCTTTATACCTTCATTTTCATTATCTGTCTTCGTTAATGAGACTTCAGAAAACTGCTTTTGATAATAGCTTTTACATACTTATTTTCTCACTTCAGTTACTACTTCAATCAATTGGAAGAGTTACTTTTTCATTTTTTTTTTTTTTTTAAAGCTTTCATTATTGCACTGAAGCTAACTTCATGAAACTTTAAGTGCCTGGTACTTCCACTGCCCCCTTCTGAGTAAAATAGGGCTTGTTCCACGTGTGTAAATCACCCTGATTAGGGCCAGGAAGCAGTTCCTGGACACAAGGAGATTCACTGCCTCTGAGTCACCTTGTGGGAAAATTCTACCCAGTTGGGATGCTTCCTACTGGATGGTGGTAACCCGGTCCAATCGCAGCCTCCCCTCTGCAGAATAAATGCTAAGTATATTAACAAATGCACTTAACTAATATTTGGGTTTTCCCTAAGATCTGCTATACATCGCAGTCTTAAGAGTTCTTGAGATCATCCAGAACAACTATGTGGTCCAAAGCCTCGATCTGTATCTACACTAAAGGCTACCTCAGGTTTCATTTTGTCTTTATAATAGATTTCTCTTTCGGAAGGTAATCTAGGCCTTTCCCTTCCTTGCTTTATCCCTAGGGGAAGATCTGTGTCAGAGAAGGAAACAGGAACAACCTACAAACACATCTAGTTTTTATTTTCCACAAACCTAAAACTGTTGAGGCTATGATTGTAGAAAAGGGCAGAGGGCTCTGGAAAAAAGACTTCCCACAGCATAAAAGGAGGCACTCTTAAGATAGAGGAAGTATCTGTGGATCCAGGAGCAGAGGACTTCTTGAATCTCAGAAGAAGTCCCAGAGAGAGATGGGTGCATGGTGTGTCTAAGGCAGTAGACAACATGGCTAACCTTTCAAAAGATCACTGTGTCCTGGCAGTAACCCAGAAGCAGCCCGAAGGGCCCTGTGGAGCAGTCGCATGGGGTATGTCAACATAATCTGGAAGGATAGAAGTTCTCTCCTTTTTGCTAAAACTTTGTCATCCTATCAGACCCCAGAGTCCTACACAACTCTGAGGCAGATGAAGTGAGAAGCACCAGGCCTGGCAAAACAGGAGACCGGAAGTCAGAACCTAAGCTGAGATGACCAAAAAAAAAAGTGATATGTTTTACATCAGAGTTTATAGACTAAGTTTCAAACTTGCTGTGTGACCGTTCATCAACCTTAGAATCCCAGTTCTTGGGAGTGAACCCCAATGATTGTCTGTTGAATGAATCTACTGGCTTGGCAGCTTGGCTTCAGTGGCTGGATCCCATATAAGTAGACTGAGAGGAAGCTCTGCCAAATAGGGCTAAAAATGTAGAATCTGTCCGTCCGTGAGTCTGTCTCTTTCTCTGTCTCTCTCTCCCTGTCTGTCTTTCTCCTCCCCCCATTTTCTCTCTCTTTAACACACACGCGCACGCGCGCACACACACACACACACACACACACACACACTCACCACAGCAGCAGATACCTTCTCCTCCACATCCTCCTTCCCTTAACATCATTTTTCATTTTCAGGCTACTTCGAACTACTCTAAAACCAGAAGAAGGGAATGCATTTGTTTGCTTGCTCATTTATTGCCACCTTATTCCAAAATGGGTATTAAGGTAACTAATAAGAAGATAGAAGGGAGGGGGAGAAGGATGTTGATGACCTATGAGTTATCTAACCCCAGAATGAGATGTGGGAAAATCATAAGGTGCTTAGAAAGCATGAGGTAGAAGTGATACCAGATGAGGCTGGAGAAGCAGGCAGTAGATAGAGATCACAGAGGGCCTACATGCAATGCTAGAGCTTAGACTTGATCTTGTAGGAGCCAAATTTTTGCTGAAGGGTTAGAAGTAGTTTGCCCTGACAACCACGGAGAGAATGGACTAGAGAGAGGTCAACCTCAGACGAGATTAGTTGGCAGTTATTATAACAGTTCGGCAAATGATGACAGCCTAAACTCAATCACTGATATTAGGAATGGAAAGAAGAAGATGGATCCGAGAAATATTTAGAGACTAGAAAAAGAGAAAGCAAGAAGCCTTATACACACAGGGAACAAGAGTGCATAAGCCATCTTGTTCATCATCTCTGGATCTGAGAAATATTTAGAGACTAGAAAAAGAGAAAGCAAGAAGTCTTATACACACAGGGAACAAGAGTGCATAAGCCATCTTGTTCATCATCTCCTTTCACAGAGGAGTCGTACCAGAAAATATAACAGACATGTCATTCACATGTTTCCTGTAACATTTTATGAGCCTTAAAAACAACAAAAAAAATAGCAATACTCATATTTTTTTGACTTCTAATTGTCTATAGGAAGAAAACAGGTAACTCCAATGGGCTTATAAAGCAAATTCATTCATTCTTTCGCAGCGCCCATGAAAGGGATCTCTTATCAGTTATAATCCTGTGCTCCATCTCTGCAGCTCCACCCTACTCCTCCTTGGTCCTATTGTACACTTATTTGTGTGAATTTCAATCCCCCGACCTTCCTCCCCTTCCCAGTTGCACTCTTGACCCTGAAATATTGCTTTTTTTTTTTTTCCTCCCTTTCTCAACTGGTGCTTTCACAGCCAGTCTGATAGCTTCCTCCAACAATAACATAAAACCAAGAATTTTAAAGATATGGATCCATGTCCACAAAACAATATGATGAATTCTATCAGAAACACCACAGGATGAATGAATTTCCTTGTGCCCAGCTTCGTTTCCTCCCGAACTGGTCCTACATCTGTATCCACAGCACAGGAACCAGCTGGAAAGTCAGCAGGTGAAGAACCCAGAGACCTTCAAAAATCTATTCAATGAAATCATTGTTTATTGGTACAATGATAAATTTTATGTGTCAACTTGGCAAAGCCATGGCACCCAGTTTTTGGCAAAAACACTAGATGTTGCTGTAGAGGTATTTTTTTTTTCTTTTTAGATGTGATTTCAAATAAAGCGAAATACCCTCACAGTGTGGGTGGCTTCACCCAAGCAGTTAAAGGTCTTAAAACAAAGACTAAGGTTTCTCGAAGACAGAGGAATTTTCCTCAAGATTGCAACACAGAAATCCTACCTGAGTTTCCGGCCTAATGCCACATGGAATTCAGACTAAAGAGGGCAATATCAACTCTTATTTGAATTTCTAGCCTGTGACCTGTCCTACAACTTTTAGATTTGCCAGCCCCACAGTAACATGAATCTCTGTACCAACAGAAACACAGCTTGGCCCTAATTCATGATACTATTCAAGAGAAATACTGCCTAAGGTACATGCTTTGAATTTAAATGTGACCATCAACTCCTCGCTTCTCTAGTTCAGATGACAGGCTCATCATCGCCTCTGTTGAGTCATGGAGACAGATGTCCTAATCTTTTCACCTGCCTTCCTGATTCTCCTGGGACAACACAATCTTTCACGTGATCTGATGGAGTCAGAAAATCTTACCAAAAACTGGTACCACAAGGTCTGAAATTCTCCCATTAGAGATTCACTCTTCAATGTTCCTCTCCCTAAAAAATGCACATACTTCTAAGAAAGATAATAAAATATACAAAGGCATCCTGAGCTATGAGTAACTTATCAGACAATTTCCTCCAAAAAGGATGATGTGGATCACCTGAAAGCAGTCAAAACCAAGGGGGAAAAGACAGAAAAGTAGAGTAAAATTGTTCACAATTTTGTAAATTCTTTGTCTTACCATGGTTAAGAGGTCTACAGATCAGGGCTTCGGTTCTCATTTCTGCCACTTAAAAGCTATTAAGGCCTTGTTGTAAGTCATTAAGTCACAATTTCTGTGAATCTCGAATTCCTCAGCTACAAATGAGAATAAGACCTACTACTCAGAGATAACATATTCAAGGCACTTAGGACCAAATCTAGCATACATAGGACACCCTAAATGACAGCTGTCATTTTAAAGAGTTGTACCAAAATTGTCAGTTTGATAGAGAGTTCCTACAGTCATAGCCGTGTGGCATTCGTCAAATCTCTAAGCTACTAAGAGCATTTTAGTCCTACCATCTGCTGCACAGGCTAACTTAGGTCGATTGGATTACTTAAATAATTAGAAGTGATGTACATACAGTACTCACTATGCATTAAATAAATGACAATGACTTCTGATTCTAAGTCACATTCTCTCCTTATCCCTCAACAGTCTTTTCTCCACACAAGCTAGATGGAATCTTTAAAAGTACAAGTCAAAGTATATCATGCCTGTGCTCAAAACCCTCCAGTAGCCTCTCCCTTCACTCTGGGTGAAATCCAAGGCCTGTACCATGGCCTACAAAGCATCATGATCTGCCTTTAGAGTTCTGCTCAAATGTCATCTTTTGAGAAAGTTCTTCCTGAGCAACTTTATATAATATTGTTCTCCCTCCCCACCCCCCTTATTCTATACCCCTTCACCTGCTTCGGTTTCCCCATAGCACTTATCACCACCTGGCATGTTATATATTTACGTGTTAAATGTAACATGTTGTCTGTGTCCCCACTGGATAATAAGCTCCGGGGGTACAGGAACTTTGTTTTGTTCACGGTTGTATCCCCAGTTCCTAGCACAACTAGTGACAAACACACAAGAGGCCCTCAGTAAATATGTGTGGAACAGATGCATGAATAGTGAGTGAATTTTTGCAAAAACATCTATACTGCCGAACATACATTAGGTACTACGTAAATATCAATTTATTTCATTAAGTAATAATTTCTTCTTACTTATTCTCCTTCTCCCCACGATCATTGTCTGTTACACTCGCTCTGAAGCCTATCTTGTAAAAAGAGGTTTAAAGCATAACATAGTCTCATAACCCACAGTAAAAACTCCCTAACTGTCAGAAATGAAACAGTTCTCAACAAGCTCATCGGCAAGATAACAGAGAACTGAGGTTAGAGGTTAGACATGGCCCTGGAGTCTGGCAGATTAGGTGCTTCCTGGCCCAGCTTCACTACTCATTAGCTACTTGATTGTGGACAAGCTACTTAACCTTTCTGAGCTTCGGTTTTCTCATATATAAAGAAACTCTATTTCCTAGGGTTGCTGTCAGGATTAAATTAACTAATGTCCATTGCCTAGCACTGTGCCCGGCTCACCAGAGTGCTTAAGAAATGCCACATTGCCATTATTATCATTAGTTAGCAACAATAAAAATGCCTTTGATGTGAAATATCTGTATGGCTTCCTAACTTCTTTTCTTGTACAGTTTTACTTAATTATGATTATATCTGGAGCTACAAGGGCTGATGATATTTCAAAATAGTGTTTAATAGGATTAAAAAACAGGAAATAATGATAGTCATTTGTTTATAAAAAGCAGCATTTTTGTTTCAGAAGAAGCTGTTTTTCACTTCCCTAGAATCCCAAAACGTCTAGATCTCAGACTTCCTGATTCTTTTGTTCTGATAAACAAATGAGTTTGCCTAGAGTCATAGTTATTACACATATTATTGAAATAAACCTAAGATATCTGTGTTGTCTGCTTAATACCCCCATAAATTCTAAAGATTATTATATACCTTTTAAAATATATATATAAAATGTCTGGGTTTCCTAAATTAATTTTAAACATAGGGTCGGTCAATTTAACAAAATAAATAAATACACTTTTTTAAATTTATAGATCTAAAAATAATCTTTAAATGCTTTGCTAAACATGGCATATAAAGAGGGAAACAATACGGCACAGAAAAGAGTGTGCTCAACTAGGAGGCCCAGTTTCCAGTTGTGACTCTGAAAGTAAAAGGATATATGACATTTGGCATCTCAGGTCACTTTTCTGGGTCACTTTGTTTCCTCAAAGTGACGAACCAGATTGGATGACTTTTGAGATTCCTAAATTGTCCAGGAGTCCATCATCTCTAAAGTTCTTCCGATGCTGAAATTCCAATATCTTTAATGTTTACTGACATCTTATGCAAAGCCTGTTTATACAATATATTTATCCCAAACTAAGTTTAAAACTAATAAATTAGAGATATAATATACTGAGTATCACACGTAAGAAAGAAAATAGAAAATATCCTCTCATAATGCCCTAACTCATCCTCCCCTCTAAATAAAAGAGGGAGGTCTGTTTTGGACTACGCATTTTTTTTTAGAAAGTTGTTGATTACCAAGGCAATAAATAAAATTAATAAATGAAATAACTTGACAACCATAACTGTTATTTTATAGTTTATCAGGATTTTTTGTCATGAAAATATTGCATTAACATTTTCTCCATTTGAGATTTTATGTTCAACTCCAAGTTACAACAAAACATTGTGCAACTACAACGTTGATTTGGCATAACTGAAAAATAAATATGTACTAAAATTTGAGACTTGAAAATAAGTGAGTCACCAGAGTATTTCTCAACACCCTGTGTAATCATGAATTCTACTATCTACGGGAAATGAAGGAGCTGTATCATCTGCTTTAATACTAAGAGACGAGAAGCAATTGGCTCAAAGTACTGCAAAGCCTTAAGTACAAATGAAATTACACTTGTAAAAAAAGAAGAACTCAAAGTCATGTGTTTGTTTCCTGGGTGGGGGAGGGCAGGAGTATACTTTGACAATGACATCCAGATTTTTTAATGCTCAGTGGTTCTAGGGATGCAAGCTAAAACTTGGTGGTACATATAGATCTGATCTAAGAGGACCCAGTTAGGGGAACCTCTTTAATCGTACAAAAACAAGCAAGGGTTTCTCAGATATATTGCAGACTTGACATCCTAACAAGGTTTCCTACCACACAATACCTAAAAATGCTGGCTAAATATATACATACATACATACATACATCAGCGAGTTGGCAGGAAAATAAATAAGATCCTCAAAAACCAAGAAAGATGAAAAAGCAAAAACACAAATATACAGATCATACATGGATCCCTATAATCTAAAACTTCCCTCTTGAAGGCCAAGCATTTGTGCAGAGACAGAAGACACAGACAAATCTGATGGGAACATTTGCAAATAAATCCAGGAAAAGTATGAACTAGGAAAACAAAACAAAATACCCTGAGAAAGCAGCTTGCTTGTCTCAAGCCTGAAGCTGGATGGAGTGAGAAAAACATTTTCATAACCACAAGTATAATTGCAGCCACAATTATACTATCTGTGCCATATGAAAAGCTTTGACACTCACAGTTTTGGGGGGTTTTTTTCCCCCATGGTTAATAAAGCCTGGCAGAAATAAAAGAAGACCCTTTCTGGAGAATTGTACCTTTAACTCACGCCTCAAAATTCACCACAAAGTTCCAGCAAGCAAAAGATTATGATAAAAAATTGCAAAACAAGGGTAAAGGGTTAGTGAATGGGTGAAGAGAGTCAAAAGGTATAAATGTCCAGTTATAAAATAAATAAGTCATGGAAACGTAATACACAATATGGAGACTATAGTTGATAATACTTTATTGCATATTTGAAATTTGCTAAGAGAAAATCTTAAAAGTTCTCATCACAAGAAAATTCTATAACTATGTATGGTGACAATGTTAACTAGACTTATTGTGGTGATCATTTTGCAATATATATAAATATCAAATCATATTGTATACCTGAAGCTAACATAATGTTGTATGTTAATTACACCTCATTTTTTAAAGTTGCAAAACATCTAACAAAACAAGGCCACACAGATGGGGCTACAGAAACAACAGACATACACAAACCCATAGACGAAAATTTTAGGTATATTAATTATCAGATATTAAACATAAAATAAATATATTTTATATGTTTAAAGAAAGGGAAAGGGGCATCAAAAGTATGAGTTAGGGATAAGAGATTATCAAAAATAGCCAATCAATGAAAAATATCATAATTTAAATTAAAATGTAGTGAACAGAAATATATAAAAACTCTTATAAATCAATAAGACACACACAACCAAATGAGGAAAAGGGTGAATGAAATGGACAGACATTTTGTAGGAATAGAAACACGTATGGTTAATAAATATATGAAAAGATATTTGGCATCATTAGAAATCAGAGTAAAACCTACAGTGAGATAACATACTACATGTATTCAACTGGTAAAAAAAAAATTAAAATCTAATATTTCTAAGGGCCTAAAAGAACATGGCTCTTAATGCTTGCTTATGCATAGCTGGTAGAAGTATAAGTGATTCAAGAACTTTGAAAAAGTTTGCCATTGTTTCCAAAAGTTTAACTTTCATATATACCCTATGAAATGTATATTTGTATACTTCCATGTATACATATAAATGTATACACGTATATTTCCAGTAAGCAGATACCCAAGAAAAATTTGCACATGCAGAATAAGAGGCATGTACAAAAAAACTTGGAGGAGCACTCAAATGATTTGCAAAGCCTGGAACCAAACACATATTTACAAGAGAGTGAATGAACAAACTACAGTACATTCACACAAACATCAAAATGAATACACTATAGTGATATGCAACACTATGGTTAAATACTAGCAATGTAATAGTAAGTGATAAAAATGAGTTCCAAATAATTACATAAAGCATGATAATCTGTCTTATTTAAAACTAAAAATTTAAAATATAAACTTCATAGGAATACACAGAGATGTAATAAACTGTGAAAAGGAAATCTAGAATGATAAAGATGTTTCAGAATGATGGTTACCTAGATTAGGGAGAGTCAAGTGGCTGGAAGAGCATACTGGTAAAGTCCTAGCTTTTGTTTTGAATTGGGGGTTGTGGGTGCTTATCAGATTAATTCATTAGTTAATAACACCAGGCCTGCAAGAGCCGCCAATGAGAATGTGCCATGAATCACCTGTCTTTATCACCATCATATCACCTAAAACCCCTGTCAATTATAAAACTACATTTGCGGAGAATTTTATAGCTCAAAATATCTTATGTAATCCCTATGAAGTATATATCGCTATTAATCTTATTCTATATCAAAGAAAACTATGATTGTTCCAGTTAAATCTAAGTCTTAAAACTCCAAGTTCTATATTCTTTCCTAGTGATCCTGAAAAATACCTATTTTTTCTAATCTTTCCCACTACCTACTTCAAATCATGTGCAATTTAAGAGACTGCAAAGAAATTACAAAATTATTCCTCCATCTCTCCAAATGCAAATGTCAAAACTGATGCCCTTGAGAGAGGAGATTTCTCAGAGTACTAGTGGATTCCCTTCCCAACCACCTGAAGAGAGTCATAGTGGAGGCCTGGTTATCTTTACTCACAGCATTTCCAATTGCACACAGACACCTTCTGAACAACTCCTCACAGAGGTTCTATTTGAAACCCAGGCCAGAGATGTTCTGAGATGTTCACAGGGTCCTAGGCGCTCTTGTACAGGCTCTATCCATATCATCACATATATGACTGGACATATGTAACACATTTTTTCCATGAAATGTTTTAAAGGGCTTTATTACTTCAATAAATTTGGTTAAAATATTTTTTATGATTTTAAATTTCATTTACGCATAATTAAGTAAAAGCTGAACTGCAACTGCCCAGTTTAAATAATAATATATTTTATAGTCATTTAATTAAAGTTCATTTTTAAGGTTCAAGTCCCAAAGTTCTTACTTTGGAATCAATAATATATTTAGGTCTCAGTCATTCCAAGGCCTTTGAAGAGCTCATATTCTAAGCACAGAGTAGAGTGTCTATTTGACACACAACCTGGCCAGAATCAAAGACTATAGACTATCAGTGCAGATGGCAGAGGACTGCCTCTGGCTCCCCTGAGGTTCATCCCTAGAGCTGCTGGGATCTCAGTGCAGGTGAATTCACCCACCACATGGCTCATCCCTCCCAGACTCGGCTACTGCCCCAAATTCAAGCCCCACAGCTCTCCTCTCAGACTGTCACTCTCCTGCTATTAGCGTCTCCTCCACCACCACCCTCCTAGCCAACTTCTCCTACGTGTTCTTTGGAACCTTCATTTCGCTGTCAACAAGCTGTACGAAATGTCATCTTCACTGTTTGTCTTACCTTAATCATTTATTAAGTGCTTGTTCTCTGCACCCCTGTATTCCTCAAGCAGAGGCTGCTCGTTCTCCCATGTATCCCATCAAAAGCCTGGCCCTCTCTAAAGTCCAGAGTCATCACCCAACACTACTTACTCCCTTCCCCTCTGCGAACTGTGTGACCTCTGGCCATTCCCCCTCATTCACGGAGGACTTCGGCGTTTGACTCACTGTTTTTTCTCCACCTTGTGTGTCATGGTTACCTGGGAAGATTTTCACATAAGTTGGATGAGGCATCTAACACTTCAGCCAGAAAGGTTCTTCACCCCCTGAACTCAAATAATCTTCACTTTCTCTCCTCTTCTGACCCAGGGCTCCTCTTAGGACAATGACATCACCTGGAACTGAATACCAACTCAGACCTCTCATGCTAACCCAACAATATAACTTTAAATTTCTGGCTCTCCAATTCTCTAACTCTTTTTCAAGCTAATCAGCCCTCCAATCCTCTTTGCTCCTGGTTGAAGCCAGGACTGCCCTGTGATTTCCTGTTCTTCCTCACCCAGTTCCATGATGTAACATTTCAAAAATTCTCTTGACATCAATATCCAGGCCATCTTCTCTAGATCTATCAATTCCACCCTGCATCTCGGATCAGCCAAAACATTCACCTTAACTCCTGATCCTAAGTTGCTGAAACCTGCTTCGAAAACATCCTTCAGCCATACAATTTGATCCTTCAACAATATAGAAGTAGCTAATATCAAACTGGGCACTCAGCGTTGCTCTTATGTAACTTCTATCGATCCCAAAATGTGTCTATTTCTGCTCTTACTCTCACCTTCATTCACCCCAGGCCCAGAGAAGATCCCCCTTTCTTCTCACCAAAACATCTCAAATGTCTCCTATCTTAAGAAAGATCTTTCTGAATCCTACATCCTCCCTAGCTTACTGTCTAAATTTCTCATTCCTTTCTTAGACAAACTTCTTTAAAGAGTAATCTACAAATGTTCTCCATGTCCTTTCACATTCATTTTTAAATTGACTTTTCTTTTTTTTTTTTTTAATTAAAATAAGACATGCCCATAAAGTTAAGAAACAAATAATGCTAAAAAGCTATTGGCCTAAAAGGCTCTCACTCAAATACATGGTTCTATCACTGATACAGGTCTCTGATCCAATGTCACCTTATCAAAGAATGTTCCCCAACCATGAAGAATAAAATTACTGACTATCATCCCACTTCCAACTTTCCCTTCTCCCTTACCTCAAGCATTTTTCTTCACATTACTTATCATTTCTAAACATAACATACATTAAGTTATTTGTTTATTATCTCTACCCCCTTTTTTGAATGGGAGCTCTATTTTTACAAGATCTGTGTGACAGAGCAGACATGTAATAAATATATGTGAGTTAATGAAGAGCTATTATAATTATAATAGGATATTAAACTAGAACTTTTTTGGTCTATTTTAGCTGATGCCCCAAAGGCCATGAACAATACAGTAAGTGCCACTATCCTCTCATCCTGGAGGAAAGTGCTAGAACAGTACAATTCAAAATATACCCATGGGCTGGTGCCAGTCTGAGAACTGTTTTTACTAGTTTGCTACAAAATAAATACAGAAATCAAGAGTACTTAGAAACTTTTAGAATAATTTGACATTGGCCTGAAAATACAATCAGTCAGTAGACTTGCCTTGCTAAAGCAGACCATCTCAGGTGCTTGTTGAACTCATGTGAGTGAGACACCCTCGACGTCAGCTGAAGACCAGTCATGCAATAAAGAAACATGTGTAGATCTTAACCTCCCCATATATGTGCAAGAGGAACTGTGCGAGAGCATCCCTGAAAGCCATGTTAAATGACTATAACACCAACTAGAGCGACAAGAGACCGCTGCCCACTCTAAGAGAGGTAGATGAAGCCAGAAACCAAGAAAAAGATTGCTTTGAAGAAAGCTACTGATGCCTTGAGCATTTCCTCTTAAAGGAGGGTTTGGGGTGCTTACTCTGTACCTTAAACTAAGAAATAGGGTTTCAGGAGACCTCTTAAAGGACAAAACATGTCTCCCCTAAGGTTAGGGAATGTATGACTGGAATATAACTCTCACTAAAATAGTCTGAAGGTGAAGACTATGGCTGGAGTAAAAGGGCTGACCAGAATTGAGATGCCCTTCCCTGGAAGGCAAAGGCACGTGGTTTTTGGGGGACCTGAGAGAGGGAGCCTCAGGAGAGAGAAAGCTAACTTAGACTTCTTTTTCAAAGGGATCCTGTGGATGGAAGAAGGGAATAAATAGAGGGGGTGAAACATCAGAAGTTCGAGGGCAAGGCAGAAATACACAAACAAAGGAAATAATTTCTCCACCTGAAAGAAACTGTAACACATGCAGAGGGCACCATGCCATCACAACTGTCTGGGCTGTGCAAAGCCAAGCCCTTGTCCCTTAATACCCTCTTCTCCTTGGGCCAATTACAGAGCAGTCAGAAGCACCAACTAGAGGGTAAAGGAGAAAATGAGCAAGAAAAGGAGAAGCCAACCATGTCCTTTGGCACTTTAGCCTGAAACTGACTCAAGCTGAGGGAAGAAAGGAAATATTAACTTTGAATATGTGGTTTTGAAAATACACAAGACCAGACTGGAGTTATGTTATCTTTAGACTGGGCTAAAATCTTTAATGCTTGAAAGTGACCCAAGGACTTTCCACTATCTAAGAGTGACCAGAAAAGTTGTGAAATCTGTCCTGAACTTTTCCATAGGAGGAGAAAGTGACTTAAATGGAGATTGGAGAGTAAGAATAAATTGCATTTCTCTTTGTACCCTAATCAATAAACAGATTATACACAGAAATAGCGATCTCTCAGCCCCCTCTTCCCAGATGCAACCACTTTCAACTCATTGGTTCTTACAGCATCGGTCTTCATAGTTCTATATACTGTGCACATAGCGGTATCTCTAGATCCATTAATTTTAAATACTATCGATTGAGTTCCTATTAGGGTAGACAAAGATTATGCCTTTCTTGCATAATTTTTGCTTTACTTCATACTTAGTAATTTTATGATTAAATCCATGTTAATATGATTCACTGCTTAATTAAGGAGCATAATTACAACTTTTGATTATTCACACTTTTTGTTTTTCTTAGGGAGTTAATAATTGCCTCATTACTTTCTATTTTCTTTATTTTTTTTCTCTGACACCTACCAAGAGCTTGGTGAAACCCAATGCGAATTTTCCACTTGGTCAAATCTGTTCCATTTTTATTCTCGGAGCAATCTCTTCTGGAGCCCTCCACCCTCCTGCTCCCATCTCAGCTGGCTGCTCCCTAGGTCTGCTGCACATGATGTTGGGGCCATCTTTTGATTCTCTTCATCTTTTTCCTGTATTAGAACTACAGTTTCTTGGATCCCATGTCTTTCTATTTCTTGTTTTATTATATCATTTGAGAGAACATATCATCTATTAATCAAGTGATAAAGAGTTCACCTAACATAAATTTTGTGAATCCCTGCAAATATGAAGATGCATTTATCCTCATACTTCACTGACAGCTTAGCTCTTCAGGGTTAGAAATCATTTTCCCTCAGAATTTCAAAGGCAATGCTCCATTTTTTTTAAGACTTCCAGTATTGTTCTTAAGAGTCTAATGACTTTTTTCTCTTTTGCATCTTTGTCTAAATCAACTCTACTGAGTGATCGTTTACATAAAATAAAAATGCCCATTTTAAGTCATTCTTTATCTTTATTGTCCTCTTCCCTTTCTCCTTCCTTTGCTCCACTTTCCTTTCTCTCTCTCTCTCTCTCTCTCTCTCTCTCTCTCTCTCTCTCAGTCTTATGTTCTTATCTTTTCTCTCCAATTTTCTCTCTTTTTGTACTTTCTGAAAAATTTCCTCAACCATAAACTTTGGGGTCAGGGAGAGGGTTGCTATCATTTTTAATTTCCAAGAGTTCTCTTTTTTTCTTTGTTCCTAATTGTTTTTAAATTCCATATTATTTTTGCTTCACTGATGTGTCATGAAAAACTGCCCAAGACTTGGAAATGGGCAAGAGAGACTATTAGGTATTCTTTCAATCCAGTGTTGAGTACTGTACTGTCTAGTAAATAAACTCTCTAGCAGTTATCTAATTCTACAGGATGAGCACTTTTGACTTTCTACTAAATCAGTGGTCAATCCCCTTTATCATGTATATCAATCAGTATCACCTAGAGGGCTTGCTAAAAACACATTGCTGGACTCCACGCCCAGGATTTCTGATTCAGTAGATCAGAACAAAGCACAGGTTCCCAGGCAATTCTGATTCTGCTGGACTAGGAAACACACCTTGAGGACCACAAGATTTGGCTACTTTACAACACTGCAAGGGTAAAGTTAACTTGCAATGAAGCAAATGATTCTTGTCTATAGCAATGCAAATGAACTCTGCCCAGTGACCCAACTGATTTAATTTCCACCCAGCAAAACTGACAACTTCAATGTTGCATATTATTCCCCTATAGGATATTAACCATTTTATATCTATTAGCAAACTCATTTCTGCATTCCTAGCCAAATATATATGTCCTTCAGTTAGTTTCTCCTTTAAATTGATCTTATTATCGGACAGGGTCTCCCATTAATTAATGAGTTGAATAAAATCTTTAACACATGCTCATTTTCTATTTACCTAAGGGTCAAGTTTTTAATTTTTTTTTTTTATTTTGAAATCTACATTTTAACAGATGCAGTATCTTCTCTTACCCTTTTGAGGGCAGTAAGAATTTTCTTCAACTCCATATTTGGTCACTACTGCTTTTTCTCTTTGTAAATCTGGGGTTTTTGTTCTCTCCTTTATGTTGGCGGCTTTCTTCAATATCTGGTGATGGTTAGCCATCCATTCACATTCAGGATTAAGATACTAAAAAGTTCACTAGAAATATGATTCAGGCTTGTCTAACTAGTGGTCTTTACCAAAGCATGAGTGAATGATGTTTTTCAACTTTGTCAACTAGTAAGATTCACTACCAGGTGATTATGTGGCAACTGGCTTTTTTTTAGTGTGCCCATTAATATCTGTATCTTCCTCGGGGTGGTTCGATTTCTTCTGAGAAGAGTCAGTTCCTTGCTGAGGAAGCCTGGCTGCTATCATTCTGGAACCAGGGGTGTGGGAATAGGGTGGGGGTATACAGAGGCAAAAGACTTATCCGATTTACCAGTCCCATACCTCACTTCTGCCTTCCTCAATGCCTGTTGTTCCTAAGTCCACAGTCTCTCTGATTCAAGTTCTTCAGAAATTAAACTTTTTGTCCCCTGCGGCAATGAGGACAAAGGTGTCTGACTGAGTGATGAAGGTGCCTGCTCCTATGGAAACTTTTAAACAATTCCTATCTGCAGTCCTCACCTCATTTCTGCCTGCAACAAAACCTGGTGGTGATTCCTAGTCTTGACTATGTCTGGGGTGCTGGGAAGGCGGCAATGGTTAGATTCTCTATAAACATTCCTCTTCTTAGCTAAGTCATTTACCTATCTCCATTTGCTTTCATCTTCATATATTTGGTTTGAGATTATAAATTCTCTCAGTTTCATCAAAGACTGACTTCACGTTTCAGTTTCTTGCTCTCCTTGTAGTTTTGGAGTGACTTTGTAAGAAGAGTCAGAAGTCGAAAGGTTTTTCCTTGCCATCTTGAAATCAAAAATCCTGTGTACTCTTTAACCCACTAAAACCTGTTTTCCACCCAAAATTATACACCTAAACTTTCCTCTTCCCAAAACATTAATGTCCTCTTTGTTGCTTAAAATTCAGAGCACAAATTCAGTCTTCACCCTTCTTGACTTCTTGGCGATATATTTACCACTCCTTTCTTGGAATTCACTCTTCTCTTGCTTCTGTGACCCCAATCTCCCCTGGTTTCCTCTCGCTTCTTCTGTTTGTTTTGTCCTGATGGCTTTCTCTTCTATCACTAAACCTTCAGATATTACCATCTGGAATCTCAGCATATTATCTGGGATCTCATCTTTCTCACTCTTCAGGCTCTTTTGTTGAACTTCATTCACTCTCATAGATTTAACAACGTTCTATGTGCTAATGACCACCAAATCTATCTTTCCAGCTTTGTCTTTTCCTTCGAATTCTGTATTCTAATATCCAACTGCTTTCTAGACATCACTTCTTGGATGTCTCACAGGCACTTCAAAATCATTTTGTACATTTTGTATGTACAAAATCCAACATATTTTCCCCCTCCCCTATACCTCGCCTTGTTCTTATCTTGCTTTATTCTCATGTTAGTGAAAGATTCTAGAATCTGCCCATTAGCTAGACTAGAACCCCAAAAACAAAATAAATTGAAAATGAATTTTAAAAATATGTAGATGATTTCTCCTTCCTCCTCACCCTACATATTGTTTGGTACCAAGTTATATTTATTCTAATCCTTTATAGCTCTCAAATTAATTCCTCTCTTTTCACTTGCATTGTTAATATCTTAATTCGGGCCCTAATAATTTCTTACTTGGACCAAAGCATTAGTCTCCCTGTCTCTAACTTTGTATCTTTCCAATCCAATGGCTACGTTGGCACTTTCTAAACTGGAATTCTCATCCCAACCCTCCCTTTACTGACTGGCCTTCAGGGGTGCCCAATGCCAAAAGATAAAAGTCCAAACATGGCAAACAGGGCCCTTTGTGACCTTAGCAATCGCTAGCCTCATACACTATACCAGCTTCATTAGGAACTCTTTCTAGTTCCTCAGAAAGAACAGAGCTCTCTCTCACGTCGTTCCTTTAGGAGATTCTGCTCCCCAGCTCAGCAACCACTTCCTCTAGGAAGCCTCTCTGAACTTCCTATTTTGAGATAAGTGACTCTCTAATATCCTTTGAGAACACCACCCTCTATCATACTACATTGTAACCACCTGTTTGTCCACTTCCTCAAGACTATAAGATCCCTGAGATCCCAGACCTTACGTTACTCAGCTCTGTACCTCCAGTACACCTAGGACCCTATCCCACACCTAGGTTGTTGGTAAGTAATAACAGTAAACAGATATAGCACTCAACATGTACTGTTTTGAGCACTGTAAAAAAATGAGTCTTCACAATAACATTATGAAATTAACCCCCATTCTTTAATGGAGGGATCTGAGACACAATGAAGCTGAATAACTCACAGCACCCAAAGGCACTGAGCTCATAAATGCCAAAGACTGAATTTATATTCGTATAGGCTGGGTGGTTCTGGAATATAAATCTTAGCCACCCCATTATAATGTTTATGTTTGCTGAAAGGTTTAAATCCTAACACAAGCAAAATTAAACTGGGCCGAGTCCATTAATTATCTAGGTGATCTTGTAGCCTATGAAATAGAAAACTTTTCCTTTCTGTTCTCATGATGAATAGATAACTTTCAAAAGAATATCAAGAAAAGTACTTCTAGATATAAATTACAATCTAATTTGTCAATTTGCCACAATAACTGAGCATCTGATTCTCCTCTGATTTCTCACCATACAACTTTTTCTTACTCCATGACAGCTAAGCAATAACAATTTAAGGGGTGGTGGGGAGCAGACCAGAGAGTCATTATTAAAAATTTATTGAAATCCCACAATTCCCTAGGGTTAAGGTTTAGAGCATAAAGTAGTCTCTTTCTTTCTTCCAAGGTGACATAATTCCTCTCATTAAAGTCAGAACAAGAGATGGAAATGCACTGAAGAAATGATGTTGGAAAACAGTTTTCATGTACTTCTGAGAAAGTGGTGCCGTTTTTGTTTTTCAACTTATCCGCCCCACGATAAAAGAGATATTTTTAAATAACAACTCTAAAATACTTCTACAGTGGTTAGCAATATAAAATACTCTCTTACCCAGTTATATATACCTAGGAAAATAAACAGGACTAGTGGAATTGCTAAAAGATGCAGACAATGCCTGATATCCACTGACTCATCCTCCCACTTCGCCTCCCACCGTCAGACCAACGGTTTGTTTTTATATTAAAAAAGAACCATTCCAGTTCTTAGGAGAAAGCCACAGAATTCTAAAACTTTCCACCATACTCAGACTTTTACTATTGAAAATAGACAATAACAATACAAAAGCAGATCAATAATCAGCTATTTAATCCAAGTGGTTTTTCTTTATTGTTGAAAATCAAAAATTTCTATAATTTGTCATCAGTGGAAGAAATCAAGTCTAACTCTAGTTCACACTTTATTAAATGGGAGGCCAATCTTCTGTTTCACGAAAACAAAAACAAAACAAAACAACGAAACAACAAACAAAAGGATGGAAGAATGTGCCAAGAATCCTGACTAATGACTTTTCTGACATGTCTTCAAAACTCCAGAGAGCTGAATGAGTACATGGAACTCCACTTTAAAGTGTATGCTCAGGTAGAATGTATAATTTTTGCTGTTCTAAACTCCTTGGAAGGAGGCTTATGCTCAGTAATGTTTAACCTTCTTGGAATGCAGGAGAAGAAAGGCTCAAAGTGATATGTCACAACTGATTATAATCACAGTTCAAAGGAAATGGTTACTCTGACAGCTAAGAAAAAGGATCTCATTTTCAACACTTATGTTGGCTATTTAAAAATAATTATTTTTCTGTAGCTGCAAGTTGTAAAAAATTAATAGCATGAAATCAAAGCACATGTCCTGTGAGGACCCCATTGCTTCTTAAAGATCCATGCCTAGCTATCCAATTTTCGTGAAGGTAAACGGAGTAATTATTTTCACATTTGGCAAAGCAGCTAAAAGTTATTATTCATTCTCCTTATGCTATACTTTACATCCTCATGACTATTCTGTAACTATTATAATAACTATGTATATATAGTGTAAGGTGGGTACTAGATTTATCAGAGTGATCACTTTGTAAGTTATATAAATGTCTAATCACTATGCTATACATCTGAAACTAATATAATATTGTATGCCAACTATAATTTAAAATTTTTTAAATTATTTTAAAAAATTATAATTCATTCTCCATTATCAAGACCCATTTCTAAGAGGACTAATATATAAATAAAATTCACAGATAATTTTAAAGTATCCTAAATAATGATGATTTCAGGGTTTCTTAAGATTTAAATAGAGCTAGAGAGCTTACCTCCCATTTTAGCAACAGAAAAGTTGAAGTATAAGCAACAAAATAAAGCAAATAATCAACCTCTGGAAACCCATCTCCTGAATAGAGTCACATAATGGAATGTGACGTCAATATTAAAGATTAACTCAAATCGATTAAGGCAATTATTCAACAGCTTGCATTTCAGCCATCATCAAAATTTCATGAGCTCTGTGAGATGACATAAGTGTAATTTGCTATAATAAAGTAATATAGGAATAGAAGAATTCTACTTAATACAAAAAAAAAAACCTATAAGATCAGGTATCAATTGAGTTTCAGCAAGACAATATCAAGCAATATGATAGCATGATGCCTTCTAGGTCAGTTTTATTTCAATAATAATTATATTTTCATATCGATAAATCTACAAAGAACAAAAAACAGCAATCTCAAAGAAAAAACATATTTTAGATATTAAAATGGAAGACTGTGTCTATATAATTCCTTGTGTTTTACATTATTTGTTAAAATTTAAATAATAAGTACGTTTCTACACCATTCACAAACATGGTATTATAAAATGTTCTAAGTAAAATGTTGACGAAAGAAATAAAAAGCATCAAAAGATACCCATGGGAATACTGCCCCCTTCTGCCATTCTAAAAACCTTCTAATAGTAAATATCTGAAATCTGGAAATATTATTAACAAAAAATAAGGCTCAATCTTTGAAAAACAGAAGCCAGAAGAGAGACTTGAAGCAAAGTATTGATAATGTAAATTTCAAATAAAGATTTTTTTTTTCATGTCTTAAACCTTTCATTATGGACAATTTCAAGCTTACACAACAATAGAAAAGTATAAAGAACATTAAACCTACATTACCAACAGTCACACATCACCGAGCCTCAAAATTTACCAAATCCCAGTCAGTGTTGTTTGGACCATATTCCTACTCACACTTCTCCTCTACCCCGGTAGATTATTTTGATAATATATAATGAAATAATATATAATGAAAAAATTCATCATGAGTTCAAACTGGTATTTCCAATTTAATTTTAGGATTATAGGAATTTACTTAACTTTTCTGCTTTGATACCTACTATAAAATCTCCTGCTGAAAATCCTGGCTCCTAACAATATCAACATATCCATCTATTTGCTAAGTAAAGTTTCTGAAGTTTTTGACACAAGAATATAAATTGACCATGAAATAATAGAATCTTCTGAATTAATATGCAAGTTTACATTGTTTTAGATCAATATCGTTTATCCCAGAGTAAGTTTTAACTCATATGCAAATGCAATATACAATATACCTATACAATAGCCCTTACAACCTCAACTAAGAGTTTACATTCTTAGTAGTTTCTCTTTTATAAGAATAATGATACCAACAGTCATTTCATTTATATGAAACCACATGTCTTGCCATCTGATATTCAATCTACCATCATGCCCGCACTCCGCATATAAGGACATGTTCTCCAATTATTAATTGTGCTTTTCTTGTAATTAATTTCCTCTTGTTTACCTTGTGCCTCTCATACTTTATGATAGTTTTATTTAAAATAAGCTAAATGTATATCTTCTCTGATGTTCTTATCATTTGGACCCTTATTTTTTGAACATTAATTGTTATTCTTCTGCCTCCTAGCTTGCAGTTTAAACTCAATTTATTTTTAATTGTAGTGAAATGCATTAAACTTACTAAAAATTTACCTCCTTAACCTTTTTAAGTGTGTAGTTCAGTAGTATTAAGTACATTCACATCATTGTGCAACCAGAATTCTTTTCACCTTGCATAACTAAAATTCTATACTCATTAAATAACTCTCCATTTCCTCTTCCCATCAGGTACTAGCAATCACCATTTTATTTTATGTCTCTATGACTTTGCTACTCTAGGTAACCAGCTTATTTCACTTAGTATAATGTCTTCAAGGTTCATCTATGTTATAGCATACTTCAGAATTTCCTTCTTTTTCAAGACTGAATAATATTCCATTGTATGTATATATCACATTTTGTTTGTTTCTTCATCTGTCAATGGACACTGGGTTGCTTCTATCTTTTGGTTAATGTGAATAATGCTACTATGAACATGGTCACACAAATATCTTTTCGAGACCCTGCTTTCAATTGTTTTGGATATACATTCAGAAGTGGGACTGCTGGATCTTACAGTAGTTCTATTTTTAATTTTTTTGAGGAACTGCCATACTGTTTGGGAGTGCATAATTTTACACTCCCAGCAACAGTGCACAGGAGTATTTAAAACTAATTTTAACTCCAGATTAAATTAGGTATCAGAACTTCATCCATCTTATTGATGTTGATCTGCATGTAGTTAGGGTTAATGCTGATAAGTCAGTGACATTCCCCAGCATCCAAGTTGATAACCTACTTTACACGTGATACTTGAGTAGGATGTATGGAGACTGCAGCATGGACATGGTAGTATCAGACCAAAGTGGGCTCGCCAATACCTTGGTACTCTAGATGGCCAGTATAGATAATGCAGACTGTGAACAGGCTCTCAAAAATGTTATAACTACTTGCTGAAATTGAATCAGGCTGAGAAAATAAACAATTTCTCCAGCCTCCTGGAATCTAAATTCTCATCCCTGAAATTTCTTGCCTAATTTCCCAAGTGTTATCTGAGTTAGAGCTCTCCCAAACAGATTGCAAGGGTGATGGATGTCTGCCTCCATCTAGACTTAAGACCGTGGGTCAATCCCTTACTCTCTAAAATTCAGTTTTGTCAAATTGGATTAATAATATATGCCCTACCCAAAATATATGTTGGTTGTGCATATTAAATGAGACAATTAATATGAGCATGCTTTTAAAAAATGTAAAGTACTACTTAACTACAAAGTGCTACTTCGAACAAGTAATTTTCCTGAAACATTACTGTCAATTCCAGAACTGACCTCTCCTCTCCCAAGGCACAAACTAAACTCTGTTTGGACACATTCAATTTCCATAGTTCAATTTTCTTGAATAACACTCATCATCTCACAACAACAACAACAACAACAAGGCACTATTGAGAGAAATCAGATAGATCCTCGCCACTCACTAGGAGGTGGTTTACAGGAATGCAATGAAGGTGTTATTTGGAAAAAGTGAGAATTAAACATAAATAGTGGAACCTTGAGCTTAGAAAAGGAGCAGCATTTTGATTCTCAGGTATTATTAACTTGCTACTGATTAGAGTTATCTAACAATGGGAGATCTTATCACTAAAAATACTGGAGCAAAAGGGAGTCTAGCATTAGGAGAATGTTGAATCAGATAAACTCTAAGATCCCCTCAAACTTTAACATTTTTATTTCATAAGGACTGACAGTAACAGTTTAGTAGCAGGTAGGCTAAACTTCACACCTTCACTGATGGTACAACAGAAAATGGTCTTAAATTGTAACCCATGAGATTTAGGGCAAAGATCAGTGAGTCATCTGAGGCAAAAACAGTTGTTAAATGTCAACCAGAATTCCAAGAGAAACTATGATTGTGTCTTTTAAAATAAAAGAATTTATACTCACCTTCCTGGAATGATTTAAAGATTATTCTCGTTAGAAGTAAAGTAATAAACTACATGGTCTTTGAAGGAGCTTTTTTTCCCCATCCTTTGATCCACAGTTGTCAATGAAGTATACATGGCTATCTAAAAGTTTTCTTAAGTTCTCTTTGCTGGAAGCTTAAAGAATTCAAGATTTTTAAGACAATGGGTGACCCCTAAGTACAAGAAAGACAAAATGAATGGCGAGAAGTCAAAATGTTCATTTTTGAAAAGGATCAGGATTTAGAAAGATGTATTTATATTTATCTAAGCAGAGCGCAAGAATCTCTTCACTGAGTTATCGTGGTTTCATGAACTGTTTGAGAAACTAAACTCTGTATTAGCTCTGTTCAATTTAACATAGTCCATCTCCCTTGCATGCTCCTGCGCACCAATTATTCTTACACTTATTGATAGCAAATTTATAATAAATGAAATATTTTATGATTCCGGAAGGGAGGTATATAAATGTGTAGCAAAGATTCAGTAAGTTGAATGGACATAATTCAATAAAATCCTTTTGAGGCAGTTAGCAAAAGTAAGTTGACTTTATTAATTCGATTCATTCTCTAGAACTTCAAAGAAGAAAATGAAACAAACATTTTCTTTAGGAGCTTTGTATTTGCCCATTAATTAAGCCAAAGCAAGGTACTGATCTGTATAGTTAAGCCTTATACATAAAGGGAAGTGTCCCAAGTTATGCAAATAAAGCTGCCTGGTCCTACATATTTGAAAAAGGAAAGGGAAAACCTTTTAATAATCTAAGCAGGAAAGGAAAAGAGAAACATCCTACTATATTTTCAACAAGATTCAGGATGTATAGTCTTTTCTACGCAGAAGTGAGCTGCCAACTACAAAGATGACCTGAAGTCCTGTTAATATTAATTTAAAAAAATAAAAACTATGCAATATTCCAAAATATTTTGCAGCCTTACAAGACCTAAGCTACTATTGCAAAAACAGAAAATTTCCCCAAAAACTTGAAAACAAAATCTAAAAGGAGAAGGAAAAGAAGGGTGAGGTCAAGAAAGTGGTTTAGTAGGAGAAAGATCAGGAAAAGGAGGGAATAATTAGTAGGCTGGGAAATCCTTTTCTGATACTTTCTCTAGTTTCTACATGAGCTACCTTTTCTTGGCCCAAGATGAATATCCTTAAATGAAGGTCAAGAGCTCTGGGCCCATCTTTGCTTAAGGCATCTGTACTTCTGAGGGAAGAGTTGGAACTTGTAAGAGAAGCTCACTCCTCTCCCCAGCCTCTCGACACTGAGTATCTCAGGCTCGGTTCTCAACTCTGTTCTCTACTCTATCAATATTTACTCCTCAAGTCATTCCATCTAGTGTCATGGATTTGATATCTATGTACTAATGACTCCCAATCCAGGCTCATGCTTTCCATGAAATCCAGACACCAGAATACCTAAAAGATATTTCAAACTTAACATATCCCAATTGGAAAATTGATTTCCACCCCCCAAACCTGCTTCTTCCTCAGCATTCACCATTTCAGAGAGCAGGACCACCAAACATCTGTGCTAAGCCTGTCCATCCTCCAACTCCTGTGTCAAAATGATCAGGCTCAACAATTCACTTACTTGCAGTGGGAGCTCCAGAGTGAGAGAGAAGACAGACGCTCATGGGCCAAAGTTTTGCCAGCAGAGGTAGCAAGCTACAGCTTGGGCAATGATTTGGGAGGCAATGCGGGGGTTGGAGGGAGATGCTAGCAATTTTCAATCAGATATTCTTTCATCTCCTTGAGAAAGTCTGAGGGTCTAAGTCATGAGAAAATGTACACAATGCTGTTGTAGTGCGCAAAAAAAAAAAAATTGGAATCAGTAAAATGTAACAGGAATAGAGTCAGTGTGCCTAATATTTTTCAAGTACTCTAAAATTCTTATTTCCCCTTAGCCCCAACACCAAACACAGAAATACTTCTTGGGCTTGAGAGTTGTTATACAGTAACAGGTTTGCATGAGTGGGCAATAGGGTAGAAAGACTTGCTCCTTCCTAATTGCTCTGCTACAAAAAAAGAGGATCAATAAAATGCATGGCAAAAGGTTTGGGTTTATCTATCATTTTCAATACCATTTAAAAATAGGTTTTGATTGATGTAATAGTTGAAAAAAAAAATCTCAGATCTCATCTATATCTACCATCCATGCAGGCAGGAAAATGGAGACTCAAAGTGATTGAAATTCTTTAGAAGGGTTGATTATAATAAACATGTAGCACAGAAATTATGGTTTGGATTTCTCCATTCTCAAACTGCTCCAGTCAGAATGCTTGAGTTTAAATCTTAGTTCCATCATCTACTAGCTGTATTACCTTGACAAGTTTCCTCCTATGGAAAGTGAGCACCTACCCTAGAGAATCACTGGGAAGATTAAATGAGAAAAAGAAAAAAACAAAAAAACAAAAAAACAAGCACACAGAGAACAATGCCCATGGGTTGTCAATGTAATAAGCATGCAGTAAATGTGAGCGCTCTTAATATAATGATACTGATGATGTTTAAAAACCTCTAGAATTAGACATCAAAAAAAAAAAAAAAAGCTTCATAATGTCAAAATACTGAAGAACTAATGGAGATCTGGGTCAAATTCACTTTTCTGCTCTAAGGTAGCAGAAAATTCTTAAGTGATCCAGTGTCTTCATATATAGTGTAAGTCCCAAGACATATTTACAAAGAAAAAAATCAGGATAAATTTTTAGCTAACTCATCCTTAGAAACATTCCAAAGGAGTGAAATAAAAAACATATATATTATTAAGTTTATATTAGCAACCTCCATTTCAAATTCTTATAGGCACATTTGAGTATAAATTATAAATTCAGAAAGGATAAATTGGTTAGAGCAGCAAAGATGCTAAACTATAATGCACTCCACATGGCATGCAGCTCACTTCATCAAAAGGACGGTCTTACTGAAAACAACTGAAACTGCCCTGTCACATTTTCTGATTCATCTCCTTCACAGCTACATCCTGTTTCAGTCTTTCTCATTCATGGGCCTGTTTCTTATTCAGATTGCCACTAGAAATACCTGGAGTTCTTCATATAAAGTCATTCGAACAATCCTGAGTCATCATGGCTAATTTATTTTCACTACAAGCCACAGCCAGAGTTGCCTGCATGGCAACGAATGGTAACAATGATTTCTTCCAAACATGTATGCTAGAAAAGACCCAGGGTTCGAGCACATGTTTAATTGGGTTACTCTAGTGAGCACTACTGACTATGCCTAACCAAATCCAGAAGAGGACACAAGACCTCAGCTCAAGTCCATATAAAAATAGAGGAAAGACAGTGGAGGTCATAAAGTTCTAGAAAGCTAAACAGAAACAACATGAGACAAAGAGCCAACAGCCTCCTCCTCACTGCCTACCAACTCTGACAATTTCCAGTCTCCAAGACAACCCCTAGAAGATGGAGATAACTGGATGATGTGAGTTTTACCTGCCCTCAGAAACACTCTCCAGAGTGTTTTTACTGTTCCCAAGCAACAGAATAGCCCTCCTGCTATTTCCTGCCCTCTAGTCTCTCTCTCTTCCACTTGATCCTTCTATAGAAGAGAAGGCAAAGGCCATCCTCAGGTTCCCCATCAGCAGTGATCGCCAGATGTCAGCAGAGTGTCACAGGCTAGTTCCAAGTTCAGGTCCTAATCACCTCATACTTAGATTCTTGCAGCAGCTACCTACCTGGCCCCCGTCCTGTTCCCCTCCGACTCACCCTGTTCACGTTCAGTCATCCTAAGATAGTGCTTTGATCATGCTACTCGCCTCTTCTAGTGTCTCCATGAAGCACAGGAAACGAAGGTTAAATGCAGTGATTGTCTAGAATGTATCCTGGCCCCAATCTCTTTTTCCAGCTCTGTCTTGTACTTCTCTCATATAAATCTTCACATTCAGTCAAGCGGTCCTCAGTACTCTTGCTAACCTCACTTCCCAGACCTAACATCTGCTACCTATCCAATCCCTACCTATATTTTAAAACCCAACTCAATCACAGCTTCTGTGAAGTAGTTATCCCCTGACCATACCATTTGGGGAGGTTTAAAAAAAAAACAAAACCTTCCATTCTCTGAATTCTTATAGTGCATAAACATATGTCATGTATAAATATCATTCATTCGTTTACTTAATAAAATGCATCCAGATGCTATGTGCCAGGAGATACTCTAGACCAGATGATAAGGACCCCAAAGATGTCAAAGTCTAGGGGAGGGAAGGAAAGGAAGGAATTACCATTTATTGAGCGCTTATTCTAAGCAGGTCACCGTGCCTTCCATTTCCGTGTGTCAGTTCATCCTCACAATTCAATGATGTCGCTATTGTTACCACTTTATAATAAGAAAGCTGGGTCTCAAATTGTTGAACAACTTGGCAAAGACTGTTTTTTCATTATTATTATTATTCTCCACTGTCCCTGTACTTTCTTGGACTCTCTGCCCATCTCTGCCTTGCTCTGTCTTTGTGATGCTGATCTCAATAATCTGCATCACCTGAGCTCCTTGGCTCTCTGGCTTCCAGTTAGTTTGGGTGAATGAAAAGCACTTCACAGCCACAACTGCTAGGGAAGGGTTCTTCCATGGCTCCTGCTGTTCTTACCAGGATCTAGTAAGACCACTGCCTTCTGCTGTCCCTGCGGGTTAGGTGTGGTAGGCAGGCAGGTTCTCCTTGGAGGCTAGTGAAGCACCTTAGCCCTGCCCACACCTCTGTAAAAAGCCTTTTTATTAAACTCTCTTAATGTGCCAACTGTTTCCTGCCAGATATGCAAAGAAGAATTCGAACCCATGGCCATCTTTCTACAGAGTCTGCATTTTTCACTAGAGTAACTGCTGCTGTATTGGAGATCTGCACAAAGTCCTGAGGATCAACAAAGAAAAGCACCTCGCTCTGATAGAAAGGATCAGAAAATAGTTTTCTGAACAGTCATTTAAGAGGTAAACTGAAAATCAACATGCAAACAGTGAGGATAGGCATTCAAAGACAAAGTGGACAGCAAGTTCAAAGTCACATAGGCATAAAGTATACATCTTATTACCTAAGGTGGTTACGTACAGTGCTCATGAGAGACTAGCGGTGGGTAAGAGTTACTAAACCTTGATGATAATCGCTCACTTCTTCATCCTGATCCACACAGAAAGATTAGAAGAATTAGCTAGATCCTAAGCACCAGAACCAATGCACCTACTCCGTACCTTCAGCAGATCCCCATCACAGAAGATAAACCCAACTATTCAGCATAATATACAATCCATTAGTGACCTGTCCTGCTTGACCCATCCAGTCTCATCTACCAGCACCACCTCAAGCTGTTCCTTGAGTATGCCATAACCTTTCATGCCTCTGTGCTTCTGTACATGTTCTTCTAATCAGTGATAACTACACCCCTACTTTCCACCTGATAAACTCCTTGTCTTCAGGACTCATCGCAGGTGTCTGCTTCTCCGTAAATATTTCTGGCCCTCCAACATGCTTCCATAGTCCCTTGTACATAATTCTACAACAGCATTTCACAGCACAGACATGCTTTATATTTACTTGTTTACATGTCTTTCCACTGATCCAACTATGAGCTCCTTGAGACCAGGTACTATAGGAAGGGAGCAGAATGTAGAAGTAAGCGCTTGGGCTCTGAACCCAAACAACTAGGTAAACCTAAGCAAGTTATTTACCCTCTCTGGGTCTCAGTTTCATCATCAATTAAATGGACACAATAACATCTACCTCATAGGGTCGTTAAGTGAGTCACATAGAACACCTCCTGTATACAGTAAGCCCTGAATAACTATTACTTATTAAGATATATGTGTGTATCTCTTATTTCCTATATTAAAAAGCTTATGTTTATTGAATGAATAAATTTTCCTACTATTTCATATTGCTCCACATAGGTACCAAATTCTACTTAGCCTTTCTTTTATTAAATCATAAAGTCTCTCATCTCTAAATATGTACTTATTTTACAATTAGTTAAAGATAAACAAGACCTTTTCTATAAAGGAATTTAGCTTCTTGCCATTGTTGTTGGCCCAGTCACTGAATGTGATATTCTCCTGGCTTTCTAGCAATCTTCACATGTGCCTGCCACACATTTACTCCCACAGAAGGGCAGTTCTGTTTTAATAATTTGCAAAGGGTTATTATCAAGTCATGAGGAACAACAAAAATAGGCTCCCTACAGTACAAGAACGAACCACTGGCAACCTTTTTTTTAATGCTAAAGCAATGCAAAATTATTGCAGTCATGAAATACTTTCCTAAAAGCTTTAAAGTGGCATTTCCTAAGCCCACATCCTTAACCGTCACGGCCTTGGTAAAAAGTTCACGTGTAGAACTCCCAACCAAGAAAAATAATCAGAACACAAAGAACAATGTGCTCAAAAGATGAGCAAGAGGTGGAGACCAGCTCGTGATTGAGCCTCAAATTTCTCAGCTAAGGCAGCACTGACAAATGGTACTTGGTTAGAAAAGGACAAGGCTACGGCCTTAGGTCAGTATAAGGGCCACACCCTAGAGGCCCAGCACCTTTGCAGAGTCACTCTGGCTGGCTGCAGAGGGCAGTGCAGGCCTTACTGGCCCAAAAGCCCAAGCCACCTTTCCTTCCATGCCTCTCTCATCCTAATACTGGCTTTGTTGTCAACCCCCCCTCACCAACTCTGATTTCATCATTCCGTACCTCAGCTTGTTGGCCTCTATCTTCAGCCTAGACCCTGGCTCTGATAGGGCTCGGAATTCACCAGTTTTTAAATCAATGCCTCTTTGACAACTCTCTGCACCAGTGCTTTCCATGAAACCTGTGAAACCACATTCCTTGCTGGAACTCACATGAGTACACTGCCACTCGTTGGGGTTAACAACAGGAAAACCTAAGTACTTAAAGTTAAAAATCCAATGATTTTTTTAAAAACTAAAAGAATGACAACATCATTTGACAGCATATTTGATATGCTTATAAAAGACCATTCTTTACTTACAGGCCTTCTGGTCGAAGCACCTTGAACAGAGTGATAAAATTCTGGCTGGACTCGGCTATTCTTCTTGATTCTTCGTTTTCTTGCTGAACTTTCTTGCTCGCTCTGATGGTGAACTTCCACCAGAGGCTTGGCTTCTTCCAGACGGGCAGCCGCAGCCGCTGCAGCTCGTCTTCTAATATGCCGGGGGCTTGCTCTGAATCCCTGTGGCAGAAAACACAAGTCAACAAATCCAGACTTGTATTAAGTTAGTTTAAAAATTCTCTGGGGCTAGTTTTACAGACAGTTCCAAAAGTCACCAAGCTCAGTGAGATCACTTACATTTTCAAAGTGAGCACACAGAAGGTGTGTCAACATGAGAGCAAGATTTATGCACCAATGTTCTCAAAAGCACCTCACTGTTCAAGGCCCAGTGTTAGTCTACATTAAAAAATGTTTCTGATCTCATAAAGTCAGTCCAAAAGAAAGGGTAGGTGGGCACATTGCTTTACTTACGTATATAGAAATCAGAATACACTCAGGCATGAAGCAGGGTACAGGGAGTAGGACTGAATATTAATCCCAGGTAAAGTGCCACTCTACATTCCTGAGATCAGATTCTTAAAAGGAAGGAAAGCAGGAATGCAAAGCATCACTATAAAATACCATAAAGTGAAGCTCTAAAACTAATGGAGGTGATAGAGTATAGAGTATGGGTTTTAGGGTCAAATACCTGTTAATTATAGCCACACATTTAGTAAACATTTATGAGTCTAACATGTCTAATCTAAGAAGTGGGTAACATTCTGCTCACAGGGTTTTAAGTTTTAGAGAAGGTAATACACATAAAATTCTAAGCACAGTATCTGGCAAATAGCAGGTGCTCAATAAAATGTTAATTTTCCTTTTAGAGTAAGATGAGTATAAGGACAACTTGCTAGATCATGGAAACAAGTTCAAGTGAGCTACAGTATGCATTTGGGAATGTGCAAACAATTTTGGAAAATATCGAAGAATTACATAAAATACAGACATGCATTATATTTAGCTGTCCTGGGCAGCCATAATTTACTAGAGAGCAGAAAAAGTCTAACACAGAGTTCATGAACATACTAGAATGTGCAATTAAGGGTTAAAGTGGGCAGTTGAAGGCTCTTGGTGCTAGCAGATCTTGGAAAAGGAATCAATAAATGAAGCTGAGAATAGTCTACATTTGGCTTGGTTGAAGGGGTGGCATTTGAAAAACAAATAGAATTTATATTCCAGACCTGGAAAACAACATAAGCAATGAATGAATAAGTAAAATGATAGATAGATGGATGAAGAGAATATGTAGGTAGCAGTATGAAACATTATTTGATGATGAGTCAGAATGAGAGTACAAGCTATGGATGAAGTATGGTGAGAAGGTAGAGGGGATTAGGTGTTAATGCTCCAAGGAAGGCTTCTCTGAGGTCATAGGTCTTCTGAATTTTAAAAGATGTATAAAAACTTTAAGACTGCAGTAAAGCCACAAAGAATGGAGGAAGCACTGTAGGAGGAGAAGAAGTCTGAGGAAAAAGGCCAGAGCGTGATTCTGTGGGATACTGAAGCATTAATGTATACGAAGGATTCTCACTAAGGACCATGGGAGAAGGTCTAGAGTCCAAATATGAAGACTCAGAATACCAGGCTGAGCAGATGAAAGAGACAAAATGAGGGGGTGATCTACAGAGTCAAAAGCAGCACCAAAGTCAACAGAAATAAATAAGGAGGAAATGCAAATTGATTTGGCAAAACTTAAGTCGCAGTTTGGGCGCTTTCTTCTCATCCCCAAACACGTAGCCTGTTTACACCCTTCCTCTGTGTGCATGTTCAACTGGATGCTCTTCAACCCAAAATAGTCCCATAAGATCCCCAGAGCGCCCACATAATCCACGAACTATTACAGTGGCTGCCAGTGAAGATTAAAGAGAAGAGAGGGTGGGCCGATAGTTAAACTGTGTTCCACAGGAGAGTTAGGACCAAATGTGTCATAACCAACAACCACAAGGGCTGCTTTTCAAATATGCTGGTTCCTGGACACTCCACCCCCTCTACCACACACACACATACACACACTCTCTGTCTCTCTGTCTCTGTCTCTGTCTCTCTCTCTCTCTTTCTATCTCTCTCTATCTCTCTCTCTCTGCCCCTCTTTCCTTTTCTTCTCTTGCCGTCCTTCTGAATCAGACTCAGTAAGAGTGAGGTCAAGAATTTGATTTTTGAACAAAATCCTCTGGTAATTTTTATCTCTTTGAAGACCGAGAACCTCTAGGATTAGTCTAACCACTAGGTGGCACTAACTTCCACGGCCATTGTACTCTTTCTAGTCCAGAACTGTGTGCTCTGGTAGAATTAAAGTATTTGATAATATACTAGCTACTGTCTTTGATAAGAATACAGATTCTCCTTCTTTCATGCTCTTATGAGTAACAAGCAACCAAATTTTGCTTAACTTATTACTGATAGTACTGAGGCCTGTAACTTCTAGAAACACAGGAAAAAAACTACATAAAACTCCTATAAACTTAAAAAAAAATTAAAACATGTTGGTACCATCATTCTGTAGAGCAATAACACAGTAAATCCACATCCTCGTCTTTACTCTTCAGAAAATCCACCAAGTACATCCAAGAAGAAATTCAAACATTAGTTATAATAAAAATTAGAAAGTTTAAATTATTCTTCCCAAAACTTCAGTCATTTTCATTCCACCTTCACATTTTTTTCAACATCTGAGCACCACCATGTAAGCCTCTATAATTTCTCTTATATCCAAATACACTTGTACTATCTTTAAATAACTTTTTTAGGTACTATAATAAGTACACAGACTGCAGCACGACGATCTGAGTTCAAATACCACCTCTGTCACTTCCTTGCTGTGTGATCTTAGATGGTTACTTAACCATTTCCTCAAGTTGAGAAGAATGAATAAATTAATGTATATAAAGTACTAAGAAGAGCATCTGGCACATAATGATATCTAAGTGTCGTCTATAATTATTATGTATATTACTTGTGTGAATAAAAGATATTCTTAAAGACAGAAGTGTCTGTTAATCAGTTGTAAAAAGGAAAATGAATCACTGTAGGGGTGCCTTGCTGACACGGACACATGTGAGGTACTGCCAAGGTACCAACCAACCCTGATCTTTGAGAGAGAGTTCTTTGCTCCAGAGAGTCCCTGACATATATGCTCCAGTGAGTCAAACAATCTGGGCTCGAATGCCGGCTCTGTCACTTACTAGGTGTACAAAGATATTGGCCAAGTTATTTCTCTGTGCCTCCGTTTCTTCATCTGTCAAATACAGATAATAACATCTCTCACACAGAGTTATAATGGTGTTTGAATGAGATAATCCACATATAGGTACTTAGAACAGTATATAGACTACATTAAGTAGTCCATAAATTTTCACCCTTATTACGACTTCTTCACTTACTTCCTAGATGTTGCGGCAGCAATTCACATACAGAAGTTCAGAGCTACGCTTGCAAACGCTATAAACATGAAGTCATCAGTGAAGTCAGCAGTCTCCCTTTTTATTTCCCTAAATCACTGCACAGAATAATAATAGGTCCTTGGTTTATTACACTTGCTTATCCTATATACTGTTAAAAATAAGCCACAACTTTTACAAAAGGAAATTTTATTTTAAAACAGTAGGTGGTGCTACAAGCTCTTACAGGCCACCAGATTTGATGGTGCAAGTGTAAAAGTCCATTTCTTTCTATATTTATTTGATCTTGCCTAGATACTCTTTAACCAATAGGTGATGGACGCTTGGAAGTCTCTCAGTAGTAGACTTCTGCTATTTTTAGTCTGCCTTATTTTATCAGCATCTTTAGGTAATAACTTCTCAAGATGTGCAGTCTTAATACATGGCTAAGCCAGAGTGCTCCACAGCCCACTCTAGATCTTGCCTCTTACTAACCTGGTACAATTCATGGGTAGGCACATGGCCAAGGCTCAACCAGTCAAAGTCTCTCTGCTTGTACACTGAATATTACAGGAGGGATAGAAAGACTGAAAAAAATCAGAAGGAATTCATTAGTTCTAGTGGTTGTACCAAAGACCTTTTAAAGTTGCTTTAGTTTTGTATGTTCTAAACAGATATTTAGTCTTGATTGTGAGTTCTACCGTATATATGCAATAAATTCTCTTTTGGATTAAGTCAGACAAAGTCAGGTTCTGTTCTCTACAAACAAAAAACCCTGATGCACACTCCTGCTGTTATGCTTCCAGATGGTTAGCTGTATTCCTCTAAGGCTGAGTACTCAGATTTAACCAGGCTGTGCAGACTGGTATAAAAAGGGAGGCAATGTTAATAGTAATCATGGACTAAGCACCAGCTAGATGCTAAGCCTATTATATCCATTTCATAGACAAGCAAATGGAGGCTTATCAGAGTTAAATAATCTACCTAAGGCAAAAACTTGCGATTAGAAAAGCCCTAATTGGAACCCAGGTCTTTCTAACTCCAAGCCAGAGCCCTTACCATTCTGCTCTTATACAGAGAGGCTAGAAAGCAGTAGTAATGGATTCAGAGCTAATATTCTATATATAGTCTATATGGGCACTAAGGAGGTGATCAGGAATATATATGCTGACTGACTAAAACAAGAAAATGTCTATAAACAAAAATAAATGAGGCAGAAATTGAAAAAGTTAATATTTTCAGGTAAAAACTATTGTTTTATAAGATCAAACTACTATCCAGTTTACTGACGAAGCATCTGAACAAATAGAAAACAACGTATTGAATCATTGAGCATTTATATAGAATTGCTTTTTTGTTATTGTCATACCTGAAAAACTAAGGCTTAAGAGTATATAAGATACAAATGATCATATACAACTATTATGGAGTTTAATAAGCTGAAGTTTCTAAAGCACACAATACCCTGTAAAAACTCTATGATTCTCCTCATCCAGAGCTAGAAATCAACTATATAGAAGAAGTTCTTGGATCTATGAATAAAAGCCAAGGCAGATGAGGAGGGCACTCGAGGAACTTAGATGGGGAAAAATTATGTCTTTATTTTCACTAACCTCTAATTTAGCATTAAGAATTACGGACATAGATCATAAATCTGGCATTATTATCAGTACCCATGATTTTTGCCACTAGAAGAAATCACAGATATTTAAATATTAAGTTATAGTGGCTGCGATATTTTGAAATACCATTTATTACTTGGTTACTTCAAAATCACAGCAGTTAATAAATCTGCCACTATATCTTGTTATTTAATGCATTAATAAAGAAGTACATATACTGCTGTCAAAAAAGTTTTTAATAATTTATACTTATATTTCAGTATAATTGGCCTCCTTTGTAATTCTACACTTATGCATTTAAAAACATTCTAAGACTGTGGGTTTCACCAGATTGTCAAAAGGGTTTATGACATAAAATAGGTCCAGAATAGAGAAAATCTCATAAATTTCCATAAAGAGTTTATGACAAAAACTGCTAGCTGCTCACCAAAATCTACATTTGACTCTTTTTCTTGGGCACAGGCTTGACTACATTTCTCAGCCTCCCTTGCAGCTACATGGAGTCATGTGACTCAGTCCCGCACTTTTAAATGAGCAACAAGTATATTTCCATTTTGTTAAACATGGAAGTGTATATCTGCTAGAGGAGTCTGCTTTACCCTCACCAATGGTTCTCAAACATTATCAAGCATCAGAGCCACAAGCAAGTATAATTAAAACATATTGCTTAGCCCCACCCTCAGAACTTTCAACCGAGTAAATCTGGGCTGAGGCTTAGAATTTTTGTTTCTAAGGAGTCCTCATGTGCTGCTAATGCTGCTACACCATGACTACAATATGAGAATCCCCCCTCCAACTCATGCCATCTCCTGCCCCCTACTCTGTGGTTAGTGAGTAATCATTGGTCATTATGACACTGTTCTCCATTGTGCTGTGTGCAATGAGACCCTCAAGATTAAAGCAACTTTGCCCTTTGTGGTTTTAATAATTCTACATTTAAAAAATGGCCATTGAAACCAACATCAGCTGGATAAGAGAATAATGTATCCAGAGCAACCTTTCTCTTTTCAGAGAGAACATATTCCCTGACAAATACAGAATAATGGAGCAAAATATTACCTTTTTAAAGTCTCGTTTTCCAAAAATTAATCATTCTTTAGTATAGATCACTGGTTTCTGGAGGAATGATGACAGCAAAAAATCCATTTTTAATCTTTGCAAAGACTAAGGAATTATATAATTTATTTTAGATAAGGTTTTCCAGGTTAGTAATGAAGTGTTTCTTTTATACTGACTGACATAATATCAACTGGTTATCAGTTCTTGTTGATCAGAAGCTCTGACTGGCAATAAGCATTGATGTTTTTTCAAATTGCAAATGAATTACAACTTAAATGCAGTTTTGTAAATAGAAACCTTGTTCGATCTCTTATTGATGTCAATCATTCCCTTTTTGGACATATGTACCTCCACCCACAGTCCCTGCTGCCTGTGGGCATATCTATTTTACACCAGAACCCCACCTCCCAGGAAAGCCAGTGCTTCTCAGACTTAATATGTGTATGCATAGCCTAGGATTCTTATTAAAATGCAGAGTCTGAATTTCTAACAAGCTCCCAGGGGATCCCAAGGTCGTTGGTCTGCAGAGCAAACTTTGGGTAACAAGGATGCAGAAGGCCTAATAGAAACTGTTTGGCCTTTATATAGATTGAGAGTAACAGTTAGAACCCATGGTCGAGAGAGAAAACTCGTTGATAGCAAAAGAAAAAGCAGCAGCTAGTGGAGTAAATCTGAGTCATATCTCTAGCATTGCACTGCAGCGAGGAGACCTTATAGCCACAATCAAATCTCAACTCTTATCTCTGCGAAGCCAGACCCTATAACAGGTCTTTTTCTTAAAGCCCATTAAATTACACGTATATCTTTACAACATGCCTTAAAATGCAGTAGGTCTCTGATTCAACACCCAAATGAGCCTAAGACACAAAATATGGCCTCCACGGCAGGAATAAGAGAAAGAATAAATGGAAACTTTGAGGTTGAAACCATGTAAGAAATAGCATCTTTTCCTTTAAGGAGCTTGAAGTGCTTTTTAATTACGACTTAGATTAACCTAAGCAAGGATCACAGGGTACACTCAGAAAACTATATTTTCTCTCCTGGCTGTCCTTCAAACCCACGATAAGGGGTTAGTTTTCTCCCACGCCTACATAAAATCTTGGGAAGAGTCTATACTTCTTCTGGTCATTTTCGGATAATTAAAAATTCCTCTAGCTACTTCTAGTCACAAAAACAGTGCCATTCCAATGAGGTCATATCACTCCTCCTAGAATCCTCTTAGACAGAGTTTAAAGAGACTCCAGGGTTTTCTCCCAAGAGATCCCTAGGAAATACTCGTGTGTCCTTTGCCCCTATACATCCTTTGCCCAATGCGGCCACCTCTGCTCACTCCACCATTAGAACAGCTAGCTAGACACTGTCTCTGGTCCTTTGGAATTCGCGCACATGGTCTGGTCCCAGCCTTGGCACACAGATTCTGAGGACACAAGTCAAGTTTTCCTAGTGGTTTCCTAAAAGTTGCTCTCACTAAGCTTAAGAGGGCTTGGGGTGAGACAGTAAATTGCTAAGAAATTTTCTAGTCTCTAACTCATGAGCTATTCGATAGCTCAGTTCTTCAGTCCTATTGCCACATTCCAAGGGCTCAATGTCACACATGACTAGTGGTTACCGTACTGAACAATGCAAATGAAACATTTCCATTATCACAGAAAGTTCTATTGAACAGCATTGCTCTAACTTCTCCTAACTGAATCCTCAGCCTGTATCCATATAGTCTAAAATTGTTGATGGATGGCTATAAATGTCAGTGTAGGCTACCTGTTGTAGCAAGCAGTAACAAAATCTCAGGACCTCTATGCAATAAGAGTTTGTCTCACTCATGGCATAGTTGCACATGGGGCAGCAAGTAGAACAGGTACTCTGTCCCCAACAGCCAGTTAGGACACTAGGCACCTTCCATCTTATGGCTGGTTAGGTCCTCAGTGTCCTCTCCACTCTGCTGATTTATGCAAAAAGAGCCAGGACTGTATGTGGATGGTTTCAGTGGACCAGGCTTGCAAACAGCACATATCACTTCTTACATTTCATTAAGTAGAGCTCAGTCACACATCCACCACCTAACTGTAAGAGAAGCTAAAAAAACGTAGTTGAGGTCATGTGCCCAGAAGAAAAGAACACAGATATTGGTGAGCAACAGCACACTCTGCCACAGAGTTAGAGGCAAAACCAATTTTATAACCATCTCCTCAGCGAGTCCTACACAAGGGTCTAACTCTTCCCTCGGACAATGAGACCCTTACCAACTACAGTACTTGGGGCTTCAGGAAAAGAGTTCCATTTACACATCTTCTTACACAGCCAAACATAATTTAAGCCCCATTTATCTAACACTTTTCAACACTGTTTAACTAGTTAGCTGGTTAACTACAACCAACTCTAACTCTTTATACTTGCATAAATATTTTTTAGTTATCAAGCACTCCCCATGTGCCAAACACTGCGTATGTATGCATCGCCTCATTATATCTTGTAATATTTCTAGGAGGTAAATACTATTTTAACTGCCTATTTTACAGATTTAAAAAATAGACACTTAGAAGTTTGCCTAAGACTTAACTAAGTGTCTGCCCTAGGATGGAAACTCAGGCAACCTGACTTATGCTCTCCATCAGGGGTCAGCAATCTATGGCCTTCAGACCAACTCTAACCCACTATTTTTGTTGGCCTTTTACAGAAAAACTTTGCCAAACCCTGCTTTACAGGAACCCATAGGGCCTTGAGCACTCTGCTTCTATCACAGACTGAAAAGTAATTTTGACTCGACGTTTTGGTCTGTTAATCTATACTCTCTATCGACAACCTGGTTTGTGAAATATAAGGTCAGCCTAATTTCGCTCTAGCAGCTGTGTCTACTCCATCTGTCTGTGGTTTCACAGGCAGATTAAACAACATCTGTTATGTTGTTTTGTCAAACACATAGATGATACTACCAAAGGATGCCCTTGAACTATTTTTCTAAAAATGAGTATGCCTATTCCCTGATGATATTTTATATTCGGACTGTCGTTACCACGCAAAAGATTTGCACAAGTTTACCAGCTCTACCACTTTTAGTACAACAAGGTTCACACCTTCACCCTACCTACCTTTGTTTTTGTTTTTAGAGATAAAGCCATCTGCACAGAGTGACAGTGAATTTTATGGGCAGTGGCTGTCCAATAAAGGCTTAATCTGTTAAAACTGACCTATTTTGTGTTAGATGAAATTCATCGACATCATGTTTTTTATCTAAATGAACCATAAAAAGAAAATAAATGTGCTTGGCTTTTAAGAGACTCTCAGAGTATGGAACCCCCACTGCATTCATATTAAAATCAAGTTTAAAGTAGCATAGAGATCTACTGTACACAAAACTATACCGAAAACATTTTAATGAATGCTGTGGAGCACCACTCAAATCTCAGCTTCATGAGGCCAGTGCTCATTTCTCCATCTGCTAGGACTGGTCGCAGCTCCTGGCTTTTAGCTGAATCCCTACATGGGAATTACCCTCAGCCTGAGAGCTAGCTAGTTGCCTGGCCCAGGGTCACAGCCACTCCCCTAGGGCCAATCCTGGTCAATGAGAAAAGGAATGTTTTCCTCTATTAGAAGCAACTCTTCAGAGCTTCTCAGCTCCAGAACTTCCTGTGGGATCAGCTTGAGGCCTCTGCTGTATAAGCATCACAATTCAACTTCTCCCTCTGCCCAATCCTGCATCCCTCCACTCCCTTTAAGTCTTATTCTGAAGGCACTCCTCAATCAATATCCTGCACAGAATCTTCATGTCAAAGTCTATTTCCTTTGGAAGGTGACCTGCAACAAACATGATGTCTGATTTCCTGAACAGTGCCATCGATAACTTACAAGCCAAACACACAATGTCAGTACAGCAAAAAATTGGGCAGGATAGACATCAAAAACAGGTAGCAACAGGATACAGAAGCAGCAGCCATCTGGAGAAGTTGGGAGTAGACAGTTCTAGAGGAAAGCCGAAGCTCCACTCAAAGCTAAGGGGCGAGAGTAAAGAAGGCTGCCTGGGAAACAGGAACAGCAAGCAGCCAGAGCTCAGTGCCTCTCAGCAACGCAGCCCCAGCCTGGGATACAGACAGTCATGCGCAACGACAGGCTCTATAAATAGCAGAGCAACGAGCAAATCATAACCCAGCCTTCATAATTACAGGCTGAGGGGTCTTATGGATGATTGTGTATATGTGAGCACAATCTATTTGCATGCTACCAAGCTACCCAAACTTACAGGCAATATCAGTTGCAACCATGTCTACAGATAAAAAGTCACAGTTTATAATATAAATATGTCAGAGATGATATCTTTTCCGAGATAAGAAATCTAAAAAATAGAAAATAAGGAAACATGTTTTATAGGTGTTTACAACTTGCCAATTGCAAACACTGAGCGCCAATAGCACCCGAACAGCACTATTTCTGAAGTGGTAAATGGTCACATTAAGTAAAGGCCACAGAGACCAGTCATAAGAAGGAAGGCACCGTGGTGGGGAGAGGAGGTGGTGATGAGAGAAAAGGGGCCACGGAAAGCGCACAGGGAGGAAAGGCAAGGGAGATGGATAGGGCTGTGTGATCTACTGTGCAGCAGAAAATACGGGGATGGGGGCGAGATGAAAAAGAAAAAAAGGATAGAAAACAAGTAAATAAGAAAGGTTAAAAACAATAGCATGCTAATTTGCAACAAGTCATAGCAAAGTCATAACAAGTGGACACTAAGTCTTTTTCAAGGACATCCTTAAGTGCCTTTCAATATCCATTATAAAATCAGAGTCTTTGACTATAGTCAATTTATCACACGATACATCAGAAACAACTTAAGACACAGAAGAGGACAATGGACTAAGACCAAGAAGTCGAATGCATTTGCAAACTGACCTGCTAACCCTGTACATAAAGGAAGAATGGGTGGTTAAAGGAACCTTACAGCTACGGCTATCTCAATGGCATTCCAACAAGCTCTTCTCAAGTAATAGCTTACTCTTCAGGTCCAACTTAATCCCAGTAAGATATAGTTTCTATGAAAAATTCCTAAACTGAGTCCAACACTACCATGACTCAAGCAAGGTAGATGGGGCCTCATTATTTCAGGTGGCAGACGGGTAATGGGAGCAAGTAGCAAGCCAGGGCTGCTAAGGGTCTTGAGTAAGCATAGGGAAGAGCAAATGAGTCAGCGAGCCATCAGAGGCTCCAGGCATCAATTACTCAAAGCCAGACAGAGGAACATTAGTGCACTAAATGACTAATTCAGGCTGAACAAGACCTGGGCGGCCCCATATGGGGTAGATGTCCCAAGACCCATGAGTGCCCTCCCTATTGCTCATCTTTCCCCTACTCCTGAACCTCCCCCTGGATCGAGCAATGAAAAGGCATATGCCCTCCATTTGGCATCTGTTCTGATTGTTAAATATTTTGAACATCATCCCTGCTAATGTTTACAGCAAACTAAAGCTACTCAGACTTTTAAGATAAAGTTCAGGTCAGGATTTCAAGTTGCAAAGGTAGGCAACAATCCTAAAACAGGAAAGCAAGGTAGTCATTTATTGAGCCCCCAGGCCAGGATTGTGGGGACCAATGCTTGCCAAACTCACCATCAAGCCCCAGGCACAACGGCTATGAAGCAAGTCTAAACATACCACTGGACAGAGGCTTCCAGCACACACTGCTCTAATCAGAAATGTCTCAGAAACATCGACGATCCCTACTGAGGACACACGGAGCAGGAAGGACTGGTCATTCCTGCCCACAGCCTGGAGGCTGAACCTTTGCCCCTAGAGAGACTGACTGAATATATATTTGGTCTGTGTTCAAGTCTTAAATGCTTTTCCTGGCTGCACACTCCCTCTCAAAATTTGCTTACTCTGAAGACATACTCATCAGCAAGAAGAAAAATAAAGTTTTCGCTACCTAAAATCTTTTGATAATTTAAACCGAGAGAGAGAAAAAGGAGTAGAGAAAATTAAGAGGACCAGGGGCCAAACACAGTTTAAGTCAGAGATTTGCGTGAAACGTTGTGGCTAGTACACATTGACATTTTTCAATTGTTTATTTTTGCTCTTCCACATACATCACATGGACCTCAGCAAAACCTCTGCGTTTGAAGTCACCTTGTGTCCATTCCTGTTCCTAAGATGTTATCGAATAGTAGCTAAAAGCTTTAAAGATTTTGTTACCGTCTCTTGCAGTTATTTGGGCGAGAGCTATGGACTTTTTAACCTAGCTCATATGATCCT
Source organism: Rousettus aegyptiacus (assembly GCF_014176215.1). Classification (NCBI taxonomy): domain Eukaryota; kingdom Metazoa; phylum Chordata; class Mammalia; order Chiroptera; family Pteropodidae; genus Rousettus; species Rousettus aegyptiacus. The sequence continues at coordinate 110,282,498 of NW_023416284.1, forward strand.
GTTGACTTTTTCCAGTAGATGGATTTAAGTGGTGTTTATTACAATGTGGCTTTTTTTTTTTTTTTTTACAGCATTTATCGCAATTTGGCTTATCTAACATTTTTTTCGTGGATATGCGGGCAGAGACATGCTCCTTTATCCTTGGTATCCTTCGTTGTTCCTATTTTTAAATTTTTATTTTATTATTAGTTTCAATTATAACAACATATCAGTTAGACATTGATATGGTTTATAAGCGATCCCCCTGATAGTTCTTTCTCTTCTCTGGCTCTACACCTAGCCATCATTGTTGCTATTAATATATTTTACGAAGCAGAGTCTCATTACATTTGTTTTGATTTTTCTTTTCTAAATATCTATTTGCCTAAAAATTTCAGAAAAAAACAATCAGAAACTCAAATCCACCAAAAAGAGTATATACCACACTTACTTTTATCAGACTATATGAATGAGTGCCTTTGTTTTATACCTCCAAATACATTCCTCCATAGCAATAACTGTAAAATTAGTAAATGATCATCCTGATTTTTTCCCTATCTTTATACAGATATTTATAGATATATAAATAAAAGTTTTTAACAGAAATGAGATTTTACATATTGTTTTAAATTTTTCTTTTTTATTTAATAATAATATAAATAGCATTTCAGAGGCGCATTCTTTTTCACGAGTGAATAATTTTCTAGTATATGGGTATGCCATACTTTAACTATTCTCCCAATTATGATTTGGGATATTTCAATTTTTTCTATTATAAATAGTGCAATAAACAAGACATATAGATATTTATATATAAACCTTTACTTAGAAATGGAGTTGCCAGGCCACAGAGAAATCATACTGCAAAGACACTACAAAATTTGTCTCTAAAAATACTGAACCAAATTACATTTCCAGCAACACTATGAAAGTGTCTGTTTAATCCTATTCCCAATCAACACTGAATAGTATCAATCTTATTTGTTACCAGTCTGATGAGTGAAAAACTAATCTTAATTTGCATATTTATTAGCAAAGTTGGAAATCTTTTCATATTTTTATAAGCCATTTTTTTTGTTGTTTTTCTCTTTGAACTGTCTGTTCACATCTTTTGCTCATTTTGCCATAAGTTAAATGTATTTGTCAAACTGATTTTTTGGAAGCTTTTTATGTAATATAAATACAATTATTTGCTATATATGCAGTAAGTATATTTGCCTAGGTTGCAAACTTTCACTTAATCTTATTGTACAGAAGTTTATAATTCTTTTATTCAAAACTGCCAATCTTTTTCTTTATAATTTATATAAATTTTGCTTTTTTCTAGAGTTTCTCCCAAATGCAAGATTATAAAATGTTCTCCGATATCTTCTTCTTTTCCTTAAGTCCTTTAATTGTACATTTATAATCTGGAATTAATTACATGTATATTTTTAATCTGTCTGAAATTAATTTTAGACTACAGTGTGAGGTATAGACTAATTTTATCTTCTCCCAAGTGGGTAACATCATCCATTGAATTATCCTTTCTTTCTCCAAAGAGTTTATTTTATCCATTTTTTATTTTTTAAATAGGTCTATTTTTTATTATAGAAAATTTCAAAATATAAAAAGAAAGTAGAAGAGTATAAAGAACTCTAAGTACTCATCACCTAGCTTCAACAACTATCATTCCATCTCTATGGATTCAAAATGTTATTTTAAAATGTTATTTTTATTATTTACTAAACCTCTACATATACTTGTATATATATCTGAACACTCTATTCTGTTCCAATAATTAGAAGCTGAATCAACAATAGGGAAAAGTTATAGTTATAAGTTAAATAAATTATAAATTACAATTAAGAAAAGCTAAGAAAAAATAATATCAATAGGTACACCAAAATTTCTAAATTCCTAAAATACTTAGGAATAAATTTAAACCAGTGAAAGACCTGAACCCTGAAAATTGTAAGACACTGAAGACATACAAATAAATGGAAGTATATACCATGCTAATCAATTGGAAGGATTAATATTGTTAAAAAGTCCTTACCACCCAAAGCAATATACAGATTCAGTACAGTTCCTACAAAAGGGCAATAGGCTTCTTCTCAGAACGAGAATGACTACTCCTAAAATTTATATGGAACTACGAAATGCCCTGAATAGCCAAGCAAACCTCAAGAAAGAAAGAATGAGGTATCACACTCCTAATTTCAAACTACATGACAAAACTATGATCATCAAAATAGTACGGTAATGGCATAAAATCAGATATATATACATTTTTGGGCTATTTTATCACATTGAGATATCTACGTAGTTCAGAATATCTCAATGTGATAAAATAGCCCAGAAATAAACCCACACCTATATGGTCCATCAATCTGACAAAGGAAACAAGAATATACAATGTATATTGTAAACAGATGGTAAAGACAGCCTCTTTGATAAGAGATGCTGGGAAAATGTTACAGACACATGCAAAAAATAAAGCAAAATTAAACCAACTTCTTACAGTATATACAAAAAATAAATTCGAAGTGGATTAAAGACTTAAGTTTAAGACCTAAAACCACAAAACTCCTGGAATAAAACACAGGCCGTAAACTCTTTAGCATTAGTCTTAGCAACATCTTTCTGGATATGTCTCTATGAGCAAAGGCAACAAGAGAAACAAAAGAAACAAATGGGACTCCATCAAACTACAAAGCTCTACACAGTGAAGAAACCATCAACAAAATGAAAGACAACCTGCCGACTGGGAGAAGATAGTCACAAATTACACATCTAATAAGGGCTTAATACCTAAAATATTTAAAGAACACATACCATTTAACAGCAGAGAGACAAACAAGTTTAGAAAGGGGAAGAGGACCTGAACAGACATTTCTCCATAGAGGACATACAGATGGCCCGACAGACATATGACAAGATGCTCAAGGTCACCAATGAGACAAATGCAAATTAAAAGCACAATGAGATATCATCTCACACCTGTCAGAATGGCCATCATCTATAAATCAACAAACAACAAGTGTTGGCTAGGATGCAGAGAAAAGGGAACCCTCATGCACAGTTGCTGGAAATGTAAATTGCTACGGCCACGTGGAAAATAGTTCAGAGGTTCATTAAACAATTGAAAATAGAACTATCTTATGACCTGGCAATTCTACTTCTAGGTATTTATCTAAATACATCCAAAACACTAATGCAAAAAGATACATGCACCCTTACGTTCACTGAAGCACTATCTATAATAGCCAAGACATAAAAGCAACCTCGGTGGAAAAGGATAAACAACGAGATAAAAATGACGTGGAGCATATATACAATGGAATATTGTTTGGCCATAAAAAAGAACAAAATCTCACCATTTGCGACAACATGAGTGGCTCTAGAAAGGATTATGCTAAATGAAATAAGTCAGACTGAGAAAGACAAATACTACATATGAGCTCACTTATTCTATGTTGGCTCTAAAGAACAAAATAAATGAATAAAACAGAAACAGATTCGTAGATAACAGAGAAACAACTGATGGTTGCCAGAGAAGGGAGAGGGGGCGGTTGTGGGTCCAGGTGAAAAAGGTGAAGGGATTAAGAAATACAAAGTGGTAATTCCAAAGTAATCATGGAGACGTTGTTAAATTTCAATGCAAGAATGATTGTTGATTTAAAAACTGAGTAAAATAAAAATAGAAGGAAAATTTCCTAAATGTTAAAAAGATTACCTATCAGGAATTAACAGTAAACATTATAATAAATGCAAAATATTAAAAGCTTTACCATAAAGTGAATTCAAGACAAGGGTACTATCACAATGATTTTTAAAAGTCTAGGTTATAACACATAGACTGGGACAGAAAAGATAAGTAGTATTTAGGGAAAAAGTCAAAGTTATCATTTACGAATGTGACTGAGTATCTAGAAAATCTAAGCAATCAATTAAAATACTGTCAGAAATAACTGAATTTGGTAAGAAAAAGATACAAATACACATACAAAACTCATCTATACATACACACTTGATATATACACTTGACTGAAATATTAACAACTGGCTTATTATTACAGTTCTCTTTTCCAATAACCAGTCTTGTAAATAGTAGCTGCTTTTTCAGGAATCTTTGATTTTTTTCTCCTAGATCAGATGGAGGCACTGGGCCACTGGTAAACAGGCCCATGGGGGAAATGGAGAGAGGAAGCTGTGACATAGCATTTGCCAGTTAGCTTCCATGGTATAAATAGTTCCATCATGGCCATAATGTCACAAAGCACAGAATTGGAAAGAGATGCATACAGCTATCTGGCTCTCCCCAGCTGATGGGAGCCAGTTCCAGATCGTCACTGGATGGAGATTGATTTTGTACTTTTTATATTTATGTTTATATGTTTACATAAATGTATACACATACACACACAATTTTTTTTTTCTGTGTTCAAGGATAGCATGAGGACATTCTTAACATGCTTAAACAACAAAATCTGAGAGGATAGTGTCTTGTTGACACAATATTGTTTCTTCTCAGTTTTGGTCATCTTAGGTTTCTATTAATATTCTTTTGTAGTAGAAGAAATCTGATGAAGGCTATAAATTAAACTTATCTAGAGAGCTAGACTTTTCAGCACTGAAAATGTACAAGGTCCTATTTTCTCATTTTCAAACACATATGTTGCTTATTTTAATTCGATCATCGGAAGTATGGGCTACATCCACAGTACAGGATGGTCTCTCATTTCACCATATGTTATTAACCCCAAAATTTCCTAAATTACTTCTTATTCACAGTAAAAAGAAAAAATTTAAGGTAGGCTAAAATGAGAGGCTGTGTTATTGTGGGATGGAAATGGACTTGATTCTGCTTACCCCTTGTGTGGTTAGAACACTTATGACAAAGGAGTGTGAAAACTACATTCCCATGAGCATTGTATGAAACATGCAAAGGGGCTATCATTTCTATATATAGCCATTAGAGTTTAAAGAAAAATCTAAAGTACAAATGCTTCCTTTAACAACGACAAAAAAAACTATAATTTAATATTATTTCATGCCAAACTTTGGTTGAATTGGTTTACATTCTATTTATGTCTGCTTTTTTCACAGGAATTAAGAATAATTGACTTGGGCACCTTAAGAGTTGGCTAATTTCAAAAGCTTTCTTAGTATAGTACTGCTGGACCAATAGGTCACAAAAATATATATATAGTCAAAATAGCATGAAATAGAAAGAGTGTTACTTTCCCATTAAACTCTGCAGAGATTGGTAAAGCCAGCAGTCACGAGTCAGAATTCACCCTCGTCTTCTCATAGATGGCAGAAGATGAGAAAAGGAGAAAGGCACGACCTTCGCACAGTGCCTGATGATGGGAGATGGGAAGACCAGAGGGTACAGAGTTTAGGACAGAGGAAGAAAAGGAGAAAACGCCAAGAAGAAAAAAAAAAAACACGCGCACAGAAGAGTTAAAGAATAAGGGAGATATAAAGGCCTGGGTTATGACCTGGGCCTTGGCAGGGCCTTGGCCCCTCCTTCTTCGCCACCCCCAGAGTTTTGAAGCGTTGAGCTAAACCCTGTGCTGCTAGAACTCTTACTGGAATCCAGTGTGCATTTATTTCAAGGAAAGGAGGCAGCAGTGGTCTCCACACTGTTTACCCTTCTGAGAAAAGGAGCATCTCCCTGGGAAGGACATGCCAGCCGGAGAGACAAAAAGATCAATTCCTCCTGGTTTCTATCCTGTATCCACGTTCCGCACTCCCTAAAGGAAGACAGAGACGAGCTCTGCGGGATAGCAATGAAGGCACTCACGTTGATTTACAGGTAAAAGCCTTCGTATATCACAATTGATAAAACTAAACAGTCTTATCAAAAGGAATAACATTCTTGAAGTAAAGTTATAAGATCAACAAATTTATACTGTCACTGTCAAATAATTTTTCCTCATTTGGGGGTAATACTTAACTCTTTAAACAGATTAATTTTAACTATTAAGCATAGTTAAAATTAATAAGCATAGACGTGTATGTAAATTTCCAAAACTTCCCCTATGCAATTCAGCATGACTAAAAATAGTTTTAACACATCGATGAGAAAAGTAGCACACAAAATATCTACCTAAGAGAGCACAAAATAAAGTGTACATTAAGATGTACTTCGGGCAGGTAACATCAGTGGAGCAGTAAAATAAGGACAGCAATGTTTACATGTTCCTGAATAATTTCAGTGGCTAAAGTGGATCCAAAGAAATTTAAATCCTCCCTTCATCATCCAAACGCAGATTGCCAATTAAAATTTTTCCAGCAGCTCAAGATGGGAAAAAATTCAAGCTAAACATAATCCCATGCTCCATTTATATTTATACTTTCCAGGTGGAGGCATCATGGGAACAGCTTTTATTTCCCTCAAACCCCTCAATTTAATCCTCTACTTTCAGGTCATCTCATCTCCCAACGGATCTATTTTTAGCGTCTTTTATTACTCTCTTTGATTCCCTTATCTCTACTATCATCATTTCCTGAAGCAGGACAAAATTTCCTGACACAGGAAAGATAAACACAAATTTCCTGATACAAAGGTGAATTATTATAAAGGATTTTAGACTTTCACAGCCTTGGAAACTGCCTTTCTAACTTATTCCGATATACATCTTCTGGGTAAGCAGATTTAGAAAGTGTTGCCAGAAAAGCCTCAGCAATATAAATATAAATCAAATAGAAATTAAATTCATTCTGAATAAAAACATTGTTTACTTTCCTACAGTGCAAGTGGATTGTTAAAACCAACCTTTTAGCACCTGATGCATGGTATTGAAGTCCCTTCAGAGTCCATTTACCCATTTGCCATTCATCTTTTCTCCACTTTTACTTGGGTTTCATTTATTCAATAATTCAACTAATATTTTTGAGGCTTCCTATATGCACAGCACTGTACCAAGAATGGAAAACGAAAATGAATACATACAGAACATACCCTCAGGAGCAACCAGTCCAGAGGGGAACATAGGCTAAAAAGCGAGTAATGCAATAAGGATAACACAAAGCAGTATGCTCGGGAGATATTGCTAAGCAATTGAGGAGGTGGTCAGCTCATGGGATGAGGGAGGATAGCAGGAGTATCACTGTGTGAGAGAAGCGAGGGCCGCGGCTTCAAAACCAAGTGAGGATTTAACAGGGTCAAGAGCAAGGAAAGGCACTGAAAATAAATGATGAGCTTGGAGACTAGAGAGATTAGACACTTGAGCAAGGTACTATTTCGTCTTTTCCTCTACTCATTCCAAGGTAGTTAGGTGGTGACCCTGATGTTTTGTTTGTTTTTTTTTTTTTTAAGAAGACTAGAGACTCCCTAAGATTCCTGAGTGGAAAGCTTATTAAATCTGTTTAACTGAATCAATGAGGAAGATACACTCTTCTCACCGTAGTACTCTTATGTCTCGCCTCAGGCATAAGTATACTGAAAGAACTTAAAAAAGAAGACAGAGACACAAAACATAAAGTACCAGGACCCAAGATTCTGCTATGAATATATGCATGATTCTGCTATTAAAATGTAAATATTTCCATGCAAGGTCATATTTCAAAAACTGTATCCGCTAGTATAATAAGGTAACCTCAGCAGGGACTGGCTTCAGAATAGGACAGAAAAGAGGAACAAGCAACAGGGAAAATTACTTAGAAACATAGTAAAATAATTACGAGATGAAAAGGGCACCTGAGACATACTGCCTATTGCACACACACACACACACACACACAAAATGATTTTGGACCAGCCCTGGGACCCACAAAAGGTTTTCTCGACAAGCCCAGCTAATGTAGCATCAAACACCATTTTCTGAGTTAGCTATTCTGGATTCATTTAATGAAACAGGTCTCCCATTATATGATACCAAACCAGCACCACTCCCAGAGACTCTCATAAAGGAATGCCACCAAAACTTAAGAAACAAAAAGAAGATAAAACAATAGCAGAAATCTGAAAAGATTAATAATAAATGCTGTTTGAACTATTCCAGAGCTTAGAAAAAAAAAAAAAAAAAAACAGAGGAAACACAACATTTATATATAGTAAATACAGCATTGAAATAAAAACCTGACATAGATTACCCCAAAAGAGAAAACTTCAGACCAATCTCATGTATAAATTTAATGCAAAATCCTAATGAAAATATCAGCAAGTAGAATCAGCAGCCCATTAAAAGAATACAACATGATGAACAGGGATTTATTACAGAAATTCAAGAAGGGTCCAGGATTAGAAAATCCATTATTAAATTACATGAGTCTAAAGAGAAAAACCACACAATCATCAACCCTGGCACAGAGAAAAGCATTGGGAGGAAAAAAATCAGAAAACAACCTTGATGAAAACGTTCAACAAAATAATAATACATGAGTCATCAGTCTGAGTCCTTTGAGGAAAGCAGAAAGATCATTGGGTATTTTGTACAGAGGGGATTTAATAAAGAGAATTGGTGAAACAAGTACTGGAGGACTGGAACAGCAAAAAGAGGACCCTGAGGTAACCTAGAGATAATAAATGCAGAAAGCAGCTACCACCCACAGAACTGGGGTGACAAAAGGGAAGATATTAGGTTGCAAGAATGTGGGAGCTGAAAGGAGAGGCCCCACAAGTTGTGGGTCAGACCTGTGAGAAGGTCACTCTGCTCAGGTACTGTTAGGTCACCAGGACCTGGGAGGAAGGAAATGCCTCTGAATGGGGGCTCATATCTCTGAGGCGGGGCACTGGTTGGTTGTTGCTGGTATGCCAGCGAAGGGGCTGGAGGCTGAGGAGAGATACTTCAGTGGGGCACCTCTGACGGGAACAGCAAGAGGCGGGAAGTGTTTCTCCCTCCTCTCACCTCCCATGCTCCCTCTTGCGCCCCCTACTGACAGATCCCAACATGAACTGGCTGCCGAAGCCATCTGCAAAGTGTAGTCTGCAGAGTTCTAGCCCCAACACCAGATGAGAGCAGGACAGAGTTTTCACACTCCTTTATTGGACGTATTCTAACCACAAAAGGGGTAAGCAGAAGGGCGAGGTGAAGCTGAGAGACTGAGAGTAAATGACCAGCACAACTGGATACTTCCGAAACATAGTAAAATGTATTTATTTCAAAGCAAAACCAGCTTCTGCTTAAGTGAGAAACACCAAAAACATTCCAGTTAAGTCAGAAACAGGAAAAAGAATATCTACTCTTATTAGTACTATTTAACTTTTTGCCAGATGTCCTAGTCAATACAAACATACAAGTAAAATAAATAAGAAATGCAAAATTTGGAAAGGAGGATACACAATAATCACTTCTTGAAGATGATATTCAATTGAAAAACCAAAGAGATTCCACTGAATTAGTAAAGTACTAGAAACAGTAAAATAATTAAGTAAATTAGCAGATTACAAAATTAAGATAATAAAATCAATAGTTTTCATGTATAAAAACTACAAACTAAAAGAAGGCATAGTGGGGGGGGGGAAGAATCACTTTTAATCACAACCAAAAAGATAAAATACTAGAAATAATCTTAACAAGAAACATGGTAGAACTACTAGAAAAAAACTTCCACAAGAGAAGAGTTGAACTAAGAAAAGCATACCAATTATTACCTAGAACTCAAAATCATAAATATTCAATTTCACATTTAATGTGGTCTCAATAAAAATACTATTTTTTCTTAGAGACCTTAATTCCAATATTCATATGAAAGAAAAAAACAGCCAAGCAAAAGAGCATATCAATAAGAGGGGGCTACAACATAATCCAAATGGACTGTTATGGAGAGCAATACGAGAATATTTATCAAAACTAAAACATATAAACTTTGGACCCCATACTTCTCCTTCTGGGAGTTCATCCTAAAGATTACATTTGCACACATGTGAAATGACTATGGTTTTACACTTAAACATTGCTAATAACAATAAAAGATTAGAAAATTTACAAATGTCATTAATAGGGAGATGGTTAACTAAATTATATTCATATATCCAATGGAATACTATGCAGTTCTAAAAAGTAGCACATACTCTATGGTAAGTTCTCCAAGAAACATCAAACAAATAAAACAAGATGCAAAAGTTTATATGGTATGTTACCGTCCATATAAAAAAGGAGAAAAATTAAATATTTTGCTTTCCTTGTACATAGAAAAATAATTAATGAAAGGATTCACAAGAAACTGAGAAAAGTGATTATCTAGATTTCCTTAAAACTGAGGAACAGAAACAAGCAAGATAAAAGATTCTCACTGATATATTTTTATAATGTTTTAATTGTGTGAATGTTTTGCCTATGTAAAAGTTAAATTAAAATTAAAACAAGTAAGCAATAACATAAAATGCTGCCAAACTACATCTTAAATCCCTATAGCAAAAAAAAATACCAACACACAAAAAGTTTTTCCAGTTACCTTTCTCCACTCCTCTAATCCCATTACTGAAATCTTAGGTAAAGAGCCAGAAAACAAACAAACAAATAATAACAAACCCAATTTACCCTTTGAAGAAAATCAAGACAGAGAGGCTCTCAGGGAAATGCATTTAGAGACAAAGAAGAGAAGAAAGGAAATACTCTCATTAACTTCAATGACTGACAAATTTTTTCTATAATCATATATCACTGTGAGTTAAAAGAAAGAAAAAGAGAGTTCTTCAATGGTCTTATTCAACTTGACTTTATTTTTTTATTATTATTATTGGTTTTTACTATGACAAAGTACAATTTACTTCAAGAATGGCTAGGTGGAGAGCCAGAAGAGAGAAAGAGCAATTAGGAGGATCATTTTATAAACTATATAAATGTCTAACCAATGTATTATATACTTACAACTAATAATAAAATGAAATTTTAAATAAATAAATAATAAAATAAAAAGAGAAAAAAGGACTATTTAGACTTTATTCTTTTTCAGCTTCTGACTAAACAGCATCTCTCAATTAGATGGATTCACTCTTGGTGAGACTGAGCCCTTCAGAACTCATGGCCCAGCGTAAGTTGCCCTCCAGGCCCTAGTGGTCTCTGGATGGATAAGGAAAACAGGTAAAGAAAATGGTAATGGTTTGCAGAGCCTCTGGCATCATCTTGTAGGTCTCAGCACACAGCCTAAGGGTCATTATCCTATCCTGGTTTTTCAGGGCCCTAATCTTGGGATCTATAAAAATAGTTGCAGCAGAATTATTAGGTAGGTTCCAGATGCTAGAACAATTTAAAACAAGAGTTAATAACTTTGAAGAGGAAGGTAGCTTGAAGGAAACCCAGGTATATCCTCTTTACCTTTTATATAGGTGCACTCCCCACACATATCAAATGTTTTTGTGAAAACATAAAAGAAATAAAATGTGCAGAAGTCATATGAGAGATTTAGGTGTCAGGCCTAAAAATTAAAATATAAGATTAAAAAAATCCTGTTACAGGTCCTTTTGTGTATACAGTCTTCAAGAACAGTGTTCCAGAATTTCATACATGTTCTTTGCTTTTTTTTTTTTTTTTTTTTTTGCCCTACATAATAAAAACATTATAGATGGGCTTAAATTCATGGAGTATCTGTTTCAAGCTAAAAGCAGACTCTCTTGCCTCACCTGGTGATTTTTTTTGTCTCTGTCTATAGTGCATTAACTGTATGAGATGCTATTTCCTCATCATCAGAATTAATAGTCATTTTTCCAATGTTCATCCATATATATCAAAAAGATACAAAAAAGCAATAAAATATTCAAATAATTGCACAAATGCTGCTGAACAACAACAGTAATTTTGCTGAAAGTGATTACAGGAAAGCATCTCTCAAAGTATTCCTTTGTCATGATAGAATGACATAATCCAAAATCCTGGCATAAAAACCTTTTTAGAGGTGACATCAATATACTATATGAAAGGGAAGGTTATATACACAGTCAGAAATTTGAACCAACAAGCAACCCCTTATATTGTGAAATTCAAATTTCAGACACTTCCTGTTACCTCCCTGTGAGTCTTTTATAATCTGGAATTAATTAGGTTGAAGTGATCATCCTCTAATTGTATCTTCGATATGGAAATGGCATTCTGATTGGAGTTGAAGGCAGAAGTTTGGGGGAAGACAGGCAAACAGCACTTTTGAAGCTGCGGGGCACATAGGGGTAGAGCAAGCCTAAGCAAGACCCTGAAGAAGGTGCTCTGGGAAACCAAAAGTCAGGCATGAGAGCAGTAGGTACCCAGCAGAGCAGAAGAGTGAGAAAGGGGGAGGAGGAAAAGAGCAGAACCAAATTTCAACTACTTCGTGTTTTCTCAGGTATGCCCTAGTGACTCCAATTCTCTTACCCACTTAATCCCATTCATCTATTCATCAAATATTTACCAAACATCAAATATTCAACAAATAGTGAGTAAGTATTCTTTCTATGCTGGATACCACACAAGGCTATGGAGACAAGATAAAAAAATACGTAGTACCTGCCTTCCAAAGAGAGATGTATAAATCCTATCTGTTGCCCTCGCCCAGTCTCAGAGTGGAGAATGTTTGGGAGGAATAAGGGAGAATTGTGAGATAAAGAGAAGAAAGAGGTGATGTTTGATCCTCATTTTGAAATATGGGTAGGAATTTCTCTCTCTCTCTCTCTCTCTCTCTCTCCCTCTCTCTCTCTCTCTCTCTCTCACACACACACACACACACACACACAAACACACTGGGTAGAGGAATTCCACCACCGGCAATAACATGAAAACACAGACGGGAGAGTGAACAGACAGCTTGGCCTTATTTGAGTAATGTATGCATAAAAGGTAGGTTGGAGCTGAGCCTGAGAAAGGGTATACTAATCCTGGAAGCAACAGAAGCCATTAAGCAAAAGGAGTGGAAGATCAGATCTGATTATACACAGCTAACTCTGCCAACAGTACAATAAAGGGGAACTGGAAGCCAGAGCCAAGGAGACCAGATAAGAGACTACTGTAAGAGCCAGTTTCTGACTTACGAGCTTTATATCTGTAACTATCACATTTTATTTCACTAGTTTCCATTCATCTTTCCAGCTATTGCTCCTACCATTTATCCTCCAAACAGGTACATTTTTAAGAGTGAATGAGGGCACTAATCCAACAGGATGCTAAAGCAATAGCCATAAACTCAAATTCTCTCTGGTAAAGGAGGTAAAAAAATCTCTTCATCATTGGGGTTGTTTAGCATAACACTTATTTCGATCCATGAAAAATGGCAACTCTTGCTTTTCCATTTATTTTAGCATGTTGGCTATCAATATTTCAGCTCGAGAGGGGAACAGTTCACTATTTGTTGATTATCAGCCTACCACTGCATTTTACACAGTCTCCATTATCAAAATGGAAAGATCATCCATTTTGTGACTATCTTAAGTTGGCTGTCCTCTGCCGTCGAGGATAGTTTTACTGGCCTTCCCAATTGTCAGGTAGTGTGTACTCAGGAAACATAAGTTAAATTGAATATTAACCTTAAAAAACTTAATTAGGAAATGATTTTTTTTTATTAAGCACTCTTCTTATTGTATTGTATTTTGGTTTTATTTTTATCTTTATTTTAAAATTTAAAAAGTTAAACATTTATACAATCCATAAAGTAATCCCCCCGATTACCCTAGCACCTATCTGGCACTATACACAACCATTACAATAATATTGACTATATACCCTATGCTATATAGGAAACTATATTGTCTTTTTTTAAAAAAATTATATTCCAAAGATAAATATTGATATCCATTAAGAGAGTTTCCTATTTCTTTGAATGATATAGATAATAAAGTTACCAAATACATCTAAAAAAGTCTCTTTTTTTTCTAGTTTTCTGGATTATTCCCATACACTCTCCCTATCAGTTGGCAGTATCTGTTTTTCTAAGCTACACGCACTACTTCAGCTTTAATTAAAAGGCCCGTTGCCATAGTTTCTTAAAGAATAGCTCCAGGCATGCTTGAGTCCATTATTTTCTTGAGATTTCTAGAGAGATTACACAGAGTAGTAGCCAGCCAAAATTTCCCAATTTTACCTCCCACCCAGTACAGCATATGATTAAGACATGTAGCTGAGTATTCTAAATATTTTAAGAAAGTCTAAACAACTAGGAATGTTATTTAAAATTTAGCCTTTGGTTTCTTCTGTTCTGCCACATCAGTAGGTATTGTAACCAGCAGTCTCTAGCTTAAGAAAAGACAGGAGACCGAGAAGAAATTCAGCCTTACAAACACACTGCATCTATGGAAAACACCAGCGCATTTTCCTTTCTAATAATACAGAAAATGCACTGTATTTACATGTTACAATAATCACATTGTTTCATATTTTCTGATAAATCAGAAATGTACATTCCAATATGCTTGAAAAAGGAACTCTTAGAAAATAGATTAAATACTGGAAATTCATTTCTTTAAGGATTTCAAAGATTAAGAAGTGGAGTTCAGAAAACCTTATTTCTTAAAGCTAACACTTGATCCCATGTGAGTCCCTACCCCGCTTTCAGATGACAATTACCACTAAGTCCTAAAAAGCAAGCCCAAAGGTTATTCTGCATTTTCAAGGTTAATGAATGTAAATTAACACTGATCCTTATGAACTTTAGAAAAGGTAAATGCCAGTTCAGCTGGTTGTAATTCAGCCCCACTTTCCTGCTTCTCCACAGCTATGAGAATGGACGGCGCAGGTAAAAGGACCAAGGTTGAAATTTCAGCTCTGGAGCCATGTGACCTTGGGGCGAATGATGATTAAATGAGATAGGACATATGTAAAGACAGGAAAGCTCTCAGAAATGGCAGCTATTATCATTTCTCCATAATTAGGTCATCTCCAGGACAAGATGTGGGGCAGGATGAGATCTCACTAGTTTCAGAAGAACCCAAAATCATCCTGCTTCCTTTGACTATCATTTTATAAGAGCTAATATAAACTACTCAGTTATACTGATTTTTCCAACTTAACTATTAAACAAATCATTTGACTTTCTCATTCTGTATCACTAAACTTCCTTTTATTCTCTTTTCTGTACAAGATGAAGAGATTCTAAAAAGCATTTGAGAAATGAAGGGCCACATTTCCAGCTACAAGCATGGGATTAAAGATGCCCTGTGCATGTTAGACTATAGGTATTTACTAAAGAATAAATGCATGCTGAATGAATGAAGGTTCCATTCTGTCATAGCTATTACGCTATGTGTCGCTTTATCTTTCAATTTAATAGGCTTACATATTTTTAAAGATTATATATATTGTTTTCACTGATTCTCACAATGACCTATAAAAAGATATAACAGGTATTGCTATTTTTACTTTGCCCAAAAAGAAAGTGAACCTTGGGAATATTAAGTTTCTTACCCAAGGTAAGCTAAGGAACAGGGCTGGCCTCTAGGTCTTTAACATGTAAGTCAGGATTCTGTCTACCATACCATTCCACTTGGTCAGGATCCCATCCTCTATATCATCAGGCTTCTCACAAGGCCCAATCACTGCAACATGGCGAAGGGAGGCTGAGAAGAATCTCCCCAGGGAGTGTCTATAGCCCCCCCCCCCACACACACACATATTTCTGAATATGCACTTCTTCACTGTTAAACAAATGAAATTGGAGCACATTAGCTTGAAGGATACCTCCTACCACTATGCAGCAGGAAAAAAATTTGAGCTGGAATTTCAAGTTGTAGACTGGACTGGAGACAACTTTGTGAATATTTCTCTAATTATCACAGGTAATTTACAGAACGTCATCTACAACACCTGCCATGCCAAAAACATTACCCAAGGCAAATTTCCATCTGGAAGAGATTTTCAAAAATGATGCCAGTCCTAACAAGATAGGATATCTGGTCATCTTACTGCAGGAGTTCTTAACAGGGGTCTATCTCTATCCTAGGAATCCACAGATAGCACTGCGGGCCTCTGCAGGCACCTGGAAGTACATGCAAAAGAATGTCCTAGGTATGTCTTAATTTTTCTAGAAATATATACACTATAGCTTTCATCAGATTCTCAAAATGCCTCCCAAAAGTTAAGATCTTGCAAAAAGATTTCAGAATAGTAAAAATTAGGCCTCATTGTTATTTAATTTTTAAGATACTAAGTTTTTATTTGTACTGCAAGTTTCTATTACACGGCATTACTTTTTAAAAGCTTGACAATTTCACCAAATCTTCCCAAATATATTTGCAGTTCCTTTAGGATGACTACAGCGCCTTCAAAACAAGAGGCAGTTACCTCCTAGATCTGTCTAAAATTTTTGAAAATGCCTGCTGCCTCCTTCATGCAGCTCACTGCAGAGTGTAGTGGCAGGAATTTACTCATTTGATTTGTTAATGATTATCCAGAGTTGGTCAGTTATTTAAATTTCATGGGCTACTTATTAATGTGAGGGTTCTACTCTCTGTAAATAACATAGTAAATATGATTAAATATACATTGTTTTCTGTAAAGCTCGTAGGTAGTTCTATAATCAATCTATATGGTTTTCAGAAATTGGTGGGAAATCCAGAAAATCTGAAGAATAATGAGATTGGACAAAAAAAAGAAAAAAGTTTTACAAATGAAAATGTATTGAGGTTAGATTTCTAAAAATTCTGTATTATAATGAAATAAATGGACTCTTCAGTATTGCATGAGTTATGTGTAGCATTACACACGTATACCAACAACACACATGTATATCAGCATAGATTGCAAAATGCTACAAGATTTTCTGAAAAGTAAATAAGTAACAAGAAAAAAGCAGTGAGCTTAAGGTAGAGGGGGTATAGACTAATTAAAAACAGATCATGGTTCTAGTTACAATGAAGTTACAATTAAGTAAAATGTCTCCCACTGGACACAACTATACAAGGAACAGAAGATTCTGAAAAGTAAATAGTAGCAATAGACTTGAAGTTTTCAAAAGGCCAGAATTTGAAGTTCTACCAAACAAGTGGTGAGTTTGTCATTTTTACCTCCAGTATCCCCCAGACTGAATGTAACATGGTAGCACAACACGAAACCTAGAACTCGGTACTGAGGCTCAGACAGAAAAAGTTCCAAGAGAAGCCCCCTTACTCTGTCTTGAGGAGAGAGAAAAAGGAATTCTTAAAGATGCAGAGTACAGAAATCCCCCATTTTTTTCTTCTCTGAGTTCTCTTAAGTTCTAGCCTTCAAGCAATAACACGGGCAATGACATTAGAATTCCCAACAGAAGGGGAACCAAAGTTCTTAGAAAAGAAACCATCCTCTCTCATCCCAAGAGAATAGGGCAAATTCCCATCACTTTACCTCTCTCTCTTCCTACCACTTGGCCCTGAATGCAACCATAGTCAGAGACGTGTGTGGCAGAACAGGATAACAAAGCCCCCAACTTTCTAGCTAGTCAAACAAAAAGGAATAAAGTACCAACAACCACATAGAAATTAAAAGGAGTAAATGGGAATACTATTAAACCAACAAATTAGACAATTTAGATGAAACGAACAAATTCCTAGAAAGACACTAATTACCAAACTGATTCAAGAAGAGATAGAAAATCTGAATAGGCATGTAACGAGAAAGAAACTGAATACTAAACTTTAAGTTGATAACTTAAAATAGTCCCATAAAGAAAGCACAGCCTCAAATGACTTCACTGATGAATTCTATCAAATGTTTAATAGAATACCAATAATTCACAAATCCACAGAATAGAAAAAACTCAAAATGGGTCATAGACTAAATATAAGAACCAGAACTGAAAAATTTCTAGAAAAACATAGCAGAAAATATTCATAACCTTGAGTGAGGCAATGGTTTCTTAGATATGACATGAAAAAACACAATCTATAAAAGAAAATAATTGATAAACTGGACTTAATAAAAATTTAAAACTTTTGCAGTTATAAAATACTATTAAGTAAATGAAAAGACAAACCACAGATTATAAGAAAACCTTTGTAAATCATTCATCTGGTAAAGGACAGTATGCAGAATATATAAAAGAAACTTGCAACTCAGTAAGAAGACAGAGTACCCAATTTACAAATGAGCAAAGATTAGTCCTGGTGTGATTCTGCTGTGCAGCTGTTCTCTGGAACAGTACTTGTTTATCTCCGTCCACCTTCTCCCTCACTTCAGAGTGTGCCAACACCCATGAAAGAGTCAATGGACATGGACATGAGTTTCCTGAAACCCCAGAACAATCTTGTCGGTTATGAACTAAAGGCTGCCAAAAATGATCACTTTGAGGTGGGGTAAAGATGAAAATGAGCATCAGTTATCTTTAAGAATAGTCCGTTTAGGGGTTGGCGCAAAGGACAGATTGCACATTGTTGAAGCAGAGGCAATGAATTATGAAAGCAGCCCAATTAAAGTAACACTGGCAATTCTGAAAATGTCTGTAAAGCCAACAGTTTGGTTTCCCTTGCAGGCTTTGAAATAACATCTATGATCTTATGGTTGTGTGTGGTTCAGGGCCTGTGCATATTAATGGACAGCACTTAGCAGCTATGGAAAAAAGATGCATAGTCAGAAGATGAAGAGGAGGAGGATGTGAAACTCCTAAGTATATCTGGAAAGTGATCTGCCCCTGGAAACCGTAGCAAGTTTCCAAAGGAAAAAGCGAAACTTGCTGCTAGTAAAGAAGATGATGAAGATGAAGAAAATGATGACTCTGATGATGAGAAAACTAAAGAGAAAGGTCCAATAAAGAAATCTCCACGACACACTACAGCCGAAACTACACCAAAAAAAAAAAAAATCAAACTAGAATAATAATAATAATAATAAAACTCAAAACCATCAACACTAAGATCGATAGGTCAAGAATCTTTCAAAAACAGAAAAACACAGCAATATCAGAAATAGGGCAGAAAAACACAGAAAGGACCTAGTTCAGTAAAAGACATTAAAGCAAAAATGCAAACAAGTATAGAAAAAGTGGCTTCCCCAAAGTGGAAGCTAAGGTCACTAATTATGTGAAAAATAGCTCCACGTGACTGACCAGGAGGCAACTCTAGATTTCCAGTAGTGGAGGAAGTCTCTTCAAGAAAATAATTTAAACTTAAATTTTTCCATCTTATTTCATTTCTATAACAGTTGATATTTGGCTGTCCTTTTTATAATGCAGAGAACTTTTCTTACTGCATCTGATCAATGTTATCTAGGTTACATCGCCATTGTCTAAAATGTCTGCTGAGCTTTTAAAGATGGGACTCCAACCTTTGCTTGGTTTCAAATATGTAAGGAATGTTATAATAGGACATAGTAGCAATGGTGATCAGACAAATGAAAATGATGGGGAGACAAATACATGCATGTAAAATGAACTCAATATTTTAATAAAGTAAAAATATAAAATTAAGTTAAATATGGGCAAAGATTTGAACATTTCACCAAACGAGATCTATGAACTGCTAAAAAGCACATGAAAAATGCTCAAAATCATTAGTCGTCAGGGAGATGCAACTTAAAACTATAGAAATACCACTTCAGACAATAGCTATTATAGAATAGCTATAATAAAAAACACAAAAGATAACAAGTATTTCCAAGGACAAGGAGAAACTGGAACCTTCCTACATTGCTGGTGAGAATGTTGTAATTGTACAGTCACTTTGGAAAACAATTTGACAATATCTTTAAACATTAAATATAAACTTACAATACAAGCTAGTAATTCTACTAGCATTATTTATAACAGCTAAAAATTGTGGAGGAAATCCAACGTCCATCAATGAATGGATAAACAAAGTGGTATACTCATAGAATGGAACACTATTCAGCAATAAAAATGAACAAAATACTGATATATGCTACAGCATGATATATGTTACACCATGGACGAAACTTAAAACTTAACCTACATGACAGAAGCCAGATGCAAAAGACAACACATTATATGATTCCACTTACATGCGATGTCCAGAAATGGCAAATCTATAGATACTAAAAGTAGATCAGTGGTTTTGAGGGGTAAGGGGTGGGAACAGGATTGACTGCAAACAAGAATGAGAAATTTGTCTGGGATAATGGAAAATATTCTAAAACTGGAAATTACACCTCAAAAAAATGTTGAAAAATTAAATTAGATCTAGAAATTTCAGGTGGAAGTAATTTCCATGTACATGAAAACCAAGATATTGGCCAAGATCATCCAGGGAAAAAAGTAGAAAAAAGCTTAAAGTGAGTTCTTTGGGGACAGTAGACAGCAACAAACAAGAGACAAAAATTGTCTATAATGGACTGCAAAAATGGCCACAATACTATGCAACTCCTCCCATCACGAATCTATTTCCCTCACTCCCCGAGACTTGCTTTGGCCAAAACAATGTTTGAGCAGAGGTACTCTAAGAGTTCAGAGCCTAAACTTCCAGAGGCTTCATGCTCCTCCACTCTTACTGCTTTTGGAATCTGAATCTAACCACATATGAACCAACCAGGGTTGGCTTACTGGAAGAGGAGAGACCAAGTAGAGGAAAACAATGAGTCAGTCAGAAGCTGACTAAAGACACATGAGGTAGTTCCAGCTATGATGAGCCAAGCCTGCCTGGCTCAGATCAGAACAACCCTCATCTGGGCACAGCTCAAACTGCCAATTCCCAGAATTGTGAGCTAAACAGTTAAATGGTTTGTTACAAAGCTTCAGCTGATCAATACACTGAAAAGACATAAATATGACTGATGGATAACACAACATACTAAAAATCTGAGTTTTAAGAATAAGCTTCCTAGGCATGAGAATGAAAAAGCAGTCAACGAGTTTTGACTCAGGTCTGGGAATTGTCAAAGTCATTGTGCAGGGGAACTAACTGCAAAGTGAGAATAACAGTGAAAATTTCTCTATATAGTTGTTTTGGGTCCATAATGAACAGAAAGGCAAGTGAAGGTAAGTCAAAGTGTCGACAGGCCGAAACCTAAGGAAGATTTAGGACTGGAAGTCCTGATGAGGTAAGGATGAAACTCACGAAAAGTTCATGAGGAGGTGCAGATAGGCAAGCATGTGGTCAAAGAGAGCTATTTTAGAATTCAAGATCTATGACTTAGAGCAGTTCTAAGATATGATGAAATAAGCACAGGTTGGATGGATGAATGAATGAATAATTGGAGAGCTATAGATCAATATTTGTCCATTTCATCTAAGCTGTCGAAATTTTTCTGATGAAGTTGTACAGAATATTTTCTTATCCTTTTAACGTCTGTGGGTTCTATAGTTATAGCCTCTCTTCTATGTGTCATAGCAGTGATTTGTGGTTTTTTTCTTTATCAATCTAGCCTAATGTTTATAAACTTTGTTGATCTTTCCAAAGAACCAACTTTGGCTTTGTTAATTTTCTTTATAGTATGTCTTTTCTCCATGTCATCAATATCTGTTCTTATCTTTATTAGCTTTACTCGTTTTATCCCTAACTTCTTAAAGTTGAAAATTTATTAGTTTTTTGACCTTTCTTCTTCCCAAATATAAGCAGTTAAAGCTGTTTTCCTCTATGCACTGCTTTGGCTGCATCATACAATTTTGAGATATTGTGCTTTTATTATCATTTGGTTCAAAATATTTCTAATTTTTCTATGACTTCTTTTTGATGCGTGAATAATTTAGAATCATGTTATTTAATTTCCAAATAAGTTAGATTTTCCTAAAGATATTGATTCCTAATTTGATTCTGTTATAATCAAGAATATATTCTATATTTCGATCCTCTTAAATTTAAAATTATTGTGACTTTTTTTATGGCCCAGAGTATAGTCTGTCTCTGTGAATGCATCACGTAATGATAATATTCTACAGATATCAGGATAGTTGAGGGTTATTAAGATCACCTACATCTTTACTGATTTTGTGTGTGGACAGTCTACCAATTGCTGCAAGAAGAATGTTAAAATCATCAACTGTGATTACAGAACTGTCTATTTCTCCTTCAATTTTGACCATGTTTATTCCACGCATTTTGAAGCTCCATTACTTAAGTACATACACATTAACGATTGTCTTCCTGAACAATTAGCCCTTTAACCATTATTCAACATCCCTCTTTATCTCTGTTGATACTATTTACCTTGCTATCTATTTTATCTGATATGAATATAGCCATACCAATCTTCTTATGCTTATTGTTTGCATCATTTGTTTTTCCACCCATTCACTTTCAATCTAACTGGGTCTTTAAGTGCATCTCTTATATCTAGTCAGGTCTTGCTATTTATTCATTCTGATAATCTCTATTAACTGGAGTGTTTAGTCTATTATTTTTTAATGTAGTGTAAACATAAATAAAAAATAAAACTTGAATTTAAGAGGATAATGCTTTCAATCGGTCTATAATCTTAGTATGTATTATTCAGTACTAATACCCTGCAGCATGTATATTTTATATAATAAGTAGTTGCTCCATAAAATATATTTAAAAAATCAGTCAATAACTAACTAAATCCCATGTAAAATTCCTGACTGCTAAGTAAAGGAATTTTACCTACAGTATAATAGTTCCCTCTACTAATATGTAAAATGCTTAGAATATAGGACATTTACATACATCTTAGTTTTAAAGACTTTAATATTTAAGACTTTGAAGATAATATTGGAATAGTGGCAATTCTAGAATCTTTACCCTATAAAATTGTTCACAACAAGAAAGTGACCAGGCATGAGCAAGGTGACATGCATACCAATAAAGTCTTATTACTTTGTAATTATACATCAGAAAATAATTTTATGAAAAAAACTTCACGAACACCAAACAGTAAATGAAATTAAACTTTTTCTCAGATTTTATGTTATTTAAAATACACTAATATTTCATAGATGTAACATTGTTCCTAATGTTTTCTAACTTTTCATATTTATTCAAATTTTTTCACCAAAGAATAACCCCGTTTACTTATCATCTCTATTAATTCAGGCAAAGGCATGAAATGTGCTTGTTGGAAATGGATAGTCTTGGATCCTGACTTCCATGGTGAGAAAAAAAGGCTTGATGTAATAGTTGCTTTAAAGAGGATAAAGAAAATGTAAGGAAAACCTTGTTTCAAACAATTCAAAGCCTATCTTAGCCTTGCTCAGCCTAGATCAGCCAGAGACCTACAAGGGAGTGAGAAAGAAAATGTTTATTGCTTTTTTTTTTTTTCTGGATGCCATTCTGATTGTGTAATTGTTACAAAGCGAATATATAAAATATATACATATATATTTAATGTAGTTATTGATGTGGTTAGATTTAAGTCTACCATCTTATTTATTTTCAGTCTGCCTCTTGTTGTTGTTGTTGTTGTTGTTGTTGTCATTGTTCTTTTGGTCCCTTGTTCCTTCCTTCTTTGAATCATTTGGATATTTTTTAGAATTTAATTTGGATTTATCTATTATGTATTATTTTGCATTGGTTTCTCTGGGAATTAAAATATGCATCCTTAACTTTTCGTTATACTTAGAGTTAATACACCACTTCATGTAAAATAGAGAAACCTTGCAATCATATAGGAAGTTCATTTATTCTCCTGTACTTCTGTACACTATAGCTGTCAAATAGCTACCTGTTTTATAACCCCTACAAGACGATGTTATAATTTGTGCTTTAAACAATTATATATTTTTGAAAAAAAATTAAGAAGAATAAAATAGTATTCTATATTTACCTTGATATTTGGCATTTCTGAGGCTCTTTATTCAAATTCACCAACACATTTCTCAAAACTAGTTGAACAAAGATTACCAAAGCACATCATTTGGCTCTCAGACATGAACACATAGATTACACATTAAAATTGCCCTTAATTTTTTCTTTTAAGATCATGACAGTTAAAGCAACATCACTTAGCACTAGTCTGATTATAAACAAAACAGAAATCCAGGCACTGGAACTGGATCACAATACTAGCGATAAGGTAAATTGGTTAAAAGATAATTCAGAATATACTTAACACTGATTTTTTTCAGATTATAAATTGAAATGAAAACATTAAATATTAAAACTTTTGTTCAAAACTCCCACATCAAAGTATAAATATCTCTTCAATAATGAATAAAAATGTCAGAGAATATTTTCAACTCATTTCTAAAAGTGTGTATTTTCAAAGTAAACACAGGATATTAATTAAGGCATAACTGTGAGTATGTTGGAAATAAAAAGTGAAAAGCATCCATCTATTTCCCTTTAAGAAAAGGATACGGGAATATCTGGAAAGTTACAGAATCCATGAGAATTGAGAATTAAACTAACTTATAGAAAATGTCAAACATTCAGTCATTCAGCAAATATTTACTGAGCTTCACTCTATGCCATACACTAAGCAAAAACTAGAGATTTGGATGACTTTCAAGATACAGTCTAGTAAGAAAGACAAACAAAAAACTCAATTATGATTACGAGGAGAGAACTAAGATAGTTTGCTGGAGAAGATGACCTATGAACTGGGTTTTGAAGGATGAGCAGGAGTTAGCCTTTTGTGCCCAAGCTTTGGGTTTTTGGAGTTTTGTTTATTGTTTTGGTTGGGGTGAATGGCCAAAGAATGCTAGGAAAAATTAGCCCATATCCCAAACTTCCCTTGGTGTAAGAGATGGCCTATGACACAGTTTTGACCTGTCAGGTGTAAAAGGAACTCTAACTGGGAATGCTTCTAGCAAAGATTTCAATTTCCTAGTGAATATCCGTCTTTGGCTGGCTCTGCTCCTTGCCCTTCTTCCCTCCTTGAACTTGGGCATGCTCTCTGGAGCTGTGCCAGCCATCCTGCAATCACTGAAAGAAAGGCCAGGATTATCTAATACACTGGCAATGACACAGTAGAGCTAGTCAAGCAAAGCCTGTAGCATCTCTAGACTTTTTGCTGAGATTACTCGAATCTGAATGTCTCTATGATGGAGAAAAGTTTTAATAATTAATTTGTATTTTAGAATGATCCTTATTAAATTAGTATGTCTGGATTGGGGATGGGGAAGCAAGGAGACTTGTCTGGAGTTTTATTATGGGGCCTGAACCAAGATAACCGCAATGGGGATATTAAGGAAGGCAGACCCCAGAGATATTTAAGAAAGAAAAAATGTCAGGATGTATAAAGTTGTCTGTCATATCTTTTAGGTTTCTAGTTTGAGCAACTGCAGGGAGTACAGGGTAGTCTTTCTCCAAAACAGGTGCAGATATAGTGAGTGATTATTGAGTTCAGCACTGATTTTGAGGTACCTATGGTACATAATGAGAAAATAATGAAAAAGCAGTTGACTCTCTGTATTTAGAAGTCAAGATGAAGTCTGGATTTGAGCTACAGATTTCAGAGTAACCCTTATATGGGGATAACCTAAAACGGGAAGTATGATGTGATCCTACAATTAAGTTTGAATAGTGTGAACAAAAATAAGACTCAGAAAATTTATTAAAACAAAAAGAAGATTGGTGGTTGCCTAGGGTTTGGAGAAGGAGTAGAATGAGGAGCAAATGATAACAAGTCTGGGGTTTCTTTTGGAGCTAATTTAAATGTTCTAAAATTAAATTGTGTGATGGTTGCACAACCTTGAGAATATACTAGAAATCACTAAATTGTACACTTTAAATGGATAAACTGTATAGTATGTGAATTATATCTCAATCAAACTGTTAAAAAAATTAAGCCCAAGGCAGTACCTTGGGAATATCAACATATAAATAGGAAGATGATCCAGTGCCGGAACAGAGGGACTCACGGCCAGAAAAGGGGTGTTGTCCAAAAACCTGGAAGAAAGAGTTTCAAGAAGCAATCAGTGGCCAACAGTGTCAAATATAAGAAAGGTCAATTAAGTGAAAGACTAAAGTATCTAATTTAGTAATCTGGAAATCACTAGTGCACTTAGTGTGTGATTTTAAGTAGTAGCAGCAAAAGCCAGATTATAGTAAGTTGAAGAATAAATGAGAGGTGAGGAATAGGAAATGACAAATAAACTTTTCAGGTAATTCCTCTTGCCAAAAAGAGCTGGTGGTATAGAGAGGTTTGTATTGTTGATTTCAAAAGGAAGCACATGTGATATTTATATATAAGGGAGAGGAGCCAGCAGAGAGCATGCAATAGAAGATAAAAGAAGGGAAGACTAATAGAACAACATCCCCCAAGAGAAGGGGAAAAAAGGAATTCACAACATAAGCATAAAATATTAGTATGGAGGACAGATGAATTTTCCATTGGACTGTGAGGGAAGTTTAAGATGCTGTTTAGTTGTAAGGGCAAGAAGTTTAATGTGCTATTACTTCATGGCACTGATGTTCTCTGTCAGTTAAGAGACTAAGGTCACTGGCTGAGGGTGAAAGAGTAATCGTGGGGATTTTAGGAGGACATAAACATTTAGAGTAATTACGGTGGAAGAGAAATTTTCAAGGAATAAGCTTAAATGCACATACGCACAGTCCAAATACTTTAAAAACCTGTAATATATTTTGCAACTGATAAAAAGGGCCTTGCACATAATTAAATACCTTCAAATTTATTATACTTTACATGAGGATTTGTTATGACCACACAAACAGATGAACAGGTTCTCACAAATCCCTGAACATATGGTGTCCGCAATGAAAATGTAACTCAGTGGTGTTTGTGCATTGGACCTCAAAAACATGGCACTCTGCAAAAAGTGCAGTTTCAGGGTGACTGGAAAGGCCCACAGTGAGTCATTTTCCCAAGCCCTCTAGAGCAGAGGCCACAACTTTTCATTGTCCTTCAGAGTGGGGGTGGCGGGGGTGGGAAGAGTGATCAGGCCGTTTTGCTGTAGTTGCTAGAAAAGAAATGAAAAGCAATTTTTTGCTTCTCTTGACAGTACTCACAGCAGGTGCCCTCCTAAGGTGTTCAAATAAAATAACGTTATGTCAAAGGCTTGTGTCAACTGTGAAGTAGTATACAAAAATTATTTTTATTGTAGCTGGTACCCAGTCATATTTCCAGTTCCATATTCTTTTATGCGGTCTCAAGAACCCCTCATTCTAATCATATTGGTGTATTCTGAGCTCTGAAAAAAGGCACATACATTACTAAATCTTTCCCTATTTTCATGCTATTCCACTGGCCTGGGGGTTTGCTCTCATTCACTCTCTGTCTAGCCAGGTACTACCTACTGCATGCTTCAGCATAAGTATCACCTCCTCTTGGAAGTCTTCTTTGATTACCCCAGCTAGAAACAATCATTTCATTGGAACTATTCCAACCATTCCTTTTCTATACATAATTTGTTACATGGTATTTGTGCTAATTATATTTTTATCTTTGCCTGCCTTAAGCTCCTAGAAAGCAGGAATTGTGTTTTCCAAATTGCCTTTTTAGTACAATGCTTGCACATAGCAGAAATGTGGCCTGTTGCTTCTGGAAGGAGCTTCAAATATCTTCATGTTACCAGTGAGCACACCAACTGCAAGTCTCAGAGACACTAAGAGACTTGACCAAAATCACAGTTAGCTAATAGCAGAGCTGGAACCCAAAATAAGGATTTTAAACTTTTATTCCCATATTCCTTTCATTAAACCAATGCTCTGTTGTTAGCCTGGTTCTATTTTGTAATCCAAATCTCAAAAAGAGTCATTCTTGAATCTAACAGTGAGCCAAAGATTCAAACTTCTCTGGAAAAGCTTTTGTTTCAATTTTCATCTAGATTGCATTTAATTAGCTTGGATGCATGAAAAAAAAGTGAGTTTTTTCCCTTCCTTCTTTTTTTTCCTTTCAGCATTTTATTTTGTTGCCATGTAGCTAAAGTAAGGGTAAATTATATGGTAGTGGTGACTCTGTAACTAGGGTGATTTTTTTACAAATATATTGGCTGTACTTGTACACCTCGGCCTCTGATGCTCTCATCATATTTGTGACTCATAGTTGGAAACCGCACAGCAGTTCAGTTACTGTAACAGAAGAAACCAGTACCTATAAAATTTCAGCACTGATATTGGGAGTGACCTAGAACTAATCACCAAGGGCAGGGGCTATACCTCAGACCCTTTGCTAGCCCTAGTATTTAACATTGTACTTCATACATAATTAAAAATGAAAGTGTTTATTTTGAAAATAATTGGGTGACACTAAATGAACACTATATCATGTGTAGAGTTCAAATTAAGACTGATTTAATTAGTACAAATTAATTTAGACCTGGAATTTAACCCTAGGCAAAGAATTTATTTATAAAGATAACTTAATTATAAAAAGAAAGCTAAATAATAAATTATGATTTTCTCTAATCCATTAAATTGAGTAATTCTTAATGAAAGATGCAAATTTAAAGACAAGCTGTGACATACAGTTATTTTACTGACCATTCTTCCATGGTTTGGTACAGTAACACTGGAAAAGTAACGAGGCCAAGAGGGTTTATGGGGACCATCCTCATCTACGATAACTTAGATAATCACTGTAAGAACCTAAAGGATTTGCCTACTCAGCCTTATAAGGAATATCTACTAAAAATTCATCCAACTTAGCTTCTCTCTTTCATTGAAAATTTGGGGCATATTATTCTCTGAGCTGTGAGTGACACACTTGAACACCACAGAGCAGACAAAATGTAGCTAGGGAGTTCTTGTCTTACTCAGTCTTTATCTTGCTATGTGACTCTTCAGGAACTGTTTAACTTGAGTTAACTCTTTTAGTTCCTTTACCTGAAATGGGAAGTGAAGGTATTTACTCAAATCCTGATACACATAAAACATACTCTTCCCCCTCCTTTTATCAAACAAGGTTTCCCTTATTCCACTGAGCTGATGAATAGGGATCACTTACCACTGTTCACTCCGGGTATTCTCAAAGGGCATTCTAATTGTCTGCAGTCTCCTGAAGTACTCCCAGGACACTTTCTTGTAATCTAATGGTACCTCAATTACCCATATCACTTTCTGAAATTTCCTTAAAATCAAGATTGTCACTGCCCGATTTTCACCACAAGAATCTAGGGTAACAGTTAACCACTGTATAAAATCACAGCATAAAACAAAATATAAATCCTCAAAAAAAGTGCGCTTCTTAGACACTCAGAATGAAGACTTGGTTTCTAAACTGTTTCCTACAAGAGTATGAAATCATTTCTCTTCATTAGCTGTTTAGAACCAAAAAATAAACAAACAAAAACCATCCCAGTTCTTTATCTCCATACAGAAGACACATATTTCTATTTATCTAATTGGGCCTTTTTCTCTGTCAGCGAATTGGGGTTATACTGTTCAACTGTTAACGGATGAATTAATAATTCACATTCTCATATGCTAATTATTAAAACTTAGAGAACTATTAAAAAGCTAGTAGAGACAAGTTTACAAATAAGTGAAAATAAAAAGAGTTGTTGGTGGTTATATTTCCAAAACATCTTATAAACATCTATATTATTTATTTCTAGCTTCAAGAAGAAACCGAGTTGGATAAATGAGCCGATTATATCCATAGCGAGGAGAAAAAAGCTGGAGTTCCTCGGATGACAGTAATGCGGCTTTCTTCCCTGCTGCAGAACTTTCCCAAAGCAAACTGGGAATGGCATGGTTTTCCTCCCTCAAAAAGTATTTCTCTACCTGGGAATGAACATCCTGAAATTTCCTGTCCAACTAGACTCCTTGCTGGGCGTGTGGGTAGCAGAAGCAATACCCTCTGCCAAGTAAAGCAGCAAAGTGCTAACCAAACTTCTTCATGTGTTCAAGGGCTTTCCCAAAGCTCTTTCACATTTCAAAATGAGTCAGCAGATCCTAAACTCATTTTCCTCATTTGACCACTATGGAAATGCTGAGGGTGAATTATCTACTTACTGAGATTGAAATGAGGTATGAGAAAACACAAACTTCTTAGTTCAGTATGATTAGGACTTGTCAGAAAATAAAAACCTTTCCTTTTATAATTAATTATTCTGCAGCAGCTACTGCTAAAAAACAGCAACAAGAATATCCATTATACTACTCAAATTCTAATTTTTAAAATATGCTGGAATCCATAAAATTCAGAGGTATTTCTCAAGGAGAAAGTCCTGAAGGAAATAACATTTTGACAGAAAAGGAGAAGAAAAACATCCCCTATGTTATCCTTAAGAGGAAAATGTTCTATTTGTGGTAAACATAAAACAGTAATAAAATATGACATTCTCATGCAACACAGTCTCAGGATTTTCACTTATGAAATAACATCTTTTGAGTGGTTTATCAAAGGAACTTGCTACAAAAAGGAACATGGGTAGCCTATCAATAAATTAAGCTAATTTTGCATTTGATTTTCTGAGGAAAAAAAAAAATCTAACCAAATCCATTTTGTTACAATCAGTGACTTACATTTTTAATACAAATCCCAAGGCAATTTTAAAAGCCTAGAAAGATAAGAGTTAAGATTCAGAAAATGTTGAATCATGAGCCATGTTCTGAAAATGTCCATTTTTCTTTTCTGCCCAACTCTGAGTCCTATTTACCCAATTACGGGGACTGGCCCTCATCGAAGAATTTTTCATTCATTCAAGAACCCACCATACCACAGTGGGATGCACCCCCTAAACAAGAGAAATGTGGTCCGTGCCCTCAAGGAGCTCACAGTCTAGCAGGTGAGGCAATGTGAAGTACAAACAGGATGCCAAACCGTACCAGAAATTTTGTGAAATAAGTTAAGGTATTAAACAACAGCTCCCAGCTTTCCTAAGCAAATGCAAACTCAAGACAAATTCTTAACTGAGAGATAACTAAACAAGACATAGCTCTCACTCATTTTTTTCCTGTTTATCCTTTAGCTAAAACACCTGATGGCAAATAAAAGAATACATAACAGGATTATTATTCTGATTCGATTACTTATATGTATGAAACTAATAATCCCTTTTTAAAATCAAAATCCTAAATATTGACATTTGCACCCTCACCATTATTTATTTTTTGTCACATCTATATGGTTTATTCCATTAAATTTATTAGATTTTCAAAAAGTGTTGCTTCATAACAGGCATGGTTTATATCATTTCCCATAAATTTGAATTGATTTAATAAGAGTAAAATTTGCAAAGAGATGTTTTATTTTTACACATTTTTAAATTCAATTTTACAAAATGTAATGATAGGTACCTAGTACTGAACACCCACTATGAATTAAGTGGGTTTTTTTTACATATGTACTTATAAACCCAAAATCAACCCCTCCCCCCCCCCCCACGCACACAGCCTTGACAGGTACTATTGGTCTTATTTCACAGATGGGGAAACTGAGGTACTGAGAAGTTAAAGAATCTCCTACTGACTAGTTAATTTATTCTCTTACGTATCTTAAATTAAGCCCAGAATTCTCACCGTCCAGGGCTACATGCAGAATTACTCATTGTGCATCATTATAATGATGTTATAATAATGCAGTTAAAGCTTTCAAGTAACTAGAGTCCAATAAAACATTTAGAGTGCAATAAAACATCTGATTAATCAGTGAAATGAAATGCGCAATAACTTCTTAGGTAAATGGCAAGTACATGGATGGTGTCTAACTGTGAAGTCTGCTAAGATAGGTAAACCACAACAAACATTGGTACCAGTAACCTCCAAGCCTGGCTGTGTGAAACTCTCTCAAAAAGTTGGAAAATTATCTCACACTAAGTAGGGTTGGCCTGGAAACTCATGAAAAAATGCTGGGTCAGGGAGAGGTTATGTTTTTGTTTTGGTTTATTCTATGTTCAGTGGGGCCAGTCCTACAGCAGTTCCACATAATCTCTGCACCACCTCACCAGCTCATGGAAGGATGGTCCACATTTTGAGCACAGAAGCTAGCACACAGAATCAAATAAAGCCGAATCACCACCACCATCACTTTGCAAAAATCATCAGATGGCTCCAATAAAATACAGAGCTTCATGAGTGAATAGAAATATAAACTTGAAAGTCTAAAACAAAATGCACATAAATCAAATTGCTTTACATCAGCTTCCTAAAAGCTCTTCTCTGCCGTTGGATATCCAAGTGAACAACTCCATTCAGTACCCAGAAAGCTTCCAGCCGCAAATGAAGCTGAGATCCACCCCGGGGCTAAGTTTTCTAAGGTCCATGGTGTCTTTACAGGCTGTCTTTCCCCCTCTTGTACAGCGGCTCTATAGCACAAGAAATTTGCTAAAACTGTTGTTCGGTTGTGGGTAGTATGCTCGCCATTCAATGCCCCACTGTTTTCTTAACACTCGTATGATTAATATTGGTACTCAGTTAAGAGAACATCTTCTGACCTTGAGCGTGCGCGCTAAATAAATTACCTCAGAACGAAAGTGGTGTGATCTCATAACAGCATCTGGAGAGAGAAAAGAAAACCGAGACTTCATTTAACTCCCCGTTCTTCATCTGCAGAGTTACTGATGACTTAACCTAGGGGTTCGGGGCAAAGGTCGGGAAGGCACATTCCAGATGCCTTGAATTCAGTGGGGGACATCCTATAGAGCAGGAGGTTACTAGGCCATCAGTCTGTAAGTAATTTCTCCATGAGAAGTTTCAGGGGAAGTTCTGGGAGAGTTGGGGAGCCCCGAACTCTACATGCCTTACTTTCTTACCCCTAAGCTCCAACGGTGGATGGGTGAAGGAAGGCTGTCGCAGCCCCGGACTCTGCTCCAATTACCCTCAAGGGCTTAGGAAACTGACTCTAAGAATTTGCGTCCGCTCCTCTCCTCCCAGCTCTCTGCATCGCTGTGTTTATCTCAACCCGGGAGACTGGAGGAAGGGAGTGAGCGCAAAAGAGGCGAGGGACGTTAAATACATAAACGTACTCGGCTTGGGGAGTGGGCAACGATGGAGATAGTGTCAGTAGCGCAGAAGGGGGCGAGCGGCGCTTCACTCTCCAAATCGGCTTAAATGTCCCTCCTAGCCCGAAGACACACGTCGCAGCGTGCCTTACCTCGGCTCCTTGAACGACCCGAAAAGACCGATTTCATCGGATGCCTCCCTTTCTGGAGCTTGCGATGCCAGCAACAGAAGAAGACGATGGTGGCGATGGTGCCCAGCAGAAGCAACAAGAGGAAGAGGGCACATTGGATGCTATAGGGTCTCAGCAAGACCAGAAAAGCCGCGGCGATCATGGTGCGGGCGAGGCGGGGGCAGCTCCGCGGCGGGGCTGGAGGGCGGCGGCACAGACACCGCGCGGGGCGCACGCCGGAGTGGCGGGCACGGGCGAGCGCGGCTCAGCGCGTCATGCCCGGCGCACGCGGCCCTGCGCCCAGCCCAATGGCTGCGCACCCCGCGCCAGCCGCTCTATGCGAGTGATCCAGGGCGCGGGGAGCGCTTGCCATGACTCAGCAGACGGCGACAAGGCTGGGACTTGGCGGCAGGGAGCCTCTCCCTTCCCTCCCCTGGCACCCCCGCCCCCGTCCGTGCGCAGCCCCCGGGCGCAGTCCCGCCGGGGACGCGGCGGGCGGGGAGGAGCAGCGCGGCCGTCGCGGCCACCCGGGCCCTGTGCATCGTCTTGCGGCCGCCGCTGACCTCGGCATCCCGAAGACGGGCGCACGTGGGTCGGGGCGGGGACTCGGCGCCGGGGCTGCAGCCGCGGCGGCCCACGGGGGGCGGGAATGGGGCGCCGCGGCGGGGGCTCGGCTGATGACATCACGGCCGGGCTGCGGCAGCGCGGGCGCGCGGACATGGCTGCGGCGGCTGCGGCGGCGGCGGCCGCGGGCTGCGCTCGGGCCTGAGCGCCCAGCGCCCTCCCGCGGGGCCGTCCTCCAGTCCGTGCATTCCGCGGGTGCACGGACCGTGTGCCTCTCAGCTCCCCGCCGCTTGGTGCTTCCACCTATCCAGCCTCCCTTGGCCGAATTTCTGGGGAGCCCGGCATCAGGGGGCGCCAAGGAGCCAGGGGGAAAACCGTAAGGCGCTGAGGGAGCCTCCAGGCGGTGCTACCCCCAACCTCCCACCTCCCCGCGCTCCGCCCCGAGGTTGGGGCTTTGGAAGATGCAGCCGGGTGAGCTATTGCTTGCAGGGGGGTTCCTCGCACGCTTAAGCGTGAACACCGGGCAGGGCCTTCCTGGGAATGGGGGTCCTCCAGGAATGGGAGGCCCACTCATCCAAGCGCCTCTAAACTGGAGCGCTCTCCAATAGAACGCTCAGATCTGCAAACGTGAACTGTTCCACCCCCAAACTTGGTGCTATTTCGCAGCCGAGAAATGGGCTCTTTAGGTCCTCTTATATCCATGCGTTTACCGTAAAAGCTTACTCAATTAGCGCATTTAAAGGGAGAGGCAATTTCAGATTTAGAGAACTGGCAAATGAATTGACTGGTAAATATTTTGAGGAGAAAATGTTTTGGGGGGTGTGAGGAAATAATGATCTGTCACACTTAAAATGCACACACTCCCTCATCTCTCCCTCTTGCCCCCTCCCATTTCTTCATAATCAGCAAAAAGTGTATTGTAGTTGATGGTCGGGAGATTTTACAGTGGTCGCTGGTGCAATGCCAACGCAGAAGGTATGGCGGGAGCGCTGCAGTGCGCCTTTCTGTGGACGGCCACTGCCACCTGGCAAAGAAGCCGCTGCTGCAGCAGTCTGCAGCATCTTGCGGCCTTGGCCCGTGGGCCAGGTGCGGTACTGTGTTATGCTGTTCCCAAAGCAATGCTGTCTGGGGCTGTTTTTGTTCGTTTTGTTTTATTCACTGGCATAAGGAAACGAATTATAATGGCAAGGTAGCACATTACTGCATTTGTGGAGTTTCTAATAGCTATCAAGGTAGACTCTGAAATATTTAAGAGACTGAAGAAATGGTGTCATGAAAACGTCACTTGTAAAATTCTGAAAAACAAAGAATCCATGACATTACTTAAGTTTTGTTATTTACTTGAAGGATCTTCAAATTAGTGGTGTTTTTTAACGATACAAAATCAACTGCACAGCTCTGCATAAAAGCTTAACCACTGATGGTCTTAACAACCTTTAACATATTACCATGTGCAAGCATTAAAGGAAACTCAAGAAGCATTGCCTAATGCATTTCTTAAATGCCAAGTTCATAAACATGGGAAACAATGGATTAAGTTTTCTAATATACAGCTTGTTTCCTAAAACAAAGCAAACATTCAAGTTGTTGACATGTTGCATCTCATTCAGTTGTGAGTTGAAGATGGAAGGATCTTGCTTACAGATGCTGTATAAGGTAGGAATGTTGAATATCAGAGTGTAGGCTGCACTGCAAGTCAGGAGAGGCTTCACAGGTTTCTGGCTCTCAGGGACTGGTGAGTAGCACTTTATCATTTGCCCATTGCTTAAAGGTTTCCCAATACCACAGGGCCCTGCAGTGAGAGACTGTATTCCTGTCTACTGTGCAGGGGTTATTGGTGAGAATCCTGAGAGCCTGCAATGTGTGGCACAGCAGGAAAGGAAGAATTCTTTACCGCATCTACTCACAGTGGCCTAGTGAAGTAATTTAAAAGAACAACACTGAATTAACCTTCTCCAAACATTGGGAGAAATAACTAACAGAATTTAGGAAGGTCATCTTTACTTTATATTTTTCACTGACTAAACTTTGTGAGTGAGCCAAAATGGTCTAAATATCCTTGAAACATGTCTAAGACCACAAACACAGCATAGTAACCGATTTACCCCAAACTCTGCATTTTTAACAACAAAAAGCAACAAAATAGCAATTATGGGTTTCTGAGCTATTACTTTAGCACAATTGTTATCATCCTGAGTCTTACTTACTGCAGCCATTTATAAGTTTCAAGTGCACACAAGAACATCATTTATCTCTCTTGGCCAGCAAATGCTTAACTGCCATGCAGCAGGATTATAGATATTTATATTTAGATGCATTCATTTCTGTTCTTTGCATCGGTTATCTCAAGGATATGAATAATAAGCAAACCTGATCATTGAATGAATTTAGTATTTAGGATCCATTATTATTTTCTAATTTGTTTGTTGATAATTTATCATTTCCTTTTCCAAATAATGGCATGTTATTAATTGCTTCTTTCTGTGTATTTCTGTGATGCCTAATGCATTGTGGAATTCAATAAATATTAAATTAGCCAATCAATCCTTTTGGAAGTTAATTTAGTAGAATTCATACATCATTTTCCTGGTAGATTTTCATTTAAAAAGAATAATTGACATTGTATCAAAGTCACAAAAATTTTAAGTTTGGGGTTAGGAGTGGAGGAGGTAGGCATTTCTTCACACTAAGAAATGAAAAATCAGAATGGAAATGTATATATAATTTTTTGACTTTCTATCATAGTGAGTTAGCACTGTTACCCAATAGAACCCAAATGAGTTCAGAATAGTTAAGAGAGTTTTGTATCGGGTATGTAGGGAGATGATCCATCATGCAGCCCTTCTTTCCTTTGGATTCTCAACTAAATTGAGAACACACACAAAGAACCAAAAGGAAATTAAAAATAGTAACTTTACTCAGGTAAAGTCAGATTGCAAAATACGGCTTAGACCCAAGGCCAAAATGGGGCATCTTATTCCTTTTCCCCTGACTCAGCATGTCCAGTCATAGCTGAAGAACTACAGTTGACCTTTTAAAAACATGGGTTTGAACTGCATGGGTCCACTTACACA
Organism: Rousettus aegyptiacus; assembly: GCF_014176215.1. Lineage (NCBI taxonomy): Eukaryota > Metazoa > Chordata > Mammalia > Chiroptera > Pteropodidae > Rousettus > Rousettus aegyptiacus. The sequence goes on from NW_023416284.1 coordinate 110,318,838, forward strand.
CAGATTTTTTTTTTTAATGCTGTGAATATATTTTATGATTTTTAAATACTCTATCTTACTTTACAGTAAGAATATAATATATAATACATCTAACATACATAATTTGAGTTAATCAACTGTTTGTTATCAGTAATGCTTCCAGTTAATAATAGTAGGCTATTAGTGCTTAAGTTTTGCGGGATTCAAAAGTTATATGTGGATTTTTAACTGTTTGGGGAGTTGATGCCCGAAGTCTTGTGTTGTTTAAGGGTCAACTCTATAGTCTTTCTCAGACAGAGCAAGAAGGAACCCTGCATTTCTTATTTCCCTCTTACCTGGAGACCAGAGGCTAAGAGCCTGACATTGTCCAATCCACAAGGCATTCTGCATGAGTGAGCAAGAGGTAGGACCACGTTTAAGAGGAGACCTTTTATATTTCAGCCCATTAGTGGCCGGTGGGCTCTCCCCAGTTTACCTCATCATGAAGTCATTCCACCTCCCAAAGATAAGAGTAACGGGCTTTAATAAAATGGAAAAATATCTGTAGGACTTCCCTTGAGGTAGGTTGGAAGTTGTGGCACAAATACCTAATTTATGGATCAGAAAGAAGAAAAGGCTCCACCCTAAGCTGTGTAATGACCTATTGAAAGAAAGGGAGAGATTGCAGATGACTTGAGTTTTGAACTAGGAGGAACAGTTTTGAAGGGGAAGATGACAGTTTTAGACCCACTGAGGTGGAAGTGTCAGGTCATCCATGTGAAATTATCCAGCAAGCCCATGGAAATATGGGTGGAGAGGTCGGAACCAGAGACAGGAGTCATCAACATAAATTATAGTTGAAGTCATAGGAATGGATGAAATGACTAAGGAAGAGAAACTAAAAAAGAATTAGAATCATAAGTTTGGAGACAGTTTCCAAAAGGAAAACAGAAGGCAAGACCATGGAAGCCTAGTGAGCAGTGTTCCACTTTAGTGGCTTACTACAACAAATGCACAAACAGGAGGTTAAAGAGAGTGAGGACTGCATACTGGCGACTAGGAGACCTTTGGAAAGATTCCAGAGAATTGATTTGTTATAGTGGAAGAAGCTAAAGCCAGACTAATGGTTTGAAGAGGGTAAAGTAGATGAAAAAGAGGAGAGCCGCTGTCCACAATCTTTGGAGTTTAAAAGGGATGAGGAGAAATGCAATTTAAAGCCTGAATAGAGGCCAATAAAGGTCCTTTTGTCAGAATAGGAGTATTCAAATAAGTTCCGTGGAACTTGGTAGAGGGAACCAGCAGTGGGAGAGAAATTAAGACATGAAGAAAGGGGAGAAGAGCACATTCTCCTGGGCATTTGTGGTTTAGCTATTTGTTTTAACTCATCTTAACATCCCCCAGACTGGTGCTTTCTGCTCTCAGGCTGCTTTTGACTTTTCAGAGTTAAAATTGACCCAGACTAGTTATGATGACTCCCTGCCCATGGTCTCCTCCCCACTTGCCCTGGTTACTAATATTCAGATTAGAAGAATGATTTGGGGGAAAAGGTAAGGAAATTTTGAAGTATATCCCAGGTTGTCTATAAGCTTTTATTACAAGCCTATATGGAAGTGAGAAAATTACCCAACTGGTAATCATGCAAAGACATTACATTGAAATATGTAATTGCAAGGGTACCCATGCAAACAGAAAGTTTAGGTACAAATGGCTCTAGCAATAAATTATTAGAAATAAGTCATACTGATTTTGGACTGGTAACCTAGTTATTCGTAGGTAACATTTTTTTATTCTCAGAATTAAATAGCATGAAAGGAATTAAGAAGAATCTGAGAAAATGTGTTCTATGGCCTGTTGATTCCCAAGTGGTTTTCTATGACAGTTTGAGACCAGGACCTGTGTCAATAATATACATGTTCTGACATTGAAAGGTAAAGGAACTACAGAAGAACCTGTGTCATCTAATGTAATCTTGGAGGCAATTTCCAGCCACCAGAATCAAGAGAGCCATCATGTGGATGGATCACTATTGTGTTTTTAAATTTTTATTTTTTTGAAGGAAAAACAGTTGTTATTTGCAGTAATATCAAATATTATTTTCAGCAAATATTCCCTGGGAAAGGAGTTCATATTCATTTTTCCATAATACAAATATTTTATTTCTATAAGAAATATTTTATAAGAAAATATTTTAAGTGGAATCATTCCAAATTGTTCTTTTAACCTTTTAGAAATTTTAGAGCCTAGTTTAGGATTTTTTGTCCTATGAGTTGTAGAATCTATAATAATGGTGTGGGGGAATGTTATGTGGTCTTTTGGTGGGGGGTTTTGTGAGCATTACTTACTTCTCAAAAACGTCTGAGTTTAAGAATTTAAAATATCAATATAATTGAATTCATATACTCTATAATGCTTTGCAGACAGTTTTTAGAAAGTAGTCATTTATTATCTACCAGCAAATAGAATTCATTTATATAGTTTCCACATTGAGTGCGGGATTGGTCATGCAGCAAAACACTGAGTCATTTAGCCAGAAAATTTACTCATAGTTGTATGAGCTGCCAATGGAAAATTTGAGAGCCGTTCATAAATCAAATTATAAAGCTCTTAGAGTTATAAATCACTGAGCAGCATTGTTCATTATTATTCAGATAGTGTAAAATATTTCCACCATTTCTAAGAATGAGCAAGTTACAAAGCAAATTTGAAACCTGAAGATATTGCCTTCTAGATCCAAAATAAAAGTTGCCATATAAGTTACTAATGTTTCTACATACTTAAGTGAAAAAATGAAAAAAAGTAAAGTACTGGGTTGAAGTGGCATAGTAATTATTTTATGAGATGAAAAAAAATCTTGACTTTTATGAATTAAATTCTAGATTGTCTTAATAAAATGACAGCAACATTTAATAGCTAAATTTCCTCCATTTCTTATAAGTTTTGTAGGACTTTGGTTTTAAATATTCTGTGCTACTAGATTTGTATGCTAATGCATCAGTATGCTGATAGCCTGAAAGAATCATGTCACTAAGAGAGCAGAGATAGCAAGTGTACCGAGGAGAGCAGAGAATTGTGACAAGTAACTGATGCTTAGTAAAATGTGTTTCGATAACACACAATTCCGGAGGTTATTGAAATTATCCAAATGTAATGACATCCCGTGGATCTTGAAACAGAAAGAAAGTACATCTTAAAGTCTTTATAGCTCCAAAATATTTTTTGAAGTAAATCAGGGAAACGATCAGCAAACACACTATATTAAATGTAGTAAAGAAGAAAGCCAAAAACCTAAAACCTGTTCTTGCTGGTCCTATCTGTACTGTGGGAGTTCTTAACCTGGAATTCATTGACAGGCTTCTAGAGACCTGAAATTTTATACATGGGTCTCTTTTAGGGTAATAATCTGTAGTTTTCATCAGGTTCTTAAGGAGATATTATGAGAGACAGAGACAGAACCATGCAAATCCACACAGATACCAAGGCTTCTGCAGTTTCAAATCATTCTCTCAACCCATCAATATTAGCATCACCTAGATACCTTCCCTGATACAGAGAGAAATGTCTTGATCATCATCACTCTAGGATGAGCAGAGGAAACTGAACTCTTAACCTGTAAAAGTTCAGGTACCTCTTCCAAATGCAGGCAAATGCTGCCCATCCTAAGACTAAGTAGAGACCATGTACTGTGAGCTTGTCCTTGCAACTTTAAACAGATTGGGAGAGAGACAAGTGAGTTAGTTACCTAAGGTAACTTTTTTTGGGATGTTGATTCTAATGCTGAGAAGGGAAGACTGTGCTAGCTATCCAGGACCACTTCCACAGACTTTTGTCACAGGAGGAAAGGCTAACTTGGTTCCCAAGCTGCCTTCAGGGCAATTTTTATCTATATCCCAATTTTTATCTATATTTTTAATGGATAAGTGCATTCTGAGGCAAAAATGCTGGTCCTAAAATTTAGTATTGAGCTCAGAGTCTGTAAGGCTCTCCATAGTCTTAAGGCTTACAAGAGGTAGAAGGACTTTGTATTGGCTCCTAGAAACTGCTCCTAGACAACCTGGTGACGTAGCACCTACCTTCCCTAAATCTTGCCCCAAGCTATAGGCTTATCAGAGTTCAGCCTTTTGCATAGACCTGGTAACTGGGACCCTTATTCCAGCCAAAGTAATCCAGCAGTTGGCATAGAAGGCCGCCTGTTCATATTGAGTGCTCAGTTCCATATACCCATTATCTCTGGCTTCCCACGCTTGCCATTCTTGTGAACAGTGAGTGACTCTCCCACCACTACTGTGTTCTCAGGACACTAGATCTCAATGTCCCATCTCTGTGATTACATTCTGTCACATCATGGGGCTGATTATTTCATCATGTTAATTTCTCACTCCAGGGGGCAGGTCCAGTTTCCAGGAGTGTCCTGATCTCTCAGTCTGGCTTGTTTCATTTTTATCAAGTTCTGTTCTGGCCTTCTAGGCTGTTAAGGGTTTAGTGACACAATGTTCATGCATTCCACATAGAGACAGACTTTGAACCAACGCCAATTCCTAAGTGATTCGGACCCCTCTGGATCTATCAGACGCTATTCTTTGCACAATTTCATTTTGTGGTCGTTTGTAGTGAGGCAGGAATTCACCTTGAAAGTGTATCACACCCTCTGCTATCTGGGGAGCTGTTGAAGCCTGGACTTAGTGCCTTCATTAGGGGGAACCAGCAACACCTTGGGAATTGGTTAGTACGATCATTATTCACATCTTCCTCATGCTCAAAGGATGTGGGACAACACGTCCTGGGTATCCTCATTACCGAATGGCTACCTTTGTGTGGACAAGTTGTTTTTAGTAGTAGCTAACACTTATTGAGCATCCGCTCTCGGCTAAGCTTGTGCTAAATGCTTTATAGACACTTACACATTTAATCCTCACAGCAACTGTGGGTAGGTACTACTTTTATCCCTAATTTATAAATAAAGACCCTGGGGCTTCGAGATGTAAGGGATTCCCTTAAGATCACATAGTCAAAAACCTATGCAATTTCTGTCGCACATTTTCACTTGTACTGCCTCCCCTCCCACCGAAGTTCCTCCCCTAAAGGAATTCTTCTCAGTTGGAGTTTCCTGGGCAACTACCCTTCCTCCACTCTGACTGTCCTTAGGCTGTCTTTATGAGGCTGAATGAGGGCCATCCTGACTCTCCAGCAATATATTAGCTGTCTCCTGGCACATGAGCTCTTGTCCTCTTCTCTAGCCTGTGAGGTATTTGCCTAGACCACCTCCTCTAATGCTTCAGTCTAACAAGGCTCCTTTTATTGAAAGGAGTCTTACCATTTCATCGTCGTATCCCCATCACTATCACTTGGGTAAATTTGACCCAGCACCTCCAGGAAGCTAAACAAGCTTGGGAAGCCAGGCACATTCCCACTTTTGAGATGACCTGGTGTCTTTCATGAAAGGGATAGCTCTAATATTTTTTTTCTTTATATTTTTAAGTAATCTAGAGGTTCACCTAGTTTAACATCATAGGCACCCAGGTTAATTAACTGTTTCTTGATACCGCCCCTCCCACCCTTGCATGTTTATATGGATCAGGTCTTTTTCAGTTAATAATAAAATACTACTACTAAGGTAATATGCTATTAACATACCTAACATTAACTCATAAAAGGGTGCTGTTATGATCACCATTTCAGAAATGGGGAAACAGGCACAGAAATGTTCCATAGGTAGTAAGTTTGGGTTATAGGGTTATGGATCCAGACAGTTTGATTCTAGAGCCTGTTCGTAATCATTTATATGACCCTGATTCATCATCTAACATATTTGGAAGAAATTCAGACTGGAAGACTGTCTCAAACTATCTGTATAGCAAGACTTTACCTCTACAAAAAGAGAGAGAGAGAGAGAAAGAGAGAGAGAGAGAGAGAATTTCACTAAGCTTTCTATCCTTTGGTGAAAGGCCAAGTTTAGCCTTCTCTTCCTATGAACAAGATGTACATTTGCCTGAGGTTCTGTTTCCCCTAGACATTTGAGCAACTTTTCAACTATAGAACCACTGGCTCACAACATTATCCCAAAATGCCACGACTGCTGAATCCTCTGTTCCTCTCAGTCTTTAACATTCCTGAATCTTGAGGTTGGCTTCCATTCAGTGAGTTCAAAGTATCCTGCCTTGCTTTCATATGACAACTTCTTGGGTCCCAGCTGGATTAAATAGATCCATTCCATCTCCTTAGGCTTCCTTTTTTGATCAATACTTGCATTCTCCACCCTAACTACCTTCCTAGTTCTTACTTGCCCTACAGCTACCCACACCCAGGTTTGGCAATACGGGTAACAGAGAAAAGATGACTTCTTATATTCCCTTCCATTTTATTATTCTGTGAATTTATTGATAGAAAACACTGTCACTCATAAATACATACTAATGTATTTTCCTAATGACATACCTAGGAGGTAGAGAAATGATAAAAATGTAACATGTAGCTAATTGTTGTTGTTGTTGTTTTTTAATGTCACTTCAACATGGTATGAAAGAATATTAGAGCAAGAGAAAAATTATTGGTAGTAGGTGAGGGGGGAACCACATAAGATGATTTATTGAGTAAATTATCTACAGTATGTAACTCAGCACATTAATTATGTTTAGACCTAAACTTCTGAGACTATGAAAGTATAAAATTAATAGAGACATCAGTAAATGGTAATCAATTATTTCATTAATATATGGTATTAATATAAGGTATAATGGAGTAAATATTTCAAAGAGAAATTAGCTTGTCCTTTTATGTTATAATTGTAAGAAAAATTAAAGCTTGAAAGTTGAAAGTTGAATCAATCCTAATTTTTATGCATAGGGATTGATTCTTGCATCAAAATTATTATATTTTCTGAATTTCGAAAATTGGTCTAAAACATTAATGTTTTAGATATGATTACTTAAAGCAAAAAGCATAATGATCTCATCTTGCTCTCAGCTTTCAGGGTGAATAGAATGTTCTACATGAACCCAAAAAGTGTGAAGTGAAAAATGGTTTACACGACTTATAGTTATCCTAAAATAAAACTTTTAATTGACTCTTACTCTTCTTCAGGCATAACTCTGCATCTGTGTGTCTGATAAATGGGGAAAAGACATGTGGATATCAGGGGGTGCGGGGACAGGTAGTAACAGAAGAATAGCCAAGGAGATTGTATTCACAAAAACCGGTCTTTCTTGGAAAAAAATTTGGAAGCTCTAAAATCTTAGGAATATGTGTCCGGAGTCCCTTTTAGTTTTGCATATACTTTTGTGTGCAGACTTTCAGGTGGTTCCACATGTGGCTGCAGGCTTTTCGTAGACAGTCGAGGGGGATAGATGGCTTTGTGGAGAAGGTGAAGATTGTCATCCACTGTTCCCAGCCTCTGATTTCTGTGCTGTCATCTCTCTGCCATAGAAGCCTTTTTCCTGAATACATCAAACTGAATGTAAGCCAGTCACACTAGTTACAGATAAGACAGAGGCTAGGTCATTTAGTACTTGACACTTTTGCCAGGTCCGGAGCAACAGAGAGACCCTGGTACAGATGGTGAAGCAAACACATGTGGCTGGTGTCTTAGTCTATTCAGGGAACTGTAACAAAATACCAGAGACTGGATAACTTATAAACAACAGAAATTTATTTCTCACTGTTTTGGAGTTTGGAAATCCAAGATCAAAGTGTCAGGTTCTGGTGAAGGTTCTCTTCTAGGCTGCAGACTGCCAACTTCCCGCCATATCCTCATGTGATAGAAGCAGCTAAGGATCTCTTTGTGGCCTTTTTTATGAGAGTACTAATTCTGTTCATCAGGGCTCCCCCACCATGACCTAATCACCTCCCAAAGACCGTATCACCTAAATACTATCATGTTTTAGGATTAGGATTTCAACATATGAATCAGGGTATGGGGGAACACATTCAGACCACAGTAGCTGGATATAGGGAAACCATAGGAATAGTGCCGTACTTCAGGGCTAGTCATAGTAGAAGTGTTACAAGCCCTAGACCCAAAGGAAAAAGGAAAAAGGAAAAAGGAACCGGGAAAATAAATTATCCTAACTCACTCTCCTCCCTCCATCTGATCTCCTACCTAGATACTCCACTGGCTGAACCCAGCTGGAAAAAGGGCAAAGGAACCCAAAAAGATCATTATGAAGGCTCAGGGGGCAAAATAGAAATGACTGGGGAAGGGATCTGAAGGGCCAAAGAAAGGATCTCCCAAACTCATGTCTGAGCAGGACAACAGTCCTAAGAAGCCATTGGTGAGCAAGTCAGGACTGCAGTCTCTGGGGGAAAGGGACTATGAGGCAGAAACAGTCAGGGAGAGTCCTGAAAGGGACTTAGTCAAGAAAGCAAAAACCTATGTACTAGAATTGACGGAATCTGTTGGAAAGTTGACTTGATGACTAGTTTCTGAGTTCCGGCTCCAGAGCCCTTTAGCCTGCTTACGGATTAGCAACTGGGAGTGGTTGCCAGGGTCCACTAGGGACCCCAGTTTCCTCACCTGTAAAATATGAATAATAATTGCACCTGCCCCAGAGAGCAACTGCGAGAGTTAAATGAGTTAGTACAGGTTAAATGCTTAGAACAGTGCCTCATATATAGTAAGCACTCAGTAGACGTTAACTATATTTTTATTCTTATTAAGTGAAGAGGACAGGATTCGAAAAACCTGAGGATGTCACATAGAGCAGTGTAGGGAACTAAATGAATTTCTTTCCTAGATAATGGTTACACACATGACAATGCATGATACTACTGCTTATTAGTTAAATTAGCTCCAGAAAAATTCCATCTACAAACTCTTGCCAGATAAGAATGTTTTTCTTTCTGTTCCCGTCATGGAAAATTGAAAACAATTCATGTTTATGTTTCTTCAAACATACTTAACATTTCTTAGGCTCATGCGTCGTCTCCGATCCAGTCTGAGTGATGCAATCATAGTTTGGCAGCATTGTTGAACTATCCCGAAGTATATTGATAGTCTTTTCGATCAGAATCCTGCTGGAACAACTTGGAAATTGAACATTTGGAATGGAGAGAGTAAAAAAAGAGTGAATTGAAATGTTCCCTAATGGACATTAGTAAAAGCTAGTAATTTCTATCCAGAAGTCAAGATTACTTTGATGAGAAAGTTATCTAAGCTCAGGAGAGTGCTGCGGGCACTGCGGGACGAGGCGCCCAACCACTCAGGACCATTCTAACCTTTCTCTTCCTCTAGTATATGTGCATTTAAAAAAAAATAATATGGATACATTTCTCCCCCGTGTCCCACCTTGCTAGAGTAGGGCTGAAACTAGTAGTCCATTTCACAAACATTAAAACAGCCACTGAATATTTAGAATTACATTAACATTATTTTCCTGGCATTTTGGAACTTATTTAGAAGGGAGTCCTCAGTTCATATTCTGACATAGATACTGCAAAAAACTTGCATTTCTACACATTCCAAAACTAGTATGTATAGAAAGCAAACTAAAACTTTCAAAAATTATGAAAGGATATTTAAGTTTTATTATAGTACCATACTTGCCTTTCACAATTTTTATTTAATTCATACTAGAGAATTTATGTTTAAGTCCAAAGGCAGATAAGACACCTGGGTTATATTTTGATATTCATTTGGTTTCCTTAAGTTTGGTGACTTTCGTTTCTTAGAATTTGAGAGGTGCCTTTTGCATTTTTGAGTTCCTGTTTAAGAGTATCATAGATGTATTCAATCTACATGCGTTAAGAATTTATACTTTTATTAACTTCATTTGCTTTCCTTAGTTACTAACTTCCCCTTTCTCTGTCATATTTCTTAGCTATTATGATTTTTATAATTTAGATGTTGCTCATTGCATCGTTTTCAAATTATGGGTTATAAGCCATTAGTGACTTGTGAAATCAATTTAATGTGCTGTGACCAGCACTTTTAAAAGTGAAATAAAGCACAGTAGCTAGAATAGGAACTGAGAGAGTGTATCACATGTACTTAGAGTAAGTATGTTTCATGAAATTTTGTTTTAAGTTTTTGTGTGTGCATGTATGTGTGTGTGTATTGGATCAAAATGTAAACTGTATTTTTTACTATGAGCTGCAATCAAAAAAAAAGGTTAAAAGCCATTGGCTTATGTTATTCATCCAACCACATATCTTGGACGTTCTCATGGCTGTGGTTATGTTTAATCTCACCCCTATAACTGTCTAAGGAATTAGAAATGTTTTTTATTGGCAATAAATAAATAAATAAATAGGGGCAGATTACTACCTGGTGAATTTTTTTACTATCAAGAACTAGTAGTTTTTAATATATGACCATATTCATAACATCCTTTTTGAATTTGCTAATGGACATGTAATAAAAATATCAAATCACCTGTTTGTGGGTATTACAACAGAATAGTGGCCTGAAATCTACTCAGAAGTATTCATTCTGAAAGAGGTCTAATATGTCCATTCTATCTGGTCTTGAACAAATTGTGTGTTTGTGAAGAAACTTGAGGATTTGCCCTTTAAGTAAATCAAATGAGCAGGAGAAAATTTTGTACATTATGGACAATTTTTTCCAATTTTTTTATTGTGGTAAAAACACATAACATAAAATGCACCATCTTAACCATTTTTAAGTGTACAGTCCAGAGACATAAAATACAGTCACATTTTTGTGCAATCACCACGGTAGATCTTCTCTTCTTGCAAAACTGAAGCTCTGTACCCATTAGGCAATAACTCCGCATTCCCTCGCCCCAGACCCTGGGGTTATCCTTGACCCCAGTGAATCAGGACTCTGGCATCTGTCACCATCTCTAAATAATATCTAACAGATCCCTATCAGTTAAATCAGGCAAAATTCAGTTTTAGCAAATAAAAATAATTTACTTTAGGATCTTACAGGCTATATATTTTGTCTTTCAAGCATTGTTCTTAATCTGTTAGTAAAAATGTGCTGGGATGGAAAAAGTTAAAGCAACTGACCTGCTCTCCAGGAGAAGAAATGACAATGAAAGAAAAGAAAGCAAGTGATACAGTTTAAACTCCTTTTAAATATAACTGAGTTCTTAGGTCAGGGTTCAGCAAGCTACTGGTTATCTTCCTGCCACCTGTTTTTGTATAGCCTGTAAACTAATAATGTTTTCTACAGTTGTAAATAGTTGAAAAAATCGATATAAGAATCCATATCATGGTATGTGAAAATTACACAAAATTCAAGTTTCTGTGTCCATAAATAAAGATTTATTGGAACACATTCATACATAAGTGTTTATATATTTCCTATGGCTGTTGCATGCTGTGAGGGCAGATTTGAGTAGTTGTGACAGAGACCCTATGGGACAGTCTCATCACTATGCACTGCTACCCAGTGTACCACAAACCATAATGATGCAGTTAAAATAACTTGGCAGTGTTTTAGTGTCTTACATATTGTCATAACACGGCATTTTATTTTATGTTTTTATTACCAGTGCATGGCAATCATGTCAAAACAAGATAAAAGAGAAAATTGGACTTAGGACTTTGAAGCTGAGTGAAGTATGGATTATTTTGTTACCAAATTAGATGGCAAAGCATCGTGTTTATTATACAATGACACTATAGTTGTGCTAAAACAACAACAACAACAACAAAAACATGATGTATGTCAACATTACCAAACTAAGCATTCATTATAATATTTCCAACTTACAGGACAGCAACGGTCAGAAAAATTAGAAAATTTAAAATGAAATATCCTATCACAGCAAAATTTCTTCACAAAAATAAAAAATGAAAATGAGTCTGCAACCCAATTTTCTGAGTGATTCGTTTGTTAGCCAAGCAAAGAACACTATCTACAAATAGTGTGTTAATTAAATCATGCTTGATTGCAGTAGCTAAAGACATATGCTCTCCCCCCAAAAAATAAACTCAAGACGATTGGCCTTTCAGCAAAAATAATTGCTCAAAGAATTGAGGACATTGGGAAAAGTATAATAATAAATTTTAAAAACAAAGCAAATGACTGAATTTTTAAGTTGTTCCAGCACTATTTGTTATTAAGACTCTTCTTTCGTCCTTTAGTTGTCTTGGCTTCCTGGTCAAAAATCAACTGATCATGGATATAAAGGCTTATTTCTGGACTCTCGGTTCTATTCCAATGATTTTTATACCTATCCTTATGCCGGTCTCAGACTATTTTGATTACTATAACTTTGTAAAAAGGTTTGAAATTGAGAAGTGTGAGTCCTCCAAGTTTCTTCTTTTTTTAAGATTGTTTTGTCCAGGAGCGTTTGGCGCAAATAAACTCTTATTTAAAAAAAAAAAAAAAAAAAGATCGTTTTGGCCATTCTAAATCTCTTGCATTTCCATATTAATTTTAAGATCACCTTGGCAACTTCTGAAAATGTCGCGTATTGTTAAGTCAGTAGTGTCAACTGTGAATTTCATTTTTGTGGACTTGACCATTATCAGTTCCATGAAATTTTTCCAGAAATAGAAGTAGAATATTCTAACTCTCCTTTCTACACAGCATTTCTATAGCTTCGCAGTGGTGAAATTTTACTGCAAAAGTTTCATCTCGGGGTCAAAACTGAAGTTTTTGTGAATGAAAATTGCCCTCGACTACTCTTATAGAATGTTGAATAGCTTTGGAAATTTGCTTTTGCTGCAGACTTGATAATGTATCTTAATGAATTCGTTAACAAATTACAAGACAAAATTACAAGACAAAGCAAATACTGACATGCAAAATTTACACTGAGATAAAGATTTCAATACCAAGTTATATGTGACTCATAAGTAATGTTAAGCTGCTTTATACACTACTCCTTCTGTCAGAAGTTGAAACAAGAAAGAAGTTTATCCCCACTCAGATTTGCACTGGGTATATTTTTCAAGTTCAAATTACAGTTCCAGCATTGTCTATTAGACTTCAAAGGAAATTTTCATATTTCAAAATACAAGCATACCTCATTTTATTGCACTTCACAGATATTGTGTTTTTCACAAATTGAAAGTTTATGGCAACCCTGCATCGAGTTCTACTGTTGGTAAAATGTTATCAAACTGCATCACATGCTACAGAGAAATTTTTGTAAAAGGAAGAGTCAATGTGGCAAAATTCCTTGGTGTCTTATTTTAAGAAATTGCCACAGCCACCCCAGCCTTCAGCAACCACCGCCCTGACCAGTCAGCAGCCATCAACATTGAGGCAAGACCCTCCACAAATAAAAAGATTACAATTCCCTGAAGGCTGAGATGATGGTTAGTTAGCATTTTTCAGCAATAAAGTATTTTTTAATCAAGGTATGTACATTGTTTTTTATATATAATGCTATCTTACACTTAAAGACTATAATATAGTATAGTCTATTACACTAGTCTATTACAGTATGGTATAGGGAAACCCAAAAATGTGTGTGACTCACTTTACTGTTATATTCACTATGTTGAGGTGGTTTGGAACTCAGCCCATAATATCGTTGAGGTATGCTTGTGCATTTAACTGTGCAATTGAAGAACTTCCACCTAACCTTTAATTGGAAGTTCTGTAATGTAATGGTACACTAAATAAAAAATGTCGAAAGAATTTAATAGAATTCTATAAAAGCCTACTGAGATGAATGTGATCAATTAAAATTATAAGCTTGTACTGGGAAGTACAGACTTTCCTGGTGATGGTTGTACAATATTGTGGGTATACTAAAAACAACAACAACAACAAAACACTGAACATACACTTAAAATAGCTAAATTGGTGACTTTAAATTATGTGAATTTTATCTCAATAAGATTATAAGCTCATGGATTAATACCTATCAGTGTGAAAGACATTTTCAAAGATGAAATATGTAAAGTCTCATTACAAGTCAGCATTAACATATGAGCATTTGCTATTAATGGTAGGAAATACTTTGAACCCCCAATAAACAAAATGTTATTTTTAAAATTACATTCCCATTAGTATACCTCTCTTACAAAAATATACTCAATTATTAGTAGTATATTTTCAGCTTTATGGATAAAATATTTATTTTCTTTCTTGCTATATAAGTACCTACATCATATTCTTGATTTTGCCTCTTGGCCTGCAAAGCCTAAAATATTTACTATCTGACTTGTAACAGAAAATGTGTGTTGACCTTGCTCTGGGTAAATAGACTAATGATATTTACTAAAAGTGAAGTTTTTATTTATAGAATGCTCTTAATGACTATATACCTGATTTTGGATTGCTTATGGAAAACATCTAAAATCTATGGATTTATAAGTTCCTAGAGAAGATCATGCAAGCTATACAACTCTGAGGTATAAAATGGAAATGTGTCACAACTTAAACTCTCCCCACTGTGTGAGGTGACTCTCAAACCTCATAGAGAGGCCTCATCTATTATTCTAGATCACAGAGTACCAATGTGCTGTGAGAAGGGTAGGATCTACAAAACCAATAGGATATCCTAGAACTCTCCCTACTCTGCCTGTACCTCTTCATGACCTGTATCTTTGAAATTATTAATAAAGTTCAGTACTAGATAAGATATATGATATTTGTGAGTGAGAAATGACAGTCCAGTCCCATATATTAGCTCAGATACTATTCATGTATTTGAAAACCTAAAGTAAGTTTTCAAAGAGATGAAAACAAACAATTTTGGCAAAATCATTTCATATTATTTTATGCTTGGAGTACAGAATAATGAATTTCTCTTAAAATAAGTAAAAGAAGCACATTTCCCAAAAGAAATACTTGGTGTAATTTGGTTAGAAGCATATGTGACCTTCTGCTCAACAGTTCACATATTTCTTGAAGTCCCTTTAAGCTTATTTCCTTCTGTAGTTTACATTTTATTATTTATAATTAAATATCTTTTCATGAAAACAAACCAATATATGCAAGTACTAAGGATGCTAACACCAAATGTGCTGCATCATCTGTACTTCATCTGTAGCAAAAGTTAAATTTGATCATTTCGACCCTATTTGACCTAAGAACTATCATCTGCTTTACCAGGTTTTGAAAAATGATTATCCCTTAAAATTTTTATGAAATGTATTTTTATCTTTGAGATATTTTCTCCCATTGTTTATGGTACAATGCTTAAGTTTATATGAAGGAAAACCTCCATCTCAAAACCTGAGAATTTTCATTAAAACAAAACAAAACAAAACTTCTGAGTAAGTCTTATTAATCTCCCTTGGAATATTTTGGTCTTGATGAGAGCTGCTATGATTAATGTCTTTTTCTAAAGATATA
The DNA here is from genome assembly GCF_014176215.1 of Rousettus aegyptiacus. NCBI lineage: Eukaryota > Metazoa > Chordata > Mammalia > Chiroptera > Pteropodidae > Rousettus > Rousettus aegyptiacus. Next base: position 110,334,013 of record NW_023416284.1, read on the forward strand.
TATAAATGACTTCAGTCCTCTGAAATACGGTTTGCATAAATTTATAATGTTTCTAGTTTGGTTTTAGACTCCATAACTGATTGACAAGAAAAAAACTTGTAAATATAGAAAAGTTTTACTTGATTTGAATTTTTAATTGACAACTCACTGCATATCATATCATGGAAACATGACATGATGATGATGATGATGATGAAATTGAAAGACTTTTGAATCAAATGAAAATGTGTACTAAATTGGCTGCTGGAAGAAAGAATGATAAGAAGTAATTAGTAAAAGTAGTTTATCTGAGTGGCTAGTGCAATTAAGAAACATATAATTGTAAATATATTATGTATCCTTTTGTTTGTTTTGTTTTTTAAGGAGAAACATTAACTTCTGGGCTACATCCAGAATAGCATCATCTATATGGGCATTCCCTCCTACAATTTCAGAAAACCTTTGGTAATTAATCGATAAAATGCAGACGATCTTGCAAACAGATGAAGTTACCAATACCGAAGCTCTTAGAAAAGGAAAGAGGAAAAGGACGGAGACAATGGACTCAGAGAATGCAAATAACGATATGGATAAAGGACAGGTTGGTGTTCTGTTACCCTGATAATTTAATAATGCCTCCATAATTTATTAGTATTTTCTCCTGTTCTATTTATTCTTCCCTTTAATTCTTCATTCAACCAAGGGAATAAAATTGCATGTTCTCTTTTTAATGCTGAACAAGTTGAATTAGAATATACTCAAATGACATTTTACCCACTTCTATTTAAGAATGGCCAATTATGTCATTGTTCAAACTTTCTTTGAGATTTTGGGAAGATCAGCAACTGTCAGAAAATGTTTTCTTCTCAAAAAACACTAGAGAAATTGAAATACCTCTTCTTTAACATTTAACATTTACTGTTTCCTTTTTTTTAATTCCATTTTGCAACCCATCTTCATCGCTGGTTTCGTCAGGGTTTCTTTCCTACTTTTATTTATTCATTGGTTCCTTTTTGATATGAATTTCCCACTTCCATTCTCCTATGCCTTGGATAACCTATCAATGTGTTTATTCTATATCTTTTTATTTCTGTGTCTTTGTAATACATGTATCTGTGTATGTCTCTGTGATACATACAGTGTTTTACATGTGTGTTTGCTTTTTTAATTTTTAAAATATATACTATACATTCTCATGATTTAAAGTAGTTTTAGTCCTCAGGGATGGTATCTATAGGAATTCAGAATGGTCCAACATTTGACATACCGTTGTAGGCTATCCTATAATACAACCTCTAATGAAACTAAGCTGTCCTGAAACCCCGGTAATGGAATTATTTACCTTTACACCGAGAAGGTTGAGAAGCACCAAAATCCACATGTGAAATGTGCCCAAGCCAACTATATGGAATTAATATTGTGAAACCTAAAGTTCTCATAAGATTGTCTAAAATTAAAAAGTATGTCAGCAGTGCCCATGGTGCTTCTATGTGTGCAAAATGTGTCCATGACAGGATCGAGTGTGCTTTTTTCATTGAGAAACAGAAAATCACTGTGAAAATGTTGAAGGCAAAAGCACAGAATCAGAAAGCTAAAAAAATGAAGCTTTTTGAGTAATAAAAAAGATATATTTATTAAGTGTGTGTGTGTGTGTGTGTGTGTGTGTGTGTGTAGTGAAGATAAACAGTGGAAAGTCTCCCTCATGTCCTTGTCACCCATCCACCCTGTTCCCACCTCCTATCCCTCTACTACAGGTAATCACATTTATTGTTTTCTTGTTATCCTTCTGATGTTTCTTTGTTTGAATAAAGCAATTATGAATATAGATATTGTTACCCCGTCTTTTGTACAAAAAGTAACTTACCAGACATGCTGCTTTGTACTTCGCTTTTTTACTTAAAATATTTTGAAGATCTTTCCTCTAGTATATAAAGAACTTTTTGTTTTTTACTGCTCTGTATTATTTCACTGTGTGTATGTACCATTCTTTATCTGACCAGTCCCCTATGATGGATATGGCTTGTTTCTGATCTTCTTTCTACAAATCATGCTGCACTGTACAACCTTATGGACACATCATTTAGGATTACATTGGTATTACAAAATATACCTCAATCTGTTTCTCATTTTTCAATCAGCGCTGTTTTTAACATCTATCTGTATTGCTACTAAAAATCTGACCCACTGTGTCTAACTACTATATAGCATCATATTTTATTTGTTCTTTCCTACAATAATAAACACTTAGATTGCCTCCAGCATCTTACTTCTATGAACAATGACAAAGTAAATGTACTCATACATGTTCTATTAAGAAACAAGTTGAGAATTTCTCTGGAATAAACACATCAGAGGGTGATTTATGGCTTCTTAAGTTGTATGTTTATTTCTAGTTCATTTGACTAGATACGATAAAATTACTTTTCAAAATGCCCATATCAGTCTTTAACGCCCAGCAGCACTGCCTGAGGGGTTCCTATACTTGTACTTCTCTACCAATACTTAGCATTTATAACCACATTTCATATTTCTGGCAATCGATCTTATTTGGTCAAAAACAAGCTTCAGAATGTTCTCTCTTTTTTTTTTTTTCATGACATCTGTGCTCAGCCTCTTTTCTCTCCAACTTAACGGCAATTACCTAAAGGCCAAACAAAAAGCTTGCAGGAAGCACCCTCAATCTGATGCTTCCCATTGGGGTGGATTTCAATGTCTATCAGAGAACACTTAAAGAGAAGCTCTTGAAAAACCCTTGAGGTCACAGTGTTACCTCCAGCTATTTAGATGTAGAAGGAATTGGCAGGCTGCATTCTTAAGTGCAAATGGAAGGAGGAAGCCTTCTATCTCTGCAAACCGACCAGCATCACCAGCATCGGCAAGAACTCATTGAAAACACCAACATTCTTTCTTTTTCCTGACTTAGTAAGCACATCGTCTGCCTTCCAAGGTATTCCAGGTGACAGTTTTACCAGATATGTCACTGAGGTCTTAATAAGAGTTAATAGCTTTCCAGCATGTTATCCCTGTGCTTTTTTTGCCCACAACCTGACCTCTAAGTAATTCTAACATAAGTAAGATTTGGCATGTCCTGCTTCTAGGTATGAAAATCTGGATCAGTTGTTGCAAAGGCTATTACAAAGACCCAAATGTTACAGTGACACAAAGGAGATGGAAGTTTATTCCCTTTCACATAAAAGCAAGAGCGATCCAGGATTGTTATGGCAGCGCCAAAATGTTAAGGACCCCTCTAATCTTGTTGATTACCTTCTTCAACACATGGCCTCTATCTCTGGGTCTAAGGTGACTACTCCAGCTCTCAGCACTATGCCTTCCTCTCTACCAAGAGAAAGAAAAAGGAGAATACAGACAGGGGAAGGCATGCACATTCCTTTTAAGGTCACAAAGCAGTGGCCTACGCATTGCTTCTAGTCATATTTCATTGTGGAAACTAGACACATAGCTGCAGTGAGCTGCCCGGGTGTCTGGGAAGTGTAATCTTTAACTGACAGCTACCTGTTCAGCTAAAAATCTAATACTGTAGAAAAATGGGAGAACAAATACCTGGACGTAGCTAGCAGTCTCTGCCATGGTTCATTTTTCTATTTGGTTCTTATCTTTTCTGTTAGATTTTTAAGTCTATTCCAGTGGGTTTCGTGTTCTATTCTTATTGATTTGCACAAATACCTTACTCATTGTAGAAATTAGTCTCTTATGGTTTTAGACTTTACAATGTCTTCTTCCGATCTGTGATCTGTCTATTAACTTTATGGTTTCCACTGAAGCCTACCAATGGATTAGCTTTTGCCTGATTTCATTTCTTTCTTATAGGAACTTGCTAAAAATGGTAAAAACTAGATTATACATTCTAATTTTTTTAAATTACAACAGGGCCTTGAACAATGTCATTTTGTTCAGCATCATTTCACTATAACATTGATGAGATGCCATAAAACTTAACTCATTTCTATCCATTAGCCTATGGTAAAATTGGTTTCATTATGTATGTTGTTTCACTTAAAGATGCAGAATCCATTGACAAAGTGAGGATTTACTGTACTCTACAAAGAACTGTGGTCTCAACAGGCATCCTTCAGTTTTTTTTTTTTAATCCTTCATTTATATTTAATCAAATCCATTATTCTTTTTTTAGGATTTATATATCTAGTGTCAGTACATTAGCTACTGACGCACATATGATAATAGTAAGTTTTATTACCATTATACACATATATTTCACCTACACAAATATATATAATAATGAATATATACATAGATACATATATTTATGTACTTATAAAATAAGGAGTGAGATTAAATGTATATAATACAAGTCATACAAAAATGTAATTGTATTTCCTATAACTGATCTCATCTGACTTTCAATTCTCTATCCCTACTTGATAAGAAGAAGAAAAAAAAAGCCTAAACTTGCCCATTCAGAATGGATAATAGAATGTTCTAGCTTTTAAAAATCCCTTTGAGCTATTAGTATAAGTTTAGTCACTTCAAGACTTAAGCCTCAACAGAGCCTAGATTCTTATCTTCCCCCACATTCTACTTTTTTTCCTGGGATGTGATCCAAGTCTTTAGGAGTCTTCCATCTCATCCTAGCATCTGGGCAGAGATAGCTAGTCTTCCTCCCTGCCTGGCTCCTGGGTGTCTAGGAGTATTACTGTTGAGGTATGGCCAGGCCCTTTGGAGGCTCTGTTGGCACCAGCTGCTGAAGTTTGACATCTTGGCAACCATTGCCATCGTCTATGAGGTTCTGGAACCCTGTGGCCTCTCTGTCAAGATACTAAACTATTTCTGTTTTACCAGTTCCCCTAGCACTTTTGTATTTCCTGACCAGGACACAGAGACCGTTTGAAACCTCTAGCTGCTGTGCATGAGCTCTGGGAAGACTGAACATTGTCTCTGGTTCACTTGTCCAGACACCACTGTTGGTCATTTCTAATCTATGGCCCAGAGAGGCTCCATGTTGCCCTGATGTTATGCTAGACATGGACCTTTTTAGGGACTTTTTGATGGACTGAGAAGCAAGGAGCCAGGCGCACTGCTCTGATATTGCCCCTTATTTATCTGGATGTTTCTATCATACCTACCCCTGTGATCCTTCTCCATTTCCCCCAAGGAGAGAGGGCAGGAAGATCAAAAGCACTTGAATCTGGCTTCCTGCCATTCTAGTTCTTGATCCCTCAGGCTTCTCCTCCCGGCATCAGTCTGTCTGTTCCCTTCCTGTGCTGCAGAAACTTTCTTTATGTCTTATCTCTTCCACTCTAAAACTTATGTTCAAAACTTTATATTCTAAGGTTTTGGGGTTTGAATCTTTATACATTCCACTCTGTACTTCTGCTTTCCATGGATGAAGATTTTACACACACACACGCACACACACACACACACACACACACACACACACACACACACACCCCTGAAGGTCAGCTTGGTAATTTAAGAAAATTGTTTTCTTTAAAAAAAAATGTGTGTTTTACAGCTCAAATGCATGTGTTTTCAAACTATTGTCTTGCTATTGACCTAAAAAATTATTTTTGAAACTAAAAGATAAATGCGAATGCTTTGTTCTACATGAATCATCTCTTCTTTCTCGAATGCAATAAACCCCCAAACTGGCCTTATGGCATAGTCTCAACAGAGAGGCTGTGAATGAGGAATAGGGGAGAAATGGTGGTTGAGGATGAGTTACAAAGATGTGAATGGTGGTCCTGTTGATTCTACTCTGTTTTACTGTTTTTCTACTTTGTATTTCTCAATGAAGTTTGGCAGAAGGTCAGAATCTTGATTTCTGCTTTTCGAAAGACATGTGTGTGAAACTTTGATGTTTCTCCCTTATTTCGAGTTCCCCTGAATAGTGGAAGAAAAAGCTAGATCATTAGTTAGGGCCCCACTCCTCTCCTGGACAGGAATTGCCTGGATAAACAGAAATTTTGTAGGTCTGCTTATGTCCCTTCAGTGTACAGAACATGGGATAAACCATTAAAATCTCTTTGAACCTTCTTTTGTTGTGCCTGCCTTGTGTTTTAGAGGGACCCATATTCGGGGAATGCCTTTTTGCCTGGTGAGAGCTCCAGTGAGGATGAAGAGCCTTTAGAAGAATTGTCGAAGGAGCAATTGTGCACAAAAATAAAAAGCCTGAAACAAAAATTAACAAACACCCGGAAAGAGAACAGCCGACTTCGACAGTCCTTGGTCATGCTTCAAGGTAAACTTTGAGAAAATTGACATTTTTTAGATGAAAGAGAAAATACATGATGAGTGAAAAGTATTACAAATAGGCTGTTAAGAATGAAAAAGTAAATCAGAACCTTAGAGAAAAAATCAAAAATCACATTTTAAGAAAATCTGTGATTATACAATTTAATATGGAAGCAATCTATTGAAGCTTCTAGTTTATTGCTTAGAAAATTTTAGATTATTTCTACAAAATACTGAATATTGTGTCCATTTAATAATGTTCAACAGACATTTATTGAGCATTTAATATAGATCATTCACTGGTAGGCTCTGGAGAGAAAAAAATTAGTAAACAAATAAGATATTCCTGATATACTTATCTCAATACCCTCTGCTATGAAAAGCTCTAGAAAAATGGGTCCTGTTCTAATCCATTATAGAACCACTAGAATTAAAGAGTCCATATATTAAATTTTAGTTTTGGGGTTGAGAGGCACGGTTTGGGATAATAATCATTTTACTGAGGATTTAGAAAGGAGGAAGGTCGGCCTAAGCTAATTAAAAACCACTTGGCAGAATGCCTTTTTTTGTAGGATCCTATATTGTATTTAAGTGTTTATTTTTCCAAAATAATGTTTTCCATTTGCAGTTAAACACCATGCACTATTTTATAGAGCTGTATATTTGGCAATTATGTCCTATGTTGGTCAGCATCATGTCGTAAGCAGTAAATACACAAAACATTTGAAATAAATTCTCCGGACATGTGACACGAGAAGGAAAATGGAGAAGAATGTGAAAGGTACTGCAGTCATCCAGACTAACATGATGGCAGCCTCGCCTAGGGCAATGGCAGTGAAAATAAACATAATAGTTCTACGACATTTTTGGAGGCAGAAATCATAGAACATGGTGATGAGCAAGGTGACAGAGTATTGGCTCACATGTTTATCTCAAAATATTTATTAAATTGAAGCCTTCATTGTTTTAAGTAGAAATGGCCCCACATGGGAAGGGAAATAAGATTTTTATTACAAATCATTATCTCTTTATTCTTTCAACTTTAAATATTGCATTTTTATCAGTGATGGCTTTCTCTGGTGAGATTTTTGTGGGTTTTTTTTTTTTTAAGAAAAAAACTAGATATTCTCATTTTTACATAATCTGTTCCAGAACTTAGAGTAAAATGAAAACTGGTTTATAAAGTTAGCATAAATTGCTGGTTAAAAGAATTGGTTTTGGAGTTACAGACCTTGCTTCAAATCCCAACTCTGCTAACTAGCTGTACAACTTTGACCATGTCACTTTATTACGCCCTTAGCCCCAGCTTCAGTTTTTTCACTTATAAAATGAAAGCAATATACCATTTCCTTGTTGTTATGAGGATTAAATGAGATAATTGGAAGATATTACCAGTGCCTGGTACATGACAGGTCCTCAGTAATGGTAGTTATTTTTACTGTCTCTGTTTTAATTGACACCAGAACTTGACATATATATGCCTACCACAAAGTTATAGACTAATTTTTGTTATAAATATAGATGAGAAAATTCTAAATGAAAGAGCAGCAAATCAGTTTCCGTAGTATGTAAAAAGAATCACTTGCGATGACCAGTTTCTCCTCTCTCACACTCTTAGATTGCCTTTTCATTTTCTCTTCTTCTGCCAGCTCCCCACACCTCCTCCCTTATCCTCACTTTCCCGTGATGACTTTGCTTCCTACTTCAGAGAAATTGGAAGATATGAAGAAGCAGTCATCTCCCTGCACCTGTGTTTGTATGTTCCACTTTCTCCCCTGTCACTCACAAATGACCTATTCTTTTGTCCAGTCAAAGGACAAGAGAGGAGAGAATCTCCCTCTCTGCCTCGGATCCCATCTTTTTTCACCTAATCAAGGACATAGCTCCAGGGATGCTCTCCCTTCTCTCCTGCACGATCAAGTTTTCTTTCTCTAATGAATCATTTCCTTTAGCATCAGACATATATTCTTTCTCCTGTTTAAAAAAAAAAAAAAAGTCTTTCAGGCCATTTGCTTCTCCACCTTCCACTCTATCCCTCTCTTTCCTTTTATAAGAAAACTCAAATTAGTTGATTCCATACACTGTATTCATTTTTCCCCCTTTTATTCTCTCTGGGTCTCACTTCGATTAGGTCTTTATCATTTCATCGTACTTCTCGTGATCACCAATACCTCCGTGTATTAGTTTGTTAGGGCTGCAGTGACAAAGTACCACAAACTGGGTAGCTTAAACAGAAATATATTGTCTCACAGTTCTAGAAGCTAGGATCCAAAATCAAGGTGTCAGCGGGACCGTGTTGCCTCTGAGGGTGTGAGGGAAGAATCTATTCAGGCCTCTCTCCCAGCTTTTGGTTGTTCTGTGGCTTGAGGCAACATAAGGCCAATCTTTGCATGGTGTTTTCCTGTGTGCTTGTCTCTCTATGTGTCCAGATTTCCTCATTTTTATAAGGACTCCAGTCATATTGGATTAGGACCTACTTTAATGACCTCATTTTAACTTGATTATATCTGTAAGGACCCCATCTCCAAAAAAGGTCCCATTCTGAGGTCCTGGGGGTTAGGACTCCAACATATCCTTTTGGGGGACACAGTTCAACCCCAAAAGTCATTTCTCAATGGTTATCCCTACTGCCCTGTTACTAGCATTTGATACATTTGACCATCTACCCTTCCTTGAAAAAGTTTCTTTATTTGTCTTCTAGGACACTACATTCACCAGTTTTCTTCCTATACTGTTAATCTTTCCATCTCAGTCTATTTAGCTGATTCATTTCATCATCTTACACTCCAAATATTTGATGATGCCCCAGGCTCAGTCCACCATTGATCCTTTCCATCAATAAAATATCCATCAATAAACTATGATTCTGAGGTTTAAATCTCTGACCTGGACTTCTCTCTTTGACTCCAGACTCATTGTCCAACTATGTACTTTACATGGCTCACAGGCATCTCAAAATACCATGTCCCAAACCACATTCCTGACCTTTTCCTTCAACCTGTTTCTCTCATTATTTTTCATCTTGGTTAATGCTAACTATATTGTTCCAGTTTCTCAAGCCAAAAGCCATGACACTATTTTGTATTTTTACGTTTCTTTTATATTCTAAGTCTATTGGCAAGTCCTACTGACTTTATGTTCAAAACGGTTCTGGAATACAATCTCTTTTACCATACTGACTACTGCCCCTCTGGTCTAAGCTACCATAACCTCTTGTCTAGATTGTTATGACGACTTCTTAACTGGTGTCACTACTTCTGCTCATGCTCCTCTGCAATCTGTTCTCAACACAGCAGCAAAAGTGGTCCAGTTAGACATGAGTCAGTTCATGGCCCTCTTCCCTTCAGTGTATTTCCACCTCACTGAGGGTAAAACTAATGTTATTTTTATGATCTTTGAGTCCTTACATGATCCGACCACCTCTCTGCCACTTACTTCTCTGGCCTTATGTTCTAGTACTCTCTCCCTTCTTTTCTGTGATCCAGCCACACTGGGCCACTTGCTTATCTTCGAAGACATCAGACATGATCTTACTTCAGTGTCTTTGTACTGGCCATTCCTTCAGCCTGGAATGTTCTTCCCCCAGATAACGTGGTTTACACCCTCACTTACTTCAGGTCTTCACTCTAAATTCATCCTTTTCCTGACCTCCTCCCTTTATAAAATTTCAAACTCTCTCCTTTCAATGTTTTTTTTTTTTACTCCCCTCCCCTTAGTTGTAAGTTGGCACTTACAACCGTATGTAATCTATTAAGTATTTAATATTGTCCGCCCCCACCCCCATGCTCACACATTAAAATGTACCCCTAGAAACCAAATAATAAAAGTGTCTATTAGCTGGACTTCAGCAACAGGAAAAGTCGGAAACTGCCACTGCAGTATTCATGCATACGTTTGTTCGTTCAGTAAATATTTATAAAGTCCTAATATATGTCAGGAACTGTTCTAAGTACCTAGGAAAATCCAGTGAACACAACAAAGATCCTCGCTCTCATGGAGATAACATTCTAGTGGGGTGAGACAGTCAAAAAACCTGAACAATAATAATTAAGTAAATTATATAACATGTTAGCTGGTGATAAATGCTATAATAAGGCAGATTAAGGAATATTGAGATTTGAGGGAGAAGGGGTGTTTTGTAATTTTAAATAACATAGTCATAGTAGGCTTCCTTGTTGGGAACTTGAAAGATACGAGAAAGCTGAAATTTAATGGATAATCCAAATAAGAAAAGGGTCTGAGAGAAGAGTGTGGTGTAGTTATTTATCTTTTGCTCAGTAATGTTCCTAATAACTCTTTGAACTGAAGATTAGAGCTGTCTGTTTATAAAGCCTACTTAGCTAAGAAAAATAGCAGAATATATATGCCATTTGAGACATTCAGAATAACAAATATGTGTGTGCTATATATGTATGTGTTAAGCATTTGAAACATTTTTTTGTGACCCACAACTGACTGGCACAATAAGATGTAAAAGGAAAATAGTGATATATCTATTGTATAGAAAAATATTTAATTGTCATTATTTATATAGAGAATGAATGTATATCTAGGGAAAACAAAGCATCAACTAAAAACTTAACTTTTGTAACTAATGAGATTTTAGTAAAGAATCAAAAATCAATTACATTTTGCTCAAGTCATTTAAATATGCAGAAAGCCTAAGTTAAATATGTGTGAACCTCCCTCCTTTCTTGAAACCTCACCAAAAATAAAACATTCAGAAAGCCTAAGTTAAATATGTGTGAACCTCCCTCCTTTTTTGAAACCTCACCAAGGACCAAGAGAAGATCACAGCAGATCAAAGATGCCAATAAAATTTTAGAAGATGAAAAGCAGATGGATGAATGGTGACTGACTAAATCTAGAGAAATCTAAAAGCTCAGTGTCTGTGATGGGGGCGGGTACAAGATAGAGGGAGACAAATTAAAAAGAAACAAGCCAGGGCACTCTGTGACCACCACTGAGCAGATCACACTCACTTGTTCTCCCCGCCTGGCTTTGCTTCCTCTGCAACCATGTCTGACAAACCTGATACAGCTGAGATTGAGAAATTCAATAAGTTGAAATTGAAGAAGACAGAATGCAAGAAAAAAACCCACTGCCATCAAAAGAAATGATTAAACAGGAGAAGCAAGCAGGCGAATCGTAATGAGGCACACTCTGCCAATATTCACTGTAGCATTCCATGAGCACTGCCTTCTTATTTTACTTCTTTTAGCCATTAACTTTGTAAGATGCAAAGAAGTTGGATCGAGTTTAAATGATTGTGCTGCCCCCCCCCCTTTTCACATCCACGAACTACTGACAATGAAGAGGGCACCTGCCTCTCCGACCTGCCTGTCTGGTTGGCAGGGAAGGGAAAAAACTTGCATGTTGTTGAGGGCAGAAGCTGGGTGGGATGACAGTGTAATCTAGAGTAAAAACCAAGCTGGTCCAAGGTATTCTACAGGCTGTAAAATGCAGTTTAATTAGAGTGCCATTTTGTTGTTGTTGTCGTTCAAATGATTTTAATCATTGGAATGCACAATTTTTTAAATAAGCAAATACAAAGTTTTAAAACCTGGAAGAAAAAAAAAAAAGAAAACACAAACAAACCAAATCACACAACAAGAAAGATTTAGGAATCATAGCTGTGAAAGGGATTATGGTAGTGCTGGTATTGTGAAAACTGGAGGAGTCACTGAAAAACCTACATAAAGACTTTTTTGGACCACAAAGTCACACTTTCTTCCCATGTAGCCTGTAGTTACCCACTCTCACCATAGCAGAAGACAGAGATTTTTTTCTCAGAAGAGTTTGAACCAGAGCTAAGAACTCAAGAATACCGAGCACAACTGAGGAAAGAGGAGTGATTATTTGAGGAAATTCTCTAATATGAAACGTGGAGTTCAAAACGAACAAAGAGAAAAATAAGCTCCATGAAACAAGGACAGGGTAGTGTTAAAAAGGAATATTCAAAGAATAAAGGGATGAGGAGAAAATAGAAATTCAATCAAATGTCTAGAAGTTAAAGTAAAGAAAATCTTGTAGATATTAGAATAAGAAGGCAGAGAAAAGGAAAATAGAAAAGGTTAGGAAAAATAGAGAATTAGTCCAGGAGGTGGAACATACAAAGACAAGAGGTCCTAAAAGAGAGAAAGGGGAAGAGGGAGAAGTAAGTTTAAAAAAATAATAATGCAATACATTTCTAGAACTGAAGGACACAAATTTCTAAAGTAAAAGACACCATGAAAAGCAGAAAGATTTGTCCAAGGCATAGCATTGTGAAATTTTAGAATACCAGAAGTAAAGGGAGAATTGAAAAGCTTTCAGAGAGGACAAGCATGTCACGTGCTAAGAACTGGAAGCTAGAATGGAGTTGGACTTTTCATCAGCAACACTGGAAGCTCCAAGATAATGAATGCCTTCAAAATTCTGAAGAGAAGTGATTTAAACCTTGACTACTATACCCAGTGAAATTATAAACCAAATGTGAGAGTAGAATAATAATATTTTCACAATTGACACATCTCAATAATGTACTTCCCATGCTGTCTTTTTCAAAAGCTGTTGGAGGATGTGCTCCTCCAAAATGAGAGTAAATCTAGAAAGAGAAAGACATGGTATCCAGAAAACGAGTGGGATTGTTTCTTGGCCTTTTGGCTAAGACCAAGTGCAGAAAATAGGTGGTCCAATCCCGGAGGGAGACAGGAGGAACCATAGAATAATAGTGAAGGGAAGCTCCAGGATGGTGAGAAGAAGCTAGCCCAGATTGTGGAAGGGTGTGAAGGTTCCCAGAGAGCTATCTCCAAGAAAATATGAAATCAATAGATGGCATAATGTATTCAAAAGTACTGAAAGGAGATTTTATACCTCCAGTAAGATGTTTAGAGATTTTAAGTGAGAGAAACAGTTAAAAATATATATAAGCAAACTAAACAAACTAACTCAGGTGTGCGGTAGAATCATATTGTAAAGGAAAGGAATTGCGAATAATATTTACATTGCTAAAATAATGTAAGTGGAATATTTATTAAACTAACAATTGTGTTACCACTATACCGAGATGATGGAAAAAGAGATCGTACATATGTTTTCATGTGAGTAATATATGCATGTATTTCTATGTGGCTGGGGGAGGAGTTGAAAGGAACTACATAGTTGTATTATATAGTTGAAAGTCAACAATTATATGAATCTGAAAAATTCAATGTATAGTTGTATGTGTATATTATTATTTAAGACTATGAAGGTAACTATCAGAAGAAACAGTTAAATGGATTGGAAGTGATGACTTCTAGGAGCAGTATTCAGGGGGTTAGTGATAGGACAGAAGACTGATGATTTTCATCGTAAGCCTTATTTTATTTAAAAAATAATCAATGTCTGGCACATAATAGGTACCCAAATCTAGTAGCTGCCATTAAAATATATCAATAATTGCCTTATATGTAGATCAACAACTGCCAGTTGCCAGTATGTTCTTTAAGAAAGAAAAAAGAATCTACTCATATTAATTACAAACAACTATACAATATCTACTAATTATTGTAATAAGATAATTTTTATAATTATTATAAAGAAAGTTTAAAAATTCAGTGGAGAAGTATGCAAACCTAAGTAACTGGAGAGACATGTCACATTTGTAAATGAGAAAAGAAGATGTCAGTTCATCCCAAAATAACTAACAGTTTGAATGAAATTCCAATCAAAATACCAATGATTATTTTCTTTGTTTTTTTTTGTAATCTAACAATAATTATTCTAAAGTTAACCTGAAAAAATAAATAGGCCAAATCAATTAAGAATATTCCAAAAAAGAATATGAGGGCATAAATTGTCAACATAAAAGCATATAAAGTTCCAATATTTAGAAGCAAGTTGCTAGTCCAAAAGTCAGCAGATTAATGGAACAGAATGCATATCCCTCAAACAGAACCTTATGTGTGACAAACTCTCCTAGAAGCACTGTAGCACTGGAGTAAAGAATAGGAAAATAAAAGGAGCTAAGGTTCTTTACAGAAATGGCTGATTCCAGGTCTTGCACAGGAAATGTACACAATGAGCCTTGTCAGGAGGCTTGCACAGAAAGTACTCTACATGAACATCTAGTCATACCAGAAAGCAAGGAAGTTAGAAAGACTATGTGGACTTGTCAACTAGAAGAGGTTCCTTCTGGGCAAAGATGGGAAAATTTGAGCACCAATAAGAATGATAACTGCAATAGGTAGAAACATGTCATATATGTTTAAATGCATGATTCATACTGGTATGCAAAAAAGAAAAAACTTAATTGTCATCTGAAAGAACCAACTCATTATTTTGAAAACTAGCAAATAAAAACCAAAAAAATTTAGACATTTATCCTGCGATTACTATATGAAATAAACCTCCAGGTAACCAAATAGTTTAAAAGAGGAAATTTATTTTTGTAGAATTCCAGCTAATAAATGAAGAAGAAAATAATGAGAATATCACCATTTTGCAACCCCTTATGGCATAATGAATCTAAGTAGTGATCATTGGTGACTGCTAATATCACAAAAAAAGCTAACCATACATTAAAGTCCACTTGATGGAGGTTAAAACACTACCTAAATCTGATCAAGCCTTAGACCTAACTACTAATTTACAACTAATACAGGGAACAGAAGAATATGTTAAACCACATTAGAGGTATAATCCTAGACTATGGGAAACTCTGCCAGATAAATAACCTAGTTTCTTCAAGTAATAAATCGCAAGATAAAACTAGGAGAGGGAGAGGAAACTTACAGTTTAGATGAAACAGAGAACAACCAATTGTAATGTACAATTTGAGTCCTGATTTAAACAAACAAACAAAAAATAAGACAATCAGAAATTTGAATATTTACTAGGTTTTTTAAATGATATTAAAGAGCTATTGTTAAATATTTCCAGCTCTGCTAGTGATGTCATAGTTATTCTTTTAAATTTTCTTGCCTTTTGGAAGTACATGTAGAAATGTTTATAGATAAAATGAGGTAATGCCTGTGCTTTGCTTCAGGTAATCTCGAGGCTGGAGAGAAAGTGTGTGGGAGTATAGATGGAACAAGGTTGACGTGAATTGAAAGTGCGGGATGGGTATATGACTTTACTATTTTTGTATTTACATTTCTTCATTACAAATTTTCAAAATTTATCTGGGTGAAGGGAGAAGCTTACTTGTAAAAAGATGTTTAAACTAAACAAACTATGTGAGTAAATATTTCACTGATCTGAATGATGAATACCTTTTTAAACATAAAATAAATGGATAATATATTAAAGAAAAAACTGCTAAATTAATTAAAATAAAAACTAAATATCCATGTGGGCATGCTTCAAAAAAATCTTAAAGTTAAGAGACAAATACACCAAGAAAAATACTTGCAACTTACAAAAGGTTAAAACGCTTAATATATAAGGGATAATAATAACAGTTGACATATTGTACCTATAATGCACTAGGTACTTTGGAAAAAACCTTTTAAATTCTTATAAAATAGAAAAAGTACTAATATTTCATGGCCTGATAAATAATTCATAGAAGTTCAAATAATCATAAACAAATAAATATATGTATTTAACTTTGCAATAATCGTAATTGCAGTCAAATCGCACTAAGATTTTAAAATAGTTAAGATTGTTTTTAGTGATTGATACCTGTTGTTGATGGTGCAGTGAAATGGCCAACTTCTTACATTGCTGGTGGAAGCATTAAGTTGGAAGAATCTTTCTGAAGAGCAGTTCAGCAATAGTGAGTCTTGAAAACATTTACACTTTTGACCCTATTATTAACTTTCAGGAATGTATAGCATTGTCATGATTAGAGATGCATATGAAGATACATGTGCTAAACAGTTCTTCAGAGCTCTGTTTGTAATAATAATAAAAAAAAAAATCTAGAAGCAAATGAAATTCCGAAAAGATAAAAAAGAATCATTTGAATAAAATATAGAATATCAATACCTTGGAATATTAGAAAACAATTAAAGTTGTTTTCAAGTGGAAAATAACCCATTAACGGGTCAATGGATACATTAATTGTGGAGTAGCTATATAATTGAGTATTAGTTGGAAACAACAACAAAATGAAAAACTGAACAGCGTGACTGAATCTCAAAGCACTATGCAGAGAAAAAAAAAATCAGACAAGAGGAAATTTATACTGTTTGAATTCATTTATATGGAATTCTAGAACAGGTAAAAGTTATTTATGGCTAAAGATGTCAAATCAGTGGTTGCCTCTCAGGCAAGTCCAGAGATTGACTTAAAAGGGACATGAGGCAACTTTCTGAGAGGATGGAAATGTTCCATATTTTGGTGGGCGTGCATTAATCAGGTATATCCTCTTATCAAATTCATCTCCCTTCATCTACTTAATTTCTACTCAGACTTCATGTTAAGATCTTGCCTTTAACTATATATATTAGACCTCAAAAATCGTAAATTCCAGGGAGATTTTATAAAATAGGAAAAATATTCACCTTACTGTCTTAATTGGAAAACAGAACCATAATACAATGCTGTGAATACACCACAGTCTCAATTGTATTAAAAAGAATATATGAATATAGAGAGACATACACAAAAATGGCAAGAAGGATATATTCCAATGAACAGGTACAAATTTCATTAGTAGAAAACACAGTAAATATTCTTGAAACTTCACTTTATACCAATTACCTTTTTAAAATCTTTAAATTTTAGCTCTGACCTTCTTGCAGTTCCTCGGACACAGAACTTTTGTTTCCTGTGCCGCTGATCACCTCATTCTCTCCAGCTGTTTAATTCCTGCTCAGCTCTCAGCTCTCAGATCAGTCTTGACCTACCTAAAGAAGCCTTCTATTCCCTTCCCCTCCCCAGGGCAAGTCAAACCCATTATGCTCTCCTTCGTGGTACTTGTTAACTGAAAAAGAAAAAGCCTATGTGACGGGCAATGATCATTTATTTGAGATCCAAAAGCATAACTTTTCAGGAAGCACTGACTCAGGCAGAAACCCAAATGCTGTTTCAATTAGGAGGCAAAGACAAGGGAGATTCATGAGAAAGGGAATGGGAACAATTACACTAATAGAAGGAATTTCAGTAAATGCAGATAAACTAACATAGTGATGCTAATTCTAAAGAATGTTTCAGTCTGGTAAGTCATAATACCTACTTTCTTGTTATCTTTGCAAATAGTTGTTTGAGATACAATGTTGCTTTAGGCCCAATCCAAAGGTTATTTTGTCTAGTTTTAACATTCCAAAGGTATGAGGAATAAGAGACCTGACAAAGGCAGTTAGTTACTCTGGAATGGCAGCTCCGGCTCCTTTTGAAAGTGGCTCCATTTATATTATTTTGCAATATACTTAACAATTGTAATTTTTCATTTTTTTTGCATGTACCTTGAGTTACTAAACTGCAAGGTTAAGGACACTGTCCTCTAGACGGCCTAAGACTTGATGCCAACTGCAAGTTCAGGTTTTTCCAAAACTACCTTCAGGTTCAATAATTTGCTAGAGACTCACAACTCACTGAAACCTATTATACTCATGGTTTCATTTATTAAAGGGAAAGACTACAAATTAGAATCAGCCAAAGGTGAAATACACATGGAAGAGTCTGGGCAGTTCCAAATATGAAACTTCTGTTGTCTTCAGGATTCATTATCCTCATAGCCTTTTTTGTTACAAAATGCACAAATTATTGTCCATCCAGGAGCCAGCCCATCTAAGTTCTGGTGTCCAAATTTTTTTTGAGGATTTATCATGTAGTGTTTCGCCAGCCCCCAAAAGACACATGGACCACCAGAACTCAGTGAGTTATAGGAAACACACTCTTTATTCAGCCACCTGGGTCTGCCAGGGGTACGCAGACCCCAAATTAAGCAGCCCCAAAATGTAAAGGTATAGGGGTTTTAAGCCCCAAATCCCATTCTTCTATTTATTACCTGTCGACCCACAGGTCAGGTGTGCAAGCGGGGATATAGAAGCAGAAAGCTATTGTTAGAATGTTATGTTCCTATGGAGATAGCCTATGTTCCCATGGGCGATAGCTAAGCAGTAATTTCGTGCAAGTAATAAATTTCTAGCAGTCGTTTTTCAGGCACCACAGTAGACATGACTGATTTGATTGCCTATATACCTGAACTCAGTCTCCAAATCTTTCTGGCTTTCTGGCCATGGCTTCTACTTTAAAACTGTTGGGTGTGATTATTTCCACCCTGAGAAACTCCTTGACATAAACTATAGGGTGTGGTCCGAGGGACTAAGGAAGACACTCTTCCATCCTTGGGAAGTTCCAAGGGCTGGAGATGACTTCCCAGAAACTTGGGATGTGGGAAGACCTCTCTTTGAGCAGGCCAAATTCTTACTACACAGCATGCTTATGTAAATAGTGCTCTCCACCTTCTCTCAGCTCCAAAAAGTTAGAATCACCTCTGGTTTTTCTCTCAGTTTCTTCCCAAGTACCTAACATAGTGGTTGGCAAATGTTGAGAGTCTGCATAATATAGTACAGTGACCCTTGAACAATGCAGGTGTTGGGGAGGGGGTGCTGATCAGCCACCGTTTGCAGTCAAAAATCGATATATAACTTTTGACTACCCCAAAACTTAATTACTAATAGCCTACTGTTGATTGGAAGCCTTATCAATAACATAGTTGATTAACACATATTTTGTATGTTACATGTATTAAATGCAGGCATTCATGACCTTTTAAATTTTTTTCTAGGCTATGCAGTTCATCTGCAAGTTTTTTCAAATCATCACAAGCCTCTAAAAAATTTCCCAGTAGATTTGTTGAAAAAAAAATCCACGTATAAGTAGACTCATGTAGTTCAAAATAGTGTTGCTCAAGGGTCAACTGCAGTTTATAGCATAAAATTGGCAGTGTCTGCATTTGAATCTTGGCTTATTTTCATTAATTGAGTTGAGCCGGAATGGGTTATTTAACCTCTCACTGCCTAATTGTCTTTATCTATAAATTGTGGATAATGAAAATGCCTGTCTCAGAGAGTTGCAATGAGGATTAAATGAATGAACATAAGTAAAGTTCCCAAAATAATACCTGGCACGAAGCAAAGCTAGATAAATGTTTAATATTATTAAATGCTCAATAAATAATTGCTGATTGAATAAGTGTCTGGCACGTGAGGTTCTTAGTAAACATTAATTGAAAAAAATAAAATAAGATTTTCTTCTTTAGTAGATGTTCTTATTTTTCTATTAATATAATACCAGATGTGTTGATTTGGACATGTCATCAATATGCCTGACTTTTAGCTCTCAAATCAGGCATTATTCTAAAGGCTATAGCTCAATAATATGCTTTTAAAAAGTACAAAAAAAGTTTCAGAGTCTTTTTGCCTCTCCAGCAGGCAGTAAGTACCCTCAACACAGAGTAAGGAGTTGAATGAGATAGGGTTCAAGGTGACTTCCAACTCCAACAAAATGTTATTTGTCCTTAGGAAACAAACTAAATATAACAACAGAGAAGACCATTTTACATGGAGGCATGAAACCTTTGAATGTGTAAGTTTCCACTTAAAAAAAAGGAAGAAAGAGAATTTTCAGTTGATTACCAAAATTCACTTTTAACATGTGAAAATATAGGTTTGAATTGTGGCAATTAATTTTTATTAATTTGTCAGAATTTGACTCCCCAGCAAACCATACTCACAGATCATAGAAGATTTATTTTAATCTGGGAGAAACAGTTTATTTTATCTTCTCACTTACGTTGGCCTAATGTGGCCTAATTTCTAATATTAGCAATTAGAGAAAAGAATCACCTTTTTAAAACATTCATTTTAGTTATGATGTAATGCATATACACTTAAATACAATCACCAAATGTTATCAAGTTGATTTTTTATTATTAAGCTGTTATTAAATTATTTAACAATAAAAAGAAAATATGTTCCAAACACTCCTCCTACCATGTTTATTTTCCAAAGTCAGTAAATGTTAACAATTGTTTCCACACACTTCTATGCATATACACACAATAAAAAAATACATATATATGTTCCTGCTATTGAAAGTATTTGTAATGTGTTACTTTTTCTTGTCATTTTAGTGTTACCGCAGGCAGTTACCCAATTTGAAGAATTGGTTGGTATGGCAGAGGCCGTGCTTAAGGGTGGAGGAACCATGTCTACATCTGCATCCACTCTCTGGAGAGCAACAAACAACTCCTCACCAGATTCATTCGCCTCAATGTGCAGCAATTCTAATTCTAATTCCAGTTCACCAGTTTCCTTGAAAGCTGAAGAAGAGCATCATACTGATGAGAAGCAGGTCAGTTGGAATACCTGCCCTATCTTTCCTGGGGGTACAGTTAAAAACAAACATTAAAATAAGGGTACAAAATGACGATTGTTTTATCACGTAACTTCAGGTAACTTTAGGTCACAGCCATAACATTCCGCATAAAACAATTTTTCACAATAAATCTGATATTTGTGAAACAAATATCTAGTTTAGAAAACTCAGGTCAAATTGTGGACAATGACGAAGTTTATTAAGTTAGAGAATTCTTAAATCAGTGACAGGTGGATGACTATGCATTAAGTGTTATAAAATTATATCATTGAAAGAAGATAAACTTCAGTTCCTGCATGTCGTCTGGACACTATTCTTTTTCTAATTTCCCAATTTCTATTAATCAAGAAACAGAAGCTAAAAAGACAGGAGTTTTGCTGGAATTAAGTACGCCTTCAAGAGCAATAATTAAATACTAAAAACCTAATATTCAGAATATTTGAATCTTAATGTATCAGTTTCCTTTTGCTATACCACAAAATCAATGATTTATAATAATACAAATTTATTATCTCAGAGTTCTGTAGGTCATAAGTGTAGTAACATCAAACTGTTGGCAAGCATACTTCTTCCTGGAGGCTCTTACAGAAGAATATGTTTCCTGCTTATTTGGGTTGTTTATAGAATCCAGTTTCTTGTAGAACCAAGGTCCCCATTTTCTTACTGACTGTAAACTGAAGGCCATTCCTGCTTCTTGAGACAACCACATTTATCAGATCCACCATCCTCCAAGCCGGCCACACAAGCGTAGTCTCTCTCACTCTTCTAATCTCTCCTCCTTTGTCTGTGTCCGTTTTCCGACCCATTCTTCTGGCCCCCACTTCTGCATTTAAGGGCCCCTGTGATTAGACTGCGCTCACCCAGATAATCTAGAATACTCCATCTCAAGACACTTAACTCTTATTGCACCTATAAAGTTGTTTTTGCCGCATAAGGTAACACATTCACAGGTCCCATGGAGTAGAATGTGAATACCTTAAGTGGGACATTAGTCAGCCTACCACACTCAGTAGGAGGTGTTGAGGAGGGACCTAATCCTTAAAGCACTAAATTCAAATTCCATGACAAGAATTTATATATACTCTGGAACAAATACCTCATAAATATTAGGAATTATCTCAAAGATAACATTTAATTCTAACTCCTGAAATGTAAAACATATATTAAAAGCATAATACATTACCTTAAAGACTCTTGGCATTGTTTTCTGGTATGTCTTAATTAATAACATATTTCTCCAGATGTTACTTTCTTATTTATTTAATTTCATTTGTTATTTTTATTTTTTAGTTCAAAATTGAAAAATGGCAGATTGCCCGTTGTAACAAGAGCAAGCCTCAGAAGTTTATTAATGATTTAATGCAAGTACTTTACACAAATGAATACATGGCTACACACAGCCTGACAGGTGCAAAATCCTCTACTTCGAGGGACAAAGCTGTAAAGCCAGCTATGAATCAGAATGAAGTTCAAGAAATTATAGGTAATAAGAGGATTTTATTTTATTGTCACATGAATTTGAAATATTTTACCATTCAAGGTTAAATTATTCATTCATGGTCTTTCTTTTTCAAATTTATTTTTTTGTTAAAGAAAAATCTCAAAATAGTCTAAACCTCATTAAATACAGGAAATTTACTAGAAAAACTTTACATTAAAAGTGGTTATTAAACTAAAGTTAAATTTTATATCACTGAAAAGTTCAGATTCATAAAAATCATAACATTATAAAAGTAAATTTTCAAAATCCTTTCAAATAAAATTTCAGTAACAGTTTATATCTTATTTTCTCTTATCTTGGTTCTATTCCTTATCTTTTATTCTAGAAAATTAGAGGTTAATCTATTTATGGTTTTTAAGTTAAAGAATCTGCTTAAATATGGTAATTTAAATCATCAAATACTTTTTTTTTAAACAAATATCCAATAAATTTAGGGAATCACTGGATCCCAGCTCTCTATATTTTAATAGTGTACAATTTCTTCCTTGGAAAAGGGTGAGTCAGACTCTAGTTGTTTCAAATGATGTTGGGATGGATAAATTTATATTCTTAATATTTTAGAGCAAAGAGACTTAGAGTTCAGAGCAAGTAGCAAGGTTAAAGTTGAATGGTACCATAGGAAGACAAATAAGTTTGCTCTCAGTTTATAATACAGACCTTCATTATCTCTTGCTTTGTTTTGTAAAACCTGCCTATATATTCATCTATTTCAATATCTCATGGGTGTTGGGGCTGCTTTTGCAAAATGGAGACAAAATTATAATGTGGATTGCTTGATGTTTTATCTCAGTTCATACTTTAAGATTCAAAGCCACAAAAAAAGTGTTTTTGTGTGTTATTGTTGTTATTTACAGGAATCACAAAACAGTTATTTCCCAACTCAGATGATGTTTCAATCAGGAGAATGATAGGTCAAAAGCTAAACAACTGTACCAAGAAGCCAAATTTAAGCAAAAATATGAACTCTCAGGATATTAAGTAGATCCTTTTGGTAAGTCTTTTAAATTTGTAATACAGAGAAGATGTAATACTTTCATCCCTGGAATAGCATTTTCTGAACACTCTACTAAAGAATACTAGTGGCCTATGAAATGCTAATCAGTATTCCTGGGAGAGAAGGTGGCGACAGGGAAGGAGATTTAAATTTGAGAAATGATGAGTTTAGTTACACAGACTTTCCTTTCCCAGAACCTCTCAGATGTTTCAGTATCCTTTAATATGCCCAAGTGCACCGGAAATCTTTAAGAAGGGGATATAGTATGTGTTTTACTGAGAATTTCTTTTTTTTTTTTCACAGAACATGTGTTAAGTTGTGGGTAGGGGTAGAAAGGAGCCAAAGGAAGAACACGTGACAATTTAGGAAGTGCTTCTCTAGAACAGAGAAATTCAGACCCTCAGGAAATCCTTGAGGTGCATGAGGGAACTGAACTTACAACCGTGAAACAGCGGTTTGACCTATGTACAAGCTACTGGCTGGAAGCATTGAGGGGTCTCCCCCACCACCTTCCATTCTGCTTCTAATTGTTTTTAAAGCGGTTGTCACAGGTTGTTTACTTAATAAGGATTTTTACCAAGATATTCGCGTTATAGTGAGAAAAAGAAATATTTGTTTTCTGTGAGTTCTGAGGGAAATACATGTTATAAGTCAGGCCCTGCCCTTGGCAAAACTGTGAAGTGGAATTTTGCGTTTGCTTTGGCTACCCAATATCCTGGCTGCTTCACTTGTGCTCACCCTTCCTCTCCATTATTCTGATGGAAAATACATGAAAATATGCACTATTGTGTTATTAATAGTTTAATTGATAAATAGAGGTATATGGTAAACATACGAGGGCAGGTTTTTCATCCATTTTCTTCACTTCTATCTTTAACTTCCACTTTGCCTATTCTCCACCTAACTAGCCACCTCTGAGACCATAATACTTGTCTTTTCCTTCTGTGTTTTAAGTGGGATATAGACCTGCCTGTAGTGCAGTAATTCCCTCCACCCACCCTCCACCCATTGCTGACTACCACCCCCATTTTCCTTGAGGGTCCCTTACTATTTTGCTATACAAGTAAGGCTACCAATGAGGGTCAACAATAGTCTCTCTTCCTTAGAAACGAACAATCACACTAACAAACAGGAGTACTTGTACCAATTGCAGAGGGACCCTTTCCCTTGACTCACATATACTGGTAAACTGACTTCAAGGTTTATAAAAGACAAGACTATTTGTATCCTTTTTCTTCCTAAGCAATTAAAATGTTCAGTAGATTGTGAAGCTCACAACTTTCCACTTAGGAGGTAAACTGCTTAAATGAGCCCTTAGAACTTCTCTAGAGTTCTGACATGAAGCTACCCTCTTATCCTGGTGTATAATGGCCAAGTTCCCTTTCTAACTGCCATGCAACCATACCCTCAACTCATAAAGCTATCTTTTGTAGCACATTATTGTATGTCAGAGCTCTGTGAAGCATTTTAATATACCAACTTCTGCCTTTTTAATATCTCAGACTGCCAAGGGTAAACACAAAACTTATCTTTGATAATATCAGTCAACAATATGTTGAAGAAATTAAAGCCCAAAAGCTTTTATATTGGTTGTGCTTGTATGTGCCAGTAGTAGTGTTATTAAATCACCTGGTTATGGCATTAATTAAAAATTTTAAAAGGAACAAATCTTTGCTATGAACACAAGGTGTTCTTGTGCAGTCTGAGCCTCAGCCCTGCTTTGTTACTAAGTTGCTTGGAATAGACTTGCATATATTTTGAATCAGAAGTAAAGAGTAACAAGGTATTGGAAGTAAACATGTTCTGAGTCGAAAATTTGTTTTTAAATTGACAGGTATCTTTCATTTGAAGTATAGCTAAGTCAAAATTATTTTAAAAGGACTGAGAAAAAATACTGGGAAGGACAGAGTCACATAAAACTTAAATTTAAAATGCTTGACGAATTAGTCAGATATAGCACCATGTAGTAGAATGCTGCTGACTTTTTTCTCTTCTTGGTCATTTAACTAACAGGAACCTCAAGGTGACTACACTTATTTAGGCAAACCATATCCCCGTCTTAGCCCCCCCTCACCCCCAAACACACACACACACACACACACACACACACACACACACACACACGTATTCTTTGGAAAAATAACTTCCCTTGCCCTTGCAAGGCAATGTGTATCACAAAATCATGTAGACTTATGCGACTTCCTACACATCCAAAAGCCTAGCAACCCCCACCCATGTGCCCCATAATGAGCTCAGGGTTGCCATTGGTGGCTTGGATTTGAAGGGACAATCAGCTAGAACTCGTTTCTTGGAGGATTAATACTAAATTCAATCCTTCCCCCTTTTCATCTATTTTCTCTCACTTCTTGACTTCTGTTAATCTAAAAATAAAAAGCCCAAGAGAGAGACAACAAGCATTTATTTGAGATCTCAAAGAATAGCTATTTGGGAAGCACTGAGTCAGAAACCCAAATAGTATTCCAATTAACAAGCAAAGGCAAGGGGTATTTATGAGAAAGGGAAGGCGAATAATTACCTGAATAGAAAGAAGGAATTACTATCATGCAGAGAAGCTAACATAGTGATGCTAATTCTAAAAAATGTTATTAATTTTCAGTCTGGTAGTTATAATACCTGCTTTCTTGTTATTTTTGCAAACAATTGTTTGGAATACAATGCCGCTTTAGGCCTAGTCCGAAGGTTATTTTGTACAGTTTTAACATTCTGACAGTTTGAGGGATAAGACATGCAAACTCACATCCTCTGGGATGGCAGCTCTGACTCCATTTTAAAGTGGCTTGGTTTATATTATTTTTCACTGCCCTCAAGTTGCCTGCAGCTTGAACTTTGCTAAGATCTTGATGTTGCCAGTTTTTCTGGCCTTTCTTCATTTTTTGCTTCTTTCTTATAGGACCCGAAGAAAATTTTATTTATAAGAATTACAGAATGTTAAAATGTCACCTCTGTAATATCCCACTAAGAGGTCAAACAGCCCTCTCCAAAAATTTCCAAAGCTGCCTCAGTATATATAATCTCTACCATAATAGTACATATGCATATATTATAACTTAAAGATGATTTAATACAGCAGTGCTCAAATAGGATGGGAAAGATTTTGTTCCCTGCCCATCAACTGGGGAATATTTGAAAATGTCTGGAGATATTTTTGGTTGTCACAGCTAGGTGGTACTACTAGGGGAGAGAAGCCAGGGGTGTTGCTCAACATCCTGTAATGTATAGGACAGCCCCCCCACAACAAAGAATTACCCAGCCAAAAATATCAAATCTGTCAAAGTTGAAAAATTCTGGTCTAAAATGATTTCCTTAGAGGTAATGAAACTAAAGGCTAAAGAAGTTAAGTGAATTGACAAGGTCATATGATTAGTAACTATCAGAGAGTCACATTAGCATATAGTTCTTTGTATTTCTTATTGCATTAGTCATGGTTTCCCACAGAAACAGAACTAATAAGATATATGCGTAAGAAATTTACTTTAAGAAATTGGCACACACAGTTGTGGGAACTGGACAGTCTAAAATCTGCAGGGCAGGCCAGCAGGCTGGCAACCCAGGGGAAAGCTGATGTTGCAGTCTTGAGTCCAAAGGTAATCTGGAGACAGAATTCCTCCTTCTTCAGAGGATCTCAGTATTTTCTCGTAAGGCCTTCAGCTGATTGGGTGAGACTCACCCATATTACGGAGGGTAAACTGCTTTACTGAAAATGTACCGATTTAAATCTTAATCTTACCTTAAAAATACCTTTGCATCTAGACTGACTTTTGACCAAACTGGATACCATAGCCTAGCCACATTGACCCATAAAATTAAGTGTTTTAGGGTCAGAAAGTCTGGCTTTGAAGCATGCTCTACCTCTTAATATATGTGTAGCCTATGGAAACTCTCTGGACCTATCTGAATTTTAATTTAAACAGAGATAATAATACTACCTACTTCAGGGATGGATCCAGAATTTGTGGAACCTGAAGCTTATAGAAATGGAAAATTGTCTTTAAAGAGAGAATCAAAATTAAGATACAGAGTTGTAACCAATTCTGTATTTATAACTTTGTATAAATAAATCATAAAAACTATATGTTTAAAGTTAACAAATTTCTCAAAGATCACATTATGTAGAGGAAATTACATATTTTTATTAACATCTGTATAATACTTTTATCCACTTTTTTATAGAGTTGCATACATTTTGGTCGCCTCTTCTTTAAATAATTTTGTAATAGCCTTTTCTATAGCAAGAATAGAAAATAATTTAGACTATCCTCTAGCATGGTTGATGGAAAATTGTTTTTTTTTTCTTTTTGACAGTTTACAGATGTTTCTTTCAAATTCTCAACTCTTTATTAGATATATAATTTTTAGGATTATTAATAAATTTGAGGAAACTTCTATTGAGTTTCTTTGATATCTGAGCAATCAGATTTCAGGGCATTTCAAATTTTCCATGGAGTGTGTGCTCTTAAATATTCTTTGAATTGACCACATTCAAAGTATTATTAGAAGTCATCCCAAATTGAGATAGCCAGTAATAATGCAATTGTACATAGAAGAGATTGCAAAACACAAAATTATATCCCAGTCAATTCTTAACAAAATCTCAGAAGTGCCCACTGCCACTCCATGGTTATAATCAGAGGAGAAAATATGATGGAGTGTTGGTCAAAGTGGAAAGACACGGTGGTCTTAAATAATTATGGTTGAAACATCTAACTTTGGTAATTAACAAAAATATATAAACATGTGAAGATATTACTAGAGCCCTTTTTTTTGGAAGGTACTCAAGCAAGTAAGGTTTATTAGCTTCATAATAATTCTGCTCACTGATCTAGCTCACTTGGTTTTCTTGAGTTTTGAAAAAGGTAAAGCAGATTTGGAAAATTGCCTGATATTTAGGCAATCAATAAATGTTACTGAAGAATGACAAACAGAATTGTTGATAATTTTTTAAGATGGCTGATGAGTATGTGAGGATGGTTCATTTTACTTTGTGTATTTGTAATTTTACCTAACAAAAAGGTTTTTAAGTCATTTGAGATTAAAAATATATATATATATATATATATTAAATGTTTATCTGTTATCTATGCTGGAATTCCTCTGAATAGATCATAAAAAGAACTCTAAGTCACCTCAATAGTAATAGTTATTATTAACAATTTGTGTTTTTAAGCAAAACTTTGTAGTAGACACAAAATGAACAACTCATACCACTGTTAAAAATACTGTAAGAATTCTAAAATAAATTCTTTTTGTTCTTTAAATTTGCTTTTATATAGGTATCTGAAATAAAACACCTTCAGTTCTAAATCTAACATGGAATTTTGTTGGAGAATCTGCAACCTCCTTGGCAGTGAGCACAGAGAGACATATGCAGTGACAGGCTGTGAGATATCTTTAACATCGCTGGCTCTCCTGATGGTGCAACAAGCTTGCTGAAGAAGCTGCATGTACATTCCACCCTAAATAATCATGATGCATCAAACTAGAGAATTTCTAGCAGTCAAATAAGCATGCATTATGGTTTCTTGGAAATATGCCTTTTTCCATCCCCAAATGCTTCTCTGTACAGCTAACTTAACAAGATAGTCAGAACTCTTATAACAACAAAGGCTTCAACCCCTGAGATTTGTCATTGTCCTAATCAATTGCTATACATTTATTATTATCAACAATATCCCTTTTAGTTTGTGGATCTTTAGCATAAGCACGTGTTTGGAAAAAGTACAGTGAAATAATCAATGTTCACAAACATAAAAGCAGCAAAGTCAGCCTAAAATCTGACAATAATCATATCTAACCAAGTAATAGTGTTTTAGCAATTAAATTACAGGATAATTGTTACGTAAAAATGTATAAAATAAAAATTAAAAAAATGAGAGCAGCAAGACCTTTTTATTTTAATATGCAACTATTCCACTGTACTCTCGAAAAAGGAAATAAACTCCAATTTTTGTGATTATTAAAATGATGCATCAATTTGCAGAAAAAACTTATGTTTATTTCTTTACATGCATCTAACTTTGTATTGCCCAAAGTATAAATACAGATATGCAATATAAAACATCAATATCTTCTAAACATCCTGTATAAGATGTAATATCCTATGTATTCGGTTGGTTATACTGCTACACTGCTTAGTTTTAACTGGTTTGTTTTCATACTATCATAAGAAAAAAATCACATGGGGTTGATAGTCATACAAAAGAAATATATCATTTTGTAAATGAATGAAAGATAAAATATTCTTCATCAAGAGGCTTCTCCTTAATGTCAGCTTGTCACATGAGACAACTCTGCATTCCCAAGCGACACTTCTTCAGTGCACAAGGTTATACTTAAACTTGGAAAAGAGGACGCATATAATAGAAAGTTCAGTACTGTGGACCCAAGAAACATTCCATAAATGTTAGTTGATAACAGTGTGGTTGTACAAAATAAATATTCTTAAGGAAATAACTTGTGTTAACATTTGCTACTTTTATTTAAATATAAATAAATCCCATTGAAACATAAAAAGTATTTGCTTGTTTCTTATAAATCTATAAAATTCAGGGAAAAAGTCCTTTTCTGGGTTTGATGGCTTCTTTACCCACACACTGGGGCGTTTCCATTATAATTGGACTATATGGCTCTAGCTTTTTGTCTTCTAAAGACCCAGGCTGTGTAGGCTATATAGACAACATCCATAGTAAATGCCCATTCTATGTAGAAAATACGCATGATGTTCAGAGTGCTTAATATTTTTATTGAAAGGATAATCTTCTAAGATATATATTATTGCCTTTTAAAAATACTTTGTAATATAAGTTTTGCCTACTAAATGTAAATACAATTTCCTTTGTAAAATATGACCGTATTATTCAACTGGAATGTCTATGGTCCTTCCTTAAAGTATTTTGTGATGTTGAAATTTTTATAGATTATAGAATAGATATACTTTTTAAAATCAGTTTCAGATATTGGATCTAAATGAGCTTCAAATTAAGAAAACTAATGAAGATATATGTGTATATGTATATATTATGTATTCATACATATAATAAGACTTTAGAATACAATTAAAGTAGAACCTTTAATAAGTAGGGAAAGGAAAGTTTATTCAATAAATAATAAATAATACTCAGACAATTGGTGAATGAAAATAATTACATTATATTCTTCAACTCATTTTTCATAAATAATTTCAGATTAATAACAAATAAAAATTGGACTAAGATTTTTAAAAATGAATATTTTTATATTCTCTGAAGGGGAGGACTTTCTAAGTCTGCAAACATGCAGCAAAGTGCCGAAGAAAAATTTGCTAATGTCTGAGTTTCAACATGTTCTGTGGACTTCTTACATAGAGATGATAGTTTGTTAAATAACATTTTTACCCCGTGGCAGAATGCATGGTCAGCATTTTCATCTGTTCTTTGACATTTTTCTTTTTGTATAAAATCTTTTACCACTACTGTGCTATAGTCTTTCTTGAACATGTTTTTTGATGACATGGTTTATCCTGGTCCAGCTATCTGCATGTGGATTCATGGATGGTGGGAGGGGCCAGGGTTCCTTTCAACAGCCCTCTCTTTTCTTTCACAGAGACTACTCATCTGGTGGGTATGAATCCTCAGAAATTTTTTTGTGTAGCCCTGCTTCTTCTGGTTCTCTGACCTAAGCTGAATCTGGAAGGATTTCTATCACCAGCCCTGCATCCCCAGGTCCTTCACCAGCAGCAGCAAGGACAGGGACAAACCCTTGCACTTCTGGATGAGACCTTAACCTTGAAGGGGGTATGATTTTGCTGGATCTTTCTGAGATCTGCTGCTAGGAACCCTGTAGATATTCTCTGTGCCTTTCGTCTTTGCATCCTAACCTCCACTCTTCCGCTGAAGCTCAACCTGCTTTACTCCTTGGTTGTTAAGATTTATAGGGTATAGGTTTTGCAATTTTAGATGAGTTTCTCCTTTTTGGGAGGTGTACTTTTGCTGTTACTTCCTGAGATCTGCCACTCATGAGGCACCTTGACATTCTCCTTGCATTTTCTTCTCAATTTAACTTCTTTTTAGAAACTTTTAAAAGTCTTTGGATTCTGCAGATTTTATTGGTTGCTTTATTTAGCAAAATAGTTGCTAAAAATAGCAGGGCAAGGTGTTTTGTTATTGTTGTTTTATTTCTCCTGGTTGTTTTATTTGATTTCTTAGATATGGGAAAGGTAAATAAAACTACTTGCATGTTCTTAGTGGAGAGTTACATCCAGTGTTGCTACTGTAGGATTGCTGGATGAAATAAAGAATACCCAGTTAAATTTTAATCAAACAACAATTTTTTTAGTGTAAATCTATCTTTTGCAATCTTTGAGATATACTTACACTAAATAATTACTCATTCATCTCAAGTTTAAATTTAACTGGATATCCTATATTTTTATTTGCTAAATCTGCCAACCACTTTTTATGAAGAACCAAATGTAATTCTAATTCTCATTCTTTTATTCAGAATGTTTCCTAATCTTCACTGAGGTTCTTTTGATCCTTTCTTTCCCTTATATACTAGAGTTTGAGGAAAATATGCCTTTTCGCGTATCCTTTTTCAATCATTGTACTGGGTACACAATAAAACCCTTTCAATCTGGATATTTGTAGCCATTAATTCTAGAAAATACATGATTATAGTAGATATAAAGTATATATTTATATATAACCCCTATTATATATAAAGTATATAGAATAAGTATGTATATATAGTACTTATTTTATAAATAATATTTTATAATATTTTAATTCTCGGAGATATGTGAAATATATATACAGCATATATTTCTATAATACACATAAATACATGTGATAAAGAATATATCATTATATTATTTTATATATGTTATTTGTATTACATTAAATAACATTACCTAAACGCTCAGAATCCCAGACAATCCTGGTCATACCAATGCCATTGATGATGATGGAGATAGCACATGTCACTCCACCCAAATTCGTCCTTACTTCGTTGTTGTTAGGATTCACTAATTTATATTCCTTTCTGTAAGGAATCAGGGAAGAATGAATTGTCACTCAATATTCTTTCTTTTTCACAAATTTCCTGACTGTTGCATAATTGTCACAAATTTATTTTTCTAGATAAGCTTTTAAGTCCTTTTGTCAATTTTTTACTCTAAAAAAATACTGCTGAAATTTTTCTTGGAATTATACTTAAGTAATTTTCTAATCTGAAAAGAATTGATTTTTAAAAAACTGATTCTTCCTAAGAATAAGGTCAGAGTTAAATTATAGCTCTTCTATTCCTCAGTAAACATTTTCATTTTTTAATGTAGTTCCTACACATGTCTTGGTATTTTAATGCATAGGTTACTTTATTTTTATTATTGTTACATAATTGACCACTGCTATATAAAAAAATTGTTTGTCTTTCTTTTTTATGCATTGAATCTACTGTACTTTTAAGCATCTACCTTACTCTATTCTTTTTTTCTCCTTGTTTTTCTGGCCAAAAGAAATTCTTCAAATAATGATAGTTTTGCCCCTCCTTTTTAACACTATTTTCTCATCCTTATGTCATTGAATTGCTTACGATTCCCAAAATAATGTTAAATAATATTAGTGGTAGTAGGCTTGTTCATTGTATCCCTCACTTGGTCTCTGTCAGTACAATAGGGGATGAATGGCATCTATCTCATTATAGTTTAGTTTGCATTTCTCTACTTATCGACGATTAAATAGGCATTCGTATTACTTCTCTTATAAATAGTCTGTTCCCATCTTTCTTTGTTAACTTACTTAAAATATCGAGTTGTTAAGAGCTGGAAGGGACCATGGAGTCTATTTCCTCATTTTAACAGATGTGGAAGGTAACCCAGGAGAAGTTAGTGTCCAGGAGCTGCTTCTCCCAAACTTACTGCAAGGCCTATAAATTAAACTGGCTACTGAGCCATTCTTGCTTGACTATGAGACAGCAAATGGTCCCAACTTCCATTTTTCACTTAAAATACCCTGTGTGAAATGTAGGGCACTGTGTGGAAAGTAGTGTACTCTGGACATGCAGGTATTCCTTCTGAAACCTAGAACCAACTTAAATTATTGGGACTGAACTCGGGCCCTAAGGCTTAGGATAGATCTCAAGTAGATTTCAAAGCAAAGAACATTACCTGGGATATATAGAGGGCTTTTTCATAATGGTGAAAGGATCAATTCATCAACAGTACAATCCTAAAGATTTAAGTACCAAATAACAGAGCTTTAAAGATATATGAAGCAAAAACTGATAGAAACAGATAAAAAGAAATAGACAAATCCGCAATTATAATTGGAGATTTCAAAACCCTTTCCTCAAAAATTATAGATCAAGTAGACAGAACATCAAAAAGAATATATAAGACTTGGATAATACTATCAACCAACTTGACTTAATTGAGATTTATAGAACATTCCACACAGTGACACTAAAGTACATGTACTTTTTAGGTACATGCAAAAATGTTTTCCATAATAGACTACAGTCTAGACCATAAAACGAATCTCAATAAATTTGAAAGGATTCAAGTCATACGAAGTATGTTCTCAGAGCCTAATTAATTAAATTAGAAATCAATGGCAAAGATACCCTGAAAGTTCTCAAATATTTGAAATTAAATTTTATACTTCTAAAAAACTCATGGAGATGAAATACTGCCCTTTGCAACAACCCGGATGGACCTTAAGATAACCATGCTAAGTGAAATAAGCCAAACTGAAAAAGGTGAAAATTACATGACAACACTTATATGTGAGATATAAACCTAAAAGCAACAGAACAGAGACTCAGGGACATGGACAATGGAGGGTAAGGGGTCGGGAAGAGGGAAGAGGTAGACAGGGTAAATGGGGTCAAATATAGGGAGGCAGGGGGAAGGTGAAATGCGTAAAGGGAATCAAATATATGGTACTTGAAGAAAACTGGACTCTGAGTGGTAATTACAAAATAGAATATATAGATGTCAAATTATAATGTATACCTGAAAATTATGTAATTGTATTAAATAATGTTACCCCAATAAATTTTAAATAGATAGATAGATACATAGATACATAGATACATAGATACATAGATTACTCATTCACGGGATGAAGAACTCAAAAGAGAAATTAGACAGTACTTTTAACTGATGGAAAATTAAAACACAGCATATCAAAATTTGTGGGATGTACCTAAAGCAGTGCTTCAAGCAAAGTGTATAATATTAAATGCTACATTAGGAAAAAAAAAAATCTCGAGCTGCTTATCTCAGTCTTTCCCTTAAGAAAGTAAAAAAGGAAAAGCAAAAGAAAGAAATAAAATAGATAAGAGCAAAAATCAATGAAATACCAAACAGGTAAATAATAAAGTCTATAAAATCAAAAAGTGATTCTTTGAGAAGATAAATGAGGTTAATAAACTTCTAATCAGACACATCAGAAATAAAAGAGGGACGACACAAATTAACAAAATCAAGAATGGGAAAAGTGACATCACTACAGATTCTACAAATATTAAGAGAATACCATGAACAGTATTATGACAACAAACTCAACAACTTAGATGAAATAGACACATTTCTTGAAAAGTATAAATTACCAAAGCTCACTCAAGAAGAAATAGACAACCTGAAAAGTTTTCTTTTAACTTTTCTTTTAACTGAAAAATTAACTTTTAAGTTTTCTGTTAACTGAAAATTCAGTTTCTTTAATAGATATGGGAGTATAGTTAAAAAAAATTCTCACACAGAAAACTTCACATCAAAATAGTCTCTCTAGTGAATTCTTTCAAATACTTAAGGACAAAGTAATACCAAGTTTGCACAGCCTCTTCAAGAAAATTGAACTGGAGGGAATACTTCTAAACTTATTTGAAGAGACCAACATTACTCTGATACCATAACCAAAGATATTACAAGAAAACAAAGCTACAGATCAATACTTCTTATGAACACAGATGTGAATATTCTTTAAAAAATTTTAGCAAATCTTCTCTAACAATATGTAAAAAATATAATACCGAATTACCAAGTGAGGCTTATTTCTGGAAAGCAAGATTGGTTAAAAATTTTTAAATCAATATAATTTATCGTACTAGAAGACTAAAAGAGAAAAACCATGTGATCACTGTAATAGATGCATAAAAAGCATTTGGCAAAATCATATATATATATATATATATTTTTTAATACATACCATACTTTCACAATCAAGATAGTTAAGCTGTTTTTCTGGAGTATGTTCAGAGTTAGCATATAACCCATATGTAACGACAGTGCTGTAATTTTAGTCATTTTATATTTAACAGTCCAAAATATATTATGTTCAAAAAACACTGTTCATGAATGTCAACTAGTTTATTTATTATCCTTCAAAATCACACTCCACCCTATTCATATACACTAATCTACATCACTGAAAATAACAAAACATAATACCTAACAGAGCCTCACCTCTATGTAGAAGTTCTAATTGACTCAAAAAGCAAAAAAGGGCTACCCTGCACTAGAAAGGTGCAGATTAAGTTCTCAACCTTTGAAAATGAGCAAAAATGCTCCAGTGCAATCACTATAGCCATGTATTTGGGCTTTGTATTTACAGCATTAGATTTGAGAGCTAAATGAGGCCACACACATTGCAGTAAACTAACTCATCACCAAAAATAAAATAAAAAAGGATTTGAAGAGATTTTGTCATTCCAATAGCACAGACTTGAAAAACTAAACACTTAGGCAAAACTCTTACATCTCTCTTTAATTAAGAGGTCATTGCCATACTTACAGGTTTCAAGGCAGGATAGTTAGCCTAAGGAAGACACCCCACCCTCCAGGATGCAGCTCTGGAATATTTCCTCAGTCCCTTACTCGGCCCTCTTCCTATTTTGATTTCAAGCTTGAGACTCCAGCATGAGAAACAAGCCAAATGCAGGAGAAGAGATAGATGGCCTTGGGCCACATCCTCCCCTCCGGATGGCATGCGAAACCAGCCAGGACCCGGAGGCAGGCTGGATAGCTGTGTACACTTCCCACTGTTAAGGAAGGGGGAGGGGAGGTGGATTTTCAAATGGCCGACTTCTGCTTGCTTGTTTAATGTTTAACCAGGGTATAGTTCTAAGAGATATTCTATGCAAAGATATGCTAATGTAAAGGGTGTAGTTATCCTGTGCAAAGATATGCTAATGTTAAGGGTGCAGTTATCCTGTGCAAAGATATGGTAATGGCTAACTCCAGCTTCTATAAACCTGCTTGCTTGTTTAATGTAATTGTAGGCTTAATAAGCGACCTCCTCTGAAAGCTTGGGGCTGATTCTCTAGTGGGGAGAGTGGGTCACTGGCCGGCTAATAAAGGCTCACAATTCATCTCAATCGGCTCCGTGGGTCTTAAATTTGATTGCACCACAATACCACCCCCAAGAAAACATAAAACCCGTAATTCAGATGGCTCTTGCTATTTGTCATGTCCTTGAATTTCTTCTCACAACATAAGACAAGAAACTGTTCACTGGAGCTCCAGGGTTGGGGTCCCTGTTGAGCTCTCTGGCATCCTTTTGAGATAGTAATCTGTATTAGCGTGTAATTAAACAAAAATGCTCTTTACCACAAACTTGAGTCCAGTGCTATAGCACTCTTTTTGTTTCCTTCAAAGAATCATTTGCTCTTGAAGTAAAAGGTTTTAAAGGCAAATTTTAGCAAAAACCTATTAAATGGCCAGCTTAAAAATGGAAGTTCCACTTGGTTACAATAATATACAGACCTAAGTAATGTGTGATTTACCAGATAGGCAAATGTCTCTATCTTAAAATCACATAAGAAAAATGATTCTTCGTTTTCTTATTCAGAAAGGAAGTATTCTGTAAAAAAAAATATATATATATATACAGAATTAGGTTTATAACAATAATCCATACACACCAGACCTATTGGTAAAGGTTCAATAGGGTAGAGATCTAGAATTAAACCTGCCCAGGTTTCTGAGTAAGAACTATGAAGAAGGGAGTTTAGGGAACATCAGTGATTTTTAAAAATTTCTTTCTAAAATACTCAGACCCTTGGTAGGACTCAAATCTTAAGCCCCAATCAGTTACCATCTTAAATGCGAGTTACCAGTGTTAAAGAAATAGACCTGGGGAGGAGGAGAGAGGATGGAAAAAAGCCACAGACAGAAGTGGAAATTTCATAGACAAATTGCTTTAGAAATTTTATGCATTTTTCAAGGACCAGCTTTGATGTCTTTAGGAGGTTCTGTAGGTAGGTAGATAGATAGATAGATAGATAGATAGATAGATAGATAGATAGATAAGCTTTAGGGTACGGACCCTTGGAATGGACTCAAAATTACTTAGTATTTGGAATGGTTTGCAGTGGAGGTAGATACAAATTCTTAGCTAACTGTTATGCTTGTTCTGGCCATCACTTTCCCACTGACCTTTAGAGGTTTTCAGGATGGCTTTTCAGCTGTGCAGAGCATGCTAGTGGTAATTTGAGCTCTAGTTGAATCATAAAGTGGAAATGAGCAAAGTACTGAAGGCATACTGTCTGCAAATGAGGAGACTTAGAGGTGAAAATTTTCCCCATCAGAATTAAGCTCTGATGTAGAGATCCAAGACTGGTTCCATTCCCTATAGTGTTGATCTTTAACAAATAGACAGCTAGATATGTCTCCAATAAAATGGGTTTATTCAGAAACAATAAAGAATTGCAATTCGAGACATGCAGTCTAATGGCAAAGCACTGAAGTCCAAAGAACAAAAGAGATGGATATTCTTTAAAGGGCTTAGGAAGGGCTGCTGTAAAGGAAGAATCCATTGGAGGAACCTGAAAGGTCAAAGTATAGTTAATTTTCATTGGCTGAATTATGGCAGTCTCCCATTGTCTGAGCTATTACTGGGCAGGGAAGAATCTTTTCCTCCTCCTGCGGAAGTAATAACAGTATCACTTCCTGTTGGAGATGCAAGGCACATCTCTTCCTGTTGGAGTCAGCCCTGTACATTAAGTGACAATTTGATTGTGGTAATCATTTCACAACATGTTGTACTACCCAAAGTGATCTGCAGATTCAATTGCAATCTCTATCGAAATTCCAATGGCATTTTCACAGAAAGAGAACAAACAATCCTAAAATTTTTATGGAACCACACAAAGCCTTGAATAGCCAAAGCTATCCTAGAGAAAGAAGAACAAAGCTGGAGGCATCACATTCTTGGTTTCAAATTATATTACAAAGCTAGAGTAATCCAAACAGTATAGTACTGGCATAAAAACAGACTTACAGATAAATAAAACAGAATTGAGAGCCCAGAAATAAAACCACCAAAAACACAAAATGGGGAGAGCTTTCTTCAATCGTTGGTGTTGGGAAAACTGGATATTCACATGCAAAAAGATGAAATCAGAACTTTATTTTATACCATACATAAAAATTAATTTAAACCAGATTAAAGACTTAACTATAAGAACTGAAACTGTAAACTAATAAAAGAAAACATAAGGAAAGAGCTCCTGGATATTGGTCTTGGCAGTCATTTTTTTTTTTAGACATGACACCAAAAGCACAGACAACAATAGCAACAATAAAACATGTGGACCACTTCAAACTAAAAAAGCTTCTGCACAGCAAAGGAAATAAGC
Organism: Rousettus aegyptiacus; assembly: GCF_014176215.1. NCBI lineage: Eukaryota > Metazoa > Chordata > Mammalia > Chiroptera > Pteropodidae > Rousettus > Rousettus aegyptiacus. The sequence continues at coordinate 110,372,625 of NW_023416284.1, forward strand.
AACAAAATGAAAAGGCAACCTAAAAATGGGAGAAAATATTTGCAAACCACATATCTGATAAGAGGTTAATATCTAAAATATACAAAGAACACATAGAACTCAATAGTAAAAATAAAACTCAAATTTAAAATGAACAAAAGACCTGAATAGACATTTTGCTAAAAAAGACATACATATTGCCAATAGTTATGTGCAAAGTTACTCAATGTCATTAAATATCAAAGATCTGCAACTCAAAACCACAATGATATATCACCTTACACCTGTTAAGATGACCACTATCAAAAATTCAAAAGAGGACAAATGTTGGCCAGAATGTGTAGAAAAGGGACCCTTTGTACACTGTATATGGGAATGTAAATTGGTACAGCCATAATGAAAAACAGTATGCAAATTCCTCAAAAAATTAAAATAGAACTACCATATGATCCAGCAATACCATTCCTGGATATATATGTAAAGGAAATGAATCAGTATCTTGAAGAAATATCTGTGCTCCCATGTTCATTGCAGCATTATTCATAATAATTAAGACATGAAAACATCCTAAGTGTCTATTGACAGATGACTGGATAAAGACAATGCAATAAATATATATACAGTGAAATATCATTCTGCCTTAAAAAAGGAAATTCTGCCATTTACAGCAACATGAATGAACCCAGAGGACACTATGCTAAGTGAAATAAACCAGACACAGTAAAACAAATACTGCATGTTCTCATAAGCAGAATCTTAAAAAGTCGCATTCATAGAAATAGAAAGCAGAATGGTTGTTATCAGGGGTTTTTAGGGGTGGGGGAAATGGGAAGATGTTGGCCCAATGGTATAAACTTTCAGTTACAATATGAATAAGTTCTGGAGATCTAATATATAGCATAGTAGCTATAGTTGATAAATACTGTACACTTGAAATTTGCTAAGAGAGTAAATTTTAAGTGATCTCACCACAGATACAAAATAGTAACTATGTGAGGTGATGGATATGTTAATTAACTTGATTGTGGTAATTGTTTCACAATGTGTAATATCAAAAAGTGTCATACACCTAAATATATGCAATTTTTATTTGCCAATCATACCTCAATGAAGCTAGGGAAAAATTAGTTTTATTTCTGTAATAACAATGAACAATCAGAAATTAAAATTTGAAAAACTATACCAATTGCAATAGCATTCAAAAGTATGAAATACTTAGCGATTAATCTGACAAGATATGTAAAACCTCCATACACTGAAAACTACAAAACATTGTTGAGAGTGCTCTTGACCTTAGTGTCATTTTCTTAGAAATCTCCATGCCATGAGAGCCAGGCAGAAGAAGAAGTGAATGCACAGGCTGAAGTGCAAAAGAAGAAACATGAAGAAGAGGTCAAAGTAAACTACTAGCTTGTGCACCTGTGGAAGCCACAGCAGAAATAAGGAAAGCCAGAGACCAGGGACGCTGGTGCAAATTGTTGGACAGCATGTCTGCTGGCTAGAACTTCTCAGTGGATCTAGAATATTAATCACCATCTGATCGCTGCAATCAGCTTTTGAGAGACCTACCTTGCTTGTACAAAAACAACAGTCCCTTACCATCCTTTGCTCTATTAATGTGACATTCTGGACTAGTTCTGCTCTCAGTTATGGCTGAATGTAACATGTACATTACCTCTTATATTGTCTTAGATGAAGGAAAAAAAAGCATTGCTGAGAGAAATTAAAGGAGACCTACATTTGTCATCAGGGCAATGCGAATTAAAATTACAATGTGGTATCACTGTACACCTACTAGGATATCTAAAATGAAAAAGACTATCCTTGCAACGATTACTGAATTGAGGGCAAGAGCATATTTGTGCTCTAGACACATACTTACTGATTGTTTTCCAGGCAGTAAGTACAAGTCCCAAATTTAGTTGGTACAAATGCAACTGCAGTTACAGTGCACTTTGTGGAATTGCAAAATAAATAAATAAAATAAAGGATTTATCTCATACTAGCTAAAAACATAAATAATCACATGCCATGTTTTCATTAGACTAGCAAAAACAGGTCTCTGAGTAAATGAATATCTGTTGGGCTCAAAAAATATACATAAAGTCAGCTGAAAAATTAACATGACATAATATTTCTCCCAAAGAAATACTGCACTTATCGCGTCAAGGTGACTTTGGTGACTACTGCTTGATGAGAAAATTTGTTCTCTAAAATCATTGAATATCAGACATTTTGTTGTTTGAAAATGTATCAGTAATAATGAAATGTTTTTCTCTCAACTAGTCATTTCGACACAGAGTCATCTTCATATTCCAAACCCAGTTCAGGGCCACAGATAAGGGGTTTCTGGGACAACATTTAGTATCTATGTTAACTTGGTAGTTTCTAAGCTAACAGGATCCTAGTCGACATTGCAGTCCAGACATGATTTGAATTCTTTGCATATAGCCCTAATTGGCTTTGAACCTATCGAAATACTATTTCACTTAAATTTCATTTATATTTAACTTTCCTTAAACTCTTCCAATAAAAGTATTCATTCCTTTGAGTAGTGAGATGCCTCACAGCTCCTCTGTTGTATGACTTCACTCACTACAGATAAGAGGTAAAAATCATAAAGGTGATTTGGGGAGACTACAGCTTTGTCAGACTAGAGGTGATCTAAAGCTGATAGGGCTAGTAGGAAACTCTTTAAAAGAATGTTGTTCTCAATTAATCTTTGTTTCATCGATTTTATTTACACACAATCGTTTGTGTGTAAATACTGAAACAAATAAAGTTGGCCGCTATTTGGTACGTCAACATCTGAGCAAACCACAAAAAAGAATTTTAACGCCATTGATCCATTATCTAGGCCAACATTTGACTGAAAAAAAATAAGGGAGAGATTGAGAAGGATCTTCTATTATTCTCTTTCAGTGGAATAGCAGCCTGTAAAAACGTATACGCCGAAGCTCACAGTCTCTTTCCACTCTTCAAATGCGCTCAGAGCGGTCTGGGGTGCGCCGACAACTACAATTCCCAGCATCCTGAGAGGTGCGGGGACGGAAAGCCGGGACTGTGCCAAAGAGGTCCCGGAGGCCAGCGGGCCAAGCCCGGCCGCTCCTCCTTAAGCAGCTTTGCATCCCTTTCTGCCGGCCGCGTCGGCGGCGTCGGCGCTCACTTAGAGGCGGGTCGCGGCGGCGCGAAGCGCTGCTGGGCGGGAAGGGAGGTCGTGGCGGCGGCTGCAGGGACAGCCGGCGCGGTGGTGCTGTCAGGGCGTCGAGGAAATGGGAGACCCAGGGTCCGAGGTTAGTGGCGCGTCGGGCCGTGGGTTCTCCCAGGAGGACCGCCAAGGTCTGAGGCGTGGTGCTCGGGAGCAACCGCGTCTCGAGCCGAGCCCAGCTTTTCGGTGCGGGTCAGAACGAGGGTGCAGCGGCGACAATACCCGCCCGGCCGCCCCAGGCCCCCTGCACCAGCTCCGGAATTCCGTGTTGCCGCTGCTCTGCCGGTGGGAGCGACATTTTGAGACAGGCTTGCTCTTGCTGGTAGCTTGCATCCCTCCTCCTCGAGCAGTTGCATCGGTACCTTGTTTTCGTTGTCAGGTCCCTACAGCCCAGGTATGCAGAGGTATGTGTTCTTAGTCGTGTTGCGTGGAATTAGGCTCAATTAGGTTTCCTTTAAAGCTTTTCTTTTTTCGTTCCTTTCGAGAAGATCTGTTGCTGCGAGTACGTGGCTGCATAGATAACCGTGTTTTGGCTTATTTTTTATAGATGGCAGAATCTGTTCCTCCAGCTGGGCCCGAGGCATCTGAGTCCACAGCGGATGAAAACGAAGATGATATTCAGTTTGTTAGTGTAAGTAGCAATGACATTCGGGTTTTTCCCAGAATCAGAGACTGTGCGTGGTAAGCCATTATGTGACTGTCTCACGTGTTCAGCAAATATGTATGCATGTCTGATAGGTGCTAGACAGTGTGAGCATGGCATAGGATTAGGAAATTTACCGAAAGGGGTCTCTGAGCAATTACAGTTAGCCATCATTGGGACTGTGGCCTAAAGTACATGTTGTGCAGTTAATCACTCTTCTCATGCCTTCATTTAGAGCCATTTTATAATTAATCTATGCAAAGTTCTAAGCTCTTAAGACTGTTTTGAAGTGGGGTAAGAATATCTTCTAAAAGATGACACACATCTTAGAGATGGGAGGAACAGCTAAAGATGAGGAAAGAGATAGAAAACAAGGTTTGCAAGAATTCAAAACCTAAGCATTATTGTAGCTTCATAACATGAAGGCAGATAGCTTGAAGGTCTCATGAACCTCTGCTGTCATGATGTTACAGCATAGTTCAACAATTGATTTTCGTAATGAAAATCCCTTTGGGACAGTAGTTTTCAAGCAATATTAAGTGTAAATGTGCAGGTTCCCAGACTGCACCCAAAGCTTATTGAATCAGAATTTGAAGGTGGGTACTTGAAATCTGATTTTTGGTACAAATGTAGGTGTATATGAATCTCTGAACACGCTTTATAAAGCATTGGTTTCAAAAACCAAAGGGGGTGTTATGATACATTTGGTATAATTTCCACCCAAAACTGTTAAAAAGGTTCTATTTAAAGTGGTAATTTTGCTAGCTAAAGTCACTCCTGATCGGCTGGAGACGAGAATGAGGGTGAGATTGAGCCAAAGCGAAGTATAAAACAGCTTTATTAGGGTCTGCGGGCGAGGTTCACTGGTCCCGAGGAAAGGAGCCAGAGAAGTCACACGTGTCTGGGGTACAGGCGTGGTTTTTAAAGGTTTTGGCCCAGGATGTTACAGGGCGGGGACTTCTCTATGTGGCCGATCCTGCCGCCGGGGAAGCCTCTGCTGTAACTTGGGTCGTGAGCCGTCAGCCATCTTAGGTATTGAGCCACCTTCCCGCTGGCGTAATGGCGCCCATGAGCAACCGAACAACTCCTACTTGAAACCACTCTCTAATTTCTGAGGAGTTCAGATTTGCTATTACAGGTGTATATTTTTAAATGAGTGTTTAATGTGTGTATATTTTTTAGTTGCTGTACCTTTAACCTCATAAATCACTTGTATTTTAAATCAAACTATTTCCTCCCTGAACATTGTGGTGTTAATATTGTTTATTGTTCTAGTAAGGGCTCTAGAAATTCTTTTTAAGATTATTTCCTTGACATTCTTTTCCATTAATATTGCATGTGGTACCATTTTCTTGACACTTGGAACTTAAATATTTGAGGGTACTAAGAGGGTTTGTATGCTGACTCTGCCTCCTCTGTGGTGAGGAGTAAATGATGTAGCTGTGAAAATTGAAGAGCCACAGCGTCTGCTTTTATACTGAAGAACAATTGGGAAGAGGATTCTACAGGTCTATAGGAAAAGTTACTTTGGTTTCTCCTGACCGTGATATAAAGACAGAAATGAATGAGACAACGTAATCTTGATGGCACTTTGTGTAACCATAATCAGGAGTAACACATGTTTGTGATTTGCATGCCTTATTTGAGAAACACAGAAGGAATCTACAAAATTAAGTTTGGAATAATAAATAGGTATAGGTAATTACTCTGAAGAATAAATAATTACGTTGTACATTCTGACTGAGTTAATATATCAGCTTATGTTTAGCTGAGGTTTAATACCCTTAATTTAAATTTTATTTTAAATATAGAGAATTCTTTCTATTATGCATCTGGAGTTTTGTACATCCAGCTTGATAGAACCTCTTGTATTTAGTTTCGTTTGCAAATAGAGAGAGGAGCGAAGATTTGACAGCTCCATAAGGAGACGTGAATTAAGTACTCTACGTGTAATTGCAGTACCAAAAAGAACCTAGTAAAAATATTCCTATTGCCTTTAAATGCTGCCACATTTTTTTTTTAAAAAAAGGTAATTTAATTCTTCTCTGAAATGCATTTAGAGACATAATTTATTTCCTTTTTAACCTTACCTTATGCTGGGCTCCAGTAAGATATGCTATTTCTCTGTATTTTTATAGTATCTTCCATAGAGATAAAGTACTGCCAGGACAGTTTTCTGCCTGAAGGTTCTCCATATACAAAAAGAAAAAATTTTACATCCTTTTTATATCTTTTGTCAAGAAGTATGTTACAACTTAATGTGTTCTGGTTTGGATTCCTCAGTCTTTTTGTGTAAATCTAATTTTCCAGCCTTCATCTGTATTATAGCACAGCATCCTTTTTGTATTCTGCCATATACTTAACCCCAAACTAAATACAATGTACTGAAAGAAAGAAACAATAAAAATTTGGCAGTACAAGAGAAGAGTTATCTTTGGTGTAAGTTTTATTGAAGTATGCATATAGAAGAGTGTACTTCCTTATTGTTCTCCTTGCTCTTTATTTTGGTACTACATATATCATTTGTCTGGATTATCTTGTTACTAGTCTTTCTGCACTTAATAGTCTCCTAATCTTCTTGCAAGAGCTCTGATGTTCCCATCTCAACATTATTTATTGATTCTTTTGCCCATAGAATAAAACCTAGGTTTCTGACTGTTTAAGGCCTAGTCTATGTTGAAGGTAGTATGTATGTAAAGAAAGGATTGATTTAAATAAAGGGATCAAGAAGATTCAGGTTTTGATGTTTGATTGTATGAGAATAGAGAAATTTAGAGTTTGATGTTTGATTGTATAAGAGTGTAGAAGAAGAAAAAGAGCTACCAAAGAGCTCCATGATTTTTAGTTTAGCTATCTAAGAGATTACTGATAAATACCCCAGTTAAAAAACACTGTACCATGATATCTGGGTCTTTTTATCACTATCCTTATACTATTTTCCATTTCCAAAAAATCAAGTGGCTTTATTCCTCTGTAGAGTTAGACTCTTTTTGAGTTTTGTTTTCATTATATACTCATATTCATCAACTCTGAATCTTTTCCTATGCTACTTTTATTTCTGACTATTCTGTGCCACTGTAAGGCTTCCTTCTCAGAAGAATTCTTCCTAATTCTAACAACAAAAAACTCTACTGATTGTAAATGCAAATTTGGTTTTAGTAATTGTTCATGACTTGTACATTTGCTCTCTTCCTTTTTAGGAAGGACCATCAAGACCTGTTCTTGAATATATTGATCTGGTCTGTGGGGACGAAGAGCCTAGCACTTACCATAGTGATGTAAGTATATTATATTTATGTTTTCTCATTTCTGTGATTAGGTGCAATAGTATGCTGGAGGTGGATTGAACTGGCTTGCTAGAACCAGTTGTTAAATGTCCAGAAAGTTCATGAGCTGATTATTAAACATAGCCATTATTAACAATTGAAGTAGATAAACTTAAAAGTAAATAAATTATTGTTACATTTACGGTAATAAATACTCAAAACTCATTATGTCCTGATATCTATACATTCGAGGTTATTTACATCTGTTGTTTCCGTATGGTAGAAATACTATATTACTCCCTTCACCATGATGGCAGGCTTTATACCAAGGTAATCAGCAAACTAGAAATCAGGGCTTGATTTATTGTTGATTGTCTAAACTTACAAAAGTAAATATAAAATGTTGATGCAGATTAAACCTAAAAATGAGATACATCTCTAACTGCTAGGATATCTGCTACAGAAAAAATTGAGGAAAATCTCTTTCAGTATTTAAAAATCTTTCATTGATTCAACAAAGATGTTGATGTTATCATTGATAAATGAGTGGAATTCTGATAAACATCGTCATTATTTTCACTTTCATTGTATTTATTAATGTAAATGAAGATATCAACCACTCTTCACATTGGAACTGTATTCATTTGTAAATCATATGAGCAACTTCCTTGTTGAATTGGATTTTAAACATATCAGATTTTGCAACATTGACTATAGAATTTTAAAAACTCATAGTGGATTATTTAAGAAATAGCAATTTGTATTTAAGTTATAAGTGTAAACTAAAAATCAAGGTAAGAATTTTTGTAAATTTCAAAAAAAAAAAATTATACAAAGAAATCATTAATAAAACTTCTTACATTAGCCTTTAGAGTGTTAACATGAATTTTACTTACGTGTAAAATTGTTTTTCAGATTCTGTTCCCCCAAATGCCAAAACGACAGGGTGATTTTTTGCGTTTTTTAAATGTGAAGAAGTTGAAAACAGACACAGAAAGTAATAATAGGAACAAAAATCATTGCGGATTGCCTAAGTTGAAGGAATCACATTTCAAATATGTTGAAAAACCAGTCATTGAAGAAAAGCCATCATGTTCATCAAAGGAAGAAATAGATAACCTTGTGCTTCCAGACTGTTGGAATGAAAAACAGGCATTTATGTTCACAGAACAGTACAAATGGCTTGAAATAAAAGAAGGTAAATTAGGATGTAAGGATTGTTCAACAGTTCGACATTTGGGATCAAAAGCAGAAAAGCATGTTCATGTGTCCAAGGAATGGATCGCATATTTAGTAACCCCTAATGGCAGTAATAAAACTACTAGACAAGCTTCTCTGCGAAAAAAAATTAGGGAACATGATATTTCTAAAGCTCATGGTAAAATTCAGGATTTGTTAAAGGAATCAGCTAATGACTCAATTTCCAATATAGGGGATAAACAATATAATAAAAATATTGATGCTACTGTAAAAGTTTTCAATGTTGTTTACAGTTTAGTAAAACATAATAGACCTTTATCTGATATTGAGGGGGCAATAGAATTACAAGAGAAAAATGGAGAGGTAAATTGTTTAAATACAAGATACAGTGCAACGAGAATAGCAGAACATATTGCAAAAGAAATGAAGATGAAGATATTTAAGAATATTATAGAAGAAAATGCCAAAATCTGTGTCTTAATTGATGAGGCATCTACAGTTTCAAAGAAAAGCACCCTAGTGATTTATCTCCAGTGCACAGTTCAGTCAGTACCTGCACCAGTTATGTTATTTGTTGCTTTAAAAGAATTGGTGTCAACTACAGCACAGTGTATTGTCAGTACGTTATTGAATACTTTAAATGATTATGGTTTTACTAATGAATATTTAAAAGCAAATTTAATTGCATTTTGTTCTGATGGTGCTAATACAATGCTGGGAAGAAAATCTGGAGTAGCTACAAAGATGTTAGAAAATTTTCCTGAGATCATTATTTGGAACTGTTTAAACCATCGATTGCAATTGTCACTTGATGATTCAATATCAGAAATAAAACAAGTTAATCATTTTAAAATCTTTATTGATAAAATTTATTCTATTTATCATCAGTCTAATAAAAATAAAAACAAGCTTTTAGAACCTGTAGCTAAAGATCTTGAAATTGAAATTGTTAAAATTGGCCGGGTGATGGGACCAAGATGGGCAGCATGTAGTTTACAAGCTGCCACTGCAGTATGGTGCGCATATCCTGTATTATATGTGCATTTTTCTCATTATTATTCTGGTTTGGCAAATAGATTAGCTAACATTAATTTCTTGCAAGACCTTGCTTTAATGATTGACATTCTTGAAGAATTTTCACTACTTTCTACTGCATTACAGTCAAGATCAACTAACATTCAAAAAGCACAAAAATTAATCAAATGCACCATAAAGGCATTGGAAAATTTAAAAATTGGTACTGGAAAACATGAGTCTCAAATCGAAGGTCTGATTAAGTCAGATAAGTTTAAAGATATTCCATTTAATAAAAATAATAAATTTAATGCCCTTCCTAGGAATTTGTTACTAGAAAATATAATTCAACACATGAACTTACGTCTTTTATCTGACAGACAGTATGAGGAAAGTATTTTTAATTATTTTGATTTGCTAGAACCTTCTACATGGCCTTATAAAGAAATAACTTCACCATGGGTAGCTGGTGAAAAAAAGTTACTTCATCTATGTGAACTGTTAAAATATGAAATTGATTTAAAAGATTTTCGAGAATTTGTAAGTAATAACATAAAATCAAACAATGTTTCAATTCCTACAACCATACAAAAAGCTAAAAAGATAGTTGGCACTATTGCAATCAATAGTGCTGAAGCTGAAAGAGGTTTCAATTTAATGAACATAATTTGTACAAGGGTGAGAAATAGTTTAACAGTAGATCACATATCAGATTTAATGACAATAAATTTATTGGGAAAAGAGTTAGCAGATTGGGATGCAATTCCATTTGTAAAATCCTGGTCAAATTGCAACCATAGGTTGGCTACAGATACAAGAATTAGGCAAAAATCATCAAAAGCCTTTTATGAGAATCAGTTGGCTCTATGGAACTTAAAATAAAGAGTATTATGTATGCTTTTTATCATTTGTAAGTTGGTGCTAACACATCTTTTATATGTGTGTGTGTGTGTGTGTATACATATATATATATACATATAAATTTTTTTGAAAGCCAGCTGTTAAAATTTTATCAGTTTGTTGCTATTTAAAAGGCATTCACCAAAGACAAAGCTGATGATTTTTTTTAGGAGGTATAGATTTTTTAGTGATTAGCCAATATCTGCTAGAGTTGACCATAACACATATTTCAAGGTGTCCTGTACAGAAAATCCAACCATTTCCACTTTTGCTTTGTGTTAGTAAGGAGGCAAAAGAATAACATAATCCAGATAAATTCTAAGCCCTGGAAATTACATCAAAAGAAATGGAATAAAAACTGTAAGCCTTTTGACTCCTGTCTTTCTCATTTCCATATCTGTTCTAATATAGTAACCACTAGCTACATGTGACTTTTAAGCACTCGAAATGAGTTCAGTAGGACTAAGTAAGTTTTTTATTTAAATATAAAAACTAAAGCAGTGTAAAATATTTTAACAACTTTTTTTTTTAAGAAATATGTTTAACTTTGTTACCTTGTTTAAAATGTGATTGTTGTAGTGTGCCTGTCAAACTCCTGTACCATGTCTAATGTTACATGAAAACATTACTGATTGAGTTAGTGTTGACAGATGGATTCAATGCAAATTATTTTTTTCCGTAAATCAATATAACAACATGTTTATCTAAACATTTTATACAGACAACAGGAATTAGTGAAATTTATGTAAATTGTAATCGGTAATTGAAGTACTTATTTTAACTAAATTATTTTTCTAGTTTAGACATGAATATGAACAAATTTTAAAATTTAAAATGAAGGCATACTGAAAAAATCAACTGGAGATGCAGAAACTAGTACTACAACTGGAACAGTAAACAAAAAGACTAGAAGAAGGTATGTTGCGATTTCATGATAAATGACAATTTCAGTTTGCTGTGACAGAAAAACAAGCTGCTATTTAATAAAAAATTAGAAATCAAAGTGGACAATATTGAGATAGTTTTAGCAAATGCATAGGTCAAAAAAAAATTGAAATTTAGTCACTTAAAATCAGAATTAAGTGTCTGAAAGAAACTTAATTTTTAAAAGGATCAAGCTTATAAGTTTGGCCAGATAGAGAACAGCTTGGATTCTTTTATGAAAAAAACTAGTTTTAGATAAATAGGATAAATTATTTCAGTTATAATTTATTCAGAAATTGTTAGAAAATTGAGTTAAAGCCTAAACATGTTTTATATAAAAAAAGTGTGAAGTCTTTAGTTAAGTCATCAAATATTGTAGAATACAGGACCTAACAATAGTATAGATTAATTGATTCAAAATCCAAAAAATTGCAAGTATTTTTCTTTAGTTTTAGATGAGTTATGTAAGAGATACCACCCAAGTAATACTTAAAGTACATTTTGTGTCATAGGACTTAAAAATTTATGAGGAAACCATTTTGGTTCATGGCCTAAAAAATCAAACTTGTGTAGCTATTATTTAATCTTTAACATTTGTCAGAAGAGTTTGAGCAAGATGAGAATAAATTATTTTCTGTCAATAAATGGTGTTGCAGCTAGGTTAGGTCAAAAGTCAGATTTCATTGGAATTTTTAAATGAGCCTGATGTTTCCCTTCTTTGTTCCACCAAATGATACAGTTTAAAGAATATTTGTTCTTAGTTTTCTGAAATGGTTTCTGACAGATGTCATGGTTATAGTTGTAAAGTGTCCGTTATATGAGTGCAATGCTATGAATCAACATCAGTTTTTAGGCTTACTGAAGAATTAGGAGACAATGAATTTAGTGATCTCGTATACTCTATTAGTTGGTTGAATTGTGGAAGGGTTCTTTCTACAAAACCTCCTGTACTATTAATACCAGTTCAAAATTTGCAGCAGCAGAAATCCTAGCCAAATATTTAATCATCAAAGAGAAAATGGTAGTTTGTTTTCTCCCCAATATCACATGGTACATGAATGATCTAAATTTGAAGCTCCAAGGAAGAAAAAGCCAACTTATACCCTACCTAGACAAGCACTAAAATTTATTTTGAAATCAAAACTTTTGAAAATAAAAATTTTACACATTATTCTAAGATAAATTGGTATGTATAAGATTCGAACTATATTTCACAGTGTTATGCAAATGTACTACAAAACTACAAGAAAATTTGAAAAATGTTTTATTAATAAATTTAGAGTTGCTTTTTAATTTACTAATAACTGAATTCAGTGTTAACTATACTGAGCTGACTCCTGATTTATTGACTTAACTTGGACAAATGTAGTTTTCAAATTGATATGCTTTTGCTCAGAATGCACATCAATTCTTTTTAAAATTATGAATGGGATTTTTTTCAGTGTGGATGTAAATAATAAAGGAAAATTATTTTCTTTTAGTTATTGGAAAACAACTATTTGGAACAATTTGGGTATATGAATCTACTTTTCAACTGTAAATTTTTGAAATTTATATACAAATCAAGTATTTGTGGTAAAGAAGGCATTCAGATGAATTAAGCGATGCTTTAAGTGTTAAATACACATCAAATTTTAAAGACTTAGCATGTAAGTTATCACATTAATACTATTAATAATACTATGTTGAAATAATATTTTGGATATACTGAGTTAAATAAAATAATAAAATTTATTTTTACTTTAGAATTACATATGTGGCTTACATTATACAGTTGACCCTTAAACGACAGGTTTGAACTGCATGGTTCACTTATGCACAGATTTTTTTCAGTAAATGCTGTAAATGTATTTTCTCTTCCTTAAGATTTTCTTTAGCTTTATTGTGAGAATACAGTATGTAATATATATACAATATATGTGTTAAGTGGTTGTTATCAGTAAGGCTTCTGGTCAGCAGTAGGCTATTAATAGTCAAGTTTTCTGGGAGGTCAGAAGTTACATGTGGATTTTTAACTGTGCTAGGGGATCAGCACCCCTAACCCCTGCATTTGTTCAAGGGTCAACTCTAGTTCTATTGGACAGTACTACTCATTATCATGGTAACTCTCAAATCTAGGTTTCTTCTATCCAGACCTCACTCTTGTCTTCAAGATCCATAGTCATCTGCCTTATTATAATTTTCACATTGTTGCCCCACTGGCATCTCAAACTTGAACATGGCCAAAGCAGAACTTATCAATCCCTCACTATATTTGTCTTGGAGAATGACACAATCTTTGAGCCTTGTGCTCAAACTAAAAACTTGGAAGACATTTGAAACCATTTCTTGATCCTCCTTCTGTGTCTCTTCTACCTTTTAAATATCTCTGTAATCTGTATTTTCCTCACCATACCCATCGTGGTTATCTTATTTCAGGCCCTTGTTTTTCTTGCTTAGATTACTATCATAACTTCCTAACAAGTCTCCCTATCTTCATTCTTGGCCCTTCTTTATCCACCCTCTGTGCTCAGAATGGCCATTATAAAATACATATTTATTCTTATAACTTTTATTAGGAAGACAGGAAGACATTCAGACTCATAACAGAAAACCCAACTTAAATCACCGAGATGGACTTATAATCACTGGAGATGGCTGCAAGCTTTGCTTGAGTTGCTGAATGGTGTCATTGCTGTATTATCTGGGATGCTTTTTGTCTTGCCTTTAGCATTACAAGATGACTGTCATAATTTTAGACATACTGGGTTTAAGGCAAGTTAAAGGATAGAACAAGCCCTGGATATTCATCAGGAAATCAAAAGCTTTGCCAGAAGTATTTCAGGTAGATTTACATTTCGCTAGCTAGAACTATGTCCAAATGGCTGTCCCTCACTGCAAGGGAAGCTTGGAATGGGAGCTTTTACCTTTCATAACTTCTATAGTAAAGGTAGACAGGAGAGAGAGAGAATGGAGGTAGATTAGCCAGTCTGTGAAGTTTACCATATTTTTCCTCTTGAAAATCCTTCACTGGTTCCCCACTTCCTTCAAAATACTGAAGTTCAACCTTTCTGGTTCCCTTATAATGAGAGTTCAATTTTTTGCCTTTCTCCCCTAGTAGATAGCAAGTTTCTTGAAAGGAGTCTATAACCCTGGTTATTAGAAGTTCCTAGCACATAGTAGAGGCTCAATAAATGTTTTTTTAGTATTCGAAGTTTCCTACATATCAGTTCATTTTTATGAATTTTTACATCTCCAGATACTTATACTTCCCAGTGGACTTCTAAGGGAAATAAGATGCTCTTAAATTTCAAGTATATCATTATGCCTTAATTAACATTTCATGTTTACTTTGAAGATACATTGAGGTACCCTTAAAATGAGTTGAAAACATCTCCCGTTTTATTTTTTACTGTAGAGATTTTCATGGTTTTGACAATTTTTAACAAGAATTTTAATATTTAGTGTTTTTTTAAAGTTGTATTTGGTAATACGAAAAACACCAACATCACCTTATAACCAACTTACTTTATAATCAATAGCGTCAGCAGTTTCATTGTGTAAATTTGTGTTTTTACAAGCACATTGGTGCCAAATGATATTTATTTACTTTTCATGACTTAAATAAGGAAGGTCAGAACAGTCTTAATATGAAAAATATGTGTTAGTCCATATAAGGGTAAAATAGTGCTGCACTTTGGTAATCTTCGAGTTCAATTAATTTTGAGAAGTAGTGCAAATTTGACTGAAAAGCGTGAGATATGGTAAATAGAGAAATATAAAAGACCATTTTTCTTGTCAATTTCTTTAAAATAAAGCAAAAATTATAACATGGTTTGTCATTTGTACTAGATACATGACGACTAGAGCATAAAAGTGGGGGTGGTAGTATAGAAGTATATGGTTACAATGTTTCTGTGGGTTAAGTGGTGCAGCATTAACTAGGTAGAAAGTTAAGAATGGGTCATAATTTTTAGGACAATTTTGAAAAGAATGCAAAGAGGTATAACAAAAAAATAAAATGAAAATTTTTTAAGTGTTTAAATTTTTTAAGTCGGAGAAGGTATAGAAGAAAAAAAAAACAGAAGACAAACAAAACCAATACAATTGTAGCTATAAACACAGCCATAGCAATAATTACATTAAATACTAATGATCTAAACATACAAATTAATAAGACAGAGATTACCAAAATGAGTAAATAGCAAGACCCAACTATATCTGTCTACAAGAAATAGATTTTGGATATAAAAATCACAATTTGAATGTAAATGGATAGAGAAATGTACTTTGCCCTCTTCCTCACAACTAAAAGCCTGAACATTATATATATATAAAAAAGAAGACTGAAAGATGAAGGGAACGCCAATAAGCTAGGGACCCTGGAACTCGGAATGACAGTGACAAGATCCCTGAATTTTCTATTTGCCTCATATATCTCAGGATTGGAGCTGAAGAAGCTAGCAACTCAGAAATGACAATGAATGCAGGCAGAAAAAAAAGCTCTGCAAAAAGCCTGCCCTCTATAGTCAAAGGATCAGGAAAGGGTAGGCTAGTGAGACAGAAAACATTATTTTACATAGTAAATTCAGCAAATGCCACAGAATGAAATGGGGCTTCGCCCTCACCCAAGCTTGCAAAGACTAAGTAGGGAGCCCAGACATCCGTCTTTGCCACCTTATAATGAAGTACACCTGACCCCGAATCCCACCGCAGTGGGCTGGTGTCAGAGGGAGTCTAATAGAGAGTCATGACTTACCTTTGCCCAGCATTAAGGATCCCCTCCTCCGACCTCTGGTGTTAACAAAAGCTAATTTAGGGAGCTGGGACTTCTTCATTACCTGGGAGTAGAAACAGTCCCCTTTCTGCTCCTAAAGTGATGTCTGAGGAAACCAACTAAAGCAGAAAGTTTAAGAACTGGAGTCTTATAACAACCAATATATGCCGCAGGCCACAGACCTCAAGCTGTTTGACACAGTCACAGCCGGAGGGAAGCGTTGCTTGCAAAGCAAGCAATGCTAGAGTCATCTGTACCTGTTGCTTTCCTCTGTATTGTCTGTATTGAACATTTATGCATTGCTTTTGATTACTGTTCTGTCCTTGGGAGAGGAGGGGTGTGTTAGGGAGAGGGCAACTTTTCCAAGAATAGGGCACAAAGAAATATAAGTAATAGGAATTAATCCAACAACTTGATCAAAGGAGAAAGCAAGATTTACTTTCTGAGTGGGCCATTATGTCAGTGCTTATGTGGAAAGCCCCTAGTAGGCCCACAAAGGGTGGCAGGGGGAAGAACGTTGTAGCTGAAATAATGATTCTTACTGGAAATTAATGTTTGACTATTGCCATGGGCACGTAGACCTTTGATTATAGCAACATAACATTCTAGACAAGCTTTCTGCTTCTGTAACCCTGCTTACACAACTAACTTGTGAGTTGACAAATAGTGAATAGAAGAAAAATAGACCTTTGTGTTTAGACAGAATGAAAAATGGGATTTTGGCCTTAAAAACCCTGCACCTCTACATTTTCAGAGAGAGAAAAAAATAAAATAGCCTTGCATCGAGGCTTGCTGACTGACATTTTTCCTTTGCTGACTCCATGTATCCTTCAGCCCTGGAATTGGCTGGAGCTGGTCTCCAGCAAATATATCTAGGTTTCAATTTTTAAAAATCATGTCATTCCAAAAACCAGGAATATCTTGACTAAAAAAAAAAAAAGATGCCAACATTGAGTTCACAGAGATGTTAGCGTTATGACAAAGATTTTTAAGTAGCTGTCATTAAATGCTTCAACAAGCAATTAAGATCATGCTTACAAAACAAATGAGAACATAAAATATCTCAGCACAGAAATAGTCAAACAGCAAAGAAATAGGAGATATGAAGAAGAACCAAATGAGAATTTTAGAACTAAAAAATGTATAAACCTAAATCATTCACTAAATAAACTCAATGGATTGGCTTAACAGAACGATGGATGGGACAGAGGAATCAGTGAACTTGATAGCAAGAGGACTCAGCCACAGAGACCTGTGGAAATATGAAAAGGATCTAATATTCATGTTATTAGAGCCAGAGGAGTGGAGAGAGGGCAGAGCTAAAAAAGTATTTGAAGAAATATTCTCCGAAAGTGTCCCACACTGAGCAAAGACAGAAACCTCAATTTATGAAGCTGAATAAACTTTAAACAGAGTAATCTAAAGAAATCTACATCTATATATATCATAGCCGAACTTCTGAAAACTTAAGGCAAGGAAAAATCTTGAAAGCATTGAGAGAGAGAGACACCTCACATATAGGGGAAAATAATTTGAATGACAGAAGAGGCCAGAAAGAAGTGGCACATTTTTCAAGTACTAGAAGAACTGTCAACACAAAATACTGAATCTAGGGAAAATATCCTTCAGGATTGAAGGAGAAATTGAAACATTCTTACATGAAAGAAAACTAAGAAAATCTGTCATCAACAGACCTATGCTAAAAGAATGGCTGAAGGAAGTTCTATAAACAAACCATTAAAGGAGGAATCTTGAAACATAAGGAAGGAAGTAAATGCAGTAAGTAAAAATAAGAGTAAACATGAAACAGAATAGTCTTATTTGAAAGTAGACTTAGATTAGTAGTGTGTATGTTTCAAATGCTAGAGTAACTAAAATATTTTTTCAAAATATAATTGATATGCTGAGAGGAGATAAAATATTGTCATAGAAAACATCAGTTAAAACCAGAATAGGAGAAGAGAGGAAGACAAAACAAAAGAAAGAACAAGGTCACATAGAGTAAGGTTATAAATGTTGCATAAATCCATCTATATCAATAATCACTTTAAATGCGAGTGGTCTAAATATACCAATTAAAAGAGATTGTCAAGTATACATACAAACAAGATCCAACTATATGTTGTCTATAAGAAATACTTAGGTATAGAACTAATAAAATATGTACAAAATCTGTATGAGGAGAACTCATGAAAGAAATCAAAGTTCTCAATAAATTCCAGTTTCATGGATAATAAAACTCAATATTGTTAAAGATGTCAGTTCTTCTTACTTGATTTATAGAGTCAATGCAACCCCATTCAAAATCCCAACAAGTTACTTTGTGGATATCAACAGACTGATTCTAAGGTTCATATGGAAAGGAAAAGGCCCAGAATAGCCAACACACTAATGAAGAAAACAAAACTGAAGAAAAGAATGGGAAAAAAATGACTACATGACTGCAAGATTTACTATAAAGTGACTGTAATCAAGGCAGTTTGGTATTGGCAAAAGAATGAACAAGTAAATTAATGGAACCAAATAGAGAGCCCAGAAATAGACCCACAAACACAATCAGCTGATCTTTTACATAGAAGCAAAAGCAACTCAATGGAAAAGGATCATCTTTTCACCAAATGGTGCTGGAACAACGGAACATCCACATGCACAAAGACATTGTGGTATATTTGTAGCATAGAATACTACTCAGCAATAAAAAGGAACAAACTATTGATATTTAAAAAACTTAGATGACTCTCTAAGAAATTATCCTGCATGAAAAAAGTCAATTTCAAACAATTACATATTGTATAATTCCATTTGTATAATATTCTTGAAATGACAAAAATGTTTAAATGGAAGATTAGTGAATGCCAGGGTTTAAGGAGGTGGTGAGGATGGAAGGGAAGTGAGTATGACCCTAAAAGGGCAACATTAGGGTTCTCACAATGGAACTGTTCTGTACCTTGGCCGTATCACTGTCAGTATTCTGGCTGTGATATTGTACTAAAGTTTTACAAGACTTGCTGAGGGGAAACTGAGAAAAAGATACGTGGAATCTCTCTGTATTATGTCGTGTAATGGATGTGAATCTATTTTAAAGAAAAATTTAAAACACTTAAATTTTAACATAATTAATGAGTTAGTCAGATACAGCACTACCCCCAGTAAGTAGTATAGTGCTATATTTTTTTCTCTTCTCCTAAGTTGGTTAACACAACAGAAGCCTACATGTAATGACAGATATTCACCCCTATGTATACTTTTGTGGGGGTGAGGGGATTTTCCTAGAGTCATTATTAGCAAAGCATTGTATACTGCATATCATCAAATTTATTTAAGTTTTAATGTATCCAAGAAGCCTAGCAACCCTTGTCCTACTGCCCTGTGATAGACTGTGCCCTACACCCTGTAGTGAGTTCAAGGAAGCAGCCATTGGCCTAGTTTTGAAGGGACAACTTAAAGATGATCTAGTGGGATCCCTCTTTTTTGTACACAGTGCACCGAAGTTTCAGGAGGTTAAATAAATTGCCATGGTCACGTAGTTTGTCATGAACAGAAAACCAACACTATCATATGGTTCTTTGTATTTAATGTCCAATATTTTAGGGACCAAAAATGTGATTTTAAATCATGTTCCACCTTTTAATATCTATATAACCTTGGAGAATTGATCTCTTTGAACTTTGATTTACTCATCTTTCAACGGTTAATTAATAACCCCTATATGGTTCTAGGTTTTGTGAGGCCTGTTGCTTATTAAATTTGGTGAGCTCTATTTAAAAAAAAAACAAAAACAAAAAACCCACAAAATTATGAATACACTGTTAGGTACAATTTGAAATATTTATTTAGACCAATAAAAGCATACATTTTTTGAGTGTCTCTCTTCATTTGATAACTTTGTAATATGCTTTTCTATAGAAGAAAGATAAAACTAATTTAGAGTATCTTCTAATATAGTTGATGAAAATTTGCTTATTTTTTGACACTTTACAGAGGTTTCTTTCAAATTCTCAACTTTTTATTAGAAATAAAATGTAATTTTTATAATTGTCAAATTTGAAGAAACCTATTGAGTTTCTTTGATATCTGAGCTATAAGATTTCAGGGCATTTCACATTTTCTGTGGAGTGACTGCTCTTCAATATTCTTCAAATCGACCACATTCAAAATATTTCTAGAACACATCCCAAACCGAGATGGCCAGCGATAATGTAATTATACATAGAAGAGATTTTTAAAGCACAAAATTATATCCTAGTCAATCCTTAACAAAATCTCAGAAATGCTCACCGGCATCCCATGGTTGTAATAAGAGGGGAAATTATAAATGAGGGGCTGTTGAAATATAAGAAGAGGATGATCTTAACTGATTATGATTGAAATGTCTAATTTTTGCAAACTTCATAAAAACATATAAACATGTAAAGATATTTCTAGGGCCCCTTTTTGGGAAGATGTCCATACAAGTAAACTTAATTAGTGTTATATTCTGACGCTGACCTAGTTCATTGTGTTCTTTTGAGTTTTAATGGGGTATGGCAGGCTTGGGAAATTTCCAGACATTTCACAAGTAATCAGTGTGTGTTACCTGAAAAATGATAGAATGGTTGATAATTTTTTAAAGATAAGTTGTTAAGTATGTGTGTAGGGGGGTTCATTTTACTTTCTATTTTAAAACTTCTCTACTAAATTTCTTTTGAAGTCAGTTGAGACAAAAAAAAATAATTAAATATAAAACATTTTGTTTTCTGTGCTGGAATTCCTCTGAATAAATTATGCAATATCTAACTAACTTCATGAATAATGGTTATTAACCATTTGTATTTTTAAGTAAGATTGTTGTAGATACAAAAGTAACACACGACTATTAAAAATATTATAAAACGATGACATAAATTTGCCCTATTTTTTAAAATTTGCTTTTTATAGGTGTTACAGGTACCTGAAACAAAGCACCTTCGGTTCTAAATCTAACAGTGGATTTTGTTGGAGAATCAACAGCCTCCCTGGCAGTGAGCACAAAGAGATGTGCAGTGACAGAGACATCTGTAACATCACTGGCTCTCCTGATGGAGCAACAACCTTGCTAAAGAAGCAATGGATCAAACTAGAGAAATTCTGGCAGCCAAATAAGCATGAACTATGTTGCTTGGAAATACACATTTCCCCATCCCAAAATAAAATTAGTATATGGAAAAGTTTTAAGTTAATTCCTACATCAAACCAAGTTCCAGAAAAAAAAAAAAAAAAGAGTTAAAATTGAAGCCATAGAAGAAAAACATTGATAAATACCTTTTTATTCTATAAAGGGAAAGGACATTCTCAATATAAAAGCAGTTCAGCAAGAGTGTCAAAGTAAAAACTATGAGTTTCTGAATATTTGTTCTGTGGTCTTCCTCTGTGGAAGATTCATTAAAATTTTTACCCTGTGGTTTCATTTTCATCTGTGACAGCATTTTTCTGTGAATGTCTTTCATGCATCTATTTTGCAGCTTTCTTTCACATTTTTAAAAAATAAAATGTATGGATGCCGTGCCATAGTCTTTCTTGAACACATTTTTTAATGACATGGTTTTTCCCGGTCCAGCTATTTGCATGTGGATTCATGGATGGTGGAAGGGGCCAGGGTTCCTTTCCAGGCTTCAGACTTTTCAAAGGCCTTCTCTTGACTGTCAACAAAGACCACTCTTCTGGTGCGTATGGATCCTCAGAAATTTTTTGTGTAGCCCTGCTTCTGCTTCTCTGACCTAAGCTGTGTCTGGAAGGATTTCTGTCACCAGCCTTGCATCCTTAGGTCTTTCACCACCAGCAGCAAGCAGAGGAACAAGCCATTACACTTCCAGATGAGCCCTTCACCTTGAAGGGTTATGATTTTGCTGGACCTTTCTGAGATCTGCTAGGACCTCGGTAGATACTCTGTGCCTTTTGTCTCTGCATCCCAATCTCCCGTCTTCTGCTGAAGCTCGGCTGACTTTACCCCTCAGTTGTCAGATTTAAAGGTATAGATTTTGCATTTCTGGACGAGTTTCTTCTTTTCAGGAGGTGTAATTTTACTGGTACTGAGATCTGCCACTTATGAGCCCTGTTGAGGTTCTCCAAATTTTCTGTTAAATTTTAATTCTTTGGGGTTCTACTGATTTTATCTGTCACCTATTTGCTGACAAAGTGGAGCAATATTTTTTTAATCTTTGTTTTCTTGTTTCTACTTTTTCCTTGTTGCTCTTTTTGCTTTCTCTGAGAAGGAAAAGGACAGTGAGGTAACCAATTTGTTCATACCAGAGTTACAGCCAATGTTGCTATTCAGAAGTCTAATGCAACTCGGATCCTCATTCGTTTATTCAGAACCTGTCCCCTCATACTCCTTGAGGCTCTTTTAATCTTTTCTCTGATATACTAGAATTGGATAAAAATGTGCCTGTTGTTTATCTTTTTTTATTCATTGTGCTGGGTACTTCATGGACTCTTTCAATCTGGATACTTGTATCCTTCAATTCTGGGAAATTTTATTTTACTGTTTTTTGTATACTTTCAATATAGTATTCTCCTCCCCACTCATCATTTTATCTCCTGGAATTCCAATTATCTTGGGAATTCAATGATCATGCACTGAGTTGTCTATCTTGTCTCTACATTTTAAAAAAGCCTCTTGGCTTTTTTTTTCCCCCCCTGTTTTTGAGAGATTTCCTTGGCTATATAACTTCCAGCCATCTATTGAATTTTTAATTTTGACTGTCAAAATTCTAGTTTCCATGACCTGTTTCTTGTTCTCTGATTGTTTTCCTTCTCATTAAAATACTGTGCTTATTTCTGGATGCCCTTTATTCCTCTGGAAAAAAATTAAAAAAAATATTTTCTGGGCATTATTTGTTTCACTCAAGGTTCTTTTTCTCATCTTAAATTTTCTTTTCCTCTCCAGGGCCTGTTTTATCCTTGAATGTTCTTTCATATTTAATCTATTACCTGGGGAGCTTCATTTGCAAGTAACTGGGTAGAAAGCCGTTTCTTTTTTTGGTGGGGTGAGTATTCTGCATGTCAGTCTGATGTTGAGTCTTTCGGTTGGTGCTATGTTCTTTAGAAGATCCCCTGGTTCTCTTGACTGATAATAGTTTGCACACAGGACAGGAATATGGGGCTGAAGGTGACCATATTCCAAAAAACAGACTTTCAATGAATTCTTTTTTCACCTCTCATTCATGCCCACACCTACACTTGGTGTCCTGGGCTCTGGATATCCCTTTTAACTTTGTACAGAGAGTATCTTGTGAATAGCTACCCGGAAATGTATAAAAGGAGGGATTTACAGTTTCTGTGTGCAGTCTTTCACCTCTCTTTGTTATGTAGAACCTTTATCTGTTGTACCTGCTGTCAATTCTTTGCCCATCTTGGGTTTCCTGAGGCAAACTGATTTGCTTCCTCTGTCCTGTGAAAGCAGTTACTACTCCATCTATTTTCTGTCTCCCAAAGTTTTCTCAATTGTCTAATGAGATAATACCAGATAATGCCTCATAAAGAATGGATCAAATGAAGGTATGTATGTTACATGCATAACAGCATGTGGCATGTAATAATTATTCTATAAATGTAGTTACTTATTTTATGTAACCTCTCAAAATCCCCAATAGTCCTAGTGATGTTAATTCTCTAATAATGGTGTCACCTCAAATCTGTCTTTGTGAACTTATCAATTTCTTTGTATTAGTTTCAGGGGGAAAAAAAAGAGAGAAATGAAATAAATTCACACTTTAATTCTGCCATTTCAATGTCTTAATTACTAGAAATTTATAAATTATAAAATGATAATTATAAGTTTTCTTTTTAAAGAATATTTTGATTACTCATACATTTATTAATTTAGATGAATTCTATCATCATTTTGATTGTTCTTCCCCAATCCTCCTTTACCCTAAAATAACCCTTGAAATGTTGATGGGAATTACACTTAGGTAATTTTCAAATCTGGAAAGAAGTCATATCTCTACAAAATTCATTCTTCCAATTCAGAAACAAAGTCAGTTTATATTATAGTTTTTCTTTTCCTCAGTATACTTTTTCCTTTTTTTTATAATGGTGCTACACACTTATGAATTTAATTCTTATATATTATATATTTTCATATTTTGTATTGTAAAAGTATAAAAATTCTCCAGTAAGCTAGTCACAAAGATAGGACAGGAAGTGATATCTTCAAGCGCCAGCTCCTAAGAAAGAAAAAATAATATCACCGCCAGGATGCAGATAACAGAACTGTCTACCAGGCCCTGTTTGCTATAAGATTTAAGAGTCCCCCAGAAACAACATTTTTGCACCAGATGATAACAGCCAACTTCTGCTTCTATAATCTGCCTAATGTATAACTAGGGTGTAGTTCTAGGAGATGTCCTGGGCAAAGATGTACTAATGGCTAACTTCTGCTTCTGTAAACCTGATTGCTTGTTTGATGTAGTTTTAGGCTTTATAAGCTGCCTCCTCTAGAAGCTCGGGGCTGACTCTCTAGTGGGGAGAGTCAGTCACCGGCCGGCTAATAAAAGCTCATAATTAATCTCAATTGGCTCCTTGGGTCTTAAATTTGAATGCGCCACAACAATATGTTGCTACTGTAAATGGAACTTTGTTTTTACTTTTATAATGGATTATAGCGGTGTAGAAAAATAGTGGTATTTATATGCATTCCTTATAAGTCTCCACACTATTCTCTTGATTTGGTTTTCTAGGCACAGGAAAAAAAAACTATTTTCTTCAAATAATGGTCATTTTACCTCCTCTTTCTCATGCTTTTTGAAACTTTGCTATTTTTATCTCATTGCATTGCTTATGATTTCCAAAGATAAGAGTAGTGGTTACAGACATGTTTATTTTACCCTTACTTGAATAGGAATCTTTTTAGTGTTGTTGTGCCTACCTGATTACTTGTTTTGGTTAGATATATGACATTCTTTAACAAGTGTCTCAATGATTTGTATTTTGCTGTGTTAAGAAAGTACACACACACACACACACACACACACACACACACCTCACACATATACTCACTAAAGAAAAACAAGTATTTGGGATTCTAATATCTGAGTCCTTTGTAGTAGATAAGCTATATCCTCAGAAAAAAAAAAAAAAAAAAGGACTATATTTTATTGAGAGTGGTGGGACCCAGAGGCACAAAAAGAGGGGAAGGGGGAAGAGAGGAGCTCTTCCAGGGGCATTTGCTGCCTACACAATTCCATTTTATGATCATACTAACAGTGTATGAACACTATGCCTCATGGCTTTGAAAGTAATCTATTTGGCATTATTTTATTATATTATGAATTAAACTGAACACGTGAATAGCAATTAGGCTATCAGTTGACACAGAAAAAGCACTTGACAAAATTCAGCACTCATTTGTGATAAAAACAACACAAAACTACAAAAACTTATAGTTAGCATATTTAATGGTACAAGATTAGATGCTTTCCCACTAAGATCAGGAACGAGATGAGGATATTCATTCTATTATTCAACACAGCACTGGACATTCTCACCAGTACATTAGGTAAGAAAAGTAAAAGGCATGCAGGAAGAAAGAAAAACTGTCCCTGTTTGCAGATTATTAGCTACATAGGTAACCTCGGGAATCTATAAACAAACCCTGCTATGACTAATAAGTGAGTTCGATACGGTCACAAGCTATGAGATCTATATAGACAGGTCAACTCTATATCTGTATCTATATCTGTCAATGATCATAGGGACAACAAAGTTAAAAATATGGTACTATTTACTGTCACTCTAAAAATATACTTAAGTATAAACCTAGCAAAACATGTGCAGGATTAAATGCTGAAAACTACACAATGCTGATGAAAAAAATTACAGGAGATCTAAATAAATGGAGAAATGTGCTGTGTTCATCATTGAAATATTAGACATAGTAAAAATGTTTATTCTCATGAAATTGATATATAGCTACAATGTAATTCTAGTCAAAATCCCAGCAAGACTTTTGTTGATCTAGACAAGATTAATCTAAAATTTATATAGAAAGGCAAAGGAACTAGAATAAGTAAAACAGTTTTGAAAAAGAAGAAAAAGTGGGAATAATCAGTCTATTAACTTTCAATACCTCTTATGTAGCTACAATAACCAAGACTGTGTAGTATTGGTGGGAGGACAGACACAGATCAATGGAACAGAATAGAAAACCCAGAAATAGACCCACACAAGTATCTCTAGCTGCATTTTGATTAAGGTGAAAAAATAATGGAGGAAAGAGCCTTTTCAACAACTACTACTGGCCCAAGTGAGAATCCTCTCCAAAAATGAACCTTAACCTAAACTCATACTTTATCAATAAATTAACTTAAAATGGATTATGAGCAGAAATGAAAAATGTGAAATTATAATTATTTTAGAAAACAGGATAAATTTTTCAAATCTAAGTCAAGACAAAGAGCTCATAAATAGTTAACACCAAAAGCATGGTCCATAAGAGGAAAAATTGATAAACTGGACTATCAAAATTAAAACTTTTGGTCTGTACACTAAGAAGATGAGAGACAAGCTACAGACTTAGGAGATATTTACAGACCAAATATGTGAGTGACTAGTATCTAGAATATATAAAGACCCTCAAATAGTAAAAAAAAAAAAAATTCAGTTAGAAAATGGGTGAAAGACATGAACAGAAGTTTCAACACACAGGCCAAACATATGGCAAGCATAAGAAAAGATGGTCAATATCATTTACCATTAGGAAAATAAAATTAAACTTACAGTGTGATGTCGCTACATATCAGAGTGGCTAAAATAAAAATTAGCGACACCACCAAATACTGGCAAGACTGAAGAAACTTGATCCCTCATATATTGTTGATGGGAACGTAAGTGGTACAGCAACACTCTGGAAAACAGTTTGGCAATTTCTTTTTAAAAAGTAAATATGCTAAGCCATGTGACTCAGGAATTGTGCTCTTGGGCGTGTATCTCAGAAAAACAAAAAATTATGTTCACATAAAAACCTGTATGGAAATGTGAGAGGCAAAAGCTAGAAACAATCCAAATGTCCTTTAACATGTAAGTGGTTAAATTGTGGTAATCCATAACATGGAATACTATTTAGCAATAAAAAGCAACAAAATATTGATACATGAAACAACCTGGAAGAATCTCCAGAAAATTATTGTGAGTGAAAAATAAAGCCAATCCCGAAGGTCACATACTATATGATTCCATTTATATAACATTCTTGAAATGACAGTTACAGAAATGGAGAACAGATTAGTGGTTGTCAAGGGTTTAGGAGTACATGGGTCTGGGAGTGAGTGTGGTATAGCTATAAAAGGACAACAGGAGGAGTCCTTGTGGTAGTAGACATAGTCTGTATCTTGACTGTATCACTGTCAGTATCCTGGTTGTGACACTATATAGTTTTGCAAGATGTTGCCATTGGGGGAAACTGGGAAAAGGGCACATGGTACCTGTCATCTTTCTTCTTTTAAAACAGCTTTATTGAGATGTAATTTACATGTCAAACAAGTTACCCATTTAAAGTGTACAGTTTAATGGTTTTTCGTATAATCATAGATATGTACAATTATCACTACAGTTAATTTTAGACTGTAAAATTTTATTCATACATCTCCCTCTCCAGGCTTAAGCAACCACTTATCTATTTTATATATCTGTAGATTTTACTGTTAAGGACATTTAATGTAAATGAAATAATATAATGTGTAATATTTTCTGACTGCTTTCTTTCACTTAGCACAATGTTTTGAAGGTTCATCCATGTTGTAGTATGTATCAGTACTTCATTCTTTTTACAAGCGAATAAAACAGTATTCTCCCCTTTCCCTGGAGGGGGTGGGAAGATACATTCCAAGACTCCCAAATGGGTGCCTATAACTGCAGATAGTACTGAATTTTAGGTGTACTATGATTTTTCCTATACATATATACTTTTTCACTTAAAGGTAGCACTGTATAGCTTCTCTTTGACATATCCAAATTGCCAGCATCATAAATACTCTTGCACTTTGGGACCCTTAAGTAAGATAAGGGTTACTTGAACACCAGCACTGTGATACCATGACAATCAGTCTGATAACCAAGATGGCTACTAAGTGACTACCAGGCGGGTAGCATATATAGCATGGAGGAGTAGATAAATGGGTGATTGACGTCCAAGGCAGGATGGAGCAGCAGGACAGCCTGAGATTTCAACATGCTACTCAGAGTGATGTGCAATTTAAAACTAATGAATTATTTATTTCTGGAATTTTCCATTTAATATTTTCAGACCATGGTTGATCACAGGTAACGGAAACTGTGGAAAGCAAAACCATGGATAAAGAGGGGACTACTGCAATCCAGTGTATATAAATATACTACATTTTATTTACCCATTTATCAGTTGATGGATATTTGGGATATTTCTACCTCTTGGCTATTACGAATAATGCTGCTATAAAGATTCTTGGACAAGTTTTTGTATTGACATGTTTTCGCTTCTTGAGTATATATCTAAAAGTGGAATTGCTGGGTCATATGGTAATATGTTTAATCATTCAAGAACTGCTACACTACTTTCCAAGTGGAAATGGCATGAAGTGGTATTTTCTCATGGTTTTAATGTGTGCTTACCTGATAACTAATGATTTCAAGCTTGATTCCTGTGCTTATTAGTCATTGTATGTCTTTATATATCTTTGTATATATTTATATTCTGGATACAAGTCTCTTATCATATACATGATTCATTTTCCTCCAGTTCCTTGGGTTGTCTTTTCATTTTCTTGGTGGTTTGTCCTTTGAAGCACAAAAGTTTTTAATTTTGATTAAGTCTAACTTTTCTAGTGAGTTTTTAAATTTTTCAGTTATTGAGATGCAAGACAGGGCAAATCCTCCCAAGTGGGGACTCAAGTCCTTCACTGAAAGTCCTTGAGGGTTCTTGACAGTGCACAGAAAAGAATTCAAGTGCACGCAGAGTTAAGAGTCAAAAGGAAACTTTACTGAAGTAGTAATAATGCTCCATAGAATGTGGTCTTTTCTCAGAGACAGAGAATGAGAGAGCTGAATGAGACTGAGAGAGTCAGAGAGGGACAGAGAGACAGAGAAACAGAGAGGGAGACAGAAACCATGAGTGTTCCGGAATTCAGTTTATATATCATTCCTAGTTTCTATGAATTACAATTTGAAGACTTTGTTTACCTATTCTCTTTTGATGGTGTGAGTATGCATCATGAAAAGTATCCTAGCAGTCCTGACCTTTGATTTATAGGTTCACTATGATTTGGCCAGGAATGAATGATTGGGTTTATTTTGTATAGGGGATGACTTAAAGACTCTGTTTTCCCTTCACATTGTGGGTAAATAGTGGGTTAGTAATTCCAGCAGGAATCTTCCTTTGTTCTGCAGGTTTCCTCCTGGTCTGGCTTTAGGGCTGATCAGCACATTACAGACTCTGAATACAGCTTGATTTAACATTTAGTTCTCATGCCTCCTCCCTACATTAATTCTACTTTCAAACTCCACAACGTTCATGTTTTTTTCCTATAATTTCTATCTCTTTGTTAATATTCTCTATTTGATGTGACATTGTCACTATGCCTTTTTTACTTCTTAATCATGTTTTCCTGCAGTTCTGTGAATGTGTGTATAATGGCTAATTTGAAATCCTTTTTACAAACCCATTCTCACATGCAGTTTCTATTTCCTGCTTTTCCCCCTGTATATGGGTTATATTTTTCTGTTTCTTTGCTTGCCTTTTATTTTGTTAGAAACTGGACATTTTAGATAACATACTATAGCAGCTCTGTGTACTGGTGTCCCCCTCCCTTCAGGACTTATTATTCTTATTTGCTCATTTATTTAGTGACTGGCTAGATTATTTCTGTGAGTCTACTTCGTACCTCTCCCCCAGTGTAAAGCTTTCATGTTGCTTCCCACAGTCACCAGGGGTTGACATTTGTTTGGGTAGGTCTCTCCTGCTCTTTCCTTGAGCATATCCAAAAGTTAAAATGCACTAATTCTTGCTGGTTGCTATATTGTTTCCAACAATGCTGTGCTGGGGTGGCGGATAGATTGCTCTAAAAGTAATCCAGTCAAATTCTATCTCTGAAGAAACAGTTTCTGAGATCAGTGTTTGATATTTTTTTCCCCAAGAGGACGCCTTTTAGCTATCGCATTCCATGGTTCTCACGAACACTATGTACCTTACAGTTTATCTTATATCTTGAATGTCCTCCCAGTTGCCCTACACCACAATTTCCACTGTTCCTGAGAGCATCTATAGGGTTCAACTTCTCCACTATCTGTTGCAAATGAAGTCAACAATTTCATGAAAGAGATTAGGAGCTATCTGTTTTACAGCCTTTCTCTCCCAGGCAAAATCGCTAAACCAGGACTCTGAAGCTAGGAGTGGAAACAATGGCAACCTTCTCTTTTAGTGATATCCCATTCTAGCTGAAGACTTGGTAGAGGAGTTGGGGCATCAGCCTGATGTCCTCTGGTCTTGTCTCTCCTGGCACAGAACCTATCACCTTACCAAGTAGGACAAGGGTGATAAAGGCCCCAGTATTCTCAGTGCCCTGTGTTCAACTACAACTTCTGTTCCTTAAGTGTCAGTTGCACAGAAAACAACCTCTACCTCTCAACGACACTCACCCAAGGCTTACTCTTAGGAACAGGTAGCTGGACACAAGATGAGAAATGCTGATGTGTTGCTCCTTCTAGGAAAAGAGCTCTCTGACTGGAACTTAGGGGTGAAGGAGTGGAGAGAAAGCCCTTTGTTCTTCTCTGCAGCAATCCGGAGTGGTCTCTGTCTCACTGAGCTGGGTGGGAGAGGGGGTGATAGTGAATTGTCTTGGTTCAAATACCATAGACTCTTGTCTTTGTTGCAGAATTTTCATAATTTTCTTGAATAGATATTTCTTCATTTGCTGTTTGTCCTTAATACCACTTCCATCAGCTTTAAGTATTTTTAATGTAATTTTCATCAGTTTTACTTAAGAACAGGTCAGCACAGTTCTTCAGTGCCATACCAAAAGTACTCTGTATTATTTTTTTTAAACTGCATGTGAATGTAAAATTATCTCAAAAGAATAAACTAATCAGAACATAAATATATAGCATGTCTAACACATCTAAGACAAGTGTTATAAGTTTCATGGTAGAAAAAGTAGACCCATAGGAAAAATTGTTCATCAATTATCTCTTATATTTGGAATCCCTAATATCTACAAAGTAATTACCAGATAACATGCAATGAAGGCTCTCGATTTGATTCTAAATATCTGTTCTCTGTGCAAATATCAAAAAAAAAATCATGTAATGAAAGGTTTTTTCAAAAAGGAATTAAAAAAGGAACTAAATTTTAAAAAGAGAAGGTAAGACTCTTTCTTACAAAAAAAAATGCTTATTAAAAAATGTTGAGAGAACAGTAGAGTTGGAATATTACCATTTTGTAACCATTATAATAAAGTTTGCTATAGGCAAAAATCATCAGAATATGCTGTATATAAAGGAATATATTTCATGAGGAGCATGATGTTTGCATGGTGTGATAGTATATCATCACAGATTGCTTATTAGTTGTAAGGGGGGAAATACATAGTGATGATACTGGACGACACCTTGGTTTGACAATTAATATTGATGTTCTCAGTGAGGCCAGATAGCCATCATATGCCTCTAGATGTGATAGTCTATCTAAAATGCTTCAACGTCACTTACAGTATTTTGTCTGGTATTGTATAACTTGAATCTAATGAGAAAAGATCTGACATACCAAAATTGAGGAATATTTTATAAAATAATTGGCCTTGGTACTTCAAAAACATCAATATTGTGAAAGATAAAGACTTAAAAACTCCAAATTAAAAAAGAATAAAGAGATACGCAACTCCATGCATGATGTGATCCTGGACTGGACAAATGATAAAATGTAATAAGGACTATATAGATTAGGAAAAAAGTATATCAATGTTAAATTTCCAGATTTTGATAATAATACTGTTATGGACCCCAAGTAAGTTTCCCCTCCCCCCTTCCGTTCCTATTCATATGTTAAAACCCTAATCCTCTGTGGTATTTGGTTGGTATTTGGAGATGGGACCTTTGGGAGGTAATCAGGTCCTGAGGGTAAGAGCCCTCATGATGGAATTATATCCTTATGAGAAGGATATAAGAGAGCTTGCTTCTCCGCTGTCCTCCATGAAAAGATACAAGAAGACTGTCTGCAAACCAGGACAAGTACCTTGCCAAGAATCGATTCTGCTGGCACTTTGATTTTGGGCTTTCCGACTGGCAGACTGTGAGAAATAAATTGTTGTTTAAGCTCCCAGTCTATGATGAATTGTTATAGCAGTCCAGGTAGACTAAACAAGTACTGTGATTATGTCAAAGAAAATCCTGATTCTTAGGAAATACACAATGAATATTAAGGGATAAGGAGGGATGATACATGCACCCTAATCTCTAATGATTCAGAAAAATATATATGTCTCTATGCATGTAGAGATAGAAAATATAATAAATGTTATTCCTGCAATTTATCTGTAAGTGTAAAATCATACAGAGGTGTCATTTGCTTAGGATTTTTTACCCTCCTTCAGCTTATGGGGAAAAACAAATATTAGTTATACCTGCCTGAAATTCCTCCACAGTTGCTCTTCAGTAAACATATTTTGACACCTATCCTAACATGTAGATTATCATAAAAGAGGTTAAATAGATCTTTATATTTATGACCTGCCAGCAAGATTGTAAGAATTACCTCTACATTTCCACTGTGCAAAGGACCAATTCCTTTAATAAATACAAACCATTTCTAATATATTTTGGTTGTCCATGGTATTTTCAAAACCTTTGTGACCCACTAGAAGTTGAAACATCAGAAGTCTTGTTCAGTAGCCTTACATGGGTGACTAGTATTACTATGATGCAAATAGTGAACAATGATCTTCCAAATATTTCTAGAAAGGGAGTAGTTTTGCAAATTACTCAAAATGTGTAATAATAGCACCAAAAACTACTCTTTTCAGTTTACTCCTAAGGACAAATACATTATTGCTCGAACGGGAGAGTGCCTATAGTCCAAAGAAGTAATTAAGACAGCTTGCTCTAATGAGAAAAGTGGCTTGTACTTATGAACCAACCCCAGAAATGAGTCGCCCTCTTTTGTCCTGTGCTCCAAAAAGCTGATTTTTCTTATTCACAACACTTACACAGAATTCCAGACCTAAAAGGAACAAAGAAGTTGCACTACAGACCTAGTCGCCGGGCTGTACTGGTTAGTGTCCTGTTAGGAACTGGGCCACAGAGCAGGAGGTGAGTGGCAGGCAAGGAAGCAAAGCTTCATCTGTATTTGCTGCTGTACCCAAGACCTAGCATCACGGCCTCAGCTCCACTTCATAGGAGTACCAAAAAGGTTGGAGACCACTGTGAGAACCAAATGCTCTTTGTTCTGATCCCATAACTCACAGGAAATGACGACGACAATTGGTTCCATAGTATAAAAAAGCCATCTTCTTCCCTGAAGAATATTCTGCTTTGGAATAAATGCCTTAACATCTATTTCTTATTTTATTAGAAATTGTTAAAGAGATCATTCCAATTGCAAGATTTTAAAAGAAGAGTATTTAATCCAAAGCAAATATAGTTCTTAATAATTGCATTGGAAATATTTGTGCTTTTACTAAAGCATAATAAGATTTGGTATTGTGTATACGTGAACTCTTTCACCCAAGTTGAATTTTCCTTCAATAAATACAAGCTCATGCTGGCCAGACTTCCTTTTTTACTTTTTATTTTTTTGAGATTTATGATTACTGGGTAAAGATTCTTAACAAGAGTTTGAGCCTTATTGATGAATTTAATTCGCCTCTTGGTAACATTCCTTTAGTCAAGAACCAGGTCTCCAGAATGCTGCTGTGCAGCCAATATTCAGACAGATCGTTCTATAAATAATCATTCAATAAGAACAGCAAGTAATCAACAAAAAACCAATGAAAATAAAACTAATGTTGAAGTCTTTACTTCTTTGTTAAATAATGAGTTGAAGGAAGAATTTCAACATAATGTCACTGATGTAGCTCTGGAAATCTATTATGATGTCGCTTAGGACAAATCTAAGAACTAAATCCAAGTGGTTGTCAAAACCGATGATGGGCTCCCTTCAAGACCTTAACTCATAAAGCAAAATAATAGATCTGCAGCCCAAGTAAAACATAAAATTCTCTCAGTCACACAAAAAGAATTTCCCCATAATTAAGTCTCCATTTTAAATCTCAAGCCAATCAGCAAACGACTCCACTTTTTCCAATTCTAAATAATTCCCTACTTCACAGACTGGCCTTAAATCACAAAATCTAATCTCTTCTTAGTGTCCTAGGATTGAGAGACTCCTAAGCTTTGCCTATGGT
Source organism: Rousettus aegyptiacus (assembly GCF_014176215.1). Taxonomy (NCBI): domain Eukaryota; kingdom Metazoa; phylum Chordata; class Mammalia; order Chiroptera; family Pteropodidae; genus Rousettus; species Rousettus aegyptiacus. Next base: position 110,406,901 of record NW_023416284.1, read on the forward strand.
TTTTTCTTCTTTGCCACACCAAGCTAGATAAACTGGGCTTTGTGGGAACTACAGGTAGTCTCTAATAAATCTGTTAGTGGGTTTCAAAGGAGTTTCTTATAAACACATAGTCCAGGATACAAAGAAAATTACTATTAAGTAGGTTTCCTATTTTAGGTATGGTGCCTGGTGGTTTGACATGATTCTGATCATATTACATATATCTTACAGTTTTAAAAAAACATGCTTGCAGAAATTTTTGCTAAACATTTCAGTGACAGTAAAAACACTATAGTGTTATGTTGGTAGAGTGCATGCCAAAGTTGAACCATTCCATTCCCCAATTATTAGACATTTAGATGTTTTCCAAGTTTTGCTATTACAAACAAACCTGTGATAAATAATAATATTTTGTATAAAGCATTTCCTGCAGATTAAGTTATGAAGATTAAGGGTATGAGTGTTTTGGGGCTCTAGCCATATGCTTGTTTTCTAAGAGTTTTACCCACTCCTACCTAAAACCTGTTAATGTAAATGTTCCACTGAACTTCCACCAGCATATTAGAAGAAACTTAAGTACAAGTTTTGCCTAGACATTTAAGTTTTAGAGATATTTACATATAGCTTTTGAGGAACGCCACAGGCATTTCTCATTCTCAATTTGCCTCTAAATTTCTCAAACTTACTAAGTCGAAAAGCAACAGAAGTCAAAAGGCACTTGGAGGAAATGCAGGAAATATCAAATATTAAGTAATAGCTACTACAGTCGTAGGTAAGTTTGTTCAGCTGTTAGGTTTGTATACAGACAAAATCAGGAATTAAGATTTAAAAGAATTTTCCAACTTGAATTATTTTCAAAACCTTTATTGACAGTTGCTAGTGCATTAAAAAAAAAGGCTTTTTGTAAGGTATTGAGAAAAATGAAAACAGTTGAATGTGAGGGAACCATTTTATAGACTGCTTTTTGAGTGTGAACATTGAGAATAGTTAAACGATTCTATTTATTAAGGAAATATTCTATTTAATAAGATAGTATTTAAAAGTACATTTTAATATATTTATCACATGTTTGTTTGATAAAGTTAGGTAGGCCTTGGCCTTCTGCCTGACTGGGCCATGGGCTTTCTAGCTTTGCCAGTGTTCTCCAGAGTAGCCTAGAGACAGGAGCTCTGGTCCTCAATTTTCTTCCTCATAATGCATGCTGCGGCTGAAGACTGAAACTGTGGAACGGGTGAATAATGTAAAGGCACATTAGATTTCTTTCCCAGTCTTAGAATTCAGCTAAACCTCCACATTCTTGGTCCTCCACAAAAAAGAGGAAAAAAAGGAAAAACGAGAAATTAGTCTCCACCACCCGCTTCGCTTCCACAACCATACAAAATCCAACTCGAAACCCTCCTCCACATCCTCGACCCCGCCCCTCTCTATAAAAGAGAACCTAGCACGCCCACCACTCCGCGGAACAGCAGAAAACGACACCCTGGCGAAACGCATGCGCTGTGCCTTGGGGTCCTTTTCCGATCTTTTTCACCGTCGCTCGGGGCGGTCTGGGGGTGGGCCGAGAACTGCAGTTCCCAGCATCCTGCGCGGTGCGGGGACGGAAAGCCGGGATTGTGCAAAAGAGGCCCCGGAGGCTAGCGGGCTAAAGCTGCCTGCTCCTCCCAAAGCGGTCTTGCACCTCTTTCCGCCGGCTGCGTCGGCGGCGTCGGCGCTCACGTAGGGGCGGGTCACGGCGACGCGAAGCGGTGCTGGGCGGGAAGGGAGGTCGTGGCGGCTGCGGCACGGACAGCAGCGGCGGCGGCGGCGGCCGTGGGGACAGCAGGCAGGGTAGTGCTATCAGTTAGGCCGTCGGAGAAATGGGAGACCCAGGGTCCGAGGTGAGTAGTGGCGCGTCGGGCCGTGGGTTCTCCCAGGCGGACCGCCAAGGTCTGGGGCCTGGTGCTCGGCAGCAGCCGCGGGGCGATGTCCGCAGCGTCTCGAGCCGAGCCCAGCTTTTGGAGCCGGTGCGAGTCTGAGCGAGGAAGCAGCGGCAACAATGGCCGCCCGGCCGCCCCCGGCCCCCTGCACCAGCTCCGGAATTCCGTCTTGCCGCTGCTCTGCCGGTGGGAGCGACATTTTGAGACAGGCTTGCTCTTGGTAGTGAGCTTGCAACCCTCCTCCTTGAGCAGATTGGGGAATTCGAAGGGGCTGGTACCTTGTTTTCGTCGTCCGGTTTCTACAGCCCAGGTATGCAGAGGCATAACCGGACTCCATCGAGTTGTGTTTTTAGTCGCGTTGCGTGGAATTACGCTCAGTTAGATTTCTTTTGAAGCTCTTCCTTTTTCGTTCCTTTCGAGAAGATCTGTTGCTGCGAGTACGTGGCTGCATAGATAACCGTGTTTTGGCTTATTTTTTATAGATGGTAGAATCTGTCCCTCCAGCTGGGCCCGAGGCATCTGAGTCCACAGCGGATGAAAACGAAGATGATATTCAGTTTGTTAGTGTAAGTAGCAATGACATTCGGGTTTTTCCCAGAGTCAGAGACTGTGCGTGGTAAGCCATTATGTGACTACCTCACGTGTTCAGCAAATATGTATGCATGTCTGATAGGTGCTAGACAGTGTGAGCATGGCATAGGATTAGGAAATTTACCAAAAGAAGTCTCTGAGCAACCACAGTAGCGATCACAGAGACTGTGGCCAAAGTACATGTTGTACACTTAATTACTTCTCATGTCTTCATTTAGAGCCATTTTATATGTAATCTATGCAGAGTTCTGGTCTTTTAAGACTGTTTTGAAGTGGGGTAAGAATATCTTCTGAAAGATGACACACGTGAGGGAGGAGGAAGTAGAAAACAAGGATTGCAAAAGCTTAGAACATGAGCATTATGTAGCTTCATAAGGTGAAGGCAGATAGCTTGAAGATGTCACTTATCTCTGAGGTCATGGTGTTACAACATAGTACAACAATTGATGTTCATAATGAAGATCCCTGCATCACCAGGAACTTAATGTATTTTCTGATTTTATTTCCTTTGAGATAGTCGTTTTCAAGCATTTGTATGTATAGGTTCCTAGGCCACACTCTGGACCTATTGAACCAGTTTGAAGGTGGGCTTAGGAATCTTCATTTTGGAACAATGCAAGGACGGACAAATATCCAAACCACACTTTACAAAGCATTGGTTTAGGGAAAAGGATAGTATGACATATTTTGGGATGATTTTCACCCAAAACTGTTAAAGTATTACAAAGTCTCTGCTTAAAGTAGTATCTTAGCTAGAGAATATTTCTACTCTAAACTATTCATTTTGAATGCTGTAGTTAGTTGAGATTTGCTATTAAGGGTGTATAATTTTTTTTAATATAGTGTCTGATGTATATTTGCTTGTTGATTTGAGAGCAACTTTGTAAAACTGGTTATTAAGCAATATCTAATAGTGCTCCAGCATTAGGGCCTTTGTGGTGATCCATTGTTGTGTTTTAATCAGTTTGTTAATAGGAGTCTTTCACAAGATCATTTCTATGGCTTTTTCCCCAATGCTAGTGCATATAGTATTTTGTCCTTTTCATTTTAAACTTAAGGATTGGAGGAAGGGGTAGAAGAATTGTATCCTGCCACTTTATTCCCTGTGGACTGAAGTATGGTAACAGGATTCCATGTCTCTTTAGGAGAGGTATTTCAGGTTCTTCTTTAATATTATATTCATGAATAGAGAATATTTATTTTGATATTTTCTGCAATAAAAGAATGACACACTTTTTTTCTGAGCTATGGGCCTTGCTTTAAAAGTCACAGACTACTGAAAAACATTTTTTTTTGATACTTAATGGAATGAAGAATTATAGTGTAGCTCGTGACTAATTAATGTAAGCTTGTATTAAATTGAAGTTTAAAAATAATTTTAAGTTCCATTTTAAATGTAGAGATGTTATATCTTTGCATCGGAAATAAAAAAATATACAATCAATGTTTTGTGTATTCAATTTGATACATCTTATATTTATCCCTGTTTCCAGATATAGGTTCAAAGTTTTGATAGTTGCAAATAGGGAAATGAATTATATGTATTAAGTGCAATTACAATACTAGAAGAAATCTATTAAAAACATTTCCCCCTGCCTTTTTAGTGACAACACTTAAATGGTGGTAATAACCTTAATTCAATTTTAAAAGACATTTAGAGACAGAATTTTCTGCTTTTCTGACTCAATCTTATACTTGACTCCTTCAGATATTACTTATACAATAATGATAAATAGTTCTCTGGTTAATAGTTCTTCAGAAACCAAAAAAAGCATTATGATGTCATTTCTTGATTTACTCTGGTTTGAATTTCTTAGTTCGCTGTTATTAATTTAATTTTCTCATCTTTAATCCACATGGTAGCACAGTCTCTGGTTTGCAAAATGTAGAATCTGAAGCTAAACATATGCTGCAGGAAAGGGATAGTATAGATGTAGAAGTGCAAAAATGACCTCTTTCATTTAAATTTTATTGAAATGTAACAGTTCATAAGTGTACTGTTTGATTTTTGCAAAGCCACTACACCTGTGTAAACAATGATCAGATCAATAAACAAAATGTTACCATAACAAAAACTTTTCATTTAGGTCTTTTCCTCTCATTTTCTGTTAAGTTTAATGACATGACTCTTTATTCAGCCATCATCTTCATGTCTTTCTTTGAAACTGCAGATATTGTAATTTACTCCCAGAAAACTTTTGGGTAAGAGCTGACAACATGATTTTGCACAGTGCTACTCTGGATACAAAGGTATAAAAACTGCTGAGGCGATTTATCATAATCTTGAGAACAGCATATGAGATTTAGTTTTCAGCAAGTCGTGAATTAAGTGGATTAATTGGAAATACACCCTACCCATAAGTATCAGTGCGGTAGATGAAATAGGAGATGAAAACTGTGTAAATAGCTTTAGTAGAAAGTTCTTTTATAAAAGTACATGATGCTATCAAAAAAAAAAAAAAACAAGATTTTCAGCCTATTACTTTGGTTAAGTAGCATTTAGTATTTGTATATGTTTAAAAAATCATTTTGAGAAGAAATAAGGAAAGGCATCAAAATTGGGAAAGCAGGATTTTGTGTAGTTCTGGACAACAAAAATTTTTTAAGTGAAAGGAGAAAGGATGGGCCAGATAGTATAGATCTAGAATTGTGGACCGAATTTGAACTTAAAGTAGGCAATTGTGAACCATTTGAAATTTTTGAACTGGGCAGGACTGCAGAAGTAAACTATGTCCCTAACTTCTCTACGGGGGTGGGTGGTGGTGGTTGGGACATGAATTATTTAGGGTTTTAGATTATATTTTTGCATTTGTGCCAAAGCCATATCCTTTGTTTTAGGCTAGAGTAAACTTTTTTTGAGGATAGTGGGGTATGGTATACTATATCTTAGTGTATTAACATCACTTTTCAGTTAGTAAGTAATTGGTGTTTTGGTTTTATATAAGAATCAGTTTTCTAGTAACAGGAATGAAAACTTTTCGTTTCATTAAAAAAAATTTTTTTTAATGAGAATATTAATTAAACTGTGTTCCTAATCTGTTTTGCTTGTGCCTGTGCTCCTGCCCCTAAATTGTGTGGCCTTGGAAGTACAATCCTCTGATTTTTGTTACGGGTACAGAGGAGGTGAGACTTGCTTCAGAGGTTTTCTAGTTGATGGATGGAGCACATTCAAACAAAATACCTTGCAAATAGAGGACCACATGTATTTATACTTGTTAAGGCTACAAGCAGTCATTGTAAATATTACAAGAAATTATTTCTTCTTGATCTTTGTATTATAAACATTACTTCTTTTGAGGTGTTAACTTGTTTTTTTTGGTCAGTATTATGAATTATTTGGAGTTGGGCATAATAGCAGGTAGTCTTTTTCTCTTATTGAAAATTATCTTCGAAACTTAGGTAGTAAGCATTGATTTAAAAATAGTATGTGTATTTTGAACTACCTCAGAGTTGGATTGACCACATAACCAATTATGTGTTTAGAGAACCAGGAGTACTTCACTTAGTTTTCTTGTTCGTTAAATACGATAATAGTAGTAATTCAGTATCTCATCTTGTAAAGTTATTGTTGGGATTAAACGAAATCATGTTCATGAAAAGTTTAGCACAATCCCTGTGCAGGGCTCAGTGACAAATGTTTTTAATTAGCGGTAAAATAAATGGGATACTAAAATGTTTTGCTAGAAGTTTGGTAGAAGTTTTTCCTTAACCACTGTGGAAATTAGCTGAAGTGTGGAATATTTGTTTATAAGTAATCTTTTCTTTTGTGATACTTCTCTTTATTTTCACTCGGCCTCTGCCTTTTCGGTTGTCTCACATGCTTGTCATCATCGTCTGCCATTTTGTCACAACTTCATAATCAGTTGTTGAGTAAATGACTCGATTTTTCTTACTTTTGGATTTTATATCCTGATTCTTTTTATTCTTAGTGTGAACAACATGAAGTTGTCATTGTTTAATTCAAAAGTGATTGCATATCAGTCTAACGGTTAATTCCTATAGTAAATTTCTGATGGTCTGCTCTTAACTATTTTTACACCTGCCCCTTCTACTATTTCTGCTTCTACGTTGTAATCCTATTTGTAACCATTTTTCTTATTCCATTTTTTCCTACTCATTCTATTTTTTTTGCCTTGTGGCGTGTTACCTTATGTCACTCTCCTGATTTCTTTACCTACTGTCTGTTCTTAGAAGCTGTGCCCCTACATCTGTGTATTTCTGGTAACCTGGGGACTCTCTCGATGTGCTATTGTTTTGGGCATGTAATAACATTTCCTAATGCATATTTCTTGAACAGCTCAACCTTAGGTAATTATATGAACAGGAGAAGCTATTTTTATCTCCTCTACTTCCTTCTTAGATTGACCGTGTGATTTTGATAATACTAGTGGTAGGTTTTAGTCACTTGTTTATGCGATTAAAGTAGGTGATACATCTCTGTTGACCATACATTGGGGATTATCTGTCTCTCTTTTCCTCTTTTTTAAAATTTCTATTTTTATACCTCTGACAAAAATTCCAATTACTTTATTCCATGATCTTTGCTCAGAAGTCATGCTCTCTGGTTTTATGTCAGTGGCTGGATCACTACCTGCCAAGATAGCAATTTTCTACTTGGGTTCTCCCCTAGTTGTAGCCTAGGGGGAGAAACAAGCTATCTTTGAGACTGGTTGCTTCTTTCAGGAAGAGATCTTTAATTAGATCTTAGCTTCTGTCTCCTGACTCTACGGTCTCTTTCTGTTAGTTTTTCTACTGAATTACTTTGGCTTGCCAACAGTCAGTTTTTTCCTATCCTAAAAAAAAAATCTTTCCTTCAGCCATCTTTTCCTGTGTTCTTTTTTCTCATTCTCAATATATTAGGTTATTTTAAAGAATAATCTTTATTTATGTCTTTTATTACCTTATTTTCTACTTAATTTTTTAGAGAATGGCTTCAATGCCCACTACTTTCTTGAGTTGTTCTCTCGAAGGCATTTTAAAATCTCCTTGTTGCCAAATTCAGTGGCATTTTTTGGGGGTGGGAGCACATTTAGCACTGATAACTTTCATTGAGGTTTGTTCTATCTTGAGCTTCTTTGAATTTATGCATTCCTGGTCTTCTCCAATCTCTGATTACCTACTTAGCTCTTCTTCCTGAATCCTAAAAATCCAGCATTTCTTCAAGAGCCTCCTTGAATCTCTTCTTTCTCCTCTTAGCTTTCTTCCTTGGCAACATCATAATTTCAGTTTGAACCTAGAGTTGATAGTTTCCTGGAGGAGCCACTCCCAAATCTCTGTTCTCAGTTATGGTCATACATCCAGATTAGAGGCCTGCATTTCCAGCTCTCTGCCAAATACCTCTGTACCACTAGCACATCAACTTATTAAAGAATGTCAGCTTGCTGTTTTGGTATTCCAAATTTATATTAATGGTATTAATGAATATCCTTTTAGTTCCCCAAGCATGAAACCTTAGGGACCACTTCAACTTGTTGTTATTGTTAGGGTTTTGTTTTATAGCCAGTCAGCCCTGCTTCCTTTCCCCATCAGACCCATGTGTTTTCTTGCATATGCACCACAACAATGTTCTTCTTGCTTCCACCAGTATTTTAGCTCTGCATTATTTTGTGCCTGGACAGATTAATTATCCTGCTTTCCCCATGCCCATACTTGTTTATGTGATTAATCTTAAAGTACAGCTCTCATAATGTTATTCCATCTCAGTATTTATTGGTTTCCTTTTGCCTGTAAAATAATATCCAGACTTTTAAGCTTAGCATTCAAGGCCTAGTCCGTGACGGAGTCAGTATGGATGGAAAGAAAGGATGGGGAAGAATCAGATGTAATCTTTGACTCTATAGGAGTAGAAGATAAAGCGAGACTTTTAATCAAAGAACTCTGTCCGTGATTCTGAGCTCGGATATCTAGCAAACCGTTGACATCCATCCTGTTTGAAAAGAACTAGATCATAATATCTGTGTCCTTGTAGCCTATTTCTATATTAATAACCCTTTCTCCAAAGAATTAATAGAGTCCTAATACTCCTACTGGGGTTTAGGCTCTTCCTATTAGGTTTCATCATCATTTCTTATTCACGTACATACTCTGAGTATTTTCCTCTTGTGTTTTTTCTGATTATTTTCAGCCAGCTGTAAAGCTTCCTCTTCAGAATTCTTTTCAATCCTAACCAAAAACATGATTGTTTTAAATGCTAGTTTAGTTTGAGTAACTGTTCACGACTTGTTAATTTGCTCAATTCTTTCATAGGAAGGACCTTTAAGACCCGTTCTTGAATACATTGATCTGGTCAGCAGTGATGATGAAGAACCTACCACTTCTCATAGTGATGTAAGTACATTATGTTTGATTTGCATTTCTTTACTTCTGTCGTTTAAGAGGCATTCTTTAAAGAGAGTTATCAAGTCAATAATGGCAGTGTTTAGTGCTTTAGAGAATGGCCCACTTCTGTTAGGATGGGTCATAATAGGTAGTCCTTCAAGGAGTCCTTTGCCCAGAATGTCTCCTACCTCCAGTTTTGTTCCTCTACTTTCAGTGAGGATGTGAAAGGATATCATGACACAGGAAAACTTCTAAGCCTTGGAGGTGATATCTGATAAAAGGGTAATGGAATAAAAACTGCAAGCTTTTTGGCCCCTTGTGCCGTACTCCTTTCCTCTCTCTCTTCAGGTGCCCTATAGAACTGGATCCTTTTCATCCAGAACCATGTGGCCACAGGATATTTGTTTTATCTTAGAAGAAAGGATATGTGAAGATCCTTTAGGAAATGGATTGTGGGGAAGGGTTATAGGTGGTAAATTACTTCAGTCGTCATTCCTTTTAACCTCCTGTGTCCCCCATGTTTGGAGTTTTCTTCGTACTTGTGATTTTTTTCGTTGCGGGTATGACCATTAAACTAATACTTCCCTTACTTTGAGGACCACACTAGCTGATCGCTTTATAGCAGTCTCGTCTTTCATTTGTCTTAGCCCGAATTGCTATTTAATGGACCATTTTCTTGATGGATTAGAGAACTCCTGACTCTTGTTCAAGGTGGCCAGAAAGCTTCTGGCTCTGTGGTACAGGGGATTGAGAGTTAGACTTGGAATCAAAATACGTAGGTTTTAGTCTCAGCTTTACTCTTTGTTCTGTAACTTTAGTTTAACCTTAGTTTCTTTAACAAATAAGAATAGTACCTACCTCACAGGGTTGTTGTGGGGATGAAATGAGGAAACAAATATATGTAAGCTCCTTGAAAGCTACAAACCATAAAGTAAGGACTAAGTAACTGGAAAGTTTTGTTATTCGTGGAGAGTAAACAGAATTTTTAAAGGGGCTTAAAAGTGATTCTGCAATGGGGGACTTTTCGGGAAAAAAAAATATTTTTTAATTTTTATCACCAACAGTTTCACCACCTCTTCTTGTCCTAGCATGGGACCAAGCAACAGGCTAGGATGGCACCACTTGAACTGGGCTTATTTCTACTCTCTCTTTTTCTTAGAGTACCAGATTAATGTCAATAGTTTGGGCCTTTGGGGTAGTGAAGTGTGTGGATTTAATTTCTGTAATCCCCTTGCTGACCTGTAGTGGATTGCATCTTTCATTGTTAATTATAAGTCTTTTAAAAATTGAATTCTACTTACTGGACATGCATCTCTGCACTTGAAAGTTAACATATTAAAAGCATTTTTTTTTCTTCCTTGGTTTTCTTGTTCATGTGGATAACCCAGAGAATGCCTGAGTCTAAGGTGCCATCCTCTGAGAATCATCGCCCAGAAATGTGCTCTAGCTGCAGTGTTCCTCTTCCCATTGGAGACAGCAGCTCCTCCTCTGGGAGTTGCACCAGCAGTCCACAAAGGATAGTTTCTCAACCTCCTTCTGTTGAGAACCCATTGGAGAACCAGAAAAATGATCAAAACAATTCAGACACTAAGATCTCTGAGACAGAGACACTTAAACCATCACAAAATTGTCAGACTCTGCCTTCATCTCCACCTGCGGTCGCCCAAGAATCTTTGGCCTCCTCAGAGGTCAAGGAGGATTTACTTCCAGAGTCTTCAGCTTCACAGCATGGACAGGATGCCATCCTCTATCTCCAGACACAAGTGGCTGAGATGTCCCGAGTGATACGTGATCTTCAGTCCAGGAGCTGCTTCAGATTTCATCATTCTCGGTCAGGTGAGAACAACTCAGTTCCTTGGGACATCTCCACTTCCAAGGAAGAAAATTTATCCACAGTTGAAGAAGAAGGTGAATGCAAATCCCCCTCAACTGATGACAAAGGGCAGCCAACTGATCCCAGTCAGTCTAGTTTCACAGGTCTTTTGAAGAGAATGGAACAAAGAGGTGTTATAAAGAGAGTAACATTACAATCTGAAGCAGAATCATGTGACGGGAAACCTGATTATGTGAACTCTAAGAAACGTTTGGTTCCTCCATTGCATCCTCTTCTGAGAATTGCCACCACTGAAGTTTTTAAAGACCCTGCTGATTGCCATCCTTCTTCCTTCATGGGACATAGGGTATATCCTGTGGCCAAGGATACCTCTCCCTTTCAACCAAATCCACCAGCTGAGGGCCCCATTGTAGAAGCATTAGAGCATAGCAAAAGAGGAAGTACAACATCTCCTCTAGATTCTACCTCAAAAGAAATGGAGATCATGGGTTGTAGATTCTACCACGCAGCTTCCATTGCAGCCCGAGCCGCTAGCTACATGGCCTATATGACTCAATATCAGCGTAAACTGTGGGAAGACATGGAAGATCTGGTCCATGACCCAGAGTTTGATCGTGGAAAAGCAAGATGTATAATATCTGATGGTATGGATGCAGGCCTGTGGCAGCTTTGTACTACTAGGGACATAATGGACTCTGTAGTCAGAGTAATGGCAATGGCGGTAGACTACAGAAGGCAAGCCTGGCTCCGACTTACATCTCTCACTAAAAAAACCCAGGAGAAGATCTCACACTTGCCCTTTGATGGTACTTCCCTCTTTGGACAAGATGTGAATGCTGTTGTTGCAGAAGAAAACAGTATAAAAGAAAATGACTATAAAGACCACAACAAATACTATAACCAACATCGATATTTTTATGGTCATGATCAGAAAGCACATTACCACAATAGAGGATACTCCAAAGGGGTTTGGTACAAACCCCGAAACCACCCCTACAGATACAGAAAAAAAGGAGACTCTCCAGAACGCCATGGGTACAAGAATTAATAGCCTATTTTGTTCAGCAGTATAGCCATCCAACATCCTACATATTTTACTTGTTCCTCCTGATGTAAACAGGATCTGCAGGTTGGAGGTCACCTCAGAAACAGCACATGTCTGGAATTGCCACAGCTTACATTTGAATTCTCGTCTTTTGGAATGAAGTGTGTGTAATAAAGAGAATCATGCTTATTGGCCAAGTGAGCAGTAAAGACTTCTGTCATAGTAGAGTTGGACAAAAATTTACCCATTATTTCTGGTCCAAAGTAAGTCCAGAAGAGGGTACTCAGGAATCTGAATCCTCTTATGATTAAAGAAAAATACAAAGATTTGTTCCTCAGGAAAATCTTGCTGGTAAACTGAGGACTAGCAGATTTTTGGATCTGGATATAACCTACTACTAGATCTCTGTTTAATACTAGAGGCAAATCCTTTGTTTTTAAGTAATCAGTGCTTCCTTGTTCAGGCAACTGCTTTTCAGATCTTCACAAAATGACAAATCTGTCACAATTTTTTTATGTCAGGATGAGTCCATACTACTCTCAAGCTCTATGAGACTTCACAACCAACAATGAAGCAGTTTATCAAGAACGGAATTCAAATCAAATTTTGCCAAATCCAGTTTACTTCTAGTGGGATGGCTAGATGTACTGTGTACAGGTGTACTGTGGACACCAGCTGGAAAAAAGACATTTCTAACCTGTAACATCTCTGTAGAAATTTTCACAGTAACTGTCTTCATCAAGACTGATGGTTATCACTCAAAGTTACATGTGAGAGGATTCTTTGTTGTCATCACTCATATGTTTTTGACCTCTTAAGCTCTCAAGCTATGAGATCCAACACTGGTGTTCTCTCAGTAAAATCTGGGCCTTTCACCAAGATGATCTTCTTAAACCTACCTTCTAAACAGTTAACTTTTTTGAGCTGGATAATTCATCACACTCTAAATACAAAAAAGATATGTACATTAGTGCCCTGGAAATAAAGGATGTTACACCATCCAGGCATGCAAATCTGAACTCTTAAAAGAGCAAGAATTTCAAACATGCCTGACAATCTAGTCCTCTTATTGTAATAAAAAGGGATGCCATCAATCAGTGTTACTCAGAAATCCTAAAGAGTTAGAGTGTAACTGTGGATGTAGTGAAGAGAACATCTCACACAGTTCTGTTTCTGGATCTATGTTCAAATGATATTAACGATTTTTTGAAAGTCAAATCAAGACGTCAGTGACATGTTGTTGGATTATTGGTCCCTTAATCTAGTCAGACTCTTACCGTGAGAGACAACCTACCTTTTTGCTCCTGATTAGTTCAATTACTAGTTCTCCACCATACTGGAACTGGCAGCAGATACCTCAGTTACATGTCCTACAGTATCTTTTTAATCTCAAGGCAGTGGCTGTGCAGTATACCAGCTCTTAGATCTTTGTCTTCGCAGCATGACTTCAGAAATGGAGAAAATGTCAAGTTTGAGAGGTCTGAATACCTCACCTAGTATTATTGCTTGGCAGACAAATTTTTTTTATCAACAGACATAATTTTGTAACTTGTTTTTCAATATGTACACATCTACATTTCTTTCATCTGCTTGAGCAAAGTAATTGGGTCTACTGTTAGAATATAACACTGTTTAAGGGTTTATGTGGTCTCTTTTTTTGGCCATAGTTTTTGCATAGTGATAATTGACAGCTTCCCTGGTGCCCCACTTTTAAACGATATATTGGAAACTCATCCTCCCATCATAACGATATTGAGCACCCTTTTGATCTACTTTTCCTATTTGTACTATAGAGGTTGAAGAGGCAAATACTGCTATTTGGAAGAAGTTTTTTTTGTCATAATTTCAGGGTGCTGTATTGGTCCTATATGTAGACTAGGCCTAAACTGCAGTCTTGATTGAGGAGATCATCTTGTATATTTGGTCAAGTTATATTTAGAGTTAACATTTACCTTGATTTCTCTATATTTTCCACAAAATTTTACTTCTGCTTTTTTAGGTCCATGCCAGTGCTCTAGGAACTGTGTTTCAAATTGAACTCTAGAGGAGCATTGATTAACTACCTGTAAAGAAACAAGGGCCTAAGAAATTGTACAAAGATTTTTATAGTTCATATGTACTACACCAGTCAGGCAGTCTCGTGTGGCCTTGACATGGCACTGTAGTTCTGTGAAAGGACTAGCCACTGGGGAACTCATTGGAGAGAGAGACTTCGGAACTGTTCTGTAGGCTGCACATAGGTATTCCCAATTAGCTAAGGCTACTTCAGACTGTTCCCACTTTTACATTTCTCTCTTTTCCTTCCTTGAATTAAAACCTGGTTACAAACTTGATGATTTTTGAGGTACTCTCATTTCCCAGAAACCAAACCAAATAAATGATGGTCGAAGATGATGATTCTCTGAAATTGCTTTGGCACTTCTGCTTAAAATGTTCCTCCTCTTTAATTTTTGTTTTTTATTGTTAAAAAATACAACATACAATTTACCATCTTAGCCATTTTTTAGTGTACAGTTCAGTAGTGTTAACTATATTTACATTGTTGTGTAGCTACTCCTTATTTAGATAACGGCATTGCTATTCTCTTTTGTGTTATGTTGCTCCCTAATAGAGATGAATAGCATTGCTTTATCACTTTCTAATTGGTATGGCCAAGCGTCTCCAGAGAATTTTTCTAAAAGTAAGAAGGTATTGGGAAATTATTGAATTCAAGTAGGTAATTTCTGAAGGGATTTAACAGGGGTAGAATGCTGTAGTGTGGGAACAGTTTTTAGCTATGGATTATGGATTAGGCTCAACTACAGAAGAAACAGTACCCTTAATCTCTTTTTTATTTTATAATCTTTCTCTGGCATACTTGAATGATGATGGTGTTATAAAACTGAAAATGGGGACTCTTGGTCTAGAGAGACAACCCCAATAGTGTATGGAACTCATAATTAGTCAGATAATTTTTCATATTGGGCTGGCCACGTGCAGAGCCTGTGACAAAATTCTCCATTAGGCCAACCTCTTATGTTTAAATACGTCTAGGTTTTTTTTAGGAAGCCTTGGAATGATTGCAAGTTTAATGATTTGCTGTTATCAAAAGGGAGGTGTCTGATGACCCTTTTTCTTCAAAATGTTATTTCCTGACTAGACATAAGATGTATGTGGTGACAATATGATTTTTTGTAGTTACTGTATATAGAGAAATACCTTTTCCATTAATTTTTATATGAAGTGCCTTTTTAAATTTCACACTATTGTTTAAAACTTAACATTTTGATGTCTTGGATATGTTGCTGGTGATATGTGAATTTTGTACAGTGATTTTTAATCTTGTAGTTTATTCATAATTTGTACAATTGCACTATCTAAATGTAGACTCTCCTAAATGTTAGTTTTTATAACACCGTTGATCCATTTCAGAAGGTTGTAGACTATGTCCCTCTTTTATTTAAATGCTTCATTGTAGTTCATTTTAGTTATTAATGATTAGCTAAGTTTTTGGGGTATTAAGGCAGCTTTGTTTTCTATCTGTAGCTTCTAGGCTTTCTGATTGAGTCATTTGTTTCTAGAGATGGTAACAACTTATATTTGATAGGTGGATGTGCTTACTTGGTAAGAAGAAACAAAGACATTAGTAAAAATTAGCAAATTTGCTGACACTATCTTTTTTTTAAAAAACTGCGACAGTTTCCTTATCAGTGTAATTGCATTTAAACTTTAACTCTGTAGCAGTGTCTTTATCAGTATAATTCCATTATTAGTCCTCAAAATGACATTTTGAGAGGAGCATAAACTCTTTTAGGGTACTTGGATACTATTTAGTATATTACATTAGTACTATACTAATTAATATACTGAATGATGCCTAAGTGGCATGATTGATAATGTCCTTAAGGTCCCAATACATCTAAGATAACCTCTCAGGTACTATATGCAAGGAGATTGGAATAGACATAATCCAGAATCCCTTCTAGCTGTAAAATGGATACACAGTTAAATGACATGGATGAACAGTTAAATGCCACATTTAGTATTCTTGAGGATATAATTGACTGGGATTCTGATCAAGGTTAGAAATTATGGATTAGATCTTTGTAGAAAGTTTTAAAGATTGCAATAATTGAATTTTTTTGGATGTGAGGCATATTTTACCTGTGCCTTGCACTATTTAATTTCCCTTTTAAAATTTATCATTCTTTACTTAATGTTAGCAGTGAGTCCAGTAATTGTTATATATATGCATCTTCTGTATGTTGTGTTGACCAGATCCTTTCTATATAGTTTTTCATTAGTGGATACACAAACCAAGCAATTCTTTATTTTTCACTTAAGAAAATATACAGATGTTTTTGGTAAATTTATGATAATCGCTGTATTGAATGCAAATCTTTAGTTATTTTTTTCAGCTAAACGAGTTTTGTAAGCCATTAAAATATCCTTTTATTGGAATTTCCCTTCCTTGGTGAATGATGAAAATACTGTTTTATTAAATCGTTTTTTCTCTTATTGATTAGTGGGTGATATTTTTATACCACTTTGTCTTTTCATTTGCTTGACTTTATAGTAATAAAGACTTTTTTTATAGTAGTTTTGATACCAGTGAGGTATCTCATTACTGGAAATTATGTTTGCTTCCAGTTGGATATATCTGGAAGTGGTCACGGTCCAACTGTATCTTTTTGGCATTATTATTATCATTTATTGTTTTGATCTTCCTCCTTATGTAAAAACTCTTTATAGAAAGATGTCTGATCTTCCCTTTATCTCTTTGTTGTAGATTATAGTTTTTATTCTACCAATATATACTAGCCGGGATTTTGATGTGGCTTTGTGTTTGTATATTTAAATACAATGCCTTCAGCATTATTGTAAGAGATTTTCTAATTTTCTCTTAGAATGTCTTTTTTTTTTTTTTTTTTTTTAAGTAGCCAGTCCAGTCTCTCAAACTCTTTTCCTGGCTATTAAACTTTCATAGATTTTTAATACCTTTTTGTTTAATGGTAGTATTATTTTCTCATTTTGATATATTCTCACAAATGTATTGTTACATATAGTTTATGGTCAATTGCATATTCACCATGAATTTATAGTACAGCTCTGACATATACTGTATCTTAATGTTAGCCAGTTTTCCTTTAAGTCTTAAGGGCTTTACTGGTTTTGTTGTAACTGTCTATCTCAAGTGGTCTATTAGATTTTCTGATGCCCAAATGGTCTATTAGATTTTCTGATGCCTTGTTAAGAATTCAACAAGAATTCTCAGGTTTACTGGACTTACTTTTAGAATTTTGAAGATCTCTCAACTAGTATTGTATTTTCTAATGTTCCTGAGTATATTCTTTGGTAGAGGTGAAAGTAAATGCTTTATGTCTGGTAATAATTTAAACATTCTCCTTTGACCTTAAATACTTTAAGTGTTATGAGTTCTGTTTGTAGTCCCTTTAGAAGACTAACTTTTATATGCTGTTTTTGTCCTAGGAGCTATCATATGCTTCCTGTTTTTTTCCATTACCCATCTATCATAGCATTCAATTTTAAGGGCTATAGTTAGACCTCTTGTTAACTCCTATTTTTATCTGTGATGGCTATTTCACACTACTACCTTGATTTACATATAATATAGTAGTGTGCTAAAATAACTATCATGTTTGTGGCCCCTTTATACCGCTTTTAATGAATGAGGTAAAAATGATGTGAATGATGAAGAAAAACATTTTTCGAGTCATTAAGCAGTTTCAGATTTTCATTTCTTTTTTAAAAAATATTTATTTTCATTAAGCTTCCTGCTGTTGTGTAGCCCATTTCTGTCTTGGGTAGAATATAGTTATTCTGTAATTAGTCTCATTTAGAATCTTAGCAGAGTTGTATGGATGATGTTCTTTGTTCAATGTCTTATAACAATGCCTATTTTCATTTACTTTTGGCAAAAATATATTTTGACAGATCTTAGAAGCACCTTGGTAGCCTTGGATCTAATTGTCATCCTCTTGCCTGGGAAGGAAGTAGAGAACCTTCATTTATACTACACTTGATCCTAGCCAAAAGACCAAGAAGCGATGAAAACCTTCATTTATGGAGCTTATATTTACTAGGCTCTGAGCTAGCTGCAAGGCACTCTTGAGGCATAAATTCACCCTTATTTTGTAGATGAGGAAATAAAATTTACCAGTAAGTTACTTTCTCAGGTGGTGGAATGGAGCTTTGAAAATAGATTCTGTTCTGTCAGTCTCAATTCAGCATTGTACAAGGCTGCATCCATGGGTTTGTCAAGGCTCAACTTAAGTCTTACCTCTCTGATAAGCTAATTTGACATTCTAATCTTTGTCTTCCCTGAACTTTGTGTTTATGGCTGTACTTTCATCCATTAGTACTTGGTGTCTTATATTAACTAATTCCTGGTTATTTCCTTCTTAGATCAAAAACCTAACCTCTTACTTTTCCCACTGAGGTTTCACTGTGATAAACTAAGATTATTGTCTTTGGCTTCTCTTATATATATTGCTTATTTGCATTCTACTTATTTTTGGCATTGATTATTTTTAGTTTTTTTTTTTTGTTGCTTTTTTTCCCTTTTACCTTTTTGTTTATTACACTTGTTTTGTTTGAGATAAACACTCAGTTTTTTTACTGGTAGCTAGAGGGTTTTGGCTTAATGAAAGGAAGGTGGAATGATACAAAGCACATGGTATTTGACTTCCAAACACCTTGATCTGCGTATTAACAAGTCACTCATTCTCTGAGTTCATTTTTCTACTCTCACGAAGTAATGCCCACAAGTACTTTGAAAACTCAAAAGCCTAACATAGATTTCCTTTCTTTAGTCGTTGAGCTGTTTCTATCCATATTCCTAGATTTGTAACTGTGGGATGATATTAGATATAAATACAGATACATTTTAAAGATGTATTTAATAGCATGTAATAGTTCATTTTGTGTCATCAGATCATGTTCCCCTTGTTTGCAGGTTTTTTTAAAGGCCGAATCATTAAACTATATTATAAGCCAACAGTGGACTAAGTCATTGAAAGACATTTAAAGTAAAATAGCCTTTTCTCAAGTGCAAGCTAAGAAATGTTCATAGTTAACAATTAAAAAATATAGAATGAAGAGCTAGGATAAATAGGTATGTGTATACAATTTTTGATGGTATTTTGTCATTTGTGTCAATGTTGGAAACTTCATTTGTCAAGCATCTTTTTCAATACTTGCCACGTACAGGCAAGTACTGAAGAAGGTCTGGGGATACTGGAAGTTAATAAAAGGTGGTATATTCTCTTAAGAAGAGAAAGAAATACCAGTAGAGTGTAATTGTCCTGTTTAGAGGGATGTCTGTGATGAGGTTGGGACAAAAGAGAAGGCCATCTATAGGGGTCAAGGAAGCTTTTCATACCAAATTCTTGAGCTGAGGTTTGGAACATGATTAGAGAAGAGGTAGGTGGATTACTGGAGAAATAAGAGCTAGGCATTCAGGTGAAGGAATCAGTGCATGCATACAAGGGCATAAGGAACATCATGTTTCTGGTTTCAGATACCTTTATGAGATCAGAATTGGAGGAGATTAATCTGAAAAAAAGGATACCTATGAAAATATATTGGTTCCTACCTATTCAAAGTGTACTTTTTTTGTAGCCTTTACTTTGTAAGGTTATAGAAATTGTCTACAGGTTGGTTTGTACCATAGTCCACTATAGACATTTAGAGCAATTATTTTTCTTCCCTGAACTGAGCCAATCAATGCACCTCTAGCCCGAAGGGACAGACAAGACAGTTCAAGCTTTGAAATAGAACTGAGGTACTGCTAGAGAACAACTTTGAAGATGAACAGGATAATGTCACTAAAGTAGAATGTGACATCTCATTATGGGTGTATAGGACTGCCTATGGGCAGTGTGTACTCAGTGTAGCTAAATATGGGCAATTTCCTTTTATGTTGACTTAGAGATAACTTGAGGGTACACTTGGGGAAAATGAAGATATTTCTAAAAATGTTGTTTTGTTGGAGTTTGGAGGTATTGTATTGAAGAAGGACTCGTGAACTTTGTGCCAGTGGTATCTCCAGCAGCACCCAAAACACATTTTGTTAACTCCGCTTGTCGTTTTCTTAGGTTTGCGTTTCTCTTTTCTTGCTACTGTTGCCACTTTCACCTTTTCTCTCCATAATTCATCCTTTTTCCTTCTGTGCCAGAGGTAGAGAGCAGTAGCACACAAGGTTAAAAAGCTGTAACTTCCCTTTGCTTTGCTTTATATTCAGAGATATTTAAAAATTCCTTTAACTTCTTGGGTCACATTTATTTATTTTTGTCTTGTACTGAAGGAAAATCAAAGTCATTCTTCCTAGAGGGTGTTTTTATAAATATAGACATTGGCAGTTTACCTGAAAGACAGCACAGAATTAATGATTGATTTAACAGGTTTGGTGGTACTTGCCTTCTTAACTGAGTAAAGTACTTTATAGAATGGGGTATATCTGTATGTATGTTTTAAATTTGTTCATATAAATCAGATGTTCTGTGTACTTTGTAAACAATAACCAGTTGGAGGTGGGAAGGAGATTGTACAAAAGGGTTGTTTTCTGGTTCCAAAGTTTTGCTGCTGGAGATGGTAAATAAACATTGTACTGCTTTGCTGTGTTCATCTCTTCTACTCTTATCTGTATCTGAATATAAAATTTTTGAGAAAAACTGTTGCTTTTCAAAATGTTATTTGGGATGTGGTTTGAGTTACAAGTTGAGCAGAAGAAGCTTCTGGTAAACAGCACTTCTGAAAATGCAAACTTCACACCAAACTGGACAAAAGCTTTAGGATGGACAATAATCAGGCTTTGAAATTTGACTTTGTATGAACTAATGCAGTTGTTGCAGGAATTCTGTTCAAACCAAGTGCACTAGTCAGATGGATAATATGATTTGCAGAGTTAATTCATTCCAGTTTTTCAGATGGTTGCTTCTTTGAGCTTCTCTGAACTTGAGATCCCTTACATAGAAGATGAAGGTGATGGAGGGAATAATTCTCCAGTTGGTGCCCCTTCAATCATGCTGGCTGACTGACATTCAAAGAGAGAGAGCCAATAAATAAATCCCTGCCTTGTATTCTATTTACATTCTCCCTTTTCTCACCCTCTCCACTGCCTGCAAGAAGTTCATCTTTTTTTATTACTGACCTTTTCTATAGACAAAGTGCCTTTAGTGAGTTAGAACTCAACAACTGAGTTATCACCACTTTTCTGGATAGTAACTATTTTTTACAGAGTGCTTTCTCACAGATGTACCCAGTGTGGTACATTGAGCAGAAACTGTTTCACAAAGAGGTCCAGTGACTATTCATTCACATGTTGATTAAAGAAAGTGATTCTGTAGAAAATGCTGAATTTGATCATTTTTGTTAGTTACCCAAGAACTAATGCGCTTATTAGAGATTAGTAATAATGATTTTAAAATATAAGTTATTTGCTCATAAAAAAGGCAAAATGATACAGTGCACAAACTTGTAAAATCATTTCTTCTGTGAAGCTCTGCTTTTCAGGGCTGTGTTTCTAGAAGTTGCTTCACAAAGCAGAATTGCTACTTTATACATTTCCCTTGACTTGATTTTGACAAATATTTTTAGAAAACTGGTTTAGCTAGTTGTAACAGTAAGAAGTGACTTAGAGGCTCAAATTTTGGGTGAGCAGATGAGTGAAAAGTGAAGTGAAATATCTGCTAGTATTTAATGTTCAAGAAAATTTGGATGTAGAAATCCTCAAAACATGACCAAACTGAATTCAACAGATTGAAAGAGTCATGCACCATGATAAAATGTAATTGATTCCAGGGATGCAAGAAGAGTTTAACATCTGCAAATCAATTCACATAGTATACCACATTAACAAAATGAAGGATAAGAATCATGTGCTGCTCTCAGTGGATGCAGTAAAAGCATTTGACAAATTCAGCATCCATTTATGTTAAAAATCCTGACCAAAACGAATATAGAGGGAATTTGCCTCAACATAACAAAGGCCGTGTATGATAAACCTACAGGTAACATGCTTGTTGGTGAAAAGTTGAAATCTTTTCCTCTAAGAAATAATGCAAGG
Source organism: Rousettus aegyptiacus (assembly GCF_014176215.1). NCBI lineage: Eukaryota > Metazoa > Chordata > Mammalia > Chiroptera > Pteropodidae > Rousettus > Rousettus aegyptiacus. The sequence continues at coordinate 110,428,650 of NW_023416284.1, forward strand.
ATTTCCACTCGCTACTTTTATTAAGCATTGTTTTGGAAGTCCTAGTCAGGACAATTAGGGCAGAAAAAGAAAAGGCGTCCAAATTGAAGTAAAACTCACTATTTGCAGATGACATGATGATACTCTACAGATGGTCCCTTAAGGATAGGTCAGCTTAATGATTTTTTGACTTTGGTGAAAGTGATATGCATTCAGTAGAAACTAGGCTAAGTTTTAATGTTTGGTAGGTTAGGTGTATTAAATGCATTTTTGACTTATAATAATATCAACTTAAGGTGTGTTTATTGGAACGTAACTCCATCATAAGTCAAGGAAGATTTGTTTTTTCACAGAACTAGACAAATCTAAAATTTGTATAGAGCCATAATGTATCTCAACTTGAGAAAGAACAAATTTGGAGATAATCACACTCTGATTTCAAACTATATTACAAAGCTATAGTAAAACAATATGGTATTGGCATAAAAACGTACCCATCAATGGAACCCAATAGCCATTATTTGGACCATTTATAAAAAGACAGTGTTTTCAATAAATGGTGTTGGGAAAACTGATGACCACATTTAATATAATAAAGTGACCACTGTCTTAAAAAATTAAAATGTATTAAAGACCTGAAACCATAAAACTCCTAAGGGGAAACATAGGCAGTAAACCCCCTGATATTGGTCTTGGTACTGAATCTTTGGATCTGACTCCAAAAGCAAAGGCAACAAAAGCAAAAACAAACAAGTGAGAATACATCGAACTAAAAAGCTTCAGAGCAAAGTAAACCATTAACGAAAAGGCAGTCTACTGAATAGGAGAAAATATTTGCAGGTTATATATCCAATAAGGGATTAATATTCAAAAAATATATAAAGAACTTAATAAATCAGATTAAAAGTGGGCAGAGGTGATAAGTAGCAATTTTTCCAGAGAAGACAGATGACCAATGAGCACACAAGAAGATGTTCAACATCAGTAATTATCAGAGAAATGCAAATTAAACACAATGAGAGGTCACTCACATCTGTTAGAATGACTTAATCAAAAAGACAGGAAATAACAAGTGTTGGAGAAGATGTGGAGAAAAGGGAACCCTCTTACACTGTTGGTAGGAATGTAAAGTAATACAGCCACTATGGAAAACAGTATAGAAGTTCCTCAAAAAAATTAAAAGTAGACCTACCAGCTCTATCACTTCTGGGTGTTTATCCAAAAAAAAAAAAAAACCCCAAAAATACTAATTAAAAAAGATATGTATGCCCCTATGATAATTGCAGCATTATTTACAGTGGCCAATATATGGAATCAACTTATTGATGGATGAATGGAATTAGTACTCAGCTATAAATAAGTCATAAAAAAGTAAGTTACTATTTGCAACAACATGGTTAGATCTTGAGGGTATTATGCTAAGTGAAATAAGACACAAATACTGTTTAATTTTACTTATATGTGAAATCTAAAAAAAAAAAACAGCATAGATAGAACAGATTGGTGGTTATCAGAAGGGAAGGGGATTAGGAGATGGGAAAAATGGGCAAAGGATGTCAATTCTATGGTGACAGATGATAACGACTTATGGTGATTACTTTGTAATATTATCAAAGATCAAATTATTACGTTGTACATCTGAAACTAATACAATGTTATATACTAATTTTACCTCAAAAAAATAGCATAAAAATATTTGATGAAATTTATTCGTGAGACCGTAGAAAAGTTTTATAAAACAATTTATAGCCAGTTTTTAAAATCTTTTTCTTTTTCCTTTTTTTTTTTTTTTTGCATTCAATACCAAGATCAGTTTTTAACTACCAAGGTGGAGGTTGGCAGGCGTGTGGCTCTTAGTTAGCTACGTAAACTATAATGCATTTCAGGATTGAGGGTGAATGTTGCAAGTAATAGGCATTTGTAGGTGAAAATTTTTTTAAAGTCCACTTGTGAAGTCATTTCAGTATACGTTCATCAAGACTAGTCAGAGGAACAGATATTTAGGTTCTAGTAAAAATTTTTTTGTGATATTATTAGCTTCCTTTGAATAAATCTATTAAACATTAAGAAATTGCCTTTATGTTTGAAAAAGCTAAGAATTTTTCTTTATATATTTACATTCAAACGAGAAAAGAGGAAGTCAAGTCTAAGCTGAATAGACTAATATTTTTAGGTTTCAAATTTTAATTTGACTACATGTACTATTAGGATTTTAAATATACGTTAAAATATAAATCAGTGCATGTGCATTGGATTTTTAAAAAAAGCATTTATATAATTAAAGAAAAATACAAATTTATAAGTATGCTTCAGCTAGATGCTTTTTGCTTTAAACTGGTAATGGTGTTTGACATCAAAACTGTGAAAATATTTCCCAGTAGCTGTTAAACCTGTTGAACTGAAAGTAATATACCTTAATTCTTGATTAGTATCTGTCTCTGTTAGGTTTGGGAAATAATGTAATTCAGTCATTGTATGGCTAGAGACAAAATTTTTGTCTATGTGAAGGGTAGTTGTTAAACTTTTATTTTTATGAGGCGTAAGTCAGTGAATTAAAACAAATCCATTATTGTCTATGGCCTGAACAAGCCCAATCCCATCTGATCTTGGAAGCTAATAAGCAGGGTTGGGCCTGGTTAGTACTTGGATGGGAGGCCACCTAGGAAGACCAAGTGCTGTAGCTGTAAAAAATAAAATAAAAAACTAAAAAATAAAACATAAAAAAAATCCATTACATTCCTAAACGAGAGATTCTCAACACTTTTTGTCTTTATACCATTTTGTTCATTAATAATTGAAATTTTATTGACAATTTTATTACAAATGCTAATTTTAGATCTATTAGAAAATAGAAATAAAGGAAAAAACTCCAGACAGAAGTAACTACTATTTACATTTTGATTTACAGCTTTCTAGATTTTACTTATATATTTTTACAAAAAAAGAATCATCTTAAAAACAAGTGATAGGGAAAAAAAGACATTGTTCTTTTCTAGCTCTTTACGATATAATGTTAGGTTGTTTATTCAGGATTTTTCCTGTTTCTTGAGATAGGCCTGTAATGATGTGAACTTTCCTCTTATTACCACTGTTGCCGTATCCCAAAAGTTTTATTTTGTTGTATTTTCATTCTCATTTGTTTCTGGGTATATTTTAATCTCTCCTTTTATTTCTTTGACCCAGTCCTTTAGTAGCATGTTGTTTAATCCCTACATACTTGTAGTTTTTCCTGCTTGCTTTTTGCAGATGATCTCCAGTTTCAAAGCATTGTGGTCAGAGAATATGCTTGGTATGATTTCAGTCTTCTTAAATTTGTTGAGGCTAGTCATGTGTCCCAGCATATGGTCTGTCCTTCAGAATGTTCCATGTGCACTAGAAAAGAATATACAATCTGGTGCTAAGGTCGATTTTCTGTTTAGATCTACCTATAGCTGTCAGTGGAGTATTTAGATCCCCTACTATAATTGTTTTTGTAAGTTTCCCCCTTAAGTTATGTTAGTAGTTGCTTTATATATTTTAGTGCTTCCTGATTGGGAACATATATATTGGTAAGATATATTCATCTAGCCTGGAATCAGCTCACTTTCTGCTGTGTTCCTGACAGATAACACCACAGCTTTAATTCTGCATTTGGATCAGTAACAAGGTGGCCTGTAGTAAGTTTTTTTCCCCTTGCATTCTGATAAGTTAAAATTTATGTTTCTGAATGTACCAATTCTTTGAATTATCTGTTTTATACTTGTATGCAAAATAAGGCCTTCCACAACCTAATGGGTAAAATCCCCAACTTGCATTTTAAGGTTAATGATCCATCTGTTTTGTCAATACCAGCTTCCCTCCTCTGCCCCACCCGCCCCAGAACCACAGAAGAGTGTAATTCTGTAAGATCTAGGGGCCACCCTTCATCTTGGATCACTAATAATTGAAATCTAAGGGAATTGACTTTCTTGAGAGAGTAAGTGTTCATAGATAACCCATTGCTCATGCCTGCCTTTAACCAGCAACCTTGATCCCCAAGCCCTTGATTTCCCATCCCCAATTTTGTGATGGGAAAAATCATATGAATATTATACCCTGCTTCTTATACTTAATTTCCCCCTAATTTAAGAGAAAACATCTTTATTTTAAATACTTTAATTTTTCTCATTTTTTTAAATGGCGAAGGTTTCAAAGTTGAAGTTCTTCCTATCGCTAACTACTATTCCTTTTCCTTTACCCTGAACAGATTGTCTCCCAAATCTACTTATCTGCTTTCAATATAGTTAGCAGCTAGAATTTTTCTTTTTTCTTGTTTTTCAAAGAAGAAAATAAAAATTTTCCCTTAGAGAGGAAGGAGAAGGACACCAGTAATTCTAAATGTCTTTTATTTTCAGCATCAGGGCTGTTAGGTCTTTTGAGCCCTTCATAGTTATGAAAGATAATAAACAAGTCATCAGAATTGGTTGGAAATAACAAAGGTAATCTTTTTATTGACATAACCATATAGTTAAATGAAAGAACATAGGCTACTGACAGCTAAATATAAGAAAACAATAATGCCAGTAGGTTTTACTTATTTAACCGTCAAAAGGGATAGAGATTAATTTTAGAATGAAGCTGAAGAGATTTAAACAAATGTTTAAACGTTCATTGAAGGACTCAGGGAGTTAAACTTTTAGAAACATACATTTTGTGACAATTACTAAAAATTTTTCCCATTGGATATATATAATCATTGTATTTCTGACTTTAGTTTTCATTTTGCTTTGTGTCCAGAGTATATTTATATTTTATAATGTGATTCAGAGAATCATTAATTGTGCTTTAAAGTGAACTTTAAGAAGAAAAAATGTGTAAAGTCTTCCTAAATTAGTATAACTTCAGAAGTAATTCAGAGTAGTTACTTTGTTGTGGCCTGGGGAAAAGTAAAATGATAATGGAACCAACACTGTGAGGGTAGCTCTTCCTAAATTAGTGTTACCTTGATCCAAAACATGTCCTCCTTCCTGTTCCCAGGATATTCTTCTTGTGACACAACATTTTTTTGTGAGTAAACACTAATTTATACCTTCTCTACCTCACTTGTGTGTTAATATGACCTTGGTTTACTTTGCCTTCCAAGCATGACTTTTGCTAGTGTTTAAAAACCTAAAAAATGTTACCTCTGTCAGGAAGACTAACACATTCTATGCCCATGTTTAAACATTATTGACTTCCTTAAATTATTATTTTTTTAAAGATATAATACCTACATTTTAAATAGAAATAATACTTTTTTGTCTTCTCAAGGAGTAAATTACTTTTAAGAGAGATAAATTTGCCTTTACGAAAGGGTCAGAGCTTAGATAACTTTCTGTGACTGTTATTTCTAATAAGCTGCATTATCTTATGACTTATAAAAGGACATTTTGAAGTTAGTAGAATGGCACCTACTACCTGGTACATAGACTTGCCAAATAATCAGAAAGTTAGCTGAGACTCCTTCCAACTAGAGTGATCTTGTGATCATTCCTTATTGTAAAGTTGTAGCCTCATACTAAAAATACGAATTTGGCCTTTTTATGTATGCTTTCTCCAGTGTAATTTCTGTATACTTGCAAAATCACACCTGCTATTCAACTTTGTTGATACAATTCTCCTATCCCACCTTAGATAAAATTTGGATTATATATATGACTGATTTGCTTAAAGAGTAATATTTTAGATAGTAACCCAATCTTTCTAGTAGAAAAAATTTTTAGTAGACTTTATTTTTTAGAGAAGTTTTACATTCACAGCAAAATTCAGAGGAAGGTAGATTTCCCAAATACTGCCTGTTCTCAAACATGCATAGCTTCCCCCATTATCAACATGCCTTAGCTTAGTGGTCATTTGCTGTAATTAATGAACCTACATTGACACATTATCACCCAAATTTATAGTTTACGTTAGGGTTCACTCTTGGTGTTATAATTTGTCATTATACCTTTGTTTGGACAAAGGTATAATGACAAATATTCACCTTTATAGCACCTTTATAGCATTATATAGAATAGTTTTACTGCTCAAGAAATCCTTTGTGCTCTGCCAATTTATCCTTTCCTCTTCCCCTATCCGCTAACGACCACTCTTTTACTGTCACCATAGTTTGATGTTTTCCAGAATTCCATATAGTTAGAATCATATGTGGCCTTTTCAGATTGGGTCCTTTTATTTAGTGATATGTATTTAAATTTTCTCCATGTCTTTTCATGGCTCGATAGTTTTATTTCTCTTTAACATTGAATAACATTTATCACCTAATGTACCACAGTTTATCCATTCATTTACTAGAGGATATCTAGGTTCTTTTCAAGTTTGGGCAGTTATTTATAAAGTTGCTGTAAATACATAATTAACACAGGTTACTTTACCCCTAACTACTGTTTATTTTATTTGCATGTTGCTTTTTTTTCAGGAAGATCATGCCGTCTGTGAACAAAGAGGGTTTTCTTCCTTGATTTGTGGTTTGGTGTCTGACATCAATTTAGGGAAATTCTGTCATTGTTGCATCAAATATTTCTGTCACTGTTGCATCAAATATTTCTTCTATTCCTGTCTTTCTTCTGGTATTCCTATTATGCATATGTTATATCTTTTGTAACAGTTCTTGGATATTCTGGGTTTTTTTTTTTTTTCAATCTTTTTTTTCTCTTTGTTTTTCAGTTTTGAAAGTTTCTGTTGACATATCCTCAAGCAGAGATTCTTTCCTCAGAAGTGTACAGTCTACTAGTAGCCCCTAAGGCATTTTTCATTTCTGTTATCACGTTTTTGATCTCCAGCATTTCTCTTTGGTCCTTTTTTAAGATTTCCATCTCACTTACATTACACATCTATTCTTTCAGTTGCCAGTTTTTTCATTAGAGCCCTTAGTCATAATTGTTTTAAATTCCTGGTCTGATCGTTCTAACATCCCTGCCATGTCTGCCATTCTTTGCTTGTTCTGACTCTTCAAACTGTGTTTTTTGCCTTTTAGTATACCTTGAAATTTTTTGATGAAAGATGGACATGATATACTAGGTAAAATAAACTGGTAAATAGGCCTTTAGTAATGTAGTGGTAATGTTGGGAGAAGTGGCGACATTCTATTGTCTTGTGATTAGGTCTTCTTCTTGGTGATACAAAGTAGTGCCTGGACGTCAGCAGTGTTTCTTAGTTCCTTCACTCAAGTGGGACAGGCTAGCTAGAGGGGCCTGGGATTGAGTATTTCCCTTCTGCGGAGTCTGCTAAACCTCTGATAAGCTCTGATAAACCTCTCTCGGGTTAGGCTTCTAGTAAAATAGTTTCTCTTGAGGGCAGGCCCTGTTAGTGCTCTGGCATATTTTTAGATGCTTACTTTTCCTATCCATGCTGGAAAGATGAAAGGATTTTTCTCCAGTCTTCACAGTGAGAACCTATAGAACTCACAAAAGTATGAGGGACCCCATGACTGGGTTTCTCTGGAGTTTTTAACTCTTAGATTTACTACACTGAGCCTTTAGCAATTCATCAATTACGGTTCAGGTTTTTCTACCCAGTACTGGTTTCTGCTTAGGTTTCTACTCGTGGGTTTCTGCTCTACTGAGTTGTGAGTCTTTGTGTCTGCCCCGCTTTCTCTCTCATTTTGGGGGTAGCAGCTTACACTGTGACCTCACTTCTTTGTTGAATCTAAGAAGAGTTGTTGACTTTTTCGTTTGTTCACCTTTTTACTTGTTAGGAGGGAGCGGCAACTTCTGAGCTTCTTACATGTTGGACCAGGAACTGAAATTTAGATCTATTTTTTTCAGTCAAAAGTTTTTCCTAAGTAATACTGTCCTGGCATTGCTGAAAAACCAGAGCCAAGAATGTTTGTTCTGTTAGACGTTTTTGGAGGGTAGACTAATGGCTTGTTGGCATTACTTTATAGACTCAGAGCAAAGTAGTGCCAAACTTGTCAACATCCAGATGATTATAAAGTAAATCAAGATGATAAATATTGTAGCAGCTAGTTTAGCTTTTTGAAAACAAAGATGCTGGTAGATGATTGACCTACAAAATACCTCATAAAATGTAAAATATGCTAGGCAGGTTCTTAGAAATTTGATAAAGATAAAGGTAAATGGTTCTTTAATACAATAACTTTTTGGTAAATGAGTATATATTATCCCAAAGCTAATTTTGCTTGTTAAAAGGAATGAAAATTGCTTTTTTCAATTTTAGGATAAGGTTAAGCATAAAGACCATATTGACCATCAGAAGGATAAAGTTGCATTAACTCTGGCTCGTCTAGCCCGGCATGTTGAAGTGGAGAAACAGCAGAAAGAAGAGAAGAACAGAGCATTCAGGGTATGTGGCTGTTTTAATTGATATTTTACTAAATTATAGAATTGTTTATAATAAAACTCTAAAGAGAAATTTGTAATAAAAAATGTATAATCGAATCCATGTTAAGCATTGGCTCTAGATAGCTCATCAATTTAGTAGTAAATCATGGTATCTTTTTACATCTCTGTTTTTAGTTTGTGAGATTCCTCACATACGTATATGCAGGCAAAAAAGAAAAAAATAGAATTACTTGAGTGGACTTTTTTTGGGGAATTAAAAATCATTGGTTTTCTCAAAGCAAATGAACTATTAAGGGTTTCTGGTTACTTTACAATAATGAAAAGAGTTTATCAGGTTTGTGACATAAACTATTGAAAGGTTTTCTACTAAATAGAGCTAGACTACTTTCTCAAACTTCGGCCTGTCCTTTCATATTAATTTGATACTAAAAGGAAGAAATTTGAATCAGGGTTGTAGAAGAGCTGCAATGTGGAAAAATGAAGCCTAATTTAGACTCTCACATGATATGTCTTTTCCTAAACTTGCTCTATAAAGCCCCAAATGAAATTACTTAAAAGAACTTCCTCAGTATTGACAAATGTCTGCTAGAAGTAGAGTGTTGACGAGTTGTTAAAAAAAAAAAATCTCCATAGTAGGATTTAAAAAATGGATTTTAGCAGATCACTTAACTTTTTTTAGTGACTTTGGGCTTCAGTCTGTAAAGGAGCAGAATTGGAGAAGATCTCCCAGGTTGGGATAAGCACTATGATTTTATAATTTTAACATCTGTTTTTGATTCCTTGAGTATTTATTCATTGGTTATTATAAAGGAATTTATATATTTCTGTAGCCTATTTTAGTATCTCCTAATCTGATACAGAATAAATTAATCTTTAGGTTTAGATTAGATTTGTTTGGGGACTTTACTGTATAATACCAATTAAGTTAGAGCATAGTATTCTAATTGTATGTTTAAAATGCTTAAGGCATAGAAATATTTAAAAAATAGGATTTTTTCTTTTCTGGCAGAAACACAATTCAATTTTAAAGAAGATTCTTTCCCAAACTGTGTTAAGTGTATTGTTTACAGGTCAGGGAAAAATCTCTTTGAAAGGAGAGCTGTTTACAAGCTGTCCTCCCTTCCTGTGGAATTCCTGAGTGATGCTAGCTTCTTTTCTCAGGCAGTGTTAATGGCCACATAAATGATAAAGCTTTTGTGATGAGTTCAGAATCTTTTAGTCTCTATGACAACTAAGATTTTTCTCAAGGATAGTTTTATCTTCCATCCATGTAAAGGTTCATACATTGTATTGACTTTACTTTAGCATTGAAGAAAGTTTTTTTAAATTTTGAAATTCTTGTTTAAGCAATTGTAAAGAATAAATTTATCAAGATTTCCTTATTTTCTAAGGTAGAAGCTGATTCACACAGATGCTTTAGCTCATTGCTTGCTATCCACTCATGATTTTTTTCATTGTTTTTATTTGGTTTTCTTTATGGATTAGTTTTTTTTTTTTTTAATTAGATGGCAGAAAACAACAATACAAACTATGCAGAAAGGAAGATAATGAAACTGAAATAAAAATTCTCGAAGAATTTTAGTGGCTAATAGGTAGCTCTGACTGAAAAGAGATAATAGTAGAAAATGTCATTTAACTGTTCTAGGCCTTTGTGAATAGTTGATGTCTCACTATTAAAGTGGATTATTCGTTTTTTATGATGGAGATGTTTTTATTTTTATTTTTATTTTTTAGGTGAGGCAACCCTTGGTTGACCGCACAGATTGCAACTTACAGTCTTTTTTTTCTTTTTCTTTCTTTCTTTTTTTATTTTTTTACACCTATAGCACCTGGCCTTCCTATGTGGTCTCCTATCCAAGTACTAACCAGGCCCTACCCTGCTTAGCTTCCCAGATCAGACAGGATTGGGCTTGTTCAGGGTAGCATGGCCGTAGACTATGATGGAGATGTTTTAAATATAATAAAAGAAAATTCATTAAAATCTTCGCTGGGTAAATTACTTTCAGAGGTAATGTGCTGTGCTGACTAGTTGACCCTCTACCAGCTTTGATTATTGATATTTTAGGGGTTAAAATGACTTGTAAGAAGTAATATAACCCTAAAATTTGTGGAAGTAGCTTTGTGACATAGGACATGGATGGCTTATTTGGAGATGATTTCAGCCAGCAAATATTTTTTTGGGCATTGACTATGTATGGCCACAGAGTTCAAATTCTATTGTGAAGAATGCTAGAAAATTTTAGAAAACTTGTTTATTTTTAATTATTGGCCATTATTTAAAATAAGTAGAGTACTAGTTGGTATTTAGTAATATTTAATCTTAATACGTTAATTTATTTTAAGAGTTTTTGTTGTGATATATTTTTGTAAGGAACTTCGATAAATGGTTTAATTTTATAAATAAAGTCATTATAGTCTACCAGAAGCTTGCCTTCTTTGAATAAACTAACTTTGTTTCCCATAGCATGTTATTCAGAGCACTGATCCTATAGGATACAATTTGAAAGAAAAAGTATTTTGTGATTTATTAAGTTGGGATACTGCGAGTATTCTGTGGGAAATCACATACTCGTTAGCACTTTAAGGCTTTGAAAAAATCCTGCACTAAAGGAACCTTTTAAACTTTGTATTAAAACTAGTGTTTATGTACTTAAGTTGATCACAGGAGATTTAAAAAAATATTTATAATGCTTATTAACATATTCAAGAATTAGTATTCTATGGTCGTACTTGAATAGAAGATTTTTTCAGATTACAGTCTTGAATCTCCCTGTCCCCCTATTTACCTTTCCTGAGATCCTGTTACATTGCTAACTAGGCCATTCATTATTCTGACCTATATCTTGCAAATCTAGTGTTTGTGAATTTGTGATTTCATTTCAAGAACACAACCTTTTTGAAATGTAGTATGGCATATGTGTAAGTGCATGGATTCTAGAATCAGATTGCGAGAGTTTAAATCCTGGCATTGTTATTTAACCTTCTGTACTTCAAGTTCTCCCATCATAAAATGGGAACAATAATAATACTTACTGTATACAGTTATTGTGAAATTAAAATAATTTTAGAACAGTGCCTGTCACGTGGTAAGTGGATATTGTTAATTGTTAGATACAGTATGATTAGGGAGTATGCAAACAGATTTATAGATAATATAACTAGAAAGATTTAGAGACTTTAACAGTCTAAAGCATCTGATTTAGTGGTTGGTGCCGGCCCGCTGCCTGTTTTCATAAATAAATTTTTATTGGAACATAGCCACACCCATTTGTTTACATATTATCTATGGCTGCTTTCATGCTACATTGTCAGAGTTACGTAGTTGCTGTAGAGACTACATGGGCTGCAAAGCCTAAAATATTTACTATCGGACCCTTTTTGAAAAACATTTGCCAACCCTTGATCGAGGTGCCAATAAATGCTTTATATTGGCACATATTAAGTACTAATGATTGTCTGCTCTTATTAATACTATTCACTCAACAAATATTTAATAGGCTTCTGTACACTTCAGACTATGTGTGGAAAATTTGAAAATAAAAAACGCATAAATGTTTAAAAATGAAAAATCATCATTCCTATCTCCACTTCCAGAGATAGCCATTGATACTTCATATATTTATTTGTGGCCTTTCCTCCTCTGTAGATACACTTACATATAAACTTGAAATTAATCCTTGTTAATATTTTTTTATATTTGGCCTCATTGGTTTGATACTACTTGGTGACCTACTTGATAGCAAAAGTATATTCCTACTTCATTGAAAAAGTTTGGTTAGTGTTTATCTAATGACTTTAATGAAATGTACTTACCATACATAATTTACTAAAACAGTGCCCTATTGTTAGAGACTAGGTTGTAGTGAACTTTGTGCGAAATAGGTAATCACTGGGATCAACGTATCAGAGCATGAACCTTTGTTTTGACTTATCTCTTGGGGCTATAGATTTTTCAGATGTGGAGTTCCAGGGCAAAAGGGTAGTCAGTATTTTCTGATCACTGATGTATCAAAATCTTTTTCTCAAGGAAATCAGATTAGAAATCACAGTTTAATTGATTTTTTTCTTAATATCTTTAGGAAAAAATTGATTTTCAGCATGCTCATGGGTTACAAGAATTGGAATTTATTCGAGGACATTCTGATACAGAAGCAGCAAGACTGTGTGTGGACCAGTGGCTAAAAATGCCAGGTATTCTTTAGAGATCACAGTGGAACACTAAGGTTACCTACCTTCCCTAAAGCCTTATAATATTATGACCATTTATTTGATTGCTAACGAGTATGTAAAGTATTGAAATTTAGTTTCAGTGATACTTAATAATGGCCTACCTTACCAGTTGTCTTCCTACTTTGGCTAAAGTATATTTTGAGTATAAGTTATATAGGTCATTTATTCATTAGATATTGCTATTTATTTGCTCATGATGTAGTTACGATGACATGAAATATTACATGTGTCTGGGTGGGTGTATAATAGGTTATTTGAGGTCAGGAAAGGCTTTTCCGAGGAAATGGAGTTTAAGCTGAGATGTAAAGGATTAGTGTTTACTTATTTATTCCTCAGTGCAGCCTATGTAGATACTTTGTAAGTGTCCACATGGGAGGCTCATCTAAAGCATTGGGTAGTTTCTTCATTATTAACTCTTTGCAGACCTGAGATTCCTGGAAGAGTCACTGTGGAACATTTTCCCCCTACTAGATAATTTGATGGGATTGTTAAGAGCTAGTAGGACTGTCCCACCATGGCAACTCTTCTAGCCTGTCTTGTAGAAGACCCACTGAGCCCTTAAAGGCTTGGGATATCCACAGAAACCTTAGCTGTGGAGTTAATCAAGAATAAGGTTTAATTGCAAAGTCATTAGAAATATCTATGCATGTAGTACTCAGTGTTGAGCCTAGATATCTTGTTCTAAAGTAAATTTTCAGAGGGTTTTCTTTTTCTCTTGAGTAGAGTCAAAATGCCACTTATAAAATAGTTCTAGTAATTTGTAGTTATTTTGACATTTGGCCATTCCCTGAAACTATATTTCCTTCTTATCTCCTAAGCTGTTTGTGCCTGACAAATTCCCATCTGGCCCCATCCTTCCTTTTAAATACCTTTTCTTCTTTTTTCTTCTAACTTGCCTGTAGGGTTAGCTCCACAGATAATAACACTAGTTTGCTAGGTTTATTTATTTCACATAAGTTTGGTAGCTCAGCCTTCTTTGATCTCACAGTGCTTTATTCATTTCTCTAATATAGGTTTTACTCTGTTCTGTTGAATTAATATTTTTGCATGTCTGTCTCTTCTGCCAGACTACATGCTCTATGAGGATGAAGACCAAGACAATCCTATTTAGTGTCAGTGCCTAAAAAGAATTTATCAGCATAGAGATGCTTGATAAATATTGGTTGACTATTACACCAAAGAAAGTTATAATGAACGTTTGTACATGAAAACAGAAAACAAGCCTAAACTTTCTGATCCACATGTGACTTCATTCACCTAAATAAAAGAATTGTTTGGCATTCCAGACCTACTTTAGCAAAAGATACTTAGAAATGATGGCAAATAATTTTACTTTTGGAATGTTCATTTAAGGCTATAGTTATTTTTTAAAAATCCTTCTTGATATGCATTCAATTCTTAGTAGTTGTTAAGGTCTAGTTCATTGGTTTTACCTTAGCTACATCACAATCGCCTGGGAACTTTTAAATACAGGCCTGGGTCTCACCTGCAGAGATAATTAGGTTATCTGTAGTTTTGGGGGGATTTGTAGGTAACCTTGATAGGAAAGTGGGCTGGAACTACAAGACTTTATCATCTCTAAGATCTCTTCTAAAAATCATTTATCTCATATGAGTCTTAACACTTTCAAGTCCTGTCTAGTATGATTTATTTGGTCTAGTAATGTGCCTCTTTAGTCCTAATTCCTGGCCTCCAGATCGTCAGAATAATTAATGCATTATAAATTAAATTCATGAGCATCTGTTTGTGCATTTACCCAAGCAGACCAAGTGGGAACAAATAAGTCATTTAGCTGTGTCTATGATTCTAGGCAAGACTTGGTATTTTATATATCTTTAGGTCACATCTGGTTCATCGGTGGCTAATAGGCTTGAGCCTGTAGTTACGGTCTTTAAAGTTGTATTCTTATGTGATTGTTTGATCTTTTGCTTGGTCTATGCAACACTATAAAACTGAAGTTTGAAATCTATTGCTAGAATAGCTGTTTTATCATTCGTCTGTATTTGGTATGGGTGTTTATCTTCCATAAGTGGGCTTCAGAGAGAAATGGGGTCTTTGAAGAGGATGTAGCTGGGAAAAACAAAGATGAGTCATTGTACTCTTTAATTTTAAAAAGTGAGAGATCTTACTTTTCAGTAAGGGACTCATTCAGCCTATTCCAAAGTATCTAGTTATTGTAATTCAGTTTTTAGATTAGAAGTAGTTTAAGTCCTTTATAATTACTCTAACTTTGGAAATCCATCTTTTATATACCTTTATAGTTAGGCCAATTTGCATACATTTAATTCTTAATAACTTAGAAACTGCATTCTCTAGTCGATTTAAATCTCTCTCTATGTTGTTGTTTTATGAGTAAAGCTTATTTTCTTTCATTTGATTGTTTTCTCTAATTTTTATCTAGCACTCTTTGGCTAAATAAAGGTTTTAATGGGTGGCATCTGGAATATGTATGGATAATAAATAAAAATTGTTATAATTCTGACTGCATTAAAAAAGGAAATATAAAAAAGCATATTGTTATTGAATGCCTCTAATATTAAAATATGATTAATGCTATGCTTTTCATTGTTTGTTGGAAGAACACATGTATAAGCATTTTGGCAGCTTTTAATAGTGGCATTCTTTCTATAAGGACTAAAACAGCAGAAAGGCAGTTGAAACCTTAAGCATATATAATTACTTAGAGATCTTAAAACTAGACGATGTTAAAGGAATAATATTCTACTCTAGGTAAATGCTTAAGGACTTTGTAGAATATGTCGTAAAGATAAATACCCAGTTTTCTGTTGTATGAAATAGTTATAACATTTGATTAAAACAGTCCACAAGAAATAATAAGAGACAATAATCAAACTATCTGTATGTTAGAATCCTCCAGGCAGTCTGACAATTCTTTATTTATACAACATAATTCTAAATTTTCAGTTGTATATCACGTATTGGGAGTTCCCTGGGAACAAAATTTGGTTAGGGGGTATTAATTACAAGAGTGTGTGACTGTAAAATTAAGATTATAAAGGAAGAAAAGGGATGAAGAATGGATCAGTATAAGGGGGTTTTAATTAAGAGAAGGTAATGATGGACACACAATTTTTTAATTGGCTTTGAAAGGAGAAAAAGAAAGGACAAAATAGGATAAATAGAAAGGAGAGAGATAACAACAAATAAATCTCTGCTTTGTGTTCTATAAATTTGTTATCACTGATACCTTCATTACTTGATATCCGGGTTGGAACTGATTCATCAGTGGCTGAATTCCTCAGAAGTATTGCTCTTATTCTTTCCTTGCCTCCCTAACTCTCCACTTCTCCCTGTTACATTGTTTAACATAATTTTTGTAGAACTCAGATCCTCTATAATATAATGAACCCTTATAATGTGTTTAAGATAGTTAAAAGAGAAAATAAGAGTTAAAAAAGATCTTTGCAAACTTACATAAATGGGAAGAAAGTTTCTATAAGGGTTCTTCTATAGAGCAACTGATTTTTTTATATATTTGATCTTTGATATTTCTTGGCTGTTGAATTTAGAAACATTTTTTTCTTCATGAGAATGCTACTTTGGAGATGTTAACTGCTTTCCTTGTCCCAAATAACTATTTACTTTTAGGTTATTATATCTTTTATAAGAAAACTTATAAACATTTAATTACAATTAGTACCGCCTAGTTGATGCTGTATCATAATTTTCATTGTTTTAGTAAGTCCAAAGGACAGATATCTGACATAGGAACTTAAGAATTTATATTCCAATTATGCAGGACTCAAAACAGGCACAATTAATTCGGGAACAAAAAGTTCATTTCGAAGAGGAGGCCAAATGCAGGTGTCTGGGAAACCAATTTCATGTCCCATAATGCATTGTAACAAAGAATTTGATAATGGACACCTTCTATTAGGACATTTAAAAAGGTAAGTGTGGTGGTATTCAGAGTAGTGGATGTTGAAGATCAAATAAGTTACAAAGTGATTTCATCAAATGAAAGAAAAATATGATACACCTCTGCCATTGTGATTATAGCTTTATATTCCAACTCCGATTGTTTTGTGCTATTATGATATCATTATTTTTAATTTATATTTCTTAGGTTTCCCAGAAGGCTTGTTGAAGTCAGATTTTTCTAATAATGTTCTCTCTTTAAAGGCCTTTAAATATGTATTTGTTACTAATATGTCTCATAAAATTCCAAACAGACTTTTTGCATTGATATGCAGTTGCATCAGTTTTGGAGAAATCCAGCCCATATATGCAAATTTTAAGAGACATAAAGCAGTTACAGATATTCCATCTAGCCTAAAGAAAGCTAGTATGGCATTATGAAAGTGCTAAGGGCAAACCAAATGTTGCAAAATTAACAATAAATATTCTATTTATGAAACTCATCATATTAATTTACTAAATTTGGAATAGTAGAGCTTGAGAAAGTAAATATCAAGGAAGGCAGTTTTTTAGGCATTAAACATTATTATCTTCACAATCACTTTCTAATAGTTTAAAGATGGGAATTGAGGGTTTGGGGCTTTACGCCATTATCTTTTCTAGATGTCTCACCCTACTTATACTTTACCTTACCAAGAGAAGCCTCTAGAAGGAGCTTCAACATTCAACAAATAACTGGGTAGCATACTGCATCTTAACTATTTTAAAAAGTCTTTGAGGGAGTTTACAATGACAAATTTTTTATATCGTTAAGATGAACATTAAAAGGATTAAAAGCCAGTTTTAGGAAACAAGTGTGCCAGAAATCTTGACATGAGATTATTCCAATCGTTCATTTAAAATTGTGACTTTTGTGGTAAATAAGGCAAAAATAAAAGGTGATGGGTCTCTAATTTTCAAACTGGAAGTTTACCGGTTTGGCAAGACACACCTAAATACATTTTATTGGATCTTGAGTACTTTTATGAAATCTTGAACAAACTGTCACTGTCTGAAGGGATTATATCTCATGTGGGAGCCACTTGATATTTCCTAAATATGAAAAACGTTATTTAATATTTCAGTAGAGAATTGTAAAGTTCTGAATGTGTATGTGTGTTTTTTTTTCAGCTTAACAAATGAAGCTAAATAGTTCTGCCCCTAGAATGTGGGCTTTTGTCTAATGTTACCTCTCTTTTGCCGAGTAGGTTCGATCACTCCCCATGTGATCCAACAATCACACTCCATGGATCTTTCATCAATTCCTTTGCTTGTGTAGTATGTTATAAAAATTTCGTTACTCAGCAACAATATAGGGATCACCTTTTTGATAAGGTAAGAGCATGTCCTAAGTTAAGAGTAGGTATACTTTTTCTAGAGAACCATGGAGTTCAATGTAGGTGCTTTCTTGCTGCTCTAAGGTTTGCATTCACCAGTGATACACTACAGAATCAAAATTGTGATTGTCTATGGAGAATAAAATTATTTGGAACATGAAATTATCGTGGGCAGGAAATTTGATAGCTGAAAGCCAGAAATCCAAAAGAGTATTAGAGAAACCCTTCCTTTTATGGAGTTGCTCTGTGAAATTAATTTACTGTATTTAAGATGGTCTGTGAGTTAGTCACATGATGAGAACTAGAACCTTATTCTTAAGTCCACTGTCTTTTGCTGCCTGCTGAAACATTGGAGCCATGAAGTAAATAACAATTATTTTATTAATGCTAATATTAAGAAATAGATCTAACATTTAAAAGGCTGTTATATAACTCATTAAGTGTTATATTTCAAAGGACATGAGTTGATTCATGGTATATGCAAATCATGTAATATGGACATCCATAATAAATGTTTATCATATTTGATATGATATAGCTCTCGATAAGCTCTCCTTATTGCTTATTCTTTGGAGTGTGTCACAAGGACTCTAGAGGAAAGTAGTATGCTTTAGATTATAATTGTCTATCTTGAATCAGCCAGAAGAGGTCACTAGAAGATTGTATGTATACCTGTGAATTCTGTTTTGTGAAGATGGCATTCTTCAAGGAAAGAGTGAAATTATCCAGTTTTCATTGTTTGCCTTGCTTGCCTCCTCTTTTCCTTTCATCTCCAATTTGTTTTGACTAGACTAGTGCTTCTCAAACTTTAATGTACAAACAAATCACCGAGGAATCTTGTTAAAATGCAGATTTCTGACATAGATCTGAGATGGGGCCATTTCTAACAAGCCTCTAGGTGATGTCAGTGCTGCTGATCCTGGATCATACCGAATAGGAAGTGTCTAGTATTTTTTGACATAAAGTCATCTAATGGATATATCACTAAATAGCTTCTCAGCTTTGCTCCCTTTTTGATGGTAGTGGTGGTGGTGGTGGTGGTGGTGGTGGTGGTGGTGGTGGTAGAGGTGGTAGAGGTGGTAGACATATTATAAGCTCCAGGGTGCCTCAGTGTTACTTGTGGATCAGTAGGTACTACCACTGCTTCTCATCTGTTTCTAGGGCCATTCTATCATCAAAGGTTATTTTTTTCCCCTTGCCGGCCTATCCTCCCCAGTCCTAGGGAACCAGCCCTAGGACTCCATTTATATGGACATTTCATATAAATGGAGTCATAGAATATGCGGCCTTTTGTGACAATATTCTGTCACCATAATAATTTTCAAGGCTCATTTATGTTGTAGTATGTATCAGTACCTCATGGCTTTGTGTTGCCAAGTGATGTTTCATTGTATGGCTTTATTCTGCATTTTGTTTTATCAGTTTATCCAGTTGATGAGCACTTGGGTTGGTCTCATTTTGGCTGTTGTAAATAATGCTGCTCTAAACAGGTGTTCAGATCTTTGTGTGGACATATGTTTTCACTTCTCTGATGAGTTAAGTTATTGGGTCGTATGGTAATTATGCTTAATTTTTTGAATAACTGCCAAACTGTTAATTTGTCACCCTATATACTATTTTACTTTCCCAGCAGCAATGAATACGGGTTCCAGTTTTTCCACATCATTGCCAATACTTATTGTCTGTCTTTCAAAATAGTCATTTTAGTGGGTATAAAGTAGTATCTTATTGTTATTCTACTTTATATATATATATATATACACACAAATTTTTATGGTATATTTTATTTTAATGTAGCCAGATTTATCATGGTAAAAAGAAATTGAGTATTTTAACTTACTGGACATTCCATTTCCCATTCCTCCCCCAGTTTGTAGATGGTATTTGCAAATATATAATAGGTATTTTCCAATAAAATTTTATGTAGAATTACATTTTTGTTCTATTTGAGCAAATAATTTAAATAAGCTTTATATTAAATCTGTTTGTAACACACAATTGAACTAAAAATTATTTTTTCTCAGTTTAGAATTAGGGAATATTTGTATAAATTGGTGGTTAGTAAATGTCTTTGGCAAGCACAGTTCCATTTTTCAATTCAATTTTCTAATTGAAATGCAAGATATCTTCCTGGGTGTTATCTTCTGTGTGGCACCCACCGCATGAAAACACAATAGGGAATAGTGGAAAGAGCATAGAATTTATAACCGAAGATATGAAACTATGTTTGAATGGTAGCTTTGTCTCTTCTAAGGTTACACCTTGGTTGAGGGAACTGGTAATTTTGTTGACTTACCTAAATTTCAGTTTTCTTATTGGTAAATAATGAAAAGAGTAGTTCATGGGGTTTTTATAAGGATTAAATGGAAAAGCACATTTTGAATCCTAATATGGTGCATGAAATGTACTCATTATAAATATAAATTTGTTATTCCTCCTCCTGTTGCATATCATAAGACTACACAAACTATTTTGATATCCCTAATGTAAATTTAAGATAGTAAATGTAAAAAGACACAGTACACCTTTTAAGGCTATTATTCTAAAGACCGTTAACAAGAAGTTAAACTATATTAATACACAAGCACACACACATACATATCATATAAACATACACAAGTATACACTTAAAAATACTTCCAGTTTTGGAAAAAAGAGGCTCTTAACCAAGTTTGGAAACTTAGACCCTAGAAAAGACAGACCTGTTTGACTATGTCAAAATTTTAAAGTGAGCATATCCAAAATTAATTGACAGATATTTGAACAATATTTGCAAAATGGAGGATGAGACATAGAGTTTCAATAATGAAGAATGATACAAGTTGACCAGATGGGGAGAAAACAAGACCAATAAACATGTAGTTAAAGAATATGAATAAGCAATCCACAGAATATAGAATATCCGGAGAATTGTATAAATAAATGCTTAAACTCATTAATAGACAGGAAATGCAAATTAAAGTAACAGTGAATATCACAACATCTGTCAGACTGCAAAAATGAAAAAAAGTTTCATAATAGCTATTACTGCCAGGCTTATTTAGTGCTAGGAGATATGTGAATTCGTATAGCTATTTTGAAAAGCAAGCACACAATTAAAATAATACAACTTTTAACTCAATGGGGCCTCTCCAGAGAAGAGAAAAGCACCAATAAATAAAGATATATATTCAAGGATGTTTACAACATCATTGTTAATAGTGGCAAAAAAAAAAAAAAAGGCCTAAAAATGAATACTTGACTAGGTCCAAACCATGAAGTAGTTTGCCACCACTAAGAAGAATGAATTAAAGCTATGCCAGTTGATTTTTAGGGATTGCCATTAGATATCGTGGAATAAGAAAACTAAGAGGCAGAAGAGTCTCTAAGTTGACAATATTTGCTGAAACAATGCAATCCTTCTTGTATATTTATTTATATATGTATATCTTGTAAATTATTAAGCACGGAATGACTTATGGATACATATTTTTAAACATAAGTTATATTGCAGAGTAGAGTTGAACAAAGCAAAACAAAAAAATATGTGATCTGAAAACATTTATACATTTATATAATATTCCAAATGGATGTGTATTTATAAAAGTACATATATAGAGAAAACAAATGTACTTGTACATTTATTGTCACAGAAAGATGATTGTAATTTGTTTTCAAGGAAAAAATTTTATTTTCATATATAGGACCTCATTTATAAGTTTCATAGTTCACACTCAGAAAAGTTTTCATGTTAAAAACTGATAGGTAATATTCTAAATAAATAATAAACATTTTGAAAGATGATTTTAAGAAACCAAATATCGATTTATTTTAGTTATGTATAATACAGCTTTGCCTTATATTTTAGGAAGCTGCAGATGATGGACATAAAAACAACCTTCTTCCTCAGGTTATTCAGTGTTTTGCGTGTCCAAGTTGCTTCCTTCTTTTTAGCAGCAAGGATGAGTGTTTGAAGCATATGTCTGGAAAGAATCATTTCCATCAGCGTTTTAAACTGGGTGGTATGTTCATACTCTTTTCAGAAAATTATTAAACATTTAATTTTTACTTGATTTATCAGACTTCTGAGATAATTCCTGAGGGTACTTATTCTCACATTAGTTTAAAAACCAGGAAAGTGAAAGATTTTTATTTTAATATTTTTTTTCCAAAAAAAGATTATCAGTATTTATCTGTACCCAAGAGCAAGATTTATTTACTTTGAAGAATGAAGAGAAACTTAGGAATAGAACATTTATTCAGAACATTTTTGTATATCCATCATTATCTGGAAAGTTGTTTTTTGTGTGTGTATTAGGACTCTAATTTTAATTTGAGCATGAGTTCAGCATCTTTTAAACTTAAGGCTAGAAAATTATTTCCTTTAGATTTTTATTCCATAAAGTATCTTATTTTACTTACTCCAGCTAATGTTGAGAAAGACAAAGACGGGGCGGGGAGGTTGGATCACTCTCTGCTCAAATCTTTGCAAGTTATAATTTATTAGTTTATTTTATCTTTCAGATGGCAAGAGAATAGCACATCCAATATCATTTCCATCTTTTGCAAAGAAACTTTTGATCTCTCTGTGCAAAGATGTTCCATTTCAAGTTAAATGTGTGGCCTGCCACCAGACACTGCGTTCCCACATGGAGCTCACTGCCCATTTCAGGTTTGTACAGGTCTAGTCTTAGGCTGTAAGGGAATTCTGCCCAACGAGCTCTTCACCAGTAAGATTTAACAAATACTTTTCTATTCCATGTTTCTCTCCTTTTAAAATGAACATGTACATTTGCCTGGAAATCAACAAAATTAGCAAATTGAGAGAAATTAGAAGTGTGAGAAAAGTGGATATATTGATATTGCTGTGAATGTAAAACAAGCTAACATTTCTGAAATCTGTGAATAATTTTCCTGTGTGTTCTGTAAGTATGTATGTAGGGAGGAGAGGCTTAAAATAGAACCTTGGCTTTAAGTCAACCAGAATGGAAAGTATTATATACATGTAAAAGATTAAATTTTAGTGAAAGACCAAATTTATCAAATAATCAAGAAGATTTTATTATGATTTTTTTAATGTTTTTTTTTTCGATGGAAATTATCGAGCAATACCAAAAGTAAGGAGAATAATATAATGAACCCCTATATACCTTTCATCCACCTTCAGTAGTTATTAACACATGGCAGTGATGTTTCATTTATATTTTCACCTCCTGCAACTTATTATTTTGAAGCAAATCATGTCATAGATAAAATGACATGATTTTATTTTAATATGTATATATAAATGATAAAGACTCTAAAAAATATTGTTATCCCAACTTAAAAATTAAGTTTTTTAATATCAAATACCTAGTCAAATTATAAAATTTCTCTGATTATCGCATGAAGTTTTTTTCCTGTTATTTCTTTAAAATGTATTGAAAGTTTATTTACAATTGCATTTATTTAAATAGAACAATTGTTTTCACAAACCGAAGTATTTATATGTCTCGATAAAACTAAGGCTGCGGAGTATAATTACTCTCTATATGCTCAGTATAATTACTGAGGTTAGCAATCCTGGTTCAGACTTATATTTCATGAGTTTAAATCCTGGTTCTGCTTTTATTTTTATTCTTAATTTTTTTATTATGGAAATGTTTATATGAAGTCAGTAGACTAGTTTACTGAACCTCCATTTACCCATCACCCAGCTTCAATAATAATCAACACTGCCATTCTTGTTTTCTTTATACATCTGATTGGTCCCTACTCCACTTTTAAAAGTTTTTTTTTGTTTGTTTTAGAGGTAGAATTTAAATTCATTCAACTGTATAAATCTTAAATTCACAGTTTTGACAAATGGATACATCCGTTTAACTCATATTTTTTATCATAGTATATTCCCTCTCTGTGGTAAGTTCCATTATGTCTCGTCCCATTTTCCACTCTCTAATCCCCGGCAATCTGTGTTCTGATATTTTTTTCACCTTACATTGGTTTCTCTCTTCTTGAACTTTATGTAAATGGAACAGTATAGTGTGTACTCTTGTGTTTGTCATAGTATCTGTCTGTATTGATTAGTACGTTGTTACTTTTTATTGGTGAGTAGTAATTTATTGTATAAAATAGCACAATTTGTTTCTCATGTTGATGGACATTTGGATTTTTTACCGTTTTTAGCCATTGTAAATAAAGCTGCTATGTACATTTTGTACAGGTCTTTTTATGGATATATATTTTCATTTCTCTTGGACGAATATCTAGGAGTGGAACTGTTGGGTCAAAGAGTAGTTGTGTATTTTGTTTCATAGGAAACTACTAAATATTTTTCCAAAGTGTTTGTACTAGTATGCATTTCTACCAGCAAGGTATGAGAGTTCTAGTTATTTTACATCCTTGCCATGGTTTGATGTTACCAGTTACTTTCATTTTAGCTGTTCTTTTGAGTGTCTCATTATGGTTTTAATCTACATTTCCCTGGTGAACAATGATATTGGACACTTTTTCATGTACTTTTGGACCATTCATTTATCTTCGTGGAGTGTCTGCAAGTCTTTTGCCTATTTCAAAAAAAAATGGATTATTTGCCTTTAGTGAGTTGGGATTCTTTATATACTTTAGATATAAATCTTTTGTCAGATATATGTACTGTGAATATATTCTCTCCTATTCTAGTTACATATTCATATTGTTAATGGTGGCTTTTAATGAGCAGAAGCTATCTCATGAAGTGTAATTTATTGATTTTTTAAAAAATTGATATGGTTCTGTTTTCTCTGTCCTGTCTGAGAAACCTTTGCTTCTTTTTGCTTCAGTAATATATTTTGTTTACTTCATTATTTTTTTAAAAATCAACTTTTTAAAAAGCTTTTCTTAGCTCTTATGTTTATATCTTAATAAATTTTTGTTGATCTTTAAAACAACCAGCATTTGATTTCACTGGTGATTCTTTGTTGTTTGTCCATTTTTTACTTTGTAAATTTCTGTTCTTTAAACTTGGGGTTTAATTTGCTTATCTTTTTCTAGCTTCTTAAGGTAGAAGTTTAGATTAACTTTGGACTTTCTTTTTCTGTATACACATTTAAAGTTATAAATTCTTCTCTAAGCATTGCTTTACCAGCATCCCTCAGATTTTGATAAGTTGTTTTCATTTTCGTTAAGTTAAAAATATTTTATCTTATCTTTTTTGATTTTTTTTCTTTGACCCCATAGATTTATTAGAAATGTGTTGCCGAACTTCTAAAGGGTTAGGGATATAATTTCCAAATATTTAGGGATTTTTATTATCATTTTTTGTTTCTAATTTAATTCCACTATAACTAAAGACCATACTTTATATAGTTTCCCACTTTTAAAATATATTAAATACATGGAATAGTAGCAGGTCTGGTTTATTTGGAGTTTAGTAGTGAAAGGAAGACAGTTGAAGCACAGTTCCATTTTTCAGTTCCCCTAGAGAAGTTGACTTATTTTTAGTTAATATTTGGAATTGTGTGTGGTCTTAATTGAGCCTGATTCTTTAGTATAAAAGCAGCTATGGGCATGGCATATTTATGACATAAAGTAAATCCATTCTTAAAGAGTAGGTATCAGATTATTGAGAATCTTACCATTGCATTCCTCTACACAGTGTAATTATCATAGGTCCTCTATCAGTGTATTTGATATTGTTTTTAGCTCTCTGAAGTTTGTCTGAATTTTTTGGATATTTTGACTCTAGTTTTACCCTTTTGTGTATAAGATAGAAAGAGACAAAATGTAGGTAATACACAGGTATTTTGAGATGCTAGAATATTTTATCTTTATTGAAAAAATACCTTTTAGTGCTTATGTGTACATTGTTTGTTTTGTATTTCCTGCAATAAAAGCAGAGATACTCTATTTAGAAAATACTTATGAAAGAGTTTATTTTTCTTATCCACTTTAGAGTTCGTTGTCGAAATGCTGGTCCTGTAGCTGTAGCTGAGAAAAGCATTGCCCAGGTTGCAGAGAAATTCATATTAAGAGGTTATTGTCCAAATTGCAACCAAGTCTTTGTGGATGAAACCAGTACCCGAAATCACAAGCAGAATTTAGGACACAAAGTCCGAGTCATTAACTCAATGGAAGAATCAGTCTTACTTTATTGCCACAGCAGTGAAGGGAACAAACCTCCTTCTGACTTGAATCTATTGCTAGATCAATCAAAGTTTTCATCACTTAAAAGAACTATGTCTCTTCAAGAATCTAGCTCACAAGACTACAGCACCATTCCAAAAAAAAAGATGAATTTAGAAGGTAAAAACCGTGAAGGTATGGTTTGTGCCCAGAAAGAAAAGTCAGTTATTAAAACCTGGTTTTGTGAATGCCATGAACGATTCCTAAGTGAAGATTTAGTAGAAAAGCACGTTTTTTCAGCAAATACAATGTGTTATAAGTGTGTGGTATGTGGAAAGGTGTGTGAAGATTTAGGAGTCATTCGTTTACATATGAGCCGGATTCATGGAGGCGCTCATTTAAATAACTTTCTTTTCTGGTGTCGGACATGCAAAAAGGAGTTAACAAGGAAAGAGACTATTATGGCACATGTGACTGAATTTCATAATGGTCACAGATATTTCTATGAGATGGATGAGGTAGAAAGTGAAACTTTGCCATCATCCTCTACAACATTGGAGAGTAATTTGGCTGCTAAATCTTCAACGATTACTATTATTGACCATTCCCCAGCAAACAGTCCTCCAAGGGGTAAATGGCAATGCCGAATCTGTGAAGATATGTTTGATTCCCAAGAATGTGTGAAACAGCACTGCATGTCTTTAGCAAGTCACCAGTTTCATAGATACAGCTGTGCTCATTGCAAAAAGACTTTTCACAAGATGGAAACACTCTATCGACATTGCCAAGATGAGCATGACAATGAAATAAATATTAAATACTTCTGTGGGCTTTGTGATCTTACCTTTAATGTGGAAGAAGCATTTTTGAGTCATTACAAGGAGCACCATGGCATAGATTATGTGTTTGTGTCAGAAAAAACTGAAACTTCAATTAAGACTGAGAATGATTATTCAGTAATAGAGACTAGTAACCTGCTAACCTGTGGTTGCCGTGAGAGTTACATCTGCAAAGTCAACAGAAAGGAAGATTATAGTAAATGTCTCCAAATCATGCTGGATAAGGGCAAACTGTGGTTTCGCTGCAGTTTGTGTTCAGCAACAGCACAGAATATTGTCGACATGAACACTCATATCCGTCAAGTGCACAAATTAAAGAGCGAGGAGGAGGAGCAACAGTATGTGATCAAGTGTGGCACCTGCACCAAAGCATTTCATGATCCCGAGAGTGCTCAGCAGCACTTCCATAGAAAACATTGCTTCTTACAGAAACCCAGTGTGGCTCATTTTGGATCTGAAAAAACAAGCCCGTGCAAGTTTGCCGCTAGTGCCTCACGTACAGAGAGAAAACTGAAACAGGCAGTAAGCTATCCAAAAAATTCAGACACGGAGAAAGGAGCCGAGAATGACCTAAGCTATCAGAATATAGGTATGGCTTTACAACTCTAATGTCTGTGCAAATTTCACTTATTAATATAGAAATATACATGTATGTAGCCATCATTTTTTGGAAGTTAATAATAATTCAGTTTGGAAGCAAGAAACATAATAGGATGATATATATTAATTACTATAGCATATGCTTTTTAGCCAGAATGTAGCTACTACATTTAGCCAGCCATTCTCTAAACTTAAGGGGACAAAGAATGTATGTTAGCTTTAAATAACTTGAAGTTTAGATAACATTTTCTTTTCTTTTACAAAAGGCTTGGGAATTTTGAGAGATGAAGGAAATTAACAGTGTTTCTGAAAGTAGAATTTGAAAGTTATCCTGGACATATTATTAGATTTTGGTTCATTCAAAAGATGATAAATCAAGTGGATTCTTTTGTTTCTATTTTGGCTTTATTCTGTAAATGTGAGAAATCTTGAAGTTCACTTTAGAATTCGTATATTTTTGTTATTATCTTGGAAGCAAAACTTTTACTTATAGTTAAAACAGTAATTAGAAGTAGAATTACAAGTGGTAGCAAGAAACTATGGAAAGATATGAGGTAGAGATCCCCCTGTTTGTACTTAGTCTAGACTTTCCTTCTTCCATATAATACGGTTAGATAGGTCTAGAAGAGTGCAATGTTTTTATTTTGTTTAGAGTATAATTTATTTTGTTTAGAATAATTTTAAGTCTATATCCTTTTCAATATTAACTCTTAGTAAGTTAAGAGCAGAGACTATGAGAATATGTGAAAATTTTGGTTAATAAAATATTTTTTATGAAACATTGAATTTTTACAGTCTCACTCCATAGGGCATGTATGTATCAACATCACCTTTAGTCATGGCATGTTTTATGTAAGAAATGATTAAATGAAATACTACAGATCCATTTAACTTTACTCCAAACTGTGAAATAGTGGTCATACCGTTTTTGTTCTCTTGTACTTTTCTTTTGCTCTTCTGATTACTTTTTGGGAATTCGTGTTGATCTTTGATAGAACATGATTCTAGTATCAAAATCTGAGAATGGCTGAGAATTTTAAGAAAAGACAAGGTGATGGGTGGCTTGGAAATGGGAGGGGATGTAGTGTCTATTTGAGAGCGTCTCCGTTGGATAAGAGGAGAAGCTGTTTGTTTTAAAAATAATTTAATATCTTAAGGTTTGCATTGCTGCCACTAGGAACTTTAAGGTCTTGTCAAGGTAGAAAGGAGGAAAAATAAAGGAGAATGAAAGTTGAAGAATGGTGGAAGATGAAAGAACCTGAGAGAACCAAGAAAGATGTTTGTGGTGAATGGTGCCGAAGTGCCACTGTACCTGTTGTGTACCACCTTATGGTAACAGGGTTGTAGGTTACCTCATTTCTGCTCTATAAGGTGTTTAACCACAGAGGCAGAGGAGTACTAATAAATCAGTCTAGGTTAGGAAAATAACGAAATTCTTATAGGGAGAACGTTTATAGCAGGTAACCTTGAAATTTTATTTTGATGATAATGTAATTTTTTGGTTATTTAGCCCTAAAACTTTGTCTTCTAGTTCTTCTAGTACACTATATATATTTTTTAATTACTTTTATAAATGACATCTAAAAAAATTCTTAGGATCAATAGACTGTGGTTTTAGAAAGGATATATAATCAAATTTCTGAAATATTCAGAATATTTTTTACTTGATTTAAATGTACTGCATCATGTACAAGTTTGGACTTTATGAAAAGGTTTAGCTAGAAATGAATAACATAAGATTAATATTTTGCATATTCTCTGGTATCTTTTAAACTTGAGAAATTAAAATGTTTCTAGCTAATTCTTACCAAATTCATGTACATGTTTCTTTCTTAGATGAAGAAGTTGTTGAGCTTCCAGATTTGGATTACTTGAGAACCATGACTCATATAGTCTTTGTAGATTTTGATAACTGGTCAAACTTTTTTGGTCATCTACCAGGGCATCTTAACCAAGGAACATTTATTTGGGGCTTTCAAGGTATGGTTAATAAAAACATTTGAGGCAATTTCTCTGTTTTCCCCTTAGAATATGGTTCACTTTAACGGACTCCTCTTGAACCTTCCTGAATAGAACACAGGAACATAATTGGAATGTTGTCACTTTGCATTATAGTTACTCTGCTAGAATATTTTTCTCTTTACATTTCTCTGTGGTAAATGTTAGTTCTATTTTGTGGATCTTTAGATACAGATTGAAAAAGCCTTTATTCAATACCTACATTGTGCCAGGTACTATATTTGGTACTAATACATGCTTACTAATTATTATAGTTATCTGCCTTTTATTATATAAGGAAGTAGGCTTAGAAGTTTTTATTTTTTCCTAAGTTTAAAACTAATAAATAGCAGTTAGCTTTTGAGCTTAGGCCTTGTGGCAATTATGTTAGTATGTTAACTATTCATAAATGTGCAACTTCATCTAAATCTCTTTACAAACCATTGACCAAACCATGGAGAGAGACTTCTTTGATTTATAGTTTAGTATAATAAGCATCTAATATACTTTATGTTTGATAGGAAACAGCACATAAAGATTGGAATTTAAGATAGAAGCATATCGATCTGGTTAAATTAGCCAGTACAGGCTTTTAGTAAGTTTGACTTTACTGATTGCTATTTCATGACTGTCCACTGAACAGCCTTGACTTATTTGTAAAAAACCACTAATGCTTACATTCATATAGAATGATACCATTCAAAGAATTTTTACACATTACTTTTGATTCTCCTTAACATCGCTGTGAGTTTTCAGAAGAATAGGTACATTCAGGGAGGTTGGTCTACTTTCCCAAGATTGTAAATTAACAAAATGATGATAACCAGCATTAGAACTGGGTTCTTCTGCATTCTCACCTGGTACTTTTTCTCTAGCAATTTTTTTTCTAGTATGTGTTCTTCCTTGATAGAATTTTCAGTTGTATCTAGTGTTCTTTTCTTTTTCTATCGTGACTTTTTCTACCATTTGATTATCATGCCTTTTCTAAAAATAACAGGAGGAAACACCAATTGGAAGCCTCCACTCAATTGTAAGATCTATAATTACCTGAATAGAATTGGATGCTTCTTCCTTCATCCGCGCTGTAGTAAAAGAAAAGATGCTGCTGATTTTGCCATATGTATGCATGTGAGTTCTTGTTTTATTCAAACTAATGTGAATCTAGGACTCGTTTGGATTTTTTTTTTTTTTTTTTTTTTTTTGCTTTAGTCATAATGACGGTGTAGGTCATTCTTCAATGGTGTATTTTTGTATAACCTTCTGCATCATGTTCTACTTATGACTACTATGCGGACAGGAGCCCATAGCATAATTATTTACTGCTTTATCCCTAACTCCTAGCAGAATCTAAGCTACACATAGTAGACTCTCAGCTTTTTATGGAATAAGTGATAAAGAGATGACACTGTACTTGAGGTATACTGAGACACTTTCACATTTCAACGTCTCTGAAATTGGGAGGCACCTGAACAATCACTGTTGGCTAGATGGGATTTACATTTGCTTCTGTCTCTGCCAGTCACCTAGAGAAGTTACCAACCTGAGACACAGTTGAAAGTCTCTGCTTAATGGGTTTATGTATCACATTTATAGCATGAATTTACTCTGAAAACTTGTTGACTGATGCTTATGTTTTAAACCACAAGAGATTTCTTTTTCTACCTATAGTGCTAAGATTGAGTGTGCAAATTACATTGCCTACCTTTTCTCTATAATTGATTTAAAGAACTTCAGCTTTATGAGGGGGCCTCCTATTGGACTTCTTTTGGTCTTTCTTTCTTTCTTAGTGGCACATAAGATAGCTTATAATAATTGATAACATTTTATATTTGATTAAATATGGTATATTTCATTTACGAAGATCTTTGGTGGGAGCTGGGGAACAAGCTAAATATATCTTACTAGGTGTGCGTTCATTCTGAAATATATGTAACTTGATTTGAAACTCAAATGCTAATTTTCATCAACATATGCCGTTTATTCCAACTTAGGCTGGCCGTCTAGATGAACAACTACCCAAGCAAATTCCTTTCACCATCCTCTCAGGAGATCAAGGTTTTCTGGAGCTAGAAAATCAATTTAAGAAGACTCAGAGGCCAGCACATATACTAAACCCTCACCACTTAGAGGGAGATATGATGTGTGCCTTGTTAAATAGCATATCTGATACCACCAAAGGTATGCAGCTGCAGTCACAGTGCAGACCATCCAAGAGGAGGAGACTTCACTGCTGAGAGAAACCAATAAACTGCTGTCCACTAGTGTACTGTTGGCTGCTCACTAAACATCATGCTCTCATACTTCTATCTTATTTATTTTTCCTTATCTCACTTTCATTCTTTAGTGTTTTAAAAGAGGATGAATTTATAATTTTCTGGAATATTTTTGATCTAAGAGACAAACTCGATATTAATGTATATAACATATATTCATGGTATGAAATAATGTTAGTACAATTTTGTAAACCTCAGAATCCAGATCTTCACTTTGTTTCTGAAATTCCAAATTCATCTTTAATTTTTCAGAAAGGAAAGTCTTACAGGTGAAACCAGAAAGCAATAAATACTAATATGGCAGTACCACACTCTCCACCCCTCCTCCCCCCAAAATAAGACCATTTAAGAGGTTAACAATGACAAAAGTGAAGCCTCGAAAAATCTTTAGTTCCTTAGAAAGAGTAGGTACTTCTTATCTTATTCCTGGGACTTAACACACCCTGCTCTACCTTTCTGAGGTTGTTCAAAGAAAGACAGTACTGATGCCCAATTTCACTAACCAGTATTTAAGAAAGAATGTCATTCTAGGGATTCAGAAAGATTTATTTTAGTATTGAATTTTATCTTTCCATTCTGTAATTTTTGTTTTCATTCACTTGTTTTTTCTCTCTGTGGCTTTTTTTTCTTTAGAATCTCTTTTTCTTTCACTTTTTTGCCATCCTTTTCCCAGTCTTTAACTTTTATTCAATATTCTTTAAAATACTTAACTTTTTTCATTTTCCACCATAGGCCAGCCCCCTTTTTCTTCTCTTTTGCTGATGCTTTTGGGAACATTTCTTATGCAATTTAGAATGTGAAACCTGTATGAATTTGCCTTTATTTCAACTTTATTTGGAATGAGAGCTGCATATGAGTAGATCTGCATGGGTATATCAGGGTTGGAGGTGAGAGACTAGGTTATTGTTAAATCAGTCATAATCAGTGCTCTTTTGAACTTACTGCTCTCTGGGGGTACATGTGTACCTTATTCTGAATTTTTATGAAATGCGGAGATCATGCAGTGCATAAAGAAGGGCATAGACTTTGATTCAAATGCTGACGTTGCTGCTTCCTAGCTGTAATTTTAGTTAAGTTACTTTTTCTGAGTCTCACTTTTCATATCTTTAAGGTTGTAAGAATTAGTAATATGTATAAAGTATCTAGCACAGCATATAAAGCACTGTATGTGCTCAGTAAATAGCAGCTGTTTTTTTTATTACTAATGTAAATATGGTTCCTAGCCACTAGGTAATTTTTTTTTTTTTACTTTCCAATTTTTTTTTCGTGGTAAAATACACATAAGTTTACCATCTTAACTATTCTGAAGTGTACAGTTCAGTGGTATTAACTACATTTATGTTGTTGCGTAGCCATGATCATCCATCCTCAGAATTATTCTCATCTTGCAAAACTGAAACTTGGTACCCATTAAATAATAACTCCCCATTCCTTCTTCCCCCAAGGCTCTGACAACCACCATTCTACTTTCTGTCTCTGTTTTTAACTACGCTTAGTACCTCATATAAGTGAAATACAGCATTTGTCTTTCTGTGACTGGCTTATTTCACTTAGCATAATGTCCTCAAGTTTCATTTATATTATAACATGTAAGAATTTCCTTCAGTTTTAAGGCTGAATAATATTCTATTCTGTGTATATACCCCATTTTGCTCATCCATATATCCATCCATGGATACTTGGCTTGTAACCATGTTTTAGCTACTGTGAATAATACTGCTATGAAGATAGGTATATAAATATCTCTTTTGAGATCCTGCTTTCAATTCTTTTGAGTACATACCCAGAAATGGAATTGTGAATCATGTGGTAATTCTATCTTTAAGTTTTTGAGAAACTTCCATGGTGACTTCCACAGGAATGGCACCATTTTACTTACACTCCCACCAACAGTGCATCAGGGTCTCAATTTCTCTACATACTTGCCAGCATTTGTTATTTTCTGGTTGTATATGTGGTTTCTAGTAGCCATGCTAATAGGTATCTCAGTATTGATTTGCATTTCCCTAATGATTAGCAATGTTGAGCGTCTTTTTATGTGCTGTGCCCATTGCATTTTAAAAATAATGGAAATTATTAAGTGGCTAAAGAAATATAGAATTCTTAAATCATGGTATTTTATTTAGATTTAAAGACACTTTTGCAATTCTAAAATACAGAAAAAGTTTTCTGGCTCATATTCATATTCAGTTATCTGATTTAAGGCAAATTTTTTTTCTTCATGGTAGGAAGACTTAAAGACATTAAACTGCCTGGTAGCAAACTTTATATAGTGGTCCACCCTTATCTGCAGGTGATACATTCTAAGACTGCCAGTAGGTGTCTGAAACCGCGATAATATCAAATTCTATAGATATAATGTTTTTTTCCTTTACATACATTTTCACTTAAAGAAAGCGCTTTATGGCTTCTCTTTGGCATATCCAAATCGCCAACATTGCTACTCTTGTGCTTTGGGGACATTATTAAGTACAATAAGGGTTACTTCAACACAGGCATTATAGGTTACTGTGATAGTCATTCTGATAACTGAGACAGCTTTCGAGTAAGGGGCAGATGGCATGTACAGTTGATTCTTGCACAACTTGGGGTTAAGAGTGCTAACCTCTCGCACAGGTGAAAATCTATGTATTACTACAGTCAGTCGGTCCTCTGAATACACAGATTCCCAACCATGGAGTAGACCCTTCAACAACATGAGTTTGAACTGTGGCTCAGTTGAAAAAATAAGTGGACCCACACCATTTAAACCTGTGTTGCCCAAGGATCAAGTGTACAGCGTGGATACACTGGACAAAGGAATGATTCATGTCCTGGGTGGGATGGAACCGGACAACATGAGATTTCATCATGCTACTCAGAACAGTGCACAATTTAAAACTTATGAATTGTTTACTTCTAGTATTTTCCATTTAATATTTTTGGACTATGGCATGTAACTGAAACCACAAAAAGTGAAACTGCAGATAAGGGTAGGACTACTGTAGTAAGAAAATCAAGAATAATCACTTTCTCGGTTAACTTTATTCCATTACCTTTCCTAACAAATGGCTTTGTGAATAGTAGAGTAATAGTTTCTTTTAAGGAGTGTATTGAGACTTAGAAAATCTCTCAATGTCCATAAATACTATATCTTATTGGGCCTTTAGGGTAATTTTGGTTACCATAAGAATGCCAGGATAGCTCCTTTCCTCTCACTTAGCTCAGTGTTCCTAGCTTCAGATTTGACCACTAGATAGTTTCTTAAGGAACTGTGGTTTTTGGTAGGGAGTCAGTGGATCTTTTTAAGAATCTGGCAAAAGCTTTCTATGGCTCTTTCCCTAAAAATGAACATGTATATACAATATCACTTACAGTTTCAGGGAATTTGTGATCTCAAACTCTCTTTGGTACAAAAGTTCATACTATAAGTAACATACAGTAGAAGTTCTCTCATATTTATTATTTTAAAAGAAACCTGGTGATTTTTCCAGTTTTAAAAATCACTGTTATATAGCCAAATGATACAAGCTTGAACCTATTATTTTTCTCAGACTTTTCAGAAATTTCTCATTATTAGGACTAAAAAAAATTTTTTTTTTTTTTTTTTTGGACAGGAGCTTCCTATATAAACAAGAAGAATCTATTGAATAGTGTCATAGGAATCAATGATCATATGGTATTTTACACTCTGAGAATTTAATCTTTTACTGATTTTTCAGTTAATTATAAGTTTTTTCAGGAGGTACTTGTCTCAGTAGAAACAGAGTATTTGGAATTGCTGTTTTCATATACAGATGTGTTGTCATTTGGCCATAGGTATTACCTTTTTGGTTGGTAGAAAGGAGACAGGTAGTTAAGTAGCTTTACTACTGGTACTTTTTTAGATTTCTGACTTGGTTAGTTAGGCTAAATCGGTTATTCTTTGCAGCGAGGTGAGCCTTTAAACTAATTTTGAGATTTAAATGTGTCATGGTTTTTGCCCTATAAAATCTCTCTCCCCTTAAGCATCAGGGTTCCAGCACAAACATTTTTATTACAGCTAAGTTATATAAATATTTATATCTTTATAGAGATATTTAAAAATATTAATGCCTTAATTGACACCCTTGGCCCCCTTATCTTTCATCAATTCTATTTTATAATGTATTCACCCTCACCTTTTTAAAACTTGTCAAGAAACATGGTTCCTTTCTAGGAATCCTAATCAGAGAAGCCAGATAGAGACTCTTTTTCTTAGACCTTTTACATTTTATTTACAAATATATGTGCATTCTAACTCAAGCCTAATGTTTCAAAGATGCACATATAACTTGTTACTTAAACATTTTAAAGAAAAGAAAGGACTTATTGAGGTCTCACTATGTGTCAGCCAACCATGCTAGCTGTTTTCTATATTCCTAGTGTTTAAAGATGTTTAAAGAACTTACACATTTTATTTAATTCTCTTTGCAACACTGAGGTAGCAAGTGTTACATTACCCTATTTTATAGATGAGAAGCAGAGGTCTAGAAAGGTTAAAATAAGCTACCTGTAGCCACACAAGTGTTTTTTATTTTTTTTCAGTATCACTGACAGAAACACCTGATTTTATGACGTAGATAGAATCCAGTGTGAATTATTGTCTCTAATCATATCCTTGAAGAGTGAAGATAATGAGAGCCATTCTGCTGCAGTCTAATGACATTTGCAGAATCCATGTTACAGATACCAAATATGAGAGTTTTAAAAAAATAGCATTCAGAAAGATAGGGTTGTTGTTGGTTTTTTTTTGGATTTATTTTATTTTCAGAAGATAAAAAGATTTGATTGTGGGTCATGGTACTTTAAAAAGTAGGCTGATCATATGTGAAACATAGCCAAGGAAAGTGATTAACTTTGTAAGATCCCTAGGATCTTTTGTGTAATTAAACAAGCCCCATTTTTTTCTGACTGTAAAATTACAGTCTCAGTATGGTGAGCACAAACTGAGTTAAAGGAACCATGCAAGCACCATTTTTCATTTACCTTGTGTGACATTGCATCCTCCTTGTAATACGTTCTCCATAAGAGGAAATAAATATGCTTCTTGTTTTTACTACAGTGACCATACATTTTAAGGGCTTTTTGTTTGTTTTTACTTTCCAGAGTGTTGGGTTATTGTATCTACCTAGCCATATTCCTTGATAACTGAATTTCTGAGTTACTATTTTCCACTACTTAATTGGTGACAGCTGTAGCTTATATAAACAATTCTGTGGGTTCTTAGTGATCTGTTTATGTGATAGAACTTGACCATATCTTGTAGTTTAGTTGAAGAACATTAACTCGATTAATATAAGATTTTCTTTTTGGGGTTTTTATTTGTTTGCATGTCAATTTTAATAGGTTCAAAATGATTTCATGTCTCCTCAGAAATATTAGAAGTATGTAAGGTGAGATATAGATGGGAGTCAAATTAATATTTCTTCCTTATGAAATCCTAGATTGCAAAAATGTGTACTTTTGTTATTAAATGATTTAAGTGACTAAAATACAAAATATTAAAATTTTATAGTTTAATACCATTAGCATGAGTACTAATGCTAAATCATTTTTCTTTAATATTTTGAAAAATTTTATTAAATGTTTTGGGGTGACATTGGTTAATAAAATTACATAAGTTTCAAATGTACAAGTCAACAATACGTCACATGTATATTGTGTTCACCACCCAGAGTTAAATTCCTTTCACCACCATCTATTTGACTGCCTTTACCCTGATCTACCTCCCCTCCCCACCTAAGATTTTGTTTTTAAAGACACAGTTTTGTATATTCAGTTATTTATAGTTCTTAAGTAAATTAAACATCCTCTTTGCAGTTTTATATAAAGCATTAACTTACCTAGAATATTTTTTCTTAGGTAATGCAAGGATGAACTTACTGTTATATATTAGTGAATCCAAATTGACAACAGATTTTACTGTGTGTCAAGATAATTTTTGTTGAATCTGAACACTCTCCTTGAACTGTCTGGTTTATGGGCCTAGGACTTTGTTGCATCTCTTTGGTTTGTGTCTTTGTTTTGGAATGAATGAGAGACATTAAATATAGTTGGTATCTATATATAGAATCATACCAATTACACAGATTTTAAAAGTCTTCTTAAAGATTGAGTATAAAAGTTCACCCATGCTATTATATCTATTTGACTTATATTCAGTTATTTAAATCCTGATTCAGTCACTCTGTGTGTATGTGTGTATGTGTGTGTGTATATATAAAATATATATACACTGATAGTACCATGGTTCAAATTTTAAATGACTTTTGTAATACCTGGTCAGTCATGTCATTTTTACAAAGCCTTAGGTCTCTCATTATGAAAGCACGTAAGACATCAGGTAAGTGAGTTTGTGCCATGCAGAGGCATTGTTAATTTAATCCTATGGTTTCTATAGAGATTAATGCATATGATTTTCAAAATACAGGAGAATTTTATCTGTCACCATTTTTTAAAATTTTAAGATGATTTTATGCAAATGAAACTTTGGAGTTTATTTGCTAGATCCAAATAAACATACTAGGTTTTAAAATTTTTCAATTTTTTTAAATACTAGAATTTTCTGTTTCCTCAATGTTATATTAAAATAACTTTTTCAAATAATGTTTTTGAATATAGAGTTAAAATCGAATTGTCTGTTTCATTAGTTTTTATTTTTCTCGAATTAAGTAATTTGGTAATCATTTAAAAAAAAAACTGAAGGGAAAGTGGTGTACTACTTACTAATGAATTGTAATTAGTAAGCTTGAGTATGAGAATTGAGTCATTGAAAATATTGGCACAATAACTTTTTTCAGAAATACATTTGCATTTATTGATTCTGCCTTACAGAATGTGACAGTGATGATAACCTGGGTATAAAAAGTACTCCAATAGAAGAAGAATTCAGATCCACAGAAGGTAACCTAATGGAATTAATCTTTTCCCTACTTGACTATATCTTTATTTAAAAAAAATTTCCCCTCTCACCTGTTCATCCCTTCTACTCTCCCTACCCCTGAGTTTAAAAAAAAAAAAAATTGTATCCTCTTTCAAAGGACAGTTTGCATATAAGATGATTTAGAGATGATACCAGTTTAGGAAGCTAGATCAGAAATTAGCCAGTTATGGCCCTTGGACCAAATCCAGTCCACCACCTGGTTTTGTAAATAAAGTTTTAAGTATTGACTGTCTTGTTGCTTTCACATTGCAAGAGAAGGGTGAATAGTTGTGACACAACAGTATATAGACTCTCCTACCTCTCCAAGCCTAAAATAATTATTTTCTGACTTTTTGCCAAAAAAGTCAGCTAACTCCTTGACTAGAAGATTTTGTTATCCTAATTTTGAGTATTAAGAAGATTAAAAGTTATACAGTGGAACTATGAAAGCAAGCACGTATATCTAAATATTAATGGGTGGTTTCTGTAAATCAAAATTTTTTCCCTCTTTGAAAAGGAAAATTACATATCTTCTCCCATAAGTTTTAAAGAACTTTATGTATTACTTCACAACAAATAATTGGCTATACCACTATATTGTTGTGTCATATGCTCATTTTTTTTCCTTTGGTTTTTCCATAAAAGATCATTCTTTTTAATAACCATGGGAAAAAAATGAAACAATGGATTTTAGAAAATACTTTCTGCTTTACTGAAGAGGTTAAAACCATTAAATTGGCATCTTTGGCATAAAGGACAAAAGTAGGAGTCATAACATATATTCCAATATAGTATTTGTTGTTAGAGATTTGAGAGTGGGAATGTGGAGACTAGAGGGGAGAAAAATGTGGCTAAACAAACAAACAGAATGGCCAAGCTGATTTGTTTTCTGCGTATTTGTTTGACCTCTCATATAATGAAATTAGTTTGACCAAGAGCATACTAGAGCTTTATGCTATTAGGAGTTTGGGAATTTCAGTCTGGCAGTAGAATTGATTCATCTATTCAAAGAAGTAGAAAACTCTAATCTTTCTCTCTTATAGCCAGAATCTACTGTTTAAACAAAGTTGGCAGTAAACCTACAGCCTAATTGGAAGCAAGTTTTTTGACAAACTTGTTTTCCCCAACATGGGCTTTCAAGGTTTAGCACAATGCTTAGCAGCTACATAATGATGAGTTAAACAAATGAAAGAACTTTTGTAAGTTTTAAACACTGCCAGCTAAGTTGTCTATCAAGGCCACCAAAAGATAAACAACATTGAGCATCTAAGTAGTTAAGACTTTGCAACCTTTATTTGCCACCCATGACTAATCCCATGGAAAATGCCAGACAAAATTATAACTTTTAAATAACCACACTTGGGAAGCCTTCACAATTTTATGGGTTCCCTAGCTAACCCAGGAAATCTGAGATGTGTATAACTGAATATATACCAGAATTCCTACCATTTTATTATCTATATAACATTTTATAGTTTGGAAATTTGGAGAGGTTTTATATTTTTGTGATTCTTTAGTTTGGAAAAAGGATTACTGTTAAAGGATTCAAGAGTTTAGACTTTTAACTAGTTATCTTATGAGATAAGGCATTAGAATTAATGCCTTAATTCTAAGAAAAATCAAAGGAGTATTATGTGTGTGTTTTCTTTCATTTCCTGATGCTTGATATAAAATAAGAGTGAGAAGCACACAGGATTCCTTATAAGTTAAGGAATCTGGTCTCTGCACTTCCTTTAAAACCCTTTCTCCCCACCCCCCGCCCCCGCCTTTTACCCAACAAGATCTAGCTCAAATATCATCTCCTAGTTGAATCATATATATTGCCATTCTTGTAGGCAATTTTGTATGGTCAGTGTCTCTCCTAGATTTTTCATCTTTAAAAAGAGACCTAACCACTGCCTCTAGGCTCCCTCTGTATCATACCAAGTAGCATTATGAAATTTGTCCATGTCTCTCATTTTCACTGGACTGTGAGCAACTCAAGGACAAGGATCATGTTTTATCTTTATTTCAACAGCACGTAGCACAGTGTTTGGCACTAAATAATTGTTTATTGAATGAATAAGCTTTAATAACAAACTTAAAACATGTTAGAGCTACCAAGACTCATCTCTGTATAACTGGATAAGGGAAATTAAAACAGAAACCATTTGGCTGGGAGAATATTGGATGATTTTGTTGACCCTGCACCATGAAAGCAAAGTGATGTTTTATTCCAGACCTAATGGCAAAACTCAAAAAATTGAAATAACTTCTCAAGTCTCTCTTCCTTCCTTCTCTTCCCTTCCCAACACGACACTGTAAATGCCTGACAAATAGTAAAAGTCAGGATAAATTTGCACGTGGCATTTTGTCTTGGGAAAAGGTAGATTCCTTTATCTGCCCTGCCTACTCCCCCTCACCTGGTAGATGTTGGCACCTCATATGAGTTTGGATTTTATAAGTCTACTTTAGTCTCTATAGGCCAATCTCAGACTCTAACTACCCAGGCCAATCATAAAGTTCTAATATCATCTATTTTGTATACCAGATGTGAAGTAGAGCCCACATGGTGTGGTGGTAAAGAGTATAGACTTTAGATTTGGACTGCCTAGGTTAAAACTCAGCTCTTTAACCCAGGTTAAAGAAAGCAAATGACAAACATGGACCAGAGCAGAGAGAATGCTGGTGTTTATGAATTTACCAACTGCACTTTCCACCAACAAATGCAATTTTCAAAGACATGACTTCAAATCTTGCACTCAAGGCTGGTGGGTCAGATTTAGCACTCAACTAGAGAGCAAGTCCAGTTTCTTGAGGACAGATAAATTGGAATATAAGTTGGTTGTCCTTACTTATTGTTGACATGTAGATATCCACATGAAGAAATTAAAAACTAGAAAATTAACATCTGTCTAGTGGTGCTGATATAGAGGAAGAGAGAGAAGAGATCAAAAACAGTGATAGTTACATTTCTTATTTTATATTAGCAAACTCTGGTAGATGTTGGCACCTCATATGAGTTTGGATATTATAAGTCTACTTTCCGAGGGAAGCATTAATTCTGTTTAAATTTAACTCCTACTCCACACTTGCACCCATGTAACTAAATGTGACTGAAACAAAACACAACCATATTGACGAATCTCACTTTAAATTCATGACACTGACCTGAAGGGGCCCTTAGTGGTGATGGTATTCTGCTTCCCTAGTCCTTTCACTCTTCCACTCTTCCCACCTTATCTTCTCTCTAAACCTTCAACATACCCCAACCCATCCCTTTTCTCAGCCATCGCCTTCACTTCCTATTTCACTGAGGAAAAGAAAGCATGGGAGGCTCCCACTACCACATCTCCTTACTTCCTGTATTGGGGCCCATTTCTCTCCCTTCTTCCTATTACTGTGGATGAACTCTTCTCCTCCTGGTTAGGTCATCCCTTCTGCTTACATTCTGTATCCCATCTCATCTTGTGTACTTAAGGAAATCAGTCCAGCAGTTCTCCCTTCTCGCTCTTGCGGTGTCATTTTTTCCCTTATCTCCTGGATCTTTCCATAAACATACATACATATTGTTCCAGAGTTGATCACACTCCTTCAAACACGTTCCTCATCTGGCTTCCAGAACACCCCACTCTCCTGGTTTTCCTCCTACCTCACTGGCTGTTCTCTCTCATTCTCTTTTGCTGGTTCCTCCTCTCCTCAATCTAGGTCCCAGTCTTGGAACTCTTCTCTGTCTATACTCACTGTCTCAGTGATTCATCCAGTCTCAGGATTGTCAGTATCATCTGTGAGCTGACAACTCCCTCATTTCTCTCTCTAGCCCAGTTTTCTACCCTAAACTCCAGACTTAATACTCAGTGGCCTACTTGACATCTCTGCCTTGTTGTTTAATGGTCATCTTCGATTTTACAAGTCCAAACTGAGCTCCTGCTCGCCCTCCAACTCCAAACTGAGCTCCTGCTCGCCCTCCAACTCCCTCCTAGTCTTCCTTTCAGCATCTCAGGCTTGAAACTCAAGAGTCATCCTTGAGGCCTCTCTTTTGCTCATTCCTTACATCCATTCAATCAGCAGATCCTCCAGCTCTTTCTTCAAAAGAGATCCAGAGTATAATTATTCCTCACCACCTCTACTGTTTCACCCACCTCAGCTACCTCATTATTTACCTAGATTACAGCAGAAGCTTCCCAAATGTTCTCCTGATGTTTCCTCTTGCCAGTCCTCATTTGATTCTTAACCTGGTGTTCTAAGACACTTCTGTATGCATGCCTTCCCATCTCACTGAGGGAAAACAAGTTTTTAAATTTGCCTCTACCACCCCTCTGATATTTCTTCCTACTGGCCTTAACCTTCCAGCTCCCCTGACACCTTGCTGGTCCTTGAGTTCATCAATTCCACACCTGCTTAGGGCTCTATACTAGCTGTTCTTTCTGCCCAGGTCTCTGTGTGGCTCACCCTCTCTCGCCTTCAGGTCTTTATTTAGGTGGCATCTTCTGAGTGAGAACTTCCCTGATAGCTCTGTGACCACTGCAGCCCCCTGCTCTTCCTTTTCTTCCCCCCTGCTTTTAATTTCCTCCTTACCATTTACCACTATCTAATGAATTACATATTTTAGTGTTGTTTTCTGTACTCTGCCACCCACATAAACTCCATAAGAGCAAAGATACTTATCTGCTTTGTTCCCTTCTGTCTGTGCCCAAAATGGTGCGTAAAACAGTACCTGACAGATTTTAGTGCAGAACTAGTTTTTGAATGAATATGAGTTGAATCTTGAAATTTTAGACTCTGCAGAGCATGGGCCAGCCTCTAGAAGAGATGACTTTCCCAGGTGTAATAGCCCATGAGGCCTCTTAATTCAAAGAAGCACAGTCAGAAAGGAA
Source organism: Rousettus aegyptiacus (assembly GCF_014176215.1). NCBI lineage: Eukaryota > Metazoa > Chordata > Mammalia > Chiroptera > Pteropodidae > Rousettus > Rousettus aegyptiacus. The sequence goes on from NW_023416284.1 coordinate 110,471,963, forward strand.
GTAAGCCAGAAAAAAAAAAATTGAAAGAAAATACTTTCTCTACAGTTTTTGTGTTTTTCTGAAAATCGAATACTTTTATATTGTGATTTTATTTTTAGAATGACTAAGGTATTTTAATATTTGTGTATTACTACCTACCTTTATTCTCCCCAAATGGTTTATAAAACTTTGATAATTATTAGATTTTATTTTACAATTCATAGCTCCAGATTAAAATTCCTGTATACTTGGGAAAAACATTACAGTCTCACCTCAAAACAAAAAATCAGCCTCTATTTCTGCCTCCTGGGACACTCACAGAGAGAGGAAAAATAATTCTATGCCTTTTTCCCATGTGGTCTTCTGTTTGTTGATCAGCTGTAGAATTTCTTGGCCACGTCCTTGCCCTCTTAGCAAAGCGTGAGGTCTAGGAGGGATGCAGGCCCTGTTGGGAAGTTGTGTTTATTTTTGTAGAATAAGAAACAAGAACTCATTGGCCTCCTTGCACAAAAGTATCATGATAGGAGGTAAGAGCCACTTTAAAGATCTAGCTTCCCTGGACTTTGAGATCCAAAATGGTAGTACTAGTAAGTGTTCAATATTTTTTGTTGAAAGGGAAAGTAACATTTACCAGAATTAAGAATAGTTTTATTTGTTTTTAGCTTTGTTTGCCTATGTTCACCACCCATTAAATCAAATATATGTTTGCACTTAACCAAGGGACAGTGAGACTCTGAATAAGGGAGGAGGGCTAGGAGGGTAATTATCTATTCTCATAGTTGCAAGCTTCTACGTGCTGTAACCTAGTATTCATAACTAGACTATTAGCTAGAAATCATTTCTTTCCTTTATTTCTTCCTTTTGTTTTTCATACGATTGCACAAGTAAATAGCTATGATCTAATATTTGAATATCCAGGACTTCAATCTTAGGTACAAATTCTTCTCTAACAGTTAATTGTAGGAAAGAAATCTTTTCCTTGGTAAGTAATATATCTTTAAACAACCTACAAATGAGTCATAAGCTCCCTAGACTTCAGCAGGAGATTTACTCCTGAAGTCTTCAGAACAGAGCTATCAATATGTAATTTCTTTATAAATATGTAACCCAGTAAAACAGTTAATGAATATATGATAAAGTTTAAAAGTCCCTTAAATGATTTGCTGAACTGAACTTTGAATTAAGGAGTTCACTCAGATTGTCACTATAACAAGACAAACAGGTAAAGAAAACAGTTTGGGGTGATGAAGGGAAGTGTCGTTTTAATGTGTTGGTCTGTTTAACTGTTTATATATCACTATCCATGTCTAAAATAATAACTCATAGATTACAGAATTATTATCAAATTACCTACTTTGAATATCCAGTGAATACAGATACTTCAATTAATTTTTTCACAATATTGGTTTGTTAGATTAAATCAACAAGTTCTTTTGCTTTTAAGTAAATAAAAGAAAAATAAAGTCAAGTCAAATGATGTTAAAAACTATTGAAAGAATGACAAAAGCATATTTAGGGATTTTTAGGACTCATAAGGGTGCTTCCTAAAGTAGGAAGGAATGTCTTTGGATTCTGTAACTTCTTAGATTAGCTCCTATATTAAAACCCACATCGTATGGTAACACATTATTTCCTGGAAAAACAGTAAAGAAGAACATTTATTTAGAACAGCATTTGGCACCATTTTACATCCAGTTGCTCAAGCAAAACTTGAGGCACTCATCCTAATTCCTCTTTCTCCCTCACTTCTCACATTCAGTCCCTCAGCAAGTCCTTTGTTTATATATGAAAAACAAAAAAACCTCAGCTCTCCTGCTTACAAGTTACATAATTTGGGGCAGGGTACTTCACTGTGTGCCAGTGTCCTCATTTTAAAAATGAGAATACCGCTATACCTACTTTAATAGAATATCCACATAGTTACTTTTCCAGTGACCTTCATTCTCTCCTAGAGATTAGAGTTTCCATCTGGTTTCATTTTTCTTCAGCCTAAAGAATTTCCTTCAGTTTTATGTAGTGCAGTTTTGTTAATGATTAATATCCTTGTTTTGTTTAAATCTTTATTTTGTCTTTAATTTTGAAGGACAATTTCTCTGGCTTTAGGATTCTGGTTGACTAATATTTTTTCCTTAAGCACTTTTAAGATGTCATTCCATTGTCTTCTGGCTTTTATTGTCATGATAAGTTACCATAATTTGCATTATTGTTCCCCTGTGTGTAATGTGTCATATTTTTTCCTCATGCTGTTTTCACATTTCCTCTTCGTCCTTGGATTTCAGCAGTTTTGATAATGTCCCTAGATGTAGCTATCTTTGTATTTATCCTCCTTGTGCTTCTCTTAGTTCCTTGTATCCCCCAGTTTTAGAAATTTCCAGTCATTATTTCTTCACAATTTTTTGCCTCACTTTTTGTTTCCTTTTTTTTTTGTTTTAGGGAGCTTAAATTTATCCATATGTTTGTTCATTTTCTTTCGATCTTTTTTCTCTGTTTTTCATATTGGATAATTTCTATTGTTCAACCTTCAAGTTTATCGACCCTTTTTTCTGCTACCTTTATCGTTAAACTCAATGAGTTTTCCATTTCAAATACTGTATTTCAGTTGTAGAATTTCTATTTAGTTGTTTTTTTATAATATTAATTTCTCTGTTGAGGTTTCATATCCATTCATTCTTAAGTCCTTCAAAATGTAACTTTTCTAAAATCCTTTTCTGCTAATTCTAACAGCTTGATTATCTTGGGGTTTAGTTCTTATTGACTGCTTTTCCTCTGACTATGGGTCACATTTCTTGTTTCTTGCAAGTCAAGTGATTTTTGATGTATACTGTATGTTGTGGATGTATATTACAGATTCTCTGGATTTTGTTACCTTCATCTGAGGAATGTTGGTTGTTTTTTTTTTTCCTTGGAGGCACATAACATGCTAGACTCAAACTCCAAACTGCCGTCTTCAATTTTAGCAGGCAACAGCTAAAATTGCTTACTTCTTTTAGCTTTTCAACTGTTGCTCTTCACTGAGATTCTTTGATCTTATCCTGTATATGTACAGTTCAGAAATCAGCCCAGGATTTATAGATTTGGAAGCTCCCCATCTGTTGCTTTCTCACTTCTGCTGAGATCCCTTTCTTTCCCGTACCCCCCCCCCCCCCTGACACATACACATACTCCACTCCACTTTCCCGCTTCTCTGACAGAGTCAGATTTTGTCTTTGACTCCTCAAGCCACGTAGAATTTGGCTTTCAGGGTGAAGTTCTGCCATCTTGTTACACAGTTACTTCCCCTGCACTCCTTCCCAAAGGTTAGTAACCACTGTTAAGTTTTAAAACACTAGTCTAGTAGTGATTTATTTTGAACTTTATCTAAATAGGATAATATAATAAACCATCACTGCCCATTAGAATTTTCTGTGATGATGAAAATGTTCTATATCTGTAGCAGTATGGCAGCTAATAGTTAAATTGGCTATTATGCAGTTGAAATGCGGCTTGACTAAGGAACTTAATCTTAAATTTTATTTAAATTAATAGCCACATATAGTCAATGTCCATGATATTGGACAGCACAGGCATGGTATTCTTTTGTTTCTGGTTGCCTGCCTGAGAGAAGAAGAGAGGGAGTGGGGGGGAGGGAGGGAGAATTTTATTGGTCCTGGGGAAAGGTTGGTTGGTGCCTCCTGCTAAGGGTGCCACAAGCTTTCACTATTTCCCACTGCCATGGATGGGTAGGTTCATGTGCTTGGAGGAGATCAGGAAGGCCTTGAGCTTGGGTGGGACACTGAGGTGAGCCACGTAGGCAAGAGCAGAAGGAAAGAGTCCAGGCAGCTGGGGGCCAGGACCTGGTGATTCAGCAGCAAGTCCAGCAGGTTGTAGTCGGGGAAGGAGATCTGATTGCCCACGATGAAGGCCTGCCCCCCCCCCCCCCGTGGTCTGGGACAGCAGGATCCCAAAAGAATTCAGGTGACCTGGCAGCTCCTTCTAATAGTCCTCCTTGCCCGCCTTGTAGTTGGTGTAGATGAGGGTGACATATTTACAGCGGAGGTCTTCCACGCTGTCATTCACCATATCCATCAGGGCTACTTCTTGCTGGTCCTTCCCATACAGCCCGAGTGTGCAGGATGGCATTGGACTGGTGAGGTCTCCATCCTGGAACTTGGGGACCTGCGTGTATAGACAGCAGGCCTTGAGAGGGCCCTGCAGCCAAGTCTTCTTAGTCACCACTTCCTCCTTCCAACTCTGGCCCTGGTCAGCTAGCAGCATACGCATAACCTCACAGTGCCCTTGAACAGGGAAGTAGACGGTGGCATGGTTGCGGTGTAGACTAAGATGGCGGTGGCAAAGAGTGCCCAGGCAACCTTATTCTACAGATTCAGCCAGATGTTAGTTAGCATGTGGTTTTAATTTGTTCATTTCCAATACTTGTATAATATTATATTTTTATGTATATATCACCATTTATTTATAGATATTTGGTTTCTACTTTGTGGCTCCTACAACTGATTTTATATGAACATTCTCCTGTCTCTTGTTGATGGACATATGTCCACATTTCTGGGAATATATACTTAGGAGTTGCTTCTGTTCATCTTTAGTAAGTAATACCAAATTGTTTTTCTAAAGTGGTTATTCCAATTTCTTTCATTCCAATAGTGTATATGAGTTCCCATCGATCTACATCTTTACTAATCATTGAAAAAAATTTTTTCATTTTAGCTAGTGATGAGTATGAACTAGTATTTTTTTTGTAGTTTTAATTTACATTTTTCTGATGATTGAGATTTATTGACCATTTTGACAATCTTTTGTCAGTGCCTTTTCAAATTTCTTGACAAGATTTTTTACATTTATCTTTTTATTGATTTTTCTGGGCTGAAAATCTTTCAGTTCTGAGTATGGATTCCATGTACTGTGAATATTTTCTCCCACTCCATGGCTTGCCTTTTTGCTCATTTAATGGTGTCTTTTGATGAATACAAGTAATTTTAATGCATTCCAAATTCCCTTTTCTATAATGTTTTTGTATGTTTGTGACCCACCACCATTTGTTAAATTAGAAAGACCATCTTTCTTCCCCATGCTGCAGTGCTACCTTTGGCAAAAATCAGATTTCCTTATATGCATGGGTCTGTTTCTGAGATATCTATGCTGTTCCTTTCATCTGTTCATCTATTCTTGCACTAGTGCCACACTTAATTTCTGTAACTTTATAATAAGTTTTCATATCTTTACAAATCTTGTCAGCTTATTCTTCTTTACTAAGAGCATCTTGCCTTTTCTTTGTATTTCTTCATCTCTTTGAATTCATCTTAGGGCAAATCATGGACCTAGAATCTAGCTTTAACTTAAACACATAGTATGTACTAGCTTGAATTATTTTAAATTACAGGCAACACCAGCGCCCCAGTCCATAGGAAGGTACAGTTGCATCTTAGAGGAATCACTGGTCCTATAAACCAAGTAGGCTCTGAGAGACTGCAGACTGAATGGGATGAAATGAATGTGGTGTAAGAAGCTAGTGAAGGCCAAGAATTGACACCTAATTCTACCCTCCTTCTGTATCATTCTTAGGGAGGAAACAGAGAAAGATGTGTGAACTCAAAAATAGTCTGTCTTGTTCACTGTTGTATTTCTGTGCCTGATACACAGTGGACATTCAATAAATATTTGTTAAATGAGTATGTATGTGTATGTATGCTTCTCAGAAGATTATTACATAGCCATGAGTTTCACTTTGCCTTAGATGCTAGAAAGCTTAAAACTAAAATGTTAATAGTCTGAGATTTTGCCATTTCATGGTTTTGCCTCTTTCTATTTCTGTTTTTTTGTTTTGTTTTGTTTTGTTTTGTTTTTTGTTTATATGCATTACCTTAAGTCTTTTTGGAAATAAGTGCATAGATTTTTTTTTTTAATGTTGAATTTTGTGATTACCTATCAGTGATTCTAGAAGTTTGTTCAGTCTGCATCCCTAAATGGAAATAATTTATAAGTTCTTAGCACATTAAGTTCATATATACTATAATTCAGTCTGAGTTTATATCCAAAATCTTCATATTTTATGATGGAGAAACTGCCAAGTTATCCTAATTTTCTCCATTTTTATTTTTCTTCTTGAAAAGATGGATGTAGTTGATGAGACTTACATAAAGCACATGTTTGTTTTCTGCCCTAAATATTAAAATACTGTGTTTTTTGATGCAGATGTGGAATTAGAAGAAGCTATTAGAAGAAGCCTTGAGGAAATGTAATTAAAGATATTACCACACAACATCAAGTAGCCTTGAAGAGACTCAGGATAATGAATTCTTGAGTTTGTTTTCTAAAGGAGGCCAGAAAACTACTAGTACAGATGTATTTGAAAACATGCTTTTTTTGCTTTTTCATATTCAAAATTTGATATTTGCTTTTGTGTGTGTGCTACTTTGCAAAATGTACAGAGGAATAGAATACATGTTAATGTAAATATAAATCATATATTCCGATATAGATATCGCGATTTACCAGTTAACTTTGAATTCACATAGTTAGAATTAAAAAATAAAAAAGCTCTTGACTATTGTTTATGTTTCTCAAATAGTATTAGTTCTTTATTTGTACTGTATAGATGATTCTAGTTTAATTTTTTTAGGAGTGAAAATATAAATAAAGCTGTCATAGTTTAGTTTTTCTGTAGATTCTACTTCTCATGTGGCAGTAATATATATAATACCTTTGAGATATTTGTTTGTGATTATTAGAAGAGAGTAATGGAAACTAATCATGGAAACATTAAAAATTTTACCAGCAATGTTTTTTGTGGGTTTCACTCAGATGATTTTCCCTCTTTAATTAGAGCAGCAGTTTGCTGGAATGAAAACACCCTAATTTCTTTGAAGTAATTATAAAGAAACCTTTACTATTCCTTTACCTCCTTAGATTTTTATGTGACTTGGATTACCTACTGTTTAAAGGGAATAGTGTCAAAATACTTGCATAGAATTAAACTTATTTTTAATAATATTAGTCATTTTTTATATATTGGTGTAAAAATAATCTTAAAAAATAATCTTCAAGGTCTACTCAGGAAGAATTTTCTTTAACTTTAAAAATTTTTATTTCATATGAAAGTATCTTCACTTTAGTCATTAAATTATCAGGTTCCTACATGAAGTGTTACATATTTAATTTTTAAATGTTGAGGCCCCATTGTGAATAAAAAATTATATAATTAGAAGACTAAGAAGGGCTTGTTATGCTATCTTTGTGAATGTGCTTCATGTCATTTGACCAAAAATGTCATCCTTAAAATTTCTGAATAATAATTACTTACCAAACTTAAAATATTCTATAATTTTGTAAGAAAAGAATCATGACTTGAATTTTGTTCTTTCTCTGCAATTACATATTTTAGTGTAAAACAGCATTGCTTTTTTTTTTTTTTTTTTTTTTTTAGTACAGCATTACTGTTTTTTTAATCAGGATAGTTTTTTCAATCCACATTGGAAAGACATTTTATTTCTTACGATGTCAGGTCTATTCTACCTGCTTGTATTTTTTTTAAGTAGACATTGTAGCTTGAGAATTTACCAGTCATTTTCCAAAATGACCACATCGTGCTTTTAATTTGTATGTTAAAGTGGTCAAGCAAGGCTTTTGGAGATATTCACTGAGTCAGACCTTAAAGACAGCTGCAGGAGCTTGCTCAGTAGTGAGGAGCAAAAAGGACATTCCAGAAAGAAGTGTGGTTAAGCAGATATAGGGAAGAGGAACCAATACCCCTTTGCCAGAGGTGCCACATACAAGTGTGATGTACACTGATGCTCTCTTGAGAAGCTTTTGTGTGTATGGTAGAGAGGAACTGAAGCTTTTCATCATGACCCTTAAAAAAGGTAATTGGGTTGTTTAATGTTTTAATTAATAATTGTCACTGATTGTATTTCTACTTGTTAAGCAATTAAAAATCATTTTTTTAAATTACTTCATTTGAATTTAATTTAGATAAAAAGGGGGAAGATATAATCAATGGATGACATTACAGAAAGTTATATGGATTACTAAATTACCAAAGTTAATGTTTTTAGCATTTCTAACATCTTTTCATTACATCATTTATTCAGCTCACTCACAAAATATTTATTGAGTACTTATTATGTGCCAGCAACTGTTCTAAGCACTTGAAATATACCAGTGAGCAAAACAAAACCCACATTACTTCTCTATAGAGTTTACATTGGGGTAGAGGAGGGTTGGATAGTGTTAGATAATAAGTATATCCAATGGTGATAAATGTAATGAAGGAAAATAAGGAAGGGAAAAATAGTAGGGGAGGAGTGTTGGGGAGGCTTGCTGTTTTTAATAGGGTGGTCAGGAAAGACCCTAACCAAGTGAACTTGAGCAAAGACCTGAAAAAGATGACAGGGAGCCATGCAAATGTATATGAGGAAGAATGCCAGATGGAGGGTGAAAAGGCCTAGAAACTTGATATATCCGTGGTAAAGGCTAATATGACTAGAAGAGTCATACATGAAGCTGCTGAGGCCTAAGGTCCTTGGTTTTTACTCTGAATTGAGCCGTTGAAGGTTTCTGAGAATAAGTGGTGTGATCTGCCCTATTTAGGATTACTATAGTTACTGTTCCGAGAGTGTATACATACACGAGAGGCAAGCAGGAGACAGACAGGAGGGTGTTGTTGTGTAGTCCCCGTGAGAATTGATGGTGGCTTGGACCAGAGTGGTGGCAGCGAATTGGGGAAACGAATTTGGATAAATTCTGAAGGTAGAGCTGACGGGATTTACTTACAGAATGGATCTAGTATGTAAGGGGGAAAAAAAGTCCAGGGTGATTTTTAAATTGTTTGATAGACTTTTAAACCATTCATGAAATGTCTTCAATTCCAAGTATGTGTCATGATATGAAAAAATATATTTAATGAGGTCCAGTAATCCCCTACACCAGTAGTTCATCAGTGTTTAGACTGAGTTTAGAGGGAATTGGGATCTAGATTTAAGAGCCTTACCTCTCTCGGTTCAAGTATTTAAATGGCTTTGATCTCAGATTAAAGGTTGATTGAGCTTTAAACTTTCTATCATTTTATGTGTCCTGTACACGCTTTTCCTTGCAAAATGAAGCATACAGCTATAATGAGATGGGGGTAAATCACAAGTTTGAAGTAGATACATCTTTGTATTCCCGGCCCTACCACACTTTTACTGACCTTTATTAGTATCTGACCTAGTGGCCTACTGCATCTTTTCGTTCTTAACAGAATTACATAAATTAGGTGTGAAATGGCCTTAATACCAATTATTTCACTGAAATTACAACAGGAATCACTTTTTAATAGGAAAAAACTCATTAAAAATTCCTTCATTACAATAGGTGGAAATGAAGTAAATTCACCTTTCCTCCTCCTGCAGCTGGAAAGAGAGAGGGTAGCTTGCAGTGGTGTTATCCAGGTTATCATTACTCTCATCTCAGGAAAGTGGTAACAACAGGGCTGGTCGGGTAAGTATATTTTGCCTAGGAGCTATACCTAAATCCCATCTGTTTCACAAAGGGACCTTTTCTCCACATATCCATAGACTTAAACGTTGTTGTTTTTGCTGCGAATTATGGGGGCTGGGAGAAACTAAGGCGAAGCCATCGTATAGTAGTAATACATCACCCGCAGCCTACCCTTCGATCTCTTCGCGTGTGGGGAGTTGGTTACTTTGGGGCTGCACGGAGACTCGGGGCTTCGCGGGGGGGGGGAGAAGGGTCCCGTGAGTCTCCGCAGGGGTCTCGGTTCCTGGATCCGCAGAGCGGAAGGATCCGCGGCTCGCGTTAGGGCCTCCCGCTCTGCGTGCGTCCCCCCAGGTGTCTCAGACGCCGCCTGACATTGCCGCTCGGGCCTCCGGGCCGTAAGGGCCTATCTTCGACCCCCCTGTGACCAGCGAGCGCTCTCCTGCAGCCGCGGCAGCTGTCCCCACCGGGCCCCGCAGCCCCAGAGCCCCGCGGGCGGCGCGCCTGTCCTTGTTTGGCCACGCGGCAGCAGCGGTGCCGCCGTCCCCCCGGGCCGCCCCCCCCGCGGGCGTCAGAGGGAGGCGGGCGCCCCGTGCGGTGACCGCGACGCCTGCGGCCGCGGGAGCCCTCCAGTCCCCACCGCCGGAGAGGCCGGTGACCTCTTGGCCGCCCCGCCTCAGAGGCTCAGATGGCTCAGGCGAAGATCAATGCGAAAGCCAACGAAGGGCGCTTCTGCCGGTCGTCCTCCATGGCCGACCGCTCCAGCCGCCTGCTGGAGAGCCTGGACCAGCTGGAGCTCAGGTGAGCGGTGGCGGGGTCGGGGCCGGGGCCGCGCGTGGCGGGGCGGCGGGGGCACAGCCCCTGCACCGGCTGCAGCACGGAAAGCTGCTCGCTGGAGACTTGTTTCCGATGGAGCTGGTGCAGTTTGGTGTTTGGTGGTTTTCTCTCTCCTCGCCCGAGAGAAAACACATTCGACTTAAGCAAAACCTGTGAGCGCGCTCTTGGCGGCCACGTGCACATTAACAGACCTGAGCGTTTGGGAGCGGAGAAAAATCAGAAAATAAAAGTTAAGTGACGTCATTTGAGGTTAGGGACTGTGACACTCCCAGTCTAACAGAACTTCGAGAAGCTACCGCGTGCGGCTATATGATCTTCCCAAATGTTTTTAACTTGGTCTTCTCCTACTCTGCACTTTTAAGAGAAGCAGCAGTTTAGCGGTCCCAGGTGTTCAGGGACAGAGTCTTTGCTCCAAAACACTTCAGAGGAAGAAATGTAAAAATCAAAGAATCCTGAGAGCAAGGACTAGAGAGGAGTAGGACAAATGAGCGGTAGATGGGTACTTTGTAATAAAGACACCGCAGCTTCCATTTTATCCCTGACCCTGCGTTCTGCTCTTCCCTTAGTCTCAATATTTGTGCAACTCCTTCTATAGAAGACACTGCTGATACCCTGAAAGTGCTAGTCACTGGCCTGAAAGCATAAGAATAGTGACAGTTTTTCCATCTTAACTGATTACGATTTTATTAAGTAATTAATATAGTGGTAGGCTTGTCTAGAATTTCTAAATTTATATTAAATTTTGGAAATATTTTTTTCCTCTAGCAGCAGTATGATAACTTTTGTGTACTTCCTGTAAACGTTCGTGCCACCGTGTAAATTGTGTGCAGGTGCAGTTAAATAAAAATCTTAATAAGGCACCCCCTCAACTCCCTGACACTACACAGAATTTTTTCCCATAATTTTCACCAGGTTCTGGGTGAGCAAAGGAGTATGTGAACCAAAAATTTTAAGAAGCATTGCATTATATCTTTACTTCCCTCAATAAATATACCAAAACAAGAAGTGTCTCTTTTCCAACGAAGTGAATTGATAACCACAGTGTATCTTAGCAAATGAGGCATTTATTATTATTACTAACCCAAGAAACGAGTCAGAATATGAGAACTCCATCCACAATGATTTCGTGGATGGCAACTGTTAGAGAAACCTGAGCCAAAACCACATTCTGGGGTTCTGTTCAAAATGAGACAAGCAGAAGGAGAGGAAAGTAATGATTCCTCATTACTTTTAACATTAAAATTTTTACATCAACCCCTAGAGATCAGTGGCCTCAGCTATTTAATGTCCCTCTGAAGAATAATATTTCTTTTTATATAGCAGCATAACAAGTAACTCACACATCTCCCCATGTTTTTAGAACTTTGAGGGCACATTCTCAACCATTTCAGGGGTTTCGCTCTCTTATACAGAAATGATTTTAAGGATTTTTTCCTTAAAGGAATGAGGGTGTTGCCCATCTTCAAGCTGAGTCATTGTCCTTAAACTTGAATTAATGCCTGTGTGTGGAGGCGGGGCACAGAGGAGGGGGATATAAAAGCAGTCAAATACTGATCACTAAAAGCCTCTGGTTTTGGGTATTATATTCTAATATTGATTAATATAAATGAATTATGATTACTATATACAAGTGATAAAATTTATAATTTAGCCATTGAGCTATGGAGGAAAGACTGATTAATAAGTGTCCAATTGTTCATTTTAAAGGCTTTTCTTGTAATATTAGACTTTTGTAAGCTTTCTTTTAAAAAAGTAATATTAACTGGAAACTAAGGAACTGTTTCAGAAGGTAAGTAAAGAAAAATGCGATGTTCATCCATTTAAGTTTATTTGCAACCACATGACCAAGGTCACAGAGCACTATACTGTTTAAAACTAGAATAATGCCTAGAAGAGCAATTTTTAAAAGAAAACATTCATATGTAATTTTGCTCTAATAGTTTAATTTCATATTAAGGATGACTAACAAAACAGTATATTAGGTTGAGTTTATACTTAGACGCTTGCATTTTCACTTCCTCACCAATTCTTATTTTGTTAATTGTGGAAGAAACTTTTTCCGTGAGACACTGAGAACAGTATTATGCTAAATGCTCTATGACCCGGAGGTCGAACTGGTGTACATGATGTTTAAAATGCTTTAAGATGTTTGACAGCATTCTGCAAACTGTTCAAGAAATTCGTTTGTTTCTCACATTTTACCGTAACACCAGCCTTTCTTTTTTTGATTCCTCCTAAAAAGGTGATTTCTTTATCGTCTGGTTTTCATTACCAATTCTAAATGGTGTCTGATTTTTGCATTCATCAGTGGGTTAAGACACCTTGCTTATTATTTTTTTTAAAGTTATTGTAATTTATAAATAATTCATGCTAACATTTATTCATTTAATGAACTGCCTATATGCCAAGCCCCATACCCTTCTGGAAGTTATTATTACTTACATTTTCCTGATGATGAGGCTTAGAAAGTTAAAGGACTTGTTCAGGGTCCCATAGCTAGACCTCAGGAAGGTTGGCTATAGAGCTTACTACTTTATTACAGAATTTTCTTAAATGTGTCATATTTCAAAATGTGGAACTAGTATATAGACATATATATGATTTTACTGAAAGGTGAAAATTCCATTTAAATTGGTGTTTAATTCAATAAATATTGAACACCCGCTCTGTGCCAGGTATTGAATGGCTCCTAGAAGGCTCTGGATGGTAATGAATGTGAATTGTGGAGATATGGGATGTGGAGAATGGCAGAGGGGCAAATGACAGCATGAGAGATCGACTGTTCACAGATTTCCCCAAACTGATCATATTGTGGATCCTTCCACTCTTATCAGCCATTCGCAATGGCTTATGTAGCAGCCAGGAAAAGAAGAGTTGAGACAGGTGGGTGATATGGATCATTTGTCTGGCTGAAAGTTTCCTGTTGCTTAGTTTCTTAGGGTGTGCCAATGTCCCAGGCGTCATAAAACAAGATGGTGTCATAATTAATATAGTATAACAGCCTATAATTTAAAAGAGCACTTTTCATAAACATTGTCATTTGAGGTAGGAGGAAGGCAGGTATTATTTCTTTTAGAAATGTGGGAACTGAGGTTCTAAGGGACCAGGTGGCTTGCCTAAGGCCATACTACTAATAAGTAGCTGCCAATACTAACTAAACATCAGGCCTACTTTTACATCGATGTGTCTCAGTAGTGAATATGATTTAACCTTTTGGGTATGATTAGGAAAACACTTTGAAATAAAATACAGGTGATCATTATAGTCTTCTGATATAAGAGTACTGAATAAGAGACAGGAGTATGACTTTAAGAACCTGTTTTAGAAATTATTTCTTTCAAATAAATCCATGATATGAGCATTTGCCAGTTCCCCTCCTTTTTATGAAATCACAGGTTCTTGTTATCTGTAAGTCTGAGTTCATAATAGTATATACATAATAAATATGTGAAGCTAATGTTTGCCTGTACCAGTTCTGGGCACAATACATATATTAGCATAGGTAATTTTTTTCAGATGTTGTCAGTCACTGTGTTAAATTTTTTACACGTTTTATTCCATTCAGTCACAGCCACCATCTCATTATCCCTGTTTCACAGATAAGGAACATTGAGGCGAGGGGAGTTTAAGCAACTGTTTAAGGTCATACAGCTAATGAGTGATGGCGCTAGTTTGAACAGCCTGACTGAAAAGACATTTCAGTTTCCACTGTACACTATATTAACTGACGCAGTAGTATCCATAGTCTGGTGAAATTGCTGTTGGGTCTCTCCCCAGTCTCTTGAGAGCTAGGCTGCAGAGATCTGTGAGGTGCCAAAGACCTGAGGGCTTGCTGAGGATGAGTGTGCTTCAGTGTTGCCCTCATACGAAGATTCTGACTACAATTTATTTTTGTGAAAGCCAGTCTGGTTGTGATTTCATGGAGAGAGTTTTCCAGGAGCATAGCCCAGGCCAGCGTTGATGTGAGGATAAGTTCTTTCCCAATTTGGACTTGTAACTGCTTCCAGGATCTGTTAGTGAAAACAGAACTGCCCCTCTCCGCCAAGGGAAGTGTTGTCAAATTGTGTTAAAAAACGTGAAGGATAAAGTGAGACGCTCCAATACTTGTCTAACCAGAGTTCCAGAAAAAAATAATGGAATGGAGGACAGGGAATATTTGAAGATAAAATGGCTAACAATGTTCTAGAATTAATGGAAAGGTTATAGATGAAAAGATTATATATGAATTGAATTTAAGAATACCAATAGCTGGTAAACAGTACTAACACTACTTAAACAAGCTGAAGAGAGATCTAGGTTCAGATTTAACAAAATTTTTTTTTTAAATATGGTGTAGTCCATACACTAGACATGTGTACAGTGCCAAGGGAGACATTGATTGCCTCAAGGGAGAGGAGGGGGAAGTTGTTAAGGAAACAGTTTCTGCCAGAAGGATTGGGTTTTGAAAAAAGATCACTTAGTAGACAAGAGTCAGGGATAAAGAATGTTGCAGAAGTGGGAATAGCAAATGAAAGGTCAAGGATGCCAAAAAAACAAAACAAAACAAAACTGTGGTTCTGAGGAATGACATTTTACTTTTGCTATGGTATGAAAAAGGTATACTAAAAACATATGTAAGAAGTTCTGTAAAAGATGAAATCTGTTTTTCACAGGGAAAATGCCCTATCAATTTCTAGCCTCATGGGAAAAAAAAAATGTAAAAGTTTCATCTAGTTTCCTCTGTATTTGGTCTCATTTAATGACAAAATACTTCTTCATATGACCTGTTACATTTTTCCTAGTGTCCTTTTAAACCTTTTTTTTGTTGTTGTTGTTGTTAACTCCATGAACTTACTGTTGTAACTTATTGTTGTAAAGGAAGATTTTCTTTTTAGAATAACATTCAGTTCTTTATCATCTTATATTAGAATACAAACTCAAGTGTTGAAAAATTAATCTCTTCTTTCAGCATCTTCTCATTTACCAGTTACATGGTTCATCTGTGTCATTTAAATACTACAGTCATTGTTTGTTTTTTTAGCATAAATATTCTTATTAGTACCAACTCGATCTCTTTCGTATATACTGGGCCCTAGTTTATCTGTTGGAGAGTTTCCTAATGTAAAATGTTTAAGTACATAATGAATGGTCCTGGAAAAGGGCGTGATACTGTATTATTATTATTATATAGATTATTATTTTTTCTTGTGTTTTCTAGCGAAATTTGTCATGTTAGATTCTTACCAGCTCTTTGCTTTTACTGGCTCTTATAAACACAGAGTAGTTGCAACATATATTTAGTATCTTGATGAATAAAGAGACCCTGTGACTTTACCGCCTATCAGTGCTATTTTGGGGTATAACAGGTGGGTGACTGTTGGAGAAGAGGCATATATGTGTGGTTGGGGTGAGGAGGGAGGATCCTTATGTGGAATGGACACGTGCTAACACATTGGTGAAGTTGTTCCTTTTGTGCCCACTTAAGGCAGCAATCAGGATTAGATCTTCTGTGGTGTTGTGTTCCTAAGACCATCTGAAAACTATTTATTTTGGAAAAGCTGTCAATGTATTTAGTTGTGGTGTAATGTATAGCAAGAGAGTGCCTTGGAAACAGAGCACTTTAAATATGCAGGATTTTTTTTTTTTCTTCTGCTCTCAGGATTCCACAGCCTAGTTCTTTAGTAACGGGGTATGTTCATGTGTATGTGTAATAAGTACATGAGTGTGTAGATTTGGGGGAGTTGGGGAATGTATGACTTCCATAGTTTGATCAGGGCTTTATACCAAAAACTTCCAGAGGCATTCCCTTTAAATTTGGGAAAAGACAGAGGTGCCCTCTCTTACCACTACTGTATGATATAGGACCAGAGGACTTCAGTCAGTCCTATAAAGAAAGAAAAATTGGAGCTAATAGCATTGAAAAAGAAAAGATAAAAACTATCAGTTTATGATCATCAATCTAGAAGAACCAATAGAATTCAAAAGGCAGAACCATTTAAGTATAAATCATGGTTGCTAGTTACAGGATAAACCTAGAAAAACAGCATTTCTCTAACCAGTAATATCCAACTAGAAAATATCATTAAAATATATTGTTCAAAATGGCAACAATATCCACGAAGTATTTAGAGCACTAGGCTACCCATTAAGAATACTTCAAAACTCTGATAGAGAATACAGAAGAGGATCTGATTAAATGGAGGCATATCATGCTCTTGCATGGAATGACAGTATTATAAAGATGTCAGATTTACTCCAGTTTTTTGAAAACCCAAAAAACTTACTGTAGAGTTTATATGGAAGAATAAAAGTCTAAATAGCTAAGTTATTTTTAAAGATGATTAGAGGGCTGTTCCTACTGAATATTAAGGCATAAAAACATTCAAATAAATGGAAGGAATAGAGGTTTCAGAGGTAGGCAATCTACAAATCATTGGGGGAAAGATAGAGTTTTGGTGGATAATGCTAGGGAAAATTTTCACTATTTGGAGAAAAATAAAATCCTTACCTAACTACATACAAGGGTGGATTCTAGATGGATTAAGATGTAAATATGAGAAAGGCAAAACAGTATAGAGTTAAGAGAAGGACGCGTAGGCAGATATGACCTATGGGTAAAACCCTGAAACAAAATGTCATAAAGCATAAAGCCATAAAGCAAACTAAACCAAGGAATGAATTCAATCACTTCGAAATGAGGATCTCTGTTCAGTGAAGGGTATCCCAGAGAAGATGGTTGCATTGTCTGTAACCAACAAGGGATTAGTATCCTTGAGTATGCAAATCAACAAAAGGGCAGTAACTCCTGTTTAAAAAGAAAAAACAACATAGGCAAAAGCTATGAACAAACTAACAAGGATACAGAGATGTTCAAATTAATAAAATAAATGCAAATTAAGTACTGACATATCACTGTACACTCATTAGACTGGCAACAAGTTGTTAGAAAACTGGAACATGCTGAGTATTGGTAGGAATGTGGGGACACAGGGACTCCTATGCTTTGCTTCCGGGAGTATGGCCTGGTGTGGCCATTCTAGAGAGAGATCCTAGTACTGAGTCAAATTGAGGGTCTACATACTCTGTGTCATAGTACTTCTGCCCTGAGGTACATCCTAAGGAGATTCTCATTCAGGTCCATAAGGGGACATGTGTTCGTTGAAGTGTTATCTGTGGTGATGAATAGCTGGGGGACCAGGTTAGTGTCTCCACTGGGAGAATAGTAGAGGTCAGCTCAGGCGGGTATACATGTCGAGTCTTAGGCACCAATTAGGAGCTACTGATTAGATGCACACATAGGAACCTGGATGGTTCTTAATAAAATAATGCTAAGTGAAAAAAGAAACAAAGTGAGATATAAAAATTGAGATATAAAAGAAATTGAAAATAGATGAATACACAAATACATACTTTGTAAGAACAGACAGACAAACACTAAATAGAATAATTGCCCTATGAGCAGGGAGGAAAATGGGAGCAGGTTAGGTAGATTAGAAAGAATAGAAAAATGAAAGAAAAAATAAAAAGGAATGAAGACTTCTTGAAAAGTTTTACTAATGATCTTTAAACCTGAGTTGGATGGAATGATAGGAAGATGAGGAACACTAATTTTCCATATAGTAACTGTCGTGTTTTCCCAATTTATATAGGGTGGAAGCTTTGAGAGAAGCAGCAACTGCTGTCGAGCAAGAGAAAGAAATCCTCCTGGAAATGATTCACAGTATCCAAAATAGCCAGGACATGAGGCAGATCAGCGACGGTGAGAGCTGTTTCCGCAGATGGGGGCTTCCCTTTTATGCTCCTTTAAGGAGTTTGTAAATGTGGAGCAATTTTTGCTTGACTCGTGGTATGAGTACGCTAAGTTTGGGCCATTTATGTGAGCAGCAGGCAGAAGCTGCAGCTGTCAGGTTATTACAAGAGCCACTTACCTGGAGATTGTACTCCATACTGAGGCCGGGGCTCAAAGTGACAGAAAAAAGCCTTCAAGCTACTTTGGCAGAAGAGCTGAACCCAAGCAATAAGACCAAGCATTTGACCTCAGGTTCACATTCTAACTTCCATTCTTTAGAAGTTCCTGGAATGTAGAAGATGTAAAAGCAGAGGGAAAAGGTGAGAGATTGGAAGCAGAGAAGTAAAGACAAGAGATGAATTGATGTGTAACTTAGATGAAGGGGAGAAAATAAATTATAGACCCAGTAAAACCCCATTAATGGAAAAATGTGCTATCATTTTTCTGCGAAAAGCATGACTGCCTGTGGAGGAACAGGTCATGTGATTTTCTTTCATTGGCAGTGGACTTTTTAATTTAGCTGCTTTGGTGCACTACAGGACAAACTAGTGGGCCAGGCAGCTGGGGTGGTAAGTGTGCAGTATAACTCCACACCAAAACTGTTACATGGGGTCAAGATCAAGTCTGTCTCTTCACCATCCTGGCCAAATATAAATTAATTAGGAAGGAGGTTGCAGAACAGAATAGATTGCTGAATTGTTCATGTAAATAAATAATGAAATGTGGACAGAGCCCTTTTTCCCATCATTACCTCTTAGTGCTGGTCAAGACTTAGAGCACTGGCCATCTTAAATTTGTTTGGAGGGAGTGAAGTCAATGCCTAATTTTCGAGGCCAGGTTTTTCTCCAATATCATGACTATGTTTTCTCAACCAAAATTGGGGCACTGTAGTCTGATAAACATGCAGAATATGCCACCCCAAAATATCCCTCTCTGGCATAAGGATCGTTTTGAGCTGATTATTTTTGAGAAACTGCAGACACAGGAGAAGCTCTGAAAACAGAGCAGAAGTTACTTTTTTGTAAGGGTATTACATTTATAAAGTTCCATTTGCATGTCTCCCTCTCTATACCAGGAAGAGGATGGTAAATCACGAGAAACTCGTAATGGAGACTGCACCTACTGTACTTGATCTTACCCTTGTTTACTGTGCTTTTCCTGGCAGCCTCCTGTAACTGGCTTCCCTCTCTCCCCAACGTCTTTCTTTTGTCTTTAGCTGAAGATAGTATTTAAGGCAGTGGTTTGAGCCATCTCGGAGTTACTCAGTTTCTCACGTATATGTGAGAAATACATGTTAATAAATGTAGTTTTTTTTTTTTCCTGTTAATCTGTCTCTTATTACAAGGGTTCTCAGACAAGAACTCAGATAGAGAGAAAATTATTTTTCCTCCCTACATGCACATTCTTATGAGACATCCAGGACATCTAAGCAGCACGGAACTACAGAACTCTGGTTATGGTCACTGTTCACTTTGTGTTAATTATAAATGCATACCTGCACAAACTTTTGCAAACCTACAACTAAGGAAGTCATCTGGTCTCCCATGTGTAAAGACTTTCAGGGAAAGGTATTCTATAGCCTCTCTGTAATCTGGTACATTTCATCAGTTCATTTCATATGCTATAGTTTTAACTTTTACCCTTAAAAAATTCATAGCAGGGGTGATTACAGAAAACAGACTTAGCCACAAATAAATACCTTAGTGTTCTTGACACTGTTAGGGAAGGAAGAAATTTTCTCTACCTTTCTAGATTCTTTCGGCTGGTCTAATAATTAAATTGACATGAGACAGATTAATGAGGAAAATAACCAAATTTAATTACACAAGTACATGTGGGAACCCCACATACATGAAAGAAACAGAAAGGAAAATGAGGTATATGTGACAATGTGAGCTAAGGAATGAGGTAAGGCGCCTAGGGCCTCAGAGGGGAGGAGGGAGATTTCTAGGATAAGAGTGAAGGTTCAGTAATTAGGAGTTTGCTCTGCTGTATGGATAAGTCTTAAAACGGTTCTCTGGTAACCACTCTTTTTATAAGCAAGACCCCCAATTTAAATTCTTTAAGGGAGAGACAAAAGTTTTTGTGAGCCCACAGTTCTAAATCGCATGCAGCTCAAAATAATTCACATGCCAAAGTGGCACATCTTGGAGAGGCCTGTTCTGAACCCCTTCAACATAGATAAGTTTATGTATCATTGATTGATATGTCACAATTTTTATGTTTAGGAGAAAGAGAAGAATTAAATCTAACTGCAAACCGTTTGATGGGACGAACCCTCACTGTTGAAGTGTCAGTAGAAACTATTAGAAACCCTCAGCAGCAAGAGTCCCTAGAGCATGCCACCAGGATTATTGATGAGGTGGTCAGTAAGTTTCTGGATGATGTGGGAAATGCCAGGAGTCATCTAATGTCGCTCTACAGTGCGTGCTCGTCTGAGGTGCCACCTGGGCCAGTTGATCAGAAGTTTCAATCCATAGTAATTGGCTGTGCTTTGGAAGATCAGAAGAAAATTAAGAGAAGATTAGAGACTCTGCTTAGAAATATTGAAAATTCTGACAAGGCCATCAAGCTGTTAGAGCATTCTAAAGGAGCTGGTTGCAAAACTCTGCAACAAAATGCTGAAAGCAGATTTAATTAGTTTTCAAACCTGAGAGCACTTAGAAATAATGGCATAATAATAATAAAATACTATTTTAGGTGATGACTGGTTCTTTATGGTAGGCATAACCACTCATTTGATACTGAAAATTGTTTCAGATGATGAAAATATTCCAGTGTCATCGGTTTTGTGTATAACAAAAGTAGAAATATTTTATCTTTCTAGAGATTTTTAGATTGAATTCTTGTCTTGTACTAGGATCTAGTACCTAATCTATATGTTTTTTATTATTCTATGGATGAAGACTTTGTATGTAGGGGAAAGTAAGTGCTCAGCTAGGAGAAAAAAAGCATCACTGTTCTTTCCTGGGCTTTGTGTGGTGTGGAGACACATGGGCATGTTGGGCATGTGGTTGACCAGAAATTCTTCACCTTAAGCAGCAGCAAACACACACTTCACATCTAGTGCTGGCCAAGCAGTGTGCTTAGAGGAATAAAAGGAATCATACGATAAGAACTTTCCTCTACATCCTCTCATTCAACAGTTTTTTAAGACATCTGTATCAAATTATTTGAACTTAAAAGATTTATGTATCTCATACTGTATTTCTTGATATACATGAAAACATGACAAAATTCACATCTGATTTTACCACTGTCAACAACTCAAATCCATCTTTTTCCAGATGCATCATTTCTCTAAAATTTTAATCATTATGTAAATATGTTGTAACATGCCTTTAAAAAAAAAAATTAAATGCTGCTATAAAGTGTGTTTAATTGTCAACTTAAAAACATCTGACTTACCTACACATTCCCCCTACTGGACACTTAGGTTTCCAATTTGTTGCTATTACTGCATATGTACCATTTATGTACATAGAGCTTTTTCTTTCTTTTTTGATTTTCTTTGTATAAATTCCCAGCAGTGAAATTTACTGGGTCAAGGGTATATACATTTTTATGTCCTGACATATTTACATTTTTTTTGTATGAGTTGTCTTCAATAATTAAAATGTAGCTATTTCACTGAAAGCTTTCCAGCATTGAGTGTTATTTTTTCTAACATTAGATATGAAACACTTTTAGTTTGCATTTTGTTTACTATTAAGGTTGATTAGTGTATTGATTCTTTTATCTGTGATAAATGAAGCAACTATAAAATATTTTTATTATTAGTGTTATTGATAAACAAAACCCTCAATTTTTCCAAATACTACTGCAAATTAATATATCAAACTCAATTTTTATTAGACCGCATGTATTCTTTTACACTGGAAAAAAAATTTAAGATCCAGGTTGGTTTATATATTTATATGTATGTTTCTCAATGCAGTATTGAACTTTGTTTTCTGGACAAAATGCCAAATTGCTCTGTCATAAAAAGCAATTACAATCTAAGGACATTCATGGCTTCTCTACCAGCCCCAAGTCATTCATGGGAAACACTGATTCTCATAACTGTGGCAAAAGCTCTTGATTTGTTAACAGATTCTGCTTTGCTGTCATTAGGTTCACTGTCAGATAAGGACTTTTTGTGCCATCTTTTTGAAAATTAAAGACAACCAAGTTTTCCTCACGTTCTCAAGGAGTATCTGCAGATCCCTTCCACTCAGGGAAATATTATCCCCTTCCATTTACCCTGCATCAACCCAGGACTTTTCCTACCACAAGCTATTCTGACTCTGTCTCCTCAACCTTTGTATTCTTTTGCATTGTTTCCGTCCCATGTTTTCGTTGGAATTTACTGGAGGCCATTCCCTGTCAGACTTCTAGAGCTGTGATCTATAATCTCCAAGCTGCTTCAGTCCCTCCCTGTCTGCCAGCCTCCAGCCCTCTGTACTTCCAGCTGCGGCCACATACAAGGGGCAGCGGCCTCAATGTGTTGATTCTAAGAATGATGAACTCCCAAGTGTCACATTTTTACCCTCATTTAAGCTGTCTTTTATATGGGGAATAGAGTGGGACTATAAGGGAATTCAGAGTGTATGTTTTGCCTATGTTGGTATATTCCCTAACAATCCTATCCTGATTCCATACCATTTCTAGAATGTAGTTAAAATTTTAGGGCAACCCTTTTGCCATGTCTCATGAGCACAGCTACCCAGTAGTGTTCCCATCCCCACCCTGGCTCTTCTAGTGCAAAGCGAGCTGGACCTGCAGAAGAGCTAACAGAAGATCACTCCATGTTCATCAACTGAGGACAGACTGACACTACTGCCTTGTTAAAAATTTGACAAATGTAGAGTTGTCCCTCCTGGTGTTATTCTAATGTAGGAATTCCTGACATTGAAGAAGAAAAATCCCTAAAGCTTTCGGAGGGATGAGGAGAATAGTAATGAACGGGAACTGGTGGCTTCCCACTGTGCTTCCCTCCCAGTACCAGTACTGCATCCTCTAGGGGGCACCCCATTCACACTGTATTCTTCAGGAATGGAGTACACCCTTTAGTAAAACATTAGCCAAGTGAGGTATTTTGCAGAGGGATACAATAAATGCAGGCATGGTCTTTTGTATTGGAGCTGTCTAGTACCCTGATTCCGAATGCTCAGAATTCATCCTAAAGAGGTGATAACTAGAGAACTTTGCTTCAACATTTTAAAATTGGAAAGCATGAAAGAACTGAACCACCTCTGAAAGTAGCAGAGTAAGGAGCTGACCAGCGAAAGTAACACAGGAAACACCTATGCATTTGTCCCTTTCAAATGTTCGTTCATTTTGATAAAGCTAATACTTTTGAAGTGCATATATGTGATCATAATATTTTTGAAAGCTGGGTTTTACAATTATTTAAAAATGTTAAGTAAAAGCTGAGATTTTTGGAAAAGGCAAGACAACAAGAAGAGCAGTAAAGTTGAACTTTTTGTGTCTGCTCATACAACAAACAAGCAAAATGAAATGGACCTTCTGCTTAGGGACATAACCATGTTCTTAAGTTTTCAGTAATGATCTAAGAGTAAACAACTTGAACTGGACCACACAAATCTTTTAATCATTCACCTCAAACCAGTAAATATTGTAGCAAATATGCTTCCTTTGCATATAGTGGGCATTCGAATCACTGTGGCAGTCACACACATTTGGTAAGAGCCAATTATAGTGTACAGCCCAGCTTTAATATGCCGTATTTCAAGGGTGACCAAAACAGGTTAAGGGGGGCACAACTGTGCAGGAATTGACAAAGTATGTCAGAAAAGATCGAAAAAACTCGGAACTGGAAAACTGACCTAGCATTTGGATCCAGGGAGTATTACAAATTCATCTCCAACTGTAATCATCAGACCTCAGGGCCAAAGATAATACAAGGCCTGTGACAAAACAACCCACACAGGGCAGTGTGTTAGGCTTCGCAGCAGGAAGACCTGGCACAAGCTTCCAGCCCCATCTCCTACCAGCAGAGGGCTCAGGGCACATCCTTGCCCTCCCCGGCTGTAAAATGGTGGTGATAATGCTCCTGTGAATTGAGATACACTTAGCATAATGGCTAACATAGAAAGCACTTGTTAAATAAATCCGAACTACATTTTGTACCACAGGACAAAGTAAATGTATTAATTTGTGGGGGTGGAGAGGTGGAGGTGGGAGGGGGACTCAAAACAACATAATTTTTTTAAAAAACAGACTGATACTGACAAAATTAGAAAAGAAACTTAGTTTCCAGGGCAAAATACTTAAACCACAGTGCTACTAAGCTGCATGAAATATCCACTATCAATAAAACAAGGATGCTAAATATTGGCAGAGTATCTGAAATATGAAATATTTTTAAGGTATTTTGATTTTTAAAGAAGTCATATTATATACCTTTTACTATTTGGTTCCACATTGGTGATACATTATCATACAAAATTCTAGCTATGAAATGCATTTAGTTTTTGGTTACTGGAATTCATCTTCATGAAATTTTTACATAGTATATTTTAAATTAAACTCAAGGGCTTAACTGTAACTCAGTAGTAATATGTACAATTGGTTTTCCATTCAAATTTGCAAAAGCATTATTTAATAGTAATAAAAATACAGAAGGGGTTCAGGTTTCTTTTTAATCCAACATCGTGCTATAGATAATACAAGAAAGAGAAGGAGCACTACTTAATAAAGGTTATTACAGCCAAACCATCCGGTTACTTGGGAGTTAGGTGATTGGATATTTCAGAGTCCACTGTGGTTTTAAATATTTGTTAGCAAATAAATTCACCTGTATTATAGGCTTACATGTTTTAGGGTGTAAACCTAAAGAGAAATGTACACATGGTATTTATAACTAACAGTTAAAATTGAATAAATCTGTTCATTGACTACAGTGTGGGACAGATTTTTACAGTTCGTTTTCAGATACCCACATAATATAGTAAGGGGAGCATTTCAGCAAGTTACCAGTAACTGTTTCAAAGGTTTTGAAAAGGACATTAACCACCATATTTTACATTAAAGCAGTTCACTTTAACTTGGAACATTCGGTCTTGAGGTCAGTTTCCCATTGTAGGATCTTCAGAAAAGATCCCAGCTCCTCAAAGGCACAGGCACAATGGAGTGTGTTGAGAGTTCTTTCTAAGCACCGCATGGCCAACTTCTGAAGCAACAGTCTCACTTCCCTCCTCAATGAGGAAAGGTGTTCATCCTTTTTTTGTTAGTGTCAGTTTTACTTTATTTTGAAAAAAATAACATGTATGTGCTATCAACTTTGGGCAGATGAAAAGGAAGCCATTTAGCCGGGTTTTATTAAACTATATTGCCTTATATGGGGTTTTCTGTATGCTATTTAATTCAGTAGGCAGACTGAAAGAAAAGGGACACCTTAGGAACTTTGAAATATTGCAATTATTCCACAGCTGTACATCTGTGTGCTAAAAATTAGTCATAAGGTAAAAAAGTACATTAGAGCACAAATGCACAACATCCTGGAGTCTTAGACAAGTTTTCTTTAGCAACCACAGTTCATTAAAAATTAATAGTATCTTAAAAGAAAGGGCCTCAAGGGGAAAAAATTTAATGTCAATTTAGAAGGTTTTATAATTAAGTTGTAAAAGTATTTAACATATCACCTGTGGCTGATTTCAAGCCCACTTAATTATTTTAAATGTTAAGGTTAAATTTAAAATACAGAAGTACAAATTAAAAATTTAAATGTGTAACAAAGATCTCTCTTCAGTTCTTATAAAGGGAAAAAAGGACAAAACTAAGTACATAAAATTATATTACAAATATCAGAGGAATTGCAACCATCATCAGAGATTATTACATTTTTTTATATATAAAAGTAACAAACTTTTACCCACACATTTAATTAATATGAAATAGAACTAAACCATAGTACATAATGTGATTTTTCTGTTACTAAAGACTATTTGACGCAAAATAAATTTTGTGCAAAAATTAAAAAGACTATGTTTCAGGAGAGAGAAAAGGAAAGATGAATCACTAGCAGGTACCCATTGCCAGGAACTGAGTTTTTCCCCAACACCTATCCCACTGCCAACAATGGGAGTGGTGACAACTGGTGACACAAAAATAAACATTTTGTATTACTTTGAAATAGATAATGCCAGATTATTGCAATGTTATGAAAAGCAAACATCTACTCTTGACCACTTAACAAAGACATGCCCCAGAAAATTAGGTTCTATTAGGTTCTCAACATTAACCTGGACAGAAAGATGAGAATGGTATAGACGGAAGACTTCAAAAAAATAAAAAGAAAAAGAAAAAAACATTCAAAAAGAATATATAAAACATGATGCATTTAGTACAATGAAAAAGGACTTTGACATTTTCCAAGAAAAGTTATTTTTACATATTTTGAAATCCTGTAAAAACCAGGTAATCGGTTCTAACAGAGTTCATGCAATTATCTTAGTTAGAAAGCTATTGTCCCAAGTCACAAAATTTATACCCTGCCACATGATGATTACATATTAAAAAAAATTATTTTGTATCTGGTCCTGACAGAGGTCTTGAGAAAGTGCTATACAAACCAAAGGTTATAGAAATTTTTAAGTGATAATCTTAAAATACCATACAAAAATGTGTAAACAAAAAGATGCTTTACAGTTGTAGGGCATTATAAAATCCATAATGTGGATTATGACAAAGATCATCTCTGTGCATTTAAAAACATTGTTAGCGTAATCCTAGAAGTTCAAAATTGCATCTTCAGTCAGCAGCAAAAGTGTTAGATGCCCTACCACACTTCACAGGTCCTAAGGAATAACTGCAGATGTGCTGTGGATCTTCTTAAGGACTTGGCCAGCACAACCTCACCATGCTTATGGATGGACATACGAAAAAGATCTGCAACAAGCCTCACCTGAGAGATACTCTAGCATTAAACCATTTATACTCTTCTTCTATCTACTCTGTCAGAGGAAAATTGCTTTTAAAAGATATTATAAACAATATGAATTCTGATAGTAAAGCACTGTAAAAATTCGGTGCTGTACTTTTGGCACAAAGCACTTTTTAATCCCATCTCCTTTGCAAAATATGTCTGGAATTTCTTACTTGATTATAAAAACTTTTAACTTACATACAATGTGTAAATGGTTCTATGAATGAATTAATTAGATTCTGTTTCCTTAAACACTGTGCACACCCTTCAGTTTACTTCAGTACCAGATATCTGCATGCATACCTCCACATTCCACATTATACAGATATTGCACAAGTAACATTGCCAAAATACACACCAATACAGTCTGACAAGATTTAGGGTTTACCGTTCAATATTATTATTTTTAAGTATTTGGATTCAATACTATTTTCTAGAAAAGCTAGATGACCAATTTCAGAAAAAGAATGCTTGCTATCTTTCCTTTACTCATAATAATAAAATCTGTACCAATATATTTAGGCATTTCATTTATGTTTTCCAGCATTTAAAATTCAGCAAAACCTGTTTTTGACATTTCTTATAGCATTCCTTCAAAAACAGGAGAAGCTTCGTCTAATGTAAAAAATTAAAATAAGTCCACAGGGCAGTAACTTTTCCACCAACGATCTCACTCCATTCTGAAAAGCACTGGCAACCAATATTTAAGTCTGTCAACTTTCAGAGAGCCATTAGGTGCAAAGTCTGCTAAAAAACTTGTAACATCATGACAGCTGGATATAGGTCTTACTGAATTGCACAATATAGTCAATCTTTTTCTTCCCTAAACATTTTAAGGTATGCTACAGCTGCTAAAAGGATTTCTGTTTTTCTTGGTCCTCTGTTTGTTGGGTCTAAGATTGATGACATCTCCACCATTAAGGGTACTTGAATTCTGACCCAAGTGACTTCCACCAGATGTATTAAAGACACCTGTATAAATTGAGGGAAAACACACAGATTGACACTGATATGCCTCAGGGTTATAGCAGACTGTGCATCCAGCTTCTTAGTAAATCAGTAATATTTCCAAGTATTTACAATTTTAATACAATTTTGCTTTTCTAATAGCCAATACAGATGGTTCAAAGTCAAAGGATACAAAAGGAGTCACAGTGAAGTCTCCCTTCCATCCTTAGCCACCCACTCGCACCAGTTTCCCTCCCACAAGGCATGCATGGTTTGTTTCTGTACGTATCCTTCCAGAGTTATTTTACATATATGTAGACAAAAATGCATATATACTCTTCTTTTCCTCCCTTTGCTACCCAAATATGACTTACTCTACACATTGTTCTGTGTCTTTTCATTACCAATCTGTTTTTGAAATTCTGTATCAGTAATTACAATAATTTTAATAATTTCACTTATTAACTTTACATCATCTAACTTCCTCAAGGATACCTTATTTGTAGTTAACAGTATTTGTGAAATTTTATATGAATTAAAAATACTGCAGATGTAGTAACATGATTTTCCTGTCTAGGCTAGAATAACAGAATAATCTACAGGTAATTAAAGTTATGAGTAGATAAAAGGGATGAACTAAACAAAGACTTTTAACTATTATAATTTCCATTTTGAACTCTGCTGGTCTTAAAATGTAAAATCCAATTAATAAACTATTTATCATCCATGATACAAAAACTCTAAGCCCAAATCCTGCCCATGAGAAGTTTATGCTCTCTTAAGTGCAGTGAGTTAGTATATACAAACAAGTAATGCTCTAAGATGTTATATGTTAGGTGCCATAAAAGACATACCAGATCCCACTTATAGTTCAAAGGAAGGACCAATTATAGCTAATTCATAAGAAAAGATGAACTACATGAAGAAGGTAGAACTAGACACCTGGCAATGTTCTAGACTTAGATCTCTCTTTGTTTAGAGGAAAAGCATGAGGTTCTAGCTTCGGCCAACTATATATAGCTGAGAGAACTTTCCACACAGTCCCTGAGGAATGAATAGTTGTTTGGCAGAGGATGGGAAGGGAAGTCATTTTTGATGGAAGAAACAAAATGAGCAAAAGTAAAGAAGACAGATAGCACTGGGCATGCTCAAGAAAGAGCAAGAACTCTGGTGGAACCAGTAAATGGGATACACATATAATAATGAGGCACAAGGCCACAGAGGAAAGATGGACAAACTGGGTCTTTGGATGTTGTAATGAAGAGAGCCTGTATTCAATATATCCTACAGTGAGAATCAACATATCTTTTAGTAAGAGAGCTGATACTCCTAAATTTACTAATCTCTGACCTAAAACTTTATAATTACGTTTCTTAAAAAAATAAGCATATTGTATAAAAAATTGTGACTATGGTAATAATGAATAGAAAATCAATTTACCAGGTAAACATGGGTCTAAAATTTCCTGGGTACTTACCAATTTTGTTACTACTTGAATGCATCGATTCTGGATCCTCGGCTATTTGTTGTTTGAGTTTCTGAAGATATTTTTCAGCCAAATATTTAAAAACTAGAATAAAAACAAAAACAAAAACCCTAACCAGGTCAGTATGATTTATATATATAAAATCTGTTATTTCAATTACTTAACTATATTTATACTTACTAAACAAATTTAAAATTGAATTAGAAGTATACGATCTAATTGAAAAAATTCAACTTTAAAAATGTGTTTGAGCAATACCTAAGTACAATGGTAATAAGCACATAGTGGCATTTTATTAGTAAAGAAATGAATAATATTTGTAGTCATTGGCTCTTTAGTTTTAAGTAATAGTAAACAGTAATATCCAGTAACACAAATGACTCAGTCTTAAAAAGATGTCTCCTTTCTATAGGTGAAAATAACTATCCAGAAGACATCTGAACAACAACCAGGCTGGAATTTAATAAAATTAAGTAGCAACTGTGGAACGAAAAAAATAACAATCATCTTTCTCTAATATCACTTTATTGAACTAGGAAGTCTTATTAAATAAATTAAGATCATTGTAACTGCCTAATGGAATATCCACTATTGTGAAATTCTAAAACAATTCGGTAATTTTAAGTTATGCATGAAAACACATACAAGCATACTTAGTTACACAGTGTTTTATTTTTAAAGACTGAAAAAAAAAAACAAGTTTTTTTTTTTGCTGTAATGTGTTCTAAGACATTAGTAAATAAAGACTAACTCAAAGAAGATACTTTTAAATTTTACTTAATAAGTAACAAGAAAATTCTTTTATTAAAAATGTTTTCTAAACAACACAATAGAAAAAGCATAAGAAGAATAAAACAAACTTCCTGTTAATTTTTTAAAAGGCAGTTTACCTTCATTCACATTTAGATCTTCTTTCACCGATGTTCTGTAGAATCTTAGCTTTAGCTTTTTTGCCAGTGCTTCAGCTTCCTCACTATATATCAATTTAAAAAAAAAATGCTTATAAAGGTACTCTCTGATAGCTTGTTTTCAAAAATCACTTTTATTACATTTAGTGAATACAGCTTGGGGGAGAGGGATGTCAGACCTTCCAGACTGGTTAAAGCTATGTTCTGAGTGCTTGAACAGGATTTTTAGTTGCCATCACTGTCGGGGGACAAACGCCAACTATTATACTGTAACTGTAAACAGACGCTTTTCTATAAAATCACTCGACTCTAACCTTAAAATAGCTAAATATCACTTTTTTAATATAATACTTTTATTTCCTCTCTTCTAGTTTTAAAATCTGAATTGAACTCTAAAAGCATACACTGACATTACTTATTTTACTCTTACTGGCTTTGAAACTACTTTGCTGCCGAAGGCAATGTCAGTAAGTACATTAATGACTGTGTCTACAAGAGTGGACTCCTCATTTTAGTTTTGACTTCTGACTGGGGACACCTGATTTTATGAACACTGTAGTAGTAGCTATGCTCCAAAATGGTTCCCAATGATTCTATCCCCCACCCTTCCTTCTGGTCTTCATACCCTTGTGTCATCTCCTCCCACACTGTAACCAAGGTTGGTCCGTGTGATCAATAACACACAAGTGATAGTATATGACTTCTGAGACTAGGTCATAAGAGACATTGTGGCTTCTGCTTTGCTCTCTCTTGAATCACCTGCTAGGGCAAGCCAGCTGCCATGTTGTGAGAAACTCAAGCAGCATTAGGGAGAAGTCCACAGGGCAAGGAACTCTGGCGCCCTGCCAACAGCTAAGTGAGTAAACCATCCTGGAAGTAGATCTTCCAGCCCCGGTGCAGCCTGTATGTGACTGCAGGCCTCGCTGACACACTGACTACAACCTCATGAAAAACTCTGAACCAGAACCACCACCAAGCCACTCCAAATCCCTGACCCACAGAAACTGAAATAATGTTTGTTGTTTTAAGTCACTAAGTTTTGAACTAATTTATTAATAGATAACTAACAAAAGAACATATAAAACAATAAGGTAAAAGCCAAGCAAAGATTTTCAAAGCTAGCAAGACGTTAATAATGTAAAGAGCAAATACTAATAGAATGAAATTATCTGGATGCTAAACTTCATTCACAAATTTGACCATAACAGTTCTGAATATTCAAAACAATATGCATCTGAACCACTTATCTATTTAAACTCAGCAACATAAGATAGTTACTTATTCTAGACATTAAAACATCTAGGGATGTTTTTCTTAACATTCTTATTATATTTAGATTTGACTGAACATGAAGAATTGGATTTGTGGTGCAAGGATGTAACACTAGAATTCTAAAAGGGCATTCAAAATTTATTCCTTTAATTTTCTTTACCTTTGATTTGGTATGAACATGTTTAAAACCAAACCAATCACTCAGAATAGCTCACAGAAACTTTAAGTATAAGGTAGTCTTTATAAAAACTTCCCTAGGTTTCTAATGTTTATGCAAAAGTTAAAATAGGTTTTAACTTTATAGAATTATTACCACCCCCTCAAAAGAAGCCATCTTACTTCTTTATACAAGAATCATCCAAGAGATCAATCTTGTTTTGTACAAGTACAGTTGGTATATCTCCAACTTCAGCTACTACTTTCTCTCTCCAACTGGAAATTGCTTCAAAAGATTCCCTGTCTGTGGTAGAAAATACAAGCACACAAGCCTGGGCTCCTGTAAGGTCATAAAATAAAAATGTTATTTACATTAATGAAACAATCCTATGTAGGGTAAGGGCAACTTTTACCTATCAAAGCAATTTTTATGTAAATAAATGTTGAACTCATCTTTGTTGCACTCTGCTTATTTTTTAACATATAAACTATTTCCTAATCCAAAGAACCAGTTTTACCAAAAGCAGTGGTTCTCAAACTTGTGTAAGTATCAAAGTACCTCAAAACTATATACATTGTTTACGGAACACCATGAAATACTGATATATTTAAATACATTGTAAGGGCTAGAGAAAATGGTCAACTAAGCATGAATGATAAGCTGTTGCCAAGTTCTTCCTGTTAATATGTCATTTGCTTCTTAATTTCTTTTAGCATAGATCTAAGAAAAGTCTATGAGAAAAAAATCATAATTTTCTCATTCTATTTTTTTTTTTTTTTAAATCTACATTATTTTATTTCAGTAGCAGAATACCAATGATGCTAACATAATTTAAGAACTAGTGCCGGGGGCAGGGGTAAGAAAATGCGCGCGCGCATGCACGCACACACACACACACACACACACACACACCCACCATATACATAAAATACAGAGAGAAAAAGTTTAATTTAGTTTTTACCCTGTTTAACTGCTTAATTTTCATACTACACTCATTGATAATATTTTATCTATTGATTATCACATTAGGTTGATAAAAATCTAAGATTAAATATAAGCAACCTTCTGGAAAAAGCTCTTTTATAAATGATTCGCTGCTGAATCAGGCAGCATGTTGACAAAAGCAGGTGTGTAGGCAACAAGAGAAAATTATACCAAGGTCAAGACGATTTCCTAGAATCAAGGCATGTTTTCCTACTGCTGTTACCCCTTTCTTCCAGATCCCTTAGATACAAGAATTTCCGACTAAGATTTAAGACATACATACCTGGGCTACCTACGATACCCTAAGGCCAAAAAAGTTTAGCTTATCATCAGAGGGAATACTGTAGAAAGCACAAGAGCATAAAGAAAAGTGAAAACTAGCAGTTCACCATTACTGTAAAAGTAGAAGATTCATCTGGGAAAATCTTCCCTACTCTAGACAGGTTTTACTTAATTATACAGAATTTGGAGGGGGATAAGAGAGAGACAGACAGACACACCCTGAAACCTTGTCAGAATTTAAGGAGGAATAAAATGGATGAGATTATATTAGTATATTAGTAAATAAATTTATATTTACTTGAATTTACTCTAATATTTACTTAAATTACAAATATTATTTCATCATTAACTTTTATTTAACTAAGTTTTATTATACCACTATTTGTTCAATTTAAACTTAGAATTTTATATCAATTGTCATTTAAATTTAAAGGCCCAATAGGGTATTTCCAGGAATACAAGATCTTAGACACTTAAAGAAGTTTTTTTCAAAAAAACCCTTAGAGGAAGTATATAATTTTAAAAGCGACTCTGGTCAAGATAGCAGAGTAAGTAAATGCTGTGCTTGCCTCCTCCCACAACCATGTCAAAATTATAACTAATTATAGAACAATTACCCTAGACAACCATCTGAAGACTAGCTGAACAGAACTCCCACAACTAAGGATATCAAGAAGAAACCACATCAAAACTGAAATATTAAAAAAATAATGGTTATGAGGATTTAAAAAAAAAAAATCCAAACTATGCAGATAGTACCAGAGATATGGCCAGCAAGAATGATGGTCTAATAAAAACACAATTTTGAAAAACATCAAGGATCGAAGGATAAAAGAAAGTGTCCATAACAACCCCAGGGGAAGAAGATATAATATTGATATGTTTAAGTAAGCAAGGGAGATAAATAAACATAAACATGTGTAGCAGCAGACACCTGAGGTCCTACACTTGTCCCCTCAGCCTCTGGTTTCACTACATCTGTGGAGGACAATTCCTGCCTGTTTCTAGTACCCTACCTCAAGCATATGCTGCACTTGGCTCCTGCTTTTCTGCCTCAGGGCTTTCACTGACGTTTCAGAAAGAACCCTTGGTTTATCACACGTCCTCAAAGGGGAATAATGCCTCAGGTGGGGAAACTTCAACTTATGGGATATGGGGTAAGTACTGCAGCTTCACCTTGGTGGGACCATCCTGAGAACTGTCTACATGATTCTTCGGAAGAATTAATCCCCAATTGCCTACAGAAATAATTTGCTCATCACTACATCCTTTATGAGTTTTTCTCCCTATTTCCTTGGTCTTTCACTTCTGTTTCCTAGGATCACCTCCCAAATACAGCACTCCTACTCAGTTGTGTATATTTTGGCGGGGTTTGGGAGAAGAGGCTCAAACTAAGACATCAAGTGTCTTAAGTTAAGGGCAATCACCATAAGAATAAAGAAAGAAAATGTGCTTATTAATCCACAGGAGAAAAGTAGACCTACCCAATGTACAAGAGGAAAGAAAATAGCAAAAAAAAAAAAAAAAAAAAAAAAAAAACAAAAAAAACAAAACACACAAAAAAACACACACACACACACATATATATATATATATATATATATATATATATATATATACACACACACACATATATATGTATGTGTACACACACACACATATAAAACCTGGACTAGATGACAGAAATAATTTATAACCAGAGTAATTACAATCTCCAGAAAGAGTGGTATAACAATCTCTGAAGCAGGATGGTTTACCTGATCCTTCAGATCAGATGCTACAACCACCTCATCCTATTTAACCTAACTATATTACCAGAAAGAAACAAAAATACAAAAAATAGACAACCTGGACTACTTTTGCAGTTACATAATAATTCTGACAAATGCTGGACAACTACTTGTTTTAATTTCCCTGAGAAATTATCATTCATACATAGAGATAAAAGACTGTCAAATTGTGATGCATATGGTTCTTTTATGTTCAGGAAAATCCTATAAAGCAACCCCCCCACCCACCCCAAAAAAAACTTTCAAATATATATTAAAAGAATTTAAAAGAGGGCTTTTTTACTGAGGTATCAATAAAAGAGAAGGCCAATACCAGATTCAAAATATGTGTGAGAAGATCGTTATTTGCAGAAATTACAAAGGAAATAGCTATAAATCCTACACAATTCTGGAACTCCCTCAAGCATGTCAAGATTTTTTTTTTTTTTCAAGAATTGAAAAGAAGGGGAAAGGAAGAAGATTTATAACAGATTTCTTTAGAGAAAGTACTATCCACCCCAGCCCTTCTCTCTCGAAAGTGAGGTGAGTGGGAAAGTGTGCTATCAATACCTCCTTCATCTCAACCTAGAAGGAATGGACTTCAGCAAGTACACTTAAGGAGCTTGATACGTGTTCCCAGCTATTGAGGGATACTCTGGACTCATCATGCCTTATTTCAAGCCTGAGAAAGGTGAAAGCAAGTGTGAAAAGACAGGTCAACAGACAAAAAGAGAACTGCATTTGGGAGCAACTGCATTGCCATTGATAGCAAGAGAGAATGCAAGAGAATTTCGTGCACGTAAAGGTGAACCATGTCTAAGAGACATGCCAGCATGGACTCATTTTAAATCAAGTCCAACGGAGTCACTTATAGGGTGATGAGAGCTTAGCACGAAGAAGATGGAAATAGAACGCTAACTCCCACAAAAGGGCAAAGCAACTTCCAGAATCGAGTATACATTTGCCTAGAAGAACATCCCCAAGAATGGGAACCTTGGAGGAATCCAGGATGATTACCTAGAGAATCATCTTTGAACATCAAACATCTGCCATCCAGAGGGTCTCACCATCAGACAACAAGAACACCTACCACAGTGTTCTTGTCTCCCAATTTCTTTTCCTGCAAGGCCTGACCCAGGAGAAAAAAGAAACCTCTTTAGCAAGCCAGGAGGAAAGTGGGAGGAGGAAAGCAATCAACATTCCTTTCCCAGACCATTGGTACTGGCCTGCTAAAACCCCCAAAAGGTTAAGAGATTTAATGCTAAATTATATTGGAGTTTTGATTAATGCACAGGACTGGTTATTCTAATTACCAAATTGAGATTATGTTCATGCCTAGAAATAACTATGAGGCAGTT
Source organism: Rousettus aegyptiacus (assembly GCF_014176215.1). Taxonomy (NCBI): domain Eukaryota; kingdom Metazoa; phylum Chordata; class Mammalia; order Chiroptera; family Pteropodidae; genus Rousettus; species Rousettus aegyptiacus. The sequence goes on from NW_023416284.1 coordinate 110,508,111, forward strand.
GAAAAAAATTACTTAGGAGTGACCAGAAAAGACACGAGCTGAAGGGAGTTTTCCCTGAGAGTCAAGGAAAGGACTTCTACTGCCTAATCAAATAAACTAAGGGATGGCAAGAGACAAAAGTTGCATTTTGTAACTTCATGAGTTGTGCCTGTTCAACATACCAACTATTATAAATATTCTTAATTCAGAAATGACCCTATACTGTTATACTTTCGTTTTCTTCCTTTGACCTCCAGTCCAGTGTTGGTACCCATGATCTTTAGGACAGTTAAGGTTTTAACTCTTCTGTTGTAGTTACTTGGACATATTTACCTTTGATATTTAAAAGCAGCAGGTGTTTTCTATCCATATATTTCACAGAACTTTATTTCTGTACTATTCAATTCTTCTATACTACCTACCCTAAAAATCACACTGTTGGAAAGGTACTATGTCACAGATAATAGTAAACTACCCACAAAAGGGTCTCTAATAGTTAACAAGCTACTCGCTTATCCACTTATCAGGAATACAGAGATAGGAATAAGTTTTTGGTGTCAATTAAAAGATCACCAATAGCAAATACTTATTCCTAATTAATAAGATCATTCAAAAAATATTACTACTTCTGAATGCAATTCAAAAAATATCCCCCAAGACACATAATTTGTAGAGAGTAATTCTGTCCTCAAATCACTGAAAGACCCTACTTGTAGGATGATCTCTAGACTTGTTCTGAGTATAGCTGAGGACCAGCAGCATCGGTGTCACCTGGGAGGTTGTAGAAATGAGGAATCTCAGAGCCACCCACAGATCTACTGAATTAGAGAGTCTGCATTTTAACAAGCTCCCTGGGGTATTCATTTGCACATTAAAATTTAAACTCTGCTCTAAAGAACACAGTATGAAATTTGACTACGGCAAAGATCAAACAGAAACACAAGGCTTTATATACTTTTATAGATATTACTCTAGATTTAAAACGCTTGTCCCCCATACTCTTTGACACTCTGTAATCTAAAGCACACAAATTGTTCAATGAACCAATCTATCACAGATTTCATGTTCCTAGAACTTCAAAATAAATCTGAGACTTGCATAGACTAATTTGGTTCTTCCTTAATTCTAGCTTCTTGTGTCCAGAGTTAATTCTAACAACTGATACTCGTTTATGTTTGTGAGAGTACTTTTTCTTAAAAAAAAAATAAGTTTCCTATATATGTGCATAATCTCAGATAAGTCTCAACTTCTATAACCTCACTTCCACATATTGCTGGTCAGAGCATCTTTTTGTAGAACCAAATCATAGTAAAAAAAACTATAAAGAAAATCTAATATTTTATGTTGTATCTAACTTTCCATACTAAATATGGTTTCTACTGCCTAATATGGACTTTCTTAAGAGCTTAAGAGGAATAATTTGGGATCCCAAAGAGTTTTCTAATGTGATCTGTGCTCTGTTCTAACCTATTTACAAGAAGGTAGTGTTTCAACATGTCTCACTACACAATTAAGCCAGCATAGCATTCCAAGAACATAATAGTACCTTTAAGCACTGGTCTTCGGTATAACAGGTCCTTTAAATGAATTATAATACATTTTTTAAAAGAAATTCACAAAATTTTTATGTACTTGACAAATACATTTCTAGGACATAAATCAGTAAGTCATACTTTTATAAAACATAGCATTTCTATCAGTAAAACCATATCTTAAAACTCATTCATCCCAGCACTTTCCTTCTCTTCTTAGTCTCTAATTCTATTAAACTTTATCGCTATCTGAATCTATACTAGAAGCAGATTTTACCTGGTGGCCTGACATTCAGTTCCCCACCCCTCCTGAGAACACCTCTTCCCCACTGTAGATTAGCCTCACTGTTTAGGCTGACTAAACCTACCCTCTGCTCTGGAGGCAGGCCCTACAGGTACCAAGCCAATTAGGGTAATCACATTCTTCTGACTACTTACTGTAATCTGGTCAAGGGTGGTCTAATCAGATAAAAGCTCAGGACTTTTGATCCATTGTTGTGGGGAATGCTCTCTCCCCAAGGATGTAAATAAAAAGTACCTTCTGTTGCTGATGGAAGCAATCTTTCAACCAAGAGGAAAATCAGCATGAAAAGAAACCCCACATTGGGAGGGAGCCAAACCAGGAGAATCAAAGGGGGTTACAGTCAAAACAAACTGCTACTTTTACTTTTCACTTAAACAAGTCAATAAACTTTGTAGTTTAAGCCAATTCAAAATTGATTTTCTGTTGTCAGCAGCAACCAAAGCATCCTGATGGAACCCCAAAAGAAAGCATAAAGAACGTTCAGTATGCTATTTCTCAAATGTACATATTAATTGCCACTCTTTGTTCCTTAATTCAAATCGGGATGTGATAAACTTAGAACAAGAAGCTGAAACTTAAGACCCTTTCTGCTATTTTAACATAGTTGGCTAAAAAAAAGTTATATTTCAAGAGAAGCTTTTAACAGACATCTATTTATATGCCTAAGATCACTTTATATTAAAATGTTAAAAGCAGTACTGGCATAAAAACAGACACACTGATCAATGGAATGGAATAGAGAGCCCAGAAATAAATCTATACCTATATGCTCACTTAATATATGACAAAGGAGGTAAGAATATACAATGGGGTAAAAACAGTCTCTTCAATAAATGGTGTTGAGAAACTGGACAGACATATGCGGAAAAAAAAAAAGAAAACAAGCTGGACCACTTTCTTACACCATATACAAGAATAGACACAAAATGGAGTAAAGACTTAAATATAAGACCCGAAACCATAAAACTTCTACAAGAAAATATAGCCAGTAAACTCTCTGATATTACTAAAGGGGATTTCCCTTCAGATATATCTCCTCAGGCAAGGGAAACAAAAGAAAAAACAAATGAGACTACCTCAAACTACAAAGTTTTTGTACAACAAAGGAAATCATCAACAAAACAAAGACAACCGACTGTTTGGGAGAAGATACTCGCTAATGATACATTTGATAAGGGGTTAATATACAAAATATATAAAGAACTTATACAACTCAACAACCAAAAAACAAATGATCCAACTAAAAAATGAGTAGATCTAAACAGATACTTCTCCAAAGAGGAAATAACAGATGGCTAATAGACAGAAAAGATCCTCAAGGTCACTAACCATCAGAGAAATGCAAATTAAAACCACAATGAGATATCACTTCACCTGTCAGAATGGCTATCATCAATAAATCAAAGAACAAGTGTTGGTGAGGATGTGGGAAAAAGGGAACCCTCATACATTGTTGGTGGGATTGCAAATTGGTACAGCCGCTATGGGAAACAGTATGAAGGTTTCTCAAAAAATTTAAAATGGATCTATCTTTTGGCCCAGCAATTGCACTTCTGGGTATTTATCCAAAGAAAACCAAAACAATAACTTGTAAAGATCTATGCAGTCCAATATTTATGGCAGCATAATTTACAATAGTGAAGATATGGAAGCAACCTAAATGCCCCATCAACAGACAACTGGATAAAGAAATTATGGTTTATATATATAATGGAATATTACTCAGCTATTAAAAAAATGAAATCCTACCATTTGCAATGACATGGATGGACCTAGAGGTTATTATACTGAGTGAAATAAGTGAGACAAAGATAAATACCATATGGTTTCACTTATATGTGGAATCTAAGCAAAAAGAACAAACTAATCAAAAACAGACTCACAAATATAGTGGACAATTTGGTGACAGAGGGGAGGGGGGTAGAAGGGCTGGGAGAACGGGGTGAAGGGTTAAAGAAGTACAAATTAGTAGTTGATAGTTGGTCACAGGGATGGGGAGCCTGGCAGAAGGAATGCAGTTACCACTAATATGATGGCTAGGTGGAGGGCCAGGGGAGGGAGGGAGCAATTGGGGAGATCGTTTTATGAACATTATAGATGTCTAACCAATGTATTCCATACTTGAAATGAATTTAAATAAATAATTTTTTTTAAAAAAAGTTCAATACAGGGAAAAGCCATGCAAAACCATTGAGTCCAAATGAAACAAAGTGGAAAGAAATTTAAACATCACCCATAGTCAATTAAGATGTAAAAACTAATAATCATGGGCTCTCTTTTTTAGTATCTGGCAAAGAATATTTTTTGTAGACATATTAAAGAGAGACGGTATGATTTATAGATACCTAAAAAGTACCGAACAAACTGGATGAGCCAAATTTTAAAATTAAAAGATAATAATGTTTAAGGATCTCATGGCAAAAACTAGAGAAAGCATTAATACTTTAAGAACAGTAGAAATTAAAATATTTTTATAACTACCAGGTCTTTTTTCTTTAATCGTGGACCCAAATGATCTACTTAACTGTATGAGTCCAACATTGACTGCTTTTTATTTATATATAAATCACGTCATTTTTTTACATTTGACCAGATTGGCTTTTAAGTTAAACTTTAATTGGGGATAACTGTAGACTCAGTTTTGCATTTTAAAATTAGAGATACATAATGATAAATACATTCTCCAAAAATAACCATACTTGTTAAAAAAATAATATTACCATATCAAATTGTCAAAAACTTAAAAAGAAATAACCCAATCTATTTTTTTCCTCACAATAGAACATAGATTTCATGCTGAGAATTTAGAGGAAAAAAGCTAAATAGGTAAAAAGAAAACAATGACTCATGCAATCCTACCACTTTTTAGTGTTTCCACATAGGTTCTATATTTATTTTTCCCTATGTGCTGTGTGTGTTTGTGGGGTGGGGGTGGTGGGTTGTGGTGGTAACTCCACTAAAAAAAATACAATCAACCTTTACCCAAGAATAAACTGTACTTTTAAGGCCTGTTAATCAACAGCATCAATGCTCATGAAATTCATAATGTGATAAGAATATCATCTATTCTAAGAAGAGCTTTGGGTAGTAAGAACATAATTCCACCTCATACCATGATACAGGTGCTCAACACCCAAACTGGCATCCGCAAGAGAGCAATAATCAAAGCTACAGCAGATGGGAAGCCTTTAAGAACATAGTAAACAGAGTGAGCAGTAAGGAATGTGGCATTAATATGATGATACCTAAGAGGTATTTCTCAAGGAGCCAAAATGTTTCCTTAGAGTAGGCAGTGGAAGTCAAGTTCCCTTGGTATCAATTTAGAAAGGCAAATTCTTTGGTTGCTTACATGTTAGTGAAATTATGTTTTTATTAGACCCCAGTTGCCATTATAATAAATCTCACTTTTCAAAAGTGGAAAAAACAAGATACACATTCAAAAGCATCGAGATCCTATAATGCTACATACTAGATCAAGCTTTCAGTTGGTTTACTCTCAATATAATCTCCATTGGTAATGAGGTGGAGATACACTAAAAATGCCAAATTCCAAAAGAATAAAACAAAATCTTATAGGAAAATGTTAATGGCAACTTAGATATCTAAACTTTTCTTGAGGAATTTAACTCCACATTTTAGAATCTTAAATCCTATAGTTTTAGTTCTTTCTTTTTACATACTTCTTTAAATTCCTATAGCATTGAAAAGGCTTTACCCATGCAATTTCATGTGTCATAACAAAATGTCATCTCATTTGCAGGGGCTTTACTTTTTTGTATGCTGGTTTCCAATAACTGACTAGTCATTTCCTTGGTGTCAGAAGTAGGCATTTAACATTTTCTGACTGATTAGATCTGGGAAAGCTTATATAAGTTATGTCATTCTAAAGGCAGAGACAAACTGTCTATAGTACAAAGTATTACTTACCACTCAACACAATTTTTAGAGGAATGATGATCTTGGGTATTAAAAAATACTTTAAAATTAATTTACGTATTCTTAAAGGGAAACCCTTCTATGGGAAACAAAAAAAAAGCAAAGCTCTTTGTTTAGCCAAAAAGAACATACCCAAACAAACAAAAAAACCCACAATTTACCTCGATAGTAGGCCTTTGTTATTGCATCAAATTCCTCTTGACCTGCTGTATCCCATAACATTAGTCTGACATCTTCATCATTAACTCTGGAACAAGACATGAATTTATTTCACATGTAAAGGAAATGTCTTTAGTAATATAGCTTTGTGTATATTTTTATTATTCATATATAGAAGTACTAAAACTACATTGTTGGTTTCACTCTGATGAAGTACCTCTAAACGTTGATACCACTACCAACAGTGAAAGTAAGGGTAAAAGACATTCCCCTAAAGCTATTACTTTACTTATATCATTTGGATTTACCTGCCATGTTTTTTCCTCTGACAACAGTCACAGACATTGGTAGCTCTAAGACTAGCATAGCAGTACTGGGAAAGGGGAATTCCCCAGGTCAGTGCTTACTCTCTCCTCTCACTACACCATTCTAACGGGTTCTGTTGCACGAGTGATAGACTAAGAAAGGAAAGAAGCAGTTTACCTGCTTAGTTTCCCTTTAACTCTATTTCGTCATATAGTCCCATGTCTTATTCATGGGAGTTATGTTCTGTAAAGTCACGGGAAACACTGTATTAGCAAATACGGAACCGGAGCCCATGGTTACATTTTTATCAACTGATCAATATATAACCTTGTTTTTTGTGTTGTTCTGTTTAAAGACACCTTATTTAATATTTATCGTTAATTCATTAATATTGAATTCACAGCCTATGACTATATCATGCCTGAATGAAGCTTATCTATCACATACTTTTTCTGTACGATGCAGGTTTCTGGCACTTAGGAACACCAGACAGTATTTTAGCACTGTGCTTGGGGGCCATTTTAAACAACGAAATCACCAACAAAAAGCACACAAATGTGGCACAAAAACAAGACCAAAACTAAAAAAAAAAAAAAAAAACACTAAAGGACACTTGTTTATAGTATGAAAAATGAAACAAGAAGGAAGAGGAAGATCGGTCACCTTTTTCCACCAAAGTTGGGAATGTGTGTGAAGGGTGACTCAAATTTTTTGCTGCTCTGTACATGTCCATGAATGACTACCAAAGCACTGGGAGTACTAATTCTGGGGTTATAAATAAATTTTTAGCAAGTAGGTGAATTTGCAAATGCAGAATCTACAAATAATGAGCACCAACTGTATACTTAAAATATACATAGGAAACCTATGAATAATGAGGATCAATTCTATACTTAAAATACTAATTTGGTTCAGATATCAAGTACAAAAAACAAATCATCAAGACTTAAAATGAATCCTCTTAAAATATGTAAGGAAAGAAACAAACACAAAAATATTTTAAAAAGAGAGTAACAGATATAAATAAGAAATTCAACAATTTTTAAAACAATGAACACAATTATCTTTGATGTTAATGTCTGTACTAGTTAAGTCAGATTTGTTTCATGTTACTTTTTCCTGTAATACATTTTTTGTCTCCTATAATTTAAAATATGCTTAAAAGTCTCCAGGACTAATGACAAGGTGTTACTTTGCTATGTTTTAGAAATTGGATTTCCTCAAGTAAGATAGCCTCCCAAATATACTTTCTCTTATTTCTTTAAAATAAAAAATGATTAATTCTAAAACTTCTTATAGTCTTCTCCAGTTTTAAAAATAGAAGAAGCATTCTAAACAAAAGGGTCCCATGATGGAAGAAATGAAAACTATTCTGAGAGACGTTTCTTCCAAATAAAATAGCAGCTGTAAGTCTTATTGGAGTCAAGCACTGGGGTGTGTTTAAGAAGTTGCCCAAAGTGTCACCAATAAGCACAAAACAGACACAGGGCAAAAATGACAGCACAGAGAGGGAAAAAGGAAAAAAAGAAGAAAAAATGACGAAGAAAGGGAAAAGAGATGAAAGTGGGGGAAAAGATAGAAGGATAAAGATACACACCAAGTAAAAAACTGAAAACCACCACCAACTATCCCATGAGCCTCTGCTACTAGATGCCTACCCTTGGACTGTATTGTAATTATTATTCTGATGAAAGTCTTGAACACAGTTCACAAATCAAAACCAAGGGGATAAAATGGCCATGTACGTACTGGATTTGTCTCTCCAAAAAATCAACTCCAATGGTTTTCTTGTAGTCTTTTGTAAAAATGCCTTTGCAATATCGCTGAATCATGCTTGATTTTCCAACTGCTCCATTCCCGACAACCACCATCTTGATAGCCACTTCCATGTCTTCCTCCAACATTTTTGGAGTTGAGAAGGTTTTGTACCAACTTTAATTCCAGCTGATCAGATCTTTCTCAAATCTGTGGTTTAAAATTATTTTTTCGTGACATAAAAATTATACAAAATAAAATAAGCTATAATTGTTTTAAGAAATAATTACATTACATTGCAAGAATTTCTTTCCATGATGGAGGCCCCCTCCCCACTCTGTTTCGATACTATAAATTCTTTGAAAAGAGGGACAATAAAATCATTCATTTTTGAATTCTTATCAACAGCACAACATATGACATCCAGGTATCAATAAATGCCTAGATTATACAGTTTTACCTTTGATAGATATTAAGACTATGGATGTTAGAGTTGAGGCCTGATTTAAAGTTGCTATTTACTAGTTCTGTACTCTTAATGAAGTTATTCCTTAACCTCTTTAAGTTTCAGCTTCCGGGGGATATTTATTTACATCATTGGATTGTTGACCAAAGATACTTATAAAGCACCTAATATAGTATAAGTTAAGCATTCAAAAAATGGTAATTTTATACAACATAATAAACCCTCCACAGTTACCACCAACCGGGCAATAAATACAAAATCTAAGGAAATTGCTTTTCAACCTCAATGTAATAACTGATAACCTATAAAAGTACCCCCAAAGAAAGATTTTATATAATAATGTATGACTGTGTGACAGCACTGGGCTCTTAGTTACAATGTTTTAGTGTTCAAGTTACAATAAATCCTCGAGGAATAATCTTATACTATGCATTCTTTCTTTAGAATTTAGTTTCAGACTAGCTGTTGTTACTCATATAATGAAAGTAATAGAATGTGTACTGTTTGCATTTTATTTTTAATTATCTTTTTCCCCTCTTTAATCTCCCTACCCCCCGCCCCGCCGGTGCACTCAGGGGACCTGGCACACCCGCACCTAGGGTATGGTCCATGGCTCCACCTGCGGTGCGAACCCAGGGCCTTCTTCTGCGTGTAAAGCAGACATGCTAGCCACTTTGCTATGGAGCCACCCTGACACTATGGAGCCACCCTGTTTGTATTTTAGACTGAAAGAAAACGGAAAGTTAATTTCTTCACATTTCTTCTGAAAATTACAAGTTAAGTTCCTGTCAACTTAGCTATTATATTCCCACTATCTTAACTGAAAATCCATCTATACAATCACTACACAGTCTGAAATGTGAAGAACATTACTTTTTTTGTTTCCCTAATAGTTTCTGTACTTGTCCCTAGCATATGATCAGAAGAATCATCTAGGAGCATTTATTAAAGGTTCTAGGTCTCCACCTCAGACACAATTAAATGATTAAAAAAAAAAAAAAAACTTAGAATATCAGAACAAAAGAAAGAACATGGTAGGTCCGAAAATATGGGTAAATACACCAGATTTCTCTTGAGCGTTCTAAATTAAGTTAGACAGTTGAAACAAAAATTTTAACACTATCCAATGTGGTTTTCAATATATGTAAGGAAAATATTTAAGCCAATTAACACAAATGGGAGAGAAAAAAGGGGTGTTAAGGGAAGTAAGGTTTCTATACTTCACTTGAACTGCTAAATGTTGATACCAATAGATTGTGATAAATTACACATATATAACGTAATACTCAGAGTAACTACTAAAGTTACACAAAGAGATATACTCGAAAACACCACAGATAAAACAAAATGAAATTCTAAAAACAAAACTTTCAAAATCAGATCAACATTTATGGAATTGTCCACATAGCAACAGCAGAATATTCATCTTTTCAAACACCCACTAAACAAACATATATCAAGATAGAACGCATTCTAGGTCATAAAACAATCCTTAACAAACTTAAAATAATGGAACAATGGAACCAAATTAGAAATTAGTGACAGAAAAGAGGAAAATCTCCAAACATTTGAAAACTAAAAACACAGACCTCTAACAATCCAAGGGCCAAAGAAGAAACCTAAGAGAAAATTTTAAAAAGTAACTGAATTGAAAGAAATGAGAGACAACTTGTCAAAATTTGTGGGAGATAGCCAATATAGTGCTGAGAGGAAAAATTTACAGCACTGAATGCTTACCTTGGAAAAGAAGTCTCAAATCAATGATCTAAGCTCTCATCTCAAAAAAATAGAAAAAGAGCAAAACAAAGCCAATGTAAACAAAGGATGGAAATAATAAAGAGCAGAAATCAATGAAATTGAAATAGAAAAATAATAAAATAAAAGCTGCTTTCTTGAAAAAAATCAATAAAGTTGACAGAAAAAATAGAAGATACAAATTATCAATATCGGGAATGATATAGGGATATCACTACAAAAGGATAATACAACGAACAACTCTATACACATAAATTTGACAACTTAGATGAAATGGACCAATTCCCTGAAAAATATCAACTATCACAACTCACCCAATATGAAATATGTAATTTGAATAGCTGTGTAACTATTAAGGTAACTGAATTTATAACTTAAAAACTCAAAAATAAATCTCCGTTCTCAGATGTTTTCATTGAAGAATTCTACCAAACTTTTCAATAATTAAGGCCAACAATACACAATCTCTTCCAGAATAAAGAAGTGGAGGAAACACTCCCCAACTTATTTAATAAAGCCAGCATTATCTTGATACTAATATCACACAAAGCACACACACACACACACAAAAAAAACCTAGACAAATATCCCCTCATGAACACATGAACACAGATGTAAAAATCCTCAACAAAATATCAGTAAATCAAATCCAACAATATATAAAAAGAATAACAAGGACCAGTGGCCTTTATTCTGGGAATGCAAGGTTGGTCCAATACTCAAAAATCAATTAAGACAATCTACCATATTAACAGAGTAAAGAAGAAAAACCATGTATCATATCAATTAATGTAGAGGAAATGCTGGACAAAACTCAACATCCATTTGTGAGAAAAACTCTCAGCAAACTAGAAACTGAAGAGGACTTCCTCAACCTGATAAAGGACATCTATTAAAAAACCCTACATCTAAACATCATAATTAATTCTGAAAGACTGATTGTTTTCCCCCTTTGGGGAAATGCCCACTTTCACTTCTATTTATCATACACAAAATCTCAGCCAGTGCAATAGGCAACAAAAGTAAATAAAATACGGATTAGGGAAAAAAGAAATAAAACTATCTCTATTAACAAATGACATGATTGTTTATGTAAAAAACTCCAAGGAATTCCCGCCCCCCCCCAAAAAAAAAAAAAATTCCTGGATCTAATAGTAAATTTAGTAAGGACACTGGATATAAAAGCAGCACACAACACTCAACTGTATTTCTGTATCTTAACAATGTACAATTTGAAACCGAAACCTTATAATGACATTTACAAGAGTTCCAAAATTGTTAAATACTGTGTTTTAAATCTAATAAAATGTGACAGGATCTGTAAGCTAAAAACTACAATACGCTAATGACACAAAGACCTAAATAAATGGAAAGACATATCATGTTCATAGATATGTTCAACATTTTCAACCAAGCAAAAACAGCAGTTCTCCCCCAAATCAAACTATGGTTTAATTCCAAAGTACCAGCAGGCTATTTTGTAGATAGAGATAAGCTGACTCTAAACTTTATATGGAAAGGCAAAGGAACTAGAATAGCTAAAAACAATTTTGAAAAAAAATAAAATTGCAGGACGTCAGACTTCTCAATTTTAAGACACTATAAAGCAACTTAATCAAGAAAGTGTGATGCTAGCAAAGAGAAAGATACCTAAATCAATGGAATAGAATAGAGGGCCCAAAAATAGACTCACAAAAATACAGCCAATTGATTTTTGACAAAGGTGCAAAAGCAATTCAATGGAGAAAAGACAGCCTTTTCAATAAATGGTGATGGAACAATTGGACACCCACATCCAAAAAAAGTAACCCTTCCCTTAAACCTTATACTTTGTACAAATAATTCCCAAAATGGATCATAGATCTAAATGTAAAATTATAATTTTTAGGAAAAAAACTTTTAGAAGGTGAAAATCTTGACCTCGGATTAGACAGAGTTCTTAGACATGATACCAAAAGATCCACAGAAGGAAAAATTGTGATACACTTCATCAAAATTAAAAACATTCACTCTGTGAAAGACACTGTTAAAAGAATGAAAAGAAGAACTACAGACTGGGAGAAAATATTTGTAAAACAACTATCTAACAAATAACTTGTATTCAGAACATATACAGAACCCTCAAACTTCAAATAATCTACTTAAAAAATGGGCAAAACTCTTGGACTGATAATCATCAAAGATTATATACACCAAATAAGCACATGAAAAGATATTTAACATCTTTAGCCATTAGTTAAAGACATGGTAAAGCCGCAAGATACCATTACACGCCTATTAGAATGGCTAAATTTAAAAATACTGACAATACCAAGTGCTAAGGAGGACGTGGAACAACTACTACTTTCGCACATTGCTGGTGAAAATGCAAAATGATAAAGCTACTCTGGAAATCAGTGTGATAGTTTCTTTTAAAGTTAAACATACTTTACATAACCCTGCAATCTTCTTTCCTAGTAACACCCTAGAGAAATGAAAACTTAAGTTCACACACACATAAAAAAACCCTATACATCAAAGTTTATAATAGCAGCTCTATTCATAATCACCAAAAACTGGAAACAATCTAAATTGGTACATCCCTCTAACAGAATACTACTTAGCAATAAAAAAGAAATTGTTGATACATGCAACAACTTGGAGGAATCTGAAAGGCATTATGTTGAAAGCAGCCAGCATCAAAAGTTCACCTATATGATTCTATTTACATGATAAATCTAGAAAAGATCAGTATGGCTGGCCCAGACTTAGGATGATTCAACTTTATAACGGTGTGAAAGCAACAGGAATTTGGTAGACACCATACTTTAAATATTTTGAATTTTGACCTTTTCCCAGGCTGGCGGTATGACACTTTCTCATGATGCTGGGCAAAGCAGCAGGGAGATGCAGCTCTCAATCAGTCATGAAATCACAAGGGTAAACTGATACCCTACAGTGTAGTATGTATTAAATGCATTTAGATTTCTGACATTTTCGATTTACAATGTGTTTATGGGGACCTAACCCCACCCTAAGTCGAAAAGCATCTATAATTGATGGGTTAGGGATGGATAAACAGGAACAGCATTTTTTGGGGGGTGAGTGATAAAACTGTTCCTGATCCTCGTGGTGGTTATATAAATATAAAATTCATAAAACTGTACACCTCCAAAAATGTCCATTTTACTATATGATTTAAAAAATAATAAAATTTTAAAAAGGTGGAATCAGATGTTAATACAGGCAGTGTAACTTGTGATTATCAACCACTACTACATTATAGACTTAAAGCGCTGTATCAAAACAATTATGTTCTTAAGAAATAAGCATAATTCTGAGTACAATAATTAAAAAGCTTGACAGTAATGTTTTATGTAAATAGTCTTTCCCCAAACTTTAATTTTAAAGATTTTGCCAACCATACAATCTAATAAATTAGAAAAGGAAAGGATGAATTAACTCACTGATCGGAAGGGTTGCTTTTTCATCACAGCCTGTACTTAAGTACAGGTATGATTATATTTACAAAAATACTGAAAAACGTCTTAGGTCCAATGAAATTACTTAGATGTTAGGAGTTATATAAAACCTAGAGAAGTAACCGACCCTTTTCAGAGTCTACTGCTACTTGATAGTGAAGTTATTACTTTCACACACCCTCAGGTTCCTATGCCTGGGAGCTGCCTATGGCTCCTCGGTTCTAGTAAAGTAATTCTGTGGCAGCCAATGTCAATGAAATAGTGCAGTCTGGCTCATTCATATTCTATCAGTCTCCGAGCCAGAAACTAAGGAAGGGTGGAGCCGCGGATTAAGGAGGGGGCCCCTCCACAAGGAGAAGAGTCTAAAACCTAGGGTAGAGCTTGGGACCCTCTTCCCCATCAAACCTACCCCGAACACTTAACGCCCCTAGCTTATGTCTCTCCCGGCCTGGGTCGCCCCTTCCCCCCTGGGGGGCTGGAGCAGGGCAAATCATCCGGCGCTCAGCCAGGCTGGAAGCGCGGAGCCTCGCCCCCGCTCCACCTCGCGCCTTCCCGCCCAAGGGGCAGTTCCCGGGACCCACACCCAGGAAGACCCGCCGCGGGCAGCGGAGAGGGGGAGGGGGCGCCGGGCAGCGAGCCGCCCACCTCCTCCAGCAGGAACTTGGGACACCGCGCTCAGGGGCGGGGGAGCGGACGCTCCGCGGCCAGGACCCGGGGACGGGAGCCCGGGCCTGGAGGCCCCTGCCCCCTACACCCCTGTCCAGTCTCGGGAGTGAGGCACATCCCGGGACCCCTGGGAGCGGCGGGTCCTTCCCCAGCGGAGCCAGAGGACTCCTCTGCGCCTGGAGAGGGCGAGTGAGTTCCGCGCCGCTGGCCCGGAGCGCGAGCCGCTACTCACCGTTCCCCGCCGGCCACGGACCGGCCGCCCGGCGCGACCGGCTCCTCTCGGTCGCGGCGCAACGGCCGCCGCCGCCGTCACCTCCTCCTCCCCGAGCGCCAGCTCCCCTTGGGGGCCCCCTGGCTGGCTCGCGCCCTCTTTCTCTCTTTTAAGAATGACTATGATTTTTTAACCAACTTTGTTGGCAGTCAGGGCTCAGAACAAGCGGTTCAGCGACACCTCCGCTTGCGACGGTGGGGCGCGGGAGACTCGACTCCCCTCATCTGTGGACCCGCCGCCCTGCGGAGCATGCGCCAGGCCTGGTCTGCGCATGCTCCGCGGGAACCCGGTCCCCCGCCCCGCTCCACCCCTGTTCTGGCTGGTCGCGGAGAGGGCGATTGCTCTGCGTTCCCCGTGCCTTCGGGGGAACCCGGGTGTGCAGTGGGGAGATCGGAGTCCAGCAGGAGGTTCCTAGATCGTGGGGTCTAGTAAAAAGCAATTGTCCCGAGATGGTGCGCATAAGTTTTGCCTACACATTGCTCAGACTTCCAGACTACTCAAAGGACTTGCCCTGCCTAGGACACACACCTTATTTTCTTGACCAGATGGAATCCAAGTGGCGGAGTTAGCAAAAATGTCGAGCAAAGTCAAAAATGTACTCACGGGAAAACGTACTTACGGTTCACACGTTTGAGGCTGGACAAAGTACAAGTCTGGATGGTTAATAATGCAGAGAACCAGACCAAAAATTAAAAGATTCCCTCTGAAGGCAATCTCAACTTTGCTTCAGTTGTTTTTATATTCCAAGATAGATTAGGAAAAAAAGAAAAGAAAATACCAGTGTTGGCAAGAATATGGAATAAATGAAATCTTCCCTGCTACTGGAATGTAAACTGGAACAACTCAAAAAAACAATCTGGCACTGTCTACTTAAACGGCATACCCTGTGACCCAGCAGTTCCACATCAGCTCATACAGCCAGGAGAAATACGTGCTTATGGTGCACTAACAAACAGGTATCAGAATGTTCACAGCTGTGTTTGTTTTAATAGCTCCCAAGTGGAAATAACCCAAAGACCATCAACAATAGAATAAATTAATGTTCACAGTGTCTATACGATGGAATACTACACAGCAGTGAGAGCAATCCGCAACTACAGGTAACAACATAGATGAACTGCAGAAAAGTGATGTTGAGCATAAAAAGTTAGACACAAAAATGCATACTGAGTTCACTTCTATAAAGCAAAAACAAACAAACAGGAAAAGTAATCTTCTAGAAGTTAGGATAATTGTTACCTTGGCAGAGAGGGGATATTAATTGGGAGAGGGGCTTCCAAGATGCTAGTAAGATTCTCTGTTGATCTTGGCAATGATTACACATGTGTCTATTTATGAAGTTTCACCAAACTACACTATTATGCACCTTTTTCTGTATGCGAATTACAGTTCACGTGTAATAATCTTCTAAAGTTTTTAATTTAAAAATTAAAAATTACTTCCCTATAACTGCAATATAATTTGTAGATGTAAACATAGTGCTTATTCATAAGAAATTTAATGTCAAGTAGTTAATGGAGTTATCTCTCAGATTTGGTTGGTGAGGTCTCTTAAATAATGCTTCGATCCCCCTTTAAAAGGAAAAAAAAAAAGAAATGAGCACGATGTGAATAGATAATTGTCTAAAGATGATATAGAAATGGTTAATAAGTATATGAAAACAGGCTCAATACTACTAATGATTAGGGAAATGCAAATCAAACCAGAATGAGATATCACTTTATACCTCTTATGATGACTATTATAAAATAAACAAAACAAAACAACATCAACAAAAAACCCAGAAAATAACAAGTGTTGACAAGAATGTTGAGAAACCGTAACCTTTGCAACACTGCTAGTGAGAATGTAAACTGGTGCGGCTACTATGGGAAGCAGTATGACAGTTCCTCAAAAAAAGAAAATAAAAATAGAATTACCGTATGATCCAGTTTTTACACTTCTGGGTACATACGCAAAAGAATTGAAAACAAGGACTCAAACATATTTTACAACCACATTCATAGCCAGCATTATTCACAATATCCAAAAAGTGGAAGCAACCCAAGTGTCAACAATAGATGAACTGATAAATGTCAAAAAATACATTCAATGGAATATTATTATGCCTTTAAAGGAAGGAAATTCTGACTTGTGCTGCACCATGGATAAACCTCGAAGATATTATGCTGAGAAAAATAAGCCAGTGACAATAGGACAAATACTGTATGGTTCTACTTATTAAAGTAATTAAATTCATGGAGACACAAAGTAGATTGTGGTTGCCAGCGGTGGGGGGTGCGGGGGAGAATGGAGACTTAGTGTATAATGGGTATAGTTTCAGACTTGCAAGATGAACAGAGTTCTGGGGACGGATGATGGTGATGGTTGCACAATAATGTGAATGTTTTTAATGCCCCTGAACTGTATATTAAAAATGGTCAAAATGGTAAATTTTAGGTTAAGTATATTTTATCACAATTTTTTTAATGGGAAATAAATAGAAAATTCTAGTAGGTTTAAGAGAATAAACCAGAGGATTCAAACTTGAGAAAAACTTCTTGAAGAATCCTCTCAAAATCCTTCCTTTCCCCACCTTTCCATTTCCAGGGGATTGTTGGACATTCTCAGTACAATTAAGTCCACCTTTTATTTGACTCAAGGCTGTACCCAAAGGACACAGCAGAAATTCTTATGCTCCCTTCAGTGAGATAACAAAAGCCTACATGGAACCCTGACCTTTTAAATCCTGCAGTTGTCCAGTAACAAAAATGGCAATAGAATTAGTCTGAAGGGTTTGAAAGCAATTCGTGACTAGAATGAGTTTCACAAAATTATTTTAAGAAAAACATTCTGAAAATTATATTTTTAAGTCAATTATAATTGAATCTAGTACCTTCACTAACCAGAAAAAAAAAAAAACACATCTATTGTCCTTTGTTATTTGTTTCACTATATTTGACTCTAATGAGCTAAGAACTCTTCAAGGATCATGAATTGTAAATGAGTGGAATGATTAAAAACATTAAAGAAAAATGAGAACATATTTTAAATTTTACCACTTAGATTACAAATCTACAAACATATGTGGATGAATTCATGGGCATCAGGAAAAGCCTAGTAGAAGCCATAATGACAGTAGTAACCCCTTATTTATGAGTTTGCTTTCCGCGGTTTCAGTTAGTTACCTACAGTCAACTTTGGTTCAAAAATATTAAGTTGAAAATTTCAGAAATAAACACTTCATTTCCCATTTGCCCTGAGAATACTTGGCTGCGGGGCTTGAGGCTGCAGTGTTTACCCCAAGATAACTTGCCTGTTACAGTCCTTGCCCCCAAAGTTTGCCATGAAATATCTCGCTTTTATTATTATTTTTGCATCACTCTACTATATCGATAGTCTTTGGAAACAGATGATATCATTCTATTTATAGCATTCCATTTTTAGTAGTGATATTTCCATTTACAAAATATAGTAATTCTCAATCACTGAAAATGTCAAATCCTAGAAAATGTACCATTTCTATGTGTAATATTAACATTGTTTTCAAACAATTGTTAGCCGAAGATTCATTTGATGAATCTGATTTACATTTCTGTTACATTAGCAGTAGAGACAAGTTCTATTTAGAAATAACTTCAAGAATGGTTTTTATATTTTATTTTCCCATTGAAAATCAGTCAGATTTGCTTCAGCCTCAAAGAGTGTTTTCTAAATGAAAAAATGGGTTAAATTCCGAACCATTCTCAGTAGCGAGACAAAATCTCGCTCTGTCTGGTTCTGTCCACCTGTGACAAGAATCATCCCTTTGTCTAGTGTGTACACACTCTACATGTTGTCCACCTGTTAATCACTTAGTGGCCATCTTGGTTATCAGATTGACAGTCATGGAATTGCAGTGCTGATGTTTAAGTAACCCGTACTTTACTTAATAATGGCCCCAAAGCGTAAAAAGTGATGCTGGCAGTTTACTCATTCCAAAAAGAAGCTGTAAAGTGTTTCCTTGAAGTGAAAAGGTGAGTACAGTTCAATAAGATATTTTGATAAAGAAATCACATTCACATAATTTTCATTACAGTATATTGTTATAATTATTCTATTTTATTATTGGTTATTGTTACTAATCTCTTACTGTGCCTAATTGATAAACTAAACATTATCATAGACATGTATGTATAGTAAGTCCTCACTTAATGTTGTCAATAGGTTCTTGGGAAACTGCAACTTTAAACAAAAATGACGTTTAAGGAAACCAGTTTCACCACAGGCTGATTTATATACAAAAGAATTAAGTTCCTATGGTATATTTCTGGGCACAAAAACATTACCAGACTTTTAAGTAAAGACCCAAAACACTTCTAATATTAAACATTGAAATAAATGTGAACTATATATACTTTTAAAAAAGATCAGTAAAAACAAGTACAATAATTATTTTCCAACATGCTTATACCAGTTCAGGGTTGAGGGTGGCCAGAGCCTATCCCAGCAGCTGAGGGTGCCAGGTGGGACCCCACCCAAGACACGATGCCCTTCCATAGCAGGGCCACTCACACACCCAGACTCACTCAGACTGGGAAAATGTAGACATGCCAGCTCGTATCACGTGCACATTTTGAGGATGTAGGAGAACACAGAGTACCCAGAGAAAACCCTCACAGACATGGAGAGATGTGAAAACTCCACAGAGATCGTGGCCCCAGCATCTGTTTGAGATAGTAATCTGTATTAACATGTAATTAACCAAAAAAATACTCTTACTACCATGAACTTGGGTCCTCTGCCCTAGCAGTATTTTTGTTTCCCTCAAAAAATCATTTGCTCTTAAGTAATAGGATTTTAAGGCACATTTTAGCAAAAAACCTATTGTATAGCCAGTTTAAAAAATAGCCAGCTTAAGCTTAAATCTTAAGATGGTAATCAATTACCATCTTAAATGGGAGGTACCAGTGTCAAAGAAATAGGACCTGGGGAGGAGGAGAGAGGATGGAAAAAAGCCACAGACAGAAGTGGAAATTTCAATGACAAATTGCTTTAGAAATATTATACATTTTTCAAAGACCGGCTTTGATGTTTTTAGGAGGCTCTGAAGATGATAGATAGATGATAGATAGATAGATAGATAGATAGATAGATAGATAGATAGATAGATACATGATAGATAAACAAGCTTTAAGGCACTGACCCTTGGAACGGACCCAAAATTACTTAGTACTTGGAATAGTTTGTAGTGGAGGTAGATTTAGGAGTCCTTTAACTTCCTGCTACTCTAAAGTAAACATACATGGAAGAATTTTATAGAAACAAATACATAGCTAACTGTTATGCCTATTCTGGCCACCACTTTCCCACTGACCTTCAGAGATTTTCAAGATGGCTTTTCAGCTGCGCAGAGCATGCTGGTGGTAAGCTGAGCTCTAGTTGAATCATAAGGTGGGAATGAGCAGAGTACAGAAGGCATACTGTTTGCAAATGAGACTTAAGCTTTGAGGTAGAGATCTGAGACTGGCTCCATTTCCTGTATTGCTGACCTTTAACAAATAGACAGCCAGATATGTCTCTAGTAAAATGGGTTTAGTTGGGAACAACAAAGAATTGCAATTCAGAACACATTGAATGATATATCTCCTATAAGGGAAATTGGAAAGTGTTTATTTTTTTGGTTTGTTTGTTTGTTTGCTTGTTTTGTTTTTGTTTTTTCTTTTTAGTGTTGAAAATCCAGAGTCTCCATCACATAATAGGAATTCAAAGTCTCTGGCTACTACTGATTTGCTGATTGGTTAGGTATTTTATAGGTAATGTGCTGTTTTCCTCGCCCCACCCCCCCGCCCCCACCTCAGGAAGTGGTCTTGCTATATAAACAAATCATCAGTGTTTGGGCAGCATTCAGATTTGTACACTTATCTTCAGGTTGGGTGGCCATGCCAGGATTTGTCATAAGTTAAGATCAATAAACTGATTTTAGTTGCTAATTTTATTCCCCTTTTATAGACTATGAAATGTCATTTATGAAGGGCCCAAATATACTCTTTCTGCACAAGAATCTTGGTTTGTTTTTTCAGTGAGGATTTAATGATTTATAAAAATGCAGATGAATCCATTTTTCAAAACAACTATAACAAATAAATTAAGTTCTTTCTTCCATTCAGAAAATTTGTATTGATCACCAACCTGGTAGCATTGGTGCTCAAAATCGTGTATTAGTTAGCTATTACAGCACAATAAACACCACAATTTCAGTAGCATATAACAATAAGCACATATTTTTTGCTCATGTATCTCATATATGAAGTGTCTGCAGTTGGGTTGATCTAGGCTGAGCGTGGCTGAACATACCCAAAGCTGAAGGTTGCATCCACATGTCTGTTATCCTTCTTGAACTAAAGGGCTACTCAGGCCATATTCTTTTAAAGGAAATAGCAGAGGCAGAAGAGGACTCAAGCACATTTCATGCCTTTTCTTGCTTTATTTCACAACTTCACATTGGCCAAAGGAATTCATATGGCCATGGCCATAGTCAAAGGGTGGAGAAACACACTCTGTCCACTATTAGGCTATGTCAAAAATATAAATGTATAATGCTGCTCTAGGGGGAGTGAGAAATTGAGTAAAATACTTGAAACTCTGATAACTCAGGGGGGAAAATAAAAATTTTAATTTGAAGTGAGTCTCTTGTAGGCAGTGTATGTAGGGGTCTTGTTTTCTAATCCATTCAGCCATTCTATTTTTTGGTCGGAGCACTTAATTCTTTCCATTTGAGGTTTTTGTTCGTAGGCATGTAGTTATTACCATTCCTGTGTTTTCTTCACATTGAATATTTTGTGCCAAGCCCTTCTGTCCTGCATAGTTTCTTTTGAGAAATCAGCTGCCAGCCTCATGGGTGCTCCCTTGTTAGGTAACTAATTGTTTTTCTCTTGCTGCTTTTTTAGATTCTCTCTTTGTATTTAACTTTTGCCATTTTAATTACGACGTGTCTTGGTATGGGCCTCTTTGGGTTCCTTTTTCTTGGAACTCTCTGAGCTTCCTGGGATTGTATGTCTATTTCCTTAACCAGGTTAGGGAACTTTTCCATCATTATTTCTTCAAATAGCTCTTCAACATCTTGTTTTCCTTCAGGTATCCCTATGACATGGATATTGTTACCTTTAATAGTGTCCCATAGGCTCCTTAAATTATTATCATAGTCTTGGCTTCTTTTTTCTTGCCATTCTTATTATGTGTCTTTGACTTTCCTGTCCTCAACATAGGGCATTTGATTCTCTTCTTTATTCACTTTGTTTATTCCTTTGTTTATTCCATTTAATATACTTCTCATCTCAGATAATGTGTTCTTCATTTCAGACTGGTTCTCATTTATAATTTCCATTTCCATTTTTTATGTTTTTTTTTTCTCTTTTCAAAGTTCTCATTGAATTTATCTCTACTTCCCAAAAGTTTATTGAGCACCTTTGTAACCAGTGTTTTGAATTCTGCATCTGTTAAATTACTTGACTCCATTATCCCTAGATATCTGTTCTGTTCTCTCATAAGGTTTCTACTTCTTTGTCTTTCCATTTTGGCTGCCTTTCTGTGTGTCCGTTTCTGCATACTAAGCAAAACTCTTAAGTCTCCCGGTCTTAGTGCGGCTTTGTGAATTAGGTGTCCAGTCCTAAGAGGGGTTCAGCTACAGGCCAAGTTTAGCCCCAGCCTGTGCCCCTCCAGGGCCACTTGTTAAGGTTCAGGAAGCAATCAACAGAGGCTGTGCTTATAGTTGCCTCAAAAGGCCATGCCAGAAACCAAGGCTAGCTGCCTCCCATGTGAGTCTAGGTGCTGCTCAGCAAGGAGCACCTGACTCGCTGAGGATACACCTGGATGTGGTTTGGGTGGGGCCATGAGCTGAGGGAGGCAGAGTTTCAGGGAATCTTCTGGGCAGAGCAACCTCTGTTATCCAGTTTGATGATGTCTCAGCTACGACAGCGCTGAGTCTGCACACTGAAAGTGGGGAGGGCTCAATAGAGGAGGAACAATGGATACCTCTGGCACTTCTATACAGAGCAAGCCTTGCCTCTGGCTCTCACTCAGAAAACTCAGTGTCTTCCTGTAATTCCCTGGTGCTCCCAGAGCAGCCAGCTCATCGCTGGTGCTCAGACTGAACGGGTCAGTCATCGGGAAAGTCTGCTCATGTACACGGCCCCTTTAAGAGGAGTCTGCAATTGCCTCAGCCTCTGTCCCACTCAGCCACTCTGGACCAGGCAGCCTTACATCTTCACTCCTTTCTATCTTCTACTGTTACAGGTTGATTAATTACTTCTTTCTCTAGTTGTAGTGCCTCTGTTCCTATATATCTCAGGCTACTCTCCTTGCTGTTTGCTCCTTGAAGGATGAACAGAGTCTCTATCATCTACGCCACTTTTTTTCTCTCCTATGAAATGACATTTGTAATACTTTCTAGTCAGACATCAGAATACTTTTTTAGTTCTTCAAAGTTGTTTCACCCTTGATCTTAGTGTTCTCAGGTAAATTGTGGAGTTATCCACCTTACAGAGTCACTCAAAAAAATGTGCCAAGTACTATCCTAGGCACTGGATATTTAGTGATGGACAAAAATGACATTACTTGTGCCCTCTTGAAGCTTATAGTCTGGTAAGGAACATATATATGTACATAAAAATGTGTATGTATACATATTCATAATTATATAAACTAAAATAACCATAATAATAGAAGTATAATTTAAATTGGAGAGCCAAAGAGGTCTTTCTGACAAAGTGACATTTAATCTGTTACCTGAAGGATAAATGAGTTGGCTGGGTAGAGTATGGGCAGAAATTTTCTAAGTAGCAGGAGCAACAAGAATGATGGCCTGAGGCAGGAAATAATTCAGTGGGTTTGAAGAACTGAAAGAGAGCTAGTGTGTAGGAGTGAGGTGGAAAGTGATATTAAAATGAAGTAATGAGGGAGGTGGTGGTGAGATTATGAAGACCTCATAGGTCATGTAAGGATTTTGAAGGATTTTTAGTGTGAGGATAAGGAGATCCACTTGAAAGATCCTTCTGGTTGCCGTCTAAGTAAAGTATAGAGTAGAGGAAAATGGGAGACCAGTGGAAGGCTGGTCTAGGAGAGATGATGAAGTCTTAACTGAGGTGGTCACAGGAGTAGAATCTATTAGACTTGGCTATGGAGCAGAAACAAGAGAGAATGTCAAGGACTCACAAGCTTCTTGAACAAGCAGCTGAGATTCTAGTATCTAAACTCATGTGTGGATTTTTTTTTCCTCTCATACCACCAATTTTCAGACACCAGCTGGATGTCCTACGATTCAACTCAACTCTAACACTATCTGCCTGGAAAGAGCCTCAGAGTTTACTGATTAAGGGTTCAGTCCCACAGGTCTGCCCCACTTCACTCTCCAATTCATATGCCAATTGCAAATCCAGATGATCAATCACCTGTGTTTCTGACAGACCACTGACTATAGATGGGAGGTTCCCAGGACCCAATCCTTGGGTTTGATTAATTTGCTAAGTGGCTCACAGAACTCAGAGAAACATTTTACTTACTAGGTTACAAGTTTATAGTAAAAGAATATAACTCAGGAACAACCAAATGGAAGAGATGCATAGGGAGGGCAAGGGGAGCGGACTCAGACCTTCTCTGCCCTCTCAGGGCAGGACACTCTCCCAGAACCTCCACGTGTTCACCAACCAGGAAGCTCTCCTGTCCAGTACTTTTGGGTTTTTATGGAGGCTTCATTACATTGGCATGATTGATTAAATCATTGGTGATTGAACTCAATTTTCAGCCCCTTCTCTTCTCCCCAGTTCAGGGGCTAGGACTGAAATTTCTAACTCTTTAATTACATGGTTGGTTCCTTGGCAACCAACTTCTAACCTTAGGTGATTTAGAGGCTTTCCATTGTCACCTCATCAACATAACAAAAACATCATTACAACTTTCATCACTTAGGAAGTTCCAAGGATTTTTGGAGCCCTGTTTCATAAAGGAACAGGGTACAAAGACAAAATATGTATTTCTTAACATAAATTACAATTTCACACACCTTTGCTGATATAGGCACTATGAAACCTATTCTAACCCCTGGCCAGTGTAAGTCAGGGAATAGTCAATTCATTCTAGATTCCTTTTTGGGTTGTCACAGATTGTTCTCGTTTCACGTGGGCTAGTCAGTACCATCATATACACTCTGGATTAAGGGCATTTATCAATAAAGAAATTCTTAAAGCATAATGACCATTCTATTTTTTTTTTTCCTTCACTGCCCAAGTCTTTCTCATATACTTATGTTGAAATAGCTGTATTGTACTGAGAAATCTCTCTGAAAGGGCTGGACTATTTGGGCATCTATTAGAACACTTGTTTATCCATCACTCCAAAGTTCTAGCACTTAATGCATTTTCAAAAACTTATTCACATCATTTTGTGATCCACTCTTTGATTTAAATTCTTCTCAGTGCTGTCACAAAATAAGTAGGAGAATATATGATTAATTTCATTTTTTAGATGCAAATTAAGTAGATAAATGTCACATGCCCTGCAGGTTGATAGGTACAAAAATCCAGTTCTCTTGATGGCCAGTTATGAGTCTAAACTCATTCGGTTGTCCATTCCCTAGACTTGCCATTATTAAGTCACACACAGTGATGAGGAAATGTTCTACTTATGTTAACAATCAAATATTTGATGCTCACAACAGAATTTTTTTCCTCTCAAGTATAGTCCTTTTTATGTTAATCTGTAATTGGGGTTTCATGCTTGAAGCATTTTAAAAATTGATGTGCTATGGATCAAAAGAAATGGGTTAGGGTAAGAGGGTTGTTGGAATATACAGCAAATCGAATCTATGATAAGAAACACAGGACAATGTTATACTGATACTTTGTGTGGTGTAGGAGGGTCCTGGATAGTGGTAGTATTAGTATTTGAAAGCCACTATGGCAATGGAATGCGTAGAAATATTCCAAAATGAACACATCTTCAGAAATGCCAGTGGCATTGCCAATGATAGATCTTTTTTTCTATAGTTGTTTTTAAGAGTTTTTCTTCATCTTCACTCTTCTGTAGTGTCTGAGTATGGATTGTTTTCATTTTACTTACCATATTTGGTGTGCTACTTCAATTGTCTTCAATTCTGAAAAATTCTCAGTCATTATCTCTTCAAATATTGTCTTTAACTTGTTCTTTCTGTTTTCTTCTTCTGAACTCCTTTAAGAGAAGTTGACCCTTTACCTCTATTATATTTTTCATATCTTTATATTTATGGCTTCACTATGTATGATGACTTATCTTCCAGTTGACTGATTTCCTCTCCAAATATTTTTATTCTACAGTTTAAATTTGTTCACTGAGCTTATCATTACAGTGACTACCTTTTAAAAAATTCTCCAGATGTTTACTGTTTTGTTAAAAGCAGTACTCAAATTATTTTATTCTTTATGCTTTTAAAATCTTTCTTGCATTGTTATAATATTTTGAACAGAATTATTTTGGTTCCTTTTGGATTGTTCCATTATTATCATTATTATTATTTTAGGTGAGCAACCCTTGGTTGACCTCAAAGACTGCAAGGACCATGTCAGTTTACGATCCCTTATTTTTTTAAATTTTTACGCCTACAGCATTTTGTCTTCCTAGGCAATCTCCCATCCAAGTACTAACCAGGCCCAACCCTGCTTAGCTTCCGAGATGAGACATCAGGCTTGTTCAGGGTAGCATGGCCATAGACTGGCCATTCCATTATTTCTAATTCTCTATCTTTGCTTCATTTTAGGACTCTCATCATAGGTCCTTGTGTGATTTGTAATTTTTTCTAAACATTTTAAAAATTAAGTTTATTGGGGGTAACATTGGTTAATATTATCATATAATTTTCAGATGTACATTATATTTGACATCTGTATATTCTATTGTGTGTTTACAACGATTTGTAATTTAAGAATGTGAACTCATGTTTACTGTGTCTGTGTTTTCTATGGGACTTTCATGTGCTCAGCCCCTGTATAGTAGTTTGATATCTTCTGTTTTGTTTGTTTTTTTCCAAAGTCAGGGATAGATCTGAGACCAGAATTTATGTTCAAGTCTCCCCTTATAATTCTCACATTAATATAGATAACATAAATTCAGAAACTATACCCACTTGAACATATTTAATCTTTGGGTTTTATTTTGATTATGTACTATATTGAACATTAGACTAGTTTCCATAATTGTAATTTCATACTACAACATGCACCTGGTAAAAACTCCAACTCTTTGCAAAATGGAATAAAACAAACAGTAAATGTCTATCAGCTTTATACACCCTTGCTGATTGCTGCCCCACTCCTAGGGATAACATCTGTTAACTGTGTTATGTATTCTTCTGGGTTTTGTGTGTGTGTGTATATATATATATATTATATGTATATAATACTCTGTCAAATACTATACACACTCATACAATGGTATTCTCTTCAACTTGAAGGACAGCCTAAATTTTATTAAAACGCAAATGAATGGTTCCTTAGGCCAGGGTGGGGAGTGGGGCTGGCTGGTGTAAGGTCTCTAATGTATCTAAATTCACAGAATTTAATGATAGATGTTGAAATTTTGTAAAAGGGTAAAAAAATTTTAAAAATTGGGTTGTAAAGTTATATTTTCCTTCTTGTATAGCCCTCTAGAAAGAACCAGCACTGCTGAAATCTCGATTTTAGCCCAGTGAGATTTATTTTGGACTACTGACCTCCAGAATGGTAGGATAACATTTTGGTTATTTTAAAACATTAAATTTGTTGTTATTATTACAGCAACAATAAGAAACTAATAGTTTTCTACAATAATGACTTTCTATTGTTATTATTGTTGTAAGAATAAAGTTAGTGGCCACTTACTAATTATAGTAATTATATCAAATACCTTGCAAATAGTAATTTAATTTTTACAGCTTATTCAAGGTATTATTATTCCCTCCTTTTTTTTAATAAAGAAGGAAAATGAAAATTAGAGAGATAAAGTAAATTTGTCAAAGTCACATACTAGTTAGTGGTAAAGCCATTTTCTATCACCTGTTAGAGCTAATATGTTCATAAAGCTTAGACATAAGATCTGTTAATTTCCATTACACTTTACAATCCAGTGTTTATTAGTGGATTTGATACTGTTTTACATATGCAGTTATATCTTATGGAGGAATTACTACTGCTGTGAATATTTTCAGTGTGTAAATGTTCTAGCATAATATTATCATTGATTTCCTACAGATTTGGTGCATGTGTTTTAAAATTAAATTAAAATAATAAAGAATAATTATTTATTGTTTTCAGTTGAAAGTCTAATTCCTCATCTAAAATTATTGGGAATGATTTATTATTCCCAATTATTCCCAAACATTATTGATTCAATAATGTTTTCCATGTATTCTTGTTTTATAATTTCATCTTAAAAATTAAGTTAAAGATCTGAAGAAAAGCTTTGAGTTGGTATGTATTTAGTAAAAAAAAAAAGAAATAAATTAACCACCTTCCAGTGTATTGTAAAAGGTTTATTCAAAGAGACTTCTTACCAGCCATTTTTAATTAAAGTAGATCAAAGTTGAAAGACTTAGCTTGGTTATGTTGATTATTAAATGCTAAAATCATCTAATGAAGTAAATTGAGCAATCTCTGTAAATAAAAATATTAAATAAAATTAGATTGTTATTCATGCTGAATGTCAACTTGGATGCAAAATTGTCATAAAATTTTTTTATTTTCCCAATTTCTTAAATTTCTTAGAATTCAATTTTTTATATTTTTAAATGTCAGATTCACTTAAATATGTTTTCATTATTTTTAATTGGTTAAGAGGCACCAAAAGCTGAATTTGCTTTCTTCTTGGTTTTTCTATTGTACTGTGTGTAATTCCTCTATAACTAATCATATTCTATCTTTTGCTATTATTAAATGTCATCTCATCTCCTCTAATTAAAAAATGTTATTCAACATTTTCTACTTCTAAAAGAGTAATGAGGTTACTTTTCTCCTCTATTAGATTGTGAGAAATAAAACATCATACTATTTTGAAATTTTCTGTTATGGTGCTTACGCAGATTATAAATTACACTGATTAGAGTAGATTATAAACAAACATTTTAAATGAAAATTTGTGATACTTTATGCTAATAAACATTAAAAAGATTTAAAGAAATGGAGAGATATATTAGCTACATGATTGGAACACTCAATATTCTTTTATGGTCAGTTCTCTCCAAATTGATCTACAGAGTCAATGCAATTCTAATCAAAATCTCAGCAGGCATTTTTTGTTGAAAATTTCAAGCCGATCTAAAAGTTATGCAAAGAATCTAAGATAGTCAAAACAGTTTTGAAAAAGAACAAAGTTGAAGAACCAAGATTCTCTGATTATAATACTTTCAATAAAGCTAAATAAACAAGACACATAGATCGTTGAAACAGAATAGAATCCAGAAAAAGGCCCACGCAAATATTGTATATTGATTTTTTAAAAAGAATTCAATGGAGAAAATAATTCAATGAAGAAAAGAAAAAAGGTACTAGAATAACTGGATATCTAAGTTATAAAAAAAAAATGTCAGAACTTACATCACACTATACTCAAAAAGTAATCTGTGATGGATTATTAATATAAATGCAAAAGTTAAAACTCTAAGGCTTCTAGAAGAAAACAGAGGAGAATATCTTCATGACCTTAAGGTAAAGAATTACTTCTTAGGGTCCAAAAAGCACTGATTTAAAAGAAAATATTGGAAATTGGGCATAATAAAAGCTTCAAACTTCTACTCATCAAAAGACATGGTTATGGAAATGAATAGATAGGACACAGACTGGGAGAAAAATATAATAATCACATCTGACGAAGGACTTATAATATATAAAGAATACCTAAAACTCATTTATAAAAAACAAATCATCCAAATGGGCAAAATACTTTAATGGACACTTCATAAAAAAATGTATATGAATGGGCAATAAACATGAAAAAATGCTCAACATCAGTCATCAGGGAAATGCAGATTAATACAACGATAAGATACTATCATATACCTCTAGCATGGCTAAAATTAATGACTGACAGCACCACATATTTGCATGGATGCAGGCAACTGAAATTCTTGTTCAACTATTTTGGAAAACTCAAACAATTTTTTTTTTTTTTTTGTAAAATTAAAGAAGTATTATCTCTATGACCCAGCAATTCACTTCTAGATATTTACCCAAGAGAAATAAAATCTTATGTGTATGAGAAGAGTTGTATAAGAATGTTCATAGCAGCTTTATTTGTACTAACACCAAACTGGAAATGATCAAAATTTTCACCAGCAGATGAATAGTTATACAAATTGTAGTATATTCATAAAATGAAATTCTACTCATAATTAAAAAGAACAAATTATTAATATACAACATTATGAGTGTATCTCAAAAACTTTATGCTGAATAAATGAAGTCTAACACAAAAGAGTGGGTATTGTATAATTTCATTTATACGTAAGTTCCTTAGTAGGCAAATCTAATTCAAGATGATAAAAGTCAGAACAGTGGTTGCCTTTGGGAGCTACTGACAGGGAAAAGGCACAAGAGATGTTCTTAGGTGAAAGACTTATTCTATGTCTTGAGATGGGTATGTGCATTTGTCAAAAATCATTGAATTATAAACTTAAGATGTGCATATTTCACTGTATGTAAATTATACCTCAACAAAAAATTAGAGAAATAATATGTGTTTCTTTACTGGGAAACACCACTTTTATACTAAGAGTTATAATAATTAACAAGTCTTTGAGACTACTTGAAAGACAGGCGATGACTTTCGCATTGACATTTATATGTCCTTTATTAAAACCCACGAAAATGGCCAATGAAATGTAAAATTGAGAAACAACCTGAAAAAGTAAATACTCTCCAAAGGTGGCCCCTAAATAATTCTGCGCCTTCCTATACATGCATGCAGCTCATTCCATCAGGAGGGGGAAACTTATGTCTCCTCCTGAATCTGATTTGAGCCTGTAACTTCTCTGTCCAGTTGAATGCAGAGAAGCTACCTCTTGGGATTTCTCTGCCCAGCCTTTTGCTTCCTCCCTCTGAAACCCACTAGCTACACTGTGAGGAAACTTAAGGGATCCCAAGGAAAGACTCATGTAGTAAAAATTACAGGCCTCCAGCGAACAGGCCACACTGAGTTCACACTGACAGCCAGCACCAACCTGGAGCCATCTTGGAAACAAATTTTCCAGGCACAGTTAAACAAACCACACTAGTGTCATGTGGAGCAGAGATGAGCTGCCCCATTGAGGGCTGCTCACATTGCAAAACCACAAGCAAATAAATGATTATCATTTTAAATTATGAAATATTGGGCTTGTATGTTGGTTACATAGCAATTGATTGTTAAAACAACTTGCATTAATATTGGGATATGAAGAAAAATGTCATGTCATGAATTTTGAGGAACTTCTCTCCAATAGTATATATGGAACCCAATCAAAGGAAGATAAGTAGGACTGGCTTATAACTCCTTTCCTGAGGAAAAGGTCCTGGACTTTGGAAAGCAAGTAGAGGAAATTCTGGTGAAATTCTTCATACAATCCCTTTAGGATTTTTGTTGTGATTGCATAAACGTTAGAGATTATGTTGGGGCAAATTGTCATCTTTGTCATTTTGAGTCTTCCTGTTAAGGAGCATCACAGTAGTACCACTTTATTTACTCAAGTGTGTGTGTGTGTGTGTGTGTGTGTGCGCGCGCGCGCGCGCGTGTAAACTTTTTGAAATTTGTTAACTTTTTTGTTTGTTCATCCTAACAGAGAATATCTATATTAGTCTAGTACTGGGATTTGAGATGAGTTATATTGGAGATTATCTGGGTCCTAGGGCAAATCTTTTGGTCCCAAAGAAAGAGAGGTAAAAGTTATATTTTCTATGGTGATGTTGCAGGATTTAGAGTATTGATATCTTGTTTGAGGTAGGGAGGAAGCATCTCAGAGACATTCGCTGATGTGGTAATTGGTTGTTTCTCAAGGTTTGTTCTTTGGCACCACCCCAGCCCCACCTTCCCATACTCACCCCAGCAACAAGTACCAATTCTTTTTCTAGAAATCCCCTGCATCAATTTTCTTTCTGTTCCACTTTCCAAGGGCAGGCTCGATGAGCTGCTATTCTTCTGGCAGAGCCTCCTGCAGCTCTACCTCATCCATTCACAGGGTGGAGATTTGGGTTCTATACTCAACACCATTATATCCCAAGCAGGTTTTTTTCTTTTTCATTTATTGAGTTGCATGCAGGCTGCTCATCCCATCACACCCCCACCACTTCCCTATCTCGTCCTCTTTGCGCTTTATTTCGAAGAAATTGCTCTTGCCTATACCTTCTTTTTTTCTATCTCTAAAACACAATCATTCCTAATTTTAAATTACATTGGTCATTTCAATGGCATTTGGAAGGATGAAAATCACCCCCCTGAAACGGGAAGTTTCAGAATTTTCTTTTTTAAGCAAATATCTGATTATAAACAAAACTTAATGGCTTTCCATAAAATCCAAATGTCTAAGCTTAGCATTCAGAACTCCCTAAAGTTTCACTCCAGCTCACCTTCTTACTACATGCTTCCATGTATCTGGTCTTTTGATTATTACCATTTTTAGAACATACCCGCAGTTTGCCATCTTGGGCTTTTATGTGATTTTCTGACATGAAAAGTCTGTTCATTTATCATATAGTTATTGAGTGCCTTCTATATACTAAACACTAAGTAGTAACAATGTTTCTTAAACTAATCATGTTTATAATCTTGGGAAAATTTATTTTCTCTGTTCAAAACTATATTTTATTTGTCTAAATGTTTTAAAATATAGAATTTTAAACTGTGACAAAGTAATCCGCAGAGTCCATCTACTGACCCATGAGCTAAGTTAGTGCCATGGGTTCACACATAAGGAAGTGGGCTAAATCATCATCCTGAACCAGATCATAATGCACAGGTTGATGATGACATAAAGAGTATCAGAAAATGGTGGGTTAAGTCAGGGCAATAACAGTGAAAAAGTCTGTAGTTTTGTAATGAAAAATAATTTTGTAAATAATAACTGGAAACAGCATGACAAGAGATATGGCGAATTCTGTCTTTGACCAATTATAGATGCCAGGTACTGTAGATTGAATATTGTGTCCCCCTGGTAATTTCATGTATTAAAATCTTAACCTCCAATGTGATAGAAAGTGGGTTCTTTGTAGGTGATTGTGTCATGAGAGCAGAACCCTCCTGAATGAGATTATAAAAGAGACCCAGAGAGCTCACTTGCTCTTTGTGTCATGTGAGGACACTGAGAGAAAATGACGTCCATAAACCAAGAAGTGGGCTCTCACCAGATGTCATATCTGCTGGTGCCTTGATCTTGGACTTCCCAGTCTCTAGAACTGTGAGAAATAAAGTTTTTGTCATTTATAAGCCACCCAGTCTATGGTGCTTTGTTATAGCAGCCCAAATGGTTATGACAGAAAATTAGCACTGAGAACTGGAGTGTTGCTGTAACAAATGTCTAAAAATGGGGAAGTGGCTTTGGAAACGGGTAAGAGGTAGAGTATAGAAGAGTTTTGAGGTACATGCTATTAAAAGCCTACATTGCCATGAATGGATCATTAAAGGTGATTCTGGTGAGAGCTCAGAAAGTTAAGGGGGCTCTAGAGAAAGCCTCCATCTTCTTAAAGAACATCTAAGTAATTCAGCAAAGAATGTTGGTAGAAACATGTACAGTACAGGCTGTGCAGGCGAGGTCTCAGATAGGAATAAGGAACATATTATCGGAAACTGGAGGAAAGGCAATCCTTGTTATAAAGTGGCAAAGAACTTGGCTGAATTGTGTTAATGTTCTAATGTTTTATTCTACCTTCCATATTCCCAACTGATCTCCATTCCTATAGTCATTACCTCTCATTCATCCTACACGTTGCTACCATATAATCTTTCTAAGTTAAATTTTAAGATCTTCTGCTGAAGAGCCTTGCAGCAGTTACTCTAGATCTCCTTTGCTAACTCTTCATTGCCATATTATTGTCAAACTCTTTAGTGTGACCTTGCCCTTGTCTTGCCCTCTAGTCTTCTCTCTATATAACCCTCAATGTGTTCCGTTAGCCTGCTATGTTGAATAAGTTGTAGTTCCCAGATTGTATCATGTTATTTTATGTCTCTGAGACTCTAATCATGCTGTTTCCTTTCCTAGAATTCTTTCCCCCTCCTTCCTTGCCTTATTAATTCCTTTATGTTCATTAGGAATGCATTTAAATGTCACCACCCACAGGAAGTCCTCCATTATCATCCCAGGCTGAATTAAGTGTTTTCACTGAATTCTATTTCTTTTAGAATTCTTTTCTAGTGCCATGATTGTATTTATATCATACTACTTTTTAATCTGCTGTGCGAATTTTGGTTTGCTTCAGAGCACCTACAATGTATTAGACATTATGCTATTAGATTTAAGTGGTAAAGTGGTGATCGATAAAGACACAGTTCTTGTCTCTATGGTACTCAGACACTGAAGAGAAGATAGACATTAAGAAAGTAATTTAGTAATTTTAAGTGCTGCAAAAAGAAGTATAAATTCTATGGTTAGTGTAATAGGAAGACCTGGGGATCAGAAATTTTAGGCTCAGACATTTGTGTCTATTTAATTAGACCATGAGCAGCTTGAGATCAGGGAGGAAACTATATTGGTTCTATTGGGCACTTAATAAGGGTTTGTGAATGAATACATGCAGTCCGTGTTGGAAAGCTCTTTATTTCATGAGGCAATAGATTAAAATTTTAGACTTTTGTAATATATTTTCTTTTATTAAGCTGAAAAATCTTTCTCTAAAATTTCTACTCATTATTCTTAGCTTTGATCTCTGGAGGAGCTCAGGATAATTTTATCCTTTCTTCCATATAATAGCCTTTCAATTATTTTAAGATAGGTTGTATGGCCCTATGTATATCCTGTTTTAGGCAGGTGTGGAGTGAGATATAGTAGGTTGGTTAAATATTTCCATTCCCTTAAAGTAAGAAGAAATAGTATTTATACTTACTTTGTGACTACCTGTTAAAGATGGTGGATTGAACACGAGCATTCACCTTTGCTACCTCTCCAACTCCCCTAAAATGACCTTAAAGGATTTTTAAAAAGACATAAATGTCTCATATTCAAAGAGAATAAATGAGGATGAGGACAACAGAAAAAGATTTTGGAAGCTGGAGAGTAGATGAATGGATAATAAATCCTCACTTGTCACAATCATGTTGTATCCAAGAAAGCAGAACCATAAACAGGCAGTAAAGGAACCCCAGAAGTGAGCCACCTTGCACCACAGACCTCCCAGAGGCCCAGAAATTGGCAGTACCAACTGTATTAAGCACACCTTTTTGTTCTGATGTTTTGGCATCTGAGGCTTTAGTGATGGGGGGAACACTACACCTCTCAGGGCTAGCCAATTCCTAGTAATAGTGAAGATTCCCCATTCATTGCACATTTCCTATGCAAACTAACCAGTCTAGAGCACCATCCCTGCCCCCCTTCTATCAGGCTCTTACATTCTGGGCCAATATTCTGCTCCCCTAATTATACCAGGGCCAGGTATCAGTCCCTTAGGGACAGACCCTGTGCCCTAGAGCCTGCTGAAATTATTTAAAATAGTCAGCCCCAGGCTACTTACCTTGCCTCTCCCATTTTTCTTATGAAACCACTATAAAGGCTCTTGCTCACACTTCTCCCTGCTCCCTCTGCTTCTGACCACCATGGTGCTTCTCCTTGTAGCTCTGTGTGGTGTGGCAGGCCTCCTCCTTTCGGGAACTGTGAATAACGAATTCTTTTTTCATGCAAGTTGTCTGCTGATCTGAATAATAATAAAACTTAAATTTTAAAACACCAAGAATTTCTGAAAAATAAGGGTAAAACAGGAGGATTATTTGAAAGTGTATATAAGAAGCAGTTAGATACTCCATATCTCCTTTGTTATTCACCCCCATCTTACCTTTCACTATTTTGGTCAATTGTTTCTCTCCCACGACTGCAGAAGACTTTGTTGACTTTCTGAATAAAAGTGAACCAGAGGGAGTGAGGGTACCACACTGAAAATAAGAGTAGTAAGTGCAAGTCCACATATTGAAGGAAGAAACTATAGCCACTTGGCTCCAAAATCAGCAGCAAGCAAGCTTAGGGCCTCCATGTAGAACACTGGACATGTGTTTTTTTCCCCTTGGAAATATAAAACACTCCAAAGAAAAGCCTAAAGATATTGATGATTGAAGGTGTCCCCAAGAATAACCTCAGCCAGATCACTCTACAGTAAAGCCTGCCAGTTGACAATTCCTGCCCATGCATACGCAGCTTTGAGTTGGGTTAGAATGTTCCCCTCTTAAATATGAGTGAAGAGTCCATGATTCCCATGCATTTGAGCAAACCCTCTAACATCAAGGACGGAGACAAAATCCCAGCATACGCTAGAACTTAGAGAAAACAGAAACTAAGAAGAAGAAAAAGTTAAAAGAAAAAAAGAAGCAAAATCCCAGCTCATTAAAATCTACAGAGAGATAGGAAAAAAAAATATATCCATGAAACAAGAATAGATGAATAAAAAAAGAAAAATTTTCATGAACTCTTTGGAAACTTAAAATGTGATCATAGAAAATAAAAATCTTAATAGAAAGGTTGAAATCTCCCAGAAAGTAGGATAAAAATGAAAAGAGATATAAAATGAGAGAGAACAGATAAGAAAATTAGAGGTTCAATTCAACATCCATAAAACAAGAGTTCAAAAAAGACTGGAGTAAGAAACTAGAGGTGATGAAATCACCAAAGAAAAAAACTCAAAAATTTTCAGAATGAAAGGGCCTGACATTACAGATGGAGGGTCCCACTGTGCTCCTAGCACAAATTATGAGAAAAGACCTAAATCAAAGTGTATCATAATGAAACTTCAAAGCACTTGAGGCAAAGAGATCTTAAAGGCTTTCAGAAAGAAACTGTCACATACAAAGGATCAGGAATGGGAATGGCCTCAGGCTTCTTAACAGAAACACAGGAAGCCAGACGACAGTGGAGCAGGTTCTTCGTACTTCTGAAGATAAATGATTTCTGATCCAGAATTCCTCACTTAGTGGAACTATCTAATAAATGTGAGGGTATAATCAAACATTTTTAAGAGTCTCATGCTCTACTGACTGAGCTAGCTAGACGCGTCAGAATGAAACATTTTTAGATTTGCAAGTTCTCAAAAAATTATCTTCCATATACACTTACTTAGGAAGCTTCTGGAGAAGATACTTTATTAAAACAAAAGAATAAATAAAGAAAGAGGAATACGACACAGGCTCTAAGAAATGGGGAAGCCAGCATAGTCAGGAGCTGTGTGAGACAGAAAAAGCAAGTCCTGATTGGTAGAGGAAAGAGAGGCTCCAGAATGGCTGTCTCCAAGGAGATATAGTTGGTAGAATACGTAACATCTTTGAAAATCATGTTGAGAGAAGATTTACATTTCTAGGAGACAGTTTAGAGTAAGTTAATATAAGATACATAGAAAATGAAACAAATGGTGAAACAAATACCAGGAAAACAAAAGTTGTACAAGAAAAGAAATATAATCATGCTATACTACACAGCTCAACAATGAAAAATGTTTCATGGTCATAAGAAGGTATTTACTAACTATTGATCTAATCAAAAGATGAGACAATAATACATTATGAGAAAAGGGGAGATAGGTAAGGGTATAAGTGTGTGTGGGGGGTGTCCAGTATATGTGTACTGGAACCATAGTCTCACCTTCCAGAATAAGAAGTTGATAGATACATAAAACTGGAAACAATTTTAAAATAGCAGTATTAATGAAAATAGAAATATGACTATAAATACTAAAAGAAACAGAAAAATAGATTAAAAATTGGTCCTTTGGAAATAAAAATTGGGAGGGAAACGCATGAAGCTATTGGATTACTGTTTTTCATCAACTTTGTGAAATTAATTTTTTACACCACAAATACGTAAATTGATAAGGATAAAATTACATTAAAATTTCTTTTTAAATTTTAAAGTAACAGATAAAAACTATATTATTAATTTATCTGTCATTGAAATTTAATACTATATTGTGTTAATAAATAGAAAAAGTGAGATGTTTTGATTTTTTTGATCTACTAGCAAATGTTCTTTGAGAGAATTATCATAATGTAAATTATGTCTTTTTAAGAACAATAATTTAAGAGTGAAAGAAAATATAGTTCTGTAGCTAAAACATGGAAATCAAATAACTTCATTTGATTTAAGTTGTTTCATGTTTCCCCAAATCGATATGATGGTTACCAAATCAAAAGGAAAAACATGCTAGTTAATCATAACATAAGGTTTTTTTCCTAATGTGGTATAAACAATTTTAAAGTTCTTACTGTATGACATCTTAGGGTGTGTATGTCCTTAAGTCTCAGAGGAAGATTAGTAACATATCATGTGACTGTTTTTTTTGTTTTGTTTTGTTTTGTTTTTGTTTTACCAAGTTGCTACTCAGACTTTATTTAGAGCCCAGAAAAGCCCATGTTTCTTATAATATAATTAAGCAATGATGTAATCTTATCTGGATTTGTGTCTGAAACAATCATGGACAATTTCACAATGATGTTTGCCTTGAGTTTTGTGTTTTAGGAATGAGTTCGCATGGAAAAGAAGAACTTCCTAAAAAATTTTGTTTTAAATGTATTCTGTGAATTTCATAGATATTCTCAAACAACATGGTATTATTTGTTCCCAAACCCATGTTCCCTAATTTAGTATCAACTATCAACGCTACTTACCAAAGCCAGCCACTTGTAAATTATGAAATTCTTAGAAGGTTCTTAATGTTCGGTGTGCTTTCATCTGCAGTGTACAGTTCATCATTTCACATTTTCATACTTTCTAAGTGTCAATATTACATATCCTGTTAAAATGCAAATGGTGAAAAAATGCAATTGGTGATGGTCATTCATTTTGTAACATCTTCTCCTTAATTACTGGAATTATGAAAAGTGAAGCTTTAGTGGGGAGATGAGAAGAATTAGGAGTGTGCGTATGGAAGCGATGGTGGTGATTACCAGGAACCCAAGTATACAATGGGATGCTGTGTACACATGGGAGAGGGGGGAGAGGGTCGTGGAAAGGAATGGTGCTGGTCCCCTAACATAGTGATTAAGAAGGTATGCTAGTAGGAATATTAGCACGAAGAGATTCAATTCTGTTTTAACACTGAGTGTGCATAATGAATCCTTTACTTAGTGTTTAGGCTAACAATCTATTCCTTTCTATAGGATTCGACTCTAGCTAACATCATGGGGGAAACACAGATACTTGAATTGCCTAAGAAGGCCCTTCCTGACCTCCTTGATCCTTCCAATTATATTCTTTTCTTCCAATTGTTTTTTGAAGTTGAATTTTACCTATATTTGTGTGCTTCTTTTATTTTATTTTCTCACCTCCTAGACCATAACTTTTTTGAGGAGAAGCATGTTGTCTTTTTTTGGCTCACAGCTATATCTCAGTGTGGCAATGTGCCTAGCACATAGTAGATTATTCACAAATAGTTATTGAGTGAATCACCAAGAATACATTTTAATTAGAAAAGTTGCCTCAACCCAACAGAAGTCACTGTCATGGACAAAATTAAAAAAAAAAAAAAAAAAAGAGAAGAATAAATTCTACCACTGAAAACCACCCATGATGACTTTGGACTCCTTTGCCAAAAGGAATGTTTGCCACAGAGCAAAATGAGGTGAACTTGTGTGTGGTGCATTTTAGTTAAATAATTGTGTACAGGCTGATGAATGGGACTTTTTTGTTACTCTAGAGATGGGACTAGGCCCATTGCCACAGAGGAAAGGTGCTAGCTACTTTATATCCTGAAGAGAGTTTCCCAAACTAGAAAGTGATATATACACCACCAGGGCTTCCTAGGCATTGACACAAAGACAACCAATGACTACACTTCACTCCAGCCCATATGAGCAGAGGTTGGGGAGGAGGAAGAGAGCCTTGGGGTCAGCGTGGCAGCCTGGTGAGAGTGTGAGGTGCACAGTGCGAGAGCACCTCTTATATGGTAGAGGAGGTGCTGTTACCCTCTCTCCCAAAACACGAGGGGCAGCCTGCACTCCTATTATTTGGTGTTGTAGGATCGGAGGTTTATAACAAATAAAGTGGTCGCTGCTGAAGAAGGCTGGTCTGGAGCCACCTTGCTGGTACCCTGCCCCCTGCACCACCCCTGCCTCAACACCAGAGGGCAGCTTGTTAGTAAGGAAACTGTTGAAGCAGAAGCTGGAGGGATGTACATTCAATGCCAAGAGATAGGGGTGAGGTGGGGGTGGGGGTATGATATACTGGAGCTGGACCTCATACCTCACTCATCTGGGAATCCTGTAGCTGGAGGTCCTCCCTGGAACCCTACAAAGGACTCACCAGAATGCCCTGCCTTACTGGGGACATAGTCGGTATAATTCTGAGATAGAAGTTATTAAAAATTCAGGCTCCCAATATCATATTCAGTTCAGATCTCACATCCTGAGAAGTAAGGTTGTGCCAACACAAAAGCAATTATGGAATAAGCGTTTTGCAAATACGACCTGCCCTAGACCATCTGACCTATGCCTTAATATCTTTGTAGAAGAATTTACTACAAGGCAATTTGGAATCCTCACCACAACCAGCCAAGATCCTATTCTCACCCATGTTGTTGCAGAACCTGCAGAGGCGTGCCTTGCTCCTGGCTAGAGTCATACTCGTGAATAATTGCTTATAAATAAAATGTTATTAAATCATATAATTTTAGTATAACAGGAGTTTTTTATTTAATAGGAACCTATAATGAAGTCATTGTTCAAAGTTTATCATAATCATACTAATTTACTACCAAGCTTAGATTTTTTTATATTATAGAATTAGCGTGACAATCAGCACTTAAGTACATGCTACATTACTTTACAACTGGTCACTAGACTTGTTTCTTGAAACTTTTTTAAATTTCTCACAAATATTAGTGGAAAGGAAGTTGTTATTTGGGGGTAAGTTTCCCCAAGTCCTGTTTTAGACATTTTATAAGTTAGAATTTTTAGCTGCAAGCAACATATACTTACTCTGGCTGATTTAAGAAAAACAATTTATTAAATAAATATTAGGTAGTTCTTAAAATCAGCTCTTAGGAGGATGAGGAAGCAAGGTTTGGAGGCTATAAAGCCAGAAACAAAACCCTAAATTATGCTAAGAAATTGGTTTAATGAAGATATCACCTCCTGGTCTAGGTAGACATTGCAACTTCCACTGCCCATCTTATCATACCCCAGAACTGGCTGTTGCTTCTGGTACTGCTGCCATTGCTCGCTTTAGAGTTGTGACCAGCTGTGGCCACTGCTGCTGCCACATCTTCTACTAGAATGAACTCCATGTG
The DNA here is from genome assembly GCF_014176215.1 of Rousettus aegyptiacus. Lineage (NCBI taxonomy): Eukaryota > Metazoa > Chordata > Mammalia > Chiroptera > Pteropodidae > Rousettus > Rousettus aegyptiacus. The sequence continues at coordinate 110,549,100 of NW_023416284.1, forward strand.
GACCTTACTTCTGGATATCATTAGCTGCTGATTCAAAGTCTGGGAAAAGTAGATCTGATGGGCAGAGCCTATGTCATATGCTTGTTCTCTAGTATCAAAGTAGACTGGCAAAGCAGGATTTTTAACTTCTATAGTGGAAAGTGCCTCTGCTCTATAGGTGGAAGGGGACTCCTGAAACACAGAAGGAAACTCAGCAGAATAGGTACAGTGGACATGTTGGTATTGAGACGCATATTGGAAATTCAAGTGAAGTTATTGAACAGATAGTTGGCTATGCTTGTCTGGAGCTCAGGAGAGAGGTAAGGAGGTAGGAAATATGAGAGTCATCATTGCGTAGATGCTAAACTAAACTCATAGGACCAGGCAAGATCACCCAAGGAGAGAACCCAATGGAGTTCAGTTCTTGGGGACAAAAGAAGGACATTGCAAAGGTCTATGAAGGAGCATATAGTTGCTGAGTGCTGGACTCACATCTCAAGAACCTTGGGGGCCACTTAAAGGAAGTTTCAAGAGGAAGAAAATGATTGACTATCAAAGTATGGTGAAAAGAGAATTGCCCTCTGGATTTATTCCCTAGAATAGGGTCACTGCCCCAATAGAACAAAGAATCACTCAGTCAGCAGCAAAAGCTAAGGCATCAGTGGCCCCTGCCTTATCTGTACCCCTGCAGATGCCAACAGCATATGTGGCCAACATCTGTAGAATGTCTGGGAAACATCTTGATCAATCGGAGCAATTTTCAGTAGCACAGCAAATGATGCTGTTTCATGCAATATTTTCCCCCTTATCTTGCAACACAAAGTCAAATTCTATTTGCAATGACACAAAGCATTCAATTAACAATGGGCTTTTCTAGCCAGGCAGGTGGTACTGAGGAATGATCTTTGAACAGCATGGCTGGAGTCTGAGGAAAAATGACACTATTTAAATGGATTTTTTTCTTGTTTAATTAAAAAGGTAATGAAGCTTTTGGTTTTGTTTTAGTTCATAGACAACAACCACTGATATATTGGCCAAAGGGCCACATTTATAATAAGAAGAGAATAAAGCAAAAGAGAATGAATGTATCCCAATTAATATTAATAATTAAATATTAATAAATAATTAATAAACTGTCAACATCTATATTTTTAGCATTATTGTCACTATGAATGGCCCACACATTTAGCTGGCAAGGAGGGTTTCTCAAAGTTTTTGTGTTGGTTAGTGCTTCAAAAATTTATAAATCTTTTACAGGCTAGAGGCATTTTCACTGAAGTTATTTGAAATAATAGTTACATTTGAATTAACATCCTGAGAAGGCTGGGTAGTATAGATACTCTGGGCATCGAAATAGAATGGAAAATTAATATGTAACACATGTAAATTGAAATGTAAATTTACATAAAGATTCCTTTTCAATTTTGTAATGCTTTATTCTTTTATTTAGTCATTTCCTGCCTGATCTCACAAAGAATTAGAAGTAGTTCTGAAATAAATGAAGATTAAAATATAAACAATTTAAAATTCCAGATTAGGTAAAATGTAAATAAAAAGAGTAAGCCAAGGTCTTGAAAAAAATGTACAGAATACAGAAATAAAGACAAAAAGCACAAATTAAGTTGTATTAGCTAAGCTTCATAAATGTTTGGAAGTTGAATTCCTGTTGGTTGGCTATTACATTTCCTCTAAGTGATAAAATTTGGAGAGTATTAGGTAAGACCCTTAACAGACTTGTATAAGTGCTTTGTATTTTGTAGACATTTAATAAATTCCTGTTGAACTGAGAAAAACTTTCAAGTATTATATCTAATACTTTTTAGTAATTAGAACACAGGACCAGGCAATTATTAAGTCTTTACACTATGTAACAAATAGATTGTTTTGTTTTATTTGTTTTTTTTTTCTAATTTTAAATGTAGTGTATGCTCATTGTAAATAATTATGTATTTAGGTATTAAAATTTTAAATCTCACATATCATTGAATCTAAAGAGAAATAACAGTTAAAGTCTATTTTTCTTCATTGGCTTTTTCTTCCCTACCACCCGCTCTTCTCTGTGAGAGAGGGGAAGGAGATAATGGCACTGACAGCACCATAAAGGGGTCAGAAAACCTGCACCCAGTCTGGGCACTTTCTACTAGCTGGGCTAATCCCTGGGCGGGAAATAGGTTTCATCTTTAAGTCCGATCTCTCTGACTGATAAAAGCTGTCTGGAGTGCTCCAGTCAGAGGGTCCTGAGGTCACATTTGGATTTAGCAGGAAGGCATGTCGTGACTGACGAATTGCTAATGGTGGCCCTGGAGCATATTATTAAACTTATTGCTGGCATAGGTTGAACTAGATTATTTATATGTCTTTCAACTTTAATATCTTCTTATTAGGTAAAGAAAAAGTCATAGCTGAAGTTTTCAGAATATTTTAAAATACAGGTTTTATTATTATTTAGGTATGGAAAGGCCTAAATAATGGAGATGACTGCCATGAAAAAGAGTTATTCTCAAAGATCATGCGAGAGGAAAGGGCACATCAGGTAGGTCAGGAGGCAGAGGGAGCAGGGAGCAGATGTATTGCAGAGCCTTTATTGTGGTTTCTGCAAAAAAGAAACAGACAAGGCAGAGTAAACTGGTTTAGGATTGGCCAAGTTTGAATAATTTCAGTGGGCTTTGGAGCACAGGGCTGTCCCTAGTTGTTGGGTAGCTGGCCCTGGGGTGGTTGGGGCAGAGAAGTAGTTGCCCTGAGCAGGAGAGCCAGTGGAGGCTGTGGTAGGGAGTGTGGGCTCTGGATCAGTTGGTTTGCATTTGATTGGCGTGCAACTTGTTTACCTTCTCTAGGAATTGGTTAGCTCTAGGAGGAGCAATCCCTCCAGAGTCAGCAAGGCCCCATATTATAAATCATTTAAAAACAGAAAATAAAAAGACATGGTTAATACAAAGAATTTTTCAGAATATTAATTCTTTTTTGCATTTCATTTGGGTGAATACAGGGTCTCTTGGTGCTATGAATCTCCTTTTGATTTGGGAAGAAATGTAAGCAACAAGCAATACACTGTTTTTTTTCTAGATGGAGGAGTGCTCAGACATTTGAAAGAGATATCCCTCAAGAATTCCAATATTGTTTTGTTATTGAGTTGTATGAGTTCTTTGAATCTTTTGGATATTAAGCCCTTATTGGAGGTATTGTTTGCAAATATCTCCTTTCATTCAGATGGTTGCTTCTTTGTCTCGTTGATGGTTTCTTTTGTTGTGCAGAAGCTTTTTAGTTTGATAGAGTCCCATTCATTTATTTTTGCTTTTACTTCTCTTTCCTTTGAGGTCAAATTCATAAAATCCTCTCTAAATTCAAGGTCCATGAGTTTGGTACTCACATTTTCTTCTATGCAATTTATTGTTTCAGGTCTTATATGCAGATCTTTGATCCATTTTGAGTTGATTTTGGTGTATGGTGACAGATAACAGTCTAGTTTCATTCTTTTGCATGTGGCTTTCCAATTTTCCCAGCACCATTTATCGAAGAGGTTTTCTTACTCCATTGTATGTTTTTGGCTCCTTTGTCAAAAATTATTTACCTGTATATAGAAGGGTTTATTTCTGGACTCTTAATTTTGTTCCATTGGTCTGTGTGTCTGTTTTTCTACTAGTACCATGCTGTTTCTATTATTGTTGCTTTGTAGAATAATTTGATGTCAAGCAGAATGATACCTCCAGCCTTGATCTTTTTGCTCTAGTTGCTTTGGCTAGTCTGGGTCTTTTGTGTTTCCATACAAATCTGATGATTTTTGGTTCTACTTCTTTAAAAAAAGCCATTGGGATTTTTAAAATCTGTATATTGCATTAAAGTCTGTATATTGCTTTGGGTAATAAAATCATTTTAACTATGTTGATTTTTCCATCCCATGAACATGGAATATCTTTCCATTTCTTTCTGTCTTTTTCAATTTCTTTTAATAATGTCTTTTAGTTTTCAGTGTATAGGTGCCTCACATTCTTCATTAGATTTACTCCTAGGTATTTTATTCTTTTTGCTGTAATTACAAAAGAAATTGTTTCGTTCTGTTTCACTTTTTTTTTTCCTGAAAATTCATTGTTAGTATATAGGAATGTTATGGATTTTTGTACATTGATTTTGTATCCTGCAACTTAACTGCATTTCTTTATTGTTTCTAATAGGTTTTTGGTGGAGTCTTTAGGGTTTTCTATATAGAGAATCATGTGACCTTTTTTTTTTTAAAGAGATTCTTTGTAAATAAAATCCATTATTATTTTACATGGTACGTCCCTCTTTGTTTTTGTAAATGACCACATGGAACAATACCTCATTCCAGTTCTGCTCTTCAGATTTTTAAAAATTTCTCAGGTTTCATACTCATGATAAAGATTTGATTGGCCTAGTTTGGCTAACCTTATCCAACCACTGTGATCAGGTAATGAAGAAATTAGTTCCTTTATATATATCAAAGCTTCATGTCACATACAGATGAATAACATTAAAATGAAAATGGAAATATTAAAAACAGAAAAAGCTGTAAATGTATCAAACTAATATGGTTACTGTGATGGATATCTAGGATCCAGCATAAGAAAGGACAAAAACCATTATCTACCCTTTTTTGATGTTATGGTAGATAATGAGATTCGAATTCATAGTAGCAAGAAATAATTGACACTGAATAATTGTTTCTCTGGTGGTCCTGTTACCTAGTTTATTTGCTGGTACTTGAAAGTTAGGAAAAAGCTTAAATGGAAGCTCCCTGGTTCCTCATATCCAGGCCAAGGACATGCTGAATCCTGACCTCTCTGACCTTTTAAGTATTTTTCATTTATATTTCAATTCCCTTTGATGTGGTGACACTGAGTAAATACTTTGTTGAATTATATAATTAAACGTGATAATGTCGGCAAAAAACAATATAATTATGTTGATTAATTATTCTTCCATATTTTGACTATTAATTTGTTGTTTTTTAAAACTATAGATATGAATAAGGTCACCAGGAATAGAATTATTTATAAGTAGAGTAGGTGTCTAGTCACTGTTATGATGTAACTTTTGAGACACTGTGATGGCTTTTCTGCTCTACCTCTTTTTAAAAGAAAAATTACTCCCATAGTTCTGAGATGATGTGGAAAATTACAATTACATTATGAAAAGTCCAATTCTTTGGTTTAATCCTACCTTTAGGATGGCTACATAATTGGTAAGGCTCAGTGTGAAAATAAAACTGTGGAGCCCCTTTTTCAAAAAACAGAGGAAAGTGCCATTAAAGGAAATAAAATAGAAAGATTTTTCTTTAAAAAATGCTTTTATTACTTATGAAAGGTATTCAAGATAGTAGCGATACCTGAGTAACAACATAGATTACAAATTAAAAAATAATATTTTTGATGTTACAATTTTAATACAATAAATAATAATACTTGGTTAATGTTATACCTTAATTGATCATAAGATTGTCTGGCTCAGATTTCTGCAAATTAATTTATTAGGTCATCAAAATTTATATTTTTAGAAACTTCATTTTCAACTGATATAATTGAAAATAATGTCAGTCACACTTGGCAAAATGCGAGATTACACATTATTTTAAATAATATTAATGCGACATTAATATCCTAATGTGACGGTGGAAAATATTTTGTAATATAAATTTTAGTGTATGATGAGTTGATGATTCTCATAGAACAAATTTTCTACAAACATTTAACTTAATACAAATCTATTCTGTGTAAGTTTGAGTGTGAATTTAAATTTCAATGAAATTTATACGATAGAATTTTAATGTTTCTTCTGACATTTTCTTTTACTTGTAGAGGCCATACAAAAGCCTGAAAATGGCTTCATGATTGGCATATAATTCGATAGGCTCCTTTAATAATCATTTCATCCAAAGCTTCATATGAAATAGCCTTCTTTTCCATCAAATATGACAATCTTTGCACTTAATTATTATTTCTAAGCTTGAGGATATTTGCTCCGCAACATTGCAACAGTTTTCAAAACCAAAGATTCTAAACTCCTTGAAAACTGTAATAACTCCCTGAAAATGCTTTATTGCAATATCCATATGTGTTTTTTTATTTTGTAATGATTATAAGGTTTACAAAGTTTATCACCTGAGTGCCAGCAGTTCCTAGTCCAGCGCTAAGGTCAAAGAGTTAACATTTGTGCAGACACCCCAGGAATCTGCTCCAGGGATGGATGGGCTCTCGGGATGGACTGGTAGCTGCCTTTCCATTGAGGGCTCCAGCACCACCCCGCCTGGAGCCCTTTCTCTCTCCTCTGCTGTTTCCGATACTATCTTTGCTACAGCCAATCTCGAATCACTTCTGAGCCCTGCTGTGCCCCGGACTATCCCAAGGCATTCAGGTGCATGGCCAGGTCACTGGTATGTGCTGCAGGCCTCGCTTGTGGGCCTGAGCCTCGAGGTGCATGGTGCCACCCTCTCTAATGTTAGAGAGTGTGCTCCATTTTCCCATCATACCTCATTTACAGAATAAGTTCAAAGATAAAATTATTAATAATATCAGGATACAATTGAAGTGTAAGTCTTTCTTTCTGAAAGACTGACCCAAGTCACACAGCCATGAAGCCCAGTCTTCCCTACCTCTTATTATACTTTTTAGAATAATTATATCTCTCGCCGTTGTGGGTATGCCAGTAAACTCACAGGGATGATTTTGCCTTGGCCCTGGTAATCAAATAACCAAGTAAGCTCAGGAAACTACAACAGGCTCCATTTTTCTTTCTCGTAGGCCTTGCTTTCTTCCCACCACCATTTCAGTGTTGCAGGTTTTTAACCTAGGTTCTCTTCCTCTAGCTCTGAGAGACTGGCCAATCTAGGTTCCTGGTTCAGCACAACTGCTAGGATATCAGAGCTCAGAGGGATCAAACGATAATACCTCAGCAAGAACATAATTATCAGATCCTGAGTCCCTGCAGATGTAATGGCTCTGGGTGCCAGAGAGTGGAGGTAGAGATGGTGGGGGTGGGGAGAATGAGAGTGCATCTGGAGCACTTGATTATAAATGGTAGGGCATGAATATTCCTAAAATACAGAATGCAATGGAACAGAATGTTGAATTTTTAATTGAAAATTATAATTTTCAAATTATTGGTTAAAGATGTGGTACATATATACAATGGAATATTACTCAGACATAAGAAAAGATGAAATACTGTCATTTGGGACAACATGGATGGACCTCAGGATAATCATGCTAAGTGAAATAAGCCAGGCAGAAAAAGCTGAAAACCACATGATATCACTTATGTGTGGGGTATAAAGCTAAAAGCAACAAACAAACAGGACAAACAAACAGAGACTAATGGACATGGACTATGGACTGATGGTTACCAGAGGATGGTGGGGAGGAGGGTATAAGGGGTCAACTATGCGGTGACAGAAAGAAATCTAATTATGGGCAGTGAATGCACAGTGCAATATATATATGCCTTACTGTTGAATTGTACACTCGAAACTTACTAGATTTCATTAACCAATGTCACCATAATAAAAAAAATTATTGAGAGAAATGAGATGATTAAATATTTAGAATGTCACTCTAGTCATAGAAAATATACAAGTCTAGTCATGGTTTTGTGTCAGAGTCCTATTATTTTAGTGGTTTCCCACTCATTGAATCACAGCTTTATCTATCAATTTATTGTATATCTCAACACTGAAAAATTTTATATTTTTTATAAATAATATTCTAATTTTCTCTTATTCTAAGATTTCATTTAGTAACTCATTTAAATGTTAAACTGTGTTACAGTTTATTTGCCCTATAGCCCATTAATGAGTGAAAGGATGTTACAAGTTTTCTTGGTCTGTGTTTCAAAGGCATCAGCTCTTTTGGTTCCTGAATAAATTCTTACATCTTCAGTGAAAAACAATAGGAAGTCAATAGAGGTCAATAGAAAATGTCTGTGAAACTAGAGATAATGCTGTTCTATCTAAGCTGGTTTCTGGGTTTCCTATTGCTGGATATTGCTGGAGAAATGCTTCACCTGAAAAAGAAAAAGAACTAGCTCAGTTTCTTCTGGCACAGCTCTTACCACTAATTTCCCCTCTCCAATCTCTCTCATCCATCTGATACTTTGTTTTGGCGATGGGGGAGAAGCAGGAATTAAAGATAAGGTAGTGCTGCTCCAGCTTGGAAATAAAAAGCACAGCTACCCCTAATATACTGGTACTGTGATTTACTCAGTCTGCTTAATAAGTCCATACTTGTTCCCAGGTAGAAATGGAATGGTGAGAGGAGAGTTAGTCTTTGCCAAAACCAACAGGCTCGAACAGGGAGGGGCAACTTACCATTATAAGGAGTGCTAGGCAGATGTGTGCTGAGATGACCATTCCTGCCGATTCTCTCACCTGCTCATTTCTGCATCTGCCCTTATAATCTTTACATGCTACTTTATGTACAGTTGACACCCTTGAACATGATTTCTTGATGGCCTAGACTTAGGGTATCCATCATCTTTCCCATGATCTCTTTGCTGAAAAGTTAGCCTTAGCCCTTTTGGGCTAGACTTCATTGCAATTACACTCAGAGGTGACAGTGATTGAGTTGTGTAAATTATTCATCACTTCTCTGGCCTGGATAGATTGTAATGTGTTTTTAGGGTTTGTCAAATTTCAAGGCTCTGTTTCATACCATGCATATTGTTAGGAATTTGAAAAGTGCTTAATAATTATTCACGAATGAGTAAGCTTTGAAAGAAGATAAAAAGTATTATGAAATAAATGACAGAGTTATAATTGAGTCTTATTCAGAATAAAATTATTTTTGGTATATTTTGAGCACCAGATAAATGTCAAAGAAACAAATGAGAAATACAAAAACTGCTGAAATAGCATTAATTCACATTTATAGCTGCTGCAGACAAAATGAAAATATTCTTTACGTGGATGGTCTACGTGAGAAAGTGTTTCACAGGACTATCAAAATTCTATCTTAGGATGTCATTTTAAATACTAAAAACTTTCAAGTAGTGGTTTAAAGAATTTTGTGGTTTTCTTTTTACATGACCTAGAAACCTTTGGCAACTAATTTCTGTATGATTCCAAGGACTTCCCCTAGAAGGGAAGTCTCTATTTGAGCTTTTAAAAGGTAAACTCTGTCACTCTGGATATATTTGTAGCCCTAGCTAGTGAGTGAGCATGAGATTATTTCTTTTTAAAATTTTATTTAATTGTTATTGAAGTATAGTTTGTTTTCAATATTATATTAGTTTCAGGTATATAATATAAATATAATGATTTGATATTTATATACCTTACAATGAGATGAACATACTAAGTCTAGCGATCATTTGTCATTGTGCAAACTTATCACAATATTATTGACTATGATCTCCTTCACCTTTTCCACTCAAATTCCACACCCTTCCCCCTCTGTCAACCATCAGTTTGATCTTCTTTTCTATGAGTCTACTTTTGTTTTATTTTGTTTGCTCATTGTTTTGTTTTGTTTTTAGATTTCACATGTAAATGAAGCTATATTGTATTTGTCTTTCTCTGTCTGACTTATTATACTTACCATAATCCCCTTTAGATCCATACATGCTGTTGCAAATGGCAAGATTTCATTCTTTTATGATTGAGTAATATTCCATTATATGTATGTACTGTCTCTTCTTTATTCATTCATCTATCAGTGGACAACTAAGTTGCTTCACACACATATCTTGGCTATTATAAATAATGCCACAATGAACATTGGGCTGCATATATCTTTTAAATTGGTATTTTGAATTTCTTCAGGTAAATACCCAGAATTGAGATTTGGTAGATCTATTTTTAGTTTTTTGAGGAAACTGCATACTGTTTTCCATAGTGACTGCACCGGTTTGCAACCCTACTAGCAGTGCATGAGGGTTCCCTTTTTTATACATTCTTGCCAACACTTGTTTTTTGTTGACTTTTTGATAAGAGCCATTCCGATGGGTGTGTGGTAGTATCCCATTGTAGTTTTGATTTGCATTTCCCTGATAACTAGTGATGTTGAACATTTATTGGCCATCTATATGTCTTCTTTGGAGAAATGTCTCTTCATGACCTCTGCTCAGTTTTTGAGCAGATTGTTTATTTTTTGCATTATCGAGTTCATCGTATATTTTGGATATCATCCTTTCATTGGATGTATCATTTACAAATATATTTTTCCATTTAATAGGTCATCTTTTTTGTTTTGTCAATGATCTCCTTCTTTGCTGTGCAGAGGCTTTTTAGTTTGATAAAGTTCCATTTATTTTTGCTTTTGTTTCTCTTGTGCAAGGAGACATATCCATAAAGATATTACTAAGACTAATGTCAAATAGTTTACTACCTATGTTTTCTTCTAGGATTTTTATGGTTTTGGGTCTTACATTTAAGTCTTTAATCTATTTTGAGTTTATTTTTGTATAGTTCATAGAAGAGTGGTCCAGGTTCTTTTTTTTTTTTCTTTTTTTTTTTTTTTTGCATGTATCTGTCGAGTTTTCCCAACAACCCAACAACACTTGTTAGAGAGACTGTCATTTCTCCATTGTGTATACTTGCCTCCTTTGTTGTAGATTAATTGACCATATTAGCTAGGGTTTACTTCTGAGCTTGATTCTGTTCCCTTGACTGTGTGTCTGTTTTTGTGCCAGTACCATACTGCTTTACTTATTACAGCCTTGTAGTATAGTTTGAAATCAGAGAGGGTGATACCTCCACTTTGTTCTTCTTTATCAAGATTACTTTGGCTATTCATGGTTTTTGTGATTTCATATAAATTTTAGGATTATTTTTTCTGGTTCTGAGAAGAAATCCATTGGTATTTTGATAGGAAGTATGTTGAATCTGTAGATTGCTTTGGGTAGTATGGTCATTATGATTATATTAACCCTTGTAATCAATAAACACAGTATATTCTTCCATTTATTTGTATCTTCCTCAATTTCTTTCATCAGTATTTTATAGTTTTCAGAGCACAGGTCTTTTCTCTCCTTTGTTAAATTTATTACTAGGTATTTTATACTTTTTAATGTAATCGTAAATGGGATTTTGTTGTTGTTGTTGTTCTATCATCTTAATCATTACTATCAAAATAAGGTATGACTGATGGATATTTATGAAACTTTTATTATATACTTTGCTGAACTACTTAATTAAACAATTCTTGCTAATGACTGAGTTGCTCAGCTTAATTTATATACGCTCATTAAGATTTATACTATGTAACATAAAATAAGATACCTGATGTCTTATTTCCCACTGGATTCTATGTCTTCTAGGTAATACATACTCAATATTTCTTTTTTAAAAAATTTCATTATTAGTTTCAAGTATACAGTACATTGATTAGACATTTGTATGGTTTGTAAAATGATCCCCTAATTGCTCTTTCTTGCCTCTGACTCTCCACCTAACTATTACATTAATGCTAACTGCATTCCCTATGCTGTGCTCCCCATCCCCCTGACTAACCATTTATCAACTACTAATTTGTACTTCTATAACCCTTCGTCCCATTTTCCCAGTCTCTCAAACCCTTTGCTTCTGTTCATCACCTAATTGTCTTTTATATTTGTGAGACTGTTTTTGATTAGTTTATTCTTTCTGTCCTTTAGATTCTGCATATAATCGAAACCATGTGGTATTTATCTTTCTCTGTCTGACTTATTTCACTTGGTATAATAACCTCTAGGTCTATTCATATCATGGCAAATGGTAGGATTTCATTTTTTTAATGGCTGAATAATACTCCATTGTATATGCGGACCATAACTTCTGTTGGTGGGCATTTAAGTTGCTTCCATGTCTTGGCTATTATAAATCATGCTGCCATGAACATAGGGGTACATAGATCCTTATGAATTATTGTTTTGGTTTTCTTTAAATAGATACCCAGAAGTGCAATTACTGGATCAAAAGGCATATCCATTTTTAATTTTTTAAGAAACCTCCAGACTTTTCCATAGTGGCTGTTCCAATTTGAAATCCTACCAACAGTGTATGAGGGTTTCCTTTTCTCCACATCCTCGCCAACACTTGTTGTTCTTTGATTTATTGATGATAGCCATTCTGACGGGTGTGAGATGATATCTCATTGTGGTTTTAATTTGCATTTCTCTGATGATTAGCGACCTTGAGCATCTCTTCATATGTCTGTGGCCATACCCCTCTGTATATGCCCAATCTTGTCTGATGTCAGAAGCTAAACAGGGTTGATCCTGGTTAGTACTTGGATGGGATTGTTTTCTTAACTTCTCCTTCTAATTGTTCATTATTAGAGTATAGGAATGTGATAAATTTCTGTATATTAATTTTAGGTCTTGCTAGTGTACTGAATTCATTTATTAATTTTATTAATTTATTAATAATATTAATATTTTGGTGGATGCTTTAGGATTTTCTATATATAGTATCATGTTATCTGCAAATAATATAGCATCATGTCATCTGCAAATAGTGACAGTTTTATTCCTTTCTTTCTAATTTGGATGCCTTTTATTTCTTTTATCTGTCTGATTGCTATGACTAGGATTTCCAATCTATATTGAATAATAGTTATGAGAGTGGGGATCCTTGTCTTGTTCTTCATCTTAGAGGAAAAGCTTTCAACTTTTCACCATTGATTATATTAGCTGTAAACTTGTCATATACACCTTTTATCATGTTAAGGTAAGTTCCTTCTATACCCACTTTGTTAAGAGGTTTTTTTTTTTTTTTAAATAAATGAATGTTGAATTACGTGAAATGCTTTTCCTGCATCTGTTGAGATGATTAAATAATTTTTACCTTTGGTTTTGTTCATGAGATGATGACATTAATTGTTTTGCAGATATTGGACCACTTTTGCATCACTGGTATAAATCCCACTCAATCATAGCACATAATCCTTTTAATGTATTGTTGAATTTGGTTTGCTAGTATTTTGTTGAGAGTTTTTGCATCTATAATTTTGCATCTATCAAGGACACTGTCCTATATTTCTCTTTTTTGGTATTGTCTTTGTTAGATTTTACTAGCAGGGTAATGCTGTTCTTGTAGAATGAGTTTGGGGAAATTCTTTCCTCTTTAATTTTTTGGAATAGTTTGAAAGTAGGTATTCATTCTTCTTTAAATGTTTGGTAGAATTTATTTGTAAAGGCATCTGGTCCTGAGCTTTTGTTTGTTAGGTTTTTCTGGTGACTGCTACAATTTTATTGCTAGTAATAGGTGTTCAGACTATTTGTTTCTTCCCGGTTTGGTCTTGGAAGGCTGTATGTTTCTAGAAATTTATCCATTTTTTTCTAGATTGTCCAATTTGTTAGTATATGATTGTTAATGGTATTCTTTAATTATTTTTGTATTTCTATGATGTTGGTTGTAATCTTTCCTCTTTCATTTTTGATTTTATTTATTTTAGACTCCTTTTCTTGATGAGACTTGCTGGAGGCTTATAAATTTTATTTATCTTTTCAAAGAACCAGCTCTTAATTTCATTGATCATTTTCATTGTTTTTTTTTGTCTAAATTTAATTTATTTCTGCTAAATTTAATTAATTTATTTGATCTTTATTATTTCTTTTCCTCTACTTACTTTGGGTTTTGTTCTTTTTCTAGTTCCTTTAAGTATAAAGTTAGATTGTTTATTTGAAATATTTCCTAATTTTTGAGGTAAGCTTGTATAGCTATACATTTTCCTTGAGAACTGCTTTTGCTGTATCCTATAACTTTCATAAAGTTTTGTTTTTATTTTCATTTGTTTCAAGGTGGTTTTTGATTTCCTGTTTGATTTCCTCTCTGATCCACTGGTTGTTTATTAGCATGTTGTTTAATCTCCACTTTTTTGTGTTTTTTTCCTAGTTTTCTTCCTGTAATTGATTTCTAGTTTCATGCCACTGTGGCCAGAAAATCTGCTTAATATGATTTCAATCTTCTTGAATTTATTGAGGCTTTTTTTTTTTTTTTGGCCTAATATGTGGTCTATCTGGAAAATGTTCCATGTGTACTTGTGAAAAATGTGCTATCCATGGTTTTTGGATGATATGTTCTAAAAAGTTTTATTAAATTGATCTTGTCTAATATGGTATTTAAAGCTAACATGAGATTATTTCTGATATCTTTAGCAAATAGTGACATTAAAGAAAAAGCAAGACACTGTGCAATAACACTAGTTAACATAGCATATAATTCAATCTATGCTTAGGAATTTTGAATTCAATCAAAGAAGAATTGGATCCATTACAGGTGACCGTGGTCAGAATGAGACCAAGTGGAAAATTAAGAAATATATAGAAAATCTTGCTTATATCAATTGTACATACATCTCATGTGGCATATCTAAATCGTATATTATATATGTGTATGTATGTATGTGTGTGTATATATATATCACATGGCATAAACAAATGTAACCAAGTGTATTTACATGCAGCTTTGAATTGTAACTGCAGAGAGTTAGTTAGGAAAGAGTAGTCTCCAGTCACTCAGCAAATTAAAGCTGGAAACAGATGGTGGGAGCCGTTTGAAGTTGAGCTGAACTCTTCAGATTACAAAGTGATCTTCAAATTCATTTTGCTATCCACAGAGAGAGATAAATTGTAGCTATTAGGTTACCTAATTACCCTTGGCGAGCAATATGAGGTTCAGCCTTGTACTCCTTTAACTTTCATTTAATAGCCATTTGAGATGAAATACAGTATTTCTAAAGGTGTTTTACAGAAAGTTAGTGATTTCTGTCAATATCTTGAAGTTGTTATTTCAAAATAGCAGAATTCACTGAATAGCATTTTTGTCAATTTGCTCTGCATGTTGGTCTCTGTTGAACTGATCACTGCCACACCACTCCCCGACTTTTTTGAAACCATATTAATATACTGAGGAAACAGACTCAGTTTTGAACAATGATCAAAAGACAGTTATGAAACATAAATCTGAAAGGCTAGAATATGATATCGCAAATTAAAAAAAAATTGTCCTCTAAAAACATTTGCAGCCTGGGTGTGATATGCCTGTTTCGGTGAATATTTTGTAAAAAGTGAAATGTTCTAGGAAAATCTAAACTAGAGTTTTCTTTTTCTCCTCTGCTTCCGCAAAGAGAGTATTTTCTTCCACATATTTGCTGAGCAATTTTTTATTATGAAAAATAGGTCATCTGTGGAAGAAAGAAGTCCTTTTCTAGTTGGATGACTTTTTAAAAGCTAGGCTATCTTAAGATTGGGAGTAAGAATAGCACAAGTCTGCTTAGTCAGAGTTTTGCTAAGATGAGATGTATGTTCTCTAACGATAAGGAATGCTCAGGTTAATGTGCTGGCTAAAGGCTCAGAGCCAAAAGGCTGGGCAGAGACTAGAGCTGGCACTCTGAGTTTGAGAACCTAGATGCATGGGAAGGCTTTAAATGGAATATTGGTTATTTCTAAGATGGAATATGGCTCTATTATGGGCCTGTTGCACCTGAAGTTATTACATCCTGCCTGGAGTCATTCTTGGTTTTCTTGTTATTGGGATGACCAATATCTAAACGTCTACCTTTTTTGTTTTACTGCAAGTTCCACTTTGGCAGATGGTTTATATTTGGGGTATAAATCCTAAGAGATAAGTTTGTTAATCTACTCTGGTGTGCCAAACAATTAATATTTCCTGACCGATTTATTTTTATTTCCTGACCAAGTCTTTAATTATTTGATTATACAAATACTGCTATTTCTCCAATATGTAAATACTGACTGAGACAATGTGCATCATTTCTTGTGTTTTATATTAAAAATCTGGGAATTCACTCATTTGTTCATTCATTCATCAAATATTTATTAGGTATTTACTAGTATCAGGTACTATGTTGGACATTGGGTATAAAAGAGTGAAATGAAAGAGACATGGTCACTATCCTTATGATACAGTCAAGGGGGATAGATTGACTCTAAATAAATACCTATATGTATATGCAATTACAAATTAAATAGTAATTTGTAGTAAATACTATGAAAGAAAAAATTCAAAAGTACATGGAAGATAATAATGAGGAGGGGGGAAAACAATTTAGATTGAGGAGTCAAGGAAAGCCTCTCATGGAAGTAACATTTAAACAGAGAACTGAGAATAGACAGGAGAGAGCTAGCCACATGAAGAGAAGGGATAAGAAAATTCTAGGCAGGAGGAAGAGCAAGTGTGATTACGCTGAGGTGGGAAACAACTCAGTGTGTTCAAGGTACTGAAAGATAACTGAAATATAGTGGGCAGGTGGAGAGTGGTACAAGATGAAGTAGTATTTGACTCTTGCTCATCACACTCAGTTAGTGTTTTTAAATGTAGGTTTTATTATTACTCAGGCATGGTGAGGCTAACAGACCAGGAGACAACTGCTGTTGAAAAGACAGATGGTTACGCACAGTTACAAGAGGCAGGACGTACTATGCAAAGCAGAGCCATATAGGGGAGCACCAGGGTTGATCAGGAGGCAGACGGAGCAAGGGGAAAATATGAGAAAGGGCCTTTACTGTGGTTTTCAAGGAAAGGAACAAGTGAGACAAAGTGATCAGGCTTAGAATTTGCTAGTTTGAATAATTTCAATGGGCTCTGGGGCACAGGGGCTTTCTCTAGTTGTTTGGTACCTGGCCCTTTGATGATTAGGGCAAGTAGATAATGGGTCAGAGTGTGAGAGCTCTGTGAGAACCCTATAAAGAAGGTAGTTGGAATGTGGGATCTGGATTGGTTGGTTTAAACATGAAAAGCAAGTCTAGAAGCAAGTCTTTGCTATCTGCAGGAATTGGCTAGCCCTGGGAGGACCAGTCTTCCCAGGGTCAGTAAAACTTCAAATGTCAAAGTATCAGAGATACAGGAAATAAAAAGGCATAATTATTACAATTAGTTTTTTTCTTTCTTTCTTTTTGGTAATCTTCCTCTCAGTTGTATCTTATTTTCTATTTCTGTCCTAGTCACAAACTTAGGCCCCTAATTAAGTGGATGATAAATTTTTGTGTTAGTTTTTTTAAATCAATTTCTCTGTTTTCATTTTTCTCTTTGCCTTTGATTCATGTCACAAGTCATCTATAATTTAGATTTAAAAAATTTTTAAAAACTTTCATTAGCATTTATTTAATGCTAAATTTACTCCCAGGCCATAAGTTTTTGTTTCTTCAGTTTCCTTTGGGATATCTTTTCTTCTGAGCAACTGTCTCTCTGGTTTAGGAACAATCTGCTCTTTTTCAGTAAGGATCATCTCAGTGTGGCAGGGAGAGCTCATGATTGGATTAACCCGCCCATGAGCTTTGTGAGTTCTGTACTGCACCTTGGGAGCTTTGTTCACCTGGATATGCTCAATGACCAGAGAATCTACATTTAAACCCTTGAGTTCCGCATTACTCTCCGCATTTTTAAACATATGCAGCAAAAATTCAGCCCTCTTTGTAGGCCACGACCCTTTGTCCAACCCCACTGTTTAGCCTGGGCACACCTTCCAATTCCACCATTGTAATGATAGAATGGCACACATTACTTCTGTAAAGTGACATTCTTCAGATACTTGGTGGCTTTTTGGATATACATACTCTTGATGTCCTGGGCAGTTTCATGAGTGTTCTTAAAGTGAACATGAAGATTTGAAACATAATTTGCATGATTTTGTGGGGTTTTCTAAGTCAAGTGAGTAGCAAATCATTTTCAGAAGTCACCTCAGGCTGCTTATGGAAAGAGGAAGACTAGATTTAAAAATTTTTATTTTCATTAAAAATCTAGGAATTTGAAGAAATATTTAGAGGTGACATAGTCTAACTTACTGTATTAGTCGAGGTAGTGAATCTCTGTTGCAGACAACCCCCAAATCTTAGGGGACAATCCCCAAATCTAAGTGGGGTAACACAATAAAGATTTTAATTCTTGCTGGGTCAATCTCAAATTTCCAGAAAAAAGAATCTGTGTGCCTAACTTGGACTAACTTGTTTTCTTTGTCCGATCAACCGAGGCCATGGAGGGGACATTTAAGTACTTAAAACATGGATGCAATGGTCATTTTTGTGGATTGGTGCCATTTACACAGAAGGAAAAATGAGCTGGACAGATACCATCAAACTAGATGTTATTTAGGCAGCCTTTTTTACTTCATATGATATATCTTTATATATTTGGACAAAATCATCCTCTTCTTTCCCACCAGCTTAATTTTTTTTCTTAGAGTAAATATTGTCTGCTTTCTAGAGCCTGCACAATTCAGGTTATTTATACTAGTTCATCAACTTCCCTCCAAAAATTTCAATTATAAACTACCTTCAAACTTTAATCACTTGTGAAGAGGTCCTAATCAACTCTACTCCTTACTCATCGCTCCCTAATTTTCAATTCTTACATGGCTTAATCTACTCAATCAAGCAACCCTTAATCTTGCTTGCACGGTTGCATCACATTAATCTTTCACTTTAAAAATTCCATGTCTTGCTTTATACCCTTCACAAAAATTAACTCAGTTTGGACCACAGATCTCATTGTAAAATGCAAAACTATACAATTCCTAGATGATAATATTGGAGAAAATTTAGATGACCTTATATGTAGTGATGCATTTTTTAGATGCAAAACCAGAAACTGAACTTCATTAAAATTAAAAAAAAAAAAAAAATCTGCTCTGTGGAAGACAACATCAAGAAAATTAGAAGACAAGCCACAGACTGGGAGAAAATGTTTACAAAAGACACATCTGGTAAAAGATTGTTCTTCAAAATATACAAAGAACTTAAAACTCGACAATATGAAAATAATTCCATTAAAAAAATGGGCCAATGATTTTAACGGACACCTCACCAAAGAAGAGATAAAGATGAAAAATAAGCATATAAACGGATGCTCTATATCATATATCATCCGGAAAATACAAATTAAAGCAACAATGAGATACCACTATACATCTATTAGAATGGCCAAGATCCAAAACACTGACGATACCAAATGCTAGTGAAGATGTGGAGCAGTAAGAACTCTCATATGTTGCTAGTGAGAATGCAAAATAGTACAGCCACTTCAGAAGCTGGTTAGATGATATCTTATAAAACTAAATGTACACCTGCCATAAATCCAGCAATTGCATTCCTTGGTATTTACCCTCAAAAAGGAGAAAATTTTTGTCCACACAAAAACAAGCACAAGTATATAGAAGCTTTACTTATAATTGCCGATGCTTGGAAGCAACTTAGGTGTCCTTCAGCAAGTAAATGGGTAAATAAACTGGTATATCAAGACAATGGAAATATTAATTGGCTCTAAAAAGAAATGAGCTATCAAGCCATGAAAAGACATAAAGGAACTTTAAATACACAGTACTGGGTGAAAGAAGTCAATGTGAAAAGGCTACATTGACTTTCACATTGGAATGTGAAAAGGCTGCATATGTTATCATTCCAACTATAGAGAAAATAAAAAAATTTAATGGTTTTCAGGGGCTAGAGTGGAGAGAGATGAATAGCCAGAGCATAAAGAATTTTGGAGACAGTGAAAATACTCTGTATGATATTTTAGAGATAGATGTATGTCATTATTCTTTAGGTTAAATCCATAGAATATACAATACCAAGAGTGAATTGTAAAGTAAACTACAGACTTTGGGTAATGATTATACGTCAATATTGATTCATTCTTGGTAAAACGACAACAGCAACAACAAAAAACCAGACAGTTCTGGTGAGTGATTCAAAACAAAGGAGGCTATGCATATGCGGGAGCAGGTAATATATGAGAAATCTCTATACCTACCGCTCAATTTTGTTTAGGGAACCTAAAATTCCTCTAAAAAAATAAAGTCTTAAAAATTATTCCTTGTCTTGCCCCACTGAGGATGAAGACCAGGTCTTCTTCTCCCTTTTCATTCATCACAACAGTGCTGACTAATTCCCTCCTGAATCTATTGAAAGATGTAATAACATCTCCCTCCTCAGGAGTATTTTTATGTCTGTAGAAGGCAATAAAAACTCAGTTATCTCTTGATTCTGTATTGTGCTTTGTGTTTTAATTGGTCTAAGGGACGGTGTAGTTTATTAATAAGAAATGGAAACTCCAAATTATTATTTATTGAGGTTCACCATTTGCTAGGACACCGCTATGCAATATTGTGTGCATTTTCATCTAATCTTCACAACAAGCCTATGAGCCTACTAATACTATTTCCAAGATCACACAACTAATAAACGAGTTTATCTAATCCTGGAACCCAAGTCTGTCTAAGTTTCCAACTCTTGCCTCAACCACAACTTTGTACTGGCATACATTCATAAACTGGCTAAACTGGCATTCCCATTGCAGGTTGGTACCTTCTCAGTCCTCACCCTTTTTATTATGGATGCCTCATCCCACCTTCTCGCCTTCTTCACTATGAGTTGTGTTGATCATAAAGGCAGATCTGTTTTGTTAAAGAAAAAAGTTATTTGGTTTAGTAGACAATTTAGTCTGGTTTAGTTATTAGAAGTAGAATACATTAGGTCAGTAAATTTAGGAGGACATTGAAAGTAAGAGACAAGTTCCCCAGTGTTTACATTTCTGTGACTCAAGAATGAAGAGAGCCAAGAACAAAGCTGAAGTTTAGCCAGGAGGAGAAGGTCTAAGTATAACTGAACTATGAAGGCACTGTTCCCAGTTGTCTGGGTTTCAGGATCCTCGCCTCAATATCCTAAGGGAAACAACATGCAAATGAAGTAAATAATAGTTATGAACGAAGTAACCTGTGTAATTAGGGCTGAAGACACCTCTGGAATAGTTAGCTCCATTTAGAGAGTGATGTTGGTGGTGGTTTGGGAGTGGTTTGTATCACAGCTGAGAAGATCATGAGTACAAATGTGGTGTATAAATCAGAACGTTTATACTAACTGAACTTAAGTGCATCTTGGGTACTGTGGGTTTGTTAATGTGCCACTGGACAGATTTGGTTAGTCTAAGGATAAACTAAAAAATTATTAGTTCACGTGCCCATAACTGTTTCATCTGATACTGTAGTTGTGCAAACCCGTCAGCACCGGGCAACCATGGAGTTTGTCTTCCTGCTGGTTTTAGAATTGAACCTATATTAATACATATTAATTATATGTAGTTATTAATAGTTTAATAATATTGTAAAATATTGATATTATAGTTATCAATCCAGATAGTCCCCTTGTATATGCCTGTTGCTAGTTTCTTTCAAGAATGGCTGAGCCCACACAAGGCTTAAGATAGGAAGGGAGTCAAAATTCACTGCTGTCTCTGGAACCCTTGTTCCATTGTAAACAATCTTTTCTACCCCCTACCCCAGGCCTTTCTCCATAATGATTCCTCCAGTTCTTGGCTTTAATTGAAATCTAAATCTCACAGGAAATAAAAAATGATTATGATGGTAAATGGGTGGGTGCTGACTTGTCATTCAGTTGTTTCTAACACAACTTATGCATAAGTGGCTGTCAAACTTTAGTAAGCATCGACATTACTTGGAGAGTTTCTGAAAACACCAATTTCTGAGCCCTACCTTCAGTTTCCGATTCAGTAGATGTGGAACTGAGCCTAAAATTACATTTCTAACAAGTTCTTTAGTGATGCTAATGCTGCTTGTCTGGGAGCCACACTGTGAGCACAACTGATAGAAATCCTCACTCTTTCACCCCAGGGAAAATGCTCATTGTCCTTTGCTATCCTTGACACCTGGCTGCTATATAACTTTGCCTAGTGCCCATGTGCTTACCCAGAATTCTACTACTATTGAGGTGTTCTTTGGGTGGTCTCTAGGCAGAGCTCCTAATTCTTTGTCCCCCCTCTCACTCATGCCTGACTAGCTATCTAACATTATTAAGTGGTACATTTAATGTTCTCAGTCATGATTGAATTGGCTCTAAATCCTGTACCTTTTTTCTCCCATTAAATTGCATTATCTTATCTTAGAAAAACAGACTTTTTTCTCCTCCCAATTTTCCTTCTTTTTCCCTTTTACACACACACACACACACACACACACACACACACACACACACACACTTTCTTGCTGTCTGTCTCTGTCTCTTCTTCTCGCTCTCACATGTTCTTACATCTCAGTACAAACTAAAAATATCCTGCTCATAATACGCTCTGCCTTGTGTTAAGCCTTATGCTTATTTTGAGTTTAGTCATGGTGAACATGTCTAAATTCTTATGTGTTAGTCTCCTTTTTCCTGCTATATTACTCAGTTCATCTATTTTGTTCAATTCCATTCAATCCTTTAGAATCGATTATCTTAACACTGGGAAGAAACTAATCTTACTTCTTAAATATTTGGTGAATTGGACAAATTTATTCTGACTGAAACAAAAAAGTATTTTAATTTTTCTTGGGCAAGTTAGCTGCCCTGGGCCAGTGCTTCTTAAACTGAGCATACCACCTCAAATGTTTGGTCTCTCTTCTTCAAGCATCGGTTTTACTTGAAGATTTATTTGAAGGGGAAGTAGGATATTAAAAAATGTAGATAGAAAGCTTTGAAAAAGTAAATTTTTTTTGTATTAAAGCAAATGTAAAAATATTATGGAATAGAATGAGCTATCCATTTGCATTTTTTAAGGTAAAGCTTTAATAAAATTTTGAGCTGCTGGCAAACCACTCATGGCAACTTAAGGTTGAAACCATAGACTTTGGAGCAAGATTTTGAATCCTTGCTCCACTCTTTCCTAGCTGTGTGTCCTTGAGCAAGTTGCTTAACCTCTTTGTGTCCCAGTTTCTCTTCATTTATAAAATGGAAGTAATATCATCTGCCTCATAGAGTTATCATGACCATAAATAAATGCAAGTATATGTTTAATGTTAGAATTGTGGCTGATACATAGTGAGCTCTCATTAATGTTATCTTTTTTTCATTTTTATTTATACTTCCAGATGTTCCAGGAGCAATTATTTTGTTCTCCTCTGTTGTGAAGCCTTTCCCAGGATTCTCACCAATATGCTCCACATGCCTCTCTTCTGTTGGTCTTTTGTAATGTTTCAGGAATGCACTGTTTTCTTCTCTCTCTCTCTCTCTCTCTCTCTCTCTCTCTCTCTCTCTCTTTCTCTCTCTCTCTTCACCATTAAAAACAAAGAATAGCTGTTTTAGGAACTTGGAAAGTGAAGGGGAATGACTCTATTTCATTCATGAAATAATCTAATAATTGGGACTAATGTGCTATAGTTAGGATTTCAGAGGTAGAGAAGAATTTCAAACTCTCAACTCCCCATGGAACCAAAACTTGGACCCACTGGTCATAAATATGAAGTCTGTAATTAAAACTTTCTCTTGTAGGACTTGGGATACGTGTAGTTGTATTCAGTTATGGCTCATTTGGGAATAAATTTTCTGTCGCAAAGGAGGTTTAACAAAAAGTATAGTATCTCTTTGTTTAACATTATCTCTGCACTTTGTTTTTTCTTGTCAGCTTTAAAAGGAAGAGAAAAAAAAAGTAAGGCACTCTGTCATCCTGCCAAAACTTGGCAGAGGAATTTGAGTGAGCAAAGATTTTTCCACCTACAGGAATGTTTGAAGTGACTGCACAGTGAGGATCCCACAGGCTATTCCTGATGCATTGGAACATTGTTTTATGTGAAAAAGGTGGGGGGCCTGGAAGCCACAGGAAAAGACCAGTGTAGGACTAGAGGTTGCCTGTGCCCTGTTTTTTCTTGCCTCTTCCATCTGATATTCTTTGACTCAGTGGAGTATCTGGAATCAGATACTCCATTTACCATTGACATTGCTGGATCTAACTCTGCCATTACCTCCACTGCCGGAGCCTAAACATTTGGAGGTCAGAGGGCAGGGCGAGAGCAGCCTAGGGATTGGAGAGCAGTGAGAACTGACCCATCCTTTGCTATTTCCCTTCAACCACCAATATTTTCTAAGCTTGTGATTTTTTTGCAACTAGAAATAAATATCTTCTAGGCTCATTTTTGTAACTGGAAATAAAAACATATGAATATTGACCAAAACTTATAGTGACTGAGTGCCCCTAAATTGCCATGTACCATGCTAAACTCACAACAACATTATAAAGCATACGTTATTATTTCTATATCAAGGGTGGACTTGAGGCTTAAAAGAAAAGGTTGAGTAGATTATTCAAGATCACAAGTAGGTCACTGTATTAGTCGGTGTGTTCCAGAGAAACAGAACCAGTAGGAGATGTATGTATTTATTATGACAAATTGGGTCCCACATTTATGGAGGCTGAGAAGTTCCATAAGAAGATAGTATTTGCCATCAGGAAGCTGGAGACCCAGGAAAGCCAGTAGTGTAATTTAGATTAAGTTTAAAGGCCTGCGAACAAGAGGAGCTGACACTGTGAATCCCAGTCCAGAGGCAGGGGAAGATGAAATGAGTTTTCTCAGATCAAATAGTAAGACAAAGAAGGAATGAATTTCTTCCTTCTCTGCCTTTTGTTCTATTTAGGATCTCAGTGGATTGAAAGATGTCCACTCACACTGGAGAGAGCTATTTACTGAATCCACTGATTTAAACTGATCATCTGGAAGCACCCTCTCAGACATATCCAGAAATAATGTTTAATCTGGGTACCCCAAAACCAGTCAAGTTGACACATAAAGTTAACCAGCACAAGTTGGAGGTCCTGGACATTGGAACAAATCTAATCATTGCATCAGAGTCTATATTATCAACTTGCTATCAATGACTAACTAGAAACATCATACAAAATCCTACATTTATTTCTATAGTGTCTATGAGTCATCTTGAGGGTTGGCTAATCTGAGCAGGGCTTGGTTAGGTGGCTGACTGGGGTAGCTCTGTTCTACGTGCCTCTCACCTTCTGCCTGAGACCAGGAGGTTAGCCTGAACATGTTTAAGAAGGAAATTGGAAATACACAAGGTCTCTTAAGGCTTGTGCTTGGAACTGACACTCATTTCTGCCTCATTCCACTGGTCAAGACAAGTCACAAGGCTGAGCCAATGTCAAGAAGCAAAGAGATAGACTTCACCTCTGTGGGATATAGTGGTTATTGTGCTGCACTTCTGGAATCTCTTTCAGAACCAAAGCACTTATTTCCTTAGCTGCTGGGAGAATATTATTTGCTGATGATGGCTCACAGATGGCCCCTCCACCCCACATCTGACTCTTATCTTCCCATTTCCACTCTCAAACCAGATTCCCATCCCCACTGCCTACTAGGAACTGCCCTAGGTTGAAGGATGCTGCTTTGCCCAAAAGTGCCCCCATGGGCAAACCACATGTAGTAACTGGTCAGGTGTAAGAATATAAAGACCCAACCTCTTGCCCCAATTTAAAACATCTTTGAAGGCCCGTTCCAACTCCAGGACTTCCCACTGGGTTGGCTGAAGCCCCAGTTGAAGCTAAGTTAGTCTCATTTTTCTCTCTGCCTAATCTTGCTTCCCTCACTTTGTTAAAAGTGCTGTTCCTAAGAGCATTCCTCAATAATTACCACTTGCATATCTAACCTTCCACATAGGAGGAATTCCAAAGACCATGGCAAAGGGCATGGACAAGTATGGGAAAGAATCACACTTAATAATGCAATTTACTACACCTTTGCATTTAATAACTAGACTAAACTGCATTCCAGCTTAGAATAAAAAGCATGTATTGGAAAAATACACTGAATTTCTGAAATGACCTAATATGTATTTAAACCATTGATATTGGACCTTAAAACATATTTGAGATAGAATTCAGTTTGCAAAGGTGGATGGTCCTGAAGAGTTGTGGGTAAATGGAAACTTTGTAAAATGAATTAAATTCCAAGTATGCAGAAGGAGTTTGGTATTCTAAAGTGAAAAACGAAGTGAATTGTTTTGTGGGTAATCACTTAAATAACTTATTGATTTTTCTATGTCAGGTTTTATATATCAGCAGTTTATTTTATTTTTATAAACCATTCCAGTTTTTTATAATTCCATAACATTATAGCATGTTATCATAAATTTATTTGGGGGCTCTGGTTTTTAGTGAATTTCCATTGCACTAATTTTAAACTGATATGAACCTTAGCAGTTTCAAGGGACTCTGCAAAGATCTAGGTATAAGTTTGTTGGAAACAGGCACTATGGAAATAACGAACAGAGCAGACGAACATCCCAGGAGAAGAAATTTTGGACCAAGTGGTGTTTCTTTAGTAAACAAGTAGGAACAGACAAAAGTAGATACTTTGCTCTACTCCAGAATGGGTATTGATAGGCCTGCTACAGCATAAGGATTAGTCAGCAAAAAAATCACGTGTTCTAATAGAATATTGCTTACTTGGCTTTTAGTGATCTCCCAGCCTCCCTGGACAGCTGGTTTCCAGCTGGGCATAGCTAGTAGGTAGCACTGGCAGGAGACTGAGAGGTAAGAGGAAAGATCAGATTGTTCTTCCTCACTCTGTCCCTGCATTGGAGCCACATCTCTGGCAGGGGTAGTGTCCCTCCATGATTACAGATCCCGCTTGTGACTTCTCCTTCATGCTTTCAGATCTCACTAGGGCTCACTAGGAGTATAATGGCTTCCCTCTATTCTGATCCCTGGGTGCCTTAAAATCTACATCAAACTAACAAGTTTTTGTGCAGCAAAGGAAACCATCAAAAACAAAAAGACAAACGACTAAATGGGAGAAGATATTCACTTACGACACATCCGATAAGAGGTTAATATCCAAAATCTATAAAGAACTCATACAACTCAACAACAACAACAAAAACAAACAATCCAATTAAAAAAATGGGCGGAAGACTCGAACAGATATTTCTCCAAAGAGGAAATATAGATGGCCAATAGACCTATGAAAAGAAGCTCAAGGTCACTAATCATCAGAGAAATGCAAGTTAAAACCACAATGAGATATCACTTCACACCTGTCAGAATGGCTATTATCAATAAATCAAAGAACAACAAGTGTAGTTGAGGATGTGGAGAAAAGGAAACTCTCCTACATTGTTGGTTGGGTTTCAAATTGGTGCAGCCACTATGGAAAACAGTCTGAAGGTTGCTCAAAAAATTAAAAATGGATATACCTTTTAACCCAGCAATTGTACTTCTGGGTATCTATCCAAAGAAAACTGAAACAATAATTTGTAAAGATTTATGTACCCTAATATTCATGGCAGCACAATTTACAGTAGCCAAGTTATGGAAGCAACCTAAATGCCCATCAACAGATGTTTGGCTCATATATACAATGGAATATTACTCAGCCATTAAAAAAATGAAATCCTACCATTTGCAACAACATGCGTGGACTTAGAGGTTATTATGCTGAGTGAAATAAGTCATACAAAAAAAATACCACATGGTTTCAATTATGTGCAGAATCTAAGGAACAAAAAGAACAAACTAATCAAAAATGGTCTCACAAATATAAAGGAGAATTAGGTGATGGCCAGAGGGGAGGGGGACTGTGGAGTTAGGAGAATGTAGTGAAGGGTTATAGAAATACAAATTAGTAGTTGATAGATGTTTATGGGGATGGGGAACACGGCATAGGGAATGCAGTTAGCATTAATATAATGGCTAGGTGGAGAGCCAGAGGAGAGAAAAAACTATTAGGGGGATGGTTTTATAACCTATATAAATATCTAACTAATGTACTGTACACTTGAAACTAATAAAATAAAATTAAAAAAAAAATCCCTTTTGATTCTCTTAATTCTGCCCACAGCTATGTCAGTAGTATCTTTATTGAAGTCTCTTCATTTGAACAGCTTGGGTTGCATTCTGTTTCCTGCCAGGATCCAGGCTAATAGACTCTTTCCCAAACTCCTTGCAAGCACCATGCTTTCCCCTCTACCTATATCAACAGAGTGGCATAGCAGAAAAAGCACTGGCATTTGTGGTAGACGAATTCCGTTTTATTTCTGATTTAGGCACTTACTGACTGAGTAACAGGCTAGAAAAGTTATTTAACCTCCTGAATCTCAGTTTACTTGCCTGTAATGTAGGGATAATGATGGATTTTGGTTAGATTAAATGAAATACTTTGTTTCTAACTTGTGTTCTAGGTCTCATCATCAGCCTGATATCATAAAACAAGGTCTCACATTCTTTTTATAATTCGATTTTTATGGCATGAATTTCCATCACACTTCGCTCTAGGAAATTAACTCCCTTTAAAGTATTTCCAGTTATTTCTAGAAGTTTCCAAAGAAATTCCCTTGCTAACCTGTTTCTTTTGCAGTTTCCATGGGCTTCTGTCCTGTTATTTTTTTCTGGTCCAGCTCCTACACGTCTAGCATCTGCTTGCAAGGCCATGCGCTGAGGCTTTGCCAAGGCTGAAGTTTTTCCAGGGTCACTGTTCATCATGAGAAAACAGACCATGCCAAGGGTGTTGACTTTTAATGCTCCCAAAAGAGCCTGATCCTTGAGATGCCTCCATGTGGCTTGGTTCTGTGGACAGGAGGGGAAAATGGCCTCCCCTGGCTCTAAGCCATCTAGGCCCCAAATATGCAGAGCCTCTCAGAGTCATTCTGACTAGTTCCTCACTGAGTTTCGCAGGAAAACAAAACAACTCACAGAGGTTCTGGAATTTGCTTCCACCCTTTCTTCTAGAGGGAGATCATGGCCAGGGCTTAAAATGGGAACAGATGCTTTGCCATCTGCTCCATTTTTTCTCTTCCTCCCCTCTACAACTGTCCCACAAGCCACACAGCCTCCTTCCTCTTCCATTTTATAAACTGAAGCTTCTATATCCATCCCCACTGTGGGATGGAGTGGGGAAGGTCAATTAGGGAGGTGAGGTCTAGGTATCCTCTATATATGAGTCAGAGCCACTCCAGTAACATACAAATGATTCCTGGAACAATACTTGGCGTATGGTGTATTCTCGATAAATGGTAGATGCTATTATTATCATAGGAATAGGAAATCCCACTTGCTATCATTCAGATGCTACAAGTTCTTCAAGGTTCAATTTAGAGGTCACAAGAAGCCTGGCTGTAATCTCTCCCTCCGTATTAGTTTCCTAGGGCTGCAGTTACAAAGTACCAAACACTGGGTGGCTTAAAACAACAGATACGTATTCTCTTACAGTTTCGGAGGCTAGAAATCAATGTGTCATCAGAGCTATCTTCTCTCAGTCTGTTCTAAGGGAGAGTGCGTCTTTGCCTCTTCCTAGCTTCTCGTGGTTCTCTGCAGTTTTTGGTGTTCCTTGGTTTGTAGCTTCCTCGCTCCAATCTGTGTCTCTGCTGTCTCATGGCTGTCTTCGCCCCATTTGTCTCCATCTTCATGTGGTGTTCTCCTCTTTTATAAGGACACCAGTAACAGTAGATTAGGGATCACACTAATGACCGAATTTTAACCTGATTATGCTTACAAAGACCCTATTTCCAAATACAGTCACATTTTGATATACTAGGGGTGAGGACTTCAAAATGTCTTTTTTATGGGACATAATTCATAATACCTTCCAATAATCTACATCTAGTAATAGCAACAATCTTATTTCTCTTTTGACATCTATCACATTCCAGGTTCTCTTTTTTAGTAATTTATCTTTTTTTGATATTTATAAACTTTTTAAAAATAAGTTTATTGGCATAACATTGGTTAATACAATTATATAATTTTAAGGTGTGTACATTATAATTTAACGTTTGTATATTCTATTGTGTGTTTACTACCCAAAGTCCAGTTTCCTTCAGCTACCATATATTTGATCCCCTTTACCCACTTCACCCTCCCTCTTCCCCCTCCTATATTTGACCCCCTATACCCCATCTACCTCCTCCCTCCTCCCCTACCCCTACTCTGTGGTAACCACTAGTCTATAGTCCATGTCCATGAGTCTCTTTTTGTTTGTCCTGTTCCTTTGTTGCCTTTAGGTGGTGAGACTGCAAATTGGTACAGCCACTATGGAAAACAGTAAGAAGTTTCCTCAAAAAACTAAGAATTGATCTACCGTATGATTCAGCAATCCCTCTACTGGGTATTTACCCCAAAGACTTAAAAAAATCATATCCATAAATATATTTGCACACCAATGTTCATAGCAGCATTATTCACAATGGCCAGGACATGGAAGCAACTGAAGTGTCCTAAGATAGCCAACTGGCTAAAGAAGCTGTGGTACATATATACAATGGAATATTACTCAGCCATAAAAAGAGATGAAATACTGCCATTTGTGACAACATACATGGACCTTGAGATAATCATGCTAAGCAAAATAAGCCAGACAGAAAAAGTTGAAAATCACATGATATCACTTATATGTGGGATAGTAATTTATCTTTTACCTCCCCATACAACACTGAACACTCAAAGGGCAGAATCTATTCTTGAAACTGAACAACAGACTTCACTCTACCAGAGAAATAATCTTGTTTGTCCCCAATTTATGACTATTTTTTCTTCTTTTTCATTTTTAGCACCCTGATGATGTCTTTAGTTACAGTTGCTATGGAGGTATTGTCGAGTTTCTAGCAGTGCTGGGTGGGATGATGCCTAGAGCCCTTTTTAGTGCAGCTCTACAGTGACGCCCAAGCTATGGGTTCCATTTGTTTGTTTTATGGTTTAGTAATGGTTGTCACCAGAGGAGTGATATGTGTTTATTTTGGTTCCAGGATTTATCATACTGTTTTTTTTCTTATTTATTAATTCCGAAGTGCTCATCATCTTTTTAAATACTCAACCATTATTTCACAGAATATGATGGCAGGGCTAGCTTCATCTCCTTGTCATTGAATAAATCAGTTAACAAATGCAGTCCCTCTGATGTCGATATGGTAGGGAGCGATATAGACTTGTTAAAGCACTTGAAATCTTTTAAGGATGTACAGTTTCAGAATTGAGAATGAGTAATGGGTACAAGAGAGAAACCTGGATTATCCGGATACTTGGACTCTGGTTGCTTCTATAGAATGGAAAGAGTAATAGTAATGTATGTCCCACCTACTTGATAGGATTGTTATGAAGGCCACATGATTAATGTATATGAAAGCAATTGATGAGCCATATAGTGCTATAAATGCTTTCAAATGTCACTGTGAATCACAATAATTAGAATCTTAACAGTCTTGGCTCTGCCTTTGACCTGGGTGCCTTTGACCTGGGTGACCATGGGAAGGAACTTAATCTCTTGTGAAGACCTGAGCTGGCTTCTTTACTAAACCACATAGACAAATGCTCAGGCCATTCTGCAGCATTTTTAAGATCATTAGAGTCTGCATGTTAACCTCTTCTATTCTACTCTCATCTTTTCTTTTCAGGAGGAAAGGGATAATATTTAATTATCAGGTTGAAGAAGAGAAAAAATCTTGATTTTGGGGGGATATCGTTTTCAAATTAGTTCTTTAATATAAAATCTCTCTGATGCATCTGTTGCTTGTTTTGCATATTGGCATGTGATATTATAATTTTGCTTTTTCACAGTTTTTTTTTTTTTGCATGTACTTTAGTTTATGTAAGTACTCAGCCACTTACTAGAACACATTTAGGCAGCAGACTTTGACAATTCTAGGGAAAAGTTCTGAATGCACTTAGTGATTTGATTCATATATTTTAGTTAGTTTTTTTTTTAATCTATCAATTTCCTCTAGGAATTGATGTCATTTCAATTAAACAATTATTTATAAAGAATTTCTTGCCTAACGACTCTAGATATATTATTATGCAGCTTCTCTTGAAGCATTTTCAATTTGCTCATTTGGAGCAAATTTTGTGTGTTGAATACAGTTGGTTTCTAGACACTGACTCATTTTCCAAATACGAGTACACTTTTTTCCCCCAATTGACTTTCTCTTGCCAGCATGTCATCCAACTCTTTTTTAAAGTGATATCAGCATATGATCAGCTCACCATTAACAGGAAATGGGCTTCTTGTCCATTCTTACAAAGTAGAATGAAGTCAGATAATTTGATTTTTAAATTATAAGAAAAGGAGAATTAAAAAAAGAAAGGGCAGAAACTTAACTAATTTCTAGGTTCAGGACTATTATGAGACACGAATAAATGAGACACCCAGAAATGAAAGGAAAAGCTGCAATTTGCATGGTTTTAAGTAGAAAGCATCAGAATTTCCATTTCACTTTAAATATCAAGTAGCTACAATGTGAGTCAGTATAAATAAACCAAGGAACCAAGGCTTCATAGAAGACAACAGCAGTTTCATGTGGGTAGACAAGTATTTAAGCATCTCAACACAAAAACTATGCTCAAGACTATTTCTATGTATTTAGAGTTTTGGTGCAAATTCTATCTCTGTCTTTAGAAAACAAACCCAGAAAGCCTTCAAAGCCATAAATAAAGAACTAATTTTACTGAAGTGCCAATGATGTCAGCTCTAAACATATCAGAATTTTCTGTTTTACCTAATCAAATAATTGCCCTGATAATTTTTGCAGGGACAGTTGCTTATGGGACTGACCAAAGTGACTATTTGTTTAAGATAAAGTCCAAAGTTAGTAAAACATATAATATATAGTGTAGATTTGATTCACTATGTAGATAATTTACTCTAAAAATGTTCTTCATATATTGCTGAGGAAAGAGATAATTTGTTGCTGTTGACTATCTGATTACCTACCTCTACTGTCTACTTCACTTTGGGTGTATATATCTACTTTATTAGAATAATATTTCGCAGGGTCAAAATAGTTTATCCTGCCGCAGCTTCTCTCCATTTGCCAGTTTAATTTTTAATTGGTGCCAATTTGAAAACATCTGTTTAAGCCTCAATTTCTGTGTTTGTGGAGTGGGTAAAATAACACCTCTAAAAGCATGTAAGATTGTTGAAATGATTAGTGGAATGGTACAAAGCACTTAACACGGGGTGTGGCATGTAGAGTAAACGCTCAATAAATCTTAAATATCTTTAATTTTTTTTATTAAAGTTGTGAACTCGGAAGTCATTAAATCTTGGTAGCCTAGTTTTTTAGTTATGAAAAACAATGTCTTGATATAAGTCTGAAAATGCTCTTAAAATGAATACAGTGCCTCCACATGCAAAGTGAAGTACAGAATTTTAACAATTATCCTCATTAATTAGTTAAGACTTTGTTTACCTTATTGGTTGATAAATGCTTAGGAGCAAAGCTTGATGCACAAAGGATCACTGCTTGGATATTATTTTTATTACCATTTTTACCTCTCTTGTGTTCATTATCTAGTATGATGTGATAAGAATTTGGATGCAAGTAGTTTATTTGTGAGGCGATCCCCGCAAACATGATCAGGAATGAGAAAGTAAGACTGACAAGAAAACCATTAAAGATACCTTGATAAGCACATTACTATAGTGTGAACAGGTGGGCTTGGTCCCTCTGGGGTCCCTCTGAGACTGCTTAAGCCTGTTGGCTTTGGGTAACCTCATCCATTTAGCCCAGCACTGTACAGATCTTATCAGTTTCTATGAGTGTTACCACATGAAACATTTGGGAAGCATTGCTGTCAAGAATGGCTGAGAGAAATGTAGAGACCTAACTCCGAGAAAGGAAAATTTGAGTTAAGCAGTGTGGTCAGAGCACTGGTGTGTGGTCAGAAGTTGGAGACTTTAGGTCTTTGTATACTTGGAAAACTGTCTGGGAAAGAGGAATTCTGGTAAAAACAGTGTCAGTAGGTATAAACACAGGGAGCGGGAAATAAAAATTTCTGTCAGAGCTATCTCAAAGTAAAATGGACTGCTTGTGAAGGGCAGCACATTCTCTCATTTAAATGCTTATAATTATCACCTAGGGTCACAAAACTAGTTACTTGCAAGCATGAAGATTAGGAATTGAGTTATTTGATGCTGGGGACCATTCTCTTTTCTTCATTTCAGACTAAATTATTTTCTCTCCCAGGGAGTGTTCAAGCAGAGATTAGTTGGTTATCTACTTGAAAATTAGGAGGGGTTTCTGTACCGTGGTAAAGAACCAGATGGCTTACAAGCTTTCTGCAGTCAATGATTCCATAATGCTGTGAAATAAGTGTCATATGCTAAACCCTCAATATTTCCTTCCTTTACTTTAAGACCTGTTTATTTCTTTTTTAAAAAATTGAATTCTTGTTTATTTTAAAGGCCATTAAATGTTTTTGAATTGCTTTTGATTTTATACTAATAAAAACTGTTTTGTTAATTGTTCATGGACAAAAAAAAAGGGAGGGAGGGTTCTAGGAGTAAAAAGTTTGTCTTTGCCTTAAGCAAGCTCTGTTCATTGTTTCTGTGCATCCAGGCTAACACACCTCTGAAATAAGCCACAACCACCCTCAAGAAATGGATGTTTACATGGTGACAGATGATTATTAAAATTATTGGGGTGATCACATTGTAAGGTATGAAAATGTCAGATCACTGTATTGTACACTTGGAACTAATATAACTAATATAAGATTGTACATCAAATATACTTAAATAATAACAAATTTTAAAAAAGAAAGCACATAATCTTAACTATCCTGTAATCCAAAGTCCACCTTCCATTTTTCTACCTCCTTGTAATCTTCCTTATGTTCCCCACCTTAACTTCAATTGCATAAAAGAAACTGCAAAACTTTTATTCTCTGAAGCATTTGAGATCTTGCTCCCCGGCATATGTTGTCTATTCTGCTCAAAAAACCTCGTATAGAAGTTCTCTACAGGTTGGATGCTTTTTACGTCGACATGTTTAAAGCATTCATTATTAGCATCTTTCTTTAATTAGACTGGAATATGCTGTTTGTGTCAATAATAGTTTAGGGAACCAAAAGTGATTAAAAGGTTATGAATAAAGGCTAGAAATGAAAACAAAAATGAAATCCAGACATAGAAAGTGTAGAGAGAGAAATTACATTTAACTATGTTGCAGAAGAGTTGAGAGACACAAAATGAAGCCTCTTGTAAACAGAGATTGTTGAGGTATAAGAACTGAGACTATGAGAGCTGAAGCACAATCCTTTTAGTCTACTCAGCATTGCTTGGGCTTTAAAAGAATATATTTTATTTCCGACTTTGGATTTTAAGTGAGATGGATTTAGAAGACCTCTGTGAACATTATTAAAGTGTTGCGGGTGGATAAAAGGTTCTATGAATTATGTAAGTTGTCACTTCAGTCTTCTGAGGTAGGGAAGGTGGGCATCTGCCCAGTCACATTCCTCCTTAGTCTCATGAAACTACCTAGTTTCCTTCAAGACAGGAATGTATGCAGAATGCCCGCTAGGTGGTGCTCAAATTACTGTATAGAATTCCATGAACTCTAGCAAGATTAAAGGGTATTATTAAAACCTTAGAACTGAATGGCAGAATGCATTTTACAATTTAAGCCTCAAGACATGAAGATTTCATATACCGAGAGGACTATCAATGCTTTTAAAATATCATTTTTATCAACAAAAGGTGAAAAAAAATTGCTGCCTCAGAGTCAAGGTTAACATTGTTGGTAGGAACGTGGATTTCATTCAATATTTTTTCTATTAAGCTTTAAGGAGAATTCTAATACACTAGATTCTGGAGCATTTATGAGGATTTAATTTAATTTATATTATATCTTTTGGCTACCAACACTATTAAAAAGTTGCTTTTCCACATTTTACCTAGTCCTTCAATGTCATCTCCAAAATGTATAAGATGTGGATCAATAATTCTGTCAAAAGCAATGATTTTGGGGGAAAAGGTGGGGGGAAGACAAGCAAAATGAAACAACAAGTTCTGAGGTGAGAATGCAAGACTAAAGTTAACAGTAGATGGTGTCACTATGGGATGGCTTTAGACAACCTAAAGTAAATTAAAAAAAAATTTTCCCCACAAATCCAGTCCTGAATCAATCCAAATATTTGCTTTCTCTATTCCTACACTTGAATTGCCAGGCTGACAAAGAAATATCTTGTAACAGGGCAGTTTGATGTCATTATAAAGTTAAGGTTTTATACAGAAAACTGGAGGTTCTGGAAAGATGGCAGCCGGAATGCATTCCTCCTCAATGTCACTGCCAACCCAACACAGCTCCTTCTCCTGAGCCACTGAGTTCCCTGGTCTGAGGTGGCTGGAGAGTTTTTCCCCAGGGGCCAACTGGAACCCCCCTTTATTCCCACCTAAAGGGTAACAAAAATGTCCACAGCAATAGTGTTTGTAATAACAAAAATTGAAAACCACCTACATATCAATTAGTAGCAAAATGAACTAATCAGATGTGACATATTTATACAATGGAATATTATATTATACAGCTCTAATAAATAAGGAACTAGAACTTCATCTTTCCACATGAAAATAGGCAAACATTATTTATATACTACTAATAAGTTAAAAACTGTGAAACTATATCTATATGTGTGAAGGATAATGAGTATTTTTAGGAAGCGAAAAGTGCTGTGGGGGACACATATATAGGGGCTTCAATTATAACTGTAATATCTTAATTTGTGAGGTGAATGGTGGAGACTTGATCATTGAGATATAATTTATACTTTTTTTCATGTCTCAAATAATTAAAAGGAGAAGAGTGGAGAGGAAGAAGGAAAGGAAGAGAAGGAAAAAAAAAAAAAAAAGAGAGAGAGAGAGAAGAGGAAAGAATGAGGGAAGAGACCACCTCAGAAGGACCACGGAAGGGAACTAGCAGGCCAGTGAGTTCCAGGAGGAGTGTGGTTTTAGGCAAGGTGTCACCATCACGAATACTCAGCACAAAAGGAGGGAACTCTAAGAGGATGAATCAGAGGTCAGAGTGAGTGATGGCTAGGAAAATCAGACGAAATAGAAAGGATAGGAAGGCACCCTTTCAGATGGAGCAGTCATTCATTCAAGATATATTTGTTAACTACATGTGCTCTACATTGTTTCAGGACACAGCAGTGGACAAAACAGCCACACTTCTGCCTTTATGGAGCTGAGGTGTCGGCGGGTCATTTCTTTCTGTGTTCAACCTATCTGTGTGTGAACTTCCCAGGTAGGCACCCAAGGAAGGAGAGAGATTGATGCATTCTACAAATGTGTATTGAATGCTTCATAGATGGCAAATGTTTCTGGATGCTGGGGATATGGAACAAATCCTTGTTTTCACAAAGCTTATGATGCACTGTGGAGAGCCATGTACGCACTTAGACATCTGCAGTTCAGTGTGTTAGAGGAATGCACAAGGCAGCTTTGTAACACAGAAGTGGTGGAGAGTGTTAAGGGTTTGCTTCCGCTTGGAACTGCCTGTGTAGTGTATTCCTCAGCTTAGATGTATGCCGTAGGGCATTGGGAAGAGTGTGTTATCCAAAACCATCTTCCTTAGCTTTGTGTCTGCTCTCCTGGCACCAGTCTGTCATTGTTAGAAATTCATTCCATTGCTGCAATACAGCTTTGTTACTTTGAATAAGAAGCTATTGTATTAAAAAATATTTTATAAATAAATTCTTCATAATCTAATTTGTAACTTTAATGTTTTGATAAGAGCTATGTTCCAAAGTGGCTTGTTGACAAAAACACATAAATATCTGTGACATTCTGAGAGACACAATGTAATACAAAATACATGAAGTGTCTACGTTCTTATGTCTTCCGATGTTTGAAGAGTACCCCGGGGAAAAGAGGAGCTGTGGATGAGGAAGTGGCTTCAGCTGGGAAAGGACCCATGAAGGAGGTGGGAAAAAGTATCCAGGAGTTGGGGAGGGGAAAGGGAGCCTAGTCATGAGACAAGATACAGATTAGGAGACCTCTTCATCAACATTGCTCTGGAGGTCTGTGGAATATCCCCTCTGCCCCTTCCCAAGGGATAATTACATTGACACAATGAAGCAAATAAAAAAAAAAGACTGTATCCGTTCCGTGATAATTTTTGTGCTTGCTGCCTGTCAAATAAGTGCCAGGTGCTGTGAAAGGCAGGAGGGGCATGGCCTGAAGCATCCATTAATGACAGTAGGGTATGACTGTTTATAATGTTTGCTCTGCTACCTAAAGGAGTGAAATTATGGTCTGTGAAACCCTAAACCCAACTCACTGAAGACGTGGTATCAGAGGTTTCGCTTCCAAAGTGGTTTAAAATCCTGTTTCCAAGTCCCGTCTTAAGGACTTGAGCTTGTAAAGCTCTTATATGGGGGGAACTGCACATTAAAGCTGAAAATCTTCCTGCTTACTTTATAGGTCTTAAAAAATTAAAAAGAAAAAAAAAACTTCTGGAAACTGTGTTCCCTAGGTCTGGGAGGAAAAGGAAATCCCTGCTTTACTCCTTTTCTGTTCCCAGTTGGGGTGGTTTGCTTTTAAGCTGTCGGGGAAATAGCTTAGGGAACTATTGGAAAAGATTTGTTCAGCACTTTGAATACAGGAAGCTTTCGTGGGTCCCTAACTTCAGTGACCTTGGGAGAATTTCCAGGAACTCAAGACTGCTGTATCAACCTACCCCAGGCAGGATGCAGTCACCCCATTTTGGAGAATTACATGACTAGATTGAGGCAAGTTTTTCTTTGCATATAGAGACTTAGGGAAAGGTGGGATCGGATGGGCTAGAGGGGAGATACTGAATATAGTGAATGAACTTAGTGACATTCAGAAAATGTTTGAGGCTCTACTTGGTGTCAGCACTTGTGCTAGGCTTCAAAGTGGAAAATAATACAGAGCTCTGTCTTCAAGGAGCTCACAGACAAGTGGGTGAGATAGATTAACATATGGTAAATGGTAAAACCAAATGTGGTACTGTTAGTATGGGTTGAGTAAATGTCAGGGAAGGCCTGGGCTGAATCTCGAGGGAGCAGTCCTTAACCAGAAGATTTGAGGACAGGGTTTTCCACATTGAGGACATCCTACATGCACAAGGTAGGTTGGGGGCCTATAATTTGTTTAGGATGATAAGAAGGAAAGGAGGCAAGAGATGAAACTGAAGATGGAGGCAGAGCCCAGATATCTTGAGGCCCCTCGTCTGCCATGCTGAGAAATCTGGACAGCTTCCTCAACTCTCCACAGAGACACTGAGAGATCATTTCAGGTGGTGAGCATTTAAAAAGGTTTTTTTTTAAATTTTGTTTCTTTTTTCTTTAATCTTTATTTTTTTTCTTATAAAATTTAAAAGTTCTCATTGAAGGAAATTTGGAGGTTATAGAAAGGTACAGAGAAAATATAAAATCAACTTTAATTCTACCACATAGAGATAACCATTGATATTATTTTGGTATATTTGATATATAATTATTTACAGATTTGTGATCATTTTATATGATATTTTGCTTTTTTCATTAACATCATTTCCTGGACAATGTCCTACTTTATATTCTTTTTATTCGTAAATTGTTAATTTTGAAATTAGATTTACAGAAGAGTTCCAAAGACAGTGCAACAGTTCCTTTGTCTTTTACCCAGCATTCTTTAATGTTAACATTTTACTTTCTCTCATCTCTCTGTCAAAATGCACTTACCTCTATTATATTTCCACTGAGTTTTCTAAAGTGATCACTAAACTGGAAAACTGGTCATAGTATGAGTTAATGGATATTCTCAGCCTGAATCACAATTGTACTTGAAAAAGGGTTTCCTGGGGTCCCACTGCACTAACTTGGAGGAGTGGGAGTTCTGGGCAAAAGCAGTGTGCTGGGCAGGGAGGGACCTCTGGGGAGATGAAACTCTGAGGACCCTACAGTTTCGCCTGCGTTTGGGAGCAGCTGTGAGCAATAGTTCCAGATGAATCCTGACTCACTAAGACGTTTATAATAAATGATCTGCAGCTGTTTCTCCTTATCTTTTAAAAAGTAATAAAATTGAGTTTCTGGGTTGTGCTCTTGACTAGTTTAAACTCTGAGTCCGATTAACCTTTACTGGCATTGCTCAAAGCTAATGCTAGATGATTTATGATAAATTGTAAAGTATTGGGTTAAATCACTTAGTCCTCACAAATCATCCAAGGAAAACATCAGATGCTGGCAAAAGTCACCAGTAATGATAAAACAAACTATTCCAAAGCCTCATTCCTAGCCCCTTTGCTTATTTCTTTTCACCGTCTGATATTTCTTTCTTTCTTTTAGAACATCCTTAACACTTATTTGTCTTAGGGCCATTTTCATATGATGCCATTCACGTGTGCATGAGCTGTGTTTATGTCTTGTACATTTCTAAAGAGTATTGCTGCGTTGTCTGCATTTTTATATACAGTTCTCAGCACAGTACCTTGCTATTACATGCTAAATATTTTCCACTTAAATCTATTCTCTATACTCTTTCCTTTGGAGAATTCATGGGGTCTCACAGCTTCAACTTGTATCTTTTGGTACATAAATTCTATTTGGTACCTTTCTCTCAGTCTCTTCTTGTGATGGGCTGAATCGTGTCCCCCCAAAATTCTGATGTCGAAGTCCCCAGTACCTCAGAATGTGACTATATTTGGAGAGAGTGATTAAGGTAAAAATGAGGTCATGTGGGTGGGCCCTAATTTACTATGACGAGTTGTGTTTATAAGAAGAGAAGTTAGGACACAGACAGGCACGGAGGGAAGACCATGTGAAGACAGAGAAAATGCCCATTACGAGCCAAGGAGAGAGGCCTCAGCAGAAACCAGCTCAGTCGACACCTTTATCTTGGATGTCTAGCCTGCAGAACGGTGAAGAGATATATTCCCAAACTAAAGCTACCTGTAGTACTTTGCTACGGTAGTCCGAGCAAACAAATACACTTTTCTTAACTTGAATTATAAACTGGCTTTCCCAATGCACCTCCACAATTTTGTCACACCACCATTCTCTCAGGCATAAATATTTATAGGTTTTTTTCCCCAACATTCAACTACTTTTATCATCACTAAGTATTTGTTTTATTTTTTCTTTCCTTTATTGGCACTGCTATTAGTCTAGTCCACCTCAGCTTTGATTCTTATTTAAGCCAAAACATATTTCTCTTTATACACAGATCCCAGTATCTGACCTCTCTTACATGTTATGCTTCCATATGAACTCCGAGTGCAATTCGAACTGAATGATCTTTGCTCATGCTCCTGCCTCTTTTAGGACTGCTTTTTCTTCTCTAAGGCCTAGTAATTTGTAAATATGGACATATAACTATATGCCTTCTTGATAACCTCTCATCTGACCTATACTTCTGATTTTGGCATATATCTTGGCATACATCTTATTTATTTATTTATTTTTAAATTTTTTTTAGGTGAGGCAGCCCTTGGTTGACCTCACAGATTGCAAGGACTGTATCAGTTTACAATCCTTTATTTTTTTATATATATTTTTTACACCTATAGCACCTGGTCTTCCTAGGTGGTCTACCATCCAAGTACCAACCAGACCCGACCCTGCTTAGCTTCCAAGATCAGATGGAATCGGGCTTGTTCAGTGTGGCATGGCTGTAACTGGCATACATCTTTGACCCCTCTAGTTTCAACCTCCTAATCTGTCTCTCTGCTCTGTTCCTACACCAGCTATAGCTTAAGGTATTAAATTAACATTGAGTACTCCCTGTAACCAAAATGTGCTCCTCCATATAGTTCATCACATATACAGGTAGCAGGTACTGAAGATTAACATAGGTTATGTTGGAGTTTTTGGTTTCATCTTAGTTTTTACTAGCTTTGTGACTCTGGGAGGATCCTACGACTTTTTTCAGCTTCGACTCAAAAGTGAAGATAATATTTAATTTCACCTGAGTATTGTAAAGAAAAATAGGTTAAATATGTGAAAGGTTTGTAAGGCACTAAGAAAGCAGTATTTGATGGTGTTTGTTGTTGACGTTTCTGACATTTAACGTATTGTCTTTTATTGCCACTGGTTCTGTCTTTCCAAGTGCCTGGTAACGTCCTTGTAAGACCAAGTCATAGGTCATATATTCTTTCTGACTCCTATAGCACATAGTTTTTGTTTAATAAGTATTGAAATTAAAAAAAGCTAACCCCTAAAATCACAGTAATTAAAAAGCCTGAAAATAAGATGATTATCCAATTTACTTTGCATGGGATGGTTCTGGTTTCCTCTTGTTATCCCAGGATAATTATTATAGCACTCCCTCTCACTCTCAAAAGTCTTTTTATTTGGACAATAAATTACATGGTCACCCTCCCCATGAGTGATCCTGCTTAAACAGAACCATGGTAGTTTGTTTCATGAACAGAAAAGAGGCACAGGGCAAACTTGCTCTGAAGGAAGAAAAGCCTGAAGATAAAGAGTTGAATCCAAAAGTGAAAGTTCTGTTTGGGAGAATATTTCAGCTAATGGACATTATAAAGCCTGTGGGCATATTTATTTTTCTTAAGTGTTTGGATGTCAGATAAGATAAACCAGCTGCACTTCACTGCAAAATTTCCAAGTTTAGCCTTTGAGTTTAACTTTTGGCAGATATGCTTGGATGCCACAGAGCTCGAAAAGCTATTAATCAAATCTTTAAAATCTGGGTTGTTAAAATTTAAAGATGCAGCCTATATTCTGATTTTAAATAGTTTTTATTTTTAATTACCCAAGTAATACATGTACATAGTTTTGTTATGTCTAGTTAAAATGATATCAAAATATAGAGAATAAAAATAAGTACTTCCATTGCTTCTCATCTATCCAATCTCACTTTTCCTTATGTGAACCCATTTTAACTGAAAACGACACAAAATAAAGATAGATGAAAAATAAATTATAAAGATTAAACATTCTATAAATGTAACAAATTAGTAATTTTTAATAAATTAGTCCTACTTTCCAGGAAGACATTTAGCAAAAACATTAAAATGTCAAACACACATTCTTTGACTTAGCAATTTCAGTTCAAAGAAATAGATAATCATATGAAGATGCATACACGAGGAATATTCATTGCAATGTAATTTGTAATAGTGAAAATATATACATAATTTAATGTATTATTAATAGGAAATTGGTTAAATATAGTATGGTATAGTCATGTCATGGAGTAATACAGAGTCATTAAAGGTGATGATGATATGGTGTTACATTTATTGATAAGGAGAGAAGTCCACAATATGTCACTAAATGAACAAGCAGACACAGTTTGTACGTATAGTATAATCACATTTATATGTATTTACATATATGTAGATAATATATATAATTGTATATAAACACATATATATGTACATAATAAATTTTAAGCATTTATTAATATCCATTAGAAACACATGGAGAGAAATACAAAAAAAAGTTATTTCTGAGTGATAGACTATTAGAATTTTTTTACTTTGTCATGTTTTCTATTTATTATAGTAAAGATATATTACTTTTATAATCAGAAAAGAGAACCTCTTTTTTTTGTTTTAAAAAAATTAGTAGAGTTTCAGTTTTTAAACTTTAACCATAAGTCGTTTGTTTAACAGTTGTTTTTTTACCCCCAGCTGGTATGAAGAAATGCTGCCAAGATTTTTGGTGCTAATAATTACTTCTACATATCAAATACATCTACATTCTGAAGCAAGATATTTTTTTATCAGTAAGAAGTGGGTTTTATAAAAATAACAGTCTAAATGGAGAATGTCTGATCTAGGGCCTAGAGTTTTAACCAGTAGCAAACCACTATTTTATTTTGGAGTGAATTAGTCTACATTAATTAAAAAAATGTCCTAAACCTCTCTTCTACTGAAGGAAATATTTAGCATGAGAAAAGCCCGGTTATATATTTGGTTGATAGCATATTATGCTTTAATGGGTTAATATTATAATCTTCAGCTTTGTTCTTAATGAACTGACTGATTTAGTAAAATAGAGAAAGTGCATGGAGGAGATAAAAAAAAATACAAATTTTCCAGGCACTAAAGGAAGGACTGTTTCTCTCCTTGTTTGAATTTTTTCTGAGCAGCAAAAATTTAATTGCCAAAATCTTGATGCTCACCTGTCTGTGAACAGGTTCACAGGCACCAAAGTCCTCATTTATAGAGTGGAATATATTACCTTTTTCCCACATACCTGCCATCTATCCCTTCATTCCATCCTCTCCAATACCCAGATTAAAATAATGTCTAAATTTGGATGGAAGGAATGGAGGAATGGACACATCGTTTTTTCCTGGAAGCACATACTCCTGCCAGAATTGTAAAACCTGAATTTAATTATGAGAAAACATGGGCAATCAACAGAATAACTGGCTAGTACTCCTCAAAAGTATCGAAGATACGAAGGACAAAGAAAGGCTCAGGAGCTGTCCCAGATAGAGGAGGCTAAGGAAACATGACAACTAAATGTGATGTAGATGAGAAAAAAAAGACCAGTGGAATGTTTTGGGGGCCAGTTGATAAAGGTCGACAGGTAACCGTTGGTGCTATTTTGTACTTATTTTATACGCCTGAATTACTTCAAAGTGAAAGTGTAAAAATTTAAACATCATTTCAAAAAAAAGGGAATGTCAATTTGCAGACGGGTATTGTATGCTGACAGAATGACAAGACAAAAGAGATTAGGAATAAAAATGCATAACTGGCTTGGGAATGATGGGAGCATGCGGGGTGTCTGGGGAGACAACCCTGGAAAGCACGGTTGGAGTCAAATCTGAGAGAGGGTAAATGTTACCCTGGAAAGCAAAATTTTAACAAAATTTGGCCTACAAAATTGGGCCTTCATGAAAGCATTGAATTCCCCTTCATTCTCCTCTTCCTCCCAATTATAAGAAGCACTTGCTTCCTTTAAACAATAAAAATTGTCATTTTATTAAGTTATTGTCCTTTTATTGTTATTTTCATTTGTATAAGATGACTGACAAGCCAATCAAACTCATGTACTGCTACAGAAGTTAAAAACATACAGAAAATGCATTTTCGAATAAAGCACAGGTAGAGTTAAAAAACAAAGACAAAACAAAATCTGAATCATTTTGATTCTGCATTCTTCTCCCTGCCTCCCCTATCCTGTTTTCCCATGTCCCATTTTTCACTAGGCCCTGCCAGTTCCATCTTCACAGTATTTCTTGGACTAGGATTGGAATCAGAAGGCTTGGGTTCTCATCTTTACTTTGTACTTATTAGCCCTATAGCTGTGGACAATTCTCTGTGCCTGAGTTTCTCTGCGTGTGCATGTATATATTTAGTACTT
This sequence comes from Rousettus aegyptiacus, assembly GCF_014176215.1. NCBI lineage: Eukaryota > Metazoa > Chordata > Mammalia > Chiroptera > Pteropodidae > Rousettus > Rousettus aegyptiacus. The sequence continues at coordinate 110,593,849 of NW_023416284.1, forward strand.
AGGGAGGAGGGGGTAGAATTCCAATGAAATGATGTACACAAAAGCTCTTTATAAATTGTACAGTATTATAAAAATGCTAGCTTTTATTCAGGGCTTTAATATGTATTGATTAGTAGCTTCCAATTTTATGAAACTAAAAATTTTATTAACTGACAGAATTTTCCATTTGATAAATTTCCTTGTTAAATCATTTCATGACAGGAAGGACATTTTAACAGAAAAGTACTGAGAGGACATACTCTCAGAATAAAAAAACATTCCCTTCCAACTTAACCTATGTTTCTAAACCACATAGTCCTGATTTGTCTCATTATGCTGCAGACTGCCCCGAAGCAGCTAGTGGTTTCAGGATCAGCATTTGGGAATCAATAACCTAGACTAAAATATCCAAAGTGATAACTTCTTGAGCTTCCTGTATCCCATCTTACTGTCTCTTCTAGTCCACCTGCTTGGCATCCAATAAACTTTTGTTAAACAAATCAATAAATGAAAGGATAGATACACATTTCTTTCTGAGTACAACGAATAACTGGCCTAATTCTTTTGTAGTTAAAGGGAGGAGTTATGAGAGGCTGAAGATGAGCCAGGATACTCTTCTGTTTTGGTATCGAAAAGAGAACTGAGAATTTATTTTCTACGTCTCCTCTCTCATATTGTGCTGTTCAGTTACCTTACCTCAGGTATGTCTTTAAAGTAGCAGCAAGTTGCTGGAAAGTTGCTCCTGAGGGCTGCAGGCAGTGAAAGTGGTGGTACAGCACCAGTTAGTTGGCAAATACACAGAGGATTGATGTCTTTTTTCTACTAAAGCCTATGAGGGAATGAGATAGAGTAGATACCACAATGCGCGCGCACACACACACACATACACTTTATAAAAAAATTATTTTTTTAAATTAGTTTCAAGTATATGGTACACTGATTAGACATCTATATAGTTCATAAAACAATCTCCCCAACTACTTCCTCCCTCTCTTAGCCTCCACTTACCCATCATATTAATGCTAACTGCATGACAGAGGGAATGCGGTTAGCACACACACTTTTTATCACTGTTCATCCTATACATCTATATATGAAGCCCTTTACTGAAGGATTTGGGTAACTTCAAAAGGACTCTACAGTACAGGAGGGAGGAATGTTAAAGTTTTAGACAACTTGAACTTTCTTTTTCATCAGGAGCCAAGTCTTGCCGATGCTTCCTCCACTTCAGACTTAGCTTTTGGCTCTTATATTTGTACCTGCACCCCGGTTTCCCTCCATCCTCACAAGCACCTCAGGTGTCAAGTCTGCTGGTCCATAAACTTCAACTCCTCTGGGGAAAATTCAGTCTCTCTTCACGAGAGGAGATCTGAATTAGGATAACACCCTGGGCTTCAGATCTCGGTGGGTGAGCTCAGTGTGTGTATGAATATACTGGTACATTGCTATTGCACGTATGTGTGTGTATGCGTGTGTGTGTGTGGGGGGGTGGATCTGGGGACGGGGTAATAAATGGGCTCCAGTCTCTTGAATGTGGTTTAGTGTGTATCTTCTAGTTTGAGTTCAATCTTCCCTTCAGTAAGAGTAATGAGGCTGTTGGTTTCTTGATTAATTGGCAATCAGTAACTATATTTCTCAAAACAGACATGAATTTTTCTGGATAAATCTTAGTCTAAACTTGTATTTCTATTTTTCCTACTAGCCTAGTTGTGTTCTACCTTCGGAAACAATAGTCCTAATCATTATGCACAGATGCAAAGTTGTATTTCTTTCCAACTTTGCCCCAGAGAAAGCAGCAGTGGTGCAGAAGACCTTTTTATTTTTATTTATTTGTTTGTTTATTTATCATTTTTAACACCTACAGCACCTAGTCTTCCTAGGTGGTCTCCCATCCAAGTACTAGCCAGGCCCGACCCTGGTTAGCTTCTGAGATCAGACGCGATTGGGTACGTTCAGAATGGCATGGCTGTAGGTGCAGAGGACTTTTAATGGCTGCTCTCTGCCTCTTTTGTGCAAGGTACTGCTCTTTATTAAAGTATCTTGATTCAAAGGGTTTCCTTCATATGGAAAAGGGATAGGGAGGATTAATCTTTTCCATCCTATTACTAATATCGATGTGAGATAAGCTGATTTTGGAGAAATAGGTGGTTGATTTCAAACACATGATGTTTTAGGTCCTTTTCTGCTTAAAAGTCTGTTGCTAGAAACAAATAATGTCTGACTACCCTAAGCACAGGCTAGCCATTCTTTCAGTACCTGGTATGGGTAAGACCCCTTTCCTCTGAGTTTTATTACCCTTCCCACCTCTCCTTTAAAGAATGCTGCCAGAGCTGAAACTCCTGTTGGCCCTGAGCTCTCAGATCATTGTCAAGCTGGGTCATTTTAAGAATGGGAGAAATAGCCCTAGAAGCTTTATATCTGATGATGTGAAATGATTAGTCTTAAGAATAAAGTGGAGAAAGTTTGCCAGTCAGACTTTGATTTCCTGAACATGTGTACTACCAAGAAGTTTACACAAAAAGACTTTTGTGGATTATTGATTATATAAATGTTGAAGTTAAGAATGAATTAAGACTGAATCCTGATGAAATCCTGATTCTATTTTCCTTTGCCTTCTCCACAGCACCCATTCAGGACAAGTACTTCTGAAGACATTTCTGTTACTGGTTGGAGGTCAAAAGCTAAGAGAACTTTCAGTTACCATGGTGAGGGGTCACAAGATTCTTCATTCCCAATTTGAACTGATTTCACTTCCAAATTTGAAACCATCAACTGTGAAATATTGCCTCACCTAGGCCTTCTATAATAATCTAAAATTTTTGAGGAAAAAAAAACACTTTAAATATGAATATCTGACAAATAATTTAGTTATTATTTAGTTTTTTTTGAGCAGAGTTACATTTAAATATATATAAATGTGGACTATATATATGTATATTCATTCTAGGTTATTTTACTTTTGAAACTTTTAAGTATTCCAGTTTAGTACATACTTGAACCATTAGCAAACATTTTTAGCATTTTGATTTTTTCCCAGCACTTTTCTATATACTTCATTGATTTCAAGGTAGCTGTTGAATTATAAATAGTACATTAAAAATTTTGTGTCCAACAGAGATATGAAAATTTTGCTTGGTTATCCACATATGGCTAAGAGATAAATATATAAAATGTCTTAGCAATGAAAGTATTAACTTTATCTTCAAAGACACAAGAAGTAAAACACATGTTTTTTTCCTTAATATTTTGTAACTCCATTAGGGTTAATGGATGTTCTAAACAACCTTGAACCTTTTGGAAGAGTGTTTTTAAAAAACAACATTGTTGGAGTGGCTCCATAGTGTAGTGGTTAGCACATCTGCTATACACACAGAAGGTCCGGGGTTCGCACCCCGGGTGGAGTCATGCGCAGGGTCCCTGGTGTGCCGGGCCCCCGCCTGTGCCAGGCCCTGGGTACATGTGGGAGGAGACACCCTACCTTCAGAGATCCATTTCTTAAGGGGAGATGGCAACATTCCTTGGTCAAGGGTGGAGTCGGGGTGGGGAATTAAAAGAGGGAAAAAACAACAACAACATTGTTTACCTCCCACAAAAGAAATACTCCAAAGGCCTACTAATTATATCCCTAAGCCGGTGCATTCTAATAATAGTCATAAAAGTTTGCAATATATAATTCAAACAAAATAATTATTGAAGTAGAAAGTAATAACTGATTTGAAATTTTTTAAATTTCTAAAATCTAAGTTGATTTTAAATTTCTGAAGTTGTCAAAGAACATTTTAAGTTATTTTAGGTAGCATTTATCCTGAGCATTATAAATCAAAAGGTTTACTGTTAATCTCTTTTATGATGATTAGTATTTCTCTAGCTTGAGTAATGTAAAGCCGTTAAGGAGGAAGAAAATTATCAAAGCTACCCAGAGTTGACGTATAACAATTCGATGTTATTGTTATTATTATGATAGTTTTTATATGTATACATCTAAGATACCCACATAAAACCTGAAAACATTTACATGTTAAACACAAAATTGTAAAACCAATACAATCTCAATTAACAATATTTAACTTTCTAGATGATGTTTTGCAGAAATTAAAGAGCATATGTTGAGGTTAACAGTAGAAAGATTTGGTCACTTTTTTACTTGACGTTTTCTGTTTGACCACAATAGACCGTTGTCATCTGAGCCATTGTCATTACCATAAAAAAAAAAATTTTTTTTTAGTTTTTAAGACATGAATCTGTTTTTAAGCACTGCAATTGATCGGAGGACCAATCAAATTAATTGTTCACCCGGAAAGAAATCCAACTTTGGGTGGTAAATACACAATACAATATATATACGACATACCGTTAAATTGTACACTTGAAGCTAATTTGATTTTATTGATCCATGTAACCCTAATAGTATTTAATAAAAAGTTAATTGTTCACCATAAAATATAAGACACAAAAACTTGAAAATAACACTGACTGAAATGTTTCCTTGTATATTCACTTTTATAGATACTGCTTGTACATTGTTGCAAGTTGGTACACACAAAGGCAGAATCAGAGCAGAACTAGGAATATCAATTGAGTACTGACTGGATGGGCTCAGCAGGCTTTTTGGAATCACTAAATGTCTTTTGAATTATAAACCTTGTGAAAACCTGTTAGATTATTCAGTGAACTAAGGGATGGTTGATCTCATCTGGCTTCAATGAATTCTTTTGATGTTTAAGTTCACCTCTATTATGTTTTCAATAGTATTTTATTTTTCTACACCAGTTTGTTTTCACAATATCGAACTAAGCCTCAACTTATTGTCTTAAGAAACTCAAGGCTTATTCATAAGAATATGTCGCAATTGCAAATTATGACTGCAAGACAGAAGCTAGTTTTGTCTTTATAACTGTTGAAAAAAAATCCAAATTAAGAACACTGGTGATGCGAGGTGATGATCTACATTTTGACTTTAGAACCTGATAATAATCAAAGAGCAGCTAGACATGCTTACCAATGCATTGGCAAGTCAAACTGTGTGATTTCAGATGGTCATATGATACCAGTGGGATTGGTGTTACATACAACAGCTGACACTGAAGTCATAAGCACTATTTGGAAATAACAATATCCCAGATGACCCAGAATATTAAAAAAAAAAAAAAAAAGAACAACTTTTTAAGCTTATATAGTAGAAGGAAAAAATGGAAATTTATAGTTAAATGAAGGGGCCCTAGAGATTCAATTGGTTTGAAAAATCCTGGGTTAGATAATATAAATGAAATTGCTTCGAAAACTATAATGTGTTCCGTTAATGTCAATACCATTATTAGATAACAAATATAATTGGAAAAGTCTGGTGTTAATATTAAAAAAAGATTAGATTAATGCTACATAGCAGACAGAAAATTCCCACAGTTAAGATCATAAAACAGAGTTTCCAGGAAAACAGCTGCTCCTATCTACTAGAAAAAGCACAACCTATTTTCTTCATAAATGTTCTCTGGGGAAGTCTTACCTTGGTTCTAGGAGTTGCCTGTGTGACCGAGTATGGTCTGTGGGTTGGGCGAACAGGAGGTGATATTGAGTAGGGGAAGGAAAGGAGCCTATCCCTGTGAAAGAGGATGGAGCATTTGATTTGGGGTTCCATTGCCTCATGCTGCATTGGGCAGAGAGTTCTGGAAAGAGCAGTAGGTGAGAAGCCCATTTACAGTGGAGTCCCAAGTACATATCACACTGCTCCTAGGGCACTGACCCTAAAATAGTTAACCTCATGGGAAAAAATTATGTTCCTTGTAAATGGGTAAAGTGTTCACCACATGGATCCTTGGCTGAGAGATTATTTCATTGTGCAAAGAGAAAAGGCAGATGAGGTGCTTCCACATGTGTTAGGAAAGCCCTTTTGTCCTTCATATTTAGGATAACTCTGAAATTGATTCTGAAATGTTTAGATTAGTCAGAGTAAGGTAGATTTATTTTTTATCTATTTATATTTTCATTTTCTGAAATGTTCAAATCATTTTCTAGTTAAGAATGCGAAATTTTGGACATGATTATCAGTCATTCGAGTTGGAACTAAATCTTGGCATCACGACAGGATCGTATTTACACCTACTTCAGTTTCTAAAAATTAGCCAACTGAGGGAAAATATTTTGATCAGGAATTTCAAAGGGAAAGCCAAAATCTAGAGTGAAAACACATCTTCTGTGAAGGATTACATCACAAAGCATATAAGAGCCCATCTGGAATTGGGGATAAATACAGAAGAGTTCAATTCAGTTCAGCAGACAGCTACAGAATATCTTTTCTGTGCCAGGAGCTGTGATAGAGGCAGGAGTACAAAAATGAATAGATAGTCTGCTTGGTCTCAAGGAACTTATGGTCTAATAATCAGTCTCACATTAAAATTCAAATATTCAGAGTAGTTAGGGCCCAAAGAACAATGGATGTTGCCAAGATCCAGCTGAATTTATGTAAAATAACCCAATCGCTTTATAAGTTCCCACTTAGCAGGTAATATGGCCAGAGGTTTGAGCTTTGAAAAATGCCATTAGGTATAGAGCATAAAACAAAATTGCATTCAAGGGTAGTTCCTGGATTACTTAGATTCTTATGCTCTCTTTCCTCAATAAATTCTTTTTAACGCCAATAAGATAATTCTAAGTAGCACAGTGGATTTTAGTCAGCTTAAATTTAAATAGGGAAAGAACAATAAGGGGCGTTCTACTAAATTGTTGGGCACTAAATCGGTTATGTGCTGCTTACCTAAAGTAGGTGTTTCTTATAATCTTTGGATGTTATGAACTGGCATGAATAATTAGGACGATAATAAAACAAATTCTTCCGAAGAATTAATCTGACACAGAGTAATGAAATGCCTAAAGTTATGGTGCATAAGGCAATTATTTATAAATGATAAGTGGTGCTCATAAATACCAGTATTTAAAATTATTTCCACATGGATAGACCAAGGTCGATTCTTTATTAGTTTCCTATATATGTACAAATAGCACCGAGAATGAACAATTTAACTCGATAGTATGTTCATTGTGAGATTAATTTCACACTGCCTACCCCTCTCCCACCCTCATGAACCACACAGATAAACCAGAAGCAGAGGTTTTGGATTAAACCCCATATGGTTCCTAATTCATGTCTCTTTCTTCTACTCTGGGCCCAGATCCAGGATTTTGTGCTTAGGTCCACACTACATTACCCCAAGTGAAAGGGCCAGGCTAGCACATTTACCCCACACCCTCTCCCAGATGTATCCAGGGTGCTGAGAAGCTCTAGGCAGGACAAGCTGCATATGGGGCTCAGGTGATCTTCCTGCCAGGTCATTATAGCAAGGGGTGAATTACATTAGCAAGTAGGGGTAAGAATAGGTGATGGTTGTGACTGTCAGTAAAAAGGACCTCTGGATTTTGACACATGAGCAGTTCAGAGACAAAGGGGACAGGTAGACAAGGAAGAGGACCTGTGTTGTCAGGGTGAGCTCCTGGTCCCAAGACCTTGGATGGAAGTGGCTGGGGATCTCACATGTATATTTGTCTTTAGGAAACCACATTGAGTGTTTGGCAGTCTATACTTTGAAAAAAATCTAAGTCCCTATTACATCAAATCTGTCTTGGGTCTCATGGGGAGAGAAAGAGGACAGAAGGGTTTTAGAGGGATACAAAATAAGGATGACATGTGGGTGGAGGGAGGAGGAAATAGGAGTGAAAACTATTCTAAACATTTCCCAATGGGATACTATAGGGACAATGACTAGTTGTGCTTTCCTGTTTTGTGGGCTGTCTCTGCAGTATCTATTCTTTTCTGTTTAAAATTTCCACTATACATATATGTACTGCTTAAAGAAGAGTAAGAGGAGCATTTATGTACCCACTATTGAACACCAGCACTAGAACCGTTAAAGGTCCATGTGCCCCCAACAGAGCCTCCTCTTCCCTCACCACGAATTAACCACTATGTTGAATTTGGTATTAACGCCTCTGTTGCTTTTTTTTTTTTTTTTTGGATAATTTCCCACCTGCAGTATGTATTCCTGAACAACATCTTATTTCACTTTTTATTTTTCGTTTTCATATAAATGCTGAATTGTATCCTTCAGGGTCCAACAAGAGACAGATGGCACACTCAAAATAAGTTAATTCAAAGACTTTTTATTTTTTCTACAGACCATTTGCAAAGGTGTACAAGTCAGGAACCATAAGGAATAGATAGTTACGTCAAGTAGAATTCCATTGAAGTCGAATTTGTTACTATGTTGAGACCTGAAAAGTACAGAGAAGGGAGCTGTTACCAGACCCAGAAAGAGGGGTGCTCCTTTAGCGTCAGTGACCTTGAGAGAAGCAATGACAGGTTGAGAAACACAGGCAGCCTTGCAAGGAGACAGCTAAAGGAATAAATACATTGGTCTTCTTTTCTTCCCTCCTTCCCATTTCCTGTTGGGGCTCCTAATTGACTTTAGAAGTTCTGGAAACAGAGAGGGCACAGGAAGATATCTATATCTATATCCATCTTTCATACCAATATATATATATTTCATACTAAATATATATATTTCATACCAAATACACACACATATGTATGTATATTTCATGCCAAATACACACACACACACACACACACATATATGTGTATATATCTCATACCAATCAGGAGCAGAGAGCAGGGGAAAGGACGATCATGTATGGTGAGGGGTAGAATGAAAGCTATTCAGCACATGGATGTATTTGCCTGTGACTTGCTTTTTCAATTAACATCTTTTCAAGATTCATCCATGTTGATGTGTTTAAATGTACTTCATTAATTTTCACTGTTTTTTTCATATTTCACTGTGTGAATTGTCTAATTTATATACCCATTTTCCTGATGATGGGTAGTTTTCAGTGTTTCACTATTTTGATGTTTTGTGAACATTCTTGTTAATGTTTTGGATGCCTATACACAAACATTTCTTTAGAGAATATACTTAGGGTAGAATTATGGTACTGAGACAAAGGGTGAACCTCATCAGATGATGCCAAATGTTTTCAAAAGTAGTTGCATCAATTAATACTTCTATCTGCAGTATATGAGTTCCTTGTCAACACTCAATATTTTCTAACTTTAAATTTTTTTGCCATCTAGTGTGTTCAGAATATTATATTATTGTGTTTTTAATTTGCATTTCTCCAACTACTAATATATACGTATGCACATTTATTGGTCGTTCATATTTCCTCTGTTGTGAAATATGTCTTCAGGTTTTTTTTGCCTCCTTTTTTATTGTTTTTATATTTTTCCTATCGAATATATTCTAATACTAATCCTGTTTTAATTACATATGACAACGTTCTTTTCCCAATTCGTGACTCATTAAAAACTGTGTCTTTATGTGGTTTTTAAACTTAAGTTCTTAATTTTAATGTGGTTAAAACCATCAATCTTTCCCTTTTAGGCTTGTGTTTAAGAAAAATTGTGGAAAAATATGCATCACACAGGCTTATCATTTTAATCACTTTTAAGTGTACAGTTGAGTACCATGAAGTTTTTTTTACATTGTCGTGCCACCACTATCCATCTCCACGGCCTCTTATACTTTTTCTTGATGTCCTGTTTGAGAACTTCTTTGCTACATCATACCATCTGTATATTTGTTCTAAGTTCTTAAAGTTTTGCCTTTCACATGTAAGTCATTAAATCATCTGGAATTGATTTTCGTATATAGTGGGAGGTAGGGAATACATCCTCCCACCATATAAATAGCCAATTGTCTCAGCTCCATTTAGAGTTGTCCATCTTTTCTCCATTGATTGTAAATTGGATCTGTCATTTTGGGTTTCTTTATAGGTGTGGGTTCATTTCTGGTTCTTTATTCTGTTCCATTGATTGATTTGTCTATTCCAGTACCAACATCACACTGCTCTAATCCTATGGAGTTATGATAAACCTTTCATGTGCCTGAATTGCTATTCTCCTAAAGATACACACTACAAAATCCTTAATTTTCTTCTGGTCTCTCGTGGTCATATTCTTGCCAGCCTTTACAGACCACCCTTTCTAAAATTTCAGTGTTTGCTCCAAAATCTTTATATTCTCCTCTGCTTTATTTTTTTCTGCCTAGTGATGATTATTTAACATAGTAATTTGTATACTTGTTTATTATCTCTTTCCCACTAGAATATAAGGTTTATGAGGGCAGGGATTGTGGGCTATTTAATAACTCTTGTATCCCCAGCATAGAAGACATTGCCTGGCACTTAGTAGGTGCTCAATTAGTATTTCTGGAACAAACCACATAATGTTGATATATGGAAGGGCCATCCTTTTTCCCTGTCTTTTTTTCCTTTAAAAATATGCTTTTTTCTCTAGTTCTATTTGATGCTAGATTAATAAAAGCAATCTGAAGCAAAGGAAGAAATAGCAAGGCACTCCTTAATATTCCTTCCCTAGTCATGTCCCAGAGATGGGCAGTAAAATGGAAAGGGTGGAGAGACCAACAGTTGGTAACTGTTGGTTAGCTTTTTTTCTTTTTTCTTTTTTAAAGTTGGCTTGCTTTTATGGGTCAGCTGTCCTGCCGGAAATGCCTTCTGTCCTTTTGCTTTCCAAGGCAAGAAGAGCTGGAAGGATCTAAAATTTACGGCATCCTCACTAGGTAAAGAAATGTACCATGCCTTTGGTTTTTAGGGCGACACACCCTGCACAGGAGGAGAACGAACACTCACTTTGATTTACCAAGTATGGCAACTAAATCTCAGCTGCGACATACTACAAGACAGAACTCTGGAACTGTGGAGTCATCTAAAGGTGAATGCTCTGTGGGACAGTCTGTCTGCAGCTGGGTTATGCCCAGAATAGGCACTGAATTGAGCAGTGATGATTCATGGAAATTCCATTAGAGAAGGTACTCTGTGCTTTATTACAGGATAAACTGGGGAGCCACGTCATTCTGGAAGGAATGTGTATAAAGTTTTTAGATGAGGACTTGAAGTTTTACAGGTTAGTCATTTGATTCAAACCATCTGTTCAAATGTTAAGCTGAACCCATCACTTTTTGTTGTAAACTCTCGTATTTTACATCAATTCTGTATAATAAATATTTGTGGAGGGCCCACGGAGTGCCAAACTGGGGTTTTGTAACTGGGGTTACAAAGATGAACAACACAATGATCTCTGTTTCTGAGGTGCTTATGGTCTAGGGGAAGTAAAAGTTATTTATATATTTATACGTGTTTTCCTACAACTGCGAGGTTGGGGTTTGTAATTTATATTTATCTTGATTGCCAAGGCTGAGCATTGTGTCAATCCACTTTTGCTGATGAAATAAATGCATAAAAGAGCTCGGGGTGATTTACCAAATATGACCACTGAAATGTATCACATTGTGCATTATTGGTACTATGCTATGAAGATTCTGACTGCAATTGCCTCTGGATACGGAGAATCCCCTTTACTGTGAGGTAGTGACCCAAACTGTGGCATTAGAAATCAATAAAGATTCTGGAATAGCTTACAGACATAAGCTATTTTGTTCTCTGAGGCTTAAAATAGATTTTTAAAATGATGAAAGGCAGCTATTACGGGAAATGTTTAGTAAGATATTGGTAATGTTAAACATGAGCATATTTTTCCAGTTCTGAGTTGCTCATAAAATGACATTACTTCAGCTTTTAATTTGGAAAAATACTATGGTAGACACTTTAGGGATTACAAAAACAAACAAACGAACCTGTGCATAAAGAGCTTAAAAGCTAGCAGTGTTAATATTCTTAACTAGTTGCACATGTGTTCACAAACACTTTGAAATTGTGTATGAAGTTGGAGTGTAAATGCACTTTTCTGATGAGTAAAAATGTTAAATCATCCAGTGGCTTAGGTTCCCCAAAGATTAAGAACCTCTGTAGCAGGATATAATTAGAGAAAGAATTATAGCATATGGGAATTAAAAAGACCATGCGGGCTTAAATGAGGAAGAACCCAGGTGGCATAAGCGAAGCCTCAATAAGAGGGAGGAAGGCAGCAAGGATAGGTAGGAGGAGTCTAACGGGAGGGAGTGAGTAGGGCTCTTGGAGAGACCTCGATAAAGAGAGACAGGGGGTCGGGGAAGTGCAAAGCTTTCTTTGGGAGGAAGAGCTGGTAATTCAGAGCATAAGCTGGAGGGCAGGTGTAGGCAATAAAGTCATCAAATCTTGGGGCCATGCTGTGGGAAGGCTTCAAGTGTTGATTAAAATATAACCTCAAAAATACCATCAATGCTCATATTCTACTTCACTGCTGATGTCTTAGTTCCCACTTATGTAAGCATTTTTATGTTTGTAGTAGACTATTCTTTTTAACTGCCTGAAGAAATATTTAATGGACATCAAATATTGCAGAGAAAGGGGCATTGACAGTTAAGTTAAAGGTGGGCCAATTTAAGACCAGACTGAGGATAAAGCCAAGAAATGTTAAACAAAAACCAGTATAATTCAGAGGGGCTGTCTTACATGTAAAATTCTGATTGCAATGAAAAACGCTTGCCCAGATTGTAAAACAAAAGGAAGACAGGGGTTGGTGCACATGTGGATGGAAGGAGTTACAGAAGGCAGCCTCTTTGTACTAGTCAGAAGCATCGCAGAAAAATGTAATACTATGGCAAGACCATCTTTTATTAGTTCTCATTCAACCATTTTATTGCTTGAAGCGAAATGTTAACAGTGTCTATCTAGCACTGGGTGATGGTGTCAGCAGAGAGCAGAATTGTAAATGGATTTTCTTTCTGATATTTTCAAAAATGTCTACAATGAGTATGTATTACTTTTATTTACTAGCAAAAAGTAATTAAAAATACTTTTGTCAATAAGTAACATTTTTATAAAATTGGAGTAATATAGCATATGTGTTTTTTTAAATCTACTCTGTATCCTGAGCATTTTCCTAGGTCAGTATTCTTCAAAAATATATTTTGAAAAGCTGTATAATGTCCCATGGTATGAATATACTACAATTTATTTATTTTTTTCTGGGTTTTCACTTACAATGGTGCAATGAAGTCCCCTGAACACAAATTTTTGTGTCCATTTCTGGACAGATTCATATAAGTGAAATTATTTGGTCAAACTGTATGAATTCTTTCAGGGACCATAAGACACATTGCTATACTGTACTCCAGAACTGTAGTACCACAGTCAGTTCCTACGTGAGCTTATTGTACTACACTTCACCAAGCACTATTTCATTGTAACATCTTTGCCAATCTGTAGGGGAAATTTCTTTGATTGCTTCCAATGATAAACGTTTTTTTCAGATTTTATCATTAATTATTTTCTGAGTTATTCATTGCTGTTCTTTTCCTATTTTTCGACTTGTGTCTTAGAATTTTTTCTAATTAATTTATGTAAGTTTTTTACATCTTGATGGTATTAGCCTTTTTGTTATATTTATGGTGAAATTTTCCTTCAGTTTGATGACTGCAAAAATTTTTGAGATTTTAGAGCCAAATCTTCAGAATGTTTTTCTTTGTAATTATATTTAAATTCCTTTCCTATCTAAAGACTAGATAAATAAATGTTCTTATGGTCTATGCTCCAGCTTTTTCAGGTAATTTTTGTGCTTTCAGATACCTTCTTTGCACCAAGTAATGTAAACTATGTGTCTGATACAGAGAGGAAGGAATGGAGGTGGAGCACAGCTGTCATATTAGTGGAATTAGCAGTGTGGTGGTTAGCACTATGGTGCTTGGAGACAGTTTCTCTGAACCTGGCTTTGTCACTGTGTGATCTTTGAAGTTACTTAACTTCTCCGTTCCACGGTTTCCTTATCTATAAAATGGGTTAATAATAGAACTTACCTTATATTAGTTATGAGAATAAAATGAATGTAAATCATTTAGAACACGTCCTGGTACAACGACAGTGCCAGCCACAGTTTATTTTATTGTGGGTAGGTGCTTTAAGCTTGATATTTTTTCAATATACTTTGCATTTCTAAAAACGTGAACATTTCAAAGCACTCTTCACCTCCAATGACTACCTTTACTAGATCCTTCCTCGGCCACTTTTGTAAGTGAAACACGCCCCCTAGAGGCCACAATTGAGTTTATTTCCAGCAACTTGAAAACCCTACAGACCTCCACAGTCGGAGCTCTTGTAGCTCTGACCAGCTACTTCCGACAGTCTGCAGTCGGAGATCCACTTGCTTCCCAACCGCTTTCCACTTCTCTCTGAGCCTGTTCGCTTCTATTTCTGTGGAGCCCAGAGCGACTTTTGCGTGTGTGCATTCATTCAGTCTAGTTCATGCCAGATATTCTGCTGGGCGCTTGCTACGCGCGAGGCGTGGGGGCGGGTAGTGAACTAACTGAACGTAGATTGTCATTATGAGGATTGCCGTCCAATAGAAAAAAATACGTATTGTACATATATGGGCAAATTAACGATGATCTTTTAGCTTTTGTTTTCTCATCTGTACAATGGGGTTATACAACCTACCTTACCGGGTCGCTGAAATATTAATCAAGAAAGAACAGAGACGGTAATAGTGAGCCAGGTGCAATCACGGTGCTCAGCGAATGAATGCCTATTCCTCCGTTCCTCTCCAGATCGAAAGTGACAACTGTCAGCCTTGTGGGTTAAAGCGCCACATTTTCAACTTATGGAATCTTTACGTCCCCAGAGTTATTGGTACTACACTCTTCGGAGGGTGGGAAATTTTGCTACTAGCACTCCAGCATCCCACTGTCAACCAGCGGAGGCGACCGACTCCACGCCCAGAAAGTTCCCAGGTGCGTCCACTGCGCCCGCTCCGGGAGGGGTGCAGCGGGGCGGGGCGTAGCGGGGCGGGGCGTGTGTTCAGCCACTTCTGCTTCCGGTTCAAGTGAAATCTCCCGCCACTTGCGAACCGCGGCTGTCGGCGTCTGTGCTTTTTCGCGTTTGCTGCTGTTGCAGGTAAGAGGAACTCCCGCGTGTTTAGGGCGGACAGTGATCCTGATGTTGAGGCTTGCAAGTCGAGAAAGGAGAGCACTCTGCGTTCGGTGGGAGCAGAGGGATTGATCTGGCGGGGGCGGGGGTATTAGTTTTTTTGTTTGGGGCAGAGATGAAAATGTCAGTGAGTTGAATAGTGACAACTTCACCGGAGAGTCAGGGTAGGATCGGAGGTGGGAAGTTTTCTAAGGAACTTGTGGATACTCCCTAAAAGCCGTTCAGAAAGACCCGATGCGAAAGACTGTGTCTTTCTGTTTCCCAGTGTCATAAGCTAGGAAGTGAGTAACGGTCTGGTTCATTAAGTCTCTTATTAACTGAAACTTACCGCACTTTCCTCCGAGTTCAGAATTGCAGCCGGCGTGGAACCTCTCCTTAAAGTCTTGGGACTGCAGAGATCTAGGGACTGTAGCCCCCTGACCAGTAAGTAGTAGGCAGGCAGCTTCACCTGACTTTCATTTTGTTGGAAGTTAGGATCACCACCTGCGTCTTTTCCAGCAATCACCTCTCCGCCTCCAATTACAAAGTAGTTACAGGTGTGTTGAAAATCTGGAAAATACGGCAAGACATCGCTCAGCGATAACTACTGTTAACGTTTTGTGCATGCCCCTCAACTTCAGTTTTGTTTGTTGTTGTTGTTGTTGTTTTTCTTGTGCGTGTGGAGCTTTTCTTTTTTGGTTTGAGGTTTTCAGCTCCACTTTCCATCAATTCAACCTTTTTTGTGTACTTCCTGAAAAGGTAACAAGATGCAGTTTTCCGGAGCAAGGTGGAAGAGACAGAAGTTGGCAGGTGATCAGAGGAATATGTGCTACCCTCATAGCCTCCAGTTTTACTTGCAGCCGCCTTCTGAAAATATATCTTTGATAGAGTTTGAAAACTTGGCTATCGATAGAGTTAAATGTAAGTGATATTTGAATTAGAATTTATAAATTCTTAGGAATCTCACTTTATGGGAATGAGTGCGGATAATTTATTTCCTTCATTAAGCAATTCATTCAACATATTTATTGAGAGTTTGCTATTCATTTATTATACACTGCGTATTTATTGAGTCCACTAGGTGGTAGGGATGTTGCGATGAATAATGTAATTCTCATCTTTGATGAGGCTGTATTGTACATGGAAGCAGACATACAAAATAATAATCATGACTTAGTATTTTAAGTGCTGTAAATAGTAGTGCTATTGAAACGTAGAAATGGGAGTGACTGTCTTAGTCTGATTAAGATTTCTTAGAGAAATTGAAAGGTGATCTGGATGGTGAAGGATGGGTAGAAATTTCTCAACAGAGAAGTGAAGGGATTTTCCAGGCTGAGATAATGGCTGTACAAAGGCTCGAAGGCATGAGAGAGAATATATTTGTGGAGACATTAACAAGTTCAGGGCATTTCGTTCCAAGCTAAGGGTGTAATAATGGGGTATAATAAGGATACAACAACTGTACTGGGGGCCTTCTTATCCTCTGTCTGTTGGTGGAAGAGAGAAATGAGCTTGGCATGATCTGAAACAAATAATAGCACTGTCTTCAGAGTTTATGTTCCAGGATATCTTTGGGGGAAAATCATAAGAGGTGAGATACTTGATCATTCTTAGAGGAGTAGGATGAGATCTGCTGATAGAAAAAGGGGGTACTCTGTACCTGTTCGTTGAATGAAAGAGTGTCGGCAGGGAAGAAAGGGGTTTTAGGAAGCTTAGCAGTATCAGATGCTTCATAGAGATTAACATATGATTAAAAAATGTACTTTGGGTTTTGCATTTAAAGGGAGAGACTATATGGGTCTGAATTAAGGCAATGACAGTGCCAATGATGGAACTGGAGAGATATAATGGATACCAAGGAGGTATTACTGATAAGATTTGGTCTGCTTGGCTGTGAGGGAGCAGGTGAGGGTGGCTGAAGCTAGTGGAGGTGGGGGATAGCCAGAAGAGGAGCAAGACTAGGGGGAAAATAGTTTGCTTTGGGATGTGATAATGACATACCTGTGGGACATGAGTTTAAGTTCAGGTTTAATTTTAGAAGCATTTTATTCTTGAATTAAAAAAATGTCTCTTTTCATATTGTCGGAAGGAGAATTCATCTAAGGAAAGATTGACAGGGGTCTTAAGGAACTTGTAAACTGAATGTAGCATCTATTCAGGATGGTTCATTTGGATGATTGGAGAGCCCTTCTTCTTCACTATTGTCTTCTCCTTCTATGCTTTATTAGAAAGGAAGGGCGATCTTTCTGATGAGTCTGTGCTGAGTAAAGGAAACAGACTGCCTAACAGACAGTCCCACATGAGGAATGCAAACAAGGGGTACTTAATCTTTTTTCCATATCAACACCCTTTTCCATTCCTCAACCACAGTGGCTCAGTACAGCAGTGATTATCCGCTATCACTCTGGTGCGGTGGATACTATACCAGTTGAAAATCCCTGATATTAGATTTTGTTGTGGAACACTGATATTTTCTGTGTATGAATGGAGATTATCCTCTTCTAAACTTATAATTTATGTAATGTACTTTCAGAAAGTAAAACTATTACAACTTGTCATCTTTTATAAAGAGCAACAATGGAATTGCTATCCATAGGTTTTATTTGTGTTGGATTAGTTTTTAAAAATTATCTTGCCTTTATATGTTTTTCTTTCTGTTATTTTTATTTTTTTAGTGCTGAAAGTAGTTGAAAATCTTGGTGTGAGCTATGTGAAAGGAACCGATCTATACCAGAGTAAGTTGGAGGCCGAGATTCGAAGGGTCAAGTTTTCCTACAGAGTAAGTAAAAGAGGGAAATATTCCATCAGTTTGTAATGTTTATGTACTGAATATCAGTTGTTGGAAAGGTCTTGTATTAGGCACAGGACTTTTATAAAGACTAATATAGCATAGACTCTGCCTGAAGGTACCTACAGTCTCTTAGAAATGATTGACATAGTCAGATGATTGTAATATGGTAGAGTTTCTCAGCTGCGGGAATGTCAACATTTTGGGCATAATTCCTTGTTGCAGGGACTGTCCTGTGCATTGTAGGATGCTCAGCATTCCTGGCTTCTACCCAGTAGATGTTTCCAGACACTGTCACATGTACCATGTGCAATACAAGACGATAACTGCTGTCATTAGATGTATGCCCCAGGAACTCCAGTAGCACATATAATCACCCAGTTCAGATTGGGGTGGTTTGGGAAGGCTTCAGAGAGGAGGTAGTGCTGGAATTGCATCTTGATGGACATGATTAGATTTTATTTTGGGAAGATGGCTGTGAACAGCAGATTGACAGGTTCACGTCTAGTAGGAGGAAAACCAGTTAGGAGCCTACAAATGATAAACACGAATTGAATGGAGAAAAGAAGACTGATTGAGGAGATATTAAGAAGGTAGAATCAAATGATTTTAGTGATTGGTTCCAGGGAATAGGGAGAGAGTAGAGGTATGAGTGACATCCAGGTTTCTAGTTAGGATCTCTAGGTGGATAGTAGTGATATTTTGAGATGTGATACACAGGAGGAGAAGCAACAGGTAAAAGGAAGATGTTGAGTTTACTTTTAGACATTAATTTGAGGTGCCTGTAGAGATGGCTAGTGGGCAATTGTATATGCATACAAGTCTGGACTTAGGAGACATCTGGAAGTATAGATTTAAGAGGAAGGTTAGAATTATTAGGAGTGGGTGAGAGAATTGTAGGAATATATTCGAGAAGAGAAGACGATGGAGGACAGGATGTGAGGAATATGAATATTTAAGGTGAAGTAGAGTTGGAGGAGTTTGGGAAGGAGATTGAGAAGGAATTGCCTGAGAGGAAGATCAGTCAGGATGATAGTGTTATAGCAGCCAAGAAGGCTGGAGTTTCAATAATAATGGTCATGATATTAATCGTGATATTATAGGAATAACAATGGCAAACATTTTTATTATGCTTACTCTGCCCCAAAGTTCGTTCTAAGTGCCTTTCGTAATATTAACCCATGGAATCCAGATGGCAGTCTTATGAAGTAGGTACTATTATCATTCTTATTTTGCACATGAGGAAACTGAGTTATAGATAGGCTAAGGAACTTGCCCAAATTCATGAAATAGTAAATGGTGGAGCCAAGATTCGAATATGGGCATATTGTCTCCAAACTGTGATGCTGTTAACCACAACAGTTTCAGAAGCTTACGATGGATCATGTAAGATGAGTTATACAGAATCCATTGAGTGATGTAAATAAAGATGGAAGCCTGAATGATGACAGTGGAGAGGTGGTTGTGGAATAGACATTCATATAAGATGTTTAGCTGAAAAGACAGGGGAGAAATAGAGCTGAATATAGAGGAAGTTGTAGGGAAAAGAGATGGTACACATTTGTATGTACACACATATATGACAGGAGGTAGTTATAAGCTAAACAGAAAGATCTAGAAGAGAAAGAAGAGGAGGGAAGCTTGAGGAAAACTTTGAGAGCATTTGATAAATTTAAGGTCCTTAGGAGGCAGAAGCAGATGGGTTGCAGGGTTTAGGTGTAGAGATTAGCTTCGTGTAGGAGGAAGGAGAGATGCTTTGTCCATGGAGATGGAAAGGAAGGCAACAAAGCATGTGTTCATAGAAGCCTGGAGCTGAAGGAGTAAGCCTCGTGGCCTTTATTTCTTTAAGATAGGTGAAGTCATCTTCTGAGAGAGAAGTGGAAGGTGGTATGGTAGGGAGCTTGGGTCAACTACCATAATGAAACAGCTTTTCTAGGAAGTGAGCAAAGAGATGATTATGTGTCGAATACAAGCTCTGCTGCTTATAAGTTTTGTGAGCCTAGACAAGTTATGTAACTTGCCTGTGCATCAGTTTCCTCTTTTTAAAAATAGGATTACATAGTACCTATCTCATAGGGATTTTAAAAAATGATTAAATGGGTTAATAGATTAAAAGTGCTTAAAACAGTGCCTGGTACTCTTCATAAGTGCTCAAGACATGTTTGCTCTATTATTTTAGACTTGAATAAGGCTTTCTTGGTGTTGGTAAAGATTCAGTTGAGATTAGAGGCTGTGAATCTTTAATATTCCAAATTCCCATAGTTATGTAGTTTTTCTCCAGAGGTTCTCAGCATTTTGGAAATAATCTATAGAATATAGCTATAAATTAATTTAGAATCTAGGTTTTGCCAGAAGGTTGAAAAGCAAGAAGTTGAGGGTTGTTGTAAGAAGTGGTTGAAGTGGTGAGTACTCTTGCTATAGGTTGAGTAAGAAAGAAAATTAAGAAAGAGGGAGTTGATAGGAAGAAAATGGTGTGGTCCAAACCCAGGAGGTTTTGCTAAGATGAGTTCAGTTCTCAGTTTCACCCAATTGCTAACTGAAATAAAATGTTAACTATCCTGGAAAGCATATTATGAAATTTATGTTTTTGAAACTTTTACTTTACATTGGCTTTTGCTGACTCAGCATTTTTTTACACCTCTTATTATTCTAAAGCATTTATTTTATTTGTGTACCATCTTTAAGGAAAACTTAGAAGATGAATATGAACCACGAAGAAGAGATCATATTTCTCACTTTATTTTGCGCCTTGCTTATTGCCAGTCGTGAGTACACATTTATACTCTTGCAGTCAAATCTGTTGTCTTAGGTTACAAATTGGTACATAGAAAGCTAACATGTATTGTACTGAACATAGGAAAACTCAGAAGAACATCAGAAACCAGTGGTTCATGGGTTGAATACCGTTGCAGTGAATTGTTTGAAACAAGTTGTTTACTAAAAAATAATGGAAAAATTCTTTTGCAAATTTTGCCTGTTCAAACACTTTTGAATTTTATGAGAGAGACTCTTCTTCATTTGGGATTTAAAATTGGAGGACATTTCATTAAAGAAAAAGACTTGATACTTTTTTTCTAAAAAATAAGTTATGTAAGAATTAATCAGATACATACTTGAATTTGATACAGGTTTTTAGAAGTTGAGCTGTATGGGCTAGTGTCCATTAGATTAAGACGTTTTCCTTAGATTGTTGGTTTCTTATAAGTCAATAGTGCCACCCAGAGGGACAAGAAATTAGTTGCCTTTTTTTTTTCTTTAAAACTTTTGTGTTTTTTTTTCTGTAATAATTTTGGCTTAATAACATACTTATAAGTTTCTGTTTCTTTTTATTAATAGGCTTATTGGATGAGAATGTTGAGTTGTTTGCTATCCCAAGATAATAACTGAGAAATTATTGACCAGCTTTGGTCCTAGAGATTTTCTTTTGTAAAAAAGCATATGTATGTAGTTAATGTAATTTATGCAATAAATGAATTGCTGACAGTGCGAAAGTCACTTTAGAAAAAACCTAAATCATATTTTACATACAGTAGCATAATTATTTTATAACAACAATACCCATTATGTATCTGTCTTGTAAATTAATGTACAGTGTTTGTATGTTGGCTTTTAAAAAATTGAAGTATACCGTGCATTTTAAATTTTATGAAATTATAAAACCGTATACAAAGGTTGCTTTGCAAAGTTTATCTGGTTATAATCCATTTAGAGATAAAGTTACCTTTAAAGAATTTGAATTTATTTGGCATTGATGAAACTACCTTAGATAGAAGGAATACCCCATTTTATAATGTAATTGACTATTTTGAACTATTTTTTATATTTAAAATAATAATGCAACTAGGCTTGTCATAGTCTGTATTTAGTTCTTTTAATTTTATATTCTAAATATCTCTCCCCACATACAGCACATTCCTACAACATTGTGTGTGGAATTTATAGTGGACTTATATGCGTTTAACTTCTGTCTATTAGCATCTTGCTTGTGTTCGAATAGTGTTTTGTAGAAACTTCTTGGATTTAACGATCAGTGGATTTTAAAAATAAACATTGGACTTTTCATTTATATTACATACTTTTCCCGTCTTCATTTCAGTGAAGATCTTAGACGCTGGTTCATTCAACAAGAAATGGATCTCCTTCGATTTCGATTCAGTATTTTACCCAAGGACAAAATTCAAGATTTCTTAAAGGATAGCCATTTGCATTTTGAGGCTGTAAGTATATTTTTGTAGTTATTTCCAATCATTTTCACTTTTCATCCCTCCCTTTTGCCCTAAGTGCCAGTATTTGTGAATCTGTTCTCTTTACATTTTCTCCCTAAGTACCTCCCTGAAAGAATAGCTATTGGCTTTGTATAACAATGAACCTTTCCCTCTCTGTGACTAGAGGAAAAGGGACTCCGTATACCAAAGCCTCACATTTATTTGCTCTATTAAACACGTGATTAATGAAAACAGAAAAAGTTTTAATTTATGCATCTTTAACTAGAGTCTTGTAGGCCAAAAGTTTAAAGCTAATAATGTATTAAAACAAACAAAAGTGGTAGTACTTATTTTTAATAATGAATTTTAGAAGGGATAATAGTTTATTTTAAAACTCAGTTGTCAGTAAAATCCGAATAGTTGTAAAAAATAATTTTGCAGACAAATCAATGATTTACATATGGTAATTACATAAAAAAAGATGTTTAGGACCTATTTAGCAGGGATAAGATTGTGGGTGAAAAGAGAATTTATGTCTTTTAGGTGGCTATATGCTGTAGTAGGAAGGTTGAAAAATTCTGTTTAGAATTAGGTCAGTCAGATGGTAGTGGGGCTGATTGATACTCTATTTCAGTGTTAGAATGGGTGACTTGGGGCCAAAATAAACAAAGAAATGGGAGTAGGTGAAAGACGTTGCCCTATCTGAGAAGTGGGAGATCTACCCAGTGTAGTGTGGGTTATTGAGTTGAAAAAAGAGAGCACGTGAAGAGAAGGGAAGAAATAATTGGTAGACAGTGTCTTTTCTGTGTTAAGGAGGCACTTTTCACATTCTCTCACTTCTCATTCTCCTGAGGTTTCTAAATAACAACTACCTAGGCATAGAAAAGCCCAGGACTATCTCACCCAAACCCCATGCAGTTTCCGCTTTGCTTTTAACTTTGATCCTTAGTGAACGTTATTATTGCTGCTGTCAGTTGCAGTTAATTCATCCTTTCATATTAAAAATAATTTATTTTTTGCTTTTATTGAAATTATTGATTTTTATTATGTCAGAGAAAAAGTGTCCTTGAGAAGATTTACTCTTTATTCTAGAGTATCTTTACATATGGTCAAATATAATTTTTTAAGCAAAAGCCATCTTTTTTCTTTTACAAAAAACTTTTTGAATTGAAGTATAAATACAGAAAAGTGTACAAATCATAACGATACAGCTCCAAGTAGCAAAGTAAACATTACGAGGGTTAAGAAATAGAACATTGCTCGCACCATGTGCTTGTTCGCTTGTGCCTCCTCCCGTTCCTTACCTCCTGTGTCCCACCTAAGAGTAACCACTATCCTGACCTTTAATATCATAAATTAATTCTGCCTGTTTTTGAACTTTGTATAAATAGTATCAGATGGTATATCTCTTCTCCAATTTTATTGAGATATAATTGGCATGTAACTTTAGGATATAGGTATATATCGTGAAATGTTTAACCCAGTAAGGTTAGTTAACACATTCTTCACATAATTATCATTTTGTTGTTGTTGTGGTGAGAACAATTAAAATCTATCAGAGGAACTTTCCAGTATTCAATACAGTATTATTAGCTATAGTCACCATGACCTCAGATCCCTGGAACTTATTTCTCTTACATCTGGAAGTTTGTACCCTTTGATCAAGATCTCATTTTCCCCATCCCCCAGCCCTGAAAACCACCATTCTACTCTCTGCTTCTATGAGTTCAGCCGTTTTAGATTCCACATATAAGTGAGATTGCAAGTAAAATTTTTTAATAGTAGTTTTATTGAGATAGAATTCACATACCTTGAATTTTACCCCTTTAAATTGTATAATTCATTGGTATTTAGTGTAGTCACAGAATTCTGTAACCATCACCACAATCTAATTTTAGAACATTTCATTACCCTGAAAAAGAAACTTATACCCATTAGCCACTCTCCATTTCTCCCCTTCTCATCCCTTGGTAACCACTAATTGACTTTGTCTCTATGAATTTGCCTATCCTGGACATGTCACATAAATGGAATTCATATATTTTATGGTCTTTTGTTACTGGCTTCTTTCATTTAGCATAATATTTTCAAGTTTCATCTCTGTCGTAGCATGTATCTGTACTTCATTTTTTTTTGTTAAATGTTTATTTAGTAGTTGATGAACATTTGGGTTGTTTCTATATTTTGGTTATTATGAATAATGCTGTGGTGAATATTTGTGTCCAGGTGTTTGTGTGGATATCATTTCTTTCAGGTATATACTTGGGAGTGGAATTGCTAGGTCATGAGGTAATTCTTTGTTTTAACTTTTGAGAAACTGCTCAACTTATTTTTCATAGTGATTGCACCATTTTACATCTTCCAGTGTATGAGGGTTTCAGTTTCTTCACATTCTCACTAACAATCGTTATCTGTTTTTTGAATATAGCCATCTTAATGGGTGTGAAGTGATATGTCATTATGGTTTTGATTTGCCTTTCCCTAATGACTAATGATGTTGAGCATCTTTTCATGTGGTTATTGGTTATTTGTATATCTTCTTTGGAGAAAGGTCTATTCGAATCCTTTGTCTATTTTAAAATTGTGTTGTCTTTTTTTGTCAGAGTGTTAAAAATTCTTTATGTATTCTGGATACAAGTCATTGTAAGATATTTGATTTACAAGTATTTTCTTCCATTTTGAGAGTCATCATTTCTTTTTTTTTTTTTTTTGATGGTTTCATTTGCAACACAAAAGTTTTTAATTTGCATGAAGTCTAATTTATCTACTTTTTTCTTTTGCCACTTGTGCTTTTTGGTGTTGGGATCACAGAAGGCTTTGTCTAACAGAAGGTCATGAAGATGTACTCCTATGGTTTTCTCTAAGAGTGTTATAGTCTTAGTTCTTACATTTAGGTCTATGGTTTATTTTGTTAATTTCTGTATATGGTATGAAGTAGGGGTTCACCATTATTCTTTTGCATGTGGATATCCTTACATTTTCTTACGAATTTTAGGATAAACCATCAGTTTCTACAAACAAACCAGCTGGAAATTCAGATTGGATTTGCAGACACTATATAGATAAATTTGGGAAATGTTACCGTCCAAGAACATGGAATATTTTTCTATTTCTTAAAAGTTAAAAAAATTTTCTTCAAAAATGTGTACTTCCTTTGTTAAATTTATACCTAAGTACTTTATTCTTTAAAGTCATTTTAAGTGAAATTGTTTTATTTCGTTTTTGGAATGTTTATTGCTAGTGCAGAGAAATCCAATTGATTTTTGTATATTGATCTTGCGTCCTGCAACCTATGGATGTCATTTATTCTAATAGTTTTGAGTGGATTCCTTAGGATATTATGTCTTACAAATAGAGATAATCTTACTCCTTTAGAATCTGGATTTTTAAAATTTATTTTTGCCTAATTCCCTAGCTAGAATCACTAGTACAATTTGAAGAGAAGTGACAGTGGACATTCTTGCTTGTTTGTGATTTTTGGTCATACCGTATGATACTTTTTATATATTGCTGGATTTGATTTGTTAGTATTTTGTGGAGGATTTTTGTGTTTATTGTAGTTTTCTTGTGATGTATTTGTCTGGTTTTGGTATCAGTGTAATATTGGTCTCAGAACTGTTTTTCTCATCTGTTTTTTAGAAAAGGTTGTGAAGGATTGGTATTAATTCTTTAAACATTTGGTGGAATTTACTAGTGAATCTATTTAGGCCTAGGCTTCTTTCTCTTTGTGAGGTGTTTTAAAACTACTAATGCATTCTTTATTTGTTATAGATCTATTTAAATTTTCTGTTTTTTCTTGTGCCACTTTTGGTAATATTATCTTCTTTCATTCCTGATTTTACCACTTTAAGTATTCTTTTATTTGGTTATTTAGGTAGAGGTTTTTAAATTTTGTTGATCCTTTCAAATTAACTAATTACTGATTTTGTAGATTTTCTCTACTGTTTTCCTTATTTCTTTAATCTGCTCTTAATTGTTATCAGTTATCAATCTTTATTATTTCCTTCCTTCTGCTTACTTTGGATTTAGTTTCCTTTTTACTTCTAGTTTCTTAAGGTGTAAGTTTAGGTTACTGAATTGAAGTGTTTCTCTCTCCTAATGTAGACATTTACAGCTATAAATTTCTCTTTGAGCACTTCTTTAGATGCATTCCATAAGTTGTAGAATGTTGTGTTTTATTCATTTCAAAGTTTTTCCTTGTTTCTTCTTTAATGTATTAGTTATTAGGAGTATGCCATTTAATTTCTACATATTTTTGAATTTCCAAAACTTACTTCTGTTACTTACATTAAAAAAAAATTATCGTATCTGTTTTGAGAACAGGTTTTATATTCAGTCCTTTTAAAATTAGAGTCTTATTTTATGGCTTAGTATATGGTCTACTCTGGAGAATGTTCTGTGTGTACTTGTGAATAATGCTTATCTGCTGCTTTTGGTAGGTATTCAGTACACCAGAATATTCAGTAAGTATCGTCTGTTAGGTCTAATTGGTCTGTAGTGTTTTTCAAACCTTCAATTTCCTTGTTGCTCTTCTGCATATTTGTTCTATCCATTATTGAAAGTGGAGTATCAAAATTGTTAACCATTATTATTTTTTTAACTGTTAACTATTGAATCGTCTATTTTTGTCTTTAATTCTATTGTTTCTGCTGCATGTACTTTGGGACTGTGTTTTTAGATGTATATGTGTCTGTAATTATATCTTCTTGATGGATTAATCCTTTTGCCATTATGAAATATTCCACTTTATCTCTGGTAATATTTTTTGTTTTAGAATTTATTTTGTCTGATAATAGTATAACTATTCCAGATCTTTGATGTTTTTGTTTGCATGATGTATCTTTTTCCATTCTACCTATTAGTGTCTTTGAATCTAAAATGTATTTCTAGTAGATAGCATATAGTTGGATCATTTTTTTTTTTTTAAAAAACAATATTAGTCTCTATCTTTTTATTGGAGTGTTACATTCATTTATATTTATAATTGCTACTAAGGAAGGTTTTACATTTGTCATCTCACTATTTGTTTTCTGTATATCTTATAATTCTTTTGTTCTGTTTATCTATTACTGACTTTTTTGTTACAGAGTTATTTTCTAGTGTATCATTTTAATTCCCTTGCCATTTGTTTTTCTTACCTTTTTTTTTTTTTTGCTATTTTCTTAGTGGTTTACCTGCAAATTATAATTTTTACCTTAAAACATAATCATAAGTAAATTTTTTGAGTTCTGGGTTGTGTGAAAATGTTTTTATTATACTGTCGCACTTGAGTAAAGTTTGCTCTGGTATACAAATCAAAGTTGGAAGTATTTTCTTATAAGGAATTCGAAGGTATCCTGCATCACCTTTTAGCTTCCAAAGTTGGCCTTCTGATTCTGTGCATCTCACTTTGTATGCCTTGGCTCTCCCATCTCCCATCCTACTCTTGTCAAATTTTATGATGATGTCTGAATCTTTTTTTATTTATTGATGTGGAAACTTGATGGGCCCTTTTAATCTCAAGACTTGGGTTCTAATGTTTAGTAAATTTCTTTTTGTTACTTTGGAATTTCCTCCTTTCTGTTTTCTCTGTTCTCCCTGTATAATTTGCTAGTTAGAATTCAGACCTCCTGGATTGGTCTTATTTTCTTTATTGTCCTGACATCCAATCTTTATCTTTTTTGTTTTATGGGTAAGTTCTTCAACTGTAAATTATCTATTTTCTGCTCTCCTGTTTTTAATTTCTAATAGCCCTTTCTGTCTTTGCTTTTTATAGTCTTGTTTTTATCTCATGAATATAATCTTTTTTAAGATTAATTATATTATTCTGTTCCTTTTATTGTATGCCTTATTCCTTTATTTAGTTCATCTGTTTCAGATAGTCTTTCATGTTGAATATTTTCCTTGAATGTGTGATGATCCTTTACTATTTGTTTTTGTTAAAGATTGAGATACTAAAAAATGGATTGGGAGATTGGGATTTATATGCACTTGCAAATAAGTGTATGAGATACTTTTTACTAGTGGGCCTTGTTTAATCATTTAAAAAAAAATATATGGTTGTTGGAGAACCCCTGCCAAAGTCGGTATTTAAGAGGAAACCTCCATTCTCCTCCCACATTGATTGGTGTCTTAATGCTGTGTTCTTGTATCAGAGAGCCAGGAGCCCACTGTTCACTAAGGTGACTTTATTTTTTTGCATTTCTTGACTTACATCTTTCATCTTTTGTATATGGTTCTTCTGATTAATAATTTTTTCACTCTCTGAGGTCACATCAGAATCTCTTTCTCCAGGGATTTAAGTTATAGCTTCTTTTCTTCTAAATCATTTAAATGACTTTCAGCCACTTTCCCAAAACATGTTGAACTCTCTCTTTCACTATTTTGTTCTTGGTGGTTTATATTCTTTTATACTTTAATTGTCATTTTTATTTTGTTGAGGAAGTAATTGAAATATTTGTTCAGTTTACCATGTTTTACCAGAAGACTCTGTGATCTCAGTATTTATAGTTTTATATTTAGGGAACAAAGTTAAACTTTATAAATGTGTTTTTATTAATAGCAATTGACAGTGCAGGCTCTGCAGTTGTATTGTTGAGTTTGATTCCCCATCTACATGGCAGTGTAGGGAAAAACACTCCAAGGGTCTCCTGCTCCCACACATCTTGCTGGGTATGTCAGGAATGCATGGTCATGACCACTCTTTACCCTGGCCATTTCTCACAGCTGTGTTTTTAGCAAGGAGCCTTGAGGGATGAGGTAGTATCTTCCCTGAGGTATATAAAGGAGGCTTGCTTACCGCTTGCTGTAAAAGCGATTGATTCTCAGTGTTCCTCAGCTGTAGTGAAAAACCACTGTGTTTGAGCGTCCATTTGTGCGATTTCACATTGTCTCCAAGGAAGCTGGGGGTAAGGAGGATGACACATACTGGTTCTCTTGCTGCTTCCTGTGATGTGATTAATAAAGTTCTTTGTCTCTAAAGCAGGAATCTGTCTTCTGCCAGCATCTATTAAACAGTAACAGGTAAACTTTTTGCCTTATAAGTATGGTAAAATTCAATGCCATACTTGACAATCAGCTTTGTGATTTGGGGAAAATTTTCTAATCTGTTTTTCAGTTTCCTCATTCTTAAAATGGGGATAATCATAACCCCCACCTCGCAGATTTGTGAGGTTTAAATGATTTAGAGAGTATAGAGTGCTTAGTACTATGTCTGGCATATACGTTAAATAGAATACTATGGAGGATACAGAGATAGCAAATGCCTATAAGTTGAAGAAATTTGGAGTTAATTAGATTGATACATTTTGCCACAAATAAAAAAGTCTCTCTCTCTTTTTTTTTTTTTTATTTTGGGAAACAGGAATTTATGGGAAATATATGCCTATAGTAGTTCCCCCTTATCCCCAGGGCATATGTTTCATGACCCCCAATAGATGCCTGAAACTGTGGATAGTACAAACTTTTCCTCTTTTCGCTTAAAAGAAGCACTTTCTCTTTGGCATATCTGTATTGCCAGCATCACTATTCTTGCACTTTGGGCTCATTATTAAGTAAAATGAGGGTTACTTGAATACAAGCACTGAGATATCACTACAGTTGATCTGATAACTGGATAAGTGGGTAGCATATACAGCATGGATATTCCTGGCAAAGGGATGATTCATGTCCTGAGTGGGACAGAGCAGGGTGGTACAAGTTTTCATCATACTACTCAAAATGGTGGGCAGTTTAAAACTTATGAATTGTTTATTTCTGTAATTTTCCATTTAAAATTTTCAGACCATAGTTGTTGACTTGGGGTAAGTGAAACCGCTGGAAAGTGAAAACTGGATAAGGAAAGACTGATGTACTTAACTACTGTATTGGTAGTCACGATTGTTTTTTCATATTACTCTGTTTCCAGTTTGTTTACTATAATTTTTCCTCCCTCCCCTCCTTCCTTCCTATTGCATTTCATTCTGCAGGTCACTTGAGGTTCATTATAATAAACATATACATTAAAGATATGGAAATATGGATAAAATTGAAAGATTTCCACCCCCCCCCAAATTAATATCCACATTTGTACATCACTGGGGTAGGGGTAGGGTGTCCTGTACAGTTTCTAAGGAACTGTAACTGGCTTTTTGTGTTTTTTAATTCAGTGATTCTCAGTAGGGGGATAAACACTGGGGGGTTTATCAGAACTTTGGGTAGAGTGTGGAAAACATGCCTTTTGTTTTTGTAGTAAACACTGTAGAGTATAAATATTGATCAAATGTTTGTAGCTGGTGGGAATTTGTGGAAGGTAGAGAGAGAAAGCATTGCAGGGGGCCTGGCAGAAAAGTCGTTCCTGTGATAGATCATTATCACTTTTCTGGTAGAGACCTTTTCCCCTCTTGTTCTGGTACTCCCCTTAGGCATCTGATACTGGTAATTAAGGGACTTGAATTCAGGTGCTGTTGATGGGCTTGCCCCTAGATCCTTATAGCTTTTTATTGCCCAACTTTTACCATTTCATTGATAGGAACATGCAAATTTTCTTCCCTTTGATTAGAATATTCGGCTTGCATTTGGAAACTATGTACTAAAACAGGGGTCAGTGATGTTTTTAGACTCAGGACCCATGTTTTATACTCATGACAAAGCAAGGCTTAGGGAAGAGTTATTAACATTTGTCACATAAGCTGGTCTCTGATGTGTAATAGGCTCTGCTGCCTAAGTCAAGGCAGGAAGAAATGATGGGGAGTGCAGAGTCATGTTGGTTTCCATATCTCAGAAGCTGGATTGCTGGCACACACATCTTAGAGTCTGCCTGGACTTCAGGTGTGTGTGTGCATCTCTTTATCAGTTTCATTAAGGCTGCACTGGCTTTTATGTTAATCTTCTAAATACGTTTTTAGGAGATGCAATGTTATAACTAAATTGTATTGTGTTTACTTCAAGGTAGAAATATGTATGGAAAAAGATATAATTAATTTTTCTGCATAGTTTTTTCTCTAAAGTTTTGTTTTGTTCAGTTTCGTAGCTGATATAATTTTATTTGATAAAAAGTTGGAGGAGATACATGGGTCCACTTATCAGATCTGGGGCTCTTGTGTTCTATTTCTGGCTTTG
This sequence comes from Rousettus aegyptiacus, assembly GCF_014176215.1. Classification (NCBI taxonomy): domain Eukaryota; kingdom Metazoa; phylum Chordata; class Mammalia; order Chiroptera; family Pteropodidae; genus Rousettus; species Rousettus aegyptiacus. Next base: position 110,624,806 of record NW_023416284.1, read on the forward strand.
GTAGTACTTGGATACTTTGGCTTTTTAGTCTATAGATAGGTTTTCAGTTGATAGTTGGAATCCGAATCTTTATGACATACAACAGATAGCCTTAATATGAAGTATTCAAAAAGGAAAAATGGATAAGTTTCATTTGTGGGCTTATGTGTAAATACCTTGGATTTCAAATCTGAACTTTCTAGGAAAGATTAGAAATGAGTAAATATTTCTGTCTGTGGGGACTATTTTGGATCTCTTATTGCTGAGTTGATTGACTTACCCTTGTGTCACATTAAAGGTGAATGGGTAAGGTTAAACAGATTCTATTAATGCTTCTTCAGTTGACCAGGTAGGAAAAGGTCAGGCTTTGACAGCTGTCAGCCTCACAGACGGTGGGTCTTTGTGCTATTGCACTTCAGAGTCTTGACAGCAGTTTATAATTTACCTCGATGTTTTAAAACCTTCTCAAGACAGTCAAAAAATATTTTTTATTTGATTTGAAATACCAGTGGATCTAAAGGTAGGATTTTTTCATTAGAATAGTACAGGATTGAAGACAAGTATCCTAAAAGATTTGAAGAGTATTCTGTGCATCAAAAATGAAAACCACGACATATTAAATAGAACTAGTGCTGTTAAATTGCCAAATATGTTCAGGAAGTAAGAGTTTTTGAGTGAAGGCAAGTGTGGCTGGTAATCTTATTTTCTTGCTTACTGAAAACAAATATATGTGAAACTTTCAATTGCTTATTTTTGCTTACTTTTAAAATAATTTTTCTTATCATGAACCCGATATTTAAAATTTGTTGCTCATCTCTTCTAGTTTGAAATTTAAATTTCTTAGGAATTATTTTGTGTCATTTTTGGCTGATAACTTTTCAGTGAACATGAATTAAATTTTGTCATTTGTAATTGAAAACGTCAGTTACATGAATTGATTAGGAACTTCTGAATGCCTTTCTTCAGTTAACATCGGAAGATTGATTTTACATTGAATTAATAGTTTTACATGTGTAGACTTTTAAAATTGTTTTGGTGTTTATTTGTATATCATTATTTCTTAGATATTTGCAAATTGGCCTTAAGGTAGCCATGGTTTTCTGATTATTTTGACCCCTATCTCATTTTCATTGTAAGTTAATCTAGTTTGGGTTGTTCGCAGCTCTTTTGGAATGAGCATTCATCATTGTGGTCAACTTTTATTTCTGTTACTTAAAAAATGAAAATGCCGTTCATCTAATAAACATGACTCTCTTTATATCTACTTTCTGGGCTATGTTTACAAATTGTTATAAGCCTATTAATATATTGCAAGGCAATTTTAATGTGGTACTTGCAAAATGAAGAAATATATATACTTTTAATCTCTCCTTTTGACACACAATAAATTTCAGGCACTAGGGAGTCTAATGATATAGTTGAGACAGGACACCCAGATGTAAAAGTGGAACATATTAGAGAACAAATGTGTTAAGCCTAGCAGCTTTTCACATGACTTCTGACAAGCCATTGATTATGACAGGAGTGTCTCCAAAGGGGGTCTGGGGAAGAGTGAAGTGGATGGTAAGACACGTACTTGCACTACTCTTGGTGGAAATTTCAGACCTAAAAACAGCTGAGAGAGAAAGGAATAATAATCAGATGAAGGGTCGAGGTGGGCTCCGGAATGGGAAAGTAAAGTGTTTTATGTTCTAAGAATGTGAAGCAGGCAAGTTTAAGTCGAACTGCTTAATGGTTCTTTGCATGGTGCTCTCTGAGTGTTGAGTAAATGTTTGAATTAATTTCTAGAGAAAATAGTAGTTCAAAAGATTTGCCTCTATTTTGTTTCATGATCATTTTATAGTCTTTAAGATGAGTACAGTAACATAGAATACTTAATCTTTCCTTAGCGTTAAATATTTGATGAAATATATGTGTTATATATGATATGAGCTTTTTCTATTGAACTGAATTTGAGGAATTATGCTAGTTAGCAAATTTCAATTTGTTTTATATTTTACATAAGAAAATTTATGATTTAGACAAAGTGGTTTGTGTTTCTGTTACAATTGTGTACCTTTAACTTCCTTCCAAATGATTTTAAATGAAGGCATTAGCACAGGGCTTCCTTTTTATAAGCACACTCCACAAATACTATTAATACTTTTATCCTCAGTGTTTTTTCAAATGATATAATTATAGAAGCCAACCTTGTATTATTTTATATTTGTTTGGTATCTATAGTATTATATTTGGAGAATGAGGAAAAATTTCACTGAGTTTTCTAGTTAATTGAAGCCTAACATTTATGCATATAGTTGTAAAAATGCACCATGGCAGATGGTCTTTAGTGGCAATATTTTAGAAGTTCATAGAATTTGGATTTTCTTTATCAAGCTACAAAATTTGAATCTGCTCATTATAAGATAGTTTAAACCTAGAGATGCTATGACTAAATGCAAAACTTCAAGCTGAATTACCCTTGAAGGCTAAAATTAACATGCAAAAATTTTTAAAATAACCTGCAAAAGTCATTTCTTTTTTTTTAAGGTTTGTGTACAGCCTTTGAATATAGAATTCTTTGTATTCTCATTGCTGATGACTCCATGCCTGTGGTTTTGCTCTTGAAAAAAATGTATGATTAAATTATCTGAAGTTTCCCACATATATAGAGCTATGTCCTAATTGTCTTATAATGCTATATATGTGTTAGTGGTTAGAACCTAAAAAAAGTGAAATTAATTTTATTAAATATATTGTTAGTGTTCTAATATTATCTGTAGTTAAACATTTACATTTTAAAATGTTACTAATGTTTTATGAAGGTGTTCCAAAAAAAGATACTGGCTTTTTAAATGTATACATTATGTTTTCATTTTGTAATCTTCTTAACCTTTTCTGGTTTCCCTAAAACTCTGAAAGTTTAGTCCTTTTTAGTTGAAGTCATGTCATGTATTAGTTTAGAGCCTAGGTCAGGTTGCCTTTTCCTAGGTCTTTTGGATGAGGGTAAGAACCAGGTATGCAGAGGGCTTATGGAGTTGCAAAAAAAAAAAAAGAAAAGAAAAATTATTTTGTGTTCCCAGTCATTGCGTGGCTAAATCTGAGTTACAAAGTCTGGAGGAAGTAGTTGCAGTAATAACAATTATCCAGTTAACCCATGCCTTGTCAATATCTCCATCTTGCTACTCCCACACCTTTGAAGGCACAGACAGCAATTTAAGTCCTTATTCTCAACTTACCACCCTTTGCTCTCTACCTGCCACCGATTGCTATTCACCTTGACTTTCAGATTCCTGGTGTCATACTCCAGCTATTGCTTACCTGCCAGCTGTCTGGCTGTTTTTTCCTATTCATCACTGGTTAAAGTGTGCTCTCCCCAGTTCCAGTGTCCTGTGATGTTTTTGGGCAAGAGATTCCTATCATCTGTCACCCAATAGCCAAATATTTTGTAACTCCTTTAGTTAATCCAAGGAATAAGGCCTTTGCATGAATGTTAGAAAATCCAGAGAACTGTTTGGGAACTTGCATTGGGTTCTTGTTCCCTAAGGAAGGGTTGCTTGTTGAATATTGAATGAGCTGTGGACTGATTAAGATTTTGGTCTGCCCAGTGATGTAATGAGACAGAGGAGAGAAATTAATAGCTAACATTTGTTATCCGTTTACTGAGTGCCACATACTAAGCTAAACGCTTTACATGGATTATGTAATTTAATCCTCACAACAGCCCTGCAATAAAACAAGTTCAGGTAGGTTAAGTAACCACCCCAAAGTGAAGTGATAGATCCGGAACCCAAAAATCAGATCTCTAGATTTTTTGAAATGTGTAAATTACAGAGTGTGTCAGGAAATAAATGAGCGGATTTCTTCCCAGTTAGACCTTAACTAGCCTGAAATGAAGTGGAATAGATGCTGACATTTGTGGTGACAGGGCCCATCAAAAGGGATATGCAAACACAGGTGTGAGATTAGAGATTTATATTAATGTAGGAAATGAACACATTAACTGTAATTTTACTAAGATGTTTTCTTTCAGCTGATAGTTCTTAGCAGAAATGGAAACCAAATATATTAAGTATACTGTAAGTAGTTTTTTCAGTATAATGTACATGCTACCTCTGAGGAAAACATTCTGTTCACATAGCTCTGTTGTTGAGGGGCTCATTATTTAGCCTGCGGCTTTTCTATATACTCTTTGTTGCTTTTCTTCATTGGTACCTTTTTTTAAAAACAAAAACAAAACCATTTCTTTGATCATTATATGATTTAGCTTACGTACAACAATAGACTCATGTAATATTCCAAGATCAGTGTAAACCAAAATCCAAGAGTAGATTTATGCCTGAGATAGGAATAATTTAATTTAGCAGGTCAGGAAAAGAAAAGTTATGGAGGTTCACTTGTTGTTACAGACTGTGCCTTTTAGGAGGATAGCTTTTTGGTTCAGTCTAGGGGTTTCAGACTGTAAGGGGCTCTATTCCAGATATTCTGGGCATCTCTGTGGTGTTTTTGGTGGTTATAGCAGTGATTCATGGGTGCAACAGGTGTTTAGTAGACAGGAGACGGGGATGCTGGAGCATCTGCAGTGCACTGGATAGTTCTGTACAATGACTTTTCCCATGTCATGCTCAATTTTTTTTTAATGTTCCTTTTTATATTTATGTGGACCGAAAAAAAAGGAAAAGAAACCTCAAAAAATAACTCCCTCCCCCAAATACACCTGTTTCTAATGATCTGAATTTAGAACCAGTTTCCCCCCCACCCATGGTTTTATGTACTCTGATTGTAATTATTTTGTGGAAGATTATACTTTATTTTGTTATGAATGTTTCTGTTTTGTTCTTGTTCACCTTTTTGGAAAAGCACTTCACTAATGTGGTATTTGAGCACCAAAACATACACATTACGCCAGTCTGCATTTGGTAGGTGTTGCATTCACAGTGTTTGTAGGAATGGGTACAGTATCTCACTACTTGATTATGTTATATAATTCACTGTGCCTGATCATTTATGTATTATTTTGTTTTGAAATACTTTGCTTTGATTTTCCTTTTATATTTTATTTATGGAATTACTCCCTTTAAAAAATATATATATTGTTTACCTCACTAATACTAAAGTAGCTGTCATTTCAGACACATTGTTTCTATAAAGTTATATCTAGATGTTCTCCTTTTTTTTTTTTTTTTTTGGTAAAAGATAATCTTAAACCCTTAATATTGCATACTTCCAGTCCCCACAACTTGTAAGCATAGCAGATGAAGAAACCAGCCAATATCAGCATCACAATAATACTTCTTGGTAGCCCCCTTCATAAACAGAGTTCAAAGCTCTTTATATATTGTGAATGCATAGCTTCCCAATATCCCAGTGGAAAAGGGCAAGCAAACTTCTCAGATGCAGAGACTTAAGACCCTTTGGTATGCCCGGGGTGGGACATTTAGTTCTTTCTGTTCCCCCTGCAGCTGTCTTCATAGAGCATAAGGCAGGTGCCCTTTTCCCTGGATTATGCTATTCATATAGTGAGGTTCTGGTCTTTGGATAAACTTTGCATAGAGATTTCTAGAAAGTCTTGAGGAATGTTAATCATAAAGGATTCTATTTTTTTCAAAACATTACATTTTAATTCATGATGTTGTTGTGTGTAAATAATGTCATAAAGGAATTCCATTGAGAGAACTTTACCTTTAGACTTAGGGACCTCTGAAATCTATTTAACTTGTAAGTCTGCAGGTCCTAAAGATAAAGGGGAAGAGTAGAAAATGAGCCTAGCGAGATAAGGGCAGGAGGGAATTTTTGTAGGTTTTCGAGGCATGGATTGACATGTTATAATCTAGTATTGATGCAAGACAGGGAACATTTCTGTGAGTTGGTGGGGAGAGACCACACAGAAAAGAAGAGGGTCCTTTGGCAGAGAGTGAAGAAAGAATTAAACATTCACACCGAAGTTAAAGTCAAAAGGAATCTTTATTAGAAAAGGGGTAACACTGTGTAGACAGTGTGGTCTCTTCGCAGAGGCAGAGAGTGAGAGGTACCCAGAGAGAACTGAAAAGACAGTGAGTTGGGGGTGTGTGTTTAGGGAATTCAGTTTATATATCAGTCTTTAGTTCCTGTGAATTATTGTTTAAAAGACTTTGTTAACCCATTTTCTTTGATATGGACATACAGTGAGGGAGGGGAAGGATATGTTGTGTGAAAAGGTAAGACTATGTAGAGTGAAAGGCCTGCTGGCAGTTCCCAGCCTTTAATCCATGGGTTCTCCTTGGTATTAGCCATAAGGAATGAGTCTTGGTTCCAGTTTCCCCTTCACAGTTGTGGGGAATGGGTTGTTAGTAATGCAGCAGAAATCTTCCTGTGTTCTGTAGGTATCCTTCTGGCCTGGCTGCAGGGCTGATCAGCATATTGCAGTCTCTTATTGTGGCTTGATTAACATTTTAATTCTATTGCCACTTCCCTACATTAGTATGATGAAGATAACTACAGTAGCTGAGTGAATAAGGAGGTGGAGAATCGAGACCCAAATTGAGATTTAAGATTGCCAAGTAATATTGGATATCACTTCCCGTATCTTCTAGTAAACCTGCCTACTAACTGAACTTGAGAATGAGTCTATTAAAGGCTTAATGAGATTAATTAGCAGTAAGACCCTCAGGGTAAGAATAATTACTCTCAATTTTGGTCGTTTTTCCCAAATCTACAGATGTGCTGAAATGGCAATGGAACTATATACACATTACACCAATATCATTTGTCTTGGTTTAGATATTGTACTTTAGTTATGTAAGATGTAACCACTGAGGGGCACTGGGCGAAGTGTACATGGGACCTCTCTGTACTATTTTTGTAATTTCCTGTGAGTCTGTAATTATTTTAAAATTAAAAGTTAAAAAATAAGGATTACCAAGTTATATATTGTGGAGAATTATGGCAGAGTTCTTTTAGGATATTGTCAGTTTCTGTGTTAATGTTATGTAAGGGGAATTTGTCCAGTCAATGACTGACCAAATGAAAGGACTACAAAGGGTCTGAACAATAGCCGTGGCCGTGGCAGTGGAAAGAAGTGGGCAGATATGGTAGATATTATGGAAGCAGCCTAACAGAATGTGAAGTGAGGATCACTCCAAGTTATTTGACATATAGAGTGTAAGAATAATATGTTTGGGAGACCACTTAGGAAGACCAGATGCTGTAGGCGTAAAAAATAAAAAAAGAAGGGATTGTAAGCTGACAAGGTCCTTGCAATCTATGAGGTCAACCAAGGGTTGCCTTGCCTAAAAATAAGTAAATAAATGAATAAAATAAAACCACTTTGAAAAAAAAAAAAAGAATAGTATAATGTTAGTGATGGTAGGGAATATAGAAATAAGATAGTGCATTTGGTTGTGAAAATATGGCTTGTGAGTGCTAGTGGGCCAATGGACAATTCAAAATATTAGGCTGTGTTCATGGTTGAAAATATGTAATGAAATTACCACATAACAGGAGTATTTGAAATTGTGGAAAAGAATATTGCTAAGTAAGAGAAAATGTGTGGATAGATCTAGGAAAATTAATCTCCCAGTGGGTTTTTAATAACTCTGGGTAATTTTCTTCTTCCATAAAATTGAGAACATAGTATATTCCTCAGGATTGTTGTGAAACCGAATGAAATTATCTGTGTAAATTGCATAGTGCTTGGCATGTAGTAAACACTTATTATTAAAGATAAGCTATCTTATTATTTATTAAACACTTTGTTTATGCATATAGAAACAACTGAACATTACTTCTAACTTTAGAAGTTGTATCGAATGTTTAAAATTAAACAAGAGATCTTATTAGCAGCACTATTTTTATTTCTCAAATTAGAACTTTTTGGTTTTTGAAGGTCTGGTCAATTGTAATCTTGGAAGTAATTCTTGTGATAATTCTTTAATTCACTTTAAGGTATTTTTTTTTAGAAAACTCTCATGTTTTTTGACTATTAATTCCTCTATGATGCAAACTTGGGTACAGTAGTTTCACCTTCACTTTTCTCATCTCTTTCTTAATTATACAATTCCTTCACCTTTCAGGACTTAGAGACAAACTTTTGGTTGAATATATAATTTTTTTTTACTAGGTAGAGCTTGGGGTAAATGAGGGATGATGATACTAAAACTGAATCTAGTACTTGACAGGCTTCTTCTGATGAAGATGGGCTACAAGGAACTCAGTTGTATTTGGCATCTGTTTTCTGTGACAGGGTTATTATGCTCTAAAAGTGTCATGTGGGGGAGCCAAAGCACTGTACTTAGCTTCTAAGGGTCCATTCAGTATAGAAAGGAAAAATAATAGTGAAATAAAGTTCATGCTTTGCAGTTTGATTAAATGGTTCTTCCTTTGCTTTAATAGTAAATGTCTAGAGGGGTTTATTAAAATAAATAGTAAATTCATAAGACTAAATGTTAGGTGCTTATACACCTAGAGTTTAAACTTTTTACATTTGCAGTTTAATTGTCCTGTTGATATTTTAAGGGTTAAGAGAAATTAGTATTTTCAGTTGGATATTTATGTCATATCACTTCAGAGCTGAAGTTGGTCCAACTTAGGCTGCTGATTCCTTATCTAACCCACTATGAAATGCCTAAAAAAAGCAGCCTTTGGAATATAGGCTTGATTTTTCCAGTCAATGAACTAATATTTTCTGAGTGCCAGTAGATGGAAAGCACTGAAAATTTTGTTAAAAATATTGCCACTTGAGCAAATCCTTAAACAATTTCGGTACTGTTTGGTAGATCATTATACATCAGAGCTATTGTTTGGTTCTCTAGATACAGGTTGTTCAGAGATGCAGTGGCATCTGCATACAAATAGATGGTAATTTGCATTTGGAAAGGATAGCTTTTTCTTTATTCTATTTCGGTTTTCATTTAGTTGTATACCCTTTAAAATGGATTATAATTCATTTTAGTATCCCTTTTTAAACTTTGGCATTTTTTTTCCCTCTGTTTACCACTTTCTCTGACACACGGGCACGTGCACATGCACACACACATAAAAGAAGAGCTACAGCCTTGGTAGAATTTATGGCACAATAAAGATATGATTTATTTGAAGGTTTTACTAGTAGAAAAGTCTGCTTTTGAATTTTGTTGCTTTTTATATAAGAGGATTAATTCTGGAACATAGGGTCTATCTCCAAGGCTGTGTCTTCATCGGAAACTGGGGTTCAATATATGTTAGAAATGATACATAGTATGCTTCCTCCACCATCCCTTAAGCTCTTGCTATTTATTACCTGATACTGTTAAATCTCAGAGTTGCTTAATTTTATTTTGTTAGTTAATGTGGTATTTTGGGTCAGTTAAGAGAGGAAATACTTTTTTAAAAAAGTCAGCGTCACTGTTAGGGAATAGTTCCTGTAGATAGAAGTAGTGGATAAGCTTGGTTTGTTGAGATGGCAGCTTTGGTACTTTATTGTCCTCTGATTTCCCTTTGTCTAAAAAAGAGAATTAACAGGGCATTTCCCTTTTAATGAGTGCTTTTCTTTAAAGTTGTATAATTGAAAGCCTAGTGAAATGAACCTTGGCTTCTGCAGTACTGAATGGCAAAAGTGGAAAGAAGGGCTTCCCCTGCCCTCCTTCCCTCCTTCCCTCCTTTTCTTCCTTCCTTCATGCTATTTGAATCTAGTTTGGGTAAAGTTAACCTCTTGAGGAGTTAATGGAGAAATTGAAATAAAATATTTTTCCTAGTGTTATGTTAATCTGCCTCGAATGGCAGAGTCAGCCTAAATGTTGTGAAGTGCTAGGTTTCAGCAAACTAAACTGAACTTAATTTATATTTCTTTATCTTTACTGTATGTGTGGTAAAATTAGATAATTAATAAAGATTTAATGGCATATCTAACTGGTAAATTCACCCTGTTTCACCTTCTTAAACCTAAGAAGCATAATTTGCCTGAATTATGCAAAATGCTAATTAAAGGGTTTAATTTGCTAATCATTTCAGTTTGATTAGAGGCAGATGCTGATTATCTGCACGAGTCTAAGTGGACCTTTCAAAGATGGCTTTCATTATTTAAAATCAACTTGTCAAACTAATTAAGACATAAACTTAAGGAATAACAAATACCAGTAGTTATCTACAGACTTCCAGTGTAATGCAGGGCATGATAATCCACAATGCTGTGCGCCAAAGACTTGGTGCCTACAATGTTCTGATGAATTTCAATATTCCTAAAGTTTGAGTTGAACTTTATTTTGCTTTTTGACTGAGCTCATTAAATTCTCTAGTTGTAACTTTGTTGGTCCTTTGCGACTCTGATTTTTTTCTTTCTTTTTTTCTCTTGCTGTGAGTCAGACAGCACAAGAGAGCTGAGACATGTGCATTCAAACCACTCATAGAAACAGGCAGATATATGACAGACAGGTGTGCCAGGTTTTCCTTACAGGCAGCCATATCTTCCTCTTAACAAATCTGAGATGTGGCAGGAAACAGTCAACAGGTATGGGTAAGTGTTAATGCCAGGAAGCAGGAGGAGCAGCTTAGTAACAGCAAAAATTTGGATCCACATTCCTGGCCTTTGTATTCTATTTTGTCTTTTTCTTAGAGCCAAAATAGAAAACTGTTTTGTCTATAGCTGACTTAGGGTTTAGACTAGAGAAACCAAGGCAGAAACTGCTTCACTCCTGATATGAGTCAGGTAAAATGGCCCAGTAACAAAATGTTTGGGGTTTTGCATTGGAGACCTACGGTATCAGGATAGGAGATCTGAGGTACAGCCATATGAATCTTGCTTTGACCTGCACCAAGATCAAAGGTACTGTAGGATGATTGGGGATAGTCTAGAGGTCATATGGCTTGGAGGTGAAGAGCTCAGGCTCTGGTGCCATAGCACCTGGGTTTGAATACTGACCTGCCACCTACTAGTTCTTTTTATTTTTTATTTTTTGATTTGGTTTTCTTCTCTGCAAAATAGAAAATATAATAGTACTACCTCATAAGGTTGGGAGGCTTCAGTGAATTAATATATGTAAAGTACTTAAACAGTGCTTGGCAGATAGTAAGCACACAATAAATGTTAACTCTTATTATTTGTTACCATTCCAGATTTTGCATGACATTTGCAAAAGATGGTGTATATGGAGAACATTGGAATCTTTTTCCAATATCCCTTTGAGTTATTTAAAAATGATGGCTAGAAATGCATGTACAGTAAAAAATTATAAGAACTTTAGTTGTATAAGATAGGCTAATAGAATTTGAAATACTAGAGTTTTATTAAAATGAGTAAGCACAGATTTTAGTCCAAATCTTGCTTTCTTAAGATAGTGTGAGGAGGTGAGGGGTAGGTATAGATTAGTGCTAGACTGACAGCTGGACAATCTCTGATCATGAACACTATTGACATTTTAATTCAAGTGGTAAAAGGAGAAATTACTTGAAAATTCAGTTATTTTTTAGTTCCCAGAGGATTAAAAACAAATTAGTATGTAATAGGATAAAGGGAAATAGAGTGCTGTGGGTTTTGTAACTACTTTGACCAATAGAATATGGTGGAGGTGACACAGTACCTGTTTCTGGGTGCAGACCTTAACCTGGCAGCTTTCACTTCCTGTATCTGACACACGTACTTTCAGAATTCTGAGATGCTGTGTAAGGAGTCTCTCTAGACTTGCTGAGACTTGCTGGAGAGATCTGTTCTGAAACCTGGTGTAAACCAGCAACTGCCATGCTGGAGAGTCCATGTCTCAGCACTCCGTAGCGCTCCCAGCTGACCCCATACTTTTAGCCATCTCCACCAAGGTGCCAGATACCTGGTGAGTGAAGCCATCTTGGACTCTTCAGTCTGTCACCAGCTCAGTATGCCTAGTGACCACAGGGAGCTGATGAATTGCCAGATGCATCCTTTCTGAATTTCTGATTGACAAAATTGGGAGATGTAATAAAATGGTTTTGTTTTAAGCTGCTACGGTTTAGGGGTAATTTGTTACACAGTAATAGATAATTTCAATTGATAGCTAAGCTAGAGCTTCTGGCTTCTTCAATTTGAGCTGAAAACACAACAAAACAGTGTATGTACCCCAAATACTTGCAAACAACCCTGCCATAATTTGGAAGACTTTATAAAATGTAATGATTATAATACAAATAAAAACTATGGTTAATAGTATGGAAATGAAATTCTTTAGGTGAGTGGAGTAGCTAATTCTGAGGAAGCTCAGATTACTCAAAGGGGCAGGAATGGGAAAATCGTTGATAAATGCTTTCTACTTTTCAGAAATTTGAATGGGGAAACCACTTAAAAAAGAGCTGGGAAGTTTATGTCTTTTTAATTTTGAAGAAGAGAGGCTTACCACATCTCTGAGATCTGCCAGGAGTCTAAGGATCGTTTGGGTCTTCTTTACTTCCAAAAATGCCTTTTTATGTTCAGTACCCTGGGAAATGGGGTAATAAGGTATAAGGTAGTTGATGTTCTTATACAGTGCTCTTACCTTCTCAGAGTTTGCCAAAATTTAAAGTAGCAAATTAATGAGTTTATTTCATAGCATAGATAGTGGATATTCCTTTCTGCTTGCTAAATTTAATTCAACTAAGAGAAGGTGAACTAAGACATATGTTTAGGGCACTCTATAGGTGCTCTGGGGGATTTAAAAGCACTTTCTGAAATCAAAAGGAGTATAAATAAATGAATAAAAGCAATCATAAGTTACTGTAGACACCATGCCATACAGGCTCTTTGATTTTTCTGTGCCCTTTTGAAATGGTTGCAGATTTGATTTTTACTTTCTTTTTTATTTTCACCATTTTATGCTTTGTATTGGCTCTTGATCTCTGGAATTTAGATTATGGTAGATTAAGGACGGGATCTTAATTCATGTGGAAAATCTATTGAAATTATTTCTTATTGAAAAACTGAAAGTAAATTAAAAAGCTATTTGATTAGTCCAGGGAAACAGGGCAGTCGAGGCCTAGTAGAACCCTTTTGTGTTGGCAGACACATTTGCTGCTATTATACTACTTTGCTTAAGGAACAGGAGAATCATGGATGAATGCAAACACATACACAGCTGTTTGAATTTGCTGCTCAGCTTTCTGGATTCTTTAAGCTGTATCACTTTTAGGTTGTAGTGATCTCACCAGAGGCAAGAAATAAAGTGAACAAGATGCAGCATAAAATTCTCTTATAAGTTTCCCAGGGCTGCTCTTAATTATTTCTACAAAACAGAAGTAATAATTTTGCCTTTGTTTTGTTACTTGAAAAACTAACAGTGGCAAGGAAAATGTGGATAAGGAACCAAGTGACTGGTACTTGGAGTAAGAGATCAATGTCCAGATCATTAAAGAAAAGTATAAGGGATCTACAATATATAAATTCAGTGTTTTCTCTCTCTCTCTGCAGTCTCAAGGACATAGAATTAAAGTGGCCATTTTAGATGTGGTGGGAGTTCAGGCTTTGGAAGAAGAAGCTATTATGTGGCTAAGATGCATATTTACATTATTACAAGAATATGATGGCTGTTACAGGGAGGTTCACATTAATGTTACAAGGTCCTCAAGGCTGAAATGAGTTCTTATCTTATATTTCTCATGTAGAGAAGTAGAAGGAGGGCTGTGACTTGATGGGGCACCTAAGAGTAGCCCCTGGGCAGCGCAGGTAATGCTGCTGCCTGTCATACTCTAGTGTTGCAGTCTTTGGCAAATGGATGTCCCTGAATATAACCAGCCCTTTTGAGTGGCATTATGGCTGCTTTCTGTATTTGAATCCATAGCTTAAGTGCAGATGAAGCATTTGAACATATTAGGAATGTAATTAGGGATAGAACTTTAAGTTGAATAGGGGTATATCCAAGTGGAGGAAGCTATTGGTGGACTTTGAAGTAAGATAAATGGGTGAATAGGGTCTTTCTTCGTCCTTGATGTAGGGCACGTATATGAGATGACGGAGAACTCTTGCCTAAGTCCCTCCCAGCATCAGGAAGTGGCTTGAATCTGCCAGCCTCTTCCCTACTAAGATACCCAAAAGGGGACACAGTTGTAAGAGTGCTTATTGTGCAAACTTACCTTTAAGATGGGCTCTAGCTACCAGAATTCTACACCTAAGCCCACTCTATATAGAAATTCTGGTGTCACCGTTGTCCTTGGTATACTTTATAGACTGTGTTTAAGAAATGCTTTATGTATATTCAGCATTATGTTGTGAGTTATGGAAGATTTACATTAACATGTTTATAGTTTAGGAGAACAGGAAGAGACTTTTCATGAAACGGAGAGCAAGGTAAGATAATCACATGCCAGAATGTTTAATATAGTCAATGAGTTAAGAAAAAACGAAGAGGATATTCCTACTGGCTTGATTAATCTAGGAAAACATCATTGAGCTTAACAGTATTTGGACTAAATCTTAAAAGATAAGGAAGAAAGGAGGTAGCAGAGATAGTCTGATAGATGGAATATCGTGCCAACTACAGTCTTAAATGCCTGAATAATTTTTTGAGGAACTAAAAATGTTGGATTGGGTCAACAAATAGGACACTTTTGTCAAAGCCATAAAACGGATTTAGAATATTTTCAGTTATGCATATGGGCATCTCTTGAAATAAACACCTCCTTTCCCTTCATCCTAGGCACAAAAAATGGCTTCTTTCTATTATCTGCTTGAATTTGAAATATATGATGGAAATATAAATTTAATGACACCCGATGGTAATAAACTTAATTTCCAAAGATGTAATTTCCCAGGGCTTACAAGAGAAAATGTTACAAATTAATTTCTTTTTCTGACCTTATTTTTCCCTATTTTATTCTCCATTTGCTTGAATAAACATAACTTTACCATTGGTCCATATTGACTAAGCAAGTTTCATCCTTTCCTCTCAGCTAAATAAAACCATATTTTTGTAATACTACTGTTAGCTGCTTAACTTGGAAAGCTTCAGTATACATCAGATCTTTCATGAATCAGCGTTTGGCTGCCTCTTTTCTAGTGATCTTGAAAATGTCCAAAATGCCACATAGTTTAAAAACTTAGAATTAAGTAAAATTGAACACTTTTCTACTTGGCTGTGTTGTAAAGTGGGAAGAGTAAATTACTTTTGTTTTTTTGGAAGGCATTTGCCAGTTGGAGCTTCAAGAAAGATTGAGTTTTGGAGGCCTTTAATTGTGCACCAAAAGGTTATTACAGAAGATAACATAAGGGAGATGCCATAAAGTAGAAAATTTGAAGCTCAGTAAAAGAGAGCTGTGTGCAGAAATAGGCATTCTGCCAATTAACTGGGTGCTTTAAATAAATAGTTTGGAATTAAAGAAACAGTTACAAATTTCAAAGACTTGATTAACTTAGTTTATATGGAAACGGGAGAGGGGAACAAACTTCAGATTACTTAGTTGTAAAGCGTACTTACCATTCATTAAAGCTTTGCTTCAAAATACTTACTGATTATAAAGTTTAATAATGTAAAATCAGAGGGATTGTTAATCTAATATTTTGTGTTAAACCATTGAAATAAAATTCCAAGTATATTTTGGTGAAAATGTGATTATCGGAGTTCAGTCTTGAACCATTGACTGTCTCAGCAGTCAATATTTCCAAAACTGGGCACAGTGTGGCTATGAGTGTGTAGCAGGAAGAGCCACTGAAGTCTATACAGTAATGGTACTTGATCCTTGGGTCTTATCTGTTGAAGAACCACAACACAATTGTGTAAGTAACCAATTAATAATAAAGGAGATGTGTAGGAAAACATTAATGTTCATCTTTCCATAAATATCTGGCTGTTCTCATGTCGCATTAGTTTGAAGTAAAGAATGGCTTTTAGGTTTTGTTACTGTACTTGTTTTATTTGGATAAAAATGCCTTTCATCTAAACAAAAACAAAATGTATTGCATTTTTTATTGAAAGATATTTTTGCTGAATGTAGAATTTGAAGTTGGCGGGTACTTTCTTTTAGCATATTAACAATAAGTGATTCTACTGACTTTTGGCTTCCACTTTTGCTGTTGAGAAGTCAGATGATACACTAACTGTAGCTTTTTTGAGGGTAAGATAGCCATCCTACTTGTCTCCTTTTAAGATACTCTGTTTGATTCAAACATTCTTAGTTTGTCTAGGATTAGAATTCTTTTTATTTATATCACTTGGGTTTCACCAGGTTTCTTGAATCTGCAAAGTGGTGTCTTGTACTCATTCTGAAAAAGTCTCAGCCATTACTGATTTTAAACTTTACCCATTCTTTCTCCTCTGTGTCTGGAATTCCAATCAAATGTATTTTAGATCTTCTTAGTCCTCACATCTCATTCTCCTGTCTGCGTCTTCCTTTTTTATTCTTTCTCTGCTGAGTTACAGATTATTTCTCCTGAACTATTTTCCAAATTCTTTATTCTGTTTTATCTATGCCATTGGGTTTTAAATTTTGGCTGTTGTAATTTCTAGAAGTTCTATTTGGTTCTTGTAAAGATCTGCCTTGTTACTTTTTATGTAGTCTTGTTCTTGCGGATATTTTAAAATTTGTTGTTCTTTTTTCTAAATATTGTAGGTTTTTAATCTGTCTCAGATAATTCTAAGATTTAAAATCTGTGTAGTCTATTTCTGCTACTGTTCTTGTTTCTCATTCATACTACCTTGTTTTCTTGTGTGCCTGGTTATTTCGACTGATTATTATCTTCACAGTTTTTTTAGGGGGTGTCCCAGGATGAATGTGCTCTCTTTTGAGAGGTAGTGTGTTGCCTCTGTCAGGTTTACGGGGTTCTTACCAATCAGGGACTCTTTTTAAACCATTTTTAGGATTATTACTCTCTGGCTCATCCACACTGTGGATATGTGCCTGGGATGTGTGTCTGGGGTGGCCACAGCTTCTCAAATGCCTCATTTTTCCTAGTTTTTTTTCCTCATGCGTTGTCCAGTGCCAGGAAAAACTGCTCTTCATTATCATGTGGTTGGGAGAGAGGTGATGAGTGAATTCTAGTTCATTCTTTTCCTGTGGGAATCATCCTTTGGAGTCCCAATTAAACATAGGGCGAATATCCTTAAGGATTTCTTGTTTGGCAGGTGTTAATTCTTGTCTTTTTCTACCTTACCCCTTGGTGCTGAGAATCTGAAGTATAAGCAGATGGCATTGGCTGTTGCCCTCGGGGCAAAAGTGGCTTTGGTTCTCCTGGGTTTAAGTTTTTCTCAAAATTTAGCCTCACAGTTCCCCTAGTCTTGCTGATTTTTTAATGCTCTTAGACTAATAAATATATGTTTTTGGGTCTATCCAGTGTTTTTCATTGTTTTCAGTGGGAAGTAGATCTGGATAATTCAAGAAATCAAACTGCCTAATGGACTGGGCTGGAGCCTAAGAGACTGTATGTATGCTCTTCTGTGCTGCTGGAGATGTTACAAACTGTTGCCCCCTCCACAACATGCTCTTTGCAGCCTCTCTGAAGGCTGAGTTAGAGAGAAGATAGGTCTTAAGGGTGATATTACTTTAATTTGTTTAATGTGCTTGTCTGGCGGAACTGTCAGGGATAACCATTTTTATGAAAAGTACCACTATTCTTACGTTCACCCAGGCATGAGAATGTAGTGCACAACTTCTTCCTATTTACTTTCCATCTGTTTAAATTGCTTACCTTATTCTTCCATTTCTATAATATTATCTTAATTCTAGGATTACCTTACTACTGCTTGTTGTTATACTGTAGTAACCTCTTAACTGGTGTTTAATTACTACCAGGTTGAACATCCTTTTGTGGGCATAAATTTTTATGGCCTCTTGTGAATGATCAGTTTTTATCAGTTGATGAAATATTTTATATGCTGTCACTATAAATTTTTAGTCTTTTGGAGTTTTATTACATAGAATATTTAATTTTTTATTTTCTTTTTATGTATTTTACTTTCTTCAGTTTGAATATTGTTACCTTCTATAGTCTGTATATTCCATTTTATAAACATTTCACCAGGTAGTGTAATAAGAGCTGGGAATATAAAAATAAGTACAACACATTCATTTGTGTTTAGGTTCATATTCTAGTGTGGGAGATATATAAATGCTTGTAGTGCATAAATACTATAATACTGCAAGTTCAAATATAAAGGAGGGAATAACTATTGTCAAGGAAATCTGGGGAAGCTTTGCATAGATAATGTATTAGTTACGTAGACATTTTTTGATAGAAACACAGGGTATGGAAGGACATCTCAGATATGAGAAATATGTATAAAGTCATAGAGATTAAATCATGGCATGCTGCACAGTGTGCACATAGGGTGCTATAATTGGAGAATGAGTATTTTGGGAGACAAAAATTGAAACCAGGAAAAGAAAGACTCGGGTTAAAAAGGGACGTTGATGGACCCAAAGAGCCTGTGTAGTGGGTATAAAGGACTGGGTGAATGAGGAGGGTGAGGAGGTATGATTGGGGAGAGGGTGTGTCAGTGGTGGGGCTGGTTGTGAACTGCGCTGTGTCAGTGGGAGTGGGCTGCTGAAGTGGGATGTGAATGGGCAGAGTGTGCCAGGGACTGCGAGACTAGTCTCCGATCATCTGTATGGATGTAGCAATCACTTCAGACAGTGGCAAGAAGGTGGATGTTATGATGTTATGACCAGGTTTGGATTTGGACTGCATATGTCCCACTGTTAGCATGGAAAATCCCCGTCCTGAGAAACCTCTAAGTCCTGGGAAAACTGGGATGGCTGGTTACTGTAATGAGCTGCCAGAAAGGCTGGGTGAATTTGAGTCATTGACTGGTGGAGGGCAATCATCTGTAAGGGAGAGGGGCTTGCCAGAGTGAAGGGAGAAAGGAGGGAATGTGTTTATGCTAATTTATGCTGGAGTGGTGTTCCCAGGAGACAGTGTGGAGGTAGAGCAGCATTTAGAAGAGTGGTCGAGCCATATATGTGGGGCGAGATTGGTTAATAGAGGACATAGTGGAAAATGTTTGGAATGAGCACAAATGAGTTAGGTGGGGTCAGGACTGAATTAGATGAGAACCACTATAAGCGCAAAGCTAAGTCTATAGAGGGTCTATATATTGGGCACTGACTGAGGGCAAGGATGAGAGACATAGAAATAATAGAACAAAAGATTCATTGAGAATTTTGGTGTGAAGTTGTTTCCGTTTTGACTCCAGGTGTCTGCCAGGCTTTTAGCTTCCTGGTTGGAATAGGATAAAAACTTTATTCTGGTCTATTTTTTTCACTGCCACTTATTTCACAAAGGTTCAATACTCATATTTAACCCATTGTCTTTGGCGATATACTTTTCATTTGATCTCAGGAATAAATAAGTTTTTAAATAAATTTAGTTTTCTTAATATTGCTTTCTAGATGGTCAGCATCATTTATTACATAATATTTTGTTTACTCATTGTTATTTTATACATCATTATATTACTGACATTTTTCTAGGCCACATCAGCCCGGGAGTGATACAGCCCATAAATTGGCCACTTTTTGAGTCCTGCTCCCTAATGCAAGACTGGTGTGTGTATGAGTGAGAGAGGGTGGTGGTGGTGGTGGTGGTGGTGGTGGTGGTGGTGGTGGTGGTGGAAATTGGTTAATTGGAAGTGACTTATTTCCATCTTCTGTGCCCCTTGTGGCTTCCTAGGTTTCCAGTATCTGGGGGTGCTATCAGCTATTCTTAGTAAATGTATAATGCTATAAATGCTGCCTGGTTACCTGTGTACTGCTATTCTGTAAGGCTCAGCCAAAGCGACTGCCATAACGGGGACGTTGGTGACTTTCAGCTCAGTTTATTTACAGTTGTTTGAGCAAATGCTCTCTCAGCTATGCTCTGAAATTAGTTTCCTTGTCACCTGTCTTCTACTGTGAGTGTGCTTCCTTTCATTCTGCTCATCTACAACTCATAGGGCTGAGCACCAGGCGTGGTGGACAGTCAGGCTCCCACAGAGCTGTAGCATGGAAACCATGCTTTTTACTCTTGTGAGGGGCTGCTGCTTTTGGATTTACTTGTTAGTGGAGTCAGCTTGTCTTCTTTTTTAAGCTTTTGCTATGGTTAAATAATATAGTTAGTTTATAAATTGGCATCTTTTTTTTTTGTTTGTGTTATCTGTTGGTGTTATATCTGACTATAAAAGGTGCTGAAAAATGTTTGTTGAATGGGGTGGAATGAAGTGTGTATCTGATGTACCCTGACAGATTGTCATGTGTCTAATATATATCTGGTCCTGTCATACCCAGCTTGGGAGCTACTACTGTTTTGATTTATTTAGGAGACTTTTTAAGAATTCCTGTGTAAATTAACTTTTTTTAAAAAAAGAGGTTCTTTTTCTTGTAGAAGAAAAGAAATATACTTGAGTATAAGCAATTAATCTTTCCTTTTAGTGTAATTTTTTGTTTATTCCAAATGTGCCTGTGCTAATAAAAAAAATAGTAATAAAGTAATCAGACGATTGAGTTTTACATTGATCAGCTTGGCATAGTTACTGAGACATCAACATACTAATTAGAATGTCAGGATATTAAATTACTGTTCATTTTCTAACTTTTAATGTTTCGGATGATTATAAATGAAAAGAAGATTTATTGTAAAGTAAGTAACATACCATTCTATCTATCAATTTTGGTCAATTAACAGTCATACAGTGGTAATTATATCTGTTTTTATTTTCTATTTTTCTATCCTTCCTAAAGATTTACAAGTTATTAACAATTTAATAAAATATTTTCTCCTGTTATGTGGCTCTTTCTTACATTTAAATGGAGTACATTGTAAGCATCGAATTGTAAATAGAATATTGTTTTCAACTACATTTTATTTTAGGTTGATTTGTGTTCTGGTATTAATTACTGTGTAAAAACTACCCTCAAGCTAAAATGATAATTCTAAAACCTAATATCAAAAACTTAAAGCCAAACCTAACTCTAAAACTTTAAGCAATAACCATTTTATTATCACAATTTTGAGGGTTTCAGATTGAGCTCAACAGGGCAATTCTGCTCCATATGGTTTCACATGAGGTTACTTGGTCTAGTCTAGTCTGGTCTAGTACGTATAAGACAACTCTATTCACATGCCTGGTGCTAAGGTGAGGACGGAGTGACCCATGACTCCAAGAGAACAAGGCAGAAGCTTTCATTCCTCTCAAAGAATAGACCCGGTACTGGCCTGGTGTCATTCGTGCCATATTGTTGCTCTAAGTAGCCATAGGCCAGCCCGGATCAAGGGGAGGGAAAATAGAGCTCAGCTCTCAGTGGGAGGCTATCAAAGCCTCTAATCCCCACAGTAGGATTAATTAGTGATTAGGTTACAGTGGGTTTGGACAACCAAATACCCAATATAGATCACAATACTTATTACCGATATAAAAATCTACATTTATTAGAGAGATTAAATCATGATATTAATATTAAACATTATGATATTTGCTTTTTGTATTTGCTGTCTTCACAAATTTTTGATATCATTATAAAAGAAATGATCCCCAGTTGTTTTATTATACATTGGATGTTTTAAACACTTTCCATTAATAATTTGTTTTAATTGTAATTTTAATATACAGTTGGAATTGTTAACACGTATTTTTACATGTTAGTACAGAAGTTTCATTTTAAGAAAAACTGATATGTAAATCATTTATTTACATTCGTTGATATTTCCACAAAGGGTTTGAGATAGCTTTCAATAAGACACATACGATAAATCTGTGTAGAAGTAGAATATAAATAGCAGTGGATAATGAGGATCAAGAAAAACAGTAAATGGCATCACCATTTGTCCAGTGACTGAGCTCCAATCCTAGGAGTCTTTTTCTCCAGATCCTCTTTGTTTGTGATCAGTCTCTGCTGTCTCCAAAATCAATGCCAAATCTGTCTACTTGTGTTTTTTCTACCAGTGCTTCTCTGGTTCAGGCCACCATCATCTTTTCCATAGATTATCGTGATAGCCTCTTAAACATAAGCAGTGTAAAGCAGATCTTAATTTTGTACTGTTTAATGTACAGTTCTTAGTATAAAAGTCTGTCTTTACCTAGGTCTCAGGGCTCTGTTTACCTCTCTAACCACCTCTTCACCACCACCTGCCTGCCACTGTCCTTCTCACTGGCTTTCTTTCTGTTCCTCCAACTCACCAGCCTTTTTCCACTTTAGGAAAAAGGACCTTTTAGGACCTTTGCACCAGCTGTTACCTCTGTTTGGGATGCTCTTGCCACAGGTTTGCTTGGCTGACTTCTTTTTATGCAAGTTTCCATTTAAATGTCACTTCTTCAGAGAGACTTTAATTGACCACACAACTGAAAGTTTAAATCCATTCATCCATAGCACTTCTTGTTTTGTTTCTATCATAACTTGCTACCTGATAGTTTCTTGTTTCTTATTTATTGTCCATCTCATCCCATTAAAATGTAAGCTTTATGAGAGCAGTTTTTTTTCTTTCTTTGCTTAATTATAGTTGGAGCCCTTCTGCTAGAAATAGTGCTGTGTAAATAGTAGGTCCTCAGTGTTTTAGAAAAAATGAGTGAATTCTACATTTAAAAAAATCAAATGTTAGAATTAATGGTGGTATTTTTAGGATATAAGTTTATTTTAGAAAAGAGGATTCTTTTCTTGGGATTTACTCTTTAGACTGATGATCTATATCAGAATCACTAATGGACCTTTTAAGAAAATGTACAACTGATGTTTGTAGGTCTAGGCGCCAACTGAAATCTGTAATTTTGAAAAGCTCCACTGCACATCTTATATACATGCTTGCTTAAGGACCAGGGCTATGTAGAAAACTTCTGGTTATTTTATTTATAAACATGATTGAATATCGTTGATTGGAAGTTTACAAAATAAATCTCTGGGAAGCCTTAATTATATCTTTATTTCAGAGGCCAGTGTAATAGATTAGTGGTTCCAAAGTGGCGTGATCAAGATGATCATTTGGGAGTGTGGGAAGTAAATAATACAACGTCTATTTTTAATCTCATTTTAAAGCTTTTTAGAGAAGGAATGTTTTATGTGTATCATATTACAGTAATACATGTAATTTATAAGTATATGTATTTTGGAAGTATATACTCAAAATATTTCATTGATAAAATATGTGATCTAGAGAGGTTGGAGATGACTCTGCCAGTCAGGATAGATTATGCAGTGGTACGAAATGACCCCCAAACCTCAGTGACCACTGAAAAGGTTTGTTTCTTGTCCATGCTCTGTGTCCTGTGGGCCATCTACAGCCCTGCTTTGTGTCATACTGACACTACAGCTCAGGCTGATTGACCGGCCTTTGGAACTTCAGCAGTTGCTGCAGCAGAGGGAGGAGAGAACTGGGTAAACCACGTGCTTGTAAAGCTTTAGCTTAGGAGTGACACTTCTGCTTAGATTTCACTGGCCAAATAAAGTTATGTGGTCACGCATGAGTCCAGCAGGTAGAGGATGCATAACCATCCATCTGCATCAGGTGAATAGCAGTGCAGTCTACATAGACAGTTTCTACCTGTCTGTTAACTGTGTGGGACGTTTGCCTCTCCAGAGCTCACTCAGTCTCCTGTCAGGATTTCCGGCAGGGTGAGACTGCTCTCCTAGTTTATGGTTTGATGAAGAATGTCAAAAAGAAAAACACACAAACACAGCCCCAAATCCAGAATTCTATTAGTAGGGTAGCATGTACAATAATATAATTACAACATATAGGAAAAAAACTTTACCCAGACTTTTAGAGCTTAGTGTGATTTGTGCTTGCCAAAAAGATTATACCATTATATTGTGTGCTACTTGAAACATTCCTGTACTGTCGAATGGGTCGGTATAGTTCATAGGGGTTGAGGTGTGGGGAATTTAAGTAGTGGTGGAACAAGAAGAACTTCACAGCTCAAATGTTCAGGGTCTTTGCTGATTGAAAATTAACCAGATTGAAGGTTGAGTATATCTGGAATAGTAATGTAAGTCACTCAGGAAGTATGATTCCATTTAGAGAAGTTTGTTTATATACTACTTCTATTCAGGAAGATGTTTTTTATGAAGTGTGACATATAGCAGATCCTCGAATAATGCCTTTTCATTCAGCTTCATTTTGTTGTAATGTTGATGAGATGCTGTAGGAACTTACTCTTTTTTATATCAATTAGCCTATGGTAAAATTGGTTTTGTTATACATTGTTTCTCTTGAAGTCACAGAACCTATCAAAGATGTTAAGTGAGGACTTTGACTCGATTGTAAGATATTGCAGCCATAACCTAGCTTGCTTTATTATTTTGAATAATCTCTAAAGACCAGTCATGTTAGTTTAATAAAGTTACTCATAAAATCAATAGTTTTAACTCATAAAAATGTACTCAAACCAGTTTTGTTGCAGGAAGCATTTTATTCCTGGGGAAAAAAGCCTGGAAAATAGATGGTAATCAAAATATACAGTACTGATAGTAATAATAAATTTACCATTTATTAAGGGCATGCTATTTGTTATACCTATCCTATACACTTTCCATACTTTATTTAAAAGCAACATGAAGTAGATATTCTTTATTTTACTGATGAAGAAACTGTGGTGTGAAGAGGTTAATTAACTTGTTCAAGATTTGAACTTAGGTTTCTGCAATTACAAAAACTATATACTTTCCACTATGTGGCCCTGCTTTCGTAATTGCTCCACTATAACTTTTCACTCTCTTAGATGAGATTCTTTGTTAGTAGAAGCAGGAAGCCATTTAATTTTGTCTTGATCTTTTAGAGGATGAGTGTTTGCAAGACATGGGAGACTGAGAAAACGAAATATGCTCATATTTTTTTTTCCAGTAATTTTTAGCTAGAAAGCAGTAGAGAACATTCAAGATAATTTTAAAAATTTAAAATAGTGAAGTCAGTAGCAGTTTATGCTAATGGTAAAGTTTCATACAATTATCCTACTTTCCAATAGAATTCTCTTTGGAATTTTAATTTTGGTTATATCTAAATAGATAAATGAAGATTTAGAATATGTGTGATAAGTGGATGAACTTTTTAATTCACCAAGGAAAAACTATTTATAAAAGGCTAGAATGCAGGAAATGACATGTGTTCTAGATAGCATGCTTGTGATTTGGGATGCACCTGGTTATTTCGCTTGAATGGTTTAGAATTCCTTGGAATTTTATTCATTATTTCTAATTTAAACAAGACTAGGTCATTTTTTGGGGGGGTACTTTTCAATGGAAGAAAATCTAATGTTCTTTAATTACATACTCTAGGTTTCATTTGAGCTCTTGAGACTTTTTAAAAATTGAATCTCGATTATAATTTTTAGACAGAAGACTGAACAAGTGAAGCCTCTTGTAACTAATGTTGTATAACAGTTGAACAGATGTGTGCTTCCCTGCTTCCCTGACATTTATGTGATAAGCAGTTAATTACTTATAAACACCTGTGGTATTAATACAAATATTTGTATTGACTTTAGGGAAGGGAGCGATACTATATTACTCTAGAAGTAATAGTAGTACTTATATGTTGCTATGAGAGTTGTTTAGTTAGAATCCAAAATAATATTAGGACAAACATCTTTGTGTTCAAAAATACCTATTTCTTTTTTGCTGAAATAAGTGATTACAAAAGGACCATGGTGGGTTAACACATTTGGTCTCAACTTCAGTTTTGTCAGATTTAGTCTGAGAAAAACCAGTGCATGCAATCAATTATAATTACCCTTTGGTGGGAGAACAGGCATCTATATTAAAATTTTATTTAATTTCAAATATGTTCATCAAGCAAATTTGAAATATATTTTCATATTTAAATGGGAAATTCATGAAGGGAATAATGAAAAGACTATCATGAGATGTGAAGATTTCTTTTCCTCTTTTTACCGTATCTCTCTAGTCAGTTTCTTTATCAGTGCTGTTTGAGAATCATGTCTCTAAAACTGGTCTAAAACATAACTACTTTCTTTCAAACATCTGCAGTGTCTGTCTCGTGTATTTGCATTTCGAGGGATTTAACTGTGGAATGCAAAATAAAAGGTAAATAGTCTATAGAGAAGTTACTGCCAACAGAGACGTGTGTAAAGAAAGCAAATATGAAAGTATAATCTGGTGTTAGCTCTTAGAGAAATATTTGCTGTTGCTAAACCTCAATTTAAACACTCAAGAATGAGCTTTGATTATATGTTATATGTGCTGAGATATCCTTTCAAACTTTTACCTATAAGACTTTTCATGACCTCTAGTTATATTACATTTTTAGTTTCTATATTTTTATCTTGTTCATTACCTAAAAGAGATTGAGGTGAAAAATTTCAATTGACGACGTTTTCTTGCATTGATTTTGATGTTATGTGTTTGTTTAACTCTCTTGCAAAGCAATATCATGTTGTTTATTTGGAGATTGCATGGCTTTGTGGGTTTTAGTGTCAGACTTTAGTTGAAAATCAGTTTGATTCTTATTCCTATTAATTAAATATAAAACTAAGATAATATCTACCTTGTGGGGTTGTTGGTAAAATTAAATGAGATGGTTAATTAAAATGATTAGCATGTGGACTAGTGGATGGTATGTATGGCTCTCAACTTTCATTGACTTTTGAACAATGTATAGATTGACACACCTAAAATACCTCCTCTGTGCTTTTTCATATAACAACCAGTGAGCAAATGTTTTGATCCATTCCATAGTAGTGAGATAGCTGTCAGCCAGCCAGTGATTCTGTTTGTTTATTGCTATCATTATCTTTATGTTATTGTTTGTGCAGTTACTGTAGTATCTTGTAGGGGGTTTTCTCACTGTGCCCTTTAGAAACGGGCCACAGATGGGCCGGGATGCAGTGACAGTGGGTTGAATGGGCAGTGCTTTGGGCCCAGCCTTATTTCAACCAGAGTAATTTTTTTTTTTCTAATTTGTGCAACATGTTATCTTTCCAGATAAGATTTCCTTTGAAATAATTATTTTCATTCCTTATCAGACATTTTAAAATCAGTTTTCCATTGGATTTCTACCTTCTATGGAAAAACAGAGAAAGAAATACTTAACTATCACTAGTAGTAAGAAACATTAGTCTTTGACTCAATAGATTTGGATAAATGTGGAAATTATTAGGCGTGCCAAAAGTGGTGATTCTGCAGTGTCAGTCTAATACTTACTGGATTTAAGCTGGTCAACAGTATCTTTGATTTTGAAGCAAAAGAACAAAATTAAAATGATATGCAAGAAAATGGTGAATGATTAGAAATTGAAATAAAAAAATACCATTTATAATACCTTTGAGAACATCAAACATCTAAGGGGTAAATTTAATAAAACATGTGCAAATATAGAGAAGAAAATAGGAATTATCTGTAATCCCTTTGCCTAGAGTCATTTTGATGTAGACTTTTTCCCACGCATAAACTTACATACAAACAGATACTTGGAATCTCTTAAAGATTAATTTACTCTGTTTTCACCTATCTGTATTAGTTTACTTTCACCTAATAATATTTCACAGGAATCTTCCAATGATAGTAATCATAAATTTTCATAATTTTAAAAAGAGTTTTACTGACTGCATAATATTCCATTATAACACAATCATTGACTTTTATTTTACTCTTTTAATCCTTTAAAAACTAAGAAGTATAACCATAGCCAGAAATATATGTGAAACAAAAACACATATTTCAGTAGATTATTATTAAGTAAACATTAGTCTTATTCAGGTGAGGAATAAAGCTTTGCTGTTATCCTTGAAACACCTCCTTGTGCCCTTTTTCAGCTAATCCTTTTCTCTCATTCCTAGAAGAATCCACTAGTTTCACTTCATGGTAACCAAATCC
Organism: Rousettus aegyptiacus; assembly: GCF_014176215.1. Lineage (NCBI taxonomy): Eukaryota > Metazoa > Chordata > Mammalia > Chiroptera > Pteropodidae > Rousettus > Rousettus aegyptiacus. The sequence goes on from NW_023416284.1 coordinate 110,652,436, forward strand.
TTACCTTTTTTCTTTTAGTTGACCATCTGAATAATCATCCCTAAACCATGTAATTTTTTATATTGAAATAAACCTTTAAATAAGTGGGTATGTTTTTGTCTTGTTCCTGAATTATTTTGCTTAATATATATTTAAGATTATGCACATCGTGTGAGATTGCAGTTTATTTTTATTGCTGTGCCCTACTGTGAATATACCACACTTATTCATTCTGCTTTTGGTGCATATTTGAGTTTCCATTTTTTGATTATTATGAACATATTGCTCTGTGGTTCTATGAATAAATGCTTGTTCATGTTTCCTTGTATGTATGTTTCTCTGGGGCCTTGGTCTGCAAACTGGAATATCACTTGGAAACCTGTTAGAAATGAAAATTCCTGGGACCCACCCAATCTACACTTAGGAATCGGGGACTCTAGGGATGATTGCCAGTAATTTGTGTTTTAACAAGCCTTCCAGGTGATTGTTGTGACAGGTACAACTTGAAGTCCATTGATCTCGGGTCACCAAAATATGGCTAATGGGCCAGGTCCTGGCTGCTGGCTGTTTTTGCATGGGGTGTGAATTAAGACTTTTTTTTTTTACATTTTTATGTTACTTTATTTTACTTAATTTTTTAAATTTTATTTTTTATCGTTCCCTTAAGTTTTAAATAGTTGAAAAAAATTGAAGAATAACATAACATGTCTTCGCACAGGAAAATTACATGAAATATAAATTTTAGAATCCATAAATAAAATTTTATAGTAACACAGCTGTCTTCATTTGTTTACATGTAATTTTCTTGCTGCAACAAAAAACTATGTAATTTTGACAGACCTTATGGTTAGCAAAGCCTAACATAGTAACTATTTTGGTCTTGTGTAGAAAAAGTTTGCTTCTTTCTATCCCAATGTATGTACTTAGGAGTAAAATTGCCAGGTTGTGGGATATATATACCTTCAACTCATAAGATAATACCAGATTTTCTAAAATAATTACACCAGTTTATATTCCTATAGTGAGTTATGAAACTTCCCATTGCTCCACATTCTCATCTGTATTGTTCAACTTAATTTTGGTTGTCCCAATGATGTATAGTAGTATCTTCACTGTGTTATTTTGCCTCCAAAATTATAATGTGAAGAATTTCAAACACAGAAAAGTTGCAAGAATCTTGTGAATATCCATGTGTTCACTACCTAGATTCTACAATTTACATTTTACTATTCTTGTTTTATACATTCCTCTATCTACCCACTATCCATTTCAAAATAAGTTGCCAAAATCAGAACTCTTCTCACTAAATTAACTAGAGTTCAGTGTTAACTATTCTCTTTTTATTTAAGATAAAATTTATATACAGTGTAATGTATAGATCTTAAGGGTACCATTCTTGAGTTCTGACTCCTCAAACTTAGCAAAAGATACAGAACATCACTATCACCCCTGAACGTTTCCCCTTGTTCTAGCCCAATAAATCTCTGTCCCGGCCGTCCAAGAGGCAACCACCACTCAAAATTTTTTTTTTTTTACTGTATTAGTTTTTTCCATTCTAAAACTTTATATAAACGGGACCATATAAGTCTTTCTGTGGTCATATGCTTTCATTTTTTTTTGTGGTAAATATCTAGAAGTGGGATTGTAGGGTCATAGGGGCAGATGTTTTTAGTCTTATAAGAAACTGTAAGATCTTTTTCTCTAGTGGCTGTACCATTTACATTCCACCAATAATATATGAGAGATCTAATTCTTCCACACCCTCAACAACATTTTTTCCCATTTTTAATGTTAACCATTCTAATGGCTATGTATATTTTGTCATTGAGGTTTTCACTATGACTTTAATTTGTACTTACTTGGTGATTAAGGAGTTTGAGCATCTCTTCATATATTTATTGAACTTTTGAATTTTATCATTTTGTAAAATGCCTCCTTGTCTTTTGCTCATTTTTTCTGTTGGATTGACTGTCTTTTTCTTATTTCTGTCTCAGCTGTTCTTGGTCCTTCGTAAGTCCAAATACGTTTTAGAACCAACTTGGAAATGTTCACACACAGACACACGCAAAAGCTATTGCGATTTTGTTTGAGAGTGCGTTGAATCTATAGGTCAATTTGAGGAGAATTGGTACTTTTACAGTATTAAGTCTTCTGGTTCATGTTTATGGGATATCTTGTTATCTAGATTTTCTTCAGTTTCCCTCAGTAAGGTTACAGTTTCTTTGCAGAGTCCTTGTGCATCTTTTGTTAGGTTTATTTCTAGGTATTTGATAGTTTTAATTCCGTTGTAAATGGGACTTTAAAAAAAATCCGTTTTCGAACTTGGTTGTTGACATATGGAAATACACTTAGTTTTTTTATATTCGACCTTGTATTCAGTTACCTTGCTTAATTAGGTCAATAGGTCTAATATTTATCTGTGGAGTCTTCTGAATTTTCTAAGGATACTAATGTAATCTGTGAATGACAGTTTTGTTTCTTCTCCGATTCTTATACTTTTTTTTTCTTTTTTGTCCTTACCTATCTGGCTTTCTTTCATGGAATCTTGTTCCATTGTGTGCTTTGTTATCTCTGATTGTGTACTACAGATTGCATTTGGAAAGTTATTTGGAAGGCCTAGGAGGATTATATTTTTCTCCATAAGGTTGTCATTTATTTCATCCATGGATCTCGGGACAGTGTTAGTCTAGGATAATTTTTAATTAAATGCAGAATCTGAGGTCTCTGACCCACTAGATGATTGGAAATTGGACTATAGATCCTTATGACAGTTAATAAACTTCTGGTTCAACTCCACATAAGTTCTTCAGGGTCCTAGAGAGTAGGAGATAGGTTATCCACTTTTGACTGAGTCTCTTTGAAGCTGCTTTCTGTGAATAAGCAAATATAAAAGTGGGCTTTAAATGACAGGCCTTGACTGTTGGCCTGGCAGTTCCTAGGTAACCTATGAGACCTTCGATGCAGATGGTTTGGTCTAAATTACCTAGTTCACATTAACTGAAATTTAAGGTTTTTTTTTTTAATGATTCCATTGAGTTTTTAATTTCTGTTCCTGAGTTTTTTATGTTTCTAGAAGTTCTTGTTTCCTTCCCCTTCCCTTTAAAATTTTTTTTCTTAAATAACTTTTTGTGATTTTCCATTCATACAGCTATCATCGCACTTGTCTTTTATTTCTTTACGCACCTTTATGCTTTGAGTCTTTTGTTTTTGCTCATGAAGGGATGTATTATTGTGTGCCTTGTTATATAAAATGCAGTGTGTTTGACATTATATTTAAAAGTATTTGTAGGAACCCTTTGAGGCAGGCTGTGAATGTACTTTTCTTTGAGTGGATTTGAGTTTGCTTCTGCCAGGTGTTTGGGGCATTTGAATTAGAGAACCACCTTAAAACAAGTTCAAGGTTCCGTATTTTTCTAACGACCCGTACTGCATTTGAGCAGTAGGGTCTCAAATGAAGTGAAGTTAGATACCTTACTTCATGTGGGCCCGACTCTGTGTATTTAGTCTTCTGCACTTTAAAGAAGATGCTTTAAAATTTTTTATCAGTGTTTCTTCTGTGATTCTGGTGAGAAGTTGATCTGAATATAACCTGCTTTATTGAAACATCAAATTCCACTGTAATTATTTAACTGAGTACTTGTTGGACATTTAGTTTTTATTATTATTATCATAAATAATGTTGCGATGAAGAAAAATTGTTCTTATTTATTTGTCCTGTTGTTTACTTAAGATTAATCCTGGAAGTAAAACTGTTGGAGTCTGTGTGTTTTAAGGCTTTTTGATATGTTCTGTCAAAGGGACCTTTGGAGAGACTGTCCCAACATTGTGTATTCACTTGTGGATTACTAGTCTTTATGTCCTACTGCCGAGGGATTTATTGAGAGTAACCTAGATGTCAGGTGATGTAAATATCTCCATCAGTTTGTCATTTGTAATTCATATCTATTTACAGATCTTTTATTTTACTGTATAGAAGTTTAAAATTTTTATCTAGTTAGAGCTATTTTTTCTTTTTAAAGCCATAATTAGTCTGAGATAATAGATTTCTAGTTGTTCCTAGCAAAACTAATGTTTTAAGTTTGGAGTTATTTTTTGTGTCTAGAGAGTTGAGAAATAGTTAAATCACTCTTACCTGCAAATAGATATTTTAATAAATTAACATAACTCTTGAATTGGAATAATGCTCATTTTTAGTCTATATGAGTTTTTATTATAATTCTTTTCCTTTTGTATTATAATAATTTTTGTTTCTGTACTACTGTTCTTTTGTTATATGTTCTCAGAAATTGGCAGAGTGGAAATGTGAAAGTATATTGAATTTAAATTTTCTTCCTTATTCTGGCTTTATTAATGATAATAGTGATTTAGTAATCATGTTAGGAATGATTGGAGATATCAGAGTTTAAAAAATTCTATGAAAATATAGAATCTTCACTAGAATAGGAAAGTATTTTATTGAAATGAAAGAAGACTTAATTTCTTAAGCGGTATAAAATATGTTTTTTTAGATAAGAGATGAAGAGAAGGCTCTTCGAGAAAAGGAGATTATTGCTTCATCACCCAGTTTAAGCGCGACTAAATGGGAGTTGGAGTCAGTTTATAAGGTATGTAAACTTTTAGAATACTTCCTAGGTTTTTAAAAATATATTACATAGAAGTTTATATACATATTTAATTAACCTATTTGTATAGCCTCTTGTCACCACAGCCTCTCTCTCCCTCTCCTGCAGATTTCTTCTTTACCCAAATAAGGGTGCGCCAACATTCTGTGTTGGGCTTTGCTTCTACACAGACACCCCTCTAATCTTGCTTGGGTTCTGACCCCCTATCGCAGGCCATTCTCTAAAAGAAATTCTCTCCTCACAATGCTTAAGCTTTATACTGCATGCTGAGCTGCCCCCTGCAAGCATATCCTATCACTCACTTGGCTCAGCACCTGTCTCTGGGTCACAGCCCTGCATGAAAGTCTTTGTTGTCATTGGGCTCTGATACCATTCTTGGACTTTGTCCCCACGTGGACGCTGCCCCATGCCACTTGGGCTCTGACTCTGTCTGCCTACTTGCTCTCCCACGGGAAAACCTTCTTTCACCTACCTAGGTTCCAGCCTGCACTGAGCTGCCCCTGCTGTCCCCTGCCCCTTAGCACAGACACTGCTTTGTGTGAACCCACTGAGTGGTTCTTGGACTAAATAGCTCCAGAAGGGGAAGACAGGATAGCTGAGATTCATTTGAGCTTTTATAGCTGCAACACCACAATTTCCTTTGAAAGAATGTACTCATTATTATTGGTGAGTGCCAGGAGTTTAAAATCCTGCCTCCACTTTAACTCCCCATTTTGGCTTTCTGTTTCTACCAGTTAGGCCATCATACAGTAAGCCTTCCAAACCTAGAGTGTCGGAATCCAATATTTATTCCTCCTACACCACACATTTCCTATTACTCTGCCTTCACATCATCTTTTGCTTCTGCTTGGGCATTTTTATTTCCACTGTGACCACCCTGATAAGTGAGAATCATGGAATAGTGGAGCTAAAGAATCCCTAAGGGCCATATAGACCATCTCTTCTTCCTCTTTCCTGGTTTTATAGGTCTGGCTGCTGAGGTTTAGAAACATTTATTAAGTGTACTGAAATCATAAGTCTAATAAGTAACAAATTTTGGACTAGAACTCATGTTTCCAAACTTCTATCTCCTTTTCTTGCCTAGATTATTGACTTAAATTCTCTTACCCCTCCTCTGATACATCCTGTGTGAAGTACTTGTTTGGTGCAGCGTTACACATGGACTACCCTGTAGAAATGTTCGACTTCCATATGTATCTTATCTTATTTTCTTAACTAAGTGGTGACCTCCTTCAGGACAAAGACAGTGTCATAGTCATAGAAATCTGTAAATTGAGGAAAAAAATGTTAAAAATCACACAATCTATTGTGTGATGTCATTGGATGTATTGAAGAATGACAGACATACAGAGTCCCTAAAAGTTGAGCGAATAGGCAATTTAGGGACCTTTTTTTAACCTGATTTTTCACCTCACTTTTAAAAAGGGAAACTTTTTGGAAATTAAGGATGATTTTCTCAGTTCACTATTATATTCTGCTGATATCTTAAAATTTTAGTATAGTCCATAGGACTTTAAAAATGTGTGTAGAATAGAATTAGTTTTATTTTTTAATATTTAGTGGCAAATAATAGCAAAACTAAATGCTTGTTATTTCTATTTCTTAGTGTTGAAATTAGCTTTTGCATTGTATTTCTCTAGAGAAGGAATGGAAACATAGATGAAGAAGTTTATATTACTTGCTAGTAATTTTCAGCACCAAACATGTTGTACACACATTAGGATTTTACTTGATGCAGAATAAAATGTGGAGGATATTATATGAGAGGAATGCAGTGTGCTCAGAGGGCTTGAGTTGGGAGTTTGAAATCCTGAGGTTTATAATTTGTAAATTCATGAGTTAAGTAAAAATAAAGCATTCTGACTTGGGTTATAATTATTTTTCAAAACATCTACTCTGAAATGAACACATTTTTGGACTGCCACTTCTTCGTAATGCTAATTGTTCAGTTTTAAGGAGTATAAATTGATTCCCACTACCCCCCCCCCCCCTTTTTTTGTCCTGCTGGGATTAATGAATTTCTCATAGGAAGAATTTTATTTGGATTTAATACATATGAAGATTTAGGAGAATTTCAAAATGACAGATACTGCTTATTTTCCCTGTTTCACTCTGAATTCAGATCCCTTTTGCTGATGCTTTGGATTTGTTCCGAGGAAGGAAAGTCTATTTGGAAGATGGCTTTGCTTATGTACCACTTAAGGACATTGTGGCAATTGTCCTGAACGAATTTAGAACCAAACTGTCCAAGGCTTTGGCAGTAAGTATTTTTTACCACATTTCCATAGTCACTTTATTTCCACATGTTCACATTTTCATTTATATACCCTTAGTAGTTTTGTTCTTTACTTCTTAAGAAATGAGTTAATTTTCATAGTAAAATTCAAATTGCTTATGATGTTGTATTGGTAATTCTAGAACTGTTAGGTTTTTGTTACTATTCATAGTTTCTTATTTTTTTCTTTCTCTTAGTAAATACTAATGGTGAGTTGATTAATTTTGTGAGTGGCCGCTGTGGGTTTCTTCAAGGTTGTGTCTTTTTGTTCAGAGATGGATTTCATATCCAGACCTGCATAATTAGAGTGTTCTGTGGTGGATGTAACCCTTGGGTTTCTGTTCTGAATTGATATTTACTGTCAGTAGAGGGCAAAGTCTAGTTCTTTTTATGCTTTTTAAAGCTATACTGATTATAGTACATGCATCGGCCAACTTTTCCTTTTAAGTTAAGAATTACGGTATTTTTTGGTATAAGTAATTTTTATTACTGACTTTCCTGGGTTACCTAAATATATATAATTCAGCTATATTGGTATTTGGGAAGACTAAAATGTTAATTCTGGTTTTATTAAATAAGGCAGTTTATGAAAATATCTATAGCATAATAGATGTTTAATAACTTAATATTCTCTCTCTCTAATCCTATTTTTTTTTTTTTTAATCCTCAGTAAAGTTGATCTTTTTAAATAGTTTCCTTATTTGTCTATGACTTTCTCTGGACCATAATCTATTTACAGATGAAGATAGCGTTTTTCACTACTGTGAATCTCTGTAGCCGACACTGATGTTTGTCTATCGGTTGGCCATTCTCCTTGTTTTATTTTTATTAATTTTGTTCACCTATTTTCTCTCTGTTGACATTTTAGACAGCACTTCTTTATGTGAAACAGCCACATACTTTTCAGGACATTGGGCATCTCCATCTCTCATCCACTGAATGCCAATAGTGGCCCCCAGTCCCCATGACAACCAAAAATATCACCCTTTATTTTTGAAAGCTTCTGGAGCGTTGGGACCATCCTTGGGTTGATCATAGTGGTTTTCTCCACCTTTCCAAATTGTTGGTCTATGCATGTGATTCAATGGAATTCTGGCTGAAAATATGAGAAATTGGGGGCTTCTGAAAAAGAGCTTTCCTTGCTAATGAAAATGGGCACATGTATATGTGCTAGTCAGTTTGTCTCCCTAGTTAGTAGTCTAATGTACAAAGAGGGATATGTGGTAGATTTTTGCAAATTTTATTTTTTTCTATTTTTGGGCAGAAAATGAGAGATAACAGTATACTGAAATTAAAGACAAAACGAAATTCTTAAGTTAGTAATAAATTCATTTTTTCAGCAAATTGCACTTAAACTTTATACTTTGTTGAGAAAAAATGCAGCATATAAACTTTGAATTCTTTTTTCTTTCCTCCTGTTCATTCTTTCCCCCCTCCAACATACTTTAAGAAATTTAAAAATAACTTTTTATAATTTCAAAATAATCACAAACTTACAGAAAAGTTGCAGGTAAAAACAATGTTTTCCACAAACCATTTGAGAATAAGTTCCCAACCTGATGTGTCATCACCCCAATACTTTAGTGTGTAATACCTGCAAAGACATCCTCCGCCGTAACCACAATTTAACTGTCAAAATAAGGAAGGAAGCATCAGGACATGATTACTGTCTATTCCTCAGATCCTGCTCCAATTTCACCAGTTGTCTCAATTGTCTCAATATGTCCTTTATTTGTCCTAAATCACATGTGTTATTTAGTTATTATGCCTTTTTAGTCTCCTTCAGTCTGGAACAGGTTCTTAGTTTCTCCTTGACTTTCATGACTTTGTTACTGTTTAAGATTCCAGGCTAGTTATTTTGTAAACTATCTCTCAATTTGGGTTTGTCTTATGTTTCTGCATGGTTAGATGCAAGTTGTACATCTTGAGCAGGAATGTCATAGGGTATATATTCTTTTCATTGCATCCAGTCAGGTGACACATGACTTTCATTCATCTCACTTCTGATTGACTTTATTTAACAGTTTATTTACCCATTCTGTTGTTGATATGCATTGAATTTATTTTTCTTTCTTGTGGTTATTACTAATACCGATGCCCTGAACATTCTAGGACATCTTTGGCAAACACGTTTCTTTCAGTTCTATGTCCAGGATTGGAATTGCAGGGTAAAGGATAATCTATATTGTGCTTTAGTGAATTCAGACTTACCGAATTTGTCTTGATTTCCACTGGGTTGTGGAGCGCTCTGGTCTCAGTGTCTTTGGATTTGATGGAAGAGGGCCAGTGAGTTGCTGCTTCAGACAGTGCTCAGCTTTCTCCTGGGTGGGTCAGGGCCAAGTTCGTTTGAGAGGTTGTTCAGAGAACCCTTTGCCTTACCACACAGGAGATTGGGTGGAGTGTATTGCCTGGCAACTTGTTCTGATAGCTGTGGGAGGGAGTGGGAATGAAGAGAGGATATTTCTTATACAGCTATGGTGAAGGAGAAATCTAAACCTAATGCTATGGTCTCTTTATTACTGTCTTTTCCAGTGAAGAAAATTTTGACCTTGGAGTATGTAATTGAAAAATTTCAATCTTATTAATGGAAATATTCTTGTAGAATGAGAAACATTGCTGTAAAGATGAAAAAAAAGTATTTTAATTACTGGTAGAAAAAGAAATAAATGATGCTGCAGGAAGTCCAAGTTGATAGAAGAGATTTTTTTTTCTGTGTGTTTGTTTTTCAGTTACAGTTGACTTTCAATATTATAGTAGTTTCAGGTGTATAACATAGCAGTTAGACATGTATATAATTTATGAAGCGATCCCCTGATAAGTCTAGTACCCACCTGGCCTCATACATCGTGATTACAATATTATTGACTATATTCCCTGTGCTATACTTTATATCCCTGTGGCTAACTCTTCTGTAACTACCAATTTGCACTTCTTAATCCCTTTACCTTTTTCACCCAGCTCCCCAAGCCCCCTTCCATCAGGCAACCATCATTTGTCCTCTGTATCTATCAAGTCTGTTGCAGTTTTGTTTGTTTGTTGTTTAGATTCCATATATGGTGGAATCATATGGCATTTGTCTTCATCTGACTTAGTTCACTTAGCATAATACCCTCTAGGTTCATTCATATTGTCCCACATGGTAAGATTTCAGTCTTTTTTTCTTTAGGCCAAATAATATTCCATCATGTGTATGTATTCCATCTTCTTTATCCAGTCGTCTATTGATAGGCACTTAGATTGCTTCCATATTTGGCTGTTGTAAAAGTGTTGCATTGAACATAGGGGTGCATATGTCATTTCGAATTAGTGTTGTGGATTTCTTCAGATAAATACCCAGAAGTGGAATTGCCAGGTCGTAAGGTAGTTCTATTTTTAGGTTTTTGAGGAACCTTTATACTGTTTTCCATAGTAGCTGTACAAATTTGGGATCCCACCAACAGTGCATAAAGGTTCCCTTTTCTCCACATCCTCGCTTATTGTTTGTTGATTTATTGATGATAGCCATTCCAATAGATATGAGGCAATAAGTCATTTTAATTTGCATTTTTCTGATAATTAGTGATGTTGGGCATCTTTTCATATGTCTAGTGGCCATCTGTATGTCCTCTTTGGAGAAATATCTATTCAGGTCCTCTGCCCTTTTATTAATTGGATCGTTTGTTTGTTTTTTTGGTGTTAAGTCATAAAATTTGGGTGTTACACCTTATTGGTTGTGTCATTGGTAAATATCTTCTCCCAATTGCTAGGTTGTCTTTTTGTTTTGTTGATGGCTTCCTTTGCTGTGCAAAAACTTTGATAGAGGAGTCTTATCTCAGGTGATATTTGAATTGTGATTTTTATGATAATGTAACCAAAATGACTTTTGAACATGCTCTAGGACTAGTGAAAGGTGGTCATTACCTTCTTATTTGATAAGAACTCTTTTCTTATCCTACTGATCCTTTGAGACTCAGTTGTGGCCACACTTCCTCCTGGAAGCCTCCTAAAAGCCTCAGGATTTTGCTAAATATATCTCCTTTGTGCTCTCAGAACACTCTGCACATTACCAAATTATGATAAAATTATTCTGATTATGTGTTTATCTCCTCAACTAAAATGTAAGCTCTTTGAGAGTAGTTATAATTTTCTCTCTAGTGTAGCATCTAGCACACAGGGCAGTGCTTAGTAAAAGTTTGTTGAACCGATAGATAATAATAATAACTTCTACTTGTCCATAGTTTACTATTTATGTATTATCTCATTTGATCTTCCCCACTAGCCTCTAAGATAGACAAGGATTACAATCTGCATTTTACAGATGAGGGAAATGCAGCTCTGAGAAGCTAAGTAATTTGTCCAAGGTTATGTCGGCTATTAATTGCTGGAGCCATAACTGGATCTCAGGTTTTTCCAGTTGTAATTCTTAGGCTCTTTTGATGATAACTGTTTCTTTGTAAGTTGTATTATCAGGGGATTTAAATCTTCAAACTTTGAGAAAATATTGGAAAGTAATTATATTAGGGTCCATTACAGAGCAGGCAAAAAGGGTGAATTTGTAGCTGAGATGCAATAAATGGGTAACCGGTAATGGAAAGGAGTGAGGGAAAGATATATTTCTTTGCTTTACATAACAATTTTAGAAGCTTTGGCCAGTCCTTTCAATTAATGATTTATTTTTTAAATAACTTTTTGTTCCCCCACATATTACTTTGGGTATGAGGGACACAGTATTTAACAAGATGGATGAAATTTCTTTTTTTATAGCGCTTATATTCTAGTGGAAGATAGACAATTAGTAAAGAAATCAACAATAACAATATCATATATATGTAGGAGCTAGATGAACACATATAGAGGAAGGTGTATTCCAGGCAGGTGAGGTCACTAAGGCAAAGTCTCTGAGGAGGGAATCTTGGCAGTTTTGCAGAATTAAGAAGGCCGGTGTAGCTGAAGTGTAGTGAGCTAGCAGACAGTGGGACAAAATGAGACTGCAATGGCCAGATAGAGGACTTTAAATAAACAAACGAGCATGAACAGTTTGATTTTTAGCCTAATGTAGTCGAAAGCCATTAGATGGTTTAGAGTAAGGGAGTGATAAGATTTATATTTTAAATTACTGTGGCTTCTGCTCGAAAACCACTTCGGAAGGTTTAGAAAGAATGGAAGCAGGAAGGCTAGTGTGTAAGTTTATCACATTAATCTAGGTGGTGATTTGAAATAAGGTGGTTGTGAGGGTAACAAGTGAGAGAAGTCAGCGAATTTCAGTTATGTTTTTGAAGAATTATTGACTTGACAGACTGGGTGTGAGAGAAAAAGAGGAATCAGTATGATAATAATGATAGTTTAAACTCAGTGACAATTTAATATTCGCCAGATGTTCTTCTAACTGCTTTACATGAATTAACACATTTAATTTTCATAGTCACCCTATCCGGGGGTGGGAGGTGGTTGCCATTATTACCCTCCAAAGCTTATAATTATAATATCTTTGCACAGGTATTGAGGAGCAGAGGCAGGATTTGAATTCATCCATGCAATCTGGCTTCAGAGTCTGTACTCCAGACAACTTTGTTACACTGCCTAGATTTTAGCCTGAATAACTGATTAGAAGTATGTCTTTTATCATGATGCTGAAGACTGAGAGAGAAGTACATAAAATCAAGAGCTCTGTTTTGACCGTGGTAAGCAGGAGGTGCTTATTAGCCATCCCAATGGAGATAGCAAGTATGAAGTTGGATTTAGAAATCTGGATTTCTGGGTGAAGCCATGAGACTGAATGAGGTCACACAGGCAGAGTGATATGTGAGTGGAGAAGAGAGGAGGGCCCACAACTGAGCTGGAGCTTTCACACACTCCACTCTCATGCAGCAGTGGAACATGCTTTGTTCATTGTTTAAAGCTTCTTAAATTGTAGCTGAGTTTCTTTAAGGCATATTCTCTTTTTTCTCACTTGGTATCACTAATTTCACTTTCTGTTTGTAAGACTCATCGTTAGAAGGTGCTGGTAAAACTTTAAAACCCAGACCTTCAGAAAATATATTTCCACACTTTAATTTAGATGTCACAAGAAGGACTTTGAGAGGTTCCTAAGGAAGTAATTGACAAGGCAAGTAAGCAGCTCTTTCTGAGAGTTGCAGAGAAAAGTAAGGATTTTTTTTTTTTTGAATAGGATTTCATTTTTCACATTTTTAGAATAGCAGTTGAGTCTATGATTCACCAAATATTTGTTGCTCTGGAAAATTATTTTTCGTAGGTACTTAATCAAGTAATTTCTAAAGAACTTGGACTCCTCTTAAATCTTTTATCCTCTTTTTAAAAGTGGTATTCAGTTTAGTTCCTTAAGCTATGGTTAAATATAATTCATTTTCTTGAATGGTTACTTACTTTGAAATTGTACAAGAATTTTCCTTTGTCTTATTTGTGTCTAGCTAGTTGATTTCCTTGGATTTTGGATTGGTTATTATGTCTTTTCTAATAGTGCTTCCTGCTTATTTAATTCTATTTTTAAGTGGTTGCAATGAACCAGTCAGTGTTGTAGCTAATTCATCAGTATGCAAGTTGTGGATACCATACCTTTGTCCTCACCTTTATTATAAGGCTCCAGGTACCATTTTTCCTTCATGGTACTGATATGTAGGAAACAAAACATTGCCGTTGAAACCCATGAAACAGAAAGAAATCACTCATTTTGAGGGAAAAATAAACATGCCCTTGATAATGTCCAGTTTATGATTTGTTGTCCATTCTGCAAACATTTTATTAACATCTCAGGTTTACAGCACAGTGCCTAGGTGGTATGAGGAATGGAAAATTTATGAGATCTCTGATCCTCAAGAACCCTCTTGTCTATTAGGGGGAGCTAAGATGTGTATATAAAGGACTCAGTGACTAGGTAGAAAGTGGGATGTCCTGAGAGTTGTATCACTTGAGCTCAGGGAATTTAGAGAAAAGATAGGCTTGAAATTAGCTTTAAAAGATTTGGCTGTAGGGAGATGAACAGCTTGCAGAGAGCAGTAAAGGTAAATGGTTAGGTGCTGGAAAGCTTGGACTATTGGAGATGTGTTTTAGGAACAGGAATGCGAGACAGCTGTTTGAGAGAGAAATTGATTTTGATGTTGGACCTGTTGAGTTTTTTGGATTAATAAAACATTCTGGTAAACATGGGGTAAAACTCAGAAGATTGCTTAGAGATTCAGACATAGATTTGGGAGTCATCCACTTTGTTGTGAAATTTGAAGCCAAACTAGTAGATGCAGTTTCAGAGGAGTGAAGAATAAATGGAGAAGTGGATCAAATACCAAACTGACTATTTCAAGGTTGGGTGTAGGGATCAGACAGGGGCAATGAGTTGAATACTACAAATGAACAAATCATTACAAGTGAGTGTTGGCATCATTCTCCATTTGTATTTCATTTTAGGAAATGAGGCTTGTGGCATCATTCACAGAATAGGATTGAATAAAAGTTACTTTCTTGTTTTAGTGAAATATTATAGGTTTTTGATAGAACAGCTTTCATTCATTGAAAAAATCAGTCATGTATTCAAAAGTGCTTCAAAAATTTCATAGTGCTATATATTTATATTTTAGGTGTTCATTTGAAGGGGCTAGTTGATGTGAAGAATAGTATTTTAAGAGGTTTTGATTTTTCTTCTTATTTCTATAGTGTTTAGTATAGTTCTTCATTTTGTGTTTATGGAAATTATTGGCGGTAAGAATTTTAATGATTCACTTATCTCAAGTTGTTTACTTTCTAGTTGCCAGCAAATGTTAGCAGCATGTAGATACAGAATTTTTAGAGCAGGAAAGGATTTTAGAGTTGTGTTAATCATTTATGTGTTATCTTGCTTTCCTTCTTGGCAACTGGAATGCATGCTCAAGGTTTCTAGATATCAGTGGACATGCTTGTTTGTACTATTATGTATGATAGGGCTTATTAGCTTTCTTTATAACAAGCTCTCAGTAGAACTTATTGAGTTGAATTCAGTAACTTTGAGTAACAGTCAAGCCTGGGTCCTTTACTATTGGTCTCGCATAACTCAAGTTCAGTGCCCTTTTTAATAACAGTAGTTCCTTGCCTCTCCCCAGGCGCAGTAAAATAGCTTTGTCCCCCTACTGCTTTTTCTGATTTTCCTTCCCTATAGTGGTGTTTCCATGACGTGTTTTAAATTTAGGGTTCTCCAGGGTAGGAATTGCGCCGTGTTCAAGTTCATTATCTCTGATGGCTAGTACAGTGCCTTGAGAAGAATAGGTACTCAGGGTGTGATGTATTATCTTGTGAGAGCTGCATGTTTGTTGTATTCTCCATATTTGTTGAGAAAACTAAGGTTAAACAGGGTTGCACTTCAGCCTACTGTTTATAAAAGAGTGAAGTACCTGATAATGTGTGTGAAGTGCTGTACAAGCACATTTCTGAAATCTCAATTGCAAATATTTATTATCTCAAAATACTTCTGAAGAGCTGGTACAGTTGGCTGCAGTAGTTAAATTGTTGCCCTTTTGACAGTTTTTCTCTGGATCCTGTAAAGTGCAAGTTTTATAATTTGTTTAGAAACTTATGAAGCAGTATAAACAAAGTTTAAACTCTAGCTGCTTAGAGAATAGCAGCTTCATTCTTCATGGTCGAACTAATTTTCCAGAGTAATTCCTAGGTCACTTTTTTTGTGGTCACCTTTGTGTCCGCTGCACATGCCTCTCTCCCACCCCCCATTATAAAAAAGATAAGATTCCTCTATACTCCTTTGTAAACACATCTATTCTTCAGATCATTTATCATATTTAAGAATTATATTTACTTGTTTTAAAGCCTCAGCCTAGATTGGCTAGAAAATACTTTTAGTATTTTTACATGTTATTTATAGTTTATTTTTTTTCCCACTGAACTGTATTGCTTTCATTGACACTGGAGTACACCAAAACACAGATTTTTTTTTCCTATTACTTACTTATGGTGAGAAAATATCAGCAGGTTCAGTTGCTAGGAAACACCTGAATACCGAA
Source organism: Rousettus aegyptiacus (assembly GCF_014176215.1). Lineage (NCBI taxonomy): Eukaryota > Metazoa > Chordata > Mammalia > Chiroptera > Pteropodidae > Rousettus > Rousettus aegyptiacus. The sequence continues at coordinate 110,668,290 of NW_023416284.1, forward strand.
AAGTCTTTTTTTTTTTGGTACTTGTAAATTCAATTCTTTGACAGTTCTACTCTCATAGAGCACAAATTTATTCAGTCACTACAAAGAAAGATGCATCACCTGTTAGTTTTCCAATTTAAAAATTTTGCACAGGGGGACCTAGGGATACAGAAAATGTTACCAGATTGATTAAGTGTTGAGAGTGTAATTTTTAACAGTGACTAGACATTGAAAAGTAACGATTATGTATATGTCTTTGAGTTTCAGTTTTCTTAAAGTTTTCTGATTCATCAATAGTGAGAAAAAGAGTGAGAACAAGAGGGACACACACACACACACACACACACACACACACGATAAAGAGGAAATTAAACCCAAATAAAATATTGTGCTTATTAAACCAACTCCGTCTCATAGAAATAGGACTGGCCACATCCAATATTAAGTCACCCCTGTTTGCTCTTTTACCTACAACACTTAATAATTATGTGCCAGAGAAATAATGCATATTAAAAAAAAAGTGGTTATAATCAGTTTGGCTTTTCTTTATAATGAATTCTCATATAGGAAAAGATGTTTATTCAAGTTGAATTCAGGAACTTTGAGTATTCACTATGTTTCAGGTAAAAATACTGGGGACACGAGTATACGACTAAGCTTTCAGGGTGCTCAGAATGTGTAAGAGGGGGCAGCAATGGGGAAATGATGCAATCGGTCATCATACGGTATAGTCAATAAAAGAGAAGTGTTGTACTGGATCCAGAGGTAGCATAGCAAAGAGAGTGATGAACTTAGTCTGGAGATCATAGAAAGAGCTTCGAAGATGTCAGCTCTGAGCTGATAACAAGCCCTGTCATTTCTTTTCTTGCCTGCTCTGTCTAGGCAAGGTGAGTACTATCTACATACCAACTCTCTAATTCTTTACTTTCAAATTTCACTGCTTGTCTATTTAATTGCACATATTTATTTGAGGAACTTGTCACAGAGTGCAGAATTCATCTGATTTATAGGCATTGTGAATTTTGTCTCAGAAATAAAACTTATTAAGGCTTTGTGTCTTTATCAGAGTGACACAGAACCCTGTGACCTGAAGTAGGCAGCATATATATTAAAATTAGAGTGGCTCATACAATGGTATCTGAAATGTTCTAGGACAGCGGTCCCCAACCTTTTTGGCACAAGTGACCGGTGCTCCTATGAGAATCTAATGCCTGATGATCTGAGGTGGAGCTGAGGTGGTGATGCTAGCTCTGGGGAGTGGATGCAAATACAGGTGAAGCTTCTTCACTGGCTAGCCCACCACCCACCTCCTGCTGTGCGGCCTGGTTCCTAACAGGCCATGGATCGGTACCACTCGTGTTCCAGGGGACCCCTATTCTAGGAGAGTAATGTGTAAGTTCAAAACAAAAATAAAAATAACAAATGAAAATTGTCCTAGAATTGGTAGAAATAATAGCAGATACTAGAAATAATCAAAGAATGATGGAATTGAGTATAACTAAATGAACCGATTTGATTTTCCCCTAGATTTTTAAAAAGGCACTAATATTAGAAGTAAATGTTTTATGAGGCTCTTGCTATTTGTATAAAATTCTTCATTTTTAAAATAATTTTATTCTTTTAGGATATGTTTTAAAACATGACATTAGGTGAGTTTGTGTTTTCATGCCTACATTTTTAATTAGAAACCTGCATAGAGTTATGAGACTTTAGTAATATGGAACATAGTTAAGCTCTGGTTTTAAAAAAATACGGTTGTCCTTTGTGAAACTTTGATTTTGTCCATATACAAATTACATTTTGTTGAGTTGCAAAATAGATGAACAGTGTCAATGAACTTACTAAATTGAGGTATGAGTGGAGTAATGATCTAGAAAATAGAGAACTGAAACTGGAAGAAGATAGAGAAGACATATTTCTTTTTCATATATTCGAAAACAAGAACAGCAGGCAAGATTGGTAACCAGAATGTTAGCTTCTATAACTGTCCCATCAAAAATTCCACAGTTGTCACATCGACTATTAAAGACTAAAATAATGGAAAGAAGATGAAATAATGTTCAATCTTTGAGGAAAAAACAAACTAATATAGCTTTGGATTTTGTCAGGACAGCAATAATCCCAAAGAAAGAGAATAACAATTTGCATTTATAGTCTTTTTTTTCTCCAAGTAGCTTACATCTTTGTAAGTACATTCTCATTAATCCTTAGGTCTACTTTTGAGTTTTATTTAAAATATTAAGAAGGAAATCATCTCTGCTTCTTGAGGATGGCTGAAAAAAAAAATGACATGTTCTAAGCCATAGAAATTATTATTTTTTACCTTGATAGATGCAATGTTTTATGTGCTTCTACTCTCATTCCTTAACACTTGGCTAAGGAGTTTTTCCTTCAGCCAATGTAGATTAATTGTATATTGTGGGTTAGGCCTGAGGCAGGACACACACACACTCACACACACGCACGCACGCACACAACACACAGACACACACACACACACACACACACACACAGAGGGAGGGGGAGGGAGAGGGAGAAGGAGAATAAATTCGAAACTGTATTTCCCCCTTTAGTTTCATGGGTGTCGAATCATTCTTCTTAGGTTAAGAACCTCTGAACTTTACCAATTTTATCTGGAGTACTGCTCTGTTGAGTGATGGTGGTTGTGGTAGTGGTGATGGAGGCAGGTCTCAAAACATTTTTAAAGCACTTAGCATATTCCAGGCACTATTAAATTTATATATGAATTGCTGATTTAGTCCTGTCAGTAACACTATAAGGTGGTTTTTAACATGAATTTTACAGATGAGGAGACAGGCTTTGAAAGGTTAAGTAACTTACCTGAGATCACAATACTGGTTGCTGAACCAAATCCTAGGCCAGCACACTGAAATCTGTGGTTTCTCTGCTTGTGATCTTTAATGATGTCTCCCTCCTTGTAGGAAGCAGCACAAATACGATTCTCTCCCCCCCCCCTTTTTTTTTTTAAGATTAGTGTTGATAAACATCAATGTATTAATCAGCTCCTTACTCCATAGCCAAGGTAGAATTGGGGAATTTTATCAGTTACAAATACCTTAAATAAGTAGTTTAAACTATTTATCTAAAGAAAGCAGGGGTTATTTTTCTGACCCAACTTGAGATAGATGTTTGCTCACTAAACTGAAGTGACTCAACAGTGTGTCTTTTAAATCCACTAACTTTCCTTCCTGATTATTACCTCTGGGTTGCAGGATATATGGCTGTTTAGCTCCAGTTATGTCTTCTTGAGGAAGATCAGCTGCATCTGCTCTTCATCAGGGGAGCAAATGCTTTCTCAGAACTCTTATCCCCTACTACTCTTTCCTGGCAAAATGCTGTTTATTTCTCTTTGACTTGAATCTGTGTCCCTCTCTTTTATTTGGGAGAGCAAATATTTTATTTTTTTCATTCACTTTTGGTTGAGGCAGGCAAGGGATTTGGTGACTGAGGAGCAAACCTGCATGTTTGCTGCAAGATCGATCAGCTCTTCTGAATTTAGGTGAGATGAAATGCACTTACATGCAGGCGGGTTGGAAGAGGACTTTCTTAATGTGTACCTGGTGGGCATGAGCTGTATTGCATTGTGAATGGTAGTACTAGGAGGTGATAGTATTGCTGATGAGTTAATGGAACATATCTTCATCTTCAGCTAAATGGGCTCTTGATCTTTTGCAAGTAGTGAGGAAAGGAGAGAATTTGGTGAAAAGGAGCTTGCAATTTATTTTTGAGAGAAACTGGATTGAGAGAAACTAAAACAAAAATGTGTGGAATCCACATGAGACTTATATGTATTGGAGCTCAGTAATAAGTAACTAGCCAGTCTTTTTTTCTGTTTTTAGTAGGTGTTTTTGAAATGATCACATTGACTTTATTCTTATAACTTGGATTACTAAATCCAGATTGATTACTCATTTGATTGATGGAGTGATAGTAGTCACACTCTCCAGATACTCCCAGGAATGGCTTGTCTGTGATCCTTCCTGCTCTCTTGTCCCAAGTTACCCCATATTGCTATAGCAGGTTGCAAGGGGAGGTGGAAAAACACCCTCTCTGATACAAATTAGAGTTCTCTGAGTTTGCGTACCACTGTAAAGGAAAGGTCTGCAGACAGTGGAAAATGTTGCAACAAATACAAAGTTATTGTCATCCATTCTGTTGGGATTGGGTGCCTGGCAGGTGACAAGGTAGCCCTTGTCTATATAACACACATTTAGTAGCTCCTCACTTAATAGGATTCTGTCATACTAGATTGCTCTATTGACTGAGGTCCCTTAATTCATTGTTATTTTAGAACAGGGACTTTGGGGGGCTGGGGGTGGGGGGTGGAGAGAGGGGGGGGGGGAGAGAGAGAGAGAGAGAGAGAGAGAGAGAGAGAGAGTGTGTGTGTGTGTGTGTGTGTGTGTGACAAAATATGATGTATTTTATACCAGCTTAATCTTGGATGCAAACACTTCAGTAGATATTCTTACTGCTTAAACCTATTGCAGTTAAACTCATTCCCACTTTCTCTATGCATCCTACAACCTACTCACACCATGTTTTATATTTCATATACTCATTACTTACATAACTCCATGATCTTTCAACTCAATGTCTTGTGTCTTAGCTTATTCATATTTTTTCTCTTTTTTTAATTGTAAAATACACATAAAATTTATTGTTTTAACCATTTTTAAATGTGCAGTGGAATGGTATTAAGTACATTCATATTGTAAGGCACTTATCACCACCATCCATCTCCTAAACTCTTTTTATCTTACAAAACTGAAACTCTGTACTATTAAAAAATAACTCCCCATGTCCCCATCACCTTCCCTGACAACCATCATTCTACTTTCTTTCCTTTTTTTTTTTTCCATATTCCTTTTCCCTCAATCCCTCAGCCTCTGGCAATCACCATTCCACTTTCCGTTACTATAAGTTTGGCTTTTTTTTTAAAGAATCCACATGTATGTGAGATCATGCACTATTTGTCTTAGTGTGTCTTGCTTAGCTCACTTAGCATCATACCCTAAAGGTACATCCATGTTGTTGCAAATGGCATTATTACCTCTTTTTAAAGGCTGAATAATATTCCATTGTGTGTGTGTGTGTGTGTTTATATGTCACATTTTTAAAATCCATTCATCATTGGATATTTACATTGCTTCTCTATCCTGGCCATTGTGAATAATGCTGCAACGAACACAGGAGTGCCCCTATCTCTTCTAGATAGTGGGTATATTTCCTTCGGATTGTAGTGTTTGAATAAACAGTACCTAGGCCACCTGTCCTCACTATAAAATTTTATAAGAAAACAAACTTAATTCTCTTTCCTTATTATGAGTCTCATATAGTCTTTGGACATGCCCTTTTCTCTTTTGATCCCTCTTAACTCTTTAGCCATATTTCTAGTTCAGCCATATTTCATTTCTTCCCTTTTTCTTTTATCTTTTTTTTTTTTTTTCTTTTAGTGATAAAGCAAGGTAAGTCATGAAGAAGTGGGATATTGAGGAGGGAGGAATTTATTAGTAAAGAACACTTAGTTTTGAGTTGTGTAAAATGAGGTGCTTCTGTTAATATAACTTAATGAAAATAAAGTGAGAAATACAGAAAAAATGGTTCAGCGTATAAGTCAGGAATTGCTGTTGGGCTTTGTATCCTACTGCATTTTATTTTTGAACTCTGTATTGCATTAATTTGTTTACATGCCTGTTCTGTATCCTACCTTCCCATAATAGTTGTTATGTCCTCATTGCTTTCTAGTATAGTATTTTGTATATGGGAGGCACTTGGAAAATGTTTGTTGACCTGAACTTCAACCCCCCCACCCCCAGTTTTCCTCTTCTATTTCTTAAATTTTCTTTGAAAGAAATAATAATATATATATTATAATACAATACAATAATATATGAATAAGTATATCATTAATTATATAATAATATCTCAATATATTATTAATATTTTCAAAAGAAATAGCAATATAGCAGGACTGCCCAGGGGGGGAGCATGACCAGTATTTCTTTACAGTTTTAAATTTGACCCAATAGTCTACGGCCATGCTACCCTGAACAAGCCCGATCCTGTCTGATCTTGGAAGCCTAAGCAGGATTGGGCCTGGTTAGTACTTGGAGGGGAGACTACCCAGGAGTATCAGGTGCTGTAGGTGTAAAAAATAAGGGATTGTAAGCTGACAAGGTTCTTGCAATCTGTGAGGTCAACCAAGGGTTGCCTCACCTAAAAAATAAAAATAAAAATAAAAATAAAAAATAAATAAGAGTAAATTTGACCCAATAAAGTATGCTGTTTAGTTAATTAAGGTGGTTAAACAAGATGTGACATCACAGACAAAATTGCATGCTAATTTACTATAAGAAAGTAAATTAAGGATATGGAGTAAATTGACAGAGCAGAAGATTTCATTGCACTTTCATAACAGTATAAAGGGAGAAGAAATTAGAATCTACAATATATTTTAAATTATTGAAGATGTAATTGACCTTTGAAAACATTGCAGTTTCATATGTGGGGAAATTGTATCTGGTTCTGATTTTCATGGGAAGCGAATGTCCTCTTAGGAAGGTTCCCACGCACTAACTTTGCAGCTGGGGAAACCTGTGTGAGTTCTTTTTCTGTTTCTGGTGATGAACTACAGTTGTAGTTTTTATTGCTCGTTCACAATTTTTTTATTTTATTGTGTTTTTGTGGCCAAATATGGTTCCTCTAGTTGTAATTACTGCATGTACTATTGCTAAAATTGCATAACGTATGAATGATTTTTTAAAAAAGTCTGAGTGGTGCTTGTTATTGGACTAGCTAATAAGTTGACATTCATTTTACCTTTAATAAATTCTTAACTTCTTTGAATATTATATATTTAAGCCTATTGTTTTATTTAGAGAGAAAAATCAGTGTTAAATTGAGTTCGTAAGTTGGTTATGGGACTTTTAAGGTTTCATATACTCTTGGTTCATTGTTTATTATTTTTCTGGAATACTTCAACACGTTTTAGACTTAATTTATGAAGTCATATTTTGAACATGAAACCATGGTTCAATGTATTAAACATATACACACACATTTATATACATTCTGCAATTTTATTTTTTAAACTTTCCCTCATCACTCTTGCTAGTTTGTCACAATATTATGGTAAGAAAGTAACAACTCCTGGGAAGATGCAACTAGGAAAGAATAAGTAGTTCAATTTAAAGTAGTTTAGTACTAATGAATAATATTTGTCTTTAGTTTAGACAATGTCTGTTTTTATGTAAATATGTGATTCGTCACTAAAGAAACATCCAAATGTTGATTATATATTACTTTTGGATGAGAACACTTTAAGAGTAGGAGAAATTATGCTCTTGTTGCTTCTACTGTAAGGTTTTTTTTTTTTTTAATTTTAAGACTTTTAAAAAAATCGAGATATAATTGACATATACCATTATATTAGTTTTAGGTATACAACATAATGATTCAATATTTGTGAAATGATCACATGGCCAGTTACACATTTTTTTATGTGATAACTTTTTAAGATTTACTCTTACCAACTTTCAAATATGCTATACAGTATTATTAAATATAGTTACCATGATGTGAATTACATCCCCATGACTTATTTTATAACTGGAAGTTTGTCCCTCTTGACCCCCTTCACCCAACTCACCCCAAACCACCCTACCCTATGACAGTCACCAGTATATTGTCTGTTTGTTTGTTTGTTTGTTTTAGATTTCACATCTATGAAGTCATAGGGTATTTATTTATCTTCTGTCTTATTTCACTTAGCATAATACCTTCAAGGTCCTGTAAGCTTTGCTAATAGAAAACTGTTCTGTCCTTTATATGCATTGTAGACTATTCTCTCTTTCTAGGTCATCCTCTGGAAGTCATAAAAACTGTTCTTAGGGGTGTGTGTGGTGTGTGTGTGTTCCTCTAAAGCTACAATTGTCAGTTACCTTCTTTGCTCTTATTAGTCTACTTGATTTAACTGTGCTTAGTTTCTCTCTAAGGCAGTGCTTGGCATGAGTCATTCAAACTGACATTTTGTTAAGAAGTGCCTCACAATGGGACCTCTATTTCAGCAGCTGGGCCCCACTTCACTTAAGAATCCCTCACTACTGGTTTCACAGTCTTGAGGTATACTTTTCCCATGACTGTCAAACAGAAGCCATCAAGCAGAATAGAAACTATTTGAAATAAAGGTATAGGCTTTTTCAGTTGTTAAAGATTTACAGCCTTGGAGAACAAGTATAGTGAAGATTAGAATTACATATGGCCACATTATACCTTAGATTAGTAATGCATGCGGGCTATTTTTTTAATGTTTATGAGCTGTAGTTTTTCTTTTAATAATTTTCTCTTGTTCTTATGATATGATTGGGACTATGCTTTTAATTAGTATTAGATTGGAATTTTTTAACTAGCTTTACTGAGATATAAATTATATACATAACATTCACCAATTTTAAATGTATAGTTGTATGAATTTTGATATACGTATATGACTGTGTAACCATCACCACCATCAAGAGATGTAACATTTCCATACTGTATTATTCAATTCATATAAGTTGAATAATACAGTATTCTTCTGTGTTAGGCTTTTTTGGTCTGCATTATGTTTCAGTATTCACCATGTCACTTCATATATTGGTAGTTCATTTTTTCTATTGTTTCCATTGTATGCATGTACCACAGTTTATCCAGTTCACACTCAATGGACATTTAAATTGTTTTCAGTGCTTGTCTATGTGGCTGAAACTGCTTTAAACATTTGAATGCATATCTATAAGTGGGATTGATGGGTTGCATGGTAAGTATGTTTAAAGTATGTTTAATTTTATGAGAAAATTCCCAACTATTTCTAAAGTGGTAGGCCCTTTTGCATTTTCACCAGTAGTATATGAGTTACTCTTCAACCTTGTCAAAAGTTACTATTGTCAGTTTTATCTTTTTAAAATTGAGATAAAGTTGACATATAGCATTATATTAGCTTCAGATATACAACATAATGATTCAATATTTGTATACACTGTGAAATGATTACCACAATAAGTCTTGTTAACATCCAGTGCCACACACAGTTACACAATTTTTTTTTCTTGTGATGAGAACTTTTGAGATCTACTCTCTTAGACTTAAAATTTAACCACTCTAAGAAGCATATGATGACATCTCATTGTGCTTTTCATTTCCATTTCCCTAATGACAAATGATGTTGAATATCTCTTCAGTGCTTGTGATTCACATATGTTCATTGATAAAGTGTTCATATTCTTTTCCAATAAAAAAATTGGGTTATTTGTGTTCTTGTTATTGGGCTTTGTGAATTCCATATATATTCTTCAGATAAGTAGTTATATAGATTTGTGTGTGTGTATTCATACATATATATACACACCCATCCACACACATGTATGTAGATGCATATGTGTATGTGTGTTTTTGCAAACATTCTCTCTTGAACTTACCTTTTTATTGTTTTAATGATACCTTTTAAAGAGCAAGTTTTACATTTTGGTTAAGTTTATTTTATCAGTTTTTTCTTTTATGGTTTATTTTCTATCCAAGGAATATTTGCCTAACTCAAAAGCACAAAGAATTTTTCCTGTGTCATTAGCTCTTTCTTATCTCTATGACCCATTTAGAGTTAATTTTAATATATAGTGTAAGGTAAAGGTCAACATTTATTTTATTCTGTATTGATTTCCAGTTTTTTCAGCATCACTAGTAGAGAAGCTTATTCTTTCCCCATTAGATTATGTTGGCACCTTGTTGAAAATCATTTGATCATATAAGCATGAATGTATTTTTGTATTTTGTTCCATTGATGCATATATGTGTCTTAATAGCAATACCACCCTCTCTTGATTACTGTAGCTTCATAATAAGTTTTGAAATCAGGTAGTGTGTTTCAACTTTGATCTTTATTCAAAATTGTTTTGGCTTATCTAGGTCATTGTATTTCTATATATCTATATATATTTTAGAATCAGCTTGTTGATTTCTATAAAGAAGTCTGCCAGAATTTTGATTGGGATTGCGTTGAATGTATAGATCAACTCAATTGATATCTTATCAATATTGAGTCTTTTAATCCACAAACATATATATAGCTAATTTATTGAGGTCTTTTAAAATTTCTCTCAGCAATATTTTATAGTTTTCACTGTGGAGATTTTTTCACATATATTATTTTATTCTTAAGTATTTTATGTTTTCGATGCTTTAATAAATAGCATTAAATTTTTTTTGTCAGTTTTATTTTTTTTTGTTACCAGTGCATAAGGCTGTAGAATTTATATAATATAAGAAAGGGAAAGGGATTTTAGCTTATATTAAATGGTCTCATTAGTTGGAAATGGATAGAGTGATATAAGAACGATGGACTGCATATTCTGATTTCTTCAAAATATACTAACACGTTATAAACTTAGTGAACGAATCTCAGTACTTATAATTTTGCTTTTTGTGGCTTATGTCGTTGATGAAAGTTATTGGTGAATAGCCATCTGTTATCTAAAAATAGGTGTCTAGAGCACAGAGAAAGAGACCAGTTTCAGCCTTACAGCTATGATATTGAGCCACTCAAAAGTAGTAATTTGAAAGAAGTGAAAGAAAATAGCAGCGAAACTCCAACTGTGTGAAGCTGTAGGCAGAAAATTTCGTCTTTATAGTAAATTTGATAGACAATACAATTTAAGAACATGGATGACTGACAAAAACAGAGGAGAAGGAAAAATGGAGGGGAATAAGTTTGAAGTATGTTTTGGTGGATAAAAGGATGTGAACTTTCAAATAGAAACTTGGTATATATCTTTTTAATAGTAGGTTATAAATTCATTTATAACCAGTTCTTTTCCATAAAACATTTGAGCCAGCTTATGACAAAACACATTGAAATAGTAAATGAAAAAGAAAATTAAGACTAACAAACAAATCATAACTCTCAAGTGTTAATGCAGATGCTGTTTTATACTTCATTTTTAGTTATAAGCTTCCTGGGAATAAAGGCAGGTAGGAAACTAATCATTTACATAGATAAGAGGGGTTATACCAGTTTCTGAAATCCAAAACTTAAGGACTGTGCTGTGCCAGTTGAATAAAAATTTTTACTTATGGAGGATATATGAATTAATATAAAAAAAAACAATAAATCATTTAAATGGTTAAATCTTCTGTGTTAGAGACTCTTTTGAAACACTATAGTAGGCATGTGATATGAATTGTTCTTTATATATCTTGGTATTTATGCATTTGTCCCATCTATCTGTATTCATTGAGAAGCTACTGGGCACTCAGCATTGTTGTCAGGGCATTTAAAAGATGGAGATGCACTTAACGAAGTTCCTATAACATGAAAGCTTAAGTTCTGGACAGGAAGGCAAATGAACGACGAGAAACATTTAGAAAATAAGCAAAGATGCTTGTAAATACATTGATGTGTGAACTATGTAAATACTTGATCTGGGTCTAGAAGTATTTGGTTTAGTGGGAAATAAGTTGTGGGCTAGGAAGACATTTTATTAGAGGTATGATGTAGCAAAGGTGAGGTGCAGCTACACTACATTTTATGAATTCAGTTCAGAGCCCAAATAACATCAGAGTGGAGAATAAGAGGCCACTTTTCATATCTTCTGCCAAGTGTGATAGGTCACAAATAATACTTATTTGAAGGACATGAATACTTTTATGACAGTTGAGAGACATAGATTGAAAAGAATAGCTGGTTCTTTTTCATCTTTGAATCCTTATTGCTTACCATGCTACTTTGCATATTTTAGAGGATTAATAAATGGTTATTGAATGAATGACTTAAAGAAAAATGGGAGAGAGATGTTCTATAACAATTTGTAAGAAATAAAATATTAATCAAATAAAAAGAGAAACCTTTTTCAAGAAAGTTTTAAAGAAAGGGTTGAATGATAAAAGCTGTTTATTTTTCTAATATAGTTTTGGTGGCAATTTGTCAGTATTGTTTTTGTTAGAAACTAGTTTATCTTCAGTATTTAAGTGAAACAGTAGTAATTTATAAGAAGTTGTACATACTGACAAAATAATCCCATGCATAGAGTCATTTGTCACACCTGGTAAAGAAACCACCGATTTTAATTAGCTGAATGTACTATCTGGTGAAACATTGCTTCTTAATTATCACAGTTTGTTGATTACATTATTACCATTCAGCTTCCTGGACTCTTAAATATTTGATATTTCTGGTACCTAGGATAGTATCCAACATATTATTTATGGATTATGTGAACTAATGTTGAGTGCTTTCTACATATGAGATGCGGAATAGAAGTGGTTTAAGACAGGATTTTTATTATGAGTGGCTCATACACTCTTCCAGTTGACATGAACAAATAAACAGATAACAATTAGAATAGCATACTAAAAACATTACTTAATAGCTATGCCAGTTTGGAGAAAGAAGAAATCTCTAATTTGTTAAAGACTGTGAAAGCAAATCTCTAATTTGTTAAAGACTGATTAATCTTTAAAACAAAGATAGAAGTTCATGAATTTATTCAACCACTTTTTTACTGGTTAAAGATAGAAAAGGCACTATGCATTTCCTTTCTTTCAATAAGTATGTGTGCATCCATCTAGATCTTTGCTAATCTATTAGAACACAAAGATTGTAAATCATTTTTTTAACAGGAATTTAGCCTTATTGCAAATATGTGACTATTTATAGCCACAAAGTTGCTACAGGCAGCTCTGAGGAAAATTGTAGTGTAAGATAAGTGCTAAAAAAAATGCTTCATCGAACAAAGGAGATTAGGAGGTATTTATAAATAACAAGGCTTAAAATGACCATATACAAATGCCATAATAATAAGATTGAATGAAGAAAATAACTAGATGGAAGACTGCATTTACATTAGGCTAATGTAGGGAGAATTTCAGGGAGGGAACAAGTGGGAAAAGTGTCTATTAGTCAAAAAGGGTTTTTAGACAAGAAGTCTAGGGTTAAATAAAAAAAGTTAATGAGTGAATTTAGAGTGTGGATAAGGACTAAATTTAGAAATAGTAACGAGATGGGGCTATGTTTCCTATGGTTTTATACTCTTATTCATTCATTAAATATTTCACAATTGCTTCCTCAGTCCACAGTCTATAAAGTATTTAAAATGTATTTTTCATATTTTAGTTCTGCAACTCAGTCAGAAAAGAGATTAGTTTTTTGCTTGCCAAACCAGATTTTCTTTCATATATCTATTCATACTCATATATAAAAATAACGAGGATGTTGGAGAATCAGTTCTAGGTCTCCTTCTACGACACTGAGATTTAATTATTTTGGAGCACATTTTCCACAGTGCTTTCGTATTTATACACAATTTACTTTTCTGAGATGTTCAGCCTTCCAAAGAATTAAATATTTGACATGAATTTTATGCATGTGTGTGATGGTGGAGGTGGTATAAGGGGGACTTTGACATAGGAGAATTTGTTAGCACATTGTTGCAATATTTAGATGAGTTATGAGAACCCATGCTGGAATGTCGATGGTGGGGATGGAGGGAGAGAGGTGAGTGTGAGACATATGCCCTGGGATTGTAGTGGCCAGTCGATGAATGGGGAGGGGCTAGTCTAGGAGGATGGGGTGAGGAGAGGGTGGGGGATTGCTAATCAAATCCTAGTTTTCAAAGGGTATGTAGAACTCAGACTTAGTCCGAATCAGTTTCGGTGTCCAAGAGGGTTCTCTGTGGTGTATGGAATACAGCAACAAGAGTGTGTTGTTACTGCCAGTGCTTAAAGTCTGTGGTGACACGATGTGTTATTTTGGGTGGTGTAGCTATGGCCGGAGTTGGGGTTGTTGGTCTCCCAGGTGGTGCTGTTGCTTGGTGGTGGGCAAACTTAGGTAGGGAATTTGGGCTCCAACTAAGTGATCTGGGCAACAGGGTGGATCTGGTTCCAGCAAGTGCATTTATGTGTACTCACCAAACCCTGACAGGCTTTGGACAGATCCATTGTAGGCTAGGAGGCAAAGGCAGGAAGGAAGAAAGTAGATGGCATATAGTAGTAGTTGCATTCAAGTTTAACCTCACCTTTTGGATAGTCTTTTTATATTTGGTAAAATTTTCCCAGTACAAGTATATGCTACTGTAGGAGTCAATTCTTGCCAATATAGAAATCAGTACTCAAACTTTCATCCTCTTTTGTAGTCACGTCTTAGCCATATGATTTAGACTTCCAGTGAGAACCGCCTCTTACAAGACTTCGACTGGACCCGAGGAAACAAATGGACTAGAGAAAACAGATTTTGCATAGAACTTCCATTTTTGCTGATGGAATTAGGTGGCTGGTGGCAGCATTGGCTTCCCAGTGGTTGCAAAGTTGACTGGTGGCGGTGGTGCTTTTCAGTCCTCTTGCACATCATCATCAATGGCCATTTTCTAACATTGCTGTTTAGTCGCATGGTTTGGACATTGTTCCTGGAAGATTCACTTTGAGCATAGTTCTTCATCTTCCCAACAGTTCTGTGAGATGCCCAGTCACCTCTTAATAAACTCCTTTTCCACTAATTGGCCCAGGTCAGCCTCTTTTGTGTTCAGCTAGGAACAGTAGCTGGCCCTGGCTTGATTATGCTAAGACAGGGATTAAAGACAAGTCTTTTGATGCCTGCTAGGCTTCATCAGAGTCCACCTAGTAACTAGTTGCAGCTGAGGCTGTAGGGCATGAGCTAGTCAGTGCCTGCTGCTGAGTAGGAGTGAGAATGGCTAGGGATTGACCCCAAATTCATGGGACCTTCTTTTAGGTTATATTTTGGAGTGAATTATGTGTGGGAGGAAGAAATCGTTTCCTAAGTTTTTCCATCTAATCTGATAATTAAATCTGTATGAGACAAATTAACAGGAGAAAATAACCAAATTTAATTAGGTAAATACATGTGAGTAATCCCCATACATGAGAGAGTTAGAGATCCCACGTATATGAGAGATTCAGAGGAAAGTCATTGGCAGGATGATAAGAAGAGCAGATATTCAGTAATTAGATGCTTTCCCTATCCTAAAGATAGGTCGTAAAAAGTTATTTCTGGGGATAACTCATTATGGATGAGGCCACAAATTCAAAAATTTTAAGGGAGAGATAAAAGTTTCTCATGAGTCTATAGGGTCTTAGTTGCCTTCAGTTCAAAATAAATCGCATGCCAGAGTGGCCCATCTTGGGGAGGCCTGTTCTGAACCCGGAAGAGAAATGGAAAATAATTGTGTTAATTGGCCTATTTGCATGTTGCGGGTATGGAACAACGATTTTTGTTTTGAGTGTTTAGTTTGAGGTGCTGATAGATATATTCATTTTTGGACATAATCTAGCACGTAGTTGGAATTGCAGTCCTAACATTCAGAAAAGGGATCAGGCATAGAAGTTATTCAACTGACAGTTATTTCAAGACTTTGCTGAAAATGGATGAGAGTGATAAGGATAGCAACATAGAATGAGGAGACAGAGAGGGTCAAGAACAGACTCTTGGGGAATATTCAAAATCATAGGACAGATGGGGGAAGGAGACAGTGCAGAAGCCTGAAAAAAAGTGTTCTGGAAGATTGGAAGAGAACTTAGGGGGCATGCTATTTGAGCAGCTCAAAGAAGGTAGAGAGTTCTTAGGAGCAGATAGGCAGGAGTATCAAATCCTACAGAGAAGAATAAAGGCTGAGAAGATGCCACTTGTGTTTTTGTGATTTTGGAGAAAGTCATGGGAAATGTAACAAAACTTTACAGTCATAGAATGAATGACTAAGGTAATATCTGAACAAAAGAGGTTAAGTGGCCATTCTGGTCAAATAAATCGTAAATTCTGAAACTAGAAAACAACAGCATCTTTCTCTTTAATAGATTATCAAGCTAGTTAAGTTTGGCTGAGTAACCGCACTGATGTCTAAAATTCTTTTGTTTTAATGAGGCAACAGCTTTCTGGTGTGAAAAATTTGGGAAAATATTTTGCTTTACAGTTTTAGTACTCATTAAGCATTATTATGTAAGCTGTAAACAAATGTTAGAGAATTTAAATGTTTGTGACATCTGTGTCTTTATTGTGAATGTGAAGTTTTCTTTTGTAAGTACTACAATGATCACTGTTAATGGTTTGACCTTGCTTTACATTTTTGCCAGACTATTCAATGATAGCTGTCTGCATTGTCTTTTCTTCCTTTTCTTCTAGCTTTTTTACTTTCATCCTCATAAACAGTGACTTCATTATTATTGAATAAGAAGCTTGACTACTGTCATTGGTTAGAGCCTTTGACACTCAAGATTTTCATTTTTTCTGTATTTTGAAGTACTGTCTTTTTACATTTTCATTTTCTCTATTTTAAAGAGCTGTCTATGTTTGATATTCTGATAGAATTTATCTGCTCAAAATGAAAGTCTGTGCTCTTTGAATCGTGGCTTCAAACTAATCATCTAGAGTAGATAGAAGATACTAGGGCAAGATGAAAGTTACAAAGATGCCAGTCTTAATTTACAAAGGTTTATTATCAACAAGACTGGATCTTGACTTGTACCAGTTTTAAAGATGTAGCTTGCATTGTGATTTGAGCTATATTTCACCAAACATACGGTTTAAATGTATAGAATCCTAATTTTTTTTGCCTTAATATATAGTCAGTTAGAAGATATTAAATTGAAAAAATGTTTCTTAAAGACTTATTTGTATATTCTGTCATTTTCGTGTATTTTAAAATCAATTGCAGTTCACTTTCAATTTATGAATGATGATATGAATATTATTGCATATCATAGAACTTTAAGATTACTTAAATCCCTCTATAAGTTATTACTTTATGTAAATGAAAGTTTAAAGTATCTTTTAGTTATTGGTTTTATCTATAACATAATTCCAGACAGCATACACAGTAAATATAATCTCATTTGATCCTGGTGATAGAGTTCCGCCTATCCCTGTCTCCCCAAGATGAAGAAAATGAGCTCAGTGAGCTTGCCTTGAACCTGGTTGATGTCTGGTGAAGAGTGGGTGTATACTAGGGATTTTGAATTTTCTAGCCTGATATTTATTTTATTTTAATAAACTATTTTGACAGTTGTTTATAATTCATATAGTCTAAATATTAAATATTTTTTGCCAATAGCTATACTGACTATGCTGACTACTGAAATTTAGAATTTTACTTAGAGGCCAGGTTGCCATACAAAAAAAAAAAAAAAAAAACACAACTTTATCTGAATTAATATGTCAGCGTTTCAGTGACAATAATAGCATTTATATATTTTTTCTTGATGGCATTTTTCCTCCCTAGAGTGTATTGCTGATACGCAAATGACAGTGCTTTATGCTAAACAGGTTTTTTTCCTAGATATAGCAGAACTCTTTACTCTGTGACCTTTCAGAATAAATGGCAAGTATGTCAGATGCTAAGAGCCAGGAAGGGTTGGAAAAACATTTTTTGCAGGTGAATCTTTAGGATGCTGCATTTAGCAGATATGTTAAACAGTGAGCTAAAAGACCATGTTGATGCGTGAATGTTTCCAAATGATGATTAATGAGGAGCTTGTCACTTGGAATTTACTTCAGGTTCGATGTTTCCACTGTTAGCCCGAAGTAATTCTTTGTGGTATAGATGGGTGATTTCTATAATATGCACACGCAAGTTTCGTGAGTTAATAGTTTAGCAACACAACAAAAGCCTGGTGTCCTTTGCCTTTTTTCACTTTGAAGTTGACTTGTTAGCCTATTAAAAAACTTATTTTCGTTTCTGTATTATCATTATATGTTGGTATTTTTCTGACCATTTATTACCTTTTTTTCTGTCTGAGAAGTTCTAGGTTTAGGAACATTTTAATAGACTTTTACGTGCTTTCACACAGTTCAGTTTTCCATCATTATTCAAATAAGCATGTACATAAAATTCATTTTAGGCCAGTGACCTGAGAAATGCGCTTCAACTGAAAAAATATATAATTAATCAGGAGCAGTTGGTTGACGGTTAACATGAAGGAAATCTAGAAGTCCCCTGTGTAAAATAAGAGACCACACACACACACTTTACATTTGACCCTGTTGCCCTGAATGGATTTGAGGGATGTGAACCTTGACATTTGGAGTAATGTTGAGTGCAGTGCATGAGGCTGTGGCAATGTCCGGAAGATTGGGACAGAACTAGGGTCTGTTAAGGTGTCAGTGATTACTAGGCAGTAGGATTTAAGTTAAAAGTTCATAGCCTAAGATGTGGTCACTATCAAGTCCTCTCGAGATAATTATGGTGAAGTAGCAAAGTAAGCTTGGTATGTACAAAACCAAGGGAAGCTTCACGTTGCCTTAATAACCATCTCTGACCAGTTTAATGCTGAAGGACTCAGGGCTTACTGGTGGGTACGGCCCCTGGGGTAGTACTTCCTTTGATTAGAGGTATATGTTAGTTCCATTACTGATCCCCATGAGCAAGTGAATCATCTGGTTAGTGCGGGAGCTTTAAAGGTCCATGTCTGAAGGTGGAATTACACCTTTGGGTTCTATTTGGAGCTCCTCTTTACATGTGCCTACATGTGTGCATGGTGTATGCATGCCTGTGAGTGCGTGCGTGTGTGTGTGTGTGCGCGCGCGCGAGCGCACGCGCACACACACGCCTGCATGGGTATATCTTACAAGATTTCAGCTTGATTGAAACCCAGTGATTATTAGTCCAAGTTTTGTTCAGAACATTTTCTTTTTAACACCTTATTTCTTAGGAGTGGCATTCTTGCTTTTTGACTTGGGTGGACCAGAAATCTTTGTCTTTGATGCCTGCTATGGGTGGATTTTAGCCAGGATGGATTATGAAAAGTGCATTTATTTCATTAAATTATGCCAAGTAGAAAACAAAACGTGGGTTTAATTTAAAAATAAGATACTCTGGAAAGTAGAGATTCTTTTCTCTATTTATTCACTCTTGACTAGCTCCCTGGGATTTAACTAGAAGGCCAAGATGAATTAAATTATTGTTTGTTACATCCACATCTTACAATACTTGAAGTAATGTCCTTTATTAACTAAAAGATAGTAAAATTGTAGCTGAAGTAGAGAGTATAGGAAAAAGTTGTTTAAATTGCATCAAGGGAGAGATTAAACAAAATTGAAAGTCTGGGCAAAAACAACCCACATTTTAAATATTTAGTTAATTATGTGAAAACAGATGCAAAAGATATGGGCAAGTGCCTGACTCCAGAAGATAACATTGAGAAAGTACTAAAATAAAGGTATTTAAACTTGTCAAGTAATTAGTAAACAGCATATTAAGGTTAGATATAGCTTCGTTGTAATAGCTTCATTAAAGGACGATGAAATTTGGGAAACTATTATATTAAGAAGGTTAAATTACCATTAAATCAAAGAAGTGCTTAAATAATAACACTGGTCTATAAGACAATTTTATTTATATAGAATAACACTTTAAAAAGACATCAAGTTGGATAATTCAAATGGAAGAGATTGGAATGTGCAATTCAGACTTTAGTGTTTGTACATAATGCTAGATATACCTTTTTTGATCAGCAGTCTATAAAAAAGTTATCAATCTTGATGTAGTCAGCATAATTTGAGACAACTAAAATATTAAACTAACAATTACTTTAGTTCTTTTATACATATGCAAATGCTGTTCAAATAAAATAAATTAAAAAAAAAAAACAACCTTTACAGTGTTCTCTTAAGTATAAGGTAGAGGAATAATGAATGAATGAATGAATACATGAACGAACATACATACACATAAAACATTTTTTTCTTTGTTAAGTAGGTGACTATAGAATTATACTTAGGAATAGTTTTGACATTTCATACTTTTTTCCACATAAAATATGTACCACGTCTATCTAGTTTTTATTGTCTGATTATATATTTAAATTATATTTATTTTCCTTTTGAACAAATAATTAATATTTCATTTGATTTGAATTCTCAACCCATTTTTTTCATAGAATTATTTTAAATTATTCATAGTGTGGTCTAATTTATAATAACATTAGAAGCTTGAAATGTTACTCAAAGATTAGAAATATCCTTTGAGCATGTGAAACAGGTCAGCATAAGTTTAGTGGTCTCTTTAAAGACCAGATAAATAATTCTCAGAAGCTAGAAGTCATTAATAGTCTGAGTAACGACGAGAGTTATTTTGGAATATAATTCCAAGGTACTTTCAGAAGGCTACGGAGTGGCAGAGACAATAGTAAATTATGCTTCTCAGAAATAGTATACCTTTTCATTAATTCATTTTTTTCTCCAGTGATCAGTTGAGTATTGTAAAATAGATGGAAATACAGAATGACAGGGTCTTTTAGTCAAATGTAAACTCGTTTGTGCCCAGAGGGACCCTGAACCTAGACTTCAGGGTCAGATATCAGTTTCCTGTTGTAAAGAAGTTTTAAAACTTAAGTAGGTATGGACAACTAATGACTCAGGACTTCTTTTCACACAGGAAACATTAAAATTCATATACGACGTTTGAAGATGTGTAAATTATCTCACATAGTATTTACTCAGATATAATTTACATATAATGAACTTCATACATTTTAAATACACAGTTCTATAACTTTTGCCAAAAGTGTACATTTGTGTAACCACTATTCCAAATGCAATATAGAACACTTCCCATCTTCCCACAAAGTATCCTTGTGCTCTTTCGAGTCAGTCTTCTCCAACTCTGTGCCCCAGACAACCAGAGTGATTTTGAATATTATGGATTAGCTTTGTGAGGCTTAGCATTTTATGTAAATGGGGTCATACAGCATGTACTCTTTTGTGTTTTATTTTCTTTCACTCAGCAAGGTGCCTGTGTGGTTCATTATTTGTTATATTTTATTCCTTTTTATTGTTGAGTAATATTTAATTGTGCAAATATACCAAAAGGGGAAAAAGGTTTGAATAGACAGCTTACAAAGGTATATATATGAATAGCCTATAAATATGTGAAAAAGATGCTCAGATCATATGTCATGCAAGGAAATGCAAATTCAAGACAAAGTGAGATAGAATATACACCCTCAAGAATGGCTGAAGTTAAAAACTTGTAATGCTAAGTGTTGGTGTCCAAATTGTATTTTCATGCATTGCCTTTATGATTGGTTGAATGGTGCAAACACTTTGCAAAATTACTTAGCAGTTTCTTATAAAGTTAAACATACAGTTACCTTATGATGCAGCAATCGCATTTCTAGGTATTTACCCAAAGGAAAGAAAAATGTATCTATACATAGGCTTGTTTGTGAATATTCATAGTAGTTTTATACATAATAGCTCCAAACTAGAAACAAACCAGATGTCCACCAACAAGTGAATAAATACATTCTGACATAGATTTGATTTTGTTCTTGTTCATAACATTTGTCTTTGGCTAATTTAGAAATATGTAAAGTTTTCAGAAATTTTAATACAGAAATGTTCTTGAAAAAAGAGCCCCATCTTTGTTAAGCCAAAATCCACAACAGAATTCTATTTCATTTTATTCCTAACACCTTAAAAAACAATGGATTTCTGCATTATGTATGTGACCTAGAATAAGGTAGTAGAACCTGATTGAAAATGTGGCCCAGCCATGTTCTTCTGCCTGTCTGAAAATAGCCTCCTACTGCAAGTTCCTTCTTCTGGGTTACAAGTGGATCACACAGAGGACTTCTGTATCACCCTGACACAAATTGACTTAAACAGTAAAGTGGTTTGTTTTGATTCCTCTCTGATTCTTTCTGTGTTAGTTTTTGTGTTAATACATTTTCTTATTTTCCACATAGGTATTCAGTAAGATTTTGGGAATGGGTAGGTATGTCAAGAACTTGATTGTTAGTCAGATTGTCTTTTAAACCAAAAGCTTTTCTGGAATTGTATTTTAATGGTATCATTCAATTCTTAGCCTCATTAAATAGTGAATTTAGATCAATGTAGTCATAACCTTTTTGGAGGGTATGTGATTCATTTATAAGGGAAATTAAGCTGTATTTTATTAAGAGCCCTATCAAGAATACTTCCTGAGATGGTAGAAAATCATAAGATCAGAAGTCAGGATTCCTAAATTATTTATATATGGTTTGTGTATTGTTGCTTTTTCTTGAAATAATAATATTAATTTAAACCTTGTTCTTTTAAGTGAAACTGCAGATAACTACAAATTTCAAGCTGTTTCAAATTAATTTAAATTTATTTGGAAAACTCAGATAGTTATTATTTCTTAAGGGGACATTAGGAATCCTGTGGCTACCTCTAGACAGGAGAAAAGCTAGATTAAAACTAACTTAAATAAAAAGAAAGGATTGTATTAGGTATATCGCTTAATATTAGATAGTTAGAATTGACATATATTGTTTTAAGCCAAGGTTTATTTATACCCTGGAAAGTGGTTTTCTTAAAAAAAAAACAACAACAAACAAACAGATTATACACACAAGAAATGCATTAAACCTGTCATTGTCTTGTTGCTGAAATGTAATTATTTTTGAGGCAACTCTTCAGTAATTGAAAATTAATGCTACCAAGATAAAAAGTTGTTTACTTTTCCTTTCCATTTTACTTCATTGTTTCCAAAATTAAATCTAGGGAGAATAAAATTAACAAACAGAAATTGGTGTGAAATTGCTCTTGAAATCCAAGACTATGTATTTCAAGGTAAATTATTCACATTCTTGTGTAAAGATACTTTGAAGAAAGAAATAATAAAACCATTGATAATCTTTGCTGAAAACATTGATTTTCAAATATTTTCCACTAGGGCTCCCTATGCTGGGTTTCTCAGCCCCTTGACAGCATACCCATAATATTTGGTGGCACTTGAGTGTTTGGGGTGGGGGCAACCTGGTATCATAATTGTCTCTTTTGGGAGTTTGTTGGGGGAGGGCACTGTGCTTGGCAGCATAGCCACTAAGGATGGTCTCCAAGCTAAACCAGAGATTCTATGAGCTATGAATATGGTTTTTAAACTTTTTATTTGGAAACGATTTTAGACTCATGTAGAAATTGAAAAAGTACCAGAGTTTCCATTATACTCCTCGCTCAGCTTTCTCCAGAAACATTTTATGTAACCATAGTACTGTTACCAATTAAACTACAGATCTTTTTCAGATTTTACCAGTTTTTACATGTACTCTGGTGTATGTATGTTCTATAAAATTTTGCTATACGCGTCGGTACTTGTAACCACCCCACTATCAGGATACAGAACTTCACTATCATGACGGAAATTTTCTCATTTTCCCCCTTAATAGTAACACCTTCCCTCCAACACTAGCAATCACCGATCCTTTTTCACTCACTATAGTTTTATCATATTGAGAATGTTTTATAAATGGCACTATACTTTTACGGGTTTTATTATATAAAATTCATATGTTGAAACTCTAGCACTTGGAATATGATCTTGGAATGTATTTGGAAATAGGGCCTTTAAAGAGGTGCCTGAGTTAGACATTTTGCATAGGCCTTAGTCCCATGTCACCAGTGCCCTTATAAGAAGAGAACATTTGGACACAGAGAGAGACCAGGGATATTTGTATAGAGAAAGGACCATGTGAAGGGAGAGAGAGAAGGTGGCTCTCCGCAAGTCAAAGAGAGGCTTCAGAAGAAACCAACTGTGCTAACATCTTGATCTTGGACATCTAGCCTTCAGAATTGTGAGAAAATTAATTTCTGTTTAAGCCACTCAGTCTGTATTTGTTTTGGCAGCCCTAACAGACTAATATATACTCACAGTCTGTAGCCTTTTAAGATTAAAGGAAAAACAAAAAACTTGTAATTCTTCATTCACTAGTGTATCATAAGTTCCTTCTTTTAATTGCTGAGCAGCATTTTGTTGGTGGGTGTCCCACAGCTTGTTCATTCATACACTCATTAAAGGACATTTGAGTTGTTTCTAGTTTTGGGCCATGCTGAATAGAACTGCTGTAAACATGTATAGATCTTTGTGTGAACATAAGTGTTTATTTCTCTAGGATAAATATCCAGAAATGGGGGTTGTTGAGTCACATGGTAAGTGTATGTCTAGCTTTATAAGAAACTGTCAAGCTGATTTCCAGATGAGCTGAGCCATTTTACATTTCCACTGGCAGTGTGTGAGAGGCGTGATAATTCCTGTTGCTCTATGTTCTTACCACAACTAGGGATTGTCATTGTTTTTTATTATTGCCATTTAATAGTGGTGTGCCCGTATCATCATGGCTTTAATTTGCATTTCCCTAATGACTAAAGATGTTTAACATCTTTTCATTTACTTATTTGACATTCCTGAATTCTCTTTAGTGAAGTAATTGTTTCTTATTTTAGATCATATATGTAGAACATTGTTAGCCTAGAGTCAAGGCCAGGAAATTGAAATTGAGGATGGGTGTAAAGGTCATTTGGCATTAGGGGAAGTGGGATACTTTAAGGACTAGTGAATTGTTAGTTCAGGCAAAATGAAAAGAGTCCTTTGAATTGAATTCTGCAAATGGACTGTGTCCTTGGTATTGTGCTTTGTGTTGTGTTAAGAAAAGTCAGTGTTTGAGTGAGAAATCCATTTTGCTAGACTGGTAGAATGTGTGACTGTTACTTATGAAGGATAGTAGGTAGAATGCTTTCCACCTCTTTATACACTTGCTCATGGTGTCATATGGGTTAGTGGTAAGTAGCTAGTAAAAAGCAGAATCTTGAAGAAATTGGATTAAAGGCTGAGTCTGTAAATAAGTAATAGAAAACGGAAAGCAATTTTATTTGAAATGTTAGCTTTTAACATGAGTTTCTCAAATCTTGAGAAGCTGTTGAGAGAATCAAGCTAGACTAAAGGAGTAAGTAATACATGTAATTAAATTCCTTAATGTAGGCTTCGAAGATTATTTAGATAATGAATAATTTTTGAATCTATTCTCTGTTAACTTCAGGCATTTTCTTCAAATAAACTTATCTTAGTTTTAGTGGGACCGATTGCTGAACACCAAAACAAAAAAGCTTTTGCATATTTTGAAAACACATCATTTTGAATCGGACCCTTTCTCACATAGTATTCATAACTGTTATCGATTTTGTAAATGCAGTTTTAGGGACAGTTTTAAGAGTGAATGCTCACACACACACACACACAGGCAGACCAGATTACTGTTCTACTTGTTTTGCAAAGGGGACTGTTAAAGCTAAAGAGAGTACCTTATGACCCAGCAATTCCACATCAGGGTATTTATCTGAAGAAAACCAAAACACTAATTTGCAAAGACCTATGCACCCCATTGTTCACTACAGTACTATCTATTTACAATAGTCAAGTTATGGAAGCAACTTGCCTAAGTGCTCATCAATAGATTGGGTGAAGAAGACATGGTACATATATACAATGGAATATAGTGGCATTAAAGTAAAAATTTAATTTTTTTCCCCCATTTTACTTTAAGAATTACAGTTAAAAATAATTTTGGAAAGAATTTATGTAATCCATAGATTCCGGATAACAGCATTTTTGGTCTTTTAAAGAGCCTTATATGGCTGATGGGACGTTAAGCTCTTTTAAAATTGCTATAGAACTTTGAGGAACTGAGTAGTCATTTGTCAGTGATTAGTAGGCAATTGAATATTTGTGTATCTGATTTGAGAAAACTAAATTTTGCTGTAGCTTGGCAGTGTTAGCAGAATGACCAAAGGATAGTCTACCTCTACCTCACACCATAAAACAGGGACATTTACTAGAAGTAGTGAGGAATTTTAATTCTTCTACCAGTAGCAGTGCCTGCTAAACCAGGAGTTGGTACACTAAGGCTCTGCGGACCAAATATAGCCAGCTGCTTATTTTTGTAAATAAAGTTTTATTGGAAAGAGGCGAGACTGTGGAGGAGATGAAAACCATTGACAGGATAGATTTCTGTTAGCGCCATAGAATTCACTGAGGTTTTAATAGGGACTGCGGAGGAAGAACATTAGGAGAGACATGATGTCTGAGCTGTGTGACCATTCTTGCCTTTTTCTTGCTGTCCTTGTCGGGGACTCCCTTTTCTTACTCAGATTACTCCTTCCCATTTTAACCTTCAGCCTAAACTGTGCTTACATTGAGCTAACCCTGTTAAGAACTTTGGAGACCAAGGAGAAAACTAAGGAGAGCTAAACATTGTAAAAATATTCTTCTGAAATATGGGTTTCTGCTCCTAAGAATCCTCTTAGAAGAACTGGAGTACTTTATTGACTCTCTTTTCTAGCACTTGATGAGCTGGTATAACTTGCCTGGCTCAACTTTGCCTCCAGTCTTTATCTCATGGGTACCTTCTTTCTTATTGCCACATTGAGGCCATCTACCTGCTCCTTTTGCTTTACTTCAAGACAGTGCCTGCTCCACATTTCCTTTCAAAATTTCCAGACTACATCGATCTTTCCAATTTAGCTTCAAGCGTCTCCCTAAATTCAGTATTTCTTTGTATATCAGGGGTTATAGTGTTGGGATGCTCCAGAAATTTAAAGCAGTAGCAAATCTAATATTAAGATATTTTGAGTATTAATCACCCTGATGTACAAAGAAATACTGAATTTGAGGAGCATCTTATTACTATAGCTCTCACAAAATGAGTTTTCCTTTTCTTCCCTTTATTAAGCTCTCCATATAGGGAAGTATCACAATATAACAGGACTTTATATGTATGTTAATTTGTTGTCTAATTGTCTTCAGATAAAATTGAGCAGCAGTCCCCAACCTTTTTTTTTGGCACGAGGGACTGGTGCTCCTATGAAAATCTAATTCTTGATAAGATCTGAGGTGGAGCTGAGGCCGCAAATACTGATGGAGCTTCACTAGCTCGCCCGCCGCTCACCTCCTGCTGTGCATGCTGGTCTGTGGCGTGGGCTTCGGGGACTCCTGCAATAGAGGAAAGACAAGGTTGTTCTTTTGAGTTATGACTTCTGGTCCTCGATACTGTGAATAATTGAGAGTTGCACAGCGACTATCACTGTAAAATACATGTCTGCAGTAAATGTCACAGGTGTCGCTAGGGATTCTGAATTCTGGTAGGGGCCCTTTCTTGTCTCCTGACTAAGGAGAAGCCTGTGCTTAAACTATTCTATCATATTCTATCATGTAAAAATCTCTAAGAAAGACATTTTCACAACCTGTCATGGTAACCCGTTCCAATATTTAATCAACATTATGGATTTTAATATATTTCTCCTATACCACTATCAAGCTGCATTTTACATGAAGTTTTTTTTTTTTTAAATTGTCTTTTAATGCCGACTGATTAAACTTGTGGTCCATTTGAGATCGTTCATTGCTAGCACCATTGTGTGACTAGACATTGCCCATATTGCTATTTGGGCATTTATTCTTCTAATCCATCAAAGGTCTTTATTATATTTCTTGAGTATAGTGATTGATCATTTTAAATTTAGAATTCTATAGAGCTGCTGATTGATTCTTCTTGTCAGCAATTGGCAAGTTGCATTCAGATTCTAGCAAAATTATGCTGCTCTTTTCATTAATAAAATAAATTCTATGTTCAGCTTATACGTTTTAAATACTTATTCTATCTCCTCTTTTTGTTCTGTCCCCATCTTCTCTTTTCACGTTTCTTTTCTTCCTTGTATTCACTACTTTCTCATGTATTAGAATGGTAAGGCGGCTAATACTTGATTTCATGGCTTTTGCTGAGTTGGCCAATGGTGGTATTGACTGGGTGGTAATTTTTAAGAACCACGGGGACAGCTTTATTTCTGATGAAGAAGATTTGCATAAGTAAAAGTGTGAAAGAACTAAATTATATCTTATAAATCCCTAAGTCTCTTCCAGGGCATAATGTGGTTTGTCTGTTGTCACCCTTGCGAACTGCAGATGTCATTGATTATGAAGGAGAAAAATTCCTCTTTAAATGTTTGATCATTTTCTTTAGAAAACGTGATTTTCAACTTTTTTAGAGTCACAAAACTTATAAACAACGAGTTGGATTCCCATGGGAAGTACTGACCACTGAGGAGTGTTCATGAGTGAAATATAGACTGACTTGACTTAGATTGGATGCTGCTTACCCAGCCCTTAGGACCTTTGAATTGTACATTAGGCTTGGATGTCGATATGCAAAGGACCTGTAATGAAATATATTTCTGCATGGTACATTTCATGTAAAGGTTTACCCTTTTTTGTTGTTGTGATTATTTTACTATTGGACGAGAATTTGAGTGAAGGAATAAAAATAGGACATTTCCCCCATAGACTCTTTTTTTTTAATCGCATAAAATTAACAAAAAATATTTTGTACATTGGTTTTGAAACTGGAAGAAAGTGCTCTTTTTTAAAAGATTCTCTATTTCTTGTTGCTTCACTTTTTATGGAACATAATACAGACTAGACATTTTAATTTTTTTGCTTAGGGGTGGGGTTTTGGGATGCTATCATTATTTTTCCCACCTTTAATTCACTCATTCTTTGTCTTCTTCAATTACTCTATTTTCACCTGGTTGATTCTTATTCTTGTGGAGGCTTTCTTTTCATAACCTTTGCCTAGCAGAGGTAGAATGATAAAGGTGCAACAAATTATCTGGAGAGGAGGCTTAAGACCTAGATTTCATTTTCATTGTAGTATTTTATGAGACAAAGTGATTGAAAGAAAGCTGATCTATACTTTAGTAGCTAACAAAGATACTTGGGAAGTATTTTTAAATATATTCCTCCCCCAACTCCATTCCCTATTTAAATGGTATTTGTCACTAAAAGAAGTTAAATGTTTTTCTAACAGCATTAAAAAAAAATTGGCTTTAAAAAGTCTAATTTTAGTTTTGAAATATTTTAAATGTAGTCATTTGTCCAAATTAATAAATTAAAACTCCATTAGTTATTTTTCACAAATATATGATATTCTCCTTAAGGTTTTTCCTCGAACCCCAAGAATGCAAGATTCTCTTTTTAGCAGGATGTTAGTGACAAAGTTCTTTATGTTGAAATGTTTAGCATTACAAGTTTTACTACTTTGAAAGAAAAAGTCCTTCAAGGAAGGGTTATTGTTTGGGGGCCATGTTCAAATACTCTTGAATCTTAGGGACTGTGAAGGGAAAGGAAGAGAAGGAAAATTGTTGATAAAAATAATATAAGAAGTTTTATTGGCTCATACAGCTCCTATAAAGAGGTGATGGCCTCTGATACTGTCTACTAAGCTTAGCCTTCAGTTGTAGCTCTCTTTGAGCTTGATGAATGTGAGCATGATTTTAAAATTAAGATATTTCAGAAATTACCCTAATTCTGGGTACTGGTGCATGCAAATTATATTACCTCAAGCATGAAGGAAAATGGAATACATTTAAATGCTCTTTGAAAGGTTTAGTTTAAAATGATAAGTTTCTGAAACTTGGAGAATTTTATGGAGTCTATTTAAAGGCAATGTTCGTTTAATGAGCAGAAAGCTGTACTATCTCCAGGGGAGGGTAGTCCCTGGCCCTCTAGGTTTATTCCCCAGTTAATGAACTCTGCATCTTGCTTTTGCGCTTTTTAAGGAAATGTTGCATCCTAGGATAGAAATCACTTACTCACTATTTTTTTTAAGAGCGTTCAGCAGCTGTAACTTGGGTTTATTATATTGTTTAGATCAGACTCCTTGTTTTTTAAAACATTTTAATTGTGGCCACTTTGGAGTTGTGCTGCAGGCTCTTAGGTATTTTGTCTTTTCAGTGGAGTGGCAGTATTGTATAGAAAAATTCCACATTTATTTAAACTTTTTATTTAATTAAGTCTAAACTAGGCAACTCCTTCTCTTTCTCAGGGACTTCTCCCTTTCCTGGTCAGTAATCTCTATTATTTTATTGGCTTTGTTTTATGTTGAGAGGGTTAGACTGCCATAGACTTTGAGAACAGGTACTTTTTTTTTCTTGTGAAAACATATGTAAATTATGTCATGTCATGTGCTTTAAGATTATGCAAAATATGTTTAAACCAGATGCCAAAATTTTAGTTCCAAATTATCAAATATTGACTTGACATTTAGAATTTTTTTGAAACATTTTTAAAAAGCTAATAACAAAATTATTAATTCAAAATGCAGGCTTATTTCTTAAATTATTTTAAAGTGGAGGACTTTTGAATTTTAAAATATTTAAAATTACATTCATACATATAGGGTGTGTGTGTGTGTGTGTGTGTCTGTTGGCTTTTCCTAATGACTAGAGTAATGTGTTCCCTGTGGAAAGTTCAGAAAATACTCAAAGATGCCAGTAGGAAAATTAAAGGAATTTAGAATTTCATCACATATAAATAACCACAGTTAACATTCTGGCAAATAGCTTTCCATTACTTTTTCTAGCTCAAATTGTACTTTATCTTAGGAGAGTCTTCTAAGCCAACACTTCCGGTTGAGGATCCTGTAAATAGTGTTGATTATGTGTTGACAGCAAGAGAGAAATGTAAGAAAAAAATTAGAGATTAGTACTTGTTTTGGAATCACAGTCCCATTTAATACTGTCTTTTGAAAAAGTAATTTTAGTTGTTTGTAGACAGCTGATTTACTTTGAAGCATATACATACATTTCTCCATACGCTTGACTCAAGAATTTTCTCTGGGTTGCAGGATATACAGTACTCTGACTAATCCAGCTTTCATAAAATCTCCTATCATTTAGAGAATACCTTTGATTTTTGACTGGCAGCATTTTGAATAATTCTATCAACAAAGTTTTATAGTAACTTTATTTTTGGCCAAATTAAATTGCTTCCCAGTAGCCTTATCTGTATGTTCTCTGTGAAGCTCACTCTAAGTCTTTTCCCTATAGAAATTCCTGCAGAATAACCTTAAAGTAAGACTTTTCTACTTGCTGCTTAACAGAAAATTCAAACACTGCCCTTGTGCAAAATAAATACAGCAGAACACAGATTATGCTGGTTTGAGATAAATAACATCGGAGCCAGTCATTGAGCCTAGTATCAAGAATGTCTGTATCTCTTTGCATCCCTGTGAAAATGATTGGAATTACAGGTTGCTATTTATTGTTTGCTGACGCCAACTGCATTATTTGTCGTTTTAATAAGAGTCAGTGATATTGTGCTGAATGTAGCCGTACATCCACCTGTGTATTTGTATGAGTTTTTCACATCTCTATGCACTCTTACTTTCTCAAGCATAATTTAAAGAGAAGCCTAATCAAAAAGAGAACACCCTGCTAATTGCCAAAGCTGTAGCTCTCTTGTCTGTGAGTTGTTCATTCTGCCAGACTTAGTGGTCAACACCTTTTTTTTTCCTAGCTTTTCTGAGCTTACTAGAGAAATTGTAATAAATTCAATTGAAGAAAATGAAGTAGTACATCAAAAAATTTTTTTTTCACATGAAAAATATTGATTTGTCTAAGGGAACAATATGTGATATTATGTAAATGGTTTTGATTTTCATTAGTATTTTGCTTGATTTAAGCAGTTAATAATGAATAATGATCTCATTAACAGACCCATCATATTTCTGTACAGATACAATTTCTGTTGTTATAAGTGTTAAAGGATAATTTTCAAAAAGTAAAAATCATCACTCTCAGGTAAATAAATATAAAATGAACTGTGTCAAAGATTTTATTTAACTCATTAAATTAATGAGGAGATTAGTAAGGTGTTATGCTGGGTCAGAAAGGATTTGAGAAATGAGGTGTATATAGGCAATTTACCAAAGAAATGTTTCTGAGTTAGATAGAAAATAGATATGTTTTCTAAAAGAATCAGTAAAGTAAGAATTCTGGGATTATGGTGTCTAATGTTAAATTTATTTTGGTTACTTGTGGGAGCGGCAAGGTTGAAAAAAAGGAAATGGTTCATAGATACATGCTTATTTTATAAAGGCATTTTGTACTTTAGTTTTAGCAAAAAATTAACATTTTGATTGATGTGT
Organism: Rousettus aegyptiacus; assembly: GCF_014176215.1. Taxonomy (NCBI): domain Eukaryota; kingdom Metazoa; phylum Chordata; class Mammalia; order Chiroptera; family Pteropodidae; genus Rousettus; species Rousettus aegyptiacus. The sequence continues at coordinate 110,700,057 of NW_023416284.1, forward strand.
TTATCAAGGTTATAAGAAGCAAAAGCTAAAATTAATATTTCACAATTCTAATTGCTTTTCCTTGGCTCCTCTCTACATGTTATGCATTCTGGTTTTTAAATATTTAAAATTTCATCTCTAGTGTAAAGTGGAAGAGAAATAGCTTAGAGTGGTAGCTTTTTGTCAGTGATGGTCCTCCCTGCCCCCTTTTAAAGCAGAGTGATGTTCATGTTGTATCTTTCTAGCATTAACAGAAATTATTTGCTGAGGTGACAGTTTCCTTAAGTGCTAACAACATCTAGGCAGTGAACATTTATAATGTGCGACTTCATGTTGTGTTGTAGATATAATTGATAATTCTGCTTTCTCTTGTTGAATATCTAATATTTAACTGTCATGGCATGCCTTTCTGTAGCGTTATTTTTAGTAGGTTTAAACAGATTGCAGAAAGGTGAATATTTTTGTGTTAGCCAATGTTTTAATGCTGTAAGTGATTCAGGATGACTCTGGGGCATCCCTTTATTTTTTGTAACTGAAGAAAATGAGACACTATCTTGGGACAGAATTAGGATATATCTATATCTATATATATCTACATCAATATACCTATATCTATGTCTACACACATCTATAAGTATTTTTATATCTATCTCTGCATGTGTATAATAAAATAATGGATTCATAATGTTATTTTCGATTCTAACCCAGCTTCTTGGAATTCTTTCTAAATACTTTTTCTGGCAGCGAGAAAAACAGCACCTATTATCCTCAGTATATTTTCTTATTTACTCAATCAAAAATAACTCGCTGTATGTGGATCTCCCAATTACACTGCTGTCTTTGCTGTTTACCACCTTTTTGCACCCTCCTTGCCACTGCCCTGACTGGTCTGGGCCTCTGCGTAGACCCCTAACTCTTTCTCACTGCTGTGTCCTTAGCCACCTCATCCACTGTGCCAACTCCTCCATGCTGGAAGCAGGAAGAAAGGCAAGCTGAAAAGGAAAGGGGCAGTTATAATTCTTGAATATTTCACAGATATTACCCTCAACCCTGCTACATTTTCTGAGATTTTTATTTTTTTTATTTTTGAGATTCCTTTCTATGTGGTAGCGTGAGAATCCCCAGCTTACTCATTTCTCTAGTTGGTCCTGGTTACTATTTTCACAGAAGGGAAACATGAAGAGCTCATTATGTTACCAAAGGAGCTGTGGGTCCTGCAGCCCAGTGGAGACTTTGCCCACTTGAGAGAAGAATGTGATTCTCCTTCAGTCTAATACCTCACAGTAATGGATGTATGTGCTGTCACTGCTGGTCTAGCATTTATTTCTAATGGTGGAGGGAGGCTGTGCTGTAGCCTTTCCAGCCCTTTAATTCCAGCTTCTTCAGCATACATGGACCCACAAAGTCATTTCTTGGTATTCACTCTCTCAGAGGCAGGGCTGGGGTCAGGAGTTGTTGCATCCCTAGCCAGCACTGTGTTGGAAAATTCCTCTCATGAAACTTTAGCGTCTTGACCCTTGAGGATAGAGGATTCTTTTCTGTTCTTAAACCTATGGCCTTACTTTTTTTTTGTGCCTCAAAATGATGAGTGACATTTCTTTTTAGTTGCAGGTAATAGAAAACTTGCCTCAGAATAGCTTCAACAAGAAAGGGAATATACCACTTCATATAATGATAAAGTCCAGAGCAGGATAGGCTTTAGGCCTGGCGGGCTCTGGCTCCATTTCTTGTTATTCTCTTGGCTCTGTTCTCTCCGTGTCAGCTCTGACCTTGGCTAGCTTCCCTCGTGGTAGTAAAATGGCTGCTGTAGTGCTAGGCTTCACATCCACATACCACATGGTCTAGAGGGAAAGAGAATTAACATTTGATTTCATGTCGATGGGACCAACTCAGGTCATGTGTTCATTTCTTAATCAAAGATTGTAGCAGGGGGATAAGATTATGCTGATTGTTTCAGGCCAACTCTGAGCTACCCTTGGAGCTGAGGGCGAAGTCTGTTTCATGCAGAACAGCAGAGGTGATACAAAATAATCCTCATGGAATAGTGAGTGCAGCTTCAGCATTCATAGCATTTAGAGCAATACTTTTATTTATTAAAAATATCCTTAAGAAAATTTTTAAAGATACTTGAATAAAAAGTGTTAAATTATGTATGGTAGTCCCCCTTTTGTGTGTGGTTTTGCTTTCCATGGTTTCAGTTACCTGTAGTCCACTGTAGTCTGAAAATATTAAATGGAAAGTTCCAGGAATAAACCATTCATAAGTTTAAATTGCACGGCAGTCCTCATGAGTAGTACAGTGAAAAGTTATGCCCTCCCACTCTATTCTGCCTGAAAGGTTTGTAGACCTTTCAGAGATTTTAGGGAGTCCACAGCACAAAGTGGTTGCTTATGAGGAACAGTTGTTGAAAGAAGTTGAGGCCCGTGCTAGAGTTAGGTTTGGTCCTTCTCAGGGAATCACCAGGGTGTGGTAAGCCCTGTCAGTTTGATGGAGACTTAAGAATTGGTGCTTTTCTGCGCCTGCAGACTGGGTTGGGGAGGGGATGGCTCAGCAAAGTAACTATGGCTTCTGCTAGTACTTCCGTCCCTGCCAGAACTGCCCTTCCCACCCTTGCCTTGAAGCCAGAGAATTGAGTTCCTCCCCTTTTGTCCCAGGTGCTTCTCAAGCTGTTGTCCCAGCACTGGAGCTCAGAGTGAGTGAATCTATGCATGATCCTTTATCAGGAATGCCTTAGACACCAGCTGATGAAATAATGGCTAAGATAAGATGAGGTTTTACTCTTTAGTTTCATTTATAATACTTTCATAAAATATGTTTAAAAGTCTGATGTCTGAAAGGTAAGTAATAGAATGTGTTAAGTGGGTAGTGGTTTGTGTCACAGAGAGGTAAAAAAGAAAGTAGAATACAGTTCCTAGTTTTGGTTTATAGGGGAGCTGGACTCATGCAATGAGGGTGGGTAGGTGAGACTCATCAGAAATAGCTGTTCAGTTATTAATGCGAACTGGGTCCAAGGCTGTTGGTTAAGCATCCCTTAAACTTTAAATTCTTGCACAGGACTTTTCTAGTTTCCTAGAGTATGTATGTGGAAATGGGCTCTGCTTATTACTCCCTCAAGATAACATTTCTCATACATTATCCTGGTATACTCACCAGCCTACCACGTATTCAGCAGGCTGCACCTACTCTTCCATGATGGAAGGGAGGTTAGAAGTTGGGGTGGAAGGAGATGTTGATCCAGGTGTGGGGATATCTACCCTTTCGGTGCCGCTAGGGAGCAACGATGTCTAAGCCCTAGAAGCTCACCACTGAGAACTCCTGGAGGCCTGCTTCAGCTGAGGCCTTACATATGGTGCTTCAGCTGAGGCCTTACATATAGTGCTTCCATGAGATACAGGTCAGGGAAGTGCTGAGGCCTTACATATAGTGCTTCCATGAGATACAGGTCAGGGAAGTGCTCCTGCCATCTTGGCCTAGGTTGGTGGCAATGCCACCAGACACTTGCTTTCCACCAAATTCTGTATGTATAAAAGTGTATGAGATGTGAAAGTTCAGAGTGGCTCTAGTGACTTTTTGCTGTAGGGTCGGGCCTCTTTATTTACCTCGGGAGATTGACATAAGATATATTCAGATGCATACGTATGGATTAATAGAGATAGGTGTAGTATATGGTGCTGAACCTGGTTCCTATTGCTCTCAAGTAGCTGATCAAAGAACTGACACACATATGAAAAAGCTGAAGAATAAAATAACACTTTATGCGCATAAGTTCCTAGAGTTCCAAAGGAGAGTCAGGTTCTTAATGCTGCAAAGCTGAGATAGGTGTTCAGCTATGTCCTAAAGATGAGCAGGATTTGGATATGTAGAGATGAAAAGAAAGACAGGAATTTCTGAGAGAATGGTAGGGAGGTGTGATGAATGAAATATGTACTGGGAGATAACAATCACGATTTAACTAAGCAGAGCATCTTAGGAGTACAGATGGAAATAAAGTTGACTAGGATTGAGATAGGGTGAGATATCCTAATAGAAGGCCAAAGAAGCATGGCAGAGAGAATGTGCAGAGTGAAAATATGGTGTTTTAGGAGACTTAAGTTAATCTTCTCACCAGTAGCTTCTTTATGTATAAAAAGAATTTGTTTCAAATGATTCATTCCAAATTTAGAAAATGTTAAAGAATTAGGAAAATCTTCTACTTTATCATTAAAATGGCCCCGAACTCAAAAATGTATACAGTTGACCCTTGAACATTATGGTTTCTCTGAGTATCAGCATATTTTTTTAGAGTAAATTCTAAAATAGGGATTAGATAGATGGGACTAGGGAGAGAGTTTCCAAGGAACAAACCTTTGTTTAAGAGTTAACACTTTTGAGGTGATGTTTCAAATCAAGTTGAGGTTTATATTTTCATTTTGATCAACAGGGAATAATTTGGAAAGTAAAAACTAATGGGCTGATATATATGTAAATTTCTATCCAAGGATTGACAGTTTGGCCTTAGGTGCTGAATTTGTATGAAAGAATTATGATCAAATAATTTCTCATTAAATTGGCAAACATTTGCTTTAAACAGTCTTCTTGAAAAATTAAAATTACCTTATTGTTGTTCTTATGTTTGATTCTAAACTTGAGAACATAATCTAATTGCAAAGAAAATAAAATGACAGAATGTGTCAGGATTATTTAATTATTCTGCATAAATACAAACCCACTTACTTTAAGAGAATCATCACACTTTTAAAATATCAATCACCACCTTTCTTAGAATTGCTTTCAGTGAGCTAATGAATAGATATTTTTAGTGAAATATTGCATTTTTATTTTTTTTATTAATGGCTCTCCCTGAATATGAGTACATAAATTACTGGGCTACTAGTAGTTCTAAGTGTTTTTCAAAGACTATTTAAGTGCTTATAAGCACTAAGCAAAGGAGTACTATAGATTAAATGTGTTGTAAACCACACATGAAAGCTGTCTTTTTTTATTATCTGTAACTTTAATGGAAGGAAAATGTTAATTTAGGGTAATGAACTAGACCTCTAAGTATGATCAGTGAATAGACCATTAGGTTAATTAAAATGAGGAAATGTATCACTGCTGTGCTAGAACTATCACTGTGGAAGAGACAGGTTCATTTAGTGCTTAAATAGTAAAATTCAGAATGTGTCACTCCCAAAATAGATTTACTGCCCAAAAGAATGAGATTGATGAGAAGGGTAATTCACTTTTATTTCATTTATTGTTACCTGTCACCTGTCATTCTAGAGAGCCTGTCACTTAAAGGTGAAGATGTATCCAATCTTTTTAAAATTAATTAAGTATAAATTTTTTTACTTTATCTATCCATCCGCTCAGCTAAATTAAACACAAAAACAAGATTTAAGGAATGGATAAGCATACAGATTATAATGTAATTATCAAAAAGCAACTTTAAATTTATTGATTTGTAAAAATGCAATTGAAATAACTACTACAATTTTTGGTTGTTAATTTCTTTTCAATGTCTAATACCCAAACTTGTTGGAAACTAATTTCGTATAATATCTTATCCACTTGGCCAATTTACTATTTGAATTCACTAAAAAATTCAATTCAGTGCTTAAGTACTATGCCATAGTTTATAAAATATTTTTCGAATGCATTTTGCTTCTAACCTATGAAAAGTCTTAGCCTTGTGCCAACCATAAAGTAGCTTTTCAGTCAATACTTCCTATTTTAATTTAAAAGATTAGACATGTGTTTAAACAAAAATTAAGCTCAATATACTCTTGAGCTATTCAGTTCTCCAATCATATGCTTAATTTAATACATTAATTTCTCCTCAGATCTTAGCTCTTGAATTACAGCATCTGGCCCAATAGTCAACCAGTGTAATCCTCACTAATAGCTTTTTGTCTAGGATCTGAAGTATGAATATATGTACTAAATGATTTATAAAGCAAATGCTTTCGCTAATGATTTATATGATCAATCAGTCAACTAGTTATTTATTGAATTCCAGTTCTGAGCCACATATTATAGAAGGTACTTTCATGTACTTAAGGCATTCTTTGGGAAGTTGTACATGATCAGCATATATTTATAAAAGAATCAGCTTCTCTTCTTAGCTTTACAAATAAGAACACTTTTTAGAAAGGTGAGACAATCTTTCGTTTTAGCATTCTGATTCTAGGAAAGTGTTTTCTTATTTTTGCCTTGTCCATTTTCTTGAAATTTACCTGGATGATATTTAGTAGGAGATACTTAATGAGTTTATATAAGCGTACATACTTAATATTTTTGATTATATGTGAACATTACCTTAATTAAACTTGATATAAGAAAAAAATAATGCTTATATTAGGAAGTGAATCTTTATTCTGTAATTGGATTCACCCAAGATTTTTTTTCTCAGTAATTTTCATAGAGCATCTAACAGGTCTCATTTTGTCCCACTTTCATTGAAGACTCACTTGGGTTCTTTAAGAAAAATAGGGAGTCGTAATGGTTCATTGATCCTGAATAGGGCCAGAAAGCTATAGTGATAAAGGCAGCTCTCCGATTTGGAAACACTTATCAATATACACTTATGAGCCGCATGACCTCTCTTGATATGTCTGTTTCTTTATGTCTTTCATTTTAGAATTTTAACTGCATGCTGCCTTTGTCATCTTTTACTTTGTCCTTTTTTTGTCTCATAGCTTCTGTTTACTTAGTTTAGTTTTGTGTTGTCATAAAGTGTCTTAGATTCAGCCTTTGCGATTGTCATTTCTTGCTTAACTCAGTTCTTTCTGAGTTTATATTTCTGAGGGAAATAACCTAAATGACTTATATATCAGTCAAAATAAGCTAATTTATGTTGAGGTAAAAGAAGTGATCCATATAATTTGTTATTCATGCTATGTGTTCATCATGGATTGGTTGGGGGCTCTGTCTCATATTGTCCTCATTCCAGGACCCAAGATGCAGTTATCTTTTGAAATATTGTCAGAAAAGAAAGTGTCTAGTCATGCACCAGCTTATACAGCTTGCACAGAGAAGTGACACATAACTTTGGCTCATATTTCATTGATCGAAGCTAGTTATATGGCCACCCGTGACATTAATGTGACGAGGAAGCACAATCTTTCCATGTTCCCTGGAGGACAGCTGCAATTATTTAGTAGACAAGACTAATAACTATTGCAGTCGGCTCCCCTAGCTATCAGTTGTTCAGTGTACTTTTCTTACATGGGATATATTTTCTCTTTTCCAAGGGGACAGTTTAGAAATCATATAGGAAATATGTATCCACATCCTTCGCCATGTGATTTCCAGTAACTTCTAGTAGGCAGAGTATACTCTGTCCCCTCACAGTAAGGCTTACCATGTGACTTGCTTCGGTCAATGGAAGATGTGTAGATATGATATATACCAACTCTAAGAGGAAACTTGAAATGTGGTTTGTATGTTTTGGCTTGAATTCTTTCCAGATAGGGCTGCTCCTTATGCTTGAATCTCAGTATGAGAAGATAGGTAGAGTAGACCTAGGACTTGTAGCAGAGCTTGACTCAGCCTTTAACTTTCATTTCCTAAAAACAAATAATAAATGATATGGTAGGTCACTGATATTTTGAATTTGTTACTGCCAGCAAAAGCTTACTTAACACAATAGAATTTGGAGTTAAGACAGCCTGAGCTTGGTGTTAACTCTGCCACTAGTGTGATTTGGGGTAAGTTAAGTTACCTAGGACTAGGTTTCTTCATCTATAAAATGAATAATAATGTCTACCTTATAATTCTGAGGTGAGGATTAAATTGGATGACTTTAAAACACTTGGTATACCATTCAGCACTTGAGAGGAGTTTGATAAATACCCTTTCCCTTCTCTTTCTCTTCCACCTTGCCTCCTCCATTGGTAGAACTGTTTAAGTACAGGACTACTTAAATGAATGAATTAATTGAAAATAATCAATTATAAGATTAGGGATTGGATAAAATGCTCTTCTTAAGTAGACCTTTTTAGGCACAATTTAAGCATTTCCTTCTGAGGAGAGTCCAAGATGATTTTACAACTAATCTTTTTTGCAAATGATAGCCTTATACAGTGATAAGTCAGGTAGGTTTTTAAATGAGCTAAATAGGCCCCAGTGCAGCATGCCAACCAAACCTACAAGCCTTGAAAGAAAAACTTCTCTGCCTGTAGAATAGTCAGCTTTCATGAAGAGCCTCACTGGCACCACCACCCGCTACTCCATGAAGTTTGACTTAATGCACTGGAACCAAGAACAGTTAGCCTAGTAGCCTGCCAGCGAGCTATGAGTTCCCCTAGCTCAAGAAGATTAGACATCTGTGGAGAGGTCATGGGAGAGATCATATACCTAGTGAACTTGTACCTGTAGGAGAAGAGAATGCTAATAGTGTATGTATTGGCAGCTGTTAAATTGATATGAAATGTCCAATTTACAAGTAGCCATGAAAAAGTATGTAGACAGTCTACACATTTAGAGACTTGTGGGATAGAAAGAGACAAACTAATTCTTGTTCCCAAGAATAAGGATAAAACTAGGAGAAACAAAGACTGATCAAACCTCATGTATCAAATCAAGAGGATGGGTTCATGCCCTGCGGTGGTCCTAAAATAAGTCTAAAAGCTCTTTGATACTGTTTCTGTCAAAAAGATGGAGTGTGGCTACTTAATGGACAGAATGTGGTAGATGTTATTGCATGTGACTTTCAAGACTAGCTTCTAATAGGCATTTTGGTGTCCTCCTTGTTCTTGCTCTTATATTGTTCAACTTGAGAGAAACCATCTCCTATGTTGTGAGGACATGCAAGCAGTGCTGCGGAAAGGTATACTTGAAGAATGAGGCCACTAGCCGATGTGAATGAACACTCTTGCACACAGATCTTTAGCCCACCAGTCCCAGTCAAGTCTGCAGATGATAGCAGTCCTTGCCACCAGCTTGACTGCAATTTAATGAAAGATCCTGAGTCATAACCACCTAGCTAAGTCATATCTGGATTTCCCGACCCTTAGAAATTGTGTGAGATAATAAATTTCAGAGTTATTACACAGCGACAGATAATTAATGCTTGGTGAATACTTTGAATACGCAGATTAAAGTATGTTTTCAGTGACATCCAATATATCCTTTTAATTTACAGTGTGTTCTTTCAATTGGACAAAATGACTAAAACAAAAAAGTCACATCTATAGTTAACGTTTCATTTGTTCTCAAAGTTGATATTTTTAGTAAAACACTGAAAGGGGTACGTGGATAAAGAAGATTAGCCTTTGTTGAAAAAAAGTATAAAGTGTTCTGCTTTATTCTTATCTGGAGACTTTTATTATTGGTATTTCTTTTTGTTTGGTTTTCTACCCCAGTGATTTTCCAAATATTTCCTGAGTCCAGTACTTAACACAGGTTGTATCAGTCTGGTTCCTCCAGAGAAACAGAAACAATAGGAGAGATACTATGGAGAGGAAACAGGAGGGAGGGAGTGATGCGCGCGCACACACACACACACTCACACACACACACACACACACACACACACCCCCACACACACACACAGAAGGAGGGAGCAAGGGAAATGGGGAGGAGGAAGGAGGGGAGAGGAGAGAGGAGGAAAAGGGAAGGGAGGAAAGAGGAGAGGGAAGGAGAAATTAAGGAATTGGCTCATGTGTCTGGGGAGACTGTCAAGTCTAACATCTGTGGGGTGGACCCTAGAAACTCAGGCAAGAATTAAAGTTGTGGTTTGGAATCTGTAATTTGTAGAGCAGACTTTTTTCTAAAGTCTGCTTTTTGCAGATGTTAATTACCTCTACAAAATACCTTCACAGCAATACCTAGATTAGTGTTTGACAAAACAACGGGGCACCATAGCTTGGCTAAGTCGACAACATAAAGTTAATCATTGTACAGATGCCAGTGGATTTCTTGAGCAGAAGAGGGTATGAGTGATGCAGAGACCCAAAGACACCCATTCCTCAGCCCATTTGTATTGAAGCCTCATTATTGCACTCATTCTCCATGCTTTTCTAGTATATTCGATGCCATATGGTGGAGATAGCAACATATAAACCAATGTGAATAGCCTTCGTTGTGGTGTTCAAACTATTTGGGGGCTGTTTCTCAAACTTGCATTTAAAGAAAAAGAATTTGTTCTTAATTAGAGCTAAAAATGGCTTGTTAGCTATCACAGGGAGGGTGGGTCTGGAAAAAGTTTTCTGTTGCTGGACAGGTGCTACCAATGGAAATCTAAGGGCCAGGTTCAGTTTGTTGTAGTGCTTAATTTAGTGATAGTTTTTCGTAGGCTTTTGTAGAGCTTTCCCACGTATTCAGGCATATACTTGAGTCTCAGTGAGCTACTTTGACAGTTGAACAGTCTCTGTAGTTTCACAGGTAGCAATACTTCTCAAAATCATCAGGAGGATCTTCTGTAGTGCTTGCTCTGTCTTTTTCATCAGGTTAAGTAAGTTATCTACTGGGTTTTAGACCTATGTCATTTTAAAGAGTATCTTTTAAGATTTTACTGATTTTAAGCTTTTCGATAGGCCTAGCTTATGGCTGTCAGCTTGACGTTAGCTTTTTTTTTTTTTTTTTTTAATGCTTTCGAATTGAACTTTAAGGTTGACTTCTAGGTTTAAATTCTGAAATCCTCCTATGGGTTTGATTTACTGCAAAAGTAGTAGTATTAATTTATAAGACTACTTCTAAGCTGTGTTTTCCTTGCTCTTGGATTTTCCCTATGACAAATAAAGAAAGACTCCTTAATCAAGTTTTATTGGGGTAAGATCAATTTTATGAAGCCTGAATTCTGAATTTTACCTGAGCGATGTTACAGCTTAACTGAATGGCTCACAATATTGAGTGACTCTCTCGTCAGCACCTTTATTGATTAATGACGCAGATAAGAAAAATGTATCTTGTTGCAGGGGGATTAGAATCAAGGAAACTAGAAGTCTCTCATCTTATGTTAAGACAGTTGAAAGTCTGTATTTAAGGATGATATGATCCATGAAAGAGAAGGAAAAGTCAAGTGTAGTTAAACAATGTGGAGAAAAGAGAAGGAGAACAGAAAAAGCTCATATAGCCTTGTAGTTTTGAAAATAACTTGTGGGAAGGGGAGGGGGAATCACTTGGGCAGCCAGCAAAACATTACAGAAAACCTTGGTGTAAGTAAGTGGCTTTGCTGACATGGTAGAAAGATGAGCACTGTTACTGATTGTCTTGTTGTTTAGCTGTCAGAGAATATTGTGTTGCTTCCTACATCTGCCCTCACATGCTACCTCACCTGCTCCATCTTACTGAGATGGATAAACCTTGTAGTGTGGGACTGTCAAGGGCACTGCAATTAGTACTAAATCATTCTCGCTCTGACAAGTTCTGGCAACAGAAGCTTCTGGCAGATGTGCTAGTGCATTTTCAGTGTTTCTGAATGTCTGAATGGTATAGCAGAACTCTCAGAATGCTGGGCAGCTTAATCTGATAGTCAATTCAATGTAAGTCAATTTTTAAAAGAGGGAAAGTATTAGAAATCAAGATGGGCCGTTGCGGTTTTCTTTTGCTAATCACGATCAACTTAATTTCCAGAGTATATACCTTTAATAAGGTAATAGGGAATTCATGCAGAAAGAATTTGTATATAAAAAGGTTGGTATACCTCAGATACAGTAGTTCCTGCTTTTCTCTCTTCATAGAATTGAATTAGCCAGTTCTGGAATAACATGTATGTAAAAAATGATAGCAATCACAATCAATTGCATAGAATAGTACCTGGAATATAAGAAAAAATACCTAAGGAATGAAAACATTAAGGACATGAAAGACAAGCTATAGTGTAGTGTTTAAAAGCGTGAGACTGTGTGGGTTTAAATCTCTTCTCATTTACTGTTTAATCACTCCAGTCCATCATTTCTTTTTCTGCAGTGTGAGGATAGTAATAGGCAAATGAGTTTTAAATGCGATATTAGGTAAAAATGTACTTGACACATATGCCTGCTCAGTGCATGTTAGTTGCCTTGACGATGGTGGTAAAGATTATGACTTCCATTCTCCTTGCTTGAGTGGTTCAAAGTAGCATTCTCTTACTCAAATAAGTCAAAGCAAATGCAGAAAGCTCGCTATCTTAGTAAATTCAGGCTACCATAACAAAATACCAAAGTTTGGTTGGTTTAAACAACAGAAATTAATTTTTCACAGTCCTGGAGGCTGGAAGTTCTAGATCAAATGCTGGGCCAGTTTGATTCTTGATGAGGGCTCTCTTCTTGCCTTGGGGTATGGGGTTGGAGGTGGAGATGGTGGGGAGAAGGAAGATCTCTTCTTACAAGGCCTGTAAATGCTATCCGATTAAAGCCCTGTTTTATGACCTCATTGAACCTTCCTCACCTTCAAAAAATGTAAACTCTAGATACTGTAATGTTGGGCATTGGGGCTTCAAAATATGAAATTTGGGGTGACAGAATCTATAGTGATGGATGAACATAGACTGAGACCATTTGGGCAAAAATGAGAGACAAATAGAGCAAAAGATTAAAATAAAACCTAAGGAGGTATGAAAGACAAATGTAGAAATTTTCTTTATAGAAATCAAAGCAATGAACAACTCATTTTTAGCATTTTCAGTTCTATCCATTTGAAAATGATATTGGATTCACCAAACTATTGTCCTGAAAACTTTGAATTAATGTTACAGTTTTGCACTGATATTTTATTCTATTTGACAAAAGGCCAAAGACCTTTATTGATAATAGAGTAATGAGATTAATTAGCCTCTTTATTACCAGTTATCAGAATTGTGAATGATCCTTTTCTGTTTTTGGCCCAACCAGGGGATGTGCAGGTGTCTACTCCTCTAGTTTTTACTCCTCTAGTTTTTAACTGTGACCTAGTGTGGCCTCTGTAGCCTGCCGCAGAGCTGGTGTTGTAGGGAGTGTTTCCTTTGCTTCATAAAAGAGCTACACTCCCTGGAGCTGCCATCTTCACCATGACTTTTTTTCTGTTATGTAATTAATGTAAGAATGTCACCCAGTGTGCTGTAGAAGGTTTTATTCCCTCTCATTATTGTTTTTAACAGAAAAAAAAAAATCTGATGTCAGTTCTTTGCTTATAATCTGGTTCCTCTTGAAAGTGGAGTCTTTAACCCAAAAGAGGAAGTTTCCAGTTAATCTAGATTTAACTGCTTTGGAGGAGAGCTGACAGCTGTTAAAACAAATGTAGTCTGACAACCTTTGTTATTTGCTACTCTTTAGTTTCTGGTTCATTATGCTGCATGTTAGTATTTATATCAAGGCAGGCTTGTGCTCACCAGTGAGAAGCTGGTTAGCTTTCTCAGCATGTTGAGACAGTTTTGGCTTTTAGGCAGATTCGAGAAATGGGATTTTCTTATTGGCAGAGGGGTAGTGGGAAGAACACTGGGTTGGAAATCTAGGATCGAGTGCTAATCCTGGTTTTGTCATTGACAACCAGCATGATTTCCTCTACTAGAAAATGAGGGAGATCAGTCTAGATAATGTCTTGATCTTTTCTATCTTTAATTTATCCTTCTTTGGTTCTATGATTCAGAACATTTTTTGGGGGCGGGGAGGTTGAGGGCAGAAGTGCTAACAAATGTCTTTTAAAACATCTTCAGAGATTTCAAATTGTTCAGGCCTTCATAATAACGCATGTTAAGTATTGAGTATCGACAATATCTTAAACTAAACCTACATAAGCCATCATTCTCACATGGAGTTCTCATCTTTAGGTAGTGGTGACATTCCAGCAATCCCTGGGGGATTAGTAGGCTGGTTAAAAAAAGAGAAATATGATACAGTTGTCCTATTCACTGGCCTTGGGATTGTAAGCGTCCCTTACATAGAATGGCAGTCTCTTATAATCTGGTCCTTCCTTCTTTCTCTGTAGTCACAGTGGCCTCTTTTCAGTTCTTGGAATGCAGTGTGCTTTCTGCTGACACAGTTGTCTTTATACTAAGTACTCTCTCTGCCAGGAGTGTTTTTTTTTGTTGTTGTTGTTCTACCTTCCTTGGGGGAATGCTCTCAGCTGTCTCATCTTGCTCACTTAGCTAACTCCTACTCACTCTCCAGGTCTTTCTTCAAGCATCACTTAAAAGAGCCACTCCCCTGACCTTTCTAAGTCACTCTTCTTGTTACACAGCCAGTTCCATATACCTCTCCTTTGTAACACTTGCCATCAGTATAATGTCATTTATCTGTGTGATCGTTTACTCATTTCCTTCTCTTATATACTATAAGATCCATGAGAATGCAGATCATGTCCGTTCTTGCTGTCTTTATATTAATTTCTAGTGCCTGACTCAGTTACTGGAACACAGTAAGTGCTCAGCATGTATCTGTTACGCGAATGCACAAGCCAACCTACCAGAGCCTCTTACTTGGAATAAATAATTGTAATAATAAAACCATAGTAGCAGAGGCTATTTATTATATGCTTCCAGTGTGCCAGGTAGTATTGTTCTGTTTTTGTCCCCGTTCCCATCATCATTATTTTCATAATCGTCATTATCACCATTTCTTGACTATTATAACCCAGGCATGGACCCTAGAATCCACGTTCTCAGCAATTATGCTCTACAATTGGGAATATTATAGGAAAAGATCAAAAGCTTTCTGTACCATTTGTTGCCCAGATCAAATCTGTCTTTTGCTCATCAATCTTTTTTCTTTATTATATCCACCATTATCATCAGAGTATAGAAAATATCTTGTCATCTGTTTTGGCTACCACACGTCTCATTTCCTGGGAAATTCCTGTGTGTGGAAATCCTTTCTCCCCTTTGTGAGGACAGAACCTATCTGTTTTTACATAAGCAAAAAATGTCAGATACTTGCCTTCCAGCTGTTCTTGTAGGGTATAGGCGTATACCAAGTTTCCAAATCAGAAGCTAGTGACACTAAGAAGAAGGGGCCAGGGAGAATCCATTCTGCTGAGGATTAGGCAGGAACAGTAGCAGTACTGGATTTTTGGAAATAGCGCTGTCAGCCGTTCTAGAGACAGCGTACAGGGCACACAGTTAGTGGAGTTTGTGGTGCACACTGTGGAGTCTGTGCCCAGAAACTGAGCAGTGGTTTCCTCACTGGACCAGTGTTAAGGCATAATTTTGGGCTTTGTTCCTGACCTGGTTGTCTGTGGACTCTGGTGCCAGACTGGCTGGGTTCAAATTCCAGCTTGAATCCCAACTCTGCCACTGACCAGCTCTGTAACTTTGCTTAAGGAAGTTAGTTAATCTCTCTGTGCTTCAATTCCCTCAGATGTACAAAGGGAGATAATAGCACTGACCTCATAGGTTGGTTTTGAGGATTAGATGAGTTAAAGTAAAACTCATAGAACGGTGTCTGCCTTATTTGTTGTAATGTATATTGGTGTTTTCTATCATTATTCCCTGACCCTCTGGATAGTCTCTAAAAATACATATCTTTTTATCAAATTATTTTTCATGCTTAAATTTATTGTTTGGAGTAGATTGCTTACAACTTTAGTACCCGGACTGATATATACAACACACTCTTATTGCACGTTAACTGTGAGTGGGGTATAGTATAATTATGTGTTTCTTCTTTTAGAAGGGACATACGGAACTATTTCCTCACATGTGTCCTGGGCCAAAGTTTATATTATTTTTATTAAACTGCGTAACTTACTCGCTCCTAGTTTCTTTTGGATTGATTTACTTCATTGAAGACCTCAGACTTTTATTCCAGGCTTATTGCAGTATTTGCGTATAAACTCTGAAACAGAGATTCTCCCTGATGGTGAAATAGTTATGAGGAAAGCATCATATATTAGGATGTCTGGCTGATGTCAGGTAGTGATTTCATTATCTTCATCCAAATGATCTCAGCATATATTTGTTGCTGATAATCAGTATTCTCAATGAAGATAGAGCCTGTTTAACTTTTCATCGTAGAGAAGGGCCATCTAGAGGCTGAGTTTCCCTCAGGACCCCTCTTTATGTTGCTGAGGAGCGCAATGCCTCCTGGCACCTTAGCTTTCACATGTGAAAGCAGATACTTTCGAATGGGAAAATGTCATGCAAGGCGAACTATTGGTATTTTCACAGCAGGCAAATTCTTACCACCCTCAGTATAGAAACACTACTGAATCACGTCTATGGTTTTGTCACCATTACAATGAGAACAGACAGTGACATTTAAACCTAGGAAAATTCCAATCCTGATATTGACTGTTAATGTGAAAAGCTTGAAAAAGCAGGTAGAATACTGTGATCTTAGCGATATAATTTTCTAACCAAAGCATACAAAGCAGTCAAACATTTGACTTATTGATTTTTGGAGAACCAAGCTGTTTTGTACACAAGATATGAAAGTATGCATTTTTGTCCTTGATTGAGAATAAGCAATGAGACCCAGAGTCTTATGCAGTAGATTTGAATTTATGTTGAATAGTATATACTTTTACTGTTTCTAATATATATTAACAGAGGGACATTAAGTTTTATCATGTATTTACAGCTGTATTTAAAATAGTAATTTATATTTACATATTAATTTGTCTTGAAAATAGTATTTATTAATAAATATATACTATTATTAACCTAGTATGGTATCTTAGAAAGATTTTAGCCACACAGCATTAAAAACTACTTCTGCCCACGTTTGAATATATTTCTTTTCTGTATTCTCATTCTTCTAAATTTTGCTCAGTCTGAATAATTTCTTGTCCTTGTTCTTTTTTATGTGATGCTGTGTTTTGCAGCTGACTTGTCATTTAAGTTACATCATAAAATAGTTGGCTTGGGGTTTTAGTGTGATATTTGCTTCAAGTAAAATGAGGGGCAGTTTTTTTCTGATAATTTTTTTTTTGGCAAAGGGCAATCTTCAGGTAATTTCTAGCAAAGCTCAAGACTAGAGCTTTGCTGCTTTGATAGAATAAAATGCAGAAAGGAAATATAGACTGTCATATTTCAGAATGATTTATGGAAATCTGAAACCCCAGAATTCAGCTTTAATTTTGAATGCTATTGAGCATTTATACTAGAAAAAGTATTTGCTAAATAATTGCAGGTACCTCACTGTTAGCAGATATTTATTTTGGTTTGGATTAATTTTCATTTGGTAGGATTAATATATAGTTGTCTTTTAAAACTTTACTAGATTTTAGTTACAGCCAGCTTTAGTTATAGCTTGTTATCTTGTGATTTCATTTTTATGGTTCAGTTAGTTTCTGGATTCTAGTTTTTCATGCAAACTGTACTTTCATATTAGTGTTTGGCATTCCGGTTGTTCTTCCCCACTAACTACCCTCTCATATGATCTTCAAAGATTGAATAAGGAGAAGCCAGAATGAGTCCCAGTCGTAGCTTCCACGTGCAGCTACAAAGATGGATAAAACCACTTATTCTGTGAGATCTGAATCTAATTCTCTCTACTCAGTTTTTAAAATTGTACTGGTAGAAAATTATAATGACAGCAATAATTGAGTTGGCCCCCTGTGACACAAATATGTTGTGTCAGATATTAGCATTTTTTTTCTTTTTTAAATCTAGTCTATAGTTTATAGTCCCTTCGAATTTCAGATCTTGCTCTGTCCAAGATCTGAGATTTTGTGAGGAAGGAAGAGATGGACACTGTACTCAAAATGCATTGGGAGTCACTGCTGCTGGCCACGCTGTGTTGAAGGTGGAAGCCCCAGCAGTGTAGGGCGGGTCCAGTGGTTGTCAGTGCTTCACCGTACCTGAAGGGGAATGGAAATCAGTGATGTTCATCCTTTCACTTTTGCATTTCTAAAGTTAAACTGAACTAGGTGAATCATCAAGTTACTGTACCTTTTCAAACTTTGAAAAAATTAAGCTTATACCTCAGTAAAATAATTTCTTTGATGATAATAGTTAATTACATACATGAAAAGTTGAATTTTCCATATTTCATTCAAGATATGAGAAGAAGGAAAACTTAAGCTAAACGTTTTAAAAGATACAACTTTGGTAGCATTTATTCTGGAGTGCTTGTTTTGAGATGTGCTGTTTTTCAAAGAACTATCATCGTCAACCAGGTAATATTTTAAAACCATAAAGAAGGCCTACCTTAAGGTGTACTTATTCTGGAGTCAGTTACCAGTTAGAAGACTTTGATGTGGGTTAGAGGGAGAGACTGAGGATATAACTGATGGTGTAGGTATGAATTTTGCCAAGGAGGGCAGACGAAGAGGCCCCTTGTGCATTAAAGCAAGGTTCTGCCTAGGGCTGGCCTTTCCTGTCTGAGTGAATGAAGTTCAGGTATGGAATAGAGATTGCCAGCCAGTCTGTTATCATGTAGTGGGTTTCTTTCAGGATACTCTGGGTGCTTGTTTCATCGTGAGGATGGTGTCTTCCAAAATTTTTTTGATTTATATTTTTACGTTGGGACAATTTCGCCTAATATATCATTCAATTGGGGGAATATAGGAAATTAATCAGTATGAGATCTTGGAATGTTCAAGTCTCAGAATAATTAAATATGTAATAGGGAAATGTGACAATTTGTTAGATTGACTTTAAAAAGGGATAGCTGAAGAAAAATTATTTCGCTTAAAATAAAAGCATGGTTTTTAAAGTTTGCTTTGGAGAGCAGGAAGCAATTTTATTGTAAGTATGTGTAATTATCTGCATTCCTTTTCAGACTCTTTGGGATCAAATTGGTTTTCACCAAGAAAGGCAATTAGACGCAGGAGGCCACTTTTAGTTGAATTACTGTGCGTTGCATGCAGTGCATCCCACAAACCTGGAATCATAGATGCGCTGCTATGATTTATAATACCTATTAATTACAGCTTTGTATTTAAGGCTTTTAGTTTTCTGCTTCAATAAACTTAAATTCTCCTTTTGAAGAAGAATTGCTTACATTAGGTCTTATACTAAATAGTGAAAATGCTGTCTGAGAATCTCATCTGAGGTGCTTGGTGCAGTGAGAACTTCTCAATTGGCTTTAAATGTGCATTGCTGAAGCTGTTTAACTTCGTAGGGTGATAACTGGAAGAGATACTGGTCTTGTGATGAGGCCGTGGCCCACAACCACAATATTGTTCAAAAGGGAAAACTGTAAAAACAATCACCAAAAAGTATTTATCCACCAGATGTTTATCATCTTTGGAGAATCAGGTGCAGGCTTTGTACTGCACCTGGCTTAAACTCATTCCAGCTAGCTCAGTGGTTCTCAGCCCCAGTTGTTCTTTAGATTCACCTGGGGGTTTTAAAAACAAGCCCCTCTCCACACATTAAATACTGGATGTGGATTCCTTAAAGGTCTCTTTATCGAATCTAATGTATAATGGAGCATGAAAGCACAATCTATTCAGTATTATTTGGTGGCTTTTCCCTTGAAAAGTTAGATTTCTTCTTTCCCTTGTTTTTGGCTTCATATTTCCATATTCCTTCTACAAGTAGAAGATACAATCAAGTAAAACAAATGAATGAAACCAGGTTACATTATTTTCTCTTGGGCTTCTTCCATACTCTAATTCTATTCAAGGGTAAACACTTCCTGGGAACTCCCTTAAGTTTTGTAACTTCACTTTTTTTATTACCCATGTGATGAATTTCTTTGCTAAACTTGAATGTTTTATAGCACTGCCAGGGACCTGCTTTTCAGCGAGGCTTTGCTATTTTTTTTTTTTTTTTGTATGTGTGTGAATATTTAAAATTACATATTGCCCTAGAAAAGTTTTAAAATAAGGATTTATAGTGTTTTTCATTACACATTTTTTGCAAGATACTCATTAAGCTCCATTTTGTTTTAATTCTACACGTCTGAGGAATTTATAAGTATTATCCATCCTTTTTATAAGGAGAGGAGAGAAAGTAAGTACAGAATCACTTTGTACAGCATCAGATCGTCCATTTGAAAATGGGGGTAGTGTTTGTTATCTACTAATGCTACTATGCTATCTTTCACTTGAATATACTGGGAAGTAATAATCTAGTTGTAGCAGATGGTTCTAAATAATGATATAAGAAGCTCTGAAGGGAGAATATTAATACTAATGATGGTAGTAGCAATTACAGTTTTTCGAAAGCTTACTTGGTGTTAAGCAGTGCTAAGTGCTCCACGTACAAAGGCTATTTGAAGCCTCCCACAGAGGTGTACTTAGTGTGGTTATTCCGACTTTATAGGTGAGAATGAAGTGGAGGCTAGTGGGAGGAAGGGCCCAGATTTGCCTATCCTAGAACTTGGGTTTTAACCCATGCTGTTCTGCCTTTTCTCCTACCTCTGTGCATCTCATTGCTGACACATTCTAGCATAGAGCTCCTGTTCACATTCCCTTTCCTTAATCAAGTCAAGACAAACTCATTGACTTGATTTGCCTCAGCCTCTTTTACTTTTTCTCCTCCTTAAGCATCAACTCCACCTTATGCATCAGGCAACCATCTGCATTTGGTATACAGGGGACTAGGCACTGGGGAATGCAGATATGTTTGGGGGATTGGCACAATGAAGGGGGCACCAGAAAGGCCTGTGGGAGGGTATTTAGTACATTTGCCTTATAGTTCAATTGATAACTATTTTTTTTCTTGCTAATAGCTTTATTGAGGTGTAATTCACATACTATACAATTCAGCCATTTAAAGTGTACAGTTCAGTGGTTTTTGGTATATTCATAAAGTTGTGCAACCATTGCCCCAATCAATTTTAGAACATGTTCATCACCCCCAAAAGAAACCCTATACTGTTTAGCTTTCACCCTCAATCCACCTATCTCCTTACTCTATGGATTTGCCTATTCTGGGTACTTTATGTAAATGTAATCATGCAATATGTGGTATTTGTGACTAGCTTTCATTTAGAATGTGTTCAGGGTTCATATATACTGTAGCGTGTGTCAGTACTTCATCCTCTTTATTGTTTAATAGTGTTCCATTATATGGATGTAGCAGATGGGTGAATTATTATATAGATATAGCAGATTGGTGATTGTATTCTGGCTTCTATATCTTTCTCCTTTGACTCGCAACATTGTTTTGGCTGTTACAGCCAAGGCCATGCCTCTCAGTGACACACAAGAGAACAGACCCAGTTGCATAGCTATATAGGGGTAAAATGGAACTGTTCACTCTTTTGTGCATTTATCACATTTTTACTGAGCGCCTAATGTATGTACCAACACCGTCTAGATTTTATAGAATATATAAGCATATACAAGAAATGGCATAATATGTGACCTATGCTGTAAGTATATTATTAGTAAAGTCAGGTTCAGAGGAAGGGAAGAATTGTTTCTTTGATTTGTGATGTTAGTTCTTATGGCTGCTATGTCAGTGTTTTTTTTTTTAATCATTACTTTACCTCTCAATGCAGTGGCATTGGCTTTTGTAGATATGAGTTATATTCAAGAAGTCCAACTCCCCCCCCCCAAAAAAAAAACCTTGAAAATATTAAAATATTAAAATACAAATCTGAGTCATTTTGGAGTTTTTCCAATTTAAAACTAATAAATATGAAAATTTTATTGAAGGTCATGTGTCATAATAGATCTGAAAACTTAGAGTTATCATTACTAAGTTATACAGAAATGTTCAAAAATGGTAAAGTACATTCAGCTACCCAAATTGCACAGTGATGATATTCTATTTAATTCAGCTAGAATCCAAGTTAAAGGCAGGTTTAATGGATGGGAAACCTTGTTGCTTCTTCATATCCTGATAAGCATTGAATAAATACCAGTTTTAGCCACCTGAGTGAACTACAGATCCACAGGAGAGAATATTTTGAAATGCTGTTCATTTACTTCAGTTAGATTTTATAGGTGACTTGTCATCCTTTCCTGTTTGTTAATGTTATTTAATATTATATCATATAAGAATATTTACAATGTCACTGTCATTATATTCGTAATATAGCATAATTAGCTGTGAAAGATGAATGTTTCTTGTGTACTTATCCTCCTGTTTTCTGAAACCCTGTCGGCCACCTTGATTCATTGATTTTAAATGTCACATGGTATAAGCAATATGATTGTGAGATTTAAAACTTTATAATAAACTAAGAAACCAAGAAAAGATTTTACTAATTTTTTGAATGAATTGGATTTTAAGAGTTTTGTAAAATTTAATTTTTAGTTTTTGAAGATTGTTAGATATTATAAATAGTACTGAATGGTTATAGTTAGGAGCATATGTATTTGTTTAAAAGTAATATAAAGATATCTTCAGAATTATTAGGATAAAATGTCAAAAATGTTTCTATAAAACTTGAACTCTGAGGAAAGTAGCCTTTCTTCCATTCTTCAAAAGAAACTAAAATGCCTTTCATTTGTATAGCATTTAATTTTTTTAAAAATTAGTATTTATTGTTCTATTACATTCATGCAAGTTTTTCATATTCACATGTCTCTTAAGCTTTATACTATTGCTAATACTACCACCACCACCAACAATAATAAATATTTTAGTTAAATGGTAAAAGACTGCAGATTTTTAAGGGTAAAATAATAGGCAGGAAGCTATAGCAGTGTGAGTGGTGGTGATAGGGGATTGGAGACTTGAGTGAGGGAAGATTTATTTGTTTAAAACCAGATAATAACTTCTATGGAAGGAGTCAGCATAAAACAGGTAGTATGTATATGTGACTATAGGCAGGTTTGTTTGTTTGTTTGTTTGTTTGTTTTACTGTTATTAACTTCACTTGCATTGTAAGTTGTTTGTGTCTTAGATGGAATAGATTTCTTGTTCATAATCATAATAGATCCGCAGTGTGTCAGTGATAATTCTTAATCATGCACTGCAGTAAAATATAAATAATAACAATAGTAATAGTAATGGCTAGTGTTGATTGTTTACTATAAGCCGAATAATGTGCTCATGTGTAATACCTGAAATCCTGTGAGATGTAATGATTCCCCACTTTACAGATGAAGAAACAGAGGCACAGAGTGGTTAAGTCACTTGGCAGAGGTTACTTAATCCTGACTAGTTCCATTATCTGTGTTCTTGACCATTGTGATACCGTATTGTTATTTTCTATTGGATTCTTTTTCTTAAATTTTGAAATATTATATATTCATTGTAACAAATTGAGCAAATAGGTATATTGCCTCTTGTATGCTTCTTGATACATACAAAAACATATACTAGATATTTAGAGATTAATATACTCTACTAATATAATTTAACTTTTGCCTTCATAAGAATGTATCTTTTCTTAGCTGAAAATTTGCAAGGGAATTTTAGTTGGCCGAAGTACTTGCATCTTCTTTGGAGTTAGACCTGAGTTTGAAGCTTAGCCATGCCGGTCTACTAATTGTACCCTTGGGCCAGCTCCTTAACATCTCTGAGTCCAAGTTTCCTTGTCTGTGAAGTGATTATCATCATTTCCGTTGTTCTATTACTAATCATCCTAGAAAGTGAAGAAAATCGATGAAACTGTATTCTAGTTAAACATTTATAACAGTCTTTACATATAAATTTTAATAACTGGCATAAATAAATCTGGAAAGAAATCCTATGAATTAAGAATAGATCATCTGAACTGATTTATTTGAGCATTAATTGATAATTCTGAGAACTAAGTGATTGTCTTTATTATACAGTGATACATTTGGAATTGCTTGGTTGGTCTTATTTACTTGGTTAATTTATTTGTGAATTGCTCAAAGTATGCATCAAAACTTAAAATAATTCTTTCAAGAAAACAAGATAGGAAAAATTGTATGTCAACTGCTTTTATTCATACTCTTTTCATGATTCATCTTGTTTCTTAGGTTTTTATCTTGAGTAGATAAGAACTAATGATTTTTCCTGTCTGAGTAAGGGATAATTTGCAGTTGTTCCTTGGAGATTTCTGAAAGATACATGTTTAAGCATAATCTAAAATGCTCTTACTACTGTCTTACAAGGGAAAAAAGCTTTCTCTCTCTGTTTTTTAACTCCCCTGAATATGTTGTCCCAAATATACGTGGTTTTTAAAGAAGAGTCAGGAGGTGTAATTTTTTACATGTATAAATTCGTGTAACCATCACCACAGGGCTTCCTTTAATAGCTGCACCCATTTTTTCTTCTCTACCACCATCCCATTGGTGGCATACATTAAACTTTTCTTCATTTGTATAATTTTGTTATTTTAAGGATGTTTTATTTTCAAATAATCATAGATCCATAGGAAGTTATAGATACAGTATAGCAGTCCCTCCCATGTACTCTTAGTTTGCCCCAGTGGGTATAGCTTGCATAATAACTATATTATATCAAATCCAGGAAATGGGCATTGGTACAGTGTATGTGTATAGATAGTTTTACGGTATTTCATCACATGTGTAGATTCCTGTAACGACCACTGAAATCAAGGTACAGAACTATTCAATCACCACAAAGATCTCATTCTACTCTTTATAGTCACACCCACATCTTTCTTGCCTCCACTCCACTCCAACCATAATCTCTGGCAACCACTAAACTGCTTTCCATATAATTATGTCATTTCAAGAATATTGTATGTATGGACTCAAACAGTATGTGACCTTTTAAGATTGATTTTTATTTTTTTTTCTCAGCATAATGCTCTTGTGATCCATCTAAATTGTTGTGTGTATCAACCCTTGGTTCTTTTTATCAGTGCATAGTATTAGTTTGTTTAACCAGTCATCTGTTGAAGACATTGGGATTGTTTCCAGTTTTGAGCTATTATGAATAAAGCTGCCATCAAAGTTTGTTTACATATGGTAATTGCATGTTTAGTTTTCTAAGAAACTACCAAACTATGTTCCAGAGTTGCTATACCATTACATTCCTAATAGCAGTGCAAAAGTGATCTAGGTTTTCTGTATCCTGTCGAGCATTTGGTACTATTACTACTTTTTCTTCATTCTGATAGGTATGTAGTGATCTCATTGTAGTTTTAATTTGCTTTTCCCTAATGGCTAATGAAGTTGAACATCCCCCTCCCCTCACCCCATCAAATACCTTTTGAGTTAGAAACCAACTTGTTTAAAGAAGTATTTTTTTCTTGTTTGGACAGGTGAGGAGAGAAATAAGAGACAGAAAAATTAATTTGGAAATTATTGAACTAGTTTAGGTGAGAAATTTAGGAGGCTTCTTGGGTAGGCAAGGTGACCAGAGAAAAATGATGAGTATGTCTGGATGACTGTGAATAGGTAAGGAAAATGGAGACAAAAAGTAAAATGAAAATTTGGGTATTGATGTTTGATGACTGAAAGTTTAGGGTACTATTGACAAGAATAGATAGTTCAGAATTTTATTTTTAACTTAGGGAAGATGACTAATTTGGTTTCAGTATGGTCATTTTGAGCACAGATGGGTGATGTGGGTAGAGGCATCCAGAAAAAAGTTATATATCTGAGTCTGTAGCGTAGAAGGGTTAGGGCTAGAATTATTTGAAGATCAAATATGGAGAGATGATGCTTCTTGTTTTGCTTGATTATGGAAAGTAGTAAGCAGAAGAAATATATAAATCAGAGATTGAAGGAAATCCAGGAAGGACCAAATTATTAGACATTGGTGGTCAGCAGAGTCACAGCCTATAGAAGATTGAGGATAATAAGGATAAAAGAAAGACATTGGAGGCAGTTTAAGTCCACTGACTTGTGCAAATGCCAAATGTGAAGGAACCGAGGTGTGAGTGTGAGATTTAAAAAAAAAAAAAAAACAGAAATAAGCATGTTTATATATATATAAATGTAAATGTAAAAGAGGAACCAATAGAGCCATGAAAAGTTTGAGATACATGTGAGAGCAAACCATTTCAAAGGTTCAGAGTGAAGGTTCTTGATCAAAGCAAGGTGTGATGGGAATATTAGGGATAACATCAAGGGATAAGAGAAAATATCATCTTTGTCGAGGAAATTAAATATATCTTTCATGGACCCAAAAAGGAAGGAATAGAAGGATGTGCCAAACAGGTATTTTTTGAGGAGGGAGACACAGGACCAGCATGGGCTGGCTTCCTTGATTTTCTTAGGAAAGTAGATTGTTTTTGATAAGATATTTTGGATGATTCCAGATTATTTATTTTTAAAACTGTGGCTTGATTAATGCCTCAGGATATGCACAAATACAGCCTTTCATTAAAATGTTTAAACAGCAGCAACAGCAAAAAGAAGTGCCAGCAGCATAAACAATATATCTTATAATCCTATCAGTGGGTTTGTTTTAAAAGGGACACACACATGTCTACATATATATCTTGCCAGAAAGAGATTGTATTGAAAAAATTCTTATGGAGAACATGAAAATACACTAATCACATATAACATGTAGTTTTAAAAACACCACTCAAACCAAAATTTACGACTCTCTCAGATCAACCAGGTTTTTCTTTTCTTTTCTTTTCTTTTCTTTTCTTTTCTTTTCTTTTCTTTTCTTTTCTTTTCTTTTCTTTTCTTTTCTTTTCTTTTCTTTTTTCTTTTCTTTTCTTTTCTTTTCTTTTCTTTCTTTTCTTTCTTTCTTTCTTCTTTCTTTCTTTCTTTCTTTCTTTCTTTCTTTCTTTTTCTTTCTTTTTTTTTTTTTTTACTGATGCAGGATAGATGAAAGGATTCCTGGTGAAAGCATTGTTAATGTTGACTGTTAATTCAGTGTAGGTTGTGGCAGTCTGTGGTCTTAGGAAGTAAAAGAAGGGAAAGACTCATTCAGCTAGAAGGGAATGGGAATAGTGAAGGAAATGCCATTTGTTGTATTGCATGTAGAGTTTTTGTTTGGGAGAGCTGTGTTATACCATCATTAATCACCGAGATTTGGTATTTCATCTAACAGAAGTACCTTTGTGATACAATGAAATATTTTATTTTCTTGGCAATGTAAGGTTACATAACTTGCAGGGAAATGTGATTCAGTATTGGTCTATACTAAAGGCACAAGAAGATTTAACTGCGATGCAGAAGTAGTAAAAAACTAAATAAAGTGACCTGAGTTTGATGCTAAAACGATTAAGATACTAAGTAGTTCTGGTGTCATTAGAATAGTACGAGGCTTTGTACCATTTTATTCATTGATTTAATAGTACGTTATGCTATTTCAAACGTTTGATCCTGTGATTCTTGGTTTCTATTAATAGTTGAAATTTATTTACTTCATTCCACTTGTTCACAAATATTATTTGCTCTTACTTGAGCATTAGAGATTTAAAAGCTTTAGAACATGGAAAATTAAAATCATGCTTTTCACTTGGATTACATAAAATCTCTTTATAACTGATTCTAAAACCCGATGCATGATAGTATTTACACAGATGTTCAGAAAGTAAATAATAGTGGTCGGGGTTCTTACAGGGATTACGCTGTCATTAGCCGCTGTAGTTGCCCCACCCCCAACCCCGGGATAAGAAGTCATAGACATAAGTGTCAACTGAAAACTGTTTGGAATGAGAAAAGAACTCAGATCATTTCTTGTCACACTCAGAATAAAAATATCCTGACTCCTAACCTGTCTGATTGTCGAGTTTCATTTTGTAAAACTGCTATTATTTAACTCTCCTCTAGTCAGTGTTTTTGTTCCTTTCTTTCTTTGTTTTTGTTTTAGGGCCTTTGCATTTGTTCTTCCTGCACCATGAACTACTCTTTTCCACTTCTTTTTTTTTTTCTTTTTTTCCCTTTTTTTGGTGGTCCCTTCAACACTTGCACATTAGGTGGTTATCATTAGTTTTTCCCTCATCCTGGAATGTTTTCCCCCTAGATATTTACGTTCATGTCCTCACTTTATTCAGGTCTCTATCCTCAAATGTCATCTTCTGAGAGAAAATTTTCTTGTCTAAAATAGCCTTACCCTCCCAAACCTTTTTTTATCACACCCTCTCCCCTTTCCATGTTGTTTTCAATATAGCACACTTAATCTTACCTAACGTTTCATTTTGTGTTTGCTTACTGTCTCCAACACTAAAAGGCAGGAATTCTTTTGCCTCGTTCACATTTCTGTCCTTAGCATCTAGAACACCAATTGTCCGGGGGGAGGTATTCTAGTAAGTATTGATGAATGGATAAATACTTGCCTAATTAAATTGTAAAGACCAGTTACTGTGGAGCTGGTACTTTGGAGATATTTGAATAATGGGTTAGCTGTATGGGGTGATTAACAGAGGGATAAATACATATCCACAGTGGAGGTCCAGATTCCATGACCATGTGACATAGACTGGGCAAGCATAGTTTCACATCCTACTTGCCACAGTGGTTGGTCTAGGACATCTTGGCCCAAACTGAGTTCATGGGCAGAGTACCTGGCTCTATTCTATGAGGTCTTGCTATCCCCCTGTTTACTGTACCTCTTCTTAGAGTCTTTGAACCATTCAATCCCAGATTCCTTTTAATACTTGCTGTTTTTCCCCTTGAGTAATGAAAATTTTGTGTGTTGCTTACACTCTAAAAGTTCTGCCCAATACAGGTGGGAAGAGACAGGTCATGTGAATTAGTTCAGATGTTTATAACTATTATCATTAGCTTTGAGCTGATACTGGTCTATGGAAAGGGCTGCTGAGTATAGTCCTGCATTTTCAAGTTCTTTTGTTTTAGGTCTCCGAGGCTGAGTAGAAGATAAGGAAAAAATTTTACATCTATATTTCAAGAACTCAAGTTATAGGACATATGAGTGTCCATAGATGTCTACACATTTTTACCAATGGCTAGAGAATTACTCATTTGTTTTTTCAATAGATATTTAATGAGTGTTTATCTTGTGTAGGATATTTTACGTACATGCAAAGGTTAATTAATTCATTTATCAGAGTAATTTATTGAGTGAAAATTCTATGCTGTGCTTTTTGGGGGCAGAGATGAACAAGCCCTGGCCGCTGCCCTAAAGGAGGCTGCCGCCCGGGAGGATGGAGCGTGACAAGCAAACAGATATGTACAAAGCAGTGTGGCAGTGTGAGGACACCAAGGAGGTAGTCAGCAGTTGTAAAGCTAAGGCATGGGACAGATAGGAGTTTCCTGGAAGGCTCTAAAGGAATGGAAAAGATGAATAGGTGTTTACTAAAGAGAGGCATTTGATATATAGAATCAGAACTGGAATTATAAAGAGCAGAGTTGGGACTTCTGGACCAATGGGAAGAATGGCTCTGCAGAATGGCAGGAGCACATAGCCTCAGAGGAGGAGGGATTGGGTGAGGGATAGGACTGAAGAGGAGGCA
Source organism: Rousettus aegyptiacus (assembly GCF_014176215.1). Lineage (NCBI taxonomy): Eukaryota > Metazoa > Chordata > Mammalia > Chiroptera > Pteropodidae > Rousettus > Rousettus aegyptiacus. The sequence continues at coordinate 110,729,081 of NW_023416284.1, forward strand.
GAATAGGCTAAGAGCTGGGGCTGTATCTTGAAGGTAGTGAGGAGTTACTTAAAAGATTATTTAAGGGAATAGCAGAGCACATTGATATTTAGCAGGATCCCTGGCATGACAAAGTGGAATATGGGCTGAAGGTATATAAGGCAAGGCAGGATGACCACGAAGGGCAGATATCTGAAGCCACATGATCTTAGATACAGACTCATCTTTAGAGAAAGAAGAGAATCAGGGAACGTTACCTGAGCAGAGGCTCCAGATTCAGCTTCAAGAGGGCACTGGGCACAGTAGACATGCTACCGAATCAGGTTTGGCTGCTTGCTGCCCATAAGCCAGTAATTCATAAGCCAGTAACTCGAGAGACAACAGTTTGGTAGAAAGAAAGCAGATTTATTCAGGAGCCACCACCCTGAGAGGATGGTGGACTGCTGTCACAAAGGTGGTACCGCCACTCCAGTGCAGGCAGGGGTTACAGGGAGAGGGCTGGGCAAGAGATAAGGGAGAAACTCCAAAGCCCCCGGGAAAGGGCTGCATCCTGGTAGCCAAGGCCATCTATCTTGTCCTTACAGCCTTGCTTGTTTCTCAGGCCATTTGATGGGAGAGGCAAGTAAAACAAAGGGATTAACAAGGAGGGGGTGGGGAGCTCAGCTTTTCCTGTGTGAGTCAGTGTGGTGAACTCCCCTTGGCAGCATGTTCTGGTAAGTAACCTGGAGCTAGCTGGTCAAGGGGAGGTTGGGGAGGATTTTTGCAATCAACCTTCAGGCACCAAACGGTTTGGTCACTGCTGGCTCCCTCTAGAAGTGTGTTTCTAGAGTTCTCAATCAAGTAAACTGTTTATCTATAAGTTAGACATTAGTTAAGGCATTTTTATGCACTTAAAATATGAGAGAGATTGTAAAGACAAAAAGGGAAAAGAATAAAAATGGTTACAATCATATGACTATAATAAAACCACAATAATCACAGTTACACATTCCTGATAAGTCCAGTAGACATGACATGTCAACTTCCCCAACAGTTGAATTATCTCCATAACTCAACCAGTCATATTTCTTATTAAATGACAAACCTAGGCATCAGAAATGAGATCTTGGAAAACAGATGACTAGCATTGACCAGTACTTTTTGTGAAACAGCTTGGTCTGAAGAGATAGATGTCTGGGGAAAATGGATCAAAGTTGATTGGGACACTTGACAAATATTTCTGTGGCTGGTTATTTATATAGAAGTTACTGGAGCCATAATCTCATCTTTCTCCCACGTAGAATATATATTTGATTTTTTTCTAGTGTGAAGCATAAGTATTTTATTCATATTCCAAAAATAAAGCAGTTCAAAAAACTCGTGTGCTGAGTGGCAAATGCATTTAATGTTTATTTGTAGTGACTTTTATTTAGCCCTTGAATTTTTACAGACACTGTTGCATCAGAAAAATACTTTAAAAGATCACTGGTCAAATTCTAACAATTCCCCTAGAAAATTACAACAAAGAAATGTCTTCTAATAAGCTTGTTTAATACTAAATTTTAATTAGTACAAGCATTCAACTTGGTTTTGATTCAGTGTCTTCAAGTTTACCTTCTTCTATAAAATATTTATGTAGTAAAGATGGGTAAGAAGGTGGAAACTAGTGTAAAAGGTATACATCTAACATGTGTTTTAAGGTGTTTGTGTATCTGTATATATGAATGTATATATTGCTTTTTCAAGAATTGTCTACTTTTGGAATAATGTGGTAAAAATCTAAAAAAGTATATCATGTTTGAGGTTAAGTATATTTGATCAATTAAATTTGTAACCTTAGTCATTATTTTTATGGTACTGGAAGCACTATGTTTAGAGATAATGAGAAGTAAACACATTCACTAACTTGTAGCGGTGACATTTTACTAAAAACCATATAGTAATAGTTTGATTTTTTTCAGAAGTAGATTGGATTCACTGAGAATTGAAATAATTTGAGAATTCAGTAAACGTACTCTTAGTTTAGTTGCCTCAATGGTAAGCATGTAAATTCTGAGTAAAACTCAGAATTTATTTGACTTTATTTGAAATAATAGAAGTAATAGTAATAGTGATGGTGGTGGTTTTAATAGTGCTTAGTAGTACTAGTAGTATCTAGTAGCCCTTAGCACAGAGTCCATTGTTTTATACAATACATGTTTTCTGAAAACATAATTCAAGACATGTTATGTCTATATGTTTCTTTCATTTATTATTTTTAGTTCTTACAGTAGCCATGTAAAGTAGGAAATATTCCCTTCATTTTATAAATGAGGGGATTGAGGCATTAAGGAATTAAATACTTGCTTCACGATCATACAGCTAATAAAGACTAGCAGTTAAATCTAGGCATGTCTGACTTTAAGCTCAGGTTGAGATTATTACTGTGTTCTTTCTACCTGATTTCTCACTTCCCCTTTCAGTCTTATATTAGAATCCTCGTGTTTAACCCTGGCTACAGTCAGAGCTTACACAGTATTGATTTTGTATTGTAGGTGGTTGGAAAAGAGAATCCCACTAGAACGAATAGCCAATAATGATGTGTTTGCTGGTGGTGTTGGTCAGAATCCTGATAGATCAGATTTCCCAGGATCATTACCACAGTCCTAGGACATCAATTAACTGTATGGTTTGTAGGTGATTAAGTCACCAAAAAAGATATAACTCAAACAAGTATTAGCGGATGTAACAATGCTTTACTCACATGGAGAAGAGGCAGAACAAGATCAGCTTTAGTAGTGAATGTCAGTTCCCTGTGGCCCGTGAGTCTCGCCCCGCAAACCAGCTGTCTCAGGGAGGTCTCTGTGCACCCCTTTGTGCTTCAGATATAGGTCCCCATTCCCTTCCTGCCTGGAACAGAGATAGCAGTGGGGTTGACCAGATGCCACAGGACATAGAGGCTTAAGCAGACCAAAGAAGTACATGTCAAACCCAGAACAGGTAAAGGTGTTCCCAAACAAAGGGATACGACTAGTACAGGCTGAGAGCTCTTTTATCTGTTTGTAAGGAAACCTTCTGGGCCCAAGAGATTCTTAAGAGGCTACGTAAGGGTGACAAGCTGCACTTGATTGCCTTTCTCAACCATACTTATGTTGTACCAGAAAGATCTCATGGTTAGGAGTTGGGTGAGAGAGGTCAACTCTATTTTCAGAATTATTCTTAATTGTTGGTATTAGTCCGACAATTGGATTAGAGGTTTATTTGTATTTTTAAGTTTGTGTGTGGTGCTGTAAAAGTGTTAGGTTATTTGTATTCAATGTTATCAATTAATCATTACAGGTAATCCTACTTTCTTAAATTTACCAGTTTCCTAAACTATGGTACAGGGATCTATTTCTTTGTTATTTGGGATTCTGTCAAGATAGTTAATGTGGCTCTTTATCCTAAAACTAACCACGGAGAAACTGTAGAAGAGGAAAACATGGATCAGAGCAAATAACTAAAATAACTATGAAAAACTCCAGGGGTGACTGAGGCCGTTTTGAATTGGTCATACATGTGTGGTTCAGCCTAGAATACACAGCGGCATGAGGAATTAGAGCATACATTATTTTAATTTTTTTTCCCTTTAAATTTTGTTTTCATCTGATTTTCTCCAGTGGCCTTGAAATGATAATTGCCTTCCCTTCTGCTACAGAAATTGATGTCAGTAGGATCCAGTTAGGGCAGCATGAAAGCCCTGCTGGGGTGAGGAGCTGATGAAAACAGGTACAAGTTAACTAGGAAACCCAGGGCAACTATTCTTCCTAGGGCTTGCAGATTATGCTTTACAGAGATTGCTTTCTCCAGTGTTGCTGCTTTTCAGAGTTAAAAAGGCTAATCCCTTTCAAAGGAGTTGCCTGGCTGTAGGCAGCAAAAGAAGTGATCAAGAGTGGCTATTTGGTGCTTGTGGCTCATCCCTTCCATCTTTCTCAGTTTCTTCGGGAGGTATAATTGTAGGACTTGGGTTTTGGCCATTTCCCACACACGTTTTCACATTTACTAGCTCATATCCTTTGCTGAATATGACTTCATAGGCCAAAATAATTAGATGCATGAAGAGTATAGACTATTGAAAATAGAAAAAAAAATGAACGGAATAGTATATACCTCATGAAGCAGAATCATTCAAACAGAGGAATCAATAATTTAAAGTAAACATAATAAATATACTCAGTGACAAAGGAGGATAGTAGTAGTATTAAGAACGAAGAAGTCAAAAAGAACAAAATCAAGAATATTAAATATTACAAATGTAGAAGTGAAGTAAAGAACTGACTAAATCAGATAAATAGGATGGATACAAGTGAAAAATGAGTTAATGAAGATCATGTTGTAGAAATCTGAAGGTGGAAGAAAAATAGAAAACATCTAGAAGGCTAAGAGATACAGAGGAGATAGTAGTGTCAACATTGAAATAATAGGATTCCCAGAAGGGAGAAAAGAATTTGGAGGAAAGAGAAATATCCAAAGAAGTGATGGTGTATTACGAAGAATTAAGAAAGGACTTCAGATTGAAAAGGCTCTTAGAATGCCAAAGAGGAAAGATAAGAAATTCTAAATCTTGATAAACTAGAGAAATTTAAGGATAGCTGAAGAAATTAAAAAGTTCTGGAGCCAAAGAATGGATTATCCACAAGTTAACATGAATCAGACTGTTATCTTTTCAGCCCCTTGGTTCTCAGTTATTTTGCATATTTGAAGTTAGGGAAATCATCTATATAATATATAATTCAAAACTTGGAAAATAAATTCATTAATTCATGCCGCATTTGATAAAGTATTTTTCAATGTGATAAGGGACGTATTTTGTTTATAACCTTCCTGCTTGAAAAAAGATTTAGGGTGGCCGATCACAGTATATAATTTTTGGATTTTGTATAAATATTTGGGAAAAGTTGCTGTCATTTTCATTAAAGAGATACTTTTTTTTTTTTTATTTGATCTCATATTGGGGCATGTACTTTTTAAGAAATGTTTTTGCAGCCATATATATATAAAATGGATGCTTTTCTGTTTCTAATAATTGCATATGACACAAGTGATTTTCAGTTGCTCTTCATGCTCCTAGATTTTTAATTATTTAATAGCATGTTGTTACTACTTATGTACCAGAAAGAAGTAATGTTCATCTTTGGTTCAGAGATTCTTTGTCCAGTAGAAATACAATGTGAGACATATATGCAATTTTAACAATTTCTGGTATCCACATTAAAAAAAGTTTTAAAAGTATGAAATTTACTCTTTTATTTAACCTATATATATAATATTTTAACATGTAATCAATATCATATTTTCAATAAGACAGTTTATATTTTTTCTCCATATTAAGGCTTTGAAATTTGGTGTGTATTCTATAGTAGTGGTCCCCAACCTTTTTGGCACCAGATACTGATACTCCTATGAAAATCTAATGCCTGATGATCTGAGGTGGAGCTGAGGTGGTGATGCTAGCCCTGAGGAGCAGCTGCAAATACAGATAAGGCTTTGCTCACTGGCTTGCCCGCTGCTCACCCCTTGCTGTGCAGCCCAGTTCCTAACAGGCCACGGATTGGTACTGGCCCATGGCCTGGGGCTTGGGGACCCCTCTATTACAACACATCTCCATTTGGACTAGCCACCTTTCAAGAATTCAATACCAGAAGTGGCTAATAGCTACCATATTGCCAGTACATCCCAAAAGCAAATGATGGTTCAGTTATTCTGAGAATTGTTTGGTGGCTTAAGAGCTTCTTATAAGACTTCAGTTGTATTAATGGATCAGAGAACTGGGTGGCCCTATAGCAAGTGATACACATATCCATTAACTGTAGCTAATAATAAAAAGGAGCACTAAGACTATAAGATATTATTAGATTGCTATAGTTTTCAGGGTAAAATTTATGTTAAACACAGATCTACAAAATGTTCTGAGATTGACTGACTGGTTTTACAGTTTTATTTCTTAAGTCCAGATAGTTCTACCTGGATACCTAACAGGCAGTTCACACGTAACAAGGACAAAACTGAACCTCTGTCTTTCCCTTCACATCTGCTTCTGCTCATAGTAGCGAGAGTCATCTGTTCTTTCCTACCATGGGGGCCAAAAATTCTTTCTTTGGCTTCCAGTTAGAATGTTGGTGAAAAGTCACAGCCTACTGTTGCAATTGTCCAGTTTCCTTAAGTCCTTAGTTGCCCATACTTTTACCGCGACGTATCTTTAATGAAGAAGTCAGCTGAGTACTTTTAGACAATGTTAATGTCATTTGTTATTTTTTTACTGAGATTTTGGACAAATAAATGTGCCTTTTGGTACTTGTCTTTAAAATTCTGTCAGCTGTCTGATAGTTCTCGTGCCAACACTGTTGAAGCATCTTGATAGGACTGATTTTAGTTCATACTGGCATTTATTTTACATTTGATTAAAATGAACAAACTAAGGGGCAGATATAAGTCTGACAAACTAGATCAGGAAAAACCAAACTTTGTTATTTGGTGTGCTGTGCTTTGTTTAGGGGATCTTGTGGCCATTTATTAGAGAAAGCAAACTTTAACTAAGATGTAGAGTTCTTTCTCCCAACTTTATAACTGTTGATGATTTTTTAGTTGGAACAAAATGCATTTTTATTGAAAATGCTTCAAAATAATACTGATTTGAGTCTTTCAGTGTATAGTGAGATCTTTTGGAACTAACATTGCTTAACTAACAAAAAAGGTTTGTGTTTCCCTTAAAATATGTAACAAACATGAAGATGTCAGATATAAAAGATGGCTATTGCTCAGACTTGTCCTTTGCTTGTCTGGTTATCCATCAAACACTATCAGCTCGATTGTGTCAGAAAGTATGAAATAATGAATGTCATTGGAAAGCAGTCAGTCAAATGTATATCAAGGTCTTCTAAAAGTCTCAGCTAACTGTTTTGATATCAGAGGATGTTTTACAAATACGATGTGCTAAAGTGATTACTTTTAGGGAATGTATCTTTGAACATGCTTACTTTACCTTCTCTTTATTTCATACCTTGGTACTTTGAGCCAGACAGGGTAGATACACTTAATATTAAGTCATGGTTGTCTAGAATCCACACCCTCAACAGCTTGCAGTAAATATTAGCGAGGTTCCATTCCGTCACTAAAATGGCAGCTCATAATTTTGGGTGGTCAGAACAATAGGCAGTTGTTACAGTAGCCACATTCTTCTTAAAAAATCTTTTTCAGCTAAGCAAGGATTCTTTCATTTTTCAGACCTTTTCATCTCTTCTTACCATAGAATCTAATTATCATTACCAATTTTAACAAAATAGAAAAGATCACAAACTGAAAGGAAATAAGGAATAAGAAAAATATCTACTTTTTTTAGGAAAGTGGAATTTTGCATGCAATTTTAATTTTTAAGATCATCTAGATTAACAATGAAATGACTTATTCCTTTATATTAATATATTTAGGGGCTTGGGTCTGTGTTCTTTAGGGGATTGTAGTTATTTGAAACATGAGTTTAGAAATGAGAAGACATCAGTGATCCAGGGTGCTATTTGTGCTAATTACTAATTTTGGAGGGGGAGGGGAATCAAGAAAGAAGGGAAGAGGGTTTTGGGATTCCTGTTGTGTTTGTATAAATATATCAAAATACATGTATTTCATTTTTTTCATCCTGCTTCAGTAGTATTAAATGAATTTTGTGTCTAAACTTATGATGGATTAAAATCTTTTGGAAAATGCATCTCATCTGACATTAGAGTGCTGACCTGAAAAGTCCAGTTGGTGTGTTTAAATGTCTTTATCAAAGTTAAGGCATCATACTCTCTATTTCCTTTTCAAATTAATGGTTGTTACTGATTTTTATGTCCTATTAATAACAATTGCTTTTTCTGTTCTGATTTGTTTCAAATACAATCAGAAGTTTTATAATTAATTATAGACTCTAGTTTTAGTAGGTAAAAAACATGCTCCTGTGTATAATTGAAAGCTGGTCAAATATTTTAAGAAGCTTCTTTCAGAGAGACTTAAATATAGAAATTCTTTAGTGGAGGAACAAAATTATATAATAGTCATTTATTTTCAAAGGAAAACTGCAGGACTACTTCATAAACAGAGAAGATAACTAAAATTTCAACTAAATTGAATAAAACCAAAAAACAGTGTAATATCTGATTATTTCAAGTTGGAGAAAGAGACTGAGGTGTGGAGGTACATAGAGCTATTTTACACTTAACTAAGCACATTTTCTACATCTACAAAGGCAAGGTCTCTATCAAGGAAGAAATTGAGGTGCTTTGAGAAAGGAAAAACTAAGTCATAGAAGCAAGAAAGAGTAGCTGAAGTTGGAAGCAAATGAATACTTTTTGCAGTGTCTGTTAACATAAACATCAGAGGTTTGTTGTCAGCTGTCAGGGGCTACCAATCTTGAATTATACATTTGGATCAGTGGTTTGAAGTTTGGCTGTGATCGGAAATGGATGTCTATATATCCTTGTTGATTGGTTTTTAATCACCTAAGGCCTTCCAGTTCTTCAAGTGCATTCCCAAGCACTGTTCGTTTGGCCACACGTCGGGTCACTGTCACAGAGGCTTTATTTAATAAAATCCTATCCACCTCCTTTGCTCCACTCCCTGTTGCTCTGTCTTCATGTCCAAGTGTTAAGTCCAAATCAAGGGAAAAAGAGTTCTTGTAGGAAGATGAAAGTATGTACTTAGCGCATACATATCTTTTGTATGTCTCTTCACTTGGGTAATTAAATGTAATTGCATATCTTTTGATGTTAATTTCGGCCTATTTAATAAACAAATTGAAGTTTATAAGTGTAGTGCAGAAAAGGTTTTTAAAGTCTCCAGCATTAGAAGGGGTACACTGTTTAGTAATATTTAGAAAGGAGATAAGGTTGCCAATGTAATGAGTGGTTTATGTCTGACATTATAATAGGAAATAGACTCAGCAGGAAGTTAAAGAATTTTGGATTATGCTACTTAAAGAAGATAAATAACATGCACTCTGAAAGCCGCTATTCTGTCTGGGCAGTCTTTTAAACATTTACTAGAAGCCAATAGATACAGTTGGCAACTCCAGTGCACATAGTATAATTTATGTGCATATTTAGGAAGCTTTATGAGAAACGTCCCCATAATAAGATCTTGCACAGGATTCATGCTTGCAACAAACACTAAAGGAACAGTTTGGTTCTGGAAAACCTAGATAAGTATTATTTCTTACGTTAAATAGGAAAACGACAAACATAAATTTAGGCAAATATAGGTATTTTGGGAGACAAAAATGATGAATGAAAATACGATAATGAATAAGGAACTTTAGGACTTCAGTTTTTACCTCACAAGTTTATTAAACAAATGAAAAATCCAGGAATTTAAATGATTTTTTAAAATCTTTGCATATAAAATTTTATGGCTGCAACAAATGTCAGCTTTGTCTGTAATTGTGGTAGTCATATGAAATGGCACAAGACATGGTCAGTAGCAAGGCCCAGAACCACCTCAGCCAACTCCTCAGTCCCAAATGTACCACTGCAGACTTCTTTCAGTGGGGCTGTAAGGAGTGAAAATGTGGTCATGTATTTTCTAAAGCTATAGGATGGCCAAAATATATGGGACTGTGTATGCTAGGGACTACATAAAGTACACATAGGAGAATAATGGCACTGTTTTACCCAATCATAAAATAACTAAGTATTATTTTTATAGTGAGACCAAGAAGAACATGTTTTAGAATCACGTGCAAATTTTGAGTGAATTTTTAAGATAAACAGATGAGACTAAAGAATTTGTCGCTTAGGCACAAAGGTTACCTTTTCACTCTACTTGGATGTTCAGGGTACCTTTGGTTGAATAGTTTGTGAAGCCCTGGGTATAATGTCACTTTTAGGGATATTATGAGGATTAGAGTCTATATAGGACTTCCAGTAGAATGCCCTGCATGTAGTAAAAAGATGAGGAATGCTAGCTGTGTGGCTGCTGCTCTTATTTCTGCTCTACAAGAACAATGCTTTAAGAGGACAAGCAAAATGTTGACAATTTAATCTCTTGGGTGCCGACATGAAAGACAAAACATGTTGAATTTTGCTTGCCAGATCTTTGTTTTGCCTATGCAAAGTCTAATTGTAAACCTGCTTGCTATAGTAGCTTAAGAACTTCGAACCTAAATTAAGAGGGTATTCTAGAAGTAAAATGATTTTATGGGTGTTTTATTCTAAGGGAGAAAATTCAGCGATCTGTGTACATTTATCACTGCATATCTCTTAATACCTTTTTTTCTTGTTCAAGCAATTGTTTTACATTTCTAAATGATGTAGAGCATCAGTAAGGTGCTTAGATTAGCCTTTGAATAACAAGCTTCTTTTCACATCATAGGTTTCATGATCAAAAATCAGCAATGGGATGTCTGTTTGCACTATTCCCAGGTTTACTCTCTCAGTTCTTCATATCATCCGGACCCCTGAACTGGAAATATCTTGTTAACTCTGCACTGTTTAATATTCTTTAGAAATTAAACTACTTGGGCATGTTTAGAGCTTAAATGGAATCTATGCGTTCTGCTTGACAAAGTCGTAGGTTGGTTTTTAGAGCCTACATATTGAAAATCGTGTTTGTGGCCAGCTGATAGAGAAATTTCCATGTACCAAAGCATTGTAGTGATGAAACCACCACTGTTGTGAAGATCAAGTGAGATAATGTGTGCAAGAGCGCTATGAAAACCAGGAGATGCTGTTGGCATCTAAGCACTCGCCTGTTAGGATTAGTGACGAACAGCATCTCAGCCAGCCAAGAGAGAACATGAAACTGGAGAACAAGTTTGTTTCCAGGAGCAAGGGGGAATATAATGTAGATTCTCACAGTTTGAGATTTGTAATTGGGATTGTTGCTATTATAAGAAAATGCGTTTAAAAACAGAGGATTTTCTGTTGTTAAAAATCAACGACATTAAGAGAGCAGCTGCTTGTAAAAGTTAATTTTACATGACATCTGCCTTGGTTTCAGTAATAAAAATGATAGTTCTGTAGAACAGCCTGTTCTCTCCTGTGATAACCCTTTTTTTTTTTTTTTTTTTTTTTTTACTGCAAGATATCTGTTTAAATAAATTGTTGCCTTTGGGTTTCAGAAATTATTTTCTCAACCTATAAATTGTGTGTCTCTTAGAATATATGCATAAGTATAATCTCTGCATCTTCTGTATAGTAGTAAAGAGTTGGTATTCCGGATTTTGAGTTGTTAATCTTGGGGAGGGGTAAGGTATAACAGGCACCATCTCAAATCCTATATGAAATGAAATGAGGAGAGTGTAAAGACATTTTGAAAGACATTCCCTTTTGTTTATCATTTAAAAAGACACTCAGTGGATACTTCGTGCACACAAAAACCTGTATGTGCACGTTTATAGCAACTTTATGTATAACTGCCAAAACTTGGAAGCATCCAAGATGTCCTTCAGTGGTGAATGGATAAATAAATTGTGGTACATCCAGATGATGGGAAACTAAAAAGAAATGAGCTGTCTAATCATGAAGACATAGACGAATCATAAATACATATTACTAAGTGAAAGAAGCCAATCTGAAAAGGCTTCATACTGTATGTTCAACTATATGACCTTCTAGAAAAGGCAAAACTATGGAAACAGTAAAAAGATCAGTGGTTGCCAGGAATTAGTGGGGAGGAAGGCATGAAGAGGTAGAGCAAAGAGAATTTTTAGGGCAATGAAACTGTTCCGTACAGTACTACAGGAGTGGACACATACCATTATACATTTCTCCAAACCAATAGAATGTACAACACCAAGAGTGAACTCTAAGGTAAACCATGGACTTTGGGTGATAAAGAGGTGTCAGTGTAGATTCATCAATTATAATAAATGTACCATTTTCATGGCGGATGTTGGTAATGGGAGAGGCTAGGCATATGTGGAGCAGAGGGTATATAGGAACTCTCTGTACCATCCTCTCAATTTTGCTGTGAACCTAAAACTGCTCTGAAAAATAATTCAATTAAAAGTGAAAAATAAAAAACCAGAACAACCCCCCCCCCCAATTTGATCTCTTTGTCATTTGTAAATGTATATAAATGCCACTGCCCCGATATCATTGGAAGAGAGTACAATTCTGCTGCTTTGAGTAGAACAAGATTGTATGAAAAGAAGGTCTAACTTGTACTGATTACCTAGCTTGGATTTCTGTTAAGGTACAACTTTGATATTAGTGCATATTGTCATTCTTCTTGAGCTTTGTTAGGAAGCCGAAGTGAGTGGTAGAGGGTAAAAACACCAGAGAACAAAATTGGGCAATATTTTCCAAGTGAGCATTGTTTTCCTGTCGTTTTTATGTGTTTTAATTTAGCCAGTGTTGGGTGAGTAGTTCAGAGAGAAGGAATTTATTATTTTAAAATGAAGCTATCCTCCTGGTCTTCATTTTCAACCCATTGAGTTACCTTTGTTTTCCCAATGTCTGTTGACTCTTTAAGAACCCTTTACCGTATTTACTGATGTAGTTACCTCTTTGTGTATTCTTGTTCCCTCACTTCATGCCTGTCATTTGAAGAAGAAAATTATGAAAATATTTTTTTTTCTTTTTACAGGCCCCTTTAAAAAAATTAGGCTTCAAAATAGCAACTGACTGACAGAAAAATCTCCTTTAGGATTTTAAGGGCAGCAGTCAACTTCATAGCTGGAGACAGAGTGCTTTCCTCAGGGAACATTTATTTTTCTTTTTCCGGAGTGAAATTCATTTATTTCAGTTGTGTAACAAAAGAGTTAAAGGAGCTGCTGCTTGTAGTCTAATAAATCTGTAGTTGCTTCATATCAGTGTTATAAAACTTTTAAGTAGTCTTTTGGCAAAATTCTTTATTTCTCTTTATTATCTCACCCACACTAGGGATAGCACATACCTGGCAGGTATTTCTAATCTTCTTTTCCATATCCAGAGCAAATATTGGTCATCAGTCTTGTTCTCTTTCCTAAATGTGGCTTGGAACAAACTCACAACACACTACCCTAATAAGCTACCACTAGTGAATGACAAATTGGATGTCTCTGCTCTATGTATAATCCCTAGGATTTTTTAGCCAGTCCATTGCCTTACTTGCTACTTTATTTTGCTGATAACGCCAAAATATAAATCTTTAGTTCCATATCCTTTCGTGGGCTCTATATCCATGTAATTTTCAGTTGCTTATTGTATATTCAACGGACCTCAAATTCACCATGCTTATAACTAATAATGTCCTTTTCTTTCCCCAACCTTCTCGTCCTATAGTCACTGTATTGCAGTTAATATAACAGTCTACCCACCTGATGTCCTCCCTTCTCCTTCTGTGTTAGGCCTGAAGTTATGCAGGGTATATCTCCTTCATATCTCACATTTACGTTTTCCTTTCTATTGCTACTGCCTCTGCTATAATTTGGTTCTTCATTTTGGATTCCAGGATCACCCCTCTCCCAGCCATTCTTCACCCCCTAGAAAATCAGCCTGCCCTCCCTCCCTCCCTCTCTTGAGCTACTTCAAACACAAATGAATGTAAAAGAATATGACAAGCACCCATGTACTTACCTCTAGGATCATAATTCTAAAAATAACTTTTTCCATGTTGATTAAGTGGAAAGTCTTAAGAATAAAATATTACCTGTGTTTACGTTTCTCTTAAAAAGATAAGAGAACCCAGCATGCTTTCTATCCAGGTTTTACCATCCTTGAGTAGGTTGATCTTCTAATTGCTATTAGGATTTCAGTGTTCTTAAAGCTTTGTCCCTTTTTGGTGGCAGTGTTTTGAGATCAATATTTTGGACACTCAAAATAACTAACCAGAAACACAACCCATTTATTTTACAGTAGTATCTTGAAAAGTGTTTGACACAGCATTTTAATTTTAGCATTGTTAAATAAATGCCAAAGAATGTTTCTTTACATCTTATAAATGAATCTTATTTAATAGAGTTTACACTGTTCCTTATTCACTTCCTATAAATTTTGAAGTAGCTTCAGTCTTGCCAGAGTTTTTGTTTTTGTTTTTGTTTTTCTGTTGTGTTTTTTTTTTTTTTTTTACTATAAAAGACTTTGAACTTTGATGTAAGTTTTAAGTTTTTAGTAATGTGGGAAAATTATATATTTATCTGATATTTCTGCTTTATTTGTAGCTATCATTTAATGATGCCCCCTATCCCTACCCCCAGATGAGCTAAAAGCAAAAAGACATAGATTAGAAGGAATTATACCATGATTATTTTTTTGGTAGTGCTTGTTATAGTATAACCATAATTTGAGTTTTGGACCGTTTTGGGCTACTTGTTTCCTTTGAACCAGGGAGCCATAGTTTAAGCTGCATTGAATGATTGAGCATTTCCCCTCCTTTCATATACTTAAGAATAGTCTATGGCCATGCCACCCTGAACAAGCCCAATCACTTCTGATCTCAGAAGCTAAGCAGGATCGGGCCTGGTTAGTACTCGGATGGGAGACCACCTAGGAAGACCAGGTGCTGTAGGTATAAAAAATAAAAAAAAATAGAAATTGTAAGTTGACAAGGTCCTTGCAATCTATGAGGTCAACCAAGGGTTGCCTCACCTAAAAAAAAAAAAAAAGAAAAGATACCTAAGATACTCTATTTAGCTAGATATGAAAAGAGAAATATGTGTGGCTCTTCTAGTTGATAGGTCATATAAACTTTAAAAATGCAAGACCTTTAAAAGGGTCAGTGTCTATGGCAGATTTTTCTAAACTCATACTTTTTTATTTTTTTGGAAATATTTGAGAGAGGTGAAACTTTCATTCACTTCATAATATTTATTAGTTCTTACTGCATGCTGTACCACATGCTGTTTGTTGCAGTGGGGGACAAGGTTCCTGCTCTGATGGAGTTTATATTCTTGTGGCGAGAGAGACACAAGTGAACAATCTAATAAATAAGATAATATCAGGTAATGAAAAATGTTGTGAGATACCTGAGTAATACAATACTTGCAGAAAGGATGCTACTTTTTTTTACCTAAGGTGGTTAGGGAAGGCCCAAGGGCCCTGGGAGGGGGTTTCATTTGAACCTAACCCCAAATGTTGTGAAGGAACCTTCAGTGCAAAAATTTGGGAATCTTCAAGACTGAATGTCCATGGGTTTGTGAATCTCGAAGACCATTGTCCTGTTTTAAAAAGAAAAGGGAATAAGAAATGACAGAAGCACACTGGGATGGGGGCAGAAGCCTCTGAATGGTTTATCTGTGAATTGTGGAGTGCTTTGAATCATTGTGGCAGTGAAAAGTATCCCGTATTGTGTGGGTTCTGATCTCGGGTGCCAGCAACTAGCTGCTTATGGTCTGAAGAACCCAGTTTCCTCAAGAGTAATAGGACCGGGTTGGACCAAACACTTCCAGACTCTTTTTTGTTTTGTTTTGGTGCTTTTGAATCTGTGATATTTATTGGCAATAAAAGGAGAATTATTAGTTGGCAAATGCATTATTTTTTTTTTTTTACCCAAGTATATGGAAAAATGCAAGATTTACTCAATGATACTAATCTTTAAAATGAGAGTTGTTTAAGAATTAGTAATCTGTAGTACTTGTCTAAAATAGCACAAACCTTGCATTAGTTAATTCAGTGTGCTAGATATATTCTTAATAATGAAAGGACATCTTAAAAGCTCACCTCTGACCTCTCAGCAATAAGAAATGAACTATAAATTATGCCAACTTTTATTATGGCTCCCATGAAACAGCCCTGACTCAAACAACCCATTTAGGCTTCACGTATGTAAACTGTGATAGATCTTCTTTCTCTTTCATTCTTGATGATTTACATGTCAAGGATATTGTTGTTTTAGAAAAACAAATGAGCATTCTATTTAAACTAGACGGTTATTCATTTTGGATTGTAGAGGAAAGTCCTTAATGCTGAAAATTCTTGTTTTGATAGTATATTGCTTTCTTGGAAGGCTGACATTGTGATTTAGTTTTGATTTAGATTTAGTTTTGCTCAAAGCAGGAATTTGAAATGCTTGAAGTATGAAATGTAGATACGCTTTTGTTTTTATCAATGACTGGAATTACACAGTAGCATGTTTTCGGATTTGTCACACATTCAATAAATACTTATTAAATATCTGTTATGTTGCACGTGCCTGGAATGCAGTGCCACTCATAGTCCACTAGATGTAGTGGTAACTACTTGGGCTCAGACAGAAATTTCTTGAAGCTATGATGGAGCCAGAAGTTCCTAAAATGAAGTTTACATCCTGTTAGCTTTGCCACTTTAAAGAGCTTTGGAATACTACTTTTATTACCTCATCCCCTTAACATGAAGAGATACGGACTCCTTTTGAAAATGCTAATTGTTTTAAAAGTTGAAAGCAAAACCTTTGTAAAACTCAAAATCTTCCTTGAGATAATTTTACTCAGAGCCAATGCTTTAGGAATTCTGATCCATGGTTTAGGAAATCTTGTCAGTATTCAAACTTGAAATAAATTGTGGGGGTGGGAATGAGGTGGGAAAGAAATCAAATTGTTGAGCATATGTGTTCCAGAAACCCGAGCTATGACAAATTTCTACCTGATATGCTCCCTTGTGTCTTGTGGAGCTGGCAGAAGTATAATCAGTCACACTCCTCCTGTGCCCAGTGTTTCAGCAACGTGCCTCCAAAGGAGAATTTCTGTTGATAGAGCAGGTATAATAACTTTAGCCTGAGAGCCTAAGGGAATTCTTAAATGGTTTTATTTAGGGGATTGGTAAACATTTATTTTGAAAATTTCACTCTGGCCTTGGTGTGAAGAATAAATTAGGCAAGAGGCAAGAATGGAGGCTGAAACTGTGAAATGGAGATGTTGTATTAAGTTTAGGAAGAGGAAATGAAGGCTGAGATTAAGATAGTGAGTTGAGAAATATTTCTTTTGGGAATGAGCAGACATTTATAAGTGGTCTGCTGTTACTGAGGTGTTTTTGTTCATTTGCTTTCATTTAGAAAAGGTGGTTTGATTAGAAAACATGGTATATAGATTGACAGAAGTAAAGGAAAAGGCCCAGTCTGTCTGCTCCATCTGTTTTCAGAAAATTGACTTTGGAAATATCTAGATAAATTATTTTAATCTTTTTAGAGCACAGCTTTGGTTCTGAGCCATGAAATCTCTTAAACAACAAAAATGACATTTTGTAAAGGGATTTGACATTAACAGATATAGGATGTATTAAAATGTGTGTGTGTGTGTGTGTGTGTGTGTTTTATAAAACCTTGATCACATTTTATATGTCATGAAATACTAGAGTTAACATTTCTTAGGGATACTGAGAATCTTTTGGTTGTGCTAAAATCATAGCAGGCTAATTGTCTCAATATTGTATTTTAAATCAGTCTATAACTTTGTTGACCTGTGTTGACATACAAAATGGGGATATAGCTTCATTATTAGATATGACTTAATAAAATGACTTCATATATGGCATTTTTTCAGAAATATAATTGTGTTTATTAGATGTTTTAAAGGGGATAGTTTTATGAATAAAATATATGTTTTCCAGTTTTAGAAAATTTTAATTAATGTATGAAATAGAAAGGATAGACACCCTTATAAAACCAAAGGATATCTTTGAGTTTGTTGCTTTTCTTAAGGGAAGTTCTGGTTTGTGAATTGTCAAATGATTTATTAGTAGAATACAAGAACTACTTTGACATAATTGAATCCAGAAGAAATCACTTTGGATGAATGTTTTTAGTAGTTTTTTAAGGGGGGGGGGCAAATTTTTATAGCACAAGAGGACTTTTTCTGAAGAACAGAGAGAAAAATAGATACATAGAGATATAATTACTATTATTGCAATAAAATATATCAGAGGCTCACATTTTCATAATAGTACTGTGAACCCGATGCATAGTATTTAAGAATAAGGCTTTGGCTCTTATGTTTTCTTTCCTCAATCACTTTGGTGTCATATTTCAATATTAAATACTTTGCGTTCCTTTTGTATCTTTAAAAAGTATTCTTAATTTTTTATAGTAACATAGTTGCCAAAACGAAGGAATGCATGGTTGTGTGTGTGTGTGTGTGTGTGTGTGTGTGTGTGTGTGTGTGTTTCTGCATGTAGCCAATTTCACAGTGGCTTAGCTATAAATGAAAGTCCCTCTCCTCAGTTTTTCATCATCCCGGATTTCAGTGCTGCAAGATTGGTTGCTATTAATTTAGAATTTTTTTCATTTTTTACTTACAAAGATAATGTTTTTATAACTAGAGGCTTTTTCATGAACTCAGTATTCTTTGTTTTGCCTCCTCTTTCTTTACGTGTAAACTCAGTGATATACCCTGTAAACTTCAGAACATACAGTTAGCTTTAATCACATAATGTATCCACTTTCCATATAATTCTTTTATTTAAAAAAGAAAAAAAAATATCTTTACATTTTAAATACTCCTTCTCCTGCTCCCCAATCCCCATTTTGCATATTCAGATGTTTCATAATTCAGTATTTGGCCTTTGCTGTTTTATTAACCTTATTCTCTGCTTTTAGTTAACAGCCAGGTCCTTGCCTACTGTGCAGGCCGATGAGAGACTTCAGCCTCTGCTTAACCACCTCAGGTAATATGACAGCACAGCCTCGTTTTGCTTATAAATTCAAGTGCATTTAAATGGGTAAAGTATATTAAAGTGGTTAAAACCCTTTCAGGTACTAAAACCTTCAAGTTTTTTTTTCTTGCTTAATTTGATGATTTAAGTCGAAGTTCTTAATACAACATATATTTGACTTTAGGTTACTAAAGAAAGCTCTTTTAATTCATTTAAAGTGTATAGAACAAGTTGATAAGTTTAAGTTAAAATGAGTAGAGGTGAAAATACAGGAAAAGCAAAAGGGAAAACTCATTACTACTCAGAATACTCCCTTTTATTATGTATTAAGACTGTTGAAATTGTACTTTTTTGAAATTTGCTATTTTTTATTTTAATATAAATGTTGTAAGGCTTTTTTCTGTTATTAGAATCTCTCTAAAACATAATTTTTAGTGACTACATGATTTTTTTCTTGTATGGATATACTATAGTGCATTTATTTCTTTTGGGGGAACTTTTAGACTATTTCTAGTTCTTTTCAGTAGTATAAAAAATGCCATAGGTAAAGATATGTATTTTTTGATCATTTCCTTAGCATAGATTTTTAGAAGTGCATTTACCTTGTCAAAGTGTATGAACCATTTTGAAGATTAAGTATATATATTTTTTTCAAAAACCTTATTCTTCTTATATTTTCATGTTGTAAAGTTTGGCCATGTTACTGTACCCTGAAAAGAACGTGCAGCCAAAATAGTTGCTATTTTAATAGTTAATCATAGAGCCACTCTTGGGATCATGTGCATTTCATTGTATATTATTAAGAATGATTTTAAAACATTTTATTATCTATTATTTTGGTATGGATTAACTATCTGTGTCTTTGCCCATTTATTGATGACATTCCCTGATTTTATTTGATCTTAAATAGTTTAGATATAAAGGATTGTAACTACTTCATTGTATTTGTTACAACATTTTTTTTTCTGGAAGTTTTTGATTGTTACATTAGCAAGTGTACCTACATTTTCAAGTTTTATGTAGCCAAGCACCCGTAGTGTTTTCCTTTATGGTTTCTTTTCATTCTTGTAAAACTTAGGATATCACTTCTCAATTCAAGACTTGGATGGGTACAAATTTCCAGCATCTTTTAGTATTCTTTTTTTTTCTCTCTTCCTTTCCCTCCCTTCTCCCCATTTTCTTCCTTTTCTACCTTTCTGTCCAGTAATTCCTTCCCAGACAGATGCTTTTTAACCTCTCTATAAATGTTTTGTTTGGAGTGGGGTAGGGAAGGTCAGACCTACATTTCATCAGGACTGAGTAGCATAAATATCCTACCTAGCTGTTAAATTTCCTAGAGCGTTGTGTTAGTGAATTATGTTTGAGTCACTTCCCCAACCCCCCTCGCCTGCCTATTCTAATCTGGTGATGATTTATCTCCTGAGTATCGGTCTTGCTATAGTAGCCTCTCATCTGTTCTCCTTCACACCAGCTTTACCTTCTCTAAAATATTGCACACCATTGCCAAAGTGATTATATTATTCCTTGGCTTCAAACCATTCACTCTCCCCAGTTTCATTTTGGATGAAGTCTGGACTTCTTAGCCTGGCATATGAGGTTCTTCTGGAAGGGGCCTGGCCTGTCTCTTTGGACTCTGCTTGCAGTGCTGGCGCCATAACTTCTAGTGACACCAAATGCCTTGAAGTAGCTCTAAAACAACATGCTCTTACTCACCTCTTTGTCCCTGTAAATATTTTTCCTGGAATACTCTTCCCCTGCTTTTATAACTTGACTATCTTTTGCTTGTGCTTTAAGACTTAGCTTGTGTCTCCTCCTCTGATAACTTTTCCTTGACCATTTAGTTCTCATACTCCCTCCCCTCAGTTTGAATCTGATTTTTAAATATGTGTCGTTATAATACCCTATGGTTACTTCTGTATTACAGAATTTATGATGTAGTAGTTTGTTTATTCGTCTCATTACTCCATTATAGTATGAGCTGCTTTAGCGCTTGTAAAGTGACTTGCATATTTGTATTTCCAGTAGCTGGGACAGTATCTGGCACATGATAGATATTCATTATGTGTTTTCTTGAGTGAATAAATAAGTATAATAACAGTGAGATTTGATTTTTTTTATATATAATGTTTTATAGTTTTATTATTTATAAATCATATTGTCACAATGTTTTCTATAAAACCACTGGTATAGAAGATATAAACCTAAAGGGCTGAATTGCACCTCAAGTTAATGCTTGATTCTCTGCAATAATGATGGATTCTCCTTCCTACACCTCAGTATGGTAATTGTCAACTAGAATTTAGATTAACTACTGACATGTCTCTTTGAGTCCTTGAAACTTGCACAAACTGTACTTTTATTTAGGGCTTTCATTCTCTGTGGAATTCACTCTTAACTGGTTGCTAGGCAACCAGGGCTAGATGCTACATGTAATATGCACCAACTGATGTTGCTTTTTTATTATTATTAAACCAAATGGTTTCTCATTTTATTACCATGTCAAAGACATCTGTATGTAGGGTGGCAGCTGATGTGCATAGTTTGACACTTCCTGTTGTAAAAAGTAACCTTGCGATAGAGCTTTCAATCATATTGAATTGTCTCTTTTGCCTGTCTAAATGTATGTTTCTCTTTTACCTTCCTTTTGCTTAGGTCAAAATAGGAATGTATACTATTTGGTTTGAGAAATTCTAATGATAATCTTGTTAGGAAAAAATTATCATTATTGATTTGCATGAACTGTGTAGTTTAAATGTTACCTAGAGGGGATGGACATTAGGAGGTTGAGACAAATCATTATTAGGTCTAATTTAGTTGAGTGCTCTAATGATCAAAGAGGAATGATGAATAGCACTTTAATTAAATTTGTCAATAAACTAATTTGGAAGATGATACATATACCTGTAAAAATTGAAGTAGCAATATAGAGAAATTCTCAAATCATTTTACAGGGCTTAGATGCTCAAGGAGTGTCAGTGTAATACTTTGGCAACCTAAAAATCTAAGATCTCGCTTAACGATATTATTTTGAAAATGCAGAAACGATATGTTCAAATTTTCTTAGTTGAACCAAGTTTTCTAGTTAAAAGTTAATTTAAGCACAGAAAAACATTTTGCCTTAATATCTTCTGGAAATACAAGTTTTTGTTCATTAGTAGCATCCGTCCATTTATCAATAAATGAGAACCTATTATGTAGTTGGAATTTAAAAAAAAAATACAATTTCTGTTCTCAAGGAATTTAGTTTTGATTTCGTTTGAGAGACAGGCACTTAAACATGTTGAAAAATTTGTAAATATTTCTATTAAGAATTAAGCACAAGAACATAATTTTGTTAATTGAACTGTGTCCTCACTGGATTATTTTCTTAAGTAATGGGGCTTTGGCTTCCTTACTCCCTGGCAGAGTAGTGGCTACAGCAGGTATTTAGATTGGACTGAACTTTAATCTCACTTGGGAAATAATGTAATTAAGTAAGAAGGAGGACAATGGAGGACAATGGAGGACAAGGGGACTAGGGGATGAATATGGTTCTGAGATTATAAGTTTGCTAGTTTCAGACATTTCATACTTGAGATGCCTGTGGGGCTTATGGGGAGAATGTTTAGTAAGTAGTTGAATATAGACCACAGTTTACGAGTGAGGTTGATACCAGAGGAAGACATTTGCTATAATCATCACTGTATAGGTGGTGCTTAAGATCAGGGAAGTGGTTGAGATCACTCAGGGAGAGAGTATAGACTGATAAGAAGAGGGGGAATCGCCTTGAATGGAACCCATAGAAAGGCAGTGTTTAAGTGACTTGTGATGGGCAGCAGTAGAAGCAGGAGATGAGTTAAAAGAGAAACCAGTAAAAATACCAGGGAAGGACCTTGAATGAAACAGGAGCATAGCCAGGGACAGTGGTATCAAAGATGCCAAGGGAAAGATTTCAAAAAGGGATGTTAAACACCGTCAAATGCCATAGGAAAGTCAGTCAGAACTGCATACTGTCAATTGAATTAGGCACACGGGAGCCACTGGTGGCATAGCCACAGCATTGGAATGGTTCAGATGCAACTCTGATTCCTGTCAGGAGTCAAGGAGTAAATGAAAATTGAGGCTATGAAGATACAGGGAGTGTAGATTGTTCTTAGTAGAGCAGGATGTGAAAGAGGATTATATTTCGGAGCTTCATGGTTGAGGAAGTGTTTTATTTTTTTCTTAAGATTGGAAAGATGAGCATATTTATAAGTTAAGAGAAAAATGATGTCTATGCAAGTAAGATGAAATAGTTGAAGGAGCAAGTTTCTAGAAAAGGCAGGAGGACATAAGATCAAGAAATCAAACTGCTTAGAGTTTACAAAGTACATCCTATTAATGCTAACTGCATTCTCTCTGCCATGCTCCTCAGGCTCAACTATCAACTACTAATTTGTACTTCTTTAACCTTTCACCCCATTCTCCCAGCCTCCCAACCCTCCTCCCCTCTGTCCATCGCCAAATTGTCCACTATATTTGTGATTAGTTTGTTCTTTTTGTTCCTAACATACCACATATAAGTGAAATCATATTGTATTTATTTTTCTCTGTTGGGCTTATTTCACGCAATGTAATAACCGCTAGGTCCATCCATGTTGTTGCAAGTGGTAGGATTTCATTTTTTTAAAAGGATGAGTAATATTCCATTGTATATATGAACCATTGTGTTCATTTGTTTTTATTCATTCATTTGTTTGACTTCTCTTCCTCCTCAGTCCCCACCAAAACCCTAAAAACATTGTATCCTTGGTTCTCTACTGTTATTAGAGGACAAATGTTAGGGGGCAATCGTAGAATACCATAAACTTATGATGGCCAATCTCAGAAGCATTCCACACTTTGTAAATTATTTGTGGAAGAATGAGAAGATGTCAATTTAATGTATTCTGCTGGAGGTTAGAACTTAATTCTGTGCTGCTCCCCATCCTCAATTTTTCATTACCATTCTCTTACCCAACCTTCCTTTATTGTAATTATTTGATAATCCTGGGTCAAAATTGCCTGTATTTAGAAGGTTATTATGCTACTTGAATATGCACTAAAAATATATAGGAACATGAAAATTTTACTTAAGAAAATAGAAGTATTTGTTGGGGCTTAAATGTGTATGGTGAAAATAGCTATGTAGGTCTATGGTTTGAATATATCTATCTTATAAGTATGTATATGTGTATTTTACTTTTTGAATCAGTTTTATTGAGGTATAATTTACATACTGTATAAGTGCACTTATTTCAAAGGTACAATTCAATGACTTTTGACAGATGTAATGTACAGATATTTTTGACGGAAAGATGAGATGCAGCTTGAAGCTCTTGTAATTCATCAGATTGTTGCAGTTTAGAAATTGGAATAAATAGGAAGATATGAACCACATAGAGCAAGATGATGCCAATCTAAAGTAAAGTAGCAATTGTGCTGTTTATAATTTTTATCTGGTATGGAAACCCATATGACCCTGATTTTTATTGTATATATGAACCTCTCGGAATCATACAGATTCTCCCAGTTGTAGAGAAATATGTATCATTACACTTCAAATTGTCTGATGGTAGTTTTTTGAGGAGTTTTTTTAAAATGCAAAATAGAGTATACTTTATGCTTGCGGAAAATAATTTACATTCAATTTATAACAGAATTTTATTGATTGTGTTCTCATTTGGAAAAACTGCAGGGAAAATCACCTGGGCCAACTGAATTGGATACCATTTACTAGGGATTTAGCTGTAAAAAAAAACCTCATTTCAATTTCAGTGGTGGCAGCTGTTGAGTGAATTTTCATGTGATATCCTTCACAGCAGGAAATGATATATTGTAACTTCAGCTCCCTTGATTTCCTACCCACCTAACAAATCCAGACTGTGGAGATTGTGCTTTATAAATGTCTGAATAGCCTAGCTTATGTGGACAGAGTATTTTTTTTTTTTTAATGTGTAAAGTGGGCAAAATTGTGATTGCAAAAGTGGATATATGGGTGATATATAAAACTTTTGTTTTTTCCTCCTGAAACTGTTTTTCCATTGTGCCATAATTATATCTGGCTTTATGTGAAAAGGTTGTGTTGGAACTCAGCATACTTTTATATAGAATGATGTAGGAGAATATGGTTTATTTTGAAAGATGTATTAGTTTACTTTTTAATGGTCCAAGTAAATATGTTTCCTTGATGCAGAGGTGAATTTTGATTACTTGTGATACTTTCTTCACTGCTTTTTTTTATTTTATACCAGTTTTTACAAATACAATAGACTACAGACTGCCAGAAAGAAAGGAGTAAATACCATTAAACTCTTCAGGTTCAAGAGTACTGGGGAATGCTTGACAAAGAAAGGAAATATGTTTTCTGTGTTATTGTTTCATGAACCTCAAAATCTTATCTGTTGGTGGGAGGGTGGAGAGACATTCCTCGAGGATGGGAGAAGAATTCTTTCCAGTCTGCCTCAGAGTCTTGCTGTCATCCATAATCCTGTCCCATCTAGCATGACTTTTTACAAATGACAGAGGAATGGACAGTTATAATTAGGTATTGAGGTGGGATAAGCAGCTCCGAAGATTCCCAAATAGAAATATGTCACAGCTTTATTTTCCCCCCAAAAGGATTCAGCTTCCTTCCAAACTAATCAGATTTCAAGATTGCTTCCCTAATAGTGTAAATGGCAAACTGTGACTAAAATTTATAAACCTCATCCCTAAGAAAATGTGAAAACAAGCATATTTGTAGTACACTTGAGGCACTTCCTTTAGTGGCCCCAACTGCAGCTTATCTTTCTGCTTATAGCAGACTGATCTTAACTTGGCATACAGAAGGCAGGGTAGGTCAGTTAGCTATTCTGCAGGTATACCTAGTCCTCAAGAGAATTATTTGATTGCCCCGTGTCATTGTCTTTCTCACTCTACAACAGTGTTGTTCAGTAGAAGCATAATGAGACCTACAAATTTGAGCCACATATATAATTTTAAGTTACTTAAGTGGAATTAATTTTAGTATTATTTAACTCCTATCCAAAGTATCATTTCAACATGTAATCAATATGAAAAATCATTAAGAAAATGTTTTACATAATTTTTTCACACTAAGTCTTAGAAATCCAGTTCTCGTTTTGCATTTATTGAACATCTTAATTCAGACTAAGATACACTTCAAGAGCTCAATAGTCGCATTTGGCTACTGGCAGCTACTGGTATTGGACAGTGCAGTTCTACAAAATTGGATTCCATTGAAATCTCCATTGAAGTGGAGATTGAAATGTTTGAGGTTGAATTTCTGTCCTTCAGAAACTTCCTAAGAGTATAAGTACAGATAAAATCTTTCCCGATCATCAGGTTATTCAAGGATATCTAAATTCTCCTAAGTCAAGATTAAATATTTTTTGTGATAGTGTAAAGAAGGTAGGAAAGAAACAATTGCTCCCCCTAATGTTCAAGGGAAGAAACTTGTAAACATTAAGAATAAAGAAAAACAACAACCAAAACATTGAAATGCAATAAATTTAGGCCTGGACGATGATGATTATAATTTGAGTGAAAAATACTGTGATAAACTCTTTTATGGACATCTGCTTCGATCTTCATAACAGCCTGTTGAGGGTGGTACTTTTGTGACTCGCCTTGATGATCCCTGTTTACCAGTAAGGAGACTGAAAGATTTAAAGTTGTTTGCAGTCACACTGTTAGTGAGTATATGCAAAGCCCAGACTAGTGGATTCTGAAATCTGTTCTCTTAATCACTTTACTTCCTGCTTTACTTCCTTATTCTGTCTTGCCTCCTTAATTGCCATCGGCAGCTTGGACTTGGACAAATTCTGCAAATGAAGAGGAGCTAACTCCTAAACCGCTGCATGTATTCCACTACTTCTTGTGTACCCCCTCAGGCTTTGCTCAGTAGTTGGAAAATGATTGGAGATGTAATCACCTTTGAAAACTGACTTTTGCCCTCTCATTTTGTCAGTTATACCCTGTGGCATTTATGTCACTGCAGTGGAGCTCGTGAATACCACTCTTGGAGCTGAGGTGTGAAGATCCATCTTCTAAGGATCAATGCCACAGCATGAAAAGATTATTATTTTCTCTTAACAAGCTAAATCTTGCCGTGAGACCACAAATCCACTTTCATATAATTTCTCCTTTTTGTTTTGAACTCTCAGTTTCAGTACTCAAAAATAATTCCCTGCAGAGTACCTAAGTGCTCATATTGATATTTGTGGTACATTGAACAGGACTTAAATTTCTGCAAAGACCATGAGTAGATCTGCCTTTCACTTATGATTCACAGATCAGATGTATGCAGATGTATCTGTTTCAGATTTATTTTTTTTTTTATATATCCACTGCATTTTTATTCTGTAAATTAGATATTTGTGTGGTAGTGTTTTGGGAAAGCTGTAGTTCCCTGGGGATGTGATTAATTGTGCCTCCCTGTCTCAGTTCTCTCTCAACCATCTGCCCCTCCCCCGCCCACCATTGATTTAATTGCATTTAGAATAGGATCATTTTAAATTTGGTTACAGAAAAACGTGTTAATGATATTTTGAAAGTCTTCTCCTTTTAGCTTTTAATATATTAAAACTATTAGCCTCACAATTTTCTATTTACTGCGATTTTTTAAGCTATATTGTAAAACTAGCTGTGCTTACCTCATACTGTTTAATGAGCATAATAATAAGGGAGGAAAAATTTCCTCAGATGTGACTGAGTTTTAATTAAATTGCATGTAAGTTTATTGAACAAACTCTACAGTAAGAAGATGCTGTTATAAAGTTTGCGTATTATTAGTTTTTATAGTAGGTTAGATAATTTAGGACTATCGCCTCAAAACAAAAACTAATCAAGGACAAATACTGAATTACTTAAGTGTAAGCAAAGAGTTTGTTATACACAATTGCAAAATTCTGTTTTCTTAGAAAATGCTATTGCAAATACGTTTAGGTTTTTAAAGGTTGTTTTAAACTTGACAAAGCCCCAAATTTTCGTTAAAACAGCAACTCAGCAATATGTTGTTCTAAAAGAATTTAAAGTTTGCCTTTTAGTGGTTTTTGTTTACAAACCTGCCTTTCAGGACCCACCTACTTCCAGTTTCAGTTCTTTCCTCCACTTGCTTCTGCTTGTCTTTTTTGCCACCTAACCCACCCAGCCTCTTCATTATAAACTGTGGTTTGGAAATTTCCTTGATTTTTCTTATTTCTCTCTGCCTGTGCATCTGATATGTGCCAACTTTCCAGATTCTGAGAAAAATAGACTTTTTTTTATTCCAAAATGCCACCTCCTTAGCACATGCTTACGTTTAAACTCCTACAACAACCTTAATAAACTCAAATTACATACTTTATGAACTTGGTCAAAATTTAAGAATGTTTTAATGCATATAAAATTGTTAAACTACAAATAATAAAAATAATATAATGTAACGTGATTTTTGTGTAATCATCACAACCTACTTTGAAACTTTCAAATTCAAATTATTTTCTGACCATGATCTTTTTGTTTTTCCACCTAACTCCTAGTCTGTCTTTCTCACTGAGTGTCATCTTCCATACTCATCCCCCAAGTCATCTCTCTCTTCTGGCTTAATAGGCTTCCCTATTCAGCCTACACTCTGTTGTCAGTCATTTCAACAGCATTCTAATAACATTCTAGAATCCTGTAGTCTGCGTTTCTAAAACATATAATTCTGTTCAGTGCCATTTAATTGCATAAGATCCTTTAATGCCACACATTGCTTATGTTCTCCCACCCTTCTTTTAGAAGAGGCCTGTTCTCCGTGAGCTCAGGGAATATTTGACCATTGTAGCATCACATTGTACTTCTGTATCATCTCTGCATTCTTCACTACTTTGTGATTGTTCCTTGGTCTCAAAGGTGCTTAATGAGTATGTATAAAGTGATTCAGGGGCCTATACAGGGACTCCTGAATGGATTTCGTTTGGTTTTGTTGTTATTTTCTTGGTAATTAGAATCTGTTATATCCAGATAAGGACAACTGGGATGTGGAAAAAGTCTGTTATAGAGAATCTGACAATCTAATGGCATTTTAAAAAAAAAAAGTTTGTCCTGGGTTTTATGCAGTTATGTGATTTTGTTTGGGTAGTGAAGGTGTTTTTGTTTTTTGTTTTTTTTGTTTTTGTTTTTGCCAATACAGGGTAGAGATTGTTACATTTTAGTGAACGTACACTAAATCTTTTTACAACCTAGTATCATCAAAGAGTTTTCTAATGTAATTGAATACTCACAGAATGACATCTTTATCATTTTCACTGCTTTTCTGGCTTTTTGGTAACTTGAGAAAACTCTATGAACATTCACTGTTAATGCCTTTCATCTGATACTCTAGCAATGAAAGCTACGTTATGCATGGAGAATACAGACATATCACTGCAGTCCTTTACCACCCATACTTACTGATGGACAAATTGATGCATAGTTTGACTTGTCGGTTTATTCATGGCACATTAGTGGCTAAACTGAGAATTAAATCTTGAACTTTCAAGATTCTATGGTTAATCATAAATTCCTCTTTATATTTGGCAAAATAATGATGAGTGACATAATTTGGATTTTGTGGCCCATTAAAGTATTTGTTGGTCTACTGTTTTGAAAAAAATGGCAGTTGTGGTATATCTAAATTTTTCCTTTTATGAAAGGTGTTAGAAGCAGGAAAACTTTGATGCCTTCTGAATCCCCCTTGTTTAAAAACTATACACAAATGACTGTTTCTCAAAATAAAACCATGATTGTTTAAAATGGACAGGAAACAGTACTTTCTGCTGGTCTTACATGCGTGTTTTTGTATACCTATATTTATATCTGTCTGTCTTGAACCAATTAAAAATGTTTTGCTGTTAAAAATTACTATTTCGATGTGTCCCAAAATAAATAAGAAATGTTCATTTGTAAAATTGATATATATATTTTTTATATCATGAAAATAAGAATGTATTTTGACAGTTTATTCGTGTAGCAGCTGCATTCCTTTGGAAGCAGCATGATATAAAGCTGACATTGAGTTCTGAATGTGATGGAAAGGTGCTTTTTTTGGCACCCGTTTTGAATCTCATTTAATAATATCCCTTGGCACTTCTAAGTGAAAGCCAAAGATCCAGTTTCATGAGCTAATGTGAATTGTTCTTAAGTATTTTTATTCCTTTATGGCAGTGATAACTCCCCTTTTTTCCCCTACGTCGATTGCCTTCCTTTCTCCATCTATTACCACTACTTCGCTTCAGCCTCCCACCTTCTCTTGCCTGGAATATTGCAGTATTCTTGCAACTGATTTTCTATTGCTCGACATCTTCCCTTTCTGTTTGTTCCTCCATTCTACTTTCTTTCTCAAGAGTAAACCTGATTATATGAATTCTTGCCTAAAATCTTTTCATGGTTCTTTAGTACCTACAAAGTATTGGATACAATGCTTCTCATGATCTGCCTTTTTAGTATTATATCTGAAAATTCCCCCCAACCTCAGCTTCATCTATCGATAACTAGTTCATATGTGTACTAAATAGCAGTGACGTACCAGCTCCTCTAACCAAGACATCAGTTATCCCTTCTGATCATGAATAGACGAGAAATCTCATTCCTACTTATGATGCTTGACATCTTCATTTCTATCATTTTTCCTCCCATGGATTCCACGCTTGCCCTCACTAGAGTGTCTGGTGGCCATCTTCCTGTCTATTAATAATATTTTTAATAGTATGATGCCTATATAATTTCCTTATATCCTCTCTGCAGTTACTTATATCCAATAAAGTCTTTGCATTAATCATTGCTACCATTCTTTATTTTTACTGCCCCCCCCCCCAATTTAGCCCCTTCGCCTATTCTATCAAGTGTTGAGGAACAAGCATTTTATATTCCCATTCAAGCCAATGTGTGTTCCCTCTTTATATGTCCCCTCTCTGTACTTAGCATGCTACATTAATCTGGCCCAAGGAAAATTTCCTGTGGTATAGTAACCATTTAGTTCTATTTACTCAATAACTATAATCATGTTTGTATATCACTTTACCATTTATAGTGGACTTTCGTATTTGGCAATCTATTTGATCTGACAGTCTTGTTAGATGATTACAATCAGTTTATAGGCTAAGAAGCTGAAACTTATAGAGGTCAATGGACTGGCCCAGTACCTCCCAATTGGGTGATGGCTCCTCTAAAGGGTCATGCTTCCTCCCCTTTCCATCCTGTTTTTTCTGTATTTCTTGGTCAGGACTGCAGTTGCTCGGTGGACTGCTATATGATTTACTGATTTTAATTAGTACTTTGAATATATTATTTTAATTTACCAGCATTTCTGACAGTTAGGTAAGCCTAGCATTATTAATGCCATTTTACAAATGAAGATAGTGCAAATCAGGATGGTTAAGTGGCTCACCCCAGTTTGTCAACTAGTGATTTAGAGAACAAAAATAAGAAGTCTTCAGACTTTTAGTCTACTGCTATTTCCACTGCCCCATTCTGTCACTTCGCTCCACTGTAAGATATATTTGGAAGTGGAATACGGTTTTATGTTTGGGATTCCACTGAAACAATTAACTGGTTATGTTATATATCAAAATGTAAAATATTAAAATTAAATGGCACCTGTTGGCTTAACTTAGCATGAGTGTTATACGCCGTGGAAGCACTATGATTAAAGGAATGGATAGACATTAATTATCAAGGGATAAATAATACCAGGGGCAAGAAGATGTGTTTTAGGGTATGGGATCATTCTGTATCACTCTTTGGCATTGCTCATTCCTGCTCTCAGAATAATTCTCAGGCCATTCTTAGCCCACGGAAGGAGGACTATAGGTAGGGAAAATCTACACTTCCAGCAGTCTCCTAGCCAGTAGTGGCAATAGTCCCAAATTGTACCTTAGTTTTGATCCATAATCCATATTCATTGTTCAAGCAGTACAACTGATTCCTTGTAGGAACAGCAGCCTTTCTACAGAGCATCCTGAATGTGTATATTTTTTGGCAGCAAGAATCTTTGCTGAACAGGTAGAAAGAGAGTCTGGAATTCTTTATGATCATAGTGACACTATTCCAGATTTTCCTTTAGTTGTGGAGTCTGCATAGATCATAGTTTGATTTTGATTTTCTCTGTAATCTAGCAGCTGT
Organism: Rousettus aegyptiacus; assembly: GCF_014176215.1. Taxonomy (NCBI): domain Eukaryota; kingdom Metazoa; phylum Chordata; class Mammalia; order Chiroptera; family Pteropodidae; genus Rousettus; species Rousettus aegyptiacus. The sequence continues at coordinate 110,760,697 of NW_023416284.1, forward strand.
TTTTCACTATGTCACATCTGAATACCTGCATCTGGATCAGTGTTCATGGAGTTGGGCATGGGTATGATGTTGAGAGAAGAAAAATTACAAAGGTGGGTGGCTTTAGGTGGCATATACCAAGTTAAAAATCCTAATTTATGAATAACACTGCAGAAAAGTTTACTATAGGGAAGAGGATTGCATGTAAAGAAATAGGGAATTGGGAGCCAAAGGTTCGAGGTCATTACTGCACTGCTGACTGGTTTTCTGATGTAACTTAATATGTTTCTAACTCCTCTGAGGCTCTGTTGCCTCTTTTGTCAAACGTAGAATAAAAATGCTTTCTCAGGGTTATGAGAATGTAATTAGAGGATATAGATAAGGACTCTGCACACGTAAAGTGCTATTCGGATGTTATTTATTTTAATAAACCGATTACTATATTATCAGTTTTCAGTAATTTTTAAAATTTTTCAATTATAGCGACATAATATTATATTGGTTTCAGGTGTGCAACATAGTGACTAGACATTGATATTCCTTACCAAGTGGTCACCCTAGTAAGTCTAGTACCCATCTGACACCAGACATAGTCATTACAATATTAATGGTGATATTCCTTATGCTGTACTTTAAAAATTTTTAAAAAGTTAGTTCTGACCTCCTATCAATGGTGCAAAGCACACATTATCTCCATTTGACAGATGAGGAACTTAGAATCTAAAGAGTCTAAGTAACTTGTTCAAGGACTTACCACTAGCATTTAAGCTCCAGTTTCTTTGCTGTGCTGTCTTGCTGTTAATAAAGGATCAATAGTAGAGGTTTGAACTCTAACAACAATTTGCATTATGTTTCAAAGAAATAGAAGTGGCATGCTACCCTAGGGGTGAGGGAGAACCAGACGATCACTATATTTTTGTACTGTTTGGGGGTAAATTACTTAAATGTATTCTATTAAATACTTCTAAAACACTTGGTTATGTTTCTGCTAAGGTTTATGGGTTAAATGTTTTCTTATTCTGACCATATCAGCATAAAAAATATCCTTTGATGTGATCAAAATGTTTCACAAAACCTATTTAATATTTAGTTCTTTTTGTTTTCAGTCATTCCTACACCGGTCAAGATTACAGCATACAGGGAAATGTTGGGAAGATTTCTTTGGATCAGATTGATTCGGTAAGCATCACATCCTTTTAAATTCAGACCTTTGTCAAAAGAGAAAGCACAGGGTGAAATAATCTTTGCAACCAAAGATTATTTTTGGATGGGAAAATTTAGAGAAAATATTTCGTTGCTTGCCATTTATTCTTAAAGGAAATTTAATGTGCTATACATATGATTTTTTTAAATCATAGGAACACCAAAATCAGAAAATTATATTCTGATAAAAGCAGGATTTAATAAGTTATTCCAAAGGGGAATTCTTTTAACTGATGATAGCTAAATGGTATTTGTGTTTCTGTTTAAATGCCATATACAGTTAAAAAAAAGGAGAAATACAAAATACTAAGTGTATTTGTTTGCCAAGGCAACTGTAATAAAACAGCACAGACTATGTGCCTTAAACAACAGAAATTTATTTTCTCATAGTTCTGGAGGCTAGAATTCCCAGATCAAGGTGTCAGCAAGTTTAATTTCTTCTGAGGACTCTATCCTTGGCTTTTAGGTGGCTACCTTCTTGCTGTGTTTTCACATGGTTTTTCCATTGTGTTCACATCCCTGGTGTCTTATCCTCTTCTTAAAAATTGGACCAGGACCCCATCCCCATGACCTCATTTAATCTTAATTACTTCTTTTAAAGGCACCGGCTCTAAAACCAGTCTCATTCTGAGGACCTGAACATTATGAATTTTGGGACATTACAGTTCATTCCATAACACTAAGTATTGGCTCCTTTCCTCGGGTTACTACTAGGTTACTAAACAGCTCATTTCAATGTTACTTTGTGGTTCCATAGTAGAACGAAAGAATGACATACTCTACTGTAATCTGTAGGATTTCTCTTTAGATCATAATTAGATTTCTACTCTGTTCAAAAAAAAGGTATAGTAAACCAGCTATAAATAATTTTTGTTTAGACAGTTACCAAATTATTTCCAAGAAATTGAAAATATATTAAAATTTTAATTCTTGGAAACAAGAATTATAATAAGGTGAATGGGGAGACACCTTGAGTTTTTAGAGACCAGACTGAATAGCTCTTAACTATTTGCAAAAGTATTATCAATACTTGCAGTTAATATGTCTAGAGATAACAATAGGATTACCCATTTTATACAGTTGATTTGAAATTTGATCTCAAGGATGCCCCATCATCTACTTGCCTCAAACAGTTCTTTTATCTCTAATACTTCCTTTCTACCATATAATTTGTATTTATATCATGTGAATGGTTGGAGTTAATCCTATCACATTCACAAGCAAATGTGAACTTGGTTGGATACTGTGGGAAGATTGAAAAGTATAATCATTAACTTATTTAGTGAATTTATTGAGCCCATCAATGACGTACCAACCACTATGCTGTGGATATTGAGGTGAATAAAACAGAAAATATCTCTGTCTTCAATAACGTTACTTGAGGAAGGGAGACAACATAGTAAATAATAAATAAACAATATAATGATAAAATACATTAAGTGCTATGATTATATATATGAGCCTGTGTCTGAGGTCCTGTGCAAAGTGATACGGATATATCTGTATCTGTATCTGTATTGCCTTATCCTTGCAACAGCATGTCAATAGCATACTTTGGATGTTACCAGTTTCTTTTCTAATTGTTTTCTTTAGATTTAAAACTGAAATCTGGCTCCCTCAATGACACCATTTCCCTTGTGGACCTTTTCTATAGAAGCTGCACACCCCTCCGCCCCCTGCCATGCACATACCCTCTGTAGGTATGGAATGTGTCTTCCTTGGTCCACATCACCACTTCCAAACCAGTTTTCTTCTTTCCATTGTCAGCACTTCAACTTTTTAAAAGCCCTTGTGATCGCGTTTTGCCACCTGATAGTTCTTGTTGCTGGTGCCTCCCACCATCCTGCCCTCATTCATTGATGACTTTAGTACCTGGTCATGGCCTTTTACACTAGCACTGTTCCCGTTACTGTTCTTGGCCTCTGCAACATCCATGTTGATAATTCATCCCATCCAAGGGCCTTATAATTCCTTGTCTGCTGACTATCCACAATCATTTTTCTATCCCATTATGGCCAAACTTAGACCCCATTTTTCCATTTCCATTATTTGGACTTCTGACGAAATCTCTTTAAAAAAAATCTCTGCTTCTATTTTTATTTCTATATCGTCTGTTCATTACAAAACAGCCAGAGTTACCTTTGTTTATCAGATCTTGTCAGTCTTCTGGTCAAAACCCCCTATCGGGTTTCCATCACATTTAGACTAAAATTCAAACTCATTACTGTGGTCCAGAGAAGGCATATGTAGTCATCGTTCCAGTTTCATCTTCTCCCTTCAGGCCCTCTCACTGTGCTCTACCCACAGGGACCTTCTTCCTGTCTCTTGAACACACCGAGATCATTCCTTCTTAATATCTTTGCTTGCATGCCCTTCACCTGGAACAGTATTCTTGGATCTTCATTTGATTGGAATCCTTTAAAATACAGGGCTTAGCTGTAATGACATCTCAGAGATGCTTCCCTGGCCATGCAAGTTAAAGTACTCCTTTCCTGTGCACACATGGTCCCATTACTGTTTTGTTTCCCGTGCTTTTGGAATCAGACGTTATCTTTTTAATTTATGTCTGTGCTTATTGTCTGTCTCTTTCCATTAGAATATAACTTCTTTGAGGATAGAGTGTTTGACTTTTTTGTTCACTGCTGGTTGCCTTGAGCCGAGCGCATAGAGGTATTCAATAGGTATTTGGTGATTGAATGAATGAAAAGTAATCAAGGAATTGTGCCAAAGGAAGCCGAAGTCAAATTGGGTCTTGACAAATGGGTTGGCTTTGGCTAGATGACGTGTGGAGTGGGAGACTATAACAGGCAGGGCCAGTGGAGTGAGAAAAGTGAGAAAGTAGAAAACATGACTGTGCGATTATGGAATAACCCAGCTGGAACAAGCTGGGCTTCTTTTTTTTTTTTTTTTGCCTCTCCCTGTCACAGTACGTCCATGTTGATTTATACTTTTGTCGGAGCCCTCATTATATAATTTATTTTATGAGTTTAACTTACATAATAGTAAATATGATAGTGACTGTTTCTTTTTTCTTCAATTAACTGAATTACAGGGAAAAATTATGCTTTATTTACCTTCTTGTTTCCTAAAACCACCCCATAAATATTTGTCCTGTTACATATAATTGAAAAGTAGTTTGTTACAGACATTGAAGGAACCTTAAATGTTTATACTAAGGATGGTGAATATCACTGACATTTTTGAGTTAGAACAATATTTAAGAAAAAGTTATTTTGTAATAGTATGAAGGAAAAAAAATGTATACAGTAGTGCTGCCAAGGGAGGATAGGGACCTGACTGAATTAAGTTTGGGATGGGAAAACTTAGAAGTTGTTACTGTGAAATGATGAAGAAACTGGGTGGTCGCTAGAGGGAGCAGCAACCTCAAGCAAAGTGAGACTTGCTCCTGCTTACAGGTAAAGTCGCCAAGGAATACATGAGGGGGCAGAAATTTAAGTCTCAGGAGGAAGATATTTAAGGAAGTCAGAGGGAATGCAATTGAGACTATAAGTGAAAAAGTTGAGTTAAATATGAATAATGATATTTATCTTTGATGATAAGGAAAAGACCTATAGTTTTCTTCTTTTACCCCATGACTTATTTAACAAGTTTATTTGAATATTTCTTTTGAAAACCATTTCTCTTATTTTTGTGTTCTACTTTGTATTTAGGTTATTTTAACTGTTCATCCGTGATTCAGAAATTGTACTTTTGAACATTTATCTCAGGGGAATTAAACCTTATAATCACTCAAAAGCCTATACATTCATTTGTTTGAAATAGCCCCACACTGGAAACAACTCAAATCTCCTTCAGCAAGTGAACAGTTAAACAAATTGCGGTTCACCCATACCATAGAATCTTACTCAGCAATAAAAAAAAGGAATGAAGTATTGATACCTCCAACAATTGAGATGAATTTCGTGGGAATTATGCTGAATAAAAAAGCCAGTCTCAAATCATCACATATTATATGATTCTATTTATATAACACTATTTAAATGACAAAATTATATATAGAGAGAACAGATTAATAGTTTCCAAGGGTTAAGGGATGGGGGGGGGCAGGGTGTAGAAGGTAGGTAGCAGTGGTTATAAAAGGGAAACGTGGACGTTCCTTGCTATGAGGGAACTATTCTACATCTTGACCGTGGTGGATGCACGAACTTGCATGTGATAAAATTACATAAAACTAAATACACTACAGAAATGAGCACATAAGTACAACTGAGGAAATTAAGGTTAGTGGATTATATCATTGTCAGTATCTCAGATGTGATCCTATGCTACAGTTTTACAGGATTTCAACCTTTGGGAGAAACCGGATATTTGACAATATCTCCTTGTATTATTTTTTATAACTGCATGTGAATCTATAGTTATCTCAAAAGAAAAAGTTTAATTAAAAATTTAAAAAAGAAAAAGAAATAGATGAAATAAATTTTAATATTTTATTTAATCCAGTATATCCAAAATATTTATGATTTCAACATGTAATTGATATAAAAATGTTAGTAGAAAGTTTATCTGTAATCACAGTAACATAGTAATCCCTCCAATTTTGTTTTTATTTCAATTAGACTGAATCTGCAATTCACAAATTAGATTCAATTTGCAACAAATGTTGTCATAGACCTTCTAAATCTTATACATAACTGAAAACTCTTTTTTTCTTGTAGCTTTCTACCAAATCCTTCCCACCTTGCATGCGTCAGTTACACAAAGCCTTGAGGGAAAATCACCATCTTCGTCATGGAGGCCGAATGCAGTATGGCCTTTTCCTGAAGGGCATTGGTCTAACATTGGAACAGGCACTGCAGTTTTGGAAGCAAGAATTTATTAAAGGAAAGATGGATCCAGACAAGGTAATTTTAAATCAGAGCAGTAACTGAAATTTTACTTCAGTCTGAAAACTAAAAGGTCTGTTTTTTGGATGTGTCCCTGAAATGTCGTTAAAAATTTTAAAAGATAAACATGCCTGCAGTGTCTTTTAGGTAAAAAGAAACTCATGTATTATACTAATCGATGTCAAACAAAATTGGGAGAGTTGAGTTCATTCAAAGGGGAAAATTGAAACATCAATGTACGGTGTAAAGTAGTGCTTAGATGATGTGTCTTCTCCTCTGTAAGTATACTGCTAATGGTTGTTATAAGACCTAAATTGCTTTCTGAGATATATTTTTATAGGAATGTGTATGTAATATCTATACACATACATATGTGTGTGTGTATGTGCTGCTGAGTTGGCTCTGACTCCTGGTGACCCTGAGCAATTGATGTCCGTGTCCTGTCCTCAACAGCCCTGCTCAGCTTCTGTGCACTCGTGCCTATGGCTTCTTTTGTGGAGCCAATCCATTTCATATTTGGTCTTCCTGTTTTCCTGCTGTCTTCTATTTTTGTCAGCATTATTGTCTTTTCCAAAGAACTCTGCACTCTCATGATGTGCCCAAAGTAGGGCAGCCTCAGTTTTGTCATTTTTGGCTCCAGCGATGTTTCAGGCTTAACTGCCTCTGGGACTCACTTGTTTGTTTTTCTCGTGGTCCAGGGTATCTGTAGAGCTCTCCTCCAACACCATATCTCAAATGAATCAATTTTTTTTCCTATCAGCCTTCTTCCCTGTCCAACTTTCACATCCATACATAGTAATGAGGAATACAAGGCTAAGATCCTCTTAGCCTTCGTCTCTAATGACACATTTTTGCTCGTGATCTTGCCTAATTCTTCCATTGCTGCTCGTCGTCTTGACTTCCTGGCTACAGTCTCCATTTGAAATGATAACTGAACCAAAGCAAAATCTTAAAAAATTTTAATGTCTTAATTGCCTATGTTAAAGTTGTGTATTTATTCTGTAGTAATGATTTTCGTCCTCTTGATGTTCAGATGCTGTCCTGCTTCGGCACTTTCTTTTTTCACTTTCATCAGAAGTTGTTTCAGATCATTGCTCTCTGCCCGTAAGATGGTGCTATCTGCATATCTTAAGTTATTGATGTTTTTACCGCCAGTTTTCACTCCTCCTTCCTCTGAGTCTAGTCCAGTGTCTCATATGATAATGTCCTGCATGTAGATTAAACAAACAGGGAGATAAAACGCACCTTTGTCTGACACCTCGGTCTATAGAAAACCATTTTGTCTCTCCATATTCTGTCCTGACAGTGGCTTCCTGTCCATGATACAAGTTACACATCAGGCCAATCAAGGGCTGAGGCATGCCCATGACTTTTCATGGTTCAGCCAGTCAAAGCCTTTACTGTAGTCTATAAAACATAGACTACATTCTTTGGAGCACGCCAGTACCCAGTGAATACTCCTAATTAGATCTTAATTAACTCTTTTTTTTCTAAATTCAGCTTGAATGTTCCACATTTCTTGCTTCATATAAGGTAGAAGCCTTTTTTACATTGCTTTAAGCATCACTTTATTTAGGTAGAAAATTAGAACAATGGTCTTATAGCTGTTGCACTCCTTGGTGTCTCTTTTCTTGAAGATTGGGATGTGTATCGAAAGTTTCTACTCCGTAGGCCATTGTTTTCTTTTCCTTATCTGTTGACATATTTTTGTCAGGATTTTGACAAATTCAGTCTCAGTGGCCTGAAATAATTCTATTGGTATTCTGTGTACTCCTGGTGATTTATTTCTTCCCAGTACTTTCAGAGCAGCTTTCACTTCCCTTCCCAGAATTATAGGTTCTTCCTCATAGGAATCTCCTTCAAAGGTATCTGTCATCCTTTTGCCTCCCTTAGCGTAGTTTTTTAGTATACTGTTTCCGCCTTCCCTTCATTTTCTCCTGCTCAGATAATGGGCTTCCTTGTGGGTCATTCAGCATTCCTAATCTAGATTTGAATTCCCCTTTTATATCTTGAATCTACTGGTAGTGACCTCTTGTTTTTTCTCTGTTGTTCTCTTCTATCTCCTTATATTGACTATTATAACAGTTGCCTTTAACTCTGTGATAGTTGTTGAAAAAGTGAGTTCAAGATTCTCACCATGCTTTTCTCACCTTTTGCTTTTGCATCTTGTCTGTCTGTAACAATTTTTAACAATTTTAACAATTTGTCTGTCATTTCAATTTTTCTTTCCTTTTTACATCTAGCATTGTTTTTCTCCATTCTTCCTTGATAACATTGCTAGTTTCAATCCACAGTCCTTCCAGTTCTCCATCAATGAAGTTTAATAGTGCAAATCTATTTTTTATGTATATTTTAACCATCACGAATATTATTTACAGTATATTTTGACACTACGATTCTTTTAGTGCTTTTCTTTAGCTTTACTTTAACATTTGACAGTAACTGTTTGTGGTCAGCCCCACAACCTATTCCTGGTCTTAGTTTGGCAGAAAGAATACAGCTTCTCCATCTCCTGCTCCCAATTACGTAGTTTGATTTCTGGTGATGTCTGTGTGTACAGTCTTCTGTTCACTTCTTTGAAGCATGTGTTTGCAGTGGAAAAGTTCTTGGCTTCACACAAATTCATGAACCAATCTTCTACTTGCACCCCTAGTGCAAGTTTTCTGAAAACATTTGATTCCGCCTTATTTTCTACTTTTGTGTTCTAGTTGCCTTTATTTATCAGCATCTCTTGTTTTGGTGTGCTTTCAATTTCTTCCTGGATAGTTGTATAAAAGTTTTCAATTTCATCTTCTTCAGTCTCTGTAGTTGGAGCATAGATTTGAATGATGGCTATGCTAATAGGTTTTCCTAGAACTCTGACTCCATATATGCACATACAGTGTCATTTTCAGGAGTAGGAGGTATTAAGAACAAAGTGTGAAAACAATTTAAAATGGTGTGTGCGTGCGTGTGTGTGTGTGTGTGTGTGTGTGTGTGTTATGAAGCATTTTTAGGAAGACTTTAGTCCCTTTAAACTCGAGAACTGCTTTTAAATCTATCTATAGTACTCAGATATCCACTCTTATTCCTAATTTAATGGTACTAGCTAATGACATTTTATTTTGGAAATATGGTTTCTTGTTCCTTCAATGCCATGGCACTGTGATACAAAGTAAATTTTTTACTGTTTTATTTCTTGCTTTGCTTTTTTCTAGTAGGAAAGATAAATTATAGAACAAAGAATAGTTACCAAGTAAATTTTATAATACTTTATTTTGGTTGCCATAACAAAATACCATACACTGGGTGCCTTAAACAAGAAATTTATTTTTTCATAGTTCTGGAGGCTTGCAATCCAAGATCAGGTTTTCAGCAGATTTGTTTTCTAATCTGAAGCCTCTGTTGCTTCCAGACAGCCACCTTCTTGCTGCCTTTTCTGTGTGCTTTCACTCCCCTGAAGTCTTTTCCTCTTATAAAAGACACTAGTCATATGGATTAGAATCCCACTCATACCATCTTACTTAATCTTAGATACCTCTTTAAATGCCCTATCTCCAAATACAGTCACATTTCGAGTTAGGGCTTCAACGTAAGAATTTTAGGGAGGACACAATTCAATCTATCACGTCTCTAGCTTTGTATGTTTTTAAAAGGTTAAGATTTTTTTTATAACATTATAAAAATCTCTTACATTTTTTATAGATTTGTTTTAAAAACTTTCATTCATAATTATCCATACAGTCTTCATTTATCATTTAATAGGTTTTTTTAAAACACAATTTTGAGTAATGTTCATTAGACTTCCATTACTTTATTTTAAAGGTAACATTCTGATTATAGAAAATATGAAAACACAGAAAAATTTACCTGTCATTTCCACATCCCGAAATAATGACTATGATCATTTTAGCCTTTCTCTGTAATTTGAGTAGCTAGATATCATTGTGTCCCCCCCACCTTTTAAAAACAGATGTTATATTATGATCATTTCCCTATGTTGCTGAGTTATTTTCGAAAATATTACTTAGATTATTTTCATAACAACACGTCATTTGAAAGTGATATAATTTGGTTAATCATCACCTGATTATTGGATTTATGGTTGTGTCTATTTGACTCTGTCGGAAATGTTATTGCAACCAGTGTTCTGAGCACATAAATCTTTGATTATAGTTCTGATTATGTTCTCTGTATATATTCATCAGGGAATAAAGTTACCTGGTGAGAACTGTAGACCATTTTTGGTGTATGCTGTGAAATGACTATTTGGAAAGGATTTTAAATTAAATTCTCATCAAGCTATGTATCTTGCTTTGCCATTGATATCATTATATATTATTACTTTGAAGTGTTCTTTTTTTCATCTTTTATTAAAAATTTGATATATTATGTAGGTAGGTGTATTAAGATTCTCCAGAGAAACAGAACCAATAGAATGTGTGTGCATTAAGAGATTTATTATAAGGAATGGCTCATGTGCTTATGGAGGCTGAGAAGTCTCAAGATCTGCAGTTAACAAGCTGGAGACCCAGGAGAGCCCCTAGTGGGTTCCAATATGAATGCCAGCAGGTTGAAGACTCAGGAAGAGCCACTATTTTAGCTTGAGTCAAAGGCAGGGAAAAATCTGTGTCCCATCTTAAGGCAGTGAAGCAGGAAGAAATGCCCTTTTACTCTGCATTTTTCTATTCAGATATTCAAAGGAATGGGTGAGTCCCACCAACATTGGGGAGGGTATTCTGTCCTGCCAGTCTACTAATTCAAATGTTATTGTCATCCAGAAACACCCTCACAGACACACCCAGAGTAATATTTGACCAAATGTCTGGGCACCCTGTGGCCCTGTCAAATTGACACAATATTAACCATCAGAGCAGATAAATCTTTGTGAGCTGTGGAGAAAGTTAGGCCATGGTTTTGAAGTGACAGAGAGAAGTCGAGCTAGTGTTTTAGCTTGGTTTGTGCTGTATACTACGAGGAGAAAGAGGAAAGAGAAGGAAAAACTTGCTTTGATTAGGCCTTTGGCTTGCACACCTGTTCACTGACCCAACATTTTTTTTATATGTATTTGGGAGGGCCTATGTATCAATGTCTTTAGTATTTAGTTATTTTTAAATCTGCGTGTTTGAAAAAAATTTTTCAAGAGGATTTTTAAAAATTTTGTAATGTAAAAGTAGTTTTCAAAAATTATTACAAAAGGAAATCAATAAATAATATGTACTTTTCTAGATAATATATAGCAGTCTATATTTCATTAGCTTATTATTGATTACAGAAAATGTATTAGTTTTACAAAAAGATTTTACGTTACCCTTATGATTTACTATGTCTAACTAGTGTGCTGTTGTTAGAGTCTATGTTTGTAAATACATATTCACGTTTTTCTCAATTATATCTTTTACATATTTTTTCAATAAAATGTAATTTAATATCTTTTGGTTTATTAAAATATTCTCTTCACTTTAATAATTATCCATTTTCACTAAGCTATACATCAATTAAAGGTACTCGTAAAACATGTGAAAAATTGATGGCTTAAACATTGTTTATAAAGAATGATTATGGAGGACCTGTATTAGACATTTTTTGTAGTGCTCTAATGAAAAGAACTACGAATTAAACCTAGGAATGATTTGGAACAATCACTTCCGTTGAATAGCTTATTTCCTGACAGTGCAAGAAAACTGTTGTGGTGGCCTTGTCAGTTTCAACGGAAATTCTACTTTACTATTGTTATTCAAATGACCATCGAGCTGATTTCTTTCTATTTATGTTTATATACTCATTGTAACCTATTGGAGATACCTTGCTTCGTTAGTCTGAGCAAAGATTATGGGTAGCTAGACATTGTTTAGGAAGCAACAGAAAAGGGAGTAATACCTCCACTACTTTTTAACTGTAACTCTGTTGTCACTGCCACCTTCCTGGTTACTCTGTCTAGAACTATTTCTTTTCCCTAACTCCTTTCTAAAAATGAAGCTCTGTTCTTCATGAATTGATTGCCTAATCAGTGTCTGTCTTTTTCTCCCATCTTCCCTTGCTTATGTTTGTTGCATGTGTTTATCTAGTTTTTTAAAAATACTTTTCTAAGGTTATGCTTAAAGTTGGAGGGGGAATTTGTTGTCCATATTGTAAAGTAATGTAAAACTGTATGTATTAGCTTTAGTAACTGCCATCTAGAATACAAATATTAACGTAGCATGTTGCTAGATACTTTTTATTAAAGTTAAGCAATTTTTGAATTATAGTCTACACATTCTTGTTTTCTCTTATAAATATTTTTAAATAATAATAATGTGATTGTGGAAGCGACTTAAGGTCCTGTTATTTTTTATTAGGCATTTGATATACTAAGTCAGTCCCTCTGTGTAAAATGTAGCCATCTGTGTATATAGTGCTTATTCAAAGTTATTAGTTTGGATTGGTTATTTTTCCATTCTTTAAAAATTGTTTTTAGACTAGCATGCACATTTTAGTAAATGGTATTAATAATAAATAGAGATACTACCTAATATAGCTTCCAGTTACTGGCTCCAGATTATGCTCTTAGAATTTCAGGCACTTATTACTACCCCATATACATTGTTTATTCATTTATTATCTATATCCTACAATTAGAATAAAACTATATAAAAGCAGGCATCTTGTCTTGTTCACTGCTGCATGTTTAGGCACCTAGAACAGTGCCTGAACCCTAGTAGACACTCAATAACTTATTACTGAGTGGACTAAAAAATCCTCATAGTTATAAATACATGGAAAACTAGGAAATTTAGTCCGTTTTTCCAAAATTCATTCAGATAAATCGGTACTGTACAACTGTTTGTTAATGTGCTGTTATTTCATTCATAGTGAACTTGAAGCTGAATTTAATCAAGAATTTTAGTAGAATCTGAAATTCACAATAGAAACTGTTGGTTTTATAAATTAGAAGAGATTTCTCGTCATGGACTTGCTAAAGGGGTCCATGATATTAAAAAGTTTAAGAACCCCGAAAGGTGATCATAGCAGAGGATAGGGCTTCTAGTTTATTGTTTTACAACTTAGTTGTTTAGAAACTATAGTTTTCATTTTATTCTGCTAAATTAAAAATAGAATGCCTATATTGATCTATCTTTATTGAACTTTGTACATATCATCTTTATAACATCAAATTGTTGTATCTTATGACTGGATTTTGAATTACTTATATGCTGGGACTATAACTTTTCCACTTTGGGTCTGAAGGGCTTAGCACAAGACCTAGCAACTGTTAGATATTTGTTGAATATGTGGTAAACTTTAAAAGGTAGCTTTCAGTATGAGAAAAGAAATCTTTGTTTCTTTTTAAATAGAGCTATATTTCTAACTAGTGTATGAAATATTAATCATTTTAATAGCAAGCCAGATTTATTGTCTTCCATGTATTTTTCTAAATCAAAATATGGGTTGAGAGAATATGCAACTATGTAAGAAGCGGTAACCAACTGTTCGTTATTATTTAATGTCCAGAAATATAGTATATACTCAGTTAAAAATATTTAAATAATACAGTTGTCCAATTATGATTCTTATTAAAAGTACAAAGAAGCACGCATATGTGTGTGTAAATACACATGCATACATATTCTGTCTACACTGTGACGATCAACAGCTTTTTATTGTGTGTTCATCATAGACAGGACACAGCCCTTATTTATGAGGACTTTACAGTCTCCTGTTTAAACCAGATAAACACAAATATACAAATTCAGTGTGGTAATTGCTGTTGGTCATAGGATTCTATAGTAGAATAGAGGAGAGACCTGACAGAAAGGAAAACAGTATGTCATGAGTGAGGATGTTATATTTGCCAAGTAAAGTTAAGGAATTAGCTAGGGAAAGGAAGGAATTCCATGTTGAGAAGGCAGCATTTTCAGAGGGCCTTAGATGAGAGAATGTATCTCATCCTTTAGGTGGTGGGAACTTGAACTGTAAAAGTATAATTGTGGCTAGAGATAAGTCAAAAAGGTTTTTGTTGTTGTTGTTGTTGTTGTTTTTTAATGTAATTACCAAAGATTGGATTAGTAGGCCAGTAGGAAATGGTCTTGCTGGATAGGAAATTGCCAACTGGGATCAGGTCAATAACTATAATTTAGTTAAAAAAAATCTGTGTGTGTGTGTGTGTGTGTGTGTGTGTGTGTGTGTGTGTGTTTGTAACTGAATATGTACTAAAATTGTGTCATGAATCTGGGAATGTTACGAAAGTGTATTGACATGAATAGTACAAACAAAGTTCCTACTTATATTTTCACTTGATTCCAATTAATTTGGTCTCTCTAAATACGAATTTCTGATCATCCGGGCCAATGTAGATTTAAAAAAATAAATAATCCTTGTGGTTTAAGATTTTAATCTTTTTGATAATAAAGTGAGTTGATAGAAGTAACTAGAAAACAATTACAAAATGTGATGGTGAAAAGAAAAGTATCATTGAGGTAATGTGGAGTGAGGAAGTTATTAGAGTGGACCATGTTATAGATTTCTTGAAGATTAGTCTTGAATTAGGACTTGAAGAAAGTGAATGACATGGATTAGTAGAGAGATAGGTAAGGATATGAATACATAGTGAACAAGGAATTAGGGGCAAGTAGGCAGAGCATTGTTCACTCTTCTGCTATTTGTTTTTCTTTCATTATTTTATAATTCTTCCTTTTTTTTTTTTGGTCATCTGTATTGGGAGTTGTGATTTTTGTTTGTTGTCATGTTAAAATCTATGCTTTCAGAGTTCTTGGGTTTTACCTGGTCATTATGTTTGAATACCATTTTTATTTGGATGCATATTGCACTGAAAGATAAGGGTTTTATTATTAAAACATCAGCCACTTCCAAGAGAACATTCTGTTGTTATGAATGATCTTATACTAAACTAATTGCTTTAGGGTATATTTACTCCCATAATATTAGTTTCATAATGTAAGGTTTTTATTCTTAGATTTAATTGTATTGAGTATTTATGATATATTAAAAATTTTTTTGAATAAAGCTTCTTTGGTTACACTTGTCAGTGGAGGATGAAGACATTTGAAAAGTGCTCTTGAGCCATCAAATAGCATTCTTTGGATTTGTGAATAATTATACAAGAATATTGGAAACTTTGAATGTCTTATTCCTTAAATTTTTTAGATGCCTGAAATAATACACCAGTGCTTTATGCAAATAAAATATATTTAATTAAAGTACAGTTTCATGCAAGTTTTTCTTAGTTGTAATTATAATTTATGTACCAATCTGCCTGAGAAAAGGCCTCGCCAGTGTACAAGAGATAAATTTATCACACCTTAGTTTAAAGCATGAAAAATATACTACTAAAATATTCTTTCACTTGGTACTTGGATATTAAATCACTTCAGCCACTAGCTTTGTTAAGAATAAATCGATCTGGATAATTCCTCTAATAAATTTAAGCAATATGTCCCCTTAATCAGATTGCGTATATTGTTGTTGTTCTGAATGGCTTTGACCTGGCTCTGCTGGATATTAAGCACAACATAAATCGTGTGCTTTATATGTAGCTGAGTTTCCTGTCCCTGATGATAGTGTACTTAAGGTCTACTACATGTTGCTATATAATTGGGTCAAGGAACATTTAGCACTATTTAAAAAGCTTATCTCTTGTCCCAGAATCCAGCTTTCATCATGACTTAGAACAGACTTTTATTTTATTTTAACAACAGACTTATGTTGTTAAAAATTGACTACCAAAGGAGTAAATATTTGGCTGAGCAGGGGGAGGGAGTGTGAGTATATGAAGCATATTTATTGCTGGAGTTTTGGTTTCTAAGACCAGTGGTTCTCCCAGGACCCATAACAGCAGCATCAGCTTCAGCAGCATCTGGGAATTTGTCGAAATTCAAACTCTCTGAATCAAACTCTGGGGGCAGAGTTCACAGTTTGGGTCAATAAGCCTTCCAGGCGAAACTGATGCACCCTAAAGATCAAGAATCAGTGTTTTAGATATTGCCCTTATGGAAATTGAAATTGGTTATTGGCTTATCAAAATATAGGCATGGAAAATCTTCAACCCTTATTTGTTCTCCTGTCTACTTCTGTTGGCAATTTGAGCATAATGTGTTATCCTTTATCAGTAATCCACATAATAATGAACCCTTACTAATATACTAATACTAAATGGATATGTACAGCAAAGCTTCTCAGCTGGTATCCTACTAATGTATTTCCAATATACTCCAATATCGATCCCACAAACCCTTGAGGAAGCTGGGCTGGGCCTTGGATACCCAAAGCTAGTTGCCTTCAACTGTGAGCAGTTTCTCCCACTTACAATAGAGTGCTTTACAAATATCATTTACATGTACTCAGTAACATGAAAGAGGTTGGAAAAAACTAATATAGAATTCAGAGTTGGAGTCAGATTGAGTTCAGATTTGGTTCTATAAAAAACCATGACCTTGGGCAAATTACCTGATGTGTGTCATCTATAGAATGTGGACAGTAATTATGTGTACATATGTAGATATATCTCTGTTTACCTGTCTGTCTACATTTCAGTGATTGTGGTGAGGATTGAGTAAGGGCTTGGAACAGATTCTGACATTCTGTAAGTGGTAGCTGTTCTTATTTTAGGACTTCACAGGAAGTACACGTTAGCTTTACATGAAGTAATCAGTAAAGTTTCCGCATGTAGAATAAAATTTGTGCTGGCTTAATAAGAGGTTTCATGTAACCTAGAATGGAGAGGAAGTTTATGGTAAGGAATGGAATTAAGGATTGAATTCCAGGAGAGATAGTTTTAGAACATGTTTGAGGGATATAGACTAATGCAATAGATTTTAGGAATGGATTTTAGTGTTCTTGAGAGCTCTTGGGCTCCACAGCAAAGGGGACAGAAATTCACAAGGGAAATTGAGTGATCTGATTTCTTATTTCTTTTGAAGGTAAATAAGTTGGTAGATAGAGAGCATAGAGAGAAATTGAGAGCAGAGAACTCAACTTTGAGGGATACCCAATGCTTGAAATAGAAATGGAGGAACCTAAAGTGAAAGCAGAATTATCAGAAAAATTGGAGTAGAAGAGAGAAATCAATGTGGAGTCTTAGGCACTAAGAAAGAGGAGAATTTTCAAAAGTAAGGTGTACTTGGTAGTTTCAGATCTGAGAAGGGCATGGATATTGTTTTTAGAAAGTTGCTTCTAAGAAAAGTACAGAAGAGGAGACAGTTCTATTGATCACATAAAGAAATGAAGGCAATGGAAATAGAGTAATTTTTCTAGAAGTTTGAGCAGTCAGTAAGGAAAGAAATAGGACATATTAGATATAGAGGGTGACCATTCCAGGCAAAGATTATTTGCAAGCTGGAGTGGTCAAAAGCAGTGAAACTCATGGAAATAAAGGCTGTGCTGGGAGTAATTGAGGAAATGGAGAATTTATAAGCATATATTTCTAGTGCGATTATTGTATAGTATGACTCTCCTCTCCCATATGATGCTCCCTAAGAATAGTGATCTTTCTATCTTTTTTATCACCATACACCCAGCACTTGGCATGGTGCCAGAAGGGTCATGCATATTTAATAAAATTTGTTGAACGAATGAATAACTTGCTTAAGGAGTTCAGTGAGGATCTCTTATTTGCATGAGACATATGAGAGATTTTAAGTTGGTAAAGTAGTGTTTGAAGGAAGAAAGAAGAGCTAGGGAAGTTCATGGCCACTGCCTACTTTTTAATAAAGTAGGCAGGGAGGTCACTTAACCAGAAGGATCTGGTGCAATTAGGGCTCAAGGAAAGTTGAAGAGAGTGTAGAATGATACCCTCCAGAAGTATGCTAAGGAGTGCACCTATGATAAATATAACAGGTTGCTAAGCTACAGAATGATTACAATTTGACTATTTACTGAGTGCCTAGCATATGCCAGGTACTATAACTAATACTTTACATACACCATCTTATGGAATCCTTAAAACAATTCTAGGAGATAGATATTATTTATGTCTAGTTTACTAATGAGAAAACTATACTAAGCCATAAATTTGTCGTTGGCTAAATTGGCACTGGTATTGCTTTCTCTAGCAATGTCATGTGGCCTTAGAGCAGAACCACAAGAGGATATAAGGTAAAATCTATTCAGGTGTAGGAAGTGGCAAGCAGGCATACTGTTATTAAGCCCTTCCTATGTCCCTTATTTCATTTAATCTCACAACACTATGAGATAAATATTATCCTCCTTTTATGGAGAGTTTAATGAGTTTCCCAGAGGCGGCAAAGCGTAGGCAGTACATGATCAGAACTGAGTTAGAACCCAGGTCTATTTTTTTCCAAACACTATTGTTTTCCCCAGTGCTCTCAAGAAAAAAAGTCATGTGTTATTTAAGTTGACATTGGTACGACCCACCACGTAACCTGAGGAAGGCACAATTTATAATAGAGGTTTTCAGTTCTATGTTTAATCACTAGAGCTTCAGTCACATCTTTATTAAAATGGGGATAACAGTAATACCTACTAAAATGTTGCAAAGAAATAAGTACATACACGAAATATCAATGTAATCTAAATCCTTATTAGTTAATAATAATTTAAAGTGATAAACAGGTAATACTATGATCTTTCATATATTTTCTCTATATTTATAAACCTATTAACTTGTAGAGCCAAACCTTAATTAGTTTACCATTGGTTATGTTAATTATAATAATTGATTATGGTTTTGATTTTTTTAAAGAAAACTTTTGCTTGGATATTCTCATTAGCAATATTCTAGGAAAGTAATTTGAATGTAATAAGTTTCTTACAAAAGTAGGCTAATTGTTGTCATTAGGCAGCAATTTTAAGGGTACCCTTAGCAGTTACCAAGCCGTCTAGAATATATTTTGTAAGGTTTCATTGTAATAAAATTTCCATTCTCTCTTTCAAATATTTTAATGTATAATAAAGATATGTGCATATTAAGTGTTTAACTCTTATCTCCATGCCTTCTGTTGCCTTTGGAATACAAATTCTAGATAAGACAGTATAAGGCTTAATATTTAAACATTGACTTGAGCTGGTTGGACTTACTTTCATGAATTGCCAAGAGGCTAGCTAGTCAAATTTTCAATTAAATTATGTATTTCGTTGCCTGTCCTTAGAATAAAACAGATATTATCCCTCCCTCCCAACACTATTCTGATAAAAATTAGCTTTAGTAAATCTAATTGCTTTTGGTGGTCTACTCTAAATGCTTTTCAGTTCTTAACTATGAAAATGAGATAAAAAGTAGAAAACTTCAACTTTAATCATTCATTTTTAACTTGTTTTGCCAGTGATACCTTATGGATTAAAATTGTTATAAAATAATGTTTTACACAACATTTTAAAAGGCAGGTTAAACTTTTGTTGTTAATATGTGCAGTACCTTTAGGAGACAATGAGGACAAGGAGGTACCAGTGCGAGGCTTCACAGAGCATGTCGTAATTGCCATGTCCTGCTGGTAAATTTTCTCCAGATAAACTGGGTATTTTTGAGTTCCAAAATGGGTCAGAATTCTGATACTAAGGGATTTTTCTTTGAAAAATTTATTAAAGTTAGGAATCTCAAGGCCTTAGAGTGTGAAAAAGATATTTTCTCGGCTTTCTTTATCATCCCATTATGTCTTTATTATCCAACACATTTCCTATAAATTTTTCTTGATTTTTGTTTTTGTTTTCGTTTTTAAAAAATTACTTGGCATCGCCTTTACAGTTAGTCTACCTCTTTGTAAAGTAGGATTTTTTTAAAAAAATAAATCAAATGGCTATTTTGCACCTGTCATGTGCATTGCTCTTTATCGGAAGGCATTAGAAGTTTTCGTGATTGTGGGGACTCAGAAAATGGCTGTGCTTTTAATGGTGCATTATCGTTGAATGCAGCTTAGTCAGAAAAATAGGAATCCTAACCAGGTAAGGAGTAGTGGGATGTTAACTCAAGGGGGGTCTAGATGGTTATTGTTTCAGACTGGCAAAAATGCCAGCTTTTAAGTGAAACAAGGCTTTTAAGTGAGGATGGGTTCAGAAGAATGAGGCATAGATATCTGAGGTAAAAAAAAAAAATGAGGGTACTGTTGATGAGGCACCCTGCGATGTAGTGTTCTTTGACTTTAGATCTTTAGAACATGCTTGTCATTTTCTTTTGCACTGTCTCAGGTTTGTCCAAGCTAGCCTGCCTTTTCCTAGGTTGCTACGTTACGAGTGTGTTTTATTCATCCATTCAACAAATATTTGAGTGTCTGCTGTGTCCCAGATGCCCTTTTAGATACTAGACGTACAGCAGTGATCAAAATTAGGCAAAAAATCTCAACCCTCTATAGTTTACATTCTTGTGGGAGAGATACAGTAACTGTATAAGTAAATTACATATTGATTGGTAATAGATGTTGAGAAAATTTTGCAGGGAATATAGGGAACGTAATTTTGAGTGAGTTAGTCAGGGAAGCCCTAAACAAAAGATGACATTTAACCACAACTTGAGTTTTGTATGAGAGCTTTGGGCTTGGCATCATTGGTATTTATCATATCTTGGTGGGATATGAATAAGCAAATGTCAACGTTCACCATTTTACAATGAAGAAACCCTGACTCAAGGAAAACTGTCCAAATGTACCTAGAAACAGCAGACACTGGACCTTAGAGCCATTGGATATTGTGATTTGGATCCCTGGAAGTTGAGCTGCAAGGCAGCCAGAACCAGCCAAAAAGTGAAGGAGGGGTTCTGGAAGGGCAAGCAGGAGGCAGTGGAGCCCCTTACGGACTGAGACTGACTACCAGTCATAAGGTTTTGGCAAACCTAGCAGAAACCAAGCGAGGAGCCATGGGTGGGTGGACCTAAGCATACACGGAGGCCTACGTAACCTCACTGCATCGTAGGTTTCAGTGAGGGAGATCGTTTCAGACTCTTCATTTTGGAGGAGAGTGGTTTCAAATGAGGTACCAGGCTTTGTCTGTGATCACTCACTCTAGGACTAATTGAGGCTGACTTTCTTGCTCTCAGGTCTTTGATCCCGACGGCTTCTAGGATGAGTAAAACAAGACTGTTGATCACACCCAGAACCAAGGATTCTGTGGTTTACTCAAGGTTCTGAAATTTGAGAGGGAAATGCGAGGGGGTTCCTGCTAAAATCTCAAAAGAATTCTTGGATCTTTTCATACTCCCTGGAAAGATACCCAGAAGGGAAATGGTTGGTGTCTACAACATGGTTCATGGGTCTTGAGCTAAATCATTTAGCTAAAAGGATGGATTTAGCTCAAGACCTGTAACCTTAATTTTTTCTCTGTTTTTTTATTTTATTTTTTAAATTATTTATTTAGTTTCCAGTATACAATACATTGGTTAGACATCTATGTAGTTCATAAAACAATCCCCCCAATTACTCCCTCCCACCCCTGACCCTCCACCTAGCCAGAATAGTAATGCTAACTGCATTCCCTGTTCCATGCTCCCCATCCTGTGACAATCCATCAGCCACTAATTTGTACTTCTTTAGCCCTTCACCCCATTTTACCAGCCCTCCCACCCCCTTCCCTTCTGTCCAACTCCAAAGTATCCACTATATTTGTGAGTCTGTTTTTGATTAGTTCTTTTTATTCCTTAGATTCTGCATATCAGTGAAATCATATAGTGTTTATCTTTCTCTGTCTTAATTAAACACCTTCTAAATCCATCAAAGCAATATCTTTTTCCATCTCCTTCCTTTTCATATGTAGGGGTCTTATTTTCTTATCCTTTCAGCCACTCTATCTTTTGGTTGGAGCATTTAATTCTTTTCTGTTTAAGGTACTTATTGATAGGAATGTAGTTGTTACCATTCTTTATTCCTGTCTTTGATACGTGTTTTTTCTTTTTAAAGAAGTCCCTCCAACAGTTCCTGGAATACGGGCCTGGTGGTGATAAATTCCTTTAGCTTATTTTTGTCTGGGAAGCTCTTTATCTGTCCTTCAACTCTAAATGATAGCTTGGCTGGATAAATTATCCTTGGTTGTATATCCTGGATCTTCATCCTGTCGAATATTTTTTGCCAGGCTCTTCTGTCTTGCATAGTTTCTTTTGAGAAATCAGCTGCAAGTCTTATGGGTGTTCCCTTATATGCATCTTTCTCTTGCTGTTTTTAATATTCTTTCTTTGTATTTAACCTTTGGCATTTTAATTATGATGTGTCTTGGTGTGAGCCTCTTTGGATTCCTGAGTTTTGGAATTCTCTGAGCTTCCTGGGGTTTTATGTCCATTTCCTTCACCAGGTTTGGGAAGTTTTCCATCATTATTTCTTCACACAGCTGTTCAACATCTTGGTTTTCTTCACTTACACCGTTCAGATGAATATTTGGAGCCTTAATGGTGTCCCATATCCTCCTTAAATTATTTTTATAGTCTTGGCATCTTTTTTTCTTGCCATTCTGATTGAGTGTCCTAATTGGCTTTCCTGTCCTCTAGACAGGGCATTTGATCCTCTTCTTTATTTACTTTGTTTATTCTTTTATTTACTCCATTTAATAGACATCACATCTCAGATAATGTGTTCTTCATTTCAGACTGGTTCCCATATATAATTTCCATTTCCATTTTTATGTTTTTTATCTCTTTGTTGAAGTTCTCACTGAATTTATCTATACCTCCCCAAAGTTCATTGAGCATCTTTATAACCAGTGTTTTAAACTCTGCATCTGTTAGATTACTTGACTCCATTATTTCTGAATCTCTGTTTTGTCCTCTCATGGTTTCTGCTCTCTTCTCATTTTAGCTGCTTTTCCATGTCCGTTTCTATGCAGTAAGCGAAGCTCCTGAGTCTCTTGGTTTTATTAGTGTGGATTTGTGACATAGTTGTCCAGTGGCACAGTCCAAATTTAGCCCAAGCCTCTACCCTCCAGGGCCACTTGTCACTATTCAGCCAGCAATCCACAGATGCTGGGCTTATAGTTGCCCCCAAAAGTCACACCAGAAAAGAAACCGAGGCCAGCTGCCTCCAGCGTGAGTCTCAGCAAGGAGCACCTAACTCGCTGAAGATACACCTGGATGTGGCTTGGGTGAGGCCCTGAGTTGGGGGAGTCAGGGTTTCAGGGAATCCTCTGGGTGGAGGGACCTCTGTTATCCAGTTTGATGACGTCACAGCTATGGCAGTGCTGAGTCTGGAAAACTGGTATTGGGAGAGGGCTCAACAGGGAACAGTGGATACCACTGGCACTTCTGTACCCAGCAAGTCTCGCCTGGGCCTTCACTCCAACAATGTCTCCCTGTAAGTCCCTGGTGACCCCTGTGTGCAGCTGAATTGGTACTGGTGCTCAGAGCAAGCAAGTGTCACTGTGAAAATCTGCTCACGGACGTGGCCTCTTTAAGAGGCTTCTGCTGCTGCCTCCATCTCACTCAGCTGCTGGAGACCGGGCAGCCCCGCATCCTCACCCCATCCTACCATTGGGCATTGCAGGGTGTTTTCTTGGACTTCTCCCTAGTTGTATGGCGTGTTCCTCTAGATCTCAGGTGATTTTTCCTTGCTGCTGCTCCTTGTTTCTGTCACAACTTTGATTTGGTCACCAGAGGGATGAACAGAGCCTCTATCATCCTCACCATTTCTTTTTCTCCCCATTTCTCTGCATTTTTGTACCTAAAGACCTTTTTATTTAAGTGTTTTCTCTTTTTTCTTTGCAGGGTTTAAGACTGACTGCCCCTTACATTTCTTCAGCTCTCCAGATAGATTCCTATAGGCCGTCCTCACTCTGAATTTTCACATAGACCTCAGAAAAGTAAAAACTGTTACACACCGAAGTCCTTGCCCAGCCTCTGGCAGATCAGCTTTGTCATCACCATGCAAAGAACCTAACAGTTTCTATGCCCAGCTGTTTTTCCTACCCCTTCCTTGGGAATTTTTAGTGAGAAGTTCTTGGTATTAATAAACCCTTATTTCCCATAGTCTTTCAAAATAAACTCTATGATGAAAATTCATGTCAAATATTCTCCATTGTAATATTAAAAACTCTACAAATAAATTGTATTTTATCCTATTAGATTTATTTAGACAGTGCAGAGGAAAACAAAGCACTTGTCAGAATAAGTAAATATTTATGAGACAGTACATCATTGTCATTAGTTTAGGTAGTGGCAAGAAATATTGTTCAGTTAATGCAGATGTAAAGGCAAGTCAGAATGGTAAAAACTGACATTTCATTGGAAATGTGTGGATTAGACATTTTTATCTGTATAGATATGGTAATTTAGATATAATGATAATGCATTTAAATCCATTAAAGATGAGTTGTGATTTCCACTTTGATGTTTTTAAATATATCATAAATGTGATGTTTACCTACAGAAGAATAAAATGTATGTTGATTAATTTCCTTGGATATGAGTTTTATCACAATTATGCCTCTATTTCTACCTTTGGTTTTAAACCATTTAAAAATTCCCCTTGAAAATATATATTTAGGAAAACAAATCTAGGACATAGTCAATTTATCAGTATTTTTGAATATAATATTCACTAACAAAAATGATTTCATTCAAGAAAATTCAAGAGGAAATCATAAAGTATTTTTACTGCTTTTCCAGATGTTCTATTCTTTCTGTCTTTAAAGATAGGTACGGTTCCTTTTTAGTCAAAAGCTTTGATTGCCCTTTCTCCTTCCTGGTATGCCTGATATTAACTCACCGTGAAGGCTTTGACTTTTAAACTTGATCTGAGGTCTAGTTATCCTTATTCTTTAGTGATACTATGGAAACACTATAGCTTGGTCTTGGGAATTTCAAGAATGTCGTAACACTTAAGGCTACTTCTTGTCCCCTGTTCTTGTTTTCTTATCCCTCGCAAAGCTTTGCTTTGGCCACACCTGAATTCAGACACTATGTTTCTGCAGTTTCCAAATGCTTACTGCAAAGAACTAGAGCCAAGATGATTTTCAAAAAGTACCTGTGTAAGTCATTCTCTGTCTCTTATTGTTGTTTTCTAATTCATGGGCCTTGTAGAAATAGTACCAAAAAAAAAAAAAAATCTGTCTTTAATAATGGATCGTGTCTGATAAGTTAACACTTAAACATTATTTTAACACAGTTTTATGGTGATTAGTATCTGCTACAGTTTTATGTGTTTTAATTATTAATTTATTGATTGTACCTTGAGGCCTTTTACACAAAGTATGCAATTTGAATAATGCTTTGGTAATGCCGTTTAATCTCTCTTTACAACTGTATTCTGTTTCATTTAAGCCAGTAATGATAACTCCTTTCTGTGGGGTATGGTTTACGTGTAAATACTATTTGAAAAGCTGTATTTTGTTAAATTTAGATGTCAACATTCAAAGTCATCCAAAAACTGTGATTTTTTTATAAGCTAATCTAACTAAAGTATGGATAAATTTATTACCTAGAGAAAAGGGAGAATACTTGGTGGTAGGTAGATGGAATTAGTTTCAGTACTATTGGGCATGAATTAGGTTTAGTTTAAGCCACTGCTGGTAAGAGCCAAAGAATCCTTCCTGTTTATCACCTAAGGACCAGCCACTGGGTTAATCTTTTCCTGAATATGAGCCAGCAGTGACTAGCCCCCTCAACACCCTTTATAATCTCAAGTAGATTTTAAGTGTCTAAGTAGCAGAGACTCTAAAAGTTTTTATATTCTCCCCACTTGCCTCATTGCTCTAGGTAGATTGTAGTACACGTACCTTTTCCATAATGTGTATTCATAGGTTGAAAATGGTCCTAAGTAAGTCAAACTGTTAGTTTTCCTCATTAAAATTTTCAGGATTTTCTACTTTGTTTTTTTTTTCTCCCCTGCCTTTCATATTTGAACTGATTTGTAGTAATAAAGATATATTTTCAATTAAAAAAGTGTCATTGATCAGGAACATGTTGTCATTCTTTTAGGGAACCCCTTCATCCAAACAGATAATTTATTCTTTTGACTATTCCTTATAAAGTTGCTTATCGTTAGAGCAAGTGGACCCTGACTGCCAGAATGAATGGCTTGTAGTATTTTCTATTTATAAAGATATACCAAAAATGAAGAGGGAATATTTTCTATATTGTTTATAGGGTTTATCTGTAGTGAAGGAAAGAACAGCTAAAAATAGGGATATGACATTTGAGGTTGTCGATAGAGGCAAATGAAGTAAAAAAAAAAAAAAAGTCATTTCTTTTTCTTAGAAACATACTATATTATTTAAGTGGCTTTTATAAAAGATGATTTAGAGTAAACCTTCTATCCTCTAGCATGGATAAGGATTTGGAGTAATTTGTCAAAACGGAGAATACTGACATTTTTTGAGTCCTACAGTGTGCCTGGCACTTTACATAAATATTCTTATTTAATCTTCAAGTATTTATCATATGAGAACGGATGTTATTATTATCCAGATTTTGCAAAGAGATACCATGTGAAGTTCAGTGAATTTCTTGGTAATTAGAAGCACCAAGGTTCATTAGATCTTTCTGTCAGCTGGATAGGCCATACCACAAACACTAGATAGGCTTCAAAGATATTGTCTTCTTTATTTGGAAAGATGAAAAATAAAAACAATACTGAAAGAAATGGAGAAAAAGGCATTGCTGAACACATAGCTAAGTTAATTATTCTATTTGAGCCCCAAATTTAGCTAAGAAGGAAAAAGCCCATGATTCTCATTTTTGGAAAGGGATATAATTTTGTTAAACTACAAAGCTGACATATTCATGTTAATTAAATTCTGTATATGCCAGTATTTTAAGAACTGAGTGAAAAAATGTACATAAGACATGACTCATGACCTAAATGAAAACAGTGTACACTAGCTTATTATAAAATGTAACTTGTCTTATAATACAACTATTGAATTACCTTCCAGTGAATTATAGGCTTTTTGAGGGGAGTGACCATGTTTTTTTTCAAGTATAAATTCAAGTAACATTTATTGGATATTTGGAAATCTTTCACATAACTTAATAAAACACTAGCTTCCTGAGTAGGGTGGTACAGCTTGTTTTGGAAAGCAATGTGGCACATATGATCGGGAGAATGTAGACTTTGGAATCAGACCAGAATTGGAACGCATGAGTATTTCACAATCTATGAAGTGTTTGTGTAAAGGCTGTTGGTAACATAATGAAGGAGCTTTTTAAATCATGGTTTGGCTAAAGACACAGATGTATATGTGACTCATTAAGTGGATGAGTCATATACTGAACAAACCTTTGTAAAAGACAAGAGCATGTTATTAAATCTCAGCGAAGGTATTCCTGCTGGATGCTGAGAAATTATAGGCCAGTTTCATTGCTGTCTGATGATCTTAATGCAGGGAGAGAGATTATAAAATCTAAATGAATGGTTACTTGATTCACTCGTTTGGATTTCCTTTAAAATGTCAGATGTCCAAAGAATGTTGGTGGCAGGTGCCAAGACGAGATCTATTCAGAGTTCAGTTTCATAATGAGTGCCAAAATGCTAACTTGTAAGTAGTCATTTTAAAGAAAACTTTTAGGCTTTGAGGTGATGTAAAGATGATTTCGATTACTACCTCTCAAATTTTTTGAGTGTCACACATTTTTGGATGCTCGAATTTTCGGTGGCAGGCTTAAAGGATTTAAGTTGAATCCGCAGAAAATGTCATTGCAGATATCACTTAAGTCTCTCTTCAGCACCATGTTATCCCAGTTGACTTCCAGATGTCAGTGTTCCACTTGTTCTAGTGAACTCAGAGTCTTTCTTTGGCTTTACCTATACTTCTTACCTGATGTTTCAAGTTATGCCTTTCTCAAAATTGTATCGGAAGACCTACTCAGCTCAGTGTCCCCTCTGATTGATGTCACAGTAATCATCTTTCTTCAGTTGCAGGAAAGATAAATTTACCCTTTGATCAAAATTTGAAGAACTGGTTCAAAAAAGTCCATGAGATACTTTATGGGCTAGATCCTAGATGACATAGATGTCATAAATATTCAGCATCCCTGAGGCAGTTTTTACATTCTTTTTTGATATTTTAGTGCCCCAAGACACAGCATAGTCCTTTTAAAAAAAATCTATACTGACTCCCTAGGTGAATTCATTCTTTCTTAAGCTTCTAATGTATATTTCCAGCCCGGCCTCCTCTCTGAGCTCTAGACACTGATATCCAAGTACCTACTTATGATCTAGATTCTAGATCATATAAACACAATAATGTGTGAAGCATCTCAAAGTCTCCAACGCGGAACTCCTTGTCCACCTGCCTGCCCCACACTAATTTCTCCTATAGTCTTTTCCATCTCAGTTAATGGCAGATCCATTCTTTCACTTGCTCAAATGAAAAACCTGATGTATGGTCTTTGACTCCCTTTTTTCTCTCATATCTGTGCTGTCAGCAGATCGTTTTGGATCAACCTTGGACCACTTATCACCATCCCGACCACCGCAGTGCTGGTACCCTCTGTCGCCATGTCTCATTTGGATGTTTGCGGTAGCTTCCTAATTGCTTTTCCAGCTTCTGTCTCGATTTGATCAATGTCAATAGAGGCAGGGAGAAGGGTCACTGTTTAAGCCAATATTTTCCCTAAAAGGAATTTAAAATTCCTTCAAGCCTTGGACAGAATTTGTCTTAATACCCCGTAGAGTTTCATGCCCCAGATTTAGAGAGGAGTCATGTTCCCTCCCCGCCCCCACCCTGCCCTTAGTCTTCTTCTCAGCCATAATATAAGAGCTGCTCAGTATGGCCTCTCTAAATGTCAGACTTTGAGTCGAACAGCTTCTTGATGGACAGTCGCCCTATGTACCTTAAGTATATTGCTAATCTTAAAATAATGAGAATATTAGGACATGCACTCATGACTGAAAGTAGACTGAAATTAATTTCCCCTTCTTTTTAATGATTTAGAATGAACTTTAGGATTGGAACTGCTGCAAGCCGATCATTAGAAACATCAGTTATCATTGCATAGTAAAGGAAGTAATAGTAGAAATTTCCAGTTGAATATTGTCATAAAAAGCAGCTTTTTTGCTTCTGAAATAATAATAAAAAAATAGTTTATTAAACCTTTCTGGTTATTTTTCCCTCTGAAATTTGGAGCATAATCATGCACTGATATTATGGTAGCATATTTTGTTGTGGACTCACTAGCAATGACGATTGACTGGTGAATTTTATATATTGTTTTTAAAAAAGAGAAAGAGAATTCAGTAATTGAATTTTGTAGGTATCTTATTTGACCTGTATATACGTGCCTTAACTTTTTATTTTATATTTATTTCCCAACTGTAGACCTGAGGCCCTTTTTGGCTTAGTGGCAAAGTAAAAGATACTAATGAGAATGTCTTTGAGACATAATTATGTAGATTTAAAGGAGCAATGTAGTTTTAATTATGCCCTTTAGCTAGTGTACTTGCATATTAAACTCATTCATGTCTCAGTATATTTCCCTCTGAAACTTTGCTTTTCTTAGGCTTTAAATTACTAATCAATCAGCTCATGGATATACCTGAAGGTTATGTAAGCTAAGTTGAAGACTGCCAAAGAATGTGTTTAAACTATTAATCCAAAATATACAGAAGCTTATAGTTAGAAAAAATGGCCCGTAGGTTTACACTGTTCCTTGCTAGACTCCTAAGAAGGAAATATTCCAGCATCATATGTGTATATATGTTTCTTCCCTCCTTTTATCCCTAACTAAAAAATACCCTTTGGTTTTAATATGTTGAAACATGTAATATATTATTTTCCTCAAGCTATTTTATTAAATTCAGGGAACTTGAAGTAAATAATAATTTTTTAAAAGTTTTAATTGTCTTTACCTCTGCTTTTTTGGCCCTTTTGTTTACTTTCATTACAAGCTTCTAGATTTAGCAGAAAAATAACTACCTTGAAGCTATGAAATGATTTATTCACTCATGGGAAAAAACTTTGAGGCTACATAAATCCTACTTTGTGGATGATTTTGTTTTTATTTGTGAGAAGGTAGACTAGGGAAAATCCTTAGTAAATTACAAGGAGAAAGGCTCTGGAAATCTTTTGAGGCTAAATTTCCTTTCAAAGAGACAGTAAAAATATAGTATTTAGAATAAGAAAAAGTAAGCTTTCTTTAAAGGGAGAGAGAGCAAATATTTTTGGCTTTAGTAGATCTTATGGTTTCCATCGCACTTAACTCTGTTGTAGCATGAACATAACCATAGACAGTATTTAATGAAGGGATGAGACTATATTATTACTGACAAAAACAAAAGCTGTCTGGATTTGGCTTGTGGGCCGAGCATGGTTCGTAGGCTCTTGATTTAGAACATATGCTAATACAAATCCACATATACCCATTACCATATCAAACAATTATTAGTATTTTTCATATTTCATTTATTTTTCCCTTTTTATTCATTGTATTTATAGCCGAAGTTTTTAAAAGCAAATTCCAAACTATGTCATGTGATGTCTATATACTTTAGTATGTTCTCTAGAAAATATGGACATTTTCTTGCATAATCATAATACCATCATCTTACCACTTGGCAAAATTAACAATAATATTTTGATAACATCTACTATCCAGGTCAAGTTCAAATTTCCCCAATTGCCTAAATATATATATATATTTTAACATCTGATTTGTTCGAATGAGGATCTACATCAGGCCATATGCTATATTTGGCTGTTGTTTCACAATCTCTTATAGTAATCCTTTGCTTACCTCTCTCTCTCTTTCTCATTTGTTTTTTTGTTTGTTTGTTTGTTTTGTTTTCAGTCTATAGCTTGATGAAGAAATGGACTGGTTCTTTTGTGGAGTGTTTCACATTCTAGGTGTGTTTGCTTCCTAGGGTGTCATTTAATTTGTTACCATATATCTCATTTTTCCTGTAAATGGAGTTAGCCACAAAGACTCATGTAAATTCAAGTTCAACCTTTTTGGTAAGAATCCTGCATAAATGGTACTTCGTTTTTCATATGGTGTCACATGACAAGGTATCACATAAGTGGCCTGAACATTCCATTGTAAAGATCTCTTTCATTTTTCATCTAATGGTTTTTTCCATTGAATCATCTTTCCCAAATCAATTATCTTATTTTCATTTCTACATTTATTAGCAGATTCTGTGAAGAATGTTTTCTAATCGTCTTGGGTATTTGGTTAGCCTGAAATACAGTGAATAGGAAAAGCACTATTTTTGAATCTTGTTTTACAGATTAGGATTGAATCTCAAAAAGTTAAAATAAGTTGCCTAAGATCACAAACCTATTAACCCACATAGCTCAGAAATCAAAGCAGTTTTTCATACCAGTTCTAGTTATCTCAGATGCACACCAGTGGGAGCCAGCAGACTGACATCATAACAAGTTCTTGGTTCAAAAGTTAAAGGATGAGAAATAGAGTGATTTAGGATAACTTCCTTTTCCTCCATCTCCTCCCAACCCCCAAATAAATTCAGGAAAGAGAAAGTAGTTTTATTTGATAAACTACAGAGACCGTTTTCCAGAGCAATTGAGTGCTTGGAGATCAAACTGCTTGGATTCATATTTCTGCTCTACCACTTAGCAGCCGTAACCTGACTTTTGGCAGGTTACTTATCCTTTCCATTCTCTAGTTTCCTTGTCTGTAAAATGAGGATCCTAATAGTATCTGTATTAAAGGTTATTATAAGGATGAAATGAAGTTGATACAAAGAAAGTGCTTAGAATAGTCCCATGAAAAAATAAGCACTCAATAAATAGCATTTAGCTTTTCAGAAATAAAACCGCCTTATAGCTACACCTTTCATTCTACTAACTGAACAAAATAATATAGTAATTGTTAGGAAAACAACATTATGCTGTCCGTTGATGGTAAAAGTGATGGCAGGTCAGTATTCAGGTCTTATTTGAAGGCCTAAGAAAGGCCTGAGTGTGAGCTGTGGAGGCTGCACTTCTGTAACAGTTGTAATTGCAGAGAAACATTGTTACATAGGTAGGATTAGGTGTTTGGTGAACTCATGTGAATAGTGGTTCAAGAGGTGCGTGTGATATGAATGTTCTGCATTCTAGTTTTTATGTTTGAATTTCTTAAAGTGGAGAATACTTCTTTTTGGATCACCCTCTGCTCCCAACACCTTGCTTTTCCCTGAGCACAGTAGGAAGCGCTGTCAAATGTATTGTCATATTTTCAATAGGATATAAAATACTTTATTGTGTCGTATGTGGGAAAAGCAAAGTGCACTCTGACTTTATCCCCTTTTCCATTACTTACTTGCTAGTTATAGATGGTGTTACTATATTTAAGTTGTGTTTATAATCATATCTTAGTCATATTTGGGTGTTTATAAAAGACACATTTTAAAAGATCCCTTTAGCACAGTATTTTTCATCATCTTATAATTCAATGGTAATTGTAATTATATATTCAAAGATGTACTGCAGTGTAGTCTTAATAACTTTATTATTTTGCATTATTTTCTTATGGTTAACATTTTAAGACTGGGCTAAAGGTATGTGTATGCATTTGGTTTGAACATAGACTGTTCCTATTCATTCATAGCCATTTTGATTTGTTGTACACCATTATGAAAGGCTTTTCAGTATTTATTTCTTGAGCTGTCAAATATCTTTTGAGCCATATTCAAAAGGAGAGATATGTGCTATGTACCTCATTTAAAAATTTTCTGAATACTTGCAAGTGCTTTGTATCTGGCGACACGATTCAGAAAGGTACAGTTAGTCCAATTTTCTAGTTGTATATCTAGGCAAATAAAAAAGCAGTAATCACAGTTTTTTTAGTTTAAGTTTTGATTTTCAAATAAAGAAAAATGTATATAAAATTCTATTTGTACAAAGATACTAAGAGAATAATAAAAATGGTGAGTAAGCATGTGGTTAAATATGAAGATCACAGAGCTATCAAAGTCTTGAATGGGTGTACCCATCTTGGTACTGTGTTGGAGATAACGTATTTTGAATTACTGGCAAAGCCTGAGTGTTGGAAAGAATACTGGATCTGAAGGCTCAAGGTCACAGACCAGGCTCCCGCATCTTTGAAAGCTCTGAAAAACTGTTTACTGTCTTTGGGCCTCTATTTTCTCCCCTGTAGAAGGAAGGAAATGATACTTGCTTTTGTGTGTGTTTAGATTAAGGGTTAAGTACATTTCCTGGAAGTGAAAATTCTTTCTAAAATAAAGATTGTTAGTGCATTAAAGTTAGAATAAGCTGTATTGGTTATGAAGGGAGTGCAGTCATGATTGTTTGGGTCTATTAAGAATTGACTTGTTCTTTTTATGATCTTGATTGAAATACCTACCTATCTTCACCAAGGTTTATTTGTGCCCTTATCTGTTTGTGAGAATAATGATCTTTGTTTTGTATTGGTTCTATGTCTGTCAAGTGCCCGGCACAATTTAAGGCACATATAGGTGCTCTGTACATGGTAGCTGTTGTTATCATTTGCTTTAAAAATTATTAATGGTTAATAAATACTCATTTTGAATATATTAATGCAAAAGAAAGTAACTGAGCCCTTTTTGGTAGAAGGAAGAAATTATAAGTATTAACAACATATTGCATTTGTAGAAACTATCAGTTTCTAATAATTTTCTCTTTTAAGGTAATAGAATTAATTAAAAATCAGTGTTGCAAAATCAAGTAAGCAATGTTGATTTTTCCTCAAACCAAAAACGATGATTATAATCAGTAAGGAAGTTCTAACCTTGGATTTCATCTTTATAATTAAGATCTTCCCTTTCTCCCTGTGTGCTATCATCTATTGTGTCCATTACTCGGAGTTTTTTTTAAAAAATAGAATTTGAACATAAAGTTATAGAAGTAAAAGTATAATTAAATGAGAAAAACTTATGTTAAAGTTCATATTCTGCCTATGAATTCTAAGGTGAAGTCATAAGCCTCCAGCTTTTATTTCAGTTCTCATTCTTTTCTTTGCTCGACTCTATTAGTTATTCTTGCCCATTATTTTCTTGTGGATGTGGAAATGAATTGTGTGTGCATGAGAAACCATCTTTTTAGTTCATTAACTCATTATGGCAGCTGCTGAGCCATGGTGATGTCTTTAAGAAAGGTAATAGAAACACTTGTTTGGGAAAATGTCGGGAATCAAAGTTATCCGAAATGAAAGAGCTGTGTATCAGCTTTTTAAAATTCTCCTGTTCTATATAGGTTTGTAGTACAAGCCAAATGCCTTTGTTTCAACTTTTTGAATGAATCCCTTGTCAGTATCATGGAGCAGAAAATGATTTCTTACCATTTATTTTGTGACCGCCTAGTTAACAAATGCCTTAATTTCCCTTTAGAATTCCTGAACTTGGTCATGTATCTCGCTCACTATCAGCAATCTTGGGCATCACAGTTCTTTATCCTTTAAAGACTTTCTCTTGGAACTCATAGAGCATTATTTCTCTAACATGAAAATAATTTTTCTGATTATAGGTATTGTAAAATACTTGGATATTTAACATTGAAAGAATTGATTTTGTTCTGGGGATGCTAATGAAATGTATGAAGTGGCTTCCCAGGATGTCCTAAATGAACTGTAAAGATTGTCAACCTTTTGCCTATAAAACTGCAAGTAAAAGTTAGGAAAACAAACTGTCATTCAACATATTTTCAATAATTGAATTAATTACATGATTGGAATTAAAGCATTGAGATTTTTGTTCAAAAAATAAAATATACTGTCTTCCATGATAATTAAGAGCTAGGTGTGCCACTATGACTGTATTTTATATGCTGTAATTCACAATAGTCACTTGTTCTCCTAGAATGTCAAATCATGACAATTTTCGAAAAAATTGTAAAAAAAGGGGTGTTAGCAAAATTGATTTAACTTTTTACTTGGATAAAGTCGATCTAATCTTATAACCAAGATAACTTTCGGTATAAGTTATATGCAATGTATGAAGAGTATGATCTAGAAAAAAATGAGTGACTATAATGACCAATTTTCAGACTGGGAAAATAGGAACAGTCATACTTTGAATATATTGTTAGGTGCTGGTTAAATTTTATATTTCAGGTTTGTAACATAATGATTTGATTTGAAAAATTTCATTTTCAGAGCAGGAGCTTTCTAGTTACTCAGACCTGAATCCAGATCTCAGTTCCACCACTGACTAGCTGCTCAGGCTTCATTCAGGAAGTTGCTTTATTTCTCTGAACCTCAGTTCCCTTATCTGTAAATGGTACTGAAACCTTTTTTATAGGATTGTTAGAACTTAAGCAAAATAAAATATGTAGAAGAGCGTAAGCACTCAATAAAAAATAACTGTTACTGTGGTAAGAGAACAACTTCTCTTTGCCAGAAAGTAAACCACAAATGTTGGAATGTGAATTCAAGGTTATTGTTTGAGTTTTGGAGTCACTATTTCATGAAGAAGGAGAAAATCTAATTCACACTGGTCATTAGTTTTTTGTGAGAGACTTAAGGAAAGTGTGAAGTTTGTTAATATTCAGGCTGTAAAGCTGAAAAGCGTTTTTTTTGGTTTTTTTTTTGTTTTTTAATTGAAGTTACCTTCAAACTGGCATCATTCCTTTATTTTTTTGCCCTTGAGGTATTCATGTTAGCAATTTACACATATAATTTTATTGGAAAAGAA
The DNA here is from genome assembly GCF_014176215.1 of Rousettus aegyptiacus. Lineage (NCBI taxonomy): Eukaryota > Metazoa > Chordata > Mammalia > Chiroptera > Pteropodidae > Rousettus > Rousettus aegyptiacus. Next base: position 110,796,176 of record NW_023416284.1, read on the forward strand.
AAACTATTTGATTTGTATAATGCTAAAATAATAAAGCCAGTATTCCCCTAGTTCTTGTGTACTGAGGTATCAAGAACCCAAATAAAAAATATATCAAAAGCATTTTCTCATTTTTTTAGCCTTTCAATCATTCTTCTTTAGAACACTTGTCATTTCTGTCAGAGATTTTACATAAACTTAGATTTTACTGCATAATTGTTTTGTGTTTTAAGATGGCAAAATTAGAAATGATGTATCTTCTTTAAATTATTATCAAAGCAAAAGTGCCTATGTATCACTAAGGTAAGGAATAGGAATTAGGGTTGTTTCGCCCCCCACCCCCACCCCGTGACCTCCCTACCCTGACTATTATTAGACAGAGCACATAGCACAAATGCATTCTTTTCTTTAAAACACACACACACACACACACACACACACACACACACACACACACACACACACACACACACACAATAAAAGTCAGGCTCACAAAACCAAAAATTATTTTTGAGGATTCCAGCAGATTTGGCAAATTATAGTAATTCTTAATTGGGTTTGTAGTTTCTAAAAATTTCATATCATAATCTCATCTCCTTAGGGGGATGAGCAAAAATGGACAATGCTTGTCACGTTAATCCTGAGTCACCAGAATGGAGCTGTCTTTTCATGTGTGGTCTGTGAGAGCAACCCCTAGCCACCAATGGTTCTGCCTTTGTGTCACTCCTGAATGTGTTAAATTCTTAACATCTCAGTCTGTATTTGTTGAAATGTTTCTCTGTATCTGTCATTATTATGAATATTTTACATCTCTAACTAGAATTTTTAAAACCTAGATTTTAAAAAACTATGCCTTTTATTTTCTGCCTTCTTTCTCCAATGCCCAATATAGTACTCTACAATGAGTGCCTTTAAGGAAAAAAAGTTTAATTAATGAACAAGTTGCTGTCAGTGTAGTATAGCAAAAAGAGAAGAAAAGATAGATTAAAGTTCTTTTTTATTTTGCTTTGCTCAATCCCCAGCTGAATGGAATAGTGTTGAGCAGCAGCCAAAACCCTGGAATTCGAGATTACTTGTTTCAATATTGAATGAAGGCTCAGCTGAGAGAGATGGGTTTTAGTGGTTGTTTTTTCTCTTAGTGGAATTAAGGTGACTTTTCTTTGCACATTGTGTCACCTCAATTTAGGTGCTAAACAGCTTGGGCTTGTTGGTCGGGTAGCTTAATTTTGCAGGTTTGTGGGAAATGATGTTTTCATAACAGAAGGGAAGAGTAGATAATAATCCTCTCTGAACCTTTAAGGAATTGAGATTCAACAGTTCATTATACATTTATATGCAATTTTATGTGTATACCTATGGAATTTAATTTATAATTTTTGAAGTTCCTCACTGTCAAGGATAGAGCCATAAAGCAGAGAGATTTAAGGAAAGTAGAGAGAAGTCCTGGCTATCATAATTCACTGTCCAATCAGATTTAATACAGCTAAGGAAGAAAAACCTAAACCACATGATGAGGTACATTCATTGCTTAACACAGGTCAGAGTGGCAAGTTTTGTGAATTGGGAATTGTTTAGTATTATAAGATGAAACACATTCTTCATCATATTTATAAATCATCTAATAGCTTCTTGGTGAACAGGATTCTCATTCTCTCCTACATCTGAAGTTTCAAAAGTGATATTGTGATTTTATTTCTTTAGAAACAAATTAAGTGTATCAACTTGATTTGGGAATTATTAGTATTCAACAAATTACTCTTTAAAGCTACACATCAAAATATTATTGTTCCTGTAATTTTATGTGTTATATTTGCATTAATGTTCTGCTCATTTGTATGCTCTATAGGATGCCAGAGGTGCCTTTCACATTTTAAAGAAAATTAATCTACATATTAAATGGCTAATACACTTGTGATCCTAGAAGTTGTCATATCAAAGCACCATTTTTAGGTTTTCACACCTGTCCCAGCTTTCTTTTTTGTTATTACTTTGTTATTTAACTTATTAAGTTTAAATTAATATAAACTAAGAATTTTTATTTCAGAAACAGCTTTTCTTTGTAAAACAAAATGGAAAATAATAATTTATAGTAAATGTTTAATTTGTGACCTGATAAACTGGAAAAGATAGCTAGCTTCTCAATAAATTTTTTGTAGTAATATAATTTTAAGCATTATTCATATATATATATATTAAAGGTTATATTTGGGCATGTGTGTTTCAGGAGGAGAGGTGTTTCAGTCTATCTAGGTAAAATTATAAGCAATAGGATTTTTCTTTAAAAGTTTCTAAATGTGACACAGCATGGAAAAAAGTCAAATGTAGCAGGGAATTCCCTAATGTAATTATATACCATAAGAACATACCCATATACACACATATAATATTTTTGTATAGTTGGTGATAAAGACAGATTGTAATGAATTGAGCATAAAAATGAACTTGGTGACTTTGAGTTTACTTCTCTACTCTTCTGCTATGGCCTTGGAGAAATAATCCTTGCGTTACTCAGTTCTTTTAGCTATAAAATGCTAATTATAGTACCAAGAAAGGAATTGTAAATGTATTCAAAGTCGACTGCTTACATAATTTAGAAGAGGCGATTTTTAATTTTCTAATAATTACTTATAGGAAATATCAGGAAAAGGCAATTACTGTCGTCATCACCACCAACAATAAATGTTTATCCAGTGCCTATAATGCACTAGGCAGGAAATGGAGCATGAGACCCTAACTGTTAGCTCTGAAAGGGAGCAAGGATCAGCCTTAGGCTCCTTCACTTACTCTGCTCTATTCTTTTTTCTAGAAAGACAGCAGTTTTTCTAGCTCAGGCCTGGAGAAGAGACTGTGACTATTCAGTCTGTAAGTGTTAGGTGAAACCATATGAAATTTCCATTTATGTAGATCAAAAATGTATAATGTATAATGTATAATGTCATGGCAATTGCATTTGGTCCCATTTAACATTTACAGAGCCACTGGTATGTGCCAGGCATTGTTGTAGGAGCTAAAGGCACAGAAGTTAAAATAGACGCAATACTTGTCCTGGAGTTGCGTTCTCATGGGTTCTTCAAGCAGACCTCTCTTTCTCTAGACTCATATTCAACAGCCTACTTTACATCTCCACTCGGGTGCCAAGTAGGCATCCAAACATGTTTAAACCACACTCCTGGTGAATAAACAATACACTCAGATTTTACTTGCTTTGTAGATAGAAATCATAGCTAGAAGGATCTTAGATGTTCGACCTAGGTGAAGATGTCTTTCTCTGTGTGTCTGTATCACGATAATAGATAATAGAGCCAATAAACAAGGCAGTAATTTATATAGCACCAAATGGTGATTTTTATCTATTGAATTTTAAAATGTATCCAGACATGAAAATGGAGCCTGGTGGATTGCTAAACACAACTATGAGGTATTTGTTTTTTCTAATTGTAAGTAGTTGAGGCGTGTTATGATTCAGTGAATGAGCTCTGGATAGGGAGTCAGTGGAGCTAGACTGGAAGTTTCAGATTTGCTGTTGAGGAACTGTGCTACTCAGGTGTCCATCAGGAAATAGATTAAGTTAACTGTTTCTGCACACTTCAGTGATGTGTTGGAAATAAGATAATTACCAGTGATTTGAAAATTTACTCTTTAGAAGGGTAAGAATTATATATAAGGTATAGGTAATAATTTTCATATTCATAGTTTATGTGTGCTTTTTGTTTGTTTTTCTTGACTAAGGTACTACAGACTTCAAAATTTTGTTTTGAACAAAAACCGAAAAACTTTGTTTCTCTCCCTAATTGTTCTTTCGACCATGTTACTATAGCATCGATATATTAATTTTAAAATTAAATTCCTATTAATGAATATATAAGAGGTTTGGCTACTTAAAGTAGCTTCTATTATTTAAAAATATGTGATTTAAAATTGTTTTAAGTTGGTGAAATTGAAAAAAACTATATTTTACTAGTTTATCTTGTCATTGTTTTCTGTTAGCATGTGTTTGACGTACAATTAATTCAAAAGAATTGCATGGCAAAATGAATTCAGTTTCTTAATAAAATAGCACATCAAAGTTGAGAAGCAAACAGATAACCTGAAGCCATACAGTAAGTTTACATAGCCCTCCCTTGGTAGAGCTATCTTCCTGCATTGCTGAGAACACAATCCATCAATAATTCAATGGAGTTACATTTGGTTATAATAAAGCAGCCACTTTGTTTTGAGACTTTAAGGCTGATTCCTGATCATAATTCACCAGAAGAAGTAACCTATCATTACTGTGGTACCTGTGAGCAAAGAATCAATAAAAAAGGAAAGGGGGAGTATTTCTCTTCAGTCATGAATTTTTTATTATTTCTCAGATATTTCCCTGAGTTTGATATAGTATACTGTTCCTTTGTATTAAATGAAACGTGTATGTTGGTTATGTAGGTCAGTGATATAGTGTTGCAAGAAAAAAACCCCACTAATATCATTTTAAGTTTTTCATACTAGGTATCTTTGAACTATATAAGAAAACAGCTATGCCTGTTGAAGTTTAACAATCCTTGTGACAAATCAACCTTTCTTATACTTTATATTGGGAAGAATAGTAGCGTATTATAATTTGTAGAGTTCTACAAGATTTGCTAGATGTTATAGTAAATTAAAATGGTTTTACTTAAATATATAGTAGTCTGCCCTTTGTTGTTATGATAGAAAACCTTTTGGTTCCCCTCACACAATGTATTTTAAATAAATTGAAAATTATGACTAAGTTCTAATAGCAGAAGCTATTTTTAGAATTGTTGCCACTTGGAAATTTTAATCTAGTTCCAAAAGAGATGACCTATGTTTCCTGGGTGATAAATGCATTTACATGTATTTATGATAACATGGCAGAAAGATCATGGCACATTTTACTCGTGTGTGAATATTTCACTTAATCATTCCAAGCCTCAATTTCCCAGGCTGTAAAATCGGCATAACACCACCAATTTTGTAAAGTAGGAGAATCAAATAAGCTAATCTGTGTTATGCCTAGTCCATTGCCTGGCATGTAAACTTTTTATTTTTTAAAAATTGTAGATATATAGAGAAGTTGCAGAAATAGTACAGAGAGTTCCATATACTCTTCATCCATCTTCCCCTAATATTAACATCTTGCATAGCTGTTATACAGTTATCAAAATCAAATTAGCATTGGTACAATACCATTAACTAGTGACTTTATTCAGATTTCACCAATTTTTTTTTTTACCATGTCTTCTTGCTGTTCCAAGGTTCATTTCAAGATTGCACATTGCATTTAGTTGTTGTGTCTCCTAGTCTCTTCCAGTCTGTGACAGTTTCTCAATCATTCCTTGTCTTTCATGACCTTGATACTTTTGAAAGGTACTGGTCAGTATTTTGTGGACTGTCCCTCACTTTGGGTTTATTTACTGTTTTCTCAGGATTAGATTGAGGTGATGCCTTTTTGTCAAGAATACCACAACAGTGATATTTCCTTCTGACTGCATCAGTATCAGGGGCATATGATTGTAATACAACTTATTACTGGTGATACTAACTTTGATCACTTGGTTAAGGTGGTATCATCTGGATTTCTCCACTGTGTAGTTACTATTTTCTCCTTAAAATGCTTTGGGGGCAATACTTTTAAACTATACAAATACCCTGTTTACCCACTCATTTGGCATCTTTTGGTGAATCTTACCTGCAACTATTATTAGTATGGTGTTCAAATCACTGTTTTCTCTTTCCCTGTCCTTCTACAGTCATTAATTGGCATTGTGCTGTAAGGAAAAGCTGTCCCATCTCACCCATTTATTTATTCAGTTATTTATATCAGTATGCATGGGTATTCTATGAATTATACTTTTCATTCTTTAGGTTATAATTTAGTGCTACTGTTGTTTATTTTGTTCTTTAAATTGTTCCAGCCTTGGCCTTTGGGAGCTCTTTCAGTTTAGTTCAGTGCCCTTTAGACACGCCCCATTCTCTTTTTGAACACATCCTCTCTGGCACCATGAGATGCTCCAGGTGCATGTAGTGTTTTTCTTGCCTTGCTCCTAAAATCAACCAGTTCTCCAAAAAGCCTTGTAAATTTTCTTTAAAATAAGTTAGCAATCTCACCCAACATCCATTTTCTAATTCTTGATATAAGGTTTTGCATGTTTCTCTTTTGATCTTCTTCAGACGCCGCCTCGGGGAATTTAGTCTCACCAAGTGGGAACTATTGGTTTCTAACCTTTAAAGAGAAACAAAACAGTTGCCTATAACAGAAGGCAACACATCTCTTTGTCTCTGAACTCATAGAGGAACAATTTGGCTTGTTACTGTAAATAAAATAAAACATCTCGTGCCATTTGTAATTTTGGGGTGTGATACATTCTTTACCATTTATTGCTTGCTTTTAAAATCTGTGAGTTTTTCCTTTGGTCATCTGTTATGTAGCCAGATTTAGATGATTAGAAGATGATGTGTAATCTATTAAGTGAAATATTATGACTTTGGGAAAATCATTTCATCCTTTTAGTAGTTTATTTTTAGTTATTTTGGAGCTAATTTTATAATTGTGGTATAAGTAAAAGTGTGCTAAAGATCTTGTCTTTTTGTAGAGAGCCCAATTCATTTTTGGCATTAATAAAAAAATATGTTTTTAATTTGCTATGAGTAACCACTAGAGGGTAGTCATAGGTAACCAATTACCTATTTACTGTTTATTCAAGACATTCTGACACTGAAAGATGAGCAATAAAGTTGGGGAGAGGAATACCAGGAAGTAAATTCAAAAAGAAAACTGGAGTGACAGTATTAATATTACACAAAATGTAGTACGTGGAGAAAAGTATTGAACAGAACAAATATATGTTTATAAAAGGTATACTTCACCAAGAATATGACAGTTCTGAACCTTTAGGCACCCAGACACTTATCATTGAACTATATCATATATATGTAAATATTTAAATATTTATAATAAAAGTATTTAGATATTTCTTAACTTTTGTAGGATTAGGGAATTATATCTTTGCAATCCTGGTAACTTTAAAACATTAGGCTTATTACATATTATATATATACATATATATGTATGTATACACACACACATACACACTTGTATCTTGAAACATCTTTTTAATGATAGAGCTAGGTCTTTAAAATTCTATCATAATAGAAATTTAGTTCTAGAAGATACTCCCTGGATTAAAGTTGCCAGATAAGGCAACCCAGAAAAGCAAACTATAAAAAAAAAAATTACAAAAAAAAAAAAATCTGAGAAAATAAGTAAGTAGGGTTAAACTACTCTAGCAGAAGTTAAATAAGTTTACATTAAATTTTTACTTCAAAATATTTGTAAAAATCAATTCTTATATCTGTGAAGAAGAGGGAGCCTTTTCCTTGGAGATTAGAAGCTCTCGTCAGTGAACGTTTGTGCAGTCTTTGATTGAAGGTTTGGATGATGTTTTTGGTTTGCTTCCCTTGTTTCCAGTGAGTGAAAAGACCAATTTATTCAAGCTGAGCCAACTCACCTTAGACTCGAGCATTCTGCATCAGTCAGGCAGCTCCTGTGGTTTTTCTGGTGATATTTGTTTTATGTTGGCTCTTTTCCTACCAGTGAGGTAGTGACAAAATTGACCACCTCTTAAGAGTTACTAAATTGTCTTTCAGGCTATAAGTATGTGATTCAATAAATGCTTTCACTTTACCGAATGAAGGGTTGCCTGTGGTTTGTGTCTTCAAATTCGGGCAAATTATATTTAGAATCTTAATAAATTTTCATTCACTGTTAGGTCAATGGTATTTATATCAGTGAATAAAGTAGACCCTTCTATAACAAGTGTTCCCGGTGAGAGGCTGAAAGTTCCATCATTAATCTGTCCTCTTAGTATCAGGCACACTGGCTGAACAGATAGACAAATAAACGTAGCTACACAAGTCCCCCAGCTGATTTCCTCCAGGTTGAATTGTGGAGGCCCCTATTCATTAGAATACATTAAGTTACAGTATTAATGATAGGAATTTGCTAAATTTCTTGTCACTGAAAGTTAATAGAGTAATAAGTATAAGATTAGCTTTCAGTCCTCTGGTAGGGAAGAGCCAATGAATATACAGTACAGAAAAGATTCTTAACAGTTCACCCTACTAAACAGTTAGTGGCAGCTGCAGTTTGCTGGGCGTTGTGTTTGGCGTGGGGTTTACAGAAGTGAATGAGAGGTGATTGAAATAGGCAAAGCAGGGTCTATGGTTCTTTTCTCCAACTCACCCTGCACTTTAGGGTCAGACCCTCTTTCTTGCTTTTCTATATCATAGTAGCTGCACTGCATGCTGTCTAAAGCCTGTTCTGGCCCTTAAATTCTGATAAGAAAGCTAAATTTGCTGAAGCTCTAGATCAAGTTCCCAGTTAAATAAGCGATTATGTGTTCTGTATTCTTTCCTGTTCACTTTTCATATTCCCCTTTTCTCTGAGTTTGGGCTCCAGTCCTTTTCATGTCCCCAACTAGAGTATTATAGGAAGAGAAATACTAGGTGTGCCTGGTAACTCGAAAGCGTGTTGAAACACTAGTGTTTTTTTCATTCAGATGTTTAACTTCAAAATTTCCATTTTTGTGTGTGATTCTAAAATTATGGTAAATTAGAAATCAAATGATATATGTGAGTGGCTTGTTAGACTTTCTGTTTCTTTGAATAGATACTTTTCTCTGGTTTTCATGAGAATAGAAACATTTCGTTTCACTGTGGTTTAGTGTGACTTATATGTCCCTGAAGCAACTGAGTGACAGTAGGGAAGCAGCCTAAAGTTGAATGCTTGCCATGGGTAACTGACAGTTGCTGTATTTATTTATTCATTTTTTCCATTTATAATTTTGTAGCATTTTCTAGAAAGTAGAAGACTAGGGTTTTAATTCCAACCTTTTCACTAGAATTACTAATTCCTAAGTAATTGGAATAACTATTCACTTCTCAAAACCTTAGTTTGCTCATTTATAAAATAGGGATACCTGACTTCTAATCTTTATAGATAGTAAAGGGTCTAAGAATCATCATGGCTAAAGATCTATAGAAATGTAAGCTGTTAGTATTGAAACATCACTAAGTATTACTTTTTTATTGCTAGTAGCAGTGCATTTGTACTAATTCGCCATTAGGAATTTTGAAATGATGTTCTTTATTTACTATCTAACTGAAGATACAATTAAAATGATGTAGATCATACAGCTCCAGGTCACAGATGACCCTCAAATCTTATTTTCTGGGTTTATTTGCTTACAGTATTATATGGGAGAATATGAAAAAGACAAACCCATTAGCCCACATACCACCTGCATTCCTAAACAGATAGCTCACCATTTTCCTCTGATGATTATGGCAGGTTTTTGATACACAGCTGATGTTTCATTTTATCTGTTGGCTTCACTGAAAGTAGTCTGCTTAATCAACTACCTTATTAGATTACATAGGATCATTTCATTTAATACTTTCTCTGTGGGTTTTGGCATTTTGCTATTTCCTTTTCATTTTCTAACAAAGTAGTCAATCAAAATTTAAAAATTTTAGCCTGATCCTACCTCACGGAAATCTGAGGGAAAGAAACTGCTTACTCTGGAGTCTAGAACTGAAAATGTTCTCCATGATTATAGGGAAAGGGATTAGGATGTGAAGATGGAGAACATACGTTCTGCTTTTTTGGATAAAACTGTTGGGGAGGGGAAAAAAAGCCCTTTTGCTCTCCTCATCTTAAGTTTGCCAGCTGGGGCCCTATAAATTAGACTGACAAAAGACAGATTTACAAGAGAAAAACAAACAGATGTGTCTGCTTTATCATTTTTCTTGAGCTCCATTGGTAACATAGTGCCCCTGAAAATAGTTTGCTGCTGTCGTTGGCAGAAATGAAGATTGGTGTATTGCCAGCACCACAGCTGGAATGTCAGGACTAATTTGGGAGGTTGCAAACTGCCACTCATCCACCTTTAGACCAGTGTTGATTTTCTGACAATTCCCATCACTGGATGAAGTGGGATGGAGGAGCTAAGATGGAAAAGTGTGTTCTTCACTTAGTTCCCACGTAAATATAAATACTAAGAGATGTTCCTTTGAGTTATGGATATGGACACTTAGAAAGTATTCTCTGAAAAACACAATACATGAACCTTCTGTATAATATTTCAAAGGTTTGTCAGTCTGAAAACTAGAGAAGACTATTTGTGTGACAAATACGCAGAGTCTGAAAGCTTAGTAAGGTCCAAAATTTAGACATATATACATACAGACAGGTAGGTAAATAAATTGGAAAGATGAGGAAGATGAAATATAATTATTTTAGCTATCCTTCCTTTAGAGAGACTAGCTTTCCGTTACTTTAATGGAATAGCTGACCAGAAAGTTCTTTCAGTATCTTCTGATAAACATACGGAAATCTTGTGTCCAATTAAATTCTGTTCATACTGAAAAGTTTGCACAGATTGACCATAGTTTATAACCAACAAAGCAATCAGAAGTTGTTTATAGATGTTCGCTACAACTTTTAACAGTCTTGTTTTCACCAGTGAAATTTAATGATAATTTGAAAGTTTGTCTTTTTTTTTTTTTAAAGTTTTCTTTTAGTTAAAATACCTTTTTTTTCCCCCCTGGTTGTAGATAGGTAGTTACGAAGCTATAAGCTCTTGATCGTTGAAATTTCCAGCTGTTTTAACTTTTCAAATAGAAATCGAAAAGCTGATTCTATAATTATATGGAAATTCAAGGACATAGAATTGCCAAAGTAGTCTTGAAAAAGAACAAAGCAGGAGGACTTACATTATTTGAATTTGAGACTTAACTCTAAAGATTTTATAATGAAGGCATTGTGACACTGGTCAAAGGATAGATACATAGATCAGCGGTGTAATAGAGCATCCAAAAATAGACCCATACATTTATTGTCAAATGTGATAAAAGTACCAAAGTATTTAGTAAGCAAGGGAAAACGTCTTCACCAAATGGTGATGGAAAATTGTTTATTCACATGGGGATGAAAGATACTAGAATATGCTATCCCAAAATATGTGACTATGGCATACGGGTTGTTTTGAGCTAAAGGTAGTTGAGAACCAGCAAATACAGGAAAAGTGCTGTACTTCTCTTAACTGCCTAAAAATAAAGTATAATTTTCTCTTCGAATAAAGAAAATATACGTTTGTAAAGATGTACCCTCAGTCATCTGGCTACCTCCTGGAGTCATTTCTTTGTATGACTCTTATGGATGTGCTTATGCACAATGTAATTAAACTGTTCCCCTCCCCCCTTGTTTTTTATTAGTTTGATTCATGGGCCCCAGCAATTGAACCTAGAAGAATAGAGGGGAAAAGACTTTACCGATCCTATAAAATAAAAAAGAACCCAAACTCCTGTTTCACACCACACACAAAAATTAAAATGAATCAGGATCTAGACCTAAAAGCTACAACAATACCGCTCCCAAGGACAACATAGGAGAGTATCTTTGAAATCTATCTTAGGACCATAAAAGAGTTGATAAACTGCAGTTCATCAAAAAATAAAAACATCTCATCTTATTAGAAGATAATATCAAGAAAATAAACAAACCACAGACTGTGAGAAAATATTTGTAACACCTATACAGGCATACCGCGTTTTGTTGCACTTTGCTTTATCACGCTGCACAAGATGTTGCATTTTTTACAAACTGAAGGCAAAACCCTTCACCAGCAGAAAAGATTACGAGTTGCTCTATTGTGTGTGATACTTATTTTATTGCAGTGGTCTGGAACCAAGCCTGCCATATTTCCAAGATATGCCTGTATCTGACAAAGGGTTAATGTCCAGAATATATGATTTCTTAAAATGGAATAATTTAAAAAAGACAATCCAATTTTTTAAATGGACAAAAGATTTGAATAGACACTTCACAAAATAAGGCACATCACTAGGCAAGAAAGAAGCAGGTAAAATTGCTCAGCAATTTTAGTCATCAGGGAGATGCAAAGGGAGATACTACTATCCACTTATTATAAAGGCATTTTAACTAAAACACCACACTTGGGAGAATGTAGAACTCTCATGCATTGCTGGTGGGGTATAAAAATGATTTCCACTCTGGAAAACAGTTGGCAGCAATTCTCTTATATAATTATCCAAAACAAATGAAAATATTTATCTACAAAAAGTCATCTGTAAGAATATTCAAGGCAGCTTTGTTGATAATAGACCACAACTAGAAAAGTCCAGGTGTCCAAAATAGACAAGATAAACTATCTGATATATTCATGCTTTGGAACACTACTCAGCAATAAAAGGAACAAACTATTGATACATGCAATGTCATGTGATAAATCTCAAAAACAAAAAGACATGAAAAAACTCAGATGCAAAATACTTTATGGTATGTGATTCCATTTATATAAAGTTGTAGAATAGCTAAAACTATAGTGACAAAAATCAGATTGGTCGTTGCTTCTGGGTACAGAGGGAAGGGAAGAATGTTGACTGAGAAGAGAGAGGAATAAGGGAACTCTACGGGAATGTTCTATCTATTGATAAGGGGTATGGGTTACATAGATACAGTCATTTGTCAAAACCAATCAAACTGTAGACTTGTGATGTGTGCATTTCACTATATGTAAATGATAGTATCAAATTTTTAAAAATCTCACCCCCGAAAAAATTATACAGTATTTTCCCATCTCATAATCTGATTCTCTTTCCTACTTTCCTTTAAATATTGGACAGCTTAGTTCCACTATGCACAGAGCCTCTCAATAAATGTTTCTTTATTTCCTCTTATCCCACTCATTTTAAAGTTCTTTCTATTTCATTAGCTTGTTTTATAAACATGAACTCAGGGATTCCAAGTAGGAGGCAATTGCAGTAGTTTATTCATTCATCAAACATTTGCAAACTACTTTCTTTGTATAGTGAAAATACAGAGGAAGGGGTGAATTGTGTTCAGGGGCATTTCAGAAGTAGAATGGGTAGCGTGTATGAATTCTTGGAGAACCAGGATAAAGGGGGTAGAGAAGAGGCTCAGCTGATTTATATCTAGTGCAATACTTGGAATCAAACCAAGCAATGGGCAGATTGATTGTTCTCCTCAGGAAAAGATTATCCCCATTTTTAAAACTGTAAACATAAACATTAGCTATTTCTACCTAAAAAATTTGTTTCCTATAAGTTTTGCACCTTAAAGAAGTTATTTGTATCATAAAGGAACTGAATGATTTATAGATATATGAATGTACATATATCCATGAATGCTGAATTTATTTTATAAAATAGCACTTTGTACTCTGATTTTAGCTAGCATTGCTGACACCATTAATACAATATTGGTTTACTTTGCCTCTTTCTTTTTCCTCCAATTAGTTTGATAAAGGCTACTCTTACAATATCCGTCATAGCTTCGGAAAGGAAGGCAAGAGGACAGACTATACACCTTTCAGTTGCATGAAGATTATTATAACCAACCCACCAAGCCAGGGAGATTATCATGGTAAGTGTTTCCATTTGATATGTTTGTGAAATATAAAAACTCAAGAGCTCTGTAGGAAATACTAAAGCAGTATAATGGCTTTTTGCATTTCTGAGAGGAACTGGGTTGTAGCTTTTGTCAGTCATCAGAGCCAGAGTTCCATTACTCTTCTACTGATTTGTCCTGTTACTGAACAAGGTCAGGCAAGAGAAATTCATTCTGCTGTGCTTCACTTTGTACTGGATCAGGCTTTTTAGTTCTCACTTTCTCCCTTTACCTGCTGTTCTGTCTTTCTCGTGTTCTGCAATGTCTTAGAAGACCGATGTAAGTTCTTCGAAGCCTTCTGAAACTGGATACCTCAAATTTTAGAATACTAGATTCATCAATTTTTAAAAGACTACTGAGGAAAAGTCTGTTTTATTCTCATTACTATCACCGGATTAACACATACAGAGATAAGTGAGGAATTTAACAGGTCGTGGTGTCAAACATTTCTCAATTTGCGTGAGTTGTAGGTTAAAAAAAAAAATCTAGGTTAAACTGTTTTCTGTAGATTTCCAAGCTCAACAGCTTTTTTTTTTTTTTTTTTTTTTAAATCGTTTCCTGAGCGTACCTTGGAAAACTCATTTACCTGTCAGAGATGATTTACTAGTCCATAATAGTAAATTTTCTAGATTACCAAAGCTTAGTGCAGTATGTGTTAAAACTTTTATGCTTTGACATCTTAATTGAAACTTTTAAGATCACATACTTTCAGGCTGTTAAAAATCAAATAATCACAAACAGAATTTTAAGAAAGACGTTACCTTATCCAGAGCATATAAAAATGCTTGCACATTTATGTTTAATAGATGAAAAGGTGGTCAATACTGGTATACACAGTGAGTGGTTCTTATCACTTTATCAGTCACTCAATCTTTTTAGAAATAAAGATTGTCAAACCTCACCCCTCAGTTATATAAAAGAAGTATTTGCAAGTTCCCAGGGTGATTTTTATGTTCTCTGTTTCTTATATCTGTTAAATTATATCTTATTTATTCCAGTCCATTCTGTTTGTTTTATTTTGTTTTTAATTTAAAGCACCAGTTAAAAAATATTATACTTAGCACTCAGTGATCTCGTTTGTTAGGTACATTTATCTATCCTTTTTAAAAAATAATAAACTTTATTTTTTAAGAGCAATTTTAGGTGCACAGCAAAATTGAGAACTCGAGTTCCCCTATACCCTCTGCCCCAACACTTACACAACCTTCCCTGCTGTCGACATCCCATACATGTGTGACTTGTTTCATGTGAGCTGAGAAGAATGTGTAATCAGCTGTTGTTGGATGTAGCTGTTTTATAGATATCAATTATATTCAGTTGATTGAGGAGGGCACAGTTGAGTTCAACTGTATTGTTGCTGACTTTCTGCCTGCTAGACCTGTCCATTTCTGATGGAGGAGTGTCAAAGTCTCTAACAGTAGACTCATCTAAATCTTACATTTCTATCAAGATTTTACCTCATATATTTTGAGGTTTCGTTGTTAGGTACATACAAATTAAGGATTGTTATGTCTTCTTGGAGTATTTATCCATTTATCATTATTTATATTCTAGATAAATTTTATTGCTCTGAAGTCAGCTATGTCTGAAGCCAATATAGTTTCTTCTGTTTTCTTTTGATCTGTGTCAGTATTTCTGCATTTCTTTACTTTTTATCTATATGTGTCTTTATGTTTAAAGTGGCTTTATTTTACACAGTATGCAGTAGTTGGTTCTTATTTTTTGATCTACTCTGACAATCTCTGTTTTTAATTTGTATATTTAGAACATTGATGTTTAGAGTAATAATTGATATAACTGGATTAATATCTACCATATTTGTAACTATTTTCTATTTGTTGCCCTTATTTTTTATTCCTGTTTTGGTCCCTATACTTTTTCTGCCTTCTGAGGTTTTAACTGAGCATTTTATATGATTCTCTTTTTTCTGCTTTCTTAGCATATCTATTATATTTCTTTTCATTAATTAAAAAAAAATTTTTTTTTAAAGTTTTCACTACACATTTCTACTAATACAAGGCTCCTTTCAATCACACTATATCATATCATGGGTAGTGCAAGTACTTTATGAAATGCAGTGTTTCTAATTCACTTTTATTCTGTCATTCATTGAGTTTATACATAAACACATATACATGCATAGATACATAAATATACATAATCGAATACATTGTTCCTATTTTGAAGAAAGTGTTATTTGTTAGATCAATTAAGAATAAGAAAAATAAAATAAAAATTTTTATCTTACCTTTCCTTATTCTCTGATATTCTTTTCTTGAGGTGGATCTGTTTCTGGCCTATATCTATTCCTTTGAAGAACTTCTTTTATATTTCTTGTAATGCAGGTCTACTGGCAACAAATTACCTCAATTTTTACTTGTCTGAGAAAGTCTGTATATTTCTTTTGAAGGATAATTTAGCAGGGTATGGAAATCTAGGTTTGTGGGGCTTTTTCTCTCATCACTTAAATATTTCAGTCTGCTCTCTTCTAGCTTGCATGGTTTCTGAGAATAAGTTAGATTTAATTGATAATTGGTATCTTTGATTCTCTGTAAGTAAGGTGTTTATTTTCTCTGACTTCTTTTGTTTTTTGTTTTTATATTTGTTCTTTGTATTCTGAGCTTCCTGGATCTATAGTTTGCTGTCTGACATTAATTTGAGGGAAATTCTCTGTCATTATTGCTTCAAATATTACTTCTATCCTTTTTTCTTGTCTCCTTCTGGTTTTTCTATTATTCATATGTTACACCTTCATAGTTGTCCCTTGGATATTCTACTCTTGTTTTTTTTTCAGTTTTGGAATTTTTTACTGACATATCCTCAAATTCAGAGTCTTTCCTCAGCCATGTCTACTAATAAGGCCATAAAGGCATTCTTTATTTCTGGTAGAGTGTTTTTGATCCTAGCATTTTTAAAAACAATTCTTTCTTAGAATATCCCTCTCTGCTTATATTACACATCTGTTCTTGCATGTTGTCTACTTTTTCCATTAGAGCACTTAGCATATTAATCATAGTTAAACTCCTGGTCTGATAATTCCAATATCCCTGTCATATCTGGCTCTAGTTTTGATGCTTGTTCAGCCTCTTCAAACTGTATGTTTTTGCCTTTTCATATGCCTTATAATTATTTCTTAAAATGTAAATGTGACATAATGGGTAAGAAGCAGCTTCTCTAAGTAGTAGTCTGTTTCTTCTGTTTTCTTCTTATTGTTGAGCATAGCTTTAAAATACTTTTTTGTCATCTTTAGTACTTTATCAATCTTAAGTTTCTTCTCGGCTTTGCCCTTTCTGACCTTTCAAATAGTTATAGACATTATTTCAAATGTAATTTGAGTATATAAATTAATCTTTTTTGTTTGTGTCCTTTAATCATTCTGGGCTTAACCTAAAATTCCATGTGCAGCCTCATCTCTTTCTCATTGTGATCCTTCACAATTTCATTATCAAATTTTTTTGAGGATAATAGTGATAGCTAACTCACATTGAGTGCTTACTATGTGCCAGAAACATGTACGAGCTTTGTATTCCATTCTCACGAGAGCTCAGTGTTTATTTCCCTCACTTGATTGACAGAAAGTGAAGGCGAGTCAACAGGAAGATACAAAATTTGCCTAAGGTCTCCCAGCGAGTAACTGATAAACTCAGGCGATATATAGCTCCAAACTCTTAACCATGTGCTATACAGCTTCTCAAGATAGTTTGTTGTACTAAAAGTTATTATAATTTTAATCAAAATAAAGTATATATTATGAATGTTGTAAATGTTATAATTTTTAGCACTCCATAATATTATTACCATGGATGTTTTCATTCTCAAATTTTCAGTAAACAAATTTTTTGGCCTGTAGGCTCTTTTCCATTATTTTGCCCCAACCAATTTCCTATCGATTTCATTAAAAATGCACAATTGTTTCTAACAGGTCTATCATCTGTATGACTGAAAAAATAATCTGGCTTCCTGCATTAAATTTTAAAATAAGTGTTTTGTTATTGCCATTTCTCATTAAAATGTCTAAGATTTTCCAGATTTTGGCTTAATACAGTTTACGTTTCCATTCTTCTGTGTTCTTATTTATGAAACTATTTTAGTATCCATCTTTATTTTTATTTTTCTCATGAAATAATATAGAGGTGACATGTAGCTACTAGAAATTGTTTTTCTGTGAAACAGTTTCTTATTTGTCCATCTCATTCCCATCTGTGATTCATCTAAATTTATACTGATTTGACCTTAATGGGAAAGAGGCATAGAATTTAAATATGAAAATGATGCGAGATTTTTTATATTTCTTAGAGTTTGCATGTTTTTGTTTACACTATCTTCCTTGTATGCCTTTTATGTGATTTTTTTAAACTAAGAAAAATGTGAGATTGTATACAGGCTTTTAGATAAACTGTTTTATAGCTGCTTTGTGATTATCTCTGCTTGTTAGCAAGTAGGACAATTAAAACTGTTTCCTCTTCCTAGTGGTTGGGCAACTTAGCCTGAGAATGCTGTAATGTTTTATGTAACTCTTGAGCCTGTAGTACTCTGATAACTGTGTAGCTAAGTCGTCATTTAGATAAAGAGAGGAAAGCAGTTGCACCCATGGGCAATTAACTTTTTTATTAATAAGCTGTTAGACAATTAAGGGGAGCTTAGATGGTCTCTCGAGTGTGGTGTTGTACTAAGTCCTGAGTAAATAACCTTGTTGGTATGCTGGCTTGTTTTTTGTTGTCAGGGTGCCCATTCCGTCATAGTGATCCAGAGCTGCTGAAGCAGAAGTTGCAGTCATACAAGATCTCTCCCGGAGGGATAAACCAGGTAGGTCAGATTCTGCCCTGCTTCCTCAGTAATGAGGCATCAGGCAGTTCCTCTCAGTTTCATTTAATGTTCTTGCAGCAATGCTGTGTACTACTTGTCAGGCTCCACACCACCAGACATCCTTTCTTCTAGGTGAATTAAGCTAAAGCCTTGACTTTTCTGGTTTAGAGTCCTTGGAAATTCTAGTTCTGTCTGCTAGGCTGCATTTTTATTTTTCTTGGTAATAAAAGAAGCTGGAAAGCTTTTTTTCTCTCGCTTTGTTTTACTATCTCAATTGAGGACATTAAAAAAAAATTTAGAGGAATGCATTGAAGCTTATTAATGAAGCTGAAAATTAAAGACATCTTATTTCATTTTGGAAAATTGTTTTCTATGCTGCATGTAGGTTAGAGCAGGAGATAATGTAATGTGTGCTGGCTAAATGTTCTTGTAAGCCTTAGTCGTTGCTATGTTAAATCTCCCCTTCTAATGATAGTTCATTAAGTCTAACAGTTTGTCAAAATGAGTTGTCTTGCAAACAATTTAGATTAAAAAAAATTCTCAAATGTAAAACCAAATATTTAAGAATATATTTTTTAGTAAATATTCTTTTTTTAAAAAAATATTGTGACATTACAAGGATTACTGTCTATAGTATGCCTTTGAGTTGACTTAGATTTTGAAGGAGTTCAAGAGGAACTTCTGCTTTCTTAGTTTAGGAAGAACAATATTTATTTTAGAGCTGGAACATCTAAGTCATTGTATATCCTTAAATAATTATTTTTACTTGTAGAAAATAATTACTCTAGAGAACTCCACTGTTCCTACTGTATCCAGAGTTTAGATTGAGTTAATTTAGTTAAGATCTTAGTTTTTCAGTACTCTGGACAAGACAGTGCTCAAGGTGCAGTTGGGGGATGCAAAGAAGAATCAGATATAAATCCTCCTGTAGAACCAGAGTTTGGAGGAAAACATTTGCCAAGTGTTATGGGAGAGGCACAGTCATCCCCCACCCCCCACCCCCCATTCTATGGGGGATATGGAGAATATATTCCAAGACCCCCCAGTGGATGTCTGAAACTGCAGATAGTATCAAACCCTACAGTAAGTACTGTTTCTTCATATACATACATAACTACAATAAAGATTAATTTATAAACTAGGCACAGTAGGAGATTAACAGTAATATATAATAATACAATAGGACAGCTATAACAGTATACTGTAATGAAAGTTATGTGAATGTGGTCTTTCTTTCACAATATCTTATTCTATACTCACCTTTCTTGTGATGATGTGAGGTGCTAAAATGCCTACCTGATGAGATGGAGTGAAGCTAGTACATAGGTATAGCTTTAGGCTACTATTGACCTTCTGACTATACATCAGAAGGAGGATCATCTGCTTTGGGTGATCCTGGGTCATTAACCCATGACAGTGTTGATGGTTGGAGAAATGTAATACTTTTGTAGCATGGTTGACTACAGTAACTGAAACCGTAGATAATGAGGGGTACTAGTATACATATAGAATATCTTAGGTCTTCTGAAGATAGGTGAGTATAACCAGCAGGGGAGACCATGGAACACTCTCTACAAGAGATTATCTTTGAATTAAGCTTTGAAGGGGGATCGGGAATTAGGAAGAGAGAATGCATAAATAAAAGGTACTAAATGTATAAGATTATTAGGATTTCAGGTCTAAGATAATGGTGGCACCATTGATGTCCTATCTAAAAGTTCATTGCCAGATTCAAAGTTATGAAGAGTGACACATTTTCTTATAGGAGTCTTATTGTTTTAGCTTTTATATGTATATCATTGATCCATTTTGAGTTATTTTTTTAATGTGGTGTGATAGGAGGGTCCAACCTTATTCATTTTCATGTGAATATTCAGTTTTCTCAGCATCATTCATTGAAAAGACTGTTTCCCCATTGTGATGGTCTTGCACCCTTCAAAACTCATTTGGACATAGATATATGGGTTCATTTATGGACTCTCAATTTTACTGCATTGGTCTCTATATCTTATCTTTTTTGCCAATAACATACTTCTTTTTTAATAACTGTAGCATTGTAGTAAGTTTTGAAATCAGAAAATGTGAATTGCCAAATTTGTTCTTTTCTTCAATATTATTTTGACTATTTAGAAACCCTTGCAATTCCATATGAATTTGAGTATTGACTTTCCAATTTTTGCAAAAAAGAAAAAAACTGCTGGAACTTTCATAGGGATTGCATTGAATCTCTAGATTGCTTTGGGTAGTTAGTATTGATATCTTAACAATGTTATCTTTCAATTCATGAACAAGGGTTTTTTTCCCTCCGATTTATTTAGGTCTTTAATTCTTTTTAGCAATATATATATTTTTTAGTTTTTGCATACATATTTTCATCTCCTGGGCTAAATTTATTCCTTGGTATTTTATTCTTTTGAATGCTGTTGTAAAAGAATCATTTTCTTAATGTCTTTTTCTGATTGTTTACTAGTAGTGTTAGAATACAACTGATTTGTGTTCTTCTTGTATCCTGCAACTTTGCCGAATTCATTTATTTATTAAGTCTGATAGTTTTTTAATGGATTTTTAAAGGATTTTTTATATATAAGACCATTTCATCTCTGAATATAGTTTTAATTTTTCATTTTCATTTGGTCGTCTTTTCTTTTTTGCCTAATTGCTAGAACTTTTAATACAATGTCGAGTAGCAGCAGTGAAAGCATGTATCCCTGTCTTGTTCTTGACTTTAGGGGCAAGGTTTTTACTCTTTATCTGTGTGTTTGCTATTACCTGCAGGTTTTCATATATGCCCTTTTATATGTTAAGAAGTTTCCTTCTTTTTCCAGTTTATGTGTGTGCTATAATCATGAAAGTGTGTTGGATGTTGCCAGATGCTTTTTTAGCACCAATTGACATGATCATTGGGTTTTGTTCTTTATTCTGTTAATATGGTACATTACATTGATTAATATGTGCTGAATCACCTTGGCATTACTGGGATAAATTCCACTTGGTCACGGCTTATCGTCCTTTATTGTGCTGCTGGATTTGGTTTGCTAGTATTTTTGTTGAGGATTTTTGTATCCTCATAAGGGATATTGGTCTATAATGAAGTTTCCAACCATTATTATACAACTATATGCTTCTACTTTCAATTCTTTCATGTATTGAAAGCAATTCTTTTTTGCTTCATGTGTTTTATGTCTCTTTTTCAGTGTATTTGTGTTAATTGTTACATCTTGATGGATTGACTCTTTTATTAGTATATAATGTCCTTTTTGTCTCTTGTAATAACTTTCGACTGAAAAGCAGCTTTACCTATTGTTAGTATAGCCACCCAGCTCTCTTTTGGTTATGTTTTCATGAATATCTTTTTTCATCCTTTCACTTTCAACCTATTTTATCCTTTGAATCTAAAGTGAATCTCTTGCAGAGCATATAGTTTGTGTATTTTTATTCATTTTTTCCAATATTTGAGATTGGAGATTTTCATCTATTTACAAATAAAATAATTACTAGTAAAAAAGGTTCGCTTTTGTCATTTTGCTCTTTGTTTTCTACGTGTCACATTTCTTTTATTCCTTAGTTCTTCCATGACTGCCAACTTTTGTATTTTTTTTATAGTGTACTTTTTTGATTCTCTTCTCATTTCATTTTCTGTATATTTTTAATTATTTTTTTAGTAGTTACACTGGGGATTCCAATTAACCTATTATACTTATAACAACACCAATGTAACATCTATAATATACGAAAACTCTGCTTCTTTATAGCTCTTTCTCCCTTTTTGTTGTCACAGATTGCATCTTTATACATTATATATACACCCATTAATGTGATTAATAATTATGTATGCATTTGTTTTTCAAATCATATTGGAAGAAAAAGAGAAGCATTACGTACCAAAAAGACTGACTTATATACCTATGTATTTACCAATGTTCTTTATTTTTGTATGGCATTGAACTACTTTCTAGTGACCTTTCATTTCTGCCTGAAGGAGTCTCTTCAGCATTTCTTGTAGGACAGGTCTATGAGCAAAAAATTACCTCAGCTTTTGTCTATCTGGGAATGTCTTAATTATGTCTTCACTTTTGATAGTTTTGTCACACATAGGAATCTTGGTTGACAGTTATATTTTTTTCAGCAAAATGTCATCTCACTGCATTCTGGCCTTATGGTTACTACTAAACAAAATTAGCTGTTAATCTATTGAGTGTCTCTGTATGTGACTAGTGGTTTGTCTGGCTGCTCTCAAGATTCTCTGTCTTTGGATTTTGCTGATTGTTTATTATGTGTTTCAATGTGGATCTTTCTGTGTTTATCTTTCTTGGATTTTGTTGAGCTACTTGGATGTGTGTCTTATATCAAATTTGAGGCATTTTCAGCTATTTTCTTCAACTATTCTTTTTTACTCCTTTCTGTCTCTGTTCCATCTGAGTGTCCCATTATGTATCTGTTGGTACACTTGACGGTGTTTCACATGTCTCTTTGGCTGTGTTCATTTTTCTTCATTCTTTACTCTTTCTTCTCTTCAAACTGGATAATCTCAATTGACCTACTTCAAATTTGCTTGCTTTTTTTTTTTTTTTTTTTACCTGCTGAAACGGTCTTTTTCATTTTCTTTTTTGGTTATACTTTTCAGTGGCAGAATTTCTGTCTGGTTCCCTTTTATACTTTCATTCTCTTTATTGCTATTTACAACTATTAGTTCTTCTGGTTTCCTTTAGCTTTTTATCTGTATTTTCTTATATAGCTTTTTGACAATATTTAACAAAGTTGATTTAAAGTCCTTGTTTAGTAAGTCCAATGTCTCTGCTTCCTTGGGGACAGTCTGTATTAATCTCTCCTATAACTGGGCCCTACTTTCTAGTTTCTTTCTATGCTTTACAATATCTTCTAGAAAACTGGATATTTTGAATATTTCAAATTGCTAACTCTGGAAGTCTGATTCTATTTGTATGCCCGGTCTGTGCTGTTCAGTGTAGTAGCCACTAGTGACATGTGATGACTTTTTAGTACTAGAAAATGTGGCTGGTCCAAGTTGAGATGTGCTGATGGCAGTGATATGTTGGTAAACCAGCTTTCTGGGGGGTAATAAAAACCCTGATTTATGTCATTTTCTGATTTCTCTGATGTAAATACTCCTACCTTGGTCAATTCAAACTACCAATGTGATGTTACAAATCTTGACTGGAAAAGGATAGGCACAGTCAATTCTCACAAGCCAGTTTGAGTGCTCCAGCACAGCACTTGAGAGTGTAAAAGGTTTTTGTATAAAAAGTTTTTTATACAAAGAAATAATATAAAAAAGAACATTGTAAAATATCTCAGTAATGATATTTTTATATTGATTATATGTTGAAATAATAACATTGATTTAAATGAGGTGTATTGAAATTAATTTTATGGTCATTTTTACCGTTTTAATTATGCTATAGAAAATGAAAAATTACAAATGTCACATATTTTTATTGGCGTACACTGCTGTAAATAGTTACTTTAGACAATTGCATATTAGAATGATTAGGTTCCATTTCTACATCATATTTTAATGTTTGCTTCTAGCATACATTTGTGTTTGACCTTTTATAACCAATACATGCTTTTACGTGTTGAGCCATAAATGAGTAGAAGGCTACTAATTTTTCAAATTTTTTGATTGAAATGATACATAATTTATTTTTGCATTGAAAATCATTTACAAAGGAAGGAAATGTGTTTCAGAATTTTGACTCACTATAACCATTAATGATTATTTTAAAAGCAAATCTAATTGGTGCATCCAAGAAACTTAATAATGATATTAAAACCAGAAAGTATGAAAAAAAAAAAAGTATGCTCTGTATCCTCTCATTTTCATAATCCAAAAATTCTCAAGAGGTTAGTGGATATATTAAATCTAAAACTGGTAAAATCCTTTTAATGAAGAAATCTTTCAGTGGACAGTTTAAAAGACTTCAAAGTAACACTATGTCAAGATTTTATGGCAAAGATAAATCTCAGTGACTCCTTACTCAGTGTTCATATAAATCTGAACTGCCTAAAAATCCTATGATTTTCTTAGGTAAGAGTACTTATTAATAGATGATGGTATTCAGTCTGTCCATTACTTTATGAACAGTAACTGCTTTTAAAAGCAGCTTTTCTGTCTATCTCCAGTAGCATCTCTTCTGATTTATGAGAACAGTACTTTGATTGCTACACTTAGCTTGCCTTTCTTAGTATTGTAGTCGAAAATGTGTACATTATTCTTGGTTCTTGGTAAATCTTAGAACTGCATTTAAGAAAAGATGGGAAGCTGAGCATTAGAGTTGATGCCAGGAGGATGTGGTTGTATTTTTGGCTTTATCACAAATTGCTATATATATCTTTTCTTTTTTATAGGCTAATGATATATAGTCATTTGAAGATTGTTTAATATTGTTCAAGGTGGTTCAAAGAGAAATCACTTTGAAAGTAAAATAATATATGCCATAATAAAGTTTACTTTTATTAAAATGGAAAACTAGTCTTTCTTATAAGAAAATTTAGTATTTTGTTTATAGATATATATCTTTCTATAATTACTGTATTACTTACTCATTACATGAGAAATTATTGATCTCTATAGCAGAATTTCAGTAACACAGTACTGTCACTTGTACTTATAATAAAATTGAGCCTGTAGACGTAAAAATATTCTCCTAGCTTAGTTCTATTTCATGAACTCCCAGAGCTTCCCTTCTCCCCTTTGTTTTGGGGAAGCAAACTTAAAGTATCCAGAAAATTAAATAACTGACCTTATTTCATAAGGCAAGTGTTTCAGATTCTTAGCTTAGTTTTAGCCATTTCAGACTTCCTGGTAGAGTTTACAATCAATTTACAATGTATTTCTTGTTAGACAAAGTTTCTATTTCTAAATTTATATATATCAGGTATAAAGTATTTGATGTGTGTGTGTGTGTGGGCGCGCGCGTCCATCTGTGTCCGCTCGTCCTCTAACCCTGGGAAAAACCCTGAAGTGACAGATTTTGTTTTGCTTCTGTTTCCAATAACATATTTGATGCATCTTTTTTTCCTGAGATCTTTGAAAATAACTGTGAAATTAGTATATTTTTAAATAATGATTTTGAACTTGCTTGCTTTTATACTAGGCAAAAAGTAGCATACTTGCAGTACAGTTATATTAAGTAAACCATGGAAATGAGGTTTGGCAATACTTTTTCCCATATCTCTAAGCAGACTTTACCCATATACTGTCATTTGTCCTCTTTCCTATTCTGTCTCTTTCCCTCTGTCCCCCATTCCAGGTTCACTTAGTTGTTGATGTTTCCTAAAAGCTTAAATCCAAATGCTGGTATTAATCAGCCTGAGCAATTCAGTATTTTGGGTGGAAGTTTAAATTGCTTCTCAAGAATCCTTTTTTTAGTACCTACTTTTAATGATTCAGAACCTTTATCATATATAGTAAGTTAAATGATGAAAAAATTTCAATAGTAGAGTCTTTATATTGTAATAAAAATATGATTACCAAATTGGGTATTATACACTTTCCA
This sequence comes from Rousettus aegyptiacus, assembly GCF_014176215.1. Classification (NCBI taxonomy): domain Eukaryota; kingdom Metazoa; phylum Chordata; class Mammalia; order Chiroptera; family Pteropodidae; genus Rousettus; species Rousettus aegyptiacus. The sequence continues at coordinate 110,821,967 of NW_023416284.1, forward strand.
GAAAGGTTCACTTGTATTTAGTATTTGATTTGTAAGAATATTTCAGGACTTGAGTTGTGGCATAATACATTTTCCTACTAGAGAGGTCCACAGGTTTAATCAGATTCTCCAAGGCTTCTATCTCAAAAGCATCTCAAAAATTTCCATAAGCATTCCTTTTTAAAAATTGTTTGCCTGTATACATGAAGAGCATAATTAAAGAGCTTATAATTACCTCATTTCCTGTTTGCCCCGAGAATATTCACCGGTGGCGCTTGCGGCTGCAGCATTTACCCCAAGATAGCTCACGGATTACAGTCTTAACCTTACCCCCAAAGACTGCCTCAAAATATTTTGCTTTTATTATTATTTTCACATCTCTCTAGTATATCAATAGTCTTTGGAAACAAATCACGTCATTCTATTTATAGTATTCTGTTTTTAGTGGTAGTACTTCCACCTAAAAAATATAGTAATTCTCGATCACTGAAAATGTCAAAGCTTAGAAAACATAGCATTCCTACACATGATGTTAAATTAACACTGGCAGCAAACTGCACTTTTTTTTTTTTAACAAGAAAAGGGTTAAGTAAAATAACAAGAATAGTATCTGATACATAGTAAGGATATAAGATATGTGTTGTCATGGTCATTAGTATTATTCACCTTCTTCCTCTCCTTGCAAAAACAAACAAGGAAGCAAAAAATCAACTTGTACTGTGTCACAGATCTAGTTATCTGTGGTGAAGATTTGTGTGCAGGATATTCATTGGGGAATGCTCTCAGGATCAGTACCTGTTGGAGAGTGAAAGAGGAAAGATTGGACAGGAAGAGACTTACTTGTTCTTAGGCTGATCCCACGGGGAGTGCTGAAGCTGGGAAGACCCTGAAGAGTTGTCCCTAACTGGAGCAAGAGGTCTTGGCCTTATACCCTTGCACTAACCAGTCAGTGGATCAGGCTACTTCCAGGAAGGGACCATCACATTGAGCAAGATGGATTTCTTCAGCTGAGGGGGACTTCTGCTGCAAGCTGTCAGTCATCAACAGTCTCTGACCCTGGAGAAATGTGTGCCCTTGTTCTGAGGAAGGGGGACGTAGACAGCATACCACAGAGTCCACCGTACAGTGCCTCAAAGAAGAGCGAATGGGACTCTAGATTCCCAAGCCAGAACTCTGGTACATAATCAAGTCTCCTTCCTATCTGTTTTTGAATCTGTCCCTTATTTCTTTTCCTTATCTTCCATAACTCAGTATGTAATAGATTAATTTAATTCCCAATTCCACAATCCATTTTTCCCCTAAAAGTCTTTTGTGCTAATGCCAAAGTAATTTTCTAATATACTTTTATTTTTTGCCCATTCCACAACATTTTGCTATCAGTTTTGTTTTGTTTGTTTTTTGCCTTTTTTTGCACATGTAATTCTCAGTGTCTAGATTGTCCATACCCTTTTATCTTGATAATTCTTATTATGATTTGACTTAGTTATGGCTTCTCCCTGGAAGCTCTTATTGAGCACTTTTCCTCCGGTTTCCCTCTAGTAACATGTGGTTTTGTGTATTAGATTACTAATCATTTGTTTTATAGTGATTTTTTTTTTGTCTACCCACCCCTGCCCCCAACCTCTAGACTGTGATTGTGGCCTTATTCTCCCTAAGGGCATAAATGTTATCTTTAATCTCTATAAATCCAATCTCTAACCACAGTGCCTGGAGTTCATTACAGTTTAGTGAATATAGGCTCAATGAATGGAGTGACTGAATGAATAGCAGACTCAATCAGTTCATAGTTAGAAAGCTTAACTGAGAGGTGTTGGCGGAGGCTGCTCTGTGTTTGCATATATTATGTATAAAACTAAATATAGCAAAGGCAGATTTCAACATTTGGATACAAGTTAATTTGATAGAGTTTTTTCATTCTCTTCTCCAAAGTGTTTTCAGATATGATTCAGGAAACCTAGAGAAACCTATTAAGCCCTTTTATTTATTTTTTAAATTAAATTTATTGGGGGTAAATTGGTTAATCAAATTATGTTTCAGGCATACAATTCTATAATACATTCTTTGTGTATTTCATTGTTGCTCACACCCAAAGTCTAGTCTCCTTCCATTACCATATATTTGACCCCCTTTCCTCTCTTCATCCTCCTCCTTACCCACTTCTTATCTAGTAACCACCATACTTTTGTCTGTGTCATGAGTTTGTTTTGTTTCTGTTTTATGTCCCACATGTGAGTGAAATCATATGGTTCTTGTCCTTTTCTGTCTGATTTCACTCATCCCGATACTCTCAGGATCTATCTATGTTGTCACAGATGGCAATATTCCATCATTTTTTATGGCCAAGTAATCTATTGTATATATGTACCACATCTTTGTCCAATCATCCATCAAAGGACACTTAGGCTGCTTCAATGTATTGGCTATTGTGAATAATGCTGCAATGAACATATAGTACATATAAACAAATAAGTGTTTTCAATTTTTGGGGGGGGCAGATACTCAGAAGAGGGATTGCTGGGTCATATAGTAGCTCTTTTCTTAATTTTTTTGAGGAACCTTCATACCGTTATAGAGGCTACACCAGTTTACATTCTCACTAGCAGTGTGCAAGGGTTCCCTTCTCTCTACCATCCTTTCTAACACTTGCTATTTCTTGTCTTATTGATAACAGCCATTCTGACGGGTGTAAGGTAGTATCTCATTGTGGTTTTGATTGCATTACTTTTATAGCTAATGAAGTTGAGCACCTTTTTATACACCTGATGGCCATCTCTATGCCTTCTTGAGAAAAGTGTTCAGGTCCTCTGCCCATTTTTTAATTGCATTGTTTGATTTTTGTTGTTGTTGAGTTGTATGAGTTCTTTATATATTTGGATATTAGCCCCTTATTGGAGGTATTATTTGCAAATATCTCCTCACATTTGGTTGCCTTTTTGTTTTGTTGGGTTTCTTTTGCTGTGCAGAAGCTTTTTAGTTTGATATAGTCCCATTCATTTCTTTTTACTTTTATTTCCCTTACCTTTGGGGTCAAGTTCACCAAATTCCCTCTAAGGCCAAGGTCCACAAGTTTAGTGCCTATGTTTTCTTCTATGCATTTTATTGTTTCAGGTTTCATATTCAAGTCTGCAATCCATTTTTAGGTAATTTTTGTGTATAGCGTCAGCAGTCTAGTTTCATTCTTTTACATATGACTTTCCAATTTCCAGCACCATTTATTGAAAAGGCTTTCCTTTCTCCATTGTATGTTTGTAGTTCCTCTGTTTAAAATTAGTTGCCCATTTATGTGTGGGTTTATTTCTGGGCTCTCAATTCTGTTCCATTGATCTGAGTCTGCTTTTTTCCTGCCAATATCATACAGTTTTGATTATTGTTAGCATTGTAGTATAATTTGAAGTCAGGGAGTGTAATACCTTCAGCTTTGTTCTTTTTTTCCTCAGTATTGCTTTGGCTATTTGGGTTTTTATTAGATCCATGCACATTTGAGGATTTTTTTATTCTTGAAAAGTGTCATTGGGATTTTGATGAGGATTGCATTAAATCTATATATCGCTTTAGATAATAAGGTCATTTTAACTATGTTGATTCTTCTAGTCCATGAACATGGACTCTCCATTTCTTAGTGTCTTCTTCAATGTCTTGTAGTTTTAAGGTTCTCTACTTCCTGTGTTAAGTTTATTTCTAGATATTTTATCCATTTTGTTACAATAGTTTTTATTTTTATTTTTTTCTGATATTGTTAGCATATAGGAGTGCAACAGATTTTTATACTCTGCAATTCTGCTATATTTGTTTATTGTTGTTAATAATCTTTGTCAGAGTCGTTAGAGTTTTAGAATCATGTCATCTGCACATAGTGACAGTGTTTCCCAGTTTGGATGCCTTCTATTTCTTTCCATTGCCCAATTGCTCTGGCTAGGACTTCCAGTACTGTGGGCATCCTTGTCTTGTTCTTAATCTTAGAGGAAAGACTTTCAGTTTTTCACCATTGACTATATTAGCCGAGGGTTTTTCATATATGGACTTTATTATGTTAAGGTACTTTCCTTCTATAACCATTTTACTGAGGGTTTTAATCATAAGTGGATGTTGTAGCTTTTCAAATGCTTTTTCTACATCTATCCATATGATTGCATAATTTTTATCTTGTTTTTTAATGTGTTATATCATTGATTTGCATATGTTGAACCATCATTGCATCCCCACTTGATGATATAATATCTTTTTAATGTATTGTTGAATTTGATTTGCTAGTATTTAGTCGAGGATTTTTACATCTATGTTCATCAGAGATATTGGCCTATAATTTTTTTCGTATTGTGTTAGCCTGGTTTTGGTATCAGGGTAATGTTAGCCTTGTACAATGAGTTAAATATTTCTTCTTCAATTTTTTAGAAGAGTTTGAGAAGAATAGGTATTAACTCTTCTTTGAATGTTTGGTAGAATTCACCAATGAAGCCATCTGGTCCCAGACTTTGTTTTTTGGGAGGTTTTTGATTGCCATTGCAATTTTTTTATTGTTGATCAGTCTTTTTAGGTTTTCCAATTTTTCATGGTTCAGTCTAAGAAGGTTACATATTTCTAAGAATTTGTCTATTTCTTCTAGGTTATTGAATTTGGTGTCATATAGCCTTTCATAGTTTTTTTATAACCCTTTATATTTCTGTGGTGTCCATTATAACTTCTCTTTCATTTGATTTTATTTGAGTCTTTTGTCTTTTTTCCTTAGTGAGTCTAGCCAGAGGTTTGTCAATTTTATTTGTCTCTTCAAAGAACCGGGTCTTTGTTTCATTAATTTTTCTTTTGTCATTTTGTTCTCTCTTTTGTTTCATTCTACTCTAATTTTTTATTATTTCCTTTCTTCTGATGTTTGGCTTCATTTCTTTTTCAAGTTCTTTAAGGTGAAGCATGAAATTGAGATTTTTATTTCTTGTGGCCTGTACTGCTATAAACATCCTTCTTAGTACCACTTTTGCTGCATCCCTCAAATTTTTATGCTGTATTATCATTTCGTTTGTGTATCTTTTGATTCCTTCTTTTATTTCTTCTTTGACCTAATAGTCGTTTAGTAGCATGTTGTTTAACCTCCATATATTTGTGGTTTTTCTAGATTTTTTCTTGTAGTTAATTTCTAGTATCATACTGTTGTGGTCAGAAAATATTCTTGGTATAGTTATAGTGTTCTTCCATTTATTGAGATTAGTTTTGTGCACCAACAGATGGTCTGTCCTTGAGAATGTGCTGTGTGAACTTGAGAAAAATGTATATTCTGTCATTTTGGAATGTAAAACTCTATAAATATCGATTACGTCCATTTGGTTTAACATATCATTTAAGGCCGATATTTCCTTATTGATTTTCTGTTCGAATGATCTATCCATTGCTGTCAATGGGGTATTTAAGTCCTCCTTACTATGATTGTATTTTTGTCACTTTCCTCTTTAGGTCTGTTAGTGTTTTATATATTTTGGTTGCTCCCAGGCTGGATGCATGTAAACTGAAAAGTGTTATGTCTTCTTGATTAATTATCCCCTTTATAAAATGTCCATTTTGTCTTGTTAATTTTTTTATCTTGTAATGTATTTTGTCTGATATAAGCAGAGCTACACCTACTTTTCTCGGAATGCTTGTAGTATCATCTTCCATCCTTTTACTTTGTCCTCATAGCTGAGATAGGTCTCCTGAAGGCAACATATAGTTGGGTCTTGTTCTTTTAATCCATCCCACTACTCTGTGCCTTTTAATTGGTGATCTCAGGCCATTTACATTTAGGGAGATTATTGAAATATGAGGACTTACTACAGCCATTTTATTTTTTGTTTTCTGGCTGCTCCATATTTAATGGTTTCTTTTCTCTGGTGGTGTTGATTTTTTTTCCATTTCCTCTTTTTGTTACGTGTCTCAGTTCTAGATTTTTGTTTTGTGGTAACCATTAGTTTTATGCACAAAAAAAGTTGCATACATAGAATAATCCCTTTTCTTCTGATTGCTTATCTCCATTCATCTCTGCAAGTTCAGTCCTTTCTCCTGCTCTCCTTTTGATTCTGTTTTACAATTTATCCTTTTTTAAATGCTGTGTATGTTTTCAAATTGCAGGAGCTGTAGTCTTTAAAAATACTTTTACCACCTTTAACCTTTATAATTGTTTGATACCCTATTATGAAGAAAGTTGCAATTTCCTGTTTCTCTCTTCGTCATCTTGCAGTTTTGTATCCTTTGTCTTTTTTATTTCTGGTAGAAGAGCTCCTTTCAACATTTCTTATAATGCAGGTCTTGGGGTAAATTTCCTCAAAAGCTTATCTGGAAAAGCCTTTATTTCTCCATATCTGAAGGATAACTTGCTGGATATGTTATTCTTAGCTGGTAATTTCTTTCTTTCAATATATTTGAATATTTGATTACATTCACTCCTAACTTGTAAGGTTTTACTGAAAAATCTAATGATAATCTAATGTTTGCAGTCTTCCCTAGCTGCCTTGAGACTTTTGTCATTAATTTTTGATAGTTTTAATATATTGTGTCTTAGATAAGGTCTTCTGCACTGAGATAATTAGATGTTCTGTTAGTTTCTTGGATTTGAAGATCCAGCTCTTTCCATAGGTTTTGAAAGTTCTCATCGATTATCTGTTTGAATAGTCTCTCTGTTCCCGTTTCCATCTCTTCTTATTATGGTATACCAATTATTCTTACATTGTTCTTTCGAATTGAGTCAAAGTTCTCATAGAGGTCTTTCATTTTTTTAAATTCTCAATTCTCCCTCTTCCACCTGAATTCTTTCTATTTTCAAGATCACTAATTCTATCTGGTCTGCTCTGTTTCCTAAGCTCTTTAATTCATTCTTCATCTCGGGTTTTGAGTTCTTCAGCTGTAGAATTTGTTTAGTCCTTTGCAGCTTCAATATCTTTGGTAAAGTACTCCTTTCGTTCATTGATTTTATTCCTGAGCTCATTGAAATAGCTGAGTTTTCTTGTATCTCCTTGAGTTTTTTAGAATTGCAATCTGGAATTCTCTGTCATTTAAGTCTCTTCTATGTCTTAGAATTTGTTTTTGGAAGATTATTTGTTTATTTGTGGTACTTGATGGATTATTTCTCTGCTTGAGCATTTGAGGAATTGAAATCATTTTTGAGCAGTCTTTTTGATGACTTAGCAGGTTGATAGAGGTCTTTGTTTTCCATTAGATGGTGCTATAGTGCAAGTTTTTGTTTTCTCTTACCTGTACTGTGAGGACTTAGAGTCTTGGTGGGGCTATGTTGCCTCAACTGTGGAAAATGCCCCATATTCTTTGAGGAGGTGGGTGTCCCCTCTGTGACCAGCTAACCTTGGTCTTAGGGCACCACCCCCGTGGAGGGATGTGGTGGGCTATGGGGTTCCAGACCCATCAGTTCCTGGCGCTGCTTCCCTGTAACCAGAAGTTGCCAACCACTATATGAAGTGTCTCAGTTTCGTACATTGGATCCACTGTGATGTATGGGGAAGGGGGTGGGGTGGGAAGGTTGAGTATTCAGCTTTTGTTTTTCCACTGGGTTTAGCGCAGTGGGACACTGGGTACCGAAACTCAGGCTGGAATGTTGCTTTTGGCACTTCAGTCCTTCATGGGCTGTGAGATAGGGCTGTAACCTAATACGTCAACAGCTACCTTGTCAGCTAGAGTCCCCCCCCCCCCAACCCCCACCGCAAGGGGAGGGTGGCGGGGGGGGGTAGGTTCACACCTTTGTAGTATCAAGCCCTTTTACAGCCTTATGAAGGAATTAAATTAGTATTCCCTATCTCCCTGTGGTGCTACATACAAAAAAAAAAAAAAAGTAAAGCAACTAACTGCAAAGATTCCGTAAAAGTGTTCTAAGACTGAACTAGAAATAAGTTGTATTGGTGAAGAAAGACATTTTTTACTCAATAAACATTTACTGAGAATTCAACATGTCCCTGAGTTTTCAGTATGTTCAAATCTGGAAGTAGAAAGATGATTAAGAAACAGCTTTTTTTCTAGTGGAGGAAAAAGGTATAAATTAATAAAATGTGATAACTGCTTTAATGCAAATATATTCTAAGTGCTAATAGTAGATTCAGAGGAGAATGATTTGCTGAAGGAGAGGTGTGACATTAGTGTCATGTAGGAAGTGACATTTGAATTGGATTTGAAAGTGGAATGGGAGTTTCCCCAGTCGAGGGAAGTGAGGCTTATAGCACAGACGCAACAGCATTCATTGAACATCAACAAATAATTGGGTGCTGACTGTATTCCAGTTATGGTACAAGGCACTGGGAATACAGTGATGGCCAAGACTAATAAGATCCCTATTTTCATGAAGCTGCTATTCCAGGGGGGAAGACAGACAAGTGCAGTGAGAGAAGACTATGTCAAGGGAACAGAATGAGACCTGGGGGAGGCAAGCCTGTTTAGGTAAGGTGGTCAGGGAGTGTGTTGAGGAACCCTAGTCATGAGAGATATATGAAAACAGGTTCTAGGATAAATTAGTTGAGAAGTGCCACCTCAAAAAGTCCTGCTATTAAGAAACTGGGATAATTCTGTATTAAACCAAACCAAACAGTCCATTAGAGGAGAAAAGCCACCAAGTCATCACTAGGATTTTGTGAGCTAAAGAGACTGTGGGAGCAGCTGGACTAGAGTAAAAGGGACCCCTGTGGCCAGGTGGGGCAGGAAGGGGGCCCTAAGAGGGAGACCATGGCCTGACGAGGACAGCCTTTTGAACTATCCACAGCTGGAAGCCAGCAATGTCAGAATTAGATTTAGATTTTAGAAAAGTTACTATTTTGGCAGTTTAGAAGCTTGTAGAATAAGGCAAAATAAATCTAGAAGGTTTGCAATCAAAAAAAGAATGATGAGGGCCTGAACAATGAAAAGGAAAAGGTAGGTTTTAAAGACATTTGGAGGTAGAATCGATTCAGTAAGGTAACTTTATAGACAATGAAGAGTCAAAAAAATTATTGGGTATAACGTTCGAAACTCATGAAAGTTTATTTTCAAGAGAGGGAAATTTGCCAATAAATGAAGGTCACAGGAGAGTTGTAAGACAGCACAGACTAAACTATGATTAGTGTATTAGAAACAGAAGTAATGTTTTAAAGTGTTCCAGACTCTGCATCTCTTTCACGCTTTCTCCCATCTTTGAAATAAAGGAAGGTTAGAAATGAAGTGGAAAAAAATCAGCATGGCCTACTTTTGAAAGGTTTTGCTTTTTAGGAAGAAACAAGACAAGCTTATTATCACTTTTAAATAAGACTGAATATGACCTTGAATTAGAGACAGATTAAACTGCGTGTCTAATTATTAAATGCAGCATACCTAGCTGAACAACACTACTCACCAAAGCCAAGAACCAGCAGGTGGCTACAGTCAGCTGCCAGATAATCATCTGGACCTCACTGGCAGGCACCGGAGCAAAAGGCAGAGAGGAATTTTACAGATGGCAGGGAATATTGGAGAGATTAGGAAGAGAGAAGGAAATGTGACCCGAAGTTATAAAATGTCATCTACATTTTTATTTTATATGTTTGTAAATATAGCATTCCCCATCAAGATATTGTATCACCCAGTTTCATCAGCTGACAATGATCCATCCCCAATCAAATGAGGAAAATATCACTTTGTTTGCTCTTTGTTCTTCCACTGCAAAGATATCTTGGTTAGCCACTTTCTTAGAATTCACAACTAAACTGTTATTTGCCTTGAGGATGGAATAGCAGGTAAGTGTAATTAATGCTTTAACCAAACTTAACAAATACAAATACGATGAATGTTTTTCTTATAAAAATGTCAAAGTTCTGTTTTAAAAAACCAGATCTAATATTCTCCTTGGTGGAATTTAGTCAGCTAATAAGGAATAATTAAAAATAGGGAGAAAAAAGTTAAAGAATATCTGTACTCTTAATTTCTCTTAGCCTTTTGATTACAAGATTAGAACAGTAAACGAATTATTACACTTGACATTTTGTACTTTAGTCTGGAAGTACTGGCATTCAAAACTAAAAGTCAAATTGCCATTTGAGCAATATTCTTAGATCTTCATAGAAATTTTTTTCTTTAAATAATAAGCTTGTGTTTTCCAATATTCCTTTATCTCATATGGTTGTTCAAATTGCTTGATTGTATTTTTCTAAAACAGAATTAGGAAACTTCTAGCCTAGGCATCAGAATTAGCATTTGATTTGGGTTTCTCCCGGACACATATTCTTTTGGTATTGATGCTGTATACTAGAGGAAGTCGTGGTGTGCTCGCTCTGGCCCTTCCTGAATGGAGCATGAAAACCAGAGAGTTTGTATCATTGCTCAGTGAAACATCTTTTGTGAGATGTGAGTTACACGTCAGTGTTTACAGGCCATGTGGATAGCAAGTTGTGGACTCCATTTCATTAACCCTAGTTCTCTGGCTTTGCACATTTTTTTTTTTAACCTAATTCTTTCATCTTCCTGCTTGTTTCTTTTCTTCTGTTTACATTTCTTCCTCTCAATGAGTTTTCACCTCTGTGTAGTATTTGTTTCCTGCACTCATTTCTGACCTTTACTTGAACTCCAGCCTCAGGGAACTATCCCTTTAAGGTCAAGGGCAAATTGTAGGATGCAAGTCTGGCCGTTCACAACTTGTGTGAACAAAACAAACATTGTCAGAACTGTTGCCTGACATCTTCATTCTGGCTTCTCCACAGAAGTATTTTTCTTTTAAAAATTTTAATGTTATATTCAACATATTTTAACATAAAATACATATAACCAAGCACATTATGAACTAACTCTCTGCACGTTCTACCCCTCACCCCCACCCCAGCATATTTTAAACAACGGTTAGGAAGGTAAGTTCAAAATTAACACATTGTGTAAACTATTACTACATCTAGTATTTTTTTATTCTTGAGAAAACATCAAAGAAAAATCTCAGTTTCAAAGGAAAATATACCACTTTTTGTTAAACCCTAATCGTTTTCGGGTTCACAATAGTCTGGCTATACATATTCAAGCCTATCTGTCCTTAGCCCTGGGACATGGACTCCTATATAGCACTTTAAAAAAAGGTTACTTGAATTATGATTAAATAAAAATTTTAATTCTAAATGAGACCACCTATTCCTGAGACACTAAAATTCAGAAAATAAGGATGACTCAGTGATCATAACCATCATGCATTTCAACCATCACTGCAGAACCATCTCTATGCAACCTTACTAGGTCAACAGTGAGCACTGTAAGCATTTCTACATTAGCACACAAGTGGTTCACTTTGGGAAAAGCAGTCTTTCTAGAGGTATGTAAAACATATTGTAGAAAATTTAGCTTTTGTCCCAAATTCTATTTCACAGACTCTCCCTCAGGCATCTGTCCTTCTTGGATCTTAGTGTTTCTTTGCCATGTGTCTGTTTTTGCTCCTGTTTCACAAACTGAATTTTAGTATTTTGCTCCTCCCTCAATTCTCCCTTCCTTTCCTTTAATTTTTAGGTTTGCATTTACTGCCTTGGTGCCATTCATCGCATTAACAAATTGCACCAGCATCATCCTCAAAATAGTATAGTATTTGCCAGTGTTTATATTAGAAAAATCTAAGAAAATAGAGTACAGAAGAACTCTCGAGTTATACTCCATAAACAAATGGTACAACATCAGAATCATTTGTGAAAATTCTTAAGTCAGCAGAAAGGTGTGCATCCACGATGTTGGTGACACTGAGAGGTCACCATATCGTGGGTGCGCTCATATCTTGACTATTGTAAACTGTGCTGCCATGAACATAGGGATGCACAGATCTTTACAAATTATTGTTTTGGTTTTCTTTGGATAAATACCCAGAAGTGCAATTGCTGGGTCAAAATGTATATCTATTTTCAATTTTTTAAGGAACCTCCAGACTGTTCAACATAGTGGCTGTACCAGTTTGCAGTCCCAGCAACAGTGTATGAGGGTTCCTTTTCTCCACATTCTCATCAGCACTTGTTGTTCTTTGATTTATTGATGACAGCCATTCTGACAGGTGTGAGGTGATATCTCATTGTGGTTTTACTTTGCATTTCTCTGATGATTGATGACCTTGAGCATCTTTTCATGTCTATGGGCCATCTGTATTTCCTCTTTGGAGAAATATCTATTGTATATATCTTTATTAGTTGGATTTTTTGAGTAATTTTGCACATTTTTTAATTTTAAAACACGTAATTTATATTCCCCTAAAGGAAAATAGACTCAAGTTGCATAAGATTTTTACATTTTTAATTCTTTCAGCAGTAAATGATCCTCACCAGACACCTGTTTTTAAGAGGATATATTTCTTCATCTCTGAAATGAAGATAATATCTACCTTCAAAACCTAATCACCTCGAAGCAGTTCTTTTTTTGGATTTCTCTTATTAGTTCTTTTATTGTCCCAATATCTCCATTCTTGGTATTCTCTTCTCTTCCCTAGGCCTAAATTTATCTGTCAAAATAGTTTTACTAGCCAGTGAAAAATACTCTATTTTCCTTTTTTTCCACCATACCTTTAGATAAGTGCAGAAGCTTTATCCACTTAAATATGCTGTGACATGATCAGTAAAGTTGTTTAATTTCATGGGCTTGCAGGAAATTTCAAATAAAAATTCTTCCTAGGCAGGTAAAGCCTAAAGAGGAAAAATTATTTTTGATGAGGAAGAACCTCCTCTGGGAGTGGAACAGAGGGATTGTTTTTTTTTGTCGTTGTTAAATTTAAATTTTGGATTGAACCTAAAATTTCAAGATACATAAATCTGTTTTTCTCACATTCTATGGCCTATATATCAATTTTCCTTAATAACTTTTTCACATATGTATATATCACTCAACTAGATATTTTTATTAATGTTTCTTATAAGTATTTCTTTATAGCATGTTTCCCAATTATACAGATTAAGTGGTATGTATATAGTGTTACGTATTTACTCTGCAAGGAAGATACTTAAATTTATTACATATATATAAAACAAGAAATATATATATATAAGTTGTTAGATTTATTGTTTTGTTTTGTTTTTGTATAAAAGGAACTTACACCACACAATAGAGCTCTTTACTTATTTCTGTGAATTTATTTCCTTTCAGATATTTTATCATATCATTTGAACTTTGTCATGTCGTAACTTCTCTAAAATTGTAATTCACTGATATTCATATATTGGTATCATTGACATTTGCCAACAATCAATTACAAGTTTATCTCAACACAATTTGAATTTTCATGGGTAAAAACATTGGTGAATATAAGCTCAGAATGTTAGAATTACTTGGAAAATTTTGTGTCTTTTTCTATTTTTTAAAATTTATAGTAATACATTTTATATTGATTTTATTTTTGCTCTAATAATTTAAGAAAGGTGGACAGGTCTAATAAGCAGATGGGCAAGATCCTGGTGCTGTGATTGGTTGGCATTTACAAGGTCTTTCAAACAGATTTAATTACAAGGTGACCTGAAATTCAGAAATGTAATCTATAAGACAATCGGAAAAACAATTCTTTTAAGCACACTCTTGTCAGTATTGTGTGATGCCCATTCTGCAACTGTAATTTGTTTGTATATCTGTCAGAAGATGTAAGCTATATTCAGTAATGAAGAAAGCAAGAATTTGAGACTTTGTATACATTTCTACTTGTCATAGGAAGGTGAGCCTTTTGAAAAGGGGTAGAAATTAACATTTCTCCAGAATTATAGTCCCTTTCATTTGAGGCTGTCTCTCAGTTCCACCATTTTACTGTGTTTGAGAAACTGGTGGGGGAGGTGATGAAAGTGCAAATTTCAACTGGCATTGCACTCTGCTGACAAGAATTGGAGTTTACATCCTCTGAAGAGATTACATGAAGTAGAATTGGAAAGCAAATTGTATTTACAAAAGATAGGATGATGTTCCTAATAGGTGTTCTGAATTGACTATTCACTCTCATATTCTGCTGAGCTTTACTAGAAATAACTTCATTTCAAAAAAGGGACAAATTTGATTGAAGGTAAAAAGCATTCCCTCTCCACAGATACTCATCCAAAAGGGTTTACATTGAATTTTCTTGATGGGCACACAGCTGTATTTTATGCTGTATTTGTATAAACTGGTAATGCGGAAAATAAAAATCTAAATAGTATACTAGATTGCTTCATGCACCAACCATTTAGATTATCAGATTTATATCTACAATTTTAGAAGAGATGTTGCCATATGATGTTCTGACAATAACTGTCAAAGTCATAATACTAGGATCTATTTTCATCTTGTTGTCAAGGTAAAGTTATTGAAATTCACAGTTGGTGGGTCAGAAAGATCACATACTATCTCTTGTCATCTGTGGTTTAATGCTGACCTAAACAGCTACTGTATAATGTCAAAATTATCACAGCGTCCAGGCTGCAACGTGCTATATGATTTAATGCAGTTCCTGTCTGGAATGAAGATAGCAACCATGAGCTACAGTGGTTTAGGAGATACTTAATTTCTAATTTTTCTTTATCTTTTTCTCTTTCATTTTAGATTTTAGATTTAGTAAAAGGATCACATTACCAAGTAGCCTGTCAGAAGTACTTTGAGATGACACATAACGTAAGTAAAATTTTAAACTTCATTGCCTAATTTTTCATCTTTTGTTACTATTTCATTTAGGGTTTTTAGTAGCAGCAATAGAAACCACTCCAGCTATTTTCGGCAAAAAGAGATTTATTATACTGTACTAGGTAGCTTATAAAATTTATGGAAGGGCCAGAACATTAAGCTTAGATGCTCCAGAACCAGGAATATTGTTACTAGGAAAAGCTACATCATGAGAAAACCTTACTTTACTACAGCTGCCACCTACCACTCCACATCAAGGGATGCGACCAAGGGTCAGTAAACTTTTTCTGTAAAGTGCCAGATTTTAAAAGTTTTAGGTGTTATTGTCACATGATCTTTGTCACAACTGCTCAGCTCTGCTGTTATAGTACAAAAGCAGCCATAGACAGTATGTAAATGAACAGGCATGGCTGTGGTATTGTGGAACTTCATTTACAAAAACAGAGGGCTGGATTTGACACATAGGCTTTAGTTAGCCAACCTCTGGAGTAGATCTAGAATTTTTGCAATAGCTGCCGAGAAGAACCTAAGGCTTTGCTGCCTCCCCTGCAAAAAATCTGATCCTTTTACTTGCTGCCACCTCGTGCTACTCTAATCTACTGCCCAAGTCTTGTCTTGTATTTATCCGCAGGGCAGAACATAGGTTACATAGTGGACCCTTGACTGAAAAGGAGTCAGGGAAATTTGTTTGGCTTTTATCTTGCTAGCCTCCTTACTGCAAGAAGGCCTGCTATCATAGATTCTGAAAGTTGTAAAACAATGGTCACAGCTCCCCGACCCCCCCAAATGAAGCTAGCTGAGATTAATACCAGCGAGTATGATAGGAACTATGGTGTACTGAAGAGTTCATACTGTTAGGCATTCACATTGACAAGTTTTAAGACCCTGTGCAGGTCACTAACACATCTGCAGGTCACATCCAGCCCACCAATCCCCAGTTTGCAACCACTTTCCTGATCATGGCTTCCTAACGTAGGACAGACATTCAAAAATGGACTTGGAGGGCCATGCACCTCTTGAAACATTCATTCTATGAAAACATATGTGCAATTTTTGGAGTCTGTGGTGTTCAGGTTTCAAGGGGATCCACAGGCCCCCCTAAAAGATATTGCAGTTATTGAATTCATTATCAGCTACCATGCTATGCTAAGTTTTATAATCATTTTTATATTTTTTAATTTTCATGAAATTTTTTTATTGTGGTTTTGTAAGTGCAGGATTTCTTGATGAAATATTTCTTAGGAAAAAACATTCTATAATATTACAAATAATGAAAATAATATCACCCAACATCTATAGAATACTTAATGCATGCCAGGCACAGTACAAAGTACTTTGGACATGTTCACTCTTTTGACATACACTACAGTACTACAACTAGGTACTATTTTTATCCCATTTATAAATAAAACTTAGAGAAGCTGAGCAACCTGTGTATAGTCATACTGCTTATAAGGGTTGGAACTTGGATTTGAACAAGGATGTTGAGTAACTCATCTAAATCTTATGAACCTAACCATGACTGTGCTGTTCTATAGTATCTGGTCCCGAACTTGTAATAACTCTTGAGGTCATTAGCATTTTCCTTTCTAGATTCATGATCCAGCCTTCGTAGTTTACATTAAAAAAACAAACAAAAACCAAGGCCTAGTGTTTCTATGTGACTTGCCCAGGATACCATAACTGATTAATGGGAGATCTGTAGGTAGAATCCTGGTGGGCCTAGTCCTCTATTATACCTAAATGTTAAAAATATTATTCTTATTTAAAAAAAAAAACAAAAACAGAATAATTTAGAGACTTGCAGTCAAGATGGCTAAGTAGGTCAATGCTATTAATCCCCTCCTCCCACAATCACATCAAAATTAAACAAACTATAGAGCAACCATCACCAAGAACCACCTGAATACTAGTTGAATAGAAGTCTTATAAGGATATAGAAGCCACGTCAAGACTGGTAGCAGGGGCAGCGACATGGAAAGGGCAGGTCCACACCCATGGTATGGTGATTAAAAATCAGGAAGGATATCCTGGCTGCAGAGGTTTACTCTGTGGAACAAGGGGGTCTCAGCCTCACACTGGTCTTCCCAGCCTGGGGTTCCAGGGACAGGAAGAGGAGCCCTTATAACATCTGGCTGTGAACACCAGCTGGGATTGCATTCCAGTGAGACTCAGGTGCTGCAGGGCTTAAAGGGCCCACAGACTCACTCGCTCTAGGCTCCTGCTCAGAGGCAGCAGCTTGAAAGCACCAGGGACACAGAGGGAAGAACTAAATTGACTAGCTTTTCAGTAAAGGCTGGAGGGCAGAGGTCAGGACAGCTCTCTCTGGAGATATTCCTTTTTGAGTCTTTTCCTCAACCATCCAGTGTGGCACCAAATCTGAGCTCTCCAGTAACCTGGCTGACACTGTTCACCCCACCAACTTGTGCACCTGGCTGAACCTCTTCCAGTGGCTTCCCCACACAAGCAGCCTGCCTCAGCTCATGCTGTGGACTTTCCTAAAATCTCTCGAAGGTCCACAAAATGAAAACAAGCAGCACTCAGCACAAGTGTGACCAGTCTGAACCTGCGCCATTACTCACATCAGGTAGCCTCAAGCCTGGCATAATAAGTGGCCAGTCTTAGCTTGGAATGTAGCCTCCACTAAATGGCCACAAACCTGGCACAAGTAGCCCATCAAAGGTTCCCAAGCCCAGCACAAGAGACAGCCAGCCTCAGTTTCCAGAATACCCTTTCCCAGGCACCTCCAAGCCCAGCACAAGTGGCAACAAACTGCAGATCACTCCGTACCTCCAACAGGACAGTCTCAAGCTTAATACAAGCAGTGGCTGACCTTGACCTTCACCAAAGCCCTTCCTAGGAGGCTCCAGAACCGACACACCTGAAAGGCAGACTCAGCAAGTAATAAAGTCCTGCTAAAGTGGCACTCTCTCCTTGGCATCAGCTCCTGTACAACAGCTCATCCATTGCAGTCGCAGGCAGCTAACATGGGTCAGTCACACCTACTGAAGTGCCAATAGCAATCAAGGTTCAAATACATCAGGAGGGCATACACAACCCACACAAGGTACACCCATGGAGCACCTAGCTCAGGTGATTAGGGAGAATGCCACTGGGTCCCACAGGACACTTATAAGTCCACTCTGCCAAGACTGGGAGATGTAGCAGATGTACCTAATATGTAGAAACAACCACAGTCAGCCAAAATGAGGAGATGAAGGAACAGGTCCCAAATGAAAAGAGAGGACAAAACTTTAGAAAAAGAACTAAACAAAATGGAGATTAACAATCTCCTTGACGCAGAGTTCAAAACATTGGTTATAATTAGGATGTTCATTGAACTTAAGAATAGAGAATTCAGTGGGAATTTCAACAAAAATAGAAAACATAAAAGTGGAGATTGAAAGCAAAACAAAACAAACAATAAAAACACTCAGAAATGAAGACTGCATTAGAGGGAACCAACAGCAGATAAAGCAGAAAACTGAATCAGTGATCTGGAAGGGAAGGTAACAGAAAACTCCCAAACAGCAAAAAGAATCAAAATAAATGAGGATAGTTTAAGAGACCTTTAGGACGTCAAGGGTATCAACATTAGCATCATAGGGGTACCAGAAGAAAGCAAAGTATCAAAAAGCTGTTTGAAGATATAATAACCAAAAATTTTCCCAATCTGGCAAACAAAATAGACATACAAGTCTAGGGTCCCAAACAAGATGAACCCAAAAAGGTATAGCCAAGATATATCATAATTCAAAGGCCAAAGTTTAAAGACAGGATTTAAAAAGTAGCAAGAGGAAAGCAATTAGTTATTTACAAGGGAGCTCTCATAAGACTCAACTGATTTTTCAACAAACTTTGCAGGCCAGAGAGATTGGCATGAAGTATTCAAAATGAATGAAAGTTAAAGACCTACAAACAAGAATGTCTTACCCAGCAAGGCTGTCATTTAGAATTAAAGGAGAGATAGTTTCCCAGACAAGAAGAAGCTAAAGGAGTTCATCACCACCAAACCAGTATTATAAGAAATGTTTAAAAAGATCAGAAATATATATAAGAAAGGAAAATTCTCACTGAAAAAGGCAAACATTTAGTAAAAACAGTGGATCAACTAACTATAAAGCTAGTATAAAGGATAATAGGCAAAAGTAGGAAGATTATGTGTAATTACAACAATAAATTAAAGGATGCACACAAACACAAAGTAAAAAATGACCACATCAATGAGTAAAAATTATAGTGATTATAAAATGTGTTCAAACTTAATGGTATGAAAGTAGAAATAAATTACAAGAAGAAAACTGAAAAACATAAATGTGGGGGCTAAATAAAATCCTGCTAAATAATAAATGGTTTAACAATGAAATCAAAGGATACCTTGAGACAAATGAAAATGAAAACATAGTGTCCCCAAATCTTTATGGGATACAGCTGAAACAGTTCCAAGAGAGAAATTTATAGCAATAGAGCCCTACATCAAGAAAAATGAAAAGTCTCAAACAATCTAACCTTATACATAAAGGAACTAGAAAAAGAATGAATAAAGCCCAAAATTAGTAGAGGAAGGAAATAGGATCAGAGCAAAAATAAAGGTCAATGAAACCAAGAGCTGGTTCTATGAAAAGGTAAATAAAACTGATAACCCATTAGTCACACTCATCAAGAAAGAAGAGTACCAAATAAAATTGGAAATGAAAAAGAAGTGACAATGGACACCACAGGAATACAAAGAATTATTTTTATACCAATAATTGGACAGCCTGGAAGAAGTGGATAAACTCCTAGAAACATACAATCTTCCAGGATTGAATCAGGAAGAAACAAAAGAAACAAGACCTAAATAGACCAATAACTACTAAAAATTTGACCAGTAATGCAAAAAAAAAAAAAAAAAGAAAAGAAAGAAAGAAAGAAAGAAAAAAGAAAGAAAGAAAGAAAAAGAAAAAAAACTGATTCAGATAGCTTGACATGTGAATTTTACCAAATAGAGAAGAATTGGACGTCTCTTTCTCAAACTAATATTAAAAAAAAAAAAAAATTGAAGAGGAGGGGAGGCTGGCAGTACACTGATACCAAAACCAGACAAAGACACTATGAAAAGACAGACACTTTTAAAAAGGAAAATTATAGGTCAGAATCATATAGCAGTAGATGTAGAGAAAGCATTTGATGAAACCAACATTCATTTATGATAAAAACTCTCAGCAAAGTGGGAATAGAGGAAACTTACCTTTCAACATAATAAAGGCCATATATGACAAACCCACAGCTAACATACTTAGCAGTGAAAAGCTGAAAGCTTTTTCCTTAAGATCGGGAACAAAAAAAGGACATCCACTTTTATTCAACATAGTATTGGAAGCTCTGACCACAACAGTCAGACAAGAAAAAGATATAAAAGGCATCCAAATTGGAAAGGAAGAGGTAAAACTGTCATTTTCAGATGAATTGATGCTATTTATAGAGAACCCTAAAGATTGCACCAAAAAACGATGAGAACTAATAAATGAATTTAGTAAAGTAGCAGGATACAAAATTAATGTTCAGAAATCAGTTGTATTTTTAATCCCCAATAACAACTATCAGAAAGAGAAATTAAGAAAATCCCATTTATAGTTTAATTACAAAGAGTAAAATACCTAGGGATAAATTTAATCAAGGAGGTGAAAGACCTGTACTTGGAAAACTTGAAGACATTAAAGAAATTGAAGAAAATACAAATAAATGGAAGGATATACAATGCTAATAGATAGGAAGAATTAACATAATTTAAAACAATTTACTGATTCAATACAACCCTATCAAAATACCAATGGAATTTTTCACAGAACAAGAACAAATAATCTTAAAATTTATATGCTCCACAAAAGACCCCAAATAGTTACAGCAATCTTGAGAACGAACGACAAAGTTGGAGGTATTATGCTACTTGATATCAAACTATACTATAAGGTTATAGTAATCAAAACAGCATGGTACTGGCATAAAAATGTAAAGATTAGTGGAACAGAATAGAGAGCCCAGAAATAAATTCATGCGTATGGTCAATTAATCTATGACAAAGGAGGCAAGAATAAACAGTGAGATAAAGACAATAAATGATGTTGAGAAAACTGAACAGAAACATACAATTGAAAAAGACTAGACCAATTTCTTGCACTATATACTAGAATAAACTCAAAATTAAAGACTTAAATGTAAGACCTGAAATCATAAAACTCCTACAAGAAAACATAGCAATATTTTTTTTGGATATGTGTTTTCGGGCAAGGGAAACAAAAAAAAATAAATGAGACTACATCAAACTGAAATGTTTTTGCACAATAATGGAAATCATCAACAAAACGAAAAGACAAGCTACTGAATGGGAGAAGATATTTGCAAGTGATACATTCGATAAGGGGTTATTATTCAAAATACATAAGGAACTCATACAACTTAATACCTGATCTGATTAAAAAATTGAAAGAGTACACAAATAGACATTTCTCCATAAAAGACATCTACATGACCATTAGATATATGAAAAGATGCTCAACATCACTGATCATCTGGGAAATGCAAATTAAAACCACAAAGATATCACCTCGAACTGGTCAGAATGGCTGTTATCAATAAATCAACAAGTGTTGACCAGGATGTGAAAAGGGAACCCTAGTGTTCTGTTGGTGGGATTCTAAATTGGTACAATCACTATGAAAAATAATATGGATATTTCTCAAAAATTTTTAAAAAGAACTACCATATGACCGAGCAATCCCCTTTTGTCTATCTATCCAAAGAAACCCCAAACACCAATTTAAAAAGATGTATACGCCCCACCCTTATATTCATTGCAGTGTTATTTACAATAGCCAAGATATGGAAGAAACCTGTGTCCATGGGTAGATAATTGGATAGTGAAGAGGTGGTACATATATACAATGGAATATTACTAGCCCATAAGAAGAATGAAATCTTACCATTTCCACATGGATGGATCTAGAGGGTATTATGCTAAGTGAAATAAGACAGAAAGACAAATACCATATTCCACTTATATGTGGAATTTAAAAGAATAAAACAGAAAACTCATAGATGAAGAGAACAAACTGATAATTGCCAAATGGGAGGGGGGTTGGGATGTGGGTAAAAAAGGTGAAAGGACTAAAAAGTACAAATTGGCAGTTACAAAATAGTTACATGATGTAAAGTACAGAATAGGGAATATAGTCAACGTTGTAATAACTATGTATGGTGTGTACTAGACTTACCAGGGTGATCACTTCATAGGTTATATAAATATCTAATCACTGTGAAATTAATATAATGTATGACAACTATAATTGAAAAATGAAAATAAATTATCATTAATCAGAATAGGAATCTGACCAGATAAGCCACATGTTTGATACTTTCAACGCTAGTTTCACATGAATCTCCCTTGAAGACTGCATTCTTTAATTTTCTTGCTCAGCCTGAGAATTTTAATTTTGTATATGTCCTTAATTATTTGTGGACCCTTTTAATTAAGAGGCCTCAGAACTTTCACAAATTGATGTCTGTTATTCAGCCTCTTTTTAAAAAAAAATGTGACATATCCATTAAGAAGTAAGCATTTTTTAGTTCTCCAATCTTCTTTTGTAGTATCTCCTATTGATTATTCCTACAAGAGTATTACTACTATTGCCAATTTTTAAAACTTGCCTTAGATTAATAGACATCGAAAAGACATGTGTCTCAATCCTCCTAAACCACATATAAATCAATGAAGTAAAAAGGCTATTTGTGTTCACTGGATGTCTCATTATAGATTTTTAGTTGTGGATATCTCAACTTATTATTTTTTCTAATTTAAAAACAATCTGTTTTTATTGTTAGGTTTCTGCCATCCTCTCTCTCCCACCCCAAGAAAAAACACTATGTTTATTTTCCTGAGGCCTCTATGATCAAACTCACTTTAATGAAAGTTCTGAAAATGAACCAGTTAATTGATACCATTTACAGCAGCACTGTGATAGTTCCATATGGCTTTTTTGGTAATACCAGCTGCCTCATTATAAGCTGTCATTGCAAAAACCTCTTGATTAAAACCCAAACATCCCATAGGTAAAACAATATTGCTTCCATTTCTTCAAAGTCTACATTTGCTGTGGCAGAAATATGAGACCTATGTTCCTGTGAAGGTCAAATTGTATGCAAAATGCGTTGATTCCAAGCAAATATTCGAGATAGGTTCATTCAGTAGATGTTAAAAGCTGGCCTGTTTGAAACCTGTTTTCCTCAGTATTTTTAGGGAGCAATGTTTCATACTGTAGTGTTTTTTCTTTCAGCATACTCCACATGTAAATGGCAACACTAGGCCTTGTATAATCTCTGAATTTTAATTGAAAAAAATATCTTTAGAAATTGACCTTTTTAACTGAGTGCTTCTGGATACTTATTTTTCAAATAGCTGAGCATAATTTTTTTTCCACCATAGAAATCTCTACAGAAATCTTGTTCGAACCTATCACATATTTCCCTGCAGTTTTTAATAGGACATACCAAATACAATTAAGCTTTTTATCATTAACTCAAGGTCATTATTATGAATATCAATTAGAATACTGGGCTAGAAGCCATGATCATCTAAACTACTTTAGTAGCTTCCTAACTCATTCCCCAGTATCTACAACATATGTACCATTCCAATTCTTTCCCTCCATATAGCTGCTAGAGTGATCTTGAAATAGAAGAATCTAACCATTTCAGTAATCTGCTTTAAAACAAACAAACAAAAAAACAACCTTAAAATTCTTCACGATCCCTCTTAAGATAAAATCCAAAATTTATAATGTACTCTGTGGAGTCCACTACCCGGTCCCCAACTGTACTAATCTTGTTTCAGATCCTTTATAATTCTTTGGGAATTCCAAGCTAATATGGCAGAGTGAAAATGCATTATAGAATTTCCATCTCCCAATACTTAACAAAATGTACAAAACAAAAAATCATCAGCCACTAAGAAAAATATCATGAATAGCAACCAAACAAGAACAAAGGCAAAGAAAAGAACAATATTCGCAACAGGCAAAATTGTGAAAATTCTGTCTCCAAATCTAGAATGAAGGAAACAGTGTTCTTATCTTTTTCTTTTTAATGAAGAATAAAGGAAACAGTTACTGATTCCTAAGCAGAAATACGCGGAATGGGGCTCCCTTTCTCTGTTTTTTTTTGTAATTCAAAGTAAAATCTATTTTTCTCTTTGGTTTATGCTCTTTCCCTTCCCAAAAGAAACTGTTTGTTTTCCTGAGCAAAATTAAAAGAAACTGAATGGCAACCATTTATAGTCCTCAATGTCATGGATAGGTTTTGTGACTTTAAGCAAAATAATGTATAAGTTTAAGCAAAACCATTTTACCATAGACTAATTGATATGAATAAGATTAGGTTCCTATGACAATCTCATCAATGTTATAATGAAGCAACTTGTTGCAGGACCTGCTGTATACTTCCTTCAGCCAAAAATAAAAGTGAAAGAAACACTCAAAAAACAAAGGAGCTATACTAGAAGAAAATACAATCCAGTAAATAGAAGGAAACTCTTCATAATTTTATGATGCTCTTGAGCAACTTACTAGACCATAAGTTCAGTAAAATGAGTTAAGAAAAGGAAATTGTATACCTAAGAGAAAAAAGCATAACATCACTTAGGCTCTCATTTCAAGACCTTTGGCACTGTTTTAGTTGGTTAGTAAGAAAATTAAAATGGGGATTCATTAAAAAAAAAAAGTACATTCCTTAAACATATTTTAAATTTAAAACATTTAAATGTTATTTATTTGCTAATCTTTTGATGTAAGGGCAAAGTGTTTTTTATTTGAATATAGTTTTGAGATTTGAATTCAATTCCATTTTTTTTCATAAACTATACTAATACATCACCAATTTCTAGTTTGGGATTCTTTAAAGTGAAAAAAAGAACTTAAAGATACATGCAAAGCAACATAATCTTTCCTCCTATCTTTGGGGAATTTAACCTTTTTTTTTTAAGTAACTTGCCTTTCTTGAATCTTTACAAAGCATTTTAGCTTTCATAGAACCAACAACTCTGTTTTTACAGTCATATTTCTTGGGCTGTCTCCATAACATCCCTATCACAGAGCCACTGTTATCTCCATTTCATTGATGAGAAAACTGAGGCTTATAAAAATGACCATATTTCTCTTTGTCCACACTGAAGTTTAATAATTAAGTTTAATCCAGAGAGTCATCTTTTCTGGATAAATGTATTAAAAACTTTAACAACTTGAAGCAAGATGTAGAAAATCCCCAATATGTAAATTATAGCACGTAGTGCTAGATTCTTTTTGCATGAAATAACACCAGTTTTTTATAACCTTGATAGTAGGAAAGTTTAACTCTAGGAAGCATGTTTATAATGATATGATAGTACATTTATTTAACTTTGTATTAAACCTCTTAAAACAAATTTTAGAGCAACTAAGTGATTAAGTCAATGGCCTGAATTCTAATTCAGACAAAACCAATTGCTAGTTCTGTGACTTTGCATAAACCATGAAATCTCTTTAGGCCTAGCCTTTCCATGTAGGAAGTTCAACTTAAAGGATCCCCAAGGTCTTTCCAATATAATGTTTTGATTTATAAAACATAAATCTTTCTGATTGAAATGTGCTAGGCAATAAACTTACTTTTCATGAAACAATTGGTAAAAAGCAAACTTTATATTCAATCTCCCAGTTTTTAATGAATAGGATGAAAATAAGAAATTCACAAATGACTTCATTGTTAATAAAAATTATAGATGTAACATAAAACATCCAGGAAATGTTTTGAAATTGAGTAGCAAAGTAGCAGATAAAAAATTTGTTCTTAGTGACCTGGGTAATAACTCTTAAATCATTCTGTATACTATCAATCTGCTGTACTCCAAAGTTATTGTAAAATTATTGGCACAACCTATATCAACAACTGACTGAAGAGAATCAGAGAATCCTGGGGATACTTAAGTTTTACCAGATAAGACCTTGTTTCTATTTATTGGCCCACTTGTTAAGAGGGTTCATTCTGGACTATGACGTAAAATCCTTTAAACCTCTGCTAATCCATTTTAATCTACCATAAGATTATACATAGCTCTAATCACATCACATCCCTTCTTAAGAATTTTTAGTGACTCCCTGTTGCCTACAGAATTAGGTCTAGACTACTTACTTTGGTTTTCAAGGCTCTCTAAGGTCTGGCTCCAGCCTGCCTTTTCAACCTCATTTCCTGTTATTCCCCTTTATGTGCCTTTCTCACCAGGCCATCTGAACTACCTGCTTTCCTGGGACCCGTCCTCTTTACCTTACTCATGTGGTCCTGCTGCTTGTATTGCCCTTACCTCATTATCTCAGCTTTTACTCTTTCTGTTTTTCCAGACTCAACTCTTACAGCACTTCCCTCACAAAGCCTTCCTTGATCTCCCCAGCCAGGATTTCTCTCTAATGTGGAGTATAATAAGCCTTTACCTGTGACCCTTATCACTTCTTCATTCTTGATAGAGGTTTTTAAGTATAAGACTTAACTAGGCTAGAAATTTCTTTAGAGTTAGTCTTAGTCAAATGCATTTTTGTATACTGAAAAACTACTAGCTCATAACATGCCCTATATATATTGTCTTCAATTAATATGTGAAAAATATGACTGGCATACACTGGTTAGTTCTGGGTCCAACTCACCAAATATTAGCTATCTACTGTGTGCAAGTTACTTCAGTACAAAGAATAAAACATAAAAATGTTGATAATTATAAGACAGATGACCAAAAGAAGTATCATGGCTTTTCAGTTTATAAAAAAATATAAAGTGAAAATACAATACCCCCTAACAAAAAACAACAAACTACTCAAGCAAAATTGTATTCTTGTCATCAGCTCCAACTGCAGAAGGCAGAGAGGGTAAGGATTTGAGAAAAGAAATGGCATAAAACTATGAACCTGGTCATGTTTGCATTAAGCCACGTGAAAATTATGGAAAGATTATCTATTCAAAGGGACACCAGAAAAATCCCAAGATTGGAATGAAGAAATTAAAATATGTTGCTTTTTCAGAATTTGTGTTATACTAAATGAGATTACCTCTGTGAGACTTATACGTTTTAATATATGAGTGATACTGGGAACCAGTATTAAAACAGCGTCTGTGTTTATATCCATTCCCTGTGATTCTGGAATGTTTAAAGGGCTTTCCTTTTTTAACAGCAAGTATTTATCGACTGACGATAATGTCAGGCATTTTGCTTGGAAGTGCCTTTGAGCTGTCTACGATGTTGAGTAGGACTTGCATATGGAACTAGCTGGATAGGGAACTGGAGCTAAGTGCAGACAGAGGTTTGGCTGGAAACAAACACAAAAGTCACTAATGTTTAGGTGGTAGTTGAAGCTTCCTCTAAATGAAATGTAAGTAGTGGATTGAGTGTTATGAATGAGCACTGCCAGGATCCATGTTTCAGGTAATTAATAGATTTTGAATGAGGTCAGGGACAGTTTTCAAAGCCCTTTCGTTTATACTGTTGCTATGTAT
The DNA here is from genome assembly GCF_014176215.1 of Rousettus aegyptiacus. Lineage (NCBI taxonomy): Eukaryota > Metazoa > Chordata > Mammalia > Chiroptera > Pteropodidae > Rousettus > Rousettus aegyptiacus. The sequence goes on from NW_023416284.1 coordinate 110,849,039, forward strand.
TAATGCAATATATATTCGCTTCTCTGTACAGGTGGATGATTGTGGCTTTTCTTTGAGTCATCCTAATCAATTCTTTATCGAGAGCCAAAGGATTCTAAATGGTGGTAAAGATATCAAGAAGGAATCCATCCTACCAGAAACTCCTCAACTCAAACCAAGTGTCCAGAAAACCAAAGGGGCATCATCTGCTCTGGCCTCTCAAAATTCCTCTCTGGAAATGGACATAGAAGGACTAGAGAATTACTTCAGTGAATGATTCTTGGGCAATTAGTGACCCTTTTTCTTCACTAGCTTTCATCTCCTGCTTTTAAGATTTTGCCTTTTTCTTTAACCTTTTTGTCTAACTTCTCCCTTTACTCCACCTCAATTCACCTATGTTCTTAGGAAAATAGGCTTGCAGGTGAAAACCAAAACCTCCACATTTGCTTTGACAAAATGGAAGACTTTCTCTTGAAATCTAAAACTTTAATGATATGATCTAAGTCCTGTTTTAGGAGATAAAACAGCTTTCTAGACTGATTACAGTCCTCCAGAAACAATACAACTGAAAACTTTTATTTAACCCTTGTCACTGTAATTTTGATCCAACCCTTTTCTGGATCATTTTTGTTAATAAATATGGAAATGTATATTAGTGCGTCTGTGTGTAATTGTAAGAATCCTATTATGTCATAACCGATTAAATATTACCTTAATTTTTAAAGTGGTCTTTTGGAATTTCTAACATACTGCCAATCACCAATGAAGATTTTAATTTTTTTTTTCCTTTGAGTTGGCCATTGGTTATTCCACATCAAAAGAACTTTTGCATCCCTGAGTGGCAGCACACTGTACTGAAATGAATTGTGACTCAGGAATTAAGAGACATGGAATTTGTAGAGCCAGTTATAAAGTTAATGAATAGAAGTATTTTGTTATGTAAAATGTTCGTAGTCCTTATCCACTGTCATTTCCCATTCTCTCTGGGGGATGGGTTCATGAAGAATAGACAAGGTTGTAGGGAAAGTCTGACATACCTTATTGCTCTCTCAGCTAACATACCTTATTGCTTCTGTGGTTGCTATGAGTTGCCAAATAGGTTTGATAAATTCATTAACTTCAGTAATGAATATTCTGTTATTTATAGTAACCCTCTCCTTTCAGTGCCAGCAGTGAGATTTCGTAAATGTTGTGGATAATTACAGTCATACTAGATTAATGCCATGCTCTCTTGGCCTGCCTTTGGCATGCAGGCCATGCAGTTTACGTATTGTGGAGCAGGGTCATTTTGGAGGCCCTTATCTAACTGATTTCCTCCCTGTGGTCTCTCCTTAGTCACCAGAAGATTGGAGCTCTAAGAGGAGAGACCCAGGTTGAAACATGACTGAACCTTCCTCACCTATTACCTTGGATTATGTAAAAATATTAGTCTATTTCAGTCCTCTTTTCCTGGTGAGGAAGGGTACTTTTCCTTTATCCTCTTGAATTAGATACTAAATTGAAAAGAGAACGTTATATTCAGAAAACCGGATTGTTAGAAGCACCATATTTTAAATCTGTAGCATTTGAAAAGGATTTAAACAAGATCAGATTGACAGAACCTAAAAATGTCAGCTGATCGGGTTTTTATTTTAGGCTGCTGAGCAAAGATTTCTTGGAATGTTAAGTAATATATAATTTAATGAGATACCATCAGAAGCTTTACTTGTCTTTGTGAATTATTATTACCTAGTTCAGAAAATAGTATTATTCCATTACAAATTACCCCTATAAATCTCTCCCTTCTCAAACCATCTGCTCTTCCTTTTATCATTTGTAGTTCTCAACAGGAATCTGATGATTGCCTACCACTTTATCCATGAACTGCAAAACCACAAGTCTGGGTTTTTTTTTTTTTTTTTTTTATGTTAAGAACAAGTGCTGCATGGGGCTATTTTAACCACAGAATTAAGTCAGCTTTAGAAAGCCAAGCATAGAAATATAGGTCTCTGTTGTATTAAAAAGAAAGGAAATATTAGAAGCAGTCTCACTGCTATAGTTCAATGAGAAATCTTATGACAGGATATTTCATATCTGGCAACATTTTGCAAGGCAATTTTTTTCTAATGCCTCTTGTTCTCCTCCTTTTTGAAGCCTGTGCTCCCACCAGCTGAAAGGAAAGAGCCATGGACAGCACGGTAGATGTGTCTTAGCTGACTATTTTGTCCTGGCACCCCCAAGAATTTGTCATCCTACTTGAATGTTTTACATGTGTCTTGTCAAACTCCAAAATAACACTAGTTTAAATATTAGTTGTATTACAAGTTCAATTTCTTTGTAATAAGATTTGATCTCCTGTCATGTATTATACAGAAGACTATAAATATTTTGTGAAGTCTATAGATTAGAGGATAGGGGTTAGAGGTTTATATAAGAAGACTGAAATTAATGCCTTTCTGGTGTTTTTTGGAGTTGGAAAAAGCAATTTATTTTTCATGCTTCACAGGTCTTGACAATTTTGATTTGTTTTCTTTGAAAACAGACCTGTTTGAATTGGATGATGTAGGAAGAATCCCTAAAAAAAAAAATCAAAAGCCAGCAACCTCTTTTCAAAACAGTAGCCAATGAAAAAGAATATGAGTCTTCCAGGTCTTTTAACTTCTAGGTTGTTATTACCTCTTCAAGGACAGAAGGCTCTATGATTATCAGAGACAAAAGAAGAAACGGCAGTGGAAAGAGACTAGGTTGGAAATTTGTAGCCAGTTGAAGCAATGACCTTGTTAGTGAAGATTCCATTATTTATCTTTCATGTTGTTTCTTCACAATGTTTCTTACTCTCCCTATAGGGTACAAAACTGTTAATTGCAATGTATATAAAAGAACACTAGGAAGATTTTAAGTAAATCTTTTAGGACTGCTTATAACATTATAGAGTCATAAAAGTGAATATAGATTTTGAGTGAGAGGGAGCAAAATAAAGCAATGGAAAGATCTTTAATTCATATGGAATTTTAATAAGCTGAGGGATTTCTTCTTTCTCTAAAAGCATTCAGAGTGTTTTGCTTGTTACACTTTGCTGTCTTACTGATACTCAGGGTCTTTGCAAGCAAACTTCTGTAATTCTTTGCAAAGAAGAAAAGAAAACTTGAGATTTAAGCTTGAAAGGCAAAATGAGACAACTCTCAAAGTCTGGTTTGGTTAGAGTCTACTGTTTGCAAATTTAATCAAGGTCTTACACAGGCATCAGCTTGACATTAAATTTAAGTGCCCATTAAAGTGAAAGTATGACAGCAGTTCTGAATGTGAAGCTCAGTCTGAGGACATCTTTACAGCTGGAAGGGGAAAAAAAGTTGAGAAGCCTCAAACCACTGTGGTAATTAGATCCATTTGTTAACTTCTTTCCTAATGTTGGCAAAGGGAGGGAGAGAGGGTTGACAGAGGCAGGAGAGGTGGGAACTGGAAAGGCAGTCCAGTGCTCCCTTTAGAAATTGTGCATGCAGGGTCCTGTGTTGAAAAATGGCAAATATCCCCTCTGACAAATGAGTAAGATAGGGAAGTTATTTTAAGAACTTTTTTAGTTTTTCTGTTTTCAATGCAGAGACAACCGCAGCGTGCACATTTTGAAAAGGCATAAAGAGTTAGTGTTTCTCACAAGGGTGCCTAACTTACATTCAGGTAATCACTTATTTACCCAAAGCATCTGGCCTTCTTTCCAGTATTGAGCTCTTTTTTGACAGGTAGTATTGCTGAAATGTAAGACTTTTCACCATAATTGGCATTGTAGGCAATTAGGTTTGTGACTATGGATATCTTGTCACCTGTTAGAATAGGAAGTTATCATCTGACCTTTGTGCCAAAAGTGATATGATTTCCTGTTACTGGGTTTGCTTTCTATCCCATAGCTCTTTTTGTCCATTGCTTCATGACATTTTCTTTTTTTCCAAGAATTATCACTGTAGAACCTAATCAAAAGCTAAAGAATATCTCTGTATATAAAGCTTCTATATTTCCTCTGAGCTTTCAATTGCAGTATTGTTTATAAACATTGGTGACGAGGTAGTGAAATAACACTGCTAATAAATGCATGATGGATTTTTTAGTTCAGTCTTGTGTTTCAAGGTATTCATTCACCCTAATAGGATTTTTGATTTTGTTTAGTTTTGCATTGAAAGCGTAGAGAGAAAATAAATTCAGCAAATGATGCATTTTAAGATTCTGTATAATAAGAAATCTAGCCATCTCACACAAATTTTCCTGATGCTCCCCTCCTTTTTTAAAATTCTAGCTTGCACTTGGGTCATAGAGGATACCAAATCATTACTGACTAAAAGGACGTAGTGCTACATTTTTCTCTTTTATTTTCCCTTTCATTACAGAAAATCAAAAATGGTGATTTAATAACTCTCTACCACCCTTAACACTTAGTTCTCTCTGGAGTTCCTGCTTGGTTCTCTTCTCCAAAAACCTCCCTAGGTGATTGCATTCACTTCCATGGTGTTACTTTCCATCTATTTGCAAATAATTCTCAAATCTTTAAGTCCAACTTAGACCTCTTCTCTGTGCACATGCCCACCCATCTAGCTGCCTCTTGGGACTTCTTCATTAGGATGTCACAAGTATCTCTGAAGTGTCCAAAATCAAACTCATTCTTTCTCCCCATTGGTTGGTCATTGTAGAAACTCTGGAGTTAATCTCAACCATTCTCTCACTTTTCGCTTTTTCCACACATCCAGGTCCAATTGATTCTTTTCAAATATCAGCATTTCTAAACCAGTGGATTTCAAATGGGGACAGTTTTCCCAGCAAGAGATATCTGGTAATGTCAGGAGAGAGATTTGGTTGTCATTACTGAAAGGAGGCCTGCTACTAGCACCTAATAGGTAGAGGCAAAGGATGCTGCTAAACAGCCTGTTACCCAAAGTACTGGCCTTCTTTCCATTACTGAGTTTAAGACAGCCCTACGCAACAAATATCTAGCCTAAAATATCAGTGCTAAGGTTAAGAAATCTTAAGTGGTTTTCCATTCTCACTTGCACTGCATTGGCTTATTCTCATCACTTCTAGCTTATATTACCACAGCAATCTTTTAATCTTTACCTATATGATGTAGTCGAACTCTCCATGATTTCCTGTATGAAGACCTCCATGACCTGACCCCTGCTTACCTCTCTAGTCCCATCTGTTGCCATTCACACGCTATTCTGTGATCCCACTGCATGATTTTGCCATTCCAAACAAGCTTGCTTTGCTTGTTCACTATGCTCTCTCATCTCGCTCATGCTTATTACTCTTCCTGCCTGGAATAGCCTTTAATTTCTTGCCCTGCTAACTACTTTTTCTTCCTTAAGGCTCTCGTTAGGTACATGTTCTTTAGGCCTTCTTTGATGAGCCCAGCATAGGTTCATTGTCCTTTTTAGACCATCTAACATGTTTCTATCACAGTACTTATCTTTATAATCATCTACTGACTTTAATGTTCCCTTTCATTGGACTGTAAAGTCCTTGAGGGCAGGAACTCTATCATTTTCATGTTTGAATCCCAAATAATTAGCACTGTCTCTAGTTTTTAGTATGATGTGTGAAATCTTGGGCACTCAGTAAGTGTGTGCAGTGAATGAATGGTTACTTATCCCACAGGAATCTCAAATTCAGAGTTTCCAAAACCTACAAAATAAGGAGTAGAATGGACTTGGGGCCTTGGACCAGGGCTACCTCTTACTGTGTAATCTTGGATAAGTTCTTTAATTTCCCCATGCTTAATTTGCTTCACCTATGAAGTGAGGATAATAATTGCATTTATTTTAAGGGTTTTTCTACTAGAACAGAATATTGTATTAGAATAGTGCTACTAATCTATAGCACTTAGAACACTGCCTGGCTCGTGGCAAAATGTTATTTGATAATCAGCCCTACAAACAAATGTTATGTGTGAGTCCTTCCTGACTGAGGGGCATCCATTCTAAAGAATTCTTACCTGGAGTGATCCTGTTATGCGTACCATACTGTGCTAGGTGTGTGTTTGTGTGTGGAGTTGGCAGGGCAGGAGGGGGGAGCGTTGGGGGAGGGGAACTGGGGAAAGCCATCAGTCAAAGTTTTAGTAAGAGAATCTAATGTCAGTGCAGTCATCATTTGACTGCCTCATCTTTTGACACATTTGTGGACAAGCAGGCTAGCTGGAGGAACACAAACTGCAAAACTGGAGGATTTCCTATATGTGGCATACACTGTGATATGAAAAGTTGTTGAAATGGTGTCACTGAGTACTGCTTGTTCTTTTCAAGGGGAGAACTGAGGTAATCTGAGCTTCACTGTATAGAAAGCATCCTAAAATGTCCTCTGTTAGGGCTGTGATATTTCACTGGGCTTACCTGTGATTCCCAGGGGCAATATGTGCTATCTTGTCTCCAAGCACTTCAAAAGTATTTTAATGCAGATCAACTCAGGTGCCACTATGGCACCTCTGGAAGTGGATAAGAATAGTAATCATCTGCATTTTTCCCCCAAAAGGAAATGACAGAGGTTAAATCCCTTGAGCTGGGTCACAAACTCCCTGATGAAATCAGATGCTGTGACTCTGGCCTGAGCACTTTCTTCTCCATTACTGATTTTCACACTGAGTTGCTGCCTTAGGACCAGTTCCATGGCTGAGCATCCCTAATGCAGGCCCTAACTAGACCAACTCTTTTCTATTGTTTTGGACAAGTTAATTAACCCTCTTGCTTCAATTTCCTCATTTGTAAAATTGGATTAATAATATCACCTACATCTCAGGATTGGTGTAAGATTAAATGAGATAACTTTTCAAATGCTCTGTATGTGGTCTGACACATGGTAAGCTTGAAATAATTGTTAGCTATTATTATATGGAGGTTCTATTAAATTTTGTTTAAAGAAAGTTTGCCCAAAATAAAATCTGAAAATTACAATAACAGAATATTTCTTTTATTCAAGGGAAGAATTATATATTTTAACTTTGCTACACAGAATAAAAATTCCATAACCCTTAGCTCTTCAAATTAAAGCAAACTGCTGACTCTAAAAATTATTAAGAGTTTCTACTATAAGGATTTCTCCTAACTGTGCCATCCTTAGTATCATGGAATAATCTAGAAAAAGTAGAGCTAGAACTGGCAAACAAAATCATGAGAAATTTTCTATGTCATGTCCATCAGCTTCTCAAGAATAGTTAACATAGCATCCTCATGCCTTGGCCAGAGAGCTCTACTTTTATTCTCTTGTCTATTCTGTGGCATCTTCCCTATCATCTCAACCAATGCCCCTCCCGAGACCACAACAACCTCTCTCCTGTAAGAGGTGATCTGAGTTGTTATAGAAATCAGAGAGAAGCTTAGGATTTTTCTCTTTCAGTGTCGCATCCAGGCCTCTGTGCTATTTTGGCAGATGCCCCTTGTCAGTAGTTTCATTAAGAAGCTAGAAACTTTGGGGCACACCACCTTCTTGGTACTTTGCATACCACTTAAATCCTTATACAATGTCCTTAGTAAATGGATCCGTACATCAAAATAAGCACCAGAATTACATGTAACTTGTAAACTCAAATAGCAGGCTGTAAAAAGCACCAAGGTAAAAAGGAATGCATATGGCCTCTAGGTGACTTTATCCTTACTTTAGGAAGAATAGCCTATTTGTGAAAGTGGTATCCATTGGTAGGGTAGTGGTCCCCAACTGTTTGGCACCAGGGACCCGTGCTCCTATGAGCATCTAATGACTGATGAGCTGAGGTGGAGCTGAGGCAGTGAAGCTGGTGCTGTGGAGCGGCTGCAAATACAGATGAAGCTTCACTGGCTGGCCACACTGCTCACCTCCTGCTGTGTGGCCCAGTTCCTATCAGGCCATGGACCGGTACCAGTCCATGGTCCAGGGGTTGGAGACCCCTGGTTTAGGAGAAGAAAGTTAATGAGAAAGGCTATCTATAGATTCCTGCCACTTAAACTGGGAGAATACAGCTCACTCCAAATCCACGTATGCATTTCCTCCTTTTAAGACTATCTAATACACTTTAGAGGTGTCCTAATTCAGCCTCTAACCCAACATAGTAAATTTTTCAGCTTGTGGGTCCTATATTCTTTGTTGCACTACTCAACTCTTATTATAGTACAAAAGCACCTGTGGACAATACATAAACATATGGCTGTGAAGCCTTGCATAGTAAAGACCTTTGTCTCTAATTCAAGAATCTCGTGTTTTCTTTCAGCATGTATAAATTTGTTGTAGCCTAACTTATTAGCTTATGAATAGGATAAAATTTCAGAAACTTCAATTTCTGACGATTCTCTACTAGCATGTCCACTAATGCACCCTTTATTGTTGTCTGATCTGCTGTAAAACCTATCTACTGAGATTTCAATGTCTGTTATTGTATTTTTTGGTTCTAGAATATCCATTTGATTGTTTTTATAACTTCCAGTTCTCTATTAAGATTCTCCATCTAATTACCAATTTAAAAAATAACTTTCATAGTTATTTTAAAGCCCCTGTTTAATTCCAATTTCTGTATTGCCTGTGGGTCTTTCTATTGTTTGATATTTTTCTTGGTTTTTGGTGGTCTCACCTCCAAGTTTGCCATATATATATATATGTCGGTACAGAAAAAAAATGCAGAGATAATTTATTTTCCTTCAGAAATGATTTATATTTGCTTCCGTGAAGCAGGTAGTCAGGCGTATATGACCACAGCCCCACCCAGGAATTAAGGTGATTTAAGGCATGGTTTTGGTTTTTGGTAAGGGCTGATCTATTTTTCACTTTGGATTTCCAGACAAAATCCTTGGGTGTTTACCAAAACCAATACTTTAAGGAAGACTCCGCACTCCAATTTTTGTCTCCTCCAGTCCCACGAATCTACTGTAATCCATGCTCAGCTTTTCAGCCTTTGGGTCACAGTTTAGGCTAGCAGCTGATGACCAAAATCCAAATAGGAAAGGATATTGTTAATGGCTAGGATCCGGAACTGAAAATTCTTGTCCGTATGGCAATATAGGAGCCCCCTGAACTCACTCACCTCCTCCCGTGGCCACACCAAGTCTACGGCTGCACCATCTCAGAGGATACTAGTCACTGAAAGAACTCGAGAAACTAGCTGAGTGACTCCTGCACATTGGGTGAACAAGGAAAAAACCCACATTGAAATGGGTAGAAAATGCTGAGACACACTCTTGCCATAAACCCTATTCCCAGGACAGTGACATACAATCTGGAGGTCGCTCACAACTCCCAGCTTTTCTCTGAGGAGCAAAAGGGTTTGGACCCAACATCTGACAGCCCAGTTTTTAAGGTTCCCATCTGAGATACAGGCCTTCACAACACCTAGTTCTAAAAGCCAGAGGGCCTAGGTCCACAGGACCTACAAGCCCATAGTAAACAGTACCTCATGGGCTCACAAGGACTCTGCATGGCTTTCCCCCTCCTATGGCTCAGTGTAGAAGCAGCAAACAGAAATGCCCACTTCCTAATCTTTTCTTGAAAAGAGGCCTATTTGCATATCTTCAAAGCTTTAGCCAGATGATCAGGCTTTTATTCAACATAGTTCTAAGAGCCTACTGTGATCCTTCCTAGAGACTGGATGTGGGTGGGTGCCATCTTCATGTTCTCCCTCCACCCTACTCCAAGTGGCTGGTGTTCCCTTAAATGGAGGTTGTGTACATCTCTAGAGCTCTGGATTTTGTTGCTGTTACCCGGAGGACACACTTTTTGATAGCCTAGTTCTGTTGGCCAGCAGGCTTGTGTCCTTGGTCTCAACAGATTTATAGCAAAACGAACAGTTCTTAACCACATATCTTTCCAAGGCTCAACAAAGAGGGAGCAGAAAGAAACACCCGACTCACATTCTTTCTCTGAAAGAGGCCTATATGCAGCCTGAGGGTCAGACTTCAACTTTAGCATACATCTAGGGGCTGACTGCTCTCTTACCCAGAGACCAGGGAAGTGTGTGGGTACCATCTCCACATTCTCCTTGTGGTCAGATCCAGGTCACAGGTGTTACTCTGGAAAGAGCTGTGCCCATGATTGGGACCCTGGTTTTTGTGGCTTCCGCCCAGGGGCATAATCTGTGATCACCTGGCTCTGGTGGCCAGCAGGGCCTGCATGCACAGGTCCCACAGGACTTCAATAGTTGACTGGCCATCTCCCTCCGGCTCAGTGCAGAGAGAGACAGAAATGACCACCTTCCAGTCTTTCCCTAAAAGGTCTATTTGCATACTTTAGAACTGCTGCCAGAGGGTCTGGTTTCCAATGAGCCTTCATTTAGGTGCTGACTGAAATCCTCCTCTTTGGGATACTGACAAGTCTTGGCATAGCATCCACTACTGGGGGCTACTACATGTAAAATAGACTGCTTAGACCATCACAAAGGTTTGAGAGACAACCAAGAGCTGTGGCTGGGCTGAATGATAAGATTATTCTCCTACAGGAAACCACTCTGTCAAGCCCGGGAGAGGCAAGTGTTTAATCTAATGCTTATAAATCAACACAGAGAATCAAGAAAAATGAATATATAGAAATATGTTCCAAATATGAGGCCAACATACTATTCTAGAAACAGACCTTAATGAAACAGACATGAGTGATTTACCTGATAAAGAGTTCAAAATAATGGTTATAAAGATTCTCACCGAGGCCTGAAAAGCAGTGTGTGAACAAAGTGAGACTTTCTATAAATATATAGAAAATATAAGAAAACACCTAAGAGAAATCACACAACTGAAGAATATTGAAGTAAAAACTTCGATAGAGCAGTTTGACAGTAGACAAGATCAAGTGGAAGTAAAGATCAGCAAATCTGTAGTCAAGACAGTGTAATTCTTTCAATCAGAGGACCATCATCTAGGTGCTGGCTGATACCCTCCTCTATGGGACACTGACAAGTCTTGGCACAACATCAACTACTGGGAACTACTAAATATAAAATAGCCTGCTTGAACCATCACAAAGGTTTGAGAGACAGCCAAGAGATGGGGCTGGGCTGAATGATGAGACTATTCTCCCATAGGAGACCACTCTGTCAAGCCTGAGAGAGGCGAGTATGTAATCTGATCCATAGAAATCAACACAGAGTCAAGGAAAATGAAGAAACAAAGGAATATGTTGCAAACAAACAAACAACAACAACAAAACAAGATAAAACCTCAGAAAAAGATTTTAATGCACAAAAACAGAGATAAGTTATTTACTTGAGAGAATTCAAAACCATGGTCATAAAAATGTTCACAAGGCTTAGGAAAAGAATGAACAAAGTGAGAATGTCAATAAAGAGAAAATATAAAAATATAAGTCATAGAGATGAAAATAATAATAAAACTGAAAAAAAAATAGATGGTTTAAACAGCAGAATAGGTGATGAAGAAGGAATCAGTGACCTCAAAGACAAGGCAACTCACCCAATCAGAGTGGTAAAAAGAAGAACCAAAAATAAAAGTGAAAATAAGAAACTTATGGAGCACTCAGGAGACCAAGATTCACATCTTATGAGTTCCAGAAAGAGAAGAGAACAATGGGCAGAATAATTATTTGAAGAAGTAATAGTTGAAAAATTCTCTACCCTGGGGAAGGAAACAGACATACAGATCCAGGAAGTCCAGAGAGTTCCAAATAAGATAAAACCAAATAGACCTACATCAAGACACATTACAATTAGAGTGCCAGAAGTCAAAGACAAATAGAGAATATTAAAAGTAGTAAGAAAAAAAAAAAAAACAACCTATTGTGTACAAGGGAACTCCCTTAAGAGATTGAGCAGATTTTTAAACAGAAACTTTGAATGCCAGAAGGAAGTGGCACAACATATTCAAAGCACTGAAAAAAAAAGAAAAAAGAAAAAAAAAACGACTTCTACCAAGAATTCCCTACCCAGCAAAGTTGTCATTCAGAATTGGAGATAGTGTTCCAGACAGAAGCTACAGAAGTTCATCACCACTAGACTGACGTTACAAGAAATGTTAGAGACTTAAAGCTGAAATGAAAATGTGGTAATTAGTAACAAAAACAAAAAATTTTTTAAAGTATACATCTAATAGGTAAAGGTAAATATCTAGTAAAACGCAGAATAGTCTAATGTTGTAAAGGTGGTGGATTAATTACTTAAAAAGCTGGTATGAGGGTTATAAGACAAAGTAGTAAAACTAACTGTAACTAAAATGATTTGGTAATGGACACACAAAAAGTTGTTCAATAGTGACATCAAAAACAAAACTTAGAGAGGGTTGTAAAAATGTAGAGCTTTAGAATGCATTCGAACTTAAGTTGTTATCAATTTAAAATAGACCATTATAAATACAAGCTGTTTTATCTAACCCTCATGGTGAACACAAAACAAAACCTATTGAAATACACAAAAGTTAAAACGAGATCTAAGCATACCACTATAGAAAATCATCACATCACAAAAGAGAAAAACAGAAGAAAGGAACAATGAAACTACTAAACAGCTAAAAAAAATTGTCGGGGGCGGTTCTGACTAAGATGGCTGCCAGGCCGAGAATGGCTGCTCAGCAGGGTTTCCCGCCAAGGCCAGGTAAGCCTCCCGGATGTATCTGCCTCGCTTCTCCCGCCAAAGGGACTTTTCGTGGGTCTTTTCGCCCCGCCCCTTTGTGTTACACAGTATATCCTGACTGCCTCTGGCCAACAAGCCCCGCTAACGCAACATCACCCAATCGCCCCCTATATAAGCCTGCAGCGAGCCTTAATAAACGAGACTTGATCAGAAAGCCTGTCCTGTCTCCATTCTTTGAGTCGTCTTGTCTCCCTCCCCTCCCCGTTCTGTCTTAGGGTCCCTGTTGACTGTCCCGCGGGCTGGGACAAAAAATAATTAAATGGCAAAAAAAAGTACATACCTGTAAATAACTTATGTAAATGTAGATAGAATAAATTCTTATATCAAAAGACACAATGGCTGAATGGATTAAAAAAAATCAACAAGACCCATCTATACGGCGCCTATAAGAGACTCACTTCAGACATAAGGACAAACATAAACTGAAAGTGAAAGGATGCAAAAAGATATTCCATGCACATAGAAATCAAAGTAAAGGCATAGCTATGTTTATATCAAACAAATTAGATGTTAAGCCAAAGACTGTAATAAGGGAGAAAGATAGGCATAACATAATGATAAAATGGTCAATCCAAGAAGAGGATGTATCATTTGTAAATATGTATACACCCAACATAGAAGCACCTAAATACATAAAGCAAATATTAATAGACCTGAAAAGAGAGATGAATGGCAATACAATAATAGTAGGGGACTTCAATATTTCAATTTCATTAATGGATTGATCATCTAGACAGAAAGTCAATAAAGAAACATTGGCCTTAAATGACCTTACACCAGATAGATTTAACAGACATTTACAGAAAATTCCACCACAACAACAAAATACAATTCTTCCCGAGTGCATATGGAACATTCTCCAGGATAGATTATATGTTAAGTCATAAAACAAGTTGTAATAGATTTAGAGGACTGATATCATATTAGGCATCTTTTTGGACCACATTGATATGAAACCAGAAATCAATTACAAGAAGAAAACTGGAAAATTCACAAATATACGGAGATTAAATAATATGCTAATGAACAACCAATGGGTCAAAGAAGAAATTGTAAAAAATAAAATAACTTTAGAGAAATGAAAATGGAAATACAACATACCAAACTTACGGGATGTAGCAAAAGAAATTCTAAGAGGGAAGATCACAGAGAAAACTGCTTATATCAAGAAACAGGAAGAACTCAAATAAACAACCTAACTTTACATGTTAAGGAACTAGAAAAGAAGCCCAAAGTAAGTGAGGTAGGAAATAACAAATAACGGCAGAAATAAATGCTATAGACTAAAAAACAATAGAAAAGATCAATAAACTTAAGAACTGGCTTTTTTAAAAAAGAAACCAAATTGATACATTTTAACCTAGACTCAACAAGAAAAAAGGACTTAAAGTCAGAAATGAAAAAAGGAGACATTACAATTGATACCACAAAAACATACGGGATATGAAACTGCTATGAACAGTTATACACCCACATCTTAGACAACCTAAAGGAAATGGATAAATCATAGTAATATACAGCCTACCAAGAATGAGTCATGAAGAAACAGAAAATCTGAACAGACTAATAACCAGTAAGGAAATTGAATCAGTAATCATAAACCTCCCGAAAAGCAAAAGTCCAAGAGCAGAAGGCTTCATTGGTGAATTCTACCAAACATTTAAAAACAATTAGTACCAATCATTCTCAAACTATTCTTAAAATAGAAGAGGAGGGAATACTTCCAAAACTCATTTTGTAAATGATACCAAAAGCAGACAAGAACACTACAGGAAAATAAAATTATAGGACAATATCCCTCATGAACATAAATGCAAAATCCTCAACAAAATATTGCAAACCTAATTCAGTTATACATTAAAAGGATCATATACCATAATCAAGTGGGATTTATTCCAAGGTGCAAGGATGATAACATCTACAAATCAATCACTGTGAAAGATTAAAAAACAATTATCTCAGTACATTCAGATAAAGCAAATGACAAAATTCGATATCCATTTATGATGAAAACTCAACAAAGTGGGTATCGAAGGAATGTACCCCAACATAATAAAGGCCATATATGACAGACCCAAAGCTGACCTCATACTCAACAGTGAAAAGAGAAATACACCAGCCACAGGCTCACCAACACAATTGGAAGAGAGTCTTTGCTCTAGGATCTGGAAGAAGACAAAGAATTCTAGTCTCACCACCTTTATTCAACATAGTATTGGAAAGTTTACCAAGAACAATTAGGCAACTGAAAGAAATAAAAGACATCCAAACCAGGAGGAAGTAACCCTATCACTATCTGCAGAAGACATGATATAGAAAACCCTAAAGACTATGCAGAAAAAAAAAAAAACTGTTATAAGTAATAAATTCTGTAAAGTTGTAAAATTCTGGATACAAACTCGATATACAAAAATCTGTTGCATTTATATACCATAATAATAAACTATCAGGAAGAGAAATTTACAATTGCATCAAAAAGAATAAAGTACTTATGAATAAATTTAACCAGGGAGGTGAAAGACTTGTATGCTGTAGTACATCAAAGAAAGAAATTTAACAAGACACATAAATGGAAAGACATTCCATGCTCATGTATAGGAAGGATCATATTGTTAAAATGTCCATACTACTCAAAGCAATCTTCAAATTCAATGCCATTCCTATCAAGATGCCAATGGCATTTTTCACAGAAATGGAACAGACAACCCTAAAATTTGTATGGAACCACAGAAGACTCCAAATAGAAAAGCAATATTGGAAATAACAAAGCTGCAGGCATCACACTTCCTGAATTCAAACCATATTAGAAAGCTATAATAATCAAAAGGGTATGGTAGTTGACATTAAAAACAAATAAATAGATCAACTGGACAGAATAGGGAGCCCAGAAATAACCCACACATATACGTCAATTAATTTACAACAAAAGAACTGATAATACACAATGGGGAAAGGAGAGTGTCTTCCATAAATTTTGTTGGGTAACTAGACGGCTACATGCAAAAGAATGAAATTGGACCAGTATCTTACACCCTTCACCAAAATTAACTCAAAATGGATTAAAGACTTGAACATAAGACCTGAAACCATAAAACTCCTAGAAGAAAACAGAGGTAGTAAGATCCTTGACGTTTGCCTTGGCAATGATTTTTTGGATTTGACGTCAAAAGCAAAGGCAAAAAAGCAAAAATCAATAAGTGGGACTACATCAAACCCAAAATCTGCTGCACAGCAAAGGAAACAATCAACAAAACGAAAGGCTAAAGACAAGAAATAAATGGTAGTGCAGTTATTACAGCTAAGACTACAAGTGGAAACCCCAGATAAAGTGTGCCTCCTCTTATGCAAAATTGGGATGGTTGAACGGGCATATTATTTAAGCACCATGCTCCCACTGATCCCCTGACCATTTCCAACCTAAAGGAGGCACCCTTGGGGCGAGAATCTGGAGTTCTTAAAGGGTGCGTCCCTTAATTATAAGGCCACACACTTGTAATTCATAGAAATGTCAGATATAGTACAACAGGATTAGACAATAGCTAGACAAGAAAAAGAGAATTTTGCTGAAGCTCAAATCATGTTTGCTGGTAAAGGCAAACCAACTGGCTTTTACAGATCTTTGGAATGAAGACCCTGCTCCTCTCTCAGCCAGGAACAAAGTGAGAAGCCCTAGGAGATGCAGGAGCTCCCACTGCCTTACTGGTCCCCGCTGAAGAGTGGGACCTCGTCCCAGCTCTCTCCTTCATCAGATATCCAACAGGCTGCCCTGTATTGGCAGCTTCAAAGATCAGGGGTCCCAACAAATTAATCTTGGGACAGCCCAGACATGAGTTAGATAACTTAGCTCAGGCACTGTGGACTCTTCAAGGGAATGCCATCCTCATTCAGTGGGTGAATGCTGTCACCTCTCAGAACACCCCAGCCTCAGCAATGGAATCTGGGATCCTGAACCCTGATTTCTGAGTGGCACCTGCCAAGGCTCTTGCCCGAGTAAGCAGCAGTTCCCCAAATGACTGCATACTTCTTTAATTATCCATTAGAACACACTTAAAGCATTTTATGGCTCTTATTGACTCTGAAGTTTAAATTACGATGCTTCTCAGGAACCCCTCCAAACATAAGGAAGGGGTACTCTTTACATTACAAGGCATAACAGGTAGGGTATTAGGAGGCATTCAACTTCATTCAATCTCATTAGGAACAATCTTTTAGTCTCGGTGTCCCTTTGGTTCCACCCATTCCTGTTACAGATAATGTGGCCGCCATGCCCCAAATTCCCGATGGCCTTCCTGGTGGGAGCTGCATAGTGGGAGCCCGTAAGACTGCCACCCCCAATTAGGATAATAAATACTCCTCAATATTATCTGTGACAGAGGACTGAAGGACTGCAGCCCATAATTTAAGATTAAAGGAATTAGTCATTAAACAAACCATCTCTCCTTTCAATTTCCCTATTTGGGTGGTATTAAAGCCCATTACTAAAGAGTGGTACCTGCTTCTCCTGAAATTGGGATGCTCAGCTGCCCCCATTAAGGCTCCCATTCCCACCACTGTCTAGTCCATGAAGGCCATCCAAAGGGCTCCAGGGGCCACTTTGCTGTGATCGGTCTAGCTAATATGTTCTATTCAGTATCGATCATGGAGGAGTCCCAACCACAGTTCACCTTCACATGGGAAGGCACCCAATATACTCTTATCAGGCTGCCTATGGGCTGTCTTAATAGCCTGGTCGTTGCTCAAAGCCTTTCCTGGCAAGACCTGGATGCCCTTAAAGTGTCCACCTCTCTGTTTGGCTCTATACTGATGACATTCTACTCCAGAGCCCTGTAGAGGATGTGGCACACAAGGGTCTAATACAACTGGTGATCCACCTACAGCACAGAGTTTGGGCTATTGCCCCACACAGGACTTAAGAGCCAGGAACAACTGTTAAATTTCTCGATATGAATTGGTCTGCAAAAGCTTATAAGGCCACACACATCAACTGTTAACTCTTTAGCCTCCTACCACGCTATGGTGACCCCCCAAATGTCTTAGGTCTCTTCATATTTTGGTGACAACACAAAACACACTTATCATTCTTAAACCCAGTTACACAGTCACCTGCAAATTCTTTGTATTTTATTGGGGAGAAGTTCAACAAACTTTGCAGTTATCATAAAGGTCAATTCATCAAACCCTCTCCCTGGCTCCACCTGGCTCCTTTTTCCAGGTTAAGGCACTGTCTGCCATCAATTATGCATCCTGGAGCTTTGGACTAAACACGGCTCCTCCTGGCTGCCTATGGGCTTCTGGATCAGACAGTGCCCTCCACAGCCACCCGATGTTCCCCCTCAGAATGTGAAATTCTGGCCATTGAGCTTTGTTAGAAACAGAGGTCCTTGTGAATACGGAGCCTGTTCTTTTGTATACCTGCATTCTTATTATGTCATGGATTAGGGACACCCCCTAACAGCAGCCTGGCATTACTGTGACCGCCTCCTTCTTAAAATGGAAATGGTGCCTTTGGGAATGAGCTAAAGTTGATATGGCAGGTCTTTCCAAATTACAGGAAAATATATCTTCCCTGCTTCTCAGACCACTGCCCATTGATGATGGTACCCTCAAAGGCCTAAGCTGCTGGTGACCTAGGGTAGCCCCTGGGAAGAGCTGACAGATCAAGAAAGAGTCTGTACTTCACAGACAGAAACGCCACCACTGGACACGGTGGAAAGTGGCAATGTATCTGCTTTTCAGCAGCACTATGCTTATCAAAGACAGCAAGTTGGGGTTGGCTCAGCTTACTGATCTTGTGGTGGTACAAAGGGCTACGCAGAGCATCGTTATCCATGACCAGCATCTTGTCCATATTTTTACTGACTCATGGGTGGTTGCTCATAGGCTAGCTGTTTGGTTGGGCCAGTGACAGTAGGGCAATTTTCACATTCAAGATCATCCCATTTTTGGTGCCCCAATTTGGAGGAACATTGCCCAGGTACCAGTCACAATTAAGGTTATGTGTGTTTCAGCAGATACAAATGCTACCACACCAGAGGCACTTTAATGCAAGGCAGATCCACTTGCCTGAATCTAGGTCACCACCTGTTAAGGGCTCTAAACCACCTACTTTTCCCCAGCAAACCCATCAGCTCCCCCACCAATCAATCCTGACCTCACCATTCTACCCTTTCTTACTTATGCCCTGACTGAAAGATCCTATGTCTTTAGGTCTTGGGGGGAGCTGCTGCCACACTGTTAGACCCAAGGCCCCCTTAGTTCCCCTTCTGGGTGGGTTACCTGGGAAAGCCACCCTCTCTAGGATGGCCACCTCCACCTGCAACAACACTGGTGATGGCTGCATCCCACCCCAAAACAGTACAGGACATGATCTAAGACATGACAATGCCGGTGGCATGGGGCACAATGATTTGAGAGATAACAATGTTCCAGGCCAGGATGCTGCGGGACACAATTTCATCCCAAATGTCACCTCTGCGACCTTCCACTAGAACAGAAATAACATCCAGAAAGACGCTGTGGCTAGTGACCATGAAAACTTGGTTGCTGAACTGAATGCTTATTTAAATTCCCTGCTGCTGACACCCTTGAGGCATCCTGTTGAGTTAATTGTGTGTTTACCTCAAGGTCCTCTTGCTTACTACAATGATTGCTGCTCACGTGTGAGGTTGTACTGACTGCCAGGTTGCTCTCCACTGAGTCTTTGACCTTTGGAAGGTCAAGGTACGTGTTCAGTCTCATAACCATATGAGGGCCCCTTTAAACACTTCACATGTTTGTTTGCCCTCACCACACCCATCAGATGGGTCTACATTATGTGTCCTACTGGGGGTTAGTGAATTTATGTTGAGAACACCATCACCAGCAGCACATGCACACACCAGCCAGGGCCATAGCCACAGGGTCACCTCTCTAAATGCCCCAAAGGGACCCTTTCTCACTGCCACCACCAAGGCCTCCACAATCTTCACGTTCAAACTAATAGTCACAATATTTTTATATAATCGGCAGGAACCAGAGCTCATTTGGGGGCCACCATAATTTCTAGGCATGTTACTAGGCTCAACGAAATCTTTTTCCTGCGTTAGTGACCTAACCAGCTGACTTAATGACCTGCCTGTTTGCCCAACATAAGGCAACCTGTGTGTCCCTGAGGCTCATCCAGCCACTCTCTGTGGTGCTCAACTGCTCCCAAACAGGACACTTTGCAGTATAGTATGTAGCACCTGTCAGGACCCCCATGTGCCTCTGAAATTCTCCATATCTCTCAGGTACCAACACCACATGGATGAATATGACCAACCACCTCACTCCCAGGTGCATAGTCCCCATGATGTTGGGCCTCCAGGCCTAGCTGCCTCGGGGAACCCCAGCTTTCTTCAGCTTCCTTGAAACAGTTGGTGTCCACTGTGGGCCCAGTGCCCTGGGGCTGTCGCACACATGCGGTTCCCCATATGTGCCCTCCTCCTTCCCTCAACCTCCAATGCATTTATCTCCCTGCTGGCCCTGGGGATTCCTGTCTGTTCATACCAATGTACTTTAGTCTCCCGGGGACTACCCCTATATATCTGTGAACAGGACCCCCAATCTGGCTCTCTGCTTTCTCATGTCCAAAGCATGTGGCACTCGTCCCCATTATGTTGGGAGTGGGTCTGCTACTATCCCTTATAGGAACTGGGTTAGGCATGCAACAACACATTATTAAGGCAAACGCCAGCCTGTCAGCCACTCTGGCTGAACACATTGGGCTTTTATATGAAAGCTTAGCCTTAATGCAACAACATAATTCTTTACCGCAGATAGTGTGTGGTAACCATTTAGCTGTAGCTTACTCACTGGCCAAGGAGGGAGCTATACCTGCTGTAGATGGCATCAACTGCTGTATATATGCTAATAATATATGTTATATTCAGATAATATTAAATCGTATATAATTCCATTAAATCTAGACACACCTATACAATTAAGTATAATTATACTATATAATTACATAAATAACTCTGGACAAATTTAGACAAACTTACAAAAGATGGCCCAACAATATAGAGTACAAGTATTCCATAGTCTCACCCAAGTTTTTAATCGGATACCTGCCTTAACCTTATCAAAGGGTTTGATTTACTTTCTTGGCTGGACCCCATCAAATGTGTGTAATAGTTATGGACAAGAATTCAGACTATTGTGTATCTATTGATATTAATGGGCACTTTTGTTTTGCTTAAATGTTTCGTGTACTGGGGGACTAAAATCCTGCCAGTAACTTTCAATGTCTCTACCATCCAGACGGTGCCCATGATTTTCCCTAAACACTAATGTCTAGGCATCATGGTGTCAATCGTGATGAGAAAACAGCTATTTTGAGTTGCTGCGTAGGCATTTTGCAAGGTGACAGCCCTGTTTACACCCATTCTCTGGACATTTAGATAAGGACCAGTGCTTAGGTTTCCCGCCAAAGTTCCTGTCTTGCTTTTCCTGGGGACATCTTTAAAAATAGCCACTTAAAGTTGAGTCCACCAAAAGTTAGTGATCACTGCTCCAACCACCTTATAAGTAATAGGTGTTTGTTATCCTACTCTCTAGCTCATGTTTGCTCGTTATCTGAATGAAGAACTGCCCTTCTTCTGGCTCAATGAGCTCCTGCTCCCATTTCTGGGATCTCTGAGTAATAAATCTTGTAACTTTACTTCCTTTGTATAAGTGTATTGAAACTGCACCTTCGATAAAAGGAACCCCAAGATTTTCATTTCTCCAAAGTGAGAGCTCAGATGTTGAGAGAGCTACCTGCTGACCCTTTGTGGATGGCTCGTGTCTCCTCAGTCAGCAGGTCATAATCTGCATAATTTTAACTTGATATGCCAGCCATGGCCCCGCCCCCGACACAATCCAATGGTAATCTAAACACTAACTCCAAAAGACATATGCACCCCATGTTCACTGTAGCATTCTCTTCAATAGTCAGGACATATAATCAACCTAGGTATCTACTGATAGATGAATGAACAAAGAAAATGTGATACACACACACAGACACACACAAAGGAATACTAGCCCTAAAAAGAAGGAAATCTTACCATTTGAGACATGGACAGAACTTGAGGGCATTATGCTAACTGCAATAAGTCAGAGAGAGAAAGAAATATCATAACAATTACATTTATATGCAGAATCTAAAAAGCAAACAAAAACCCTAAACTCACAGAACAGATGAGTGAAAGTGGTCAAAAGGTCCAAACTTCCAGTTATGAAATAAGTTATGGGGATGTAATTTTTAGCATGGTGGCTATAGTTAGCAATACTCTTGTACATTTGAAAGTTGCTAATAGATTTTAAAAGTTCTCGTCATAAGAAAAAAAGTGTAATGGATGTTAACTACACTCTGGTGGGCATTTTGCAGTATACAAATACCAAATCATTATGTTGCACACCTGAAACTAATAAAATGTTATATGCCAATTATACCTAATTAAAATATGGATAATAGATATTATATAGGATGTTTTAACATAGCAAATGTGAAGAGTTTTAAGTTATGTTACTAATAATGTTATTATTGTTAAGCACCTTGAAATTAAGGTGTTGCTCATTATTGTGAAATACCAAAAGGGAATAAACAAAGCAATAATTATTTAATAATAGTGCTAAATTTCTAAAAGGACACAAAATTTTTTAATTCTTTAATTTCCTTGTAAATAAAGTATAGATCTGCTGCACTTAAAAAATGAAAGAAGAGTGGTGATGGCTTAAAGGATGTATAAGACACCATCAAAAGGCATCACTATATGCATTATAGTGTTCCTAGAAGAAAAAGAGGCAGAAAATCCTCAAATCATAAAAGAAGAAAGCAAGCGAAGAAGAAAGAAACAGGAATTACAAAACAACCTGAAAATAGTTTTAGGTAACAATAGGTAAGTCCATACTTATTAATAATTATTTTAAACCTAAGTGACTAAATTCTGCAATCAAAATACACGGAGAGGCTAAATGGGTAAAAAAAAAAAAATACGTATACAAACAAAAACCAACACCAGACTATATGCTACCTATGAGACTCACTCAAGACGTAAGGGCACAGACTGAAAGTAAAGAGACAGGAGAAAAATATTCCATAAAGATGTAAACCAAAAGAAAACTGGGGTATTATCAGACATAAGACAATAAGGTCATTATTTAATGGTAAAGAGGTCAATGCAACAACAGGATATAACTTTTGTAAATATCTATACACCCAACATAGGAGCACATAAATATATAAAGCAGGTATTATCACACATGAATACCTTATTCTAAACATGGATAGGTCATCCATACAAAAATCGATAGGAAATATACTTAAATGACATGTTAAACAAGATGGACTTTAGGGACCCTTAGAACCTGTAGAACATTCCATCCACAGCAGCATAATATACATACTTCTAAAGCTCACATAGAACATTCTCTAGGACAGTTCATGTGTTAGATTATAAAGTAAGTTGTAATTAAGAAGACTAAAATCATATCAAGTATCTTTTCTGACCACAATAGTATAAAAGTAGAAGTCACTTACAAGGAAAAAAAAAACCTGGAAAATTCGCAAATGCATGAAGATTTAACATCGTGCTCCCAGCCAACCAATGGGTCAAAAAGGAAATCGAAAGAGAAATAAGAAATATTTCGAGGCCAATAAAAATGGAAATACAACATATCAAAATTTATAGCATGCAGCATAACCAATTTTCAAAAGCAGTTATAGTTATGAATGTGTACATTAAAAAACAAAAAGTACAAATAAACACCTAACTTTACATCAAGGAACTAGAAGAAGACAAAATGAAGCCCAAAGTTAAGAAGAACATCAAGATTAGAGTGGAAATAGAGATTTAAAAAACAATAGAAAAATATCAATAAAATTAACCTGATTTTTAATAAGATAAACAAAACTGACAAATTTACCAAGAAAAAAAAGAAAGAGGACTCATATAAATAAAATTTAAAGTGAAAGATATTACAATTGATACCAGAGAAATACAAAGGATTTTAAAAGACTGCTATGAACAATCACATGCTAATATATGGACCACCTAAATCAAAGAGATAAAGTCCTAGAAACATACAACCTACCAAGACTGAATCAGGAAGAAATAGAAAATTAGAACAGGCCTATAACCAGTAAGGAGATTGAATCAGTAATCAAAAACCTCCCCACACACAAACTCCCAGGACCAGATGGCTTCGCTGGTAAATTCTACCAAACATTTAAAGAAAAGCTCCTGCCAATTCTTCTCAAACTCTTACATAAAAAAACAGAAGAGGAAGCAACACTCCCAAACTTACTCTACAAGGCCAACATTACTCTGATATCAAAGTCAGATAAGGACACTATAAGAAAACTAATGACCAATATCCTTGATGAATATAAATGTAAAAATGATTAAAAATTATGTAAAAATGTAAAAATATTAGGAAAGCAAATTCGACAACACATTAAATGGTTATATACTATGAGCAATTAGGATTTAACTCTGAGATGCAATGGTTCAATATACACAAACCAATAAATGGGGTACATTACATTAATAAAACAAAAATCGTATCAATGATGCACAGAAAGTACTTGACGAAATACATCATCCTTTCATGATTCATATATATATATATATATATATATATATATATATATATATAACCTCAACAAATTTGGTACAAAAGCAACATAACTGAATTTATAAAGGCCATGTATGACAAACTCATAGCCATCATACTCAGTGGTGAAAGCTAGAGCAATCAGGCAAGATAAAAAATAAAAGGCCTCCTAATTGGAAAGGAAGAAGCAAAAATCATTAATTTTAAATGCTATGATCTTATGTATAGAAATCCTATCTACTCAACCAAAAAACTGTTGTAACTAATCATCAAATTCAGTAAAGTTGTAGTATGTAAAATCAACACACAGAAACCAGTGGTGTTTCTATATACACACAATAAAACATCAGAAAAAAGGAATAAAAGAAATGATTCCATTCGCTATAATACCAAAATAAAATAGAAGTAAATTTAACCAAGTAAATGAAAACTATAAGGCTTCAATGAAAGAAATTAAAGACACAAATAAAGATATTCCATGTTTGTGGATGAGAAAAATATTATAAAATGTCCATACTACCTCAAGTCATCTGTAGATTTAATGCAATCTTTATCAAAATTCCAATAGCATTTTTCACAGAAATAGAAAAAAATCATCCTAAAATTTGTATGGAACTACATAAAGCCCTTGATAACCAAAGCATTCTTGAGAAAGAACAAAGCTGGAGGCAATATATTTCCTTCTTTCAAACTATACTACAAAGCTATAGTAATTTAAAAAGCATGGTGTTGGCATAAAAATAGACCAATGAAACAATACAGAGAGCTCAGAAATAAACTTTCATATACTTGATCGACTACAATTTGTCAAGGGAGCCAAGAACATTCAATGGAGAAAGTCTCTTCAAAAAACGGATGACAGAAAAACTGGAAAACCACATGCAGAAAAATAAAATTCGACCACTGTCTTATACCATTCACAAAGTTACTCAAAATGGATTAAAGATTTAAAGGCAAGAGCTGATAGCATAAAACTCCTAGAACACTTAGGAGGTAAGCTCCTTGGTATTGGTCTTGTCAATAATTTTTGGATATAACACCAAAAGCACAAGGAACAAAAGCAAAAATAAACTAGTGGGACTACATTGACTAAAAAGCTTCTGTACAGCAAAAGAAACAATAAAAAGTCGATCTACGAAATGGGAGTAAATATTTACAAACCATATATATCAGGGGTTAATATCTAAAATAAGAACTCATACAACTCAATAGCAAATAAACAATGCAACTCGAAAATGGGCAGAGGAACTGAATAAACACTTTTCCAAAGAAGATATCTAAATGGCAAATGGGTATGAAAAAAAATGCTCAGCATCACTAATCATTAGGGAAATGTGCATCAAAACCACAGTGAAGTAACACCTCACACCTGTCAGAATAGCTATCATCAAGAAGATAAGAGATAACAAGAGTTGGTGAGGATGTGAACTACTGGTGGGAAAATAAGCAGGTGTAGCCATTATGGAAAACAGTATGGGAGTTGCTCAGAAAGTTAACAGAATTACCAGATGATCCAGCAATCTCACTTCTGGGTATATATACAAAGAAAACGAAAACATTAATTCAAAAAAGATGTGTGTACCCCCATGTTCATTGAAGCATTTTTCACAAGGGCCAAGACATGGAAACAACCTAAGTTTCTATCAACAGCTGCACGAATATGTGGTGTACATATACAATGGAGTGATCTTTAGCCATGAGAAAGAAGGAAGTTCTGCCATTTTCAGCAACATGGATGCACCTTGAGGGCATTATGCTAAGTGAGTTAAACCAAAGACAAATATTATATGATATTGCTTATATGTGGAATCTAAAACCCTGAACTCATAAAAACAGAATAGAATGGTGGTTACTAGGGGTAAGGAAATTGATATTGTTCTTAAAAGGTAGAAGCTTGTGACTAGCAGATGAGTAAATTCCTAGTAAATGAGTAAATTCTGGTGGGTTAATGCACAGCATAGTGATTACAGTTAACAATACTGTATTATATACTTCAAAGTTGTTTAGAGATTAGGTCTTAAATGTTCTCGCCACAAAAAAGAAATAACGATGTCCATAAAAAAGAAATAACAATGTGAGATGTCAGTTTATGCTAAGGTAGTAATCATACAATATATAAATGTATCAAATCAATATGTTGTAAACCTTAAACTTATACTTTATAAAAAATCCTCTGCATGGCGTATTTGAAAAATACTTATTAAAAAAGTCATAGAGAGGAACAAAGATATCTTTATTATCTATTGTAATTTTTGGTTGGTTGTTTTTTAGTTTTTCAGTTTGTATCAGTAACAGAGAGCAGTTGGTGCCCAAGCTATGCCAGAATTTTTACCAGCTCTAGACAAACTGATTGCATCGCTGTGATTTTCAAGCCCACCGGCTTTTTCTCTAAATCTCAGTACTGATTTTACGGTTCTTGACATTTCTGCTGATGAAAGTTCTCCCTAGATATCATGCCTGGCTCTACCAAAACCATGACAATATGTTGGTGATATTTGCAAACCAATAACACTATTGGTAAAGTTTACCAACAATTTTCTGAGACAGTTTATTCAAATCTCAGTACTAAAGTTCTCATTTGAAACAGTGAAATAGATTTTGAATTCTTTCAATATGAAGATTCTCAATATTTTAAGATAACTGATCCTGGACAAAGTGAAAAAAAATGGACTAAGAAACTATCTTCCCACTGAAGACATTCAAATGGCCAAGAGGTACATGAAAAGGTACTCAACGTCACTAATCATCAGGGAAATGCAGACTACAATATCACCTCGGATGTTAGAATAGTTATCATCAAAAAGAGATGACAAGTATTAGTGAGGATGTGGAGAAAAGGAGTCTTGTGCACCTTTGATGGGAATGTAAATTGGTGCAGCCACTGTGGAAAATGGTATGGAGATCCCTCAGAAAAGTTATAAAAACTATTAATACATGTGATCTAGCAATCTCGCTTTTGGGTATAAATCAAAGAAAATGAAAACAGGATATCAAAGAAATATCTGCACTCCATGTTTGTTGCAGCATTATTCACAATAGCTAAGATGTAGAAACAACCTACATGTCCATCAGTAGATAGATAGATAAAGATGCAATATACATATAAAATGGACTATCACTCAACAATAAGAGAAGGAAATCCTGTCATTTGTGACAACATGGACAGACCTTGAAGGCATCATGCTAAATGAAATAAGCCAAAGACAAATACTATCATTGTATGGTATATAATGATATATATGATACATTACATAGTATCATATGTGGAATATATATATATAAAAAAAGTCAACAGTGTAGGGAAGTGGTTGCCTGGGACTGGGGTTGGAGGAAATAGGGAGAGGTTGGTAAAAGGGTACAAATTTTCAGTTATAAGATTTATGAGGATGTAAAGTGACTATAGTTGATAACATTGTAAATGAAATGTGCTAAGAAAGAAGAACTTAAATGTTCTCACCACATACATATATATGAACTCTGTGTGTGTGTGGAGAGAGAGAGAGAGTGATGGGTATGTTAATTAGCTAGATGGTGTGGGGGGATCCTTTCAAAATATAAATGTATATCAAATCACAATGTACCCTTTAAATATCTTTCAATTTTGTCAATCATGCCTCGATAAGTTGAAAAACATAGTAACATAAGAGAAACTGGGAGAGGGAAAGGCTAGGTTTTAGTCTTTGTGAAGACTAGCCTTAATTGGTTTATTTTATTCAAAGGTATGGCTTTTGAGGAGTCTAGAATGACAGTTGCAGTTGTTTAAGAGGACCCTTTATCTTCCTGGGCTTTGAAAGGTTGACTAACTTCTTCCAGTTTGGGACTTACCCAGTTTTAGCACTTAAAGTCCTGAATCCTGAGAAATTTCTCAGTTCCAGAGAAA
This sequence comes from Rousettus aegyptiacus, assembly GCF_014176215.1. Lineage (NCBI taxonomy): Eukaryota > Metazoa > Chordata > Mammalia > Chiroptera > Pteropodidae > Rousettus > Rousettus aegyptiacus. The sequence goes on from NW_023416284.1 coordinate 110,877,064, forward strand.
CTGGGTCAGTAGTCACTCTAGCTTTGAACTCCACTTTCTATGTCATGATGTAGCTGAAAGCTCTGCTCAGCTTCTCAGTCTTTTGACTGGTCGTTGTGGGTCAGTAAATGCCTGAAGGAATAAAAGGATGTGCAGTGTTCCCATATACATCAAGATCATTTCCATGGTCAATATTTTGAATTTGCATTTCCCTTGCCTGCTGTCCTCTTCTGCTCAATCTTCTAGCAACTGTCATCATTCAGGGCTCAGCTCAAATATCACCCTCAAAAATGATTTAATGTATAGTGGCCCTATTCTCAGGGCATACATTACATTATTTATAGCACTTATCACTATCTCAAATTATGAATTTGTTTGATTACATGTTTATTTTGTGGTTTATCCTCATCTAAGCATTATATTCAAGGAAATAAGCTTCTGTGTAGCTGGGACTTTGTCCATCTTGTTCTAGATACTCAGAATCTAGAACACTTTTTGCAATTAGCAGGTCCTAAGGAAATACTTATTGAATGAATCAATATATGGATGTCTCCTACTGAATTGCATTTCTAAAGTTTTTCAAGGCCTTGAGGCTGTCTTTACTGTGAGTTCCCACAGTAAACAAATCCCTACATATTTGCCCACCTCCTCTAGTAAAATGAAATGGGATTATTTAATGGGGTCCACTTACCCAACTGGTTTTTCACAGTTCAACCAAGGAGCACGATACAAGACCCAGGAGTTTAACTTAGAATAATTTAAATTCTCTAAGAAATTCACAGCTCAACTGTCCATGAACATATTCATATGTCCTTCAGAAAGTCATGCAGGAATGGCTTTATGTTAATGATCAGTCTGTCACAGCAAAATGCAAATGATTATGAGTCACTTTGTTGAGTGAGTGTACTTGTGCTGTGGACTGTTGATGAGCTCAAAGGAAGAGGTCATGCACCAGGGAACTCATGCTCTTGCGAAGATTCTCATCAGTGCTGTATCTCTGAGAGCTCTTAACAGCCAATGAGGCTCTAAAGGAAAAATAAGGAAAACCAGAACTGGGGGCTGGTTTGGGAGAATGACTATGCTGCTGTTGTGATGTTCCTTGCAAAGTACACCTTTGACAATAAGTAAGATTCCTAAAACACAATTTCCTTGGAATATATGTGTGTGTGTGTGTGTGTATATATATATATATATATATATATATATATATATACACACACACACACACACATATATATACATATATATATACACATATATATATGTGTGTGTATATATATATTTACAAGTATATATACAAACATATATACATATATATTTATTAAGATGCAGAGTATCTTATCCACAGAGCAGTTGGTATGGGGATCTGATGATAGGCAAAACATTTTTAATTGAGTGCTTACAGAACCCAGGTTAAGAAAGAAATAGAGACATAATAATTATAGCTGCCATTTATTGGGTGAACCAAAATCCTTGGAGTCACCTTCAACTCCTTTTCATACTCTACATTCAAACATTCTACATATCCGGTTGCTTCGATCATCGAAATAAATGCCGAATGTGACCATTTCCCACCACCTCTACTGTTCTGACTCTGCTTCAAGGTCTTACCAATTCCTGCCTGAATTGTTGCAATGACCTTTAACTGGTGTAGCCTATTCCTAAATTTGTTGAACATTTAATGACAGCTTGAACAAAGACAATATATTTTGTTTATGAATAGCAAGTTGAATAAAATTTAAATAGCTGTTTTTCTAAGCTTTTGCACAGTGAAAGGAAAAGCCATTGGGAGTGGGGGTTTGGGAGAGGCAGACTATGACCAGCCAGCCAAATCCTTGCATTTCTTTTTCTAAATAAAGTTTTTGGAACACAATCATGCGTATTCATTTGCATATTATGTATGGCTGCTCGCACTACAATGGCAGGGTTGAACAGTCCGGAGACCATATGACATGCAAAGGTTAAAACATTCACTCTTTGAAAAAAAACAAACAAACACCAAACTCACAGAAAAAGAGATCAGATTTGTGGTTGCCAGAGGCAGGGAGTGAGGGAAGGTGGTAGTGGGTAAAGGTCAAACGTTCAGTTGTACTTAAGTACAAGGAGTGTCATGTACATGATGACTGAAGGTAACACTGCTGGATGATGTATAGGAATATTGTCGAGAGTAGTTCCTAACAGCTCTCATCACATGGAGAAATATTTTCTTGTCTTTTTGTCCTATCTATATGAGGTGGTGGATATTAACTAAACCTGTTGTGGTAATCATTTCATAACATAAGTAAATCAAACCATCATGCTGTATACCTTAAACTTATACAGTAATGAATGTCAATTATTTCTCAAAGGCTGAAAAAATATTTACTCTTTGGCCTTTAATCAAAAAGCCTGCCAATCCCTGACCTATAGGATATATCTCATGTTCTTATAAAACCATTGAAACTAGCATTCTGTGTTTACTTTTCTCAAGTTTCTAGAATACTTAGGTAAGGAAATTTTTTTAAAAGTCGAACTCAGATAAAGTCGCGTTCCCTAACACAACCCTAATAATTTCAGAAAGTATCAAACTCGGTTCCAGCGATCTGGAAGCCGGTGTCCTGTCGGTTGAAGTAATTAGAGTCCTCAGGCCACCACAATTTAAATTCATTTTCTGGGCAAATTCCAACAAATGTCCTAGGAGATTCTATATTCTGTTGCTTTTATGAGTTGGATTAGACTGTTTTCACTATAATGCACCGATTTTTAGAAGACCACCACTTCATTCTGGAAACTTTCTGTAGGGCTCATGTTCATTTATTGCATGTTATGAGATGCCTTACAAATGGACCATCTACATGACTACTGTGGTTGCATCATTCAGTCCAGAGGCTTTAAATATCATATACGAATTACATATTCTCTACTTCTACCATTCTCTTCAGCTAACTTGACATTTCCCTGTATCTTACTTTTGTCCAAAACTAAGCTCTCAATCTTAACCACAACCCCCACATCTGCTTCACTTCACTCCATCTAGTTATGGCAACTCCATAGTCTCTCATATTGCATATCCAGACAATCTTTCCAGCTTCAAAATAGATCCAGAATCATGTCATTCTCACCATCTCCTCAGCAACTACTCTCGCGCCATCATCTACCTAGATTACTGCAGTATCCTCACAGCTGATCTCCCTGCTTCTGTGCTTGCCTCATTCAGTCTATTCTGAACACAGCCAGAGTCATTCTGCTACAGTTTAAGTCTGATCATGTCTCCCCTCTGCTCAAAACCCTCTGATTCGCTCAGAGTCAAACCGGAAGACCTCACAGTGGCTATAAGGTCTAGGTCCCCATGACCACTTGAGCCTCATCTCCTTACTCCCTTCCTTGCTTGTCCTACTGTGCTTGAACAGGCCACTTCAGTAGTCTTGGAACACAGGAAGCACCTTCCTTCTTTGCATTTGTTCTTCCCTCTGCCTGGAACAGGCTTTTCCTAGATAGTGCACATAGATCACTCCTTCACTTCAGCTCTCTGCTCAAGTATCACTTTACCAAAAAGGCTTGAACTGACCACCCTATAAAATAGCACCTCTGCCCCAGCATCATTCTCGATCTAGATTATCATTATTCTTTATTCTATTACCTACAACCACCCTATATATACTTTTTCATTTTAGGGTCTCAGAATAGGGACTTTGTTCACTGCTTTAAACCCAATACCTAGTACAGTGCTTAGAACATGGGAGATTTTTAACACACATTTTTGAATGAATAAACACTAATATCCCAGATTCTGTGTTAAATCTTCTACATACGTTGTCTTACTGAATTCTCACAGCAAATAATGAGTAACTTTGCCAAAGTTACACCACAGACAGTAAGTACACCAAGATGGGGTGCTTCGAATCACCAAGCTTTATCACCACTTCTGCTTCTTATGAGAAACTTATAAAAAGATCACTAATGTTAAAAGATGTTAAAACTGAACCACAGGAATTTCTTGGACTCAAACAGCATAGATTTAGCAATGAGAGGAGTGTATTTCCATCTCAGAGGTGCCTGAGGACCTGGGTGCTGGAAGAGCAGGGGTAGAGAATGGAGCTGGGAGGTGAACAGAAGATATCCAGCACAGCAGAGAAGGACGAACCCTGGGTTTACCAAGTATGCAGATAGATTCAAATTGCAATGCTATGTGAGACCTTGTGGCAGACACTCTTGCTGCAAGTACCTGTGACTCTCCTGAGAAGTTTCCCTGGACTCAAGAGGTGGCTTGGACACTTACAGAGCGGGATGAAAGTGCCAGCAGAATGAACGCCTCAGGAGCCACCCTCAGCCAAAGATGAACATGAGTTGGAATATGGCTCTTCCTGAGCAGGACAACCCTGCAGCCTGTTTTGGCTGTCTCTTAGAAGTCCCGAACGGGACTGAGTCCCTGTGGCTTCCATCAGTAACTTGCTTATCAACACATCTTCTAATGCTTCTTTCCCTTTCTTGTCTTAGTCCCTCACTCTTCTACTAGTGTTTCTTGAAATCATCTCCCAAATAAACTGCCTGCCCTCAATCTCAAGTCTCAGAGTCTACTTCTGGGGACCCTAACCTGAAGGAGACCTTGACAAAAATCTATAATCTATAAATTGGAGTTCAGAAATAGTTAATAGTTAATAACACAGAATTGCACAAATGGCATAATTCTGAAACCTACAAAGATGGGGGTAAGTTTTCCTTCTTACTTGCTCTCTGCACTGTGAGAAAAAATGGGCAAGGAGCAAAGTAGAGCAAAAAGCCTTGCAAACCACAGACTTCGTGTCCTTAAATTCTTTGAGCAGCATTGGGGAACAGAAGGATGGGAAATGAACAATTACTAGCCCTGGGTTCACCAAGTGCCAGTGTCAGCTGGCAGCTTACCTCAAGTTGACCGGAAGTACGAACAACCTCCTCCCAGGCCCTCTGTGTTCTCTTCTCATTCACTGGGCTAAAGGTAGGATGTGAGAAGTGAGGAACTCCAACTATGTTTAAACAGAGTTCATTCATTCATTCAATGAATATTGACTGACCATGATGAAATGCCAGGTACGAGACTAATTACGATGCAAGGTGCATTCACTAACACCACATTAGAAAATAAACTCATAAGAATTAAATTCAAATACAAGACCAGAAAATGACCAAACTCAACCATTTATTTTCTAGGAACCCTTCTGCCAGGCATTCGGAGGAGCTTCAAACTGCTAAGGCCATTCTACACATTGTAGATGAAAATGATTTTATTACTAAAGATGATAAAAATATTTAAATGAGATTTTCTCTGTATTCAATTTCTATCGGTCTGTGAAACTATTTTGTAAAGACCAGAAGTACTTATATAACAATTTTAGTTAAACTTTATTCATCAAATTTCCATTGATTTGTTAGTCATGTGTCATTATTCATCTTCCTGTTTTATCTCCTGGTTTTTAAAATACACCTAACCTCCAGCTTAGCTTTTAAATTCTGAAACCACCTTCCTTTTCAACCATGGCATGTATGGTTCAGTAATATCATATTGTACCTAATCTAGAACATAAATTTTTATGTATAGAATATTATTTCTTAACTATGTTTTACCATCTCTTCTTAATTTCCAATTGTATGTAGATATTGCCTAATTTGAAGAAATTAGCTTTTCTCTCTAAAATCTATTTCTTTATTACCTGAGCAATTTATTTTTTAACACAATATTTCTTTTTCAGAAATATATTTTAAAGTGGATTTCATAATTATAAAATTAAAACAATCTTTAAAAATATACATGTATTTTTTCCCCATGTAAAATGTCAGTCCATTACTATGGCATTAAATCTTTGTATATTAAATATCATGAGGTGCATAATTAAATTCCACACTAGATTTTTAATGGGCTTACTGATACATAGCCATCCTATTTTGTATCTTTAATTCTATTTATATAAATATAACACACATAATATACATTATATAAAATATTTAAGTGTAAATTATATAACATTATATAGAAATCAATGTCTGTCACATATAAACATGTAATACATAGTATGACATACTATATTTTGTATGTTTTATATACATATATTTTACATATAACATTTATGTCATATATAGGTCATATATATATGATGAATATGGCTTATACACACATTTATAACTTCATTTTCAGATGTTTCACTTTATTATTCATTTTTTAAAAGTCCTCTCTTCAATTCACTGCTGTCTCAGGGGTAGGCATGCTTTATTTGTGGATCTGACTCTCTTGCTTACCATTTTAGGGCTGATGCGATCTGGAATGTGTTACATTAGTTTTTTAGGTAGTATTCAGATCACATCTTTCTGGGGAAGGTCATTTGGTGTTCAGTGGAGAAGATGCAGGTAATGTGCAAGAGATAGCAGTGGCCCACATTCTCATTTCCATTCCGAAATGCAATGTACTCTGGTTTTAGGTAAGTTACTTCAGCTTTACTTGAAAGTACAAAGCTGCACGGTAGGAGTTCAGGGCACATAACTGAGTTTCTAGTTTTGCCACTAGAATTGACCTTGGACAGGCAACTGAAAAACGTCTCTCTACTTAGTTTCCTCAGTGTGAGAAATGAGAATAATAATGCTGCACACTTTACAAGGGGAGCCTTCAGGAATTTTACTTTTGTAGAGCACTGTGAGATCCTGAGGCAAGGGGTGCTGAGAGGGGTTGGGCTACTGTAGAGATCTGAAAGTGCCACTGCTTTTGGTATTTCAAAGGTGTTCTCTCAGAGTTACAGCAGTCTCTCACCATCAGATATTTGAATTATTAAGAAGTGGAATCTAGTAGGAAGAAATTGGGAATCTTGAGTTAACTTCTCATATGCATCCCAGACCTGAGTTTTCTGTATATCTATGTGATTCTTTGAAATTAATTAGCTTAATTTTTCCCTGTAAAAACAAAAACAAAGCCTGGAAAGGACATCTGTCACATTTCTAACAAAGTATGTATTAGTATCCAGATGGCCACAGTTTAGATAAGGCCAGCAGTAGAGGGAAGATGATGATGGCAAAATGGACATTCTTTCTGGGAGCATTCCCTAGGGATGTGGGGTATAACAGGGAAAGTAGTATACTGTGAATTTCTGTAATAAACTGTGCAATAAAATTTGTACAATACATTTATGTAACAAGAATTATCATGGTCTTATTTCTGTAATAAGACTGTCGCTATTGGTCTAGAGGTTTGGCCTATTCCCACTGTGACCCCTAGAAAGTTTTTCTGCACTTCTGTATCTACTGTTGATCAGACCAGAATAGATGTGTGAATGTAATTCATACTTCATCCTGAAAATGGCCGGTGATGTGAGCCAGGATTGAGTGGGTTATCTTGGTTTCCCTTCTGCAGGGCTTTCCTCAGCCTCTTCCAACCTCCATATGCTGCTGCCAGTATATTTTCCTCCTAGAAACAAATCTAAGTCTATCTCCTGCTTTAAAACATCTCAACTCCCAGCTGTTGCCCATAGAAGTAATTCCAAATTCATTCGACAGGCACAAAAGGCCATTTACAATCTGGCCTCAACCTAATTCACTCCTTTTCTTCCTGGCCACAGTAATCCTATGCCCTGCATTCTCACTTTAGTACATTTTTTTTTTTCATCATTTCTTGAAACAGCAATGCCCTTCACTCTGTCTTTATCCAAACTATTCCTTTTGCCTGAAAATGCTCTTTGCCCATTACCATCTTATGAAGTTTCATGATTCTACACCCTGCTCATAGGCTATACAGCCTCCCCTGGAACATCCCTCCTTACTTGCAGAGAGTTCTTTACTCCCTCTGGCCTCCTCAGCCCTTTCTGCACATCTCCTCTGTTGCTCACAGAGCAAAAATTATTTCCGCTCTCTAAATGGTAAGGGCTACAATGTTCACCTTCTTACTCCTGGCTCCAGCTCTAGAGCCAGGCATTTTGTATTTACTGAGTGAATGAATTATATTTCAGGTTTGCAGGTTATAGATGTGCTGTTAAGTCTTGTGGGAGATACAGCTTCCAAACTGAACTCCTGTGGAACTTGTTTTAGGTGACAGCTTGAGAGGAGATACTCGGCTCCCATGGGGTCCTTCTGCCACACTCAGACAGGGGCCCACTGGATTCAAGTTTCAGTGAATCCCATGTAAGGCAGTCTAAAGGTGAGGCTCTGGTTAGGAGATGCTCAACACCTAAAATCATAGTGATAGAATTGGAATGGATCTTATAAAGGTCTCCATTCTAATCTCAGTCAACCATATGAAGAAACTGAGGCTAGAAAAGGTTGGACAATGCTCCAGATACCACGAAAACTAGTATCAGAACTGAAATTTGAACCTGAAATTTCCCCCCACTCACCAATGCTATGACAGTCATTGTTCTTTATATCCAGCGCTAGCTCTTCTATAGCACTTTCTCTGCTGCTCAGAGAGCACAGGGATGACAGGCAAAGGGGATAAATATGTTCGAATTCTCTTAATTCCAATAAGAGTAATTGGACATAGGAGAGAAATTGACTATGATATTTTTTTCCAAGTTGAGGCTCTGTTGCAACAATCAGACACCGTTCCTACTTTTCCATTTGGTGAACTGCTCTGCTGGTCCACTTAGATCAAGTGAAGTCCTGGGGAGAAACTGTCCTTTGCTCCTAACACTTTCCTTGACCCTCAGATTCTCATGTGTGCCTTCTATGACTCTACCTTGTCTCCATCTCACACTACTTCTTTTACCATTTAGGCATCTCAAAACCAAGTATTTAATGTGCTTTTTCTGATGTTTACTCATGAAAGGTCATTGCATTAGAGCTTTAAGATGAGATGCAAAGGAAATCAATTAACCTATAATAAACACATCCTGTGTAACTTTCATTTTTGATATTCATCACACATGTTTATACGCACAGACATTTAGAAGTAGAGGCATCTATTCATGCCAGCAAATAGGTAAATGAAGTGTGAAATAAAACAAGGGGACAGCTTTGAACTAAATGACCTCTAAAGATATTTCCAGGAAAAAAATTCTGTGATTCTTTTAAGTGATGGGATCCAGTTGAAAAAAAGTCTAAAAAGTTTCCACTTGAGCTGTTTGATTGTTTCTCTTTGAGTAATAGGAAATAAAAACTAAACCTACCACATTTAACTTTTCCTTTGAGTGTGTGGGCTTTGGATGCCCATCAGTTTGTGCATGACACTGCCAGCCAGGTTCTCTCACATCTCTTATAAACACGCTCTGTGGTCATTTGTTAGCATGTTACAAAGGCCTTTTGGCAGAATCGTGCCCTTTGGTCTCTGCCACAGAGAAACCCCTCAGCGCTCCTCTCACAATGGGAACATGCACAACATGCGCCAGTTTCTCTGCCTTGGGCCTCATCAGGACCCAACATCATGGAAAAGTTAACACATTTCCAGAGTACAGATTCCAGTCCAAAAGCAGTGTCAAAAGTGAATTTACTTCAAAGACAAGATCAAATGATATAGTATATATAACTGATTATAATTAAATATTGCTAATAGTTCCAGACAAACTGAGTAGTAAGTGTTTAAAGTGTTCAAGAGAAAAATAGGAAAAAGTCAGCTATAAGGCTATAAAACAGTCCCATAATTTATACGAGATTATAAATTTGATAAACACTTATAGAATTTAGAAATGTCCTTCTGAATATTGAAATGTTCTTTAAAGGTTTAATAATTGCTCTATAAAAGAACATACATAGTAACAATTTTAAAAATTCTTAAAATTCCAGAGATTAGGGAAATGGCTGTTAAACATAGGCTCCTGAATTCATCTCCTCCCAGAGACACCCTGAACCTATAGCAACATATGGAACAATTCCCTCTAAAAGAAATTTAGAAACTAGCTGAGTGGCTCCTACACTTTGGGCAAACAAGAAAAAAAAAAAAAAACCCACATTGAAATGAGTAGTTGACGCTGAGGCACAATCTTGTCATAAACCCCACCTACCAAGGCATGGCAAAACACAATTGGGAGAAAACTCACAAGTCCCACTTTTCCCTGAGAAGTGAAAGGCTTGGACCAAACACCTCACTCTATAAGCCAATGGAGCTTGTGTCCACGAGACCCACAGGGCAAACCAAGATACATTGGTAAATCAATCATTGCGATAACCACATTAACAAAATGAAGGTTAAAAATTATGTGATTATTTCCACAATACAGAAAAAGCATCTGACAAACTTTAACATCTATTCATGATAAAAACTCTTAAATTGTGTATACAGGGAACATACCTTAATAAAGCCCACATCTAGCATCATGCTCAACAGAATTCAGGAAAAGTTTACTTACTGTTTACCAGTTTACTGAAAAGATATGATAAAGGCTACAGAAGAACATCCAGATGGAAGAGAAGCACAGAGCAAAGTGGGAAAGGGCCCAGAGCTTTTATGCCCTTTCAGGTGGCCATCCTCCCAGAAAATCCATGTCTACCAACTCAGAAGCTCTCTCATCCCCATATGATTGAGATATGGAGGCTTCTTCACGCAGGCTCGATCAATTGTTAACTCCATTTCCAAAGAGGGGTGGGGCTGAAAATTTCAAGCTTCTAATTATGGCCTGGTCTTTTTGGTAACTAAGAACTCATCCAGAAGTCTGCCTAACATCACCTTATTCGAACAAAAGACACTCCTACTACCCAGGAAATTCTAAGAGATTTAGAGCTTCGTGTCAGGAACCAGGGTCAAAGACTAAATGTTGGATAAAAAGATGCTGCTAGCACTCCTATCACTTAGGAAATTACAAGAGTTTTAGGAAATCAGTGCTAGCAACTGGGGACAGACCCCAATATATATTTTTCTATTATTTCACAATGGTATTGGCATAAAACAGACACCTGGATCAATGGAACATGACATAAATCCCAGAAATAAACCTAAGCATATGCAGTTAATTAATTTACAACAAAGGAGCCAAGGATATACAATGGGGAAAGGGAGTTCCTTGAATAAATGCTATTGGGAGAATTGGACAGCCACATGAAAAAGAATGAAGCTGGACACCTATTACATACTATACACAAAAATCAACTTGAAATGGATTAAAGACTTGAACATAAAACCTGAAACCATAAAACTAGAAGACACAAGGAGTAAGCTCCTCAGCATGAGTTTCGGCAATGGATTTTTGGATTTGACACCACAAAAAGAAAGTAAAGAGAGAAAAAAATGCAACAAAAGTGAAACAAGTGAGACTACATAAAATTAAAAAACTTCTAATATCTGATAAGGGGTTAATATCCAAAATATATAAAGAACTCATAAGCCACAATAGAAAAAAAGTCTGTTTAAAAAATGGGCAGAGGGTCTGAGTAGACATTTTTCCAGAGAAGACATATAAATGGCCAATAGGTACATGAAAAAGTGCTCGGCATCATTAATCATCAGAGAAAAGCAAATCAAAACCACAATGAGATGCTAAGTTAAATAAGTCAGACTAAGAGAGACACAGATACTGTATGATCTTACTTATATGTGAAATCAAGTTGAATGTTATGTGGAAATTTGGGGATGGGGGAAATTGGTGAAGGTGGTCAAAAAGTTTAAGTTTCCAGTTATAAGATAATTATAATTGGAGATGTAATGTACAGCATGATGACTATAGTTAACAGTATATTGTGTATATGAAAGTTGCTAAGAGAGTAGGTCTTAAAAATTCTCATCACAAGGAAAAAATTGTTAACTATGTGAGATAATGAATACGAACTTATTGTGATAATTATTTCACTATATATATGTACCAAATCATTATGCTTTGATTATAATGATCAAATTATTATGACTGAAAAACAGCATGTGAACAGTTGTAAAGATATTCAAAAGAGGTCTGAATTTTTCAACAGTCTGGTTATTTGATTTAGCATAGAATGGGTTTTAGGAAGAGAGGCTTGAATTAGCATTGTTGAAAAAATCTCACATGTACAAATTGGAAGCTACAAACATATCATTACTGAGCTCCATCTGATAATACTTTTACTTGTCTTTGGTCTCCCCCTTTCTCACTTTTCATGAAGGCTATATCAAACCTTTACCAGCCTCTATGTGCTCTCCCTACTTGAACCTATCCCCACTTCAAATAGATGCATTTACCACTTCACTGAGAAATATACCAGATGTGAATTCAAATGTCTTACTCTCAAGCTACAATTTCTTTTCCTACGCATCCTTTTTTTTTTTTTTCCCCCACCAGTCTGAGAAAACAAGGTGGCTTCTGTTCAGGATTAAGTAGGAGTTAAACAGGAAGGTGAGGAGGGTAGGAAGCATACATCTGGCATGGGTAACGGCATGTGAGATGATCTAGATATGAAAAGTCATATGACAAGTTCAAGGAAGTGAAAGAAGTTTGGCATATTTGTAGTGAGAGATCAGGCATGAGGCTTGATCCTAAGGGCAGTGGGAAGCCATTGAAGTGTTTTACTCAGGGAAGTCACATGATGAAATTTGTCTTCTAGAAAGATCATTCTGGCTGCAGTAGACGTCAAGTGTGGAGCAAAGGAAGGGGATGTCAAAATTGAAAGCAGGAAGATCAGTAATCCAGGCAAGAAATGATGGTGGTTTAAACTTGGGAAGTGGGTGTGTGGATGGTTCAAAATACATTTAGGAGGCTGAACTGATAGAACATGATGATGATCAATGAAGGTGCAGAGGATAATGCTCAGGGTTTTGGCTTGTTCAACCAGGGAATTAGTGTGACATTACTGAGATAGAGAATGTAAGGGTTAAAATCAGTTGAAGTGTAGTAGCAAACAATAAATTCAGCTTTTAGTATGTTAAAATTGAGGTCCTTGTGGGACATCAAATAGAGAAATTCAATCAATAATAAAATATATGGAGAGAGTGTGCAGAATTATAACATGGCTCAGGACAGGACCACAAAGAACAGCGAGATGTATAGACTAGGCACAGGAAAGGAGCCCAAAAAAGGAGACTGAAAACACTCAGCAGTGACATAGGAAGAACGCCAGGAGTGTGGGAAAACAAGAATCGAGAGTTCTGGGAGGGAGAAATTGGTCAACATTCCCTTACGTGCTATCATGTAGCCTTTGGCCTTAATGACAAAGTCCATTTTTTTGCCATGGGGGAGGAACATTTTCATGAATGAAAGACAGGTTGTGGTTTGAGGGTCAGAAGTGAAAAAAAAAAATGAATGAAATAAACAAAAGCTATTTCAAGATATTTGGCTGTGAAGGGGCAGAGAGAGGTAGGGCAATGTCTGGGGAGCTCAATGTTGGAAGTTGGAACTGAAGTCTTCATTTATATAATTTTGTTATTTATTCATTTATGCACAACAGATGGGCTATGCCATGAATAAAATAGAGGTATTCTCTACTTATGAAGAAATGAGTAGAAAGAAGTTGATAATTTAAAGAGAGAAAGAGAATAACTGATAGTATAGGAATGAGAGCAGTAGTTATGGGGGCAGAATAATGGCCCAAAGATGTCCTCGCCCTAATCCTTGATTCTATTAATATGTTAAGTTATGTTATGGTAGGAGAGGATTAAAGTTTCTAACCAGCTGCCTGAGATGAGGAGGCTAGCTTGGATTATCCAGGTGGGCCCAGTGTGATCACAAGGGTCCTTGTAAGTGCCAGAGGGAGGCAGAAGAGAGAGCCAGAGAGATGGCAGTGTGAGAGGGACTTGGTCAGATATTGTTGGCTTTGAAGACAGAGGAACAGGATCAAGTCAAGGAATTTGGTGGCTCTAGAAATTAGGAAAGCTAGGAAATAGATTTTCTCCTAGCTCCCCCATGAAGGAATACAGGCTGGCCAACACCTAGCTTTAAAACCAAGAGACCCAGGTCTGACTTCTGACCTACAGAACTAGACAAGAATAAATGTGTATAGTTTTAAGTCACTAAATTTGTGGTAATTTGTTGCAGTAGCAAAAGGAAACTAACATAGTGACCTTCAAATATTTTCGCCTACATTACTACTAAATAAGTTTGTGAAAACTATATACCTGCTCACATATTTTCATACAAGCATAAAATTTTTCATTGTAATCTTAAATAGTTGAAAAGGATATAATTTATGGTGCACATATTTTAATTAAAAAAAAAAACAATACTGTTACATCACTCTTAAATGTAAACAAGGAAATCTAAATGTCACGATAATTTGATATTCACTGTCATCTATTTTTAAAAAATACAAATATGAGCTCTTCTTTAAAAGATGAAAATTTCCATTATAACCTTTCTCCTTGAAATATTTTCATTTTAGTCCCCCCAAAGAATTGTATCCTAATATAATTTTATGTTTAAACGTCTTATGTATTATTCTATCAAACTTCTCTGCAAGAAAAATATGTATAGAAATGAATACTTTAATATATCTCTCAAAGATTGCATGTCGGCATGTTATAATTATAATTTTAATGCATGATTATCAAATCAATATATGTATTATATATAATAATACCTATTCTGGAAAGTAAAATTTTATGAGAACTGCATTGCTTTGTGCAATGGATGGTTTTCTTTTTTCTAATTAGGTTATGTATCCATAAATATGACATCACTAAAATGAAACAGGATTTGGCATCAACTATATTCCTATTTCTATATATGTTAAATGAAAAATATTATTTACATAGTAAATGCAAGAAAATAAAATCTTTTCATAACATCTTTCTACTTTTAGAAATCCTTCCAAGTTACATACTCCAATTCACAGTAATAAATAAAAAATTATATTTAAAAATTTAGCTACTGACCACTGTCATGGCTACTTTTAATTTTGTTGAAGGAAAAGCATAGAAAAGTGCTAACCTATCCAAAGTATTTTTCACCTAACCCTCAGAATTATTACCTTTCTCATTTTCTGGGAAACACACCTAGAAAGCTTTATCAAAGCTTATCAAATCCCTCTTAATTCCGCCTGCTATTCTTTCATTGAGAGACTTCTTGTGTACAGATGGAACTAATATTAATTACATGGTAATTGAGCAAAAACTAACCCCACAAAATTGAAAGCTGTGTAAGTTAGGACTTTTCCCATTGGCTGTGAACGAAGACATATATATACAACTAAATTTTAATTTTCTATGCCATTGCAAACTGCCTTAAAAATATGTGGAGGTCAGACAGTCACACACTTGAGTATTATTATACATAGAAAGGTGATTTCATTTTATATTTGAAGATAATTGTTTATCCTTTCGAGAAAATTAAACAGCACCTGCCTCTGAGAGGGAGAAATTAATATTAATCTTTCTAAATTTGAGGGCATTGCATCCTAGATTGATCTGTGGAACATTTTATCCTCTTTCTGTACACAAGGAAATGTTCTGCTTTAATGGTTCAGTTTAACCTGCTTTGTGGAAATTCATAGCAGAAAGAAAAAAGGCATTAAGCCACCAGTGAATGTGGGACTTAGGTGAATTAATGGTTTTTAATATTATTTACAGTAGAATCAAAAACATTTCTATTGTTAAACCAAACTTAATGTACATATAATAACAATGACTAACTAGCAGAGAAGTGATTGATAAGGAGTAGCAAACAAGAGACTTGCTTATAAGAAAAAGGTGACCATAGATTCAATAACATTTTATTAGAGGTTAATGAAATTGTTTCTTCCACATACCTGAATAATGTTCAAGATTCTATGAAACATTAACTTACCTTTAAGTATGTTCCTCTTACTTGACGTTGTAATACTCGCTGGTCGAGGAACTTTCTCACTTTCTTCTTGAGATCATGAAAACGTACTTCTGAGGCCTAGATCAAGACACAGCTAAAATGAGTTCTCACCAAACACTTTCATTTACAAAAAATGCAGAGCAGGTGCTCCTCATAGCCATCTGGATTTCCTGGCATGTTTTCTACATCTCAAATATTCTAGAACAGACAGAAAGATAAGTCACAGAGCCTTGCCTTGAGTTTGTCGCTAGGGAAAAATAAGGCACTGTCGCCTTTGGTATTTTTCTTGTTCCCGTTGCTTTCTCTCTTGGCACTCTCCCTAAGGTAGTCCGGGAATGGAAGAAGGGAAGTTGTTAAATGAAATTATTATCACTCCTTCTGCCCCATCTTACAGAATATTTGACTTCAGAAGATCCCACCCCTCTTAGCTTGGGTTCCCCCAAAAGCAGAGTCTGAGGCCAAGGTTTGCTTACCGGGAGCAGGGAGACAGGAGAGCGAAGGAAGAAGAGGGAGAGCCAATAGGGAAGCTCTACCCAGTTGACCACTGCTACCGAAGCCTGGACACCACAGGGTCACCTGAGGAGCCTAATAAAAAGCGTCTCAGGACCATCTCTGAACAAAGGCGGAAGGCTTTATGTACCTGCGTCATGGCTCAAGGACCGCCCTGCAGAGAGTTAACTTCCTCACGCTGCATAGATTACACCTGTGTGAGTTCTCATTATCCTACAGCACAGGAGAAGCTGAGGCCAGGGAGTTTCTAGGTTGTACCTGCATAAAGCTGGTCAAAGCCTGCGCAGAACTGGACAGGGGAATAAGAGGAGACAGGGAGAGGACTGGACGAGGTCACAAAAGGTAGAAACAGAGCCCAGGATTTTAGAGCCATGCTAAGCTCTTAACAGTAATATATAAGATAGGGAAAGACACGAGGCCCACTATATGTTTCAGGTGCTTAACTGATTCAAGAAGGCTTTGCTGAGACTATAATCTTGAAATGTTTCTTTGGCCCTTTGTAGGTTTTTTAATACACTAGAGAAATGTATCCAAGTACAATTAAGAATGCATGAGGTGAATGCCTCTCTTTTGTGAAGAGGAAAGAAAGTGATTGTTTAGGGGAGGTGGAAAAGGATTTTTCTAATGCTTGGACCCAAAGTGTATTCTCAGGCAGGTCAGTTTCAGGAGGTCATATGGAATTTGAGGATCTGGAAATTGATCCCTTTAAGACTTTTCCTGACAACATATCCAAAGTTCTTCATGGGTTTACATAGCCACTTTTGAAGTCATCCAAAGCCCACTTTGAGAAATTAGCCTTCAGAAGGAGGAGGTAGTTCTTAATCATTTCAGTACAGGGGAGGGCAGAGGGATTGTGCCCATTTAAGCTTTTAGGCTTAATGGCATGAAGTTGCCTTTCCTGATCTCTGGATTCTTCCTCCACATCTCCACCCTTCCTGTTCAGTCTTCTTCATGGGATCTTCTTTGGTGTCTCCTTTTCAATGTGTCCCAGAGTTTCATCTTTGGTTCTCTTCTCTCCTTATCCTCTAGTCTCCATACTCTCCAGGCAGATCTCATTCACTTCCATGGTTTTAACTGCCAGCTAATCACAGATGAACACCAAATCCTTTAGCTCTGAATTTTCTTCCAGAGTTGCAGACCCATTTATCCATCTGCTTTCTGGATGTCCTCCCTAGTGACATCTCACAGCCTGCTGGAATTCAACACGTGTTAACTATTTGTCTACCTTGCCACTCCCAAATCTGCACTTTCCCCTAATTCTCTATCCAAGTGGTTGCAATCATCATCACTCATTATAACAAGCTAGAAACTTGAAAGGCACCCTGGATTTCCTTCTGCACTTTGCACATCAGATGCCTGTTGATTTTATTTCCCAAATACTTTTACATTCATTTGGTTTTCTCCATCTCCATGCCATTACCTTAGTCCAGAACTTCATTATTTTTTTTTTCCTGGATCATTATAAAAGTCTTCAATCTGGCCTTACCTCTATTCACGTCAGTCTTCTGTTGCATTCCCCAAATTGCTCCCCAAGAGTGATATCACTAAAATGTAAATCAAATCATGTTACTCCCTTGCTTAGAATTCAATGACCTTCCATTGGCAACAGGATAAAATTCCAACTGCTTAGCATGACTTATAAAGTCCTTCATGATTTAACTCTGACTACTAGTGTTACCTAAAATAAGCAATTATGCAAATACAGTTTTCTCTATCTGGAATGCACAATTATATTGTAAATATAATAGAGCTTCATTAATATCACACTGTGTTAAGGGAGCTATTTATCTGGTTTGCCCATTTTGAAGAACAGAATCTTTTCTAATGTGAAATATTTCAAGCCCATAGGAAAGCAGAGAAATATTGAAAAACACCACTAAGCTTTGTCCAATCTTAAAACCTAGACACATTTACTTCAGATATATTTCTTTGTTAAGAAATGTCATTGCAGGTACAGTTAAGATTCTGATCCCCCTCCTTCCACCTCTTTCTATCCAGAGGTAGCCACCCTACTAAATTTAGTATTTATCATTTTATCCTTTTAATATGTTGCTTGTCTCCATAAATTCTGTATAGTACCGTTTTGCACACGTTTAAGCTTTATGTAAGTGGTATTTACATGATATACATTCTAAACTTGCTCAACAATGCTTTTTAGCTTTATCCAAGTTGATACACAAGGCTCTAATTCTGAAGGGCTACTTAGTGTTTACAGTCTGGGTATACCAGTTTATCCATTCTGCTTTTAATGGATATTTAGGTTGTTTTCAATTTCTCACTATGATAAATAATGCTGCAATAAATGTTTTGCATACAACTCTCCTTGTGTACATATGGGATGGGTTTTCCTAGGTTATATACTGAGGATGGAATTCCTAGTAGAAGGACATCCTAAATTTTCTTTCCTAGTTTTCTCTCAAAGTTCTTCAAAAAATGTTAGTGTAAAATTTTCTCACAAGGCAACAGAATCTTAACTCTACTAGTCAAGTAAGGTCTAAATATAAATCTAGTCCATATACAAAGTATAACAATACTTAAGTTTCTTAAACTAGCAACCATATGAAGTTTATAAGAGGACCTTATAAACAATCACACCTGTATTCAGTTATAAGAATTTCAGGACCTCTTGTGTGTGTGTATTTTATTTGTATAAGCAAGAAAGAAATTAAGTGGTCTCTAGCTCCTTCTCTCTAGAGGTACTGGTCTTAATGGCATTCTAAAGAATTGGCTTTCTTTCTGAGTGCTAAGGTGCTAGCAAGTATTTCTCTTCATTCATGCAGTCAACCAATAAATTTTTATTGGGTGCCTACTACATAGCTGGTACCATTTTGAGAGCTGATGCAGTGAACATGAGAGAAAAAATCTTGGCCCTCACAGAATTTATATTTTGGTGGGAGTAGACAGACAAATACACACATAAACACATACTATGACAGCTGGTAATAAGTGTAATTTAGAAAAAGCAGGGAAAGGGAAATAGGGAATGCTATAAAAAGTGGTTATGGAAGACCTGGCTGCAAGGTGATATTTAACTAGGTATTAAGAAAGAGAGAAAGTGAGCCATGCCATTCCATGAGGTAAGAGCTTTAGAAGCAGAGGAAAGAGTAAGTACAAAGGCTCTGAAGTGGGAACTTCTGCATATTCAAGGACTAGCAAGGAGGCCAGTATGGCTGAGGCTAACTGGATAGGAAGTGGGCAAAAAGTAAGAGAGAGTGAGTTCACGTGTAGTAGTTAGTGTTGGGAGGGAACTGTTGATTCTACTTTGATTTGGGTGGGAAGCCCTTTGAAGGATTTGAACAGAGGAATGCCATGATCTGATTTAAGTTTTTGAACAATCACTCTGATTATAAGAATAGACGTAGGGAGACTCATATGGAGGCTGTTACAATATTCTCAGTGAGAGATGTTTATGTCTTGGACCACCAAAACTTTGGCAGTAGAGATGCTGAAAAGAGGTCAGATTCTGGATACATTTTGCAGGAGATTTGGTGTTGGACTGAATATGAAATGTAAGAGAAGGAATTGTGATGATTTCTGGCATAAACAATGGAAACATGGAAATACTATTAACCGAGATGGGTAAGATTAGAGTAGAAACAGGCTGGGGGAGAAGTAAGAAGTTTCTTTTGGGATATAATAAGCCTGAGACTTCTAAGTATGAATGTTAAGTAAGCAGTGAAATTTGTGAACTTGGAAGTTCATGGTTGAGATCTAGGCCAGAGGTATACACAGGAATCATCAGCATATAGATGCTTTTTAAAAGTGTGAAGCTGGGTGAGATATCCTAGTAAGTTAGTTTGAGTAGAGCAAAGGAGATCTCTGAGGGCTGAGTCCTGGGGCTCTCCAGCCTTTAAATGCAAGAAAATTGAGGGGGAAACCAAAGGGGACTGAAGGAGTGGTCTTTGAAATATAAAGCAAGCCAAGAGACTGGCATCTCAGAAGCCCAAGGAAGAAAATGTTTCCAGAAAGAGGATGTGGATATTAACATTGATAGATAACATTTTTAAAAATTAAAAATTGACTTTAGGTTCAGCAATGTAAAGATTATTGGTGACTTTGGCAAAAGTTATTTTTGTGGAGTGAAGTAAAGTGCTTGTTTGGAGTAGATTCAAGAAAAAATGTGAAGAGAGGAATCAGAAAAAAAGGAAATAGACAACTCTTAAGGGATTTACTGGGAGGGCTCTGTTAATGCTTAGGGTCTAAACTTGAAAGGGCACCCACAGTTAGACAGCAACTTTACCCTTGGGGTATAATGCCCTTTAGTACTCCTGGGCAATCACAGTTCTGGGTATACTCTCTGAATTACTTCATTCTCAGTGTCAGGCGGGTATATCCTTGTCTGCCTTACCTGCATGGTGAACTCATAGCCATGCTCCAGCATCACACCTAAGTACCTCCACATGTGAGAATTTTTCAGCTGGAGCAAATTATTTTGGATTTTATATATATATATATATATTTAGTATAACCACATTGTAGTAGTATAATTTATCCCCAGTAACTTTATGAAAACAAGTATTGTGACTTGCAGGGCCCCAGTGCTAAATATAGTGTCTGCCTAGTAATTAGTAATGTTCAGTTCATATTGATTAAACTAAACAACTGAATTATTTTAAAGAAATACAGGGTTCAGTCCTTCTCGTCCATTTCCAAGGGGCTAACAGTGTACCGTACTACTTCTGTAGGGGAAGGAGCAATGCTCTTCATCCTTGAGAGAGCCTGAAATGGGATTCTTGTGGTGAGTTAGGCAAAACCTGTTTTTAATTTCTTATTTTTCTTTTCACAAGTACTTTCAGTCGAAGTCAGAAGGGGCCTGACACACACTATCCAGAGGCCTGCCTAGCGTCTTCATCATGCTATGTTCCATCATGTTGATTTGTGGTGGCGCTGAAGTGGGCGACCCTGGAAGGTGCCGTTCCACATGCACCATTAGGCCAAACTGAGGGCTCCGTTAGTTTTTCACTCAAGCAACTGTATTTTTCTAATGTGCCTTCACCAAACACTGATGTCATTTCATTCTCAGAATCATTTCAATTAGATTCCAAATAGTCTTTTATTGCACTTTGGAAGTCTTTTGAGATGACAAATTATTTCTATATTCAATCTGCTGTTTTTTCTTTTTCTCTGCTTCTTCATGGCTGAAAGCCCCTGTATGCTTTGTTTTGTGTGTTATTTGGCCAAGGGAGTTATCTGAAATACAGTTGATATAATTCCTAAAGAATATTATCCTTTTGCACTTATTCTCTCTGTTTATTCTTTGGTTTCTACTATTAATTAGCAAATTTATTTCCTGATAGCCACAATGAGGTAAGAATAAATGTACTGAGCTAGGTATCCAGCAAAGCCCAATGTATTCAGAGTGGTAACAAGAGACCAATTCTATTCTGATAAACACCATTAAAAGGAAAAGATAAATCAAATCTTATGACCTTAGTCAGCAAGTTTTATTCTACAAAAGGAATCTAAGCTGAACCACAGCTATAATTTGGAGTCTTAGCTCAAAGTGACTGCTTTGTATTTTTCTCAAGGGTTGAAAAATCAAATCTGTATTCTGCTGGTCAGGCACACTGTAAAGAGTGCCACCTTCACCTGGGTTGTTTGGAAGGCCCATAAGTCTTGGTAACTTGGTGGATTTCGATGCATAGCCATGAGTTCCACAGGGCATTAATTCTCCATTGCTTGTCCATTTGAAATAAGAAGTGTCGGTGAATACATTATACTCAGGGACCTCTAAATCCCGCTTTAGTATGTTGTCATTCTTGAGGTCACGGATCTCCTTTGCTATCATTTAAGTATCCAGAGCACATTGGAAGTTTGCTGCTATTGTGTCCTTTTTCTTTTATC
This sequence comes from Rousettus aegyptiacus, assembly GCF_014176215.1. Lineage (NCBI taxonomy): Eukaryota > Metazoa > Chordata > Mammalia > Chiroptera > Pteropodidae > Rousettus > Rousettus aegyptiacus. The sequence goes on from NW_023416284.1 coordinate 110,899,020, forward strand.
TTTGACAACTGCATCAGCTTTTACTCTTGAGGAAATTAACATTGCCTTTTGTTCACAATGCAAGATTATTTGGAAAGGTCAACGGATGTAGCATATCACTCTGGTATATTTCTACAGAATAACATGCCTGCTATATTTCAGTGATGTCCCGAGTTAAAGGTCTAGCTTATTTATAGTGAATAGCCATGTAGAAATAGTTATTATAAAGTCATTTGTTATTTAAAATTACCTAATTTCATTTAGGAGATTTATGAGTGAGTCTATTAGAGGACATGTAACCAAACCATTGCTATAGAGTTGGCTCTGTTGGGATTGTGGAAGCTGTGCCTTTGTTCATCTAGTTGCCCTCAGGAAGTCCTTGAATGGGAAAGTCACTGTTACCTATTTTCATAGGAAGTTAGCTAAATATTATTTTCACTTATATTAGGTCTTTCCATTTCAGCGATTTGGCCTAAACCATGGTAAACCTATTGTATTTCCTCCTATTTTTTATTATAGTGGATATTGTCTTATACTATTAATACTACCAATGTTTAGGCCAGAATACAAATTGTGAAGAATAAAATTTTAACCGGGAAAAGTAAAAAACATATGTCATAACCCCTGAGGGTAGAGAGAGGTAGAAATGAAGCTAGAGGTTGTAAGGAATCATGTTTTTTAGGAAGAAGTATCTCAATTATATCAGTAGGAGACCACTTGATCAGAAATTCACATGTGTAAGAGGTGCATGAATGTTTTATTGAGAACAATGCATGTCAAGAAGGGCCTTGGCTTGGCATGTGAATGATGGATACAAAGCAAATGTCTAGGTGTTATTAATACCTACTGTTGCTTTCATTTTACAAGCAAGCCTTCCTAATACTCCGATTGTATGATGTAATTTTAGGAGACTCAAATATAACAGCTCAAACCTATAGAATTAATTGCATGCAGCCTTAGTTCCAATTACTGGAACTGTAAGAGTTTGGCCTTTCAACAGTTTGTGGTATAACAGCACAGGGTGGATTATTAGACCACATGAATCTGCTAGTTCATGAATGCTAGCTAATATGGGTAAAATTCTTTCTGTGACACTCTGTTGAAACTGGTTTTCATTTAGTCTACAAACAAGGTAAACTATAATTTATCATTTAAAATGGGAGAATGTTGAGATTAAGCCAGGGTGCTATTAATAATTAAATTAGGACATAGGCAACCCCATATTGTCAGATTTTATTAGAAATGAAATGGCTTTAAAATATTCCTATTCTTGTGAAAATCTTCTTATAGTTTATAACAGAAAACTGAACTCACCTAATACAGGCTTGACAAAAAAAAAAAAAAGGACTTCTAGTGTAGAAAAGACTAGAAAAGCTTTATCTAGGACAAATAAATGTTGGGCTCGGGAAAGAAACGTTTGCTTTGGTTTTATCTTAATAACCTTAAGTCTAAGCCTATTAATCCAGATGAGAAGAAACAGACCCATTCTTTCTTAATAACATGACAGCGACTCAGACTGTATCAGAGTGCAGTGGGAAAGAGAAGTTTTATGATAGAGACTTCAGGAGTTCATCAGTTCAGCAAAGGAGGAGCCTATAGGAGAAAAGCACAAGTTGAAGACAGGAAGGAGAAGTCAAGAGGGCAACACAGAGATACAAGGAATCGCTATTTCTCCCCTTTGTTTTATCATAAAGACATGAAACCATACACGAGATTGACTTGCTCGTGGGTCTGAAAGATCTAAAACTGCTGCCTTCAGGAGAGGCCAGGGTTTTTTTTTTTTTTTTTTTTTTTCAGTCTAGTGGGCGAAATAAACATCTATATTGGATTTTGATAGCAGAATATCACTTAATATTCCTTTTGTGGCTTTCTCTTTTCACTAGATTTCTTTTTCATTAACTAGCGGAAAACATGCCTGACCTGTATGTTAGCTATTTTCAGCAGAGCAGTTTGGAGATTGGAAATGGGGGTAGAGATTTAAGGGGTGAGGTTAGGCAGTCAGTTTAAGCCCTACCTGAATATTAGAATCACCTGAGGAGTCCAAGCCCCACTCGTTTTGAGTCTTAATTACTCTGAGCTGGGACATGAATAACTCTAATTTCAAAAGGTTTCTCAGGTAGTTCTACTGTGTATCCAGGCTTGAGAACCACTGAGTTAGAGTATCTGACTATACAGCAATTGTCTCTGAAACTATTTCATTGGGAAAACTGAGAGTGTTAAGCCTACATAGGTTTAGCTGAAGTTCTGTAGTTCATAACCTTGGTTGTTTAAGTTCAGGTGTGCCAGTGAACTCCTCACAGCTTTTGTTGATGTGACTGAGACTTCGTTTTGCTTTCACTTTTAGAGGATAGTTTTATTGCGTATGATATCCAAGTTTTTTCTTTCAGTACTTTTAAGGTACCATTACATTGTCTTCTGGCCAGCATGGTTTCTGTCTAGAAGTCAGCTGTCATAATTGTCTTTGTTCTTTTATAAATAATGTGTTAATTTTTTTCTCTTGTTTAAGATTTTATAATTTATTTTCAGCAATTTGCTTATGATATATCTTTTTAAAAAATATTTTTTTTTTGGAGTTTGTTGAACATCTTGAATTGTTGCTTTATAATTTTCATTAAATTTTAACCACAGTTTCTTCAAAAAAATTTTTCCTGCTTCTCTTTTTATGGGACTTTAATTACATGTATATTAGACAAACTGATTACTGATTTATTATTATTTTAGTAGACTTTACCTTTTAGGATAGTTTCAGATCCACAGCAAAATTGAGTGGAAAGTGCAGAGAATTCCGACACACCTTTGCTCCTATATATGTACCACCTCCCTCACTATTATGTATCTTGAACCAGAGTGGTACATTTGTTTCAATGAATATTCATTAACATATTATTATTATCCAAAGTCTATAGTCTGCCTTAGGATTCTCTCTTCGTGTTGTGCATTCTGTATTTTGACAAATGCATACTTTATAATGACATGTACTCTCTTTGGTGTTATACATTCTATGGGTTTTGACAAATGTACATTTTATAATGGCATGTATCCAACATTGTAGTATTGTACAACATAGGTTCACTACCCTAAAAATCTTCTGTACTTGTCTATTCAACCCTCATTATACCCTAACCTCTGCTAACCACTGATCTTTTAACTGTCTCTATAGTTCTTCCTTTAATAGAATACCATATAGTTGGAATCATTCTGTCTGTAGCCTTTTCAGATTGGCTTCTCTTACCTAATAATATGCATTAAGTTTCTTCCATGTCTTTTCATAACTTAATAGCTCATTTCTTTTTAGTGTTAAGTACAATTCCATTGTCTAGATATACCAGTTTATTTATCCATTTATTAACTAAAGGACATCTTAGTTACTTCCAATTTTTGACCATTATGTATAAAACTGCTATAAACATCCATGTTCAGGTTTTTGTGCAGACATAAGTTTTCAACTCATTTGGGTCAATACCAAGGAGCGCAGTTGTTGGATAGTATGCTAAGACTATGTTTAGTTTTGTAAGAAACTGCCAAACTGCTTCCCAGTGGGTTGTACCATTTTGCATTCCTACCAGCAATGAATAAAAGTTTCTGTTGCTCCACATCCTTGTCAGCATTTGGTGGTGTCAGAGTTTTGGATTTTGGCCATTCCAATAGGTGTGTAGTGTTCTATTTTTCTATTACTTTTTATTTCTTCTGGATTTTCAGAAACTCTATTAGGGATACCAGCTCTGCTATAAAATAATTGCAAATATTTCTTTTCTCGTTAATCATTGTCATTTGTCTTTTGATTTTGCTTATAGTGCTGTGGTTTTTGCCTTACAAAGCTTGTTTATTTTCAATGTTTCAAAATTATCCATTTTTATTTTATTGCTTCTGGACATTGACTCATGGTTAGAAACTTCTTTCCCTCTCCCAGGTAACAGGAATTTACTCACATCTTATTTTAGTACTTCTGTCATGTCTTCCCTCCCTTTCTTCTTTCCTTTCTTCTTACATTCTTCCTTCCTTCCTTTCTTTTTAACATTTTTCTTTCCTTTTCTTTCTTTTATCCATCTCTTTATTTGTCTATCTATCTATTATCTATCATCCATCTAGCCATCTACATATTTACAGATATAATTTATTTGAGGTATATCCTATTGTATGTTGTATAGATCCAATGATAATTCTTCCAATCAATCATTCAGTTTCTCAATACCATTTATTCATATTTTTATATTTTCTACCAATTTGAGATATTATCTTTGTCACCTAATAAATTTACATATGCAGTTGTGTCTATTTTAGATAGCTTCTCTTGTTCAGTTGTTCTGATGCTATATATTGTTTTTCTTGGAAACCAAACAACTTTAAATATAATAATATTTTAATACCTATTTGAGTTAGTTGCCTTCACTTTTTCTTCTTCTTTAGGGCTTTGTGGTGATTTTTTCTTGTTCATTTTTGAGAAATGCATATAGATTTATTAATAACTCAATACGTTTATAGGGAAAGTTTGAAGTTACCTATAATTTATATTTACTGATCACTCTGTGTCAGTCATTGAACTAAGCACAAGTGTATCAAACTTGAGGGAATGTACCGACGTTCAGTGCAATCATTATTTCTAGTTCACTAGATAGGTATTCACTAAGAATAGAGGGCTTATCTGTAATGTCATATAAGAATGCTTGAGAGGTGATAGGTATGGAGCAGTTGTCCTATATTTTTGTTTTCTTTTTAATTATGGTAAAAATAATAACAAAATTTATCATTTTACCCATTTCTAAGTGTATAGTACAATGTTAAGTATATTCACTTTGTGATGCAATGGAGCTCCAAAAGTTTTCCATTATGCTTGTTTATTTTTCAGTCTTAACTTTATAATCAACTTATATGTATCTGGGGAAAAACTGACTGAAGCAAAATTAAGGAGAATTGATATCTTTATGATATTTAATCTTCCTAAAAGAAATATTCTTCTCCTTCTATTTGTTCAAATCTACTGTTTTACATTTTAGAATATACAGTTTTCCTCCTATAAGTTTACATGTTTATTCTTAACCTTATTACTAAGGAATTTTCTTTTATGTTTCTATAAATTGTGTCTTCTCTCTCATTATATCACCTAACTGGTTATTCTTTGTACATATGAAAGCTATTGATTTCTATATGTTAATATTAGAGTTTCATTTTTAAATTCTCTTATTGTTTATAATAGTTTTCTCCATCTATTCTCTTGGGCTTTCTAGATATACAATTATATCATTTGCAAATAGAAATAGTTTTCTTTCTTCGAAAGTATTATACCTTTGCTTCCTTTTGTCTTTTGTATCTTGTGTCTAATGTTTGTCCAGTATTTTAGGTCTATCTTATTTTTAAGCTCCACAAATTAAATATTATTTTATATCATACCTTCAAAACAATGGTCAGTATGATGTATTATTTTATTTTTAAAAAATATTTAGGATTAATTCTTACTTCAGTGTGTTTTAAATACTTTTTCTTAATGTAAGTACTTCAGGTTAATATAAGTATTTGTTATATTATTATTTGTATATGGATTTCAGATTTTTATTTCTTCCTGGTTAACTATTTCTATTAACATATGTTTATTAACATATAGTGAATTTCTGCATCCTTAAAAATGCTTTGTGCCTTAAAGAAGTTACTTGATATCTTAACTTCTTTCTCAACTGTAGAGGCCTTTAAATCCAGACATAACCCTGCACCTTACATATTTTTTACCCAATATTTTAGGTCTATCTTATTTTAAACCCTAACATTTAGATATTGTTATTTTATATAAAGATATTTCAGATTTATCATCATGTTATCAATATCTTTGCTCACCGTTTTTGTATTTTAAGCTTTTTTCCCTTTTATTTTCTGAAGTATTTCCTATACAAGTTTATTAAGTGAAGATCTTTTGATGGTTATTTTATTATTTGTAAAATAGACTAATAATAATAGTTCATAGGAAAGTTTTGACAGTTAAATCAAATAATCTGTGTAACACTTGATGCAGTGCCTTACACATACTTCATGGCCATTGTTGGTTATTATTTTGACAAGATGGGAACCAGACTGGAGTTGGGAACAATCAAAAAATCTGTTTAAGCATCCTGACCTTTAGATGAAGATGGGAGATCTCATAGATTAGAAAAAATAGATTAGGATTCAGGTGAAAGAGTTGGGCCCAGAGGAAGGGCAGGGGAATAAAGCCTTTTGTGGACATTTTTATGACTACTATAGTACTATCATCTTCTTTTCTCTCTCCTGTCAGACTGTGAACTATTTTATGTCTCCTAGATGTGGCTAATGCAATTTAGAAACTCAATTTTAAATTTTATTTGCTTTAAAGTACATGGAATTGTACCTGCACATAGTAGGCTTTTAAGAAATATCTATGAATGAACAAACTGATCTCACCAAGAGACAAAATGTAACAAGAGAATAAAAAATTAAACACTTAAATATTTTAGAGAACTGTGGCCAATTACTACCTGATCATATACTTTTTAAGCAATGACATAGTTCAAATGAACATTTTGGCATACTTTGTGAAATAGATAAAAGGTATCAAGTTTTGTGCTAAAAGTTTGGTGTATTAGAGGTACTCTGAAATGTTCAAAATAAAAGCATTCTCAAATGGGTAATGTGTTTTAATTCAAATTAATACAGTCTTTTTGTTTCTTCTCATTATTTGCATTTTTAAGGCAACCCCTATGCTTTTGAAAGTTTGAAGACTATAAAAGTCATATGAAAGGCACAAAAGAAATTACCCAGCACTCCTCCCGCCTCCTAGCAAATTTTTCTCTCTCTAGAGGTACACATCAGAGAATTCTATTAATGGTCGACAAGGAGGCAGTCTAGTTAGTGTGACGTGGCTTCCCCATTTGGTGACACTTTTCTATAGCATTCTTCAGCCTATCTCGTTTGACACTTTGGAACAGATGCCAAGTCCTTTCTTGCTCTCTGTAAACAAGGCTGTCACTCACAGAGCATTCCTCTTACCTCAGGTAGGGAATGAGGTTAATGACTTTGGAAATGGAAAACAGAGCAGCCATCAAAAGGACTTTTAATACCAGGAGAATTACAGGAGAGTAATTGAATCAAATAAAATAAGAATATAAATAGACCATATTACAAGCTGCATTTGTTAAAAGGTTTCATAACAGTTGATGTTTTGTGTTGCCTGGGAAGAATAATAAAAAGAAATAAAATAGATCGAAAATGGTTACCCTTGAGAAGCTATTTCTGATTTTTTGGCAGGATTCCCCTGTGGCTGCTGATACCCAGATAGTATGTCTCATTCCTGCTTTCTTTTCAACTTCAATTCTGCTTTACAAGTGAGACTTCTGATAGTTTTTACCCCCTTCGAGTACCTTTGATTTATCATTTAGTTTTAGTGGTTAAAGAAATGAGACAAGCCTCTGCATTTGACATTTTTACTCTTCTGATAGTTAGCCTTTTAAGGTCAAATACTCTCAGAAGAATCAAGAGCATTTGAGGGGCTACAGATCTTGGTCAATCTGAATCAAAAGGTGCTGGAAACAGGAATTAGTAGAAAAGAACTTAAGAAATAAACACAACCTGATATACACATATACAATATGTGGCTGGTAAAGATGGGAATATAATACTTTTGCATTATTGTGTTTCATAAACTTTTAAAATGCAAGGCCTACTGATAACATATATACCTTTTGCAAAAGAATGGCCAGTTTGCTTACAAAAATATTTTGATTTTGTAATTTTTCCCCCTCACTGCCTTTTTGACCAGGTTTTTATTCAAAATTAGGTGTCCAAAATGATTTGACGAAATAAACAAATTTAAGTTCATGCCACAGGCTTTTCTTTTGTGGTGGGTTTCTTTTCTGCAGGCTTGTTCTCAGCTGGTTTCTTGGTAGCTGCAGACTATTTTCCCACCAAAGGCTTCTTCCGTCTCATAATACCAACGGCCTCCTTTCCTTTCTTCCCTACCACTGGCATGTTGTCTCAAACCCCCCTCTCATCTGATTTGGCTTCTAGCTCTGCTGCTGCTTTATCCACTTGGGGCTTGTGGTTCTTGGCCTGGTGAAGAATGGTGTTTAGGCACATGGTTGTTGCATATGGGCTTAGCTTCAACATGATTCTCAGGTTTTTCAGTGGAATCTTTCAGAATTCTGCAATGAATCTTCTTGCATGGTGGTTGGTGGGCTCTTTGGATCTCTGGGCTTTTCAAGATTCTACTAAGGTCTGTATTGAGCATCTTGTACAAGAGAAGTTTGTAGTTACTCTTGAGAGAGGCAGCTTTACAACAAATGCCACACAGATCATCTGGCTTGTAGAAAGCATTTTCGGTTCCAATGCAGAAATTGCCCACACGCCCACCAGGAACAAGTTTCAAAATGTTGTTTTTCCAGGGATGTTTCTGAAGCCTTTGATGATGCCATTGTCCTCATTATAGATGATGCAAGGTCTCTCGAACTGGATACGATGCCAGTTTCTCATTTTGCCCTTGCCAGCTCTAATTCACTGAGAGCCATGGGCCTTTTTGATATACTCCAGGCTTTAAGTTTCTTAAGAAGCAAAACAGCATCCTTGGTCTTCTTATAGTCTTCAACTTTATCTTTAACCAGTAAAGGAAGTTCAGGAACTTCCTCAATCCAATGACCTTTAGACACCACCAGTGCTGGTAAGGCCAAGGCAACCAGGGCTGAACAGATGGCATATTGCTTCTGTGTTGTGTTCACCCTACAGTGCCAATAGTGCCAGGTTTTTGTTGGTGCAAATATGTGGCCCCCATGACACATATTGACAAAAGCATCCTGGCCAGAACAATGAGTCCCAGTACTTCAAAATCTGGGAATTTGTTTCACAGCTTCACCAGTACCCCCATGAATCAGTATTGATCTGAAGACCTGCTAATTCACTGACAACATGGGGCTGTCTATTGTTTCTGTGCAAGTTGGTGTGAGCGAAGTTCACAATATCTGGTCAAATGGGAGCCTTGAAAACAGTAGGCAAAGTGATATTTTTGCCAGATGATACCCCTTTTCAGAGTACACTGATATCAGTGGACAAGCACACACCACAGTAGGGAGAGGAGATGGCCGCACTCCTCTCTACCTGATGGCTCCCACATAAAAGCTGATTTTGTAATTCTTAAACTGAATAGTCTTTGATTCTATGACTCTCACATAGCATTATCATCATTATTAATTCAACAAGTTCTAATAAGAAGTTAATATATTCAGAACACTTTTCTAGACAGTGAGTTTAGAATGAAGAATGAAGACATGGTGGTTTGCTTATGGAGTTTACAATGGCTAGAGATGCAGTAGACAAATAAATACATTTACAATGTATTTGGATTACAAATTGGAAAAACTGAAAAGGGAGCTATTGCTGTTTTACTAGTGAAAGATAGTGGTGGCTTGTACCAGGTTGTGGCATTGGACATAAAGTGCATGGATTTAAGACACATTTTGGAGGTAATTTCTAGAGCAGTGGTCCTTGAACTTTTTGGCACCAGGAACTGGTGCTCCTATGAGAATCTGATTCCTGATGATCTGAGGTGGAGCTGAGGCGGTGATGCTAGCACTGGAGAGTGGCTACAAATACAGATGAAGCTTTCCTGGCTACCCTGCCTCTCAGCTCCTGCTGTGTGGCTCACTTCCTAACAGGCCATGGACTGGTACCGGTCTGCGGCCCGGGGGTTGGGGATCCTTGCTCTAGAGAACTTGCTGTTGCATTGAGTATGGACAAAGGTTAAGGGTGAGGGAGAAATTATACGTAACACTCCAGTTAGTTTCAGGCTTGACTATCTAGGTGGATAGGGACACCCAGAGGATTAATTTGTTTGGGAATAAAGAGTTCTGCTTTAGACATGTTAAGTATAATAGTATGCATAGCAAGTAGAGATCCCAAGATGACAGTTGGATAGCTAAATCTAGAGGCATAAATATGGGAATTTTGGCATTTATATGGTCTTATGGTCTTTCACTTATTGGGAGTAACTTTCAGGAGAAAGATGTCCTTGGACTGAGCCCTGAAAAACAGAAATATTTGGAAAGTGGATGGAAGAGAAGGAGCTAGGAGGCTGAGTGGAAATAGCCAGAGAAGGAGAAGGAAGACTATGAGAGTGTGGTGTCCTAGAAACCAAGGGAGGAGAGGACTTTAAGGAGTGATTACCAGATCGAATGTGAGACTGAGTAAAATGAGGACAAGAAAATGTCCAATGGAAATGAGATAATATGTGGTACATAGTATTAATTGATAAAAGTAGTATCAGTGAAATGATGGAGTCAAAATCCAACCAGAATGAGTTTAGGCAAAAATTAAAGATAGCAAAAGAGAGAAACCAAGAATCAATAAGTGCTTTGAAGAGTTTTGCTCAGGAAGGAGATTAGAGAAATGGGACAGTAGCCAGAAAGGGATATGTGGTTAAAAGAAGGTATTTTCAGAGAGGTAGTATTAAGGCATATTGATATACTTCTGGGATTGATATAGAGAGGGAGAAACTAGTGATCTAGGAAAGAGACAGAAAATTCAGAAAGTAAAATCCTTGAATATTTAAGAAGAGATGAGGCACGAAGCACATTTGAAGATATTGACTATAAATAGGAGCATGGGTAGGGTTTCCATTGTAGATACAGATGTGGATTAGTTGGTAGGTTTCATGGAAGGAAAGTGAGGAAGTCCTTGTCTGATCGTTTCTATTTTCTTAGTGAAGTCATTGAGAATGATGATATCGGTAGAGGGGAGGAGACTGAGAGCCAGGTTCTGGAGTTTTCAGTAAATGAGGGGAAGAGGCCAGAAGGACAGGGGATGTCAGTAACAGTAAACTTTCCGTGACTATATTATTTCTTCTCTTCTTGTATTTTGCTTCCGTAATGTAGAGGATAAAATACACCGATTTCTTCTCCATATTTTCTCTCCTGTCTGGATCTTTGTTAGTAATATTGTAAGGCTCTTAAGAAATTGGACCAGAATGGATTTAGCAACATGGGTAGAATTGTTTGCAGATAGCACAAAGAGCAGGAGGTAGTTTCCATAGCACCAGTCTCTTTCAATAAATGTTTGGAGCATCCACCAAAAGAAACATGATATGATTGGATTTAATTATATTGGTAGCAAAAGCAATAACAATTGACCTAAGAAGTTATTCTACTTTAAAATGCTATACACTGCTTTCATTGAGTAGCAGAAAACTAATCAGATAGAAAAAAAAACCCCACACAATAATGTTGATATTTAATTTTCTTTTCCTTAAATGGAGAACTGTAAATCAAAGTTCTACTTAGAGTGGTTAGAGTTTGAATTTTAATCCAGTGTAGCCTGGAAAATTATTGTAAATATTTAACATTTTCCCAGAAAAGAAGTATCTTTTGGAGTGGAAAGAGCATAAATAGTGTATTAGTTATATTACTGCATAACAAACTTCCCCCAAACCTGGTAGCTTAAACCTATTTATTATCTCACTATTTCTGTGAGGTAGGAATTCAGGAGTAGCTTAGCTGGTTAGTTCTGGCTCATGGTCTCTGCTGAGGTTGTAATCAAGCTGCCAGCTGGGGCTGTAGTCGCATCTGAAAACTCAACTAGGGGAGGATATGCTTCCAAGTTAACTCGTGTGATTATTTGTAGCCTCAGTTCAACAAATGCACCTCTCCTTAGCCTGCTTGAATATCATGACATTCAGCTAGCTTCCCCCAAAATGAGTAATGGAAAATAGAGGAGAGGACTACATCAGGGTGTAAATACCAGGAGGAGAGAAACAGTGGGATCCACCATGGAGGCTGGGTATCACAGATGGTGTGTTAGGTTTACACAACACACAATATCTTCATCATTTGGCTGTGTGACCTTGGAAAAGTTAGCTAACATTTTTGAGATGCATCTATCTCATCTGGTGGGTCTCTATTAAGCTTTATTTCTTTAAAAAATTATTGGCTGATTCCCTAAACCTATTTGCACAGATGGTTAAAAAATAAAATTACAGTTCTCATCTACCTTCTTAATTACTGTGTTTTTTAATGTTGCCATCAACAACAAATTTGGCAAGGTTATAGGAGATTTATAAGGGAATACAGCAGAACCCTTACTTGCAGTCGCATGTTTTGCAGTTTCAGTTACTCACCGTCCACTGTGGTCCAAAAATATTAAACGAAAAAAATCCAGGAATAAAAAATGTATACATTTGAAATTACATTCTGTTCTGAATGGCATGATAAAATCTTGCATCACTCCCTCCCTCCCTCCCAGAACATGAATCATCCTTTTATCTAGTGTGTCCATGCTGTACATACTACCTGCCTGTTAGTTAGTAGCCGTGGTTATGAGATTGAATATTGCAATATCACAGTGCTTGTGTTCAAGTAACCCTTATTTATTGTTATAATTGTTATATTATTAGTTATTGTTGTTAATCTCTTACTGTGCCTAAATTATAAGTTAAACTTTATTTTAAGTATATATATATATACACATACATATATATATACACACATACATATATATATGTATATATATATGTAGCATTTGGTACTATCACGGTTTCAGGCATCTACTGGGGGTCTTAGAATGTATACACCTCTAATAAGAAGGGACTACTATATATACTAGTTAATCAGCCATAGAGAAGAGTTCTAAAACTTTGTGAAGATATTTTAAAGTAGAAGATTCAAACAGACATTTGAGAATAGTTAAATTACTGGAAGAGGTCATATTCACGCTACTAATTACCTTTTTAAGAAATAAAAACTGTGTCTCAATAATTCATATACCATATAACTTACCCATTTAAAGTGTACAATTGAATGTTTTTTAATACAGTCACAGAGTTGTGCAACCATCATCATAATTGATTTTAGAACACTTTTATTCCCCCAAAAGAAACCCTATAACTATTAGCAGGCACTCCTCAACCCTAGTTATAGGCAAACAGTAATCTACTGTCTCTATAGATTTGCCTATTCTGGACATTTCTTGTAAATCTATCTATCATGCAATAGGTATTTTCTGACTATCTTATTTCAGTTAGTGAGTTTTCAAGTTTCATCCAAGTTATATGTATTGATACTTTCTATTGCTGGATATATTCCACTGCATGAATACATTACATTCATTCTACTCACTCATTCAGCAGTTGATGGACATATGTGTTGTTTCCACTTTTTGGTTGTTATGAGTAATGATGCTATGAACATTTATGTACAAATTTTTGAGTGGACATATGTTTTCATTTCTCCTGGATATATACTTAGGAGTGGAATTGCTGCTTCATATGGTAACTCTATGTTTAACATTTTGAGGAAATGCCAAACTATTTTCCAAAGCAGCTGTATCATTTTGCTTTCTTCCCAGCAATGTGCAAGGGCTCTACTTTCTCTGTCTTTGCTGTTTTGTCTGTCTTTTCTATAATAGTTATCCTAGTGAGTATCTCCTTGCATTTTCCTAATAGCTAATATTGCTGAGCATCTTTTCATGTGCTTATTGGCCATTTGTATATCTTCTTTGGAGAAATGTTTTACCCATTTTTAAATTGGGTTATTTGTATTTTTATTATCCAGTTGTAAGAGTTCTTTATATATCCTGGATACAAGTCCCTTATAAGACTTGGTGTCTTATTGTGGTATAGAACATAAAATAAGATTCGATATCGCATGCTGCCTTGACATCTGGAAAAATTGGAATGGCATTGAATGGCCTAGGTTCTCATTCTCTCCCCACTCTGCTCTCATTTATAAGGTCCCCTAGCCAAACAAACCTCCTTAACAGAACAAATGTGGTTCCTGCTTATTCTTGAGTAGTACTAGGTTTCAATTTCTTGTCAACCCATGGAATTATTCAAATAAGCCAACCACAACTTTTTTTGAGAACCATGGAGTGTCCCACCCTCTCGATACTACAAAGTTGGCCTCCACAGCTCCTGGCTGTCCACTCTTTCCTTAGTGCAACTCTCATGTGGCCCTACATGGCATGGTGTCCTCCCCTGAGCTGTGAGTGTACATGACTCATAAATTATTGTTAATCTTATCTGCTTTGTGTTGGGTGTATGTTTGGCCATCCCTATAACTCCAGGGCAGGAATCTCTCCCTCACTAATGATGCAAAGAGAAGCAATAAAAGCATATAATTTGAAAATATTTTTTCCTTTTCTGTGCCATCTTTCACTTACTTGATGGTTTTGCAGGACAAAAGTTTGCAGGACAAAAGTTTTTAATTTGATAAAGTTCCATTTATCATTTTGTTCTGTTTTGGTCACTTATGCTTTTGGTGCCATATCCAAGAAGACTTTGCTTAACCCAAGCTTCCAAAATTTACTCTTATGTATTCTAAGAGTTTTATAGTTTTAGTTCTTATACTTAGATCTATGATCCATTTGGAGTAAATTTTTATATGTGGTATAAAAAATGGTTTCAATTTCATTCCTTTGCATGTGGATATCCAGTTAGTTGTTCAGCACCATTTGCTGAAAAGAGTATTTTTTTTCTCATTGCATTATCTTGGTGCCCCTGTCAAAAATTGCTCAATATCTTTTGAAAAGTTTTTTTTCTGTATTTAGAGAATTTTTTTTTTTTGAGTCTTACATCCTCAGTGTAGAGTCAAGTTTATAACTTCTCTTGCAGCTAAAATGTGACATGTGTCCTAGGAGTCAGCCATCAAATGTACCCATGAGAGACCATGATACAGAAGGGAGCAATACGAGCAAATGAGCCCAGGAATAGCCTCCTGCTTGCTGGTGTAGTGGTGTCAGTGAACACAGTGGTTTTCTATAGTCTTGGTGGTGCTTTAGCAATAGTGATTGTTCTTGAACAGGCCAACTACACCATGGTTTTTGACACTGTACCCAAGGTCAGCCTTCAGTCTTGTTCTGTAGGCCTCCCAATCACAATTCCATGGATTATCCAATATATTTTTGTTTTATCAGCCAGTGTTTACCTCCTTAAAATCAAAAATCTTACTGAACACATGCTAAGAAGAGATGAAGTAGAATTCTGGGTAATGACTTCCATTTTAATTTTGCATATAAAATGACTTTTGAAATAGAGATGTGGAGGACATTCTTACAAACGGTAGTACCTCTTTTAAGCCAGTATGATGCAAATCCCAGTGTTCTGTCCACTGCTAAATAAAGACAAATAATGGGCTCACCAATCCAAATTTGCAGGTACGTTTTATACTTTCATCTCTGACCAATTCTGTTCCATTGTCTTCCTTCTCCCTGTTCTTACCTCTATTCCATAGTTAGGCATGTATGTTGTTCTTGGACCTGGTTGCATAGTAGGCTCCCTGGTTTGATCTGCATCTCCTTCTTGAGGAATGAGACCCAGACCAATCTCTTTCTGACTCATCACATCTGAATTAGCCTGTTGATTATCCCCTTAGGATCTAATTCCTGGTTCCAGGTAGCTAGGCAGGTTGAAGTTTGTACCTGCTTAGCCCAGGTCACACCATTTTACTCCAGTTCTATGGATTCAGGAGCATGATAGTTGCTACATGCAGTAGAGATAAGTCGTGTCTCACGGAAAACATCACTTGAAGGAAGCAGAACACCTATGTTTGAGGGGAGATCACAGCTCTTGTGAAAGGTGGTAAGAAAGCAGTGCAGTAAGTTGCTCAGCACTTACAGAGCCTCTTTTCTATATTCTCCTTGAGGGGGAATTAGTTCTACTCCGATTTCTTTGTCCTGGGAAAAGTATTGGGTAAACTAGACAATGGCTTTACTTTTTCATGGAGGTGCAAAATCCTTAAGAAGCAGAGTCCACTATTTGTTAATGAATTTAAAGGTTTGACCTTTTTAATGTCCTGTTGGTGAGGGGATTAGACTAAATATGTCACCAGAGTCTTCTATTCTCTAGAAATTCCATATTCCACACTTTCTATTTCTCATCACCACAAAATTCATACTCTAGGGCTCTAGAGCCACTTGTATTGGCAACCTTAATAGCTATGAAGAATAATCTGAGGATCAGCTCGGGTGGGGTGGGAATGGAGGAGGAGAGAGATTTCTCAGAGGACCTTATGAAACAGCCAGTATTGTCCTGTAGTGGTTGCGGGGTAATGCATGCTAATGGCTCCTTATATGGAGCTGTATTGCATAGTCTCTATCAATCCTGGAAAATTGAATTCTACTGTCATTTGTCTTTTCGCCTCATAGATGATCAGGTTAAATCTTTGCCTATGTTGTTAAAAACTAGAATCAGTATGAACAATGTCATTGAGAAAAATTAGACATTTTTGAGAGCATGAACCAAGAAAAGTAGATTGGTAAAAGTAGTGTGAAATGATCTCTATCAAAATCATTACGTTTGATAGGTTTTTCTAAGGCATTAACCTCAGAGGTGTCTTTCAGAGATGCTTTCAAGATATAGCACTCTTATAAAAGAAGACAGCACAGTCAGTGGGCTAAAAAATAGACTGGGAGCTAGAAGGACCCCATTTGAAATTTTATTTCAGTACTGAATTTGAGGTACAGTGGCAAAGTCACTTCAGTCATCACTGCCTCAATTTTACTATTTGTAAATGGGAATGATTTCATCATATTACAGAATCATTATACATTTATTCAGGAAAACTGCAGATGGGTGACTTTTGGAAGATGGCAGGCTAGGGCAAAGTTTGATTCCTCTCAGGACCGCATTAAAATCACAACCAAGTTATAGAACAATCACCTTGGAGAACCACCTGAAATTTAGCTGATCATAACACATATGTCTGAGGATATAAAGAAAAAGCTGCATCAAGACCAGGAGAAGAGGTGGAGACATGAAATGGGCTGGTCCTGCACAAGTGTGTGGTGGTTGAGCACCAGGAGGGTGCACGTGGCTGCCCTGAAGGAACAGGGGCCCTCGCCCCACATAGGGGCTCCCTATCCCAGGGTTCCAGTCCTGAGAAGAAGAGTTCTGATAAGTTCTTACTGTAAAAACTAGTGGAGATCCTTGTTGTCTGGGTAAGACAAAAGGAACCTGAAAACTCAGATGCCCCTCTTAAAGGGCCCACGCATAGACTCACTCACATGCAGACATTTGCTTTGGGCTCCAGTGGAGGGTCGGCAGGTCAGGAAGCACAAGAAACATATGAAGAAAGACTGAATTGTGTGGTGCTGGGGCAAGGACTGGAGGGACAACCACCATTGTTCCTTTGTTGGCCCCTTCTCCAGGGCAGTCTCCTGACAGGCACTTTCTTACCTGTGTTGAACCCTCCCCACGCTAGGCCAATTCTGAAGCTGCATTGGCCTGGTGAGATCAGCTACTCCATCTTGTGTCTCCTTGGGACCCTGCCCCACCCAACTCACAAATTCTCCACGGGGGGCCCATTGCCAGGAGGCCAACCCCACCCTGCATCTTCCCTGGGCCAACAGGCAGTGGTCCTCAGCTCACCAGCCCACACATTTTGTGGGAGACTTTTGGTGGTGGGCCACTTGTTCCAACCTGAGCTGCAGTGTCTCTTGGGTGGATTGTGGGGTCTACGGGCTTGAGGTGGATGGTGACTTGCCTGGCTGTGATCTGTGATTTTTGTGGGAGCCTGCGGGCTTAGCAGTAGAAGCAATTCTGAATCTGCATTGGCCTGATGGGATTGACTCACTTCACTCCATGTCTCCCTAAGACCACACCCCACTCAAACCACAAACTGCCTGTAGCAAGCTCATTCCTGAGCAGCCAGCTTCATCATGTGCTTTCCCTGAGAAGCGAATTTGATAGGTAACAATAGTCCCCAGCTTCACAGCCCATGTACAGCCCATGTATCCTAGGAGAGACTTTTGGTAGTGAGCCATAAGCCCTCCCCTGAGCTACAACATTTCATGAACAGACCTTGGGCATCTGTGGGCCTGAGGTAGGCAGCAGATGGCCTTACTGTGATCTGAGACTTTTGCATGGAGCCACAGATTCAGTACTGGCATGAAACCTGAATCTATATTGGTCAGGTGAAATCTGCTTGCTTTACCCCATTGGCTTTCTAGGTCCCTGCCCCACCTAGTTCACATATGACCAAAAGGCTCTTCAAGCTGCAGAGTCTTACAGGCAGCTGATGGGCAGCCTCAGGCCTTGAGATGTACTGGTCCTTTTGCTAAGCTGACCCAGGCCCAGTACTGGGGGTAACTGGACCTCAGCTCATAGCATGGTCTCTCCTACTTGCCTCCAGATCCAGCATAGGCAGCAACCATCTCCGATTGCTTTGTAGCTCCTACCAGGTAGCTCCAAGCAATCAAAGGCAGCAACTTATCTTGGCCTACACAAGAGTCTCTTCCAAAGGGCCACAGAACCAATATACCTGGAGGCTGGTGTCAGACCACAATAGAGCACAACCAGACTAGCCCCATAAGTGGCACATCCAAAGCTTGCTCTTAACAGGTACACAAGCCTGCTGGGGTGAATCCCACTCTGAGCGGCCAGGCCCCACATAGCAACTTGTAACCTGTGAGTGTGGCTAGTCCCTATAGCCAGTCAGCCCGCAAGTCAATCCCATTCACTAACATGCTAATAGCGACCAAGGTTTAGCTACAAAGGGGAACACATATACCTCCACAAGGAACACATCCATAGCCCCTGGCTCAGGAGATCAGGAAGACTGCGCCACTGGGCCAGAGAGGACACCTACTACATAAGGCCACCTGGCCAAGGCTGGGAGACATAACAGGTCTTCTTAATACTTAAAAATGAACCCAGAGAGGCAACTAAAATGAGAAGACAAAGAAACATGTCACAAATGAAACAACGGGAAAAAACACCAGGGAAAAAAAAGCTAAGTGAAATGGAGGAAAGCAACCTACCAGAGAAAGAGTTCAAAATTCTGGTTATAAGGATGCTCAATGAACTTAGGGGGAAAATAGATGATCTCAATGAGGACTTTAACAGTGAGATAGTAAGCATAAAAAAGAACGTAGAAAACAAAAAAAGAACCATTTGGACATGAAGACTACAATAACTGAAATGAAGAATACAGAAGAAATTATCAGTAGATTAGATGAAACGGAGGATCAAATCAGTGAGTTGGAAGACAAAGTAGCAGAAAACACCCAATCAGAATAGCAAAAAGAAAAAGAATCCCCCCAAATGAGAAAAGTTGAAGACACTTCTGGGACAATATCAAGTGTACCAACATCTCCATCATACCAGAAGAAGAGAGAGAGCAAGGGATTGAGAACTTATCTGAAGAAATAATGATAAAAAACTTCCTTAATCTGGCAAAGGAAATAGATATACAAGTCCAGGAAGCATGGAGAGTTCCAAACAAGAGGAACCCAGACAGACCCACACCAAGACACATCAAATTAAAATTCCAAAGGTTAAAGACAGAGAGAATCTCAAAAGCAGCATGAAAAAAGCAGCTAGTTACTTACAAAGGTACCCCTATAAGAATGTCAGTTGATTTTTCAGCAGAAACTGCAGGCCAAAAGGGACTGACATGAAACATTCGAAGTGTTGAAAAACAAGAACCTAGAACCAAGGTCATCAATTATACTGAAAGGTAAAATGAAGAGCTTCTCAGATAGGAAAAAGCTAAAGGAACTTATTACCAGCAAGCCAGTATTACAAGAAATGTTAAGGAGGCTTCTATAAAAAGAAAGAAAAAAAATCCATAACTATGAATAATGAAATGGCAATAACTATGTACTTATTAATAATCACTTTAAATGTAAATGATTGCAATGCCGCAATCAAAAGACGTGGGTAGATGAATGGAGAAGAAAATAAGACCCACACATATGTTATCTATAAGAGACCCACTTCATATCAAATGTCACACACAAACTAAAAGAGAAAGAAAAAGATATATCATGCAAAGGAAAATGAAAAAAAAAAAAAAGCTGGAATAGCAACAATACTTATGACAGACAAAACAGACTTTAAAACAAAGGCTATAATAAGAAACAAAGAAGGGCAGTATATAAGGAGAAAGGGATGGATACAACAAGAGGACATAACCCTAGTCAACATATTCATACCCAACTTAGGAGCAGTTATATATATAAAGTAATTATTGATTGACATAAAGGGAGAGAGCAATAGTAATATACTCATAGTAGAAGACTTTAATACTCCATTAACACCAGTGGACAGATCTTCCGGATAGACAATAAACAAAGGAAACAATAACCTTAAATGATACACTAGACCAGATGAATTTAATTGATATTTTCAAAGCATTTGACCCCAAAGCAGCAAGAATATACATTCTTTTCAAGTGCACATTGAAAATTCTCCAGGATGCACCACATGTTAGGCCACAAAACAAATCTCAATAAATATAAGAAGATTGAAATATAGCAAGCATCTTCTTGACCACAATGGTCTGAAACTAGAAATCAACTACAAGATAAAAATTGAAAAATACACAAACACATGGTGGCTAAGTAACATGCTACTAAACAATGAATGGGTTATCAGTGAGATAAAGAAGAATATCAAAAGATACCTAGAGACAAATGAAAATGAAAACATAAGACTGAAAATCTATAGGACACAGTGAAAGCAGTCTTAAGAGAAATTTATAGTAGCACATGCCTACCTCAAGAAACAAGAAAAATCTTAAATAAAAAAAATCTAACCTTACACTTAAAAGAACTAGAAAAGTACAGCAAACAAAGCCCAAAGAGAGTAGAAGGAAAGATATAATAAAGATCAGAGAAGAAATAAACAGAATAGAGTCTAGAAAAACAATATAAAAAATCAATGAAACCAAGAGCTGCTTTTTTAAAAGGATAAACAAAATTGTAAACCTTTAACTAGACTCATCGAAAAAAAAAAAGAGAGAGAGAGAGAGAGGACCTAAAGAAAGAAAATCAGAAATGAAAGAGAAGTAACTACAGACTCTACATGAATACAAAGGATTATAAGAAAATACTATGAGCAATTATATGCTAATAAATTGGACCATCTAGAAGAAATGGATACATTCCTAGAAACATACAATCTCCCAAGATGGAGTCAAGAAGAAACAGAAAATCTGAACTGATCAATTACCACCAACAAAATCAAATAAAGAGTCAGCAAAGTGGGAATAGAGGGAACATACCTCACCATAATAAAAGACAAAGCTACAGCTAACATTATACACAATGGGGAAAAGCTAAAAGCATCTTAAGATCGAGAACAAGATAAGGATGTCCATGTCCACCACTTCTGTTCAACATAGCATTGCAAATGCTAGCTACAGCAATCAGACAAGAAAGATAAATAAAATCCATCCAGATTGGAAAGGAAGAAGTAAAACTCATTATTTACAGATGACATGATGCTGTATATAAAGAAACCTAAAGATTTTACCACAGCACTTTCAGAACTGATAAATGAATTCAGTAAAGTAGCAAGATACAAAGTTAATATTCAGAAGTCAGTTGCATTTTTAAACACCAATGATGAACTATCAGAAAGAGAAATTAAGAAAGGAAACCCATTTATAATTGCATCAAGAATAATAAAATATCTAGAAATCAAATTAACCAAGAAGGTAAAAGGCTTTTTCTTAAAAAATTATAAGTCATTACAAAAAGATTTGAAGAAGATACAAATAAATGAAAGCGTGTACCATGCCCATGGGTAGAAAGAATCAACATCATTAAAATGTCCATAGCACCCAAAGTAATCTATTGTTTCAATGCAATTGCTATCAGAATCTCAATGGCATTTTTCACAGAACTATAATAAATAATCCAAAAATTTATATGGAAGCATAAAAGATCCTGAATAGCCACAGCAACCTTGAGAAAGAACAAAGTTGGAGGCATCACACTACCTGATATCAAACTATACTACAAGGCTAACATAATCAAAGCAGCATGGTTCTGGCATAAAAGCAGACACAGATCAATGAAACAGAATAGAGAGCCCAGGAATAATTAATCTATGACAAAGGAGGTAAGACTATTAAATACAGTAAAGACGGTCTCTTCAGAAATGGTGTTGGGAAAACTGGACAGATACATGCAAAAAATTGAAACTGGACCATCTTCGTATACCATATACAAAAATAAACTCAAAATGGATTAAAGACTTAAATGTAAAACCCGAAATCATAAAAGTTCTAGAAGAGTACATAGGCAATAAACTCTCTGATATTGCTACTAGTAATTTTTTTTTTTCTGGTATATCTCCTTGGGCAAAGGAAACAAAAAGAAAAAAAATAAATGAGACTACATTAAACTAAAAAGTTTTTGCACAGCAGAGGATACTATCAACAAAATGAAAAGACAACCTACTGGATGGGAGAAGATATTTGACTATGATATTTCTGATAAGGGGTTAATATCTAAAATTTATAAAGAACTCATACAATTCAACACCAAAAAAATCCCAAACAATCCAATTAAAAAATGGGCAGGTATTTCTCCAAAGAGGAAATACAGATGACCAATAGACATATAAAAAGATGCTCAAGGTCACTAATTCTCAGGAAAATGCAAATTAAAACCACAATGGCATATCACCTCACAACTGTATGAAGGGCTATCATTAATAAATTGAAAAAAACAAAACCAGTTTTGGCAAGGATGTAGGAAAAAGGGAACCCTCATGCACTGTTGGTTAGATTGCAAATTGGTGCAGCCACTATGGAAAGCAGTTTGGAGGTTCCTCAAAAAATTAAATAGTACTACCTTTTGACCCAGCAATTACACTTCTGGATATTTATCTAAAGAAAACCAAAACAGTAATTCATAAAGATCTCTGCACCATTATGTTCACTGCAGCTCTATTCACAACAGCCGAGATATGAAAGCTACCTAAATGCCCATCAACAGATGATTAGATAAAGAATTTATGGTACCTGTGTACTATGGAATAGTAACCAGCCATAAAAAATGAAATCCTACCATTTTCAACGACACGAATGGACCTGGAGGGTATTAGGCTGAGTGAAATAAGGCAGACAGAGAAAGATAAATACCATATGATTTCACTTATATGTGGAATCTAAGAAACAAAAGGAACAAACTAAAGGAAAACAGACTCACAGATACCTAGAACGAACTGGTGACTGCCAGAGGAGACGAAGCTGGGGGGCTGGGTTAAAATGTGAAGAGATGAAGAAGTACAAATTAGTAACTATAAAACAGAAATGGAGACATAGAGTATAGTATATAGGGAGTAAAGTCAATATTATTGTAAGGGCTTTGTGCAGAGCCCGATGGGTTTAGAGTAATCAGGGGTATCATTTCATAAATTATATAAATGTATAACCACTGTACTGTATACCTGAAACTAATATAAAATAATAAAAAAAATAAAAGAAGGACTTATATATGGATTTAACAAAATGAAGAAAATGGAAAAAGGAAAAAAAAATGCTGACAGGCAAGAAGAATGCAAAATACATCCTCAATCCTCCTTTTCCTGTCTAAAGGAAATAGTTACTTCTCTTTTGTGCATAACCTTTGAGATCTCTCAATTATCTTTGCATCCTAAGTTTTGAGGACCAGCCTTTAGCAATGATTGATGAACACTGAAAATTCAATCAAATTTAATCACATTTCAATCCATCAACATTCTCCTTTTTCTTGAAGTGAGGTAAATTCAATCATACCAAAAGATCAGTAAATTTGATATATGAAATACATTTGAGTTACATCGCAAAATTATTAACTTATACCACATGAAGTAGGTAAAATTTCGAATATGGACACACACACACACACACATACACACACATACATACACCTAAGGCAACCACGATGGCAAACGTTGATATTGTGGAACCTCGTATTATATCTAAAAATGTTTTTCAATCAACAGTGTATGGAAGAATAATACTTGCTAATGGAACAACACAGGCAGGAGTAAGAGCAAGATCCTTTGCTGAGGGAAAAGCCTCTTAAATTGGGTTCAAGGATTGGGAAAGACTTTGATCTCTGTGTGATGCTACATAAGTCAGCCAGTGATGACCATGATGAACCAGTGACCACCCATGGGCTGGTCAGTTCATTTGACCCTTTGTTGCCTTCAGGGATTGGTATATCTCCTAACATACACAGGAACTTAGAGGGTCTCTCTGGACTGGCTTGTTGTTTGGGTCTTTGTGGCAACTTAGGTCCTTCTAGTATTATTACCTCAGAGCGGAGAGGGAACGACTGAGGTCTGGATTTCTGAGATGGCTCCTGTTACACTGGCTACTCGTGGACTTGGAACTGGTTGCCTGAGGAAGAAGCATGGGAGGGAGATTTTACACATAATCCCTTCTTATGCATTAAGTTTTATACCATGTACAAATATTATCTAATCCAAAAACAAATATAATTTTACATTTAAAAAATTACAAAATACAAATGACAATAAAAATCTGGCATAGGTTAAATTACTATGTAGAATTTTAAAATCTTCAGTTTAGTTTGCTTGGAAGCATCAAGAAATATGACAAAATATTTACATGTGGAAAATGCTACTTCCTATAAGATCCTGGATTAATGAAAAAAGTCTAGGGATGTTGCTTTTACAGCTGACTGTATTCCATACAGGTGCTATGGCCACAGGATTCAAATCACCATAGCCTAACCCATTAAGGAATACAGAAGACTATCCTCCAAAGCAGCTTAAACGAAGCTGTACTCCACTGAGTGAAATGTGTTCTATGTTATCCTGTTCACAACAGAGTTTTTCTAATACTAACCATGTTTTGTTATTTTTAAAATTTATAACGAGCTTTTGAGCTAATAGACAAATTTTGAGACTCTCTGAGAGACAGCATTTGTCTCTTCATTCATTAGGCTATGTACAATAGCATTTGGAATGTCACTTACTACACAAACAAGTAATTTATGAAATCTGTAAGATTTCATAAAATCTTGCAACTAATGGTACTAGATTGAAGTCTGTAGTTCTTCCACATAGTAGATTACACTGTTACTTAACACACCATTAATGTGACTGCACTGAAATAGTCTGCATTCATCTAATGACCTATGTTTATTTTCCAAGTATTTTGCAATTCATTTTTAGTTTGGGCAAGGAATGAGCTTGCCTTCTAGAAAACAAACTTAACATAGGCTGTATTCTGTTAACTTTTCTTTGTTTAGATATTTCTTTTATAGGTCTAGGCATGTAAACGTTTTGAATTTTCTACCTACTTATTATTACTAAGATATCATGAGGGTTATCCAGAAGTTAATAATTAAAAGAACATATCAAATGAAATTATTTCCATGTTAATAACACAAGGGCAGATGTAAGTACATTTGCTGAGTACTCTTTGTATCCATATATCTTTGCAAAAGTAACAATAACTTGATTTTGTGTATTTCTGAAAAATTTTTTGACCACTTCTTTTTCATTATCATTGTGCCCCTCTTGTTCAAGCATTCTGTTTCTCTATGTTCTTGCCTTTCATTCTATTCTCCTCTAGGCCAACTAAATCAACCGGAGGCTTATAAACTGATATTCCTTGTTAAGTCTCAGTACAATTAGAGAAGACAGAGTTTTCAACGCCTGATTTTTTTTATTTCTCTCCAAACTGTGTGAAGCTGATTAAATTATGGAGTTGACATCTATGTTCTTAAAACAGAGGTGCATTTAATGGGATGCGACAATCAAATAAAACTTCACTTTTCTTTTTGAGCTGTTTTTTTTTATGGTGAACAATGGCAAACATACAGTAAAAATGCCTAAAGCTTAATATGTTACTATAAGGCAAAAGAGTATTTAACTATCATCCAGGTATGCTAATAGAATATTACCTGCACCCTCTAATCCCCTCGTGTGTTCTCTCCCATTCACGGCTCCCTCCCTTCCCACAAATTAAATACTCTCTGACTGTTATGGTAATTACATCCTTTATTTTGTAGTTTCACCACCTCTGTATTCTCTCAAACTGTAGTTTAGTTTGGTCTGTTTTTTAACTTCATATAAATGTAGTTTATAAACATTTGGTTCTGGCTTTGTGTGGGTCAGGTTCCTGGCAAGAAACAAATAGCATATGCAGAAGAAGATTTATAAGAGTTTCATAAAGAGACTATATACAAGTTGTGTACAAGATTAAAGGAAATCAACAAGGGATGTCGCAGACCTCAGAGCTAACAATAGCAGGGAAGTAGGGAGGGAGCATTTACTACCTATAGGCCTGCAGGGACAAGCAACTACAGGAACCCTATGCTCCCTATTGCTGTGGGAGAGAGCTACTCAACAGCTAATGTGGCCTTTGGCAGAGAAATGTAGCAACTGCTAACTACGCCTTGGCAGAGAGAGTCCAAAGGAACAAATATACCAAACCTCTCTCCTCCCTCTCATCTGCCTCTTATTGGTGGGATCTGACCAAAAGCCAGAGGAAAACTGGCCCATTTGAAGCAATCCATCCTGGTCAGGCTCCTAGACACAGAGATAGATAAAAAAGGATGGAGATTGGACCTGGAGGGGCAAATTGAGCATGTCCAGAACAGGCTTCTTTTTTTTTTTTTTGACTGTATTTTGAGAGATTTATTCATATCGTTGTAGGAAGCTGTATTTTCTTTATTTTCCCTGCTATATAGTGCTCTATCATGGGAAATATATCATTACTTATCCATTTTATTGTTGATGGACATTTGGGTTATATCTTGTTTTTAGCTATCACAACTAGTGTTTATTCATTGAAACACGTTGGTAGGTATGTTTTCTACTGAGTGTTTATCAAGGAGCAAAATCACTGGAAAATATGGCACATATAAAGTCATTTTTAGTAAATAATGCCAAAGTATTTTCCAGAGTTGTTCCACTGATTTACACACCCACAAGCAGCCTGAGATTTCTGCTGTTCCATAGAGTTGCAAATCTTAGGTCTTGTCAGTCTAAGTTTCAGCCATAATGGTATGTGGCATAGTGTTATGCAATTTGCATTTCTTTCATGAATAATGAGGCAACACATTGCATATTTCATGGGCTATTTGGATAGCCTTCATGTTCTAGTTTCCTGTCCATTTTTCTTTTGAAGATTAATACAAAGACATTGCTGCCTGAAACTTTCTTAATATGAATATTTATGTATATATATGTATATAATATATGTTTGAAATTTTTGTTTAGAGATTCATTTTTCTCTTAGAAATACTACAGTATGTTTCCTTTAAGCTTCAGCAGTTTATTATATGCTTTTAAAATATTTTATAATTTTTGACTTTTACTTTTTGATGTTTGGTTCTTGTCTATTTTTCTATTGTATTGTCTGCATTTTCCTTATTTATATATAGAAAGATTTAGAAAATATACATATTGATACATCTATGCCTTCCTACTTATGGTTTGTTTTTATTCTGTCTTAATCATGTATTTTTATGTCTAGAAGCTTTTAAATTTATTATAGCCTAATTTATCAATCTTGTCATTTATAGTTAGTGCTCATATATTCTATATAAAAATAATTCCCTCTTAATTTATTTAGATTTTTTCCAATTTCTCTTAATAGTATTTTATAGCTTTTGATATAGACTTGCATATCTTTCATTAGCTTTATTTCTAGATTTTATATTTTTGACACTATTGCAGATAGTATTTTTTAAACTTCATTTTCTAATTATTTGTTGCTGTTATAGAGATAGAAAATTAATTTTTGTATATTAGATTTGTATGTCGCAACTTGTTTTCCAGCCAAGAAAACAAGCATTTTATACATAGAGAACTTACTATAAGGGATTTATAACACAGATAACAGAGGAATTTAGAAATGAAAGAAGAGAGGTAATGGGGTAACCCAAATTATAAAAGAACAGTAGATGCTTCTACTTCTCGACTGGGGAAATCAAGTATTACTAATTCTCAGAGACCAGTATCATTCAGCAGAAGGGAACCACAGAAAGCCTGCATAGCACAGGCTAGAAAAAATTAATAGTTACCTGAGATGCCATAGAAAATAAGAGAGAGAGAGAGAGAGAATGAGAGAGAGAGAGAGAGAGAGAGAGAGAGAGAGAGAGAGAGAGAGAGAGAGAGAAATACTCTGGATTGCTCTTCCACCTGCCCACTAATAAACAGCCAGTGCCTTCCATTGACTGAATGTGTGTATAAGCTAGAGAGCAAAAGAGATTGCAAAATTTTGTTAGTTAATACAGTACAGGAGACAAGAAAAATGGGATAAATCCGAGATGAACAGATAACTGGCCAGCTTATATATAATTTATTCTGATAATTTATCTTCCACAAACAATGACAGTTTTATTACTTCCTTTTCAATCCTTTTAATTTTTATTTATTTTTCTTGTCTTATTGCACTGGGTAAAATTGGGTGGATTTATAGGCTCCAGAGATGACCAAAGCATTCTTAGTTGCCTTAAAGTCTTCCTGGATCTTTCTACAGGCTCTTCTTGGATAGCTCAAGCCTATGTGATAAGTCTCATTCTACCTATATCATTTTTAGAATTATAAACTCAGAATTTCAGAGCTGGAAGGAATATAACAAGTTATCTAGTCTGGGGGTTGGCAAACTACAGCTCTTGGGACAAATCTGGTCTGCTAATTGTATTTGTAAATAAAGTTTTACTACAACATAGCCACGCTTTTTAGATTATGTAATATCTGTGGATTTTATGCTACAATGGCATAGTTGAGTAGTTGGTCTAAGACTACGTGGCCCTCAAAGCCCTAAATATTTATTATTTGGCTCTTTACAAAGTAAGTTTGCTGACCCCTGATCAAGTTTATCCTCTTCATTTGCTAGATGATGTATAAATTGTGTACTTTAAACCCATATAATATATTAACCAAGACACCTCAATAAATTTAATAAAAAATAAAAAATAATTAAAAAGAAAAGAAAATTGGTCACCACCCATAGTCACATGACTGTTAGTGGCAGAGTGTGAATTAGGTCACAGATCTCCAGATTATTACACTAGTGTTTTTTGTTTTTTTTTTTCACTGCAACCTATAATTAAATGTCTTCCCCTGATGCAACACGAAAGACTATGTCATAAGATGGGCTTAGTTTGGGCAGGATGGGGTCCCACAATGAAGATAGATAGGAGCCCAGCCAATTAGATGGCAGGCCAGCACAGACTCCGTGGGCACAACCCTCTTGTCTTTCATAGCCTTCTTCTCTATCATGGATAAGACCCTGAGAATAATAACTCTCTTTTGCTCTTAAGCAATAAAGTAAAAACATAAAGAGGAGTTTCTTCTTGTCCACAGCTGTTTCCCCCACATGTAGTACCAATAGGATATTAGGTTATGTTGATTGAAAGTACTAGACAATTTAAATTTGTTATTTTCAACTTAGAAGTATTGTGTTACTGTTTACTTGAAAGTTAAGATTTCTAAAGGACCTTGATTATTATTTACCATCCTTGTTGTCATTATTCACAGCTCCCTAGGCATAGAAAACATTCAATTAAATTTTCAAGCTATGCTGGTTGGTGATGGATACAGGGAGAATTTCTATTGAAAAAAAAAATGACCTCAAATTTATTTTCTCAATAGTGAGGCCTCAGCTTTCTTTTATTTGAAAAGGCACAATCAATTATTAAATAACACGTTAAATTATTTTACATTTTTCTTACTCATGATTCTTAATCTCCCACATTCTCACTGTTTCTAATAAAACACAGGAATGTTCAGATGGAAAGACTGATTTGGGGCTTCAAGTTTGTCCTTGTACTCTTATTGTTTACTACTTACTGCATTGTTTGGGGGTGTTAAGTGCCCGGTATTATAAAAGAGTATTTACCTAGCTAGACACTACCATAAATGAGGACCTTTTTGTAAAAGGGATAAAGAACTTAATTTGGTATCTATAAACCTAAACTTGTCATTCTTCTTTTATTACTGTGTAGAATAATTCTTTTTAAAGTTCACATCAAGTCCTTCCTGCTTTGATATCTTTGCAAAGCTTTGACTTCAGTTGAAAACTTTTAGAACCAAACAGATTTAATTTTTTAAAATTTTATTTATAGAATTAGGGAACAGTTTTTTTCTTTCTCTCCACAAGTACTTTTAGTTCTGATCTTGCATCTCTCTATCTTTCTTCCTAGACAAACCAGGAAGAGATGTCTTAGTAATATAGATGTAGGCGAAGAGGGGGTACCTGCATGGTTTCATAGAACTACCATTACATGGCTTCATCATCCTCTGTACCATTTTCCTTAGTTATTTCTTAAGGAAGATGTGGAAAGAGAGAACCTGAATTGTTTGCCATGTTATTGTTTTCTAAACCAGCAGTTCCATGTTATCCCATGGTTCCAAACAGCTGGCTGGATGCTTTGCCTCAAAAGCAGAGAGAGGAGGAACAGGTAACATTAAGTTGAACATAAAATTAGCATCTTCTTTTCACTCTTTGTAATGGGCTCCTGAGCATTTGATTCCTTATCGACTATGTAATAGGAAGGAAAGTCACAGGCTTTGTTCACCTATTACTAAAATAAGACCACAGTTATGGTAATATTCAAATTTCAATCTCTTAAGGTTCCAGCTCCTTGACCAAAGACAATTTAGTGAGGTTTCCTCCCCATTGTCCCTCCTTGTTGAGTTCTGAGAATCCCCAGTGGCTTATATGTCTCCACAACTCTTAGTTCTAGTCATTTCCCAGAGCTTCTGTGGGCAGAGGTAGGATGTCACAGCATTTCCTGTAGAACTCACAGATATCCTTAGCTCTACAGCCCAACCTGATTCAGATGTTTTTTTCTCCTCTTAGCACTGATTCTGCTGCTGCCTCAGTCACTTCTGACACTGGACATCGAGAGCCCAATGCCACTTTGTCACTCAACTGGAGGATCAGAGATCTGTACATGGATACATGCAAAGGGAGAAGAATGATGTTCCTTTTAGGCTGTGCACCAGCATCAGTTGTACATGGGTCTCCCTAATATTATAGCTCTCCTACTTGACTTGATCTGGCAATTAACTTCTGGGTAAGCAGCTCAAATTAAGATTTTGCTGGCTTCATGAAGGTTTTCAACTATTTGGCCATATGATCATAATGTTATGAGTTGAGAGAAAATTCCTTCTCTTTGAATGATGTTTGGTCAGAGCTTGTAAGTGTCAATGCTCTTTTAATTTGTAAGTTGCCTTTCCCTCACCCTGCTATTCCCATTGTACCCCCCCCCCCCCACACCGCCCCCATCCAGAGGGTTCACATGTATTCAGAACAGCTGGATAGAAGGAAGTAAAAGTATTCATTACTATAGAGGCAAATCTAAGTGAAGTCTGGGAATGGACTGGGGCCAAAAGCAAGGCTAGACCTTTGACTCGGAGGGAAGCAAATGCTTAAAAAGATGTTACCTTTGATTAACTTCTCTCTGTATCTCAAGATCCTGTATTCCTATGGATTCTTTTCATGTATTTTTTTACAGCCTTAGAAAAGGATTGCATCAACATATTACCTTAAAGAGTGGTGTCACTTTCGGAGAATTTACTTAGAGGGCAGCTGTTTTCCTTTCTCATCCCCTACCCCAGTTTCTTTGCTGTATGAAGAACAAACTCCTATATATCAGATTTGGTACTAAGTCCAACTTTCAGACCAAATTCCTTATACCTATGTGACCAAAAGTTCTTAATTTTTAGTGCCATGGACCTCTTTGGCAGTCTCAAGCTTGCGGACCTTTATCAGGAAAATGTATTTAAATATATAACATATGATACATAAGATTATAAAAGAGGCTAATTATAATGAAATAGTTAACCAAAAATTTTCTTTAAATGTGCTTTGTATATTTAACAAGATCTAGTGGTAGGTCTAATAAACAATTTTGAAATGATGATAAAATATTTTGAATTAACAGCAAAAATTATATGAAAATACCTGTATTTTCTATTGGTGACAAATTGCGGTTACTGCTAACATTGGTCTGGTTTGTAATAGAAGGAAGTGCTATGTTGCAGTTAAATACTAATGAAAATAAAGATGCCTTTTTTTATTATCCAAGTCTTTGGGCCCCCTGGATTTTGAGTTCATGGATTCCTGGTTAATATGTGAGTTCTATGCAGGGTTCCCATAGTCTTTCCTGTAATTTGGTGTTGGTTAAGATCGCTGCAGTCCATTTAATATGCTGTGAAAGCTTTGGCCCTTGAAGGGAACCAGAGTTTCCTGCCCCAATTAAAGCAGGAATTTTAGCTCCTTGGGAAACTAGAAGTTGCTATTAAATAGATAGAAAGGGGATGCTACTTGGCTACACTGCTGAAAAGAATACAACCCTCAAGGACATGTGAGGCCTGGAGCAGTGAGGAGGAGAGTTGCCATCGATTCTCTCTTTGGCAGCATCTTAACTCACTTGGGTTTCCTGTGAGGATTTTTAGGACTTTTGGTGCTTATCTTAGGTCTATGGGACCTTCCATTTTCCTTTACATAATCCCTACAAAACTGGATCTCTTCATGTTTTCTTACCTCTTCTTGTGCCTTCCCACCTCTGTGCCTTGGTGTGTCCTGAAGTAATCCCCTTTCCATTACCTTCTGTCACAAGAGTTGGAATCTGGTAGGGCTGTTGATGGTTTGTTTTATTTGCTTTCTTTCATTAAAATTTCTCCTCCCCCCCACCACCACCACACATACAACATATACATACCAGAATAGCTACCATTTATTTGTATTGTGAGTATGCACTAATCTTATTGTGGGAACAATACTTAATATTTATTTTAGAATATTTACCAATATTTTCAGGCCCTATTTAAATCCAACTACCTCTTTGATGTCTCCCCTAATATTTTCAATCCAAAAGGGACTCTCAATCTGAATTTTCATTGCCTCCTCTGTGCTCATCATATTCTTTCTAGCATTAGTGTAGACACACTTATTGAATAAATTGCTTAACGTGTCTTTTCTTCTAGATTGTAAGTCCCTTGAAGAGAATGCTTACGTGTTCATTTATTGCCATATTCTCCCCAGTACTCCCCAGTATCTTGCACATAATATTCTATTTATTTTATCATATTCTAATTGGCTAATTATTTAATATGCCACATGGTAAGCACTTAGGAAAAACACATGTGGAAACATTTTGACTATAAGTGAAGATCAATAACACTTTGGATGAAATAATATAAATTTCTCTTGATAAAAGCCACTATTTACTATAGTAAGAGCTGTTTATTAAAAGGTGAGCATTTCTACCCATCTTTCTGCATCAGACTGGCCTCAGACCATAACTTTCCCGGCTCTATACAAGAAAGGGAAGGTTTTTTGTTAATCGAATTGTTCAGGTCATTTTTTTGGGCTCCATGTTGGGAAGAAAGGCATATAGGTAGGGCCGTAATCCACCCCTACTCTGGGGATACCAACCACCTTAGATTGTGGTGGGGGTATAGGACAGGTAAGGGGAGAAAGTAGGAGCTATCTTGGATCTTTGATCTAAACTGTATTTTCTAGTCTAGCTTTTACAAGAGTTATTTAACTAGGGGTATTGAACTAGCTACTTTTTAAGTTTTACTTTGAGTCTCAGTCTTTTGTTAGATTTTGCACATAACTTCCTCAGTCCAGATTTTCTAAGGGAGTGTGTTTGAACAAGGCAGGAACTGGTTTTTTAATGGATCTCTTTCCATAATGCCATCAGAATTTTGCCAAAATCTCCCCTCCAACCTAAACATCACGGAGAAGTACAATGGGAAGTTGACCTCATTCTGTCTATTATATAGGCAGCTGTGTTTTCTATTTTATCTTGGATTTTAGAACATAATGAAAAACTACCCAATTTCGTAATATTAATGGTAGAAAGTACTGTTTGCTAGCTGGAGACTCTCATGATAGGTTTGGGATAGATTTCGAGATTTGTGCAGTGAAATGAGATCCAAATGACATAAACTTTTCATGGTGGCATTTCTCCTCCATATTCAGCAATGAAGGAGAGCAGACTGGGCTCGTTGGTGTGTGTTTGCTCTACCCCGATGAGGTAATGAGAGATTCCTTGAGTAGAGCTACAAGTTCTGTATCCAGCTCTGCAACCGGCAGTGGCAGTATCACTGTGGCATTTCCAGGTGACTATGCTCTTTGTGTATACCTCGTTTATGTGCAATCAACTCTACATTATTTCTGTTTATGTTTTCTTTTGCTGGCTGGAGCTGTCACCTGGTTTTACAACTTAATCCCACTGTGATACAAATGATTAGGATGATAATCCTCCAACATCACAGAAAAATGCAAGTACAGAGTATCCATGGCATGGTTTTATAATATCTCAAATGCTTATAATTTAATCTTTGTATATATCAAATGACATTTTTGTATATTTCCCTCCTCTTTAGAACATCATCCCTTCAGCAGCAGGTAATAGTCATGGAAGCTGGGGACTAGTTTAACCAGATGGCAATATCGAGGATTTAACTCAGCAGCTAAAATCTTGAGTGAAAGTTTCTTATGATTTCTTAAATATTTTGTCTTTTTTTTTTTTTTTTTTTGTCCAGTAATACATTGTATAAGTCGAGTGAAACAGAAAGGAGATTGTGGTAAGTTAGAAATGAGACTGATCTCCAAGGACATAATTTTTTCACTTGTAATAATTTGTTTTAAAATAAACGAGCTTTTAAATAAGTTTAGAGGCCTTAATTACTCCTAGGGAAAAAACTATTTTGTTGAATTTATATTCCTGTCCTTTTCTTCCAACACGAAATTGTAAGTGGTTTTCAGAATACTAGTGAAACTAGAGAAACAAATAGCATGCTAGACATAAATAGGCTTGGTCTTATAAGCTATTGTACAGTAAGAAAACATTATTTGTCCATATTGGAAATGGCTAAGTGAGAAAATAATGGACTTTTGCACTGAACTCTAAGAAAAGTTAACCAGAGAGCTCCAGACTTGTATATCCAATTGCCTTTTCATATCTCCTGTTGTTGTATATCTCAAAGGCAACTCAATTTATCACACTAGAAACCAGACTTTAGTCTCTTGCCTCAAACCTAGTCATTATATTATATTCCTTCCTTGGTGAAAGGTATCACCCTTCAACCCGTGAAATGTGGGAGAATAATGTATTGAAATGTTGAATTGTGCCTTTTCTCCTTATGTTTTTCCTTCCCAGTTTATTTAAAAATGGTGTAACTCTTTCATACAGTAAGAATCTCTCAATGTGACTCCAAGCCTTAGGGATCTTGGCTGTGCCTGAAGTAGAATGGCCTGGAGTCTAAGGCTGGTCTTTGGAAATAGCTTAAGCCATTTTTTGAGAGAGGAGTTGAGAAGGGGAAGGCTTTAGAGGACCAGGAGAGAAACTGGAGAATAATTTATCTAGAAAGAGAGGAGAGAAGTCTGTGAGGATTTCTGCAGGGGACATGGTGGTACTTTCCTGGCTATGTCCCTAAAAGTGGATGGCCTTCTGAAGAATGACTGTTTGTCCCTAGGGAGGCTGAATTCCACCACATCAAAGTTCCTGTGAACTGGAAATAGTAATGCTGCAGGAATCAAAGGGATGGAGACCAGAACAAAGAACAGCTCAGTAGTTACCAGGGTGGAGAGAGAACTACTGAACAAGGAGGGGGACTATTTGACACAACTCTGAGGAAGAACCAGTATGGCTGGAGGAGAGAGCAAGGTGGAGAATAGTACAAAATTAACTGGAGAGAGAACCTCTTTTGAACATAGGCCTGTCCTGATAATCTACTCAGCATGCAGCTTCTTAGAATAAGAATGCTGGGTTAGTTTCATCTATCATCCCCCTTAAGAAAATGATTCTATTCCTGAAAATAAATTTCATGAAGACTTCTCATCTGCTCCTGTCTTCCCTTCTTTCCTCCCTCTTCTCTTCCTTTCCTTTCTTTCTTTCTTCTGTTGAAGTATGCCCACAACCGATACTTATAGAGGTCTGTGAGGGAAACAGTATTAAGCTCTACCACTTAATAATTGTGTGACTCTTGGTAAGCTACCTAATCAAGCTAAGCCTCATTTTACTCATTAATAAAGGGAATAATACTGGTCTTAAGAGGACCATTGAGAGGAATTCTATCTGAGAAGCACTTATCACAGAATTTGGCTCCATAGTTGGGAATCATCATCACGGTTTGTTGTGTCTTCTGACAGGCAGTAGACACTGGGGACTCAGTGGTAAACAAGTCAAGATTCCTGATCTCATGAAACTTTCATAACACTTTTTGCTTTCACATCAGCTTCAACTATGGTCCCATGCGTCTACTAGCTAGGCTCTAATACACTCATTTCTGAATAAGTATATTCTTATACTCTTATAATAAAATTTCCAAAGAATAACAAGTAATTTTTAAAGGCTTAAATAAAAATGAATCTATTATGAAGTATTTTATTAAAGCAGGAGGAAATTTTCCGCAGGTTGAAAAAATATTACCTGTGCTTTTTTGTTGTTGTTCTTGAAGTTTACCATAAAATATGAATGTGAACTTTTAACAGAATTTGAACTTTTGAATATATATAATTTTTTTAGGCTGTAAACTGAAATAAAATCACTGGTAACACATAGGCCTCTGATAGATGACACTTGGCTATTACATTACTCTGTCCTCTCTGTAAATTCTTGCATTATTTCATCCAGAATCCCTGTGGTATTTAATTATGTTCCACATAGAAGTAAGTTTGCCATGAAGCTAATAATATTTAAGTTCTAAGAATCCTTACTTGCACTGGACCTTCTAAGATTCTGTTCCTAATTTTGTTACTGTAATTTTCTATTATTTTTCTTAAGAAATAATTGCTTATGTTCAGACTCCACAAAAGCCGGAACTGTTCCTGGTTCCCCACAAAAAGCTTCTTTCACCTTGGTGGGAGGTGGAGCTATTGTTCTTACTCTGTTTTCTCTAAATTGAAACTTGTGGCTATGTCAACCCGTTTATCCTCCTCCTCATGCATCTAATGATGTTTATATTTCACTGCTTCATCTGGGGATCTCCCTGTGATTATAAAAAAAAAAAAAAGTCATACACACACACACATACACACACAATTACAAGCAATTCTTCAAAATATTTTTGTTGTTTAAGGTACATAGTAAAAACCTACATATCCCTTTTCAGGCGTCCCCTCACACAATTCTATTCTCCCAAGAGAACCATTGTTAACCATTTGTGCCTTTCTTTCCAGATCTCTTTCTCTATATTTGCATATATGTAAACTTGAAACATTTTGAACTAAAATTGTATATTCTGTTAATAAACAATCATACTATATACATCGCTCTGCAAAACTTTTTGCTTAGCAATATATCTGGTCTATCTTTCCAATCAGTACATAAAGCTTTAACTTATTCTTTTTAAATCTTAGGTAATTTTCATTGATTTTTTAAATTAGCCATTCACCAATTGATAATAATCAAGTTATTTCTCATTTTTACCACTACAGATATTACTGTAACAAAGATTTATGTACATAGATTTGTTTTGATATTTGTGTAAATAGTTCTTTGAGATAGATTCTTAAGAGAAGAACTGCTGGATTTTACTTAATTATTGCCAAATTGCTCTCTTTCAGTCTGTACCAATTATATTACCACTAATGATATATTTCTGTTGAATTTACCACCAGGAGTGGAATTGTGAGGTTCTAGGTAATGCATATATTTGTTTGAATTTAGATTGTGCCAAATGGTATTCTAACATTGTTTCACCAAGTTACATTCACACCAGCAATATGTGAAAGTTCTAATTGCTCTATAACCTTGCCAATATTTGGTATTGTCACATTCTAAAATTTTTGTCATTATGTTGGGTATATTGTAATATCTCATTTTTATTTTATTCTTCATTTTTGCATTGACTAAGGTAGTTAACCACCTTTCTAGATGTTTACTGGCCACTGGGAACATTTCTTAGTAAACTTTAAGTTTTTTGCTCATTTTTAAAACAAACTAGGCTCTCTTATTTTTATTGATTTGTAGGATACAAATCTTATACATGGATTGTATAGATCCTCTATTTTATTGGTTGCCTTTTGATTGTTTTATTAATGTCTGTTGATGAGCAAGTTTTTAATTTCAGTGTAGTCCAATTTATCTGTCTCTTCTTTTATGGTTACTGATCTTCGTGCCCCATTTAAGAAATCTCTGCCTACCTTGAGGTGATGAAAATGTCTTCTATGTTATCTTCTAGATGTTTTATTGTTTTATATTTCACATTGAGATCTATAATCCACCCAATGTTGATTTTATTGTATGATATAAGCTAGGAGTCAAGATTTATTTTATTCTCTATGAATATTCAATTTATGCAGCACCATTTATTGAAAAGAGCATTTTTCACCCACTGTTCTATAATGTCACTTTTTTCATAAATCAAGTGACTGTTGGTCAACTATCTAATCTATTCTGTTGGTTTATTTCTCTATCCCAGTGATATTATCATACTTTCTTAATTAAGGAGCTATAGAATAAGTCTTGATATCTGGTAGTGTATGTCCTCCAATTTTGTTCTTCAAAATCGTCTAACCTATAATTGACACTGCATTTTCCATATAAATTTTGGAAACAGCTTTTAATTTTTCACAAAAAAATTTGGAATTTTGTAACAGCTTTATTGAAATATAACCAACATATAATAAACTGTACATCTTCAAAGTGTAGTTTTATAAGTTTGATATATGAAAACACCTGTGATAACATTACCTCAATCAAAATAATTACATATATCACACCCGAAATGTTCCTTGTACGCTTTGTAATCTCTCCATCCCAGCCTTCTCAGAGCCCCCAAAACACAGACAACACTAATATTACAGATTATGTAGATTCGTTTGCATGTTCTAGAATATTATATAAGTAGAATTATAAAGTATATGTGTATATATATTTTTTGGTCTAACTACTTTCAATCAAAATACTTATTTTATGTTTCATCCATTCTGTTGTTTATCAATAGTTCATTCCTTTTTACTGCTGAACAGCATTGAATTTTATAGATTTGTTTATCTATTCATCTATTGATGGACATTTGAGTTGTTTCTAGTTTGGGGCTATTATAAATAAATCTACTAAAAAGGTTCATATGCAAGTCTTTGTACAAACATACTTTTATTTTTCTTTGGTAAATTACCTAAGAGTAGAATGGTTAGGTCATTAGTAGTTGTATGTTGAACTTTTTAGGAAACTGCCAAACTGTTTTCCATATTGGTTAACCATTTTACATCTCCACCAATAATATAGAAGAATTTCGACTGCTCAACATCTTCAACCAGAACTTGATATGATCAACATATTTTATTTTAGGCATCCTAATAAATGTGATCTCAGTTTAAACTTTCCTAATGGCTAACAATGTTGAGCATCTTTTTATGCACTTATTTGCCATCTGTGTATTTTATTTAATAAAGTGTCTATTCAAATATTTTATCTAGTTTTTATTAGTTTATTTTCTTATTCTTGAGTTTTGAGAATTATTTATATATTGTGCAAATAAAGCCTTATTAAATACATGTTTTGCAATATTTTCTCCCTGTTTGTGGCTTGTTTATTCTCTTAAGAACGTATTTCAAATAGCAGAACTTCT
Source organism: Rousettus aegyptiacus (assembly GCF_014176215.1). NCBI lineage: Eukaryota > Metazoa > Chordata > Mammalia > Chiroptera > Pteropodidae > Rousettus > Rousettus aegyptiacus. Next base: position 110,938,273 of record NW_023416284.1, read on the forward strand.
TAATTTTTATGCAACTGTATAGTCAATTTGTCTATCTTGACTTCAATCCTTTATTCTCTTGATTGTTGTAGCATTTTAATGTCTTGAAGTCATGTAAATGTTAGTTCTCCAACTTTGTTCTTTCTCCAAGCCATTTTGGCTATTCTAGGCCCTTTACATTTCCACATAGATTTTAGAATATGTTTGTCAATTTCTGGGGTTGCGGAGAGGGGAAGCTTGCTGGAATTTTGACTGTGATTACATTTAATCTACAGGTAAATTTAGGGAGAATAAACATCTGAACAAAATTGAGTCTTCTGATCCCTAAACATGGTATATCGCTCTATTTGTATCCTTTAATGTGTCCTTTAATATATTTTAGCAATATTTTGTCATTTTCAGTATATGAATCTTATATACTTTTTGACAGATGTATCTAATTATTTCATATTTTTGATGTTATTGTAAATGGTATTTCTTTTGTTAATTATAATTTCAATATCTTCATTGATGGTCTATTAGAAATGTAACTGATTTTTATATTTGTCTTTTTCCCCCTGTGACATTGCTAAACATTTATTAGTTCTAATAGCTTTTCTGTAGATTCCCTGGGAATTTGTATGTAGACAATCATGTAGTCTGTGAATGTAAAGAATTTTTCTTCTTCCTTTACAATCTGGATGCCTTATATATTTTTTTTCTTGCCTTATTACACTGACTAGATTTTTCACTACAGTTTTGAATAGAAGTGGTAAAAATGTACATTCTTTATTTGTTCATGGTGTTAGAAGGAAAACATTTAGTCTTTTACCATTAAGTATGATGTTCTCTGTAAGTATTTTGTAGATGCCTCTGATCAAGTTGGAAGATTCTTTTCTATTCTTAATTTTCACCTTTTTTTTTTTTAATCAGGTATAGATGTTGGATTTTGTCAAATGCTTTTGCTGTATTTATTGAGATTATCACATGGTTTTTCCTTTTCAGTCTGTTGATATGGTCAATTACATTGATTTTTGCCTGCTAGAATTGTGATTGGGATTTTATGAAACATTTAAAAAATAAGGAAGCTTAATATCTTTACAACAATGAGTTCTTCAATTTATGAATCCTGATAATGGTTTGTAGTTTTCTGTGTGGCAGTCTTGGACATTTTTCTTCCCCTCTCTCCTACCCTCTTCCTTTCTTTATTCCTCCCTCTTCTTCCTTCCTTTTTTCTTTTGACTTCTATTAAAATAGACTGCATACGTAGTAGTTTTTAAAATATGTCCATATATTTTTGGCACTCCTTCCATCAAAGGTGGGATAATGTCCTCTTCTGCTGCACCTAGCCTTGGCTGAGTGACTTGATTGTAACCAACAAATGCAGTAAAAGTGATGCTGTGTAACTTTTCAGGTTAGGTCAGAAAAAGCCAATTCTCATCATGAGTATTCTCTTTTAAATTATGACGTTAAATTATCTTTAGTAATTCAGCCTTTATGATGGTGCCTGGCACTAGACTCTATAGATATCTTTAAAATAATTTTAAAATAGTGTTGTATTATATACCTCCATGTGTAAGGTTGAAAGTGGTAAAATCAGGATGGGAGTAGATGGGAGAAAGGGAGAGGAACAACCTTGTGAAGGAAATGTTTTTATTATAATTCTACATATGGGGAAACTAAGGCTTGAAGAGGTAAGTTACTTGTCCATGTAAAGAGAGAGTCATATTTCAAGCCTGCAAGCCATATCTGGTTTCAATGTTCTTGTTCTTTCCTCACTATGCTTATTAGAGGCAGGCAGAATACCTCACCAAGGAGTACAGAATTGATATGCCATATTTTCCCAGAGGACATTTTATTCAAGGATAATTAATTTAAATTTCAAAATATACATGATATATTATGAAGTAAAACAAATAATTTTCCATCTTTTAAAAAGATAAAGTACAGGAATTCAAAAAAATATTATTTTTGCAACTGCTTATTTGGGGCTATGATTCCAAAATCATCAATTTACATTCTCTCTTTTGGTAGGAATTTTCCAGATTCATTATGTTGTGCCTTATTACTTCTGATCCATGGAAACGTGATTTTTTTGAGCCATGATTTTCAGGGCACTAGTTATGCAATTCTAAATATTACTAAGTCTCTTTTGGTTTCTGGTATCTGCCAAATACTATGCTTATCCCTGTTCCTCACTTAGACTTATAACATCCCTTGAAAGTAGGCAATATCACATCATATTCTAGGTGAAGCATCTGATCTTTAGAGGCTAAGCAATTTACCTATTTTTTAAAAGGGCAGAGATTCAATATTAGGTCTGTTTGTCTCTAAGGACTGTGCTCTTAATCCTTAATACTGTTTAATCAAAGGATTTTGTGAGTTAGAGTTCTCTGTATAAGTCATAGGGGTGGGTGGGAATAGTAGATGTAGATATGGGCAATACTTGATTAGACTCAAGTATAGCCTAATTGTGCATTTCAATGTGGTTGAAATAGGATCATTCTGTACAAGTTAGATCTCTGATCTCCCCGGATAGAATTGATAATTGCTTCAGAGTGCACTTTTCAGTTCCTCTCTGATTGGCCAGCTTGTTTGTGGTGAGGTATCATACCTATGCATACATCTGCTCAGCCATCTGTAGTGTAAAATGTTGTCAATCATTCTTACTTAAGGGAAACCATTGGATTTTAGTTTTGGAAAATTACTGTCCTAAAGAAGGATAAAATAGGATGCCAGTAGTAAAGATATTTTAACAACATGTCTTACTTTAGATGAATTTCTGATTATATGGATTATAAACTTAGCTTTTTAAAGTACATGCTCTCTCAACCTATGAAAGCAGTTCATTTTATGCATCTGAATCACTAGGTCATATGTTTTCCTTCTGAAGACAGACTGTATTATCAAGTCTGATAGTCAAAGTTCTCAGATCAAATGAAACATGTTTTTGGTAGTTGTGATTGTTGTAGAGAATGGTGGCTGGTGAAAAGGGGTATATGAGCCATAACCTTGCTGGTAATTCACCAGTTTCTTAGAAAACCCACCAGTTTAGTGAAGTAATAAGTCTTCTAGCTGATGATTAATTTTTTTAAAAAAGGCATGAAACTATTACACACACCATCTCCACACTCCCTCTACTGTTACCAAGCCAATGCACTTTGAACAACTTTATCTCCCATTTACATCCAATAAATGCAGATTGCCTTTACAGATTTATTTGAGTCCTATATTACAAATGTTGAAGGTAAGTCTCCATAGGGAGATTTTATTTTAACTTCTAGTGATGATTCTCAAAGCTGAAGAAACTAGACGGGGTCAGGAGACCTAGGGCTACTTCTCATTCCAGATGTTCAGTTTGGGCTCATTTGGATGTATTTTCATTATTTCCTGGCTACCTTTGTAGGCAGAATTCACAGCTTGAAGTTATATAAATGGAAACTACTTCTAGTGACATGATGTGACCTTCCTCCTCAAAACTGGACCTTTTCCCAGTCACAATGAATAGGGCTGTCATCTGCCTAGTGGCTCATGCCAGAAACATAGTAGCTATTCTGTTACCTTCTACTTCCCCTGGCTATATTAAATCTATTACAAAGTCCTTCTATTTAGTCTGGAATAGCCCCTTAAGTACCCTCTCTCCTTGTTTCCTCTTCCAATCAGTATCCTCCACATTGTAGTCAGAATGATAGTCTCAAAAATTATCAATTAATATATTGTCTCACAAATATATTTTTAGAACCTACTATCTGTAAAAGATACAATAGGGAAAAAGATAAGATGGGTAAAGTTTTTCCATCATGAAAATGCAAGACAAATTATAATCAGGCTTCTCTCCCAATTCTCTGTACTCCCAAATTCATATTAAAACACTTTGATAGATTTCGAGTGTTTTTTACGATAAAAACCAAAATATTTCTAATAGCTTACATAATCAGGTCCCCATCCCTCTAGATTCACCTTTTGTCAACATTCGCTTCACTCTAACCACCTGGCCTAATTTCTGTTCCTTAATTTTGCTATCTGCTATACTACTTCAAGGCCTTTGCACAGGCTCTTCTTTTTGCCCAGAACACTTTAAGCCCCACCACCCACATCAGCCCTCAGATCTCAGTTCAAATGTCTCTTTCTCAGGGAAGCCTTCCCAGATCCATCAGACTAGGCCACACACTTAAATTCTATAAAAGTTTCTTTTGTGGCAGTCATCACAGTTATTCTTGGGATTAACTGATTAATGACTTAACCCCCACAAGTCTCTAAGCACCAGGAGGTTTTTGCTCACCACTTGTAACCCTAGAGGCCAGCATACTTCATGGGTAATAAGTGTTCAAAATAATATTTTCTAAGTAAATAATTGTTTGAACAAATGGACTCTTATGTGGGCCTTCACTTTCTAGTCCAGTCTTGGGTTGGCCACATATATTGATAATTTTTGAAAGCAAAGGTTCTTGCAATGAACATGTCTAAGAAGCAATTCCATCTTTTCCAATTATTAGCAAGTTATCCACCCTCTGAGGTACTCAGTTTTGGCACCAATATCAAAGGTCGTTTTAAGGATTAAATGGAACAATGACAAAACCACTTAGCATAGTGATGGGTATGCGATAAGCATTCGATATGTGATAGTCAAAATAGTAATAATAAGTCATTATTGCTTAACATGGCCTGTGTCTGCACTCATAAAGTAACAGTACTTGATTTTTCCTGCTGTCAGTTAGTTATATGTAGACAAGGTGTTCCTTGGAGAGAGGACTTCAGAAATCCCAAGTATCATTCTTCTTATTTTGGACTCCGCTTATATTCAGAAGGATTAACTGTTGGAGCAGAGACTACTATCATCACCTAATATCCATTCTCTCCTTCTGTTATAATAATAGAGTTTTTAAGGACATACACTGCCAAGGAGAAAATCTATACTTATCAGCCTTTTGTGCATCTGGGTGTGTCTGCTTAACTAAGTTCAGACCAATGAAATAATGTTTGTGGCAGTTCTTGAAACATTCTCCAAGATATAGCTGGTGTATACTCCCTGCCCTTTTTATTATTTTCCCATTCCTTCTACATTTTTGTTGAAATTCTGGGATGATGGCTAGACCTGGAGCTGCTGTCTTGGACTATAAAGTGAGCATGGGAGTGGAGGCCATGCAAACAGAGATTCAAGGTAGAGCCTAGATTTCCAAGGCCTTTTTAGGTTTAAAACCCACCTATTGGAGTAGAGCCACCACGCAGCTCTGGACTGTCTCCCTCCTAACTCAGAGAGAAGCAAACTTCTGTCTTATGCAAGCCACTGATATAAGAATTTGCAACCCAAACTAAATTTTAGCTAATATAGCTTTGTACTATAAAAGACATGAAAAGAAAAAGAGTCATCTTGCCTTCTTCTCAAGCCCTGTCAAGTGGTGATTCTGACATCTGTTTTCCTCTGAGACTCATAAGCACAATGTGGTGATCTGGTTTCAGTTCTATAGAGGCCAGAAGAATCTTCCTTTCTATGCCTTTACATACCCAGACCTAAATCAGAGTCCCAGTACATTATGTAGCTTGTTCAGTCATTCATTCAAGACATCAAATATCTGTCCCTTATGCACTTTGGAGGAGGCACTGTTTTAGGTTCTTGGGTCATGTGAATAAGTAAGCTAAGCAGCTGAACTGAGATTTGAATAGATTTCCCCTGTTTATGAGGACCTCCCTGCTTTCTACAGGGGAGACAGTCATAGTTCTAGATATAATTTCAACTTCAGTATCTTTTTGGCTTTAGGGAGAATTCTCTGTTGATGGGGAGACGTACAGTTAACACAGGCATTTTCTTTAGCTTCCACTGTTTGTAAAAACAAATGAAAAATGTTTTCTTTTTTTTTATGACATTTCGTAGTCAGAAATTTGGTCATAGTAGGTTGAGAAGAAGTTTGGTCATAGGTCAGAGATCCTTCCATCATCTGATCTGGACAGGACTTCTTCCTCTATCCTTGTCAGAATGTAGACCAGTCACTCTGGGGTATAGGGATGGAGAAGCCATGTGGTTACAAACAAGGTGGCAGGCCAGCAATTCCAGGTGGCTCACCAAAGACACACAGGCAACATGTTTTCTCCTTCAGATTCAAGTCTTGGTCTGCTCTTGATGACCTTGGGCAGAATATTATTAAAAGAAGAGCATCGCTTCCTCTTGTTCAGCCATTGCCAGTCCATGCCAGCCCTAAAGGGGCTACCTCTATTTTCGCATTTTGGTACCCAGTGTTAATCTGGGTAACCTGGTCTTCTCTTTCATTCTAATGGGACCAAATTTTCTCCCCTCTTGTTGCCCTTAATTGTTATTTATATAGTAATTAGGATTCAAGTGTGGCTGTACAAAATTCTCAAATATTTCTTTATGTTTCATTTCCTAATTCAAGAAGATAGTATATCTTGCCTTTCCTTGCCTCAGAGAAACTTTATTTCAGGAGATTCCTGTTCTGTTTTTCAAAAGTGTAAACTATTGAGTAGACTAGGATGGCTGGAGAGAGGAAGGTTGTGTGATTACCCTCTGCACCTTGACCTTAAATAAGATATGGCAGGAATCAGTGAGGTTGTCTTGTGGAGTGCCAGAGAACATGGCCCGATAGAGCATCCAGATGGCTGTGTCAAAGGCTCCCATGTTCTCAATGATGTAGAAGCAGCAGACCAAGGAACCTGATAGGACCACATGGGTAGATACAGAATAATTTAGAAGTGGCTCCTGTGGAGGAATAACAAGAGGCCTCATTATTGTTGGGCCCCTCTATGATCTTAAGGCTGGTACAGTGTTAAAGAGTGTGCATGGAGAAGCCCCAAGAATTAATCTGATTAGATGGAAGCTTGCAGTTGAAATTAAGGTGAACAACAGAAAATCAAAATGTGTCATTTATTGCATGCTTGTGTTTATGTACTGAAGTGGATTATAGTGAATAAAAGCATGGGCTCAAAATTGGCTTGGTTGTTTACTGGCTGTGTGACTTTGAACAAATTAGTTAATAATAATGATCAGTTGTCTCATCTGTACAATGAGGCAGTTGTAGCATTTACCTCATATCTTCGTTGTGAGAATCGAATTATTCAATATAGTGCTTTGTACCTAGTAAGCATTCCATGTATTAGTAGTTGTTAAGATCATCTGTTTATGGAAGATATGCTTTTTTTTCTTTTGGTTATATGATTGTTTTTAAATTACTGAGAGGAAAATACTTTGGGAAAGAATTTTAAAGCTATAGTATCAGGAAAATGTTAATCATCAAAAGCAATAAAAAGTGAGTTACGATCTTTGAGATGATTTAAGAAAAACTTAAGAAATGGTATTGAGTTTGCAGAAATTTCACATTTTCTGAGAAAAACTTTTGTTTGGTACAGTAAGGAGTACCTATCATAAATAATGCCATCTGCTGTAACATTCATGTTTGTTTAATTTACGGCCAAACATTGCAGAAGCTGCTCCCTCCTCCCCTTGCAAACCGATTCAGAAAACATGCTCTCATGATCTCATCTTCCATGGACATCCTTGCTTTCTGGTATTGGGGATTTTTAGTGAGAACCTAATGCCGGTGCGTGGGTAATACAGAATAAACACCGATAAATTCTGTGGCAAATTGATTATTCCTAAAACCTCTACTGTAGTCAGTAGAACACCTATTCTGCATTTTGGTTCAATACTTATGAAGTCTAATTCCTGACTTGTAAACCCTTGTTTCCTATATAGATTCTTAGCTGTATGCACCATGGAAGAACATCTCAAACTTTATAGTATACCTGAACTACCTGGGGGTCTTGTTAAAATGAAGGTTCTCATGCAGTAAGACTGGGGTGTGCCTGAGATTTTGCATTTCTAAATAGCCCGCAGGTGATGGCTACGATGATGATCAAGGGCCATATTTTGAATAACCAGGTTATTTTGAATAACTAGGTTCTGACAGGAGAAACACACCAATCACAGTTTGTGAGGGTCTGCAACAGGTTGCCAAGGGAATCTGTTGATTATCCTTTCCCTGCAGAACTTAAACAATGGATATGTAACAACCCGATGGGAATTTTTCAGATGCCGTTTCCTCTGGAGTCTGGACTGACTAAACAACCTCTGACAGTTACTCTTCTGTCTGTAGTTTTGTGATTAGATTACAGACTACTGGGTGGTATGATATTTGATTCCATACACATTCATGTACCCGTAAGGTGCACAGCATTCTACTAGGTTGTTGGATAAATTTTAAATCGATAGATTGCCAATATTCCAATATTTTAAATTTTGTTAGGAGTTCACTGCAATGTTAACTGGCTGAGTGGAAGGTTAAAGCCCTGTGACATTTTTCTTGGTGATTTTATTTGACATTACTCTGTAGCAGCGATCTCCAACCTTTTTAGTACGAGGGACTGGTGCTCCTATGGGAATCTAATGCCTCATGATCTGAGGTAGAGCTGAGGCGGTGATGCTAGTGCTGGGGAGTGGCTGCAAATACATATGAAGCTTTGCTGGCTCGCCCCATTGCTTACCTCCTGCTCTGTAGCCTGGTTCCTAACAGGCCACAGACTGGTACTAGTCTTTGGCCCAGCATTAGGGACTCTTGCTCTAAATTATTGAGTAGAATTTGTTTTTATATATAAAGAAATCAATATGTGAAAATATTGATGCACATCTATTTGTTAGCATTATAATTGACCCAGAGACAAAATGTCTAAAGAGCAGACTCTTGAAAGTATTAAACAGAAACTGGCATAACATATACAAACACACCATAGAATTAATCATCGAGTGATACACAGCTACTCACTATAAACTATTTCTCTCACCAGCCAAAATTAAGATCTTTATTTTCCCCTACCCTAATTTATCAGGAATCCTGGTACTGCAAAGAACTTATATAAGAGAATTCCAATTTTCAAAATTAATGAATAATGGAGGAGTATGGTGGGGAAGGAAGAGAGATAACAAAGAATAAGTTCTTTTCCTTCTTAGGAATTTCAAATTGTGTTGGAGGGAACACACGCCTGTGTGGAACCATTAGTGAACAATTCAAGATGCTACAGTACAGTGGCTCTCAAACTTTGGTCAGTATCAGAATCACCAGGGGAACTTGGTAGAAACACCCACGCCCTAGTCCACTTTAGTGAGCCTGTGATCTTGGCTAGTTCTTCGGAGGAGATTCTGATACCCAGCAGACTGTGAACGATTGTAGACACTTTGTATACTGTGTAGCAGTTGAGATTCCAGAGGAATAATGGGCTTGGAAATGGGAGGAGACTTCAAGTATAAGATGTGGCTGAAGAGGAGACTTGCAATAAATATGAAGAAGGAAAGGGAGTCAAGGAAGGATTTTCTGAAAAAGCATCTCAAGCTTAGAGTTGATGAGACTCTAGGGATAAGCTAGATGAAGAGAAAGGATGAAGTGAGGCATTCCATTCAGGCAACAGTCTGGGTAAAGCGTGGAAGCAAGGAGAAGCCCAACTTGTTGGGGAAAGTGAACAGATGGAAATGTCTGGAACAAAGGGCGAAGGTAAGGAAATGGAAGAGATGAGCCAGAGAGTGAAAAAAATGATATGTAAACTCAGAAGCTTGGACTTCATCCTGAGTGATGTGGAGTCATTGCGAACTTTTATGCAGAGGAATGACATGATCCCACTTGCAAGTGAGAAAGACTATTGTGTCATTTTTGTGGGTAGAAACGGGGACCCAAGTTAATAGGCTATGGATACTGCTTGAGCAAGAAAGGATGAAATCCTGAACCAAGCCTGTGAAAATAGAAAGAAGGGAAATGGGAGATAAAAAGGAGTCAGTGCAGTATGATGAGAAAGATGCACAGGCTCTCAAGTCAAACAGACCTGAGTTAAGATTCTTTACTTGTTAAAAATTAGCTCTGTGGCCATGAACAAGTTACTAAACTCCTTGGAAGCTGTTTCCACACATTTAAAATGAGTATGTTAATCATCACGACATTCTTAGAATGTAGGAGATCATGAGACAATGTATGTAAAAGGTCCAACACAGTGCCTGATATGTAGAATGGGGTCAATAAATGATATCTATTATTATTAGAAAAATATACAAATTGGAGCTCATTCGTGGGAATAGGGTATAAATGAGAAAGAAGTAAAAAGCTTTCTCCTCTTCATCCTTAATATAGTCTAAACCAGATTAGTTCCTAGCCCTCTGATATTGATCACTATAGCTGCTATGTTGAAGACTTAGAAGATATTCAAGTTTTTAAATTTAAGTTCAAAATTGACCTCTCTAGACCTGATCTTTGATTTGAGCTCCATTTTTAAGGTATTTATTAAGTAAACTATAAAACAAAGGGTGAATGTTTTACATGCAAGGCTTTGTTTTAATCCTAATTATACAAAACTTATCTCCTCATTTTATTCCTGTTATAAACTGCCTTGTTTCTTGTTTTGTGTGTCTGTCACACAACTTACAGAGAATCTTTTATATCCCTGAGAGACTTTTGCTCACCTGTAGCCTCATTTCTTGGCCAAATGCTTGCTGATCTTATAACTTAACCCAATTCTAAATCAGAGGAAATAGGAGAGAGAGAGGAAGGAATAGAAGTAGAAAGTATACAAAGTGTCTATAAATGATTCTTGCCTATTTTATCGTTTAGAAATACAACTATTCAAGCAACTGTGCAAACAATTCCTTTCTTTCTCCTCCCCTTCCCAGTTCCTCTTAATATCAAAAATAAGGGACATTTTTAAAGTATGGCATTGAAGGTTAAAGTGCTATTATATTTTAAAAATGTGTTCTTTGCTCCCCATTTATAGGAATCACAGCAGTGAATGGTTTTGACAATGAAATGTATTGTAGAGATTTCAATAGATTGCAAAGCTGGAAAAATTATTGACACTTCCTTTATGCGGTAAAAAGTCATGTTTGTATTCACTGGAGAATTTAAGGGAAAAGAAAAAACTTTTGGGGAAAGCCTGTTGATTTTTGCTTAATAGTACAACAGAAATAAAAGGTAGATTGTCAGGTGTAAGTTTCTCTGACAATTATGAAGTTTTAATAAAAAATCACACCACCACAATGTTAAAACATATCCAGTAGCTGATATTGATTCATATATGCAAATTCAAATAGAAACCATTAGAAAATATAATTATTCTTGACATTTTTTCCCATACATATTAAACAGACAGCATTTTACTTAGCTTAAGAAAGCTTTGTTTTCAAGCAGCTTTTTGCCTTCATATAATAACTCTTACTTTATACTCAATTTGACAGCTGGATTATTGCTTTTACAAAACTGAAAAATGTATTATATAATTTGTGCATTAGTGACGTATACATAGAAACATGTACAACAGACTTTTAGGGCCAAGTTTTTCTTCTGACAAAAGTCCAACAGATAATTGCTGAACACTATCATTGTTTTTCTATGAAATTTGGTTTCTATGAAGGGTGTTGCAATTCGATGAGTCATGAAAGCTTTTTATAAGTTATATAGTACAAATGAGAAATTGTGATATAGGATATCACTCAAAAATGCAGTTGCTTACTGATTTAGGCCATATATACTGTATCATTCTAATATAAAGAAAGATAATGGTTTTATCTACCTGTGATGTTGTCACTTTGGGCTACTCAATATTTAGTGTTTAAAAGAAAAAGAATAAAACCTAGGCAATTTGATGCAAACAATAAGTTAATCCAAGTATTCAGACAGTTTTTTAAAATAAGCCATCAAGGTAAATAATTAATTTGTTGCAATATGTAGACAAAATTTAAATAAACTCTTTAATTTATGTAATAAGAAAATGATGTTATAAGTGCCAGTTTTATTTATTTTCTTTATTCGCATATCCTTCATTGATTATGTTGACAGGTAGCTGACTTTCATTATATAAACATATGATGAAACTTGAAACATATATTTTCTCTCAGTCTGTCTCCGTGTGTGTGTGTGTGTGTGTGTGTGTGTGTGAGAGAGAGAGAGAGAGAGAGAGAGAGAGAGAGAGAGACAGAGAGAGACAGAGAGAGAGAGAGAGAGAGAGAGTGAGAGAAGGGTATGTGTGTGTGCATGTGTGGGCTTCTGGTTGAATAAGTTTTATTTGAAAATAAAACACATGACTGACAGTTATTTTTCATAACATTTTAAGGTTACTTCCCCATTGTCTTCCAATTTCTATGGTTGCTTTTGTGAAATCAACTATCAATCTAGTTGTTGTCTCTCATGTTCTATCAATTCACTGCTCCATGTGCAGCTATACCTTTTTAGTTTGTTTATCTGGAGCTTCTTGAGGCTAAGAATTCACAGATATAGTCAATTCTGAAAAAAATTCTCAGCTACTATTCTTTTAAATATTGCCTCTCTTCCATTCTTTAAATTCTCTTCTGAAAACTTCTGTTTAAGATATATTGGACTTATAGGGATCCTACCAAACATACTACAATATCCCAGACAGTCCCCTACCCTCAGTAAGAAACTATGCAACTCAAAATGTCAAGTGTCAAGATTAAGAAACTTCTATAATATCATTTGATTGGGTACTGATAAGATTGTCCTCATGTTCTTTATTCTGACCATCATAGTTCTTAGTAATCAAAAACTTTTGGAACAATTATTATTTGTATTGTTCCTTAAACAATAATACATGTTATCTTGAATTACTAATCATCTCTTTATGATGCCCAACTATTCCACATGTTCTCTAAGGAGCTGCTTTTCTGTGCTCTATTTAGTTGGTGAACAGTAGAAACTCAATATTGTCTGATGAGAAAGGTGACAGTACAAAATAATGGGAATGCAAGATGCCTCTTTGTAGATAGTCAATGTAGTGTGTTTGAACATGCTTGGACCTGTTACCAAATTCAAGCTCTATTCTTTAGCAGTTTTGTGAACTGGCCTCATGTTTCTCCAGCCTCAATTTCAGAATCTTCAAAATGTGCATAATACTTAGCTTGCAAGTTTTGTTAAAATTTAGAGCATGTGGATAAAATACCTGATTACAGTAGATAATTAACAGTTGTTACTGTAGTGATAGAACATGTACCTTTTTTGGCACCTATATGTGGAATATTGTGACTCAAATTTAGCTTCCAGTTGGCCAGTAAAAGACAGATATTACTGAGGCAGTCCCTACTAGGGCGTAAAATAATTCCTTCAGAGTGAGTTGTGTTCTTCAGGGAATTGTAGGCCCTGCTTCAACTTGGACACCGTTCAGTATGGTGAAGCAGTAGTTAACTAGCCTAAAAGCAGTACTAAGTACTGGCATCCCTCAGGCTGAATATTACATAGTACTGAGTATTACATAGTAGCCTGTCATAGGATTTGAGATTGTTGAGCAAGACATATTCATGATAAAACTACTTAACAGTCCTGCCCTTTGGCAATATTGTGAAACAGTCAAGGTTGGTCTTTGTTCCTCTCCCTCTGCACCACTCAGTACCAAGCTCTACAGTCACTCCAGAGCAATAGTCCTGCACCTTGTTCCTGCAGAATGTTACTCTTTGCCAGCTGTCATAATAGAAACACCTGCTGATAAAAATTGCCTCCATCTACCAGCCAACAGAGACCCCAGCAGTAGGTACATTTTAATAGAAGTCTTCTAAAGACCAAAAAGTCTTTTGAACTTGAAGAAATGGTTCTTTAGGGGGATTTAAAGGCAATGGGGAGATAGTAAGATGTGAGGGAAACTTCAGCACCTCCAAAGTCGTATTTAAATAAATTGCTTCTTTCTCTCATAGGCTAATTAGGCTTTTGAGATTTATGTCAAAATTCTGAACTGTAATATACTTGCAGATACTATATTTTAATTTATTGAGCATCTCTCATGTCCGAGACACTGGGCTTGTCATTTTCACATATATTAGTATTTCAGTGAAGGGTCATATTTATCCTCTGACATAAATAATCTCATTTACAAATGAGATTTCTGGAGTAGATTTTTTTTTTTGTGGTGAACTAGAAACTTAGGACTTCTGAACCTCTGTGTTCAAGGTCTCAAGGAATTTTGCTATGACAAAAAGCCTAGGGTAGGGGGAAAGGTTACTATGATTCATTTAATGTATTTCCTATCACCTCTATTGCTAGCTATTGGTAGTCTGATTATGAAAAGGATGGGTTATAAATATGTGCGTGCACACATATATAGGTATGTATGGGTATGTGAGGGTATGTATGGGTATGGGTATATGTGGAGATATATACACATATAAAACATATTTTTGAACTGATGTTTTGAGAATCCTGGCCAATTGAGCACTATGACTTTTAACCTGTCCCAAGTAGTTTTAGAAATGGCTAGCATTACCTAAGTATACGCAGCATCTGATCTATCTTGTTAATCAATTATACTTTTGCAATTTCATTGCTTTCCTTTCCACTTGATAAAATTCATTAGGCTTTACAAAACTTCTCCTGATGGACTATGGAGAGACTTCTAGATAGACACTGTAGCACCCATTTGCTTCTTGTCACACATTGCCTGTGCTTTTATACTGAGAAACAGAAAGAACATGGAGTCATAGAACAGAATTCTAATCCTGCAAAATACTAACCATGTGACCTTTCAGAATCCCATCTGTAAACTGGATATCAAAAATATCTACCCCTCAGTAATATAAAGGAATTGGAAATAATATGTTTAATGCATGTAAAACAGTGCCTTGTACATAGTAAGAGTTTGAAAAAAGACCTACATCTGGGTTTGTGTGTTCATCTTATGAATAAAGTATTACATGTTGAAGGAATTTGAGCATAGTGTCCTGCATATAGTGTTCCATAATTATTTTGGGGGACAGATACAAAGTTATATTTTATTCATTTTCTTTATATTGCATATATCCTTTCATGGCATACAATAGATAGCTGTGGATACTGGTATTTAAATATAAGAAAGGCTGCTGCTTCTATATCTTGTTCAAAATGTCACAAAATATCTCTCAATTAAAAATTCCTTTGCGTGTGTGTGAGCAATATTTGTGAGAAAAAAATGTTTATATTGGTGTTCACAAATTGATGTTTTAATATCTTGAAAATTTGGACCATAGTTTAGAGATGAGATTGTCAAATTTCATGAAAACTATGCAATGATTTTCTTAATTTCTCTTAAGAATATTTTGGAACTTTGTGTAATGTTTCCAAGGTTGGATAAAGGGTGATCTATAAAGGTTGAAATGCATTTTTCTTCTCTCCAGGCTCAGGATGGGCTGTTTCCACATATTAAGTGAAACAAAATCTTGACCGATGCAGTCTGTTTCAAAAAAAACAGGTCAAGGTTTTCTGACATTGCTTTGGGAAAGAGGAATCAGAATGTCTTGAAAAAAAAATTGAGATGTCAGTTCTTTCTCTTTTACATGGGAAAAATATAGCAAGTTTCTGTTTATTTTTCAAGATCAGAAGACTCACAGACAGCGCATGAGGAAACTCTGCTTTAGATGCTTCTAATATCCCCACTCTTAAAGCAGTAAGATAGAAGTCTGAACTCAGATCTTAGCTGGTATGTGAACAGGATGACACGCATTCTTAATATCAACAGGGTCACTTTCCTAGCTCTGCGCCTATAGGGAACAATACAAAATAGAACCAGCATACCCTAGAACAGCTGTCCTTAAAATATCATTCTAAATGTTCCAAGGAAAAACTCTATTTATGATGGAAATAAGACTTCTGGCAATGCTTACAAATAATAGTGATTCAAATAGCACCAGATATTTATCTTGCCATGGTTTATGATAAGCACTGAAAACCAAATGGATTTTAGATGTGCAGTACTGGGTCATTAAGAACTTTGGAAACATAAAATGGCAGCTCGGATCTCTTGCAACTTTGTTGGTACTTTGAGGGCAGGAAGTATGTATTGTTCACCTTTGTATCACCTGTGTAAGCTCTTGGATTGTATTCTTCACTCAGTAACCACATGTCGATTCGGTAAACACGAAAGACACAGTTCACTTACACTGACAAGAGACAGGCTTCAGGCCACATTAATTAGGGCTGTAAAATACTCATGGGAGTTCTGGACAGACCCATTATTTTAGCATCTTGATTGACTCTCTGGTAGAGGTAGAGCAGATACATAGTAGTACATCCTGAGGCCAGGAGGTGTCATTGCACTGCTACTCACACGGCTCTGGACTGAATTAGTTTCAAAAGAAATGTGGCTACATGTGATTTTTTTTTTTTTTTTTTGCAAAAAATTGGGTATATTATACAATATATAAATTGATAAAGTATTTACATTGTTTTTATATTGATGCCTCTTGACTCCCTTGAGGATCACATTTATTTCTTGCTCTGTTACACTGGGGCTCAGTGTTATATAATGGATAAAAAACTATCTGGACCAGACTGCCCAGATTAGAGTTCTTGCTCTGCCAATTATTGTGTGACCTGGGAAAGTTATATAAACTCTCAGTGTGTTGGTGTCTTCATCCGAACAATGGGATTAGAGTGTTATTGTGAGGATGAAATAAAGTTAATGCATAATGAATAGCTAAAAAGTACCTGGATTGTGGTAAGTTCTCAGTCAAAGGTAACTATTTGGTAAAACCCTGTTCTTATACTTTTCAAAAGAATAGGAGAATAAAGACATACTTAACAAGTACCTACTCTCTGCATGTCGCTTTACATAACTTATTTATTATGAAACAATGTTTTGTATAAAACAGGTTTATCTTGCCTTCTGTACAAGGAGATCTGGTAACTGTAGGGCTAAAGTACCTGTATTAGATTTCCAAGCCTGCTATAACAAATTACCACAAATTTAGTGGCTTAAAATAACAACAACAAAAAATTATTCTCTTATCATTCTAGAGGCCAGAAGTCTGCAATCAGTTTCACTGGGCCAAAGTCAAGGGATCAGCAGAGCTATGTGTCTCTTTAGAACTCTGGAATGGAGTTCTAAAGAAGACTTCATTCCTTGCCTCTCTCAGGTTCTGATGCCTGCCAGCATTCCTTGGCTTGTAGCTACATCAGTTCCAGCTTGGCTTCTATGGTCACATTGCCCTCTTCTCTGTGTGTAAAATCTCCCTTTGCCTCTATGAATAAGCATATTTATGATTGCATTTAGGGCCCACCCAGATCATCTAAGATACTTATCCATCTCAAAATCTTTCACTTAATCACATCTGCAAAGATGAATTTTATGCCCATATAAAGTAATACTTACTGGTTCCAGGGATTAGGACTTAAGTATCTTTGGGGAGGGCGGTCATTTCTTAGCTGATCTTAGCCCCCAAACTATGAATTCTCAAATTATGAGTTCTAAGACTCTGTAATGAGATTCAGTACACTTATTAAACCATCCTTGAAATGGGTATTAAGTAGCCTAAAAATTGTATGTATCAGAATCGAGTACCACTAAATTAAGCTAATGATTATTCATTTTCTTCTTTTTCTTAAACTCATTTTCTGTTTAGAAAAAAAAAGTACGATTTGGTGCCAGTATTAATTTAATTTTACAATAACACACTCTTTGAGGCTGAAGCAATCTGACTGGTTTTTAATGTTCTTGGAGTTATCTCTAAACAGAACTTGTCTCTAATTGTAATGTAACAAAAATGTATACATAAATCAGATTCATCAAATGAATCTTTGGCTAACAACCATTAGAGAATAATGTTAACATCATGTGTAGAAATGCTACGTAGTCTAGAATTGGACATTTTCAGCAACCAAGAATTACTATATTTTGTAAACAGAAATACCAGTACTAAAAACAGAATGCTATAAGTGGAATGATGTCATTTGTTTCCAAAGACTATATACTAGGTATATTAGAGTGATGAGAAAATAATAAGAAAAACGAGATATCTCCTGGCAAACTTTGGGGGTAAATTTAGGACTGTAATCTGCAAGTTATCTTGGGGTAAATGCAGCAGCCCCAAGTGCTTCTGGGGATTATTCTCAGGGAAAATGGGAAATGGGTTAATCTTTGTTTTTAACTAATGTTTTAACTTTCAGATACCATTTAAATATAAATTAGATTAATCTTGGCATTAAGTCATTTCACACATCCAACAATTCTATGATGCTGACATAACCGGTATTATCTTTATAAGAGAACGCTGACATTTTGTAATTGCCTCACCCAAAATCAAAACTGTGAGCAGAGCAATGATATCAGCCAGTCTTTTGACTTCTAAGAAAGTATTTACATTTCATCATAGTGACAAACTGCCTTCTTAGAAGGAGTTTGATTTTTAAAAATCTTTTTTTAATATTTTAAGTAATTTTAAAAAATCTTTTAAAAATCCCTTAAAAATAGTCTTTAGAAAAGTTTTTAATAATGAATCGATTACTCGACTTTAGATAAGATAAATATTTCTTTGTGTGGGGAAAAGTAAAGAATAAGGAGGCCGTGTCTGAGGATTTTTTTCTTTCCTTCTTTTTGCCCTATAGTTTAACACCTATAATTTTCAGAAAATATAGATTTGCTATAGCATAATCGGTATAGAGTTAATCTCTGTAAAAACCGGGTTAATTATGGCTTTTTGAACTATGTACAATGCAAGCATTAACACACTGACAAATGTTGCCCAGCAAAATTGAAATCCTGGAGTGAAATACTGGCAATTACAAACGGGTGGATGGAAAGAAATAGATGAAAAAGGGAGATGGAGCACTATTTGATTAGTAGAAACTAGCAGCATGATTGAGAAGAGGGCCAGGTCATCATTATCTTAGTCAAATTTTTGTTTCCTTTATTTCAACTGTTCTCTCATTGTCTTGTAATATTTGCTTATTGGAGAACTAACAGAGCTGTAATTGAAATAGATTATTCCCAAAGTTGTTGTTGTTGTTGTTTTAATTCTTTTTAGTCACAAGAGGGAACTCTAATCATGAATCTCTATAGACTATACTTTAGTAAGCTCTACATCCAAAAGAGAGCGAGGGTGGGGAAACTAAGTAGTGACTTGCTCCTTATACATGGGGTTTAAAAATTATAATACAGAATAAAACTATAGATAAAGCTAGTGGAACTGCAGTAGAAATAAAAATAAACACATTGTGAGGTTCAGCCTATTTACCATGATATGAGGGAAGTGGAACTTTCTCTAGTTATTTTGAAGAAATAACATCACATTGGCAAAGAATAAAATGAGGCAAAACAGGACAGTGATTATTCCAGGTGTTCCCTGGGTAGCCCTATATCATGCATTGACTGGTAAGTGACTTTCTATTTTAGAAACCATCTAAGGACTAAGAGAGAACTTAACTAGTGCCTGAGCTCTCCAGTGGTTAAGGGTACTACAAATGCCAGAAATAAAAATTTATTAGATGGTGTAAGTTCTCTTTAAGATAAAAAAAGTTCTATGTCAATTAAATATTTCCTCACAGCAATATCATAGTAGATGTTCTTAAGTGTGGTTCCTAAAATTGTCAAGCAAAGCACATTATTCACAAAAATGAGGCAGACATTATTTGTATAGATCCTGCAGTTTTTGTTAAAAACACATACTCATAAACATATACAAAAAATGTACACCACCACCTCACCTCCAACATTATTATTGCCTGTCTGTCTGTCTATCTATCTATCTAATTATTTGTAATTGTTTATGTTAAATTACCTTTGTGGCAGTTAATATCTGAGAAGAGTGGCCCAGAGCCTAAGGTACCTTAGACTATTGCCCTACAATGGAAAATCCAGTTTCATAAAATAGCTACGGCTAAAGTTTTTGAGGTAAACCTCAGTGAGCTAGAATGAGATAGTGAGTCAATCAGCTTTTCACAATAAAAAGCAACCCAAAGCTCAAAAGCTCAAAATAACATGGTTTACTTTTAATCTTGGTTATGCTTTGTGAGGGATTTATGTGTCTTTCATCTCCTAGCTGGATCATGTTCTATCCAGGATGATAATGGAAGCCAAAAGAACAAGCCCACCTATTTGAATACACTTAAAACCTCTACTTGTGTCAAATTTGCTGATATCAACTCTGCTAACAATGAGAATTGGCCAAAGGGAATCAGATGACCAAGTCCAACATTAATTAAATGAAGATACACCTCCCTGGAAGTGGGGAACACTAAATAGTTCTGAACAATAATCTATATTACCACACATATAAAAACTTACTTTTGCCTAGAGCATAAACAGCATGGAGAAGAGCAGTGCCAGCCATTGTATTACATGGTGCTTAATGCTTTTTCTGAGACTGCCTCGGTTCTAGAGGAAACCAAGGATGCAGTGCACAGCAGCTGCCACTTCCTAGCCTTCTTTGCAACCTCCATATTTCCTCTCTACTGTGACTGGGAAAGGGAAATGCCAATTGGCTTTTATGAGCTGTAAAGAAAGACAGTGTCCTGCTGTGGGAAGAATTTGGGCTATGCTATGTGCTGAATTACAGTTCTGATACTTAGCACCTACATGGCTTTAGAAGAGATTGTTATTTGTGAGTCTCTTTTCCTAAATATGAACTGAGAATAGTAATATCCTGTGAGAATAAAATTATCTTATGAATGATACGTTTAGCATGGTGCTTGGCCCTGAGTGGTGCTCAATAAATGTTGAGTTTTCTTCTCCCCAAAGAACCTAGAAGGCTTCAGAAGGTATAAGTAGAATGTTTGAGGGGAATGAATAATCTCTATTTAAAATTCCAAGAGGCTGTAAAATTCTATGATAAAGTTAACTTAAGGCAGAGAAATATGTGGCTGAATTTTAAAAATAAAGTAAACATTTCCAACAATGCATTATTAGATTTCATATCCTTCCTTCCCAGAAAAATAGTAATTTGAAACAAATGAAACCTTGGGGAAAAAAATATTTGCAATGTGAAAGGATAGATGTAAGTATGTTTTCCTTTCTAAGTAACTTATGATTTCTATTTAGCCATGAAAACAAAATCTATTCAGGCAGACATCTTTCTAAGTTCATTATATTGATAAAATCCAAACTATAGTACACAATTTGGCACAATTAGCCTACCCTGATGACTTATAGCTTTCATATGATAACTCGGTGGACCTGTTGAATATTGAATAACTTTCATGGGTTCCCTAAGGACTCTCAATGACAAAAGTTCCTGTATCAACCGGAATTAGATTTACCAGTTAAACACAGGAATGTTCTTTCTTGTACCGCCCCCCTCCACCCAAACAGTCTATAAACCAAGTTTTGCTATAAAAACTTGGAAAAAATATACCTAAACACCTTGGTCTATTAAAGTAGCAAGGGGGCTGGTTAAAACCAGATCGTTGTGCTTTATGGAATTCCTGGCAGATGATTTATGAAACTTTAGTCAGCATTGTTGTTTTTATCATTCCCTTGGCATCAACTTACTCTAGGAAACATTTCTTTCACTATCCTCAAGAAACTCTGAAGACATTTGAAGAGATAAGGAAAGATGGAGTCTCTACTCTCTATCTCTGTAGCCTTCCTGTCTTGAGAAAACAGCCCAACAATTTCTTTCAGACTCACAGGACATTTTTAGTTGTCCTAAACTGGATGTTTTAGGCAGGGTTGTGTAGTGTTAGAACCTAGATCTGGAGTCAGAGCTGCCCATGTTTATATCCTTACTCTGCCATGTAGGAAACTTACTTAAATTTTTGTGGCTCAATTTCCTCATCTGTAAAATGGTAATCTGTTATGAAGATTAAATGAGTTATTATACATAAAGGGCTTAGTGTAGTGCCTGGCATATAGTAAACATGATGTAATTTGCTATCATTATTATGTCAATAGCATTCCTCCTGGTTTATTATTCCATTCCTGTTTGGGTCTGGATACAACTGTGGTTACAAGTTTGTCAACTTCTTTCCTTTTGCCTTTTCACATTTCATCCATTTTTAGACACATTCATTCAAAATTGAGAAAAAACAGTAAACTCTTTAATAAAAGCAGTTCATCAGGCAGGGAGAAATTTCTAAGCCATTTAGAACAGCAACTTTCTTCAGCTTCGGTGTGTCATATTTTCCTTTGGGTAGCAAACTCATTTTGAAATTGTAAAAAAAGAGTTGTGAAGCTCTGGTCTTGCATTGGAATGATTTTTGATGTATCCAATTTGCATGTTGAAAGTCATCTTTCTGGAAACACAAAACCATCAGTTGGGGAAAATAATCATTTCTTTAATTCATTGTCAGTAAAGAATTTCCTGCAGCAGGAATGAGAGACTAGCTTAGAGGATGCCTCTGATAAGATTTTATTTATAATGGATTTCACAATGTATTAGGCACCTTTGGGGCATCATCATGTTCTTTCATTAGATTCTCTTATGTGTTCTGTTGTCCTTTATTAGGATGTCTCATTTCTCTCTCTCTGGAAAATTAAAGCAGGAATTTAAATTTCCAGGGGACATCGGTACATCACCTGTTGTACAGGTTCTTCATATTGTTGCTGTGTGAGGGCAGATTGGAAGAAAAAAAAAACAGAAATGCAACATTTAAAGATATTGGGGTGCTGCAAATTGGGTCAAATATTTGTCTTTAAAATTAATGTTTCAGAATGAAAATGACTTAATTGGTGAGTGTCCTAGATCGTTTATTAGAATATAGTAAGTAGGGTACAGATTGTCTTAACAGTTTTCTGAAGAAAACAGTGGTTTCCTTGCCCCCACCCCCAAAATCACATTGAAGATGATATGCCCCTAAAATATCTGTCAGAAGGCAGCCTGTGACCTTTGATAATATATAGCAGAAATGCTTAACGTCCATAAAAAAAATTCCAGTTTTGTATCTGTGTTTGAAAACAAAGGCTAAATGGGGGTAGAAGTGGGGGCTGTTATAGATAAAGAGTAGATGGCTTACATTTTAGGACTACTCCAGTGTTTAAAGACTATAAAATTAAGGAATCCATTTTGAAACAAAACAAAACAAAATCATCGTCCCCATAAGTCTGGTGAAATTCAAAAACGTTTCTGTTCTTCTATTCACTGATTCTTTTCTTTAAATTTAGAATGGAAACAGAAAAATGGAGATGCAGTCTTGCTACCATTGGGCACAATTCTTGTGACCTTTCCACATTTCGATGAATGTAAATGCAAAGGGTGAGAAGAGCAAGTTCCATCTATTCTTGGGTAACATTTAAAAATATCTGCCTCTTTTCCTTCATTTTCACTGCCAGATCCTAATCAACCTTCGTCTTGGCTCTGATAAAGTCCCGTGTCAGCCTTTTGGTATGTCCTTTCTCCTGGAGCAGCAAAAATAATTGCTCTCTCTTAAGGGCCATTTTGATCATGTCATTCCTCTTTGAGTCTGGATTTGCCTCTCAATAAATAGCTTTTTTGATGGGAAAATTTTCAAGCTTATTTTTAAAAACTCGAAAAGTAAATCATAAAATACAAAACAAGAGAAAACTATAAGCTTCAATGCCTCATAATTCTTAAACTGTTCCTAATATTGGTGAGTGTGTGTGTGCATGTGTGTTTTCTATATAATTAATATATAACAAAATACCCAATTAGTGGCTAAAAGAACAACTGCTTTATTCTATCTTGTGACTTTGTGCGTCAGGAATTTGTGCAGCTTTTGCTTGTTTGTATGATTCTTCTGCTCCTTGTAGTGTTGACTGGGGTCATTGGGTTGTATTTAGCCTTGTCTGTGGAGTCTAAGATAGTTCATTCACGTGCTTGGTGTCTTGACTATGGTGGCTCCACTGAACCCTTCTTCCTCACCAGATAGTTAGAAAGTCTTCACATGGTGTCTCCAGATGATATAAAAATTCTTATATAGTGGCTCCGGGCTCCAAAAATGAAAGTTCCCAGAGATAGAAAGTGGAAGCTGCCAAATTTAAGGATGAGGAAACTGACATAGTATCACTTCTGCTGTATTCTATTGGTCACAGCAGTTAGAGAGGCTGCCCAGATTCTCAGGGAAGAGTGTCAGAGAATTTGTGGTCATCTTTAATCTGCTATAATACAGTCGCAAGTTATTTATATTCCTCTCATGTGCAAAAAATTCCATCTAAGACCACCAAAATCTCATCCTATTACATTAGAGGCTGGCAAACTATAGCCCACCAGCTACTTTTGTAAATATTTTATTGGAACACAGCCATGCCTATTAATTTGCAGATTGTCTATGACTGCTTTCAAACTACAGCAGCAGACTTAAGTAGTTATGGCAGAGACCTTATGGCCTGCAAGCCTAACATATTTACTAGCTGACCAATCCCTGCTATCAGTTCCAAGTTCAAATGCATATGTGGCTCCTTAAGTACAGTTACTTTCTATTTGCAGACTCATGAACTCAAGGGACATATTAATACCCCCACATATCCCCAATACGCAATGGCAGCTCAGGGAAAGGGTCACCCCAATCGATATTTCCATTCAAAATGGAGTATGTAGGAGAGAAGTCAAAATGGCGTAGATGATAGAAGCTTTGTTCATCTGCTCTTAAGGCCACATCAAAGTTGTGATGGAAACATGGAACATGGAGCAAGGAAGCAGAATTGCCTGCGGTCTAAAGAACAAGCCCTATGACTAGGGAACGAGGTAAGAAAGCACACTTCAAACGGGAAGAGGTAGGACATGGGAAGGATGCCAGGCTGCCTGGTCCCCAGTGGGAGTGGAACAGAGGCTATGGCAGCAGCAGCCAGCAGCTGCAGACACCTCTTAAAATGGCAATGTCCTGAACTGGACTTTCACAATGACAGACCTGCTCACTCTGAGCACCAGTGCTGGGTTGGCTGCTCAGGTTTGGGGGAGGGGGGATGGAACTTACAGAGGGACACTGAGTTGTCAGAGTGAGGGCCAGAGGTGAGGCAGAAGTGCTGATGGTATCCATTGTTCCTCTGTTGAGCCCTTCCCACTCCCAATGTGCAGACGTAGGGTTACCATTTATGAGATGTCATCAAATTGGATAACAGAGGTCGCTCTGCCCAGAGGATTCCCTGAAACTCCACCTCTCTCAATTCATGGCCCTACCCAAGCCACATCAGGTGTGTCCTTGGCGAGTCTTATGCAACTTGCAGAGCAAGTTCCAAGACCCACACTTGTGGCAGCTGACCTTGGTTTCTGGAGTCATTTTTTTGAGGCAATTATAAGCACAGCCTCTGTGAATTGCTCATTGAATCTTAATAGGTAGCCCCAGAGGGGCGTAGGCTGGGGCTAAACTTGGCCTGCAGCTGAACCCCTCTCAAGACTCTGCCTTTGGATACCTACTACACAAAGCCACACTGACAGGGAGACTTAGAAGCTTTGCTTAGTACATAGATGCAGAAAGGCAGCCAAAATGGGAAGCAAAGGAGCAGAAGCCATATGAGGGAACAAAACAGAGATCCAGGAATAATGGAATCAAGGAATCTAACAGATGTGGAGTTCAAAACACTAGTTATAAAGATGCTCAATGAATGTAGGGGAAGAGTAGATGAACTTAGTAATAACTTTAATAGAGATATAAAACATAAAAATGGAAATGGAAATTATAAAAGGGAACCAGTCAGAAGTGAAGAATACATTACCTGAGATGAAGAGTATATTAGAGGACATTAACAAAGTGGATGAAAAGGATTGAACTACCAATATAGAGGATGGGAAAGCCAAGGACACCCAATCAAAATAGCAAGAAAAGAGAAGCCAAGAAAAATAATAATTTAAGGGGTCTTTGGGACAAAATTAAGTGTAAAAACCTCTCTGTAATAGGGGTATCTGAAAGAGGAGAGAAAGAACAAGAAGTGGAAAAGCTATTTGAAGAAATATTGATGGGAAACTTCCCTAACCCGGTGAAGGAAATAGACATCCAACCCTAGAAAAGCTCAGAGAGTCCCAAGAAAGATGAACCCAAGGAAGCTCACACCTATACACATCATAATTAAAATGCCAAAAGTTATATACAAAGGGGGAATCTTAAAAGCAGCAAGAGAAAAGCAGTTAGTTACCTGCAAGGGAGCACCCATAAGACTGACAGCTGATTCAAAAGAAACTACGCAGGACAGAAGGGCTTGACACAAAATATTCAGTGATAAAAAAACCAGGTTGTACAACCAAGAAAATACTTTACCCAGCAAAGCTATTATTTGGAGTCAAAGAACAGATAAAGAGTTTCCCAGACAAAAATAAGCTAAAGGAATTCATCAACACCAAGCCACTATTACAAAAAGTGTTTAGACTTCTTTAAGAAGAAAAAATATGTATCAAAATTATGAATAAAAAATGACTACCTCAAATGGAAAATAATTAAGTACTCCAATGAAATGATAGGGTTGCTGAATGGATAAGAAAAAAATACCCTTACAGGTGCTGCCTACAAGAGACTCACTTCAGATTAAAAGACATGTACAGACTTAAAGGAAGGGGATGGAAAAAGATGGTGCCTTGATGGACCTAGAGAGTCCATTGCACTAAATGAAGTAAGTTAGATAAAGACAAATACTACATGATTTCACGTACATGTAGAATCCAAAGAACAAACAACAAAAACTGAAACAAAGCCATGGATACAGAGAATATTTTGAGGGCTACTAGACAGGAGGGGTATTGGGGGCGGGGATGGTGAAAAAGGACAAAGGGGTTAAGAAATACAAATAGACAGTTACAAAGTAGTTATAGAGATATAAGTGTAGCATAAGGAAAATAGTCAATAACATTGCAATAAATATGTAAGAGGGGAGAGGAGTACTAGATTTAGTGGGTGATCGCTTGAGCTCTAATCACTATGCTGTACAACTGGGATTAATACATTATTGTATGCCAACTATAATTGAGAAAAAAACTCATTGAATTGTACAATGTAAAAAAAGAAAGAAAAAAGGGAATATGTAGTCACTAGACCATAGCAATTCTAAAAACCAGGCACCACATTTTGCCAGTTCCTTGTTTATGACCCAGTCATGATCCCTGGGAAGGCTTTTCCACAGCTCTTGGCTCTACTTTCTGGGCTTTTCATCCTGCCAAATTTATCCTCCCTTTTCTGTGTATCCCAGAGCTATCTTTTTATTTTGAAGTGTCTCTGTCCTGTTAAGTCCAAGCTAATAAAGTTCTTTCATAAACTTTTTGGTTTTCTTAGGTATCAATTTATTTTAAAAAAACTTTTTAAGGCAAAAGCCACACCAATATTTTCTTTCTTAGGCTCTTTCTCTACCTTTGGCTTCCTCAGAGACTGCTATGGGATCACATTCTAAAAAGTCCTATGGCTAAACCGAGGTCTTTAAAGCATACCCTTAATATTCTCATAAATTCTCCTAGACATGATGTTAAATATTTCTGAAGTCTTAACAAATGGGCTTACAGCCATGCCTTGAAATCTTTACCCTTAATTCATCCTTTACTAATGGCACCTTGGGTTTGATCTTTGCTTTGAAGCTATTTCCTTGAGGATATTTTTCTGGGAGAGACTAGGGATATGAAACAGTTTTTATTTTCAAAATAAGTAAGTCCTGTATTACTCATATTTTCTCTAAATTCTGCTTGAAAACTTAATAGTTCTTTTAAAAGTTCATCTATATTTCTAGTATGTTGTTATAGGCACCTGAAAGCAAGTTGGCATCTTCTACGTTCTGCTTGGCAATTTCCCCAGCCACACCCATGAATTTATTCAGGTATCATTTCTATTTTCCAAATGACCACAGGTATCAGTGTTACCGAACTTTCTACCACTACGCAATACCTTCCTCATCTCCTTCAAACCCTCACCAACAGTCTCTCTAGGCCCTTTGAATTTCCACTTATTATCTAGTCCAAGAGTCAATGGCACATCTTTTACATTTTTCAGGTATTATATTTTATATATCCTCTATATTTAATGCGTAATCATTGACATTATTCCTTTTCACCTATCTCCTCCCACAATTTGATACACTCTCTCTACTGCACATGTAAAAAATTTAAAAAGTTACCCTTTCTCATTCTCTCTTCTGGGTCTTCTACTACAGTGACAGTTTTCTTAATATCCTGACTGAATTAAGATTTGTGTGTTAAAGAATCCCTAAGCCAAATATGTTTTTTATACTTAAACTATTTCTTATGATTGCTTTCTTCAATCTCTTTTAATGCTGCAACTTGACAGAAAAAAAAAATTGAAAAAAGAAAAACCAAAGAAAATTAAATATAAGGACAAGAGAAAGGTCACAGGGAGCTACCTCTTTATCTTTTTTTAGTTTATGTAATACTTTAAAAAGTGCCTAGTAGTTAAGTATATTATGATACATAGCCATAGCCTGGACTCAGGTCTTTTTTTTTTTTTTTTTTGATTTGTCTTTTTCTATACATCTCCCAAATTAATAGATGAGCAAGGCTAAGAGATTAATTAGCAAGTAAGTGTAAACTCTGTGTATGAACAACTAGCTTTTTCTTGTTCTTTTAAATACTTGTTCTTTAAATAGTTGTTCTTGTAAATACTGTTCTATTTCAACAATTTTTCAGTTGTCTAATTCACTACAACCATTTTTTTCAGACTTACTAGGGTAGCGTTTCTTGAAGAAGGTTTAGGGTGGTGATGGTAGGAAGAAGTAGAAGAAAGCAGATGGAGGGGTATACATCAGAAATAATATGACCTGGAAAACTTTTTCTGAAATACACACATACCTAGGCATCTCAATAGGAACCCTTAGATTAGGGAGGTTGTTTTTTCAAGGGCCCTTCATAATTTGGTAGATAAGGTGATAGTATCTTCTTCAATAATAGGGCTTTTAATTCTATTTGACCAGATATTTCCACTTGCTTCAAAATTTTTTCAGCTTATGTGTGGGTACTGGATTTGTGATCAGAAAAACTTTGTAGTGCAGAAATTTGAAAAAGTTACTTCTACCTTTGGGGGCCTCATTTAGTACCCATCCTTTCTACCTTGCAGAGGAATTTCAAGTACCATAACAGACGTGAAGGACCTGAAAACTCTGAAGAGCATTGAGAGTCCTTTCAAAGGGCCTCTGCAAGGCTTTCGTATAGAAGGAGGATTATCCATGTTGTCTGTGTTCTCACAGGCAGTATTATTTAAATGGAGCTGCAGTCTGAAGCATGAGCAGCCAGCTACTCTGCATTTGAGAGTGAGGTATTAAATCGTCATGAAAGACTTCTAAGGAGGCATTCAAAATCCAGTCAGGCAACTTTTAGCTCCTCTTCCTCATCAACAGTGTAGAGGGGTTAGTTGGAGTCTTAAAGAGTTTTTTGGAAAGGGTTCTTAGTGTATTTTAAGCCACCCTTTCCCTAATGACACAGTGCTTTTCTCTCAAGTCTAAAGAAAGGAGCCTCAGCAGATCCCTGTGGAGAGCCAGACATGCTTCCCTTGTAGCTGATGTCTGCTTATTACTGAAAAATATCTACTCGGCTGAAGACGAGAGCCATCTGGCTGTGACTGTGGAGAGAAGAGAGGTAGATAAAGTAGCAGTAAGCTTCTCGTAAATTAGAATTTTAATGACATCTGACTAGACTATTGCATTTGCTCATCCAGAGTCTGTGTAGCTAAGTCTGCAGGAATGTTTCCTCTGGGCTGAATGAGGTCGCACATGGAGGAGTCAGAAGAGTGTTATAGTGGATCTTGCCCAAGACAGTCACAAGAGCAGGAGGCTGGGGTGTTCCTTGAATTGCATGGAGGCTAAGGGCACAGAAGAAAGTGGTCAGCTTTCACTGTGTCATGGGTTGATGGGATGTCAAGGGGCTTCAAAGATCTACAAAGTATGTTATGAGGGAAAAGCTAAGCTTTAAATATCTGCCAAGCTCAGACAGAACCAAAATTATTGTATCATGACCTGGAGGAGGCAGAGGTAGCCTAGTAAGTGGCTGGGAGGAGAAGTGCTAGGTGAGGAAAGAGAGAAGATAGTGACCACAACTCCCCGTTTCTCACTGCAATATGCTAGCCCAAAGCAGGACAAACTATGGGAAGAGGTTAGATGTAGAAGAGGAGAAAAGCTTTAACTCTAAATGAAGTTGTAAGTTTATTCTTATTATGTGGTCGTATAGATACATATATAGCCATATAATAATATAATACATAATATAAGAATAATATTTTTTTGTATTTATCATAGGAGAGTAAAGGGAAAAATTATGAAGATTTCCCAAGTGTTAATAGAGGCAGGAAAAGAAAAGAACCAGCCCCTTGGTGAAGGCTTATATGAGCAGTATGGGGAAAGGATAAAGTTATATTCTGTTACACTTTAAGAATCTTACTTTTTTAGCGTAATGATTGTGCTGAGAATGGTGACCTGCAGATGGAAGTTGCAGGGTTTATTACTAAGAAGACATTTGTAACCATCAAAGCTATCTACAAAAGGTGTCCAATAGAAGAGCTTTCTTTGACTTAATTATAAAATCTGGTGATAGGTATGAAATTAGGGCTAAAGAAAATATGCCATATAATGTTTGTTCACTATCAGTGCTTATCAGTTCTTTTTTTCTCATGCTATTTTGTAAGGAACTGTTGGCTGAGGCCAATGTAAAGTTCCACATTATTCCACACTATTTTTTGGTTCCACCTCCACAGACAACACATTGATTTAGCTAGTAAGGCGTTTCTCTAGTTTTCACAAGGGTAGGGAAAAGTTGGAAGCTATATCTCATTTCAGAAAACCTACCAATTATCTGCAGGAGTTAAATAATCCATAAATAATGAGGCCAGAGCCTTCTCCCATGCTATGGACCTATTTCAATTTCCAGTGATCATCGAATTAATCCTCAACTAACACATATGGGCAGTGGACATAACAGTCTTCTTACATGGCACAACTTCCCAGTGTCAAGATAACAGGCTAACATACTCATCAGAATCAGAAACTGATAATAAATTCTGTAGAAAATACCTTTTAGAGACTACGAGGTCTCTTATTTTGAAAAGTTCTTCTCTATTGCTATTTCTAGATACTGAATACTGTAAACAGTTTTCTAGCTGAACTTAGCTTATTACTTGTAAAAAAAAAGTCAAGAGTAGAAAAATATATGCAGAATTATTTTCTTTTTTTTAGATGATCCTAAGCTTTTTGGAAATGGTCTTGGGGCTTTTCCTTTCATTACATGCTGGCTTTCCTCAAATGAAGACGTTGTACTGATGTTAAAAATAATATGGACACTACACTTCTCTCAATAGTCTCTTAGTCCCTGGTGTTGCTATTTATAATGAGGCTTTTTTTTTTTTTTTTTTTTAAGAAAACTGTGGGCAAATTATTATTTCTTAGTTTTGAAATATCCCTATCTTACTAATTTTCCTCACAAAAATCAACATAATTTTGACCTATTGTCTAACTTTATAGCGTTTAATAAAAAATTCTACTGTAGCAGATGCATTTTTAGAGCATCTGCCCAGCCCACAGCTCTCTTTCTCTGAAAGCTGCACTATCGCTGCCCACCCACAATGTTTGTACACGACTCTTGTCCTTTGGCCACAGTAGAATTGACTAGGCATAAACTTTTAACTGAGCTTGGTCAATTTTGTCTTTTTTTACTGGAAATTTGAAATTGGATTTCAGAAATGCTGGTTAATTTCTTCAGTTGTCCTGCCTAAGGTGACACAAATTCCTGAAAATGGGCTGCTATTGGGGGGTGGCCATTTTGAATAATACTGATTTTCAGAAAAAGAGATAGAGAGATGAGACCACATGGACGAAGAGAATGAGAGCAAGAGAGGATAAAAAAGAGGCCTAAAGAGAAGTTGTCTTGGTCCCTAATGGGTTTCCTCTTTCTGGTCCCAGTCTTTTGTGATGCCACGAACAGACCTTTGGTTTCATGACACATTTCAATGTCTTCATAACATTTTGTCTTTTTTGCTTATTAGATTAAGTAGCTTTGTATTATTTGTAACCAGAAGGTAAAATTTACTGAGCTATCCAATTATAAAACCAAATTTTGACAGTTCAACAAATTCTTTGGCTTCCATTGTCAATGGCTGATCTCTTAGAAATGTGCTTCTGATTTGCTAATCTCAAAGGGCATGCTGTTTATATTCTCCATATTTTCATTGTTGTTTATACCTTGCTTTGAAACCTCTGTGGAGCACACACACTTATTATAATTACAGGAGAAATTCCCTTCTTGAGACTACATCAGTAGCCAATATTGGAGCCTGTCACTGACGCCAGGGCTCCTCTAGAGTAAGTCTTCTCCTGTCTTTACCAAAGGAGTCAGAAAGGGGAGGATTCATATTCCATACCTCCTACTTACAGGCTATACAATTTGTAGTAAATTACTTACTATCTCTAAGATTCAATTCCTACATATGTAAATTGAGAATGAGACTTTAACATTAGTTCTAGATTAATCAAATCTGATAAGAAAATTCCTAATCACAGTAAAAACAACTCTGGATAATCAAGCAGCATGTTACCTGGTTTGTAGATTAAAGCCAAGACTGCTGCCAGAGCACCAATGTGCGTTGTCCCCTTCCTCCCTTAAAATATAAGGTTTTGTTGTTAGTGGCCCATGGTGCTGAAGATCACATTTTCTGGTGTCTCTTCTAAAAATCACAGTACTCTATGTAGTCTGTGCTCCAAGCCAGGTGTTATTTCAAGCAATTTACATATATTACTTAAATTAATTCTCATAATATCATGAGATGGGTTAACCTTCATATGAATTCCAAGAGATGAGAACCACTATTATTCTAATTTTATAGATGAAGAAACTGAGGCGTAGGGCAGCCCAGAGATAAGGCAGACCCAGCATTCAAAGTAGGGCAGTGTGGCTCTAAAGCCTATTCCTTCACCTCTGTGTTATGGCGTCTACCTGCAGCAAGATGATTGGGACTTCATAACTCTGCCCTTTAACTAGATACAGAGAGAGCAAAATATGAGCCTGCAAAGAAGAGGATGAAAAGAAGAATCTCTTAGGTTATCAGAAGACAGTAAATTAGTTATATTTCAATGTTTGTGTGTGTGTGTGTTTTTTAACTGAAAAAAGTAGTCTGCATTTATTGTGAAGAATGTGAAAAAGACCAAAAGCACAAAGGCAAATGTAATAATCACCTACAATCTCACTGCTCAGAAGAAACCATTGTTTATTCTTGAGTCTCCCAGTCTTTTCTCTATGCTTATGTATAATATACATGCACCTACAAATATAAGGCAATCATTTTTTTTTTTTTGCAAGAGATAAAGCTATTCTATAAAATATCCTATAATTCAAAACTTGTATAATTCAAGACTGATACTGAAAAGGACAGTGGCTAGCGTGACATGGCATGTCCATGTAGCAGTCATATAAATGGGATAAAATAAAAAAATAAAATTTGCTCCAAAGAGACTGTTGTTCATTACTCCAGTATATATTTTTACCTCCTTTGTTGGAGATTGGTTGACCATATAACTGAGGGTATATTTCTCGGCTCTCTATTCTGTTCCATTGGTTTTTGTGTCTGTTTTTGTGACAATGCCATGTTGTTTTGATTATTACAGTTTTGTAGTACAGTTTGAGATCAGGTTTTGTGATACTTCCAATTTTGGATTTTTTTATTCCCTCAAGACTGCTTTTACTATTCAGTGTCTTTTGTGGTTCCATATAAAGTTTAGGATTATTTGTTCTAGTTCTAAGAATAACATTGGTATTTTGATAGGAATTGCATTGACTCTGTAAATTGCTTTGGGTATATGGTTATTTTACCAGTTTGGAAAGATATATGCACTGCTATGTTTATTGCAGCATTATTTATTATTATAGCCAAGATATGGATGAAATCTAGATGTCCATTGATAGATGAATGGATAAAGAAGACGTGAGATATATACATATATATGTATACACACACAATGGAATATTACATAACAATAAGAATGAAATCTCGCCATTTGTGACAACATGGATAAATCTAGAGGGTATTATGCTAAGTGAAATAAGTCAGACAGAAAAAGACAAATACTGTATAGTTTCACTTACATGTGGTATCTAAAACAAAACAAACAAACAAAACAAAAACAGACTCATAGAAACAGGATGATTACTGGAGGGAAGGGGTAACAAGATGGATGAAAAGGCGAAGGGGAATATAGTCAACATTGTGATAAGTTTACATGGTGACAGATGATTATTACAGTCAGTGGAGTGGGTGATCATGTTGTAAGATATAAAAATGCAAATCACTATACTGTATATCTGAAACTAATGTAATCAATAAAAGATTATATACCAACTACAAAAAAATGAAAAAAAAAGATAAAATATTCTTTTTAAGAAAAAGTTTACTCTGAAACTATACATTTCTTAAATTTTTAATTTGGGAAAAATTAATATTATTTCAAATTATGTGCATAAATTGATACTTTATTAATATTTTGTGACAATATTCCACATTTATTTTATTTAAAATTATGATCACATGGATATCTTACAATACAAAGTTTTTGTTTTCTAATTCTTAATTTTTGCATTTAATTTTAATCCTCTCACTTTATTTTTGTTTAATTTATCCATATTCTTCTATTAGTTCGAGTCAAATTCTAAGAACTTTTTTTCTATTCTTTTCTTTCTTAAAATAATAAAAGCACTTAACACTAGGAGTTATCCTATAAGCACAACATTGATAGCATCCCTGAAATTTTGACTTACAATAATCTAATTGTTTTACTTCATAAAGCATCTTGGAAGTTTTGTTTTTCTCTTTGATACAAGAGTTACTAAGAAGAGTGTTTTTAAATTTCTAAGTGGTTGAGTTTTTTAAAATCACTTTATATTTAAAAAATGATTTTTGTTTTTTAATGATTTAGTTGTATACTAATCTGTCCCTCTCTACTAGTAGATACACACAAGTAAAAGAAGGATCTTGCTTATCTTATTTCCTGTTATATTTTCAGTGCCTAGTGAAGGACCTAATAGGCCCATGGTGAAT
Source organism: Rousettus aegyptiacus (assembly GCF_014176215.1). NCBI lineage: Eukaryota > Metazoa > Chordata > Mammalia > Chiroptera > Pteropodidae > Rousettus > Rousettus aegyptiacus. Next base: position 110,972,850 of record NW_023416284.1, read on the forward strand.
AATTTGTTGAATAAAGAAGTAATTTTTAGTTTTACTGCATGGTGATCATAGAATATGGGTAGTCCAGTTTTTGCTTTGTAGAAATAATTGAGATTTTTCTAAGTGGTTTATTATATGACCTATTTTCAAAATGTTCCAATATCACTGGAAAAGATATATATTGTAGAGTACAAAGTTTAGTGTATGTTTCTAAAAGCAACCTTATGAATCATATTATTCAGATGTTTGCATTTATTTATGTATTTATGTATTTATTTATTATTTTAAATGTCCTCCCCCCCACCCCACCTCAAGATTGGAAGCTGTGTTTCAAATGATCCTATAAAATTGAAAGCGTTTTTAAAAAATTCTTTTCTAACAGTTTAAATTCATTGAACTAACATATATTGAGTTCTCACTATGTTTTAGGCCTTGCACTAAGCTTTGGCTACATAGTGGTAAAAAACAATGAAAAAGACTTTGTCTCGATTTATTTGGGGGAGAAGGGCTTCCACAAGCCAGCACAACAATCATTACCACTGGTAAAAGGAGTTCTGAAAGTAATGAATAAGATGAAGATATGAAGATTTAGAAGGTAACACCTGAAACCCAGTTGCTAGGGTAGTCAGGAAGGCTTCTTAGCAGAGGTGACATTTCAGCCATAATGGGAAGGCTGAAGAAAGAAGGAAAAGGAGTCAGCCTCTAGATAGGGTAGTAGGGGGTTTTAGGATTTGAGGGAAGGTGGAAGGCAGTGAACCTCACTTGTATAAAAACTAAATTAGGAAAAGGCTTGGCATGTTGGAATAATTTAACAGAGTCCAATATGGAGCCCTTTCATGACAAACATTTTGCAGTACCCTTTTTACTATGCTGAAATAAAGTTCACATATCATACACTCATATACATAATTTAAAAATATAATACTCTAACTCAAACACAAAAACAAAAAGAAATAAATATATTATAAATTAATAAGGTTTTCATGTGTGAACTCTTGGCTATAAGTATTCTAGAAGGCATAATAAAGTTGTTAGTTATTTGTACCCAAATATTGAATCTCCATGAATACTACAGTTACAAATGCAAATTGATTCAGGAGTATTGGTTGATGACTCACATTCTATGAGTTGAGTTGCTAATGATGACATGCTATTCCACATGATGAAAAACTTGGCAAAATTCTGAGCAAAATAAAATATTACTGTCTTGATTGACAGAAGTTGTTTATATTAAAATCCTGCAACAAAATGTTTCCATGGATAAAATATAATCAGGTAATAATAAACTTGAAAAAAATTGTTTTACTTACATGAATGTCATACAAAATATTCTAAAGTTGTATGAAATGTAAGAAGTTTCTTTAGGATGCTAAATTAAATGTTAAGAATGGCTTCCAACCACTGTAACAAGTAAAACTGTACTTCCCAGGGAATGTGTCACACCCTTGAGAACCACTGGAGTAGAGTATTATGACTAATTTAGAGAAATGCTCAAGGTAAGGTTAGAGAGATGGTCAGGGATGGGGCACCCAATGGATGGTCAAGGGGCTGCATGTTCCCTCCTTAGGATCTAGTAGGTCTTTGCATTACTTTTCAACCTTTAACTTTCCAGTCTTTTGGTTTTGTTGTTTTTTGACTATTTCTTAATAAACAGATTTTTTTAAAATCATTTTTAGACCCAATTTAAGACATTACCTGATACCTGGTCTTGATTGCAAAGCACCACTGTAAATCCACAAACCACAGCAATGCTAGCAAACAGTGGTTGCTCAAAAGATATATGACAAGTGCATAAACTATTTATTTTACTTTAATCATCCTTAGTGTTTTAAAGCTATATACCTTGCTTTTCATTTTATATGTGGATACTTTTATTTTTCTAAAGCATCACTAAGATTTCCTATAATTGTGAAAATCAAGAATGAAATTGTTTATTTTGAAGCCTCTTTATTTAAGAAGATTTCTATTTTTCCCTCATCACCCCTCAGTCTTTGTTAATAAAATGTTAGGGTTTACATCTATATTATTACTAAGACTTTTTTTTTCCACTAAGAAACTTTCTATTTTTGACATTCGCCTCTAGTTTTATAACCAAATCTACAATTATTTAGATACCTCATTTTAATTGGTCTACATGTTCACTGCCTATTCTTTTATGTCAACTTTCCTGTTCTCGAGCTGTTAATTATATTTCTTCTCTCTGTCTTCAAATAACTTTTTCAAGAAGGATATAGGGTACATCTTTCCAAAGATTCTGTATTTGATCACCTTCAGTGAAAGACCACTTGTATGAGTACTGAATTCTTGGGTTATAACCCTTGAATAATTAGCTCTTGAATAGCTGAGAGTTGATTTGAATAATGCAGTATTTTAGAGAATACCATTTTCAAGAATGCTGTTACTTATATTGTTTTAAAATGTAAAAATTTAAAAAAAGAATAGATTAATTTTTCAGCTTTTTATGTGGAGCTACTTCTTTATTATTAGTCATGAGATACCCTCCTCCACTTCTCCCGTATAAGAGTAGATACAATGGATACATCGGAGGGTCTGGCAATCATTTATTTTTTCATTTATTCAATAAATAGTGTATGATTCATTCAGCTTTTATTGAACGGTTACAGTTTTAGCTCATAAACATGACTCAAAAGAAGAGGAAGTTGTGATTCTTAACATATGAGGAACTTACTATCTTGTTGGAGAGACAATAAGTGTATAATAATAAGTGGATAGATTGTATACAAGGCAGTATATAATCTAATACTCCATATAAGGCATGTCGGTAAAGAATAAGACAGTTGTTACATGCCATAAGTAAAAAACTATTTTAGTGATACATATGTCTATGTGCATATATATGTACACATACGATCACATATTGCTTAACAATGGACATACATTCTCAGCAATGCATCACTAGGTGATTTCCTCATTGTGCGAACATCATAGAGATCGCTCGCACAAACCTAGATTGTACAGCCTACTACACAACTAGGCTATATGGTATGGCCTGCTGCTCCTAGGTTACAAACCTATATGTCATATTTCTGTACTGAATACTGTAGCTAACTGTAACACAATGGTAAGTATTTGTGTATCTAAACATCTCTAAACATAGAAAAGGTATATAAAAATACAGTCAGTATAAAAGATAAAGTGTGTGTGTGCCTGTGCCCAAACTAGGGGGAGTGGTAGAAGGAGGGTGATAGAGGAAGAAACTGGAGGAAGAAGAGTAGAAGTCAGGAGGAGGGAAGGAGGAAGGGAGAGAGGGAAGGAAAAGAAGGAGAGAAAAGGGAGAGGAGAGAATGAAAGAAAACCAGAGATAAAGCTTGAGACCAGAAATAAGGAAAGGGAGAGGGGGAAGAGAAAAAGGAAGAAAAAGGGGGAGAGGAATAAGGGAGGGAAGAGAGGTGGGACAGGAGCATTAAAGAGAAAGTGAGGGAAGGGAAGTGAGTTTGTGAGTATAAACAGGTGTATGAGGTGGGGGGTAGGCTCCCCTTCTCTCTCAGTGATTTTCCCACCTTCCCAGCCTCTCTCTGGTCCCAGGGTGGGTGAACCTCCTCATCTATTTAAACCACCCACAGCTAGTATTATATTCAACATCTTAGTCAGGTCCAGCCTTTCCTTTAAATATGGCAAAAAACCTTTCTGCTTGTAATTCATTATAATCTTATGGGACCACCAACCTATATGTGGTTCATTGTTAACTGAAATGCAGTTAAGCAGTGCATGACTATATATATACACACATACTTTATATACATATAAGCTGGGAAATGATTTATTAATTTAATTTTGCATTTAGTGTGTACCATTCTCTGTTTAGGATACTGGAAATTTAACGATAATTTAAAATTGAAGGAGCCTCTAGAATGGTGAGGAAGAGAACAGGTCATCAGAGAATACCTAGTAAAGGAAAGATGCATGTGGAGTAAAACTGAACATCACAGACTTCTTGGAAGAGCAAATATTGATGCAATTTCAGAGTATTACTTGAATAGATACATAGTTGAATAGATGATATAAAACCTTAGGTTGAAGATTATCTTGTTATATTATTATATCATTATATATATTATTATATATATTGTTAGGAGGGAGAGAATTGCAACAGAAAGTTCTGAGATTCTTCTTCACTTGGGAGTAATTACAATAATAATCATAATAACAATAATATTAGCAATCCCTCCCCTCCCCCAAAAAAACACAACAATAATACTTACCATCTAGTCTAAAAGAGGTAAGGAGGCTAGAAGACTTGTCTTGAGGTTGAATTGGTATAGCACACCACCTAAGACTGAGAAAATGACAACTGTTAAGAATCAAAGAATGGGGATAGGTCATCATTCCTAAAAATGAAATATTATCTATTATGTATATTAGCTCTTGAGAACTTACATAAAAAGGCATAAAAGGCAAGGAACACTTTCAACTCCAGTTGAATGCTGCTTTGTTTTATCACAAAGTTTCTACTGATTAATGATTAAAAGTAGATTAACAAGTTTCTTCAGGGGTATCAGTCAGTCTCATTTCTTTAGCAGAGTCTCGGAGCCATGCCTTTGGGCACATGCTCCAAGTTGCTGGATCCAGTTTAAAACTCCAGATTGAGTTTTACATATTAAATGTGCATGTTTAATTTTGGTTTCTTGAGCCTCGCCTGGGGCACCCTCTCTTATTAATCATCTCACAGGTTAGAAAACTTAGGCCCAATCCTTTCTGATTTGTCAAGGAAACAGAGAAGGGCTTAGTCTAAAAAAGTCTTTATCTGATAAATGTCACATCATATGGATTTTAAGGTTTAAACACACTTTCTTTTTATTTATTTATTATTTATTTATTTTCACATTTTCTTTTTAAATGCAGTGGTTTTACCAAACCAGAAAGATGAAATGTTTGTACACATTATCCACCATTCACACACACTGGCAGACAGAAAGCTTGGTAAAGGAAAGGAATGGCTATTTAATAGTTCTTTTATTTCCATTCAGATCACACACACTTTTACTGAAAGAGGCCTCACAGTATGGAGTCTGATATTAAAGCAGTGTTTTCAGGAAGCAATAATTGAATACTCCTCATTAAACTGGTTCATAAAAGAATCCTATTAAAACCAATACAAATAATAAACCTTGAAAATGCTACTTTAAATTCCAAAAGGGTAGCAAAGATATGCTATAGTAACAGTCTTCTTGTTCATAGGGTGATTTAAAAAATCTTGTGTGTTGAATTTTTCTAAGTCAAGCAGGCACCGCACTATTGAATAAAAGGCCCTAGAAATATTTTAAACACATTCAGTTCAAGCCTGTGCATTTTATAGGCAGACTTCTCCAAGAATTTATCCCTAATCCTGACTGGATACCCAAACGAAAGGCTAATTATCTTTAATCACTTAATTAATAGGTAATTCTTACAAAGAAGCTAAACACCTGAACCCACCAAGTTCTCTTTGCATGGGCAAATCCAGCTGGTTCTATGTGCTAATTTCACTAAATGAATATTTGGCCAAACTGTATGTTGTTGCAAATAATAGTAAATGTCTCCGATTAAAAAATAATAATGAAAAAGTTAGTTTTTGTTCCCTTTTAATCACAGAGGTGGCTTTGGAAGGTCCCAAATGCACAGGGCATATGGCTCACCTCACCACCCCAGATGGTGCTGCTGGCTCAGGTTCCCCGAGGTCCATTCTGGCAGCCTGCTCTCCTTGCCTTGGCCCTCACCCCTTCTCAGCCTTCCAGATGCACTGCTGCTTTATGCTGGTCTTTCTCGACAGTTTCCTCTTATTTTCTGTCATCTGTCAGTGTTTTCTCTTCTCAGGGTTTTTCCAAATTTCTCCCTCACTCAGGTCCCAGATTTGTCCATGGTCTGACTTCTGAAACGGATCAGTATTCATAGGGACAGGCATCTGGGTCTTTGCGAAGGGTTACTAAAGATTTCTCAATTGTAGATCTCAGAGAACTGGGATGATACATCTTAGATGTTTATATGTTCTAGTCCAATGGTTTCTCAGATTTTCTGATCTAAAAAGTGTAAGGGATCTAATTAACTAAGTACTTTTAGTTTTACTTTTTATTCTCAGCCATGTAGAGATTATTGTTATCACCAACACAAAAATCATTTACAAGAAAACTGGAATGTCTCTTAATATTTCTTTTCATTCATTTCAATGGGTGCTGTTCATTTCTGTTCCCCTCCTCGCAACACACAATATTCCTTGTACCCTCTTATTACTCCTCAGCCTTTAGATTCCAGATCGGTGGTTTTCTTACTTTACCTGTATCAGAACATCTGGAGGACTTTTATAACTCAGACTGCTGGACTCCATTCCCCTGATTTTTTATTTGGTAGGTCTGGGGTAGGGCCATGAAATTTGTATTTCTAACAAGTTTCCAGGCAATTCTGATGCTGCTGGTCCAGGGACAGCACTTTGGGAACTACTGCTCTAGAGAGATAAGAGAAACTACTGAGGTTGAGTGTTCTAGTTTGAGAATCAGTTGTAATCCCTGCTGGGCAGCCTCTCAGGTGATAAAGCTCCATAAAGTTTAGTTTCTTCATTGACAAAGTGAGTTTAACAAGAAATCTGTAGCAGTTTTGCTAAAAGGAAAAAATGAGCTCATGTTTATTAAGCATTTGAAAGAAAAGAGATTGTGATGGGTGTTTTTGTTATTTTTATTGCTTCTCTAGAATTCAATTTTCAGGACTTCTAATTGAATCATAAAGTATCCTTTAAGCACCCAATTTGGTTAAAGAAAGTGTGTATCTGTTTAGAAAATAAGAAAATAAAACTCCTTTGGGAGGATCTTGACAAAATAATGATTCCAAAATTCATCTAGACATGCACAGTAATAGCCAAGAGAATTTCGAAAGGAGGCTCCTCTTTCGATTAGGATTTCACCCCACCAGATATCAAAACATATTAGAAAGTCATAATAATAAAAACAGCATGGTATTGGCTTAGGAAAAGGCAAATAGATTAAAGGAGTAGAGTAACAATTTCTATATCACACAGATACTCACACACTTGGAAACATGGACAGTTAAACAATGTTGGAGCAATTAGTTGGTTTAAAAAACTTATATCTGTCACATATCACACAAAAATAATTTCTGAGTATGTTTCTAAAACTTAAAGAGTATTGAAATTTATTTTAATGTGTGAGATACACAATGTTATTTCTATTATCTTGAGAGAATAAAAAGAAACAAAGGTAAAAATGTCATATTTGAATTGACATAACTTTTAAACTACTGTTTGAGAAAGGTATTTATTATAAATAATGTTGGAGGACAAAACAGACTTGTAAAAAATATTTGAATCATATTACATAAAAGAATTAACACTAAATGATAAACCACTTTTTCAAAGCAATAAACAAAACACATATAAGGGAATGGAAAAAGTAAATATGCACTAAAATAACTGGCAAAGCATACCAAAAGCCAATTCGAAAGTAGAAAAAGAAATATAAATGCCTGATAAAGGTTGATAAGATTTAGTATTGTTAAGATATGGAAACCCAGTCACTGTCACCTGATATTCATGGAATGTAAATTTACTTAACTTTTTGGTAAGCAAACTAAAAATACACATAACACTTGAAACATCCAGTGTATTTCTAGAAACTTACACTTTCTTTTATTCATGTAGGCACAATATGTTCACAAAAATATTTATTGCAGCATTTCTGTTAATATTGAAAAATTAAAGTCATCTAAATGTGTATCAGCAGGGAAACGGTTAACTGTATTATGGTATGTTCACTATATGGGATACTATATAAAAGGTAGGACTTGAACTTCAATCAAAATGAAAAATCAGATATCACAAAATACCCTTTGCTAGATAAAATACAACACACATCCATTTGAAGGCATAGTTTAACTTGCAAAATAAGAAATATTCACATAGGCCAAAAAGAATTAGAAAACCAGATATTAAGCAAGTCCAAGAATGCTTGGAGGGCATTTGTTCATAGCAGAAATTGGAAACAGGAGATAAGAGACAAGGCCCTGAGCTTGTGCAGGATGAGGAGCTGGAGCTGAGGCTTCTGAATAAAGCAGTTCCTTGTGGTAGATCTTCAATGAGAAAAGAACATGCTAGAAATTTCCATCTGATAGCAAAGGGAGGTGAAAAAGACCCTTGTTTGTCTCCAACTGAACTCGGGGGGAACAAAAGGCAAAAGAATCCTTTCATACTAACAGAAAAGGCCAGAACGACCTAAGAGAAAAATGGAAAAAATAAATGTAATTTGTAGAAAAGGAACCACAAGTAACCAACGAACACATGAAAAAATGTTTAACTTTACTAGTGAGTAGGAAATTATAATATAAAACTGAAATAAAATATTTGTCAGGCAAATATCACAAGTCAGAAGATATTACTGTCAGTCCATTTGGGCTGCTCTAACAAAATACCACCACCTGGATGGCTTACAAACAGCAGAAATTTATTGCTTACAGTTCTGAAATCTGGGCAGTCTAATATTAGGGTATCAGAATGATTAGGTGAGAGCCTTCTTGCAGGTCAGACATCTTATATCCTCACATGACAGAAGCTGTTAGAGATCTCCTCGGAGCCTTTTTTATAAGGTACTAATTTTATTACATTCTCATCATTTAAGGATTTCTCAAAGGCCTCACCTACTAATCCCATCATCTTTGGGGTTTCAATTTCAACATATGAATATTGAAGTGACACAAATACTCAGACCATGTAACACCTATTATTAGAACACCAGAACCTATAATGGAGAATAAAATGGAACAACTATTTTGAACAATAGTATAGCAATAACTAAACAACTTTAAGATACAATATCCTATGGATCAGCAATCCATTTCTATATTTACATTTTAGAGAAGCTCCCACTCAGGTATAGAAGGATGTATTTACAACAATGATAATAGCATTTGTAATAGCAAAAATTAAAGACAACCTAAACATCCAATAGGGGAAGAATATATAAATAAATTATGGTGTAATGAAATAGTAGAATGGTGTTTTTGCAGTGAAAATTAAGAAACTAGAGCAATAGATATCCGCCCCGTGGATATTTTACATAATTTTAAATGAAAAGTATAAGTCATAGAAAAGTACATATAAAATGATACCAGTCCTATAAAGGTTAAAAACATGCAAAGCAATACTGAATACTGGTTAGCAATACATACATTTCAACACTTGTAGCAAAAAAAGAAGAAGAAATGCATAAGGATGACAGACTCAAATTTAGAATTATTATTACCTTTGCCATGAGTGTGAAGAGGTGCTGTTGATGTTGCATACACAACACGGAACAAAACCTAGTGCCCAGGGGTAGGTACGGTAATAATGTAATACATATTGACACAATTCAGAATATTTTCAGTCTTCCAAAATGACAATTACGTAGATTGCAAATAAACCTGGAGAAAAATTTTGACATGATTAATAGAATAATTTCAGATTAGAAGTATATTGTTATATTAAAAATACAGGAGTACCTAGATAAGGTCTAAAAGGTAATACACAAAAATGAAAATAATTTTTCTGTTAAAGTAGCCTAACTGATTAAAAATTAATATTGATATATCATATTTTCAATTTTTAATTATTTTTAGATTCATCTAAGACTCAAATCAAAAACCCTGAGGACTATGAATAATGATCTGATAATTTGATCAAAATCTGAATAAGCTGTCATTGAGAATTCTTACTCTTCAAAGCTATTAAAGTGTTGTTAAAGATTTGAAGCAGTTAAGTTGAGACACATAATTATTTTATGAATGAAGTATATGTGGGAGATTGTATTATTTCAGAAAATTTTATATAAATTTAAAATTATTTGAAAATAAAATGTAAAAATATTCATGTGGAAAAAGTAAATATGCACCAAAAATCCTAAAATTAAGAACAGTGTAGAGAGAATTATAAAATTGTATGTTAAAATATATTATAAAGCTTGTATCAAGAATACAATACTGGCACCTTTTTGATCATCGAAAAGGCAATAAGTGTTGGTAGGAATATGAAAAATTGGAATCTTTGCACATTGTTAGTGGGAATGTTAAACAGTGCAGCTGTTATTGAAAACAGTATGAAGTTCCTCAAAAAATTAAAAATATTACTACCAAATAATCCATCACTCACTTCTGGATATTTATCCAAAAGAACCAAAATCAAAATCTTGAAGATATTTTAACATTCTTATGTTCATTGTATTACTATTCACAGTAGCCAAGATGTGGAAACAATGTTTATGACAAATGATGTTTATGACAAATGAATAAAGAAAATGTAGTATATACATGCAATGGAATACTATTTACCCTTTAAAAAGAAAGAAATTCTGCAATATGTGACAATATGGATGAAACTTGAGAACCTTATGCTAAGTGAAATGAGCAGTCACAGAAAGAAAAATTACTGGATAATTCCAAATATATGATGTATCTAAAATAGTCAAATTCATAGAATCAATGAGTGATATGGTGACTTCCAGGGCCTGGGGGGAAGGAGAGCTGGGGAGTTACTAATCAACAGGCATTAAATTCTAACTAAACAAGATGTGTAAGTTCTAGAGATATGATTTATGACATTGTATCTATAGTTAACAATATACACTTAAAAATTTCTAAAAAGGATAGATCTCATGTTAAGTATTTTTATCAGAATAAAATAAAATTGTTTTAAAAAACTGGAAATTGACCAATGACTAGAGCATTGGAAAAGAATAGAAAGTTCAGAAACAGACCCAAATATATATAGAAATTAGACCAAGAAAATATGGAAAGTAAGTGAATAATAAAGCTGTATATTAAATTACTGTGGAAAAGATGGACTTTTAAATAAATAATGTTGGGACAATTGCATTATCTAGAAAAAGGAAAAATAAGAGTCTGTGTTGAAACCATGCATCATAACAAACTCCAAAATGGATCATTTTAGTGAAGTTATGATTTTAATAGACTGATTTTGTAGCTCTGTCCACTAAAAAGGCCAAGATGTTATGACTGCCGCCTTGCAAGCACTGAGATGTTAGTTTCTAAATACCATGCCTGTTGAAAGGAACCAGGACTCTGTAGAGCACTGCATAATTCCAGGATTTGTACTGAGAGAGCATATGATGGACCTGAAACATCTTGTGTCAGAAAGCAAAGAAGTGCTGGAAGAGTGATGGGACCATGTCAAAAGAACATAGGAACACTATTTAACTGGCTCAATTTGAGATAATGTGAACATCGAAAAACACTAGCAGTAATGGATAATACACAGTACATTGAATATAAAAAAATGACAAGGAAACAATCAGAAAAATGCAGATTGTGGAAAATTTCCTAAGATATGTACTCTTCAAAAAATGTCACTATCGTAAAAATACAAACAAACAAAAAGGCAGGATACTGTCTAAATTAAAGAGGACTAAAAAGACACATTAACTAAATCAAATGTGTGATCCTTAATTCGATCTTGGATTTAAAAAAATGAGCTAGAAAGGACATCTTGGTAGACAATCAGAGAAATTTGAAAGTAGACTACAGTATTAAACAGTCTTGTACCAACATAAATTTACTGGGTATGATAATGATGTATTTAGGTAAGAGAATGTTCTTGTTCTTAAGAGATGTATGGAATGTAATTAGTGGTGAGTTGTCACGATATCTATAACTTATATTCAAGCGGTTGTCAAAAAGTATATATATGTCTCTGTGTGTGTAATATTAACACCTGGTAGATATAGGTGAAGAATATATGGTGTTCACTGAGCTATTCTTTCAATTGCTTACAGCTTTACACTGTTTTAAAAATTAAAATAGAGAAATAAAAGGCAAATAACTACAAATTCACTATCAAGTTATTAAATCATCATTTAGGAATACTTAGAGATCATGTAATTATTTTGAATTCTTTATAAATGAAGGCAAACGTAAAAAGAAATGTACAAGTGTACTAAAGAGTAAATGATGTAAGTAGAAATCATCTGTCTCTTTACTTGATAAATGAAGACATAGATCCACAAATAAATTAACTCCCCTCAGGTCACACTCTAATGTGTGTGAGATTCCATTTCTGTGAGCTTTATACAACAATGAAAAATCAAATATGGTTCTTTGAATATTTGAAATTTTCTTTCCAGGCTGTTGGCTTGTGGAAGTCCATTGTATTACACTTTATCAGAGAAAACAGACCTTTCAAAGATTTTGTTTTCTTTTTTCTATCTGCTATTTTTCTCTCACATTTCAGAAGGGATTAAAACATCAGTAAGGATGCTATTTCTTAACCCAGTTCCTCATAAACTGGTGAAGCAGTTGGAAGTCCATTAGATCTATTGAATAAGGTAATAACAATACTGAAATGAACAATAAAGCAAGTGTTAGATTCTAGCTGATTTAATATTTTTAAAACTTACGGATTCTTTTGTTCCTCTGTTAGCAAGGATTCATCTTCCAACCATGGATCATCATGAATCATCATGCCACACGCAGTTATTAGTACCCCCTGCCTGGAAAAAAACAAAACAAAACTATGTGACACAAAGATCGTCCCAAAGTGCAGTTGGACTTCTGCTCTGCTCCCTACTGGCTGTGTGACTTTGGATAGGTTACTTAGCCTCTTTGGCTTCAGTTTGCTCAGGTGTAAAATGGGAAAAATGGTGTCTAATTCATAGATTTGTTGAGAAGAATAAATGAAAATGCACAGGGCCTTGTCCATAGAAAACACAGGGTTTTAAAAATTTATTTATTTTAATTTATTAAGCACTATTTTGCAATTAGATATTTCTCAAATGACTGAAGAGTTAAAATTTTACATTTTAGATATCATTGACCTTTCAATTTTCATAGTTACATATGGGGATGACTAGAAATTGTTACTTATATACACTAGACTTTTAAATTTGTGACATGAAAATACATTTAACAAACTTATTTATGTATCTTCTATCCTTCCAGGATTTTTATTTTGGTCACATGCAATGTTTAATATATATTTCCTTCCTATATAATAGGAAGTAATGCCATGATATATACAAGCCAAAGTTAGTTTTCTTCTCAAACATGTTAGAATGAAATTGATGCTTTAGTGATATTTTTATTCTCAAATTTTTTCCTGTGAAGTACTTTTACATTTGATTGGCTTTTATAATGCATTTAAGGATTTACAGTTAACATGGACATTTAGCAATGGAAATTTAGGATTTAACAGAAATTATGTACACCTGACTCAGCTTAAACTCCCGACTCTTCCCACTCTTCATGTAAAATCAAACTACACATTGGTTCCTTTATTTATTTTCTGTAAGTATTTCTAAAGTGCCTCCGATGCTCAGTGCTAAGGGAAAAATGTAAGGAACACGACCTGTTCTCTAGAAAGAATCAATATAATTAGAAATGTAAATCATACACATAAACATGTATCTAAGAATGGATGATAACATACATGTGTCCAAAGTGAGTCATGTAGATAGGTGAAAGTGAATAAAGCCAGCAAGGGTCAGAAAGACAACCTTGTTTATGTTAAATAAGTTGCTTTTTAAAAGAAGGGGAGAGATGACCAAAAGCTTAGAATAGAGACTACGCTTAACATGTTGTCAAAAGAATGAAGTAAGTAGTCTAGAATGTAGGGCAGGTCTTGAGGAAAGTCAGAAATAGGTAGTGTGGAGACAGATTATAGGTCATCTTAGCTAGAAATATCACATATATTTCCATGAAAGAGATAGGAATCTTTAGAGGATGTCTGGCAGTGGGATAACTTGATGAAATGTTATTTTGTGGAAATTTAAAATGTATTGATATAAGAATGGGAAAAAAGGAACTAGAAGTAGAGATTTCCGCGCTCTGCATTTAATTTTTCTGAAGAACATTATGTTGGATTGTTGTATTTAGCTTAACAGAACACACATGGAAATTCAGGGCTGGAGATAGAATTTTGAGTCATTATCATTAGGTATGGTATTGAGAAGTTTAAAAAGATAAGAACAGGAACCTAAGGATTGACTCAGGCTAGGAAATCAGCTAACAAAGCCAACAGAATAGGACTGCTGAAATTTAAGAGCTTCATCCTAAAATAAAAACTTCTTTAAAGTCTGCATATGCTCAAGCTGTTTCATATAATTATTTAGGTAGGTCCAAAGCCAGACATCATTTTGTGAAGAACCACGTCACCTATTCTGCCTAATAACCTTGGACAGGGAAATAGTTAGTAAAGCATTAAATATACTGCCTAAGTAACTCTCAAGGGTTCACTCTCAGTGTTATCACTACATACTGTTTTTTAAGCTCTGATTAAAGTATAATGGGCATTTTTGATTATGAAGATATTCCAGATTCACATGGAAAGACCAAATAATCTCTGTATTTGTGACAGATGAATTAATCAGGAGATCAGTGGGGGAAACAGTGGAAACAAAGGTTGGTGGAGGAACATATGTGCTTTTGTAGATAAATTTGATCATATCAAAGTTGTTTAGGATAGGGAGTGGCTAGTGAGAAACTTGACTTTTTGACGGCCAGCTGTGTATGAAGAATAATGTCCTACAATCTGAGCTTGAGTTTATACCTTCTTAAATCCAGTCAGTAATAACATGAAGGCTGATTGAGGTTGGCTCACATTATAATTGCAGCTTTGAATGGGCAAGGGATAGAGGGTTAAAGTCGAAAGCAAATAGTTACCTAAGGGGGAAAATGGGTACAGGCATAAAGAGAAGGTTACTTTTTCTCAGTTGGCTGAGGAGCAGGGGGGAGATGGTTGTCACCTGATTTGGTATCCAACTTGACTTATAGGACATTCCAGTGGTGTGTCCTCATGACAGTGTGGATAGTAAATCTTAATACAGTCACAGTTCCAATTTTGATAGGACCTCTGGGGAATTGCCAAGAAACAGATTCTTAGTTACTGAGCTGGATCTTACCCTTTCTGAAGCCCGAGTGGGACATTTGAACAGATTAGATTCTCTCCAGCCTTAACATTCCTGACTAATGTGTGAGCCTTTGAAAGTCTCCTCTCTTTCTTTTTGGCAACACTATTAGGTTGCCCTTGGAAGAGGGTTGGGAGGGCCTTGTCTTTCAGTAGTTCTCTTAGGGCATTGGCCCACACTGTCTGCTAGGCTTAATATACATTTGGCACTGTGCTTAATACTTTAAATACGTTTCAAAACTGCTAGGGAATTACAATGTGAAATACCTGGTAATTTCAATTAGGGTCCTGATGTCCACCAGGGGGTTGGCCGACAGTTGGGGAATAAACATTTATAGTGAGTCTAGGGAAGGAATAGCATGTGAAGAATCTAGTACTGTCTAGGTACTTTTTTTTTTTTGCCTTCAGCTACTTAACAACAAATGGCTTATATGTTGAGTTCCCTTGGAGGTGCCAAACAAATGAAAATAACCTCCAAGGCACAATTTTCTAATGAATATGAAATCTTGCCATAAGCAACCTATCTCAATGGAAGTACTGGCCTTGTGGAGAGAGAAACCGAGGGGAACTTATATCTTGGTGTGAAAGGCAGGATGATTTTTTTCCTTCGGTAGTTTGTTTCCTAGCCTGAGAAAATATTTGTATATAAATGTGGAATGGGAATTACAGAAGCAGAGCTAAAATTTATTTTCTCTGAGCATGTTATAACACTACTAAAATGCAGAAATCTGGCTGTCTGAATACATTAATAAAGTATTCCTAGAAATCTCCATCTCAAAATTGTCCAATACTTATTAAAATTATTTTTGAGGAAAGGAGATAAACAAATATCAGTGAGATGGCCTAATTGGTTCCAAGTATGTGCACGTTTGCATTCTCTAGGGATACTCTTCTTTCTTAAGAAAAAATATCCTTATTCCTCAGAGGTTTATTCTAAGGGAATGATGAAACCACAGTTTTATATATGGTTCAATTTGTTTATTTTGTTAAATATTTACATCTCTGCCTACGGGTTCCACAAGAAAACAGAATGGACATTTTTAAAGAAAGGAATAAATTAGAATTAATGAATTTAGATGACTTAATTTTATTAAGAATTCCGAAATACAGGATAAATTGTAGGCAAAACATAGATAATTTAATTTTTGTTGTCTACAATGAAAGAGTATTTCCTTCCCTACTCTATTGTCTTAGAAGGGTATTAACTGCAGTGTGGAGCTTTTGGAAAGCAGCTGCGAACTTGGATATTGCACTTACTTGCCAATATTTTATAACCAAACAGATGTGTACGCAAATCACACCTGTTCTAATTCCAGAAGCTCTGTTTCAGTCAATCACTTTAAAATAACTATGTCTCTAAGACATAAAATGTACTAAAGAATCTTGAAGGCTAGACAATGAAGGTGTCAGCAGCAACCTGACCAAGGGCACAGCTGAAACATATGGTCACATTTTCCATGCTTTCATGGGACTCCAGGGAGCACTCAATGACAAATCAATGAAAACCTCTCATGGATGGGAAAGTGAGAAGGCCAGAGAATGTGATGGTGGGACAACAGGCCTCATCTTGCTCTACGAATGCCTTTTAGTTTTTGCTCCTCTAGTCAGAAAAATCTTGAAGTGGTAATAGCCATGTGTGAGATAGTAAGGGCAGGTAAAATTTATTTGGAAAGTAAAACTTGTCCTTGGAGAAGGTGAAAGGTAAAGTACCTGGCATTCACTATTTTGATTACTCTAAAAAATATTTTTGTTTAATTTGCGCAAACCAGGTATTGCAACCCACAACAGCCTGACATTTTTCCTATAATAATATTCTAATAAGGTAAGGTTTTCCTGGTTCTGTAACCTACATCTCCAGAGACCACTTTTAAGTTGGATCCAGAGTGTCAAGAAACTCTGAAGAATTCTTTTCACAGAAAAATAAATTGCTTTTAAATTGATGATGGGCATTGTGTAAACTGGATTCTGACATAGGTCCCTGCACTTTTCTTCTCTGAACATGACCTCTTGTTATTTCTGCTTGGTAAAGGCAAGCTATTAGGTAAATGGTCATAATTTACTGTGCTATGTTTGAAAACTTATTTTTCATTGCATTCCTTGCACTCTTAATGGTTAATTGTTGGTCACGGACAACTGTGTCTATTGTCTCTGGTGTTTTAATCCACAACAGCCTTATTCATGGTAGACCCTTCAGCTACCTAGCTGGTTATCTCACCAATAGCCACAGTTCTTTGTCATTAAGTTTCACATTCTTTTCCCCCCTTAATTATCCTTTCCTGTATTATATCACCACTACAAATTCCTTGCTATAAACAGAGGGCATGCTTAGATCTTACCAAAACTATATTTCAATTTTATCCAATAAGCTCATCTTGGTCTTTTATTGATAAGTATCCTCACATCACTTTTCAGACCTCGAAGTTTGCACCCAAAATGAAATCTCCATCATAAAAGTCTATGTTCTTGAGTTTTAAGGCATAAAACTCCAATTGCCTTGGAAACAAAATTGCACAGAATGCAGTCTGAAAAAAGCTACCACCTCAGTTTTACAGCATAAGAATTATTGTTATTCACCATGTTTACCCACATCTGTGCAGGAAACAAAAAGGCGCAGAACAGTACAAGCTTCCAAATTCTGAAACAGTTTGTGTGACTGTAGAAGCAATGATGCTTGTGCAATGCAGCTAGATGTGTTCTTCATGCTGTCATTTCCAGGGGCAATGAGGAAGACTGGGGGTCTCATTGTCTTTGGTCCCTCGTATACTTATCTATTGGTGGTACAGTACAGGATGGGAAGGGATTTTGAGGGTGAAAATGGTCAACATAATGTTGATTTCATCGTCGAAACTGTCAGGGTTACAGAAGAATGCTTTTAGAAGAGACTTTTTAATCTTTAGCTATCTGCTTCGAGGCAATCCCTGCCATCACTGTCAATTTCTCTCTCTCCTCCCCACTCTTCTCTTCACATACAAACCCTGTATTACTATATAGTTATGTAGTAATACAATAAAATAAAACTACTATAGCAGTTTTACCTAATGTTATTATGAATTAATATTTATTACATGTACAAGTTGACAGCCATACATGCCATTTACAATTCATTGATTTCCCTGACATCTGAAAAGGATTTGGGATTAGATCTGTACTTGAACACATCATTCACTTGGCTATAATCTTTGGTTACCAAGCTATGAAAAACAGTTTTATGCAACTCTGCTCTGAAGTTTGAAATACAGATGGAAAGGACACTATTTTAAAATATCTTAGACTGATTTTGGTGGTTTCTTTTAGTGGGGCTTAAGGTAACTGAAGGAAGATGAAAATGTTCTAAGATGAGAAGAATACAAGCAAAATTCCAGTCAATTACAGGAAATGCCACATGAAGGGTAGCTATTATATAAGTCTCATTATATTAATTTGAAGACTCAGCAGGAATGTTCGCTGAAACACAGGAAAGATGAACATGCATATAACAAAAACATAAAAGTGGTAAAAGCAGAACATCCTGAACTTGCTTCCAAACACTTGGCTCCTAAGTCCAAACTTAATATAACCCTTCAACTCCACAAAGGAATAGCTTGGGGGATAACAGACTTTGGGAAAATGGTCTCTGCTACCACCATCATCCCAGCCTCAAGTCCTTCTGTACATTTTGCAATTCTTTATCTCAGTTTTGAAAATAATTTAGTAACATAAATAGAATCCCAGTAATTCTGCTTACCCTGGCTGTTCAATGCAGAGTCTTTTTGAGCTGGTTACTAGCAGCAGGGGAAGGATATAGCCAGATACTGGAGAAAGGTGCTGGGGAGTGGAGCATCCAAGTCCATTGGTGTGTAGCCACCATCATTGTTCATTTACTGTGCCTGCTGGCATTTCTCCCAGCACAGGCCACTGCCCTATGCATCACACCCGAGTGGTTGATGGTATCAATTGGGGACAGGGATTACAACTATCAAGATGTGGTACACCCTGTCAATAAGTGTAAGTCAGCAAAAGCAAATTTTATCAGTTAAGTATTGGAAATTTGCCCTATAGTTAAAGCTATCTTATATCCTATAGCTTATCTGTCTACAGCAAATCTATGGTTCCAAATAAATTCCTATTACTACAAAAAAAAAAATCAAGGAAATAGATACAAATTGAGTGTATTGAGTTTATTTTAGCATTAGTTTCAAGGAGACTTTAAGTTCAGTGTTGGTGTTTTTGTTCTGATTTGTTGAACTAGGCTTTTGGCTTGAATTTGTTTTCAGCTTGAGGCCTTTGCTTTATAACCATTTTTCATTAAAATGTGGAAGGGAAAAATACATAGAATTTTTTTTCGTGTGAGAGAATGGTAATATGAATTCTTAAAAATTTGACAATGTCCTATGGATTTGCGAGATTGTCCTGTTTATGATATAGATGATGATGTTTGAATTGCTCTTTCTAAAGGTGCAATTTTTTTCTTTGGCTAAAAAAAAAAAAAAAAAATCCAGAAATATTCTTGGCATCACACATGTCCTTATCAGAAAGTCCAGAAATATTCTTGGTGTAACACATGTGACATGTATTTGTATATAAATTTCTCCATGTATTTTAGGTTGCAGAATAGTATCATTTGAGCTTTCAGAACTCCCAGAAACACTTTAGACAGGATATTTTTACCCCAAATTCAGACATTTATTTAACATTAATCAGGTCATATGTTGTTTTGTATATAAAGCTGAGTGCATGCATGTGGTACAAAATTTGAAAGGTACAAAGAGAGAGTCAGTGAAAAAAAGAGCCAGTATTTCCAACCACCCAGTACTCCTCTATGACCACTTTATCATTTTCTTCTCCATATTTATGCATATATATATATTCCATATATTTATTATCTATCATCTATCTGTCTATCTATCTATCTACCTACCTACCTACCTACCTACCTACCTATCTTCTATCTAAATTTAAACAGTCCCCTATTGATGGCATTTAGATTGTTTTCAGTTTTTAATGATTAATGCTGCAATAAGTGTATTTAGAACATTCTTCCCATAGGTATCTACATTGCTTGTTTCCTCATCTCATTTAGGTCTCTGTTTAAATGTCAACTCCTTATCTTCCTTATCTACAGTGTCCTTTCCTCATTACTTCCTACTCCTCTTATCCTACTTTATTTTTCTTCATGCCAACACTTGACATATTATGTATTTATTTACAGCCTATCTCCCTAACCAGTATAAGCTTCATGAAATTCTACTGTTTGCTGCTTTATCTCCAGTGCCCAGAATGGTAGCTGGTATGTAGTTTGTGCTCACTCAGTATACTTATTAAGTGAATTGGTCATTTTGCACATTTGTGAGTATATCTGCAGAAAAAAAAAATTACTAGAAGTGGAATAGCTGAGTCAAAGTGTGGGCACTTATAATTTTGACATGTTGCCAAATTGCTTTCCTTAGAAGTTTAGGGATTCATATTTCTATCAGCAATGTACATCATCAAATTTTTAAATTATTCCAAGTTGATATAACCTATAGTATCTCATTTCAGTATAATTTGCATTTCCTTATTACAAGTAATATGCATACTACAAAAAGTCTTTAGCTGTTCATGATGGCCGAACATGTATAAAGTATTTTCAACTGAATTTTCTTGATAGACTCAAAGATCTTCCTGATGCTCATGCTCTGATACCAGAGCTTGCTTATTACCTGGACTCTAGGTACATAGTGGTTCCTGGCTGCCTCAATTATAATTATGTCACCTTCTCTGAAATTCATAACTTATATATATTGAACACTGGATGATAAAATCAGGAATTAAACTTATTTCTTTAATTATAGTCCCCAAATTTTCTTCTTCTTATGAAGATGTCCATTTCCCAGATATTTCCTGCTCTAGTCTTTAACCGTCAGAGAACATATAAGTTTCCAGCATATAAAGAAAGCCTCTTCTAACAATCCTAGTATCCTTTCCCTATAGTGTTCCACACACCACTATTGGTTAATCAGCCCAATAAGCAAGTTTATAGGTAAATTTTCGTAGTTGCTTTTGAATTCTAAATTTCTTATGGAATAAAATTTATCTAATTTTCCTTTTACCTTATGACACTGGATGTCCTCCTACTTTCAGGGTCCTCAGTTTGTACCATCAGGAATATCAACATCAAGCAGTACATCTTACCACAACAGTTAAAAATACCAAGAATCTGATGTATACCTGGGCCTGAATGAAAGAGCGGTACCAACTCATTGTGCTATTTCTTAGTTAATCTTAGCTTAGGAATTTTTTAGATTCCTCCTTTAAAAATGTTTACATATGATAATCTTATGTATTTAACCATCATGATTTTATGGAAAGTTAAATAGGTGTTTCTGTTGCAATTCATTCTTAGGCTTATTGGATGGAACATACATGTGTAAATTACAGAATCCTCAAAACAAGAATAAAATACTATCGCTAGAATATCTTCAACACTGGATCTTTTTGCTGCTGCAACTCCAATCACACCAACATTTGTATAGCTTCCCCCTCCTACTCCCCACCAAAAAAAAGAAGACATGGATTACCTACCAAAACTTTGGAAAATGGTACTAATACAAGAACACTGAGAAAGACATCAAAACAATTTTTAAGTCTCCTGAAAACTTGTCTTACTTCTAACAGGAAATCAAGTGCATTATAACATTTGATTTTGTACTTTTGAATGTTAGCCTAGGATCTTCTGAATTTTTATGTTGTTTGTGATTATATTCTGATATTTGTTAGATAATACTTTCACTCCTTTCTCGTTAGGTGAGGGATTATGAAAAATCATTATTTAATACACATAAATAGCATGATAAGAGCCAATATTTAAACCAGTTTAGTAATATTTTCATCAAAATACAATTGAATGATCACAGGAATATTTTTTTCTAAATTTTTTTTCTAAAATTTTCAAGTCAGTAAATGCCATATTTAGAAAATTCCATGAGCTATAAAATACATATGTCTATCTACATCCGGGTAGTCAGGGAAACATTAGGTAATGAAGGATTTTACTACATAATGATACTGGAAAATTTGTACTAATATTCAAGTGGGACATAACCTTGATTAGAAAAATCTTTAAAAGCACTGTTTTTATAAGCAGCAGCTATAACGTTAGGGCCCAATGATTATGAAAAGCTCCAGTGGCTAAGAGAAGATAACCTTGACACTATAAAATAAAATCCCTGAAGTGTTATGGATGACTGTGTTGTATAAATGTAACTTGGAAACATCTTCATGCTGAGATTTAATACCTGGGGGTCAGTGTAATGGTAAAGTTTGAAAAAAAAAATAAACATATCAAATAACAACCTTCATTATTGTGTCCACCAGGGAGTCTCCACATGAAATCTTTTCGCATCAAGAATTATTTCAACATTGAGTAAAAAAGCCTAAAGCATGCAGGAGATCAACCAAGCAATGACAAAATTCTTAAAAGAAACATGAACTCATAAACTCTTGCATATAAAATTTTACATATAATGTACTTACACATATATATTTTTTAAAGATGAATTTTCCAAGTATACTGATATATATTCCTCAAGTACTTACTCATTTTCCAAAAGGCAGCTAATTGAAAAGATAAAATTGTTATTTTATAATCATTATCACATAAATATTAAAGTAGTAAAAGAAATTAAATAAAAAACTTACTTTCTAGGTGGAAAACAGGGTTTTTAGGGCAGTTAAACTATTCTGTATGATACTATGATGGGCACACAACTTTATACATTTGTCTAAACTCATAAAATGTACAACAGCAAGAGTGAACCATAATGTAAACTATGGACCTGAGGTGATAATGATATGTCACTGTAGGTTCATTGATTTTAATAAATACACCACTTTGGTGGGGGTCGTTAATAATGAGGGAGGCATCTATGGGGCAGGAGGTATATGGCAAATCTCTGCACATTCTGCTTGATAGTACCATAAACCTAAAACAGCTCTAAAAATACTTTTAAAACCCTCATTTTCTTTTATTTTTATTTCCTAATTAAAATATTAACAGCTTTTTTGGAAGTATAATGAGCATGCATATTTGTAGCATATATTGTGCTAAGTTTTGACACATGTATGCACCAATGGAACCATCTGTACAATCCAGATAGTGACCATTTCTATTACCTCCAAAGGTTTCCTCATGTCCCTTTGAAATCCCACCTGCTCTCCCACTGAATCCTAGTTCCAAGACAACCATTGTTTTCTGTCACTGTAGGTAAGTTGGTATTTTCTAAAGTTTACATAAATGGACTCATACATTAGTATTTTTTTTTTGTCTTCTTTCACTTAGTATAATTATTTAGAAAATCACTTATATTTTTGCATTTATCAAGATTTCTTTTTTTTACTGCTTTGTGTTTCATTGTATGGATGTACCACAGTGTGTTTACCCATTCACTTATTAATAGAAATTTGAGTTGAACCCAGTTTTTGGCAATTACAAATAAAGCTCCTATGAACATTTGTGCATGTGTCTTTTTATAAACGTATGCTCTCTTTTCTTTTGGGAAAAAACCTAGGATTAAAATGACTGAGCAATATAATGTATGTATATTTATCTTTTTAATAAAGTGCTAAACTGTTTCCAAAGTGATGATAATATTTCATATTATCAGAAGCAGTGTGGTAATAGAGAGTTACAAATCTTTTACATGCTTGCCAATGCTTGATATGGTCAGTCTTTTTAATTTTAGACACTCCAATGGGTGGTGGTATCTAACTGTAGTTTTAATTTGCATTTGCCTATGACTAATGATGTGGAGCACTTTTGCTTGTACTTATTTGCAATAAATCTATCTTCTTTGGTAAGATGTCTGTTAAAAATCTTTTGCTTTTTAAACTTGGATTGTTTTCTTCTTATTGAATATATATCTACACATACATACATACATACATAAATACATATTTCCTCTTATTGAAATATATCACACACACGTATGGGATACAAGTCCTTTATCAGATACAGACTTTGCAAATAATTTCTCCTAGTTTGTGGTTTGTATTTTTATTTTCTTGTATCTAAGAAGAGAAATGTGCTATTATCTTTATTTTTGTTTCTCTACAATGTAGATTTTTCTTTTAGCTGCTTTTAAGATTTCCACTTTATCATATTGACTTACTATAGTTGTTTTTTTCCTCTATGTTTCTTGTGCTTGGGGTTTGTTGAGATTCTAAATCTATAGGTTTAGTTTTTAAAACACTTGGAAAGATTTCAACCATTATTTCTTCAAATATATTTTCCATTTTTCCCTCACTGTTTGATCTTTTGGGGACTCCAGTTACACATAAACTTGAAGTTGTCCCAAGGTCACTAATTCATGTTACATTTTTAAATATCTTTTTTCTCTTTGTATTTCATTTTGTAAATTTTCTATTGTCATATCTTCAGGTTCACTGATTTTTTCTTCTGCAATGTAAATCTGCTTGTACTCCCATCCAACATATTTTTCAACTCCAGCATTGTAATTTTCATCTCTGGAAGTTTAATTTTGATCTATTTTATATCCTCAATGTCTCCATTTAACCTTTGGAACATATGGGATATAGTTATAACTGTTCTGATGTCATTGTCTAATAATTCTAATATATGTGTCAATTCTGAGTAAATTAATTTTACTTATTATAGGTTCTACTTTCCTGCTTTGCATGTGATAATCTTGAATTGGATGCCTGCCATTGTGAATTTTATCTAAGTGTTAGATATTTTTGTATTTCTATACATCTTCTCAAGGTTTGTTCTGGGATGCAGTTAATTTACTTAGAATTAGTTTGATCCTTTCAGGTCTTATTTTTTGATTTGTTAGGTGGATCTGGAGTAATGCTCAGTCTAGGACTAATTATTCCCCACCACTGAGGCAAGACCCTCCTAACTATTATACCTAATGCCCCATGAATTAGGTTTTGGAGTCTGGCTATTGTGAATAGGTAGTATTCCCAGTCCTGTGTGAACATCTGGCACTGTTCAGTTCAATTGTTTCAGATGGTTCTTTCCTCAGATTTGGGTAGTAAACTCACACACAGATAGTAATCAACACTTAGTTGAGTACTCCAGAGGGAGCTTCTGCAGGTTTCTGTGCTTCTTTTTCCATGGAGCTCTCCTCTATCTAAGATTCTGTCCTATGAACTCTAGCCTCTTTGATCTCCCTAAATTCTCAACTCTGTCTCCTCAACTTGGAAAGTTTATCAGGCTCAGCCTAAGTTCCCCTGTGTGCACTGAGGCATGTAAAATCTATCAAATAGTAAATTGGAGAAATTGTAGGGCTTACTTCATTTGGTACTGCCTCTCAAGCACAACTGTCCTTTCTTTCTTATGTCCAGGGCCTTAAACCTTGCTTCATTTATTTGTTTGGGTTTTTTTTTGTTATTGTTTTGTTATTTCAGGCAGGATATTATTTCATCTTGAATAGAAGTGGAGGTCTCCAAAACCTAAGTTTTTAAAAATTCTATTTTTGGAGAAGAATATTTTAGAGATGTGCATAAGGAGACAGGTGAATGCAAATTTCTGTTTATATAGAGAATGTATCCTGAGGTACACTGACAATAACTTGGGCTTTCTTTTAATTTGTTCTGATAGTGAAATGATTATTATTTAATATATGTTAAGCCTTCTAGATATAGGCACTATAGCTATATTTTAATTAATCAAATTCCTGTCTTGAGAAACTTGAAATCTAATGGCACTAAAAATATATAATATTGGAACTTGAATACAAAATTAAAATATAAGTAGGCAAGGATAGCTAACATGGAAATGCATGAAGCTGAAACTTTAATTTTCCCTTTTTGAAACTTTAAGTGGGGGAAGTCAAGCTACAACATAAGGATAGGAATGATTACTGAAATTTATGAGAAAAGGAAATGAATTATATATAAATTTCCATAACTGGAATATTATAGAATGATTGTACAGATACAGAAAAGATGACATGTACCATATGACAATCCCATGAGGCATTTGAGTAGGTATTATTATCTCAGTTTTAAAGATGAGAATGCTGAAGTCTTGTGAGAAAAATAATAGATTTTTTTCAAAAACATACTTCCCTCAACTGTTGGAATGGAGCTGATGGAACCTTTTCTGAGGCCCCCTAATTGTTTCTTTCTCATACAACTATGAGACCAAAACAAACCAAATCAATAGTTCTCATGATTAATGCCTTTACTACAATATATACAGATTTATAACATGAAAAAAATACATGTTTGTGAGGTTTAATTTGACCTGGAGGCAGTAGATACCTCCATGAAATGGCACTTAGGAGTTTATGTGTGTTCATACTTGTGAGCTGTGTAACAGTTTTGTGGTTTTGACACTGTTGCTGAGCTGTACTATATCTTGTCCACCTTTGAATTTTTATTACTTAGCATAGCACTCTATGTACAGTAAGTGGTCAGTAAATAATGTGGAATAAATGAACAAATGGATACTCTGAATTTCAGAAGAATTGGAACTAAAGTATACTTACTTTAAACTTAAAATAGCTCTATTTTTCTCAATATTTCTTTAGGAAAGGTAGAGGTAAATATTTGTAAAGAAACACAGGAGTCAGTCTCCTAATCTCATATCTTCAGTGTCTGAAAGAGTAATAAAGGATTTATTGTTTTACACGCTTTACTTTTTTCACATCTACTCTCTCTGTCCCTTTTCTTGGATCCATATCTAAATCACAAACTCAATCTAACTACCACCTCCATTGAAGTAACCATGACCTCACCTACAAATGGTCTCTCTGCTTCTACTCTTGCCCTTCCATGGTCTGTTCTTTATACAGCAGCCAGAGTGATTTTTAAATGTATCTTATCCCTTCCATGGTTAAATATTTTTAATGGGTTCTCATCAAACTGAAAATAAATTCTAAACTCTATTTCATGATCTAGCAGGCTCAATAATGTACACTACTGCCTGCCATTCTGCCTGCCTCTTCTACTGACTTCCCTACCTCACTCTGCTTATGTTGGCTTTAGTGCTCTTTAAACACTAAGTATGTCTTATTGTTCTATCCTCTACTTTGAATTCCTTACCCCATTTTATCCTGAAGTGATTTGAATCATGATATCTCTAATAGAACAAACATATAAAACTCCCAATGGACTTCTCTGAAAAACAACATGCACTCAGATATACAGCCCTCCCTTGGCATCCTGAGAGACTGGTTCCAGGACCCCTGTGGATACAGAAATCCATGGATGCTCAAGTTCCTTATACGGAGTGGCACGGATTTGCATATAACCTAAGCACATGTTCCTGTAGACTTTCAATCATCTCTAGATTACTAATAATACCTAATACAATGTACATGCTATGTCAATAGCTGTTATTCTGTATTGTGTAGGGAATGACAAGAAAAAGTCTGTACATGTTCAGTACAGAAATAACTATCATAGGTTTCTAAGTACATCATACATGTGAGCAACAACATAACAATTTTTCCCATATATTTTTGATTTATATTTACTAAAATCTGAGGATGGGGAGCTAGCAGATATGGAGGGATGACTATATACGTTGTAAGTTTGTTAAAGAACAAGTCACAGTGACATCTAGTTATAAAATTTTTGGAAATAAAATGGTTTACTCTCATTCTGCCATAAGAATAATCTGTTGTCAAGGGGCCACCATTTCACAGTTCGCAACTATCTTAGTAGGCTGGTGTTACTGTATGAACTGTGAATTACTCAGCATCTATACTGGTAGAACAAAAAACTGTCATTCCTTCTGTCTCTCTCAGTTACTGCCACCTCCACAGTTGGCATTTTTCAGCTCAAATGAATGTCCTTGGGAATGTAACACCTACCCTTCCCTCCAAGGTCAACTGTAGTTCATTTGACAGGAAGAGAGCTATTACAGCTATGTCACACAAATTTTTTTTTTTTTTACTAGGATCCATTTTATACCATTAATACGAACATAGCTATTTTGCTAGAAAAAGGAAGTGATGTTCAATGAGAACATAAAAAGTGACCCAAAGAGAAATAGAATATTTCTAACAAAGAGATGTATTAGTGTAAGAACTTATTAAAAACATACCATTTATAATGCACAATTGTAGTCATTGCAATGGCCATCATTGTTATTCCGAACTGCTTCTCCAGACTTTCAAAGAAGACCAGTGTCCTCAAACAGTCTCTTTGCCAATGATAGATTTTTCTTTTTATGGTGCAGTACTATAGGATTTGTTCTTCTGCTTAGTTCAAAGGGCTCCACTTCTGTTCATCCCTGTTTTCACCAATTTCCCTGCCATCTTGTCTCTTCTAATCTGGTTATAGGAGTTAAGAATTTTTTTTCCTTTCTGAAAATAAACCAAGCAGAAATGACCTTTCTGCTTCAGGGAATTTAGAACTTCCATTAAAAATATTAGTAAAAAATATGATCCCTGTAGAATCTCTATAACAATCAATTTTGTTTCACATATGAGTGTTTTAACATCTTGTTTTAATGGCTAAGAGCACTATTATACATTCGTATAATACTCAGGAAGATGACACATTCTACTTCAGGTAGAATTTTTAAGTACCTGCATAAAGAATTTTGGCAAGTATTTTGCTTCTCATTTTCAGGGTAGAAATAGCCACTGAGGCATCACCTGAACTAGTTAAACCAACACGTTAGTAACTGTGAACAAACAGCAGTAGATAGACTATGCTAGTGAGAGAAATCTCAAATGGAGTTATTTAATTTGAAGAAAACATCTGTGTTAATGTCAGTGTGACAGGTCTAGCCAGCAGTAGTAAATGGAAGACAATATATGATACAAAAAGAACTATGGATAATGCTTCAATATGTTATTATACAACCATATATTGGGGAAGTAATACAATTAGTGGAAGCACTTTCCAGTGAAGAATACATGATTCACAGAGCTCAATCATGCAAGGTATTAGACGCTATTTATTTTGTGGATTGCAAGCTATTATGGACTAAATGTCTGTGTTCAAAATTCATTTGTTAAAATCCTAACCCTTAGTGCAATGGCATTTGGAGTGGGTGCCTACCTTTAGGAGGTAATTAAAGTTAGATAAGGTCAATAGGGTGGGACTTTTATGATGGGATTAGAGCTCTGATAAGAAGAGACACCAGAGAATGTTCTCTCCTTAGCTTTTCCCCCATGCGCCCTCTTTGGACACAAAGAAGAGGCCATATGAGCACACAGTGAAATCATAACCTTCTATAAACCAAGAAAAGAGGCCTCAGAATGATATCTGCCTTTCCAGCACCTTGATCTTGGACTTCCTAGCCCCCAAAACTGTGAGAGACACATTTCTATTGTTTAAGCCACTCAGACTGTGGCTATTTTGTTACAGTAGCCTGAGCGGACTAAGACAAAGCTATGAGAGAATGTGTTTCAATTTGGTATGGCAAGGAGAGAATTTAGTGCAACAGCTCATATATTAAAATGCTGCAGTCCCTTCTCACATTATAGCTGATTATACATTGAGGTTGACCCATCTCAATCTCTCACCATATAATGAGTTACAACTCAAAAAGGAGCAAATTGTAAATTCTGTTCTTCCCTCCATCAATGCCTATTTATCTTATCTTGGGGATCCTTCTTGTTATTGAGACAGATTTCTATTATTTTTTTTTAAATAATGGGGGCTCAAAATATGAAAACTCACCATTTTTATACATGGGCAACTCTGACAAAGTTTGAGATTAACTGATGTAAAGTTCAGTAAGAAAAAGGAAAAGTCCTACCTCCCAAGGGAAGTTCAGAAATTAGATTGTGGATGAAAAGGGGGCACTGTACTAAATCCAACTAAAAATAACCTCTTAGGTTAATCTGATCATAAAGTAATGATAGGTTATGGTGGGTAGTCACCGCCCCCCCCCCCAGGCTTACAACTTTTTTAATAAAAGGTTTTTAAGCAAACCTTGTCCATTGTTTTTGTGCATCTAGGTTAACTCACCCATGAAATGCCAGAAGTGAGCCTCTTTGTCAAGTCCCTCAGAAGCATAACCACCCTGGAGAGCACTAACTATCCTGTAATCCGATCCCCATCTTGCTTTGTTCCATCTTCATGAAATCTTCCTTACAGTTCTCGCCTTAATTCCAAATACATAAAAGAAATTTCAAACTGTCATTCTCTGGAGCATTTGAGATCTTGCTTCCCAGCAATTGTCAGTTTGGCTCAAATAAACTTATACAAATTCTCTACAGGTCTGAACATTCTTACGTTTACAAGACAATGGCTGATTATTGTTGGAGAAGGTGGGGGATTGAGAGGAGTAATTTGGTTCTAGGAGCTATTATTGTTTAGTGTATTATGGTAACCTGAGCAGAATAAGACAGAAGCTATGAACGTATTTCAATTTGGAGACAGACCCAGGTCCTCTTCCCAGCATGTTTCATTTCCAGCTACTCTGACTCCAATTTTATTCCTTTCTCCTGATTCTCCCTTCCTGCCTAACAGCTCTAATGAGCCACTATTTTAATACTGACCCGCACTGGGGAAGAGTGTTTAACCAAATCAGAGGTGATCTACTCCCAGCTGTTTCAGAGGATACAATTTAAAAACATTTTTTTATATGTTTTACTCACAATTCTATAATATCAGTCACACATTTCAAAATCATTTAATCCATTTCCTGTTTGCCGTGAGAATACTCACCGGTGGCACTTGCAGCTGCAGCATTTACCTTGAGGTAACTCACGGATTACAGTCCTAACCTTATCCCCAAAGTTTGCCAAGAAATGTCTCACTTTTATTATTATTTTCACATTGCTCTAGTATATCGATAGTATTTGGAAACAAATGCTGTTTACAGCTTCTGTTTTTAGTAGTGGTATTTCCATTTACAAAATATAATAATTCTCGGCCTCTGAAAATATCAAATCCCAGATGTTCTACTTTATGTTGTTCCATGCTTTGAAATTTACCACACATACAAAATTATTAGTGATCATCATATACATTTCTGTTATATTAGGATTAGAGACAAATTCTCTTTAGAAATAACTCCAAGAACAGTTTTTACATTTTATTTTCACATTGAAAACCAGTCAGATTTGCTTTAGCCTCGAGGAGTGTGGTTATGTAAAATTAAACTAATGCTGGCAGTGAGCTGCACTTTTTTTTTTTCTAAATGGGAAATTGATTAAGAGTTAGACCAGTTTTACATTGGACAGAGATTACCTTTAAACAATATATTGGTAATACTGTATACCAATTATACTTAAATAAAATAAATGAAATAGAATTAAAAAAAAGGAAAATCATAAGAGAAAGTACATTCATGAAAACCCCCTCAGAATATTGGTGGTAGTTGTTAAAGTGGTCTTTTAAAAGGGGTTCATTTTGCTAAAAGGAGAGTTGTCCTGATAATTTCAATCACTAACAACTAGAAAAAGATAAAGTATAAGTACAAACTTGAAAAATAACTTAAAACATACTGTTAAGAATTTATTAAAACTCATGACAAATTAGTTACATATCGTTCCCACATGAATCCACAGAGGAGGAGGACTACAGGGAAACAAGGTGGTAGAGGACAACTTCTATCAAAAGGTGAAGAAATGCACATCTTCACTATACAGGAAGGGAGGGAAAAAGAGAAAAGAGGAGGAGCTAAATTTTTCAGAAAAAACTACCAGTACTTGTTACCCTGTGGGCCAGTTCTCCATCTACAGGTTAGATAAGGTCTCTGCTCCTGCCACCCAAACCTCAGTATTAACCCCAATTTGCATATTTTGTGGGCAGTTAGACACTCCAATAGGAGAATAACAGTTATATTGAACCGCCATCACCCCAAAAATGGGGCTGACGGGTGTGAGCAGTTGCCCGACTGGCAATAAAGCCTATTATCCTCGCTTTGCTTTCGCATCAAGTACTTTTCAGACACTGTGTTGGCTTCTATTAGGTAGCTGCTCCAGTCGGGGCCAATTCCCTATTGCCACCCACCAAAACCTTGCTCTCAGGTCCCCTTTCACCTTCTTCCAACCTACAGAGAACAATTCCCCCAAAGAGTATGGGGGATGGGAGAGAATACCCATTCCCCACCTTCACAGGGGGTTAAAGTGGTTTTAACTCTTCCCCACACCACACACTGCCTTTAAGTCTTCCCCTCCCCAAAGCACTCCACTTAAAGCATGTGTTAGGACATACAAAACGGCGACCTAAATAGGGAGTTGGTAAGCAGAACGGGGATTCCACCATTTATTCTCACCACGAGAGGCACATGCTGTAGCCTGAGCCAAAGACCTAGCGAGAGCTGGAGAGGGAGGGTTAGAGGGGAGGTACACTAACTGTCCTCTTTGGACAGAAGCGAGACCTGGGAGGAGGCTGACACTAAATAAAGGACTATGAGAATAATAGGAGGCTGTGGGTGAATAAACACCTTGGCAGTTTGGGCCTCTATGAGAGAGATGATCTCCTTGGAGAAGGGCAGGTACTCCTCAGCTAGAATGCTCAGCATATTGATGTGCAGTTTGCTATGGAAGGTCTGGTCTTCCACTAATGCTGACCTGCAACCTCGCGTGCCTCGGCCGGTGTTGCTCCCACATTGCGCCACAGGGCACCCTTCCCAGGTCTGGTGCAGTTTCAGCAGCTCTGGATACACCGCCTCTCTCCTGACAACTCTTCTACTCCTCGGGTCTCTCCCAGCTCCACCTTCACCCCGGCTGACCGTGAGAGAAGGTTCGGAAACCACACACCCGGAACTACCAGTGTGAAATGCCGCGGCGTCACGCGTGATCTCCGTCCGCTTCCGGCTGCCAGTGAAGCTTCGTTTTCAACAGACTCAAAATGGCAGCGGCAGTGGAGGTTCCATCTCCAGGCTCCGGCTCCGGCTCCGGCTCCGGCTCCGGCTCCAGCTATGTATGTTTTCCCAACTCTTGCGTCGTGCGAAATGAGCTAGAGGGAGGGGAAATGTCAGGTATTGTGTTTTAATGGTCACTTTTAGTTATTCTCCTTTTCCTACTCCTTGTTACACATAAATAAGAATTAATGGTATTAAATAGCAGTTGTTCGTTGAATCACTTCTATATACAACACATTGCATCACCTCAAAGTGCAAAGATGATTAATACCTGGCCCCTGAACTTAAGATCTTTCCATTCCAAGGTGTTGGAGGGGTGTGAAATAAGGCACTAAATAAGAAATAATAACGTTATGCTTTTCAGTTAAAAAGGGGGAGGTTCAATCAGGAGAAGACAGAAGATTTAACAGCTTCACAGAGAAAGTAAACGAGTTTGGATGATAAACAGGAGTCTGCCAAATGGAATTGGGCAATGAGAGCCTTCCAGGGCAGGCAGGTATGAAAAGATCTGTAATATTCAGAAAACTAAGACTCTGGTTGTAAGGACAGTTAAGTAAGTTTATGGTTGGGTAGTAGCAGAAGATGAATTTAGAAAGTTAGGCAGATTTTTGAAAAGCCCCATAAGATAGGGCTAAAGGGTTTTTCTTACCCCAGTCCTGCCAAAGGGTAACCATGAAGAGTTTAAAACATGAAATTATTGTTTGTTTTCTAAACCCACTTAGGCTGCATTTGGCAGTTAGACTGGAGATAGGGAGATCAGATTGGAGCTTATGATAATGTTTAGGGTGATGGAGATGCTGCAATTAAGGCAATGGGAATGGAGAGAAGGGGCCAAAATTGACAAGGCTTAGTGGAACTGTAAAGGAAGAATAGTTGGTTGGGTTTGCTTATCTGTAAAATTTGAAATTAGTAAAAAAAAAAAAAAAAAAAAAAATCATGTCTTCAATTATGCATGATGAGTACAGATCTAAGTGTTTCAA
Organism: Rousettus aegyptiacus; assembly: GCF_014176215.1. Taxonomy (NCBI): domain Eukaryota; kingdom Metazoa; phylum Chordata; class Mammalia; order Chiroptera; family Pteropodidae; genus Rousettus; species Rousettus aegyptiacus. Next base: position 111,006,460 of record NW_023416284.1, read on the forward strand.
GTTATGAATGATCATCGCTTGATACGCAGCTTGAGACAGACACCTTACCCATGAGTCTGGGACAAGGAGCCTCTGCCAACTGGAACACCTAGGTATTTCTTGTCCCAGGATTCCCCCCGCCCAACCTCACAGAACTCTTAAGAACCAAGGGATTAGGCTTCATCTGGTAGAAGTCCAGGCAGTGCCCCAGGCCGCATTCTATCCTCTCCTCCTCGAAAAAAGGAAAAGAAAAAAGATCGTTTGTACCTACAAACACTTAGTTTTATATAAATGCTGAGCTTTTAGTGCAGTGTGGGAGAGGGATACGTAGTTTTTTCTGTATCCAAATACTTTTTATCGATTTACCCTATCTCCAAGAATTATATAGAAGAATAACCTGTTGTACTGAAACTCTTCAAGTAAATTAATTTCAGTGTTGAATTTCATTTAAACTTGTCTTTTATGGAATAATTTATTTATATATATATTTAAATTAATCAAAAGTATTATTTCACTTAATAGTAACCAAAAGACATACTCCTCTCCATCTTGTACCTATCACAAATAAGTTGTAATTTGACCTGCACATTTTCTTTTTAAAGAAATGTAGGTTATTAAAAATACTTCCCAAGGAATCATGGGCATAAAATATGCTTTCCTGGTTCTAATTAAAAATAATCTCTCTTAATTCTGAGAACTTACCACTCAGGTTTCTGAATTTCTGAGGCCTGCAGATTCTCTTTGAGACACAAAAGTAAAAGCTTTATGACATATTTTTTCAGTCTTAATTAAAGCAATATCAAGGTTTAGGTTCAAACATTCTCTTTTGAAATAGCATTTAATTCCTCACCAAGTTGTTTCTTTCATGGGTCTTTGAAAAAAACAAGACATAAAAAACTAAATAGTTTAACATTCGTCTAGCAATATTATAAAAAGTCATGCATTTAATTGGTTAATAAAATTCCAAAAGTTAATACCCAGAAACCTAGACTTCCAGTTTATTCCTTTTTTTCTTGTTTCTTTTTTCATCATTTATTTTTTATTTATTAAATATTAATTGAGCATTTACTATGTGCCAAGACAATGCTTAGTGTTATTTTCCTGTCTTTTTGATGTTTTCCCTCTATACTTGCATTTCCCTCTAATCTTTCCATTTTGTTAGGCAGGGGACTAGGGCTAGGGATAAAAATGGTGAAAAAAGTATGCTTTCTGTTTTCAAGGCATTTGCATACTGTACTTACATGATGCACGTGCAAGTTATTTACACTGGTGATTTCTTTGTGGTCATGTGAAGTTTGTTGATTTTTAAGACTAGAATAATTAAATACAATTGTAAAAAGATATTGGGTATAAGAATATTTGAAATCTTGCCTCATTTAAATTGGCAAAAATCACACTGTCTGTTTTCTTAGTATTTCTCAAAGAAAATTAATTCTCTTAATTATAAGTAAATTTCAAAATTATAGAATTTATTTAAATTTTCTTTGTATGTTTTTAGGGTTTTCCCCCCAGATTTAGAGTCTTAAATTTACTCTCTTAAAACACTTAAGAGAGAAGGGATTATTTTATTAAAGATCTTTGCATTTAGTAGGGCACAGTGAAATGAATAAATGCTGCTTGTACTTGGAACCGCCATATGTGTATTCTTTCATTCATTTAACTTTCAACTAAGTTCATATGTTCCATATACCTTTCTATGCACTGGGAAATTCTTTGACTCCAAGACGCTTACAGTTAGAAAGCATGATCTCAAGAAATGGATGTTATATAGACACATGTAGGAGTAGATCTCAATGTGGAACTTGTATTACTAGTGTTTAAATATAAAAATACTGGTTAGAAAAGATCCACCTTTTGCTTTAAAGTAAAAAGTCAGTGTGTTTATCCTTCTGCAGAATATTTTTTAAAATTCTTGTTTGCATTATAAAAAACGTAGTTCTGAAAAAAAGTATTTAAAATATGTTGTTTTTGTTTTCAATTATTAAATCCCCTAGTTTGGAAAAACAATTCATCTCTTCAATACAAATCAGATGAATGGATCTGAGAAATGATTAGAACCTGAGTCATGTCTAAAGCACTTCAATATGTAGAGAGAAGAGGTGGGAAAAGCCTCCCACCCACCCCTAATTTATACATTTGAAACTGTAATTATATCCCAGACAGCTGAGAGTTGTTCCTCCTCACCCATTCTGCAAAGAAGCTCTTTATCAAAGGAGCTTTTATATCAGTGTCTCTTTGTATCCATTCAAGAGACCACAGCTCCCAGTAATATAATACAGGGCAGCAGTGCAGCGTATCCTCAGCGGTGACACCCAAGAGTACAGCTCTGGTGGTCCAGAGCTATAATTCATTGCATTGGTTGACAACTGGGATGAAGTCAGTATAGTTTAGCAGTGAATATTATGAACACTAGAGTCAGACATGAGTTCTAGTCCTGACTCTTCTATTCGTTAGTTATGTGACTTTGGGAAAATATTTTAAACTGCCTGGATCCCCACTTTTTTACTTGCAAAATTAGAAGAATACTACATATGATTGTTTCGAAGATCAAATAAGTTAGAACTTGCCATAGTATGTGGCACATGTTAGGCACTTAGTAAATAATATTCAAGAGTAGACACAATAATGAACACAGGGTCGAGAGCCTGAGATTCCCTTCCGGCCAAGTGTGACTAAATTCTGACAAATTAGACATGAGCTAAAATAATGTGAGCAGCATTTGATTCATATACTTGAAGAGAGGTTATTCTCTTTCCCTTTTTCTTTCTGTTGGATGAAATGCAGACATGTAATGAGCCTTTTGGACAGTACAGATTAGGGCAACACAGTAGAGATAGTGAATCAACAAGACCTCTATCCTTTTCCATCTTAGATGATTATTCTCTAGGCCTGATCCACCACAGTTGTCATTCTGAGACTGCCTGAATTTTTCTCTTTAGTTGGTTTCTTTTGTTCCCAGATCTCAGGTCCTTCTCTTTATTTTATTCCCTCATTTTGCTTCATTAAAGAAGAGTACGTGGAAAGCCAGGGAAAGTGAATCTGGTCCAGCTAGTTTACTGCTGCCAAACTTGGGAACTGACCCAGGGCCAATCATTGTGCTAGTAAGGGAGTAGCTATTTAGAGGATAGCTGAGCCATGGCTACTTTATATTCTTAGCAGGTCTGAGCAGACACAATTTGATATCACAGGGAAAATTTATTTTAAAAAAGTAAAGGAAAAATGACTCAGTACTGTTTAGTATATATTTTCTTAGACATGTAATCCTTGTCTTATAATGAGCTCTGTATATGTTTGTGATTGTCGTATGTATTTGTGTGTAGATAGATGAGCAATGTTTCAATGGTTGGGAAAATGAATATGGTTGAAAGTCACCTGGTAGAGAAAATTTGAAGGGTGCCAGGCTTGAAAGTGTGCTTTTTGCCCTGGAGGATGTTAGTATCTTGGTTATACCTCATTCCTCAAGCCTGTTCTTCAGGTGCAGAACACCAAATACCACCACTGATTATACAGCTGAGGCCTTCCAAGATTTTATTCTAGGTGAAATTAATCTAATTTGAGAAAATGTACTGCTTGAGAGAAAGAGATGAATCTGGTTTGAAAATGGCGCCTGTGGACATACAGTGGAATTTATGATGAGGTGGGACCCAAGCCACATCTGGGGTTGGAAGTGGGGTAAAGAGAAGGAGGTAGAAAATTGCAGACTTGAGAACAATAGAGAAAGGTTATGAATAAGATGTGACCATGTAAGGATTCCTGGGAAAGTTAATTTCTCTAGAGGTTTTCCTTTTGAACTCTGAGAAAAGCCATGTTTACTATATGGTTCAGTTTTCTCCTGTGCATAATTTTCTCTTTAATATTTACAACCCTTGAGTAAGGTTGAATACTTCTGAACAGCTGTGGTAGTGTTAAGAATAAAGGGAAATGTGACTTTGCCCACATCATCTCTCCAGAGATATAACAAAGGAACAACCTCAATATGAGGGGCCTAAGGTCTACTCTAGTGTTCTAAGTGTCAGGGGCAGCCCCTGATGATGATAGAGACTGTGGAACAGGCAGCACAGGAAGAACTCACAGAAAACCCACCTCTTTCCCTCATATAACAGAGGGAAGTGATGCTTGTAAGGGGGTAGGGTGACCATGAAGGTATACTTTGATATAAAGTATTTGTTTGTTTTTGCATTGTCATAGTTTTCTTGCCAGTCTCCTGGAAAAATTAAAAGTTAATAAATGGTTTCTTCTGAGAATCACTACCACCAAACCTTACCTAGGTAAGATATTAATTTTATCTATATATGTTCTGTATAAAAAAATACATTTTAAAGAGATTTCCTGTAAGGACATTTGTACAAAGAATAAAAAATGTTCATGTGTCCTTTTACAGGTGCAATTCTGATTAAAAACCAGAATGCTTAGATTAGCCTTTATACAGCAATTCAAAGATAATGATGTGTACATAACACATACCATGCCTGCTAAAAACCAGGCCTGGAGAGAGTTCATAAATAATTTAATAGTCTTCAGTAGTACAGGCTGTGGAACATCTGGAATCTCTTCCTTCTTTTTTTGGATTTCGCAATTTTAAATTTGCATCTTTCCTGTTTTTTTTTTTTTTTGTTGTTGTTGTTGTTTTTGCCAAACTACCCAATAAGGGACACCTTAAAATCTGAAATGTACTATCCTTCTGACTGCTTCGTTTCCGACTTCTCTGGCACCAGATTATAGAAGAAAGTGTATTCTCATCATTAAGACACACTGGTCCTATTGAGAGCTCATTCTCAGGGCTAACGTCTTATTGTTGCCCTGCTGTCAGAAGAGTTACTTAGCTCCATTGAAAGTGATCTTGTGCTTTTTTTCTGGCTGCAGCTGTGCAGGAATGAGGTAATGGGGGTCTTAGAGTCATTTTATGTCTTACTTTTATATGTTCTCTGAATCAAGAAGTCTCTGGGTCTTGGTTAAGATGTTCTCTCCTCTACACTTAGAAACCAAATTATAGTTTTAAAGTGTACATCAGATGATGTGACCAAAAATCTCAGAAATTTGTCTTGTTGAAGGAAAGCAGGTATTGGTCTGACTAGGGAAATCCATCTGCACAGTTGCAGAGGTTCTGTCCTTGTCTATCACATCTGAGTCTTGTGTGAGAAATAATGGGTAGTAGCCATCAACATCTCCCATGGGGCCTTCTAAATTAACAGCTTTTCTGGAAGATGTTGTGAAGTGCTCCTGTTGGGAGCTATGTACTTTCACAGCCTTGTTCATTGTGTGTAAACTATGAATCCACAGTGACAACAAGAGTTTTGAGAGTCACCTGCCCTCTTGGTCCTATCCTAAACCAGTAGAACTTTTTACTTTTGCAGTGACAGAGAACACAGAGATGACTGTATCTTTTATAGAGTCACCTGCTGGTTTAGATCCTGTGTAGCTAAAGGTTATGAGAGTTTGTATTCTTTCATGGGCAATGATAAGGATATTTTCAGGGTAATTCCTTTGTAGAGTGATACATTTCCAATTTGCAGGCCAATTAAGTGTCAAAATAATTAACCAAAAGCACACAGGTATATTTATGCTGGACTGTGGGTCTTTCAGGGAAAGTGATGCTAGCTGTTATAACAGACAGTCTTAAAATCTCTGTGGCACTGCATAATAAAAGTTTATTTTTTACTCATATTAAGCTCCGTGTTGTAGGAGAAGTGTTGGTACATCCAGTAATTCAAGAATTCAGACTTCTTTCATATTGTGAGGCAAATACCTTCAAATATGGCCTCTAAAGTTATTGCAAAATGGGGAGAGAAAGGGGCTGGAACAGGCTGGCATATGTTTTCTGTAAAAAGCAAGATGGTTAATATTTTGGTTTTGCAAGCCACATGGTTTTGTTGCAGTTACTCACATCTACTATTATAACAGAAAAGCAGCTATAATTGTAGCATTGTTCTAATAAAAGTTCATACACAAAAACATTTGGTGAGCTGGCTTTAGCCACCAGGCTGTAGTTTGCTGACTGCTTGACTAGTCTTGCATAGGATTTATTTATGATTCAGACAAAGAAATAACACATATTTCTTCCAATCATTATGTTGGCCAGAAATGAGTCACAGGGTCTTAGACTAACTATGAGAGTGTTGAAATGTAATTTAGCTGGGTGTTCAAAAGAAGAGAAAAGGATATTATGGGCTCGAGCAGTCTCTATTACACTCTTCAACTGCTTAATGTGATAGGCTCTTCCAGACAAATCAGTTTTAATGATTCAGTTTTATGGCTAGGATGGTAGATTATTTAAGTTACATATTTTTTTTGTACTGTGGTTTTGTTTGAAAAACCACCACAATGACAAAGCTCTAGAAAAGAGTCATTCTGCAAGGTACATTGAGAATTTTATTGCTTTCATGGTCTTGGTAGTGCTGTTTCACAGAACTGGAGGAACCTTGCCTATAATTTAAAACAACAACAGCAACAGCAACAACAAAAATGAATGCTGCCTTAATCCGCTCTGGTTGTAGAGCAAAGGACCATTCATTCATCATTACTGTTGCCAGAGATTCAACCTAAGGAGGCTGTCTTAGTTACTTTGGGCTGCTTAACAGAATATCATAGGCTGGCTGGTTTATAAATAACAGAACTTTATTTTTCAGAGTTTGGAAGCTGGGAAGTCCAAGATTAAGGTGCTGGGAGATTTAGTGTCTGGTGAGAACCCGCTTCCTGGTTCATAGACAGCTGTCTTGCACTGTGTCCTCATAGGGTGGAAGAGGGGAGTGAACTCTCTAGAGTCTCTTTTGTAAAGGCACTAATTTTATTCATGGGGGTTCTACCTTCATGATCTAATAACCTCCCAAAGACCTTACCTGCTAATACTATGACATTGGGGTTAAATTTCAACATGTGAATTTTGAATTGGGAGAGGGCTCAAAAATTCAATCTATAGCAGAGGCCTTGGGGAAGGAGATTAGTCCCCAGCAGCCCTCTCTGGATAGGGTTGGAAGACCTGCTTGTATTATTTTTATTAGGTATAAAAGGTAAGCCCCCGAAGACAAAGACTACATTTTATTTCTCTGAAAAGAAATTTCCTTTCTTGTGATCTTTATTTTAGCCACATGATTCCCAACCAAGCTGCGAGTAGTATATGTGTTTTGAATTTAAGAAGCTAATAATAATCATGCAAAACAGTATAGGTGTATAGTGTAGGCCCAATGATTTTCAAATGCAAATCTATATTTGTCTTGAGCCATTAACAGTTTTTACATTTTATTGATGGCCTTTGTTCTTTTTCTGAGGTCTCGAATTTCCCCCAGTTTAGTCCAAATAGTGTAGTATTTGTTACAGAGGAAATAGCAAAGAGATAGAATAGGTTATAGTTAACTTTTAGCATGCAAATGCGATTTTCAAGTAAGTTTTGAGATCCATTGAGCAACTGTTTTTTAAACATTCATTTATCACTTGTTATAAAAAATCTAATAATCAAAAATGAAAGACCCATATACATAAAATTGTTACAGTTTTACATTCTCATCAATAAGTCTTATTGACCTATGAGGGGAAGGCTAGGGAAAATTTTTTCAAAGCAAAACATAAGAAGATCTGTGGAAGAGAAAGGTGAGAGAAGTATGGGTGTTGGTCAGGCATGTGCCCTAATTTCGTCCTGTGGATTTTTCTTTTTGGACTTTGGAGATTTTGACTTCCTAAGATTACATTTCCCAATTTACTCTTGATTTTAGTATATGGCATAGTTGGATATAGAAGTAGCTGAGTCTAGCTTAGAAATATACCAGGGCAGCGAGGGCTACAAAGTGGACCATCTGAGTCAAGACTAATAAGGTCCAGTTTATTTATTTTAATTGTTTAAATCTTTATGGAGGTAAATTTGATATCGAAAACTACATGTATTTAATGTAAACAATTTGATAAGTATGGATATATGCACATCTCTGTGAGACCATCACCAACAATCAGAGTAATAGGCATAACTGTCACCTCCAAAAGTTTTCTTGTGTCCCTTTGTGCTTTTTGTTTGTTTTTGTGGTGAAAACAATGAGATCTACCCTCTTAACAAATTTTCAAGGGCACAGTACTGTATTGTTAACCATTAGAGGCACTATGTTGTACAGCATGTCTCTAGAACTTACTTAATTGCATAACTGAAGCTTTATACCTCATTTCCCCCACCCCCTGGCAACCACTAGTATATTTTCTGCTTCAGTGAATTTGACCATTTTAAGTACTGTATGAGAAAAATTTCATTTTCTACCTGTGTGTCTCTTTTACTACTCACATAGAAAGCTTCACTTCTGACACATCTAGGCACCAAATATATGCGAATTTCCCTCCACCAAGCTATTCTCTGTGATATCAGATAGGTATCCTACAATTTAACTCAATTCCGACATTAGGTAGAGAGCACCAGATCCCAGAGGTTAAGGGCAAGGAGTAAGACCTCAGGTTACCCACAACTTCTGTCTGACTTATCTACAAATTAGAGGTTCCCATAATCCCTTTGGATTCAACTAATTCACTAGAGGAGCTCGCAGAACTCAAGGAAACATTAACCTGCATTTATTAGTTTATTTAAAGATATGGTAAAGGCTACAGATGAACAGGCACATGAAGAGATAAATGACGTGAAGTCTGGGAGGGTCCTGAGTGCAGAAGCTTTTGTCCCGATGGAGTTGGGGCACACCATCCTCCTGGAAACTCTCTGAACCTATACCTTTGGGAATTTTATGGGATTTCATTACACAGACATTATCTTTAATCAACTCCATTTTCAGCCCTCTGTCTTCTCAAGAGAATGTGGGCATGGGAGTGAAAATTTTAAGCTTTAACCATGGTTATTCTTTCTGGCGACCAACCCTCATCCAGGAGCCCACCTAGAATTTACTCACTAGAATAAAAGACACTCCTGTTACCTAGGAAATTGCAAGGGTTTCAGGAATTTGGTGCCAGGAACTAGGGGATGAAACTGTTGTGGTGGTTTAAATTTGAGACCTATGAAGCCAACTGAGATTAATTATGAGCCTTTATTAACCGCCAGGGACTGACTCTCCCCACAAGAGAATCGGCTCCGAGCCTCTAGAAGAAATAGCTTAAAAAGCCTCCAAACCCCCTCTAGCAAGCAAGCAGGTTTACCGCAGCAGAGGCTGGCCATTAACATATCTTAACACAGGATAAGGACACCCTTAACATTAGCATATCTTTGCACAGAATATCTCCTAGAACTACACCCTGTTTAACATTAAACAATGGAAGAAGTTGGTCATTTGAAAATTTTCTACCCCTAACAATTCGTGAGTTAAATATTTGCTATCTTGCTACACTGATTAATGAGTTAAAAGTAAATCTAAAAAGAAAACCATGTAAAAATTTTATTGCATTTCAAACTGTTGTCTAATTGGAAAATATTTACATTATCCAAACATGCATCTATATTTACATCCACTGATCCTGAAAGAATTAATTATATTAAGTAAAAAGCACTTTCTCTTAACATTTGGTAGAGATGTAAATTGGATGTTCTCTAAACATTAAAATAATATACTCTATAGGCTGACTTAATATACACATAAAAATTTGTCTCAAAAATTCAACTATATCTTTAAAAACTATATTATAAGAAACTTGCTTCCTTTTATGCAATTGATAGCATCACAGAAAAAGGCAAATCACTACATATTTGCCTGTTAACACTGAAGTCACATATCATTTTCCACACTTAAAATTCCTGCATATTAGACATATTATTACTTTATGCCCAAGATGTGAATTTCTCAGGGAAAAAATCAATAAATTATAAAGAAGGAAATATTCTCAACTAAGGAGGAGGGGAGCAATTTTTGTTTCCGCTCTTTATATGTAAATATTCACTTCTTTGCTTCTGCAGAGTAGCATGCAGCATCATTTCTCTATTTCTCACTGCCCTCCTCTATACTTCTGCTTCCATGCATATGTTTGACTGAAAGGAGCCTCTCTGGGCGCATTTAGGAATGCATGGAACAAACTAAGCCTCATTATGAGGGTCGCCATTTCAGAGATGGAGCCCTTGCCAGGCCGGTTTCTGTAGCTGCTGCTAAAGGATAGAAAGCTGCTGGGAACCTGTGCAAAGGCTCAGGGCGGCTGCCCTATCAGGCGACCAGCCTGGTGCTCCCTCCCTTGCTGCGGCTGCAGCCCCCAACCACCATAGATTGTAATTCAATAGAATTCAAATCTTTAGTTGCCTACAGCAGCCAGGCAGCAGGCCCAGAAGGCCTTTTCAAATCAGGGTTTTTACAGTTTTTTTAATCCATGGGAGATGCCAGCATTTCTCTGCCTCACAAAGACAAGCAAAACTGTACAAACATAGAAGCTGGTAAAGATACAAAGTCTTGAAGAGGAAATTGAGCCAGATTCTGTTGTGGATCAAAAAAAAAAAAAAAAAAAAAACAAATCCGTATGTATTGTTCGCTGTGCTAATCGGCTGTCTATTTTCAATTCTCAGAGACAAATTCAGGTGGAAATAACACAATAAATAAATGATGGGAGAATATATATGCAGACACATACCATTTTGTACAACAAGCGTGTAGCCAGGACGCTGCTGATTGTATAACTCTTATTCAACTGTGAGAATATGATTAAAGATAAAGATACTTTTCTCTTCCTGTTGTATTAAGTTGGACACTAGAGTGATGGTTACAATGATTTAACTTTGCCAGCGTTTCCAGGTTCAGCTTAGCACTAAGTCTACTCAAGGTTGTTTAGGAGCAGTACCTATGGCTTAGCTTTGGAAGAAGAGCAGTGCTGCTTGGTGGTTATACCAGCAGAGCACTTATAATGAGGATGAAATGAGTGTACATATGCAAAGAGCATAAAGCAGTGTCTGTCACATAGGTGCTGTTCAAAGTATAGTCTGTGGATCAGCAGCATCAGCTTATTAGAAATGCAGAATCCCAGGCCCTGTTCCTAAGCTACAGCATCAGAATCTGAATTTCAACAAAATTCCTATTCACATTAACCATTCGAGAAGTACTGCTATGTAAATGTTGGTTTTGGTATTTCAGGCTGGCTTTAACTAGCCTAAATGGTTAAGGCGAGCTGGACATCCTTGCTGATTTTTGCCTTTCCATTCCAGGCTTTGAGCCCCCAGAAGAGACTTTGTCCTCTCTGACACTGGACTCTGCTTGTTCTGACTTCTTGGTGGCCTGTTGACTGTGCCCTTTGAGACTATGTCCTATATCATCCTCAACCTACATCCTGACCTTGAATGTTTACTTTGTATCCCAATCTTGATGTTTCTGACTTTAGCAGCTTATTTAACACCAAGTCTCCATTAGCTCCTTTGCTTGTCAGCTTTATTGGATGATTTAAATTATATTTTATATCCTGGTGCCTTTGTACTTCAGCTGGAAGATTCTATGCCCAATTGCCCCCTGAACAAAACAAAAAAATGTTAGGAACATATCATGAGGAATAAAAAAGGTTGGGATTATTTAACACTTCCCTCCTAGGCTCCACACTGTACAGCAACATTTGGTTTTTATAGTTGGCTCCAAGAGGCAATTTTCTAACAGAGATTTTATAGCAGAGAAGAGAGCTCGGCCTTTAAAGAATGCAAAGGTCAACAAAGCAAAATTTGCTCTATTTATGATATGGGCGTAACATTTCAACCTCTTAGCAGCCAATATTCTTTTGGCTTTAGGAAGAAGTTCATCGCCACACCTGCTTGCTTTATTTCACATCAAATGGTTTTTAGTAAAGAGGTTTGGAAACAGAGACCTTCCATAGGCATTCATGCCAAGCTTATCACAATTCCATGATGCTTGGCCGATAATGCAGTGAGAATGGATGACGCCAGGATGCCAGGGCCCTTGGTGTGTGGTGAATTGAGGGAATATAATTGTATGTGAAATGGACAGAAGAAATGTTTCAAGGGCACACTGGTACCTAACTTAAAGTAGCAGAGCAGCTTTGTGGAGAGGAAAGAATTCACAGCAATAAGCTTTGTATCCGGTCATGGATCAAATTAGAAAAGAGAAGAAGTTAGTTATTTGTAGACTGTGAGATTAATGTGACCCATAAACCATTTCAATTGTGAATGTTTGAGCTGCTTGGAAGGACTGCTCAACCATCCATAATTATTGATTGCCTCCTCTGTGTATGGCAGTAGAAAGCAGCCAAAGGATGGAAAGGAGAAATATAGTACTTAGCTCCTTTCTCCTAAAGAACTTATAGTCACATGTCACATGTGAGAACTACATATATGTTGGGGGAGGTTATCAAGAGAACCTGACTTTTGGTTTGATCCATGAATTGGACCCTGGCAATTGGAAGCTCCTCCCTCTCCTGTGCTTTGGGATGTGCATTCCACTTGCTTTCCTTGCTTCTGGAAGCTGCTCCAAGGATGTAGCCTTGAGTTAGAAATGCAGTGTTGAGTCTATCTAGACTGGGCATGTGACTGAACCCAGTTAAGGTCTCTAAATAAACTTTTAAGATTTGGTAGGTTGGTGCAGCCACCCAGGACAAACCTCATAAGTTCTCTTGCTTACTAAACCTGACATCTACCAATCTGGAGTGGTCTGCATTTTTTTTTTTTTTTTGGTCTATTCCTGTTCTCTTCATTTGGGGGCTAGTTTTAGATTGTATCTGGGAAGTTCCAGCCAGAGTTGCGACCTAGCAATATATGTATATGAAATGGAAATAAACTTTTGCAGGGAGTACGTTGAAGGTTCCAAATGAGTAAAAGAGGAAAGGTTGCTTCTGTCTAGCCTAGGGGTGTTGGGACAGTTTTAAGGAGAAGGTGAGGTTGGAGCTATAACTTTGGAGGATCAATTTATATTTGTTGTGTGTTGCACTCACAATCAATTGTGCAAACACAGAAGCTTGTGACCCAAGTGAAGCCTGGATGGAAAAATAAGATGGATTTTAGGGCTCCAATAAATAACCGTTTTTTGCCCTCCTGAGTTTAAATATTGAAAGGAAAAACCTAGGAGTGAGACACTTGGGGAGAATATCCATTTTAATACTGATAGAAGCTCATTTGGAGGATATGAGTGATGTGTGGCTGCATTCATGTTAATACTTTACTACTTACATAGGCAGAATTACCTGATCATTACTGAAAGAGTTGGACAACCACAGGCCACAGTCCACAGAGACAGGGCCTTAGCGCATGTCATAGAGCAGATAAAATGCATCCTGTCTGCAGGCAGGCAGCTAGGAAAGAGAACTAGAGGTTCTGTACCACACTGGCTTATCACTTTCTCTAAAGTTCACCAATTAGAAAAGTAATTTCTCCTCCCTTAGAAATATTTATCTTCCCCAACCACCTGACAGATATTATTTCCTAAAGTTTATTCTATTTTTAATGGACACTGTAAGTTGATTCTGTGCAACCAACCAAATAAACACCACCATCATTTAAGTCTGTATATTTTTGTGATGTCAATACATATACATATTAAATGTATATATAGTTTTGTTAAACTAGTTTTTCTTTGATATAGTATTAAAACTTTAAAAATAAAGTTTTAGATTAAAGATTGGATTATTTAAAAATTGTGATCTCTTTTCCTGGCCAGTAAATATACTACATCCTCACACTTCATTGTGGTTAGTGTCCAGAGGATCTTGATATATGGACCATTGCTGGAGAACTTCTGTTCCATCAACCTGATTAAAGAGACTGAATGCTAAGAGAAAACTTAGGAAAAACAAGAATACTGTGGTGTTTAGATTGTTATGTGGAAGGCAGATGAGATTTACTTTGCCCTCATTGTGTCTAAGAGCAAAGATTAGAAGTCATGGAAATATTTTATATACACGTAAGAGAAATTTTTCCAACAGTGTGAATATTGAAGAGGGCTGTCTTGGGAGATTGTGCTTTTCCTGTCTCTAGAAATTTACAAATCAAATGATAGGGACATTTTCTGAGGTTATTTTAAATAGCACACATCTGGTTAACTATATCAGAAGGTTCTAAAATCCTGTCCTAAAGCTAGTGGCAAACAGGCTGTGTTAGATTAACCCAGGGAGTATGTAAAATATAAAGATTTCTGGATAGATACTCTGATTCAATGAGCTTTGAGAGAGCCACGTAATATAGTTCAGAGCTTCTGAATAGGTAAGGTGCCATGAATGGGCTCGTGTTGGAGGTCCTAAGACCATCTTCAGGCTCATGATTTACTATAAGAACTCAAAGGAGTCAGGAAAGCTGTTATATTCATGGTTATGGTCCACTGTGAAAGGATACAGGTTCACACTGGCAAATATAAAAAGGCACATAGGGTAAAGTCCAGGAGAAACTAGGTGCAAGTGTCCAGGTGTCTTCTCTGAGTAGAACTGCTTAGATGGGATGCATTTAATTTTCCCAGCAATGGTGGTTGACAACATGTGCAGGGAATTACCAACCAGGTAGGCTCACCCATGCTTTGTTGTCCAGAATTTTTATTGATGTCAGTATAGCATTCAGCACCTGAGTAACTGACTTTAGCTATTCAGTCTCTAGCCCCTGAGATCAAACTGATTTTATTTTATTTTTCGGTGGCTGCTGAAGTCCGGGGCCTCAAGCATACAGAAACATTCTCATCAGGTAGACTATTCTAAGCACTCAGAGATTATCACCCAGTAATCAGTCAAGGACAAGTCTTTTCTTGGAAAGCCCAGGATTTGAACAACCTAGTCCTGAAGAATTAATCTTTTACTGTATAGGGCTGCAGATATGGCTTGAGATATTGATCCCTTCAGTGTTCAGGAGGCCGGTGCCCCTAGTTCAAGTAACCTAGCCTTTTATGGGATTCTCAGGGTCCGATGCAAATGGGATAGGAAAGAGTTGGGAAGCACTGATAGATACAGAAATCTCCAGGTGATTATGAGAACAAGTAAGGCTTAGGATATTTAGGACTAGATGATTACAGATTTCAAATCATCATTTCTCTATGATTCTTGGAGCTAAATTTCCTTGCAGATGCCTAAGTATTTTCTTTCTCTGGATACTTATTTGATAAAGTTTAGTTTATGGCTAAAGATACTGGCTTTTGGAGAAATATTTCCAACAAATGGGTAGTGACTCCTTGAGGATGAGAAGTACATGTGAGAAAAAGGTATCCCAGCTGCATTTCCAGAGGAGGAGGTGCTGAAAAAGCCCTGTTTAGCTGGTACTTATGTTAAAACGGTGGGGCTTCGATAAATAGCTCAGAACAAAAAATTCATTGGAAACTGATATAATGAAGGATGTGTAACAAACTGCTGAACAATGCATTTTCAATTTAGAAAAACTTCTGTTTTGTGGGAACTCCAGCACATTACGTGTTTCTCTAGGTTCCAGTTACCTTATTAGCTAAATGGAATTAAACAAAGCTATCTCTACATGATTATAGTGCTAAATATAAGGAATATTTTTGAGAAATTTGCAAATGTAAATTTTAGAATAATTACCAGATTAAAATTTTGCAGTCCCTAAAGCTAATTTATAGCAGCTATCTGCTCACAAAAGTTAATTATGTTCTAGAAATGAATTAATTTGCATTTTGGTGTCAACTTTCTTCTATGTAATTTGCTACTAGCATATACACTATATGACTCTTATTTTTTCCCTACACATTATTGTTTTCTGTCTTGGTTTCCAAGATATCTCTCTTTCCTGGGTTTCCTTCATTTTCTCTGATATTTTCTTGTTTTCCCTTTCTAGAAGTTCTCCTTTTGCCCACCTTTTGAATATGTGCCCCAACTATATTTATAGGGTTCTACTCTTAATGCCTTATCTTTTCCTTTTATATGCATTTCTTCAGAAATATAATTAAATAAATGTTTATTGAGTGCCTACTATATGGTGACAGTGTACAAGGAACTGGGGGACAAAAGGTAAAAGGCAAAAGACCCTGGCTTCAAAAGACTTTAGCTTTTCACAAATTTGACAATTACTTGTATTTAGTTCCTCGTCTCTGTAGTCCCAACCCCAAATCGTACACTGATCATCTCTGCTTGGAAGTCCTTTAGGCACTGCATACCCAATGCAGAAAAATGCTGAACTCATTATCTTTCCCTGTAAACCTACTCTTTGTGTTTCAGTTCTCTATTAAATGGCATTATCCCAAGCTTCCACATTAGTGAGTTTGTCTTCCTCTCTGTACCTACTCAGTTGCCATTTCCTTTTTATTCTGCCTCTGATATGTTTCTCAGGTCCATTTCCTTCTCTCCATTTCCACTGTCTTAGTAAAGGCCTTCACTGGCTCTCACCTAAACAGGTATAGGAGCCTCTTAATTGTGTCCTTGCTTTCAGGCTGTCACATGACTGCAGAGTTGTCTTTCTACTCACACTTTTCTGCATTTGTTCTCTTGCTTACTTTCAATATAGCCCATAGTCTTTCCATATGTGGTCCTGACTACCCTTGTCCCCCACCATTTTCACTCTGCCCTAGCAGCAACAGACTAGACAGAATTTCTCATCCACTTGCATGTCTTGCCCTGTTATGGTGCCTCTGTTGACCCCTGAGATGGAGATTTTTTTTCTCCATCTTTGACCATCAACCTTGAAGGCTTAGATTCTTTTTCTGTGAAGATCCTTTATCTGTGGAGCAATCTCCACATTTCCCAGGGAGCGGTCTCCATATGTATCAATTCTTTGTTCATATTTCCCTTACATCACTTTTCACTTTTTTTTTTTAATTCCCAGAAACCTATTCAATATCTGGCACAGAACAGATGACCAGTTCTTATTTTTATTTTATTTTATTTTATTTTTGGTGGCTGCTAAATAAGCAAAATGAAATTTATCACACTTACATCTAAGCCTCTATTTCTATATGACCCTTAACTTATTTTAGCCTTAGCAAAAGACTGGATTGTTAACTGTTGATATATTTAATTGATATAAATGCAAATATGTAAGCTTTGACTTGCCGAGTTTACATTTAGCTAGGCATTCCATCTTAGTTGAAAAAGAGAATTCATTTTTTTCATATTTCTAAGCTTTTCTTTCTGAAGATATATTCTGATAGAGGAGTTGCACCTAAAAAACTAAGAGTACAGTTGGCTCACATATTTTCAGCAGCTGAATTAAAGGAACTTAAAGTATTTTGAGATTTTGCAAAGCATAATTGCTTTAGAGTCTATGCCTACATTGTTCTTAATATTTATACTGTAAGGAAGAAAATACTGAATATAACCTATTATCACCATTTTTCATGGTAGGATTATTGAATCCAGTTATTATATGAAGCTTTGGGTTTTCCTTTTAAGTTCTAGGTATTCGAGGGTGAAACATGCCTAAGTTTATTATTGATGTGGTCTGCTCTAGGAGTACATTCCTAGTAATCTGATTGTCTCCACAGGCTGGATTTTGCAGATACACTGCAACTCATTTACAGCTCAAAATGACATGAGGGCTGGAGGACATTACAAATTTAGTAATGCTATTGGTGTGTTAGGTTATATGGGGGTATTTTCCAGATTCTTCTTGGACTTAATAATTATTTCCAAGAGATTTTTCTTTTGTGTTGTGTAACCTAAGATTGTTAAGAAGCAGAGCAAAAGAAGATTTAGAATTCTCTTTGATTACACATTTAAATATAAAATCCCTCAGTATACAGTAAAAATGGCAATAAAAATTGGGGAAGTTATTAAACTGACTCCAAACATTAACTGTTTTTAGTGGTTTGGGTGGTGTAGGGGGATCTATCAAAGATGGTACTATTACAAAACAAATATTTTAAATATCTTTTTCTCTTACCAAGTATATACAATATTATGACACTTTAGCTATTACTCATTAATAATTGCATAATTTGTGAGACAAATCAAACTGAAATCTGTAGTGATCAGGGAAATGATCTACCCTTCAATAGCTTCAACTCTTTGTAGTTGCCTAGGTGGTTTTAATCTCCTTTTGTCCTTACTGATTTAGTCCCATCTGCTGGAGTCTTCATAACTCCTGCTCAGTCATTAAGGCTGGCAGCAAGTGTTCCTGACTCCAGGATGTTTCTGTTACCCTCAGGCTAGGTTAGGTAACTGCATATTGCGTATCTTTATCACGGTATTTTTTCTATCCCATGTTTATAACTATCTGTGCATATGTCAGTTTCCACCATTAGATTATGAGCTCTTTGAGATCAAAGGCTGTTCTGTACTCATCTCTGCCTAACACTGTATCTTCATTGTAGTAGTAAATACTGTATGAATGTTTGTATAATGAATAAATGAAGCCAACTTTCAGGGACTAGAATTTTCATTGCTGTACAGAAACATTGAAAGCTCTTATTTTGAAAAACTAGATTAAATATAATATCACCTAAGTTTCACGAACAGATATGAATCATTGCATTAAACTATTGTATTTAATATATTTCTAAAATAAAAACAATATCTCTTGTCCCGTAGTTATTTAAAGCGTATATTTTTTAAACAGGAAGTAGATGTTTTTAAAAGGGTAGAGAAAGTCATAAGTATAAATTGCTTCCCAATATAATCTCTTGAGTTCATATTTAATAAAGATAAGTTACTCAATCAACAATCCATGTGTGAGAGTATTTGTACATAAATCACTTAGTTTGGCTTGGATCTAACATTAATGGGACATAATTGATCTTTAATGTTTTTATGAAGAATCACAGACTGTGAAATTAAAGGTGATTGTATTGTCTAACTTTGCCTTTCCATCAAGGAGGCACCTGTTTTCATGGTAGTGGAAATGTTGTTTTATATGTATTATTGACCAGTTCATCAATTAACTCTGTCTCACAATAATTAATACCATTTTACTTTCTACTTTATATCAGGAAAACTTGCCAGAGTTTCCTAACCTGATACATTGTGAACTATGTTTTATTTCTACCCCCCAAAAATGTTTACGGCAGGCATTAAAACCTATTTATTTTGTTTTCTAGTTCATAATTTGATAAACCTGCTTGTCATCTAAACTTTTCTTTGCACAGTGTTGTTATGTGTGATAAATTGGAATGTCCACTGAGCCAAATTTATTTACTTTTCTCAATCTATAACAAACTGTCCCTTTAAATTTTACTTTCTTTTTTTTCTCTTTGTTTTATTATTTTTTAGGACACTATTTTTCATCAACCTTACTTCCATTTTCTATTTAAAAGTCTGTGGAAGATCAGCTTAAGACCTCCTCGGTTGTTCCTACCCATTCAGTGGTCTGGGCAGTGAGAACTGTGGACCAGCCTTCAGTGGGGAACTGCTGGATAGACACAGAGGGCACCTGTACCTTCAGATCAGTCTGCGATCTCGGGTTGAAGAGTCTTAAATTTGGGAGCTAGAGTAGCCCATTCACACTGAAGTTCCTCCTTGGGTACAGCCTTTTCAGCAGTGGCCTGCTCTTCCTCTTCAGCCTCTTCCCTGTAGAAGTAGAGATCAGGCTTGACCTCTCATGGTTAGAGGAGATGGTGCCACGGATGTACAGAACTTCCCAGGCCAGCATTCACTATCTCAGACCCACCAAGTGAGTTCCCTTGTGTTGTACAGGATGGCAATGCTCACATAGCTTAGAAGAGGGTCTTTGTTACATAAAGAAATGGTAGGTAGGTTAACAGAAGACACCTCTGTGAGAAGCTGGTGATCATCCCTCGGATCAGAAACCACTGAAAGGTATGGCTCTCAGAAAGCTGCCAGGAACTGGGTATTGAAGGTCCCAGGAGTGAAGCAGCCAGCAATCGGAGTGGCTTCAAATTTCAGCACAGCTCAATGGCCAGTGTTCTTGGAGGGTATAATATTGACATCAGCCAGGTTTTCAATGCAACAGTGGTATAAGCTGGCAGCAGAAGCTTCTCCTAGATTCTCTTCAGATTTATGATATAGATGCCATCACTTTTCCTTTTGCATGGGGAAGTCAACGTGGGTGCCACCTAAGTGGGTTCCTGCTGCAAAGGATTTAAGGACACCCTACTCCTTCATTTGTAGGACATCAAGGGCTTTAGACATTATGAAAGTTCTTTAAGGACCAAAAACTAATTTTGTTACTGCCCTGTTAAAAACCTTTCAGTGGTCTGTGTCTACTTCTCCAGACTCAATTTTTATCCTCCTTTACCTTGCACATTATACAATTTACAGTTACATTGAACTTCTCTTGGTTCTTCAAGTAGAATATGCTTCCTCCTTAACTCTAGAGTTTTACAAATTTGTTCCTTTGTACCAAACACTTTCCCCCTTCCTTATTTGCCGTTGATTTCAATTATTCTTTCACTTAAGTCTCAGTGAAACTATCTTTTCCTTAGGGAGATCTTAACAGGAATCTAAACAGGTTAGGTCCCTCTCTTTCCTGGTCCTGTGTACTTTGTACTTGCCTATCATTATATTTGTCCCAAGGGTTGTTATTTTATATTTCTTCCCTGATAGGTTGTCATCTCTCTTATGTTTTGTTTGTCATTTGATCACTAATATCTAGTGCATAGAATAGTAGATTTCCAATAAATATTTCCTAAATGAGTGAGTGAATTAGTGCTGAAAGTTTTAAAGAATGATAGCGTAGCTGCTTTGGAAAACAGTCTGGCAGTTTAACTCAAAAGGTTAAACTAAGAGTTGCCATATAACCCAGCAATTGCACTACTCTGCGTGTACCCAAGAGAAATGAAAACACAACCCACACAAAAACTTGTATGTAAAACTTATAGCAGCATATTATTATTATAGTAGCCAAAAAGTGGAAATAACTTAAATCTCTATCAACTGGTGAAATAAAACATGTTATATCTATACAATAGAATATTATTTGGCGATAGTAAGAAATAAGGTAACGATGGATGCTGCAATGTGGATGAACCTCAAAAACATGCTCAGTGAAAGAAGCCAGTCAGAAAAGGTCACAAATTATATGATTTGTGTGAAATGTCTAGCAGAGACAGAATTATATATAATAAAAAAGGTAAATTAGTGATTGCCTAGAATTCAAGAAGTTGGGAAGAAATGGGGATTGACTACTAATGATTGTGGGGGTTTCATATGTCTAATCTGTATGTCCTCTTTGGAGCAGTGTCTGTTCAGGTCTTCTACCTATTTTTAAATAGGTTTGTTTTTTTTTTGGTGTTGAACTGTATGAATTTTTAATAAATTTTGGATATTAATCCCTTATCAGATATATCATTGGCGAATATCTTCTTTCATTCAGTAGGCTGTCTTTTCATTTTGTTCACAGTTTCTTTTGCTGTGCTAAAACTTTTTAGTTTGAAGTAGACCCATTTGTTTATTCTTTCATTTCCTTTGCCTGAGAAGATAAGTCAGAAAAAATATTGCTAAGAGCAATGTCAGAGAGTTTACTGCCTATGTTTTCTTCTAGCAATTATATGATTTCAGGTCTTACATTTAAGTCGTTAATCTATTTTGAGTTTATTCTTGTATATGGTATAAGAAGGTGGTCCAGTTTAATTTTTTACATCTATCTGTTCAGTTTTCCCAATGCTATTTATTGAATAGACTGTCTTTACCTCATTGTATATTTTTGCCTTCTTTGTCATATTAATTGACCATGTAGGCGTGGGTTTATTTCTGGGTTCTCTATTATATTCCATTGGTCTATATGTTTTATGCCAGTACCATGCTGTTTTGATTACTACATCCTTGTAGTATAGTTTAGTTTTAGGTAGTGTGTTACCTCCAACTTCGCTCTTCTTTCTCGAGATTGCTAGCATTATATGGGTCTTTTGTGGTTCCATATAAATTAGAATTATTTGTTCTAGTTCTGTGAAAAATGTCATTGGTATTTTATTAGGGACTGCATTGAATCTTTAGAGTACTTTGTGTAGTATGGACATTTTAACTACGTTAATTCTTTCTATCCATGAACATGGTACATGCTTCCATTTATTTGTGTCTTCTTTAGTTTCTTTCTTCAGTGCCTTTTAGTTTTCTGAGTATAGGTCTTTTACTTCTTTTGTTGAATTTATTCCTAGGTATTTTATTTTATTTTTTGATGCAATTGTAAATGGGATTGTTTTCTTTATTTCTCTTTCTGATAGTTCATTATTGTTGTATAAAGATGAAACTGATTTCCAAATATTAATTTCGTATCCTGCTAGTTTACCGAATTCATTTATCAGTTGTAAAAGTTTTTTAGTGTAATCTTTAGGGTTTTCTACATATTATATCATCTCATCTGCAAATAAGGACAGTTTTACTTCTTCCTTTCCAATTCGAATGCCTTGTATTTCTTTTCCTTACCTGATTACTGTGGCTGGCACTTCCAATACTATGTTGAATAAAAATAGTGAAAGTGAATATCTTTGTCTGTTCCTGATCGTAAGGAGAATGTTTTTAGCTTTTCCCTATTTAGTATGATGTTAGCTTTGGGTTAATCATATATGATTTTTATTACATTGAGGTATGTTTTCTCTATTCTCACTTTGTTGAGAGTTTTTATCACAAATTGATGCTGAATTTTGTCAAATGCTTTTTCTTCATCTATTGATATGATCGTAGGATTTTTATCTTTCATTTTGCTTTTGTGTTGTATCATGTTAATTGATTTGTGGTTGTTGAACCAACCTTGCATCCCAGGAATAATACCACTTGATTGTGGTATATGATATTTTTAATGATCACTGAATTTGGTTTGTTAATACTTTGCTGAAGAGTTTTGCATCTATATTCATCAGGGATATTGGCATATAATTTTCTTTTTTGTAATGTCTTTGTCTGGCTTTGGAGTCAGGGTGATGGTGGCCTCATAAAATGAGCTTGGGTTCTTTACCTCCTTTTGAATTTTTTGGAATAATTTGAGAAGGATAAGTGGTAATTATTCTTTGAATGTAAAGCCATCCAGTTTAGGACCTTTGTTTTTGGGGCGTTTTTTTTTTTTTTTTGATTACTGATGCAATTTCGATTGTAGGAATCAGTCTGTTCAGATTTTCTGTTCTTGATTCAGTCTTGGAGGATTGTATGTTACTAGGAATTTATCTGTTTCTTCCAAGTTGTCCAATTTGTTGGCATGTAATTGTTTTTAGTATTTTCTTATAATACTTTGTATTTCTGTGGTGTCACTTGTCACTTTTTCCCTTTCATTTCTGATTTTATTTACTTGGGTCTTCTCTTTTTCTTGATGAGTCTGGTTAACAGCTTATCAATTTTATTTATCTTTTCATAGAACCAGCTCTTGGTTTCATTTAGCTTTTGTATTGTTTTTCTAGACTCTATTTAGTTTATTTCCACTCCAATCTTTATTAGAGCCTTCTTTCTACTCATTTTGGACTTTATTTTCTGTTCTTTCTCTAGTTCTTTTCAGTGTAAGGTTAGATTATTTATTTGAGATTTTCTTTGTTTTTTAAAGTAGGCCTGAATTGCTATGAATTTCCCTCTTTGGACTGCTTTCACTGTGCCTTAAAGATTTGGGGTTGTTGTTTTTATTTTCATTTGTCTCAATGTATCTTTTGAATTATTCCTTGTTAATCCAATTATTATTTAGTAGCATGCTATTTAGCCTCCCTGTGTTTGTGTACTTTTATGGGGGTTTCTTTTCGAGGTGATAAAAATGTTGTTCAATTGATTATAGTGATGGTTGCACAGTACTTTGAATATCTTAAACACCATTGAATTCTATGTTTTAAATTTGTGAATTGTACTGTATGTACATTATGTGTCAATAAAACTAATTCTAAAAAAGAATTCTGGAAAACTCACTAATGTATCATTGCACTTTTAGAGCTGATGGCAATTATGTCTAATCTAGACGAATAAGAACATTGAGCTTAAGAAATATTAGTTGCATGAGTAAACGGCTATTGTTCTCTCTTGACTGAAATGTTTAGCCAGCTGGTTCACCTCACAACTCATGTAAGTGCTTTTCCTTGAGATAGCCATTGTACTTCAGTATAGAAAAAAGGAGCTTTATGTATATTTTGTCACATCAGATTAATAAAGAAGTGAACTTAAGGATTGAGAGTTAATAAAATTAGTACTTTTTACTAATTCCTCAAGGACACCTCTAATTGAAATAGCCCCTCCACCCCCAACACACACACACACACACACACACACACACACACACACACACACTGCTACATACAGAAGAATGCAATGACTTATTCAGGCTGAGGTGTAAGTAGTTTTGCTCACTAGCTCACTTTTGCTTTTGCATTGTAAATACAATATCAACCCAATAAATAAAGGCAAATAGCTGCTGCTTATTATCATGAAAATAGTTTTTACCTGATGTTTCCCCTGAAAGAATTTTGAGTACTCATAGTGGGTAGATTACAGTACCCACTAGTATAGACCAATAGCGTAGACCACACTTTGAGAACTGCTGTCCTAAGCAATAGAAAATCACCAAAGCCTTAACAACAAGGATCCGAAATGTTTTACAGATCTCCCTAGTACTAGGTTTTGCCCCAGTGGACCTTTCTTTTCAGGTTGACGATTATCTCAATCAAGTTGTAAATTTTTTGGTCAAATACCTTTTTAATGTAGTACACTTCTAATTGAGGGGACAGCATTGCTAACTGTTAGTAATTAGCTTTTCCTTGCTTTTCGTTGTCAGAGGATGCATAACAGCAATCACTTCAACTTTATTTTATCTCAGATTTTATTTTTTTCCCCCTCTTTTTTGCTTTATTTTCTAGAATAGCAAGGCAGCCAAGGAGGTAGTGAGGGAGTTAGAGAGAGAATTAGGGCCTTTTCATGGTTTAAAAAGTTCACAAAGATCTCTGAGTATCTTTTCTGGGGAGCTTTCTGGATGCTTTATGGTAATAGATTGGAGATGGAGTATTCTGACTGCTCTGTATCTGGGAACCAAGAGTCCAGCTCCCAAATTCTTGATTTGAGTTTAAAACATGATGTTCAGAGGTTAGTTATGGGCATAGTTAGTTTCAGCACATGAATAGTTCTCTCAGCAATGATAGAAAGAAACTGCTAAACCAGTCTGTAATTTGCACTTAGGTTTTCCGATTGAGCTGCCATAGTTTTTGACAACACTGAAGGATAATGTCAATGGCAGGTTAGAGTTTTGCATTGTGTTAACATTGTCTTTGTTTAGCTTTTCACAACACCTTTCTTTGGGAAACACTGAAATTTGTCTTTGTGTTGCAGAGTTCTCAGCAAGGCCAGGTGGCATTTTAAAAGCCTAATGAGAAAGATGACTTGGTTCCAAGAGCCAATGTCAAAAGACACAGTGCAGCTGCCCTGTCTCAGAGGTCTGGAATGAGTCTGACATTCTCAATTACTGCCCAGTGTTGCGTTGTCACTATTGCCTTCTTAGCATCCACCTTCAAGCAGTATTCATGCCTTCTCTTCATCTGTTCAAGTGGGTGCTTTGGCATGAAGGAGGCTGTGCTTTATCTCCCTAATGCATCCTGCTGTCCTTGGCACATTTGTTTGTTGTTAGTGGTGCCAGGGCTCAGCTGTTACATGACAGGCTATGATAGAGTGAATCAATTGTTGTTGGTTTTATTCTTGAAATACCCATCAGACTTTGTACTTCTCCTTTAAATAAGGCTGCTTCTTAATAGTTACTACTATTGAGAATAAGAGAAATATGACATAAGAAATTTATATCATTTTTTTCATTTGATCATTTTGGATGAATTGTAAGGAGAAAATAAGTCTTGATTTTTTTCACTGTGTTCATTTAGATGGGAACAAATTTCAGAATCCAGAAATCCCATTTTATGAAAATAAAGTATTGAGAGTATACTTATTTAGCCTTAGCTTTTAAAATGAGAGAGATAGAGATATCATTACTTTCAGCTTTCCTGTGTCCCAGAAGTTCAGGAGTCCTCAAAAGAGTACTTTTTTGGAATACAGGAGATTGTTTTCCACTTGAGTTCATTCAAAATTTCTTATGGATGGTGGATCTGAAATACCTTTGGGTCGTGGTTTAGGATTTGTGATCTAAACATTCTTGACCCTGCTTCCAATGAAACCACAAATTAATATTCCTAGAACTCATCACCACAGAACTATCCAACTGTCTAACATCCAGATAAAATTGAGTAATAAATTCAGAAAGTTGAATGTCCTCTGTTTTTGAACAATTGAGTTAAACATTTTATGCCTAATAATATTATTCAACTCTAAACCCACTCTAAGTTTAAACACTACCATAAGAAAACTCCAACTCCGTAAGGTTTTTAGAATGGTGTTTAATATATGGCTGACTCTAATATATGGTTTAAAAAAAGGGGGAGAACGAGATCATATTTATGTCCTATCTTTGTCTGTGGTTCATATTTTATGAGGAAGCATCTGCAGCACTGTGAGAACAGGGGTATATTGAAATCAGAAGCTTCTTGAGGTGAGTGTCTCTCTTTATCTGTACCGAGTCAAAATTAGCTATCAGCTGGTTTTACCAATTGTATGAACTTGAACAAAGTCACCTTCCCATGCTTTAGTTTCTTCAACTGTGAAATGGGGATAATAATAGTGTTTTCTCAAAGTTGTATAAGGATTAGATGAGTAAATATGATAAAGCGCTAAAATAGTACTTTACATAAAATAGACATGATATAATTGTTAGTTTTTGTTGTATAATAATTGTATAATTATAATTGAGATGATGCTAAGTGTCCAAGAAGAAAGAAAGGGAAGGAAGGAAGGAAGGAAGGAAGGAAGGAAGGAAGGAAGGAAGGAAGGAAGGAAGGAAGGAAGGGAGTGAGGGGGCGTAATGAAGAAGGAAGAAACAAAGAAAGAAAAGAGAGAAGAATCCGGAAAATAACGAAAAGTCATCTGTTAGTTAGGTCGCTGCCTGCTTTCTTCTTTCGCCCCCCCCTAAACTCCCACCTCCCTCCTCTTCCTCCCCGCCCTCAACTCTCCCTACCTGTAGGAGGAGGAGGAGGAGTTCTTTTCATAGGCAAGGAAGGGGAGGGGAGTGAAAGGCAAGAGTGAAAGGATCTTCTCCCTGATGAGGAAGGAGAGAGAGATTGGCGGGTCACAGTTGGGTATGTTTCCCGGCACTCCTCTCTGGAAATAAACTCTTTGAGTGGATGGAAAGTTTCTTAAAGAACATTGCATTGTTTGCACAGGTAGGCTTCACTTTGAACATGGGGCCTCACAGCTTTGCCATAGACTCTTGTGTCCCAATGAATGGATATTCTTAGCCTAGCCAGGCCTCAGCAGTGATTAGTGAAGACAGATGAGCCAAGACTGCAGGGCAAGAGGCTTCCTCCCTACCCTTGGTGCTATAGCACACACAAACTCTGTGCATTCTGGAAGGAGAGAAAATATAGTAAACTGAGTATTTGGAGTTGAATTTAGTTAATTAAAGATAATAAAGAAATCCAGTGTTTTCTGTATACATGCTCTGTGGACTGAGATTTATACCCACTACATTAATGGGTTCTCATAATGATATTAATAAATGTGTTTTTGGATATTTCATATATATCCTGGTTTTTGAAGTGTGTCTCTGATGGCGACCATTTAAAAATATCTGTCATCATCTTCCACTCTGCCTAGAATATCATTGTCTGCACACATAGAGTGTCTAGCAAACATTTATATACTATCCAGAGCCTCTAGAACTGTGGTTCTGGCACAGAGGTATACTATATCCCTTCACCAAATTACATGACACAACATTCTATCAAAGTATAACATTTTTGTCTTTGCTAGGACTGAATACTGTCACTCAGAGCTCTGTGAAATGTAGAATGAATGGGTTGCATGATACAGTTTAATTGATATAAAACAGGAATTAAAGAGCTTATTGGGACATATGAAATCTTTTGCACCATGAGATTATAAGAGGATAGGTCAGGACAGGAGACAGCTCTGTTCAAACAGCGCCCTGAAGAAGGCTATAAGGGAATAAATGGAGCTATGCTAGAGAAGCGTTACGGAAGCTGTGAGTCGTTAATGTTGTAATAGTGATTTTTGTTACTGTTTAATGACTGTGATGATGATGATGATTTTGGTATTTAATCTCTTCAAGTATGTTGCCAAAATTCTAGCATTCAAGAATGGCAAATTCTAAAAGCTTGAGAACTACTACTCTGGGACAATAATATCTTTAAAAACAGTGTGAGGCGCTTGAATGGTAGGGTCTTCTTGATTGTTTCAACATCATCCTGTTGGGCCCAAAAGAAATATATCAACTGGATTACCTAAATACCTCCTGCCTCTTGTCAAGGGATCAAACGGATGCTAAGCAGCAGTGACTATTGCAGTTGTTAGGCCAACTTGCCACATTTCCATAGGTTCCTTTAGTAAAGACACAACAAGCTCCAATGTATTTAGACAAGTAATGCCTGAGTTTAATATTTACATCAGTTTCCCTTGCCCCAAAGTCCCATGGTTGGTGCAGATGCTTGCCCAGGAAGATACTGTACACACAGGGATATGTGTTTCTGCTGAGGAACCCTGCTTAGGAAGCCCCTAAGCTTAAAAGGGGCTGTTGGCAAACCTGCCCTATATTTGCCTCAAGGAAGATATTTATATTACCTTGGAACACAATCTTCTTTGAGGAAAATGAGAGACTTTATTACCCTGAAATGGGTAAATAAATATGCTCTTCGACCAGGAGAGTGACACTCTCGCTAGCTTCCATGGCTGTCTGTTATGCAAACTTCCCTCAAATATAACTGTTATTATACAATCATCTATGTGTAATGCACTGGGTTAAGCAAGGTGGGAGAAGCAAAAGAGACCATCAGATCTGGATTTGAGTTTGAGGTATGTTACTTTACTAGTTGGGTCATCTTGAGAGAGTTATTTAACACCTCTATAAAATGAGGAATAATATTTTTCTCCTTTTAGAACTATTTAAAAAACGAAATTAGCCTATTTAAAGCAGTTAGTACTGTACTTAGCACAATAATAATATTGTAAAAGTTAGGACTACACGAGGTCGAGTATAACAACACTTGATCAGCCTTAGCTTAAAAAAAATTAAAGCGTTTTCTTTTTTTCACATATATCTATAAAACAAAGGCCAGAAATTAACAGCCTAGAATTGGTTAGCTCCTCACCAGTGTTGCCAGTGAAAGGCTTGCTCAGCTTTCTTGCTGCTCTGCCTTAGCTTGTGGCTCCTGTTATGGTAGAAAATGGTGCTGTTCCTTTAGGCCTAAATCTATATTTCAGAAAGATAGAAGTGGAAGGAATGCGAGCCTTCTACTTGCAAGTTCTGCATTTTTATTCTGGAAGGAATGCCCTTCTTAGGAACTTCATCCATATACAGATTGGCAGGTTCTGGGTTACATGGCCACCCTTAACTGGGAGATTGGATATTTTTAGTTAGCTACACAGTTTCCCCAAACAAAGTTGAAGTTCTGTTAGAAAGGAAGAAGATGGAATGGATACTGGTAGTCGACTGGCAGTGTCTGCCACAGACATAATCTTTGTATTCAAGCTGTTCACATTCTAATATGGCACTTCAGTGAGCAATAAAAACTTTCCATCTTGGCAGTCACAGACTCTAGTTGGTGTATGCTTTTTATTAGACATTTATATTTAAATTTGAAAAGGTTAATTCTACTTGATTCAGTGGTCAAAGGACAGATATATTCCCAGCTTCCAGATTTTAGATACTATGAATAGCATATTTGGCAAACTTGAAAATGGAACAGAATTAACATAACACAGCTAATTAGGCCTATTGGAATAGCCTTATTGCCCCTAACATAGGTAGCTTAATTACTTTATATTTTAATTTTTTTCTTCTTCATTAACAGGTACTAAGGAGCATCTTCAATGAATTGGTTCTCAGCGTTTTGGTTTTAAGCTTCTGTTTCCATCTTTATATTATCAAGAACTGGTCAACTAGATGTCAAGTCATTTTGTGTAGCCAAGTTTCTTGGATGTGAATTAACCTATGGAGTTCAGGAATATTTATTTCAGGCATTTTCTCTGGTATACATGTTACTAAAATGTATTTCTCACTCTTTAATGAGAAGATACTAAAAATAATTTATACCAATTTTGATGATTCAGGATCACCTTTTGAGCATCAGTCATTATGAAATTTTATAGTTATGATATTGATATAAAACTCCTATTGTTAATTACTCTTTGCTTACTTGCTTCTTTCTCGTGGAATGAGCTTAATTGTGAGACCTTTTGGGCCAGTGTACTAGACCCCCTTCAGGAGCCTTTATTGTTCTCTAAGAAATTATTAGTGTCTTCAGTATTGCTCCAGTTGCCCTTGACTTTTCATCTCTATTCAAATAATTATTTTTCAAGTCTGTAACATCTGTAGTTGGACCATAAGCACTACCTCATGACCTGGCATTCATCTTCCCTTTTCATTTGTACTCATTTTATTAATGAAGTAAGAAGGAGAAAGTGAGAAGTCCCTTACCCTTTCAGAGTTTTGGAGGTGTTTTAGAGAAGTTTACATCAAAGTAGAGGATGGCAAACATTTTTTTGTAAAGGATAGTTAGTATATATTTTGGTCTTTGTGAGCCACATACAGTCTCTGTCACATATTCTCCCCTTTCTCTTCCTCTTTTTATTCTTAGCTTGGAGGGCTGTACAAAACAGACCATGGGTCAGCATTGGCTTGCAGTTGAACTTTGCTGATTCTTGCTCCAAAACATACAGGTCTTTACAATTGAATCAATGGTCTCCAAAAATTTTAAAAGTGAACTCTTATTATTAAAAGCTTTGGAAATATACTCATTTTCATTTATAAAATATTTACATGTTTTTACCAAACTAATAAATTATGTGTAATACAAAACATGCAAAAATAGAAATTTAAAAAGTGTGAGTTAAAATGTGGATATAAAAAGAAGCTCTACAAGTTCTTTCTGTGCTTCAGCAGATCACTATGCCCTTTTCTTGGGGTACCTACATTTGATCTTGGAGTTATCTCTGAGGAAAATCATGGGACTTCCTCGCATAACACAACCCTACAATTTTCTAGAAGATCTTAATATCAGCTTTTACCTTGAGTCTACTTAAACCAAGGGAACTTGATTCATTGGCACCTGCCAAAATAAAGATTGTGAAACATTACAAGAATAGACTTTTAAAAAATCAGTTCTCTAAAGTTATTCAGAGAATAAATAGTGAACAAATGAAGTCCCCTTCAGGACCATGTTTTATTAACCATGTTTTACTGGTAAATATGCAGTATTCTAATGTGATGTCTCACTTGAAATGCCAAGGCTGCTTTTCAGTAAATAGCACACAACAAAGGTACATGCATTTAGTTATAAAACTGTTTGGACTAAAATTTTAGTGAGCGATAGCATAGAAATAAGAACTTTCGAATTGCTTTCTAAGAACCATTATTGAACATGTCCAGCATCAGACCCCTAGATTCCTAATGTTGGGTTCCTGGATTCCATAGGTGGTTATAGAGGAATTTTAGTGTGTCATTGAACATGTTAAATATTTTATGGAGTGTATGGATATAATATGTACGTATTTCTGGGATTTATAGCTATAACTATAGGAGGCAAATGACACCAGCTAATTTACTAGAAATAATTTAATATAAAAAACCATAAACTAAATGTAAAATTATTAACAAGGTAACCAAAAGGGCAAAAAGAGAATTCTAAGTTATCATAGAGGTAACAATTGCAGGATGGTAGTGCTATTCTTAGATTTGGAGAAACAAAGGAAAGGGGCTAGGATCCCAGAAGAGCTGCTACCTATGTGGTACTGGGACTCAGACTTCTTAGGAGCAACATCAGTAGCTAGTGCAGGGTCTCTAAGGGGGCATCCTGGGGCTGGTTCTGAAGTGTTGGAATCTCTTCACACTAGACTAATCTGCTACTTCAGAAACAAACTGCCCCTTCCAGGTGAAAAAGCATTGCCGAAGAGGTGCCCAGGGAACCCACAAGTTGACAAGAAAAAGGAAGGCCCTCTTCCTTCCATTTTGCAGTCTCCCTGAGGTGCCCCCTACTGGTGACTCTAATGAGTCAGCAGGCAAAGCAGAACTGTGGTTTTGCAGCATCTCAAAGCTGGGTGAGTTTAAAGCTCAGAGATAGTAACTTCATCACTGGACCAGGGGTCCATAGATTTAATCAAATTCTTAGAGGGGACTGGAACACCAAAGTTTAAAACTTCTATTTCTTAATATTTGGGGAAGAAGATTATTTTATGTATGCAGCTGTTGTTTCACAGGTGAAGATAAATGGAAATCTTAATATTCTGAAGTGCACTTGATCCTTGAGCAATCCAGGTTTGAACTGCACAGATCTACTTAATATGCAGATTTTTTGGTCACTAAATACTAAAATGTATTTCTCTTCCTTTTGATTTTCTATCTTTATTGCAAGAATACAGTATCTAATACATGTAGCATACAAAATATGTGTTAAGCAACTGTTTATGTATTACTAAGGCTTCTTGTCAGTGGCAGGCAATTTAGTAAAGTTTTGAGAGACCCAAAACTATATGTGAATTTTTGACTGCAAGGGATCAGCACCCCTGAACCCCACATTGTTTAACGGTCAACTGTATTTCATTTTTCTGTGTTATATTATTACCTAATGCAGACAAACCAGTAATTAATTTATCATGATATTCTGGAACTACATTTCTGAAGTTATGTGGTGAGATCCCGTTTTTTTTTTTTTTTTCCTTTAATGATCTGCTTCTTTGACTTTGTGAATTGATTTCATTTCTTAGGACAATGCAGTGCACACCATCTGTGATGTTCTCCAGCACCAAGGTCCTCCAGGGACCTGTCTGTACTCCTCCCTTGCTCTTCAGGCTATGGTTAATGTAGAGGTTAGAGATGCCTGGTTTGTTGAGCTACTCAGGCAGTACATGCTTTCAGTTAACTGAGGGGTCCCCAAAACCTGGGCCACAGACTGGTACTGGTCCATGGCCTGTTAAGAACCGGGAACACAGCAGGAGGTAAGCGGCAGGCAGCAAGCAAAGCTTCATCTGTATTTGCAGTTACTCCCCAGTGCTAGCATCACTGCTTCAGCTCCACATCAGATCATTAGGCATTAGATTCTCATAGCAGCACCAGTTCCTGGTGCCAGAAAGATTGGAGACTGTTCCAGGTTTAGGAAACTTTTAGGAACCATCTCTCTGGTGGTGAAGTTGGGAGACATGAACTAGAAGCTGCAGGCAGACCTGTTTCTCACTGAGAAGAGGAAGCCAGTTGAAGAAAGAGGGAATTGAGCCAACACGGTGAAAGCAGAGAGGAGTGGCAACTTTCCAGTCCTGGTGCCGGTAGCCCTGAAACAACTGTACCAACCCTTGTGAACACAGTTTGCTTATACGAATCAGGCTTACTTTTTCTTCTTAAGCTTGTTGGTTTTTTGTCACTGAAACCCAGTATAGGCCTGCATAAAGCAGCTCTGTTGTGTTGCATATAACTCCTTTGTAAATACCATTTAGACAATCTCTCAAGGACCCTGAGATCATGGTGGTAAAGGGTGATGGTACTTACCTCCAGTAAATGAAGTAATGAGTAAACGAAGAAATATATGTGAAGCACTTAGCATGGTGCCTATCATAAAATGTACATTAGAAAAAATTGTGGGCCCAGTATTGTATCATCAGTATCCTAGCTTGTCACTAGACTATGCTATGTATAGCAATTTCTCCCCATGCCTTTACACTACTCTACTACACCATTTAGTTTGCCCTTTTCATGACACCCTGATACTGTCAAGGACCAGCAAGGTTCGTGGAGATAGCTATTGACTCACAATAGCAGTACATCATTTCTTCAGTATTATTCACCTAAGTTTAGGTGTCCATAGAGGTAGGCATCCTTTTAGACTTTAAAGTTATTTATTTTCTCTTTTTCTTCTGCTTTGCAGCACTGCTGCCCTTCTTTCTTCTCTATCACCACTACCAGCTGTCAAAGCCCTGTTGTTATTTCTGATTGGTATTGTTGAAATTTGAGTCTATCTTCTTTAGAGGTTTTCCTTTTGTTATGTTTCTTCCAAACCTTATTACATCTCTTTGCTTCTTGGCTTCTCATATGAAAAGTTTAGTTATGTATGCATATATTGTATTTCAGAAGATCAATGTAATAATTTCAATGAGAATTATAACTCTCTTGCAGACCAGCATATTCTTACCGTCATAAGAGAGGAAGGTTGCTTGGTGATCCTGGAATTGGTGTAAGAGATGAAGGATGACTCCCTCACCATTGCCTTCTGTCTCCCCACACACAGCTGTTTGTTTCAGCCATTGTTACTCCAAGCCTGAGAGGATAAAAGTACTTTGTCATTCAAAAATTAATTTTGATTTAATATGAAACCATACAGCTAAAGAGTATGCAATTGCAGCTACTTAAAATTAATAATTTAAAAATGAAAATAGAACAATCATTTTATGTGTCTGAACAAATATCTCTGCCTCATAAATACAAAGAATGAGGATATACTCAATTCCAAAACAAAACTAACAAAGCAACTGGGAGAGAGTGATGTTTGGGAAAATTTCCTGTAATAATAAATAAATTATTATTAGGGAGGTAAATGGTTTTGTATAAACTCTACCAAACTTGCTCAAGTGTAGCATTATCAGTTTAATACTTTCAGGCACATAATTTATTAATTAAATGAGTTGATTGAAATTGACCTTTTTAGATTACTGAAATAACTGTGCTGATTGTTCAGCTATTCAAATTATACAGACACTATTTGAGACAAATTTCAAGCTGTATTAGTGCACTGAGACAGTGTGGTATAATAATAATACATTCATGTTTCTATCTTGTGCCCCAACTCTCCTCTGCTTTCTAGGCTCCTATATCCAAGTAACTGCTCAATGGATAGTCCACATGATTACCAACAGATACTTCAACCATAACACATTCAAACAGAATTCTTGATTTCTGCCTGTAAAACCTACTCTTTCTGCTTGCATCAAAATCCTGAGATACTCTTGACTTCCCTCTTGCTCAAACCCTACATCCACTCTACCTTCAAAGTACACCCCAGTCCCAGACGTCACAGGTCAGCACCTACAATGCTTCCCATCTGGTCCAAGACTCCCTCACCTCTACTGGTCCTGTAGCAGTCCCCTAACTTGCCTCTCTTCTGTCACTTGGGTTTTTCAACTACTCTCCATAGAGCAACCACAGGAACGAGTTGAAAACATTTCATACTCAAAATGGTCAGTGAATATCCAGTACACTCAAAATAGCCCCCAGGTGATTTTCTTATTTACAGTTTCAATATTTCCTGTAATTACTGTGTATAATTTTTATAATCTGAAGAACAACTTGGTTTTATACTTTTGCTTTGTGAGGGATAAAACATTTTAAATATAAATTAAAGAAAGTATTTCTTGGTGCTGTTTTGCTTCCTTTAATCACTTGGTTTGCTCATATACCCTTATGCTAATTTCAGAGGCTTCCTTTTGTTTTGACTACTTCTATTACCAGTTAGATAAAAGACAATGCTCAGTGACAGTAGGAGACAGCATATTATGGTGGGAAAGGCATGAATTTTTAAAACACAAGACTAGGATCTGGTTTATTTGACAATGGATTAGCCAAGTAGCTT
Organism: Rousettus aegyptiacus; assembly: GCF_014176215.1. NCBI lineage: Eukaryota > Metazoa > Chordata > Mammalia > Chiroptera > Pteropodidae > Rousettus > Rousettus aegyptiacus. Next base: position 111,041,760 of record NW_023416284.1, read on the forward strand.
TAGCCAGTTGACTTAAATTTTCTGTCCCCTATCTTAAAAAAATGAGATTAATAATATTTAGCTTACCTACCACATAGGGTTTTTGTGAAGATCAAATAGACATTTGAAAGTGCTTGGTGAAGTGTAAAACACTCAATGAATGTTAGTTAAAAATAATAGAATTACACAATTGTTAAATGGTGAGTTGTAAAATCTAAAGTAAATGCGGGTTAAACTGAGTATTATATTGTCATTTGCTTTCTTAACCCAATATCCATATGCATAGAAAATGGATTAGTGGATGTCAGATGCTACATGAATAAAAATAAAATGACCTTAAAAGAGTAGCTAAAAGCATAGTTGCGTATGGGGGAGTATAGTTGAATATGAGTGCCTGGATCTGAGAGGGGAGAGAGGTTATACCTAGTAGTCTTGCTGGGACAGCTGTAGGCTGTAACCTTGGGAAAAGGAGCCCTCTTGGCTGGAGGATCTAGGAGAAACTGTTTGCCAGTCCTGGAAGCACTGCAGGTAATGGTGATGAGGCCTAAGGGGGGTGGGGGCGGGGGGAACAAACAAAAACCTTTCAGCTAACTGGGAAAATTTAGAGTTGGAGCCTCAGAAGAAGGAGCAAGAGAAATTTTGAAATCTTTATTCAATTTTAAGCAACTTCACAGATGAGAAAACTCTAGACTCAGAGGGGTTAAAGAAGTTGTTCAAGATCACCTTAAGAGTAAGTGACCAATCTGGGACTGAAATCCAGTTCTGTTGGCTTCTTTTACACTATATTCTCTTAAATGCCAGTGAACTTCTGTGCAGTAGAGGCCTTTACTCTGTTCATATTAATGATTTTCAGAAAGATAGCTGTGATTTTTTTCAGGGGTGTTGGTATAGTCTTTGATACTAGGGTATGTTGCAATTGGAAGAAATTAATCCTGCTGATATGTGGAGCTGCTTTCTTTCAAAAAGAACACTTAGATTTATGGCTATCTCTGAAAGATTATCCTGATTTTTTTCAACTCAGATGTATTTTTTATTTTTATATTATATATTTTTTTCAATTAGTGTTGACATACAATATTATACTAGTTTCAGGTGTACAACACAGTGATTAGACATATAACTTACAAAGTGATCACTCTAATGAATCCAGTACCCATCTGACATCATACATAGTATTACAATACTACTGACTATATTCCCCATGCTATACTCTATATCCACGCTACTATTTTTGTATTTACCAATGTGTACCTCTTAATCCCCCCACCTCACCCATTCGCCAGATCCCCAATCTGGCAGCAATCAAAATGCTCTCTGAATCTAAGAGTTTATTTCTGTTGTTTGTTTGTTTATCTTGTTCTCTAAATTGCACATAAAGGTGAAATCACATGATGTTTTTCTTTATCCAACTTACTCTACTCAGCACAATACCTTCTAGGTACATCCATGTTGTTACAGATGGCAATATTTCAGTTTTATTTTTTTTTGGCTGAGTAATATTCTATTGTACCACTTCTTTTTTATCCTTTATCCTTTGATGGACACCCAGGCTGCCTCCATATCTTGGCTATTGTAAGTAATGCTACAATGAATATATGGATACACATATCCCTTCAAAGAAGTGTTTTGTGTTTCTTGGAAGAAATATCCAGAAATTGGATTACTGGAGCCTTCTCTGTCTTTCGTTATAGCCTTTGTTTCAAAGTCTTATTTTGTCTATTGTGAGTATTGCTACCCCAGCTTCTTTGTTTGTTCCCATTTTCATGAATTATCTTTTTATATTCTTTCCTTTCAGTCTGTGTATCTTTCCATCTGAAGTAAATCTCTTATAGGCAGAATAGGAGTTTTGTTTTCTTATCATTTAGCCACTCTATGTCTTTTGATTGGAGCATTTAATTCATTTACATTTAAAGAATTATTGATAGATATGTAATTATTGCTCTTTTATTATTCATATTTTTGATATTTCTTCTTCTTAAAGAAGCCTCTTTAATATTTCTTGTAATACTGGTTTGGTGGTGATGAACTCCTTTAGCTTTTTCTTTCCGGGAAGCTCTTTATTTGTCCTTTGATTCTAAATGAGTGCTTTGCTGGGTAGAGTAATTTTAGTTGTAGGTCCTTGCTTCTTAACACTTTCAGTATTTCACGTCATTCCTTCTGGCCTGCAAAATCTCTGTTGAGAAAGCTGACAGTCTTATGGGAGCTCTTTTGTAGGTAACTAACTGTTTTCTCTTGCTGCTTTTGAGATTCTTTGTTTTTAACCTTTGGCATTTTAATTATGTGTCTTGGTGTAGGTCTCTCTGGGTTCCTGAGCTTGTATATCTTATTGCCTTCACCAGGATAGGGTAGTTTTGGCATTATTTCTTCAAATAGATTTTTAATTCCTTGCTCTGTCTCTTCTCCTGTGGTACCCCTGTGATGTGAATACTGGTATACTTGATGTTGTCCCAGAGTCCCCCTAATCGGTCCTCATATTTTTGGAATTTTTTATTTTTATTTTTTTGCTGCTCCATTTGAGTGTTTTCTGCTACCTTATTTTTCAGATTGCTCATTTGACTCTCTGCTTCATCCAATCTGTGGCTGATTCTCTAAAGCATTCTTTAGTTATTACATTTTTTATTTCTGACTGGTTCTTTCTTAGGTTTTCTTTCTCCATTTTTATGTTTCCTATCCTCTTGTTGAAATACTCACCAAGATCATCAAGCATCCTTATAACCAACCAGTGTTTTGAACTCTTCATCTGGTAGATTGCTTGTCTCTAATTTGTTTAGTTCTTTTTTTTTAGAGCTTTGTTATAGTCTTTCATTTGAGACATGTCTCTTTGTCTCCCATTTTGGCTGCTTCTCTGTGTTTGTTTCTATGTTTTAGGTATAGCTGCTCTGTTTCCTAGTTAGATGTCCTGTGGGGCCCAGTAGTGCAATCTCCCTGGTCATCTGAGCTGGGTGCTCCAGGTGTGTGTCCTTTCTGTGGGCGTGTGTGCCCTCCTGTTGTAGTTGAGCCTTGGTTGATGTTTGGACATCAATAAGAGGGACTGACCCTCCTGGCTTTGACTACAGTGGAGGGGCTGGTGTGCAGGGGCTGACCCTATGGAGCAGGATTCACTTTAGCAGGGCTCTGGTGCCTGCTGAGTTTGCCCTTTGGGTGTATTGTTAGTGGAGGAGGCCTCCACAGAGGCCAGGTGCTGCTCTGGCTCTGTCTGAAGCCAACCATCAGGCAGGCTGGCCCTGAGGCCTCCAGGGAGGGGCCCCACTGCAGGTTAGGTTTAGCCTCAGCCTGTGCCTTGCCTGGGGGCACCTGGAATGAACCACAAAATGATCTGCAGATATCTTCCAATCATTCTGGGCTTGGAGGTACCTGGATGAGGCGAAGCTGCACACAGAGGCTGGCTGCCACTAGGGCTGTGCTTGGGGATGCTCAGAAAGAGGTGGCAGGCATGCCAGGGTCAGATGCTACTTGTTTGGGGTTTGTAAACCTTTGAGAGATTTTAGGAGAGCCCATGGCATGAGCCAAGACAGGCCGTTGCCACTGGAAGGGCTTGAATAAGCCTACAAGTTGGGTAGGGTAGGGTCTCAGGGAATCACCTGGGTCGGGGAACAGTGTTAGCCAGGTCATCGGACACTTAGATATGGGATCAGCCAAAATCTACACCCAGGGACAGAGGAGGGCTCAATAAAGGAATAGTACCCTCTGCCAGCACTTCTGTCTGGGAGAAAGCTGCCCCTCCAGCCCTCTCCCTGAAACCAGACAATTCAGTTCCTCCCCATATGTCCCTGGCACCCTATGAGCTGCTGCTCCAGCACTGGAGCTCAGAGTGAGTGAGTCTGTCAGTAAGTCAGTCCATGCATGGGCCCTTTAGGAGAAGCGCTTGGGACTCCTGCAGCCGTTTTTCTCACCCAGCCACATATTTTGCTGGTTTTCACAGCCAAAATTTGTGGGGACTTCTCTTCTTGGCACCAGTGCTTTGCGCTGGGAGCCTGTTGTGGGACTGGGACCCTTAGCTCCTACAGGGGTCCTCCTCTGTAGTGATATCCCTCCCGATTCTCAACTAAAGTATGCTGGCGTGTTGCCAGCCTGTTTCTAGTCTCCGCCCCTCTTACCAGTCTCGACATGGCTCCGTCAGTATAGCTTTAGTCATGGTACTTCTGTTTAGCTGGACTTCAGGCAATTTTCACTGATGGTTGTGCTATAAGTTAGTTTTAATTTTGATGAAATCGAGAGAGGAGGCAAGCACAGTGTTTACCTACTCCACCATCTTGTCCAGAGTTTCCTTCATATATTTTTTTAATAAAGAAATCTTTTGCTATTTTTAAGATAGCCTTTGCAACATCCAAAAGAACCTTACTAAATCAGTGTGTATTAATCAAGATTGTGGCTGCACTAAATGTTTCAGATGGTTTCATTCAGGTGTAGGTAGGTAAATGGCATAGCTGCCTATAATTCACGACCTGCTTCATGGAGTCAGGGACATTATTTGACAAGGACACTGCTTCATTATCATTTTTCTGCTCTAAGTCACAAAACAGAACACATGATTTCAATATCTTTTCAGTCAGGCATGGCTTCTTTTCAAATACTTCAAGACAAGACTTTTATGTTGGGGCAAATCCAAGAGTTAGTAAAACCCCAGTCTTTTCAAATCCAGTCTTTTTCACATTGTCTGATGTATCATGGACAGATATAAGGTATTCCTATGAATTTTTTTGGCTTCATATTTTTAGAAAAAATATTTTAACACCTAAAGCACTGAGATTTTTGTTTTTAATTTATGTTCAATTATAGAAGTAAAATCTACAAATATTAAAATTTTATTCTTTATTTCCTTTGGCATTTTACAGCTAAAGTCTATAAAACAAATTTGTAAAAATCATGTGTCCAGAAGTATAATGACAGTTTTGGGTCTCTACTTCTTTTCAAAAGGAAATTATTTTATATATCTTAACAAGGAAATAATGATGGATGTAAATAACTGATTATGTACAGTACAGATAGTGTACTGCTCTTTTATATTATCTGGAGTCAACAATGCTTTAATAATTATTTTTTTATTAGTGAAATGTTTATCACAAAGTTATGTTTCAAAATATCTAGAAGAAATTAAAAAACAAATTGATATCTGTTTCATGTGGTCCTTAAACTCAATCCATGGACCTCATGCCACATTTGAACCAAAACTGAACATTAGATTTAATATAAGAATAGCTGATTTCTATTGTCTTTAAGATGTACCATTTCTATTGTAAGAACTCTTAGTTGTATAATTCAATTTTGTAAGACTTACCTGATTGAATCAAGAATAGCAGATAGCCTTTGTATGACAGAAAAAATGCATTTATTTTAGAAAATAGTTTATAGTTTTCAGGTAAATTGTGAGAAGGTTGTGTTTCAGTAATATATTCTGTATAACAAAATACCTCCAAATGGCTTTAAACAATGTTGCTTCTTTCTGGTGATTCTTTTTGCTGTACATGGTTTTGGCTAGGATCACCCATGCAACAGCAGTCATGTTGGAGCTTGACTGGAACACTCGGTTTCTCCACGTGGCCTCTCTACAGGATCCTTGGAACTTTCTTACAGAATGGCAGCCAGGCTATTAAGACAGAGTGAGACAAGATGATAAGCCCCAATGAGTAAGTTTCTACTTGCATCATGCTTGCTAATAGTCTATTGGCCAAGGCAAATCATATGGCCAGTACACATGGGAGGAAACTTTACATGGGTTTAAATATTAAGAAGTGTAGGTCATTGGAGGCTACCAATGTCAGAGTCCCCCACAGGCTACTATTTATCGCCTAATATCTATTTATCTTTGGCCTTTTATTTATTCATGTATTTGTAAATTTTTAATTTTTAACAAGATGCGTGGCCATCTAGAATTAAGACTACTGTTTCTACACTAACACTCATCAAATTGTGGCTGGAAAGCTACAAAATGGGGCAGAGGGATTTAAGTAAAAGTATTATGCGTGACCACTGGATAGTGTCTTTATTTAGAATCTATTGCTGTGTGACAAATTACAAAACTTAGCAGCTAAGAGCAAGAAACATTTTCTAAATCAGGATTTGGGAGCTGCTGCTAAGCTGAATGACTTGGTTCAGAGTCTCCCATATGGTTGCATTCAGGATATTGAGAAGGGCTGCCATCATCTGGAAGCTGACTATGGCTAGAGGATCACTTTCTTGATGGCTTACTCGCATGGCTTTTGGCTGGAAGCCTCATTTTCTCAGCATGTGGACTTTTCAATAGGGCCACTAGCTAGGCTAACCTCATGTCACGGAAATTTGCTTCCTCTAGAATGTGTGAGGGAATGGGAGAGAGAGATACAGAGAGGAACCAAAATACCTTTCATAACCTGGTCTTTTAAGTCTCATGTTGTAACATCTTCTGTTTCCATTTATTCACACAGATCAACCTTGAGGTTGGAGAAAACTACAGTAGTATTTGTTAATATTGTAAGCAGTTAGGCAAGGCACAGCCGAGCAAACCAAATGCTATACAAAAGATTCTCCACAGTGTAGCTGAGCTCCAATTTACATGTGTTCTTCATTCTCATTAGGGAGAAAAACCAGAAAATATATCACTTTTTAAAACTAGAAACATTTATGACAGTATTTCCCAAGAATTCTGTTTTCTAACCCTCTAGGAGTATTTTTGGATTGTTTGAAAATAATTTAGAGAACGTGGCCTGAAACAGAAACATTGCTGTCTTATTCACTGCAGAAGTAATTACAGATTATTGTTAGTGAACTTGTCTTAAAAAAAGAAAATCTATAAATCTATAATTGGGGCAGTGTAAACTGTGTGGTATAAAACAAATTTTCATATGGACTCGTTCTGCTATTGTTTTCTTGCCATACTCACGGTGGAGCTGTTGGTTAAATCCTGTCTTTAACATGTCCAAGAGATATATTAATACTGTCTACATGATTATTAAAGAGAAAGTCACATCCTATATAACTATGTGGCCCAATTTAGGTGATTTGAGTCTAGTGGTAGATAAAAACATTGACTTTAGGTCAAGAATTCATGGTTTCAGATTCTCGTTTGATCTTTTCTTAGCCATATGTTCTTATTTGCTGTATGAGGCATTTTCTCATCGATAAAATGGGAATAATAATACAAATGTGACAGGGTGTTGTATATAAGATGCATGAGGCTCCTAGGAAACACTCAATAAACGGAATTATTATTAGTAGCTAAGTGTTCTTTAAATATTTTATTAGAATTAATGGTCTTGGTGAATGCTTAGTGTATTTCCTATAAAAGCACCTTCCTTTAGGGCAATTTCTTGTCTGTACATTTGTGTGTGTGGGCATGTGTTTTAAAAGAAGAGATTAGGCACCAGATGAGCTAGGATTAAGAAAATGTGTGTCTTTTCAGAAGGTCTCTTCCATTGGAAAATTTATTTGGACAATTTGAGTTGTGTTAATATAGCCAAATAACTAGAAGCCATTCATCTTTCCATTTATCCAGCCAGCAGATCATTTATCCAACATTTATAAAGTATCCATTATGTGATGAACACTAAAAATGCAAATAATAAGACATTGTTTCTTCCTTCCAGGGTTTCTCAAGCTATGAAGATTTATATCACAGAGAGATATAAACAAATAATTAAAGCAGTGTGTCAGTTCCTATATTTGTAACATTTTTTTATGTGCTGCATATGGCACTAGTGCTTGCACAAGAAGAAGCATTTGACTGCTCAGGAGAGGATTCCTGAGGAGTTAATGTTTTATCTGGGTCTTGAAAATGCCTAAGGAAAGGACAGGGGAAGAAGGGTGGAGGAAGAGATAGTACTTTCTGGACAGAGCCTGTGAGAAGGCAAGAAGGAATGGAAGAACATGGTGTATTCTAAGGAACTGTCATAGTTTAGAAGTTCAGGACTATGCAGTGCTTAAAGGGTGGCAATCAGGGCAAGTCTGGAGAAGCAGAATGGGCCAGATCATGAAAGAACTCACATGTCATGATGAAGAATGCACTTTACCTTGTAGGTGTTGGTGAACCAATAAACGATTCGTGTTAATTTACCTTATGTGAAGGTTGTCATGGACCTCAAATACCTGGGTTTGGCTCATGACTCCATCACTTCCTGATGATGTAATCTTAGCAAGTTATTTACATCTCCATGTTGTCTGCTCATCTATAAAATGGGGCAATACATTATACTCATGATCGTGTGACAACTAAAAGAAAAAAATATATATAATATTTAGCCCATAGTCAGCACTTAATGTTAGCTTTGCTAACAATAATGATAATAGTGAGCTCTGGGTGGTCTAAATAATTCAAGAATTGTTATTCATTACATTACATAATGTAAAAGTGAGTGGTGAGTCTACAAGTGATGAAGACCGATGAAGAATTTTTGGAAACTCTAGATAAGCTAATTGTGGAGGAAAATTACTTACCAATGCAAATCTTCAGTGTGGATGAACCTCTTTATTCTGTAAACAACTACCTGAATGGACTTTCATCCATAAGGAGGCCAAGTCAATGCCAGGTTTCAAGGCTTTTAAGGACAGGATAATAGTCTTGCGTGAGTACAACATTGCAGACTACAAATTGAAACCTTTGTGATCTGGCACAGTGAGAAGCCCATGGCCTTCAAGCATATTGATAAGCAATACTGCTAGTGTACTGCAGGAGCAGTAAGAAGTCAAGGATGACTCAGGTTCTCTTCCAAGATGCCCCCCTGAATTGTTATGTCAGCCAACTGGAGAAGTACTGTATGGAGAATTACATAGATTTTGCTTATTGATAATGCTCCTGGATGTCCTCCTTTTATTGGCGATCTTCATCCCAATATCAAAGTGCTATTTCACTCTCCAAACACAACCTGCTTGATTCAACCAGTGGATCAAGGAGTTAAAGCAGCTTGTAAATCCTACTACCTCAGGACTTTTGCCCAGTCTATTGCTACAACTGAGAAAGACACTGAGAAGACACTGATACAATTCTGGAGAGATTATAGCATAAATGACTGCATCAAGGACCTTGCTTGAGCTTGGGGTGATGTCACCAAGGAGTGTATGAATGGCGCCTAAAAGATGACACTCAAGAGGTTCGTCCATGACTTCGAAGAAGTTGCCAAAGATGAGGAGGCTGCAAAAGTTAACAAGGCTGTGGCTGAGATGGCAAACAACATTAACCTGGGTGACACTGAGGAGCTTCTAGAAGTGGTTCTTGAGGAATGGACTAATGAGTAGTTGTTGGAATAGGAACAAGAATGCAAAGCCAAAGAAGAGTCAAGAGAAAAGGAAACTTCAGGAGAAAAAAAAGAACAAGAGTTCCCAAGAAAATTCATGGTAAAGAGTTTAGCAAAAGCTTTTGCAGGCTTCAACAGCTCCTTTAAAAAATTAAAAATATGGTTCATGGTACATTATCTGTTTACAAGCAAATCTGTGATTTAAAAGAAAAAAGGAAACCAAGCAAACCAACATGTATGTATTCCTGAGAGTGACATCTTCTCAAGAAATGCCTCAGGCAGATCCTTCAAGGGGTATTCTAGAAAAAGGCATTGTTATCATAGGAGACGACAGCTTCATGCATGTTGTTGCCTCTAAGGAACTTCCAGTGGGACAAGATGTAGATGTAAAAGACAATAATACTGTTAATCCTGACCCCCTGTAGGCCTAGGCTAATGTGTGTGTGTGTGTGTGTGTGTGTGTGTGCGCGCGCGCGCGCGAGCTTTTAACAAAAAAGTTTTAAAAAGTAAAAAAACCAAAAAACTTTTAGAATGAGGATATAAAGAAAGAAAATCTTGTTTAGTTTTACAATGTATTTGTGTTTTAAGCTAAGTGTTGTTATAAAAGAATTTAAAAGTTAAAAAAATAAAGTGTATAAAGTAAAGTTACAATAAGCTAAAGTTGGAAAATTATTGAAGAAAAAATATTTTTCTAAATTTAGTATAGCCTACGTGTATACTGTTTATATATAGTCTACAGTGTTATACAGTAACATCCTAGCCTTCACATTCACTCACCACTCATCACTGTCTCACCCAGAGCAATTTCCAGTCTTGTATGCTCCCTTTTTGGTAAGTGTCCTATACAGATATACCATTTTTTTTATCTTCTATTCCATATGTTGACTGTACCTTTTCTATGTTTAGGTATATTTAGATATACAAACATTTACCATTGTGTTACAGTTGCCTACACTACTCAGTACAGTAACATGCTCTACATGTTTGTAGCCTAGGAGGAACAGGTTATACTATATAGCCTAAGTGTGTAGTAGGCTATACTATTTATGTTTGTGGAAGCGCACTCTATGATGTTTGCAAAATGTCAAAATTGCCACACAATACATTTCTTAGAACCTATTCCATCATTAAGTGAGTCATGACTATTTAATAATTAAGCTCCACAATGAATGGGTCGAGCAATAAGTAAATTACAAGTTGAGAGTGAGGAGAGATCAGTGAAGGCTTCATTAAAGAGAGATTCATGGAGATGGCAGGACTTGAGCAGAACCTAGAGGAAGGCCAAGTGGCATCAAAAAACTGAATAAAAAATTCAAGGAGAAAGTAACACACCTGCTCTCTGTCCTGGGAAAAAGTACTTTCTGTGCCTGCTTTTCTCCATATATGAAAAGAACAGTTTGCAGTTTTGTGTCTTAAAAAAGCACAGCATACGAACCCCGAAAAAAACATCTAAAACATACAGGAAGAAACAAAACCCACCATGATATTTTCTCATTTGCACTTAACTTAGAGTTTGGGACCTTTTTCCTGGTGTAGGTGTTGCCACAGGCTCCAGACATTCTTAACTTGATTGGATCCCTACAGTGCAGTCTACTTCAGACTACCTTTTTTTACACTGCTTGAAAGTTTTTCAATTTATTCAGCAGAATATATCAGGCTGTCAGCTTTGGAGAGCTGGTGCCTGCAGAAGATATATCTTTCCTCTGCAGGTGGCACTGGCTGCCAATTTTTCTTTGGTATGAGCTCTTGTTCCAAAGAAGCCCTCTGTGGTTTGAGCACCAGTCACATTTGAGTTGATCTCCTTTTCTGTCTACTGCTGTATCTGGATGATGACTATACCTGCTGTGTGTGAGTGGAGAGAGGAGTCTATTGTGTTATTGCTTTGCTTTGTGATTAGCAAATTACTTTTTGCTTAAACTGGGTCATCTCATCTCTTTTTTCTTGCCCAAGCAATTTATCTGCCTCTGTCATTTCCTAGATGTTGATATCAATGTCACTTTGCTTCAGATGGTGTCCCTTGAGTCTTTGAAGTTCCTGCTATCTGTCTTCTCTTTGATTATTTGCTATCCACTCCGCAGAATGGTTTCACTCTCTTCCTGCTGTCCATCCTCATCACATAAGCTATCTGGTTCAGCCTAACTGCCATGAGCCATCCCTGCTGGGCTACAGGAAAGAAGCAGAAAGATTTCCTCAGGAATTGTCAGAGTCCTCTAGTAGGTGCCTTCCTTTACCCTCGATAGCACATGACAAAGCCTGAAGGGAAAACATACCCACTGCTGTCAGTTTTACTAAGTAGACTTTATAATGTGCCACTGACATCAAAAGTAATAATGGAAGAAGGGAAGGACTTCTCTTTTGTTTCTAGTTTTCCTCTTCTACTTTCTCTACTCTTTCTGAATGTCAGTTTTCTTTTTCTCTTCTGCACAGCACATTATGAAGATGTTAATTAAAAACATTTTACCAAATGAGTTATAGTTCCAGACTTAGTTTTGTTTTGAGGCTTACTAAGTTCTAGTAATGGAACAGTCCAGAAGAGACCATTGAACCTCTTTTTCATATTTCTAGGAGGGAGGGCCCTTAAGAATCCCAGACAGGTGGGTTTTGAGGCAATTTATAGGTATCTTGTAAAACATTCAGCAGGAGGAGATTTGGCTTATGGTAGATGGGTCTGTATTTAACAAGTAACAGTTAGTAGTAATGAGGATTGTACACTATTAATAAAAGAAGCCAAGAAAAGGACTAGAAAATTATGGTAGCTAATGGTGTGAGGAACATTTACTATAAACCTGATTTTATGACACATTTTAGAAGAGCAATTTGATCATAAATATTCACTCTCTTGTGACATGTTGCACATAAAGTCTGATCCCAGGAACATTTTTAAAATACCTTTTAAAATTATAGGAGACAAGAAAAGATAGCTTTCATATGCAAGGGAAGTTCTCTTAGGTTTTTGCCACCAATGAAGTAGGAACCCTCCATCAAATTATTTCTACTAAAGATTTACCCTTAGGGAAACTCATAGTAAAGTGAAAAGTTCATTTCTCTGAGAATATTTTAGCTTCTATAAAAGGATAAGACATTCGATCAGGTGATAAGTGGTTCACAGGTGATTTGTTTTAAGATTTCATTATAATCAAAGGTTTTTTTTTTTTTTTTTTTTTTTTTTTTGCTATTTCTAGAGTTAAAGTGTTTGGTTTTTGAGTCATAACATCTTTTCTGCTCATAGATGATGGCAACTATTATCTCAGTTTTCCTTGGAGGTGCTAATATTAGTGAAAACTCCTTCACTTTACCCCAGGCATTATGAGCTGGGCCATAATTTTAAACATGGCCAGTAAAACTAGTACAGAGATATTTTCCTGCTTTACTTCCTTACTTCCTCATGATATATTTTAATCTGGGATTAAATAGCCATGGCTATCTTTAAACCAGAAACATACAGGAGAACCTAATTGTATTGTCACTCAAATTGCTGTTTTTCTTAGATCTCAGGAGCAATTCCTTATTCAGTCTTAATAGAGCAATGAAGAAATGTGTTGAAGAAGGGAAGAAAGACGGGATATTTATAAATACTAAGTCAAATCTTTAGTGTGGGTTTTATTATATTTGCTTTGTGTATATTCCCTAAACATAAAGCAGGCTTGTATTCAGAATAAGTACGAAAACAGGAAAACACATCCCAACAGTGTGTGTATATGTGTATGTATGTATACGTAAACCTTATTTATGAGTTTGTTTTGATATTTTCTATTCTGTTTCTTATTTCTGCCATATTTGCAGTTCAGTGATTTATAAACTATTTTAGTAGCGCTTCTGTTGGTAAAACAATTTTAGTATGTACTCCCCAAATATCTTTTTTTTTTTTTTAATGCCTACAGCACCTGGTCTTTTTAGGTTGTCTCCCATCCAAGTACTGACCAGGACTGACCCTGCTTAGCCTCTGAGATCAGAAGGGATCGGGCATGTTCAGGGTGGCATGGCTATAGCCCAAATATCTTTATATACCTTTATTTGCTTGTATATTAAATATATTTACCATTATATTAATATACTGTATGTATTACAAATCATACACAGAAATAAATACAAAGTAGATTAAACACAAATCAATAAATTATTTAAAACATCTTATCAGTCAATGATGGTATCATTTGTTGATAATTTGTGGCATTGCAAATAGTTAAGACGAGGGTAATTGTTAACCAGACTAAGTATAACTCTATATTTCAAAAAAATTTTTTGATAAATTCAACTTACTTTTGGTGGCCAGATTTTTATTGTTTTTATTTTATAAGGAAAATTTTATGTAAGAAGTATAATTATCAGTTCTGATATTTATTATCTGTTCATGTTTACATTCTTGGTATTGTATTCAATCTGTGGTCTTTGCAGGAGTATTTTGAAACTACTTGTACAATTTATAAGAGTTCTTTTAATAAAACTAGAAAAATCCATTTCAACATAGCTTGTCACACTTCAATTCCTCTATGTGCACCACACTACAAGCAAAAAAGGCAGGTGAGGCACCAGTTTTAACCCTTCCACATTGGAGAGCAGTTGTTTTTCTCAAGATACCTCATCTATTTGAGATGGCAACCATCTGATACATGGATGGTTAAGAATGTGGGTGTTTGTCTGAATATTAAGTGCTAGAAAATTGATAAAGGTTAATTTTCTTTTTTATGAAAAAATAAATAGAAATATTAATATTTTCTTTTCAACTCATATGGATTGCCTTGTGTACCCCCTGATAGGAAGGATACCATCTTGGAGACCATGATTTTTAATAATATAATAGAGTTGATATGTAATTAAAACTCTATCCATTTAAGGTGAGTCTGGTCTTATAGTAATGGATATAGAGTAAAGACCAGTTTCATAGTCAAGAAATCTGAATAGGTCCTCAATAAGGTAGCTATAACTCTTGATGACTATTCAGAATCACCTCATTTAACTTTGCTGTATAGTATGAGTTCCATTAAGGGCAACTTTTTAGGGAAGAAAAGCCCAGCAATCAAGTTCTAATTAACCTGTTTAAAGTACAGATTAAGATGTATTTGCTAAAGTGTGGTGTTAAATCCATAAGTAATATCTATGAGAAATATTATCAGTCTCTTATGAATCTAATGTGTCCAGGTAAAATAAAATACCCTGAAACTGAGTTTGTGAGCTGAAAGGTCATTCTAATGAAGATATAGCTACAAATGCCCTGAGATTGTTGAAGAGCTGAATCATTTAGTAATGTAAGTGATCTTTAAAGACTGGTTCAAGAAAAAAATGGGCATAAAAGAGATTAAAGGTGTTATTTTGGAAAGAGAAATCATCTAAAACAAAACTTCGGATACTTTCCCTTGAGTTTAGATTGCTAAAATGACTTGCTTCTTACGTAAATTTGGAGGTTGCCATTCTATATAAGTATAGGATTACAATTAATTTCTTTGTAAAATATTTCTTTATGATTTCTTTTTAAAACCTTAGGGTGCAACCTACTTAACTCTGAGAAAGATATAGCAATGGCTTCCCCTAATCCAGAGATAAGTATGAGACCATCTGTTTTCTCTATTTTTTCCTCTAAATATTTTGTACATGCCTTCTAATTTTTGAAGTATAAGCTGTAGTGGAAGCAGTGGCTATATGTTATAGAAACAACAAAAGGCCTCCTGATGTTATTTGCAGGAAGAATTGATGTTGAAACTATCTTCGGATTATGATTTAGGAATTTTTGAGATATATCCAAACTATTCAAGTTTATTTGTACAAAAGAGGCTAGCTAGCATCAGGAGGTATAACTTCTTAAGACAGAAGTCTTAAATTGGTATCTTACATCTCTTTTTGTGTCATTGTGTAGAATCAGCAAGTGTATTTAGGAATAGGTACAATGAAGACTCATATTTTCAAAAGCTTCTTGTTAATAACATTCTCTTTCTGACTTATTTTGTGAGGCTGAGGCATTATAAAGGTTTCACATATTTTATATATTTCTTTCACATATTATACATTCCTTGGACATCAAGCGGATTTTGAATTCTCTTACAATGTGAGAATCACATATTTTTTATTTTTTCTCACAGTGCTATTTAGCTTTTGTTCCTTTAGCATTTTAAAAAAAAGTATTAAAATCTATTAATGCTTTCTGTGACCTTTCTACAGATGAAGGTAAGGCGATAAAAAAAATTCCCCCCAAATCAATTTAAATTATTGTTACAAGAGTACTGAATAAACTACTGTACAATAGAATAGAAGCAGGTGTTTGACTTTCTAAAAATTAGGGCTTAATTAATAGGCTCATATCGATTATTGATTGGTACCAAAACTTTGGAAATGTCTGTGAATCTTTATATTCTGGAAATTGCTGGAAATATGAAGGAAATTAAAATTAAAGGTCTTAGGATTTTTATTGTCTAAACCTAATATTTCTTCATTTGCAGAATAATTTATAGCCTCTGCAGAGACTTTTCCATTTTAATGGTAAAAATAGTGGTTGCTGTGCAAAATTTCCATTAGAATTATAAGATCTCCAGCCCCACTCTCAGAAATTCTAATTCAGTGATCTGTTGGTGGTGGTTGAGAGAGCAAGAATCAATATTTTAAAACTTTGTCCATGTGATTCTGGTAATAAACCAGATTTTGGATTTAAGAATAGAGGTGGTCAGATTTACTACTACAGCAATTAGAAAAAAAATCTTCATGTTTTTAGAAGGGCAGAATTTCAGGCAATTACAGTATCAGTTCATGTAATCGAGGACATTTACTTCAATGGGTCTATAGCTTATTACAATATTCCTGGCGGAAACAATATGACTTTGTTCCCAGATGACAGAGACTTAGTGAGAGGATATGAGAAGACAATCATAACACCTCAGAAAGAGAACTAGAAGAACACCTACCCTTTCTGATCTTTGTGGATTATAGGCAGGAAGACAGAGGGAGATAAGAAAGTCAGTTAACAGGGTATCTAATTTCTTTCCCCCCATTAAACTTTGATGTAGAAGAACTTTGCTTTGGTTCAGTCACGAAGTTGCTGGAAGTGGCCCAGGGATATTAAAGTGTGTGGCCCACTTCTCTGGACTTATTAGAAAGAGTGCAGGAATTTAAGAGAGAACCAGCCTTTAGTTCAATGATACAGCATATCATAACCCAAGTGGTATAAGTAAAAAGGAACAGTTAGAAATGTTAAAATTCAAGTTTTGGGACTCACACATGGAATAAATGAAATTCCAAAGTGTGGAGGTGCTAAATTATCATATGCTAATTTACAAAAGGAGTGGAAAATACCAAATTTTACACTCCATAGACCTCTTATCTAGGGGTCCGTCATTTACAAGACTATAAAATGGTAGAAAAAGTAAACAGATTTTTGAGAAGGGAAAAGGGATGTGTGTGTGTGTGGGGGGGGTGCGGTTCTATCTCCTTCACTTCAAGCTCAGTTTGGGAAGAGGCTTCAATGGGACCACTCAGAGAGTTTGAAAGGTGTTCCCAACACTTGGATACCACAGAGAACAGTGCCTATTTGTGATAGCAGGATAGAGGTGGCATCATGAGAACTGGGTAACACTTCCAGAGCTTATTGGGATAAAAGATGTATGAGTGTTTTCCATGGTGGTCCATGTAGGAAGCTCTTGCTCAGAGTTGGTAGGAAGAAGGGTCTTTTACTAGTGAAAGTCCAAATTGATTGAGCCACTCTGAAACTTGGGGGCTCCAGAAGGGCAGTGGTCCATCCACATGTCAGTAGAGATTAGAAATGGAGATTCTCAGTGAAGGCAATCTCCAAGGAACCTTTGAGATCCACAGTGAGGAAAAGTCAGTATTGAACACTTCCCCAGGTGGCCAGCTCTCCAGAAGGCAATGGTGCCTGCTATTGTCTGTGCCCCTTAATCCTTCCTTTATCTCAGCCCAATCTTCGAGAGTTCTAAATCTTGATTACTAGGGTAGTGGAAGAAAATGAGTAGGATTAAACATGAAAAGAGGAGGACCCTACACCTCTTTTTTATTGCAGGTGGCTAGCTCAGAATCTAGCAAGAGGAAGGAGAGAAGATTCTAGTTAAGATCACATTCTGAGTTTTCATCATCATGTATAATAGCTTACTCTACTAAATTAGAATGCTTCGTGAATTGTAATGACTGAAGGATTGCTTATAAGTGTGAAAGAGTCAAGTACAGGAGGAAGAAGACTTTCTTAAACTAAAAAAAATGTTTTAAAAGGAGGATTTAAAAAAAAAAGTTGTATTTTGATCATACTGGCTTTGTCCAATGTACCAATTTAGGCTGGTTATTAAGGGGATTTGGAAATGAATGTGTGCCCTGGGGAGAACTGAGAGGTACAGAGAAGGCTGGCAGGAGGTGGCGTCTAGGGGTGACAGTATTCTGATACTGGAGGCAAATGTGTGAGTTCAAGGACTTCAGTGCTGAGCCAGCAATTCCTACTTCCCACCAAAAAATAAAAAGTAAATATTCTAAATGTTGACCTGAGTAGTAAAATAAACCCAGACCAGTTGCTCTGCAGAGATTACCTTCAGATCCCTTTTCCAAAATCTGATGCCTTGTAGGTCACAACCCTTCCCCATTCAGCTGATGGCATCTTGAAGAGGAGAAGGGGAGGAATGAATGGAACATTGAAGATTTATTGGAGTCATATAAACAGAGACTGAGTCACATGAAGAGAGAGCGTTGATTATTAGGTCAAACTAAGGTTACTGCATTGGACAAAACTTTAGTTTTTTCATGCTAAATGATTGCTGGTAGTGGTGCTATTCGTGATTATAGTAGTGAAGTGCTGTGTTTACAAAAAAGATCAAAATAAGATAGATAGGGAGAAAAAATAGGGTAGTATGGGTGAATTTTTTACTTTTCTTGATTTCCGATTTGCCTGTTTGTTCGTTTGTTTTTGTACTGTTTCATTTGAGGAAAGAGATAAATCAGGCAACTGCTGTGGTACAAGCTCAATATTTTTTACTTTTACTGACAGTATTAAGAATCTTACTTTGCTTCTTGGGGCAGAAGAGAAAGAATCTGGTGTGGGAGAGAAGAAAGATTGCATTAGATGAGAGAGGAGAAGTCGTAGAATGGTTAGTATTTTTAAACTAAGCATTCAGAAATAACTAGTGGTTCCTTTGAATTATGTGTTTGGACTGGATCAAGAGCCAAGTGTGTTTAGTTTCTGCCACCACATGTTTTTCAACAAGAGTAAGAGAAGGGAGAGAAGTTGATTGATTGATTATTGTAAAAAAATAGTTTTCCTTGATTTTATTTCAAGATTGGAGGTAAAGGTATTGGAGATATGCAAAATAAAACAAAACAAAAATGGTGTTGCTAAATTATTCTTATTTAACACTTTTGTTTGCATAGCTTTATTTTCTTTCGAGGAAAAAAGGACTGAGAATTCTAACTTCACAACAAAACACAAGTCTACAGAACTTCCTGGATTTTTGGAGAGAACCACAGGAATTCAAGTACTCCGAATGACCTTAGAAGTGCAGACTACCCTGTTGTTGGCTGCAGGATGGCAGAATGTCTATAAGAGTCATGGATATGGATTCTTTTAAAAATCAATCCCTTTGGGTGATCAGACTATATTACAACAGACAAGGCATGACCTTTCTTCTGATTAACCTATTTATTTTTTCCTCCTGTGTTAAAGAGTGTATTCTCAAGCTGGGGAGGGTAATAGATGCATATGTAGATTTAACAAATGATTGATAATGTGGCTCTTTTTCTAGAACACTTTGGATGAATTTTTGTTTGTTTTAACTTTGAGGCTTATGTTTTGTTTTTTTTTTAAATAAAGACGAAAGAAAGGGGAAACATTTCTGTATGAGTTTATTGGAACATACATGATCTTGTGTCAGTATTTATCTAATAAAAAACCATTAAGCATCTTGATTAGTTTAGGAGATGGTGTAAAGATTGTTACATTACTGGTTGCTGTAACTGAACACTATGTGCAGTATTTGTCGCGGTAAAATGCACTTATCAGAAAATATGGGAAAGTTATTATACACTGCAGTGGTTGATACAGCCCAGGTATTGGACATAATGATATTTCTTTTAAACAAAAGTACTCAAAATGATAGCTACTATATAGAAGGGATGGCAGCTCACTTGTGGTAGATGTGACCACAAAAAAAGAAAGCATGGGATTTCTTAGGCCATACATAGAGATAATTTTCCTTCCTGAATAGTCACACTTTATATGTACTAATGACTTTTACTATCACCTTTAAGTTGAGAGAGTACGATTAATGAGTTAAAAAAAAAAAACGCTCAAAACTCAGTATTCTAATTAACATGGTATATATTTTGGGAGACTACTTAAACTGGAAGGTTAATATTTACATTTAATATACCAGAAATAAAGATAAAATGATGCCACTTGAGTCAGGAATGCATGTGTATCTTCAAATTGTATCAAAAGAACCAAAGTGGGCTTTCATTGCAAACCGATTTTTCTGGAGATAGATTTTGTACAACACGCTCTGTTATGCAACGGCTGCTTATTTCAGCCTGATTATTCTACTTGTTTATTTTTCTCCATGGTATCCTTAGGAAGCCTATCCAGAGGATTTCTGACCAAAAGAAAAAAAAAATGGTGCCGAAATCCAGCTATCAAAAACAAATGTGTGATCTAACCATGCACTGGGGTCAGCAGGGGTCTTTGGGAGGCAGGCTTGAAGTGACAGTGATGGGTCCTAGAATGTGTTCAGGGCTCTGGCCACTCTTGTGGGAGTGTTGTCTTTTTAACTGAGCAGGATTAAGAACTTTATGAGGATAGAGGCTATTGCTATCAAGGGAGTGATAACATGGCTCAGCTACTGTTACCCGGAAAGGAAATGAGAGTTATTATGGCTTTATATTTGAGATTTCGTTTCTTATGTTTTAGAGGCAGAAGAAGTACAGTATTGCCCTGGGTTCTGCATAGTTAAACCATGAAAATTTAAAGAGGGGATCTTTTCAAAATTTTGTCTGAGCAAAAAGCAAATAAGTATCAATCTTCCCAGATGTCAATAACACAAAGCGCCAATATATTTGTTTTTTAATATATTTTATTTAAGCATACAGATAATTTAATAGTATCTAAAAATGAATATTACTTATAAAGAATATAAATGACATTTATAAGGAAATGATAAAAGCTTCTAAATTCTTGCCTCAGCTTATGTAAGAAGCATGTCAAATATATTAGAATGAACAGACACTGTAATATTAGTATTTGTGTTGTGGTGTGGGTCCAAAAGAATGGACTAACCAGATGAGGATGCCCTGGTAGAATTCAGCCACAGTGTCAGGAAACAAAAGCCCAAAGGTGAAGAGAGGTTTTCTCTGGGCATGGAGATTAAGGAGCATTAATAATGCAGCCAGTGGAACCAAGGGGAAGAGAATGCCCATTTAATCAACATTTGTTTTACTTTTCAAAGAAAATGTCTTCATCGAAGCAATTTTATTTGACACTCATGAGATTTTTTTAATATATAAATTTTACATATTGTTTCCCCTTTTTCCTCTTATCCCATCTGATACCCTGAGTTCGACTACTCCATCTGGTGACCACTATTACAGGTTTCTTAGGATCCCTCTGTGGTAGATTGGATCTCAAAAGATGGGCACATATTCCGTTTTACATGCTCCTTTGCGATGTGACTTTGCTACTCCCCCATTAAGAGAAAGAATCTATTTCTCCTCTCCTCGAATCTGGGCTTCCCACTGTTCTAAACTCTTTATAGGAATTAAATCATTTGAGCTTTACAAGAACCATGTGAGGAGGTACTTTATCATCTCCATTTTATAAATCAGACAATCAAGGTTAAAACCCAAATGATTACTTAGGAACAATATTCATAAACTAGAAATTACAGTAGCTACAGGAAGAAATAGAAATTTTAATTCACTCCATAGTGTATAACAGATGGAGAGGATCACTAATAAATTGAAGATTGGTTGTTATTAGTATTTCAAATATTTCGTTTCTGCTATTTTAATTGTGTATTTTTATTTTTTGTCTTACCTTTTTTCTGATTCTCAAAAATGATTTTCATTGTTTCAAAAATACATTTCCCATTTTCCTTTTATAGTTTTGCTGTTTTCTTTTTAAATTTTTAATTCTGTTTCTAAACCTTAATCCCACATATTTTTACATTTTCAGTTTTCAAATTCACATTTAATAAAATCCATTATCTCTTTTGCATTCCTTTCTTATTCTATTGGCATAGAGACTTTCCATCTTATATCTCTTATATGACTTTTTAACTCCTAATATTTAATTCTAATTGGTATTTTAGTTCTTTTAAAAAAATTCCTTTACTTTTATACTTATAGTATCTTAATATAGTTTTAATCTGTTAACTTTTTTTCTCGTCTTCATGGTAAAAGTTCTTGATAACTTTCCTAATTTGTCTCTCTCACTAACAACATAATCTAGTACACAAGAATTATACCCAGAAGCCAGTAAGCTTTCTCCTTAAATTGGATGAATTTAGCTTCTAAGATCTGAGATAATGTCCTTGACCTGGAATGATGAATTTGATGGATTTTTAGCTACCGAGTTGTACCTTTGAGATCCATTATCTGTCCTATATTATGAAATGTGACCAGTTGGGATAATGAAAGAAAGGATACTTATGTAGTGGCTTTACTTGAGTTTTCGTTCAACAGCAAAAGAAGTTAAAGCATTCAGTTCCCAATATTTAGTGTTTTAGATTTTTTGTTGTTCCTTGTGATAGGTGAAAAGGTAGGCCAGGGTTTGCTGTTGACCTCATCCGATGGATTTCTCTTAACCCCGTCACTGCAATCAAGGTGCACTCTCTATCAGATTGGTTCCATTTTTGATGATGATTTACTTTTTAATTTATTTTATGCATCTGTGTGACTGAGTTCACCAGTGGTCACTGACTACCAGAACTGATGTCAAGCTAAAAGAGACATTTCCTGGAGTGACTGCAGGTCTGTGGGCCTTCCCTCTCACAAGAAGATGTAGGAACAGTACTGGAGACTTTAGCCATCTTTCCTCCCTAAGAACCAGCAGTTACAGATCATTTAATGTTAAGCCTCCTCTGCTTATATTATCTCAAAATGGATGCACTGTAGTAAATATTAAAAGATATTATCCCTGATTTTTGTCTTTGGAAAAAAAATAACAGGGCAAATATTACCCATGCTTAGATTAATGAAGTTAAAAGGCAGAGAAGATTATGATGAACAAAGGGGTTTTAAAATATACTAGTCACCTGCTGTTATCACAATTCATGGTGTAGCTTAAAGAGAAATTTCATTTATTTCCTGTCAACATTTGATAAATTAAAAATGGTTTGATGCATTGGTATCCTAGAAAATGTGGAAATCACCTTTTAGTGGTTGCTTTGACAAAGACTTCTAGGTAGCAAATAAAACAAAAGAATACAAAACAAAACAACCACAAAAACAAACTAGTTAGTGCTTGACACAGGAAACAAAAATCAGAAGCACCCACTTGTGATTTTATCGAATTTAAATCCTGAAATCTAAAAAACATGCCTTCTCATATTCTATAGTTGATTTAAGAATTTGAGATATTTGTGGATGGTCTTAGGTCTTTTGAATTGTTCAAAGATCTCATGTTGTGTGTTCCATCTTTGTCCATTTCTTTTTATTAATGTCAGATTTTACCTACATATAATCCATTCTTTTGTTACTTTTAAAGAAAAAATATACAGACATTTATGTATAATAAATTCCTTTGACAATATTGGCTGTATGCTTCTTGGTAAATTGTAAATTTGATATATTATGTTAATGTTCCTTCTAAGAAACAGGCAAGATTTAGGCATGGCTATTCCATTGTTGACTTACCATACTCTATATCACCTTATGGAAACATCTTCACAATAAAATAAGATTGTTTGCAATTTTGACATTATAGACAAGAGTTGATTGACCTTTAATTTGTGGATAAGACTTGATTATGGGCAAAACTAAATTGATATCTCCCCATTATTCATGTTTATATTAAATTATGCCTTAAATATTACGGTGATAGTTGGGGTTATTAATGATCTTTAGATTAATAAGATAACAGTTGCTTTTGCATAGTAAGAAGGGACAGAGTTCTGATTCTCCTCAATTTTACCACAATGTCTTGATGTTTTGGATTAGCGAGAAGCATACCCTCACATAAAATAATAAATGTGATGATGATAATGATGGTGGCATGATTTTATTTTGGCACTTTGAATATTTATTGAAGGAAATGAATGAAATCATATTTTTGTACTTGCTCAACAAATTATTACCTAATCTAAAAAAACCCACATCTTTTTAAAAGGCTTAAAACACTATAACAACAATAACATTAGGCTAACATTTATTGAATACTTCATATGTGCCAGGAACTTCTCCTAGGGCTTGATTATCTTAATTCTCACAACAACCTTTTTAGAAAGATTTAATTATTCCCATTTTTTAAATGAGGAAACACAAGTAGAGACAGATTAACTTCTTAAATGTCACACAAGTGTCAATGTTACAATTCAAAACCCAGATAGTTTGATACCAGAAAACAAATATATACAATATGATAGAAATCTAAAGACTCGGTAAAAGCTTAGTGAAAAATTAACTTATGTGAAATAAAAATATGTGATAATATCGCTAAAAAAATTCTGGTTTTTAATGATGAGGCAGTATAGGTCCTCATTGGTAATAGCCTCCCTTAATTAGAGGTGCTTGATATACTATCATTTTTTTTTTTTTTATATAGAACCAGTGGAAATGATATGGCTCTCTTTAGTTTCTTCCTCATCAAAACAATGGAGTTCTGGTTTGTTTCAAAAGTCATATTTTAGATGTAAAGGTCAAAGGACACTTTAAAAATTTCGTTTTCTTTTTGCACACACCTTCCTTTGATGCTTCTTTAATATGCAACACATCTGCTGTTGGCTTCTTCAAAGGGAGTTTTCACAGAGAAATTAGAAATGTTATTTCTTATATTAAAGTAATAATAATTTCAGATATCATATTTGCCAGAGGATCAGGGCCAGTTTGAAAAATTAAAATAATATATTGTTCTAGAATTGTTAACTCATTTATTCCTTAGCAGTTATTTCAAACTCTTTTTATTCTTTGTAGGCTTATTCTCAGCCTTTGCTAAACTGCTGGTACTATCTGTAGAAACACTACTGGTAATTTTCAGACATTACACCGTTCACATTTAATTAGGCCAGAGGTATTTAAAGTAATATCTACAGGATCTTTTTCTTGTTCATCTAGCTGTATCTTAAAATCTCAACAACAAAAAAAATTATAGGCTCTATTAATAGGCAGGATAATGTTCCTTTTGGTTCATTTCCACAGTTTAGAATGGCTCCTTCAAAAGTGCTTCCAACATAAAGATGGACTTAAATTCCTTGAGATATCACTTCATGACATTTTAAAGGTGTATTGGTAATAGAAACATCAAACTGGTACTGTGTTTAACTCCGAATCTTCTGGAATGGTTCTCAGTTCATGCTGTACTCCATAGGTATTTTTATCTAGTGCTGCTTCTACTTTTCCAGAGGATGGTTCTAGGGAAGAACATGCTAATCATCTAATTCAGATATATATTTTCTTTTCTGTTGGTCCTGTTATTTTCATCATTGTCACTGAACAAAATGACTGAATCATTTAAGTCCAACAGACTTTTGAAGCAGAAGACAGAGGAGACAGATATATACTATAGTGACATTTCTACTGCATTTTCCTTTTAATTTCAGGCTTCAGTCATGATTCAAACTCTTGTTTTCTTCATTATAGGTACAATATCATAGGACCAATTTAATCTTACAGGATCAGTTTCAATTGTTTAGACAGAGGTGGATATTCTTTCCTTTGGGCTACTGACTTCACTACTCCAATCTGTGTATCATCACAATGAAATGTCCTCTGTGAAGGTTCCAGAATTTAATGCTGCATTTTGTGTATTTTTAATTATTTCTAATTATGCTCAACATATTAGATCCAGTTAGGTGGCTTTCTGAAGTTTTAAAGCGTCCAGTCTTGTGTCTTATACGTGCCTTCAAGAAGAAATCACCAGAACTAGTAATCTTTTTGGACTGACAGTTTGACTTCCAGGGAAGCAATCTCCCTATGGTGCCCTTGTTCTTGGGGGCCACCACCTTCCTCCTCTCATGCTGCTTCCTTCTCAACCTAAGGCTCAGACTCTGCTGTGATCGCCCATGGGCCGCGGGGC
Source organism: Rousettus aegyptiacus (assembly GCF_014176215.1). NCBI lineage: Eukaryota > Metazoa > Chordata > Mammalia > Chiroptera > Pteropodidae > Rousettus > Rousettus aegyptiacus. The sequence goes on from NW_023416284.1 coordinate 111,067,143, forward strand.
CGGGGAGGGTGGGGGGACTGCACTGCTGAGCTCCCGGGAGGATGGGCCGCGCCTCTGGAGCCTTAGCCTTCAGGGTGGCGGTGCTCCCAGGTCCAGATGGGCCTAGAGCAAAGGCCCATCTGGCGCTCCAGGGCCTATCTGCAGGCTGGCAAGCTGCAAGGCCAGTGACCTGGGCAGTGCCTAAGGCCGCTCCAGGGCACTGCTCGCAATGATGGCAGTGACTACGTCGCTTCCCACCTGTAGGCCCACGACTCCACATTCACTGCCCACCCATGCAGCCTGAGAAGCTTTCTTGCTCCATGTGCAGGCTGCAGGAAAGCAGGTTGAAGGTGAGCATACAAACACGCCTCTCAATGGTTCCAATTATAAAATGCCTGTGCCTGTGCGCAGGTACCTTGAGGTCTTGGAGACCCTCAGACGCTCTTAGCTCTGTTGTGTTTTGCAGCTGCTGCTAAGGCAGTCCACCTGCCTAGCCCAGGTGTGTGTGCATCCAGCTGGGGATTTTGAGACTGTCCATATGGACAGGGGTGGGTTTTCTTTGTCACCGCCTGCTGTCAGTTGTCACAGTGGAATCCTTAATATAAAACTGAATCTGCCATACAATTAACAAAGAGAAGGGCTACAGGTCTAAGGCAGTCATTTATGATCGTTGTTCCTCAGCAATTAACTGGCTTATATTTAACAATCCTGTCCTTATTAGCACTTAGTCTATTCAGTTGCTTAAGCACGCACTTAGTAATTGATTTTTCTGGGATTAAAGAACAATAAATTGTGTTACTCAAAAAGGCCACTTCTAGACCCAAGCCTGAGAGGCCCCTGGCATGAGTTCTGCATGAGAGGAGCCACACCACAACCTTATGGAAAATAAATTTATAAGAACATCTGCACAGAACTGGCACAGTGTGACCTGTTAACTCTTGACATCCACTTTTGTAACACATACTTCAGGCTCCAGGGAAGTACTTCTCTGTGACTCATGTCCAATGTCTAGGATTGAAAGACAATTGAATCCCAATGCCACAATGGTTTGTGGACTGTGCTGTTACCAAGATAGGAGGATTTGAGTGGGAGAGCACTTAGGAAAGAGAAAGACAAATAAATTAGTTTGTCTAAGACACTATCATTTCTTGCCTACTCTTCAATAAACATCTACACCTTCCACTTTTGCCTCTCTTTAATCCATCCTCCAATTCTTTATAAGTGTAAATTCAATACTGTCACTTACCTTATTAAAACTCTAGTGTCTTCAGGTTCTTCGTAACATTCCTGGCCCATGTGACCTTGTCTCAGTATGTCTCTATCACCATGAACATCATGTTCCTGCAGATTGGCCTTCTCTTTGTTTCTTGAGAAACCCAAGCTCCTTCCTGCCTTATGTTCACATACTGTTCTTACTCGAAATGCTTTCCACCTAGCCTAACTACCTCACTGAATGAACTCCTTTCTATCCTCAGAGTTTAAAGTTCAGCTCAATGGGGAAGGCCATTCTGATATCCTGGCCCAGATTAGGTTTCTCTAATACACTTTCACATTCTCTTAAATGCTCTAAAGGACTTGTATAACTGCAGTTGCATAACATTTTCTCCCAATAGTTGTCTAATATATTTATTCTCTACAAACTAAAAGCTCCTTGAAATCAGGATTCTTTCATGTTTGTTACCAGTCCTTAGGTTGATGTTTGACACAAAGAATGCGTTTTTCTTGGATGAAACATCAACTAATTGTGTTGCTCAACAATGTCACTCTTAGATTCAGGCCAGATGGCCTAAAGGAATGAATGAAGAATGCCACTAACCAGTTGTGTGATATTTGGCATGTGTGGGTCTCAGTTACTTTATTTTAATTGGAGATGGTAATTCTTGTAAAATAACTACACTATAGAAGTGTTAGAACGTTTGAAATAACACACACATATACACTGAAAAAAGATTTTTGATTAACGATAAAAGTTTACGTATGTGCTATCAGATATATAGAAATACCTATAGTTTAGAATGAGTATAATATATAATCAGTTAGGGAGAAGTATCAGCAAACTATTCAAGTGGGTTTAAGAATTACAAAGATTATTCTCTTGATAAGAAGTCCAAAAGTTTGGGAAGCTCCCGGTGCTGGTCGACATGACCCTGGCTCTGCCTCTTTGCATTTTCTCTGTTTCTCTCTTCCCTATGGTAACTCTGTTTTCAGACACAGCATGATGGCTCTAGCAGTCTGGGCATAGCATCCGGACACAACAACATCTAGATAAAGAACATCTGTGAGTCTTGAAAAGAGGAGAAGACTTCTCCAGATTGCATTACATTACTTGTTTAAAACAACCCCAGGGTGGGGAATAGGACTGTCATAGTTGGCTTCATCCAAACAGTCTTCAGCTCTTTGGTCGATAGTGGTGCCAGCCTCCCCTAAGTCGTGCGAACCCATGAGAAAAGGGTGGATCACAGAATGACATTGTAATTGTTTCCAGAAGGAGGCAGGAGGGGTGAAGGCAAGCAATAGTGTCTGTTATACAATATGTCAAATTTATATATTTAAAATTATTTTTCTTATTCCTGGAAGTCAGAAGATCTATGTCACATGGGTAGTGTGGCAAGACGAAATATTGTAGTATCTCATAGTATTTTAAAGTACAAGATGTTAGGATATTTAGCAAATGATATCACTAGCAAGCCAGTTGACACTTGTATATAACAGTGAAGGAAATTTCTCAGCTGTGTAGGTAAAAATCATGTCTAATGATAAGGTAGAGAGAAATATCAAATAACAAAGGCCTTCATAAGCAGTGACAGCAATCAGGAATGACGTGCACCTTCTCCCATGTTCATTGCAGACATAGCTGATTGGTCACAAAATACTCCTAGCTGAGGGTGGCTATGGTTCGTTGTCCTTTTCAGAGAGTTCCTGACTACCAGCTGGAGCTGATTCTCTAAAGAAAGCCTATCTGCCATCTAATACAGAGATGTATAACAGAACTAATTTTTTATATTAAGGGCAGAACTGGTATATATGGAGCAGAATGAAAAAATTTCAATGTAATTTCAAATTAAAATAAATAAAGATATGGACCAAAAGCAGAGAAAATAGATATATGAGTAGTTGTTTTATGCAATCATGCTTTTGGTAAAAGTGGCTTTTGAATCATGCCCTGCAGGATGCAGAGGTTATACGGATCAGTGGATGAAAAAGGAAGGAAAAAGGGGTGACAGGTCAGAGCATTAGCAAAGATCAATGCTGTTAAGATATTGAGATGAAAATGTGCACATCCTCAACCCTTTTTTCTCTGTGCCCTCTTCCTTCATCCTGTGGCACTTTATCCTCATTCAGATCCCCGTGTCAGCAAAAGATCTTACAAACTCATTCGTACTAAACAGCACATGACTGAAAAGGCTCAATGAGAAATCTTTCCTTGAGCTATTTTGAATATTTGTTGGAAGCAAAGCCTTAAGCCCCAGTATGAAGTTAATAAGGTATAATTTCACAAGCTTAGTAAAACAGGGGTAGGGAAAGGGCAAGAAATATTTCAGTGACACAGAGCCCACCCACAAGTCAAATCATACCATGGGGCAGGGGGAAATACTGAATAATGTGAAAATGAGAAATATTTTGGGTAAAGACAACTTACTTTGCCTACAGTGCCCAATGGTTTTTTTTTTTAATGGATTTATTGAGATAAAATTGATATACCATACAATTCAACCATTTAAAGTATACATTTCAATGGTTTGTAGTATATTCAGAATTCTGTAATCATCGCCAGTATCTAATTTTAGAACATTTTCATCACCCCCCCCCCCCCCACAAAAAAAGTCTTGTACCCGTTAGCAGGCTTTCTTCGTTCTTTCTTCCTCCCTCCAGTCCCTGACAACCACTAATCTACTTTGTCTCTATGGGTTTTTTTGTTCTGATCATTTCACATAATGGAATCATATAATATATGATCTTTATGCTAAATGGCTTCTGTCATTTAGCATAATGTTTTCAAGGTTTAGCCATGTTGTGGCAACTACCCACACTTCATTCCTTTTTATTATTAAATATTCCAGTGCATGGATATTCTATGTAGCTACATCATTTTAAATTACCACCAGCAATGTGTGAGGGTTCCATTCTCACTAACACTTGTTTTTATGTCTTTTTAAATATAGCCATGTTTGTAGATGTGAATGAAGTGGTATTTCATTATCGTTTTGATTTGCATTTTCCTGAAAGCTTATCCAATACTCTTTGCCCCCTCCTCCTTTAGTTACAAGATGGACATAGTTCTATTGCTTTTGTCAAGTGAAATTTCTTGTTTTTTCTTTTCTAGCTTACCACCAATGGCAATCAACACAATGGATGGCAGCTTCCTTTAAAACAATACCCATCCTGTTCCTGATTTTGATGGCTGATGCTTAAGGTATATTCAGGTTGAGAACAGGATCACCATCCAAAAATGTGTCGGAGCAGTTACCAATAAGTAGAAACTGAAAGGCACAGCTCTGTTCCACATATCACTTCAACCCTAGTATATTGCTAAATGGCCCTTTGCTGTTATTTGAAATTATGGGAGAGCAGTCACTATCCTAAAACTCTTACAGTAAGTGAGAAAGATGAATAGTCTACTCCATTTCCTTAGATCTTTAGAACATTTGTAGCATTTCAACATTGTAGGAAATCTTCATACTGCTTTCATTTTCATTTATCTCCAGCAAGAGGGAACTCAACTGCAACTGATACCAGAACCCTTGGTGCAGGAAAGTCTCTGGTTCCTTAAGTTTGCTTGGCTGCCTTCATTGTGCTGTTATATCTGAAGTGTTTGCAGAGGCCAGTAGCTCTCAAAGACTTTAGGCAAGCCTTTATCATACCAATTAACTTTGAGAAATTTCGTTTTCATTTTTATTGTTGGTTTTATATAGTATGCATATTATGCTTATTAATTATAATCTTTAATAGCTATCCAACAAGAATTAAGCTCCACACAGGAATCTTTATTGTCTTTGCTGAAATATCCCAATCTTCGAGAACAGTGCCTGGTACATTGTCAAGTACTCATAAATATTTGTTTAATGGATAAATACATGAATTGGGTGCACTTATACCTGGTACATAATAAATATTAATAAATATCAGTAAATATCAGCTGTTGTTTTAAAGTGCAAATTAGGTTAACCACTTCACAATACATACTTCACTTAAATCTCCTACCAACCAACCAAGATAAATATTATCATAACAATGTTAATTTTACAGATGAGGAAAGGAGGAGCTCGGAGAGTTAAATAATTTGCTCAAGGTTACACACAAGACTGGTAGGTGGCAGAGCAGTGGTTGGAACCCAGCCACGCTCATCTCCTAAACTTGTCCTCTTGTTCACAGTGCTTCTCTGCCTTCACTACTGAAAAATAAACAATCAAAGTCCTGTGCCCTTTTATCATTGCCTGGCAGCCCAGAACTGCCGGATGTTAGGATTTACACAGAAGAGGAATGCTGTTGTGTATGAGCCACCTCTCCTTGCTTTGCAGTGCACAGCCCTTTGAAGTAGAGAGAACAGATACTCAGGAAATAGAAAAAGGGAACTTCAGACTGCTTGAATTTCATATGAAAAGTTGTCAGTTAGAGTTATCGATCCACCCCACGTGTAGCAGCTCATAAAGGGTTTGTTTTAACTTGCTTTTCTCCTGACTTTTGGAAATTTTGCTATGCTCTAGTCACAGGCTTGAGAGGCTGCTTAAACTCGACTTAATGCTTCCAATGTGTTACCTTAACTCCCCCTTCTAATAATAATAACTATTCTTGAGGGGTACAAAGAGAAAACCTAATGCGGTGGCTTTTTCCAGGTGGAATAAACAAATACTTTTCCCGAAAGTCAAGAAAAACATAAAAACAGAAATCAGTACTGACTTGTGATTTAGAGTTTCTCGAAACTCCTCCTATGCTAATAAGTCTTAATGACTAATTATAGCCAAGAAAAATATGTGATATGTGTAGATTTGGAGAAATTAGGCCAGTCATTTAAAAAATATATGAGGCTAGCAGCAAATGAGGTTTCTGATAAAAATTGAGAATAGTTTCTGCCACAAATGCTGATCTCTCTGGACGTATGAGTAGAAATTTGTGGGCTAGTACAAGGTCTTTTTAAAGCTGAAAATTTTAAGGACGCTCTACACTGCCAGGTCTAGTCAGTATTCTTTGCCTGTGTTCCTCAGCTTCATAGATACCTGAGGAGAAGTAGTAGTGTTACATGGCTAAAGAAAAGCAGAATATTTAGCAATTACCAAGATTTTAAAAAGTAAAGCTGGTGTGATGCTTCCTTAAGCTCATTTCTTTATCTCAGTTTATTTCCTATACAGTTTTTAAAAGGGAAATCTGACAGTGGTAGACATTCTTATAGGTCTGGTAGGATTCTATTCCTTTTATTGTTGTGGTTGTTGTTTTGTTGTGAGTGCTGTTATTATTTCAAAGCTGTCAGGATGTGGATGAATTTGGCATGTGGCCTGAGCCATTTGGCATAGCTTATATTTCTCTGGCCATAGGCATCGATTATGGAATAAGCATGTGACCTGATTTGGCCAATGGAATCAAAGTCCAGGACTTTTGTTCATTCTGATGGGTAAGAGTAGCCCTTCTATTTTAGTTTGAGAGGAAAAGACTATAAGTTTGAGGCTGCTGGCAGCTATTTTATCCTTTCTACTGTTACCAGAATAGGCATGGCTGCCTGGGCGTGGAAACAATACAGAAGGAAACAAAGCCAGGACTGGGGAGTGTCTGGCTCCTGGTGACATGGTTTCAGCCCTGAGATCCAGTTTCGTTTAAAAGACATCCTTGCCTTTCTACTCTTATGTTCTATTAGCCAATAAATGCCCCCACCCCACTTTTTAAAAACAGATTTAACTTGGATGTTCTATACCTTTCAACAAAAGGCATGCTGACTGATCTAGTGAGATAAGCTTCAGTTTAACTGATTCCTTCTACCTCTCCAACCAAAGATTCATACACATGTTAACATACTAAGGCTATTTAGAATGGATTTTATAGTACAATCCTGGTCATCTATAAAGGGTATATCTTTTATTGCTAGATGTCTAATTAAATATATTATTTCAGAGTATTTGGGGGTGGTTCTTTTGTTGGGAAAAATGATAAAGTGCCTTGTTAATAGTATTCTGATGTAGCTTTATTTTGTATAGGTTTTCATTTGAAGTCTTTATTTTAGGTCTTAGACAAAACCAGAATGTTCTTATGGTCTGTCTTTGGGCCTGTCATAGCCTCGTAGGTAGTAACTGTTATGGACTAAATGTTTATGTGCTCTCCCTGCCCAAATTTATATGTTGCATTCTTAACCCTCAATATGATGGTATCCGGAGGTGGGGCCTTAGGAAGCTGATTAGGTCATGAAGGTGGAGCCCTCATGAATGGGATAAACGACCTTATAAAAGAGATATTAAGCACTCAAATGGTAACTTATTGGTATCTATGTAACTGGAATTACACTACCTTTATTTATTTGTGTAAATAGAGTCTTTGTACGTAGAATTATAAACATCTTAAGATTACTAACATAGAGTGTCGATGTTTTTTCAAGAAGAGGTGTCTTTTGTTTTACACTATAACCAGGAACAGATGAGTATTTTTAGAGAGTTTATTCACTTTTTATAAGGAACAAATGTTCTCTTTCCCTCAATTATTTAACAGTTATATGGTCTGCTAGAACTTGAAGTTATGAGCTTCCCAATAAATTGTGTGCCTATACATTTCTCCTGGTACTTCTTAGTTTTTATTTCATATATTTCATCAAATAATAGTATTTATCCCTTCTTTGTGGTAGATTTTTAAAATGACCATTTTTACCTACTTAACAATTTGAATCTTAAATGTGATTTTGTCTAAAATTATTGTGCTGCCTCTGCTGGGTTTTTTTCTCCCTCTGTTGTTGTTTTGGTTTGAGTTTGGTATATTTCCCACAAAGCTTTTATTTTTAACCCATTCTGACTTCATTCGTCATTCTGATTTCATAATTTCTTTTGTAAGCAGTATATAGTGACTTTATTATTTAATTGATAAATTTATACTAGTCACATTTATAATCCAAAGTGCTTAAACTGTTGTCATCTTATTTGATGGTTTATCTTACCTTGTCCTGATTAATATTTTCTAATTTTTGAGACTTGTTCCATAGATGGCCTATGTTTTATTTGCTTTTTTTTCTCTCCTCCAAGAATTGGGAAGTGTCTGAGAGGTTCACTTTGTTTTTAAAAACAACTTTCCATCTACATTTCAAATATTGAGTAAGCAATAGCATCTCTTTGATATCACTATATATGTCACTTTTATTTTTGACCCACTATTAAATTCCTGAACTTTCTTAGTTTTATCTTGGATAGTAGGTCATAGGAGTGATTAAATTAACACTTCTTACATAACTTATTTTATATAATATTTTTGAGATTTTTATTCCATTTTATAATCATGTACATAATAATTTTGTATAGTTAATCATTGTTTGATTTCAGTGCACGTTGTTTAAAATGTTGAGTCATTTAATTCTGACACCATGCTTAGTTGACTACCTTTGGAGGTTTAGGAGAGCCTAACTGCCCATTCTTTGCCTCTCCAAGTTCTAAAGAATTGATAACAGATATGGGGAGCTATGTGGGATCGATAATACCTGACGTCCATGGCTCTCAGGTTATATTGGTCAGAGTTTAGCTGCAGAGAATTCAGTAATAGAGAAACAAATCCACTCCTGCTAGTTTAAGCAGGAAAAATCAGTTAACTAGTTTATAAAAGGCTGAAGAAACAGATTCTAGGTTAACTTACAAGAGCAACTTCTAAACCACAATCCAGAATCAGGACACCTACGGAGCTTCTTCCTCTGGTATAATCAGTAAACAGTCAGCTCCAGAGTGATCCTGTTGAGGCCATGATTAGGAAACTCCATTTACTGCTGCTGGCCATACACCCATGTCCCACTTCTTACAAAATGTACCAGCAAAATGGATGGCCTGTGGTCTGCCTTTTGACAGCCATGAAGCTAGAGACTGACTGCTAATGCCGTCTCAGAAAAGCTGTGTGCCTCTTTGAGTGTGCTTGTCTGCAGAAATGACAGTGGTAGCAGCAGCAGCAGCAGCAGCAGCAGCAGCAGCAGCAGCAGCAGCAGCAGCAGCAGGAGAAGGTGGCGTCTGCAACACTAAATCTTTTCAGTCTCCTGCAAGTGTATTTGATTAGTCCAACGTAAAGCATACCTGCAAACTCTAGCTGCAAAAGAACCTATGAATTGAAATGCTTAGTTTTCCAGTCTCTGCTTCAAGGAATATTCTGTAGGAGGAGAATGGAATAGATGTCCAAAGCCAAATCTCTAATCCACCAGAGTATGTTAGCTGACCAAAGTAAGGATGCATCGCCCAGAAAAGAATTTATCTAGCTAGTCAAAAGCAGTAATGTACTGCAGGCTCTGTGCTGGTGGTCTGCCACTTGAGGACAGGAAGAAGGACAGTGTGTTCCACCAGAGCTGGCCATTACAGCAGAGTCAGGAGGATCAGAGAGAGTGGGCAGAGCCCATTTTTTTTGTTCTGAGGCACAGTGACTATCCCTCAGAAAGGAAGACCAAGGAAAGGCAGGCTCTTCTCACTTAGATCAGCAGCTGTTCCCTACATGGAGAGAAGGGTCAAAAGCTTCCTCTCTCCCAGCCTCACCGGGAAGGTAGACACTGGGCTGAGCAAGAATATGGTTTTTGTAGTTTGAGGTGGGAATGTGAAAAGTGAAGGAAAAGGGTTCCATCAATATAACTACCTTTTATCTTTTAAAAAATAATGGTATAAGAGTGGTATGTTTTCTGAACATAAAGCTCCCCCCTGTAGTTGAAAATGTCTTTCTACTATCTTCACATGTAAATGACAACTTGGCAGAATTACAGTCTTGGATTATACCCTTTTTGCCCTAAAAAATGTCATTGTGTAGTCACTAAGCATTGCAAAGGAAAAAAACCTCAGGCCAGCCTAATATTCGTTGGTAGAGAAACCAGTTTGCTTGCTTTTTCTGCCTGGAGTCCTGTGGACTTTGTTTTAGCCTGTTAATTGGGTACTTTAACAAAATATATAGATGTTTGGTGCATTGATTAAGATTTACTTGGACCATAGTTGGGCTGTTATACTAAGTTATAAGACCTTTTTTTTTTTTTTATCAGTTTAGACAGATTTTCTTCAGTTCTATCTCTGATTATTATTTTTATTATGTCTTCGGGTTACAACTTTTGAAAAAACTGTAACTCTTGCTTTCTTCCTTGATTGAGCTCCACATCTGTCATATTTTCATTGTTTTTTATTTCTTATATATATTTTTTGTAAGTTTAAGATCATCTTTTTTTTTTTTTTAATATTTATAATTAACTTTCCATTTGATACCAGGTAACCCTCTTCTGAAGTGAGTGGGTAGAAGTTCCTTGTTCTGGTTCATTTCTCAATGACCTTAAGTATATCTGCCACACGAGACCATATACTAAATGTCACCTGGGCTATCCTGGTTTCTGCCTCTTGGAGCTAGCACTTCCTCCTTGGGTTGGTGCCACCTCCAGTGTCCTCATTTACAACATTTTTGTTGTTGTTGTTGTTGTTGAAAAATACTAGCTAGGGCTGCCTTAATAAGAACTCCTTTGAATGAGAGAAATAGTTCTCTAGTGAGGTGGGTGAAATAGAGGTAATGGCTAGAGGACTCATAGCCATTTGCCCCTGTCTTAGGCAGATAAATTGCCCCTGTTTCTCATGGCTAAGTTAACATAAGACAAAGCCTGTGTTTTTCAGTTCAGTTCCCTTGCCTGATAACCAGTGAAAATTCTTCTAATTTCCTTGGAATTCTTTCCAATTCCAATGAAGTTTGGGCTTGTTTTCAGTGCTGTTGTGTATAGTCTTTGTCTCTGCCTTCAGAGGTAACTTAGTGGAAATTTCGACTTACTCTATTTCAGATTCTGTTTTAACTGAAAGCTAGTAGTACTATGATACAACCTTCAAAGGTATGATAATACTTGGAATCCATTCTGCAATCACACAATTTAGTTCATAGACAATTCTTATTGAGATAAAAGCTGAACTTAGAGAGTATCTAGCAAAATAGAAATCTATAATTTGGGAAACACTAGGTATTTATAAAATTTGGATTAATCTTATTTTTCCCTCTTTTTAGGATATTATATTTACAAAATTGTATAGATAAGCCGGTAAAGATTGACAAAATGTCTTTTGAAAGTCATGATGGCATTGAATTTCAACTTTGAAAACCTTAGAGTCTATAAAATACAAAAAAAAAAAAAAAAAAAAATCAAACCCTAATGCTAGATCAGGATGGGAGAGTGAGTTGCTTGTCTAAATAAAGAGAGCTGTGTTAGATGTGCAAGAGACTTGTGCTAATAAGGTAGTCATTAGCCACATCTGTCTATTTAAATTTAAAATTTAATTAATTACTTTAAAAAATGAAAAATTTACTTCCTCAATCACATTAGCCACATTTCAAGTGTTCAAGAGCCACATGTGGCTAGTGGTTAGCATATTGGATAGCACAGGTATAAAACCTTTCTCTCACTATGGAAAGCTTTATTGGGTAGTGCTATTCTAGGCAACAGTGTTTTTAAATCTGATGATGATGAACTCAAATACTATTGGTTTCTAATGCAATGAATGCATTGTGAGGGGAGTATTTGAAAGTATCTAAGATTATGTGCCCTTGGTTTTAGCTGGGTTTTCTTTTAAAAACAACCTCTTTATTTTTGAAGAAATAAAATATTTATTTTAGAATAGTTTAACATTTACAGAAAAATTACAAGGTAGTTTAGAGATTTCTTACATGACCCTCATGAAGTCAATGTGTAAGAGAATCAGTATTTACCAGTTAGACCATTCACATTTAAAGTGATTATTAATATAGTTGGATTATCGTCTATCATGTTTGTAACTGTTTTCTTACATTTTCTCCTTTTGTACCTTCTCTGTTTTTAATTGAGCATTTTATATGATTTCATTTTCTCTCCTCTCTTACATTTCAATAACTTTAAAAAATGTTAGTGGTTGCCATACAGTTTATAATGCACATTTTTATACTAATTTAAATTCATCTTTAAATAATACTATACCACTTCATATGCAGTTACCTTATAACAGTGTATTCTCACTTCCTTTCCTCTTGTGACATTGCTCTCATTCATTTCACTTATCCATATATTATAATCAATAATCACTCAATACACTATTATTGCTTTGGAGAAAGGGATCTTTTAGAGCAATTAAAAATAAGAAAAATAGAAGGTTTTATTTTCCATTAGTTTCTTCTCTCACATTCTTTATTTCTTTATGTAGATCTTGACGCATGTCATTTTTTTCCACCTGAATTACTTCTTTTAGGATTTCTTGCAGGGCTGGTTTGCTGTTGATTGATTCCCTCACTGTTTGTCTGAGAAACTTAACTTTTGAAGGTTAATTTTTCTGGATATAGAATTTTAGGTTGAGGATACTTTATCAATATTTTAACTCATTCTACTTTTCTTTTACTTGCATGATTTCTGATAAGTTGGTTGTAATGATTATTCTTTGTTACTCTATATGTTAACCCCCCACCCTCACCCCATCCCTGCTTCCTGGCTTCTTTCAAGATTTTTTCATTGTCTTAGGTTTTCTGCAGTTGGATTTTAACCTATAGAAGTATGCCTTTTGCGACATTTGTTGTACTTGGTGTTCTCTAAGCTTCCTGGTTTGGTATCTGTAATTAACTTTGGAAAGTTCTGAGCCATTATTATCTGAATTGTCATTCTGCTTTGTTCTGGTTCTTTTCCTTTGTATGTCAATTATGCATATGTTATACCTTTTGATATTCTTCCATAATTCTTACATGTCTTGTTCTTATTGTTGTTTTTCTTTTCTCTTTGCATTCTGTTTGGGAAGTTTCTGTTAAGCCATCTTCAAATTCTCTGATTCTTTTGTCAGTCATGTCAAGTTTATCATTGAACTTATTGAAGACAGTTTTCATTTCCATTACTGTGTTTTTGATTTCTAGTATTTCCTTTTGATTATTTTTTAGTTTCTATATTTCTTCTTATATTACCCACCTGTTCTTGCATACTGTCTACTTTTCCATTAGAGCCTTTATCCTATTAATCATTATAATTTTGAATAATTATTCAGAATTCCCTATCTGGTATTCGAAACATCTGTGTCATATCTGAATTTGGTTCTGATAATCGTTTTGTCTTTACCAAGTGTTTTCTTTCCTTGCTTTTGGCATACCTTATAATATTTTCTTGAGATCTGAACATGTATTGGGTAATAGAAATTGAGGCATATAGGCCTTTATCATGAGGATTTATATTAATTTGGCTAGGAAGGTGGGCTCTGTTTAATGTTTGTTGTAGCTATGGATATTAGAGGCCCCAATTTCTCTAGTGTCCTTGTTTTTGTGTCCCCTGTTGTCTCTGGGTTTCCTTAAAATGCCTTAGATAAAGTCTGTGTCTTACAGCTCTTTCAGTTATAATCCACTTTTATATTTAAGCCCAGTTGTGGTGGTGGTAAGATGTAGGGCAAGTGAGCATTCCATCATTTCAGACTTTTTGAAAATCTGTGTCTTGGGGCCTTCCTGTGTTTCTTCAGTGTAAAGAAAACTTTGTCTGCTATTCCCCCTACTTTGGCCGAGGTGGTCTCAGTCAATATCCTTGAAGTCCTGACCCCTATGGTCTGTTTTCCCCCTTTAAATGAGACAAGAAGTCTAGAACTGGCTGAAAGTCCTAGAGTTAAGAGGCATTTGCTTTGTCCAGCTGGGATTATATTTCAGAATTGAACTCTGAAAAGCCTGTTACCCTGGAGAGCAGACTTATTTTATGTAGAAAGCTCCATGGTTATTTTTCCTTCCCACTTCCAGGGGCAGGAGGGCTATCTTTCTTGAATCTCACTGTGAGAGCCTCCTAGTATTCCTGGAGAGAAAGCCGATGAAAGTATGGGGTTCCTGAGGAGTTTCTTACTCTCATACTAGTCTATATTCAGCCCCAGCAATTCATTAAAATGATCATTTAGGTATCTCTACAAGTTTATAGCTCCAGTGGCTTCTGTTATAGGTAACAGATCTTAGTTGCTGTATCTCTGGATGTGCCTGTCACTCCAGATTTTGAGATGGTGGCTTGCTGTGTAACCTCAGTTCTCTGATAGGTCCAAGAACAGTTATTGATTTTCAGTTTATTTAGTTTTTTATTGCTATAAGAATGGGAGTGACAGCTTCTAAGCTCTTTACATGTGAGAGCTGAAACCAAAGTTCCCTGCTGAATTCCTTTTGAATTTCTATCTTGCCAAATTTTCTAGGATATTTTTAACTTTATTATTGTCTTTATAAAGTGAGTAGATAGGAGAACCAGTCTTTACCCAGTAATGGTATGGTCAGTCTTCTTTGTATCTTATGTATAATCTCTTTATATATTATTACAGGGTGAAACCATTCGATAGAGTGTATGAGTATTGTTTTAAATTTTTTAGCACACATTAATTCTAGATATCTAGAAACCCTCATCTCTAGATTAATTATAGATCTCTAGAAACACTTCATCTTTTTAATTTTAACTTTGTAATTAAATTTATTCATATATATGGTGGACATATTACGTGATATCCCCTCAGCTTATTAGCCCCTCATTTTATGAGAACTTTCTCCTCCCCACTCCTTACACACAGGGAAGGGCCCCGTCAGCCAGGCTTGTGTCTTGTGATGCTGTCTTCTGGGCCATGGTTGATTGGATGAACAAAGCTAAAGCAATTGGATTCTTTCTCCTACAAATTAAGAATTAGGATTGAAAGACACCAAGACTCTCTAGGTCAGTCACTTATCTTAAAAATGAGTAAACTTGATAATTGTCATGGAACCATCATCTGTGTACATGCTGAATCACAGATAGGTATTCAATGAAGAAGTAGCCATTCAGAGAAGCAGATGTGTGAAACCACATAACCTGAGACAGAGACAGAGGGATAAGAGTGTCAGTAACATTTCATGTCTGTCTTAGGCCCAGAGTGATACTCCTGTTTTCTTATAATAAATTTCCTTATAGCTTAAGCTGCTTGACACATATTTCTTACTTATAGCAAGAAGTTATTAAAGACATAGTGATAATGTGAATCAGAATGAAATTCAGAGAAAGGAAGAAACTTGCATATTTGTATATTAGTCTGTAGAAGTGCATAGGCACCCAGTCATGCTTGAATGTTTGTTTTAATAATTAACTAACTCTGGTCCTTTGGAATAAAGACATAAGTAAAATTTTTATATTACTCCGTATGGCATCCATTCAACATTTTAAGATTAAGATGGCAAATTGATTTAATTCAATTGGATCTCATGGTGGACTCTACTTCCTATTTGTAAAGACTTGATAAAATCTTATAAGCTAATGGAATGTATATTTTTTACTTTTTTACTAAATTTGCTTAATTTTAAGATTTTCTTCCCAGAGAAACTTCCTTGCAGTTTGAATTTATGGACTTTCTAGTCCAGTTGTCCTAAGGAAGGGAGAAAGTCATCAAATAGCTAGATATCCAGAATGAGCAGTCTTTGGAAAAAGAGAACAGATTTGGGTGAAAATTGGAGTGACGGATCAGTATTTTTATAGGGGACACTGATTTCTGTTAGCCCAGTTCTTAGGCTTTGTGTCTGTATGAAGTTGTTAACCTTCTTCAGAGTTGCAATCATTTAAGCCAAGAAGATTATTAAAGATAGGGAATTTAAGGATACTAACAGAAATTCTGTAGCATTAATTCAGCATAGTGTTGGAGGGGCAAATTTTCCTCCTTTTTTTGGTATTTCTCTTAAAATTTTTTTTGAATGAAGATATTAATTACAGATAAGAGAAAACATAGGAGAAATATTAGTGACCTTTGGTTTAGCAAAGATTTCTTACATATAACAAAATGTACAAGCTACAGAAGAAAAAAAAATAAACTAGACTTTATTAAAGTTAAACATTTTAAAAGCTTTTAACACTCCTTAAAAGATAGTTTTAAAAAATGAAAAGGCAAGCTACAAATGAGAAGAAAATATTTGCAGAACATATCTGATAATATATGATTGTGTGACATATGTAATAAATCTATAAAATCACCTACTATTTTTACAGCTTAATTGAAAATAACCCAAATAAAAGATGCATAAAAAATTCGAATAGATACTTCCCTGAAGAAGATATGCAGGTGGAAAATGACACATGAAAAGATGCTCAGCATCATTAGTCATAGGTAAAATGCAAATTAAACCACAATGACATATTATAATTCTCATACTAGACTGGCTAAAATTTAAAAGACTGACTATACCAAATGTTGACAAGAATGTAGAGAAATTGGAACTTCAATAAAGCACTAAAAAGAAAAAAAATGACATAAGTGCAAATAAAAGTAAATAAATAAAATAGGCATACATGATCTGATGTATCACATTCTTAGTGTTAGTCATCAGAGAAATACAAATTAAAACCACAATGAAATGTAACTTTACACCTACCAGGATATCAATTACTAAAACAACAACAACAACAACAAAAACAACCCAGAGAACAAAGGAGTATTAGGGAGGATGTGGAGAAATTTGGAACCCTCGTACATCGCTGGTGGTAATGTAAAATGGTGCAGCCACGGCGGAAAACAACATGGTGATTAAACATAGAATTATCATATAGTCCAGCAGTTATACTTGTGTGTAGATACACAAAAGAATTGATAGCAGGAACTCAGACAGAAATTTGTACACCAGTGTTTATAGCAAAATTTTTCACAATAGCTAAAATGAAAACCACCCAAATGTCAATCAAAGGATGAATGGATAAACAAAATCTTATTCATTTGTCTATGGATATACAATGGAATATTATTTAGCCTCAAAAAGGAATGAAATTCTGATACATGGCGCAAAATAGATTAACCTGGAAGATGTTAAGTGAAATAAGCCAGACACAAAAGGACAAATATTGTGATTCCACTTATAAGAAGTACCTAAAATAGTCAAATTCATAGAGAAAGTAAGTAGAATAGTGGTTACCCCGGGTTGAGGAGAGGGAATGGGGAGTTATTGTTTAATGGGTACAGAATTTAATTTTGGGAAGATGAAAAATTTCTGGAGATGAATAGTGGTGGTGGTTGCACAACACTGTGAATGTACCTGCTGCCAGACAATTCTACACTACAAAATGAGAAATGGTAAATTTTATGTTATATATATTTTATTAAAATAAAAATTTTTAAAAATCTGATATATTAAATAGGATCCTTAAGTGGCAGGCAAAATTTTTTGTCTAAACTGAATGAGTTTTGTAAGAATTAAAAGATGCCCTGCGGGGTGAGGAGGAAGCTGCATTCCTTTGGGGAAAGAATTTTCTGGGTTATATAGACTGACCATAGTTAAGAGGTAAGCAAAAACCACCTTAGGTATTATCTCAGGATAAGGCATTATATGCTAAAGAAGGAAAGGGGTCCTTCTTAAAGCAGCAGCTTCTCCTGCTCTGGCCTGGTACATAACTGAGTTCCTGATCCCTTAGGCTGCAAATGACTTCATTCACTCTCTTCTGGAGCCTAGTTGTTGTGCTGCCCTACAACTTTATAATGTCATTTGAAAATGGGCTAAACTTAAATAAGCCTGTAAATTTTTTTTAGTTCCTCAGAGACTAAATGGTATTATTTCTGTCACCTGCTTAGCCCATGTGAGTAGAGCATCTGTCATTGGAGTCCCACTGCTTTTTACTATATAGTGTGTCAAGACAACAGCAACAGATGACCCAGATGATATGATGATATTTATCAGGGGTTGGGGCTAAAGGATTTTTCATTTAGATTAACTTTCGTCTCTACAATCTTTAAAAAAAAAATATCCTAAAAGCAACATGCAAATTGAAGGAAATACAGTAACAATGCTATAGCTAGGACAGTCTTAAAAGCATTCATGATTTTCTTCTATTTCCTTGAATTGTTTCATTGCTATAAAAGAAACACCAGATTTCTGGAATGTTTTGCTGGTTTTTGCTGAAGGATAAAACATGATTGTAATTGTGGTTAATAACAGTATAGGACAGGAAAGAATCTTTTCCTAATACCCTCTTAAATTCAGTAGGTGGGGCCTGTGAATTAAACTGGCAAAAGACAGATTAATAGGAGAATAAGTTTATTATGCATGCACACAGGAGTGTCATAGAAAAGTGCAAATTTCAAAGAAGTGATTAGGCCCAGGAGCTTATATACCATTTTAACATCGAGTGATAAATTGTGGAGAAGAAACATGACAAAGGAAAAGAAATTTGGGATTCTGTGGGTGGCAAATTGTGGGAAGGTAAATACATACGTAGGGCAAACTAATGAAGATAAAGGTTATTTTAGTAAGGTTTGTTTATGCAGACTCAAGCCAGTACCATCTCCAGGTTAAGCCATGTCTTCCTGCTCGCAAGGGAAGGTGAGGAGGGAAACCTTCACAAAGGGAAATTTATGTCCTGTTTTTAGGCAGTAAAAAAGGGGAGGGCAGAGAGTTTTCCTGTGTCTGCTGTTTATTAATTGCCAAAAATTATTATTATGCCAATGTGGCATATTTTGGGGAGAAGCATATTCCATTTACCATCATTAGAAAGAGAATGTGTTTTCTTTTTTCTAGGTTACTTTTTAAAAATGTTTTTAACAGAGATTACTTTGGATTACCTATAATTTAAGGAATAGCCCAGATAGCTGTATGTTCTTTGCTTAGCTATTTGTCTCCAGCTGTGTAATTTTGATCCTTCTTTGTCACTTATTCAAGGGTTTTCAAATTTCTCTCTTGGAGTGTATTAGAGAATGCATACTTATCTCTGATAACCTCTTGGGCAGTGGGCAGCTTTGCTACCTCATGTGGCTAGGTGGTTTCACAGGGGTGGCAGGGATAACTCTCAAGAAAGTAAACAGGGAGCACTGTAAATAGAGTTTGGAAATGGTACTGCTGCTTATGGTCTTCTGGGAAGGCTGGGCTTTTCTTCTTTCCAAAACCTAGGGTTTCTGGAGAGAGGATCTGTTCCATCCTGTGGAGAATGAGAATTAGAAAGATGTGTTCAGTCAAGTGGATGGTCGGCTGGGGTGAATTTATGGCCAGAAATTTCCTTGCTCAGAAGAGAGTCTTGGAATATGTGGGCTTGATTCAAGAGTCAGTTGACAGAGCCAGCACAGTGTCCTGGCAATTGAGTTGAACAGTAGAGGAGTAGCCTAGAAGAAAAAAGCAGCGGCATTAAGGAATGCAGCAGCCAAAAAGCGAAATTCAGGGCCGCATTCGCAAGTTGTAGGAGAGAGGTGTTGCAGTTTAGAACAGGGAGCTTATAGGAGAAAAGGAAAAGTGACAGGACTTACTACAGTTGAGAAAGCAAAGGCCCTGTATTGTAATACAATGAATGTCACATTTTCTGAAGGTGCTTATAAATCTTCTGGAATACGAGAAAAGAAAGCATAGAAAAGGAAGAAAGAGTTATTTGATATAAACAAGGGTATCGAACCAATGACTTTGTCATGCCCAATTTGGAACATATCCTTCACTTTATTTGAGGAGGACTTGGAGGTGAAAGGTAAATTTAAATATATTTGCTACTAACATAAAGTTTCTTGAACCATTAAAGTTTCTCATTCAATCATCTGTGGAATCTGTTATCACACAAATAGTTATTCATTTCATTTGTGTTGATGTTCAGGGGTCCTAACAAAGCAATGATAATGCAAACACATCCTTAATCTGATAGCCCTTGTCACCTATATGGCCCAGGCTCTAATGGTCTGTCACTGAGTTACTGGATTGGTGGTCCATGGAAGAGTAGTAAAGTTTTGTAAAAATATTTTTTGATACTTCCTTTCCACAAAATTAGCAACTTTAAAAGTTGTCTCACCTGAACATTTAGTAGTGAAGGGAATATAGGTACTGGAATCGAGATTCATGCTGAGGGTAAGTTTGCCTCTTCTTGAAGATCTTGTGCATCTACCTCATACCATATGGTCTCCGAAAACATGATGATATCCAGTGCACGTGAAGGATATTTCCAAAATGCTTTGGTTCATAAAACTGTCAGTCGATTTCATACATCTAATTGAAACGTTTTCCATCTAAAATAGGGCAATTTACAGAAGTGTCTCCCTGGTTTATTTACATTGCATATTCCCATAAAGCAGCAGGTTTGCAATAAAGCATTTGACACCCCCATGGTACTTTGAAAAAACAATATACAATCTGGCACAAGTTAGCACCAGTGTGAAATGGCAGGCTGGGGGGATATATCTTAAACAGCAGCAACTCTCAAGACTAAATGAAGTGTCATCTTAAGGAGTCTGCTGTTAATGCAATTTAAATTACTCACCTGAAATTAATATTCTGCTGAGGGAAATAAAGCAATTTAAGGGACCACATAATTTCCGCTCACTTTAATGACATTATGTGGTCACAGACTGCTCCCTTATCTAATATAGTAACATTCCAGTTTCTTTTAACACTAAGCACATTCTTCCATTTTAATTACTTGGCTTCTGGAAAAAAAATAAAAAATAAAAAAAGACCCACTTATTCCCTGCAGATGGTAACAATTTGAGATTTATGCCTTGCTTCATTAGAGTTAGGTAAACACGACCTTGACGTACTTATTATCTATTGTACCTAATATTCATTCCTATAAAGGAAAGTGGAAATCAAAGGACTGTGACCTATTGTGTGAATTCTCCAAGCCATTTAAGCCCATAAAAAGGCCAATTTCATTTTTTCCGTCTCTAGCTAGAGGCAGTTTGAAACTTGTACCATCTTCTCACTTTTTGCCACATAAAAATACTAAAGGAAGAAAGCAGTTTTTATAACTAATTGCCAAGCTCTCTTGAGAAAAGAAGAAATGCTGGATTCTTTCTAGATGAGGGAGAGATTTGAGGTTTCTAGGTTTCTATGTTGTTGGGTTGATTGGATGAGTTAATGAAAAGACAAATGTGTTGACTGTTAAAATATCCTGCAATTAGTATCTAAGTGAGGATTAAAAATAAAAAGAGCTGCTCTGATTTTAGAGTTGACTTGGGGAAAAAAAAGGGTGAAACATAGCCGAAAATATTATGCCTGAAGAATATCCCCATTTGTTCATTTTTTCTCTAATATTCTTTGCTTTTAGCCCCCTGGTCATGAAAGTCTATATCCTCAGGCAGGAAGAAAAGGCTGCTAGGCCAATGGGAACTGATGATAGTTCTCAAACTTGGCTGTGCATATAAGCATGTGGGAGTTTCTTCTTACTCCAGTGCCTAGAACAATTAAATCAGAATCTCTGAAGATGAGATCCAGGCATTTAATATATATTTTAATGCTCCACAGTGATTACAATGTGTAACCGAGGTTGAGAACTGCTATGGTATAGAAATGCTGTGGGCAAAAGTGTTTGTGTTGGTGTCATTGTTTTATTAAGAATTAAATTATTTATTTAATCTTACTATTAATTTATAGTTTGAAGAGAAAAGAGAACATTTCATTAATTTATATTTGGTCAAAATGACAGCAAAGTTCCCTAGGGCCAAGGACTGGCTTCAGTTTTTTTTTTAGTTTTGTTTGTAGCACTGTGACTAGCATATAGTGGTTGCTTGGTGAATGTTTCTTCCAAATAAATGCTCAGTCTGCCCATTAAAGTTTATTTTGATGGAAATTATTTATTGTCATTCAGACACCTTGTTAATGGAGTAGATGCAAATATTTAGGAAGAATATTCTTCTTATTTAGTACACTACCACCTGACATGAGTAAATGAGCTTCAGTAAAACAATACAGAAATATTTTTCTCAAAAGAACTCCACTGGGTCGAATGAGTCTTCCTTAAATGACTTGACTAGAATTAACTTTTGCATTTGGAAACTTATGTGTTCAAAATAATCAGTAATCTAAGCTTATAGTAGGCATTGGTCATGTATTTGAATGAATGAATGAAAGAATGAATGAGTGATTCATAATACTGCAGGGAATTAATATTGTTTCTGATTACTATGATTTAAAGTATTCAAACTTTATAGAATGACCCATTTAATAAATGATTACAGTCAATATTTCTTGGGTGAAAATAATTTCTAGGCGTATGAAATGTACCCTTATAACAGAATGAAGCTTTTTTCTTAAATTAATCAACCTATCCCTCCCTCTTTTCCTTCCTTCCTTCCTTCATTCATTCCTTCCTTCTTCCACCCACTTCATCTACCTACCTACCTATCTACCTATTGGTACCAGGAATTTTTTGAAAATTTTTTTTATTAAATTTATTGGGGTGTCATTGGTTAACAAAATCATACAAGTTTCATGTGTACACTTCAGTTACATGTCATATGTTTATTGCATTGTGTGTTCACCACCCAAAGTTAAATTACCTGTCGTCTTTATATATTTGAACCCTTTTATTCTTATTAACACCACCCTCCTTTCTCTCTGATAACCACTAAACCATTGTCCATGTCCATGAATTTTCTATTTGTCTCGTTTGTTGCTCTTAGTTTTATATCCCATATATGAGTGAAATGATGTGGTTCTCAATTTTTTGCTGTCTGACTTATTTCGCCTTGCATGATATTCTCAAGATCCATCCATGTGAAGTTGAGCATCTTTAAATATGTCTGTTGGCCATTTGTATGTCTTCTTGGGAGGGCTTTTCCTTTTCCTTTTTATCTACAGTTCTGCTGCATTCTGCTCTTATTCTATTCATTAGATGAAGATCTTCGAATCATCTAGCCACAGATATCCCAGGTTCCTACCAGGGACTTCTGTGAAAATCAGACACATGAGAAATAAATATAGTGAATATTTTGATAATTTTTATGATGGCATTGTCAATAGATATCACGTAACATTAGTGGAAACTATTAAATATTACCATTATATATAAATAGATTAAGCCAATAAGGACTTTTATTCTCTGAAAATTTAACAAAGGGATTAAAATGATATGATCTTTTAAATTAAAATGAAAACTTTAAGAGGAATTTTAAAATCATAATAAATGTAGAGAAAACAGTATTACAGACAGTGTGTGTGTGTGTGTGTGTGTGTGTGTATGTGTAACTGAAATTAAACGTATATTAACAGTTTGACCCTGTTTGCTTCTTCATTCCCCCTGCCTCCTTTTTTCCTCTCCCTTTTTCTCTCTCCCTTTCCGTCTTCTTCCTCCTCCTCTTTCCTCCCTTTCATTCTTCTTTCTCTCCCTCCCCTTTATCACCAGTAATGAAAAATTTGCAGCTATAGCTAAAGCTTTATCCATTCTCTGTTGCTCTTTCCTTTTTCCCTAGGGGTCACCACATTTCTAAAGTTGATGTATATCATCCATTTACATGTTTTTTGCATATGTATGTATAGGTGAATGAAATAGATACTATTGTTTGGGTTTTTGAAAATGCATAGAAATAAATTTGTTTTGCTATACTTTTAGTATTTTTTTTTGTAATTTATTCATGGTCTATATATCTCTAGTTATTTATTTAAATGGTCATGTAAAATTCCATTCTCTATAATTTACAATTTAGGATAAGAAACAGACATGGGAAAGTTACATGGAGGTGATATTTATATTAAATTATGAAAGAGATGAGCAGGGACTTTCCAGAGAGACACAAATATTCCAGGAAGAAAGATAAGCAATGGCTTGGAGCTGAGTCTTAGCAAACTTTAAATAGCATATGACAAATGAATGAAACTTAACATCAAGAGCTTCTATTAAAAAATTACTTATTGCTCCTATTAAGTAACATTGATATGCAGCTTCAAAGTGATATTAAGGAACATTTGAAGAATATCCTAATTGAATATTCTGGGAATTATTTTTCAATAACTTCAGTCTTAATATGAGAGACAATAAAATTTTGATACCTGCTTATGGATACTAATATATGAGTCTTATGTTTTGATTCCCCTCATTTTTAATGAAAAAAAAAATAAATTTGACCTCATTACTTTCTCTTAACTCTGTGTGCAGTGTCCTTAAGGCAAGATTTTATTTTAATGATATCTTATAATTTTTTAGTAAAAATATTGATTCTTAATTACTGTTGAGGGTTTGCTAGGTGTTAAACATTGTGGTGGGCATGAAAGCTATAGAGATGAATAGTTCTCTGCTTAAAGAAGCTAGTAGACTCAAATGAATAGGAGAATAATAAATTAAAGGAAGACCAAAAGGACTAGGGGATCTTGCTTTGCAAGTTTTTGTTGAATTTTAAATGATAGAAATTATCTTAACTCATTCAATATCATTCTTCTAAGCAGTGGGATGCTACAAGAGGTGCACTATGATCTTTTCATAGACATGATTCCAGATGCTGGATAATGCGTAAGAATTATTTTTGCTACATCTGAGCTACATCTGAGACACATGCCCATCAGAGGGAAAATAGCTAATCAGGCCATGTAATAGTCTGTTAATATATTGTATGTATCCTTTCACAATTTATTTTGATTTTCTTTTATTTTCATATCTTTCTAAAACATTTTTTTCTCCAGATTTATTCATATTTTTTTATTCCCACTCCCCCTCACTCCCTTCCCTTTGGCAACCACCAGCTTGTTCTCTATATCTATGTGTCTGTTGCTGTTTTGTTTTGTTTATTCAGTTATTTGTTTTTGTTTTTTAGATTTTATGCGTGAGATCATATAGTATTTGTCTTTCTTTGTATGACTTACTTCACTTAGCATAATACCTTCTAGGTCCAACCATGTTGTTTCAAATGGCAAGGTTTCATTCTTTTTTATTGCTGAATAATATTCCATTGTATATATGTACCACATTTTTATCTGTTATCTATTTATGGACATCTATGTTGCTTTCATATCTTGGCTATTACGAGTAATGCTGCAGTGAACATAGAGATGCATTTATCTTTCTAATTAGTTTTTTCATTTTCCTCAGATAAATATCCAGAGATGTAATTGCTGGATTGAGTTGCAGCTCTATTTTTAATCTTTTGAGGAATCTCCATACTAATTTACAATCCCATCAACAGTGTATGAGGGTTGCCTTTTCCCCACATCCTTGCCTGAACTTGTTATTTGTTGATTTATTGATGGGAACCCTTCTGACAGGTGTGAGGTGTTATCTCACTGTGGTTTTAATTTGCATTTCTGTGGTGATTAGAGATGTTGAGCATCTTTTCATATGTTTGTTGGCTACATATCTTCAGAGAAATGTCTGTTCAGGTCCTCTACCCATTTTTATTGGGTGTTTTTTTTCTGGTAAATTCCATTTATATTTTGGATATTTATCCTTTATTGGATATATCCTTTGCAAATATTTTCTTCCATTCATAAGGTTGTTTTTTTTTATTTTATTGATGGTTTCCTTAACTGTGCACAAACCTTTAAATTTCATTTAGTCCTATTTGTTTATTTTTTCTTTTGTTTCTCTTGCTTGAGGAGATATCTCCAAGAAGATACTGCTAAGAGTGATGTCAAAGAGTTTACTACTGACTATGCTTTTTTCCTAGAAGTTTTATGGTTTCAGGTCTACAATTTAAGTCTTTAATGCATTTTGAGTTTATTTTTGTATATGGTGTAAGTAAGTGGTTCAATTTCAGTTTTTTTTTTTTTTTGGCCTGTATCTGCCCAGTTTTGCAAATGCCATTTATTGAAAAGACTGTCTGCACTCCATTGTATATCTTTACTCCCTTCATCATACATTAATTGACTGTATAAGGGAGGATTTCTATCTGGGCTCTCTATTCATGTCCATTGATGTATATATCTGTTTTTTTATACCAGTACCATACTGTTTTGATTATGGTAGCTTTGTAATATAGTTTGATATCAGGGAGTGTGATTTTCACTTAAAATTAAATTTTTAATATTTATACAAGGCATATGTAGTGCTAGTTTTTATTTTCATATCTGTGTATGTCCATTCTACAAATGATAATGCAGGAAAGCAGTAAGTCAATTCATGTGATATTATGTTGAGGAAGGTGTAGAGTTTGCTGTGAGTAAGAAAGAAGTGAGGGACATATTATAACATTAGACTAGTAACAAAGAATAAGACATATTCATTAATTATATCTTCCGAAATATTTCCTGATGGGATATATGTGAGAGCCTATCATGGCAGTAACAATTTCTAACCAAATATCTGTAGAATAATGGCAGGCAATCATTGACTAGTGTGGTATATAAATGTACAGAAATATTATTATATTGTAGAAGTGATTTCATATGTCACTGCTGTGTTTAACAATGTTTAGAGTGTTTAAGACCAGAATTTATTTAATGCTAGTGTTGAATACTAGAATTTTTGAGGTCAGATTCAATGGTACCACAAACACAAGTAATTTAGAACTATTGAGTGCTTGGTTTCATTGAGTAGGTTACATAAAAATAGATAACAATCGTAATAAGATATTTGATAGTTGTATACTAGTATAATTAAGATCTCTATTTAATAATACCTCTCAATTTTAAAGAATATAATACTAGAGTTTGAAATGTTATTGAATTTTGATCAGTGGCCAGTTTATTATATGTCAATTATGTATATGGCTTATCCAATTTATTATTTTATTTTATATATATGTAACATAGATTTGATTTTGTTTTTGCAATAGCAAAATTTTAATTTATACATTTTATAAATCTTCTAAAAATATTTATTTTTTATGATAACATTGGTTAACAAAATCCAAGAAATTTCAGCTGTACACTTTAACAATAAGGCATATTATATGCTTACACTGTGTGTTCACCTTCCATAGTTAGATTTCTTTCTGTCACCACATATTTGACCCCCTTTACCCCATCTGCATACCTCCTCCTATTACCCCCTACCCTCTGGTAACCAATATCTGTAGTCTATGTCCATGATACTCTGTTTGTCTTGTTCATTTGTTGCTTTTAGGTTTATATCCCACATATAAGTGTTATCATGTGATTTTTCAGCTTTTTCTGTCTGGCTTATTTTGCTTAGCATGATTATCTCAAACTCCATCCATGCTGTTGCAAATGACAGTATTTCATCTCTTCTTATGGCTGAATAATATTCCATTGTATATATGTACCACAGCTTCTTTAGCCAATCATCTATGGTAGGACTCTTTCGTTGCTTCCATGTCTTGGCCGCTGTGAATAATACCTGCTGTGAACATTGGTGTGCAAATATCTTTTAGGATATGGGTTTTCAAGTCTTCAAGGTAAATACCCAGCAGAGGAATTGCTTGATCAATTCTTAGTTTTTTGAGAAACCTGCATACTGTATTCCATGGTGTCTTTACCAATTTGCAGTCCCACTAGCAGTGTATGAGGGTTCTTTTTTCTCTGTATCCTTTCCAACATTTGTTATTACTTGTCCTGTTAATTATAGCTATTCTAACAAGTGTGAGATGGTAACTCATTGTAGTTTTGATTTGTATTTCCCTAATAGCCAGTAACGTTGGGCATCTTTTCAAATATTTGTTGGCCATTTGTATGTCCTCTAGGGAGAAGTGTCTGTTCAGGTCCTCTGCCCATTTTTTGATTTGATCATTTGTTTTTTTGTTTTTATTCAGTCGTATGAGTTCTTTGTATATTTTGGATATTAGGCCCTTATCGGAGGTGTTGCATGCAAATATATTCTCCCATTTGGATGGTTGTCTCTTGACCTTGTTGATGATTTCTTTTGCAGAACAGAAGATTTTTAGTTTGATGTAGTCCCATTCATTTATTTTTGCTCTTACTTCCCTTGCTTTTGAAGTCAAATTCATAAAATCCTCTTTAAGTCCAAGGTCCTTGAGTTTAGTTCCTATGTTTTCTTCTATACATTTTATTGTTGCAGGTCTTATATTTAGGTCCTTAATCCATTTTGAGTTAATTTTGGTGAGTAGCGATAGACAACAGTCTAGTTTCATTCTTTTGGAGGCGGCTTTCCAGTTTTCCCAGCACTATTTATTGAAGAGACTTTTCTTTCTACACTGTATGTTTTTGGCTTTTTTTGTTGAAAATTATTTGCCCATATAAATATGTGTTTACTTTTGGACTCTCGATTCTGTTCCACCGGTCTGTGTGTCTGTTTCACTGCCAGTACTATTTTGATTAGTGATGCTTTGTAGTAAAATTTAAAGTCAGGCAGAGTAATGCCTTCAGCCTCGTTTTTTTTTTTTTTTTTTTTCCTCAGGATAACTTTGGCAATTTGGGGTCTTTTGTGCTTCCATACGAATCTGATGATTTTTTCTTCTATTTTTTAAAAAAATGCCAATGGGATTTTGACGGGGATTGCATTAAATCTGTATAATGCTTTAGGTAAGATAGTCATTTTAACTATGTTGATTCTTGCAATCCAAGAACACGAAATAGCTTTCCATTTCTTTGTATATTCTTCGATTTCTTTTAATAGGGTTTTGTAGTTTTCATTATATAGGTCCTTCACATGTTTTGTTAGATTTATTCCTAAGTATTTTATTCTTTTTGTTGCAATTGCAAAAGGAATTATTTTTTCCATTTCTTTTTCTAACACTTCATTATTAGAGTATAGGAACGCTATGGATTTTTGAATGTTGATTTTGTATCCAGAGATTTTACTGTATTTGCTTATTGTTTCTAGTGGTGTTTTTGTGGAATCTTTAGAGTTTTCTATATAGAGAATCATGTCATCTGCAAAAAGTGACAGTTTCACCTCTTCGTTTCCTCTTTGGGTGCCTTTTATATCTTTCTCTTGCTTGATTGCACTCCCTAGGACTTCCAATGTTATATCGAATAACAATGGTGATAGTGGACAGCCTTGCCTTGTTCTTGACCTTAGAAGAATGTTTTTAGCTTTTCACTATTAAGCATAATGTTTGCTGAAGGTTTGTCATGTATGACCTTTATTATGTTAAGGTACTTCCCTTCTATACTGATTTTGTTAAGTGTTTGATCCTAAATAGTTGCTCTATCTTGTCAAAGGCTTTTTCTGCATCTATTGATATGATCATATGATTCTTATTTTTTATTTTTTTTGTGTGGTGTATCACATTAATCGATTTGAACCATCCCTGTGCCTCTAGGATGAAGCCCACTTGATTGTGGTGTATAATCTATTCAACATGTTGCTGTATTCGGTTCGCTAGTTACCTTATTTAGGATTTTTGCATCTGTGTTCATGAGAGATATTGGTCTATAGTTTTCTTTTTTTGTGTTATTTTTACTAGGTTTTGGTATCAGGGTAATATTGGCCTCATAAAATGAGTTTGGAAGTATTGTCTTTTTGATTTTTTGGTAGAGTTTGAGGAAAATAGGTATTAAATATTCTTTGAATGTTTGGCAGAATTCACTGGTAAAGCCATCTGGTCCTGACTTTTACCTTTTGGTAAGTTTTTGATAATTATTTCAATTTCCATAGTGCTGATCATTCTATTTAGATTTTCCAGTTCTTCCTGATTCAGTCTAGGAAGGTTGTATTTTTCTAAGTATTTGTCCATTTCATCTAGGTTACTAAATTTGGTGTTACATACTTTTTCATAATATTCTCATATGATCCTTTATTTCTGTGATATGAGTCATAATTTCCCCTCTTTCATTCCTGATTTTGTTTATTTGTGTCCTTTCTCTTTTTTTCTTTAGTGAGCCTAACCAGAGGTTTGTCCATTTTATTAACCTCAAAGAACCAGCTCTTTGTCTCATTTATTTTTTCTATTGTTTTTTGTTTGTTTGTTTCATTTTCAATTTCATTTATTTCTGCTCTAATTTTAATTATTTTTCTACTCCTGATTTGAGACTTAATTTGTTCTTCCTTTTCTAGTTTTTTAAGTTGAAACGTTAGATTGTTTATTTGGGCTCATTCTTATTTTTAGAGATAGACCTGCGATGATATGAACTTTCCTCTTATGACCACTTTTGCCATGTCCCAATGGTTTTGATATGTTGTACTATCCTTATCATTCGTTTCTATTTATTTCTTGATATCTATTTTTATTTCTTCTCTGACACAGCTATTCTTCAGTAGTATGTTGCTTGATCTCCATTTTTTTGTGGTTCTTCTTGACTTTTTTTTTTTTGCAGTTGATTTCTAGTTTCAAAACATTATGATCAGAGAATATAGTTGGTGTGATTTCAACCCTCATATTTGTTGAGGCTACTTCTGTGTCCCAGTATGTGGTCAATCCTTGAGAATGTTCCATGTGCACTAGAGACGAATGTATAAGCAGCTGTTTTGGGATGGAAGGCTCTATATTTGTCAATTATGTCCAGTTGGTTTAATGTGTCATTTAAGGATGTTATTTCCTTATTGATTTTCTGTTTGGATGATCTGTCCATGTCTGACAGTGGGGTATTTAGGTCTGCTACGACAGTGCTTTGGTCTGTTTCTCCCTTTAGTTCTGTTAGTAATTGCTTTACATATTTCGAGACTTTCTGATTGGGATCATAGATATTGAAGTTTTATGTCTTCTTGGTGCATGATTCCCTTTATTATTATGAAGTGTCCCTCAGTATCTTTCTTTAGATTTTTTTTGAAGTCTATTACATCTGATATTAACACCACTACTCTTGCTTTTCTTTGAATGCCATTTGCTTAAAATATCATTTTCTACACTTTCACTGTGAGTCTATAAAGTAAGGGTTGCACTTCTCTGCTTCTTTTGCCTGATAGTCACCTTACTCCTAATTATGGTTTTTTTTTGTTTGTTTGTTTTGTTTTTTGTCATTTTGTTTTAGGTGAGCAGACTCCTTTCAGCATTTCCTGTAGTGCAGGCCTCGAAGTGGAGCATTCCCTCAAAATTTGTACGTCTGTAAAGGTCTTCATTTCTCCTTCATATCTAAAGGAGAGGTTAGCTAGATACATTCTTCTAGGCTGATAGTTTCTTTGACTTAATATTTTGAATTTGTGATTCCACTCCTTTCTGGCTGGTAAGGTTTGTGCTGAGAAGTCCGAGGGTAATCTAATGGGTTTTCCTTTACAAGTTACCATTTTCTTCTCCCTGGCTCCCTGAGAATTCTGTCTTTGTCATTGATTTTTGATAATTTTAATACAATGGGTCTTTGTGAAGGCCTTTTTGGGTTGAGATAATTGGGTGTTCTGTTGAATCTTGAATTCTAAGCTCCAGCTCATTTCTTAGATTTGGGAAATTCTCGTCAACTATTTATCTGAAAATGCTTTCCAGTCCCTGCTCCTTTTCCTCATCTTCGATAATGCCCTTTATTCTTATGTTTCCTGTCATGATGGTGTCAGCTAGTTCTTATATTTACCTTTTATTATTTTTCATTCTTCAGTTTCTCTCTCATTCCTTCTTATTTATTTCTAGATTTCTGTCTTTGATATCACTGATCCTTTCCTCCATTTTGTCAGCTTTATTTCCCAAGGTTGCTATTTCATTTTTCAACCCTTGCAGTGTGTTTTTTTTATCTCCAGAAAAACCTATTCTGTTCTTTTTTGAGGGTTTCAATCTCCTTGTTAAAGAACTCATTCTGCTCATCTAGTTTTTTTTTTTTTAAATTCCTGAAATTGTTGATATGACTCATTCTGGAACTCACTGAGTTTTTTCAGAAGTACCATCCTGAATTCTCTGTCCTTTAAGTTGTATATTTCTATGTCTGTAAGCTTATTTTCTGTAGACTTTTTCTTTCTAAGATGCCTTGTCACCTTGATTGTTCATGGTGTTTAATGGACCCTTTCTTTGCCTGGACATTAACAGAAGTGTATTCAGCTTTTTTTTCCAGAAAGATTTATTATATAAAGGTCTCTCTTTAGCCTGTTGCAAAGAAGGTGCTTTTCTTTTGGTTTCCAGTAGGTGATATCTAAGCCTCTTGGATCCCTCTTTTATATAAAGCCTTAATAATGCCTTTTTTCTTATAGATGTTTAATCACGCTTGTACCCTAAATTTCAGTCAGTGTTAGCGATAGTTTTGGTAGTATTTGCTGAGATTCTTCTGTGTTCCTCAGTGTTCAGTCTCGGAGGATATGGGGGTAGGGGCTCTGTGGGTTGGTGCTTGGGGATTGTGTTCAGTTTCAGTTTTGCACCCATGTCGGTAAAAATCAACTGTTGTTTCTGTGCCATCCCACTTCTCTGCTTTCTGTCCAGATGACTGGGCCCTGCCTTCGGCTGCGTGGAACTCACAACTCTCCCAGGCAGGGCTGTTCATGGACCTCGCCCTACCTTCTCCCATCCCCTTCCTCCTACAGGGAGCTCCAGTGGCTGTGAAAGGCAGATTCTTTATTTCTCCCAGACCATCTCCTGACACCTGGGATTCTGAATGTGGTAGCTCTTATGCACAGATCCCATGCTCAGACATGTTGGTGTGCACTTTGTACATTTATTGTTGAGTTTTAGATGTTCAGCTTATTGTTGTTTCAAGGGGAGAGATCTAGGGACATCTCTGAGTCTGCCGTGTTTCTCCAAAACTCCACAAATAATCTTTTTGGATTTGGAATTTTCAATAGCTTATTCTTCTTCACAACACATTGATATATAGAAATATTAAACATATGCTTAGTTATCTGAAATCTTAAAATATGACAATAATATTCATTGGTTGTTGTGACAATGACCATTTAAAGTGAAAACTCTTTTTTAAGAAACAGTTTTTACAGGCAACTGCTTTGGGATCCAGCATCTTAGGATCTGGGTGGCTTATGGTATTTCAGAGGAAATGGACTTCCTTATGGCAAGTGCTTTGGAAAAGTCACTTCAGCTACAGTGGAAATGTTCTGTTTAGAGGCTTTAATAAAACATTTTGAGGCTGAGTTTTCATACTGGCAGAAGCAATGAAGTCTCGCAACATCATAGAGGCCTCACATGCCAACCGAACCTGGGCTAATCTAGACTGAGAGACTGTGCAGGACAAATACCAGGATGACATGTGTGTGCTAGCCCTTAAAGCCGATGTCTTTTTTATTCATGGCCTTATGGATGTAGCGTTCAAAATATGCCCTAGTAGGACAGTGACCAGGTTCTAACTAAAAAGGTTTCAGAGGTAGAAACCAGGTACACCACATGTGGTTAGCAAGAGACCGTCCTGTTGTTCGAATTATATCTGTGGAAAGTGACACCGCTCTTAGCGACTGGAGAGCAAAGTGCCCCACGGAAAGAAAGTCCATTGCATTCAGGAGCAAAGAACTTCTTAGGAGGCTCAGGAGCTGCTGGTGTTGAGGATAGGCATGATTTGGGTATCATATAGCATGGGAGGTATTGTTAAAAAAGATGCTGTTGGAAGCCTCTCAGAGGCCAGAAATGAGTACTGTCATAAACAATACCAGAAATAATTTTATAGTGTTCCCCATCACGGACCCCATCTGAAAGAGTACTCTGCTAAAATTCACTATCTTCTCTGTCCCTCTTTGGAAGTCAAGGAATTCAGCAAGGATTTTCCTGTACTTAAAACACCATAGGATGACTTTCTGGAGTTTGCTAAAGACAAAAACTTCCAGGCACTCAATTTTGTAGAAACATTACCAACCTACATTGGTAGCATAGTTAAATTCCAAGTGGTGCCAATGGAATCAGCAGATTTAGTCATTGAAAATCTAATTCCTGTGGATGTTAACAATTTGGACATTTGTAAGCCAAAGAAAAAGGATACTTTTTTTTTTTTGTACCAATGTACCTTATAACTCATCTGTGAAACTTTAGCCGAAGACCTTGAAAACTGACATTTGTCTTCCATTTTTCATTTGTGAACACAGTGTAAGAAATTTTGTGTTCTCTTTCTCTTTCTCAACAAACATGCAAACATAGTCACTGTGGCATCAGAGTGGTCTGGAGTGTGCTGCAGGCAACAGAATGTTCTGTAAAGCACAAACTGAAGTGGCAATTAAAGAATGAAGGGCTAGGCTGGATTCTTTTGATTTAAGAAAATTCCATGTGCACCAGTTTACGTTTTGCAGTGTTATCCCTGGTGACATAGAGCAAGCTGCCGTGGATAGAGAATGCCTTTTGTCAGCTGTAACTCTATCACTTATGCCAGAGGAACACTGATGGCTTCTGAAGGGATAGCCATCATCAACTCACCATAAAAATGCCATTTGGAGAATACCTAGAATGCAGAGGAGATTGAACTAGAACATAAAACATTCTGTTTTTGTTCTGGGTTTCCTTGTGCTGTAAATTTTTTTCCAAACATGTCAGAGAAAACCTTTGTCTAACATGTTAACTTTGTTAGACCTATTGTCATCCACGAGTCTGTTTCTTTTAAGTTTTTATTTTCACATTGCTGAGAACAAGTATTTCTTCTTTTTAAAAAATTCCAGCTTATAGTAATTCTTTCCAGACTTTAGCTACCTATACTTCTACTTTTTCCCAGCTAAAGTAGGTAATCCATTATTGATTAGAGTGTGAACCAAAACTATTCTAAGCTATTATTATATGTTAGCAATACTTAGTATCAAAATTCTCAGATTCTCTTCAGCAAATATACCTTCCTTTCTTAAAAAAAAAATTGTAGCATACACCTTTTTTCTGAGAAATTAATTTGTTTTTTCTTAAACATATTTATTATGTGCTTTTAGAAAAAAACAGTACCAAATATGTTCCATAGCAGAGCTCTTGTAGAGTGCCAAATCTAAGAATAAAACTGATTTTACAAAATATAGTACCCGATACGCCATTTTTGTTTATTTTTGCATTGTAATGAGTTTTAACGTTTATGAATTAATTTACTCTAGAAAACGAAATGTGCCGTTTAAAATTTCTTATTTGGAAACAGTAAAGTTTCCTGCCATTTAATAGACAAAAGAGCCAAAATAAGACTAAAGTGATAATACTTGATTTGTCTTTATACATATTATGAGCATTATGTAATTATGAATTTAAAAAAAACATTGAGCACATAATGGGCAGTCCATACTCTTGAAAGATTAGCTCAAGTAATTCAAAGAAATGAGTTCAATTCGTTGAAATGTTATAACAGGGGTTAATGATGTGCACATATTTACACACTGCTAAAAAGGAATGTTAATAGCTTAGTTTGTTGGAATGGGGATTTCATATTTCTAAATTCTATTTTCTTTCTTTGGAAAGGCAGTTGCTGAAATTTTCACACTAGTAATTATCCCTCATTCAAAATAAGTCATAAGCTTGATATTCAAAAGAAAAGCTTGGTTTACCTTCTTCAAGGTTCATGTGGTTAAATATGCATATATATAGTATTACCAGATAAATCAAAATTTAATAAGGTTACAACACATGCTCAATTAATTATTAGGAATTTATAAGAACATTTAGGGCCAGCATACATTAGACAGACACTAATTGCTAAGTTTTCATTCTGTGTTCAATTTAGGAATTATAAATGCTGAAATATTGTTCTAGATATTGACTTTTTAGGACTGAACATTGGAAATGAGTTCAATTAGATTTTCAGTTTTCACTCAGTTTTATTCTGATGTTCATTCATTGTTTATAGTTAGATTTTTATACTGCTTTTTTATTTATTTGTTTTTCATATGTGTATGTTATTGGGGGAGCGGGGAAACACACAGTGTCTAATCCTTCAGTTTCTCTGGGTTACGTCCATCCTATTGAGAAGGGACACACAGCTCATGCTCAAGTCCTTCAGTCTGTGCCAGTGTTGCTGTGGACATGGGAAAGCTTTGAGCCCACCTTCTTGTGTACAGATGAGATACCAAGGGTCTGAGAGCAAAGGGACTTGCCCATTGTTGTAGCTGCTTCAAAGGCAGAGCCAGGATTGGAACCAAGATGTCTTACCTCAATGGCAATGTCCAGCAGTGATGTACCAGTGGGAAATGAAGACCAGAGGGTACAAGGTGGGAGGTGGGTAGCTGACTGCAATCAAAGACATGGAGGCCGGATTTAGGCAAAGGAGGTTTTAGGAGTGGGTGCTTGCCACTGGGTGTGAAGAATTCTTGAGATTCCACCAGGTAAGCAGGAAGGAAGAGTCCCCTTCTGGAATGGTCCAGGGGCCTGAGACAAAGTGGGCACATTGGGAGTTGCCCTGAATCTCCAGAGTCCTGGGCTGGCAATCCTGCTTTTATTTTTAAAAATACTATTTTGAATTTTCCTACATCGTGATGCTGTTATGAACTCCTCATTAGGTTCACTGAGAAATATCTGCAAACATTTTTGTTTTAATTTTTTAAGATTGACCTAGCAAAGTACCACAAAGTGATAGCTCAGAATAGAAATTTATTTTCTTAGTTCTGGAGGCTAGAAGTTGTAAATCAATGTGTTGGCAAGGCCATACTCCCTCTGAACTCTATAAGAGTATCCTTCCTTTCCTCTTCCTAGCTTCTGGTGGTTTGCTGGCAATCTTTGGTGTCCTTTGGCTTATAGATGCTTCACTCAAATTTTCCATCTTCACATGGCATTCTTCCCATGTCTCTGTCTCTTCAGATGATCTTTTTTTTAAGGACCCCAACTATATTGGATTAGGGGTTCACTCTACTCCAACATGACCTCATCCTAACTTAACTTATTGTATCTGAAATGATCCTATTTCAAATAATGTCTTATTCTAAGGTTCTGGGGGTAAGGATTTCAGCATATGAATTTTGGGGGAGGGGAGACACAATTCAACCCATAACATCTCCTACCAGATGAACCTAGTCCTGTATAGTACCATCGACTGTCAATGATCAGCACAGAAACTCTGCTTCTCTAGTGAGAAAGGGCAGTCACTGCAAATATATCAAAACATGAGCTATTTTTTCAGGCTTTTTGGAAGCAGACCTCATCTTTTGTCTAATGTTCTAATTCTGTATGTGGACAAGTCATCATTCAGTTGACCTTCTAGAAGCGGTCAGCATCAAAGTCTGGACTGGCTGACAGGACAGGACATTTTCTTTTTGCTAATCTTAACCTTAAATCTTGTAAAAACTTGTTTTTCTTCCAAATATAAAATATTAACATCCAGTAGAAAATATACAGAATCTTTACCTTAAAATCCCAGATAGTTGTATTGCTAGAATGGGTTTTAGTTTTGGGGAGCATCTTTTGGACTTGGAGGATTGTAAACATTGGTCTTTTTATGCAGCCCATAATCCCCAAAAGGCTCAGTGTCTGGGAGACCAAACTCATCTGGTTCATAAACTAATTTTCCTGTTCATTATTAATAATGTGAGATTTTGTAATTTTTCTGCTTTATGTTGTCTTTGGACCAGCCTGTAGGCCAATAATACCAATTTAAGGTAAATCACAAAAGTCATGCACACAGGATATAAAACATATTCTTTTAAAGTATATATTGCTATGTATTGGCTTACAAGTAGCCTCAACAAATTTTAAAAAGTAGACATCATGTGGAGCATATTCCATTATCTTAAAACAATCTGATTATAAATTAACAGTAAAAGGAAAAACAAGGTGTTTGGAAACCGAAAAACATTCCAAAAATAACTCCTGGGTTATTAACAGTAATAAAAGTATATATCAAAACTTGTCGGATGCAGATAAAGTGGTATTCAGAAAAAATTTATGATCTTAAATAGGTTTATTAAAAATGATATTTTATAGGTTTCATGTTGGCTCTTTTCTACTTATTCATCTTTTAAAAGAGGTGCTGTCTATCCAGACTATATTTTTCAATAGACAAATGTTGGATTGTCTTTCAGTCTCTTTATCTGTTTGAGTCATGACTGAATCCACTTTTCAGATTTATATTTGGAGGTCAAGTTGAAGGCAAAACATACTCAGGCTTTCATTTGAGGACAAACTAAATTAATCTCTCCTGTGCTTTGTGGAGATTCTTTCTGGATGTTTGCTTTAAATAGTCTGTCAAATGGTGGTGTGGGTTCATCTTTTCTTATGTCTATATAGTACTTTAGTGAAAAATAGGAGAGACAACTTTAGGGGATGTTAGCAAGTGCCAATTTAAATAAGAAATCTTGCTGGTTGTTCCTTTTCCTTTTGAAGAAATCAAGTTATGAGCATGGTAAATTAGGAATTTACCTATGCTATACTTTGATCAAATTGACAGAATTCAGGCAGATGTCAGGTGAATTAAAGTCTGTAATCACTGCTATACTTGCCTCTGTATTGGTTTTATAATACTTACAGGAGTCCCCCGTATTCTTTGTGTCCTCAAGTAATGTGTACTCCAACAATATAATTTCGTTCTCCATTTTACCTTAAGCACATATCCTTTACCTACTTCCTAGGTTTGCAGATTTCTCAAAAGATTTATTCACTAAGAGCCCCAGTACACTCTAAGACAGTTTCAGGTAACATACTAAATAAAAGCTGAAATTTGACCCAAGACCTTCTGTATTAAAAATGAAAACAAATATGGATTAGCAAACCCTGTTTCAGACTTTTAAATCAGAGTTCTGGGATTGGAGTGTTGGGATCTGTACTTGTAAAAAGTGGTTCTAATCTATTCCCTGGTTTTAAAAAAAAATCAGTACATTACATTAATTTATTATGTGGGAATTAACTAATTAACTCCTTAATATGGTGGGTAGGATGTAAATTATATTCCATCTGGCTTGATTTCTGAAACATAGCTCACTGTAAGTGAAACAATTTAGGGATTCAACAGGACTTGGAGCAAATCCCATTCTGTAACTCTGTGCCTTGGGCAAGTCGCTTACTCTCCCTGAGTCTTGGTTTTCTCGCTTGGGGATGATATCATCTATGACAAAGTATTTGTTTAGTGGGTTATGATCTTGTTGTCTAACAATCTGGATGGATACATAGTTCTGAAAATAGTAGGTGAAAAGATCCCAAACATTCTAAGTGGAATGACTAAAAAGTGGCCAAAGCTGTCTTGAAACATAAAAGGTACATATAATAGAAGGTCCGCAGGCTAGACTGATCAGAAAAAGGGTTTATTTGAAGAGATTTGTTAGCCTAAAAGGCATAACTCTGACTTCCTGTTTTGGTACATCTGATATAGCTTCTCTCTCATGCTGTGGCCTCACTCTGGCAGGCAGTCCTCAAAGGACAGGGTCCAATTAAAATGGCTCTAACTATACCTCCTGCATATCAGCCCTGGCCATTAGGAAACACTCTTGTCCCACTGTTTGTAAAGTAGGAGCTTGTCTCCACTGCAGCCCAACATCAGGGATAGGAGATACAATAGAACAGACAGAAACGCAATGTTAAGGAGAAAAAAGACTATTTTTAGGTTGCACCATACTGAATAAAATTATTTAATATATTAGTTACATGTATTTAACTGCTATGACTCACTATCAGCTCTGTGTATATCTGTGATAATATTTCATTTGAGTACTTTTCTGTCCTCTTAGCTAAAACTTAGCATCATCTTGAGGCTTCCCCATCCTAGAACGACCAGTAAACCCTGTGATCTTATTTAGTTCAAAGTGAGAAATGGGAAGAATCTGTCTTTTTACATGCTGAAATTTGGAGTCTAACTGTCATTGTTTCTCATGGCCAGAATGCTGCTGCCTGGGACCAAGGTTGTAGATCTTTTTTTAACTTTGTACCATGTGATTAATCTTTATTCTCTAGGGACTTCTCCTAATTCATGCAAAGGACCTAGGTGGTACATGATAATCAGTCAATAACCGGTAACTTCTTGAGCCACATTTACTGGGCACATTTACTGCACGTAGAACTGTAACTGTATCTGTTTGACAGACATGGGACATGCAACTAAAAGGTTTGCAGTTTGTCCTACATTAGGAGCTCTTAATCTTCTTATCTGGTTGACTATACTTGGCATTGCTCACTGATATAAATTCTTTGGGACTAGTTAGATAGAGGTGGCTATTTGTCCACAGACTTTTAATGTTGGAATTACTAAGGCTCCATAAGGCCTTATTATTTTTCTTCAGCTACACAATCTCCTTTGGTAATCTCATGCATTTCCATGGCTTTTGGTACCACTTTTAGGCAAACAACTCAAATTCTTATCTGTAGCTCAGTCCACAGTTTCATTCTCCTGATGCTTATGTTGCACTGCCTGCATTTTTCATATTTCACACATAATGTTTTAAAGACTGAACCATCCCTCAGACTTACTTTCTTTCCATTTAGTAATTGGTGCTATCTCCCTTTCCAGCTTCTCATACAAGAAAATAACCTTATAAAAACCATCATCTCTTGCCTAGAATGCTTATCTTATTCTCTGTCTCATCTCCCTCCATCCATTTTACACACAGCAACTGAAGTGATCTTTAAAAAAGAAAAAGGTTAACCTCCCTAGCTTAAAAACTTTTAATAACTTCTAGTGGTACATAAAATAAAACCAGTAACTTGACAATGGCCTTAACGCCTTGCACAGTTTGATCTCTAAGAATTCAAACATTATCTTTTGCCATCCTCCCCCTTACTCATTTTCTATAACTATCTTGCAGATACTGAGGCACTAAGCTCATTTGCACCTCACGATCTTCAATCTTCGAACCTGCTTTCCTTTCTGCCTGTATTTCTTCCTCAACTGCTGAATCCCTGCCTCCACCCACACTCCTTAACCTAGTTTGCTACAATGTAACAACTCTGTTTAAATGTTACTTCTTCATGGAGGGCTTTTCTCCTATCTTCCCATTGTTCTCTTATCAGATCATATCAATAGCTAGAAGTTATTGCAGTTTTTGAAATTTATGCATTTGCTCATTTAGTGCTTATCTCCCATACTAAATAAGTGAGTTCCATAATGATACTGAACTTGTCTGTTTTGTTCAGTGTTGAATAAATGGAAAGTGAAACAGTGCCTGGCAGAATCTGCTAAATGAATGAATTAATGAAGAAAATATGCAAAAAATGGAGATGCAAAGTTTTATTCTCTGTGCTTGCAGAAGGGGTTGATTTACAAGATGTTAGTTTGCCTCTACTCCACAGTTTATGGGTGCATCTTCTCTCTTCTTGTTGCTAAGTTTCCTTTTTTAAAGAAAGTGCACAATTTGCTGTTTCTGATAACAATCTCCACCACCACTGTCATCATTATGTTTTTTTCTGTTCCTTCCTCTTCTTTCAAGTAGGACAAGGTGTTCTAGCCAAAGTCACAGAAATATGAAGTATAACTGAAATTATATAGTTTTGTTTTATGCTAGTATAATGGGAATGAGACAAGTATAAAACAGTTAAAGTCTAGAGTGTTCCATGGGGAGCTTGTTAAAAGATACCTATTCCTGAACTTCATCTCCAGAGTGTCCTATTCAGTAGATCTGGGTTAGGCTCCAGGAATTTTAAATTGTGACAAGGTCTCTTGGAATGGTACGTTATGGTAGGATTTGGTAGGGGATGAGAGTGGAAAACCTCCCAGAGATCAAATTTGCATTAGTTTTATTTTCTTCAGGGAGAAAAGCTGCCTCTGTGTCACAATGAAGTTGGGAACTTGAAAACCTGCTGAATTCAGAGAGCACCATTTCCTTTTAGAGGACAGGTAGAGGACATCTTGCAATCACATAAAAGGAGAAGCCCTGATTCTTCTGGGAGAGAGTTTCCAGACCTGGAGTGAAGTGTGGCTCACCTGGGAATTTAGGGGGAAGAGAGTCTTTAGAATTCTGAAGTGAGAGGTATCAGAGGTATTTGGACCCAGGACTCTGGGACCTGGCTCATACCTGGAATATGTCTGGGAGATAAATTGAAAGGTGAACACTGGAGGTGTAACACTTTGTGCTTCAGTCTGGTGGGGTGAGAAGGCTCCATTTCTGAGCACAGCACTGAGTACGTGCCTTTGCCTCAAGTGCCAG
Organism: Rousettus aegyptiacus; assembly: GCF_014176215.1. Classification (NCBI taxonomy): domain Eukaryota; kingdom Metazoa; phylum Chordata; class Mammalia; order Chiroptera; family Pteropodidae; genus Rousettus; species Rousettus aegyptiacus. The sequence continues at coordinate 111,108,643 of NW_023416284.1, forward strand.
TGGGTTTTTTCTCAGCATCCACAGCAACTCCAGAGCAGGGGACACAATCTCTTCATTGTGTATTGGGTCTAGCCTTCAGGAACTACTTTTTGTTATGGAACGACCTCACTAAGATATGCTGATATTTTAGGTGACTGGAACACAAAAATAGAAAATAAAGCAGAATCAAATGCCTTTTGAAAATTTGGACTATGGGTTAGAAATGAAGCAGGAAAATGGCTAATGGATTTCTATGAAGCTGACAACTTGTCCATCACAAACACATGCTTCAAGCAACTGAACAGATGACTATACACATGGACATCACCAAATGGCCAATATAGAAATCAAATAGACTATGTAATTAGGAGCAGGAGATGGAGAAGCTGTATTTTCTCTGTCGAAACAAGACCAGGAGCAGATTGCAGTATTGACCACAAACTGTTAATATCAAACATTAGATAAATGGACCTGGAGGATATTGTTCTGGATGGGATAAGTCAGACAGAGAAAGACAAATGTCATATAATATCACTTACATGTGGAATCAAGAAAATAAACAAATGAAACAGAAACAAACTCATAGATACAGAGAACATTTTGATAATTGCCTGATGGGGTTGGAAGGGGGGTTGGAAGAGTGTGTAAAAAGGGGAAGAGGATTAAAAAGTACACGTCGGTAGTCACAAAATAGTCACAAGGATATAAAGTACAGCATAAGGAATGTTTGTAATAACTATGGTTGGCGTTAGATGGGTACTGGACTTACTGGGGTGATCACTTTGGGAGTTATATAAATGTCTAGTCACTGTCTCGTACTCTTGAAACTAATATAATATTGTATGCCAACTGTAATTGAAAAAAAACAGTAAAGCTGAAGAAGAGCACTAAAAGAATCATAGTGACAAAATATAATGTAAATAACCTTCCTGATGGATTTAAGGTCCACATAAAAAACAGATTTGTACTGTTGAACTTAGGCAGAGAACCAGAACTGTGGACTGAAACTAGAAATATTACTAGGGAAGAATGTGAAAATACCAGAAATAAAAAGGAAAGTAAACCTGAGATAGATGACAGAAGAAACACTAAAAATTGTTAGAGACAGACAAGAGGCAAAAGCCAAATGTGACAAAATTAGTATTAGAATCCTGAGCTCACTTTTTCAACAACTATCACATAGAGATAAAGGGAACTATTATAATAGTCAATATAAGGAGATAGAAGAGAACAGCAATGAAGGCAAAACAAGAGATCGCTATGAGAAGATTCAAGAAATAAAAGGGAAATTCAAACCTAGATTGGGAATACTGAAAGACCCACAAGGAAGCACATTATTTGACCAGGAGAAAATGAAGGGAAGGTGGAAACAGTATACTAAAAATCTGGACAGGAGCGGTAAAGGGTGACAGATAACTTTGAAAGAGATTCCTATGATGAAGAATCTATCATTCTAGAAAGTGAAAGCTGCCCTGAAAGTACTGGGAAGAAATAAATCACCAGGAGGAGATGGAATACCCACAGAATTATTTCAGGCTACAAAGACTCAATCTATCAAAGTCTTAATAAGAATGTTAATAAATAAGGAAAACATAACAATGACCTTCAGATTGGAAACATTCAGTACACATCTCAGTCTTCAAGAAAGGAGATGCTGAGGAGTGCGACAGCTATAGGACCATTGCTCTAATTTCCCATGCAAGTAATGTGATGCTCAAAGTGATATAACAAATTCTACCTTCTGTGGAGCAAAAAATGCCAGATGTTCAAGTTGGATTTAGAAAAGAAAGAGGCAATTGATATCTAATTGCAAGCATTTGCTGGATACTAGAGTGCTCCGAAGAATTTCAGAAGGTTAGTCTATGTTTTATAGACTCCAGTAAAGCCTTTGGCTCTATGGATCATGAAGACTATGGGCATGCCTGAGCACTTGATTGTCCTGATGCAAACCTGTATTATGGACAGGAAGCCACTGTCAGGACAGAATATAGAGAGACACAATGGTTTCCTATAAGCCAAGCTGTCAGACAAGGGTGCATTTTATCTTCTTTGTTTAATTTGTATATAGACTATATTATAGGAAAAATTGGTAGACTCAGAGGAATGAGAAGTGAAAATTGGTAGGAAAAATATCAATAACTTAAGATATGCAAATGACACCATTTTACTGGCAGAAAGTAGCAATGATTTGAAATGACTTCTGATGAAAGTGAAAGAAGTGTCAAAGCATTTAACAAAATTATGACGACAAAAATTATGACTACAGAAGAAATACACAACTGACATAGATGATAAAAGCATTGAAATTTTTAAAGATTTTGCTTACCTTGGTTCAGTCATCGATTCAAATGGAGACTGCAGCCAGGAAATCAAGAGAAGGGGCAGCAAGGGAAGAATTAGGAAAGCTCATCAAGAGGAAAGATATGTCATTAGAGACCAAGGCTAAGAGCATCCACACCCTCGTATACCTAGTTACTCTATAAAGATGCAAGAGTTGGACAGTGAAGAAGGCCAATAGGAAATAATTGATTCATTTGTAATATGGTGTTGGAGGAGAGCCCTAGACCACTAGAAAGATGAAAAGTGCGTTCTAGAGCAAATTAAACCTGAAACATCACAGGAGGCAAAAATGACAAAACTGAAGTTGTCCTAGATCAAACATCATGAGAAGGCAGTTCTTTAGAAAAGAATAATACTGATAAAAATGGAAGGCAGCAGGAAAAGGGGAAGATCAAATATGAGATGGGTCGACTTTGTAAAAGAAGCCACAAACATTAGTCTACAGGAACTGAGTAGGACTGTTTAGGACAGGGCATGGACATCACTCATTCATAGGGTCGCCAGGAATTGAAGCTAGCTCGGCAACATGTAATACAACATGTGATCAAGTCCAAGGAGCCTGTGACATTCACTGCAGTCCTTATTGTTGGCTCGTGCTTGTTAGATGACAGTATTGGATGAACTCTAACAGAAGTGGCTGGGTAAGCTATCCTAAAAGATTCACCACTCTGAGAGTGGCTAGCATCATCCCAAAACCTATATCTACAAGTTGCTAAAGACTTTGCCCAGATTCTGTCCTTTAGACACGATTTTCTAGGCTCTTTCCTAACACTCAGAATATTTAATCAGGAAGGAACTGGATTGAAGTTGGGAGGCCTTCCTCCTATCTTCTCACCAGATATTTATGAACAGTAAGAGACTCCTGGACTATAATAGAAAGGTGGTGGTAGGAGTCTTGGAGGAGGTGTACTGAGATTCTGTACCTCGTCCTGTTAGTAACAGGTGGAGCACCTTCTGGGGACTTGTAGTTTGCATTTTGTTTTGTTGCAGCACCCTAGTTAGAGGCAGGCAGGCTCAGCACGTGCCTACCTATTGTGACTCAAAGTAAACTATGAAAGTTTCACTACACAGAAGTGTATATTTCTGAGATAGCGGAATAATTATCATTATTTTAGAGGCACAGAATTTTAGAGTTGAAGGAAACTTAGAAATTATGTAGAAAACAGCTTATGGACCAATAAGGAGATTCTCTTTATTATACCTTTCTATTACATCCCTTAATTGAACACTTCCAGCGATAGGAAATTGAGAACCTCTTAGGCTATTTCATTAACGTGCTTTTATTTTATCAGAATTTGTTAATATTTTAGTATCTAGTAGCACTTCTCCTGATTATTTTTGTGTTCAAATTGTTCTTGGCTGTTTTTTTTTTTTTTTTTTTCTGAGTCATTTAATTGTTCAACTGAGTTTCAAAATCATTTTGTTAAGTTCTTAGTTTATACATTAATTTAGGGAGATTTGAAATCCTTGTAACATTTTTAATTCAAGGATATGTTTATCTGTTCATTTGTTCAAGTTTTATCCTATCAATTCCAATAAAGTTTATTTAGGTCCTGGAGATTTCATGTTTGCTTTACATTTCATTTTGTTAATGAATCTTTTTCTGTCTTATTTTCTAATTGGTTATTACAAGAATATATGAAAGCTATTGGATTTCATATATTTGGTATTAAATAATTTACTACTTATGAATTCCAGTAATATTACAGTTAATTCTCATATTATCCAGGTAGAATACCAAATTCATTTAATGTAGTGATCATTTTGTTTTTTTCAAAAGTGAAGAGTTTCCAGATTTGATGCATTGGCTGGAACTTCTGAAACAATTAAAATGAAGATTTATCTTTCCAATAATGATACCACTCATTTCTATTTCCTACATTGTTGCATTGGTTAAAATATTTTCACACTGTACTCTACAAAATTTTATCTTTCTTGTTTTGAGGTAGATGAGCTTGAAGACTCTTTTCAAATGTGTTACTGAGGCCTCTACCAATTTTCTCTCTCCTCTCATTCAAAATTACTTGAATTATTATCATTGCCATTATTGCTACTCACAGAATAGTAAGATGACGGCAAATTAAGTTTGGAAACAAGACTAAATCAACTAAATAATTCCACTGCTCTTACATATTAACAGTCAGAGTTGGGGGGATATTTCTTTTCCATTTTTAAACAAACACATACTTATTTTATATACTGTATTGTTGAAATCCAAATGTTTTTAACATTTGATGATTGATTTAATTTTTATAATTGAAAAAAATATCTTACGAAACTAATTTTTTTTGTATTAGCCTAGGGTATCTAATTTGGAAAACAGTAGCTCATTTAAGGTTCATACAAAAAAAGGGATAGTATATTACAGTGATATTAAATTTTTATCTAAAAATTAAGTTACATATGGTTATAAATAGTAACACCTAAGTTATACTTAATATAATCACATTGCTAATTGTAAATAAAATAAAACTCAATCTTTTAAAGTATCTTGACTTTATTTTAAAATTTGCTTTTTATAAAGTTTATATTTTTGTAAAAGGATCACAATTTGTAATTTACAATAGAGAAATGAATGTAAATATTTTTGACTTTTGCATAACATGCCCACATAGATTGACATTTTGATTGTTGTTTTAAAAATTTTGTGTTTATATGTCATTGGCTCAGGTCAGGTTGTATGTTAGCCTAAGTGTTTATCTGTAAATGTACATTGTAGAAAAATGCAATATGTACAATGATGATATCTCAAGCACAGATGAATGAAGAAATCCATTTACTTTAAAGCTCAAGAAATGGGGAGAAACTGGGATTTTTCTTTCTTGACAGACACATTCATTCTGTCTGACATTCCTTCAGTTCCTGCAGTGTCTCCAGGCTAACTGTACAGTATATACAGACTCCAACCTTGGATGAGAGAACACTGATCTTATCAGTTTTGATGTAATGTGAGCTCAGGGATGAGAAGATAAGAGATGTTTTTGTGGTTCTAAAAGACCATTATCTGCTTGTTTTAACCACATATACCTATTTCCAGGTTTTGTTTTTTGATGGATATCTAATTTCCCTTTATAATTTTTTCTTCACTTCCTTTTTATTTGTTTTGTCTGTGAAGTTTAGATAAATCTATCAAGGTGGTAGCTGATTTTATGTTGTATGTTGTGTCTAATGTGTGCTTGCTTTTGTGATCACTGATTGCTATTACTGCCACCATATAATTTTAGTACTAGATCTTCCTTGCTCTGTAAAACTAATTACTTTTATACTAGTTTTGACTAGGAAATTGGATTACAATCTGAATAATACACATGCATAGAACTGCAAGCTTACCCTTAGAAAATAGTTTTTATATAGGGAAGAGATGGTTATAGCACACAGGAAGCATGAGTTTTAACAATATTCAACTGTTCATAGAAAGCAGGGAAGTTCTCCTCACTCTGTCCTATCCTAGTTTCTGGTTTATAGCTTAAAACAATTCTCATAATGAAAGCGTCATCTCTTTTGGGTTAGGGCGATATCTTATGTAAAAATAAATTCTCGTGCCATCATATGACTATGATAAATTTAGTTCAGCCGATCAGTTCTGTTAAAATAACATTTATTAATCACCTCTATGTGTCACGAACCAGAGATACCATACTGTGCCTTGGAAATATCCCAATAACTGAACTAGCATCCAGGCTCTTGAGAAACTCTAGAATGGTGGTTTCCAATACTGAGAATGAACAATTCTCACATATAATGTAATAATTTTATAAAGAGGGAAGGAACTCTAAAATGGGATTATAAAGTTTAATATAAAAAGTAGGTACTCAGTAAACATTGTAAGAGTAGCTTTCTTTGTTTTTAGATTTGATGAAGTGCTTTTCATTAACAAGAAATGATTATTTTAATATTATAGTCAATGCTTTAAAATTTCTACATTTTTGATTTCTTACTCTGTTCCCAGTACTTTACATAAAAATCTTTGCTCTTTTTTTCTATTGGTATTCTAACAAGTTGATGCATACTTATATAATAACTCTGTTTTTTCCGTGAAAATATAGTGAAGACCACAAAAATCACCAATAAATCCATCACTCAAAGATGATAATGATAAATATTTTGGCATGGATTTTAAGTTACTTTTTAAATGCATATTCTGCACAGATATTGGCAATTTAAATGAAGTTAGTAACTTACTATATTCTATTATTTTTCACTAAAGTAATTCATTTATTCATTAACTTATAAAATATCCATTACTCATTGGTTAAAATATTCTTCCACAACATTTTTAGTGACTTTATTGTATTCCATTTTCCTGAAGCATGGTGACTGTTGGTCTTTGCTGGTAATCACACTTTGAGCCACAATAAAAAATGTAGAATGGCTTTCTTAAATTGGAATTGCTCTGTTAAAGAGTGCACATATTTTAGAGATAATAGTATATGTTTTCAAAAAGCTCTCCAGGAAAGTTGTGTTAAGTTATATTGCATGAAGTAACATATGAAAGTGTCTATTTCCCAGTACTCTAGTCACCATTGTCAATTAAAAAAAAAATCATTAGTCTTAATTCAATTACTTTTTTTTTTTTTGCTTAAAAGCAGGGTTATTTTATTTTTTCATGTATTATGTATTTTAATATTCTAGTAATTTACTTGCTCATTTTTTAAAAAAAATTAAACTTATTGGGGTAACAGTTAATAAAATTATATGTTTCAAACATGCAATTCAAGAATACATCATCTGTACATTGCATTGTGTGTTCACCACCCAGAGTCAAATATTCCATCACCATATATTTGACCCCCTTTGCCCTTATCTGCCTCCTGCCCAAACTGATAATCAATAAACTATTGTCTGCCTCTATGAGTTGTTTGTCCATCTTCTTTATTTGTTGTTTTCAGTTTTAGATCCCACGTCTGACTTATTTCACTTAACATGATACTCTCAAGAGTCATCCGTGTCGCAAATGGGATTATTCCCTCTTTTCTTATGGCTAAGTAATATTCAATTGTGTATATGTACCAAATCTTCTTTATCCAATCATCTATCGAAAGACACTTGGATTGTTTCCACGTCTTGGCCACCATGAATAATGTTGCAGTGAATATCAAGGTGCAGATATCTTTATGGATGAACGTTTTCAAATTTTTGGAGTAAACACCCAGAAGAGGGATTGGTGGATCATGCTACCCAAAGCAATATACAGATTTAATGCAATCTCCATCAAAATCCCAATGGCATTTTTTAAAGAAATGGAACAAAAAACCATCAGATTTGTATGGAATCACAAAAGACCTTGAATAACCAAAGCAATCCTGAGAAAAAAAGAACAAATTTGGAGATATCACATTGCCTGACTTCAAATCATACTACCAACTGACAATAATGAAAACAGCATAGTATTGGCATAAAAAACAGACACGAAGACAAATGGAACAGAATTGAGAACCCAAAAATAAACCCAAATATATATCGGCAAATAATTTTTGACAAAGAAGCCAAGAACCTACAATGGAGAAAAAGCCTCTTCAATAAATGGCACTGGGAAAATTGGAAGGCCACCATACAAAAGAATGAAACTAGACTGCTGTCTGTCACCATATACCAAAATTAATTCAAAATGGATCAATGACCTAAATGTAAGACCTGAAACAATAAATTGCATAGAAGAAAACATATATACTATACTAATGGACCTTGGTTTTAGAGAGGATTTTTATGAATTTGACCTTAAAGCCAAGGGAAGTAAAAACAAAAATAAGTGAATGAGACTATATCAAACTAAAAAGTTTTTACACAGCAAAAGAAACCATCAGCAAAACAAAGAGGCAATCTTCTGCATGAGAGAAGATACATGGCAAAGATCACTTCTGAAAAAGGGCTAATATCCAAAATATATAAAGAACTCATACAACTCAACAACAAAATAGCAAACAATTCAATTAAAAAATGGGCAGAGGATCTGAACAGACACTTCTGAAGACATACACATGGCCAACAGACATATGAAAAGATGCTCAATTTCACTAGCTATGAAGAAAATGCCAATCAAAACCACATTGAGATACTACCTATTAAAAATGGCTATCATCAACAGAATAAGTAATAACAACTGTTAGAGAAGTTGTTGGAAAAAAGGAACCCTACTACAATGCTGATGGGAATGTAAATTGGTAAATTGGAGAGCCCTTTAAAAATTAAGAATAGAATTGCTTGATCCTATTTTCATCCATTTTTTATTGAGTCATTTTTTTCACACTACCGTGCGAAATATCTTGATAGTAAGGATAATAGCTCTCTTACATATGGGCTTTTTTTTTTTTTTAAGTTTATTTGCTTTTAGCTTTTGATTTTTTTATGTACAAGTTAATTGTTGCAAGTAAAATCTATCAACTTCTTTCATTATGTTTTCTGCTTCTCTGTTTATGCATAAAAAGTCTTCCTTATCAGATCAAAATAAGAGTAACTGACATTTTCTTATAGTAATTTTTGATTTCATTGTGCATTTTACTTTTTAATATATTGGAAATTGATTTTGGTGTATGTAGTGAAATATTTGCTGAGTCCATAGTATGACTGGATAATACATTTCTGTTGAGTTTATATATGAATGCCAGCAGGATTAAGTACAGACCTCCTGGGTTCAGCTTTTTTCACTCAAAATTCTGTAGACATTGCTTTATAATGTTTTATTCTTTAATGACAATGAGTTGATTTTCCTTTTTTTTATGTGAAATTTATTCTTTCCTCATTTACTATACACGAATCATTATTCTTAAAATTGAAAATTTACCAAGATATGTTCAGATGTTTGCCTATTTTCATTAATTATGATGAGTTCTTTTTAAAATGTAGATTTATATGTATTTTTTAAGTTTAGAAAAATTTTCTTGTATTATGACTTTTTGTACTATTTTGATTTCGTTTTCTCTAGTAGCTCTAATTTATATGTAATGATGAATCACTTTTCTACATACCTAGTATTTTCTCTTATGACTTTTATCTCTTAGCTATTCTCTTTGCATTACAAGTAAAATTATAGTTTTTCCCCCATAAGATTTTCTCTTGTGTTGATTCTAATCTTCAGTGCTTCTAAGACCTTCAGTTCGAATTCAAGGACCATGGTTTTGTGTCTTTAAGGTCTTTATCTCATCTAACTCCTCTACTTCTCAGCAAGATAGCCTTTCAGGTTTGACTGTTTTCTTATCAGTTCATCTTTGGTCTCTTGTATTTTTATAGTCATTTATATTTTTTAAAAATGTGAAGGATCAGAGTATACTAGTATTATGATAAATCCATGAAACTGGTATAAACTCAGTGCCACCAAGCCATAGATTTTAAAAAAAGAATATACTTGCACATATGAGACCTAACTCCTGAGTTTTAATGAGATTATTTAGTACTTCAGTGATTTATTATTTATCTGTCAATTTAATTGTTATTATATTGTTTATGTTTTTATAGAGCCCGCCTTCTTACTATTTTGTTTCCTCTGATTTTTTCTTCTCCTATCTTGAAGCCTCTGTTCTGATTTAGGTATAGTTTACTTTGTATTGTAAGATGCCATGTACTCTCTGACTAGGAAGTCGTAAGATTTTCTTCCCAAATTCTTGAAATTTGAATCATTCATTCAAAAAATCAGTAAAGTGCTAGCTTATGCTTAAGTGTGTGTCAGCCATTTCTGGAACTTGATGAGCTCTTTTAATTAGGGTTCTCAAGTTTTTCCGTAGTTTAGATAAATTTTATCTGTTTTCTGTGTCATTATTTCATTTTAATCCCCCCTACTCAGAACCACCTATCTTTTGTTATCTGCACTTGAATTCCCTTATCTTTTCCCTGAAGATATGTATTTTTAGATATTTGTCCTTTTGGGACCTGAATTAGTGGCCGAAGAGATTTTTTAAAATATCCATCTTTTTCTTAAATCTATTTACAAGTTTTTAATTTGAAAATTATGTTATTTTTAGAAAGTCTTTTGTCATGTGGAATTTCAGTCTTCTTATGTCTTCTTACGTTTTTTGGTTCAGTATTCATCTTTGCCTCTGGCAGTCTGGTTTCATAAGGTGGCATGGTCTGTTAGGTTCCTCCGGCTTCTGGTGTCCATTAAGGGCAGTGAGTAGGTGGGAAAGAGAAAGGCAGCAGCAGCTCCACTGGGATTGTAATTAGGAGTTGCATTGGCTTTAAGACAGAAGGAAATGGGCTCCTTCCTACCTACCCGGAATTTCACATAGTCCCACTGTTGGACATTCCTATTTGTTATTGGTAATATGTTTTATAGATTTTATGTTATGCATCAGGGACCATTTCTCATTCAGAAAAATTCTCAATTTTTTTCCATAACAACAACAACAACAACAACAACAAAAACTTAGCTCAGTTTTACACCCTGACATTTTTCTCTCCTCTTTACTAGATCTGTTTTGCAGGATTTTGTCACCTAAAATTTATTTAGAATAATATAATGACATTACAAACACTGACAGGTACTATTTTTGTCAGTGAATATTTAGAGTATAATTCCATATAACCCGCTGTTGTCCAAATATTAATGATTTATAAAAATTAATGGGGCATGAAGAAATATACGTTTTTTACTTAAAAATTGCTTTTTATCATCATTTCTATATTTCATTTTATTTTTCTCTTTCTGCTCCATGGCTGAGTGTCAGAGCAGTAACTATTCCCCCAAAAAACGGAACAGTCTTCTTCCAAAGACATTTTCATGGCACCTCAGTAAATCAGCTAGGAAAGGCACCTAGGAGACCCGTAAATCAGCACCCTGGGCTCTGTCCTCCTTTCATTATACCTTCCTTCCTGAGCATGATGAGGCTATATTTATTCCCTAAAACAGGCTCTCTATGTGAATGTTTGAAAAAATACATATTTTTGGCTTTTCAGAAACTTTAGGAACATGTTTCACTTCTTGTATATAAAAATACATTTCTGTATGCATATTTTGACCAGTGGGTGCACGAGTACATATGATCTGTGTATATAGGTCTCTTTTTCTCATTCTTTCCCTTCCTCCTACTTCCTGATATGTGTTTCAATTTACATTTATTGAGTAACCTGACACATAATAAACATTGTAGGTATCGAAGATAGAGAAATAAAATATATAATAGTCCCGTGTGTGCAGCGTATATAATTTGTTTGTAAACAGCATATAATTCTGGTAAAATATTTAGTATGCCCATCAGGCCACATTGTTTTTAGACCATAAAAACCAAATAAAACTTGGTAAACCAAGTAAAACTCTACTTTTCATTAAGCCTTTACAGAGGTAGCATAATTTTACAGTTGAGCCATGTGTAGATAAATTATACAGAACTCTGGACAGGTGGAGAAATATGATTTATTCTCTTATTTTTTATTTTTTTATCTGAACCCAACCACAAAAGTCAATTGTCTATTTCCCTGGCAAGTTAAAAAATATCCTATGCCCTTAAAAATATTCATTAGCCCTTTTTCTGTTTCATAAAATTATATCTAACTTTAAAAAGTATTTGTAGCCTAATGGGCAGCATATTATCACGGGAAACAAATATACTAATATAGGATCTTTGCCTATGGAATCCAGTAATAGTTCAAAATTTATTTCAAAATTTATTTCAATAATTTGAGAATACATCTCAAATTTTAATTCAATGGGATGGAAAAATCTTTTTATAAATTATTTTAACCACATGAAAATTTTCAATAAATTTATTACCTTTGTAAGCTAATTTTGTAGAAATTTGTACATAGCCTATGATCCAGTTTCAATTACCTAAAAAAGATACAAAGGGATGATGTTGGAGTTTAGTATATATGTTCATATGTTTCCAGAAAAAGCTAAGTTTTAGAATCACTAATATGTGTAATTGCTTTTCTATTCATAAACTAATTTGAAAGATTCACCCATAATCTGAAATAATATATAATTGACGTTAAGGAGCCTATTATATAATCTTAAAAACAGAATAATTTTAGTAATCTTTGTTTTTTTAAATTTTTATGTATTTTAAAATTGAACAAATGATTTAAATTCCCCCCCCCCAAGTAAATAAATGACCCAAAGTGAGCAATATTTAGTGATAAAACATATTTTAAAAGAATCGGCTAGAAACTTAACATTTTCAAAGACTTTTTACATTGTCAAAATGTTAAAATACAGAAAACTAGAGATCGTTTTCTTCAGATCCTCGCAAGACAATGGTCGTGTCCATGAACCTTTCTACATGTCGGTTAGAAACAAACCTATCAGGAAGCCTATTTTGAGTAGATCTGTGCTCATATGCGATGGTGAGATGGGGCCAGACTCATCAGGGACTTGGCCTTTTGGGTACTTGTATCTAAAGATATCTGGTCATAAAACCCAAATTCTTTCTTCTAATGTGGAAACCTCATAGCAGGAGAGGCAGGAAGTGTATCCGAGCCTTTCGTGGGGACAGAACCTCGTGTGTGTGTGTGTGTGTGTGTGTGTGTGTGTGTGTGTGTGTGTGTGTAGGAGGGTGTCTCAGATTAAGGATTGTTATAATACAAGGTTCCTTTTATAGCATGTGCCCAAGTGTGTAGCTGTAGCATGAGAACAGGAAGTGGGAAGGTCATTCAACAGTACTACTCTCAGCCATCGCCAGCCAGTATGGAAATTATAGGAGTGAGAGTAGAAGGAGCCTTGAATCCCCAGTGAGGTAACTGGTTTGTAATTATGGTTGAGGCCAATGATGTAAACAGTTTGTTTAAGTCAGTCCCTGTGAGTTTAAGACAACTGATTGGACTGGAAATAGGTCATTTGTAAAACATTTTTCTTTTAGTATTATCTTAGAAGTTTATTTTAAATTTAATCAGTATGATTTTTCAGACTTACATATGTAATGGCTTAATTGTAGCCAGAATTGCTTCAGATTTGTGAAAAGGACTTCACATTAAATGGGGGGGGCGGGGATAATGTGCAATGATGTATATTGTTAGAGTCCTTTAAAAAACCTTGCAAACTATCTATAATAAAATATTTTCTAGGATTTGGGCATTAAGCTATCCACCTGAAATCTCCCTTCATAAATTAAGTTTTGATTTAGACTATGAGATGATTTGTTTCACCTTAAAGCCAAGTAGCTGAGCTATATTGATTTAAACCAGCTATATATTGTTCTTACCTAGGAATTGAAGGTGATTAAAATGTTTCAATCAGAAAATCCTAGTTTTTGTGTATTAATTTGATAATTGGCTGCCAAGTATTCATCTGTATTTGCCTTTCCCCCCTTTTTCCCACTCCCTTGGTTCTTTGCATAATGGACCAAATCATACCTTCCTCTTACAGATTCAGAGAGCTATTTGTCTTTGAACAAGAACATATAGAAAAGATATGCATTTCCTTTCTGAATTTTGAAATAAAGAGCCCCAGTGTTTCAAAGTGAATTTTAAGTATTATGGATTTGAAAATTGTAAGTTTAAAGGCACATTAGCAATTATTTTTGAATTTCACCAGAAATTGTGGCCCAGTTCAAAACGGATTGTTCATATTCTAATGTCACCATAGAAGCCACAAAGTCTTTGGCAATGGACATTTTTGTGTATGACTATATCCTTGCCCTATATTCTTTATCTGCAACATTGTTGCTCCCCCACCCCTTTAAGAACTTGCTAAAAATAATTTCCAAGGGTATAATGTGGTCTCCTACTTAGAACAGGTTAACAAAAATGGAAACTTTTATTTTCTATTTCTTAGCTTTGCCCATAGCAATTTAGTTACAAGTTTAGCGTCTGGGTCTTTCTATTACAACAAAAATAGAAGTTTAATTATTATATCTTCAAAGATACTTAATTATTGGTAGGAAAGACATGATACTGTTTAGCAATTTTTACATCAAAGTGATGTAAACATACATCATTTTAACCTCATATAAGTGTAACGATGTAAACATACATCATTTTAACCTCATATAAGTGTAACGGCTAAGATATCTTAAGTGTGAGGTTAGTCTCCCTACTCTTTATGATTTTGCTCAGAATGCATGAGTAACCTAGATACTAGAAGTGAGATATACATCCATCTGAGGGAGATGAAATTATTTCCTTTGCCTTTTGTTTTGTTAGCTTTCTGCATAAAAGGAATTGCAGATATTTTTTAGATGAAAGGTTTTATTTATTTAAGGATTCTTTTGAACTCATACCATTTTTTAGCCAAAGTTATTTAGAAGGCTGTGTGCATGGGGGGCGGGGGTGAGGGTGGTGGGAGGGTGGAGACAGCAGCCACACTACTTGGAGAATAGAGTCATTCTAAATAGTATCTAGTTAAAGGACAGAAACACGGACAAGACACAGGCCTTAAAGTGGAAATAAAGGCTTGCTTTGATGAATAACTATCAATGGCTTAATTGAGTATTTCATGTGCTTTGATGGACTTTTGGTTATTTATCATGTTTATGTGTTTTCTTGTTTGCATCTTCACACAAATGAAAGACTTCTGAGTAAGTGTCATTTAAACAGGAATTCCTGTTGGACTTTGAACACCATAATAAATTGTTTAGCCCATAAATATATAAAAATACAGATATTATAAATAATGCTTTTACCTCTTGTTCTTAATCTCCCACTTTCTTTCATATTTTAGACTTTTGGAGCTGTAACAGCTTTTGCTTTCCAACATCTCACAGTCATTCTGCTCCGTCTTCTGTTAGTTGTTATATTAGCTCAACAGTATTTAACTACCAATTTCATGGTCAATTATTAATGAATGTTTCATTTTTATCTGTTGTATTACTTTGCCAACAAAACTGCTGTGAAGTTAATTACCTGGCAGTTTTTTAAAGGATAAAATTGAAAGAAATGGCTTTTGCTGTTAAATTGTCATGTAGACCCACTTTTGTCATTACAGGATAACAACAGATCCTTTTGATAACTAAGCCAAGCAGGTCAGTCACTCTCTGTTGTTCAAATGTTTGATAAAATATTCACAAAACCAAAATCTGGTGGGGTCTGGCACCTATGGCTTTGCAATTTGAAAGGTATTTGATTATGTTCTTTGTAGATTGTTCATATTCTTTGAACCCGGTTGAAAAGAAATGTTTATATTTCGGCCTGCTGAGCTCCTCACATTTAAAAGAGACTAAGCGGCTTCCACAAATCAAGGTACCCCAGGCAGCAGAGATTTTCCTCACAGACAATGTATAAGAGAGACACTTGGCCACAGGAAGCTACCTTGAGACTGTATTGTTAAACCAGCTGAATTGTGGAGAATGGATGTTCAGGAAATGGCCAATTCCTAAAAGATTACTATACTTACAGGCTAAAGTCTTGATTTATTAAAAAAAAAAAATCTTCTCCATGAAAATACTTAGGCACTAGCTTTAAGATTTTTAATTAGGAACTTTTTGTGTGCTGTTAAGGGGGAGGGCACAGTCACGATTTCCACCATAGGGTGGCCAGATTTTGCAAATGAAAATATGTGATACCTAGATAAATTTGAATTTCAGAGAACACGAATGTGTCATGTGCCCTATATTTTATCTGGAAACTTTATATTTGAGTTCTGTTTTTTTTTTTTTTTTTAAATATCACATAAAAGTTGCACTTATTTTCCTGTCACAGACAGTGAGTAAGAGAATTAACGCAACATGAATGAAAATCAAATTGATATGATTATGTTACTTTTCCAAATTTCCATTTGATTTATTTTGGGGCAGTTTTGAGAGTTTTTCTAAATATTTCAAAGCTCTCTGTTGTTCATATGGTTGGTAAAATATTCACAAAACTGATTTGTTAGCTAAAACGTTTAAAATCTGAGTACCTACTGGATTTGTACCTGGAAACTAATAAAACTTGTTGAGGTATGATTAAGACAGCCTTGACATTTCTCCTTTGAGTGACGAAACTTAAAAGGGCTTCTTCTTGACTGTAAGCCCCATCTTTCTTTTCTTACAGCATTTGCTTTAGCAAACTTGCAATTGTAAATTCTTTCTCTGCCCCTTTGAGTTGTAAAACTCCACCCACATCCTTGCCAGTTTTGTAACCCATTAAGGTCTTTCTCAATTACATTGCAATTCTTTTGAAATATAATCAAGGAAGATATCCCTATCTCCCAGTCTCTGTGGAAAGGTATGCATTTTAAAAATATCATTCATCAAATCTATTTATTTTCAGTCAAGGAGACAAATTCAATTCATTTATTTATCAAATAGTTACTTAGAATCTACTAAGTAATATATCATATGTACTAGGCACACAATAACAAGTATGTGATTTCTATACATTATATTTTAGATAGGGAGATAGAAAAGAAAACCAATGAAATATTTGATAAATACCTTGACCAAAGTATGAGCTAATGTTTCTTTCTGCTATACTTCTAATGACTGTTCTTCCCTGGAGACTTTGTATTAATATTTTGCTCTTAAAAAACAATTGTTAATATTCATAATTGTGAAAACCATTGGAGCAATGCAACCAAGATGTCCTTCAGTAGATAATGGATAAACTGGTACATCCAGAAAATAGAATCTTATTCAGTGCTAAAAATAAATGAGCTAGTAAACCATGAAAAGACAAGGAGGAAACTTAAGTGCATATTACTAAGTAAAAGAAGCCTATCTGGAAAGGATAAAATACTATCTGACATTTTGGAAAAGGCGAAACTATGGAGACAGTACAAAGACCAGTGGTTGCCAGGAGTTGGGTGGTGAGGGATGAATGTGTAGAGCACAAAGGATTTTTAGGAAAGTGAAAATACTCCGTGTGATACTACATTGGTGAATGCATGCTATTAACATTTTTTTTCCAAACTCATACAATATACAACATCAAGAGTGAACCCTACTGTAAACTGTGGACTTTAAGTGAAAATTATGTGTCAGTGTAGGTTCATCAGTAGTAACAGAAATGCCAATCTGGTGGGGTGTGTTGATAATGGGGAGAGTCTATTCATTAATGGGGAGAGAGGATATATAAGAAATCTCTATACCTTCTTCTCAATTGTTTTGTGAATCTAAAACTGCCCTAAAAAATAAGTCTATTAAAAAAAAAATCTTAGTAAAGATTTTTGCTTTTGGTTAACTACTACCCTAACTCAAATGTTTTAAAAAGAACGTCAGTATTTCTTGAGTATGTATGAGCTTTCTGGCAAGTTGTGTCTGGCCTCTTGGCAGCCGATGGTTTCTGCAGATGATCTTTGCACATATGCTCATCTGGTCTGAGGTAGATGGTCAGAAGTATGAAAACAAGTAGTGCTCCCTTTGTATGGTAGTATGGGAGACTACTGAATAGATTTGGAGTAGGAGATGGAGAAATGGGGAAGTGAAAGGGAAAGAATATCCACAAATTAGTATATATTCCTCATTATTTTGGAAGAGGGGTTTCTCAAACTTTGGGCTGGATAGTCTTCATTGTAAGGGGCTGTCCCTGTGAATTGGAGGATGTTTAGCAGCATCCCTGGCCGCTACCCAGTACGTGCTAATAACATCCTCCAATTTTGACAAACAGAAATGTTCCCAAACATGGTGAAATGTTCCTTGTGGGACAAAATCGCCCCGCATTAACAACCACTGTACTAGAAGAAATATTAAGATTGGCCTCACTGAGGTTAAATCATAAAGAATCATAATGTTTAGAAGCATCATTTAGGTTTCATTAGAATAGTCTACATACAAAGAACTATGCTTTCTACATGACCAATAAATAGGTGAGCTTTTCATACAGAAGAAAGTGTATTTACAATTTTAAAGAATATCATCTGTTCAATGAACAGTTCAGAAGGGTACATATATGTTCATTTATGAAATTTATGGATGGGTTTTGTGAAAGCAATTTGTCCCTCAACCCCAATTTATTATTTTAATTTTACCTTCATCTGGGTCAATACATTGCCTCCCACTCTATCCCCATGTTTCAAGCTTATAGAAATTAAGACTTGATTAAAAACTGTGTGTATGGGTGTGTTTGTGCATGTGTAAATATGGTGATATTTTGATGAATAAATTCCTTTAATAACAAGCTGCTTTATAGCAAAAGTGTTTTTAAAAATAGCAACAACAAATCTTTATAAATTGTTCTAGCAGAGTTTGTATGTATCTCCTGCTGAATGTAACAGGAAACATCCTGACACAGCTTCTTTTTCTCTAGAGAGATTCCAGGTAACATGCAATTTCCTAGAAAGGGTTATGAATCCTGCAAAGATTGTTTCCTGCTCTCTAGTAGCCCATTTTATGAATCTCTTCCCACTTTAGTAGGGACTTTTTTTTCTTTTAGGTATGCAACACGTTAGGGTTTTTTTGTGACATACCTTCCCTTACACCTTATACCCTGTAAAAGTAGATAAGACTTTAGTACCCGTCATAGATACAAGTTGCCTGCCTGACTTTGAATCAGCTTTATTAAAGCAAGCACGTGCACATCAATTTTAATTATCAAAAGAAAGACCTTTCCCCCAACCCTGACTTCAGACATCGTCAAGCATATGTGGAAATGGAGCAGAGAAGGGTTCTCTGCAATCAAATGTTGGTGGTTTCTTATAATTCAAAAGTCTCGTTCTGAGATGAGAAATTCAATTTGCACAAATTCTTCTTGAGACTTTCTCACAAGGAAGTCAGTCAAAGGAAGAGAACAGTGGGACCTCTTAGGCTTCTCTGTGTGCTTCCCTCCATGTGAAGCAAGGGGTGGTAAGATGGGGGAAGGAAGGAGACGTTCACCTTTGCTTGGTAGTTTTGGCCCGGTGGTTCCAATGGAAATCCCCTTGGACGTGCCTGGGAGGGAGATGGTGTGGGTTGATGTGAGGATGAAGGGTGTGAAGTGGAGCAGACTGAGGTGGACAGAATGCCTTTTGGAAGATTTTGGGCATGTTGGAGGGTTAGAAGCCCAGAATGGGAAAAGGAAAAATTCCGGAAAAATGAGTGTTGTCCATTGAAAGAGCATGGATGGGGCAGTGATGGTGAAAGAGTTATTCAAGGTGTTTTGATATAAATTAGAAAAGTATGTTATACTTTGGCCTTTTCTCAGGAGACGGAATAGAGACCAGCATCCTTTTAATTAATTTTTGTTGGACATACCTTAATTAATTTTTCCATGTGGAATGGGAATAATTATTTGTGTCCTATTCTAGAAGTTATTGGAGATAGAGGGACTTATGCCTATTTATCAACTATGCCCTGATGCAGCCCCACAATCTATTGTCTGTTCTGAGAGAGGACAGGTGGGACACCTCTGTCACTTTCCCAAGACATTTTTTGTGTTTGGTTTAGGGTATCCAGTATAGTGTATATTTTTAAGCACATTTAAATTTTTTTTTTAATTTTTAATATTTTCTTAACCAGAGACTTCTTAATATCTGATGTCTATTATGATGTTTTAAACAGTATATCAACTTCTACCTCTAATAACAAACTCCCTAATAATGGTTCCATTGAAGTACTGTCATTTTATTTTCAGATATAGCATTTTAGTTTTGATGAGCATACGACCACAAAATCCACTTCCTTTTAGTTCTAAATTTTGGACCTGACAAGTCATATACATTTTTTCCCAGTTCCTCAAAACATCTCCCATAAAATAGACCCACAGTCTACTTTTGTTATGTGATGAATATTTCAAATCTTATTAATTAATTTTTTCTTGAAAAATAACCTATCCTGCTTTTTCGTGGAAGAATAATATTTCATTACTTTGCAGATACTTTCTTTTGCAACCATTTCCATTTGGAGGATAGATGTATATTTAGATACTTGAATGGACCCAATTAGTAAAAAATGTTGCATATTTGAATTTATTGAAGTTGAGTCCATTAATCCGAATGAGAAAAAAAGTGACTAATTATCTTTTATTTTGGAATTGTATATAAACTATGCTGTTGAAATATATTTTATGTATATGTATATCACAAAATCAAGAAAACATTCTCTTAACGCCAATGAATTTGTGTATATACGTATTGTGTGTATGTGTTATATATATGCACATATATGTGTATATATGTGTGTATATGTGTATATGTATGTATATATGTGCATATATACATAGAAAGCTACAAACATTTTTTGAGTTTATATTTTAGGCTTTTATTCAGTTTGTACATATGCATATATGCATATTTACACTGCAACTCACTTTAATAATTTAATAATTTACCTCATAGTAAAATACTTCTTTCTATTTTAAACAAATTGTTTTCATCCTTTAAAAAAGGATATAAGGGAAATGACTTTTTTTATATTTTATCCCCAAAGCACATTCAAAAGCTTTAGGATTCTCACATAAAGTAGCAAGCATTTACTCTGAAAGTAAATCCAAAGGAAAGAGGATTTATATGAGAACAACTAACCATACAGGGAGTGAATTGCAAATTCAAGAATAAAAAAGGTTTATTAAAATATGTTAGCTCATCACTTCCAGATGGTGCTTTTGAAATAGCCAGTGGCACTCCTTCAGGTGATTTCAGACAGTGGTTCATTTTCTTTCAGTTAACAAAAATGGATAAATAAAGAAGTATTTTTGACTAATATTTAATCCCTTGATGCTAGCATGTATTAGCATGTTATGTAACTTTGCTTCTATTTATAGTTCACATATTTGTTACATTTAAATTATGAAAATAATTTCAGTCCACGACCACTTGAAATGGATCCTGGCCGAGCTCAAATTGAGAATAAGGATCTTACTGTTTGCTGAGATAGTGTGCTGGTGACCTATCAGGATGTCTGTTAGCATACATGGATATGCCTAAGAGATTTTGTTTTAGGCTAAAGCAGGAAAAGTTTTTTTTTTTTTTTTTTTTTAAATTGCAGGAGCACATGGTGGTGAGGTAGAGGAAATATGAACAATAGAGAGAGCATACTGCATACAACCCATTTGAATTTTTGAACCTTGATAGAGCAAGGTAGAAGAAAAAGCTAAAAGAGCTTTTTTTTTCCTGGGAAATGTCATACTTGCCTGATACTTATGACAGAGCACCGATCAGAGTATGTGAGAGAGACTTCTTTCTAACCTTAGACAGCGATCAGCAAAAAACTCTGACTCTTCAAAGACTGGCTACTTTGGTGACATGGGGAGTTTTCACCTTGACATGGGCACAGACATTTCACACGGCACATGAGGCAATGGTAGTGACTAGTGATTTTCATGTAGGAAGGCAACTGCCAGAAAGAAAAGTTGGGAGCAGATAACATAGAAGATTTATTTTATCCCTTTAGCGACTCCCAGAAATTCCTGGGCAGGGGGGTGTCCTGGGGATTGGCGTCCTTCCTCCATGAGTCAGGGACAGCGATCCAGTGAATTTTGGATGTCTGTTGTTAATGTAGCTTCTCTCTCCACAGGTTGGTGAGATTTGGAGACAGTCACATTATCTTTATCTGTGGAGTTTTAAAATCACTGTCATTATCCTTTAAAAAAAAAACAGGATACATCTTATTACAAACAGACAAACAAACAAAAAACACAACACTTGACTGATATTCACTAATATAGCTTCGTTTCCACAGTCCGGGCTCATTATGAAACTTCTGAAATGTCTCTATGCATATTAATGAATTTAATATTGGATGAGGAATTAAGGAGAATGTGTAGTTCAGAAGCAATTAGTCAACATTATTAAGACATAACCTATAAATTGTATCTATATTGAGAAAGGTTGCATTCTTAGTTTCAGAATTTAAGAACTACATATTAAATTATCAGGTGACTTATTCGATTGTAAAATTAAGGTTACAATTCTAATTTTAGTTGTAGAATACAGCATTAAACTAAAGTACATTATTTTACTATGCTATGTTGAAAACTGGAGGTACGTTAGCTAGACGATGGCTGGTTTTCAGCATACCCTATACTATGTTATTTCACTTTAGAACTTAAAAAACTTCAGAAAAACTTGGCGTACTGTGGATGTTGTGATTCAATAGTAATATATTTAATTTATTTAGGGTTCATTTTTTTGTACTGATTTGGGGCTGTGTAGCTGCGAAAAATTTCCGTTATTGTCCAAAAATGTATCTTCGGCTATTTATTTCATTGCATTCTTTCACTAATAAAGCAACAGCACACTCTTTCACTTATTAGCTGATAGATATTGAATAAGTATTTACTTTCTTTTAGTCTCGGTTTTGTCATCTGTAAAAGGTGGATAAAAGAAGTCCTAATATTGACGTGTTAAAGAACTGAGGTATGGTGGCTCCCAGTGGATCTCTGCTTTTTTGCAACACAGTTCTTATAAACAGCAGTCTTGGCTTTAAATTCTGGACTTTGGTCTTTTTCCTACTCAGTGTTCTAGGGTTATAATTTATTGTCTTCATGTCTTAGTTCTGTACTTAGACTTGGCTCTGTCAATGACATGGGTCAAAACATACTTATTTTTAACTCCCATAAATCTCCAATTCCATTATATTTTAAAGAAATTTTTTCTTTAAAGTTTTTCGTTTCTCTCAATTTCCTAACCACAAGTCTAACTTGGGTTCTTATCTCGCACGAGGATTACTGAGCAACATCTAACAGGTGTCTCTGACAGCAGATTTCCCCACTTCCATTTGATGGGCATTATATTGCTTGGATTATTTTCCGTAAAAATTACATCATTCCCCTCATCAACAAAAGAAAAGAATTTTCAGCAGGTTTATAAATATTTAAATTTTATCATGTCCTTTTTTTTTTTTTTTTTTTTTTTTGCTTTTATGGATCTTTGTAACATGAACATATCCTCATGTCCTACTTCATATATTCACTTCAGGAAGGAGGATTTTTTGTTGTGGTTGTTTATTCTGGCCTCTCTAGAGGCCTTTGCGTACACTGTTCCCCTCATCTGGCATGCTTTTCTTTCTTCCTCACCCATCCTTCAGGGATCATTTAGATTTTCTTTGCCCTGAAGCTTCCAATCCATGTTACATGAAAACCTGCCAAATGATTATCTACGATACTCCTTTACCAGTGATTTTCATGCATACAACTAATCTCTGACCTTTTGTAATATCTGGTTAAATATATATAACATAAAATTTATAATGATCATTTTTGTGTGTATACTTCAGTAGCAGTACATTCACATTGTTATGCAATCACCAGCACTATTCATCTCAAGAAAGTTTTCATTATTCTAAACCAAAACTCTGTATCCATTAAACAATAACTCCTTATTCTTCCCTCCTTTAGACCCTGGTGAATACCAGTCTACTTTCTTTATCTATGAATCTGACTGTTCTGGGTACTTCATTAAGGGGAATCACACAATATTTGGACTTTTGCATGTCTTATCTCAGTATAAGGTTCTCGTTCATCCATGTCATAGCTGATGGAAAGTTGAGTCCTTTCCACATTTTTGCTATTGTGAATTATGCAGCTATAAACATTGGTGTTCAAATATCTGTTTGAGTCCCTACTTTCAGTTATTTTGTGTATATAACCAGAAGTGGAATTGTGGATCATTTTATGCTTAAATTTATTGAATAACTCTTGTTCTGTCTTCCACAGTGTTTTTACCATTTTATATTCCCACCAGCCATATACAAAGGTTTAAGTTTCTCCACATCTTTGCCAACACAATTATTTTCTCCTTTTTGGATAATAGTCATCCTAATGGATTGAAGTGGTATCTCACTATGGCTTTGATTTGTATTTCCCTAATGATAATGATGTCGATTATCTTTTGCTGTGTTATCAGTCATTTTTATATCTTCTTTGGAGAAATGTCTATTCAAGTTTTTGGCCTGTATTTATTTTCTTTCTTCCCTTCCCTTCCCTTCCCTTCCCTTCCCTTCCCTTCCCTTCCCTTCCCTTCCCTTCCCTCCCCTCCCCTCCCCTTCCCTTCTTTCGTGAGGACCTTTTAAATAGTATATAATCAGAACAGTTTGACAGGTTTTCGAAAACTTAAGTCATAAAGAGCATGAACTAATGCACTGTATGTATGATGTACTGAGAACCATTGAGGAGGATAGGACTTTTCAGTGGTCTCACTTGTCCTGTTGATGATAGCCATTCTTACAGGTTTGAGGTGGTATCTCATTGTGGTTTTGATTTGCATTTCCCTAATAGCTAGTGAAACTGAACATATTTTCATATGTCTGTTTGAGAGTTTGTGGGAAACAGGGAACCCTAATACACTGCTGGTGGGAATGTAAATTGGTGCAGCCATGATGGAAAACAGTATGGAGGTTCCTCAAAAAATTAAGGATAAAATTACCATATAACCCAGCAATCCTCTTCTGGATATCTACCCTAAAATTTTAAAAACATTTATCTGTAAAGATATATACACCCTAGCGTTCATTGCAGCATTATTCGTGGTGGCCAAGACATGGAAACATCCATTGATAGATGATTAGATAAAGAAGATGTGGCATATATATAAAATGGAATATTATTCATCCATAAAAAGGTGAAATACTGCCATTTGGAACATTGTAAATGGATCTTGAGATTTTCATGCTAAGTGAAATAAGTCAGACAGAAAAAGTTGAGAACCATGTGATGTCACTCATGTGTGGGATATAAAACTGAAAGCAAAAAACAAAGGTAAAGGGGTCAAATATATGGTAACAGAAGAAAATTTAACTTTGGGTGGTGAACATACAATGCAATATGCTTATGACGTATTATTGAATTTTACATTTGAAACCTATGTAATTTTATTAACTAATGTCACCCCAATAAAATTAATTTTAAAAATCTAATTAAATTAAACTTAAAAATTAGCGGTCTCAGATGCCTTACTCAGAGTTATTGGATATGTTATTTAAATGTTTTCTATCAATTTTTTTGTTGATACAGTTTTCTCTTTGGTGTCAGTGTGCCTGTGTGTAAGCAGTTTCCTTTCTAACTTGATATTTTAATCTGATTTTTTTTTCTTGGAAACCAGATTATCCAATTTGTTAGTTATGCATAAATCTAGACTAAAAAAGCTCCCATGAAGGCCTAAGATACTGACCTATGCATTAAAAGAAGAAGCTTTATTGTATGCAGTTCACAATCTCAAACATATTGCTTACTTTTGTTTTTTACTGATGGAACTAGGTAAGATTTTTTGATGGTGTTTTCTATAGAAATAAGGTAGTATAAATTGCATAGTATAAATAGTATAAATAAATTTCTTAAGTGTTTATTATTATATTTTATTACTATATTATGTTGAATATTCAGTGGATATCTAATGTATATATTTTAGTTGCTTTGTGATAGGGTCATTCAAATTGTATCACATGTCAGTTTCCATGGCAATTTTAACCAATTTTTCATTGATTAATTGATTCTAGAATTATGGCCATTATTAAGGAGAAGACTTGAGATTCATTTTAAGGCTTTTAAAAATATCAACTTATCAATAGGCTTTTCTGTATTAAAAATAGCCCCAAAACTTAGTGGTTTCAAAAGATATCATTAGCTTATTCATTCATTTTTGGGTTGACAGTTTGAGCTAGGCTCCACTGGGCAATTCCTCTGATGGTCTCACCTGAGACCATCCTACGGCTGTAGCCACTTGGCAGGTAGGCTGGGATTTGGTTGGTTCCAGATGGCTTTACTTACAATGTGGCAGTTGGCTTAGGTGAGCAAAGTTATTGGGTCATATATCTCTACTCTCTAGCAGGCTAGCCCAGACCTCTCCACAGAGTTCCAAAAGCATCAGGAAAGGGCATGCTCTGGGGTGCAAGCATTCTTCATGTCTCTGTCTCATATTTGCTAAGGTTCTTTGGCCAAAAAAATCACATGGCGAAGTCCAGATTCAAGAGAAAGAGAAATAGATTCTATCTCTACATGGAAAGAGCTGCAAACTACTAAGATTATTGTTTTGTTTTCAGTCTCCCACAACATTAGTATCAATTCATGGACTTGATTTTGTTGATGTAGTATAAGTCCCATATGAAAAGAGTATTTCCAAAGTATAATATCAACATGTTCTATAGAGAGAGATGAAATAAATACAAGATCCTGAAATGGCATGAGGCTCGGGTATTTTTTTTTGTTTGAATTTATAATTTAAAATATTGCTCAACATATTTTTAAAAAGATCAGTTGTTTGCCTTTTTGTCAGTTTCTAAGGTAAGAAAATTACTAAAAGGCCTAAATCACTGTGTATTAATCACATATGACAACTGAATGCCAAAAATTTTAACATCAAATCACTCCCCAAAATAGCTTTGTCCTTGTAAAGTTTAACTTCTATTGACTATCAAAGCAAAGAAAAGAAAAGAAAAAGAAAAGAAAAAAGGAGTAAAAAAGCAACTATGGGAAAAAAATTTTAGTCATAAATCTATTGAAGTTACCTAAGTTATTTGGAAGCTAATTATGACTGGTTGCAAAGCAAATGATGTGAGAACTGAATTGATGAAGACTAGTTACCTCCCACAAGCTAATGAAGCATGCTTTATACCAACAGTGCCATAGATTGAAAAATTAAACCTCTTGGAGAGAAAAAAGGAGCAGCCTAAGCTAAGATC
This sequence comes from Rousettus aegyptiacus, assembly GCF_014176215.1. Classification (NCBI taxonomy): domain Eukaryota; kingdom Metazoa; phylum Chordata; class Mammalia; order Chiroptera; family Pteropodidae; genus Rousettus; species Rousettus aegyptiacus. The sequence continues at coordinate 111,135,330 of NW_023416284.1, forward strand.
AACATGCAAGGCCAAAGGAGTTCCCAAAGGCATTCTCTGCAATTAATAGTCTTTGCTTACTTTTCTGTGATTTCTATAATTCTGTAGAATATAGAATCCCTGAAATTTCCTCACCCTCCCCCCCAAAAAATAAATTAGAGACATCATAGTTTACCTTTGCCCCACAGAGTCAATGTAGGGCAGGAGTGCTGGAGTTCAAATGCATTTTTATTTCTCAGGTATTGGCACTTAATTTCAGTGCAGTGGTAGCTCCTCTTTTCTCTCTTGTTATCATGACCATGTAGGTGATTTTTCAACCAGGTCTTTTTTATATGTCCTTTCCACCATTAACTCATGTGTGTGTGTATATATTATAGTATATGTACATATACGTAGTGCCAGAATATACTATATTCTATATACTACATATATAGACGCGCATGCACACACACACACACACATACATATATGTAGTGCCAGAAACCACCCTAAGCAATTACTCTGTATTTACAACACTATGGGGTAGGTACTAAAATTATCCTCACTTATAAATGAGAAAACTTGAGATAAAAATAAATTGTTAAACTAGGAACACACTGCCAATTAATGATGCCATCTGGTTCCAGGGCCCTCATTTTTAATTACTTTGTAGTACTCTATCTCTATATGTAAAATAGTTTGACTCACTTGGGAGAGATGGAGAAAAATTAATATATTGTGCCTAATTCAACCATTGAGATAAAATACTTTCTGGAATAATTGAATATTAGTCTTAAAATAAGAAGATATCATCTTAGATCTCATCTCATCCACTTGTTCAAGACACTTCATACAAACATTTCAACTAATGCTATAATAATTATATAATTACATGAAAATCTATAGAAAAATACTAAGGTTTTATTACCATTTGTAAAATAGAGCATGCACTATAAATTGGAAGACAAGTCTAACTCTTGCATTAGTTGGTTGTGTTGAATAAATCACTTAAAATTCCATGTTATTTCCCCATTTATAAAATAAGAATAATTTTTTTAAGCTTATCCTCTAAAATTATCACAGGAATGTTAGAAAGAAAAATAATGTAAATGAGTGTTTGTGCTATAAATTCAAACTGGTAGCACTGCTACAAATAGAACTTGAAAATATTAAGTTCTATGTGATATGTAGGTCCTTTTAAGGGTCTCTCATATTCAAACAGGTATTGGTGTTGAGAAAAGTTGGTGGTTATTGAAATCATACATTGGCTGGGAGGCTATATGTTTTGTCCTATATGTTTCTTTCCTTTATTATTTTACATTAAATTTTCTGAAACTTTCACATGTGAGGAAACCAATCATAATAGTTTTTAAAAATATTTTAATACTATATATAAGGTGTATGTTTATATACATACCTATACATCCACACAGATACATGTTTTTCTCCTTTAGAATCATAGTGATTATTAGAATTAGAGGCATTTTGGAAGTTGATTTTATTCAAACCCCACATTTTGTGACCGACAGTAATGTTAATGTGTTGTCATTTAACCACAATTACCAAGTTGGGTATAGAACCAAGTCTCCTTGAATAGAATCCAGGGCATCTGCTGCTGTCTGTGGTAGTTACCTCTTCTGCCAGTGTTCTGACGTACTGTTTTCTTTCTTTGATCTTACTCTTTCTTTTCACTTCTTCCCACTTAGTTTATTCCTTTTTTCATTTTCAAATTTCCCCTTTCCCTTATTCTCATAATAACTTTCAGGTCAGAAAATTTAAAAATGCAATCAAAATTAGTTAAAGAAACCGAAATAATTTTCATTCTGTTCAGATTTTAGGCAAAAAGATACTTTTAATTTTACTGTATTTACTTAAATATGTAGTTACGATGAAAAGCTCAGGATAGGCTTCTTACACACATAGGAATTTCTATGCCCCTGAGCCAAACAGTGCTTTTCCCACGACAGACATTGCAAGTGCTCTAGCCCAAATATTTATTAAGTTTATATAGTGTGTGGAATCTGTGTGCCAGCTCCCAAGTAGTGGATTGCTTATGGAGATAGATTTGCCAGGAAACCATGGTCTTCCCAAAGGCCCTATGCTTTCCACATGACAACGAACAATAAGCCCCTTCCATATATCAAGCTGTGGCGAGAGGGGTTACTTTTTCGTTTAACCACACATAGCTCTCAGCTTTCTTTGAACCTGTCTGGATGACCAGATGTGATATGCTGTAACATCTAGATCACTTATAGAGATAATGAATACACTATATTTCTCTTAGGCTTGAAAGGAAGTTTTTATAGGAATTATACCAGGATAGAGGATATACCTTTTTTGGATTATTTTTCATATATTATTTTAAAAATAATTAGCACAGTGGCTTATGATATAAGTAATAGTTGATTTAATCAATAGTTTATTTTTGTATAGCTTCACTTTAAAATATAGCCATGACAGGCAGGGATGGGTGGAGAGTATGATTCAGGAATTGGATGGGTAAATATAGCCTCATTTGTCAAATTTCATGTTAGTACTATAGGCAGTCATTAAAACTAATAAGCTAATAAACTAATAAACTAAAACTAAAAGTATAGAACCAATAAAAGGAAATAAAGTACTTACCTAGTGAGTAATTTACTGAACTCATGCCTCTGGTGAGGGTTTTTTGGGTAGCTAGTTCTGGCTTTCCTGAATTACCCACAATTTGGTTCCATTACCAGTGACTGAATATTAAATTGGATGGAACAAGGTCCTTACCTGATAGGATAATTTTTCAGTTACTTTTGTATTTAGGTTTGTAAACAGGACTGGCTTCCATGATGGACACTGATAGAAAATCTACTTTTGAGCAAGACTTCTCAAGAAGGAAACTTTGCTTGTGGTTTGTGTATACTTTAGAAAGGGGAATGATATTAGCAGTGCTTCACAATTTCTTATGAAAATTTAATGGAACTTATGATATAAAATAAAATATTGGATGAACTTATGACAGGTGGTCTTTAATGACAGTTCAAGCTACAAGCAGCTTGTTCCAGAGACCATTTACCTAAGGCTTTTAAATTAAATTTTCTAAGTACCTTACATGTTCAACCCTACATTTAAAGCAAGTGGCATTCCACTTCAAGGAAATGAAACCACTTATGGTCGTAAAATAATACATTCAGATTGGCCTTTCGATAAAGGGTAAGTATACCAAAAATCTGAAGGGTATTACTGTAAATAAAATCTTTATTAAGAACTAAAGAGTGCAAATTGATCTTAAAGTTTGTCCTTTCTGGCACATGATAAAATACGATAATGATAATATTAAAATGCTTCCTAGGAAACAGAATCCTTGAAGTAATACAGAACTCTAGTCCTACAGACAAGAAATCGTGGCCCTATGCATTTCATGAGGATAGTCTGGTGCATAAAAGTGATGGGTTATCTGTTGTAGGACTCCAAATGAGACCCAGGGATGAAGGCCAAGGCTCAGCAGTTGACCATTAGGTTTATTTGTTCCTTGGTTAAAACATTGTCCTTAACTCTGTCAAGAACTCTTTGTTCACAGAAAGTTTGTACTCTAGTCTACATTTGTTGCCTGTAGGGTGTTTTGGCAAACAGGGCTGGTCCAAGGAAAACTGCTTAAGTTAGTAAAAGATGAAATTAGTATTCCTCTCTCAATACTAGTATTTCTCTCTGTATCTTTTTTTCCCCTCTTTTTAATCCACCTATCTTCCTACATACTCATACACACCAATATTCTCATCTTCCCTGTTCTCTCTTATGATGGAATTAATAGAAGACTAAGCAAACCTAAGGAGTTAGTGACTCAAAATGACATCCACTATTGCTTATTCATCCCAGGGATACTGGCCATTTAAAAGAGGAGGCAGTGCTTAAAAGAGACAACAACTAATGGTGATATACCCGTTTTGCGTATTGAGGAATTGAAATTGAGGGAAAACAAACCATTTATTCAAGATCACACAGGAAGTCTTTGCACCTAGATCCGGTTACCAACTAGGCTCCTGAGCCCTGAGCTCTATTATTTCCCCATCTCTGGCAGACAGGACGTAGAAAGATGAGGCATTCCTAGTCTCCGAAAGACCCATGCTTAATACCCCGAAATCCGCCTGCACAGGAGAGAGTCATACATCTGCCCCAGACCTCCTTTAGAAGCTTCCCTGCATGTTAACTCATGGCTTTTCATGCTGGCTTCTTAAATTTGCAGCAAGGCATCGTTGTCATAATTTTGACTTCTTCTCATTCTTAACATTTCATCTCATTCTCTCAGGTTTCCACTCACTTTGGGTGACCCAGGCCCCTTTCTGCACCTTTGGTTTATTTCCCACACCCACCTGGTCATGAGACTTGATAAGGTTTGAGGGTACTGCGAGGACAGAAACAGAGCATAGAATAGTCTTTAAATTAGTTGTTCATTCTTATCAATGAAATTAAACACTTTAGTATTCAAGTAGAAAGTATGATACATAAGAATTTAATAACTTCAGAATCTGTCTTTACCTGTTTTTCTCTATACACATGTTCAGCTAAGTCCAAGGCTTTAGTTATTTTGGGCAAGTCACAGTAACCTTTAGCAAAGGTTTCTCCCACTATAGGAGGAAATATAAAGTCTTCTGTAAAAGAAATAACCTTATAAAAATAACTCAAGGCATTATTTGCTTCTCTTATGTTTACTTATGAGTAAATATAAGTAATGTATTAGTCAGCGTTCTCTAGAAAAACTGAATCAATGGGATGTATATGATGCAGGACAGGGTAAATTTCCCTGAGTTGGTGGGGGGAGACCAAGCCCTGCATGGAGAGAGAAGAGGGTCCTTTAGCGGAGAGTGTAGAAAGAATTCAACACGTATGCCAAAGTTAGAGTCAAAAGGAAAGTTTCTTAGACAAGGGGTAACACTCCACAGAGTGTGGTTTCCTTTCAGAGGCAGAGAGTGAGAGGGACCCAGAGAGATATAGCAAGACAGTATGTGTGTGTGTGGGGGGGGGGGGGGCGGGGGCAGGTGTTCAGGGAATTCAGTTTTTTTTTTTTTCTTATTTATTTTTATTTATTTTTAAAATTATTTTTTATGGTGACATTGGTTAATGAAATCAGATAAGTTTCAGCTATACATTTTAACAGTAAGGCATATATATATTTACACTGTATGTTTACCTCCCATAGATAGATTTCTTTCTGTCACTACATATTTGCCCCTTTTACCCCATCTACCTCCCCCCAATCTCCTCCCCTTTACCCTCTGGTAACCTCTAGTCTGTTGTCTATGTCCATGAGTCTCTTTGTTTTTGTCCTGTTCATTTGTTGCTTTTAGGTTTATATCCCACATATAAGTAATATCATGTGATTTTGAACTTTTTCTGTCTGGCTTATTTCGTTTAGCATGATTATCTCGAGGTCCATCCATGTTGTCACAAATGGCAGTGTTTTATCTCTTCTTATGGCTGAGAAATATTCCATTGTATATATGTACCACAGCTTCTTTATCCAATCATCTATGGTAGGACACGTTGGTTGCTTCCATGTCCTGGCCTTTGTGAATAATGCTGCTGTGAACATGGGTATGCAAATATCTTTTCAGATACGAATTTTTAAGTCTTTGGGGAATTCAGTTTATATATCAGTTTCTAGTTCCTGTGAGTTATTGTTTAAAAGACTTTGTTAACCCATTTCCTTTGCTATGGACATACAGTAAGGATGTAGAAGGATTTGTAATGTGAAAAGGTAAGAATATGTAGAAAAGCCTGCTGGCAATTCCTAGCCTTTATCCATAGGTTCCTCATGGTTTTAGCCACAGGGAATGACTCTTGGTTCCTATTTCCCCTTCACAGGTTTGGAGAATGGGCTGTTAGTAATCCCTCAGGAATCTTCTTTTGTTCTGAAGGTGTCCTTCTGGCTTGGCTGCAGGGCTGATCAGCAACACTGCAGTCTCTGATTGAGGCTTGATTAACATTTTAATACTCTTGTCCCCTCCCTACATTATATATATACAATCTCTTTCATAGAGAGTTTGATTGTAAGGAGTTGGCTCCTATGATTATGCAGGCTGACAAGTTCAAAGATCTGCAGGTTGTTAGCAAGCTGGAAACCCAGGATAGCTGATGGTTTAGTTCCAGTCTGAGTCAGAAGGCAAGGCCTATGAACCAGCAGAGCTAACTGTATAAGTTCCAGTCAAAGGACAGCAGGCTGGAGAGTCAGGAAGAGCTGATGTTTCAGTTTGGGTACAAAGACAGGAAAAGATTTATATTCCAGTCAAGACAGCCATGCTGGAGGAGTTACCTTTTCCTTGTGGGAGGATCAGCCTTTTGCTCTGTTGAGGCCTGTAACTGATTGGGGTCCATCCACATTAGGAAAGCAATCTGCTTTACTCAGATCTACCAATTCAAATGTTAATTTTATTCAAAAAAAACTCACAGAAACACTCAGAATAATGTTTGACTAAATATATGGGCACCCTGTGGCCCAGACAAGTTCACACATAAAATGAACCATCACAAATAATTTTTCTAAATATGAGTAACGTTTCTTTGTTTCTGTGGTCAGCCATTTCCTATATCTATACAAAGGATGTGCATTTATCTTAGTTACCCAGGATGGTAGACTTGGTAATTCTTGTTTTCCTGACTTAATAATGTCTCTTATTTCTTGTAAAGGTCTAGGCGACATGAACATCCTACTTATTCAGGAGTTTGCCAGGTTTAAGCTATATTTTACAATACTTAGTTTAAAATAATTTTCTTATTTTCCTTTCCAAGTGAGTCTACCAATATATATCTTCTGTTATATTTGCAGTTTTGCCTTCACTCTTCCTTGAATCTGTCCTTCCCGCCCATTCTTCTGTGATTGTGGACTTTCTTTCTCCTTTCTCATCCTGTGTGTGCCTACCCATATTAATCAGCGTCCATGAGTATTAGTGGGCTTCCAACGGATTGGTTTCTTCCATGTCTATTAATACGTCATAATTTCTCACATTCAGTCTGTGCTAAAAAAGTTTGAGAAAGTGAGATTAGCAGGTATATGACTATTAACCAGATTTTCAAAATGTTTAATGCCAATTTTATAGCTTTGCTTATATAGAAGAGCATTCACACTTGTCTATTGTGTTAGTAGCTAAGCTGATTAGTGCACAGAGCTAATGAAACCAACAGTATTGTCTCCCTTCCTAACACTGTCCATTGTCTTAGCCTTATCTCTAGTCAGGACCTGCATCTGCAGCCCTCCCTCTCATCAACCAATGGAGATGCTACATTGTTGGTTAAGGAGGACTTGGGTCAGAAAGAGGATCAGCTTCTTTCCTGCTACAAGCAAAACAATTCTGGGCCTGCACTGGGGGAGGCAGGTGGGGCTCAGCAGGACAATCTTCTTATGTTAAGGTCAGCAAGTTATTAAATATTTTCCATAGGGAGGTGATTGGATTAAACAATTAGTGAATGTAAAGTACTTTAAACTGCTAATTATTATGCCTTGTGGGTCTGCTTTGCAGATGATCTGCAGTCAGTGAATCTATCACAAGGCATGGGGCTCAGGATGCTATTCTCTCACTTATCTCCACTCCCCAGGAGTGTTTATAATTATATCATGGATGGGTTTTGGTATTTTACAGCATTTACAAATGTAATCTACCACTGTGACTTCTCAAACTTTGGTACCTAAGAAAAACAGGGCAAGATAGCTAAGGAAAGCTTTTAAGGAGAAAAGGAAGATTATTAATACTAGATTAGGAAACCACACTATTAATCATGTATCACCATACCAACGTAAGAACTATGAGCTTGTGATGTATAGGAAAAAACCTTAGGAATAAGGCTCAACTACTGATAAGTCTGTTATGGGCTGCTTGTTCCAAACATTTAATTTAATCTCCTGTTGTAGCATGGAGATTTGAAAGGTAGAGAACCAATTATTCTGGTCCCTGTAAAATCAGGCTCTTCCCCATTAAAGAATTATAGCCAGCTCTAGAGATGATTTAAGAAGCTATCTGACTTGTACAGTATGTAAAACTGAGTAACCTGTAGTCAATCATGTCAGTTTGGTTTTCAAAGGATTTTAAATAATGTATCTTTGTTAATGAGTTTGCTGTGTTTAGTAGTCTCACCTTTACTATGCAAACCACAAGGGAACCTAATAAAATTTAAATATATAGCAATCACTCAAAAGTTAGTATGGAATTAATTAAATACACGTGACACTATTACTTTTAAGTAAAGTATTTGTAGGAGAGAGGAGAATGAAATTAAAAGTAAGATATAGGGCATAGAAACCCCAAATGTTATGGCCTACATATGCGGGGGCAGGATGAAGTGATGATGTTAAGATAAAGGAGAATGAAATATTTCAAAATACTTATTTAAGGTAGATAACTAATCACTTGAAGAGAAGAAGATTTCTGGAAACAACCTTCATTTATATTCCCTAAGTCTTTCATTGCTCTACCTCTCTCTCATGTATGATTTGAAAAAGAAATAAAAAAGATGGATAAGATAGTGATTGGTAATGACTTTGTATATCTGCGCTAGCCCTAGATGGAGGAAAACTCTGATTCAGTGTGTAACATTTGAAGAGATGGACTCTCTGGAGGCTTCTTGGAGGGAGAGAGGACGGAAGGGAGGGAGGGAGTAGGGTGTGGGGAGGGCACTTAATTACCTTTCTGCATCTTAGCTAGAGAAAAGAGAGCAATATCACAACTTTCTCAGGCCATTAGGTAGGAGGGCCAAAATAGGGCTGGAAGTGACATCTGGGGGTGGCTCTGAGTGGCAGCATATGCAGTGGTCGAAAACACGGAGTGAATCCAGACTGCCTCAGGTCATGAGCCTAACTGTCTCAGGTACTAGCTGTATGTCATTAGGTAGATAATTTAATCTCCCTGGGCCTCAGTTTATAGGTCTGTAAAATGTTGGTAATATTAGATTGCTATGAAAATTAAAGTGGCTAGAACAATACACAGGACATTATAAGAACTATATAAATGTTCGTTATGTAAAGTAATATTAAAATTTCTGTCATTAATAAAATGAAATTACAGTTATTAAATAAAAATATAAAAATTACTGTTATTAAAGACCATGAAAGATATGCAAAATTAAGTTTCTCATTCATATCTGAGAACAAATTTGTTGTGATTAACTATTATCCAATGAATTATTTCCTAGTTAACGTTTTAAAAAGACCGGAAAGAGAACCAAACATCTGAATTCAAAAAGAGACTCTGACATTGGTATATTCCAGATGGAACTGTTCCTCTTTTCCTACAAGCCCACTTTTTCTCCCACGGGCCTTTTTTCCATCGCTAGGACCAATTGTGACTTTTCCCTCTCTCTTCCTGAATTCAGCCCTTGCCAGGTGGAGCTAAGGGGCCACACGAGGACCCTCGTGTATATTATTTCACTTGGGCTTCATAATAACCTTCCATTCCAGATCTCAACTACCCAAACCATCCAATATTTCGCTGCTGGATTAATTTTTTTAAAGTAGCATTCCTTATGATTCTATTTATCCCCTGCTTGGCAACCTTCATGGCTCCTCATTATTTAATGAAATAAAGTTAATCTTTCTTTGTGGGATGCTCTAGACTTTTTGTAATGTGATCTCAACCTAATTTCCTGGCTTTGTTACGTATTTGTCGATCCAACCGACCTAAGCCAAATTCATTTCCTACTCTACCCATTGTTCATGCTCCTTTTTTCTCTCCTCATCTTCCTAACCTCCACCACCAATTATAAACTTGCCTTTTCTGAAGTTTTTGCTCCTGTTGTGATTTTCCTTTAAACTATTGTATACATTCTAATATTCCTTAAGCTATTGTATACATTCTAGTTGCTCTTACATTATAACAATTATTTTATAGTTATGTGGGCAGAGAGAGGGGGAGGCTGAGAGAGAGATGTGGGCAGATGTCTTATTTCTGCTCCTTGTATCTAGGTTTTATAAGGCTAGGCTGGCTTTTTATTATCTTGATATTTTTTTCCACTCCTTAAAGTATTGCCCTAAACTTAGTAGGCACTCAAATATGTGATAAATAAATCAGTAAAATTAATAAATAAATTCCTTAACTGTGTGACCCAAGAAATCTCACTTTTGGCTTGAATTTCCTTATTTACAAGATAATAAGACTGAAGGAGATGCTCTAACTTATTTTTTTTCCTTCCAGTTTATAAAGTATATGATTCTAAATTATTCCATGTCATCATGTAAAAAAAAAAACCCGGCAGCATATTTGAAATAAGTACAAAAAAAGCTGTACGTAATTACTGTTTCAGTTTCCTCAGCTTTGCACTTCTATTACAGATGCCGTTATTGTTCAAAAAGTAATTAATAAAAACTTTTCTCAAATAAAGAAATGTATAATGGTATTTTCAGAGGCTAATAGAATCTGTTTATACAAAGGTTTTCATGGTCTGACAGATATTCCTAAAACTTTAGGCTATTGCTACTTGGTAAGAAGCATGGCACTTATATATTTATTTAAATTTTAATTTTAGGTTTATATTTATTTAAATTTTAATTTTATGTAAGTTGATTATTGTTAGTGATTCTTGTTCTTTTTAAATATTTTTACTTTTTTTAAATACCAGATTTCCACTGTTTTTTATCGGCTACATCCAGTTCCCTGCAGAGATCCACTAATTCACCATTGCTGCTGTGTTTCAGGGATAATGATGCTATCTGACAGTGTTTTGTGTTTATGCTGAGTGTGACGTACTCTGTATCTTTGAGCACGCAGGGGACATGATGAGATCTGGAGAATAACTGAACCTGAATCTGTGAAATAGCAAGACACTTCCTAATGGCATTTTATTATATTTTCAAAGAATATGTGACAGGGAATGTCACTTTGAGTCATCATTCAGTTAAAGAGATAGACGTATGCATTTGAATTTTTGACCTAGTATGAAAATTACATTCCACTGAATGTTTGAATTTAAAAACTTTATTACCTAATATACAAGCAAAAATAGTTCCAGTGCTTATCTGGCATATCCTACTTGGGAGAGACATTGAGGGAATTTCTGTAATGTGTTTGCAGCAAGACTGGTGTTTTGAGGTCATTTTATCATACGACTTGATGTTTATACATATGTGACTCTCCATATATAGGAAATTTTTATGTCTTGTGAAATAATTGTTACTGATAAATTCCTCCTTTGGAGGTTGGAATAATTTAAAATTCAGCTTTTAAGTGCTTTTTTGCTTTGTTTGTATTATGGAGAAAGGTGCAGCCTAGAGAGTTGTGACAGCTGCACAAATCTGTACAGATCATACAGCAGGTTTTTTGAAGAGATGAGGTTTGAACTCTAACTTCCTCACTCAGCGCAGTGCTCTCCTACAAATCCTGTAATCCACTTAGATTTTAAAGTTCTTGGGAGAACTGGCTTTGCTTTCTGGGTCAATCAGCAATTTGAGGAATATATATACCTCTACCTACCTGGATGAATGATACAGGATACCTAAAAATCTATTAATAACTGAAAACCCTGTTGTTTTAAAAACTCTATTATAATAATGCAAATTCCTTTCTAAAACTCTGAAGTAGGTTGGGACTTTTTGCTGAGAGTTTAAAGGTCTCAGAACACCTCAACCTTTTTCATCTTCGGAGAATCAGAGGAATACTTCAGAGATCTCAAGTTTGGAAAATATCAGAAATTCCTACTTGTAGAATAGTTCAAAGCAATCACAGGCAAATCACGAGGGATTTGTGTGAAAAGTTAGTATCCAAATATATTTTTCCTCTGAAATTCACATAGGTTTCTAAATTTGGTTATATTACCATTTTTATAAATTCTCTCACAACTCCACAGTTAGCATCACCTGAAATCATAGCCTCTATCCCAACTTTAATGTTGAGATAGCTGTCATGTCTCACAGACTTCTGCGATATCAGCTTTCCCTCCACTTGCCCTCTGCTTCTCTTACAATTGGAAATCAGGCTTGTCCTAAAGGTTTCATTTTTCCCCACCTCTGTTTGTATAGGCAATTCCAGATTTGCATTTTTATCACTCCTCTCTCAAAACTCATTGGCACTGCTGTTGAGTTTGAGTGACTCTTTATTGCTAGTTCTCAAAATTAGTACACCATTTTTTATTGTTCTGGGTAGGTTTGTATGCAAGCTCCATTCTGTTCCCTATTTTTTTTTCCTGGCCCAGGAGATTCCTAGTATCTACTAGTGAGGCCGTGTGTGTGTGTGTGTGTGTGTGTGTGTGTGTGTGTGTGAGAGAGAGAGAGAGAGAGAGAGAGAGACACTAGCGCAAGAGCCCAGTAGAGAGCACTCCTACCTACAGAGAGTAATTACTGGGCCATTAATTCTGTTTATACTTGCACACAAAGTCAAATGGATCCACATCTATCAGAGCATCGGTGGATTCTACCTCAGTGCGTTCTTACACTCTACAAAAAGGGTTTGGTTTTTATTTGCCACATCTCTGGGTGTGTCAGGAAGGCTTGAGAATTTGTGAATATGGGTTATCACCTTTCATCCCTGTGCCATTTAGCAATGCCCTTGGCAGTCTTATGTCTCTGAGACTTAATTTGTCTTCATTCTTTTACTCAGTGAATATGCTTGAATATTTGCTTAAGTGCAAGGCTTTTCTATTGGCATATATATGACCATTAGGTTTGTATTCAAATATTTCAGTCCTTGGCTTTTTTTGCCTTTTGGAAATCTGTGCAAATGTTATTTCAGTTCCGATTCTTTGCCTGAGTCCTTTTATGTAGCTTCATTAGAATGAACTACATGTAGTTCTTAGCAACTGTGAAGAAAGATTTTTAAGAGTATCATAAAGGTCTCTGACTTCCCTCCTTCCCCTCGCCACCAGCTCCCAAATGCTTCTCTTACAAGCTCATGAGTGTGATTATTCTGTTACTTTGGAATCATTTATTCGAATCAGGTTTTTTGGTTTTAATAAAAATTTAAGTCTTTATTTTATTGCGTGTTAGTGTGAATTGTCTGTACTTTCAAGTTTTGATGATGAGAAGGTGAAAGAAGCTTAAAGATTCTGGTCGCTTAGAAGAAGAATACCTCTTGGGTAAAAGGAAGCACTTCTCTGGGAGGAAACCAGGGTACCCAAGGCATTGAGAATAAACTGTACTGATGACAACATAACCAGAAGTGTGGTTCTCACCCTGTGTTGGGAGTTATCTCAGGGAGGAGAGACATATGTAGGTTGATTTCCTTATTAGGCTGGCTGCTTAGATTTCCATTGTGTGCCAGTTCGGGCTACAGGAAATCATTTAGAATAGCATATTCAATGATATTTTATTCTTTTCATAATCCAGGGTGAGAGATAGGCATAGTGTGTGGAAAGAGAAGGATAATACATTTTTTTGCTCTCTTTACTATATCCTTATATTTTTCATTAATTATACTTCTCTCTAAGAGAGTGTAGAAATGTAGACACTAGAGTCAGGCAGCCTGATTTCAAACCCTTGCTGTGCCACTTAATCACAATGTGACCCTGAACAAACTAGCTCCACTATACTTGAATTTCCTATAAAGTGGGGGAATAATAACAGAATTGACCTCCCAGGGTGGTTATGAAAATTAAATAAGAATACATGGAGAGCATTTAGCATAGTTTGTGGAATAATAATGGGTATTAATTATATTCAAGTTTAATTTAACCAGTCCCTTTATGATTTCATTTAACTTCAAAATGGTTGTTTAACATCCCCTTAGGTATTATTCCAAACATTTTCAATGGCTATTTACTACAGTATTTTCTTTATCCGTTCATAGTCCAATGTATGATAACTATTTTATGAATTTGTTGGTTCCAGTGAATTACTTGCCCTTTCCGAGAATTTACTACCAGTGGCATCTTAATTGGGCAACATTGTAAGACACTTTTGTGTTTCAGCTGTCTTATGAACTGTTAATTCTGCGCAAAAGCACAGGCCGAGTTTACAATTGTCCAGTAAATCTTTTCTTTTATCTTTCATACACAAAGTGCCCTGAACACTCTCAGGAGTGTACTCTTATTTTCACCAGAATAGTTTTACAAAAGACATCCTTCGAATGACTCTTTCTTGGCTACTTAGTTGTTACTTTCTTTAATCAACACTTGCTGTTTTCCCAAATAGATCCAAGTTTATTTACTTAAACCTGTTCTCTAAACTCTCATTAGCATGTCTTGATATATATTTCTGAAATAAAGCTATTATTAAATGCGTGTGTAGTAGACACAACTTGGTGTGGTTGCCTTATTCGTGATAACATCCCAGTTGGTCCCAAATGTGCTACTCTCCTTGTTCAAGGAATGGACTCCACTCCTGGCTACAAATGAACAAGGTAGGCCAAACACAGTGCCTCCTCCCAGCCTAGAAGTGATTATCCAAAAGGTGGTAATAACATCCAAACCAGGTCAGTGTTGCTTAGGAATTTTGAAAACATGAAAAAGAATTCTTATTTTTAAATTTCTGTTGTTGGTAGCAGTAAGATGTTAGCTTGGAGCTGCCTCCAGCCATACTTCCAGACCCCTGGTAACAGCTGACCCAAGAAAGGCAGAGATGAAATTTAAAGAGGACAGAGAGTATCTGGATGGTATTTGAGTTCTTGGATTCACTAAGTGAAGCCAGGCCCATTCTTCTTTTTACCCTGCAGATGTTCTGTTTAGGCTTAAGCTTTATTGAGAACCACTTTTTGGATACTCAGATCGCTTGTGGACTGGGAGGAGGCACTGTGAGTGGCCTTGTTGCAGGAAGCGATGCCCAAGGGAGGAACTCCAATGCTCAGACAACATCATTTGGAGGAAGGAGAATTTATTGCTGGCGGAGAGTGTAGGGCATTCAACAGACCCAAAGCATGATCTCTCCTTGGTTAGATTTCCTACAGCTTATATACCCTCGCAGTATCCCTGCAGGGGGGCGGGTGACTCTTTTGTCTGAGGTTTTACATGTCCCTCTTACTCAGAGTGGGGAGAGGGAGCTTCAGGTGGAGGGCTGCAGGGGAGGAATTTCCAGTCCTTGGTCTTACAGGGCGTTTGTTTTGTAGAGTCTGAGACCTTGGTGTTGTCAGCACCTTCATCTGATTCTTGAAGAGAGAGACAGGACTGCTAGCTTACAGAGAGCAGCACTTATTGATGTCACACCCTCAGCCTGTTCCTTATTCAGAAGCTGAGCTCTAACTGTAACACAACAAATAGTTCCACACAATCTTTACATTCATACACAGCTACAGAGATAGGGAAGGGGCTGCAGAATCCTTGAAGTGGAGGATGCAACTGTGGAAAACATGTTAACTGAAGAGCATAGGGCGGAATGGGGGAAGAGAGAGCAGTTTTAACCAGCTGAGTCCATTTATTTTGCAGAGGCCCTTTCCTTTGCATTTTTTTTTTAAACTTTCAGATGCCTCCTCTCCTCTCTCAGCCTATCCTGTTCATCTGTAGCCAGCAGTGGAGTCCATTCCCTGAACAAAGAGGGCAGCATGTTCCCGACCAACTGGGAAGATTTCATGAGCAAGCAACCACACCAAGTTGTATCTATTACAAACACATTTAATAATAGCTTATTTCAGAAATAAACCGCTTGAAAGTAAACAATTCTCATCAATACAATGCATTTAATCTTCAACTTTGAAGTCTATAAAAGGGTCTTGATATTTTAAATTTAAGCCTTATGAGCAATTTAAGACTGAGAAATCCTAGGCCAGAATTCAGCTAATCTAGTACAGAGAGAATTTGCATCTTTCATGAAGCTCTTTTACCATAACTATGTAAATTAGTGTGGTGGGCATGTTGCAAAATATGGTGAGTTGAAATGCAGCATGTGTCCTTGCTGAGGAGTCATGTCCAGACCGAAGTTCAAATCCTGATGGCAATTTATTGCCTAGGTGATATTGAGCCCATCACTGACATTCTTCCTCTGTAAAATGAGAATTATAATGATTCCATAGTGTGGCTGTGAGAAGTAAAAGACAATGAATAAAGCAGAGCTTAGTAGGCTTTTGGCCAGTATAGATATATCTCATATTTTTTTTTCCCTTTTGTCTGCATTTGAGCTTCTCTGTTCAGTCTTCCTACTCTTCTACAAAATATGCATGTACGAGTTGTGTGCAGTGAGATGGGAGGGGTAAAGCTGATTTTGGCAGCAGGCTGTAGAGCTTTTAAACACTTAGTCTCTTGGTTTACTGGGACCTCTTCACTGTTACTCAAGCCTTAAGCAACTGAGCTAAAATAGTTTCCCCAATTCTTCCCTTTTAGCATATTCCCTAAGACCTGCTTTCCACAGCGCTCTACAGCCACTTCTTATGCAGGTAATCTCTGACACCAAGATAGAACTGCTGAAAATAGATTTTCCCTTAGCTGAACCTCCTCCCAGGTGGTTTAGTTCTTATTCATCACCTTCATTCATTTCCTAATTTTCTTCATTTGTTATTTGTATCTAATACCAATTCTAATTAAGTTGATTTTCAGTTTTCCTTGCCTTTTCCACGGGTAGAATACCTCAATCAATAGGAAACTTCACCTTCCTTCATTCTCTGGTCAGCAACTACCCCAGACTTCTGTTATTACTAGATTATATTCAAAGGTGTGCTTCTCTTTGATACTTTGGATCCACAAGGCCCTGACACATTTTAAACACTGAATAAATGGTAACCATAATTATCACCACCACAATTGTGCTTACTATGTTTAGAGCCGCTAGATGACCTAACATCAATCACCTCATTGGTCACCAGATTCCAATCTTACTACTAACCTAGTTGGCAGGGATGGGTATTTTCTTCCTCTTCATAGGACATGAAGAACTTGAAACAGTTCACTCAATCAAGAAGGATTACCTTTCTTCGTCCTAGAGGACCTTTTTTTGAACAAGAATATAAGAGTTAAGACTTTATCCTACCGAAACATCCAAACAAGGTCGCACAGCTGTTATATCTATAATAATTAAGCAAAATCATTTTCTTGTTAGGTCACTAAACACAAATGCAGGTTATAACACACAGATGCTAGTAATAAACCTATAAATAAATTCTCATGTGTTTTATGTTCTTGATCGGAGAGATTAATAGTTAGCTGTGATGTTTCTCCTTGGAAACATTTCTCCTGTTCAAGAATGGTTTATTTATTACTGGCTTTTGAAACAAATGAGATATTTTGATGAACAGACATTTGGTAAAAATGTTTTTAACCTAGTGCTAAGAAACTTTGAAGAAGAGTTTTCAGCTGCTCTGAAAATTTTTTTTTCCCCTGTCGATAGCTTCTGAGTAATTCCGGTTGTAATTTCCACTGATGCTGTAGCCTGGCTATTGCTTTAGCATGAAGGAGAAAAAAAATGAAACTGTTTATGCAAGTCATCTGTCAGAATAACTAGATCCAGCTGTTCGGAAGGAAAGCAGAAGAGACCAAGAAGAAGTGATTTTGCCATTAATTACACAGTGTTTTATCTGAAATAATTATGTATTAGGAAGAACTGTGTTGCATGCTAGATTTTCTGCTTTCCCACACATACATTATGCCTGCCTTTCCAAGCCTTTCTTTCACCTTACCCTTAGTGGTAAAAAGTAGCCATTGGTATGTGAATTACCTCAATAGTCATTGCCTCTGTCTATTGAGTTGAGGAGTGTATTAGCTATGGTGTGAATTTAGAAAAAAAAAAAAAAAAACTGCATAGTAATCACCACTTCGAGCAGTAGTACGTTAAGTAAAAATAATGAAAAAAAGGTTGTGGTATTGGAGTCAGTCCTGGAGAAACCAAGATATCTCAAGTGCTGAGATATTTTGGTGTTACAGATTGGTTTCTGGACCACCATAGCACAGTCTTGCTTAGCACAGCAATACGTTAAATCAAATCGAGCAAGCTTTATGTCAGGCATTTTAAAGCAGACTAGGTCCATTTGTCTTTTAAAAATCAGCAAATAAGGAAATAATACCAATTTGCTAATTCTCCGCCTTCCAACCCCAGATCCAGAGAAGATGTCTTGCAGTGCAGCTTTTATTTCCTCTGGTGGATCTAGTTCCAGTGAATGTGACATTCAAGACTATGGCTTATCTCTTCTGTCATGAGGATAGGAACTGATTTGAATCTCAAATTATGGTACAAGATATATATAGTGTAACACCAGCAGCATCGGTCTGTAAAGAGGGTTCAGACCTTTTATTATGCCTTCCTTTACATGCTGTTTACTTTGGTGGGGCTAGTGGTTCACAGGCCTGTTGCTGTCAGTTCCATTAAGTTAAGGTGAGGGCAGGGGGTTTTATCTTTAATTGGCTTATTTCATCCTAATATCTGTTCATAAAATGTTTATAGAAAGATTTAAAATCATTTTATAGTCTTTGCAGTGGTGTTTCTAAGGTGCTTTGATGAACATGCTGCATTACAGTAAATGACTAGACAATTTAAATAACAGTTTTTCTTTGCTTTAAGTTATAGTGTATAAATACTCACTTGAAGGGATACTCCTCTAATTGAGCCCTCAAATGATTGTGATTATTGTCCAATGAAAATTAGATAAAGTATGAACAAATATAAAAAGATTTCTTAGACATCCTGACTTAGGTTTCTGGGAAGCTGACTCATGAGCTAAAAGAGAAGACACTTTCCTTTCTAGTTGACAAAGTGGTGGCATAAATGAAACTGGGTGATTCTTATCTCATGGGAAATTAAAACACAACTTTAACAAGTTGTAACAGTTTCCTTCTGTTCATCATCATATTGATAACATGGAATTGATATGATCCCTTTGCTTTTATATCTATCTCAGGGTCTCCTTTTCGGATAATCAGACCCAGAATCTGATATACAGTGGTAATCACTGGGTTCCCAGGTAAAACCAAAACTCTTTATTACATCTCTTCTCCATGACATATTCCCATTTCTGAGGCTTTGTGTTATGATTTGGTTCTTGTAGTTCTGAATTGCTCTCCCATTGCTGTGATGCTGACCACTGCCTAGTGGCTGGCTTTGTACTGTCTACAGACATTTCTGGGTAGTGATTGCTTCCCAACCCTCTTTCTGCTTTCCTGTCCCAGGTGTCCTGAGATATGATTATGCTTCTTGACTCCAGACTACAGTTATGGCACAGTTCACAATAATAATGTGGGTAAACCTAAACATTTTGGTCAGCATCTTGAAAAGTCTTATTTTCCCTTAGCTGAATTATGAGAAGGAATAGTTCAGCCTGCAATGTTCTGGGTTATTGGCATGCTAAATATAGAATACAAAAAACAATGATTTTACTAATGTGTTTTAGAAAAGATTGACCCACAAACATCGATTCTTTTATTCAACCCTCAAGAATATTTCTGTTTGTTAGGACCTTTGTCAGGTGATGGGGATAAAAGATAAACAAAAACAGACTTGCTTTGTGTCCTCTTGGGGGCTTACATGCTAGTGGGAGGAATCAGCTATTAAATCAGATGGTCATAAAAAATTGCAGGTTATAATGTGAGTGATAAAAGACCTATTTCAGGAAAAGTCACAGCATTTAATTGGTTATTCAACCTAGTTAAGGGGAAACATTCAAAGAAGATTTCTCCAAAGAAACAGTATCTTTATGGGAATTTGAAGAATGAAAGGAAATTAGTAGGTTGGAACGGTGGGGGTGAGGAGAGAGCATTCCATGCAAAGGGCACCTGTGCCAATGTCCTGTGGTGAGAGGGAGCATGGCATGTTCAGAGGACCAACATAAGACCACAGAGGCCAAAACAAGAAATCATTTGGGTGCAGTAATATTGGTGGGGTAGGTAAGAATCATATGATCTCTTTTTTTAAGGCCTTTTAAATATTTGTTCCTGCCAGAAAATCATAGGAAGCTATTAGATACTTTAAGCATAAGTATGATGTGATCATGCTTATATTTTTAAAAAGGATACTCTGTATAGAGATGAGTTTGTAGGAAAAGCAGGAATAAATGTGGGAAGGATAGTTAAAAGACTACTGCTGTAAAAATAAAAGTAAAAAATGGCTAATTCTGTTTATTTTTTTCATATTCTTTGATTTTATTTTGGATCAGCGTGTGTTTATTTAAAGAACAATATACAAATCTAGCTGTAGCTTGGTGTGGGAGAAAAACTCCAACCAGCTATTCTGTGTTTTTAGTGTCTCTGCTGTTTGTCACTAATGCCCATCCTCAATTTGAAAGACTCGAAAGTTTTATAGCATCATGAAAATAAAGAAATTATGATGTTCTAAATATAACAAATCACTCATTCATGCATTAGGAAAAGAAGTCAGAGAAGTTCTAGGGATATAAGGCAGACATCCCATATCTCTATCCTTGTGGACCAGAAAATGATTAAGCAAAAGTTAAGGTCTGATTAAGACTGCAAAGGGCATAGAGATTCCTGAGGTTCTTGGTAATTATGCAATAGAAATTTAATCCAAATTGGCAGGAAATTAGTCTTTGAAGGATAAGAAGATGATAACTAGGTCAGTTGACAATATGGTGTGAATATTTTGTCTGAACTTAAGAAGAGGTTACTCTCTTTCATTAAGACTCATATTCTGTTAAAATGAAGATATTCTAAATATGTCAGCCTTTAGAAAAGGAAATCCAGTAATTACAAGGCGATATTCTAAATTGCAAGTGCTTGATGTCTATCCAGGAATTGAATTAATAACTACAAAAGACATGAAGTAAATATTTCTGCTGAAACTCTCAAATTTGCCTCAAAAGTATATAAAATATTCTGAGTTAAAATGAAGTTGAAAGTTTTTGTCTATAAAAGTGTTCTCAGTTGGCTTTGTTATTTGGGCTCAGTGAGGACTGGGTGCCTCAGTCCAAAGTCCTGGTAAAGTCTAGGAAGGACTAGGATTTCATCCCCTCCCCACCCTCTTTTCTTTTTTCTTTTCTTTTCTTTTCTTTTCTTTTCTTTTCTTTTCTTTTCTTTTCTTTTCTTTTCTTTTTTCTCTTTTCTTTTCCTTTTCTTTTCTTTTCTTTCTTTCTTTCTGTTTTTTTTTTTTTTTTTTTCATTTTCAGGATCAGATCCAGGTCTTGACAAGTTAATTTATCTGAAGAAGTAGATTCTCGGTTCTAGAAGAAAAGATTGAAAATATCATCTTAAGGGAATGGATAATCTGAGAACACAGATTCCCATTGATCAAAGAGCCATATTACCTGAGATCAAATACAAATTCTACCCTTTACAGTGGAATTCTTCTAATCTTATTGAGAGAGGAGACAACTTGACAGATAACACCCAAAGTATTACTTCTGGGGTCCAGATAACCCAAGGATATTTATTCATTCTACTAAAACCTATTTACAGGGCCTGCAGAATGATAACATAGTAGGTCAGTACAGGCTTTAGAATCCTACACACCTAAGTCAGATCCTGGCTCTACCAATTATTGGCCATGAGACGCTTGGTCACAATCCTTCTCTAAGCCTCATTTTCTCATCTCTAAAATGGGGATAATAATGCTATGTACTTCATACAGTTATTGGGAAAACAAGATGACTTCATAAATATAAAGAACTTAGTGAATGGCCCATAATAAACTAAATAATTGCAGCTATTACTCCTATTAGGAGGTCTTTCAAATTGTTTATGTTCTTTATCCATTCCCATCAAAGATAGAAAAAGAAAAATGAAAAATTTTCATAGAGTATTATGCCAATTATGCAAATATAATGAATATGCTATGAAACTAACAAAGATTCTCAAAGAAGTTATACAATTTTTAGAGAAAACATTATTTTGAAATTCACCACTAAAGCATTGTCATAAACTTTGGTAAAAAAATTGTCTAATCTATTAAAACATTTATGGCATTCTGAACTTAAGAAGTTCGATCCCAGGGTCGATCCCACTTTTTAGAGTCATGGATGGAGAAGTCTTAATGGCATATTGTATGAGTTTTTCTTATGTTCAGATATAGTTTATTTGGGGGAAAATATTAACTGTTTAAGTAAATTCTGCAAGTTAGTTCCTGGAGGGAATAAACCTAACATACATTGAATAGAATATCCTCATGTTTTCTTGATTTGTTTAAATGGGATAAATCATGTGATTTTTTTGAAAAATGCAATTTATATGAAAATGTAATTTCTAGACACTCAGCAGCTTATTCGCAGGGCAAAAAATTGTTGCCATAAATTCAAAAAAGAATTCAGTCTTAAATTCTCGTAACTATTTATCAGAATGAAATATTTTTCTTCAGGCATAATAGACAACTTATTATTATACATTTGGGGTTTTTAAAGATTCTTATTTTGTTTTAGAAACATGTTATTATTTCTGATTGACTGCTTTGGCTTTTAATACAAATACTGTCATTAGCAAAGAAGTATACCAAGTTACATAAACACAAACAAAGCCAGGCTATATTTGAACAGCACCTCAGAGGAAGTTTCTCAAGAAGTCATTTAGGTAGTTTAAAATGTGTGTTTTTCTCTAATGTTCTGATATGTCACATACAGATATGAATTTAATTGCTCTTGGGTGACTATTTTCAAAGGAACCACAAAGCTAAATCTTAATCCCTTAATTTCTAAGTATCTCATCATAGTTTCCCTGTGATCATCTGGTTTACCTCTTCTTTGCTAATTCATCATGGAGAAATTCAAAGAATTCCTACTTACTCTATTTACAAGTATCTGCTGTTGCTATTATTTTGAAAGAACCATTTTATAGATATTTGGGGGCATCTGCCTCACCCACAATTCTTTTCTTTGAAAAATATTTCTCCTCTATGTGCTTAAAACTTGCAGCCATTTTTATATCATATGATCCCCACCCTCTGGACTGAGGCTCAGCTTTATAAAATTATCTTTACTATTACTTGAGTTTCTGAGCCAGTAGTCAGTTGCAGTCTTCATTGGCTGAGTTTTTAATTTTGGAGAAATACTGATCCATAATCTCCTTAGAAAGAGGGAAACCTAGTTTTCAGAGAGAGAGAGAGAGAAAGAGAGAGAGAATAAAAATGGACAGAGTATACAGAAAGGAGCAAACTGAAATCCCTGAAGTCCCTCAAAGTCAAAGAGAGTAATTTTATTTCCTGACATTTTTGTAGTTGTTGGTTCCAAACCCTCATGAGACCTAACTATCCATGGGTTCCATAAATTATTCCTGTCTTCTTATAACAAAATTCCCTTTGTTCAAGTAGCTTGTGTAAGTTTCTGCTATTTGCAATGGAAGAACTAATAAGGAGGAAATTCAAGTCCATAGCCTCATATAGGGAAAAAGAAATGATCGTCATGGTGGTGGATTTTTTCCCCCATGGTATTGTGCAAGACTCAGTTTACAGGCACACCTCACTTTCTTGTGTTTTACTTTATTGTGCTTTACAGATGCTGGAGTTTTTACAACTTGAAGGCAAGACCCTCCACCAGCAAAAAAGATTACTAATTCCTTTATTTTGAGAATCACCTTATTCTAGTAGTCTGGAACCAAACCTCTAATATTCCAGAGTATTCCTGTATACACCCCTTAAAAACATTTGAAATGATTAGTGGCAAAAAGTATGAAAAGCATGTGTAGGTAGTTTTAGGAATTCCTGACTACTGACAAAAAGTGAAGCAAGGTATTTCATAGTCCAGGAAAGCTTTGTCAACATCCTTGGGGAAGAAGTTAAGTAAATAATTTATAAAGAACAAAAAAATAAACTAAACAAGGATATCCAAGAGTAATTTTTACAATCAGGGATTTTTGCCTCTGATTTTAAAAGCTTGCTTGTTCATATAAGCTGTGACTCTACTGTACATATTAGAGAGAATTTAAGTAATTTCCCCAAAGTTACAGTAGATATATGCCAGAACCAAGATCAATTCCAAAACACATGTTCTCAGCTACATTGCTACATTGCTGTTCTGCCTCCTGAGATGATCCTAAAATTTGGAGGGTTGCCAAGCTTAGCTTTTCCAAGAAGTACATTTTTTAATTAGTGGTATGTACAAAGGAAGGATATGGCTAAAGGAAGCTTCTGATCATCTTTATCTACATTCCTTGCTTCTTCTAGGTATTCATTTTTTCCTGACTCTGCCCCTTTCCAATTCCAAGACCACTAGAAAGTAAAATACTTGGATATTACCATTAGTTAGTAGCATGTAACTATGTACCATCCACCTGTACTGCCCCTGCCTGGCTTTTACTTATGATTCGGTAAGACTAGGATTTGTATTTGAAATATTAGAAAGCAGGATGGTGACACTGAGAATCTTCAAAAGAAAAGAGGTTTCTAATATAAGGTATTTGCTCCTTTATATATTGTATAAGCTAATGACTTTAAGTATTGCTGTGGATGAATGACCACCTTTGTCAGCTAGCACAATTTAAAATCGGGCCCTAAAGACCTAATAATTCTTATTTTCTTTAAATAAAGCTGATAGCATGAGGCAATTCCAGTATAATTTTATTTTAAATGTATTTAGGTGGTTATCCATAGTTGACAAAGACAAATGAGCACAACTTAAGGCTCTTTTCATATGCATTGATCCATGCTAAAAAGGCTGATATAGCTCTTATTGCAACATGTTGTGAGTCTGAGAAACAATGGACGAATTCATGATGAGTCAGTTACCTGAATGTAGCAAAATATAACATTAGTTCTTTTCTTGATGAACGTGAGAATAAACACTATCACTACTATAAAGACTAAAAACACCTCTGATAGAATTACTGTAATTTTCTTCACTTAGAGAAATTCCATGCCACATGACCTGGGGTCATACTTGTAATGCCAGAGATTCGTTTAGATAGAGGAGAGATAATAAGCAAGTTGCATAAGTTATTATTACTTCCATGAGTCTAGCAGGAAAAAGAAACAACATTAGGAATAATTGATAGTGAAGGGATGAGGGAGATAAAAAGAGATGGACTGGGAAGAATTTAATGACTCTTTGTGGCTTTACATCTGTCACAGTTTTTGTGCTACATTAAAGTTTCATTATTTTCACATTTCGTGTTTTCATATTTTTCCATCCCCTTCTTTCTGCTAAATTTACCAAGTAATACAATGTAGATAATGGAGAGCTATTTCTGCAAATGTCATCAAATCTGTTACTGGAAATGAATAAAATGTTTCACTGATGCATTTCTTTCAAAATACATTTTCAATTAGCAGTAGAGGATTTGTGTACAAAACATGCTCTTTAAAAAAATTACATAAAAAATAGACCATGGTATGAAAACAAAACCTAAAATCCTGAATATTTGTATTTTTGTTCAATTTCAGTGGGTCAAATTTTTATTTTCTTGGAATATTTGGTGTTTAACTAGAAATGCACTCTACCTCAGTTCCTTGACCTTTTGCTTGCCAGGATACATTTTAAATAATAATCTCTGTTAATCTCACTAATGAGATAAGGTATTTTATGTGTGACTATCTGAAGGCATTGATGGAAATTATTTTCATAACCCTATATTAGCATAATTATTTTGAAGTTATTTTTCATCCAAAGTTATGAAAGAAACCATGATTCTATTTTGTGTCCATGGCTGAATCATTTTGCAACCTCTTTTAACAACTTGTGTTTTTGGTGCTTTAATTGGCTGGAGTGGAAGTGAAAAATTTTAAAAGCTTGCCCTAGGCATGTGTGTTCCATGGATGTGTGGAGGAGGCCTTTAACTCAGAATGGCACTATTTCAGCTAAACACTGAACCACTGGGTCAGTGCTGCAGGAAGACAGTGAGGGCAAGGATCCAAGTAATTATTCACTGTGCATTTCTTTCTCTCCCTATACACAATTATGTTTAGCTTTAGAAATCATGTAGGACTGAGTGTCTTCAGGTAAGTATAGTCTGTTTAATGCGTCTTCATTTTCTCCTCCTGTCTAGTGTAGGGAATATGCTTATTCAGTGCTTGTTAAATGTGTTTATGAATACATGTTTTCAATTTAACTGTTTGCCTGTCTTCGTGCAAAATATATCTAAAATAGCACCAGCCGCACAATGTGCATGTTGTTATTGCTAGTAAAAATGTAAGAATTCCCCTAATTCCACTGCCATTTATACTACTGAACTAGATAACATCTTTTCTTTAGTTATCCATTTGTTGTGGCGTGAAAGATGGAGATACAGTCTCACAGAGCTAATTTTTGAAAAGCCATGGTATTCTCATTGAAATTGAACTTATCTTCATTAGAAAATATTGTCACATTAATATCATCACTTTTTAGTATATTGCAATTTTAGGGGGTAACTTCATTTAGAAATCATTCTCATTTTTTGGACTGTAGTAATATTTTATAATAAGTAATATTAATTGTTAGCATCCACTGTATCTCCATTGAGAAAAACTCAATGTTAGAAAATGTTGCATTTATGATTATAGATGAGCAAGTTAAAGAACAATTAAGAATGGAAATACTTTCACTGACATCTATTTGAAGTTTTGTGTATGATATGAGAAAACACTATATAATATCATGACAGTTTACTGTATTCTTATGCTATAGTTCATTCCGCAAACATCACAACATTTCTATGTGCCACCTAAGTTCTTTGCAAGCAAATTAAACCATGGCTAGAGCTGCCACAGTTATAGTGTGTATCTCGTGGCTACTATCTTCACATATAATAATCATAGTCCTATGTACCTGGCCTTGAACTTTCCAGGCAGCTCTTGTAAAATGTAAAGAGATGTAGGTTCCAAGCTGGTAAACCTGGGTTCAACTGCAGACTCTGACTCTTTGCAGCTCTATGGTTTTGATTAAATTCGTTTTCTTTCATGAGTCTCAATTTTCTCCTATGTTGTAAACAGACAAACATGCTTATCTGAGGGTTGTGTGAGAGAATGCATGAAAAGCATTTGTAAACCCTAGAGTTTCCCAAATTTCCCAAAATATTGGAATAATTATAAAATGTGTAGGCAGTTATTATTATGGAGTAAATGAAAAGCATTTTCAATAAAAATGTCATGCCAGCAGAGACCATGCCAGAATGTCTTACCCAGGGCTCCTTTGAAAGCTGGACTCAGATCCTTGATTGGCAGTAGCATGCTTGGAGCACTACATGGCCCTGCTTCAGTGCTCCCACTGTGTTTTCACACAGCTTGCTCATTGTTAATTAAACTGAGCCAAGAGTGTCAGCATTTATTAGACTGGACTCTGGACAAACATAGAACTGTGAAAGCAAAAAAGAATTTAAAGTTCATGAAAGGTTATTGAAAATACATAGGTGTTGAGGTTCACATACCTTACCTTCTTATATATTATAATTTAAAATAGGCATCCCTACCCAAACAAAGAAAATGCAAAAGATTGTCCAGCTTTGTTAATGCTGATGGGTGTGTGGACCTTTCAGTGCCATTGAAGCATTTAGATTTTTATTCCCAAGAGGCCTGCAGTCTTTACTCAGCTGAAACAAGTGCAAAAGGATCTCAGAGATAACAATGTTATAACCAGAATGTCTAGAGTCATTTTCATCTGGATGATGTGTTTTATTTTACTTTACACTTTTAAAATGGAAAGAAAGAAAGAAAGAAAGAAAAAGAAGAGACTTGTTCCTTTTTTCTTTTTTCTTTTTCTTTTTTTTTTTTTTTGAGTAACATAGTTCATATCTTGAAAAGCTATTGATAGACTCCCATTTCTTTGACGTATTTAACCAGAAGGGGCCCTCGATGATGAGCTATCATTTACAGATACTTTTAAAGGCAGGAGTTAATGGAAGTAAGAATAAAAGGAGAAATTATTTTTATTCTTTACTATGCCTTCCAGTTAAAAGATTTTTATCCTTATCCAAAGAAAACCTGCCTCATTCACCTGCCTGGTGATTATCGATGAATACTGACATATCTTTACTACACCAGCATTAAAGTGTCCTGTTGTCTTTTTTTTTTTTTTTTAAATCTCATGAACACTTCTGTTTTGAGTCATTAAAGTCAGATCTAAAAGGTTTTCTCCTACTCTTCTTTAAATGAGAGCACAGTCCATTTTAAGGAGCCTGTGTAGAAATGAATTGTACTTTAGTGCTTCCCTAATAACCACAAGAAAAAACTGGAGAATTAGAGAGGAATGTACTGACATTTACCAGACATTTATGTGGAACCAAATGTTTTTTTTAAACAGATTCAGACCAGTCAGTGACACAGAAGCATATCCCAGTGTGTCTGAAGTTATGGCCGGGGAATCTTGACTGTGATATCATGTGAAGGAATAACCATCAGGTATACATTTTTCCCTGTCAGTAGCCCAAATTTGTACAAATTTAATGCTTATTTTGTAGAAGTTTTGTTTGGTATATAAAGGGTATTTAAAAAAATATTAGATTGCAGTATTGTAAATCAGAATTCTAATGAATGAATTGGTACACTGAACAACATTAAAAACAGCCTTCTTTACATCATAGAAATAAACACTGCACAATTATTTTATAGTTTTTGCTTAATTTTATCATAAATCAAGTTGAGACAATACTCTTATATTTAGCTTCCTGCCTTACCATAGATCAGACATGAGATCAATGCTTTTCAATGTTTCTAATTTTCAAAGTGGCTAAAACTTTACTTTTCATTGTAATAATTTTTAGTTACTCATTCTATTTATAACAACTAAAGAGAAACAAAATGGACTGTATGAAGAGACATTCATTAATGGGCAAGTATATGGGGATTAGAAAAGTCTGTCTGAATCACAAGGCAGGGGTGGCATTTAGTATCCAGGTCGGCTTCCAGACTAAATTAGCAAAGGCTGCAGTGAAGTTAAAGCCTGCTGGTTGCAAAATTGGAAATTGGTTTCCTGGGGCTCTCTGTACACTCTTCATTACTTTACTCAATCATGGTTCATTAGCAAGTTAACAGACAGAAGACCAGTGCACGTTGGGATATATGCAGAGCCAATCCTTCCATCTCCTTGAGCACCACTTAAAACTTGAATGTCACAGCAGATTAGATATTGCATCAAGCCTCATTTTCATATAATGCTGTACATGGTCAGCCCACAGATCATATCTACTTAACCTCTAAATCTTGCTGGGTGTTTTTATTTTATCATGCCTTTCACAGAGTAGCAAAGGTTTTAATTCAAAGTGACTCTGATGGAACAAATAAAAAATCTCAAAAGGCATCCGAAGAAGAAACAACTTGGAGAAACTCAGTTAAGAAATTCGACTAAAGTAGATTTAATGGTTCCCATTAACTTGGATCCAATTCACTGGAGGGGAAAAAATCCATAGGGACATTAGGGCACACAAATGTGCTTCTGAAAATGGCTGGACAAACTGTTGCCTTGGCTCATGAAATAATTTCACTCAACCTAAGCAAATGGCTTCGATTCTCAGACCAAAACAATTCATTTTATGCATTCATATTACAAGGAAGTATTTTGGTAGTCTGTGACTCATGGAAATCACTAACTAGGAAATGTACAGAGCTCCCCTAGGACCCACTAGAAGTTATGGTCTATTTCTATTTTGGCCTGATAAGTATTTGTTTGTATTACTCAAATGATCTGTTACTAGTTTCTGTCTAAATTGTCCTTTACTCAAATCTTATGTGTATTTCATATTTCAAGAGTATTTTATATTCAAGGAGTAGGTCTAAATATCAGATTAAATAAAGTAGGATGGATATTCAATTTAAAAAATATTAGGTTTACAAGACAAGGATGCCCACGTTCACTACTTTTATTCAGCATAGTGCTAGAAGTCTTTGCCAGAGCAATTAGGCAAGAAAAAGAAGGAAAACACATCCAAATTGGAAAGGAAGAAGTAAAACTCTATGTATGGATAACATGATATTTTACATAGAAACTCTCAAAGGCTCCATTAAACAGCTGTTAGAATTAATAAACAAATTCAGTAAAGTTGCAAGATACAGAAACAATATATAAAAATCTTATATTTTTATACACCAATAACAGATTTATCAGAATGAGAAATTAAGAAAACAATCCCATTTTTAATTGCATCAAAGAGAATAAAATGCCTAGGGATAAACTTAATCAAGGAATAAAGACCTGTACACTGAAAACTGGAAGACATCGATGAAAGAGATTGAAGAAGACACAATAAATGGAAAGTTATTCTGTGCTATGGCTTCAAAGAATTAATTTTGTTAAACTGTCCATACCACCCGAAGCAACTAGATGCAGTCCCTTTCAAGATTGAAGTGGAATTTTCACAGAAATAGAATGAACAATTCTAAAATTTGTATAAACTACAAATGATCTAGAATAACCAAAGCAATCTTGAGAAGGAACAAAACTAGAGGCATCATACTTCCTGATTTCAAACTATGTTACAAAACTATAGCAATCAAAACAGCATGTCACTGGCATAAAAACAGAAACCTAGATCAATGGAACATGACAGCCCAGAAATAAATCCACACATATTTAGTCAATTTATGACAAGTCCAAAATATGCAATATGGAAAGGATTGTTTCATCAATAAATGATTTTGGGAAAACTGGACCCCTATCTTATACCATACAAAAAAATCAACTCCAAATGGATTAAAGACTTGAATTTATGATCTGAATCCATAAAATTTCTAGAAGAAAACATAGGTCCTGAGCTCCCATTGCATTGGGCTCAGTGATGATTTTTTAGATTTGACACCAGAGGAAAAGCAACAAAAGCAAAAATAAATAAATGGGTCTGTATCATACTAAGAAGCTTCTGCACAACAAAGGAAACCATCAACAAAATGAAAAGGCAACCTGCCGAATTGGAGAAAATATTTCCAAATCATATATCTGATAAGAGGTTAATATCCAAAATATATAAAAAACTCATACAACTTAATAGCTAAAAACCAATCTGATTTTAAAATGGGCAGAATGATCTGAATAGACATTTTTCCAAAGAATTTCTACAAATAGCCAATAAGTACATGAAAAGTACTCAATATCACTAATCGTCAGGGAAATACAAATCAAACTCACAATGAGATATCACTTCACATCTGTCAGAATGGCTGTTATCAAATAAATAGACAAGAAATAGCAAGTACTGGTGGGGATGTGGAGAAAAAAGAACCCTTGTGCACTGTTGATGGGAATGTAACTTGGTGCACCTGCTATGCATGGAGGTTCCTAAAACAGTTAAAAATAGAACTACCATATGATACAGCAATCTCACTTCTGGGTATATATCCAAAGGAAATGAAAACAGGATATTGGAGAAAATCTGTACCCTCATGATTGTTGCAGTATTATTTACAATAGCTAAAATGTGGAAACAACCTAAGTGTCCATGCCCATCAATTAATGAATGGATAAATAAAATGTGATATTAATCATGAAAAAGAAGAAAATCTTGCCATTTGTTACAATGTGGATGGACTGTAAAGGCATTATGCTAATTGAAATAAGTTAGAGAAAGACAAATTTTGCATTTTGTCCCTTATATATAAATTGTAAAAAAAAAAAAAATCAAACCTGACTATAGGCGATCATACTGTATTGTATAATTGAAATTTACTAAGAAAATAGAACTTAAATGCTTTCACCAAAACAAACGGATAAGGTGATGTTTGTGTTAATTAACTAGATGATGGGAATCCTTTCACAGTGCATATCGAATCACTGCAATGTACACTTTAAATATCTTATGATTTTATTTGTGAGAAAATAAATGAAGGATTGGGTTTGCTAGAAAAAGAGAAAAAAAACCTAGGGTAGATTGTACATTATTTAAAAAGGTCATTATCCAACAATAAGTAACAAATCAAAAATGACATTTTATTCAACACTGACTTTTCATAGGAAAAAACATTACAGTGATTTATCTTGGCTTAAATTCTGTCCTTTGAGAGAGAGGGTTTTCCTTTTTTTTTTTTTTCATTTTTATGTTTCTTGCATTTATTTAACAATTTTTAGGTCAGCCCTTCCTATATCATTTTCTCATTCGTTTTTATATAAAAGTAGACTTTTATGAAATACAGCCTACAAATAGACAGGTGAAGACCCAGCTGTCTGATCATCACACTTTAACGTCGCATGATAGATCCAAATGTATTGATTAGAATGAGAAGTTCACCATGATTTTTAAAATTCCTAATAAAATTTGATTCAGTAATAAGCAGTTAAACTATATTCTTATTTATGTTTAGATTACAGAATTTCATCATCATTTATTTCTTCTTGACACTAATAAATGGATGAAACAGGTCTTTTTGTAGAAACTTACTCTGTAGAGAAACCTATAGTAAGGCAAAAAAATCACTCCATCTTTGACTTCTGAAAAATTAGACTAATTCCGGTTTAAACTACAGAGAACAGATATGGTGCAGAAGGAGTTCATGTTTGCAAGATATTTGGGAGTCTGAGAGTGCAAGCCAATTTGGGCTGTCAGGCCTCTTTTGGTTTATACCTAGAGGGACTCTAATGGTCTCAACAGCCCCAGTTTTAGGATAATTATACAAAATTCAGGAGGGAGAGAGATTTGAACTGGTCTCAGGACCTGCATTACTGGATGTATTTGCTTTATTTTTTAGGTCTTAACTCTAAGAAAGATGCTACTTCATACATTGACGTGTGTTTGTGTGTGTGTGTGCGTGTGTGTGTGTGTGTGTGTGTGTGTGTGTGTTTGAGATCAGTATGCAACTTCTTGTTCTCAACTATGCTCCTTTCCTTCATACTCTTTCTCTGAGGTTATACAGCATCACTGTAGTATATCTTGAAACTATTCCCAAATAGTAAAATAAACAAAACTATTATTAAAAAACTCCTTTGGATAAATCAGACTGACTTTTTAAAGTTTATGCCATTGGCACTATTAGATCGTAAGCTCTTAGCAAGCAAGGGCAATGTAAGTTTGATTTACTTTGTTCACTGTGATGTAATTAAACCTTAATATATATTGACTGTTTTTACCCATTAATATATTCTTGTTTACTCAAATGTATTGTGTTCCTTCTTATTACCTTAATATATAAAATAGGAAAGGAGTAGCAGTCAATAGAAAAACATTTTTTCTTACACTAATTTTTTTTGAAGAATTCTGATTATATGAGTATTTTTTCTCTCTTTTTCCTTTCGTAGGCACAGAAAAATATTTTGTTTATTAGCAAAGATATTACTCTGTTATTTTCAACAGGGTTATCTTTCCAGTTGCCTTTTGGTTATTAACTACTCTGTTTACGCTCATCTCAAGAAATATCGTCCTCTCGTATTCAGAAGTGCACAGTCCTTACCTTATAACTCAATGCCTGAGGGAGTTGAAGAGTATCGATGACATTGCTCTGAAGTTTCTCGACATAATAAATTTATCAGTGTGTACATCCCCTGTTTGTGGGGCTGCACCACACTTTGATGGATTCTGACCTAATTTCTTCAGTGACACCTAACCTGCGGAGAAATATTTTTGCCTTGTTCCCTGAGAACAGCTACCTAATGAAACAATTAATCACCATCCAAAATCAAATGCAAAACTTTCAATTAACAAGAAATGGAAATTATAGGTGTTATACTCTGAAAAGTGCATGAGGTAGAGAACTAGTCAGACTCATTGCATGGACATTGGAGAATCAAGCTGGCATTCAGAGTAAAGTCTGGACTTAAATCATTAAGTTAGAACAGAATAGATTGAGAAATTCTTCATATTTGGCCTTGCCAGGGTGAGAGGCAGAATGGGATGGGAAATTCTACATATATAGCATCCTTTCTTTGTTTTAAGAGAGGCCTTGTGTCAGGATTCATATGGTGTAAAACAGTGAGTTTAATCATAATGCCTGAGCTTTCTGAGTTCCATAAGTGCTTTCTTTTTCATCATTGTAGAAGGGCATCTGTTAATTGTTTCAGCTCTCTAATGACTAGAGAACACTCTCTATAGAAGGTTTCAAATGGTCCTTTGTGTCATAGTGTTCTTCTAGAATCAGGTAGGGGAAACTCAAGACTAGGCAGAAACAGAATACAGGGAGAGCAAGGCCTGCTGAGGATAGTGTCTTGTGAAGGTAGTAGCTAGCTAGTAGATAGGAGGTAGGAGTGGGTCACACATAAAAAGTTCCGTTTCAGACAGAAGAGTGGAACTAAAAATCATATACTATGGACTTGGTTTATTGGGGACTGAAGGATTTTGGCAAGTGCACTGGACTAGGACTTAAGGACCAAGTTCTGGGCTTGGTCTTGCCACAAATTATTTGTGTGACTTTAGGCATATCACTTAACTTTTCTGGCTATCAGTTTCATCATCGGTAAAAATAAATGGAAGCACCAAATAATTTCTAAGTTCCATCACAGTTTTAAAATTTATGATTCTATGGTATGTCTCATTCTCAGCCAACATACCGTTACAAGGAATGAGGCTGCTTAGAGAACATTAGAATTAAGGTGAAAACGAACTCACTAGATCAATCCTTTTGACACTGATGGTTACTTAGCAATTTAAAAACTATAGTTAGCAAATGAATTCATGAGAAATATAAAGAGAACATTCACCAAATACACTCTATTAAGTAACGCTTTCTATTTTATGTGTTGACAGTAACTATAGATTAGAAAAGTTACTTAAGTAACTTGTAGATTTAAAAAAATTATTTAACAGAAAAATGCACCAATTTAATTTGATTACTATGTTTAAAAGGCTATACTTGCACATAAACAAAAATCCTTAGAACAAAAGCCCTAAAAACTTTTCATTTTACTTTTATTTGCAAAGGAAATTATATTGAAATATTGAAATTCTATTGAAAGTGAATATGGTGCATGTTTCTCCACCTTGGAAGGTGTGTTCGAATGCAGACTTTAGACACAAATCTCTTGAGTATTTTGACAAAATATGAATAGAGAGAAAAACAGAAATTACTCAGAAGAAAAATTGAAAGCCAGCTTGTACCTATATAGCACTGAGGTGGCAGAAACAGCTGCACAACAACTTTGTCCTTGTGACAAGCCCCAAAGTCTACAAAACGGCTGGCACTGTCTGATGAAATTGCCAAAGAGCAAGATGCCACAGCTGGGAACATTATCCTTGTGTTTCAGATGAAATTGATACAGCAAATGACACTCCATTGTTAACTCCTTGGTATCTGTATAAGCCTTCTACAAAGATGAAATCTTCTGTTATGAAGGATAAATTGCAGATGGTAATGGGGAAGGATGAATGACAAGGATAACAATTTTATTAGAAAAAGAAAGTGAAAAAGGGACTGTAAATATTGTTCAAAGAATGAAAAATAGAAAATAAGGATTGATTTTTAAATGACAAACTATAGCAGGATAGAGGAGTTGTGACAGCATCAGGTTGACGAATGCCCTAAAAATTATAAAACTATTTATTCTCTAAAGTAGGTAGTAGTATTTTTGATAGACAATGAGGAAAACAACAGGGAGAGTATTTGAAGTAGAAAAGATGAGGATGAATTCTTTCTTGATAACATTCTAAATAATCCATAAATGTTAACTGAACATGTACAATATGTATGACCCTGTGTTAACAACTACATGGATCTCAAGAGTCTGTAGTACACGATAACATAGTCTATGGTATGGTCTATATACACAGTGTATAATAAATATTGTATTATTAATGTATAATATATAAAACCCTGTGTAATGTATTGGATGGTTTGAGTATAATCTAGTCTATAATTATAGTATAGTCTATGTAGTAGACAGAATAGCATTCCCAAAGCCCTCAGGATATTCAAGCTATAATTTTTGGAGCTTTTGAATATATTACTTTACATTGCAAAAGAGACTGCAGATGTGATTAAAGGTATGGGATTTGAGATAGGGAGTCATCCAGGATTATTTAGATGGTTTCAATCTAATTACATCAGTACTTTAATGCAGACAACTTTTCTGGCTGAATCAGAGAGATGAGAGAGAAGGAAGAGTTTGAAGCATGAGAAAGATTCAGTTCATCGTGGCTGGCTTTGAAGTTGGAGGAAAGGGACTGTAAGTCAAAGAATGTGAGTGGCCTGCAGAAGCAGGGAACGGCCTTCAGCAAGGATCTCAGTCCTACAACCACAAGAAACTGAATTCTGTCAACTGAATGAACAAGGAAATGAGTTCTTCTCTATAGGTTCCAGAAAGGAATGCAACCCTGAGAAAAATCTTGATTTTTCCTGATGAGACCTGTGTAATACATCTGACTATCTGATAGGACTATAAGATGATAAACTTGTGTTGTTTTAGGCTTTCACGTTTGTGATAATTTGCTACAGGAACAATAAAAAACAAGCGCAATATGTAAGTTATTATGTGCATACGTTAAAAATAAAAGGGTGAAAACAGCAATATAGTTATGTGCCGCTTAATGATGGGAGTATGTTCTGAGAAATGCATCATTAGACAATTTCATCATAAGTGTACTTACAGAAATCTAGATAGTATAGTCTTCCACAT
This sequence comes from Rousettus aegyptiacus, assembly GCF_014176215.1. Taxonomy (NCBI): domain Eukaryota; kingdom Metazoa; phylum Chordata; class Mammalia; order Chiroptera; family Pteropodidae; genus Rousettus; species Rousettus aegyptiacus. The sequence continues at coordinate 111,171,455 of NW_023416284.1, forward strand.
GCCTAAGCCATATGGTATAGCACGTTGCTCCTAGGCTACAAGCCTGTACAGCACGTTACTTTACAAAATAACACAAGATTGAATCAAGCACAAGAGAAAATCGTGTAGTCAAGAGATTTGGTAAACACGAGATGTATGAGACTGCTGCTGGTGTAACAGGGCATATTGTATTACAGCAAAGTTTTTTTTTTATATATAAGAAAAAAGTACACTCTAAAATAACATTTAAAAGTATAGTACAGGTATAGTTTGTTTTGTTATGCTTTGCTTTATTGCATGCCACAGATCTTGCATTTTTTTTACAAATTGAAGGCAAAACTTTCCATCAGCAAAAAGATTATGACTCACTTTATTGTGATACTCACTGTATTGCAGTGGTCTGGAGCTGAACCCACAGTATCTCCAAGGTATGCCTGTCTAGGAAATACATAAACCAGTGTTGTTTATCATCATCATCAAGTATTATGTACTTTACATAATTGTATGTGCTATACTTTTACATTTCTGGCAGCACTGTAGATTTATCAACTCCAGCATTACCAAAAACATATAAGTAATATGTTGTGCTGTGACGTTAGGATGACTATGACATCACTAGGAGATGGGAGTTTTTTAGCTTCAGTATAATCTTATGGGACCACTGTTGTATATTTGGTCTGCTGTTGACCAAAATGTTGTTATGCATGACTGTAAATAGTGATGTCGAAATGATCAAGTCTTTGCTTATCTACTGAATTAGTAGTTATAATTAAGGCAACTTATTTGAGATCATGTAGGACTCAGTGGGACTGAGAAGATTTTATGGAAAACATTAAATACGGACTTGGGAAGATATATAGACTTTATTGAGAAGATGTCCAAGAAAATTATGTGTGGGAGAATGATAAAAGAATACTTTTATTTGGAGGAAAAGTATGAAGTGTTTCGTGAGGAAAGTGGATGAGAGCAGCCTAAGTTGTTTTATATATGGAAATCATAGGACAATAAGGAAAAGTGGATTTGTGATAGATTGTAGAAAGTGTTTGGGCTTACTTTTAATGCAGGAAAGAAACATTTTAGTTTTCAAGATTTCTGTAAATGTACCTGAGTCACGGAAAATATAGACTTATGTATTTTAACTGTACTATGGTGTTTCAGCATTATTATAGATGAGTAATAGCTTACTTTTTGCTAATATTAAATAATTATCAAGGTGTCATTATGACTGCTGCATTTATTATCTTACCCCACTTTTGCACCTTTTATGGCCATTGCCAGGATTTCTGTCTTTCTCATGCTCATGGGAACTTCTCTAAAATGTCACCTTTTCTGTGAGAATCTAGGCAGAGCTAGCCCCTGCCAGCTTTGTGCTTCCATTTTATGGTGTATATGCCTGTATTATAGCTCTCGCTATTGCCACATTTAAATTTGTGTACATATCCATCTCCTGAATTCATCTCCGTTTTCCTTTGAGTTCAACAAAAAACATAATAGCTATTATTATTTAAACAATTATTAAAGTACTTTATTACATTATTTAATTTATTCCTTACAACTCTTCGAAGCAGTTATTTTTAAAGACTTTCTTTTTTTTTTTTAAGCAGTTTTAGGTTCATAGTAAAATTAAGAGGAAAGTGCAAAGAGTTCTCATATATTCTCTGCCTCTGCAAACGAATGGCCTCCCTCTTAATCAGCATCACTGCCAGAGTGGTACATTTGTTACAATTGATGAAGCTGCATTGACACATTATAATCACCCAAAGTCCATGGTTTGCCTTAGCATTCAGTATCGATATGCATTCCATGGACTTTGATAATAACATGTATCCATCATTATAGTGATCCTCTGTGCTATACCTATTCATCCTTTCCTCCCTCCCCTAACCCCTGGTAACTACTGATCTTTTTACTGTTTCCATGGTTTTGCCTTTTTCAAAATGTCATATAGTTGCAACCATATAGTATTTAATCTTTTTGGCAATTATACTCCTTAGTGTTGACCTCAAAGAGTTAAAAACTGTCCACACAAAAATCTTCATACAAATGTTTGTAGTTGCTTTATTTGTAATTGCTAAAATTGGAAGTCACTAAGATGCCCTTTCCCTGGGTGAGTGGTTAAGTAAACTATGGTACATCAGACAATGGTTGTTCAGCATGAAAAAACAAGGAGGAATATTAAATGCATATTAGTAAGTGAAACACGAAGCAAGATTAAATTTTTTTTCATTCATTTTTAAATCAAAGTAATAATATTGTAAAAAAAGGTTTTTTTGATCGAATATGCTATATAAAAATCCAATAGTCCCCCTACCTGTATTCCTCGTCACAGCCCTATACTCAAGATACCTCTTAAACTATTTCTGCTTTGAGGTCCTTTTAAGGGCTGCCTGCGTATAGCTAAATAAGGTGCCTTTAACTCTATTTCTTAATTGATCAACTTTAAACCTTGTTTATTGGTTCTATATTGTGAGAGATGTAGATCGTTAACTTTCTAACTTAAAATCATGTGCTAATACTTCTATTATCTATTCCAATACAAGTAGCCAACATCTTCATATCTGTTTAGAGGAGATGAGAATATGAGTGTCCCACCCTTCACTCTACCTTCTCTCCACACTTTCACCTTCCAGCTAGTTAGCTACATTTCACTTCTTCGATGAGCTCTCCTCTCTCTTTTAGAAATTGGAAAAATATCATCGAGTAGAAATGATTCCATTGAATGACTGGAAAATCAAATTGGAAGAATTCTCCCAGAAAGTAGAGTAAAAAGGCATAGACAGTAAAAGTGAAATAAAACAGATCACATAGTGGCTAATTCAGGCAGTCTTTTATTTAACCAATTGGAACCTGGAAAGAAGTATTGGAGAAAATAAGCCTACCACGTTTAATTCATAGATTTATACCTGAAAGTCAGTAACCATAAATAGTATTGCATTATTTAGACTGTAAGTATTATTTACTGGAGAAACAGTTCTTCCTTGAAGTGACTCATGTCTTAACTCTTGAAGAATGATATTGCTAGCATTGAGGTGAAATGAGCCATCATTATATTCTTAAGGTCTTTTATTATTTTTTTTCTAATTTTTAATTTCTTAAGTTTTATTGAGGAGTAATTGACAAATATAATTGTATATGTTTGAAGTGTATAGTGTGATAATTTGTTATGCACATATATTATAGAATGATTACCAAGATTAAGATAATTAACACTTTTAGAATCTCACATAGTATTAACATAGGTAACTCTTTAAAACAATATTTTTGTATGTATTTGATAAGAATGCTTAACATCTACTCTGAATTTCTTTCTAGTATATGATACCCTATTGTTAACTATTGTTCCTTTATTTTTTTATCTATTTTAATCATACTAGCAATTGCAAGGATTTCCCTTTTGTTTCCTGCAGTTGCACTCCTGGAGCCTTTTAACTTCTTATTCAGGTTAGTTTGGTTGCTCAGTGATTCTTAGCTTCTTGGTTGTTATCTGGAACTTCCCCCAGGGCTCTCAGGGTTGAGTCCACTCTTTATCGGATTCATGTCTTGCAGTTGCTTGGTTTACTTCTTCCTTTTGCTAAATGACTTCAAGTAACTTCCTAAGGAAGGATAGAGGGTGGGGAGTGGTGCAGGGGATTAGAGTGGAAGGTCAGTATTCTTGAGTTCTTGCATTGTTGAAATGTCTTTATTTTTTGCTTAATTCCGTGTATACACCTGCATATTTAATTCTAGGCTCTAATTTAATTTTTCTCAGAACTTGAAAACTATTGCTTCATTGTTATCTGGGATCCAGTTTACTAATGAGGCATATCGTGCCAAAATGGTATCTATTTCTTTGTAGCAGCTTTTTTCTTCTCTCCTTGAAAGCATTTAAGATTTTTCGCTTTATCTAAGAGGTTCTAAAATGTTATGGGGACACACCTAGATGTGAGCTTTTTATCAGTCATTGCTCTGGAGGTTTTTTTTTTTTTTTAACTACAGTATTTCTTTACTCTTTTATTATCTCTTCCTTTCCTTTATTTAGTTCCTGTTTTTCTTTTCATTCCTATTTTTGGGTACCTAAAAGTTAAATGATGCCAAGAGAAAAACTCAAAAGAAAACAGTCAAAAAGGATTAAGATTAAAATAAGGATGGGCAAAGATTTATTGGGGGAAAATAACAAAATAAGGCAAATGTAACTTTAATTTCAAGCAAAGTAGAATTAAAATATATTTATAAAGAGTATAATGCACGATGAAATTATGGATCATATATTTAAATGCACAAGAAAAGATATAACTCTATACATCCAAAAGTTCAAACTATTAGATATAATAGGAGAAATCAAAAGCACAGTTATTGTGGGAAACAACATATAGTTTATCGAGCATAAAACTATAGTTAGGCTAAGAGTTTTACATGCAGTAATATTTAATCCTCCAATAAAGCTGAGGCAGATACTATTTTCCTCATTTTATAAGTAAGAAAACTTAGTGTTAGAGGTTTTATGTAACAGACCAAGGGTTAAACAACTAAGAAGTAATAGAGATGGATTTCGAACACGAGGTTATATGATTCTGGAGCCCAGGTTGTAATATTCTGCATTTTGCTTTTTCTCACTCCCTTCCATGGATGAAGCAAACAAAACTCAATAACATAAAGACTATGAATGGTGGTGGTTTAATTTAAAAGACACATGTGTCAAACTTTCAACTAAATGTAGTGCTAATACAGCTAGATTGTTCTGTCACAGTTAGTCTTGGACCGCAAAGTTCTATGAGTATTGATAAATGCGCAGTGGCATGTATCTACCACCACCACAGTACCATACAGAAAAGTTTCATAACCCTAAAAAGTCCCCTGCTTTCCCTGGTTAACCCTCCCCATTCCCCAAGCCTTTGGCCACTACCGATGTGTTTTCTGTCTTGACAATTTTGTCTTTTTCAGAATTTCATATAAACGGTATCATGCAGGGTGTATCCTTCTGAAACTTCTTTCTTTCACTTAAATAATAATCATTTAACATTTATATAACATATGACATTTATCCATGTTCTTTCATAGATTATAACATTTATCCATGTTCTTTCATAGATTAACAGCTTATTTTTTTTTCTCACTGAATAATGATCCATAGTATGGATGTGCCATGGTTTATTTATTCATTTGCCCATTGAAGACCATCTTAGTTGCTTCCAATTTTGAGTGTATTTTGATTTTTAAAGGTTAACAGTGAATATTCACATTCTTAGGTACTAAGTGGAAGATATGAAGGACTTATCATAACATATTATCTTTCACTAATGTATTTAACTTTTCAAATTACAGATGAGAAATGACTCCAGTCATTCAATACACACTCTAAAGATATAATAAATCATGCTTTGTTACTACATAAGAATGAAAGTAAAAGAATTGAACATTCAGGTAAAGAAATTATAAACAGAATAAGCCAGTGGAAAGATGAAGACAGAGTATGATAAAAACAAATACATATATTATTAAATTGGAAAATATAAACTAGTAGAAATTATAAATGATTTCATGAGTTTTTTTTTTTTTTGGAATAAATCTTATATGTACAACTTCAGCATGTTTGAACAAGAAAAAGGATAAAAATTCCTCAAGTACATAATATTAGAATGAAAAAGATGATATATGCTATGTAAATGGTTTCAGAGTATAGAAAATGCTGTACATTTCCAAAATACATTTTATAGCCAAAAGACCAGTAATATCTGACATAGGTCTTCCCCCAACTATAGACTAATCTCATTGATTTTTGGGAAAAATTTTTTAAACTTTGCTAGCAAATTGACTTCAACTGTCTAATAAAAGAAATGGACACAACTTGATATGTTTTGTCCTGGCAATACAAGTCATATGTGGGATGTGAAACTGAAAGCAGCAAATGAACAAGACAAACAAACAAAAACTCACAGGTACAGACAACAGTTTAGTGGTTATCAGAGGGAAAGGGGGAGTGGGGAGAGAAATAAGAGTAAAGGGGGACAAATACATGGTGACAGAAGGAGATTTGACTTTGGGTGATGAATACACAATGCAATATATAGATGATATAGAATTGTACACTGGAAACCTGTATAATTTTATTAATTAATGTTTCCCTGATAAATTTAATTAAAAATTATTAAACAATAAAATAATATTATCATTTCAACATGTTAGAGGAGAAAAATTGTAAATTTAAAAGGTTGCCCTTAAAGGTATTAATTAATAATAATTACTAACTTCATTAAGTTATAATTTCTAACTTTCATTGAATGTTTAAACTGTGCCAGGCACCATTCCAATGCTATGTACATATTAACTCATTGAATTCTCACAAACCCATAAAAAATATGTACTGTTATTATCCTTTTATCAGTTTTACAAGAACAAAGGAAACCAAGGCAGAGATAAGTTAACTTACCCAAGGTTGCATAACTAAGAAATAGTAAAGCCAAGACCCAGGAAATATGACTCCAGAACTATGCTCCTAGCTACTGGCATACAGATTCACAGTATCTATTTCTGATTAAAAACAATAATGATGAGAACCACAGGGGAACAACCACTCCAATGAATCCACCAACCACTCACTACTAGTACCATAACATAAAATTAGGAGTAGAAATATAATAAAGAGAAGCTGTTTTAACCAAAAAATGAACATCATAGTAAACACCAAAAACAGAGCAAGGCAAATTTGTCCTCTACTCATATTATTTTACACATTTCCAGAAATTCTAGGCAATTCAATGAAAAGTAGTATATATTTTGTAAAGTAAAACATTTAATTATCATTATTTACAATGATTTGATAGTCTAGGAAACCAAGAAAATGCTTGGAAAATCTATTTGAAATAATAAGAAAGATCAATAAATTATCCAGATGTAAAAAAATGCAAAAAGTCAATTTTTTTTGTTCGATAATTTTACTAGAAGCAAAAAGTCCATTCCCAATAGCAAACAAATTATAAACTGCCTAAGAATAATATATTGTGACCAAAATAAAGCCAGCTACAAAACATTGCTGAAATATCTGAAAATAAGATGTGAAATGCATAATGATGGATGGAATAACTAAATACCTTAAATTTTTCCAATGATATACTGGATATACTGGCTTTCTGTGAAGCCAAAGTGGGGAAGTCCGTGATTTGTAGCATTTGCAGATTTTCATGGTGTAAAAACTGCCAAGTCTCATCATGGCTGATTTCAAGATACCAAGAATTTAAAGCCACCTGGCAAAATTCCTGAATTCTTTAACAATTGGCTTTCTCAAGCTATAAGAGCTGCGTCCAGAATACAGCTGTCTTAATCCCAATTTAATTTGTATGTTTAATGTAATTACATTATAAGCCCCATTGTTACAGTTTTTTGAAACTGAACAAAGTAATTTTAAAATTCATGTGAAGTTCATTTTGAAAAATAGAAGGATACTAGCCAGTACAATTTTGTAAAAGCAGTAAGCAGGGCATGTATTACTATATAGGAAAGCAGGTTATAAAACCGTAGTAAAAGCAATGTGCTGTAGGCACAAAAAACAACAACCCTGGCTCACAATAGGCAAGGATTAGATTCTATTTTATGTAAAAAAAAAAATCATTGTGTAATAATATCTAGCTTTACTTTTAGTTGTAGAAATGCAAATTCATACAATGAGGTACTGGTTTTTTATGATTTCACAAATAAGCAAAGTTTTGTGTTGATGCTTTGTTAGAGATGATGTGGTAAAATCAGTACTTGTACAGTCTATGAGACTGTTAAATTTTTTTTTGCATACCTCCTGGAAATCAATTTATTAATACATATGAAGAACTTTAAAGAATCTGTACCATAATACAGTCTATCTTCTTTTTAAATATATATATTTTAAATGTATTTTTAGTTTAGTGAAAAATTGGGTACAACCTAAATATCTCTCCTTACTTGGGATCTTTTTTGCCTTATGAATCTGAAACCCATGATACCTAGCTTAAGGGATGGGGGAGATGATTTGTACGGGCATTCATAGATATTTAATGGAACCCCAAAGTAGGAAATACAAGTGATTTCATGAGAACCCAAACAGAAAACTAAAAAGAGTCATTTATATCCAGAACAGCAATGTTTTTCATATCTGTCTTTAATGCTCTGTGATCTCTTGTTTTTGCCTGGCTTTGTGGGGCTATAAAGTAATTTTTGTGTTTCTACAGTTAGGGATTTTTTTCTGAGCCAATTTTAGTGAAACCTGGGGCTGGCTAAAAGAGTAATTAGTAGAAGGCAATTTATAACTGTGAGAACTCCAGAGAGATTTACCTAACTCTGGATTTCCAGAGATAAGGTGTGATCTGGGATGTGGAGACATCTCTAGGTTGTAAAGCTGAAGACAGTGGTTTTATTTTTCCTGTGGTAAATTTATTTGTATTCCAAAGGGTTCAAATAGGAATCCAGGATCCTTTCCAAGGAGCAAAGGCTTATTTCTCTCTATCTGGGGGGAAGGGACAATATGTATTTCACACTTGGATTCATTGCTTCGGCTTCCTTGCTTATAATACAGACCACCATATTTATGTCGTGTAACACTGAGCTTTCATCTTATTGCCTTAAGTAATAAAGGTACAGGGGAATCACAAGGTTATTTGTTGTAAATTAAATAATAACTAAAATGTTCTGCTCCAGAAAACGGTGTGTGCATTCAGGATCATATTAATAAATATGTATGTTAAAGAGCAGCTTTTTTCGATCTGTTCTCCAGCATGTGTAGATTTGCCCATTACCACTTATGGCTCTAAAATGGCTACTGCCCAGACCCCTGAAAAATACAGTACCCAAGGCTAAATAATTCGATTTTCTTAGTCTCTCAATTACAAATTCCCTTAAAAGAGAACCAAATCAGAATCTGCCTTACTACACAAGACTGCATAGAATTTTGAGTGGAAAAGTAGAGGAAATGATTGGCTCCTTTACTACAACCTCCAATCGTAGGAAAAATGATTAAGGTATGCCTAATACCATAAATTATTATACAGTTACTAAAACTGTTTTAAAGAGTATTTAATGACTCTGGAATATGTTCATGATACGCATTTATGTTCTTGAAGGGTGTTAGTGTATATTTTTTCTTTTCTTGTAATGTATCTGGTTTTGGAATTAGGGTAATCCTGGCTTTAGAAAATGAGAGTAGAGACATATTCTTTCTACTTATATTTTTACAGAAAAAGAATGTGTAGAATTGAAACCATTTTATTTTTTCCCCCTTAAATATTTGGTAGAAATTCACCAGTGAAATCTGGAGTTTTACTTGATAGAATAATTTAAACTACATATTTAGTTTTTAAATAGATATAGGGCTATTCATGTTATCTATTTCTTCTTGAGCGAGTTTTGGTAGTTTTTATCTTTCAAGGAATAGGTGCTCTATAGAAGTTTTTAAAGAGAAGTAGCTTTAGAATAAAATTAGGTATTCTTACAAATTCTTCACTTTTCTTTTAAAGTCTACTCTCTACCCCAGACCTTGGTATTGGCCCCTATATTTGTCATGAAGCAGCAACGATTGGGCCTGACACAATCCAGCCCTGTGTTTGTGTGAGTTGGTCTGTAGCCTTTGTCTTGGTCTCTGGCTACCAGCAGTCAGTGTGTTCCCTGTGTGTCTGCAGATCAGTCTTGTGCTCTTCTTTGTGTTGCTGTAAAGGCATTTCCAATGCGGAAAAGAACAAGTAATAAACATTGTCTTTTTGAAATATGAAAAAAAAGCGTCTCATTCAAATAAACATTTCAACAGAATTTTCTTGTGTAAACTCCTTGTGCCTAGACTCCCAGGCTTCAGACCTTATCAAAGTAGTATAGTTTTCTTATCTCTCAACTGTGGCAATGGAATATTCAGTTGAGGAATCATTCTTGCAATTACCTCTTCCTTAGTTTATAAAGGTATTGATTGCTTGTTTCAGATACATTCCACCAGAAGGACCTCTAATGTGTTCCCAATGAGAAAGAAGGAAAAGAGAGTGGGGGATACATATTGCTTCTGTGAAAGTAAAAAACAAGCAATAAACCAGCAACAACAAAATTATGACTAGTATTTCTCCTAATTGTGACAGTTTTTTCAAATGTGTCCATACTTTACTTTTGAATCAAAAATCTATCCTAGCTGGACTTTGAGTGGTAAACATACAATAAAATATACAGATTTCAAATTATAATGTACACTTGAAAATTATATAATTGTATTTACCAATGTTACCCCAATAAACTTAACTAAAAAAAAATACCCTCCCCCCCACAAAAAATATTTATCTTACCTCTAGCTGCCATCTTGTGTCCTGATGTGTGTGCACGTATTCTCAGCTGGTCTTCCCAAGACCCCCTGAGTTCCAAGCCTGGTTCTCCCCATGGCCCCATTTTCTCTCCACGAAGATGAAAGAAACAGTTATAAACCAGGAGAAACCGAACTTTAGGCATAAGTGCTCATGGATGGGACATGAACTGCTCACAGAAAGAAGGTGAATCACAGAACAGATACATCAGATAATAAAAAACTTTAGTTCTCCTTAAAGAAGTTAAGGGTAAACAGTATCTCTGGTGCTGAAAAGGTGAGTATGTTCACAAACCAGGGAACAGCCATTCACTTTAACAAACCGAAAGTTTGGGCAGCAAACACTTTCGCCGTTGCAGGCCATGCTGAGACAAAGAAGCTGACAAAAATGCTGCCTAGCATCTTAAACAATCTGTGGATGGAAAAGCACCACTTGCTACTGGAGAGAGTGGTGATGATGAAGTTCCAGGTCTCGTGAAGAATTTTGATGAGGCTTCCAAGAATGAAGCAAACTAAATTGAGTCGACTTCTGAGGAAGATAAAACTTGAAGAAGTTACTGGGAGCTGCTATTTTTATATTATGACTGCTTTTAAAATTGTGTTCATGGATCTGATAAAATCTCAAACTCTAATATTTTTAAGCCCAAGTGCCTTGGATGCTGTAGCTCTTTTCAGTGTTTGCTTATACACAAATCATTCTTTGTAGCTAGTTAAGGTGAAGAAGCCTGGGAATAAAGTTCGAAAGAAAAGTTAATAATAAAGTTCTTTGCCTAGCATATGGTTTTATTTTTTATTTCATTGACAATAATTTGCACACAGAAAAGTTGTTTGTAGAAAGCTAATCATGGTATATACTATGGCTGATAATCTTTGGAATTTGATAGTATAATGTAAAAAAAAAAAAAATCTCTCCTCTGGCCTTTTAGTCTAGGATTTTGTTTAAATTAATTGTATGAAATACTTAGTTAACTAACAGGTTTTAGGGACCAAGTTTGCCTTAGTAACATTTAGCAACTGACGTTTCTAACCTTGTTAAGCTTTAGATTGACAAGGACAGTACAGTACCTCACAGTCTAAAAGGGAACATTTTGGTTAGAAAATTTGAACTTTGAAATCAAAGTTTAAAATGATTTCATTTCACCAACTGTGAATTTAACTTTAATCTTAGTTGAACTAAAATTTTCAAGAATTTGAGGAATCCTTCAAATTTCTCCCAGATGATTGACTTTTTAAATTTTATAAGTCAGGTTTATTGAAGTATAATTTATAAACCGTAAAGTTCACCCTTTTTAGTATATAAATTACATGGGTTTTGCTAAACATAATTGGCTTCTTGAGTTGTCATATTCCTGTTCTTTCATTCTCCTATTGCGTCTCTTATTACTGTTCTCCTAGTACCCTTCCTTACCTCAGCCAACACTCATGAAATATTTAAAATAAATGGATAGATCCTGGTACAAGTTTCATAGTATTACACTTAATATAAAAAGAAAATGTTTTTTGGTAGATATATAAACATGTGAACTACTTCCTTAAAACTTGATTATTAGTCTTGAATATGTAGGATATTCTTCCCTTTGGCATTTGCTGGAAAGTGCAGCATTTTTTCTTAACATGTGTACTGTAATCACTGAAGCTGTTCTATTTTATGTGATTTAGTGACCTGTGAGCTGCAATGCAGACACAATGTGGAGGTATGTTATCCTTACTTATATACTGTGATTCCTACAGCTCATCCGTCAGTTGAAGATAGAGAAGAAGGATATATTTTTTTTCCATTTTCTAACAATAGTGGTATTTTCCTCTTTTCTTTTGTGACCTTATCCTTTTCTTTACAGAAACTTTCAGAATTTCTCCCCAGTGATTTTCTGAGGGCCTTTAAAAAATAGTCCTCTAAACTACTCTGTCCCTCAATAAATTCCTCTTTTACCTTCATGTTACATATATGACCTCATAGTGAAGAGAGTAGGAAAATAATACATATTTAATGGAAGAATTACAAGTGTTTCATATAGTGAATACATGGTGCATGCATTGCTCCTCCAATTAAGCTAAACTTAAGCTTATTTTAAGATAAACTTATGGAATTTCTGGATCAAAGCATATTGTTTTTAATATATAACCTCAAAACTGTTCTCCTGAAAGACTTCACTGTTAAATTTCTGTCAGTATGTATGAGAAAAACAGTTTTCAACTTTCTTGCATTTATTTGCTTTCATGTTTACAACTCCTACACTTAATACAGCTCTGATTTGCAGTAGCTACAGGATAAATGTTTGCTAAATTGAAATGAAATATCTTTACAGGGATATGTACTTTAAGGTAGGGATACTCATATTATTAAATTAAAAGAATAGACAACTTCAAAATGAAATGGATATTTCTTTTCAACTGGTTATTATATTGCACTATAGTGAAAAATTGATTAAGATGAAAATTTAGAATACCATGCTGTGCTGATATAGAGAACATAATTTTGAATAAAATAATATCTATGAAATATTAAAGCAATGATTCTCACATAAGAATAAGAATCTGGCCCCATTCTACTAAACTAATTGCTTCTACTCTGCCAGTCCTCACTTTTCTATTATCACAGATGTCAATTCTCATTCATTACTCTGACATATACTTTGGGGGATTTTTCTAAAAATTGATACTACTGTATCATTCAATGCATTAATATTTGTCATAGAAAAGCAGTCAACAAACAAGCTCTCCCCTAAAAATAGTGTAAAAGAAAACATAAGTTCTTAATGAACATTCTGCGAGTTTGCTGGTTTTATGAGCAGTAACTAGGGACAAATATACAAATATATTTGGTTGCATTTTGACAAGTTACTCATCTTTGGTTTATGAAGAAGGAAATTGCTTCTCTAGCTTGCTTAACCTTATCTGCTAATTATACCAACTGAATGGCTGGATTCTTATTTATAATGAGATTTCTGTTAAGAAAGACTTGAAAGCAAATCCAAAAACATAGAGATGGCTAAATTATCTCTGATAAGTGGGATAATTTTATCCAATGTGGAAAATCATTATAGATTTTAAAATTCACCTATGATTCTAAGTTTAGTTGTATAACTGCATCTACCATGTAAAATGAAAAGTTCATTCAAATATCCTGAAAATTGGGACCCAAAATGCTTTTTTTTTAGGTTACTGAGGTAAATTCATGTGAATGTAGGTGTTTAGTGCCAGTTTGCTGAGTACTTGCCTCAGTGATTAAATTGTGTATGTACATATAGAAAACTAGCATATTATATAAAGTATAACGGCAATATCAAAAGAATGGTTTAATATGGAAAAAAATAAAAAGGGGCTTTTGGGAAAAAGTCCAATCTTTCAAAGAAAATCTGTGTGAAGTAACTAAGGTGAAACAGATTTTAAGCTTCTAGAGTCTCTTCGCTTCGGTAGCTTTAGCCAAAAAGAATAAAAACCTGAATTAAAAAGCAATGACTTATTTTTAATGCTCAAACAATCTTAGGTATGGTTCTGTGTTCAGTTTGATAACAGAAATCATCTTGGCTTTTGCCTATGCCAGACATCTAGCAGGAATTTCCCTTTGGAGTCCCCTAATCTCACTTTTGTGTGTTCTTTTCTGTATATTGCTTGTTTGAAAGTTATCTTTCTTTTTCGTAACCAGGTAACTTCCCTGAGGTGTTTTTATAAGTGTAGCTATTCTGTGAGTCTATTGCAGTGACAACCCATCAGAAAAAAGACTGATGTTAAGCCAAAACTGAACATTAAAAAAAAAAAAAATCAAGAAACCATAACCCCCCTGAGACATAACCTCCTTATTTGAACTATGACTATTAAATTCATTTTATATTTCATTCAAATTCAAACTCCCAGGGCAGAAATAGTCACACTAGAAGAATGTTTTTCAACATAAATTAGAATACACTCACAAAAAATTGGTCTGTGTGATTGTTGCTATTTTTCGACAATATGAACAATTTTATAAATCATTTCAATTTTGTTCCTAAGAAACACTGACTCCACATAACAAATTTCAGTGTCTTCATTATTTATATTAATTTTCTTATCTAAATTATACAAGCACATGAATGGAAAATAAAATAGTGCAGAAGGGCCTGTTATGAAAAAGGACACTCCCTAAATGTACCCCATTTCTATCCACTCCCTTGAGGCCTGCTCCCAGCGGCAAAGACTAATTCGCTTCTTCCATTCCCAATACAGTTTACTTATGTTGCTCTTTCTTTTTTTATCAACTGTAGACATTATTGTCAACTGCCTGAAATAATATGTCAGATTTAGCTCATTTTCCAGGCCCTCCAGCTTTATTTACCTTGCCTAATATTTCTATTTTTATTCCTAAGTTGTTTATCTATACAATTACATATATATATATCATACATATATATACTTATATATACTTATATATATCTCATATATATATATCATACTAGATCTTTTATTCCATTAACTAGAGTCAGTATCTCTTGATTCCTTAGTTTGTCAGGTGAGAAAATTAGTGCCCTTACTTGTCCTTTTCCTTCTCTCTCTTTCCACTTCCCACTCCTGTCAATCTAGTTTTACTTTTAAAAATGTCAGGTTTGAAAACATTTGCTGTTTTTTGTAAACATAATATTTCTGTATTTTGGTACCGATTGATTCTCAAAGTTGAAAGCTGGTAATTGACATTTATATTATTATGACTATGAGAATATCCTTCATTGTAAAGCTAAGTGATGTGCTAGGATTTCTTTTCTTTCTCTATGGTTCCAATATCATGACTTCTGTTTCACTCAAAGGTAATTGTTCAGATGGATTCTTTTCCATATTCCATTAACCATTCCACATTGGAGTTTGCTCCATATTTGGACTGTAACTACTTTTATAGTCCCTCCCACCCTACACCCCATGCTAGTTTATCTCACCGTTTTCTTATGTGAAAATAATCATAAGTCCTTTTCGCCAAAACCTAATGCCTTCGGCTTCTTGCTCATTTTGGCTCTTGCTGAAAATCTTTTGCATTTTTCTTCTTAAAACTCACTGATTTTCTCTTAGAATTTGGATGAAATGTTGTTTCATATTTCACATATAATTTTATTTTAGTGATTGTTTTTCCAAGAGTTGAGCTTTTCCACAGCATTTTGTTTTTTATATTCTTTGACTTCCTGGTTATCACTCATACTACGTAATCTGTGTTATTCTCTTTTTGAACATCTGCCTGCTCCAGAGTCTGCAGGTTTCATGCTCTTATCTGGACCTGTTGATGCCAGCTGTTATCTTGGTTCTTTTCTTTACTGCTCTTCTAGTTTGCCTCCTCTGTTTCCTGAACCCTCTGTTTTCCTTTCTATTTTTTTTTACTTCATTTTCCTGGAGGACATTCTCAAGTCACTTTCTAAAAAGGAATTCTGGAGTCGTGTGTGTCTGAAAATATCTTTAGTCTAAGTTCGCACTGAATTGATGATGACACAACTAAAAGATCAAAGGTCAGCAGCATCCTCCCTCAAAAAGTGAGTGGCATTTCCCTAGTGCTCACCTATCATTTGCCCTCTGTCATTTCTTTCCTCTAAATCTAGGTCTTCTGCAAGGACCTGTAGATTAAGCTGACTCCCCCTTAACCTTATCCTCTTCTGTGCATATTTTAAATATTGTATCTTATGGTTTTCTTTCCTCAGCTGCTTCTGTCAAACCTCTTTATGTTCTATATTTTGAAATCTCAAATGTGCTGATGACTTCACTTTTATCCTAATTGCTCCTGGAGATTTCAGCCTTAAAAAATCATTTGCTATCATTGTTGGAAGAGAGTAAATAAACACATATACTCGGTCTTCTATCTTGAAAAAGAAATCTGTATCAAGATTTTTAAACATTTCAATTTTAAGATTTTAATATTTAATGACTTATGTATTGGTTTATATTTTTGCCACTAACACTCATAACAACTCTCTGAAGTATTTTCCTCAGATGTCAAATATGGAAACTGGGGATTGGCTAGGTTATGTAATTTGTCAAACTTTTCTCTATGGTAATGGTGGATGACGTTTACAAATTTAGAGACTATGCTCATTCACTATACCTAGCTGGTTCTTATGCTATTTTTATTTTTTATTATTTTTAAAAATTTTTATTTTTAAATGCCAGTTAATTTTTTATACTATATATACATAATTTTTTTTTTTAACATTTTATTATTTTATTTTCCCCCTTCCCCCTCCCTCTCCCTTCTGGTAACTGCTAGTCCATTGTCTATGTCCATGAGTCTCTGTTTGTCCTGTTCATTTACTGCTTTTAGGTTTATATCCCACATATGTGATGTCATATGATTTTCAACAATTTCTGTCTGGCTTATTTCACTTAGTACGATTATTTTAAGGTCCATCCATGTTGTTGCAAATGACAGTATTTCATCTCTTCTTATGCCTGAGTAATATTCCATTGTATATATGAACCACAGCTTCTTTATCCAATCATCTATGGTAGGACACTTTGGTTGCTTCCATGTCCTGGCCACTGTGAATAATGCTGCTATGAACATTGGTATGCAAATATCTTTTTGGATCTGAGTTTTCAAGTCTTCAGGTTCAATACCCAGTAGAGGGATTGCTGGATCATATGGTAGGTCAATTCTTAGTTATTTTGAGGAACCTCCATACTGCTTTCCCTAGTGGCCATTCCAATTTGCAGTCCCACCAGCAGTGTATGAAGGTTCCATTTCTCCACATCCTCTCCAACATTAGCTATTTTTGTATTGATAAACAAATTTGCCTCTGGGAACCCTTGAGAAATATTATGTTGTATATCACAGATTTCTGAAACTGTAAAAGAGAAAAACAAAAATTCTTAATCACCTTCACACAAATCTCCATTCCTTAGGTAGATTAAAGTATAGTTATAATCTATGTGGATACATTGTTGCATTGTGATGGTTTAAGATTATCTAAGATTTGCAGATGACTGCCAGGTCCCTTCAACATATGAATATTCGCGGAACTATTCCAAATAATCAATATGTATCAAGTTCCTAATATGGGTAGAACATTTTACAAGGTGCACTAAATACAAGGATGAGCAAGATATAATCTTTATCATTTGTTTAAAGGAAGGTAAATACAAAAAGTTTTTTTTTTTTTGTAGTGGAAAGCAAGATATAAGCACCATAATAGAAGTATAATATGATATGGAAATTAAGGAAGGGAGATAGCAAGGCTTAGCAAGGGATAGGAGAGGAGAATGGAAGAAGAACACTTTAGAAAGGCTTCATGAGGAAGATATTATTTGAAATGGATTTTCTTAGATGGATAGGATTTTAAAAGAAGAGAGTGCATTCCAGTCTGAAGGAACAGTAAAAACAGTAGTAAACCATGAACATAGGGAGGAGAGGAACACTCAGTTTTCTTGATCATTTGAGAAATTCACAACATAAAAATTGGGGCTTTGTATGAAGTAGACCTGTGCAAATCATTCAATAAGAAATTATTGAGTCCCCACTATGCACAAGAAATTAGGGATGCAACAGTGAGTCAAGATGACTTGCCACTACTCTTACGGAACTCACCATCAGATGAAGCTGAGAAACTAAAGAAATAAACACACAAAATGAGTACACATAGTACTAGGTGCCATGAAGGAATAATGCTGATCTCATGGAGGTGTTTTGTGGATTACATGTGCTAATATATGTAAAGCATCTGGAGCTCTACTAGTATTTTCATGATTTTTAAAGATATTAAGAAGTAAGTAAATAGTGTTACGAAGAATAACAGGGACCACCGAGTTTATAGACGGGGGTTGAGAAGAGTCTTTCTGCTAATCTAATATTTATAGAATTGAAATCGGAGAAGAAACCACAGGACCAGTAAATAATGGGGGTGGGGGGAAGAGTGATTCAGTAGAAAGAATGAAGGAGCAAGTGCCACAAGGCAGAACATTTTGGGGGAGTTTATAGGAAGTGAATATTGGCCTATTTGGTGGGAGCAATTAGGGGAGAGACTAATGAGATAGAGTTGGCAGACGTATACTGTGCATATCTATGTAGGCCATGATAATATAAAAGATTCATTGAATAGATGAAGAATTGAAAGAATAAAGATCTGTTGAACTGTGTGCCATGGTTGACAAATCTGGAGAAGCACATGGGGACCGTGTCATGAAAGACTTTAAATGCTGGTCTAGAATGAATATCATTAGTTCAATAGACAATAAAAATATGCTGTTCATTTTCCATACAAGGAAGTACATGGCTAGGACTATCTATATAAGTTGTGGAGCACAGTGAAAAATAAAAATGTGGGACTCCTTGTTCATAAATTAAGAATTTCAAGAAGGTGACAGTAGAACATTAAACAAAGCATAACCTTCTTTAGGGCCCTGTGCAATTGTATAGGTAACATGCCCATGTGGACATAGCTAATAATCTTTTAGAAGGTTAGTCTTTCAGGACACAGTGTGGATACAGGGAGACTAATGAACAATTAAAATACCCTATACAAAGTAATGGGGAGAAGCTGAGTGGGGGCAGTGAAAATGACAAAAAGGGGACCAGTGAAAAAACCATGGCAGAAACAGACTTTATAAATGATGATATTGGTTGGATATAGGGGATATAGTTAGAAAAGGAAAATTCTAAGGCAATCGAGTTATTGAGCCAGAGTGACCACAGAGAATGAGAACTATTATAAAGCTCTTTATTGCATGCCGGGATCTTGTAGAAACTTTATCAAAATTTAATGTCTGAAACAATACATTTGTGTTAATTGTAATTATTAGAATTTTATTGATAAAGGGACTGTGATTTGCATTAGTCTGAGTTGCAATAGGTCATAAATCTAACAAGTAGTATTTGTATCTGGATTTCAAATTTAAGCCCGAGTCTACAGCCTGAGTTCTTTCCACTGTATTAAATGGCCTCCTTCCACCAAGAAGATAAACTTGTGCTGTTCCTAGTTTGAGATATGGCAATTTAAGTGGGTATGCTTTGGATCTGATTTTCTTTATTACCAATTTATTTGACATATACTTACTGAATCCCAGCTATGCCAAGGCTCTGTGCTCAGTGCAGGCGATAAAAAGAGGAAAGAGATTATTTTTGCAATTTCTATGTAATAAAGAACTTAATGGTGGGGCCCTTCAAAAATATAATTCATTTTAAAACTTCATTTTAGTATGATTTCACTTCTGAACCATAGCGCCGACAGATCTATACCACCAATTAGAGTTGCTTATCCTAATATATTTTATTACTTTATACAAATGGTGGCAGCATAGTATAGTGGTTACTATTATATAGCCAAACTCTTTATCACTTATTAGCTATATAACCATGGGCAAAGTGACAAACTTCCATACTTCAGTTTACTGAAAATTAGGAATAGTAAAGGCGCTTACCTTGAAGGACTGTTAAGAGGACTAGTGAGTGAAAACACAAACTACCTTGCACACAGCCCATACTCAATAAATGTGACTCTTTCCATTACTTCTGGCCCATAACCTTATTTTAGATAGGTTTTAGATTACAAGTTGGTAAATTTTATGGCCAATTTAAAGAAAAGAGTAGCTAAGAAGGCACAAGGATAACACAAGTTTAGAATTTTTATTCATATTGGAAGTAATAGAATGCAAGAAATTTTCAGTGGAGCTGTGGTAAGAAAAAAATTGTTATTTTTAGACCAGTAAATCCTAAACAACCAGTGTCTAGTTTTTAGTAATTATTTCACTAGGCAGTAGTATGCTTTACCAGTGAGTCAAATAATGTTATACATGTCATGTGTATTTTATGTGCTCGTGCTCACACAAACTTATATAAGTAGAGGCATAGATCAGACACTAACTTAGCAGTGTAGTAAGTTGTTATAATAATTATCCATGTGTTCTCAAAGAGATTTTTGTAGATTATAAAATTTGTGAAATATTAGTAATTAAACTATAAACCTTGCTTATAAACTTTCTTGGAATCATATAATATATACTTCATAGTTTTACATTTCTTCTGCATTATACTTTATCTTATCTGCCTAGTTAAAATTAGACTATTTTAGTAAGAGCAAATTAGTGGTAACGTTATATGGCTTCTAAAAGTAGAGCAGTAGTTTTCCTATTTAGGCAACTTTAGTTGAAAAATAGTTCATTTGCATTATAAATTTGTTTCATTAATTTTACCACAAAGAATAGAAAGAATTGATTATATTTTTAACACTATTGCCAGGGAATCATTTTAAAAATGCTCAGGATCCAAAGACTATATCTTGACTAATTTTTTTTACAGTGATTCCCCCAATTAGTCTAGTACCCACTTGACACTATACATAATTATAATAATATTACTGACTACATTCCCTGTACTATACTATTAATTTGTACTTTTTAATCCCTTCACCTTTATCATGCAGTCCCACAAACTCACTCCCTTCTGGCAACCCTCAGTTTGTTCTCTGTATCTATGAGTGTGTTTCTGTTTTGTTTGTTTGTTTATTTTGTTCTTTAGATCTCACATATAAGTGAGATCATATGGTGTTTATCTTTTTCTGTCTGGCTTATTTCACTTAGTGTAATACTGTCCAGATCCATCCATGTTGTCGCAAATAAGATTGCATTCTTTTTTTATAGCCAAGTAATATTCCATTGTTTATATATACCACCTCTTCTTTATCCAATTGTTTATTGATGGGGACTTAGATTGCTTCCATATCTTGGCTATTTTAAGTAATGTTGCAATGAACAAATTGAACAAGTAGGAGAAGAATGTACAGAGAGTTATCAGGTAGATAAAGTCTCTAGAAACTGAGCTAGAAAAAAAATAGCTGAGGAAACTGCTCATTTAATCTGGAATACAGAGGATTTAGGTGTCCTTATAACTTTTCAAATAATTATATACCCTTCATATAGGACAGCTGTATTGTTTTTTTGTATCAACAGAGTAAGCCAACCTAAGACTAATGAAAATCCTATATTGGGAGAAAGATTTTAGTATTGAGTTCTGGGTCATTGGAGGTGTTCAAGTAGAGATTGAATGACTACTTTTAGGGAATAGTGTAGAAAAGAGTCCAACATTTGATAACAGTTGGGTTAAATGGACTGTAAAGTTCTTCTGAAATCCTACATTTTATGTTTTGAAGAATGTACCTGCTAAATTTTATGCTTTAGATGTAAGGTTCAGGACACCATATTATTTCTAAACAATTTTTCATGCCCCATTTTGTAAAAATAATAATAATAATAATAATAATAATAATAATAATAATAAACTAGTTTCTGAATGGGAAAGGAATAGTACTGAGGCTTTACATTTTTCTGTCAAAAGAAGCCTCCATATCTTTTGCCCAATGAGATCTAAGAAAATAATATGCTGAATTTTAACACTTTCTTTTTAATATATATATTTTTTGTGATAGTTTTATTTCTCAACTTTGTAAGGAAAAGTCAGCTCTGAGGTTTATAATCTTTTATAATTCTCTTTATCTTAGAGAGCAAGGCACCATTTAATTCAGCCTAACCTGTGGTACTTGTTTAAAATTTAGATTCCTGGCCCCAACCCCAGTGTGATGAATCAGAGATGCTTTAGGATGGTACCCTCTAAATACTAATATTTAACAAATACCTTCAGATGGTCCCTATTCATATTAAAGTTAAGTGCATGCAGCAAATGTTCATGATTGGGGTTTCAGTATGTGACTGCAGTTTATTTTCATACTATCAAATATCTAAAAACACCATCCTTCTCGTGCAATACCTGGGGCAAAAACCTTGACAAATATAGATGGTTACATTTGAAAGATACTTTTCTTGTAATTTCTTCATTTCATTGGTCTCATTGATCAACTTAATAAGAAAAAATAACAGTATATTTGTTTTTACATATGAGCGTATACTTTTAACCTAATAAAATGTCATAGGGTTTCAAAAAGAAGAGAAAAATTTTTATCTTTTATTTGTACTTGTAAAAATAGTTGGTGGCGGGTTAGCTTATTATTTACAACAGCATGCTACTGGATTCAAAGATATAAATTGTACACCTATGTGGTCAATATTAGTGTTGTTTCATTCCCTTGTAAAAATTCATGACCTTGTTTGAAGGAGTAACTGTGTTTTTTCCAGGATTTGTTTTTTATTGCCATGGACAGAAATGACACTCAAACTAGCTTAAGAAAACAAAAATCCCCTCTAACTGAAAAGGATAAGAATGAACTCTAGCCATGTCTGAATCTAAAGCTAAAATGATGTCAGCAGAAGTTTATCTTGAGCCATCACTTAGCTCTGACATTTTCTGGATTAACTTCATTCTGGTAAGTGCTTTCTGTGTGGCAGCAAAGATGGCCATTGTTATCTCTAGGCTTAGCTTGTTCTCACATCTAGTGCTTCGAGAGAAGAGAAAATTCATCTCTGCAAAATTCTCTTTGCAAAAGTTCCAGGGACGACCCTTCTTGGCCCAAACTGAGTCACATGCCTATTCCTGACTTAATTATAGGGGCCAGTGAGATGAAGTAATTTGAGTTCTCTGATTGACCATTCCTAGACCACACATCCATCATTGGACCCAACCAAGGTTTGTATTATCCTATGGGTATCTGAGGATATTAGGGAGTCTGGGCATGGTTCTCCCAAAGGAGGAGATCCTGAGCAAAAGAAAGTAGCTGATGTTCTCAGTGGAACTACTTGTTAAATCTTTTTATCAACAGACATTTATTAGTCATAAAATACTAGAGATACAGAGGGGAACCCCACACTGACTTCTACTTCTTAGGCTCAGTCCAGTGGGTTGGATTGTTCTCTAATGATTGCTATGTATAATAGTAAGGGCTATAGAGAGGTAGGAATGAAGCTCTGAGGGAGCCAAGAGGAGTATGTAACTAAGTATGACTCAGTTATTTAAAAAAGAAAATGCTAGAGTTGACAGCTAGATCTGAAGAATGAATGAGAACCATAAGCTAGACACAATGGGAAGGGCAGCACAGGAAGAGGGAACTGCAGGTACAAAGGCACATACTTTGAAAAGGAAAGTAAGAGTTTCATCTTCTTATATATTAGCTACCTTTTATATTATAATCAAAATAGACTTTCCAAACAAGCAGGTTGAAATTAAATCCTGACTCAGGGTAAAATTTGAATTGTTTGTCCTTTTTGGTTGGGAGCCAGCACAGCTTATCCTAGATAACTCAATTTCTATTAAACTGAACTGTAGTTTCCACTTGTAAGAAAATCCTGTAGGGGAAATTAAGATTTTTTTTAGATCAAGTTGTTAAGATAAAATGCTAGAAAGCTTTTAAAGGCCATTGACTGAAGTTTAACACTTTTACTTACCGAAGGAAAAAATACGGCAGCAATTCAGGAAAGTCATGCTTAAAATTCAGTGAAATGTAGAAGCAGTAGAAGTTAAAGTTGAAACAGTCTTTTATAGATTTCAGTTGTTTTTAAAGATGACAAGGATAACTATTTATTCTATATGTCATTGGTGACAATTCAAGTGTGGAATATTCTCAATACAATACTAGTTCCAAATGTAAAAATAAAAGTGATTTTAAATATTTTGTTGTGGGATGGAAGAAAGAGGAGCCAGGAAAGAGACTATGTGATAAAGTGCCACAGTAACAGAATAATGTTTGGATCTAGGTTTTCACAATGGCTCTGTAAGCATTAGCTTTAATAATATAGGCTGCTTTAGAGATATCAAGCAATCATATAATGATGATTCAGATGATGACAATAAGAGCATTGTTTTAAACCCTGTTATGTATCTTGTTGCATATAATCCTCAAAATGACCTTTAAATTTAGGCTCAATACCATCTTCATTTTGGAGATGAGGGAACAAGGCACAGAGAGGTCGAGTAGCATGGCCAAAGTTAGGAAACTTGTGTCAGACCCAGAATCTCGACTCACATGGAGTGATACTGGAGTCCAGCTTTGGACAATAATAGCTAATATATACTAAGCATCTGCTACGAGTCCAGGATTACACTTGCCTCATCTATTCTTCACAGATGTCCTATGAATCAGTATTATTGTAACCCCATTTTACAGATGAAGAATGACTTGAGATGCTAAGAAAATTGCCCAAGTAGTTAATATATGCCCAAACCTGGATTTAAAGATACGTCTTTTGGATTGTATAGACTGTATTCTAATCACTACTCTTTATGATTTCTTTCCTGTGTTAGATATCATGTCATGAACAAGGGGAATTCAGTTTTTCATTATATTTTATGAATCCATATCACATGTTCATTTAACAACATGATGCTACTTTGCTAAGACCTTAATAGTAAAGAATTACTATAGAACTTAAATGTGCTAGTCACAAAAATAGTTTATTTTAAAGTAACCTGTATCTGCACCTAAAAGAACTATGTACAGTAGTTTAGGATTTAAATTTATTTATGAAAAATTGCATTGAAATATGTCACATATGTTGATTCTTAATATCTCTCTGATTTTTTCTTATTTTCAAACTACCTCTTTGAATTCTGATATTTTGTCTTTTTAATTCTTTCATACTTTCATAATAGCTTTAGCATTTTTATTTCTGATATAAAATTGTTATATTTCTGGTTAAGTATAAGAGGTTAAAATTTTTAACACAGGCTCGTGTTTTATATAGTAGGTTGAGCATATGCTAATTTCCATTACAATGTTCCCAAACTCACTGTAATAGGAATAAAAATGTAGAAATAAGAAGTGGAGGGAGGATCAGTGGTGTGTGAAAATTTTATCTATTCTAATTGAAGTAGAGAGCAGATGAAGCTGTAGAGATTGGTTCAAAAAAGTAGAGAAAACCACATCTTAGAAAATGCCTAAAGAGAGGCACAAATCAGAAGAGCCTTACATTACAAATGTGGGGAGGTCATATGTGACTTAGAATCTTCACATTAGAATAGTCAAACGTAAGGGGCTGTAGGGTAATGGAAGGCACATTGCTGAATAACGTTCACTTCCCATACATCTTCCTTTTCTTCAGGCACAAAACTCAAACCAAAAACTGCCTCCAAAAAAAAAGTGAAAATTAATTTAAAATGAACACAAAGTAGAACAGTGATTAATAGTGTTTGGGAAATGGGGAAATGGGAGGTTACTATTTAATGAGTAGTTATAGTATATGCGGTGACGAAAAATTTTTGTAGGTGGATAGTGGTAATGGTCGCTGCACAACAATGTGGATGTACTTTATGAGACTGAACTACACATTTAAAAATGGTTAAAATGGTAAATTTTATGTTATATGTATATACTTACCACAATGAAAAGAAAAGGGTTTTTATCTATAGGAGTGAAAAGGACTGTCTGGTACAACTAGGACAGTTAATGTGGGAATTGGCATCCTAGAGTGAAGCCTTCAATATTTCAGCAAATTGTAGTGGTTGACTTGCTCCTGGCTCAACATGAGATGAAACCTGCAATTTGTAAACTCTTGCCCATCAATACAAAGTCCTCAGATAGATTTTCTGTTGTCTTAACCTCAAATTAAAATAGGCAATCAAGGATGATCAGACAAATGAGGAATGTTTAAGAGAAAAATCAAGATTAATAATTAGCAACAATGGCCAGAGAGAGAACAGTTAATACAAGAAACAGAAGAGAACTTTAAAATTGTCTCTATATTTAGTAACTTTAGAGATATTTTAAAGAGATATTACATTTATCAACTAATAACTATATGCCGTAAAAAAGGAATACATAAAAATGTAACCAATGGCAAAATCAGTAGAAGAGTAAAGGAAAAGATAAGCGAATCTCCAAGAAATAGAACAAAAAGAACAAAAATCAAGGAAAATATGAGAATGAAGATTATACACATAGGATCAGTTCAAGGTTTGCTACATAAATAGTGGAATTTCCTCATAGAGAAAATAGAGGGCAGTAAATCATTTACAAAAGTAATGAAAGATGCAACCCTAAGCTAAAGTATGAGTCTTCATATTGGAAAAGTCTACCATGTGCTCAGTAAAGTGAAGCAAAAGACATTTGCCTAAACATGTTATTGTGAATATTCAGAATGCCAATAAATTTTAAAAACAGTTCACCTTACAACTCAATAGTAAAAAGACAAGCAACCCAATTAAAAAATGGACAAAAGATTTGAACAGACCATTTTCCCAACAGGATTAACAAATGACCAATAAACACATGGAAAGATGCTACCAGAGAAATTCAAATCAAAACCACAATGGGATACCACTTAACACCTACTAGGATGTCTATGATCGAAAAGATAGGTAAGAACAAGTGTTGGCAAGATATGGGTAGATTGAAACTTCGTATATTGGTGGTGGGAATATGGAATGGTTTATTGCTTTGGAAAGAGTCTAAAAGTTTCTCAAAAGGTTAAAAATAGAGTTACCATATATATGACCCAAAAATTCCATCCCTAAGTATATAGGCAAGAGAAATGAAAACAAATATCCACACAAAATGCTGTGCATAAATATTGATAGTGATATTACTCATAATATCCCCCAAAGTGGAAACAACCTAATTGATGAATGGATAAACAAATTGTAGTATATCCATACAATGGAATATTACCTGGCCATGAAAAGGAATGAAGTACTGATACACATTACAACATGGATGAACCTTGGAAATACTATGCAAAGTGAAAGAAGTTAGTCATGAAATACTATATATTTAAGATTCCCTTTATATGATATGTTCAGAATAGACAAATTTTCACAGACATGAAGTAAGTTAGTGATTGTCAAGGATATGGGAGTTGGGAGAAAATGGGAAATGACTGCTTAATGGGTTCAGGTTTTTTTTCTGGGAGATGAAGTATTCTAAGATTTTTGTGGAGATAGTTGCAAGCTCTGTGTTGATCCTAAAGACCATTGAACTGTATAATTTAAATGGATGAATTGTATAGTATATGTGAATTACATCTGAACAAAGCTATTTTTTTTAAAGTCACACTATTATCAGGCTTATTAGCAGCCTTGGATTCTAAAAGTCTGTATAGTTTAGAAATAAACAAAGGCCACCCAGATGAAATAAGTAAAGGCTATTAATTCAAAGTTTTCTATGAAAAGGGAGTCAGCCACCACCATTTGGTTTTGGCAAAAAAAAATTTTATCTCTTGGTTTGGTAAATTCAGAAACTCGAAGGCAGATAGAGGAGTGAGAAAGCTTTATAGTGGAAAAAAGAGAAGGCTTCAGGTTTACTCTAATTAGAGGCTGCTGATATGGGGAAGCTATAGGTAGTTTGTTAACTAGAAACTGGACATCTTATGTGATTTAGTAGGAATGAATATTTGGTTTTCTCCATTTGCTACTAAATCGAAAGTGGGAACAAAAATTAGAGAAGCTTTCAGCTTAATCAAGTTCAACTTTTTTAGGGTTTATTCTTTAATATCCCTGGATCGTTTGCTGGAAATACTAATCTGGTTTCCTACATGTCTGAGTTGTAGATAGTAGGCTGGCTTCCTAGGTTGGTTATTGAAGATGATGGGTTGGATTCCTAGGTGTTTGCTGCAGATTGTTGGTCAGAGTTCTGCTTTTATATATGGTCTAGATACTGTCCATTTGTGTATTCAATCTCTAAATAGAAATGCTTCAAGATTATGAAGGAATGAAAAATATTTTTTAAAAACACCAAAAGAATAAATAAAATCTGAGCACTGAATAAAGACATCATACATTCAAA
The DNA here is from genome assembly GCF_014176215.1 of Rousettus aegyptiacus. Lineage (NCBI taxonomy): Eukaryota > Metazoa > Chordata > Mammalia > Chiroptera > Pteropodidae > Rousettus > Rousettus aegyptiacus. The sequence continues at coordinate 111,199,307 of NW_023416284.1, forward strand.
GATTCATAAATTTTATCTCCTAAGCACCTTTCCTTGGTAAGTTAATTGAAGACATATTCTAAAAAATAAACAAGAAAAGAAAGACAGGACATCCAGAAAGAGGTGACGCAGTCCAGAAAAGCAGAGACCTGCAATTCCAGGAGCATGGTTTGGCAATCTAGAGAGCAGCCATCCAGGTTAGAGTGTAAGAATAGAAGAGGCCAACAGGGAATTCTACGTGGGGAAAAAAGGGGGGAGTTTATAAAAGAGTTAATGTAAAGGACTGTTTCCAGAGAAACTAATAATATGATAAAGGTGCAAGGATTAAAAAAAAAAAAAAGCAATTTAAAAAGCCATTAGACATTCCAGGAAGACAATATTATATTATAGGGTTTGCAGTTTTATGATTTTGAATTATTGTTCATGGCAGAGCCTATAATTACAAAAACATAATAATATAAGCGCCATTGTTTTTCAGTGGACAAAATGTGAAATAATTGGTTGTAGTTACAAAACAGGATGTAAATATTATCATCTTTGAAGTATAAGTGACAGAAATGGAGAGGTAGAAAGTGGGGGAAAATGAAGAAAAAGCAGGTACAGATATCATTATAAGATAGGAAGCCAGGATGTATTGTGAATGGTTATAGAACAATAAACAAATGTATCAGTTTATTACTGAGGGAAATAATGGTATTTATATGCATTCATCCACCAGCATAGGTATACAAATTTAACCTGATTTTTTCCTTAACAATATGTTGCAGATATTTCTCTATGGTAATAAGTAAATAACTTACATGTGACATGAAATTTATTATACTTTACCTTTATTACTTGATTTTTGGGATGTTTCTAATTATTCACTATTATAAACAGTGCTAAAAAAAAGTTCTACTTTGTATATTTTTTTGTGATTTACCTATTATTGTAACAACATCCTTAAAATTCAGTTCTACACCTAGGGATATCTATAGTTGAAAATTTGAATCTGCTCAAAACAGTCTCCAGAAATATTTATTGACTTATACTCTCAAAAACAATGTATATTTCATGTTTTCAGACATCTTTACCAATACCCACTACTATCACATTTTTGACATTTGTCATCTAATTCCATTGCCATTTAAATTAGCATTGTTTGATTACTAGTAAAGTTGTACATATATTTTTTATTGCTTTTTGTATTTCAGCCTTTTCTTACTCTTTGCACACATGGGAATATTTGTCTTATTAATTCATAATTGTGATTTATATATATATATAAGAAATATTGACAACTGATCTAAAACATTTGTACAAGTTTTTTATTATTTTTGGATTTAACTTTGTTCAGGCTGTTAAAAAATTTAATTAAGTTTATTGGAGTGACATTGATTATTAACATTATATACACTTCAAGTGTACAACTTTATAAAATGACATTTGCGTGCTCACCACCCGAAGTCTTGTCTTCTTCTATCACCATGTATTTGATCACCTTTATCCTCTTCATCCTTTCCCCACCTCCTTCTCCTCTGGTAACCACCATTATGTTGTCTGTATCTATGAGTTTGTTTTTTGTTTGCTTGTATGTTTGTTTTGTTTGTTGATTGGTTGCTTTTCGAAATCATACAGTTCTTGTCCTTTTCCCTCTGACTTATTTCACTTAGCATAGTACTCTCAAGATCCATCCATGTTGTAGCAAATGGCAATATTTCGTCTTTTCATGGCCAGGTACTATTGCACTGTATATATGTACCACATCTTTATCCTATCATCCATCAAAGGTTGTTTCCTTCGCTTGGCTATTATGAATAACACTACAATGAACATAGGGGTACATATATCTTTAGAATAAGTTTTATTCTAATTTTTTGGGTAAGTACCCAAAAGAGGAGTTGCTGGGTCATATGGCAGTTCTATTCTTAATTTTTTGAGGGATCTACATACTGTTTTCCATAGTGGCTGCACAAATTTACATTCCTACCAGCAGTGTGCATGGGTTATCTTACTGAAAATGGCTTTTCTAACAGGTGTGAAGTGGCATCCCATCGTGGTTTTGATCTCCATTTCTTTTATAACTAGTGATGTTGAGCATCTTTTCTGTTGGCCATCTGTGTATCTTTCTTAGAAAAGTGTGTATTCAGGTCCTCTGCCCATTCTTTAACCTTTTCCCATTTAGAAAAAAAAGTGCAGCTCACTACTAAAAAAAAAGAATACTATAGAGTGATGTCATTTGTTTCCAAAGACAATTAATATACTAAAGCAATGCAAAAATATTGGGAGCATGGTTAGGATCGTAATCTGCGAGTTTTCTCATGGTAGATACTACAACCTTAAGCACTGCCTGCGAGTATTCTTGAAGGAAATGGGAAATGGGTTAATCAGATTGTTTTGTTGCTGTTGAGTTGTATGAGTTCTTTATATATTTTGGATATTAGCCCCTTATCAGAGGTATCATTTGCAAATAGGTTCTCCCATTTCGTTTGTTGCCTTTCTGTTTTGCTGATAGTTTCTTTTGCTGTGCAGAAGCTGTTTGATATAGTCTGATTCATTTATTTTTGCTTTTACTTCCCTTGCCTTTGGGGTCAAGTTCACAAAGACCCCTCTGAGACCAAGGTCCATATGTTTAGTGCTTATATTTTCTTCTATGTATTTTATTGTTTCAGGTCTTATGTTTAAATCTTTAATCCATTTTTAGCTAATTTTTTTGTGTATGGTGTCAGCAGTTTAGTTTCATTCTTTTGCATGTGGCTTTACAGTTTTTCCAATAGCATTTACTGAAGAGACATTTCTTTCTCCATTGTATGTTTTTGGTTCTTTTGTCTAAAATTAGTTGCCCATATATATGTGGGTTTATTTCCAGGAGCTCAATTCTATTCCACTGTTCAATGTCTGTTTTTTGGCCAATACCGTGCTGTTCTGTGTGGATGTTGAACCATTCTTGCATCTCTGGAATGAACCCCACTTGCTCGTGATAGATAATCCTTTTAATATATTATTGTAGTTGATATCCTGGTATTTTGTTTAGTACTTTTGCATCTGTGTTCATCAGTGATATTGGCCTATAATTTTCTTTTTTTGTGCTGCCCTTGTCTGTTTTTGGTATCTGATGTTGGCCTTGTTAAATTAGTTAGGAACTATTCCCTCCTCTTCAATTTTTTGGAAGAGTTTGAGAAGTATAAATGTTAAATTTTCTTTGTTAGAATTCACCAGTGAAGTTATCTGGTCTTAGGGTTTTTGGGAGTGCGTGAGGGGAGGAGGTTTTGATTACTGTTTCAATTTCCTTACTAATGATGGGTCTATTTAGGTTTTCCAATTCTTCATGGTTCAGTCTAGGAAGATTATATATTTCTAAGAATTTGTCCATTTCTTCTAGGTCATCAAATTTGGTGGTGTATTGCTTTTTGTAGTATTCTTGTATAATCCTTTGTATTTTTGTAGCGTCTGTTATAACTTCTCTTTCATTTCCAACTTTATTTACTTGAGTCTTCCTTGGTGAGTCTAGCCAGGGTTTTCAATTTTCTTTCTTCTTCTTTTTTTTTTTAAAAGAAACAGCTCTTCACGTCGTTTTTAAATATATTCTTTGTTCTCTATTTTATTTGTTTCTGCTTGAATTTTTATTTCTTTTCTTCTATTGACTTTAGATTTTTTTTTTCTAGTCCTTTAAGGTATAATGTTAGATTGTTTATTTGTGATTTTTCTTGTTTCTTGAGGTAGGTTTGTAAATGCTATAACTATCTTCTTAGTACCACTTTTGCTGCATCACAAAAATTTTCTTATGTTGTAGCTCCTCTTCATTTGACTGTTTATCTTTTGATTTCTTTTATTTCTCCTTTAACTTCAGTAGCATGTTGTTTAATCACCACATATTTGTGTTATTTTTTCCAGCTTTGTTCTTATAGTTTCATTTTATACTATTGTGATCAGAAAATATACTCAGTATGTATGACTTCAATCTTCTTAAATTTACTGAGACAGTTTTATGCCCCATTATATGGTCTGTCATATAATGTTCTATGTGCGCTTGAGAAGAAAGTGTATTCTATCACTGGAATGTTTTAAAAATATCGACTAAGTCCATTTAGTCTAATGGGTCCTTAAGGCCGATATTTTGTTATCGACTTTCTGTTTGGATGATCTATCCATTGCTGTCAATGTGGTATTTAGGTCTTCTACTATAATTGTATTTTTGTCAGTTTTTCCTTTAAGGTTTGTTAGAAATTGCTTTATATATTTTGGTACTCCCAAGTTGGGTGCATATATATATTGATAAGTGTTATGTCTTCCTGATGAATTGTCCTCTTTATCATTATAAAATGTTCATCTCTATCTCTGATTACCTTTTTTTTCTTGAAACTCGTTTTGTCTGATGTAAATGGTGCTATAGCTGCTTTTCTCTGGATGTCATTTGCTTGAAGTATTATTTTCCACCCCTTCACTTTGAGCCTATGTTTGTCTTTGGAGCTGAGTCTTCTGTAGGCAACATACAGTTGGGTCTTATTTTTTAATCCATCTCACTACTTTGTGCCTTTTGATTCATGAGTTCAGTCCCTTTACATTTAGGGTAATTATTGATATACGAGGACTCATTATAGCCATTTTGTCTATTGTTTTTTGGTTGCTTTGTATCTCCATTTTTCTTTTCCCTTGTAGTTCTTTCTGGTATTGTAGTCTGGTGGTTTCTAATTTCTTTTTTCTCTATTTACTCTTTTTTTTAATGTTTTATGTCTCAGCTCTAGATTTTTATTTTTTGGTTGCTATTAGGTTTGTATAAAATATTTAATACATTCGAAAGTCCTTTTTCTTCTGAATGCCTCTTATCTGCATTCAGCTGTCCCTGTTCAATCCCTTTCCTTCTCCCTTTTATGATTTTGTTGTCACAAATTATTCCTTTTAATGTTATGCATTCCTCACCAAATTGCTATATTTATAGTTATTTTTAGTGCTCTTTACCCCTTTAACCTCTGTGCTATAATTAAGTGTTTAATAACCTATTCTGAAGATTTGCAGTTCCCTGCTTCTATCTTTCTGTTAATTATTGTCCTCAAATTTGTATACTTTTGTCTTTTTTTTTTTTTTTTTTTGGTGGAAGAGCCATTCCTTGTGACACAGGCATTGCCTATAATTCTGTCATGGCCAGTATCTGTGGTCATGTGTTTTGTGAATGCACCACATTGTCCTTCAAAATGTGCAATTTGTGGTTAATTGTCTTCTGTCTAAAATGTATAGCTGTCATTTGGCAATACAACTTTAGTTTCTTCCTGTATTTTTCCAATTTCCTTCTTTATTTTTATTCCCTGTTTCCTATATCCCATGATTTTTCTTGTGTTAATCCTCATGTTGTTAAAGCTTACTAGCTCTACCACTTTTCAGAGCGCAAGGTCATTAGAATACTTTAACTCCACTTACAGTCTCCTGTCTTTTATTATCTATGACTTACGTTTTATTTCTTTACATATAGCAAACTCAAGGAAACATTGTAATTATTTTGTATGTTCATATTATATAATTAAATATTATATAAATATATCTAATATTTATTTTAGATTTATTTGTGTTACTTTTGATCCCATCGCACAACTCTGTGCTTTTGTCTGGGATAACATTCCTTCTGCCTAAAGAATTTCTTTTAGAATACTTTTAGAGCAAATCTGTTGCCAATGAACTCTCTTAGTCTCTGTTTTTTGGGAAATGTTTTAATTTTGTTGCCAATGAACAGAATTATAGGTTTCAGCATTTTAAAAGATGCAATCCCATTGTCTTCTATTATTTTTATTGAGAGGTAAGCTGTGAGTAATACTGTTGCTTTATTAAAGATAGTACTTTTTATGAGAATTTTAAAATACTTTTTCTTTGCTTCTCTGCATTTTTATTATAATGTCACTAGGTATGGTTTTTGCTGTATATATCTTGACTTGCACTTTCTGAATTTCTAAATCTATGCGTTAATGTCTTTTGTAAGTTTGGAAAATAATCAGCTGCCATTGTCAAATATCTCTCTTTTCTTATTTTAATTTTTCCTCTCCTTTTGGGGGTCCCAATTTATAAGCTTTCTATATTAAAAATTTCTTTGGGCTTTAATTCCAGTTTAATAATTTCCTCTTCTGCTATATCTAATCTGCAATTGGGGCACTTTATTATTGAGTTCCAAATTCAAGTTCTTGCATAGTTTAGTTCTATAATTTTGATTAGGTTTCTAAATATATTTAAATTATTTGATGAAATTCTCTAAATTCTAATCAAATTTATGCCTTAGAACATATTATATATCTTGAACATATTAATCAACAGTATTTTAAAGACTGAAAACTCCAATATTTAGATCATTTTAGAGTCCCTTTAATGGATAAGTGTGAGCTCCAAATTTAATTCCTCAGAATGACGAGAAAGCCAAAATCTTTGCTGTGTTTTGCAGGACTTTCTCCTTAGCTTCATAGCCTGTATTTCATGCAGCTTCAGTTGTTGGAAAATGAATTGAGAGGAAAATTATTGAGTAGTAGATTAATTTCTTTGCACCTCTATCCTCTACAATCTTGGTACTTGAAATCTTGGCTGTCTTGGCATCCACAGATTTTAGTTTTTTGTCTTTATGGTCCCTGAGGCTTCCTTAGGCCCTGCTGGCTTTTATGACTCATAATCCTCAGCCTCTCAATCCAATTACAAAAATTTGCAGTTATCTAGAGGAGAAAAGAAGCTCATGGTTTGTTGTCTAAATTTTCTCTGTTTTTATTTATTTTTTTCTTTTTCCTTTCTTTTTTTTATTTATTTTTTTTATTTTTTAAATGATCTTGAACCCATAAGTCCTGGCTACTTAAAGCAGCTCTCTAATGCTGTAGATATTGTTCCTACTTTACTCATTTTTTCCCCCCATAATTCTTATCAGTGGAGCAGTCTCGATCTATCAAAAATTACTCCAGTAAATCCAAACGTGGAAATTCTCCAGTAGTTTTTGTATAAGAGGGCATAGAGGATAAATATAAATGTTTTAGTACTTTATGGGTATGTGTCTCTGTTTCAACTTGGCATATGATTAATAGTTTGGTTGGATATAGAATTCTAGAATGCAAATAACTTTTCTTCAGAATTTTAAGGGCTTCATTGTTATTTATCTTTTATGGGTTTTGATGAGACATCTGGAATCATCCTGACTTCTGAACTTTTGTACATAACCTGTTTATTCTTCCTAGAGGCTTCTGGAATATTTTTCTTCATTTTAGTGTTCTGAAATTTTATAAGGAACTGCTTTTATGTTGGTCTGTTTTCCCCTATTTTGAATCATATCTTTGCTTTTTACCCCTTTGTTTTTCACTGTTCTCTTTGGAGAATTCTAGTTATTTGGAGCTTAAATTCCAGAATAAACAAAAATAAGATTATTTGTTCAATTTGCCATCTTTACCAGGTATTCTTGCATATTTCTTAAAGTTTCTTTCTATATATTTTGTGCTTTTTTGTGATTATAGATATTTTAATCATAATTTATAGCTGCTTATTTTTAGTATAGAAGAAGCTACTTAGGCCTACGTTGCTTTATTTCTGTTTTTGTCTATTTTTAACTTTGTGTATACTCTTTCTTCACTTGATTTTCTTGAATTTTTTGTGCATAAAGTTCATTAATCCTTCTTATTATTTACATTTGTTATTTTGTGGTTTTTTTGGTGACTTCCATTAATTATAATTTGAGTACTAGGTTAAATTCTAGTAATGTATTCTAGCATTTTTGTTATATTACTGTTAGTGGGAATAATTCAAGGGTTTTGTTATTAAGCATGATTAGTTACATTTTTCCAGAGTTTATTTTCAAGAATAAGTTTTCACTTGTATAAATTCATTTCAATATCAATGGAAATTATCTGGTTTCTTTTAGCCATCATTATGAGGGATTATAAAATATATTTGGTAATATTGAAATATTCTGGAGTTAACTGTTTTTGGTTATAGAGCAAAGACTATATGAAATAGTCTTTGTTTTGTTGATGAATGCTTTAATACCTTTACATGTATAATTTTGGATATTGTTTGTACTGTATTCATTATTTCTCCATAATTATTATCAGTGGGAACATTCTTGGTCTATCAAAAGTTATTTGGTTCTGTTCTACCAAAAGTGATTTGATATAGTGTTTATTTTTGGAGACTTTCTGTACCAGGCTTGGGTATTTGGATAGTATTCTCTTAAAATAATTGGTAAGCTTTCTTTCTTTGTCTTTACTCTTGAAAAGTAGACCTTTATTTCTTGATTAATCAATGTAAGATATTGATTTACCAGGTAAAATGAAATTTTTCATGTTCTATTTGGCTTCATCTCTTTCCTCTTCCCTCCTCTCAACTTCTGACATCCATATTTATATTGCGAAGGATAATATTTATATTTTACTCTATAAATTTTATGGCTTAAATTTAAAAATCAAAAATTAGTAAACAGCTTTTTATGACATTAATATATGTGAATATTATTTACTATATGACTATTGTGCCAATTATTAATAAGTTATACCAATCAAATAAAATACATTAAACCTGTGCTACCTGAATTAAACTCTTCCAATTATCAAGGTCCAATTTTTCTTTTTAGTTTGTTTGTTTTTTCTTTTGTTTTGTTTATAGCACTTTTATTCATAATCACCAAAACTTAAAAATAAGTTTAACATCTCTGAATTGGTGAAAAGATAAACAAACTGTGGTACATTCATACAATGAAATACAACTTAAAAATGTAAAGGAATAAACTCTGATATACACACAAAAATGTATTAATTTCAAAAGCATTATGCCAAGTGAAAAAATCAGTTGCAAAAAGGCTAGATGTTGTTTGATTCCTTTTACGTGATATTCTGGAGAAGGTAAAAACTGTAGGGCCAGAAATTAGATCAGTGATTGCCAGGAATGAAGAATGAGGGAATAGGAATGGAGGAATTTGGGGAATGATGGAAGTACTCTATAGCTTGCGTATGTTTATTACAGGACTGTATAGGCTTCTCAACGCCTCCCCCCACCCTGGCAACTATATATCTAAAAATGGTGAATTTTACTGTGTATAAATTAGACTTCAGTAAACCTCATTTAAAACAAAAATGTTGTTGGAAGAGAAATATCTGTAGAAACAGCACAGTATCTGACTAGTGTTTTGTAGAAAATTGAGAAGAAAAATACCCCTAAATAGAGTTAACTGCATATAGAGAAACAAAAATGTAAATTCTATTTTTTATAAGAAAAAAACAAAGCATTAAAAAGTAACCAAAAATCAGATTTCTGTTTCTTACCCCAAATCTCAAAGTTTTTTCCTAGTTTCTTATATATTTGAATTAATATGTGGCATCCCTTGTTTATAATAATAAATAAAAATCTTTCTTACATGGATGCAATTTTTCTGTCTTCTTAGCAAGTAAAAATTGCATTACAGTTTAATTATTAATTTATAGATAACATTCAAATATTCACAATGCATACACGTTTCCTGTCTCTTCAGAAAGTATTCTTCTAGAATCTAGAAGAATCTAGATCAATTCATTCTTCACTTCCTGCCCTTTGTCACTGCCCATATTCACTATACCCTGTTTCTAATAAAAGTACCTATTCAACTGAGAACAGTATCAATACCTTTATAAAACACAAGAACACAATATTATAGATTATTAGGACTGAAATAAGGCTTCAAATAACCTAGTTTATTTCCTTATTTTGCACATCCCAGTTTGTCAGTTTAAACTATATGCACATCAGTGTATAAGAAATTCAGGAGCATGTGGGGATACTATCTGTGTAATGAACTGTGATAATGACCATGTGACGTATGACCTGGAGAGTCAGAAATAATTGTGTAGATTTTGAAGATTAATGTACATATCAGTGGATGGGGCAGAGCCGGAGTGAAACTAATGTTAACACCCTGATTTTCACTTCCTAGCTCATTTGCCTTGAGATATAGTTATTATTTAAAGAAAACAAGAATTTTTATTTAGGTATTTGCCTGAAATCCTTCTGTCTTTTTTTTAACCTGTTGACTCCTACTCATCTTCAAGTCTGAGCTTAAATTCCTGAGGTCATTCTTCCTGCCCTGGGATAAAATCAAGTTTCTTTCCTGTACTTTATCCTATCATATAGCTTGATTTTAGTTAGTTAGTTAGTTAGTTAATTTGTTTGTTTGTTTTATGCATCTCCCACTCAAATATAATCTCCTGAAGAAAAAGGACAGTATCTGTCTTGGTGACCACTCTTTACCCAGCACCTGATTCTGTGTCTTGTTCAGGATAAGTGTACAACAAATGTTTGATTTTCCATTAGGAGTTTGCTGGTCACGCTGCAGAAATAATTTGTGTTTATTTTTATTTATGTTTATTACCCAGATCTATTACTCTGTGGAATATCCTATATTGGGCTCCTCTGAGAATCCTAATTTGATCAGTGCCCTTGGGAAAACTGGATGGAGGCTCTACCAGAAGCTCCCATCATATCCTTGTCATTGCCAGCAGCTGGACAAATACCTAAATCTCCTTTCTAATATCCCACTCAGACCATCTGCTGTCTTTCTGAAACACTGACTTTAGCGACCACACTGACTTCATCATCACCACCCATCCAGTGGTCCTTTTATATTCTGAATGTCCATCAACTACTCCTTTTCCTTCTTTATTCTAGTTAGATTGCATGACCCATTATTATAATCACTCCTTGAAAATAGCTTCAACCTGCTTGCACCTCTCTTCCTCCATTGTGCTTCCTCCATTGTGCTCATATGATAAAATCTTGCACTGGGAGAGGGCCGAACATGTCTTCATTCCTGCTCCCTTCAGGCAAACGGTGCTTCAGAAAATTCATACATTTTTGAAGTGTTTCACTTTGAATTCAGAAACACAAAAGTTAAATGTATACCCTACGATGCCCAACAACTGTACCAAATGGTCTTTAAATATGAATTACTAGTGAATCAGTAATTTTATTAAGATATATCATTTTCCTGATAAATTTTTAGGAATTCTGCGCATCATGAATTAAATTCTCTGCATGTAATTTCTATTACTTATTGTTTATAGTGCTGTTAAGATTATTTCTGTCTTATTGCACACTTTTATTTTCTTCTGAATATGTTGTCTTTCCAGTGCACCTTTTGTGTTTTCTTTAATTTTCTTGAGAATGTAAAAGAATTGTCTAAAATGTTCTTTTGTTTGTAAAGGTAATTTTAAATGTATTGTGAACAAAAAAAAAGGGTTCTGCAGGAAGTAACCTCACAGGATGATTTGATCATAAATTCCAAACTGTGCAGGTCCTGGTAAATAGTCACACACTAGGCATATAACTTTTTTTTTTTTCATTTCATTTTATATTTATTTTAATAATTTTTTATTTTTCAATTACAGTTGACATACAATATTATATTAGCTTCAGGTGTATAACACAGTGATTAGACATTTATATAACATAATTTATGAAGTGATCACACCAATAAATCTACTACACATCTGGCACCATAAGTAGTTATTACAATATTATTGAGTATGTTTCTTATGCTGTACTTTAAATTCCCATGCTTATTCTGTAACTACCAATTTGTACTTCTTAATCCCTTTCCCTTTTTCATCTATCCCCCTCAAACCTCCTCCCATCTGGCAGCCATCAAATGTTCTTTGTATCTATTTGTTTCTGTTTTGTTTGTTTGTTTTTGTTCTTTAGATTCCACATGTAAGTGAAATCATGACATTTGTCTTTCCCTGTCAGACTTAGTCCTCTTAGCATAATATCCTCTAGGTTCCTCCATGTTGTTGCAGTTGGCAAGATTTCATTTTTTTTTTTATGGTTGAGCAATATTCCATTGTCTTTATGTTCCACCTTTTCTTTACCCATTTATCCATTGACGGACACCCAGGTTGCCTCCATATCTCGGCTGTCATAAATAAGGTTGCAATGAACTTATGGATAACATGTCTCTTTGAAATAGTTTAGGTTTCTTTAGATAAATACGCAGAAGTGGGATTATTGTCTCTTGTTATAGCCTTTGTTTTAAAGTCTGTTTTGTCTGGTATAAGCTTTGCTACCACAGCTTTTGTTTGTTTGTTTTCATTTTCATGAAATATCTTTTTTATCTCTTTAATTGCAGTCTGTGTGTGCCTTTCTATCTGAAGTGAGTCTCTTGCAGGCAACATGTGTAAGGGTCTTGTTTTCTTATCCATTCAGCCACCCTGTCTTTTGATTGGAGCATTAAATCCATTTACATTTAAAATAATTATTGATAGATTTGTAATTATTATTATTCATATTTTTGCTCTTTTTATCCTTGTTCTTAAAGAAGTCCCTCCTTTAGCTTTTTCTTGTTTGGGAAGCTCTTTATCTGCCCTTTGATTCTAAATGAGAGCTGGGTAGAGTAATCTTAGTTGTGGGTCCTCGCTATTCATCACTTTGAATGTTTCATGCCAATCTCTTCTGGCCTGCAAAGTTTCTGTTGAAAATCAGTCTTATAGGAGCTCCCTTGTAGGTAACTGCTTTACTCTTGCTGCTTTTAAGAGTCTCACTTTGTCTGTAACCTTTGGCATTTTAATTATGTTGTGTCTTGATGTCAGCTTCTTTAAGTTCATCTTGTTTGGAACTCTCTGTGCTTCCTGGGCTTGTTTTCCTTCACCAGGTTAGGGAAGTTTTTGTTATTATTTCTTCAAATAGGTTTTCAATTCCTTGCTCTGTCTCTTCTCCTTCTGGTACCACTATGATGCGAATGTTTGTATGCCTGATGTTGTCCCAGAGTCCCCTTAAACATATTTTTGGATTCTTTTTTTCTTGTTGCTGTTCTGATTGAGTTTTTTCTGCTACCTTATTTTCCAAATCTCTGATTTGATTCTCTGCTTCATTGGGTCCACTATTGATTCCTCCTAAGGTATTCTTCATTTCAGTTACTGAATTCTCCATTTCTGACTGGTTCTTTTTTATGTTTTTTTTTTTTTAATCTCCATTTTTGTTTTCTATCTCTTTGTTAAAGTTCTCACTGAGTTCATCTACTCTTCCCCTAAGTTCATTGAGTATCCTTATAACCAGTGTTTTGAACTCTGCATCTGGTAGATTGCTTGTCTCCATTTTCTTTAGTCCTTTTTCTAGAGCTTTGTTCTTTTCTTTTATTTGAGATATGTTTCTTATCTCCCTATTTTGGCTGCCTTCTTGTGTCTGTTTCTATGTATGAGGTAGAGCTGCTATGTATCCCGGTCTTAGTAGAGTAGCCTTATGTAGTAGGTGTCCTATGGAGCCCAGTGGCCCAGTGGCATAGGTCATCTGAGCCAGGTGCTCTAGCTATGTTCCTTATTATGGGTGTGTGTGCCATTCTGTTGTAGCTAAGCCTTGGTTGCTCTTGGCATGTCAGTGGAGGTACTGACCCATGGGTTGATTGGGTGTGAGTAGTGGCCGGTGACTATAGTGAAGGGGCTATTGTGCAGGGGCTAATTCTATGGAGCATGAGTCACTTTAGCAGGGCTCTGGTGCCTTCCCAGTCTACTTTTTGGGTGTGTCATCCTTAGAAGTGGCCCTGGGTAGTGCTCTGGCTAGGTGCACATTTGGCCACAGAGCATGCCAGCCACAGGGCCCCAACCTCTGCCCTGCCCAAAGCCACCTGTCATGAGCCACTAAGCAATCCCCAGATGGCTGCCACCTGTGCAGGGTTTGATGGTACCTCAAGAGGCCAAGCCATATACTGAGGCCAGCTTTCACTAGTGCTGGGCTTGGGCGACTTAGCAAGAAGTATGGGGCATGCTGATGCTAGATGCTGCTAGTTTAGGTTTTGTGAACCTTTGAGAGATTTCAGGAAAGTTTGCAGCACCAGCCAAGATAGGCCATTTATGTGGAAACACAACTGGAAGCAGCTTGGGTGAGCCTGCAGGTTGTCCTGTAGTTTAGTTATAATTTTGATGTGGTCGTGAGGGAAGACCCCTCTTGACCGGAAAGTAAGTGGTTTATTTTCAGTAAGTGTTTTATTTTTGCCTTAAGCAAGCCCTGTCTATTGTCCTTGCATATCTAGTTAACCCATCTTTGAAATAAGCATAACCACCCACAGGAAAGCACACATTCCTGTTAACTATTTTGTAATCCAATCTCTGCCTTGCTGCCTCCCACCCTCATGTAATCTTCCTTACATCCTCTTCTTAATTTCAAATGTGTAAAAGAAACCTTGAAACTGTCATTCTTCAGAGCATTTGAGATCTTGTTTCCTGGCAATTATCATCCATTTTGGCTCAGTTAATTCATAAAAATTATCTACAGGTTTGGATATTTCTTACATTGACAAGATATTCTTCATTTTTTATTTGTTTGATTTTTTTGTTGTTGTTGCTGTTGTTATTTAAAAAATTATTTTCCTTTGATTTTTAAAGATTTAAATAGTCTATGTGGAATTGTTTTCATTTCATTGGGTGAGGGGGATTTACCCCAAGATGAAACATAAGGATTTCCTTTGCATCATTTACCTATCACCTCAGCACTGTTCAGAGTGTTTTATGGAACTAAAGAATGGAGATTTATACTTTCACTTAGACAGGACCACCGCATACGGTTGAATAGCTCATGCACTGCACAAGAATACCCGGCTGGGTATGAGTTAGCTACAACAGAATGGCACACACACCCATAATAAGGAGATGGAAACTATGCTCCGCTCAACAGGTCCTGTGCCCCAGTGTGGAGTGGTGTCTTCCTAGAGGAAGAGACTCCCTTCCATCACAAACATAGTCCACCCACCCAGCTGTGTGTCTACAGAGCAGCCTACCTGCTGGAAAATATTAGTAATCAGAAGAGATCTTCTTCATGCTCCCTGCCTATCAACATCTCCGTGGGTGTACCTGTCTTCTCTCTGAGCCACCCACGCTGAGCTCTTAAAGCTGGCTTTTCCAATATCACCCAGCAATTTCCCCATCTCTTGCATCATAAGTTATTTCCTCACCACCAGAACAATCCCATCAGCATTCAAACATGTTGTAATTTCTTCCATCTAAATAAAAATCTCTTTGTCCCTACATGCTGTTCCATGTACTGCCCCGTATCTCTGCTCCCCCGTCAGAGCATAACTCCTCAGCAGGGCAGAACATTTGTCTCTCCCATGTTAGCTTGGAGAGCTCCCTCATGTTCTTCAGACCTCTGTTCAAATTTACTTTCTCAATGAGGCCCTCCCTAATTACCTTCTTTTAAATTGCTGTCTCCTCCTTGGCATTATCTCTCTTCCCTAAATTGATTTTCTCTATAACACTTAACTATCCGATATATTGTAAATGTTGTTTAGTTTCAACTATCTAAGACTTTGAGCTAGATAAAACTATATATAAGCATTTTCTAGAGCATGCCACCAAACCATTATTTCAGCAAGATTAAAAAGGGTATCTTGTCACAGAGCTAGGTTACTACCAAGGCAATGAAGCTTAAGTGTCAGGATCCCTCCCTGTACAAACCACTGAGAATATTGGGAGCTGCCGACAGTTGTCAAGTGTTCTAGTTACATGAGGAAAAAGGGTTGCCACAGGTAACATTTCTAAGGAAGCATTTCTGGTATATTGGCACAGAAAGCTCAGAAGAAAAATGATATGAATCTCTAAGAACTTTAAAGTGACTTTAAATAAATATATACTATGTCCTTAGCTCTATTTTATTTTGTATTTTTTTTTCCATAAACAGGGTTCCCAAACTATAAAAGTTTCAGGCTTCACAGAACCTAGGTTCAGCACTGTGTGGTTTACTAAACAGAACAAAACAGAATGAAACAGGTTTCCTTCATGTGGAATTTTGGAGGCACTTAACCACACAAATTTGTAATATAAATCTCTTAGAGAAAGTTGGGATATGCAGTTTTTTTTCTAAATGTGCACATTCCTTTTTCCATAAAGCACCTTAAGCAATCAACATTCTGTAGAACATTCTTAGGGAAGCTTTTCTCTGGCCACTGGCCCACTCCTGCTTCCTATCCCATTTCCATCCGAAAGAATGAGCACTTCTTCAACAGCTTTCAGCGAACCACTGGAAATGACTGGAATGCCACTTCATAATGAATTTTATGTTTACAGGAAATATGAAGTAGATTCTTTCTAAGTTTGAGCCTCCTATGTTTATCATGACCCTGGATGACATAAGAAAGCTTAAAACTTTGAATACAGTGTAACTTGCCCATTTTAACCCTTATCTGTCTCTCATCATGAAGGTGATTATAGTTACTTTCCTGAAATGAAGAGTACATGTGTCATTATATTTTTAGATTTAATCTACATTTTCAAATTCTACTGCCCACTGGGAGTTGACAGTAACCTAAAATAGTAACCTGAATGACAGACACCTCAGAGATATTTCAATGCAATTGCCAAATGGAAGCTATTATAACCCTCCAAGAATAATTTTTAAATAGTTTCAAAATGTTTTAAATTGCTAAATATAAAAAAGAACTGTGGTTTTTCATAATAGAATTAAACTAGGTGAGACCCACCCTAAATAGTAGACAATAAATTAAGCTGTTCAGAAATCTGTATTAGAAGAAAAAGTGTTTTATATGGTGAAAGTTAAATTGTACCTTATCCACACTAGGTGGCATTTTAAATAATATTTTCCATAGACAACTCAGTGATGAGTGTGTGTGTGTGTGTGTGTGTGTGCGCGCGCGCGTGCACGCGTGCGTGTGTGTGTTGGCGAGAATCACATCTGTCTTCATATTTGGCTTTCTTCTAATTTTTTTTTCTAAATTTTCATTTTAGTTCTATCACATTTACAACATCTGCATTCACAAGATTACTCACTTCCCTAGCTCAGATTTCATGGCATTTAACAACTATAATTATACTTTTCAAGTGCTGTACCAATCTTCAGTATTACATTCACTGGCAGGGACATTAGCTTTCAAAAATGCTGAAAAGCTCATGGAAGTTTCATTTGTAAAGATGGGAATACTTAATTTTGATGACAGTTATCTTGTTCATAACCATACTAAAAAGATCAATCTTATTAAAAGTGTATTTCAACTGGCAAATCTAAATATAACTTCCTAAATTCTATTATCATATTGTGGAAATGGTCTTAGATATAAATTACCTAGAGTTTAAAGAGGAGAGGTGATAAAAATAAAATTCCCTTACTTTTTGGGTAAATATTGTTAAAGATTCAAAGATAGGGTGAAGATTCGTCCAGATTTTCCCAGTACGGTCCCAGGTTATGCCTATTGTTTTAGCTTAATTATCGCTGTCATCTTCCACTCTCAAAACTTTTTTGGTATGGGTGATAAATTATATAGTTGCCCTGTTTATAGATTATCCACTAAATCTAGAATGATTTGATCTAAGTCATTCAGTTCTTTCTACCACTTTCTTCCAATTCCTGCTATGCTACAAAACTTGGATGGATTTGTAATAATAAATGAGAAAAATATGGTTGTTTAGTAAGAATAATTGAAATTTAAATCATATGACTATTTCAGTTTTTGTGGTTGTTATTGTTGCAAATTTGATTTAATGATAATATCTCAGCACTAATAGAACTAATGTGTGATAAAGACCATTAAGTAGTTTATAATTTCCCTCTTTGCAAAATAACTTCCTTGATTGATGGATAGGATTCTTAGGATAATGTGTCATGGTTTACTTTTCCATTTTATTTATTATATATTTTTAATATATAGAAATATAAAACATAATATTTAAATGGTTCATATTCCCACTAACTGGATTACTCATACGCATTAATATTTAAATATATCCAACCTCTCACCCTTCTACCCCATCACGCACACATAAAATTTTACTTTTATGCATGGTATAATTATCTATTATTGTATAATAAATTACTGTATAACATGTTAGCAGATTAAAACACAAACTTTTACGATTTCTCAGTTTCTGTGGAGCAGGAATTCAGCTGTGGCTTAGTTGGGTGGTTGTGGCTCAGGATCTCTCATGAGGATGCAGTCAAGCTGTAGGCCAGAGCTATAGTCATCTGAAGGCCTGACTATGGCTGTAGGATTTATTTCTAAGATGGTTTACTCACATGGCTATTAGCTGGAGGACTCAGTTCTTTGCTGGTTGCTGGCAGTAGGCCTTTGCGTCTTGCCATGAGGTCCCTTCCTAGGGCTGCTTGACTTAAAGCTATGCGAGTGGAATTCCAGAGAGCAAGTGATCCAAGAGATCCGAGAAGAAAGCTGAAAAATGCCTTTTGTTATCCAGTCTCAGACATTACACACGATTACTAATCATTAGAAGCAGTTCACCAAATCCAGTTCACATTCAAGGAGAGGGAAATTAATCTAGACCTTTTGAAGTGAGGAGTGTCAAAGAATTTGTGGATATGTTTTAAAACCACCACATATGGTAAAAATGTAGGAAGCTAGTGTAAAGTGGAAGCGCACTGGAAACTATAAATCATTGCTGAAAGAAGGATCTAAACAAATGGAGAGATATTCACCAGTTGGAGACTCAGTACTGTTATGATGTTAATTTGCTCCAAATTTATTTATGTATTCTGTGCTATTACAACAAAAACCAAGCAGTCTTTCTTGTAGAAATTGACAAGATGAGTCCTAAATTAATATGGAAGTGCAAAAGGCATGGAACAGTAAGACAGTCCTAAAGAAAACTAGAAAACATACATTAAGACATTTCAAGATTTACTATATAGTTATGATAGTAATTAAGACAAGAGTGTTTGGGGCATGAGGATAGATAAGTAATTTAATGAAACAGAACAAAAAGTTTAGAAAGAGACACTATACTGTCAGTTGACTCTTGGCAGAAGTGCCAAACAATTTAAAGGGCAAAGTCCTAAACTGGAAACAATCAAATGGCTATCAAAAGGAGAATGGATTAACAAATCATGATATATTCATACTGTGGAATCCACTTGGCAATAAAGGCAACAAAATACTGACATATACAAAAGCATGAATAGATCTATAATACATTTTGCTGAGCAAAAGAAGCCAGAAGTAAGTAAATACATATACATATTCCCATTTAAATGAAGTTAAGAACAGGTAAAACTAATCTATGAGAAAAATCAGCATAGTGGTTACCATTGGGAGACAGTATAAATAGGGAAAGAAAATCAGGAAACTTTCTGGGGTGATGAAAATGTTTTATAACATGATCTTCTTGGTGTTTCTGTGAGCATATGCAGAAATAAAAATGCATTGAATCTACAGCCGTGCCACCTTGAGTGTGCCCAATCTCGTCTGATCTTGGAAGCTAAGCAGTGTCAGGCCTAGTTAGTACGTGGATGGGAGACCACCTAGGAAGACTAGGTGCTGTAGACGGAAAAAAAAAATGCATCGAACTTTACATGTAACTGTTACACATTTTTTTTTCCATATGGTATTCATTCTACAACTAAAAAGAAGCAGAATAAAATCTTGCAGTTTCTACTAAGGTACCAAAGTATTATAGAATCTGCATACTAAAAGATGTGCCAGATCAAAGATCAGAATTTACAAAAAAAGTTCAAATTTAGTTTTACAACTTAGACTCCTGAGCAAAATCAAGACAAAATGTGTTCTATCGAGAAGAAACTATACTGTCTTCATTTGATGGATTATAAGATGTGAGAATGTTTACCATAAATCAAATATAGAGCATGCAAGAGAGGCAGCTGGCTTGCCATGTTTTAGTTCCCACCTGGGATAGCAAGAAGACCCCAAAGATGAAAAGGAGCAGGAAGGAACGATAAACATTCATAGTCTTCTCTATAGCATGAAGCTCACCATCTATAGGCCTTATATCTGAGAAAAGAGAATTATTTGTTTTGAATAAAGATTAATGTGTTGCTTAATATCTTGAATTTGGCACCTTCTGAATTTCTGAGTTGACACTGTGGCTTGTGTTTTAAAACCACTCTAAGACTATTATCTAGCAGCAGAAAAGTCACAGAACCAGCCGAGTTTTCATTGCATAGGGGGGGAGGTTTCCTCTACTGCATATAGTTAGTTTGCTGGGAAGAGGAAACTAACAATAAAGTTGTGTTTTTGTTACATCATACGTGTTGTGCCTATTAAACTTCCAGTTATATTCATATTCCTTGGAATTAAGATGCATATTTTGAAGAATGTGGATATACATTTTTCCAGTTTTCAAGAAGGGGATAAAAATACTGATTCTGGAAGCTATACTGCATTGGATCTGCAGTTTTAATTATGTAGTTTCCCTTTTAATCATTGATATGGAAAAAGGTAAGGAAGGAATGCTTATCAACTTTATAGTGGATAAATGGTCAGAGGAATACCTCACATAATGTGGATTTTTAATTCTAGTTAAACAAAATCAAAGACAATGTCAGAGGTGATGATTGAAATTTCTTAAATCGTCTTGATTTCCACTCCAGCTCCTACAGGCATTTCTACCAAATGTTTAATGAATCATGAGTCCAATTCCCATCATCCTCTTTGGTTTTCAAAACCAAACTATGGCACCAAAAATGAACCTTGGTTGCATGACTAGCCTATGAATCATAGCATGTTAATCCAGACCACAGGAGGTTATAATAATAATCAGACTACACCTGGATTATACTGTGCTTTGTATTCCAATGCTTCAGAAGAGTATCACCCACTTGAAAAATATCCCATTGAGCATGATTACAATTATGACATATCTGAAAAGGTTGAGCCAAACTTTGGTATTTAGCACAGAGAAGTCTAAAAAGAAAGCTAGTGCTATCATTTCGAAGTTAACAGGAAATAGATTCTATCTTTTTTACTTTAGAAGCACACAAAAAAGGATGTGTCAGCTTTCTAACAATTAAAGCAACCAACAACAGATTGGTCTTTCCTGTGGGTTTGTTGAGAATTCTGTCACTGAGAATACTTAGTGAGTTAACTGCCACTTTTCAGAAAGTTTATAAATGGAATCGACTTATTGATCGAAATTCATCTGAATTTCTTCATAATACTAAGATAATATTACTCCATGAGTTTATAAATTTTCTTCACAATTCCCAAAAGCAAAGTTATACTTTTATAAAATGGAAAAAATAGGAAGACAATTTTAATAAATTCCAGTAATTTATCTATGTATATATTTTTCTATTACATAATTTTAAGCATATTTCTATATCCCAATGTTTATGTTTTCTCCCTAGATTTTAACTATCATCAATATTTTTTATGCTATTGCTAATTTGAACATATTTTCATTGATGGTATATTTTCATGTAGATATTCTAAAATGTATCAGTTCTTTTCTACCTGAAAATTTAGGTTATTTCCAATTATGTACTAATTATAAATAATACTGTGCTAAGCAACTTTATTTATAAAGGTTGTGTGTGTGTGTGCATATGCACGTGTAGGCATTCTTTCTCCTATTTATTATTTTGCCTTACAATAGATTTCCATAAATAACTATTGAATTAAAGGGATTTAGTTTTGTGAGACTTAAAATATGCTGACAAATTGCTTCATAGATTTTTATAATTTTTACTGCTACAGCAATGTCAGAGAGTGAATTTGTCATGTAATTTGCCTCAGCTTTCATTGTGCATATTTGCATGCTTTTTTAAACTAATGTTTGAGCATTTCTTCATATACCAGTTATCTAGCTAGTTTTTAAATTATATATGTATTAAAGACTTTTGATCATTTATTTGAAGTCTTAGAGCTTCAAAAAATATATAATTATATCCTATAATACAGTGAATACAGTCTGTGGACCTTTAGCAGTTTTACATCCACTATGAAACTATCAAAGATAATTTTTTTTTTTAATTAAAGGCTTTTATTTTGTTTTGTTTTTTTAGTTAAGGGAAGTAGCTTTCATCCAACTCTTAAAGCAGCTTGTGAAAACGAAGGTTAAGAACCGTTAATATAAAAATAGTATTTATATTATCTGTAAATGTTTTCTGAAAATAATTTTCCTGTTTTTGTTTGCTTTTTAATTTCAAGTATGCTTATTTTGTTGGATTTTTTTTTAAATGTAGTCATGTTTTCATTTTTCATGACTTCAAATGCTTCTAAAATAAGAATGCCTTTGTTTCACCAATTTATATTCTTCCAATTTAAAAATTCACTCTTACATGTAAGTTACCTGAAGACATATGGATATTGTATCAATAAATTTTGTCACAAGTTTTCTATTTAATGTCTGTGGAATAATTCATTAAACGGTTTATCTTCTAAAAGTGCTTCGCATATTTAGGATGTACTGGAAGTATCTTCCATATTTTATATTCTACTAAAATATCAGTAACTTTATCACCTGATAATCCTGTTGTATCAGTTGATACTTACCTTATCAATACTACTGTTCCTTTTATTCAACTTTATGTCGAATAACAAGTAGTGCAATTTGATAGCCTCGATTTAAGTAATGATATTTATAAAATTATTATTATGAACCCAAAGAAAATATGATTTATTTCCTTGAAATTTCTTTTCTATAATTTCCATTGAAGGGGTATACTATTAAAGGAAATACAATGCACTCAAGTAACATATAATTACCATTTTTTGAGAATTTTCAATATTATAACTTAGTATGTAATAAATATCCCTGAGAAGGAGTTTATTGGGTCTATATGAAAGCACTGTTCTCAGAATGTGTGCTGTGGGTAGCTGAGTATCATGCAAATATAGTCACATGTTTAGCATCATTGATAATCAATTACAAGGCCTTCATTGGGAACCACAGGGTAGCTCAGAATGGCAAAAACAAGCATTTTGAAACAAACGATAGACAAATAAGTGGCAGTAGTTTTGTACTTCAACTATCAGCCACATTTTCATACCTGTTCAAATATCTTATTCAAAGCACTAAAGTATAACTTTTTCTTCCATCCTAGAGCAGGATCATCATCTCCTCTGTTAGGGTCTGAACTCCTGGAGGCAGGGAAAATGGCTCTTCAGTCTTACTTGGGCCATACCTATGCCACCATTCTGTACATTCAAATGATCGCTTCCTCAGGATTTTGACAGCTAACAGGGATGGAACAAAATTGTAAGGAAAATTGAAGATTTCCTTAATATAACTGAATACTAAGACTCTGAGATTAGCAATGAAACAGGAATCTCCAGGTGAGAATGGACCAATACCCCTGTCTCCAACCATGGAGATTATTTTCTCTTGCTAAATCTTCTACCATTAGCCAGCTGTGTTTTACCAGGAGGATATTCTCTCATTTTTGTCAACTCTGGAAGACTAGGGTTTAATTTATGGAAGGAATCCCTTGGTTTTCCTTTCAGGAGTCCGTTTTATTTTATTTTATTTTTTCCCATTACGGCACTGGATTCACCCTTATTTAGGTTTTTCAATCCTGGCCTCTAGAGTCACTGCCCCCAAATTACAATTTAGTACCTCAACCTAGCTTTACAGAGAAGGAAACCCTGAAACTCAGAGAGATTAAATGACTTGGTTGAGGGTAAAAAATGGGTCATCTTGAATGTGAAATAGAAACCAATTCTTTTGATCATATTTCATGGATTTCTTACCATGTGACTGTGGCATCTGTTTTCGGCTGATTCAATCTTCTTTTCTTCTTCATATTCTCTAGCAGGAGTGTGCCATCGTTCAGTTTTCAGTGACAATGCCATTTCTTTTTACCTGTAATACTGTCTTTTACTTCAATACGTCTTTGGATGTTTCCTATGTTCGGTGTGTTTTGTTTGTATGTTTGTTTTTTGACTACTTGACTCCATTTTGTTTTTACAATGTATTCACAATTTTATGTAAGTATTCTACTCTTAATAGTCTTTCTATTTTTAGAAATTTATTTTCTCTATAATTGTCATCTTTTGCCTTTATTTATCTTTATTATAAAATTTGATTCTTCTTTCAAAATATCTTTTATGTTTACCTGTCTCACCCTTTTCATTAGTGAAGTGCCTAAATCACTACAAACATTATCACTTTCAGTCCATCCTGCATACCACCTGACTAATCTTTTGAAATGCATATTTTATCATTTTACTCTTCTGTTCAAAGTCTACATTTCATAATGATAACTGCTAAAAGGCGAACAGAGATGTAAAGATATTTTCAAACCCAGTTCTGGCAACATTTATGGAAGGAACAGTGATGATAAAAATAAGCAAACAAACAAACAAAACATACATACACAGCTAAGGAGCCTTCGACACAGAAGTTAAAACCTATGCCATGGGATATGGTCCAGGTAGGTGACAGGAGAAATGCCAGGACCAAGATGGAAAATGGAAACAACTCCGCATGGTTCCAAGGATCCTTCCCCAAGACATACATCAGGCATGAGAATATTGGTTACAAAATGCCCAGCAGATCCCATCAGTCTTCCTCAGTGTCCCATAATGTCTCTGGGATGACATACAATGAACTGTCGCATCTCCATCAACACTCCTAACACATGTATTCAGAAAGTAAAATCCTGAAAAAAATGCTTAGGGATGAAGGAAATAAGAGACTTCAGTTCAGAACACAGCATCTCAGCTTGTAAAATTCTCATAAGCGGAGCACTACAGGATGGGCAGGGACAATTGGTAGTGCATTGTGGATTTTGCAGTGTATCTTAGCATATCATATAGCAGGACACTGGGATTAGGAGGGAACCCATCACTTTATAGCATTATTGCACTTGAAGAAAGCTGGTAGGTCACTGGGATTTATACTAATAGCTGAAAGAGAATCCTGTTATATAGCTTTAGATTTGAGAAGGGGTTCAAATAAGCACTCTAAGTGACCACAAATTATCCTGGAATTACAGCTTTGGAAAATACAAAATGAAGAGAGCTCTTTTCCCTGTATGAAAAGGAATAAACAGAATAGAGAAACTCTGGGAAAAGTATTGTAAGACTGCAGAAAGGGAACATCCTCTTGAAGACACAGAGGAAGAGTGAATTTCAGCGAAGAATTTATTCAGAATCCAAAGCAACCTTGATGAAACTGCCATTTTCTATAGGATACAAGAAGAATGTTTTCTATGAAACAGAAAAACACATTGAGAAAGAAGACAATAGGACTAGATGAAAATGTAGAGTGATGAGATAAATGATTTTAAGGAACCTAAAATGCAATAGCAGTGAAGTTATAAAAGACAGAAAAGACACTGAAAAATTAAGTTAAATTAATTATTGATTTGAAGGATGAACTTGACAGGATCTCCCAAAGGAAGAGAATAAGACAAACACAAAATAATTATACCTCAATAAAACTAAAAGCAAAACAAAACAAAACAAAAAATCCACAAAGAAAACTTGTTAAAAATACTTAAGCCATTTGCTTATTTTTTAATTCTTTATTTTTTTCTCCTACAAGAATATGTCTTTGAGGTTAGAAATCTCTTTTATTTTACACACTTAACACTTAGAACAATGACTAGCCTAATGTTAACACTTAAAAGTATTTATTGACTGAAGAGAAAACCTCAGATATATAAGGACCCATATAATGAATTATCTTTGATCTATATTGCACATTTCGTGTTAAGCACATTGAAACTGACAAAAGGAAGACTAAAAATAGTGAAGAATACTGTAAAAAAGGCTTTGCAGCTTGTCCCTTACTTGGTTTGGTTTCTGTGATATAGAAGATATGTGTGCGGTTGGTATCCCATGAGCTCTACTGCTTCCTTTCCCTTCTTCTCTTGCAATTAATCTTCATCACTGTGAGTGACAGTGACATGTGTTACTTCTGGGAGGAGAAATTTAAGAGCCATTGTACTCCCTCCATCTTCTTCTCCCATGTTGTGATCAAGAGGCCACATGTTCCAGATATCAGAGCTAAAGATCTGTACCATCCTTTATAATAATGAGAAATAACCTTAATTGTGTTATAGAACTAAGATTCTGTGGGCTTAGAAAGTTGCAGCAGTTAGCTTTAATAGAAGCAAATTCTAGAATGCAGTTGGTTTATAAGATTTTTAGCTTCCACAAGTTAAAAGTGAAGATTGTGCTTTGGATACTTTTTTTAGGTTCTTTTTCTTTTTTGGTATCAAAAAAGGTACATCTTGAGATTTATCTTTCAATGCAGAGGTCAAATAACATTTTGTATCTTCATTGTTGACCATTTAAAACAATAGTACTGTTCTATTACTGCACTTGTTAACTATGGCTAAGTAGTATTCCACCTGGGAGATTTCTGGGAGAAATATTAACCTTTTCATTCTGCTCTCTTCTTTCTCCAAAATTTGAACTTCATAGAATACCATGATACCCATTTCCATTGCCCAATAACTTTAGTAATGATTTTATGCATCTTAGAAAATAACAAAAATAACACTGAATCAACTGAAACATTTTTTAACTGAAAGATTAATAAACTATCTGATAGATATTTTTGTTACCAAGTTCACTGCATAGCCACATTTATCAGCCTTTGTATGAGCTCTAATATTCTATCTAGTGTGGGGGCCAGCAATGTTTTTCTATAAAGGGCCAAAATGTAAATATTTTCAGCTTTTTGGGCCACATCGTCACTCTTACGACTACAATTCTGCCATTGTAGCATGAAATCAGCTATAGGCAATACCTTAATGAATGAGTGCCCCTGTGTTCCAATACAACTTTATTTATAGAAACAGTGACTATAGTTTGTCAACCCTTGTTGGAGAGGAATGCAAGATATTCCTCTTTGTTACAGTATCTTATTCTTGGCAGTAATTTTCAACCAAGGGTCCCAAATCTCCCAGGAGAAGGATGGTGAGTGAGTATGTAAGTCAGGGTTCTGTAAGAGAAACAGGAACAATAGGATTTTATGTACACATACATGCACACATACATACATACACAGGTGATTCTTGCTGTTTGTACTTATGTTCTATAGTGTCTCTAAGAACAATGAATCGGTGAATAATGAACCATTGATCCATTACTCCTAGGGGAAATTCAGGATAATTCCTACAAGCCTCTAGTCACAACATTTTTGTTAAACAATTCTTATTTTATGCACGCTTCTGTTAAAGACATCTTATTTAATAATATATACCGTTGATTCATTAACATCGAACGGTTGACAGCACTATAACGCATAACTGAATTAAGCTTACCTAACACACGTATTTTCTCTTAAGGCACATCACAGCCTTCTCATGATTAGGAACACTAGAGAACACTTCCGTACTCCACTTGAGCCATTTTAAACAGTGAAATCACCAACCACATGGCCCAAAATGCAAAATTATATATATATCCATCTCTCTCTCTCTCTCTCTCTCTCTCTCTCTCTCTCTCTCTATATATATATATATATATATATATATATATATATATATATATATATAGGCAGGATCAAGTTTAGACTATTTGAAGAATATATATATATATATATATATATATATATATATAGGCACCAAGTAAGCTGTGAAAAAAATGCTTTTTTATAGTTTGAGAACTAAAATGAGAAGACAAAACATTGCCTTGTTTGATCTCAACTGGTAACATTTGCATCTGGTGACTTAAATTTTCTACTATTCTTTGTGTATCCAAGAAGGACCATGAAATTGTCATGAGTGTAGGTTTCAAGGTTACGAATAAATTTTAACAAATTCACCAATATGAAATTTGTGAACAATGAGGACCTTCTACACACATGCACTCACAGAAATACACACACACACACACACACACACACACAATTTATTTCAAGGAATCAATGTACCTGATTGTGAGATCTGGCAAGTCTCAAATTTGTGCAGCAGGCTGGGATCTAGGACAAAGCTGCTATTTCAGTCAAGGCAGAATTTCTTCTTCCTCAGGTTTAAAGATAAAAGTGTAATTAAGCTCTTTTCTTTCCTCTGAGCTTCTCCCTAGATCCCCTCTATAAGGTCAGTGACTCTTAAAATTTTGAGGTATCCTTTTGTAAGTTATCTAGCTTTCCCTTTTCACTAAACACTGCCTGTCAGCTGGGAGCCTCTCTCAGCTCCTTAAGGCTCTTGCCTACATTTCTCATCACATTGCCCTTTCATTTTCAAACCAGCAATAGTGTACTGAGTCCTTTTCGTGCTTTAAATCTCTCAGACTCCTTCTGTTGCATTTCTTCTGCCTTTAGAAAGTTCTCTGCTTTTAATGGCTCATAGGATTACCTTAGGGCCATATAGATCATGTAGGATAATCTATTTTAAGGTCTTTATCCTTAATTAAATTTTGTGAAGTCTCTTTTACCATGTAACAAAACATGCTCACAGGTTCCAGATTAGTATACAGACATGCTTGGGGGCCATTATGTAGCCTACCACACATATCAAAGAAGGCAGTCATATTTCCCTATACATCCCATCCCTAAATCTTCATGCTTATCAGATCTAGGTTTGTAGTCTAACGGAAGAAGATGCATCATATTTAGAGTGGTCTCTTTGTCTTTTAGACCCTATTTTAAATAGATTATTTCATTTTCTTGCATAAAATACTATAATAGCTTACTGTTATACTCAATAAAATTTAAACTCTTCCCCCTGGCTCATGAAGTGGACCTTATTTACCCCTCTCTAATTTCAAGCCACTATGCTCTTGCTATTACCATGTATGTCTAACAACACTGTTCACCCTTTGGTTCTTCAAATACTCTAAACTTTATCCGGCTTTAAGGCCTTGGGACTTGTCCTTCCTCTGCATCAGATATTCTTGCTACTGTCTTGTTGTTCCTGATACTCTCTTGTTGTTTAGTCTCATATCAAATATCTTATCAAAGAGACCTTGATAAGGCATCTGACCATCCTATAAGTTGTCCTGTTTATAGCTCTCCTTGGTAATTATTGATTTGTGTGTTTTCATGGTGCCTATCCTTATATCCCTTCATATGTGGATGATAGAAAATGATTTAAAGATTATAATCCAGAATCATAGCGGTTCTCACCAGTAAATGAAAATACAAAAGTGAATCTTGTGTCACCAAATGGCTTTAGAAAGGACTAGGTTTTTGAATAATTTTTTTTTTTTTTTTTTTTTGTGTGATGTTGGAGAGTTGTCCTCACTGAGCTACAAGAGTGAGAATATCACTCAGTGCCATCAGTTGTGTTGTTCAAGTTCTAATGCTGGTTGGTGATGAGAAAGTTGTTTCATCTCTTTCTCAACTTATTTCTTCTCACATAAAAAACAAAAACAAAAACAAAAACAAACCAGGACCCGAATGATTTAATCTCGGTTTATCTTCTACTTGGAAGATAAATGATTTTGAGTTCTGGAGTCATTTCGATATTAAGAAATCCTATAAAATTTCTTGGATTATATGAGCCAGTAGTTTTCAAGTGTGGCCAGCAGGTCTCTGGAGGTCTTTCAGAGAGTCTGTGAGGTCAAAAGCACTTTAAAAAAATATTAATATATAGTTGTCTTTTTCACTACATTGACATTTACACTGATAGTGTAAAATCAAAAACTTATCAGCACCTTAGCACTAATCAAGGCAATGGCACTAAAATCTACAAATAGTTATTGCACTCTTCAGGACATTAAAAAATACATTCACATTAAAAAGAATCTTTTTCATCTAAGAATGCTCTTAGTGAAGCAGTAAAAATTCTTAAATGTGTTAAATCATTGACCTTGAGTATACATCTTCTTAATATTCACCATGACAAAATGGGAAACAGATGTAAAACACTTCTGCTGCATACCAAAGAACCAAAGTATGGTGGTGGTTGTTTAAAGGAAAAAACTTGTGTGATTGAGTTGCAAGCTGAACCAGCCACTGTTTGGTAGAACACTATTTTCTGCATGAAAGAATGACAGACAAACTGTGGTTATTCATTTTAAATAATAAACTGTATTTGGCAAACATTATCTCAAATTTGAACACGGTGAAACTGTCAATTCAGAGAACACCTCTGGCGGTATTTGTTGCTAAAGATAAAATGAGTTTTCAAGTGAAAATTAGAATTTTGTAAAACTTGTATCAACTTCTCAAATCCTTAAAGACTTTTTGATGAGATTAATAGTGATATTAATATAGGTATGGTTTTTAAAAACTGAATAATGAATGAAATGTGTCGACACTTAAAAGAACTCAGTGATAACTCAGTGAACTAATATTTTCTAAATGAAAATTGAATGATGTTACTGCACATGGACAAAAGAATTATGTAAAGGACCATATTGGACCAATGGACTTAATATAACAACATAAAAATTCATCGGTATGTTTTCTGATACCACATGTAACTACTTTAGGAAACCATTCTTGGCTTAATTTGTGTATGGTCTCAAAGAAAAATATTCAAACTTATCTCAAAGGACTTATAAATTTTCCTTTCAACTACATAACTGTATGAGAATGGATTTTCTTCATATACTTCAACCAAAGTAACATTCTAACAAATTGATTATAGACACAGATATGAAGATAACAACTGTCTTCTATTTAGTTAGATATTAAAGATATTTTTTAAAATGAAACACATTTCCATTTTTCTCACTATATTACTTATATATTGGAAAATATAAACTTCATAAAATGTGTTATGTTTGTATGTGATGAGTTTATTATTTAAAATGAATTAGTTAATATTTTAAATTTTCTGAGTTTCAATCTCTAATATTGTAAACATTAGTAGATATAATTATATAAACAAAAGTTTTTTGGATCCTCATTAATTTTTAGGAGTGTAAAGGGTAGGAATTTTTAGGTTGAGCAGAATCAAATAATGTTTTGCCCAGTAGGAATGACTGACTATTAAGAATTTTTAAAAATCGTGGTAAAATACTTATAAAATAAAATTTGCTATCTTAATCATTCTTAAGTGTGCAGTTTAGTGATAATAACTGCATTCACATTGTTGTACAACCATCACACCATTTACTTACAGAACTCTTTCATCTTGCTAAGTGAAACTCTGTACCTATATTCAACAGTAATTCTGTATTTCTTTCTCTCCCCAGTCTCTGGCAATCATTACTTTTATTAATCAGGATTCCCCAGAGAAATAGGACCAATAGAAAAAGATTTATTATAAGGAATTGATTCATATAATTATGGAAGCTAACAAGTCTGAGATCTACAGTCAGCAAGCTGCAGACTCAGTGGAGCCAATGGTATAGTTCTAGTGTGATTCTGAAGGACCGGGAAGCAGGAGAGCCAGTGGTATAAGTTCCAGTCAAGTCTGAGTCCAAAGCAGGAGAAAACTGATGTTCCAGCTTGACAAGTGAGGCAGAGAATGAATTCTCCCTTTACTCAACTTTTTCATTCTATTCAAGCCTTCAATGGATTGGATGAAGTCCACTTACATTAAAGAGGGGAATCTGCTTCACTCAGTCTAGGGATTCAAATGTTAATCTCATTCAGAAACACTCTTACAGACACCTCCAGGGTAATGTTCAACCAAATACTGGGCACCTTGCAGCCCAGTCAAGTTGACACATAAAATTAACCATCACAACATTCTACTTTTTGTTTCTATGAATTCAACTATTCTAGATTCCTCATATAAGTGGAATCATACAGTATTTATCCATTTGTAACTGGCATACTTTTCTTAGCATAATGTCCTCAGTGTTCATTCATGTTGTAGCATGTGTCAGAATTTTATTTCTTTTTATGGCTGAATGATGTTCCACTGTATGTATACCACTTTTATTTATCCATTCATCTATTGATAGACACTTGAGTTGCTTCTGCATTTTGGTTATTGTGAATAGTGCTATTACGAACATAGATGTACAAATATCTGTTTGAGATCCTGTTTTCATTTCTTTTGTGTATATACTCAGAAGTGAAATTTCAGGATCATATGGTAATTCAATTTATAATTTTTTGAGGAACTATCATACCGTTTTCAGTAATGGCTATACCATTTTACATCCCCAGCAATATTGCATAAAGATTCCAATTTCTCCACATCCTTGCCAGTGCTTGCTATTGTCTGGGATTTTTCTTTTCTTCATAGTAGCCATCCTAATAGATGTGACGTAGTATCTCGTTGTTGTTTTGATTTGCATTTCCTTAATAAATAGCGATGTCATGTACCTTTTCATGTATTTATTGGCCTTTTATGTATCTTCTTTGGAGGAATTTCTATTCAAGCCCTTTGCTTATTTTTAAACTGCTTTGTTTGCTCTTTGGTTATGGAGCAATAGGACTTCTTTATGTATTATGGATATTAATTCCTTATCAGATATGTGATTTGCAAATATTTTCTCTCATTCTGAGTGTTGCATTCTTATTGTTGATTTTGTCCTTTGATCCTTTGATACTCAGAAGTTTAAAATTTTGATGTAGTCCAATATGTCTTTTTTTGCTTTTGGTTGCTATGCTTTTGTTATTTAAGAGATCATTGACAATTCCAATATCTTGATGATTACCCTTATATTTTCTTTAAGAATCTTCTTGTTTTAGCTCTTATGTTTAGGTCTTTGATACATTTTGGATTATTTATTGCTTGTGGTGAAAGATAAGGTTCCAATTTTATTCTTTGTATGTGGATATCCAATTTTCCCAACACCATTTGTTGAAAAGACTGTTCTTTCCTCCTTGACTGGTCTTGGCACATCAAAAATCATTTGACCATATATACAAGGGTTTATTTTTAGGATCTCGATTCTATTCCATTGATCTATATGTCAGTTTTTTATGCCACTACCACATTGTTTTGATTAGCTACTTAATAAGTTTCATAATCAGGAAATGGGAGACCACCAACTTTGCTCCTCTTTTTCAAATCATTTTGGCTGTTCAGGGTTCCTTGAGATTCCATGAGTTTTGTGATAGACTTTTCTATTTATGCAAAATAAAAATGCCATTGAGATTTTGACAGGTATTGCATTGAATCAGTAGGTATCTTTGGGCAATATTGACATCTTAATCCTATTAAATTTTCCAGTCCATGAACATGAGATGTCTTTCCATTTATTTATGTGTTCTTTAATTTATTTAAGCAACATTTTGTGGTTTTCAGTGTATAAGTATTTGTCTCCTTGGTTTATTCCTTAGTGTGTACACACACACACACACACACACACTTTAGTAGGTGTGACTATTGTTTGTAGGCAACATTCACTGAACATGGGCACTTTTCTGGTGATTAAAATAGAACGTCACTTGGATTGTATCCTCAATTTCTGTTAAAGATGGATATAATGCATTGTAATATATACCATAAAGGTGATTTTCACTGGGTACCATTGGAGAATATAAGACTCGTTTTTATCCCAACTTGAGATATCAGGCATGTTGGTAGTTACATCTCAATGGAATCTTGAAGGAAAAGTAGGCTTAAGAAGGAATAAAGGAAAGAGGACTAGGAAGAAAGTTAAAAGTAGAGGAAATATCCCCTGAACAGGAAATTGGAGGTATGAAACAGAGTGATGTGTACAAAGAATTGGAAACAGCTTAATATTTTATGATCATATAGTGCACTGCAAGGAAGCATTGAGAGGAGGCTGGAAAAGCAAACAGAATCAAATCTCTCTAGTTTTAGCTCAAACTGTTACTCTTCTTCAGCTGTTACCAAGTCTAAGAAGCCCTCCCTGACACCTTTTCCTCTCTCCAAGTTGGATTAGATCCCCACTGCTGTGCTCCATTAATAGTTTGGATAAAGGCCTCTTACTTAATACACTTAACATTAGTTATTAAACTTCTCTGAATTAGATACATTTTTGAACAGATGAATTCTATAGTAACACTAATGCTTAAGGAAGATAATTTTTGTTGCTCTTTATCTGACAGTAGGATCTGATTTAGATTGGTGATAGGGAGAAGAAACAATGTGACTAGGGCTTGGATCATCACAGCACTGGAAGTAGATGAAAACAGCCTACAGTGTGCTTCATTTCACCCACTGTGAAAATAAGTGCTACCAGTGAAGCATGGCAGTAGGGTGGGACACTGAATGATGACAAATGCAAGCTGAACTCTGAGGAAGGGCCAATGTCCACAGATTTTGAGTTGCATATGAGAAACACCCGTTTATCTCTTATGTGAAAGACAATCAGAAGCGATGCAGGAATATAAAATAAAAATAGCTGTGTAAAATTTTAAGAGAGATTTGAGAAGAATTTGAAGAGCCTAAAAACAAAAGTAAAAACTCTTGCTTAACTCAAGGCAGTACATGTTTCTCAGACATGAAGCCAAATTAACCATCTGTCTTTTTGACCTACTGTTGGAAGTCCCCATGCTCTGCTGCTGAGGTCGAGTGCTCCTTTCTTGTTTGTCCACCTTCACCTACTGCATGGTGTGAAGATTTTTATTTTTGTCTTTGTTGTAAAAAGGCAAGATCATTTTAGAAAATGAGTTTTCTCAAGAATTTCCGAGTACAGTATTAATCTTTAGTAGTGCAAAATAAAGTCAGCACTATTTCACATTTTTTTGAAGAAAGAAAAATGTGCAAAATTATTCAAGGTGACAGCAACCACCTTCAACTTTTCATATGCCAGCAATGCAAATTTTTTATGGAGTGACCTTGAATCAGTGAAACAGTGAAAAGAATCAGATGTAATATATTAGGTCTGCTGTAAGACTGCTAGAAAAAAAGGAGAAGTACAAATAATTTTTATAATGTAAAATTCTTATAATCCACTGTTTTAAAAATCAGATAGTACATGAAAGCATGTTGTTATCTCTTCTAGCAAGCTTCCCACAATGAGATAAAAACCGTCCCAGTTTCAGCTAGGAATTCTAAAGTAATCTTAATTACTGTGTGGAACATAGCAGAAGTAAAGTAATATATAAATAAATATACATGGATATATTTATTTTTGTGCTTTATAATCATCAATTACTTTTCTGCACAATCTTTGGAAAACCATTCCATTTATTACTTAGAGACCTAAGTTTAAGAGAGAAGCAATATATTAGGACTAAATTAGTGACCTGGCAGGATTTAAGTTTTGAAATTTTAACTTGCATTCCTTCGCTTTAGTTTTTAAATAGAACATAACCTTTGGGTTAAAGCAATTAAAATTTATTTAATTTTTCTGTAGTAGAACATGTCAAAAACTTAAATCCTCAGCCCATGGCCTGAGAACCATAAAAGAAGCAACTGAAAAACAGCCAAAATTGATAATACTACTGAAAACTGGATACTTCACTATTGGGGGAATCTTTCAAATTTTGACATGCTATTGCTACACAGAGTGAGGAGATAGTATGACAACAAACAGGAGCTACCTTTCTTCTAACACACACACGCACACAAATACACACACACACCCCATTTGGGCTCTTTCATATAGGACAAAAGGGCCTAATGATCTTCTATTTCTCAAGTGCACTTGTAGCACTGTACAATCATTGATGCTTGCCATCATAGCTTGAGTCATCTGGAAAAGATTAAATAATGTTTGGTAGTAAATACATTTTTAAGAAAATACAATATAAAAATATTTTAACACTGTCCTAAAGGGGCCAGACTCTTGGCTCTTTAAAATACTTTCCTGTGCAGACTTGTTTCTTGATGACTCTGAATAATTATGATTTTATAGTAGTTTGAGTTAAGGCAGGGTTTGCTATGACACAGTGCATTCTTCTTTTGTTACAGGTGTACTAGAAAATAAAAATATTTTAGTTTCTCATAAATCATATTTTTATTGGGCATAATAGCTAAGCAGGACCTCCTAGTTTGTAGACAAAAGTCAGTTCATAAATTGACTTTTATGTCAATATGTAATTCATAAGAATTACTAGAATGAGACTTGCCATATGGCACACAGTCAGTAGCAGAAATAAAACTCTAACCTTAGCTCCTTATTACCAGTTCAACATTATTTTGTCATGTCTCATTATTTTACCGTGTTTAATAAAGCAAATAATTATTCTATCTACATTTGTTTATATAGTACTGTTGTAAAAAGCATGTCTTGAAAAGCTAAGTTGAATGAAATAAGGAACTTATGCAAGGCAAATTACCGTTCCCTCTAGGAGTTTGAAATAAAGTAAGAAAGTAAGACTAAAATAAAGGAAGGAAGAAGGAAAAACTAGTTTATCAAGTACCTCGTATATCAGGCCTTAAGCTCAATTAATTAAAAATTTTGATTCTCAAGAATTCCTGTGTTACAGGTGAAAGACATGAAATTCATTCTATATTTAAACAACTGATGACCAGCAAAACCAGAACTCTGAGGCCTTTCTGGCTTTAAAATTCCCGTGGTTTTTCACTACACATCCAGCGACACACACAACCACTTAACCACCTGAGGAAGATGAATAATGCAAAACTAGGATCTTGAGAATAGCCAAGGGAAGAGGTTAATTGGGTTGGGGAGATGAGAAAAAGTATACATTAGAAAGAAGTTTTTATAGATTTCACAAAAGGAGAATCTCGGTAAGAGGAGGAAGAGGTAAAAGTTTATCTAGTTTTCGGTCACCAGTTACCATAAATGTTTACAGTTCTTGTATGGAACATTAATATCTTCAGTTTTAATAAGATGGCCAGAATTACAGAAAACATTTTTGTTTTAATAGAGTGTATATTCACCAGTCATACATGCAGGGATTCTTCAAAATTTTGTAAATACAAAAGTTTCCCTGAAAAAAATAGTACATTTGGAATTTTTCTAAAATAGTGGAAATTGAATCACTGATACAAATATAACTACAGATGAACATATTTCTCTGCATATTGATGTTCAATCAGTAATGTTAATATTAATAGTAGTAGCTGATATTTACTGACAACTTTTTTTGCCAGCTTTGACCTGAGCGATTTAATCCTCAGAATAACGATTTGAAATATTGTTATCCCCACTTTACAGACAAGTAAACTGCAGTGTGGAATATTTAAGTAATCTAACTAAGGTAGCACAATGTATGTTGCATTTCTTCATTTTCTCTTCAGATTCCTCTGTATCCTTATGCATTCCATTCTGTGAGTCTTGAGACTAGACTGGCTCCATGAGCATGCGAATGATGCAACACACAGGGTCTCATGCTCAGAAGGGCCCTACATCTGGTTTAATGGTTTGCCGTCACTGCTTTGAAATTCTTAGTAATTTTTCAAAAAGGGGCCCTGCATTTTCATTTTTCACTGCACCCTGTAAATTATGTAGCTAGTCTTGTCTGAACAGCTAACCCATTTGACCCATTTATTAGCATCAATGAACGTCTCCCTGGTTTCACGTTGATTTAGCCAAAGGGAGGCACCAGCAAGAAATAAAAGAGTGGGAAGAAAGTGAGGCTGGAGTAGTAATTACTCCACAAAACCACAGCTCATGTGGTTTCTAAACAGTTCCTTTATTAAGCTCTCCTCAAATTATCCAGTTTGAATATACATCTGTTTCTTGCAGGGACCATGACTGATATATACAGTTACTTAAAAAAAGAAAAATATCTGTGCATAGTAATTAGAAAAAGTGAATAGCTCGGGGTTGGAAAACTCATGGTTTGATAGAAAGACAAACTGGACTCTACCTGCTTCCATTCTATCCCATACATCTTCTAATCAGAGATACAGTAGAAATCACCTCAAGACAGCAGGAGCCAGCCGATGGAAAACTAGGAGCACTGGAGGGACCAGAGGCAACAGGCTCCAGGACCTCACTGCCAACTTTCTCTCCCCATAGCTTAAATAAGCTTACATGCCTACAAGCTCTATGCTTGCATGCCTGTTTCATCGCATCTTTAATTTTACTGGGTTTGGTAATTTGCCCCAACCCTATCTCTGATCCTTAAAGGAAAAAGGGCCCAGAATTGGTTTGTAGTGATGAGCGATCCTGGGAGGGATGGGGGAACAAGAGGTTGGTAAAATATATGTAACTATATTCTACATATAAATTTAAATTTCTAAAGCTATTAATTTAGTTTCTGATAAATACCTACATTATTACTTTCTTAGACAAGCTCTAGAAGTTTAGAATAAATATCTTAATTCCGCAAATCCTCTGACATTAAGAATAAATATGCGAAAGTTTTTGTCGAGGAAAATAAGTAAAATATTAGCATTTACTCTACATTTCACTTTCAATGAGCATGTTTAATGGCTTTTTTTCCTTAATATTAAGATGTTAAAATCATGGTTATTTTCTTCCTTTACAAGGGTTTTCTCTGATGTTCAATTTTATTATGTTTCAATTTCTTATTATAGAATTTTCCTTTTTAGGCAGAGAAGCTGAAGTCCTAGAAATACTTCCATTGGATATTAATAGCATCTATGAATAGAGATTCAAATTTTGGAAATGGGATTTTGTACCTTTACTCTCAGAGTGGTACTAATACATTATTAGCTCATTAGTGTTGACTTAAAGTATATATGAGAGTTGGAGTTTTCAATTAGGACTTGATATATCATTGTACAAGAGTAACTGAAGATTTTTACTCCAAAGGAAAATTAGAAATCATCACATATAGAGTCTCCAATCACTAAACTTTTATCTCATTTCATAAAGACAAAACACTGTCTTGATTTACATCTCTATCAAAAGGAGGCAATATGCTTACTATAAATATAATAACGAAGGAATTTATTTCTCTTTTCTATCGATGCTCACTCCCTTCATGAATTCACTGAGGCTTGTGGTTTTAAATACCACTTATAGGCTGATAACTCGAAAATTTCTATCTCCAGCCTAGATCTCCTGACTTGTGTATACAGCCCAATTTTACTTCTCCTCTTGGATGTTAAATTTCACCCCCCAAACTGGGCTCCTGATTTATGCTGCAGAACTGGTCCGCATGCATCCATTTCGTTTAATGGTACTCATCTTTCCTATTGATTAGACCAAACCCTGGAGTCATCCTCTATATGTTTTCTTCCATGTTCTATATTCACTCCATCAAGAAATTCTATTGACATTACTTCAAAATCTATGTACTTTTTAACACCTCCACTACTACCCTCTGATTTAAGCTACCATCACCTGTCTTCTGGACTACTGCAATAGCCTCTTACCCATTTTTATATCTGTTCTCTCTGTATTGCCTTTGCTTTTCCTCCATTGATTCTCAGCACAACAGCAAAAGTAATCATTAGAAATGTAAGTCAGATTATGTCACTTTTCTGCCTGAAGCCCTGAAATGACTTTCTACTTCTTTAAGAATAAAAGCCAAAGTATACGAGGCTTTATGCTATCTGACTCTCCCTACTTCTTCTCTGACCTTGTTTCCTACTACCCTCCCCTTACTGTCTCTGACCCAAGCACACTGCTACTTCCCCTCTGCTCCCAATCCTTTTTTATCCTGCTCTATTTTTCCTTGTTCAACAGAACCTACCATCTTTTAACACATGATGTCATTTACTTATTATGTTTATTATTTTTGTATTTCACTATTAGATCTTCCTCTGTTTTGTTTACTGATCTATCCCCCTGTGCCTAAAATAGTGTCTGGGTCTTAGTAGCCAATCAATATCTCTTAAAAGACTGAAAGGTTTGTTTATGTTTCCTCCCACTCCCTTGGTAAACTGCTTGTTTGAAGGGCTATGTAGGGAGGTACTTTTATGCCCAAACTATTTGCATGAAAAGATTTCAGATTGGTACCAAGTCTTTTCTCAGTACAGAAAGATTTTGAGAATTATTTTAAACCAGAGTTAATATTTCCTAGTAGAAACCTAAAAGTGATAATTTCCCATTCTGACTATGGGGAATGTTTATGTAGAGGAACTGAAAGGAGTTTTAAAGTTAGTTAGACTGGTGTTCCACATACCTCTGATACTTATGAGTGGAATGGCCTTGCACAGACTTTGGCCTCTCTGAGCCTTTGTGTTGTCCTCTGTGATATGATTATGATAACGTTAGCTGCTTCCTAGACTTAGTTTAAAGTCAGTGAGTTACTACATGTAAAATACCTAGCCCAAGCATGCCATGGAGTCAAACAGGATTCCCATCCAGTGCATTTAATTCAGAATGTGACTGAATGGGGTTCTTTTCTACAAGGACAAAGATAAACTTGATCTTTACCCTGCTGCTATTTGAGACATTTTCAAACACATTCTCTTCTCATGAGTAGCTAAAAAAAAAAAAGAGAGAGAGAGAGAGAGAGAGATAAAAGCTGTTTCAAAATGGGGAGATTCATCACTCCAAAAGTGAAATTACTGTTTCAGTGAGTGAATAGAGCTGAAGGAGTGTGGAGATTTGCAGGTATTAGATATATCATTGGATCAGAGATGTAGTGGTAAACTGAGAATATCAGGGTCATTGCTAAGTTCTTAGTGAATTAAATATGAGGATAGGCTTGTCCTTAAAGGAAATGTTATTTATGGAATGAATTCTCAAGGTGCAAGATGAATTAAAATGACAACAACAGTGACGATCCTTTTCAGAAACTCAAAAGGGTTTTTGAATCTTGTGTAACTAATGTTTATTGATAATTTGGAAATTTAGTATTATTCTCTTAGGGATTAAGTCAAGTCAGTTTACATGTACTATGCATTTGGTTTATACAACATTTTTCAATTGGTAAGATCATTTCTGTTCAGCTTCCCTGCATAATACATAGAAATAATCTTATTTTTCCATTTTAGAGACAAAAAAATTTACAAGAATTCATCTGTTCAACTTCCCTGCATAGTATGTAGAAATAATCATCTTTTTCCATTTTAGAGATAAAAAAAAATTACAAGAAAGGTTAAATGACTAATCTGGGGTCAATCACTCAATCAGTAACAAGACCGGAATTAAAACACAGCTATTTTGATTTTCTTACCAGATTTGTATGTAGTGTGATAATCTCACCAAATGCTGTTAAAATTTTATTTATTTTAAAAAAATTCTTACATAGGGTAGATTAAGTAAGTGCAAGTGACATAATAGCATCTTTCAGCTATGGTAAAATGAATATAAATGTTCCTAATGTATACCTAAACAACTAGGGGCAGCAGAAGCAAAAGCAACCACCTCTCCTCTCTACTGACCTCTTTAGGGGAAATTTTCCCTTATTTCAGAATCTTAGAAGAAATATTCATGCTGTTAACTGTGGGGGAAATACAAATGACAATTGAACTCATCTGGGAAAACATACAGGTCTGTAAAACTCTGTACTTCTCTGGACTTACTCACTTGGGTGATTTCATCTGAAGGTCAGCAAAGAGTTCAAAGAAAGATACAGTTGACAGGATAAAGTGATAAGACTGTCCTTTAGTCCTATAACTGTGCAACTGTTATTTTACTGAGGCTTGGTGCTGGGTGCCAACATCAAGGTAGAATGCATGGAATTTTCTTCACGAAGGTTTGATTGCAGCAAAAGCACTGTAATCAATATGTACTCACCACTATTTTCTACAATATGAATAATTGATTGCTAAAACAGTGGATCAAATAACTGTCCAATTTATCGCTGTAGGAGGCTCTCCTTCAACTTACCATATAAATTATTGCCCTATATCCTTTCATTAAATCTAGTTTTGTATTTTAGCATTATAGAAAATTCTATGCTTGAATTCCCTATAAAGTCATATTAGGCTGCCTATTAACTGCAGGGGCTTTGAGTTTGATGTTTGAGTACTTTAATTGTCACTGTAATTGATTTTACCTTTGACTTGACATGGTGATTTCTTTGTAATTTGTTGATGATTAATGACCATCCTCTGCTTATCGCTGCTCAGCTGGCCAGAAATGAAGCAATTGGTTTGTCTTGCCTCTTAACTTTTCTTAAAAGACTTTAAGAATCAAGGATGGCTTTGTGAAAGGGTTTTATATCCTCTGCGGTTTAACTGCTTGTAGGAAGAGGCTGGAGGTCAGAATTAAGTAAATGTGG
Organism: Rousettus aegyptiacus; assembly: GCF_014176215.1. Classification (NCBI taxonomy): domain Eukaryota; kingdom Metazoa; phylum Chordata; class Mammalia; order Chiroptera; family Pteropodidae; genus Rousettus; species Rousettus aegyptiacus. Next base: position 111,240,757 of record NW_023416284.1, read on the forward strand.
GTTCATTTTATCTTTGTCCTTAAGATACATTAATATTTAAAATGTTCTTCTTCATTGTATTTTGTTCAATATATCAGTTTTAGAAAAGTAGTCGCTTTTTTAAAGAGTACAAGAAATTAGGTTATTTGACTTATTACAAAAATTTTCTAAGTAAAAGCTTCCAAAGAAATGATACCATTATTACTAATGATATTATTAAGATCTAAGAAATATACAGTATTCATCAGAACACCTTGGGGCAGGGGTGGGGAGGAGTGCATAATGGCATTAGGTGATTTACAGGGATCTCACTGAATAAGCATTCTTTTGAAGTGATCTATAACTAAAAATTTAAAACATGAAATACAGAGTAAAAATAGATTTGGTGATTACTGATTTGTTAATTTATTTAGCAAATGGGTTGATACTGTGCAAAAGCATTTTTCCAGATACTGATGAGACAAATATGTAGATACAACTTTTTGTCCACCTCTCCCCAATACTCACACAATCATATAGATGTGATAATCTAAGAAGGAAAATTTAGAAATAACAAAAAAGTAGGGAAAATGTATTCCATATACAAAATGGTTATCAAAAAAATTTGAATTGTGCACTGCATCTTTGAATGCAACTTCTTTTTAAAAAAAGAAAGCACACATGAATTAAGATATGTAAATATTTTAAATCTCAAAAAAATAAATAAAATAAGTAAAAAAAATAAAATCTCTGGGAAAAGTTTTAAATACTCTATTGACCAGACTACATAAATAGAATACTTAGGAGTGAAAATATCGTTGGTTATAGGGAGAGCATATAATCACTGAGAAATATATTTAATCTAACTTAAAAATTTAGTCTAATATAGTTCTATTTTGGACATAACTACAAACTGTTGCAATGTAAAGTTACATATTCTCATGTAATTGATTTTCTAAGAGCAACCATTTTTTCTAATGAATATTTACATTTGACTTATGTTGAATGTTATTACACGTTTGTAAATTTTAAAAAATAATCAGTAAGAAAATAAATTTAGTTTCAGGCACATAGATAAATTTCTTGAATTTATAAAATAAGCTAGCAATTTCTGAGTATTTTACTAAAAGGAAAAAGAAAATGTGTTCTAAGTAATTGGGAAAGCTGCCGCCTTCGCCAGGGATTCTGGCCCTGATTTTCAAATATTTTCAGATCTTCAACACATGTTGAAATTCTTAATGGATCATGTTTCAAAAAATTATTACAATTAACAAATTTTTTTAAAATGTTGATTATTTCAAAAGACAAAATATTTTATATGATTGTTACATTTTCAGGACAAGACAATAAAATCTTTTTGTCTCAATATTCCATTCCTGATGATCTTTACAAATAATATAAGACCTTAATCACTATGAATAATGATGTTTCAAAAGGAAAACCTGTTTGGAAATCCCCCTTGAGATAATAGGAACACACTGTTCCCCACTCTGCACCTGTCAAGATTCAGCTACTCTGGGTAACATGATTTGAGTCTCTAAGAAGGTGAGTGCAGGGAAATTAAAGATGGGAATTAGGTTCTCTGCAGCCTCTGGTCGTATAAATCCTCCAGGATTTTTCTTTGCCATTAGCTATTTCTACAATGGAGAATTTAATTCATTTTTCTTCTTTACCATATTACAGAACACAGCCTCTGCTTTTACTCTACCATTGCATCTGCGAGTCCAAGCACATGTTTCTTTTTTAGTTTTCGGGGAACTCTGGAGGTTGGGTAACAGTAGTTCAGTGATAAGTAGTCTTTGGACTTAAAAGAAGTCATCTCTCATTGGCTGAATGATTTGTGCAGTTTATATAAAGCATCTGACTTTTGTTTCCTTGTGAAAATAGTGACTATAATGTACCTTGTGCAGCTTTGAGAAGAAATAGTGTGAAGCAAAACCTGGAGCTATGTTTTACTCACTTAAAACTTGTATTAAAAAAAAAATGAAATGATATAGGTAATTATTCTTTTTGTAGATGAAGAATTCAAGTACTTTTCACATACACTTTAAAGGACTTTAAATGTATCAAGGGCTTTTAAATAAGAAGTATGACTGGGTGTTGGATCATCAAGGGCTTCTAAATAATAAATGTAGCTGGGTACTAGATCAGAAGCTAAGAGAACTGAACCTCTTTGATGATGCTGGGTGGTAGAACAGGGAAAATTTGGAATTCTGATTATGAGACCCAAGCTGAGCTGGTCTTCTCCTCCCTCCCCCCACCCCCACCCCTTTTTTTTTATTTTGGCACTTGCCGTCTTTTGTCATCATAGACTACATCCAGGATCATGGATGATCCCTGGATAATTTCAGAATCAAGAATTAGAGCTCACTAATTCATTCAGACACTTAACAATCAGGTGCTAGGCACCAATCACAAATATATAAATCCTTCCTCCCTGTCCCCTAGCCCACCCCCACCCCCCAACAGTCTGTTTTCTCATAAAGCTTATAGCCCAACAGGCTTACAGATCCAGATCAAATAATCTCTAAGCACATGTAAAATGACAATTGTGACCTATGCAGAGAGGCAAAGACCCACATTATGCCTTGACTCACCACGGGAGAATTTGAACTAGTCCTGAAGGTCAGGAGAGGCTTACTTGAGAAAGTGATGTTTAAGGTAATAGCTGGAAGGGGTTAACTCTTGGGTGAAAAGGGAATAGAAGCATATTCTAGCCAGGGAACATAACTGTTAAAAATCAAGCAAACCAAATGTGTCAGTGCAAGTCTAATGAACCATTTGCAAATGTCTTTACCTAAAGAGCAGTAGGAAGCTTGACAAGTGTTGGGGAGGGCAAGTGGGAAAGCCACAGTAACATGATCTGATAATCATTTATCCAGTTTGAAAAGACTATTCTGGCTGGAACAGGCAGACCTACTAGGGCCCATTGAGTAAGTCCCAGGTGAGAAATGGCACCTTGAACAAGACTGTAGTTGATATACATGAGAGAAATGAAGAGATTAAGAATTATTTAGAATGTAAAATGGATAAGAATTGCTATAATTTAGAAGAGGATTGCTGGGGATCTATAATCCCTATTGAAATTGGAAAAATAAAACCCTGTTAGTCTAATAGAGAAGGAAAGGAGAAAGAGTTCTCATCCTGAACAGAGATTGGAGGTGGTAGGAGATGAGAACGTGTTGGTAGAAATCTTCCAGACAACTGTGTGTTTGATCTGAGTATAGAATTGCTATAATTTATGTTGGCCAAAAACTTATTTTATAAAATACTGATTCATTTCTTCCTCCTTTCTTCTTTTTATCCCTTCACTTATAAGAAAATAAGAGAAATAATCAGTCTTCCATTTGGAGGTAATTAGTAGAAAGAATCAAATATTTTTCTCATGTTTGTTAACAATCTATCAAGTCTGAATGATTCATATTCACAATTATTTATCAAAAAATGCTACTTATACTGTATGCTTTCTAAAAGTTTGAATTTTATATTATTTGTACTACATACATGATATATTATTCAATATATAGCTTTAAACATTGTTTGTGATTCAGTTTTCTATGACTAGTTGCACAATAAAGCCTAGATTGTCAAGGTAGGGTAAGACTATAAAAAAGCAACCTCAACATTTTTCCATAAAAAAAAAAAAAGGTGTATGTCTTCTTATTGCTCTAATACAAATAAGTAGGGGGCCTCTGTTCTACTTACTTAGAGATTTAGGCTACTTCCATCTAGTATTGCCTTCATCTTTCTTTTAAGCCTAGGGGATCTTCATTTGATTCTTCTGCATCCATCAGACAGGCAATGAAAGACATAGAGCACAGAGAATTGTCGAAAGATTTTAGGAGGCAGGCCTGGGAGTGATGTGACTATTTCCACCCACTTTCCGCTGGCCAAAATTCAGTCACAAAACCAACCTACTCTAGGGAGGTGGAAAAAGGTGTACTGTGCTCACTTTTAAAGTTGTTTCTGTTCTGAAAGAAATCAAATTCTGCAGTGTGTTTAAATAATAATATAACATGAAAAAGTATAATTTATTTCAGGAATTTAAGTATTATTCAACACTAAACTATTGAATTCTTTTATTAGTAAATGAATCATGAGAAACCATGACATTTTATCAATAGTGAAATAATTTTAAGTAAAAGACAATAATTTAAACTATAAGTAGAGCAGGAATAAAAGTAAATACCATAAGTATGTCCAGGCTTTTTACATAAAGCTAAAATAAAAGATTATATTAAATGCTGAAATATAAAAGTTTAGAGTACTATAGGTTAGGTTAATAGAGTATTAGTATTTGAGTTAGAAATGAGACAGAAGTCATTATCTCTTGGTAGACACACACACACATACATGTATTTACATATAAAATCTTTGGAAAAGAAAAGGTAGGGGCTAGAGAAAAGATAGTGGAACTTCCAGGTGAACAAAGAGAAAAAGTATACCTCAGTCCAAAGAACAAATATAAGGAAAATGAAAAGAAATAAAGAACAAAATAGAACAATGAAAATCACAAAGTAAAATGGAAAAATAAAAATAATATGCCATTCATTACAATAAACAAAAATGACCAGAAGTTACTTATTACAGTACTAGATTCTTTGGTTGAAAAAAATAATAATAATTTTAAAAAGCTAAATGCGGTAGGACCGTGCTTAAATTCTACTGATAACATAGGTAATACAACCAAATACGAATTTATAAAGGGAGAGAAAAGTTATAACAAGGAAGATATAACAGTTATAAACCTACATGTACCACATAATATAAAAACTGATCCCTCACACACACACACACACACACACACACGCATGCACCTCTACTGGAAATGCAGTGAAAACTTGAGAAAATAGGGAGATAGGAAAAGTAAACAAAAACTAAATAAGGATATGAGCATTTAAAGGCACATTAATGATTATACATAGAACTTTGAAAACTAAATCTACAATCACCAATGACCACAGTTGATTTAAGAAGAAATAGAAAATTCATAGAGAGAACCCTTGTAAAATCTGAATTTATAGTTAATAGTTTTTTTCTCCCTTACCTGTCCTCCTCGCCCTTAAAGAAAAGACCCTATAGGAAAGTTGTAACATTCTTCCAAGGTATAGGTACTAACAATCTTTTGCAATTGTTTCAAAGACAGAGAAAGAACTAAAATTACATAGTGCATTTTGTGAGATTAGTGTAACCGTGATACTCCAACAGAATGACACAAGAAAGGAAAATAAGTACATAGACTTGTGGGGGCCACTTCACTATGTGCCTTTTGAGCACTTGAAATATGGGTAGTGCTGTTGAGGAACTGAATTTTTAATTTTCTTTAATTTTAAAACTGACACTGGTTTCATTTATTGGAAAACCTTACATATGCTTGCAATGACTTGGTTATGTGAATCTGCCTTTCAACTGTAAATTTTATGAAATCTAAATTTTATGAAATACTTATAGATAGGTAAGTATTTTTGATGAAATATTAACAACTGAATTGAGATGTGCTCTAGTGTAAAATATGTGCAGATCTAGAGACTTAGGACAAATAAAGAATAAAATATCTATTAATTACACTGATGTATTATTACATTTATATAATATTTTAGTTTATTGGATTAAATATATTGTTAAAATTAATTTGACTTGTTTATCTTTTAATCTGGTACTAAAAATGTTAAATTAAATGTGGCTCACATATTTCTATTACACAGCACTATTATAAACAAATATCACTTATGAAAAAAATACATGCAACTAATAAAATTTTAACAAACTGAAATTAGCACTGTATAATTATTCTTGTGTATTACTATTTATCACAGGAGCTCAAGGATGATTTAACAATGGAAAATTTATCAATGCAAACACTACATAAATAAATTAAAGTTTATTTTAAGTGCAGTCTTTATTTTTTCTAATTGTCTGTTTGACTGTCCCCTTGCACATATAACTCTTCCTTTCTTTCAGATAATACCTTAACAATCAGTTGTGTAGTGCTCAATAATTTTCTCTATACTTATATATTTGTAGAAAATGTACATGTAATGGACACTGATATATTCTTGTCATTTCCTTGCTTTGAAGATACAATATTTGTGTCTCTGCTTCACACGTTTTTTTATTCATCATATCCTCATTGAAATCACTCTAGGCAACTATGTAACTATCATTCTAACCATTGCATAATATTCCATGGTGGCAACATATAAAATTTGTATAAAAACTTATCCAACCTTTATTTTATTGGAAATAGAATAAAGTTTATGCCACTAGAGCAATGTTTAACATCCTTGAATATATAAAATTTATATGAGGTCTGTCACATCTACAGATTGAAGTGATATCATTGCATCAAAATTTAAGATTTTAATAAATGCCACCAATTAGATTTCAAAAAGACAGTCACAATTTACCTTCTCACCATTAATTATGGTATATTCCTTGTACCATCAATAAGAGCAGTAGGTAGTATAACCATCTATGGAATTCCCCTGGGTAAAAAGGAGAGAGTGACCGATTCTGCAGAGTGTGGAAGAGATATCATAGAAGAAAACTTAAGTCTGGAAAGATAGTTTCATATATTTATGTATCTCGACATATAAAACGAGAAAACATATTCAGTGCACTAGAAATAGTTGCTTCTATATAAAAGTTCTATACTCCTATACAGTCCAGAAGGCAAGTAAGAATGATTTTCTAAGAAAAATAAATTGCCTTCCTTGTAATTAATTTTGTGGATCTTGTTCTTTCCTGATAATTAATTTGTAGGGAAATTTTTCAAATATAGGACATAGATATTTTTCCCTAAAGAATTGTCTTTACTGAGATTTTTATTTTAAAGTGAACTCATGTTCATTATGAAAACATAAAATTTATAAAATTTTATAAAGTAGAAACTTCATGCTCTCATCTGATTTGCTATCAACATGGCCTATCCCTTATAATTCTAATTTTTCACAAATTTCCTGATTCCTCTAGAAAAAGACTGGCAGAATTCATTAGATTCATAAAAATTTTAATGGAATTTTAAATGGAATTCAATTCAATTTATAGGTTATAGAGAATTGAGAGCTTCATAATACTGAATTTTTCTTTCCAGTAACATGGTATATCTTTCCATTTATTAAATTATTCTTGAGCTTTTAAAACTCAATGAGCCTTTCTGAGAAGATGAAATGGGAAATGGTAGAAGGTTCAGTTTAAGCAGAATCAGATTCTCTTTCAAAGCTGTGGAACTTTCTTTATAGTTTATGCCACATAGAGATAAGCTCATAAAATGATATCTAGTTTCTCTGTAAGATAAGACCAGAGGGAGCACTTATCATCTGAAAACATCTTTAAGCCAAGAAACACATTTGTTATAGTCAGTGGCTGACATTTTTAGATTGACTTTCCTAAGCTATGAAATATTTTTCTAACTATCAAAGTTTTTTGGATAAGTTTGAGAAAATGTTGAAAATGCATAAATTATTTGATTGCTTGTACTTTTAATAAAAGATGTATGAGTGTTAGACTCTTAATAACTTTAAAATATCAATGCAACATTTATTTTGCATTTGGATAAACATTTGTTGTTTATCCAAAAGTGCCTCTATGTCTTTTTATAAAAATTTTATTAAAGAAATAATGTTAAAAATTAAATTTTATTAATATTTTTCCTTATGAAATTTGTTACAAAGGTTTTTCTCTAATTTGGACAGTTTATTTGGCACCGACTTACTTCATGTCTAATTCGAGACTTTTGCTTTGGTTTTTTGTTTTGTTTAATTTAGAAATTTGTGAGATTTCAAGGTCTTCTGAGAGTTATGTTGTTCAAATTTAGACCTGGGGGTCGTTCAGTTCTTACTTACTGTGCCCCACCCCCAAAAGCTTTATTTATCCTATTTTAAAAGTTCTCTATGAGTTGAGGTAGCATTACATCTTTTAGGGCTATACAAAGGAATACATTATATCATTCAAGGAATACATTAATTTCTAAATGAGCTTTCTTTTGCTCTCCACACATTTGTGATTCTGTCAAAATCAGTTGGTTAAAAGGCCCTTTATTCTCACATGGGCCTATTTGTTTTTCTCTACTCAAGCACTGGAACTCTATTTCTCCTATTGATGAGTATTAGGAATACCTCACAAAGTGTGTGATCTGCATAAATTCATTAATAACCACTACATTAAATTAACTTTGGTTTAAGGGAGGGTTTTTGACTCACCACTTAATTTTATCTTTTTAGGCTCAATTTCCTTTAACTCCTTCCATTTTAATCGTATGCTTGATTTTTAAACAAATTTTAATTGCTTTTTTCCTACTTTTCATCTTTTATTCTTTTTGATTTGAACTTTAGCTAAAACTGGTTATGCTACCCTATGCATAATTCGTCTTGGATGTTGGGGAAGATTTGCTTGCCTGTCCTTATTCTAGTATCCTTTTCCTATCCAATATCCAACATTCTGTTAGGAAATAATGATGTCTGCCTATATAGTGAAGAATTAACTTTACCTAAACAGAGATCTGACTTTTGTCCTTGGCTACTGGGAAGTGGTCTCAAGGCCCCTGGAATGTCCTGTCTGATAAGAGTGTCTTTGTTTCCCTGAGGTCTTTTGCCACAGGACAGTCTAATAGTGTAATTTATGATGGGCCTTTGGAATATGCCAAACCTGTTCAGACTTCTTGAGAGCTAATAAAGATATTAGCCTGAATCCCCAGGATGGGCTGGTGACTAAAGATCAGCCACGAAGGCAGCATGTAATCAACAAAAACTCTGTACTCTAAAAGCTCAGCTGAGCTTCCCAGTTGGCAATATTCTGCATTATCACACACTGTGGCCACATGCTTTCATGAATTCTGTGTGTCGTTCTAGTGAATTATCAAACCTAAGGTTGATCATGAGAATTCCCAAATTTATAACTAGCTGGTCTGAAATGAGGGATGCCCTGGAGATAAACTCCTCTACTTGGCTAGTGTCTAAAGTGAGGGTGGTCTTTGTGGAGGCTATTCTTTCAATTGTGTAGTTTGTCTAAGTCATAATAATGTTCTAAAATTAATTAATGCAATATATAACTACAGGGTAGTACTTCATTTGTTATGCCTAGATATAGCCATGTTAAAAAGATCTACTTTGTTTAAGAAACCTCACTGAGTGATAGCTATGTGTCAAGCACTGGGAAAGGGAAGGATTTCAGCAATTCCTTTTTCCATAAGCAATGTTATTTTTGAATGTATGTATTGTTTCATCTTAAAAACATATGCCTAACTAGAATATGATAATATTTTAGGAAAAATGAAGTCTAAAAGGACACCACTATACTTGTGAGCAGTTCTAATGACTTGAACTTGGGATACCAGTTAAAAATTAAACCTCTCGAGTCTAGTTATAGTCTAAAATTCTCTTCTATTGTCATTATATGCTTTTTCAGTTTGTTAGAAGACTCATTCTTGTTTTATAGCAATATCTTGAGGAAAATGGAAGAGATCAATGAAACCACAAAATTTGACAATTTAAAGTCTATTTTGAATTGAGATAAACTCCTCTACTTGAAGTTTTTCTAGGTTTCATTGTGTTCAAATGTTACCAGGGATTAAAAACTCCTATAACAAAAGAATTGAAAGACCACAAAGATTACCAATGAATAACCCTCTATTGAGTCTGGAGGAAGTGGTTATTGTGAGACCCAATGATCAGTCTCCTAAAATGGCTTTATTAAAGACCTCAGAGAGACTGTCAAAGCATCTAATGAAATTTCAGAGATGCTAAGCAAAGGTCTTTGAAACACCACAAAATTGGCCAAATTATTTAGCTACCGTTAGAAACCTAGGATGTCAGTATTTCTATGGATTCAAGTAGTAACAGTCAGGAAGCAGTAACAACAATCATGAGAGCCATTTTTGATTTCCCACAAGAGGGTCTGCTCCTGTCCTGCTAATTCATTATGTAGCTTATATATACTTGTGGACTATTTGACTATATTCTGATAGTTTTCATAATTGCCAACAAACCATCTATGTTACTTGAAATTGAATGCCATGGTTAATGCTGTATTCATATTTAAAAGTAATAAAATAGGAATTGACAGTTTTGGTTTGGAGGAAAATGTCATTGAGCAGATTAATTATCCAGCCCGAGCCATTTGATTCTTCCACCCATAAACTCTTTCATGTGGTTATTTTTATAAGATCAAACATGCATGTTTTGCTACATAGCTTTCATAGAATCAATATCTGCTCTTACAGCTAACAGAGATTCTCAATGTTATAATTTTTTCATACTCCTCTTTGAAATCCTTTAAGGCTTACCATCATTTTCCAAGAACAGTGTTAAGAATAATTCAAAACCATTTAGTAAATTGCTGCTTTTATACCTTCTATTCAGTGGCAAGAGTGGGGGATGTAGCTGAAAGAGTTAATGTAGCTTTGATTGGTGTCTATTTACAACCACAGAGTGGCAAGCCCAGGGAGAATACTGCTAAGTGCATGTTTGTGGAGTCAGCTAGTAGCAGCAGGATTTCAGAAAATGACTTAATGCTTTGGTCATGTGCTTCAGTTCCAGGGTTGGGACTATTGGAGTGAAGACAATATTCACAGTGTCTTACACCTTCTGAGTGTTCGACATTATGTTATCCTTCCAACTGTGAAATGAATTCCGGGCTGTCCTTAAATCCCAGTAAGTAACTAAAACTCCTTTAATGTAAAGTAGGTAGCAGAGCAGTAATTACTGCATGCACTTAAAAATGTTCCAAGCTCATTTACCCTGTGTTTTTAAAGTGATACATGGGGTGGCTAAACTGACACTAATTAGACTCATGGGTTTTGCCATAGGACAGCATGGACAAGGACATGATTATTGCAATCACAGCTTCCTCCGAGTCATGCTTTATAGTAGCTTAAAGACTGGGTGTAGTGGGTGTGATACTAAAACCCCAAGTTTTAGACAGAGACTGCAGGAATTTATGACCAGACAATCTTGAGTGTTTCATAGCAGCTCTGTGGGTACACACACTGAGCCATCAAAAAATGTCGGCTGAGAGGTGGATCATGGCTTCTCAAACAGCATCTTCCCCTGAACGGGGCTCAGGAAATTATTCCAAACACAGAAAAACAATGATGATGATGATGATGCCTAATCTAACATGTATGGAGAATTCAAAATATATTAGACATTGTTTGTCAGGTATGAACATGTTGAGTAAACACAACTCATTTAGTCCTTGAAATAGGTTCTATTGTTATTTCTATTTTACAAATGAGAAGGAAATATAGACTAAGTAGTAAGTTTTCCATGGTCACACTGTGAGTACACCAGAATTCAAACTCATGCCATATAATAGTCTCTCCACCCTCAATCACCACTCCATGATGATTTAAGAATTTTGGCATATTTGACCCCTGTTTCTATAGTTTAAATTATGTTTAGAAACTCTCCAGACTTTGATTTGACAAGCAAACTTAAGACAAAAATAATTTTATGCTGGCTTCTTAAGAAGAATAACAACTTGTGATATGCATGACTTTTAGACATCTTGGGAGTGCTGTCAGGTTAAAAATATGTTTTATAAGATCATAGCTATTAGACACGGAGGGGTCTATGTAGATATCTGATGCAGAAATCCTGGTTCCTTGCAATGATGACTTTAAGAAGGTGCTTGAAAATGAAGTAACATGCAGGACATTTTTATAGGTAGATTTTCTCTGAGTTGAATATTTATCATTTTCATCAGATTCTCAAAGGATTCTGTGACCGTCAATATTAAGAATCCAATCCAAATGTCTTTAGATAAGCCTTCTTTCCTTCCTTCTCTTCAGTACCACAATTTTCTTGTGCTCATTCATTTTCATCTTATCGACCCTCTTCCTACTTCTACCCCAAGCCCATCACCACATAGGACCAGGCCCTCCAGCTTCTCACTCCTTTGGAGATCTGATAATAAAGGCAGTTCAGTCAGTCATCTCTGAAATGAGCTCACTATTCTCTTAGTGTACAAAAGGACCCAAAATTCAACTACAGTAATGGCCTGAAGGAGCTTGGTTTTTTCGGGCCCACTTTCCCCCAATTATTCTTCACTCTGCTGATTCTCCTTGGTATATCATGTTGCTGTCTTCCAGAGCCTGAAATTCAGAAAGTTTCAGAGGTTACATAACAAAGTTTGATTATAAAGTCTCATGGCTCTTTATCCGTATGCAACTTAGCCTTTCTCTCATATAAGCTATCCTTTAGTGAGTTTTTTCCTCATGTCTCCTTTCAAGACAGACACCGGAAAACAAGAATGTACTGAGTAGGGAAAACCCAAACTATAGAACACATTCTCCTAGTTTCCTAGATTCTTAACTTAAAACGCTAACTGAATATACTCATCAAGTATCTATAAGTCAGAAATCTCCTTAGTTACTGATTAATTCATTGATTTATTTTTTATTTCATTCAGTGACCTCCTAGGTGCTAATGACATAACAGTAAATAAGCTGTGGTTCAAACCAAACTTTAAATCTTGGGTAGTTAATGAATTCCATGTTTTTAAAGTGAGCACAATATTTTAGTTCTCTGAACAGGGCCAATCATATATCTTTATACTGTCTTGCTAAGTAGCCTATAGCAAATTTTTTAATATTTCAGTTTCTTATTAACTGATGAGCGTGTAGAATAGAGATAATAGTAATGCTGTGTGATTTTAATGACTAGACAGTTTCCTAAAATATGCAGCGCTGAGCGAGTTCCAGGTAGTAAGGGGACCATTTGAAATCTCATTTCCATCTGGCTGCTTATGCAAACGTTTAACTTGTGTGTTGTCCTCTTTATGTGTATTTCCTTTGTGGTTGTAGGCATCCCTGATGCCATTATCTGCTGTTTGACTTGAAAATTGAGTCTGTCTCTTTGAAATATGTTGCATAGTTTAAAAAGTGTAAGCAAACTCTGACATTAAAATCAACTTAAGTAGAAACAAAGAAATGAATATAGATGGGGTACTTTGCTGCTTTTCCCCTGGCTTCTTCCCCCGACTGCCCTTTGGCTGAGATGTGCATCTTCGACAGAGCTGTAATTCAGTATGTGTTCAAACACTACAGATTCAGCAGTGAGCGCTTAAATGGTACTGTAAGTGATATCTTAACAACCGCTGTTAGGCTTAAAAATGAATCCTTGTAGAGACCAATATATTGTACAATTTTTTAAAAAGATAAATGGCAAAAAATAGCCTGACTTTAATAGAGTGTTCTTCCCATAATAGTTAGAATTTGTGATTCACCAGCATACCCACATAATAGTTTTTGCAATAGTAGTATTACAGTTTAAGAAAATCTCCCTAGGCCTCGGTTAATTCAAATATATGTTTAATTAACATAAAAATAGAAATCTAGGATAAAAATTACATCTTTAGCATTTCTTGAAGAGTTTTAGAATCTGTAGCAGACATATTTCTGAACATTGCTTCTCTTGTGATTTTTCCAAAATGTTGAATACAGCTGTAGGTTCTGATTGCTGCAAAAATTGGATCTGGGATAAATGTTTGTCACGGTTGGCAAAGGAGGGTAAAGGTCCCAGGACAGGTGACTGGCTTTCCTTAGTCAAGTTAGGAAACTGACAGAATACAGAATACAGTGGTTCTTGTCTAGTACAGTAATCTTAATTGCATTGGAGAAACTCGAAGCCATGAAAATGTTGCAAAAACTTGGCAACTGTGGGCTTTGAGAATAAGATGGCGCATTCCCTGGGGTTCTCAAAGACAGGCTGTGAGATCTAATAGAGGGTTGGAATCAGCTTTGGCTAAGCGTACCTGTGTGGGAAGATACTAATAAAAGACAACTTTTGCTTGCCTTCGTCTTCATCTGTCTTTTCAAGTTTATTTATTTATTTGGTCTCCAAGAAACTACTCTCCTAAGGGAAACCGAGGCAACAAGCTATATTCTTAAACCATGTTAGCGGTTCTCTTGAAACCTTGAGATTCCAAACAGGCCTATGGAATTTTTTTCTAAGCAAATTAGACCTGCATGCTTGGATAAAGGAACGAACCAGTTCTGGGACAGATTTCTGTGCATTCCTGAGATGCGTAGAGCACATGCAGAAGGAGTGAAGGAGAGGACACAGAATAGTTGTGTGCAGGAGGAGCTCAGACCTGATGAGCTCACCTAATCTCCCTTCTTCCTGTGTATAAATGGACACAGAATAAGTAACTGAATCAGCAGGTGGATAAATAGATGAAGTTAGATAGAATACTCTGAACTTCCTGAATAATATGAAAATCAGGAAGACTAAATTAAGATTATAGAAAATCCAGAGCATACAAAGGAAAAAAAAAAGAATCTCAGAAATATTAAGAAAACAATTGATTTCTGTAAGTGGTTTAATTCAGTGACTTCAAATTGGAGTCCTGCCAGTTGGGTGCTAATTGGAAAGAGTTTCAACTCTGGGAATTTATACAATAGGAAAATTCATTTTTACTTCATGTTTTTAGGGTTCCTACTGGACTCATAGGAAACAATTTTTCGTTAAACCGATAAGTCAACAGCCTTTATTGAACATTCTTTGTAAACAGAACAACATATCTTTCGCTACAGTTTGGGAAACTGAATATGAAGGTTTCAGAGAAGAGACAGATGCAGGTTCGAGTTTGGTAACATGAGGGACCTCATTAAGAAGCAGCCTTACCAATTCTGTGGTTCAGCTTGTAGGTTCCAAAGACTGTGTCAGAACGAGGCTTCTTTTCATTATTTGGGCTTTCTTTTCTTGGAGCTAAGTAATAAATCATATCCGATTGAAGCAGCTGCATTTTAGCATTGGTTTCTTCTCTTCAACAAAGGCTCAATCTCCACAGGAAATTTTCTTTACTATGGAGCAACTGCATCAAATTCAGATCATGCTTATAATCAGATTTTGGTATTCAGAGCAGAACTGTTTCTGCAAACAATCTTTATCTGTCAGGAAATACATGTGACCTTTTCCAAAAAGCTTTAGTTGGTCAATTCACATTTCCCCAATCTCTCCCTGTCCTGTAGGTGCTCCTTCTACAGTTCCCTTCCTATAATCTTTGCTTCCCACCTACCCCTGTGCTGTGCATTATAACACATTCTCTGAAGATAGGGTATTTATCACTTCTAATGGGTACCTGGCTTCACCAGGAGAGTGGGGAGGAGAGCAGTCACAACAAGAATGATAACGTAGGATTTTCTAGCATGAAAGGGGGGAAAAAAACCCGGCACCAAGCAATTTACTTGAGTCATGTACAACTCTGGCCATTTGATGTTTAAAAGCCACAGTAGACCTGCTTTAATCTCTACACATGTTGGTTTAGCTGCAGTTCTTAGCAGAGCATGAGTTCAAAGGGGAAAAATGCAATACCCAACAACAACAACAACAACAAAATCCAATACGTGCTCAGAGGGTTTTAGCAGCCCAGAAGCACTAAACAATTTGTTTCACATGGAGGTACAGACTGGGATCAGCCCATTAGAGAGAGGGGGAGAGAGAGAGAGAGAGAGAGAGAGAGAGAGAGAGAGAGAGAGAGAGAGACAGAGAGAGAGAGAGAGAGAGAGAGAAAGAGAGAGAGACAGAGAGAGACACAGAGAGATACAGAGAGAGAGAGAGATCTAAGATAAGAACTACAGTGCAGTTTTTAGAAATATGCTGCTTCTATGCAGCAAAGTTATGGTTTGAAACATGGAACAAAACGTTACAGAACATTACAGTCACCTTCACTGATTCACGTGGCAAACCCATTGTGATGCAGCAAGCACAGACCTCATGCATGTCTTTAGGTCTCAGCTATTCTGAATAACAAATGTAAATGTGGTTGGTCATCCTGTTAGTGTGCATGATCTGTGTTTGCTTATATAGTGGTGTAAGGTGCTTCTTTTTTCCTACTACCCTGGATTTTGAAATTGAGCTTTATCTCTACAGTATTCTCCACAGTTCTGCACTACAGTGTTCTCAGCTTCCCTAGATTTCTCGCTCTATTCCAAATTGCCAAATCAGCAGCTTAGAAGTTTGGCTAAATTACAACAGCTGTTGCATTAATGGCTTTTGGGTTAATTTGTTTGGAAACTATTTATGAGGGGATGAGTTATTGTTCTTCGTAATACCTTTTCAAATATTCAAATGACATTGTCAGCTGCATTAACTAGCCTTCAGGAATTAAGGGATAATTTCTCTTCAGGTACCACATTTCTGAATGGTTTTGCTTTAGAATACTTTTAGATGATGAGGTTTACCATTCAATAAAAATTATACCTCTGGGGGATGATTTATTCTCTTATAATATAAGTTTATATTGCTGTTACGGAAGTAACGTGAATAGGTAGACCAAGAGATTTTTTTTTTTTTTAATGAGTGGAAAGCACTTTTTAGTAATTTTTTTCTGTTATTAAGTAACCACCTGATAGTTTTTGACAATTACTTACTATTCGTATGTGGCCGCTTACTTGCCCCTGGGCACAGTAAGTTATGCCCCAACACAGCCTATGTGACTGAGGAGATCTCCAGAGTTCACCAATAAAGGCATGAGGTATGCATTTCCCAGACCCATAGATGGATGGAAGAAGAAACATTCTTTGTTTGCAAAACTGCCATTCACACGATTATAAATTAGATTATTTTATTTGGACAGCTTAAATTTTTTAAAAATCCTTTTTTCTCTTTTATTCTTGCTAGTTCGCTTTTCAGCTTAGATCAAGTTTATTTTTATGACCATTTTCAGAATTTTATTAGATCTAAAATATGAAGAAAGGTAGCATTGGTTTGTTCAGAAACCTAGATTTCAGAATAGAGAATTGGACTTGAGGGCAAATTATGTCACTTGCCAGCTGTTGGACCTTGGGCAAATGTCTTCATCTCTTTCTAATCCTAAATTTGCTCATGGACCAAAGGGTAATAAGAGCTTGTTTCTCGCAGCATCACTGTGAAAATTAAAAGCATGATATAAGTAGAAGGTGTTTTTGTTATATCATCTGGGGTTTGTTATTTCAATATGATGATCTAAAATAAAAATTGCTACGGCTATATAAATAATGTTTTATACTAGTTGATTTTATTCCAGTTTATATTTAAAGCCATGGAGTGTGAATTTCAGATTATGGCTTTAAAACTTGTCACTATTGAATAAATGAAAGAGAAAGAACCCTATAAGGAAATCTAAATAACATTTATTTATTCATTTATCAACTCATTCATTCACTGACATTTATTATTTCCTACAATATAGAGGTACTTAATGTGAAAAGTTAATTATGATAACGTTCTTACCTTTGTTGTGATAAGTGTTATAGGTATGTAATAAATACTATAGTAAAGTAGGGTCTTAAAAGAGAAAGATAATTATTCTGTCTGGGTAGAGGAGTCAGGTGGTGAAGATGGGGGTGCAGAACAGGCTTGCATAAAGGTCCTTGTTCTCTAGCAGCCCGTGGCCTGATGGAGAAGCAGGCATATACTTAATTTTAACAAGGAAGTTGCTTCAGTAAAGATTTGTACAGAAAGATAAAGATGTGTACAGATATTTATTTCGAGAGCACAGAAGAGTGACTGACTGCATGGAGAAGGTGGAAAAGGCTTCACTGTGGCTGAAAAACATTTCCAGGAATGCTTTATAGAGGTACCAGTCTCTCCCGGGCTTGTGCCAAACACTTTATAGATACTAGCTCATTCCATTATCGTAGGCAGTATTGCCTGCTGGTTAAGAACACACTTTTTGAGAACCCTAAAAACCTGGATTTTTAGCTTAGTTTACAGGACTTACCAGTAGTATTACTTAAGATACTTAGCCTCCAAACGTTTCATCTGTAAAGAAGGGACAAACATACTACTTTTTTGAAAAGCAGGCATTCAGATTAGTCAGTCTAATGCCCAGCATATAGTAAACAGTCACTATATAGTGCATTATGTAGTTCTTGTTGGAGCAATAGTGGCAGTAATAGTAGTAGCAGAGAAGGAGTGGCAGCAATGCAAAAATGAGGTCAATGTCATCAGTCTCTTTTGACATGTGAGGAAATCAAGTCTTTGAGAGCTCAGTTAAGGAGCTTGCTCAGTGATAGTAGTGACAGAGCCATTCTTAGAACCCTGTGTTATCTTACTCCAAAGTTCAAGATCTTAAACACTGAAAGAACTTAATATTGAGCTGATTTCTGAAGGAATAATTTGGCATCTGTCAAAAGACATGAAGATGAGTACTTTTTGAAGGCCCAGGATGCCATACCATGCCAATTGGAGGAAAAGTATTCACAGTTTAAAAAATATTTGTCCACATTACTGCAAATCAGATCTGAGAGAGGAGGCTTCATGTTAATTAGGTAAGTTCTTTCAATTTCTTCTTGCTCTGAGATTTGAAGAATATATGAATCAGCACTGGCTGCTGTAACAAAATACCATAAACTGGTTTAAACAACAGAAATTTATTTCTCACTATTCTGAAGCCTGGGAAGTCCAATACCAAGGTGTTAGCTAGATGAGTTTCATTCCGTAGGTTTCCTTTTTTGGCTGGAAGGGTGCTGCTGTCTTGCTGTGTGCCCATATAACCTCTTCCTTGTGCACACAAATAAAGAGTGAGGTCTCTGGTGTCTCTTTTTATAAGTACGCTAATCTTATCATATCAGGCCCATACCCTATGACCTCATTAAAGTTTAATTTCTTCCTTAAAGGTCCTATCTCTGTATACAGCCACGCTGGAAGTTATGGCTTCAACATACAAATTTTGAGGGGACACAAACATTCAGTCCAAAAGAAAGAAATGGATGACATATTTCTAGTTATATGTCCAGAACTAGTCTAAATCAGATGTAAAAAGTGGTTTCTATTTATGCATGTGTATATATGATTTTCATCAGCATGTGTGTTTCTTGATGAAGCTATTTTTCAAGTTCATGGTGTCATTGTTTTACCCCTACTCTCCTCATTTCAGAGGCCATAATTTGGGGCACAATACATCTCCACCCACCTGTTAGCGAGCAAATATTTCATATTGATTTAGATGCTATTCCCTACCCCAGCCTTAACAAAACTCTGTTAGCAATAGTTCCTCTCCTCTCTCAGGCTTTGGAACTCCAACACCTTGGAGCCTCATCATGTAGAGCCACAAAAGTTTTCAGGGTGGTAGAGGTATTGCGGGATGAGCCTCTTCGTGTCAACAGGCCTATGTTCAAATCCTGGGCAGGTAACTCCCTTTCTCAGAATCTGTTTCCTTATCTGGAAAAGGAGATATTATCTATCTGTTAGGTTAATATAGTAATCAACTATAAGTGGTAATTAACAATAAGTTATGGTCATCAACAATAAGTGGTAATTGCAAATCGTGATACTTAAAAATAGTAATCTCTTCTTTCATGCCAGAAGGGCCGAGGGCCCTGGAGTTTGGTAATAGAAACTGTCTGTTTTGGAGGTCATTTTAAAAAGCTAGCTTGCTGAATTTTTGACCTCCTCCTTTCACAGAGAAGACAACAGCATGTCAAGTATGCCTTTACCTAGAGACCTTGTCATCTATGGAAAATCCTGGTCTGTGACCCAGGTGGCCAGCTTTGACCTGCCTTCACTTATGAAGATTCTGCCAGCTCTTTGCCAGGGCTCAGCTTCTGCTTCCCACATCTTTCCCTTACTTATAACCAACAAGCCAATTAATGACACAGACTACCTGTTACTGAGTATGTCCTTTAGCCACATTCCTCAAGCTGTGCCCTGCTCTTTTTCCCTAATTTATCTTTACTGACTGGTGCCCATGGACAGACTAGAGTTGGGCTATTATCCCTGGAACTTTGTACTCAGTTTCTCCAACTTGCCCATGTTTGCCTCATGTTCCACTCACTTCCTTAGCACTGTATAATCTTCATTTTCTTCCTTCCATGCCACAAGGCCATCCCCATGCTGTGGAGTGTACAAACCTCTCCTGGGAGCCAGTCTGAGCTGTTACTGTCATTGTTGTGGATGCATATGTTGTGAGGAAAAAAAAGTATCTATTTCACTGTGAAAATCTACAGAAAAAAAATGATAATGCATACGTAAAAAAGTAGAAAATGGGTCTCGTGACCATTTTCTTTAAAATTATTTTACTTTAAAGTGTATCTGCAGGAAGGTAAACCAAAAACAAATGCATTTTAATGGTTGATTATATCTCAGTAACTCAAGTTGTTATGCAGCAAACACCAATACTATTATGAATAGTTCAATATCACCTTGAGCTGAGCTGGTTGATGAAACAGTACTCCAAGATACTAAAAGACACATCGATTGCTTTGAATGAGGAGGGAATTGTTCCTGTTTATCTGTATCATATAGAGCTCATGTGTGCGATTGGCATATATAAACATACACGCAATTGCTCATGTATAAATGTGTTTGTTGAGTCCTATACAAGAAAATATTGTCCTGGCTGGGAAACAAAAAGATAACTAAGACACAGCAAATTCCTTTCAAAGATGTTACATAGAGTTTAGTCTGAGAGATTTTATTCTACACAGTATAGAAAGTAATATGCCATTAAAAAAAAAAGTGAGAAAATGCTACAGGATTTTGCCCAGTAATAGGATGTGGATCATTGCCTTTTGAGCATATCTTTTTTTAAAACTGAGGGACTTAAAAACAACAAACACGCATCTACAATTGAGGCACAGTTCAACAGGAATGGCTACTTTTTGATCCAAGATGTCTTCATCCACGTGGTTGGCACCTTGGGTGGGATGGTCGAGGTTGGCTGGCCTTTCTCTGTAGCTCTTCATAGTCTCTCATCCTCCAGAGCTGCTCCTCACCTTATGGCCTCTCTCTCTAACAAAGTGATCAGACTTTTTTAGATGGTTTCTGGATTCCAAGGAGGTGAATGTGTGAGTTTCCAGGCCTCGTAAAGCCTAGACCCAGACCTGGCAAAGTTTCACTTCTGCCACATTGTACTGATCAAAGCAAGTCACAAGAGTAAGCCTTATTCAAAAGGAGGGGAACTAGCAGGTGTGTACAGGTATGGGAAGAATTACTGGTGGCCATCTTTGGAAATAATTTACTGTACTGGACTTGATAGCATTTGTATAATTAGGGCATATGGAAATGTGAAAAAAGAATAAACTTGTTAGAAAAAGTAGGCTAAGTAAAGGCTTAGACATTAGAAAGAGTGTGAAAGACGATTGTTGAATTTGTTTGGAGCCCAAACTCTGAAGGTCGATCGAGATTAGAGTCTGGAAGACTAAACTGGTCTATAGGTGAGGAATCACTCAATGTTCTTCATAGACCTTCACACACAAACCCCTCATGTTCACTTATTTTAGGTCTGCTCAAAGCTCCAACTAAAGTAATCCAATACATCTTTTTGTTCCTAACCAAACTTTTGTTAGTAGAAAAATAATGCATATACTTTGTCAAAAAAAAAAAAAAAAAGACCTGGAGATTATGTCTACAGACACAGATCTGAGTAGCCCAAAGTGAAATGAAGAACAGTTCCCAGAGTATTTAAGTCGTATTAGATACTGACAGTTAAGCATCCATAGGGCACCAGGTAGGAGAATGGAACCTGCTGGCTTGTGTTTCTGTACATGAAACATAAATAACATAGTATTGATTGAGTTAAGTGACAAATTCTGTAGTAGTCTTGGAGAAGGGGGTGGAAAGGCGAAGCAGAACAGGTAGACGGCTTCTAGTGATAAGTGAGAGAATGTACATTTATCCTAAGTGAAGTGAGAAAACAAAGAAATTCAAAGGAAATACAGCTATGGGATGAGGATGACATCTATTCGATAAACTGTAAGATTTAAATTTTTGTGGTATTTTAAAAAATACTTGTCCGAAATGTACTTATGTATTTATTTATTTGTTCATACATTAAAAATCATACAGATGTGTTGCAGAAAATTAGCTTACCTATAACAATCACTTACGTAGTACTTACAGTGTGTCTGGTGCAAAGAGCTTTACAGCCATTAACTCCTTTAACAAGGACAACTCTGAATTGTACGTTGTTATTATACCCATTTTAAAGATGAGGGAACTGAAGCATAGAAGGCTGCCAGGTTCACACAGTATGCAGTGAGCAGAGCTAGGCTTTACACCCAGACTAGCTCTGCCATACTGCATTATCTGCTAAGTACGGATGTTATGCAATGAGCATGTTAAAATAAGAATCTTAGATAAAAAGGTAGACATAGGACAAAGGGAGAAATAATTACACCAGGAAATTAGTGCAACTAATTTAGTGCAACTAAACTGGATCTTTGAGTTTCTTAGTACTCAGGATGAAAACAGAAACATAATTTACACACGTGAAGATTAGGTATAGCTGCTGACCAGGGATCAATCATAGGAGGAACTAGTTTGTAATGTAACATGATGTGTGTTATGGGCTGAATTGTGTCTTCTCAAAATTCATATGTTGAAGTCCTAACCCCTCAGTATATCAGAATGTGACTGTGTTTGGATGTAGGGCCATTAAAGAAGTGATTAAGTTAAAATGAGGCCCTTAGGATGGGCCCTATTCCAGCCAGACTAGTGTTATAAGAAGAGGAAATTTGGACATCCAGAGAGAAATTAGTTGCACGTACAGAGGAAAGACCATGTGAGGACACAACAAAAAAAGTGGCCATCTGCAAGCCAAGAAGATCGGCCTCAGGAGAAAGCAAACCTACGAATATCTTGATCTTGCACTTCTAGCCTCGAGAACTATGAGAAAATAAATCTCTGCTGTGTAAACCACCAGCCTGTGATATTTTGTTATGGAAGCCTGAACAAAATTACAATGGGGATTGTAATTTCGAACAAAACAGTTTAGGCGGACCTCACAGCAGAGTAGGCATTTCGACCAAGTTTGTTCATCAGTGGACTGTGTAGAAAGAAAGCTTTAGGCTACATTATCACCTCTGTAGAACCAGACAACTCTAGTAACTATCCAAGCACAGCAGAAATCCAATGATGATTATGTTTACTACAATTTATGTACTGGCAGTTTTCCCTGGCACATTTCAAAGAAATGCGGGGGGGAAAAAACTGAAGACACTTTCACGTTAACCAGACGACCCTGTGTTATATGATTTTCTTCAAGAAAAAATTTCCTCCCTCTGTCTGTGGTTTTATTTTAGCTACACACTTGTGAAATCGACTTGCAGAAAAATGTTCCGAAAACTGACATTTTCAGGCAGGTCCAGGCACTGCGTGGGGCACTGAAGCAACCCTCTCCGCGTGTTGACCTCGGCCTTTCCTCCACCAAGTTCTGATCGCAGCGGGAGATTTGAACACATTATGAAATAGAATTCGGCTTTCAGAACTGGGTACCATATGTCTTCCTTGGTGATAAGGTTGACATTTGCATCCATTGAAAATGCATAAGTCAAGTCATTCTTGTGCTAATGCTCAAGGGAAGAACTTGCAACTGACTTAAATCCAAGCACTGACAGGTAGCAGCCAGGGGATTCTGCAGTTTTTCATATCAGCACATCTTCCAGAAGGTGTAATTGTAAGGCAGTCATGTCTGGGAATTTTGAAACAAACAATAGACACGAAGTAAAAGGAAGTTAGGATTTTCTCTTTCTCTTCTTCTTTTATCTCTGTTGGTCACACTGCTCACTGAGAGACTTTCTTCACTGTACAATTTTTATTTTCTTTCGTTTTACAGGCAGTAAATTTCTCTATAGCAAATTAAAAAAATCTCTTTGTGTTCTGTGTTTGTTGAAAAATGTTAATATTGCCTTATATTAGTAGAGAGTTAAGAAAAATGTATTTGCTGAGGTTTCTCATTGTTCACTATATTCTATCAGTGAAATGTTATGACCTTAGAGTAATATTTTATAGAGGGACCAGAGTAAAAAGTAGGTAGAAATAACCATTTTCATTATTTTCTGACTAATATGACTTGATAAATTTAAAATATTCATATGCAATTATAAGGTATAATAATGACCAATAACATGCTTTTTTTCATTCTTATTTTAAAAATTATTTTCCTATTACTTTTAAAAATTAAATTGGTTAATTTTGGTTAGTAAAATTATATAGGTTTAAAGTGTATTATGTATTTAAAGTGTATTACATATGATGTATTGTCGAATGATACATCATAAGTATATTGCATTATGTGTTCAATAATACATCATATTCAATAATATTCAATAATACATCATATATATAGCATTGTGCGTTCACCACCCAAAGTTAAAACTTCTGTCACCATATATTTGATAACCTTTACCCTTATCTATCTTCCCCCTCCCTTTTTTCCCTCTGGTAACCACTAAACTGTCGTCTTTGTCTATGAATTTTTATTTGTTTGACGTGTTCCTGTGTTGCTTTCAGTTTTACATTCCACATACGAATGAAATCATACGGTTCTCAACTTTTTTCTATCTGACTTACTTTGCTTAGCATGATTATCTCGAGCCATCCATGTTGTCACAAATGGCAACATTTCATTTTTTCTTATGGCTGAGTAAAATGCCATTATATATATGTACCACATCTTTATCCTCTTCTATCAAAGGACACTGGTTGTATTCACCGTGAATAATGCTGCAATGAACATTGGTGTGCATATATTGTTATGGATAAATGTTTTCAAAATTTTGGGTAGATACCCAGAAGAGGAATTGCTGGGTCATATCATAATTCTATTCGTAAGGTTTTGAGGAAACTGCATATCGTTTTTCATAGTGG
This sequence comes from Rousettus aegyptiacus, assembly GCF_014176215.1. Classification (NCBI taxonomy): domain Eukaryota; kingdom Metazoa; phylum Chordata; class Mammalia; order Chiroptera; family Pteropodidae; genus Rousettus; species Rousettus aegyptiacus. The sequence goes on from NW_023416284.1 coordinate 111,265,287, forward strand.
CTGTACCAATTTACATTCCCACCAGCAGTGTATGAGGATTCCTTTTTCTCTACAACCTCTCCAACACTTGTTATTACTTGTCTTGTTGATAACAGCCATTCTTATGGGTGTGAGGTGGTATCTCATTGTGGTTTTGATTTGCATTTCCCTAATAGCTAGTGAAGTTGAGCGTGTTTTCATTTATCTGTTGGCTGTTTGTATTCTGTCTTGAAAGAAGTGTCTGTTCAGAGTCTCTGCCCATTGTTTAATTGGATTGTTTGTTTAATTGTTGCTGAATTGTATGAGTTCTTTATATATTTTGGTTATTAACCTCTTATCGGAGGTGTTGTTTGTGAATATCTTCTCCCGTTCAGAAGGTTGCCTCTTTGTTTTGTTGATGTTTTCTGTTTTTTGTTTTTTTGGTTTTTTTTTTCTGCTGTGCAGAAGCTTTTTAGTTCCATATAGTCTCATTCATTTATTTTTGCTTTTATCTCCCTTGTCTTTGCGGTCAAATTCATAAAATCATCTCTAAAACCAAGGTCTATGAGGTTCTTCTATGCAATTTATTGTTTCAGGTCTTATATTTAGTTTTTGATCCAATTTGATTTAATATTGGTGTATGGCGACAGATAGCAGTCTACTTTCATTATTTTGCATGTGGCCTTCCAATTTTCCCACCATTTATTGAAGTAGTTTTCTTTTCTCTATTGTATGTTTTTGGCTCCTTTGTCGAAAAATATTTGCCCATATGTATGTGGATTAATTCCTGGCCTCTCAATTCTTTTGTATTGGTCTGTGTGTCTGTTTTTCTGCCAATATCATGCTGTTTTGATTATTGTTCCTTTGTAGTATAATTTGAAGTCAGGCAGTGTGATACCTCCAGCCTTGTTCTTCTTTCTCAGGATTGCTTTGATTATTTTGGGTCTTTTGTCATTTTATACAAATCTGATGATTTTTTGTTTCATTCTTTAAATGTTCTTGGGATTTTGAAGGGTATTACATTAAATCTGTATATCGCTTTGGGGAATATGGCCATTTTAACTATGCTGATTCCTCCAATTCATAAACACAGAATGTCTTCCATTTCTTTGTCTTCAATTTCTTTTAATAATATCTTGTAGTTTTCAGTGTATAGGTTCCTCCCATGCCTTTTAAAGTTTATTTCTATGTATGTTTTTGTTACAATTGCAAGAGAAATTCTTTTTCCTGAAATTTTATTGTTAGTATATAGGAATACAATGGATTTTTGTGCATTGATTTTGTATCCTGAAACTTTAATGTATTTGTTTATTGTTTCTAATATGAGTCAAAGATGATTTAAAAGGAGAGATCAGAAGATACAAGGAAACAAATGGGAGTGAAAATACAACACATTGAAACTTTTGCGATACAACAAAAGCGGTAATAAGAGAAAAGTTTATATTATTATAGGCCTATCTCAAGAAACAAGAAAAATCCCAAATAAACAATTTAACATTACACTTAAAGGACTGGAAAATTAAAAATAAATGAAGCTCAAAGTCAGCAGAAGGAAGGAAATACTTAAAATTAGGACATAATTAAATGAAAATGAGAACAAAAGGACAATAGAAAAACACTAATAAGACATAGAGCTGGTTCTTTAAAAAGATTAATAAAATTTACAAACTCTGGCTATACTACTAAGGAAAAAAGAGAAAAGATGGAAATAAACAAAATCAGAAATGAAAGAGAAGTTATTATGAATACCACCAAAATACAAAAATAATCTGAAAGACTATATCCCACCAAATTCAATAACCTAAAAGAAATGGACAAGTTCTTAGGACTATACAACCTTCCTAGACTGAATAATGAAGAGCTGGAAAATCTAAATAGACCAACAGTAAGGAAATTGAAATAACCATCGACAGTCTCCCAAAAAGTAAAGTCTAGGACCAGATAGCTTCACTAGCGAATTGTGCCAGACATTCAAAGGTAACTTAATATCTGTCCTTCTCAAACTCTTACAAAAAATTGAAGAAGGGGCCATATTTTCTAACTCATTTTATAAGGCCAACATTACCCTGATACGAAAACCTAGTAAGGATCACACAAAAAACTGCGGATTAGCGCTTGCTTCAGCAGCAAATATACTAAAATTGTAATGATACATAGAAGATTAGTATGGCCCCTGTGCAAGGATGACATACAAATTCATGAAGCATTCCATATTTTTATGAAAATTCTTATTCTCTTAGTTTAATAAAAGTTTCCTCATTGAGAGTTAGGTTACAAATAAGATAGTAAATAAAATCTAACTAGAAAGATTAAAAAAAACCCTGCAGACTGATATCTCTGATGAATACAGAAACAAAAAATCCTAAACAAAGTACAAGGAAATCAAATACAGCAATACATTAAAAAATTATACATCATGGTCATGGGTGGGGTTCATTCCAGGGGTGCAAAGATGGTTCAACACATTAAAATCGATCAATGTGATACAGCACATAAACAAAACAAAGGATAAAAATTATACAATCATATCATAGATGTAAGAAAAACATTTGATAAGATACAGCATCCATTTTATGATAAAAACTCTTAATAAAATGGGTATAGAAAGAAATTACCACAACATGATAAGGGCCATGTACAATAAAACCCCAACTAGTATTGCACTTAATGGTGAAAAAAATGAAACTTTTTCCTCTAGGATCAGGGGAACCAAGACAGGATTCCTGCTCTCACCATTCTTATTCAATATAGTATTGGAAGTCCTAGATAGAGCAGTCAGGCAGGAGATAGAAATAAAAAGCATCCATATTGGGAATGAAGAGGTCATATTGTCACTTTTTGCAGATGACATGATTCTTTATATAGAACACCCTAGAGACTCCTCCAAAAACCTATTAGATATACTTATTTTTTAATAAATATTTTATACCTTAAATGTATTCAAATTCTTGCTTTGTTATTTATTTGACTTTGAGCAAACCATCTTATATCGCCATCACAATTACTTTGTATTTACACTGTTCTGCAAACAAATAATAATTATTTAGTGGTTAATTATCCATCTTGGATCTTTGGACAACAATGTAATTGCTTAACATTTTCACTAAAGGACAGGAAGAGGGAGGAAGATTTAATAAAACTCAAGTTCATTACCTTAATGTTAATTGGGTATTTGAATGTCTAAAACTTTTCTTTTAAAAAGCACTGAAGTCTTAAGGGAAAATTTAGCCTTTATTTTGTTACATCATTTAAATAAAAACAGGTTGGAGATTTTTCATGGTACAAAAATAAAACAGTGGGGTAGTGGGAAAAGCAATGGGAAAGCAGTTAAGAGGATCTGGCTTTTCATCTTCCTTCTGCCACTGACTTTCTATTGGATCTTACTCTACTAAATTTCTTGAGATTAAATTAGGTGATGCAGGAGAAAGTACCTAGAAAATATGTCATATATGTATTCTTACTATTAATTAGAGGTTTGAGTATTGCTTAACTACAATGTATAGTTAAGCTAAGAATGGAAAGTTCCTTTCTTAAGTATTCCTCCCTCAGAACAGATACTACACTCTGCCTGATTACTAATTCTTTATTTTAATAACATTTTTATAGGTTAAAAAATGGTGTTCACAGAGTCTCATCTAATTTTAGACCCCATAATACTGAGCAGGGCGTGTTGATGTGGTAGGTATTTGATAGATAACTGAACACATTTTAAATGAATGAATCAACCAATAAATGCAAATATGTTCAAGGTATTTCATTCTCAAAAAAAAAAAAAAAGAGGAAAGAAAATTGGACAGTAAAGTATTGTGAAAGGAAAGAAAATTGGACAGTAAAGTATTGTGAAATAGTTTCATGCTACATCATTTAAGATAAGCATTGATTCCCAGTAATAATGTAAACTGAGAAGAAAAAACTATCCCCCTGACATTATTTTGCTTTATATAATTTAGTTATTTCTTATTGCAACTTACTTATCACTTTAAAAAGTTTTTATGATTGCTGTTTCTTCTTATCAAAGAGATTTGGAAGAAACAGTTTTCACCTGCTTTGTGAGGCTCCTTGGATGCACAGGTGGAGGATGATGGGTGATGGGACTCGATGACAGCTGAAGCTAATGCCACGTGTTCTAGCTGCATTCAGGAGATCAGGGAAAGCATTGGAATGAATGTATAAGACAATAGATAGCAACCTGAAATTGAATGGACCTGTCCTGATCAGGTTTAAATTTTGAAAAGGGAGCTTCTCTTAATGTAATGGAAGACGCAGGAGACATTTCTTTTCTTCCTCCCTCTCTCCCTCTGTCCCTCCTCTTCTTTCCTTTGTTCTTCCCTTTTCTTTTTTCTTTCATTCAGCTCTAGGACTCCCTTTTACTTCCTTTCTAGGTTTATAAAATATTCTCCTTTTCTGATATTCCACAGACACTGCCTTTTGCTTTCAGAAAAGTAATTTCTCTGCTTTAGAAAAAGAAACCATGGAGATTGGTCTTGTTCACCCACCATTTCCTTTAACCATCTTCTTTCCATTGATATTACTAAGATTTATAATTGTTTCACAGGATATTGCTTTTCATTCTATTAGTATTTTTCTTATACTTAGGTCATTGACTAAGTATAACTAGTATCATCACCCGGATAATATTGAGTTACCTCAGTGAAACATGATTGTAAGTAGCTGTCCATGAAACAAAAATTGCTTATCTGTTTTTTTCCATGATAAGTTGACCTGGGAGGTGTACTTATGTACTTAAGTGTACACTCTGCTCATGATAGGTGTTTTATTTCAATGGTAAAGATAGCCGGAGTTCTGAAAAATGAAATGCTTGATAGCTAAAAGTTATCACCGATAAAACTGTAAAGCTCCAACATTTTATGAGAAATCATATCAGAACCATGTATACTGAATTTTTTTAGCCCATTTCCAAGATTCTATTCTATTTGCACAAAAAAAACATAGTGTTTAAACTGTACTTTTCAATTTTTTTTGTAACATATTATTTATTGTAGTAGGGTTGACCATGGAAACAGAACTGATAAGATATATCTATATATCAACATCTTTATCTGTATCTATCAATGTATATATAGAAAGACGTTTGGCTCAAATCCTTAGAGTCAAAAAAGTCCCATGATTTGCCATCTGCAAATTGGAGATTTGGAGAAGCTAGTGTTGCGGTTTGAAGGCCCGAGAGCCAGAGAGCCAGTGGTGTGGATTCCAGTCCAGACTCGAAAGCCTGAGAACCAAGAGGTTTTACTGGAAGGCAGTAGAGAAGAATGATGTCCTGACTACACACTTGTCAGAGAGAGAATTCAGATATCTTCCACCTTTTTGTTCTATTCAGTAAAACTGATTGGATGATGCTCGCCCACACTGGGGAAGGCCATCTGCCTTGCTTGGTCCATTCATTCAAATGCTAATCTCTTCCAGAAACACTTTCACAGATACTCAAGGAAATAATGTTTAGCCAGAGCTGGACATTTCTTGGTCCAGTAAAGTTCACATATAAAATTAATAATTACATTTATGTAATTTGCATTTGAAATATCAGTGATAGAATGTTACATTTACAAAATATTTAATTTACTTATAAAACTTTATACAGTGTCTATATAATATCCCACATTAATTGCATTTAAATTGAGAGTTGTCTAATATTAAATTTTTTTTGTAGCTAAAAAATAAAATGTAATAATATCTCTCTAAGACTGGCATTAGAATATTATATGCACATCAGATTTTATTATCTCAGTGATTTAACCTGGCTTCTCCATGCTTATCTGAGTTTATTATTTATTTCTTCTTTCATATACATATGAAAAAGTTTCTTTGTCCATCAATGTATTATAATCTTGATGTAATGAAATTTTTAATTAGCCTTTCATATCTGGAACCATGGTTCAATATTCTTGCATTGTAGGATGATATGTTTTTTTTCAAATATAGATATTCTGGGGACTTAATTGTCTGAAATATGCCTATCTTTTAAACCCGTAACTAAAATCCAAATTGTTTCCCAACTATTGTACAGTTGTGCCATTGCACACAAATCAAAGACATAGGTTTCTCAGAATATACATAAACAACTCGTTAATGTAAAATGTATAACTCTACATGCAAATTCATATAGTATAAGGGCTAATACTTTGTACAAGTATCAAAATTAAAATATTTGAGTTAATACATGTGTGCATCATCAAAGACTGTGCACTACAAAATACTTTTCTCGGACACAATAAGATTTACCTGACTCATTTTTGCTTCCTCAATCTGACTCTTTATTAATCAACTAGGAATTTAATTAATGTAAATAAAGATTCACTGAGAGTTGAAGAAAAATAAGAATACTAACTCTGACTGTATTTCTTTGTGACTTCGTGCCAATCACTGAAGCTCTTTTACCATCCTTGGCTGTCCAACCTCTATATCTCCCTCACCTGTAAGTCCCGCCTTATCCTTCTTAATAGCAATTGGTCTCTTTTTTTCTATGCATTTTTTTTTTATTCACAATCCAGTTTCTGACCATAACACATACCACATTTTCCTCCTGGTATTTTAAATTAGGTCTGATTCCTTCACTATATTATAAAATCTTAGTGGTCAGGGACCAGGCCTTTTCTTTTAGTATCCCTCATGATGTTTTAGATTAAATGCTAATGACAAATTACGTGTGAAACTCTGGAGGGTCAGGAATGTTACCCTACTTGCAAACTAAGGAGTTAGCATGCCACAGAAACATGAGACCTTTGAATCAGAGGACAGAACTTTTACTCACAGAATATTTTGTGCTGGTCTCCTGTCCAAAATTCCTATAGGTCATGCAATGACAGCCAGATTTCCACCACAAAAGAGGAACCCTCAAATATGTAACTTGGAGCTTGTATAGATGGCTGGCTGGCAGGTCTGACCATCTCCTCTTTGGAAGGAGAAAAAAAGACCTTTGTTCTAGAATATAAATAAAGTCTCTCTGGGAAGAAGAGGAAAAGGTTATTACCCTGGAGAGTAAACAAACGGCTTTGGGGACATAAGTCTCTTTATGTCTCCAGGAGTCTCTGTCTTTAGGGTTGTTTTCCAATCATCTTTTAATTCAAATGCCAGTGCTCTTTGCTTAGAAACCTCTGTGTCAAGCAGAAACATGACAATATTCATGGAGCATTTTCTCTCAACACTGATAAGTAAGGTGACATGTAATGTATTATTCAAACAGGAATACTTTGAGAGTGAAAAGTATATTATTAATTTTTTTTTTGCCATAACAATATCATGAAAGACAAAGAAAAGATGAGAAACTGTTTTAGATTAAAGAAAACAAGATGCATGTCACCCAAATTCAATGTGTGATCTGGATGGATCCTGAACCTGAAAAATAAATAAAAAATATTGAGGGACATTATTGGGACAATAGGAAAAGTTTTAATATGTACTATATTTTAGATGACACTATATACTAGATGATACTCTAATATCACGATAGATGATACTAAGGTTAAATGTCTTGACTTTGATAATGTTACAGAAGCCATTTAAGAAAATGATCTTGTTCTTGGCATATACATGACAAAGAATTCAAAGTTGAATTGTCATGGTGTCTGTAACTTACCTTCAAATGGTTTGGGAAAAAATATGTATTTGTGTGTGTTTATACAGACAATAAGAGAAAGAAAGAGGAATTCTTTGTACTAGTTATGCAACTTTTCTGAAGTTTTAAACTTTTCAAAATTAAAAAAAAAATTGAAAAATGTTTACATTGGGAAAACAAGAATATGCTGGGGCTGTGCCAGGCAAACCATGAAATAAGATTACTGTTAATAAAGCATATAACTGTGTGCCAAGTACTATTCTAGCCTCTGGGGATAGAAAGCTAAGGAATTTTTTTTTTTTTTTTTGGATATCATCACATAGAGCAAAAATAAATAAATAACAAATGTGGAATTTGTTGCAGGGAAAATTTTGTGTAGAGATAATATTTTTGTGTGTGTGCCTGTGGAGTTGAGGGCATTCTAAACAAATTTTCCTGAAACTTGAGATCTGTGCTAAAAGATCAAGCTACCAAGAGAAATTTACAACTGTATAAAGTAGTGAGAATTCCAGGGAGATTTACCTAACTTCAGAAGTTTGTGTTTGTGTTTCAAGGAGGGTTGAGGCCTGAGACCTTGGGAACCTCTCTGGGTTGTGAGGCTGGAGATGCTAGCTTTATCTGGCTGGTAAAGAGATTTATTTATATATTAAAGGTTATAGTAAGAACCTAAGATTCCTCCTTAGTTTTCATGGCATCATGCCAGGGATAAGAATTTCTCCAGTGCTATTTGCTGTGAGTGAATAACAATCCATCTCTGATCCAGAAAATGTAGTACATGCATTCAGGACAAAGTTAATGAAGATGAAAAATAAAAACCCAACAGAAATACATTAGGGGTTCTATTAAATAAGAGTTATGAGCGTTTTGTAAACAGAGAGGACAGGATTTAATGTATGTGTTATACATTAAGACCTGTCTTCCAGGATTTGGTCAGATCTGGAAGACTTACTAGTTTGACAGAAATGAAGAAAAAGAGTACCCATAATTGTTTCTGAAAATGTGCATTTGAATTAAAACATGTGTCATGTTTCACTCTTTAAATTTATAGAGTGAAACCTGTTCTTGTCTAAAAGATTATTTGGAAAGACTGACATAGACTAACAATTAGCAGACATTCAGGGGCCAGCATGTACAGAGAGTGTGCATTCATGGGCTTCATTCAGAGCCAGTCAGACCTTAGTTTGGATCTCATCTGTGGGAGACTGGACTTGTTAATTAAAATCTGATGATCAGTTTCAATATATTAAAGATGGAATATTAATGTTTAATGTAAAGGATTGTAACTGGTAAATGAAATAACTCATTTAAGTGCTTAAAGAGTAATAGAAATAATTGGCATGAAATAAGTATTTGTTCTCTTTCCTTTTTTTTAGTTTTTTCTACCATTTTGTAAAAGGCTATCACAATTATAAAACTGAATAATTGAAGGATATTATTTCTATTATGTACTTGTGTATGCAAGTATTTCATTCTCAAAATGGGACTTTGTACATGTTGATCTTTTTTATGTCAGGAATTGACTGCACATTGCAAACATATAAAAAGTAACTTTGCTTGAGCGGGTGGCATTAGACTTTTGAGAAATCTTAAAGGAACCATGGGACTTGGAGACCTATTTTATCAGTTATCTAAAATCAGATTGCAAATAATCTTAGTGTATTAGTCACATTCTAAACTCTTTTTAGCTAAACACAATTAAATGGGAGAGAAAATGCCATTTTTTTATTCATTCATAAATTTCCATACTTTATTGAAATTATTTAAATATTGAAATTTCTATAGATGCACAATCTGAAAAATATAAGATAGGTATATTTCTCCAACTATTTGCTTTGAAAAAAAGATTTTTTTTCTAACGAGATGATCCCAACCTTCTTAGCAGTAGACTTGTTTGAAACTGAGTCTATCTCAGAGGAGCTGTGCAACTCAGACTTCAGGTACTCCATATTTCTAAAGGTAAGAACTCCTGGGTTTTCAGAGTGAATTTAGTTGAATCATATTTTGTTTGTAGTAATAAGAGCTGAGAGTTATTTATATGTTCCTTTTCCCATCTTTGTTTATGGTGTAATACCCGTGCACAGAAATATTCCCATGGACAGAGAAGAGAGTCATGTGCACATGTTAATGGGAAATAGAAGGAAGACCACTAAGGGTGATGATATAACTGTTGCAAAAGATTTCTTTATGTAAGACCAGATAAAAGAAAAGTGCATACCATTGCAAGAATACAGTCATCATCTTTTCTCTGTGCAGTTTTCTGATAAAGGAAAACAGTCCGGTTTTCAAAAAAGATATTGTATTAGCTGGATTAGCTAGCGCCTTCTATTTCTTTGAGATCATGGGCCAACCAAATGGAGCTGTATATGTGATGATTGAGTTGCCTCGAATGCCAAAGCTCCTTGAAGGAATGTTCCTTTCATGCTAAAAAGCAGGAAAACAACAGGTTCATTTAACATTATGAATAGTAGTCAGTCATCATTGATCTAATTACCCAAGTTATTTTACCTTTGTTCTCTCTTTCCTCGCTGTCTCCTAGTCAGAGCCCTCTCACTTAATGGCAACATAAAGAAAGTACATGACCGGGAGGTGGTGAGTGGGTGAGTGGGTGGGGGTGTTTGGGGGGGTTTGAGGAAGACTGGAACATTTCGATTTGTTTTTCCAGCAACCCATAATCTTTACTATGGTAGAGCTAAGAAATCTGTCTCTCTTTCTGTTATATCACTAAAGAATTCAGGCCGATATAATTATTCCATTACATAAATCATTTGACAGAAAGATCCTTAAGTAACTGGAACCAAAAGAGACAGGGACATAATTCATCTGCTTGATTCCTCTTTTAAAATATGTATATCTGAATTCTCTTCCTTTAATTAATCCTACATTAATCTTCCTTGATATTACTTTTAAAGATGTCCTATTGAAAATTTTTTTCCGTTTCAATATATCAGGGAATTTACATTTTTGTGGTAGTGACTAGTACAGGTCTAGTTCATTTTTATCTTCATGATATTTATTTGTTCTCTCAATAAATATTTATTGGGGCCCTAATATGTGGTTGGCACAGTGTCTTCTCTTGAGAAACTTACAGACTAGTAAAAGAGACAAAGAAAAAAAAATACATGCTATGAGGTATGGGGAGATAAGAGAGCTCATGGAATAGACATCTGATTCAGTCTTGATGGGGTCAGGGAGACCTTTCTGGAGGAAAAGTCTCTTGTCTCAGTTGATATCTGAGGGATAAAGGAAGTTAATATGGGAAGAGGTGGATACAGTACTTCAAGCAAATGGAACAGAATGTGCTAGAGACCAGACAAAAAGATGAGAATGGAGGCATGACAATTTGGGGTAGAGGAACCTGGGTGGTGGAGGGAGAGAGAGTTAAAAAAAAAATAGTTAATTAAGAACTAAGATGAGCTAGTTAGAGTTTTCACAATGATTATATTAATAAGTTACCTCATATTACTAATTTATTACTCATGTCTGAGAAAATGATAAATTTCAGCAGTGATTTCACATTGTTAGACATTTCTCATGATTTAAGGTTCAAAACTGTACATAGCACAAATCATCTTTGCTATAATAGAATTCAACTTTTTAAAAAGTTTTCTGAATAAATTAATATAGTTTGGCACAATATGCCAGAATATGCACAGAGTACATATGATAAATATGTTCTATCATGTTGCTTTTCTCCTTAGAAAAACTGTTTTGCTTTACTTTATGAACTGAAACCATTAGATAAGGCTTTTGACGAGGTAGACAGGATTTTTCTTTGCTTAGTCTTGCATGCACGCACACTTAATCAGATCATTCTATAGCAGTTTATATGAATTTGCATAGACAATCGGTGTTTTGTTGCCCGTCCACCTTATATATTCATAATTATAATGACTGTTATGCCTATTACCAGCCATATTAAAGAGTCCACATAATGAATTAAATAAGATTTCCTATTGTGCAATTCATTAGCAGTAGTCCTGGTCCATTCAACTACAAGAAAAAACAGTTTCAGGAAAGGAATTAGCTAATACATATGGACGTGGCTATTAGTTGTGGAAAAGGCCTACCGTTTAAAATGTTTTGTCAAAGCAAATGTTTAAAGCCAGTGAATTTTTCTCTTTTAAGGGACTTTGCCCATATAGAAATGTAATATTTTGCCTCCATCAATGGTACCATATTTAGAAGCCTATTCTGCCTCCTTTTAAACTAGTCTATATAAACAAACAACTAAGTGTATTCAAATAGTAGACAACCTAGAACATTTAAAGACAATGGATTTGTTTCCCAAGGTCAAATTTGTTTAATATGAATTTTGTCTGGTGAATTAATATAATCTGAGTTATTCCTATGCAATATTTAGTAGAAACTTTGCTTTTGTCACTTCCTCCCCTTGCCTTTTCCATTCACATCTATGTTTTAAATGTCCAGCGCTGTTTAGCAGACCCTGGAATCTCAGACGCTCTCCTGAAGCCTTCTTATTATACTCTCTTCTGTGGTGGTCTCAAACTCCAGGATATTTTCCCTAAGTTCTTCAACTGAAATAGACATGACTACACACGTTTTCCCATTATATCTGAAAACAGAGTGTTTCTATGAAATCTTTTTGTAAGCCGAAATGGCGTAAAATGAAGTAATTACCTTAGGACATATCTTGCCAAAAGATGCACAAAATAAATTGATAAAGCACAGATGCTCACAAACGCAATTCAAAGCTCTGATGGCTTCGTGCTGAGATGCTGAGTAGTCCCGGAAAAGGAACTTGGCTGGGCCACTCTTGATGCTGAAAGTGTGAGAAGGCTCTGTAAAGCCTCACTGCAAAACAAATCCTGAACACTCTTTTCACTTTTTACCTCTTTTTCATAAAAGTGAAATTCCTCTTCAGATTTCTTTTTTGGTTGGAGAAAACAGGTACTAACGTAGGTCTTTCATAAAAGCAAAGTGGTGTAAAGCGAACTTTGAAAAGTGGTGGAAACTTGTAATCAGAGGACTATTTTCTATGATATTCTAAGAGTTCCTATATGTTTGTTAGAACACAGGCATTATAGTAGAAAGTCAGTAAAATGTAAGAATATGCAATTCACAGAAAAATTAAAATCTTACTGAAATACATTCAATGTAATTTATAATTAAATAAATGCAAATTAGGACAAAATGTACTTTTTTCACAAATATTCAGAAAGTTAATGGTATCTAATGATGATTTTGTGGAAACAATTATTCTCATAAACTGTTGGTTAACATAAACTGACATTATTTTTGGCAATTTAGCAGTATTCAGATTTTTAAAATGCTCACAGCCTTTTACTCTACAATTCTACTTTTAGGATATTATCTGCAGCATAAACTCACACAACATCATTTGCAACAAACCATACAAAATATCCAAAAGAAAAAGTAGAAACAATATAAACTGTAGTACATCTACTTAACCTTACTATGAAGAATTAGAAAGATAAAAGTAGATCTGTACATTTTTTTCTGGGACTATTTATGACATTGTGTGGGAAGAAAAAGCAAGTTGCAATGTACATAGCAAGACTAAAATTTCTTGGTGTGATATTGTGATTTATCATAAATATAGATATATTTGGTCTTTGTGCCTTTTCTGGTATGGGGCTGGTAAAACTCTTAGAATTTCCTAAGCAATGAAAGAGAGAAAGTTGTCTTTTGTTATGGTAATGAGGTGACTTTTGGACAGCATGGAAGGATGAAGGCTGGTTGCTAGGAGAACCAACTATATGATTAGATTTTTTATTTTTTATTTTTTAAATTTTTTATTCCACCTCCTCCCTGACTTCTGAGGAAGGGAGAGGGGCTGAAGAATGAGTTCCGTTGTCAGTGGCCAATGATTTACTCTATCATGTCTGCAGTGAAGTCTCCACAAAAGCCCAAAAAGATGGGCAGACATGGGGCATGATCTTCTTCCAGTGAACAGTACGGATGCAAAAGCCAAATCAAACCACATAAGCATATTTAAGACTGCTGGTTGTGTCATATTGTTAATATCCTGCTATACTGTACTATGTTTCTTGATTTAACTACTAGAGCAAAGACTTGATATAGAGCTATCGCCCTCATTTGTGACCATGAAGTCAAAAGCCTGATGACAAAAAGCCAAGATGTAGAGGATGGCAGAACAAAAAGAATGAAGCCTCTGGATCCTTGTCGAGCTGCTGAATCAGTGGTGGAATGCTTATGTCTGTACTCTTATTCAGTAAACAAAAAGCATTCTTGTGATTCATAACACTGTAGTCACATTCTTGGTTATTTATAATAAAAATTATTCTTAATGGAGCATGGATAGTATGATCACATTTGTGTAAATATGTGTGTTTGTGGTAGTACTTTTTAATTTATGAATTTAATGCACATCCTTTTTTTTAGTGTTTTCTCATTATATTATTCACATTATTCTTAAAATAATTATGTAAAGTAGGGTATAGTTAAATCTCATCTCATAGAAGAGAAAATGGAGACTACTGAGGAGATGAACCAAAACTTAACACAAAAGAAATGATGTAATGAGACAATGCATGTGGCTCTGAGATCTTTTTCTTTTTTTTTTTTTAATTACACAAATCTGCTATTTGTTAATCTATATAGGTATTTTATGGGTTTTCAGTCTATAATGGTAGAAATAAAGTTGGGGTTATTTCTTTAAATATATTTGAGGTGGCAATAATGGAAATGAAGACTCCCTAGTCCTAATGTAGCATGGAATGAATTCAATATTTGTGAATTTAATGCACATTTTTTGAATGTATTCCTCTAGGAAGATACCTGATAGAAACTGCTGAAAAACAGACATTGCTGTCCTCATATAGATTGTATTTTAGTAGGGGAGAATGGTGATCATTAAACAGATAAATTATTACAAATTAGAGATGCCATATGTAGTAAAGAAACGAACTGTTATTTTTTGGATTATACCTAGCCATGTACCTTGTTTTGGCCAATGGGATGTTAATAAATATGACACAACTAGCAGTCTTAAATATGCTTGTATGGTTTGACTTGGCTTTTGCATCCCTACCACTTACTGTAAGAAGAGTGTGTTTTGGGTAGTTGCTGGTACTAAACAGATAAAAGGTATGTGAATCCTGAAGCCAACCCATAGATCTGTGAGTGAGAAATACATACTTGGTGTTTTAGGCACAGAGTTTTGAGGTAGTTTGTTATAGAGCATCATTGTGGCAATAGCTGACTGGTATATAAATAATACTTTTATGTGTTCCTTAATGGGCTTATGTTTCTTTTAGTGTTACTTTCATGCAGACAACTTCAATTTTTTTTTTTTTTTGTAGCAAACTCTTAACTCTCTTACCTGCTAATCAATCAACAATATTTGACAATGAAAGTGGGACTTAGAGTAGGATTTTATATAACTTACCCTCAGAGAAAATAGACTGTGGAACCAAGTTGAGCTGGGGCGAGAGAAAATAGACTGTGGAATCAAGTTGAGCTGGGGCGAATGAGGATCTCTCTGTCCCAAGGAGGAGAGTCAGCAGTTCGTGGTCAATAGCAATCAGGCAATGAGACAAACTATACCCTCAAAAGGTGAAGCTGTGGGGGGCGGCCACAGAGCAATTCTTGCAGAAAAAGAACTCAAAGAAAGTTGTGATTAGAGGCATAATTCAGAGCATTCAATGTCTATTAGAGAAAGTATGATTTCATTCTCATATAATTCTGCTGAAGGAACATTGGTCTTCTACAGTGTGCTTTTGCATGTGTTTCTGTGTTGAATTGAAACTTCTTATAGTTCCCAGACAATTTAACTTTTTGCTTCTGTGGTGAAAGTTAGTTAATATCTTCATTGTCAAACACAAGATGAGGAAACATGGGAGGAGTGGAGATTCTGAATATGCAGCCCAGTATAAAGCACTTGCCTTCGTGTACCTCCCCCAAACATCTACCTCATTGTGAGATATATTCAGTCATGAGGATTAAATGCTTCAAGGCTTAGAGAGATTGAAAAATCATAGTAGAAAAATAATATTTAAAAAGCTATGCTTTTGTCAGTGATTATATAAATAAATCAAATGATTATATAAACGAAGGCAATAATAGAAAATTGCATGCACTACTATTGTATGCAGCAGTGTTTCCTAAACGTGCCTTATCATTAGAATCTCGCGGGGCTCTTATTAAGCACACAAGGTCTTGTTCCAGCCCAAAATGACTGAATCAGATTCTCTAAAAGAGATAAATTCACATATTTTAAAAATGCTCCAGGTGAATGATATGATCAGGGAAGTTAGAAAATGCAGGTTTATTAGATTTTATTTCATAGCAGCAATTTTCAACATGTGAGTCCTGGACCAGGAGCATCAGCATATTCTGAGGACTTGTTAGAAATGCAGAGTCTCAGGCCTATTCCAGACCTACTGCAACAGAAATTCAGGGAGTGGGGCCTGGCAGTCGAGGTTATATAAGCCCTCCAGGTGATTTCAATTATGGCTATCGTTTGTGAGCCAGCGGTAAACAGGTTAAAGAATGGTGAAGACCAATTGGATGTGCCTACAACAAATCTAAAGTAAAAAGCATCAATACTTAGAGATGTTAGACTGCATGATGGACAAGGAGCTTTTAAAAATGGACCTTCCCATTGTACTGTAAATAATACATAAACATACAACTTTTGAATTTTCTCCTACTGGGAAGAGTGTCTTTCAGCCAATCAATTGAATGGCTACTATGTGCCTGGCACTGATGAAGCCCTTTTGCTTATAGCTCAATAACCATTGAGCTCCATTTACAAGTGAGCACTTCATGGAGTGGCATTTTAGTGAGACCTTGAAAAGTAACTAGATAACTAGTTTCAACAGGTAGAAAACTGGGGGAAAAGTCAGAAGGCAGAGGAAAGAACATCAGCAAAAGCAAGGACAATGAAAAATAAGGCAAATTTCAATAATAGTGAATGGACTAGAAAAGTGGATCTCAAACTTTATCTGCGTCAGAATCACCTTGAAGGCTTGTTTATACACTGGGATCTTCCCCCAGAGCTTCTAATTCAGGACATCTGGGGTGGAGCCCAAGAATTTGAACTTAGAAAAAACATTCTCAGGTTGCGCCGATGCTGCCAATCTGGGGACTGCTCTTTGAGAATCACTAGTGTAGTGTGTGTGATGGGAGTTGGTGGAAAACAAATAAATGGAAATGTTGTTATATGAGGCTGAATTCATCCCATGAAGTAATGACTTATTTTATGCATATGTGTATTTATTCATTTATTTTGGTTGATATTTAAAGGAGGATCGATGACATGGCCAGGGTCATTCAGGATTACGTTGGTGTAATATGCTCAGCTGAATCAAGGAAGGAGAAACAGGTGTGTTCTAGGATTACCTAATTCCAGTTTGCCTACTTTACTGCTATTGTTCTCACCCTTCAGCTCCATGCCTCTTAGAAAATATATTAAATTTTTTCCAGCTTAAACACAGATCAACAAAGGAGATGACAGTGTGAAAGAGTGATAATTATTTAGCAGTCCTTAGTTATTTGCATTTTAAAGGTGGTACATACTAATCTCAATGAACCTCTATTCTGGAACTCCAGCTACGATTATAGTGTTAAGAGAAAAATGCCAGGCAGTGTGTGAGAGGAAAGGGAATGTAGCCTTCTGAGTGGGAGGGCTTTCTTGTAGGTTGCTCTAAAGGTTAGTTCTCCCTGTCTGATTCTGCTCTATGGTATTACCTGCTTCTCTTTCATGACCCACAGATCTCAGACAGTGCCAGGTTTCTCTGCAGTAGATTAGTTTCTGACTGCAGTTATATTCTGATCCATTGCTAACCAATCAGCTGTACCAACTATGTATAGTGATCTGACTTTAGTTAGGGTATGTGCTTTCAGAACCTATTTAGTTGGAGTTTTCAGATTTCTCTAGAAGTAAAGATTGAGGATATGTTAATGCAAATTTTTGTTAGTTTGTAGATGAAAATACTCCCATGTCTATGTGGTTTTTGGTCTGTTTTTTTTATCCTTATTTTAAATACCCTGTGCGCATTCTACTTTTACAGTGAGTTTCCTGAAATTCTTTTGGGAGTTGGTAGGGATATGGATAAATAAAACATGGGAATATCATGATATTATTGTTGTCTTTTATATGCTGCAGTTCCAGTTATCACTTCAATTCCATATTAGAGACACATGTAAAAAAAAAAAAAGATGATTCACTTTATATGAGTGTTATTTTCTCAGCTAATGCTTCAATAAATAAAAGCCTCTCAACAAAATAACTTGGCAGAAGTATCATTTAGCTCTTTAATGAACAGTTCTCCTTGTCTGCAGCCACATTCCTCTAGCTGTTGCCACTTCAAGAAAGCCAGAAAACACTTCAGTAGATGAAAGGAGACTATAAACAGAGGAACAGGAGAACTTTATCCAGGAAAATAATATCACAGACTTTAACAACCACCAGCGAGAACGGGACAGTAATTTGACAAAGAAACATATGAAGTTATCCAGATTGGAAACAAACTAGATGAAGATGAATAACTATTTGAAAAAAAAGAAAGAGACAAGTAGAATAAGACAGTAATGTGAGCCAAAATGCATGACCCAGAAATTAAAATAATATACATCCATTTGAAAAATATACTCTAGGAATGCAATAAATGGGCAATTAAGCATATTTAAGTTATGCCCAAATATATTGAGACCAGTAAATTTAAGACCATCCTCTGGGCTTGTGGAAACTAATTTTCTTATCTCGACAAAGTCAGTTGAAAACTGCTCAGAAATATAAGTATACACACATATAAAATACACCTAACATATTATTTTACATTATAGAGAACAACATCGAAATAAAGAAGATGTTTTCTGAGAGGTCACATATTTTAAAATGAATCAGAAATGGTGCTGATGATAGGTATTTTTATTTCACTCTCTCAGAAAATGATACTGGACCTTTCCAACTACACCATCAAGATAATCATGGTAGTGATATATTAGACTTGATTGAGATTTGAGTGTTTCAATGATATTTTTACTAACATCATTTTTCCTGAAATAAAATGTCATTGGTGATACTTCTCTTATGTCCTTTCATGTCTCAATATGGAGCAAATATAGAAAAGCACAAATAATAGTTGGGGCAAGGTCAGTGTTTAAATCAGGGTATAAATCTCAGAGGATTTCATATTCGATGTCATTTTTTGCTGTTGACATCAGAGGAAAAGGTTAAGATATCTACTTTCAGCTTGCGGGAGGAATCTGTTGCCCTTTTGTTTATAGTGGCACTATCCCAGCAGACTAATGAAAAAAATTTTTTAAATAGGCCATCAAAATTGCTATTGAATATTCAAGTATAACAGTATGTGCTTCTCTCTTCCATTTTAAATAATGAGTCTATTAAGAATATAGATAATATGGTGGTTTTTTTTTTTTTTTTTTTTTTACCATTGATATCTGTCTGGTATTCTATAGCCACTCATGAATGATGTTGAGAATATAATGCAAAGGAGAAAAAATATGCACGTGAATATGTATAGATTCAGAGATTATTAGAACTGAAAAAAAAAAAACAACTAGGAGATCATCTGGACTACTGACTTCTGAGGCATCAAAGCATAAGACTAAGTTTGCCATTATGGCTCCATCATTTACCAGCTGTGTAACTTTGGATAGAGTCTCAGTTTCCATAGATAAAATAAAATACTTCAAATATACTTTCTTTAGAGTGGGTTCCTCCAAAAGTAGAGCCTCAGTCAAGAACGTGAGTACAGGCAGCTTACTTGGGACATGATCCCAGCATGCAGGAGTAAAAATGTAGGGAAAATGAGACTGGGAAGGAGGCAAAGCCAAGAGCATAAGGGTTTATGATTGTTTGCTATTCTAGCTAATAGGGCCTTGATTCCACTTGGGCTTCTGAGGAGAGTCTAGAATACTTCCTAGAAATGTTGCTCCAAAGGACAGGAGATTGAAGATTGAAGATTGTTTCCAGGGTCCCCCACCCTTTATGCCGCTCTTGTAAAGGATCGCAGCTGGCTCTCTAAGGTGTGGAGACAGAACAGTAGAGACATGTGAAAATCTCTTAGTGCACATAAAACTTCTCACCAAAGCTGCAGCAGAAATCAGGGGTAGATTGAAGCGATGAGGGGGCATCAGAAGCATATAAAATTGTTTGAAATACCTAATAAGATTATGTAATTGACATACTCGATACTTTGTTAGCTCTCAGGAAGTGTTTCCATTTTCTTTATTTTAAAAATGAGAGAAGACATTAGCAGGAGTATTATTCAATTTCATACAGTTATTTAATGTCAGAACTGGGGCTGGATCCCATGTCACCTGACTCTCATTTAGTTCATTTCTCTTTTCTGGTATACCACCATGAATTTGACTTAAAGTACAAGATTGTATACTTATTATCATTCTTTAATTAAGCTTGGAATAAATGCTGGGCATTTTATTTGTAATGGTCTGAAATTTCTACCTACCTCTTTCCAAAGAAGGGACAAGAAGAAGAGTAACATTAACATAAATTTGATCTTGTAAAAATGTGATTAAACTTATCACATGGTTGAAATCCTAAAGAAAAATGGTTTTTAAGTAATTGTTGAAACTCTTTTTTCTTTTAGGCGTGAGGTAGCGCTCACCCTCACACACATCCCAGACCTCCAAAGGTAACTTATCGAGGCAGGTTTAGTGATGGAAAAATAGGTCCCCTGGCAAGAAAAGACACTATGTTTTGTTTTGTTTTATTTATTTATTTATTTTTTTAAAGTGGTTTATAGCTTTCACTGCTTCTTACATTTTTGTTTGCTTTTTCGAAATCCACCGCTTTCACTTTCACATATTGGTTCTTTAAGTGGTTTTTATATGTCTAATTTTCAAAAATGTATATTATAGTAACTCTCCATCCCACAGGCTGATCCTCAGGTTTCCTATCCACTCCTTCCTTCCTACCCCACTACAAATCTGCTCACTACGACTTGGCAGATAACAACTTCTAACTCTTCTCTTAGGATTCTATTTTTACTCTTTCTCAGCTAAGCTACATGGCAGGCAGTTGCCTTTTGGTTATCAAATAATTTATTTGTATTAACTTGGTCTCGTTCTCTAAAATGACCTGAGTACAAATTAAAGGGTTGTATATAAAAGAGAAATGTCCAAGACGATCATGGAAATAAAGAGCTTTAATATTGTGGTGCTGGCAGATTGTCAAAATGATTTCTTTTCTGGGCGTGCAATAAAACTACATTTCCCAGCCTTCCTTTCAATTAGGTGCATCCATGTGACCAATTTCTAGCCATAGAAATAAGTGGAAATAATGTTTGTCATTTCCAGGCCTAGTCCATAAAACCTCCCAAGTGATCCTCAATGTTCATCGACCATTGGTCAGTGAAATATCAGTCCCTAGGGGGACTCAGGAAGTTACTTAAAGATGGTAGAAATGGCAGCAGCGTAGGTCACTGAAAACTGCAGCAGACCCCCTCTCCTTACCAGGTGAACCCAGTCTCATCTGTTACGTAAATGATAAATAAAGTTGTACTGTTTTAAGTCAATGAAATCTTAGGGTTTCTTTGTTATAGCAGTCATATTTAACTAATATAGAAATCTTACCTTATAATTGAAAACACTTCAAAAAAATTTTACATACTCACTTGATGATTATTTCTATGACATATTTTTCATACCCATTTTCAAATAAAAGAATTAAGTACATAGTGTTAGCAAGGACTTAGAGTCAAGTTCGAGATAGATTTACATGGCTTGAAAGATTAAAATACCACTATTGTGACAGGCAAGAGGTCGAGTGAAAACAGTAAGGTTTGACACACGAGTCTATAGTATATAAACATCCAGTAAGGCAGGAGACATAAAATACAAGGGCTGATCCTGGGCCAAAGACAGAGTATTTTCTCCTGTGAATTAGAACTGCAAGAGTTTTCAGCAATGTGTGTGGATGTATAGCTAAAGAGAATGAAGCATCCCCAGAGGTGCAGCTCATTCCTGAATAAATTAGGTTAGAGGGCTAGGCCTTCTGGGAGATGCTTATACTAATCAGAAACTGTGCTAACACATACTGCCTTCCTAGCCACTAGACTTCGCTCAGCTCTCCATAATTATTTCCTTCCTAGGCCCTAATGTGATAATGGGGTTCAAAAGTTTTAAACATATAACTTGAGCTCTTGTTACTGTGAAGATAATGAAATCTCTGAGGGATCCTGTGTGACTGGCTGGCAGGGAATTGGAGGTCCTGCTGTGTGATCCAAAAGTGTCTCTTCCCAGGTATGGTTTGGTATCTTCTGGTTGCTGTTGTCCCCTCCACTTAAATTCTGTGGAAACAATACTGATCCTGTGGCTAGCTGGGATCCCTACAATAATGGCAGGTCTATTTGTCTAACTTTGTCCAATGTCACAATGACTTAATTAGTGTAGTTTATAATATTCTTTATGTCTCATAAAATATGGCTACCTTCTGTGTTCTACTTGAGGAATGTCTTATTTCTTCTTGAGCTTTTATATTTCTATATAAATTTTAGAATAAACGTAATTGATTGGGATCGTATTGAATCTAAAAACATATTTAAGGAACATTTACTCATGTCACAATGAATATGAAGTTTTCCAATTCATGAACTTAAAACATTTCTCCATTTATGTACATCTCCTCTAACTGGTCTTTAGTGCATTATAGTTATTTCGTGTAGATAAGTTTTTTTTTTTAAAACAGCTTTATTTAGACAAATTTATATACCATATAGTTCAAATATCATCCTTTAAAATACAGAATTCAGTGGTCTTTACTACATTCAGTATATTCATCTGTTACCACTATTTAATTCAGAATGTTTTCATCACTCCAATACCCACTAGGATTCACTTCACATTCCCAAGCCCTTTACCCTTGGCAATCTGCTCTCTGTCACTATGGAGTTACATATTCTGAACATTTCATATAAATGAGATCATACAGTATGTGGCCTTTTGTGACCAGTTTCTTTCATTTAACATACTGTTTTCAAGGTCCATCCATGTTGTAGCATGTATTATTATTTCATTTCTTTATATGGTTGAATAATATTCTGTTATCCATTGATCCATAGATGATAGACATTTGAGTTGTTTCCACTTTGGCTGTTTTGAATAATTATTCTATGAACATTTGTGTTCAAGTTTGTGTGTGTGGTGTGTGTGCGTGCGTGTGCACGTGTGTATTGTCTTCAGTTTTCTTTGATATATATCTAGGAATTCAAATGCTAGGTTATATGATAACACTATTTTTAACTTTTTGAGAAACTGCCAGACTGTTTTCCAAAGATGAACCATTTCACCTGTTTACCAACAATATATTTCTAATTTCTTAATATCCTTGATAATACTATATCGCTCATCTTTTTGACTAGAGCTATCCTAGTGAGTATGACATGGTGTTTCATTATGGTTTTAATTTGCATTTATTGGATTGCAAAGGACATTGAGAATCTTTTCCTGTGCTCATTGACCATTTGTATATCTTCTTTGGAGAAATGCCTATTCAGACCATTTGCACATATTTTTTTATAGAGATATAATTAATATATAAGATTGTATTAGTTTCAGGTGTATAATAATAATGTACAATAATAATAATGTGTTGATATGTATTACAAAATGATCACCATTTTTTAAAAAATTAAGTTTATTGGGGTAACATTGGTTAACACAATTATATAATTTTTGTAATTTTCATAAATTTTATAATTTTTATAATTTGACATCTGTATATTCTATTGTGTTTACCACCCAAAGTCTAGTTTCCTTCAGCTGCCATATATTTGATCCCCTTTACCTAATGCACCATCACCCTGCCCCCCGCATATGTGACCCTCTTTACCACATCTAGTTTCATTCTTTTACGGGTGACTTTCCAGTTTTCCCAGCACCATTTATTGAGAGGTTTTCCTTTCTTCACTGTGTGTTTTTGGCTTTTTTTTTTTTTTTTGTCAAAAATTATTTGCCCATATAAAATGGGTTTACTTATGGTCTCTCAATTCTTTCATGTACCTGTGGGCCATGTGCATGTCTTCTTTACAAAAATGTTTTTTTTGCCATTGAATCATATGAGCTTCTTATGTATTTTTTGGATATTAACAACTTATTGCATATGTGGCAAATATTTTCTCCCTTTCTATAGGTTGCCTTTTCATTTTGTTGATGATTTCTTTTGCTGTGAAGAAACTTTTAAATTTGATATAGTCACGCCTGTTTATTCTTGCTTTTGTTGCTTGTGCTTTTGCTGTCATGTCCATAAAATTATTGCCAATGTCAAAATTAAGACTAATGTCAAAGAGCTTTTACCCTATGCTTTCTTCTAAGAATTTTATGGTTTCCGGTCTTTCATTTAAATTTTTAATCCATTTTGAGTTAATTTTTGTGAGTGTTATAAGATTGGAGTCTGGTTTTATTCTTTTAATGTGTTCTTTTTTCTCATTAACAAGTGCTTGGCAATGCAGTAGAATACAACTAGCATTCACAAATAGGAGCCATTTATTGAAGAAGATTTTTCTCATTGAGAATTCTTGGCTTCCTTGTCAAATATTAGTCGACTGTTTATGCATGGGTTTATTTCTGGGTTCTCAGTTCTGTCCCATTGGTCTATGTGTCTGTTTTTATGCCAGTACCATACTATTTTGATTGTTTCGTACTATAGTTTGAAAATGGGAAGTGTGGCTAGTGTGAATGAGGAATTTAATTTTTCATTTTATTTCATTTTAATTCATTTAAATTTGATTGGAAATAAGCACATGTGGGTGGTGGCTACATGTTGGTGCAGCTCTTGTGGACTCAGCTTGCTTTCTCTCCTTATTCAGTTTATGTGATACATTGAGAGAGTTTCTTTGGTGGCAACACTCACTTCATCCTTGTCTAATTTTAATACAGGACTTCCTTCATGATTCTAAAACATGATGCTTAGTGCTAGATATATACACACTCACATTGTTTAGAGGTTCTGACACTTAAGGGTGCACGAAGAATGAAATGGTAATGGTCTCAAGAAATCTCCCCTCCAGGGAGGTTTACTTTCACTCATTTAACACCAAATACTCTTACCCTCCACTCATTCACAGTTCCTTGTGAATCATATATTTATAAAAACAAAGTCTTCTACTACGGGTCAAGGGAAGCCCGGATCTCTAAGACCAAAAGCCTTGACTCCTCCTTTTGAGGGAATGAGAATGGAAAAACCTCTTTTTTTCTTTTTCATGCATGGCTCACAATGGTGAAAACAAAGACACAGTTAATTTCTTAGTCAAGCTATCTTGCTACATATAGATCAGTGTGACAAAAAAGTTAGGAAAAATCAACAAATGAGGAAAATCATGTGTATTCAACACTATATGCTCCTGTTTTGAATGCTAGTTATGTTCTTGCTGCATTGCCAAACACATAGTAAATGAGGGGGGAAAGTGCTTAGAAATATTCTTTGCAAACATGAGTTTTGCATTTCTGGGAACCAAATGCAATGTAATAACTGTGTAATAATTTACGAATTATTATAGAAGCCTAGCAACATTTCTGTGTGAGCAAATTCGAAACATAGAAAGATTATAACATAAATGGTCATAAAGATTCAATGATGACTGCCTTAAAATGTCCTTGTTTCCATGGCAATTCTAAAGTAATTATCTCATCTCTCAGTAAACATATAAATTCAGGTTTAGTTACAGAATATTCAGATTATATGTTGTGTGTCTTGTTATAATAAAAACAACCTACCTATTTTTTCTTATGTTAGTGAACATACTCTCATGTGATTATTACAGCTTTCCTTAGATACTTGGCTAAACAGCTTTTGCAAATTAGCCAAATAGAATTTTTTACATGTCACATGTGATTTATGAATTACAATAGGAAATAAAAAGTAAACATAAGCCACAGTAATTCTTATTAAAATCGTGTTGCATTCATGGTGTAAAACTTTTTGTGGAATAAGTAACATTATTATATCAGTCACAATTAACTTGCAGAAGTGAAAAATTCACAAAATCGTCTTGGCTATCATCATAAAAATAGTATGGCTTATCTTTAGTAACCATTTTGAATGTGGATTAAATTGAAGTATATGATTTCTTTGCTATTAGAGAAATATTGCCTTAATATATGTTAAAAACTTCACCACTTATTTTGAATTAAATAGGACAGAGTGCAGATAAATAATATATGAGATACTGAATATGATGTGACTTAAAGAACTTGGAAATCATCATATGTTAAAATGCAAGGTTATTTTTTAATATTCCATATACGTTTTTTATGTGTAGATTCTTTTTCTGACTTATATTAAAACAATAGACATAGACTAGAAGTAAGAAACCCTATATTCTAATCCTAATTCTATGACCTGCCAGCCATGAGACCATGAGGAAATAATTTTTATATCTCTCAGTCATAGTTTATTTACTTATTAAATTGCAATAATTTCTACCCTGTTCACCCTAAAACCTGGTAGTAATGATAAAATGGTATTGTTAAAATATAGAGAATTTGTGATGCTTTTTGATTAAATAGAGAGCTACTGAAATGTCAAAGCACATCTGATTTCAAGGCAAAAAATAGGTAATCTGGTTTAGAGAAGGCTTGGGATAGTGATTGTATAAAATCAGGGTAAACAGTCTCCCTATCTATTGGGTTTAGACAGTGTGTTAACTATAAATGTGTAAAAAAGTTTTAGTGACTGCTTAGTATGAATATCCAGAAGCCATATTTTAGAATGGAATTTCTTCCCAGCAACATTATGGAGTAGTCCAACATGGAAAAATTGAATATGCAATAGAAGACTATATGGATGTTATGGGAGTGATAATGTTGGCAAAGGGATATGAGAAGGTTTAGGTATCTGTTAAGATCCAATTATCCTGCATATGACTGAAAGCCTAGCATATTGGCTACACAAAATATAGTTTTATTTCTTATTCATTAATAAGAATCAGGAAGAGACGATACTCAGCTAGTCTGGCAGGTCCTTACTCAACCAGATGCCTTCGTTCTTTACTCCATTATCTTTAGTGACGTCACTCTTCAAGGCTGACATATTGTCCAAAATAGCCACAAGTCTTTGCTCCAAAAACGTGGTTAAGAAGGGTTTTTAGAAATTCTTTTTACTTTTTTTATAGTGTTTCATAAACCTGAATTTACTTCAAAATGAAAAGTTGACAATTTTTAGAAAATATAAAAGAAAAGAGGGATTCAATTGGTGTAGTGGCGACCATTTTAATTTAACATATATCATACAATGGCCAAGAAAATGTATTAAGTTTTAAACATAATAAAGATTATTTCAACAGTAGTTCACAATCTTGATGAGGGAAGACAGTAGTTGTTAATCTTAATATAAGGAGAAGGATTAAATGTTTATCTGTACATTTAATGATTTAATAAGAATGTTCATTACTTTCATTAAAATTTCAACAGAGTAACTTAGAACAAATGGGTAAGTTTTAAATTTCATACTTAAACGATCTCTCCTTATTCAATGAATTTTCTTCTTAAATATCAGTCAAAATAAAAACCATGAGTTCATACTACACAAAAAGGAGAAAACCAAAAGCAATATAAAAACATAAAATAAAACTGAACTCATTGGTCATAGGAAGTAACGAGGACACAACTCTTTATTATGAAAATTGGCAGTTAGAAGGAAAGCAATTAATTTTGTTTTTCCCATAAAACTTCCATTGTAGGGTAATCAAGTAGCTTATATTGATAAAAGAAAGTTATTACTCATAGAAGAATCTATGCCAGTAAATGTAGAAGAAATAATAGAATTATAAAATTATGATTTTTTAAATCCTAATTCCATAGTCCTCTTTATTGGTTGAAATGATTAAATAAAGATTGATGGGTAACTTTACAATAGAGGAGTGTGTTGCCTAACATGAATACAATTTGAGATTCAAGCAACATTTATGAAGTATTTTTGCCCAAAATATTGATCCTTAGTCCAACCAATCCTTCATAAGTAACTTCTAGCTTATACAAAATATGAAAGATAAGAACACAAGTTAAAAACACTACGAAAGTGGAGGGCAGACAAATTCAGAATGCAGGATAGTCTATAGAACCTTGATCAGTTCTTTCAATAAGTAGGTAGCACAAAAAAAACTAGAGAAAAAGAGACAAAAATAACAACTCTGGCAGACACAGGGATATAGCTCTCAGATTCTCCTTCAAGAAAACAAGTATTGCTTAGCTGTGACCAGTGTGGCTAACTGAGAGCCAACAGATATGAGTTTCTGTAGAATCTCTTCAACTTTTCTCTCTGCTTTAGCTAATGATTGAACAAGAATGTGGTACAAGGGCCTGGGCATTTCTGCCCTATATGGGGTGCTTAAAAAAGGCAGTCTTTGCTCCAGAGCTTCCTGTTGGACTAACAGAAATTTTGTTACAATTGCATAATGGTCCCTCTGTCCAAGTCTGCTTTCTCTCTTTTTCCTACTCCCAATGAATCCATTGTATTCTTAATGCAGTTTTTCATAAGATGATAAGTCCAGTGTGACCACAAGAGGGGACATGGAGAGGCACAGGAAAGCAGTTTATTATGCTCACAGGTCCCAGAGAGCCACCCTATGGCACTAAGGGGTCACACAGGCCGCAGGGGAAGCACCCAAGATTCAGGCTCAACGAAACAGTTGGGGAGTTGGTAGAGAGAGAGAGAGAGAGAGGAGAGGTGAGGGAAAAGGGGAGAGGAGGAAGGGAAGGGAAGGGAGAAGAGGAGGAAACAGGAGAGGAGAGGATAGGGAAAAAACCCATGGGCAAGTGCCTTAATTGAGGGCCAGGGTGGCATACACAAGCAAAAGATGAGGGCAGGGATTTCACTGGTGTGTTCGAGTGTCACTAGGTCAGTCAAGGGGGGTAGGTAAAAGGGGAATTTATGACAGGGACCAGGCTTATCACACTAGTTTCTGGTTACCTGTGGGCAGGATACTCAACAGCTTGTTTGTGGGAATGTTGAGGCAGTAGGAAAACACCTGTTTGTGGGGATGTTGAGGCAGTAGGAATTATGAAGTTTTAAAATGTACAATACATCAACTAATGCCAACCTCATGCCTCCTGGGAGACTTAATAGTCACATAGAAATGTGAGGACCTTATTTGAATTGGGAATCATAAAACCAAATGTGAACACACATTTTTTTAGTCAATTAAAAAAATTTGAATATGACCTGAATATCATGCCAAGGTATTTTCATTTTATTGTGTATAATAATGGTATTAGAATTATATGCGAGAATGTTAACATTTTTTGGACACATATACTAAAAGAAGTAGTGAAATGATGTGACATATAGGCTTTACTTTAAAATGTTTTGACAGATGAATTAGAACAATTATCTTGATAATCTTGGTGATGAAATCACTATAGTATTTTTAGTTTGTTGATTAAAACACACTAGGACTAGTTTTTAGGCATTTAATATGTGACCTTGGGTGAATTAACATTGAAGAGACCACACATTTGTTGTGGGACTACATGAAATGGAAAAAGGAAATAAGATGGGTCGTTTATGAAGACAGAAGAACAATAGGAAGCTATTTGGAAATAAGATTTGTGTCCTTACTCATTGCAGCCATTTCAGCTAACAACTTTAAAAGGTGAATTGCTATAAGGGAAAGGAAATATCCTTTTTAAATCAAAAGACCTAGACCCTATTATTACTTACATCACTGGTAAATCATCTCTTGTATTTAATTTAAATTATTTAACTATACTGAATTTCAGTTTCTAAAATATAAAGTGGAAATTATCTCCATTCTTTTAGTTTATGATCTATGAATATAATAAATGGACAAAATGCAAGGTACAATATTATATACTAACTGAATATTTTGAGTATTGCATCTGACAAGTTTCAATGTATTATAATCTCAATGAGATAAAAATATGCACAGAAGTAAAAAACAAAAGCAAAAACAAAAGAAATAACATATAAAATCATTAATAATAATTATTTTCAGGAGTTTGAGTAATTTTATTTCTTCTTTATTTCTTTATTATTTTATCATTTATTATATTTCCTAGGTAGAATGAGCATTAATTATTTTGATAATTAGAGGACAAACTTTAGACAAAAGGATCATGTTCCCTTAAATTTAAATACATTACACAAGATAATATAGAAAACTTCTTTTAAAAATGTAAAATGCTATACATTAATAATAGCTAACATACGTTTAACACTGTCCGAAGTAATGCTGTAATGCAAGTGCTTTACATGCATTACTTCATGTAATCTCTGTATGAGCTCTGTGATTTTAAAATGATGCATGTGAAGAGAGGGCAAGCACGCTGTTCAAATTTACTTGGCCAATGCCATAGTTAGAATTTGGACCCGAGAATTCTATCGCAATATCCCGTCCTCTTAACCACATAAATACAATATAGAATAGCACCCTGTTATTAGGAAATGGGAATGTGATAATAGAACATCTGCTTATAGTTCTTATACATCATGTTAGAAAACATGGTGTGATAATTTTTACCTCCTTTTGAAGCACAACTGGCATTTTAACTATTTTTGAGCAGAAAAGTAAGTGCGAGCGAATGGGATGCCTTTGATTTTCAAGACAACCTGAAACCTCTCACTTATTTCATTGGCATGTGTGAAAGCCTGACACCTATTCATTTAGTGAATAAGCATGCTTAGTGTAGGCATATTCACTATGAACAAGCTAGTAAACTCTATTTTTCAAGTTTATATAATCACAATGATGTCCTGTCTCACCCTCATTTTTTTCCCTTTCTGTGAGAAATGAGCAGAGCTAATGAAAAGTGTCACGGTTGATTGACATGAATTCCACCTTCTCATTTTGATGCCCACTCTCAGGAGTGAGTCAGTGCTAAGGAGCCCTGGAATGCAGAGGGACAGGGAGCAAGAGGAAGGCCAGACATGCAGGCTCTGTAATCAGCTCCTGAAAACTTGAGAGCTGGAAGGATTTACTGAGAGCTTAATTACTTGAATTATAGATGGCTAGTCATCTTCTGTATTTTGTCTAACATCATTTATCACATTTTCCTCCATCCTAACATTTGAGAAAACAGAAAAAGAGAAGATACCGCTATTGCCTGAAGCTATGAAATGAAATTGGAATATAATTCAGATATTTCTGACAATCACAGCTGTATTTGGAGCATGATGGCCATTATTGTGATCCTTTTCATGATGTTCTCTGTATATACACATCACTGTCTTTTTTGAAAATGTTTAGTAAAACCTGGAGGTCTTCATAAATATAAAATTTCCTTGCAAAATACCGTATTATATTCAGTTATACTATGGGTCAAGCCATGTCCTCCAAGGGGGGGTGGAATATATATATATACATATATATATATATCTCAAGAAAAAATGTATATATTTATGTATATAATTTGGAGTATATTAAAATCATCTGACATGCTTATTCAAAGACGTGTTTCAAAGCTCCACCCTCAGAGACTCTGACTCATTATATGTGATGTAGGGTCCAGGAATTTGAGTAGTCAATTTAATTTCCATTACTATCAGTTCAAAAAGAAATCTCAATCCCATTAAGCTATTACTGTCTGCTTCCGTTCTTCTTCCAGGTCTTGGCAACCATTAATTTATTTTCTGTCTCTATGGATTCGCAAATTTTAGACATTTTATATAAATGGAATTATGTACATCTTTATCTTGCACAATGAATTTGGTGTGTAATTATACCACTTCACTTATAAAAATGAGAACCTTACAAGGTTTTCCCTTCTTGACCTTTGTATTCTTGTTGCTATACATTATCCTTTTACTTGTGATATAACTTCCCAAATATGTTATTTTTAAAAATACTCAGATATCTTTGAAGGAGATTTAATTAATAAAAACATCTCATCTAATTTCCTGTTTCCAGTGTTATTTATCCTTTATGTAGATCCATATTTACAATTGGAATCAAATTTTTTTTTCCGTATTAGTTCCCTTAAAACTCGTTTTAGTGCAGGTCTGCTGTTAATGAATCCATTCAGCTTTTTTGTATGTCTGAAAAAGTGAAAAAATATTTACTTTCATTTGTGAAAGATATTTTCACTAGGTTTATAATTCTAAGTTGACAGATTTTTTTTTCTTCTTTGATTACTCTAAAGATGTTTCTTCAATATCTTCTTAGTTGCATGTTTCTAACAAGAAATCTGCTGTCATCTTTATCTTCCTTTGTTGATAATGTGACTTTTTACTCTGGTTGCTTTTAAGGTTTTCTCTTTATCCCTGATTTTGAGCAATTTGAGTGAGATATGCTTTACTCAGATTATTTTCATCATATTTCTTGTGCTTTGGATTTGTTGATTTTCTTGGATTTCATTATATTTAGGAAAATGTTGACATTATTATTTCAAATATTTTCTGCCTTCCTCATCCTTTAGGCATCCTCCTATTGAAAGTATATGGGGCTTTTTGAAGTTATGCCATAGCTTATTCATGTTCTTTTTGCTTTGATTCTTTTTTCCCTACATGTTTCATTTTGGATAACTGTTGCCATCTTCACCTTTGCTAATCTTTTCCTCTGCAATATCTATTCTATATTAATTTAATTCAGTATATTTTTCATCTTTTTTAATCTTCCATGTCTCTACTTAACTTCTTGCAAGTATGGAATACTGTGCTACTGACCTTGACTGCTAATTCTAACATATGTTTCAATCCTGGTTCAGTTTTAAGGTTCATTTTTCTCCTCAATATGAGCCGTATTTTCTTATTTTATTGAATGCCTCAGAATTCTGGATGAATGTCAGACATTATGAATTTTATCTTGTTAGATGATATATTTATTCCCTTAAATATCCTTGAACTTTGTCCTAGAATGCAATTATTTGGAGCCTATTTGATCATTTTGTCTCTTGCTTTTATGATTCGTTTTATGGGTTTGGAGCAGTGCTCGCTCAGTCTGAGGACAGCTGTTTCCCACTGTTGGGTCTAGCTCCTTATTTGTATTCTACGCAATGTTCCATGAATGTGTAGTTTATCTTATCTAGTTATTAGAAACAAGCACTCTTTCAGTCTCTGTGTTGGCATCAGACATTATCTCTAATCATTTTGTATGTTTCTTTCCCTGGTTTTAGTGATAATCAGTACTCTGCAGAATACATAAAGAAAACACTAAAGATCTCTGGAATTCTCTCTCTGTACAGCTTTCTTTTCTCTGGAACTCTATCCTGAGAACTCCAGTTGCCCTGATCTCTTTGGACTTTCAGCTCCATCTCTTCAACTTAGGGAGTCCATTTGGCTCCACTTGGGTTCCCTCTACTTATGCCATGACCTGAAATTCTGGCAAGGCAGTGAGCTTGGGCAATTGTAGGACTCACCTTATTTGTTTCCTTTCTCTCAGGGACAACTGTTTGTTGCCTATAAACCATTGCTTCATATATTTTCTCCATTTTGTGTGTGTGTGTAGTTTCAAGTGTGAGAGCATATAAGGTCCCTGTTTATTCACTTTGTCTAGAAGCTTACTTGTGTTCATTTAACCATTCTATTTAATGCCTTAGGTAATTGCTTTCCCACTATTCCTCCTAACTAAACCCACACATCCTCCTATAACGATACTCTGCAATCCACCCAGAATCTTGTGTGTTCATCTAATAAGACCTTACCATGTATCTGTCTGAATGATATATAGTGATTTAGTAGGAATGAGAAAATTATGTTTTTATGGATGTAGTCAAATCCTCTGTCTACAAGTAGTTTAATCTATAGATATAAAGACAAGATATTGAGAAGCAACTTCAGAATAGAGATAAATAGAGATAAATTTTTAGAGCATGAAGTGTACAAATAATTTTCTGTAGATTTATTTCTCTCTTGCATGCAGCCTATATCCCCCAAATCTGGGAAATTCAACCTACTGGACAATCTCGTGCTCTTCTTTCAGAGTAAAAACTCGGGTCATAAAATATCTTTTAATAACAACAATAAGCAGCGTTATCCGTGGCCTCTAAAATAGCAGTGCACTGCCTGCTCTACATAGGTTTTTGGGACTTGTCAAGGTCATTTAGAGCCAGTGATAATATATATCATTTTGCATTAAAAGACCTCTCTTCATTTGGTTTACTGCTACTTTTTATTTGGCCAGTGCTATTGGCATATTAATAATCACACCAAACACTATTACTGGTTATTTTTAAAGCATAAGCTGGTGCCTTAAGCATTATATATACATGGTTTTAGTTAATCCTTGGAAGCCCCATTTTAAAGTTAAGAAAACGAATTCAGAGAGGACAAATGATTTTCCTAGGTTTAAACATAGTTGGTAAGAACTGAAACATGTTAATTTGATTCCAGGGTGCTGACAGAGCAGCTGTAGGACACAACACTGAGTTGCTATAAGAAATAACAGTAACAGCAGTTAACACTTCTGTAGTCGTTACTACATGTCAGAGTTAATCATACGTACACCAGAGACATTAAATAATTTAATTATTATAACTACCTTATGAAAATGGGATAGGTTCTATTATTATCCTTATTTTACAGATAATGGAGAGACAAATAGGTCATATAGCTAGGAAGTGGCAGAGCTGGGATCTGAATCCCCATATGCCGTTTTAGGAGTTCATGATCTTAACTTCTTATCTGTGCTAACAAGGTCAAGTGCTACCATGTGACCTGCTGGTTTCCATTTTAGCTTTTATATGTCTTCTCTGGTTTTTGCATAATTACCCTGCAACCAGTAACTGGGCCGAGGAAACATTTTTATATTTTTCTACCCTTTTAACATTATTTTCTGTTCTATTAACTTGTTTGGGAAATGGCAGATAACTAGAAGGTCATCTCAGTTAAGGTCACCTCTGACTCACTCGAGCTTTGTGTTATTGAAGAAATCGGCTATTCTTTCCCATGTGTGCTGTTAATTGTTTTATTTGCCCTCAATTCCTGCTAAGAGATACTGAGGCATGTTTACCAAATGAAGAACATACATACCACATACACACATGCAAGTACCACCAACGAACCATGACGGGCATATTAATACAGAACACGCAAATTCTGTGTGTGTGTGTGTGTGTGTGTGTGTGTGTGTGTGTGTAAAACATCTGTTAAAAATGATAGGGCATCAGAGGATATTTTGGAGAAATTCATTCTTTCAATAAATCTATTATATTTCTCTTTGATCTAGCTTGTCTTTCTGAAATGTATTCATGCCTTAACACCTTCCTGGAGCCTTTCTGGATCTGTTTCCTCTTGTCAAACGAGTGTAATAGCTCTTACTGTGATCATTACATTTATTTAGTCTTTCCTTATACCTCTTATTAGACTCTAAGCCTCTGAAGACAAAGAGCTTTTAAACTAGTGCAATTATATAAGTTAAAAGCAATCTCCAGTTCACTTACTAAAGTCTAGGGAACTTTAATGTTTGTGGGACCATGACTTTGATCTATCTGCAAATACATTTCTGACAACTCTTTCTCTCCTATATATCACTCTGCCCCATCCTGCCACAATTCTTTCCTGTAAGTTTCCTGCTTGCCCAATGCTTTATTTTCTCTTATTGATGTGTTGGAGCTTGCAGGCTATCTATTATTGTAAGTTAGACATTCTGTCTGTGTCTAAGCCTTTCAACCTAAAAATGCTATTGAAATCCAGAAATCATTCCGAAAATCAAGTTTAAAAAGTAAGGTCAATTCGGCCTGATCCAAACACTCTCAGTATGGGGTCCCAATTAGTTCTTGGCCTTAAGACATTGTTTGGGATCATCTATCACTTACTCAGCTTCTATTAGCAAGAGCAAATATAGGGAGAATGGGAGTTTTGAACTCTAGAGTTGGAAGGGAATTTGAGACCTCTCTTAACTCTTTGCCTCCAGGCAGAAATAGTCCTACTCCTTACTAGACAGCTGGATGTGTGTCCTATTTTCCAAAAGAAAGAAACTCAGCTCTTGGAACACATACTAGCGTTTATTTAAAATTCAACCACAGGCTTTAAAGTGGAGAAAGATGACAGACACTACCACAGCCATGCAATCTAGGTCAACATCAATAGTCATGTTGGTTTCATGTCCCCTGGATGTGTTGAGAATAACACTTCGCCTGTGACCTTCCTCCTTTGAACCCATGACCCCACTTTAACAATAATATAAACATCAGACAAACCAAAACTGAGGGACATTCTATAAAATATATAACCAGTACTCTCTCCAACTGCCAAGGGCATCAAAAAGAAAAAAGTCTGAGAAACTGTCACAGCTGAAAGAAGCCTAAAGAGTCATGACAGTTAAATGTGATGTGGTATCCTGAGTGGGATCCTGGAACAGGAAATGGTCATTAGGGAGAAAGTAATGAAGTTTGAATAAAGTGTGGATTTTAGTTAATAATCCAGTATCAAAATTGGCTTACAGGTTGTGACAAATATACCGTACTAATATAAGGAGTTAATCATAGGAACAACTGAGTACAGAGTATGTGAGAACTTTGTACTATCCTTGAAACTTTTCTGTAAAAACTTATTCTAAAACTAAAAATTATTTTAAATGTAAAAATGTCATCCAACTATAGGAGATACTTTTTCATTCAGAAAAGAATACCTTGATGCAAGCAGAAATGCACATTTGTCTTGTTTTACTACAATGACTAAGGCTATTACAGAATTGTGGATTATGGTAAGTGTTAGTATTTGGGTTGGTTATTTCTTTAGACCTTTTGAAAATCCAGAAGGTTTAATAAGCATCCCAGTCTTTTAAAACTAAATCAGTGGTTCCTTATTATTCAGCAATTTCTATGAAAGTGGGAGTCTTCTTACAGTGAAAAATTTCTTGTTCATGCTCAATTTGTTGCAGAGAGAGTTACCATCACTTGGAAGGATAATTACTTCTAAAATTTTGGGGAAACAATATTGATGTGGTCATTTAGCATAGGCTAGGAATCTTGACACTTCTTGAAGTGATGTCCTAAAAATAGTACACTACTTAATTTTTGTACAACCAGAGCCATGGTTATATGTCTTATATACTAAACTTCTTTTTTAGGACTTGTGCCTTTGTACTTTTAAAATCTTTTGTAGAAAAAAAACACTTCCTGCTTTGATCCTGTTTTATTCCTAGAACACATATCGTTTATGTGGCTGATTGAAGAGTCTTTAAAAAGCCATCCTGAGACACAGTTCTTTATCTGCACAAATAAAGTAAAGAATAGCAATTGTATGTGTTATATTTTACAACTCTATGCTTATTTCATTTAATTTTTTTATCATCTTTTAAATTTTGTATCTCTAACAAATGAATTAGTAGCACTTTTAGTACTTTGTATAAAATTTTCTGCTACTCAGAAATTCATAAATCTATTTATTTGACCTTCATAATGAGGTGGAGTTGGTACTATAAGGTTAATGAGGCAATTATTCTTATAGAGAACATCCGTCATGAAGGCATAGTTTTTTCCTCCCTTTAATATGCACATTAATTAAAATAATTTTTTCTTGCTATTTGCATTGATAAGTAATCCTCACTGAAGGAAGAAATAATTAAGTTTCCAAGTATCTCAACTGTAGTTTTGGATCTTAATTTCTATGGTATAAAACTTTTTCTAATAACATATGTACTTTCATATTTGCCCCCAATAATTGTATATTTTTTTTCTTTTTTTCCACTTATTGCAGAGGCAGAAGCAATGGATGTTGCTATAGCTATCTGTCAATTATGTGCGGAAGAACATATGCTGAAAGTATTTCCAGAACTTGCCCTTGACTACTAAATACAACTCACTTGGTTAGTCATGACATTTAATCATAAACTAATAGTTCAAAATTATTTATTGACTTTTCTTTCAGGTTAACCTGTAGAATCTTCTCAGGGTACAGCAAAAATTGTTTTCTATTAATAGCAAAATACACATTTATGGGTACACCTTTCAGAACACAGATCCTTAGTAATTTTTCATTAACACGAGTTGAATCTACCATAGCAATGAACCAGCCAAACCAATGGATTTGTAAATTTATGAATAAGTTTAATTACATATTATTTGACTGGTGTACAGTAACTTTCTGTACTAAACCTAAACCAAATTTAATTTAGTTTAAATATAGTTATATGTATCAATATATGTATTTAGAAATATATTTATACACACATATTGAAGAAAAAATAGGGATAATATATGTACATCTGTAACTTTGAGGAAGAGAATCATTTTTTCTCAAGTTTACTTTCTTTTGCCTAGCAAAATGCTTTGATGAGACACTTGCTTGTGAAAAATGGAGCTTAGACATAGCTAGGAGGGCTGAGGAGGTAGACAGATAAATAT
Source organism: Rousettus aegyptiacus (assembly GCF_014176215.1). Classification (NCBI taxonomy): domain Eukaryota; kingdom Metazoa; phylum Chordata; class Mammalia; order Chiroptera; family Pteropodidae; genus Rousettus; species Rousettus aegyptiacus. The sequence continues at coordinate 111,303,049 of NW_023416284.1, forward strand.
TAAATTTCTCTTCATAAATGAGACTTTTTGAACTTCTTGACAACAGGTTGAAGTGGGGGAAAGGAAAGGGAGAATGCCACTGAAAGGAAGGAGGAGAAATGAGCCCAACAACTCAAGAAAGCCAGAATGCTACATAGTGTGATGGTCAATTAGCATGGCTCTGAAGGATGATTAATAAACATAATGTCTGATTTCCCATAATAAACTCTTGGCTGTACAGACTCTTTGTCAGCTATCCCCCACCCTGCCCTTGTTTTATAACTCCTCAAACTTCTGTGAAAGTCTGAGCAAGGGCACACCCACTTGGGGAATAGATACACTTTTCAGGAGAATGAAGAACCACAGAAGAGCAGCACTCTCCTGTCTTGAATAGAGAGAGAGAGGACCCTGCTGGGTAGAATAGAACTTAGAGCTAGCAGCGTTCAGAAACCAGTGAAAAGATTCTCCCCTCTGGTTTATACACATTTCAGGTGAATGTTACAGTACGTTCAGTATGTCCAGGTTTTATATATAACATATCTCATACTATGTGAACAAGATTTAGTTACTAATAGCATCATCACATTCCCAAAGAATATTATCTAAGGATTTATTAGTGAATATGCTAAACTCCAAAAAGAAATGAGTTCTGATTTTGAGAAAGTAAATGCCCCAAATAATAAAACTTAAAGCCACCTCTCTTGTATATGATAACAATGTTAGATTAAAGCACCACATTTCTCTATGGTTGTATAAACTTCTCCATAGAAATCTGGTAAGGAGAGTGTGTCAGTATTCATAACCACCCAAACTGGATGGAGGGAACTTGGGCTCAACTTCGAATTTTCCATTTAAGGATAATAAGTTGCCTTATATTTTACTATTTCTTTTCTTAAGCTGTAGAATGTAAGAAATGATTTGGGGTCATAATTAAAAATTAATCTCAGTTAAAATGTTTAATCCTTGCCCCATATGGCTGACAATCAACGCCAAATTCTGTTAATTCTGTTAATCAGGTTGGTTGCCAGTTGTTACCATTTAAAGTTGTTTTATTTTAAAAAATTGATTTATTTTCTTATTTATGTATTTTGAACAAAAAATAACTTTTGAGAAGCCTAAGTTATATACACTGATTATGTTGAGTAATTTTTTTTTTCCCTTATAAGATTAGGAAAAAAACTGCATCTGGAGTAAAATTTTAGTGTTTCTCATTCAGATTAAAATTTCACAATTTCGAAACTTATTTGGTTAAAAAGAGACTTTTTTAAAGTGGAAATGATGAGGGACATTAGTCATTCATACGTTAGTATTCATTGTTTAGTAGATAACCTTTTTTCTAACATGTAGGTAAAATCAGGCACAATGAATATTTGAGAGTATTAAAAGAGCCAAAGAGAGGGAAGTTAATTTTGAGTGAAGGCTAATAATACTATCATCCCTGATAGTGACCCTGTAGGAGGTCCTTTGGGGAAATGAAAAAGATAAAAATGAAACAAGAACATGTCAAGGTAAACAGTCTTCTTTGCAGTTTGCCTATAGTAATCCATATACTAATCAGACTCAACTATTAAGATAAACATAAGATTTAAGATAATTAGGGAAAATGTGGGTAAAACACATTTTCTTTTTTTACAAATTAAAGCAGTGGAACAAGAATTTTAAAATCTATTTCTGTCCAACACTCTTACTTAAAAAAAAAAAAAAAGTGCTATTTCTGTGTATCTCCCCTCTAGACTCCAGCGTCTTCCAACAATAAATCATTAGCAACCTTATGAAATGCCACAGAGAATGGGCTTTTGTGGTAGAAAGATGAACATAAAAAGAGAAGCTGAGAGCAATCAAACATCCACTTAGGAAGCAGTTTTACCTATGGGACTCTTCATTGGGTGCCTTTATTTCATTTTGATTACTACCTTTACTGTTTCCTGGAGAACAAAGCCCTGATTTCTAGAAGTATGCTTTCTCTCCTGAGCACATAATTTCTGAGCCCACAGGTATCTTATAGATACTAACTACACTGATTCAATAGACTCAGATAATTTCGTATTTCTGATTTTTTTCCTAGGTGGATTCCAAAGATTTAGGATAGCTATTTTTTTTCCGTCGCAAATACATATAATACAGTGTAAAAATGAATTTGCATCACTATGACGATCTTGCAGGATGCTTTTCCTCTAACAAGCTCAACAAACTTTTTGGCATGAGTCGAATTCATTAGGACCCTCAATGACAAAGTGGAATGTATATTGAATTTCATTCTGGTGCCCCTCAATAGTAATTACTGTCCATAAGACAGCGGAAAGAATTATTTGGGGGAAAAATCATTTGAGTTTATGAGATAAGAAATGTAAACATACCATAAACTATAAAATACATATAATTTCCTATATCCATGCAGTCTGTTTTCATCACCAGATACAACACACTTTGCCTTACACTATAATAGCAGAATGTATGGTAAACATATTAGCATAAGGAGATTATGTACATGTTGTGGTATATAAGGTCATAACTATTTCTGGCAGTAAATCAGATAACACTTATTCTATTGTGAATTGTTAGGAATTACGTTTTGCGAATGTCAGTACCCTTTTCTGCTTTACAAGGACAGAATGTCGGAAAGAGCAGTTAGGTTAGATAACCTGTAAGGTCCCATCCAGCTCTAAGATTTTATCATTTGAGGACTAGCATGTGTTCCATAATAAATAGTGAGTTTCCAAACTAGAGTCTAGTTAGGTTTGGGGAAAATCTTCCTTATTTTAAATATCTTGACATTTCTGTTAGGTAGAATGATAAACTCTTTTTAGTTTGAGACATGTCTATTTATAGAAACGTGTATAACTTGCTCGTGGTTACACAGGATATAATCACAGATGAAATTTCTTGACTTTGAACCTTTTCTTAACATCTTTGCATGTTCTATTGGGTCTGAATTCACTACAAGAAATAGAAACCACTCTAGGAATTTTAAGCAGAAAGATAATTAGGTTCTTATTAAATCACTGGAAGGGCTGGAGGAAGCAGAGATCGTGCTGGGCTTTTAAGAGTGACTCTCAAAACACCAAGGAACTGACTGACCTACCAGGGGAGCTACCACGCCTGCAGAGCCAGAAGCTGAGGACTCAGGTCACTGTGAGAATCTCTGCTGAAGCTGAGCTCCAGGGAAAAGGAAGCTGAAACTAGGCCACCTCTGCTGGGAGCTGGACACAGGAATGTTACTGTAGAAAAATTCCAGTTCTCTATACACTTGTGCGCCAGCAGGAAACAGCCAGAAGGAACATGAAATAAGCTTCTGCCTTTTGTTCATTCTCTAAATCACAGGAGATGGCATTTAATTGATGGAACCTAATTCACTTCCAGATTCTTAGCTGCAAGGGGATCTGGAAAACGTAGTTTTCGCTTTCCAGTCTCTGAAACACAAAGTGATAGTGGTTCTAAAAGTATTGTACTTTAGAGCAGTAGCATTAACATCTCCTAGGAACTTGTGAAAAATGCAAATTCTTGGCCCACTTTTCACCTACTGAATCAGAAAATTTGGGGCTGTGGTCCAGCAGCCTTGGTTTCTAATGCACACTGAAGTTCGAGAACCACTGTAATAAGGCAAACTATAAATATCTGGAAAAGAACGCTGATTGCCATTCAATCATATTTAGTAAGTATGTCAGGAAACACATACTATGACACACAAGTGGTCCAAAGAAGGAAAAAGGAACATAAATTAACTAAGCATGCCGAAAATTTAAATCATAACCTGTTTATTTTGGTTAACTGTATTGTTGTTAGAAGTATACGACCTTAAATTCTTATAAAATTGAACAAATGTTTCATGACTTTTATGGGAGTTTATTGTGTTCAAGAAAAGTAATTTTTATGTTTTGTTTTTGATCTTTCCATTTCAATACCTTTATGAGTACACCACTAGGTGAAACATGCCTGTGTGAAGTTTTAAGAGGTTATCTGCCAAAAGCCCTCACAGAAGAATCAGCAAAGTTTATTAGCTTTTACATGGTTTTTCTGAAAACATAACTTCTTAATTATAAGAATCTTTGCATTTAAGATTTCTTTTCAAGTCAAATTAATGAACTTTCTTAAAAAGTGAATGTGTCTATGCATATTAAGAAGACCTAAGTTTGTTTGATGTGATATATTTCATTTTCAAGGAAAATGAAATTCAATTGCTAGAGATTTAAATATTTATTAGTTTTCAGAATGTGAAAAATTAACAAAAAAAGTGAAAATATCCCCATTATTTTACCATTTAAAGGTAATAGAAAGTCAATCCCACTCCATCATTCTTTCCTTCCAACCCTCTTTCAGAAGGAACTACTGATAATAGTCTAGAATTTTTGATGCTTATACAGATACACACATAGTAAGATAATAATTAAACAGTTAATTTACTTATTCATTTACCTGGAAAAAATCACTTATTTTTATGTATAAACCTACATGTTTCAATTATTAGTCGTATCATGAATTTCTTTTTAAATTAGTAGTCCATTTTTTATGATCGCTGTATGAATTAAATGATATGAATGTAACTAATTATTCTTCCATTACTATGTATTTATGTCTCTAATTTTCAATATTGAGAACAGTAATGCATTTAATATTTTTGTACATACATTCTTATATATTACTCTTTGTATTTTCTAGGCTAAATCTTAAAAGAATACTTATTGAGCCTCACATTTTAAAAATGTCAATAGATATTATCTTTTATAAAGATTACTCCAATTTAAACTTTCAATAATTATGCACCTTTTAAAACTTTATAAATTGAATAGATTAAAAATGAAAGTTATAATCTAAATCACGGGAGATGGCATTAATTTTCATTTCCTTAGTTAGATGTAAAGGTGAAGAAATTTTAAAAATCTTACTATGTTTTCTGATGTGAATACCAGTTCTTATCCATAACTTAATTTTTTCAACTGCACTGATTTTCTTCTTTATAAATAGGAGTTATTAGTATATTTGAGATACTAACCATTGTTAAATATATTGCAGATATTTTATCTCAGTGCATTGCTTTAACATTTTTTGTTTTACTTTTTATTATGAGTTAGCTTTAAATTTTGGAAAGTCAGATTTGTCAAAATATTTAATGGCTTTTGGGTTGGGAAACTATCTCCACCTCAGGATTATTTTTTAAACCTCCTTAATATTTAAAATTTGTATAATTATTTATACTTTGATAGTTTTATTTGGTACTTCATATCTTTAATCTACGAGTAATATATTTTATAGTGTACATTTTCTTATACGAATGGATAGACATCATTTATTGAGTAATCTATCTCTTTCCCATTAATTCGAATGCCATCTTTATGAAACATTTAATTCTCAAATACTGTGTGTCGGTCCTATATTTTATTTTCCTAGTCTGTACCTTACTGCCAGTAACTTACTTAATGAAAATAGTTTTTTAAATGTTAAATTTTGTCTCCTTTTGATGACTTTTAAATGGTCATACTAGCAGAACTATTTCATTTCCCTTATTTCCAACAATCTTTAAAAATTATGTGTGTATGGGAATTTCTAATGCAGCCTAATTTTCATTTTTTTCAATTATTTTCAGTTTTTGATATAAATATTAATTAACCTTTATTCACATATGGCATAAAAACCCTGTATAAACAGTCATTTATAAATTCCTAGGAGTGCTTCTATTATAATATTTTCAATTTAACATTGCTTTTATATAAAGAATATTTTCAGCAATGTATCTTTTCAAGGAAAACCTAAAAAATCAATAACATTTCAAGTACCTGACTAAGAAAATGGAGTTGTCCTTATTAAATTCTAAGTTGTTATTTAGTGGTGTTCAGTCTTATTAAGAACAAGTCAATAATAGTAACTTCTAACAAATGTATATTGAGCACCCAAAGGATATGTGTAAACTGCAGGATTTCCCTGGAGGACAAAGTAATTCTCTAAAGAATTCTCTGGCTTTCTAGCTATTCAATAAGATCATCACTTACCACTGAAAGGCTCAGAGTAAAGCTATATTACCATAGATTTTTTTTTAGGAAAGGAAATTCAGGGGGTAGGAGTGAAGAATTCTAGGGCTGGAAATTATTTCTTGACATAAAGATTTCCAGTTTCCTGAAATACAGTTCTTTCTTTTTTGAATCTAATCTTTACTGAAATTTATAAAGAAATGTTAGCATAAATCCTCTCATGAAATAACTAACTTCATAAGTTCCTATTCTGTGGACATGCTCAGTGAGTCAATGCTATGGGTTAGCAATTAATCTACCAGGTTGCAATTGCCTTTACAATTAATTTATGTTAGAAACTTGTAATATTTTTAGTGCTGCTGACTTTTGCATGATTATTTGCAAAACTTTATTGTTTTATTATTTCCTTCTAGTGTTTTATGTATATCATCACTTAGATTGGCAGTCCGATGATTGGAAATGATGACAGTGAAGAGATTCTAATATTGCCTATTTTCGAAAAAGCCAGAATATGAGATAAATTATTTTATTCAGTGGTCAAATGTAGCCACTCACCTTTAAGAACAATATCGTAGTTTTCGTATAACAATATGCCATAAGATAAAAACCTTTCCTTGACTTTGCATCTGGAAAAAAACTTAAATAGTTAAATTTCGCTCCATCAGATAAAAACGATTTTTGTTATTTGTTGATCAGAATGTCTGATTTATAAACGCTAATTGAGGAAAGAGATAATTCCAATAATTCCAACCATGATTTGTTCAATATGCAAGATTTCTTTGATTCGCATGTCTAAAGATGCTGGTATGAATCACAATATTTTTTAACTTCTATTTTTATTCAACTGGCATTTTCAGTTATTTTACATAATCACACTTTCTTGGCCTTTGCTTATATATGTCTTCCTCTGTACTTTCCACAAATAATAAAACCTCATTAAAATGCTGTTTTACAAAGTCAGATATACTGCAGTTCAAATCATGTCTCCTGAAACATAACTACATACAGTAAAACCTTGATATAAGACAGCTTAAACAAATGGGTGTTTTTATTGTCCTCTGACAGTATCATAAAGAATTTCTGTGACTACCCATGTATAATCCAAGAGTGGGGAAATAGGGTAGATGAATATTTCGTAAATGACAGAAACGCTTTGAAAAACAGTCCTTTCTTTGGTAACTTGCCAGGGTAATCCCAGGTGGGGTCAGGACCTGGGGTAGGTGCTAATTTAAGGTCTGTTACATTGAATTGTGTTTTTAAGTATCTGCTGCCTGTCCAGTTAGGCACTGTGTTGTGCTTGGGAAATTTTGAACAGATATTAGACAGATTTCCTTCTCCTTTCCTTACTCAAATTAATGATTTTTTTTTTTTTTTTTTTTTTTTTTTTTTTACTTTTCTAAGCAATGATTCAGAATTCAAAGAGACAAATTAAAACAGTGTTTCTCAGACTATAATGTACATAGTAATCACCTGGGGATCTTGTTAAAATGGAAATTTTGATGCAATAGGTTTGGGGCAAGTCTGAGAGGCTATATTTCTAACACTTAAGAGTAGTAAAGATCTAAAGAATTTTTCATCAGTGCATTTTTATTCTCTACTCAAAATAATATTGAATAATAATCATATACAATATAGCTTTCACTGATGTCTTAGCCCTCTAGTGGTGAAGTTACTATTTTATATAACAAGTAATTCTAGTGGACACCACCCCACTTCACTCTGCTGTTTTAGGAAGAGTGGTTTAATGAGATCGAAATTTTAGAAATGACCTGGTCACGGCTTCCGAAGAGTACAATGAGTCGATTGTCTTTGATGATGAAACTATGATGATGAAAGTGTTAACAAGCAAATCCAACACTTCTCTTGTCATTTGAAGACTAACTGGCTAGCTTCCTCTATTTCCTAAAAGACATGTTACAAAGTAGAAGCCACGTATCATGATTTTTCAAGACACAGAGAATATATGAAAATTTTGTAGAACATGTTGCTCTTATATTTTTTGTTGAAACTTGAAGTAAATGTTTTTTTGGAATTAAGCATTGAAAGCCTTGCTCTATCGCACTCTAGGAATTTCAGTGAGAGTTTATACAACCTACTACTTCACAGATAAAGAAGCATAGCAAATAGCCATAGGCATCATCTTTGCCTACAAGTACAGGATTTTAAATGTGTCCCAGATAATAAGGAAGTACAAATACAAACAAAACATCGTATTTAAGGGATTTACAATCTAGTTTTTTTTTTTTTTTTTTTTTTTTTTAGTCTTAGCAATAGGTAAGCTGTTTTTTTAAGGCATTACAGTCTGAATTAAAGGACAGAGCATACCATACCTTTCACATTTGAACGCACAGAGAATTTGTCTAATTATTTCCAAAATGAGATTTTAAATTTATCTTATTTAGTTCCTTCTTTGTGATTTGCTTGAAAATTGTCATTTTCTCAAATCTAACGTAGGCTAAGATTTCCCAGTCATTTAGTGAAAAAAGACATTTCTGAATAGTAAATTTATTACTCACTGTTCTTTCTCTTGTTGATCTTAACCTTTCTCTATTAATCACATAAATAAAACTTCTTTCCGATGTTTCATTTTCTGTGTCCTCATAATATTTAGCATAGATTCCCTTTGAATCTATCTTAGTCATGGTCATTATCCTCCTCCATATAGTATCCATCAACTTCGTTCCCTCCTTCTTACAGTTACCCTAATCTTATCCTCCTCCTTTGTATCTCTCCTTTGCATCCAGTTGTATTATTTCACCAATCAGGTCTTCATATTTTTTCCAGCAGTAACACAGTATTTCACTTCATGTGTATTTCTACTTGTATCTTTATTATATCTTTTTTACCTTTTAGATTTTTTGTGGTGATTTCCTTTTATTCCTCTAATATCTCATTCGAGCATAAAATTATTGTTGCAGCTATTACCTCCTGATTTTTAGTCATCAGTCCCCTTGGGAAACATGATACCCAGGGCTTTATCAGATTTATCTCAAATGCTATAAAGAAATATCCATTTTTCAGCCTGAGGTTTTCTTCTCCAGTTCTAATAGGAGCATCACAATCCATAAAAACGAGGTCAGGTAAAAATACAAACAAAAAAACAAGCAAACTTGCATCAACTTCTCTTATTCAGATAAAATGAATTCTCCTCCCCTTGGTAAAGTCTCAATAAGTCATTCTTATTGCTGATGGATAGTTTATAAAATTAGCCTCATTATGTAAGAAACATTTCTGGATTTTTCAGCCCTTCCATATGTGAAACTGCCTTGAAAATTAGCATTTATGTGTACTGTATAATTTATATCTCATTTTCTTCCTAAAATGTTTTGTCAGTTTTTAATAAAGACGCACCTAAACAAGATAATTAAAATTTGCAGTTAAAAGCTAATGAAACAAACAAGTATCGGAAATATAGAGGAATTGAGTCAAATCTAATATTCCATTCATTTATTCCTGAAACACTGTCCAATATCCACCGTTTGGTAGGTATTTGTTAGGTACTTGATCAGAAAACAAAATCAAAACAAAGGGTACGATATAGTTCCTAGTTTTCAGAAGATCAAAACCTAGTAAAAAGAGACAGACAAGTAAAAGTTAATTAAATGTCAATATGTTGACTGCTATATGCAAATATTGCATATTGAATATGGGACTAGAGAACTTGATTTATGCTTCCTTTAAAACTTGTCAAGTGATCTTGGTTCTTCTATGTAGCCTGGCTATGTTGGCTATTTGTAAAGATGAGGCCCATCTAGATCCTTTAATGATAAAAGGAAAGATACTTTTACTGCATCTTATGAAAAAAAAATCCTGCTATTTTTTTGGGATGAGGGGGCCTTTTTGTTTCAGTAAATCAATTACATAAATCCCATATGCCAATTAAACAAAGAAAGGAAAAGCCAGGTTCAGTCTGCTCTAAGTTATAGTTAGAAACAGTTCACCCCAATGTACATTCTGAGAAAGTTAGTTGTCTTTTTAAAATTTCATCAGATTTGAAGGGAATTTGTGATAACTTTTATTCTACTATAGGTTGATGCTCTATAAAATGAGGTCTGGATTGAATTTAAGAGTATATTAGCAATGTTAGAAACAAAATTGCCAAATTACTTCTATTTGAGAAAAGTAAGAGTCGAAGGTTGTGATTATGAAATATCAGGTGATGTTGAATCAGATGGATAGTGTATACTCAGCTGTGGGTACCACCTCCCTTGAATTCTAGGACTGGTCCTTAGGGGTTTTTTTTCCTATCTAAGACCAAGACTATAGGCACATGCACAGAATTTATTAATTCTACTCATTATTTCCCCAGCATTGACTTCTACAAAAACTACCTAGCTTGTCTTCGATTATGCCATTCTTTTTTACTATTCCAATTCATACTTCCAGCTGACGCCTTTATGGTTTCTAAGCTCAGCTCTAAATATTAGCACCCTGTTTGCCTTCTAAAAGCCCAAACTCAATAGCCCATCCTTGATGACTCTGTGTTCTTTCCAAATTTGACTCCAACTGCCCTCATCACCCTGCTGGATCTTTCATTCCAAATATACCCACTCACCATTTGCCATTGACACCCAGGATGTTCACTTTTACTTTTATGTCTTTGCTCACATGATTCCCCTTATGTATCCAAATCCTGCATCTCTTTCAAACTACATCTCTACAACTTGAGCACAAATTTCATGCCCTATGCAGACTTCCTGGTATTCCAAGTTGGAAAAACCTTTCTAATCATTAACATGTAAGACTGGCACTGCATCTTTATCTCTTTACATACACTCACCACTTTCTGGGTAACATTAAATTTGATAAGTTCTGTTCCCTTTAAATATCTTAGGAAAAAGGTCTGTCTTATTCATCACTGAAATAGTGATAATAATAGGTAACATTTATTGAGGGCTCACTCTATTATTTTAATACAACTGGGCAGTAAAGATTACTGAATAAAAAGAAAGTCCACTTAAGAAATACAACTAAAGAATGACTAAATTAACTGCTCCATTAAACATGAGACATGAATTATCAAACTTACTGCCATAAAACCATGTCCTAAGAAGCAAATACTATTACCCTGTTTTATGTGGGAGGAACCTAATATTCACAGAGTTCAGAAACTTCACCATTGTCACACAGTGAATAAGTAGTAGGCTATACTTCTAACCCACATGTATCAAATATCAGATCCAAATTCTTGACCATTATTCTATATTGCTTCTCATGCATTTCAATCTATATTTTTGTTTAGTTTTGTGTCTCGGGTTACATACGTGTTTTTATTTTTGTTTTGCCATAGGAAGTGGTTATGGAGATCTGTTGGAGAAACAAATGAGTGATTCAATCAAGAAAGACACATATTTAAGGGTTTATACATGTTTATTTATGTCTAGACTGCAAGATATAAAAATTTCGTTCTATGTATATAGAAGATAATTTACATAAAATTTTCTCCCTGGCACATAAACTCTAAGATTTATGCTAGAGTTCCAATTTGTGCTTTTCATCACATAAAATAGGAGAATTATAGGTTTTTTTTTTAAAAATTAACTTTCTCCTTTGAAATTTTTAAGAACTTCAGGAAATAATATGAGTACATCATTCAGCAGAAAGAAGTTACATAAATCCAAATTTTTATAAAAGATCTTTCATTTAATGTCTGATCTGAGCTTTGACCTATTTGCCCTTATATTAATTTGTTCTGCTTTCTTCTCTTTTTTTCTAAATGGTGGAACCAATCTCTACGATTTGTTTCCCAGCCTTCCAGTTGTGTTGGGACAATGTGGGGTCCTTGAAGAAGACAGGAGAGCAGGAAGAAGGGAGAAGCTTGAGTGTTTCTTGTCCTCTCTGTCGCCAGTGACATCTTCTGTACTAGCTATATCTCCTTTTTAGCTCTAGTTGCCTTAGACAGGCCCCATTAGGGATTTAGCTTTTACTATGGCCCCTGGGCTCTGGTAACACCACCCATTCTTTGTATCTTCAATTTAGAGATGATTCTGTATTCCTGCAATTGATAATCTCTGGGTTGCTTCATTAACCCTAGTTGGTGTTTTAGCAATTCTATCATCTATGTCCTGATTCCTGGTACTAAATCCCTTCTGTGGGATCACATCTCTTCGATGATATGATTAAAGGTAGAAAAATTTTAGATTTAATATTGGGAACATTTAAAAAATATTTATGTATGTTTGTCTCTCATTGATGTGCCTCTTTTTTGGAGGATGTGAAAGTTAATAAACAGAAACCTTAATTAGAATGGAGTTGGGAGTCTGGAAGAGAGCATTCTCATTCAGTGCACAACAGGAAGAGACATGCCTTGCATGTCCAACAGAAAGTGATGCTACTTTACTGCCTCAGCGGGTGGAAGAAAAGATTCCTTCTTGTGCAGTAACAGCTCAGCCAAAAGGACACTGCCATAACTCAGTCAATGAAAAGTCTTTATTCTTTGAACTTTGTTTCCTCCAATAGACTCTTTGCTTATAACACCCCCTCCAAAGTCCATAAAAAAGCATTCTCCTTTGTTTCTCTGGACTTGCATGTGGTTTACCATTGGATTACATGTCCAGAATTGCAATTCTCTGTTGTTTCTGAATAGTGCTGGAGAAATATCTGGTTGTCTATTTGTTTAAGTTCATCAGGCACTTGCTTTTTGACTTCCTTTGCTCTGCTATTGCAGTTATCTCTTAGTTTTCCATCTTCCAAAATTTTCTTGACGTCTCATGCCGATTCTTCTATTCTGTCATCATTCAGGGCGTACATCTGTTTTAGTCCTTTACCTTCATTTTTGTAGAACTCTGGGGGCGAGAATGAGGGATAAGTTTGCTACATTTAATGGGAAGTCTATTTTTACACTTATAAAACTACAACCTTACACTTTAAAGCACAAAAAGGGAGACAAATATCTCCTCGAATACATGAATATCTTTTTAAATTTCAATTTTAGCTGTTCACCTACTTCAGAAATATTTTAAACAATGCATATATGAACATTTTTATTTCAGAATATGGCCTCCTAGTTTATCTTCAGATGTTGAAAAAGGCGATAAATCAAAACATACTAATGGAAATATGTAATCAGTTTCTACAGCCATATTTTTTTACAATTTAAAAAAATATGGATCAATAGGCATTGATAAAAAAAAAACACTCTTTTCAGCAAATATTATGCATTTATTCTTTAAAAGATAAAATATTTTATGAACTTTAGTCTCCTGATGCCAGAGTCAGTGTTAAATTGTGCCAAGTTAGTTCAGTAACAGCATTTAGTCTTGGATGATTTTATCTAGCATTCACTGTGAACTGGCCTCATGAGCCTCCTGCCTTTGTTTCTTTCAGTCTTATCACTTAGTTTAGAAAGTACAAAGACTTCATTCTAGTGTTGAAGAGTGAAAGAATGAGATAAAGATCATATTACCTGTACGAGAAAGAGAAATGGATGACTTATCAGGTTTTCATGTTCCTAAGGTTTCTAGGTGAAATTTCCTACCATAAATGTCAGTTAAATAAATGTCTGGAACAACATAGCTTCTTTTTTGCTTTTCCCCCTAAGACTGGCATTAGAATTGTTCTGAATTACTTTGCCTGTGGGACTAGCAGACAGAGCTCTAGAATTTGTTCCGTTATCACCTTTATACTTTTAGGAATGAGATTTATTTAATTAAAGTGATTGAAAAAGGGACACAGAAGCATTAGCCTTATAAATAGTGAGGAAGTTATAAATAGTCTCTTGCAGAAATTTTATTTCCAGAACCAATCATTTAATTTTGTTTCATGACTTTCTCTCTGTGCCATAAAGAAATGGCTTTTATAATTTTCTGTGATGAGTTTTAAGGCAATATTTTAAAAAGGAGGTAACAGCCATATATTGTTGCTTCTCTGGAAACTCATGTTATAGCATAAACATGAAGGCAAGTATATCTTACCAAATAAGAAACAGACTTGTAAAAGAAAAAAAAAACACTTTTAAAATCATTTTAAAATCAAATAATACATTTGTACTTCTAAAGATGAGTTCTCAAGGCACTATTTTGTACCTGTAGAAATGTGTATCTCTACCTGCAAATATTTTTTATTCTTTTCAGAGAAGTGAATATTACTAATTTAATGTAAGGAAAACACTTTCTGTGATTGAGACTTAGAATGTCTCCCCCCATTTTTTTAATACATTTGCATATGTGCTTCTTGCATCAGGAATGGGAGCCAGCATATCTAGGTGGACTCCTCACCTTGTATCACAACACTCCAACTTTTCTGCCATGGAATGATCTTGAGAGCACCAGTGTGACATGGATATTTTATGTTCTCTGGGAGAGATGTTCCTGAACCTCTCGCTGATGACTCACAGTCCTTCCTGAGAGGCTTATAACATGATGCAGTGTCCTTGATCTTAAACTGCTTTTGATAGACTAAGGGTTTGGAAATCAGGGAATCTACCAGAGTACACTCTCCAATTGATAAATTCAGATCTTGGCACAGTGTGCTCTATTCTAGCAAGGTTTATCTGCGTATTTAAACCAGTCACAAATATCCAAAGTATGACTCACATGCCTAATATTAGGATAGGCCCGTAAAAGGATGAGATAGCAAAACTCTGAGGAACAGGCAGGGAACCTACAGAGACGGTAATATACTCTACTTCCCCTTCATTCTCGCTTTTGATTCGTTGTTTTGTTTGTTTGTTTTGTGTTTGTTTGTTTGTTTGTTTGTTTTAATCAGGCTCTGGGGAGCGAACTGTGGAGTGTATATGAGATGAGATGTTCTTCTCTACAGACCAACATTACGGGAACAAAGTTGAGGATTGTTACTGTGGATGCAAATAATACTTTCCAAGCTGTATAAAACTTTGTGAGTCTACAGAGTTTCGAAAACTATATAGTATCATTACAGCAGGAATGCCATCAGTATAGCCTAGAAATCTAAATTAGATTAAATAACCTCTGAGGCAAAGGTCAACCTTTGAAATTTGTGATTTGTTTTTTTCTCGACATCTATTGTAAACATAATCCAGTTAGTGTTTTTTGAATGATTTTCTATAAATTTTAATTTCCTTATCTAATTGGTTCACATAAACAAAGATGCAAAGATTTTAGCTATCTTAAAATTCACAACAATTTCAAGTTTATATCAAATTATACAAATTTTGAATGAAAATATGCATCCGCAGATGCTGCTGAATTGCATAAAATTAATTACTACATGTGCAAGTTTTCAGTAATTAATTCCAGCGAGGCCTGTAAAAATCCATTGTGAGCAGAATTACATGCTTCTTAACCTCTTCCCTTCCAACCTGGCGGTTACTTTTTCACTTTTGAGAACAAGTTAAAGTGACATGGAAACATAAAGCTCATTCAGGGAAAGTGCATAAGTTTTTCAGGATAAAACAGAACCAAGCTCTTGGATTATGATGAGTTCCCATAGGCTCGTAGGTTTTCATTTAAAGAGTGATTGATTTTTCTCAGTGGTAGGATGGAAAAGTCAATATTGGCAATGCCAGGGCTGTTGCTTTGCATACATTGTCTAGCTATGCCTGGGCATAGATTGACAGTGGGATTTGTCTAGTATCTCAGTCCTTGGCCTTAGTATTGCTATGGAATGTTCATTTCTCCATCATTTTTCTGTGGTCTTCATGAAGGAATGATTACCAGACAAAAACTTAATTCATGCAATTGAATATTTTCAGTATAATAATAAGTGTTTCTGTCAATAAAAGTGAAGAGGCTGCTAATACCAGATGATGAAGAAACAGGAAAATTTCAGACTTTTAATTCATACTAATAATATTAAAAATGAGAATTTTTACTAGGCTTTTAGGTTCTATTTTGAATCATTGGTCTTCAGAGTCTTCATGAGGACTGGGAATTGTGGAAATTTCTATGCCGTTCTCATCTCAGCCACATGGCATAATTCTGTCTCTATTGTGAAATCTGGTGCTAGATTTAGATGTTTAAATAGAGGCATTTTGTGTAGCCACCATTTATTCATGTGAATGAAATCAAGAGGTAAAAATATCTTAAACTCAAGCTTGGAAGGCTCTTAAAGACTGACTGCTCTCCAGATACTTTTGAGTACCAATATTCCATTTCTTTAGGCACACATACAGCTATGACTCTTCACGCTAGCTACACATCAGAGTTAACTATGGGGCTTTTCAAAATAAATTTAAAGCTTGAGTCCCACCCCAGGAAAAGGGAAATACATATACATTCACCCACGTGCATACTCATTCACTCACACACACGTTACTAAACTATTTCTTGGCTATCTTGCTGAAAAATAACCTATACAAAATTTTGGATGAAAAATTGCTGCTTTTGCTTTGTAAGAACATGATCTTCATTCTAGATTCATGAAGCTTTCCTTGGCCTAAAGAGAGATTAGAATAAATTACAGAAACAGTTCAAAGATTGATATTAAGTAATATTTAGTTTCTGACATTCAAAAATGTAACTCCTCAATAAAACAATGGATTCTATACAAAAATACTTCTTTTGAGGAAGGATTGTCTAAATTTTCTTACTTTTCATTCAGTTTATCAGAGAACAGACTTGGCAGATTACATCTTAGAGTTTTATATAAAATAGATACAGATCAGAAGGAAGAAAAGTCTTCTTTCTGATGATGAGGGAATTTTGAGTGGAAGAAGGGGAGAGAGAATTAGGAGTGCAAAATGAAATAATTTTTTTTTTTTTTTTTTTAGCTTTTCCAAGTATTGTTCCTAGAGGAAGAGAATTCTTGTCTTCCTTCTTCCTGTTTGGGACTCTTTTTGAAAAGATGCCACTTTGCAATCAATAGTTTTGGCCCACAGCTACATCGAATAAAATTGCCATCCCTGAAAGGTTGGAAAGATCTAAGGTGTCACTTTCCTGTGCTGTTGTTATCTTCTAAGTCAGTAGTCTCCGACCCCAGGCCATGGACTGGTCCCCATCCATGACCTGTTAGGAACAGGGCCTCACAGCAGTAGGTGAGTGGTGGATGAATGAGCAAAACTTCCTCTGTATTTGCAGCCACTCGCCAACACTAGCATCACCACCTCAGCTTCACCTCAGATCATCAGGCATGAAATTCTCATAGGAGCCCCAGTCCCTGATGCCAAAAAGATTGGGGACTTCTCTAAGTGACATTGAACAGACTCAAGTAACTGAAGATATAGCTAGTAAACTTGACAGAGGAAGAAGTTATGTTGGTACAGAGTAGTTCTGGGGTATGGCACAGGGGAGATCCCTTGAGCACAGAGTGAATGTAAGTTGAAACCTACATGACAAAAACCAGGGTGAATTCAAGTTGAACAGAGACCACCACCAGGAGCCTTGCCTAGGCCAACAGAAGAACTATGAGTAATTAGCTGAAGACTTCGGTATAGGAGGCCAACAGAGCATCTAGTCGCTTGTCAGTCAATGGGCATTACCTTGGTGACCTGAGCATGCTAGCCAGCACAACCTCAAGAACTATGAGAGGTTGCAGACCCCCTTCTACCCCACACCATAGGGATATCTATGCTACACTCCTATCCCAATGTATACCTGAATGACATCTTAGGAAGAGGAGTAGGAGGAAAGAGAGGTTATTATCAGAAAGACTATGCTAAAAATATATTCTAGGTAATTAAGCTTTAAATCTATTAAGACTGTGTTTGTTTATTTATTGTTTGTTTATTTTTTTCTGTTAGCAGATCCGGACTTGGGAGAAAAGTCAGATTTGTCCTATAGAAATATTTTCTCTGCAAATTTGAGTTGTAACATAATATATATTTGATGTATAGTCTTAGAAAATTTAGCTGACATCTATATATTTCCACTTATACCACATGTTTGCTTGGATTGTAATTCAAAAGCATTCTCACATAAAAATTGAAATTTTTGAATTTTACTGGATGCAGTGAATAGTAAAATTTTATTGATGTAGAATCTAATCCATTATATTAGTTAGTTTGAGCTGCCATAACAAAATACCATAGACCAGGTGGCTTAAACAATAGAAATTTATTTTCTCGCAGTGCTGGAGACTGGAAGTCCAAAATGAAGGTGCCAGCAGGGCTGGTGTCTGGTGAGGACTGTCCGTTTGAGTAGCAGATGGACCTGCCTTCTCACTGTGTGCTCACATTGAGGTCTCTTCTTTATGCATTCATAGATGCCTCTACCTTCCTCTTTTTATAAGCAAGCAATCCTATCAGATTAGAAGCCCACTTATATCTTATTTAATTTTAATTACTTCCTAAAGGCGCTCTCCCCAAATACAGACACATTGGGGATTAGAGTTTCAACATATGAATTTCGAGAGAACACACTTAAGTCCATAACAGGCATGAAACGCAAACATAGTATTTTTAACATAATTCTGTCTAATTCTAATTTATGTATATAAATAGAACTTTAGGCAATGTATGATAATGAAGTGCATTCTGAAGCAAAAGCAATGAATTAAATTATGTCCAGTATACTTCTTGTGTAAATTATTTTTAAACTGGTAATTTATGTATAGAGCATATGGTAGCATTTGATAACTAACATAATAAGTTGACCACTGCATTCTACTCTTTATTAATTATGAGAAAATAGATCTCATCATATTTTCAGCTGGGAACTGATCTAACATAAGATATTTGAATGTGATGCAATGCAAGCATTCATTTAAGCTAAAACTTTTCTAGTATGCAGAATAGCTAGTAAATAAGAATTTCTTTATTTAGCCATACCCAGAGTCATAGCCAATGAGTTAATTAAGTGTATGTAATTGGAATAATATTTTGAAACCACTGTAATTATGTTTTTTATTTCTTGTCCTTATAAATTACATTCCCAAGCATTCTGCCATCATTGTGGCCACAATGACAGGGGGAAAGCAAATGTTTTGTTATGAGGCAATAGTCTCTAGCTCAGGGCTGCCACAGAGTTATTAGTCATCAGGGGTGTATACTGCACGATGATACCATATCTAGCAAGGCTCCGTTCACATCATAGGCAACATAGTTCGCATATTTATTTTAACAAAAAGTTCCCAGCAGATGGCAGTAAAATGTCTTATTCTAAAGATAATAACATAAAGCAACAATTTTCTTACAAATGGAAATAAAGTTTTTTGAGGCAGGATCACATTTTTCTAATTTGCAAAAAGGTACTGAATAGGCTAGCTCATGGAGGATATATACCTTATGGGGGACTTCTAAGGATTAAATCAGTGACAATAGTTCCTGGCTCACAGAAAGCTCTAAATAAATGTCAGCTACTAACAGCTATGACTACTACAATTACTACTACTGTCACCAATATCATTATCTCCATAAGTATAAGTAAAGAGTCCTCCCATATACAAGTGACATCTCTTAGGAGAAGAGAGATGATATAGAGCCCTTTCTTACCTAGAAAGACTGACTGTTCCATTAGATATTATTTAAACAAACCCAGTTGGGGATTTAAACTTAAAGTAGAATGAATATTCAAAACAAAAAAACTTATATGTTTGTTTGATCAACTATTTTGTAAATGCAAGTTTTTTTTTTTAGGAGCTCTAGAAACATTTTTAAGAAGGAGAGACTTCCATCTCATCCCGTGTTTTAAGTGTAAATGCTTTTTTTTAAAAAAAGGTGAAATCATTTGCTGGTTGTTTACTTTGTCGTACAACCAGAAAATAATGGGATAGTGAATATGGGAGGTTTTGATTGTCTTGGGTGTCACTTTAACATTCCATAGATGGGGGTAGTTTTTATATTCTATAACACCAAGCATACTAAATGGCAATTTGGAGTCAGTCATGTGTTTAATATGTCTTAAACATTTTAAATTATTTGTATTCCCATGTTTTTGGTAGAATCATTTCCTAAAGAAAACTTCTCCTTGATCTTGGCTCTCCTTGTCAGAGTTTTGTGTAACTTCTTTGTCATGGTAGTCCAGTTTTCCTAGTAACTTTGTTAAAGTCCTGTGAAAATTTGGTTATGTAGTATATATGATAGTAAATTGTCAATTAGTCGGACTTTGATGTAACAGCATATTGACATTTGAAGATATTTGTACTCGATATTAGGAAAATTAGCCTCCCAATTTTAAGTTGGAAAGTCACTGGAATAACTACTTAGGAAAGAATCACAACTATGTGACTTTTTAGGTTTGTGGTAAATACGTTAAGAATTGTGTACAAATTGAAATGTCTGTGTACTTATTCTCAAAACAACCAATAAAATCTCAGTTATAAAAGAAAAAAATTTATAGGCTAAACCAACTCACTTTAGAGACAAAATAATTTAACGTAGTGAATTATAAGTATTAAGCAATGATGATTTGGTCAGGAGAGGTGGGTTGGATTTTAAAATATCAATTTAGTTATTAAGTTGTCAAAGGAAGTAGGAATCTAAACACGAGTTTCTTTAAAATCTCTTGAACATATTTGCATTTCAAGAAAGAGAGAAATTTTTAGAAACAAAAACAAAACACTCTCCAAACTTAATTTATGGAAATGTCACTTGAGTGAATTAGTTCCAACATTCTCCAAGGCATTTTTATGAAAGAATCAAAGCTCTAGGGTTTAGACCCTTTTCTAGAGTAAAACTTTATTACTATTTTATGGCACTTTCTCTTAAGTACATGACAAATGTAATATTAACATTTTATGACTAAGATTTATATAAACACTTCAGTAAACTGGGGAAAAAAATAGTACCATCATTAGATGATAATCTATTCCACTCTTGGATGAGAAATTTCTCTAAATATCAGAATATTTGAAATCAGTATGTGGCTAAAGGAAACACAACATTATTGAAAAACAACTAACTCCAATTATTATTATTTAAAATTTAAAGTATATTTGATATTATTGAATAACAACTTTACATTTTGAGAAAGTCTATTAGACATGGTTATTTTCTACTAATTAGAATATGTTCAGAACGTTAATGATAAATGATGAACTCACATACTTTTATCACATCTCCAAACTTTTAACATAGATGTATAGAAGTAATTCCCCAAATTTCTTTTCTTTTTTATTTCAAGAAATAATTTTTTTTCTGATGAAAAAGTTGTAGGATAAAAACACATAGATACACATGCACAACATACAGAAATCACTTGTTAATTCCTCTTTTAAAGGAAACTGTATAAACAATAATGACATTTTAAATGGTTTATGTAATGACAATGAAAGACTGCTGAGTCCAACTGAATGCATTAGAGAGTCAAAATGAAATTTAGCTCTTGGGTCTCTAAACTACATATATTTACACATCAGTGTGTGGGAGAGGAGTGTTGGGTGTTGGAAGGAAATTGTTTTCTTATTCCAATCGAAAGCTTGTTGAATAGAATCATATCCTTGTGAATCAACTATATTCACGTATTTGAATGAGAATTATACAGTTCAGTGAGGTTGGTATATACGTATCTATGCCTAAGATCACATTTAAAAAATCCAGTAAAAGCATTAGCAAGCACACATTTTCTACCAATTCCGTAAATCCCATTTTCTGCATACCTGCCCAGGACAGCTACTTCTCTCCAGCCATGACTTGACCACAACTCGTCTCTCTCCACTCTTTACTTGACTTAATGAGTTCCAGCTTCACTGGCTATTTCCCCAAAGCTCTAGTGCTCTAATTCTTTCTCCTAATAATCGGAAGAGAGTTAGAAAGCTTTTGAGGAGAAAAATTGGGATTGTCATAAATATGTATGTACAGAAATGGTGGGACATATAAAGCTCCCTTCACCAGTGCACTCTGTTGAATTTATAGAACACATCATCTAATTTTGGTAGCTATTTATTGATTTATTTTCATGAAAATATTTCCATTGCTGTGTTCTAAACCAAGTCACCATGAATCAAATCACCCAAGGTGTTCAACTCCTGTGGTTAGAAATCTCTATCATCTTGAAGTTGTGATGTAATTGGGTGTGTGTGTGGCAAGTTTCTTAAATGTATTTTAAATGTGGAGGTCCTACTAAACAGTATAATAAGAAAGAAACATTACAAGCATGTAGCAAAGGCATTTTCTATGCCTCGTATGCTCAGCCTGTGGCTCAGTGGCCATTAACTATGATTACAAGATCAAGGTGTACGTATGCTTTCTGTGTGCTTTCGTTAACCTTGTACACCAGACTTCACTGCATAAATATTCAATACATCATTATCTGGTTTTGTAATCAAAGGCATGCAGTCTGCCAGAAAGCAAAGCCAATTCATACTTCTATTATACTGTAGTTGTGTTTTAATGTCAATTAATCAATTATTGATTTGATTTTGAAATTTTCTTATGTTACAAGGTGGAAAATTGTGTTTTCCAGAAATCCGGAAGTATGCAATCATGTAGGAAAAGTGATAAGAGCAGAACGCTATGCCAAGGTGACGGAGTCATTTGGGTAGGGGTACTTAGGAAGGCAATTGATAGTGCGGAGAGAGAGAAGGTGGTGGAGGGGAGATCGAGTGTCCAGTGTGAAGGAAGAATGCTATAAAGAGGGCAGGAGACTGAGGGGAAAGGGAGGGGAAAAAAGAGAAAGGAGGAAGAGGAGGACAAGGGGAGGGAGGAAGAGAAGGGAGAGAGGGATAAAAGTAGGGACAGTGAAAGAAAGCGTCAGAGAATGGGGAACAGACAGATATAGAGATGAGAGAGAGAGAGAGAGAGAGAGAGAGAGAGAGAGAGAGAGAGAGAGAGAGAGAGAGAGAGAGATTGAGAGAGATTGAGAATGCAGACACTAGACATTAGAAATAGAATTTGTCTGGTAGCTCCGAAGGGTTAAGAAACCTCACTCAGTAAAAGAGTGATAGCAAGCAAAGTAGTAAATGGGAAATGTTGGATGCTATGTAACTTCTTTCTCCTATTTCTTAAGATTTTTCTGAATTTTTGGCTTCTCTAAGCCTCTGCAAAGAAACACTTCTGAACTTGATTTTTTTTTAATGTGGCAATCAATGTATGTAAAGTGGTCCCCAAAGTGGCAGAAAGAGCCAATTTGTATTTGAATGGTATAACGAAAATCATGAAACATTTTTTGAGAAGTAATAAAATAATGTACCCTGTAGCATTATTATTATTATTATTATTATTATTATTATTATTATTATTATTTTAATGTGGCTCCTTCCAATATTTTAAAACTGTTTAAAATCAGTCTTACATCTGATCTTGGCAGCTAAGCAGGGTCAGGCCTGGTTAGGACTTGGATGGGAGACCACCTAGGAAGACCAGGTGCTGTAGGTGTAAAAAATAAAAACATAGGAGATTGTGAGCTGACAAGGTCCTTGCAATCTGTGAGGTCAACCAAGAGTTGCCTCACCTAAAAAAGAAAAAAATAAAAACAATCTTACAATTTTGAATGCTCGTTTCCATGTTCCATACAGTTCGTCTTATACTTGACTGTCGCCATTAACTCAGCTTCATCCTTCTAATAATTCTATGCTCTTTTGTCAAAGAGGAGGCATATTTAAAGAAAGCATTTGACAGACTCTTTTCCTTAAATTGTTAATAAACGAATTCTTACAGATTTCCAAAATTGCATAAAACAACAAGCAAGTCAGCTTCACAAAATGCAGTTGTTTTTATGGTTCAAATATGGACTGCCTATAAGAGATATAAAAATTTTAAATATAATAGAATATGAGAACAATTGTCTAGGAACCAAGACACTGGGGCATGTGAAACACAGCTCTGCCTCAAGTTAGTCCTAGGACCTAGGCCACCCCACTTTAAACTTCCTTGGCTTCTGTTTTTTATCTCTCATATGAGAAGTTTTATCTAGGTGACCTTTTAAATCTCTACCAATTTTAAACCTTTATGTGTGTTCTAAGGGTTCATCACTTGAAAAATCAGGGGTCAAAGAGTACAGTCCCTGTGTGTGCAGTGAGGACTGGTGTTTATAGCTTGCTTTAATTCTGATACTCAGCTGTAAAGTAGTCAATATCCCATAGTATAGCCTACTGATAAATTTTTTAAGTAATATGAATTACCACTCTGTTCATACACTACAAAATACAGTTTTTGAAAGTTTTCTGAAAGTTTTGTGTTCAGACAAACTTAAGGGTTTACAGAAAGAGAGGAGACCCTTCCATATATTTTTCAAATTATACTTTTCATTTTAAGATAATTGTAGATTCACATACTGTCGTAAGAAATAGTACACAGAGATTCTGTGTACCCCTTTACCCAGTACATCTTTAAAACTATAGCATCACAACCAGAATCTTAACATTGATACACTCAAAATACAAGATAGTTTCATCACCACGAGGATTCCTCCCATGTCCTTTAATAACTACCCCTATATCAATCCCACCCTCACCTCCACCTCAACCCCCTGGCAACTGCTGATCTTTTCTCTATTTCTATAATTTTTCATTTCAAGAATGTTATAGAAATGGAATTATAATATTTAACCTTCCAGAGTTGTATTTTATAATTCAGCATAATCAGCTAAAGATTCATCTTGGTCGTTGCATGTATCAATAGTCCATTTTTATTCCTGAGTAGTGGTATGGATGTGTCACAGCTTCTTTTACGATTCCCCACTGAGAGACACTGGGTGGTTGTTACCCGTTTGGGGCTATTGTGAATAAAACTAATATAAATCTTTGAGTACAGGTTTTTGTGTGAACATAGGTTTTCATTTCATTGGGATAAATGACTATCAGTGCAATTGCTGAGTTGTATGGTGGTCGCTTGTTTCATTTTTTGAGAGACTGCCAAACTCTTTTCCAGAATGGCTATACCATAACGCGATCACATCAACAGTGTGTGAGTGATTGTTACTCCACAACCTCTTCAGCATTTGGCATTATTACCAGTTTTTAAAATAATAGACATTTTTAGGAGAATATTAGATTGACATAAATTCCTCACCCCTCCCTAGTTTACCTTATTATTATCATTTTACATTAGTATGCTACATCTTTTACAATTAACAAAACATTAGTGCATTATCATTACTGAAGTCAATAGTTTATTCAGATTTCCTAAGTTTTTACCTAATAAATTTTTAATATTTCAGAATACCATCTAAGACACCACATTATGTTTAGTTGCCCTATCTCCTTAGGCTCATCTTATCTGTGACAGTTTCTCAGATTTTCCGTGTTTTTGACGGCCTTAATCTTGATGACATGGTGTTACCATTTTACCAGTTCAAGTGAAGTGCAAAACCTTTCCTTTATAGCCTGTTGCCCTTCCTCATTTGTAATATAATTGCCTTAAACATTTCTTCCACATACACTTAGAATCATATCAGTGTTTTCATTTTAGCTCTCTCAAATATAATTAAGAGGAGAAATATAAAAATTATTCTCGAGAGAAGAAAACCAACTTAATCCATATTTTTCTTACTGGTTTTTCTTCCTTTATGATTCTCCAAGAGTTCTCCTTTTATTGTTTCCTTTCTGTTTAAAGAGCTTCTTTTAACCATTTTTTTTAGAGTAAGTCTGCTGACGACAGTCCTTTCAATTTCCTTTCATCTGAGCATGTCTTGATTTGCCCCTCCATTCCTGGAGGGTACTTTGACTGGATATGGTGTTTAAGAGTCATGATTTTTTTTTTTTTCAGGGTTAGAAAATATTGCTCCACCTTTTTGTGACCTCCTTGGTTTCTGATGAGAAATCTTCTATAATTCAAATTGTTTTCTGCCATAGGTAAGGTGTTCTTGCATTGCTTCCAAATGTTATTTTTTGTCTTTAGTTTTCAGAAGTTTGACTATGATTTGCTTGGCGTGATTTTTTGTGTCTGTTTTTTTCTCGTTTGAGATTGGCTCTG
Organism: Rousettus aegyptiacus; assembly: GCF_014176215.1. NCBI lineage: Eukaryota > Metazoa > Chordata > Mammalia > Chiroptera > Pteropodidae > Rousettus > Rousettus aegyptiacus. The sequence goes on from NW_023416284.1 coordinate 111,328,696, forward strand.
CTTCTTGAATCTCTATGTGTATGTCTTTTTTGCCAAACGTGAAAGGTATAAAGCTATTACTTATTCAGTAACTTTTCTGTCATACTGTCTTTATCTTCTCCTCCCAGGACTTTGATAACGCAGGTCCCTGAGACTCTAGTTTCTTTCTTTCTCTCTCTTTCTCTCTCTCTCTCTCTCTCTCTCTCTCTCTCTCTCTCTCTCTCTCTTTTTCTTTCTTTCTTTCTTTTCCAGTCAGATTTCTCCTTGTTGTCCAGACTGGCTAATTTCTCCATTTTCATCCTGAGCCCATCAATTGAATTATTTTTTATTATAATTTCAGTTGTGTATTTTTTAGTTCTAAAATTTCCATTTGGTTTTTTAATGTATCTTCTATTTGCTTAGACTTTCCATTTCTTTGCCAAGACTTTCTATTTTTCATTTATTTCAAGCATGTTAATAATTCTGAATTGACTCATTTTTATGATGGATACTTTTAATTCTTTGCCAGATTCTAACATTACAGTCATCCGGTATTGCTCTTTATGAATATATTTTTCCATTCAGCTTGAGATCTTCTTGTTTTTTGATATGACTAGATGCTTCAATGTCGACTGGAAAAAAAATTTTTTTTTATGAGGTACTAGTTTTTATTTAAACCTTCTGTTTTAGCTGGCTTCCTCTTACCTTGTTCTGATAAGGGAAGAAAATATGCACTACCTGTGTTATTGCCAGGTGGGGATAAAAGTCCCAGTGTTCCCCACTTTTCCTGTTTTAGGAGAGGTGTTCCTCATTATTGCTAAGTACAAGTGGACGTTTCAGCTCTCCACCCCCTCCACTGATACCTCCCTGGCTTGGAGACATAGGAATGCCTTGTTACTGCTCCCCAAATTACTTCTCCTGACACAGCATTGTAGGAGTGGGGGCATGATGAAGGATGGCCTTATCACTGTGTGATGGTGAAAGTCTTGCCTCTCCATCATGCATCCTCTGACATCACCCCAGTGGGAATAGGGAGGTGTATCCAATCAGGATAGTGGGAATAGGGAGGTGTAGGTTACTGTTGGATGAGGATGCACATGGTCTGCAGGCCTAGTTACCACCTGGTGGGAATGAAAGTCTCAGTCCTTTTCTTGGTCTTCCATAACACCAAAACAAAGAGAGAGTTGGGATGCATTAGTATAGTCTGATAAAGGTTAAAGTCAAGGTTCTCCACTCAGACTTTGTTGGCATGGATGGGGTGGGTCTACAGTTTTTTTTCTGTGGTTTTTGGATGGATTAGACCAGTTATTGTCTAAAAGTTTACAGTCTTGTTAGCTTGCCCATTTCCTAGTTCTTCGTCTGGACAGAGACGACTTTTGTTGGGATTTTTTCTTGTTTTTTTCTTTCTGCATTCATTGATGTTTTGGAGTTGCTAGCTTCATCAGTTCCAAGTTGTGTAGGATAGATGAAGCAAATGGAAAACCCAGAGAACTCACCAGCATGTTGTTCCACAGGTCCTGTGTCCCTAGCCTCTCTGCCTTCTTTTCTCTACCTTTCTGAGTCTTCTTATGTTTATTATGTTCTTATATTTAAACATATTATATATATTATTTATGTCTTATGTTTATTATATATAAACATATTATGTATATATATATATATAATAAACATAAGAAGAAAATTTCTGTCTTTGAAACCATAAGAATCTTTTACACTTGTTTTATCTGTGGCCACTCTACTTGTGGGTATTCTTACCTCCTGATTTCTTGCTGTGATTTCTGACTTCCTCCGGAATTTGCATTCCCATATAACACCAACAACTGCCCCAGAGTTAATGGTTCCAGAATCTGATCTAGTTTTACCCATGCACATATTTTTTGCTTGTTCGATTGATTGATTGAATACATGGATGTGTTTTCAGTCACTGCTGGCCACTCACTTAACTCTTGAGACTGAAATTATTCATTTAATTTATCTAGTCTTGATCTAGGCTTTTTTCTCTTCTCATAATTATGAGAACCTTGATACTAATAACTGATTGTAAAAGTCAGGCAATCATAAGATAGATAGATAGATAGATAGATAGATAGATAGATAGATAGATAGATAGAAATACACTTTTTTGTATCTCAGAGCTCGGATATTTCTTTCTTGAGATTTGCCGGATGGCTGGAGGATTTCAAAAGTGTACTAAATAATCCCAATTAGAATCTCAGTGTGCCTAGATAATATCCCTTTACAGCTTGGGGAAAATGAGACTCAAAGAAGTGAATCAATTTACCTAAGTTTATGATGGAAAATGGTTTCTGATCTCAAAACCTGAAGTCTGTTCACATGTCTCTCTTTGTGAGGCTGGTGATGCTTACACATGGAAAATAATTGTTCATCTGAGAGGCAAGTTTTTCTGTATTTTTAGTGCCCTATACCTAAATTCTTCTATTCTCTTTGCTTTGCCCACCTAAATCTTTAGCTTTCCTAGCAGCTATGAAATCTAACATCTCAATTTCCCATCACCTAAAGGATTTATCAGTTGAGTTCATTTTTGATTGACCAAGTTTTGGGTTGACTGTTTACTTGATTGCTAACCTGCCATCTATCTATGTGAATGCAGTTGTCTCTTTTTTTCCTCATATTTTAAACTTTCTCTACTCTAATTCTGGTACATGTGAAATTTGAGCTCTCTACTCTCAGAATCATTGTCTAGGTCAGAACTTAGACTTTCTAGCTATGCCTCCAACTCACCTGGTTCCGATTCATTAATTGCATTATCTTGGCAAATCTCTGCTTCCTTATTTCTGGAATGAACATAAAAATACTCCCTCAGCTTCTGTGTCCATTGTTAGGCAATGATGAATGGAGAGGGGACTCAAGCATAGTGCCTGACACATTATTTTACTATTATTACTATTTCCTTTAGAAGAACACTTTGCAATCCTATAAATTTAGCACTTTTAATTTTAATCTTATTACAAGAATACCTGTTTGAATTATGGCCATAAAACTTGAAAGATAGGCTATTTAACTTTCCTTTTAATTTTCTCTTTTAACCTTTAAGGCTAAATTTATTATAAACAACCCATTACTATGAGTCTATTAACCTCTCGACTAGTTTATAAAACTGTTAATTGGTTATGGAAAACAGACATCTACTAAAACTTTTTTTTTTAACTCAATACCCCTATTTTAATTATTTTTCTATTCCGAACATCTTGTGATTTATGCATTTTTAACATTTCTTCAGTAGATACATAGTTGGCTTTCTGCACTCAGTTGTTTCAGTTGGCTTGACGGTGATGACTTTGCATTTGTAGGTTTAGGGCAAAGTAATTTAATGAGAATCATTGTTAATAAAAACCAATTTTAGGATTTTTTGTTCCTTTATATAACAATATATATTTTTCTTACAATCAAAGGTCAACACTCTAGGGAAGGACCTTTTTTAGGTTGCCTTTCAAATGAACAATTATTTTCCATGTGTAAGCAAGAGGAACTATTTTGTAAGAAACATTTATTTTCTCACTTATTTAGTAGCTGTTCCTGTTTGCCCAATTATAGCACAGGTCTCTATGTGCTTGAAGAATCTGGCATGCAAGTTCGCTCACTAGAATTCTCAGAGGCTGATCAGCACAAAATTTAGGAGCTTGAAACATTGGAATGTTATTTTTGATGGAAGGTATTATTGAGCCCCTATCAAAACAAGGTACATTATTTGATTTACCTAGTGACAGATTTTATCCTGATTTATTAAGTAATTTTTCTTACGTATTACCTAAATGGGACCAAAAATGAATTCTAAGATTTATGTTTCTCTTCAGCGATCTTTACAGGGTTTGTTTCATAGGTTTGTGTATTTGTTAACATGGATTCTGGCCTAAGAGCTGGCTTTGAGAGCAGAGAGTATATGCTATAATTTATGTTATGATATGTGTCTTATCTGGGAAAGGTTTCTTAATTTATGTGTCTCTTCATTTTAGACTAAAAAATTATCATCTTTATAATTGGGGTTAGCTTGAAAGTTCTCTATTGCAGTAGTAAGTTAATGGTAGATCATCAGTGTAATATTTTGTTTTACTAGGCCTTGGAAGGCAATAACAACTGTCAGGAGAGAAGAGGAAAAGTGAGAACTAGAGGCAGAACTCAGAAATTTTTGTAAGGTTAGAAAAAAAGTCATAGATCTAACTATAAGAGCAAGGCCAGAGATAAACACATAAGAGTCTGTGTGAATGGAAGAAGAATTGTTAAACTAAGAGGTCAGCTGGATGAAAAGTGGGAACTTACTTTAGGTCTAAAATAGATCTAGTTAGTTTTTTGAATTATGATAGCATATTTATGTTAATGCTTTTGATAGTGGCTGGCACCTGGTAAATGTTTAATCAATGACACCCATCATCATCATCATCATTTATATTTAAAATGAGGAATCCATTTCTAATAATATTTGCCAAATATGAAAATTTTGAAATGGTTACTTGTATCAAAAGTAAATAGGTATTTGGTGCATGCTTTTTTAACCCTAATGCCATTGGAGTTCATGTCACATGTTTCTGCTTTTTTTAAAATTTTTATCACAGAGGGTACAGCCTCCCCTTTCTACTCATGATGAGTTCAGTGATTTATAAACCAAGCCATGTAGCCACATTACCTATTCAGTTGCTGAACTGTGACACTAGGTTTCATTAGTCATACCCGGTTGTTTTGGAACTATGTCCCACCATCTTATAAATTATGGAACTGCTATTATAAATTCATAACACAACTATATGAGAAGTTTTAGATTAAGTGCATATTTTCTTTAGCTGAATTAAAATATGAATGAGCTACTTTGCATCCAAGAATTTGGTTCACAGAGTGTCTGAAGTGGGAGACATAATGTTAGATAAAAGTATATGAGAAAATAGTATTATTTGAAGTCTATATCCAACCTGTCATTTTTTCAGATACATGTTTTTGGTTTAGTCTGAAAAAAAATTAAGAATTCTAGTTCAGTATTCTATGAGGGAAAGAAAATCATCATGAGAGACTCTAAATAAAGGAGGAAGTTTTCTACCTGATGATATTATTAACTCAGGATGTTGTTTATGGCTCTAGTAAGTTATTGTGTTATTTTGCCATGTCCTTAATTCAATCAAGCAATGAGGATGTATTGACTGCTAGGTTATATAGATACAATGATTGGTACCTGCTCTCTAAGGGTATGTAGGTACAGTGTGTGTGTGTGTGTGTGTGTGTATAAGTGTGTATATATATATATATATATATATATATATATATATATAGACAACAATGGTAGAGGGTCTATTTTATTGTTAAACAAATTATATTGAAGGCAAGTGCTATCAAACTTCAGTGTATTGCCTTCTGTTCTAAAAATGTTGTAGGGATTTCACTCTCAGGCTGGGAGTAGTAACTCTTTACAGAAGACTCCAGCCTGGCCTCCAGCATTGACATCTTTACCAGCTCAGGTTACTCACCTCTCATCACTTGTGGGATAAACCAGAGTAGGACTTAACCAGGCTAGGAGAATAATTATATGGTGAAACCATATATAGATTATTTACATGATCCTAGATAGCCATCAACTTATGGTCCCCCAAAATTCATTGTCAGATGACATCAGATTCCCTGATTGTAGTGATAGTGCTTAGCACAAAGAAGAAACTTAACAGATGTTAGTATAATCAATGGTTTCAAAAGTTATTTTAACCTGCATTCGGATGTCACTATGTTTTAAAATATATAATTCCAACATTACTGAATTGCATTTTCTGAGAAGCCTGATGACCACGACCTATGTTTACAAAAGTCTAGCATTATATGGCATTCACATACCTCATACACTATGTATTTCCCTCAGAAAGAGCCTTTGCATATACTTTCTGTATTTATCTATTCAGGTTTTCCTTCATACCAAATTTATTGAGTGCATATGATTTTAAGATTCTAGACACCAGGGATGCAGTAGTAAACAAGATATATGAAGCCTTTGTCCTTGCATTCTGTTGAAAAAAAAAAAAAGGACAATAAGCAAATGCAGACATATCAGCAATCATAAGGGCTAAGAAGAAGAGCAAAACAAAGATGAGAAAATGCAGAGGGATTAACGGTAAGAGAGGGGGGCTTGGTCAAAGTAGTTCTCTTTGAAAAGATATTTGAACTGAGACCTGAATGAAGTAAGGAAGTAAGCGACAAGCATTCAGGCAGAGAGAAGAGCAACTGTGTGGGTACTGAGTCTGAGGCATGTGTGGTATGTCCAGAGGCCACGGGCTGGTGGCATTGAGGCAGGTGGACAGTGATGTAGTATGAAGTTAGAGAGATAGTAGGAGCTTTACTGGAGAAGGATTTTTAGACTATCCTAAGGACTTTGTATTTACTCTGTGTGAAGCAAGAAAGGAATGACAAAAATTGACTTGTGCTGTAAAAGGAAATCTCTGTTGTGTTGAGATTAATGTTTAGGAAGTCAAGTTAGCAGCAAGGAGAACATTTCAGAAATCTCTGGCAATAGACCTGAAGGGAAATATGGTAGCTTGAGTGGTAGTGGTAGCTGTTAAGTGGGAGATATGGTAAGGCTTCTTGATAAATTTCAAAAGTAGATCTGATGGGGTGTGTTAATGGGTTGAATGTGAGTTGTGAACGAGAGGATCCAAGTGTTTTGTAAGCATGGAGCTTACTGAGATAAGGAACACTGGCAGGAAAGCAGGTACGTGTGTGTTTGTAGGGACAAAATAGTTGGTTTTGGATGTGTTAAATTTGAGATAGCTATCAGACACCAAAATTGAGAGGTCTAATTGGCAAGTTTAGAGTTGGGGGAGCAGCAAGGAATAAAAAATATAATATTGGGAGTCTTGGGCATGTACCTAGAGGGAAAATGCTGATATAGAAAGGAGTAGATTAGAGAGCTGAGTCAGTCCTTAGGGCTCTCCAAAATGTCAAGGTAAGGGAGATGCGGAATAGTTATGGTACTGGTAGAAGCAACAAGTGAGGAAGGAAGATTCCTAAGAGAGAGCATCATAAAAGAGAAGAAGGTGTTTCAGGAAGAGGGAAATTGTAAGATGCATTAAATGCTGTTGAGAGAGTGAGTAAAATGAGAATTGAGAATTGACCAAAAGATTTTAGAATAAGAAAATCATTGATTAACCTTTTCCTGAAAGGCCCTTTTTTCACCTTTCCTATAACTGATTACTACCCAACATTCAAATCCCTATAGTACAAAAATAATTTTCTAAAAACAAAACAAACAAAATAATTGAAAGAGGAGAGAGAGAATGAGAATATAACTGAATATTATATCAATATCTAAAAATATTAAACAATAAAATAGGGGTGGATTCTCAGCAGAGGTCTAGGCTAAACGACAGCATTGGCAGATACTGCTGAGTTGGAGGTGAAGGGATGAGCCATAGGCTAAACATGCCTATTAACAAGCCATGTGGGAGAAGACATCAAAATCTCGAAAGCGTGCTATGATAGAGCATGAACTAATACATAGAAGAGTTCAAAAACAGAGCTTTTCTCTCTTTGCATCATCACCTAATCTGATGACAAATGAAAGTCAATTTTCAGAAATCTTGTTATTATTCCAAGAAAACAAGCTGTTGCTATCACTCTGTAAGATTTTTTTTTTTTTTACACAAATATGCTAGAGAATAGTTTGTGAAAGTACAATATACATTCATTTTGAGTTAGGAAATATTTGAGATAATAACACTACTTTCTTAAAGTCATTTTTAGTAAAAACACTAGTATGAATGAAGGAAAAAAGAAGTAATTGCGGCCTCTCCAATAAAGACAGAAGAATGCAGGTGGCTTACTAGATAACTTTATGTATTAAGTAAAATATAGTTATCGGTGGAATGGCTCTACAGTCTATCTAGATACTTAAAGGAATTAAACTGAGCTGTTTGAGAATTATTTTCTTAAGTCTTGTGGTATTAGGAAACAGAATTGAGATTTAAAAATTGTTTGGCTTCAACATAGAGCCAAGAAGGCAGATGCATAAATTACAATTGAAACACGTATCTATAGTCCAAGAGAAAACAGGGCTAACAGAAAGAGGATAATGAATTTAAAAATAGCAATATTATTAGTAATATTAATAGTAAATTTTATTAATTTTTCATGGAATGTTACACTCTTATCAAGTGAGGAATGTTGGCTGTATTGTTCCAGGAAGACAATTATTTCCTTTTTTTAAAACAATATAATGGTTTCAGATATGATATTATAAATATAAGAGTTGTTGCCACAAATGTGTGGGTCTAGCCAATTGCTGTTCAAACTTTAATGCACATACAATTTAACAGGGGATCCTACTTTAGATTCTGGCTCCATATGTCTAGAATGGGTTCTGAGATTCTGCATTTCTAACCAGTTTCCAAGTGAAGTCATTGCTGCTGATGGTGTATGATGCTTTGAGCAGGAATGTACAGAGGAATTGTACTTGCTAGGTGCTTGGTCTGACTTAGAAATAATGTTTCATTCTTTCTCAGAGTGAATCTCTATGGAATGGATTCCACCTTATCTTTTCAATTTGCATTGTTCTTCATGTATAAATGATGTTCTTAATAATAACTGAGTTGGCTTAGTCGAAGTGATTTGCATTTGTCTCTTCTCCTTTTTGCCCAGGCTTTCTGGCTAAGAGGGACCATTTTGAGTATTGAGGAACACTCTGTAGCCATGGGATAGAATGAAGTCAATGATCCAGTGTAAAGATTGTGACCATGGTCTCATTAGCACTGTGTTTTAAAGGAGGTTTCATTCAGTTTTGTTAATCAGTTAGATTTTTTAGATAATAAGACTCAGAGTGGAGCCAATGATCTCTATCTTGTTCCATGAATGTGGACTGCATCCCAAACCAAACTAGTTATTTTAGAAGTATGGGCCATTGTTGTTTGAAGATCAGGTGTTTTTAAAGAAAAGTGGCACAAATACCAATACTTATAAAAGCCACTCCAAATTAATCATATACATAGACTAAAACAACCTCCTTCCTGTCTCTATCCTCTGCAATGGTAGCTCTCAACCCTGGCTTCCCATTTGTACCATGTGGGGAAACTTTATAAAATATCTAAATCTGGATCAACATCTGTAAAGGTACTGATTTAAGTGGTAGAGTGATGTCCTAGGCATCAGCATTTTTTAAAAAGATCCTTGTTAGTTCTAATGTGTAGTTAATTTTAAGAACCGCTATTTTAAGAGCTGGAAAAGGGAAAGTTTACACATTTCCCTTTTTGAGAAAAAATATAAACCACATAATAAGTGGCTTCAAAATAGTAATTGTTCAATAAATATTTATTTAACAAATGAGTGGTATTTAAAATCAAGGATAATGCTGCTTACCTGATCTGTGTACTCCTTCAAAAGAGATACAGAAAATGAGTAATGACAGCCCTGGAGTTTCACAAGATTTCTTTTTCTCATCTCTAAGCTGAAAAACAAATATCCATTAAATTTTTAATAGTTTTCTCAGTACCTAATAATATGTTTATACCTCTTCTAACTGACAGTTGTTCAGTCAAATGTGACTAGGACAAACCACCTTTCTCCTATAATATAAATGAAAAAGTTACCATTTTTTGAAAGGTATCTTGGTTCAACTATCTGAAGTAACACTTTCAAAAGGATTTTCTTTCTTAGCAAATTATATCTACATATATCTACTACTCAAGAATTCCAGTTATTTTTTTTCTTATATCTTTGTTCATTTATGAGATTCCTATTCTCACATCCACAAAACTATAAATTAGAGCATTCTACTCATTTTGAAGGCTATATTTGAAATTCTGCTTACTCCATGAGGCTTTCTTTTTTCCCCTGGTCAGAATAATTCTCTCCTACATGAAATATTAATTATAATTAATTTAAAAAATAAAGACTTATCTTTAATAGAATATCATGCCTTGTCTAGTAATTATTTATGTATATTATTATTAATAAACAAATTCTATTTTGATCAATTTAAACTAATCTTCAATAATATGATTTTATTTTTATTAATTTTCAATTCAGAGGATGTTCTACTGATTGTATCATCAAATTTTTGGACATTGTACTTTTTCATTTGTGGACCAACCATATTATGTGAATTAAAAAGTATAAATTATTTAAATTAAAAGCATTGTATCTACTCCCAAAATTTGAAAACATTTATTTGTAAAGAGATATGCACACCTATATTTATTGCAACATTATATGTGGTGGCCAAGACGTGGAAACAGCCAAAGTGTCCTTCAATAGACAATTGGATAAGAAAGATATGGTATATATATACAGTGGACTATTACTCAGCCATAAGAAATGATGAAATAAGTGCCATTTGTGACAATATAGGTAGAGCTCAAGAGTATCATGCTAAACAAAATAAGTCAGACAGCAAAAGTTGAGAACAATAAGATTTCACTCATGTGTGGGATATAAACTTGAAAGCCAGAGATGAACAAGATGAACAAACAAAAACTCATAGACACAGACAACAATTTAGTGGTTATGAAAGAGAAAGAAAGAGAGGGTGGAGGTAGAAAAGGGTAAAGAAGGTTAAATATATGGCAATGGAAGGAAATTTGGCTTTGGGTGATGAACACACATTCAATATTCAGATAGTGTATTATAGAATTGTATACTTGGAATCTATTTATGATTTTATTAGCCAAGATCACCCCAATAAATTCCATTAAAAATAAATAAGTAAAAATTTAATTAATTAAAAGCCATTTCTGACAAAGAATATAATAGTGACATTTTAAAAAATCAATCCTTCTATAAAAACCAGTTAAATTAACTAGCTTTGTTTTTAGCAAGCTAGATGACCAGAATTTCCACAAACCTCAGAAGATAGGAGGATGTAGCTAACACTCAACACAGGAAGCTAGGCATATAAATCAATGAAACACAAAATTTTACACAAATTCTAAACTGCAGACGAGAAGGAAAAGCTGTAAGCAATCACTAAGCACTCAGAATCTCATACAGCAGTGAAGCAGCCTAAGCCTGCAAGAATCTCAATGGTATTCAACAAATATTCCCTTTTCAAAAGATAGAGAAGCAACTGAAGAAAAAACTATTAGAACAGAATCTAAACTGAGCAAATTGAAACCTGAGGGAATGGGCCAGAAGAGAGAAACCTCAAGATATACTATAAGCACTTGAGGACACTGATGTGGAAGGCCGTAGAACTCTAGATCTATCAGAAGTAGAGTCAGGACAACTTTCCAAATTGAGCCTAGCTTCCAAAGACAGAAATGGAAACAAAAAAGAGTTATATTTCTCAAGACATCGTGGCCACAACAGAGAAAAGAGCTCTTGAGCCATGAATTTGTGAAAGCTACTTTGACTTTTCTCTATACTCTGTGTAGGAACTTTCTTCTAATAGTTAAAAAAAAAAGAAAAGAAAGAAAACATTTAAACAGAAAAAAAAATATTTACAATCAAATTCCATATAAATAAATTGCAAAAAATATAAAGATAAGCTAAATAATTTCCAACAGACAATGAGATCACACTGGAAAAATGTAGCCACAAAGAAGATAAAAATTGTACTCTCTGATTTTTAAATAATCTAGAAAATTAAGAAAATGATCAAAGTTTTGCAAGAACATCATAAGTAATATAACAGCTTTGAAGTGAGAGGTAGCTAGACAATAGAATCTGAAAAAGGAGTGGACAGGAATTAGTTATGAATTACAAAAATACAAAGCAGAGATTTTAGAAATGGACATTTTAAAATAGAAGAAATACAGAACATATAGTTGTAAACTCAAAAAAGAGTAGTGTAGGAAATAAGATATAGAATAGAGAAATGCAATTTTAATGAACAACAATAAAAACAACAACAAAATAAGATAAAAGTATTTAAAGAGAAAAAATTATAAATACAGAAACTACATATAATATATATTGTTATATCAATAAATTGAAACTGATTAACTTAATAAAAAATAATTTTGGATTGGCCAATAAAATAACATTCAATTTTATTGCTTTAACAAGAGACAAACATAAACAAATTAATAGATATTAAAAATGAAAAGAATGGATAGAGATATGTATCAAGACAAGTAATGTCTGCAAGCCATTTAAAACATATTGAATATATAAAAGTCCCAATTAATAATCATACTAAAACAAACCAACCAAAATCAGAGAGATAAAAATTATTGTATTTCATTGGAAGTGGCCAGAACCCCCACTTACTACCTTGAAAATTGATTATTGAAATAAAATAAGCAGTTATTACCTTTAGGGTAAAATGTATATTTCAGGGTAACTAAATAGCCTTAGTAGGTAGATTCTTCAATGCATAAGATTTCTCACTAATTTGTGTAAAAGAAATAATAGAATTAGTGATCTCAGATGAAACAAATTATCCAGACAGTAGGCATTAATAGATAGATAAGCTCTTAGGTAAAATTTGATGGGAAACTTTTCAATGAAACTTCTCAATTGATCCTTTTCAATGTTGCAATTGATTATTTGTATTTTCACTAAAAATGAGATACCTAGACATCATACGCCTCTTAATGTGATGTAATATGAAGAACATAGCACCACCTATGAAGTATTCTGGTCACACACACACTGGGAGTCATGGTTTACGCCTGTTATCCCACTTAATTATTATTGGTCTCCTTTTTCTTTTACTCTCAGAAGTATTTGGAGTAGGGTTATAGATTATGACTACCTTGCTTACAAGACGTATAGCCAAATACACTGAGGAGATTAATTCGATGCCGATTCACACAAACAAAAGCCCCCTTCCAAAAGCCATCCTCCAAAAACCCAAACAAACAAATAACAAATCACACACATTTTTTTCAACAATTGGGTGAGTTTGAATATGAATTGGGATTTGGGTGACATTATGGAATTTCTTTTAGGGAATTCTTTGTGACAATGACATTGTAGTTATATATTTTAATATATCAGTATTTAGTCTAAAATGACATGATGCTGAGATTTGTTTTAAAATACTCAAGCAAAAAAAAAAAAGAAGAGAGGGAGAGGAAGGACACTTTGAGGATTGAACATATGTGACAAACACGGACAGTTGTGGAAGCCGAGAGATGGGTATACAGGTATTCATTTACTCTCTGCTTTTGTGTGTGTTTGGAAATTTTCAAAATGAAAATTTGAAATAAAATAATTGTTTTTATAGAAGAAAAATATAATACTGATCACGTTTAGTATCAGTTCATCATCAATATGAATTCTAAATGTTTATATATCTGACCAAAAAAAAAACAATTAAAAAGTTAAATACAATAATTCACACTATACAATAATTCACACTAGTAGTCAGAGATTTCAATACTATATCCTTTATTCAACAGTGTTTTGAAGGTTCTAGTCAGTGCAACAAAATAAGAAAAAATAAAAAGCTTCTGATTTGGAAAGGATTAAGCAAACTGATTTTAGTTGAAGATAAAATTATTATCTATGTATAATTATGATGGAATCTACAAGAAAACCATTAGAACCAATAAGTTAGGTTAGAATGGTTGCAGGATAAAAGATCAATATACAAAAACCAATTACTTTTCAAAAATCAATATTAGCAACAGAAAATTGGAAATAGATCACAAAAATAAAAATTCCACGTGATTGGATTATTGGCCACAATTATTAAGTATTAGTATTAGTATTTGCTTTAAAAGGCACTTTGAAGCAAGTGACAAAAGGAAAATAAGGTTAGTCAATTATACAATAGTATTATATCGATATTGATTATCTGATTTAATAGACTGTAGTTGTGAAGATTCATTAGATACTGGAGTGTTCTAAAGAATTTCAAAAGGTTAGTCTGTTTTATAGACTATAGTAAAGCCTTTGACTGCTTGGATCATAAAAAGCTGTGAGTTGTTCTGAGATGAACATGCCTGAGCACTTGATTGTCCTGATGTATAACCTGTATTGTGACAAGAAACCAGTGTCAAGACAGACTATGGAGAGACAGAATGGTTTCCTATAGGTCAAGGCATCAGACAAGGGTGCATTTTATCTCTCTATTTATTTAATCTGCATGCAGAACATTATCATACGAGAAACTGGACTAGACTCAGAAAAAGGAATGAAAATTGGTGATAGAACTATTATTGAGTTAAGATATGCAGATGACACTCTCTTATAGACAGAAAGTAACAATGACTTGAAATGACTTCTGATGCAAGTGAAAGAAGAAAATACCAAGCAGGATTGTATTTGAACACCAAGAAGACAAAAATGACTACAGAAGAAATACACAGCTAACATAGACAATGAAGGCATTGCGATTGTGAAAGATTTTGCCTATCTTGGTTCAGTCATCAGTTCAAATGGAGACTGCAGCTAGAACATCAAGAGAAAGCCTTGTAAGATTCAGAAGGGCAGCAGTGGAATAATTAGGAAAGATCCCCAAGAGCAAAGATGTGTCATTGGAGACCAAGGCTAAGATCATACACACCCTCATATTTCCAGTTACTATGTTTGGATGTGAAAGCTGGACAATGAAGAAGGCTGATAAAAATTGAATCATTTGAAATATGGTGTTGGAGGAGAGTTCTATGGATACCCTGGACGACCAGAAAGAACAAGTAGGTCCTGGAGCTGATTATGCCTGAAAGATCACTGGAAGCAAAAATGCCAAAACTGAAGCTGTCCTGTACCAGGCACATCATGAGAAGGCAGGGTTCTTTGGAAAAGACAGTAATGCTGTGAAAAATGGAAGGCAGCAAGGAAAGAGGAAGGTCAAGCATGAGATGGATTGACTCCATAAAAGAAGCCATAAGCATGAATGAGTCTACAGGAGCTTAGCAGGACTACTGAGAACAGGACATTATGGATGTCACTCATGCATAACATCGCCAAAAGTGGGAACTGATTTAATGGCACTATGTAAGAGACTAATCTTATATTTAGGAAATGCACAATGAAGTATGTTTAGGTTTATAAGAGACACTTTGAGTAATTTCGGAAAAAAATTAATATGTGTATATGAAAGTAAAAGAGAAATGATAGCACAAATGATAAGGTGATAATCAGGGGATCTAGATGAAGGGTATACAGGACCTCTTTGTCCTATTCTTATATCTTTTGTATAAGCAAGGCTGAAATTGATTTAAAGTAAAATATTAGAAAATAGAATTTGAGAAAATAAATTGAAAATAGTGTGAATAAGCCACTCTTTGGGAGAATTTTGCTGTAAATAGAGCCATAGCAGATTGGACAGGTAAGGGAAAGAGGTATAAAACCTTTATAACATTTAGCACAGAGAGAAGGCATTAGGTCAGTGAGACAAACCTCAGAGAAAGGCGTATCTAGGTCTTCATACTCCGATCACTCTGATGAGCTGAAATCAACACCACCATTAATTCTCTTTCCCTTTCTCACTCTTTCATCTCTCTGACTCGTGCAGTTGAGTTTTTGTAAGTGCCATCATTATACATTGTATTACCAAATCTCATACCCAAGACCAGAATTTGCAATGTACATCCATTTAATTTAAGATGCCAAAAAAGCGTCAATAATCATAATAGAATAAATTTTCTTTCTTTTTTTAAAACAAAATCCGCATAGTTCTCCAAACGGGAATGAGGCAGTCTATCATCATCAAGATGGGACAGCATCTACTGAAACAGAAGTAGGGAGATGATAAAAATATTATTTTTTTTAACCAAATGATTCCCTTTTGTAGATCCTTCTCCTATTTATTGTCCTCCAAGGTAAGCAGGACAAGTGAAAGCTCTTCTCTAAAGGACCCTGATACTTTTTCAATTTATGAGATGCTACTTTAATCTTCTCAGACCATTCTGGGTAATGTGACCCATAGGATTCTGCCTCCACCATTATTAACCCACTGCTCTGCAAGAAAGGTAATCAGAGAGACTGGGGAAAGGGTGTGGAAAGCCTTGTGTTGTGAATACTACGGTCAATATTTTAATTAAAGTTGTATATTTACAAGAAAAATACTCGTTATATGGCAGTTTTCCTAGACTTAAGTCAGATTAGCACCCTTCAATAACCAACACACATTTATCTTTGACACTTGACAATATTATTTAGTAGGTGGCAAATTTTTCAAAAGTGTCCTCTCTCTTCTTAATTAGATGCTGAGAAAACATGGTTCTATTAACAACATATAACAAAACTTTCCTCATTTTTTTTTCTTTTTTTTCCTGCAATAGATGAGTCTTTTTTATTATTTTTTTTTCTATTTGAATTTTAGAGGATGAGTGATATCTAGGAATACTTTACTATATCTTGTTATTTACAGTGCCCAAATTCAAATTTAGTTCCCCATAAATAATACTTACTATATTGTTAGAAGGTGAGATACAGTGAAAAGAACACTTTATTCATTTCTAGAAGCAAGAGAGGTGTGTGTGTGTGTGTGTGTGTGTGTGTGTGTGTGTGTGTGTGTGTATGTGTTTATGCCAGTATGGCCACTTACTAACTCTTGGGGTTCAAAGAAATCATGGCAATCAATCATAGAGTTAAGATCCAAATAAATTAAGGTAATAGATGTAAAAGTGATTGTAGAAGTTAACAAGTGCTATATAAATTTTCGGTATACTTATTACCAAAAAAAAAGAGAAAATAGCATTTAGCAATAAGAAGATTTGTGGTTAGTGATATTTATTTTAGGATGTATTTTTTTCTTTATAAGCTATTTACACCACAAAATTGGGCTAAGTTGTATATTTATTGATGTTTGTTGGTAAACCGATCCATTAAAAGGCATACAGGAATACAAAACAATAATACAATGCAAGATATAAACTGTAAAAAAGTCAAAATGTAATTTAGGGGAAGAAAATTTGAATAATGTCAACTTTATAACCTATATATAGGTGGAAAGATGTATATACTGGGTTGTCTGATTAAAAATAAATTGGAATTATAGTATATGTCCAACATGATATTAACTGAATTTTTGCATTAAAAATAAGAAGACAATACTGTTTCCTATCCTTGTCTGGCCACACCATCCCTACTAAATGGTGGTCTTTTGACTATCTCAGTAATAGCCGGCAGCAAGGGAATTTGCAGAATATCAAGCAAGCAAACTAGAGACAAGAAAGTTTGACTTCTAGTGGAAACAAAGAACAAAAACAATTCAATTTATAAAGCTTGGCCAAATTGAAATGCTTCTAGACAAGAATCTGTAGGGTATAAAGGAGAAAGAAAAATTGTTTAGAATATAGTAATGGGATGCAATTAGGGAAAAGAAAATGTAGGCTGAATATTAAAAACAATTTCCTAACAGTCTATTAGACTGTACATTAGTTTCCCCGGGGGAAGAAATGGAAGCCTCATTGCCCTAGTCATTTAGAGCTAGACTGATTCCCAGAGGGTGTGGTAACCTAGAAGGAAATGAAAAACGAAGAGTCATGAAAGTCTGTCTAAATTAATTTTGTAGCACAGTGAAATGCTGTTTTAGGTATTGGATGGGATCTGAAATCACTGCAATGGACATATCCTATCACTTTAAAATTAGTGGTTTAACCAGCCTTATACCATCAGCAGCATCAAATAAAGTCCTCTTTTAGGCAAATCCAGTACAATTTCTGGGTTGAGGGCTGGGACAGAACAGCAACAGATGCCATTAAAATGTGAAAAGAACCACAATATGGCTGCAACTTCTACTACTCCAAGAGGCCATAGGGCTGATTTAGATAATCCAGGTCCCTAGCTATGTTTAAAGTATTTTTTTCTAATTCATCCATTTTCTTCTTATCACCAAATATTCGGTATTTCTGATGAACACTTATCTCTCCTACCCCGCCCCAAGATTTTCCAAATAGTTATGTTCAGCCAGCATTAATATAAACTAGAATGTAGGTTTATTAATGTAAGACACCATTATGACTCACAAAGAATGAAAAACACATGCTTTCCATTAAACTGGCATGACTTTACCTCTTATAATTTTTATCTGTGCTTATTGAAATAGCTTTTTAAAGTTTTTTTTTTTTGTTATTCATACTCATGTATATTTTTTAAATTGGTGGAATAAATTGCTCAAGCTATTCTAAAACAATTTCATATTTAAAGTGCAACTTTCCTGCATCCCTTTTAAACCAAGAGTTATCGATATCTGTTACTGATGCAGTGTTTCTTTAAAAAGTGCTCCACTATAGTCTCTGGAATTTTCTCACAAGTAAGTGACACCTGTTCTGCAAAATTTTGTTGAGGGCACTTTCTTGTTTAGCATTTATTAGTCAATAGAAGCAAAAGACAGCACATCTTTATCTTTTTGTAGGGCCTTTCTTCTTTAGCTCCAATAGATCACTTTGTTTCGGCTGCCCACGAAAATAAATATTTGCATTCATTCCTTTTAGGTTGGAAATATGCATCTGGGCTATTAAATATATGTCCTGCTATATGGTTTCCATGCTTTTCTGAACACAGAACTTTTCATTTCAGTGCAGAATCATAATAAAATTCTTAAAGTCGTTTTAAATGGTAATTAAAGGTAACACCTGCGGTACTAACATAACTCAATTAAAATGACAATATGAACAGCCATGACCAAATTTGCTTATGTGCAGGCAATGGTATCTGCATCATTACTGCCACGTGGTTAAAAATGACAATAAGATGTGAAAAAAACATTTTTTTTTCTAAAAATATATTGAGCCCCCTGTTTTTATAACACTTTCTCCAGGACTTATTGGAAAATTCCACCTACCCCTGAGTTAAAGGTAAGTTACTAAGAAAAACCACTGGTATCTTTCTCAAGGAAAACTGTAGGGCTCCTTCTTTTCGTGCTCACGGCAAACACCATTTGATGAAAATTCACATGTTTGAGTGCTTGAAACTGCTTGCCATTCTTAGAAATTTTGTTACATGTTGTGAGAGGGGCTCTGTCCCCTCAAAAATCTGTAAAATTAGTGCTCTACATACTGACTTCAAAACAGTTTTTCTTCAGAGGCTTTCTTTCTTGCTGTTCTTATCTAATAAGGAACAATACTTTATTTCTTCAGATCTTATTGATTTGTATGAGTATCATTTATTTTAAAATGATTTCATATTTTGGAGAGATTAAATGATGGAAAAATATGTATCTTAGAATTGATTCAATAAAGTATCTGTCACTATATAGTTTTCCATTCCTATTTATTTTAACTCTAGCTAACACTAGGTACCATGTCTGTACTGGGATTCTGTTGCCATATACTGAATATTATTTGTGTCTCGCTTCCTTCCTATGGATAATCCTTAACTACTGAAGGATTCATGCAAATGCAATGTTTTGTTTTGTTTTGATTGTTTGTTTGTGACTAAGTACCATAACTTTTATTTTTTAAAGTATCTTTGAGAGTTACTAATATTACTAGGGAGTATGTACACTCTCAGCCATATAAATTCATGTTCCCTTTTCCTAGTGAACAAATGCTTATTGAGCATCTACTATGTACCATGTTTCGTACCAGCCACTAGAGAGAACAATGAATGAGGTAGGTAATTCCTGACCTTGCAGAGTCTACAGACTTGTTTTACACAAAGTATCTATAGAATGCTGAGAAACTGATGATTTGGGCAGCTCCAGTATCAACCTGTCCCTAAAATTATTATAAAAATGGTCCTGAAACCATCCCCAAACAAATGCACTGGAATAACTGTGATCTGCATCACAGCAGCTTTGGAATTGTGTGTGTGTGTGTGTGTGTGTGTGTGTGTGCGCGCGCGCGCGTGTGTGTGAGCGTGTTAGGAGATATAAACTATATCTAAAATATATCTAAAAGTACCCAAAATTTTCTAGAAAAAAGCACTAGAGATAGTTTTTGTTTGCATGTGGGCTTCTCTCAAGACTGTCAAAGCCTCTTCTTGAAATGAAAGAGCTGAACTTTGAAGTCAATAGAATAATTTTGCTGGCCTCTGTACACTTGAAAGAAATTAATGGAGAGAAAAAAATACCCATTTAAATTAACCAAGGAAGTGCTTTTAAGAGACTGAAATAATCCCCTTCAAACCATTCTGTTTCAAAAGGACAAACAAGTTGTTAATTGAA
The DNA here is from genome assembly GCF_014176215.1 of Rousettus aegyptiacus. Lineage (NCBI taxonomy): Eukaryota > Metazoa > Chordata > Mammalia > Chiroptera > Pteropodidae > Rousettus > Rousettus aegyptiacus. The sequence continues at coordinate 111,348,635 of NW_023416284.1, forward strand.
TGTTTAATTAACATTTATTGCTAGTATATTAATTTTACATGACTCAGATTGAGTAATACAGTAGTGTATTGCTACCGTATGTGCACTTTACAGCATACTCAGTCCCCATGTATATAATCAACGCATATGGTTCATTTACACCTACTTTGTCACACTCAGAATATAATATCCAAATTTTAAATGATCATAGGGGTTTATAGTTCCATCACTATTTCCACTGAATTCAGGAAGAATTTATTGAGGAAACTAAGTATCAAGTACTTTGCTAATGACACTGCAAGAGGCATAAAGATGAAATAGATATGGTATGGTTCTCCATGCTGCTTAAAGAATTTGGCATCTGAGGGTAGAACAGGTTTTTATTATGCACCATTACATGCTTTGTACTAAGTTAAGCACCGAAGATTCAGAGAGAAGAGATCATTTCTACCCTATGCTGTTTAACTTTAGCGGGGCATTGGGCTAGCCAGAAAGAAATGCAAGTATGTTCAAAGAATCAGAGGCAAAAGAGATAAGGTATATTTGCAGAAATATGTATTAGCATGTATTAAGAATAGAAGTTGAAAGGTGAGAGAAATCGCTGGAAATCAGGTTGTGTAAGTAGGCAAAGTTTTGACAGCAATAGGCTTTATGTTATAAAATTTGAAAGAGAATTAAAGATATTCATTGATGAGGTTTTAAAGTGGGAGTGACATGGGGACTTTTTGTTTTAGAAGAATTACTCCAGAGATGGCAGAAGAGATAGAGAGGCAAAGATTTGAGGGAGGTTAGGCCCCATTCCTTGAGCTAATAAATGTAAGATGTGGGGGGAATTGAAGGGTGAAGATTATAGAGTCTTCCTAATAGTTCCCCAATTTTGTCTTTGCTTTTACAATTCACTTTATGTCCCCAGGCCAAAATAGTGTCATCTCTGCTTTTGTTTGTAGGTTGGCTCTGTTATTCCTTCATTATAACAAAATTATCCTTCCTATATTTCATATTATGTAGTTCAAACCTTGGAGGAAATTGGTCTAACTGACTAAATTAATATCTTGGTATTGCCTGGTTATTCCACAGGCTGCTTCAAATTTAAATGGCCAACTATTAATCTATATTTTTGAACATGTACTGAATTCTAGGCAATATGCTAAGTAATCGGTATCCGTTGACTTTGAAGAAGAGCTAAGTACTGTGGGACTCCCTAGTGCTGTCTTGGTTCCTGCAGATGTGCTGTCCCAATTCCAGGGCTACTATATCATTATCATAGACCATAAACTTTTTTCTCTGAAGTTGGCGTGATGGTTAATATTATGTGTCAACTTGGCTAGATTATAGTACCCAGTAATTTAATCTAACAAATCTAGGTATTTCTGTGAAGGTAATTTGCAGATGTGGTTAACATCTACGATCAGTTGACTTTAATTAAAGCAGATTGCCCTCAATAATATGTGTGAGCCTCATCCATTCCTTGAAGTCCTTTAGAGCAAAAGCTTGAGTTTTCTTGAGAAAAAGAGGAATTAAGCTTCAGTACTGCGCTTTAGATATCCTGCCCACGTTTCCAGCCTGCCAAACTGCCCCACAAATTTCAGACTCAAGACAGCAGCATCAGTTCTTGCCTGGTTTCCAGCCCACTGGCCAACCCTACAGATTTTGAACTTGCTGTTCTCCAAAATTAATGTGAGCCAATTCCTTAACATAAATCACATATTCTCCTGTTGGTTCTATTTCTCTGGAGAACCCTGATTGATAACAGTTGGCTTTTAGTTTCATTTTAGTTGTTTAGTCCCAAGGATTTTGTCCCTAAGTGGGAGCCTGAGTAGTGGGAATGGGAGAGAAACTCCACGTATGCCAAGTAAAAGGTGGCTTAGGACCCAAACATTGAAAAGTTTTGAAAGTAATTTATTCTAAGAATGGTTCCTGTTCTTTTTGATTCCTGGACTTTCTTATTACTTTTATTATATGACCTATTTCATGTTTTCTTATTAGATCTAACTCTCCACAGGAAACACAAATCAATTTTTATGTGCTATGTTATATGTTTTCATGTGCTATTTGTAGGAGTTGTCATTAGTTAAAGAATAAAATGACTGTAGATATACTTTGGTATCAACATAGAAAGCGAGTAGCTTTTTATCTTTTTATATTCTTTTTACATTCTTCTTTGCACTGCTGCTATTTATAGTTCTAAATGATATATATTCAGTGTTACAATTTTCATAAGTGACTTTTTTTTTTATTCAGTATTTTATTTTTAAGGTAAAAGATTCACAACCATTCCTGAATAAAAACCATGGAGGCATTTTTTTTTTTTCCACCATGACTTCCATCTCATTGCTACTTTCAGAAGCAGGCAAAACATTTTATATTCACTGAAACACTGTGGGTAATGATCCTTAAAAATTTTAGCCATTTTCTCCAATTAGTGCCTCCCCAGGGAGGAAGTGGTGGCTGTGGAGGAAAAATTGACTATATGGGTATTCTATTGATTAACACTGCTGCAATAGGAACAGACAACAGGAAGATAATTTTTAAATTACTAAATTAGTTAAATGGAAACCAATCAATTGGGACATATTCTATTCAAAGGTAGCATAACCACTGCTCTTCATAAGTGATTCAGAATGCCTTTACCATTGTTGGTATAGCTGTAGATTTATACAGTGTATTTCAGTGATGAGAGGGCATAAAGAAAAGTAAGGAATTTTGAGTTCTAATCCTGGCTATTCCATGAGTTTTAGAAACTGATTCCACATGCATTTCAGAAAATTATTATGGTGAGTGACACCTTTAAAGATCTTTAAAAAAAAAAAAGCCAGTAATAGGTATAATGTTAAAAAATAGAATTGAAGGAGTAGAAAATCTTAAAATTAGAAGATTGCAGGATATAAGGTGTGACACTGAACTTTATTCTCTGCTCTTACTCATCATTTTCTGGAAAGAATAATTCTCCTGAGAACTTCAATTACTCTGCATGTAGTGGCACAGGGCTTTGTAAAATCACTTTAAGGAAAACAAAATGAGTTCTAGTTAAGGCTTCCAGTTAAGAAAATTTGACTGTTAATATTTAAAAGGCATTAACATTTTTAAGATAAAAGTATTGTTATCTAAAGAGGATTAAGTTCTTTTTTCTATTTTATTTCTTAAGCTGAACACTATATACATATATAGTTCCTTAAGCTAAAATGTCATCAAAGCTGACTTCATGGGCTTGCCACCTGTGCCATTGAATGTCCCATGCATAGAAGAGCCATAAACTTGTTTTTCCTTTTCCTCTACTGAGAACGATTTTGTCTTTGAATATGTTTCGTACATGAAATCCAATGGCACAGTGGAGCCCATGCTTAAGTAGAAGACATATATTTGTAGCCATATACATGTGTCTGCCATTTTTTGTTACTCCAGTGTGTAGTATTTGTGACATCACGTGAACATAGAGTTCTTGTGGATTTAGGATGTACTGATGTTCAGAGAGACTCAAAGCAATGCCAAGGAAGCGTGCTACTTCACCAACTGGTAGCAATGAAAGTCCTGGGAGGCTATGCTTTTTCTTTGAACCAGAAATTGCTTCAATGCAGACAGAAGGAAGTGGCACTCTATGAACATTAACGACCACAAATGCTGCCATATTTTTTCTTACTCTTGTTACCTTCCTGTATCAGCCAACCACCTATGATAAAAATGATATAGAAGAAAAACAAAAGAGTGAGGAATCTACAGCCCCTTTCCTTTCAGTCCTTCCTTACCAGTAAGCCTGTGTGTTGTATTCTCCCAATTATGATTGCAGTAATTATATTTGACCAATACAGAGCTTGACTTTCACCTGAGTTACTTTCCCTTAGGTCTCACTCCGCTCTTTCATTCTGATCCCACATGTTCAAGATACTGTGGGTTGCTTTCTACCTAAGTATAGGATGTTATTTAGTTCTATTAAATTTAATCATGTTGACATATCTCATTGGCAAAATTGATTTTCTATTAATTAACTCTTATAAAATAGTACTGAACCCCGAGACAGCCCTCTTCATTTTGTCAAGATATCTTGACTTCGAAAAGATCTTCACTCCAGTTCAGTGTTCTCTGCTGCAAGAGATATTTATTTCCTTCTCAGGAACTTATCTTTTTTCTCTAAGATTTAGAAGGATTTTCTTCATAACATTTGGCTTACTCCAATGACACACATGGTGGCTATTACTTGTCTCATATTCAATCACCAACTAATTATATGCATGAAGTATAATTCAGTAGTTTTCCAGCTGGGTACATCAGCCTAAAATACTAATCTTTAAGGAGAACTAATACAGTTTTTCCGGCTTTAGTACGTTTAATAAGAAACTCCAAAATTACTTCCAAATAATATTAAAATATGTGTGTGCTTTTACATTGTAACCAGATATTATCTGTTGTCTGCTTTCATATATTCTTCACACCTCTTTCCAATACCTACATTTATTTTTGCTTATTAAAAAAGGTAACAAATGTTCTCACATATATAAACATTATTTAGCAGTTTATTAAGTTACGTAACACGTGAGAAGCTTATTAGTGATGAAGCACCAAAATTAGTTTTCGTAAAAGTAACCTTTGCTTAACCGATATTCAAAGAATTTTAAACAGGCCAATTGTATAACCTTGGACAATTTACTTGATTAAAGGCTCTGCCTTCCTTATTTGTAAAACGAAGGTAATAATAGAACCTAATTTAAACTTCTGCAAGAGGAATGCCTGTGACACCATAACCATTCAATAAATGCCTTCTCATACTGCAGTGTTTTTCTTCTCCTCTCTGCCACTCCCCCACTTCCTTCTCCTTCTCCTTCTTCTGTTTATTGTCAAGTATAGCTAATTGCTACAAATTTTCCCCTTCTTCCTAGCTAACAGAAGTTAGACTGGGAATCGAAGCAGCACTGTGTTTGCCTCAGGAATTGGGCCATGATTAGTCTTAGGAAGTAAGAACTATCCTGTTTCTTGCTCTTTCTTAATTTCCCAATATCCCTTGTAGTTAGTGAAGCCAAATACCAGTTACCCTAAAAATAAAAGGCCTTTCAAAGTGAGAAGAAATAAGCCTTTATTCGAGATCAAAGAATAGCTATTTGGGAAGCACTGATTCAGGCAGAAGCCCAGATGTTTTGATTATGAGACAAAGGCAATGGATATTTATGATGAAGGAAAGGAGAACAATTATATCAATAGAAGGAAGGCATTTCTATTGGTTTAGATAATATAACATACTGATGTTTATTTTAAAGGATGTTTTTAATTTTTAGTCCTGTAACCATCAGTCTGGCAGTCATAATACCAGTTTTCTTGCTATCTTTGCAAACACTTCTTTGGGAGACAATGTTGCTTTCTACCCTGTTCAAAGGTTACTTTGCCCTATTTTAACATTCCAAAGATTTGAGGCATAAGACAAACAAGACGATTCTGTCATGGCAGCTCTGGCTCCATTTTAAAGTGGCTACATTTATCATTTCTTTTTTTTTTTTTTTTTTTAAAAGACCCACATTGGGCCAATCATATCTAAGCATAAATTTTCTGATGAGGTTTATGAGAAGACATTTATATACTTTGTCAAAGGGAACAGTTGTGGCTGGAATAACCCCATGGCCCCATAACCTCTGGCCTCTCCCGTCCTTTTGCTTTCTTTGAATGTGGACCTCATGCAACAGCCATCGTTTGACAAGGTGTAAGGATAAAAGCAAACAGAAATGGAAAGGATCTGTGTATCTAATGCCGTCACTGAGCAGCGATGCGCAGTTTGTGTACATCCTATGACCGCTAAGGAATACAGACTGGCGTCATTTTTAATACTTCCGATACTTCTAAAAAGATCGTACATGATCTTTCAGATAATTTTCTTCTCAGTGTATAACTGCAGTAGCATGTAGTATGTAAATAGAGTCTTTAAAATGATTTCAAGGGAAAAAACTGAATTGCTTAAGTGATTTTCCTGAAAAATTGGTTGAATATCACCTTTTAGAAAATTTCAGAATGATCTGGCTATTATTGTCTACTCATTTCTGGATCCATAAAAGTCATTTAAATTAAATAACTACACATTATTTTAAAGAATGGCCTTCACACATATAAAGTAGTGGTCCTCCACCAACAACGCCTTTGCAATTTGCCATGTCCAGAGGTGTTTTTAGTTTAATACTGGAGAGCATCTATTGCATCGTGTGTAGAGGCCCAGGATGCTGCCAAATGCAAATATTATATAATATACAGTAATTTACCATGCACAGGATTCCTGCCCCCACTGCCAACAAAGAATTATCCTGCCTAAATGCCAGTAGAGTCAAAGTATTTACAGAGATTTGGAATGTGTTCATTGGAAATGTTAAGGGTTTACTTAAAAAGTATTTTTCTTAATTAAATTATTTCTTATTTAGTCATACTTAATGACCAGATTCTACTTGTGGCAAAGCTAGTGCCGAAATTCAGATATCTTGACAGTTTCTGTAATTGAAATGATGTCCATTTAAACAAGTTTTGATCGCATAGCTAGAGATGAGATCAAAATATTAACTTATAACTACACGTAGTAAAAATCAGGCAATACACATAGTGAGACCATCCTCATGTTATAAGTGGCCTCCACTCCACTGACTAATGAAGAACTAATGTTATTATTTTTGCATTTTTATCCCTTCAAAATCCCATACCCTATGGTTCAATAACAAATGTATAAAAGTTAAAAAGTTGTCATACGTTGTATCTATTACCATAAATATTTTGTATTAATTAGATGGTTACCACTAGCTTAATTTGCAGCCAAAAAACTAGAGGAGCTAACATAATCTGACGTAAATTCACAATTAGAACCTCAACCATGGGAAGTCAAGTTTGCTATTTAATTTATAGTACTAAGATACACGTGTTTGGGCACATACTTTTCACAATTAATTTTCTCAGTATGTTCTATTCATTCTTGTACTTTTGACTGCTTCTGGAACAACAAAGTATTCTATTTTAGTTTTCCTAAAAAAGTTATGGGACCATACAAAGTATAACTGCTTTTCTGTAAGGAGCTGGGCTCCATTCACCATTCATTATTTTATGACCATGGAGCCACACTCAGAATTTTGTATAACAGGGATTGCAATAAGGTCTAAATGAGATTTTGCAGGCAAAGAAAGTGCTTCGCCCTACCTGGCACAGAATGAGTTCTCAAGAATATCAAGTTACTTTCCATCTCTTTGCTTTGGTATTCTTGCTCTAGCACAAGTGCTTGTGATGATTCATGGCTCGTTGTCATACCTTAAAACTCACCTTGTTTTTACTGAGCAACATCTGTGTTTCAGAAGAGGAAATAGATCCCTGATGTCCTCTTTCTAATCTATCAATTTTTATGCTATTGAGTTTTAATATTCTGCTCATTAGACAGACAATTTCATTGTGTGTATATGCTTTGGATTAAACAATGAATTAAGACAAACAGATTTACTTTAAACAATAAATTGGAATCCCATGACTTGAACTGACATTTAAAACAAAGGGTTAATGAAATCCTCCTTTAAACTATAAGTCTTTTCTTTATCATCAAGTTGAAGTGTAACTGTTTTCCTGCTTTATATTCATAAGAAAAGATGAGCTTTAATATTATCAAGTCCATTGGAATCCCTTCAGAAGTGATTTTTTTTATATTGTTGACTTCAGGGGTAATTTCTGTTCAAACAGAGATCGCGTTAAATAGGTTACTTAGGAAAATGTCTGCCATTTTAGGTTGCAACCTGCCGCTTTGCTTTTCACTGGAAGCCGTGCAAAGCCATATGTGGTAGGGTAAATTGAGAGAAGCCCAGCCGGTGTTAACTTGCTCCATGAAGATCTAATGATATACCTACTTTTTTGCTGAGGATGCTTTTGCACCAAGGAAGAGCACAACTGAGAGATGCAGGTACCCAATGTCTGACTGACAGCAGATGTGAATCTTTTTTAACAGGTATATAACAAACAAATAGAATTCAGCAGCTCTTAAATTAAGAACAAGAATACTTATTTTATTTTTTCTACAATCGCATTATTTTGTGATTCAAATGTTAACTCATCCTATGTTATTTTTAAGCTATAGTCAAAAAAGAACAAAATTTCCATACCCTTTGAAAGGTTCTAACCTCATTTCACAGATGAAGCTTGAACAGTTTACTCAGATTTTTTCTTAGGACTAGAAACTGTTTTTTCTCCCTTTAAGGTAAGTGATTTTGAAGTCAATATGCTATGTTATTTCTGGTGTAAACAGGCATAGTCTCTGAACAGTACTAGGTTTGAAGTAAGCTTGGAGATTTGTCTAGATTAAATTCAGATCTGCTTTTAGATTCAAAATGACCCAATACATTCAATTTCAGAATCACCTTTGTTTGCTGTGATGTGGATTAGAGACTGCACACCCTGAGATTTTCATTTTCCTTTTTGAGTATGCAAGTGACATTTTCCTGTTCATCTGAAGAATAAAGTAAACTCGATTAGATTTGTTCTCCATCTGGGAGCAGGAAATTAACTTTGAAAATGATTTAAATCTCTTGCCTGGGGAGGGACTTTTACTGCCCTGAGTTCAATAGTTCAATTTGACAGAAGCCTCTGCCAGATTTCTAATACATAGTTGTGTTTAAAAGAAGGATGAAAATGAGCTGCTTTAAATTTTATTAACTGAATTCTTATATCAGGCCAAATTTGGAGACTGTTAAATTGATAAAGTTGGCCCAATAAACCTTTTAAGTAGACATATATTACTAGTTTCAAAGGATAAGAAATCTAGGCTTTTGTGTAGAGGAATTCTTCAGGTCTGACAATTATTCTATGTGTGTGTGCGCGTGTGTGTGTGCGCGCATGTGTGTATCTTATATTGTAACTATAAGGACTGCAAGTCAGAAACTATGAAAAATGAACTCATCGTCTATTTCGATAATCAAAAAAAAGTCATTCTGACACATTTCTTTTGATAAACATAATAATTGTGCTGAAAAGTGTATAGTCAAAGATATTAAGATGCACATAAATAACTTTATTTTGAAATTTTTATACAAACACATGCCAATTTTAGAGTGTTTTCTTCTCAGTTTGTTTATTTATACATAGCCATAATTAACATTGGTGATGACAATATTCCCTTGTGACTATTTCTTACAGCCTCACACACATATTTGTGTTTTCCTTAATGCTCATACTTCAAATGAAGTTCTTGTTCAGTATTTACGCAGCAGGAAATAGTTTAGGTTAAGTGATATTGTAGTAGCAAACGATTCCTAAATTTCTGTCTTTTTTTTTTTAAAGATTTGTTTATATATTTATTGGGAATTGATCATATTCTGCTTTATGCCTTTTTCATTCAAAGACTCAGGCTGATGGATTAGTTTATATTGCGATATTATCAAATTCATGGCAGAGGAAAAAGAGCAGAGGTGCTTTTAAATTTTCTGCTTGGAAGATATAGCATCATGTCCCCTCATATTTAATTGACCAAATCAAGTCATGTGGCCAAGCCCAATGTCTGTAGGGTGGGGGATATAATTCTTGCCTATGGAGAGGTTTGACAGGGATGCATCTCAGATATTTGAAATAAATGTGACTGAGACCACAAATGAAATACATTTTAATGACTCTCTATACATATGCACACATAAGCCAGTGCAGGAACATGGTAGGTGTTCAATAAATATTTCTCAAATGGATAAAAGAATGAATGTGTCCATTGCCAAAAAATTACTATATGACATACTCTGATATTTCTATTCTATTGTATTCCCTTATATTGTATTCTCTTTCATTTTGTAAAGTCCTAATCATGACTCACTAAATTGATTTCATGACTTACAATTTAGAAACACTGATTAGCAAGTGTAAGACTATGAAGATAATATTTTCAATCCTTGATTCTGTTCTTTTCCTTAAAAAACATAATAAACATTTTTTAAACATCTGTGTGCTAGGTATGTGTTAGCATTGGTGTTATGAAATAATTATAAAGTTTAATTAGACATCTAAAAAGCTCAAGGTTAATACCTACACAATTAATATAAAAGAAACGTATGGAGATAACTCTTATGAGAGAGGTAGAAAAACTGAGAGAGAATTGTAAAGGTTTCCCCAAGGAAATGATGCTTAAACTAAGTCGTGATGATGAATAATAGGATTTTGAAACCTAAGAAAGAACTGCATAAGAAAATTCTCAAAGGTGTAAAATTTTATGGTGAGTTTGAGGAAGACAAATGTTCCAAGAGAAGAGTGGTCAGAAATATTGATAAAAAGTGAATACTCGTACATAACCAACTGACTATTGTTCATCTACTAGATATGTCAGTAATTCTGCCCCTTTAAAAAAACAGGGGAAAGGAAAGCAGAAAGTTGTGAAAATTAGAACTTTGTTTCATAAACAGATCATATTTAAGGTTTACAAATTCCCTCACATTATCTCACATATTTATTAGATGAGCTTTTTGTGTCTTCCAAGTGTACTGGGCTGATTTTTTCTCTTTTTAAAATTTCTCCCATTTGCCATTTGCCATGTACCAATTAGATAGTTGTAGAGCAAATTTGCCTCAATTTCCATATCTATATAAATAATTTCACAATACTTACCTTCTATGTCCTTTAGGAAATAATTTGGCAGCATGTAACAACAACAACAACAAAATACTGCATAACGTTTTAATTACATGAGAACTAAAAGGATACACCAGAACAGATAGAATGGCTCAAGACTGTTGAGGCCAACATCACTATGTTTTTATAGTTTTTCTTCATGCTTGCATGCTAATTCTTGCCTTTCAGTTAAAATATCCATATACCAGGCAGAAAGGAGAAAGAGACAATGAAAAAGAGGCAAGCCTAAATCAGCAATCTAAACTTTTCCAGGAACTCCCAACTTTGACTCACATCTTAATGGCCTTAGTCCATATTCACATCATATAGTCACTTCCAGCTGCAAAGGAGTCTGAGAAATAAATTTAAACTGTGATACTGCTACCTTGAATAAAATTCGAGTTCCTGATAATAAAGAAGGGGAGATGTTAATTGCCACATCCTCCTACCTCACAGTGTTGTTGAAATCAAATAAGAATATAGGTATAAAAAAAAAAACAAGTAATTTCAATAATCATGAGCGTATACAATATTATTTTTAAAAAAGTAAGAAATATACAAAATTAAGCTTAGCTAGTTGTTTCTGACATAAAAAATAGTTGGAAATTCCAACAGGCAACCTAATCATTCATACACATAGGTGCTGCATTGATGTACACAGTATATAAACATTTAATTATCTATGTGTATATGCCTTTATATGTCATTGACAAATAATTTATACTAGTTAAGTTTCACACATGTAGATGTAGCCACATATAATTATATAAACTCAAAAAAATAACTGTGAAAAATCAGATTATATTTTTCTCTTAACTTTATGCTACTGACTCAAAATTTCCACAATGTGATATTATGAATTTATTTTACAACCTCCCACCAAAGAGCTTAAGATTTACATGGTAATTTTGTCTTTTCCAAGAAGACTTTCTAACAGAAAACTTGGAATATACAAATTAACAAAGGGGACACACGTATACATTCACCACAAAGTTCACAGGCAATTTGCAAATCTCACATAGTTCTGAAAATTCAGGTGGAGTTTAGAAAAGTTGGCTCTGATGGACAAAGAAAACAAGACCAAAGGAAAGCATGATAACTCTCAGATATATAAAGGTGTGTTATAATGGGTTCAATCTTCTACAAGGAGTGTTTTATTAACTAATACGGGAAAAGGCAATGGAAGCTTTCAGAAAGATGCCTTATTACACCTACTGGAGATATCCAAGGAGCAATATCATTGATATTTTGAGTATGTCTTTCTGACATAATAGAAGAGCTACTTTAATTATATCCTCTCTGCACTTTTGGACATTTTATTTTAGTTTTTAACATTATTGTTATATTTTCTAGAACAATTGGCTGGGAACTTTATATTATTGCACTGTAATTAAAGCAAGATAATATGCATGAAGACCCTTCCTATACAACAAAATACTATAATAAAAGCATAAGCAAACACTATGAGATATTATTATGACTGTATTGTAACACAAAATCCTGGGCTGATGCAATACTACAGAGCAGTGAGTGGTCTTCTAAGTGTAGCCGCAGATGCCTTGGGGGCCAGAGACTATTTCAGGTGTCATGTGAGGTCAAAAGATTTCACAATAATGGGAAGACTTATCTGCCCTTTTTTATCATGTTGACACTTGCGCTGATGGTGCAAAAACAATAGTGGAGAAAACTACTGGCACTTTAGCATGAATCAAGACAGCGGCACCAATTGTACTAGTAGTTATAGTTTTCACAACCATGTACTGACAGTATGAAATAAAATAAATAAATAAATAAATAAATAAATAAATAAATAAATAAATAAATAAAATAAAATAAAATAAAGCCAGTTTCACTTAGGAGTATCCTTTGTAAAGCAGTAAATATTATCAATTATGTTGAATGCTAACTCTGAGTACATGCTTTTTTAATATTCTGTGTGATAAAACTGAGTTGGGAGAGGTGTCTGTAGCACTTCTGTTGGACTCTGAAGTTCCCAGTTTGTCTTGAGGAAAAGCACTGTGCTGTGAGCTAAACTAGCTTCTTTTTAAATTGAACTTTGTCTTTTCTTGAAAAAAAAAAAAACCTGACAAACTATGATATTGACTTAGGGCCAACAGTTTCTCAAAAATAAATGAATTGAGACTATCACTTCAAGGAAAAAAACTTACAATATGTTTGCCAATGAATGTATTTGAGCTTTAAAGTGAAAATTAGAATTTTTTTTTTTTAAAGCTTGCCTTTGCCACCATGAGCTTGACTGCTTTCCAATTCTTACTGACTTTTCTGAGATCAGAAGTGATATTAATGAATGACATTTTTGATATCACATAATGAAACGTCAAAGTTTGGAAGCTCTGTATAACTCAGTGAAATAATATTTTTCAAATAACCAATGTGATGAGTGAAAGATCTATTTAACCTGTAAAACTGACCAAATATTTTAATGTAACAGTACCAAGAGGTCGTTGATATGATTTATTAAAGAATAGTTGCCAAGTTGGATCTGAAACTATCACTTGTTATGTTTTGGTGAAGAATAGAAGAAACATATCCACAATCATCTGAAAAGCTTACTAAAATACTTCTTCCAACTTCTTATCTGTGTGTGTCCAGATATCCTTCGCATGCTTCAACCAAAGCAAAATAAGACAACGGAATGAATGCAAAAGCAAATAGGAGGATCCGGCTATCTCTATTGAGGCAGACATTAGATCTGCAAAAACAATGCAATTTTTTGTTATACGTGTTTGTTGGGGGAAAATATAGATATTGTTCATAAATAATAAGTTCTTGTGTGAACAAGTTATGGGTTTTTACTATTACTTGTAAGTAGCTTAATGCATAAAAGGTATGAAATATCTCTAATTTCGAATCTTGCAAACACCAATTGATGTTATCATATAAATAAATGCTCATTGGGGTATTCACTAATTTTTAAGATTATCAAGGAGTCCTGAGACCAAATGTTTGTGAACCACAGCTACAAAGAAACCATTAAAACATCATTGTTTAACATCATGCCCTTATTTATTTAATACAATTTAGACTTTGATCCATTTGTCACTTTTGTGTTCTTCCTTTTGTCCCATGCTTTGGTTTGTTCTCTAATATTTATTTTCACCATTCAGATAAGAAGATGGTCTCCTTAAGCTTCCTGTACTTTTTAAATCCTGAAGCTCTCCAAGGCTATTGCATTTCTCACTGTGTTTCACATTAGGTTTGCATTTTTTTTGTTCCAGAATTATGTGATAAGCCAGGAGCCATGTTATGCTGGTAGACCCACTCTGGGGACGGGGAGGAGGGAAAGGCCCTGATTCAAAGCACTTGCTATGCCTTTAAGCTACCAAGTTGGCATCGCTCTACACGGAGCTGGTGTTGGAAAGAAATGCTCATAGTTGACTCTCCTGGTAGGAACTGGCTCCAGCACATGCTTGACCCAGGTCAATATTAGTGGCACGTGATTTCTGTCTTTCATGTTTAAGGAAAGAAAATTCCTTATTTTTCCTGTTTATCTGTGGTGATGACGCTGACATCTCTGTCAAAAATTAGTCAGTTTGGTTTGTTTTTACTTCTCTAAATCTAGCAGTCAACCATTTAGACCCTCAGTGTTGTGTGGAGATGCCTGGCATTATACAAAGCTGTTAGAAGTATCAGATGTTCTCTGCTCTGGAAGAGCCAGATTCACCTGATACACTTTGAATGTTAAAATGGACTATTGTGTGGATAACCTTATCAGTGATAGCTTTAACGAGGAATAGTTTGCCTTGTTACTCAAAGTATAGTTATTGGACTGCAACTGCCACGTCCCCTGGGAGCTTGTTAGCAATGCAGAATCTCAGGCCTCACCCCCAACTTCATTAAAAGCTGCATTTTAACAAGATTTCCAGGTGATTGTTATGGACATAAATTTTGTGAGTGCTGGTTTAGGGTAATTTGAGCCCTAGTGATCTCAATTAGCTTATATTGGCAAAAGCTTACCGTGTAAATGCAACCTTCATAATATGTGTTATGTTTCAGGATATTAGTCAAAATATTCTACTTGCCTTATTTCTCAGTTTGTCCTTAACGTTATTTTTCCCTCGTGAATTGAAATTAAGTCTTTCTTCAGATGCTGGAATGTTTTTATGTATTATCATAATCTATTTCCTTTAAAACATAGAATTTCTATTCTCTTTTGAAGCATCAGATTCATCACTTCAGCTCCTATTAGATTTTCGTCTCCTTGAAAATATTGATGTATAAATTCTTTGGTCTGTGGAATGATCAGTCAGAGCTGGTACATATTTTTTCGTCTCTGTTGATTTGGAAATTCACTTTTATGTGTTACTAATTTAGTAAAGTATTAAAACACTGTGCCTCTGAATTCTGTGAATCATCCCCAGTCCCTTGGCTATAAAAGCTAACATAATTTATTGTCGTATAGTTCAAGAGCTTGACAGAGAAATTCGACATCTTTTAGAAGAAGATTACATATAAAGTATATTAACACATTTATTGGAGTTTAAACAAGTCCCTTTAAGGCAGCCGATCTCACCCAGATTGCCCTTTAGAATTATCCAGAAGTTTTAAAGAAACCCCAAGACTGGGTCTTCTCCCCAGATACAGGGTTATTTTCCTGTGTCTGTATTGTTCCAAACTCTTCCAAATGGTGTAAACCAGGGACCGAGAGTCACTGCTCTACAGAGTGGCAAAGCTAAGAATAAACAGGTGTTAGGTAGGTATAGTGCTGACGGCATTCTCTTTCCTTAAGGGGTTTGCTTACCCTATGTCCTGGTATGGTGATTAAATCTGTTAGCTGGGTCCGTCAAGTTTATGTATCTTTAACAATTACAGAAATGTTTGTTTTTAACCTTCCCTTATGAAGACAGCAAAGAGACTGGACAAAGATCAGGAGGTTAGACTATGAGATAAATTATATAAAGCTTAATAGCTAATTTCAAGTTACATCTATATCCATCAAACTAAAAAGAATGTAAGAAAAATATATATGTCAATTTCCTCAAACCTGTTCTCCAAGTAAAACAATGTAAATACACAATCTCAGTTGAGTCTAAAGACATAAACACAAACTAGCCTAATACGATAACTTGCAGTTGTTTGAAGTTTTTCTTTAAGTTTCATGTCAGCTTTGCATTCCTTTTATAAATATATTTCATAATAATATATTTAATATATGATTTAATGTATATTCTACTTATTAATACATAATTTAGAATATAGTGACTTTTAATATTAATTTAATATTTCATCAGAAAACTTCTGTCAGAAAACTTTTCATTATTAACGTCTTCAGGTTAAATCAGAAGGAGAATAGATTAAGCTTTTCAGGTTAATGTCCTATATCATTATATATTTGATAAAAGTATAAACATTTAGAGAGACGTATTGGCTTTGGCTGTCATAACAAAATGCCACAGACTGGATGACTTAAGCTACAGAAATCTATGTTCTCACAGTTCTGGAGGCCGGAAGTCTGAAACCACAGTATCATAGTGGTCAGGTTCTAGTGAGAGTTCTCCCCTTGGATTGCAGATGGCTGCCACCTCCTCTTTGTGGACTCTCATGTGGAGAGAGTTCTCTGGTGTCTCTCTTATAAAGTCCTTAATCCTGTCAGATCAGGGCCCCCACTTTTATGACCATCTTTAACCTTAATTACTTCTTAGAAGTTTCAGCTCCAAATACAGCTATGGTGGATGTTAGGACTTCAACATATGAATTTGGGAAAGACACAAACATTCCATAACAGAGAGGTTTTCAATCTATCATATACATCTCTTATACAACATTTACAATATGCTAGAAATACTGTTTTTGAGTATGGCTTGACCTGTGTGTGTGAACATTAGAAGAAATATATACTGAGAGGAGAGAGACAGAGACAGACAGAGATTGGTATTAAATAAAAATTATATAGATTACCCATGAGTTGACATATCCCCTTTATTCCTCCTTCCCAATGTCCTAAAATACTATGTCAAAAAAACACATAATAGCTAAGGATCCAAGAATGAGGTTTGGGAGTCTCCTTCAAGTAAATGGAGAAGAGTAAACCCACCCTGGGAAAGGAAAAAACAGCTGGGAATGATGGCCTAACACCTGACTATCACTACTTAAGCCTGACCATGTTCCCACTGAAGAGCTAAAAACGTTGAGCCAGCCACTAAGAAGCTTTCGCCTCAGTTTTCTAAAAGAAATTCACTACTTAACCTAGTGTAGTGTCTAGAAAGTCTTCTGGAGTATCAGTCATTCAGCCACATCTGGAGAGTCAGGAACTAAAAGAATATTTCAGGACCTCTACCTTATCACCTCCCCAAATAAAAAGAGATGGGAGAGTGATAAGCTTTTGAAACCAGAAACTGTCTTTGCCTTTTGTTCTTCGTTACCATTTTGGCCTTGAGGCAAAGTGCTTTTTACTTTAAAAAAAAAAAATGAGAAGTGATTAATAAAAATTATTAATTGTTAATAAAGAGTTTTCAAATTCAAAAGCAACCCAACCTCCACTTATAAAATTTTTAGTTCCATAGGGCTCTGAGTTAAGATGTTTATTGTAAGAGCTACTGAAGTTACCGGCTGATTTGGTGAGAACGACAATGTTCATTCAGAATACCAATCTACAATTTTCCCTGTCAGAGGTTTGGTCCTTGTTGTATGCACATCCATATGCTGCCTCACCCTCACCTTTAGCCTCTTAAATAGGAAGCTACACCAGTAAAAGCACACTTCTTTTGCCAGTACAATACTCTCAATATTTCATGGCCAAACATTTCACATAATATCTTCCCAGACATAATTTTTATAAACAGACAAGAGAAAAATTCTGAGAGGTTCTAAATTAAATTACAGTAGGCAGGAGATTGGGAGGAAGAGGTAAGAGATTAATCAGTTAACAGAACCACAGGCGGAAACCAGCAAAGGACTGTTCATCATCTGAATGTATGTTAAACTTTGAATCAACCCTCAGGTGGCTATCTCAAAAAAAACAGCTGACCACCAGACACCACCACATCCCACATATGCATGAAAATTCCGGGCTGTTTCCCATAACCAGTCCAGAAGTAGGAAATATTTCTTCCTTTTAGACTGTGCACCTATCCTAGAATTGCCCTCACTTCACCTTTTCCTTCCCTTCTTATCTATAGCCTATGTAAATTCTTTCAAAACAACTTATATCTTTCTTCCCCAAACTTTGTATAAAAAGCCCTGTGAGCTCTAAGATGGGAGATACGTTGGTCTTTTTTATCCACCCTACTGCAGGTGGTTCTGACTGCATGACCCAGGACCAGGTGCCTTTTTGGCTGACGTATGCCTCAATAAGGCCTCTCATTCAGAAAAGCTTTCAGCCATGAAAGTTTTTGTTTAACGAAACCGGACAAAATGGCCATATTGACCATGTTTTAACTATAAAGAAATCTTGAGATCGTTGACCTCATACAAGCATAGAATTCCCATAATATCGTCTGCATGGTTCATTCCGTAATCTTTCTTGCACATGTGTAGGGACAAAAGTCAAAATTAAAAATTTTTTCTTAAATCTTCTAGTCAAATAAATAGTTTAGGGAGATAAGACAAGTTTGTCCTCACTTAAAGCAATATCAGGTATTTTCTTAGAGTGAGAGGCAAAAACAGGGAGACGGCTCAGTGTTAACCAATTTGGGCTTTGGTAGATCGAGCAGCCATGAATGACCAGGGCAGTGGCCCTGCCGTGGTCCCTTAGGGGGGATCGCTTCACAGTCTGGTTTGCGACTATTGGTTGATTCACAAATATGTTTCTTGTGTATGGTTGTTGAAAATAAGAAAAGAGATTTCCATCCTCTCCTTTTTCTTAGAGGCTTTACTTTAGAAAAACTTTGTAAGTACTCTCTTCTCTCTTTAAAATGTACATAACTTTAGAAAACTCAGTAGACCATTTGTCAGCTTTAAGACCCAGGAATGTCTTTTTCAAGGACCTAGGCTACATATTTTTGGAATATAAACATCAAGGGAAATAGCACTCTTATCTCTCAGTTTTTGAGGGAGGGCAGGAACATAATTTGGATGGGTGCCTTGCTCCCAGTTGCAAAACCATATCCTGTCAAAAAAGATAAGTTTCGTTTTCCTTTGGATAAAGATAATTAACACAGATGGTCACTCCAATTAGCAGGTAAAGTTAAGATGAATAATGTGTGACATCCGGTACTGTCAAGTCTTCTTACTTGAGGACTAGTTATTGTTGATCTTGAAAACATGCAGGTAATTGGTTATATAGGCTTGGTATGCCGATTTCTACCCGTCTTTGCACTCTGAGCAGATGGCCTGTAATGTACGTCACATTCTGGTTTAATACTTATTTTCTAATAACGTGTTTTCATTCTCTACTATAGATTTGTGGAGAAGATTTCTGGGTTGGGAGAAGACTTTGCTTTGAATCGTATTTCCCCAACACTGGTTTCGTTGATGTGTGTTGCAGGCGCCATCTATGAAGTCCTGTCGTCTTTACATTCCTCAATTAGAAAGTATTTTTAAACCTCCTTATTTTTAGGTAGTCAGAGAATAACTTCTAAAGTTCTCTGACTTTACTTTTAAGGGGTAAATGTTAATTGCTTATCTTGGGCTGAATTTTAACTAAGATTGCTGACCTTTACTCTATTAATGTTAACACTGATAAGATCAATTTAACTTATTAACAAATGGAAGGAAGGTACAGGCATTCCAAAGAAAAGTCATGATCAATAGATCATAGATTTACAGGAATTGAGGGTAATCTAAGCCACAGCCCTTTTTACCTCCAAAAGGCCTTCCTTCTGAATAGACTTTCAGCTGTACTTTTCAGACAAAGTATGTACAGAAAAATGTCTAGTAAAATAGATTCCAAAGCTTTTATTACTGAGACCCAGTCATAGAAAATGCATTACAGAGTGTCCGTTAGAGCTTAAGAGGGAAGGGGATAGTTAACTTGAGCCAAAAGAGCTCACTGCAGCACGTGAAACAGCATTTTGAAAGTCATTTGCACATAAATGAAGAGCTTGCTTTCCACTACTGCCTGTTAAAATTTTGAAACATGCAGCAGTAGAAAAATGGGAGTCTGATTATGCCCTTGGACAGTCTGTTAGAGCCAGTAGTCTATCTTATTTTCCATGTGGTGGTCATTAATGTCAGGTCAAGTAAAAGCATTTTTTCTCCCTCTGTGAGTACTGGTATGAAATCATCAGCTTAGAGAAAACAAGTAGTTGTCTGGGTCAAATACCTCGGCCAAGCACAAAATAAATCTTTGTAAAAATCTTAAAAGGCACTAATCAGCCCCACAGCATGTCTATCTTTAATAAACATGACAATTCACTTAAATTCATTATATTTAGCGCTTACTGTACACCTTTGTTGCCAAATGCTCTGAAAACTTTAAAGGAAGTAGAAGACGTAGTACCTATTCTTTAAAGAGCGCAATATTCAAACAGAATCGGAATGAACTGAGTGAAAGTTCAGAAATAATTTTCCAACCTTTCTTGGTGTATAAAATAGTGATGTACATTATTATCTCCTCTGGGTGGGAAGAGCTATAAATGGTTTACATTTGTGTAATGGCTTTCCTTTTGTTCCTTCTGTTGTCTCAAGTAATTGCTTGTTTATAACATTTTCTAGGTCTCTGATGAGTACCTCCCTCTGTTATGAAAAATATAGGTCATTTGGATTCTTCCAAAACATAAAGCTGAAGTTGATTTCTGAAGAGTGAGGATGGTATCACAACCCTGGGATACCTGGGAGAAGACAAGTTCAAAACAGAAGTAAGAAATGTCTACTTCTATCTCTTTTGTTCTGTTTACTAGGGAAAAAGTAGGCTGTGGGGAAGGAGATGAAATCAGCAAGTTAAGGAGGTGATTGTATAAATGCTTTGACTTTGAATGGAGCTCTCAATTAGCCATGGCATTTCCCTCTCTAGGTCAGGCTTACCTCTGATGAGTACCATGCTGTCAAAATAAAGTTCTGATTTTTCGGGCCAATCAAACTACCTCTTCAGTAAGTTATTCAAGGATCTAAGAAGCCAAATCTGCAGGGTGAATAAATGGATCCTGTCACTTACTTATTAGAGTCTTCATTAAAGATATGCTAAATAAAGTTAGAATAATGACAAATGTAAAAAAAAAAAAAATGCACCGGATTTGATACATAGGCAAGGAAGACTTCATTCAAGACTATTGTAATAGAGGAGAGAGATTGAACTCAATTCCTCGGAGCAGGGGTGGGAGGGGTGGGGGGGTGTTGGGTAGAGGGGAAGATGGAAAGATTTTTAAATGCTAGGGTTTTTAAATGGGGGAGAGGGAGGAAGGTTGGTGAATGTGATTAAGCATCTTTGTTTGCTAATTGATGAATTTAGACTCCTGCTCTCCCACAGAAACTGGGAGAGAAGGGCCCTATCTCCTCCCGTGATTACATTTCAGAGGGGTGACTTCTAGATCCTTAAGAGAGACATTTCTAGGTTGTAGAATATTTATATCTCAAAGAGGCTGGGAAAGAATCTACAATAGCAAATTTGCTAAAGTAACTGTTCTAAGGAAAGATGGGTCAGGGGCCTAGAGTCAGGAAGAGGCCTGCCTAAAGTTCAGCCAAGATGAAGGGAATGTTAAGGCTACCTTGGTCACAAATGTAAGTGTAAAATATGGCTCAGGTTTTTTTTCTCTCTTTTCTTCCCTTCCTTTCTCCCTTCTTCCTTCCTTCCTTCCTTCCTTCCTTCCTTCCTTCCTTCCTTCCTTCCTTCCTTCCTTCCTTCCTTCCTTCCTTCCTTCTTTCTTCTCCCTCCTTCTCTTCCTGCCATCAATTTTTTCTTTCTTTCCAGTCTATGAAATGACACTAATGTACATTAGTACATTAACTTTTATTTTAACCTATATGATCTGTTAAGGGGAATTTAGACCAAGAACAAATTATCATAATAATCATACATTTAGCAATAGTCAATTAGAGTGTGATGAAATATAGCTATACTTGGAATGTGATAAAATGTATTTATCACAACAATACAAAATATAATTGGTTTGTCATTCATGAGATACTTGAAATGTTTTGTGAGTTATAAATAAAATCACCATTATCTCATAATTTTTAAAAGCCTGAAACAATTTTGGTTATTTTATAATATTAATGGCTTTAGAATAGAATGTGTAGAATGATATTTTTATTTTGGTAACATATAATTGTGAAAGTTAATGTTATGGAAATAGACCTATTTTCCTAAAAGTTATACAGAATTTTTGACGTTTTTTTATTGGTGTTAATTTAAAAGGCAAAAATATTTTTAAAGTATAAAAATTGTGATTGAGATTCCTAAAAAGATTTAATATCAAAGCAATATTTCAATAAGTATATTCAAAGATATCTATCATATACCCTGTAGGAGTTCAAAATAAGTTACCCCAAGATACACTTTTGTGGTATGCAGATTATTCTGAGCTAAAGGCAACTGAGACCATGTAGGCTAAAGAGAAACTTCTGCCTCTCTCAACTACCTAGGAGAATTTACCTTTTTTTAACCTATCTGTATTGCAGGGCAAACTATTCATTACTGAACACCCACTCTTATGTGGGGTTCCCATACATGCATGTATAATTAAATTTGGTTATTTCTCTTGTTAATCTGTCTCATGTAGATTTAATCATTAGACCAGCCTAAGGAACACCGAAGGATAAGAGAATGTTTCTGCCTCATCTATAACCCTGACTCCAATTAGTTTTATTGTGTGCCTTGCTCATTCAAATCCAGGAATACATGTCTAAAGACCATGACTTTTCAATTTTAAAATAGTTTCTTCATAATCAGAAAATGTAATAGTCCATAATCAGCCAAGACCTGGATGATTATTGACCCACTTTATCTTCTAGGGCTAGCAAAGATAAGCTGATTACATATGATTCTCTATTTGTTCTTACCAGTACTAGGTTATTTGTTGCCTATAGTAAAGTTTTAACCAGGAGGAATCCAAATGCTATGGTCAAAAGCTAGGTAAAGAATTTTACTAAAATAAAAGCTGAGAAAAAGAAGAAAGAATAAATCAACAGTTTGAGAAGACAGCAAAAAAAGTCAAGGCTATGAAATAAGTAGAACTTGTCATGTAACAAAGCCTAAGTTTAGCAGGCCAGAATTTACCTGTTAGTTACAGAACTATGCATAGGCCTGTCCTCTGAATCTCAATCAATTCCTTAAAATGGCCATTGCCTTGGACCTAAGCTAAGAGTGATATAGAACAGCTTTCTTTTTTGAAAAAATGACATCAGGGAAGACTCTGATACTTTCATGTCTCAATTTTGTCTTTCGGTTGGATATTTGAGAGACAAAATGTTATGGTGTATAAGAGCACAAGCTTTGGAGACAGATTGCCTGAGTTTGAATTTTAGCCCTACTGCTTACTAACTTCATGACCTGGACAAGTTACTTAACCTCAGTTTCCCAATCTCTCAAAATGAAGATGAAAGTACTCACAGGACAGGTTTTGTATGAAGATTAAGTGAAGTAATAACAAGATATCACACTGGAAATCTCAACTTAAGTACCAAGAGATAAAAGAGATGCTAAGGTGATTTTGTAAGATAAAGCATTCTTAAAGTAGAAATTTCAAAGCTAGATGATGATATATCACTTGTATAAAAGAGATTATTGGAGATTAAGATATCTGTGAGCAGAATCAAGAGAGCAGCTACTGCCCTTTATCTGCCCTTCACCACCATGCCAACGTGTAAGAGTATGGATACTTCTGCATTTCCCTCAGGTCAGGGAAGAAGGCTTCAATCATAGCCTTAAGAGAGCTTAGTATGTCATCTAACTTGGTGGATACATCTTATTCCTACCTTAGGAATCGTTGAACTTGACTATCAGAGTGAAGTCAAATTGAACTTTTTGGCTTTCTTCTGCATCCTGCACTCCTAATATTGGTTCCAGAAGTAAATGCATGGATATTTTCTGTGGACTAGATGTGTTTTGAGAGATGTATCCAAAGGGACTTCTTGGAGGACTATCAGGCCTCAACGTGGGGGAAGCTGAATACGGACCACATGATTTCTAGGAGCTAAGGACAGAGGAAGCGGTCTTAGAGGGTTCATTTTTCTGGATACTGTGGACTTTTGAGGTAGTAACCACTAGTAGCCTTATGAGAAAAGGGTCAGGTGTCGGCACAGCAATCAGGATGTCATTTTGTGAGGCTTCTTACATGAAATTTGTTCATGTAAGAATTTTCCTGACCTCTTTACCTTTCTGTGTAATCTTCGTCCTTTGTCCGGCTGAGAAATTTGATTATTACATGGAAGGACAGAATTTTTTAATTTACTAAACCGAAGCTGTGTTTGTAATGTAAAAAGATGGCAGGGCTTATATTGCCAATGGCAGAAAACTCATATGAACCCACCGAAGTTTTTCAGAAGAGAGAGAGACATTTCCCAATTGAGTACATTCATAGAGAGAAGAAATAAAAAATAAAGTTGCATTCTGATTATATCCCAGGAGTCAAGCTTGTTCCATAGACATAGTACAAATATAAAGCAGTTAGAACTGTGATTAGCATGTAAGAAACACTCAGTAACTGTGAAGGCTTCTTTTTGTTAGTTTTGTTTTGTTTTGCTTTAATGATTTTACTTACAGGCTTCCATCTGAATCCAGAACATTAACCGTACCTGGGAATTTGTTTCCACTTTTGCATGCACAGCATAAAAACTCCTTTGAGAATGTCAAGTTTTGCTTCCATTTTACAGGCCCTTATTTTGGGTTTCCTCCCTTTTTTGTCCCATCTTTTTGGGTTTTGTAAATATCCTGGTCATTGATTATCTACCTGAAGTTTTCAAATCTCAGTTTGCCTGTGTCTTTTGAATCATGGTTTCTGTCTGCCAGACTTAATGTCTGATTCATGGTTGACTCCAATTTTGAATGTTGGTATGTTTCTGAACATTTTAGTGATTTACTATCATTTTTCATCTTCTACCTGTGTTGGGCATCTAACCTCTGGACTAGACCACACTGTACTGGACTTCTCGTGTTCCCATACTGTATTCCAGCTGCTCATGGCTGCAGCCATTCTGAGTGACCACTTTAATCAAACAATGAGGGATCCTGACTGTCTTCAAATCTCGTTAGTTACTTAATACAATGAAATCTTTTGAGACCTTTTTCTTGTTAAAGTAACCCAATTCTGGCACAAGTGAATAAAAAGTATTCCTTTGTGCTTTTCTGTGTATGAACCTCTATATCCTTCTACACTATGCTTACCTTTCCACATATGCACCCCGAAAACCTGAAAGTAGAGGAAAATTCCTTGCATTAATAGAAATTCAGCTATAACTTACGTTACCCGCCCCATCTCAGAAAATTTAATGTGTCAACAGGGAGGGAGAAGGGCAGAAGATTTGGAGGCGCGAAGCATACAAATTGTAGTCTTGACTTTAATGGAAACATGAAGCATAATAAAACTCTTCTTCCATCAGAAAGAAGAGAAGATGGATGTTCTTTCCACTTGTGTGAATTGCTATACAGCGATTGCACTGGAAACAGGATTGAGAGCGCACACTGATAATCAAAGTGTACGTGTCTCCTTCTCAAAGGAGCTGATTTAATAAAAAGAAATGGGGAAGACAGAGAACTAAGGATATGATAGGAGATGATGTAATTATTGCTGACTTGAGTCCTACATATTTATAATGTGATTGGTAGTGATCCCTTTGGGTCAGTTGTTTTCTGAGTCTGTTTGTTTTATTCATGCTGACAGGAACACTGCTGACAAACTACATGTGGATCATCAAATATTTACTCATTATTGAATTGATATAACACCTCCCTTCTTAAGAGCTTACTGTGCTCTGCATGAAACTTTTAAATGGTACAACTAACTTTTCGATAAGTACTCACATACGGAAACAGTAAAGCACAATATCAAGAGCCTGGGAGAAAAGCGATGGGAAATGGAATGGCAGGACTAGTACTTGGTTTTCTCTAACCTTTGCCCAGCCATGTTCTAAAAGAAATAATAGAAGAGATGTTTAAGCCAAATACTCTCTCTAATTCCATGAAGAGAGCAACTGCCCAGAATTCTGCTTAAATTACTTAAGGATTGGAGTAGGCAGTTAGAAAGAAATTTTTTCCTTATCCACCCTCCTACCCCACTTTGCCTCCCTCCTCATAATGAAATCCCAAAGCAAACTTCGAGGAGCCTCCTCTCCATTTTTTCTCCCTTGGTTTGTCTCAACAGTTCAGATTTGATGCTAGTGCCCAAACCTCAACCTCAAAATGTACTTTCTTCAGTCTCATCATAAAATTAGCACTCTATATAGGCAGAGTGGAGAAGGAAGAGGTGGATAAAAGCTGTTATAATTCTTCATATACTCTATAAACAGGATAGCCTACCCTCCACCTCTAATAGCAAGGGGAGGCAGATATAGGAAGATGTTACTTACTTCTGTGTCCCTAGGAAATGGATGTTGTTCTCTCACTTCCAAATCTGTTTTTAAGTCTCATCTAGCAGAGTGACAGTCCAGGTGGGTTCAGCAGCTTCCAGGCTAAAGCAGCTGGAGGAGGTCAGATTTGAATATCGTGGTGACAGTGACACAATATAAAAGAATCATCTCAACACAGGATCTTTGCTGAAATCCTCCTGGTTCCTAGCATGGTGCCTGCACATAATAGATGCTTAATAAGTATTTGTCAAGATAGCCAGTTGCAACAAAGTAAAGATGTGTTACCCTTGACCAATAGATATTAAATTGAATTTATAGCAAGTATAAGTTGCCCAAATGTGCAATTTGGTCTTCAGAGGAGCTAGCAAAAGTTTGGACTTTTCATATCAATACTTTCAGATCTTTATTCGAATTTAGATTTCATTCATTAGATTACGGTCCAGTTAAAAAACAATGGCTCCTCATTGCCTGTAGGACAATGTCTATGCTCTTAAACCTGGCACTAGCTTCTCCCTTCTCAACTCCTAGAAACCTATCATGATTATTTTTAAAAGCTTATTAAACCATGGGTGTTGCAAACTATATTTTACTGATGATTGTGTGAATATTATAGTAAGGAAAATGATTTTATTTACTTGTCATGTCTCGTTAAATAGTAAAAAGAGTTATTAATATTTATAATGATTAAAATATCACACCTATGATCTCACAGTTTTGGAAAAAATGCTAAAGGCATTAAAAATACATAGTACTTATTTATCACCCTCACCAATGATCCCATGGTTTAAATTGCTGGGTGAGTCAATGCTTCCTTTAAGGTAAAAGGAAAAAGTAAAGTGCTTAAAGTTGATCATTGAATGTGGATAGGTTTCAAGTAAGTGAATGAAAATGGGGAAGGCTTTTCAGGAGATATATCCAAAGGCACAGAAACTGGAATATGCCTGACTTCCGGTGGCAGAGTAATAGGAGATGTAGTGCAAAGATGTAATTTAAATTGAAAAAAGAAAGAAGGAGGAGCAGGTGGAGGAGGGGAAGGGGAAGAAGAAGAAGGTTTCAGAAAATTAGAAGCTAATAGTGACTTAATGTGCTTAGAAGAAAAAAATGACCCTGGCTCTCTAAATTATACTAAAGTTTCTTTTGCACATTCTGGCTCAATTCACCCTAGAACAAAGGTGGTAGTTAAGTGCCAAAATAAAAGACCTTAAGCTGATACTGATGAAATTTTTCGAATTATTTTCTTTGTCACTCACAATATCTTTGATTATTAGTTAAAAGTATAATTTTATACCAGTTCTTCTCTGTTCATTCTGAAACATCTTCATAGATTTTTTTTTTAAATTCCCGGTCATATTTGTAGATACTTTGCTTACATTCATTTTAATACAAGAGAATTACTTTTTTTCCCAGTATAAATATGAGTTTAAGCTAATAATTACTAAAGTTGCATTTTATGCTCATCTATTCTTTTAACTTTTATCACTGTAACATCATTATAATGTAGCATTAATATTTAGGATGTTACATAATTTGGTAATGTACAGAATACAATAAAAAAAATTTTAAAAAATGCTCCCACATAGTTTAAATTTACTTTAAAACCCAAGAGGATTCCAAAAACAATTTTAAACACTTTTGTGAATAAGCAATACATGCAAACTGTAAAAATATTTAAGCTTTCAATAGATTATCATCACAGCAATGTTCTAGGCATATATAGGATTTATATAGTGTATGTATGTATGTATATATGTATGTATAGATATATATATGTAAACCCATTGCAAAATTTAAAATGTTAACTATTTGAAAATTGCTCTACAAAGTGAACTGCCAATTATACTTTCCACAGTAAAACAGCAGTATATGAAGATCTCTGTTTCCTTACATCCTCATCAACCTAATATACTATCAAATTTTCTGATTGGTATTGCTTTGTAATCTTAACTTGCATTTTTCTATCGTGAAAGAGGTTGAGTGTATTTTCATTTGTTTAACATATTTATTTCTTATTGTTTGCACCATCTGTGTATCTATTTTTACCATTGTTTATTGTTTGTCCTTTTCTTATTAATTTACAGTAGCTTTTTACATATTAAAGAAATTAGACCATGATTCTGATATGAGTTACATACTTTTTTGTGAAATTTGGAGTCTCTCTAATTTAATATTTTTTCTCTCATAGAATCTGGTATTTGTGTTCCAATACTCAATTTTTTTTTTCCCAAAAAGACATTAAGGTTTCTTCAGTATTTTTGTTTGTTTGCTTTTCTGGAATTTATTTTGGAATAAAATATGAACTGTAGAACCTACTACCTAATACCCACCCTGCACAAAAACATGTGGCTTTCTAATTGTCCTAACATCGTTTATTGAGAATACAGCTATTTGTCATATCCTAAATTCCAGTATGCATTTAGGTGTATTTCTTGGCTCCCTAGAATTCAATTCTATCTATTCATAAGCCAGTTCCACGCTGTTTTAATTTTTGTGACATTATAAAACATGGTACAATTAATCCTGCATAGTTATTTTTAATTAGTCAGAAATTTTTTAGTTAATTTTGTTTGTTTATTTTTCTATGTAAAATTTAGAAACATCTTCTTAATTACCTCCCAAAAAATTATGGTTAGAATCGTTAGATTCATGTATTTTTTTTTGAAAGAATTGTTACTTATAAGATATTGAGTCATCTTTGCAAATCATAGTAAGCCTTTTTAATTTGATCGTATTCCTTTACATTCTTTGGTAGAGTTTTAAAAAATTTTAGTTCGGTTTTTGCATATTTTTCCTAAGTTTATTCCTAGATGTTTATGGTTGAATTGCTTTTGTAAATATGGCCTTTTCCTTCCATTAATTCTTCTAATAATTTTTTTATAAAGTAGTGATTTTTACAAGGGTAAACACTGCAGATTGGTGTACCCAACACCAACTACATCCAAATCTCCTTCTTCTTTGTCTGCCTGCACTATAAAGATTGTCCAAAATAATAATTGAGTTCTCAGCCTCAACTGCAAGAATAAGTATCCACTCATAGTAGCTATCTTGTGGCCATCGAGGGACAGGCCTAGGGAATGTCAGAGACATTAACAGTGCTATTATAGAGTCATTGATCCAACACTAACAAACCTCCTACTCCCTGCCTGACCTCAGGCTTTTGATTTTGAGGGGGGGCGGAAAAAAAAAACTTCTTATAAAACTTTGAATGATTGTATATGATTGCTATGAGCATTTTTTAAGAAATCATATATTTAAAGATATTTTCCAAAAGAATTACCTGTAATCAGACTGTACATGCAGATTAATAATACTAAAATCAGAGTATTATACTAATAACTGAAATGCTCTTTATATGATATATGTTTTTCAAAAAATTAAAAATATAGAAATAATATTCTTATGGTAAAACATTTATTAACATTTTAGAATAGCTGTTCTGGGGCAGATAAAAAACCACATTCATTTTGTTTATATAATCTCAGCCTGACAAACATGAGAGTTGTAAAAATTTTAGTCAAAGAATGAGAATATTTCCCTCAGAATTTTTAATTCAGTGATTATTTCACAAAGTTAAACTTTACAGTAAAATTAATATCAATAGGCAGATATTTGAGAACTACTTATAAAGAAAACCTGTCTTTGTTAATAAAATTTAACTTTTACTATTTTACTGAGCAAAAATGTATTTCTGACCTTTGAATCATAAAGAAGCCTCATACACGAGGAGAGGACACATTGGACTCTTGGGGGAAAAAAGGATATATGTAGTGTCCTCAGCTGGGTCAAAGCAATGCGAGCTGTGGGAGATGGTGGAGGTAGGGTAGAGCTTGAGGTCAGGTCATAAGGAGAAAGTGTTTATCTTTATAGATTCCATTACTGGTGCAATACATTAACATCTTGTTAAGTGTTTATGATATTATTTGCTTATTTTCATTCAAGAATTCAGAGTGATCATTCAGAAAAATAGTACAGTAGTCAAAAATATGTGTACAAGTGATTATCGTGACAATTCCATATCATGATTGCATTTAAAATTGAGAAGGCAATGTGGCTGTGAAATCCCTGACTTCAACAGAATGAGTTTTGGAGTCTCTGGTTTATTAGGTCAGTTGCTTGTATCTCCAGAGCAGTAAAGCTTTCAGCCAGATAAAGCGTTGCAGATATCATTGCCCTTGCATTCTACAGTTCATCTGAAAGTGCTTTTATCTGCCAGTAAAAATTTGCCGTATAAACACCAAATTGGATTCATCAAGTAAGAAGTGTGGCTGCTCCATTGTGTCTGTATCATAGTTGCAGTGATAAGATATTTTTAATGTGATGAAATTATCTTTTTTCCAGATTTGTGGGTAGTAAAGCTATTACAATCAGATGTTTGGACAATGAAACTATCCTCACCGATTAAATAAAAGATTCCAATTTATCGAAGGCAATGAGAAGCAGATTTTCTTTTTCTTTCCTCTTTGTCTTCGTTAACATTTAGCTAGCACTTTTCATTTGCATCTAAAACCTTGTACTTTCTGTGGAATTTACATGTTACTGGTAATTTCCTCTCTCAGCCCTGGAGTGAGGTCCGTAATAGTTTTATCCCTAGTTAAACAAGCTCGGAGTGTGACAGCATGTCACAAAATATTAGTTTTAGTTGGTCCTTGAAGCAGGGAGAGAGGGAGGTGGGCTGCCAGTGCTAAGTTACATATAGAATGAGGATGAGGGTGAGAATGAGGCTGGAAAAGTACAAGTGTACACTCCGATTAACAGCAGTAAAGAGAACTGTTTCTACCATTGCTAGGAACCTCAGTCCTTCACTGTGCCTTCTTTAGAATTTCCTCTTTAGGATCTTAATTCTATGTCCAGCTCAGTTCTGTTCCTGGAACTCTGACCTCAGCTCACTCCCTCCTTGATAATGAGGGATAGACTGTTTGGAACTCAGTGTTTGGAAATGTTAGCCCTTATGCAAACTGTGAATACCAGATCAAGACTGTTAGCAAACCTGTATGGTTAAAGTACAGAGATACTGGGAAGCCAATGCAAACATTTTCTTATGAAGGCTGCCAAGGGTCTGAAACACAAGCCTCACCCTAAAAGACTCAAAGACTAACCTCATGACCCCCATTTGCCACTCATTCTCAACACAAACTGTCTGCCTCAGTCAAGCTACTGAGCATGTACTTTACAAATCATATGCCATATCCTTCTCTCTGCCTCTGTCCTTGTTCTTAGCCCTCAAACTGGGATGTTTGTCTTGTCCCTTTCTGTAGTGGTGGAGGGCGGGGGGGGGGGCATTTCTTCTATAAAAACTTCAATATCACCTAATAAAACTTCCCTTTTTTGATTGACCTTGTTTAATCTGTGTTTCTGTCTTTGGGGCTGAGATGTGTCTCCTGGAGTCAGTATATGGTTGGGTTTTGTTTTTTGATCCATTCTGCAACTCTGTGCCTTTCTATTGGTGAGTTCAGTCCATTTACATTTAGGGCGATTATTAAAATATAATGTAATGGAAATTATGACTAACACCACAGAAATATAAAGGATCATAGAAGAATACTGTGAAAAATTATATAACACCAAATTTAATAACCTAGAAGAAATGGACCAGTACTTAGAAAAATACAACCTTCCTAGACTGAATCAAGAAGAACTGGAAAATCTAAATAGACTGATCAGCAGTATGGAAATTGAAACAATCATCAAAAACCTTCCAAAAAGTAAAAGTCCAGGACCAGATGGCTTCACCAGTGAATTCTACCAAACATTCAAAGAAGATTTAATACCTATTCTCCTCAAAGTCTTCCAAATAATCGAAGAGGAGGCAATATTTCCCAGCTCATTTTATGAGGCCAATATCATCCTGATACCAAAACTTGGTAAAGATAAGGCAAAAAAAAGAAAACTATAGACCATTATCTCTCATGAACACGGATGGGAAAATCCTAAATAAGATATTAGTGAACCAAATACAGTGACGTATTAAAAAGATTATATACCATGATCAAGTGGGTTTCATCCCAGAAATAATCAAAATTAGAGTGGAAATAAATGTAATGGAAATTATGACTAACACCACAGAAATATAAAGGATCATAGAAGAATACATGGATGATTTAATATACTCAAATCAATTATTGTGATACACTATGTAAATGAATTAAAAAATAAGAATCATATGATCATATCTATAGATGCAGAAAAAGCCTTCAACAAGATGCTTCAACAAGCATCCATTTATGATCAAAACTTCTAACAAACTTGGTATAGAAGGAAGGTACCTTAACATAATAAAAGTCATATATGACAAACTCTCAGCCAACATTATACTTAATGGTGAAAAACTAAAAACCTTCACTCTAAGATCAGGAACACGGCAAGGCTGTCCACTATCGCCACTGTTATTCAATATAACATTGGAGACCCTAGCAAGTGCAATTAGGCAAGGGAAAGATATAAAAGGCATCCAAATAGAAAACGAAGTCAAACTGTCAGTATTTGTGGAAGATGTGATTCTCTATATAGAAAACTCTAAAGATTCCACAAGAACACTACTAGAAACAATAAGCAAATACAGTAAAGTCTTCGGGTACAAAATCAATGTTCAAAAATCCATAGCATTCCTATACTCTAATAATGAAGTGTTAGAAAAAGAATTGGAAAAATTAATTTTTTTCAATTGCAACAAAAAGAATAAAATACCTAGGAATAAATCTAACAAAACATGTGAAGGACTGATATAATGAAAACTATAAGACCTTAGTAAAAAAAATCAAAGAAGATACAAGAAATGGAAAGATATTCTGTGTTCTTGGATTGGAAGAATCAACATAATTAAAATGACTATCTTACCTAAAGCATTATACAAATTTAATGCAATCTCCATCAAAATGTTATCAGCTTTTTTTTTTTTTAAAGAAATAGAACAAAAAACCATTAGATTTGTATGGAAGCACAAAAGACCTCGAATTGCCAAAGCCACCCTGAGAAAAAAGAACAAGGCTGGAGGCATCACTCTGCCCAACTTCAAATTATACTACAAAGGGACAGTAATCGAAACAGCATGGTATTGGCAGCATGGTATTGGCAGCACATGGACCAGTGGAACAGAATTGATAGACCATAAGTAAACCCATATTTATATGGGCAAATAATTTTCAACAAAAAGCCAAAAACATACAGTGGAGAAAGGAAAGCCTCTTCAATAAATGGAGCTGGGAAAACTGGAAAGTTACCTGCAAAAGAATGAAACTAGATGATTGTCTTTGACCACTCGCCAAAATTAACTCAAAATGGATAAAGGACCTGAATATAATACCTGAAACAATAAAATGCATAGAAGAAAACATAGGAACTAAACTCAAGGACCTTGGACTTAGAGAGGATTTTATGAATTTGACCTCAAAAGCAAGGGAAGTAAAAACTAAAATAAATGAATGGGACTTCATCAAACTAAAACGCTTCTGCTCAGCAAAAGAAATCATCGGTGAGGTAAAGAGACAACCAGAATGGGAAAACATATTTGCAAGCATCGCCTCTGATAAGGGCCTAATATGCAAAATACACAAAGCACTCATAAAACCTGTTAGAATAGCTATAATCAACAAGACAAATAATAACAAACGTTAGAGAGGATGCAGAGAAAAAGAAACCCTCATACTCTGCTAGTGGGACTGCAAACTGGTACAACCACTATGAAAGACAGTATGGTTCCTCAAAAAACTAAGAATTGATCTACCATATGATCCAGCAATCCCTCTACTGAGTATTGACCCCAAAGACTTGAAAACTCAGATCCAAAAATATATTTGCACACTGATGTTCATAGTAGCATTATTCACAGTAGCCAGGACATGGAAGCAACTGAAGTGTCCTACAATAGATAATTGGCTAAAGAAGCTGTGGTACATATATACAATGGAAATATTACTCATAAGAAGAGATGAAATACTGCCATTTGCAACAATATGGATGGACCTGGAGATAATCATGCTAAGCAAAATAAGCCAGACAGAAAAAGTTGAAGATCACATGATATCACTTATATATGGAATATAAACCTAAAAAGCAGCAAATGAACAGGACGAACAGAGACTCATGGACATGGACTATAGACTAGTGGTTGCCAGAGAGAAGGAGGTGAGGAAGGAGGGGGGAGATAGATGGGGTAAAGGGGATCAATATAGGGGGGTAGGGGGAAGGTGAAGTAGGTAAAGGGGATCAAATATACAGTAGCTGAAGGAAACTGGACTTTGGGTGGTAAATACACAATAGAATCTACAGATGTCAAATTATAATATACACCTGAAAATTATATAATTGTATTAACTGACGTTACCCCCAATAAACTTAATTTAAAATATATATAAAGGAAACATAGAATTATAAGGAAAAATTCACAGAAATATAATTGATGTGGGAAATCTGAAAACATCACTCTCTTTTTATGACAGCTCAACTAAACTATATTGAAATGGGGAGTCTGAGTAACATTTAAAAAGGTTGATAAAGAGATATATGGAAAGATCTACACCCAAGAATAAAAAAGAATATACATTATTTTTAAATGTCAGTGGAACATTTTTAAAACTTATCTTTTTTTAAAAAAAAAAAAAAAAGAAAATTAGTAATGGTAGCAACCACATTCTTCAATCCTAAATCTAGATATGAATAACAAAGATATCTGGGGGGCAATGTCCTAAAACTCAGACATTTTTTTTTAAAAAGAATCTCGATTTTTTTTTTAAAAAAAGATAATACTACAACTTACATAAGTAAAAACCAAATGAAACACCTATTAAATCGGTAGTAAATTTATTACCTACAAGCTTTTATATTAAAAGAGAAAGAGTGAAAATAAAGTGAAAAATAAATAAACTAAGCATTCAGCTTAAAAAGTTTAAAAAAAAAAGAGCAGATATAGAACAGTATATAGAAGGCAATAAGAAGCAGAAAAGCAGAAAAACAGTAATTTCACACGGACAGATCCAAGAGTTCTTTGTTTCATTTTTTTAAAGAAAACAATACATGAAAAAATCTAGAAAGCTAATGCAGAAAAAAAAAATAATGATATACAAATAGATACAGCAGATATTAAAAATAAATTACGTGCTTCTGGGAAAATATAAATGACCTAAATTTTCTCAGAATAAAGTATAATGTCTGAATAGACCATTAAGCAGACAATTAACTAAAATAGTATTCAAAGCACCACTAATAAAATGATTCACGAATGAAGTGGTTTAATAGACAATTCTTACCAACATTAAAGAACAAAATTTCCATGTCATATAAAATGTTTTAGGATGTAGAAAAGGAGGGAAAACAGCTTATTTTAACAAGTTTAAAAAATAAAATTAACAATCTGACAAAGATAAATTCTTCATACTTCATATGATAATTATGTAACTTGGTATTTTACTGGGCTCTTTAGAAGCACAAAGATAAATTTAAAGTTCAAATATAAATATAGGTGCATAGTTGTAATCATCTTTTCTTGGTTCTGTTTTTCTTTCGATCTCATTCTCTAATTTATCTACCCCAGCTTTATTTAGAAATTAGAGAAAGATTTATTTTTGTGCTTATCATGAATGAGAAAGCATGACACCTTGGAAGCTATTCGCAGCTATCTCAGGACCACAAAGGGGAAGCTTGCTGAGAGTGCAGCCAACACTGAGAAAGAGCTGTCGAATGAAGACCCAGAATCAAGTTTATGATCACTTTGTTCAAGCTTTTAAATCAAGTGTTACCAGAAAATACCAAAACCTTTAGATTCTTTAGTTACTTAAATTCCTTTATTTTCTAAACTAATTTGGTTTGGGTATCGATTACTTTAACCAAAAACACCCTGCTTATATTAATTGGGGAAATACTTTCTTTTAAACATAGCTAGACAGGCTTCAAAGACCATGTGTCTCCTCATATGTGTAGCAGTACATTGTCCCTTTAGTGGTGATTTCTTTTCCTGCTCAGTACATTTCCCACTTCCTTTCTTTTTTTAAATTAACAAGTAAAATAAATTTTTTCCCATTTCCCCAATCCCTCCTCTTTGGCAGCCATCAGCTGTTTTTATTTATTTGTTTGTTTGGTTGGTTGGTTGGTTTTTTATCTTTATATCTATAGGTCTGTTTCAGAGTTTTGTTTTGTTTTGTTTTCAGATTCTACATGTAAATAAAATCTTTATCTGACTTCTTTCACTTAACATAATACCCTCTAGGTTCATCTATGTTTTAACAAGTGGCAAGATTTTGTTATTTTTTTATTGCTGAATGATATTCCATGCATATATAGATCACATCTTCTTTATTGACTCATCTATCGATAGACAGTTAGGTTGCTTCCATATCTTGGCTGCAGTAAACATAGAGATGCATATATCTTTTTGAGTTAGTGTTTTTATTTTCTTCAGATTAATACCCAAAAGTTAGATTGTTGGGTCATATGGTACCGATTTTTAAGTTTTTTTGAGGAATCTCCATACTGTTTTCCATAGTGGCTGCACCAGTTTACAATCCTAGCAATGGTGTAGAAGGGTTTCCTTTTTAAGAAGTCCTCACCAGCACCTGTTATTTGTTTCCCATTCCCCTTCTTTATGAAACAAATCCATTTCCTTTGGGAACATGTTCCATTTATTCCATCTCACTTCTTCTGGGACCAGCTTATACTTTCCTCAGGGCAACTTCCTCACTATTTCTGTGTGTTCCGATGGTGCCTGTAATGATAATCTCCAAGCCATTTATGCTAGCTTGGGCCAATTAAATTATGCAAAATTCTTGGTAGAGTGACTAGTACAAGGCTAGACATGTGTCTCAATAAAGGATTCAGTTTTCTTTACATCAATGTATGACATCTAGAAAGAGGAGCCTTTTTTTTCTGCTTGGAGTTCTAGGATGGGAGGATTTGAGTTTAGGAATCCCGATGACCATGTCCCCAGTCACTCAATGGGAATGCATATGCAATAGAAAGCATATGCAGTAGAATGAAGCCAGACCAGAAAAAAAGCAGAAACAGAAGAGAGTAGGAGCCCAGAAAATAGCATTCAACACCAATATTCCTGACACACTCAAAGCTAGCTTTATCTTTGCACCTTTCTGTTCTTTTGGTTAATAAATTCCTTTTTGAGGTTAATATAGCCCAAGTAAGGTTTCTGCACTTATCAACACCTAGCTAATAATACATAGAAAAACCTGTTCAAACTTCTGCATACATAAAGATACCTTCTGATTAATTTAGCTGCAAACCTGCTTATTTCACTTTCTCCTTGACATTGGTATTTTTTATTTCTTCAGCATTCGATGCTCTCATGGTGTTGGGGAAACTGATAGCACTCCCTACTCACTCCCCACACTGTGCTGTCCATGCCTCTCCTGATAGCAAGCCTCCTAATGAGGAAGCAGCCATTGCTGACTTTTTGAATCACTGGTTGGTGCCTTATATCAACTAGACTTAGCAGGCATTTCTATTGGAGCTGCCATATAGAGCATATTGGCCTGCATATGAATTGATTAACTGAACTCTTACCGTCATTTTGCTGACCTCGTACCCAGGGACAGTCAGATGGTGTTAGGGAGATGATGATGGCATTTTAATCTCTCTCTCTGCAAACTTTTTTCTAGGACAGAGCCAGCTATTTGAGCACATCCGTGAAACACCCGGTCTCTATCATCACCTTGCATAAGTCTAGCTTGATACTGAATTTCATCCTTATTTTTGCTTTTTAATGGACAACTTACTTTTCTTTCTATTTCTAGATATTCAGAAATAGCCCTAAGGTTGGCATGGATGCCCCTACTTTCCTCAATGTGGGGTCAGTTTAATACAGTACTAGTACTAGGTGAACTATGGTTGAGGCCAAATGCATGGTATATTTTATTTGACAAATTATGCTCCTTTAACTGTATCAGAGCAATGTATTGGTTAACTTTCAAAATGTCACTTGTTATTGTACATACCTTTATACTAAGCTGTCCCTGTCTTTTTCTCTGACCCGATCTTTTTTCCAAATTGCCCTTCCACAGTCCCATGCACTTACATCATTTTAAATGACTAATATCTCCCTTCTAGGGATTTGTATTACCATCTAGTTACAGGCACTTAGAAAACTAATTATCAACATCTTTCTCATTCTTGCATTTAAACCTATACTTAAGAAACTATATTTCATAGAGTAGACTGCTTCATCCTTTGTCTATTCGAGCCAGACACCATGGCAAACAAGAAAAGGCTACACCCTATTGTCATCAAGCTAGTTGCTGAAAAATGAGTTGAGGAGTTCTTACATCTATTCTTATTTAGTCAACTGTCCATTTATCAGGGTTTAATGCATCATTCAATTATAATTCATATAACTACTGTTTGTACACACTTTGTAAATTAAAAAGCTTTATGCAAATATAAGTAATTAATTGTGTCAATAACTCTAAAAACAACAAGAAGATAAAGAGGATATTTATTGCAGCTACTGCTGTTTGTTTTGTATCCTTCTCTCCACTTTTCTTATTTTTTAGGCACAAATTTAAGGACAATTAAAACTTCTTTAACAACCATTATGGTAACTATATTATTGCATTGCCTGAGGATGCGAGAGTGATCATTTATGAATCATTGTGATTTAAATTGGAAATCTCCACAATTATACCCAGATATAATACTTAAAAAAAATAGATGCTGACATTTTACAGATATTTGATTAATTTCACCATTGTAGTTAGATGGTTCAGATAATTCTAGGTCTAGACTTGTAGTTTCTCAAAGAGAATGAGAGTCATTGGGGAGACCTCTTGGGAGACTTGCCTGTCTTGGGACAATATCTGAATATACATTTACAGTTGAGAATGAATATGTATTCCAGCAACTAAGTTCTAGCAAGTTTTTTTCTTAATTTCTCATCAAAATGACATTTTCTTTTCTTTGTTAACAAGTTTTTTAGGATAGTGCAACTGAAAAAGATCTCTTAACTAGATACATAACTAAAATTTATGCAAAAGTGCCCTTTTCATCATTCGAATATAATTTGACAACATGGTATAAACTGAATAGGGAAGATTTAAGGAAGGAAGGCCTCTCAACCCCAGACGTGAGTGATTATCTGACTCTGTGTCTTCCTTGTAGTAGGTATTTGGAGAAATTTGTTTACCATAGAGAAAGGTTGGGGCAGTAGAGAAATGATCTTTTTAGTTACATTTTGGCTGGAATTCCCCACATTCTCCACAGAGGTTATAGTCAGTTCCAACCACAAACAGTGAAAGGAAGAAAGTCTATTGATATCTTTTTAAATTTCCAAACGTTCAACTGCTCAAAAATAGCCCCACTATGGTAACAGAAAACCCTACTATTGGATGTGCCTACTTTGGGATATACGCAAGGCATGTCTATCCAGGAAGTATCTGCTGAAAAATAGAATAGCAACTATAATAGAAGCATATGTTTACTGAGAAACCCTGACAGTTTAATCTACTGAAATTTTCTTAATCCATTTTTTTACATTCCTGAATTAATTATTCAGGTCATGAGGCCTGGGTACTGGGATCTTAAAATACAAATTGTGATGGTAGAAAAATATGAGGACTATTTAAAGTATGGAGTACTGATGCTATATAGAATTTCTTGGTGTGGAGTATATACACCAGAAAGATATGACTACTAAAAATTAATCATTACCAGACACATGGAGATGTCTAGGTATTGTCTCTTAGACACATACAGACCTATAGTCTTTCAGGAGACCATCAGGTGACATGTCTTTTTGGTGTACCTTTTCCCAAAGTATTATCTGAAGAAGTAAATCTCAAGAGCCACTCTGAAATAAAATAATTTAGGAGTAAAATAAG
Source organism: Rousettus aegyptiacus (assembly GCF_014176215.1). Taxonomy (NCBI): domain Eukaryota; kingdom Metazoa; phylum Chordata; class Mammalia; order Chiroptera; family Pteropodidae; genus Rousettus; species Rousettus aegyptiacus. Next base: position 111,388,399 of record NW_023416284.1, read on the forward strand.
TTTGCTTCAGTATCATATTCTGCTATTAACGATTCAAATATGTTGCATATAATACATTAAGAGATCTGAGAAGCAATGAATTAAATATACCCGCTTAACTTTGTTTCACATGGTAAAACCTCTTTTAAAAAAAAAAAAAAAAACAAGCAACATCTTGTGGGTTTACTTTGGATAACAGGGCTTATGTGAATTTTATTTGTGATGTTTTTTGTCAACACTTATAAAATGTTGTCTATATGGCAAATTACTTTCTTAGATGGGGAAGCTGAGACGACAAGATGTTACTGTTCTCAAAAGGTGGAGCCAGAACTGAAACTCAGATAGCCTGGTGCCAAAGTCCAGACATCTGATCACTGCACTTTAAGGTTTGACATTAAATCTTGGATTTTGGGAACTTGAATTTGCTTACAAGTCACAAGATGCTCCATCTGTAGGGTTGGAGGCACATTAAACAAAATTAAGAGAATGAAGTTTTAACTAGATTGTCTACTTCCTTACTTACAAGCAGTTGCCACTATAGAGATTAGAACATTCAAACTATATCATTTATGCATTGTTTCCTTCTGGAAGACCTATGTGGGAAGCCAGACCACATGCAAAATACTGCTGGATGAGAATAGAATCAGGACAAGGAGAGTTGATTAGATCAGCTGTGCTTCAGGAACTCGGAATCACGAGAAGATGAGTCGACATTCTTCATCATTGATATGGTGAAGTTCAATTTTTTTTCCCATGAAAACTATCAGTAATAGGGAGACTGTACCAAAATAAACAGATTGAGAACATATGCTTACTCACCTTTCCCTCTAAAAGCCAATGAAAAGAAAAAAGAAGATTCATTTATTTAATGAATAAGTCCATGACTATGGAAACACTATACAGAATGTCATGAAATAGCCAGAACTATCATAAAACTCCTGAAAGATAAAAAGCAAATATGAATAGATTTTTGAAGAGTAGAACCACCGGAAAACAAAATATAAAACATGATAAGAATATTCCTAAGGTGGTAGTGATACTTCCTGAATAATCCTGACTTGATATAATGAACATAAGCGGTTAGGAAGAACATGGAGCATTGGTCAAGACGATTTCATGACTGAGCTGCATCTTGTGCACCTAGAGCAATTGCCCTCTCCCCTTTCCCCTCTACTCAATCGAGCAATGCTTTGGGTGTTATTTGATCACAGGACAAAGAAGAATACCAGAACAGAATTATGAAATCAAGGCAAAATACCAAATAGCTATTGTTCTCCAAAAAAGACAGAATTGCCTCTATTCATGAGACAATTTAACTCACATCTCAAAATCACCATAGCCGTGCCCACTTATCTCCAATTAGCATAAAGGGCAAGATGTGGTCATCAAAGTAGTCAGGGGTTGTCTAATTTAAATATGATCAAATAGCCAAATATATGAATCAGCAAGAATCGCCAAGCAATTCTCAGAGGTAATTAACAGTGTGAGAGTCACCAAAATAAACATATGTCCAAATAACATCTGACAAAATAGAGTATTGAGAAAAGAGGAAAAACCTTCGGATAAGCATAATCAGTACAGTTAAGGGGAGTTACAAAAAGAATGTTATGGTTATAAAAATGAATAAAGTAGAAATTTGGGACATTAAATGTTCATTGAAATTAAAACTACAATAGAGGAACTGGATGTAAAATAGGCACAACTACAGAGCATATTTGTGAGCTGGGAAATTAACCTGGGAATTTTCCGAAAATTTCACAAAAATTTTTTTAAAAGGTTGGAACATATAGCACAATAAAATAAACCTATAAAAATAAGAAAAAGGAAATTAATTCAGATAAAAACTAATGAATGTAAAAACCAAGAGAAACAAAACCTGTTTAAAAAAAAAATGAATGAAATAAACAAGACTTGGGAATACTTCATCGAGAAAAAGAGAATATGGAAATAAATTTTATTAAACATTGAAAGAAGATATAAATACAGATTCAGGGGAGATTAAACTGTGTGAGAAATTCTGTACAATTTTTTGCCAATGCATTTAAAAATCTACACAAAATGGATGACTTTTTAGAATTGAAACTCGCTGATATTGACTCAAGAAGAAACAGAAATTGTGCAAAGACCAATAACCAATTGAAGAAATAAAAATATGGGTAATGATTTACTCCAAATTGATCTTTGAACTAAATGCAATTCCTACCTAAGACTTGATACACTGAGTCTCTAAAGTTTATATAAAAGTAAAGAATCCCAAGAATAGCCTGGATACTTTTTGTAAAGGATAACAAGAAAGAAAACATTTCTTGCGAGTTCTCAAAGCATATCATAGCTATAACAATCTAAGCAAATTTACATTAGTACAAATACAGAGTTAAAAAACAGTTCTATGAATATTTGTGAGAATTTAGTATTTAAATTTAGAGGTGAAATGATGAACTATTCAATAAATTATGTTGGAATAGCAAGGAGGGTTATATGCATATTTACTGAATTAATTTAGGATAGATTAAAGAGCTAAATGAATTTTACTTTTAAAAAAAACTCTGAAAGCATTAGAAAAACTAAGAGTTTTCTTTTAATAATGATCTGGTGATGAGGAAGACTTCTTAGGTAAGACACAAAATTTAGAACTTATAAAATGTTAGAGAGGCAACATGGACCTCATGCAAATTAATTTTTTTTTCTGATGGTAAATCCCCTAAACATGGTTTTAAAAAGCTAACATAAAAATATTTGTTGCTTTATTTATAGCCAAATATTTACCATTATGATATTTCAAGCACTACCAAAATTCTGTCAGAAATCATCCCATTAGAAAAAATGGCCCTACCAAGTCTCCTTTACTATGTTATTTTCCTCCAGAGTACCAGACATACTTACATATGTTACTTATGTGCATTTTAGTGTTTCCCTTCTCCCTATGAGAATGTAAATTCCAAGACTGCAATAATTTGGTTTCTGTGTTGGTCAATTTTGCATCTTCAGTTCCTAAGGTATCATAATGGTTCATAGGCAGTTCATAGAACCCAGATACAAATAGTCAATGGCATGTGATTCTCTTTGAGAATCCAGGAAGAGCAAATTAAAACAAGTTCTAAATTTTTGTTTATTATGTAGGCAAAAAGGAAAAGGGTTTTAATGGTATTGGAAGATATGGGAAATAAGTTTTCTTCGTGGAATTTTAAACAGAAGGGCACTTTTAGAAAGCAATTTGAAATTATTTATTGACATTTAAAATGCATAAACTTTTTGTCCATGAAATTTTACTTCTACGAACTATTTCTAAAAAATACTTGTACATTTGCATAAGCTATCTGAGCAAGTATGTGTTACAAATCTGTCAGTTCATATGAAGTAGATATGTATGTATTAATATAGAAAGATCTAAAAACCTTTTAATAACTTTAGTTATAAAAGATAGTTATGGTTTTATCTCTACATAAATATATAATTTATAAACATAAAACTACAAAAGGATGAGACCAATAGGATGGATACACACCAAACTTTTATTAGCACTTAGTCTGGGTAGAGGATAGAAGTGGAGGATTTTAAAACTCTGTATCTTTCTGTACGCTAAAATAAGAATGATTTCCTGTTTTACCTGTGTAGTTAAATGTGTATATGTATTATTAGTGGTTTACTCTAAGAGGTGATAGCAGAGTTTTCTCAGAGCTTATTAAGAAATATCTTTTTTTCTTTTGAACTAAAATTATAAACACTATAGACATTTTGAAAAACAAAACAAATAAAATGTGTAATCTTTCTAACTACCGCTTTTATGTAGCTTATTTATATTTGTGAATATCTTTTCAAGATTATTTCTAATGCATGTAATATTCATGTTGTCACGATTATAATATATTTGATTTCAAGTCCTTAAAATCTTGCATTATGTAGATTATAGGCTTCATAATTATCATTTATGCTATTTTAATATTCTCTAAAACTGGCTAGTCACTGATTTTAGGTAGGTTTTTAAACGTGCTCAGTGGAACTAGAAAAGGATTAATGAATTATTTGTTGAGTTAACTTTGGCTAGTTTAAGCCAATAACCCTTCAAAGACAGAAGAAAGCTTATGAATCTCCAAGCAGTCAGTTCTAACAGTAAGAGGAGAGTATGCTTTAAAATAGTTTTTCTCAGAATATGTTCTGAGGACCACTAGTCTTGGATAATTCAGATCAAATATTTTGAAAACAGAAAAACTTTAAAAACTATAGCTTTCCTGTAGTAGTTGACGAATTCTATTAAAGTTCTAGGGAAAAAGTCATAGATCTCTATCATGGCTAAGAAAAGATTTTCCTTGATGTATTTAACAATTTTATTTCTATTTAATAATTTTATTAGTCTTCTGTTGCTTTGTAACAAACTGTTTCAAATTTTAGCAGCTTAAAAGAACAAAAAAAAATCTCACAATTTCTCTGGGTCAAGAAATTGAGGGTAGCGTAGCTGTATTGTTTCTGAGTAGGAGCCTAATGGGTTTGCAGTCAAGACATTGGCTGAATGCCTTCTTTAGAGAAATGTCTCTTCAGATCCTCTGCCCATTTTTTGATTGGATTATTTATATTTTTGTTATTGAGTTGTATGACATCCTTGTGCATTTGGATATCAACTGCTAATCAGATACATCACTTGCAAATATTTTCTCCCATTCAGTATGTTGTCTTTTTATTTTGTTGATGGTTTCCTTCACTGTACAGAAGACATACAGATGGCCAACAGACATATGAAAAGATTCTCAATATTACTAATCATCGGGGAAATGCAAATCAAAACCACAATGAAATAGCACCTTATACCAGTCAGAATGGCGATTATCAAAAAGTCAATAAATAAAAAGTGATGGCGAGGCTGTAGAGAAATGGGAATCCTCCTCACTGTTGGTGAGACTGGAAATTGGTGCAGCCACTATGGAAAACTGTATGGGGATTTCTCAAGAAACTAAAAATAGAACAACTATACAACCCAGCAATTCCACTTCTGAGTACTTGTTCGAAGAAAACAAAGACTAATTTGAAAAGATATATGTACCCCTATGTTCACTGTAGCATTATTTACAGTAGCCAAGATATATAATCAACCTAGGTGTCCATCGATAGATAAATGGATAAAGAAGATGATTATGTATGTATGTATGTATGTATGTATGTATGTATGTATGTATGGAATGGAATATTACTCAGAAATAAAGAAGAATGAAATCCTGCCATTTGCGACAACATGGATGGACCTAGAGGGTATTGTGCTAAGTGAAGTAAGTCAGAGAAAGGCAATGATGTGTAATTTCACTTAAATGTGGAATTTTTAAAAACCAAAAGAAACAAACAAAAGAAAATAAAAACAGACTCTTAGAACAAAGAATAAGCTGATGGTTGCCAGAGGGGAGATGGTTGGAGGGGTGGGTGAAAAGGTGAAAGGGAATATTGTCAATAATAGTGTAATAACTTTGTATGGTGATATATGGTTTTGAGACTTAGTGTGGTGATCACGTTGTAAGATAAATAAATGTTGAATCACTATGTTCTACACCTGAAACCAACATAAAATTGTATGCCAACTATATTTTAATTTAAAACAGGATGTTTTCTGTGGCTTCAGTTGCCTAAAAGCTTCCTGGCCCTAGAGGATACTTCCAACTTGGCTCACCCACTTACCAGCCTGAGGTCTATGTTCCTTACCATGCAGAGCTCTCCAGAGGGCTACTTGAACGTCTTCATGACATGGCAGCTGGCTTCTCCCAGAACAATTGATCTGAGAGAGAGGAAGGAGGAATGCAATCCTTTTTTTCTCCTAATGCCTTTTATGACCTTGTTTAAGAAGTTATACATTAATAAAAACAAGTCACTAAGTACAACCTGTACTCAGGGGGAGAGGACCTAATTTCTAGTTTTTGAAGAGAAGAGCCCCAAAGAATTTGTGGGCATATTTTGAAAAACTACAGTAGCAGAATCCTTTCTCATCCTTTAATATACCTGTTAGCATCCTGAGAATTACTTTGGGAATACATGACAATAGGGTTTTAACCCTGAAGAACGTGCCTTATGTCACCTCTCTGAGGGAGAGAATAGGAAAAACTGACTAGTTCTGTTTTAAGTATTTGCATGGTAACTGCATTTCTCATCTTTTTAAGAACAATATATTTTAAATAATGTATAAATGTGTCACCTATGATACCTTTTCAAATGAAGTAAAGTACAAATCAAAACAATCAATGACATGTAAATCCTGTAAAAAAATCAAGCAATTGCTGATGAGACGTGTTATTGTATCTTGGACTGCTCTCTAATATTCACTCATTTTTCTTTTCATCCATCTATTCATCCATCCATCCACCCCTCCATCTATCCAACCATTCATTATGAACCTGTTTTCCAGAACTTATTGTTCACCAGACTTTTCTGTATCGTGGTATACAAAGTCTAGTGAAGAGAAACCTCCACCCACCTCTTGAAAAATATCAGTCTCGTGGAAGGAGACATACATAGAACTATTTTTCAAGAAAAAGGCTAAAATATAAACCTTCTCAGAGATAAGACAAAAGGATGAGATAACTAATTATTCTTGGGGACTATCTAATTTGATACCAAATCAACTGGGTCTATAGGTATGGGTATATGATTAGATACATGAACATACATAACCTTTAGCCTGTCAGAGTCATATGCAAGAACTAGAAAGAAGCTAAAAGAAATCTTGAAGATTTTCTATGCATTTTGTTTTTCGAAGTTTGCTAGAGAGAAAGCCTGTAACATATGGTTGCTATCTGTATAGGCTTTATTTATTTATTTTTTTTAGGACCAACCCAAGTCTTATTCTAAGACTGGGGTTAAAAGAAGAGCATAAAATCTTATATAATGGCTTTTTGTTGGGGGAGAGAATGAGGTCTGTTAGAATAAATACAGGCTTTAGCATCATTTTTTAATAAGCTCAGTATTGCTGTCTGGGTGACACTAAGTATTTAAATTCTGTAAGCCTCAATTTTCTCAACTGTAAAGTGGGAATAATCAGATCAACTTCCAGCATTGTTGTGGGAGAGTAAATAAAATATTATCTCTAAATGCTTACTTTATTACAAACGTGTTAAGCACTTCATACACATCATTTTTAAAATCCTATTAACTTGTAACAGACTGAGGCCAGAAGATTAGGACCTTTCTGAAGTCATTGGCCAATAGTAAATCAACCCAGCATTCAGACTCAGGTGTGCCTAACTGTCCTGCAATTAGTGCCTTCTCTAGCAGTTTAAGTGATACAGTGTCATGCCCATAAATTTTTTTTTTCCCTGTTACATTGGTAAATGTCCATATGGGTTTAATCTTTCAAAAGTGTTCTAGATGTAAAGTCTTTCAAAAGTGTTTTAGATCTAGGAATTTGTCAAATGGGTCATATTCTTTTTTAAAAAATCATATTTAGCTATGATAATCAGGAAAAATGATTATGTCCCTATTACCAGCATCCAAGACAAGTTCCAAGGAGAGTTTCAATTATAGAGAAGGGAAAAGAGGACTTTTTGCTGTGTTCTTTCAGTAATCTCTTAGAGACCTATTTTGGCTGTTACCTTTCCATAGTCACTTATCTCTGCACTTTTTCATTTATACCACTGTTTCATGAACCCCTTGGGAATGCTGCAAAATAACATAGAATATAGGACAATATTTGATACATATTGGGGCTCAATGAGTGTCATTTGATTAAATAATTGATTAAATGAATTCATGGAAGGATGGATAAATACAGAAAGAATTGATGAGATGCAGGGTGGGCATGAGGTTGAAGGATGATTCTGACATCATAAGCCAGACCTATTATGGAAATGCATTAATATTCCTCAACTCACTGCTTATGGAGCTCTCAGAGTGAGCAGAATAGCACTCAACATCACTGTGTCTTGCAGACCAGGACAGCCCATGTATGGTCCAACAGAGCACCTCTGAATAGGAAAGTCACGTGTTCCTGTCACCCGCCAGTGCTCAGGACTTTCCATTCTTTACATTTTTATGGATTCAAATGTTACAGGTACCACCACCACATTATCTCCTCCCCACAGGTAAAGCAGTCTAATGCAATCTAAAGTATAGCTTTTTATTTGTTTACTGTTTCTCTTTACAGTTTCCTCTTCTAGAATGTAATGGTCATGAGGACAGGAACCTTGTTTGACTTATTTTCTGCTGTAAACTCTCTTCCTAAAATGGTGTCTGGCATCTAATAGTTGCTCAAGAAATTTTTCTTAGCTGTTTAGTGAGTGAATATTTATGTTTGGTAACATTTAATTTTACAACAGCTCTTTGCCAAAACTTAATAGAATCATAGAATGTTTGAGACCTTGGGACTCAACCTAGTGAGTCCATTTCATTCATTTCTCAAATAAGGCAGCTGTGGCCCAGAGAGATTACATTAGTTGTAGAAAATCATATACCATTTATTACAGCATTTGACTGAGGAATCAGGTCTCATGTCTGTCAGACAAAGGCATTTCTGACTCATCCACATTTCTTCCTACTTTTCTTACACCCACTCTTTACTATTATCTTTCTACAGTCACTATAATCTTGCTTTCTTTAGCTGTAAGAAACCCTTAGTGTTTATTCGTTGGTATACATAACTCTAAATAAAGGTGTTCTTTGCATCTGGTCAGTATTCTGCTAGATAATGCAAATTTGTGTCTCAAAGAACTAGAGGAAAGCTATCACTATGAATATCAACTGCCATCGGAAGATGTACCAGAAAAACCCATGGCATAAACTCTTCCCTTAAACTTGCAAACATATAGACAGCATTATTTGAGCTTTTTCTACTCAAGCATTTTACCACATGATATGTTGAGTCATCTCTCCATTTGCTGGATTAACCGGCCTACCTCATGGCTGTTTCATCATCTTGAACAACAACAAAAAAAAACCAAAGTCAATTTATACACCCATTTATTTTGATTCAGGTCAGAAGGATTTTAACCCAGAAGTGATGCTTGACACCTTAAGATACATTACTTCATTTGCTTTTTTCAACAGTACCATTAGCCCCATTTTAGACGAGAGAATGAGGGTCCCAAATGATGACTTGCCCACAATGACATATTAAGTGCAAAGTCAGAGTTGAGGCCAGTTTGCTGTGTTTGCTTACTGAACATGTTGTGACCTCTCTTTCCTGTAGTCACCCATGCCTGTGGGGATGGTGGGTGGGAAGCATAGGCATCACTATCAATTCTGGTGATAAACAATCAGGCTGACTCAGCTGTTAATTTACCCGCCACTATGATTACCAGAATAGATTTACAATCTACTACTTTTCTCAACTTCATTGGTAAGGATAACAATGCTTCCAAAGATTCCTAACGTGACAATTCACAAGACAAGGGAATTTTATTTTTACTTCTTCTGATTAAATATAATGGCTGAATCTGTGGAATGATAATAGTCTCATCTTTTGCAGTGACTTTCTGTTTGGTCTTTCAGGGTAGGATGTAAATTATAATGATCATTAATGACAATCTGGGCTACATCTAGACAAAAAGAATAGTGAGATGAGGTCCACTTAGTCTACTAATATTTTCACTGTAGTTGGGGGCATCATCATGAGCATCAGATTTTCTTTTTTCAAAGAGTACAATGAAGTTTTTGCTTTGTTTTAAAATCATGACTTGGAATTTTGTATTAGTGTTAAAATGTCAGGCTCCAGAGGCAGTGTGACCTTGGTTTTAAACTTAGGTCTGTGACATGCAAGCTAATAAACTTTAGCAAGTTAACCTGAAGGAACCTAAGTTTTCTCATCTTCAAAATGGAAATAACAACGACAACAACAACAATAATATATTTCATATGCTTAATATCAAGATTAAATGAATTACTGCAGATAACAGTACATGGCTCATTGTAAACATTAAGTATATATTAATATTTGATGAACTTTACCTAGCAAAGAGTCTGCTGGCCTTTCTTCTTTACTCATATTGGAGCAATTATAGGTAGATCTCATTCAAAATTTAAAACATGAAAAATCAGAACTAAAAACTAATTAAGTAATAAGCAACATTGCCGCTTTTTCATACTTTGTCTACTCCCATACTCAAAGTCAGATACCCTCTTCTTTTTCTTTGGGAATCACTGAATCCCTTGATGTTATTGATTGATAATAGCCTGGACACATTACCTAACAAAAAAGGAATTGGATAAATGGCCTAAATCTGTTCATCTTAGTTGTTTTATCTCTGCAAGCATTTATAATGTCAGTTGGATAAGTTCAAAGTTGACCAATCCATTAAAGTCTATGAAAAAGACATTTAGGGCTGTTCCAAGTATATTATAAAGTACAACAATCATTTTTTTCCTCCAAATGTCACTTTTTATTTCTGTTAAGAGACAGAATCCTGAGTTGGATAAATTATGGTTCTGTCTAAAAATGGCATTTGCTTCCTGAAAGGAGTTGACTATAGACAAATGTTTATGTTCCTGTGTCCCCTGAACTATTCGGCAGCAGAAACATTGAGTATTAATGGATAGTATGAAAGTGAGAATTGTAGGTGCAAAATATTTATGAGCTAAGAATGTGACCAAGCTTATTGTTTGCTTTAAAATGCTCTAAAGCCTTCCTGGAAGATTAGGACATATGATTATATTATAACACTATTGTAGTATTTCATGTTGAACTCAATGGCCACGTGTGTTGGTTTGAAGGAAGGATTATTAATGCATGGTTAGCTGGAAAAATGGAATATGATGATCTTAGAGTAAAAATGTTTTAACAGCATCTTAGTTATGAGATGAAAAAATGTTTAAAATGCTATTGCATTCTAAACTATTCATAGCCTAAACTATTTTTGTAATATTTGTAGATGATTGAGTGATTTAATTAATTTGACTCATATGCTAGAATGGATCCTTGGCATTTGCTAAGGCCAAATATGAATGATAAGCTTATATATATTAAACATGTATATTTCCTTTAGCTTGATCCGAACAATCCTGCTGAGAGGCATATTAATGAGATGTCTGAGGCTCACTGGAGTCAAATGTTTTACAAAGTTTGGTTAGACTATTGATCCCAGGTATATAGTAGACCAGCTCCCTGCATTCACCATTGGAACTTTCCTCCGTCTTTTCTCAACTTAAATGGAGAAAATTTTTAAACATTCAAGAGAAATCTATTTTATTAAGCTAGATTCAAACCTACGAAAACAATCAATGTCACAATGACTGTTCTATTATCAGGCACAAGTTATTTCATTGAGTAAGCTAGCTGTCAGGTTTTTTTTTTTTTTTTTAATGTATGCAGAAAATAGGAAGAAGATGACAACCAAAACTTTATGCCAGTTGAGGCCAATTTCAAAACAAGAAAAATGAGAATGTAGATACAGATGTGAAGCAATTATTTTCACCGAAAATAATTGGACGATTGGAATTTAAAAATATATATGTATGACATCTATTTAGATATATATATATACAAGTGTTGAGTTTTGTCTTAAACTTAGAAACAGTAAAACTAATCCCATACCACATTTTAAACTGTAGTCTCTCTACAGGTCTGTACACCTTGAATTTAAAAACCGATCCATGAAAAAATGGACTAATTTCAGCCTTCTCAATGACCAGTGTGGCTGTCTGCATATATTCTGGGTGTTGATTTTTGAAGTAGAGCTGTGCTTTCATCCAGGTTATCTATTTCTTTGTCTCAGCCATCATCTTATTTTTGATGATCTTCTTTCTAAAACACTACTTATTATTAAAGTAATTACCTCTGAATATTTTTCTTGCATCAGTGCTTTATAACATTCCAATATCTAACAAACCACATTTATTTTAATATGTTAGACAGCCAGACTATGTGATTAGAATTAAATATTAAAAATACAAATTAAGAAGAATGTTAATTTATTTTGTTCTGAAAGCTTATTAACTGAAGAAGTCTCTTATTTTTTATCTATTTTGAGTATCTAGTGTCAGCAATATCATGTTCATAGCACACCTCATTAAGTAAAGCAATTTAACAACAAAACTGTATCCAAATGAATGCTAATAACTTATAGAAGTACAAATAAAATTGAATTTGTATGAAGAAGTGTTTGTCTATGTCTAGACACTAGATAATCATTAATTTCCACATATTTCCTAAAAATTATTAGAAAATTTTATTGTTTTGCCCAACCTTTTGATTTCCAAGAATCCTACATGATTAAAGTTAAAAATTAAGCCATAAATCTTAACTTCTCCAAATTGTCATTTTTTAAAGAAAATTTAGCACTATTTTAAATCAATTTGCATTTATTTCTTTTTTCTTTCGAAGATTCTCATTAAGTTTCATATCGAATTGTGAGTTTTCAAAATTAAGAAGGAATTTGAACGTGAGTAGAAAGTCACAATAGTGAGTAATGATGTTCTTTTAGCAATTATAATATTTTTGAAGGCAAATATTTCCTATAGATGCTCCTGAATCAAATCAATCAACAAATTTTGACTCCACTACTTGTGAGACACTATTTTGAACCCAGTAGCCTCAGAGGCTGTACCTTTGGGAAACAACTTTCTCTTATACGGTGGTCATCTAGTTACCTAGAAGTTCTAGGATTCAGTCTGCCTTTATACATGGAACTTTTTTTAAGACACATGCTTAATGTGGCCAGTTTTCAAGGAATAAGATGGTTTTTAAAGGAATTTTGAAAATATTTTAATTTTCACCTGACATTTTTCTGTTAAACAATTACTGATCTTAATGTGGATAAGCCTTTTGAGGTATACCTAGCCACTCAAAAAGTTGCAGCTTTTTTAGTAGACATTTGCTGACATCTGTATAACTGATCATAATTTTTTTTCACCTGTCTAGTTCTTTCTCTAATGCCTTAATTAATTTATTTGTTTATATTTTTATTCATCTATTGTTGGTCTTTCCAACTAGAACATAACCTGTATCAGGACAGAGTTTTTTGTCTGTTTTGTTTTATGCTATTTCATTTTCAGTAGCGCATTTAACCTAACATTGTCTCTGTCCTTAGGAACTTGGTCTTTTTTTTCCTTTTTTTTTATAATGGTGAAGAGTAAGTGAGCTAAATTTTGTTAATTTACTCTTTTAGAAATATTGAAAGTTTAATCAAAGTCAGTCATTTTGCATTTAGACTTCCAGTCTCTTTAATATGAAATTATTTGTGCAAAGTTTGTTTTAAGAATCAAAAATATAATAATTATGAATCACTTAGAAAAATGCTTGCCACAGTCATTCTATCATTCTATTCTGTCCTCCAGACTTCACATATAGCCTTTTTCTTTGCCCGATTTTTTAAATTAAAAAAAAAAATTAAAAATAACTGTATAGTTATATGATTTGAAAGTCAAAATTGTGTTAAAATTTATACCTTGAGAAGTTTGCTTCTATTCTCATGTCTTTTACTCATTCCTTCTTACCTGCTTTGGAAATTACTTTTTTTAATTTTCATTTATTCTACTAATGACTATAGAACATTATTCTACCAAATGACTTATTTCATTAGTAATATTTAATAAATTTTAATTGAAAATTTTCCTATGTATATCTTGTACATTTAAGGCAGCAACTATTCTTACCAAAGTTCTTATGGTGAACTAGAGGTACATAGTTAGTAATTATAGTATTATAGTCTGTTACTGGAGAGGCACCATGGCTTCTGAAACCAGGCTGAATTCAGTTAACATTCTAGCTCTGCTACTTGTAAGATGTGTGGTTCTGTGAAGTTAGTTGGTGTTTCTGTGCTAAATTTTAGCATTGCAAAGTGGACACAATAAAACCTCTTAAAGATTAAATGAAATGTGGTAGTTATGGAGTTGTGATGCTTAGATCTCCCTTCAAGAGAAACTATCTCTTTCTAATAAGAGATAGCATGTTTCCTATTAGTGCAGAAACTGTAATGGTATCTCCCCTGCAAGGCAATAGAATTCCTTCCAGGAGTCGCCCTACTACCTCTCCTGGCTGCTAGGGTTAAATCTCAATATAACTTGGCTGGAGACAAGCTGAGCCTTATAATGGAGGAAAAAGAATATATTCAAAGGAACTACAAAAAGGAGTTAGCACATGCTAGCTGGATCCAAAGGAATGCCTCTAAGATTGGATTTTGAGTTTGCTTGACCAATTAGGCCAGAATGTAAATCTGAATATGCAACAATGCATTGAATTGGATTTCTTTTCTTGGAACATGGGATTTAAGACTATAGCATGGGAAATGATGGAGGACAGGCATGTAGACTTGCAAGGAATTGTGGGGATGGTTAGTGATGTCTCTAGGGTCAAAATAGATAGCAGTCTATAAGGGAGCTGCTTAACATTTACACACAGAGGAAAGTAAATGTGAAATCATTAGTCTGAAGGAAGTCACCTTTATAAAAGGCATGATCACTTACTCAGTCCCTGGACCTGAACAAATTTTCTGATATGAAACCCACTTACTAAGGAGATGGGCATTCAAACAAGAAGGATACTGCAACAATAGAGCAAATATAGACCGTAAAGTTTCCTCTAGTCTTTGTGGTAGATTTTATGGTGTAGTAGATGTCAGTGGTGGGTAATGATGCAGTGTAGAGTTTATAAGACCTAGTGGGAAAAATTACAACATAGGTCTCTGGGTTTCTGGAGCAAGACTATGCTGTCTGTAGCAGAGACGTATATGCATTCTGAGGAACCACCCCTACTGTATTACTGAGCCCTGGAACAGACAGAACAAAACCCTTGTCCGTGGGGTAACAAATGAGCATGCATTCAGAACTATTCATTATAAATTGGGCTCTTTTGGAACTGCCAAGTCATAAAGTTGAACAGGCTCATCAGCATTCCATCATAAAATGGAAATAGTATATCCTGGATCCTGGATGAACCAGAAGAGGACCAGAGGGCATGAGCCTAACACATAAGCATGTTACCCATCACAGTTGCATCAGTGCTCCTCTATCAGTTTACACCTATAGCCTGATGAATGGGGGTTCCATATGACCAGATGAAGAAGGAAAAAAGTCTGAGTTGGGCTTATGGATAGGTCAGTTTGATACGTGGATGTAAGCAGAAAATCGATGTTGGCTAAATTATTGTAACACTCAGGAGAGGCTTAGAAATTCAATGGAGAGTGAAATCCTTCCCAATGAGTGGGGCTGCAAGCAGTGCACATGGTTTCTGCTTTCTGGGGAAGGAAGAAAGGCCCGAGGTAAAAATATATGCAGACTCTCAAGCAGAAACCAATGGCCTAGGACTGGAAAAGAACAGGATTAGAGTAAGGAAGATACGGTTGTCTGGAGTAGAAACATGTGGAAAGACATATGGGAGAGACACAGAGTTTGAAGAGTTTTGTATTATAAGTCCGTGCCAGCCGGAAATCATCTCCTACTGCAAAATTACTGAATAACTAGACAAAAATATTTGGCTTTAGCTTGCCTTTGTCATTGATTACCCCAGAACTGCCATAATGGGCACATGAACAGAGCGGTCATATAGCAAAGATAGGAGTTATACATTGGTCCGATAGCATGGATTCCCAATTACCAAGACAGCTACTGCCACTTTTGAAGGTTCAGTCTTTCTGCAACAGATACCAAGTGAACACTTGTTAACAATTCATTTACACTGGGTTTGCCCTATTGAAAGAGTCAGGAGTTCACCCTCACAGGGATACTTATTATGAATATGGATACACTTACTGGTTTCACTTTCCTTCCCACAGAGCTTTAGTCAGCACCACTATTTAGAAGTATACTAAAAGTTTGATCCATAGGCATTGAATCCCTTATAACATCATCCAACAGGGAAACCAATTCAGAACAAAGTCAGTATAGTAATGGACCAATAACCACAGGATCCACAGATTGAATCACATACTACACCATTTAGAGGCAGCTGGCATCACAGAATGCTGGAATAAACTCCTAATGGAGTACTAGCTTGATGGCAATACTGTGCAAAGATGGGTTGCCATACTTCAGGATGTATTACATGCACTAAGTCATAGGTCTAAATAGGAAAACTATATGGGCTGAAGAACCAGGAGGTAGAAAAAAAGTAATGCCACTTACCATTTACTATAACTCCCAATGACCCACTGTGGGACTTTTCAAATAAAGGGAGCATTAATAACGCTGACCTCATCATTTTTGAATTTGTCTCATAAGAATGAAGTACTCAAGTAACTGCTATGTCAATTTTGGTTTTACATATTTTTAATCACATTTTATTGTTAGGGATCGTTTTATATGGTTGTAAAAGATATATTTTAGATATCTAGTGAAGAGAGAAGATGCAAAAAGAATGGTTTCTATTCAAGTTAATGTTAGTATCAGGCTAAGTGTTGATTTCTTTTGAAAAATATGCTATATGTGTTTGAGTTTCTTTCCCATGTGTATCCATTTGTCAAAGACTTGGCCCCCAACTGTAGCCCTTGCTGAGTAGCTATGAACACTGAACTATACCATATGACCTTTCACTTTGTGGTCAAAGTCACATCTGTAGTCCTATTTTCTCTTTCTATCTCCAGCTTGTTTCAGAATTTCAAGTCTGTTGCGAGATTTCACCTGAAAGATCCTAGACTTACTTCAAATTCATTCTGCTATGTAACAAAAAATTTGACTTTTGTCTCTGGTTTTGGGGAGGGATCCTCTAAATCTTTGGATTTCTCAAATGATAGGAATGTTTTTGTTATTTATGGTGGGTCTCTTGGGCCACACCTGAATTTATGCTAATGAGATGAGTCATGGAGTGCCTGCCTGTGGATAGCTTTTGCTAACAAAAGGAATCAGGATGGCAACTAACCCTGCCAGAGAGATCAGTCATATGATTAGTGGTTTAGGGCTTTGAATCCTGTGATATCAGCCTGGCCTTTGTGCAAGGGAAGGGACTGGCAATTGAGTTCAATTTCATAGCCAATGATTAGATCAATCGTGCTTCTGTATTGTAACTCCATGAAAATTCTGTACGATGATGCTTACTTCCTTCAGTTTTTTGGCCAGCGATACACATTGATATGCTGAGAGAGTGATACCCCTTAGGGACAAAGGAGCTTCATGTTTGAGAAGCTTCCAGATCTTTCCCTATATGTTTCTTCATTTGGCTGGTCTTGATTTTTTCCTTCATGATAAAACATTAGCTTTCCTGAATTCTGTGAATCGCTCTGAAGAATTATAAAACCTGAGAGAACCCCTAAATTTGTAGCCAGCTGGCCCTAAGTGTGGGTGTTCTGGGAACCCTAGAGCTCACGGCTGGTGTATGAAATGAGGGTACTCTTGTGGGGGACTGTGCCTTTAATCTGTGAAGTTTGACCTAACTTGGGTTGTTAGCATCAGAAATGCATTGCACTCTTTAAATCCTCAAGCAGAGCACAATCTCCTCTGATAGTCGACAGACTTATCTGCTAAACTTTCTATTTCTCTTCCCACATTATAAGCCATTCAGTTCAATTTCTTTTTCCTTCATAACAGCTCTCACATGCATCTCCTTCACTTCAATATGATTTAAACTGGTCTATCCTCATTGCAATCTACTCTGTATTATTCAGTCAAATTTATCTCCTTTACCCTCCCCTGAAGCTCAAATGCCTTTTTCAGAGATATGTTTAGTGCCCACTACAACATTTCTCAAATAGCAGACACTTATTTATATGTCGAATAAATGTCTCCCTGCAGTCTAAACTCCATAGCTCCAAGGACCCCACAAGTGGGTCCCTACACATCTCTTCAATTCCATAAATGGATCCTTTTTCCAACTCAGTTACTTTACTTATTGTTCCCAAACAATATGGGTCCAACTTCATTCCATTGAACAAACTGCATGTCTGAAATGCTTCATTTTCCTTTCTACTTGTCTAAGCTCCACCTCTGCTAGCCTTCTTGGACTTCTCCATTCCTCAAGGATTGCTCTCATTTACGAATTCTCTTAGCACATATTGTATGCATATTGTATGTATTGTGTTCAGTTCATTTGGTTCTTAGTCTAGACCACCAGGGATTTTTGCTTACCTTTTTTTATAATTTCAGATTCTTTTGAAAACTGTGTCATGGTGTTTTGAAAACAGGCAAATGCAGTATAATTTTTTTGTGAGCTCAAGGACTAGTAGGTAAAAAGTACATAAGCTTTTCAGTTTTTATATAGATTTTCTTTTATTCTGTATAATCAGCACAAGCAGTCAAGTCTGATATGTAAAAACAACAAAGATGGGAAAATAGCTTAGCTACTAATTCTGAAGCTGTTCTAATCAACCCAACAATTTTGTGTCTTTGAAATCATAGAGGTAATATTGTCCTTACTGTCCTACTTATAGCCAGAATTACAGAGAAAATAGAAGTCATTTGTGGTTCTTCAACAAGGCATGTGTGATTTTTTTCACTTATGTATTGTTATCTAAACTTTTCTCATCTGAATGTCCAAAGTCAACAAAAGTTCACATTTCCCACCAGGAAACCAAGTGAAAAATGCATTTACAAACATAATACAGCAGTTCTCACTGTTTCCAAACAGGAAAGGAACCATGCCTCAAGCATCATTTAAGCAATACAGCATTTCAAGGCAGCTTTGCAGTCCTTTATTTAGTATATCTGCTTACACTACTTGCATGCCCAATATATAATTGAGAACTAAATATTGACATGACTTAAGTTTTTTATTTTGTGGCAAAGAGAAGAAAAACAAGACTCCAGTCTCACTAATCAGGAAAGATACACCATTCAGCATTCATTTAATAGAGACATGCCTTGGGAAGAATTGACCTTTCTGTGAGAAAACACAACCTTTAAAAAAAAATCAAATCCTAGAAGTGACTTCTGGGAGTTTACTAAGGCTTTTGGGCAAATAGGCTCTGGGGCATTAGGTCTACATTTGTTTTAAAGAAGTTTATATGTTCTTAAACTGACTGATCAATAATAATACTAGGATGTTATAGAGCTGAATTTTCAAGTACAGCACATCTAATCTGTGAATAAAGATGAATGTGTTTGAAAATGAAGATAAAGGGAATACTGAAAACTTACTTCTCTGGAAAGTCTTATCCAATAAATTTCAAATTTCCTTGTAGGATTCTACATTATTTTTACTTACTGTCAATGGAAATACATTTTTACAGATCTTGCTTTGTCAAATATAATCTTGTAGTAGTTCCGTATCTCTACACCTGAGTTAATGGTTTCTCTCACATAGTATTTTCAACCATTTACAGGTTTGTGGGTCAATACACATTTAAAAACACTCAGTAGGAAATTTTAAAATTAGCTCCTATTAACTCAAAGTAATAGCGAAACTATATACTGATATAATGGTCTATAAAATGAGATGGTGATTGAAAAGTTCCATTATTTTTATTGTCTTATTCCTGTCTCTTGATTTAGTTGTTAAGCATTATTGAGCTAGCAAGAAATCAGGGTAGTAGAAAGAAATATAAACATGCAAGTATTTTAGATGCTTGTTTATTTTCAAATTTTACAGATGTATGATAGGGTCTGGTTACTGAAGCTCATACTTGGATTGAAATTGATTTCAAGAATGAAAGAGCGAAAATATAGATGAATGACTGCTTTCTGGTGAAGGTCCCCAGCTCCAGCTACTGGAGGCTCCAATGTCTTCCGTGGTGATAAGATTATCTTTGGAGGAATGTACCTAAAACCAAACCAGTGGTACATAATTGAATTAAGAAAGGCTTCTTGGGAAATTTCTCAGGTGCAATAAAAGGTTGTATTATGGCAACAGTGTGGTATATGCTTACAAAGCAGAGTAAGTTTTGAATTTATGCCTGAAATGAGGAAGCATTGAACAGATACCAATGGACTGGTTTTTCTGTCTTCAGAGTCCTCAGACATTGGGCCAGAGAAGAGAGTGACCAGGAGACGGTGGCAAGAGATGTGAGTAGGGAACGAAGAACTGGGGCTCTATACATGGAGGACATAAACTGTTTCAAATAATGATATTATGGAATTCGATGCATGTTTCTAGGGGCCATGTTGAGTGCTGAAGCCATATGTCAGAATTTCGGAATTCTGCATATACTGCCTATTTCTTTCTTGACTGTAGCTTTTTAGGCTCCTTAGTGAGAGGCAGCATTGCTAGAAACAAGTTCTTTTAAGTTTCACATTGGGAGCCCCAAGACACATCTCTCCCTTTCTTTGATGAATATCTGACTATTTCCAAAGAAGTTAAATTCAATCCAAGTTTAGGAGGTAGAAGAAAGACAAAGCTAGAAAAAGAGAGAAAGGCATCATTTTACCTAGAAGAGACACATCAGTAAGTTTCTGGCATTAGAGACACAATCCCTAATTCAGGAAATGTCGATTTAATAATCATTTTTGAGCATTTCCTACATACCGATTCTTTGGTAGGATTTGGAACTATAAAGATTAGTAGGACATGTTTCTCCCCACAAGAAACTTATATCCTAATACAGAATGCAAACAAATAAGCAAAAAATGACAACACAGTATGTTCCATTCTCTGATGGATATGCCAGAGGTACTCTGGGAAGGAAGGGGTACCTAACTGACATTAGGGACAAGTGGGAAGATTCAGAAAGTATTTTCAAAAAAGTGGTGGCTGAGACAAATTTAAATATCAAATATATGTGCTTGTGACTGTGTACAGGGCTGTCTATTGATTTGTGGCAAATAATATATCAGCGCTATCAAAAATGAGTTAGTATTGGCCCTGAATGTCAAACTGGAGAATTTTGTTTGATAGAAATAGAAGATTATTTAAGATTTTAAACTGGGAATAATATGGCAGAAATGCATTGAAGGCTTTTTATCAGTAGGGCAATTGGGTGAGAGGAGATTGGAGGCAGAGAGGTAAGCTAGTAATTTGTTTTCATCAAAAACTTAAGTATGAGGCTATGAAGACTTGAATCTAGGATGATGGTTTTGGGGAAAGTTCAAATTGTCAAAATGTGAATCTGGATTCTGAGTTTGTCTCAGATGGTTTTTTTTTTTTTCCCCTCCTTAAAAGTGGTCATTTGATTGAAACTAGAGAAGAGAAGAAAGCCGTAAATCATTCAACAAGAGTACCCAACTAATAACTCTTTCGAAGACTATGAAACTCTCTTGAGATGTAATTACAGGATTTGAAAGAGACATGGAAATAGAGGTAAAACTAGAAGGTAATAGGTGGTTCCAAGATGAAGCTTTTAGTGCCCACTTACATGCCCATTTATTCCTTTAACAGTTCCACTTTCCTTTTTTTTTTTTTTTTAGCATAAAATGATAAAATGTTCTAACAGAAAACAGGAATAACTATGTTGTGAAAAGATTGGCCAAATAATGTGAGTGTGGCCAATAAAAACTGGTGATTTAAAATAAACTTTAACATACCTAATAATGAGTAAATATTACTTTAATACCAAATGATCTTTGGAACAGAGTGTATTATGTGGCACTTAGGTAACATCTTAGTATGAGATGAGAATTAAGCTATCTTAAAATAATTTGTCATGATAAATGTCATAGAGAAAAGGAGAAAGAAAACATTTAATGACCACTTATGATATTCCAGACATTATGCTAGGCACTTTATTAGAACAAAAATATTTCTTGAATTTGAAAGTGTAAATGTTGTATTTTATCATTTTAGTTGAGAAGTTTAATGGAATGACATTAATTCATCCTAACAAATAAGGTTATAGCATAAACGATTTTGAAAAATAGTTTATAATCAAAAAAATAAATATTCAGATCAAATTTAAAACATTTAAGAAATTGACTGTGAATGGCATATTCTTGATTATACATATTTTCTACCTTTACTTGTATGTAGTTATATTTGTTGGTGCCTGTGCTCTAGGTTTAGTCCCTATGAGAATCGCAACTTTTCATCTTTTTGTTGGTTGAAGCTACTTTTTGACAGGGACATTTTTCTCAGGGATGGATCACCTCGAATTTATCACTGCCACCAGAAAATTAACAAATCAGATATCTTACTGATCTCAGTTTGCAATAATCATCTACAAATATGAAAGGCAGCGTGCAATTGCCAAATATAAGTGAAAATCAATATTCTCCTTTAAACATTCTAATTTATCTCTGAGTTATCTTTTTTGAAGTATTCATGATTTGAGGTAAAAAAAAAAATGAACTGTCTAAAAGCCTACTTAGAACAAAATAAATTACCCTTTGATATCCAATGCAGCAACCTAGTATTTGAGAAAAACAGAACTTCACAAAAGCTTAATATATTCAGTATTTGACAAAGTGTGACCCATTTACTGAAGCAGAAAACACCACAGGTTTTTCAGTGCTTCTTTTTTTTTTTCTTCCAAAAGCAGATAAATCATATTTACCAGCCAAAGAAAAGAAATACTTCTAGACTTATTTAGGGGAGAATTGGGAGAGAAACAGTAGAGGAAAAATACAACAATTTTGACTCAGAAAGATACTCCTAAAATAAAATGTGGTGGGTTTTGTAGGATATTGAACTGTTAAAAAAGTCACGTGTTCACGTTGCCATTTTTCATAGGCAACTTCTGAGATTTTTGTCAGGATTTTAAGTTTACTGGAAAAAGAATAAACACTTCAATACAAAATCCTTACTCTGACATGTACTCTAAGTGCTCATCTCTATGGTAGTATTTTTTACATTTTCTGCATGTACCAATTTTATTGTTTCCTCCATTAGACTGTCAGCTTCTTGTGAATGGGGATCTCTGTCTTCTACACTTCCATGTGCCAAGCCCCTTATACTACACTAAACACATAATAGATGGATCAACAGAAGCTTGCCAAATGTGAGAATAAGGAAAAAAAAAAAAAACAGAGCCCATGGTCAATTCATTATAAAAAGATCATATATTACTGTATAGATCGATAGATATATGTTTGTTTATCAAGTATTTAAAATTGACAAATTTGATCACTGATTACATTTATATATCTTATCCTTCTAAAAAGAAGTAAAACTCATTTACATCATTGCGTTTTATAAAATACCAAAAACATGTAATTGTAATTAATATCACTTTAAAAATTCTAAGTGATGAATATTATGTTGATAAGGTAGGAGAAAGCTTGAGAGATTTTTTTCTTAACCACATTTTTAGATTTCTTGGATCTTTTAGATTTTTTGAGATCCACACTTGAAGCTAAAGTCAGAAATGGAACTAAAATTTTGTTTTCTAACAATCTAGGTTTTTTGTCTTTCATTTAGCTCAATATAAATTTTAAGTTATGTAGAAGGATTACAGAGGCATTCAAACACAATTCCTTCATTCATTAACAGTCACTCCAAATGGCCTGAAAGAACAGATCAGATGTAGTTAGAATGAGTTGTGTCCAAATGCTGCAGACCAAATTAAGAAAAAAAAAAATTGGAATTAGCTTTTGGCACCCTTGAAAACCACTTATAGTCTAAAGCCACAGGGGCAGAAATGATCAATAATCATGGCTGTTCTGTTCATTCATTTCTTTTAATGACGACACGACTCACTAAAAGCATTCTTGCAGGACTGGAATGGATTCCAATTCTCTGGTGACTAACAGAAAGAGAGCTTTTGATAAAACGTGGAGGGAGTAGTACTGATCCCCACCATCTCCCGCCCCACCCTGCCTCATCATTACAAGTTGGTGCTGTTTAAGTTAGAAAGTATGTCATCTTGATAGAGACTGACAAGCAGTTGCTCAGCAACTATTAGCAAAGTTGTTCATAATCCTTAATGCATTTTATTTTGGATTAGATGATTCTTAATGCAATTTATTTTAAGAAAACATCCTAAAACTTTGAGTTTGTCTCAAATATGTAAAGTCTAGTGAATGTAGGAATAAAACACCCAAGAAGAAATGGGCACTGAGCTGGTTTAATCATTTTATTACTATTCAGTAGGACCATTTCCATTTCTGTAGTCACTGCCCTAGTTCAAGTGAGCATTAATTAATGTCCAATAAAGTGGCATTAATGCTGTAGATACTTATAAACTGCTTTTGATGAATGAACAACATCTGGATTACGGCAGCAGCCTCTTAACTTATCTCACTTATTCAAGTTTCTTCCAATTATTATCTATTATATATCTAACTGCCAGGGGAAAAAAACCTTCTCTTGAATTTCCACCAATATTTAATTCCCTTCTTATGAAACTAGAATTTGCTGATTTAATGAAATCAAAATTCTTATGCCTAAGATTAAATTTTGTGTCCCACCAATTTCCCTAGGTTTTTATTTCTTCCTAACCCATCAATCTCTTATTACTTTCACTGCATCTATACCTTCTAGAGTGCATTGTAATTTTTTGGTGTCATAATCTCAAAAATGTAAGTTTAAGAATTTCTAAAATAAATATACTAGCCTGATAGTAAAGGATAGAAGGTCTTTGTGATTTCAGAAAGTGCCCCTTTCTTGGATCTAAGTCATAAGTGACTTGGGCAAGACTGGAAGATGTGGGGGTGAGGGGGAGGTGACGACTTACTGGGACTTTTTTTCTCTTTTGACAGTTGCTTCCTCTTCTCCCTATTTTTAATTTCATATCGTTTGCACATGAGAGATTTTAATGTTCACAGGGATAGTAAATCTTTCCAGAGCAAATGAACAGTGTAGTTACTAATCAAGAACAAATTCACTAAGTATACATTTTAATTCTTCAGATGGGGTTTTCAGAGGTTCTAGTATTATAGTTGCATGTCACATGAAATTGAATTACGTCCTGTTCTAATTTTTCATGACACGAATGGGCTCTGAGGATAAGCTTAGATCAAAACTCTCAAGAGATGAGGAGACCTTCAGAAGTCTGTTTGTGTGATGAGAGTCTTCATGTGGATAAATATTAATTTTAGCGATCTTTATTCAGCAGACAAGTAGTGAACACTTTTTCTGTGTCGGCACTTGGAATTTAAATTGAATACTTTTCTGCAACAAAAATTCTTAAATTCTTAGTTTCCTACTTTCTATACAATTGGAGAGTGAGTTGTTTTTGAGAATAACACTGTCTTTGTTTTCACAGCTCTGCAATATCAGTTACAACTTTCCACTTCATGGAGTCATAGAATCTGGACATATTTGTCAGTCAGCTCCATCATGAAGTGTCAACCCCATTATGAGAAAGCAATTTCGACAACAATTTATGAGATCAAACATAGAAGCAAGTTATAGAGTTTACTTCACTTGTTTTTCCTTTCTAATCCCACATTAGAAAATACAGCTCCCGTAAGTATATCCTCCAGTCTATGCCAAATTATGTTCTTAACCGAATCCCGGACTTACAATACTTTCTTGTTTGTCCAAATCATTCTGCTCAGAACTGACATATTAACATTTCAAAATGATGCTTTATTTATTTCACCCTCATGTTCAAATGGCATTCCTACAAAACAACAACAACAACAACAACAACAACAACAACAACAAACAAACCATACTCTTTATTTTATAATCAAGGACCTCCATAATTGATTGCTTTTTACTTTATCAGTTTTTCTCTACTAACCACCTCCAGAGCACTGAATGCTACATGACTCTTGAATATAATTTATGCTCATACACTTAGCTTCCCATCATGTGTAGCCAATTTCTCACTATATTCTGTACTCTTGAAATGCTCTCTTCTCAATCTACTCATATTAGCCATCTTTCCCTCTATAGACTTTACTCGATTTCCCCAACTAGAAGTTATTTTCATTAGCAAGATGTGTATAGGACTTTCCATCTAATACAGTGGTTCAAAACTACAAATGATTTTTCACTCAGTTCTCAGGGAACAGTTGGTAATATCTGGAGATATCTTTGCTTGTCACAACTGGGAGGGTGCTATTGGCATCTAGTGGGTAGAGTCAAGGATGCTGCTAAAATCCTGCAATATACAAGAGGGCTCCTAACCACTAAGAATGATCTGATTCAAAATGTCAGTAGTGCTACTGTTAAAATAACCTAACTTAATCCAGTTAGAGACCTCTATTTCAATCCTGCCTGTAATTTTACTTCTATGTGTATGTGTTTAATCATCTGTACTAGAATGCAAGCCTTTAGAATACCAGGGTAACATCTTATGTACAATTTTTTCCCTCAAAAGTCTAGCACTAACTCTGCTATATATGGACACTCAAAAATATGTAAAACTCTATATAATATGGAATACCTGTATCACCATTTATTAAGGAATAGCATGCAAGAAGAAAATACTTGCCAATCAAGTAATATTATGTTCAATGTATACTTTCTTTGAAGGCCTTGATAATTCGGCTGTCATTTAGGATCTTTTAATAATGAAAATCAATTAGGATTATGCTGGTACAGAGAAAATGTATGGGTCTATATATGTATTTTGATAGACCAAAAAAAAAAAAAAAACCAAAAAACAAAGACAGACATGTAACACTATATTTCCATAGTAGATGAAAAATGAAGAGTCTGAGGTTTGCAAGGCTGGTATAGCTATCTTTAGTAGTCATCTTCTATCTCTCCTATGGTAGATTTGTTGTGTAGTGTGTGTTGGTTAAATCAGTATCTAGCTGTTGGGAAAAATAAAACATTAAATTATCTTGCCAACTTGCTATGAATATTTGAGAATGATTTCTATTGGAATACATAAAGTTTTTAAAGTTTCCTTGTGAAACAAACTGATTCGTTTTGCTTACTCATAGGGTATCTATATTTACTTTATATCCAGCAATCTCCAATATCTTGAAAAATGAATGGAGCTAACGGCTAGGGGACACATTCAAGCTATTTAGCCCGCCATTTAAGACCCTCCCCCATCTACCCTCTACTTACCTGTATCTCTTACAAATGTCCAGCTTCAGCTGATTATTTCATTTGTAATTCCTTGAATGTATGTCTTATTTCCTTCACCTCTAAGGTTTATGTTCTTTTTTTTTTTTCCTTCAGGTTTTTCAACCATAGAATGCACTTCATCTTACCCTTCTTAAAACCCAGTTGTCTCTTGAGTTGTTGGTCACTCTAAACCATCTATGTCACAATGCCAACCCCTCTAAAAAGTTTCCCTTTATCTTCTAAACTGTATTTCTGCCTTTAAAACTACAGTATCTCATACCACTTAATTAATTTCTACTGACATGTTGTCGTCATTATATTTGTGCATGATTATTTTTCCTTTTCCTCCAGACTGTAAAGTCCTAGCTTAGGGGCCATAATTTATGAACATCTTCGAATCGCACTCAGCACTAGAACACTGTCCTGTACACGGTAATCATTCATTATACAATAAATAAATGTTGAATGAATTATTATTTTTGCTTTAGAAGTTAAAAATAGTGTGACAAACGGGTCATAAAATATGAAATGAAATTTGTTTTCTAATAAATAAATGTCAAGAAAAAAGTGAAAGAAGGACTGTTACAGACATAATAACCAAAAGTAATATTTGGATACTGAGTTGAATAAACTAACTGTAAAGGAACATCTTTGAAATAATTGGAAAAATGTACATATGGAATGTATAATAGGAATGTATATTAAGAAACTATGACATGACAAAAGCATGCTCATTATGTCAAAAATAGTTCTTGTTAGTTAGAAATGCATACTAACTTATTTACAAATGACATGTTTGATTTAAAATATTCCAATAAAAATATGAGGGATAATAAAAAAGTTGGCGGTGTTTGGCAAAATATCAATAATTATTGAAACAGCAAAGGATAATAGTGTACCTTATACTGTATCTCTATACTTTAGTGTAAGTTTAAATGTTTCCATAAAAAAGTTAAAAAACTTATTAAGTAAAGTGTTATAAGAGAATAACCTTTTAGTCACTTTTACAGTAGCAGGATTATTGTTCAGTCATTTAAGATATTAACTATGAGACTCCAATTGAATAAATTTTTATTTCACAGTGTTTAACCCAACACTTAAGAACCAATTCAACACTTCCTTGTATGTCACAGAAGACTATCAAGTACTTTAATAAGAACAACCCCCTTCCTCATGGAAGAAGAGAGGAGCAGAGGCGGGGAGAAGGGACCCAGGGAAAACAGTCCAGTCTCTGAAGTTTCACCCGGATGGGGGTCCAGGTGTAGATCTCCAGGGAGGGCCCTCTCCCCTTGTCCCTCAGAGAGCTCCAGGCCGTCCTCCAAGCTCACCAGGGTACGATGCTCCTGAAGGCCATGGAGATGCCTGACACTGTGCCGATTTCACTCCTGTGCAGAGAACGCTGAGACAGGTTGCACACCTCCATCGTCCTGTGAATATAATGAAAACCATTGCATCACACAGGTTTGTTTGTTTGTTTGTTTGTTTGTTTGTTTGTTTGTTTTCTTGGACCATACAGTTTATGATACGACTTGGGGAAAACCGAGTACTTTAATAAGAACCACCCCCTTCCTCATAAACATGGACGAAGAGAGGAGCAGCGGCGGGGAGAAGGGCCCCAGGGAAAACAGTCCAGTCTCTGAAGTTTCACCCAGGTGGGGGTCCAGGTGTAGATCTCCAGGGAGGGCCCTCTCCCCTTGACCCTCAGAGAGCTCCAGGCCATCTTCCAAGCTCACCAGGGTACGATGCTCCTGAAGGCCACGGAGATGCCCGACACCGTGCTGATTTCAATCCTGTGCAGAGAACGCTGAGACAGGTTGCACACCTCCATCGTCCACCGGACCAAGTCCTTGCACCTTCCCTCCAACAGCTGTTTGCGTCCAGCCTCCGGCCCATCTCCTGCGCCACATTGCCAGCCTCCCCGGAGCTCAGCAAATGACTTCGATTTAAATTGCAGGGAGAGCGGCTTGAGCTCTCCTGTCGTTGACTCCGACTCTGCCTCTTCCGTCCACGCTTACAGTGGTTTCACCTGGGCCCGTTTACTCAGTTTGATACGATGCTTCTTGGCAAATGGCTTCGAACAGACATGCTTTACTATGAATTTCCAAAACCTCTTGGCCAATCCCCGACAGCCCTGGCCACGCCCCAAGGAAGAGGTTGGGGACACACTGTCAGGCTGCTCA
The DNA here is from genome assembly GCF_014176215.1 of Rousettus aegyptiacus. Classification (NCBI taxonomy): domain Eukaryota; kingdom Metazoa; phylum Chordata; class Mammalia; order Chiroptera; family Pteropodidae; genus Rousettus; species Rousettus aegyptiacus. The sequence goes on from NW_023416284.1 coordinate 111,417,220, forward strand.
GAAGGAAGGGCATTTTCCCCATGGATTCCTTCTGGGGCTTTGCCACTGCATTTGCTGCTGGTGACATACATAGAAGACGACTCCACTGTGCCACACTGCAGGGCCGGGCTGGGGGTGGCAGTCCTGAAGTCCGGGCTGGGGGTGGCAGTCCTGAAGTCCAGGCTGGCTGGGGGAGTGGCTGGCTCTTCGGCCTTCTGACCGGATGGCTGATTGTCTTTCATCAAAGAAGGACCATCGCTGTCGGGGGAGGACTCTGCACCAGGGAATGGCCTTACTTTGATAGTGCGGTGCTTCACCTTTGGTGAGTTGTGACTTAGGATTAAGTATGTGGCCAACACACTGTTGTACTTTGCACCCGTGACAGCCTCTTGAATTTTTTGCTGCTCAAAGCCCAAGTTCAGCATCTCCTTGACCACCTTGGGGTTTATGCTGTCCCTGGGCAGCTCCGTATAAGGCTCAAGTGCCTCCTCCTGCCCCATATTTACCCACGGGTCTTTCATCAACTGTTCGAGAGTGATTCGCTTTTGGGGGTCGAGTACCAAAATTTTTTTCACAACGTTCTTGCACAGAAAGGACACAAAGTAGGGGAGCTGGAATTCTCCTCTCATGATCTTCCTCCGTAGTCCAGTCTCGTCTACCGCCATAAATGGCCATTTACCCGTGACAACTTCATAAAGGATAACTCCCAGGCTCCATACGTCGGCTCCGGGGCCATCGTAGCATTCGCTCAGGAAGACCTCTGGGGCGAGATAAGGAAGGCTGCCACGGACAGTACACATCTTGCGGCCAACATACGTACTGCTTAGTCCAAAGTCTGCCAACTTCACATTGAGCTCCGCATCCAAGAGTACATTCTCTGCCTTCAGGTCCCTGTGTATGATGTCCTTCTGGTGGCAGTAATGGACGGCTGAAATCAGCTGACGGAACATGTGCTGGGCCTCGTGCTCATTCATACGGCCAAAACGCCGAAGATATCTAAATAAGTTCCCTCTGCTCGCGTGCTCCATGAACAGGAAGATGGTGTATTCGGTGTCAATCACCTGATATAGTTTGACAATATTGGGGTGGTTCAGTCTTTTCATGGTTTTCACTTCTTGTCGAGGTCTGTAGGCGCCCCGCCGATCAATGACTTTGACAGCCACCTCTACCCCTGTAATAATATGTCGGGCCAACTTCACCACACCATAAGTGCCCTCGCCAATGGTTTGCAAGAGCTGGTAGTGACCGATACAAGGCTCCCGGACGGGAGAGATGGCTGCAAGGTCATGTGGCATAGTGACCACTCACTACACTAACTGATACTACTACCACTGTAAACTATACTAGCAGACAATACTAACTATGCTAACTGTGCTAATACTAATCAACAACGCTAACTATACTGATTAACTGTGCTAATACTGATCAACAACGCTAACTATACTAATTAACTGTGCTAATACTAATCAACAATGCTAACTATTCTAACTGTGCTAATACTAATCAACAACGCTAACTAGACTAACGATACCAATACTAACTCTACTAAATGTACTAACAATGCTAACTACAAATACTACCTAAAAAAAATTTCAAAGAAAAAATGAGAAAACAACAAAAAAAGAAAATATGACAAAAGAACAAAAAAAGAAAAATATGAGAAAAGAACAAAGAAGAAAACTGAGGAAAAGAAAATGAAATGGGGGAAACAAAAGAAAAAAAATAAAGAAAAAAGAAAAAAATAAGGAAAAGGAGAATAAAAAATGAGAAAAAGAAAGTAAAGGCAGGAGGAAAAATAAGCAAAACAACAACCAACAAAACCAAAAGAGAAAGCAAGCTAACTAGTCCAGTCCAACAGGTCACCACAGATCAGCTTCCTGGTCTCTACGGACAAAAACCTCAGCCCAGTCAGGGCCTTTTATAGGAATTTTTGGTAATTGCATCACAGTGGTGCTTTATGAGGTCAGAGCACGACGTGGACCAATCACGGCTGGATATAAACCAGTGGTTTCCTCACTTCTTGGTCTCAAGAGCTTATATTTTTTACACTTATGTGAGATAGTAAAGATTGATATTCGCTTTTTTATAAATTAAAATCTGTAGGATGCTTCAGTGACCTTTTCATTTAGAATTTGAAGCTCCGTAATAATTTTTGTCTTTTAAGGACCTTAGAGTATCTACACTTAAAATATTCCATTCTTTGTTCTTAAAAATGATGCTACAAGTTAACTGATACCATGATACTATAGGAAAATGTTCTGTTGAATAAGATAACATCATTAACATCTGTAAAGCTGAGAGGAGGCAGCTTCATCATATTTTTGCCAATAAGATAATGAGCAGATTTCTCAACAGAAACTGTGGTGATCGGGGGGCAGTGGGTTGATGTACTCAAAGTGTTGAAGGAAAAAAAGCTATTAGCTAAGAATCCTATATCTGGCAAAACTATCTGAAAATGAGGGAGACCTTAAGACACTCCCAGATACACCAACGCTGAGGAGGTTCTTTACCACTAGACCTGCCTGGCATGTAGCACATCCTTCAGGTTGGAATAAAAGGACACTGGGCAGAGACACAATGCTTTATTAAGAAATTAAGGTCTCTGCTGACACTCAGTCCATGGACAATTATAAAAGCTAGTACTCTATGGCCACGCCACTCTGAACAAGAGCCTATCTTATCTCGGTAGTTATGCAGGGTCTGGCCTGGTACTTGAATGGGAGACCATCTTGGTGCTGTAGGTGTAAAAAATAAAAAATAAGAGATTGTTAGCTGACAAGGTCCTTGCAATCTGTGAGGTCAACCAAGGGTTGCCTTGCCTAAAAACAAACAAACAAACAAACAAAAAACATTTACAGGTTGTATAATTATGGAACATTATTGAATGCCTCTAAGCCTCAGTCTCTAAATGTAAAATACAGAAACCACAACACCTATCATGATGTTGTTCAGAGGTTAAATGAGGCCACCTATGCAAAGTGCTTGGAACCGTATTCAGTCACTCAATAATGGTGTGATCGTGGATAATTCCTGTAGGCCAGCTGGAAAACATGCATATTTCCACACAGTGGCAATATTTCTTTTTGGTAGTTTCCAATTACAGAAATGTTATGTAAATGATCACACAGTGCTCTAATCAGAGGTATTTTTTTTTACAGTGAACACTAAATAAGCTCCCAGAGCACCGAGTGCCTTAAAACAGTCTGTGTTTAGAGCCCTTGCAGATCTAGAGCGGCGGGATGCGCTAGATATGCACCGTATGTGTCTGTCCCTCAAAGGACAACTACCTTTTGCCTTCTATGTTGCTTTTTGTGGGTTAAAAAAAATACACAAACTCCTTCTCACTTCTAAAGGATCATTTATTACATAAGAAAACAATGCATTTATATGAGCATAATTTTGGTATACAAATGTATAGCATTTGGCAATTATAGAGAGATGCCTCAATACACATTATTGACCTGTAAAGTATTAAGAAGGTAATTGTTCTGGTTTCTTTAAGTTGTAAAGTTGTGAAGAGTATATATAGCCTTTGTAATTTGGGTTTTGAGTATTTACAGAAAAGTTCCTGAGGCTCCTTGGCAACCATAATACCATCATCTTCCAGAAAAACACTCTTCATTCAACTATGCAACCAGAAAGATTAATTAGCTACTTGGACTCTTTGGATCTAACTTTCATCAGGAAAAAACAAGTAGGAAATGAGCACATATGATACCTGTTTAAGTGTGCAACCTTTATTGTCTTAATATCCTCTACTGTTATGGGTCTAATGATAAAGTAAGATCACTAAGAAATGCCTGTGAAAGCATTCTGTAAGTGGTAAGTTATAAAAATATGTTTAATGATAGCAACAATAATAATTTGGTGTGTGGGATTTTTATACTTAGGTCTATAATTTTACTTGTTTATATCGCAAAGGAAGAACCTCTTCAATGTTTCCACAAACAGATATCAATAAGTCAGTACAACATAATGTTTATGTAAGTTAATATGTAATTATCTACAGTTATATGTAATCATAGATAATTACATAACATAAATACAGAATTCTAAAACATTCATTAACCATTCCTTCCAGACATAGAAATTAATTCAGTTCAGTTATTAGTTGTGACACATAAGTATTTTTTAAAAATCAATTGTAAAATACACTTATTATGCTTAAATTTTGAAATTGAGATGCTTCTCAGAATCAATATTTAAAATTTTGCTGATTACTTATCTTTTACACTGAAACGCTTTCATTAATGGTATCTTACAACCAATTTTGTTTCATAGTCAAGGAAGTAGAGGATATTGTACCACCACCGCATGTCAGAAACATTTTTGTGGATATAAATCTATATTACACAATTAGCCTCCATAATCTTTTATGCATTCCATTTATTTTCTGTTACAAAGTATTATGAATGCTTATTCTCCTTTAGTCATCAGACGCTGTAATTCAGAGGCCACAAACTTCTCTAATGTTAGTTTTTGTTTTTAAAGGCCAAATTGTGAATGATGAACATGTATTTTAGTAAAAAATATATGGAAGCAATGCTTTAACACATCCATAACATTCTTGGACCAGTCTTGTTCCCTTAAATGAAACTCAAAAGATAACAGCACTGAAATCACAAAAGGAGTTCTAAGTTAAGAATAGAGAATTACCTCAGACGTGACTCAGATTTAGATCTTATACAATTCGATGTAAAACAACATTTTTTTTCTTAATTTTGAATTTATCGTAAAGAAGCAAAACCAAATTAATATAAGATAAACTTTAAAATGGCCCTGAGTCTTATGCTATCTGGAACTAGCTGCCTTTCTAATTCCTTGAAATATTTTCACATTCCATTACCTCTACCTGTGGTTTCTATGGTACAATACATGTGAGCCTAACGTTCCAATATCCTTATTTAGGGTAAGTGTAGATTCTAACTTCAGACTGAGAAAGAGGAATGGACAGTAACACTAACAAACATGTCATGAAAACAAAAGGTGTACTAATGTTCCTCAGCCACTTGAAGACTTCCACCACCACATTATCAGCACTAGTCTCTACCCATTCTAATATAGTCAGATAGTATCATTCATTCACTCATTCATTCAGAAAATCTTTATTTAGCAATCTGTGTCAGGTGCTGTCATGGATCTCTGGAATTTAGTGTTGAACACCTTCAATGACGGCCTCACGTGGAGGCAGACAACAACCAGATACTTCTGCTAATATGTGGCACAGAGGTAGTATAGAAAAACCCAGGAGCAGAGAGGAAGACAGTCATTCTAAAACAGCTTGGCTGAGTAGGGGAGGAGACAGGGTTTTATCTTAAAGGAGCCAATGTCTGGCCTGAGTTATAGAATATGAGCAGAAATTAACCAAGAGGTTACATTTGTATGTTTTTCCTCTTTACTACAGCTCATATTTTGAAATCTTCGGTTTACTTCTGGGCCTTCTTGCCTGATTTCTATACACTCCTGCAATATCATCATCGATTCTCATGGCCTTAATGCCATCTCTATGCTAAGTATTTCCATATAGACTCTGACAGCAGATTTTTTCCTTTGAGCTTTTTGTAGGAGGTTCAAGAGATTCTGTGGCTGATCAAGGAAAAAGCTTTGATCACAAGGTGGCAGGTAGCGCAAACTTTATTGGGAGATGCTTTGACAGGTTGAGTGGTAAAGTCCCTCACAGCAGGAGTCTGTTTGAAGACGAGGCTGCAACTCAGAATTTGAAGAAGGCAAGGGAATTTCTGGGAGAGAGGGTTTTGTAGAGGGGCCTTCTGTGTGCAGGTAATGTCACTCAGCAGTATGGCAGGCATCTCTGGTTAGAGAGCTCGGAAGAAGAGTAGCAGTGGCTTGGGGTCTTTATGGCCTCGGGTTTATCTATTACTAGCAGATGTGGGATGAGATTTTGCAGTGGTATGCAAAACAGGCAGGCTCTAAATCTGCTTGTTTGGTCTACTGTAAAAATAAATGGATGTGTAAATACTTGATTTTGTTCCTGGTGGGCTTCTGAACTAATATGTCTCAGCCTGCAGTGAAGAAATAAAAGACCTAGGGGCCAACACACAGAAGCCATCTTTGGCTCATTTACATAACAGCTTCACATCAATATATTCAAATGTTTATTTAACATCTCCATTCAGGTGGCACAAAAGTACCTTGAACTTAACCTGATCAAGATGGAACTGGTACTTCTCCAGTTTTTCCTTTTCACTAAATGAATTATTATCTAATATTTGAGGCAGAAACTTAAGAGTCATATATTATTCCTCCCCTTTCAATCTAATCTATCATCAAATTTTGTCATTTCTACCTCCTAAGCACTTCTCATATTCAGTTCTCTACACCCCATCGCCAACGCTGAAGTCTAAGATAAAGTCTCTCTCACTTGGATTATTCTAATGTTCTGCTCAGTTGTCTTCTCATCTTACTCATACCTCCTTTCCATAAATTCCCCATACAGCAAACAGGGTTATTTTTGAACCATAGATCATGCTCATACTAGCTCCTTGTTTACATAGCTTTTAACAGTGTTCAGTTCCACATCGAATATATCCAAATCAGATGCTCTTCTCATGCCATTCCCCCCATTGCTTACCAGTGTCCAGTTACAGTCCCAGTGACTTATGCATGTTCTTTTCCACACCATGATCTCTGTACTGTTGACCATTCTACCTGGAATGTGCTTCTCTCCCAGCAGGTTGAATGGCTGCTTCCTTTTTACCTTTAGATGTCGCTTAAATGTTACTTTCTCAGAAAGGCCTTCTGTAATTGGCCTAATATAGCCCTCGCCATCCCTACCACCCATTCTCATTATTTTCTTTCAAGCTCTGTATTTATTTCGGGCATAACGATGATCTCAATTTGTAATTGAGATATTATGTGTCTTGCTTATTTCTTCAAATCCTCTCTAGGTTTCATGAAAACAGAGATTTTTGTCTTGTTCGCTGCCTTTGTTTTATTGCCTTTTTAAAACCTAGCTTCTAGTGTAATGCCTGACACATAATAGAAACTAAATAAATTTTTGTCAAGTAACATATTCATTTATAAGTAACAAATAAACAGGGAGAGGTGCGGTCAGGTAGAGAAGTATTTTTTTTTAAGGGCTAAAGATGTTATTGTATTATGTTATGCAATTACACAATATGGAAAATTTAATGCCTTTCTTGATGAGATAAAGACATTCAAACAACTCTGGGGAATATGAATGGCCTTCGAATGAACGAGTTTAAAATCACTGAATTAAATTACTTAAACAAGGCTGGGGTTATTAAAAGTAGATTGTAGTCCGCTGTTCTTCAAATTTTTTAGAGCAATAAAGATTAAATAAGAGTAACCATTAGGTATTTAAAAGTTATATGAAGGAACATTTTCTATCAGGAGTAGGAATTAAAGAAAAACTGTTTATGAAGAGGGCATAAAATCTTAGTATTGTCACCTTCTACCATGCCTTTTAACATTTACAATGGATCTACTACTATATTTCCTTTTCACATTTATTATTATTTATATGTGCTTCCTCCATTTTTTCCTTGCCCATTCTTAATGGGAATTTGTCCATTCTGTATTAGAAGTAAATCTGCCTTAATTCGGCAATGGTGCAAATAAGAATATGATTATTGAATATCGAGCATTTACTATGTGCCAGACGTTATTCTAAGGGCTTAATATGTTCTACTTATTTAATCCAATTAGAAGCCCTGTGAGTCAGGTACTAGTATTACCTCCACTTTACAAACAAGGAGACAGAAACAAAGCACGGTTACACGACTCGCCTACAACCTCAGTTAGAAAGCCGTGCACCAGGTGGTCCAGCTCACAGTGCCTGTTGTTAACCACATGCTCGCTGCTTACTCCTATAATTATGCCCCACTCTTTCGTTTTAGTGACCAGAAGTTTATTTAGGAGAAAGGCGTGCACATGCTGTAGATATATTCTAAAGATATCAGGATTGTGCTCAAAGAGAAGAAAGAGGAGAAGTTTGTAACAGCAAACATAGGAATGCCCAATTAGTTTTTTTGCTACACTATTTGGAAATCATTAACTTTTTGCTAAAATATTTGTAGTTTTTATTAGTGGGTAACACCAACAGTGGACAGCAGAGAGTTTCTTGTCTTCCTCTTTCCCCTCTCCAGGTGAAAACAAATTGAGAAGTTTGTGAGCCTCTTTCCAGGAGGAGAAAGATTATAAATCTGAAATTGTGGAGAGAACACTGATTTCTTTCTTTTTCTATGCTTCTATTTCTCTCCTCTTTTTACTTTTTCACTGTAATACTTTAGATGATGTGATTAAGATTGGAAAGAATTCTTCATTCTTACAGCTTCATTCATTCACATATTATTTATTCAACAAATACTTCTAAGATTCTACAATGTGTTAGCCTCTGTGTTAGGCTTGGATGTTAAGTGGTAAAACATGTTGTGGGGAAGAAACTCTGTAGACAGAAAAGGAAAATGAAAACATAATATATAATACATACATATATATACACTCACGCATATGGGTATTTTTGTATATATTACCTATACATATACATACATACGCTTTATATCTACTGTATATTTTATTTATTTATATAAATTAACTTCTCTATATGCTTATTCTACATAAACTTTATATGTATGTATATAGTTATTAATTATCTTAAGTGCTATGAAGGAAATGGACAGGTTTAGTGACAGAGAACTGATTATCGAGGGTGGGAACTACTAGCAGGCCCATACTAAGTTCCTCAGGGGAGGTAACTTGGGGTTATTTCTGGCTTTAAGGAAAGGTGGCAAAGGCATCTTTGAAGTCCCTGTGCTGCTCGGCCTAGCCCACAGACTCTCCAGCCTGGAATAAAGGAACCAACCATGGCTGTGTTCAGTGAGGGTGACTAAATGCTCAGGGGTCCATCCGGCCACAGAGTATTGTGTTCATTCGACAAGGAACTAAAACTACTAGCAAAGATATTGGTGAGATCTAGACAATATTTAGTTCACAAGCCTATGTTTTGAACATGGTGTAAGGAGATAGAAAAAGTACCTCTGACCGCAAAACTTCGAGTTTAATTGGGTAGAATAAACAGATGCATGAGAAATGACACCAGAGGCAATGGACCAAATTGTGCAAAGAGAACCATTATAAAAGGAATGAACAGAGCACAGTCAAGTTCATCCTTTTCAAGGGAAATGAGTTAGAGACATGGCATTTACTTAATTGATGGTGGAGGCAGTAGGAATGGAATATACTTGGACACAAAAAATAAGGGCTCAAATTTAGGAAGACAAGCACAGAAAGAAAATGTAACTACTCATGAAGGAGAACATAAAAAAGACAAAGAATTGAGAAGCATTTTCCTAAACTTGTTCAAGTGCTACTGCTCCTCTTGCGAGCCTATTTCCCTATTTATCAATGTTGTTCAACAAAACGTAAGGACTTCTATATGCGGGGCACCAAACACTAGGCATTTTGTGAAATAACCAGTGTCTGCCATATGGTTGTTAGTAAAATATTCCTAGTGCAAAAAAAAAAAACAAAAAACCAATACAATCCTTTTTTTTTTTTTTTTTTTTTGTCCAGCATAAGATGCCTTGGAGCATTCAGAGTGTGGTTTAAAAGCAGTTCAAAAAATACGTTTTGAATGATTCCTAAGTGCCAAGGAAGTTATAGAGCACTTACTGCAAAAATGAAACACAGTCCTTTCATTTGGGAGCTTAAAGGCTAACGTGAGACAGAGGGAGACATAGTGTATTTCATACAATGCAGTGTCAGGGCACAAATAGGGGACAAGTGGAGTCACCCAGACAGTGAGTAGGAAAGTTCAGAGAACGCTCCTGGAAATTTGGTTGTTTGATTGAGAATACATAACACAACAAAAGAAAATAGAAAGAAAAAGATCATTTCAGGAAGGGGAAGCAGTGTGGCAATGTAATAGGACGGGGTTTGTGGAAAAAGGTGGAAAATCTTTATTAAATTATTGTTTTTAGAAACTCTGGATTAAGGTATGTTTCAATGTTCAAATTCCAGAATGAGGTTAACAAATGCATGGGATATACAACCCTAGTTTGAAACTTTTGGATTAAGAGTATATTTCTAGAACTAATTTAAATTCCTTCAAACCATATTAAAATATGGAGTTTTGTGGCCCAAACTTCCTTTTTTGGAAAGAAAGCAGCAGGCATAGCACTTTAGAATAGTAACAGCTCACGGGACTGACAGAAGCCAGTCCTGTCAGCCATATATGTAGAAATAACCTGGGGACCCTGTCATCCTTTGTGATTTTTAAGGCAAGGCACTAATATTTGGTAGGACAAACACCTGTAAATCAGCTTCCTGCAGTGACTTTGAGGGGTGTAGCCTGAAAGCCGGGGGACAGGCTTGGCTAACAATCAAGTGTAATGGCTGAGTATCTTGTGACACTAATGTGAACAGAGACAAAGAAAATAGTTTTTCTCTGCCTCCATCTCAGGAACATGGCACAGAGCAGGCTTGCGGTAGAATCTTCATTTAACTAAAGAGGAAGGGCTGCAAAAGGAACAGTGACTGAAGGAGTTCGTGCTCTGGTAGGTCCTCTGAGATCTTTGGGATGAATACAGAGTAACTGAATTCAGTTGAACAGGTACCTATGTTAGACCTTGGGTCAGTCAGGGTCCAATTAAGGAAAACAGGATTCACCTGGAATATTTAAATGGTGGCCTCTACTGCAGGGGATTGATTGAAGCATGAAACAGGTGATGAAAGAGACAGATGAAGCCAATTAGAGAAAAGTGAGACAATCAGATTTAGCAACGGAAGCAAGTCACAACCAACACCAGGCTGGAAGGACACAAGGACAAGGAGGGGCTACCTGGGTTCCTTGGCAAGAACTGGAACTATCTATGGTAGGCTTCAGGGGTGGGAAGTGAAGAATGGAAGAGACAAAGCTGATACATGAGAAGGTACAGGAGGCAAACTGAATGTCAGGAGAAATGCCCCAGCTCCTCCTTCTTCCCAGCCTCAAGTCTCTGCCATTGCCCCCGCCCCCAAGCCCGCATTGGCAGAAGCCACTGCAAGCCAACTGAGACAGTTCTCTGGGGAAGAAAGCCTACGTCATGCTCAGGGAGGGGCCGGGAACAAGGAATGAATCCATGGAGAGACTGGTACAAGCCTCAACTAGGAGAGTGAAATTATAGAGCTTTTAGGGTTATCTTGCTTATAAAAAAAAGGAAACCTGGATTTCAAAGATTGGCTTCTTAGAAGGTATGAGTGTAAGAAAAATATCTTTAAAAACGTTCCCCCTCTTTCTCTGCTTTGCTTGGCCAGGTCAACGTAAAATGCATACTCCCAAAATTAGTTTTAATTTGGCTAGAAACATTCATTCAAAAAGACAAACTGATTTTTTTTTTCTCTAAAAGAAATTGCATTTTATTATCTTATTTTGTACAACTTAGCCGACATGTAAGATTTTGTTTGTTGTGCTAGCACATTCTACAAATCAGAAAATCTTTGATTTATCAAACAAAGGCTTATTTGCCTAAATTACCATGCCGGCCTGACACTGAGATGTGTGGTCTGTTTTGAGTCTTTGTACATTTAGTGGCCTGTAGTATTTTGATAAATGCCATTGCCTAAAACTCTTCAGTAGGAGGTTTGGGCACCATCTGTGATTGCTTCTGTAGGAGCAGTAACTGCCTAGAGAAAAATCTGATGCTCATTTCAAAGATGCAGTATAAACAAAATTCAAGATGATGCCTTTAACATAATTATTCCACCTTTCATTTACATAGTGCTTTATGCATTTCAAAGTGATTTGATGTGATTTCACTTAACCGTTCTTCACAGAACTTGTGGAAGTTGGGTATGGGTTTCTGAAAGATAAAAAAGCTCAACAAGGAAAAGAACACTGAAATTATATAGTCTTTTATAAGACTCTAAAGAACCAAACTCCTGTTGATATTAATAGAAAATATTTATTGAGCACCTTCTCTGTGCCAGGCACTCTTAAAAGTGTATCACGTATATAACTCATTTAATCATCATAATTCTGTGAAGTAAGTATTATTATGTTCTCATTTTAAGGATCGGGAGACTGAAGCACAGGGAGGTTAACTTACAGCTAATAAAAGATATGTGAGCCTTAGCAGTCTAACAAAATACAATCTCTCTTAAGCAATATATTCTTTAAATATTTACTCAGAAAGCAACAATCTTAATTACAAAGACATATATTTATATTGGGTTTCTTCTTCGAAAGTGTGCATGTAACTCAGTGGTGTGCTGGTAAACTGGCTCACTGGCTCTCTGCAAAAGAAAAGAAAAGGCATGATCGTTTGTGTACCCCCCCAAATGCACATATTGGAATCCTTAATGCCCAATGTGATGGTGTTAGAAGGTGGGGCCTTTGGGAGATGATTCAGTCGTGAAGGAGGTGCTCCCTCGAATGTGATTAGTGCTCTTATGAAAAGAGATCCCACAGAGCTCTCTAGCCACTTCCACCATAAGAGAATAGAAGGAGAAAAGTCTGCGACCTGGAAGAAGGCCCTCATCTGACCATGCGGCAGCTCGATCTCAAACTTTCGGCCTTCAGGATTGTGAGAAATTAATTTCTGTTGTTTCTAAGCCGTACATTCTGTGGCATTTTATTATAAGAGCTCAGACAGATTAAGACATAGCATTTGCCAATTTCTGTGGTATAAATAGTCCCACCAGTGTCCACTTTAAGCTGTTGAAGTAAAGTCACTGAATGCCTAGTGACTAGTTGAGAAGGGATGCACATAATCAGATCTCGTGAACTTGTGGCTTCAGCACACCACTGGCTGATTAAAATTGCCGTTGTGCTCAAGATGACACGTATGCCATGGAGGGGATGATCCGCTTCAGAAATATTCTTAAAACATGAATTCATTTTATTTTCAACTGTTTTATAAAACTCAGTGTGAATTAAACCGTTTTATATATGTTCATGTTTAATCACTGCTCGTTAAAAATAATGTAATCATATTTATTTTTGGTATGTTTTTCACTGATAATAATCAGGCTTATCTAGGATGAGGTAATCACATAGCAGCTGAAGAAAGGAGAAGGGAGGCTGAAAAAATTCAACTACTCATCTGATGGCCAATAGATATTATGCCTTGACATATATCTATTTTCAAACATAGTTCCCTTGGCTCTTTTGAAGCCAGTAAGGTTACTAAGATTCCAATTAGCAATTGGAAGTCTTAGGTTTTGGTCCGAATAAGAATTTCATGTGTCTCTTATGGCATGTAGTCACTTTAAGAGTTCATTCATTCGTCCTTTAGGGAGGGGTGGCTATTCGTTTAAGCCTCACTAGCGGAGCCATGCCACTGAACCAGAGGCAATGGGACAAGACAACCAGGACTTCCCCGGTGTGGCACCAAGGCTGAGCTGCGCAGGCATGCTGTGCTGTTTGCTTCTGTCCAAGCTCCCTCTTCTGGGTCCAACCTGTCCTTTCTCTACTATCAACACAAGTGGCTGTCTTTATTATCAAAGCTGTATCGCCACCGAAAACATTGTACAAATAAATGTCCACAGCTACACACTGTATCATGCCTCCCACTCTCCCTTTTATTCTCCAAAACACATACATGAATAATAAAATAAAAGCTTTCTGTCATCAGCTCACTATGCTCTTTTTCTATGTGTGTTTTGTTTCCTTTCATTCTTTCTTCTTCCTATTATTTCCCCACCTAAGAAATGTTTCCAAAGGTACTATAAAATTCCACAGGGGGAATATGAATATCTCCTAACATTTTCTTCCATATTAAAAGAAAAAAAAAGTTAAAGAAGCTTGCTCGATTGGTGCTGGAGAAAGGCAATGCAGTAAGACAAAGGTTTTTAGTGATCTTTTCAACAGTCATGCCTTTAAAAATCTCTATTAATAACCCCAACCAAAACAATGACAAAACAACCCTGTTTTACAAAAATATCAGGTCAACAGATAGAGCTTGAGAATGATTGGGAAGCCTTATTCTTTCCTGTTGAGAAGTTTGGTGACTGCTTGCTCCTCCCTCTGGAGAGACTGGTCGCAAAAGAGGGATTTGCCAGCTGTTCTGGGCATAAATAAACATGGATGGAGAACTCTCCTTGCAGCTCTTTTGCCTTTTCCACTTTTCTTCTTCCCCTCCCTTCTTTTCCTCCCTTCTAGGGAAAGAAAAAGCCTAAAAGCTTACTCTTATAAACTAACGATTGTCAAAAGTCTTTGCCAGCTCAGGGGTCCTGGGTCAAAAAACAAACCAACCCAAACCTCCATAGGTAAAATACTTTATCCTTCAGATGGAGGCCACAGAAAGCCACCCCACAAACAGGTGCAATGAATAAACAAAGTAAATCCAAATGTATCATTCATTCAACAAACATATATTATGCTTATTCTAGATACTGAAACATGTGCTAAAGATCTAAGAATCCAAATTTGAATAAAACATAGATTCTGCCCTTTAGCAGTTTGCAGTCTTAATTTACTAATCAATAATTTGCTAATCAAAATTTACTAATTATAATTCAATTTCTTCATTTCAGATATTAATATTAATCCATAATAGTGTACAAGTATGTATTACTTGAATACAAAATAGTATTCAAGTAAGACTTTAAACCTGAGTTGCATTTAGCTATATCATAGATACATTAAAAGGTAATTGAACATTTCTGGGTATTTATTGTTATGAGTCTTATGAGCTATTCTATACCAATCCATTTAGGAATCTGAAATGCAGAAAAAAACAGTACTGAAGGCAAGATTTAATTTTGAGCTAAAAAAGGAAAAGGAAAAAGTTCTGTTGCACCTACCTTCTGTCCGTCTGTGACCTTTCATTCAAATCTCATCTCTTCTATGAAGCCATCTTTTAAAATCCCAGCATAAATTGACCACTTCTCTTCAATCTGCATAATTAACATATTAATATGTTCCACATATATTTTAATCCGACGGTTGCTAATCACCTGTGGAGTTTAAAAAGTACACATTTCCAGGCTCCAACATCATAAACTTATTTAGTCAAGGCAAGTATGGTTTTGGCATCTGTATTTTTAAAATACACCTCATATAACACACTCTCAGTTAAGAACAACTGTCCAAATTACATGATACGATTCAGCATCATATAAGAGCACATAATTCTATTTGCGCATTTATATTATTGTATCCTCAAGTGAACTGTAATCATCCTTTGGGTAAAGGTACAGATTTATACTTACTTTGTTCTCTACAGTACAGAACTTACTCTGCACTAGGAAGAATTTCCACACTTCTCATCTGAAAAAATGACAAAGAATTTCCTTTCAGCAATCTTTATATAATACTATCATATTTGTTTTTCTATTCATAGTGGTGGAACAAATTTGATCATGAGCAAATATTATGTGTGCATGTTTATTTAGCATTGTTTTTCAGAAAGGTTTTAGGGGTGGGGTGTGGTAATCCCCAGGGAGTTTCACAGAAGCATGCTATCACTAGCACAGTGCAGTTAAACTTACATTGGGTCAAATCCAAATTCTCTTATTTAGCCTATGGTGAGGAGAAAAACATGAGAAAAGATAAACGTTTGTTAAGTGCATGCCCTTAATAAGCACTCAATGCATGATAACTAATATAAATATGAGGTATCAGGGAAGTCTCTTTGCCCCCAAGAATTTATCCTCAGCATTTAGATTTTATGCCTTATATCCTGGTAATCAGTTACTCTCAGAGACATCAAATCTAGTCATATAACGTCAGAGTTGGAAAGGCCTGTTGAATTGATTCAATCCTACAGTCTTCATTTTTAACCTTTGAACCAATTTAGGGCTAAGAGCTAAAACCATTTATACACTTCTATGGGGTTCAAATGTTCTGCTTTGCAGCGCTGTGTTAAGGATTAGTGAGAGAACACAGGGAAACCTCAAGTACACTGACTGCCATAACTAGTCACGTAATGAATCATTGCTATTACCGTTAATACGATAGTAGTATAAAAAGTCAGCTGACTTTTAGTTGAGTTCAGTGCTCTTTTCCTGCCTCTTAAAATCCACAGTACTTATAAAAATATTGTTGTAACAGCTAGGAAGAATAACAAATTACTATTGATAATCTTCAAATGCATTAAATAAAACCAAGTTAATCATATTGACCAGCAAATAGTATATCACCTTCTGGCATGTATTGTTGCAGAGTCAGACCTTTATCTGGATTCAGATTTGCCTACTATGAGAGTAGAACAATGTTATTTAACCTCTCTAGCTCTTTGTTTCCTCAAATGTAAAATGGAAACAATAAAATGCTTCCTTCTTTGGGTTATTGTGAAGAATTCATTATGCATGAAAGTATTTTAAAGCCTCTGATAAATTGCAAGCTTCTAATAAAGGTTATTTTATTATTATAAACATTTCATTATTATGTGTAGGTAAGGTTACCATAATTTGTCATCCATACTGGGGACACATCTGAGAGTGGATGGTAATGTTATTAGTAATTGCACTGGGACAACAGGCATAACCAGGATGCATGGTCGCCTTATGGAGAATATATTTTCTAGCTCAAAGCAAATTCCTAAGGGAGTGCGATATACTGTGCAGGACAATTTACATGGACCTCTTTGGAAAGATGTTATGTATGGGTCAGATTCAAGATGAGCAGAAAAGTATGGTGCCGCCTTCTTCCAGACTCCTCTGAGACAAAATAGAAGGAGGCGTGGCGTTTCTATAGTATTTATAACAACTGAAGTCTTTCCTAAGTTCTCTCTGAAGAAAATGTCCTAGGAAATGATTTTTATTTAATTTTTATTTAAAAAATTTCCCTTAAAAATAATTTTTAAAAATTTTAAGTATTTTCAAGAGAAACTTTCTGATGTATACAATTTCCTGTCTCATTAAACAAACATATACATTGTAATTTTTACACTCTAAACAAGATCTTTTTAAAGTGTCCATAAAGAAGAAAACAGAAACTTCTGAATCACCCATATCACTGAGTACTCATGCAGCCCTACATTTATTCCTTCTTTTGTTTTAGAACAAATTAGAATTTTAGGAGAGAACAAATAATCATGGTCCTAGTCTGTTCCATTCTGCTCCATTCCACCCCATTTGATTCTAAAAACATTTATTGGAAGCCCACTATATATCAGCCCTCTCTCTGATAAAACTGAACTTTCACTGTAATACACAAAGGTGATATTAGGAAGGACAAGTACAATAACTCTTTAGACAAAGGCTCCATAAAGATCCACTCAGGTATGGTGGATGACATTTACTCTCCTCAGGAACTTTTGTCCCCTGCTCCCCTTCTTGTCAGAATAGTGTGAATATTTATCACAATTGTCTCGACAAAGTATATTATTAATTGATTTTAGTTCTGGTTTTTACTCTGTAATACAGAAATTCACAACCTTAAATTCAGGTGCTATAAGACATGAAAATCATGTGCATTTGAGAATCAACACATTACTGCTATGCTGTTGCAACGTATAATGAAACTAAAAGTTTCTCACTTGTTTGACGTTAATGTCCCACTTAGTTTCTATCAGATACAAAGAGCTGCTTCATCCATTTAAGCATTTCTTTTGGGGCCCATAATGAAGTGTTCTGTACCTGAAATCAGGAATGGTTTCTATTCTATAAGGGGACTTACCTTCCTTGTTAAAAAGTTTGACCCTCCAGTCAGCATCCAATTTATTCCAGGTCTTGGTTTTTCTATCACAGATCTTCACCTATAGTCCCAAATGAGCAGAACGACTTTAAAACATTATGCAATTACACACATAGGCCTCGATAAGGCATTCCCATATGGGATATCAATTCAGCTTATGGCAATCTTAACAACAGTAGCAGCTGTCAAACATACTCAAAACAAAATAAATTATCCATCCAACCTCTTGTACTTAAGTGCTTTTTATATTCTGTGTTTTAGAAAAACAGTTTAACTTTAAGCAGCATTCTAGCTATAATCAGTCTCTCCTGAAGAAGTTTTTTATGAGATTGAATGAAGATAATGACAACCATTAGTCAGTCATTGCATTAGCATAAGGCATAAGGCACACTACAATATTTATAAGCAGCTAAGCCATGACAGTAAAAATATGACTTCCTATAACTTGGGCAGCCTTCTGACTACAGCTGACTGCTATTTTGTAAAGTAGAACTCGTCTAAGTCTGGTATATTTAATGACCATGTTCATCATAAGACCTAATTGTTTTCCACCACAGGGTACAAAGCTTTATGTCCCCTATCAACCAAAAACAAACAGTCATACTGCTTAATGGCTGTTCAATTAATGTTTATGTGCTACTTTTACACTCTGAATTATTTGATGAATAAACTCTAAGAAGCTATTAGAGAACTAAGTTTAATAGAACCTCTACTATTATTAAAAATTCCCAGGTTCTTAACAGTAGCTGAAACTATCCCAGCTAAGGAATAGAGAACATACATTGATACTCAAATATCTTCTACTCTTCTGTAAGAATGACAGAAAAATCAAACATTGGAAGGCAATGATCTATGTACCTTGAGCCTTGTTGTATTGAAATTGGAGATCAAAACATGTTTAGAATAGAAATGACTGTCAGATGAAGTCAAAAGGTGAGACTTGGTTTCTTATACTAGAAAGACTCAGCTTTTCTTATTTCAATTGCCTTCTCGTAACTCTGTATCTATTGATATTTCTGTTTTCCTTATGTAAGATATAGCAGAAAGCACTAGTTGATTGAATGTATTAATTCAACACCTGTCCTTAGGTAGAAGTTTTGTAAAATTACTGAAAAAATATTTTTTACTGAAAGATTGTCATTTTTGAGTTTATGAGAAAAATGGTTTTCGTTTTTTGTAATTATTTAGATATAGCGGTATTATCTTTATTCACTGTTTTCATTCTACTATATGAGCCCTGATGTCCCCAACACTGAAGCAAATTAGTTGGTACCATTAGACAAAAGAAAAAGAAAGAAAGATGAAAAAGAAGAAAAACTGAGGAAATGTAATTGAGGATCTTTTCACATTATATACATTATTTGCAAATACTGATGTATATATCTTAATGGAGCTGCCGTTGGGGTCTTCTTCCTGTTCTATGGTTTAAGATGCAACATGAGGTTCATAAACAGGGACAAATGAGGGAGCAAGTTTAGAAATGTCAAACATATTTGACAACTCCCCACTAAGAACACAGCTGAGAAATGACAAACTCATTACCTGGTCGGTTGAAGATTAAAGCTGTGTTTCTGGTTATAAGGCAATGAACTTTTCATTTTTTTTTTTTTAGTCTATTTTGTGTGAAACACTGTTTCACTGAAGTGCATATAATTGGATTGATTTGAATTTGATTAGTTTAGTACTTCATTTTTTTTATTATAAAGGTGGCTATATGGTTTTAGTCCATTAAGAAACATTTTTGCAGAGTAATTGACTTTTATTATAATTTTTAAATGTATCATTACTTGATATTAAAACCAAACTCATTGCAACTTAACTGGATATATTTTTCTAATTCTACATATTGTTAGATACTAACTAATATTCTAATTAATGTCTAGTCTATTTTTGAAGCTACTGAGCAAATAACTTGTGGCATAAAATTTCAAATATGTTGGGTGGGCATTTGGTAGATAAACTGATTAGAAATGAAATAATAAATCTTTAATTTTATGTCCAATTAAAAATCCATATAGTATGTTCCCCAGTTATTTTATAGCTGATTTTCATATGTCAAAAATTAGAGCAGAGGAAAATCTTTTAGGAAATAAAATAGTAAGAAAAACCCTTGGGTGTTATTATGTTAATATGAGACATAAATCTTTGGTGTTAAAAGCACTCAGAATTACTAGATGATAAGTGTTTTATGGAATGCATTTTTTCTATTAACGCCATTATAAAAGTACATTTCAAAATGTGAGAGGAACTGAATCAATTGTAAGCAATGCTTACATTCGCCACAAATGAATAGGGGAAAAGAGAGTTGACAGTTTGTTGGCTAATTTTGGCAAATGTCCTATTTTGGACTGATTATCAGTTTAATAGATAATACTTATTTCTAAACCTCACTGTTTTAAAGTAGGAAAAAGATAAACTTTCTAAAATGCCTAATCAATAAAAGTAGAGGCTAGGTAAGTATGTGATATGGAATATAGAAAATTTACACAAATTTCATTAAAGTATAAAGTAAGAATCTTATTCATTCACTTAAGTTCTGGCAAGATCTGAATATCTTTTCAAGGGATTAGTATACCCAATATTAAAGATATTTAAGAAATAGATATTCTATACAATATAAGATCTCATTTTTATTTTTCTCATCATAAAGCCCATTCATAGCTTATTTTGTGCTCCAATAATTTTATTTTGAAGTTTAATTTCATCGTAATATATAGTCATTGACAAATTAACAGACTGGGCCTTGTCCTGAAATTTCTGGTCTCCAATTCCATTTTGTCTATTTGTACATTGAAGGCGATTAAAAATAAATAAAACTACTCTTTTTAGGAACAGTCTGATAAGTTAACTATTTTGATTTGTCTATAATTCTATTAAGAATTAAATCTTAGTTATAAAACGAATGATTTGAGAACTAAGGTGTATGTCTTTTCTACGACTTGGTAAGTCTATAAAATTGAATGCAGCTGCAAACTATTAATCAGGATTACTTTGAGAAATAAGGTATGCAGTAATAGTGAATAAATAAAGCAATTATAAATTATTTTTACATGCTAAAAACAAATCCATCCTCAGGAGAGAAGGAAATACTCCCTAATTAGATATTTATCAAGTGCCATTTTCAAATAATTTATCTTTATAAATAAATACATGCTCTAGAAACACTCTGTATCCTATCGAAATCTTACTGTTTTACTGGCGCGGACATTGTAGATATAAAGTTCTCTCTCATTTTTACTGCATTTCTAGACCCTTCCTTCCCTTACATTGCGTGAGGAAGGCAGTAAGAATGATCTCATCACCAACTATATGTACTTGTTTTACTATTTGAACCTTAAGTGCTGTATCTTATTTATATAATGAACCGTAATATTTTAGTTAGTCATCTATGCTTAATAAGAAAGTACATTTCTTGATCTCAGTATTAACCAGAAATCTGTGAGGTTCTGAGCACATCAGAACCTGAAGTGGATTGCACAGTTCAGCTATCTGACCACAGAGCGAGAATTCAGGAACTCATGTCAAATTCAGGAATGAGGTTTGACCTGGAAACTTAGTAAACCTAAGACTCTCATACACACTGCTTTTATACCACAAAAAGAGCTAGTATGTTTTCTATACAGTGTAACACAGCAAATTATTGTAAAAGTTAAAATCTATATTGATTTGCTGTTTTCCTTCAACAGTAGCTTCATGACAAATAGATATTTCTGAGTCCTTGCAATATCCTTTAATAATCAAGGTGAACAAAGATAAATTGGACCAGATATAAAAATCTTTCCAGATGACTATACTCATGGAAAAAACCTAAGTCTCTGAATTGCTAAATAAAATTGTTCAGTAAATTAAATCAAGATCAATTGCTGTTCTGTTTAATTTAGTCTCAAAACTTCTGAGACCTTTTCCTCAAAATGGTGCTTGGCTTAAAATTAAAAATTACAGTGCCTTTTTTTTGGCCTTTGCAAACTGATCCAAAATTAGATTTTGAAATTTACCGGGCATCAAAAATGTCAATTACCTAATAGTCATAAAGTTTTATTTGTTTTTGTTTTTGTTTTTAAAATGGAAGGACTAATGTACAGAAAAGTGATGGCCAAAGCTATGCTAACTTTTATCTAGTGGTAAAATGATTACCCAGGTTTTGAAGTTCTGATAATCATAGATGCTAAAGAAATGGAGTCTCAATTTTGATGTATTACAAATCAAAATTAGAATGTTTCCATTAATTTCTTAGTGTTTTATACTTTTAGTTAATTAATTTCATTCTCTTGCAGCTAAATCAGAAAAATTATTACTTAATTTAGATATTACAAATTCAGTGTACATTTTTGTAATGATTAAGCTCTTGATTTTGAGTAATTGCTCATACCAGTATTCTGGGTTTAAGTATTCAATATTATGACATGTCTTTAGGAGGTATCTAAATGTTAATTATCAAGGTTAGGAGTAAACATTTATATGAAGGTAAAAGTAAATCTCAAAACTTTCAGTTAATAGTGTTTTTTATTAAAATATATTTAATAATTATTGCATATGAACAGTGTTCTGTCTCATAAAACCTTGATCTCTTTTCTACCACTGGATGCTATCATTTATAAAAACAAGATGGTTAGTTATTTTGGAGATGTTCTTTCCCTGAATATTTCTTGAACATGTTTAAACAAAGATGCTGCACTTGATGACATTTTTCCTTATGTGATAGCTAGCAAAGTATTTAGGTCAGCAGACTATTTGGCATCCACTGAGTATTTTTTTAGCTGTAAAGTGTAGTGAGGCCGCTTTCTTTTGAACTTATTTTGCTTAGTTATGGGTTTGTATTTCTAGTCTCATTTGCAGGTTAAAGGATTTCCCTGAGTAATGCAATAAACTGGTAGAAGTAGTAATGGAAAATTATGTGGATTCAGTAAATCATTTGGCTATTACTTAAAACACATGAACACCTTGAAATTAAAACCTGAGAAAATTAATTAACAAACTTCTGAGCAACAAATCAACTCATCACCAACTCATCACTTATTAGTAATTAACCTTTACATCTTATGTTAGACAATCTTCTGTCTTCTAATAATCCAAATACAACAAATAAGCAATTCTAATTGAGAATTTTTATAGAGTTAATGCTTCCAAAGGATCTGTTTTTTAACTCATAGTGTATAGTATGCCAAATTACAGGATTCTTCAAATATAGATTGGAGTACAGTATCTCTCAAACAATAATTTGTAATTTTCTAAAAGCATGAATTTGAATTAATGTATCCTGTGAGAAGTTGGGGCAAATATTTGTCCTTAACCCAACACTGGACACAGAAATTTTCTGAAGTGGTAAAGAATATCTTCTGGTAGAAGTGAAGGGAAATGCAATGGCCTAAGAAAGTGATTGTTCTGAGACAGACAACAGAAGTTCTAGATATATTCAGTAGCAGAATGTTCTGTATTTGCTGTAAAGGGAAAGCATATTTTAAATTTCTAAAGTTACTGCCTTAGGTGATAAGTTGCAAATGATGGTGATTTATGAGATTTTTAGATCTCAGGAATTACATTCTTTTTTCATATTACTACCTATTTCATCTTAGCACTTCTAATGATTCTTTCCCACCCTCCTAGCTACGTTTCTTTTCTTTCTAAATCATTTTTTTCTTTTTCCTATGTTCACCTTCATTCTGGTATCCTATTATTAAATTTAATAAAGTATAAAACACATTTCAATGTGTGGATCATCGATAAAACAAGCGATAGTAAAGGAAAGCTACATTTTATCTTTATAATCACACTAATTAGGCCAAATCAATACAATAGAGCATGCCATTAGTAAACAAGTAAGTAACCATGACTATTTTTCTAGAAATAAATTTTTATAGTTTATTTTAATTTCATATCTTTCTCAATGAAGTTGTATGTTATTTTATTATTTAGGATGTCTCAACCACAATGCTACAATTAGATACACATAGCTTCCATTTAATCGATAGTAAGACTGACAAATAAATACACTCAGGCACAACATATACAAAGTTTAGGGTTATGTAAGATTGTTTTTTGAATAATCCAGTGAAAAGAGATATTCTGAATATTTTGGCTTATGCACATTGAGGTGTTTAGCAATTTATCGTCAGACTTTAAAGTTAATACTCGTCTTGGAAATATTCATAGTAGAGAATTTCTTTTAATTCCTTTTGACTAGCTTGAAAAATGAATTACACATTTGCATTTTTTTCCCTCTCAAATTAGTATACTACAAAACTTGTCATTAAAATCGGAGGGGAGAGTAGAGTGTAGTGGTTAAGGATAAGGTCTCTGATTGTGACTGCCTGGATTTAGAGGCCACCCCACTGCCCAGTGATGAGACTTTCGGTAGGTTGCTTCTCTCTCAGGCTCAGTTCTCCCATTTAGAAAATGAGGATACCTTAGATCTTATATCCCAGGGTTGCTGAGAAAGTATATTCAGTCATTTCTAAAAATACTTAATCTAGTGCTTGACTTGTATTATGCATTGCATTACTGTGAATGCCTCTTTCATCACATTATTGAAACAACTATATTGAATTATTGCTAATCTTACTTTCATTTTTAGTCTTGACTATTTCAATGTAAACAACGTATGTGTAGCATTATTATATGCTTATTATGTATAAACATATCTTATAATACCTGTTATGAAGATATCCAATATATGATTGCTAAAGAAAATATAATAATGAGCATTTTTATAACTGTGTTCTAAAGTCTACATTAGCTGAATATTTTAGTAAAGGATAATTTTAAAATGTCTATGCTGCTAATCAACTTAGATAATATGAGTATTTTTATGGATTAAACTAGTTTTTTTTTTTTTAAACACATTTGATACATACCATTAAGATATCTTAAAGTAAAAATTTTCAGTCAAGGAAAAATAATTTTGGGGAGAATAGTAACTAAATTTGTGGAGGATATACACACACTTATATATGATTTTACCTTACTTTTCAAAACCTCACAATTCTATGAGTAGGTGCTATTATTATCTCCATTTTACCTGTAATAAAAATGAAGCTTGAAAAGTTAAAGTAACTTCACTTATACTTTAGAGTGTGCAGTGTGAGTTAAAATTTCATAGTGTATTAAAACAACTTTACTCTTCCACACACAAATCAACCTTATAGAAATGGTTATTCACAAAAGAAGAAAATTCACCTCATTTCTGAAAATTAAAATTGCACATATGTATATAGCAGGATCTCATTTCAAATAAATAAATAAATAACAGGCAGCTATGGAATAGAGGAAGAAAAGAAAAAGGAGAGAAAGAAAATCAGAAGGAATATAAACCAATCTGTTAAGAATTATCTTTGAGGAGTAAGATTATAGACATTCTATTTTTAGATTACATATTTACATTATATAGTCTAATTATTTAAACCCTGAGTATGAATTACTTTTGTAATAAAAAAACAGCATATATTTTAAAAAACCCAAAATAAAAACAAATCACCAAAAAAAACCAATACTAATTCACAGACAATTCTGTCATATTATAAGGTAACTGTTATTTGTACCTGAATGATATACTGACTGGAAATAAAAAAAAAAATTTTAAGAAGTTGAACCAATTTGTACTTTGTTTGAAGTTATCAAATATAAAGAGATTCCAGAGAAGTTTCTCTGATGAAATGTGGTATTATTTATTTTAAAAATCACTGCCTTATAAAAAAGAGTAAACAGCATACTTAATATTCTAAATTATTATCTATTGATTAGTAAATCAATTTATATTCTTAAATGCACAACAGGAAAGTTGAAAGAAACATTTTCAAAATTCAACACTAATTCCATTATCAAGATGGTCTTTATGCAACTTGTAAATATAATCTTCCCTGTTTAAAGACATTTAAAACTGTTTTCATTCCAGTCACAGACATTATACACTGATCTTAGTGAATTCTATATGTAAGTTTATTTATTTTTAATTTTTGGGTTTTGTATTTTGAAACAGAACTTAAATTGCAGGTATTTTCTGACCTATTGAATCCCCTTATACTTTATAACTAAGAAATGTGACCAGTAGGCTATAAGTAAATGTTAACAGTTGTTATCTCTGTTTTAATTAAATGTGATTTTTTTCTTTTCATACTTTTTGTTTACAATAGACATATATTGATTTCATTATTAACCCAGTAAACATCTCTTAATGTAAGGGCTCCACTGAATAGATTGGACAGTGTTCCTTCTCTGCAGTCATCAATTGCCTTTCTTTTTGTCTTCTCACATTCCTGTGAGCAGTTGAAAAGATGACAGCAGACATCGGGAAGGGAAGGACCATCGATGTATCAGAGAAGTTGAAAAATGTCCTGATGTCAAAAAAGGCAGGCATGAGGTTAGAATAAAGGAAAAAGGGAACACCTGTGTTAGGGCAAATAAAGAATGAGACAGAGAAGGGAACATTTTCCTACTGATAGAAGTCATCTTTAGAGGCATAAAGGTGGTAGGAAACCTTTGTCTAGTGGTGACATTTGCTTCCAGAGAGGTTCTAAGAAGAAGGTCCGAACTTCTCCAAATATCTTTTGGAAATAATAGATCGTTCACTATATTCCACTGTGCAGTATAAACCATGGCGGAACAAAAGCTTGAACAAAAATCATGTTTAGTAACTTGTTACCAATTCTGTAATTTTTTATGCTAAAGGCAGATAATAAGTTGGCTGTTGTTCAGGCATCTAGTAGTATATGAATCAGACAACTTCCTCTCCTGGTTTCTCCATTCCCCTCACAAAGAAGTGTAAGAAACCAAGATATAAGACAGCATATCAAGTAGAGTGACCTTTTCCTCTCAATGTAAATAATCTTTTAAGTATGAATTAATAAATTCTATGTAAAGAGACTAGAAAATTAAACTTTATGATGGTATGAAGACTGGTGCCTGCCAGTCAACAAGAATAGCTAACTCAAATACTTTAATAGGACATAAGGATGTCCGGACAAATGCTACACAATATATTGGCAACAGGAAATGCTTTGTTTATAAATATTTAACATTGAACGATATCTTCACTTTGTGTTCTCAAAACATGACTGCATGGCTTATGTGAGTCTCATACTTTAAAGCAGAGTTCTGATTTATAGATCAAACAATAAAAGCCTGAAATTGCTCTCATGGTTATTTAATCATGTGTTTTTTAATGTCAAAATAGAATTTAGATTATAAATGAATTCATTTGTTCTACAAAACTGTAGTCTTGCTTTATGAGAAATGTAGAATTCTTCTATATTTTTCTATGACAAAATCAGAACTTCTGAAAGAATGACGTTTGAGGAAAGATCAAAGTAAAGATGCATTTCAAGTTAAACTTTTTTATCATAATTTTTTTAAAGTCACTATCGTATTACTATAGAATAGAAATTATGATAAGGTTATTTGAGATTTTAGATTCCCTTTTCAATCAAATTCATTAAAAGTAAGGAATCACCATAGCATTCTGGAAAATGTGTGGGTTATCAAACTGTTTTAAATATTGGTTTTGCTATGTATTAACTGTGAAATTAGTTAAACCTCTGAATTTCTCTTTCCTCTTCCTCTTCCTCTTCCTCTTTCAACTTTGCTTTAAAATGGGGTTAAGTGTACTTCCTTTGAAAGCTTGTTCTAAGGATTACAGACGTTTCGTCTTAGTTTTACGTGAAAATTCCAGAACCTTGTCAGGGAAGTACACTCAGAAAAGAAACAGCACCACTATTATTGTTGTTGTTATTATTAATACTCTGCCCTCATACAAAATATAAATCATGGTATCGATTTTGTAAATTACCATACAATTAGATATTTTCAATCATTTATTACATAATCTTTTGCAGTAAGTATTAAACCTTCCCATGGAACCTGCGAGAGTGTCGAACAGGTGGAGTTTTCAGTAACACGCAGCCCCTTGATACTGAAACTGCTACTTGATATTTAGCCAACTCAGATTACGGATCACTATTCTCTGTTCCCTTTAACACACACACACAAACACACACAGACGCTCACACATACACCTCCTACAGGCTTCTATATTACATTAATCAAGAGACATAGAAAGAGAGAGATAGAGAATGCTATAGAATTAAAGGGTTACATTTTTAAGGGGCATTAGTGGTTTTCAAAGTACCAATCTATTTTTAAGTAAAGAATGAAAGGAACAAGAGTAATAGTTTAATAACACATTAAAAAAAAAAACAATTTCCATTAAAAGAATTAATGAGAACTTTTAATAAGTCATTCTGTTCCAAATAGTTTTAAAAACTGTCAATACTTCAATTGTTACTAAGCTAAGTGGCCTAAGTTCCATTAATATACTGAAAGCAATAATTACCTAAATATTGCAAATAAGACCTAAAAGCACTATTTGGTCTCTTAATTGGCATCAAATTGATTCTGATTTAATCAGAGTTGAATGTAGTAAAACATTTTGCTGGACAAAAATAAGCAGACAAAAAGACTTTATTACTTATTAATGTTTTGTTACTTTTAATATACTTTGTTTAGTGCCCAACACCTTTGATGTTTTGCTGAGTTCCTTATGGTCAGAGGATCATTAGTGTGCCAAGAGTTACAGCATTTTCTGATAGAATGTATGGAGCATGCACACAGATAACTTCAATTATACTTAGATGGAACTCACTGTAATTTAAAAAGCTTAATTTGCCATTCAAGTTTGTTTGACTTGAACAAGGCAAATGTCAGACATGAGAATGTTTGTACTGGCAATGACTCTAGAACTGGCAGGGTATCTATTCTGCTCTCTGTGGGAACCAGCACATGGAAATTAGTAAGAACACACACGATGTCATGAAGGGATCCAAATGGAACCCAGCAACATTATCTGATACTGACAAGAGAAGAAGGCACCCTCTGACTGGGCAGATGTTCCTTAGTTTGGGTCACTCTTGAAACAGTTTTTATTCTATCGGTTTTTGCTGAGAGGCCACTAACAGAGAAATTCTCATTCCTTTTTGCCCGAAAAACCTACTGTATTCACTTCTGATTATTTTAAGTTAGACAAGTTATGTCATAAACAACAGCAATGTATGTGTAATTATATTTTTTTATACATCAGCTTGATTTCAATCTCAAGTCCCCATACTGCTGGGCGGAGAAAAATAAACTCAGCCAGGTCAGAGAACAGCTGATCTCACTTTTCCAAGTTTTATCCACTGATACATCTGCATCCTGGTCAGTGTTAGTTCATGCAGATGCTACTGAATCCTCCCCTGCCTTCCTGCAGAGGCGACTGTATGTCTGGCTCTCTCTGCCACACTCGCTTCACTCTTGCCAGCACGGAGAAACATTCTACAGAAACATTCTTCTACAGAATTGCACATGGAACACTGACGTGGGGAACGCTGTGAAGTATGCTGACTCCCCAGGTTCCACTTTAGACAAAGGTCCCTTTTATAGTCCAAAACTATCTTAAGCTTTTATCGGATAATTGATGTAGTGTACAGAAACTCATGCTTAAGGCTACACTAATATCTTACACTACTATCTTAGCTGTCGCCTCCTCTTTAGCTTTCTTCTCAGCCTAGACAATATTTGTTTTGTAGATGTGTGGAGATAGGTAGATGGAAGGCGGTTAGTTATGAATCTATCTATTTATGGATGAGAGTCTTTTAAAGCTATTGTTAACACATAAACTTTGTCTCCTACTTAAAGCCTACTAAAAACGCATGTTTTTGAAACTCAAATTTCCTTTCTTACAAATTATTGTTTTTGAGCTTTAAAAATTCTTACTTTTAAACTCAATAGCCAAGAATGTTCTCTTCTCTTATTTCTTCTGTGAGAGCTCTGCCCAGAATTAATGAATTCAAAGATCTACTCTGAATGGTGAGAGAGCCACAGGGTTAAAAAACAATAACAGCAACAATAAAAAAATTACAAAAACATTGATTGATATATCAAAATAGTAGCATAGTGACTGGTTTTCTTTCCTTACTTTACAAGATCAAGCCTATTGTTTGAAAAGGATCAAGGGAAAATAACACATAAAATATCTGGATTAGAGATTCTTTCTCTCCTTGGCTTTTAAAAACTAACATTTTTTTCAGAGTCAGATATGGGAAGTTACTGATAAACATAATGTCAGAATTGCAGTCTCTGTAAATTGATCATTGATTCTACAGCTCAACAAAGGGACATGATTACTCAAAGCATGTACAGTATTAAATAGTTATTTTAACAATTTGATTTTTAGAAAAGTTATCTCAGATGAAGAAGCATTAGTAATTATAAAATTGACTAAATGTAAGGTTTTCCCTGGTTACTTGGGATAATTTCCTTCAGGGAATAGCTCTAATTCTTTACTTTGAAACTACAGTAGTTTTCTTTTATTTTTTCCAAAAAAATCTGAAAATTTAACACAGTATTCAGGGACAACAGTGACCTGACTGGACCTCACCTCTCTGGGTATTTCGTACGCTTTGTGCCTTCATGAATCTGGCCTTCAGGGTTCATTGAACTGGTTGGTTTCCTTTCTAATACGTTCTGAACTTTTCGGACTCCACAAATTGTCATAGCCTATTGCCTTCACCAGGTGGCGCTCCCTTCCTCATCAATGAATTGGTTACCCCTTTCATTCCCTGATTCCCTCAATTTCTACCCTACCTCCACTCATGAGGAATCTCCAGGCTCTCTCTTTTATGGCACTTGTTTGAGGCGAAACTGTATTGCAGATATTTTGATATTTGTGTAGTAAAAAGGGGATCAGACAGAAGACGGGTTTTACTCTATTTCAAATATCATGGCAAGGCCATTTCAATTCTCTGAATGTCAGGGTAGTCTGTGGATTTTGTAACTGCCTTTGCATTTTTTTCAGTTTGAAGTTTATTGGCTAAAGTTTTCAAGTTCTTGTGTACAGAAATCAAGTCCCAATTTCCAATAGTGCTTTATACTCAGTAAACATTAGCAGAATCAAATAGAATGGCAGGTGAGACACAAGAAGTTTACAGATAAATCCAGTGAGATGAATGTGAAAAAATAGCGGTGATTTTAGTTATTTTATTTGACTAAATAAATGTTAATGTTATTAACTATTATCTCATTTACAAGGGGTAAGTGGAGAATTGGTTATGAGGTCTCTTTCTCATCCCTCCATCTCAGCAAACAATTGTGATTTCCTTCTTTTATATCTTCAGGCCAAAAGTTTTACTATTCTTTCTTCATACAATTAAAGAGAGGTAATATATAGTAGTTCATAGCAAAGAAAAGTGCTGAATATTAACTACGAATTCATAATTCCTTTGACAAGCTTCTAAATAACCTCAGAAAGCCTTTCTAGGTAAATACCAAGTTGGATCACTTTATTTCAAAGAAAATAAAAATAACTCAGTTCCTTGACAAGAATCTAAACCTTTTCAGTATTTCAACAAGCGGCATTCGGTGTCGTAGTTCACTGCCATAGCTTCATGTGGGTAAAGACGATCTATTTCAGAGAAAATAAAAAACTAAGCTTACCTCTATCCTTCATAGCCCATCACTTCTGCTATTCAATTATGTGCTCTTTGCTTGTGGGTCCCTGAAACAGTGAGAAAGAATAAAAAAAAAAAAATTAAATATAACGCAATAGCATTTTGTGAAAGGCAAATATTTACAATTTTAATTGATGACAGACACACACTTCATAAAACTATTAGCATGCAACTCCAGCTGCAAAAACTGAACAGCAATATGCCTAAGCTGGTTAGCAGCAAAAAAGTAAACCAATCACATCGACAAAAGCCACCATAAACAAAAAAACTGTATTTAAAAGATTAATAGTTTTGGCATTCATCCCTATCATCAAGTCTTTCACTTTCTTTTTTTCCATCAAAATTTAGCTTACGTTTGATGTTAGCAAGAGTTGCATTACTATTATTGTTAATTTTAGTTCTGTTTATTACCTTGAGGGTTATATATTGTAAAATAATTTTGGTGCCTCTAGTTAATGTTAATTAGTTGTTTTAATAACCTATAACCCTATTTGTTATATTTTTGTAGGTTTACTTTTTTAACTATCAGGAACTTAATAACTGAGAATATTTAACATTACTGTTGCATAGGCAAAATTACATAGTTACTATTAGTGTTACCTGTTTAACGTTTAGTCATCCTTTGAGTCCTGCGACATATTTCCTTAATAATCATCAGCCATCAAGTCTGATAGTCTCAAAAGAAATATCAGCCCTTTAAACTGCCTTCAAGGGCGGTGATATTTAGCACTGAAAATTACAAATAAAGTTTTTGAGGTTGAATAGCAACAACTGGCCAGTGACACTGATGATTTGTTTGTCAAAACAAATTGTTATAAACTACGCAAATGAAGTCCACACACTCCTTTGAGTGAAAACAATAAAGTGAATCTACGCAATGCTTACATGTTGGATGGGATATTTAATGTGCGGGGGAAACTCAAAGGTTGAAGAACTAGGCATTTAGACAGTGGTAAGTGGTAATCTTACCTCTTTATACTCCATTACTCTTTCTCACGAGAGACATGCTAATGCAAACAAGTCAATCAGAATTTGTGTTTAGCAAGATAAAGCTTAGAGGATAGTTTAAAATCCATTTATTATTCTAAATCCATTTTTTTCCATTAACATATTATACATTAGTGTTTACTAACCATGATTCATGTAACAGTTTAGTTTGTTAACTTTTAAATTATTTAACAACCATAAGTTATTAATACATTTTTTTAAGTATTACACAAATATCTTAAAACAAACTTGGGTTCATTTTTGTAATTTTTAAATAGAAAACATTTTAGGCATCTCTTGAAGAAGAAATAAAGCAGGCATTTAAAGCTAGAAAACAAGTAATTCCAAATTTAGTTTTTACAAAAGTTTTCAGCTTTATTGACAAATTATGGCAAACATATTTGACAAATTGTGGTTTCCTATTTAGAGAAG
The DNA here is from genome assembly GCF_014176215.1 of Rousettus aegyptiacus. Classification (NCBI taxonomy): domain Eukaryota; kingdom Metazoa; phylum Chordata; class Mammalia; order Chiroptera; family Pteropodidae; genus Rousettus; species Rousettus aegyptiacus. The sequence continues at coordinate 111,449,689 of NW_023416284.1, forward strand.
CTTACACATGGAACTTTATGTGTGTGTTTTTTTTTTTTTTAACAAATACAGGTTAAAACACTGAACAAATTCAGTTAGCTACATACATACAGTAGCTGCTTGTTTTCAACCCCATTAAAACAGCATTTAAAATTAAATTTACAAACTTAATATCGAACATCTTCATCTAACTAACATATTAAAAGACAGGTTAAAACATCTTATCTACAACTTTATTATCAGCTAGTTCAAAAACCATATTACAGTCTTTTAGCAACCCTAAACAAAGTTTTTGCTAGTTGAGACTCAAAATCTGTTAACAAATTCATGCTTTCTTTAAAAAAAAAAAAAAAGAAAAAGAAAAAGAAAAAAGAAAAAAAAAGTTACACACAACAATGAAAACAACCAAGAGAATATCATTCTTCTGAATGGTTTATAGACAATGCTTGCCAATGTCTCTTTTAGTCCGTTTTGTAAAATAATACTAGTGTCAATGTCACACCAACAGTATAGGGGAAATACAAGAAATATATGGGAGTAATCATGAGCAGTTATCCTTAGAATAGGAAAAAAAAAAAAAAAAGGACTATTACTTGTCTTGTTGTTGTTTATGTGGAGACCACAGGCTATGAATTGTCTTTGAGGTGAGGTCACCGGTGAGGAGGACCTTCAATATCTACCATAGGGGTGCTCCCTGTATACCCCTCTGGCTGACCTTGGTGGTGGTGCCTTCAGGCTGGAGCGGGTCGTGGCCCATTCTTCTGGTGCTGTGAACGAGAGAATGACAATAACATTCACCTGGCTTCACAGTTATCAGAAATAATCATTTAAGACACATTAGTCAAACAAAGAAAAGAAAATAAAAGATCTCACACTGACAGCACAAGCCTTATTACATGTTCTACATGGTGAGATCATCCAAAAAAAAGTACATATTTTGAAATGCAGCCACTTGGAGTTAAGCTTGCAGGGCATTGTTCAAGAAGACAAAGTCATTAGACTCCATATTTTTTATGTGTTAAATTTCTATGCCACAAAAATAGAAAGAGGAGTATTAATATAAACCATTCCATATTGTATCCTTTATACACACTCCTAAAAGAACTTATATAGAAAACCAGTAGTCCTTAGGCCTTGATTAACTTTAGAATCACCTGGGAATCTTAACATGAAAACAAAACTAAACAAAACAAAATAAAAAAACAAATAATGCCTATTCTCTGTCTCCCAAACTAATTGAGAAGAAAACTCTACATGGTGGAGCCTAGGGTTTAGTATTTTTCAAATGCTTCCCTAAATGATTCTTAAGTGGCCCTGTGTTGATATCCATTGTGCAAAACAAAGTGAGAGGTAAGCAGGATACAAAGCAGAGTAAATTTTATGTAGCAAAATCAGTAAATAGAAAAAAAAATCTCATATTAATTTTTTCAAATAAACAACTTAGAAATACACTGGTACACTAGGAAAACTCTTTATTTACCTGTTAATCAAACTTCCAGCAACCTCAGTGTTTTGGAACCCAGCCCAAACCCAAGAAACAAGCAACCAAGCTTTTGAGTATTATGGAAGATAACACCTGTAAAGTCGATGCCCCCAGAAAAGAAATGCAGCCCTCCTTCAAAGGGCCGGAGCCTAATATTGGGTTTATGATGACTTATTTGAGGCCAGAACTAGGTTATCTGGATTTTTCAATTAGAAATCAGTTCAGGAGAGAGCAGATTTCACACATGAGGCTATGGTGGGAGGAAATACGTACATAAGAAAAGGGATTACTTGAAAAGAGATGCACTGATATTGATAACAGGTATAAAAGGTGGTGGTAATGGCAATATCAACAGGAAAATCATAGCAAACTGAGACTAACTGATGTAGATATATGCTCCCAGATAGTTCAAGTACCCCTAGGAATATCTATAGCCATTTGCCCAAACTGAAGTATAAACTGCACTAACTATAAGATGAAGGATAATAATCAATAATACAGAAAAATGATCAAAATTTATCACGTAGAAACAAATAGCATTGAAATGTGTAAACATTAGGTTTCTGAGGAAATCATCAGGACATCATTATGACAAATGATATCTGATGACAAATGAAAAATTATATATCTCCTTCACAATTTAAGGTAAATAGTTTGTTTCACTATATGATAGGACATAAAATAGAAGTGAGAACTTAAAGAAATAGGAGAAATGTTTCCTTTACTCAGAATATAGAGTAGGGGTTGGCTAACTATGGTCTGTGAGCCAAATTTAGTCAGCTACCTGTTTTGATAAAGTTTTACTGGAACACAGGGATGCTTATTTACTAATCTTGTCTATGTCTGCTTTCACTCTACAAAGGCAGAGTTGAGTAACTGTGATGGAAACCATATTGCCTGCAAAGCCTAAAATTTTTACATTCCGGGTTTTTATAGAAAAGGTTTACAGACTCTTGCTTTAGATCCTATTTTCTTTTTGGTGAGAGACTGAAGATGTTGGTCTTTCTGATGTGATCTCTTAAGGAGGAATTTATCTTTGAGCTTCCAAAATTTCTCAGCATAGACATTTTGGAGAATTTTATGTATATATGTTCTTGTTTGGATTTAAGTAAATTTTCTTTGATGTACTAGAAAAGAAATGAATTTTTGCTTACAAGTTTGAGGTGACTTCTTAGCTTTATGTAATATAAATTTTATACTTTGTCTAAGAAGAATCATGAATATGTTAATGGTTTTTGTCCTCTAATGGTAAAATACCCCAGTTTATTATTGTTTTTAACAATGGGAATGTACCGCTTTTTGCTCGATTTGTTCTAGTGTTAGGGATCCCTGGATGGCTGTCTATAAGGTGGCTGAGATAATATAAATTTCAAGTGTTCTCAGGAAATGGAGGTTCTGGATCCTTTATCAGATGCTGAACATTCCTGGTTAGTTCTGAAAATAGCAGAACAACCATGAATAGAGTGATAGCAATACCTGCCACATCTACCCCCAGATCTGTGATAACCTTTAAACTGGCATAATCTTGGGGATTTGCCACAGAACACATAAGTGTTTAATAAGAACACATTAACTTGGCTTTACCTGACTTCATCTAAAGCTCTAGACAGCCAATTGATGGACTAAAAACTTAGATTTCTTAACCGTTGGCCAACTTTGAAATGGGAAGTGTCACTGTTCACTGCTACATCCTTAGTGCCTGGAAAAAATGCAGTGTCTTGTAGGGGTTTAATGCAATGAAAGAGTGCAAGAATGATTAACTCTAGGGACTATGAGACAGAAAGAGCTTCTGAAGACAACCTTGAAAACAGTGACAATTGAGCTGAAGAAATTCAACATTAATTTTAAAAAAAACTCTAACTAGAAATTTTATATATTTGTTATTGAGTTGAAGTCAGACTTCTTACTGAAGAAAGTTTATTAGGTAAGTACCAAAAATATTCACTCCTAGATTCAGTGAAACAAATAGGCGAATCCCATTACAAAAAAAGTGTAATAACATTATATTTCATTGCACAAAAGTGTGCTCTTTTATAATTTTGTTTGTATGCAAATAAGTAGTAGGCTTTTTCCTTGAAAAGGGTAGGAAAACTGGAAGTACTATTAGTCTTCCATAATTATAACCAGAAAGGCTAATGGGAAGGAATCTATTTTCTTTTTGCAAGGTATTTTCTATTTGTCCCATCTGCTTTTACTTTCTTTTTTCTTTCTTTCTTTCTTCCTTTTCTTAATGTTAAGGAATCTTTAAAAATTCTAAAACTTTACCATTAGCAGAGGAAATCCAGGATTTATTTCACTAAGTTCAGGTCTTGTGTCCATTTTTCACATATTCTCAATAACAACAGTGAATACAGGTCAGGAAAATATTATTCCTATTTGTGCCAAGTTTCCTTGGTCTATTTTTCCTAATATCATAATGTTTATTTTTCCTAATATCATAATGTTTATTAATGTTTATAATACAAGCCAGCTTCTTTTAGTGAAATTATTGTCTTTGATCAGGACTGAAGAGCATTGACCCAATGAATGTTTTCCCTTTGTCATTGAGCCTCAAATGTCAACCAGTCCCCGCATTGCTCACCAGAAGCTATTGAATTTCTTTACTGTAAGTATCGGGATAGATTCTTAGAAATCTAAAGGAATTCTATCTTGTGTCCACATGGAACCCTGCACATGGGAAAACCCCAAACATAGTAAGAGACAAACTATTGTAAGGTCTTCATGGTGGGAATTCTCTAAAATTTAAAGTTATAAAGACCCAGGAATGGGCATAGCATTTATGTTTTCCTGGGGTTCTTCTGTTCAGCAAGCACCCTGAGGTGGTTTTAAAACATTTTAGGGCTTCATGCAAATTTTGGAGCCCTGGATAATTGTTTCTATTCCCATGAGGTGGTCTAGGGGGTCATTTAAAAAAATCATTGCAGACAATGAAATTTAGATATAATCTTTCTTTGTCCTTCTGGAAAATGGTAAAGGAAGTAAGATACTCTTAAAATCAGGATAACTGTCATATGCAAAGCATTAGCTAGACAAAGCATGTGAATTGAGCAACTAAATTATTACTTAGAGAGAGAAGTTAGAAAATAACTGTCTGCCGAGTTGAAATTACTAGAATGGTTTACAGAATTGTGGATCTGGAAATAACAAATGAGGTGATGAAAAACAGCTCAAGTGATTTGATCAAATTCCCCAAATTTCCAGACTTCCCAACTCAGATTTTAATGCACCATAGGTATAAAATAAGAAGGGGGTAGATAAAGCCTTCATTAAATAAACTTTTCGCTCTGTTTTTCTTTACTAAAGATCTCTCATGTACTAGTCATTGTACTTAGTCGTGCATCTGAGGACGGTTTAAGAAGCCTTAAGGAGATCACAGGACAAAACTAATAAGAAGTTTCATAGATTACGATGCAATTATAATTGAAATTTGAGAAAGTTCAGGGGATAGCCGAGAGAAGGCAGCTACTAACTTCCATTATTTAAATGAACTTGGATTGAACTCGAGCATTTATAGTCAAAGAAGTAATTTTCCGAACAAATATGTAGCATAATTAAGAATGCAGATGTTGTTTAACCTACTCAAAGGGACTCACTTTCTTTAAAGGTTTTCCTGTATTAATTAATTTGTATCATCTGGCCTTGTTTCTTAAACTGGATTCTAAAATCTGTGAGAGAAAAGACCTTCTTCTAAATTGGAAGGCACGTAGTAAGAACACCATAAATATTTGTAAGCTACATATAAATGATATTATTAACAAAATGAATTTTGAAATTAATTATGCAAAATTAAAAAAAGATTCTTACTCAGAGCACGTTGTTAGCAATTAGGTTATAGTGTTGTGCATATTTGAAATATACCCATATTCCTTTTAAAAATACTCCACCTCTGGCTTTTTGACTCAGACTGATTGTTTACCCAGCCGAGTCAAGTTTTACAGAACACCTGTAGAGTGCATCTCCATTAAAAGGTAATAAGAATCATTGAGGAACATTTTACTTTGATAAAGGGGTGTAAATTACCCAGGTAACTCTTTCCTGTCCATTAAATGTTACTATACTTAAAAAGCTTTTGCATCTCAAATACTCTGCTCTCAGCAGAATGGGGACTATTAAGTGGTGTGCATTCCTCAAGGTGCTCTCTGCCAGGACCAGGTACCTTGGGGAGCATTCAGAGTGGGAAAGAAAAATCTGGATGATTTTTAAAGTTGCAAAACTGTGTTCTATGATTGTTCCACAGATACTATAAACACTGAGGTTGGTGGGGGGAAAAAATGAAACATAGGAGCAAAGTGCAACTTTGAAAAAAGGTAGCATTATTTAAGTACTTGCAAAGGAAACCTTTAATGTTTATCTTTCTGTAAGTAGGTTTAAAATGCCACCTTCAGAGTAATGAGTAAATTAACTTTAGAAACCAGTTCAGAAAGGATATAAGATAGCAGAGAGATTACTGAGGGCATGGCTCTTAAATCCACACTTTGCTAGACCTACATAGCTAGTTGATATGTTTCTGAGCTCTGAAAAAAAAAAAAAAAAAACCTCAAAAATAATTTATTTTAAACACACTATAACGAAAAAGTACAGCTCATGCTATTTATTTCTGGTACACTATAGACTGATATGCAAAACCCACAACTAAAGTAGGAAACCTAAATTAATCTCTATTGCTACTGGCTAGTGTCTGGTTTTCCTAGTGTCTATTGCTAGTGTCTGGTTTGCCAATCACAAAAGAGCATTACAACAAAATTCGCACTGGCTCTAAGCCACTCGGTTTGCCAATCTCAGTTAAGTTTCTAATCTTTCAGAAAATATCATTCTTTCTAAAATCATCTTTCAAATATACACTTACATGTTATTTTATGGCTATTTATTACCTCCCAAAATATGTTAAATATTTTATCATTGTAATTCACTATAATCATAATGTCCATTTTCTTTATTTAATTTAAAAATATCTATCCTATTTTTTAAAAGGAGATATTACCATCATACTTTCTGAGAGTGAAGCACAATGCTAGGCGTTTTATGTATATTATTAGCAAATACAATTTTTCTTCAAGAGAGGTGCTAACATTGCCTTCCTTTAAAAGATGAGGAAGCTATAGCTCTCAGAAGTTTAGATGTTGGGAAGACCTAGAATTTTTATCTATTACTCTCTCACCTTCTATCGGAAAGAAATTCCTCATTGTCACTTCCTTTTCTTTTCTTTCCCAGAAATAGGGCTTAATTTTTACTCCCTTTGGATTACATAACAATTGATGATTCCAATGATAATTAACTAAATAATTAAGATCATAGCTTTAATTTTGTGAACAAGAATGTGGGCTGCTTGAACTGAATTTCTTAAGGTGAAATCCAGGTGTTCATCCAAAGTGCTAGGCAGGGTTTATCTCCTCATATCTTAGTATTTAAAAAAATTAATGGAATTTTGGAACCAAATGGCTCAACCATTTCATCCACACAATTTGTATTGCCACTATTTGTTATCGTTGAGTTTATGGTTTTAAGATGCAGTTAGTAAAAGAGAAAAATACCGAAGAAGAAATATAGATGACTAGCATCTGTTTTCACAGACAAACAGAGTGAATTATGTTCCAAGAAGAGTTAACTTTCAGTTCATTATTAGTTATGCACTAAGTAAATTCAGTCAGTTCATGGGAAGCATTTAAAAATTCTATCATTGTTTCAAAATTTTTATTAGATATTTTCTGTTAGAAAAAAGTAACACTTGGGATAATCCACTCAGAGATTAACAAAGAGCTGGCCTATTCACAACTCTAGAATCTTAAAATGCACATGGCAGACACTCGGTAATCACTTATTGAATAAATTAATTATGTTTAAATATTTTACATCTTCATTTTATACTCATAAAAGGAACCATAAGCTTCCTTCAGATGGATCCTCCCTCTTTGAATGGGAGTCCCAAAAGTCTTGCAGTGAGGGCTGCCTCTGAATTTTGTTTTTTCCTCTTCTTGTTGAAAGACCCTTTCAGCAAGTCTCTTAATCTGTATACTGATAACACATTTAAATTGTCACAAACCATTCTGGGGTTCTGACATGCATATCCAACTGCCTGTGGGACATCTCCTCAGGTGTCTCAAAGTAAACATTTTCCCAAACTAAACTCATCTTTTTTCCATAGTACATACTAATTTTCCCAAGTTTCCTATTTGAGAGAAAGATGCTACTACCTAGTTACCCACCAAAAACTCTTTGCATCTTCATGACCTCCTCTTTTCTTTGCCTAATGGATCTAAGCAATAACAAAGCTTTATCTTTTTTCTTTAATAGATATTTAACTCATGCATTTCTTTCCATCTCTGTTACCCTTATTTCACTGCAAGTCATTATCATCTTTGCCCAGAATTCTCAGCTACTTAGTTCCTTTTTTATCTTTCCATTATTTTTATGCATTCATTCTATGTTTATATCCTCCCTACTGTGGGTGTGTACAATTCCTTACTCTTATCCATTTTCTAGCCAAGAGACTTTTCTAAGTACAATTGATTAAGCCTGTACAATTGCCCCTGTAGCACATTCAAAATCAAATCCAAATTCCTTAGCAAGGAATTCCATACAAGGCCCAACTTGATCTGATCCCTGACTTCATTTTAGGCAAGTGGAGTTGACGACTTTACTGATCACTTAAAGTACAAGTATTGCACTGTATTCATTGAAAAATTTCTTGGATAAATACCCAGAAGTGAGATTACTTTATCTCTTGGTCTCTTGTTATAACCTTTGTTTTAAAGTCTTTTTTTGTGTGGTGTAAGTATTGCTACCCCAGTTTTTTGTTTGTTTGTTTGTTTGTTTTCATTTTCATGGAATATCTTTTACCATCCCTTTACTGTCAGTCTCTGTGTGCCTTTCGATCAGAAGTGAGTCTTGTTTAGGCAGCATATGATAGGAACATTTAATCCATTTACATTTAAAGTAATTTGATAAACCAAAATATATATGGGCAAATAATTTTTGACAATGGAGCCAAAAACACAATGGAGAAAAGAAAGCCTCTTCAATAAATGGTGCTGAGAAAATTGGAAAGCCACAAGCATAAGAAACTAAACTGCTGTCATCATATACCGAAATTAACTCACGATGTATCAAAGATCTAAATATATGACCTCAAACAATAAATTGGAAAAGAAAACACCAAAAAAACAGATACTAACTTATGGACCTTGGTCTTAGACAGTATTTTATGAATTTGACTCAAAGGTAAGAGAAGTAAAAGCAAAAATAAATGAATGGGCCTATATCAAACTAAAAAGCTTCTGCACAGCAAAAGAAACCACCAACAAAACAAAGAGGCAACCATCTGAATGGGAGAAGATATTTGCAAACAATACCACTGATAAGGGGCTAATATCCAAAATATATGAAGAACTTATACAACTCAATGACAATAAAATAAACAATCCAATTAAAAATGGGCAGAGGTGGGAGGTAGATGGGGTAAAGAGGGTCAAATATGTGGTGACAAAGAAATCTAATTATGGTAGGTAAACACACAGTTTACTGTTAAAGCTGAAACTTACTGGATTTTGTTAACCAATGTCACCATAAAAATAAATTAAATAAATAAATAAATAAATAAATAAATAAACAAATAAATAAATAACATGGGGAGGGGAAGGGGACAGAGGACATCAACAGACACTTCTCCCAAGAAGACATACAAACAGCCAACAGACATATAAAAATGCTAAAATTCGCTAGCGTTAAGGAAATATAATTCAAAACCACAATGAGGTAACACCTCACACCTGTTAGGATAGCTATCATCAATAAGACAAATGATAACAAGTGTTGGAGAGATTTTGGAAAAAAATGAGTCCTCATACACTGTTAGTGGACCTCTAAATTGGTGCAGCCACTATGAAAAACAGTGTAGAGGTACTTCAAAGAATTAAGAATAGAATTACCATATGGCTCAGCAAGCGCTCTTCTGAGTACCCCCAAATTCGAAAACATTTATGTGTAAAGAAACATGTACTCCAATTTTCACTACAGCATTATTCTCAGTGGTCAAGACATAGAGACAACCAAAGTGTTCTTCAATAGATGATTGGATAAAGACAATGTGGTGCATATATACAATGGAACATTACTCAGCCACTAAAAAGATGAAATACTTCCATTTGTGACAACATGGATAAATCTTGAGGTAATCATGCTAAGTGAAATAAATCAGACAGAAAAACTTGAAAACCATATAATTTCACTCACATGTGGGGAAAAAAAAAACAGAAAGCAACAAATGAACAGGAAAACAAAACCACATTGACACAGACAACAGTTTAATGGTTAACAGAGGGAAGGAAGTGACAACAGAGATAGGTACCTGTAAAGAGGGCAGAAAATTTGGTAATGGAAGATTTGACTTTGGGTGGTGAATATACAATGCAATAAATAGATTATGTTTTATTGAATTGTATACTTGAGACCTATATAGTTTTATTTACCAATGTCACCCCGATACATTTAATAAAAATAATTATTGATAGATGTGTAGTTATTGCCATTTTATTATTTGTATTTTTGATTTTTTTTTCTTCTTCCTAAAGAAGTCTCTATAACATTTCTTGTAATACTCATTTGAGGCTGATGAACACCCTTAGCTTTTTCTTGTCTGGGAAGCTCTTTATCTGTCCTTTGATTTGGGGTATTTATCTGAAGAATCTGAAACACTACTTCAAATGGACATGTGAATCCATATATCATTGCGGCATTATTTACAATAGCCAAGATATAGAGACAACCTGGGTGTCCATTAATGGATGAATAAATAAAGAGGAGGTGGTATATATACACAATGGAATATTGCTCAGCCATGAAAAAGAATGAAATTTTGTCATCTGTAATATGTATAGGCCTAGAGGGTATTGTGTTGAGTAATTTAGACAAAGACAAATGCCATGTGATTTCACTTACATACGGAGTCTAAAGAATAAAACAAACAAAACAGAAACAAATTCATAGATAGAACATTTTGAAGGTTGTCAGATAAGAGGTAGTCTGGGTGCATGGATGAAAAAAGGGGAAGGGATTAAGAAGTACAAACTGGTAGTTACAAAATAGTTGTGGAGGTATAATGTATAAGGAATATAGTCAATATTATTGTAATAACTATGTATGGTGTCAGATGCATACTATATTTATCAGGTCATCACTTTGTAAGACATATAAATGTCTAATCGCTATGTTGTGCACCTGAAATATATATTATTGTGTGACAACTGTAATTAAAAAAATATTTAAAAAAAGAAAATCAGTTTCTAAAGAAGATAGTATTAATTCGAAGGGAGTTAGTCTCAGATAAAGCAGGATTAGAGAGGGAAAAATAAAAATAAAATGGTTACCATTTGCAGAAAATATTATTGAGTCTTGAAACACAAGAAGTGTTGTAGTATTAAGATTTTGAAATCTATTTCTCAAAAGCAAAGCCATCTTATCTTTGCAAGGAAATAGACTCAGAGGCAGTTAAAGAAAGTAACTAGAAGAACAAATCAGTTTAAGGTTTCAAATGCAAACGATCCAAACTTTAGAAACCTGTTAAATTTTGGCAAATGAATGATTTCACTTAATGTATTAAGAAAAATTTTCATTTTCCGTAACCATTAGTAAATACTTATGGATTAGCTTTTTTGATCACTTATTTTGATTCATCTTAAGAATGATGATGATCATTTCTGGTAGGGATCTTACAAACAAGAATGGCTTGGGTCTTTTGTGACTTTTGAAGAAGAGCCTCTCTTACTTCCTGGAGAAATGGCCCTAAATACCAACATTCTCCTCAAAAGCAGCAAAATCCGTTCTAGTCTTTGAGGAAGTTTTTAGGTGAAGTCCTTAACTGGCTTTTGAAAGTGGATGTTTCCAGTAGGCCACATGGACCATGAAACAAATAAATAAGTCTGAACTTTATGTGAGCAAATATAAATGTTTAAAATATGTTACATACTGAAAATATGAATGGGTAAATTCAGAAAGACAGTTGATAAATATATGAATAATCTATAATGATGACAAGTATAAAAACTTTCAAGTGTAAATTGGTGCTTGATATTTCTCTATTAACTTTAATTCAGCTCAAGGTAATGTGGCCATGACTGGGTTTTTTCAACCTAGGAATTAAATCCTCTTCCAGTTTCTTTTTTCAGTTTCAGTATTGAAATCTTAGGGCCATTTTCTTTATTTTTTCTCCATTTTTCTACTTACCCTTGTTTAATACCACTCAATTTACTTCACGGATGTACCTAATTTCCAGATCATAGTGTAGTCTCACAATTTTATCTTCTGTGTTAAGCTTAGGTTGTTCGAATTGCTGCTATTTCTGATTGTGAAGTCCTAGAGGGTTAAAAAATGCCCAAAGAGCTTGAGGCTACACCGAGAATAGTATTCCAAATAGTTTAGCTTGCAATGGGTGATTTTTATAAGCTTTTATGTTCCCAGGTGAGGCTTCCATAATTTGCAATGTTAAACAGAATCGCCTTAAGCCAAATATGTTGTGACCAGTATAAAACCCTTTCCCTTGGTGATGGTGGTATTTTTAAATTGTTTATTCTGTACAGGTCAGTGGTTTAAAAAGAAAAATTAAGTAAATATGTATCTAAGTAAAAGGGAGATAAAGATGACAGCTAGAGAAAGTATTTTCAAAATAGAAGGTTCAGAAAAAAAATGGTGAATAATTCAACATAATGTAGAAGCTTATCTGACTTGAGTTTAAATATACTTTTAAAAAACACTTTTATTATTGCCAAAAAAAATCCTGAATTAACCAAAGCCTGTAGAATTCAGCCATTGCCTTTCTTTTGGAATGTACATAGGGACTTTATGAGAAATGCTAGAAGGACGAATAAGACTAGTGATACAAAATAATATTTTATAATTCTCTTCTCAAAGAATTTCAATAATGTCTTTAATTCAGTGAGGAAGGCAGGCTTGGCGACACAGTTTCAGAAGAGATTGAATTTGTAGTAATTTGATTGTCTTATTCTCTCCAAATCCCTCCTATCTATATTGAGAATAGAAATGAGCCCAGTATATTCTTACAGCAACGCTAAGTGATGGGAGTTCGAGGAAAAAAAAAAAAAAAAAAACAGGCTTTAAACTAAACAAAATGTCAATCTGGCTGCTTGACCAGCTCTAACTATCTGGGATTTTGCCTCAAAGTGCCTCTGCTTGCTTTCCCAGGTTGGTACTCTGCCCTCACCACTTCTGTCACAAAAATATTGGCTAGCCTTTGTCCTTGGTTACTGTAACGTAAATTCTAAACCATGAAATTTATTAGAGTAACTGGAGTGTCTTTGTTTTGCACGGTGGATCCCTCTGACCACACCTGATCATTTACTCTAAGAGATGATCCAGGATAGGGGAGGGGAGCTGGTCATGCCAGAAAGACCAACCAAGAGATTAGAGGGTTTGGCTTTGACCATGTGACCTGGGGAGAGGAAGAGGCCGGAAACTGAAATGATTCAATCATGCCTACATAATGAAATCATGATAAAAATTCTGAACATGGAGGTTTAAATGAGTTTCCCTGGTTGGCAAAACTTTGTGTGTCACTACATATCAGTGTGCCCAGAGGATAATGCAGCCCTGAAGATGCTGGAAGCTTCACATTTGGGACTCTCCCAGACCTTGCCTGTTGTGTTTCTCCTTTCGTCTGGTTCTGCTTTCTATTCTTTTGCTAAAATGAAACTGTAATTTTAAGGAGAGTGCTTTCCTTGCTTCTTTGAGTTGTTCTAGCAAATGATCAAATCTGAGGGTTAATAGGAACCCTCGAATTTGTAGCCCCCTGATCAGAAGTAAGGGTGGCCTAGGGTCTACTGAACTTGTGACTGGTTGTGAAGTGGGGGCAGTTTTATGCAGAACCGTGCTCTTAACTTATGAAATTTGGTCTAAATCTGGACACCTCCCTCACCCAGTCTTGACTCTTTCCACTCTTCTCAGCAGCCTGAATCTTAGCTCTTTGTCCGTGACTGGCCAGCACCTGACAGAACTTACAAATGCCAAAAGCCTCCCGGCATATCTGTCTATTGCCTGCCACTGCCCTCTCCTGAGTATGAGGGGCCTTCTCCTGAGATCTTTCTGCACAACTGCCAAGCTCCAAAGAGACTGACCTAAGTAGTCTAGGTATTTTGTTTATGTTTTCCTGGTACATCTTAGCAACTGAGCAAAAAGCTTGACAGGGTACCAGTATGGTTAAATCATTTGTTCAACACAAAAATACATTGATTATAAGTCATCAATAATTATAATTACATTTTCAACTGGCATAGATTTTCCAGCAATCCACATATATCAGTTCCTATTGAGTTATTCAATAAATTATGACATATTTGCTAAATGAAGTGTAGCACATTTATATCAAACAACGTATCTTAGTCTTTTTTTTTTTTTTAAATACATGACCTCTTTTTGATGAACACAAAAATATCCCCAAACTCTGGAAATTATGTAAAGCCCTTCTAAGATAGCATATCTCCTGGATATATATTCTCTTAGCTGGTATATTTCCATGTAGACAGGAAAACGTTTTCCTAGTTTTGTATATCATATTCTGTATTTTTTTAAAAAAGTTTCTTTTTTCTACATTCTAAGTATAAATCTATATCATACTGGATACTTTTTGTACATTATCCATTCACCCCAAGATTCTGACAATAAATGGTTCAATGTTTCCCTCCCCCTCAGTTAAAATGACTGCACCATTAACTCCGGAGAAAAGAAAGTGATAAAAAAAAAACTTTCCTAAGTCAGATAAAGATAAATACCATATGATTTCACTTATGTGTGGAATCTAAGGGACAAAAAGAACAAACTAATCAAAAATAGACTCACAAATATAGTGGACAATTTGGTGACAGAAAGAGGGGCGAGGGGGTTGGGGGACTGGGAGAACTGGGAGAATGGGGTGAAGGGTTAAAGAAGTACAAATTAGTAGTTAGTTGATAGTTGGTCACGCTGATGGGTGAGCATGGAAGAGGGAATACGGTTAGCATTAATATGATGGCTATGTGGAGGGCCCGGGGAGGGAGGGAGCAATGGGGTGGGGGGGTCATTTTATGAACTATATAGATATCTAACCAATGTACTGTATACTTGAAGCTAATTTAAATAAATAAATTTTAAAAAACTTTCCCATGGCTCATTTAATTATGTCAACAAGAGAGTTGTTAGATGCATGTGGACTGAAATTTTTGTAGACCCTATCTGTCGAGTAAATTTTAGACAAAGACAGATCTGAGATTTAACTGTTCAACATACAATAGTTCAAAAAGGGACTAAATTCTACTTCCATTACTTAAGCATATATATTTTAAAGTGAATTTGAAATGCCAGGTTCTATAACATAATGTTTACTTACAAAATACCTCATGTTCTAAAAGTGGTTTGCATATAACTTGCATGTCATCTCCAAGAATGCAAACTCTTGGCACAGTCTTGACCATTCATATTAAGATCATAGGCTACTTTTCACCATGCTCTCATGCATATATCTATCTAAGATTTATTTTCAACCTTTGCTTGCAGTAGGACCACCCAGCAATCTTTAAAACTGATGCTCAGTTCTCATCCTCAAATACTATGATATAGCTGTTCTGGAATAGTAACTAGACATTGATATCTTTTTTTCAAAACTCACCAGGTGATTCTAAAATATATAATTATGTAAAGAATCTCTGATCTAAAATAATAAAAAGCATGTTTCACTTTGGCCTAAAACTGTTAAATTGAAGAGTGCATAATTCAAACAAAATTAAAACTGTAAATACAGCTAATAAAGTTAGAAATACAAACAATAAGGTAGTGGTGTACTGTATACATTATCAAGACTAGTTGTATTAGATGTTCATCTTATTGTAATCTCTGAAATGTAAGAAATAGAAAAATTTTAAGCCAATGTTACATTAAATTCTAAAATACTTTAGAAGCACAATAGCATTAGCCTTTCAGTTAAAAATCTATATAAAAATTAAATTGAATAAATCACTATTATTCTCAGTGGCTTATCAGATAACAACCTTGATATTTATAAACCTAGGACAAATAAGTTGTGTATATTAGTTTTAAAACGACTACTAAATTTTTGCCTACATTAAGAAAACTCAGCTTTATGTATAAAATCGATTTCCGCAAATGTAAATTTCTATTTACTGACAGTCTTTGTTCTTGAATCACATGGCTGGCATGGTGGCCAGTTAGCTTTGTTTTCCTTTTCTGTTTTACAGATTAATCAATGCAGAGCTTATTTTCACACTGGGATAATAATTATCTCAGCTTCTCAACACAAAATGAATATGTTCATGTTCTGCGATTGACTTGAAGTGAGGCACTCAAATGCCCTAGAATATGGCACAAAATTCTTTTTGCTTTCATTCATTTCATGACAATGTATTAATATTATCCTCCTTCGTTCCACACAGCTGTCATCTAAAATGCCACTAAGAATGGATGCATAATTAGCTCTCCAGTTCATACATTAAATACATTTTAATAAATAGCTCTTTCCTCCGAGAAGAAAATACTGCTGTCCATTCTTGGATGTCAGTCTCGGAAAGAATTTAGAGAGTATTTCTTATGTGAAGCATGGCTTAGCCAAGCTGATCTATGTACTATGTTTAAAATGCACCCTAATGACTTATGAGCTATTCACACTTATCTAAAACAATTACAATGACTGATAAGTTAGGAAGTATTTTAAAGATGCAGAATCTGATTTGCAATACTTATAAGTCAAATATTTATATTCTAAAAATAAACTCAAGTTATCAGAAATTTAATATTTAAATATTAAATAATTAACATCAATGAAATATTTACTATATATTAATACATTAAATATTATATGATAAATAATAATTATATTATATTTAGTCCTATTTATGTAAAGATTTAATATTTAAAATTGTATATTTACATTGCTGTAAGAAAAATAGCTTAATATTTAATATTAAATTGTTTGCAAAGACCTTAAATAATTTAATTGCTATGAAGTCCAGAGGATATATGATTTTGTTAGAAGTCAGTATATTTATTACTTCAATATGAATTATGGGCCCAAGAGAGACAAATTCAATTTCAATCCGGGGATACATACAACACAATGTATGAAGAAGTGTCATACTGAACGACTGGATTTTTACTTCTAGTGGTGAATTTAAAACCATTTCTTAAGGAATCCTGAATGAGAGATGAGTTTTCTGAATGTAGGACCCAGGCTCGCAGACGACATGCCTTCTTTCCCTCCCAAAACCACGGTTTGCCCCATAGTTCCTTCTGCCAACCTGAGCAGGAGGGAAGGTAGTCAGTCTGCAGTGGCTTACCCTAAGCCTACTTACACACCAACTCTGGGGCGTTGCCAAGAAACTGAGAGTAGGGCTATTTATTTTATAAAAATACTGACATTCCACTGAGATTCGGCATCTGTACCCATCACACAACCAAAAAGTAACAAAGAGGAATTACTAATTCAGAATGGAAGTGAACAAATAAGTGGAGATGCAAGATTTTCATTTTGGAATGTTATTGACTTAAAAATTGCACGAGGTTCATTAAAGATAAGCTATAAATGGATACTAATATACCAGTTAATGTGAGGTATGGATAATTAAAAACATAAAATTGATGTGAGTGGGTCCTCAAATCGCTTTTCCACATGCATATTTAAATTTTATCTTCTGCCCATTTGGATATCATAGGATGAGCAACTTATCAGCTAGACAACTATAAATATATTACATTGCACTTAATACCAAAAGCTGAGTGCATATAATATATATCAATTTAATTAGACTTTAAGGTTATAATGCTGAGCTCTTACTTTTTCTCATCATTTGACTTGGTCCTTTTTAGATTGTCTATGTGGGATTCGAGCATATGAAAATTAATCAAATTTAAATCTCATGACCATATGGTTGACATGCAATATTTCTCTTTATTACCTGGTTATATAAAAGGAAGAGGTATCCCTTTTCAACTGAACATATTAATAGTTATTTCTGACAGCACATGTGAAACTATGTTAAACTCTGCATTCTGTCAAGGTATAATCCTAATGATACAAAGTGAAAAAAAAAAAAAACTTCTTTATTTTTTGATAGAAAAATCTTAAAGGAATTTTTATAAAGCAGTGTAAGTTGTGTTCTCTTTTTAAATAAAATGCATAATCATGATTGCTTAAAAACTAGTAAAACATGTAACAAAAGTAAAGACTGAATGAATACAGTAGTATAATTTAGAGCGATTTGAATTTCCTTCTGTTCGTGACCAACATTTTCCATAGTGTATGTGTATTATTTTTAGAGTAAGAAAAGAAATGATTTATTTTTCTCTGTTAATCAGACCTCTGTACCAGCTTAGATTTCTAAACACCTGTGGTGAAAATGATTCTTAAAAAATATAATTAACGCACATCTGCTTCATTTAAAACATGGGTGCTTTTGTTCAGAGTTCCCTGACCCCTAATCTGTTGTCCAGTGTTTACCACAGATGGGCCACTGTGAGCCCAGAGGATCATCAGACAGTGGGATGAGCCTGGGCTGCTGAAATCCTGGTGTGTGAGCAGCTTTCTTCCTCAGCTCCACTTCTCCACACATATCATTTTCTATGAAATCTGTACCATGGGAAAAGGTTGTAATGAATTGGTGAGATTTCTTTTCCTCAGTCCCTGCACTATCATCTCTGGACCCTGATGAAATAAGTAAATAAATTCTGTCCTGAATAATTATCCTTCTGACATGAAAAGCAAGCAGCACTTCCCAAATTAGAACGCATGAAGAGTTGACATAACAACTTTTTCAAACAAAGAATAAAAACACCTTGAATGTGAAGTGCATTCTTGAACTAATGCTTGCTCAGTAACATCAGAAAATGGCAACAGATCCTGTGGCCAAAGAAAAGATCACAGCTTATAAAGAACAGTTTTTTTCCAGGCATACGTGTATATAGTCTTTCGACATTACGAATGTGCTCGGTTTGGCTAATATTTTAGTTAATAAAATCACAAAATAAAAATTAAGTAGAAATTGCTGCCTAACTAATATCTTCCTTACTCTGTCTAGGTAGTTAAATCCCTTTCTGAATTTTCCCCATTCCTTTATTAAAAATAATTTATCATCTACTTTCTGTGTGCAGAGAATTGCTTATTGGTAAACATTATTTGATCCAGAATGAAATCTAGTGCTTACAGGCAAGTGTATAACTTCTAAAGTAAAATGGATGTTTGTCTCTAGACTTTATTGCAGTAGAAAACCAAACAACCACAAAGGAACACTGTGAGATCCATTGGTTAGAGAGATGAGTCCATCTCTACTGACTATGGCTCCTGCATCTCCAGTAATACAATAGTTTGTATTACATTTTCCCTATTGCCTTACATGGAATTAACATTTTAAAATTTAAGGATTAAGAAATAGAAATCTTGTCTCTCATTACCAACTACCCAGTCATACATATATCACCAAACTCATCCCTACCATTGATTTCAGTGCATATAATGCTATAAAGTAGAGCTCATATATGTGAATTTCCTGAAACCGATGTGCCAAGTGTAGAAAATAATGACCATATTTTGTAAAAAAAAATTATTTTTAATAAAGTGGTTTATAAATATGTCTTCTCATTTGAACATCAGCTTCAAGAGATTGTTCAGGTCACTACAGCATCTCCAGGGCTGAGAATAGTGGCTTGTATGTATTAGCCATTAAATAAATATTTGTTTGATGAGTACTGTTCTCTGACCTTGTATAGAACTATTGCATCACATGGGTTATAACGTGGCACAATTTTTTATATGTAGCCATGTTTCTCAACAGCAGACAGGAGGAATCAGGGAAGCACAAGGTCTATCTTGCACACTATCATATTCCTAAAGCCTGGCAATATTATGAGCACTAAACTGAAGTTGGATGAATTAAAGAGAGGGCCATATTATGTCTTACTCATTTATTATACTAGTCATACAAGGCCTCTGATTTGATTCCCATTCGATTAAGAATCTGCCTGGAACAATGGAAATATACTTGTTGCTGTGTTGAACTCAGAGAATGCTTCAGTGTTAGGTGTGGCTGCTCTGAAGTGCTAGGCAATCTCTCAGCTCAGCCAGGCTGGCCCATTGATGTAGTTTTGAAGAAGGCCTGGGTTTTGGATGCTATTGTTCTTATTAAACACCAAATGATGACTTTGACCCTTTCTTTTCAAAGAAGGAAAAATATACAGAGAACAAAATTAAAACTATACTTTCTGTGGCACCTCACCAGTTGAGCCAGACCTATGCAAACTTATCCATCATCTATTACTGCTGCGAAATAATTTCCTAAGATATGTTTAAGTTGTGTTGAAGAATATCCATATCTTTCACAGCAGCAAAAGATTAGGTCAATTTGATTGATGCTGGAGAAGCTGGAGTCTGAAAAATATTGAGCCTAGTGCTCATTTTGTATTAACTCTTTATTTTGTTTTCCCTGTGAAATATTACAGACTTTCTTCCCCTTAGATTAGTAGGACAGCAGCTGGTAGGATTTAGAGAAATATTGCTAAGATGAACATCCTTCCTTTAAAGAAAAAGCCTCAAGGTTAAAGTACCAGATCCTGTTCTGTCTCCCAGGGTCCACTGAACTTTGTCTGCCCCAACTCCCAACAACAACAAAATGAGACAAACAAATACAATTCTTGCTCTCCCATTTGCTACTTGTTTAGCTGAGACAGGTTAGTCAATGCTCTAAGCCTTAGTTCCTCATTTGCAAAACGCAGATGACAATATGAGTGTGTAACCTGCTCGATTCTAATGGGGATTAAATTATATAGCTATACATATAATGCGTAATTAGGATTATCTTCATAATCTCTAATCCTCATTATAAATTGTTTGGCAGAGAGCTGTAATAGGTACACTATGCATGGCAGCAGCAATGAATAGCATTCTAACCACTGATGAGAATATAAAAAAAGAAGTTGAGCTGCACAGCTCTACTCTCATGTTGACTTAATCTCTGTTGTGCAGTTTCCTCATTATGAAGATAAAAATATTCAATATTACAATTTATAATAAAGAAATGCAAGAGGAAAATATATGAGTAATCGACATGAATGGCAACCATTGTGGTATTACTTTATTTTTCTACTCCTACTTCTGAGCTTGGCCTAGTTACATTCCTCTGAGAGAAATGAGTCGATTTGGTGACTGTGGTTGCCAGGAGGGTGTATTCTTCCTTTCCTGCCAACGTCTGGGATGTCCCTTCCCCATCCTGATGAAGCGCTACCGCTTCACCATGTGCAGCCCCACACAGGGAACATGCATCTTCTCCTTTACTGCTCCCCATAAAGAAGAACAGAGTGGCCTCGGCATTATTTTTCTAAAACTACAGAACTGGACACATTTAAATGAGTTTTTTTAAAGTGGTCAACTTTGACGCTGCAGAGGTACTTTATAGAACCAGAAACTACCTTTCAAAAGTAATGTACTATATTGGTATATCATAGAAACTTGATACAATCTTACTGAATTGAACTATTATTAATTTTAATGGCGTGTATTTTAATTAGGCAGTGTATTTCTGAAATTAATTAATTTTATAGGTTAGTATACTTATTCTCTATTAATTCTTATGAGTTAAGCATTATTTGGCAATTTTAAGATCTATGCGCACTATAGAAAATAGCTTGAAAGCTACAATATCTGCTCTTAAAAGTTTTTAAATATTTTAACTGCATATTACTTTGATGATTTTTGTGACAGCAAGAAAGACATATGATTATTGTCAAATCAATGAGTCAGACAATGGACACAGTGAAACATATAAGACACTATTCAGAATGTTCACTGTTGCTGTTGAAAATGATCTATGATTGTGATTAATTGCTTTTGAAATTTTGATCAAAATTGATCTGTCCAATTTTCTGGCACTGGCTCTGTACGTCAAATCTTACCCTGGAATTACATAAATCAATTTAGTCTGGACTTCTGTAAAAACTGGGGGGAGAAAGATAGAAGTAATTTCTGAGTTGTCAGTGACTGATGGATGTTCTCATTTCACAGTTTTAGTAAAGAAAAGGTCTTACCGTAGCTGTCATAGGCATCCTCACTTACTCCATGACCGTAGTCATAGTATTCAGGCACACTGCAACAGATTTAGACAGCAATCAATGTTACTGTAATCAGGAGGGATCAACCCAGAAACTCATATGGAATTTGAAAGCAAAATGTGTGCTAAAGCAGCATCCAAGAATCTGTGGCATAACACAATCCTAAAGAAATAGTAAGAAAAATACAGGTTATCGACAAGGAGTGCTATGAATTTCTCTTGCCACATCGGTACTTCTTTATCTCTATCCCCCAATTTATAAATCAAATTTCTCCTAAAATACAAGTATAATACTTCAAAATTTGTCAAGAAGAGGATTATAAAAGGTCTATTTCCAAGAAAAAGTGCTATATAAGATGACAATCTGGTCAATCATGTATGGCTTTTAATGCTGTTATCTTAAGAAATATACATCAATTTCATCTTCACTTCCAAACACTGAAATTATATTTACACACCTGTCTACAGCATATCCATGCACTCCTCAAATATACAAGCTATTTCTTTTTACTTAACATTTTGCTAGATGCTTCCACATTTCAGTAACTGAGAAAAAGGTGTTCTTCCTTTATTTCTTACTCAAGTTACTTAAAATCCACCCCCACCCCACTACAATTGTCATTACTTTGTCTTATAGCAAGTTTCCCCCTGTAAGGCACCATTCCTTAGCATCCAAGCATCTTATATATCTCCCAATCTCAAAACTCCCTTCCTCATCCTGAGGTCTCCTGCTAGTGACTCACCCTTTCTCTGATCCTTCATAGCAAATTTCTTGAAAAGAAGCAACTTCATTCCCTCTTTTTCACTGCCCCTCCTTTCATATGCATTTGAAGATGTTCCAGTCAGGCCATTTTCTCCACCGAAAAAGCACATCTCAATATCTTGACATTTTCAAATGCAGTGGTCAAGACTTGGTCCTCAGTTTACTCTAGAACCGTTTAACATAGTTGACCATTTCCTGCTCCTTCAAACACTTCAATTGCTTTTGAGATGTTCCCTCTCTTGGATCTCCTTAGCTCACTCTATTTCTCCTACTTCTCTACTGGTATCTCTTTATTTTTACAGCCACTTAATTCTGAAGACCACTGGGGCTCAGTTATTAGAATTTTTCTTGTTTCTATTGATACTCCCTAGGCAATCTCATTTGATCCTATTGTTTTAATACCATCACTACTCTGATGACTTCCAAATTATGTGTGCAGCCTTAGCACTTCCCCTTTACTCTGGTCTCAGACATCCAGTTGCCTTCTGTACATTTACATTTGGATGTAAAATTTAAAATAATTCAATAAAAATTTTGATTTTCTTCCCAACTCAGATGTGCTCCTTTTGAATGCTGTCTTTATAAAAGTGTTACTCATGCTGAAAAAGTGGAGTCCTACCCTTTCTATTCTAAGGTTATCCTTAATGTTTAATCTAACAGCAAATTCTTTCACTTCTACTTGAAAAATATATCCAGAGTTTGAACATTTCTAAACATTTCCACAGCTATGACTGTGGTTAAAGTTTCAGTATCTTTCACTTAAACAAATATATATCCTTCTAATTAATCTCTATGCCCTGCTTCCTCAGTCTCTATTTTCCACATAGCAGTCAAGATAATTCTTATAGAAGTAAATTAGATCGTATTAGTTCTCTATTCAAAATCCATCAATAGCTTCCCATATCCTTTAGGAAAAAAAAATCTTATTTTGCTTACACACATTGGCATCCTCGTATTTCTTAGAACTCTGCCTCTTTCCCTTTTGCATACTCTGCTCAGGGCACTTTGGCCTCCTAGCTATTCCCTGAACATGACAAACACATTACTGTCTCAGCACCTTTTCATTTGCTATCCCCACTACCTGGAACATGCTTTTTTCTAAACATTTAGTTGTCTATTCTCTCATTCTTTCAGAAGTCACGTCAATGGCATATATGAGAGGTTTCTCTCACTAATCTGTTTAAACTAGCATTCACGCATCCTTACCTTGCTTTGTTCATCTTAGTGTTTATCAATCATCATTGCACATATTATATAACTAAACAAGCAAACACACATTTGTTTATTTACTTATTGGCTGTTTCCCACTTTTAGAATACATAAGCTCTCTGGTACAGAACTTGGTCTCTCCTTTGTTCACATGCTCTCATTGTTCCAGGCTGAGTGATCCAGAAAAATGCTTGGCACATGATAGCTGCTCAGTAAATATTTACGGAAAAGTGTGAATTGCTCATAGAAAGATTAGACACCATTTATATGAGTAGCCTAATGTAACCAAATTATAAATTTTTAAAGTACTTTACAAAAAGTGGAAAT
This sequence comes from Rousettus aegyptiacus, assembly GCF_014176215.1. Classification (NCBI taxonomy): domain Eukaryota; kingdom Metazoa; phylum Chordata; class Mammalia; order Chiroptera; family Pteropodidae; genus Rousettus; species Rousettus aegyptiacus. Next base: position 111,473,537 of record NW_023416284.1, read on the forward strand.
TATTTTAATTGAGCTTAGTATTTGGATAACCAATGCATTTTTAAATCTTGCTTAGGGATCTATAAATATTTATGATACACTTGTATTCTCTCCTAAAATAAACTCCTTCATTTAAAGTCTTCTGCCTAAATCTTCATTTATAAATTTACATATATATGAATTTATATTACAAATCATCTCAAGATAATATTCATTTTAAGTATATAAAAGTGTGGCAAGAAAATGGTTTTATGTCAAATACCAAATTGTAGAAGAGTTGAGGATGAATGATAGATGCCAAAGGGTTAGGGTAGAAGGAAAAATAAGAAAGCCTAAAATAACGTGTTGTCATTATCCCTCGGAGTAATTTGATAGGTCTCATTATATTAAATACTTGAGATTTCATTGATGATAAGGAAAGAGAAGCAAAAGTAAAATGAAAGTCTATATATTAGAGATGAAGTGAGAGAAAGAAGTTCAGCAATCTTTTATCTTTCTGCGAGGCAACTGGTAATGCACTAATTCAATGTCAGTGTAAAGCAGCTTGGAAAAAAAATAAAATTACCTAGCCCAGCCTTTGTGGTGGAGGATATTTATATACAATCTAGGAAAAATGTATGGTAATATGTTCTGCTCCCCATTCTTCTAATGACTTGAAATTGGAGAAGTCTAAGGCCATCGGCTAGTGGCTGGATGTTTATCTCCTTTTTCACATACTGATCTTAATGGAAATGATGCAGCCCAATTGAGAGCCTTCGTATATGTGTAGCAAATTCCCGAGAGTCGTTACATTGATATCCTGGATGATCAGGATGTGGCAGTCCTGAGAATATGATTTAAGAAGCAACGTTCCCATTTACAGGGATGAAAAGAAAAATGAAGGCATTGACAGCAGCTCTCTCCGCCTTCCTCACAATCAGCAATTTTTTCTGTGAGCAAGCCTGATTATGCTTCCCAAAGTGTGCTCTATGAAGACTAGTAGCCTCAAACACTATCTAGTGCTATTAATATGTCTCTCATTGTATTTCAATTTTAATTTTAGTTGATGAAGATAAGAGAGTAAAAAAAAAATAGTGGTGAGAGTCCACGACAAAGAAGCTACAGTTATTGTCTATCATAAATGATGCATATGCACCGAGAGAATTTTAACTTTCAGAACTCTAAAAAGGAGAAAGTGGATCATATATTTGTATGATAATACATAATGCAAAATAATGGAAATAGTGGGTAGTAATCATGATGGACTCTGCCAGAGTCCATACCTTTGCTTATAGAAGTATTACTTCTCATTTCTTCCATAGGAAAATATTTTACATGGACAAAAAATACACTCCTCAGCCTTGTTTGCAGCTAGAAGTGCCCTTGCGACTGAGTCAGGAAACTTGGGATGTGCACACAAGTGAGGGTGGCAACCTGGAGGCCATTTCCAATTTAAGAGCAAGCTCCTCATCTTGAACTTGTGCACCATCATCTTCTCCATTGGTAGAATGCACTTGAAGTGGTAATCAAGTATCTCCGTGCAAATAAAGACAATACTTTAGGACCATAACTTTCAGGGAGCATAATATTGGAGGAACTTGTCTACAGCCAACCAAATTGAAACAGATTTACTTTAAACCACTCACCTCAGAGATTATTCTGAGAAAAAATAAAAATTTTTTATCTTTTTTGAGCCACTGAATGTTGAATCTCTGTTACAACAACCATTTAGTCAAACATTGAAATAAATATGTAGAAGTGTAGAACTGCCTTTAAAATCCCTAAATACAGGTTTAAGCTTAACAGGTGGGTGAAGAGCTCAAGGAAAAAATACTGCAGGGTGCAAAGCTGATAACCCTTGTTACACCATCGCCAGTAAAAACTCGGACGGCAGGCTATCAGCCTGTGTATACTTTGGCGCTACAGGAAAAAAGAACTCGACAAATCCTATTAGTAATTTTTGCTGCTTTTGAAAAGGTTTACAAAACATATAAGCTTGAATAAAAATAAGCCATTTTTTTCCAGAAGACAGAAAAGTGAATAGAACTTTGCTAAGGGAAGTTATAGTTATCTCTGCCTGACTTATAAGCTAGTTCTATCATTTAAAATGGGAGAGGGTTCAGAAATTTGCGGCGTAACAGGATTAGAGAAATCAACTGTTTCTGTCTTCTGAGATAATTAGTCTTGCTCAAAGAGTCCTTTATATCTTCTTATTAGACTTTGCTACCATATATGAGCCTCAGAGCAATCCGCAGGTCCTCAAACATGCAACAGAAGGAAGCATGCTGCAAAACTTGTGAAGTCCCCAATGAGGCCATGCTCTACTTTACTCCATTCACATATGGCCATGGATAAGGCCATTTAGCCATTAGGATAAGGAAGAACTTTCCTGTAAAGCTAGTGTGATTTTCAAAAACTAAAACCAGGGTTCCCAGATGCATTAATCAGAAAAACATTTCAGTGCTGCCGGTTAGGTGTTTAATCACTGCTCAACAGAACTTTGTAATCATTATTTCCTATGGAGCCTTCAGTGTTTCCCCGCAAAAATAACTGTTGTAGTTATTCTGTTCCTTTTCCGCTACTTTATATTAGGTATTTTGTATGGGCAAGAGGACAGAAAAAATAATCTGTCAATTATTTTATAGGTTAACAGACTTCAAAGAACCATATCAAGACCAATGCAGAGGTCTGCATATTTCCCAGGATTCTGTATTTTGAGCTGGCTGTAGTAATTAGAACTGAACTTGGATTTTCCCTGTTGGTCAGAAGCTAGGTATATCTTTGCTTGTTTGTGTGTTTGTTTAATGAGAAAAAGTGTATTCACTCACATTTGAATGACTAGAAGTTGGGCCATAGAAGGCATCTAGTTACTACCTTCTAAAACCTATTTGTCACTTCTTCCAGAAGAGAGACACACCTTCTTAAGATTACATTTCCTAGTCTCTTTCACATTTAAGTGTGACCATGTGCAGAGTGATATGTACAAATTCTTCGTGATTTGCATAAAAGTAAATTCCATGTCCTCTACTTCTTTCAATTTTCATGTAACTGGCTGAAAATGTCAATGGTTGAATCCACTTTGGAAAGCTAATGTTAATGATGGTACAATGGACTGAATCTTTGTGTCTCCCAAAATTCACATGTTAAAATCTCAATATCAAGGCATTAGGAGCTGGGGCCTTTGGGGAGTAATTAGTTCAAGAGGGTGATGCTTTCACGAATAGAATTAGTTCCCTTAAAAAAAGGGACCTAAAGAGCTCTCCTGCTCTCTTTCTACCATGGGAAGGTACAGAAGACAGTACTAGCCTTCAACCCAGAATTCAACTATGCTGGCATCCTGATCTGGGACTTCCAGCCTTCCAGACTATAGAAAATTAATTTCTGTTGTTTATAAGCCACCCAGCCTATGGTATTCTGTTATGGCAGCCTGAATTGACTAAGACAGATGGCAACCCACTAGCTTGGATCCCTAAATGGTGTCATGGAGCAGAGCCCATCTACTTGCCCTAGTCTATAATGTATGAGAGACATAAACCTTTCTCTTGTTTGGACCACTGACTTGTGGATCTCCTTATTATGGAAGCTTAGCCCATACCCTAAATAATATAGTTGACAATTAAAGCAATCCCTTGAGGATAAACAGATACTCAGTAAAGATCTACTGAATGAATAAATGATTTAATCAAATAATTAAAAAAAACCCCAGATGATTGCATTTAAATATGAACAATCTTAGAATATTTTGCTATAAATATCTTTATAAAACTTTCTACATGCTTCAGAAAGGATGCCTATGCATATCAACAGTGATGGAAATACTAAAAAAGAAAAAAAAATCACCCATTTATTTTCTAACATGAATGAAATTCAGATTAAAGTTTAGAAATAATGTAACTGACCAATGCATGTGGGACTTTTATAATGTTATGTTATTTTTCAATTTTAAAAACATATATAATTTGGCTAGATGAGGTATACTATGGTGTTGGTTTTATGCTTTCCATTTCATTATTTCAGAAAGCTACTATTTCATTACACTGTTTCATTAGCGTGTCTAATTATTTTAAAATATGAGAAAATGTGGAAAAATGAATTCAGTATAAACACGACCAGGTTATTTAATTTTAAAATCATTATTATTTCATCTTATATTTTAGAAAATATAGTGATCTAGGTTTCTAAACATACTATTACAACTATAGAGGTATTAATTAAAATTATGACAATTATTAGAGATTTGGAACTTATTCACATGGTTATAGCAGACATAATTTCCCTAGAAACTGATATATACAATCAGTATATAACATGTCAGCTCCATTGACTCATTAAACAATATCTAAATATTAGTAAAATTCTATACAAAATTTTGGCCTTTAGATATCAAGGCTTTAGACACTAATAAATATTTGGAAAATAATTAATAAAAAAGTAAAGTATGGTAGCAGGAAAATATGAGATTAAGTTATTAATGGCCAAATTTAAAACTAGATAAAAATTTTTGGCTTTTTTTTTCTTGGTGGGTAGAAGAGTGTTTTACTGTAAATTGACCATATTAGCAGTATACTAAGACAATTAATTAAATGGAAATGAGCACAATAGAAAAAAATTAGGATGATATTTGGTTTCTAGGAAACCAAATAGTACCTTCAACATCGTTAAACTATTTCTTCCAAGCAAGCTCTACCTGTGACATAATAACACATATATTTCTGTAGTGCTTCACAATCTAGCAGCTGGTATTTCACATTCCTGTAGCAGGAGATACCACACTGATGGTGGAGCAGACTTGTTTAGAAGTCAGTGAGACTAAGCAAGTTTGTAAAGGAAACTTTTTAGACATCCAATTATTACAAATCAAGATACTGGCAGTGATATAAATAATAGCATTGCTCTATACAACATGTTCATACAATCAAACCATTTAGACTGGCATAAGTGGGAAAAAATAGAGCATGCAACTTTAAAAAAATCAACACTTTGTTTAATATTTGAACTGCTTACTTGGTAGTATATAAGAATTACCAGAGATAATTAAAAATTACAAATATATTACACCTTGTTGTGGCCCTCAAAAGAATAAAGCTCCCACATTCATGGTTTCCAGTTGCATTTGGTTTATGCCATGTTGTCCTTCATTTAAGCCTTTCCCTGACTCTTGACTAAGCTGAAGATTTATGTGCATGAAAACAGGACCATATGAGAGTGAGTTTCAACTAAAGCTTCCTTAATTATTTTCTGCATGAAAGAAAACTAAGAAATACAAAATAATACTTTAGAAGAAGGGATAAAGGGATGATTAAAATATTAATATGAAAGATTTATAGCCATCCAACTATTTTTAGCACTTAAGTGGGTGCCTTAAAATTTGTTCTCTTCAATGTTTATGCTGAATCCTCGTTATGTTGTGCATTTACATTGCATTTCCAGAAATATCTGTCAAGTAAAGATAAATTTTCAGCCCTGCTCTCATCCTCAAATTGCAAATTGGTAGTTTCTTTATTTTCATATCCATTTATATAATTATCAAATCTTTCTGTTAGATATCAAAAGCTCCATGGAAGTGCTACTTACAAAGCTGTAAGCCTAGTGTATAGATTAATGAGTGTAAAAAATAGGTACATGTGTCAATTCTTATCACCAAGCACAACCCTCCCCCAATGTCGTTCAGGGCATTAATCAAACATGTTGGGATGGAGAAAAGGGAGACTTCACTAAACAGCTCAAGGCTCCATTGCTTTCTTCTATATCATATTCCTGTACTGTTACCTGCGAATTCTGTTATTCCTGGGTCTTTCCTTGAGGCCATCTTCTTTTATTTCCAGCACTAAGGGTGAAATTTACCAACATGGGATCAACTCTATTGTTATGATGGAAAATGGGACCTAATTGCAAATAGTTTTTAAAATGGTTTTCTTTTGTCTATCTCTTCTAGAACAAATCTTACCTTCCCATGGAAACTAGCTGCATATATCTCTCCTCACTCGCCTCTCCCAACATATTTTTTTCACTTTCTGTATTGCTGGCTACACAAAGTAATTTTATAATAAGACAAAACAAAACAACAAAACAAAAAACCCTAACAGCTACATATAGACATATTGCCTATTCTGTAAAGCATTAAAAATCAAACAGGTGGGAATGAAAAAGCCTTCATAAAAATTATAATCTAGCAGAAAAGCCATTTGACAAGTGATAAGGAGTGATTCATTATCATTATTATTTTCCTTTCATTCATCAAATGATGAAACCCTGAAAGAGAGGAGGAATTAATTGCCCAGGTAAATGGAATGAAGGAGACTTACAGGCAGGGGTCAGCACCAGCCAGGGTTCAGAGGCAAGAAAAGGCGTGGGTTCGCAACTACTCCTGAGTGTTCAGGAGGTTACTAAAAGGGAGAGAGAGGCCCAAGGTTATATCTCAAGGACGCAGAGGCCACATCTTAAAGGACCTTGTATTAGTTAAGGTAAGGAGTTTGGATTTTATCTTAGGCTACCAGTGAAGGATTTAAGAAGGAGATAGACATGCTTATATGCTCATATTTAGCCTTAAACAAACCCCTCTGTTGCTGGTATCTTTTGTTGTTGTTGCTGTATCATCAGCTCCAGGCAGAGCATCTAGCACATAGTAGATACTCAACAAATATTTATCAAATAAATGAATGAATAAGTATATGCCTGTAGAATGAATATTCTTCTTCATAATTGCTGTTTCCCTTGCGTTTTTGCATTTCTATTTCCTTTATATCCCTGGCTTGGGTTTTTTTCTTAAATTGTGTGAGAAAACTTGCATATTAGGGTAAATTATTGGTGAACGTAATTCATAATTATTTCATTTCATTAGATGCTACATTTAGGATCTAGAGTTTGAACTGCTAAATGTCTTTTTATTCCCCCCACAACTTTGCAGAAATTAAAAAGCAAGACAAAAAGAAGACAATTATGGTTAACTTCAGTAAGCAGGTCAAAAAAGTATTTTTGGAAGATTTAGTGGCTATTGAGAACAATACATAAATTAACTCTGATGTTTTGGAGGTCCAAACCCAAATGTGTGAATTATAAAGAGGCGTGATTTGCTTAATTCTCTTTTTGCTAATATTTTAGTAACATCTGCAGTGAAAGACAGACTCTATATCTATTAAATGCTATTTCCTTGCTGGTTTAAAACTTCTTTCCTATTCCTTCACCAATTCTACCACTCGATTTTTGAATTGAAACATTTTAAATGGGAAGGGACCCGAAACAAGAAATTTAGTTATTTGACTCTTTGAAATTCTTCTCTTCTTCCCTCACAGAAGCAATGATAGCTGTAATAACCATAAAGACATATATCTAATATGTTCCAAACACTTAATACATGCCAAACACTGCTAAGAGCTTTACATACCTTGTCTTAATCACCACAACAATTTTTTAGTTGGTATTAGGTAAAGTACTAAAGAAGAAATCTATGTTTAGCTGATTAAGTTACTTGTCCTAAGCTACCCAGCCCTTCAGTGATGAATCTGGGATTTAAATCTTCATGTATCTGATGATAGAATTCATATGGACAATTTGTAATTCATCTAGTCCATTGTATGTATTCAAACAATCATTATTAACTTCATCTGCATAGTACCAGACAAATATATGGAAAATAATCTACTTAAAGCCAGTATGATCTTGGGGTAATTGTGGTTAGAAAGATCAGAGGAGCTGTGAGTTCTCCTCTACGTTTACCTGTTCTCCTTCTCAGAAACATGCAGCTATCATCAATAACAAGGGCCTGACAAAAGCACACAAAATTCACAACACCCTCTTATCCCCTCCTGATTTTTTTCCTTCTCTAGGAAACCTTCTCAGATCCAAAATAACCCTACAAATATACTTCCCGCATATCCACATTTCTTAGTCATTTTTGTAATTTCACCTATTATTTACTTGTCTGTTTCCCCAATTAAAATAATATTTTTGTGAAGTGAGGGCTATTTGGATCATCAGAGTAGTCACAAGTAGTAACTCAGCACAAGGCACACAGAAGATGCTCAAGATACCCTGACTAAATGAATGAATTAAAGTCATGGAACTGAGGAGCTAGCTTTGTATTTATTCCAATTCTAAATAGCAATCTGCTAACCTGAAGGCATCATCCAATCCACTGTATTGATCACCCACCACCTATTCTTCCCTGTGTTCTCTCCTTAAACTCCCCCTTTTATTTGGGGAACCTAATGCTATCTTATCTCACTAAGCTTTTATCATTCAGTTATATTTGGAATGAGCTCTCCAATTTCCTTTACCAATTTTCTTGCTCCTTCTATAACTTTATTTCGTTTAGAGTCAACTCTGTAACTATATATTTAAAAAAATGTAGTCAACCCTCTAACTACATATAAGAAATGTATGGGAGACCTAACATTTTGAGATGTTTATATCAGGAAAAGTAGATTTGGTGTTTACTTAGAAAGCTTCTAGGTGACAGAATAAAAGATGCTACTGACCTACAAAAGAATAGGGGATAAGCTAGGGGAATTAGACAAGATATCTTTAAGTTATGGTAGACTGAACCTTGGGTTTTAAAGTATGGAGATTTTGAGTTTCCTTTTCTCCTTTTCAACTTCCTGTGAGACTAATAGCAAAACTTTTACATTCTAGTTATCTAGAAAGGTGTGATATGAAATTTCCAACAGCTTTGCTTTTAGAATATTTTCCCTAACTGTATTTTCAGTGGACCAGTTTCATATGCTATAGAGATAGGGGATCTCTGTTGTCTTTTAGGTAAAGTTTTCCAGAGAAACTGCTTTTCAATTTTAAAATGTGTGGTCAGTGAAGAGATGTAATGCCTGTACAATGCAAATAAGAATGTAGATTACAGAAAGATGTCAGCATTTGGCCTCTTTTGTCATTAATCTAGGCAGTTGGGTTTGAACTTAACTGACACTTTTAGAAAACATGTACATGTCTGTTTAGCAATCCCCATTAACAGTTATTTGATTTTATGCCAGTGACACATAGTGTTGGTATAAAATAAACCATATTAAAACCCTTAAACTTTTCTCTATAACTTTTATTTTATACATTTCTGGAACAGAAATAATCAAAATGGATTTGATAGAAATTAAACTTTCTTAAAATATTTTTATTCAACATTAAAATAGTTTATCATTTCATGTGTGTGTGCTCAAAATTATTAAGTGAAATATACTTTTTGTGTGTACGTGTTGCAACTAAATTGTAAATACCCCGTTTTATACTCTAGCATCACTGATTTTAACAGAGTTCTAACAAGGGAAAGATGAAGGCTTTAGATAACATATTTCTAAAATATCTTTGAAATTCCATTAAGAACGCATTAATAGTTTTAAAATAGTTTTTGAAATTTATTATTGCATTATTTATTTATTCCTTGCATTTAACCAATAGTGTTATACAGAAAGCATTGTGTAATATAGTAGCCATCTTTGCGAAAAATATAATATAAATTTGTGTCTTCCAAAATTAACTGGTAAACTAAATACTTTAAACTTAAATATATAAATAAATAGATAGCACAATAACCCACTGCAGTTATTTTTCTGGCCAGTTTGCTTTGAGAAATTTAAAGATAAATCTCTCACTCAAAGATTCATTACAACACAGAACTCATCAAGAAAAAGAAAAAGTCTATAGGTTCAAGAGTGGAGAACAGTGAGGTTTCCATGTTCTATTCGTTTGGAGGAAAATCAGTATGTCCACACAGAACACAGAGAAAAGGTATTGGAACTTAAATTCAGAGCTGATATTTTTATTGAGTGTGTCATTTTGGAAAAATCATTTAATCTCTCTAAACTACAGTTTCTTCATCTTTAATATGGCAATAATAATATCTACCTCAAGTATTAATAAGATAACCTGAGATAGCCCCATGATAAGTGCCTAATACATAGCAGGCACTCAATAAATATTAAAAATGGGTAACTATCCAATCAATGAAGGCATAGACATAAAATATCTCTCTTCTCATATTCATAAAGGTTTCAGTGTTGATAGAGATTTCATCTTCTTGAAATATTCTGAAACATTACATAACCATACATGCCCTCTTAAGTTTCAGTTGATGGCATTTAATGTTCACAGGATGAAATATAGGCTGATTATTCATGAGAGAAGTGACATATTTGTTCTGCTTATAAATTAAGGATCAAGATAGATGATCTATGTATAAAGCATCTAGGGTGGAATTATGATCAGCTTTGCAATGATCTTCTTATAGAAAATGAATGTTTAGAAAGTACAACCTCATGCCCCAAATGAGATAGAAATACATTTAGATATGTTTGTTTTTTGGATTCAACACTGTTCATACATTTTTGCAAATGGTCTCTGTTTCTAGACACTCTTTGAGAATTTTTTCTAATTCAGCTTGTATTTTTTGCTTACTTTGACCCTTTATTACACAAATGAGGGTTGAGCAAAATTATAAAAAAACATTAATCTTCTGTTTTTTTATGTGGAATTATCATTAGAACATAGCTATTATTTTCTATAAATAAGACCTTCAACTGGCTGATTAATTAGGTTCATTGGTACATGGCATTATTAAATGAACCGTTACATGCCTTTGGTACAAATACACAGAAGTTATTGAACCTTTGTTTGAAATGGACATAATTCTAACTGTATACACATATTTATTTGGCCAAATCATAATTCATGAGTATCAGTAAGATTTCAGTGCTGTAGACATAAACATAATTTCTAATTATTTCAATGATTTAATCTAGTTGACTTTGAGACCGAATTCACTGGTGCAGATTGCACCATGGCTATGTGTTAATGGTGATATATTCTACTCCATTCAAATCGCAAATGGAATCTCACCTCACCTGTGTTGTGTAATGTTCCAGAATAACTTGTTACTTATTAAAGAAGTGTCATGTACCAGACTTTGGAAATTTAAATAAATCAACTAGAGTCTGGGAAAAGAATATATGAATTGATAACAATGATTCCATTTGACAAGTCTAGTCTTTATGCAAAGAAACAAGGCTACATTCATCCAGAAACTCTCAATATATTTCAAGTTAGTAAGGCTCTGTCATGTACCACCACTGTGGCAAGCTTTGAACCAAATTATAGTTATATATTTTAATGTCTTCCTTTTCTCTAATCCTCAGACTATGAGTGGTAATTCCTTAGTACAGTGCACAAATTCCTTTTCTATCAATGTTCCAATGACCTATATCTAGTCTCTTTCCTATCACTCCCTTTTACCACATCCTACACCCTGACATGGTAAAGTGTCTCCTGGAGTCACAAACCCTTTCATAAAACTGTGCCCTTGACCATAGTTATCCTTCAAGCTAGATGGAACTTCTATTTCTTGTCCTAGGGAGGTAGTTGTCATCTTCCTAAGATCCAGCTCAATTGTCAGCTTCGTATGAAAGCTTTACTTAACCTTGCAGGCAAGGTGTCACCCCCTTCCCACTTGCCTTCTGTAAGATCTTGCTCACATCTTCATGTAGAACAGCTCTCATTGTACCAGAACTCGCTCTCTCTCTCTCTCTCTCTCTCTCTCTCTCTCTCTCTCTCTCTCTCTCTCTCTCTTTTTTTTAAATCTTTCTTCTCTACTGGCAGAGTGGCTCTCAGTATCTATAGTGTGCATAAACATCATATGGGTATTGTGCTAAAAATGTGGATTCCTGAGCCCCATTCTTCAAACTCTGAATCAGCTGGCCTCAGCGGGGGACCAGAAATCTGCAATTTTATTTGCAGGTATTTCTGATGCAGAAGTCTAGGACCATACTTTATGAAAAACTATATTAATTGTGAATAAACTGGTGTCTGGGCTATGTCTTATTTGTTTTGAATACATAGGTCCAGAACAGTAATGTTGAATGAATGTTTACTGAATAAATGAATGAGTAGTTTTAAAATACTATGTAATTTATTTTTGAATAATTTATAAGCTGCCTGACAGTATAGCCATGCTGTTTTTTGACTATGTTAACAACTGTTCTCATGGAATTTTAATTAATGGTCCAATGCCAACTTAAAGTTGCTACTGAACTTTGTCTTCGGTACTCTTTTTTTTTTCAAGAAAAATTTTAAAGTTCTTGATAAAGAAATATAAGCTATGCTAGGAAGTATAACTAAGAATTAGTATTGCAACAAAGTTTTAAGTATTAATATTCCAACAAAGTAGCTTCAAATCAACAAGAGAAGGCCTAAATAAAAAGGTGAACTGTCACAGAGATAAATGTACATTTCTGTGTTTAGGTTAAAAAAATCAATTGCAAAGATGCAGGATGGTTGTAGAACTGGCTTGACAGCAGTTCATTGAGAAAGAACCTAGGTTTTCAGTTTAAAACAAATTCAATAAAACCTAATAATGTGACATAGCCACTTAGAAAAAAAACCACATGGTCAGATGTTGAAAGGCTTTAAAGCAAGAAGCGCAGGATGCAAGAATGCCATTTGTTTCTGTACTGGTCAACTCTCATCTGTTATATTGTACTTCAAAATCTCTGTGCCACAACTTAAGGTGGAAATTTGGACAACTGGAATGGTTTTAGAAGAGAGCAACTAGGACATTTGGTGAAATAGGAACCACAACATACCAAAAACAGTTGAGAAAAACTATATCTATGTAAATATTTACCCTGGATACTGGCTTGTTACCGGTACAGTAATGTTGCTCAACAACAACAACAAAAATCACAAAATATTAGCATCATACAACAATAAGTAATTATTTGGGTCATGTGCTTTGGTGTGGTTGGAGGTTCACTGATCTAGGTTGGGGTTACTGGGTTTCTGTTCATTGCTATAGATGGAGCTGGGCTTGGTTTCCATGCGGTCTGGGCTCCCCCATGAGCTCAGTCTGGAGCCCAGATGAAGGATGCAGCAGCTACCTGGAGAAGTTCTTCTCATGGCAATGGCAAGAGAGCAAGTGGGAAACATCGTCCTCTTCATGAGTAGGTATAGAAGTGGCATTATTGTATCAGTTAAAGTAAGATACGTGATAGCGAGCAGTCACGAAAACACACTCAGCTTCTCTTTTGAGTGGGACTGAAAAGTCACACAGCAAAGGATGTGAGCACAGGGAGGTGAAGAACTGAAGCCAGGAATGTATTCTAGCACACTCTGGATGGATACTGAAAGAGGGATATTATCTTCATAAAAAAAGGCTGATATGTGAGGAAAAGCTAGATATATTATTTGTAGCTTCACAAAGCTGATTAGTGATCAATGTATATAAATGGAGGTTACAGAGAAGGAGATATTCCTTCAGTTTATGAGTTTCCTACAAAGCTGAAGTATTAAAAAACGAAACAAAGTATTGGGAAGGCAATATGGTATTAGTACAAAAAGCCCAGTTTTGAGAATTGGACAGGAATCAGTTCAAAGCTTGGACCTTTTACTAGTAGGCTATAAAGTCTTAGGCAAGGTAAACGTTCTGAGTCCTAGTTCCTTTATTTGTAACATGAGTATCAAACTATCCACATCATTCGATAATGTTTATGAAGTACCTAATATAGGCGCCTGCATATAGCAACTGGTCTCTATTGTGGCTATTATTATTAGAAATTACCTTTAGTATCGGTCAAGTGTTCCCTGCCCAGTCCTTCAAACACATCTCTTGCTTCTTTCACACATCTTCTATAACTAAATCATACTGAATATTATAGAATACAAGTCTACTATTACTTATACTTGTATACCAGGTTCAAAAGCTCTGAAACCAAAATTATTTTAACTGGGTGTCTGAAATCATTATGCAATAAAACTCTGATCTAAAGTGATAAGAAGTGATTTACTGCTATGTATATTCTATGTAGTTATTCATATATTTTATGCATGCAGAGATCTATATTACTCATATATTTCAATATAACAATATTTAATATATATATTTGGCCCAGATACCACTGAAAGTGATATGTAATATATAGTATATGGATTGTATTGCCTTCATAAAATACAAGTACTTCTGAATATAAAACATCTGGTCCACATTTTGCCCGAAGTTTCCTTTTTCCTGTTGAGGGGTATCTCTAGATCTAAACTAATCTGCTGAGGAGAAATGGCTGACATGCTGACATGTCCTGCTATTAATAAATGGTTAAGCAGGTTTCAGTTACTAATTGGGATACTTCCTTAAAAGTTCTTTTTCATTGGAATAACTAGGGAAAATAGTTTTTCTAACTTCTCATTAGAGTCTTAGAAAAATAACTTTAATAGTAAATTTCGACGTAAAAATGATTATTTAAGCAGGTAGTTTACTTATCATTGAAATTAACCTTAAAGTAAGAAAAAATTAACAAATACAATGACTACATAATGAATAATTTGATGAAAAATGCGGTTTGTTTCGCAAAAGTAATAAGTTATCTTAGATACATAAAATAAATATGACAGATGAGGACAATAAATAAATAGTTTGTATCAAGAGCTGAGTCACACCCTGATGATATAAATTTAAATAGTACCATATCCAGCATTTATGCATGCAGAGGACTGTAGATGGCATGAAAATACAGCTAACTTGTAGAATAACTGTGGAAAATATTTCAAATCCAATAACCGTCTGTAAAGTTAATGTCATCATTGACTAGAGTCTGAGACATAAAAGAATTGAATTACAAAATGAGGGTGAGTCACTTTACAGTGAATAGTGTGCACTTAAATGACCAGGACAAGCTGTTATATACTTAACATTATAACTTTTATTAAATTACAGGGTAACTGCAGTGCCTTACACTTAAGTTTTCATTAGAAGGGTTTCTGTAGACTCTTAGTATCATATTAAACTTGTAGCCTAAAAACAATAGTTAATGTAAAATAATTGCATTCTTTTTTTTCTTGATTAGAAGTATCCTTTGGTCAGAGCCTTTTGAAAAGCGTGCAAATAACTCGCTATATTCTTATATTGAATGCATATTCTCTCTGGTATGTTCAGGTGCATAACAGAAACCTGAATTGAATCAATAAATTAATTTAGGTTTTAGACAATATTTATTAGTCTTTATGTCTGAGGTCTCTGGAGTCAGCAGATATGATTTTGAATTCAACATTTACTACTTGAATGAACTTGAGAAAGTTACTTAATATTTTTAAGCTTCAATTTTTCTCTGCCTCGCATGTCTTTGCAAGGATTAAATGAGATAAAGTGGCCTAAATAATTAGTATAGCAGCTAGAACAAAACTAATGTTAGTTATTATGACTCCTGATTTCCAACTAGCCTCTGAACAACAGAGCAGCAGTTCCTAACCTTTAGGCTCTGAGACTTGAGGAGCTAAGAAGTTGTGCAAGAGGGTCCAAGAACCCATTTGTTCACTGCATATTCTGCCTTTTTTGGCTATTGTGCTGAATCTTTTCCACTTCTATTCTTCTCTCCAATCTGCATTAGACCCTGGAGATGACTAACGGCAACTCACCTACTGGGTCTCTCACCCTCTGCCTCCTAATGGCAGCCAAGGGGAGCAATGGAAGTGGCTGCCATTCTGAATCAGCTCCTATCTGGGGCCCTCTTTGACAGCTTTCACTCCTTTTTATTCCTAGTTTTGGTGGCAAACACCCTGCCCCAGGGAACCAAGCACCAGGGGACTGCATTCTCTTCTGGTTTCACTATACTCTGTCACTGAAAATAGTTCCCTTATTAAATTCTTCTTAAATTATCCTAATTTAAGAGTATCATTTTTTTCCCTACACTGTAGACTCAGGTGTATACATAGGTATTCAGAAAGGGTCTACATCCTAGAAAATTTTGAGAACTATTGACTCATATATCACAGGGAGCTATATCTTTGCAATCACCACATTCTTCCATTAATTTACAGAAAAGAGGATTCTCTTCCTAGGTTGTGTGAGTTTCTCACCTGATTCATGCTTCAGGAAAGAAAGTAAAGGCTTCCGTTTTTGATATTTTGTTTATTACATCAACCTATAGTTAAAAAATTTACACTGAAAAATTATAAATTCTTAACATTTTGCATCTCAATTAAATTGCTGATAGAATCAAATATTGGAATCGGTCTTTTGACTTTCATTTGCAATACTTCTATTTGTTTCTAAGTACTGTTAATGAAAGTTACTCTTTTCTACATCTATTCTTGCTTAAAATTTGGGCATTAAGAAAAACCAATTGGTTGGTAAAACCTTATGAATTTACATAATTTAAGAAGATTGATCTCTGAAAATGTTAATGACTTTGAAGAATACATTAACGTGTTAAAATGGGGTATAAAAATATGAACAGAATTTAATATTTGGTCCAATTAAAGGTGTTAATCACAGGATGTAACTTGTCTTCAGCCAAAGACTTCAAGTAATTGTGTTCCCCTGGAAATTGCAATACAGTACAATTCGAAGCTTGCCTACTAAATTTGTCATCTATTTCTTTACTTTTTCTCCTCATAGACACAGAGCAAGAAAAAATGATGGCTGGAGACCAGTCCTTAATATGTCATTTAGTCGAGTTGCCTCTTAAGGACTCTTTAGTGAAGTTCCTTTTCTGTTCTATTTGAAATTTTCCAGAACTAAAGACACCTTATCAGACAAGTGGGGATTAATTAAAATTGTTACAGCTTCTGAACTTCAGGTGAACCTTTTTAGGGTTGTTACCTTGTGAACTTCCCTTAGACTCTCTACTGAAAATGATATAATTATTCCATTTAGGCACTTGCCAGATTTTACTTTATAATTTTCGCAAATTCTGTACTCACTGGTGCTGACTAACTAGTCAATTAAAGATAATTTTCTCTAAATATTTTTAGTTTTTTATCTCAGTTCTGCTAAGTCACCAGTATAATCAATTTTTTTTATCTTCAATCAGCATTTATTGTGATTTCGACCATGACAATGTTAAAATAACATTCATATTGTTTGTAAATAATAAGGAAGGTTTATGCACAGTTATCTTTATATTACTTCATTAGAAACTTACTGCATTTCCTTCCATAAATCCAAATCACACTTAAAATCCACCTTGTAAAAAAAAAAAACAATTCTAGACTCTTATAGGTAATGAACTTTCACTTCTAATTTCTAATACTTGATCATCCTATAGTAGTTCTTTCACTTATATTTATTTAAATATATACACAGCTTGCAAATGGCTCATCGAACAAATTTTTAGGGGCAAATACTAAAATATATTTCAAAATTAAAAAAAAAAGTACTGTCACTATATAGTAAGTATACTTTCTGACACACATAATTATTTTTAAAACGCTCATTTAACTGAACTGTTAATCTTAACTTCTGCTGGCATAGTTGGATCAACAGAAGGAATCTGAAAGTGGGGATTTAATACATTATGTAATAAATTTTCTCAGTGTTTATCCATTTGTATTACAAATTGGTATTAAAGTTAAGAATACTTCCACAGAGCTTTCTGAAATAATACTGTTAATTTCATTTATTAATCAATTCATTTATTAATGCATTTATTTATTTATTAATGCATTTATTTTTATTTCATTTATTCTTTACTGAGAACTTCTAGTGTGCCATACACTATACTACTATTAAAGTTCTGTTTTGGCCAAAATAGATAATTCGTAATTACTGTAATAAAGAATATTATTTTATATTAATTATAATAAAGAATATTAGTATCATTTTGACTAATTTCATGACTTAATTTCTTTATCCTTTTTTAATTACCAGTAAGATATCTCAGAAATGTACATTTTAGTGAGTAAAGATGATACGTATAATTCTGAATATTGTATTCTCTTTGAGGGATGAGACTCTTATCTGTTGGTATACATTAGGCCTATAATTCATGTATTCAACCTGCACACATTCTATGAAATACTCAATGCTAGATAATGTAAAGGACATGATGGTGCACCAGACAAGGATTCTGGGCAAGAAGTAAGGGTGGTAAGGGAGAGTAGTACACAAATGATCCCAATGTAAGATACAGAAAGTGCCAAAGAGAGATGAAGATACAGTGTTACTGGAATTCAGGGCAGAAACAGGTTATTCACGAATAAAGAATTGAGGAAAGACTTTTTGGAAGAGTTATATTTTGAGCTAGACCTAGAAGGATGGGGAGAATTTAGCATAGAAAATTGAATGGATAATAAAGGGAAAAGAGAAGGTAGCACGAAGCACATAGAACGTGTCCTTTTACACATAAATCGTACTTTGTTAAAACAAAGTATTTTCCAAAATTATTTTATGTTGCCATTACTTTTTATACATAATCATGTGCAATTATCCTAGTACTCACTTTTAGAATATTCACATATAAATTATCCTAATTCCCAATTTTTTCTTCTTCTTTATCTCTTGGCATCAGTTACGCCTATTTATATTTAACCGGAAGAAAGATGTAGAAAGTTCCTTACTTTCAGAAAACTATTTCAAAATCTTTACGAGTTAAATGTAGCTCTGCAGAACTTCAACAAGAAATTATTTTACTCATATTCTGGTTGTGTTTGTAGTGTGGCAATTGTGCTTTCTACCAAACAGTTTCTGAAAAAGTTATAGAACTTTATTATCACTATTTTTATGTGCTAATATACAACAATGAACTAGCAATTTAATTGAAAATATTAGTTTTAAGTATGTAGCCAAGTTGCATATACTGCTGTATTCAGTGTCTGTGATGTGATGCTAAACTTTCCCCAATCTTAAATAACTGTGCTGTGTTCCAATAGATAATTGGGTAATTAAGATATTACCTATAGTAAAAACTCTTAGTTTATGGTGATTTTTCTATTTAACCTACTGTAAATTCACCAATTTCTAAAAGTTGAAGATGTCATTTTCATAATGATACCTTATGCTTAGCTTTAAAGGTATCAGCTCACACTCATCTTTCTCCTAATTGCCTACAATATTCTTTTTAAATAGAATTTCCCTTAACCCCTTTCATTATGTTGTCCCTCAGGCCATGAAAAATGCACACTTAATACATGTAGATTTCCTCCACCTCATAATGACCTAAAGTTGTTTCTTTCTTTGTTACCTTCCCTCCTCTAAATATTACTTACTAAATCATTCAAATTTCTTTGGGTGCCAATATAGTTGATTTAAAAATGGTCAATTCTATAATGATTTTGTGACAAGGAATTCTATTGGTTTCTGTCAATCACAAATAGAATCACTTAATTAAGTTCACACCAATTTGACTTTTCCATGAAATTTGTAACTAGGTAAAAAAAAAATTGTTTTTTTCAGAAAAAAAACGACTGATTTTTCTAAAATTCGTTTGTTTTTTTATTAATTTTATTCATAACTGCAAGAAAATAGAGACAACCCAAATGTCCTTCAACTGGTAAATGAAGTACTGTGGTATACTCTTACAACAAACACTACATGGCAACAAAAGGGAACAAAACACTGATATGCATAACAACGTGAATATCAAACACATTATATTAAGTAAAGAAGCCAGACTCAAAAGGCCACATATTGTATTGCTTCTATTATATGATATTCTAGAAAAAAAAAAATTGTATTGACAAAAAACAGGTCATGGTTGCCAAGGCCTGGGTTGCTAAGTTGTCTATAAAGGTCCATGAGGAAACATCTTGGACTGATTAAAACGCCCTGTATCTTACTTTTGGTGGTGGTTACATGATAGTTTGCATTTGCCAAACTCATACAATCATACCCTCAATGGGCAAAATATAGGTGTATAAATAATACCTAAATAAATTTGACTTTAAACAAGCAAGAATTCATTGACATCACAAATTTTGAGTCAATCTAAAGAGATATATGTTCAACGAATCATTTAGAAATCCACCAAAAAGGTAAGGAATTCTTGATTCATTAAGGTATTTTATTAATTTCCCTGTTTTCAGAGCACCAATAACATTTCCTTATCTTTTGTATAACAAATGAAAATTATATTTTAGAGAAAAAAGTTACATTGAACAAGTAACTTGATTTCACTGTTGTCTTAATTATGAATTCACTAAAATAATTTCTAAAAATAACAGTATTTCATTAAATACACACTTGTTAATAAGTTGATTGGTTATGATAATCATCTAGTCTTAAAATAACACACTATTTCATTATTAGCATTGCAAGATTATTATCTTTTACCTCTCAGAGGAAACAACTTGATTCAGAAAGACGATGGAGAAAAAAATGCTACTAGAAACTCTCACATAATATGACTGATATTCAGATACAAGAAATAAAATAGCAGGATTAAAAATAATCCTGGGAAGGATGCTTTAGACAGTAACTGCCTTACCTTTGCGTTTGAGTAGCATAGCTGTTATCGTATGTCTCATAAGTCTGGTCATCATATTCACCCCCGTAGCCATCATCATACCCCTGAAGCAGAAAATGGTGGAAAGACCTATTAGCAATCAATTGGATTAATTGTGACATGTTTTTCCTTAATTGAGATTTTATATAATATGAGCTTGATTTAGATTTTAGGTTTGGTTAGTTACTCTGCATCAGAGTTTACTAGATTAATAATTTCCACATGACTTTGAATAATATTTCATGGATTGGATATTAATGTTTAATACTTAAATTCAGTACATCACTGAAGTATTAATACCTATGCTAGGATTTATTTAAAATTTTGATTAATACTAATGAAGATGATTTAAGAAATTAAAAATAAGCTTTTCTTTTGAAAATATTATGGGTAGATAAAAACAACTGTGATAGCCCAATAGTGGTGCTAACATATTTGTTACAATCCCACTGGGAGTTTATTCTTCCCTTAATAGTAACTGTAATTAAGACTGAGACTATGAAATTCAGGATCCTTAAATTGTAATTTTCTGTAAAAAATATGTAGCCATTATTGCTAAAAAAAAGAAAGTATAGAAGAGAAAGGAAGGAAAAGAGGGAGGAAAGAAAGAAGGAAAGAAAAAAGAAAGGAAGAAAGGAAGATAAATAAGCAAAATAAAGACCATTTATTTTGTTGTGCATTCTATGGTTTTTAAATCTCATAAGTAAAATAATGTTGTGTGGTGAGTTTGATTACCTGACTGTATTAACACTAAATAAGCTAATGCAGATTTGTCAATGCAGAATGTGCAAGCAAGTTAGCAATTAAAAATTTTAGTTATCCATCACTCTGTGAATGATTTAGTTTTATTTCCCTTTGAGGTCATTGGCTTTACTCTAAGCTCTGTTCATTCATCTTGATTACTACCTACTTCTGAAAAAATCTTTAGTTTTTCTGCTTCTGGACATTTGCTGGTGTGTTTTTTTTCCCCTGGAATGTACTTCTATACTACCCCGTCAATTCATAACTTCATTTTAGTCTGGAGGTTTATAAATCTATCTTGTTTAGAAATGTAAACGAAAATGTTTAGATGTGAAAGTTACCACATTAATCTCAACTAAGACTTCTGAGATCATTTAATCTGAAGAGTAGTATTTTTCATCAATTTAAAAAGTTTTTAAAATGTTATTTCTTTATTATTTTTCCATCTGGTTTTCTTTTTATAGAATATTTACATATGTGATTTTCTGAGTGTAACTTCCATTTCTTTAATTTTTTCATTCATGGTTTCCAGCTCATTATATTTTTGCTCTGTAGTATGGGATAGTTTCGAGCTGTTGAAATGCTACTGATTTAAAGTCCATTTTATAGTGCATGATCTTCAGGAAGTTTTTCCTGCTCCTTCCAAGTGTATGGCAACTCTCTACTCTCTGAATTCTAATGGCCTGGTTTCCACACCTTCCGCCCCCACTGGCACTTAAAATGTCTAAATGTGTATTGTATTTTTCTTACAATTTTCTCTATTTTTAGAATTTAAGTTCTTGCATTGCAGGATCTATATCATTATCACTTTTTTTTTTTTTTACGGTGCTTAACATAGTGTATTCCAGAGAGTATCTGCTCAATAAATATATATTGAATTGTTAAATTAGTACAAAGGAGACTATTCTCATCTAGTATAGATATTGATTGACTCAAATCGATGACCATTAAAATAGAAATATTTCATATGATGGTTATATAGTCGTACTGCCTCTGTTTATGAAGGATAGCTTTACTGTTTGCTCTGTGGAAGACTATTTTATTTTCTATCCTCACTTACACTTTTATTTCTTATAAGTCTTACACAGAAAATCCAAACTATGTAGAAATCCTTGAAACTTTCATTTATGTTGGCAAGTAAAATTAAAGGGAAATCTCAAATATATATGTCAGAACTTTACTCATTTGTCAGTGATGTGAACAACTTTGTTCTGAACTGGACAATGGTTTTCACATGCTAGAAGAATATTTCCTCGATTTTGTGTTCTATGCAAAATGTAATGGCTATTGACATAATACACTTTAAATCTGCATTATTGGTGTTTTCTCCATCATTTTCTTCAGTCTACATAAACATTGTAACAAAAGATTAAGTACCGGTTTTATGGGTTTGACAATATGTGTGGCGTAAGTACTCTTACCATGGCTAATTTCAAGTTGTCAACGTGATGATTTT
This sequence comes from Rousettus aegyptiacus, assembly GCF_014176215.1. Taxonomy (NCBI): domain Eukaryota; kingdom Metazoa; phylum Chordata; class Mammalia; order Chiroptera; family Pteropodidae; genus Rousettus; species Rousettus aegyptiacus. The sequence continues at coordinate 111,495,893 of NW_023416284.1, forward strand.
AAACACAGATTTGGAAAAAGATAAATAGTAGTGCACCATTATATATTACTTCTACCATGCAGATACAATAGACATAAAAAACTCAGAGGATAGATAATAAATTAGATAATAATGACTTTTTAAATGTTGACTGTCTTTAACATAATTTATTTAATTTTAAGTATATATAACTTAAATTTTAATAATAGTTGTGTTTAAGAAGCAATTCACAAAATTATTACACGAGATCTCTCTCATGAGCCAGCATGTCAGTTCTAGCATATTACTGCTCTTGGTCTACTAGAGGAGACCAACAGAGATATAAAAAATTGATATAAAATATCAATGGAAAGTGTTTCAATGGAGTATGCAATAGGTACTATGAGAACATTGAAAAGAATGCCTATATATGTCTGAGAGTTTTAAGGAGAACTTCTCAGGGAGGGCCTCATTTGAGATGGTTATTTATACATAAATATATATTTTCTAAGTAGACAAGCAGGTAGTATGAGAGCACTCCAATTTCTAAGAGCATCAAGTGTGAATGCATTGTAACATGAAAGAAAACATTGTGTTTGGTGGCCTGCTATCAGTTGGATCTAACTAAAGCACAGAATGCTTAAGAAATGGTAGGCAGATAGGTTAAAGAAGTAAGTAGGAGTCAGGACTGAAGTGCTTCCTCTATCTACCATGGTAAGAAGCTGATCAGTATCTATAACAAAGGAACAAAGGAAAGGTTTCAAGCAGTGAAATAACAATATATAGAATGCATTTTATAAATTGCATTTGACTCTTTAAAAAAAAATTCCAAGTCTTTTGGGACTAAGCTCCATTTTTCCCTCAACTTTCTTGAGTATGTTAATTATAATCGCTATAAAACCTTTGGATGATAACTATAACATCTGAATCATCTGTGTCTTTATTTTTTCTCTTGCTTTTTGTTGATTTGATATTGTTTTTAGCATGCCTTATAATTTTTCACTGAACTCTCATTATTGTGTGTGTAAATTTGTAAAGGATTTTGGCTAATGATGTTTTCTTCCATTGGATTAAGGGTTCCCCTGGCAGGCAGAAATAATAACAACAGATAACACTGATGTCATGGAGAAATGGTTTTAGGCAACTGAGATAGAAGAAATATGAAGCTCACACAGTCTGGGCTAGAGCTGTCACTCTGGAAGTCATCACCCTATAGATGACAATTGAAATGACAACCATTGTTCAGAGTGTTTCCTGAGAAGAGCAACTTAGGCTACACCATACTTTACATGAACATTGCATTATAAGCCCCACTTCTCCTCTTTAATTGTTCTTTATATCACTAGGACATGAAGGCACAAACGTCAACTGTAGTAAATATAATGATGTTTTCTACAAGAAGACCCTGTGATAAAAAGAAAATCAGTCTTGAACTTATAAAAAAAGACATTATCTTTTGAAGGATCTGTTGTAAAATCCCCATGCCAATGTATTTCTTAACACTGACCTGTGAGAATCTCTGGCTGTACCTTTGTGTATACTACCCATAGACACTAAATAAAAAAATGCTGACAAAAAGGGAAAGAAACATAAACAGAATATATATTAAATTTCCTCTAGAAATAGAGCTTTTCTAATTAACACTCATTTATAGAGTTTTCAAAGGTTTCTTATAAAAGAAAATAATAAAAGAGTTTAGAACATCTCTCATCACATATTTTAGAAAATACTTGCTTCCAAATATTATATTATGTTACTGACAGTTTGACTAATAATTACTGCATTGAATTTTCTTATTTTAAAAAGTTAAGTTGGATTATATGAAATTGCTATTTTTGTAGTGTGTACTATATATATATTACACATATTACACATATTATATGTATATAGTATATACATTTGAACTATAGTTAAACCTAATATATTAGAAACTATAAAATGACATGTTTTTGTTAGCTAAAGAGAAACAAAAATGTCTCATGATGCTAGTAAGCTACTGTGGCTTCTAGAAGAAATTCTTTTGAAAATTTAAATGATATGAAATGTCATCCGGACTCTGTTATATTACCCACACTTTATTTGAAGACTTTTAAATTTCACAGGCCTTGGTGACAGAGTTAGCATTTGATTATTATTCTCATTTTGGGGTTTTATTTTCTGTAGAAGGTCAGCAGATATTAAAGAAAATAAAAGGAAATAATGTGGAATTTTCTATAACAATTATGAGGGGAAAAAAAGTCAAGCTGTGTGCAATCAAGAACCATAAAATATTCTAGAATTAAATAATTTAATTATGAGGGTCAAGATCATAAATTTGTCACCAAATATTAAAATACTAGGCATGGAAGCAATTTGCAAATTCTGCTCTTTAATGTTATTGAATATAATTAACAGGTCAGATAGGAACGTGACATTTAACTTTCTTTATGAAGTGTGGTTAATTCTTATAAACATACGTTCCTTTCTTAATGAGTTAAACTACAAAATACATAGCATGGCCACTTTATAGATAACTTCTTGTTACTACGAAAGCACTTCATTATAAAAGTTCGAATTTTAAAACATATCATGAAATATTATTAAAACAAAAACTAAACACAGAATACTAATGTTTTAATAGACACTATTCCCTTAGGATAAAAATGATCAATGCTTCAGACAAGTATCTGAATTATTTATACTTTCTTATGTTTCTTTTCTTTAAACTTCTTTAAAACTTCTTTACAGTTTTATTTTTATGTGAATATCTCCATACGCTTTTATCATACATTTTCTGCTTGATGTTGAATAGATGAACCTCTTATAAAATAGAAAAGATTTTAATAGCATCTTCTCATCTCTTTTTCCCACTGAAAAAATGGGTGCCTATTACTGACTGCTGGCTGGTTTGGATCAACATGGCAATGGATACCTCCCAATGTGTAGCTTTTGTTACTGGTGCAGTAGGTCAGCTCACTCACTCTCTGTGGGAAGTCATTATCTGTTCAAAACTATACTATAGCATGAGGATCCCACACAGTCAGTGAGGAACCACTACGCCTAAGTCTAGCTCTTCAATGAGGGGATACTTCAATTTTCTGAAAGTTTTCTATGGAAATAAATGAATAATTCCTTAATAAGGGGAAAGGTACTCTATTACATCTTTATCTCCTGGGTGGATTGTAGCTATTAAACAAATTCCCCATGTAAATATAAACTCAGTGTGAAAGCTGGAAACTGTATATTTCTGAGATCGTACTCTTTGGAAATTAAAAGTTCCCAAGTAACTATAACTATCTCTGACAGCCATGCATATACATACTCTACACTGCAAAATTAATCTTGAGGGAGGCTAAATCTAACTTTTAAAGCAGCTCAGTAAAACCAAATAACAAACCTTAGCAGGTACATATGAAGATTATATACAGTTAAAGATGAAATTAATAACATTCCATTCAATTGAACATTTAGTTTCATATATGATAAGAATGTATTAGGAGGTAACTAAGTGACAGTATGTGAAGTGCTTATACACACAGTATTTCATTAGCAACCTAAATCAACCTCATAAGCAATGTTCTCTATCTTTACATCCATTTTACAGGTTAGGACAAAAGCAATTGCGTGAGACCATAGCCTGTCAGCAAGAGGCCAGGCCAGAATTCAAATCCAGTCTTTGAAATTATCTAGTGTTTAATCTCTAGTTGTGTTACTAAAGGTCTAATATCATTAATGACAAAATAAAATTCTCATGACTATTTTAAAATTATTTTGAATATATAAGTTTTTATTAAAAATGTTTGAGGTTGTTAAAACAGACGTGAGGAAATAATTTTAAAATATTTTGGGGTAATAATTTTTATTATCTATTTCTTAAAAGTAGTGTTCTATTTTTAACTGTCAAGAATTCTACAGGGTCTGAGATTTTAATCTACTTATAAGTTAACAAGCTAGCCTGTTACTGTTTCATGGATGCCGGCAGAAAACAAGACTCTTGGGTCAGAGACAAGGGACTGCACAGTGAAGCAAGAGCCAGAGCTTCATATTGGTTTGTGCTAGTTCTCCATGTGTCCCGCATTCCACAAGAGATAGTGCAGGTGGGGCCGACCCAGCCGTCTTTGCACTCATTGAGTTGCATTACAGGGGAAGAAGAGAGAGCTTAGGGAATCTTAAAACAAAGGGAAGCAAACCTACTCTTTATCTGGGAGGAGATGTTACCTTATACTTTTAGCAGCGTTTCTTGCTTAAAGCACAGCCTTGAGAAATAGGAGTAAAGAGCAGCAAGGCCCTGTATTATTTGGCATACCCAGCTAGGAAGTGCAGGGTCACTCAGGGTCCATGGCAGATTGCTTTTGCCCACAAGAGCGAAGCAGAATGTGAAAACTATAAGTCTTTTTACAGTGATTTACAGTATAGAAGAAGAAAGGATGTCTTATTAAATTGTTTCTTTGTTTAATGAACATCTGAAGGCTGAGTCAGCAGATGATAATATGTGCCTTTAATTTTACTTCTTCAGCAACATTCAGTGTGCTTTCTCCTTTTTTATTCTGCGTTCCTTTTGTCTCTTAGTTTTCTATACTGTTTTCCCATGGATTGTGCCAGCCAGCAACCCTTTCCTGTCAGTAGCAATAAACATTGTCAATTGTGATATATTATCTCCTAAAACATAAATATATATATTTTAGTGAGGCCCTCTGGTTCCTGCAGAATATTAACATTTTCTACCAAAATGATTTTAAATCTGCTTTCCTCTGTTGGGAAGAATGACTGTAAATAAATTTCCAAAGTTTTACAGGTTTTAAAGCTCATCTAACTGTATTTTTGGTGATCAATATTATTTAATGTAGTTTAAGTTTCTAAGTAGGTGATTTTTGATCATAAACACTTGTGTTAATTTTCTGTTAAAACAACTATATAATAAAGCAAGATATATCATAAGCTCCAGATTAATAAAAATCATCAAACTTTGTATTAGTGAGGACAGAGGAAAGCAGTACTTATTTATAGAATGCCTCCAGGACATAATTCAAATTAGATCTACTGTAATATTTTAGTTATTTTTCTCTAGTATGCTAAGAAAGGTTGTTAACTTTGTGTCTTTTTTGAAAAGATTCATTTGTCAGTACAGTTCTCCCACCCCTGTTTTTATAACTACTTGAGAAATTAGATAGCAATATGTTCAATCTAGTTAATGAACAGAACTATGACTAATGAAACTGGTAGTTTACAATAATGTACTAATGAGTGCTAGTTTGCTTATGGATCCATTTTAAATGTGTTAATGCTTTATGTACTTCACATTGTAGGCATCATTACTACTTCATAATCGAGCTTTAAAAACAGTGGTATATAAGTCTCTAAGGCCTTCTAATATACTCAATGGAAGAAAAGACAGTTAAAATTGGTATATCCTGCATGACTAAGAACAAGATCAAGTTTTAGAAGATAATTTATGTTTCTCACTTGTAAATACCAAAAGGTTAAAGATGAATAGAAGAGCATTATCATATCTTAATATATTGCTAATCACAGGAATCCAGTGGGCTGGCCTCACAGAGGGAGAGGTTTTATTTTAAAGATCTTTTTACCTCCAATAATCTATCTACATAGTGCCTTGAGGTTGCTGCTGTGTATTTTATATTTATGCTGCTTTTTTAGACTATAAAAAACCAAAGTCTAGAAGTTGTTAACATCATCGTAGTTGATATGATTCAAATGATCTAACTCAACCTATATATGGCAGGGGATAAATTAGAAAAAAAAAATGCAAAAATTCAGCATCTTATAATGACTCCAGCCACACTTCTTGGTAATATGATTTGGGTTGTTGAAACAGGGATTTTATAGCTTGTAAAACAAGAGAATAATGGCATGATATATCTATTTAATATTTTTTTGATATTTCTTTCCCCAAAGTATTTGAGTTTTTATCTTTAGTAACATTTTTCAATTAGAAAACAATTTACGAACCTATTATTTACATTTATAAATAAAGCAATTTTAATATTTTTGTTTTACGCAACTATTACTTCCTAATAAATTATGTATCAGACAAATGAGTTTCAAAAATAAATAATTTTACATAAATCGATTAGGTAATTTTCATATTTATGGTGATTATGTGGTACCACATATCACACAAATTCCCTTATTTTCCTAAGAGGGAGGCATTTATTAAACTTTTTGTGATTTCTATGATCAGAAAAATATTAAGATATGATAATGCACTTCTATTCATCTTTAACCTTTTGGTACTTACAAATGAAAAACATACGTTGTCTTTTGAAACATGATCCTTACTGTCTCATAACCACTAACTGTTGTCTGTGTCTATGAGTCTGTCTTGTTAGTTTGTTGCTTTCAGTTTTATATCCCACATATGATTGAAATCAACACACAAGGGAATTTACATATGTTGTATTATTGAATTGTACACTTGAAACCTATATAATATTTACTCATGTCACCCCAATAAATTTAATAAAAATAAATAAAAATAAATTTGATCCTGTTCTTAGTCATGATAGCATTACCAATTTTATTTTTCTAGAATGTTTGTGTTTCAAGCAGTGCTTATTTTCACAGAGAAAATGTAAATATCCTAGTTAAGTAAATTATTAAAAATTAAATATTTATTTTGATACTGAATAAGAAAGGGTCTGACTGCTGAATTAAGTTTAGTTCTGATATTTAATATTCTACATTTTAAACTACTCTCCCTACTCTTGGTCAGGGCCTGCATTTTTTTAAAAATAATTTTCAACAAAGGAGTCAAAAACATACAGCGGGGAAAGGAAAGCCTCTTCAATAAATGGTGCTGGGAAAATGGAAAAGCCACATGCAAAAGAATAGAACTAGACTGTTATCTGTCACCATACATCAAAGAGAACGCCAAATGGATCAAAGACCTAAATATAAGACCTGAAACAATAAACTGCATAGAAGAAAACACAAGTACTAAATTCATGGACCTTGGATTTAGAGAGGATTTTATGATTTTGACCTCAAAGGCAAGGGAAGTAAAAGCAAAAATAAATGAATGGGCCTATATCAAACTAAAAAGCTTCTGCATAGCAAAAGAAACCATCAACAAGTCAAAGAGGCAACCAACTGAATGGGAGAAAATATTGGCAAACAACATCTCCAATAAAGGGCTAATATCTAAACATACAAAGAACTCATACAACTCAGCAATAAAAAAAAAAATCCAATTAAAAAGTGAGGAGCGGACCTGAACAAACAGTTCTCCCATAAAGACATACAAATGGCTAACAGACATACAAAAAGATGCTCAACTTCACTAGCTGTTAGGGAAATGCAAATCAAAACTACAATGAGATACCATCTCACACCTGTTAGAAAGGTTATCATCAACAGGGCCCGTTATCACAAGTGGTGGAGAGGTTGTGGGGAAAAAAAGAACCCTCCTACATTGTTGGTGCGAATGTAAATCAGTGCAGCCACTATGAAACGTACAGTATGGAGGTTTCTCAAAAAACCAAAAATAGAATTACCATATGACCCAGCAATCCTTTTTCTGAGTATTTATCCAAAAAATTTGAAAACATTTATCTGTAAAGATATATGCACCCTGATGTTCATTGCAGCATTATTCACAGTGGCCAAGACATGGAAACAACCATAGTGTCCTTTGATAAATGACTGGATAAAGAAGATAAGGTATATGTAAATAATGGAATATTACTCAGCCATAAGAAAAGATGAAATACTGCCATTTGTGATAACATGGATGGATCTTGAGATTATTATGCTAAGTGAAATAAGTCAGACAAAAAAAGCCGAGAATCATATAATTTCATATGTATGTGGGATATAAAACTCAAAGCAACAAATGAACAAGACAAACAGAGACTCATGGACAGGAATAATAGTTTGGTGGTTACCAGAGGGAAAGAGGGGAGGGTGGGGGGTACATAAAGTTTAAAAGGGTCAAATATTTGGTGACTGAAGGAAATTTAACTGTGAGTAATGAACATAGACTGTGATATACATATGGCATTATTAAATTGTATACTCAAAACCGATATAATTGTAATAAACAATATCACCGCAATAAATTTAATAAAAAATAACACAGAATAAATAAAACATATTTACTCATAAAAAAGAAAGAAAAAGAACCACCACCTTGGGTTACATTCTCCAAACTATATAAGCACTTCTCAGAAGGTAAAAGTAACAAAAGTATTGTCCAGTACAATAGAGATAAATCTCTTTCTTTAAGCAGAGAAAAATTTGAAACTTATCGTCAACCCCACTGAGTTAGTCAGTAATGGTTATGCTAAACCAATTGTGGAGCTTTTGCTCATATATGTGCAGTGTTGGGACTTTCATTTTCTTCCCAAAGCTGTATAAAAAGAGAAGAAAGCGCAAAGATGGGAGGGAGTTTGGGAATACGGCAGACATACAGAAATGGCTTCAACTCTGTTACCCACCTCTACAAATAAGTTGTTGTAAAATGGTGTAGACTGATAATAGCTCTATATGTCCATATTTTAATGCCATGGATCTGTAATGTTACTTTATATAGAAAAAGGATTTTTGCAGATGTAATTTAATTAAGCATTTTGAAATGAAAAGATTATACTGTATTGCCTAGATGGGCTCTAACTGCCATCACAAGCGTCTTTAATAGAGAGAGGCAGAGGGATATCACACACACACACAGGCGAGGAATGCTAACAGCCACTAGAAGGTGGAAGAAGCAAGGAAAGATTCTATCACAAAGCTTCTAGATGGAATGCAACCCTGCTGACACCTTGATGTTAGACTTCTGGCCTCTAGAACTTGAGAGAATAAAGTTCTATTGTTTCCACCATATTGTAGTTTGTTACAGCAGCCATAGGTAGCTAATATAGATGGGAAGGAGTAAAAAGGGGGCTGGGATTCTCAGTTAAATCTAATTGAGAAGCTAGAAGCTATCTACATGACTTTTTTCACCTACTATACTGTTTTTGAATATCATCTATGTTGTAGTGTTGTGGCGCGTTCAAATCTAAGACCCACGGAGCCAATTGAGATAAATTATGAGCCTTTATTAGTCGGCCTGGCCGGCGACTGACTCTCCCCATTAGAGAGTCAGCCTGGAACTTTCAGAGGAGATCCCTTATAAAGCCTACAATTACATTAAACAAGCAAGCAGGTTTACAGAAGCAGGAGTTATCCATTAGCATATCTTTGCACAGGATAACTCCCAGAACTATACCCTGGTTAAACATTAAACAAGCAAGCAAAAGTTGGCCATTCGAAAATCCGCCCCTCCCTTAACAGTAGCATATATCCTTACTTCATTCCTTTTTATTGTCAAATAGTACTGTGTGGTATGTATATATTACATTTTGTTTAGGTATTTATCAAGTGATGAGTATTTGGGTTATTAGCATATATATATTATTTTTTACATTTCTTATAGGCTATATAAAGCTGGGTCTTTTAAAAATTATTCAATGTGACAATCTTTGTCTTTTAATTGGGGGTATTTAGAGCTATTTACATTTTGTATGATTATTGACATGGTTAGGTTTAAAACTATCATTTTGTTATTTATTTTCACCTTCTCCCATTTGTTCTTTGTTCCTCTTTTCGGACTTATTTTGGATTAATTCGATATTTTTATCATTCAATTTTATCTCCTTTGTTCTCTTTGTTTTATTATTTTGCTGGTGGCTTTATAATTTGTAGTATAAATCTTTAAGTTATCACAGTCTACCTTCATGTGATATTATACTACTCATTTGTTGTATAAGAATCTTACATTACTCTACTTCTAGTTTCCTCTGCATTGTTATGCTATTGTTGTCACACAATTTACTTTTATATGTCATGGTCAATTATTTTCTTAAATGACACAAGTGCTAAGAAATAAACCTTATACGTTTACTCATGCAATTATCATTCTTAGTCCTATTCATTCCTTTGTGAATATCCAGATTTTCATCTAGTACGACCCTTTTACTTCTGCCTAATGAACTACTTTAAATAAATTTCATAGTTCGTGTGTGTCGCTAATGAGTTATTTCAGCTTTTACATGTCTGAAAGTGTTTATTTCATCTTTATTTTTGAAAGATTTTTTTTTTTTCCTGGGTATAGAATTCTAAGCTCAAAGTCCTTTCAGTACTTTAAAAGTTGCTCCACTATCTTTTTGCACACACCATTTCTTAGGAGAAATCTGCTATTACCCTTACTTTTGTACACTTGCATATTATGTGTCCTTTTCCTCTGGCTGTATTTAAGATTTTCTTTTATTGCTGGTTTGATCAGTTTGATTATGATACACCTCAGAATGGTTTTCTTTATGTTTCGTATGCTTAGAATGCATTGCATGTCTTGGATGTGTGTAGGTTTAAACAATTTTCATGAAAGCTGAGAAATTTTAACTAAAACTCTTTTCAAAAGTTTTTTTGTCCTTTCTTTTTTCTACTTCTTTATATTTGGCTTCTTGAAATTTTCCCACAGCTAGCTAGTGCTCTATTTATTTTTATTCCTTTCTGTGCTTCATTGTACATAGTTCACTAGTCTTCAAGTTCCCTAGATTTTTCTTCAATGCCTTATCTGCTATTAATCCAATATGGTTTCTTTTTCATCTTAGATATTAGATATTCGATACAGAAGTTTGATCTGTATCTGTATCTTTTTTATGTCTTTGATGTCTCTACATAACATTTGGAACAACTAGAATATAGTTATAGCAGCTGTTTAGTATCTTTGTTTACTAATTTTAATGTGTGTCAATTCTGGATAAGTTTCGATCGGTTCTTCTCTTTACTATGTGTCATGTTTTCCTACTTTCTTGCATACCTGGTATTTTTGATTGGATGACATACATTGTGTATTTTAACTTTTTTAGGTGTTGCATTTTTAAAAATATAAATATTTTAGTTTTTTTCTGAGATGCAGTTTAATTATATGAAAACCAATTTTTCTTTCCAGTCCTGCTTCTAATATTTGTTAGGTGGGACCATGGAAGTGCTCAGCTTAGGGCTCTTTATTCCCTACTACTAAATAAGACCTTCCTGTGTCCTCTACTTAATGTCCCATTAATCATAAATAATGTTTTCGGTATGAAAGTTGGGAACACAATAGTGTCTATTCCTAGTCTGTGTGACTGCTGGGCGCTGTTACTGCTAATCCTTCTGGGTGGTATTCTTTTCGAAACTCAGATATTTATTCAAACACCTGTGCTAATCACTATTCTACAGATTCTAGAAATCACTCTCTGCGCTTCTCTCTCCTGTGGAGCACTCTGGCAATCTCCAGCTGCCTTGACCTCCCTGTACTCTCAGTTCTGTTTCCTCAGTTAAGGAAGCTTGTTGAGAGCATTCCAGAGTCCCTCCTCACCTTATCAGTGTGGAAACTCTCTCAAAGCTGTAAGTTGGGCAATCGCTGGGCTCATTTCATTTGTTTACCATCTCTCAGAGATCACTGTCTTTCACTTACTGATATCCAGTGTCATGATGCTATTATCTCATATATTTTGTGTGTTGTTTTGCCATTTTAGGTGAAATGTTTGCTCCATTTGGCCAGAATCACTTGTTATATGAATTTACATTCTACTTGTAAGAACAGCTTTGTGTCTGTCTCCACCGCTAGATCATGAGTTTTTGACAGTTTTGTCCGTTTTTATCTTAACACCTCTCCCCAGTGCCAACACAGTATCTTTCTTGTATGTATTAAGGATTTAATGATGTTTGTTCGTTTTGAACAGTTCATCAAAGCTCCAAACTGGGATTTGATGACTGTTGTATATTTTACTCTCCATAATTCAGAAACATGGAAAATTATCCACCCTCACCCCCTTACCACATTTTATAACTATATCAAACATGGCCCACAAGTGTGAATATCTTTTCCCAAACTAGAGTCCAACATAAAATGCAGTCCTGTTGTATTATTTTAAGCAAATTACTTAGTCAACTTGTGGTAGATGGTTTATATCCATCTATAAAATGGATATAATTATGCTGGCCCTCAATAAATGATCATTATACAGTCAAAATGAAAGCTCGGTGTATATGTAACAGTGTTCTCTCAGCAGCTATCTGAAATATTAATGAAAATAGTGATTTTGCATATAGATAATTTGATGTTCGAAGGACTCCAATTCTTTCAAAGAATTCAGTGGAAAAAGCATAAGAGCATAGTCACTAGTCCTTTATTCAAAAGAATAAATACAACATTATTAACTCGATATTGTTAAGGGTGGAAAATTTTCAAAGTGAGCCAATTAACTAAGTCAGCTACAGAGAAGAAATATCTTTAGATACCAGAAGTTGTCCTACTTGCTTGGGTATGGTTTTAAGAAATGCATTGTATAAAATATGAAGATGGCCAGTATCTGCTTCTGTAATCTGCTCACTTATTAACCAGAGTGTAGTACAAGGTGATGTATTTGTATTGTGTTAATGGTCAACTCCTGCTTCTGTAATCTGCTTACTTGTTTGATGTAGTTTTAGGCTTTATGAGCTGTCTCTTTTGAGAATGTAAGGGTAAAGACTTCCCAGTAAATCGGTAACAAAGAGGTGATTCCTCTAGGCACCAAAGCCCCAAGAAGAGGTGCAACATTCCAGGATACAGATAACAAGACTGTCTACCAGGCTATGTTTGATCTAGCAATTCCCCAGATACATTTATCTTTGTAAAGGACATTAACGGTTAACTTATGCTTTCTATAATTTCTTTACTCTCTTTGTTCTAAGATGTAGTCAGAGGCTTCATAAACTGCCTCAAACAAAGACCCGGGGCTGATCTCCTCTAACCCTGTGTGGTAGAGAGTCAGTCACCACAGGCTAATAAAGGCTCATAATTAATCTCAATTGGCTCCATGGGTCTTAGATTTGAATGCTTCACAACAGATATCTGTTCCTATATGCAGGTTAGCAATGTTGGTACTGTGATGGATACTAAATCCTGACTTATATAGCACTGCTACACCATAAGTACTTTCCCTCCTACATTGCTTTATGCATTTCTTTGTGTGACTCTGTCCTTTCTATGCTTCTTAAAAATAAAAGTTAAAGTGTGATGTCCATTCCTCTCATATAGTATTTTTTAAATGTATCACATAAAAGCAATTTTAATAGCAATTATGAACCTTCTTACATCTTATAATTTAAAATATTATCTTGAGAGTATCATGCTAAGTGAAATAAGTCTACCGGAAAAGGACAAGAACCATATTATTTTACTCATATGTGGGATTTAAAACAAAAAGGGACAAATGAACGAACAAAACGAATGCATAAAAGGACTTACTGTTGTTACTTCTTTTTTTCAGTATTTTATTTCATTTTATTTTTTGAGATTTAAGAATTGTGTTTAGTCGACTAGATTATAGAAGTACCCCAAAAGTTAGTCAGCTCTCCTTTTTAAGTACAGGAAGTCAACCTCACTAAGCCACTTACTTGCTCCCAGTATGTAGCTCATTCTTTGACATTTGTAAAACACCAAACAACATAAGAGCTCTTTCATTTCCCCTGGTAGCACATTTCAGCCTCAAGTCACTGTGAATAGCAGCAGCCTGATACAATTGATGAGCATCATAATAGTAGGATTTGGCTAATCAACAAAAATTAAATGAACACTAGCAGCCTAAAGGAACCAGAATGTGTGCAAAGGATTGTTGTTTCAGCTTTAATTAACTTTTGTCTTCGCCCAGAACATTCTCTTTTAAGCTCAGCCAAACTTTGTAAAGGTCTTAGCCTTTGGGCAGGCGTTAAATGGCAAACTTAATTTACTGGAGAAGAAATCAGTTCATTTGTACTTGTTTACTTATTCACAAAATAACTTGAAAAAAAAAATGCACTTAATATTTTGTATGTCCTATTGTTGAACTTCATCTAAAAAAAAAAAAAGATGAGCTATTTAAAATGCATGCTGCATTATTTTTAATTGGGAAATTCAATTATACATAGTCTGCTTAAACATTCTGAAGTTATTATAGGTGAGAGAAATTCATTAAATTTATAATTGTCTTTCTAAAAGCATTTGTATTAGTCTCTTACAGAAGGTTTGCAAACAAGTGTGGAAATAAAGAACAAAGCTCCAAACTGTTCTTTATACCAGTAGCGCTCTGGAGAGGAACTTTAAAAAAGAAAAGCCTTTACTAACAAAATAGTAAAACATTCCTTTTAGGAATATTTTATGACAGTTCCAGTTTTAACATATCTGAAATGGAAATTTACAGAAAACTAATAATTTGACAGAGAGTCTTAACATTAAGCATAAAATCTAAATGTGTTGGCAGATAGACACACATAGACTTATTGAGTGACACATTGGAATACTGTGGAGAAATGCTTGAGTAGTTTTGAAAATTTCGTCAATAATTGAGTGGCAAAGATAATTGTTTTTTGTATCACATTTTGTTTACTAATAATATGAAACATATTTTTAGTGGTGGGTTTCAGGCAAAAAATCAGGATTGAAAGGTATTTTAAATGAAATTTGCAGCAGCTTTGCTTTTAGAATATTTTCCCTAACTGTATTTTCAGTGGACCAGTTTCATATGCTATAGAGAAAGGGGATTTCTGTTGTCTTTTAGGTAAAGTTTTCCAGAGAACCTGCTTTTCAATTTTAAAATGTGTGGTCAGTGAAGAGATGTAATGCCTGTACGATGCAAATAAGAATGTAGATTACAGAAAGATGTCAGCATTTGGCCTCCTTTGGCATTAATCAAGGCAGTTGGGTTTGAACTTAACTGACACTTTTAGAAAACATGTACATGTCTGCTTAGCAATTCTTATAAACACTTATTTGATTTTATGCCAGTGACACATAATGTTGGTTTATGTTTTTCATTATAATAATGATATTCTGATATCAGTTTATAAAATTCTAATGGTTCGTTTTAATCTGGAAGAATTCGTACACACCAACTAATATGTCCCTTATCATTATGTTAGGTATGTCATACTATTCGTTTGGACACTAACACCATAAATATCAAAGATCACTTAGTACAGATTCTTTAAACCTGCTGATGGAAATTCTATGAAATAAATACATATATATATATATTAAACAGAACTGTTTTTACATATGCAAGTTACAGAAAGTTTGCAAGATCAGTGTGGTACACTAAAAAACTATGAATTTTTAAACCAAATTAACCATTACTTGAATTTTGGCTTTAACACTTCTCCATTTTGTAAAATGTTGATAACAATATATACATTGTACTTGTGAGGAATTTAATCTGCACAACTAAACTCAATTGCCTTGGTACCATAAATTTACAAAATATTTAAGTTTTGTTCCATTAGGCTTTTCAAAAATCCTTTCTGTAATATCTGTTATCACTAAGAAAAATATAAGTTCACTTACAATATCAAATAATGTAAATATACTATAAAAAATATGGTCTAAGGGGGAAAAAAGAAATCAAAACTCTTGGTTTTCTTCATTTCAAATGAATAATTTGTAGATGCCATTATAAAATGATTTAAACTGGCAAAGGGATAATTTTCACTGGTTATGTTTCATATAGTTCAGTGATTAGCCTAGTATAAATGAAGGGCATAATCCCTAAGAATAAACAAAATTGAATAATTTGAAAAAAATGCTGTAGAAAAATGAAATCCTGCACAACCTCTCCATAACCATTTCTCAGGTTTAGCTACAGAGAAACTAGTCACTTTTTCTTAATTTTTTTTATCATGAGAAGAATCCCCTTTAGACTTGTATGTTAAAAACAACAGGGCAGACTCTAAGCCAGTCTCAACATGGTGCCATAAAGAGAGAAGCTCAAGTTCAATGCCAATAGCCTTGAACAACAATGACATTTAGGGGTTCTCAAACAGGTAGCAATAGGGCTATAATGCAGAGCAGAAGGTCTCAAAGCTCAACATATTAAGTAGGCCTGACATTTCTTCCTGTTCCCAAACTCTTAAAACACTTCAGCTGAGGTTGGGGTGAGCGGGTTCAGGGGAAGCAGGTCTTCTGCCTCTTCGTCCTCAGCTTCTATAAATCTCACTTCCTCACTCCATGTTCTGCCTTTGGGATCTATTCAATCCACTTTTCCACGAAAAGCTCCAAGTTCTTTTTAATCTATATTAACAAAATCTCCTCCCAAGTTCTCTCTTCACCTGTGACCTCATTTGGAACCAAAGAAACCCCAGGAGTTGAGCAGAAAAATCAAAGAAACCTCCTAGAAACAGCGATAAAAACTGAGAATAGAGTCCCCACAAGAGGAATGGTGTTCATGTTTTGTTCACTTGGGTATTCTCTCACCCCTGGCTCATAGAAAGGGCTTGATAAATGTTTGTTGGATAAATAATTGTATGAATAAATGAATATTTAAATGTCAGTACTTTGATTTCCTAACACTCTTGTATCTCTAAATACTATACTCTAGAAGCAGTATATGTAGGTCTCTCAGATTTTACTGTGGAGAATTTGGAACATTGCTTGAACCAAGACAGGAGATGAGAGTATAATCAGAGGCCAAGGGTTCCTGGAGAGTTTGTGCTGAGCACCAATAAACAGGAATTTCTGACCAGATTCAAATATGAGCTCATTAGGCGCCCTTTCGGAGTTGAAAATGGGGCAAAGTTTCTAAAATAAATAAATACATAAATAAATAAATAAATAAATAAATAAATAAATAAATAAAAATGTTTTTTATACGATGAAAGCACATGAGTCATAAAATATTGAAAGCAAGCCAATAACAATAGAGACTCACAACTTTTTAAATGTATATGGGGGAACCTCATATACATTCAATATTCATTGAATTTCTATGCGCAATTGGGTGGCTAGGGACTATCTTTTGGTTCATATTTCTACATCATATTACAGGTGTGCCTTGATTTATTTTTTCTAAAATTTTGAAAACTTAAAAAACTTAAGAAAATCTACATTAAATAAAAATTTCAAAAAAGCTAAATTAAATATAGATTAATAAAATAGAACCATTAGAGGAAATTATTTAAATTGCAAAGGACCTTTCTCAGGTTCAACAAAAAAATACATAAAAAATTCAAAATGGTTAACTCATTGATTGTAAAATTTGATTCAATTTACAAAGATTTAGAAGGAATCAACTTTCTTTTTAAAACAAAGTAAATTTGTATCGTTTTCCTCTAAAAGTGAAAGAATCATATTGCTAACTTCAGCTCATTTCTAATCTTTCTTCAAGGTCTTTCATGCTTTTTGTGTAGGGCAAAGATAGATATTCATATAAAAGGCACGATGTATGTAACCATCTTTCTGTTTGATATGTTGCATTTTAGGCCGATGTGAAGCAGAGGTCACCTAACATATTTATGATTAAAAATGATACTTTACTACAGTTTTATCTGTAGTAAAGGACCTGAATAAAGGAGGGAAAAAGTGTATTTTCCCATGTTGTGCCTATTAACCCATTGACAATGAAACAGCAACACTAGAAACTACTGCCAATAGAGAAAAAGAGTAACAAAGTTATTTTGCTTCTCATTTGCAAATAAATATTGAAGCAGAGAATGCCAAGAAACCATGAGAAAGCATTAAAAAAATTCTAAGTCTTACTTACTCATTTGGAAATGAACAAAGTGAAATTATAAAGTGATACAACAACGGAAGCATCCAGAGAGATCCATGTGTACGGGAAAAAAAGTTACCTGTATGGCTGTGGTCTCTGATGACAGAAACTTCAAAGGAAATACCCTCTTTAATGTGTAAAGAGCATGACAACATATGTTTGGTACCTTTCCAACATTTCAGCACTCTTATATTAAGGGTATGAAATATAATATCATATAGTTGTAAAAATAAAGATTTGTGTCAGCCGCCATACTTTTTAATAAAAATTATTTACCAGAGTGTATCTTTGAGACAATGAACAACTACTAAGATTTATTAATACCAGCTCCAAAAATCAGACTTTTGAGGATTTATTTAACTCCATGGAGTTTGGCACTATGTCAACTGGGTCACGTTGGCACCGCCTATTATGCCCAGGACTGTGTGAGGTGCTTTCTCATCCTTAAACTCGTGTGTAACACCCTATCGTAACTTGGTGAAATTACAGCTGAAGAAATTTAGAGGTGATGATAATTTACCTAAGACCACACAGCTGGTTAATCTGACAGTGAAGTCAATTACTATGTGTCTCTCCAAGCAAAGGGCATAGTAAATATGATTCACAGATAATACTATAAATTAAAACAGGCTGTTAAAAATAAAAGATAAAAAGACTAATTCGATGGGTAGAGGTGTTCAAGCATAAAAGATAGTTTTCTAAAGTCATACACCGCACAGATGACTCCTCTTTGCCAGAACATAGTGCCACCATGCCACAATGGCTTTTCTGTGTCTTCTTTCCTTCCTTCCTTCACTTCACTGTCAGTTCTAAATTACATACTCTATCCCTTAATGGCAAAAGAAATTACATTATTTTTTATCTCTTTGTTCCGTAAATTTAAAGGACAAGATGTCAGAAAGAAGAGATTGACTATTGACTAGAAGCCAAACCCTTCTGCCTTGATTTCAGACCCTTAGCAATTTGGTTCCACTTACTTCTGTAACCTTATTTCCCCAATGTACCTTGTCCACTGACGGTCCACCACTCAGTTACTCTCTAACCCCTGTAAGTCTCAGACTCATTTCTACAGACATTTCCTTTCCTCCTATTGAACTTATTACCCAAATGTGCTCCAGTTTCTCACTGCTTTAAAAACGAGAAAGGGGGCACTTAATTTATTTGGCTATTTGGGATATTGGCAGACATTTTCCCAATCATAACCCCAGTTTCTAAACTGATTATCTTTCTATCATGCCATCCATCGACATGAGTAGAACACATTCCTCTATTTAATTATACTAATTTGAATATATAAATGTAATGTAGTATAAGAATTTTTATTTTATTTTAGTTATACCAAAAATATTTATATTTCTTGAGTTCACTTCTTAGCAACCAATATCTGAACTCTCTTCCTGTGGGAACCATAAGAAATATACCCCCCAGAGTTGCAATGGTATCGGATAATATAATAGCAAAAGCTAGACATTTGTCTTAATAAATGTGGCAATAATATAAGGGTGTATATACTATGGAAACAGTTGAATTAAAATTGCTGATTTTTAGATGAGTGTGTAGTCCAAGAAGAAAAAATGGGGTAATCTATATTTGTGGCAAATGATATAATTCTCTTGAATGGATTAAACTGAGAAATAAATGAAGGCATAATTGAGAACATTTGACCAGAAAATGTGTAAAATGCTTAATTTTTTAAACCACTCAATCAGAAAACCATCCAGTTAGAAAATATGATAGTGGAAAACAAATGTTAGACTTAAATTTATATTAATAATAATAATAATAACTAACATTCAATAGATGTGATATTGCAGGCACATTTCTTATATTAACTATTATAATTTGTTCTGATTATAACCCCTAGAGGTAGGTACTGTCAAACTCCATTTCACTCATCATAAAACTGAAGCACAAAGTCCAAAAACATACAGTTCAGATATATCCAAGCTAGGAATTAAACCCACATTTGTCTGACTCAAAAGCTGATTGCTTAGCATTCGAAGATAGAACTTGATGATAAAAATACTATAAAAACAGAAGAAATTCACCAAATTGTAGTACTTTATTTCTTCAGCTGGGTTACATTTCAGTACACTAACTCTCTTTGTACTTTATACAAACAGGCCACATGTTACAGGCATTTTTTATCCATGAACTAGACAGAGAACTTTATTTAATCAATGACTTAACAGTAGTAGTATGAGTAATTAAACTTAGCTAAACTTAGGACACTCATTTTTCAGAGCAAAACTGGAAAAAGCTATATCATCAGTACCAAAATGCAAAACACCTATAGGTTTTAAAAAATATGTAATACTCCATTTTACCAGATGTGACTAGTATTTCTCTTCTTGAATTCTTCAAATCTGTTCATGATCATTTTTATCCCCCGCAAAAGATCTACCCATGGCTCTCTAGTAATTTCCTTTTAACAAACAACAGTCATTTACATATAATTTTGAATCTTCCTCTGAAATTATATATTTTCACTATTTGGGAAAAGAATAAACCATTTATATGATAAATGTATACCTGTCGCTACCTATTGTTGTCCATATGAGAAGCAACCTGCCTATAATCAGAGTGGCTGCCCTTGTGCATTTCACCTGGGGGCTCCTATTTGAAACCATTTTGTTCCCTCTCAGTGGCATCTCCATGCATTTAGGGTATCTACTCTGTTTTGCAGCCATATGAACCTCTTCTGTACTTCAGATTAATTTATTACAGAAAATGGTGGCCTTTTGCTTTGAGGGCCTGGTAAAGTTCCTAAGTTATAATTATGTAAGCCACTAGCCAATATTTAAAATGGTATATCTCAAACATATGTTCTAAGTTTGAGGAAAATGTGTCCAATTATTTTTTTTTATGATGCAATAACACAAAGACAGAACTTTAATTTTATTTAGATTACCTAACATCTCTTTCATTCTATTCTAGACGCCAGAAAAATATTGAGAATTTTAAGATATATGTGCATATCATTTATTCCTACAATAACTCTCAAGCTACATTTACATGAAATGATGTTCCAAAATAAAAGACAAAGTAAAAATTGATCAAATGTGAATAATATTTCTATTATAAACTGAATCTTCCCTTTAAAAGATCAATTTTAAGAAATTCAAGCTAAATTTAAGCTAATATTTTTCTACAAATTTCTTTTTCAAAATCACATTAAGTGTAGACAACTTAATGCTATCAATAAGACCTGTTATCCAAAACAAGAAAATAAATAAAAATAAAATAACCAAAACATTCATTTTCCAGATTAGAAATTTCTAAAGTTTTTGCTTCCCCAAGCTTTAAAACTGGAGGACAGATGATGCTTACGAAGCTCCAAGGAGAGAGAAAAAGAACCTTGTTATAAATTAACTTTAAATGCACTTTAGAATCTCACTCTGAGAACCTTTGTATAACAAGAAGAGAAATTGATTTCACCCAGGGAATACAAACATGATACTGAGCACTGATTCCTGTGCGCCAAATTAAGTGTTTTGGACAAATGTTGGAAGGGGCATGTTGAATGATATATCTCCTGTAAGGGAAATTGGGGAAGTGTTTATTTATTTATTTATTTTTCGCTGATTGGTTGGCTTGCTTGTTTTGTTTTTGTTTTTGAGAGTTGACAATCCAGTCTCTATCACATAATAGGAGACCAAAGTCTCTGGCTACTACTGGTTAGGTGTTTTGTAGATAATGAGCTGTTTTTCTTGTTGTTGGTCCTCCCATCCCCCCCCCCCCCAGGAAGTGGTCTTGCTATGTAAACAAAACATCAGTGTTGTAGCAGCATTCAGATTTGTACATCTATCTTCAGGTTGGGTGGCTTTGCTAAGATTTGTCATGAGTTAAGATCAATAAACTGATTTTAGTTGCTAATTTTATTCCCCTTTTATAGACTAAGAAATGTCATTTATGAAGGGCCCAAATATAATCTTTCTGCACAAGAATCTTGTTTTTTCAGTGAGGGTTTAATATAATTTATAAAAATGTAGATAAATCCAATTTTCCAAACAACTGTAACAAATAAATTAAGTTCTTCCCTCCATTCAGAAAAGTTGTATTGACCACCAACCTGGTAGGATTTGTGCTCAAAACTGTGTATTAGTTAGCTATTACAGCACAACAAACACCACAATTTCAGTAGCATATAATAATAAGCACATATTTTTCGCTCATGTGTCTCATGCATCTTACTTATATATGACCTGTCTGCAGTTGGGTTGATCTAGGCTGGGCATGGCTGAACATACCCATAGCTGAAGGTTGCATCCACACATCTGTTATCCTTCTTGAACTAAAGGGCTACTCAGGCCATATTCTTTTAAAGGAAATGACAAAGCAGAAGAGGACTCAGGCACATTTCATACCTTTTCTTACTTTATTTCACAACATGACATTGGCCAAAGCAAGTCATATGGCCATGGCCATAGTCAAAGGGTAGAGAAACACACTCTGTCCACTATTAGGCTATGTCAAATTATAAATGCATAATGCTGGTCTGGGTGGAATGAAGAATTGAGTAAAATACTTGAAACTCTGATAACTTGGGGGAGAAAATAAAATTTTTACAAAATGAAAATCACTGTTGGAAACAATAAAGATCCTCAGACTCTATCATTGTACAATTTATTTGTAATCAACTGCTTCTTATCACTCATTTCCCTTCATGCCCACACTTGGCTCTTTCTCCTAGAATGTTTTGCTCCCTATTCTCAACTTGTTAAATTGTTACATATCCATATGCTCATTACAGTTGACCCTTGAACAACATGGGTTTGAATTGCATGTGCCCACTTATATACAGTTTTTTTAAAAATAAATAAAATAAATATGTGCTGTACCATAAATGTATTTTCAATTCTTTATGATTTTCTTAATAACTTTTTCTTTTCTCTGACTTAATTTGTAGCAAGAATCAATATATAATACATATAACATACAAACATGTGTTAACTGTTTATGTTATTGATAAGGCCTCCAGTCAACAATAGGTTATTAGTAAAGTTTTGGGGGAGTCAAAAGTTATACCAAAATTTTCAACTCGTGGGGTTTGGTATTCCCTAACCCCCACATTGTTCACGGGTAAGTTGTATATTTTTATTATGAGAAGATAATAAATGAAAACAAAAGAAGCCAAAAGACACAGTTCCTCCCTTCAAAACTCATGTCCCACATTTTTTCTCAATAGTTTTATTCAAGCAAATTTGAATTATAAAGTCAAACTTATTTTCTTAATGAAATGGTCACATAACTATGTAGATTATCCATTTAAAAATTTAATGCCATGTTATCTCCTAAAACGATGTAATATGTATTTATTCTATAAAACTAATTGAATTTTAATTTTATATAGAACTATAATATGTGTAGGAGATTAATAAAAGTAGCTATTATCTATACAAATTTGAGCTTGGTTGTTAATCATTTATAAACTACCAAACTGCTATATTAGAAAGAAAATATAACATTTAATTATTATGAATGGTTGTTAAGAATTACTTGATAACATCGGGTACAACCCTTTTAAATTATAAAATGTGAATCACTGAAGTAATTAAATTATCACCCTCAAATTTCATTAAAGAAGTATAAAACAAATCTTAGAATGACTCTATCAAGTAAGTGTCTTTTATTCAGTCAAAAAAAAAAAAAAGAAAAGAAAAGAAAAAAAACCCTGAAACTAACCTACCAAGTATAGATTTCCCAGCTGGGAATAACTTCTGAAAATTATTTCCAAACCAGAAATTCTGGTTAAAATACACTTATTTAATTTGAATGCACATATATATCCCCAAAGGCTTTCAGTGTTTTATTAATCTTAGCCTCATATTCTGGGATATAACTTCCAATTCAGAATTTGAAAAGTATTTATTAGTCATTATAGTAATCAAGTGATAAATTTTTAAAATGATCTATTTCATTTAATGACTTTGTCAAAAATTGTACTTTGTCTTTTAGTAATTTTTAAAGGTTATTTCTTTTTAATTATTTTGAAGGGGTAAATTTAAAAAAATCTATACCAGGAGTTATAGTATGACAAATAACTCAAAATATGAGTAAGAACGCTTTTTTCCAATTCATCACACCAATTTTGTTTTTTAAATTGATTTAGTCTGGAAATTAGCATGGTATATGGTATCTCCTTCCATTAATGGTGTGAATATTTAATAAAATTAAGTG
This sequence comes from Rousettus aegyptiacus, assembly GCF_014176215.1. Lineage (NCBI taxonomy): Eukaryota > Metazoa > Chordata > Mammalia > Chiroptera > Pteropodidae > Rousettus > Rousettus aegyptiacus. The sequence continues at coordinate 111,519,553 of NW_023416284.1, forward strand.
CATAAATATGAACTGTTTCAACTTAACACTGTTACTATAATTTCTGGTGAATATATTAGGTCAAACCAAATAGTATTGACAATATCTATTGTTTCTTTGAACCCACAAAAAATGATCATTTTACATGGTTGACTTTACATAAAAGATGTATTAACAAAACACTACACATGCCTGTGCATTCATGCAGAAATGTTAATGTTTCATTTTTAAATGATTGCCAAATTAGGATTTTTAAGTTACTCAAATTTTATGTTTTAAAAAATGTATATATAAACAAGCAATTAAAGAAAATAAAAACATGGAAAAAGAGTATAAGACATGCTACTCAGATTTTAATATTCAGAGAAAGGCAAATTTTATAAAATGAAATAATTCTTTTTTGCCTCTCACTTCAACAAAAATTACAAGCAGTTGTTATTATTCTAATGTAGAAAAAAGTAATATTTCTATTCTTTGATTGTGGTAGTATGAATTTTGAACAGTAATTGGACTTATATTAAAATTTAATTTCAAGCATATTCTAGAACCTAGCATTATACTTATAGAACTCTATTCCACAAATATGCGTTGGTGAAAGTACAATTGGACCCTTTTTTGAAGAATAATATGTGTGTATATGTGTATATATACAAAAAATTGACAATACTGTTAAAATAATTTTCTATGAGACTGGTATGGGAGAGATTTTAAAAAGATATATTCCAATCTAAAGAGAAAGAAAATATTGAGATTATTTAGCTTGACTGCATATGTTTTAAAAATACTTTCTATATCAAAATTGCTTTACAACATAGAAAATTAAATGTTGCTCATCCCTGACGTCCACAATTAAAAAAGGAAAAAATAAAGTGTATACATTTTGTGACTATGTAAGAGTACTACATTAAAAAAAACCTCTGTTTTTGTTTTGTTTTGTTTTGTTTTGTTTTGGTCTCCCAGTTTTATTCAGTTGAGCTTATTAAGGCAAATGTAATAATTTATATTTGTTCTCCTGCTGACTAGATCTCTGGCTAAAACCAAACCAAGACACACACACACACAACTAATTCTGTCATTTTCTAGGTACCAAGTACTCCTTTAAGACAGTTTGAAAAGAGCAAACACTGCTAACCTTTAAACTACATTTATTTATTTAGTTTCTATAATCAAATGATAAAAGGAAGAAAGAAAGAAAAGGGAATGTAAGACAGGAAGAATAGTAAAGGAAGATGAGTATAGAGTGGAAAAATTTTGTTATTAAGTCAATTAATATATGTTGAAAAATATTCCATAACTCCCAAACATGTTTCTTTAAGTGAATTCCCTGTCTTTTTCATGATTAGAAGTCTTATTTAATCATGAAATATAACATTATTTGCTTAATAAACATTTTTGTTTCATTAGAGAATTTTAAAAAATATTTTGAAATTTAAAATCATTCACGATTCTTTCAAGACCGCTAGAAAAGCAAAGAACCTGCTAGATAAAATAAAACTAAGTTTATAGTGACTTTAAATGGGGAATTAGAATGGAGTATGTATAGAATCTTAGGACATGGGCTGAGTGATTTTGAGGTGGGCCTTGCAAGTAAGGGAATTAGGATCTGGCACAGTTTATGACATAACTTTGGATTGGTGGATGGAAAGAACAAGGCAGAGGTTCTGATTTCCGTCTTTATGAGTAAGTGGTTAGTTTTGTACATAAACTGTTTAGTTGGTTTGATCTTAATTTCCAGAAGTAGGCACAGTAACTTCAGTATTTTCTATTGTTCTCAGTATGCTTCAGACACACACACATACACACACGTACACACACAAGAATAATACATGCTTTGTCACAGAATCATTCAGCACCAGAATAGGAAATTATTTTGGCTTGTCTCAATTCCATAATCCAAAAATATTATCAATAAAAACTTTAGGTAAACGTCATTACCCAAATTTTCTTTTATATAAACCTGTACATATTTTTATACAATTAGTAGAATTTTAAAATATATAATATGTAATAAATATATAATATTCTATCAAGGAAGCTATTTTCTTTATTCTTAATTCCTAAAATTATACTATATTAGTGCACAGAGTTATGGTGTATTTAGAAATGTACAGAGATTTATTTTATCCTGTCTCTTTTACTTGATATTTTAATTTGTTTTTGACATTTGGTTCTTATAAGTAATGCTCTAATGAACATATGTGCATATAAATCTCTGACCTCATCTCCCGTTACCTACCTAGGACTGATTTCTAAAAATAAAATTTATTGCCAAAGACTGTCCACTTTTATTTAGTAAAAAATTGTGAGTGATTATATATGACTTTACCGTGATCACAGTTTCAATCTTATAATTTTGGGGAATATTGTATAACAAATGCTATTACAGAAAATAAATAATTTACACATTGTAACTCTTATGGTTTTTCTTTACAAATGAAAACCATGGATTTCCTTTAGAAAGTGATTACTCTGCTTTATATGTCTCTCATTAAAAAAAAAAAAAAGCAAAAGGTATTGTATTAAGCACTCCATCTTTCCTCTTACTAAATTTTATCACTTATTTGTTTTCGTTTTATTTACTTTGTAAATGGTCTTACCTATTATCAATCTCAAAAGCCCTGGTATTTTTCACTGATGTCAAGGTCTTAACCTGAATTCTGGCACAATGCCAAATTGAGTAAGTGCATATTTCCAGCCTTCTTACAATCAGCTTCATTTGGGAAAGTTATTCTCTTCTTCCTTTGAAATGACAGTGTGTAATGTTACTTTTACTATAAAAGTGTGTTTTTAAATGCAGACTGTATTTAAGTAGTAAAGGTTTACCATTATCTCAGCTCAGCTCAGGAAACCTGCAGTCAGTTTGCTCCCTAAAAAGTTGCTTTATGTGTAGGTCTGAATAACAACACACTGTATGCACAATACATCATAATATAGCATTGTTTGGACACTGTAATCTATTATGTAAGTATTATATTTTAGTAAAGTTCACTGATATATTTTTTTGGAAATAACTTTTTCTACATGTGTCCCAAATTAATGTTGGCAAAAAATTGGGGTACTTTTCTACTTGTAAGCAAAATAGTATTTATAAGCTATTAAAAACCAAAATCTTCTCTTAAATATTGTTAGGGGAAAAAAAACTTAATCATTCTCAAGCTCTGAAAAATATTGATTGTTTTTGACTCTGGCCTATGTCATCTATGACCAAAGACAGAAATATCAAGAACAAAAATTACTGAGAACTCCTACTACATATAGCTGTTAGATGAGGTTTATGTGGTAATTATTTCTAAGCTTATTGTCATTTCAAACAAATCATGTGCTTAACATCATTGTATTTTAATGAGAGTGGGAAAATAGTTATTTCCATCTGTAGCTCAAATGTTGCTTTATTTTATCATGCAAAATATCAGTGTGAGAACAATTTGTTGGTATACATTTGACATCTAATTGTGAGATATTTATGTAGTATCTCACATATTTTTATCTGGCTTTTGTAAAAGAGCCTTGCATATTTTATGCAAATGTATATTCCCTTATTCACAAAGAGACAGCACATATCTAATCAAGTAAAATTATTATAGGCTAAATTCAGATAGGCTAATTTTATTTAAACTTAAAACTCCCAAGTTTCCCCCCCGCCCCCAAACTCGCATGCTAATTCTAGGACGATAATTTTCAATCAGAAATTTAACTGAAGACAAATCGACTTGGGTTCCTTCAAAATATGCCATTGCTAAGAAGAGAAATATTCATGGATTGCATTTATAAAAACCATATATCATGATGTTTGAAAAGCACACAAAATTTTCTGGTATTTTTTTACACATTAAAGACAAGATATATGTAAAAATGATGAGGATAAATTAAAGATGTAGCAGACTGAAGTTAAGTGTAGGGTTTTTAAAAAATAAATTTATATATTTATATTAGTTTCAGGTATACAGTATATAGGTTAGACATTTATAATGTTCACAAAATTATCCCCCCAATTGCTCTCTCCTCCTCTGGCCCTCCACTGAGCCATCATATTAAAGCTAACTGCATTCCCTCTGCCATGCTCCCCATGCCCAAGTATCAAATTTGTACTTCTTTAACTCTTCACCCCAGTCTCCCAACCCTCCTCCCCTCTGTCCATCACTAAATTGTCCACTATATTTGTGAGTCTGTATTTGATTAGTTTGTCCTTTTTGCTTCTTAGATACCGCATATAAGTGAAATCATATAGTATCTGTCTTTCTCTGTCTGACTTATTTCACTCAGCATAATAAACTCTAGGTCCATTCATGTCATTGAAAATGGTAGGATTTCATTTTTATTTTTTTATGTTTTTATTATTTATTTTTTAAAGTTGTTTATTGGGGTAACATATTATTGGGTTAATATATTATATAAGCAACACCTCCCACAAAGGCCTAATATCCAAAATATACAAAGAACTCATATGACTCAATACAAAAAAAAAGACAAATCATCCAGTCAAAAAATGAGAAGAAGATCTGAATAGATATTTCTCCCTAGAGGACATACAAATGGTCAACAAATATATGAAAAGATGCTCAACATCGCTAGCTATTAGGGAAATGCGAATCAAAACCACAATGAGATACCATCTCACACATGTTAGAATAGCTGTAATCAACAGGATAAGTAATAACAAATGCTGGAGAGGATGTGGAGAAACAGGAATCTTCATACACTGCTGGTGGGACTGCAAATTGGTACAGCCATTATGGAAAACAGTATGGTGGTTCCTTAAAAAATTAAGAATTGATCCAGCAATCCTTCTACTGGGTATTTACCCAAAAGACTTGAAAAATCATATCCAAAAAGATATTTGCACACCAATGTTCATAGCAGCATTATTCACAGTGGCCAGGACATGGAAGCAACCGAAGTGTCCTATGGTAGATGACTGGCTAAAGAAGCTGTGGTACGTATATACAAAAATTACTCAGCCATAAGAAGAGATGAAATATTGCCATTTGCAAAAACATGGATGGACCTTGAGATAATCACGCTAAGCGAAATAAGTCAGATAGAAAAAGTTGAAAGTCACATGATATCACTTATATGTGGGATATAGACCTAAAAGCAACAAAGGAACAGGACAAACAGAGACTTATGGACATAGACTATAGACTAGTGGTTACCAGAGGGTAGGGAGTGGTTGAGGAGGGGGGAGGTAGATGGGGTAAACGGGGTGAAATATAGAGGGGTAGGGGAAGAGCGAAGTGAGTAAAGGGGATCAAATATACGGTAGATGAAGGAAATTGGACTTTGGGTGGCAAACATACAACAGAATATAAAGAGTAGAGTTTTTAAACTAAATTCTTGGATTACAATCATGGATTTATACTTAGTTACTTGGACAAGTCTTAACCTTTCTATGTCTCATTTTTTTCATCTGCAAAATGGTTATGATAAGAGTTGTTATCTGGTAATTTATATAAGCAGAACAGTGCTTAGCACCTAATAACCTTCAATAAATATTAACACCATATTATTATTACCAGCTTATTTTGAAAAGTTAAATATTCAGTCATTAGTTAATATTTGTTGAAAACCCAATATATGCAGACTGTGTATAGATGTTAGTAATTTGCAGAGCTAATTGAAAAGGCAAATCTTGAGTATTTAAAATCGAAAATATAGTAGAAGATAAGCATAGGCATAGTGAGAAAGCAGATAAAATTACTGGACAATTGGCAGTGAAGGTAAAAATAAAAATTAAATAACAAGTTTATTATTAAATATAAAAGAATAAAACAAATTTGAAGAGTGAAATTGCTAAGCACACATGCATGGAAAGAAGAAAAATGTAGTGTTTCTATTTTAGAGGGACTATCTGTGTAGGTAGGTAACATGTGTTCCAAAGATACATTTATGATGATTAGCCAAAAGAAAACTCAAAAGAATCAAAAAAATAAGAGGCCCTGTAAATTAAGTTTCTATCATTCTATTTTGACACACAAAGGCCAGGGTTTTGGGTTCTCTTATAGGAAGGGTACCTTTGCAAGACATTTGGTCCTCTCCCAAATGTTCATGGAGACATTTGGTCATTGCAAAATGGTCCTCGATATTTGGTCCATGCTTAGAAAACATCCCTGAATTCAAATAGCCCACAATGCGTGTTTATGCTTTCGGTTTACATGATTAATACATAAAAAATATCATGTTTCATTGATCCAATAATTATGTTCTGGCCATATTGCAAATAATAATCCTTTTGTTTCAGTAGTCTAGTTGGTAATGGCATAGGATCAAAGACCTTTTGATGTGGACCAAATGTTTATGTGGGCATTTTGGACAGAATCAAAATGTCAAGGACCTTCTGACATTGACCAATGTCTTTGTGGATATTTTGAGCAGGACTAAGTGTCTGCTATTCAATGGGGCTGGTTTGCTGTATTTACGCTTAAATATCTTGTGACCAGAGAACAATTTTCAAGATAATTCTTTAGAGTTAGAGTTTCAGAGTTTGATTAGTAAGTGGAGTACCAGTAATCAATGCATGATCACATCTACATTGGTAGCCAGTGAAAACCTACCTAAGAATACTTATTTCACAAGTATCCAGTAAGCATTTTGCTTATTGTGGAGGAAACAAACTTTTTTTTTTTCATGTGTTCAAAGTCCAACAGCTAATAAGTGAAAAAAAAAAAAAAAGATCTGAAGTCCTGCCTAACTTCTATGTTGATTTTTTTTCTGTGGAAATCACACTGTCTTGATAAAACTCAAAGGGAGGCATTAGAAAGCATGGAGATCATAAGGCAATAGAAAGGAATGGGAAAAGGAGAACTGAAGATTTCAAATATTTCATTTGAAATAATGCACAGATAAAGAAGCAGGCGATGGAGACACTTTTTTTTTTTTCAAGCCTTGAGCAAAGTGCTAGAACAAACAAAAAAATGCAGCCAACAAAATAGTGATCATCCACTTCCATAAAACAAAGCATTGGTGCCATTGGTAATTAGGAATTGTATACTTCCATGAGATTATTATTATCAATTATTGTAATTCTTGGGAAACGATGTTTTAGAAAAAGTGAGGGTAAATAATCTATTATTCAAGTTAGTCTGGGCACAAACACATTGATTCAAGCATATACCCCTTGTAAAATCAATGGTATTTTATATCCAGAACAAGACTATAGATTGTAATGACCAAAATGAGCAATGCACTTTCCATATTAAGGGTGCTTTTCGAAAGATGTCTTCATTAGAAATAAAGCAGAAATTCTTGTAAAAGTAAAATACGACCAGGCTTTCTTCATTAGGTAGTCCTCTGCCTTTCCCTCTTCTTATTTTGAAATATTTGCCTTTTAGTTTCATCAAGATTTCTAATCCTTTAGATTTGAAAAATGCCTAAGTGAGTGCAATATAAAGCAGTGATTACTAAAGAAATTAATCAAAGCTCTCACAATATACATTACTTGCAATTTTGTTTTTAAAACAAAAGCGGAGTAACAAAAGAGCAGCCTGAACCAGCAAGAATAATTCTTTAACGGCAGTTCAAATTAAGAAAACTCTTCACCTGTGCTGTTTCACCTGGGCATCAAAATAACTCCAAACTAATGATGTGAATTTTCTCCTTTAAGCTGTTATTCTCATGAATTCATTCATTGATTTTTAAATTAAACTACCTTGTGTTCTTGGGATAAACCTAATTTTTCCATCGCATATTTTCTTTTGTTGGATTACTGTTATCATTGTTGGATATAGTTCCCTAATATTTTGTTTAGGATTTTTTGCATCTGTGCTCATGATGAGTGACAGTTCTCAGAAACGCACCTTTCAAGTAATGCCCTTGGTGTTCAAGTTATGCAGATTCAAAAAAATGGTTTCTGAATTTCTGTATTCTGCAATAGTATGTGTAAACATTGGCATTTGTTCCTTGAATGTTTCATATAACGTCTGGCGAAGCCATTAGGGTAGAGAATCTTCTCACAATCCTATCTCTTTGTCTTTATTTGGCCTTCATGTTCTGTTCCACCCCTCGCCCCCTTCTGTCTTAAATCTGTTGAAAAAAATTTTCTGATTCTATGTTTTGCTCTTTACTGGTTTGGAAATTAAATCTTCTGCTTTTATTCTTTATCTGTCTCCAATTGATTATAAAGTCTTTAATTTGTCTATAGTTACACTTAATTTTAAAGAGTCTAAAATTAATTAACATATCTGTATGAATTTCTTGAGAAATAGGACATTTGAACACTTTAATTCCATTCACTCATTTGTTGCCTTGATGCATATGCTACTTATTTACATATAAATTTGTATTTCTATTTAAATTTTATATTATTTTAAATTACATAAGAAATATCTAGTTCTAGATTGAAAAATCTTTACTTTTGGTACTTTGAAAGTATCACCCCTATCACCCTATTTTCACTATTGCTGATGAAAAGTCAGGATGACAAAAACTAATTAGGAAAATATAATAAAAATTTTTAAAATACTCTCCCCAAATCTATAAGGTGACTAGAAGTAAAAATTTAGTATAGATTATTCTGAGTAGACAAATACATCATATTCTTGAAAAAAAAAGGACTCAATATCATAAAGCTATCAGCCCTCCCTAAAATAATCCATCAATATGATATAATTTCAGTCAAAATTCTAAAAAGTATGTGTGTATACACATCTTGAAATTCATATGGAAGTATAAACAGTCAGTAATAACAGCCAAGAAAATTCTGAAGAAGATTAAGAAGAGTAGTGTGGTTTTTCTCTACTTAATTTCAAGACTTATTACAAAGATCTGGTGATTGTTATCTTTGAATTTATATAGGGATAAAAAAAAGAAGAGAAAGTTGAGAAACAGATCTATGTATATATGGAAACACTATATGACAGTGTGGATATTATAAACAGTGATAAAACAATGGTCTATTTATAAATGTGTTGAGACAGTAAACTTAATACAGAAAAAAGTAAAACATGGACTCCACTAGATTTACAAAATAGATTTCAGATAAAGTTCTAAATCAAAAAGTGAAACGTGAAAAAAACTGAATAAGTAAATATAGGGTAATATATGTATGTCATTGTATAGGGTCAGGTTTTATTAAGTAAGAATGGCATGAGAAAATAATTAAGGAATATATATTTATGGATGCATATAATGTAGTAAAATATAAAAATATAAACAGAAACCTACCAAGTTAGGTAAACTAATTAGGTCAGGATAAAGAGATATGGAAAGGGAGCTTCGACAAAACTATAATATCTTATTTCTTTAAAACAAATCAGTTAAATCAGGATACTGCAATATGTTAATATTAGTTGGTGAATCCAGGGAGGTAGGTCACATTATTTTGCATATCTTTCAATATGTTACAAATATTTCATAATTTTAAAAAGTTGCTTTGGAAATATAAACTGGTTTGCAAATTGCACCAGATGCTACAAACCAAATCAAACAATTATTTTTAATGGTTATATACATACAATGTTTTTGTTCCTAGTGCACTCACACTGATTTTTCCAGATGTTGCCTCATAAAGAGATCATAACCATCAACAACTATGGCATTGCCTATGAATTATGAGTGTTAATGTCATATATTAGAATAAGAACAGTTCTCATGGCAATGGGCAATGGCAATTTACCTCAATGATGATGATTTCAGTATTGCTTTATAATTCAAATTTGGCATGCTACCAGGACAGTAAATCACACTAGGATGTCTTCAGTCAAAAAACTGTTAAATATATAAAATGCAAAAATAAATTTACAAAACAACAAGGTTTAGACTGTTTTGATAGTACTAAAATCTTTATATACTACATTAATAGCTCAAATTACTGAGCCCTTCCTAGGTTCTGAGCAGAGTGTCAAAAATTGTATATACATAAACTTGTGTATTATCTTATTTGATAGTCACAATCACCCTGGGAGTTATAACCATTATCCATTTCACTGAAGGGGAAACTGAGGCTTAGTGATCCAACACTGTGTCTGAGATCATAGAGTAAGTGACACAGCACAGCAAATGCAGCCTGTACTGGGTCCGAAGCCCTAGCCATGAACGACAACTTTATAATTACCACATAAGTCGTTTTCCCCAGCAAGAAACATGTTTTCTATGGCCTGTTAGCTAGCTCTATTCTAAGATGTCAAAGCATCTGTACATTACAGTGGCGAAGAATTTTTATCTAGCATCAAATCTAAAAAGAATCAGTTAAATGTAATAGCTTTTACATGCCTAGATAAGGTTTCACTAAAAATTCAAACATTTTGTTTTAGAAATAGTGTTTTTATCTCAGAAAATATGTGAAACTTTACCAAAATGATATAGAGAACAAGGAATTAGAATGGTAGATTTTCAAATTATAAAATCACTGAAAATTTGAAATATAGTCAAGATTTCTTCATAAAGTACCACAGTAGTTCTTTACAAGTTTAAAAAGTTGTATAGGCATAAATGCTATCTATCATCTATCTATCTATCTATCTATCTATCTATCTATCTATCTATCTATCTATTTATTTTTCTTTAAAATAATTTCATTTACTTAGTACAGATAATTGTGTAATTAATATATATGTCAGGCAACCATTGAGAAACACCACCGCTATTTGATATTATCAGACACTTGTTTTTATCTAGTCTTTCAAAGCCCAATAACATTATGTTAAGCAATATCTGACAAATCCTGACATTTATGGACTTGCATATTTCTCTTATGAGCACTGTTTTAAAATATTGTAGTTAGCTGACAGTTCACCTTTAGAATTGGCTGTGTGCTGGAATTTATTATTATTTTTAATTTTTTAAATTTATTTTTTAATTGAAAAAATGATTTTAATTTTTTCCCTGTCTACCTAACCCCTCATCCTACCCTCTGTCTATTGTCCATAATGCATGCTATTTTAAAAGTATGTCCCTGAAAATTGTTTTATCAGAGCATTTTTGGTGAACCAAAATTCTTCCAGAAATTAAAAAAATATTTAATGTCATTTTTTGTTTGCATATTATCTATACTATCTTCTAATTATGCATTAGAAATACTGAACTCAAAATATTAAAGAATATACTATTAAAAATGCTGAGAAAAGAAAATAAATGATTAGTCAAGGTTTGTAATACAGCAGAAAACTCAACCTGAAAACATCTAAAGAGAGGCATGTCAGTTTACATACAAGATTAAATCTCCTGGCTGCAAAATATTTTGTAAATAACCTAATGGGGACTGCATACAGTCAGAGCTATACTTGTCATACACAAGTACTTGCACATCTTTAAAACTGTTTTAGTTGAGGCAGGCATATTGTATCCACTTACATAAATAACATTTTTAAAAAATCAATGCTCACTAATGTAACAAGAAAAAGATGGTTTTGATGTCACTTTGTTTCAATTTTATCTCTCTTCCGTTGGTTTCATGGCAGGTTTTACTTGCCACAATTTTCTTACTTGTATATACCCTCTCCAGATAAGTGTAATTTATAATTTGTTCTTCCCCTGAAAATCAGTTTTACAATTTTTTTTTTCTTCTTACTGTAGAGTATATATTTGAGCAACAAATAAGATACTGTACCCTTTGGTTTATTTGGTCTGCTCTACTTCAGTCATCTTTCAGTAGACATAAGTACTTTTTTTCTGAAATAATGAGGACTGTCGTTGTTCTACTATGATTGAATCCCTGAATGTTAGGATCTTTAAAGGGAAGTAAAAGAAAAGAACAAATGGCATAGTCAAGTGGTGAATACGGGATTTGGAATAAGATGGAAAGAGTATGAGTCTCAATTTCGTCACTTAAGCTGTGTGACCACAGATAATTTTGTTTCCTCATTTGAAAACGGAAAAATATTAGTAAGGCTGTTCTAAGATTAAATGAGATTTAAAATTCCACTTTCTGGAATACAGAAAATACTAGTCTTTCATAATTTCACCAATTGACTGAGATCTTTATTTATCAATCAAGTATGATTCAAATGATAAAAGTTTGGTATTAAACAAAGCAAGTATAATTTTATACTCACAAAACTAACTTTTTGAAAATATTCCTCTTAAAGGTTACATTAAAAACCATTAATTTGATATAGTCCCATTCATTTATTTTTGCTTTTACTTTCCTTGCCTTTGAGGTAAAATTCATAAAATCTCCTCTAAAACCAAGGTCCATGAGTTTAGTACCTATCTTTTCTTCTATACGATTTATTGTTTCAGTATTTATATTCAGGCCTTTAATCCATTTTGAGTTAATTTTGGTGTATGGTGACAGAGAGTAGTCTAGGTTTATTATTTTGCATGTGGCTTTCCGATTTTCCCAGCACCATTTATTGACAAGGCTTTCCTTTCTCCATTGTATACTTTTGGCTCCTTTGTCAACAGTAAAACGCAAGGCGTTTATTTCTGGGCTCTCCATTCTGTTCCATTGGTCTGTGTGTCTGTTTTTCTGCCAATGCCATGCTGTTGTGATTATTGTCGCTTTGTAGTATAATTTGAAGTCAGGCAGAATGATACCTCTTGCCTTGTTCTTTTTTCCCTGGATTGCTTTGGCTATTTGGGATCTTTTGTGCTTCCACAGAAATCTGATGATTTTTTTGTTCTATTTCTTTAAAAAATGCCATTGAGATTTTGATAGGGGTTGCATTAAAGCTGTATATTGCTTTGGATAATTAAGTTGATTCGTCCAATCCATGAACACATACCTTTCCATTTCTTTGTGTTTTCTTCAATTTCTTTTAATAATAACATAGTTTTCAGTGTATAGGTCCTTCACACGCTTTGTTAGGAATGGTAATATATAAATACAATAGTTATGTAATTTCAAATTAATATAGTGTGTAATGACAAAAGAATCCACAAATTGCTTCAGGAATTTGAAAAATCTTTAGTATCTAGCATGGCTGTAATTTTCGTTATGCAAAAGATTTCCCATACACTTAAAAAATATATTGGCTATATTTAAAAGGGACAATATATTTGATTTTTGCAGACTTTCAAAAAATGTAATTTAGCCTCATATACTGTATACTATTGCAATAGTTTATTAGAACAGATGATCACGCTTGAAAATATGTCATGGAATATGAGGACTGCCCATTATTTAATGAGAATTCTTTATTACTTTATAAAATGATGATAATGAACTTGAGTTTCCAAGCTACAGAAACTCAAGTTTTATATTTCCATATAAACATATATGCAAAACAAAATATGCTGAACAAATATCAAAGTTTTCTAAATTATGTAGGTGATTATAGAGAACAAAACTAAGAAGTCTGGTATTTTACACAATGAAGCTTCTGCTTGAATGCAGCATCTCTTTGCAGTCTCTTTGTAAATTAAGAGAAATTTAAAAATACGTAAGTAGCACTGAAGATACATTAGCAAAACATGTTTTGATCGTAAAAGAAGGAAAAATGAGGATCCTGTTTCATGTTGTGATTTGGAGAAGAAAGAAATTGAGCAAAGGGAGAAAATGTCTGTTAAGCATCAGATGGCATACTATGCCAAACAAAATGCTACCTACGTGAGTTCCCATCCATGCATAAAAACCTTCTAATAGCTTATTAGGTGTACGTGACATATATTTTGTTTCACAAATTTTCATCACAACCCAGTAAGAAAGGTATTTCTATTTCTATATTTATCAACAAGGACATAGGATCATGAGCCTAGCTTGCATGAGATGAGAGAAGCATGGTAACTGACCTTTAAGACTCAATCATGGCTAATTCCACAAACATTTTTTTAAGCACTTAACAAGTGCATAAGGGCCTGCTCCCACCTCTATTAGTGCTCTTTCCTTTCCACTCCTGACCTCTGAGCTGTCTGGTCCTTTCTAGGAAATTCCAAGTTTCTCCCTCATTGGTTATACCTCACACACATTATCTAATATTGCCCCATTTTAACATAATAGTCTCCAAAGTAAGAATAACTCACTGGCCTCACAAAATAGTCTAATGATGATAGCACATCAGTAATGGTACACACACAATATGTAACTACTTCAGATAAATATACATGCATTGGTAGAAGAGATTTCAATATTTTAATTGAAAAGAGAAATATTTCATGCCTGGATTAGTATAACTATCTCCAGGTAGAGGGGTCATTTTTAAAAAGTGAAATATAATTGATATGTAACATTGCATAAGTTTAATGTCTACAACATGTTGATTTAACATATTTATATTTTCCAATATGGTTACCACTTTTTCTTTAGCTAACACCTCTAAATTGTTACAGAATTATCATCTCAAAGTTTAAAATACAGTTTTGTTGATTATAATCACTATGTTATGCATTAGCTCTACAAGACATATCTACTAGCTCCCAGTTTGTACCCTTAAACAACATATCCCAAATTCCCCCAGCTCTAATCCCCTGATGACCACCATTCTACAAGTTAGGTGTTTTGAGATTTGATATATATATTTGCTATCATACAGTATATGTTAGTATGTGTCTCACCATAATGAGCTCAAAGTCCATCCATGCTGTTGTAAATGACAGGATTTCCTTCTTTCTCATGGCTGAATGATATTCAATCATCCATTGAAAGACACTTAGCTTGTGTCCAAATCTAACTATTGTGAATAATGTATTAAACAAAGGAGTATATATATATGTCTTTAAACTCCTGTTTTCGTTTCCTCTGGATATGTAACCAGAAGTAGTTCTATTTTTGATTATTTAAGGATTCTCCATACTATTTTTCATTGTGGCTCAATCAATGTAATTTTTTACCCACTGTGTACAAGGGTTCTCTTTTCTTCACATATTTACTAGTGTTGTTATCTCTGGTATTCTTGATGATGGCTATTCTAACAAATGTGAGGTGATATCTAATTGTGGCTTCGATTTGCATTTCCCTGACCATTAATGATCTTTTTCATGTACTTGATGGCCATTTGGATGCTTTCTTTGGAAAAATGTATATTTAATTTTTGGGCCATTTTTTTAATAGGATTTTTTTTATTGAGTTGTATGAGTTCTTTATACATTTTGAATATTACTCCCTTATCCAATATATGTTTTACAAATATTTTCTCTCATTCTATAGGTTGCCTTTTCATTTAGTTGCTTGTATTTTGATGTTGTCCCATTTGATTTTTTTTCTTTTGTTGCTTGTAGCTTCTGGTGTTATATCTAAAAAAATTATTGCTCAGTCCAATGTCAAGAACTGTCTTTCCTATGTTTTTCTTCTAGGAGTTTTGTGTTGTCAAATGTCTAAATCTTTAATACAGTTTGAGTTCATTTTTGTGAGTGATGTTAAGATAGGAGTCCAATTTAATTTTTCTGTATGTGGTTATTCAGGTTTTGGTTTTTTTTTTTTAACACCATTTTCACATCGATTACTCTCATCGCCCTTGTCAAATATTAGTTGACCATATACATGGAGGTTTAATTCTGGGCTCTCTATTTCATTCCATTGGTCTATGGGTATATTTTTTTTATCCAGCACCATATTGTTTTTTTTTTTAATACTTGTGTCTTTTTATTAAAAATTATTGGGGTGACATTAATAAAATCAAATAAGTTTCAAGTTCATGATTTAAGAGCATGTTGTATGTATATTGCATTGTATGTTCACCTCCTAAAGTTAGATTTCCTTCTGTCACCAAACATTTGACCCCTTTTACCCCTATATACCTCCCCCATCACCCCTTCTCTCTGGAAACCACTAATCCACAGTCCATGTCCATGAGTCTCTGTTTGAATTGTTTTAATTACTATAACTTTGTAGTATAGTCTGAAATCAGGAAATGCAATCAATGCCTCTGGCTTTGCTCTTTCTCGGAATTGGTTTAGCTATCTGCGGTCTTTTTTGTTTCCATGAAAATTTTAGTATTGTGTTTTCTATATCTATGAAAAATGCCATTGGGATTTTGATAGGAATTGAATTGAATTAATAGATGGCTTTCCATAGTATGGAAATTTTAACAACATTAATTATTCTGATCCGTGAACACAGAATATCTTTCCATTTATTTGCATATTAATCAATTTCTTTCATCAGGGTTTTGGAGTTTTCATTGGACGGATCTTTTACTTCCTTGGTTAAATTTATTTCCAAGTAATTATAATGTTTTTGAAGCTATTGTGAATGAGATACTTTTCTTTATTTCTTTTTCTGATATTTCCTTGTTAGTGTATAGAAATGCTACAGATTTCTGTATGTTGATTTCATATTCAGCAACTTTTACTGAATTCATTGATTAGTTCTAAGTTTTGTTTTTTTTGTCTTTAGGATTTTCTATATAAGATATTATCATCTGCAAATAATAACAGTGATCGCAACTTATTTGTTTAATAGTTATTATTTGGGGGGCCTAATTGATCTAGCTCTGAATTCCAGTACTATGTTTAATAAGAGTGGTAAGAGTGGGCCCCTTGTCTTACTCATAATCTAGAGAAAAAGCTCTCAAATTTTTACCATTGAGTATAGTGTGAGATGTGAGTTTGTCATATGTGACCTTTATTATGTTGAAATATGTTCCTTCTATACCCAATTTACTGAGGGTATTAATCATGAAAGGATGTATTGTGTCAAATCCTTTTTCCACATCTATTGAGATGATCATATGATTTTTATTCTTCATTTTGTTAATGTGGTTTATCATATAGATTGACTTATATATGTTGAACCATATATATCTCTGACAATCAAGAGATAAGCCATACTTGATCACAATGTATAATCCTTTTAATGTATTGTTAAATTCAGTCTACTGATATTTTTTTGACCATTTTTACATCTATGTTCATCCAGAATATTGGTCTATAGTTTTCTTTTTTTGTAATATCCTTATCTGGCTTTGGTATAAGGGTAATCTGGCCTCATAAAATGAGTTTTTTAGTGTTGCTTCCTTTCCAACTTTTTGGAAAGGGTTGAGAAGAACTGGTATTATTTTTAAATGCTTGGTAAAATTCTCTGGTTAATTCATCTAGTTCTGATCTTTTCTGTGTTGAGAGGTTTCTGATTATCAATCTAATATTCTTTTTGTTATCAGCCTATTCTGATTTTCTATTTCATCCTGATTCAGTATTAATAAGTTGTATGTTTCTGGAAGTTTATCCATTTCTCCTAGGTTATCCAATTTTTTGACATATAAATATTCACAATTGTCTCATAATCCTTTGTATTTCTGTGGTATCAGTTGTAGTGCCTCTTTCATTTCTGATTTTACTTATTTGAGTCTTGTCTATATATATATATATATATATATATATATATATATTTTAGTTTAGCTGAAGATTTGACAATTTTGTTTATCATTTCAAAAAAGCAGCTCATTGATTTTTTTCTCTATTGTTTGTGTCTGGTCTCTGTTTCATTACTTTTCTCTCTGATTTTTGTTATTTCCTTCACCCTGCTAACTTTGAGCTTCTTTTGTTCTTCTTTTTCTAATCCCTTGAGGTGTAAAGTTAGATTGTGTGAGATCTATTTTCTAATATATGAATTTATTGCTATAAACTTTCCACTTAAAACTACTCTGCAACAACCCATAGGTTTTGGTATGTTGTGTTTACATTTTCATTTGTTTTGAGATAATTTTTGTGTTGCTGTTTATTTTTCCCTTGATCCATTAGTTTTTTAGGAAAGTTTTGTTATTTTCCACTTATTTGCAGATTTTCCTCTTGTTGTTGATTTCTAGTTTTATACCATTGTGACTGGAAAAGATACTTGGTGTCATTTCAGTATTTTTAACTTTGTTGAGACTTGTTTTGTGTCCTATCATCTGTTCTGACCTGGAGATGTTTCATGTGCACTTGAGAAGAACCTATAGTCTGCATCTGTTGAAAGGAGTGTTTTAAAAATGTCTGTTGCTTATCGGGGATCATTTTATAAGTTACGAAAATATCTAACCACTATGCTGTATACCTGAAACTAATATAATATTGAATGTCAACAGCAATTTCAAACTAAAAATTAAAATTAAAAACTAAAAAATTAATTAATTAAAATGTATGTTGGATCCACTATTTGGTTCAATGTATGGTTCGAATCCATTGTTTTCTTTGTTGATTTTCTGTCTGGAAAAAAGACATATCCATTACTCTAAGTAGGGTATTGAATTACCCTAATATTATTGCATTGTTATATATTTATCCCTTCAGATCTGTTAGCATTTACTTAATATATTTAGGTGCTCCAATGTTGGGTGCATATACATTTATGATTGTTATATCTTCTGGATGGACTCACACTTTTATTGCTATATAATAAATCTCTTTGTTTCTTGTTACAGTTTTTGTCGAAAGTCTGTTTTGTCTGATACAGGTATAGCTATGCCTGATTTCTTTTGGTTTCCACTTGAATGAAATATCTATTCCCACATACTCGCTTTAAGCCTATGTGTGTTTTTAAAGTTGAAGCGAGTCTTTTGTAGACAGCATATAGTTAGATCTTGGTTTTTATCCATCCAGTCACTCTATGCCTTTTGATTGTGAATTCAATCCATTTACATTTAGAATTATTGATACGTGGGCTTACTTATACTATCTTAACTGTTTTGTATTTCCATTTTTTTTTTCCTTTTCCTTTTATTCATGCCTACCTTTATAAATTGGTAATTTTATCTGGTGCTATGCTCTATTTCCTCTTTATTTTCTGTGCACCTGTTCCAGGATTTTGCTTTGTGGTTACCATGAGGCTTATATAAGATGTCTCATAGATAAAACAGTCCAATTTAAGCTGACAGCAAATTAACTTCAATTGTCTATAAAAGCTTCACCCTTTTACTCCTTCTCTTTTTTATTTTTGATGCAATTATTTACCTCTTTTATAGTATGTATCTGTTAACATATTGTAGTAGTGATAATTGCTTTTAATACTATTTTTCTTTGACCTATTACACTATCTTATTACAGATTGAGAGTTTTCTAAGTCTGAATACATATTTACCTTTATCGGTGTGTTGTAAATGCTCATGTTTTAATGTCGCTGATTAGGGTTTTTTGATTTCAGCTTAAAGAACTTCTTTTAGCATTTCTTGCATGTTTGTCTAGGAAAGTATTTCTTTTTTGTATCTGAAGGATAATTTTGTTGGATAGAGTATTCTTGGCTGGCAATTTTTTTTTTTTTCAACACTATGCCATTCTACTTTCTCCAGGCCTGTAGCGTTTCTGCTTAAAAATTCACTGATAGCCTAGTGGAGGGTTCTTGTAAATTACAATTTTTTTTTTCCCCCTGGCTGCTTTTTAGATTTTTTATTTGTCTTTGATTTTTGACAATTTCATTATAAGTTGTCTTTGGGAAGGTCGTTTTGCATTGAGATAATACGGTGATATAAATTCGGATGTCTAATTCTATCCCAAGGTTGGCAATTTCTTAGCTATTATATTTATAAATAAATTTTTCTGTTCTATTCTCCCACTCTTCTCCTTCTAGAATTGCAATTATTCTAATATTCGTTCTTTTAAAGAAGTCCTATAGATCACATAGGCTTTCTTCATCCTTTTCATTCTTTAATTTTGTTCTCCTTTAACAGTGTTATTTCAAAATTCCTATCCTCCAACTCACTTACTTTGTCTTCCACTTGTTTTACTCTACTGCAGATTTTTCATTTCATTCATTGTGTTCTTTAGCTCCAGATCTCTGTTTGATTCATTTTATATAATTTCTGTATCTTTATGGGGAAAAAAATCTCATTAGGAGCATGTATTTTTTTTTTTTAATTTCATTGAATTGTCCTGAGTTTTCTTGCTGCTGAGTTCTATCAGCTATTTTGAATTTTTTATTAGCTAGATCATAAAAATTCATGCCTTCGGGCCTGGTTATTAGAGAATTATTATTATTTTTTGTGTGTGTGTGATAATGGTTCCTTTACTTTTCATGTTCTTTGTAGTTTTGTGCTGCTGTTTAAACATTTGAAGTAGCACACACCTCTTTAGATCTTTGCTGGTTGTCTTCGGTTGGGATATTTTGTTCAGTTGGGATATTTTGTTCGACAATGGTGTTTTTATAACATGGGTTTTTCTGTCCTTGTACTGGTAAGCCTGCTGCATTGTATTTGCTTCCTCTTGTGGCAAGATTTATGTCTTTTCTAGTTCCTACAAATCACCACATTGCCTACTAGAAACCTTTTTGTTTCCAGAAAGTGGGGCTGTAGCTCAACTTTGTGGTTTCTCTCTTGCCGCACAGTCCATGGCCTGTTTTCTGAGTGCACTCTGTCTACCTCTCTTGATGCAACTCTTGGGGGAGGTGTGAATGTAGTCCTCTGGATATTGCGCACAGGCCTGTGGACCTGTTAGGGAGGTCCCTGGGTGTGGTATACCCAGAAGCTCTTAGGTAGACTTTCTGCAGAGTACAGTTAACAATAAAACCAAGTCCCTTATCTGCTTCTTTCTCAATCTCTTCCCTCCCCAAGTGTTGAGGATCCCACTTTAGTACTTGGTGCCACTGGAGAGAAATGGGTTTCTCCACCTATATAATGGGAATAGCTAGACCACTCAGGTCTCCTTTTACTCTATGGGAGAGATTACTGCTGCCAGATAGGCCAGCCCTGTGTACCGTTTACTTAAAAATGAGAGAGACGTTGGGAAAGTTTCTCTTACAGTTGCCTCCTCTGTGACCAAATGTATTTTTTTCTCCAATGGTGTGCCTAAATCTCCCTTATGGAAGGCTGGACTTCTGTACACTCTCTTTCATGTGTGAGTATCTGCCCAGGTCAGCACTCTCTAGTTTTTTTTTTTTTTTTTTTCCAATGGGGCCAAAAGGGGTCTGAGTATGTTCACTGTCTTCCCTGGTTCTACAGCTTGTAGTGAGGTCTGTCTGCTTACTACTAGATGCACAGGTGGGTGCAAGCCCTTCTGGGTCCCTTGGCCTATAGTGTTAGATCCCATAACGTCACAAAAACACTTTTGTTTGAGGATGGATATCTATTTCATTGTTTAAAAAAGGGCTTAAAAAGGAGGAACATTTTACACTGCTATGCTACTGATATCACTCTCCAGAGTGGTCATGTTGATGTATTTGCATCAAACTCTTAGCAACCTATGTGCACATTTCATTCTCTGTATGAGTAGAAACATACAAATGCAGAAACAAGAACCCTATGCAATGTGAATTATTTCATCTTGATGTTCACGAGCATGAAGTTGCCTAATCTGTGCTTACTGTCAAAGTAGCAAAGAGTATACAAGATCACATTTTGTACCAGTGAAATGTGTTTAAAGTCATGTAACATCATTAGAAAAGAGTAATTAGTTTTGATTAGTTTGGTAAGCAAATACTGTAGTTCATTCATTAATGTTTATGTACAAAACATAACCATTTTTTCAGTATAAATACATTTTATACCACTTGTTAAAGTAATCCAAAAAAAAAAAACTACAGAATTTTAGGATATTCGAATAAGTTCTAAATTATAAATTATATAGTCATTCTACTAGGCCACCACAATCATCATAAAAGCAAATATGTATCTTTTGTTTCTTATTACATTAATGTCTTGGGTAAATGATGTATTGTAGCTTACTTAATATTTAAAGGATAAAACTGGAAACTATATTTTTTATGTTTTTCAGTTATTACGCTGTAGTTTTCTCCTAAATAAAAAAAATTATACACATTTTATAGTAGCATATACCTATAGTATATATAGATATATACTATGGTATGTATAAGACAAAAATAACTGTTCAATATATTTAATTCATAAGTAAATAGTTATATAGTTGTAATATTAAATTGATAAAATTAGCTGAAAATAACATAGAAAATTAAAGAATTGATGATGAAGACATACTTTAGCCTCAGTTTTTGACAGCTATTAAAATTAGGGTCAAAGGAACAAGTGAAAAACTAACTAGTCTGGACTTGAAACATCTTCTATGAGGCTTGGTATTCTTTTACTAAGCTTTGCAGTATTAACCATGAATTACAGTACAGCAAGTTTTTAATGCTCTAGTTTTTTGTGTTGTTCTTTCTTTTTTTTTTTTAATTTCCAGGGTATCAGTTCTAAGACATTATTTTATTTTTATTTTTATTTTAGAAATCATTAAATAAGTAGTCATGGATATAAGCAAGCACAGATATAAGCTATACAAGTGTCCTTTTTTTCTTTTCTTGTCATCATTTTGAATATCTTGAGGATATTTCATTGCAGATTCCTACTGCTATAACCTAAAAAATGTGTTCTTATTTCTAAGCTTACTATAACTCTTTTCCTTTTACATAGTTCATGCTTTTCTGAATAATGTATACCTTCGATAAAATAATCAAGAGATATTACCATTAAGAGATACTAACATTTGTTTTATTAAGAGACCTTCATAAAACAAAGTAATGACTTAGAATTTCTAATATGAAATCAAAAAATTTTTAATACATAATCATCGAAACTTCATAGATTACTTTTCCAGTTAGCTTCCTTCTAATTAAAATTTCTCAAATTAATCTCTTGGCATATAAAACCAAAACCTTCATCAACACTACTATATGACTAAATTTCTCCATATTGTTATATTCATTCAGGCATGGAATGTACTACTACAATGTTTAGAAGAAAAAAAAAAATAGCTGGATGGGCAGTTAAATGAGGTTTGAGGAATAATCCTTACTTTATCTTTCTGAACTTAGCTTCTTCTTTCAATATTATAATTCCACTGTGGTTTAACAGTTCTATGAAAATGTTATTTATGGATATTGATCATTACATGTAAAAGTTATAAAGTAGTAAGTTATGTGTATTAATTAAAACACATGAGTATCTAAATTATGAGTATGCTAGTATATACACACACATCTCTAAGTAATAAGATTTCCTTTATAATATGCTTATATTTGGATCTCTCAAATCTCTAAGAATGACTGAAAAGGCTTTTTTTTTTTTTTTTTTTTTTTTTTTTTGCATCCTAAGCTCAAGTTTGGAACTGTAATAATGCTGCTTAGACTTAATCTAAGGATAAGAGTTATTGGTCCCTAATTAATCTTAGTGCAAAACTCTTACAAAAAGAATGATTCAGAAGTTAATTCCATGTTTTTGTAATTCAAATCCTATACAGACCAGCTACATATTGTACTGTTAGGTACAAAGTCAGGTAATTCTGTCTGAAAAAAAGGTGTTAAAATCAGCTTCTTTGACCATTAACGCGAGGAGCTTGAGCGAGGTGATCATGACTGCTCCTTTCTGCTGTGCCTAGACTCCCTCAATTCCTTCCCCATGAGCAGCAAAGCAAATGCTCCATGTGTCTCAGAATCACTCCTTCAAAATTAACCTGCTTCTACACTGGAGAGTAGTTGTGTAGTAGTATCAGTGCTACATTTACCTTTTTTAACATGAGCTAATTGGAAAAAAAATCCTACTCTGATGTGCTATTTTCAGGGTCTTCCTAAATCTGGATATTTCTCAAATTAACAGCTGGATCTACTTTCTTCAGATATGGGGCCCATTCTGGCTGTAAGTAGGAAACAAGGCCTTCGGGTATTCACTTTTATTTCTGACCTAGGCATCTCCATCTCATACCCTAGTATGGAAATCACTTTTTTATCTGTGCACCTTTGCTTAGTTCCTGTTTTAGATTTCTATCTGTAGTATCTCCTTCTTCAGGATTGGGACACCAACTTGTTCTTGCCCGTTCTTCACACTTGGACAGCACTCCTACTTCTAAACACCTGTGACTGTGGACCTCCTTCCTAATGTAGATTGCTTTGGGGGAAATCTAAGTATCATCAGCTCCTAGATTCTGTGTGGCCATAGCCTACTCATCTGCTTGTTAGGACAAGCTGGGCGCCTATGCTAGATTTCTATCATGTCAAATACCTGTCTGCATTAGTGCACCTGTATAGTGATGATAATAGGAACATAACAATAGTTATTACCATTTCTACCATAATTCTAATTCCTTACATATTTTGTATATTATACTGAATCAGTAAATTTTTTTTCTTGCTTTAATTTTAGATAGCATGTAATATATGAAAGCAATTTTTTTCTCAATTTTCCACTGGTTATTTTTTATTTAACAAATAATTTCGGAGCATCTCATTACACTAGAACATTTCCTAGGGATGATAGGTATTATTTTTTTATCCTTAAAAAGTCCAAATACTACTTGGAGAACAGAATATGGTAACAGCAGGTGGTAGTTCTGAAAGAGTATAAGAAGGGCTCCCTAATTAAGCTTGGTTGGAAGAAAGAAGGAAATGGCATCAATTAGAACTTTTTAGAGGAGATGATAGTATTTATATTTACCTTTAATGATTAAGTACTTTTTATCAATGTCCAGTGAAATTATATCTGCTTCCACATTTCTCTACGGAAATTGATAATTCATAGATATTATAATTGGTAAAGAAAGAACACCAATAAGCAGCTCCTTGATCTTACTTGCTCTGGCTGCATTTCAGTCAAAATTGATTTAAGGTGTCACTGCTCCTAATTTTCTGTTGATGATGATAATTACATGATGACAACAGTGGTGATGATGATAACAAACACCACTTAAGTGTTCATATATTCCGGAAAGTTTGCTAAAATGGATTTATAGCTTATATATTTGATCTCGTTAGATAGATCTTAGCAGTATGTAGAATTTTAAGATGACTCCTAAGATTCCTGGCCACTGATGTACACACAACTCCTCCCAATATTCAATCAAATACTAATTTAGGTACTGCCATGGAGGGATTTTACAGATGTTATCAATATCTCAAATATTTGACCTCAATATAAGGGTATTATCCACATGGTCCTGAATTAATCATATGAGTCCTTTAAATCTGGTCATAGAGAGAGGTCAGAGACAGAGAAAGTCGGAGAGATCCAAAGCATGAGAAAGATTCACTGTGTCATTGCTGGCTTTGAAGAAGCCACATGGCAAAGAAGTGGGTGGCTTCTAGGATATGAAAGTGGCCCCTCGCTGACAACCAGCAAGGAATCAAGGGCCTCAGAGTCTACTCAAATGAGTAACTGAATCCTTCCATGATCACATGAGCTTGAAAGAGGACTCCAAGCTCCAAATGAGATCAGAGCTGATACCATGGTCTTAGACTTCTGAGACTCTGAATAGAAGACCTAGTTGAGCCCACCAAGACTTCTGAGTCTTGACTGTAAGATAATAAATGGGCATTGTTTGGGCTACTAAGTTTGCTGCAAAAAAATATAAAACTGATATAATTTTTCTAATCAATAAATTGGTAGCATCGTTATACTCATTTTAAGATGAGGAGAGTGAAACTTAAGGATTTTCCCAAATATTGTTCATATTTACCATGTTTTACTATGGCTGATCATACAAAACACAGAACTTCTTCAATATTGTGAAATAATGCTTTCATATTATACTAGTTTTACTCTTGATGTTATGACTAAGGGCTCATGTCTACTAAATCTGTGCACAAGACATTACAGTATTTTTACCCATAGTCTAGCTCCAAACATGGACAAAGTAGACTGAAGTGACTCTTATCTTATGTCCTTAAGTGCAAAAGGCAATATTTAGAAAATGCTCCAAATTTTATTCAAGGTGAGGTAGGGGTTATAATTGTCCTCTCTTTAGTATTTTACCTATAACTTTATCCATTTCTTTAGGTACAATTTGTAGCTGTGGGTTTCAGAAATGTTTTTTTTCTCATCTATTCATTGGCAGATCTTTCTCGATGGGTCATGGAAAAGAAGCCTAAGGATTGCTATATTCATGCCCCCCAAGAAAGTTATGGCTCCGCAGATTCTAATAAAGAGTAGATATAAAAACTGAAGGCAATTATCTCAAAAACTTAAAAGAAATTAGACAGGTTTTTTAGCCTGAGATCTTTTGACTACAACACTGACTTAATTTAAATCTCGAGTGTTTTCACAGATTCAAAATGTACTTTCTGAATCATAGACTGAATCATACTGCCCTGCTTCCTCCTCTTCCCCTCCATAATCAGTTCTCCAGTTGTTTTATGAGGGTAGGAATTGAAGACCAACCAATTTGTCAATTGTTTGAAAACACAATAGGCAATTCTTTTACAGGTGATCTTGTTGCTTAAGAAAATAATGTTTATTAAGAAGCATAAGAATTAAGGTCATTCCCAGCACCCCTTCCAGAGAGGCATGAATGCTCACAGGCATCCTTATAAGGAAAAAATATTAAAAGTCTACTGACTCTGGATCTATAGGGGTAATTTAGACACACTTCCTGTTACTGAGAACCCCACAGTCTCATATATGTTATACTTTCAAGCTTACTTGAACAAATGTGACTGAATTATTGTAATAGTAGACACTTAATAATCATACCTAGTATATGTCAGGCACTGCACATGGCACTTTTACACATATCATCTGATTTAATCTTTATAACAATACTGTAGGGTAGGCACAACTATTATCCCCACTTTAGAGATAAGAATTTTGAGGCGGAGTTGCTCAACAATCTGCGCATGGTCAGATAAGTAGTTAGTAGTTGAGCTGGGATGTGAACCGAAAAAGTCAAGCTTCAGAGATTATGCCCTAAACACTGATGCTGTGACAGAATTTCTTTTTCAAAGATGTTTGCAACAATATGTCATATCCAACTGGTTTTCTCGCAATGTAATATGGACACTGGAGCCCTGAGCAGCCAGATAAGCACTCTAATATCCCTGGGGTCACCATCATGTGAGGAAGCTCAAATTCGTCCATGAGTAAAGAGACCACATGGAGAGGCCCTGAGTCTGCATGAAGATGGAGAGATGCCTAGGAAGCCCCCAGCTGCTTCAGCATCCCCACTCTACTCCAGTTCCAGACACCATCTGACTACAACCACATGAGAGAGCTGAGTCAGAAATGCTTAGCCAAGCCATTCCCAAACTCCTGACCCCCTCCTCCAAAACCCTGAGCAGTAATAAAATAATTGTTAATATTTTAAGCCGCAATCTCTGGGGATGATTTGTTATGTAGCAACAGATAACTAGAACGCCCTTTCTACAAGTGCATTCAGTTAAAAATGAAGGATGCACAAATAATATATGTACTGATTTAAAGTGTTTAAATTGGAAGTTTAAATTTTGGTATATGTCCTGGTTTCCCAAATAAAAATTTTCTTACAATGACATTTTTGTTTGAATCTCAAAGGTTAGTTTAATCTAGTTTTCAGTTTTGTCTTCTGTATTTCAAAGGATGTGTTAACTTCTATAGAAACTACAGTAACTAAATTTTAACACTTTCAACTTTTAAAATTAATATAATTTACTTACTGTCCTCCCAATGTAAAATCATTTCTTCAAGATGAATGTACTCTACTTGCCTGCAAAATATCCCTTTTTCTGTAAAACATATTTCTACTTTATGAATAAAGTACCACAGATCACTATAAATAATATAGCCAGAACACCCCTACTGAATAGTAATATTAAATCAACTGTCATGTTAGGGGGAGATTTGAAGAAGAAATTAAATTCCCATTCAGTTACTCAAATAAAGCAACTGCTTGAATGCTCACCCAGTAGGCATCATCTTATCATTCGGTGGGCATCTTATTTGAGAAGGAATATTCCCACTGGCAAACTTACTTACTCCCTAATTTAAATATATACATCAAATAAAATGTGAGAGCATGAACTCAACTACTGTGAGTTGTTAAAATCTATAAAATTGATTCATCTTAAATATTTAAGTGTAGAATTCCTTCTAGTGGACAATCACATTAAGTACCTAGTTTCCATGTATGCCTGCTAAAAAGACACAAAAATTAATATTAATCCATTAATATGAACATGGAGTATTCAAATGGACTCTAAAACAAAATATAAAACTGAGGTTTTACATGATGTTAGATTATGAACATGAAACTATATCCAGAATTGTAGTTCTAGTTCTATTAAACAAGTTTTTTACTAGAAGTCAGTGTAATTACAATGAAATTGAACTTCGGCAATAGGTTTCTGA
Organism: Rousettus aegyptiacus; assembly: GCF_014176215.1. Classification (NCBI taxonomy): domain Eukaryota; kingdom Metazoa; phylum Chordata; class Mammalia; order Chiroptera; family Pteropodidae; genus Rousettus; species Rousettus aegyptiacus. Next base: position 111,547,350 of record NW_023416284.1, read on the forward strand.
AGAAGTATTGACCAAAGGGCAAATGTGATTTCTCTCAATGACATGATCTATTTTCTCCTAAATGTAACTCTAAAATGGCACCAAAGGAGTCATTGCTGTACTAATGTGTGCTCATTAAAGATAAAACTGAAAATAAATAAATGAGACATGCATTCTTTGCAGTATTTTTTTATGTTGGATATGAATTACAATCTATATTTCTGTATTTCAATTACTGTCATTGTAGCGCTAGGAAAAATAGGACATTTTAGGATTTAAAATGAGCTTAAGAGATTACTAAATGTGAAAAAGATATTCAGATTGCCATTTCATACATTTTTAGCTGTTTTTATAATTTTTTCCTCATTTATGATATATAGATTGAAGGAACAATTTCATCTCTAAAAAGAATGAAGAGAAGATAAAAGGAAAAAAAATAATTAAATTTGGCATAAAAATCTGCTTAAAGCAATTTGTTGAATGCATCTATTTCTTCATTTCCAGGATTGAGATAAAAATAATCTATAGTAATGATTTCCTAAATATAAGTTTCTTACCTAAGTTGTAGCCAGTAGATTCCACTGGAAAAAAGGTAAACTATCAAGTAATGGTGTCACACTTAAGTACTAGCCTCCTTTTACTATATTTGCAGAAGTCAAAATGCACTAATATCAGAATAATGTTTTGTAGTCCCTTCATGTAGATGGTGGCAAAGCAGGCATAATAAATCAATAGAACAAATTGTCAGACCAGTAATGTGGCTTCTGTTGTTCTGTTTCTCATTAAAAGCAGTGGCAATTGGAGAAAAGCTATTACTGCATCCAGAATTCTTAATGAGGTTTGCAACCAATTAGTTTACTGCCCAAGTATATGCTTTGACATTTGGTTAGCAAGAAAATTGGGCAACTTTTCATGCAAAAGGATATTATTACACATAAGCCTGAAATGCTTAGCTATTTTAATGTTTGAGTCAGCTAAGAGAATAGGTACCTGCAAAATATCTTAAGAAAACATTGACCTTCAGATTCCTGCTTTCTTCTGAGTTGATGCTGAATCGATAAAGAAACCTAAAGCCAATGTTTTATTGATATGTGAACTAATACAGTTTGCAAAAAATTTTTATTAAGCTTTGCAAACCAATGTCAGCTTAAACTATTGTGCCCAGAAAACGTCATCCTCAAAAAATTGTCTGACAAATGTGATGGAGCTTCTTTGACACATTCTCATTAAGACCCTACTCTGATACCTTCTTCTTTTCAATCACTTCAAAGCTATGAATAAATATTGCAGTAATCTTTATACTGTAACTAGGATTTTAGCTGTATAAATCATGGAGGGAAATCCTGGTGCATTGGTCATTGAATATTTTTAGTTTTATCACTGTAAAGAGAGATTTGTAATATAAAGAAAATTTTGTAAAATATTGTAGGAGAAAAATCTGTAGCTTCTGTCACAGGATCTCAAGAAAATTCACATTTAAAAGAATACTAATACTCCTCTGCATAAGAGATTTTTGGGTAGATTAAAGAGATACTGTTTATTACAAATTTAAAAAGAACAAAGACATGACACCTGATACTGAATTAGGAACAAAAACTTTCTAAAACATCTAGAGTATCTGAGAATTAAATACAATAAGCTAACTTTTATAATTCAGAATAGAGTAAAACAGCATTATGATTTAAAGAGTAATGAAGAAATATTCTTTGGGGGTACAGAGGGAAGGATATCTAGAGTCAATATGTGTCCTGATACTTCAGCTTCAATATCATTTGCTCAATCTGGTTCTTCTCTACCTGAATGACATTTATTCCTGGCTTAAACCTATTTAACATTTTTCTCATTGCTTTTTATATTTCTATCTGTTCATATACCTAAATGTCACAAAACTTCAATTTTCACTCCTTTGAGATTTATTTATATTCAGTCCATGATCAAATCTGAAGTTTCTTCATGTACAAGTTAGGTAACATTTTCTTACTCCAGGCCCAATACTATTGAATTTATAGCCATCTAGCTTATGACTTAAAATGCCTCATCAATGTTAACCTTATCAATAAAAAGATAAACTGTAAAACAAATCACTACTTTGGAAAACAGAATAAACATACATATAATGTGGTAAAATCTCCAAGGAAACAAAAACAAAAAATGTTATTAATATTCTATAACTTGAGAGTTGAGATATGAGCATTTACCTGTTTTTCTAATATATATTCACCATTGGTCTTAGCATATTTTCACATTTTTATAGATATGTTCTTATATCTTTTTCACATGTGTGTTATGTTCATCATATTTTAAGTTACCTTAAGTTTAATTTTGAGAACCCCTCAAAATCTAACATGGTTTGCAACTAAGAGGATTTACATCCCCAATAAAAAATTTTGAATGTACCATCATATATCAAATGTGCATGTAAATGTATTTGGGTGAATTCCGCTTAAAATGTGGGACTTAGAATAGAAAAGGCATTTTGGTATTTTGGGAACTACATGGAGGAAGAAAGAAAAGATGATCCAAGGAAAAAGGTTAGGCTTAGTTAAGTTAATGGATCATATACTAACTACTCAGATGGAAGACTGACTCTTGCTATGCGACAACATTGTACTTATAATTATTCTTGATATTATATTATTAAAGCCCACTGACCACTGGGAGCTCAACTATAGTCAAATAAAATTGGGTTTATTAACTTGTTGTAAGGAAGACCACGTAACTAGGCAGACTATCAAACTGGCAAAGATGGGTCAGAATTTGTACACTAAAGAATTTCTGGATCCACACGAGTCTGTGAGGAGTTATTATTTGCTGTAGTTTTTGGATCTGATAATTCTGAATGAACCGATATTAAAAAGTTTGAGCTTAGACAGTTTGTCTTATATATCATTATTTGCTACCTTTTATTTGTTTTGAAAATCATAGTACAATCTTGCAAGGTGTGGTTTCTATTTGAATTCTCAGTTCCCTGCTCATCACTTAGCCATTAGCATAACTGCTTTTACTTACCAGTATCAATGTGGTCAAATCCAATAAGGTTAAAGGAAATTAACTCATGTTCTAGAATTAACTAGACAGTAACTAATTATAACAAACAAAAGAGATTTATTTTCTCCTTGATGGTTTCCCAGTTCATAGAGGAAGTGCTGTTATACACACTTGGAACTGTCCCTCCATTACTGCCTCCTCTTTTTCCTCACCTTCCATTGTTCTCCAGTATTTGCTGACCCACCCTTATCCCTTCCATGTTTACGTCAGTAACAAAGTGTTCAGTCCTGGCTTTAGTCTGGTTGAACTCCAGCAAGATTAACAAAAGAAATAACTGAATTTATGTAATCCTTTATGGAGATGTGGCTGAAAATTTATACTAGCTATCTTCCAGCTTCATTCAAATGAGAATTTCTATGAATCTTTGAATCCTGTCACAAAAATATATCAAATAGATTCTTCAAGGCAAAACAGTCATTTATTGATTCAACAAAAATCATAACTTTGAGCCACTGTTGCCTTCTATAACAATATAACAATCCACCATGATTGAAATTAAATTATAACAATCCAGTCCATGGGTTAAAGGAAATAAGCACTATTAAAAGTTGTACACATGATGCTAATATGGTTTAGGCCTTAACCTAAAATTTGGAATTATAAGTGTTTATTTGATTCAAGAAACTGCAGTGGGAAGTTAGCATAAATAACATGATAAAGATAATAATGTTCTATTCCTTCAAATGTCATTCCTTGCTCATAAGTAGCTAAGCATATACGTTACCTGCAGTTTTAGCAAAGGTTATGAGTTCTTGCTGATATACTTATATATTTACAGTGGTCTGGACTTAATCTATATTTGTGAGTGGTTGGCAGGGACTGCCATTCGGGTCAGTGGCCATAGACATGTGAGACTGTACCTGGTCCCCAGGGCATTCAATCTTGAGACAATTATTAGAATTATTATGGACTTGATCTCCATAAACACTTCTACTCCTGAAGTAATTATTACAGAAAATAAATTTTTGCTCTCGCTTTTAATGAAAAATGTATAATTAATTTTCTCAACCAAGTAAATGAGTTCTGTACTCTACCTTTACTTTTGGGGCCTTCTTCATCCTAGACAAGGTTACATAAATTTCGGCCTTTGTATAACTTGTCCATGGATACCCATCATAAAATCTTATATTGATAATAACCAATGCACTGAGAAACCTTGCTAAATGTATTTTTAAATCTGTTCTACTAGAATATTTGTTAATATTAAAACAGAATAAATAAACAAAACTCAAATTTTATTATAGGAAGGATTTCTAGCTGTGTTCAACTAAACAGAGCTCTCACAAATATCAAAATTTCCTTAGTGAACCAAACCTCACCCTTACCACCCACTCCATGAAATCTAAGATGATGGAGTAATGCATCTCTCAGACTTATCACTTGTCAAAACAATAAATAAATTTGAGTTAAAATAATGCTTCTGATTTAAAAAATACTTCCACAAAACAGTTGTTACAGATTAAATTGTTTCCGCAAAAGATATGTTGAAATTCTAACCCTTGAAACCTGTAAATGTGACGTATGTGGAAGTAAGGCTTTTCCAGATATAATTAAGGTAAGATGAGGTCATTAGGATGAGCATTACTCTGGTATGTTTGGTGTCCTTATAAGAGACAAAAACTTCATGTAAAGCCAGAAACACAAGTAGAATTCTATGTGTCTACAGAGGAAAAGATTGACATGGTGCAGCTGCAAGCCAAGGAATATCAAGGATTGACAGCTATCACCAAAAGTTAGGGGGAAGCAAGGGAGGAGTCTATTTAATTTTTCAGAGAAAGCATGGCCCTGCTGACCCCTTGATTTCAGACTTCTAACCTCCAGAACTATGAAGGAATAAATTTCTATTGTTTTAAGCCACCCGTTTTGTGGTATTTTGTTACCATGGCCCTAGGAAACAAAAATAACAGTGTTATTTATCTTTACAATCAAGTCTGCCAAAGAAAAATGACTTTACTCTTAATAAGTTTATTAAAATGTGGACTGTCATGAAGTTATATAATGAAATGAAATTAACTCATCATATTCATATGATGTGATCTTCCCACATGAATTTTATTCATACTGATACGTTCAGAGAAAAAAATATTCTTTTTCAATCTTTGAGAGTTGTCCTAATTTAAACCACATATTTTCTACAATTGATAGCATTTCTAGAAGTTAGTAGATTTCAATTTTGGTGCTTCTATTTAAGATAATTTACCAGATGGTATTTCTGTCATGGTCCCCAGAAACGAGGAACAGAGAGGTGGCTGCTGATCCACTAAGTAGAGGCAGAGAGGTATGAAATCGGTATTTGTTCCTGTGGAAAACATGCAGCTTTTCTGAAAAAATTCCCCAAACACAACCTGAGTTCTCTTGTTTTTCTACAAAGAATGTAAATGCTGCTTTCCAAATGATGGCTCTACTGCAAAGTGATGATGATATTTCTCAAGAATTACATTTAACAGTAATGAAAAATAGCATTACTGATAGTGGTGGTTTTTTTTTTTTTTTTTTTTTTTGAAGCACTTACTTTGGAAAAGAAGATGAAAGTCACTGCTTTATGATTTTCTTGTGCTCATGTAGAAGTCCAAAATTATTCCTATACACATTAGTTTTCTTTGTGGAGTTCTCCATCTGTCATTTATCGTGTCAAAATATCATATTAAATGCACTGCTATATCATAGAAGAATGGCCATTATTGAAATGCTAAGCACTATATTAAAAAACTCACACTGCTAAATGTCCACTGGTATATAGATTTATTTTTTAATTTTAATTTTTTTTTTTTTTGCCACAGGAAACATCTAAATACCTTTTCTGGAAGAAAAATAAAATACATTAGACTTGAAAAAGTAAATGCTATGTTTTTAGATAGTTATTAATAAATGCATTTGGTTTAGGAAAAATTTCAATTCACAAAACAACTCTCTATTTTCACCACCTACTGTGACTTTCAGTATTTATTAGTTATTAGCCATATTAGTACCAAGTCAAAGCTGCGGTTTTGTATACACCACCCTGAAAGCTCACCCCACTAACCTTTACACAGACTTACAAGTCACTGATGCATAATAAGTATAGCCTCCACTTAATGAAGCTAGATCTTTATATTTTTAACACCCATTTGGAAAACCAATTAACTCTGGCTCTATTGAACAAATTGAACAGGAAATAAATCAAGTGTTAAAACATTGGTGATGAGCCAGACTATCTGTAATTAGGGTGCTGATATGCCCAAGGCTGTCTATGTAGATTGACAACTTTGACATATTAAAGGCATTGAATTTTTTTTAAGACACTGCCCTTTTCTCTCATTTCAAATCACAGGAAAAAGTCTTAAAATGCCGCACAATTTACAATAGGAATTGCACTTAGCATTTCATATTCCTCTTGCCAAGATAATATTTACTGTGCTAAGTAAGATGCAATTCTATTGTCCTTCACATTAGTTCCAATTCAGAAAGGACATTTTGCTGCCTGGTTTTTTAAAAAAAGATTTTCCCATTATTAAAATCAGAAATTAGTCAGGGGAAGCATAATGAAGTAAAAGAAATGGAAAGCAGGCAACGGAAAGATCAAGGAGAAAAAAAGGATGATAGAAAGAAGGATGTATTATTGAATTATACACTTGAAACCTATATAATTTTATTAAACAACATCACTCCAAAAAATTTCATTTCAAAAAAACTATTTACTAGAGTTCTGGTTTTGATAATAGTTGTTTTTTTTGGGGGGGAGGGTGGACAGTAAATTATATGGCAGTAAACACCAGATAACTGGAAGAAGCAAAGTGCTACTTGGACAGACATATTTGTCTGCTACTCCTTCCTCATAATCTTGAACAACTCTGCCTTGGAATATTTCCTTTCAATTTTCCCATATTTCAGAGGTTTTCAAAGTGTAATCTGCAGACAACCTCTGTCAGAGTTTACTGGGGCACTATTTAAACAATATGAAAACCTAGGCCCTATCAAGCCCTCTTAAATCAGAAAGTCTAGATTTAGGGCTCAGAAAGGGCATTTTTAATAAACTGCCAGGATGATTCTTGTTTTTGTTAAAATTTGAGAATAACTGCTTTACTTAATTGGTACAATGTGTGTAATTGTATTGTCTCATTAATAGATGCAGTATACGAATTAGGACTCAGCCCTATCCATCTGGAAACTTTTCAGTAGACAGGTTTCCATGACCTAAAATGCTGACAGAATACATAAGGTAAAATGACACTTCTAAGATTAATTATCTCAGAATTGAAGGTGAAAATTTTATTGGCACACTTCTCATTCCACCTCTCCTTTATTATGCTCCTACTATCCCTCTACAGATTGCTACAGTGATTGGAGATGAAAGCTCATTTTATTACTTCAATGAATTTTTTTTTTCCCACTTAAAAGTCTTAGAAAGATGATTTCCATTTAGCTAAGGTTTCAGATGTCCTATAGACTGCTTTCATTATTGGCGGGTATCATATCACTAAGGTGTTCCATCTCTTCCCCTCGCCCCTCCTCTGCCCATCAGAGCAATCTCTTCAGCTTTATATAATTCTAGAACAACACTGCGCCACACCTAGGGACCAATGAAGGGGATTCCTGGTAGAGTAAAAATTCAATTTAAAAAGTCTAGACTTTATAGGTGCCTTGAATAGTCTAAGGCTTCAACATGTTAAGATGCTCACCCCAGATAAAACTTTCTTCGTTTATGTAGTCAGGAGACACAGTTGGCCCATGTGTAAAACTTTCCAAAGAATTTTCATAAATTCCCTTGAATGTTTTTATTATTTGAAAATTTCTCATTTATGTGCCCCCAGATTAACTCTCCAGGCTTGCCTATTTCCACTTTATGCTTCGTGCACTTCTGTTCAGTTCTGTGACTATACCAGGTCAGCATTGTGCTCTTACAAAGGAGCTTTCTCTCTCAGACTTTAACTTCATCCTCCAAATTATGAAATGGATTTAATCCCAACCTATAATATTCTCTTTTCCAGCTTCCGGTTGCAGAGATCGGTATCTCTTTTCTCCGTATTCATTATTACCTGTATTATTTCCATTTCAATCTGTGAAACAGTCTACTCTCGTTAGCTGTTTTTGTAATTCTGTATGCCACCAGTTGGTCGGCTCCATGAGCACAGGCTACATTCCTACTTATTGTTACTCTTCACTGTTGTGTTTCCAGTGCCTAGCACTGTGCCTAGATTAGCATATATGTGCTGAACAATGAATGATGTGGTGACTCTGATAGATGCCGTTTGCCTGGTTTAGATTCCAAGCCTCTGATGACTTATCGGCAAAGGGGCCGTGAGGAGGGATTACCCATGTCTGCCATAGTCAGGACGGTAGGATCTGTGGAACATATACCACAGTGTTGCTGCCCTGTAGCTCTGGATAAGGGTCCCTCCGCCCCCGGCTCTTTAGCGGGAGATGTTAGGAATTTATATTGGAATCTTTCACAAGAGTTGTATATAATATTTTATATTAAGCTAAAATATTTTAATACTTTTTTTTCTGATAAACTACGTGGGTTCAGTGTTTTGCAACTTATCACTGTTCTTCATAAAATTCTCACTTAAAAATGAAGCCTTTTATAGATGAAGAGACTGAGTAGAACTTATTTGATGGCTACAAATAACATTTCAGTGCCCCAAATGAGCACATTCACCACCATGTGACTGCTTTCACAGACTATCTCTTCCAGAATCTTGTTCTAACATGGATTATTTCTCTCTGAATCTGATACACATTATAAGCAAAGTAGTGTAATGATTCTATTCATCAATGCGGTTATTGCGTTAAAATGGTTTCCCATTATTTTTTTCCTGAATATCAGGAAGTATCTATGAATAGTCACTTCCTCATAACATAATTTGCCTCCTGAATATTTGTGTGTGTTTTGGATGATTTTGTGTTGGAAGTAAAAGTTACTCAAATTTAGTTTTCAAAAATGCGGCTACTATAAAATCTAGAGGTGACAAAATTAAAGCCAAGAAACTAGGGGCTAGTAAAATATGTATATGGGTCTCTTAATGAAGAAATAATGCCTGAAATAACATGCTCTCAAATATCAGATCTGTAATCTAGGTTGAATCACATAGAAACATTTATTATTGATCCTTTCTTAATTTGGTGATACGAAAACACATTTAGTTTTATCTTTGGAGTTTTCCCTGAAGATAGATTTTCCTCCCTATTTTAATTATATGAGAGGTGCATGACTGTTAAGCTCAAAGAGTATTTTAAAATCATCAAGCATCTGAATTGACAGCCAAAAAGCTCTGAATTGAGTAAACCTTGTGCTGCTATTTTTATTCATCCTGTCTAGTCAACATTGAAAGCAAAAGACTCCACTTTATACTAGAATCTGACCACTGGAAGACATGCATTTTAGAACTTCCACTTTCAAATACATCGTAAAAATTAAGGTACCCTGAAAATCTGTACAGCATACATACCTGGGAAGGAGGCCTGATTTTAAGTTTTAATAGTAAGACATTCAAATCATTTGTTTAAGGTAATACTATGATGTGGTTCAAGTTCAGTTGTTAAATTGTTTGCAAATGATTTCTGATGTAAAATTGCCAGACCTTGACTGGAAACCTAAATTCCTAAAAATAAAATTTACTATATATTTTAAAAGTGAGAGTAATGTAGTAATCATAGTCAAGCCATTCAAATGGCCTATTGTCCAGATTTATTGTGCTAGGTGGTTTTAAATCTATAATTTCACAGCTCTTATCTGGAAAAATTTCATAGAGACTCATCTTTTTATCACAAATTTAATTAGTATTTACTTTAATATTCATTTTATTTTAGTCAAAATCAAGGGGTAAATTATTTTATTAGCCAAAAACATGTAGAAAAGGATATGATTTAGGTTGTAAAAATGGAATTCATTTATGTTAAAGGGTATTTTTATAAAATGTCATTGAGGTCTTCAAAAATTATACCTGTCAAAAAATTCTCATCTGAGAATGCATACATTTTCTTTTTTATGAAAGTAAATGAATTATTAGCTTAAAATAGGGTTTCCCTATTGGGAAACACATTTTGAGTCTTTGGGATTGATGGACTTGCTGGATTTGGTCACATTAATAGCTACCATAATGATGAAACAAATTATACTTACTCTTCTAATGTGCCTCAAAATTTCCAGTTCTGAAAAAAAGCACCATGATCTATGTGTACTTACATGAAAATTATCTCGACCAGTTTTTGTAGTAGATTTGACTGTGAGGAGACAATGTATCTTCTCTACAAGTTTTATAAACAAGTTAATATAGAGGATTGTGAAAGTTCATGGGCAAAAAAATCATCTGATCTGTTGACATGGTCACTATTTAAAATTTACTTGTACTGGGAATAACAAGTCCCCCATAAAAGAGGCAGCACATTGTAACGATTAAGAGTATAGACACTGTAGCCCAAGAGCTTGGTAGAGAAGGTGGCTCCACCATCTATTATCTATGTGAATTAGGGCAAGCCATTTCACTTAACTGTGTCTCTATGCCCTCAGATACTAAATGAGGATGATGAGAATTGAGTTGATTTTACATCACTGTATGAGAATTAAATTAATAGGTCAGTATCTATAAAAATTTTCAGAGCAGCACCAACCATATAATATTCATTATAAAATTGACTGTAAATAACATTTAAAAGAAACAGTGCTAGATAAAGATGTCACCACTTAAAAGATTTTTCTCCTTTCCAAAAATAGAAGGTAGGATATCCTTTACCAGACACAACAATGGAAGAAGACGTCTGCGTTGCAAACGATGAACGAAGGGTTTTTTTCAAACATATTCTGCTTATTTTCCAAAGGTTCTTAACTTATTTTCAGACTTTGGCCCTGATTTTCATGTAAAGAATTGTGGCATTTTTAGGGGTCTCCTGATAGCTGTTTTTTGTTTGCCTTCCCATGTCTATTATTTTGCCCTATTCCATTATACTCTGTGCCCTAGGAGACTGGCCTCTACAGGTTGTATCACTCGGGCTCTCTTGCCATCTTGCTTTCTCTTGATTAGGCCACAGGGAGGCACTAACAAGAAATCAAAGGACAGAAAGACAAAGAAATGAGGATATTCACCCCCCACCATCACTCTTGATGTCTTTTGCTGGACCACGATCTGACACTGTCACCTGTAGGATCCCTTTACCACTGTGTGACTGCTTTTACAGATTCCATAATAGTGTCTTCTGCTTGCCCCTTTTGGGTATGCTTTTTAAAAACTAAATTTATTGGGGTAACATTGGTTAATAACATTATACAGATTTCAGGTGTACAAGTTTACAATATGACATCTGTACACTCTATTGTGTGCTCACTACCCAAAGTCTAGTCTCCTTTGGTCACCATGTATTTGACTCCCTTTATCATATATGGGATATAAACTTCAAAGCAATAAATAAATGAACAAAACAAACAAACACTCTCAGAGCAGGGTTTTATAGGCTTCTTGCTATTAGTAGACTCTGATTGCTTTACCATCCCCAGTTGACATGGTCTCTTCAGAGTTCTCTTGAATTGGCTATGTGAGTGTGCCATCTGGTCAATGCTGACAGCTGGGCTCATATAGGTAGTATTCATTAATTAGTTATAAATTTGGTTTTTCTGGTCTCTAAAGAAACTCGTGTTCAATTTTCAAAATAATTGAATAATTCATTGTTTCCTATCTTCTGTGGAAATGTTTATTTGCATAAAATTTAGGGGTTCTTTGGGGAAATATTTTCTACTTTTTTACTAATCAATAAAATTTCTACTTTTTTACTAACTGATAAAATTTGGCAATTTTTTTAGAGCAGAGAGCTTTCATAATTTTTCTATCATGAGTTACAGAACCCAAAGTAATATTAAAAATGAACCCATCATAACATGATATATAAAAATTGACTGTCAGACAGAAGGCACCAAAACCTGTTTGTTTTTTTTTTTCAATTACTCTACGTCTACAAAAACATAATTTCATTAAGGAAATCGTTTGGACTACATAAAATTAAGCCAATTGTTTGCTTCATTAGAAAACATAGGGCACTCAGTTCAATGACGAATTCAATCACCAAGTGGAAGTAGAGTATATTTCTTGGGGCTTTACAGAAACATATTTAGAACAAACAATATTATAGTTTTACCCAGCAGTTAATATGCATCATTACTTCACTCATTCTTTCAATAGTTCTGAGCTGGCTGTAGCTCTGTGTTATTCTAGCTCTGCAAAGTGCTGGATAAACACTATTGAACAAAATACACAAAGTTCCTGTCCTTATCAAGTTGGGAGGAATGTATGGAAGCAGCCTGCCTACAATCCCTTCCCTCCCTCTGCAGGAGCAGGAGTCTCGGCATTGACCCTTGGGAAAAAGAGAAGACAAAGAAACACAGTATATTTTTTGACCTACTGGATTTCCAGGTAAGCGGACACATGCCACTTATTAGGAGGAAGAGGTCATCTCTGTTGAAAGTGCTAGGCAGGATATCCTTGGCTAGAAGATTCCATATGGTTAATATATTCAGAATCAATGGATTTATGAGGCGTGGTTCCCTGTCGAATCTGGACTACTTTCTGGAATATTGTCCTAGTTTGTTCAGGGTGCCATAACAAAATATCATTAACCGAGTGGCTTAAACAACAGAAATTTATTTTCTGATAGCTCTCGCCAAATCCTGGAAAAGTCTAAGATTAGGGTGCCAACATGGTGGGGTTTTGGTGAGAGCTCTCTTTCTGATTTCAGATAGTCCCTTCTCTCTGTGTCCTCAAAAGGAAGGGAGATAGAAAGTAAGTTCTCTTGTATCTCTACTTACAATGGTGCTAGTCCCATCATAAGGGTCCTACCCTCATGACTTTATCTGAACCAAATTATCTCCCAAAAGAACCATCTCTAAAAACCATCATATTGGAGGGTAGGGATTCAACAAATGAAGTTTGGCTCACACAGGCCCACAACTGATATTTGATGGAGATGTTGTGTATATTAATGCTTCTTGGTCCATAAGTTGACTATGAGGACCTCATCTAGAGACATGATTATTCTCGGATATATCTGATACAGGAAGGAAGAACCTAGGAGATGTTTTTGATGCCTGTGAACTCTTTGGCTTCTGTACCAAAGCCTCTGGATTGCCTGTATCCTTCACACTTAGTACAATCTCTGATCAATGGATGCAATTTGACAAACTGATCCAGGATCTAGTGAGGATGCAGTGCACAAATAAGCACAGACACAACATCAAATTATGAATTTTTATAAAGGTTATAATAGAAAAAACAAATTTAGATTTGAGTGTCAGCTAAAGTTTCCTTGAAAAGGTGACTTTGGGTTAAGATCTGAATGTTAGTTTCAGATTAGCAAAGAGGGTTACAGGCTGGGTATGGGAAGGGAGTTACAAATTCTCTTTAGTTATTTGTATGTTTAATTGTTATCAGTTTTCTTCATTTCATTATTAACCTAATATTCAATAAAACATCAAGAGTGCATCATAACCGATGATTAAATCACTAAAAGTGTTAGCTATTCTTCAAGTCTTAGCTTAAAGTTTCTCTCTTCTGTGTATCTTGTCTGTATCCCTCAGGTGGCTGGGTAACAATTTCCACATTTTAAGATAGCCCTCTAGTCTACTCTGCCCCTTGCCTGCCTTGAGATATGCTTCTCTTATAGCATATATCACATTGATTCTCCTTGCCTACCTATGAGACCCTTGATGCTAGATGCCATTTTAAATTCATATTTGCACATTTTTTCTATCCTTCACTTGTCCTATGTATTTTTATTTACATTTCTGTATTTTTGTGTACCTGGCACATATTTTTGTATACCTTCACAAAAGTTTGCCAAATAAATATATCTTACGTTGAAAGTGTGTAAAGCATTTATAGTTATCCTTATGCGGGGAGTTAGAAACCATTCATCATGAGTAAAATGAGTGTTGATAATTTTATTTAGTTTTTGACTCCAGAGAGCTATTAACTATTCATATTAATTTGGTAATATCTATTAATATAACACTGTGTGTATGTATGTGCGTGCGGGTGTGCAATTCAGATAGTGTGTGTATTTATAGTTAAGACAGGATTTTGAGTAGTTCTCTTTATTATTAACTTAGAAAAGTAAACTGAATCGAGAAACATAAACTCAAGAAGCGTAGAAATCAAAATGATCTAATAAAAGAAAGTATAGTAGTATATAATGATATTTCTTAAAACTATTTACAGGTCTATTAAACACCATGGGGAAAAAAAAGTTACAAAGTTATATTATAGGTAGAGCCAGAAGCAAAATATAAAATGGTCCCCATAAACTCATATACCAAATCATTTTCATGAGTCCACAGTAATTCATCAATTTAAAACTAAAGTCCTACATTATATTCAGTCTTTAGTGCACTAAAATGGTCAAGGCAAATACTAGACCCATAGTCTGGGACCTCACAGAATGTTCATCCAGAGTGAGTGAACAAAAAGTGCTGTGACTGGATGAGCCCCACTGGAAAGCAACAAGGAGATTAGAAGACAAATTTCATTTTTATTTTTTTTCAGGCAAGGCAACCATTGGTTGACCTCACAGATTGCAAGGACCTTGTCAGCTTACAATCCTTTATTTTTTATTTTTTACACCTACAGCACTGGGTTTTCCTAAGTGGTCTCCCATCCAAGTGCTAAACAGGCCCGACCCTGCTTATCTACTGAGATCAGATGGGATCTTGTTCAGGGTGGCGTGGCCATAGAGTACCAGCTTTTATAATTGTCCATGCACTGAGTTTCAGCAGAGATCTTAATTTCTTCATAAAGCTTTGCGTCTCTGCCCAGTGTCCTTTTATTCCAACCTGAAGGATGTGCTATGTGCCAGGCAGGTTTAGTGGTAAAGAACGTCCTAGCGTTGGTTTATCTGGGAATGTCTTAAGGTCTCCCTCATTTTCAGATAGTTTTGCCAAATATATGATTCCTGGCTACTGGCTTTTTTTCCTTCAACACTTTCAATACATCAACCCACTGCCCCCTGATCGCCACAGTTTCTGTTGAGAAATCTGCTCATTATTTTATTGGCAAAAATATGATAAAGCTGCCTCCTCTCAGCTTTACAGATGTTAATGATGTACCTTATCTTATTCAACAGAACATTTTCCTATAGTATCATGGTATCAGTTAACTCGTAGCATCATTTTTAAGAAAAAAGAATGGAATATTTTAAGTGTAGATACTCTAAGGTCCTTAAAAGACAAAAATTATTACGGAGCTTCAAATTCTAAATGAAAAGGTCACTGAAGCATCCTACAGATTTTAATTTATAATAAAGTGAATATCAATCTTTACCATCTCACATAAGTGTAAAAAATATAAGCTCTTGAGACCAAGAAGTGAGGAAACCACTGGTTTATATCCAGCCGGGATTGGTCCACATCCTGCTCTGACCTCATAAAGCACCACTGTGATGCAATTACCAAAAACTCCTATAAAAGGCCCTGACTGGGCTGAGGTTTTTGTCCGTAGAGCCCAGGAAGCTGATCTGTGGTGACCTGTTGGACTGGACTAGTTAGCTTGCTTTCTCCTTTTTTGGTTTTTTGGTTGTTGTTTTGCTTATTTTTCCTCTTGCCTTTACTTTCTTTTTCTCATTTTTTTATTCTCCTTTTTCTTATTTTCTCCTTTTTTGTTTTTTGTTTGGTTGTTGTTTTGATTATTTTTCCTCTTGCCTTTACTTTTTTTTCTCATTTTTTATTCTCTTTTTCCTTCTTTTTTTCTTTTTTCTTTATTTTTTTTCTTTTGTTTCCCCCATTTCATTTTCTTTTCCTCAGTTTTCTTCTTTGTTCTTTTCTCATATTTTTCTTTTTTTGTTCTTTTGTCATATTTTATTGTTGTTTTCTCATTTTTTGGTTTGAAAATTTTTTTAGATAGTATTTGTAGTTAGCATTGTTAGTACATTTAGTAGTTAGTATTGGTATCGTTAGTCTAGTTAGCGTTGTTGATCAGTATTAGCACAGTTAGCATAGTTAGTATTGTCTGCTAGTATAGTTTACAGTGGTAGTAGTATCAGTTAGTTTAGTGAGTGGTCACTATGCCACATGACCTTGCAGCCATCTCTCCCGTCCGGGAGCCTCGTATTGGTCACTACCAGCTCTTGTAAACCATTGGCGAGGGCACTTATGGCGTGGTGAAGTTGGCCCGACATATTATTACAGGGGTAGAGGTGGCTGTCAAAGTCATTGATCGGCGGGGCGCCTACAGACCTCGACGAGAAGTGAAAACCATGAAAAGACTGAACCACCCCAATATTGTCAAACTATATCAGGTGATTGACACCGAATATACCATCTTCCTGTTCATGGAGCACGCGAGCAGAGGGAACTTATTTAGATATCTTCGGCGTTTTGGCCGTATGAATGAGCACGAGGCCCAGCGCATGTTCCGTCAGCTGATTTCAGCCATCCATTACTGCCACCAGAAGGACATCATACACAGGGACCTGAAGGCAGAGAATGTACTCTTGGATGCGGAGCTCAATGTGAAGTTGGCAGACTTTGGACTAAGCAGTACGTATGTTGGCCGCAAGATGTGTACTGTCCGTGGCAGCCTTCCTTATCTCGCCCCAGAGGTCTTCCTGAGCGAATGCTATGATGGCCCCGGAGCCGACGTATGGAGCCTGGGAGTTATCCTTTATGAAATTGTCACGGGTAAATGGCCATTTATGGCGGTAGACGAGACTGGACTACGGAGGAAGATCATGAGAGGAGAATTCCAGCTCCCCTACTTTGTGTCCTTTCTGTGCAAGAACGTTGTGAAAAAAATTTTGGTACTCGACCCCCAAAAGCGAGTCACTCTCGAACAGTTGATGAAAGACCCCTGGGTAAATATGGGGCAGGAGGAGGCACTTGAGCCTTATACGGAGCTGCCCAGGGACAGCATAAACCCCAAGGTGGTCAAGGAGATGCTGAACTTGGGCTTTGAGCAGCAAAAAATTGAAGAGGCTGTCACGGGTGCCAAGTACAACAGTGTGTTGGCCACATACTTAATTCTAAGTCACAACTCACCAAAGGTGAAGCACCGCACTATCAAAGTAAGGCCATTCCCTGGTGCAGAGTCCTCCCCCGACAGCGACGGTCCTTCTTTGACCAAAGGCGATCAGCCATCCGGTCAGAAGGCCGAAGAGCCAGCCACTCCCCCAGCCAGCCTGGACTTCAGGACTGCCACCCCCAGCCCGGGCTTCAGGACTGCCACCCCCAGCCCGGCCCTGCAGCGTGGCACAGTGGAGTCGTCTTCTATGTATGTCACCAGCAGCAAATACAGTGGCAAAGCCCCAGAAGGAATCCATGGGGAAAACGCCCTTCCTTCTGAGCAGCCTGACAGTGTGTCCCCAACCTCTTCCTTGGGGCGTGGCCAGGGCTGTCGGGGATTGGCCAAGAGGTTTTGGAAATTCATAGTAAAGCATGTCTGTTCGAAGCCATTTGCCAAGAAGCATCGTATCAAACTGAGTAAACGGGCCCAGGTGAAACCACTGTAAGCGTGGACGGAAGAGGCAGAGTCGGAGTCAACGACAGGAGAGCTCAAGCCGCTCTCCCTGCAATTTAAATTGAAGTCATTTGCTGAGCTCCAGGGAGGCTGGCAATGTGGCGCAGGAGATGGGCCGGAGGCTGGACGCAAACAGCTGTTGAAGGGAACGTGCAAGGACTTGGTCCGGTGGACGATGGAGGTGTGCAACCTGTCTCAGCGTTCTCTGCACAGGAGTGAAATCAGCATGGTGCTGGGCATCTCCGTGGCCTTCAGGAGCATCGTACTCTGGTGAGCTTGGAGGATGGCCTGGATCTCTCTGAGGGACAAGGGGAGAGGGCCCTCCCTGGAGATCTACACCTGGACCCCCACCTGGGTGAAACTTCAGAGACTGGACTGTTTTCCCTGGGGCCCTTCTCCCCTCTTCTGCTCCTCTCTTCTTCCATGTTCGTGAGGAAGGGGGTGGTTCTTATTAAAGTACTCGGTTTTCCCCAAGTCGTATCATAAACTGTATGCTCCACAAAAAAAACAAAAAAACAAAAAACAAACAAACCTGTGTGATGCAATGGTTTTCATTATATTCACAGGACGATGGAGGTGTGCAACCTGTCTCAGCGTTCTCTGCACAGGAGTGAAATTGGCACGGTGTCGGGCATCTCTGTGGCCTTCAGGTGCATCGTACCCTGGTGAGCTTGGAGGACGGCCTGGAGCTCTCTGAGGGACAAGGGGAGAGGGCCCTCCCTGGAGATCTACACGGGGACCCCCATCCGGGTGAAACTTCAGAGACTGGACTGTTTTCCCTGGGGCCCTTCTCCCTGCCTCTGCTCTTCTTTTCTTCCTTGTTCATGAGGAAAGGGGTGGTTCTTATTAAATTACTTGGTTTTCCCCCAAGTCTTATCATAAACTGTATGCTCCATGAAAAAAACAAAAAACAAAAAACAAACAAACCTGTGTGATGCAATGGTTTTGATTATATTCACAGGTACGTGTAACCATCACCAGAGTCAATTTTAGAACATTTTCATTGAAAAACTCCTTACTCTTTAGCTGTCATTTCCATCTGCCGCATTCCTCTCCCCTAGCCCGAGGCAACCACTAATCTACTTTCAATCTCTATGGATTTCTCTTTTCTGGACTTTCACATGAATGGAATCATACAGTATGTGGTCTTCTGTGACTGGCTTGTTTCACTCAGCATAATGTCTTCAAGGTTCGTCTATGTTGTAGCATATATTAGCGCTTCATTCCTTAACGTGGCTGAATAATATACATATACCATATTTTGTTTAGCCATTTTGCACGTTCATAGATAATTGAATTGTTTCCATCTTTTGGTTATTATAAACAATGCTGCTAAAAATATTCAGTTACAAATTTCTGTGTGGACATATGTTTTTATCTTTGTTGGGTATTTACCTAGGAGTGGAATTGCTGGGTCATATGATAACTGTATTTAATCCTTTCAGGAACTGCCAGACTGTTTTCCAAAGTGGCTGCGCTACTTCATATTCCCACCAGCAGTGCGTGAGGGTTCCACCTTTTCCACATCTTGCTAACATTTATCTGACTTTTGGATTCTTGCTCTACTACTGAGTATGAAGTGGTATCTCTGTGATTTTGATCTGCATTTCTCTAATGATGCCGAACATCTCTTCATGGACTTATTTACTATCTGCATATCTTCTTTGGAGAAATGTCTATCTGGATCTGTTATAGACTAAATAGGTGTCGCTCAAACTTCAATGTTGGAGCCTTCATCCCTAAATCTGATGGTCTTTGGAGGTGAAGACTTTGGGAGATAATTGGGTTTAGATGAGGTCATTAGGGTAAGGTTCCATGATGAGATCAGTGTCCTTATTGGAGGAGAAGAGAGACCAGTTCTCTTTTTCTCTCTGTCCACCATGTGAGGACACAATGAGAAGGCAGCTGTCCATGAGCCAGGAAGTGGGCCCTCATCAGAAAGCGAGGCTACTGGCACCTTGACCTGGGACTTCTCAGCCTCCAGAAATGTGAGAAATAAATGTTTTGTTTAAATTACCTAGTCTGTGGCATTTTGTTATGGCAGCCTAAGCTGACCAATGCAAAATACTTTGTCAATTTTTTTAAAAAAAATTATTATTAATTTTGATTATACAGTACATTGGTTAGACATTTATATAGTTTCTAAAACAATCCCCCTAGTTAGTCAATTTTTAGTTGAGATATTTATTTTTAATTATTGAATTGTAAGAGTCCTTTATATGTTCTAGATACTAGTTCCTTTTCAGACATACATATGAATACAAATATTTTCCCCCATTCTATGCGTTGTGTTTTCACTTTCTTGATGATATCCTTTGAAGCACAAAAGTTCTCAATTTCGATAAAGTCCAACTTTCCTTTTTTTAGTTAATTGTACTTTGGTGTCAAGTCTTAAAAGGTTTTGCCAAATCCAAAGTCATGAAGAGTTAGCTTTACGTTTCCTTTTAACAGTTTAATAGATTTTACTCTCAATTTAGGTCTGCAATACATTGTAAGTTGATTTTTGTAGATGGTGTGAGAAGAATATCCAATTTCATTATTTTGCCTGTAGCTATCTATTCAGTTGTCCGATTGCCATTTGTTGAAAAAATTATTCCTTCCCCATTAAGATGGGCTTGGCATCTTTGTCAAAAATTAGTTGGCCATATATGTGGGGGTTTATTTCTGTATTCTCAATACTGTTCCTGTGTATTATGTATCTGTCATTATGCCAGTACGACATAGTCTTTCTATTTTTTTTTCACTTTTAGAGAAGGTGTTTTTTAAAAATTAATTTATTGATTCTAATTAGTTTCAAGTATGCAGCACATTGGGTAGACATCCATATAGTTCGTAAAATGATCCCGCCAATTGTTCCCTCTCTCCTGTTGCCCTCCACCTAGACAACATATTAATGTTAACTGCATTCCCCATGCCATGCTCCCCATCCCTGTGACCATCCATCAGCTACTAATTTGTACTTCTTTAACCCTTCACCCCATTCTCCTAGCCCCCCAAGACCCCCTCCCCTCTGTCCATCACTAAATTGTCCAGTATATTTGTGAGTCTGTTTTTGATTCATTTGTTCTTTTTGTTCCTTAGATTCTGCAGATAAGTGAAATCATATGGTACTTGTCCTTCTCTGTCTGATTTATTTCACTCAGCACAATAATCTCTAGGTCCATCCATGTCATTGCACATGGTACGATTTCATTTTTTTAAATGGCTGAGTAATATTCCATCGTATATATGAACCATAATTTATCCATGTCAAGACTCTTAATTTAATTACATCTGCAAAGACCTCTTTTCCTTCGCAGGTAACATCTGCAGGGATTAGGACTTGACATTTTTGGGTGGCCGTTATTCAGCGTGCTACGCTTGTTATCCTGTCTACCGGTAGTACCCTTTTCTTTCGGGTTCTTCCTCCTCTTTAACACTTCAGGGCATTGTGAGCCAGAAATCACAGATGAAGACCGAATATCATAAGAACTATTTTTTGTCACTGGAATGACCTAGCATTCCTAAAGTTGTAACACTTGTATGTGAATCTATACCAGCTCAACTTTAAGAACATATAAAAACTCTTCTTCATAGCTCTGACCCTAATACGGTGTTGATGTCACCAAATTACATCTTTATACATTGTATGTCCAAAAACACAGACTAATAATTTTATTTTACATTAGTCTCTTAAGTCAGATAAAAAACAAACAGTATAGCTACAAACCAAAGTCACAATAGTACTAGCTTTTTAAAAAAACTTTATTTTTATTTATTTTCTTAAGCAAAGCAACCCTTGGTTGACCTCACAGAGTGCGAGAACCTTATCAGCTTACAATTTCTCTTTTTTTTTTTTTTTTTTTACACCTACAGCACCTGGTCTTACTAGGTGGTCTCTTATTCAAGTACTAACCAGGCCCGACCCTGCTTAGCTTCTGAGATAAGATGGGACCAGGCTTGTTCAGGACAGTGTGGCCAACGAAGAAGGCAAATTTCAAAAACTGCTTTTTTATCTCTTATTTCCTATGCTCGCTCATAACTGTTTCAGAAAAACTGCAAGATAATTTCTTATAATTCCTAATTAAGTTGACTTCTACTCTGAATCGACTCTGGAATTAGTTGAAAGCAAGTTCATGCTGCATATAGACATCATCTTGAGAAGCTTGAAGGCAAAGAAATATGGACTATTTGCAGTTTGAAACCACATTTTTCACATCCTCTCTAATTAAATTTTTGAAGCAGATAATATAAGAATCTCAAATGTATATTGATGTTGGTGGAGCCAATTCTTAGAATGGAGGAGGAATGTGGTCTCCATCTCAGCCTAGTCACATTTTAAGTAGTTTTTGCTGCCTTTTCCTGTTTAGGGCAAATCCAGAGTGAGTTACAGGAGTGATATGTGGAAAGGTAAAAATTCAGTTGTTTTCAGAGACTTTCTCTACCATCTATCTAAGTCTTTTCCAAATTTATCCTTCCCCAACTCACTGTCTATGAAAGGAAATCGGAAGGAATAATTGGCGAGCAATACAAAATTTTGCCAGCATATTTGCAATTTTCCCTAAAGCGATAGAGATGAATGTTGAAATCTCTATTTATTCTTGAATTCTGCATTTCTGCATCCAGCACAGAATTTTTTTTTTTGAATCTCATAATTCCCTTTCCTTTCTTTTCTCATTGATAAACAGGCTGCCAGTCCTGCTTTCTCTCCTAAGTCTATCTGCTTTAACTTGGCTCCTGTATCACTGGCTTCACATTTGTAGGTCTAATGTTGTAATCCAATTTCCAGTTCAAGTTAACTTGTAACTCACCTCCCAACCAAAGGGAAAAGTAGAAGGTGAAAGATATGTTTGTTCATTGTAACAATATACTCTAAAGGCTTGTTATTAGTCATGATAATACAATAAAAATAATATTAGGGATATGGATAATTTGAACACTTGATAACATTTTACTTAATCAAATCTAAGACGTCTTTAGATAGGTCATCATTTTATACCATTAAGAAAAAAAAAAAAAAACATGCTCTTAGCTAAACGCTGACTTTAAGATATACCTCTTTTTCAGAGATCTTAAAATGTGAAAAATGTACATCTGAATATTTGAGAAAAGCTGTATTTAGATCAGATACTTTTTTTTTTCTTAACATACTTAGATGCACTGAACACAATAACAGGTCAGAGGCTCAGTGATTTCTCTCTTTCTAAAGTTGGGAAATCTGTTATTAGCATTAAGGCTTCTTAAGCCTTAGTCAGATATGTTTAGCAGTTTCTACACCAAAGGAAATTTTTGCTTTATAGGACAGTTAGCAATATCTTTTTGCTGTCTTAATTCAGGAAGATTATTGAATGACTGGCTCGTTACTAATATTTTATTACATTATAGACTAAAAAACACAAATAATTAAAAAGTAACATATCTATTGACACTTACTGTATCATCAAGTGCACAATTCCTGAAGGCAACACAAAGAAAAATGTGTGTGGTGTGTGTGTGTGTGTGTGTGTGTGTGGTATACACATTAGGGTTTATAATGTACCCTTTGTTTTAACTTAAAAATATTACAGGTTTCTACTGGGTATTTTAATTATTTCTGTGTTTCCTTCATTTGTCCTGTGACTTAAAGGGACTTTTGAAGATGTATCTTGAGATATAATTAATAAATATTTGTAACATTACTTTGTAGTGGAAAATTAAATTCTAAGCAACTGATTAATACCAGAAACTTTACAATATAACTTAATTAAAAATTGGGAGCTTCTTGTATTTTCATAAATGTGATTAATATGTTCAGTGCACATTAAATGTACTTAATATGGTCAACAGATTTAACTATAATTTCTCAAATATCTTCTGAAATCTTATAGCGATAATATAATTAGATTAACTAAAAAATCCCTTATTGACAAATGAAATTATCTAGCTCTTCAAAATATGTCAATATAGAACAAATTAAGAAAGAATTTAATAACATAGTATTTTTCCATAATAATTACTAAGGGCATTTTAACCATAATAAACTGTAAACATACTGTAAGTATAATTACGGATAATAAGTCATCATATGAAGTGAAGATATCTGTACACTAATAAAGTGGGGGAAGTATTAAAAGTTCTAAATAATTTCTAAATATTATAATGAATAGATATTTTACTCAGGGCTGGTTTTAAAAATGAGGCCACTTAAATCATAATTTAGAGTGTGGCCCACATATATTCTTATTTAAAAGTCTCTTCCCTCTTGTCTACTATGTGTGTCTCAAACGTTCTAACAGATTTAAAAATATTAAAATATAATAAATTAAATAAAGGCTGCCATTTGATATCAGAAAATTCAGCTGCCATTTCTGCCTTTGGAATGCCGTGGTTTTTTTTCCTCAAAGCAGATGAGATGATTAGAATACTTAACGTCCAAGGATTACTGAGAGGCACACAGGAGAAAATATTTGCAAAAGCCAGTTTTAAACTGTGAAGTATCATGATTGGCAGCTAGTACTTTGTTAGGGATTAGGGGCAGCTGACTGGTAACTAAACTCCTTAAGAATGGTCCAAATAGAGAAAGGAAAATTGCTGAACACCAGTTATGATCTGGCTGCTGCTGACCCTTGGTGTTTTGAGAATTTAGAGACCAGTGGGAGAAGAGTCGCAAAGCCTTTTGTTTCTAAATAAGGCTTGCATGATTGAATCCTAACTTTTTTGGTTGTAAGTCTTAGAGTTAAGAGTGTAATTCTTAAATGCTTTTGAAGGTCAGATTTGTTCCATATTTTTATCTTTAAAATGGTGATTGAAATTAATAGTAATTTAAAATTAGCAAATAGTAAGTTGAAATTAAATTTTATGAACCTTTTAACAGAGTATAAATATCTAGATCAAATACATGCAATTTATGCTGCTCCTCAATTATACACACTAATCGCAATTTGATTTTTTTTTTCGTTGTAACTTTCCTATAAAGCATCTTCTCTCTTTTAATATTTCAATAGATTTACCAGAATGGATGTTTAAAGGACAAAATGGGTAGGCTGTTTAGATTAGATATCTTTGTATATCTATGAAATTACAGTATGTGAAGCTATTATTGACACTGGTATGAATGATGCCTGTTGCACAGAGTCATGACAATTTGTTAGCAATGCTTTCTGGCCTGAGTGACATTTTTCACATTACCTACATTCTTTGTCCTGGAGTCTTTTTAAAACTCTTGCTGTTGATTAAATTCTAGGCCAGGCAATTGCTAACATCTCCAAAATGTAATATTTTTGAAATAGCTTTGAAAATACAATTTCACTCACACATTTTGGAAGAGTTTCTTTTCCTATATAATACCATATGTTCAGCTTCTATCATATATTCCCAATTCAAAAAACCTTCTGTCTTACAATGCATCACATCAATCAACACGGTGTTTATTTAGAAGACATTTGGTCATGAGCTATAACATTCCTTCCAGATAAAAATTAAATGAAACCCCAGCATATAGTTCTCCATCATTCATCATTCCAGGTAGTTGGACAAGACAGGCTTTAATGACTTGAAGAGCTCTTCCAAAGGCAAGAAAGCTCCAGACATTTTGCTGTGAAAAATGCTATGATTACACTGAATTCATGCTTAGTTTCTCTCCAGTAAAATATATTTCTGGGACTTTTTGAGAAAACCAATAATATCCGTAAGCAACTCTTAATTTCTTTAAAATTTCAGAAAGACTCTCTCTCCCTACCTCTCTCTATCCCTCTTTCTCTTTCCATTTGCCCCAATTCCACCTCCCTCATTTCCTCTACTCTTCATTTAAACTTTTTTTCAAATGACTGTTAGAGTTTTTCTATACAAGAAGCCGAGTTTGGCTAAAGATCACCTACACATGGACATAAAACAGAAATGAACAAACATCTGATAGATACCAGTGACCTGATGGATATCTCTTAGTGGATTTCTAAATGAAAAATCATGTTACTTTCATTTTCTGTGCCAACAAGCTTTCGCCTGTACTTCCATTAACCTCAGCGGTATTTTTGTTTTCCTTTTATTTAACCATTTGTATTATTTCTATATATTACTAAACATTAATATTTTTGAAAAAAGAAATGCTCTTAAGGTAGTCACTCAAATAAAGAGAATTATTTTGTGCTGCCCAATGTATTTTACCCACTTTGGGAACCCAAACATTTTTTTCATTATTGTTATTTAAAAACAAAAATATGTGTTTAATAACCATATGAAATTAAAGATACAATGAAACTACATAATGAATGAACGTGCAAATGTAATCAATTAGCATCATAAAGCTAATTAACAGCAGAGAGGATGAGTATTTTCACCTTTGGTTGTTCTGATTCCATTTTAATTTTCTGTATTATAATTGCAGTAAAGAATACTCTCAAAAGTTAACTCCTTTTGGTTTAAGGGCATCTATTGTATTTGCATTTTTATGTTTGTTACTCTAGAAATAAATGCAAAGATGTCATTGTGTCAATATCCTTAGCAGATGAGAATCAAGATAGGGACTTGGTTTTCTTGTAATTATAATAGGGTTTACCATTCAATTCAAAGGGTATACCGAAAATAAGTCAAATTGACTAAATCTTAATGCACAGGCATCTTTTTTGTAAAAAGGATAATTTAATAGAAAAAGTACAATTCTATTTTATGTTTACTTATAAATTTGACTAATTTTTACTTGTCTATCACCAGGCTAATTGAAAGTCGATGTTGCAAAGTTTTAAAATAATAAATGTATGATTTGTTGATAGAAAATTTACATATATTCAATTAATTTTTCCTTATTTCCTTCCACCATTTCTCAATCTCTCTCTCTCTCTTTCTACCTTCCTTACTTTCAAACATTAAGCATCCACAGTGAGCAAAGCAAAGGGATGCAAAGTGCATTTATTCATTGGGGTCTCAAACTGGAATTCTTTTTTTTTTTTTTTGCCAGAATAATGCCTTTGCTATCACAGATTTACTCTCATCAGATTTTTTAAGTTTGCCAATTTGATTAGGAAAGTGAGAAAAGCTTAAGATTCATCATTTGAATTTTGGAGCTTTTAAGTCTATAGAGATCCAGCCAAAATCTGCCCGCTGACATTTTGAATAATGCAGATGGAGACGACAATTCAGACTGTACCAGCTGGAGAAGGTTCCTTAAAAACACTCTTCTCATGCCGACACAGTAATTTTATATGAAATGTTTCTTATTATTGTGTTTTAATTGCAACAGCGGTGTGGTTGAGAGTCAGGGGTGTTTTACTAATCAGTCGTAGTGTATGAACCTTGGACATAGCTTCTTAATCAGAGCGAGCATTTCTCTATTCTATGGCATAGAGATATAGCCATACGCTAGAACTGTTGGGTAGCTAGTCAGACATGAGCAGCAAGGGTAACAAGGGAATAGATGCCCAGCCCAGAGATCACCCGAAGAACACCCTATTGGTAGTTAGAGAATCCCTCCTGCATCCCCACAGACAAAGGGCAGGAGGGTCACGGTCTTAGCTGGACTAATCCGGCTGCAGACACCTGCGCAGGAGGTACTACCCTAATTTGCCCACAATTTAAACTTCATTATAATACTATGTTTATGCCTAGAATGTACATGAATCTAATTATAACAGACTGAACTCTGGGTAAGTACATGTGCACTAGGCAAAGAGTTATATAGCAGCCAGGTGTCAATCAAAATGACCTCACTTGCCTATCAGCTAGAAATGCCTTTGGAACCACTCATCACAGTCCACATATAAGGCAGACATTCCCATTTCTGAGCTCTTTTTTCTGCCCTTCTGGGCCCCTTTTGTGTGGCCTTTTGCAGTCTTTTTGCCTCTTTTTTGAGCCCTTTTTGTGTTTGTTGCAGGGCCGGGATCATGTGCCTCCTTGGGGCATCCTTTGTCTTTCTAAAATATGCTTTTAATAAATCTTTTCTAAATCTCAATAGCCTGTGTCCCTTGAGGAAGAACTGAGGGGAAATGCTAAGTACACTTCTGAGCCGCTGTTATCCATCTCCCTGCCCTCTGCCGTTGGGGCGACATCGAACTCCAATCGGACTTATCTCACGGCGTCATTGCTAGGATCTACTGATATAATGAATATGAAAAAAAAAAAAGTTTGAATAGTAGAGGGCAATGCAGAAAGACAAAAACATATGTCAACACAGAATGTACATTATATTTTCCCAAGCTTTTAAGAGGATTAAATTTACAACTCTGGAATAAAACAATATTGTACTGAGAGCATTTCTAGATTCCAAAAATATAGACTTAAATGTACTGTGTCAGTCACTGCAAACCCAAATAGGAATAGTTAAGGTACTAAGAAAATTCAGAATATGCTGCAGCCTTAGCAATGAATTAATTAATTAGTTTTGCAGATCTAATGACCATCATTCATTTTCTCAGCCATTCATGCACATATTGAGAATTTGTTGTTTAGTTTATTATTTTTAAACTTGGGGAAGTTTCCCAGGATGACAAACTTTAATCATGAACAACTTCATAAACCATCTATGTTAAACTGTGTTCCTTAGTTTTTAAAGCGATAATCCTAAAGTTCATGAAGGATTAAGTACTCTTCTGACTCAGGACAAGTAGAGCTGGAATACCTGCCTTTTTTTGAACTTTATGAAATTTTTCATATTTTATTACCTATCTACTCATAAAATTAGATAGGACTTGTTTTTAATGCTTCCAATAAACAAGAAAAATGTGCCTGCAGCATGAAAAATCCTGTGACTGCCTTGTGTTATTTGCAACAGACAAATCTAATTTGTATTCGGACAACTATAACTAACTAGAGAAATAAAATGGATGTCTATGACTGCTCTTTAATTATTTAGTAAGGATGAAGTGTCAATTGGCTAAAAGTAATGACGCTGTGGCTATATTTAGTGTTAAACTTAAGATAGAATTCAAAATGGGATATGCACATATACACACATACATACAATAGATTAGTAGCATTGAAGGTTAAGCAAGCCATAACCACCATATTACTTTTTGAAGACCAATGTGTTTAAACTCAATTAGTTGGTGTTGACAAGAGGCTTAAAATTATTCTCTCATATTATGCACATAGAATAATGTTTTTTTCTTTAAACATTTCCATATTAGAAAATAAATTATTTGAAGGTTAAGAATCTATCTATTGAGCAATTGTAGTAAATTCATTCATCCATGACACATCCTTCTAGACCAAGGATATAATGAGTGTTAAGAAAACTTTAAATGTATTATAAAGCATATTAAAAAAATTAGATGTAAAGTACCATTCTGGGTTTAACCCTAAACGCAGTAACCTTTGTTCATGTATTCCATATACATTTCCAGATTTCTCTTATGCATAGACTCCACTTAAAGTAAGTTTCATTTTTTTTTTTTTTTGAAACTTACATGTATCATTGGATATGGTAATACTCATCATGATACCAGTTGTAACTTTTAAAAAGCAATAAAAAATAAAATTCATAAATCACTACGTTTTATTCTATCACTAACTAAAGGCAAAGAATTATTATTTAATGGCAGATAACTATTCAAAATGTACCTTATTGTTCCACATTTCAGTAAGTACTGAAATAACAGAAAATATGTGGGCTATAATTTTAACACAAGATTCTACATGCTTTTCTGCCTCTGTTGTCACCAAACTTTTTTACTCTGGAGACCATCTCTTCGTTAGGCACCAATGGCTAGACATGAGTGAGCTACTATTTTGGTGAAGGAAAGGGTCATAATAAAACCCAAAATTGAAGGCAATGAATTCATGACCGTGAAATAAAAGCTGCTAGCCTTAGTTTAAGACAGAAATATTCAAACATTGACTTAAAGAGTGAATATCCCCACCCTTTTTACTATTTGGTGGGAATAGGTGAGAAGTGACTGCACCAGCAGGGGTACCTCCTGACTCAAAGACTGAAAGTTTCAAAAGACCACATGTCATTTTTCACTAGCACAGGGACCAAGTGGGCGAACAGTTACCACTTGTGTGTGTGTGTGTGTGTGTGTGTGTGTGTGTGTGTTTCTGGTAGAGACACCTAATTCATTAACAGCCCGGTTTACAAGAACTCCCTTTCTGACCAACTTTTGTGAACAAACCTCATTTAACAACTCAGGAAGCTAGAGGACCTGCCTACCCATCATATCAGAAATGGAGGTGAAAAGCCT
This sequence comes from Rousettus aegyptiacus, assembly GCF_014176215.1. Lineage (NCBI taxonomy): Eukaryota > Metazoa > Chordata > Mammalia > Chiroptera > Pteropodidae > Rousettus > Rousettus aegyptiacus. The sequence continues at coordinate 111,576,973 of NW_023416284.1, forward strand.
GGACACCTACAGGAGTAGTATGAAGGAGATGTCCCTTCAGCTGACCGAGGAGAGGAAATGTATAACTGAGAACTTCCAATAATCTTAGACAATGCCAAAAGATCCTCTTCTGGTACAAGTAAGAGTCAGAAAGAATTTAAATACAGAATATTTTTCTTTAGAACTAAGAAAAGGGAAGGAGAAAAATAGCACACTGATTTGATAAAATTCTTTCCACTATAGGAATTCAATGACAGATGGTCTTGGTTCATTATTGACACAGACTACTTCTTACACATATAGCTTACAATGTTATGAAATTAATTAATTGGGGGTACATCCAACATTGTTTTAAAAACTTATGTTGTGAAACATATTACATAAATCAATTTAGAGATGTTAAAACTTAAAAAAAAATTGTAGAAGAAAAAAATCCGTAAGTTATATTCAATTCATGTCCAAGCCAAAGATAAAAAAAAAAAAAAAATTAAAGAAAGGATATCATCCTATCACTAACCCTGTCATAAACAAAGAGCATGATGATGCTTTTATTATTATTAATAGTAGATCATGTGTTTTGGAAATATTTCTTCTATATGCAATTTATCTCAAAAATATTTACACAGCCACTATGGAAAATAGTATGGAGTTTCCTCGAAAAATTAAAAATTGATCTACCTTATGATCCAGCAATCCCTCTACTGGGTATTTACCCTAAAAACTTGAAAACATAACTGAAAAGATATTTGCACACCAATGTTCACAGCAGCATTATTCATGATGGCCAGGACATGGAAGCAACTGAAGTGTCCTACCATAGATGACTGGCTAAAGAAGCTGTGGTACATTTATACAATGGACTATTACTCAGTCATAAGAAGAGATGAAATACTGCCATTTGCGACAACATGAATGGACCTCAAGATAATCATCCTAAGCAAAATAAGCCAGACAGAAAAAGTTGAAAATCACATGATATCACTTATATGTGGGATATAAAACTAAAAGCAACAAACAAACAGGACAAACAGAGATTCATTGACATGGACAATTGACTAGTACTTACTAGATTAGGGAGCAGGGGGGAGAAAGATGGGGTAAAAGGGGTCAAATATGTGGTGGCAGAAAAAAATCTAACTATGGGGAGTGAACACATAATGCAATATATATGTATGTATGTATATGCCTTACTGTCGAATTATACACCTGAAACTTACTAGATTTTGTTAACCAATGTCATCATAATAAAAAATAAAAGTAAATAAATAAAAAATAAATAATAAAACAAATTTTAAAAATTGATGTACTCCATTGTCAAATACCTTATTGTCTCTTCTAAGAAATCAAAGCTCTAACTTACGTTTCCTTTTCCAATTTGTATATTGTGAAGAATCCAGTAAAGATATAAAGGAGTCTGTAAAGCCCAAAATGATTTGCTTAGGAATAGAAATATCCCTGAATCCATCTACTCTTTTCCAATCTCATCATCACTACAGCAAGCCAAGATACTATCACCTTTCACTTGGACTAAAATAATAGATGCATAAATGGTCCCTACTTCTTCACTTGCTTCCAATTAATTTTCTGTGCTGTAATTGGGTGAAATCTTAAAAATCAAAATGTGTTCATATATTCTATTGCTTAAAAGTTCAAAGATTTTTTATTGCATAAGGTTAAAGAAAAACTCAGCATGAGTAAAAGTTGCTGACTAATCTAGCCCTGCCTACCTCTCCTGGGTCATTTCTCACCACTTTCCTCCAGGCTTATAATGCTCCAGTAACTATAGATTTCTTTTAATAGGCCAACCCTTTGCCCACCTGGGGGATTCTGCAAATGCTTTTCCTGTAGCTGAAATGGTGTTCCCCTTGCTGTAACTGTCTAATTTTAAGAAGATCTCTTCTTAAAAGTTCTTTCCTCAGAAGAAAAAAAGGCTTCTTTGAACCTCCAATTTAAAATACTCATTCATCTTATACTATCTTGTAACATCTATTTTACTTATATAACAAATGGATTATAATTTGTAGTTATCTATTTATTTCTGTGATTATTTGTGTTATTTCTCTATCATTTCACTGTATTTCATGACTTTTGTAGTTGCTATACATTGAATACCCTGTTCCTAGCAAAGGCATGGCTAGTAGCAAACCAGTAAATAAATATTTGTGAGAGAGTGACTAAACGACAGAAGAGGTGGATAGGTGGATAAATGGACAGAGCCCAAGGCTAATATCTAAGGAAGAAAAAGTGTTTGATAGTTAAGTTTACAGGGTTCATTGTTGGCGAGGTTTAAATCTCAGCTTTGCTATTTATTTTCTCTGTGATATTGGACAATTAATAAACTTCTAAGCCTTTTTAAATCTTTCTTTAAAAGTTTTACTATAATAGTAAAATTGAGATTATCTGTAGGATAAGAAAGCTAGTAAAGAGGTAAAAAATGAAGAGGTTTTAGGGGAAAATAATATGTTAATAAGTTATTGAAAGTCAGTGAAAGACCAAGAAAACAGGTGTTTGGACAGCCTTAGATAAGAAAGAAGCACAAATACTGCAAGAAAAGAGGAGAGAGAATATCATATGGATATTGAAAGAAGGAAGGAAGAATAGATGATAAAGAAACATAGAGGATAAAATAACAAGTTCATGACTACTGCTTCTAGTTTTGCTATTTCTTCCCACATTGGAATGAACATTTATTTTAAAATGAAAATATCTAAAGATTGTTATTACATTAATTTATTAAAAATATTTTCAATAAAACAATCTATCGGGGTTTTTTTGTGTTACCTTTATATAATAATATACGTCCTCAATTATTATTAGGGCAAGGAAACAAAAATTTAAAATATTGCATTAGTAAAAACAAAAGGCCATTTTCAAAAAACTTTCAAAGGAATTTTGCAGCATCATTTTCAGTTCAAATGAGAAGAGACCTGAACAAAAACCTGGGGTTTACACTGTAAAATGTATTAAAATTGCGTATTTTAAAAATATGTGTTTTGCCTTTGCCAGGCTAGTAGCAAGGGATTTATTTTTACATCATTAAATGTAATGACTTTTAGCACTGTAAAAATAGATAATATAAATAAGTTTTTGTTTGGTGGTTGCAATATCTCGATTCATATATTCTAAGATGTAACTGTAACACATAATCTAGTATGTTTTAAGTAACAGCAATTTTCTGTTAATTGATAATAGTTAAAGCTACTTTTAGTTCATAGGACAGGTGCTTTAGCAAACAAATAATACAAAACAAATAAACAAGGAAGGGGAGAACAATCTGAAGCTTAAAGTCCTCTGCAACAAGAAGATACTAATAGAAAATAAATAATACAGGTTGATTCTAACTAACTTATGCTAAGCTGGCTTTTTCTTAGAAGTCCTGGGCACCAAGAAGAGACAAAACAAGCACGGGTGCCCACTGAAACAGAGGGAGAAGTCACCTTCTCATCCAAAGCGGCGTGTGTGATGGTACTTGGGGATGCTGGGCATGACTGGTGCTTCTGCTTCAGCTTCATTCCATAGTGAATCCTCAATGTTGGCAGCCCAACTGAGCTCATTAAACTCAGAGGGTGGAACCAAGGAGAAATAAATTCTCATCCTGCCTCTCCGGTGGAGGAGAAAAAGAGCTCTCTAACTCTAAGTGCCCATTTTTCATTCCATCATCACACAGAAAATGATCTTTAGAAAATAAAATGCAGACATGTAGCCCAAACAGACCTCTGTGACCACTGGGGTTTGTCTTTATCATATGTGTTTATTATGTCCTGGAATTAAGTTTGAGTGTTAAATTTTTATCAAAATAAATCTAAATTTTTACCCTTTTAGTAGTCCTCAAAACAACTAAAGTTCCACAATCTGGGAGGCATTTGAGCTCTGCTAGTACTAATCAAAAGAAATGGTGGTTTCCTTATTTCTAAAGTAAAACAAACATCTGACAAGCTCCAACTGGAACTGATCAGTCTCAGTTTTAGTAATCTTTTCCAAATTACTCTCCCAAGTGTTATTTAAATACTCTGAAAATATAGTTTTTCATGGTTACTAGATTACAAGCCCTCTTCAGGGAAGACTCCACATTTTCAAATTTACCTCCTTTCCTATAATGGTGCTTCACATGTGAAAATATTCTGTAAATATCATCTGAATAGATTTGTAACACAAAATAATTCAGCTTTTTAAAATTTCATCATTATATTTAAAATAAAGCAGCAAAGTAGATATAGAGAATAAACAAGATCCAGGAGATTAATTTTGCTTTACAAAGACCAATGTTACTCTCTGCTTTTATAAGTAACTTTATTAAAATACATATTTATTGGGACCTTTCTGATGACATGACCCTGACCTTGGTTCTATGGATTAAACACTCGTTATTTCCGTGCACTCTATTGAGACAGGATTGACTACATCTTCCCGAATGAGCACCACACTTGCATCTTCCTGAGAACAGTAAGAATCATTTACAACAGTTAGCACTGAAAAGCATAGTTGATGTGGTAGCATTTATTATAAAACATACTCATCTGAGGCAGTAATTGTTCTGCTACTAGGGCACAACCTTTTATAACATCCTTTAAACAGCTTTTTATGAAGATGGAACTTTAATTTTTTTAGAAGCTACCAAGTGCAATGCTTGAGTACCTTTCCTCATTTGTTTTTCATCATGTATCACTACCCAGAGGCGATCATTAGCTAATTTGCTGATTTATGGTTGCAGTTTATGAGCATTAAACAATGCTAAACCATTTTTATTCCTTCCTCATTGCACTGGCAGATGAAGAATGTCTGTCCTTTATATTTTTAGCTGTGTAAAGAAAATGCGCCTCGTCCTATGTGTTCTTGGCTTCTATGACATCTGAAATTGCTGCCTTATTACTTTCCTGCTGGATCTTAACTGAAAGCAATGTTTACCTAGCTACCCAATCTGAAAGCTGCTAAAGTTCTTCGTGCTGCCACCTACGACAAAACAAGGTCAGAACACCAGTATAGCGTGAGAATCTAACAGCTATTACTTATGCAGTATTCTAGTGACAGACATTGAAGAGCAAAATTGGTTACCGCTGTGTAGGCTGACAGGACCTGGCATCCTAGCTGTGTGAGGCATGTATTCATTATTCAATGAGACACAAACATTCGCATTCAAAATTTGTTTTGAATAAAGACAATCTATATTATATTTGCATATGTGACCCAAATTTCACAGGAAAGAGGGGAAGGATTTAGAATGCATCCTGGGACTGACCTGATAGCTGAGTTTCAAGTGTCTGAAGAGCTGAAAAGGCCAAGGTATGAAACAGCATTAAGTATGCATCTACATTTGCAGACAAAATACACATATCAGATGGACAAAAGCAAGTGTTGGCGAGGATATGGAGTAATTGGTACTCTCACACACTGCCGGTGGGAATATAAAATGGTACAGCTGCTTTAGAAAATAGTCTGGCAGCTCCTCAAAGAGTTAAAGATAGTTATACTATGACCTACTAATTCCATTCCTAGGTATATACCCATAGAACTGAAAACAAATCAACACAAAAACTTGCATACAAATGTTCATAGCAGCATTATTCATAACAGCCAGAAAGTGGAAACAACCCAAATACTATCAACAGATGAATGGATAAACACAGTGAAGTATATCCGTATATTGTTCAGCCATAAAAAGGAATAGTATACTGATACGTGCTACAACATGGATGAACCTTGAAAACATTATGCTAAGTGAAAGAAGCCAGACACAAAAAGCCACAGATTCGATTATATGACTCCATTTTCATGAGATGTCCAGAATAAGCAAATCCATAGAGATAGAAAGTAGGTTGGTGTTGGCCAGGGGCTGGAGGGAAAGTGGAATGGAGAATGAAAGACTCATAATGGGTATAGAGTTTATTTTTGGGGTGAAAAAAAAATCTAGAATTAGACTGCGGTGTTGGTTGCACAATTGAGTGTACTAACAACCACTGAATCTGCGCTTTAAAAGGATGAATGATATAGTGTGTCAATTATATCTTAAAAATTCACATTATTTATTGACATCATTTTGTGATATGCAACTTCATAGTAGACAATGTTAGCCATGATTTTTCTATCTGTTCATAGAAAGCTTATTTGTATTAATTTCTTTTAACAAGCCCAGAATTTAGTTTTTAAAATATAGTTGTTAATATGTCATTTGATCTATCACGTTTGATATTTTTTACCTCTTTTTCTGAATGAATCCCTGTTTCTCTTTGTTTGAATTTTTTTAGCATGCTTAATGTGACAATTTTTCTGTTTCTGATAATGAGAATTAAGTCATCTTCAATATTTATAGTGGTTTAAAATCAGCCGTTGGAGAGGGAGATGAGGAAGATGATCATGCTGTTTCTACTTTGTGATTCTATTTCTAGAAGTCTAATGGAAATAGAATTCTATCTCTCATCAAAAATAAATACATTAAAGATTTCAAATTATCACATTTCTCAAAATTTTACTACATGATTTCAGATATTTTATTACCTTTCACTGGGACTATAACAATGGTCTCTTAACTGGTATCACCTGATCTCTGGCCCCACCTCTGGTTTATCCTACACACTTAATCTTCACCAAAGCACATTCTGTTATAGTGTTACTTTCCTCAGAAACCTTTGATAAATACCACTTTCTTCTTGATCTTAATATAATTTTTGGTATGGTATTTTCATTTTTCTCCCCATTTCTTATCTTAGTAATTCGTATTTGTACCTTATACTCCCTCCTATTTTCTATTTTCTCACTCATTCTTGCCATGATCCTGGTGATACCTCATTGCCTGGAATAACTGCATTTCACTTACCCCTGTCGATAGTCCATCCAACTCTTAAGGCTTCCGTCAAGGGCAAGTAACATGAAAATCCCGTTAAATCAAGAACATTTTCTTGTTCTCTAGTTTAATCATAGGGACCAGAACGGTCCCTGGCACTAAGTAGACATTCAAACAACAAATATCTTATTTGCAACATTCAAACAAATAAGCAAAAAAAAGTCTGTAGTTAAATGAAGGCACTAATAGATTCTATATATCCTTTTTGATAACCCAATTCTCTCTCCTCTTCTAAAATCTCGTTAAACTACTTTTTCAATGTACTTAATATTCCACTATACATTTGAGTTATTTGAATATTTATCTTTATCTTCCTGTCTCTTATTCATTTCTTATTTCCTGCATTTTTTTATACCTCACCTTGAACTTAGTCTCTGTAGAGTCAATATTGGCTGAATTAAATTAATCAACATAGCTCAATATCCCCACTTTGGAAACTGTATTTGCTTTGCATTTTTTTCCACTGCAACCTGACATACATAAATATTACATGCTCAGAAAGAGAAAAACTTTACTTAAGAAAGAACAAAGTAAACTCTAGAAATTTTAATAATTTAGTTTTTATTTCAAATGGTATACATAGTGATATAGTTTCTTTGGGAATTTTGGATTTTTGCAGAAAGTGTCTTTTACAAATAAGTGTGATTGACATATAAGACCACACAAATAAAAACCATTCAAAAGCCTGGGGCTTTTGAAGGTAAATGTACATAGTATTTAAACATATAAACATATAAGCATTTTCCTACTTTGTCAATTGTCTGATGGCAGAGGCTATCACCTCCCAATTCTGATTCAACTTTGAGATCAGAGTTGATGTCAATGCAATTTTAGAACATTTCTCACTAACTGCTATTGGCGGGGGATGTGATGGTGGTGGATGTGGAGAGACTAAATCTGAGAATGCCTCATTATCCATCATTCTTTCAAAGGAACATCAGTGTTTCTTAGAAGCTGTGCACCTCTCATTTCCTTACTATTATTGTAACTATATTTCTGGGCAAGGGAAATATAGACCAAATCATAGAATACAGGACAAATTATATGGAGAATATCTTCATGTCAATTTATAAGTGGATTTCTCACATAATATGATAAAAAAAAAAATCTAAACCATAGTTGCTATCCTTGTTTACCCTACAGTGGCTACAATTTCCATAAAATGAGTCACATATGGATGTGTTACTGCCTTCTTGATTGGTTACACAGCGCACGGCTGCTATCTACCTGCTAGTTAATGAGTTCAGAAAAGTCTGACCTGAGCTGGGTTTTGCTCTATTTAAAATATTTCTCTATAAATATATTTCCATCTGAGAAATTAAACTTAAGGACAGTAAATCGATAATATTTTTAAGTAATTTAATAGTAAATCATTGGCAAATACAAATTTGTCTATCCACTGAGATGTCCTGTAATAATTACAGAGATTTATAATTCAATTCTTAAAAGTAGAAGATATTCCTTATAGGTTTTAAACAGTTGCATAAGGTAAGAACTCCAAAAATAAACACCATGGAATCTGGTGGTTCTAAAAATATAAGATAAGATAGAGTTCTAGCAAAAAAAAAACAAAAACAAAAAACATTACACACACATACTGATAAGCATAGGCAATCATTGAGTAATTTCTTGGACAAAAACAGTAAAACATTTTAAAAGTTACATTTACAATTATTTTTCTTCAATGCCATTTAAAGATAGAAAAAATATGTATTATTTTGTTCCAGTAAAAGGGTAGTTATTGCAATACATGTATGATGGTTTTCATATTGTTGTAAAGACAGAGTAAATTGTAACTATCAAACTATCATAGTTCTTCCTGAGAAATATACTTTACTTTCAAACATTTACCGAGTAAAAATTTCATTTTATATTAAGTGTATTATGATCATTTAATACAAATCACAAAATTTAACCTAAATAAATTGGTTCTAATTTTATACTCTATTATATAAGGTCACATAATATTTCTACCCACGTTTAACTTCTATAAGGCAAGGACAAATAAAAATTAAAAATAAAACGCTAAATTCTCCCTGTTGAAAATAAGGGAGGTGTGTGTGTGTGTGTGTGTGTGTGTGTGTGTGTGTGTGTCCTTTTGAATACCTAGGAATATCTTTCTCAATGACCTGAGAGCTAGTCCACTGAAATGTAAACATCATGGGAGATGGCACTCTTTTCTCCCAGTTTCTGTGGGAGGGTAGGAGCCAAATTTGGTGGGCACTTTGCTCCAAATTGCAAAACTACCCCTAATCATAAAGATAACAAGAAGTTTTTATTTACCCTCTTTGGATAAAGCCAATTAGCTAACACAGATGGTCACCTCAATAACCAAATAAAGTCAGTATGAACTCTGTGTGACAAATGGTGCTGTCAGATCCACTTACTTGAAGATTAGTTACTGTTTATCTTGAAAATATGTATGTAAAGGGTTGTAGCCACTTGGTTAAATAAAAGAGTGAGATTTCTTTCTGTCTTTGCAATCTCTTAGTGGATTGTCTGTGATGTCAATCACATACTAGTTTAATGCTTATTCAATAACAAAAATGTTTTTATTATTGAATAAAATGTCAATCACATTCTAGTTTAATGCTTATTCAATCATAAAACTTTTTCTCTACCATGTTGGTGGAAAGGATTTCTCGATTTCTCGATTTTGCTTTTAAATATTCACCCAATAATTCATTAAGTTATTAGCATATGTAGGTATGTGCTTTCAGAGAAACAAATGCTATCAATTAATTGTATTTTACAAGTCAGAACATATTTGATACAGTTGTTAAAAATAGTTGCTTCTGCTTAATGTTATAAACTGATTCAACTGTTATTAAGAAATCACTACTACTCTTCCATAATTGGAATACTTTAATACTTTTTTAGATACTTTTTTGCATCCTTCTTCTTGGTTTACTGACTGGCACACTTTTGGTAATCTCTAACCCCCTAGCCAACTATCTGTTACAGTACTAGCTCCTAAAGTTCAGTTTAGAAAGCAATTGTTGAAGTACCATTATGTGCCAGGCTGTACACGGGCTGTGAGTACAAAACAAGGCAAGATGGTCACGAGGGAAGTGAACTCAGAAACCTGTCTTTTTAAAAAATCTCATTATACTGAAGCCCGCATTTTATAAAACACCATTTATAAAATTGACTAGCTTACCTCTATTTCCTTACACATCTAAACTTCTAAGACCCAAAATATCTATAGAAAATTGCCTAACATATATGCCAGTAAACAAGTGGTAGGTTGCAATGTTATATGTACAATATTAACATGTATAAAATTCCCCATCTAGACATGAAGATAGAGGGAAATGCACCAAAAAACTATATGTTGAAAGAGATAGAGGTATATTTTCTTTTTGCTGGATTGCAAAAGTTCCTTATAGTCCACCTGTTCTTCAATGTATTATATATACCTCATGTCATCTCCTTAAGGAATTTTTCTGATCACCGAATCCTGAAATCCATGGCCCACTTCAGAATGCTACCATTACTTATTCATATCTCTTTTACTATGTTTATCATAATACATTGTATACCTGTTTATTTCCCTTTTATACTGTAAAGTACTTGAAGACAGGGTAAATTTGTTATTTACATTTTCTACCTGTATTGAGTTGAAAAGCAGACACACAGTGTATAAATTTTGAATGGTTAAGTAAATATATTTCTTCACAAATTTGAATTTAAGCATTTTGTTGCCAGAAAAAATATTCAAACTTTGATAGAAAGCAAAAAGATGGCCAGCACAATCTTTAATTATCACACAGATGCAACAGCTACCCATGGATTGTCTAGGGGTGAATTTGGTTCAGCTCACTGTTCATTTTTTTATACAGACTTTGCTTGCTAAAGTCTAGATTTTCTTTAGAAGAAATGCACGTTTCTGTTTGGTAGAACAGATAATCATAAAGACTGATGGCCTGTTAGATAGTAACCAGTTTGTATCTTATTAATCAGTTTGTATGCTAATTTAACATTTCTTTGTTAAATTGCCTACAAATATCCTAACTTCTTAAATGCTCCTTGACCTGATCACAATATTACCTCTTCTCTCATTAATTGAGTTAAATAGAACCTTTGACACAGATTTCTGTAACATTTGCCTGGCAGTAATGGTTCTCCTCTTTGGAAATTAAACTTTAACAGAAATAGTTTTCTTTATTAAAAGAACTATTTCTGTTTCAAGCATCACTTAGAAGTTACTTACATGTTAATAAAAGTCATGCTATTTTAAACATTTCCCTTATAAAAAGTAATCTATGACGTACATAAACTTAGGCTTTATTCAAATGAACTAAAAATCTCTTTAATGAGCTCTAAATAGACAATTTAGCACCCTTTTTGGATTATCAATAACGGGCTTATTTTAATCGTTAACTTGCTAAGTCTAAGAAAATGGATCTGCCCTTAGCATTGCCTTTAATGGCCTGAGAAGTAATGTTTCCTTTCTTAAAGAAATGAGGTGTTTATTTTGAAAATAAAACTTTTCCAAAGACACAGAGGAACTTTCAATGAGATTCATAAAATGCTATTAATATGAATCACGGACCATGATTAATCCTCTTTAGAATATTACTGTGGATAAGATCTCTTAAGAGCTCCCTTTTGCTTAAAGGTTTACTAGAACTAATTTTAACCTTATAGTGGGAACAGGAAATAGCTACATTGCTGTTGTGGGATGATACATGGCTAATTGACTGGGAAGGAAGTACCAATATCCATGGACCATCCTAATGTAAATGAACTTACTAGCATCTCAGTTAATTTAGTCTAAACTCTGAGAACCAGAGTTTTCAAATATGAATACTTTCTAAAATCAAAGCTCCTCATCATAATAGATTAGGCTTTGCTAGCCGGAGACCTGGGTGAAATCCAGGCCTTGACTCTTACTAACTCTCCATACCTGAGTAATCTTTCGGAGCCTCAATCTCTTATCAAGTAGAATAAAGATACAAACTTATGTTTTAATGGATCCCCTGGGGGGATAAAATAAGAACACTACTATATATATATACACCTAGTCCAAAATCTGGTACCCACTGGTCAGACTTCCAATACAGCTCAGCTATTACGTTAATACTTGCTTTTTGACCAGCCCTAAGTCACTACTATTATATCTTAACTAAGTGTGACCATCTAGTATTCAGGGAAAAATAGTAATTTTTATTGTACCATTGGTAAATACATTTGTATGTCTTATGAATAAGTGATTAGCAAGAAGACAATTACTTTAAAAAAAATTAGTCTATCCTAGCTTGAAGATTTCTGTTAATATTTCCAGCTTTACCTAGTCATGTGATGTTGACTCAGTATCCAAAGAAGCTATTTAAAATAATTTGCCTATAATTTATACCAATCATGCTTCCAAAAAGGACTTTAGGCATCTGCTCTCTGAAAAGTTCAGAGTCAATTATCAGAGTCATTTGACACAAAATTTATTTAAAATGCTCAGAGGTCTTTTCTATTAAAATGGAATTATTATAATTTCAGACACTCGTCTGATTTCAAATTTTCAGCTACCTAGCACAGAGCACCTGTCAGTGTCGTTCAGATGACTGCTGAAGGGAGGCCAAAGCAATGCTTCTGAAGGGAGTGGTAATGGGCTCCATGGGGATGGGCCTTGGAGGACCAAAGGCAACAGGGTGCTGTAGAACATGGATGTCCCTCACATTATTGTCCAAGCTACCATAACCACAGGAATTTTGTTATATCCTACAGTCCTATTCATGATGGAGAAGACTGTAAATGACCCATCTAAGAAAAAGAAAATGCCTTCTGAATGATTCTCTTATCCAGTACCCTGGCCACATGATTGAAGACTTATTCTAGCTAGTTACAAATTTCCATTTTTTCTCTAATCCAGTCTACCCTCTACAATGCTGTTCAGATTAACTGTCATCCAATAAATATGATTATTTTACTTGCTTGCCTAAAAACTGAAAAGTAGAGCAAAAAAATATATCCTACTTACCATGATGTAATGTAAATCCTGCCTTTGGCATTTGGATATTGTTATGGTCTGAACTGTGTCTCCACAAAATTCATGTTGAAGTCCTAACATGGCTCAATATTTCAGAATATGACTGTATTTGGAAATAGGACCTTTAAAGAGGTAATTAAGGTGAAATGATGTCATATGTGTGGCCCTTATCTGATATATCTGGTGTTCTTATAAGAAAAGAAGATTGGGACACAGACAATACCCAGACTGAGAGGTGACCAAGTGAGGACGCAGCAAAAAGGCAGCTTGTGGCAAGCCAAGGGGTGAGGCCTCAGAAGAAACCAAACCTGCTAATGCCTCAGTCTTGGATTTATAATCTCCAGAACTGTGAGGAAATATATATTTCTGTTGTTTAAGCCACCCAGACTGTGTTATTTTGTTAGGGCAACCCGAGCAATCTAATACATATACATTAAACAAAGAAATAGTCACAAAGTTTTATGCTTTATTACTACTTCATCAGTGAATTAGATGCAATATGTGTTTGACAGGCAAACACATATTTATTGAAGAACTAAATTTAGTATATAATTATAAGAAAATATCTACTCCTGTAGTAATAAAAAAGTGTAAATCAGAATAACATTGATTTTATCGCCTATCAAATGTTTTTTTTTTCTTTTTAATTATTTCTGATAATACTCAGTATGATTAAAAAAGAAGGTCAAATCCATTACTGGTATCAGTCTTATTTGCTAGAACTTCTATGGAAAGTAATTAAGAAAATTTTATAAAATGATTTAACAAAAATATAAATAGACTGTGGCCCAGAAATTCCATTTCTCCTAAATGATTTGTGGAAGTAATCTCAAAAATTGTGTGTGTGTGTGTGTGGTGTGTGTGTGTGTGTGTGTGTGTGTGTACTGGATGATGTTTACTTTTCTTTATTGAAGTATTATTTATGATGAAAAATTAAAAGCTACCTGCAAATGTGACCATGGCATATAAAGGATCATTTTAATCTCATCTCTGCCAGCCACACCTAATCACTGACACAAGAAGAACCTTCTAAAATGCCAAGGCCCTGTTCCCTCCATCTTACACACACACACACAGGTGCACATGCACACATATTCTTGGCTGCAACTACAAATTTCCCTGCCTTTGGCCTTATAAAGTTGGTATTTGATATCTTTGCTTTCCTTGACCTTGCATTCAGCCCTCCTCTATGGACTCAGCTTTAGTATCTTCGGCTCCTTGGGCCTTACGTTATTTCAGTGAGTTCTCTACAGCTCTCTAGAGCCTATCCACAAATCTACTCACTGAGTTCGTTGCCTAACAAAGCTATTCTTAGTTACAAACTCCACACTTCATAACCATTACATGTATTTGACATTTGCTTTAACAACTTATAGTCATTAAAAATTATGTATTAAGGCTATGTAATACTGGAGAAAAATAATAAAGTTGCATAAACACAATTACATTTATGTGACCAAAGCCTAAGTATTAGAAAAAAGATTAGAAGGAAATTAACTAAAATATTAACGAGGTACTTTGTCTCCTCCCTCCTTTCATCCTGTCAACATTTAGGGATCTACTGAGTAGAAAAATATATTGAAAGCAAAGGCAAAGGTTACTTAGGCAATTTGATATACATCAAATATATTGTATATCGGATATATATGTAAAATGTAAATCAATATGTATCAAATACATCAAATGAATACATCAAATATAATTATAAATGTTAAGTGATACACATATGCAGCAAGAGTAGCAACATTTTACATTTGCTGAATTTTGGTTTTGGCTGCAGTAGAATTAGGTTCAGGAGCAGGAAACATAAAACTCTAAAAGAAGTAGTTTAAACAAGACAGAATTGCACTGCTTTTTTGCCTGCAATTCAGGTGGATGTAATAGGGTTGTTGTGGTTTTCCACATGTCAGTTCCTTCTATGATTGTTGCTCTAACCTGTATGACTCTGAGCTCAAAGTCCATTGGATGACATCTGCTTTCTTGACAGCTGGATTAATGAATGGAGGCTAAGGGAAAAAGGATCTTTCATAGTGTCTTAAGATTTTTAGAAACTTCCACAGAACATTTTACCCTGTCCAGAACCTAGTCACATGTCTTCACCTAGCTCCATGGAAGTCCGGGCCATTTAACCTCTGTGTAGGATACCCACGGCCTCAGCTAAACATCTATTCCTATGGAAAATAGGGAGAAGAGTTATTGAGGATTTCTGGCACAGTCTCAAGAATTACACAAATTTTGAAATATAGTTGTCAAATTCAAGTTGTGGATTTTTGTTCTGTTCATAGCAATTTTACCATCAATTAAATTTTTCTTCAGCCTCCTCATTCTATTAATATTTCTTTTGGCTTACACCATCTTGATTTTAATTTCTTAATTATTTTATAATTGTATTCATTTTCTTCTCTCTTTCTTTAATGTATGTCTTTCGTAACTTAAGTATTTGCTCAGAACCAGAAGCATATGACTAGGTTTTTATTAATGTTGTTTTCCTGAAGCCTGGGAAAAACACTCAGCCTATACAGGGACAATCCAGACGTTCAAGGGCATTCTGTGCTCTGAGGGATAGCAGTATATAGATAAATGACCCAAACTCTCCTGTGTTGGGACAAGTCTGAGGTGTCCTCCATGTGGCCCTTCAGAGGGTCCCCAGTGGGAAAGAGCTCTTGTTTCCTACAGTAGTAACCAATTCATGAACACGCTTTTAATTGGCTTTCTTCTTTTTCTCTTCCACTTAGCCTACTTAAATAAGTTCTTGGATAAGCTACCTGCACCTAAATCCTCTTAAATCAACTACTTACACCTAAATCCTTGCTTCAGGCTTTGATTTTGTCAAAACAAAAAACTAAGAAATAAATGATCATTCTTAAGTCCAGTTTGAGTCACACATGTGATTGTTGTCCACCACGTTCTAGTCTCACTGCCTGTTTATTTCTCTTATACATAGAGAGAGTTTTAGCACAGTTTATTTTTTTCTCATCTTTCTGGTGTCTGTTTAAATTTCACTATGTGCTTTTTTTCATTATCTATTTAGTATTTCAATTTGTCTGTGTCTCCTCTTCCTTGGCCCTTGTATTACACTCAGTATCAACATTGGGATCTATCATATCTTTTCACATTTTAATTTTCACTGCTAGTGAGGTGGATAACAAATAACACTGATTTATCTGAAACCTGTTGACTAGTGTGTTATCTTGCTAATATCAAAATATCCTTTATTTTTACTTCTTCATAATACATACATATTTTTACCTAGGGCAGATGACTAAGTTTGAAAGTTCCTCAAATCTTTATAAACTTATTTAAATGTCTCATGGTTTTAATTTACCTGAAAATAGAAAAATATTGTGTGGTATGATGAAAAGCTTCTATTATAGTCAATTTATTTTCAAAGTTAAATGTGAAGTATTTTTTATCTTAGAGGTAAGTATTATTCTGTGGAGTTTGTTTTGCTTCTTAAATTTTTGGAAGAAGATAGACTTAGAAAGTTTCTTTCCAGTTTACTGAGTTAGTTTATTGTTTTATAAAACTATTATTTTTTTCCTTCTGCTTTTTCCTGGGTCTATAGGTGTATTTTCTGCTAAGACTTCAATAGCAGTGACTTTTAGTACTTGCAAGTGCTTAAAGAGGTCAAGACACACTTCTGTGATTGCCAGAGGCAGAGTGGAGTCAACAATACAATGCAGTAGTTTTGTTAACCCTGTGGTTCTGTGGTTTTTTTTACACATAGTGTTGGAAAAATATCTTGGGTAGAAACAGTTTTTCTGTCCAGATATGAGAACAATTACAAGAGGTAGGTCTTTGCCTTCTTCAAATATTGTGCTGATGAGCGTAGCTCCAATCTTGTTTTGGGACACATAATAACAGTAATTCTAGTAATGATAATAAATAAACTTTTACTAAGTGACTACCCTTCCTGAAGGCCCCTCTTTTTTTCTTTAAGACTTATGGATTCCAGTACTTTTTTTAAATTATGTATCTCAGAAATATATGGAAAAGCATATGCCAAATAAGTCTTGGATATAAAAGCATACTTATTCTTTCAACTAATATAGTGAAATGACTATATAAATTGGCAAAAAGAATGACTAAATATTTCTCTTAAATATCCATGACTTTTTAATAACATTCTTTTTTGCGTAAGTCATCAACTTAACTATAACTATAGCTTAAAAATCATCACAAATGACCCACTGGCATTTGTGATAAAGAATAGGAGTATAGTGTAAAGAAATAAAAAAAAAAAATCAAGGCTGGCATAGAGGTTTATATTCTTTCCATGTCTCTTCAAAATAATCTTTCCTAAATTCTGATAGCCTCTATCATCAATCTTCCATGGATAATGGAGAATATAACTATTACATATTTAAAAAATTACAATTGATTTCTTTTTTAAAAAAAGACATCTTAGTAACATACTGATATTATTGCCAGAGTGAATCCCAGCCATTTATATACACAGAGACTCCCTTTATAGCTTCTGGAATTGATCAAACAGTAAGATTTCATATAACCTCAAGCCAAGAAATGCCGATGTGATTCTAAATCATTTGTGGCAACTCCTGCTCTCTAATACTTTGAAATTCTTGGTATCCGATAACTTCCTTCATTAAAAGATAGAGTACATGATGACGTGGATTTTTCACCAACAGTAAATAGTATACAGCTATGTATATGACAAATCATTTCAACTTGTTAAGTGTACTATTTAAAGTTTATATGTTATGTCATATTATGATACAGTATATCACATAAAATATCATATAATTGTATAACACCTGAAAAATTTCAGAGTCAACAAATTGTCATAGTCAAGTAACATGGACTTACTGTGAAGAATTAAATGTATTCAAGATTGATATGTCAAGGATTTAAAATATGTCAAGGATATTGTCAAATAACTGGACTTATTTTGTTGATTTCCTATCTTTTACACAATCAAGTGAACACTTAAGAAGCATTTATTCCTATTCCCTATTCTACATTCTCTTTTAATGGACATTTGTATCTGAGACATAATATTTCATTTCCAAGAATCTTCTTTGCAATTAAAGAAACAAAAAACAAAAGTCAATATAATGTAATCCAACATTTTTATTTCTTTATACTCTGAAAAGGCTATATTTACTCATAAGATAATATATATTACTCAATATCGAATCATATTATCTCATTTTCTATCAACCAAATCTGAGATAATATTATTCATTATTTTTCAATATTATTTTTTGTATACTACCTTTAGCACCTGCCCTATAAGTTTAAATTTTAGCAAGAATTTTTATCTTTGACTTATAAAAATATAATAACTTGAAATTTTATGAAAAGGCATGCGTTTACACTATTTAATTTTTTTGCAACATGATATCAGGACCATTTCTTACCTTATAGGCAACAATAGCTTCCTGAGGAAAATTATTTGCAAAGCATATATCTGATAAGAGTTTAATATCCAAAATATAAGAGAACTCATACGACTCAATTGCAAAAATAAACAAACAAATAAATAAACAACTCACTAAATAAATGGGTAAAGTACTTGAATGGACCTTTTTACAAAAAAGATATATGAAAGTCCAACAAGTACATGAAAAGATGCTCAACATCGCTAGTCATTAGAGATAGGAAAATTTAAGCCATAATGGGATACTACCTCATGCCTGTTTGAATGGCCATTATCAAAAAGACGAGCTAACAAATGCTGGTATAAATATGAATAAATGGGAGCTATTGAGCACTGTTGGTAGAACTGTAAATTGAAACAGCCACTAAGAAAAACAATATGTAGGATTCTCAGATAATTAAAACTAGAACTAGCTTATGATCCAATGATTCTACTTCTGGTAATATATTCAAAGGAAATGAAAACACTAACTCAAAAAGATACCTACACCTCCACGTTCACAGCAGCATTATTTACAATAGCCAAGATATGGAAACAAGCTAACTCTATCAATGGATGAATGGATAAAGTAGCTGTGGTATATCACACACCACACACACACACACTGGATATTATTCAGCCATAAATAAGTGAGGAAATACTACCATTTGTGACAACATGAAAGGACCTTGAAGGCATTTATGCTAAGAGAAATCAGAGAAAGACAAAAATGTATGATTTCACTTATATGTGGAATCTTAAAAACAACTCTCTTAGATATGTGGAATCTTAGAGAAAACCCTCTTGATATATCACACACGCACACATGCGCGCGCGCGCACACACACACACACACACACAAATACTCCATTGTGCATGTGATATATCAGGCTTGTAGTTATCAGAGATGGAGCCTAGGGAAATTGGAAGAAGGTGGTCAGAAGATTCAAACTTCCAGTTATGAGTACTAGAGATGTGATGTAGAACATAAAACCTGTAGTTAATGCTTTACGATGTACAGGAAGGATTTTAAGAGAGTTAGTTAATCCAGAAACATTTTTCTCTTTTCTTTTCTACTGGATGTTAGCTGAACCTACTATGGTAATCATTTCACCACATATGTAAATCAAACTATAAATGCTGTATGCCTTACACTTATACAGTGATGTATGCCAATTATTTCTCAATAAAACTGGGGGAAATACCAATAGCTTCCTATCTTACTGTATTAATTTTACAACATATAGGCCATATGAACTTTCTAAAGGTCAAAATTTTGCTTTCCTTTTACTGAAGTCTACAAAGAAATACATTTTCCACAATTGTTTTTTGTCTGTAACTAATAAAAATCAGTACATACAAAAACACGAGATTAGTTTTCATATTCAAAATGTATCTTCTCTAATTACTAACTTTATAATGTTATATATAATAGCTCTTTTCTACATAAGAGTTGTATATTTGCCAGATACTCTCAGAACCTATGCAAGTGATATAATCTATGGGATTAATATTCAACTCATCATATAGTTGCATATATATTTTCATTTATAAATTTAAAATTTTGTCTAGATGTGGATAAAGGCTAAAAAATACAGAAAAAAATAAGTTTTTCTCAGAAATACTATGGGTGAAAAATTCAGTGAAATATATTTTTATAATATATTAGACCAAAACATGGGAGACAAACTATTTTTTAAAACATATATTTTTAATTATATTGGTGAACAGATATAATAATAAAGGAATCCCTCAGGACTCTCAAATAATTACAAAGTGTGATTCTAGAAAATTATAATTCTCTGCGGCCAAAGAGTTTCCTCAACATATCTACTTACCCATGCTGACTAATGATTGATTTTTAATGGGTAGCATACATGCCCTGGACAGAAGATATAGTATCTCTAACTTTAGAAAGGTATAAATCAGGCAAAAAATAAAAATCTCACAAAATGCTGGAACCCCTTTTAGGATAACACATTAGTGGGTAAGTAAGGAGAAAACATCTAACAGAGAAAAATCAATGGAAATACCTTCCTGAAAGGGTGTTATCATTGAGCAAAACAGAAGGGAAAATGTCTCCCATTTACATTGGTTTGGGCCTATAATCATATCAATTATGCCAAAGCCCCTTGAGCCAAAAATTGGGTTAGGTAGTCCTGTTCAACAGTGCTCCCACAAGTCTGGGAAGTATGAATGTGTATATGAACATCAAAGTATAGAATAATATTAAAAAAGACTCCATGTATTGGAATTACAGAAAGGATATATGTGTGTTTAATATGTTTACATAAATAGAAAAGGGTATGTGAGAAGGAGCAGGAGGTAACAAAATTCGACTGGATCCAAATATAGAACTTTTATATATTAAATATATAATAATTAAAACAAATCAAATATGATTAAATAAAATAAAAGAAAATAGAAGAACTACCTGAAAAATTACAAAGATTCCTGCAAAAGTGAAGAACAAGTGACAGTATTTAAGACACGGAGAGAAGAGAATGAGTTCATTGTATTATAATCAATGTCTGAGAATGATATAATGGATGGAATAAGACAATAAAAGTTTTGAAATTACATGAACTTTTAGAATTAATGAAAAATACTAACCACCAATTTAGTAAACCTTAAAAATTCAAAGTAGAATAAAAAAAAATTCACTTAGACATTTCATAGTAAAAACAGTAGTACATCAAAGAGGAAAGGAAGATCTTAAAAGCAACCAGAGAAAAACTGGTTTCCTAAGCAGAGATTTGAGTCAAGTTTGACTTCTCAATAACAATAGAAATGAGTTGAATATCTTCAACATAATGAAAGAAAATATTTGGCAACATAAAATTCTATATCTAGTGAAAATATCTTTCAGTGAAAAGGGCAAAATAAAAACATTTTAGATAAAACCTGAGAGAATTATTAATAACAGACTGACAAAATGAGCTCTTAAAGAATGTATTTCAAACAGGAGAAAATTCATCCAAAGAAGGGCTGACAGTAAGAAAATAGGACAAGATAAATTTTAAAAAACTTGGCTAATGAAACAAAAAATTCGATCACTTAATTCAGGAGTAAAGTGAAAAATTACTGAATAATAACGTGATTTGAGAGGGATACTAGAATTAATTCACTCTGTGTTTGTTGCACTAGTCTTGAGGAGTTTTAAAATATTGATCAAATGTATGTTCTATTAAGTTAAATGTAATGCATGTAGGTCTAAACTTAGCAGTTCAGATAATCTTCAGACAAATTATTAGAATTGGTAAGAAGTTTCATAATATTGCTGGTGATGATATTAATATACAAAATTTAAATAATTTCTATATAATAACATTTATTGAGAATAATTATAATAATAATAAAAATATCATGTATTAAAGTGACACAAATATAACACCTAAGCTTAAAAGGTGTAAAATACATATAGAAAAACATAAAAATTTTTGAAAGTACTTAAGAAAAAGCTAAATAAATAGAGAAATATACCACATACAAAGATAGGGAACTCAGTCTCATAAAGATGTTAATTCCTTCCCAAATAATCTATCAATTCAATTTACATGAGAGAAAACAACACCGAGGAAATCTATGATGATCCTGAGTAAAAAGATGAAACAAAAGGTCTTGTATGACTAGATATCAGAATTTAGTTTAAAAAGCTATGAAAATTAAGTTGATGTAAAGTTGGTGGTAAAAAATGAAAGTCTATGTATATTGTGTAATTGGTGATAAAAAATGAAACCTAAATCTCTTCACATATCATACATAAAATCTGTTCCTGGTTAATCAATGTGGAAAGAAAAAATGAATACTATTTTAAAGAAAAAATTATGGGAAGATTTTTATTATCTCAGAATAGGTAAGAATTTCTTATGTAAGACAGAAAAATCGCATCCTGTAAAAGGAAAGCTGATCAATTCTATTACACTCAAAGAACAATCTATATTCAGTAATCATAAAAAAAAGAGTGAAAAGATGAACCAAAAACCAGGGGATGATTTAAAAAACTAATAAAAATGACAAAATGTTAGTATTCAGAATATATAAAAAACCCACACAATTAAATGCAAAAAACAACCAAATAGAAAAACAGGTAAAGATCATACAAGCATTTCCCAGAAGAGAAAATAACAATAGCCAACAAATATATGAAAATATAATGTATCTCACTAGTAATCAAAAAATGAAAACTAAAACCACAATAAAATTTAATTTGATTAATTGGCAAGAATATGGAATAATAAGGACTATAATCATATACTAGGTCATTTAGTCTATCTGTTTAGAAAAACAGTTTATCTCTGAAAGTTGAACATTGTCATTCTTGGTGCTCAGCACCAAGAAATTAGCACAAAAATGTTCATGGCAGCACTTTTCATAAAAGCAAAAAATGAAAAATATCCAAATATTTATACACAACAAAGTGGGTTTTTAAAGTTCTAATAGTGAAATGAACCAACTACAGCTACAATTTGAATGAACCTTAAAATTAAGACTATACATAGCCTGGGTCCTTTTTTTATAAAGTTTAAAAAGAAACAAAAGTAAACATTATATTGTTTTGAGATACATATATAAGTGATAAAAGAAAAGCGAGGTGGTGGTTATCATTCAGTTTGCGATATCATATCTGATAGGGCAATAGGGGAATATGATTGAAAAGGGATGTATGGGGGCTTCAAGAGTTGTAACATGTATGTTTTAGCTGTTTATCTTTTACAAATATTACTATTCTTTAAACTACACATTAATGATATAGACTCCTACATGCATGAAACTTTTTATAGCATTAAAGAATAATGAAAGCAACTTTTAAGATAATGAGATTATTGCATTTTTAATTTTTAAAAAATTGCCTTTGATTACAAATTATTCAGTTTATATTAAATGCCAGAGGAACTAATTCATTTGTTAATTTTTCATGTAAGAAATAGGAGCTAACATTAATTACACATACACACCCAAATAACTTTAATAGTAAATGTTTCCACTAAAAATAAATGCTGAGAAGTATTTTTTCTAAGCAATTTAATAATTAATACCTTTTCCCCCCAATAAGTGCCTCATTTAGCACATCTGTCATTATTGCATTAAAATTCATACTGATTAAACAGAATAGCTTATAGAACAAGCACAAAAGTAGTATCTAATTTAGATCAGGAATTAATTGATGTTTTTTAGCTACCTCTTACCTAAATAAGTATACTTCTCCCTCTTTCTCCACCCAAACCAGTAATTACTCCTAAGCAAATGCTTTATTTTTATAATCAGTAACTAGTTAATATTTGCTTAGGTGACTGTTCTTCATGCCTCCACCACAACTTTGATCCTGGTAAAGAAAGCTGTGTCTCAACACAGATGACAAGATGAGTACCTCCTCTAAATAAATCTGAGAAAGCTCAGTGATGAGTCAAACAGATCTGAACAAGTACATATAAGTAACTAGTTTAGGTGGAGTGAGCCTAGATATAATATGGCACAGCTTCCTCCTACTGTGCCCCAAGTCCTGCTGGAAGTCAGAACTCCTGATGCCATATTTAACAGTCTCTTGGGATTTCCTATGTCCTCCTATCCCCTTCAGGGGTTCCACATCTCTCTTCAACTGTCTGACTAGACTTATAAAAAGCATTCTTAACCACTTATTATTCGCAAAATAATGCAGGAAATAAGGAAGAACAAATCCTTATAATCTAGCAGAAGAGACAGGCAAGTATGTAATTACATTAAATTATTCACAGGTTGAACTAAGCATCATCATTTTTGAAAGTGCTAGTTAAGTAATGGTGGTATGATTTCTGAGTTGGGGAACTGAAAGGTTGAGTAAGAGCCCATCATGTGTAAGACTGTGTGTGTGTGTGTGTGTGTGTGTGTGTGTGTGTGTGTGTGAGAGAGAGAGAGAGAGAGAGAGAGAGAGAGAGAGAGAGAGAGAGAGAGAGAGAAAGGTAGAAAGAATTACATACAGAGTAAAGGCAGGGAGCTGTGAAAATGCATGTAATGTTCTGGGATAGTAAATAGATCAGCCTGAAACCACAGTTTACAGAATCACTTTGCAGGAGAAATGAAGTAGGACGTCAAGTTTGCCCAGGAAAACCCAATTCCAAGGTAAACAAAATGCCATTTGAGATATGCATGTTATAGGTACCAATTAGTGAAATACTTTCAATGTGTTTCACTCAGACCCCGCTCTTGCCTGAAGGTGACGCTCTTCTGAAATTGTACAGTCTACGCGATCAGGATGGATTTAGGCTTGACTCTGAAAAACTGGTTGCAGTTACATCTTTATAACCACCCATCCCTCACAGACCAGAGGAGCCTTGAACAAGAAACTGTCCACATTTCCATGAGATATTACAACCATCCTTTTATAGACTTGTGTCATGACTATCCTATCTCTAGTTAAAATCAAGCTGCTAACAGGCATCAAATACAAATAGAACTTTTCACCCTCTCTTGTCAATTTGAGAATTATTTTAATCTCCATGTCCATAATTGTTAATTCTGTATTACCTTATTTCTGAAGTCAAGCTAGCATATTTGGTTATAACTTTCCAAATTTAAATTGAGTTATAATCACCTTATCATATTTATTTATACTTACTATTATATTCCTTTTTTGTCATCTGTTGCATGGTTCTGTTTTTTTCTGCTGAGCCTCTGTGAAACTGAGGTAATTTTCAAAGACTCAGGTCTATTCCCTTCAGATTAAAAAAAAATGACAATGGAAAGACATTATTTATTTATTTGTTTGTAATATGGAGAGTATCCTAGAGCAGGAGTAGTTGACAAATAAATGACCAACTTGAAAGATTAGGTTTTGTAACCTGTTCCAATTTCTCACTTTATGGCCTACGAGCCATTACCTTGAAATTCAGTTGTTCCCTCTCTGCCTTACTGATTGCTAAAGTCTCTAAGTGGCCTTAATGTCAAATCTAAGGTGCTAAATTTTATAACAAGATCAATTTCCACAACATTTTTACTGCCAAATACATTTTTTAAAGGATGCATTAAATTTGAGTCTGTCTGAAGCACGATGGCTAACAGGTTCTTTCAGAAGAAAACAAGTAGTGCACTTGTGTGAATATTTATCTGACAGTAGCTTACAATACTAGATTATTACAAATGGCAGGGACATAGCACTACAAGAGAGGTGACACGGGAGAATTTATCATCAGAAGTAGGTAGCTTTATAGAATAGTAGTATTACTGTACCTACATTCTTCTAAAAAAATGAGGATCCAAGCTCATTTATCATTTAGCAGACACTCACTTGCACAATGCCTTCGTCACCCAGCCTTCAGAGCTCTGCTGAAAATGAGATTTTTTCTTTAATGGTATTCAGCTGTTGCAGTGAGCAATTTAGCAGTGTGCTGTATCACATATATATCTGTAAATTTAAAGGGAGGGGCCTAAAATGAAAATAATTCTATGTAAGCCACCATCTCTGAGAACTAATGGAGTAAATTTGATATGGTTTTATGTAATGTTCTATCCCTTCTCTTTGACATGAAGCAGCCTCAGAAATTCATATAAACTAAAATTGCCACCATTGCAGAAATATCTTTGTTATTAATTTGATTCTAATACCCGTCATGAGGTAAGCACAAAATACAATGAATGCTGCACATTAGGCCAGAGATCTGCAAATTATGGCCTGTGGATCAAATATGGCCCGCCCCCGCTTTCTTAAGTAAAGTTCTATTGGAACATAGTCACCCTCATTCATTTGCATATTACATTCAGCTGCTTTTGTGTTACAATGGCAAAGTTGAGTAGTCATGGCAGATTGTATTTCTCCCAAAGCCAAAAATGTTTACTTTTAAGCCCTTTACAGGAAAAATATGCCGACCCCTGCATAGGACCAGCAGTCTCGTGTACTCTCTGCGTGTCCTGGTTCTTGTCTCGCTAAAGGACACAAAGGAACAAGAAGAAAGGTAGCAAGCCAGAAGAAATGGGAATGCCTAGAAAATATACTGGAATAACGACAATTCCACAATTCCTAAACAGTATCTTTTAAATGCTTTCTTAGGTGTAGAAATAGAAAATTCAATGGAGGCTGCAAGGAAGAGGAACAGAATCTTTCTAGTTATCAGAAAGTCCTAGTTTTTCTTCCCTCTACCTTGCCTGCATGGTATTTGGGCCTCCTGCTTCCCTCCTTTGATTCAGCCCCTGTTCCTTCTCCCAAGGGGTTAAAGCTCACACAACACACACACACACACACACACACACACACACACACACACACACACACACACACACACACACACACACACACACACACACACACACACACACACACACACTCACACACTGCTCCCTTCAGGAGTTGCAGAGGTCCTGCAGACAGAGAAGTAATTTTGGACCCAGGATAGTGATAAAAACTACTAAGCAAAACAAAACAAAATAAAACAAAACAAAAACTACATTTTTCACTATTATGCAACTTGAGCAAAGGCTAAAATTGCCTTTGACAGATGGGTGCCTCTAAAAAAAGAATAGTGTAAGGCTCACTGTGCTATAGCGATAATATGTTTAAAACATCTTTTAGAAAGTGGTTCAAGCATTTGGTTGAAATCTGTAGTCATGATATGACATTATTTTACTTATAGTAAAAAAAACATTTTTCTCTTCTAAATATCTTCTTTAAATCTCATCTAAAGACCATGATTTTCATAAACAATTGTTTAAAATGTTTTCTAATTGAAGCTTTTATCACAATGTACATAAATTGGAAAACAAGATTTACAATAAAAAGAAATGTGATAAAAAAAATAATATCAAAAGTGGGAGAAATTAGAGGGATATTAGTCAAAGGGTACAAACTCCTACCTGTAAGATAAATAAGACCTGGGGATCTAATGTACAAGATGTTGACTATAATTAACAACACTGTACTATATGCTTGAAAGTTGTTAAGATAATAAATCTTAAATGAAACCACACACACACACACACACACACACATTCGTAATTATGTAAGGGAATGGATGTATTAACTAACCTTATTTTGGTATTAATTTGTCAATATATACATGTACCTTTCTTCCATTGTATACCCGATACTTACATGTTATACATCAATAATATCTCAATAAAGCTGGAAAAATTAAAATGGCCATATATATAAATTTTTAAAAAAGACATTTTCTAGAATAAACTACTTTTAAGCCTAAAAAAGAAAAAAATATTATATAACATTTTACTTTTAGATCAGCTAAAATGTTTTGCGAAACTGAAATTCTGGAATTAGTTCCAGATTTTGGTCTAATTAATTTACTGTATCTTCCATAATGTTTCCCAGTGTCTTCTCTTTTCTATTTCACTCTTGTGGAGACTATTATGTAAGCTTTTATTTTTAAACTTTTTATTTTATTAAATTTATTAACATTGGTTAATAAAATTATATGTTTCATGTATACAATTCAATAAAACCTTATATGTGTATTGCATTGTATGTTCACTATCCAAAGTTAAATTTCGTTCTGTCACAATATATTTGACTCCCTTTACCCTTTTCTACCTCCCTCCTCCACCTTTCCCTCTGGTTACCACTAAACTGTTGTCTGTGTCTATGAGTTTTTGTTTGTCTTGTTCATTCACTGCTTTCAGTTTTATATCCCACATATAAGTGAAATCATATGGTTCTCAACTTTTTCTATCTTAGTTGGCTTGGCATACAGAAATATTCAAAGTACCCTTCGATAGATGGATAAAAAAGATGGGGTACATATGGAATATTACTCATCCATGAGAAAAGATGAAAGACTGTCATTTGTGACAACATGGATGGATTACACAAGCTTTCGATGGCACTTCCTGCCTCTGGTGTCTACCTGCCTCACTTATGTTTATGTGCACATCCGCATTAATCCTTGATGTCTCAGAAACATTTAACCAGTCCCCACTAACAATCTACTTAATTATTAAATTTTCTTCTAGGCATTTTTTTTCACAAGTCCTTCTATTGTTTTACCCCCTACTTGTCTTTCAAGCCCTCTCTATTCTCCCTACTCCCCTGTTTTTATATATTCGCTATAGTTCAGGTAGATTTACTAGGTGGTTCCTTAAAGTATTTCACTCATTTTTCCTCACTGGTATCATTTACAACTAATGGGCCAAACGATATTTTTGCTAGCTTCTCCAGAGAAAGCAGAGTAGGGTGGATTGGAGCCAGAATGCTTGATTTGAAACCCTAGTTTCACTGCTGGTTACCTGGCTGATGTTGGCTCAGCTATTCAATCTTTCTCTGAAAGTAAGCTTTCCTATCCAAGAAAGTAATAGTATTTAACTCATAGAGGTGCCAATGGATAACTTAAGTCTAGGTGTGTAAAGTACTTAGGCAAGCACATGCTGTGTTAAGTACTATATTGTTATAACTTAGATACTATGAGACCCACCCTTGAAATCTAACTTATGAATACTAGCTCTGTCGCTTACTGGCTAGGTAATTTTGCATATACTACTTAACCTCTTTAAACCTCAGTTATAACTGTAAAATGGGAATAATACCAACATAAAAGGCTTTTGTAAAAATTAAATGCCGAAGGTAAATAATTTGCATAGTGTCTGGCTTATAAGTACTTAATTATATTAGTTGCTTCTATTATGAATACCATTATTATTATTTACGTTGTTGGTTTTTGGCTACTTTTAATATTATAGACTTCCAAGAACTGCCCCAGTTTATTCTATCATGAGTACTAAAAAGTTGATGATCATTGGTTGTTTTTCTCCTAAATTTCTATTTTTGCACAATATCAAGTAGGTAGCATTAAAATAATCAGTTCTCCAACCTTTCTGAGTGGAAGTAAAACATTTTTTTAAACAACAGTTTAATGGGGTTTCCATCAGGTGTCATAACTACTTTACACCTCGTTTGTGTTGTAGGTCAGGAAAACTTCTGCATATATCTAACAATGAAGTTTTGAGTCTGCCTTCAAAAGTTACATACTCTACAAAGAACTTATGCCTATGAACTTTGCTTTTTGTCTAGGTAAGTTACCTGTTGCCCCTTTAAAGCCAGGGGCTTTTCCTTTTAAATCTTTCTATCCATCAAGCTGTTAATTTTGAACACAGATCTGCCTGGTTCTGCTATCAGACAGGTGACTGACAGATTTATCTAATTGTTGACCCTCAAATTCTTTAATGGGAAAACAAGGATTATGCCTCTTACCTTTTATTATTGTTGTGAGTTTATGCCTGTTAAAATCTTAACATACAATAGACATCTATTATAGATGACTTTTTTATTATCTCTAATTGCTTCTTCCTGCGAAAATTTGCTTGATATAGAATGGCCATTTAATTAACGTTAAGTTGAACTGAATCAAATAGCACAATAGATTTTAATATACTAAGAATTATAAAGTTTCTGCTAACTGTATTGGCTATGTATTTAAGATTTTTTTCTCTTGCTTGCTCATTTACTTTATTTTTATTCTTGGTCAAAATCTCATTTGAAAATAAAACATGGGTAACTAAACTCATAAAACTAAAGTACTTACCTTCATCTCATAATTTTATGTATGTAAAATTAAGAAGTTGGAATTTTACCCTTTGGGGAACAGGGAGAGATTGATAATTTGAGGAAAACTAATCTGAACTAAGCATTTGAAACAAAGCAAAGAAAGAACCTAAAGAAGACTTTTAGATTTTTGAGGTTCAACTAAACAGTAGACAAATGAGGAGAAATCCTACGTTGGGAGATGTTGATGAATGGTTTAGATGCAGGTGTGTAAGAAGAGAAATACTGTTTGAATGGAAAGGTCCACAAATAATTGGAGACTCTTGAACAAATAAGTCAATAGGAGAGTCAAGGTTTATGATAGTTTTGGAGATGAAAGCTGAAAATAGAATGTTACAATAACCTTGTAAGGAGCTCAGAATAGAAAAAAGTGAAATACAGCTGGATGAAACTTGTTAGTTTGGGAAGAAATCGTCACGGAGATTGTTTTCTGAGAGGAGGAATTTGTTAGATTTATTTTGGGATGACATTTGCTGCCTAAGTTACAAATGAAACTATTATATTCTGTTATCTAAATTTTAAGAGGATATTTTCTTATGTAAAAGAAAATCTTAAATGAGATCTAGATACAAAGTAAAATATATTATTGTTTCACTGTATCTAGACCTTTACATTTGTAATTTCTTCTACAATGTATTGCTTAAAATGCTTTAACTTACATTTGGAATGTCAAACAGAAGAGAAGTGTTTGCTGAAAATCTGGTTTCGAACATAGAAAAAGTCAGTTCCTACTCAATGAGTAAGTACTTCTTTTAACCTATTAAATCCCCAAAGATACCTTTTAGAACCTTTTCCTACCCTTGGGGTATTATTGTTACATTACAAGAAACTATACTCCTGTCTTCACAACTGGACCCCTTGCTGTTGGGTATAGTCTTAGAAAGAAGAACATGGTAAAAGGATATTCTTACATGATTTCCACAAATCCTGTTTCCAAGAAGGAACTACTCTGATAAAGAAAGGAAAACTGGGGTCCCCATTTTTATTTATATTTTGTTTTTGGTGAACACACATTTTGGGGGGTGTCAGTAACTAAAAAAAAATAAAAAAAGAGGGTGTGTGTGTGTGTGTGTGTATGTGTGTGTGTGTGTGTAACTTCTAGAAGTTCCTCGGGTTTCTGATAAGGGAAGACTGGACACCAAGAGAAATTTAAGTCCCATAAACTGGTAGATTTGCTTGGGATAAGGATTCAAATATTTTCATATTTCATCCTCTCAGTCTACTCCCTGCAAATTTTAGAGAAGCCTGAAACTCATCTCGATGAGGGTACCAGATGATTAGTCTAGTTACTTGAAAGACACTTGAGTGAGTGCATTTGTGCTCTACCCCCTCCCTTGTTCTCCTTGCAATATTCATTAGAAAAAGCGTTGCAGGGAAAATCAGGAGACCAAGTGGCATTATGAGGCATGTGACTTTAGTCCAGGCACTCATTCTCTAAACCTTAACTTCTTTAACATTAAAATAAAGTAGTGAACAGGATCAGACCCTTTATTACAGCCAAAGGTGCATGACGGTCTTTTGCATTCAAGAGACTGTACATATGTGGAGCATGGCAGATAAGATATATGAGATTACGTTGAACGTACTCCACAGATGTGAGACAAGCTGGGAAACCAGGAAAGAGAATATAAATTTCGGAATGATGACAGGCAGAGTACTGGTGATCCTCAAGCCACAAGTGCCATCAGCTATAACTGTGACCAAAAGAGGTTTTGGTGTAGTGCCACCATCTGTCTTGAACAACTGCCCCCAACGGCTTGTCTAAAGAATCCTCACAATCTCTGTTTAGTTGATTTAATTTGTCATTTTGTGAAGTTGTTGTATTTCTACCAGAATTTCACCACTATGGCAGTGGTACAACATTTAACAGCCAGAATGTCTGAGGCCCCAATCAATCAGACCTGTGATCTGCTCAAGCAAAATGTACTTGTGCAGACCAGCTGAATGTATCAGTGGTGGGTACCAGTTACTATTCTGGCTGGTTATTTATTATTCTGCAAAGGCATAAATCCCGGCTGCATTATTTAATTAAAAAATACTGCAATATAAGTGACCACCAGAAATTACAACGTGGGCTGAAATTACAGCAAAGGGCACTGGCTTTTATTTTCAAGTAGTTACATTTAGTACTGCTGCTCAGAGAAAGAACAACAGGAACATTAAAAGCAAGATCTCTCTTATTTTCTATGACACACAGTTCCCATGATTCATATCATGGGAGTTTGTGTTTTAAATATTTTCTTACACCAAGAATAGAAAAAAAGAACAGTAAAGATTTCAGGTTTATTCATAGAGGTGGAGAAGAAGAAGAAAAAGATTATCCCCAAGAACAAATTGCTCATCCTCCAACATCCTAAACTTTCAATCCAGCACTCATACCAGTTGCATCTGTAGCTCTCCAGCTCTGTTAGTCTCCATGAGGGTGTAAAATAGAGAACAACTCACTTAACATGGATGTCTGCAAGTCCAAATTTCTGCAGAAGAGTAAATGTAAATGTATGAAATACAAAGAAATAAAAAAAAAAAACCATTATTGGTATATTCTCTATTTTACTTCTAAGAAAGACAAGCAGAAGTGTTAGAGGAGGGTCCTTTCTGTGTCCCTCTGCCAAACTGATCCATTATATGGTTTCCTACAAAGAGAAAGTATAGTTTCTCATCATCAATAATGAAGAGAAACTGTCTTAATTCAAACATTGAGATCATTAAAAGCTATTGCAAAGAACATTTGGAGTTTTCCCAAGTAAAAGCCTTTAGCTCATTACATATCAATAATAATAATAATAATCACAAAGATTTGTGACTGGCAGGAAGATTTAGCAGCCACCATTTTCCACAGAATGAGGAATTCATAATGCAAGCAGGCTGAAATCAAGACAAGACTCAATCCTATTTACACATTCCTATTTGGTTTTCTGCAAAAGCTATTGACAATGTAGCTAGCAAGGCAAGTGGTCTTTAAGTTTTCTTTGACAGAAAATTAAAAGGGTGGTGTTGGCAAAACACATAGAACAGTGCTTTTTCAACCAGCAAAAGAAAAATAAATTTTAGGATTCCTAGGTATGACCTACCGCCCTAAACAGGGTCTTAATTTTTCAGTGGGTATATAATCATCAAAATCAAAATCAACTCAGAAGAAAAAAATGATATACAAACTATTAATTTGTACCCGGTACAGCTTTTTAAGAACATTACTGTAGAAATAAATTGTCTCAACTCACTTTCATTATTAATCCTTAGGCCATATGTATGAAGCAAAGATAGAAAATAATACAACCTAAAATATACTTCTAATGTTAAAAACAAAAGAATGGTAGAATCCATTAAGGCTAAAGGGGCAATTTTTGACTTTTGTCACCACTTTCCTCCCCACATGTATAGCAGACACTGCAAAAAATATCATGGCAATTTCCCCCCAGCAGTGCCTAAAGGAAACTTTAAAATACTTTATGATATAATATTTTTCCATCAGCTAACAGTCATCTCAAAAAGGTACAGAGAGGAAACCTATTTTCATCATGCAAGTGTTCCAAAAGATATTAGTCATCATGGTAATTATAAGATACAGGTTTGGCTATAATCCTGAGTGCTGTGGCCAATAGAAGAATCTGCATCTGTTCTAAAAATGATCTAAAAATCCAAGACATAATGCTAGAAGAAAGATAGTTTATTTAAGCTTAAACTTCAGAAGAAAATTTTAAAAGACAGCATCTTATATTTTTGTGGAAATAATTTAATTTTTTAATAGTGGTTAAATACCACTCACTTTCTATGGAGATTCAGACCACAGTAGTATTATGACCATCCTACAGTGTCAAAAAACATTTCATTAACCTCCCTCACATGTTTTGGTTATTTTAAATATCAGTTACATTTCAAAACATAAAAACCTACGATGTATTCTGGTACATTACTCTCTACTGAGAGGAGACTAGAGCATGACACAAACAAGAACGTTTAATGGAATACAAATATCCAACCTAGAAATGCTAATAAAAATCTCCTTCCATTGAATGAAGGCTCTTGGCTAATGCAGAGAAAACCACCACACACGGTTCCCCTCAAAACACATTACAGATCAAGCTCATAATCTTTCCTTCCGCAAAATGGCACAAGAATTGATTTCAATTATCATTTAATACTTATTTCCCTCTCCTGTCAAAAAAATGTTCCATACACATGAAAGTGAAGGTTGGCAGCCTGTACTCATTTATGGAATTTTAAGGACTATTGATTTATCACTGAATTTTCTAGTTTTCTCGTTGTTACTGGAAGGATGCCTCAGAGTCTGAATTAGATGATAAGATGGGCTGGAATGCTGATAGGATTAGTTAAGACTGATGGAAAGAAACGCTTCTTAAAGTAATGTCAAAACACATTTTATAAATTAGGTTAACATGATTGATTATACTTGGCCAAAATTTCTCATGTAGCATTGAACTCACATATCTTATTGCTTTGTTGTGCCCCCATAAAACTCTTTGATATCTGAGTGTTAATCATTGGAAAAAATATGAGGTAATTTAAAAATAAATTGGATAGATGTCTTTGGAAACTAGAAACTATTTTGTACACCTGAGGATTTTTTTTTTGTTACTGTTGTTTTTTGTGCTACGCCAACATATAAACAATGAGAGTGTTTAATCAAATATTTATATTGTCAGTATATTTTCATAGGGTGTGATGTTCAGATGGACATTTGCAGAAGGTATGTGTCTTTGCTGCATATTTAATTCTCCCATACAATCTTTGTTAAAAATATAGCATCGACTTTTATTACCAGCACCAACATGGTTATAGCAAAAGTTTCAGTACTAGAAAGAAACTAAGGTTACTTTAGAAAGAAACTAAGGTTATTTCCTCTAGTCAGTTTTTCCTTTAAACAATAATCTACCCCATTCCTCCGGCCCTCCATATACACTTTTCTATAAATGTTGCCATTGTTGCTGGCAGATTCAGTGTTTGTGGATCCTGAAGATTATATAATTTTGCATTCTATAAGAAAAGGTTACAAAATTATGAATACAAATTAAGCATGAAAGTGAATATTTTGAATGAGAAAGGCAATCACAATTAATTGCAAAATTTTAAAAGCTGAAAATACTACAAATTTCACAAAATCCAGAAAATAATATAGTATTTTTGTTAAATGCCTGATATAATCCCTGTGATATTTTCCCATACTTTTGTAGGTTTAATTTTTAATCACCTTCAAAAATTATAGTATTTTCTATAGTGAGGACAGAAAAGTCAGGGTTTTTTTTCTCTAGCATGTTTGATAGAAAAAACTTGTTTTGATAGTTTTGAAAAGTTTCAGTTTCACAACTTACGACTGGTTATGTTATAGACCATTAGGATTATTGTCAAATTTAGAGACACGTCTATCAAATTTATTTCATAGTTGAGCTGAATGATATGGAAGAGTTTTACACAGGAAAGATCTGGTCCCAAATAATTCAAAACTTGTTTTTCCATCACTAAATACATATTTCCTGCACCAGTGTCGCAGTTCACAATCAAATAGCAGTCAGACCTCCAATCATGAATACTTACGTCATAAACTAGGTTAGCTAGTAAGAGTATTCCTGGAATCATTTCTGTAACAGAATGTTAGGAATACCTAAACTAAATTATGCAAATAAAAAATATTCCGCTAAATGCAAACTAAATGAGTCTCCAGGAAAAAATTCACTTAGCAAGATCTCACAAACAGCCATACCCACTGTAACACCACTTGACCCAAGGGGAAGTGTGATAGGCAGAGAAGTGATCTCAGCTGATAGCAAGTAAAATAAATACCTTACTTTTGCAACAAGAAACATGATCCTGTGAGCACAATGATCGGAATCTTCGAAAGGAACTTCTTTTACTGCCCACTCCTCCCCGCTAGAGCCCTCCCTTCTGTCTCCTCATTCTCTCCCCCAACCCACAGACTCACATACCTTTGAATGAGCCTTGATTGCTCTTTTTTTTCCTCCCACATCCACTTGTCATCAAATCCTATTGTTTCCATATTCCGTGCTATCTTTGGCCTTGATATTTTCAATCCCATTCCTATGCTCAGAGCCGAGGCCACATCTCAGTAAGCCTCACTTATATTCATTTTCTAAATCTTCTCTCCTTTCTTCACTCTGTTCTTCAATCCACCCTAAACAACTGAGAATTATAAAATTCCCCCAAACCTTAGTTTATCCTCTGCTGAAAAACCTTCGGGTGGCCTTTTATTACAATATGTGAAGTTATGACCACAGCATTTGCAGTCATCTGTAAACTCCATTTTATTTCTATGTTTGTCCAAACTGCCTTTCCAGATTCTTTAGATTTACTTTAAAAAAACAATTTTTCCCCTTTTCTCGCCTTCCCCCTTCTTACCCCTTTTTGCATGGAACTTCTTCCTTCTTCTCTGCTCAGGTTATACTAATTCATCTTGGTCTGCTACTAGTGTTTTCCTTACCCTCTCACAGGTTTGTGAAACACCCATACCACTAATGATAATTCCCTTTAGAAGTAGGTGTAGTCTCTCTTTGGCAATTAGTATATGCTATGTTATACTTTCATTAATTTAATATTTATATAAAATATATATGTATGTGAGTGTGACTATGTAGAATGTCTTTCTAAAATATCATAAATAGGTTCAATTCGATTGCTATCACCAAGCACTCTACTTAGGGCTGCAAAGATAAAATAAATTTAAGAAACACTTTGTGCCATTAGGATGTTGAATCTTGTAAGTAGGAGGAAATAAGAGCAAAAATTACTTCTAATAGAGAGAAGAGTAAGAGCCCTATATAGCAATTACATACTATGTGTTAACTATTAGACTAATCTTTGTCTTTTCCACTAGACGGCATGCTTTTGAGAGTAGAGGCAGTGTCTCTTTAATCATAGTTTTTATATTTCCAGCACCTAACTTCTGGAGATATTGAGTTCACCATTGGAGATGTTCACATAGAAGGCTGAGAGATGTCTTAACTATAGCTAAGGGGATTCAAACACTGACTAGTTGCCTGGATGGGAGGTATGAAAGACATGTCATCTGTATTTATGTGTGTGAGTTCTCTGTGAGAAAAGTACTCTGTAGAATATTTTAATGTGACAAAATACAGAGGT
The DNA here is from genome assembly GCF_014176215.1 of Rousettus aegyptiacus. Classification (NCBI taxonomy): domain Eukaryota; kingdom Metazoa; phylum Chordata; class Mammalia; order Chiroptera; family Pteropodidae; genus Rousettus; species Rousettus aegyptiacus. The sequence continues at coordinate 111,613,787 of NW_023416284.1, forward strand.
TTCGAAGAGAGAAAACTAGGTGCAAGTCTCAATTCCACGCTTCAGTTTCTTCATCTACTAAACTACTTAATCGATAACTGGTTGGTCATGATATCATGAGATTAAGTGAATCAATGTACAGTGACTGGAACTTAGTAGGTATTCAAAAGTTTAAGTTTTAGTTTACTCTTAACATATTATCCTCTATAGAGCTCATCAGCTTCGTATTTTGTCGTGTGCCTGTTTTTCTGAAATCTACTTTTCATTTCCCTAAATCTACTTCAATCATGATGATGGATCTGTAAAATGTAAATATATACTTCTTAGCAGAAGGTGAATGAAAAGAAGCTTTAAAATATTTAAAGTTTGGATTAGGATGTGTAACAAACTAAACTCAAATTTTTTAAGACTCAGCGAACACTAATGATGATTCAAAACAGCTATCTCATTTACAGTAAGCTGTTTCTTGTCAGGCGAGCTGCAAGAAGTAGGTTTGATTACCTATATATATATTCTCTGTGGTCAGAAACTTAATGCTGAGACTCAGCAGGAGAGAAAGAAAAGTCTGAAGAGTGAATTGGCTTGTAGTGCCATTTATAATAAAGGGAACCTTTTCTAAGAAATTTTATCTGAAAGTTAAGAACTCCTTAGGATTTTCACCATCAACTCAGCATGGTGCTATTATTTCGTTACTGAGACACTTAAACTTTGTTTTTCTTACGCCTTACAGAGGAATCAATAGTTTAAAATTAGAGCGAAGTAGCTGGCTCTTGTGTGTTAATCTGGGCTTGGTACTGAGACTTCAAAGATTGCTGTCAGCAGTTTACCAGCATGTATTAAACTTTGTGTGCACTCACTGGTTTATTTATAAAAAAATTAAAATATATGACAGATTTTAATAAAGTATGGCATAAGAGAGCTTTTAAGAGATAATATCTACTTTTTCTTGTTATCAACAGTATGTTATTGTAGATTTATTTTGGTAAATCTGCCAAATTCATAACACTTTCTTCTTTATTTTAAACTAGCGTCTCCCTCATATTAGCCTTGGGGTTAAGTCCCCAATAATCATGTTTATATTTTGTGAACTTCGCCCCTACCTTACCCTTGCCACTGGTGGCTGATTCCAGACCTAATTTCCAGAAACTCCTGTCTAATTGTTTCTAGCTGACTCACTAGTGTTAGGTACCTAACAATCCTGAGTGAATACGCTTCTTCCACCTGGGGATCTAGAATAGGCCTGAGAGATAGTCAGCCAATCAGTAGCTGTGGGCAATGAGAACTGGACACGTAAATGTGGCAGCCCTAGGGTGGACATATGTCACCATGTGCTGAACTGTATTGATGAAAGAAGCTCAAAAATTCAGTCTGTAGATTAAAATGGAATAGAAACATATATGCTGAGAAAACAGAGATGAGATACAGAGGGAGATTCGTGATAGTTTTCTAGTCCTCGGTCCAGACCTTTCTTAAGGCCTGATGGCACTCTTATTATTAAACTTCATGATCTTATATTCATATTACAACCCCCAAATGAACAAAGTGTGTTTCTTCATTTGTTTACTTATTTATTTATTACCAAATGAAAATAAAATTGCTTCTGCTATTTGCAATCGATGATGCCCAACTAATTCATAAAGGAAGGTAAATGTGTCTTTAATGGGTCCATAGATTATCCCAGGCAAAAATTAAAGAATATTTTACATGATGAAATTTTATATAATAGTTACTTTATACAGAATGTCTATAATGTTCTATCTAGGTCATTATGCACACATGTTATTAGTACTATGAATATTATTTCTAATACTATCTTATGTATATGACACACACATTATATTATTTCTAATATCAATGCAGTCTGGTGAGGCTTAAATTATTATCCCCACTATACAGAAGGGAAAGTCAAACCTCAGAGTGTTTATAAATTACGCAGCTACTGTCACAGCTAGAATTCAAATCAGGATGCTACTGTCTGTTTCCAAAGTAGGGTCCTGACCCCTCGGCAACACAACAGATTTTGCTGAAGGCCAAACACCTTCAAATAGGTTCTCACACTGAACTTTCCACTTTCCCTGTGGCATTCTTTCTTTCAAAAAGTGACACCTCAATTTGTTCAGTGCAAGGTTCAATTTAACCTTCACTTCACAAAAACTTCATAAAAACTACCCTTTACTTCTTTCTTTTTTTCACACATCCTACATCTTATTCCATCCTGAAATCCTAACAGATCATTTTCACAGTGCTCTCAGAATTCAACCTCCTCTCATCCTTTCCAAGACATAATTTTGTCAGTAGGAGACATTGCAATGAGTTAGTCACCAGTCTCCCTGTTTCTACTCTTGTGTTCACCCTCGCCCCATATTTCTATTCTACATGATACAGGCAGAATAAACTTTTAAAAACATCTATCTGATCGTGTCACTTTCCAGCCCCCAAATCTCCAAAAGCAACATGAATTGGCCTGTCCACCTTTTGACCTTATCTACAACCTCTCCCTCACACATTCTGCTCCAGCTTTAGTGTCCTCCGGGCTGATTCCCAAATATTTCAAGCAAGTTCCATTTCAGGGCATTTATGTTTGCTGTTTCCTTACCAGAGATGCTCTTTACAGAGGCGGCCCCTTGACCTAGCTGGTCCCTTCATTTAGGCATTGGCTGAAGTCTTCACTTCAGAGAGATCTTCCCTAACTGCCCATTTTATGCTAGTGCCTTCCCTCTACTTCCCTTCAGAGCCTTTTTTCTCTATCTGCCATTACTTTATTCATTTACTTGCATATGTTTTTCTGTTTCCTTCCACTAAAATGTAATCTTTATGAAAGCAAATATTTGGTCTGTTTTGCACATCTTTAGGACCTTCAGAACAGTACCTGAAATAAGATAAAGGCTCAGTAAATAACTAAGTGAATGAATAAAAGGGATTAGATAATTTAAAATCTAAGTAAAAAATTCAGATTACATGACTTTACATATTTTCTTTTACTTAATTTAAGAACCACCCTCCTCCTAGGTTTCCTCTTTCAGAATAGAACCTTTTCCACCCATGTTTCTTTAAACTCTTTATGCTTTTGTAGCTTACTCTTATATGACTTGTATCCCAGTGATTTATTCACTATAAATCACATGATTGGCTACAATGTTTCATCAATCTTGTTTTCTTTCAAGGTGCCCTATATATGCCTTGTACATTTTTTGATTAATGACAGTGTTGACCACTATTATCTGAAAAGCTTTACTCTTTCTTTTAATTTTGGATCTAACTGTTTAAGCCTCTATTTGGAAGACAAAAATAACACAGTGATGATGTACATAAAGATGGTACAGTTAGAAGGTTCCTCAGAGATTATAAAACGACCCCATCATCCCTGTTGTGGATTTTAAGTCTACTCATTCAACAAGTACTTATTTTGCACATACGACATCTCAGGGAAGCGATGGCCTAGTCCTGAAATTTTGAAATTTCCTGATGGTTTACGATTTTAAATATTGAGACCTGGTGTTTTGTAAAAGATACTTTAGATGAACACATTTACCCTTTTCTCTGGGAAATGGATTTCTAACAGTAGTTTCTCTTCACGTTTGCAGATATTAGTTAATGTTTCCTATTTAAGCAGTAACTTCATTCCTAAAAACTAACATAATCTTAGTATTAATATATTCTTAGTGACCCTTATTGACCATGTTTTCTTTATTATAGGGTTAAGTTCAGTAGGCGATTAACCAGTCCATTGAACATTTATACGTTTTGAGTGTCCAGCATGTGACAATAACTGTCCTTAAAGAGATTATATTTAATAAGTAATCATTCGCAGATGACATTTATGAAGACAGCATCTTTGTGGATGATTGAACGAAACAAACACCTAGATCAGGAGATGAGCGTGCTGGAGAGGTTAACGTCAAAATGAATGTTTCGTAGGATGAGGATCTGGTTTGCATCAATTTGATTTAACATTTATAGTGTACTCACCGTGGTTACACAAGCGAATAGAAGACCGTCCCTTTTTACAACTTTCATAATCTAGTTGGAGAAACAGAAATAGGGACTAGAATACAATGCGACCTGTGGAACTGTAACGCCCTGAATGAAAGGTCAAAGGGAGTATCAAGAGATACAGCAGATGGGAAGGGAGGGAGATGTCTATAGCCATTGCATTTCATTCTACATTTTTTTTTGAATTCTTCATATCTGCTAATCCCATATCTTTCATATAGTGAAAGAGAGAATAAGGATATTTGAACGAAAGACCAGACATATGGCCATGCATGATTACCAGTTTCTAATATATTCACATTATATTTGTCAAATATTTCTGAGTTTTATGCTAACCTTTATCATGTTCCAGAAGCTTCTGAATATATGACACATTATGTTCATAATTACTTCCACTTGACATTGATCAAGTCTTCTAAATATAAGAAAACCAAAAGATTGATTCTTAAAATGCAACCTATTTAACTGGTACTAACAACAATCATGGCACCTGGAAAATGAAAGCTTTTCTCAAAATGCTATCATTTAAATGCACTGCTTAAACTCTGCTGCAAATGAAATTCGTTTTTGGCAACAAACATCATCTGTTATATTCACAGTATACGAATATCTTTGAGGCTTAGCTTGTCACCCAATTAATTTAACTTTTCTTAACAACTGATTTCTCAAGGGTACTTACATATTCTTCATAAGCCTCATGGGCTGGAGGAGGGGGTGCCCTGTATCCTGGCACCGTTGGTGTGCCCCGGGCTCTTGGGGTAGGAACACCTCTTGCTACAGGGGGCACTGGAAGAGCTCCACGGGTCACAGTGGTCCCTCTGGGAGTGAGGACACCTCGCCCAGGTGGCGGGGGAGGAGGAATGGCACCCCCACGGCCCCTAGGAAAAACAGGACATGTACAGATGAGAAATAAATGATGAAAGGGACTAAAACAGATAAATCTCTCATCTTACAGCCTCCATACGATGGGAAGAAAACCAAATTTCTCTCTCTCTCTCTCTCTCTCTCTCTCTGTGTGTGTGTGTGTGTGTGTGTGTGTGTGTGCACACACATGTGTGTAATTATGACTCTTTAGGATGTAAAGTGCTTTGACCTCCACAGTTGAATAAAAATTTTAAATACTAGCTGACTTAGTTATCAAGAAAACCAGGTAAAATACTTTGATAGTTTCTTTTATAAAACTAAAAAATATAACTAAACCAAACAAACAAACAAAAACCAATCCACTGTCATTTTATTGCAAATTTACCAGGAAGACCCAAATGAGTCTAATATATGACTCACTGGACCATCAATGAAACTGCATTGTTAAATGTCAGTGTTTCTTCCATGGTAGACGTTATTGACAGTGATGTGCAATGTTGTCATTTACCAAAAAAAAAAAAAAAGTCTGCCTGCAATTAAATACTTAATAAAATGTGGAGATTCAACCATCGTGGTATCATTTTGTTTTTTATAGTAACTTAAGCTTGAGGTCACTTGAAATCACAACTCATTGTTGTCGATTTGTTGTCATGACTGTAATCCCCTGAACCGGTACAGTCTCTGACAAAATGTAGTTTCTTCTGCTAAATGTGGTGCTAGTGAAATACATTAGGGGTCTGCAATAAAAAGAATAGACTGAATACTCTGTACCACAGTGCTTGAAACAGAAGTAACTTGTGCTAAAAGCCTAAGATCAAATGGATGCAGCCAACTTTTATGGCATTCTGAGGCCTTTGGAAAGGTTGAATGCCTGAAGTCTTTGGGCAAAAGTGTGGCTATTACACTTTGTATTGTCTGAAAGGCTAGTCTCTAGAAAGTACTACTTTCAGCAGGAACACTAAAGCTTTGGAAAAAAATAATGATTATTGGGATGTCAACAATCACGCCGTCTGGCTGTACTCACAGATGGGAAATGTAGGTTATGCTTTCTGCTATGAATAGCAGTCAGCTGGCTCTTTCTTGCTTGCAGAAAATGAGCTTTTACAAGTGAATAGTAAGAATGCTGGTAAAGCTTTTAAAAGTTTTAAATAGATTACAGAGTTGATGAACAGAGAAATTATCAGAGAATTTATTGTGAGTCCACTATAGAAAGAACATTATCCTAGTTTGGGGGATGGCAAAATACAAAAGACCCAGAATGCCCAGTGCCTGCTTTAAGCACAACAGCGCTGAGGAGGCAATATTCCACATTATCATAATAATATAATACGATAGTCTATGTTATCATGATAATATAAAAACATCTATAAAAAAGGATATAAAGACCAATATTACCTTTACTGGGCCAAGGCACCTATCAGTTTCCTCACAAATAGGGTAAGCATACATCCAGGTTTGTCTGGAATACTTCTGATTTATAACTGTTATCCTAGCTTTCTATTCAGTTTAGCATTTTAACACTCTCAGAAGTCTCCATGTGTGGCTAGTATATTTATGTCACCCTGTTTTAAATAATATTCACAAGTCCTGGGTATTAATCATAGATAAGTATTATAAAGTCCTGGGTTTTTTTTTCCCTAATAGGTAAAATCAAATTTCTGAAAATGTAACATTTCTTCTTGTTCTAATATTATGATGCTTGCATCACATCTAATTTCTCATTCCATTCCTTCATCAGCTGTGTCATCAGACACAGCCCTAGTAAACCTGTCTCCTGAATCTGACTCATTACCTCCTATTCACTGTGTCCTTTACCTGGAATATTAAGCTCTTATCTCTCTTCTCCACTTTAACGCAAGATTCATGCCACCTATTTTAGGATAAGGCTGAATCCACACTCAGTATTTTTTCCTTCATTTTTCTGACTTCTTGTAAGCTTTCCATCTTTAACTCTTCAACACTCATTCATTCTTCAATCACAGGTAATCTAGGTATTGATTTTGCCATTTTGTTAAAAAATATCCTTGACTGAGCTCACCAGTAGCTTAATGATTTCAAAATCCACTGAATTCATTTATAGTCCCCATTACCCACATCTCCTTTATTATATTTATCACTATGGACTACTACTTGGAAACACCTGCTTTTAACTTTGTCTATTTATTTGTTTTTTTATTAAATTATTTTTTTTAATTTAGTTTCAAGTACACAGTACATTGGTTAGAAATCTATATAGTTCATAAAACAACCCCTCCAATTGCTCTCTTCCCCCCACTGACCCTCCACCTAGGCAACATATTAATGCTAACTGCATTCCCTCTGCCATGCTCTCCATCCCTGTGACCAACTATCGGCTACTAATTTGTACTTCTTTAGCCCTTCACCCCATTCTCCCAGCCCTCAATGCCCCCTCCCCTTTGTCCGACACCAAATTGTCCACTATATTTGTGAATCTGTTTTTGATTAGTTCTTTCTATTCCTTAGATTCCACATATAAGTGAAATCATATAATGTTTATCTTCCTCTGTCTGACTTAAATACCTTAACTAACAAAGCAATATCTTTTTCTATCTCCTTCCTTTTCATATGTAGGGGTCTTGTTTTCTTAACTTTTCAGCCACTCTATCTTTTGGTTGGAGTACTTAACTCTTTTCCATTTGAGGTAATTATTGATAGTAATGTAGTTGTTACCATCTTAATTCCTGTCTTTGATACATGTTTTTTTCTTCTTAAAGAAGTACCTTACCTCCAACATTTCCTGTAATACTAGCTTGGTGGTGATAAGTTTCTTTAGCTTATTTTTGTCTGGGAAACTCTTTATTTGTCCTAAATGATAGCTTTGCTGGATAAATTATTTTTGGTTGTAGATCCTGGGTCTTCATCCTGTCGAATATTTTTTGCCAAGCCTTTCTGTCTTGCATAGTTTCTTTTGAGAAATCAGCTGCCAGTCTTATGGTTTTTTCCTTATATTTAATTATTTGTTTTTCTCTTCTTGCTTTTAATATTCTTTCTTTGTATTTAACCTTTGGCATTTTAATTATGATGCGTCTTGGTGTGGGCCTCTTTGGATCCGTGATTTTTGGAATTCTCTGAGCTTCCTGGGGTTTTATGTCCATTTCCTTCACCAGATTAAGGAAGTTTTCCATCATTATTTCTTCAAACAGTTGTTCAACATCTTCATGTTCTTCAGGTACACCAATCAGATGGATATTTGGAGCCTCAATAGTGTCCCATATCCTCCTTACATTATTTATATAGTATTGGCATCTTTTTTCCTGCCATTCTAATTGAGTGCCCTGACTGGCTTTCCTGTCCTCTAGATAGGGCATTTGATCCTCTTCTTTATTTACTTTGTTTACTCTGTTGTTTATTCCTTTTTATACACTTCTCATCTGAGATAACGTGTTTTTCATTTCTGACTGGTTCCTTTTTATAATTTCCATTTCCATTTTTATGTTTTTTATCTCTCTGTTGAAGTTCTCACTGAATTTATCTACACTCCTCAAAAGTTCATTGAGCATCTTTATAACCAGTGTTTTTAACTCTGCATCTGTTAGATTATTTGACTCCATTATATCTAGATCTCATTCTCTTCTCTTATATGGTTTCTGCTTCTTTGTCTTCCCATTTTGGCTGTCTTTCTATGTCTATTTCTATGTATTAAGCAAAGCTCCTAAGTCTCCTGGTCTTATTAGTGTGGATTTGTGAAGTAGGTGTCTAGTGGCACAGGCCTGAGAGGGTTTCAGCTGCAGGCAAAATTTAGCCCAAGCCACTACCCCTCCAGGGCCACCTGTCAAGATTCATCCAGCAATTCACAGATGCTGTGCTTACAGTTGCCTCATAAAGCCACACCAGAAACCAAGGCTGCCTCCAGTGTTTCAGCAAGGAGCACCTGACTCGCTGAGGATACACCTGGATTTGGCTTGGGTGGGCCCACGAGCTGGAGGAGGTGAGATTTCAGGGAATCCTCTGGGCAGAGCGATCTCTGTTATCTACTTTGATGACATCACAGCTATGACGTTGCTGTGTCCTGTGCACTGCTAGCAGGGAGGGCTCAACAGGGAACGATGGACGCTGCCAGCACTTCTGTACCCAGCGAGTTTTGCCTTGACCCTCACCCTGACAATGTCCCCCTGTAAGTCCCTGGTGCCCCCTGCGCATAGTCGAATAGGCACTGGTGCCCAAGAGTGAGCAGGTCTGTCACCGTGAAAATCCGTTTGTGGACGCTGCCCCTTTAAGAGGCGTCTGCCGCTGCTGCTTCCACTGCAGCAGCCTCTGTCTCACTCAGCCACTGGGGACCAGGCAGCCCTGCATCTTCATCCTGTTCTACCTTCTGCCATTGCAGGGTGTTTTCTTGGACTTTTCCTGGGTTGATAGCTTGTTCCTCTAGAGGGCAGGCGATTTTTCCTTGCTGCTGCTCCTTATTTCCCTCATTACTTTGATATGGTCACCAGAGAGATGAACAGAGCCTCTATCATCTATGCCATTTTTTTCTCAGTCTTCCTGGAACTTTATGACTGCTTTTCTGCTCACCTCCTCCTTACTCTTTTTTATTCTTCAACTTCCTTCACTGGCTTCTCTTTTCTCGGGCCCACCTTAGAATATGGGTGTCTGTCCTCTAGCCTCTTTCTTTTTCTCATGGTGTACCCTACAATCCCTAACTCAAATAATGGCTATTATCTATTTCCTTCCTAATTTAATTTCCTGGATTATGGGCCTCACATCAGAAGTTCCTTAACTTGCCTGCACACTATAGTTACCTAAAGACCTTTGAAAAATTCCAACTTCTAGACCATACCCCAGGCCAATTAAATCACAATCTCCAGAGGCAGGAAGCCCTCAGTGAATCCAGTGTGATGACCCCTGACTTATATGCATCATCTAATTAAAAATCTTGACATGCTTACCATTCCTATGCTATTTTAAGGGTTGAGGATCAAGGCACAAAAAGTATGGATCACTTTCCCTAGGTCACACTAGCACATCCATAGAGCTAAAATTAATTATAGGAATCATAGTTTTTATTAACTTAGTCATTTATCTAGTCTTAGTTGATGATATGATAATCTCTAATCAGGTTAGACATCACAGTTATCCTTGGGCCCTCTTCTCCAACAACAAATTGAGCACTGATTTATATAAATTCTAATCTCTGATCTGGTCTTATATCTCTATATACATTTCTCTTTTGGGTAATGGACTTGTCTTCTCACTGGCTTCCTTGCGGTGAGTCAGTGTCTTTCTGCCTCTGTCTGGCTCTCTTTGATTGCTCTAATTTTTCTCTATCACCCACACCGATGACTTAGTGGTCTTTTTTAGAAGCAAATATGATTACTCCCCTCTTCACTAAACTCATTACTTCTGTGTATGGATTCTCATTAGAGTAAAAAGCCTTCAAAATCAACCCCTAAAGTTTCATTTTGCAGTGTTTTCTCTCATTCAGCATGTAATGGTGATGTGTGTTAGAGATGGCATGTGGCTTAATTTTTTAGTCATATAACATAAATGATTATAAAATATATAGATGTGATGCTTTTGTTCTCTGAAAACTAGATATGTTTACTGAAACAAATTCCTTTAATTAAATACATTTTCAATAAATTATTATATAAGTTTCAAAATATTCTGGGTACTGTTCTTTTTAAATATGACTGTAACCGAATAATGTAATAGTTATAATTTAATAATATGTACAAATTAGCATTAGTTAGTTTATGTTTTCAAGAGATTTCTGATCAATATGATTTTGTTTAGCGAAGTTCTTATTCCTTATTTGTAGATACATTTCATCATCTAGTTTGATAGAGAAGAGAAGGGTTCTTCATTTATTTTCATTAATGTTAAAATAGTAAAGATATCAGTATAACGTTGGTAGTAAGGTTTAATTTTCAACATTAATTTTGTCTTTTTATATATGCAGTATCAGATGTGTATAAGAGATGTTAAAAATGAAAAGTTTTCAATTTTTTCTTTTAAGATAATCAAAAATCTAGGCCATAAAGCAGTATTCTTTATTAAATCATTAGCGATTAAAATTTTAGTATAAAACTACTGAAATCGAAACCTTATATGATTCACTAAAATATGGCAAATATTACAATAAGGAATATCAGCAAAATAAAATCTATTAACACGTGATTTTATAATCTCAGAAGCAGGTTAATGCACTATTTTAAAAAGTGGTCCCAATTTCAAGGAATATAGACTAGAAAAAAATTTGTGTCCTCTGTAGATATAAATTGTTTTTTTTTTTTTTGGAAATGTAAGAACAACAAGATCATGATTTAAACCGTATGACTTAATCAGTTAAGGTACCTGCTATGTCATTTAGCAATCCATGATGATGAGGTTAGAACTGTTCAGGTTTTACAAAAGTCTGATTCCATAAAAAAAGTATGTCCGTAAAAAGTTATGCCACATGAATTTTTAGCAATAAACAAGTATTTCTGGATAACACCAGAGAACTCTTTTTTAATCTTTTAAAAATAAAAATGTAAAAATAAGCTCTAGAACATTTCCAGAAATTTTCCTTTAGTCAAATGTAATTTTCAGAATTGCTACATTTTACCTTTTTACATTGTTATTTCCTTGGTATTTTATTTGGAAGTTTATAATTCTTAACTTTTTTTTCTAATAAGTTTGAAATTGTTTGTAGTATTTAGGATTTAAATATTAAAATAATGGTTTTTCACAGTGGCAGTTGAAATATTTGAGGCATAATTTAATAAATAAACTGAATCAGCAAAGTACTTTAGAATCTCGTTAGATTATTTCCATGCAATATATAAAATAATATACTAAATCTATGTTCTTTAGATAGTTGAAGGTCAACTGTAATAAGTTGAGAGAATGATAGAATTACATAGTCTGTGTGTGAAGGCTATGAGTATTTTTTACTTTACTGCTTTGCAAACCAATGCTTTCTTTTGAAAGCTTGACAAATTCAGAATCCTACAAAACGAATGTTCTCTGATGACCAAAGACATTGCAAAGTCAAATGTAACTAAACTTTAAATACTCTTACCATCTGCCAGTAAGAGGTGTGCTTCTGGATTTCTGTACTGGTGTTATACATATATTATCTGTCTATCTGTCTATCTATCTATCTATCTATCTATCTATCTATCTATCTATCTATCTACCTACCTACATACCTACCTATCTATCATCTATCTATCTATCATCATCATCTATCGTCTATATATCTACCATCTATATCTAATCTATCTACCTACCTTTCTTTCATCTTTCTATCTTTCGATCATCTATCTTCCTGTCACCATCACACATCTCCCTACCTATCCAAGAAGGCTATATCAATTCAAGGACCACTTAAGGCACAGACACAATTTATAACTTTCTCTTCAGGCAAGGTTATCCTGGTCCAAAAGACAAATGACTGTATCACCTGCATACCTTAACCTGGGGACAGAACCAAAAAGTAGAACGTTTTGGGATTGTTCCTCTTATTTTCTCAGGACAGTAGTTCATTCTGGAGTCAACCTGTCTGTGTGACCTTGGGCAAGTTCCTTACACCTTTCTGTAACTGAATTATTCACCTGTAAATAATTAATTCTAGAATGGAAGATTTGATGAGTTAATTTATGAAAGTTCTTATGTACTATAAAAGCATGTATTATTGTTTTTCTGGTGGTGGTGGTTATCGTGGCTGATATTATGTTTTTTCTTTATCATGATTATGCCACAGAGCAGGCCAGTACAAGATTGCCATCCTCACTGGCTGTTAATTTACTTAAAATAAAAACTAATGTACCTTGAAGGAGTTGTGGGAGCTATTCTGATTCCTCTGCCTCTAATACCTCTGCCACGACCAGAGTCCTCTGAGCCATTTAAGTAAGATAATTCACGTAGTTGTTCTTGACGAATTTCATCATTGTAGTCCTAGAAGGGAAAAACATGACTTGTTGAGTTAAAATGGGGCATGGGGTTCTTGGAGCTTAACAAATAGTAAAAAAGGAAATTTTTCATTTATTTTCTGGAGTCTTGTATATAAAAATCTAAAGTGATATAAAATCGTATATCCTTTAAATTCTTATTTTTACATAGAGAAACTGAAGTTCCTTCTTTTATCAAGGAAGTAAGTCCTCAGCAAAAAATCAGGTGAGATTTGTGGGGCTATCACTTCATGTGCTTGCCAGAAAAAGAAAAACAGCAATATAGAACAAGATCTTGGAACGTACCAAAGTTATGATTGCTAACAAAAGAATTACTAAAAAAACAACTAGAATAACTGCACGATACTCATATAACTCCTGAAACATAAACCCAAAAGGGACAATCTCAAGGCCCAAAGTAGATATTGAAGATGTATTGAAATCATTAAAAAAGTACAAATAGTAAGGCACAGTTTCAGATAACTGGGGAGCTATGAAATCCAATCAAATGACTTGATGAGCAATGTTTAAAAATAAGAACTTTCTATATTGTAGAATTGGACTGACAGAAAGTAATAGCCATAGCAGAAGGCAAATTTCACAGTAGTAACCAGAGATTCAGTCAAAGTCTAAAGGACTATCTCTCCCTTCATGAATGTGGAAATGCATCAGTCATTTCGACAGATAAATTCTATCTTCAAAAAAACAAGTGTTGGTCTTAGTGTTTCTCCTTTTACTAATACACTAAACACACACATGCACATACACACACCTAGTTAAACATTACAAAGCTAATTTTTTTTGCTAATTAGCAGATATTTGGGCCAAAACATCTATAAGTTTATTTGGTTGATGCTAAATGGTCTTTGATATTTGGTCCAGTCAAAATGTTCACGCTTAGAAAACATTCCTGAGCATGAATAGCCCACAATATTTATTTATACATTTGGTTTGTTAATACATAAAATATTATCATTTTTATTGGTCCAATAATTGTGTTGCAGCTGGATTGCCAATAATAACCCTGCTTGCCTCAGTAGCCTAGCTAATAATGGCTCATAAGTTTAGATAGATGGATGAGCATTCAAATGTTGCAGAAGAGTAGGATTTATATAAACCATTATTATTGAGGAAGAGTACTACAGGTAGAGATATGCACAGGGTACAGCAAGTTGAAGATAGGCTCTCTCAATTCTTGATGTGTTAATACTATAGCATACATCAAGGATCTTTTTGGCGTGGACCAAATGTGCCTATGTATGTTTTTGATAGGGCCAAAATTCCTGCAAGGATTTTTACCAAAAGGCCAATGTGAATAATTCTTTTTCAGTAAAAATATGTTTAAGTAAAATTGACTTAGTGGATTTTCTAGTGTTGAAGAGAGGTTTAGGAGTTCAAACTAGGAATATTTGTGAAATGTGAGCTAATAGAAATGATGTTTGAGGCTTAGCTGTGGGACCAAAAATCAAGTCTATTATCTCATCAAATGATGCCTGTTTAGCTCTGCTTATATATGTAATAGGGACATTAAATAATAATTGTGTACACTCAGCCAGACACTTCTGTCTAGAAATTGGCAGGGTTGTATTCAGTCTACAAAGATTTCTAGTGCATGGCTTGACCTCATGCTCAAAAAACTGCTTTGATTACAAGCAAAAGTAGTAGTCACTCAAAGCATTTATTTTCTTATTTTTAACATATTTCTTTCATGTTCATTTTCTTATGCATTTGATTATAATAATTGGCTCAACACAGTTGGCTGACAGGAGAGCTACACAGTTTCTCATCAATCATATATTATTCAATTTTTACCTCTGAATTTTCACATTCAAACAACCAAACTAAAAAGTAAACATGTCTATTATTTTATTAGGATCAGGAAATATAATGAATTGCTACTTCTGAGTGAACTGACTGGCCACCTTAAAATAAAAATTCCATAATTTCCCCATACAATATTTCTAATAAGAAAGGGGATCTACGCAGCTTGTCTAAGAAGAACCATAGACTCTCAAAGTCCTTATGAATTGTAAAAAGGAATGAATTTTCATTACTGGTAACACTGAAGGTTGGAATGAAAATTAACAAAATTGCAAATGAATTCAATATATGTAAAAATTATTGATGCATATATATATATTTTTGCCAGAATCAGGAAATATAATAATATAGGTGTAACCTTATTCATTATATAATCACAAAAAAACTTCTTTTTAATGTCATTGCACCAGGAAAGTCTAGAAGCTTTCACCTTTCTTTTCTGTGGGTCAGATATTACACAGTTGTGAGGGCTCGTCCAGCTTCCCTGCTACATATTTATGCTTGTCTAATGGCTTCGGAAGACGCCAAGAAGAGGGAAGACATAAGGAAGGAAAGGAAGGAAGGAAGGAAGAGAAGAAGACAAGACAGAAAGAAAGACCAGCCAGAAGAACTCTTCCTCTCTCTCTCTCCCTCTCTCTCTCTCTCTCTCTTTCATTTTTCTATCTTTCTTTCTGTCTTTCTTTCTTTCTTTCTTTCTTTTTAGTCACAGAGACTGTTCCCTAATAAAATCCTTACACGTTTAATCCCAGTTTCTCATCTGCTTCTTGGAGAACCCAAACTAACATAAGAGTGTGGATAAAATGAAGTTCCTAAGACTACAAAGCTGAGAGCTTTGGTAAATCCATTAACGTTGAGGCTGGTGGAGCCTATTCCCTCCACAAACTCAGATTAAATTGAAGTACTTGCCATTCTCTTACTTAAAAATGATTATATACAGATTAAATATGAAATTGATTAATGATTGCCAAAAGGGTACAATCAATATTTTTTAAGAAAATAAACTGTATTTGCCCTTTTTTTTTTTTTAACACTTCACTTAATAAGAAAATATAAGTCACAGAGTGAACAAACCCAAAATGTATTTTGGGCTGGAGATTAGAATGATTGGTTGGTGTAGATTAATTGTGATAATAATGAAGAGGCTGTGTGCATGTGTGTTGTGGGATAGGAGAGAATATGGGCAACCATAAGAAACTTAAGAGCACTTTAGTGAGAAGTTGAGTTATGATTGAGAGATACAGGAACAAAAGAAGTTTTTAGGTGCAGACATGACTAGGATTATAACAACACCATTTACTAGAGAAAAGAAGAAATGAAGAAAAAAAAGGTTGGAGGCGAAAAATTTTATAGTTGACCTTGATCATCTTAAGCTTAAAATGCCAAAGAGACATTAAGGGCTACCTTAGAAATTCAAATCCAGGTTGATGGAGTAAATTTGAATGTCGTCTGCACACATTTGTGATAATTGAAGCATAGATTACATAAGAGAACAGTAAAATAGTGTAGTGCCAAATTTTCTAATCATACTTTTATGCAAATTTGTATCATTGAAGATAATCAGTTGACTTGTTAATTGCAATGTTTGTATCATTACATGTTAAATGATCAGGTCTTTTAATATTTTAAACTTTAATTTCCTAATTAGACAATCAAAATACATATACCACTGTATTTATAGTAATGAAGTAGCTAAATGTTTCAAATACAGAAGTTATACTTTTTTAAATGCCCAAATGTAGAGATAGTTGAAAATCGAGTCTCTAGACTAAATATATCTTTTGTATTATTTTTATAACATAAACGTAATTTTCTAACCACCAAAGTCTATAATTTTATATCGTAGGACTTATTTCCACCCTTCATTAAGCACAGATCTAACTTTGAATTAATCTTTCATAACTAGTACATGAGTCTGGCTGAGCTAGAACACACTGTTGAAATTTAATTTTGCATGTATTACTGATTATTCAGTTATATAAAATCTGAAAGATACTTAGTAAATAAAATATTCCAAGTTTACTTTGTAAATGTTACCTTATCAGAAATATTCTACATATTAGTTCATTTGAGTAGTACTGACTTCTATGATTCTGGAGTCATAAAATATATATATATAGAAATGGATGGTTTGTTGTTTTATGGCTTTTTAAATTGTATGTTAAATTTCCTAAAACAGGTATTTATTGAAAAGTGAAAATATAAGTTCATAAACAGTAATATAATAATCTGTATTTTTATATTTTATTATTTATTTAATATTTTAATATTGAAAAAAACCTTGAGAAAGAAAAAAGATATAATCACCTAGGTTTGTGAAAAGTTCATAAGACAAAGAAGGTAAAGTTATGACAATTCAGGATGAAAAAAATTATAGTCATTTTGAAGTAAATAAATATTAAAATAAAATAATATATTCCTTTAATTTGTATGCAGAACTGGAAATTCCAAAATTTTAAAAATAAAGTATAACCATATTATGATGACAATATTCTTGTTTAAAAAAATGAAACTTATATTTATAGACAAATCTTAATATTATTTCAGATAGGATTCTAAATTACTGAGATTCCATGCTTCAAATAATAAAGAATGTTTTACAAATTTGGGGTATACCTGCAGTAAATAAAACATACAAATGCTAAAAATACTCCATACCTTGCAAGATGAGTTATAAGGCTGCCTTTAAAAATGCTGATTGGTTTGATGCAGCTTTGATTTCAGACAATAGTGACTCAATAAGTAATGGTGAAACTTTAAATAACTCTATCAAGGCCTAAATAAGCATATCATACAAAGACATTTTAAGAATTGATCCAAATTTTAATTCTCTTATAATATCCAAAAATTTTGCTCTTTTGCTGCCAAAATTAGTTTTTAAAATTTGATATCTAGAAATAATAACAAAGATATTCACAATACTTGTATGTTCCTTTTGCTCAGAGTGAGGCATATTCTCTCTATGAAACGATTTTCATGAAATTCATGAGTGCTCCTTTTTGCATTTTCGACAAGGCCCCCCCCCTCCGTGTTGGCATATGGTGTAAACATGATACACAAAAGCTCAGAGCAGACAGATGTTTGGATGTTCCTAGAAAGGACTCATGCTCATAGGCCGCATATTTAATGTATATGCATAACTTCCTAGTTACATACACTCATGTCCATCTGCTATAATGGCATTTTGCCCAAAAACAAATTGGGAAGATTATTTTACTTGCGAATAGATGCCAGGTAATGACAGGTGTAGACAGGCAACCTGGGGGCACAGTGGGAGACTATTTTCCTGCCAAATCCCCTCCTCTGAGACTATGATGCTGCACGTTTAAAACTGTGATTATAACCACTGGTTACAAGTGAACTTATATTTGGCTTTACTGATGCCAAGACTATCAGACGACATCAGGGGAGAATGAAATGCAGACGGTAACCCATCTGAGCCATGACAAAGAGACCTGGGATTCCTTTAGCCTTTACAAACAGCTAGGTTAGGACACTTTTACCAGTGTAACAAGCAAGAAAATGTTGGAAGTGATGGGTCCTGTGCGAATATCAACTCTGTGGCTGTGCTGGAATGGGTAGAAGGTTCTTTCATAAAACTAGTGCCATGCTGAATATTATTTAGCAAAACATTTTAGACTATTAGATAACATTTCTTAGCCAACACAAGGTGAGTTTTAATCAGCCCAGGCTAGAGACCAGAAAAACTCATTAACAAAATGCGTTCAAAAAACAGTCAATTAAGATTTATTAAGAATCTGCTTGATGCATGAGGTCAGTATAAAGGTTTTATAAAGGTTACTTATCAAAGGAGATTGAATATCATCAAGTAAAAATGTTGCGATTTTCTGTATAGAACTAGTATAATTTCTGTCATTCAAGAACGTTTTCTCTTTTCCATTACCAAAGTCATATTGCACACTGTGTAACAACCTTCAAAAATAAGATAATAACTCTACAGAGTTTATGTAGATATTTTGCAGGACTATTAGAAAGGTTTGTTTTCTATTTTATTTTACCATAGTAAACATTGGCCACTGATATATGAGGCCCAGGAACCAGGACCTCTGGAATGAGCACCGAAGGACTCATGTGTTAGGTGTTATACTGCCACCCATCCAAGGTTATCAAGTCGGTCTCTACCTCAGGTTAAATTTAGGGTGGCAGATAAATATTTAGATAACATTAAATGAGAGATCTGGGCTGTTTTCTACAAATACCGAGTTTCATTTTTTTTAAGGTAGAATCAAAATAACTATATTTTATTTAGTAAATTTTCTTGGCAAGTTACTATGCACATGATACAGGAACTCTATTTGCATTTTAAGTTGCAATAGTCATTAATTTAATACTTTGGCAAATTATATCTAATTTAATTTACAAGTACAAAAAATGAACTCTGTTAACACAGAATTGATGATGATTATTGGTACACTGATCCAATGGGCCCAAATTCTTCTTAACAAATAAATCATCATGATAAGGATACCTTTAGAGGAGAGTGCAAATTCTGTGCATGACAATTCCATGCATTGATATAGGATATGGCTCATGTGACTGATTTTTATCAACAACCTTGAAATTCCAGGCCTTCTCTTAGACATGGAAATTTACATATTCAAGATAGTAATGAACCTAACCAGCCAGATTTTTAAAAAGTGCCTGAAGTTTTGCTATAATAAATCATCCTTTTATTTATTCAAAGTATTTCTGAGCAGCAAGTAAGTGCAAGGCACTGATGTAGGTGCTGGAGATACAGTAGAGGAAAGCCCCCGAATCAGGAGAGTTTAAGTAGATATAGATGATGACATCCCTACACTGGTCATAAAATGTCAGAGCAGGCACCATTTCTAAAAAATACCTAGGCAAAGAGAAAAGCCTTTTATTTATTTAATTTTTAAAAATATTTTTAAAGTTTTATTTAGTTTTTACGGTGACATTGGTTAATAAAATCCAATGTTTTAGCTGTACATTTTAACAGTAAGACATACATATATTTACACTGTGTGTTCACCTCCCATAGGTAGATTTTTTTCTGTTACTACATATTTGACTCTTTTTACCCTGCCTACCTCCCCTTTCTCCCTAGAGAGAAGCCTTTTAAATATTCTCTGAATCAGTGTCTGCTCAAATCGGCTTTGATTCTTTTTGTTGGTTTAAAAAATAACTTATTCTCAATACTTCACTAATGTTTTGGTGGCTAATACTTTTGGTTTGTTTGTTTTATTTAAAAAAAATTAAACTCTACATTTCTGCTTAAGAAAGAAACGTATTAGTTGAGGTAGGTGTCTCATCAGAAAAATCTCTCCTAGAAATTCTCCTTTGCTTTCTCCCAAATAAAAATGTTGTAATGATTACTTAAGACTGTATCATTTAATCAGGAAAATGACAACCTACTCAGTCATGCTAACTGTTAAAAAATTCTTTGAAAAGAGTATAAAATATGCTGTGCATAGATATTTTAGAGTTATCTTTTTATTTGGCAGTTTCTAGTGACCTCCAAATTTATTCTTAAAAAAATCTTTGCATATTATTCTTCCTGAATATTTAATCATATTTAAATAGAGTCGTCCTTAAAAATAATGAAAGTGCCGCTTTTTAAACAATGTATTGGAGGAGAGCAGAATCATTTACCAGATGAGAAAGAATAAAGCACTGAAGATGAGCAAAGGCAAGCAAGAGTGAAAGTATCCAGCTAGGGTGAAGGATGTTAAGTAAGGATGCCAGCTACTAGATACTTAGGAAGAGAAAGAAAGTAATGGTTAATGAAAACTTTAGTTTCATGGTCAGTAACTGAAGTAATGGACTTATGATATCATATGAGTGCAACAGAGTAAAAGAAGCATTTGAAAAAAAAAATGGAAAACTACATGTTAAAATGTGATGTAAAATTTCTCAACTGGCCTCATGAAATCAGTCATAATTGAAAAGTGAAAAGAACGGAGACTAGAATTTGAAGACCTGAATGTGTAACCTTTATTCCTTTCTTTGCTTCCATTGGTTTTGCCTCAGTGGGAACCACCTATTGGATTATTCAGTTGTTTGTCTTCCATAATTTGCTAAGGTCTTGCAATGGCTGATAAATTATATACGCATATCTGTGAAGTGGATTCATTCAGCATCCAAAAAGGTATTATGTTGTAGCCTCTTTGTCTTAGCAAGGAAGACCTGGGGTGGGCCCATGCAGAGCAGCTGGCATACTGGGCCACTTCTCTGAAAGGGGAATTGGACAACTCTCTGTCTTTAGCTTCTCCCAAGATTCCGTAATTCCACAGGGCATCTTCATAGCTCTCTTCAAGAGCACTTGAGTCAGTTGAATAAGGCAAACCCTCTTTCCTTCCTCCACACAATGAACATAACATACCAGGTAGTCAGAATCACCACTAAATCCTCCAACAACCACGGGATTGCTGGTTCTTGTCCAAGGCTCCTTTCAGATCTTGGATCTTCTCAGCTCTCTAACCCTGCATCTCAACGAATAAAGGAAATGCCTGCTTTCTTGGAACCACGTCCGATGTCAGGTACTTCAAGACCATTCAGCCTCTGTACCAAGATGCTTGTATCAAGTCTTCTCATTAAAGACTGGGGAGAGTGGTATCAAGAATTGGCATTTAGGTCACAATCTTTCCCTAACCCCTTTCCTCAAACATTTTTAGAATTTATTCTGCATACTCCAATTGGGAGAAAGGAGCCATTTAATCGTTCCATTAAGAACATGCTCTAGAATTCATCAACATTAGTTATGTGCTCTGTATTGAGGTTATAATCTGATTTGCTTTCATCTCAAATAGGGAAATTATAGGGTCTCAAGAGGTGAAGATAGCCAAAGGAGTTTCAGTTTTCTTTCGTTTCCTATAAAATGTAGCATCAGGCAACATCTGTATATTATTTATAATGTTCCTGTCCTTTGTCTGAAGGTGAGATTCTTATTCTATTCTAAAGACCTACAGTACCCCTGGCACAGACTCATACCATTTAGTACTGGGGACAGAAAGCAGAGTGTCTGTTGAACCTTGTTATAGAAATAACAAGACGAAGAACTGAGAAAGGGAGCATTTGGACTGTTTTATCGCTTGGCTCAGGGAAAAATATATTATTATTAAATATATTAATATTATGTAGATTAAATGTATTAAATACACTTATTTGTTTATATATTTGTCCCAGGTACTGAAGATATAGTAAACAAGAGAGTCCTCACTGAGCTTACATTCTAATGTAGGGAAATAGATCCAAAGAAAGCAAACAAAGGAAATAAGCAAGTATATTTCAGACAGTAAAATGCTATAAAAAAAAGAACAGGGCAACATGGCCAAGGAAGCGTAGAAATTGGCTTAGAAGAGAAGTCAGCCACAGTCTCTCTGAAGAGGTAATACGGGAACTGAGATTTTACAAGAAAATGAGCCTGTCATATGAGGACCTGGATCACTAGTCTTCCAGGTAGCTGGACTGCAAAGGTAGTGAGCCAGGAAGGAGCAGAGCCTCTTTTAATGACCAGCGAGAATGCAAGTGCATGTCTATCGAGAATTTAGTGAGCAAGAAAGAGAATGGTATTAGGTTAGATAAGCAGACAGGGGCTAGATCATGGAAGTCCTTCTTGTCCTTACGCTAAAGAGGATATTTCAGCTGCTATGAGGAAAGTCTAACTGAAGTGGAACCTGGGAGAGGGGTTAAGACACTATTATAGCAGTATATACATTGGCTGCTGCAGTCATCCCCACTGTTACCATGGAAAGTAGTGGGGAGAAACAGCCATTAAATAACTGCAGATATAGTTGCAGGCAGAACTGGCAAAGATTGCTGATAAATTAGATATGAAGAGTTATTAAAAATGTGGTCTCAAAGGTGACTCCTAGATTTTTGATCTGTGCAACCAATTTGGTGGTGTCATCACTGAGATGCGAAAGGTAGTGAATGTGAGTCTCCTTCTTGTCTCTCTCCGTTCTTAAAAAGGAAATCAGATGTTGTTTCTCAACAAGGAGCCTTTTTAGTTTGGGGATTTCTAAGGTGTGATATGACTCTCTCCTATGTGAGCAGCCTATCTTCTGGGCAGACATACAAATCTTTAAGAACCCTGGTTAAGAAAACATAAAGGAGACAAAAGACATAGTTGTTAATCATAAAAGGAAAAAATAAATATCTTTACATGAAGGCTTCTAGGGATCAAAAAAAAAAAAAAAAGGTGAAAAGTTAGAGGACAATTCGGCCAGATTTCTATGTATAAAGTTATGAAGCCATAACAGAAAAAATGATAGGGCAAGAGAATAGTTAATGATATTACAAAAATATCATGTCTGAAGTGGACAGTAGAAGGGTGTGTGGATGGAGCATAGGTTGGGAGACTGAAGCTTTGTGTTCTCAAGACAATTAGTACTCTCAGATTGGCATCACCATGAGCAGGCTTTGGAAAGATCCCTCAGGAACATGGATGAGTTACTAGAGCTGGAGGAATGTCATTCAGTTTGTCTACAGAAACAGAATTACTTTAGAAGACTTTGATAGCAGTCCAGACACGAAACAGTGAAGGATAGAATGAGGAAAGAATTCAAGTTTTACTCTTAACTAGTTTTGTCCCTTTCAACAAGGCATTTCTGGCCTAGTTATCAGATGTGGAAAATAAAAAAAGTGTTTCTGATGATCCAACTGAATAATCTCTGAGGTATCTCCACCAGACTTTCTCAGGAAGAAGTCTGTTGTGGATATCAGCAGAAGGGCAGGGTACTGAATTTTACTTTCCTACTGTAGAATCAAAATACAAATGATTAAGGTCCTAGGTGCATTTGGAAAAGTGCTATCTCCTTGTTCATTTATATAATAATTTCTTCATAAGACACACAGATAACAGTTTTCTTTGCAAGCCATCTCATTCTATGTATTTCTTAGATGTGAAGTCTCTGAGATACATAGAAAAAAATTTTTTTTTAAAGATTTAAAAAATAGTATTAACAAACCCTCTTAAGAGAAAGAGAATGTTTTAGAGACATTCTCTTTCCTGGGTTTGTTATACCAGCTTTAATGCTGGTATAGACTATGAATTGCAATTGGAGTCTTAGAACTAGTAGCAGTAAAGGGCTTTTGTGGTTATTAAACACCTCAATTTTACTCAGGCATTTAGCAAACCACAAAAGCCATTAATTGGCTATCTTCTGCACCATCACGGATATTGCTTCCAAAGTATCAGTAAGTACAGAGCAGATCTATGGTTCTCTTTCCTCTATCACTCTCCAGATAATTTATAGATTAGAAATACACACCCAGATATATGCTTTTACTATGAAAGAAAAAATTCTTCCAGGAGTTATGATTTCCAAAGGTTTCAAAACCACACTTAATTCTAAACTTAATTGGCCTGATGCTTGAAAGCCACCCATTTTGAGGCTTAGAACTTAATCTGAGTGATTTTCACATGACTTTGTTCTGAAACGCTAAAAAGATATCTGTAAAATGTTGTTGGCTTATAGACCTATATTATTCTAAGTTATTGATGTTTATACAGACTGAGGTGAGCATAATCCAACTCTTGCCAAATTACTAGAGTTTTAATTTCCACCCAAATGTTTAAGATATATCAACTTCTGTTCTGTCCCTATTTAGGATATAATTGTAGTATACTTACATATACAAATCAATAGTGGACGAATTGTCTAGTCCTGCCTAACTAAGCATTACAAAGAAACATTTATATTCATTATCACTGTCAATACAATATTGATTTGAAAACTAATAAATAATATGAAAAATGATTCAGGATAAATTAAAAACTCAATCAAGATTTCAAGAGAATGAGAACACAAGCCACGTACTGGAAAAAAATATATATTTGCAAAAAACATTTCTGATAAAGTGTTATTTAAAATATACGACAAAGTCTTCAAACTCAACAATAAGAGAAAAACAAAATGGACAAAAGACCCAAACAGATGCTTCACTGAAGAGGATATGCAGATTACAAATAAGCATATGAGAAGGTGCTCAACATTGTATGCCATTAGTCAGCTTCACATTAAAACAACAAAGAGAACATACCTACGAGAACGGCAAAAATTCACAACTGACATCACTAAATGATGGTGAGTATGTAAACCAACAGGAATTATCACTTATTGTTGGTGGGAGTTCAAAATGGTACAGCCACTTTGGAAGACAGTTTGGTAATTTCTTACAAAACTAAATATACTCTTACCATACAATCCAGCAATCGTGCTCCTCGGTATTTACCCAAAGAAGCTGAAAACTTATGTCCACACAGAAACCTGCACACAAATGATTACAGCAGTTTTACTCATAATAACCAAAACTTGGAGGCAACCAAGATGTCCTTCGGTAGGTGAATGGATAAACAAACTGCAGTATATCCAAACAATGAAAGATTATTCTGCATTTAAAAAAAAAAAAAAAAGAGCTTTCAAGCCATGAAAAGACATGGAGGAAACAAATGCATATGAAAGTAACCAATCCAAAAAGGCTACAAACTATGTAATTCCAACTGTATGACATTATGAAAAAAGCAGAATTATGGACACCTTGAAAGGATCAGTGGTTGCCAGAGGTTAGAGGAGAAGGAGAGATAAATAGGTAGAACACTGACAATTTGGGGGCAGTGAAACAATTCTGTTTATTACAATAGTGGTAGATATGTATCTTGGTCCGTTCAGATTAGTATAACAGGATGTCATAAACTGAGTGTTTTGTAAAGAACAGAAACTTATTTCTCATAGTTCTGGTTCATTTATGGACTTCTTTTATTCTGAGTCCTCTCACATGGCAGAAGTCCTCTCATGGCAGAATGGATGAGGAGTGAGAGATCTGTTTGAGTCTCTTTTAAGGGCACTAATCCAGGTATGAGGGCTCTAATTTCATGATCTAATCACCCAAAGTCTCACTTCCTGATGCTATCACCTTCAGTATTAGGATTTCAACATATGAATTTCAGGGTGATATAAATATTTGGTCTAGAGCAATACATGTCACTATATATTTGTCAAAACCCACAGAATGTACAACACCAAGAGTGAACTCTAATGCAAACTGTGGACTTTGGGTGATATTGCTGTGGCAATATTGGCGCATCAACTGTAATAAATGCACCACTCTGATGGGGAATGTTGATAATGGGGGAATCTATGCATGTGTGAGGGCTGACAATACATGGGAAATCTCTGTACCTTGTTCTCAATTTTGTTGTGAATCTAAAACTGCCCTAAAGTAAAGTGTATTTAAAAAGATTAATTAGGATATTATTTTGATTGCATGATGCCATGAAATAAACACTATTTTTATCAAGTTGAAATAACCTATGCAAGCTTAAAAAATTACGGTGCTGGATAATGGTGCTCATCATCGGAGGGAGAAGGCTGCTCAAGCCTCCTCCATATGCACTGAAGATCTCCAAGGAGCCCTATGTGCATCATGATCATACTGAATTCATCTTTATTGCACCTCAGTGAATGATAAAGGGTTGGAGGATTATCACTCTCATTTACAGACTCAGAGGTTAAATGATGAATGGAAAGCAAGTCACAAGCAGGGATTTAATGGTAGAAAACATTTTAAATGTCTTATATTTCTCATCATTATGCCAGTTAAATTGTTCCTATTTCATTGTCCTCTTGTTCTGAGATTCTGTCAGCCTAGACCTATTCGGAAATTAAGCATGCTGAAATCAAAATAGCATAGATTTCTGAATCGGAGCTCCAACTCCCTTACTCTACATATGTTATTATGGGCTAGACAGGGGCTATCCATCCTAATCATTGTGCTCTTCTAAAAAACAGAAAAGGAAATCAAAGATTATCATAGTACCTTGTTGATAAGTTGGTATTGCTGCTGCTGTTTTTGACTGTGGTGTTTCTTGTTGGTGGTGTAAGAGTGTGTTTGACATATGTGTAAAATGTATGCATATTAGTTGTCTGACTAATAGATTGGCCCAGGTAAGCAAATGATACAGGTAATTGTAGAAATTGGATAGGCTACTTTGTAGGTCTGGAGAGAGGAATTCTAAGCTCTAGTTTGAATTCTGTCTGTGTAGTATACAACTCACCTTTCTTCTATCTACTATTTTATTATTTATAAATAAATAAACGACTGAATGAATGAATGAATGAACTTCTGAATATTTGAAGACAACTCAAACTATACTGTGAGCTTCCAGGTAACATATTATCTCACACATGTACATTTACATGTGTGCTGCATAAAATTAAAAACAGAATGAAAACTGAGGGCAAGGACCAGGTAAATGGAAAAGCAGAACACTCAGCAGCCTGGGGTTTATTTGGAATATGTGATTGTGCAAAATTTTTTAAAAATTCAAAAGGCATCTAAAAAAGTCAGGAAAGGATTAGCAAGAGCAACGGAAGTGTGACTCAGGGCACAGATAAATGAGGCTGAGTAACTTACATTAAAACAAAATGGGCAATAAATGGTAGTATAGTCATTTGTCGGTACATTGGAAATCGACTGTACAAAGCTTGATGACATCTAAATGCACAATGTGAAGAGATGAAACTGTTATATCAAAATTATTCGTGTAAGGCAGCTAGCACATAAGGTTTTTTTTTTTTTTTAGCTTTTATGTATTGGCTAGTTTTTGCATAATTTCTATTTGTAGATACATGACTACAATACGATCTTTCATGTAGTGCCTCCCTTTTAAAAAGTAGTCTTTTGTCTAATTTCTTCACTTTGAATTATTTCTGGCCATGTTCACTGTGACTTAAAATCTAAAAGGAACAACCACCGAACTATCACACTTTTCCGAATTCTGAAAACCATTGGCCTACTTAAGAAATAAGAAGAGAAGACCCATCTTCTTCTCTCTGTGGGAGCTAAAAGTTTGGTATTCTCCGTGTGGGGCCCTATGTCTGGGTCTTTCAGGGAGACCTGGAGTGAAATATCACTTTAGTACGTTTCTCTCCCCTTCTATAATTCTGAGAGTAGTGTGAGAAAATCTCTTTTTGTGTGTTTTGAGTGGAAGCAAAAATCAATTTCTACTCAAAAAAATCATACAAGATACTAAGAGCTTTAAAAAGATAAAAACCTGATTGTAGCATTACTGTACAATGGTAGCATTTAGGTTTTTAATTTCAGGATAAAACAATTTTGGGCGCCATGCCAATTTTCAGAAGAGTTAAATTTTAAAACTGTGAGCAAAAAAGAAATTACATTAATGTATTACCGTATTGGACTCTGGAGAGAGGATGTCAGGTAGCAATTATGAATGCCTGGTCCCACTGCCGGAGTCAGATTCAGGCATTGACATTTATTATCTGTGTGGCTTAATTTAAAACATTAAGCCTTAGGGGCCTAAATTTTC
This sequence comes from Rousettus aegyptiacus, assembly GCF_014176215.1. Lineage (NCBI taxonomy): Eukaryota > Metazoa > Chordata > Mammalia > Chiroptera > Pteropodidae > Rousettus > Rousettus aegyptiacus. Next base: position 111,641,651 of record NW_023416284.1, read on the forward strand.
TTATCTATAAAATGGGATTAATAATAGGAATAAACAAAAGGGTAAGACTTTCGGGATTAAATAAATTAACATATGTAAATTGCTAAGATGGTGTCTAGTGCATGCTGGGCACATGATAAATGTTAGCTATTATTTTCCCCAGGCAGTTTACAGAGTCCTCTATTTTGACATACCACCTATTTGAAATGATAAGGTAAGTCTGTTGTATCCACTTTATTGTATTTCTTTGAAGAATTTTAGCTTAAAAGGGAATTCCAAAGTGTTATGTATATGTAAGTACATCCTATCCCATATTTTTCTAAAATAATGAAATATCTTCAAACTACAGTAAATGATAAAATATGAGAAATTTGTTTTAGGATATATATTTTTGAAAAAGTTAAGGCTTTGGGTGAAAATGTGTTATAGGGCAAACACTGATTTGAATTCAGGAAGATTCATAGTCATGAATCTGTTTAGGGCTGCTACTTCATACAGTACATTTAATCAAAAGTCAAATCTGAAACTATTTTCAACTGAGTATCTGGAAAAGATCCAATCCTAAAAGAAGTCTGCAGCCAGATCATATTTCGACTCAGTGATCATAATATCATTAGTATAATATGAAAGTCTACAGAATACAAATAAAACAAAAACACTGGCATTTAATAGAAGGGTTTGCAGAAATGCAGCTGGGGAGAAAGTGAAATACTTATGATGAAATAGAAGACTCATGCAAATCACTCCATAAAAGCAAAAATGAATAAAAGGTCAACATAAACCAAAACAGTTATTAGGGGAAGGGGTATTACCCATTTCAAAATAAGATATGTTTTTGAATAAAAAAGAAAATTAAAAAGGCAAAGAAGTTTTTTAAAAAAGAATATACGATTCATTTAGGAGAGATGTATAAACAAGGAAAACACAAAATATCAGTTCATTAGTTTGAATCAGGGATCTCATTTTAAATTGCATGGTATTATCCTTGGGCAATGAGCAACATAGCTTAAAGCTACAGGATATGTTAGAGTATTTTTAAATGTTCCTGTATTTTCCACTGTCTTATTTTCATAATAAATGTTAAAGTGTCCCTATCACCAAGTGTTCTTTTAGCATTTATTTACTAATGAACTTTTTTTGCAATCCTAGATAAACAGTATATTCTATTAACTTTCCAAGTTTCATCATACAGACATTAAGTGGCCTTCTTTATTGATTTTCTTTCAATATGTATGTGAATATTTTAGCAAATTACTTCGACACTGGTTGGCAACATTCCTAGGATTTTTATTTTTATGTATGTATATATGTATGTATGTATGTATGTATGTATGTATGTATGTATGTATTTGGCGAGGCAACCCTTGGTTTACCTCACAGATTGGAAAGACCTTGTCAGTTTACAATCCTTTATTTTTTACTTTTTATGTCTACAGCACCTGGTCTTCCTAGGTAATCTCCTATCCCAAGTACAAATCAGGCCCAACCCTGTTTAGCTTCCGAGATCAGATGGGATCGGGTTTGTTCAGGGTGGCATGGCCGTAGACTGGGATTTTTAAATTGTTATGAAATTTTAAATTTTACTCTTAATTTTTAAAGTAATACTTGCTTAGTATAAGTAATGTGATCAAAGACAGATAATTAAAAAATTATTAAAATTTCCATTACACTTCTCCAACGCACCCTCAAAAACTAGGATGGCGTTTATCCTTTTATTCTTCCTTTCTTCCTTCCTTCCTCTCAAAAATGATTATATTATTCATCTTGCTTGGCATATTTCTCTTTTAACTGAACAATATGTAATGGCCACTCCTTGTGAAGGTCAATGAGACAGAATTCATTCTTTTTACTAACTAATTAGTTTTCCATATATGTGTAACTTGTTAGTACATTTGACCATTCTTCTATTTATGGATGTTTGAGAGTTATCCATTGCTTTGTGACTACAATGCTATAATTATCACTCTATTATGATTCCTTTTTATCCTGAGGTTATAGTTTCTGAAAAGATACTATTGTAAATGATGTGTAGATGTTTTTATTCTTTTAATTTTTTAATTTTTTAAAAAATTTGTTTGTTTATTTTAGGCAAGGCAACCCTTGGTTGACCTCACAGACTGCAAGGGTCTCGTCAGCTTACAATCCCTTATTTATTTATTTATTTATTTATTTTATCTTTTAAGCCTACAACGCCTGGTCTCCTTAGGTGGTCTCTCATCCAAGTACTAACCAGGCCTGACCCTGCTTAGCTTTTGAGATCAGATGGGATCAGGCTTGCTCACGGTGGCATGGCCATAGACAGCAGATTTTTTTAAAAAATACATATCTTCATACTTTCCAAATGGTTCATATTATTCATATTATTATCAAAAGGATAGTAAAATGCTTATTCCCCACAAATTTTCTAACAATGAAAAAATTATAACTCATGATAAATACTTTTTTTGTTAGCCATTTGGATTGCCAACTTTCTGAAGAGCCTATTTATTCTTCTATTGGGTTATTCCTAATTTTTAAGTATCTACTTGGAGGGACTTCTGTTTTAAACCAAGATGAAATTACTGGGAACAGATTTACCCTCCTATCTGGGAAAAAAAGTAAAAAAAGTAATAATAATTTTAAAAATGTCAATAGCTTCAAAGCATTGGACTTTAGGCAGCCAAGAATAGATCCTTGAGTGATGGGAAACAAATGAGGTTAAGTTCTATGATAACTGTCTTGAGAAAGCCTTCAAGCCATGATACAGGGAGTAATAATCCAGACAGAGCCCAAAAACTTCCTCAGGTGTAGAGATGTTTTTGAGAGTCCAAGAAGTCCCTGTTTGCTAGAGCTCCCAGGAAAGAGTAATAAAGAGCTGCAAAAATAAACAACTCTGAAAATCGAAGAGGATCCCGTTCGAGTATTCAACATAGTCCTCTTCAGTGCCTGTGTAAATGCGAACCTCCTGGGTCCAAGAAAAAAAATACAGAAAACTAGAAGAAATAGTCCACATCGTCCACACAGGACCAGAAGTGGAGGTCACACTAGAAAACTTAATTTATCGGACATTGGGTATAGTGCTCAGAAGGGTCTTTTGTCAATGGTGGAAAATAATAAGCCCTAGATTAAACAGTTCTCTGACCTTGCCTAATAAATTTGAAAAGACGTGATAGAATCAGTTTACATGTAACTTAACAACATTCTAGAATAAAGTTGATGAATACTTACAGTAATAAAAAAATTCAGCACTTAATAAGGTAAGAATTATAATGTCTAGCAATCAATCTTAAATTACCAGACAAACAAAGAAAAGTAAAATATGATCAATAATCATGAGAAAAAATTAATGAATTGAAACAGATCCAGAATGGATAAAAATATTAGAATTAGCTGTCAAAGATATTAAAATAGTTTTTATAAACTGTATTCCATTTAATGAAACAGATAAGTAGACATGGGGTGGGAGGCCTAAATTGAATTTCCAGAGGTGAAAATTAGAATGTCTGAAATGAAAATATACTAGATAGAATCATGACAGATTAGACACTGAAGAAAAAAGGATGAATGAATTTGAAGACACAGCAATAGATAATATCCAAAATGAACACCAAAGATAAATAAGAATTAGAGAAAAATGAACAGAAAAGAGAAGTCATGAATTACTAATATCAGGAAAAGGAGAGGTAATATCACTACAGAGTATGCAGATGTTAAAGAGAATGGGGATATTATGACCAAATTGATATCAAAAAATTAAACAACTCAGATAAAGTACAAACTCTTTGAAACACGAAAGCTACCAAAATTCACTTAAGATGATACAGATAATAGGTAACTCACATAGAATTTTATTTTCCATTAAAGATATTGAATTTATAGTAAAAAATCTTGAAACAAAGAAAAATCCAAACTTGAATGTCTTCATTTATAAAATTTACCAAACATTTACAAAAGAAATACTAATTCTCCACAAACTCTTTCAGAAATTTGAAGAATATGGAATATTTGTCTGACCAAAAAATAATTTAAAAAAATAAAACCTCAGGAGCATAGAAGAAATAGAAGCAAACTTGCTTAACCTGACAAAAACGGCCTAAGAAAAACTGACAACTAATTATCATATTAGTGATGAAAGACTGAATTATCCTAAGACTGGGGAAAGGGCAAGTCAGCTTGTACCACCTCGATTCAGTGCTATACTGGAGGTTCTGACTAATGAACAGGGCAAAAAAAAGATAAAATTCATGCATATTGGAATGAAAAGAGTTAAACTGCCTTTGTTCGCAGATGACATATTCATCTATGTAAGGAATCTAATTGAATTTACTAGAAAGTTAATAGGAGCCATGAATGAGTGAATTCGGGAATGCTGTAAGATATAAACTACATATAGAAAAATAAACTGTATTTCTATGTCATAGCAACAAATAATTAGAAATTGAAAACACAAAAACATACCCTTTACAGTAGCATCAAAAATATGAAATAATCTTGCAAAAGATGTGAAAGACCTGTACATTGAAATTTATAAAACTTTGCTGAGAGAAATTAAAGAAAACAAATAAATGGAGAGATATACCATGTCATGTGTTAGAAGACACAATGTTGTTAAGCGGTCAATTCCCCTCAAATTGTTTTATTTATTTAATGCAACCTAATCTATACTGTCATGTTAGGGACAGTAAGTAGGCCATGGGGATAGCTGAAATAGATTTTTACAAAGGGCTGTAAGAAAACTTTAGGGGGTGGAGATATTCATTATTTTGAGTGTAGTGACTATTTCACAGATGCATACATATGCCAACATATCAAACTTCCACTTTAAATAGGTACAATTTTTTTTAAATCAATTATACTACATTAAAGTTGATTTTAAATATGTAGACATTTTATATTATGACTATTAATCCTTAAACTGTGATGAACAGTATAATTTTTTGAAGTCTAACATTGATCTTCAGATTTTATATCTTTACTATATTTATTTTTATTAATATATAGATAAATGTTTAGCAAGATGAAATTATCTAGTCTCATAAAATTTGAGACTTTGGGTTACATTAAAATAATGGCAAAAACTAAGGTTATATAAATATTCTCATTCTATTTATTATTTATTTTAGATTTTATTCAATTTAGAATTTATTAGTTCATTAATTTATTAATTCTAAGTAGCTAAACATATGTTAATTATTATACATTTAATCATTATTACTAGTGATTGTACAGAAATACATAACAAAACGTGGGACATGATAGTTAAGATTAATTATACTTACATTTCCTTTTTTTACTTATCAATATCATTTAATATTTATTGAGAGTCTATAATGTATCAGCACAAGAGCCGAGTGAAGTAAACTGACAAATGTTCTTGCCTGAAGTGAGCTAAAAATTTCATGTTGCGAGTGATAGACGACAAATTAAAAAGTGAAATAAATAATGTGTTTTGATGTAGTATGTGGAATCTTAAATATGTGATATGTGCTGTATAAGTAAAATGTGAGGTATGTGTTATATTAAAAAATAACACAGAGAAAGGAAAAAGGATTCCAAGAGGGTGGTAGGGATTTCAATTTTTAAATAGGGTAAAATCAGAAATGGCTTCATGAGGTTACTCGTGAGCTGAGACTCACAGGGCGAATGAAGAGATCTGGATGAAGGGCTTTGTGGGAAGCGGAAAAGGCAAAGGCAGAGGTTTTGTGGTGGGACCGTCTATGCCTGCTGTGTCTGTAAAATATCGGTGAGGCCAGCGTGGCTGGAGCAGCCTTTGGCTTTTACTCTGACTAAACTGGGAATCACTGGAAAGTTTTAAATAGAGAAGTACTATGATATGTATGCTTTAAAAGGATCACTAGGTCTGCTGTGCTGAGGATAGCCTGTGTGCAGGATGAAGGACCATGGCGGATGAAGGCAGAGCAGTTATGACACAATAAACTGTTTATTGTAGCCTAGCAGCATGGTACCCAGACAAATCAGGCACATGGAAATAAAGCCAAACCAGGTGGAGACTCTCTATGTATTCAATAGCCACTCATCGTTTTTCTAATTGCCATCAGACCACTCTCCTTAGCTCCATACTGGTAACTGGGTAGGGTGGTCAGACATTATGGGAAAGATTAATTATATCAAGGGCATAATATGGGCTTGAGTTTAAAACAGTTAACACTAATGTTAAGCCATTTAATTCTTTCACTTAAATGAGCATCTTTTTTATAATGTGGTGCCTGAAACAACATCTAGCCTTGTAACAGAATTGGTTGACATTAGAACTCACAAAATTAGCTTGCTAAAAGAGTGATCACTGATTTCCAACAAAAGTCAGAAAAATTGAGATGTTCTGTTTTATAGGGTATGTATTGTGTGCAGTGGTTTGCACACTTTTAAGTCACTACTTAAGTGATATTATCAAGTTTACATCAATACTCAAATAATGCGCACTTTCTGGAAAGATAAAGCAAGACTCAAAATTAGTGCCATAGAATTGTTGAGGAATAATTCACTACTTTGTAAAAATATATTGGACATATACTGTGTGCCAGCAATAAAGGAATCTCTTGCAGTACAAAGATAAATATTACCTTTTCTTCAAGAAATTAGTAGTTTTGTGGAGTAATAAAACTTCTAATAGAGATGAGCATGTTAGTATTACTTCAGACATTTATTAAGCACTTGCTGTGTGCTAGGCATTCTGTTGCATGTATTATATCTCCAATCTTCACATATCTATAAAGTAGGTAGTATATTATTGCCATTTTAAGAATGCAAAAACTGACACAGGTTAAATGACATATCTATAATTAAACAGGAATTGGATTATAAATAATTGTAAAAAGTACTTTGGTGTTATATAAGAGTACCACAGGTTTACAGAGGGAGGTCCAACAGCATACAGGAACTACAGTAAAAGAAGGAAGTAACGTGGACTAAATCCTGAGTGACAGAAAAGAAGCAAAGAGCATGACAGAAAGACTCATATGTGCAAAGAGACAATTTATTTTTTAAAGAACTATGTAAGAAGTGTTCATCATTGCTGGATGGTGGTGTATGAGTGGGTGAGCTTAGATGGAGCAGGAACTCGGCTTGGTAAGGTAGTTTGGAAGAAGATTGTGAAAGCACCATTCGTAAGAGCAAGAAACTGATCTTGTGGGCGAAGGTGTTGCCAAGGTTTTTTAAGTCGAGTGTGAATGTTTTAGAAAGACAGTGGACTGAAAAAGTGTAGAATTTTCTCCTGAGGTAGTAACTGCATAACATGCTGCGAGATGGGCAGCAAGCAAGTGTATATTTGGAGTACAAATCTGAAAATACTAAACCAAGGAGGAGTGGTGCTCCCAGATGAGTGCTCAAGTCTGAATCACTGCACTTAAGGGGCTGCAGCAAACTCAGGTATTATATGTGAGAGGTTCTGTGAGGCAGCTGGGATTTGGGATTATTGGCCTGGAGATCTTTGAAATCAGGTAGGATGGGCACAGAGTCTATGGGTTTGAAATTCAGGAGAGAATTTGAAGCAAGATTTTATGGTGTTGTCAGCAAGCAGGTGGGAATCAGAGCAAAGAGAGTGAAGGATGTTGTCTAGAAAGAAAAGCTTTAAATAAAGAAAAACAAATGGGCCACAGACTAGATGCCATTTTCCTGGATTTTTATCTTTTTTTTTTTTTTAAGTCACTTCTCATGTGCATAAATAAGTGGGAAAGGGTTTCAAACAAGTTTCTGTTTTCTGACTTCATTCACCAGCACTATCTTCCTTAGTACTCATCATCTACTGCTTTTTCCAGAAGTGTCTGGTTGACACATATAGCTAAGGAGAAACTACCTAAAATTTGGAAAAGGACAGGCTTTAGATTACTGACTTTGTCAATTAATAGCTAGGTGAACAAGAAAATGTGCTAAAAATTTCAGAGATAACAACGATAACAACAACAAATAATGATAATAATAATAATTTGTCTTACAGAGTTGTTAGCAGGATGAGTGATAATGTAAAATAGTAGGTTTGCAGACTTATTTTACAAAATATAGTAAAATAACTGCTATATGCTAACTATTGGGGTTATTGTTACCATTCTAAAATGTCTTGAAGTCAAATATCTTGGGGCTATCATACCTTTTTAAATAAATAGAATTTCATCCCTCTACCTCCAAAGTAAAATTTCCTTGGGTGACTAGTTTAAAGATTTGATTGTCTGAACTCCCCAAACTGCGTTCCTTGAACATTCTATTTGGTGGGCCAAGAGAGTCCTGTGATCACATTCATAATCACTTTAAAAACACACGTTGATTCAATTCACGACAAACAGATGAAAATATGTTGTAATGTATAACACTGCATAAATGTACATCTGCTGCACAGAAATGGAAACACACAAGGTTGAGATATTTATTTTAAATCTTACAGCTGAGTTTTGCAATCAGCTATAAATTGGAGTATCTGATAGTTCTGTATCTACAAATAAAGTAGGTTCTGAGATCAGCTAATTATTGGGGTTTGTTTCGCAGATGGAGAGATTGACACCATTGACCTTTTCTCACAGAGTTTTGCCAGTCGTAGATACTCCCTACACTTGTAGTGGTTTCTAATATCAGAGGAAATACCAACTGTTTCACTCACTGCTTGACTGGTGAGCAAATCGCAGTCGTATGTTTATCTCATTGTATAAAATGTTAAAACTGCCAGAGAAAAAGGGAAGTTTCTAATGGAAAACAATGTAACTGTTATCAAGTCAGATTTTGATTGCCTATTCAAATTCAATATATAATATAGCAATTCTTTTTGCCTTCTACATTCAAATTTATACTTTTTTAAAAAGGTAATTGTAGTCTCTAAAACATATTAGTGTAAAATGCTAAGCAAAGCTGAATGAATTCTAGAGGAAATCATTCCTTTTTCCTCCTCCTTATTTACAACACTCCAATCCCCAGAGGAGAAAAACACTATTTTCATGATAAAATCATAAAATTGCTATGTAGAAACAAGTTAGTGAAGAGGAAATATGAGTCTGCTATTTGTATAATTTTCATTCTGTTGAGGCATGAGTATTTTAAGTTCTAAATTATTCATATTGTTACAATGATCGACTATCTCATACAATGACTTCATTCATTTTATTTAATCTGACTCACAATATTCTTTTCAGCATGTTTTAAGATCATATAAACATAACAAATGTGCATTTTAGTGAGGTGTTAGCTACCATATGACATGGATTTAAAGCAGAAAAATATACAGGTCATTATGTATATGTATTTTTAAAATTTTGGTTTGTTTGTTTAACTAATTAATTATTTTTATGGTGACATTAGTTAACGAAATCCAGTAAGTTTCAGGTGTATGATTTAACAGTAAGGCACATATATATATATATTGCATTGTGTGTTCCCCTCCCACAGATTTCTTTCTGTCACCACATATTTGACCCCTCTTACCCTGTCTCCTCTCTCTCTCCTCTTCCACGTACCCTCTGGTAACCACTCGTCCATGAGTCTCTTGTTCATTTGTCCTGTTCATATATTTTTGCACTATAGGAAGAACAATTACTTGTAAAAGGCATGTATGTTTTCTTCAGTTTTATCATGCGTGGTATTTCTGCCTATATGTTTAAGGCAAAGAAAATTTATGACCTATATCATAATTATAGCTCAAAAATAGTTTCATGATGCTTTTGAAAGAGCATAAAACTAAGATTTTTTTTGTTGGGCTATAAAATTGATTTTCTTTCTTATTCTCTTTTCCATTATAACCACTATTTTTAAAAACTACTGAAAACTCTTTGGCAGTAAAATTTAAAAGTAAACAGTGTTACTTATGACAAAATATAATATTTTAACAATTACATAAAATTACAAGTCTTTACAAGAAAATTTCTTTCCCCTAAAGAGGGCCGACAAAAGTTCAAAATTAGGCAAAGAAGTACAATACCAATCAATAGGAAAGTTGAATACAGTACAGCTTTGCTCCTGTGTGGTTGTTAATGTCACCAGAAAATAGAGTGGGAAGAAGTGCTTAATGCGAGAAGCTATAAAGAAAATAGTCATTGGGGATTAGAAATTAGAACTCAGAAGTTTATCGTTTCATTAGAATAACACATGCCAGCTCTGTGCTTGAGTGTATAACAACTTTCCCATCTGTTACCAAAGCATACCTTAGCAAATGGCAATGTATTTTGATATGCAGTTCTAATAGTTCTATATAAATATTCAATCTTAAAATACTGGCAAATATTATTCTTTTCGCTCATTAGTTTCTCGGACGTATTTATTTTTTAAATATTGTAGAATAATAGCATGTTAACCATTCTCATTAAATTGAACTTTTACAAAGTGATGCAAATTTTACGTGCCAATGGCATTCATTTCCCATTGTTTGTATGCTTTATACACCATTTTGAGATATTCAAGTGTATTCATTTTTAAAAGTTTAAACTAAGTTTAAAAAGCAATCTTAAATATTAAAAGAAATGTAACCAACTAATGTCATGTTCTATCTGAATTAGATGTGTGTAAAGTGTTCTTTTTTACAAGTAATTACCAGAAAAACCACTTTGGAAGATGATTCTAATTTTACTGATAGTTAAATCTTAAAAGCAAAATCTCCAGATTGATTTTTCATAGCTGTACTTAACATGTGTGGATGTAGGCCAAAATAAAAAACTACCATCAGTTTTTCTACCTGCATGAATTTGGCTTAGAGAACAGTTGATTACAGCACCTAATTTCCATCACTCAGTCATCTTAATAGCAATATAATAAGAGTGTGCCCAAAAGCGATTTTCCACCATCTGGATATCTGTAGGTTGGTTATTAAGACCTCCTCAATCATTCACATTCAACTTACTAAGAAGTAAGGGGAAAATTCTAGAGATACAGGGAAGATTTTAGCAATTGGGAATGTGGCACAGAAAAAGATAAAATTGCCTATTCAAATGAATTAATTTAGCAAGACTCGTTGATATTATGAAGTTCTTGAACATTAACATAAAATATAACAAAACTACACTGTGAATTCAAATTTGAGAACACAGAAAACTAACAAACTAAAAAAGATATAACTGCCCTTTAACAAATGTTTAAACAGAGGAAAGTTAATCTGCATTTACTATAAATAGACATGTAATATTTTCAAAATTGTTGGATGAAGCCATTGTTTGTATTGACTTTTTACATGAACATAAACATGCCATCTTTCTGGGTTTCACTGTCTTCTTGTCCATAAAATAACAGGTCAAGATTATTTGATTACAATAATCCCCAAATCTAACAACCAGTTTGCTATCTCTATTTATAAAGGCAATGAAAACAGAAGTGTTGATAAATGGCCAAGTTCTTATCATTGATAATTCTAATAGGAAATGCTCAAGGAGAGTATTTTCCACCACTGTGGACTTTCTGAATGAACTGGCAGGTGATAATGGAGTCCATAAATTCCCTAAAGAAATATGACTACTAACTTTAAATTTAATGAGAATGTGTGTGTGTGTGTGTGTGTGTGTGTGTGTGTGTGTATGAATCATAATGAAAATAAGTAAAGGAGAATTTAACTTAGGTTAGTTCATTAGTTGCCTGAAAAAAAGCTAAGTACCAGGTTTCAGTAGAGCTTTGTGTCATTTCAATGTCTATTCTAGTAATGTATTCCATACTCAAAAAAGATAATTAAAAAGTAACACATGCAATTTTTCTAACCAGGTGGGTAAAAATAATCTGCTGACAATTTTTGTTTCAAATAAGCAACTCTTTTGCATATTTGAACTGTCTCCACAATTCAACATAACGATGTGAATCAACAAATAATGAAATCATATCACACATAAACAATAAAATCTTCTATATATCCTTTTAATGGAAAAAAGATACTTTAACATAAATATAAAACGTTGTGCCTGAAATATCACCCCTATACATTTTCATTGAGATTCACTCTAAGAAAATACAGTTTGATTCCTTTACATAGAGGTAAATAAGTTGATTTAAAGTGTATGATCACAGATCTATAACCCTGATAGTAATTTTCTGAAAATTTCTAGTAACTGAAGTTTTTATAAAGGTTAGACATTTTATAAAGGCTAAAAGAATACTACTACTAAAGAGAACTAAAAAAATTGAATGTTGGACTTAAGAACTGGTATTTGAAATTTTAAGGCTATATATATTCAGATATAGATATAGATATACAGAAAAAATCAAAGAAGTTATTTTATGTAGTTTTATATGCTCACTTTTTTTCTTAGTAATACAGAGTTTTAAATATAATCTCATGCATTTGAGAGAGCACTATAGAATAGCCAGCTCTTGAACCTCACAGAAAAGTAAGGTATCACAGTGGTACAAGCCATCATAGAGTACACGCTTGTCACAATCTTTTCTCCAGGACATACAGAAATGTATCCAACAAATTCTGTCTAACTAAATAGGCAGGTTCTATTTTCTCTATAAATTGTGCAGTCCTGTGTAGTGTGGATCTACTTATTCAAATTTAGTCTTGACTTTAAAAAATTAGTTTTCTTGATTAACAGAAAATTGGCTAAAAATATCAGAATTTAGTGTATTAAAAACTAAAAGAAACTGAACTTCACATTGCCAAAAGCTGTATTATTATTATTTTACATAAATGGAAAACTTCACTCAGAATTCCAAATTGGGTAAAAGAAATTTAGAATTCAGGAATTATCTCAGATTTACTGGGACAAGAGTTCAGAAGATAGAGAAAAGACTAGAAGATAGAGTAAACTCTAGGCATATCAAAACTTTCCTATTGCTTTCTAAGACTGTATTTTTTAATTTAAGGAATTTAAGTAGACTGCTGAGGATATATGGGTTGATGAACAGACCTCTTAAAGAGAGGCCACGAGAATGTAAATGTTGCCTGAAAATCAGCATCCTTGAAATTTAGCAAAAAATCAGTAGATTTTGAATGAGAGATATTCTTAATGTTTACCTACCCTTCTCTTCCCTTTTGCCCCTGCCAGTCTCTCCTCTGTCATTTCTGGTCTCAACTAACAACAGGACAAGGTAGAAAGGGAGATAATGACTGAGCACTCTCCAGGTAGCAAAAAGATGACTCAGTGAAGATCAGCAAAGAGAAGCAGTGAGAGCAAGCACAGGGGCAACTTGGAGAAAGGGACATGAGAAGCCCAACCAGGGAGTTCTTCAGAGGTCATTCCAGTACAACACATTGTGTTGGAGACTGTCAGAATAAGCACAAATGCTTAATGTTTTATTGCTTAGAAAATTACAGTCACAGATTATATTATCTGAAGTTTTACAATACTGTGATAGAAATTATGCATATTATCCTGCAAATGAAGAGCAAATTCCCCTGAGTGAAATTATCTCAATCCTGCTAAATTATCAAAATTATCCATATTTCTCACAATGCACTAAGATTGAATAAGCCTTGTGAGACAATTTAGTGCAACTTATTCATTTTAAAATTAATGAAATTTGAGCATCTGTTAAGTAAAAAGCCACTTATTTGAGGACAAAGATGGAACTAGAATACATGGCTCCTCACCCCCATCTTCATTTTTAGAAATGAAATCTAACTACAGAGAATTGAGGAGTAACATTTTAGATATTCAACTGTAGAGAACTTCAGAAAATAAAAATCTATCATCTTAATTTCAGTATAGATTAGACGATAATAATGTTTTTTTTTTTCTTCTTTTTTTTTTAGGTGAGGCAACATTTGGTTGACCTCACAGATTGCAAGGAACTTGTCATTTTACAATCCCTTATTTTTTATTTTTTACGCCCACAACCCCTGGTCTTCCTAGGTGGTGTCCATCCAAGTACTAACCAGGCCCGACCATGCTTAGCTTCCGAGATCAGACAATGGGCTTATTCAGGGTGACATGGCCGTAGACAATGGACCCTGGCTCCACTGGGGCACAAACCCAGGACCTTCTGCATGTAAAGCAGATATGCTAACCACTACACTATGGAACCACATCTAGAGGAACTTTAAATTCACATTACTAAGTGGAAAAAAAAATAATATGAAAAGGCTACATACTATATGAGTCCAACTATAAGACATTATGGACGAGACAAACTATGGAGACAATAAAAAGATCTGTGGTTGCCAGGGGTGGGGTAAGGAGGGAATAAACAGGCAGAACATTAGTATTCTAGAGCAGTGCAAATACTCTGTAGGATATTGTAACAATGAACATATGTCATCATTCATTCATTCAAATCTGTAGAACATACAACACCAAGAATGAACGCTAAGGTTAAACTATGGACTTTGAAGGACTATGCTACATCAATGTAGATTCATTCTTGGTAACAAATGTACCATTCTGCTGAGTGATGTTAATAATGGAAGAAGCTATGCATATGTGGGGAGGGGCAGAAAAGTATATGGGAAATCTCTGTACCCTCGTTTCAATTTTGTTGTGACCTAAATCTCTAAATAAATAACATTAAAAATAAAAAAAAGATTCAGAAAAGCTATAAAGTTAGGAAAAGTGGTTCCAGTAAAAAGAAACAGGATATGCTATAGAGGTGAGGATGAACAAAGTTTATTGTGGGATAATAATTATTACTGCCTCACCTTGAGCAGAACTATATCAGAAAGCAAAAAAAACCTAGACCAGATCCTGAATATGTTATTTTCAAGAGTCTGAGCTTTCTTTATTGAGGATATTTTAAGTAAGAATATTATGTTTTGAAATTGGTGCTCTGAGAAGGTTAATCTGTCAGTGTTCTACATCATGGCATGGGAGAACAAAGGCAGGAAGGCACTGCAATAATTCAATTGTAAAAGGATGAATGCTCACATTAGTAGATTGGTAGTGGAAGTGGAAAAGAAAGAGAAAACCAACAGAGGCAGCTTTATATACTTACACCCACTACAGTATTTTTATCTCTGACCTCTCTCCTGCCCACCCTTCTGCAATTGTTTGAACATAAGCTCCATCAGCTGAGAGATCTTTGCAAATTTTTGCACACTGATATTTCCCATTACCAGTGCTTGGCACAGAGTAGAATCTTAAATACTTTACGCACTAATGAATGAATAAAGTTAGTAAAAAAATCCATGGATTTCTACTGATCTAACTAATGCCATTGAAATTTAGAAATTAAGATACTTAGAGAAAGGGAGAGTAAGTTATGAGTAAAAATTATCTTCCTCACATCTAATTTTGTTTTTTTCATGAAGAAGCTGAATTTTAGACTCCAAGAATACCCCTTCCTTAAAGAACCAATGGGATGAATGGGATTCCTTAACGCTAATTATAAAACTTTGGGAAGAAAACAAAAGACATACTGGTTCATTAGATATTGGGGAAAAAAGGCCACAGGTGTGAAAGAGTGTGTAGGTGAAAAATTATTGATATTCTATCAATGTAGACATATTCTAATTCTTCTCTAGTAAAAATAGTAGCAGAATGTTTTGTTCCCCTGACATTAAATCCAGAATAAAGTTCTCCCCTTTTTCCTTTGGTACTTTCTCTGAACCCATGTTCACAAGTGAAATTCATGATGATATTAAATCAAAAAACTAAGTCAAAAATTTATAGCTACATTACTGGAAAAAATATCTATTCATATATTCAAATGCATTAGCCTTGATATAAATAACTCTATAATTTATCAAAACTAAAGATAATAACTATTAATTAAATATGTTTAATGAAATAATGAAAATGTTTAATATTAGAATATGAGCATATAACAGAAAAGTTTTTAATAATACTGTATAGATAAATCAATGTTCAAAAAATGAATATATTAAACAACCTATATGGAACAGTAGAGATCTTAAAAATATATACAAGACTTATCTTGCTAAATTAACATAGTAATATTTTTTAATTTAAAAAGGTCACTTAATATCTCAATACTTTAAAAACACGCTTTTAAGATGAATAAATTTCATGAAAATAAAATATGATTGCCTTGTTTAGAAGATCATTTGTTAAAATTTTATAAACTTAGTATTTTCACAAGGAAACAATTATGTTCAAATATTTATTGTACTAAAAAATGTGCTAAGCTTAGCCTGAAGGCAGAAAGCATTACCACTTCTCTTTCCCTACCAGCTTCTCCATTTCTACAAGCTTTATTTATATTTTATATCAAGATATAAAAGACATACTTGAACCACATCTTTCTTTTTGACTGAATTTAATACCCAAGTGTACAAAGACATATTTGCATGTAAAATTTTATTTATTTTAGAAGCATTTTTTTTTGCAATGTGTTTCTCTCTGTTCCCTGGAAACTGAATTTGCATGGATTTAATTGAAATGTCTTTTCTTAATTTTAATTTTCTTTCTATTATTTCTATATAAAATTAAGCCACATAACACCTTTCAAAATAAACAGAAATGTGCTCAGTATACAAAAAAAATTGATACTATCAAGCAAAATACACACAAAAAAATGATAAGATTCTAGAATAGTTACATCGATATTTGGAATCCATTTATGACTCATTAATAATAAGCAGTTAATTCATAAGCAAACAACGTTTCACTTAGAAAAAGTAT
The DNA here is from genome assembly GCF_014176215.1 of Rousettus aegyptiacus. Classification (NCBI taxonomy): domain Eukaryota; kingdom Metazoa; phylum Chordata; class Mammalia; order Chiroptera; family Pteropodidae; genus Rousettus; species Rousettus aegyptiacus. The sequence continues at coordinate 111,658,099 of NW_023416284.1, forward strand.
TAAAGTTGAACATAGAATAACACAATACAGGTAAATAAAGAACTAGTAAATCTGCCCCTATAAATCACCAGATATTTATGTATGTGTGTGTGTGTGTGTGTGTGTGTGTGTGTGTGTTTCAGTACACATACACACAGACTTAGAAAGAGAGAAAGAGAGAAGGAGAGAGAGACAGGAGATGATGGATGCAGGTTAATCCTTTTGTACTAGGAAATAAACTGTAGATAAAAGTGCCAGGTGTAGATATCAGCTGCGATTCAGAAGTCTACTTAGAGATCACAGAATCAATACCGTCTACCATATTTAAAACAACCAAACATTATAAACATGTTTATAAATCACTTCTGTACTTCTTATTATAACTTAGATCCACATTGATGTCCATTAGATTAATCACCAAGTTAGATTCCTTTAGCAATATCATAGTGGTAAAATATCATATGTAAAAATGCACCATATCTGTCTTTTAAGAATTACCACTTATCCCCTCTCCTTTCAAATTTTAAAATAGAACATTAAAGAGAAAAACATGTTCGAAACTGGTAAAAGAAAAATGAGTTAAAGTCTCAGATCATCTGTGCTTGGCACTAGACCTGTGAAGAGGATCTGGTCTTTCTCAGTTACTTTCAGATAGTGCAGAAGACTATCTTAAATTCAAGCCTATCCTAAAATGCTTTAAACCTACTTTTTTTTTTTTTTAAGTTAAGGAGAAACAAAATACTGTGTCAGTCAAATCCTAGCAAGAATAAAAAATTCACACAGACAGTTCATAAGGACCAATTTCAATGAAAGAGTTATTTGGAGATGTGTGGGCTGGAGAATATAAGCCATCTTGAATCTAGCAACATGACAAGACACTGGTACTGAAGGGACAAGGGAGGAAATAGCCACAGGAGTGCTGGAACCATGGAGAAGGGACTTCCCAGTGGATGTTTAGTTCCAGGGAGATGTAGCCACACATAGCTCTGAAGCAAGGAGGATCAGAAGGGTAAAATATCCAGACCTCTCACTCTCTGTTCCCACTATCTGCATCCCTGGTATTGCCTCTCATTGCCCAAATCAGGCAACCCACTTAAGCCTGAGGGCTAGGAATTAAGGGAGATTAATTAATTCCAAGATTCAGGGGTCAGCCTTCCTGGTATTAGAACAGAGAACAAAAGAGAGGAGAATGAACTAGGGTGGGAAAATGGAAAAAAAAAATACACAGTCTGTTAAAACTCTATTCTTGTTTTCACTCTAAGGAATTACATATTAAACCAAATTAATGGGATCAAGTATCAAGGAGGAAGATATGACCAAAGCTTCTAGCCAAAATATGTCGGTCTTGTCTATTATAATTTATCCATTGACATTAGACAGCTGACAATTGTCCATTTCTTACCACCATCTATTATAAGCCATCTGCAAAATAGAGGTGAGTGCTCATCTGTCAGTTAATATAGATTGGCCAAAAAATTCTCAACACAGCATAATAGCACTGAAGCAATAATTTCATAAAGACTATACCAGGTGATCCAATTTCGCTAGTCATGACACCGCCTAATTCATTACTCAATTCCAGGGCACAGAATTGACATTCTGATAGATCCAGTTCTTGGCACAGTCCCAACAAAAATGAAAAGCTCACTAACTATTTGTTGAGTTGAGTTCTGTTGTATGACGTAGAGGTATTGTTAATGAACAAATGAGATTTTCAGCAAAGGAGAGAAAAAGAAGAGTCAAAAGACTATGGGGAAATGTGGCATCTGGCTTTTGAGCTAAGAGTTCTGAACAGAATTAAAAATTGTGGTCTTGGAAGTGTGGGTCACATCTCGATAGTGGATAAAAAGTTCAATCTAGTGGGTCTTCACAAGAATTTTAAATAAATTACAAAAAAGGAAAACGTGAATTTTTGGTGTATAGCACAAGCAGTAAAAATAAGTCTTATAAAACTTTTATTTCACATTCGTATACAAGACTGCACTGTCAAGATATGAAATGCATCTTATTGAACCTATCAATTAAATTAAAAAAAAAACTGGCTTATGGCAGCTAGACAAGTCCACTCTGATTTCAGTTAGAGACATTAAAAAAAAAAACTTTTTATAGGCATGACTAAGCATGAGAGAATTAAATCTATGGTAGTCATAGAAAGATAAGCATGGTTATCTTAACAGTACATAAAAGGAAAATATTTTCTAACAATTCACCTAAGAACAATATTTCAGAAACCAAAGCCTACGAAGGCTGACATTTTAGTTATATTTCATACTTTAAAGATAATTGGGAAGAAACTATTCTGGGAAGGCAAATGACTATAAGAAATGCAAATTATATAACATTCAAGCAAATAGGGCATTCATACAGATAAATGATATATGTAGCTAACTAAATGGTCTTTAAGTCTAACTTTGTTTTAATATTTAATCATTATTTCATCTATGTGATTTATATTATTGCATTTTTACAACCAATAATTGCACTGGGCATAATTTAAAACAGTTCTCTTTTTTAGCTGAAGAAAATCTAAGTTAAAGTCTCTCTCTCTCTCTCTCTCTCTCTCTCTCTCTCTCTCTCCGTCTTTCTCTACATAAATATATCATAAAGTGTTTATATGTACGTACTTTGTCACTTGATGGCCTTTTTTTTTTTTTTAATTCCAAAAGTGTCATTGCTGGTAATTAAAGAATAGAATAGATAAGTCTGGCATATCTAACCATCTATGTATCTTTGAGCAGGTTTACTAAATTCTGTCACCCTCAAACTCTGTCATCTTCCTTTTTCTTTTTAAATAGAGATTCTAATTCTTGCCATAAAGTGTCACTATGAGGATTAACTCAGAAATAATGCACAGTAAGCAGTTCATAATCACTAATTGTAATTTTACTTCCAGGTTTATGTTAACAGGCAAGATAGTCAGATAGTTTTTGCATAGTTACAAAAAAATCATCTAGACTAAATTTTTTAAAAAAAATAATTCATACTCCCAATAATTAATTTATATTCTCGGGTATAAATAATTTCCAGGTTGAAGTAGATTTTCCTGAAGGTGAAACACCCATAAATCATTTTATCTACCATTCTTTTACCTCATGTTTTACACTTGAAATAGAAATAGGCAATACTACCTATAGCTAGTTTAATTGTTAAAAAACGAAATGCTTTTCTTGGGATAGCAGAAAGTTTATCGACACAATACTCAAAATCAAAATGTGGTATTCCATTACAGCTTAAAGTTCTGAAAGGCATCAAACACACTTATCGTTGTTAAATTTTTAAAAGCCTAATAACAGAATCAACAGGAAGGTGGGTGGCTATGTGACTGAAAATTCCTGTCTCTTGGGGAAGAGCTGTCTTTGGCAAGCTTATTGCATGACAGCTGATATGCTATCAGAAAAGACTCTCTGCGTGAAATTCTATTTTGTTGCATCTTAATTCTCTCCTCTTGGATACAGTACAACTCCAAGAGTTGAATGGCTTTCTATTTAACAGTAAGTGCTGATGTTGAAAATTCAATATATTACTCTGGTGTAAATGATCGTATAGCAATCATTACTGATATCACTAACTTCCTTCTGAAACAGATGCTAGGAAATGAATTTCCTGAATTAAGATAGTAGAGTGTTAAAATGCTCTCTAAAAGTTAACATTCCAGATGTTCCAAGACTCTTTTAATTCTAGATTTTTTTTTTCATATAGATAGAGCTACCATCTGTTTCCCAGATCAATCAATGATGTTGAGGTGATTCTGGATTCTGAGTTAATATACCTAATATCAAGTATTAGAAAAGTGTGTATTTTCTATTAAATTCTGTTAATCTTTATTTATTTAAACTATGCTAGCTTTTGGTTTATTGGCCTCCCTGGAGAAGGGTTATATGTCTTTACAAGACTTAGACTGTGTAAGACAAGATATCCCTTGAGGATTTTAAGTGATATTTCCTTTAAGTTGATTTTCCTTGAGGTGAGGCTGAATGTCATACTTCCTTTCAGAGAAGGGAAGGAATCTGAATTCCACTGCTGTTTGGTTGGGTGGTTGTTCTTTGCTTTTGCTTAAATGTGTTATGTTCTCAGTTTTAATCCCAGTGATTTTGCAGTGATAAAATCTCACAAATATTATTTTTATGATTAAGGAATATTTACTAGGCACAGATTCGAAGTGAGTGAAGTATCAATTATTATAGACATACATAAATTCTGAGAGGTAAACTGTTCATGTCTTTGGCTTTTTCTCCCCAGAGAAGAATGAGACATTAGAAGGCATGGAGATAGGGTGTAAATTCATGCTATTTCTGCTCTATTCTACAGTTCTTTTCTCTGAATGACAAAACAGTGAGGATCATTCAAAAATGGGAAAGAATGAGTAAGAGAGAAACTTTGTTCTATATCAATGAACCTGTATTGGAGGTTGATTTTTCATAATACTAGAACAATTACTGTAGACAAAGTATCTTTGCTGCTCTAAAAAGGTAGACTTGACAATGACAAATGGCACTATGTGCAAACAGGGAGTAAATCTCTTTGGGGAAGAAGTCTTTGGAGTTACTTTAAAGAGGCTCTCAAAAATATTGGGGATGAGACGGTGACGGGATATAGTTCATAATCTACCAATAATTTTTAATTGGTATTCAAACTACATATTTTAGTTTTTAAAAATGAGCATTTTTTCTGTACTAGCATTTTACTAGAAATGGTCCAGTGTTGCTGCTTTTGTTTTTAATCAAAAGCATTTTTTATGCAGATGATTGAAAACTTGCCTCCTAACATGATGGTCAAGAGTATAGGGAATTTGTACAACATCCTGCCTTGCTAATATATCTTGATTGCTCACTCACCTAGTTCCTTCAAATGTATTAGTCTGACAGGAAGCTTCTTTAAGACATTCAAAGGCAGGAATAGCAGATCAGCATACAGTGTAGATTACTGAACACTAATCTTGGGTTAGTGGCCATAAAGTGACCTTGACAGAGCTATTTACAGCCATGTTTAAAATGCCCAATTTAACCCAAAGTGAATAAGAGGTGTTTATCACATCAGTGTCGGCATAAGTAATCCCTCACTCTCTTGTTGAGGATTTTTTTTTTTTTTTTTTGGCATACTGTCACAGAAGTTCAAAAAACACATTGGAAAGGTTCTATAATTATAGTTTTTGCAGGTCAAATGGCCTTGCTAAAGTGAAGTAAAATATTATCTATACAATCAAAGAAAACTACTCCTTAGACCAAGGGCCAAACATTTTACCAGAATTCTGTAATTATACTCAACATATTGCACTGAAAATGATGTGACTGCCATCAGTGATAGATACTGTATGTATTGAATGGTCACAACTAAGGCAAAATTCACAAGACTCCATAAACATTTCCAGTTCATTTTTACTTATAACTAATCAGAAGAATACATGACTGAGCACTTTGTTCCATTTTTAACTTTTGAGTGATGACTTACGCTAAGTATTTTTAAAAGGTTATCTGGGAGTGCTTTTCAGTTAAAAGCTATATTGAAAAGGCAAACTGAGAGATACATAAATCAGAAGCAGAATGAGGATGACATGACTAGGAATAATGGCTTTGGTGTCAATACATTGAATACTGGAATCACAGAACATTTTTGGACCTTCTACCAAATCTTTTTCTATCATTTTCTCAGTTTGAATTTTTAAGACTATTCACTGAATGCACTGAACATAAGGTCAAAATTAATAAATAGCATTAAAAAAATTTTTTATAAGTCCATAGATTATCCCGACTCACATCTATCTTCCTTACTCTATTCATTACATCCTCAAGCCACGTACAATTTTCTACCTGGATATCAATAAATACTTGAAACAGTATATAATAATTACCACAGCCTAATATGTCAAGTGCATTACACATGTCCCCAAAGTGTCACTGTGACTTGTAACTGTCATTAATAAAACTAAAGAAATCAAGTACATCAAACAATTTAGTCTTATTAATTATTTTGCCACATTTAATCTCAAAACACTTGTGTGGATATCCTGCTGTCGTCCCCATTCATATAGTGTCTAGGGGAGCTGTGTTACAACATTGTTATCAGGTCTACTCTGAAACATATACTTTAGAAGTTCCTTCTTTGTTTCATATTTGTAAAAAATGTGAATATATTAACGACCCTGACTCAAAGGTAAAAAAAAAAAAAAAAACAAAAAAAACCTGTTCATATCTTATTCAGCTCACTAACGTTCCAAATGCCTTATATATTTCATAAACATGAAATCTTATATTTCTAGGATTTTCAAAACACTTTCATCTAAAGTAGATGCACAATGGCCCAGAGAAAGGCACAGGAACTACTATCATTTCTGTCTTAAAGATGAGGAAAACATGGTATAAGTATTATCGCTCAGACCGCAAATATTCTGACTCTGACTCTACATGTTGATAAGCATCAGAAAAATAAAGACTGGAATGGCAAGTATTTTTGGCCTTGCCCCCACCCCTCCTCCATACATGCATTAATACACATGCCATCTTAGAACCGTCTAAACTGAACAAGAGGCATTGAAATTTGTAAACATTATAATTCTTAAAAATTTCTTAAGAAAACTGTTATGCCACCTCAGCTTTGACAGAGGTGTAGAATATCACTTAATATTGCTAGCATCTTGACAGAGCTGCTTTCGCGTCTGACGACAATGATGCCCTTCAGCCACCAACTGAAAAAGCAGGTTACTGGAATGATTAAGTATTGCTTTCAGCCATCAAATTGTTAAAATGAAGCTCTCTGTGTTCATGAAATTCATTCTTCTATAGGAAAACAAAAAGCATATGACCCACCCATGCTTTAGAAATCAAAACAATTTGCTGATACTGTTGGAAAATATACTGCCATGACCCCTCTGCCTTCTTAGAACATACAAATGCGGCCTGAGACATAACAGATTTAGAGGTTGACTCAGAAAGAGTAAGGGGAAGGGCATGGGCCACGAGCAAATAAAACCCAAGCAAGGTTAACTCTGCTGCTAGCAGAGAGGAAAGAAAAACTGTGAGCAACTAATTTAAAGAAGACCTACGACAAGTTTCTAGACTGAAAAAATAAATGGGGGCAGGAAAGGAAACAGATGGCGATGGAAACACCACAGTGAATAAACAAGACATCAGGACAAGTTGCCACAAAATCAAGGTCTGTCAAATAGTAACAGAAAAATATCTTGGCAGAGGGAGGCTCCACAGGCATCGCAGAGTGTCACCAGGCATAACACTGAGAAACATGCTTCAGTGGTATGTCACTGTTGCTGGAAGCACCTGCCAAGTTCTGGCACTGTCTTCAGTGCTTTTTAATTTTAGTCTAAGAAATCAGTGTGTGTGTGTGTGCGTGTGTGCGGTATGTGGTATGTGTATGCTTGCATATGTGTATAGATTGACAGATAATAATATAAATAATAATCACTAATACTTACTGCGTACTTTTAAGTGACAAGTGGCAGTCACCTATCTAAATGCACAGAAGGATACTATGAGCTCAGCACTATAATTACCCTTAATTTACAGATGATGACGCTTCTTCACAGAACAGTTAACTTTTATATATATATAGTTATAGCTAGTAAGAGAAGGAACAAGACAGTGGCTCTAGAGTTCATGCTCTCAACACGCTCCTAATATATGTTTTTTTGACTTATGATGGGGTTATATCCTGATAAATCCATTGTAAGTTGAAAATATCTTAAGTCTAAAATAAATTTAATACCCCATAACCTACCAAACATTTTAGCTTAGTCTAGCCTGCCTTAAATGTGCTCAGAATACTTACATTTTAACCTACAGTTGTACAAAATCATCCAACACAATGAACACACTGAATATTTTTATTTGCCCTCGCGATTGCCTAGCTGCTTGGGAGCTGTGGCTTGCTGCTGCTGCCCAGCACTATGAGAGAGTATCGTACCATATATCACCAGTTTGGGGAAATAGCAAATTTCAACATTCAAAGTGCGGAATCTACTTAATTGTATCACTTTTACACCCTAGTAAAGTAGAAAAATTTTAAGTCGAACCATTGCAAATCAGAGACCATCTGTATGTAATTCTGATTCTCATGAATCAACGTTAATGACTTTTTCTGTGGAGTATCAACAAGTACATTTAGAGGGCATCCTAAGATGTAAATTACTAAACATCACATGATTCACTGATGAAATGAAAATCAAAACAGCCTGTTCCTTCTACCTCCTTGATTTCGTGGGTCACAGTTGTGGTGTTTTTCAGTCATCTCAAACACTTTCTACCCTTACAGTATATCTTTTGTTGCTGCTCCAGGCTGCTAATCACTAAAGCCACTATTAGAGCCACAGTGAGCATCTGGGGACCAGATCACAGAACCCCACCAATCCTCCTCCCACCCTCTTCGCATAGATGCCAAGAAAAGTCCACCATGGATTAAAAAGGCTGGTATTTAAAAAACAAAACAAAACATGGGATCAGGTAAATTCACCATTCTCCAAACAACCCTGTATCTTGCAAACAAAGGTACACCCACCAATCCTCCTGGCTTCTTCACACATCAGCTGTGTGCCTGAAGTCTCTAAGACTCTCTGTGCCTCAGTTCAACTACGTTTTAAAATTCAAAACAATAATACATCATCTGATAGTTTTGAGGTCTGAACTAAAGCCAATTAAAACAGCACCTTTCCTGTAGCAAGCATTAACAGTTAGCTTTTTTCACCATCATTATTACTATAATCTATCTTTGTATCTCAGGCTCAATCATAATGTTCACATGGTTTTAGCCCCTAATCCAGCCTCTGACTTCTCTATTCACATCTAAATTATTTCATTCTGTTATTCCATCGTAAAACAAAAACAGAACAATAAACCCTATGTTCTCAGTGGACACATTTTCCATTTTCTTAACTAAAGCCTGGCTTTCCCTTCTCTGTAGTCCAGTTATTGTAGGCTGTTTCTATACATCTTGATGCTGTTAAGGTCATAAAGAGGAGTAAGTTTTCTCCATCTTCACTGATGTTGCTTCCAAGGGCTAAATTCCTGTTTGGTAGGTTAAAAAAATGCCCGCACTCTTAAAGAAAAGGCCATTTGGCCACCCTCCTTCATATGCTGTTGTCTGCAAACTGTCTAGATAAAACCTCATTCATTTGGGACTTTAAAGTTTATTCTGAAAACACCTCATTAATATTAAAAGATTTCAAATAGCCATATGGTGATGTCATCTATCTTCCTAGCTCACACTGCAGTGGTATTCACTTTTACTTCAGTGACCCATTCTTGATTTTGCTTTACCTGGTATTACTTTACCTCAAATATTCAATTTAAGAACCATCATGCTTGTTTATAACTCTGTTACAATTTTATCTTAGGTGTTCTTGCTTCTATAGCACTTTTTCTTTTTAAAAATATAATGCTCTATTCTATCCAATTTCTTCTCTTTATTGTAGCCTTCCTGTCTTTCCTCCCTCCTCTGTTGTATTTTGACCCCATGATCTGTAATTAAAACCATGCCCTCAACAACGAATTCCGTTTTCTTGGCTCTTGTCATCTGACACAAACCTCTTCCTCTTAGCAACCATACTCAGGTTGCTGTGCCTAGCTGGAGAGACAGACGACATTGCAGAAAGATGTTCTCCAACATCAGTGGCACTCCTATAATCTCAGCTGATGCCACTTCAACAGCGTCTAGTTCTTCAAATGTTTTAGGGTTTGCCTAGTCTCTCCTATTGTCCACAAGCATTTAAAAGATTTTTATATCTCCCCCATCTTCAGACCCAGCATCTCTGCCCTTACACTTGGCAGACAACATAGCTTCCTACTTCACAGGAAGTTATTAGATGAGATCTTTAAGAATGGAAATATTGATTCGGGTTAAAAATATAAGGGTGTAGTCTTAGTTACCAAATCACTTGCCAATGCTTTCAACTACCTTCATTTAAGGACTGCATATTAAAAAGAATTTAAAGCTATATTTAAAACTACTGGTAGTTTCTTTAAAGATTTAATCGTAGCTGCAATGGAATTTCAGTTAAGGTAAATGGAAAAACTTGACTAGTGAAAGTTCTTGAATTTAAATTTTATAGATACATCAGACACAAGTAAATCAAATCTGGTAGTTCTTAATAAAGTCAGAGAATATATTAAATGGAAAAACACACATATCAGCCAGATTTCTTTTGGCATTAACAGGCAGTAAAATGATCCACCACACACTGCCAAGCTGCAGAGTTCTGTAGACCAATTCTGAAATTCAGTATGTAGTTTGTGGCAACCATCTGCTGAAATCTCTTTACTTCCTGTCATTCGACTCACATGAAATTAAAATATCGATAGAAACAATTTCTGCAGGGAAATTGGAAAAGCTAATAGGAAAGTCAATAAAAGGTTTCGTGAGATTATACAGTCTAGTTTCTTGATACTTTTATTACTATTCTTAATGACATAACAGGACTAAGAATAAAATATAAAATGTAATTGAAAGTAGCCTCTGCCAAGTGTAAGCAAAAATATGAAGGTATTTATGGGGTAGGTAAAATAAAATACAAATTAGATTTGCCACAACAGTCAAATTCGCATTCAATGTAAGCCATATTAGTAGAAAATTCTAATAAAAAAGTAAACTGTATCTCTCTAATAAAATATTAAATGTGTTTAATGCCACTATCGGGAACTTCTTGGTTCCCTCCCTTTGTTTTTCTATATTCCAGCTAAGTATATGCTTTTCATTTTCAATTCACTCGAGATTTGGTCCTGAATTCATTAATAAATAAAATACAAGGATTTTTGTCTCAGAAAATGCTATGTCATGATCAAGACTGGTCAATGAAATGCAGAGCCCAGAATTAGTGCTTAATTTCTTAACTCTTGTTGCATTCTTCAGGCACCTGGCTTGGCCTCATAGCTCTTTGTGTTGACCTCCAGGGCTCAAAAGACATCCTCCTTTTAGAGCCTTTATTAATGAATTTTTCCTTCAGAGCTGATTTCCCCACCTGGGTTTAGAGTACCTCTTGTCTTTCCCTTAGTCTAGTTACCTTTCCTGGCCACAAGGTGGCCCTAAACTCTTATCAACCCATATCTTCTAGTCCCTCTGCCCCTTGTCTCTCCACAGTTGTACCCTTCTATTGATATGAGACAACTAGCAAGAACTACACAATTCCAGAAAAGATTTATGGTGGCTTCATTCAAAGATTTTTATAATAGCCCAGAATAATCAGCAAATACAAACTAAATTCTGTATCTTGATAAGGAAAAAAATCTATAACTTAGAATTACATTCTTAGTTCATTTACAAGGCTAATTTATTTTTTGTATTGTCATTAAATTTCCAGAATAGTAAAAATATACTTTATGTCCCGTTTGAATCACATGGAATCCAGTCTCAATCAACATTTTCATACATTTCAAATTTCAGTCCATACAAAGTTTTAAATATTCATGCTAATATTATTAATAGAAATGGACTCATTAATTTGATAACTGTTATGTCATGCTGAAAATATTAATCTACAGAAAATATATGTTAATCTATACATTGGACACATGATACCAAACAGAATTCTTGGAAATGGTCGCTATAATTTTGAAAGTAGTTTAACTGTTTATTGTAAATCAAATTCATAGCCAGAATAACATAGATAAATTTCCATTGAACATGTGTTTTTTAAAAAAACACTTAATTTAAATACATATTTGTTAAAAAAAAAAAACTTGAAGTCTTCATAAGTTGAGGTTTCCAAAAAGGAAAGAAAAAACTAACTGAAGCACCATGATAATTTTTATGTCCTAAAAGAATATAATATTAAAAGAAAAGCAAAATCTTTAGGAATCGGGTGTGGTTCATGTCTATAAAAATGTTAAAGCATTGATGTTTAAAGGGTACTGAATACATCACAAACATGGATTCCATTCTACTGATTTTGGAAAGAATTATAAATAAAAATATTATGATGCTTTTCTGATTTATATTTGTGGAACAACACAGGGGAAAACGGCATTCATGCAGGGAGGTGTTTTTATAGTCAACCAACTGATTGTTAATAATCACAATTATATGTGGTTTGATGTTTTCCACAAAACTGTGGTCAAAAAAAGTGGAATAATTCAGAAGCAATAGACACATTGAACCTCAGATCAATAAAAACATGAGCAGCTTACACTGATGGGTTTTACAAAATAAATATGAAGGTCAGATCTGCAATGTTTCAACAAGAAGCAGTGTGTCTCCATAAAAAACCTCAAAGATAAACTATTCTATGCATTTTAACAAATTTGCTCCATTAAAATGGCCAATTTTCTTCCCTCTAGATACATTTATTTTTTATTGTAATTCTATACATTTGAGAGCAAATTTTGAGCCAAAAAGCTTAATTTTAATGAGGCAAGAGTAGAAGAAACACATTGAGAGATTCTGCTTCAGGGTAGGATGGAATTAGCATATTCCACACTATTTCTCCCAATGACTGCACGAGGTGGTTAGTTGAGGAGAGCAAAAAAATATCAAGCAGATTGGGGAAGAAGACCAGAATTTGAAACAACACTAAACTGATGGTGAGTTTAATACATTTTTCCCTTCCTCTATCTCCTGGTCTGGAATCAAGTCAGCACACAACTTGGAAGTGGATATTCTCATGGATAAAGAGAAACTTGAGGGGAATTTTCCCTATGAGTTCTTAAGCAAGTGAGCATCATATTATTCTGAGACAATAGCCCTCCAATAAATTTCATTCATTGACTGAAGTGACAATTATCTACTGAGTGCTTACTGTGAGCCAGGCATTTTTCTTAGCTCTGGTGAAAGTGAATAAATACAACAGAAAGAGGTCACTGGGTTTTACATTCTAGTAGAAAGAGACAGACAATAAAAAATAGACCTAATAAGTAAGCAAATTATATCATGGTTTAGAAGGTTTTTAGTGCTATATAAAATGATAGGACAATACTGTAGAGTCAGGGGAATCAGAATTGCTGGTGGGGGAAGCAAGATGAGTTTATGTAAGGTTTTGGGAAGGACTGGGGGCGGGGGGGGGGGTAGGGGTGGTGGAACATCTGAACAAAGATTTGCAAAAGGTCAGGAAGTCTACAGTGCTGAATGAAGTAAAGTGAATTTCACACAAAGGAGAAACATAATCAAATGCTCAAAAGTGGTAGCAAGCCTGACTTGCTCAAAATAAAGTGGGGTTAGAATGGCTGGAGCAGAGGAAGCAAAGGGAAATCACAAAAAAGATGTTAAAAAGAAATTGTGCGATGGCTAAATCATGTAGAATTTGAAAGCCATTAGGCTTTCAAATTCTACATGATTTAGCCATCGCACAATTTCTTTTTAAAAAATTTGTTAACTTTTACTCAGCATGAAGCAGAGAGCCACTGCAGGGCTTTGCACACAGGATTAATATGATCTGGCTTACTGTTTAAAATGGATCATTCTAGTTGCTATTTTGAAAACAGACTATGTGAAGACCATATAATAAATATAATAAATACAACAGCACATTTTATAGAGCTATCTTATAAAATATTACTATTTAGAACAATGTGATTATACACAAATGTGCGAATGTATATATCTACGTGTGTGTGTGTGTGTGTGTGTGTGTGTGTGTGTGTGTGTTCTTTGCAGAGAAAATACTAGGACTTTTGCTGCATGGAAAACACTCTAGGAAATATAATTCATGTATGTATTTATGACCTAAAGGCTAACATATCTCATAGGCAATCTTTAATAAACATTATGTGCCACGACTAAGCTTTGATAAGAATTGGGGAGCCAAGTGTTTGAGTTTATAATCTCTGGCAGGATCTAAAAGGCAGATCCATTGTGTTCCCAATCAAAGGTATAACCATAGTGCTCTGAAAGTCTACAGTTTTTAAATAGCTAGTATTTGGACCAACTGACAAAGGGATACTTTTGGTTATCTCTGATTTACAGAAGAATTGGTAGGAATGATAAAGAGCAGTGAAAATAAAAGAAGGGTCTCCCTGGGATGCCTGTCTTGGTAGAAAGAAACATGACCTCACGTCTTTATCAGTTTGTGCTGAGGCAGTAACTATGCGCATATCCAAGACAATTCTGAGGAAACTGTCGTTCTAACACACAGAAAATACTGTGTATGGCCCCAATTCTGTGCTCTATTGCAGTGGTTCCTAATCTATGGACTACAGACACTAGGAGGTCAGATTTTTTGTGGGAGTTGTTAAGGTTTTGCAAAGGTGTCTGTTTATCTACCTTTGCATGTAAATTCACCTTTCAATTAATTTAAAAGTACAGCTAGTACATTGTGGAAGACCCATTAAATTCCCCAACCTTAAACATATTTACAAATTGGGGGTCTCTTTTTATAGGTAGAGGATGATCAGTAAATTTATTATGATAAAAACACTTGAAGGCTGTATACCAAAGATTATGGTTTTCCTTATCAATTTTTATTTTTGCTTTGTGCCAAAAATTAGATACTAATGCCAGTTATTTAAGTCAGGTATCTTAGGTTGTGACATTAAAACAATATGTAATTTTATACAAATAAGATGTATAACCTAAATCTCACCTGCTCTCTTTGTAGAATATTGACTCTGGAAGCCCAGACTTTCAGTTTATTAAAAGGGAAACTAATTTACATTTTAAATGTGATATTAAATGTGTAAATAAGTCTGGTCTTGTGGAGGCAGGCACGATTAAAGAAAAATGGCTCTCAATGCTAAGCATGTTTGTTAATCATCCTGTTCTTACTTCTCACAAAAGTAACAGCAAACTTGTTAATTATCAAGCACCACTTGAGTTGGTTATTATTGAGTAGTGAAATAAAACATGGCAGTAAACATGCTCCAAGGGGGCATTAGTACAGACAAATACATGCAAAAGCAGAGAATATCTCATGGTAATTTTGTTGCCTAAGAATATGTTCGTCACATGAGGTGAAGCATTGGTTAAAGGTCATTATAAATTATGACTTTGGTGTAATTTAATATGTTATGAAAAATAAACAATAGTGGTTTAATAATCTAAGAGAAGAACACTTGAGAATACAGAAATTTCAGGGTGAGGTAAACACCACTGTTAGAAGAACTCACTTTCCATAAGATAAGATCTCGCTATAAGATAACATTTTCCAAAGTATGTTGAGAATGAGTGAGATATTTTTCTCAACAAAAGGATACTTGGCCAAATATATATTGCAAATCCTGGGTTAAAAAGTTAGTGCAGTTTACCCACTTCAGGACCTCACAGAGCCTTTAAAATGGTAATTCAGGTTGAGAATCTCTAAGAAAACACTTAATTGACCGCAGGGACCCTCTAACTTTTTCTTTTCTCATAGACCACTGTGTGGAATGACTATTCCATAGAATATTTTGGGAAATGTTTTCATTTAGCCCATCTAAATGAAAACAGCTCCCTAATGGGGTTTCGTTGGGGCACACAGTCTGCAGATCTTCCAGGTTCCCCTCATCCTCCACATTTTGACAGGAAAGCCTTTCGGCCCTAATAAATTCAAAATAAAGATTTCTTCTTGATAACCACAACTGTGATCTATAAATTAGAATAAATATCTTAGCAATATGTTAAAAAATAAACCTGAGGAAATTTTGCTCCTTCCCTTATACCTCACTACATGGGCTTTTCTATAAAGATAGTTTTTAAGAATCTCACACTATATGCCCTATGTAATGGTCAATTTTAATTTTGTTTTCCAGTTGATTTTTGCAATGAATGATACCTAAAGATATACTAAAAATCCATAGATGTACTCCTTTCTCTCTGAATATACTGCAGTATAAAATATCGAGCCTCCTTATACTGCAGCCCATTAACCATATGGATTCACTTATAGAAAACACCAAGAGCGAAGCTAAAAGGTCAATAACTTACTGGTCATTGTATGAAAACTGGATCTATAGTGGGATAATGCTGCTCTTTAGAAACCTATACATATCATATATACATATAATATATAGGCACATATACATACATACATACATACATACATACATACATACATATATATGTATATACATACACATTGTTGTAGAAGAATTTCTGGCAAATGCAAAAATTCAGTTAAATATTTTGAACATTTCTCCATTGTTAAGAGGCTCCTTCCATCAATCAATATTTTTTGAGAGCAACAGTGTGTATAGTAGTATCAGGCAGCATGGGGCTTGTAACATGTAATCTAGCTCTGATTTCTGACTTCAGGGAGCTGGGTTTCAAGGGAAAAAAGAAGAAAGATACATGTGCAGATAGCACATCCATTGTCAATTCACACTTCTCTCCAGCATATTAGATCTGCACTAGCATACTGATCAATCAAATTTTAATTTCTAAAAGTAAATTGACTATTTCTGAAAGATAAATCATTTTTTCCTTCTTGAAATTAACAGCTTATTATTACTGGTTTTGATTGGATTTTTGAATCTTTTTAAAAGTAACTTCTGAGGAATTTAATTAGCTAATGTGATTTACAGACATCGAATTATCTAAAAAAATAAATTAAGCAATCATTGTCTTGGTCTAGCTTTCAAGTGATTCTGACATTTAAATCATAACATAAATAACAGATGAATGAGCCAAGCAGCAGTGGCAGAAATATGCTTCAAAAGAAAACCACTTAAGCAGATTTCCACACAGGTGTTTAGGCAAAAATAGAATCTGTCAACAGGATAAAAAAACCTTTAGTCAAAAATGTGTACCTTTTATCTACATATGGGTACACACCTGGATACCTAGAAATATTCAGATAGTTTCATGTTTCACTGTATATTGCATTATATATGTAATTCATGAATATCAATGTATGTTATGGAGAATGTGTTAATCCTAGCAGTCAGATGAGAAGAATAAACTAAGTTTTGCTGCTGTTTAGAAAAGGGGAGTTTGATACTGGCTTCTTAGAGTTGAAATGGGGGAAAAAAAACAGAGAGAAAATCCTGAAATCAAGTGACCAGAGCTCAGAGTTTTTTCTGTATACCTCTGTGAGGGTTTAGGGTTTGCTATGTGGTGATGGCCAGTTTCATGGCACTTGAAACATCTACTCCCTCCCAAATCAGTCATAGCCCTTATGGGTGCAGAAGCTTGAAAGCCATGAAAAGAGGCAAGGGGTCCACGTTCCAGACTGATGCAGGTATGGACCAGAGCCAGGAGGAGGTCAGAAGGACATGAGGCTTCCTCCCCATTCCCTGTCTCTGAATACCTATGCTCAGATAGTAAAATTCAAGAGGGATTTAGAGAGATGTTTATAAGGTTTTCAAGTCAATATCATTTCTCATCATTACTTCTTCTCCCTCGTAACTTTCCTTCCCCTGTAATCCCATGTACAATGAATGCAAATGGAGACTACAAAAGGAGGACAGATATTTTCCAGACTGGTGAAATATGGGGTAGTAGAAAATCTGATAACCAAAAATCAGTCACTCTAGTTACTAATAAATGGAACCATTGCTCCTATTATAATATACAATTATAAGAATCTGAACACAATAACAGGTATACATGTTGGAAATGGATTGCACTGTGGTAACACGTTCCTACTTTAGAGGATGCTAAGGCATTTCCTCACAGAGGAGAGCAGACGGCAATGGGACTACTGATGTCGTGATGGATAATCTCTTAGAGAATCATTTTAAGTGGAAGTGGAAGTTTGAGTGACCTCAATAAATTAATCCAAAATGTAGTTCCGGTCAAGATGGCAGAGTAGGAAAACACTGTCCTTGCCTGCTCCCACGACCACCTCAAAACTACAACTAAACTATAGGTCACCATCAAGAATCTCCTGAAGTCTAGATAAACAGAAGTCCTACAACTAAAGACATACAGAAGAAGCCACTTCCAGACTGGTAGAAGGACCGAAGATGTGTGGTCCCACACCCGTGTGTGGTGGCTAAAAATCGGGAGGGCTACCTCAGCTGCAGAGGTCCCCCAGGGGAGCAAGAGGTCCCAGCTCCACACCAGACTCCCCAGGCCAGAGTTCCAGTGCCTGGAAGTGAAGTCTTCACAAATTCTGGCTGTGAAAACCAGCAGACGCAGTGGCTGAGTGAGATGAGGATGGCTGGAGTCTCAGGTGTTCCTCTTAAAGGGCCTGTACATGGACTTCCTTGTCAAGAACTCACTCACTCCTAGCTCCAGCACTGGGACAACAGTTTGAAAGATTCCAGGAACATTTAAGAAGGAACCAGATTGTCTGGCTTCAAGTTGAGGTTGGAGGGACAGCTTTTTGTCAGACAGAAGAGCTGGCAGAAGCCATTGTTCCTTTATTGAGCCCTCCCCTCACCCAATCTGCATGAGTAGGTCGAGTGCAATACCTGAGTCTTGATCAGCAATGGTGAGCTACATCACTTGCCCTGCCCTAATGATTCCCTGGCACACTCAACTTGAGGGCCCACCCAAGTCCCTTCCAATGGCTTTTCCATACAAATGACCTGTTTTGGCTCATGCTGTGGACTTTCCTAAATTTTTTCAAATATTCACAAACCCTAAACAAATAGCATCTTGTGTAGGTCTCGGGGTGCCCCATACCTCTTGCTAAGCCTCCTCAAGCCTGGCACTAGTGGTAGCCAGCCTCAGTTCTTAGCTTTACCTCTCCCAGGTTATCTCCAAGCCCAGCACAAGTGACAACCATTTACAGATCACTGTAGCTCATACCAAGTGGTCCCAGACAGGGTACAGGCAGTGGCTGAACTTGGCCTACCCCAGAGCCTCTTCCAGTAGGCCTCAGAACCAACACGCCACCCAAACACCTCCATAAATGACACACTCAAAGGGCAGACTCGGCAGGCACCAGAGCCCCCCCAAAGCAAATCCTGCTCCATAGCATGAGCCCCTGCACAACAGCTCCTTCACTGAAGTCATGATCAGTCCTCACAACCAATCAGCGTGAGGGTCAATCACTTCCACTGATGTACAAACAGCAACTAAGGCTCAAATACAAAAGGAGGGCACACACAACCCACACAAGGGACACACCTGGAGCACTCAACTCAGGTGACCAGGAAAACTGTGCCACTGGGCCACAGAGAACACTCTACTAAGACCAGGAGACATAGTAGTTCTTCCTAATAAATATGAACAAATACAGGAAGGCAGCCAAAATGGGGAGACAAAGAAACATGTCCCAAGTGAAAGAATAAAACAAAGCTCCAGAAGAACTAAGCAAAATAGAGACAAGCAATCTACCACATGCAGAGTTCAAAACACTGGTTATAAGGTTGCTCAGTGATCTCAGTAAGAAATTTATCAAAGAGATAGAAAACATAAACATAGAGACAGAAAACATAAAAAAGGACCAGAAATGAAGAATACAATAACTGACATAAAGAATACCAGCAAATTAGATGAAGAAGATCAAATCAGCTATTTGGAATATAAAAGAGAAGAAAAAACCCAATCAAAACAGCAGCAAGAAAAAAGAATACAAAAAATGAAGATAGTTTAAGGGGCCTTTGGGACAATGTCAAGAGTACAAACATTTGCATCATAGGGGTACCAGAAGGAAACGAGAAGAGAAAGAGCAAGGAATTGAAAACCTATTTGAAGAAATAATGATGGAAAATTTCTCTAACCTGGTGCAGGAAACAGACATAAAGCCCAGGAAGTGCAGAGTCCCAAACAAGATGAACTCAAAGAGGCCACACTAAGAGACATCATCATTAAAATACCAAAGGTTAAAGACAAAGAGAGAATATTTGAAAGCAACAAAAGGAATTAGTTACCTACAAGGGACCTCCCATAAGACTACTAGCTGATTTCTCAACAGAAACTCTGCAGGCCAGAAGGGACTGGCACAAAATAGTCAAAGTGACAAGAAGTAAGGAATTACAAAAAAGCTATTATTTAGAATTAAAGGACAATCAATTCCCCAGACAATAAAAAGCTAAAGGAGTTCATCTCTACTATTATTATAAGAAATATTAAAGGGATTTGCTTTAAAAAAATAAAAAATAAAAAAGATGGATAATAAAATGGCAATAACTACATTATCTCTCAATGATTACTTTAAATGTAAATGATTTACACGTTCCAATCAAAAGACATAGGGTGACTGAATGAATAAGAATATAAGACCCATGCATAGGTTACCTACAAGTGACTCGTTTTAGATCAAAAGACACACACAGGCTGAAAGCAAAGGGATGGAAAAATATATTTCATGAAAATGAAAATGTCAAAACAGGTGGGATAGCAATACTTACACCAGATAAAACAGATTTTAAAACAAAGGCTATAATAAGAGACAAAGAAGGACCTAGTAATCCCACTTCTGGATATTTATTTGAAGAAACCAAAACATTACTTCAAAGGGACAAGTGCAGCCATATGTTCATTGCAGCATTATTTATTATAGTCAAGGTACGGAAGCAACCTGGGTATAAATCAATGGATGAATGGAAAAAGAAAAGATGGTACCTGTATACAATGAAATATTTCTTACCCATAAAAAAGACTGAAACCTTGCCATCTGCAACAACATAGACCTACCTAGAGGTACTAAGCAGAGTAAATCAGGTAGAGAATAACAAATGCCACATGATTTCACTTATATGTGGAATGAAGAGAATAAAATAAAAGAACAAACAAAACAAAAACAAACTCATAGATACGGAGAACATTTTGATGGGTGACAGATAGGTGGGGGGTTAGAGGGTAGATGAAAAGGAGAAGGGATTAAGAAGTACAAATTGGTAGTTACAAATAGAAAGATGTAAAGTATAGAATAATGAATTTAGTCAATAATATGATAACTATGATATGGTTTCAGATTGGTACTAACTTATCACGGCAATCACTTCATAAGTTATATAAATGTCTAATCACTATGTTGTATACCTGAAACTAATATTGAATGCAATTATAATTGAAAAAAATTTTAAAGGGAATAACACAAAAAGTAAAAAATAAAATAAAACTTAATAGACAACCAATAGTCAAGTGTTTCACCCTTGTGTATATTTTTATAAAGAGCTACATTTCCTGATTTTATTACTTAGATAAGAAATTGAGGGTCAATTGCCAATGATAGTGGAGCTTCATACTTATTCAGCATGTACAGAAACTTATTCCTACTCAATCAAAGAATTATGATTTATATTGAGGAGAAAAGTCTAAGGAAATACATTCTAAATGTACTATAATTGATACAGCATTTGTATCGGCTTAAATAAAATTTAGAAGTGAGAATTATGCTGAAAGGTAATGGAGTACAGTTGGTAGTGAAATTATCTCACTGTAAGATAACATATTCATCCATTTAAGAAGACGACTAAGAAAAACTATTTTTCTATTATAATTATCTTCGAGTAAGTTGAGAAAAAATGACCTGTGCTTTTCAATATAGATCATTTAATTTTCTAATATAAAACAAATTTAGCATTTTAATGAATTTTAGTCATTCATTTTTTTTTAAATTAAGTTTACTGGGGTAATATTGGTTAATAAAATTATATAATTTTCAGGTGTACATTATAATTTGATATCTGTATATTCTATTATGTGTTTACCAACCAAAGTTCAGTTTCCTTTTGATTATTGTTGCTTCATAGTATGATATGAAGTCAGGCAGAGTGATGCTTCTAGCCTCGTTCCCGTTTCTCAGGATGGCTCTGGCAATTCGGGGTCTTTTGTGCTTCCATTTGTGCTTACAAATCTGATGACTTCATG
This sequence comes from Rousettus aegyptiacus, assembly GCF_014176215.1. Lineage (NCBI taxonomy): Eukaryota > Metazoa > Chordata > Mammalia > Chiroptera > Pteropodidae > Rousettus > Rousettus aegyptiacus. The sequence continues at coordinate 111,679,690 of NW_023416284.1, forward strand.
TTCTATTTCTTTTAAAAAAGCCGATGGGATTTTGATGGGGATTGCATTAAATCTGTATAATGCTTTAGGTAATAAGGTCATTTTAACTATGTTTATTCTTATAATCCAAGAACATGGAATATCTTTCCATTTCTTTGTATCTTCTTCAATTTATTTTAATAGGGTCTTATAGTTTTCATGATATAGGTCCTTCATTTGTTTCGTTAAATTTATTCCTAGATATTTTATTCTTTTTGTTGCAATTTCAAAAGGAATTATTTTTTCCACTTCTTTTTCTGACACTTTCTTATTAGAGTACAGGAAAGCTATGGATTTTTGAAAGTTGATTTTGTATCCAGAAACTTCCCTGTATTTGCTTATTGTTTCTAGTAGTGTTGTGTGGAGTCTTCAGTGTTTTCTATCTAGAGAATCACGTCATCTGCAGAAAGTGACGGTTTGATTTCTTCCTTTCCTGTTTGGATGACTTTTGTATCTTTCTCTTTTCCGATTGCACTCACTAGGTCCTCTAATGTTATATTGAATAACAGTGGTGAAAGTGGACAGCCCTGCCTTGTTCCATTTCTTAGAGGGAAGGTTTTTAGTTTTTCACCATTAAGCATAATGTTGGCTAAGGGTTTGTCATATATGGCCTTTCCTATGTTAAGGTACTTCCCTTCTATACCAATTTTGTTAAGTGTTTTGATCATAAATGGATGCTGTATCTTGTTGAAGGCATTTTCTGCATCTATTTATATGATCATATGATTCTTATTTTTTAATGTTTATGTAGTATATCACATTAACCGATTTGCTTAAGTCGAACCATCCCTGTGCCCCTGGGATGAAGCCCACTTGATCATGGTGTATAATCTTTCCAATACGTTGCTGTATTTGGTTCACTGGTATCTTATTTAGGATTTTTGCATCTGTGTTCATGAAAGATATTGGTCTGTAGTTTTCTTTTTTTGTGTTATCTTTACCAGGTTTTGGTATCAAAGTAATACAGGCCTCATAAAATGAGTTGGGAAGTATTGCCTCCTCTTTGATTTTCTGGAAGAGTTTAAGGAGAATAGGTATTAAATCGTCTTTGAATGTTTGGTAGAATTCACTGGTAAAGCCATCTGGTCTTGAACTTTTACTTTTTTTGATGGTTGTTTCAATTTCCATATTGCTGATCGGTCTATTTAGATTTTCCAGTTCTTCTTGATACAGTCTAGGAAGGTTGTATTTTTCTTTCTAAGTACTGGTCCGTTTTTTCTAGGTTATTAAATTTGATGTTATATACTCTTTCATAGTATTCTTGTATGATCCTTTGTATTTCAGTGATATCAGTCGTAATTTCCCCTTTCATCTCTGATTTTATTTGTGTCCTTTCTTTTTTTCCCTTAGTGAGTCTATTCAGGAGTTTGTCAATTTTATTAACGTTCTCAAAGAACCAGCTCTTTGTTACATTTAATTTTTCTATCATATTTTGTTTTCAATTTCATTTATTTCTGCTCTACTTTTGATTATTTCTTTCCTTCTGCTGACTTTAGGCTTCATTTGTTCTTCCTTGTCTAGTTTTTTAAGATGAAGCATTAGGTTGTTTATTTGGACTTGTTCTTGTTGCTGGAGATAGGCCTGTAATGATATGAACTTTCCTCTTATGGCCGCTTTTGCCGTGTCCCAAAACTTTCGATATATTGTACTATCATTATCATTCATTTTTCTGTATCTCTTGATCTCTCTTTTTATTTTTTCTCTGACCTAGTTATTCTTCTGTAGCATGTTATTTAATCTCCATACGTTTGTGGTTCTTCCTGATTTCTTTCTGCAGTTGATCTCTAGTTTCCGAGCATTATGATCAGAGAATATGGTTTGTATGATGTCATTCAGGCTATCTCTGTGTCCCAGTATGAGTCCGATTCTTCAGAATGTTCCATGTACTCTAGAGAAGAATGTAGAAGCAGCTATTTTGGGATGGAAGGCTCTGTAAATGTCAATTATGTCCAGTTGGTCTAATGAGTCATTTAAGGATGTTATTTCCTTATTGATTTTCTGTTTGGATGATCTGTCCATATCCACAGTGGGGTATTTAGGTCCCCTACTATCATAGTGTTTTGATCTGTTTCTCTCTTTAGTTCTGTTAGTAACTGATTTACATATTTTGGGGCTTCCTGATTGGGAACATAGATATTAATAAGGGTATGTCTTCTTGGTGCATGATTCCCTTTATTATAAAGTGTCCCTCAGTATCTTTGTTTACCTTTTTCATTTTGAAGTCTATTTCATCTGATATTAGTACCACTACTCTCGCTTTTCTCTGAATGCCATTTGCTTGAAATATCATTTTTCCACCCTTTCGCTTTGAGTCTATATTTGTCTTTGGAGCTGAGATGTGTCTCCTGGAGTCAGCATACTATTGTTTTGTTTTGTTTTGTTTTGTATCATTTCTGCAACTCTGTGCCTTTTTATTGGTGAATCCGATCCATTTACATTAAGGATGATTATTGAAATATGAAGTCTTCTTACAGTCATTTTACCTTTTGCTTTCTGGTAGCTCGGTGTTTCCATTGCTTCCTTGTCCTTGTGTTTCTGTTTTCTTTATTTTGGTTAGCTTGTGGGTTTTGCCTTGGTTCTTCTTGTTTTACGTTTATATACTTCAGTTCTGACTCTTTGGTGTGTTGTTACCATTAGAAATATGTAAAGGATAGTCATATATATATATATATACACACACACAGTCATCCATTTCCTTCTGCGCATGCCTTATCTCCATTCCTCTTTGCAAAAATGGATCTTTGAATCCTCCCCTTTTCAGTCATTGTTATCTCAATTTGTTCCTACGGATGTTGAACATTCATTACTATCTTGTTATAACAATTCTCTTATTATTATTTAAACTTATAATGCTCTTTTCTTAGTAAGGGTTGCACTCTTCTGTTTCTATTTGCCTGAGAGTCACCTTACTAACTGTGTATTTATTTTTTTCATTTTTTTTTTTTTAGGTGAGCTGACTCCTTTCAGTATTTCCTGTAGTGCAGGCCTCATAGTGGAGAATTTCCTAAACTTTCATTATGTTGGGAAAAGTCTTAATTTCTTCTTCATATCTGAAAGAAAGCTTAGCTGGATACATGATTCTAGGCCGGTAGCTCCTTTCACTTAATATTTTGAATATGTGATTCCACTCCTTTCTGGCTTGTAAGGTTTGCGCTGAGAAGTCTGAAGATAATCTAATGGGTTTTCCTTATAAGTTACTGTTTTCTTCTCCTTGGCTGCCTTGAGAATTCTGTCTTTGTTGTTGATTTTTAATAACTTTAATACAATGTGTCTTGGTGAAGGAGCTTTTTCGTTTGAAATAATTGGGTGTTCTGTTCACTTCTTGAATTCCAAGCTCTAGCTCATTCCTTAGATTTGGGAAATTCTCATCCACTATTTGCCTGAAAAGGCTTTATAGTCCCTGTATCTTTTCCTCACCTTTAATAATGCCCATTATTCTTATGTTTCCTCTCCCGATGGTATCAGGTAGTTCTTGAATTTCTCTTTCATTATTTTTCATTCTTCAGTTTCTCTTATTCCTTCTGATTTATTTCTAGATTTCTGTCTTCGATATCACTCATCCTTTCTTCCACTTGGTCGACTCTATTTCTCAAACTTGTAATTTTATTTTTCAACTCTTGCAGTGCATTTTTTATCTCCAGAAGATCTATTTTGTTCTTTTTGAGGGTTTCAATCTCCTTGCTCTGCTCATCTAGTTGTTTTTCCAATTCCTGAAATTGTTGATATGACTTCTTTTGGAACTCACTGATTTTTTCAAAAGTACCATCCCAAATACTCTGTCATTTAAGTCGCATATTTCTATGTCTGTAAGCTTATTTTCTGGAGATTTTCTCTTTCTTTCTAAGATGCCTTGTCACCTTGGTTGTTCATGGTATTTAATGGACTATTTATCTACCTAAGCATTAATGGAACTGTATTCTGCTCTTTTCCAGAAAGAAGATTTATTATATAAAGGTCTCCCTTTAGCCTGCTGCAAAGAAGGTGCTTTTCTTTTGGTTTCTAGTAGGTAGTGTCTAAGCCTCTGGATCCCTGCTTTATATAAAGCTGTAAAAATGCCTTTTTATTTTCTGATATTTAATCACATTCACTACTCTCAGTTTCAGTCCCTTTCAGTGTTAGTGATAGTTTTGGTAGCATTTGCTCATATTCCCCTGAGGCTCTATGGTGATTGGTCTCTGAGAATACGGGGGGAGGGGCCCTCTGGGTTGGGGTTGGGGGCTGCAGCTCAGCTTCAGTTTTGCAACCACAGCTGGTAAAAATCAACTATTGTTTTTCTGCCCCAATGACTGGGCCCTGCCACCTGCTGACCACAAGGAGCTCACAGCTTTCCCTGGCAGGGCTATTCAGGGAACTCGCAACTCCTTCTCCTCTCCCCCTCCTCCTGCAGGGAGCTCTGGCAGCTGCAAGAGAAGGTGTCCTTATTTCTCCCAGTCCACTACCCGACACCTGGGGTTCTAATCTGTGGCAGCTCTTATGTGCAGATCCCACGCTCATATGTGCTGGTGTGCAGTTAGGGAGTTTTTTGTTGAGTTATAGATGTTCAGCTTACTGTTATTTCAAGGGGAGAGATCTAGCACATCTCTCACTCCATCATGTTTCCAAAGATCTCAGTCATTCATTCTTATATTTCCTTCTCTTATACTAAGAGTTCAATGCTTCTAGTGTAAGTCCCTTAATCTTTGATCCATGAACAGAAACCCTCTGGATTTTTTTGTAAAATATTAATGTGTCTGTCCATTTTTTCCCAAAAGAGTATCTGGAAGTTTCAACTGATTCTACAGTGATCAGTGATCTACCTGGCAGCAGAAAATAAGAATAACACAGTATTTTCAGAAGCCAAAGTCCTTGTGATATCATATGATGTGACAGTGAAATGCGTTTGTCTTATAAATACCATAGTTCTCTTTTGTTTAGCTTTATCAAAGTATATTTAATGAATAAAACTGTAAAATATTTAAAGCATAGAATGTGATTTGATGTATGATAACTTTGATAGAATTCCTTTCTAACTCATTTACAATTGAGTGAATTAAAGTATCCATTGCGTAACATATTTAACTTTTTCCTTTGAATTCTTAACATTGTCTTTAGCTGTACGAGGACCCCCAAAAACCTTTCTGACACTAAATTCATCTCTTTGGAAGGTGGATTTTGAGAGACCTAAGAGTCTTTGGGACCATTGAGAAAAGGTGAATATTCCTGGTTCAGATAATTAATTTTTTCTTGTTTTGCCTAACCCTATATTTAAAGAAAACATCTCACTAAATAGTAGGATAATCAGATGTTATTCATATATTAATTATTTCTAAAAATCAAGCTAATTTAAGCAACATTAAGAATATATTTTGGCAATTTATCAATACATATCTATTAAATGAATGGGATAGCGTTATGAACTAATATCTATAAAATTATGTATTTTTAATAGAAATATATTTTAAAATAAAATAGGATTTGTACTATTTTCTTTTAAAATTTAAAAATTATTCTGTTCAGTTAAAGTCACCCAAATAAGAGGGCCCTGAAGTTTCAGAATGGTAATTTCAAATAGTATTTTGTATTTATTTCTGAGAATAACCTATATACATATATATACACTCAAGATTGTGTCACTCCTTTTTTGCCTTCTGCAGTCTATTTTCTAAATATATTTTAATGTGCTGCATTATTAACCATTACTACTAACTGTGAGAATGACCACATTATAATGCAAAGAGGCATCAGCTTGCTGTTAGAGATGATAGAGTATTCCTTAGAGTGTCTGGCAATGTATAATTTCAACATATGTTATTTTAATGCTTCTACTCCTTCCATACAAGTTCTGTCACACATCCATTATCTATGTTTAAAACAACTTAAATGTGATTTCACCAAGGGTATAATGCATTTATGCCATGAGAATAAGATAGTGAAGCAAGGAAGAGGCTTCCAAGTGAAACAGAGTTATAAAGATATTATTGAATTAATAAACAATAAGAATGGGCAAAATCGCACCTGCCTTACCACTAAAGTTAATATTGGCTAATGCTTACTGAATGATAAGCCCAGAGTTGTCTATGTGACAAGAAATAGGCATATAGGATACTCTAACTATGGAGGATCCTAATGCTAATTATACAACCATTGCCCATGCAAGTGACTTGTTTAGTTCTCTCCAATAGAGTATGAGGGATCTTATAGAGTTGGGCCATCGTATTTTGACCATTTCCCTAATGAGGAGGCATTTGATCCATCCCGCTTTTGCTGCCTGACCTTGGGCAGTTGAGGTAACAGTGTTGGTCTTTAACATCCCCACTGGTAAAATGAAGGTTGGATTCCACCAGTGGTTTTTAAACTACCCTTTTTGGAACTCTATGGTTCTGAGTATTCTTTAGCAGATTGGCAAAGACTGAAGTATTTTCAAATATTTTCATCCCAACCATTAATATTTAAATTGCCTTGGAAACCTATTAATTGCTCTGAGCTTAAAAATTCCTTCCAGCTCTACAATTATATGAATGCATCTATATAGCTGTGGGGATAAAAACTTTAACATGGAAAAGGTTTTCTGGGAGAGGGGGCTGGATTTAATTTCAGATGTCAGCACCAAGAAAGAATATACCTGCCCATAAAAACTCTTGTAGTTAATAGGGCCGAAATTCATAATCAGAGCCTAGCAGCCAGTGTTTTACTGAGATCTGTCATGCACACTGCCTCTCAAGAAAAAGCTTCAGACTGAGCTGTCAAGCCTCCTTCACTGTGCTCCTACCATCTGAGCTGACCCTTACAAAGAAGCTCCTGGTATTGTATTTCAATTAATGAGACTGGTCCAATCAGACCTGAGGAGCCATATTCTCATTTATATCTTTAGTAACTGGTCAGAGTGGTTCCAGAATGACCAATCGGAACACATAATTCTGACCAATCAAGAGAGTACAATTTGAGCTGTTTCACTCAAATAAAGCTTCTCCCTTCATGGAACCCAAAATTGGGGACTTGGGTTGGCTTTAGATTTGTGGCAGCAACCTTTTGTTGACACAGGGTGGCAGGGTACCTAAATAAACAATGTTTAGAAACAAAAGTATCTTTGTTCATAGAGGCTAAGGTTGATGTTATCATTCTTATAGGTACAATCTGTATTTTGCGTATTTTGATTTGGACATCTAAGTTCTAAGGAGTTACTTTCCTTGTATGACATATTCATGTACTAAATAGCTAATCATTAATCCTAGTAATTCAGTGTACTTCTTTAAATAAAGACTATTTCTCACACAGTGGGTCTTTTATTCATTTCTTACACAGTAGGTCTATTTCACATTTAAAAGTTTATATGGAATAAGATAATGTTTCTACTTTGCATGAGGACTGGTTTTAGCTTAAACCTTATCCTATCCGTAGCTTGTCTATTTATGGGTTTAAGAAAGATAGTTATCTACCTTCTATATGTAGGAAGTCCTCCTTTCAATTTTAAAAGAATTCCACTCTGATCCTGATATTCATCCTTGCTTATGTGTTTTACTCAAATTTCTCTAATTTCTCATATAAGAAAAAGATTAGGACTAAGAAGGAAAAGGCAGAAAAAGATAAAATGTAACTTATTTTGGGGAGGCATGCTAATACCAGATGGTGTTTTCTATTTTTTCAAGGTTGGATGAAATTATTACGAGAACCTGTGTGCTCAAAATTTGTTTTGACATGAAAAAATACCAGTTGGAAAATGTAGATTCTTAGATGAATGATGTATTTAAAAAAAATAGTCTCTTAAAATTCTAAGATTCTATTATTCCTGTTATAATAGATAACCAACATTTCCATATTATAGCAGCCAAGCCTCAACATTATGAATTTCAGAATAGAGAAAAGAAGGTGAAGAAACAAAAGGCATAACGAGAAATAGTAGCAATCTAAAAGTAAACAGATTTTTAAGAATCTCAAAAGTTTACAATTAAAAAGAGCCAGTTTCAACAGTTATTCCATATTGATAACAAATACTAATTATGTAAATAAAAATACCATACATGATTATTTTCTATATATAGTTATAATATCATAGTCCTGTGTAATTGATTAATAAAAAATGGTACTATTACTACCATCAAATATCAATAATCCAACATTTCAATCCATGTTACTTGATTGGGTCATTTGGAGAAGATTCTTTTTAGCATGAATAAAGTGAAGCTTACTAGTTATAATGACTGCATATTTTCAGTTTGTTTAAAATACATTTTAAAACAATCTCATAATTCTATTCATTCACTTTCATAGGAATCTAAATACCTGTTCTTCTTAATTTATGTTAGAAGCAACAATACAAAAAAAATCCAGATATTCTTGATTTCTCATAGGTTAATTAAAAATTTGTATTTTTATACTCTGCATGTCAGGGTATACTCTCAAATACCAGATAAAAAACATAAAATAATTCATTAAATTATAATAATTTTTATCTCCTCCTCTCTTGTTTTGCTGAAAAAAATAAGAAATGGTACAAACAAATAAGGAAGGAGATTCTTAGTAGGAAGAATCTCGGCCTAACATCGGAATTTGAAGACTTTAAAAAAAAAAATCACGTGGTAATATCAGCTTCTTACAACAGTAAATTACTATTCTCTGGCAATTATTTATCATATGTATCTCTAAACAGAATTATAAACCCAAACATCTGATGATAAACACCAAATGGAAATAAGCAAAGGTGATATTTTCTAAGTTTTATTCAAATCTAGTTTATGTCACTTTTCAGTGGTACTATAATTAAAAAGAAATATATAACTGGATCAAATCCGAGACATTCCATTCTTCTTTTATTATCTAAAGTGGGAAAAAATACACTGTTGTGAGAAAACTATGGGCATTAAAGTCAGGTAGGCTTTGCTATCCCATGCTACTTACGCTGCTTATGTTGTTACACAATCTTGCTCAGCCTCAATTTCCTCATCAATACAATAAGCATTACACATCCTTCTTAGATTTGTGGTTTTAGCAAAAGGTAATGCCTATAAGTTACCAACCAGATGCCTAGCAGGTCACAGATTCTAAACAGCTGTCACTGTTCTTTCCCTAAAGAAAAATCTACAGGTAAAAGGTATACAAAGAGAGTAGAAATAAGCCATTAGTATTTTAATTTTTCTACTGAAAAAATACTAAAATGAATATTACCCTCAGTATTGGCTATTAATGGCAAACGGGAATTGTTTTTGACATATTTATCACTTATGTAAGTGCTCTGAATTCCAAAATAGGTTTATCATTATATTTCTACCATTAGAGAAAGGCTTTCATTACTATCTGTGCATATTACCTTGACAATGTCTATATAAAACATATAAAAACAAATGTGTAGTCTTTACAGAAGTAAATGTTCATACAAAATTATGCTTTTGATTATTTTGTTATTTTATTTTAAATATATAATTCCTGACTTATTAAAAAACAAAATACTCATCTTAAAAGTGTCATATGATATATAGAGTTTAAATTTAAAACCTCTGGTGCCTATAAAGTTACTTTGGGTGCTTTCTTCCACATACTAAATACAAAGAGAACTCATTAAACTAACTGTAGAAGACCTTAGTAATTCTGGAAAGATAGTGATAAAAATGCATCTCCTTTTCCTTTAACACACCAGTACATTCTGGGTGAAATAAAGGCTGGGTTTCTCAGAAGCTTACGTGCCCGGGAGGCCTGGAGTTCTCTGAGAGGCTCAGGTACAACTGACTGGTAAGGCCTATATTGCCTGTGGGCTGAGTGAGCACATGGAACCCAGTGTTGAAAAATCCCAGAGTAGAACTGGCAGTGTAGGTATTTGGAAAAGAGTATGGCTTGCAAACATCTATACTTTGTCTAAATAGAAAGTTATTGCAGACCCACTTGAGTATGCCTATTTTCCCTGGCCAGTGAGAAGCTAAGAAGGACTGAGCACTTAATTCTGGGAAGGTAAAAGGAGATAGGAGAACATGAAGTCAGTTTTTTCAAGTTTTCACCCAGTTTTTGGCGGCCTGCTAGGCTCTACAACCTTGGTCCATGTGGGGAAGACTGTTTTACTTTCTAACACTTTAGAGGATTGGTGTCTCTAATGGTGCCTATGAACAGACCTAAATTGAGATAAAAAGAAAGAAAGAGAAAGAAAAGAGGATCCAGAGAAAACAAGAATAGCCAGAAAACCTGCCAAGGGAAACAAAGCTGCTGGAGAAGACAGAAATAAACCTGAACAGAACAGGAGAAATACCTACGACAACACAGTTGTAGTAGTTTCTGAAAAAATAAAATAAAATGAAAACACAATATCTACATAATTTCAATTTAAACAATTCACTGCTAAATCATGAATCTGTGGCTTAGAAGACCTTGTAGAATCTATCTTTGGAACACATGAGCAAAACGCTAAGATGGAAATTGTTAGAAAAAGACAATTAAAGAAAAGGTCTAGGAGACCTGCTTATAAGTAATAGGAATTATAAAAAGAAAAAAAGAAAGAATAGAGAGAAAAGAAAATATACAAAGAATAGGAAGAGAACTTTCTTAAAAGGAAGACCAAATGCTGCCAATTTAGAGAGCTCACTGTTTTCCAGGCTGGGCTGATGAGGGCCGGCGGCGGGGAGTGGGAAGCCAAACTTGAGCATATCTCAGTGAAATTCTTGGAACTCCAAGGACAACGTACAATAAACTTACAAGCTCTCGAAGAGGAAGAACGAGTTTGGTACACAGTACAAAGCCCACTTGCAACACCGAAAGCAGGAAGATGGTAGGATAGCACTAAGAGACTACTGAAAAGGGCATCACTATGAGAACCCTGAAATCTCCCCAGAGGTTGGTCAGCTGAAAAGAAGAGAACAAGCCTAGCAATAATTTTGTTAGTCTGTCATTCGTATATGCCATCAGAGGTAAATACTGAAAATAAGCCTCAAACCAACCAAACTAACCTGATCCATTTTACTGCCCATCTTTCTTTAATTTCCTAGTACCTCCAACCCCGCCTGCCAAGACCATTCACAAGCTTCAGAAGCACTAGAAGCTAGAGGGTGGAGAAAATGGAAGGAGATAAATGAGCAGACCATGCCTCCTTCCCCCCTGCTACTCCCCAAAACATAAATTTGGGGAGGAGTGGAACTTTGAATTGAATTTGAAATTGAAATCATAAATTGGAACTAACTAGGCTTAAAACTTTATAGACTCTTACAGGAGAATGAGTGGAAATATCTGTGATTTGCTCATGCTGTTGGTAATGAATATTTTTAAAAAACTGTTGTATATGAATCCTTACATATACTATGTAGAGAGGCTGGGTGGGACAAATGAACGAACAAACAAACAAACAAACAAACAAAAGGATTAGAGATAAGATAGAAGATACATTTCTCACAGGAATAGGGATATCTAAGTTTCCTGGATGTCAAGTTTGAATACTACCTGGAGGAATCAATACATTTTCCTAGGTAGCTTGCTGGAAAAAAAAAAAAAAAAAAAAAAAAGCTTCGGAGTAGTAAAATGAGATCAGTGAATAAAGAAGGGCAATTCAAAATAACTTACATTGAATCTTATGTAGCTGCAAAATTAGTTGTTTAAAAACTTAGAACTAATTGCTAGAAGTTGAAGACATATTTCAGAAATACTATTTTATAAAAAATGTTTTAAAATGTGTTATTCTAAATTTTTCTTGTTGCATTAAAAAAAGTTTCAATATGAAACACTCTTTGACCATGGATCATCAACACCTTCAAGAAGTTAATCAAAATACTGTCGTCACTCCTTAGCCCCCTACACCCCTGTCCCACTTCTCTCTTTCACTCTCTGTCTCAACGAATGACTTACCCTTATCTGTATGGTGGTGGTTTTTGTCAGGAATAGGGTTTTCTTGGCTCTAGAAATAATACTTTCTGTTTGATATATGTTGTCTGGTCTATCATCACTATTGTTCATATTATACTTATCCAATTTGGTCTCTCATTCCATTCTCTCTCAAATATTTCTCCATAATATTTATCTTTTAAATATTAAAAATAGTTTTTGGTTCTTAAATTCTACAAGGGCAGTAGCTAATGTAACACAAATTCCTAGACTCATGACTGGTGCATATTTGATGATTAGAAATACTTGTAGAATTGAATTTAAGCAAACTTTTTGCCTTGCATTAATTAGTATTATTTATTTTACTGACTTAAATTATTTATTCGGTTAAAAATTATACACTTAACAGATTGATTATTGAGTTACTTTTTTGTCTTGATTCCTTATTGTACCAAATTCTTCAATAATCATGAATCTTTTTGAGTTACTTCCATGTATAAAAGTATTTGCAAGTCAGTGTTGGCATATGTTTATTATGTACAAGTGCAGGATTAGCATTCGGTAAATGTTTTGAATAAAATATAACATTTCTATTTAATTCTCTAAGATTTTCCTTATGCCAGCATCCAATAGAGTTAAGAGGTAAGATAATTGCCTTGGAGATCAAAGCTGTATCCTTAGAAACCACAGATTTTTAACAACACAGATAATTTTTTTAGGAATGCTGCTAAATCTTCATGTTAATGACTACATATGGAATTGCAAAAGCAGTCCTTTTGATTATAATGTCAGTTAATGGGGAAGAAGTAACTCATCAAGATGAAATCAAGGTGCTGATAGACACAGGAGAATGATACTGGCATCCAGAAAGCAATAAAAGCTCATGAAAAGAATGGCCTTGGAGGATTCAGAACCCTGGCATCAAATGAGAGCATAGATAATTAGTGATAAATAGTTTCTTAAGATAGAAAGCAGATGATCACATCCTGGCCCTAAACTCATAAAGTGAACATTTGATTATCTGTATTAGTGAAGAGTAAAAAGACACTTGTATTAGAGTGTGTAGAAAAATCACACTCAAATACTTATCCACTGCTTCTTTGAACTGTCTTCCAGATTACGTCAATTAGCAATGCTAAAGTGGCCTTGATTTTATAATAATAATAACATATTATCATATTATAATTAATTATGTAATAATTAGTTCTGCTCTAAAAGTCAGTAATAATTTTAATATTTTTTTTTTCTGTTATAGGCCTGTATTATCTATTATAACTAATTGAGTAAGAAGAAATAGTCAATGTTAGTTACTATAAATTTCTGCAAGTACAATCAGAATATATGAGCATACTGCTGTAGCAATACAGGAGACATTTCTGAGCAAGTAATAGTTAGATAAATACATGTGGCTTTGTGCTTAGTGCTATTAGCTACCACACTATCAGAATATGGCTAATTATGGGAAAGAAAAGGCAATTACCTGGTTTTGAAGACAGCAATCCGAGGAAACTCTTGACAGCTATTTAATAACAACCACAACAATGAAGGAAAGATATCCAGGTTATAAATCCTGTTTTCTCCTCTGCATTGAACTTTAGTTTTTACTCTGCTACTGATCATTCTCTTGGCTATAGGAAGTTGTTGTTATATATGTTGAACTCCTGCCATCAGCCAAGGAAAAATGTATCACCATTCCCCACCCTGTGAGCCTTGCCATTTATCAATGCTGTTTTTGCTAGCTGGTGGGTTTTTATTAAATACATTGTTTTCCCTACATATTCACCTACATGAAAGACTCTGACTAAATATTCACTCCTTATCAAATTATAGTATGAATTTCAGAGATATATGTTTTTAATCTTCCAAAACTTTACAAAAAAAATTTTCAGCGTATGAAAAGTCCAAGTCTTCTTACATCTCCTAGGCTGAAATATGCTGCTTTTCTTTTCTAATTTCCTTATATCTACTTGCTTTCCTGTATGATTTCTATTAGCAATCAGTGTAATTTCCCCATTTCAGAGCTAGGATTATAGCCTTTGAAGAATGAATGGCAAGAATGTCCTCTATTTGCTTCTACCCTAAAAAGAAAAATGGTTTTACTTTTCCTCTACAGTCACAACTCTTGGTAGGTTTTCTATATAGGTTTCCAATATTTCAAACTTGAAATGATATAATATGCCCTAATTGCCCCATTTCAAGAATCACGGCTGTCACCAAGACATACAGCCAGTCTAACACTGAAAGAAATAAACAACCTGCAATGATGCTTTCTTTCTTCTGTCTTGAACTGACTTAAAGTCTTTTATGTGAGACTGATGAGACTAACAACACACACACACACCAGAAATAAAAAACTTTACATAGGTATAAAGTTATATATATATGTATGTATGTGTGTGTGTGTATGTGTATGTGTGTATGCATGTGTGTGTGTGTGTATATAGGTGTTACTATAGAAGGCACAAAAAATGCTTCAAACAGTATGTTTTACTTTTTGTTATTCAGAAGGAACAAAACATGGGTTGTTGCAAATGTTTCTCTGGACATATATCATGTGTATTCCTTTTCTTTAAATGATACGGACCTCTAGTGATGATAATTAGAGGCTTAACTCTGGCATGACAAATATTTTTCAAGTTATGTTAACTTGTAATATTATAGTGTTGTGTAGCATATTGTACTGGGAAAGATCTGAGGCCTTGACAGGTCCTGGTAGAAATGAAGGCTGTGATCTCTTAATTCTGTCAACAACTAAATCTGTGACCTAAATCTAATCTATTTTTATAGAAACCTCTCTTTTCATCTTTTTTGATGAAAGTATGTATAAACTCACATTTAATGAGCAGAATTTTGCGGAACACTTCATGAGTTCTAATCATGAGACTACAACATATTATGTTTCAATCATGAATTAATTATTAGGCATTGGTAAAATTTACTAATTCATTTCATTGAAAGTGAGAGTCATGGATTTAAGAAAATAAAATACAGTGTTATTATTTTTAAATTAATCGCTGACTAGGGTTGGAAAAAGGGAAGGTATATTCTGGGATACCAGAGGCCTCATTCATAAATGTCATCCTCCACCACTTTGCAAGGCATAACCTGCACGGCCTAGTGGGCAGTCCTAGTGCCTGAACTATAAAAGAAAGGAGCATTACAAAATATAACAATAAATTTGTTTATCCCTTGACATCTCATAAAGGGGAAGAGAAGATTAACATTATTGAAACATATATTAATTTAATATTTTATGTCCCTTTTGTCATTTTTTCAAATAATTTAATACTCCTAATCCATAAGACAAATTAGCAAATATAAGAAAAACTTTAATATAGCATCTGCTCAAAGCAGTAGAGATTTAAAATTAGCAAGGTTCAATTTTGACGTTTTATTGACCTACCACTCTACTTGTTTTGATTAACTATAGTGACTGAATGGGGACCAGCAAGCAGAAATTTTCCCGGGCAATAATAATTTTTTTGTCTTTAACAAGTCATTTAAAGTACTGAAACTGTGTTATTTTCCAACATCTTTCAGCATCCAGACATTGTGTGAAGAGTTGTATGTTCCAGAGTTGGCAGTTTTAGATGATTATAGCCTCTGGACTATAGGCAAGCTGTGTAAATATTGGATGGCAAACAGGAAGAGGAAGAAGGTAAAAGTTCTAACCATGAAAAGACACTCCATTTTGTAGAGAAATTAGATACCAGTAGAATTCCAGATTCTTCTTTTACATTAGCTTTCTATGTTATTCTAGCCTGCTTCTTACTGGCTATTATTCTTCACCTATGATGCTCATAAATGTTAATGTCCAGATGTATTAACATTTTTCTGGACTTAAACATCAAATGTCAAAAGCAACCTGGATCACCAAGTGATTTCATGTAATAAAGAATTGGCAGTTAATTTATCCCCTTGCAGTTGTAGTGACAGATGCCATCCTTTGCTCGGTGCTGAGGCAAAGTGAGGCAAATGAAAAAACATTTGTCAAGTAGAAGGACTTTCAATGATTGTAAAATTTGCTAAGAAAACATAGACAGATATCAGAATAGTTATTTATTTTATAAAAGCTTATTTATTCAATCATTTATCCACTCATAAAAATATATGTATTAAGTGTTTTCTATGTGCCTGGGAGAGTTCAAAATGGGAGGATAAAACAGTGAAACTAGATGATAATCTCTGCCCTCATGACATTTATATTTTAGCAGGGAAAACAATGATAAACAAAAATACACACACACACACACACACACACACATATACGCACACATAGATATGAAGGTGATAAGAGATAAGAAAAAAATTTTTTTTAAAGTGAAGAGAGCTAGGGCATAACAGACAATGACTGCAATGTTAAATCATGTAGCCGGTGATACTGTGAACAAAATATAATTGAACCGTACAAATGTACAGAGGCTATTTTAGACTGTGTGGTCAGGGAAGAATTTCCTTCAGTGTTTACATCTGAACCAAGACCTGAATGACAAGGAGATAGCCTTGTCAATATTTTGGAGAAAAATCTTCAAAGGCCCTTAGCGTGGGAGTATTAGAGTACTGGGAGCCTAGAGTATTGGATGAACAGAAGCCAGCATGTCTGGAGCATAATAAACGATCAATTGGACAGGCAGAGATAAATTTCCAGAGAAAGGAAGAAACAGGTAACACTGGCCAAGAATAAGATTTTCAGTCTTCATCTGGATCTGTATGTACAGTGGTACACTATTCCCTGAACCTGACCCAGACAGCTATTCTACCCTTCTTCATCACTCCTGGCACCCATTTGTCAGCCATTCTATTAGTCAAAATATCAAATGAATATTCATTATGAGAAGCACGATGCTAAATAATGGGACTATAAGAGAGACACTGCTAGCCCTGTCCCCATAGAGTATATATTTCAGTGGAGAAGAAATAAATGAAATGATCACAAGTATCATGAGGCCTAAAAAATAAGGTGTATTCGTGGCGTTTATAATAAAATAGGGTTAACCTAACCTACAGCCTAGGTCCAATATATATGTAGAAATAAAATAGTATTTCATCCTACATATTTCACCTCAAGAAGTCATTTCAAGACTCCATCTACTATAACAATAAAATAGATAAAATACAACCATTTATATATTTTTTATAATTTTCTATGTCCTTTCATGTGTATATGCCATTTAATATTCACAATAACCATGACAGAGGTCAGTTAATTATAATTACTTTCTTTTTAAAGCTGAATAAGCTAAGAATTTAAATGACTCATTTACTGTTATGAAATGAGTTTGTAATGTAGATAGTCCTGATCTTTTTTATATTTCCTACATTCAGAGGTCTGGTGTGAGCTAAATATAGTAAAACCATTTACCCAATAGCACTAGATTTGTAGTTCAGCAGCAAAAATAAGAGACAACATACATCTTCATTTTTAATGTGGGATCTATTAGGTAGGTGTTCAGATAAATACCAGATAATAAATAATGTAGAAATTCAGTGTGCAAATGAAATTAGGGAATAACCTGAGTGGTATGGGATTATTTTATAATCTTGTCTTGACAGAAAATTTAAACTGGTCACATAAATAGATTATATGGTTAGATTTTGATACCTTTACATTTTGAAATTGTTTTATTCTTTTCCATTCTCTAAATCACTGTCATTCTATGATTCATCAACTATTCCTCTGAGTTTATTGATTAGATTAGAAATCTACTGTGTTCTTTGTTGCACAGATTAATTTTAGCGCTCTCTCTCAATCTCTCTCTCTCTCTCTCTCTCTCTCTCTCTCTCTCTCTCTCTCTCTCACACACACACACACACACACACACACACACAGAATTCTACCCAGGTATTCCAGAAAACCTTCCTCGTCATTCTCTTGTGATTATCTTATTTCCAGCTCTAAGCCTGATGCCAAGATTTCTATTTAAAGGACCTGTTCATAGATTGCTAAATTGTCACCCATTTGGAAAGCTTCATTTGTTTACTTTTCTTTGATTTCTTAAAAAATCAGTAGATTATTCCATTCAGTATGCAACCCTGAATTTGCTGCCTTACTAACCGAATATCCTTTTCTGTTCTCACATAGTTCAATGAACTTATTTTTCTCAAGTTTTGCTTGATGTTTTAACAATGTCTGTCTCTATTAATATTGATTATTTTACATTATGTTTTATTATAATGAGCCAGCACCTTGCATAATATCACATAAAAATATATTTGGCATTTTCAAATATCATTCTTTCTGCAAATATTACATATCTAATGTCCTTCCCTTCTACCTGCAAATACTTTATTTATTAATTAAAAATTGCCAGAAATATGTCATTTACCAATAATTAAGACACGAAAACAAAGTATATAACTTTAATTATATTTCTGTATTTATGTGTTAATTATCATATTCTTCATGGTTAAGAATCAGTGCATGGATGTAATGTACTGAAGACAAATACAGTCAGTCATCAAACCATTACTATGGGGTGACAGGCTAAGTCCTGTGCTAAGTGTTTTTGCATTCTATTTTGCTTTATGTTCACATCGACTCTGAATAGTTAGTCTGCAAAATGAGTTTTCTTCTAAAAAGTAAGTGAATAATATCAAAGGCATATTTTAAAATAGAAACTGATGAGAAATTTCTTTGTAAAAAATGAAAAACACTTACAGGAACTAGGAATTTTTTAATCTCTTCCAGTGCATGACTCATACGTGAATAAGCTTCCCCAGGTGGAGCAAACACTTCAATTAATACATGAAGTTCATCACTCAAGTGGGCATATTTGGCTTCCCCACTCTTCCTTAGTTCTTCTTCCTGTGAAAGAGGTTATTTTTAGTAATAAAAATCCACTCATTTTGCACTGATTTAACTTTTACTGAGAATATGACAAAAGGGTATAATCTAAGCAAATTTTCCATAAGTAGAAACTCTTTCAGAAATAAGAATGAAGCAAGCCATTTTAAAAATTTAAAATCATTTTTGAGTGAATAATTTTTTAAAAACTAGCATAATTATCAGCTGTGCAGATTTTAATCAGCTAAATCTGAATTCCACTCCGTGGAAAATTGAAAGAAAATCAGGACAGCAAAATACTTCTTTTCAAGGATATATACCAAAGGTTTCATATATCATTTCTACTTGCATCTCTTTGGCAGGAGTATAGTCACATGATGACCCCGGATGCAATGGAGGCTAAATGTCATCTCAGACTGAGCAGCCATACAGACTATCTAAAATGTGAGGGCTTCATTTATGACAGGAAAATTGAGAATGGATACTGGGTGACAATGAGCTGTCTCTGTCATTCAGTCATCATTCAGGGCTAGTTAAAATGATACTTGACTATTAAATAGTGCTAAATGGCTGGCCAAATTTTATTTTCAAAAACAGTGTTATACCCCCAGTTGGAGTGGTAACATAAAGCTCTAAGTTTCATCTGAATGTAAGCATCACAGGCATACTGAATTGCAGAAGTATCTGGACACCAGTAAGAATATTTATAGTAATTTAATATAATCTCTTGAGGTATTTCTTACCAAAGAATCCCAAATGTATTTTGGGAAAATGTCTATTTTTACACCAAATGCATTATCTAATAAGTTGATTATGAATGGATTAGTAGTGGTTCCATGTTTCTGCCCAATTATCTTTTGTGTGTTTTATAACAAAGATCATGGTACCCTGGGAGGCTATGCTAGACAGAACAAGGAATATAGTGGCAAGAAGAGTAAAGAAAAAGATTAAGAAAATTACAAATGCTAGATAATCTTGTATATAAGCTGAGAATGTATAGTTCCAAAGTTAACTCTACAGAAGATTAAATCTACATCTAATAAAAGCGTTCAAAAGGGCACAAGGATTAATCAAAAGAATGTAAGATGCACGTACTAAAGGTGAATCTACTTGATGGTATTCAAAATTCTGTTTAAAAGAGTGTACACTCAGTTGATATTATTTAATATCCCATTAAAAAAGGCACATTTATTCCATTGAGGTTATTTACTATAACCACTGACCTTCAGAAAATGATTTGTGGTTTTCAGCTATTACAGAACAATCACGAGTTAATTATTTTAAGTTAAATTATTAGCTGCTAAACATAAATCCTACCACAGTCATTAGGAAATATCAAATCTAATTTTATATATGTTAAGGTAAAATATAAGTAAAACATACCAGTTTTTATTAGTTATTTTATAGAGAAGGGAATGACACCACTAGAGTCTAAAATATAAGTAAAACATATCAGTTTTTATGAGTTATTTTATAGAGAATGGAAAGCACTACATAGATTCTAATTGGAAATGCTCTCATGCATTTAATTACTAAAAGGATTTTAAGGAAACTTTTTCGTAGGAATTATCATTTGCATTTTACCTTCTTATAAAAGACTTGGTAACAATTTGACAATTAAAAAGTTTTTCTCTTCATTCAAAAAAGCATTTTTATTGAAGAAAAATCCCAAGAAGTACAAACATTTTATTAAAAATCCACAACTACATAATTCAAGATATATTTTTACCATTTTCAGTGTATATTCTTCAAGCCTTTTTTTTCAATGATAATAGTAATAGAAGTCCTAATTTTGATACTGCTTCTTAGGTTACAGGCATACAAAGTACTTTCCATGGATTATCTAATTTTATCTGCCTAACTATACCCTTATGCTAGATAATGTTACTTCCTTCATTTTATTGTTGAGGAGACTATGGAACACAGAGAGAAACTTGTCCAGAGTTACACAGACTATGAATGATGGAGTTGGATTAGAATCCATGTAATCTAATACCAAAGGTCAAGTTTTTAATCACTTTAGGTGTGTGGCTGATACGAGTTCATATGTATAAGTAAACATTTTATACATTTAGATTTCCCCATGGATATCTCTAATTTCTGGAAGACCTTGGCCAGTGGTCTCTCAGTAATTTCCTGCTATCCAGACCCATGTGGCCCTGTGCTCAGCAGGTTACTGGTCCTTATACATCAAGCACATCTGCCATGAATTTTCTTTCCCTTCTCCTAAAAGCTTCTGATTTAGCAGCTTTGTGCCCATCAGTGCTGGGCGAAATTACTGTTTTCAAGGTTCTCACATATCTTCTCTATAAAGAGCTTTATGAAGGGCTTACCTAAAAATGCTAGTGATTTCATATTACACTGTTTATCCCTAACTCTGTGTTTGCAACCATCAGTTCCAAACAAGTAATTCACCCAAAATTTTCAAGGTCGAGCTCAGATTAGTTTGCACAATTTCTCATGGATAGTTATGTTGTATTTCTAAGACAATCGGCTTCATGAAGGGTCTTTCTTTATTTCCCTGCACAGTGGTCTAATAGTAGGGGGAGATGGTTAGGACCCTCCATGCTCTGATTCTATTTCGGGGTAGGGATTCAAGTCATCTCACAACTGGGTATTTCATCTTAGTTCAAATGATTCAAAGCACATTGCCCAAAATAAGACATAGGATCAGATGTCCCCTTGTGTTCTGGTACTGAGTCCAGCCAGTTGGTCCCCGCATCTGCCAAACGCCAATTATAATATGAAACTCAACATTTCTTAAAATACTCTACAAATTCTACTCTCAAAATCACTTGTGGGTGACATAGACTTCCTTTAAAATATCAGAGGGGCACAAATCAAAGAGGTTGCATTGGTAATCACATTACAGAACAGTTCAAAAATCATCATTCTCATGTCCCAAGCCCTTCTCCGCTTCAATATACAATTTTAATTTTTGTCTTGTCTCTAAATTTTAAATTACTGTCTCTTCCCACCTGAAATTTCCTAGAGAATTTAAAATTATTTTCACCTCTATTAAACAGAGTAAATTAGTTATTGAGTGCTAATTCCCAAGCTTATACGTCCAGTTTATTATAGAGCTTAGTGAAATAAAAGGGACACCAGTTAATTGACCCTATCCTTAGAAGTCACAGTTTGGAATTGCACACACATATATACACGGTGCTCTTTAAATTGGGAATCTAGTGAACAAAATGTTTCCATCTGGTCAAATTAAAAAAGAGTAGTCACCTGCTCTGGGCATTTTTTTTTTTTTTTTACAATATGTTATAAGTTGTTCATATTATGATATAGACCATATATTTCTCCTTTGCGATTTTTCAGATTTTGGTATTTTGTCCTTCAAAAGTCTCCTGAAGGGGATCCCATAACTGATACCACTAGCAGAGAGAACACCTGAGTAACTGAGTTGATACCCTATTCATCACTTTTTAAACACTTACATGTTCATCTAGATTTATACATAATATGTTGTCATATACATGTAATGTTGTCTTTCTTAAATATTTAATTGTAGTAGACTTTACTCTTATCTATTTAACTTACTCAAAGTTATTAACCACAGACTAATTCTTCAAAAAAATATGTACACTAATCTAAGATAACCTAACTGCTTGAGCTCCCACTACCTACAATTTACAAATAAGGAGTCAGTGGTATTTGTTCTCAAAATTATTTATATCTGTTGTATCTGTTGGTATTGTATTTTACTGCATTTTTATAATTCTCATTTCAATTTTTTTTTAAATTGTCAAAAGTCTTCCATACCACAAACACGTAGGCTGAGATTTTACTATATCATAAATTGCTCCTGTAATTAAATTAACTCCTTCATTTTTTCCCACAATACTTTGTTAGTAGATCAATTGCAGCATTATCTTTCTATTTCATAATTTATCTTTACACATGTCTGTTTCATCATTTTCTCATTTTCCCAAATTATTCTGCATATACAAATGTATCTGATAGGACATGGGGAAGGTACTCAAAAAATTCTTTTTGAATGAATTACTTAATGATGAAAATTATGCTGCATTTTTCCCCTATCATCAAGCCATATTTTCACTCTACTGATCATGCTAAGACTTTATTTAAATGCTCAAACATTAATTGTCCTAAGACAAATGGAATGGAATGAATTATACCCACTAACATGAATTTCTCTTTAGCTTAGGAAAACTGTCTCCAATTATTAATAATTGGACATGTCTCCTGTTAAATGAATAACAATGTATACATTGCATATATGCAAATTTAGTGATAATTTATTTTATAATTAAATAATTATGCAACTGCAGTTTGTACCATAGCAAGTATTTGTTCTCTGGTTATAAATATGGAGTCTGTATAAGTAAAACAGAAACTACTAACCCCAAAGAGTACGATGGTGCTGCTCATAAATGTGTTACAACAAATAACCTTTTTGACAACGGCCCCTCCGATCTAGTCCCTCCTATGGTTTGTTACCTTATTAGATAAGGATTGGGAATTGCATTAGTTTTTATTTATTAGGCTATCAATTTCAGCAAAATCTATGGCTGTGTAAATACAGTGCTTACTCTTTGCACCCAAGAATCAACCTTAGCAAGCTTTTGAGTAGAGTCCAGAGAAAAGATCCTAATGACTGAAAACTTTATAATAATATTTTAGTAACAACTGTCACCATCTTAAAGATCGAAAAAAAAAATTTGTATTACTCCGTAAGTATAGAAACAAATATTTCAAAAATCCTACAAATAAAAACCAACCTGTGCTTTCCTGGAAGCTCTCATATATGGCTGTGAGTCCAGGAAAGCATCCTAGACCAGGACTTAGAAAGTGTCAAATGTAATGGCTCTTCTGGTCATGGCTCCACTACTAGGTATCAACTTTAGAAGATATTTTGCTCATGTGGCCCTCAGTTTATTCATATACAAAATGAGAGGTTACTAGAGAGGTAATTTTCAAATGGTGATGTACAGAGGCCAAGAGAATTCCAGAAGGGTGAATCACTTTAGCGTAAAATGAGGATTCTTCCCCACCTCACTCAACCATATCAGCTCAATTTAGGCCTGTTTATGTATAAAAATATCAGGTAAAAAGATACTGTTCCACAAGCTCACTAAACTAAAAGCAATAGACAGCAGTAGACATGATGACGTCTAAGGTCTCTCACAGCTTCAAAATTCTGTTACTCACCATGTGACTTTTCTTCGAAGGCATCCTCATCCTGCTACTTAGAACTTTAGTATTAGAAAATGCTACCTTCCAAATGGAGTGTATTTTAAGATACTGAGAAAAATCAAAATTCAAAATGGCAATTATTCGTGTTAATCTTTGAATAACTACAATTAGACTGTACTGCATATCTTACATACATTATATCATTTAATCTTCAAATAAACTTTAGGTAGGCATTGGAAGCAGTAAAGTGTAGTAAAAGTTAAAAAAAAAAAAGATTTGGAGTCAGAGACATCTAGATTCAAATTAACAGCACTGATATTTATTATTGATAATATTTGGAAAAAGTTATAAAACTTTTTGAGATTTAGGCTCCTAATCTACAGAATAAGGAAACTCTAAATCTCTCATGTATAGATGAAATGGGGTAATGTATATAAATCACAAGTATAGTGCCTGGTATACTATAAAGACTCAGCAAAAGTTGTAAGTTTTCTCTTAGAGGAAATAAGTAATTTGGCTGCAGTTACTCAAGAAGTAAAAAAATTTGAATTTGGTCTTCCCAATGACTCCAAAGCCAAACTCTTATGTTAATGGATGTTTATGATGAACATTTAATTCACTTGAAAGAATACACATTCGAAAGTTTCAAATTAAGTGTTGCTTCGATGAATGTAGCCAGGAGTGAATCAGTTTGATGCTAGTTACTTATTAATTTAAACATATAACTTTATTTTAAGAGAAGTATATTTAAAATTACCGTAAGTCAAAGAGCTCAGGTTTTAGAAAGATAGGAAAAAATAACATCTCCATGTGTACTTTCTTCAATTTTAACTTTCAAATGAATAATAAATTTACTGTCTATAATATGTCACATGGACCATATAGCATTGAAAGGCCACATATCACATTAATTAGCAGCCCAGGTTCTAGTCATGATAGCCAGGGTTAAAATCCCAGCACTTCTACTTAATAGTGTGAAAACTTGGGAAGGTGACCTCCATATTTTGGGCTTCTAATTCTTCATCTGTAAAATGATAATGGTAATAACATAGTAAGCATTAATCAAATATGACTATTGCTAAATATTATTATGCTAAATATCTAAGATTTAAAACAATATACAAAATTACATATGAACTGAAAGAGTTAATGTATTCAAAAATCCCAATTAATGTCCTAGGAATAGCTCTTCCAGTGACAAGAATAAATCAAATAATTTTTTTAAGTTGAAAATACATGATATAGAGTATATACAAGTTTCATACTACTTTTTTTTTTTTTTTACTCTAGCAATTATTACTGTCGCATTTTATCTTTAGAGTTATAATTTACTGGAGTGCTTTTTGAAGGCTTTTTCTTCTTAATGCCCCATGGAACATTCTTTTACTATAAATCATCTTCAGAAATAAATAAGCCTATTGTCTGCATGGTTTTCTC
The DNA here is from genome assembly GCF_014176215.1 of Rousettus aegyptiacus. Taxonomy (NCBI): domain Eukaryota; kingdom Metazoa; phylum Chordata; class Mammalia; order Chiroptera; family Pteropodidae; genus Rousettus; species Rousettus aegyptiacus. The sequence goes on from NW_023416284.1 coordinate 111,704,864, forward strand.
CATCAAGAAATTCAAATAAACACATATTTCTTATTTATACCTTGGCCTAAACAGATCAGTCTGAATCACCTATTTAAAGACATTTTTAAATACGTATATGTGAATTCTTTTATGCCAGTACAAATAAGTTGTCCAAAATGTACCCACACAAAAGGTGTTTATACAAATGTATATACATAAATACATGATAGAGAAGCAATGGCTTGATCATAAAGAGCACCTCTGATTCTTGTCAGCTTCACTGACAAATTCCTGCTCTCTTGAATTGAATGTGGAAATAACTCTTCCGTGTTATAGCCATCCATCCTCCAAATGGTCAGCTACAGGAGGAAAATCTTTCCAGTCTTCACACCAATTCTAACACTGTCTAGATTCATGAAGGGTGAAGTACCAGAATCATCAATGGAACCAATGGTGATATTTTTAAAAGTAGGTCAATATTTTAAAAGCAGATTAGTGGATACTACCAAACAGAATATTCTTTATACTTGTGTCTGGAAATTGAGGATTTATGAAAGTCTAAGAATGTCACTTCAGGATAATGAAATCATACACTCTAGGTTACATCAAGAATGGTCTAACTTTTCAAACTATAAAGGTGTGCAATCCACAACAGTTAAAAGGGTTTTCTGATAGAAAAGAATGGGTTAACTGTTATTCAATATAACATTGGAGGTCCTAGCAAGTGCAATCAGGCAACAGAAAGATATAAGAGGCATCCAAATAGGAAATGAAGAAGTCAAACTGTCACTATTTGTGGATGACATGATTCTCTAGATAGAAAACCCTAAAGACTCCACAAGAACAATACTAGAAACAATAAGCAAATACAGGAAAGTTTCTGGATACAAAATCAACGTTCAAAAATACATAGCTTTCCTGTACTCTAATAATGAAGTGTCATAAAAGGAATTGTAAAAAACAATTCCTTTTGAAATTGTAACCAAAAGAATAAAATACCTAGGAATAAATTTAACGAAACAAGTGAAGGACCTATATCATGAAAATTACAAAACCCTATTGAAAGAAATTGAAGAAATTGAAAGATATTCCATTTTCTTGGATTGGAAGAATCAACATAGTTAAAATGACCTTATTACCTAAAGCATTATACAGATTTAATGTAATCCCCATCAAAATTCCATCGGCATTTTTTAAAGAAATAAAACACAAAATCATCAGATTTGTATGGAAGCAAAAAAGACCCCGAATTGCCAAAGCCATCCTGAGAAAAAAGAATGAGGCTGGAGGCATCACTCTACCCGAATTCAAATCATACTACAAAGTGACAGTAATCAAAATGGCATGGTACTGGCAGCAAAACAGACACACAGACCAATAGAACAGAATCAAGAGTCCAGAAGTAAACTGATATTTATATGGGCAAATAATTTTTGACAAAAAAGCTAAAAACATGCAGTGGAGAAGGAAAGTCTCTTCAATAAATGGTGCTGGAAACTTGGAAGGCCATCTGCAAAAGAATGAAACAGACTGTTGTCTATCACAACTCACCAAAATTAACTCATAATGGATTAAGGACCTGAATATAAGGCCAGAATCAATAATACTCATAGAAGAAAACATAGGAACTAAACTCAAAAACCTTGCACTTAAAGAGGATTTTATGAATTTGACTTCAAAAAAAGGGAAGTAAAAGTTAAAATAAATGAATGGGTCTACATCAAATTACAACGCTTCCGCTCAGCAAAAGAAATCGTCAACAAGGTAAAGGGACAACCATTCTAATAGGAAAATATATTTGTAAGCGATGCCTCCAATAAGGGCCTAATATCCAAAATATACAAAGAACTCATGCAACTCAATAACAACAAAAAAACAAATGATCCAATCAAAAAATGAGCAGAGAACCTGAATAGACACTTCTCCCCAGAGGACATACAAATGGCCAAGAAATATATAAAAAATCTCTCAACATCGCTCTCTATTAGGGAAATGCAAATCAAAACCACAATGAGATACCATCTTATATCTGTTAGAATAGCTATAATCAACAGAACAAGTAATAAATGTTGGGGAGGATGTGGAGAAACAGGAACCCTCATCCACTGCTGGTGAGACTGCAAACTGGTACAACCACTGTGGAAAACAGTATGGAGTTTCCTCAGAAAACACCATTGGACTCGGTGGTAAACACACAATAGAATATACAGATGTCAAATGATAATGTACACCTTAATATTATGTAATTGTATTAACCAATGTTACCCCAATAAATTTTTTTTAAAAAGTAAAAAAAAAAAAAAAAGATTAAATGAGATTTTATTACTCAAAAGGAGGAGGTAATCGATCTTCACCAAACGGAATCCTTAGGGAGATTTACTGGTCATCCTCCTGAAGAAACATATGAAAGGCCTGTGTCTCCGCATTTAATTATTTAAAAGTCATTTGCTTAGTAATTAAGATACTCACAAACATTTATTTTGTAGGAATAGAACAGTCTGGAATCACAAATTATTTAAATATGTTTCTCTAGTCACTTCCTTCCCAAATAGAAATCAATGTAAAGGGGCTTTGTTCAAGTTTAGTAGAGGGAATTGTTTTGGGCATGTGAAAGCACTTTTTACAATGGTGTTGGAACCCACTGGATCCAAAAAGAGGGAAATGGATTCTGAAAAGAACCTGGTACTCAGAGATCTATGACCATTGTGGGAAAAGGACATGTGCATGTAACAGTTTTCCCTGACCTCAGAAGAGAAACTGAGCAGAAACCAAGAAGTAAGTTAAGCATGTCCTACATTTGAGGCTGAGAGAAATAAGGAAAAAAAGGGAACAGGGGTCCACAGGAGTGAAAATCCCTTTCTCCCACCCAGTATTTAAAGGACTTCACTACTTGATTTCAACAACCATATCTAAGCTCACGAAGAAAAATAGCACGCAATATTAGCAGCCATAGACAAGAAAGTCAAGCAGAACATCTAAACACATGCCATTTGAATACTGCCAAATGAATTGTTAGAAGTGAAAAATGAACACTTTGATAAACACATTTTAGGAAGCAGTTGAGATAAAATTCAGGTACAAAAATTTTACGGTTTTAGAAAACATGATTTCCAAGGTAAGAGCAAATAAGAATTCAAAATAAGAGGCTTAACTCTCCCTGATGAAAACAAGAGAAGATATTCCCCTCCCTCTTTTTTTCCTCAGAGCACTCAGTTTTAAAACACTCAAGTTCTCTCTTTGAATGTATATAAATCCTTTTGAAGATAGAAAGTCCTTTTGTCTGCTTTATGACTTAGAAACACCTTTCTCAGACACATGGAAGACATCTCTTTGAAATGTAAACATCAGGATAAATAACCCCCTTTTCTCCCAGTTTCTGTGGGAAGGTAAGAGCCTAACTTTGGGGAATGACTTGCCCTAATTGCAAAACTGCTTCCTGTCATAAAGACATGAGAAGTTTGGTTTTCCCTTGGATGAAACCATTACCAACATTGATGGTCACCCCACCAGATAAATTAGGATAAACTGCATGACCAACGGTGCTGTCAAGACCTCTTACTGGAGGACTAGTTATTGTTTATGTTGAGAACAAGTATGTAATGGGTTGTATCTGCTTGGCTAAAGAATGAGATTTCTTTTGGTCTTCATAATCTCTTAGTGGATTGCCTGTGATGTCCATCACATTCTGGTTTAATGCTTATTCAATAATAAAAGTGTCCTCCAATCCTACCTTTGTGAAAAAGACTTTGTTATTAATTACATTTCCCAACACCTATAGAAACAAATAGTGACAGATGCTGTTGGTCGCCTGCCCATGTTCCCCTGCCTTACCATCTTTATGGAAAAAGCATTTGTTCATCTTTTTGCCAAGATGGCTTGGTCTAGTCGTCAGAGAAAGCCCCACCTGTGCACGCAGCAGGAAATGCCAGGGAACTACCCTCATCTAGGGGCAGCTCTCAGCTAGTGACTGGAGAGAGTTGGCTTGCAAACACCCCAGCATGCTCAATTTTAAAATAGGGTGACTTGCATCTTCTTCTTTCTCAGAGTACCCCAATGGGATAATGTTCAGGTTTAACTCATTTGAGAATGCACATTATGTTATTCATTCAGTAATTCATTCATTCATTCATTCATTTATTTATTATAATCCTCTACCAGGGATTCAGAGATCTCTTTACAAATAAACTTCGCATAATTAAATCCTGCCACCCTGTCTTTTCCTAGGGGAACTCAAACCACAACAACAATTCAGTAGATTAAATTATGGAGAGGATGTCCAGAAAGATTAAAAGCAAAGAAAAGCACATGAATAGATAATGACCACAAAGTAAATAACACAGATATGAAGGATAGATCCAGGAAAGCTAATATGTAAATAATAGGAATTCCACATGGAGAAAACAACATAAGGAAGAACAACAACAAAAATTAACATCTAATAGAAAAAATTTACACTCTGCAGATTATAAGGGCTCAACTAATTCCACCCTGACTTGAAGAGAAAAAAAACACACCTTGGTGTGTGTCTCATTAAAATCTCTGAACTTTAAGTTAAAAAAAAAAAGCAAGCAAGCAAACACAACAAGAAAAACCTCTTACAAGCTTCCAGAACTAGATCTACAAAGAGAAAAAATATCATTAGCAGTGGACTTCTCATCTACAAAATTTTCAATTTAGAAATATGAATAATATGTCTATCAGTAAGTATTTATCTGGCCCTGTGCTGAGCACTTTCTATGCATAGTTATATTTACTATTCCAGAAATGATATATAGTATTAACCCTTCTCAAGTGCTGAGAACTGTATGACTGTAGAATTCCCAGGACCATGGATGGTGGTGATCTAATAAGGTGATAATTCATTATTTTAACTATTCCACTACAAATTATGGATGGCATTTATTATGCTCTTCCAAGAAACCAATGTTTAGATTACCTGAAATTAATTCCTTTGAAAAATTTTCACTAATGCAAAAGACGAGGCCTATTTCCAAAAAGTCTCAGTAATCTAGAATTAAGGAGGATTTAAATTGTTCTGAGTACATGCTGATGAAAGCAATAAGCAAAATGAAAGTGTTTGGCAATAATATGGGTAAACATGGAAAATATTTTATGAATCACTTTACTTAGCATGCTATAGCTCTGTATTCCCTTTCCATTTCAAGAAGAGGCATCCTCAAGGATAAAAGATTTCATGAAGCCTGAGACAGATATTTTTTAAACTCGGAATTGGGGCTGGGAATAAAGGTGTGCTGAAAAGAAACCTATGAACCAATTAAGAAGTGAAGACAACAAGTGAGCTGTCTAAGAGGATTTCAGGAAAGTCATCTTTAACCCAAGAGATATTTCCAGAATTGCTTCTGAGCCTCATGATGCTTAAAGGGCAAGTTGTCACTGCCAACCAATAATGGAAAAGCAAATACTAGTGAATCGCAGCTGGCAGGGATCAACAGGCCAAATGCTGGTCTGAAAGAAAATTTAGAGTTGGAATATCAGTTTGGGGGAGACTTCATGTGCAACCGGACATGTTTGTAGAAGAGACAGCAATAGGACACCAAAACAGCTCTGACCCGGGGTGCTGACTACAGCCAGAAGGAAAAAAACAAGAACAACAGAAAGGCCACAAAAAGCTGCTCAAGAAGTTTCTGCAGAATTGTAGAGATGCTGCCCACTGGAAATGCAATAGCAGCAGACAAATCAATATGGCCCTTGAAGATATGATATAAAAAACTCTGCTTTGAACAAATGCATTATGCTGTTCATCAGGCAACCAGACTGAGAAGCAAACACATAAAGTGGCTAACCACTGACTAGAATATACCTGGTATCAGTGTGAAAGGGCATCTAAATTTACAGCATAGACTCAAGGTCAATAAATGCCATGAGCAGAAGAATATATATTGTTGCCACTTTTAGCTTTCTGAAAAGGGTTTCCAGATCATATTATTTCCTGTTTAAAAGCCTCTGGTGATATTTAACTAAAATTCAACAATTTCAACATACATTACAGACCTTTTTAATATGGCTCTGGTTTAGCTTGCAGTTTCATCTTCTGCAATTCCCTTTGCAGACACTATTTTGTAATCACTAAAGGAGAAAATCCTCACCTTTCTCTGAAATCATTGTCCTCTTTCAGACCACTGTGGATCTTTGTTTTTCTTACAAGGTTTGGATCAAATGTGTTCATTTCAACTGTACACAGCCAGCAATGCAGAAATGTTTGCTCCGCAGAATCTTAACTGTAGCATCTTCTAAATAATATCATAAATATTTGATATTATATTACTAATATTGATAGCATCTTCCATCAGAACGTTAGATAATATAGATCTTATTAAACAGGGAGTGTATTTTTCTGTAGAATCTTGTGTGTGTTATGTGTGTGTGTGTGTGAGAGAGAGAGAGATAGGGAGGCGGATTAGGTCCGAGTATACCTAAGTGATGATTCTTAGAACATATCTAAATATTAATAAGATGTATAATCTCTACATACTTTAATATTAATTGTTTTAATCAATAAACAGTTAAGCCCTCTGTTGCTTAGATAATGAACACTTGCCAGGAAGAATGAAGTACGTAAAAATTTGATCTTTTGGAGATTATAATGTCTTATCATATTATTGTTTTCCCTTTCTCTCTTTCACTCTGTTTCAGCAAAAATATATTTAATAATATCTAAGAGGAAAGGTTTTCTTATAAACTTGACAAAAGGTTGGGGGGGTGGAGTAAGGATATCTTTGAATTTTCAAAGAAATCAATTACACTGAAAAGACTAAAGCTGTAGTAAATCAATTCTAATTTTATAAACATATTTTTTTTCCCTAACAAGCACACCTCTGTTTTGTCATTACAGACCTACTGAGTAGTTTTATCAGGACTAAAAAATACAAATCCAGTACTAGAGATGCTGGACATGCGTAAGAGAGCACATCAGAAAAGGGTGTACTTGAGCCCTTTTGTAACTAAGTTTCAAGCACTATTGTTTAACAGCGATTCGCATTTTGGCATATGACACTAGAGCTACTTAAATATTCCTTTCGTGTGTGGAAAGCCCTTCTTCAGATTTTTCCTTTGACTTTTCAGAAAACAGTGTCAAGGAAGAATATGGAAGGAAGAGCAAAGGACCTGGACTTGGGCTCCTCATAACATCTCATATTTGTTGATGTACATTTTGCCTCATATCGCCCAGAAAATATCTCTTCCAGAAGAGGAACTTCTCCCTCAATAACATTGATAAGTGTTCATTTCATGGTATCATCTGAAAATCTTTCAGCAACACCTACCTATGCTTAATGGGGTTTAGATTCACTCTTTATCCCAAGGCCACAAGCATCTATGGATACTGCATAAACAGAAGGGAAAAGTAGAATCATAATAGTTTAAAGAACTAGTATTTATACCTTAGCACCTATAGAGGATGGATATAAAAATTACATTAGAGTCTGCTGAGTTTTAATCCAATTTCTTCTCAGCATAGCTCCTTCCCTGCCACTGTTAGCCCAATAGCAAACATGTCCGTGGCTGTGGCTGCCAGAAATGATGAATGTATCTAGAGAACACAGGTCAGAAACAGGAGGGCTGCAACTGTCTGCCACTTCTTCAACCACAAAACAAAAACTAGCAACATACACATACATACACACGTTTTTTTTTGTTTTTTTTTTTTTTTTGAAGTGATCATCATATGTATTTAGCTGTCTTGCTGGTAACATTGCTAGTTAAGGCTCTGTGCAGGACAAAAACAACATATACTGATTATCCATAATGTGCTGAGATTTTCTCATTTATAATCTATAATAGTGTCCCACTTTTTTTTAAGGAAATGAAAGATTTTTTTTTAATGAACTAGACAAAATCGTAAAAAATGGATTGACTCAAACATTGGCTCATGATAACTGTTAAGTCCATAATTAGCAATCATATCTTATCCCACATCACAAAAATAAGTAAAGTCGAGGCTGGAGGCTGGATTCTGACCTGCAGGATATTTTGCTGTTTACCTCACTGTCAGATATTAGAGAAAGTAGCTGACAGGAATACAGTGGCTTTTAGTAATCAAGAAACTCTCCTTAGTGAGCTAAATGAAAGGTACTAGATATCGTACAAGTTCACAGGAATTCTCATCAGGCCTTAATTCCTAAGGGAAGGTTTCTGCAAAGAGGAATAACCCAAGGGTAGAGCAACCCATATCTAAAAGACCCCACTGGTGATGACAATAGGTGTTGAGGTAGAACTCACCTATAAAGGAATATCTCTCAGGGCCAGCATGGATTAACAGTGTATTACTTTTATTTGACAAGCCAACTCTGTTCAGAGGAAATCTATCACTCTAAGGATCCGCTACCATTCCCCTTTTGAAATAAACTGGATTTTTCTGAAAAATAAGTATCTGGAAAGACTGCATTGATGGTTCTGCTCTAAAGAGTCACTAACATATGTTAATTTATTTAAGTAATAAATACTTTAAATGCACCTTTATGTAAAGAGTCTGTGCTGTGGGTTCTCCTGGGGAGCTCCTGACCTTGGAGAGCTCATTGTAGACATGGAGAGAGAAGGCATCTACACATAATAAATTCTGCTGACAGAGGTCAGAAGAAAAGTTATGAGAGTTAATTCCTGGGCATATATATTCACACAGCAATGTTCACTGAGGCCCCTTGCCTTAGGAGAACTGGTCCAATGTGGGGACATAGCAGTAACCAAAAACAGTCTGCTTACTGAGCTTAGATTCTAGTGGAAGGAGACAAGTAATAAAATGATGCAAAAACTTCTATATAATTTTACATCATAAGTGCAATAAAAGAAACAAAAGAAGAGGTAGGAAGAACAAGGAGAAATAGAGCATTATTTGGATAGGGTGGTCAGGGCATGTCTGAGCTTAGTACTGAGTAATGATAATGTGCTGAACTAACTGCACAGATTGGCGGGACAGTGGGCAGGTGGGAGTGCTATTGTGAGCAAAGTGAAAAATAAGAGAAAATATCTTCAGACAGGATAATTTTGGCATGTTTGAGGAAAAGGAAAAAAGCTAGTTTGGCTTGTGCACGGGGAATAAAGTAGAAAGTAGAAGCAAATGAGGTCTGAAATAGAAGGTTTAGAAAACTAATACAGACTTTGTAGACCATGGTAAAGAGTTTTAGAAATAGGAGAGACATTTTCAAAGTGGATATATGTATATGTTGTTGTCTCTTTGAAGAAGGGGAAGATTTGTCCCTAAGTTTTGTGAAAGTAGTCATAGAATTTTGCAAAACTACAAAAGGTGCAATTAATTGAGAAGATCAGAATGACAATAATTGTTCAGTTTTCCAGCGATAAAATTATTAATGTAACATTTCCATACATTAGAAAAAAAGAGTACTTCAGACTAGAAGTGACTATTTTTGCTTCACTATTTGACACATTTAATGTCTGTTTTCATAACTTACAAATTATTATAGAACAGGTGGTTGTTCAGTTGGGTTTGAAGGATGGCTGGGATTTGAAAAGGAGAAGGGAGTAGGTCAAGAAGGAAGAATATCATGAATGTAATCTTGCTTACCTGTTTGCCTTGGAGAGTCCAAATTTACACCATTACTTTTACACAATAATTCACAGTACCTCCTCTCACTGTCAAAAGTGTTCAGGTTTGGACAATAAGTTAAATGGTCTGTCTTAATCACAAATAAAGACATGGATGTAGAAAAACACACATTTATATCAGAAAGAGCAAAAGCTCCTGGTAACATTTACTAGGTAGGTGTGCCAGGAATGCAGCATGATCTGAGGTGAAAGAGTTTAAATGAATCTGAGAGTGGAGGCCCTGTAGTCATCACTAGGGAACTGGACTTTAATTTTCTAATCTAGGAAGGGAATTGGGGGATACGTGAGGAGGGTAATGGTAATTCACGACACGTTTCTGAGAAAAAAATCAGCAGGAAGGTTATGAAATGGAAATGCTGTATCTATCCTGTTTTAAGTTGATTCACATCTTTTCTCCTGCCAATTATCTATCTGTAAATAGAGATATACCTTAAACACCTGTTTTTCAAACTCTCATATTTCATGGGACTTTGTCAATGGCCTCATTTTAAGCAAAAAATTACTGTTTGTGGAAGACACATTTGTCTGTAAAGACTTCCATCAATGCATGCTAGCTTGAGATGCTTATAAGTCATATAGTAATATTGGTTTAAAAAGGAAGGAAACAAAAAAATTGAGCACATGTATAATTATTTTGGGGGATTTGACCTCACAATTGACTATGTAAACAATCTTTTAAAGATCACTTAAAAGGATTACTATGTCTAATCTGCTTAGAGGGCAAATGTTAAAAAAGTTGTAATGCTTTATAAAAAGCTATCTATAATTTGGGATGACAATTCCAATTACAGTATCATAGAGAGATTCAAAAAACACTGTATCACAAATAACTTACATGAAAATAAAAATGATGTGTTATGGAAAGCTTTTAGATGGCCCGAAATTGGTTAATGAAGATACTGATGTCAAGACTCATATATATAATTAGACATTATATATATGAAATAATTAGAAAAGAACACTATATCTTTGTATTCAAATTAGTTTTATATTATAAGCAGATAGCTAACTATTATATCTATATTTCTAAATGTCTTTATAATCAATTTTGCTAAAAATCTTATTTTCTGGGGCTTCTTATTAGAATACTAGGTAGTCATTTTATATTTTGAATTGTATTATATTAAGGAATGGTTAGTAGACAGAAAAACAGAACTTCTTTCCCTCTAAAAAAGTAATTTATTCTAATCCAGGGAGCCCCTATTTCTTACAAAGCTCTCCACATGAAGTTGAAATCTAAAACTTTAAACTTCTATGAACTGCTTTTTTTGCTCTCTCAAGTCACATATAAATTTAGTATCTATTATCATAACCTTTTAACTATTAAACACACACACACATGTATTTTTAAGCTTAATACATTTCCATCATTTGTTTTCTAAGTCAAACCAATTTTTGGACCATCCTGGACTCTCACTCTGATTACTTCTACGTTGCTAACATTCCTCTTAAAGTGTAGCTTTTAAAACTGTCTACAATTTTATTTTTAGTATTTTTTGAATCAGTGGAGAGAAAATAATTATCATCTTATTGGTTCTGGGTGGAAAGGTACATAAACACCAGCTAAGACAGGCTGTCCCACCCTTGTCTCACTTTAGCTTATAGTCAATGGAGACCTCCAGAACTATCTCACATGTATTGCTAAATGCTCAGAAGTAACATCATTGACAATTTGAAATTGAATGTTAAAAGTTTTAATTGAAAGAATCAGCCAGATGCAGCCCATTATTCAAGTCTATCTATACTAGTTTGTCTTGCAAATTTTGTGAGAATGATATTGACATTCCCATCTAACTCCACCGATAAAATTATCTTGCCTCAATTTAGGGCCTTCTTCCAATTTAACACGAATTCATTAAATTAGCACTTTTAGAGTTCAACAAGCTATGCATCCTCCTAATTTTGAATAAAGCCCTTCAGGGTATAATGAGAGGTAACATATATCACTGACCCTGGAGGATGCTCTCTCAAGGCTGATGTCAAGACTTTGGTGTCCTCCCAAGGCTGATGTTAGTTCTCCCAACCAACACCCAGCCCAGGTATATGTTCTTTTTCTAAGCTCCAATGAAATTCAGTTGCTATGATTCAAAGTGAACAGCATTCTTCCATAACACACACACAGTTTTATAGAAGGGACAAATGACTATAATACATTCAGAAAACATTAGCTGTTCTAAAAAATGTCTAAGAAAAATGCTTTGGACACAGAAGTTGGAGCCTAATATTAGCTAGAATCAATGTTCGGTTTACTGTTTGAAAATGTAACTCAGTTTGAGATATAGTAATCATAATTAATTTTAAAACTGAATTATAGGTATAAATTAACATCAAATAGTTTAATTATTATGCATACAGTGGTACTGGAAATGAAATATATTTTCTTTTTAATATAATTAGTTAAATTCAAAACCTAAATCAGAGAGACTTATTGAAAACTTCAAAACATTCTGAAAGACTATGAGTAAAATAAAAAGTCATTAAAGCAGTTTAAGGCAATTTTAAAAAGTGAAAAGCAATTGGATTAATTCAGTAAATAAGTATTTCAATCACAATTTTGTAATCGTACTTCATTTACAAAATTTTAGTCAAAATATAATACTGCTATTTCTTATGCTCCTAAAAGATTCTAGGCAACAGTTTCTGGAAGGCATCCAATTCCCCCTAGCAAAAATAGATTTTTTGGTTATAGAATCTATATTTTTGTTTTAAGTAATACTTAATTTCTTCTCTCTCTTATGAGCAAAACCAAGTAAGTCAAATACACCAAATTTGACAGGGGTTTTCTTTCCCAGAAAGGAAAACAAGTTCTTTATTGACCTTTATTTTATGAAGTTATGGTATTAAATCATGTTATACATATAGATGTTCCAGAAAATTATTTTGAACTTCCTTTCTGGCATATTTAAAAAATATATTTGTTTGTGTATCTTCTCTTTTGTTTTGTGCATTTCAAATTCATACCAAGCATTAAACAGATGAACTTATTTCTAAAAAAATAAATAAATAAATAAGAAGAAATTGATCTATAGACTACAGGATAAAATGGATACATTTTTCCTCTTTTTGATATTTCATACCCCAAAATTCATCTCAAATTTATACCTACTGTATGTTTATCTAAGTATAACTTTATCATATATAAATATATATGTGTACATATTTTTAACTAATTCGTGTTAGGCTTAGTCATATTTCTAAAATCTTTTTCTTGACTACACCTTATTTCTTTTGTTTCTGAACTTCCTACATTTATGCATTTGCACTGACTAAAATTTCTCTTGCACTAAGGCAAAATATAGATCAATTTGAAAATACCATTAATTTTTTTTAAAAAATCCTCTAAATTGAACTTATAAACTGACCAGGAAAGTGACCTGACTCATTTACAATAAGATAAATAAATAAATGTTTGGCCACCAATTTCCACAGTTAACTTTCTTATCACATCAAAGTCAACTACCTCCCAGGAGCTAAAAACATTTTTAAGTGACTTTTTTAAATGCCTTCAGAAATGCAATATTTTCTTTCTGTATTAGCAAGTAAGAAATCACATAGAAACTCAGTTAAATTTGCATAGTTACTGAAATTGACATTTTTAATGTCATATTTTATGTCTGTAACCTCTTCTATAAATTAATATGTGATCAAGTATCATTGTTATGGGCAACAGTGTGGCCATAACTAAAAGATGTTTTCATTATACTCCTTTCTTTTATACACTGTATGCACATGTTTCATTTATGAACCCTAAAGTAACCCTTTTTAAATCTTAAAATTGTCCCTAGGATACTTAAGATTACAATTTTTTTTTTTATTATCCCACATATTGCATCTGTTTCAGTCAACTAACTAGAAACAGATAATAAATCATTAACCCAAGAAGGTTTTGGTAGTACTAGAACAAACTAAATTTTAATGCCAGTTAAAAACAATATACTTATTAAATCATGAAAAAAATATATTTCATTTTTTAGAATATTTTTCAGCCCTTCAGACTCTCTGTGGTGTTTATTTGACAAAAAATATTTACTAATAAAATAAAAAATATTAGATATTCATTATTAAAAACAAATACAAAATTAAAGATTAGATTTTCCTCATATTATTATGGAAATCAAAGGACATTAAACAAGTTGTTTTCCCACAATAACATAGTCAAGAACAAAATAAACATCAATAAAACTATAGCTGAGCCCAAGTAGATAGCTGATCTAAGTTGTAATAGAGGTAAAATACAACTAAGCGCTAAAAAAAAATCATTAAAATATCTAGAAAAAAGCAGTTTCTAATTCTCAATAAAACATATGATCTAGGATTTTAAGATTCATGGTCTTTTTGTTCAACACTATCTAGTCATTTTATAGCTTGGCTTCTGTGCTAATACTTTAAACTATTTTTTAATAAGTAAATGCATCCTTTGGATCTAATGACTCAATCCAGAGTTTTTATTTATAGCAGATGTGTTTTCAAAATGAGATATGCAATTTAAAAAGTCCACTTTTATAGAGGCAAGAATACTGAATGCTAAGAATTAAAAACTGTAAAAAGAAATGTATCGCTTTTTTTAAAGTGGTATAACTTAAGAATTTAAGATTAAAGACATAACAAATCTCAGAATTCAGTAATAAATAAAATAAAATAAAATAAGAAAATAGATTTAAACCTATATTTTAATTTTTAAATTATTTTTATTTTTCAATTAAGAGTTGACATTCAATATTACTTTATATTAGATTCAAGTGTACAGCATAGTGGATAGTGGTTAGACATTTATATAATTTACAAAGTGATCCCCCCATTTAGTCTAGTGCCCAGCTGGCACTGCATGTTTTTAAAGTGCAAGTCTTAGATCACTGGTTTGTCAAAATGCAGGTCAAGACCCAATACAGGTAGTGACGTTGATTTATTGCATTTCAACTGACACTTTAAAAGTGAATCAGAATGTCATATTACAGCACAATAATATCAAAGAGCATCGGGTATGATAAGGTTTGATAAGTATGCGTACACACGCACATACACACAAACGCACACACACACACCTAGTATCATTTGATAAAACGTTAGTTTCAGTTATATATAATTATATTAGTTTCCTATTGCTGCTGTAACACATTACCACAAACTTCGTGGCTTAAAACGATACAAATTTATTCTCATAGTTCTTAAGGTCTGACATCTACACCATTATGTCAGCAGAACTACATTTCTTCTGAAACTTCAAAGGAGAAATGCTTTCTTGCCTTTTCTAGTTTCTAGAGGCTGCTTGCATCCCTGAGTTTACGGTTTCTTCTTCCATTTTTACAGCATATCACTCTAACCTTTATTTCCACCTCACATATGCTCATTCTGTCTTTATATTTACTTTTTCTAACTCGGATCCCCCTACCTTCGTTTTATGAGAACACTTGTGTTTACACGGGGTCCTCTTGGATATCCAGCATATTCTTTTAATATCAAGATTCTTAAGTTAACTACACCTGCAAAGTCTCTACCACCATGTAAGGCAATATCTTTACAGTTTCCAGGATTATTAAGATGTGAAAAATTTTGGAAGGTATTCAGTCTATCACAATTGTGTGTGTGCGTGTGTGCTTGGGCGCGCTAGGTCATGAAATAAAGACTTCTTACTGTGAGTTCTGATTTCAAAAAAATCAGGAACACTCACTTAGACACAGTGACTGGCTGATATGCAACAAAAGTTTCCTCAATTTCACAGCCATAGTAAATATCACTAATTGATCTTAATTTTTTTTCTGCTGAACTCAAATATAACAGAATCCTTCTCAACACAGATTCCAATAAAATATTAGTTGATTAGATTTATAATGTAAATACAAAACTTTTTACTATCCCTCAAAATCACACTATTGTTTAAAGAATGAGCAAAAATGGGCTCTAGAATTAAACTAAAATACTACTTATTACAAACTTGGTATTGAACAATGGAATAACAGGAAAGGGAGATAAAAATTTCAAATCAAACATAATTCAGATTTGTGAGATTTAATCAGTATCCTTGTAAATGGTCAAGCATAGGTTTAACAATTTTCAAGTAACACAAAATTGAAAAAAACATGGTCCTTTAACAACAAAAATAAAAATAAATTTAGCTATTATAAAAAACTGGTACTGTTAAGTCTGTCTAAAACTTATCAGAAGCATGGTCATTTAACATGCAAAGAAACACATTTAAAAATATTTGTCAAAAGGAATATTGGCTGAAAAAGTGACAACGCTTATGCATAAAGAATGATGTATTGTGTTTGAGGGGCATGCCTTGTTTTTTGCACCAGTCAGAATATCATTGTAGTAGCTTGTTTTGTTTTAGTCACCTTACTTGAGAAGGACAATTTAAATGATTAGTGAAATGTAAAAGTACATGGGCAACTCAAGGGCAAAGTCCTTAAAGAACATGCAAATTAGGTTTTAGCCTAATTAGTGGAGTTAATGGGTCAGTAATCTCTGGTTTAAAGTTTAAAAACCATCAAATATAACCAGTGTCATTAAAGAAGGTAACACTTTTCTATGAATGGAGGATCACTTAAGTTGACGATATAAATTCGAAAGCCGTACTATCATTTATTTTTTCTATATCAGGCTCCTCTTACCATGACACTAAGGTTACAGACATCAAATAAATTAGAAAATTAAAATATTTTTCAACATAACAGACACTTCTGAGAAAATAGTACAAAAAATGAGAACTTGAAATTGTCCAGGATAGGAAAAAAAATAACAGGTAACCAAGATTTACAATAATACCAAAGCAAGCCTCAGTGAAAGTACCATGGACTATAGTCTTAAGAGGATTTAATTTTTGACTTGGTAGACACATTAACTTCTGAATATTAATGTAAGTAATTTCTAGATTTTGCTTGCATTACTTTTTTTTTTTAATCTGTTGAATACCAATGGGATAATTTGGCTTTTCCACGAAATATGACCAATGAGACGTGTGCAAACACTAATAACATACACAGAAGATGAACTAAAATGACTGGGGTGAGTAAATCTCAGAGGTGAAAAGTTATTAAGTCTTTGTTTCTATTTTCTTCATGCTTACTACTAAGACATCTATTTCATACTTAGGTTGAAGAGAGGTAGATGATGTGACATGTCTTTTACTGAAAGAAGGTTATTTGAGAAATTATCTGAAGGAAGGAACTGAACTTACAAAGTATATCAAAAAGAAATTAAATTTTAGCATATTATGGCATCATACTCACTTTAGATGAAGCTTATGAGGGGTAATGTTCACTGATCTCTGTATGGCATTTGCCAAATAGTTTGAGCACCTTCCTTGAATAATCAGAAAGCAAAAGCTATTGAAACCATTCGTTTTCTATTGTTTCCTTTATGGGCATTAAGCAGCATAGTCACCAGAGTTATTTTGTAAATTCAACCAAAGGTGTTTGATATTTTTCTTTAAGAGTCTTCAAAATTTTCTATTATTAAAGATAGATTATGTGTGAAAGAAAATGATTATAGTGAATGTGAGTGCTTTTCTTGGGACATTACTATTGCTAGAAATAATAAAATAAAAGCTGAAGATTTAAAAAAAATATATCAGCTGAAATTGGGGAACTTTTCTGATAAAAATGTATCTTAAACCTACTAATTAAATATCATAAATACTTGCCTTTTCCATCATGTCAATCTAAAATAATTACAATATTAATAAATATAAAAGCATAATTTTATTTAATTTCCTTTTATATAAACATCTGTTTTAGCTCATTGAATATTATACCTATTACTTCATTTTAAAGTAAATTATTTATCTGAAAAGTTAAATTATAATATGTAATCAAGCAATATAAAAATCATAAAATTATTTTAAAATTTCAATGATTCAGTAAAAATTACAAAGGGAATGTAAATGGATATTATAAAACTCTCATTTATGTTTCTTTCTATAATTATACATTAGTTACAAATGTACTACCCCCCCAAAAAATACAGTATAGGTAAATTTACTTTTTGTTAGTTATTTTTATATCCTATATATTAGATTATAAGATGAGGTTTTATCAAATAATTTTAAGGTAACATGCAAATTGGAAAACTGAGACAATTATATTTCCATAATTTCTTCATTTTAACAAAATCATTTTGAGAATTTAGTATATTTGCTACTTCCTACCATCTACTCAAATGTAAAATTTCTCATAGATAAACCTAATGTATATAAAATCATATTCCTTTTTCATTTTGACTAACTCACACATACTTTAACTGGTTTTCCAACTTATTTTCCTTTGCATGTAATTACACTTTAAATTAAGATAAGAGTTCTTGTCTATCTTATTAACACTGTCTGAAACTGATGGGTTCCTCCAAATATTTGTGAAGTTATGTTTTTAACGTATCAAATATATTAAACCATAAAGAGTTAAATGACAAAACAAAATCACATTTAAAAAGATATTCCTAAATCCAGAAGGAATAAAAGAATTAAGAAAACTAATGTGACAGAGTACTTGACAGTTTTACTAAATCACTAGTTTTCTTATCCATTCTATTACCATGTTAAATAGTCTTTGGATGTTAGAACTTTGCTTACTTTAATGATATGAAAGATAACATACTAATTTAACCTAAAATTTCACACTGGAGAAAACAATTTTTCCAGATATTGTCAGTGAATAAAATAATAGGCATTCTGGGAGGTTTACTGAACCAACATTTATATTTATTTGTATTGATCGCTTATAATACAACATTCATAGAAATAACCCTGTCCTCCTTAGACCTAACCTCTCTATAAAAAAAATTATATTAAAATGCTTCATGTATCTCTGGCAATAAATGTAATGGAGAATATTGGTTTAAAACAAGTATTAAGAAAACCATAAGTTAACACTCAGTAAATGTATATTGAAATCAGGATTGCTGAAGCTGTTCGATTTATACCAATCTATCAGTTGTTATATGTAGCATGTGTTGTTAGCAAAATATATTACAATTTCTTCCTAAAATACCACCATTTTATATTGTTTGAGGTAAATCAACATTACCAAAGTGGAATTATTATAAACTCTATGTAATATAGAATTACTTCCAATTCAGTTAATAAAATTCATATCCACATAGATGAATTTAATATAGTAGAAAAACGAAAAAGAATAACTTATCAAAGTAAGATGTAATTCTTATTAGCTAAACCAAAATAACCCAGTGGAAAATCTTTCACTTCCATACAGGCAAATATAACTGCTATGCAATGACATTTATTGTTATTATTAACTTTGTCATTTGTATTACTATTGCTACTACTACCATTCATTTTGAAGCCAATGTAACACTATCCAATTTTTTTAAAAAGGAAACATTAAACTTAATTTGTGCTCTGAAAAAAATAATATCAAATTATTCCAATATGCTTTGGAAGTATGAAAGGTTTAATATTTTTAAGAACTATTAAAAAAACAAATACATATAGAAACCAAAGTTTTAAGATCTTAAAATTATCCATAAAGAATATAAAATAAGTATAAAATAATTATAAAATAATATATATTTTATATACTTATTTTATAAGTTCTAAATGTAAAATATAAAAACAAAAAGATCATATATGTAAAATAAAAAATTAACAATGATAAAACAGATTTTAAAAACAAAATAGAATATTAGGAAATGAAAAAATAAAATTGCTGAAATTTAAAATTCAATTAATGGACCAATCTAAAGACAAGACAGCTTAAGAGATAACTAGATGCTAAAGACATTACTCCAAATGAAACATAGAGATATAAGGAGATAGAAAAAAAAAAAAAGGCCTATTAAAAAGGCCTATTAGCTTAACGTTATAGCTGCAGCCTGAGGGACAGGCTTCTAATTAAACACACATCTAATGTTTGACTATAAAGCTTTCCTGAGACTTTAGCGGGCAGGCACTATCCTCACACTCTCCCTCTGCTTGGCTCCAGAATACCAGCATTTCTTAGATGAGAGTTCTTATATATGCCTGGTGCCCCCAGTTTTTACATTAGGTGCATGGTTTTTGCAGCTGCCACCAAGGAATACACCTTGATCACCTAGCTCTGGTGGCCAGGGGACCATGTGTTCCTGAGTCTCACAAAACTATAACAATCAGAGACGGTTCTTGGCAGACTACCTTCCCTAGGGCACTGTACAGACAGCAGACTGAAATGGATCCCAAGCCTTTCTACGAAAAAGGTCTACCTGCTTTTCCTGAAGTTCCTGACATAAGGGCAGGATTCAGGTTTTATATATATCTAGAAGCTAGAAAGGTATTCTCAGGGAACACAGGCCAAAGGATGCCGTTTTGTACTTTCCCTTTGACTCACTACAGCTCACTGTTATTGCCCAGGAAGGAGCTCATACACTAGTCTGAAGCTCCAATTTGTGTGGCTGCAACCAGGATCCCTCCAGATTACCTGCACTTAGCCCGCAGTCCCATCAAACTATATATTTAGTTTGAAGCAGAAGAAAGGATAAGTACTCCTGAAGACAGAGAAAGGAACCCAATCGGAGAAGCAAAAAGAAAAAAGAAATAAGAAAAGTAAAGTTAGCTCAAGAGAAGTATGGAAAAACATCAAACAGACTGATGTTTGCATTATAGGAGTCACAGAAGAAGAGAGAGTAGAACAGAAGGCAGAAAACTTATATGAAGAAATAATGGCTGCAAATTTCCCTAACCTGGGACAACAGAGACATTGAGATCCGGGACACCCAGAAAGCTCCAAAGAGACACACACTAAGACACATTATAATTAAAATGTCAAAAGTTAAAGACAAGGAAAAAATCTCAAAAGCAACAAGAGAAAAACAACTTGTTAATTGAAAGGGAACCCCCATAAAACCAAGTGCAGATTTCCAACAAACTTTGCAGGATAGAAGAGAGTGGCACAATATATTAAAAGGGCTGACAGACAAAAACTTCCAACCAAGAATATTGTACCTGGCAAAGTTACTATCATCGTAATTAAAGAATAGTTTTCCAGGCAAGCAAAATCTAAAGGAGTTTGTCACTACTAAGCTGGCCTTACAAGAAATGTTAAATAGACTTTTAGAAAAAAAAAATTTACAGAAGTGTAAATATCATTTGTAATGGGAAATATTTAGTAAAAGTAGTGGTTTAATCACTTCTAAAACTAGTAGAAAGATTAAAAGATGAAAATAGTGAAAATAACTGTAACTATGTTGGTTAAGGGATAAAATGATGCAAAATGAGACATCAAAAATATAGAATAGAGTAAAATGCAGAGCTTTAGACTATGTTCAAACTGAAGTTGCTATCAAATTAAAATAGACTGTTAAAATATAAGTTGCTGTATGAGAGTCTCTTGGTGACCACAAAGGAAAAGCCAATTGGAGATACACAAAAGATAATGAGACAGGAATCAAACATACCACTAAAGAAAGTCATCAAACCACAAAAGAAGAGAGCAAGAGACAAAGAAAGAAACAGAAAAATTATAAAATAGTCAGAAATCAATGAACAAAATGGCAATAAGTACATAAGTATCAATTACTTCAAGTGTAAATGGACTCAATATTCCAATCAAAAGACACAGGGTGGCTAAATGGACTTTAAAAAAAGAAACACAAGATAATACTCATCTATATGCTGCCCATAGCAGACTCACTTCAGATATAAAGACATACACAGACTAAAAGGAAAGGAGTGTTAAAAATATTCCATGCAAATGTAAAACAAGGAAAGATGGGTAGCTATACTTATATCAAACAAAATGACTTTTAAACAAGGACAGTAATAAGAGACAGATAAGGGCATTACATAATGATAAATGAGTCAATTCAACAATAGGATATAATGTTTATAAATATTTATCCATCCAACATAGGAATATGAAAATATATAAAGCAAATATTAACAGACCTAAAGGGAGAAATTATCAAAAATATATTAATAGTAGGGGACTTTACTATCCCACTTACATCAATGAATATGACACATCATCCAGACAGAAAATCAATAAAAAAAATTTGCTTTAAAGGACATATTAGATCTGATAGACTTGACAGACATATACAGAAGATTCCATTCAAAAGCAGCAGATTACACATTCTTCTCAAATTCACTTAAAACGTTGTCTTGAAAAAACAAGTCTTAACAAATTTAAAGATGAAATATCAAGAAACTTTTCAGAAAACAATGGTATAAAACTAAAAATTAACTAAAAAAAGAAAAATAGAAAAATTACTAACATGTGGAAATTAAATAACATGCTACTGAATAACCAATGGCTCAACAAAGGAATTAAAAAATACCTTGAGACTAGTGAAAATAGGAGTAAGAACAAACCAAAACTTATGGGATGCAGCAAAAGCACTTCTAAGAGAGAAGGTCATAGTGATAAATGCCTATGGTAAGAAACAAACAACAATAAAATTTCAAATAAACAACCTAACTTTCACACCTGAAGGAACTAGAAAAAGAACAAACAAATCCCAAAGTTAGTAGAAGAAAGAGAATAACGAAAATCAGAGCAGAAATAAATTGGAGAGTAAAAAATCAGTAAAAAGATAAATGAAACCAAGAGCAGTTTCTTTGAAAAGAAACAAAATTGGTAAATCTTAGCTAGACTAACCAATTGAAAAAAAAGAGAAATCAAATAAAAAAACTTTTGAAAATTAAAGAGGAGATGTTACAACTGATATCACAGAAATAAAAAAAGGATCATAGAAGGTTAATATGAGCAATTATGTGCCAACAAATTGAAAAATCTATAAGAAATGAAAAAATTCCTAGAAACATACAACCTACCAAGATCTAGTCATGGAAAAATAGTAAATCTAAACAGACCAATTACTAGTAAAGAGATTGAATCAATAATCAAAAACTTCCCAAAAAACAGAAGTCCAGGACCAGTGTTCACTGGTAAGTTTTACAGAACATTTAGAAAAGAATTAGTACCGATGTTTATTAATCTTTCAAAAAAAAAAAAAAAAAAGGAGGAAACACATTTAATCTCATTTTATGAAGCCAGTATTATCCTGATACCAAAACCAGACAAGAGCCTCATGATAGTGGAAAATTACAAGCCAATATCCCTGAGAAGCATAGGTGCAAAAAGTTTCAAATGATTCAGGTTTTGCCACTTAAGAGTTTTTAAATCCTTAAGTTATCACACAAAAGAATCTGTCTTCCTAGTTATTTGACCTTGACTAATTTATCTCATATATTTTAGACTAATTTACTTATTCGCAATGAGTATACTAAAATAACTACACTTCACTGGAATTTTGTGAGGAATAAAAGAAATAAATGTATAGAATTTACAGTAGTTCTCAATAGTTAACTATCATGGTTATCATTATCTTTATTAGAAGCCTATAAATCTTAACTATAATCAATGTGGTGAGGAATTTCATTTCTAATTAGTATAGAGTATGTGATCTAGGAGATGAAATCATTAAATGTTAACCCCCTACAGTTGAAACCCATAGAAATGAGCCCACATTCTATGGAGTGTTCACTGAAAACTTTTCTTTTCCCTCAGATTCAATCAGAGAATGTACAAACTACATGAAATGCAACTTTGAAAACCACATTATCGAATGTTATAACAAAAAGTTTCTAAAGGATGATAGTTTGTCAGAGAATCTTCACATGAAAATTTAATTTTTCTGATTTAAAATAATGAGTTGTTATTTTGACTTACCAAACTTTTTTGTATCAGCATAAAAGGCTCTACCACTGGCATGACAGTGAATTAAGAACACAACCTTTGCAGTTAAATATATCTGATTTTAAGTCCCAGATCTGCCATCCAGTACTTATAACTTGACATTTGACAAGTTATTTAATGTTTCAAAATTCTCAGATCCTTTCTCTGTACCATAGGGTGATGATTCCTACCTCATGGCCTTCTTGTAAGAAAGGGTCTGGCCTACATAATTACCTTAATCGTAATCATAATTATTCTCATCCTGGGAAAACAAATAAAGGTGGTGAGCTTCTGTAATAAAACTGCAGAGGTTCACGTTCTCTGACTAACAGCCACCTATCCCATGACACCTAGCCTAAGAAAAGGAATCTCTCTTTTTTTCACACATTAAATACAGCTTCTTCTTTTGGGTGAACTGAATACACACTCCAGAATAAACCTTTGTCATCTAGAAGCTTACAACTTAACTTTAAAAATGACATGGAATAATTGAGTGACAAAATAAAATTGTAATAAGGAAACCACTATGTGACAGTGTCTATAAACAAACAAAAAATTATAGAAGGTAGAATGTTGAACAAGGCTTAATGGAGACAGTAGGAATTACACTGGTTTGGAAGTACTGAACAGTGTGAAGTGAGGCAGAGGGGAAGGACATGAAAACCAAGAGACTTCAATTCATACACTATCCCCTGCAAACCTTTGGAGAATTCAGACTACATCATTTTTCCTCAAAAGTAATCCCGATAATCCACATCAATCATTGTGCATTACAATAAAAGGCATGACCTCACAGAATAAGAAACTGGAGGCTTTTTAATCTTTAACCTATGTAATTGTTTATAGTAAATTTGCCAATCCCTAGATCCCTAACAAAAAGTAATCAATCTTTCTTGCAAATTAAAACAATACTTCTAATTTGGCTTACTCTTAGGCTTATGCAAAGTGCAAAGTTTTGAAAAAAAATGACAAACGAATGTATATTTAAAATTTGATTGATAACTGAAAATCAACAAAACACATAGGAAGATATGACAAAGGACAAAGATGACCAATAATTGTTAGTAGTTTTCATTAAGGTATTAATACATGAGTTTTTATTAAACTACTACATGGTGCACATCCCAAGTAATAATATATAATATGTTTTAAAATTCACCTTTTAAAAAAATGAAGAAAAACCTATAAACCAAAAAAATCGAGCCCTAAATACTCTACCTCCAGTATTCCAAACAACAAACATATCTGCCCCTCTTATTACAGACTCTCACTTTAAGGCGCTGTATGTTTTAACTGACTTACACAGGTCCTCACTTTGTAATTTCTAATCCAGAGCTCATTATTAAATAATAAGCTGACATGTAATGATTATAATATTTTGGTAACTTATACCTCTCCCTAAATATGTACAAGGAATGGAAAGAAATTAGAATTGATCATAGCAGGATATGCCATCTGTTCAAAATCACAAATCCTGAACTCAAAGAGCCCCTGGAATGTAGAATGAGTCAGGTAGAACTGGATTTTATTTTTCTTATAATGCTGACAGAACCTGTCATGAAAAATCAAGTGACACTGTTTACAAATATAAATACTGTACCAAGAATCAGTATTACAAAGCAATAACACAATGCACATAAAAATAAAAACAAATAAACATGCAGCTTAGTGGCATTCAACCAATAACATTTCACGATAGAAGAAAGCATTTTTAAGTAATGATTTCTCAGATGCTACGTGAATTTATTGCCATTCACATTAAAACTGAACATCTAATAAATAACATCTTGAAATAATTAAAACAAACTTCTGAACCAACCTCCAAAATCTTCTTCCTATTCCTCATATCACCCTGCTATATTAAAAGCAGATGAAATAATTGATACCTTGTCACTTTAACACTGAAGTTCATTCAATCATGTGAAAAGAGAGTGACTTGGAGGGCATGCAAATTAATTAATAATTAATGTTTTGCCCTATAGAAACAGATTGGATAATATTTATTGAATTAATTATATGCAAGCCATAATGCTAGGTCCAATTAATCAAATGATATAATGAGGTAGCCCCTGCTTTCCAGGGTAAGAAATGAACAAGGAAATGACAGAATCATGTATTTACATATAATATAAAGGTACTACTAATTGTTAGACCCAACTATATTTAATGCACCACTACAAAAAAATGCTGCAATTTAACCTCAAAATATTTTTTTGTTTCTCAGAATTTTTCTTTTATATCATCGACAGTCCCAATTACACTTATTTAGACAGATTAGTTTAAATCCTTTTTCTCTCTTGTATAAACCACAAAATATTAAAATATTATCAAAAGTAATTGGTTCAGGTATTCCTAAAACTTTTTCATAATCAGAGCGTGAATTTTCCAAAGCACTTTTTGACTCAAAATCATTGATATTTTTTTTTCTATACATACCAGTTAGCTCTTGCTGATTAACAAACTCTCCAAAGTTCTAACATATAAAACAATAAACCTTTGTTTTCTATGTATCTGTAGTTAGCTGGGTGTTGGCCGTACAGCTTTTCTGGTACTGGTTAGGTTTACTTGGACATTGAGGGTTCACTGGTTATTGGCTGGTAGAGGTTGGCTTTAGTCGTGTGTCTGATCTTCACATGTGTCTCATCTTCAGCTGGCTGCCACAGGAATGTTCTCATGTAGATGGCATACATGCAACAGAATAAACTCATTTTCAAGCTTCTGTTTACATCATGCACACTGACGCTCCATTGGTTAAAACAAGAGCCCAGTGCTGAGGTGTGAGGCAGTCCCACACACCTATCATGAACGGACAATACAAAGTTACATAGTAAAGAGAGATGGGTGAAGAACTAGGACCACTGACATAGTCTATCCCACCACATGATGTGATCTCCAGCCATACGGAATATTTGATGAATCAGTATTTCTTTAAAAAGTCCTTCACTATTGTTCCCAGGGCTTTCTTTCGAACACACATTCTGTAAGTTTTGAAGCCCTCAGACAATGATAACTATATCATGCTGCTTTGTGCTTTTACACTATTGCATCGTTTCAATCAGAAATGTGAAAATGTGAAAAACACACGTTAAAATCGATGAAATACGGCAAGACAACACCTCCTAAATAATATGCCATGTGGGAAAATCTCATCACACGGTACCAGGAAAATATTTGTCTCCCTTGAATAACCAGTATATTTTCTCCTTTCGAAGACTAAAATTATACCAAACATATAGGAAACAGTTTCACATTGGGTTTAATGACAGTGATGACATTAATACTCTTGGCTAGCATACTTACTCCTTTATCTTCACAGTGTTGATTTCCTATTTTCATTAGAAGTTACTTTTAAAAACCACTGTGATGATTCAATCTGAGAGGAGACCGCTCAAAGCATTTGTGGCAATGGCTGACACATACTAACTGCTTAATAAATGTGAGCTATGTATCATTATTACTATTTATTCTAGTTTATTATTTGCAGTCTCTTTATAAATTTTCTCAAATGTACTATGAGGAAATGAGTTCGGTAAAGTTGCTAAAACTGTTTCTAAGAGTAGTAGAAATTTTAAATAACAGAAACAAACTTAGGATAATATTTACATAAACAAAAAGGGAGAAAGTAGCAAAAAGTAATCACATAAAATAAGCATAGAGAACATGGCATCTAATAAATCCTCTGGACTTGAATTGAGAAACTTACTTCACCCTAGATTTTTAGACTCATATAACAACTCCATTTGTGACATGTCCATGTGGATGTCTGCAAGTCACCTAAAACTAAATTTTATTAATATAGCCCTACCAGACAACAATTGTTTATATTACCCCAAGAGTCCAGGACATATCTTTATTCTTTGCTCTTCTCACTAACTACATCACATGTATCAGTAAGATCTCCAGATACTCTTCGTATCACACACTAAAAAGCCATGTGCTTCTCTCTCCTAGTCTCCTATTCCATTCCAACTAACCACCACATATCATTTGACCACTGCAGCAGTTTGCTAACTAGTTACCCTGTTTCCACGCTGGTGTACCCACAGACATTTTCACTAAACATAGTTTGTTTTGAAATACAAATCAGCTCTTTCTTTCAAGTCTTCTCATTTCAGTTAGAGTAAAATCCAAACTCGTCTTTCTGGCTTAAATATCCTACTTGGTCCTAATCCATGTAAATGCCCTTGACCTCATGTTGTAACACTTCCCTCTTTACCGCCACATTCAAGGGCTACTTATTTAAGTATCTCAAACACACCGAGAAAGTACCTTTCTTCTGGTCTTTGCATTAGCTCATCCCTCTATCTGGAATGTTCCTCATGTGGCTGGCTCCTTCTTGTTAGCAAGCTTATTATCTCAGCCTTCAATGCCAAACCTCAGAAGGTTCTCTTTGACTACCCTGGCTAGAGCATTCCTATCACATTGCCCTTGTTCAGTTACCTACACATCACTTACCACAACCCACTATGCTTTCTTGTCTATTTGCTTGCCTGTCTGTTTTCTTTTGCTCCCACTATACTCCTAAACAGAATTTAACTTTACCGAAAGCAGAGAAATTGTTGATTTTGTTCCGGTGGTATCTCCAGTATGTATATTCTAGAATATTAGTGAAACATGGTAAGTCCTCAGTAAATATTAGCTGAAGAAATGAATGGATGGTGTTGTGGAAGAACAATCCCAAAATGATGCATTTTGGATAATTTAAGATCACAGCAAAGCCTATTTATCTATATTATTAATATTTGTTACTATTATAAAAATTATGATAGAAGTTCTGAAGCATACTGCCTAGATTTACATAATTGTTCTACCATTTACCAGTTGGTAGCCATGATTAAATATCTAAACCTCAATTTTCACATATGTAGAATGGGAACCTTTCACGGAAGGTTGTAAGGATTAAACTAGATTACACACACACATTTATTAGCATAGTCCCTGACATAATAAACACAAAATAAACAGTAGTCACTATTATTACTACACTATTTAATGAACAGTTTTAAAGATAAACATAATACACTTGCTTTTGTAAAATATATTAATATAATTCTAGAAATAACTGATTAAAAGATACAAATGATGCGTCTGATGAGTATTAATGGAAAAAAATATAAAACAAATTTGTAGAGGTGTAGAGATAACCAAGGAAGAATGTAGCTATGATGGAATAGGATTTCAAGGTTTAGAGTGGAAAGACAGGTTGGGAGCATATCAGGGAAGCAATAAGAAAAAAAATCAGAAGCCAAAGAAACTATATCTTAAAAATAAATTATTTTCATTTAAAGATACATTAGTTAGTTTTCAAGTCAATATTGTTATTTAAATAATCTGGAAAATTCAAGCTAAAACATTCATATCCTAATAGAACTATTTAAAAGAGAAACAAAAACAGGATCCAAACATTTAGCAAATAAAATCACTTTTCTCAACATATCACATTCAGTTTTATTGGGAAGGATTTTAGCTTCAAATTTAATCAAAAACTACAGCCACATTTAGTGCATTTTAACACTACATTCAATTAATTGAAACCCTAAAAAAATCACGTGTTCATTTTGAGTGAAAATTACTTTTATCACACAAGTATCTAATTTTAAATTGTCAGCAAAATCATATATACATCTGTGCAGAAAAAGATGATAGATTATAGATGATAGATTAATAGATGATAGATGATGATGATGATGATAGATAAAATGATAGATGCATAGATAGATGATGGATGGACAGACAGACAAATTTCACCAGACTTCATTATCAGAGTTTCAGGTAGTATACCTACAAAGGAATTTATAAGCAATTGTTAGCTATATCAGTGGTTCTTCACAAGGGCCAGAGAACCAGTGAGCAGCAGACAGTTAGAAATAATGTCTAGTCACACTGCAGGACTGTCATGGCGGAACTACCACTGTTGCCCACCACTTAGCTTGATCACATACACAAAGGGTGGCCAGAAGCTTCGTCACAGCCAACCCCTCCAAATCAGATCCATCACCAGCACCTTTGCCAGAAAGCCCAGCCTGCCCGCACACAGGTGCCTTCACTCAGAGCTCCTGTGGTACACCCGACTGGAGAAATGGGACTCAAAGGCTGCAAGGAGGCCTGTAAAAGGCAGGTTAGCTCCAGACGGAAGAGAGTTGAAATGGGTGTAGAGTGAGTCAATATATGCTGTCTACCATATCTTTTCAGTCTGTGGCTTTAAAAAATCTTAGCATTAACAGCAAGAAGCCAAAATCTCTGGTTGCCTACTCTACAAGAAATCTGAAGCTCCTCCAGTAAAGTGTTTTCCTCCTTCCTTACTAAAATATTTCTGAGAGAGTCAAGAGACACATCCTATTGCTAACCGGCTCTTTCTCTCTGTTCAAAGTTTTACCCTGTCTTCTATGACAGATGTCAAGCGTGCTGCCCCTGTTACTTCTAGTGTCCAAACTTCCTTCTCAGGAGTATAACGCCAACAATAATGATAAGATTTTTATTTATTTTGAACTGATCCTCAGACAGACACTGTTCTATGTACTTTCACAAATTTTATCTTGCCTACACCTTACAATAATTCAGTGAGTTGGCACTATTTGTTGACAGTGCACTGTATAACACAGGGGCACCACTCACACAGCATTGCCATGCTATTAATACCTCCATTTTTATGATCACAGAGATACTAAACACCTCATCAAAAATTACTGATACAGCAAGTGTAAGAAGAGCGAGGTTTTGAAATCAGGCACAGGCCAGAGAGATGTGGCAACCAAGAGAAGAGAAGTATTTCCCTCTCCCTCTCTGCATGCTCATTTTCTAGGTTACAAAGCTGTTATGTGTGCCCAGAGTTTCACTATAGTCTTGATTGAAAGATCTAAAAATCAAGTGGATTGTTACAGCCAGATATAAATTACACTGATGATTAACATTTTAAAGAAAATATTGACAAAACATGAGATTAAATGCATGGTGTGTGTACTAATTTGTGTGTGTCTAATTACAAATGTATAATGATAAAATAAGTATTACTTGTTTCCCCTACATAATTTTTAGGTGGTATTTCTACAGTTGGTGAGTTCTGTACATTTTTTCCCAGTCTTCAATGTATTAGTTTTAAATATGTTTAATAAGAATCAATTATACAAACATGTCTTTCTTATTGTTTCTCATAAAAAAGGGATAAGTATACTGGAAGATCTTGCTTCATGTCTTCCTCAGGGTAGAAAGGGATTTTCTTCCTGGCATGGCTTTTTTAAGTAGTGTTTTAATAGGGGTTTTAGTTTTATAAAGGGAGTCATACAATTTGTCAAAATGTAAGCTCCAAATTGTTTTGTGAATAACCAAATGACAATTAAGATATCTGAAAGTTTAAACATATCTAAATGCTGTATTTGTTTCCTTTTGAACATTTTATAACATTATTGGCTAGATAGAGTATGAGTACCAGAAAATATATATATATATATAATTTAATTCGTATGGTAACGAAAGACAATATTATAATTTAGGAAACATGAGATCTAACTAATTTTACTAGCATAAGAAAGATTAACTGAATAGTCTCTCCTTCTTAACTATTATTCAACACTTAATTTGGATTCTGAAATTACTTTTTTTCTGACCTGAAAAATCCTAGACTTTACTTGTCTAGTCAGATGATACATAAAATATTTTCATTTGAATATAATTATTTTTTATATCTAATCATAAAAACATCTTATATTTAATGAATTGTATAAATCACTTTATACAAGAAAACAATAAGAATCCAGTTTCATTTAGGAAGACTCAATAATGTACAAAGATATATTTGTAAATTTATTCTTCAGTCTCCCAATCTTAGATTTCTTACTGGGAGTTTTCTGATTTGGATTAAAAAAAACTCAAATGCTTTCCAGGAATACTAAGAACATTTATGATGACAAACTATAACCACGAAATACGTTCAGGGTTGAATTTGTTTGACACTAACGAACTAAAGGATACATTTAAAAAAGTGATTCTTTCTTGTTTTTTATATCTTTCACACTTACATAATTAAATTATTTTTATAGCACTAATTCATTACTAAATTATAGATTAGTATACATATAGAATGCTTATGACGACATTACAGAGCTAAAAGAATTTTATATTTATGCAATTCGACTTTTACAGATAAAGTCACTGAGGCCTACTGGTGCAAAAAATATGTGGTGACAAAAAATCTAACTATGGGCAGTGAACAAAGTGCAATATATATATGACTTTTGAATTACACACTTGAAACTTATTGGACGTTGTAGATCACTGTCACTCCAGTAATTTTAAATTAAAAAAAAACAAATTGTTTCAGGCCATATAGCTTGAAATAGCTAGTGCTCAGCCTCTTAGATTCCACATCTTGATCCACTTAGTTTTTCAAGGTCACACGATCCTCCTTTTAGCACAGTGACAATTTCCAGAGCTCCAAACCAAACTCCTAAAAGCTCTGTGTCCCTGGTCACCTATTTTGACACCAGTTTCAAGGTCAGGTACTCAGAGATAGACCGGGGAACCCACAGAAACAGCAAAAAGCAGTTTCATCTAAATTTAAAGTGTCTTAAAACATAAGAAAGGCCTTTGTATTTTCCAGTCTTAATGACGACAGCCAGGACTATTATCCACAGGTCAAAAAAGTAGGTTTAACGGTCATTTCTGAATTTTTCTTAGTGTAAGTACAATTAGCATTCCCCCTGAATCACAAAGGCCAAAATGAGGATTTTTTACCTTGCTCGGATGATTTCAGTAATTTCACTCCAGTGTCAACAAAGATAGATGGTGCCATTTATGTTTCAAGGTATTATCCTATCTTCTGAACTCCCTCAAGCTGGTCATCCCTCACCCAGGCTTATCTTTTCAAGTATGTTTTTCAATCGATCATTTAACCTAATTAACCAGACTCACAAAGAACACAAATAGTGACAACTAAGGAGGAGTCCTTCTCAATAAGGACCTTTTCCTTTCATTTTTCTCCCACCACAAATATTTTAGTTTCCAGTAGTTCTACTGATTTATACTTGGAAATTTCAACTTTCAACCAAGGATATTTTAATGGTAGAATGAGGTGGGATAATCACATTTGACCATTCTAAAAAGTTTCATCAATAATTTTTGGAAATAATTTGGCAAACAATCATTTGAACCCATGTGCTAGTGTAGAAAATTTAGTTCTGGTCATACCAGAAGAAATGAGCATTGGACATATTGTTGACTATATATATAAGTGTTCAGAAAATACTTGAAAACTGATGCCTTTGGCAAAGACCTAATAAATGTTTATAATATGTATATACTATAAGTATATAATACACACACATATTTACATAATCTTTAACAGAGATTTTCTGATCAAGATTGACATTTACAAATATATGGTGACAGAAGGAAACTAGATTTTAGGTGGTATGCACACAATGAAACACACAGAGGATGTGTTATAAAGTTGTACACTTGAAACTTACATAATGTTATTAACCAATGTTACCCCAATAAATTTACATAAAAAAGTGGAAAAAAAAGAGTAACATTTAAAGTACTTAAGGGCCAACAGAGTATAGGTAATGATCAATTAGCGACATGTACTGACCAGACATATCTGGACACTGAGCAATCAAGAGAAGCTGGCCATAAACAGCGGCCATTACTGTGTTCTCATTAGATATCAGCGTTGGTATAATGTTACCACTTTTAAGGCAGTATCTTCTACTCCATCATTACATGAAGTTAAAGTGGAGCCTTCATTTCTCTTCCTCAAATTTTACTACTTGAAAGAATATGTCCCAATAAGAAATATTCAATAAATTACAACAAATCAACTGAAAACTATATGTTGCTGAAACCAATTTATCTGTTTCTTTTCTATCAAGTCATGTTCATTCTCTAATTTCTTCTTATTTTCCACCAGTTTTGTATTTTATAAAGTATAGCAATGAACCACACTAACACAGAAAATCAAAGCCAACAATATAGACTATGTTTCCTTTCCTTAATTTTCAATTGATGGTCCACATCTATAAGAAGTTATACCTAGAGTCACATGACAGTGGTGAGTTTCACTAGTATCCAGGAATCCTTACAGTAAAGTAAAACTGCTTTAGACAAGAATTGATTAAATTACAAAGTAGAACAATCAGAACTGCTACCAAAACATGATAAAATTATATAAAGGGATAGCAAAAGGAACACGTATCATTAAATTTTAACTATGAACACACACTCTCATAGATGAAATGTGAATCTGACATGAAATATTTATCTTTCATTAATCCTCAAAATTCAAACAAGTAAAATTTTTATTTAAGGTGAAAGCAAAAAAAAACTACTCATTCATTGTTTCTTCAAGATCTTTGAAACAGTAACTTAAGAAAGGAAATGCAGTATAAAAATGCTATGTTCTAGTAAGGTGATGTCTACATCTATTAGTGGTAGAAATCAAAAATTCACCCTATATGGAATTACCTTTTTTTCATTCTACCAAAAGGAAAATCCATAGAAATCAATACTGAAATTTGCTTCATATAGTTCAGTATTCAGAGATCTTGAGCTTAATAGGTTTAAACTTAATTTAAAACCATAATTTTAGATAACAGTTTCAATTATAACTTTTTTCCTTCTACAAGGTAAACAAGTGGCAAACTAGCAAACACTTCCCAAGTGTAAGCATGCTCAAAACACTAACTTGGTTTGAGTTATGCAACTATGGAAGGCAAAGTCATTGCTATTTTAATACATCAATTTGTTTCTCACAAATGTGATATTAAAACTCCTTTCTGTAAAATACAAAAGGCACAATTTTATTCTAGTACTTATTTATCCTAAAAGTGAATCTTTCTAAAATTTTAACTCTCATTTCCACTAGAAGCATCATGGTTATAACAATTAAAAATAAATGCCATTATAGTTCACCATTATCAATGACCATAATGTGATTTACATTAAAATGGATTACTTGTTAATGCAATAAGCTTATTGTGTTTTTATACTTAAAGTTCAGTAGTATCAGAGATAAAAATTCTTTTCAATTTTAGAAAAAAATTTATATATTGTTGACATTCGAAAAATAATATACATATAGTCAAAAACTTATAACTCAGTAACCTAACAAAATATATTATTAAAATAATGTATAACGATTAAATAAATTTTAACACATGCCTTTTAAACTGTACAATTTAATTAAACTGTTTTACTATTTCATATAAAAATATGAAAATATTTTTAAATAAGAAAGTTTTTAAATAACCCAAATTAAGTTAATAACTGTTTCTTTTCCTATTTATTTAATATTGTGTCAATCAGTCTTTTTTACCATGGGAGAGTTTGGCTTCTTTCATCTGGAATATAAAAGTAATAGTAATTACAATAGAATGAGTAATAAAACAATTTTAAGAGCTACCACTTACATAAAGGTTATCACATGCCAAGTACTTATCCAAATGCTTTCATATATTAACTCATCTTATATTTTCAATAACTTTGTGAGA
The DNA here is from genome assembly GCF_014176215.1 of Rousettus aegyptiacus. NCBI lineage: Eukaryota > Metazoa > Chordata > Mammalia > Chiroptera > Pteropodidae > Rousettus > Rousettus aegyptiacus. Next base: position 111,739,554 of record NW_023416284.1, read on the forward strand.
TTAGTTTTATTATTAACCCCATTTTACTAATAGAGAAACTGATGCATTGAGAGCTCTGGTGACTTGACAAAGTTAACAAAGCCCATCAGTGAGGGATGTGAAATAAGAGGTCAGATAGTTTGGTTTTAGTGCATGTGCTAACAATGCTACCGGTGATCTAGAGTTTAGCTAATTTTTTGTATCTTTGGAGTTAAGTCTAAAATTCAAAGTTTAGCCTTCTTAGCATTGCGTAATAAACACGATCTGTCCAGTCTTGACACCAAAACAATGCCGTCTTTATTATTGTAGTTTATGTCTTGAAATCATATCATGTTAGCCCTCTAACTCTATTCTTTCTAAAATATGTTTTGCCCATTTTAGGTTCTTTCTATTTCCATACAAATTTCAGTATCAGAAAATTTTCAGAATTTTCTTCAACAAAATTCTGGGACTTTGACTGAGATTGTGTTCAATCTATAGATCAATTTAGGGACACCGACATCTTATCAGTATTGAGTCTTTCTACCAATGGACACAATATATTTCTTAATTTATTTGCATTTTGCCTAATTTCTCTCAGCAATGTAATGTTCAATGTATAGCTCTTTCAAATTTTGTCAGACTTAGTCCTAAGTATTTCTCATTTGAATGCTATTATAAATAGTATGTTTTCCTAATTTAACTGTCTAAATTATTTTTTGCAATATAGAAAATTACTTTTGTATAGTGACTGATTGTGTATCTTTTAATCTTGCTACTTCTTTTACTAGTTTTAGTTGATTTTTTTCACATTTTAATAAAGTTCTCAACAACCAATTATATTGTCTATAAATTAAGACAGTTTTACTACTTCCTTTCCAATCTCAATGCCTTCAATTCATTAGTCTTGCCTTATTGCACTGGTTAAAACCTCCTATTCAATGTTGAATAAAAAAGGTGGGAGCAGACATGCTATCTTGTTCTTAAACTTGAGAGAAAGTATTCAGTCTCTCAGGATTAAGTTTAATGATAACTCTAGGTTTTTCACAGATGCCCTTTTTAGGGTTGAAAAAGTTGGCTTCTATTCCAGTTTACTGTATTTTTATTAAAAATGGGTGTTGGATTTTATCCAATGCTTTTAATGCATCATTGAGATTATTGTGTGTTTTTTCTTTGTCTCTGTATGAGTCTTATTAGTGTGTTTTTCTAGTTATGATATCAAGGTAATACGGGCCACAGAGAATGAATTGAAAAATATTCCCTCATCCTCAATATCCCTCATCCTCAATTTTTCTGTAGAACTGGTATATTTTCCTTATTCGATTGGTATAGCTCACCAGCAAAGCCACTTTGGAATAATTTTGAGGGAAGGATTTTCAGTAGAAAGTCAAATTCTTTAGTAGATAAAGGGCTATCAGACTATTTATTTCTTCTGAATGAACTTTGTTAACTTATACATTTTAAAGAATTTTTCTATTTTAGCAAAGACATAGATTTACTTATGATTTAATAAGTTAATGTATTGATATAAATATTTTTAAAATTTTTAATAAAATTGTTCATAATATCTTCTTGTCCTTTTAACATCTTTATATCCATAGTAATGCCACTTCTGTCATTCTTGATATTAATAGTTTCTTCTCTATTTTATCCTCGAGTAGTCTGGCTAGAGGTTTATCAATTATACTGATTTTTCTCAAAGAACAAAGTTTTAATTCTCTATTGTTCTTCTGTTTTGCATTTCATTGATGTTTTCCTTGATCTTTATTATCATCTCCTTCTTTGATTTAATTTGTTCTTGTTTTTTAAACTTTTTAAAAAGAAGCTGAGGTTATTCATTTGACAATTCTTCTGTGTTTAATGCTATAAATTTCACCTATTAATTTGGTGGCATCCCTTGAAATGTTGCATGTTCATTTTCATTAAGTTTATACTTTCTAAAGCCCTTTTACTTTCTTTAGCCTATGGTTTAATTAGAGGTGTTATTTAATTTTCAAATATTTGGGGCTTTTACCAGAAAATTTTCATTATTGATTTCTAATTTAATTCCATTGTGGTCAAAGAAGACCTTTTTTAACACTTGAATCTTTATGAATTTATTGAGACTTGTTTTATGGCCCAGAATGTAGTGGGGTTGTTGTTGTTGTTGTTGTTGCTGTTGTTTGGTAAATGACCTTTATGGATTTAGGAGAATGTACATTCTGCTGTTCGTGGGGTGGAATGTTCATATCAATGTTAATTAGGTTAATTTGGTTAATAATGTTGCTCAACTCTTCTTTATCCTTATTGATTGTCTGCATATACCATAAATTATTGAGAGAGGGTATTTTTCAACTATAACTGTGATTTTTCTATTTCTCATTAAACTTCTAAGTTTTTTCTGTATTTATTCAGAGGCAGTTATTATGTATATAAACCTTATAGTTATTATATCCTTTTGATGAATTAACCCCTTTATCATTAAAAAATGGCCACCCTATTCTTGATAACATTATTTAACCTGAAATCTGTTATCTAATATTAATATAGCCATTCTAGCTTCCTTTTGGTTGTTAGCATATCTTCCCCATTCTTTTAACTATTGCTTTATGATTAACTGTGTAAGTATTATGTAGTTGAGACTTGTGTTTTTATCCAATTTGACAATCTCTGCTTTTTAGTTGGGATGTTTAGATCACTTACATTTAGTGTGACTATTCTTGTGGTTAGGTTTAAAAGTTTAAAATCTATCATATTAGTTGTTTTCTGTTTGTCTCAGTTGTTATTTGTTCTCTTTTACCTCTTTCACTTCCTATATTTAAATTAATTGCATATTTCTTTTTGATTCTATCATATTTCTTTGACTGGCATATTGAACCACACTCCATTTTGTTATTTTTGTGGTTGCTTTAGGGTATACAGTGTACATCTTTAAGTACACATTGTTAATTTATTAGAATCTATTCTTGTTATATTATAGCACTCTATGATTTGGTGAGTATGTCACACCATTATGTCTTACACTCTATGATTGTGCTTGTTAATTAGATCATTTGCTATATAATTTTAGTGAAACAATTTGTAAACTCTCAATTTCTCAGCCATTCTTTGGATAGTATTAGATGGACTGAACTAAACTGAAGCTTACTAGTTCATACAATCAAAAGGATTTTTAAATTTCTAAATTTTTAAAAGACAAAAGTCATATAAAATTCATAAAGTAGTACATTAAGGATTATAAGATTCTATTTTACTTTGTCAAAACTTTTATCCTTACTTCTGAACATTGGACTTAAAACTTTACATTAGAGTTATATCAACATCTATCTTTATATATGCATACTCATTTTTTTAGTAATAGTCACAGTAGTATATATAAATATATGTGTATACTGTCACTTCAAATAAAGATAGAGCTGCTCATTTACACAGGAGCTGATTGAAAGTGTAAAACATGACCTAAACATTTGGACAATTCTAAATATGAACATAAATTCTTTTTTGTCTAAATCAAATTTAATAACTGTTCACTGCACAATTCTAAGTGGTTACACATATTGTGTCCTTCCATAAATCCTCTTTACATTTACAAGTTATTTTGGTTAAAATAACAGAAGCTATCTCCACGTGACTCATCAGAATTTACTTTTTTTCCTGGAAGATAATGAAGTGTGGGTCAGTGCTTATTTTAATGTATAATTTAAATCACTGCTTACAGTCATCAGGATAATCATTTGTTTATGTTGTCTTCTGGCCATTCTTAATCATATTTTTAAGATGAAATTTGTCCCAACCAATTTGCCCAGGAAATCAAAGATATTTTGATAGCACTGTCAAATTTGGATTTATGAATAAAGTCATGTGAATATTAAAGAATCTTTCATTTTTACAAACTTCTTCTTTATAAAAGAAAAACTTTATATCATATATTTTTTCACTGACTTCTGAGACTAAAAAATTTCATGTATTTTTTCTAAGTTTAAAAAGAATGTAAATAGTAAACATTAAGTACAAGAATACTAGAAAAATATGAAATTAACCCCAATATTACCAACTACTTCAAAATAATCTTACTTGAAAATAATAATGCACGTTGCCAACATGTGAATAAGAACTATGAAGTACACTTTGCATAACTCATGATATAGTTATGAATAATAGCATCCTACAACTTATAAGAAAATAAAATGGAGAACTGAACAATTTATTATTTGCATTGTGAATAAAGGTGTGACATTCTCAATCTACTGAAATAACATACCTGTGACAGAATAATGTGTCGTGACCAATAGCAGTCAACTACTTGCCACGAAAGGCACATTCATACTTTTTAATGTCACCAAAATGATGTCACCCTTAATGAATCAATATACTTGAATTTTAAAAGATAAAATGAAGATAAAAACAAGTGAAATTCTAAAATGGATTAACATAGCACATCATATAATGCCTTGGAGTCACTTTACTCCTATTGATAGTACAGAAACAAAATTAGAGTCTATGAAAAGAAAAAAAACTTTTTCAAATGGATTAAAAGAAAATAGCAACAAAATCTTCTTCTGAAGCAGATAGGGGCCTTGAAGGAAAGAGCTAAATGATATTTGATATATATCAAATTATTTTAATATAGAATTTAATTATGGAATGAGAAAAAACATGTGTTCGTGTGCTTATATACCTTTTTTGGAATTGGTACAAAACAAAAAGTCTTGATAGTAAGAATACCTACACCAGGTTCCAGAGTGAAACGGTCTTCAGTTAATGCTGAAGGTATTTGAAAAGCTGTCAAGAAATTGTTAGGATTTCACCTTGGAATAGACTGCCCATTGGGGTTGGAAGAAAACTCTTCACAAAGTGAAAATGTTTAATTAGATAACTGCAGTGCAAAGTTATCATATTCTGAAGCATCGTCAAGTTCGCTAACGGCTATAAGCCTGTTTAATTCAACCAATCTGTCTGTATCAAAATAGTAAATCTAGAGAGTATGTTTATCTTCCTGTGTTTCAGCTTCTAGGTAACCAGAAGTTAACATATTATGTTGATCTCCTTACTAGGTGAAGAAATTCTGGGCTAATTTTTTGTGTTATATCAAAAGAAAGATAATTAAGGTTATAAAGACAATTAAAATTATAGCTTAAATGTTGCTTTCTTTATTTTCAGTTGTAATTTTTCATTAGAATTTTTTTTTGCTGTTGCCTGTTTCACGTTAATTAAATTTATTTTCTCCTTCTTTGTGTTATACCACAGCTTCTAATTTCTAATTCACCATAAGCAATACACTTCACAAGCAAGTCTGGGTTCTCATTCCATCAGTGTAATCTTTCTATAGTATGCGTTGGTATAAAAATTTATCCTATTAGACACCACTTGCTTTATTACAGAAGTCAAGTTCTTTGGTTTTTGCTATTCTTCTGTTACCTCATTATGTCTAAGGTAAGAAAAAATATGTTGATAGCCCTGAGAAATCTGGCAGCAGCTTTTGAAATAAAGTTGTATAATATCATCATCAAAATTCAATTCCAAGAAGTTATTAGCCCTTTAAAAGTCTGGACTCAAAAGGGCAAGCTTGCATGGGCTTAGAAATATTGGAAGATGCTTTGCTTGGAACATGGGAAAGTAAAAATGCAATACCTCCAAAATAATGTTTTGCATTTCATCTTAGAGTAGGAGATTTACATAAGATTAGAAGAACTTATTTTTTAAATTATTAACTGGTCTATGTATAAGAAAGATTTGGAAAAACTAGCTTTATTGAATGTGTGTCAGACTGTCAAACAATATTAATTTAAGAAGCAACGTCTATCTCAAAAACTCTGAGTATGTGCTTATATATCTTAGTGGAATTGGTACAAAACAAAAAGCCCTGACAGTAAGAACACTTATAACAGGTTCCAGAGTGAAATGGTTTTCAGTTAATGCTGGCTTTTGGAATAGCAGATGCTCTCTATAGAATGTAAACTGATCATAAAAACAACTTTGCTTCCTAGTCATCATTTCCATACTTCATTGACATTATCTAAATTGTTTCTAGTTTAATGGCAAAAATGTGACCCAAAACGGCACTTTATTTTGAAAAATGCTTTTACTCAAAAACTATTAATTTTGTGACTATTCCTTTTGAAACACCTAAATAAGTAAAGATCTGATGATTTTAGAAATTGAGGAGGACTTACATTTATTAGAATACATTTATCACTGAAGTAAAAACAAAAACCATTAAAAAAAAGCAAATTTATGGTTTCTGTAACATTTTGCCCCATTATGTTAACTAAATTTTACCCCATTATGTTAACTAAATTTTCAGTCAGCAATATATTTACAATGTGAATGAAGTTGGAGTAAGACTATAATCATAATAAATTTGAGAGTATTTGATATAATCACATTCTTTCCATATCTAAGCAATTCTCTCTTAAAATTACTTACATGGAAAGAATTTACACTGTAAAATATAAATATTATTAAAAAAAAAAACAAGATTTTTCACCATAGATTCCATTGTTCTTTAAAATAACACCATTACTTTTTAGCAACTAAGTAGTTATTTGCATCCTTAGGGCACCAGACCCTTATTTTCTGTTTATTGCTCATATGCCTCATCCAAAATAATTTGATGAACATATCCTTATTTAAGAAAATATATAGGTAAGTTATGTATGTATATAGTTTTAATTAACATAGTATTTCAGTAAATATTAATATCATTCTCATTAAAATTAAAAACAGAATTTATTATATTTACTTTCCATTCTACCCATAACTCATAATGTTGGTACACCTACATTGAATATTATTGTAAATAAACAAGTAGCGAGCTGTTATTGTAATGCACAAAGGAACTTAATCTTATATAGAGATAAAAGCAGGATGACTTAATAAATATCCACAATAACTTATTAACACAAATCATAAACATATACTTTAAAAATATGCATTTTGGTTTTTTGTAACATCATTTTCCATTCTGCTTCTAAATACATGCCAGGTAGTTAAAGCACAGACTGTGAAAATTCCTCTAAATAATTTTTTAAGGAAACCATAAATTACTACAGTTTTGCCATATATAAACCTTTTTAAAGTCATAACTTTAAAATTAAAATGATTCACCACAGATACATGTTGAAGGCAAAATATATTACTACTGCAATTTATCAAGAAAAAATAATATATAGACTTATCAATCTTTCTAAAAGAGAGAAAGTACATTAATCTTTAATAGTGATATTATAGACCAAATGATTTTGTTTAGTTATATAAATTCTGTTCATCTTCTTGAATTGTTTATCAAGGAATCTCATTTCTCTGAGCTCAAAGGAATTGCTGCTTTGAGCTTTTATTTTTTCATCATTCTATTTAATTGTAGCTCTGTAATGTAATTTAATATAAATGCTATCTCTATTGTGGCAGTGTGAAATTTCTTGTAACAGTAACTCATTAAAGTATATTAAAAGTATTTATCATGATCCTCAAGAGTACCAATAACACAACAAATAGAAACCTCAGATACATAATCAGTACAAATAATTCAGAAAAATATCTCTGCATTTGTCTACATGTAAAAAAAAATGCCAGAACAATAACAATTAAACTAAAAAATAAAATAAAAATTCATTTCAGAAATATCAGTAAAGTTTTAAAAATTAATCATTTTCATATCTAAAAATCAGAAGATCACCCTAATAATGTGCAATTCCTCTAAATTTGCCATCATTGTCAAATTCGTGTACTTAATGAAACTGATATTTAATTTTTGGAGTCCTTGTCCGAGTTTGACAGTTTATGAGACATTGGAAATGGCATAAAATTATTCTAAAATACTATACTAATGATGATTTAAACTTCATTTTCTCAGACGAAATTTTTCAATTTTGCATGGTTTTCACAATCACTATATTCTCTAATTTAATATTATCGATTGTTTTTCTCTTCCTAATTTTCAATACAGCATGAAAGTACCTTTAAAGATAATGGTGTCTTTCCATCTCTGGGAATAGTATTTTATTATCACTATTTTTAATTTAGAAATTGCTTTTTATAACCTTATTTTTCGATTCAAAAAACTATAAATAGGACTACCATATGACTAGGCATTCCACATTTGGGTATTAACCTGAAGAAACCACAGACTAATTTTAAAAGGTACAAGCACCCCTATGTTCATTGTAGCATTATTTATAATAACTAAGACATGGAAGCAACATAGGTGCCTATCAATAGATAAATGCACAAAGGTGTACATACACATACCACTCACTGTAATATTACTCAGGAATAGAAAAGAATGAAAATCCTGCCATTTGTAACAAAATGGATGGACCCAGAGGTATAAGGCTAAGTGAAATACGTCAGGGAAAGACAAACACTGCATAATTTTACTTACTTGTGGAATTATTTTTTAAAAATTAAAACAAATAAAACAAACAAAAACAGACTCAGAGAAGATAAACCCATAGTTGTAAGAGGCTAGGAGGGTGGAGGGTTGGGTGGAAAAGGAAAAGGAGAATATAGTCAATAATAGTTTGATAACTGCATGGTGACAGATGGTACCAGACTTAAATGTAATGACCACACACACACACACACACACACACACACACATATAAAATCATCATATTGTACATGTGAAACTGACACAATATTGTATGACAACTATATTTTAATATCAAAAGAAAAAAATTGTTATTTGATATATTTACATTTTTTTCTAAAGACATATATCTCTATTTCAGTATTTACTACCAAAGGACAAGAACTTTAAAAAAAAGAACCCAAATACCATTATCGCTGATTAAAATCAACAATGAAACTTTAATTACAACAATTATCAAGTTAGTATTAATTTATCTGATTATTTTTTATACTTCACTTCTTAGCATAAAGATTGAAATTAGGTGCGTGCACTGTGATTGGTTTAAATGTTTCCTAAGTCTCTTTTAATTTCTAGATGTCTTTTAAATTCTTATTTTCTCTCTCTTTTTTTTTTCTTGTAGAAGATACCAAGACATTTTTTCCCCTGTAGTGTTGTGACAGTTTGGCTTTTGCTTATTATATCACTATTATGTTGTTTCACATGTTTTTCCTGTCCTGTACTCTCTACACATTTTTAATTATATCTAAAAGCTTGATAAAAACCAGATTCAACATTATAGCAAGTAGTTTCCATAGCTGGCATTGTATGCCTCTATCACAGAATGAAAATTTTTGATGTACTTCAATTCACTGAAATTACTGATGCTCAAATTGTCCTGTCTTTGAACACAGGGAGTCATTTCAAGTTGTTTCCTGACACCTATAGACCTAACCTTGAAGTAAATAGATTTCCCAACTTCTATTATGACAAAGTGTTTCAAGTACAAAGTTTACATTTACCTATTTATATTAAGACTTCTTTTTCTTATTTAAATGGAAAAATTATATATATGTTTTTTCTTAACTATGCTTTGATCATTTAGCAATTGGCCATGGAGGGAACTCAATAAACCCATTATATTTGAACTCCATAGTAAATTACGCAGAAAAGACTTATGAGAACAGTATTCCCTTAGTTCTTGCATATTACTAATGATTTAAGGCTTTTATGTATAAAGAGTAGAATAGCTGAATAAAAATTCCTGGCTCACATTATCTTTTTTTAAGTACTTGTATAAGTTACTTGATGACCTCTGGGAAAAACCATTGCTGAGATAATCTGATTTTTTTTTTTTCTTCCTTATAAGTGACTTGGTATTTTTCCTTCATGCCCAAGAACTTTTCTTAAGATTGATTTTTTTTTTTTTTAGGGTATATCTAATACCTTATGGTCAATATTCCTAAGTATATGGTGAGCATTTTCTACATGTAATTTCAAGACTAGCTTTTAGTTCCAGAAAAATTTAATTCAATTATGGATTTTATTCTGTTCCTTTGCTTTGGTTTTCTTTTTTGAAAACTCATATTACAGTAAAATTCTTTGCCTGTATTTTTGAAATTTGTTTTACTTTTATTTATAATTCTTTCAAGTCCTTCACATCTCTTTATGAATCTCTTTTCCCCAACTAAATCATTTTGAGGTTTTCTATTTCTGAGTTACCTATCTAAAAAATAAGTAATCATAGAAAAATGTATGTAAATGAAATGTATATTTTATTTTTTAATACACTGTATAAAACCATAATTTTCAAAGAACACTAAGCTGAGCAAGGCAAAACCTGGATAAGACTTAAGGCTATTACTAACTCTTTTTTGAACAGAATACTTCAATGAAAACATTTGAGAACCCAATACTTTCAAATGTAATCTGTATGCATGTGAAAATATTTGACTCTTTGTTGATTATCTGGATCTAAATGAACTGAAGATGAATTACTTGTTTTCTGTGAACTTCTTGTGCTTAATATATTAATTATAATATTCTTCTGGTTTGTATATAATTTGTTTTGCAATGTAAATATCATATTTACTCTAAAGTCACTAATTTCCATATATGCTTATATTTACCATATATCTTTGGATAAACTTTCCAGTCATATATTTTTATCATACTTTTAAAAAAATATCAGATCATTTTGTATGTATATGGATATGTAAGTGCAATACCAAACTAGTAACACTCATTGACAACTTGTTTTCCTTTAGACATTAGCAAATACTCTACTTACATAAATTAATGCTCAACTCTCATCAGTTTGGCAGAATGTAAAATATTGCTTGTCAACACATAAGATAATTCACAAGACCCTTTTTTGCCTTAGGGTATTAACAGCATGTCTTCAAGACAATGAAAATTGAGAAGTAATATATATTTTTTATTTCTTCTGCCTTAAAGTTATTTTCTCTGAACTACAACTAGAATTCTGACAAATTATTTGGACAAAGAATAAAAACAGTAATATTTTTATGTGCATTTAGATCTGGCAAATTATATTCTTAAACCAATGAGTTATATAATCCTTTAAAAAGTTAACTATGGTCACAAATTATAGTATAACTTTACTAAGTATGGGTATTAGTCCCTTACAGTTTAGAAATTTTATTTAATAATTATCCAAACATGTTTTGAAGTACATGGTTTAATGATATTAAAAAAATAAAAAGTTCATAACTAAATTTTACTAACAAGAGCAATAAAATATTAGAGATAGCAATAATACTTATTAATATGGCCAGCCTCATTTATTATGTGATATCTGGGGAGAGGAGTTTTGTTCTCAATGTGGATGATGCATAGCACTGAAGAAAATCTACAAATAACTTTTTAGATATGGCCAATTTTTCTAGCATCTTGTTATGAAATTTTTTACAAAATGTATCAAATATTTTCTAACTAAATAAACTATGCTTATCATTTACCGTAATGTCCAAAATATTTGTGAATAAGTAAAATTATGAGGAAACATAACTCAATTTAGAAATTAATTTGTAACTCTCGTGGAAGACAAGCATTATCTTATCTTCATTTTTCTACCTTTCTTTACTTAAAAGAACTGAGACATCTGCATTCAGTACCACTAATGCAGCACAAGGAGAAAAAAGATCAGAAATCTAAGCACAAAGATAAATCAGAAGTGAGCATGGTATATTAACAGACTTGTGGATTTTCATAATAAATTTATCTCCGGGATTTCTTCTAGTAAAGCAATTTAAGAGATATTAAACTCATGGATTATAAAGATATAGATAAAACTGCATTGATATCATACATAGATTTTGCATTTTTATTTATTTTTAAGTGATTGTCCCTATGTGGATATAAAATCCTTTAGTAAGAAATAAAATACCTGGAGTAAGAGAAAAACAGATACTATCATTTGAAGTAAACCTTCCACCTTCCACTAGAGGAAAAGGCTCCTTTGAGTCTCAACAAAAGCATGTACATTGAGCTTAATGACTAGAGTTTAATTTAACAGTAGAGGAGAAAAGAGAAAGCACTATTTGGGTGGGCGGGGAGGGGGGATAGTCACAAGAGATCCACCACTAAACTGTCAGAGCTGAGAAATGGAAAATCTGCTTTAACATCAGATGTGAGGGAGGAGATGAAGACTTTTAATATCACCACCACTCCAGTGCATCAGCAATAAAACAGGGATCTTACAGCATCTGTTCAATGTCTGATGTAATTCTTTGGTGAGTATTCCCTTAGAACAATACAATTTTCTAAAGTATCAACCCTAGAGTGTGCAATTCTTCAGAGAAGGTTAAATTTTCCTCTCAGTTATAGCATTTTGAAAATGCCACTGCTAATTACATGGAAATATTAGACACTTCATGAATCAATTTGGTAGAACTATTTAAATTGATGCAGATGGCTTCGTTTATCTAACAAATCTAATCTCTCTGACTAGGGAATCAGAATCTCTAGTTTGCTTCTGAACTCTGGTATCCTAATTAAAGGATTGCTGGAGAAATGTTCTCCCAAATCTTAATATAAAAATAACTATTTGCAGAATGAAAAATAAGTAACTAATGAGTCTTTCATAGAATTAATAGGTGTTACTAATGCAAGTAAACCATACCAAAAATCAGAGCAAATATACAAATACATTGAGTACCTACCTTTAACTTTCTAAAAAATGTATAGTCCTGTGATAAATATATTAATAAAAAAGATGATATAAAGGCCATTGTGGTTTAACTTTTGGTGACGAATTGCAAAATTCTATATTGTGAAATCATATATCCATACAGAGATTTATATATGAATCTTCATAGCAGCCTTACCATAGCAGGCAAACTGGACACCATCTAAATTACCCCAAAAGAAGAATAGATAAACAAATTCTGGTGTAGTTCTTCAAGAGGAAACTTTTCAGGGTCAGAACAAACTATTAATATACACAGCATGGATAATCCTCGAAAGCATTACGCGAAGTAAAATAATTCAGGAATAACTCTACATAATATACAGATAAATTTATAAAATTCTACAAAAAAGCTAACTGATAGCAACAGAAAGCAGATTACCAGAGAACAGGGGTAGACTGAGGCCAATAGAAAAATCTGGGGGTTACGGAAGTATTCTTTATCTTGATGGGTGATACAAACGTAACTATATATGTTTGTACACTTAAAAATGATAGACTTTCAATATATGTATTATTCCCTTATACAATTAAGACAAAAATATATAATAATCTGGCCCTGGTGGTTTTAATAAAGCCAGTGGTTAGAGAAAAAATATCTACACTAAAATGACATTTTTGGCTTATAATTTTAATAATAATTTATTTATAGTAATGTGAAAGAAAGTTTCTATTACTTGTGCAGTTAAAAATACTGTGGTTAGTTTTCTGACCTATAAAATTTATAGGGGAGAATAAGTGAGAAAAACTCTCTCTTCCTAAAAAGGAAACTGGGCTCTAGAGACAGGAAGATTTCCCAGAAGCGCCATGCTGCTCCTTGTCTTTCCCTGAGGATGGGGCAAGACCTGCGAAGCAGTTACCTCCTTTCTCCGTGTGTATTATTACTAAATGCAGACAGTGCCAAACCCCAACAAATTGGCGGCTGACTTAGGCATCCCTAACCCAGGCTGCTCCTTTCCCCTTTTTCATCCAGGGTGCACACTGTCTGTGATAAAGAGAACGGGGGACGGATCATGACATTTTCAAAAATTAATTAGAACAGATCACTCAGTTTAAGAGGCCAGATCATGATAAATAAATCAGTCAACTCAATCTTATATATGTAATTTTTATGTTATTTAAAGTAACTTGGATTTGTTTTCTACTTATTTATCTTGGGCATAATAATTTAAGTAACATCAAGAGAAAACTTAATAAAGTCTATCTCTTCTAACGTCATGGTTCCTTGATGCTGATTTAGTAGAACAAGATGTTTTTATGAAACTGGTCTTTCTGTTTATGTTTTCTTTTTTACATCTAATAATTAAATATTTCCTAGTAATTTCCCCGTAGTCCCAAGCAAATTATTGTCTGTTGGGCAATATATCTTGGCTATAAAATGAATGAATTAAACTAATATCTTCACTTTTTCAGTCAACTTTAAGACTGTGTAAGCTAATGTACTATATGCATGTGTATGTGTATGGTTTGGAAACACATAGCTTATACCTCCAGTCAGTTGAATAAAAACTAACACAACCCCACAGGCACCCTCATAATATTAAAGTTTGCTTAAGTTTAATTATTATGTCCCAGATTATTATGTTACAGCCAGAAAGTTGCCAACCAAACATAATTTTGCCTTGCTTGTATTATGAATTCTTCCTTAAGATAAATGATAATCATAATAAAAGTTCCTGCATACCTTCTTTTAGATGATGGTGATTATTAAATAAAGTATGAATAAAGGTTTTTTTAATCTAAAATGTAATGAAATCCTAAAAATATTAACTCCAAGACAAGGCTGGATATGTCTGTTCAGTTGACTGCTTACTATCTTACTCTTTGTTGTTTATGTTCCATAGGAATGACTGTCGACGTGTAAGTTTTACTTAAGTAAATATGATATTCGTGGAGCTGCTGAAGAAATAAACATCTCTCATATATTCTAGTAATATTCAAGAAAATAGAAATGAGTTATTCAGGAAAAATTATTGTTTTTAAATTAATTTGTTTAAAGTAGATAGGTGAAAAGAAGAAAAATAAAGATTGAGAAAAATTATGGAAATAAAATATTTTTCAAAACATGGAAAACTTACAAAAGGAAAACAGTAAGCCTACTACTGAAAAAAAGGAAGCAACAAATAGAGGACATTATCAGCTTAGAAATGTGAACATTAAAGCATTTGGAGATAATCTAAATTCTCTGAGCAAGAACCACATTTTGTTTGCCTTTTCTTTTAATCACATAGTAATGCTAGAATTGTAGATGTTAACAATTATATCCTTCTGAAGTCTAGGTAATTTCGATATTAAGAAAAAAGTACATTAAATTATTTCCCGTATTGACATTTGGTATGCTTGTACCTTGACTAGATGAAGTGCTGGTGACAAGCAGTATTGGACAACTGGGGGCACAGTTCACAGAGAATGCCTTGTGACTGCATCCCTGGAAGTGTAAAAAACATTGTCCTGTAAATATGATTTACATATTGATTGTGTTCATAGCAAAATACATAAAATTTCATTTGTATCCTGAACATTTCATTTTCCTCAGTCATTTTGACTTCACTCTGGGTGAACCAACATACACACAGAAAGCCAAAGTCAACTCAGTAATGTTATTATTTGTTAGATTGAGGAGCTGATGACTTCTTTGTCTTTCTTTGGGCTCTAGTCCACATCATTAACTACAGCCAGAAAACAGACCTCTCTACTTTTTACCAAGGCTTGTCATGAGCTCAAATTTTCAAGTGCTCATGACAATGTTACTCGGCTAAGGAACGATGCAGGTAAATAACTGAGAAAACTACTATTCGACTTTTAAATGACTTGTGAGGTTAACTAATGAGGAGAAAAGAGAATACTAAGTCACATAAAAAATCAGTATGACTAATGAAATTCAGATTCCAACCTAGTGCTGATAGTGCACTTGAGTTAAGTGCAGGGCTTTTCTCTTTAGTATTTCCACTCTGGACCCATTATCCTCTTAACTACCTAAATTCTTGTATCTCTAAATTCCCCAAGCTGTACTAGAATAAGTTGTCCAAGTTTCTCTTCAAAGAACATGGCTTATACTGGGGTCAAGTTTCAACAATTTAAAACAAATATTTAACAGCATCTTTCTAAAAACATGCAAATAACAACTACAATGTTTTTAACAAAGGCTTTTCTAATAGATTAAGTATCATTATTATTTAACTTTTTAGATGACCATTCCATTTGGTTTGACATTAAATTTACCCATAAAATTAAAAATGTATTATGTCTTACAATGTGAGAAATAAAGCTATTTAGAAAATATTTATTTCTGATACTCAATTCTATTAATGGTATATTCAGATGGGTCAACTGCTTTGGTTAATGGGTGTGTGACAAAGCAAAGAAAGAATCCAATGTAAAAAAATAAAGCAAATATTAATTATTTAAAAATACATAGTGAGAGAGGCCACTAAATATGTAATATATATGTAGCAATTAATAATAGAAAATGTACTAACAGCATATAAGTGCATGTCACTAAATTGAATCACCTTAGGATTCTTCTTAGAAATTCTTTCTTAATGTAAGAATGTGGTACAAAAGAAATACTGACAATGGGTACAGATATTGTAGGTAATCTTGATGGTCATGTATTTTATAACTTGATCCCATATCTAAATTCTACTACCTATAAGAAGTGACTGACAAAGCAACAGACTCAGTTCATGTTCTCAGCACAAAAATGCCATATGGCCCTTTCCTGACTAAGACAAATCTTCAACAATCCAACTTGGTCAAAAGAGAGACTAAAAATAAATACTTTCCCAATGGTGGTCTGGGGCAATACTTTCTGTATGGTGCAATTTACTTCCTCTTCTAGAATCCGCTTAACATCCCTGATAAAATGCTGGAGCTCTCCTTTTGTCAGGCTGTAATAAAATTAAGAAGCCTTACAAAGAAATTAGAATTACCGAGTCGCGTGACACTAAACTGGATATTAAGAGGTGCAAAGATCTTAAACCAGCTTATGATTAGCCTAATACTTTTAACTAGAACATATAATTTTTGCTGTCTGGTGTCTCATAAAATACTTCTACCAATAGGTAACATCAGAAGCATAGCTTTGAGACTACAACAAGTTGAACAGCTTTAATCCAATGGAAGATTCCAAACCCAACACCCAAACACTTCTGAGAGATCTGCACATCAAAGCTTCTGAATGTGTGCAAATTGGGCAAGCAGGGGAGGAGGGAAGGAAAAGGAGCAGAGATGGGTGCTGCAGACACAGCCTGGAGCTAGTTGAGAAACCCAGGGGGAGGGGAGGAATCGGGTTGTGACATGCACTCTTTGAAGCCCCTAGCATTTCTGCCTGAGTGATTAGCATGTACTATGGTGGAAACCAGTGATCAGGGCAGAGAGGGAACACAGAGGTACAACCGCTGTGCTCTAGCAGCTGCCATTGCCGGTTAGAAAGTGGAGTCACGGAGCCTTTCACCTCCTCCAACTCTCCCAGAGCTAGTCTCCCTCCTCCCGCCTAGAGCTTGCAGGGAGCCCTAGGAAAAACTGCACCAGCGAGTGTTGAGTGTTGAGCTACAGAGTAGGGAGTGTACAGCCTCCAGACGCAGACACAGGCTGTGGCTGGTCCTAGAGACAGGGTGGAGACTCAGAGGTGAGGTAGGTGAGGACTGGCGGTCACCATTAGGTCACCATTACGGGTAGGAAAAGCAAGCCACAGGCACACCTGCGGCCTCTCCCACCCCACCCCACTTCCACCAATCTATGCTGATCTTGGTGGAGGCACCTGGGACACTTCAAGCAGCACAACACTGCATCTGGCTGCTGGGAAAGCACCAGGACTTCAGGGGCTGTGAAGGGGCTCAGAACTCCATCGCCCACCATATTCTTCCAGGGGGTGAAGCCCTGGGACAGAGGCAACCTGGTCACAGAGAAAACACTCATTTCCCCAGGAAATAAGGGCATTTTCTGCCATCCAGCAGTGATCCAAGAGGCTTGAGCAGTGCAGGAGGCTTGTTCGCCACCTACTGGAATACAAAAGAAAACCTCTTCTTACCAACCTGTGAAAGAGGCCTCTTTCTTAAAAAATAATATTTAAAAAGCAGACTTCATTACCATAAATGCCTAGGCAAAGAAATAATCCAGTAAATACCATGAACAACTAAGGTAACAAGGCAGCTCAGAAAGAAAATGAAAAATCTCCAGAAAATAAAAAGAAGGAAATAGAAATAGGTGATTTAAATGACAGAGAATTCAAGATTGCAGTTCTAAATAAACTCAAAAAGGTGCAGGAAAACTCAGTCAGACAGTCTAATAAACTCAGAAATAAAATCAGTGAACAAAGGGAATACTTCACCAAATAAGCTGAAACTTAAAAAAAATAATAATAATAATAATAAGACAAGAAATTCCAGAGCTGAAGAACAAAGCAAGAGATAAAGAATGAAATAGTGAGCTAAGGAAATATAACTGACAACTGACCAGGTAGAGGAAATAATTAGTAATATCAAAGATAGAAATCTGGAAATGATGCAAATGGAAGAAGACACTTGAGAGTAAAAAAGTAAAATGAAAAAACTCAATAGGAACTATCTAACTCTGTTAGAAAGAGCAATAGAAGAGTAATGGGTACACCAGAGAAGAAGGGAGGGAGAAGGGAGCAGATAGCCCATTCGAAGAAATAGTTCACAGGAACTTCCCAAACCTATGGAAAGAACTAGATTCTCAAATCTGAGAAGCAAACAGAACACTTAATTATAATCACCATAATCAAAAAAGGCCTTCTCCGAGGCACATTATATTTGCACTGTCAAAAATTAATGACAAAAAAATAATTCTCAAGGCAGCCAGGGAAAGTAAGACTATAATCTATAAAGGAAAATCCATTCATTAACATCAGATTTTTCAACAGAAACTGTACAAGGTAGAAGAGAGAAGAATCAAATATTTAAACTATTTGAAAGAGAGAAATTACTAGCCAAGAATAATATGTAAGTTCTTTAAATATGAAAGAGAAAAAAAGACCTTTTTTGGAAATACAGAAGTTGAGAAAATTTTCCACTACAAGGCCTGCATTACAGGAAATACTGAAGGGGGTTATTCTACCTGAAACAAAAAGACAGAAAGATACAAAACTATGAGTAAGATAACTAACAGACAGATGGAAACAGGACATTGCAACCCTTATTCAGAATTGGGTATTATACACTTAAATATTACACAATGATTAAAGAAGGTAAAAACATTTTTTAAAAAGAAGACAATAGCTATTGCAACTAGGAAATGAAATCAGAGCATAAATAGAGATTATTTGAAACAGCAAAAAAATAAATAAAAGGCAAGGGGGTAAAGGTCTGGATTTTCAAAGTGGAATGGAGATAAGATACATGCAGAAGAAAAAGCACTACTGTATATGTGAAATTTTCTTTTACGTAAACTTAATAGTAACCATATACAAAAAAAATTTTTAACTGAGACACATAACATAAAGAGAGAAAAAATGGAAAAATTATAGAATATCACCAAACTAAAATAGTAGACAAAAACACAAGGGGCAAAGAAATAATGGAGACATCAAGCTACCAGATATCAGAAAATAAAATGACTATAAGAAAATCTCATATTTCAATAGTCATCCTAAATGTAAATGGACAGAACTCACCAATAAAAAGGCAAGAGTAGCATATTGGATCAAAAAAACGAAATCCAACTTTATGCTGCCTTTGAGAGACACATCTTAGCTACAAGGACAAATACAGACTCAAAGTGAAAAAGTGGAAAATGATACTCCAAGCAATTAGCATCCAGAGAAAAGCAGTGTCGTTGTACTTACATCTGACAAAATAGACTTCAAGATAAAAAAGGTAACAAGATACAAAAAAAATGACATTTCATAATGATAAATGGGACAATACTTCAAGAAGACATAACATTTATCAATAAATATGCTTCCAATCAGGGAGCATCAAAATATATAAAGCATCTATTAACAGCATTAAAGGGAGGAATGGATAAAAACATAATTACAGTAGGAGACCTACACACCTCATTGACAACCATGGATATATCATTCAAACAGAAAATCAATAAGGAAATAATACCCATTAGAGCAACTGACATAATTTACATTTATAGAGCCTTCCATCCCAAAACACTAGATTATACATTCTTCTCTAGTGCACATGGAACATTCTCAAGGATAGACCATATGTTGGGTCACAAAACTAGCCTCAACAAATTTAAGAAGACTGAAATCAGATCAAGCATATTCTGTAACCACAATGCTTTGAAGCTGGAGATCAACTATAAAAAAAGTGTGAAAAACCACAAATATGTGGAGATTAAACAACTACTAAAGTATGACTGGGTCAAAGAAGAAGTTAAAGGAGAGATCAAGAGTTATATAGAAACAAATGAGAATGAAAATATGACATACCAAAACTTTTGGGATACAGCAAAAGTGGTAATAAGAGGAAAGTTCATATCATTATATGCCTATCTCAAGAAAAAAGTAAAATCCCAAATAAACAACCTAACATTAAATCTTAAAAAACTAGAAAAAGAACAAATGAATCGCAAAGTCAGCAGAAGAAAGGAAATAGTAAAAATTAGAGCAGAATTAAATTAAATTGAGAACAAAAAGACAACAGAAATAAATTAATGCAACAAAGAGCTGGTTCTTTGAAAAGATCAATTGACAAACCTCAGGCTAGGCTTACTAAGAAAAAGAAAAAAACACAAATAAACAAAATCATAAATTAAAGAGAAGTTATGACGGATACCACAGAAATATAAAGGACATAAATATAAAGGAAAAATACAAGAATACTGTGAAAGACTATATGCCACCAAATTCAATAACCTGGACAAGTTCTCCTAGACTGAATCATGAAGAACTGGAAAATCTAAATAGACTCATCAACAATACGGAAATCGAAACAATCACCAAAAATCTCTCAAAAAATGAAGTCCGGGACCAGGTGGCTTCACTAGTGAATGCTACCCAACATTCAAAGATTATTTAATATATGTCCTTCTCAAACTCTTCCAAAATGTTGAAGAAGAGGCAATACTTCTTAACTCATTTTATGAGGCTGTCATTACCCTGATACCAAGACCTGGTAAGGATAGCCCAAAAAAGAAAACCACAGACCAATACCTCTGATAAGATGCAAAAATCCTAAACAAAATAGTAGCAAATCAAACATAACAATATATTAAATAAACTATATATCACGATCAAATAGGGTTCATTCCAAAGGTGCAAGGATGGTTCAACATATGCAAATGAATCAATGTGATACACCACATAAAACAAAATAAAAGATAAAAATCATATGATCATATCAATTGATGCAGACAAAGCATTTGACAAGATACAGCATCCTTTGATGAAAATACTTAAGAAAATGAGTACAGAAGGAAAATACCTCAATGTAATAAAGGCTATATATGACAAACCCTCAGCTAATATAAGGAAAATCGAAAGCTTTCTCTCAAAGATAAGAAACAAGACAGGGATGGCCACTCTCACCACTCTTATTCAATATAGTATTGGAAGTCTTAGCTAGAGCAATCAGGGAAAAGAAAGAAATAAAAGGCATCCAAATGGGAATGAAGAAGTCAAATTATCACTTTTTACAAATGATATGATTCTCTAAACAGAAATCCCTAAAAACACTCCCTAAAAGACTATTAGAAACAATAAACAAATACAGTAAAGTGGCAGGATTTAAAAGCAATGAACAAAAATACATTGCGTTCCTATATACTAACAATGAAATTTCAGAAAAAGAAATGGAATAAAACAAATACATCTGCAATTGCAACGAGAAGAATAAAATACCTAGGAATACACGAAGTATGGGAAAGACATATACACTAAAAACAAAAAAGATAATAAAAGATTTAGAAAACACAAAGAAATCGAAATAAAATCTGTGTTCATAGAGTGGAAGAATCAACATAGTTAAAATGGTCATACTACCCAAAGCAATATACAGATTTAATGAATTCTTGATCAAAATTTCAAAGAGAAGAACAAAAAATCAGATTTGTACAGAATCACAAAAGACTCTGAACAGCCAAAATGATGCAGAAAAAAAAGACAAAGACCAGAGGTATCACTCTATCTGACTTCAAATTATACTACAAAGCAACAATACTCAAAATAGCCTGGTACTGGCAGAAGAACAGACACACAGACCAATGGAACAGAACTGAGAGCCCAGAAATAAATCCCTGTCTATATGGGCAAATAATTTTTGACAAAAAGCCAAAAACATACGACAGAGCAAAGAGAGCCTCTTGAATAAATAGTGCTGGAAAAATTGGAAAACCACATGCAAAAGAATAAAACTAGACTATTATTTCTCACTATACACCAAAATGAACTCCATGGATCAAAGATCTAAATATAAGACCAGAGATAATAAATTTCATAGAAGAAAACATAGGTACTGAAATCATGGACCTTGGATTTAGAGAGGATTTCATGAATCTGACTTCAAAAACAATGGAATTAAAAGCTAAAAAAATGAATGAGATTATATCAAACTAAAAAGGTTCTGCACAGCAAAAGAAACCAGCAACAAAACAAAGAAGCAATCAATTGAATGGGAGAAGATTTTTGCAAACAATGCCTTCAGTAAGAGGCTAATATCCAAAATATACAAAGAACTCATACAACTCAACATTAAAAAAGCAAACGATCCAATCAAAAAATGGGCAGAAGACTTGAATGGACACTTCTCTCAAGAACATAAACAAATGGCCAAAGACATAAGAAAAGATGCTCAACTTCACTAGGTATTACGGAAATGCAAATCAAAACCACAATGAGATACCACTTCACACCTGTTAGAATGGCTATTATCAATAGGACAAGTAATAACAAGTGTTGTAGAGATTGCAAGGGAAAACGAATCCTCCAAAAACTGCTGGTGGAAATGTAAATCAGTTCAGACACTATGAAAAACTGTATGGAGGTTCCTCAGAAAACTAAGAGTAGAATTAACATATGACCCAGCAATTCCTCTTCTGGGTATCTATCCAAAAATTGGAATACATTTATGAAGAGGATGTAGTACATGTATACAATGGAATATAATTCATCCATAAGAAAAGATGAAATACTGTCATTTGCGACAACATGGATGAATCTTGAGTTTATAATGCTATGCAAAATGAATCAGACACAAAAAGTTGAGAACCACATGATTTCACTCATATAGGGGATATAAAACTGAAAACAACAAATAAATAAGACAAACAGAAACTCAAAGACACGAACAACAGTTTAGTGGTTACCAAGAGGATAGAGAAGAAGAGGAGAAGAGAAAAGGGAAAAGGAGGTCAAATATATAATGACAGGAGATTTGACTTTGGATGGTCAACACACAATGCAGTATACATGTGATGTATTATTGAATTGTACGCTTGTAACCTATATAATTTTACAAACTAATTTCTCTCTGATAAACTTAATTTTTTTAAAAAATGCCTTTACCAAGAAGAAATCTTTTAATTGTCTTCTTTGGAAGTCTTTCCCTTACTGGGAACTTTGAAATATAACTTTGACATGTACTTCAATCATCTGATTTAAGAACAGGATTAAAAATAATTGAAAATAACTCGTAAGTTATAAAACAAAAATGCAAAAAGCCAAACATACACACCCATATAAAACCCAAGAAATTATGCAAGCCTGTACTAATTACCATGAGAGGAAGTGGAAATGGTAAAAATAAATTTAGTATTGGAAAATTGTTAACAACTTTGAAAATCATTTAATTTATATATAAAGTCATAGGAATGTGTTCCACTTACCTAGTGTTGCATAACTAACCATGTGAAACTTCGTTGCTTAAAATACGCATTTTATTTCTGTGCATGAATTCTTTGAGTGAAGGATTTAGAGGAATTACAATGGGGATGAGATGCTTCTGCTCCCTGAGTGTGGGGCTGCAGAAAGGAGGACTCAAGCTGCTGGTTGGTTATCACGCAAATGGATAAAAGCCAGTATCATCTGAAAAGTTCTTTACTTGCTTATGTAGTGCCTGGCCTGGGGTGACTCAAAAACTGGGTTCAACTGGGACTTTCCATTATACAAGGCCTCTCCGTATAACTTTGGACTCTTTCCTAGGGCAGCCTTAGGATTGTCAGAATCCTTGCAAAGCAGCTCAGAGCTGCAAGAGATAGTATTCTCGCAAGTAAAGCAGAAGGTGCACTCTGTCTTACAACCTACACTAAGAAACCATAAAACAACACCTCCTCTTCAGTTTATCTGTTATAACTAAGTCACTAAAACTATCCAGTTTCAAGAAAAGAATTAGACCCTACTCATCTCTCAAAAAAAGAAAGTCAAAGAATTTGCATCTTTAAAACTGCCACAGAATGAAAAATTTAAAATATTTGCAAGACATACCTGGTCCATTTCTATATAGATTATATCTCATTTGAACTTTGGTTGCAGTATGTTGGGTGAAGAATACAGTCAAGGACAAAAAGTGATAATCACCTTACTCAGTGGTAGAAAAGAAATACATCATTATAATTTCGATTTATAAAATGTGATATGTCTAGAAATTTGTCTTCATTTTATTTTTAATAATTTAATAAAAATTAAAATTATCTGAAACATGGTGTGAGATAGTTTGATTCTATGATTCCCTCATTTTACTCCTTGTGGGAAACAAATGTGTGTGCAATGAGTGACAAGTGACAATGGAGGAAAAGCTACTATACTGGTAAAATTAAAACATATCACATATAAGCCTTGGTTTATTGATGAGACATCGATACTTGAAAAGTTCTCAAATAGTAAGGCTTAATTACAAAAGTTAAAATAAACTTATCTAGCTGTGAATAAAATCAGACTAGAGGAAAATAATGATTTCAAATTATAAATAAATTATTCACAATACATAAAAAATTGCTACTTCATGCTCTGTCACTGGAGCTTACAAGGAATTGAGCATGGATTAGATTTATGGGGTATTTTTTTTTTTTATCATTCTAGGTCAAACAAAGCACAGTATAGTGAATGACAAATTATACACGAAAGGGTTGATGATGCTAATACAAAAAAATTATTTCTCACTAGTATCATGATATATTTCACTCTTCTACTCAAACTTAACTATTTTAATTGTTTTGGTCACATAGAGTCCAAATATATCATAAGTTGAAATAATTGGGTATAGTTTTACCATCGAAACAAAGGTTTCATTGCGTCCTCATAAAACACATATTTATAATAAAATGTTCCTTTATCACATCTGTGTGCTACTGTTCCGGTGGGACTTAGTCTGTTACTCTAATTTTTCAGAATCAAAGAAATAAAAGAATGTAGTGTATATATCAAAAATAAAATCTCACCTATCTTTAATTTATGACATACTCCACGTTCTTCACAAATTCAAATGATATTTAAATAAAGTGTTATGCTTATTCCTTTATCTCTGTTTGGAAGTGAAGATGGGGTAGGCATTCTTTTCTGCAGGAGGGAAGTTGGGAAAGAAATATTGTTGATCTACTGTGCAGATTATCAGGGGCAAAGCTAACATTAAAATCAGAGTGTCTAGGCTCTTGATGTGGGATTATGAATGGCTTTGTTGTTGGGGATCTTAAAAAGTTGAAACGGGAGTCTCTATAACCAATCCCAGCCTGTCAAGCAGTGAGCATGGCCTCGCCCCTTCAGGATTTGAGAGACTTCCGTGCTGTTTGATGTGAGGCACAGCCCAGAAGCCAAATGAGAGAATGACTGGTGTGGAGTTCACACTCACATTGCCCACCAGGCAGCTGCATTACTTTGAAGGTTTTTAGCTGATTTTAATGTTGATGAAAATCAATCTTGCCATGAAATCAGAAAGGATTTATAAAGCAGTCATCACCAGATATAGAAGATATATTATTAAATAGAAACTGCACATGTTATTAGCACATCAAAAAGAGAAAAGCTTGTCTTGAAAATGATCACACATTCTTAAACAAAACGCCACCAAACAGAACTTCACTTTTAACATATATTTAACTCACTAGTGTGTTTAAAGACCACATGCCATAATTTCAACCAAGCTTATTAATAGAAGTGCCAAAATACTTTTCATTACAGCATAACTTACTTGCAACATGGCCATTTGAGACTTCCATTTAAGGACAATAAATTAAGTATGCAAGAAATCAGCATTCATGATTTCCTGCTATTTCCCCATTATCTGGGTGTGTTCGGCCCTTGTCTGGATTTCTCTAACCATCCAAACCTTTTCTCTTGGAAATAATATATATGTTCCTCACTTTTCAAAGATAAAACTGTAGAACCACTGCCACCTCAGTTCTCCTTCACCAGTCTTTGCCATCAGCATCACTAAAAATAGCAACACTCTATCTGAAGCTACAATAAGTTACCCCTGAGAATCCTCAGAAGCAACTGCTAGTGAAGCTGGCAGATGCATGGTTATTCAGAACCAGTTGACCATATGGTGCACGAAGAACTTGGACTTTAAAGAAATTTCTGAACTGCCAGTTAAATTCCTGAGGTACTTTGAAATACTGCAAACATTCTGTCTATTTTTCTTTCTAGATCTCTCTAAGAATACCATTGTATCAACAAAATCAAAAAGTTACCTTCTGGTCAGGAATTCCTAAATGCTTTTAGGTAAAATGTGAGCTCATATATGCCAGGATCTGACCAAGATGGGAATGAAATCATGAATATACAGTTTGCTACTGGTTTTACCTTGGATATGACTGCATTGTGTTTTTGTTTTCGTTTTTTATCCTTTACTTATAGAGTTACTGGCTAGGTGTAACTAAATAAAAAAGAATGTTTACCCAGAACGGTCAGAAACAAACAAAAAAATAAAATAAAAACATTAAACTTCTTAGAATCTTCTTTCTACATGTATAATGATTTATAACAAATTTTAAACTTCATATTTTCCTAAGAGGATTAAGTCTGATTAGATCTATAAAAACAAAACCAAGCGAGTTTATCATTCTTTCCACCTACTAATTCAAACGACTGATAATTTCTTAACTTTCTTTAAAACAAAGTGTTAAACAGATCAGGATGTTTAAGTTTTGTTGGGGCAAAAATTATGTCTAATTCTTATTTTCTATACAGGATAACATTTAATCTATGGTTGATCACATAGTAGATATGCAAGAAATATTTTGGCAGTTATTTACTTAAACAACTATCCAAATACCTCCTTTCATCATGAGGTAAAGATCAAGTTTAAGACATACATTGTGTAGCATCCTAATAGTACATCCAACACAGAAAAACAATCTGCATTATTTCCTAAAAAGTTAAGGCAAGCCAGTAATTGCAAACAATGCTATTAAACAAGTCTGTCTGCAAAGGCCTGATCATGTGGCTGCAGAACAGACTGCTGACCCAGGCTTTGCCTGCAGGTGCACAAGAAGTGCCTAGTAATGCTCCAGTCATTTATCTATTTTTATTGAAAAAAAAGAAATAATCAGACTTACAGTTGTGAGTTGATCTCCTTAATACCTGCTGACAGAAACTTTAAACAAACACAACTAATATTTGTAGGCTTGAACTACCAAACACCGTTCAGTTTAGCACAAGCTTTTTTCCTTTTTCTCTTTCAATGAGATTCACTTTTGAACAAACACAAAACGAAAAAAAGTAGTATACCTTAATCTTAAGACTACATAGCTTATACTGTGTTCACTGAAGCCCTAAAAGGTGGCAAATATATTTCTCTCAATCTAGTTTTTTCTCTTAGTTTTTTAATAGTTTGCTCTCTCTCTCAATATGTACTTCATAATAATAAATACCATATAGGTAGTTAAACACACACACACATATATCATTCACATACATACATACATACATACATACATACATATATATTTGTGTTAGGACATATTGCATAGGTAGTTAAATATATAAATCTAGAATGTAAAGAAGAGATTGGAAACAGGACCTATAAATTTGGGGTTCGGAAGCACACAGATGGCATGAGATGATGAAGGGAATAAAGGAGTCTGAAGAGTAAGCCCTGGGCTTGAGGTCTGACAGAGGACGAGGAACCAGTCATGAAGAATGGATGAGAGCAACTGACTGCAAATAACGTTTTCAGTGATTTTTACCATAAAGGTGAGCAAAGAAATCAGTGATAGCCAAATGAGAATAAAGATAGTTATAAACAAAGATATGGCTACAGTTATCATAATATGGATGTGGTTATAGATAAAAATATAGATTCTCCCTCAGAGTCTTTATACTTGGCATTCTCCCTCATTTCTGATTTTTCTATGACAGGTTCCTTTTCATTATCCAATCTCCTTCTTGGTAATTGTATCAAAATATTGCTCCTACCACCATTAACCTCTTTTCCCTTCCCCTGTTTTATCTTAATCTATAAAAATTATCAATTCCTGAAAGTATAAAATGTGTCTATTCATTTATTTGTCTGCCCCTCCTATTGGAATGTAAACTCCAAGAGGAAAAACATTTTTGTCATATTCATTACTGTGAACTAGAAATGTGATGGACACACAGTAACTCCAATAAATACTTCTTCAATTAATGCATAAATATATGCCTGTGTGGCTATATACATACATATACACATACACACTTCCATTGCAGAATCCAATGAGGTTTATTTATTTGTTAGAAAAATAAAATCACATAAAATCTTCTTTCCTATTCAGGCCATGCTGTAGAGCGGCAATATAGCAGCACAGTAATCTATAATTTACTGAGGATTTATTTTTATTATAATCAAGTGTTTACTAAGGTAAATTTTTTCATATCCATGCCTGTGATGATTTTATTTCAGCTGTATGTCCCTTTGCAGTGAAGGTCTTATCTAGATTCTAAGAAATGTATTTCATTGTACGATGCATCATTATTATTTCTATTATTATCATTAGATGCTTTCATTTTGTAAAGGACCAATAAAAATACTCAAAGCATAGCCAAACATGAGGAATTACCAAAAAATTAATCAATGAAAAAGAAGTTTACATAACAGGTAATATCAGTAAATTAAACCTAATGGAAACTTAACTGAAGAAAATTTGTTTTGTACCAAATTTTCAATACTCACACTAGTATCTAACATGATCACAGGGAAAATAAATCCAGTTTAAAACTATATGAATAGGGAAAAGTGTTCAAATACATGAGAATGAAAAAAAAATATTCACCCATCAGCTTTAAAAAGATATGGGAGACTATATAGAGGCTCTGGGTAGATAGCTGATGAGGACATTTCTCTGGCCTATGAAAGCTTATAGTTTAAAGAGAAAAACAGAAAATTTCAGTAAAATATCTGAAGTGAAAAGAGAGGGCTTAGCCTATTATACAAGTTCAGGGAAGACCTGCTGGGGGATGACGTCTAATCTAAATCTTTAGGAATGAGTAAGAGTTTAAAAGAATATAATATGAAGTGTATATTCTAAGACAGTGAGATAGCTGGAGAACATATACAAAAACAATATTAAAGGATATGTGAAAGTACAGATATAGACTGTCAGTCAGTTCTCATATACAGAAAATCTAAATTGGTTTGTAGCCAAGGGGTACAAACTTATCTCATGTCTAGGTACCGATGTTACCACCTCTTAAATACTTTTATTT
Source organism: Rousettus aegyptiacus (assembly GCF_014176215.1). Lineage (NCBI taxonomy): Eukaryota > Metazoa > Chordata > Mammalia > Chiroptera > Pteropodidae > Rousettus > Rousettus aegyptiacus. Next base: position 111,768,645 of record NW_023416284.1, read on the forward strand.
CTTCTAAATGTACTCAGAGAAACTACAGGCAGAAAGATTGGCAAGAAAATAGTCATTTTTGAAATTATACACAGTACAAAGTAACCAAAGTTACAAAGAAGCATCCCTTTTACGATTTATAGAATTAACTATCAAATACATCCTAAAAAGTACCCACTTGAGTCTTCCTCAAACTTCACATATACTTTATTATAATTAATGTGAAATAGTTCTGTTTGAAGACAGAACTTCTAAGCAATTATTTAAGTTAATTCCCATAGTCATAAAAAATATTTGAACATTTCATTTTCCATGGTAACATAGCGAATCAGGAAAGTATAGCCTAGTCAAATGATATTAGTGTAACACATCCAACCGTTCTAAGTGAACTTTAAAAGAATTTTCATGAATAAATCCCTATAAATAGTTATTTTCCAAAGCACTGAATTCTTCTGCAGAGGAAATTGCTATAATTTTATAAAATGGGAAAATGATATAGTTCAGATGTGAAATACATCATTCCAAACATTGAAGTTGATATATTTCTTAGCTTATTGTTCATTGGGGGTCAGGTGAGTTGTTTAATATCATTGAAACATTTCAGAAAATAGGTGGATTCTTAGATTTGCAGATAAGTATTTTAAATTGCTTCAGTAAGAATATGAAAGTGAAACAGAGCAGAGAAATAAAATGAGAGAATGATATAGTGGATGTGATTACGTGATATAAAGAAAAGGGATCCAATCAGGGAATTAAAGTAAATGAACACAGACATATAAAAACACCCTACAGAAGACACTCAAAAAGTAAAAGATTTGATAGCAACCTCTACAGAGACTAAAAATACAGAATTAATATATTCTGGAAAAAAAAGGCAGATAATTGATTTTTATGAAAACAAAGGAGATATCAGAAAGTGTAACAGAGTGGTTACAAGGTGAACTCATAGGAAATTATGGGAGAATAGTTGAGATGTGCCTGTAAGTTTGGCCATCAGTGGGGTAGGTAACTTCCTATATGTGTTAAATATCGAATTCAAAGTTCAGTACCTTTGCTTTATCTCTCATTGATCCTTTGCCTAGGATAGACATTTTAGCACCTGTTTCTTCCTGTAGCCGCTTCAAGGAGTTTCCTCTTGGTCCAAGCAATTTCCCCACAAAATTGAACTAGGAAACAAAATCAACAGAATGCCTGTTTTAAGGTAGAGAAAAATGATAATTTTCAGCAATAATAATTGATGGGTTATGGACTTTTCAAGTTTTTCCACTGAGAAGAGAGTTGACATATACCTAACACACACACACACACACACACACACACACACACACACACCATTTCAGACCTTGAATCTGGGATCCATTTTAAAAGGGATACCTCTTCCTAAAAGAATGCCAAAATTAATAATATGTTAAACTTACCATTTACTATAATCAAATAATTAAATCAATTATTTAAAAAAAAAATTAGAAACACTATGGTGCTTATAGAGGTTACAAATTTTCAAAGGTTTTTTTTTCCTTCTAATCGGATTATTAAAATAAGTAATAATTTTAACATGTCTGTGCACTTTCAAAATTGCAAAAGTTAATATTTTCAATTGATTTTTAAAATAAAAGTTAACATTCAGATTTGTTTGGGCCCATAACATTCTATTGTAAATTTCATAATTTTAGAGAACTTATTATTTTCATAACAATTGGGGAAAAAAAGAGATTCAATTTATTTTCAATCCTACATCCTCTATGTTAAAGAGTTGTTCTTAGGATCAGCAAATAAAAGATGTGAACACATAAAGACAAGTTTAAGATAAAGCACATATACAAAAGAGTTTGTCCAAATGGAAAATTCTGGAGGTCTGTCCAATTTGTTTATTCACCCTGAAACATGGTTAAAAACAGGTGAACTACGAGCAGTTATCTGAGTATGTCGTTATCTACTAAAAAGAACATTACCAAATTAAATTGCTCATATAATCATTCACCGATTGTTTTAAAGAATGCATAGAGCTTAGAATGCATCAAAAATATATATTAGGGGCATGAAAAACAAAAATAAATAAAACTAATATAAGCGCTTTCTAAGTCAGGGTTTTGTGGGGGTTTTTTGTTGTTTTTTTTGTTTGTTTGTTTGTTTTTTTATCAGTGGTGCTACAGTAAGAAATACACCATACTTCTTGGTGAAAAACTAAATGCCTTTCCTCTAAGTTCAGGATATAAAAAAGGATGTCTATATCACATCTATTGAATATTACACTGGAGTGTGGGTTGTGTGCCTATAGGCATATAGATAAATGGAATAGTATAAAATTTAGTAAGACCACACTTAAACAGTAGACTGATTTTCAACAGAAATGTCAAAGCAATAAATTTGAAAAGTAAAGTCTTTTTAACAAATTGCTGCTAAAATAATTGGATATTTATATGTGAAAAAAATATTTTATGCTCTACCTCGCATCTAAGAAAATCTTATTCTGAGATCTATCACAGATCTAAAAAATAAAAGCTAAAATTATAAAGATTCTAGGGAGAACGCATATAAGAATGCCTTTGCAAACTTAAACTGGGAAAGGTTACTTAACGAGGAAGCAAAGACCACTCACTAAAATTTTTGCTGATCCAAAAACCATTATAAAATTGAATAGACAAGTGACAGACTAGGAGAAAATACTCCTCGTGCATGCATCTGAAAAATGACTAGTAACTACAATCTATGAAGAACTCCACTGAGTCGATAATTAAACACAAACAGATGCATATCTGAATTGCTAGAACTAAAAAAAGACCAAATGTTGATGAGGATGTGGAATTACTGGAATAATCACTGTTGGCAGTTTAAAATGATACAACTACTTTGGAAAGAAGATTGGCAGTTATTTATTAACTTAGAACAGGGCTCCACTATGATCCATCAATTCTACATACAAATATTTAATCAAGAGAAATAAAACTATATATTTTAAAATGACTTGTGGAAGATGTCCATGACATATTATTCACAATCGCCATTAAACTAGAAATAAACTAATGCCCTTCCAAGGAGAAGGGATGAACAAGTTTATACATAAATAGAAATAGTCACTGATTGACACAAGAGCAAGAATGTATCCTGCAGACATAATATTAAGTGAAAAAAGCTGATACAAAAGAGTACATTATGTTAGATTCCATACAAAATTCTAGAGGCAAAAATAATGTATACTGTTAGAATTCATAAGGTTGGTTGCCTGTTGAGAATAGAAGTTGGAATTGAACCGGCTGGAAAATGACATGAAGGGAATATCTAGGGTGATAAAATTGTTCTATATTTTGTTGAAGGTATAGTATATTTTTGTCAAAACTCACCAAGCTCCACACTTAAGAACTCGTGCTTTTCACTGTACGTAAATAGTACCTCAATTAAGAATGCAGAAAAAAAGATTTATAAAGTTGAAAATTCAAATAAATATTTTAAATCATAATGTAATGTCCTACAATAAAATACTAGTCCAAGACTACTGTACAAAGGAATCTCACTAAACTTTTAGGAAATATATCATTCCAATCTATGCAAACTGTTCCAGAGAAAGAAGTGAGGAAAGAACCTCTAACTCATTTTAGCACGTTAGTATAAACTTGATACCAAAACCAGATCAGAAAAGGGAATTTATGGACCAAATCCACTCATGAAACAAAACCCATCAACAAACTAAACAAAGCCTGCTGTATATACAAAAAATGAATAATTATCAAGTTGTGTTTATCAAAGGTACACAAGAGGTTTAAGATTTATAATCCATAGTTGGAATTAGCCTATTAAAAACTAATGGAGAAAAAAGTTAACATTTTATTTGAACAGAAAAATAAATTGATACATTCAAATTCAATCATTATAAAACTCACATTATACAAAAAAATGAAGAAAATTTCCTTAACCCAATAATAATGGTATAATTAATAATAAAATTATATCTGAAACAAAGAAAAGCTGCACATTCTTGATGTTCTACTCAACACTGAATTTCAAACCATTAAATAAGACAAATATTAGAAAGGAACAAATATCATTCATAGTTTCTATAATTACGTACATAAGAAGCTTAAAGTAATTTCAGAAAATTTATTAGAAGTAGTAACTTAGCAAGGTGTCTTATACAAAATCAATATAAAATTTAAGTGTATTTTCGTGTAACAGTAACTTAGAAAATAGAAAAAATTCTGAGATATTATTTATGACAGCAGTAAAAATAAGTAGACTTCTAAGAAAAAAATTTATTTATGTATGTTCAAAACTTTTACAGAGAATATACAAAAATACATTAATAAAGTCACCAAGTGAATATAGAGACCGTTCATATTCATAAATAGGAATTCTCAAAGTTCATATTTCTAGTATTCTCAATTACATCTATAGATTCAATGCAATTCTAATTACAATCACTATAAAATTTGGATCAATTTACCAACTGATTCTAAAATCTGTACGAAAATGTTAATGTCCAAGAATCGCCAAAACATTCAGTAGCAGAAGAATAAGTTTAAGGTGATTCCTATCGCATTCAAATATTCATTATGAAGCTGTCTTAATTATGATAGTATGATAAATGTAGTCCTGGGGCAAAGATAGAAAACATGGCATTGAATCCAGAATCTAGAAACAGACTTCTGCTTATGTTAAAATGATATACAATACAGGTAACATTACTGATCACTAAGACAGAATAACAGCTTCCTAAAGATGTCTATGTCTAATACTTAGGATCTATAAACGTATTACTTGCAAATGTGACTTTGCAAAAGTGATTAAATTAGAAAACCTGAGATGATGGGATTATCCTGGATTAGCCAGGTTTGCTCAATGTCCACATAAGTGAAAGGAAGAGGCAGCAGAATCAGATATACAATGGCTGGTTTTGATGATGGAATGGGACCATGAACCAAAGAATAAGGGAGCGTCTAGAAACTGAAAAAGACCAGGAACAGATTCTCCCCTACAGCCTTGGAAAGGAATACAGTTTAGCAACACTTTAATTTTAGTCCATCAGAACCATTGCACACTTCTGACCTCCATAATTATAAAATAATAAGTTTGCTGTATTTTAAGCCATTAAGTTTGTGGTAACTGCAAAAATAAGAAACCACTAATATACTAAAGGAAAAAAAAAAGGACTACATGATACATAGCATAACTATCATAGTAAAGAAAAATGAAATTACTTCCTAAACTGTAAGAAATAAGTAAATATACATTGATTATAGCTTAGGTGTGAAAGGCAAAATTTTAGAATTTCTAAGAGAAAACTATAGTAAAATAATACCTAAGAGTTCTAAAACAAGACATAAAATTATGCTAACTCTAATATAAAAGTTTAATTAAAATTAAGAATGTTTTTTTGTTAAATACACCACAAAGAAAGTGAATACATGAGTCACGAATTCGGAGACTCTTTATATTACATGTTACCAAGAAAGCATTAGTTTATGAAAACAAGAAAAAAAACTGTAAGAAAAAGACAACATAATACATAAAATCATGAATATGTCATTGAAGAAGGAACAGAATGGCAAAGGAAAAAAGTATAAAAACTTCAATCTTATTAGAATTTAAGCAAAAACCAAATTAAGACCACAATGACATATCATTTTAAACACACTGTGATGGTAGAAACGAAGTCAGAAATCAAACATTGGCCAGAATGTGTAGCCACAGACTCATATACCCTGCTCATAGGAATGTAAATAGATGTACCCATTTTGGCATTGTCCTGTAAATCTGTAAATGCATTAACTTATGTTTTAGCAATCCCATTCCTAGGTATATTCTTTAGAGAAACGTTAGCACATTCACTAGAAAACTCAAAGTTTCAATGCTTAAAACCGCAAAAATAATTGGGAAAAAATAACTAGCAATTTAAGAATGGGATACTGTCAACTGGATACCACATCAACACTTGTTTGTGTCTCAGCTACAATTCCCAGATCTCCTTCCACATATGTTTCATTTTGTGTTATAGTGTCAATAACAAAAAGTTACATGAGATTTGGAAAGTGTACATTGGAGTCCATTATTCTTGGCAAGTCATGGTGATCAGACACGGCTTCTTTATTGACCTCTACATGACTTCCCACTCCATAGATACAGGAGCCCCACAGGCTATTCCACAAGCTCCCAGTTTCAGGTCCTTACAGGTTTCAGAGTCAAACTTAAACTACCCATGGATGCCAACTTTCCTAAATTCCCTTCCCTCATCTCTTCTAACAGTCATGTTAGTCCTGAATTATAGATTTCAACTATTAGATACAGAGCAGGTTTTGTTTTCTTGACAGAACCATGACTGGTACAAAGGGATAAGCAAATTGTGACAAATTTATATGGAATATCATACACTATGAGCATAAATTACCCATAACTATATAAAATCTCATTAACAACTCTTAGAAATAAAATTTTGAGTCAAAAATTCAAGCTCTAGACATAAGACACTATATTTTTAAAACTCAAACAAAATCAAGTATTTTATATATTCCATATATATTTCACATATGCATATAATAAATTTAATCTTCAAAAAACGGGTAATAATAAACAGAAAAATCAGGATCTTGGTAATGTCTGGGAAAGGAGAGTAGAGAATGTAATCAAAGGGAATACTATAAAGGTGGTGTCAAATTAAGTAACATTTTAGACTAGTTTAACTTAGGAGTTCATGAGTATTTATTTTATTTTGTTCTACACTTTATATGAAAATTACACATATTCTTTTAATGAATTAAAGATTACATAACTTTTTTAAAAATCAAAGAGAACAATTCCAGTTAAGTAAAATTTTACTGACTTCCTCTTCAGTACCTGGTTACAGAAACTTCTTGCCCCTTTACTGGTGGTAATAGCAAAACATGAAACAAAAATACAAAAGCACTCAAAGCAATTCCTCTACCTGGAATACTTATGACTCTGAAAAGGAGAGATAGCATTTCACTCATTCCTGGCTTAGGAGAGGTTATTAACAAAATATGTACATGGTCTCTACTCTCAGAAGTTTCTGTTCTCTGCCATAATTATTATAAAACATTACCCAAAACTTCTATTTCAACAGAATACCTTTATTTCTTAACAATGACCGACTGAACCAAATTGTTTTGAAGCTGTAAGAGAAATATTCCCCTTAATTCTTTCACAAGCTCTATCTTTCAAAATAGAATGAAAACATCTTATGTTTGTATAGAGATTTAATTTCATAAACTGACAGTATCTTTTATAAATAACATTAAGTATACAACATTATTTTAAGTAACCAGTTTGTTTATGTGTTTTTAAAACTTATAAATGTGCAATCTATCATTTGCTTTTGCTAATTAATCATCATCTAAGTTTGCTAATGTGAATTTATCTTTTCCCTAATATCTGGAGTTTTTGGAGCCAACACTGAGGAATGGCTCAGAAGACATTTTTTCATGAAGGATTGGTTACCACCATTTCTGTTTGAGATTTGAAAACATCAGAAGTAATCACAAGCCTGGTTACATATTTTTGATGTTGTGCTTAGTTTTTGCAAATTTATTTGAAAGTAAACTCTGAAGCTAGCCTCCACAAAAATTATTGTAACTAGTATTTTTTTTTTTACCCTCTGCTTTCATCCTGTACTCAGACCCCCTTCAAACAAAGCCAATTGACATAATCATGACAGGTGAATTAGGAATTCACTGACAACAGCTGGTTCTAACCTTTTCTTTAAAGCAAATGTCTTTTAAACACAGAAAATAACTCAAACGCTACACAGCATTCTTCAATATTTAGTCTTAATTTAGTTAAGTTGGTAACTACTAAGATTCTTAAGACTTACTAGAAAGAAAACAATTGTTTTCAGTAACTTCAAATAACTTCAATGGATTTGTCACATAATTTGTGCCAAAGCGAGTGCTTATTAAAAAATAGGGACATTTTAAGAAAAATATTTTAGAACGTTTTTAACAGAGAAAACCCAAGAACATCCAAAATTAATTGAAAATAGGTTTTAGTTATATTGGGTATATGTATTTCAAAATTTACGAATTCATACTCTAAGCATAGGGTACCCCATAATGTCTTATCTATAAACTCTCATTTCACTATTTCTTCATGATGAATATTATTTCCTCAAGATTAACAATATTTCATCTACTTATATGACATGGAACTTTTTTTACATGGGGCATTTTTCTGATCACACGCGTATACACATGTGTATAAACTAATTCCAGCAACTCCATTCCTTCTCAAATGGGAAAGGCAATTCACCTAGACTTATTCCTCTTTAGTGGGCACTAAGATTACATCTGCTTTGTGATGAAAGGGCAGTGTGATCACTAGGGCCACTTATAAAGAATGTGTGATGATTTTTGCTACTGGCCTCATCTCATTCTTCCTCTGCAATATGACATGACTAAATTTGAACTCCCTCATTTCCTGATCCTAAAATCCCTCTGGTTCTCACGTCTAATATTATTTGAACTCCACTTTCATTTCCACTCTATTCTTGATTTGGGGATGAAGCCTCTTCTTAAATAGTAGGAATTCACAGAGTTGCTGTTTTGTGCTTTGGGAACTCAACATTAAATCAACCTTTCAGTATTTCACCCTTGTGTTTGCTATTAAAACAAAGGAAACCAATTTGGGGCATATTACACAAAGAGAGACCACAATTGCAGAGGAAAAATTTTCTTCTTGTCTAAATAGACAAGAAAATACAACAATTCAGGTACTCATCTCAGCAATCATCAAAGCACATTAGTGAGCAAGGGAATAGACTTTTATTTGATAGCAAAAACATCAAGCTATGTCTGTAGAATTAAAATGTCATTTAGAATTTACAGAGGATTCTATCAAAGAAAATCACTTCCAATTTACCAAAATTGACAATGATGAGTAATTAAGAAAACAGGGAAGAAGTAAAAATGTTTTAGAAATAGCCATTAAATCTAATATTAATAAACTGTCACGAACTCAATTTTATTTAAAAATAAATTAATATAAAATCAAGGATGGAATTAATTCAGTTACTCACTAAACATATTGGTAATATGTGTAGGATACAAAGCGAATCAGACAGAAATACTTTATTCAGGAAACTTATACTGCTGTGGGAGAAAAGGGTAATGTACATAAACTGTTAAAACTATTTTAAAAAAAAAAAACAGTGTTGTTACATATTAAGTACTATGAGAAATCAAAGGAAGAAAAAATGGTTTCAATATGGGAAAGTTAGGAAATTTGTTATTTTTGCTGAACCTTGAACAGGGAGCTATGCATTGAAAATGACAGGGACATAAAAGAGAGATTAGGGAATATGCAGGGAATGGGTAGAAACTAAGCTGGAAGAGCCTGTCAGAAGTTGATTGGCATAACCTCAATAAATGATGGCAGAAGCATAAAGCAGAATGGTGACCACAGACAATAGAAAAGAAGACAAGATAAGAGAGAAACTGGTAAGACTCACCAAGACCTGACATTGTAATGAATTTGGTGGCTATGAAGAGGGTAGAATGAATTAGCAATCAAAATATATCCTATACCCAGAGGATTGAAAAATATTACATAATTAGTAAAATTATAAAAGTAACAAACAATTTTGAGTGAATTTTGGGATACATTCAATTTGAGAAATCTAGTAGCCATATATGAATAGACATCAAGAGAGAAACAGAAGATGAATATACAGGCCTAGTAATTTTCTACATAGGGTGCTACTTAAAAGTCATGAAATCGATAAAGGAGAGGAATCAGAAAGAAAAGCCCAGGAGAGAAACTTGAGGAACACTTATATTTAAAAGAGAAAATAAAGAAGTTCAAAGAACTAGTTTCTGGAGGAATCAGGAAGAATGAGGAAAACAGGAGGACAGACATTTTAATAAATCACTAATACAAAAATATGTATCGAGTGACAATAATTAAGTGCCACAAACTGTGCTAGGATAAGTTTAGGGTTCCACAGGAATATACAACTGAAGTCCTTAGAAAATCTTTTCTGGAAAATAGCATTCAAGCTAAGACATAATGTATGGGAAGTTGGGACAGAGCAGAGAGTAGTGTTCTGAAGGAAACTTTCCAGGCAGAAGGAGTACCATGTGAGCAAACCCCAAGACCATGGCAGATTATACAAACTGAAAGAAAAGAGTTTGGGAGGTGAAGGAAATAGGGCTGGAAGGGAGACATAGAGAATTTGAATGTTCAAATACTGATTGATCCTGTTGAGAATTTTGGTCTTTAGATAAAAGCAATGTAAAACAATTGAAAGGTGAGAACAGGCAATGAGCTGGGATGGGTAGGAAGTGAACTGTGGCACAATTAACTTTGCTTTGAGCATCTTGCTGACTGCAGTATACGGAATGAAAAGCAAGCAAAGAGGTGGAAAAATTAGGAAGCAATGGTTTCAGCAGAGGCGATAGATGGAGGTAGCTGGGAGTTTCAAAAAAACATACTGTTCGTTGGATTTGGTAATCAGGAAGAATTTTGATTCTGTGCTACAACACCAATCATCACAATATATTTAATCTCAGAATTTATATAACACTTGAAAATAAAACAGTAAATGTCAACACATATATGAATTAAAAGAGTTTAAATTAAAAGGCCTACAAAAATATAAAAAGCAATTATTTTTCCTTACCATAAGATCCCAAAATCCCATTTGGGACTGCTCCCTTATTTGGAGATATATTTGGAGAAGAATCCATTTATATGTGAAGAAGAACAAATTTATGCTAAGTATAAAACTCTGAGTCCTTTGAAATGTGTCGGTTGGGTATATCTTATGCTTGATCCATTTTGTCTCTGAGGTTTAAATTAACATGGTCTATGTTCAAATCACACTGTATTTCACAGAGTGGTCTGTGTTTATAGAAATTAGAAACTCGAAGATATGCTGATAAAAGTGATTTGACATGAATTTAATAAGGTAAATACACATATAATTCCTGTCCATTCATTCTACTATAAAAAACCCTTTACTACGTTTCAGCACACTTACGTGTATAAACCATATTTTGCTTTCAAAGACAACTAAAGAGACTTTGGTCATGTTTTAAATGATTTTCATCCTGTGTGGAGCATTCTTAAATGTCTTCTGAGCCACGTCTTTGCCATATTTAACAACTCAAAGGGCACCTTCTCCAAGCTCAACTTATTTTTATTTGAAAGGATTCATTTAAAACAGTATTATTAAGTGAAAAGTATCAACATTAACAAGTAGCCTTAATCATAATTATAACCATAGCTCAAATTCAACTCTAATTTGTCCGGCATATACAATTATCTGAATAAAAATGTTTCTAGAGTATTATATATGTATGAGATTGACATGGAGCATTCGTAGACATAGATGATTAAATGTTTACTCAGTACAGTGACATGTAGGTACATAATTATTTTTTCATCTGCATCTTTGCAATTTTAATACTAACAGATATTTCTTCAGCCTTTTAAATAGTCATGAAAATAACACCTTAATGTCAGCTATATTCTTATATTTTAGAACTTTTTATTTCTTTAAATAAACCACAATGGTGCTGTCACATAGAATCCTAAATTTCTAAAGTAAATCATTTATTTAAATGTCACAGAAGTCTCTTGTAAACTATGTTTACATGTCCAAATTAGAGATCTTTTTCTTTACATGACTTTTCTTTCTCTACACAATGTCATGAAATCAATATGAGCTTATGTTTGATAAGGTCACAATCATTCAAGAAGTGCTTATTGAGCATCCACTGTGCCAAGCACTGTTCTAGACACTAGGGATAGAGAAGCACATGAAATCAAATTCCTTGACCCTATGAAGCCAACATTCTAAATACACATTTATTTTCAACTTAAACATATTTAAATAGCCAACTGCCTTTCTGTTTCCTGAATGGTAGTATTTTTCAAGGTTTAGGCTGCTTAAAAATCGAATGTTGTATTTTTTTAGAATTTAATTGTATAAAATACAGATAATTCCAACCACTCTAAAAGAATATACCTAACTCTCTAAGGTTAGATATTAATTCAGTAGTAGACTGAAGAAAAAGTTTAAATTTTCTTTGATTAGCTCATTTAAATACCATGAATTCAAAAAGCATTAATAAAGGATTTGGTACTGTGAGCAGACTGCTAAGGTTGTTTTACACTCAAATTCAGGTAGTATTACTATCTGCTTTTCTGAAATCCTCAACTGAAACAGATATGGATCCTTCAGAAGAGAAAACAGAAAATCCAAATTTCAAGTTCTTCTTCCTATTCTTTTAGTGGCATTAGAAAATGTAGGTACCACCTATTTGAAAGTAAACTTCTTATACTAGAAATATGATATATTAAACTCAACAACTCTTATGATTCACATGATTCCTTTCAAGTAAAGGACTCTTTCCGAACTAAAGACTGTCTTAAAAGTACTACTGATAAAGTTAAAATTGCCACATCTGCTCAGTCCTCATTATATGACATGTCCCTTTCAAAAACCTGTCTGAATATTGTAAGCATATTAAGATATAATTCAAATACCATAAGATATAATTTATTAAGATATATTTCAAGTACCATAAAATTCACTTATTAAAAATACACAATTCGTTTTTTCATAGATTCACAGGATTGTGCAACCATTGGCAAAATATAATCTTAAAGTCCTTCACTAAAAACAAAACAAAAAAACACCATACCCATTAGCAGTTACTCGCCATTCTACCTCTAGAACTAGACAACTAATAATCTACCTTCTGTCTCTACAGGTTTGCCTACTCTGCACATGTCATATAAATGAGATCATACGATCCTTGTGTTTTTTTGTGATTTTTTTCGCTTAATATCTTTGAGATTCATCCATGTGTTGGTACTTCATTTATTTTTATTGTTCAATAATATTCCATTAAATTGAATAGATTTTAACTGTGTGTTTTTCACAGGAGCCCTCTCTTGAGTTGAGGACATTCCTTTATAATACTAGTTTGTTGAGGTGTTTTGCTTTTTCTTTTTTTTATCATGAAAGAGTGCTGAATATTTTCAAGTGCTTTTTCTGCATCAATTTTTTAATCCTTTATTTAATTATTATAGTGTATTACATTATTCGATCTACAGATGTTAAAACAACTTACATTCCCAGGATAAGTCCCACTTTTTCATGGTGTACAATACTTTTTATATATTGTTGGATTTGGTTTATAGCATTTTACTGAAGATTTTTGCATTTATAGTCCTATATTTCATGACAACTGATCTGCAGTTTTCTTATCTTCTGCTGCTTTTGTCTCTTTTCAGCATCAGGATAACACTGACTCTGTGAAATGAGTTGTGAAGTATGAAGAGTTTCGGAAAATTGAAATTCTTTTCTTTTGGAATGTTGGTAGAATTCACAAGTGAAGAACCTGAAACTGGGATATTCTTTGTGAGAAGTATTTATTACTAATTTTATCTGTATTGGCATAGTTTTATTCAGATTTTTTATTTATTTTGAGTCTTTGTTGATAATTTCTGTCTTTCTAAGAATGTTCATTTCATCTTAGTTACTTTGTTGGTATATAGTTTTTATAATATTCCTACATAATCTTTTTTTTTCACCACTCTAAGGTCAAAAGATAAGTTCTCACTTTCTTTGCTGATTTTAGCAGTTCTGACTCCTGTCTTTTATCTTGGTGAGTCTAGCTAAATGTTTGCCAATTTTTCTGGCCTCTATAAAGAAACAAGTTTTGGTCATTTTCTCTATTTTTTCTTTTTTCCTTTATTTCCTGAGATAATGTCCAAAATATACAAAGAACTCATATAACTCAACAATAAAAACAAACAATCCAATTAAAAAATGGGCAGAGGACCTGAACAGACTCTTCTCTTCTCCCAAGACATACAAATGGACAACGGGCATAAGAAAAGATGCTCACCTTCACTAGTATTTGGGGGAATGCAAATCAAACCCACAACGAGAAACCACCTCACACATGTTAGAATGATTATCATTATTAGAATAAGTAATAACAAGTGTTGGAGAGGTTATGAAGAAAAAGAAACCTTATACTCTATTTCCTTTATATCTGTTCTAATATTTATGATATAATTCCACTTGCTTGCTTTAGTTTTTGTTTGTTTGTTTATTTCTAGTTACTTAAGGTGGAAGGTTAGTTTATTGATTTCAGATATTTCTTCCTTTTTAATGTAAACATTTATTATGTCTTTCTGTCTCTATAAAATTCCCGGTTGCTATGCAGTTTGCTTGTACCATACAGCTGTCAGCCAGCCTCCTGTTAACTGCTCTCTACAAAGGTTTCTATGGTTTATCAGTGCTCTTCATCATGTACATCTCTACTTTGTTCCAAATATATTTGTCCTAAGAGACATAGGAGACTTGCAGATCACTTTATACTTAAGGCCTGCTTTTCCTCTGGGCAGAACTCCAGCACTACTGTCTGGAACCAAATATGAGACTCACTTTTCCTACTCTGTGAGTATGGACTAGAGTCAACTCTGAGCATGAGAAAGTCTGTTAACATGTGCCAGGCTGCACCCTTTCTGGAGCAATCAGAGCAGAACATAAGGCAGACTTGCAAGCACTACCAAAACCACACACCGACCCATCGGTCCAAGGCTGAATCCTCACCAGAAAAATGGGCTAACATAAACTCTGTCCAAACATTAATGGAATAAAAAGCTAAGATTCATTTAAGCTATGTCTGGACTTCTGATTTATAAAAACTATGAGATAATAAATGCGTGTTGTATCAAGCTACTACACTTGTGGCAATTTGTTACATAGCAAATGAAAACTAATTCATCCTGTATACTCACTCAATTGCTCTATCCTAAATTACACATCCAATAATCTTAGAACGATTTTATTAGTACCCCATCCATATGATTACTGCAAGCAGTTTGAAATATATCATCTGTTGTCCCCTTTATTCTCACATATATATCTCCCTTATCCTCAATTTTGGGATCCTTCAACTCAGTTACCCGCCTGTAATGAAACCAAGTGCATGTACAGGCATCCAATATAGTGCCATTTGTGTAACCTCTTGAGACTTGGAGACAAGGGGAACTAATACAAATGGGCCAATGTTTATGCTGCTTGCTGTGTCATGAATAGTTAAGTCTTCTGCCTCTGACGCAAGAGTCATGTATTTTCTGCGAGTCTCCATGAAACTATGGCCTAGCAAATTCTCTCTCATAGCACATGGGATTTCTTCTTTACTTTGGGCCTATTTTGAACATAGATTTCCATTGTTTTTATATTTTAATGCTTATTTCTATGTGTTTGTGTGGGGGGGGGGTTCTTGTCCACACATCTTAATATATATTATTAATAAAATTAATGTAAAATATCTATCTTCACTTCCCACATATTTGTTAGTCTTAATTTAATGAAAACTGAAATTTTAAACAAGTTTTCTCTACCTGCTATAAAACTATACTGAATTAAATCACACAGATGTATATTGTGTTCTTACTATACACATAATACTGAAAAAACATGCTGTTCGGGATTCCAAGGAGAACTAGTTTATATTAACAGAGCTATGATTTTACGCAGTGATAAGGATAAAGCATAATTAATACAAAGTACTAACAAAGGTTGTGTGAAGATGATGAGATGTTACTAGATGATGAGGTTGGGAGTTAAGAAGATGTTTGAGAAAGGTTTGAAGAAGTCAGGGTACATGAAATGTTTCATTAATTTGTCTTAAAGGATCAGTAAGTCAGACTGGTTGCAGTGGTGTGTGAGGAAAGGGTTCTATTCCAGGTGTTCACTGAAAAGTTTTCGGTAGAGAATTAGTTTGAGATCATAAAATTAAGTGATTCAAATGTGAGGTTAAAGGCTCTTGTCATTCAGTAAATATCTGGGGCTTTAAAGGGGTATGCCTAGATAACGAGTCTATTATGTTCGTCATCTCATCTCCAGGGCCTGACATGGTGACTAGAATAGAGCAGGTGCTCAACAGTATATGCTGAGTGAACAAATAAACAAGCAAATAAAAGATTCACTTCAAGACCTTGCAATATCTGTTACAAAATTTATCACTGCAGGATGTATCTTTGGCTGTGCAAAAAAAAAAAAAAAGAAAAAAAAACGTTGTATTTGACAAAATTGAATTCCTTGAAGAGTGAAAACTACATTAGGTATGTCTTTTTATCCTTACTAGTGCATATCGCATAGTGAAAAGTCCAGCACTGGGCAAAAATCTTATGTATCATTTTTCAGGCCTGACACTAGGCAATTATATGATTTGCCTGGCAAGCTTCATGTGGAGAAGCTGCCTGTCCCACACCAGACTCGGTGCATAGCTAGTGCTTTGCAGTTTACTGGAAGTAGTTGCTGTCAGAGACATAGATCCACCAAGTCGGCCAAGGTCACACAGATATCTGCTTGCTTAGTCCTGGGTACCTCCATAGAGAACTCCTTACCTGGGGTCTTCAATGAGGTGAGTTTACTAGTTTTGATTCATTAATTTTCACTCCTAGCCCTTCTCTTTCTGCCCTGTTCCCTGGTCCCTTAGTCCTCACAAAGGCAGTTTCATTAGAGTCTCCTGGCAGTGGGAAATTCTTCCAACTGTATTGTGTCAATTTGACCTTCACCTGGTATCCTGTGAAGAAAAATGGCTGGCACCATTTTTTGCCACTTGACACACTGTCACAGTGAGTGAATAAAGACCTGATTGTTACCCTTCAGTTTGACTTATTGTCCTAGTTGACCACCTTGACACCTGGCAGCTCTAAATATAGTAGATGCTCCATTAATTAAGAGAAGGAAGAATTGATGAATGAATGAATAAGTGATCTAGTAAGAGAGAGAATATGTCACAAGGCAATATGAGATGGGGCACAAACAATACATTAGAAATGCATAATATTGATATGAATTGTGCCTCCTTGATTTAAAAAAAAGATAAAAAATACAACATTTATCTTTCTAAGTACATTTGCAACATAAGGGAAAAGGCATCTTACTATAATTTGAAAATGCACATGTAACAGAATTACAATGGCATTTTTGTTGTTTTCAGCAAAATAACTTAATAAATACTGCTGACTAAGAATATTTGCACGGCACCTTGATTGCAAAATCACCTTAAGTAGCCTTCAGCAGTTTTGTAATTCATTCTTACCACATAACACCCTGATCCATTTTATGAACATAATACAGCCTAATTGTAAATTTCAAGTGATTGAGAAATTTAGAAATTTCTGACTGTGCTTTAGAATCCTATGATCTATATCTTAAAATAATACATAAGAAATAATAATATAATGTCATTTTGGTTGTGTGTGCATAGTTTCTTTTATGTTATCAAGGTTCTTAACATATTTATTGAAGATTCACAGATTTATTAAAGATTTAGAACATTTATATTATAAAACATGTAAAATAATTTTGATTATTTAAATTATCAAGTTTTAAAACCCACGAATATGATTTAATCTCTAGGTACCTGAAGAATTTTTCACAACTTTCCTCCAAAAAGATGAAATTGCTGATTGTCTGACTTTTAAAAAGCAAAGAATCTTAAATTATGATTTACTTTGTATCAGAGGAAGCATGAAAAAAAATTTCTTTGTGATAATTTATACCATAGAAGCCATGACAGAAGTTAAAAGAAAAAAATTACTCAACTCATGAAAGTGTGCATGAAATGTAATAATTATTCTATACCTAAGATCTAATATTCCGAAGAAAATTATACCACAGAAAGTACATTTAATGTACTTTACTTTCTACTTCCATGGTGTTAAAAGGTTTTAAAGTGCTTTGATGCAAAATGGCAAATGACATACTTTAAAGACAATCAATATTTTTTGCATTTGTTACAAAAGGGAATGTTTTTGTATGTCATTGTTGGGAGACTTGCTCATAGAGAAGAAGCTAGCTATAATGTTAACTGATTTCTTCTCAAAATCTTTATCATAATACCTTTTTTCACCATAGGCAAATTAGGTTCCCAACTGACATGCAAAGGGAATTATCCCTTTGAATCAATGTGTCAAAGTCTACTAATAAAATTCTGTGCAGCATATCTGAAACCTAAATCATGAATTAAGCACAAACAATAATCCACCATGACCCATAACTGTCCACTATGAATAATGTAGGTCTTGGATTTCTCTGTTTAAGAGTATGTTTCACTGAGATTTTATTTAGTATGTTTTTTTCTCTTTTCTATTTTAAATGGAAAGGGATTTTTTTCCTATGAATTTCAAATACTATCATTTACAGATTGACATAGTAACCATTTTTGTAAAATATGCCTAGTAAAAAATGGCTTCATTAAAATTAATAGTCACTGGAATATGACTCTGAAATCCTATAGGAAACTACTGCATATCTAGCCCTACTGTACAGCCTGGAATTATGTGTCAGCAGTTATTAAAAATTAAAAATAAATAAACTATCTTTTATATTTGTCACTGCTGAAAAATCTAAAAAAACTTAATGCCATATGCATTGTTCTAGAAAAACAGCTACAACATTTGAGAATCTTCTTAATGATACGGGTTTCAGTTTAATTTCAAACAAAAGGAAAGAAATTTAACTAATAAAGCAAGAGTGAAAATTTAATCACCTTGTTTCAAATACTCAGTTCCATTTACTTCGAAAATATAAAATTAGTATCATTAGCAGAATGATATCTAATTCAATTTGATAAATATTAATTGTACTTCTAACATTTATGCTAAGAGGGATAGAGATAAGACATCTTCCCAAGTACACATATAACTAAAATCCAAGTCTCAGAAAGATATATCCATTCATATATGCTTTTAACTTTATCAAAGAGAACTCTTACAAATAAAATCATACAATAAATTAGTGTACAAAATTTTCTAAAAATTTTAAAAATTAATGCCTACAGACATGCAAACATGGAAATACTATAAGGTTTCTGAGAATGAAGCACATCTGATATAAGCTTTCTTGTGGCCAAAGCTAAATGAATGAATAATCATAAAATTCAAAATATTCTTAATGGGAAAACGTATATTTATGAATAAATAAAATTTAAAATGTACTTAAAATACATAAAAACATGTCAAGTTAATTTTTATGGTTTACAAATAGAGTGATTCTCAACTATATGCAGTAATATATTCAGAGATATATTTCACAATGCAGCTTATTGTAACAATCCTTAATGTAAGCCCAACACAATAACCAATACTTATTGAATGTTTGTGATGTGTCAAGAACCATGCTAAATGTTTTGTATTCATTATCTTATTTAATTCTAAAACTAAACCTATATGGAAGTACTACTTCATAGAGCGCTAATATGGAGTTGTTAAGTAATATACCCAAACTTTGATGAAATAATGTCAAAAAACATTTCAAGGACAGTTATTCTATTAGGCATAAGAATTCAAGAAAATAAGGTCTCTCTCTAATTTTGGGATTAATTTAGAGATGACATATAGATTTTATAGATTTATAAATGAGCCGAAAGCCCTATAATGTATCACCAAAGACATTGTTTTCTTCAATCAAGTATGTGATAAAACTTGAGCAGTGACCTAAAGTTGGAGGTTATATATTGTGGCAATAAACTGGACTGAGATGTTGTATATTAACTTTTGTTCTGGATAGTTTCCATTTGTCCATTCAGATTTATCAACAAGCCTTCATCCTGCTCTGTGCCCCAGAACTGTTCCCTGGAAGTCTGTGGAACCTGGCTCCTTCTGTTTGGCTTCTTGTTGGATTTGGCTAAAAAGAGACAACTCAAGTAAGTGGAGAGTAAGTAGGACAAAGAAATCAAAGTTCTTACTTTCCCGGTGCCCTCATCACTGCACATTGGTTTGGCAGTAACTATGCCTCCTCCGTTGTAGCACACAGCTCTTTTCTGGCAGCCTCTTCTACAGCTGAAAATCTCTTTCTCTTCCCTTGGCCCTTAAGGCTTAGGGGTAGTAAAGCTCCTCACTGTTACTGTCCCAGAATATTTCACCATTCCTTGTTAGTTTCTACTAACACTGACCATACTTTGTAAGTTTTGCCTTCAATAAATTCTTGTCAATCACCACCTTTGAATATACTGCTTTCTTTTGAGAATCTGACAGACACAGTCATAAAGAACAAATGAAAACTTAATGTATTTTTAAAATTTAAGATGCATAACAAGGCATTCACCTAATAGATGGCCAGGTCACATTTATCCAGAAGTGTGCTGAGAAATACAGTAAAATAGTTGTAAAAGTAATGCAAAAATTGAGTCTCCTGGGATCAAAGAAGAACTTACAAGAAATTATATCTGGTTGAAAAGGTTTGGAAAAGCTTCTAGAGAAAAGTAACACTTCATTCTTGACGGATATAGAGGATTAAAATATCCAACAGACAAGAATACTGTTCCCGTATATTGATGATGTATCTAAATTATGAAAAACATATTCTATCTAAGATAGAAATTTGGAAGAATAATTTACTAAAGCTTCTAAAGTGGAACTCTGTAAAACTAGAACTGAGAAAGACAAAAGAATAAAATCAAGTGCTCTTTTAAAGCGAATCAAGGCAGGTGCCAACTTTCCAAAATTAGCTAAATGTATTCAATAGTAAAGCATTTCAACAAGTTATTAAAGGTGAACATAGTTTTATATAAATATCTTCATTACTATTGGGGTAAAACTATACAATTAAATTGTTTCTTTTGTCATTTACCTCTTAATCATAGCTACTATTGGGGATATTTTTGTTACAAAGATGTTCATAAATTTTTGTACTTTTTAGAAGAAAAAAAGAAAAAGAAATTATATATATTTAAAGTTTTTTATTCTTTTTTTGCTTTTTAATTTTTTTATCTGTGGAGAATCAGATTTAAGTATCTATTATAAGCATAATGTCAATAACAAATAGAAACCATGATTGCTATTATTGGAAATAACAAGAAATTAAATTATAATATTGTAATAAATTACAAACACTGCGGGTATTCCACTGAGAATTTAGAATGAAGAATTGTACAATCATAAATAATTGATAATTTATTATTAAAACAGCTACTTTCGGAGGCAACTGTGTCAAAGTCAAACTCTTATCTTAAGAGGAAGCCGATGGGATTCCAGAACTGTGACTAGATTGTTGCCCGGTCAATCTGATTTCCACTCTAAAAGAAAATGACTAAACAAATAATCAAAGATTATTAAAATACATCTAGAGACAAGGAAAAGGGTCCTACAAAATCCTTAGTTTATTGAGGAAACTAATACGCAGTATCAGTTGTGTTGTATGTGTGTGTTAATAACACAACTTTACTACATATTACAGAAACATTGCAAGATTTTGTATATTTATTTATAAGATATGTGTTTTGTCCTGGTCTGAAGAAAAAAACAGGGAAGATAAAGGATAAACATTTAGAATTTTTAGTGAATACATTTCTCTATCTTTATTCTATGTTAAATTTCTCCTTTTGGGAGAACTATTTCATATTCTTTCATTACTGCATCTACCTTCCTATATTTGAATTGTACAGGGGGTAAACTCATGACATAATCCATGCCAGTCACAGTACTTTCTTGGGATTCTTTAAAAATAGAACTGAGAGAGAGAGCCTATCCTCTGGCACGAGCTCTAAATATTAAACTCAGAGCTGAGAGCAGCCGTATTTCCTGCCATATGTAGGAAGCATGTGCATAATGTGAGAGAACAGAGCTGAAACAGAGAAAAACAGAAGTAAAAGATGAATAACGTTCTCCCATGTTTTCGAGTCCTTCTGACTTGTTGTTCCTGAGGCCTAGCTGATCCGTACATGTTCTAGAATTTGAATGTTCAATTCTTTCCTCTAGTATGTGAGAAGCCCCCAGAATCCTCCTTAAATCTCCCTAAGCAATAAATGTGAAAAAAAAAAATTTTAAACATGCCATTAAAGACAAAAGTTTGTGGGAACAATAATTCTCTGAAGCTTCTTAAATTGAACTGTGTGGTACAAGAACTGAAGAACTGAATTTTTCTGTCTTGCAATGAAAAAAAAAATTCCTGGAAAATGTATGGTTTTTTATTATAGAGATAAACTATTTATTGTAGACTCTTGTATTTTATAGGCTTGTAATAAGCTATCACCAAAGTACTTCATTGCATCAGTTATTTGCTGAAATCTACATGGTCCCATTGGAAACAATTAGAAAGATAAAAAGGAATATTCTCAAGAAAGGTGTAGAAATACTAAATATAATCATGAACCAAATTCAATGATAAATAGGTCACATTCATAATATTCATACGTTAGAGAAGGAAATAAACAGAGTATTTATTTTGTGATTCCTTTCTTGCTCTCCACCAATTAGCACCCATTTTTATTTGCCCATATGGTCCTGTAAGATGTAAATATAAAGAGATATTGGATAATGGAGTTTGCAAAGTCTTCCTATCTACCTCTGGTATCTGTTTGCATCATGTTTGGCTGAAGGAGGAGAGGGAATGATCTGTGGGGAAAAAAAGGAGGAAAATGAAGGAGACGGTTTAATGTCTACCCCTACTTACTTACCTTTGTGGATTTTAGCTTCTAAAAAATGAGAGAGCTCATAAAAAAGGCTAAAAGACTTTTGGAGATTCGTCCAATGATGCTGGAGAATTGTCCAATGATGCTGGAGAGTTCTGGTGATAAAACTCTAATGGAATAGGTGAAAGACATCTTCCCCACTTCAGAGTGGAACAAAGCAGAGCACCCACAAAGAAGTCGGTAAAGAGAAAAAAGTCCTGACACTTTGCTGTGTGTACCCAGGACAGAAAGCCCTGTGGAAATTAACATTTTCCCAGAGGAACAATGGATAGCCAGGATAGTCTGCAGATCTGAACTCAGAGATCATTTCTGGAAATATGAAAGATGTTTATAGGGCTATCTCCAAGGCAATCAATACAACTATTCTAAACTAAAAACAAAGATTAAAGTAAAAATACATGAAATTATTCATGTTGCATCATTAAAGATGAAAAATGTGTTTTCTCTATGGAGTCTTAATGAAGTATTGTATGGACTTATAATCATAGTTTTTCACATTTCTCAAAATATGCTTTAGCTGAGAAAAGCACTCCCATTAAATAGTTCATTAAATTTATTTTACCCGTTACAGAAACAAGATTTTCATGACAAATTAAATTACAACTATTTTCCCTTTCCTTTAAGAAAGGTAAATGATTCAATGAATTCTTAATTCTATCACACGTAAACTGACACTGGTGCCCATACAAATCACTACTATAAAACAGTTAAGTGCATATAGGTGAAACTCAAGCACTAATAATAAAATGGCATCAGAAAATTATCTGCATATTATTAAGTTTCTAGAAATTTAAATTTAAATATTATTCCATTCTTTAGGATTCTAAAGGAGTACCCTTCAGTATCTATTCAGCTTTACATTAAGGACCTATTTATGTTTGAGATATTAAGAATGTTATGGTGCATACGAACTAGTCGTCTTATTTACTTGAGACACAAAAGGTCCTGAGACTTGCTAAAATTGTTAGCCAGATAAGATGAAGTTATGAATTAAGGTAATGAAGAATATGGATTTAAAAAGGCATACATTCAATGGATGAAACCAGGAAGAACATGTGGAGTGAGAATACAAAAAGCATAGGAAAGAAGGCTGAGAATCACCCTTAGTACTGCAGGAGGGAGGGTGAAATTGGGAGAGAAATAGCATGATAGGGACTTTAAAAGGGATAGGGAAGGTTAATTAGTGTTAAGGAAGCAAACAAATATCAAAAACAGAAGGAAAAGTTAATGCAATATCATGCTATTGAAAATCTAGTTCCCTTAGATTTCATATACAATTACAATTACTAAATCCACAATAGTACACAATTTAACATGGTAAGTTAAATAAAATCTTATATTAAACACAAACAAAATGCTGTGAAGGGAACAAGTCCATGAAACTTAGCTCTTAGGAAACTGGGGCGTGCGGGATACTGGGGACTGTATTTTCAGAAGAATTATGAGGGGCAAAGGCCTTATGGCAATATGTTGAGAAATAAATAGAATACAAGGGAAACATTTAGAGTTAGGGTGATGGTTAACTGTATGGGTGCATGCTCATGGAATGTTATTACATATTGAAAATGCATGCAAGGAGAACATTAGAAGAGAGCAATGGAAAGGAAAAAAGAATTAATTTGAATAAAATTAGGGTCAGAAATAATGAAAAGAGTATGCAATAGAGTCTATTTTATTTGAAAATTAGTAAAAATTGTGATCTGTAATAGTTGAGAGGAGTGGCTAGTGGGTTTTTGAAGACTGGTGGTGAATCACAATTTGTGGTGGATAATCTGAAAGGGTGCTATATGGTGATAAATTAAAAACAATTAACAATGCACATTAAAATCTTAATCTTTGATGTTTAAAAGAGTTTGGAAATTATGTCTCTAATGGGGTCTATCAACCCTATTTGTCAATCTTCAGTGATATCTGAAATATGGATAGATAGACAGACAGATGGATGGAGAGAAGTATTAGGTAGGTAGGTAGGTAGGTAGGCAGGCAGGCAGGTAGGTAGAGATAGATGATAGATAGATAGATAGAAGATATAAAGATAGATGATAGATGAGAAATAGGGATATAGATAAAGAAGTATCAAAATTAGCTTAGAAAACAAATGGGACTTTAACAGAAATTATTCAGGAAAAAAAAGATGAGAAACTAAGGAAATGACAGCACTACTGAATATTTCTAAATGATCAAACCTAGGATTCTGACTATATAAAGATTTAGAGATATGAAAAATAGAAAGGAGTGGAGAGACTTGAAGATGTAGTGTAGCCGAAGAAAATGCTTAATTGAATAAAACAGTAGGAGATCTAAAATTATAAAGATTATGTAGGAGAAATTTAAGTTTTAGATATAAGAAATAGATTAGAAAATTTTGGGAAGGTGGGGGCAGTGGTGGAGGCAAAATGTTGAAATATCTTTTGATTGCTCTGATAAATACAAACTGGGCAACTAGACAGCAAATGAGAAATCATTAGAAAACATTTATAACAAAACTAGGTGACAAGGACTCTCAAAGAACCACATCACATAAATGGTGGTGACCTGTCTAGTGACAACCTCTGTTCAGGATGAAGAGAGAAGCAATGGGGTGTCTAAAAACAAACCTGAAATTAGGAGCACCTCAAAATAGTCAAATGGTATTCACCAAAAAACACAGCAGGCTAATTTGAGATCAACGGTTGAAAACAAGAGTTTTTCCCAATCCAGTAGCAGGTGTGTATAGGGTATCCACTGTTAAGTTCCGAAGAGCAGTGTAGCCCTCTACCCTCTGAAAATTCACCAGTCAAGGATTCCTTGCAGGGCATAGTTTCACATCAAGAAAAAATTAACAAGAGTGGAATCAAAATTGGAACAGAGAAGTGACAATACAAAGAAAGAAAGAAAAGTAAAAATAAAAGTGAGAGAAGGAATAAAACCCAGGAAGTCACAAAAGCGATATACCATATGGTTCTATTTAATTAAAAAAATATATAAGATGATGTGAATTTAAAAAAACATTCATGAACCATGAACCATGCTTACTTCTAAAACTTCAGAAAAATGTGAATTCACATTTAAATGAGCAACAGAAAAGGATGAAAGTCAAATCTCATGCAGTTATTATAACTCAAAAAAGAATACAGATCCATGTAAAATCTCTACAAAAATGAAAGGTTGCCAGTAATATGTGAAACACACCAAAATTGTATTTTACCGTTTCAAATAACCTAAAAGACATTAATAAAATTATATTATAGTTGAAGATAACTCAGAATTAGGAAACTTCAAAAATAAGTTTTTAAAAAATAAAGAATTAGAAATAAAAGAAAAAATCATTTCATAAACTAACCAGAAAAAAAAAAGACTAAAAATTAGCACAATAGATAATGCCTGAAGCAAATAGAAGGTAAAAATAAAACATTAGAATAGATTAGAAAGAACTAAAAAAATAAGAATGAAATCTAATAGAAAGATAAATATTAAATACATGCAAAGAAGATCTAAATGGAATAGGTTCCCTGAAAAAGAAAATCAAAGCAATAGAATAGAATAAATATTAAAAATTATAATCTTAGAAAATTTTTTCCTGAAATTAAAAAGAAAACAACTGAAGCTTCTATATGTTGCAAGTGCATCATAGGTACCTGAGAATAATGACCCAAAACAATCTACATTAAAATATGTTTAATAAAATTACAGAACTTTAAATTAAACGGAAAAAAAAAGCCTTTGGCCATCAAGTCAAGAGTGACTCATAAGACAAAATAAGATAATCTTCAGGCTCCTCAATAGCAAAACCTTATACCAGAAGAAAATGTAGTAACATATTTAAGATATTCAAAGAAAAAGAAGTATGAGCCAAGAATTTCATATCTAGCAACTTTTTAAGCATAAAGTCTACTTCACAAAAAACCCCATGGAGATATAGTTTTAGATACTCAAAATGACCAGTAAGCCACTAAAATATCAATCAGTAGTGAGAATTAAATAGGTAGTTACATGTAGAACTTGGACTCCATAAGAGTTAAAAGGTACAAAATATTAAACTCTACATTGGCTGTATTTTTATTAAAAAAATTGAAATTAGGGAAGAGCATTTTTTTTTTTTTACTGTTTTCAGTAATCATATTGGTATGCATTATTAAAATTGTTATCCGAAGACAATTGCATATGTAATTTGGGATAAAACAAGTAGATTTATTTATTTTCTATTGCTACATAACAATCACTACTTATGGTTTCATAAGACTGCAATCAAGAGGTTGGCCACAATTGGGTTTTAATTTTAAAGGCCTAAGGAAAAATCCTCTTAAACTATCACTTGGTTATTAGCAACATTCAGTTCTTTGCAGCTATAAAACTGGTAGCTTCAGGGATTTTGTTTTTTGTTTTCGTTGTTTTTAATGTCAGCCACAGGCCACTCTAAGCTTCTACAGGCCAAAGGCAGTTCCCAGCCACCATACATAGTTCCTTACCATGCAGCTTCCTCAACAGAGTCACTTACTTAATTAAGCCAGTAAGAGAGTCTCTAAAGTAAGTCTGCTAACAAGATATTACCTTATGTTGCATGACATAATCATAGAAGTGTCATCCCATCACCTTTGCTATACTATTAATTAGAAGCAAGTCTTGCAGTAAAGGAAAAAGGGAAATCAAGGAGCTGAATAACAGAGGGTACAGGTACGGTCACTGAAGGCCATGTTAGAGTCTGTCTACCACAGAGGATAATCCTGGAGAACCAGGGCTTGTGGTGTGGATGTTACACAAAAAACTTAAGTAAAAATCCCACAGTCCTTGTTGGAATTGAGGGCATCAGTGGGAACTCATGTGATGTTTACACATCTGTACCCTGTACTTTGTCCAGTGTTCAGTACTTGTCTTCTAAAAAGCCCTAGAAACAATGACCAACATATGGCACTCCTGGCACCAAGACTGTGGTATTGTACACCATCTTCCACTAAAAAAAAAAAATCAGAACTCGTTGGACAAATAACATTTTGAGGAGTGGAAAATCAACAAGATGTGTATGAAACATTGGAGTTCTTGCTATAGCAGATAATGAGAAAGTTAACAAAGTTAACAAAGACTAAGGTGATGTCAAAGGATCTTAGGAACCCACTTAAACACTGAACAAAACTCCCACAAACCTAAACTAAGATGGAAAAATTTTAGGTTCAACAGGGTAAAAACTGTAATGTATTATGATGTATGTATTGAAACCCTTCAAATACATTTTCATTCAAGAGTTCATAAAGATACTTTAAAATAAATGAATTCGCCAACTTTGACAAATGATAGGGAGTTAATTTACAATCTCAAAAACTGTTATATAAAGTTAAATAATCAAGCATTTATTCTCTCAAATAGTAGATAAGTAGAGAATTTATTTATAATGTAATTCCAGCTAATATATAACCAGCAATGACAGATTTGACAAATTACCAGTAAATTAAATGATTCAGGCACAGGGTATCGAGAACTGCTGGCATCATAAAAACAAGGAGCTACACTACTATATGGTAGGTAAGGCCCTGCTAAAAGGTTTAAACCTGAGTCTGATAAAGATTCTGGGTCTAGATGCCAACATACAAAAATAAAGGGGTCAGAAGAACATGGTAGAATGTAAGAGAAGCATGCAAACAACAACATTAGGCTATGATAAGAAAAAGATGGATGAAAAGGAAACCAAAAATATGGGCGAGGTTTGAGTGTTGAAAAATTAACATTGAATGATAAACTATAAAGAATAACAAGAAAGTGATAAGTGTAAAATAAATGTAAATTACTTTAGAAGGCAGCACAGTGGTTAATTTTGGTGGGAGGCAGATGGGTTTGCTGGAATGGGGTACAGAGAGAGATGCTAGCAAAATTCTATTTCTTTTTTTTTTTTTTTGCAGGAATTATATTTTTGATAGAATACATTGGTTGAGGCAATTGTAGGGGAAGCATTCATTATGCTGGGGTACACTGTAAGTAGTAGTTTTTCTAGAGTAAAGGGTTTATGGAAAGAGCTTACATCAAAAATGCAGTTAGTGCCAGATACCAGGGGGCCTAGGATGCATGAGAATGAATTTTGAGCTTTATCATGTAGGTAGTAGGGAACCATGGAAGGTTTTCAGCAAAGGATAATGTCAAGGGAGGATGAATCTGGTGACAGTGTGCAGTATGGAACTATTCTTAATCTAAGTGTAAATACAAGATTTTGGTCATAATAATTTATTAAACTATATGTTTGTTTTGTGTAGTGTTCTGTGTCTACGTTTTATTTCACTCTTTGCAGTGATTATGTTTTTCGGGGACGACTGTTTGTGTAATGTGTGTGTAAAAGTTAAAAAGAAAAGCAGTGGAAAAGTTCTAGGTTTAGGCAAAACTTGTACTGAGGGTGCAGATATGAGTTCTAAGGTAGAGGAAACAGTGATGTTCAAGAAACTGAGAAGCCTTCATATTGACCAGGACAAGCACCTGGATGAAAATGTCTCCCAGAATGATAATAGACTAGTGGAACAAAACTTCTTTAAGTAGGAAAAGCCTCAGTAAAGGCATGAAAGATGGCTAAGGTGGGTAGATAATAGAATAAGAGGTGAAGAAATGACAGTAGAGCAACAAAAACAGTAGTAAAACAAGAATAATCAGAAAATTCTTTTAAAAATAACTGGAGACTTGAGTGGACATCAACAAGAACTATTTACGGAGATAGTTTCTTAACTGTACTCAAGAAATTAATCCTTGAAAGGTTAGGAATTTTTAATGGAATTTTATACTTCTGTTCATAGTCGGTAGTTTTAATGACCCAAGAGTGGTTGGCTCTGAAGATAAATATTGTCCATTTATCTCAAGAAAGAAAAATAAATTAACAATCATTATCAACTAATATATATTAATCAACAACTTTGTGTTTGCTACTGCAAGTGCATTATACTGGCAAATAATTCAGTGCATAGCAAATCCCCTTTGGTACATAAATTATATAATGGAGCAGTGCTGTTATCTGCCAGTAACCCCCAGTGGCTATAGGAAAGCTAGTGTTTAACATTCATTGAGCATTTTTTAACATTCATGACGCTTCAGAGAGACCTGCACATGTTTATGTGCCAGACAGAACAGAGGTACCATTTTTTATTATCCCAGATTCTGATTTTAAAAAGAAACAAAAGTTATTAAAATGAAATTGCACAGTATAAATGATAGCCTGCATTTAAATGTAACTTTTCTCCAAGGAACTCAATGTTCTATTTTAATTATTTCAATTTTATTTAAAACTCACATAAATGAAGGGGGAAACATTGCTATATTATTGAAGTATATTTAGGTATACCATTTTAGCAAGTGTCACAGACAACACTGACCAACACTTTAAAATATCATCACTCAGTACAGTTAGTATGGCAGGTTCTGCTATGAGAAATAAACTTACCACAGGCCTAATTTCCACAATCTCTGGGTGACACAGTAATTGGGAATGGCAGAACATGTCACATCATTGATTGCAACCCAGCTGTTGCTCTGCCATGGGGAACATAGTTGAAATTCCACCTGGGTGCCTGTTTGGATGACTGGAGAGCACAATGCCCCGCCCCATAAGACAAAGCAATGCCATAGTCTAATCTCCCTGAACAGTGAATGGGGACCTTATGAGTATGATCATAAAAACTAGAGCTAGTTTTTATGATCTCAAAGGTTGCTGAGTTCATACACATTACTGCTAATAATACAATTGTAACATACTACTCTATATTTTAGGTCGCACAACATATATAAAAATTTTTACTTTTCTAATAATTTTAGCATGAAAAATCAATATTTATTTAATTACCTTTCTGTTATTCATGAGGAAAGAAAATCAAAGTAATGGTAATTTTAAACTATAATTCCCTTGGCACTTAATAGAAAGCTACCAAATTAATTTAATAAGTCACTCATTCTAGAGTAATGGAAGCTGTTGACGTTTTTCATTTCTCTTTCAGTAAAATATGTCTTTCTACAATTACCTGACTGCAATTCATGGCTGCAAGTCAGCTGTCAGAATTAGCAATTAATAATAGATACTAATTTTTCACAAGTACCAAGATTTACATATCATCTCATATCACGAGGAAATAGAACAACAAGGTGACTTGGGCCCAATCCTTGTTTTGCTTGGAGTCCCTGAACATATTAACTTCCCTATACTGCCATTTCTTCACCTACAAAGCAAAGTTGATAATAACAGAGAATTATATGTAAAGTTTTAAGAACAATGCTTACTAATGCTCACTACATATTTACTATTAATTATTTATAATTATTATCTAGGTTCTGGATTAATGAAATCTCAATAGATGAAGGGACATCTAAGCAGATGCATGAGGCTGGGTTTTTGTAGGGAGCACAATGTAAAGATAGTATAAAATTACCCTAATTGATAGCTGGGCCTATTGTTACTGCTCTCTAGTCACATCCAGTTACACATTTGCTGACATTGTGCTTCTTTGTTCTCCAGCGGTTTTGTTTGTTTGTTTGTCTGTCTGCCAGTCCGTTTCCAATAGTTTTTATAATTCCTAGCAACCTGAGATTCCATTGTTCATTCCCAGCATGTCAGATTCAATGGATGTGGGTTTGGCCCCTGACATCCCACCACATGACTTACCCAAATGGCATTTACTGTGCTACAGTAATCATAAAGAAGCCTATAAAATCCTATTTCTGAGAATGATTTAATAAACACAACCTGGAAAAGATAATAACTTTAAGAAAATAAACATCTGCTTCAAATAGGTGATCAGCTTCAAATGTGTTCTCTCAGCTCTCATTGACATCAGAAAGTATGGTCATGACCGAGTCAACCATTTACACAGAGAGACTTTCCTATGTTCTAAAAAAATGTCCTATAAAGCTGGAATGGTAATAACTAATGTATGTTATTTTATTTTATTTCCACTCTGGCCTCTGCCTGTGGGAAAAAATAGGTACTTTGTGCTAATCAAAATTGCCTGCCTGATGGGGGTACACAGGAATTCTCTGTACTTTCTACTCAATTTCTCTGCGAACCTAACTAAAACTGCTCTAAAAAATAAAGTTTATTAATTTAAAAAATACCTACCTGATTCAAGGGAACATAATATTTCAATTATAATTCTGCCTCTTCTAGTACATGTTTCCCTAAAACTTTTGTTCTCTGGAATAGATATGAATTTATAAATGACCTTTCTATCTTAACACTCTTCTCTGACTCTAATTCATAGGCAAAAGTGAAAAATGCAGTGAACAATGAAAGGGCAAGGTAATCATTTAATTTCTATTGCAGAAAAAGAAATTCTTCTTTTAGGATCAATTAGCAATTACTTTGTAAGGCATATAAATGGTGGATAGGATAAAATAAAGAATCCATGTCCTACCTCTAGTTTTTATTCACATGTTAATTTGGATAAAATCACCATGGACCATCAGGCAGGTAAATTTTTAAAGGGCTGATGGCAAAATCTGGGGAGTTTTATACTATTGATTATTTAATTTTGAGAAATCACTTGGAGGATAAGCCATTATATAGCATTTATCTTTATGTAAGTAGATGTTTACATATTTATATACCCCCTTTGACTATGAACAACTGAAAAATTAAGCTTCACCATCTTTTACTCAGATAATTAGGCACAACTCATTCAAAAAAATCATAAAGCAACATCCAACAATTTATGTTATAAAACAATATAAAAAATAAGAAAGTGAGGAGACTGCCCTGACTTTAGGTAAAGAAAGGTAAGATCAAGAGAAAGAATAATATGCAAAACCAAGAGTCTCAGATGGATTCATTAAACCCAAAAGTAAAATCTGCAATTTCTACATGAATAAATAGGCTTCTGAAAATTTTCTGTAAATACTATTTCTCCCAACTAAACTTCTAATAGATATTAAATATCAGTAAGTTTGAGGTTATATTGTCTGAGAAATACCTAGAATTCAGATAGTCAGGCTGCTGATGAAGGGCAGATTCACATTTTTAAAATAATGTTAACAGCTGAGAATAAGACTGACATTCTCTTATTTAAAAAAGGCAAATGAATACCTTGATACAGACCCAAGTCTGCAGAGATGACCAGCTAAATTCTGTATATAAATGAATGTAGGAAGGAAGTATCCAAGCATATCGCAAAGATTCTAAATCCATTTCACCACAGAGTGACTGACACTCTTAAATCCTAGGCCGCAGAGCTCTGGTTTTCTCCAAGGTACCTCAGCTGTCACTATGTATGATAACAAGACATAAATGAACAACCGTATCTATATGACTCTTTCCATCAGGAGAGAATTGGTCCAATTATACAATTGTCTACTAAGGACATTACTAAATTTTTATCAAGAAAACAACAAAGATGTAATATGAATACAAGAAAATAAATGTGTATTTGGTATTTCAGTGAACATGGGTAAACAGAGGCAGAGAGACAGGATACTTGTTCAGCATCAGAAGCAGAGTCAAGTCATTAAGATTCAAATTCAAAAGAAGATATGCTAAAATATGCTTTTGTTTTGCCCCTCTAAAAGTTATAATTTTATCTGCATTGTTCTTATTCCTTTCTCCCACACCAAAATAAAGCATAATTAAAATGTTCATACACAAAGAGAATTGCTTAAGATTCTAGAAAAGCAGGTGCCTATATCAAGTTTACACAAACTAAATAACAATTCTTCTTGATAGCTAGAAGTCAGAGAATATCACAAACAAGCATATGCTTCTTAAAAAATATTTTTCCTAATAGTAATTATGAGTATTATACTAATCAATAACAGAGTAGATATGCTCAATTCCTGCCTATTCCTCAACAGAGTATTTATTACCTTGAAAGGCCAGATTTACAAACCACTGGAAGAAAAAGGTTACACTCTTAAAACGGAATATAAATTAATACAATAAGGCCCTCATTTGAGGGAAGAGAAGTCTAGAGTTGTCGTATTTAAAACAGAATAAACTATTGTCTGGACATTCTCTTTTTTCACTCAATAATATGTTATTTTATCTACACCAATGACTTTAGCATCTATGTGAGGATGACACTAAATTTACGTCTTCATGAGAGGCATCTATTCTACACTGCACATGTGAATTTCTGTTTGCCAGTGGCATCTCCAATATTGATCTTTAAGTGTCTAAATTCAACCTGTCAAACTAGAACAATTAGCTGAAAATTATTCTCTTCCAACATTCTCTAATGTAGTAAAAGGCCCTACACTCCATGCAGTCATTTGTGAAAGTCTACACCCACAAGTCCTTTTGATACATCTATTTTACAGCAATCTTCAATAATGCTGATTTTATCTCTTAAATACTTCTAACCTTTCACTTTCATCCATCTCTACTGTCACTATCCTTACCCAAGAACCACTATCTCTTGCCTAGCATACTGGATTGGCTACCTAACCAGTTTGATGACATTCATTCTCTACTTTATTAATCCGTAATGTGCTTGGCTTTCAGTGTAACTTTTTTATGGAATAAATAATATATCACTCTCCTAAAAATCTTTGAGTGTGATTAGAATGAAGACTTCAACTCTTAACAATCTATGAGGCTTTCAATCTCCTTCATCTATCTCTGACCTCTTGCCACACCACCCCATTTATTGTTCTTTGCTCTTTAGCCACACAGCATTTATCCAGTTCCTATACATCTTGTTTCCCAACCTCCAGGGTTGTTTCTATCGGCCACCTCTTCCTTCCTAGGCTTTACAGACTTCTATCCTTCTCACATTTCGGATCTCAATTCAATCTCACATATTTGACTTTCTAGATGTGACTAGATCCCTGTGATAAACTCCATTAAAACCACTATAATTAATATTTCTACAATTATATGACTACTGTCATTATCTCCTATAAGAATATAAAATAGCCAGGGGAATTATTTCTGTTTATTTTGCTCACCTAGCCTCTAGCTCAATGCCTGTCATGTAATAGACACAAAATAAATATTTGAAGACTAAAGAAACAGATGAAGGCTACTGTAGGTTTTTAAAAGACTAACAAATTGATGAGGATGGAAACTTACCATGCAGAGCAGTTCTCTAATGGAATCACAGGCAGAAAAATGTATCCGTAGTGCCTAAAAGACCTTGAATTTTAAAATCATTTTTTACAGTAAGAAGAGAATTATAAGGAATTCAAAATGTTGCCTTAAGCTTAAAGGTTCAGGTAGTTTACCAGTTAGTTAATTTTCATTTATAATTTAAGGAAAATAAAACATGCAAGCTATGGAACCTCAGCTTCCACAATCAAAATAATCAAATGTATACCTAAGATAGTCCTGTCCTTAAAAGTACAATGACATCTACATGCATTGACCGATCCCAGGTTATGTCACAAAATGTCAACAAGCACATTTTGAGGCAAAGGATTTAAAAGAGGGAAGTGAGCTTGAAACACATTATACAGGGCTTTCTAGGCAACTGCAAGGTTTTGGGCTTTTGTGGAGTAAAACAGGAACCTCTGCAGATTTTGAGCAGACGAGGGAAACACTCCACTCTTAAAGACACAAGGAGAGAAGCAAGGAGATGAGTTACAAGGCCCATGCAATAATCCTGGCAAATAACGGAGGCTCAGCCAAAGCAAGCAGCCATGACAAAATGGTCAGATTCTTGATATGTACTAAAGGTAGAATCAGTAGGATTTCTCGACTGATGAATATTGGGTGTGAGAGAAAGAGTAATAAAAGTTGTTTTGGTCTAAGCAAACGGAACACTAAAAGTAAAGAAAATTTTGGGGGTGGGTAAAAAATCGAGAATTCAGGGTTAGACATATTAACAAAGGGGATGTTAATTCTCATATGCAAAAGTTCATCATTAAGGACCTAAACTTTAATGCAAAACCTCCATTAGTTTCCTTCTTTGTTTCCACATTATTCTTTTATTTCAGACATTTTCAAAAAGTTAAAGAAACAAGATGGCCACAGGGATGGGAAGCATGGCATAGGGAAGGAATGCAGTCAGCATTAATGTGATGGCAAGATAGAGGGACAGAGGAGGGAGGAAGCAATTGCGGGAATCGTTTCATGAACTACATAGATGTCTAATCAATGTACTGTATATTTGAAACTAATTTAAATAATTTTTTTAAAAAGTCAAAGAAACAATAATATTAATATAGCATGATCTCCCCACATACCTCAAAAGGCATACACAAGCACTACAACTCTGCCATGAAGTTTATTCATTTTAACAGAACATTTTCTGTGAGTATGTAAGACTAGAAATGTAAGAAAATGTGCTAGCTGTGTCATTTCAGGTACAAAGCGACATTCTTTAATTAGAATAAATAAATAAATTTTTTGCCTATGTTTATTTTCTGAATTATGTTTATAAAATAACAGTAAACAATAGTACTATATAGTATAATAATTATTTAATAAGTCCTTAAAATACAGGATCCTTTAACCTTATCAATTAATAAATCCACAAACCAAATATAATTTGAGAGATTCTCAAGAGACTACTGAATATTTAAATATTTATAATTGAGCGGTTAATATATTACATATGTCCCTTCAACAATAGATAATTTAAGAATATGTATTAATTGCTTTGATTCAAATGTTTCCAAAATAATCAGTAACCACTAGAAATAATATTAAAACAAATAATAATCTAAGAATGTCAGTTAACAGAATAATAACCAAGCACAAAGGCAGAATTAACACAAGTGCAAAATAATATCTCACTGCTTAAATTAAATTTATCCAGTCAACATTTTTAACCTCTTCCAGTATAATTTAATGAGGTTATACATAAAGATAGACTAGCAATAATAATTTGTTTTTCTACAAGTAAAAATGAAACTCCTCACTGCCTACAGCTGAAAGAAATGTAATTTTGAGTTATACCAGTTAAAGCCAATTTAAATGAATAATATTGGGCCAACATGGAGCCACTACATAACATAAAGTATATAAAAAACAGTTATGCAAATGAAAACACAAAAATGATAAATGTTTTTTGGTGTCTCCAATACATGTTTTCTTATATACTGAACAAATAATTTTACAGGAGAAAGACCAGTGAAAATTCAGAATTAACAATGGGTGGCTTTTCAGCTTCTAGGCAAGATGAAGAATCCAAAACTGGATTTACCCTCCTTCCTGGAACAATCATAAATCAGAAAAAAAATATGAAAATAAAACACACACACACACACACACACACACACACACACATACACACACACGCTTTTAAATAAACTGCTTATCATGTAATAAAGGACAGCTTCCTGAGAGAGAGGAAACAAGTGAGCTGAAGTCTCTATCTTTCCCGGCTTACCGCTTGACAAAGTTTCTAGGAGTAAGAAGGGAGCGAAATCCCAGGCAGAATGCAACGCATTCCCTAAGTTTAAGAGACAAAGATGAAAGTCCAGGGAGACCAAGGCAGCTGAAATTCTTATGAGAGTATCGATGTGAGAATGCTTCACCAAAAAAGAATACCACAGGTTAGCAGAGGTTCCCCTCAAATATTCGGCATAATACTGATTAGGAGATGAATGTGAGGAAACTCTCTGAGGACAGGAAAAGCACCACCTGAAAGATGAAAGGAAACTGTGTAGCACTCACACACGGCTGTTTCCATGAGTCATTTTGGAAAAACTAAAAATTCACAAGTACTGAGTACCTAGCACCTCAGTAGCAGAGAAAAATAGCCTTTCAGCACTTCTCCAACACTAACATACCATTAAAGCAAGACCTGAAAGAATCAAATTGTCTCCAATAGCTCAATACCAACTCAGAAAGAAAGCTCAAGGATATGAATAGCAATACAAAAATATCCAACATCCAACAAATTTAAATGTATAGTCTGGCATCCAACCAAAAATAACCAAGCATGCAAAGAAGAAAACATAATCCATTATTAGGAGGATTATCAATAGAAATAAAATGAACCCCAAACTAGTACAGATGATAGAATCAAAAGGCAAAGACATGAAAACAGTTATACTATTTTCCACGTAGAAAAAGTTATGATATAGAAAATTTTTAAAAGACCCACATAACTTCTAGAGATGAAACTAAAATATCTCATATAAAACAGACACTGGGGTGGGATCGGCAACAGATTAAACATTGCAGAACAAAAAATTAGTAAACTTAAAATAGCAATAGAAACTAAGATGAAACTCAGCAAGAAAAAAATGTAAATTAAAAGAGTATCAGTGAGCTGTGGACCAACTTTAAAAGCCCCAAAATTCAAGTAATCGAAGTACCTAAGGTGGTCAGAAAAAATATTTGAAGATATTATGGCTTAATTTTTTCCAAATCTGTTAAAACTTTAAACCCAAAATGCAAGGTCATTATTCCCAAAGCATCAGAAAAACATGAATTAATAAAAAAAAATACCAAGATACAACATAATTCAATTGCTTAAACTAGTGAAAAAGAGAAAAAGTTAAAAATACCCAGAGAATAAAAACATTTTGAAAGAAACAATAAAGATAACAGTACATTTCTCATTAGGAACAACTGAAATAAGAAGAAAGTCAAGCAAGACTCAAAGTATTAAAAGAAACAGAGCTGTCATTCTGGAATTCTATACAAAGTGAAATATCTCTTAAAAATGCAAATGAAACAATGTTATTTCAGACATACTGAAAACATTCATCAACATTTATTATCAGAAATGTAAAGGATGCCCATTAGGCAAAAGAAAAATGATAAGAAGGAATTATAGATCTATATAAAGGAAAGTAGAATTCTGTAATTGGTAAGCTTAAAGCAAAATATATTATTTTATTATTTAAATCATTTTAAAAGACAATTGATTGCTTAAACAAAAAATATTCACAATGCAGAAGATCAGTGAGGTGATAGAAAAGTTGAACAAAACTATCGACCTAACTGAAGTCTTTAGAACACACTTCCCAACTACAGTACATGTACATTCTTTCCAAGTATACATGAATCATTTATTAAGACAGACCACAGTGTGACAATTTTTCAAGTTTCATTAAATTTAAAATAATTCAGGTCATTCATAATATGTTCTATAACCACAATGAAATTAAAATGATGCCAGTAGTAGAAAGACATCTTGAATATCCCAATATTTAAAAAGTAAATAACAATCTTCTATATAACATATGTTTTAAAATATAACCTAAAGAGAAATAAACTCAATCCAAAATAAAATAAATTCTGAACTGAATGACAATCAAAACTTAACAAATCAGAATCTGTGGGGTCTCACCAAAGCAGTCCTTAATGGAAACTAAAAGCAGTATGTGCCTATAATAAAAAGGTCTCAAATCGATGACCTCAGGTTCCAACTTAGGAAACTGGAAAAATCATAACAAAATAAATCTAAAGAAGCAGAAGAGAGAAATAAACAATAAAAGATTAGAAATAAATGCAATATAAAGCAATATTAGAAATAAAAGCAAAAAAATCATAATAATAGAGAAAAATCAATGGAACACGTAGATTATTCTTGTTGAAGATCAGTAAGGAAAAAAGGCAGGAGTCAGAAAAAAGAAAGAATATACAGATTATCGATAACAAGAATAAAAAATGTGACATCATTACAGAATCTAGAGAGATTTAAAGGAAAATAGGGGGCATCACAAACAATGGTGGAAATTTGACGACATAAAATAAATGGACAAATTCCTTGAAAAACAAACTATTATATCTCATCAAAATAGTGATGATTTGTAAAGTACCATGAAAACTAAAAAAAATATTTTCGTTTAAAAGTTTTTGCATGAGTAAAATCCCAAGTTGGAATGGCTTCACTAGTGAATTCTATTAAACATTTATGGAAGAAATACTACTAATATATATACTCTTCTAGAAAATTTAAAAGGGGCAAAAATCTCCAACTCATTCAATCAGGCAAATATTATTCTGATGCCATAAACAGACAAAAATACTATAAGAAAATTACAGATCTGTATGCTTCATAAATATAAATTCCAAAATTCCAAGTAATATTTTAGTTAATTGAAACTAATGACATATATTTAAAAAATGACCAAGAGCTATTTCTCCTTGAAATGCAAGCTTATTTTAACATTTGAAAATCAATTAATACAATTTCCAATTTAATAATCTAAGAAAGATAAATTATATAATCATTCTAATGATCTCATCAAGATATTGAAAAAGTATGAGAAAATCCAATATTTACTCTTGGTAAAAATGATCACCAAAGTATGAAGAGGACAATCCTTTAGTTTTATAAAGGGTATCTTCCAAAATCCTATAACTAAAATGATACATAATGGAGTAAGAGATATTTTGCAAAGATGTCTGGTTTCACCACTTCAATTCAATATTGCACTGAAGATACTTGCCAGTGAGATAAAGCAAGAAAAGGACACAAAAGCCTTGGAAAAGCAGACATAAAACTTTTTATTCACAGATGACATGATCAATTACATAGAAAAACCAGTGGAATGCACAAAAAAAGCTACTGATAGGTGAGAATAAGGAAGATTATAGTATATTAGATCAAAATACCAAAAAAAAAATCTCTTTGCATAGTGGCAAAAAAATAGAAAACTGAAATTTAAAATGTCATTTATAATAGCATACAAATATATGAGACTCTTAGGTGTAAATCTGACAAAATGTGTAGAGAAGTACAAAATATTGAGAAAAATGTTTAAAATTTTAAATAAATGTAAAGATGTACTATATTTAAAAATCAGAAGTTCAATATTGTTAATATGTCAATTTTCCCCAAATGTGCATCATCGACATTTATCTACAAAATCAATGCAATCCCAAACAAAATCAAACAAGTTTTTTTAAATAGAAATTAATGACTAGATTCTAAAATTCATATGAAAATTCAAAGGTCCTAGAATATTTAAACAATTTTGAGAAAAAGAACAAAGTTGGAGTAGGACTACTTACTTGCAGCTTATTATAAAGGTGTTATAAAGATAGACAAATAGTAGAACAAAATAGAATGTCCAGGAATAAATCTACACATATATGGACAACTGCTTTTTTGACAAAGTTTTAAAGTGAATCTAGTGGAACAAGGATAGTCTTTTCAACACGTAGTGCAGGAAACATTTGGTATCTATTTGCAAAAAAAAAAAAAAAGGAGAAAAAGGAGGAGAGAAAGAAACAGGAGGGGAGAAGAAGAAATGAAGGGAAGAGAGGGAGCAAAGGGAGGGAGGAGGGAAGGAAAGAAGGAAAAGAAAGAATTCTATCTAAACCACATTACTTACAAAAATTGACTAAAAATGGATGCTATGCCATAATGTAAAACCTAAAACTTTAAAACTTCCAGAAGAAAACATACTAGAAACTTGTAATTTGGGGTTAAAAGTAGATTTCTTAGATATGAAACCGAAGGCAAGGTCCTTAAAAGAAAATATCGAAACACTGATAAACTGTACTTCAGCAAAATTAAAATTTCTTCTCTTCGGAAAACAGTGTAAGAGAATAAGAAGATAAGTCACAGACTGGGAGAAAAAAGCATATATTTAATAAATGACTTGTATCAGAATATATAAAGAAAACTCAAAATTCAATAATAAGAAAGCAACACAATACTAAAAATGGGCCAAAAAATTTGAACAGGTTGTCAAAAAAGATGTACAGATAGCAAGCAAGCACATGTAAATCTGTTCTACATCATTAATCATTAGGGAATTATAAATAAAACGAGTGATCAACAAACTATTGGTGGTGAAGTGGAAGAACTCCATACACACCTGATGGAAATATAAAATGATACAGACATTTTGGTAAACAATTTGACAGTTTCTTTAAATGCCAACATACACCTACCATGTGATCCCACTATTCAAATCTTAGATAATTACCTAAGAGAAATCAAAACTTGTGCCCATACGAAGACTCACATGCTGTTCATGGTAGCTTTATTTGTAATAGCCAAACCTTGACAACCCAAATGTTCATTAATAAGTCAGTAAATAACAACTTGTGATATATCCATACAATGGAGTACTATACCACAACAAAAAGGAGTAACTTATTTATACATGATAGAAGATGGATAAATTTCAAAATAATTATGTTAAATGAAAAGAAGCCAAAAAGTATCCTTATCCTCCTTCTAAAGCCCACATCCTATACATTAACTAATTCAGAGTAACTGAAAGTAGAACAGTAGTTGCCTAGGAATGAAGTGACTAATAAGGGGTAGGAGTGATGAATTCAACAGAATTTCATGGGCAGGAAAATTTGGGGGTGAAGGTCATTATGGTCATTATCTTGATTTCAGTGATGGTTTCACTAGTGTAAATATATGTAGAAACTCACCAAGTTGTATGTGATACACACACACACACACACACACACACACACATACAGTTTATCATCTGTATGTCAATCTTACCTTAATGAAACTCTTAAAAAATAAAAAATAACATAAAGCACATATTAATGGCCTACTGAACTAATGTTTTGATGTTAAAAATTAGGACTTGCTTCTAAGTATAGCTGATCCTTGTAATAACTTTATTAAATACATGAAGTAAGGATTTTATTCTTTTAAGCTAAGTTATTCTTCTACAGCTAAGAAACTATAGCAACTGCTTACAACTTGCAATAACCATGTTCAGATCAGATCAGATGTTGCAACTTAATTCTATTTTTCATACAACATACTTTGCAGGTATTTTATACTTCTTTTAGAAGTTAAAGTACAACGTACACACCAAGAAGTCACGGATAGACCTATTTATTTTTCTTAAAAAAATGTACACTGTATTAGGCCTTCCTTAAATATAGATAATGGTATTCAAATATGCTGCATATTGGATTTCTTTAAATTATGAAATAAAGCTTACATGAACTAGGTCTGCACAAAATTCATTCATTCACTCAACAAATATTATTGAATGACTGGTCTGTGTGCTGCCTCTGTCATAATATACTTTACAGAAAATCATTTGCTATAAGTATTCTGTGAAATTAGACAGCATATTTAGGGAATTTAGACACTTCAGGTCTCATAATTAATTTTTCTTTAGTAATTAGATAATTTATTACAGTGGTTCTCAAACATTAGCTGCATCAGGTTCAATGGGGAAGTTTGTTAAAAAAACAGAATGCGGAATGTCAATCACAGAGTTTCTAACTTAGGAGGTCTGAATTGGGTCCAGGGAATTTGCATGTCTAATAGGTGTTCAGGCAAAACTGATGCTACTGGCCCAGGAACCATATGCTTTCAGAAGCATTGATTTATTAGAAATCATTGTGTAATTGCCATGTGAATAATTAAGAATGTAGTTTAAGCCTGAGAAGTAATAAAGACAAGGTACCTCGATAGAAAATAATATATATTACTTAGGAAACACCTTATTCACCTTAAATCTCACCCCACATAATGTATCTCTATTACAAATGTGAAAGTCTAGTTAAACTGAGCCAGTACTCCTAAATTTGGCATTTACACTTGCAATATTTCTTCACAAGACTGGAAATAAATTTTCTATAATCCCAAAATCTGACTGAATTCCCCAGTTAATAGGGAAGACATATTAAAGTAACCTTGATAGGGCAAATGATTACTGTATGTTTAAGCATTCTTGTGACTTGAGTGATCTATATCTCTACCCTAAGAATATTAAAATATCACAGTAGAGCAATAGAACTAGGAGAAACTCTTTGAGCACAAAAGATTCA
This sequence comes from Rousettus aegyptiacus, assembly GCF_014176215.1. Taxonomy (NCBI): domain Eukaryota; kingdom Metazoa; phylum Chordata; class Mammalia; order Chiroptera; family Pteropodidae; genus Rousettus; species Rousettus aegyptiacus. Next base: position 111,811,668 of record NW_023416284.1, read on the forward strand.
GGCAACACTGAATAAATAAGGTATCTCCACTGGGATTTACACAACAGTAAATATGTTCACTGAGTTCCCATGAGGAAAAGAGTAAAATAGAAGACTGCAACTTAAATAGAAAAAGGTAATAAAATCAACTTTATATCTTATACAATGATCCTTTCCAAAAATGAAGTTAGATAATGAAAGGGTTGTAGCAAAACTTAGTAAAGACCTTAAGTCACTTTTTTAGTTTCCTGTGTATTTTTATCTCACTAATATAGACTATTTTGAGGAGACAAACATGACTGCACATCAGAAACTTCAGTGGATTCCAAACCTTTAGCAAAATGGTGCAATACAAACATATTTAGAATAACGGAGCAACCAGTGCATCAAAATTATCTTCATCCAAATATTTTCACCGTAATTCTTATCAATAGTAGCTGCTGCCTCCCTCCACCCCATCCGTAGTTTAGCTTTCTGTAGTTTCAGTTATCTGTGATCGACCATGGTCCAAAAATATCAAGTGGCAAACTCCAGAAATAAACAATTCATAAGTTTTAGATTGCATGCCATTCTGAGTAGCATGATGAGATCTCCAGCTATGCCACTCCATCCTGCCGGGATGTGAATCATCCCTTTGCCCAGTGTTTCCATGCTGTACATACAGTACAAGAAGATATTTTGAGAGATACACCACATTCACATAACTTTTATTATAATACATTGCTATGATTATTCTATTTTATTAGATATTGTTATTGATCTCTTAATATGCCTAATTTGTAAGTTAAACTTTATCACAGGTATGTATGTCTAGAAAAAAAAAATACATAGTATGTGTAGGGTTTGGTACTATCTGTGGTTTCAGGCATCCACTGGGGGTCTTGGAACATATCCCCCATGAATAAGGGTGGACTATTGTTAATAAAAATTTTTCACAGAAAAACTAAAACATAAGACAAACTTGCGATGGCTATTTCTAGATCCATCCATTCATCTATCCATCCACCCATGTACATTATCTACATAGCCAGCTATTATTTTTTTTTAAGTAACATTTATTTCTAATATATAACATGCAAAATCGTTTAAAATAATTTGGTCGAAGCCAATGGAGCTGTCAGTGGATGATATCTCATTTGGGATTTAAGCTATGAGAATTGTGCCACTATAAGAATAGTATATTACATACTAAAGCCTAGAAGAATCCTCTCATTAGGAATGGACACTCATTATGCACACATTATGTCACAGTATTCAGGCTCTGTTTAAACAGTTTCTTCCTGGAATATACTGACATCTATAATATTCAACCAATAACATAATTAAGGGAAGAGAGCAAGCAATGTTACAGTCTGCTGCTGAAAGATGAAAATGTAATTTTTTAATGTGATGTATATGCACATAACTAATCCCTGAGAAAATCTGAATTACAAAATGTTAATTTGGAATAATGGTTTTAGAGACACACATTTAGGCATAATATTAAATATAAGATAATATAATAAACATATTGGTTTGTTTTGCTCTAAATTCAGAGAATCAAGCAAAGTCATTTTTAAGTGAAGACAACAAACTTTATCATCCTTTCATTATTTCTCCAAATGCTATATTTTAAATAATTACACAGTTTCCATGCTCATGACTGAGTAATACAGTGGACATGTGACTCCCTAGAGACTTTTAAAAACATGTGAAATACCTTCGATATTTGGTATTTATCTCATGGGAAAAGTTACCTGACAAATTAGCAAAATCAGAGATCTGACAAAATACATTCCCTAACAGGGAATTATCAAATCCCAATCTCTAACACGATCACCATTTACATAATTGGTAATGACTCTCGGAAGCTGGCAAGATGGCAAGATTCCCATTCAGTGGAGCATCATGACTAAAGGAGTCATCCCTTACAACATCTCCCTTAATAAAAATTTGGTGTCCATCCAGAAACAGAAGTGCTTTTGTGGGAGCTGAGAAATCCAGGGTCTTGTGTCTGAAATCCTAGAGGAATCTTGCCCATCTGTGCTATAGGTTAACAGGCATTCAGACCTCAGTTCTGGCTGTGGATCCTGCAGTGGCTCATGAACCAGCTCCAATTCCTCTCTGTCATCACCCAGGATCCTCTGGAAAACACTGCCTTAGATGATCCTCACAGTTGAGAGAACTTTTGTAGAAATTCAGGTTTTTCAGCAGAGAAGTTCTAGTACACCCCTGGAGCAAAATATACAAGTTTGGATGTACTGGAGAAGGTAAGAGGAACAGTTTGACGTTACCTGTATCACCCCTCCAAGGTAGTACAACTCAGGGCCAAGAGAAAACTTTTTACCTTGTCATTACTCTAATGGTAGAAAGTACTAGTATTTGATTGAATAAACACCCAGTTTCTCCACCTGCGCAGCATGCTGCCAAGGAAGCCCATTTTCTCCTGCCCCATCAAGATTACTCATTCATGCTCTGCATAAATATGGAACAAGAAAAGGCTGGGAGAGTGGAAGATGGGACTCTCAGGGCATTAAAAGGAGGCAGATTCCACTAATTGCATCATGGATTCCATCAAAAGACTACCCATGTGTTATTGGGAATGCCTTCCTCACAGTCCCCCCTTAATGGCCCTCTGTGTGCCTCACCCACATATATGCCCACCGCATAGCTGGCTCCTTGTACCCACTCCCAGTGGCAGCACTGAAATAAAGCTTTGGCAGATGACTACTGAGCACTTGCAGAAAGCTGGCCTGTCTGTGTGTGGGACAGAGAGAAATCACAAATTTGAGCTTTAGTGCCGCCTGTGGGGAAACAAAAGGAATGCTGCCAACACCTAGTCTGATGTACTGCAGTATCAAGAAGGCGTACAAGCCTAAGAATACTTCTGTGAAAGTGAGCGGAAGAGTGGAACAGATTTATCCTGAGAAAGACTAAGAAATCCTCAGAATCCTTAGTAGGATTAATGGAAGATATTTCTCTCCCAAGGGTAGATAGTAAAAACTAGAGGAGGTGACTGCTACTTAAAGGAAAAGCCAACAATGCAAAATGTCAAGGAATATGAAAAATCAAGGAAACATGACACCAAAGAAGTATCACAATAACCTTCTGGTAATCGATCTGAAAGACATGGAAATCTGCGATTTACCCAATAAAAATAAATAAATAAATAAAGATAGCTGTTTAGAGAAATTAAGTAAGCTATAAGAAAACACAGAAAAGCAATTTAATTAAATCAAGAAAAATTACATGAACAAAATTATTTACCAGGAAGACAGAAATTCTAGATCAAGCAAAAAGAAAGAATCTTTGACTCAGAGGACAGCAACTTTGAAATTATTCGGTCAGAGGAAAACAAAGGAAAAATCATGAAAAAGAGTGAAGAAAGCCTAGAGGAATTATAGGATATCAATAAAAGAAACAATTTGCAAATTGCTCAAGTTCCAGAAGGAGAAGAAAGTGAGAAGAGGTAAGATTTTTTAAAAAAACAATGGCTGAAAAATTACCAAATCTGGGGAGAGGTTTAGATAGTCAAGGTCATGAAGCTATTAGGTAATGGAACAAAATCAACTTAAAGAGATTTTCTCTAAGAAAAATTAAAACTTTCAAAATCAAAAATAAAAAGAGAATTAAAAGCAGCAAGAGAAAAGAAGCTTATAATTTACAAGGGAACCCATAAAAAAGTATCAGTGGATTTCTTAGCAGAAACCTTACAAGCCAGGAGAAAATGAAATAAAATATTTAACGTGCTAAAGAAAAAGAAAACAAACCTGCCAAACCTACTCTAATCTAGCAAAATTAACCTTCGGAAATGAAGGAGAGATAAACATTCCCAGAAAAACAAAAGCTAAGAGAATTCATCACCACTAGACACACATTACAAGAAATGCTGGAGTTCTTCAAGCTAAAATAAAAGGATCCTAACCAGTAACATGAAAACAGGAAAATACAAAACACACTGGTAAAAGTAAGTATGAAGTTAAATTCAGAATGCTCTATATTGTAATATGGCATTTTAACCACTTAAGTCTAGTATATAAGTTAAAAGAAAAGAGCATTAAAAATAATTATAGCTCTGTTAACAAATATACATTATAAAAAAAGTAAATCGTGACATTAAAAACATGAAGAGGGGAGTTAAAGAGTAGAGTTTTTGTATAAAATACAAATTGAGGTGTTATCAGCATAAAACGAACTGTCACACCTATTAGATGTTTTATATAAGCCTCATGGTAACCACAAAGCAAAACTCTACAGCAGACACACAAATGATAAAGAGATGGTAATGCAGCCATATCACTATGAAAAATAATCAGTTCACCAAGAAGGCATAAAAAGAAGAAGGAAGTAGTGAACATAAAATAGCCAAAAACAATAAGATAATAAGATGTCATCAGTAAGTCCTTACATAGCAATAAGTACACTAAATGTAAATAAAATTCTCCAATCAAAAGATAATGTCTAGATGGATAAAAAAAAAGACTCAACTGTACACTGCCTAAAATAGATTCAACTCAACTTTAAGGAAAACATAGGATTACAGAGAAGGGATGGAAAAAGATATCCCAAGCAAGTGGAAACCAAAAGTGAGTAGGAGTACTTATAATTGTATCAGACAAATAGACTTTAGGCTAAAATAGTAAGGAGCAACAAGTTTCTTACACAATGAAAATGGGGTCAATCATCAAGGTGCTACAATAACCATACATACACACCACACACACACACAACTTGTAATACCTAAATATATAAAGCAAGTACTAACAGATCTGAAGGAAGAAACAGATAACAATACAATAATAGTACTATACTTTTTGTGACTGCCAGAAATGGTAGCTCTGTTTTCACCAGCATCGCCACAGACATGTGAGTAATGCACTGCACTATGACATTATGGCCGCTATGAGGTCACTAGGTGACAACATTTTTTGGCATCATTATAATCTAATGTGGCCACAGTCGTATATGTGATCTGTCATTGACTGAAATGCTATGCTGCACATGACTATACATCAATGTTATTAAGAGTATAGATATTAAATGATCTCACTATAAAAAAGAAACATATGAGGCAATATGAAGTGATGGAAGTATTAACTAATACTACTGTGGAAATCATTTTGCAATATATAAGTGTATTAAATCCAAATTTGTACACCATAATCTTATACAATGTTATGTATCGATAATATCTCAATAAAGCTTGAAAAAATAAATGCAAAGAAAATTTTTAAAAAATGATTCCCTCTCCATGGAATTAGGACCCATAAAATGCTTCAATGACCAAATCCAATATCACTAAACAAATAATAAGAGTTAGTAAATATTTTTTCTTTAATCATGAGTTGACTAAAATGAAAAACAGCACATCTCAGTGACCTACTTCTACAATAAAATAGTTTTGTGATGTTGAGCAGGTTACTAAACCCTTCTGAGTCTATTTCTTCCTCACTTGAGAATTAGGATAGCAATAATAATTACAAAGCATATTAAATAGAAAATATGTAAAAGAATTTAAAACTTTAAAACTCTTTAGGAATATCACTCATCGCTTAATTATGATCTAAGTGACAGAAATTGTATACTTAGTATTATCAACAATGACAATGACAGCTTACATTTAATATGCATTATCATATCTGAGGCATTGTTCTAAGTACTATACCTATATTAACTTATTAGCAGTCCTATTACACCTATTTTACAGACAAGAAATCAGGAGAATTGAACTTGTACACAATGGTTCCAGAATCTGAATTGTCAACCACTTCCATCTTATTAATCATAAACAAAAAACTGTACAGTAAGTACAGGTTGGTTGCAACATGTAAATAACTCTTTCTCAGCTGTCAATCTATTTGCCATCATTAGATTTAAGAGTGGTTCAGACTGAAATATTAAAATGATTCTGAATTACCAGTTTCTCTTTTAAAAACATTCATAAATAGATACAAATTCTCCATTCTAAAATTAATGTTCTGATTAGTGTCTGATTTATTTAAAAAGTCAGTTTTACCCCAAGAAAGAGTGACTTTAAATATAGACCATAATTAATTTTTATATTAAGGGTATCCATGACATGAGGCTTTAGAAAAGAGTGTCAAATGATAACATGTTTATATTCTGCTCAATTCTTACACACTAATGGTCCAGCTCACCCGAGGCTAGCTACTCTTGATGTCAGAATTAGAATGTGCTACTTAATGTAGTTGCTACTATTATCTCAATTTTATAGATAAAGTTTTATTGAAACTTAGAGAGGTCAAGAAACTTTTCGAAGGTTTAAAAGCCAAATGGCAATGGTAAGATGAAAGCTAAACTCCAAAGTCTTAAGCACCTTGATGAACTTAAACTTTAAAGTGTGATATGACCTTTCATAAAAAACAAAATAGCAGAATATATCAGAGGAGGAAAAATGTCCGTATAAATTGGCTTGCCTTCTGCAAGTGATTGGTAAAGGTACAACTTTCAAGAGTCCAGATAAGTCATTTCTTCTTACTAGCAAATATCTCATTTTGGGAGGTTATTTCCACACAGATTGAAAGTCCATCTGACCCTACTCTTTATTTTCTTAAACCTCTCAATGAGATGCATTTTATGTGCTCATGTTTAGCTGTGAAAACCCCACAGTGCTCTTTGACTACATCAGGTTGTCTTGATCCTGTGGGCATTTATGAACACTGTCCCTTTGGTTATTGTCGTTATGTTATTTCGTTGGCAGATCTGCATTTCTCAATTAAAATACAAATGACATATGTTCTTTGTAAAATAACTGCCCTTGAATGCCTTCATAAGATGTGGCATAGATAAAACAACATCACAATGATTCATTGATTTTTACTCTCCCTGTACACCCTTTTCAGTGTATGTTTAAACTGCTTTGGCAAAGGTTACAAGTGACTTCCAAACTGCTAAATTTGATGGATGCATTTCTGTTCTCATCTTACTTGACTGTTTGTAAAGAATTAGGGATTCTAAATATTGGTATCCCCAAGGATCTGAGTGAGGCCCTCTGCTTCTACCTGAGTGACTCTTCGTTCATTTTTTTGGCTTCAAGTGTTACAAAGTAAATGTTTACTTGGAATCTCAATCCTGAGCACAATCTCAAGCAATTTGCAACTTCCTATGAGATCGATGTTGTCCGTTACTCTGCATTACCTCTAAGATAAATTTCAAGCTTTTTAGAGATGGTTACATGGTTTTTCCGTGACCTGGAGTTCATCCACCTCTGTGTCAAATGTTCCTCTCGACTTACAGCATTTTGAACTCTGTGCTGTGGACTAAAAAATATTTAGAGTGTTTTATTATGCAAACCTGTTTTATGGCTTATTCACATATTTTTTCCTGGAACATTGTCTTCTTAAGTCAATAAAAACTTGCTCAATTTAAGAATCAGTTCTATTATGAAACTCTTCTGAATTCTCCTTCTTACCATGTTTTTTTCTATGCCCCTAAAGGCACTATAATGGATTCTACTTTTAAGTTTGCATATGTTCCCCCTTGTTTAAAGCTAGCAACTCTTTAAGGTCAGGAATTGGAATTTTCTTTCACATTATCAGAGCATGTAGATCAGTATTACATGCTACATAGAACAATGCCCATGGTGGTTATTTTTAGCACTGATCTTTGAGTCCTATAAACAGTAATAGCCATGTAAGCTATGATAGCCATAAAAAACTGGTTTGAGGTTTGGTTTGGTTTTGTGTAAGTCTAGTCTGTTACCTCTAAATACATTTGTCCTCACAATTTCTTTGCATGCCCCTCTCTTCTCTGACTCATAAACTTTCTATTCATAGGTCAAGAATATTCATTATTACCCTAATGTTAACAACAATCATGTAAGTTACCTTAATGTACCAATTACTGTTTATAGATCCCTGCATATTTTGCCTCCTTCCTAAGAAAGATGCATATTCTATTAAAGATTTCTTCTTCTACATCTCAAAGTTTTCCATTTTTCTTGGAGCTTAACCAGATTCCCTCATCTTTTACTATCTTTCTGGAGTCCCTGAGGCTGCTATTTTGATGGCTCCCATTTGGAGTGAGAATCAAACTTCACGATTTCTTTAATGTCAATGATACATGCAAAAAGAGGCTAATATCCAAAAATTATAAAAACTGACACAACTCAACACCAAAAAAAAAAAAAATCTAATTAAAAAATAAGCAGAGGACCTGAATAGACATTTCTCCAAAAAGGACATACAGATGACCAACATACATATGAAAAGATGTTCTAAGTCACTAATCATCAGAAAAATGCAAATTAAACCACAATGAGATTATCACCTCATACCTGTCAGAATGGTTATCATCAATAAATCAACAAACAACAAGTGTAACTGAGGATATGGAGAAGGAACCCCTGGTGAACTGTTGGTGGAAATGTAAACTGGTGCATCCACTATGGAAAACAGTAGGGAGGTTCCTCATAAAATTAAAAAAGAACTACCTTATGGCAAAGCAGTACCACTTCTAGGTATTTATCCCAAGAAATCCAAAACAATAATTTGAAAAGATAATATGAACTCCTATATTCATCACAGCATTATTTACAATAGCCAAAATGTGGAAGCAACCTAAGTGCCTATCAATAGATGACTGGACAAAAAAGATGTGGTACATATATACAATGGAATATTACTCAGCCATAAAAAAGTAAAATCTCATCATTTGCGACAGCATGAATGGATCTAGAGGGTATTATGCTAAATGATATAAGTCAGAGAAAGACAAAAAGTGTATGATCTTACTTATATGCAAAACCTACAGAATAAAATAAACAAACAAAACTGAAATAGTCTCATAGAAAGAGAGAACAAACTGATGATTGCAGATGGGAGAGGGATTGGGGAACTCTGTGAAAAGGTAAAGGGATTAAGAAATACAAGTTGGTAATCACAAAATAGCCAAAAAGGATGTCAAGTACAGCATGGGAAATAGTCGATAATATTGTAATAACTATGTACACTACCAGGTAGGGACTAATTAGTGGGACCACAGCCTAACTTATATAAGTGTCTAACCAGTATGCTGTACACCTAAAACTAATATAAAATAATATTAAATGTCATCTGTAATTGAAAAAAATAGCATTTCTCTATGTGGCTGAATGAGTAAGTCATGAATTAGGGCTATAATATCTTTCACAACATGGTGAGAAAGTATGTGATAATTAGAAATATGTTTAATACTAAATAGAGGAATTTCACTTGGTGGGGTTTAGCGCAGGGGTATGGTTAAAAGGTAGTCACTTTATCTTGATACAATGAGATTCAAAACCTAAAATACTAAAAAATAGAATCAAAACATGTGCATAATAACTATGGATATGCTGGAAATGTTTTTAAGATAGAAATATTCATAATTTACGTATTGAACCTGCCTTAGGAGCATGAACTTTCAAAAGAAATAAAAAACAAATATTCAGTATCATTTGTATACATTTTTACCATGTATAATCATTTTTTTTTTGAGCGTGAGGACATTTCCGTTCTACTCTTAGCAAATTTTGATTATATGTGTTAATATAATGACTATAGTCACCAGGTTCAACATTAGGGTCTCAGACCTTATTCTTATAGTTGAGTTTGTACCCTTTTACCAACCCCTCCCTTTATTTTTCCCAAACACCAGCCCCTGGCAAACCACTTTTACACTCTGTTACTTTCTTTTTTTCTTTTTCTTTTCTTTTTTTTTTTTTTAAGTTTCCAATATAAGTGAAACCATGCAGCATCTGTCTTTCACTGGCTGGCTAATTTCACTAAGCATATTGCCTCCAACGTCCATTTTTATTGTCACAATGGCAAGATTTCCTTCTTTATCATAGCTAGATAATATTCAAGTATATATATATAAAATACTTTCTTTATCCATTCATCCATTTCGGTTGTTTCCAAACCTTGGCTATTCTAACAATGCTGCAATGAATGTGAGTGCAAATATCTCTTTGATATCCTGATTTCATTTTCTTTGGAAAATATACCCAGAGTGAGACTGATGGATCATATGATGGTTCTACTTTTTAATTTTAATTTTCTGAGGCACTTCCAAACTGTTTCCCATAGCGACTGAACCAATTTATATCCCCATCAACAAGGATTCTCTTTTCTCCCTATTCTCACTGTGGTTCTGATTTGTGTTTCTCTGATAAGCAGTGCTTTTGAGCACTTTTCATATACCTGATGGCTATCTGTATGTCTTCTTTGGAAAAATATCTATTCAGATACTCTAATTTTTCAATTTCTTACTTTTTTTATTGTTTCTTTTGCTAGAAAGAAGCTTTTCACTTTAATGTCATCCCAATTATTATTGCTTTTATTGTCTTTACATTTGGTGTCAAACCAAAAAGACATTGCCAAGAAAGACATCAAATTGCTTACTTCCAATAGTTTCATCTAGAAGTTTCAAGTCTTATGTTCAAGTCTTTAATCCTATCGGAGTTGATTTTTGTTTTTTGTGTGAACAGGGGTCCAGATTTATTCTTTTGCATGTAATTATCTAGTGCTTCCAACATCATTTATTGAAAAAAACTATCCCTTCCCCCCCAAAAAAAATATATTCTTGGCTTCTTTTTCATAAATTCGTTGACCATACATTCATGGGTTTAATTCTGAGATCTTTATTGTTTGTTTTTATGTGTCTGTTTTGATGCTGATACCATATTATTTTCATTACCATAGTTTTGCAAGACAATTTCAAATAAGGAAGTGTAATACATCTAGCTTTGTTCTTCTCAATATTGCTTTGACTATTCAGGGTCTTGTACACTGTATGTGTTTGGACAATATGTCATGACATGTATCCATCATTATAGTATTACATAAAATATTTTCACCATACTAAAGATCCTCTGTACTCGACCAATTAATCTTTCTCCTCCCTACACAACCCTTGATTGATTTTTTAATTGTCTCCAAAGTTTTATCTTTTCCAGAATGTGATATAATTGGAATCATACAGATTTTAGATTAGTTTATTTCACTTAGTAATATGCATTTAAGTTTCGTCCACATTTTTTCAGAGCTTGATAGTTCATTTTTCTTCAGCACTGAATAATAGTAAATTGCCTAGGTTAATTAATATTCTTCAACATTATTACACACTCTCTTATGCATAAAAATATATAAGCATTTGAGAGGCAAATGAAACATTTAAAACTTGTCGATATTATCTCTGAATTGGTCAAATAAAAAAATCATTACCCTAAAACCTAGCTAATGTATTAATAGGTTACAGATTGATAGTCTATATACAATATGAAAAGAACTGAAGATTTCAATCATATTAAAGTTTCTTACATTTCATAAATTAAGATACAAATGAAAACAACAATTACATAGTTCTTCCTCATGTCAAAATTTGCTATGTTGCAATTTCTACTAATTTGTAATTTGTACTACTTTTGCCCCTTTGGAGCCATATCCTCCATTATCTGAAAGATTTTTTACTAGTAAGAAGGTTATCTTTATCTTTTAAGCCTAACATTTCTTGTTTCTTTATATTTTAAGATCCCTCGAACACTTTGGTTATAATTTTATGTAAAGTCTCTCATATTCACTGATTGATCCATTCATTAATTGCTTGATTAATTCATTTATTCAATCAGGCAATTATTACATGCCTAGAATCTGCCAGGCACCTTGGGTTGTGCTGAGAAGCTGGTGAAAATAGGTAATCACTAATATTAATTTTTTTTAAGTTTCTGTCTTATATTTTTCTCATCTTTTATAGAATTGGCAACTCTTTCTTTTATATCAGCTTACATGAGTCTAGCCTACCAGTAACTTGCCTGCATTTAAATGCTTATGAATCTGTGCTCTACTATTTGCCTAAGTTTTATGCAAAGTATATAGAGTTGAGGTTAAAAGCATGGACTCATGAGCCAGAATAAGTTCAGTTCATGGCTCTGCCTCTTATTCCCTTGGGCAAATTACTCCATATTGCCATTATCCCAGCTGTTAAATGGGGATATTATCAGTAACTACTTCATAGGTTTGCTGCGATGATTTCTGTTATTAAATTGTTCCATCTACTTCCTTTGGCCTTTTAGTTGATGAAAAGATCTTTGTAATTCTAGATATATGTGGATTGTGAGTCAGAATATTCACCATGTAATATATTTTCTTTAAGAATGTGTTTTAATAAGTATTTTAGTGGAAATTTATGAGATGATTTTTAGGAGTTAGACAATATTTGAACCAAAGGCTCCAAATTTCTCTTGAATAATGTCTTTATAAAGAATGTGGAAGTATCACAGACACTTTAACTGCCTTTCAACTCTGTTCAATAAATAAACTGCATTAATTTTGTTTTTCATTCAGCTTAATAAATTCAAAATTTATACCTTTATAAATATATCTTTACTATAGATATTTATAAGCATGACAGAATTAATAACTTCCCCCAGATGAAAATAATTATAAGGAAACATTAAGAACATCAACATTTTAAAACCACATTCCAGCCAACAGATTAATATAAAATTAAATACAAACTGAAAGTAGTTATATTCTGCTTATATATCTAACATGATTACTTTATATTATATAATTACTATGTAGTAACGTAACAGTTTCAGGAGAAAACTTATTCCCTTATAAACATGATAAATATTATATGTATGACTCTCACTGCATGATAAATAGGATCTTTTTATTCATGAAGTTGGATGTCAGACGCAATTGAAAAATATGTATCATATTCAATGTATTTATTCCAAGGCTTGTTAAAATTACTCTATTTTGCTGAAGACAGATAAAATGACAACAATTTTTATAAGTTTTATGAATTAAAACAGTTTGAAATGATGGCTTTAAATTTTCTATGTTTGTAACTTTATTAAAACCCCACAATAAATTATATACTTGATTTATAGATTTATAGAAGACACATTGGACTATATTCTGTAGGTAACTGTCATGATTTCATGGGGAACTGTTTAAATATTGGAGTACTGTGACAACATTTATCACAGCTAAAGAAGGGAAAGTGGAAAAATGAAGTCATAAAAAATATTACACAGAAACAAAAAGGGATGTTATTAGACACAGAATACATAAACCAATTATGGTTTTGATACATTGAGTTAAAATTAAATAGCAACAGAAAGAGAGTCATTAATGAAGAAGATGTAAATATTTTTCATGACAAATATCGTAACCTCTTCCAAGTTTAAAAAGAACAAAACTAGATTAAAAATATTCTTTAAATATGTGAATTAAATAAACGGTGACCAAAGATTGTTGTTTAATATGCTTTCTGGAACTGTGCTGTTATTCAAGACTACGGCCACTAGTCACTTGTGACTGTTTAAATTTAAATTAATTGAAATCAACTAGCATTAAAAATTCAATTCCTCACTCACACTATCCATATTTCAAACGCTCGAAAGCCACATGTAGCTAATTATTAATATATTAAACGGCGCAGACAGAAGATTTCCATCATCACAGAAAATTCTATTGGAGAATGGTATTCCAAAATTTAAAAAAAAAAAAAAAACTACAAAGGGGAATCAGAACTATAGAACTAAATCATTATTTTCACCTGAAATCTATGTTCTAGATATTTAATATAATATTTCAAAACAGAAAAATTGGCTGGAATTTTTTGTATATGGTTAACTGAAAGAATGCCTATGTATTTTAAGACTGGACACATACCTATACGTAACTACTAAACCCAGATATAAAGAAACTAGCTTTACTACTTACGGCTTTTTGTTGTTGTTGTTGTTCCAAAATGCTTAGAAGAGATACAACCCTATATATTAAAATTAACAAAGAAACAAATACAGGTGGTTGCTATTATTCCTTTCACAGTCCTTGGCAAGAAGAGGTAAATTAGAAACACTAGGGCTGTATCATGTAGAATCATGCCCTATGAAGAGTAACAAGAGATATATGATAAGGTAAGAAAACTGACAGCCAATGAAGTTGGGGACCTACTAGCAGTTTGCTGTAGTTCACTAAATGACATGAAGGTCACTGCATAGTGGGGTGTTCAAGGGCATGGGCTCATAATCAGATATTTGAGCCACTGAGTTGAAGTATATAATCTTAGTCAAGTTACTGAAATTCTCTATCAGTTTCTTCAGCTATAAAAAGAGGGTAAGAACAGTATATTCTTCATTATAATTATTATGAAGATACTAGCTAAAAGAGAACATAAAAATGTTAATTAGCAGTAATATTTATAAAGATAATATTACTATTATTAACATTACTGTTTCCAGAAAATCCTGTGGCTTGTCAAAATACAGACTTCTAAAATGCACTGCATACACTAGAATCAGAAATTTAGTTGATGGAGCCTAATAATCAATATGTTGTACAAACTCCCCAAGTAATTCTTACTTGTATCAACATTTCAGAACCTTTGGTAGCAGAAAACCTGTACACTGGGGAGTTAGGAGTTAGTTTGCATACAGACGTTGCCATTTCTTGGAGCCTTGCTATCTTCATCTATAAAATGGTAGAATAGTATTTACTTCATAGGATCATTGTGAAAGTGATATTATTAATTATGAACCCACTAAGATCCAATGACATTTTAATAATTCAAAGAGGGCTTATTTACAAAAGGGCTATTTAAAAAGAGAAAAGTAGTGCATAGGAGCAGCATGAGTGAGTCTCCAAATGGTGCTTGTGGCATCAAGCTCTATATCAGGTCTGAAGGGAGAGGGGAGCAGAGGTAGTGACAATGATGAAACACAGCTATCCTAAGGTAATGTCGCAGAGAACCAGAGAAATAGATATCCTCACCCTGTTCTTTATTTTCCTGCAATCTCTGCTTTTCTGTTTGGATCCTAATTGGTGGAACCCAACAGGAAGCCAGAGGACATAAATCTCTCCAGATGTAATCTATGTATATCAGTCTCTTACAGCAGAAAACAGGGAGGAGACCAGGACAGAATGGAAATGGAGAAGAAATTGGGAGAGATACATCGTACATATAAGGTGCCTAATACATTGTCTCATTTTCAATTAATGGTTTATTATTTTTATGGTAGATCATGTTCTGAGAGTACATGAAAGGTTCTAATGATATTAATAACAACTGATCATGAATAAGATATTGAAGATAAGCTGAAGCAGACAGTTCCGGATAAAAATCAGTGAAATAATCTAGTTTATTTTGTCTAATGACAACTTAAAATCTAGCTAATATTTTTGAAATGTTTGTAAATGTCTTATATTTTAACATTAATTTTCAGCTTATCAAGTAATCAATAATACTTCAAAATGACCCTATAAGGGAGGTAGAATTTCATCTCCAGTATTTAATTATGAGAAAGCTGAGTTATTAATTGACTGATAAATATATGAAAAAGCCAGGGCTCAGATTCAAGTCTTTATTGTTGTTTTAAAGTTTCTTTCTTTTCCTTAAATGATGAATCTATTTGTCATCTAAAATAATTCTTATACCAAAATGTACAAGTGAATATGACAAGGAGTACATTCTTCATTTTCTCATCATTAAGTATCTTAAAGTTATGATTCTCAAAGTCAGGTCCCTTGACCAAGTTGCTGAATCAGCATCACCTGGAAACTGGTCAGGAATGAAAATTCTTGCCTTTCCCCCAAACCAATTTAATCAGAAATTCTGAGAGTGGGGCCCAGAAATCTCTTTACAAGCTCCTCAGGTGATCTGGATGCAACTAAAGTTTGAGAACCACTCCTTTAAAGGATTACCTTTAATTAACTGCTGGCAGCCACCATAGTTGAAACTTGAGTTCCTGAAACCGAAATGTACTCATGGGAACTTTTTACAGTTTCAGCCTGATTTAAAATGATGAATCTGTTATCATGTTAACCTACTGACAATTATGTTTCTATTTTCAGAAAGCCTACCTAGTGGAAATATGCAACAGGATAGCATTATTTTCATTAAGCCATCAATTGTAATGGGTTGTAAAAGGATCGAGCCTCTTATCTCTACCTTTCTAATGGAATTTAGAGAATTTCTGTAAATTTCAGCACCAAGACCAGAAATCATGCATCTTAACATGAGATGCAAATAGTTGGGAACCTAATTAACAAGGCCCATTTTGGTCTGATTTGTTCATGAAAATTAATTTGAATAGAAAAGGCATGGGACAATTTTATTTTTTTCTGTAACTATTTGGGGCTTTTCAGACCATATGGTCTCTTAGAACTAATCAATTACATCATAACACAAATTAGCTACAGACAATACATAAACAAAGAGGTGTGGTTGTGTTATAATAAAACTTTACCAAACAGGTCATGGAATTGGGCCACAGACCATAGTTTGTCAACTTTTGTGGACTAGGGAATCTCATGATTATATGAAAATAAGGCAAGTGAAGGATTTCGTTCAAATCATATAACTTAAGAAAAGGCAGTTTCACTAAATGATTCCCAATCAGAAGATATGCTCCTCTAAATATAAGGAACGCATTATAACTAAAGATTCAGCACCATTCCATTATTGAATGAATGTGTTTTTATCCATTACAATTTATTCAAGATTATCTTAATTCTGTATGATTATTGCATAGAGAATCATGTTTACTTTTGCTTAGATGAAAGATCTGGTTTCTTGAAATTACGTTTTATGATGTTAAGGCTTTTTTTCTTTTCTCTCCCTATTCGGGATGGGGGAGGGCATTAGAAAACTAATTATAATGTAAGATTATCATGAATGTTGAAATGTCAGTGAGTGCTTAGCTCAGCCTCTTTACCAGAGTGAATAGCCAGAGTCACTTCGGATTCTGGCTTCTGCCTGGCAACTGCCTGCCAGCCACTTTAAAAGCACAGCAATTTAGACACACAGTCCTTTGGCCTGTTCCCTAAAGCAAAGTTCATGGTACGTTGGTGGCATATGTAACAGCACCTGTAAGCCTGGTCTCCCTATTTGAAATGTGTTCCACCCCATTCATACTGAACCTCTGGGAGGTCAAACCTCATTTTGTTGCCCTACCATGAGATGCAAATAATTTCGAACCAGATTAAAATGGCCCATTTTGGTATGATCTGTTCATGAAAAATAGTTGATTCTTATACCGAAATAATCCTCAGATTCTGTGACTGATTGTTTTACCTCTGAGATTTGTGTCACCTAAAGGAGACAACCTTCTGGCAATAACTCATGTTAGGCTATGTAATTTCGGAATCAATTTTATTTAGAACTGTAAATTCAAGATTTTCAGAGGCAACTCAGGTAACAATAATAAATATAAATGCCAGGTATTAATAAAAATTACTGCAAGATTTATATTAAATGTCAACTGCTATTTGGCCTCCGTGTCAGTGAACAACAGGGGATGGTGGAGACTTGGGCAAAATAAGGGGCATATTCCATCTAAAGGAAAGAATCACTACTCACTGACTGATTAATGACCTTAGGCTGCAGAAGCCAGAATCACCCTCTTTTCCAATTTTTTTCACAAATTGATTTTTGAAACAGATAGACTTTTCTAAGTGAAATACCAAGGTTTAAATGCTGTCTACTAATTCTTGTTTCTTAAACATGATGAGGATTGAACACACACTTCATCGGCGGCCACTTTAGAAATTCTGACTTAAGGTTTAATAAATTAATTTAAATGTATCAGTTCATATCTTTGACATTCCCAAAGCTGCATAAACAAAGTCCCCTCTACGTGGCTTAATTATTCAATGAAATTTATTGATCTCAGATCCTCAAGTCACATCAAAAAGTTTACAATATGTTGTCTTCCTAAGTTTGCTGTTCTGCATGCTTGTTTTCTATCCTGTTCACTTGCACATTTCCTATTCTCTCATTGTCCAGGCCCACATCTGACAGATGCTAATGATACATCAACATGTGGCCTGACCCCTCTATGGTCTAAGAACACAACCATGATTGCTTACTATCCTGTGAATAAGACTTAGAGTCAAAGCAATAGCATTCGAAGATACTTAATAACCTCTGTCTTCTTGATTCCGAATATCGTATGCATAAAGGTTATTATACACTCCTCTTCAGCCATCTAGGTGATCTTGACAAGCTTCAATTACTCTGTAATTGCATCCATTTTTCAACAGTTGTGCCCTTGGAACAAATTTGCTCTTTTGCCTAATCAGATAACTTGAAGATGTAGTGCCACTTCTGCAATAAAACCAATATTGATAAAGAGTCATTTGGTATTTTAAAGAATCCATATTTCAGGAGAAAATTATACTATCAACTATGATTTATGTGAAACTCTTGTTATTTGTAAAGCAAGTAGGCCTCTAAATTTGTACTTATGCAAAATTTAACCAAAAATGTTATCTCTTCTTACTCTGGCCAATTCAAAGGCTAATAAAAAAAGTAATTCTACAGTGAGTTGCTCATATTGCATTTTCACTTAATCCTAAAATAGCAGTCTGTTGCAAACAAAAGAAATAACAGAATAACTGAAGCTTGTCAGCAAGACCATCTAGGAGGTTGATTAAACCTAGAAATGGTTCTGTGTGAAATTGACTGTGAACTAGAATTTACGAACCCATTATTTTTGGCAGATATGACTTATATAGATTACTCCCTCAAGAAAAATTTAAGGAAAACAGAGATATATCACTAAAAACTGTATGCATTGCCATTACAACAAGGTGTAAGGTTAAATATAAACAAACCTGTACCTTTAATGTTTTATCTTATCAAACTGCCAGCAAGTTTTCACAAGAGTGTAAACCTGGATATTTTAAATTATTCCAAGACAGCGTATAAAATGGCCACTAGCAAGTCATAAGTAATTGTTTGCTATACACTTCTCCCTTAGCAAATACAAGGTTGCTCTTTTTATCTTAAAATGGGCAGAACTAAAAATAAATTGCTTGACTTTTTTTTTTTTTAAGATTGAAAACAGTATTTTTAAACATTTACTTTAGGATTTTATTTCTTTCCAAAGTGCCATTGACAAAAATTTTCAGGAAAAAAAAATTTTCACTAGATGCCAGTGGAAAGGCAAAAGAGGATTATGTATTATTTATAAAAATGACTCTTAATTTGAGTGAAAAAGTTTTTTATGGTTTATATATGATGACAAATCTGAAATATAAATATATTTTGAGACTATAATTTATTGCTTCATCTCCTAAATATTGATTCAATCAACATCATTCTCATTGTACAGCACCTTCACCAGTACAATATATACTTAATCAGAGCTATTTCAGACTGATGGGAACAATGAGAAAGTCACTGGCTTTTAAACCATTAGAGTAACATGATGTAAGTTAAACCATTCACTAAGTGATAACAAACCTTGGGACTGCTTTATCAGTACTTAACCCAGCTTCTCTGCAGATAGTTTATGTTCTGCCACTGTTCCCTAATGCCAGTTCCAACTTCTGATTTTGCTGTGTGAGGTTTCACCTTTATGACTGCAATTCTTTCACCCTGCTCATCTTATTTACTTTTAAATATTCATTTAGAATATTTTAAATGTCTGGATATAAATAAAAAAAAACCCTAACCCTATGATCTATTAATATTATTCCATAATTACAAAGGTACAATTTTCCAGGAAATCTTTTCCTTCAATATTATTTTTTCTTCCATGGTTCTATTAAGCTCCTAGTGTTCTATAGTTTACAGGAAGAATTATCAATCTTTACCAATACTTTAAAATTATATTAGTCTTGAGATAAACAAAGTGAAATCATTGATACAGCTTCTGGCCCACAGCAGGCACATCATGAAAAGAATTTACATGCAGGAGATGACAAGAGATAAGGCAGGAGAGATGGGTAGCCTACATGATATTAAAGACCTTTGATTTTATAAACAGATTTCCATTTTAGGTAAATAATTCTGGCAGGTAAATAGAGGATGCCTTTGTGGGGGTGAGACCAGGCGCAGTAATAGTCAGGATAGTTCTGTAATAAACATTAAGAGAAATGATATAAATTATTGAGTTATCAGTGGATAAAAAGAATAAATGATCATGGGTATTAATTAAAAGTCCATTAATGGCCTTTCATAAGCCCTCTGAAACATAAATAATTCCTTGTACTTGTGTGATATACATGTTACCATCCACTCATACACTTTTTGGGACAAAAAGTCCATAGTTATCAATAGATTCTCGCAGAGATGTGCAAATTAAAACCAAAAGCATTAAAGACAACTAGTGTAGAGTGTTACATGTAGTGAATTAAGAATTAAACCCTGAAAAACATTGATATTTAAAAGGCAGACAGAAGGAGAAAAAGCAAAGAAGAAAACCTAGAAGAATAAGGAGAAACTGATAAATCCCCCGATTTAGAATCGAAGGAAATAAAAAGTTTTAAAAAGAATAGCAAACTTAATTGTTTACAATGAAGCATGAAAGTCTTACATAGAAAAAAATTCTTATGGTATTTACACTCAGAATGCTACTGAGGCCCCTTAAAGAGAACGGTTTTGAAAAAACAATGATTCACCATTAGGGAAATATTACATCAGGGGACATTTTGAAATATATGAAGTGCTTTCTGATTGCTATAACTACTGAAATTTTAATTCACAGGATAAAGGGATACTAAACATTTCCAAGACTGTGGAACAGTTCTGGATAATAAAGAAATGAGCATAAAAGCCAAAATGGAGTGAACTTGAAAATTAATGGCAGCATAGAAGTAAACACAGTGAGAACTGATTTATTTTGTAAAGCTAAAATGAGAAATAGAAAAGATGCTAGATAGCAGCTAGATGAATATTTCCTTTGGAGAATGGGAAAGATTTAGATATTTATATTGACTGAAAGGAAAAAGCCTAAAAAAGGTGATGTTGACAAACAATATTAATAAGACAGGGCTCTAGAAGAGCTCATCGAACAATGTGGCAATTGTGGGAAATTAGGCAGAACAGAAGAAAGATCATCCTATGTGAAAGAGGAAGGAGTTGTCCTTAGATTTTGGAGAAGGAGGCAAATGAGAGAGATCCTGATTTATGGCCTCAATTTTCTCAACAAAATGTAACTGAAATTCAGTTTAGCAGATGTTTCTAGTTTTTCTTCTGTTCACTACATCAAATCTTTTTTTTTTCAAACTATCCTTTTCCTGAGCAAATAAATGCAATGCTCCCTTTTTGAGTTTTTTAAAGAATTGTATCATAGGCTTCATAATAATATTTTTATTTAGCCAGTCTTGATATATCAATACTATAAATTTACAAATTTTTATTTACTTCTTTTTCTGCACACTTATTCTGTCCCACACCATTACTCTGGCATATGCTAACATACAGCGTAGGTAAATTTACTTTGATGTTTCTTTCATTTATATAATACTAAAATTCTATCCATAGGTATTAAATTAGAAGGAAAGTTGGCCTGCAGAACTCAGCTAAATGTATTTTATCTACAGCATATTTTCTAGTATGATTTCACTGAGCTAAAAATGCTGCCTCTCCTAATGCTTTATCAAACAGTGCATGGGGAAGGAAATCTCCCTGAGTAACTTTAAATAGTCCAGACATCTTAATTCACCAAAAGTAGGGAGAAAAAATGACAACCATAGAGCTTTTTGCATCTATGCTACTTCCCCTTCTGTAGAACTTCTATACTTTTCTGATTATACTCAATTTCTGGGAATTATAGGAAGAAGAGTTCTAATGAGGGCAGGAAAGTGGGGTTGCTGTGTCAACATACTGTAAAATAGTAGTGGGTAAACTGTGACTAGGTTTCCCATTGTCAAAAGTCAAATTCTATGCAAAGAGGACATAAAATTGGAATAGGATAGAAAACTGCTTGCCTTCTTCCACATTGTTATTTGGTTTTTGGTTTCTATTTGTGTTTTGATGAGTATAAATGTGTTTGTAGCCTGAAAAATGGCTAATTAATATTCCCTGAGTGTACAACTTTGTAACCTTCCATCTTTTGGGACATATTTACATGAATTTCAATGAGAATATTTGGGTTAATAACCAGTTGTCTTAGGTTGGATTGTCCTAAATGCAGACTCTGAGACAAAGGGTTTAGTGTGAGTCGTTTATTTCAGAGGTGACTGCAGGAAGCACTGGAAAAGTGAGCAAGTGAGAAAGGGACAGTAAGAAAGCCAAGAAAAGGCTACTGATCAAGTTATTGCCGCAAGCAACTATGACTCAGTCCCACTGGGGACCTCCCTCAGGGTTATCCACCCAAGAAGTGAAGAAACTAGGTCATTATCCCCAACTTTTATCTGTCATTGTCCAAGGGCTGCTACGAAAATCATTAATTCCTTAGCGCATCAGATATGACCCATGTTTGTATTAGGCAACTAGTCAGACATGAGTGACAAGGGAACAAGGAAACAGGGACCCAGCCTAGTGACCACCCAAAGAATATCCCAGTGATAGCAGAATTCTGGATATGCACATGCACACTAGGCAAAGTTATATAGCAGCCAGGTGTCAATTAAAATGACCTCACTTGCCAATCACCTAAGAATGCCTTTGGCCCAAAGCTGGTTCATCATGGCTCAAATATAATGCAGACATTCCCACTTCTGGGGGTTGCCGTTATTGTGGTTACGGCACTCTGTTACAGCTCTCCTCACTAAAACTATGGTCCTCCTTGAGGTGTGCTTTGTCTTTCTAAAATATACTTTTAATAAATCTTTTCTAAATCTCACTGACCTGTGATTCTTCACTGCATTAAGTGAGGAAGAACCAAGGAAAAATGTTAACTACACTTCTGCACTGTTATCCACCTCCCACCCCTGCTGTTGGGGCGGCCCCAATGGTAACATTTGGACTGAGAAAAAAACCCTCAAATAACAGTTTGAAGGAACTTCAAGTAGGACCTTATTTTGGCACATACTGGAGTTCAATCAGTGTCTATTACAGCTCATTCTGAGGAGCTGTTATTTTATAGTAGCCCCCCCCCCGCCCCTTCATCCATGGGAGATTAAGTTCCAAGACCACCACTGATTGCTCTAAATTGTGGATAGCACCCGAAATTGTGGATAGTATATAGTATGCTTTTTCCTATACATACATACCTATGATAACATTTAACTTATAAACTAGGAGATTAATAAGAGATTAACTAATAAAATAGAATTATAACAATATACTTTAATAAAAGTTACATGAATGTGGTCTTTCTATCTCTGACGACTGATCTGCTGATGAAGACAGCTACTAACGGGTGGATGGTATATACAGCGTGGATATGCTGGACAAAGGGATGATTCATGCCCCAGGTGGGAAGGAGCGGAATCGTGCGAGTTTTTTTTATCATGGTACTCAGAACAGCACACAATTTAAAACCTATGAATTGTTTATTTCTGGTATTTTCCATTTAATATTTTCCAATCCTGGCTGGCTGTAAAGAAAAAGAAACTGGCTCAAAGGGGACTCCTGTACACAGATATGCTTGGATGGTCGAATATCCAAAATTTTCGGTGGTGCATTGCAGGTATAATGATCTGATTCTTACATTTCGCCATGCTATCTATGTAGTCATGCAGTTTTAGGTAGTCAAACGTTTATGTTATTGTTTATTTGGTGTCGTTTTCTCTACAGATAAACTTTATTTTATTTTATTTTATTATTTTATTTTATTTTATTTTATTATTTTATTTTATATTTTATTTTTTATTTTATTTTATTTTATTTATTTTAACTATGTGAGCACAGGTTATCTTAACGAACATGCTTCAGGATGTAGCTTTTTCCAAAGAAATATTTGGTAAAGTGAACTCTTAATATTAGGGCCATAAGCACAATTAGCTAACCTAAATATCTAACCATTGGGTTTGTTTTGTGTGTAAATATGAGTTTATTTTCACCTAAAAATATTATCAATGTAATTATTCTTAAGTAAACATCAGTAGCACTGTAAATTCAAGTAAACATCTAGAACTCCGCAATGGGAAAAGCAATGTGAATATTTGAAGAAATTTCATGTAAAAGAGAAAATAGGACTTCTCTAAGTCAGGATAAATTATGCCCAGGAATTTAGGAAGAAACAGATGAATGCTAACACTTCTATAACACAGCTATATGTTTATACTTTTTGAAAGAACTGTATTCTGAAGTCCTGTAATTAAATGTCTACATATTACAAAGGAGCAGGTGGTAAAATGTATCTAAGAAAACATTATACATATGCATACACATGTATAATGTATAATATTTATATTATAATATAAATATAATGAATACAAATGTTTATATGTAAACACTATAATATATACAGATGGCATGAATATATATCTGTGTATATATACACATCCATAATATGCCATTCCATTTTTAAATGATTGAATTAATTTGATTTTTGCTTCAATGATTGGTAACAGAATTTTTACTTCATCAACATCCAAATCACAATTACATCATATTTATTGGAAAACAAAGGTATTAAGTTTGTGTAAATTGTTTTAAAATCACTTTTGCTTTAGCAATTTATGAACTCAAGCTCAAAAACAGGATTACTGGTTTTAAAATGATAAGAAAATGCATTAAAAATTTTAGCAAAGTTTCTGCATACATTTGATGTTGCAATCTGTTGATACTAAAATGTATGTGATGCCACTGTGATATAAATTTATTATGATTAGGCAAATGGGTACAATTCCTAACTCACCTACACATTTTCACAAAAGCTTTCCTTTTCTGAAAGACTACTATTTTTTAATACACTAAACCCATAAATATGTAAGGTCTATCGTTTTTATGAGACAAGCTATTTTAGCATTGATGAAAACTATTATAATGTATTTAATAGTTTCAAGAAAATAGTCAATATTATTCACATCATTTGCACTGGACTAAAATGCCTCTCTGTATTTAACACTCATTATTCTTAGATATACTGAATGGACTTTAGAGAACACATTTATTCCATGCTCAGTTATCAACCTAAAATGTTTTAAAATCTAAAAAAAAAAAAAAAAAAAAAATCCCGGAGTCTTCTTTTTTCCAAGGTAAATTTCCAGTTTCATATATTATTTTTCTTAGGAAGTGATTTAAAGGAACTCTCAATCATATAATAGAAATTCTCTTCTGTTAAGTCTTGGTATTATTCTTTTTTCTTCATTTTAGAACATCGGGCTTAGAACAGAGACTGTAATATTCTAATTCTAAAATGTGTAGAATAGAATTACTGACTCATGTATTTTAAATAGCATACTTCTCTTAAGCTGTCCTACATTTTGGATTTATATCAACAGTATGCATGACATGTGTCAGGAACAAATACATATTCTTATAATTATTCCTTTTGAAATCTATCCTTTTTCAAGATACAAAATTTATTTCTTAGTTCAGTTATTTAACACAACAGCCATCCTGTGTGGTTTGAAACAACAAAGTGTGGTGAACCTACTCTCAGTATCTTGTCCAAGCAAATGATAAAAGTAGTGAACATCTCTATAATATGCCAAAATTGTTTTTCAAAATTGACGATTAGTTCAACAGGTATTTGTGTCTCATATTTCTCTAGATCATGAGGGAATAAGTACAATGTCTTAATAAAAACCAGAATGTTAAGTCTATCATATTTTCTTCCTTAAAAAACTGGTTTGACATGATCTGCATTTAGAGATCCATGTGATATTTCTAATCACACATTCTTTCCTGTTCTATATGCTAACTAAATATGTATTTTTTAAATAAACTCTTTTAAGAGTGCATTCAACACTGATAGCAAGTCAACCAGACAGTAGTTTGGAAACTCAATCCTCTAATATTTTATAAAAATTAGTAGGCATTTATCTACATTGAGTCCCCTAGAACTCATGTTTCTTTTCTTCAAAAACACTGAAAATAGCTCAGTAATCTTATCTGCAATCTCTCTTAATACCTGGACATACAATTTCTATGTTCTAGGAGACTCAACTTCATCTGAAACAGCTACATTCTCTTTACAAATTTACTCAATTCTTTGGGTCTCAGTTTCCTTTTACCAATCAATATTTACTCTAATGTGCTGAATGACAGGCACTACCTAATTTAGTTTAAAGGATTTAAGGAAGGCTCCTTTGCAAAAAGAACATTTAATTTAATACCTCACAGATAAGCAGTTTTTAAGTCCATAGAATACTATGTAGTAGAGTAGAAGAATATCCCAGTAAGAAGATGCAGGGTATATGAATGCTTCGAGATAAGACTGTGACTGACAGAATGTGCAGTGAATTTAAAAAAAAAAAAAAAAAGTGTAAGGGAAACAGTAGCATGTCCAAAAAGTTAGGAAGATACAAATTGTAACAGATTTTGTACCACAGGTATCCATTCACCTACGAAAGAACGAATGTTCTGGTTACTTCCAAGTTTTGGCAATTATAAATAAAGCCGCTATATACATCTGTGCATGGGTGTTTTGTGGATATAAGTTTTCAGCTCCTTGGGGTAAATATCAAAGAGTATGAGTGCTGGATCATGTGGTAAAAATATATTTAGTTTGTAAGAAACAGCCAAACTGCGTTCTAAAGTGGCTATACCATTTTGCACTACCATCAGCACGATATGAGAATTCCTGTTGTTCCATATCCTCTTAAGCACTGGGTGTGTCAGTGTTCTTGATTTGGCCCAATAGGTATATAGTGGCATCTCGTAGTGGTTTTAACTTGCATTTCTCTTATGATATATTATGTGGAGCATTTTCTCATATGTTCATTTACCGCATGTATATCTTCTTTGGTGAGGTGTCTGTAAAGATCTTTGCCCCATTTTTTAATTGAGTTGTGTTCTTACTGTTGAGTTTATAAGTGTTATTTTTTATATTCTGAATAAGAGTCCTTTATCGGATGTGTCTTTTACAATAAATTTTCCTAGTCTGTGGCTTGTCTGCTAATTCTCTTGATATTGTCTTTCACGGAGCAGAAATTTTAAATAAAGTCCAGTTATTAATTATTTCTTTCATGGAGCATACCTTGGTGTCTTATCTAAAAAGTCATTCATCACTATTCCCAAGGTCATCTAGATTTTATTCCATGTTATCTCTTAGGAATTTTATATTTAGGTATATGATCCATTTTGAATTAACTTTTGTTGAGGATGTAAGGTCTGTGTCTAGATTCATTGTTTTGGATGTGGATGTCCAGCTATACCAGCACCATTTGTTGAAGGGACTATTGTCTATTATTTTGTCAACACCACTGCCTCAATTACTGTAATTTTATAGCTAGTCCAGAAATCAAGTAGTATCAGTCCTCCAAATTTTTTTGTTCTCCTCTTTCAATATTGTGTTGGCTGAGTTTTCCATACAAACTTTAGTAAAAAGTTTGTCAATATCTATAATGTAACTTGCTGGGTGTTGATAGAGATTGCTTTGAACCTATCAGTCCAGTTGGGAAGAACTAATATCTTCACAATATTGAGTATACCTATCCATCAACATGAAATATCTCTCAATCTACTTAGGTCATCTTTGCTTTCATTCTTTAGCCTTGCAGTTTTCCTCAGAGAGATCTTACATGTATTTTGACAGAGTTACATCTAAGTGTTGCACTTTGGGGTTGATAATGTAAATGGTATTGCATTTTTATTTTCAAATTTTACTTTATTGTTGGTAGATAGGGAAGCGATTGGCTTTTCTGTGTTAACCTTGTATCCTGCGACCATTCTATAACTGCTTATTAGTACCATGAGGTTTGTTTTTGTTTTGTTTTTTCATTTTGTTTTGTCAGTTTTTTGGATTTTCTACATACACAATCATGTCATGCATGAATAAGAACGGTTTTATTTCTTCCTTCTTAATCTGTATATTTCTGTATATCTTATATTTCTTTTTCTTGTCTTATTAAATTAGCAAGGACTTCTAGCTTAGCACTGAAAAGAAGTGGTGAGAGGAGACACCTTGCCTTTTTCTCAATCTTCGTGAAAAAGTTTGAGTTTTTCACCTTTAAGTATTATGTCAGATGTAGAGTTTTTTGTAGTTAGTTTTTATCAAGTTGAGAAAGTTCTCCTCTACATATAGTTTATTGAAAGTTTTTATTCTAAATAGTTACTGGACTTTGTCAAATGCTTTTTCTATCTACATTTATAGATATGATCATGTGATTTTTCATTTTTAGTCTGTTGAGGTAATGAATTATATTCATTGATTTTCAAATGCTGAACTAGCCTTGCATGCCTAGAATAAATCTCACTTAGTCATGGCGCATATATTCTTTTTATACTTCTTTTGGATTTGATTTGCTATTTAATAATTTGCTGAGAATTTTTGCATGTGTGATCATCAGTGATATTGGTCTATAATTTTCTTGTAATGTTTTTTTCTGGTTTCAATATTAGTATTATGCTGGCCTCAAAGAATGAGTTAAAAAGTATTCCCTTTGCTTACATCCTCTGAAAGAGATTGTCATCTTAGTTAAAATTGTTTCAGTTTTATTAAAACATATTTACATACCATAAAATTCATTCAGTTCTATGTACAATTCAATAATTTCTAGTACATTTATAGACTTGTCAACTATCACCATACTGCTCCTCTTTAATCCCATCATGTCACTTTGCATTTTCTATCTAGTATTAAATTCCTCTCAAATGCTTTGTGGAAGACAGATAAATTAGGTTGCTAGAGCTTCCAAAACAAAATACCACAGACTCAGTGGCTTAAATAACATAACTTTTCTTTCTCACAGTTCTGGAGGCCAGAAGGCCAAGATCAAGGTGTCGTCAGGGTTGGTTTCTTCTGATACTTCTCTCCTTGGCTTGCAGATCCTTCTTCCCCTTTCCTCACATGGCCTATTCACATGGATCCCTGGTGAATTCTTATGTTCCCAAATTTCTTCTTCTTATAAGGACACCAGTTGGATTGCGTTAGGGTCCACCCTAATGGGCTTATTTTAACTTAATCACCCATTTAAGGGTCCTGTCTCTAAATGTGAAGTAACAAGGGTTACATTTTAGGGAGAGACATTTCAGCCCATAATGACAGATATTATTTCCTTTGAGTGAATAACTATCTATTTACCATTCAGTATCTATGGTGTAGTGTTACCTCTTTTCTCCCTACTAAATTATGCTTTCCCCCTCCAGCCTCTCACATCTGGGTTTGAAACCTTTTCCTCCACAGTACTGCTTTTGGCTCTTGGCATCAATTTTGCATTATTTCTTCCATTCTACTCATAAACTCATTGTTCCTTCAGTTTCCATAATTATAAGTCAGCAAAGAATCCTCAAATGGGGTTTAGTGATTATGTTGATGAAATAACAAAATACTGCCTGTTTTATTTCTAGGTCTCTGCCACATCTCTGTTCTTAGAGGATCCATATGCATACTTTTCCCCTTGAAAAGTGCATCAGGTAATTTCTCCTTTACTCTACCCACAAGGTAAAACTGCTTGGTTACTACAGAGCATTACTGATGATTATGAATTAATACCTCCCAGAAACAAAAAATGTCCTCCAAAGATTTTAAACTTTCCTCACCATTTTTGTTTCCAAGTTTAAAAATTTTCCTTACATGCTTTTCAAATTGGTATGGTTTTTATTTAAGTTTCTACAGACTTGATTTCCATTCCTGTATAATATATTCTCCACTACAATACTTTCATTTTACAGTCAAGGTCACTTATCCAAAAAGTAATAAATTATTTTCCTTAAAAAAGGGGGGTATGGGCACAAAAACTCCATAGGTGTGCCCACATGTGTAAAGTGATAAAAAGGAAGCTAAATCATAATGATACCTTTCATAAGTATATCTAAATGGATTACCATAATTAAGCATAAGACTAACTTTAGCACTACAGCTCAAGAGCAAAGAAGCAAGGTTTATTTCCTATGTACAATCCCTAATTCAAGGGTTAATTAATTAAGAAAAAATGGCAAGTCAACATGTGTTAACTATCTGAAATATCCACAGACACTCACATGCTGATACAGAAAACATTTATGATATAATGACAAGAAAAAAATTCTGAGATATCCTGAATTCAATTATAATGGGCCAGAGAGTGAGAGAAAGAGAGTAGTTAGCCAGTTAACACCTATGGGTCAGCTAAAAAAAGACTGTTCACATTCCTGAGTGTATGCTGGAACTTTGAATCAACCTCCAAGTGTCTACCAACCACTAGATGCCACTTCATCTTGCCTTTTCATAAACTTTCAGGACTGTTGCCTGTCCTGAAACCAATCAAAAATAGTAAATATTTCTTCTTTATAGAATGTGCATCTATCATAAAACTGTCTCCACTTTACCTTTCTCCACACCCTTTATCTGTAGCCAATGTAAATTCTTTCAAAACAGCTTACATTTTTCTTCCACAAAACATAATGTACAAAAGCACTTGTCAAACTCCAAGACTGCGGACATACTTAGTCATGCTACTGGTGTTTTAAACTTCGTGCCCCAGGACCTGGTCCTTTTCCGGCTAGCAACACGGCCCAATAAACAATTTCTTGGGTCTTGGAAGTTTTTTTAACAATAACGATGTAAGCACAGGCTCCTCTAATGGTTAAATGGGGACCGACCTTTGACCTAGTGAATCTGAGATGTGCAGCTCCCACATAAGAGGCTACACTTTTATGACCCAGTATGTAACTCCACCAGCCATATTTACACTCAGTTGTTTATATCTCTTTTAAAAATGCTTAGAACAGAAGATTTACAAAAGGATATTCACATTATTTAGCCCTCAGACTGGTTGCTCTTCAGAAATAACTTTTTGGGTTATCTCTCAGTAATTCTTGCTTACAGGGTTGCCTGGTCTCACGAGTTTAGAAGTTTACACTGTGTTGCCTCAATTTCCCTAGGACAATCAATATTAGGGATTCAAAGCCTTTGAGTATAACCCAAACTGAAGTAAGCAAGTTTTTCCCTCCCTCTTCCCAGAAATGCTCTACTAAGCAGATCTTCCTGAAATCTTCCAAATTACAGTAATGTTTCATAAGCTAGTATTCTTTTATTTTATAAATTACATCATCAATATATCTTTTAAAGAGAGAAAGAGAAAATAGCCCACTTCCCATAAGTCACTGGTAATTGGACATTGCTTAATTTCACTTTGTTCAATTCTATCAGTGGTTGTTCTTTTTTCAATCAAGTTAGGCTGCAGTATGACTCTTTCAGAACACCAAGAAAGATGCTACTCAAAGGTCTTGTACTGTAATAACATGTTAGAAGAGGGATGAGTAATATCAAAGAAGTCAAATAATTTTTAAACTCTAGGAACTGCCAACATTTTTGAGAGGGTTCCCTGGGATAATATAGAAAATGTTATGGCTGTAGGGAATGATAAATGTAATCATTAAACCACTTACAGTGTCTTGTTAAGAAGGGTGTGTATATGTGTGATAATGCTGAAAACATTATCATTTTTCTTTATACCAAGAGTTCTTTGCTTTTCCCTATTCCTGGTATCTGAGCAGGTCAAACAGCCTGTGACTACTTAACTCATTTCAGCACTAAAAAGTCTGCACATGAAAGAATAACATAAAGCTCTTCCAAGTGTTAACCATTTTGGAACTAGGACCAAATAAAAAAGGACATATGTTCTACAATGCATCAAAAAAAAAAAAAATGTTAAGTGTTCTGAAGCAAGCAAACTGGAATTATTAAGTACTATAAAGGCAAAATGG
The DNA here is from genome assembly GCF_014176215.1 of Rousettus aegyptiacus. Lineage (NCBI taxonomy): Eukaryota > Metazoa > Chordata > Mammalia > Chiroptera > Pteropodidae > Rousettus > Rousettus aegyptiacus. The sequence goes on from NW_023416284.1 coordinate 111,843,093, forward strand.
GTTAAGATACATTTTATGTTGGCATTACAGAACAGACAGACTTCATGAATTGACTTTAGATATTAATAAAAAGTTGTTTGTGGCTGGATTATCTTTGGTCATATTTTTTAAGTGATAATAGCTAATATCTAAATAAAACCAAAGTCCTGGTATCCTTGTTTTAAACAATCTATTCTCTGACCATAGACTAAACCTTATTTTTTATCAATATACAGAACAGAGCCCACTATACAGACATAGTTAACCTACGAAGGCACTTCTTGACTGCCCTTTGTGAGCTTGGCGCTCTGCTCAGCACCAAGAATAAGGAGAAAAAATTATAGTCCTTAGCCTCAAGAAGCTTATGAGTCTTAGAGACAAGAGAGTGTACTTTCACAGAGATTTACAGTGCAATGCAATATAAGTCAGCACGAAGTCCATCATAAGATCTAAAACAAGAAGGGGAAAAAAGTAAACACTCAGAATTCTCTCATCGTACTCAAAGTTGTTTGTAACGGTGCAGCAACAACAGAAAGGCCTCTGGGTATCCACCTGTAACATCCAGAAGAATCTACTCCTTCATTGCTGCCCCTTTCCTATCCCTTCCTCTTTATATGTTAATTCTTGATTGTCTTAAACCTCTTTCAGATCTTATGGAGCTTTTCCTTATTCTGGAGTCTACAACGGGGGCTATCTTACATGCTTCCAAACTACCCTGCAGTTCACCTCTCAGGGTCCATCCACACTGTATTATAGTGGCCTGCTTAGTTATTTATTTCCCAAGTTAAAAACTCTTTCAAGGAAAAATAAGCATTTAAAAACAAGTACGACTACTCTTTTTTGTAGTTCTACTGCCTAGCATAATGCATGACACTAGTAATTTGCTCAATAAACATTTTATAAATAAACTTATGAATAAATATATGTGATGATTAACTGATATAATACAAATAAATCGCTTTATAAAAATTCAGCAAAGATTAGTTCTTTTAAAGCCAAGAATAAAATGGTGCAGCATGTAAGAACTTACTGAATAAGTCATGGTAAAAAAAAAAAAAAAGAAAGAAATTCACCTCAAATAAAGGTATATTAGAAACATGGTGATAGAAGGATACCTGTCACCAGCATTTTCATTCATATAAGCCTGTGTAGTTATATAAAGCTGTGTTCTAACTCTTTACATCTAATATGTACTAGCAGTGGATGATAAGTAAGCTATCTAACCTAACTGAATTCAATTTTTCTTTTTCTTGTGTAAAGTTATAGTCTATGTCATAAATAGTTAAAAGACTTAAATGAGATAACAGAGGTGAAGCATTTAGCTCTGCGCTAGCCTGCAGCACATCCTAAATTCATACTTTCTTTCTTTATTTTAAATCCATGGGAAAATCGATCGGCTCTGGGGTAAGGGTATGTGTTTGGGGAAGAGGGGTGAAAAGGTGGGCAGAGGGGTTCTTAGAAAGTTATCGTAGCCAAGGGGCGATACTACATCCAACCCAGCTATGTTGGGCTGGTTCATTATTGCCATTTTCTAGTTTCATTATTTGGGGGAGTAAATGATTCTTTTCAATAATGGCCCTGATAATATTTTTGCTGCCACCATGTGGTTGGTGGCAGTGGATACAGGAATCATACCGAAGAGATTATTTTTAAAAATCCTTAGAAACTATAGCATACATTGGGAGCTTATTTACTATGTTCTAGAAGGCATGTTGTATTTGATATATATTATCTCATTTAATTTTTTTAATAAAGGGTCTCAGGCTTGTCACAGAAGTCTTTATAGTGCCAGAACCCAGTGAATATTTATAAAGGAGACATCAAATCAATGTGTTAATAGTTTTAATTTATAATTCTATAAGCAACTGACAGGTCTCTATCTTGTTCTTACATCAGTTTAAAAGACAAAGATAATCATTTATAATTCATGATTGATTTTAATTTGATCTTGATTCTCCCAGGACAATCTTTCCTTCAGCTTCACTTTGTAACTTTCACTCCCCCACACCCTAGGAATTTTACCTGCATCTTTTGTAAAAGGACAAGCAGGTGTGGAGGAGGAAACATATAGGGCCTCTGGACTCAGACTCTCAAATTCTGATTTAGCCACATACTATTGACGTAATCCCAAGATATTTAATTAATTTCCCTTAGCTGTGGTTTCCTCATCTCTGAATTGAATGTAAGAACTTACTAAGTCAGAACTTGCCTCTTATTATGCAGCCAATAAATATTACTCCCCCTCCCCTCCTCTAGCATGAAAAACAAAATAGATTTACATACTACCGCATAAAACTCATCAGCTTCTATGTTTCACACAGTCCCAGAATTAATCTTTCCCTCTCTCGGAATATGCCTAAAATGCTGCCTTTTTGAAAATTAAGCAATATGGTTGCTTCCAGATTTAAGATTCTCCTCTTCGGTTTTAATTAGGGTTTTTTTTTTTTTCTTAATTTACCTTAAGAAGAAAAAGATGTTGAAGATTATAGAAAAGAAAATGCTATTTAATCTTCTCTAGACCTGTATAATCTAAGATGAACAAGGACACACATCTTGGATACACAAGTTAACTAATCAAACACTGAAGAAGGTGGCGGTGAATGTTCAAGCTGTTGGTGGTGAAATGAAGTCCCTCTTAGCAGAAGAAGAAAGATGATTCTACCATGCATTCACACACAAACAGACACATACAACAGGCACAGACACAAACAACTTCAAGTATTGCAACATAAATAAAAGATATAAGTAGACTCTCTTAACAAAGAATGTATAGTTTCAAATAAAGATGGCATCTAACACGTGCAGCAAAAGAGTTATCTGCAAAAATATATACATTATTCAGCAAATATTAATTACATGGATATAAATGTAAAGAAAAGAGGAAAATTATGTATAACAGCATAGAACAACTAATATAAATATGTGCTCTGGAGTCGGATTGCCTGGCTTCGAGACCTATACCTGTATATTGAAAGCTATGTAATTAAGCGAAATACTTTTCTTCTCTATGCCTTAGTGTCTGCATCTACGAAATGGGACTAATAATAATATTTATCACATGGGGCATATATGAGCCTTAACTTGAGATGATACTTGTATCTCAACTCAGATAGTAAAACAGAGAGAATTATGCCTGGCACTCAATAAGATTTCACTGAATGTTAATTCTTATGCATATTAAGACAAATGGGGTTAAGTATTCTCCTTTAGAAAAGGCATTACTTTTCTAAAAAGCTGAAGATTTTGGTAGGAGACTGTCTAAAATATAATTAGAGATGATGACAGAAAATCCATATTCAGATCTTGACCTGACTAAATTCCTCTCTGTGGTTCATTTACTCCTTTGCCACCTGCTTGCTCCATGGAGATGGCTGGCATAAATTGTTGCAGACTGTTCTGTGGCTGTCATTTACACACACACATTACTCCTTAAAAATGACTGAGAAGTAACTTGTGCATGAAGAGTGACCTCAGGGAACATAACTCAGATCTGAAATAAACAAATTAATATCTTCAGCCTGTTACAAGCTCTTTAAATTGCATATTTAGATTCCATGAACACATCAGGATAAAGAATCAGAGCCCTGGATCCACCAGATAGCATGGAGGCTTTGGCCCACGTGAGGCTCACTGGTGATTATGTATGTGAATAAAGGACCTGGAGGGGAAACTGGATTTTGAAACATTATTTCACAGTTTATAGCTTGCTCAATGGGATAAATATTAAACTTCACATTTTAAGGTCATATCTAAAGGATTAGTTTCACTCTTCTTCCAAGACTTTGATTCATTACCATAAAGTATGAATGAATTGAACATTAGGGAATAACCTGCTAGTGTTTTAAACAGAACATGCTGCACAGTAAAACTCCAAATCCAAGTTTGCTTGTAAAAATTTAATGTTGAATAAATGATGAATGTCCTTAATTTCTGTTTATTGTAAAAATCTGGTTAGTGATAAAGAAAAAATAACTATAGAGTCATATTTTTGGAGTCCATGCATATGTCAAATAGCAAAAGAACTACCCCCCCCTTTTTTTTTTGCAGTATGCTATGGTTTTGAGAGAAAGCATAATGTATGCTTCTTAAAAATATAAGCAGTTTCAGTCTTTATACTGCAAGAAAAAATAGCACAGGATAATAACTAAGCACAATGGTTCCCCCTTTATATAATCATGTGCTTTTAAATAGAAATAATATAAATATTCACTCCAATATTTATTTTTGTTGAGATTACTTGAAATCATGGGGAGAAAATAATAAAAGATGATCAGTGCTTTCTCTTAAGACCATGCCTACATTACTGTGTGTCAGACAGAGTGGCAGGGATCTAAGAGTAGCTACTGTCAGACCCACTTGACCCTACTTGATGTCACTTTTCTCTTGTTCCCGAAATCTAATGAAGAACATTCTTTTGCCTTTTTTTAAAATGCCTAGCATAATTATACTCACTTCTTTTGAACCAGCGGTATAAACTAAGGGAGATTCTTTTGTTATGACTAGAAGTCTCACACCCAGACTTTGATTAAAGCATTGATAGTAAGGTTTTACAGGCAACAATCTCAAATATTGCTCACAGCCCATTCACCCTACTTTGTCCTCTCCCCATCCACTAGACAAAATGGGAGAAGGCAAGCAGAGCACTAATGGCTATAGTGAGCGCCTACATGAGGAGTTATCAAAGATGGGTACACGTGAATGCTAGGTCAAAAAAAGTCACTGTAGAGGTAAAATAAACATGCCTGGGCTCCAGGGACACAACACCATCCAGGTGTCACTGGGATTCTATCTGTGTTCCCTCTTGATATCTCCCTCTTCCACTCCTATTTTCTTTTGCTTTATTTAGTCTGTTGTATTACTTTTTAACCTAGATTTGCGTAGAAGGGGAATGAAAAGCCCTGCAATTATGTCACCAAAGTGATTTTACAGGACATCTTGCCAGAATACTTCAAGAATATATCAAATTCTAATTAAAAATAGAAAATAATATAAGCCCTGGTTTTTAGGTTATATTGGGGAGAAAAGGATTCTTTCTTACATGCTCTCTTAATCTCTGTTAATTTTCTCTTTGTGGAAGGATTCATTTCTTAGAATCCCTGCTTTTCCTATCCATCTTAAAAAGTGGAGGGAAAAAATAAAAATAAAATGAAAATAGATAAAGGTGTTAAAAAGTCATGTGAACAAAAAAAGATAATACAATAAGAGTAACATAAATATGTAGAAGAGAAAAATATCAACTGAAGGATCACTGTTTCCAAAGTACTAGACCACATCCCTTCATTTTATTTAGATTTTGGTTATATAACCACACAAAGCATTGAGTTTTAAAAATGCCAGAAATACACCAAAAAAAAAAAAAGCAACTGAGGGCAGGATTCAAGGGAGAGTTGAAGTATTAAAATCATAGAAGAAATATCATGGAGACTGGATTTAGAAAGTGGAGAAACATCTCAAGGTCTTATGTAGGAAAATGATACTATCTAAAAATAGTACAAAGGATCTTATTCAAGATCTTTTGTAAAGAATATATCAGAAAAAGAAAGTCTCAATTCTGCAAAACCAGACAGAAGGCTATTACAAAAATGTATGCCAAGTAGCTTGCGAGAGCAGGGTGGCAATGGAGTGAGAGAAATGTGAATGGACTTGAGCTGTGTTTAGGAAGTAAACATGTACAAGATTAAGTGACCAGAAGTCAAAGCAAGAGTCGAAGATAATACTCAAATTTCAAAGTGCTGTCATTGCAACAAAGAGGATGATATGTCATTCACTGATGAAGAAGCAAGTTGTAAGAACAGATTCTAATGAAAAGAAAATTAATTTGGTTTTGATCTTTCTGAGTTTGAGTTGCCTCAGGGACATTCAGGTGAAGATGTCAACTAAGTCAAATGACCACATTACTGGATACATATATCTAGAGATCAAAAAGAGACATCAGCTGATGATACAGAATTGGGCATCATTAGCAAATACATGGTTCTGAAGACCACGGCAGGAGATGAATTGCTAGGAATTGGTATAGAGCAAAATAAAGAACCCAGACAAAGACCACAAAGCATACACCTTCTGCCTCATATACAGACTTGAAGCCCACTAGGCTTGGCTCTGCTCCTGACACTGCCTAGCACAGCAAAATGGGCATGCATCATTTTATTCAACTTCATTGCTAAGCTATTATTTTTCTTTAATGTGTGAACGCAATTCATATAATCTAAAACAATTTTCCTCATATGATTGTTTTAGAACACACAGAATAAGTTTTTCTCAAATCTGCCTTCCAAAGTTTACAAAAATACAAGAGTTTACATAAGTCATTTGCAGGAAAAATGAAAGGGGGTGGGGGAAGTGATAGTTTCTGCGTAATCTTTCCATTTTTGTGAAGAATGAGTGCTCTATCCCACTGGTATGTGTTGGGGGAGGGGGAAAGCCCATCATAATTTCAGAGCACATAATGGGCTTGTTCTTTTTCTCACACATGTGAAATAGGGTTGCAGCAAATTCAGACATGTTGTTTGGCCGCAGAACTCTGTATGTTAATTTAATGCATTTCCTGGTACATTTTCCAGGGTGTAGTCAGAAACAATTCTACACATTCTGAAAAACAAAAACTTCTTAGGAATGCCATCAATCTAATTATATCTGATAGCTGAGGCACAGAATCACTGTAAGAAAATTTTTAATAATCTGAAGCCATCTGTGATATAAATATAAAAGTGATAAATGTGAAAAATGTTTCCCAAATTAAACTATGTGCTCTTTTGTGTGTTTTGAACTATACATTTTTTATCAGCAAAGAAGTTACCTTTTAATAGTCAATTTGAGAGAATTTTTGAAGATTATATTAAATCTTTAAATAAAGCATTTCTTTGAATAGTTCAGTAGACTCAAATTGAACTAAATAAAGCAAGATGGAATAATGGGATACATGATCAAATGTCAGTAATAAAGTCAACTGCATGATTACTATGATACTATAAAATCAAAACCTATTTCAAGGCTTCAAAATTAGATTCCAAAAGATAATCAACACTATCAAGTGTTCATAAATTTGAGGGCTTTTTTATTTGAAAATTCAGATGTGGATTGGCCACTTCAGGAATTAAAATTTCCTCATTAAAAGTTTACCTTGAAATATAAATTCCAATTTTGAGCTAACATTAGCATACTGCTTGAATTGCAGTTAAGTCAGAGTGCAGAAAAGGAAACAGTCTTTTAAGCATTTTCTTAGATTCTACTGCTAAAGACATAAAACAAACAAAAAATATGTTATTAGATTTTCCTAGCACTGAAAATTATTCTTCTAAAGAGTTAATTCTGACACTATGAAATTAATAATTTTTATGACACTATGAAATTAATAATTTCTCATTAGGTTAAATATAATATATTCTAAAAAAAGAAAATTAAAATGAGGCAAGTTCGACCCAACATGGATTATCATTTCTAATTCAATATTACTCAGCCTAGCCCATAAGTGAAATAAAGTTACCACTGGCACAAGAAATGAAGAATTTTATGAAATGCCAATATTTGTTGGATAGTTCTGGAACTATTCAATAAATATTCAACTAACTGAAACACAGAACATTTCATTTTCATTTATTTAGTACATTCAATTAAAAAATAAACTAGCAGCAGCTTCAGTGTCTACCACTAAGAGATACATTCGCAGATGGAACACAGGAAATAAGGAAAAAAATACTGTAGGGTTATGTACTCACATGTTTAAGCAGCTTAAACATAAAGTAGTACACAACTATGAGTCAAAAATCTAATATGTAAAAATACAATAACAACATGGTTTATAAAAACTTATTCATTTCTAAATTTATGACATTCATTTTCCAATTTATGGCATTTCAGAAATTTTAATCTCAAGTTCCTAACATTGAAATGAGGAGGTGGAGTATATACAAACATTTTAGAATTATTTAAATAAATAAGGATGAAATTTAGTTTGTAAATAAAGATTGTAATTACTGAAGAAAAGATTCGTGCCTAAGCTTTCTTCTTTTCTTCAGTCTTGATTATGAAATGTCTACATGACTTTGAAAACTTTAATTATCTGTCTAAATTTCCTGCTCTGTGTAGTACTTACTCTGCAGAGATATTAAGAGGACTAAATTAGGTAATAATATAAAATCACAAAAACAAATACTTAATACATAGTAGTCAACAAACAGAAGTTTTTTACTACCAATATAATCATTATCACATTTATTTATTTTATCCCTATTTTTATTAGTGTCTCAATTCCTCCTTGTAAGGAGGGAGTTACAGAATTCTTAGGAAAATAATTACAACTATCTGCTTTAACACACATACAGAGTCTGGCGCATAATAGGTGCTTCCCTGCCTAAAAGAATGTTATTAAATGAAAAAATCTCATATTTGCCTAGTGATTATTCTTGTGCAAGCGTATGACATGTGCTGATACCATGCTAAATATGTACATAGATTCTGATGTATTCCTGTTGGAACCTCATGGCATGTCATTATACTCATGATGCAGCTAAAAAAATACTGAGGTTGTAGGTGTTTACAGAACTTACTACTATCATTGGCGAATGAAAGTGGTTCTGTGACTGACATTTAGGTTTCTCTAGTTCAAAATCCTATTATTTTCCCATTATATTATACTGTCTTCATAGCTCTCTTTAGCATCTCAAGCAAATCTATATCTTAACATATTCTTACAGATTTCTTTCTAAAACATAGAAACTCTATGGGAGAAGAGGCTAGACCTACAAATTATCACCAGGTTACAAAAACATCCTTATAAATTGTTTTCTCTATTGAGAGGGCTTGAGAGTAAAATAAACATTATCATGATTTTACCTCTCTGCTCCCCTCAATTCTACATCCCAAATAATAACCTCTCTCCCTCTTTCTCTTTTCTGCTATTTTTCAAATAATGGTCCATTCCTCTATACCTTCAACTCCTTTCATTTCTTAGCCTCTAAAGTTTAAAGAAAATTGTTAAAGATGATCTGACTTCAGGCTTTTATGAAAACTAACATATTCCCAAAGCTTCTGGATTCATCCTAGTATGAAGCCACATTAGGACCATTATTTAAATGCACAATAGGACTCCTTGAGACCAGTGAAAGCAGATTTTTAATTTTCACATTTATGAGATGAAGACCAAGTGATTGCTATATAGATCCAATAAACATCTTCTGGATAACTAAATGAATTAACTGGAATTAATATTTAGAATGATATGGAAGCCTTATAGGCTCTTTTGTAAAAGGTCAAATGACGTTCGATATACCACAGTTACTAAAAATGAATAATTATATAATAAAAACTATAACATTTCTGATGCATTTATGTCATATTCAGAAATGAGTTGAAAGTAATTTCTGAGTTAACCTTTTAATATCATTTTAATTAGAAAATTTGGTTAAACAAAGTAAAAGTAACCAATTGTCTAGGCATTAAATTGAGTGACATTTTCATTATAATTGTTTTTTTTCTTATACTTGGACTCTCTGCTAAGATTAGAATTTCACCAAGGCTTAGGCTGAGGACAGTGATACTGGGGTCTCCCTCAGAGGGCCTGTGATGTCACTGCTGTAACCATGGCCCCCAGAAATTCTTTAAGAGGCTAGAGGTAAGAATCAGTAGATCCTTCTTCTGGATCTACTGTACAGTAACTGCATTTCCCCAGCAAGGGTGTCTTAGAGAAGAGGCTGTATAATTATTCTATATTCACTCAGCAAATATTTATTAATAACCTACTATGTGCTAGGCATTGCTCTAGGTGATCGGGACTCATGACTGAGAAAGACAAGGAGAGGTGACATTTTGCAGCTTATGTTCTAGCGTAGAAAACCATAAAAATAACAAATAAGTATATTACAAAGTATGTCAAAAAAGGTGATACATTCTATGGAAAAATAATGGAGAAGGATAAAGAAATTATGAGTACTTGTGTAGGGACAGATGAAGGTACATCCAGAAGCACAGAGGTAGGTTAAGAGGCTATCACAGTAATTCAGGTAAGAGAAGACTATGACTTAGATCAGGACAACAGCAGTGGAAGTGGTGAAAAATATATGATTCCTAATGTATTTTAAAGATAAGACTACCAGGTATGCCTTGCAGGTTGGATAGGGTGTGTGGAAAAAAGACAAAAGTCAAGGAGGAGCCCACAGTTTCTGACCTGACCAAGTAAAAGGATGGTCCTGCTAACAACTAAGGCAAGTAGCCTACAGGTGAAGGACACATGGAGTGAGAATACTGGGTGAATCCAAGATTTCTACACATCTATGTGGTGATATCCAGTCGGCAGCTCCTATCTATGTCTCGGAGAGAGGTCTTGGTTGGATCATCTGCTTATATGGTACATACAACCATGCCATGGGTGAGAACCAAGAAGTGTGAATACAGATAGAGAAGGGCACCATGCATCATCTCTGGGGAATTCCAACATTAAGAAGTTGTATGGAAGAGGAAAAACCAGGAGAGGAGGATGAGAAATGGTACCAATTTTGTAACAGGAGATACAAATAAACTGTGGTGTCCAAAAGCCAAATGAAGACAATGGATCAATGATAGTTCAAGTAAGACAATGGTTCAAGTGTTTCAAATGAATTTATTAGTGATGCAGAAGGCAGAACCAGGACCAACGGCAACCTATTTCGATGAGAAAAAAATGAACAGCAATGTCTACTGAATATTAGATCCAGCTGTTTTATAATGCAGTGAACTTCCTTTTTAATCACTACAGGTATTCATACACAGGCTGATGAGTATCACAGATCTTGTAGAAATGATTCCTAAATTGTGTAGAAGATTAGACTGTAGGACCTATGAGATACTCCAACTAATGAGTCTATTATTTCTGCCTCACTTAACACCAGAGAAGAAAATACATCTGCTTTTCCATCTGTGGGCCTTTGCAATCTTAGCAGTCTGTGTTCAGAATTATCTCAATGCCTCTTCATATAAAAGAAAGTGAATCATAACAATGGTCTAATGCAAAGAGGAGAGGCTTTGGTGCAAACAGACCTGAATTTCAGTGTTAACGCTATCACTGATATACAGTGTAGCTTTAAAAAGTACTTTAAATATTTTTTACACCTTAAGGCTCTTCTTTAGAACACTCAGTGTTCTTGAGGGAATAAAACAGTAGTTCACTGTGCTTTGCTATAATGGGTACTCACAAAAACCTTAATTCTCTAAGTGGGAGATCCAATATTTAAGGACTATTCTATGATGTTTTAAAGTAAGCTGTTTTTCTACACTTGAGTTTTAAACTACACTCTTCATTTAAGCACTATCTTTATGCCTAAACCAGAAATAGAAGTGTATGATTTTTTTCATAAAGACAAAATTTTTATCTGGTTTTTAAGTTCATAATAGATTTTAAGGAGTCATATTTGGGGTCAAATTTTGTACTATATGTCTCAAAGTGTCATTTGCTTACATAACAATAATAGAACCACGCCGTGTGATGAAGCAAAGACAACAAGCTGCAAAGTCAGAATGGCTGCAAATGAATCCCAAATCAGTCATTTCCTAACCATGCAATTTTGGCAAGTCAGCTCCTCTGAGACTCAGTTTCTTTTGCTACAAAAAATAGGAAAGATAGAATTATTAGGATTTGGGGGACAATTAATTGTGTTACTACATGTAAAATATATGAAGTGTCTGATACATAAAAACAGTCAATAACCCTTAGTTTTTATTATTCTAGGGGAAAACAATTTAAATAGAACTACATTTTTCTATTTGGGCCAAACTATTTAAAAATATCTTTATTATTGAGAAAACAACATATTAAACTAATTCAAATAGCACGAAAGAGCCTGCAATAAAAAACCCTTCCCTTTTACTTCTTTCTTTCTACCTATGTATCTGTCTGTCTATCTGTCATTTATCTATCATCATCTTACATACACACAGCACATATATATGTGTATCTATATCCCTTTTATATTCAATAGGAACAAACTATATTTTATATTTTCACTTAACAATATAGGTATGTGTGAGCAAATATATAATTCTAAAATAAATCAAAGCCTGTGCCTTTGTGATTTTCATTGATTTTGCAAATTGCTCCCCCAAATGGTTAAATCTCAATGCTCTGACAGCATATGAAATGTATTTTCCACTATACCCTGACATTATAATCAAACTTTTTTTGTCAGATAGAGAACAGAAGTATTTCACATATATCTTAACTTGTATTTTGCTAATAAGCATGGTACAAAGTTTTTTTCTAATTGCTTTCAACGGTATGTGTGTGATTAATGTCGATACCATTGGCTTCTTGTTTAATTTTTTTAAATGGGTCTATTACATATAAAGAAAACAAAGTTTTTGTCACATGTTTCAATTACTTTTCAAATAATCACACCAGTTTGGCATTTTTTGTGCCTTTGGATTTTGGCAATCATCATCATTTTCGCTTGTATATAAGTTTCAGTTTTATATTGCAAATAATTTTAATAACTTACATATGACTTCAGAATTTTCCATCTTTCTTAGAAGTACTTTCCCTCAATTAAATATGAAATAAATTTTTCATAAACTATTCTGGCATTTTTTCTTTTTTGCATTTAATCTTAGGCCTATTTGAAATTTATATTGATATAAAAGATGAGCTAGAAATTTAGTCTTACTTTTCTTTTGCCTTCAAATTTCTCATTAATTTCTCATTTCTTATCTCTCCAACACTTACTGAATACACGATTTCTTCACACTGATTATAAATACATACTTATTATATAATGCATGCTTATGCTTATTTCATGAGAAATGGAAAATTAATTTTATCTAATTCCTCATACGATCTTAAAATTCAGTAAATTTTCAAAAATATTTTTAATTACAGTCTTGCATCCTTGAAGTAAATGACATTTGAGTATTATTCATTTTGTTTGTAATGTGCTATTGAAATACATAGGTAACACTTTGCAATATAATTTTTTTATTGTGGTAAAATATATGTAACACAAAATTTACCATTTTAGCTATTTTTAAATGTGTAATTCAGTGGTATTAAGTATATTCACAATGTTGAACAAATATCCCCACATCCATTTCCAGAACTTTTTCATCATCCCAGACACTCTACATGCATTAAATAATAACCCTCCATCTCCCCTTCTCTAAAGTCCCCATAACCTATATTTCACTTTTTGTTTCTATGTGTTCTATTAAAGATCTATTTCCTCATTCCTCAAAATACTAAAAATAGAACAACCATACAGCCCAGCAATTCCACTTTTGGTATTTAACCGAAGAAAATTAAAACACGAATTCAAAAGATATATGCAACATTATTTATATTATTAGCCAAGATATGGAAACAAATTAAGTGCCCATCAATACCCAATCAGATAAAGAAATTGTGGTACATATATACAATGGAATATTACTCTGCCTTAAAAAAAGAATGAAATCTTACCATTTGCCACAACATGGATGGACCTGGACAGTATTATGCTAAGTGAAGTAAGTCAGACAGAGAAAGACAAATACCATATGATCACACTTATGTATGGAATCTAAAGAACAAAATAAACAAACAAAACAGAAATAGATGCATAGATGCAGGGAATAAGCTGATGGTTGCCAGATGGGATGGGGATTAGAGGACTGTGTGAAAAAAGTAAAGGGATTAAGAAGTACAAATTGGTAGTTAGAAAACAGTCATGGGGATGTAAAGTAAACCACAGAAAATATAGTCTATATATAATGGCAATAACTATGTACAGGGCCAGCTAAGTATTAGACTAATGAGAGGGATCACCTCACAAATTATATAAATGTATAACCAATATGCTATACACCTGAAACTAATATAAAATAATATCAAATATCTACTGTAATTGAAAAATCAAAGAAGGGGTGAAAAGGTGAAGGGGAATTTCTAGGTATAACACAAATAAGTCATAGAGATGTGGTATAAACCATAGGAAATAGTGTCAATAATATTGCAATAGCGTTGTATGGCGTCAGGTGGTTGCTAGACTTGTCACGGTAATCACATAAGGTATATAAATGTTGAACAATTATGGTGTACACCTGAAACTAATACAATACTATATGTTAGCTATATTTTAATAAAAATCTGTTTAAAATATCAATTCAAAGCCGCTTCCACTGCAACAACAAAAGAAATGATAGAAGAACTCGAATGGGTACAGAAGAACTTATTGAAGGCTCACTAAATTAAACGAGTGAACAAACAAGCAAAAAAAAATGGCAAGATTATAGATAAAAATGTGAAGTGGAAGATCTTTTGGCTCTCGGGGGACCTTTTAGAAAAGATACAGGTTGGGACACAAAAAGGCACCTGCAATTTAATGATCTTTTTGAAGTAGTTTTCAGCTTTCCAGTTGAGGATAAAGGTGAAATAACCTGGAAGAATGAAAACAACAGGTTAAAACAGACTGAAGATTCTCTAAAAGGTCTAGATACAGAAAAGAAAGAGAGATTATTTCAGGAAGCATGAGGACATATTTTGTGAGACGGTGCTAAGCCCGCCAAAAAAAAAAAAAAAAGTATGCGGAGAGCAGTGCACATAATTCAGAAATAGAAACTGCTGGGTCAATGTGAGATGGAAACAAAAAATTTAAGTACCCTATGAAAAAATAAAATTTAAATACATGGCATGAACATTAATTATAAAAAGGATTCATCAGAAAAGACAAATACTAAACATATCACTGCAAATTGCTAATTTTTCTAGAAACGAGGTTATTTCAGATACCACTCAACTGGAAAGAATTCAGTTTACAAGCACTTTGGATCTTTTTTTTTTTTTCTTGTAGGCAATGTGAATCTGAGTGTCACTATTTTCTCAACTGTAATTTAAATTTACAGGTAGGAGACTAGGAACCGATATGAATAAAACTGAAAGCATAACTCTCATCAAATATTTTCTTCCATTTCTTTTAGAAAATTAAAAAGTGATGCTCTGCAATATTCTCTGTCTGGATAAAGATAAAATAAGTTTAAGATGTAAACTACAGAGTGGCTTTTAGATGACTGCACTGCTCAGAAAAGAAGTGTTTCCATGTAGCTATACCAGCTTTGAAATGTGGTCATGGTTTCCATAGTTAATACCCCTGGTCTCTACTAAGTATTCTTAAATGATCTGATAATTACTCATAAATAAGAAAAAAAATAACACTCATCAAGGATTTGGATTCGAGTTTTTCATCTTTCAAAGTATAAAGAGGAAAACAAGCTCTGTGGGATGATATGCTTGGCTGTGAAGACTGTTTCCAACCGGTCACAAAAAGCAGCCCCTCTCTCTGGGACTGAGCACAGTTAGATGAAATATATAGCAAGTGTGGTGCTTTTGAACATATTTTAGAACTTTAATTTTCTGCATTAATCTACATAAGAAATTGATTTGCAAAGCAGCACAGAGGAACATGGCTCCGTTTGATCTTAAAAGGGGCCAAGTTGGGGGCCGATTTATACCCCTGGCGATCTATTGCTTTAAAAAGTTCCCAGTAACTCAAGGAGAGAAATAAAAAGTGGACCTTGGGGCAAATTTAATTTAGAAAAGGTCTGATGTATTTCAGAGGATTCTGAAGGCAACATCAAAAAGATATTTTTAAAAGACACTAAGGGGCTGAATTGCCCAGGTGGACAAATAGGTACAGTGGCAAGCAACAAGTAAATTTCCCACAAGTGCAACTTCCCATCCTCTAATGCTCTCTCAATTTGCCTGTGCTTGTGACAGGCACTCCTTTTGCAGCTCTAGCAGTAACAAAATATAATACAGCTCCAGCCATTTATGTATATCTTTGTTTCTAAGTTCCTGTAATGCACTCATTCATTGAGGACCAAGAAAAAATGGCATTTTTCTCATTCTTCCAAGAATGAGCATTGTCTGCATTAATATGACATTTATACCCCAACCTATGGTTCTATTCTTTTTTTTTTTGGGGGGGGGGTATGTCTATGTAATAGCTTTGCATGCCAACACTATATGATACTGCAATCTTTGAAGACATCTGAAACAGCAACTAAGCTCAATACACATATTTCCAATATTACAAACAATTCAATTTAAGATGCCATGACCAAGTTTAGACGTCCAAAGTTTACAAAACGACAATGAGTTAAGACCACTGCTTGCCTGATAGAGGCTGTAAAATTATTTTGATTATAATATGCACACCAGTTAGAGATGTTAAAATTAATAAATAAATAAATATATATTGAACTATGAAATATATTATGTCTGGATTTAGGGAGAAAGAGTTCATGTTAAGTATGGTATGTTTTCTACATGAATCTCTCCAAGGTCTTCTTCATGAATCTCTTACGATTATAGAGGAACACATTGCCACCTGTTGCCTCCTTGAAGACTTGATTATCAAGAAATAATTGCTCTGATTCTAAAACATTTGCAAATGTAGATGTACAGTTCCATTTCTTTACTACTATTATTATAAACAAAAAATATTAAAACAAGAAAAGCTGTTCATTAAAATAATTTAATAATATAGCATATTTTCTCTAAATTAAGTAAGCAGAAAGTATTAGAGCTATGTAAATCATTCTTGATGTGTTTAAACAGCATTCTTATATTTTCAATAATTTTAAATGTTAAACTCCTTTCAATTCTATATATTATTCAATTAAGTCAGCAAATCAACTTGAAATTGAAGACTAATTAAAACAAAATCTATCCAGAAAGGTCATGTAGTAAAGTCAGGAGAAGGTCATTTCTCTGAGAACTCCCATAGTTATGTATTGCCCTTTGTTAGAGGACTGTGTCACCACCCCATTAATTACCAGTTCAAAAAGACAGCAGGATTCCAGGGAAGAGATGGCTCTGAGACACTTTGAAAAGCAGGTCTTTTTCCAATGTCTCCCTGAGGGATAAATCACTTTTTATTATCAAATACTGAAATTTAAGTCCATAAGTACTGTTGTGCTCTGTTCAACAGTTCATAAAATCACACCACACCACACATTTTACAGCTTACTAACTAACGTACATCAACTATGGCTCAAGTTTAGTGATCATATCTTAAATGAACTCCACTGATATTTTTGTGAGAAGCAACCAATAGTCACTCAGGAGGAGAGAATCACCACTTCTGAAATAAAATATGATTTTCAAAACATTGATTTTAATTTTATTGTTATGCTACAAAAATGAACAAAAACAAATGCAGGTCAACTTAATAGACGATTCTGTTCTGTTTCCCTCTACTCTATTTATACAAGGCCTCTAAGAGTCCTCTTATGTGTGATAATCAGATGTGTGACATGTAAGTTCTTTTAAAAATAAATTAAAGCAGTTGAGCATTCTATTCACCAATTAAAGTGGTAAATTTTCTAAGGCATAATTTGTTATTTGATAATGTTACATAAAACTATTAATCATTAGAAGCTATGATTTTTGACATTCTTGCATATTTTACATAAAAAAGTAATACAAATATGTGGACATTATCAGTCAAGTTAAAAAATGCAATGGCTCACAAAGAATTAAAAATCTAAAATAACAGCAACCTCTCTAAATATTTCTATCTGTATCAAAGATATATCTTTGAGCAATTCATAATCACCCAGTTACCTTCCTCATCTGTAAAATGAAAGTTTTATATAGTCTGTGATTTCCAAGATTAGTCCCAACTTAAGCATTCTAAGATTCTAAAAATTCTGAGTACAGTAATTTGCTAGTGAAGCATGGTTTATTTCAATATTAATAGGCAGTTCTGTTGTTTGATAAATTATGAAATTAAATCTCACACCAAAATAACACACCACAAAATACTGTTTCAATATCCGTCATTATGAATCAAATATAGGCTATTGTAATAGTAAACATAAAATCACACATGTTATCACTTGAAGAGCCATCAGGACTTGAAATGTCTTCCACTACTTTATAACCTATTTTGGTCAAAAACATAGAGCTGCATTTCATTGAAAAGCAGATATTGAATTTGTCATTAACTTTCTCATATACAGACAATAGATAAGTGCTATTTTGAGAAAGAGTATCAGTTATTTAATATTTGAACATTATTTTAAAAAAACTTGTACTCTAGACTATATGGGTTAATTACTTATGTTCCTTAAAAAAAGTGTTTTCTTAATATCCCATCATATTTCTACCATAGTTCATTACTATGTAAAATTTTTCATGTACCTTTCTATAGCTTCCCAATTGAATATTCATAAAAACATGATTGTAAAGTAAATCTAACAAAATTTAATTAAAATTATATCTGCCGAATGCATCTTTCTTGCAATAGAGTAAGTCTAATTCAAAAAAAGTCCCCACAAAAGCCAAATGCTTGCATACCCAAAAACTTCATTTGAATGTTAAATTTCATGGTTTGGTGGGCTGCAACAGTTTTTATTCCTGTTAGAAATAATTATAAACACAACATTCTATTTAATTATATTTACAAAATTTATCATATTAGAAGACAATTGGTAAACTACAGCATTTATTTCTGTAATCTTTATTATTATTAGGATAATTACATGGTCTTTGCTTCAGATTCACTCTTCAGAAAGTAAATTACCAGCTTGAATATTTGAGTTTCTATTTTTAGATTACTTAATTCATTAAAAATAAAAATAAAAACTCCTTTTTGCCCGTTAGAATCTATGAACATATACCTTTTCTAAAATCGTGCCATTGAATGTTATGTTTTATAATCCTGATTCTGGTGGTAGAAATCTCAGAATAAAATGGCTAGTGAAAATACTTTAGAGTGAACAGTATCATTATTTTTATAAATAAATCCTGACAACAGAAGAATAAAGGTTATAATCCAAAGATCTAAAATAGACTATATTGCTTTCTTGGATATAGTAATTCCCTACTGATTGGCTAATGCTATATATTTAGTATCATTAATTCTACTCCCTTTTATAATATGAATATACATTTTAACAAGTATCAAAACATAAGTGAGTGTGCATTTTTGGACAAACTATTGTATAAATGTTAAGAAAATTATTAAAATATATAATTATTAGTCCCATGATCACAGAATAAAAATGCGATAGCCTTCAATTGAAAACTACTCCCATAGTTGTATTTTAAAAATACAACTCTTCTATTTCGGTATCACATATTTCTGTATACTAATATAATGAAGCTTTAAATATTTATTTCAGAAAAGGTGATGAATAAAATAATCAAGTCTTATTGTTATCATTTTTTTAAAAATTCTATGAGGATAAATCATAAAATGTAGTACCTTTGGATATTGTTTCACAGGAATCAAAACTCTTTCTGAGAGCTTTATGTTTTTGTTGCTGATGACATCAAGATATTTCTTTTCTTCATCTTCCTTTTTTCCATCAGAACCTTGAAATTTTTCAATTTCTGAAAAAAAAATTACAAGAAAAAACAATAAACACAGTGAGAAATCATCATCAAATGTTCAGGTTGTTCTTATTACTTCCCTTCTTAAGTAAGATTTGAAGAATCTTGATAAAAGGACTGAAACAGCACCTTGTTAACGGCCACATGAATGCTGCTACTGGACATAAGATGACCTCTGTCAACTAAAACTAAAAGGTAATAACTGAAGATCTGACCATCTTCTTTGATGCATTTAATTAATTAATTTTTAACATCTTCAAACAGAACATAAGGAAGAATATGTTTCTTAACTATTTAAAAAATCTAAGCAAACATAAGTTTCCTAGGATCAATGAATAGAAAAGGTATATTTTAAGGTTTATTTTTTATTTTCATTCAATTATTTCTAAGGAAAAAAATAACTGAAAACAGCAATCATTCATTAACTAACACAGAGTAGTAAAGATAAATTGCATTTTATTTTATATTCTAACCAAACTTGAAGGTAATTAAAAAGAAGGGTCACAGAAAAGTCATATAAAGGATTATATCTGTAAATGCTATCATTCATATTCATCAATATGAAATTATTTGGCTAAATGTTTAAGAGGAATTATGAATTTTGCCCTATGAGTATATTCCCTAATAGATATTTTTGAGCAAACGAACACTATTTATCCATTCTTTCTTTTAAAAATTAATTTATTCCACAAAGACTTTTAAACTTTTACTATGGGTACCACAGATGGAAAAAAAAAAAGAAGAAGAAAGAAGAAAGAAAGAAAATGTGTCTGTTTTCATGGAAACTGCTCTGACAGGGAAACAACTAAAAACTGAACACATGTGCACATGCATATTTATGTGTGGGGTGAGTAATAAATACAATAAAGCTATTAAGAATGTAAAGAAAAGTTAGTCAAGGACTGGGGGCATTACTTTAGATTTACAGGGTAATATTTGAGCAGAACCATGAATAATGAGAAAGACTAAGCCATGAGAAGACTGAGAAATCAAGTTTTACAGTCTGATGGGGAAACAGATTCACTTAATCTTGGAACAGCAAGAAGGCAAGGAAGCTTGTGTGGTTGAAGAAAAGTTAATGTAAAGAAGAGGTTTGATAGTGGTTACAGGAAAGATCAGGTAAGACCTTTCAAAACAAGTGACACGTTCTGCTTTTTATTGTGAATGTAATGGGAAGCCACTGGGTGGTTTTGGTGAAAGGAGGAAACCATATTTGATTTTTATTTGTAAAGATAACACCAGATGTAATGTGCAAAGCCAATCAGTAGAGAGCAAACAAACAAGGAACTCGTATTTGTCTAGCTGAGAAATGATGCTGACATGGTCTAACAAGGTAGGAATGAAATGGTGAGAAGAATATATAACAGCGAGTCACTTCACGGTATTCACTGTATAAAATCGGTATTTTGAAAATCTTGAAATATTCATTTTCCTTATTTCCTTTATGTTTATTAGACAGTTGTTATTATCATAAAATCACCTATAAACATTGCTTCCTTCCTTATTCTTGGCCAGTTGTACTATTTGAAAGCACTTCCTAAATTAAGATATGAAAGTGACAGTTTTTTTGGTTTTGTTAAAGACGAAAGAGGAATATTTTGTTTGCATTACTTTGGAACAAAAAAAAAAAAGGTGGTGATAGTTATTGGGTATGCAAATTATTAATTTCTATTAAATTATTAATTTCTATTCACTCATTTTGAAACAATTATTTTTTAAAGGTCTGACTACTTTTGTAGGTAAGAGAAGCACTACAAGATTTTTTATTTTTAATTAGCATCTTTCCCAAAATTATTTCACATAGCTTATATAAAATCTCTGTAGCATTCCACGTGGCAATCTTTCAGCATATTACTTATTTGGCTCATGTGAAACTTTTTTTTTTAATCTTTTTGAAGTAAGATTACATTGCTTACCCAGGTAATACCTGAATAAATGCTACACTGCATAGTTTGTATAATCATTAATAATCATTATTTTAGTCATGTGCTATAATCTCCCCAAAGACAATTATCTTAAACTGAGCTGTCTGAAAAGAAGTTATATGTAATGTGTCTGTAATTTCTACTTAGTATGATGGCATCAGATTCTTACTTTTCTACTCCAGAGTATTAACAAGTACTTTAACTGATTCTGTGTTTAAACCGAGAAGCGCTCTCAACTTTCAATCCCTTACACAATTATTACATACAGAACTCTGACAACTGCAAAGAAAGAATATTCATTATATCCTCTGATACTGACAATGAACTTTTGATCACTGCCCTCTGGGTACATGCACCTAGCTTGCTGAGGCAATTGTAACATGAAACACAATGAAGAGCCAACTCGATTCTGAATCTATTAAATGTACAGTTTCTCCTTTGTCACTCTGTAATAAAAATAAATTGAATTTGTCTGGTATTATTTGCTCTCTACAAAACTACTACCTTAGGCATTTTTAGATGTTTGCAACTTGATCAATAGATGATTAATTCCAATAACTTTTCTGTCAAGAAATAGAGCTGAATGAAATACCAAGACCGCTGCTTTTTCTGTTCATTTCTACACTTTCCTTTTAAAAATTTTGATACTCTTTTGCCCTTCTGACACTTTCAGAGAGTTATCTTGTCTTCCCTGACATAGCTACATGACTAAAAGCTCAGTAATTGCATTTTTCAATGCACAGTCAGACAATATATGCCAGATTTGCCTGGTTTTAAAACCAGAGAAAGCAACGTATACAGTACCTTTCTTTTTTTTTTAAATTTTAGTGTAAAGTAATACATTTTCTTTTATAATTAATGTATGTTTATCGTTGAGCATTTAGACAACATAGGTATCCATAAAAATCAGCAGGCACCCATTATCATCCAGCAATAACTGAATAGTTTTTGTAGAGGTGTTAAATCATTTTTATACTTGTTTATATGGTTTACTTAAATTTGGATACTATGTTACTGGGAAAACATATTCAAAATAGTAAGACATGCCAATTTTTTGTTGAAAAAAAAAAATGATAAACTACATAGACCTTACCAGATAGGCACTTTTACCAGCAAACCCACAGGGCTCCCTCATAGATTTTAGCATTTTCTGTTTTCCTTTCCCTGTCAGTCAGTTAACGTGTATATACACTCAAGAATTTGTTTTAGTGCTCATTGACTTGTTTTTAGTGGTTATCACTATAGTACTATGATTATATGGAGATTAATCCATCAACTTTGGTCATACCTGTCATTCATCTTATACCGCTTCACCTACTTGTTTCAGTCACAAGGAAGCTATGATAAGAAGGTATATTTTTTTATAGAGGCAAAAACACATAACATTATTTACCATCTTAGTCATTTTTAAGTATACAGTTCATTAGTGTTAAGTATATTCACACTTGTGCAACAGCTCTCTAGAACTTTTGCATCTTGCAACACCGAAACTCTAGACCCATTAAACACTGATTTCCCCTCCTCTTTTCTACCAGGCTTCGCAACCACTTTATTACTTCCTGTTTCTATGATTTTGAACACTTTAGATATTTCACGTGAGTGGAATAAAACAGTATTTGTTCTTTTGTGACTGGTTTATTTCACTTAGCATAGTGTTCTTAAGGTTCGTCCATGTTGTACCATGTGATAGGAGTTCCTCCTGAAAGTCTATATAATATCCCATTGTATGTAAATAGCACATTTTCTTTATCAATTCATCTGTCAATGAACGAGAGGCTGCTTTCACCTCTCTATTGTGAATACTAACTCAATGAACATGAGTGTACAAATATCTCTTCAAGGTCTCCTTTTAATTATTTGGATATATATCCAGAAGTAGGATTACTGGATCATATGGTAATTATATTTTTTATATTTTAAAAAACCTCCAAACTCTTTTCTATAATGACTGTAAATTTTTGATAGGATTCATGAATATTACATGAAAAGGATATATATTCTCTGTTCTTGGGTAAAAAGTTAGTTATAAATCAATGAGATTGTTTTTACCCATAACAAATAACTCTTGAAATAAAAGAGATGTGTGAGAATTTCTTTGGAATATGTATATAAGAGTGGAATTTCTGTTCACAAATCATGCATATAATTAATTTGACTAAACTCTATGTTGTTCTACAAAATATATCATGAACATTCCCACAAACAGAGCAGAGTGTTTCTATAACTTCCATTTTCCTCCAATGGCTTAATGTTTGAACCTCACCTAATTCTCTTATAGAAACAAGACAGAGCACCAAGATAATAAAATAAAAAAGACTAAATTCTGAAAATATCCCCATAATCAAGGTGATCTACAAGAATCCTATAATAAAAGTGGGTTTCTCAAAACAGTGAAAATAGCAGGAACACTGCTGGATACTGTGAGGGGGAGCAAATATGGGTAGATAATGGATAAATAGACCAATTCTGATGGTTTCGAGATATACAAATGGCCGAGAAACATACAAAGAGATGTTCAAGATCACTAATCATAAGAAAAATAAAAATTTTAAGCAAATGTTTTCTTAAAAAGGAGAATTTATCTCTACCATAGAATTCTCAACATGATCTTAAAAACAAAACTGAGAGACTACACAACCTCCAATTTATGAATGATTTTGAAGGAGACAATGGAGATCGTATAATGCATGAGGAAAAAGCTGAAGTTACTTAGAATGTACAAGCACTCTGGAATCTCAGAAACAAACAAACAAACAAAAACAACAAAAATTTCCTTCTTTAAGAACAAAGTCTCTTCCTGAAGGAGAAAAACTGTTTCAAGAAGATCCTAATGGAGCGCAAGACAAAGTCACTATCCTAGTTGAAAAGTCTATTCTATCAGAAACCGTCTGATAGAAAGCACAGGCCAAAGTTCTTCATCTAAACATTAATAAGGGAAACATTGTGTTAAACTTCTTACAAGTAAGCTATAAAAATAATAAGGAAAATAATAAGGAAAATGAGCTAAATAGTATATTGGCAGAAAATGAAAGGAGAAAATTGATAAAGCGGATAGGCACCAAAATATAACATTAAAAATAGAGAAAACAAAGTAAGGAAACTATAAAAGCAAAGAGTACAATATATGTCCAAAACAGAAAAGGGTTGTACAAGAAGCAATTAAATTAGAGGAGCAGGTAAAAAGAGCTATCAGGGCTTAGGAATGAAATAGAAAGAATTTATTTCATAAATGAAGAACAAACTAGAAGTAAAACAAGACTAAATATACAAAAGGAAAGAAATAGAAATAACGAATTAAGAAGTATTGTAAAATCATAAAGTTTAAAATTTTTGAAAAAAAAAAAAAGACAGATATAGAAGAGAGGCAAATGGCCAAGATGTATACACTGGAGTTCCTACAAGATGAAAACTAAAGCAGTAAAAGTGAAAAAAAAAATTAGAAATTATAATTGAAGAAACTACATCATGTTTCTTCATGAACTATGTGATAATATACCATGAACTGAGGAGTATGATTGGCTCGTTGTTCTGAACTGAGGGAGAGAGAGGCAGAAAGAAGAGGAGAGGGAGAAGGAAGAAGAGTGGAAGAGAAAGAAAGAAACGAGAGATTAGTTTTGAGATTGAGAAGAACAAATAATAATACAAGATTTGATACACTAGAAATAATTGGTAAAAAATAATTAGTTCTAAACAATGGTTCAACTTCAGACTATCGAATATGAGCTGCCTTGTTTTCACACCTGGAAATTAGAAAAAGAACTCATGGTTTGACGCGAGGATTAAGTAAGTTATTAAAGCTAGGCACTTAGAGTCTGGCAAAATCATTGTCCTTTTTCTTAATATTCTCAGCATTACAATATTTAACTTAACAAGATCAAGTTACCTTTGAACTAGAGTCACAAGTCAAAATTTCACTAAAGAGGGAGCCAGAAACTAATTCCTAGGTTAAGAAAGCATGTAAAGAAATAGGGAATGCAATTGGCTGGACTGAGGAATCATACTATATAATTCCTATATTTCAAAAATGGCTCACACAATGCAATATATACATGTCTTACTTTGAATTGTACACTTGAAACTTACTAGATTTCATTAACCAATGTCACCATAATAAAAAATAAAATAATTAATTTTAAAAATTGTTCATTTTGCTTATTATTTTTAAAAATTTTAATATCTGCCCTCATATTTGTAATTTAGTATATTCTATAAGATAAAGTATAGTGTAATTTAGTATATTCTATAACATAAAGTATAAACTAATTCTAAAAATATGAATAAAATTTCAGTAAAAGGAATTCTATTTGAATATATGAATTTACACCTATAGCTGCCATATATTTGTAGTTTAGAGGTTCTATAACCTCAAGTATAAATTAGTATTAAAGTGTCAAATATTTATACCTAAATCTGCCCTATATTTACAGTTTAGTATATTCTATAACCGCAAGCATAAATTAGTGTCAAATGCTTTGCAGTTTAGATTAAACTCATTCTAAAAATAAGTAAAATTTCAGTGAAAGGGATTCTATTTGAATATATGAATTTACACCTTCATAGTCAAGTCACTCTCTTAACATACGTGATTTTCTCTGCAATTATAACTCATATTTCTTAAATTAGTTATGTCGAGTATTTAACAGTGGCCTCCCACATACTTCTACCTAGCAGTTTTCTGACCTCCAGAATACAGTTGGCTTAAGATTTTATAATCATTAATAGCTATAAAATGGATGTGTTAGGCTGTGTCTATATATTAATGCTTTACACAAGTTATTTTATTGTGGTTATATTTATTTTGTAATTGGTATATTGGAGAGGCTCATATTTTTATATATAGATGACATATAATTACACGTACACAAACAAAAAGATCATAATTTTCTGGTTCCATAGGAAAATCAGGTTTTTAACATAAATAAATTTTTCTCTTAAAATAAAATTTACATATTTTAAGCAAGCATTCTAAAATTTACATATTTTAAGCAAGCATTCTAAAATAAATACTTATTTCCCAGTCATTTCAGAGAACACACTTTGCATGATGCAGAGATTTTGTGATGTATGTCAGTTATTCTATCAGATAATTAATGAGTAAGGACTTGATTTTTTCATTAATTCCACAAATATTACTGAATTATAGTCTACTTCATGTGTAGAAGATGAAATATAAAAAGGAAATAGTTAAAGCCAGGGAATAATAATGGAAACTTAGCTTACATGATTGAAGTTGAAGAGTCACCAGTAACCAGACTTGGGATAAATCCTGAAGGTAAGACATCCCATCCTAACTATGGATAGGAATTGAAGGGGGCAGGGAGAGAAGAATAGAAGATAGCCGCTAGATAAGCGGTCCTAGCAATGAGGTTGAGTGTGTGTGTGTGTGTGTGTGTTTAGCATATTTATCTGATCATGCTTTTCTGTTGTACCATTATTGCTTAATCTTTTTTTTTATTTGTTTTAGTCATTTTTTAGTTAGCATTTACCTTGAGGCATTATATCACCTCTAGTTTCACTTATTTATTTAACTGAGAAATCATATGACCAAACTTGTTAGAACTATACTAAATAGTTCTAGTCAAAAAATTAACAAAAACCTCTTTATTCTTAATTTCTTCATGGAGAGTGAATTGCATGCTCTTCCAGGTACTAATAATTCTAAAATTCAAAAAAGCAAAGATAACCTTAAAATACGTACAAACATAAATACTAGTTCTAGGTAAATTTTAAAGATTCAAGATACATTTAATTACCAAGCAGACTCTGAAGACAATTTTCAATGCAATATAAAAGAACATTTACAGAATGTATAATTGTAAAATGTATTGAAGCAAAGAACATGGAATTAGTCTAAGAAGAAAATGAGTTATTGTCAATAAAATATAAATGACCTTTAAACAAAACAACCAGAAAAGATGCCAGTATTAAGTTGTTTTGAAAGTCTGAAAAGAGTAGTTTTCAGTTGACCTTTTTTTAAAAAAATTAAGTCTATAGGGGTAACATTGGTTAATACGATTATATAATTTTCATTGTGTGTTTACCACTCCAACTCCAGTTTCCTTCAGCTAGCATATATTTGATCCCCTTTACCCACTTCACCCTCCCCCTATCTACAGTCAACCTTTGAATAAGGCAGAGGTTAGGGAAACCAAATTCCTGAACAGTCAAGAATCCACATATAACTTTTGACACCCCCCCCAAAAAAACTGAACAGTCTACTGTCGAACAGAATATAACATAAACAGTTGATTAACACATATTTCTATGTTATATATATATTGTATACTGCATTCTTACAATAAAGTATGCTAAAGAAAATGGTATTAAGAAAATCATAAGGAAAATACATTTATAGTACTTACTGAATAAAATTTGTGTATAAGTGAACACATGCAGTTCAAATTCATGTTGTTCCAGCATCAAGTGTACAAAATATTTTCTAAAGAGGGTGTAATTAAGGTTTATGTTTTGCCTTAATTGCTTCTAGGTAGCTCAGAGCTAAATATGTCTTTAAATAGCTCTAAGTTGCCTTGGATAAGAATTTCTTGTGTAATTCTTTTTCTTTTTTCCCCTCTCTACAACGTTTTGTTATCTTGTGATATTTTAATCTTTACTTTGAACATGCTTTTGTTATAAACTGCCTCAATTTCAATTCAGAAATAAATGATAAAACCACTTTATTTTAAAATTATATATATTTTTCATTAATAATGATTAAGCCAACAATCTCTACTAAAACGCAAAATTTTTTGGTGTTCTGTTTAGTTTTTGGAGTTAAATTGTGTGCTAAAAGCAGCTTTGTTACTTGCTTGCTACATAATCTTTAGCAAATTAATTAATTTCAGTTCCTTAAAAAAAAAAGTAAATGTATCAGATGATAACATTATGGGAATTAGCATTTTGTACACTTCTCTGCCAATAATTATCACATTGTTTTGATATTAAACTGTTTTAAATCTGTCTCCCACTACATTGTAATCTCTGAGCAGGAGGTCTATTTCACTCATTTTCACAGCACCTGTACTTAGCCCAGCGACTAATAAGGTTTAGAAGAAGAGAAAATTATACCTTAAACTTGTGCTTCCCACCGAAGAAAAATGAAATGGGTAATTTCTTACAAAACAGAGCTTAAATGATAAGTGGATAACCTTATGCACGAACAAAACAGATGCTGGCAACAATGGATCTCTCTGCCTCCAGGTCAGCAGGGCTAGTGGATACTGGTCTAATTCTAAAAGTACTTAAGGGCTGAAAAGTATTCTTAAACATGGAATAGTATTTTTCTTCTTATTGAAGGCATGAATAATTATTTCAGATCCATTGATAGTAAATCAGTAGTAAAAATTTGTAAATACCAAACACCTACACAAGTAATTATTTTGATGAATGAAACAGAAACTGCTAAACTTGATTTAAAAATAAACCAAGTATTTGTTTTCAGCAAGATTAACCATAGTCTATTATTTTAATTACTACTAATTCACTTTAATGCCTTGAACCTACTAAAACTATGAAACTATCTGATATGTGCCCTCCCCACCTTTCTTGGCTGCTTATCCAAATTCCAACCAATAAAAGTCTCAGCTCACAGTTCCCCTCCTCCATGCCATTGTAGAGTAATTCACAGGGATTTCTCTTTCTGAACTCCTATCGCTTACCTCCTGTATTATATATCTGTTACAGTATTATCTTTCAGTCTTAACGCAAAACAACATATTAACTGTATGGCCTTGGACAAGTCACTTAAGCATTCTGGGCTTCATTTGTTTTCTCCTACCCACCCACCCTAAAACAGAAGGGTGTTCTGACATATTGCTAAGACCACAGACTTCCTAATATGGTATTATGTTTGTAACTTACTAGTTGTGTGATACTTGGCATCAAAATTATGATAGCTATTGCTTTCTAAAAATTTTCTGTGTGCTAGGCAATGATCTGATTCTGTGAATGGGCTGTTTGTTTAATCAGTTTACTTAAGTTTTTTTGTGTCCCATTGTTCACTTGTAAAATGGGTACAATATTCTCATAAAGTTGTTGTAAGGATTCAATGAGTTAAGTTACACAAATCACTTAGAAGTACCTGGCACACAGTAAGAATATAATAAATATAAGCTATTATCGTCTTGTTTACTTCCATTTGGGGGCTGGAAATGAGGCTTCACTTAAGTCTTTTTCCATCATTAAAATCAAAGATCATGATAGCCAATGTTATTTCACATGATTACACCTTGACTTTGGGTAGATCGTTAATTACTGAGAGCACATGATGACATGTAGTCAGTGTTTCCTTTATCAGATTAATATGTATATGTTTAAAATGGCACATATACTGACTTAAATAAGACAAATGACACAATGAGAAAAATGATGCTATAATGATAGTAAGAATAGAGTATAGGATAAATCTGTTGAAAACATCATCAAAAATATATTGACCTTTTTGGACAGTATCGTCACCTAAAACTAAGCTGTGGTACTTCATCAAAGTCAGAAGGTCAAGGTGTTTTTTTTTTTTCCAACCCTGTTAAGTGCCAGACACAAATCATAAGTTTTAAAGTTAATATCTTTTTAAAAGAAAAAAAAAACATTTTATTGTTCCTCAATCCAAATATATCTACATACAGTCTTCCAGATTTAGTCACAGAGATATAAAGTATAGCATAAGAAACATAGTCAACAACAGTGCAATAAATATGTATGAGGCAGAGGGGTACTAGATTTATTGGGGTGATCGCCTTCTCAGTTATACAAATCTTTAATCACTATGCTGTACTCTTGAAACTAATATAATATTGTATGCCAACTATAATAGAAAAATAAAAAAATTGTTATTTAAAAAAGTGTGGAAAAGGAGCAGTAACTGCTAGGGTCTGAATGTTTGTAAACCACCACCCCGCCCGCCCCCCCACTCCAAATTCACATATTGGAATTCTAACACTCAATATGACGGTGTTAGAAGTGGTTAGGTCATGAGGGTTGTATCCTCATGAATGGGATTAGTGCTCTTTAAAAAGACATCCCCCAGAGCCTTTCTGCCATGTGACCTGAAAAAGTGCTCTCATCTCACACCCTAGCCTCAGACTGCCAGTGTCCAAAAATGTGAGAAATAAATTTCTGTTATTCATAAAAAATAAATTAAAAAATTTCCAAGAAACTCATACACCTCAAACTGAATTCATCTTAACTCTAAAGCCAATTCTCTCCCCTGAATGCCCTTTCACCACAATATTCCTAGTCGCCCAAGAACAAGAACAAAAATCTTAGCCATTTAGACATTAGTTAGTCTGTGGTCCTCACCTCTACCTGTAGTAGTTACTAAGTTCCGTTGATTCCATCTCTGGAGCTCCTCTCAAATCCAGCTTCCCCGCTCCCAAGTGCTCTGCTACTACTCCCTGCCCTTGCCATACATTTCACCTAGTTTCCCTGAAGATCTATGTATAACTCATCCTTCACATCCAGGCTGCCTTTGTAAAACACAGATTTGAGTATTACACATTTCCCTCTGCTATTGGAATGTGGTATTTGTATTTTATTTATTCCCCGGCTATACTGAGCATTCAAATTTTCTTTGTTGAGTGAATGTCACCACTCTAACACTTACCTGCTTCTCAATACCTGAAGGTTAAATTCTTAGTTTTTTCCCCCATCATTAAAAATTGATCAACCATTTCTTCATTGTCTCCTGCCACATTCTAGTTTATCTCTTGCCACCCTGAAGCAAGCACTGCATTCTATCCTCATACACACCCTAAGCAAAAACCTGTGCTTTCGAAGTCCTCGGGCTTTTGCTCATGATCTTTCCCTCTTCCTCTAACCAATGAAGGATTATCTTTCTTCAATGCCTGAATACTCATTTTGTATGACAACCCCATCCCAGGTCTCCCTTAGCATGTCTTACTTTTTAAATACAGGAGTTTTACCACTTTGTAATGTGCTATTTCCAAGTGGTTTCCCCATTAAACTGTGACTTCCTTGGGGTCAGAGACCACATTACATTTACTATTTTTTTTTTTACTCTAAGCACTCATTACAATGGATGACTTCCAATTATAAACTCAAAGTAAGGCCTGATCTTCAGACTTCCCAAAATAGATTTTCTAAAAGGATGCCTCTTGATTTTTAATACAAAAACTTCATAGAATATAAATGAGCTTCAATGTAATGATTCTTAGGTGGTTGTTTACATGGGGAAAACAAATATTTATTTCCACAAAACAATACCACAATTTAAAATTTATCTTTATTTCCACAAAATGCAATGCAACATTTTTGTAATTTAGAGTGGTTTTAATCTCATGTATATCTTTTGAAAAGCCTAAAGAAAAGAGAAGTGACATCTAAAAGAGACAATAAGCAACCACAGCAACTTTTTTTTATGACTTTTTTATTGTTAGTGGTCATTAAATGGTATTTTTAGCACTTTAAAATCAAATATCTCTTATTACTTACATGTTGCTGTTTAACTATAATTTTGGTTATATTTAAGAAAATTGGTTGAAGTTTTTGAGTTGACATATAATGCATTATAAAATACTGGGAAATAAGCTCTCAGAATTTTTATTCAATATATTTGATTTTTAAAAATAAATTACTAATGTTAAGCGGGAGAAGTCCATAGTCATTTCTAAGTTACTTCTGATTTTCTTATATTCACATTCAACTGTATTTATTTCCAGAGCATAAGTAGAACACATGTCCTATGTTCACGGAAAAAACAAAAGAGAGAGATTTTACATTTGTCCAACTTACGTTGAGCTATACTATCTTAATAAAAAGAAAACAATACATTTAAAAACAACAGCAGCTCAAGCTGCACTGGCTAGATTCAAATTAAAAGACCCTTTTTTGAGCCTACATTTACTGTGATAATTATCTAAATCAGCACGTATTCACCATTTAAACTGATTTTTCAGATATACTACACAAGAAGATGTGCTTGAATTTGCATTAATTTATTTTCAAGATGGTCAAAAACTTAACTGCATTACCCATTCCTCATGTTTAAAAATCAATTTTTCTGAATTGAAAAAAGATGAGCTATTACTCATTGGAGATAAAAATTACTTGTATGTCAATAGCAGAAGGTATTTAAATAGAACTGAATACGACCTGCTTCATATCGATCACATTCCAGGGCACACTGTCTTCATGCAATACTTTCATTCACACAATAGCGAATGAAAGCTATGGAGAGTGTCATTGTATATAAGTCATTAGGAAGCAGAAGAAGAAGAACACTTTGTCTTCAATTGCTAATTATCTAGTAACCAATAATTGCAAGTATCACAGTGAATAGTCTTTATTTTATTGTTCTTCATACCACTCTATATATTTCAATAAACCAAACTTATCAAAGCAAAATTGAGTTTATTAAATGCATTTGCAGTATTTATGAATACATAAATATAAATTTAAAGCCCATCTTCTTTAGCATACCGTGAATTTAATATATGTGAGTAATATCTAATTATGAATTAAAATGTATGTAGAAGAAATTAAGAGAGTCCATATATATATGTATACACACACAGAGACACACACATACATATATACCCACTCACTTGTATATCTATGCTGTTGGGTAGGAGTGAGTGAGTATATATATTGTTTTGATTACTGTAGCTTTGTAGTAAGGTTTAAGAACATGAAGTATGAGTTTTCTAAATTTGTTCATTGTTTTCATAATTGTTTTGACTATTTAGGTCACTGTCTTCTAATATAAGTTTTTGGTTGGTTTGGCAGTTTCTGCAAGAAAGTAGCTCATGTTTTGACAGGGATTGCAATGAATTCATAGGTCCAGATAGAAATATTGTCATCTTACAATATTTACCCTTTCAGACCATGAAAATTAGATGCATTTCCATTTACTTAGGTCTTTTTTAATGTGTTTCAATAATATGTTGTGATTTTCAGCAGACAAGCCTTGAACTTCTTTTTTAAAATTCATTGCTAAGAATTTTATTCTTTTTTATACTATTGTAAAAGAAATTACTTTCTTAATTTCACTTTTGGATCCTTCATTGCTGATATACAAATATAATTTATATTTGTATGATCTTGCATCTTAAAAATTTGCTGTAATTTTTTATTAGTTTTAATATTTTGTGTGAATTCCTTAGGATTTTCCATATCAACTACATTTTAACATTTACAATCTCTTAAAAATCTACCTACCATATTTCCCATCACAGATTCTTTGGGAAAGTATCATTACATTATTCTTTCACATCAGCAAAATTTTTAATAAAATAAATTTAAGGAAGAAGCAATGCCTGAGTGAGAAATTTCTTAGTCATCAAACAAAACTTCTCCCCTAGAAAACAAACGCATTCCTTATAAGCATGGCTTCATTTTTTCATTCTACTAAAATTGGAATTAATACTATGAAATAATGACAGCACTGAGAATCTTTTCTGAGCTAAGGAATGTAAAAAAAGCCCTTGGGCATTGGACACTCAATAAATCTTCATCGAGTGAATATTAAAATGGATGGGGTGTATAAAAATTTCATAAAGTGTGAACAGTCCAACTAAGAAAGATCAGTGTATTCTTGTCCCTAGAGGAAAGTCTCAATGCAGACACGATGGATCCAGCACTGATTCATGGCTTAGGCTGGACAGTAGGGATACTGACTCCTACTTCATATGAACAAATGGAGAGAGGAAAAAAAACAGGACTAAACATTAAAAGTTATTATTTTTAAATTTTTAAATTAATTAAGTAATTAGAAGCACTACCGTAACTTGTTAAGCTATCTGTGTCAAAAAAATGTTAAAACAGAGGCAGAAAAAGCATCTGTCGTGAATTCTACAAAGCGATTTTTTCCATTCTATATAAGCAAGTAGATCAAATGACTTCAGAGTTTCCTGTAGGACCTAAAATGCTATAAATAAAAAGACTCGAGTCTCCAATAAAAATTATTGCAAATAGAATCTGGAACCTCAGGTCTATGCTTTACATTTCCTACCATTTACAGGGCCTGAGGTAGTAGTGTGTACAGAAGCCCCTACACCATTTAGAAGTTATAAACCAAGTTAACAAACTGTTAAGTAAATTCTATTCTTCTACTATGACAAATAGACCTTCTTGCTTAATATTAGTATTGGTATTCATTACTTCTCAATCAGTATACCTCAATTAGGTGAATGGCCTGGTAGCACTTAGACGTCTACAACTCCAAGTCCTGCACCAGAACAGAATGGTATGGGAAAAGCCAGACTCACTCTCAGCTCTATCTAGTATTGCTAAAGGCCATGCCTACATTTGTGTGGACATCCATTCCACACCATCAAACTCCATCCTTGTACAAAGTCATGTCTTGGAACTCTTTAGATCTGGGGTGGATACATCTTTGGTGTGGTCTATACTTGGAATAGAAAAATCCTGCCACGCTCCAGCCATACATCCCTTGCACACATTCTTTAAGCTGAGGGTATGCACATCTATGGGAAGGTGGACACCCAGCCCATACTGCCAAGCTTCAGTTATATACCCGTGGCACAAAGTCATGCCTTGGAAACTTTCAGGCTAAATGTTCATATACTATCAATGAGGCATGCTCTCAGGAAAATAGAACTAAGGAACATATATTTAAATAGGCCCTAGAAGTGGGCTTGGGCCAAATGGGCAGGGATTTGGGAGTTTCGGGTGCTCAGAGAACATTTTAGAGAATGGGGGTGGAAAGACTAGTCTTATATGGGTAGAACAACTTGATCCTAAAAGACTCCTTGCCCAACAGGAAAGGCATAGCCAGAGGGGAACTAGAAGGGGCTTCTGTAAAGCATAGACCTGAGCAGAGGACCCTGTGGCCCAGGTCCAATAAAGACAGTACCAAGTTGGCGATTCTATAATCTGCTTTGACCTCATGCATTTCATTATGCAACATAAAACTCACAATGCCAAAAGGGTTTCTACAATAATTAAAGCAACTATTTAATCTTTTACTATGAAAAAATCAGAACAAGGATTCAGAACATGCACACTTACCTCAAAAAATGGGGTATTGGATTATAATAAATGAATTTGTCATATACAGGTAATTTCAAGGTCCCTTGGATATGTAAGCAAATTTAACAGTCATGTTTCCTCTGAAATTTCATCACAACCCGAAGCAAATATGATAAAGATATGTACCATAATATAATATCAAGTTAAAACTTGCAAACTCAATTGTGAACATAGATCAAAATCCATTTCTGAAAACCTGTATTTTACAGAGGGAAAGCTGGTACAATCAAATGAGCATGAATTCTAACTGGTATCATATACAATATATCACCAATCACTTACAGAAATAGATTCTTAAGATTACTCTAAGAATACTGTTTCTAAAAATAATGAGTCCTGAAGGAGTTTCCTCTTCTAGCATGACATGTTATTTGTCGAGTCAAGTGTTTATCACACTAAGCATTAAAAATGAGCTTTCTTGAGCCTGGTCTTTCAGACTAATAAACATGAAAGCCCTCTCTAGTGTGTCTAGTAAAGACAAATTCCATAAATTTATAAATACAGATTTTAATGTAGGGGTAAAAATTCTTATGTTATATAAACATGTAAAAGAAGCTTACAGAAAAATAGAACAGAAAAGGTATAATTAAAATGTGGCAGATGTGGTAGATATTTGAAAGTCAATTTGAAAGTTATAAGAAAGGGCTTTGAATTTTCAAAGATGCTTACAACAATTGTGTGCAGTTCGTATTAAAACATCCAAGATACTTTAAGACATCATATAAATGACATCTAGTATAAATAATAAAAGACAATGAGCTCCACATTGGAAAATACATGCTTCTAACAAAACTAAATTAATTTGAGAATCAAACTTTCACTTTTGCCTTAGACAAATGAATTAGAAAAATAAAATATTCTGTCCTATGACTTTAAAACATTAATCACTATTCTAAAGGCATTTCTGCATAATGCCTTAAGCTAGTAGCTGAAGAGACTATTTTTATGAAAGATAGCAAATGTTCAGTCACGTCAATGTTTACACATTTCAAAGTTATGCACTTTCATAAAATTCATGACATGAATATTTCAGAAATGTATAATTTATCTCCTTGATTTTAGATTTTTTTTTCCTTATGGCTATGCAGAAAGTCATCATTAAACAACCCCTGGGGTCAAAAACCTTACACAGTTACTTAAATGCAAATGCAATAAATATTTTTTAAAGATGCAGTTTCCAAGAAATATGTGAAAATAACCTTATTTAAAAAGAAACTGGCACTAAGTATAGGCCTTGTGTTTATTCTCATAATACATTTTAAATTAGTACACTCATTCTATCAGTTGGAAATAGCATTTATAATATAGTTATACCATTTCCCAAATTTTATAGTCAGTTAATAGGAATTCTGTTATTACTTCTTCGGTAATTGTGTTCGTCAGACTCCCACACCAATTTTGAGTAATAACTGATCTCCTAATTCAACTTCATAATCTGTTAGCACCTCAAAAACAGAAACTCAGCAACTTTCCTGACCTTGTTTATCTCTAAGACATTAAAGTATTATCGAAGACATTACTCAATCTTCCCAGCTTCATTTTAAAATATTTTCAGAATACAAATACTTACATACATGCATACTCAGACGATATATCCATATTCAAGTATGAAATAAGAGTTATGCTATAATACATATATAGATACATTGAAACAATTGAGAGATATATAGATAAGACACTTAGATACATGGATGAATGGATGGATGGATGGATGGATGGATAGATGGATGGGATATTTCTCCTACTGACTGGCTGAAGGATGCCGTTCTAACTTCATATGTAAACATACTGTTATTGGTGTATCTTTCCCATGCCCAGACAGCCGAAGTCAGGGCACGAGCAGTATGAACTACCTAACAAATCAAGTCTAAAAACTTCTACCTAACCATATTTATTTATCTATCTACCCATACATACTCTACACACACACACACACACACACACACACACACACACACAATTTATAGTATAAAAGTAATAAAAATATTATTGGCAGAAAAAAATAACATGTAAGTAAGCAACAAGCAGAGCAGAAAAATATTAAATAATATCGCAGTTGCAATTGTCAAACTTCTATCTATGAATTAGTCCAGACATTATTTTGTATCTTCAACAGTTTTGAGCGTCTATTATGTAATAGGCATTGCTCAAGATGACTGGGACACATCAGTGAATAAAATAATTTTTAAAGGACTCTGTATGCCATAATATAAAAATCAGTCTCACACATGTACATATATAAACACAGATTAATAATATCGAAATTAATTATTTTAAATAGTATAATTTGCTGTCCAGAGATGTACTCCAATATGTGTTTTCAATGTCTATTTTATCCACAAACTCAAAGGCCAGTTTGTTTTATATGATTAGCAGGACTGCTGGATCTTCCAGGGTAAGCTCAGAAACTGTGAAAACAATGAGAGCTAGGATCCTTACAACTTACGTTACAAAACCTGAAACCTATTAAGCCCTGAAGGTACGTGGATAAAAACTCTACCAATTTATCTCACAAACTGCATGAAACCAAAGTGAAAATCCATGAGAGCGTGGATTTTAAATTCAAAGTTTTACAACAAATAAAAAGTGTATATAATAAAAACCCAAGGAAATTTCTTGTTAATCCACAAAATTCTGTATTGCTATCTAAACATTATATGAAGATAAGCTGTCTTTGACACCTGTAAACTCTACTGACTTTTATATTGCTAAACATAATGCCATCTCTATATTTTGAGAATTCCATGCAAAGATTATTTTAAAAGATACTGGATTATCAACAGGAAGAAGTAGTAAATGATTACTCAGAAAAGGTGTGGTAGAAAGAGCAAAACATGCTTTCAGGAATCTCTCATCTCTACCACTTTCCTTTCTGGTATGTAAGAAACATCAGTCTAAAGGGAAGAAACTCTGAAGACAAGAACAAGAGTATGATGAAGGCAGATCATATTATTTTGTGAAAGTGGATTAGCTTCATTTTTGGTAATTTACAGACCATTCCTCAAAGTACTTTATAAGGTCTTATATACCTCATATGTATATAAAAATGTTTATGCACATGCACACACATATCTATTACCTACCATACTACTAGGAGATACCAAGAATATTACACAAAGTACAATTTAGAACTAATATCTAAATATTGAAAAATAGTTTGGGCTTTATCTGGTAAGAAAAATTATTACAAAGAATCTCAAACCACCTAATTTTATTAGGTAGAACAATAAAAAATAGAGACAATGTTCCAAATAGTCTCTGGTAATAAATTCCTGATAAACGCTTAACATATGCCAGCCACCATGGGAAAATAAAGAGCATATTATTTTAGGATTTTAAAAATCTTCAGCCAATATTCTCTTTTCTAGAAACATCGTATTTCTTCATGTATTTCCAATTAGGAATTATTCATAGGGTAACCTGAAAATGAATAGTTAAATTAACAATCTGATTCAATAAGTAATGATAACATAATCACTGATTTTATTTCAATAATTTGAAGCATGGGGTTAAGAAGCTCTCCTAGAGTTAGTCTCTAATATAAAAATAAAGGACAAAGTAAGGCCCAGGTACAGATCACCAACCCAATGAACTTTTCTTAAGAATGCTCAACATACCACAAAGTTCAATCCATGATAGATATTCAGGAAAAAAAAAAAAAGAAAAAAAGCAAAGCTATGTAAATTTCAAAACCAGCCTAAATTTTTTCTTTCTTTATATACACACACAAAGTGTGCAAACACACACAAAGTTCTAAAGGATCGCCTTCAGTTTATCTCTTATATTGGAATATCTCCAAAAATAAATTTATATCATAAATTAAGCATCTGCAATCTGGCAAATATCAGTTAGTCTTTACCAAAACAGATAATGTGTACTTCTTATCAATGACATCATCGTGGAACATTTCTTTCTTTTAAAAGCAAATACTATGTAAATAAAATTGTCAAGGGATGAACTGACCCTTGACAGAACAAATTTAGTAGAATCATAGAGGGAAAAAAGAAGCCAGATTATAGTCATGGGATTTCAGAGATAAAACAAGTCTAGGAAATATATCTTTGTTGTAATAGAAAATGAATACCCTACACATCTTATTCTAGTACATATTTTGTTTTGTTTTTTCTCAAATAGGTTTTATGCCAAGAGACACAAGTGATAATCGAACACTTCACATTTAACTTAAGTACAAAACGTATTTAGAAATAACTATGAAACTCTAAGTTTTGTCCATGGCAAACTGGATAGCCTTATCATCTATCCTTTGCAGATCTTTCTCTCTGTATGTTCAAGCCCTGTTTTATGCCTTTTGATGCTTCACTTGTTTACTTTTGAGATTTGATTTATACTGCAGAAAATGCATCCATGGCAAAATTTCCTTGTGCAAAATAAATTATTGTTGTGACTGCTGATATGCTTTATTTTTTTAACTTTACCGTAAAAATTTTATACCATTCAGCCAATGCATAAAGAAATTATATAATATTAGAACTGCTGTTCATAATTATATGAAGGAGAGTATGAAATTTTAATATATTATGGATTTCTTTTAGAACTAAATAGGACTGTGACCCTAGAAACCCACAATAATATGAATTGCGGAGACTAAAACTACCTAGAAATAACTTATGTGAACTATAAACCCATTTAAAAGTTGACAGTGGTAATGGCTAAGATCTTACCAGACCAAACCTTCCTCAGATAACAAAACTAAACCCTGGACACAATAAAGAAAAGTAGCCAATTGAAGGCATGGCAGAAGGAACAGAAGCATGTCTGGAAATGACCAATACCATTTTCACTCACATCCCTTTGACCAGAATCATTTACAAGACTAAAGCTTATCTGAAAGAGAGAGTTGCAAAGGTAGTTTTTTTTTTTCTTTTTTTCTGATTGCCCAGAAAAAGGAAACTGGCTGAGCAGCATCTAGCAAGTCTCTATCATAATACAGATTTGACTCACAGCAGCAAAATTTGACTCCACAGTACGTACTTCTTACCTATACTTTCCTCCCCTCCCCAAAAGATCACATTAATCAATTTCCCCTTATTTCCACTCAGTCCCACTTCTTTCAAACTTGAAAGGTTGAAGTTTTCATCACTTTCATCAACAACCTCCAAACTATTTTTTCATTTGTTACTGATAAAATTTATTCATTTACTTAATTTCAGGAAAGACATATACACATAAACCAAGGTATAAGTAAAAATATATATTTTTAAAAAATGTAAAAATCTCAATGATTTAGTTGAACTTGTCACTGTTCTCTTAGAAAGCTAAGAGGGGTTCAACATATAACATCCATTTTCCTGATGGAAATTCAAAACCAGTTGATATATAAAACTGAGGTGGTAGAAATACCAAAAGACCATGTCATTACTAATAAAGCAGAAAATCAAAAATATAACTTATTTACACAGGTAGTAGAAAGACCAAAATACCACATTATCACTGATAAAGCAGAAATTCAAAAATATAACTTATTTACACATACAAGTACATTTTCCAATTCTGAACCCTAGAATTCATCTTACCTTATCTCCTCACCAATTCACAGATTATGTTCATCACCTTCTCTTTTGGATAGGGACCGTGGCCCATTAAATTCTAGGGCATAAAAGAGCAGGGGAAAACACACATTTCCTATGAGTGTAGAAGGAAGAGACAGGGACTGGATTTTGATTGCTCCGTTTCTTTCTCAACCATCTAAGTCATTCTTCCTCCCAGAGAGAAGTGACTGGGGAACTGGAGAGCAGTCTGGTGTGTATGGTTATTGAAAACCTTTCCACATGAAAAGAAATAGTAGGTACTGGGAAGAAGCATTCCCAAGCAGAGTAAAAAGGAAATATCTGTTTTAAAAAATGATGTAATATTTAAATTAAAAAATAATGTTTTCTTAGGTTACTTGAGCCATTCTGAGTTTACGTATTTCCGCATGGTTTTCCCAAACCACCAGAATATTGAATGTTTTTACAATTTTGAATTCATCTTCACTAAATTGGGATCTTCTTTAAAACATGGATATCTCTCAATCAATAAAAATCACTCAAGAATTTCACCTCATAAATTAATATAGGACATTTCCAGATAAATTTAAGATTTTATTATTGTTTATATGCCATGAACTAGCCGCTCCATGAAGTCTGTATCTTATTTAGAAATAACGCTAAAAATTTTTTTTCACTGTATAATTCTTTTTAATTTTTAAACATTTTAGACATAGTAACTATTTTGATATATTGAGTTGATCACATGCTGGCTGGACTCGACATTTTAATTTTGATTTAGCCATAAGCTATAGGAGTTGTACATAAATTATAAAAAGTTTGATTTAAGACTTTTTTTGGTTTTATATTTAAATCTCCCCAAAATCAATAAAGATGACTTTGAAGTACTCATGTCATCGTACAGAAAAACATTTATACTACTACATAAAATACGTAATATCAGTTTGAAATCATTCGACAAAATGTCTAACTATATGATCAGGAATAAGGCTGAGTGATATTTGTAAATAAAACTAGTTACACAATGATTCACTCTGTGGATTTTTACGATCTCTCAGCAAAGCACATCAAATCTGTTTTAAACACAGAATCTAGAAGTTCTTATAAAATACACAGAAATGTTTATATGCCATAAAAACAACAGAGATTAAGAGTATTAAAGGGTTAAATAAGATACTCTCAGCACTTAAAATATGTTTATTTCAAAGATCTCTGGGAAACTGAATTTCCATAGAATTCATTATAATATATTGGGATGGTGGTGGTCATGGGAAACAAACAAAAAAGTCCCATAACTAAGGTCTGATCTACTTTCTTCAAATAATTTGAACATATTTGTTTATTCTTTGTTTTTTTTTCAAATTATTCAAAGCTTATAATTTCTCCTAATGAAAGAAAAGCAAAACAGGGTAGAGTTGAGTAGAGTTAGAGCTTGGAACCCTAAACCTTGGCTGGACATAAGGAACTTGAGGTATGCACCTGGACAGATTTTTCCAGACATCTTTAATTTTAAGTCTCTGGAAAGTCAAATACTATTATTAAAATCAGGGACCCGAAACTTATAACAGTACATAAAGGAGTTGATATCAAGAGCAGGTAGACTAATAGACTATAGGAATTAAATGGCCCAAAGGTCTTCGAATCTTCTCAAAAAAAAAAAAAAAAAAAAGATGATCTGATTAGATAATGTGTCAAAGAACAAAACTTGAAACTATGTTCTTGTCTTCAACATCTCTACCACATTATTATTTGTTGTGAACGCTGAATCAATTCAAAGAGAATAATACATGTACTTAAATAACGCAGGAGAAATATCTCTGCTATTTTCAAAAGGAAGTTGTGTCTCTCTCACAAACCTAAATTCACACACCATAGTACCAAAATCATGAGATTCTTTCTCATCAAACAACTCTATACTCAAAGGAGTGGGGTGAAGGGAGCTAAAAAAAAAGAAAGAATCCTTTTATAATTAGTTTGTGGTTTTTTGTATTCAGAGAGTATATATGTCAGAAATTCGTATTTCTGACATGAAGTAAAAGTTATATTTTTAATTTATTTAAGCATTTGTTGTAGGCTTACTAAATTCCAGAAGTGGATACAAATATTAATGATAATCAATCTTTATTACTGGCAAGCTGTTTCCAAACATATAATTGGCAATACAATGTAGTAAATGTGATAATAAGAATAAGCAAAATACCAAGGAAGCATAAGACAAAGTATTAGCTAGAGTATTTGGAGATAGGCGCATAAGTAAAATGGCATTTAGGCTACACACTTTCTAGAAGAGTGAACAACTAATTTTTACAAATTTTAACAAACGAATAGTATACAGTTTGCAGCCTATTATTATAATACAGTTAAGTTAAAAACAAATAACAAAATAATGAAATAAAATAACTAGAAATCCCTGCATATTTGAAAATAAAGAAATATACTGCATAAACTGTTGACCAAAGATATCACAATGAAAATTTTAAAATGTTTTAAGCTGAATAATAAAAATTGTAAAATTCGAAATTGTGTAACAGGTAGTAGAAACAGATTAGATGTGCTTCTCATAGCATTAGTATTTTGCAAATCTGCACAAAATGTGGTATGTGTGTATGTGTGAAGGGTGTGGTATATATGTGAATATGACTCCCACACATAATTCTTTTGCCTGGTATTCAGATGAAGAAATGGCCAAACTTTCCTAACATTGTTGGAGACACTAGTTATGTAGGACTTGAGAGACTGAATATCATTTTACAACCTGGCACCATCCTATGGATTTCAATAATGATTTTGACATACACAATTTCTGCCTTACATGCTGACTTATGTAACATTTTCTTATGTAACTTATCCTTATGAAACATTTAAACAAGTGTCAATTCAATTCATCTTTGAAATTTTATACAAAGAGTACATTTTACTTAAGAGTAAATTTTACGTAAAAGTACAGAGTTTAGGAACAGAACAAAAGCTTAAGTTTCCAA
Source organism: Rousettus aegyptiacus (assembly GCF_014176215.1). NCBI lineage: Eukaryota > Metazoa > Chordata > Mammalia > Chiroptera > Pteropodidae > Rousettus > Rousettus aegyptiacus. Next base: position 111,886,828 of record NW_023416284.1, read on the forward strand.
TGTTACTGTACAAAAATTAGCCAGGCAAAAATCTTTTAGATGCCACATTGTGATTATTTGACGAAATAGGATGAAATGACGAAACAACTCACTATCCATGCAGGAATAGAAAGAAAGTTCCATGCTCATCCGATCTACCAGTATTTTAAAAACACGCATTTCCTGGTGGCTTTCTTATCACCTCAAATTGGGCTTTTCTTTTTTTATATATATTCCCTCTAAAACTGCCTAATCCAGTAATTCTCAATTGAGGGTGATTTTCATCCCCAGGCACATTGGGCACTGCCCAGAGATATCTTTTTTTTCTCTGTAACTGAGGGAAATGCTACCAGAATCTAGAAAGGAGAAGGCAGGGAAGCTGTTAAACATCCTATAGTACACAGAACAGTAAATCCCTCCACAAGAATGAAATATCTAGCCAAAATGTCAATAGTATCACACTGAGAAACTCTGGTCCAATCTGAACAATTCAAGAGGGTTTCATCCCCCTCCGACCTTTGTGGCAGAAACCTTATATTATTGTGTCCTTTCATGTTTTCTAGATTGGACACAGAACATCCTGAGAATAAGAAATTAAAATCTGAAATTAGTCCATACGCTAAGGTATAAAGATTAGGATATACTTATTGTCGTCATCTGCAGACTGAACTAGTTACACTTCCATTAAAAGAATCTTTTAACCATATATCTATCTTGAGAAATAAGATTATTGTTATCAATTTGGGATGTGTTCACTTAAATAGGAATTAAATATTTAAATTATTTCAAATTTTATTCATTGGCAATAGAAATAATGATCTGCATGAAACCAGGGTATCCTCTTTATGTATGTCTTGAGACCATGATTCTGAAATTGGCATGTTGGGAGAGGACAAACTCACTCCTTGCTGAATATCTGAATGTGTTATGTCCTTCAATATCCAATATATAGACAAGAAAGAGGCTAGTTTGCATTATATACATATATTTCATTTATTTCATTCCCCCTTCTACTTTTGCAAATCAATAATTTATTAAAACAAAAGTGTTTCGCAAGATGGAACAAAATAATTTTGGGTTAATCTCAAAGAAAATTTAGCAGAAAATTAAATGACAAATGTAATGGCAGAGAGAAGCCCAAAATGAAATATCTTCAGTGTTCTTCCACTATTAAGTGACGCACACAGTCTAAATCGATAGAAAGTTGTTATGATTAGAATGTAAGTAAATTGTTAAAAAATTAGAACACCAAAATTCAGTTTGTACTTCCAGTTTGCAAAAGGGTAATTATTTTTCCTCTTACAAAAAGACTGTTTTGGACAGACATAGCAATATAATAGTTGTGGCTATCACTGAATTTCAGACTCCTAGTGATCAAATCCTAGCTGTACCACTTTAGAACAAGTTAAAAGGATTTAATGTGTGAAAAGTGATTAGAACAGTTCCTGGCAATTAGAAAAAAAAAAATCCCTAATCACTACAATATGTTTTAATTAATGTTTAAATATTATATATTTACCCAATTCACTACCCTCTAATACCTTTTGAAAGTAAGGGGAAAGAACAATCTATTCACAATTCAGAGGTCAATCAAAAACCAAACTATGATGTTTCAGCTTGACTTAATCAGAAGATACTGCCAAATTTAACAACTACACATGTTAAGAGCCTGTGGTTTGATTATTTAGCTTTTCCTGAATAGCCAAGGACCCTAATCACCATATGATTAGCAACTCATATAAATGTGTAATGGCTGTAATTGACTGGGAGTTTGTGTCAAAGCAAATGCAAAATGCCACTGTAGGTAACAGAATAGTCCATGCTCGATATGGTCATGCCTCACAGTCCAATCACTGTTTGAAAGGTCCAAATGTAAGCACAAGTGTAATTTTTCACCAGCAATATCAACTATGTGAAGAATATTCAGTAGTAAAGAAAATAAAACTAACAACAGTACTTTTCATCAAGTTTAATAAATTATGCATATCAAGTTGCAGCTTAAAACTAATAGGCAATAATTATAAAATCTTATTTGTAGTACATTTTAATTTCCAAAGAATATACTTAATATCTTTCATTTTTACTTTTGTTTTGCTTTCTAAAGAATGTGCTTCCTCTGGAAGCATTAACTTGCAGTGTTTATTTGAGATAAAGTGGAATAAATGGTTTACCTACACATGATGGACTACTAAAGACATCAATCTGTCATGATTCCCTCCTGATGAATTCTTATGAAGTACCAGTAAGATATTTCTTACAAACATTAATTTATCATATTTCATAGCAATGAATTGATACAGGGGTTCCTAGGTTAATATGTTTTAAATAATGTGCCTTTCTAATGTGTTAATTTGCTGTATTCTATGAGGGAAGTTACACTGTTGACTTTGGGTTACATTATTATTTTTAGTTATAAAAAGTTATTGGTGTAAATAATTATTTTTAAAAGGAAGAGAACATTTATATCTTTACATAAATGAAGTTCAAACTAATATGAACAGTATAAATACTATATGACATTGTAATTCAGAGAATTTATGCCTATGCAGACTATAAACTCCATAAAGAAAAAGAACTGTCTTGCTAAAACTAAAACTTCTACTTTCAGTGCTCAAAATAGTATGTGGTAAATATTGTCACTTAATAAATAGTTGTTGAATAAATAAGTCTAATCGTTCTCTCTAAATGTAATTGAGAATGATTTTCATTCTATTTAATACCAATGTACATAGAATGAAATGATTATATTCATTTCACCAAGCCATTGCCCAATTATGAAATTAAGGAAAGTCCGAAACAGAAAAATATGCCAATCACTTTATCACTGAAACAAAACACATACCTGAAACAACACCCACACATCTAAAACTTATGCACACTTATTTGATATATGCACGTGTACCTAAAATACACTCATCTCAAATCCAATTATTTCACTATCCTTAGTACTTTATTTCTGCATTTATACACATCTACACAGACTGAGCCAGATATATAGCTCTCTATCTTCTTTTACTCATTCTTTTCTACTCTAAAATTTTTTCTCTCAGAATATCTTACAAGAATCTGTTAGTTTGGTTTTCTCTGCCAGTCCAGAAAACGGACTCAAATGAGTTTCAATAAGGAAATTGATTATCTGACATATTGAGAAGTGTAGAATTATAGAAAGCTGTCAGAGAACTGCAATCCACCAACAAACTAGGTCACAGAGAATTTGATTCTCCTTGCTCTGCCACCCAACCAAAGAGAAGCACAGTCAGGGCTCCTTGCCACACCTTACATGAAGAAAAAGAAACCCCTCTCAGAACCAGGACCATAGTCCTTCGTTCCAGTTTTACTGGACTATTTCGGGCTGCCCATAGTTGCTAGGAAAATATCATATGATTACTGATTTAGATTAACTGGAATGTACCCTTGAAGCCAGTGAGAGTGGTAGTTTCCTCAGAAGCGCAGAGCTGTGTGAAGGAGACACAGATACCAGAGCAAATTCTGGTTTCCACTGGAAAGAAAGAAGGCATAATGGATATACGGGCAATATACACACCCAAGTCTCCTCCTCAGACTCTCCACCAAATTACTGTCTCAATGTTTCTAAACTCTTGGACAGATAAAATGAAAATTTAATAGAGTTGCATCTAAAAGCTACCAGTATCGCAGAAACTGAAACTTCAGTTTTTCATATCCAACCAATAGTTAGTTGTTGAGCTTTTAATGTTTCAAATAAATTTATTATATGGTATTTTTAAAATAGCACAGTTTTTAAAAATCTAATCAATAAAAGTAAAATATGGCCAGAAAACTAGGTTCTAGGTTGTTAATTGCCTACAATAATCATGAATTCAAGTCCTGTTGGGATCTCTACAGGATCTCAAAAAACAGAACATTTCTTCCATGCTCAGTTACAATTAAGTTGAAAATTAAAATACAGGCTACACATAAAGGTCAACATACCTCCTACTGCTGTCAAGAGCCAGGCTGGAGAATGAGGCTTGGGTCTGTTAGCTAAATCCACTCCTTAACCACATGGAGCCTCACAAAGAGAACTTCTCTCTGGGAAAGCAGATCCTGTTACACGTTCTCTGTAGATGCTTTTGTCTCCCAGGATGAAGCAGGTGGGGCTGAACTGAGCATTCACAGATTTACGAACCAGATATGTCTGTCCACTTCAGGGACAGAGTCTACAAGAGGTCCAGGATTATGCCAATAGACTAACTACCATGACAAGAAGCAAACTTCAGGAATGGAGAAAAGCTGTTCTCTACTATTGGTCCATTCCATTATGCAGAACTGCCAGATAAAAAGTAAGTTGAAATGTCATTTATAGATTTCGAGTATGTATTAATGAGCAAAACAGAGAATTTTATTATGACTTTTATCATATAAGCATTGTAGAATAATAAAAGATCAGTTTATCTGTTATATAATTATATAATTTGGGGAGAAGATAGTTTTTGGGGGGGAAATTATGTATGTATTCCAAATTTCCAATTTTATGAATATAAAGTAATACACAAAACACAGTTAAATGCCTGATTCAAAATATTTTGCCAGATCAAAAGAACATTAAGACTACAGCCCCATACCACCAATCTCTTAAACTAGCACCTATGGTTTAGAGAAAAAGAGTTCCAGACATAGACTGAATTGGAGTCCTGGTCTGCTATATATCAGTTGGGTGACCTTGGGCAAGGCAGTTAACCTTTCACAGGCCCTCTCTCTCCCTGTGAGAAATATAGGTTTATTACTAACTAAAAGATACTTAGCTGTAAAGATTAAGTAACTCGCATATATGTATAAAGGTCAATGCAAATGAATCAAATGATTTATTAATTTAGTCAACAAACATTTACTGAGCACTTTTTGTCTGCCAAGTACCGTGGACACAATGAAAAAGACAAACATGATTATATTATATCAAATGTTCCTCATCATACCTCAACCCAAAACTTAAAAAATAAAATATTATATTAAAAATATTGCAGTAAAGTGAAAAGTGCTGGTTTGGAAAGTCTAACTCAATAAATACAAGTAAGAACAAGTTCAATAGAAAGAACAGGCATTAGCATCATCAAAATTCTTTATGCTCCTTTGGCACTGACTGCCTCGTCCCTGACTCGGGCAGTGAGAGGTGACCAGTTCACAGGAGTACTTGAAAATAAATTATCCAGCAGAGCTTCTAATACCACAAAATCATTATCTATTACCATCTCTAATGGCTAAAATAGATTTAACAAGCATTAAAGCTGATCTTTTGGGTCAGGGTAAAGCCCCAAGAGGTTCTCCTTCTGTGCCAAAACCCAACTAAAATAAAAATTTCAACTATAACATCATTATTTTTAAATGTTAGAATACCTCATTTTTAAATGTGTTGGTTGGTAATTATGAACCCAAATTGTCTTATGAAATGATAGAATGCTTATTATGTTCCAAACTGAGGATATTTCCATTTCTTTTATGTTGTTTGATGCCAGTGCAGAATAACAAAGTATTGGATTAATGCTCACATGTTCTGTTTCTATTTTAAGTTCTCAGTTTGAAGATGGCCACATACTTAACAGATTGGGTAGTAACTTGTTAAGAAATGTTGCTCTTTTTCTACTTTCCAACTCACATTCCCTTTTATCTCTGTCTTGAATGTGTCTCTCCACTGCTTCCTGATATTCTCTTACTGTTTGCCACTTAATGTTCAGTCAACTGGTACCACTACCTGCTACTTGCCCCTCACCTACCTATTTATCAGCCTATTTTCTGCTTCTTAATTTTAGAAGTCTTGAAAGTGGAAGTCACATTATATTCTGAATCTTTCTAAGGATAATTATTACAGAGAATTCTATTTGTTTTTTAATTCTATCTTCTGGACCCAGAATTATATTTATTTCCTCTGGGAAAAGATATTATGTGCACTATGTTTTCTCACTGAATATTCCCAATGATTTTTCCAGGAAGGCAAAGGAAATGCAAAATTTCCCCTGAGAACTTGATGGAATAATACAACGTTCTCAGTGACACTCGTTTAAAAGATTAAAATAGAAACACATTCTGAACCCACTTAAAACTTAACAAAATAAATGGCAAGATCAGTAAAGTATTCCCTCCCTTGCTACCATCTACCCCCCCCCAAAAAAAAACAACATACCACAACTCTTCCATGGTGTAACTTAGAGATTTAAAAAATGTGAAAACCAAGTTATTACTTCGAAAACAATGTGTCAAACTACAGAAATGGCAAATCAAACATTTATATTTTTTTAGTATTTTTTTAAACCAGCATTATAATCTCAGATAAGTCACAATACCTATCCAGACCACCATTTTTGTTTTTACTCCAGAGCAAGAATATTACATCATTTTTAAAGTCTTTCCATGTATTAACAAATTATCTCATTAGACTTCCTTGATCGCCCTAGCAAATATTATTTGAGGATAATGTGAACATATAATAAAGAGATATGAAGCAAAAACTGAAAAAGAGTTTAGGGTCTGAACACACTGCATGACCACAAACATAACAGTTTTAGAGAAAATATTGTGCATTTGAATCATCATTCTTTACAATGGCCACATAGCAGAAGTACTTAAGTGAAAAATTTTTCAGCATGAAGGGTAGGGATTGTGCAAAATTATAACTGTATCAAAAATATAAAAAATTGAAGAGAATTACTATTATCAAATGTCTATTTTCAAACAGTAGAACTTAAACTCATTATTTTCCCTCACAGAAGGATGTCTAAATCATACTTAACGGAATTGGCTTAATGGAAGTAATCACAAAACTGTTCACTGACTTGGCATAGTCCACTAACTCATTTTCCAAAGACTTCTTGATTACCAATTATTCTTGTCATACCACTTTAAAAAGACAATAATATATGCATTAGAGTCCTTAATGAATTGTTTATTGTGTAGTATACTCTATACTTTAATAAAAAACATCATAAAATTATTTCATTCATAATATCCACAGGGTGATGAAAGAGGGTAAGAAAAAGTGAAAAAATATATCAATTGCTGCCACTAGCAAGAAAATGCTAACCTTATCAGGTGAGCATATTGTCTGTCCCATCACTGCTCTTACACCAAGAAAAGCATCAGTGCAATATCTTCATAAAAGCAATGATACATAACCGGAATCTCATAAAGACCAAAGACATAAATGGGAATAGTATTGAAAAAAATCTCAGAGTTTTCTAAGGAGTTGGCCTACAAATATGGTAGCCATGAGAAAGAAAACAGGAGAAGTAGAACTGAAAGAGAAATATTTCAACATTCTTTACCTATTAAGAAACTTAAATATTACCTGAGATTTGGACAATAATGAGACAAGGGCAAAGTGTATACATAAAATTTGACTTAAACATTACAATACCAATCTACTTATTTTGCTTAACATTATTTTTTTCCTGAAACAAGCAAGTATTGCTTTTGGTCCTCAAGATACATACATACATACATACATACATACATACATACATACATACACACACACACAAACACACATACTTTATACTTTCCACTGAGACTTTAGACTGATGAAGATTTGAGGGTCCATAATTTTTAAAATATCACATAGTATTAAATTGCAGTCTAATCTAAAGATCTCTTGATTATTAAAATACAAACATATATACCCAAATGTATGCATGCATACATGTATGTCTTCATACATGTGTAAGTATATATGTGTTTATTTCATAGCTATGTACCCTAAAAGTCCAGAAAAAACAATATCCTAATACCAATAAACACGCTCATCACCCTGAATTTTATTACTAAAATAAACTAGAGGAAATGCTAAAATTTTTATAGAAATTCTTAATTCTAGGCTTCCAGTGGAAAAAAGTACAAAGTGAGCCTCGAATGTCTTCTTTTACATGTGGCTCCTACTAGTCAAACTTGGGACAACTTGAATAGAAAGAGAACAATGAAAGCAATAGAGTAAAATATTAAAATAAAATTTATCTGTGAAATCATAGTAATAATCAAATATAAAGTTTAAGAAGGAAAGAAAAACTCTATAGAAGAATGCAAGTTACTAAATGTAGAAAAATGACAGAATTGTAAAATCGCCAAACTGATACATTATTATTAACTAAAATCCATGCTGTATTTCGATTTCCTTAGTTTTTGCCTAATATCCTTTTCCTATTTTAGGGTCCCATCCAGAATAGCACATTACACTTGGTTTTCAAGTTCTACTTAGGCTTCTCTGGGCTATATTTTCCCATTTGTTTTTGATGACCTTAACAGTTTTGAGGCCTACTCGTCAGGTACTTTGCAGAATACTCCTCACTTTGCATTTGCCTGATTTTTTTTTTTTTCATGGTTAGACTGGGTAATGTGTCTTGGGGAAGATAAACAAGAATGAAAATGACATTCTCGTCACATTATAACAAGGATATATGATCAACATAACTAAGCACAATTGGTGTTGACCTTGATTACCTTGCTGAGGTACCATCTGTCAGGTTTCTTTACTATAAAGTTAACTCTTATCCTTCCTTCCCACATTGTACTCTTTAGGAGGAAGTCCCTATGTACAGCCCACACTTCAGGGAAAGAGGAGTTAGTTTCACCTTCTTCCTATCGTGGGTAAAGTGACTACATAAATTATTTGAAATTCTCTTGCACAGGATATCTGTGTATTTCTCCCATTTATCTACTTATAGCAGAGTAGACTCATGGATATTTATTTTCTATTTTGGGTCACAATCAAAGACTACTTTATTATTACTATTATTATTTTACTCAAATTGTTCCAAATTTGCAATTGGGAGGTCCCTCAGGGGGCTCTTGTGTCCTTTTGGCATATTTGCATCAATGTGGACTTTTTTCTTTTTAAAGAACTTTCTAGCTTTTAGTAAAACAAGATGCTCAGGCTCATCTTATATATATCCTGCTCAGTCCCACAATCAGCAATTTCTCCAAGAACCCCAGTTTCTTCTATAATATGTAGAAGTGTATTAAAAAGCAAGTGCTGGGTGCTGGGTATGACTGTTGCTTCTGGGGTGTCATTGTTTCTAGACTTTCTCAGCAGATAGAGCAAGAAAATACATGTGTATATTAATCATGTATATACAATTGCAATACCTATAAATCTAAATGATATATATATATATCTATATATATATATATAATAAACATAACACGACATATGTTATGGTAAAAATGAGGTCCTACTTACATCTTCAACCCGAATCCATTAGCACAGAGATCATTCTAGCGTTCTCCTCTTGCCTGTCCATCACCTCTCATTCCAACAATAAGAAATGTGGCTCCTACCACCTATCATACATGTACCTCATTGTTCAATTGCAGTGAACATATACAGTGGCTTCAGAATGATTAACCCTTATCTCCACAGGACACAACTACATCAACAGATCACAGTGTTTATATGTAGTTTCTTTTGATCTCATGAACTGCATTCATTTCCAAAGTTACTTAAATCAGCACCTTTTCCCCCTATTAGTGTGTCTTGTGTCCCTACTGTAGGTCTGAAATATTTCCAAGTAAAAAATTGTTGAAAAATAAAGTAAAATTATCTTATTTTGGCAAATTAATAAAATCATAAAACCATGGGAACCCATTTCTAGAGGCGCTCCCAGTGCCTCTGTAAAGAACATATGAGAGACCCTAAAGCTTAAGCTTTATTAACTTCCTAGTATCTCCATGGTTACTTTGTGAGGAAAAACTAAAATAATGAGACTAGACATCATATAAGAAAGCAGAAGGTGCTCAAGAATCAATAGGAAAGCCCCAAAACTATTTTTTCTTTTTTTTTTCTTTCTGTGACTAAAGATATAAAGTCATATATTTGAAGTAAGAAGCTGTAGACAGATTTTAGGAAAAGTGCTGAAGGCGATAAAGAGTTCATTTGAAAATAGAAGGAAAAAAATAAAATAAATTGATTACTAAGTAAAACAGCTGAGGTTAGAAATTGTATTTACATCTGTACTATTCCACATAGTTCTACATGATTTTTTTTTTTCCAACAGTGTTCAGTTATCCTGAATAAGACTGCTGAGGACAGGTATTTGCAATGAACTATGGAAGCAGGATCCCAAAGTTAAATTAAGCTTTATTAACTTCTTAGCATCTTCATAGTAACTTTTATAAGGAAAAAACTAAAGATAATGACGAGACTAGATTGGTTGAGAAGCAAAACTTCAGAGTAGTGGTGTTTACTGAATTTAAATAGGAGGACCTTTAATATTACAGCAAAGAAAAAAACAGTGTAAAAGAGCTTTTTTGCTTGGAATTAAGTAAATTTTATTACAAAACAGAGTCAGCCTAGGTAGCACTGAAGAAAAAAGAGAAATACATTTCTTTTATTATAAATTACATTCTCACAAGTAGAGAATTGAACAATGTACTCTCTCTCTCAAAACCAATATTTTTTCTTATTTCTTTAAAGACATCTGCCCTTATGGCATTGACACGATTTAAAAACCAATCCAAAGCTGGCCTGTATGTTACGCCTGCAGGACATGCCTCTTTGCTTTCATATACTTTGGCAAGTGCCACGACTATAACCTTCACAGGATGACAAAAGGTACAGAAGAAACAGTGTATGTGCTCAGATCATTTTTTCAGAAACACCTTTCCACCCTGAGAGTCTGAGTCTGAAATTAAAGGGAAGTGACATAGTGGCCTAAATATAAGACGCAGTGCTCTTTGGGGGTAGTACAAGTAGCTCTAGAAATACACAATAGTTATACCTGAATGGGATATTTGTTGTAAAAACTGTAGTGTTTTACGAGGCAGAAAACATTCAGTTTCTATGTGTTTCTATACTGGTAAGAGAACCTTTTGAAAAAAGACTGACATGATACAGTTATATGTGCTTGTGAGTCAATTTCAAATGTATAATGCAAAATTACTCCAAATATAGTAGATATACTAATATTCAGCAGCCTTAATATAGGAATCTAAACTGAAAATAATCACATTGCTAGTCAGATTTATAAAGCAACTGCAGATATCAATAATCATACTGAGATGTCCACTCTCCAGGGGTGGTTTTCTTATACTTCACCTTTACTTTGAAGTGTGTGTGGGGGGGGGGGGGGGGCGGGGGGATGACATACAGTAGACTTGAAAATAAAACATAACTTCCTAAAAATTAAAAAAAAAAAATTAACTACAAGAAAATAGAGGTGTTGTAATAATGGACTAATGAGAAAGTATGAACTTTGAAGTCAGACCCTGCAGGTTCAAACCCTACCTTCTCAGTTCGTAAACCTTTGGATCTTCATGCATAATGTACAGGTATCACCGCTGACCTCACCAAACTGCGGGAAGGATGGGTTATGAGGTATGTAAAAATGTCAAGCCAAGAACTTGACACACTGGATGTTTACTAAATGGTACACATGAATCTTTAACAGATTAAGGAAGTATCCTGTACACAGTGTACTAAGAATGTATTAGTTTTTTTAATGCCTTTTTTGTAGATTTCGAGAGTATCTAATATCTTCTTTTTCCCTTTAATCAATTAGTGTAATAAATTATATGAATCATATTTCCAATTATTGAATCATGCTGTCCTTCCCGGAACAAAACAGAAACAAAACAAAACATTACTCATTCCTGTCATCTACTTGTAAAAAGATCGCCAAGTTCGCTAATAATTTATTTAAGGTTTTTCCGTCTAAATTTATACATAAAATTACTCCCTTTTTGCTTTGTTTGCTTAATCAGTTTTTGTGCTGGGTTTTGCTACCTATCATAAATACAAGTGGGAGTATTTCATATTTTTCTATCTTAGGAAATTCTTCATATATCATAAAGAGCCTAAATTCAAGTAAAGTTAAATGAAACTTATTTTAAAATGGCTCCTTCCATTGTTAGGCAACTGTAAATTGTTTTTAAATATGAATGGAAGCTGAAATCCATCTACCTATAATGACTCCCTTTGATCTCAATGTGCCTTAAAAAAAAACAAAGAAGGTAGAGAAAGAAGTCAGAGAAATTTAACAAGTATCAACATTATGAGGTAACAAAGAAAGCCCACGGGCATTGTCAAGTGGCAATTAAAATACTGCTTTGAGAATAAATTAAGGACAAGGAGCTGGACTTCAGAAGAAGCAAAGTTCAGGTATAAAAAAGAAACGTTTTATTCTGATATCTAACATCTTTCTCTATCGAGTAGGTGAATTGAGTCACCATAGCATCAATTCAGTGTTCCACTGTAGACTGATAAATAGAAATAGATTAACAAGAGATTTAATCTGTTTCTAAAGATCTTCATTACAGATCTCTGAACTAAGCCTTTCTGCATCCAAATCTCATGCCTTTGGAATGTAATCTCTATGGAACACAGCAGTTTGCATTTGCCTTGTCATGTTTTCAGCACTTGCATCTGGAGCAGTCTGTGACTATTAAGTGAATTAATGGGCAAAGCCAGCCAGATAAAAATACCTGCACCTCACAAACTCGGGGCTGTGGTCATTAGAGCCATGTAGCAAGTTATACCTTAGCTCACAAAGAGGGGAAAGGTAGCTTTCTGTGCCGGAAGAGATGGGAATTATAGTAATTTAGAGTTCTATGGCTTATTCCCAAGATTCTCATATACTAGAAAACTAAAACACAACCAACATTTTCATGAAGCTAGAAGGGTTTTGAAGACTTATTACTAAATATCTGAACACAAGGTAGAAAATGCAACTCAGAAATGTTCTTCATCATGGTAATGCATAAAAGAAAGTATGCTGCATTCTCTTCATTTCTGCTAGTCTCTGCTACTTTTAAACACATATTTTCTGGTGGTTTTCTTGCATTTTAATCTCAGAAATGTCATCACTGTTGCCCAGATATCTTAAAAAGGAAATTCTAATTGAATGTTTCAACCCTCTGTAGACTACATAAAGAAAATTTTAGCTTCCTTACTCTAAAATAGACTTGCTGAACGTTGTTTTAAATGTAGTTCTTCTATTCAAAACTGTCGCTAAAATTCATTGAAAACTCAACATCGAATAATTACATTTGATTTTATTTCTGTTTCTACTTCAAGCACTTTCAGTTGAAAGTAAAACTCTGGCCTAAATAAATGTGATTACTGAAATAATTATTGGCAAGGATCAGTTCAAATGATATTCATACCTTTAAAAAAGTGAATCTATATTTTAAATACAAAATAGAGGGAAATTATGAGCCAATACCTATCTGTTGAGGAGAATTTATAGAAATATGAGTCACGACATGTGTATACACATATATGCGCTCTTGCTAAATAATATGGTCCAACTGGAGAATTTACAAATATTAATATAATTATTTAATATATAAAAATCAGTGTTAAAATTACCCTCATAAGCTAATAGTTACCTTGTTTGATCTATGGAAGAGTTTCATTAAAGTGGAGGAATGTATGTTAAAATAAGGAGTTCTTGTTATAGTGAACTGTCTCAAAAAGGGGACGAGGGAGGTTATAATAGCCATAGGACCAGGACATAGACTAACAGGCAGGCTGAGGAGTTCCATGATACAGACAAGATCTGTTCTGATTCTTTAACCAGTTTTATAAGCCAGCTAGAGTTACATAATTTTGTGCCTTCAGAAACATATTTTCTTAGCTAAAATAAACCTGAGATACCTCTATGAGAAAAACTTTCGCATACCTCTGTTTTCTACTGCTAACACTTCATTTTTCAAGTGTTGTTTCCTAGATTTTTTCATCAACTGGATTGGAAGGATATATAATAGGAATTACATTCTTGTTCTGTGCAATCCATAGTATACAATTTTAAATATCGTACTTCACAAAATAAAAGGAATAAGGAACTTTTCAGTGCATAGTACATAGGGCATTTAATCAAAGTCAGCTCTCAGAAGAAACATATAGAAATCCATTTTCAAATGCTGACAAAGTAGGAAAAAAAAATAAACCCTCATGTAACTTTAGTGAAGTTTTCAGGGAAATATATCTATATATCTATCTACATATCTATATATCTAGTAATATATCTATCTCTAGATATATTGATAGATATGTAGATGTATTTTAGTGATTTTCGATTCCTTAAATACTTTCCATAATTTGGTAGAGAAAAATATTACAGTATCATGCCCTCCTCAATTAATTTCAATTCAGTCAAATATACTAATCATATATAAAGCATTTTTTAAAATAAAAAAATATGAATTTATCAAGCAAGTCATGAAAAGTGGTAACCCTGAATAATTACCTAATAGTGAATTTTTTAAAGTTTTTCTGAGGAAATGTGTAGACACCACTGAGTGGTAGGCCAAAAAGTTTGGGTAAAATAATTTCATCGACACTTCTTATAAAGATGAAAGCTATCTGATCAATTCCCAAACACATTCATACTCACAAGCTGTCTCCAGGGAGAGAAGACAGAGATTTCTTCTAACAGTTTAAGGAAATAGCAACTCTGTCCATTCTGACTCCTCTTGTAAACAGTAGTGTTGTTGTTAATATTTCTGGTATATTTTTAAATCTGCCCACCAGGGCCACAGCTCTACTAGGAAGTTTTATTTCCAGGATATTATAGTACAGATTACACCAAAAAAGAGCACATTTTTATATTTGAAGTCATTTAACACATACAAAAAATTTCTAGCTATATAAGAAAGAAAAGAATTTTGCAGAATTATACAAAAATAACACGGAATATTTTAGAGAAATCGACTGCACTAAATATTTTACAAACATTATATTATGCATAATGAAGCTATTTAGAATGTAGGCTTACTGCATCTGGCACATTTGGATTCTAGACCTTGCTGTTCCACTCACTACCTCTTTACCTTAGGTTTTCTAAGTCTCAGATCCCTCATCTGTAAAAGAAAGCAAATGATAATTCCTACTTTACAGAGCAATCACCACTATAAAAAGAGACAAATGGTATAAGCACTTTGCAGAGGTACAAAATCAGTGCTTAAAATTTTTCAGGCTATACTACTGAATAACTATAGTCAATTAGAATACCACCATTCCTCTCGTGGATAAAGAGGTTGTTAGATAGGTATTAATTTCCTATTTGAAGGGCTCCATAGAGAATAGCTCTATTTTTCAAATCTAATAAAGTTTCAGTGGGAATGAACAGGAGTTTTCCTAGTGTTACAAAATGAGCCTTCCTTTATATTTTCTTTAATGGAATACTATCTTGAAACAAATACACCGTTTCAAATCTCAGTCTCTAAATTATTTTCAGATAGAATTGCCAACCAGGAAATATGTTACACGTAAACTAATAATTCTCAGTTATTGGCCTGTTAGTGCTACCTTACAGCTGGTTTGTAGGAAAAATTTAATCAAATTACCATAAAATTATGGTTGTATCTGTGCTTAACTTCCATTATCTCTATGATTTAAAAAAAAAAAAGGAGTACTAACACAAGAGCATGAGTAATTAACAGAATTAGATAAAATTACTAATACAAAGAAGAGATTTTTTTAAAAAACTGGAATCCAGCAAGATGTTTGATCTAGTGTCATTTTTATTGATGGCATTATGTCAATTTCAAAAGTCTGGTGCAGAACTCAATTAAATTGCTTGATTTTACTTTAAGGAAAACCCAAAAGGGCAAAAGACATACTACAAAATAATTACAAAATAAGCATGCTGTTACAATGCAACTGCAAACAAAGGAAAACAACCACAGGAGAGTTGAAGTTGACTTAAACAGATTGCGTTTAAAATAAAAAAAGAGAGAACATTTAAGTTTAAGGACTTGAGATAGTGAGAGAAGATAGAGCAAAATTAACTTAAATGGTATCATTCTTAAAAGTACTATTTTTGGATAATCTTTTCTATTTTGACCATTTAATTTAGCAAAAATGTTTGTCTAAAAATAATTAGCCTCATCGATCTTTTGCAACTCAGTGCTAAAAAGCCTGTTTTAAAAGATGCTTTAAACATGTCCATTGAGCGATTTCTATAAAATTTTCTGAAGTAATTGATAGGCTAAATGTGTACAATTTTTCAGTGAGAATATTCTCCTGTTGGTTAACTGCCATAATTATTTTCATATGTATATGTCATTACACATTTCTTTATAATGTGTAAAATTTGTGTCACAAAGGACAAAAAACACTAGAAATCCATATATCCTCAAGAAAGGTCTCAATTTATATGCCCCCCCCCTCAGATTTTGGAATGTACACTGTAAAGTACATTTTAAAAAGTACTGAGAACATACTTTAACCTGAATGTTATTTTTAAATGTCAGTTTCTAAGAAAATATATCGAACACTACAAGATATTTGTCATAAGTCACACATATTAATACATCAAAATCTTATTTGAAAATTATATAGTTTATAGGTATTTTAATTTTTCCAAAGAAACCACACAATAGTAGAGAAATATTATTTTTCTTTTCCCTCAACTTGTAAAAAATATACAATAAGAGTATATGACAATTACTAACGTAGTAAATTATAAATAATAAAATAGAATAAAACCAAAAATTTTTAATTTTCACTTTGCCCCCTATAGTTTGTGAGATGCAGCCTGCCATTTAACCCAAATTAAAAACTGTCATCTTGTTATTCGTGCCCAAACCAGTACATTACATATGTTCTATTTTTCTATAAAAGCTCTATTTTTCATGTGGAGTAATTCAGAAAAGTGGCTTTCAAATTTATGAAAAGAGCATGCTCTTCCACTCTCTACTAATAATTAAATCCATGCTGTACATTTCCATAAAAAAGCCTTGCCTCAAATAACTAATATGATAAATTTATTTAATTAAAGTTCACTTTTAAACCGGCAGCTTTCTCAGAGGTTCAGAAGTTCCACTGAGGCACCAATTTTATGCACATGTTGCCTCTTAATTATTCTTTTATTAACTGCAGCGCTCTGTTCTTGTACTGAGGGTTAGAACTAAATTAGAAAAAATACTTTTATTATCCCTTAAAATATTTAACGGAAGTAGTTCCAAGGGCAATGGTCTGCCATTCAGACAACCTTGAAAAGCAAACTCAAGGGAATGTAAAATTCAGGTTGACTCTCCTGTCAGATGAATAAAGGTTTAGCTATAAAAGAGGACAAAGTACTTGCTCGAGATCAGCCACTGTTGATGAAACAGTATAATTATAAAGCATGTTTAGACTTGTTTGTATACATGCATAATATCCTCTCTTGATATTCCCTGTAAATAACACCATAAAATACAAACTTCAGAATACGACTAGCCTTGATTTATCTACATGCAATTAATTAGGCAAGTGTCTTACCATTCTATTTAAATAGATAACCTCTAATGAGGAATTCTATAATCTAATTTAGGAAATATAGATTTTGATTTCAAATGTGGAAAAAGAGTTCAGATAGGAAAGAAGGAAGGAAGGAAGGAAGGAAGGAAGGAAGGAAGGAAGGAAGGAAGGAAGGAAGGAAGGAAGGAAGGAAAGGAGGGAGGAGGTGGGGAGGAAAGAAAAAAGAGGGCTCTGACTTTCAGTAGAATGTTAAAGGCTGGCTGGTATATGTTGAGAAAGTGCTAGAGTTATAAAATGGTCAGCTTTTAATCATCATAGTAAAGATTGTGTCAGGTATGAATTATCAATGGATACTAAATCTAGAGGAATCGTGAGGTATCCCACAGACTGCTTATTGGTTAAGAGTGAAAAAAAATATTAATTATAAATAAATAATAAAGTTTTTTTTTTTTTAAGGGGAATGGTAGTACAGTATTATTGAAAAATGTCAGCCATCAAAGACAAAGACAAGCTATAGAAATGTTCAAGATAATTGAGGCTCAAGAGACTTACTTAATTCATTCTTCAATGAAATATCTGGTCCTGAATTGGATCCCGTACTGTAGAAGAAAACACTATAAAGGACATTCTTGTGTCAACTGATACAAGTGTATTTAAGAAGGGTAGATTACATAAATTAATTGCATCAAAGTCAAATTACTAAGGTTGACAATCGAACTATAGTTATAGAATAGAATATCCACAGTTTTAGGTAATATCCAATAGGCCATTTAGAGGCAAAGAGACATTATGAATTTGGTTAAAGAGTATACTGGTATCCTTTGTGCATTTTCATTTTTACAAATTCTCTATAAGTTTAAAATTATTTTAAAATAAAATGTTAAAAGAGTGTTATGGCAGGTGGATTGATGCTTTTAGTATGGTTCTGCATTTTTTTTAATTTAGCAAACACACAAAGCATTTACCATGTGCTTCATGAGTAGCTTTATAACTATATGCTCATTTAATTCTTACAATTCACCTTTGAGTTATGTACTATCTTTTTACAAATACAGAAACTAAGACACAGAGAACCTGGACCCAAATTATATAGCTTCTAACTGACAGAGCCAAGATTCAAACCTAGAGAGTCTGAGTCCAAAGTTCCTACTCTTAATGACAATTTCATGTTTCATTAAATAAAATGAACATCAGGTTTGTAGAAATAGTCAAGGTATCTCAGAGATTTAATAAATGAAGATGACAATGAAATAGTTTAAATTCCCCTACAAATGAGTTAGAAGATGCCTACTTAATAACAATTCCAGGTACTAAAATTCGTACCTACATATATACCTAACACTTTACAATCGATATAATCTAATCACACATTACGGAAATCAATTTCAAAACCAACAAAAATTATGATGTTTCCTTCACCCATGCATGGCATCACCTTTTTTACTTCAAAAGCACAGTCATTAAAAAAAAAAAAAAAAGCTAAATGTAATTTTAAAGATAAGAAACAAATCATATTTAAAGCTGTAAGAATAATATGAATTCTATGGAAGACTAAATGTTCAGAGTAATTTAAAATCCAATTCCATTGCCATTTACATCTCAAAGTGGGACATTTGTGAACATGAATGGTTTACCTATCACCAAGGAGGAGAACATTCTTAGCATTGCATTTCATGTAATAATATTTGTTGACTGAATATTTAAGAGGAGAGGCATATTAAATTTCTTAGAAATGTGTTCTTTCCCTCAGCTTTTGATATTTTTAATAGGTTCTGACAAACAATAAAGAGAATATTCATTGCTTGATGATACCACTCAATAGTATTAGTGCTAGATTTACTCTAGGAGAACATTTCACGGTCGATGGGACTGCAGCAATGCTTTGTACTTTGAAGCTCTCTATGCTTTCATTCCACCATCATGCCAGCTAGAATGACATCTCCGTTCCCTATTCAGCTGTTAAAAAAAAAAGTTTTATCTCACCTCTTTGAAAAAACATTTCCTGTTTCAGACTCAAATATTTTCATTCATTTAATAATAAACACCAACTTCTAGTACATCTTCTCATCACTTTGAATAGCTTATTTAAATCTTATTGCAGAAACTAGATGTTTTTGGTACCAGTTTTATAATTTCCAACCAAACTGATTATAACCTTCTTGAGACCAGAGACTATGTAAGATACCTTTGCAGAATATATGTCAAAAGCTATTATATCATAACTTTTACAGTTTTGTTTCAATTGCTGCTCATGCATTTTACATGCCCTACTACCTTAGAGAGCAGTAGGCTTAGATTCAAATATACTGAGTCCTGCCTGTCACCTCACCAGCCCCAAAATGGTGGAAACATTTTGTAACCTTTCAGAACTTCACTCAATCATTCATTCAACAAATATCTGAATGCTTAATGTATGCCAAGTACTTCTCTAAATACAATAAGAGAAGAGGGGCAAATGTTTCTGTAGTCATGGAATTTACAATGAATAAAAAGAGTCAGGCAATAAATTTTAGTTAGTAACAAATGTTTTCAGTAAATGAAAACATAATAATGGGGAAGAAGAGAGTGAGGAAGGAGACAATTTAAACTGGCCACAGAAAGCGACTCTGAGATGAGAAAGAATTAATTAGATGGAATTAGCCATGCAAAGTACTGGGGGTAATGCTTTCCCAGAAAAATAAACAGTTAGTACAAAGCCCCTAACACCAGAAAGAGCCAATTGCTAGTCAAGGAAGAGAAAAATCAGTGCTGCTGAAACAAAATGAGCAGTGGAATAATAGTGGTGTGAAATTAGATTAGAAGGTGCATGAGGCCAGAAAAGGGGGAATATGATTTAGACACTGCATTTCATTCTATTTGCAATGGGCAGTTAGGGTCTGTAGGAAGTCGACAATATGCTCTGAAAACTCTGAAAGCAGTTGAAGAAATGGATTATGAATGAATTACAAAAGAACAATATTATCATAAAGGTGTTGTTAAATTGATAATCCATGTGAAGTGTTAATAGAGTACATGACCTATTGTAAGTCTTAAATAAATGTTAATGACAAAAAATTATTGTTATTGTCCCCATGAATTCTGAAGTCTGGGATGTGAGTCAAGACCTAATACTGAAACTCAAGCTAAGGTAAACTCCATTCAAGGCCATGCACATGTAATCACTGCATACGGTGGCACTTTCTAAAATGAAAAAAAATAGGCAGTTTCCATTTGACAAATGGATCATCTTCCAAAAGTTCTCTCATACATCCTTAACTGGAAATGCAGAGTGCATGTTCTCAGAGAAAAAAATGTCAGTTATTTTCTCAGGGTAGCTCAGAGTATTCTCTCATTTAACCTATGTGTACTATTTTGGTTTGGGAGACAGAATTCCATATGATAAATAAACAACAACTGCCATCATTGACTAGATGCTAAATGAGTACTAACACTATTTTAAGTGTTGATTAATATAAGCCTGTTGCAACATCATGAAGTAGATACTATTGGTATTCCAACTAAAAGATGAGACACTAAGAAATGTAGGTTAACATCTGGCCCAGGCACTCAGAGCAGGGAATCAAACCCAGGGAGTCCAAACCAAGCTTGCTTTCTTTTAAACCCTCTTAACAAACATGCAATAGTGTATTTACTATTATTCTTTCTTCATGCTTTAAAAAAATCTGGTAGAAACAGGCATTACTTGCCTGTGAATCCTTATTCCACCCTTTTGGGAATTTATTCATATACCCTGGGGCCCCATCTCAGAATATAGGGTATTCTACTGCACTATCGCAGGGAAAACCATCTTACATGCTTTTACATGACATGGTAAGCTTATAAATTGAATCTTTAACAACGTTCTTTACTGACGAAAATTTAAAAACAAAACAAAAACCTTCATTTTAGGGCTAGGGATGAATTTTAGACTCTAAGTAGCAGTTACAGGGAGCACCTCAGCCCCAACATTTGAATCCAGGCTAGGTAATCCAGAGCCTTTTCAGTAGTAACTTTTTGCCCAGTTTCTCACCTGCATCTACTTTTGAATAATTTATTTATTCTCAAAAACTGCTGGAGGGGCAGCAATGATAATCCAGTAGTCAGGCAAAGGGGACCAAAATAATCATTTCTGTGTGTTCAGGATGCACAAGAAAAAAAATAACATGGAATATGAAGACAGAAAATTTTGGATTTGTATAAGCTGTGGGACTTTGGGCTGCTGATCTGTGTTCTTTAATCCTCAGTCTCCTCAAATGGAACTAAGACAGTTTCTACCTCTCGAGGTTGTTGTACAAAGAAATAATAATAAGGCAGTGGGGGCGGAGAAATAGCAGCAGCTATTTCATTAAATGCTTCCTGTATGTCATGCACTTTACCAGGAATTCATGTGGATTTATCCTCAAAATTATCTTAAGTGTTAGGTCAAATATAATTTCCAAAAGAAGAAAATGAGATATGCAGAATGATAAGAACCCTTCCTAAAGTAAGAGAACGTAGGTACTGTCAGTGAGATCCGAACACTGCCATCCTCAGTCCCAATCCTAACCACTAAGTTTAGCATTCTCCTGGACATATGGTGAGCAATAAAATGTCATTATTATTGCTGCTGTCCCAATTATCAACCCTATTACTGCGTTTTTAAGGAAAGGTAAAGCACTAAAACGTTGACTACCATGTAACCAATGCTTTATACACTAACTACCTTGTGTTCTACAGGTTGTAAATTATCTATTTGGATTCATGAAAACTATCAAGCATGAGAATATTTGAAATAAATATGAAAGTGGATTAATTTTATGGCCACTTGAAGCAATTAGCCCTCCTCTGATAGACATTTGAATCATTTATTACAATTTATTTGTCCATTAATAACTCATATTTATTTTGAAAACTCACTGTGAATATTAAGTTAGTGCTGGCAAACCTTCAGGCGGTTTATTTACCTCAACTCTTGGCTTTTTTCCTCCACTAAATAAGAGATGGTCCACATTTCGTTTGCTTACAAGTTGAATTGCTACCTTCAATCACTTATTTCCCTTCTGACCTACTTTAAGAGTTTCATACCTCACATTCAACCTGGTCTCTAACAAGTTTTTTTGCTGTTTGTTTGTTTTTTTAACACAAAAGTTACTGAGCAAGCACCTTGCTTTTTTTTCCCCCACAAGCATAAACTCACATTCGTCTCCTAGTCTTTACCCAATTACCGGAAACTGTTTTGCCCTGTGATACCTGAAATGACTTGGCTTGGCTTCAAGCCTAAAGGAGGCTTAATTAGTTAGCAATTTATGGAAGTAAGTAGTGCTCTTACTGGTGCCTCTTGGCAGGAGGCTCCAGCTCTGCCCATGTTCCCATCAGGGTGACCGCAAAGATATGACAGCATTCTGGAGAGTGCCCAGTATTAGTTCATAAGTGTATCTTAGGTGGCCAGGTGCAATGCCTTCATTTTATAAAGGAGAAAATGAGGAATGAGGGAAATAGACCCCTTCTCAAGGTCTCAGTTACCAAAGCAGAGGAGAGAAACTAGTCTTGTGCTCTAATAGATGAAGAAGGGAAAACAGATGTGTTTCAACAGAAAAAGAACTATGCCTATTAGAAACACCATCCTCAAGCATGATAGAGTTTTCTTTTGAACTATTTTTCTGATTCTAAAATAAATAAATGGTTATTGTAGAAAATTTGGGAATTACTAAAAATACAATGAAAATTTTCATGGTTAATTCCAGAATCCAACAAGCTTCTGGTGTATGTATTCCAATATTTATGTCAGGATCATATTGCATATGAAATCTAATTTTCGAGTAGCTCTAAACAGTCAACATTATACAGTGTATAAACTGTTACTGTTGAATGTGGGTATAGGATTAGGCTGCTCAGCTGCTGTCAAAAGGCTTTGCAGTGTTGCACACAGAACCTAGGCTTCCCTGTCAGTATGGTCTGGGGTTCGAGCTAAGCTTGGCCACTCCCGAGCTGCATGGACCTTGGCTCTGTCATCACATGTAAATACTACTATGAATCTTCTAAAGTTCTGTTAGACGCTCCAATGAAGTTATATGAACGTTAACCTTATAAAAATTCAGAATTTATTTTCACTGAGTTTCTAGATAAAAGGGAAGAATGACCTTCTCATCAAATACAATTCTCAGGTCTCATTGCCAAAATCTGGTTGTCAGAGAAGTCTGAGCTAAGCTGTGTATTTACACTGAATGGAACACACTGGCAGCTACCCTTTGACTCTTTCTAAACCAGTGCCACGTATGTGTCACTCTTTAGTGCTAAAGAAAATAAAAATTCCCCACTATTTTCAAGCAGTTACCCACTCAGTCCTTGATCTCTGCTTCTCTTCTACTGTCCAAAGAAAAGCCATCTGGCCTTTGTACCTGAAATGCCCAGTAACCGCTTTTAAGTCTGATGCTTGTATATAAACGTATCAAATTTTGAAGCTACTCTATTCTAAGGGAAAATCACTTCAAGAACACTTTCAATGTCCCTGTGGTGGGTTTAACTGACACTGACTACAGAAAAGTCTTCCTCAATTTTTAGGTCCGAGCATTTCCATTTCTATTGCTATCACCTTTATTCTAATCATAATGAGGAAACATAATACCCAAATATAATTTTAAGAATCAGACACACTTAGGAAGTACTTTTTGAGAGAAAAAAAAGTAATTTAGTAACAATTCATAACACAGTAGTCTAGCCTTTGTTTTCCCATATCCAGTTTCAAGGACTTTATTTTTTCTCACAGCCAGAATTCTGTCCTCCTGTAATCTAATCCCTAGCAATAGATCTAATTCTAGGTTACTACATAAATACACTTGCTTTTATTAATCCATAATGATAACTTCTACTGTAAAAAATATAAGGGATTCCAAATGAACATGCTGAAGTTGTTTATTTAAGCGGTTAGTATTTAAGTGTATTTAAACAAATATAATAATTTTACTATTTACTTAAGATCTACAATTGCTCCTTTTTACCCAAAGGATAAATACTCAACTGACAAGGGCATAAATGACCTCATGACTTTGTCCTCATCAACTTCTCTAGCTTCAGCTGTTCTACACAGACCTATGGTCTAACTCCACGGAACTACTTACCAGTTCTGAGCTAGGAAGTCAGAATGAGCAGAATTACTGGCAGTGTTTTCAATTTTGACAGAACTCACCTGTCTCAATGAGTTGCAACTAACTGGATAGCAGCCATTTTATAATATGAGAAACGTCATACTACTTGCAAAAATCATTATGCACAATGACTTACAACTAAAGAGAAGTTCTTCACAATTCTGCCGATGCGGTCTAAAAGTGAGCAGACCTCTGAATCAGTGAGATAAATGAAGCATTTTCTATTAGTGGCAGAGTTAGTCAGCAAGTGTTCTTAAAGCAGAAAGCAAGCAATGCATTTTGTTACTATTTTAAGTAAATCAAATTAAAGCATAAAAAAAATAACTTTTTAAAATCATATATCATGCATCTGCTCCACAGGCAATTGGCTGGTAATATATGAAATTTTTTGAATTTATTCATTAAGCCGATAAATATAAATTCTAAGCTCAGAATCACTGTCTTGTATTTGGGGTACTAAATAGACCATAAAGTGATAATTCTGAAAACACTTGTGTAACAATGAGATTTTTCTCCATCCAAAGTCTTCATGACATCAGTTGCTGAAAGGCATAGGTACATAAGAGTGTTTTTCATTTAAGGCTTTCATATATATATTTAAAAAATGAAAATTTTTAGTTTCTCTATATTTATTTTGCATACTCTATCAAGAAGTAGCCGGACTCATACCTTGGTATTTAGATTTAAATATATGAACAGCTCTGGAAATAAAATATTCTTTTAGTACAAGGTAATAGAAATGAGGATTCAAGAGGCCACTGCGTATTTCCAGAACTTAATCTCATCACTGACATTATTTAAACCTTCCAGTTTTGTAAATAACCAGGTAAATTAACTTCAAATGAAACTACACTAAAACACATCTGTCAGCCATACTGTTTGAGGCTGAGTCACCATGTTAATAATTTTTATCGCTATCATAAATATCAAGTATTTTTATATTTCTCTACATATTTAAGTAATATAATTAGAAAAGAGGTAAAAACTAAAAAAATATCTCTCAAAAACTTGAAATACAGGTTTTAAAGGAGATTTATTGGAACCTCTAATGGAATCTACCTAATATTATTTGAAATTCTGAAATTCTGATTTCTTGGGGGTCAAGGGGCTAATTTTAAGCACGTCTCGCTTTATAGTCTTTATTAGAAATGACCACAGTACTCGAATCACAGTTATAGTCCATAAATATCTGCTAAGTTGAATTATTAGAATGTTTAATATGCAAAAGTATCTGTAAATATATGCACACCACTATTAAAATGAACTAATCTTCAGTAGAAAAAAGCTACAAATATATATATACATTTTCTCTAGAAAGAAAACATTCTCTTTAAAATAAAACAAATATTAAACTGGTGCCACCGTGGTCAGTTTTACCTGTGTCAGACTGACATTCCATTATGCCTACATTTAAAACTTGCAGGCAAGGAAGCAAAAAGCAAAAGATCAAAGTTTGACTATGAGTGTAAACATGAAAATTAAATAAAACAAGCCTGATTTTCATACACTTCCATACCAGTGTTTGGTAACTGTATTGTCAAGAAAACTTCAAAAAAGGGCTCATTAACAACTCAGAATTTTATATTTGCATTTCTTACACCACTTGCAGGAAGTATATTTTCTTTAATTTTAAAAAACACATTCGGTGCTACAAAATTTCCACAGAAAAATCTCATTAACTTTCTAGAGTAATTTTATAAATTATTTCTTATAAATGTATAATTCAGCACAAGAAATGGAATGTTTTTCATGATTAAAAACCCAGCATCATTTTTAGGATCTAGCAGGCATTTGTAACATCAATTCACTTTTCTTCCCATTACACAAATTATCAACTAAGTTTTTAAAAAATATTTTTAAAAATTAGTGTTGTGGCATATTATCTCAACCAAATAGGACATGATTAAGGTCCAATGTCATGAAAACATGTTATTTTTGTTCAGCAAAGGATACTATCTTAATTCCAACCAGAATAATAGCAATTGTTTTAATAGTTTCCCAATTAAAAATATCACTGCACAGCTCAAATCACTTTAAATATAGACATTTTTCTCAACTACACTCCAGAATGTGAAAATTTAAGAATCTCTTTGTAAGTATACAAAAGGCTTATTTTGCTTATGACATGAATTTCTTTTTACTAAGTTTTATTAATTACTACTTTATATTCAATAATTTACAAAAATGTGCACCAAGCCTTATGGTAAAACAGCCTTTACTCATTGGTTTTATATCCTCGCCCACAGAGAAACATTTATGACTAATTCATACACTAAGATGAGTAGTAGTTCACAATTTTGCAAATCATAAATTTTTTTTAATTTCGAAGATATAACCTGAAACCTCAGAATAAAGTTTCTATTACCAAAAAGAAGCACCCAGGGAAGCCTTTTTCTCAAAAAGTATAGTCAGATGCATAGTGACGTGCAGATTGCAATCAGAAAACAATAAAATATTATTTCTCATTTAAAGTAACTCTGACTTAATATGACAAGTAAATTGGCTATTCAGCCAAAGAAATGGAAAGGAGATATTAACAATATATATTTTATATAATCACATAGTAAAAAAAAAAAATCTGTGAATATAAGAAGTGATTGAGTTATATCATTTAAAAAAAAAAAAATACTAGCTGGAAACTTTAGTATATTTCCTTTATGTCCCAAATCTTAATGCCAGATTTAAAAAATCATAATTATCAGTGTTTCAGAAACCTGCCAAAGAGTTCTCTTTATATGAACATATCATACCAAAATCACATATTACTTATTCCCTTTATCAAAAACTCTAAGACACAAAGAAAAATATCCACGATTCTTTTTTAGACTATTCACTCTAATATAGCCATTACAATGATTTCAGTAAAAGACAGTTTATATGTTCACAAAGTAATTTTCAAATCCAACTTGGTGGCTTTTTGAAGCTACACATACAAAGCTGACAATACAAAAAAGAATACATTGGCGATTTTCTTTTATTTTAGCCTTCATCTTATATTCCTACAGACCACTCCTTTTGCAAGAATCACATAGAACTGTTCATAGTTTCAAGTTATTATTATTGTGACATGTAACAGCAGACTGGCTTTGCAATTATTGAGATACTTCTAGGAGAAGATTACAATCACATAATTCTGACTTCACCGATTGGTCATTCAGACTTTTTTTTTATTCTACCTTTTTAATACAGTACTTCTTTTATCATCAAATTTATTGAGTCTGTCTTTTCCCATTCCATTCCTTATTAGAATCATTGAATCTCAAAGCTGAAAAGGAGTTCAAAGATTAAGTGGCATTCAAGTTTGTACACTCTTCCCAGAAATCCTACAAATGTAATTTCTCATGAGAAATAATTGAATAGCAAGTGTTTCCTATACCTATTCCTAACCACTGAGGTTCACTAGATAAATAATTCCAACTACCTAATATTAAAATAAATTGTAAAACACAATAGATCTACAGTAATTTGTACTTTGGCTAATATCAGTAAAAAGAAAGCATTTTTTAATAAGCTGAACGTATTATATAAAACATTGTTAGGTAACTAAGAGAGACAGTAGGCAATCTTGAAATTCTCTGTAGTGTAATATATACTAAAACATTATTTAGACAGACAAATGAACTTATTTGATCTTACCCATATGATGTCTTTAAATGATTACAGGCAAGGATAAAACAGACTACTGAAAAAAACTTTCCTGCAAGCCACCCTTGCTTTCTCCTCTGAACTACAAACCAATGTTGCCAATTAATTATCTTCCAATTTGATGAAGAGAAATGGTAAGATTATTGTAACGTGTGTGAGTTTGTGTGTGTAGAGCTCCCCTATATGCATGCCATTTATCCATGTAGGTATATATGTTTGTTTGTGTATATTTTTGAGACATATCATTGGTAGTTAATTATGCTCTCCTGAATTTAACATATTAAGAGAAAATAAAATGTATGGGATTTTTTTAAATAGAAAGTTAACTGAAGAAAGATTAAGGAAATGAATTTGCTAAATGTTATATTTTCAATTACATTTAGTTTAACCAACCTGAAAGTCAATAAATATTACAACAGTAAAACGATTATTTTCTTATTTTCTTTCTCAATTAGAAATATCTTCTATTCACCTGTGTCACTGCAGGCTTTCAGCTCCCAGCAGCAAATGGAAAGGCAGGGCATGGCAATGGGCCTTTTGAAACCAAAAGAAAAGACTGTCACTCCCAAACTACCAGCTATTTTCCTTTTGAATACAAACACACTATTTGAAGTAATTCACTTAGCTTTTTCTAAAGGCACCTTGTGTAACCTTGCAAGTGATTTGTAATGTGGCAGGCAGTTATCAGGCAGCTACAATATTTTGCCTCAGTTCAATAAAGAGCAGCATTATTCTAAAGTTCATTCATACAGAAACATTTCAGGGGAGGTACTCTCCAAACCTAGTTCATGTTTATCTTTATCCATTTGTTGTTTGAGGGGACAGGAGGAGGCTGGGTAGACAAACCACTGTTCTTATTTAGTTGACTCTTTTCTAACTCACAAGGGACTCTTGAATGTTTTGTCTGTCCTACACAGCCAAAAAAAAAAAAAAAAAAAAAAGGACCAAAGCAATCTTACATTATAGCATCCTATGCACTGCACTGTCAGTGCTTGCCTATCTCTCGTCCTTTTTACCTCAGGGCACACCTGCCTGCCCATCTTCCAACAGCCAAGGCCTATACATTTCTTGCCTAAGAGCTGTCCTTGGCTGTCAGTGCCTGCTTTTTTGTCCCCAAATGACCAGCATGATATATGAGGGACTTAATTCTTTCTAGGAGCTGCTGTCCACCAACAGCTAACAGGATTTGGAGTAAATTCCTTAGCTCCCTCTTCTCTCAGCTTGTATATGTCTTACACTGGCTCCCCAATTTTCCCAATGTGATTAAGCGTCAGTTGCCCACACTATTAACTTGCTTAGGGAAAAGAAAACCTTTGTTGACTGCCTTTCCTTCATATCTAACTTCCCTAATTCTTGAGATCACTTCCAAAATAAATTACCTGCACTCTAGTGTTTGTTTCAAGGTCCACTTCTGGAGAAAATTGTAAGACATTTTGCACGTCTTGGTAAATAAATCTGGAATTATCTTCACCCAAAATGAACAGAGGGAAAATTTGAAATACATATTTATCCTAAATACCATTAGTGATAAAGATGCCAACAAAGAGCAGGATGACCTAATAGTCTTCTCCTGCTTATCCTCATCCTCTAAAATTAATATAGGCAATTTTAATTTTTATAGAAGTATCATTAGACTCACAAGCATTCGAACAAACAAAAAATGCCAATTCTTTAGAGACTAATAAAATTGCTTTGGCATTTTAGTTCATTTCAGTGAGGCAATCAGTGCTAGTACATATGTTTCTACATTCAAATCCTCATCTCAGCATCTGCTTTTAGAGGAACTCAAATGAAACACTATAAGACATTGCTATTATCCTAGAACCAGTTCTTTTTTCTTTTAATCAGTTATTTGGGCTGAAAATAGCATAAACCAATTATGCTTTCTTAAAATAATTATCAGGAAAGTGCACATCTTAGAAAAATTCTGGGGTTTCTCAAGGAACCAAGGTCAGGTGGTTCCTGAAAACAACTTCCTTGGAGGGCCACAGGAAACTCAGGAAATTCTCACTCATGTTGGACTCGCTCTGTGCATGTTTTGTTCTGCTTTGAAATCAGAGCCACAACTCCAGAGTTTACGTCTCCTCTGTATGAGGAACCAGCCCTAACTGGTGTCTTCATGCCAATTTCTCACCAGAAAGTGTCAGGTGGCACTCTGATCATTTGGCTCCACCCAGGTGAATAATCATATATGACATAGTACTCAAAGAAAAGCTTGGGGTTCTAAAAAATAGGGGTCAAAACAAAATTACAGAATCCTCTAGAACATCAATTACATAATATCAATTACTGGGGACTAGAAAATAAATTTCATCTAAGAAAACTGTACTTATTTTTTATTTCTAATTGGGAGTATCAAAATGAGCTACTAACTCTAAACATTCGAGGCATCAGAGAATTTATTCTCTACCTCCCTATGTGAATCTTGAACTAATACTGTAAACATTTAATTTATATAGATATCTCTCTATATCTATATCTATATCATCTATATCTGTCTATATATCTATATCTCTCTATATAGAGAGAGATATTTTCTTTCAGAGATTTAAATATCTCTATAGACTACTATTTAATATAAATCATTCATTCTAACATTTCATGTTGAGATAAATTTCAAAAGCAGTTTTCCATTACGGTAACATAAGGAATTATTTCCAATATTGAAATGGTTATTCATAGGTCATCTAATGAAAACTTCCATTTCCAAGGAAATATCAATATATATCTTTTGAAAAAAAAACAAGAATTATTTTTCCTTTTCTCATACCTTTCTATAGAAGGTCCTAAATACCTCCATGGGAACACATTTCAGTACTTCACCATGCTATATGAACCTGATGGCATCTAAATCCATTTTTCTTCCTGTCCAAATACAAAAAGAAATTGTCTATTGCATCTCTGCTTAAACCCCACAACACAATCTTTTTCCTTCAGGGAGCAGCCTTTCTGCCTGTATAAATAAATATACTCTTCCAAGAATTAGCTTGTCATATGCTGGCAGTGATGTATTCTGTCAGTCAGGGTCATTGCTAAATCTTCTTTTTGGTTATTGTTGTTGACATGATGAGTACCTCTGTGTTTACTAAATGATAGTGGTTTGGTACCTGTGCTTTAGGAATTAATGTAAAGTCACCAGTCACTTATGCCCTTGGGCAATTTCAAAATCTTTATGTCACATTTCAGGGTGATAGCAATGCTGGCAGTTAATATGACACTGAAGATCAAACGCTATAAATGGGCTATCACTGTGGAGGCAGATATAGGTTTCAGTTGTTCATCTGGGGTTATATCTATTTTACCCACTGTAGGGTTGTCAATTCTGCACAAGATATTATTTCTGTACATTTTTTCTTGCAAAAATAGAAAAAGCATATAACCTATTATCTAAACGTATATGGTCTTTTTGGAAAAGTTTATTGTGTATACTATTCCTTACTATTCTATGATACGACAACCTCCTTTGCTACTCGAAACAGTGCAATCACTTGGGTTTTACTAGATACCACTACTGCTCATTAGAAGCAAATATCTTACTTCTTTATTGGTAGAATACTATACTTGTCAGATTCAATAAACACCAGGGCATCTAGGATGGCTAGTCTTCTCCCTGTGATAATAAGAAAAGTGTGTTCATATTTTCTTCAAGGATTATGTTTTAAATTACGAGGAAAAGGCAAAAATTCATATAGTTATATAGATAATTTTAAAGAACAATATAAACACATGTCATGCTTAATAATTTCAAGGCAGTCATTGTTGCCTTTTGTATTGGAAGAGACATGTAGATATTCAATACTCTAAAGTAGTTCGCATACACTTAAACACTGTGATCTCTATTTTTCCTATTTTATGTGTTTAAATACTACACGTTCATTGTGTTTACACTATATATTTGAACACTTTAAATATGACAATGAGCAAAGAAAAATCTCTTCAGCAAATCATGCTGGAACAAGTGAATATTCAAATCTAAAAAATAAATAAATAAGCAACTTTGACTTTCTCTTGACATCACAGACAAAAATTACTTCTAGATGAGTTATAAACCTATGTTTAACAAGCTAAGACTATAAAACCTCTAGAAGAAAATATTGAAAAGACCTGTATGAACTTAAGGTATGCAAAGCTTTCCAAGACAGGACACAAACAATATTAAGTATAAAAAAAATGAAAAATTGGACCTTAAGAAAAAATCAATAGCTTCTGTTCTTCAAAAGGACACTTAAGATCTATGAGTTCCTTATATATTTTTGATATTAACCTCTTATCAGATATATCATTAGTAAAGATCTTGTCCCATTCAGTAGGTTGCCTTTACGTTTTGTTTATGGTTTCTTTTACTGTGTAAAAACTTCTTAGTTTCATGTAGTCTTATTTGTTTATTCTTTCTTTTGTTTCCCTTGCTGAAGGATACATATCCAAAAATATATTACTAAGATATCAGCGTTTACTACCTATGTTTTCTTCTAGAAGTGTTATGGTTTCAGGTTTTACATTTAAGTCTTTAATCTGTTTTAAGTGTATCACTCTATATGGTGTAAGAAGGAAATCTAGTTTCATTCTTTTGCATGTGTCTGTCCAGTTTTCCCAACACTATTCATTAAAGAGACTGTCTTTACCCCATTGTCATAGATTAATTGACCATATAGTCATGAGTTTATTTCTGAGTTTTCTATTTGTTCCATTGACTTTTGTGTCTGTTTTTATGCCAGTGCCATGCATGCTGTTTTATTATTATAGCATTGTAGAATAGTTTGATATCAATAGATACAATAACACTAAAAAAAAAAAAATCCAATTAAAAAATGGGCAAAGGACCTGAATAGACATTTATCCATTTCTCTTAAAAGTACATACAAATGGCCAATATGCATATGAAAAGATGATCAACATCACTAATAATCAAGGAAATACAAATTAAAACCATAATGAGATATCGTTCCACACCTGTCAGAATGACTATCATCAATAAATCAACAAACGAGTGTTGGCAAGGATGTGGAGAAAAGGGAACCCTTGTGTACTGTTGTAAATTGGTACAGCCACTATAGTGAACAGTATTGAAGTTCCTCAAAAAGTTAAAAATAGAACTACCATATGACCCAGAAATTCCATTCCTGGGTATTTATCTGATGAACCCTGAAACATTAATTCGAAAAAACCTATGCACCCCTGTATTCATTGCAGCATTATTTACAATAGCCAAGATACGGAAGCAACTTAATTACCCAGCGATATAGACAACTGGATAAAGAAGATGTAGTATATATATAATGAAATATTACCCAACCATAAAAAAGAATAAATTCTTGCTATTCATGACAAGATGGATGGACCTAGAAGGTACTATTCTAAGTGAAATGTCAGAAAGAGAAGTACCATATGATTTTACTTATATGTTAAATCTAAGAAACAAAATAAACAAAACAGAGACAAACTGATAGATACAGAGAATATTTGAAACTTTGTCAAGTATATAGTACATATACCTGAGAAAGGATGCGAATTCAGAACATATAAATAACTCCTACAACAATAAAGACCAACACTCCAATTAAAAATTTGTCAACATTCTAACAAATCATTTTAAATAAGAGAATACATACAAATGGCCAAATGGCAGATGAAAACATGCTCAACATCATTAATCAACAAGGAAATTAAAATCATAATAAGTTACCACCTGAAACCACTAAAATAGCTGTTGTTAAAAAAACTGAGAACGTCAAGTCTTGGCAAGGAAGTGGAACAACTAGAGTCTTTATACATCATTGGTAGGAGAGTAAAATAGTATAACTACTTTAGAAAACTATTTGGCAATCCCATATAATATTTAACCATGTATACATACTCTAAGACACAGCAATTCTATGCCAAGAGAAAATATGTCTGCAAAAATCTCGTCCATGAATGTTCACAGCAGCTTATTCATAATTAACTAACACTGAACACAGCTGAGAAGTCCATTCACAAGAAATTGGATAAATGAATTGTGTCATATTTATACAATGGAACACTACTCAGCATGAAAAAAAAAATCTGATAAATGCAACAACATGAGTGACTTTCAAAAATATATTAAACTTAAGAAGAAGGAAGAGTATATACTCTATTCCACTTATATAATGTTGAAGAAGTCAAAAGGATCTGTAATGATGGAAATCAGAACAGTGGTTGCCAAAGGAAATCCAGATTAACAGGAAGGGGACAAAAGGAAAGTCTCTGACCTGAAGGAAATGTTCTCTATCTTGCCAAGAGTACTGCTTACACAAGACCATACAATTATACAATTATCAAAATTCATCAAATTATACACCAAAAATCTGCATTTCACTGCTCATAAAATTTACCTCCTTTTTTTTAAGCAAGAAAACCAGACAAAGTGGAGTAAAGAATCTTTGTTGATTTTGACATTGGATAAAATACTGCACATACATCTGCATGGGATTCATGAAACGATTGGTTGATATGAAACAGTTGACAAGACTATTTCATAGATGAGAAAACAAAGCCTCAAAGAGATTTAGAAATTTGTCCACAGTCTCAAAGCAACCAAGTAGCATATCTGGGATTCAAACACTGGTACTTTGACTTCAGCTACCATTTTGTTTCTACTATAACAGCAGCTTTCAAACCGTTTTTAACACAATTCAGAGTTCAGAGTAAGAACTACTACTACTACTACTACTACTACTACTACTACACACACACACGCACACACACACACGCACTCATAAAATAATGTTTAACCTTAAAATATATAATTAAAGTATTGCATAAACATATGTCTTCTTTCAGGTTGAATAAAATCAATATTTTCCCCAGTCCTGAAAAAAAGACTATGAAAGATAACACATACGTATTTTCACACTATATTGTTACTTAGTGTGGAGAAATGTTCATACTATAAGCTTTAAGGAACTAAGTAGAGCAGAGTCAGGTACCCATCTCATGCTCACTGTGGATCATAGCTTCACTGATCAGAATGGAGGCAGCAAATTTCTACATTGGCTATAGAACCATAAATTCAAGGACAAAATGTACCATCAAAACAGCAGTGGTCAACAGAGTCACATGGGCCAACATGTCAAGAACTATGAAAAAAAAAAAGAAGGTGTATGCAATAGATTTGGGATAAAGAACACTCAGAAGTCCAAAGATAGTCTTAGAAAAACATTAAGGAGTAATTCCACAATTTTATGAGATGAGCTGTAATTTTGTACAAGGATGTGCCATGTTACACCAGGAAAAAGAGGGAATGGAGAGCAGATATGATGCTGCAGCTAATGAATCGTGCTGTAATTTAAAGTGAGCAAAGGAAACAATGATTTGTGGCTGTCATTATTTTGCTGATTTAGAGCTAATAGTGTCCTCATTTTAGATGTGAGAGAAAAAGGACTATAGAGGTTGAAGTAACTCACACAAAATAACACAGATATTTAATTATAGGAACAAAACTAAACCTCAGGAATCCTGTTCCAGTGCCTATGCTGTTAATCACTACTACTAAATGCCTAATTTTTTTATACGGTTTCCTTCTATAGGTTAAACCATATGAAACTGCTGTTTTTGTAAGTTGAAATGATTAAATATTATAGATTTCATATAATTCAAAAAAAAAAGTACTCTTAGCTTTCCTCTTCTATGAAGTGAAAGTTCTTGGAAGAGTTTTCCAACCTCATTTTTTTATGATCTCACTATTCACTGCTCGACCTGAAGAAATTTGGGATTTTCTCCAACTCCTCTATCAATTTTTTCTTTGTTGCCAAATCCATTAGAAATGTTTGATCTTTGTCTTACCTGGCCTATCTGCAGCACTTGAAAATATTAACCAAATCCTTCATTTTCAAATACTCTATTTACTTGACACTGAACTTACTTAATCTTTTCTACCTAGAGTCTAGGAAACACCTTTCAGTCAACTTCGCAGACTACTTTTTTTTCTTTCACTTAAATGCCAATGTTCCACAGGGTTTTATTCTAAATCTCCTTCCTGTTGCACTCCATATACTTACCCTGGGTGAACTCTTCTACTCCCAAGGTCAATTGCCACCTGTATCCTAATAAAATCTCAACCATTACCTGCAGCATAGATCTTTATCCAGCCTCAACTCTCCACCTGCACTTTTATTTCAACACCCCACATTCCTTGCAATATGTATCCAACCAAACTCAGCATTAACCTGTTTTTAATTCCTGTCTCAAAAACTGGCATCATCATTAAACCAATTACCAAGAACCTCCTAGGCAACAGTCTTGACCACCCTTTAGTTTTCATCCCCTCTACATAAAATGATCCTTTATACTTCAGTTGATAAATTTCTATTAGCTCTGTTCACTGTTCCCATCTGCACTCTCATTATTGAATTCGAAGCACTTCTCTCCTGGATTGCTACTCCAGCTATGTGATGGCCTGCCCATGGTCTCACTGTCTGTCAAATCCTTTCCCCAAAAGGGCAGCCACATTATCCTTTAAACGAAACTCTGATATCAACTTGCCCCTTTAAACTTTCAAATAATTTTGCTTTTGGCATAAAGTCCAAACTTTTAAAAATAATTTACAAGATATGCATGATAAGCATCTACCATTCTCTTCAGACCCACTTTTCTTGATGCTTTCTCTTTTACTGTATTTCCCAAGAATACTTATTCCTTTGGAT
This sequence comes from Rousettus aegyptiacus, assembly GCF_014176215.1. Classification (NCBI taxonomy): domain Eukaryota; kingdom Metazoa; phylum Chordata; class Mammalia; order Chiroptera; family Pteropodidae; genus Rousettus; species Rousettus aegyptiacus. Next base: position 111,923,400 of record NW_023416284.1, read on the forward strand.
TTCTGGACCCAATTTCGACATGGGGGAGGGGGTATACGAACACCACCAAGCAATTCTCAGACACCAGCAAGACACCCAAGAAGTTAACTCAATGCTGATACTATCTAGTGTAAGATTCCACAGGTTAAGGATTTAATCCTATAAGACCGAGCCTGCCTCTAACTTTAGACACCAGTTGCAAGCCAAGGCTGTCACCTGTCCTTTTGACCAACCAACTATAGACAAGGGGTTCCAATGACCATTTCTTTGAACTTCAGAGGCCAGTTGCAAGTCTAGGTTGTTAATTGTATTTCTAATGAAGGAGCTCTAAACTAGGGGTTCCTATAACCTCCTCCTTGGATTTAACTAATTTGCTAGAGTGGCTCACAGAATTCATAGAAACATCTTACTTATTAGATTACCAGTTTGTAACAAAAGATATTCCTCAGGAACACACAGATGGAAGAGATGTGTAGGGTGGTGGAGAGGTAGGGGGATGGGAGGGGTTAGAGTGGTGGAATGTAGGTAGGGCATGGAACTTCCATACTCTGAGCTTGCCACTCTCCCCAAATCTCCATGTGTCTACCAACCACTAACAGGGAAATTCTCCCAATCCAGTCCTTTGGGTGTTTTATAGTCTTTATTACATAGAAATGATTAATTAAATCACTGTCTATTGGCAATTGGTTCAACCTTCCGCCAGTCTCCCTTTCATGGAGGTCAGGAGAAAACATGGTTAATTATCCAACATGGTTAATTAACCAATCCCCATCCTAAGATGGTGTCCAAAAATCACCTCATTAACATAACAAAAAATACCTTATAGCTCTCAGCACTTAGGAAATTACAAGGGCTTTAGGCAATCTGTGCCAGAACAGAAACAGGGAAAAATAGCATACATATATTTTTTATTATAAAATCACAATATCACGCTTAACTTCTACCTATTCATATGAATGTTCTCTTTTTTTCTTTTTTTCAGGTTTTGTAGATGTTGCTTGCTATGTCTATGTATAATTCTCTTGGATTATACACGCTTTTTCACTGTAGCCTGACCACATCCTACTTATTTTTTAGAACTCAAATAATATTCCTCTTCCTATTGAAGATGTTCATGATTTCTGAAGACTTCTTTAGGGACACTACCTGGGACACCTAAAAACTAGTGATTTTCCTTATCATTGCATTTTGCAGAGCCTATAGAAATTGTTTATTTAATTTTAACTCCTGTCCCCTGCTCAACCTAAATGAACATCTCGGACAGTAATACTGAACATAGATAACAAGAACCAACTTGACCAAGTCTATACTGATTCTCATTGACTAGTATATGTTTCTCACACTCATATCCTCATACACACACACACACACACACACACACACACACACACACACACATCTTACTCATTTTACTCAAAGAAAAACCATTCGGCTTATTGTAACTCATTCCAGATACATATCACTTCATCTAATTCCATTAAATGGCTTTTAATTCATACTGCTCTATTCTACTGTATTTTCCTTATATGGATATGGTATAATTTCCAATCTTGTACTAATTTCAGAATACTAGCTTAATGTATAGCTGTCTACCATCCTTAATTCCATTCCAAAACAATTTCATATAATAAAATGCCATCTGCCCTCGGCACACCAAATGTTCTTTCATCTTCACACAATTCCTTAAAGGCCTCTTCTTCCACCAGACTTTGGATAGATAAAGAAGCAGCTTCTACTTTTTGCCTTCCCAAAAGAAGAAGTTAAACTATCTGGAGACATGGATAATCTTTAATTCAATATAACAATTATTTAAATGTATCCACTTATAATATTTACATGCCTAAACATAATATGAGAAATATATTCTATTAGGTATTCATTCATCCACTATCTTTATTTACACAATGAATGAACTGCTGCATATAAATCAAATTTCTACAAAAAAAAAAAAAATCCTTCAATTTCCTGGAAAAAAAATTACTTTAAAGAAAAAACAGATTCTGCAGTAACAGATATTTAACTCTTCTAAAAGTTTTTCAAACCAAGATATTGATATTTCCTTAAACAAGTAATATTCTTCAAAATTATTTAATGTTTCATGTTTCACAGTTGCCTTTTGATGCTCATTCACATTATAATTGGACATTTACCTAACCTATGATTTATTGCTTAAAAAATCAAAACTGATTATGCTACCCTCTAATCTGCCTCTTTATATTTTCCCATAAAACAGGGACAACATCAGCTGTCTTTCTGGATGCAATGTAAGGACTTGATCCAGGGTGTATGTTTGATAAAAGTAGCTATTACTTTAGTCATCCATTTCTTCTCAAAATTAACCAATTTATTCTCCTTTGGCCTCTGTACTATTTCTGTCACAGAGGCTCCCTCTCCTGAGCTGCATGTAGTCACAGCCCATCATTTTCTGATATACAATTATATGAACCTGAAAAAATATCTACACCAGAGAAAACACATTCATTCTGCTTTTCTATTAAAGAAAAAAATAGAATCTTTAATGTTTTAAAGAAAATGGGCATCAATTGTGCCATTTCTAATAACAATGTAGTAATAGCAACCAATCAGTTTCAGTTATTAAATCCTAAAACTCCAGAACCTATAGTTAACACTTAAATCAAATCATGTTGCTGAGTTTTGTTTCTGACTACATGTCAAACCTGTTCATTTCCAAATTTTAAGCAAAATGACAATGACTCAAGGCACAAGAGAGAACAAAAGTTGTTCTTCCTTCTTTAAAATAATTCAACAAATATAAGCAGTTCTCTAAAACTCATGGAAAGAAAAATGCCTCTACAAATCTCATGAAGTTCTCCAATCCATTTCTGTATCCAAAAACAAGCCTGGAATATTGTCCTGTTCCTTGCCACCTCATCACCAAACCCCCTCAGAAACAGCAGTCAATACAAGACACAAAAAAGTTAGGCTGCCTTAACCCAATTATGTACTTAGATAAATTTCTCTGTTTGTAAATTCGTTTGCTTTTCATACACTACACTTATTCAATAATATCGTATAATAATTCATCCAAAACTTACAAAGCTTTGCATGACAAATTATCTCCCAATAACTGTTGATGGCAATGATGATGACAATTATGATAAAGATGATGAGGTTGATAATGAAGAATCTATGATTACTATGACCAAAAAAGAGTCATGACCCCCTCTGAATTCCTATGAAATCATCAGCCTGTAAAATCCAGATCTTCCCATGAATGGTTATTTATATCTTATGCACACTGCTGAATACCCAGATTATTTAAAAACTAATAAATCTGATACCCCCCTCATATGCCAATAGCACATATTACAGATAGTCATTACCAACACACATTCAAGGGCATGTGTGTTAGTCAAACAGGAGTCCCAACCCATTAAAATTCATCCCCCAAACTGTAGCTAAACTATAAGGGTATTTATAGTAAGTGGACTAAAAATTTGTCAGTCAGGTGTTCTTGACTGTTTATTATCTCTCTCTACTGCAAAATCTTTTTGAAAGCAGTATTCATGAGGCAAATGTAAGCAATGAAGAATATGATATAAATATTCATTTCTCAAAATAATTAATAATGACTGAGTAACAGGACACATGGCTATGATTTCTCAAGTTTTTGACAAATAAAACATGCAATCATTTCAGAACTCCCTACTTGTAAAAGTGAAGAAGTCATACCACATGTATTTCTAACATTAATTGGGAGATCAGCTATTAACCAGTACTCATTTTTTAAAAAACCTATTTGTATGTATGCCCTACAGTTGAATCGTACACCTGAAACTTACTGGATTTCATTAACCAATGTCACCATAATTAATTAATTAACAGCCAAACTATTTCCATACCGTTTATTTTGTTGAAATTCATTATTTTTATGAGAAAAGAGATCATATTTCAATCTACAAACATTAAATCTTACACCACTTACAGATTTAAAACACAAAATGGTGTTGATATAATTCCAATTAAAATACATTTCTTATATATTCAAACAAAAAGGAGATCAAATCAGGTATTCAAACAAATAAAGGCATAAGAAAAGCTGAGACACTACAGAGTTATTTCCAAGGGTTTATAAAAACTACCTCTAATACTTCCTTGCCATTTATAGCTCCCATAGCAACAAAGAGTTTCAATCTAGACTACATATTAAACAGAAACCACGAATAATGATCGGACCACAATTTTTTCCCATCCTCAGGTACTATGTTACAAAGTCTCTTTGAAAAAAGTCTCTATATTAATGTACAAGGTCTAACATGAATTCGTAAGAAAATATCATAAAGAAATAAATTAAAAACACACATATAAATGGGGATGGGATATTATATATCAATAAACCATAGAGTAGAGAGAAGAAGGCAGGTTAATTGAGTACCACAACACACAGGAATGACATGGCAATGGTTTCCCTAGTTTTCTTGGGCTCTATAAATAGCAAATGGGTACTAGAAAAGCTGGCACTCCATAAACATCAACAGAAGCAGACAACATAAATAAATAAGGAAACAAACAAAAGCCTCAACAAAAGCCTGCTCTCTGGCCTAAGAACTAGAAAAAGGGCAACCTAGTAAAACAGAAAACATTTAGCAACAAATATCCTTCACCAGCTAAATGACACAGGAAAAACAAAAAACAAAAACAAAAACAAAATAAAGAAAACTGGTCTCTCATGTTCACCCTGTTGAGAAAGGTTAAGTAGGGAGCAGAGACATCCAACCTCGCCCAGCTGTAGAGAGGCACTCTTTTGCCCTTTGGGTGGAATCAGATAGGGAACAGGGATTTCATTTCCACCAATACTCAGGAAGCCTCTTACAGTGGCAGTGGAGGCCACATGGAGATCCTGGATATTCATCATTATGAACAGCAGCACACTCCTCTCTCCAAGCCAGCGTGGTATCAGTAGTCTCATTGCTGCTGGAACTTTCAGCATGCTCCAGCAGGACAGGGTCCTTCTAGCTCCTCTTGATGTCACTACAGGCTATACAGGGAGCAGTAACAAGGTATTCCTCCTGCTCCTGGCCAGAGTGGTGTCAATGGATGCCTAGTGCGGAGCCCGAACTTTCATCTCCACCTGGAAGCATCAAGGTGGTCCTCTCCCTCTGCTGGCATAGTGTCACAGGAGACCTGCTAAAAGTGATTATTATTAAAAAGTTTGACATGGTCACATTTTGATTTTAAACGAATCACTCTGATAGCACAGAGTGTGCTCAGGAGGATGTTGAGAGTATGAAATAGATAAGTAGAGTAAAATCAATAGGGTGTATTGTTTGGAAGCCAAGGGATAAGCCAAGAAATTGGAAAATGATTGACAGTGGAAAGTGCAACCAAGAGAAATGATGACGGGTCAGAAAAATTTTACTGAATTTGGCAATTAGGAGATGATTCAGTCAGCAGAGTCACTGGTTTTAGGACAATGATAAGGACAGAGGCCATGCTGAAGAGTTTTGAAGAGGTAAACTGAAAGTGAGGCGGCAGGTATAGACTAATAATATTGAAAGCTTGAAAGAAATGAAGAGGGACGAGTGTCGAGAGAGATTATTTTTATTACATTTGGCAAGTGAAACAAGTATTCTACTATCTTTTAAAGTTATTCAGATAGGATAAAGTTTATAGGCTGCTACAAGGAAAAAGTAGATAGGGAGGAAGAAGCTGTAGATACTGAAGAAAAGGGTGTAACTGTAGAATGAGTCTGAAGGAGATGGTGAGCATTAAAGTTAAGGATATGGGTGACTGAGTCAACCTTGAACAAAAAAGAAACATTTCATCTTCTGGGAATGAAAGACAGCAGAAAGGAGTATGGAAATGCGTAGGTGTTAGGAAGCTAAAGAATGTCAGAAAAGGTATATCCATTTCCCCCAAGAAAACAGGATGAAGTCAGCGGCCAAGAGTAAAGGACATATGGCTTTATACAGAGGCCTGAGGAGATTTGGAATTACCCTTAAGGACTCAGGACCGATACCAATCAAGCTCAAGTGAAATCCTGACAAGCAACCACTGACTAAGGGAACATGATATTTTAAAAACCTTCGTTGGAATCATTTTTCACAAAATAATTTATTTCACGGTATGGTTTATGAGTTCAAATTTCACTAAGCAGTGATTCAAAGAGCAAGGCAGTACTTTTTTCCTTACAAAATCAAGCTTCAAGTTGAGATCAAGTCCATTATGCCACTAAAATATGCAGAAAATCTTTAAAAGTATCATCTCATATTTGTATATGTTTTTGTTGCATTTTAATAAAAAATTCTATTTATATATAATGTTGCTTATGTCATCACAAACAGCATTTTTAACCTTAAAAGAACCATGCCTGGTAGATGTTACCTTTCCTGTTTTACAGATGAAAAAATTGAGAATCAGAGAGGAAGTAAATGGTATAGCCTATATTTCACAGTAGGCAAAAGTATCAACACTCTATCCCACGTGTTTTGTTGGCTTAAGCAGAATTTTTCCACACTATCATTAATGTGTTTTAATTGCAGATCGAAAATACCTTGAGTTTAGTTTTTCTGACCATTTTTTTTTTATTTAAGAAACATAAATAAAATCATCCCAAATATACTGAGAGAAAAAAAGAAATTACATTAATCAAAGGAAAAGTCACATGAATACTATTTTTTATCAGAAGCTAAGTTTAGACATTATACCAATACCTTTCCTTAAGAACTCACCATGCTTTATGAAAAATATCTTAAGGAACACAATCTATATTTTAAAATGATCCTTATTGAGAATTTAAATGCAATTTAGTCACTACAAATCAGTACTTGTAATAAATATTAAGCACTTCTTCTCTTGTGGTCTTAAAAGCTCATCTATATCTGCAAACATGAAGGCCAATCCTAGGATAGCCAAGTTTTTCACCAAAATTTGTAAACTGCACCTAGTTCCTAAAAACTATTTCAACTATTGGTATATTTGGCAATATATGACTTTATCATATGAGTCAACCAAAGCAATGATGAACCTACCAATATTTGCGAAGAATTCAGGTTAAGAAGTCTTGCCAAGCCGAGGACCCAAAACACTCTCAATTGGACAAGAATTTATTAATCTTTATAAAGGTAAGGAATCATCATAATTGAATCTATAAATTTCAGCAGATCTATGTCTGTCAGCATACAGGCATATTTGACTGCAAACAAAAATATTTCCATGCATATACATTTTTAGCCCCAAACCTTCAATAATAGTTCAATAGACTTTTAAGAATATAAATTTGTCCCCAGTGACCAAAATAATGCATATGACTCAAATTACATTAGAATGCAATAAATGTATTATTAATCATTAAACTAGGAAGGAACAAAAAAAGTTTCAAAAATGTTCAACCATTGATTTTGGTGTTCTGAATACACAAACACCATTCCTTTGCATCAGCAGAAGTCCCAGACTTAACTGGAATTACAAAGAACCATATAGATCATCTAGTCCAACTTCTTAACTTGAAAGGCAAGGAAACTGAACCCAGGAAAGGGAAGCTTACCAAGATTCACTTTGGGCAAAAGTGGAATTAAAATCCAGGTATCTGGATTCACAATTTAGTGCATTTCCCAGAAGTAGCATATATATAAATAACCTCATCTAATTTCATCTGGCAAGCAAATTCAGAGGCTAAGTGGAACTTTTAGGATCATGCTGAGTTTGCTGTTTTATCATATCCAAAAGCATCTTCCATAACAATTGGATGATTAAACAATATATTAATCACAGAGGAAAATTATTTTAATTAATCATCCATATTAGAAACACTCTTCAAACCGTAATATTCAAAATGTTTTATAGGTAAAAACCAAATTCATAAAATGGTTGGACTCTTCCATTAGCTTTCTCAGAATAATTCCTATTGAAAACACACAGCAGAAACAAGTGAAATAAAACAAACCACAAAATATAAGAAAAATAACCACTGAACTAGTACTTTTAATACCACGGCCTTCAATTCTAAACCAAAAATTGTCACAACTGAGCATTAATTTGTATCTATCACCAATGAAAAAAGAAAACCAATCATTGTGAAAGATTATTGTTTTATCTCACTGCCTATATATATATATATATATATATGTGTGTGTATGTATGTATATATATATATACATACACACACATATATATGATGTTAGCTTCCGGAAAAGTCATTCCGAAGAACTGAATCATCTGGATCATTTTTATTACTCACTCAGTCTTGAGACTGTCTGCACAGTACTGACTGAAATGTACTTCAGTGTGCACCTTCCTTCCAAATGAATATCTGTGTCAGGTTTATTTATAGTCACTGCCTTCAATCAGTGCATTTCCAGGTACGAGGAATAAAATTATCTCAACAATATTCTTCTATAGAGATCTGAACCAAAGCCTGGAAATCTTAGAAAATGGCCTTTGGAAAGATAATGAAGATCTATAATGTAAAATGTACAATAAGATTTATTAAAGATTCCAAAGGACACTCACCTTATACTCTTTAATAAGCACATGTAAAGAGCCTCGGGTATAATTAGGAAATAATTTAAACCTTAAGCATCTTTTTGCATATCTCTTTATATACTCCAAGATTTTTACCATCACCTCCTCCATTCTCTTGTCCTTATTATGATTTCTCTGAAATTTGGACACCTCTTTGTTTCTTAGATGCTTTTCTATTTAAGAGCTTTTCCTCCTAAGGCTTTACAAAAACAGGACATGCTTCCACCTACTGGGAAAAACATAAATTGCAAGGTACATCTTCCTAACTATCAAGAAATCAAGTTTCTGGGAAAGATAAAATGTTAAAAGAACCAGGTACATAGCCTTCTCTGTTTCGCCAACAACAGAAATACTCTGCACTCTGTTAAGACTTTCTCACATGGATTTCTTTACCTTGACAGTTTTCAACAGTACACTAACTCTCATTAGTGAAAGATGAATTAATCATTGAGCCTGCTGTCCCAGAGAGAACTCCAATGAGGTCAGAGAAAATCATTAATTTGCAATTTTTTTTTCATTTTAAAGACATTATCAGCTAAATGAAGACACTTCTGGAAAATATACTGAAGTAAGGAATTTGAAAAGGCCTACTTGCATTTTTAATCATTTTGAACAGTACTAAGCACTTGTTAACTAATTTTCACTACTTCTATTATTTTTATGTAGTTATCTTAATTTTTTAATAAGATAGAGGGACATTTTAACGTTTTAATTGATTTTACTTTTCAATTTTAATTTCTATTTGTTTTAATTCAGTAACCAAAAAAGTAGTAAGGATAATTACATTTTAGCTTCCCAAATACTCTATAAAACCAAGTTGTTCAAGGAAAAACAGCTTACTTGTTTCACGCGTTCAAAAATGAAAAATACCTATACTTTGTTTTTGCTATAAATAATCCATCAATAAAATATTTAAATAAACCTAATTCCTATTTGAATCAGACAAGGAAGATAAGAATTTTTCTTTCCTTGTACACTAAGTCTCAAAAAAGAAAACATTTCTTTTAATGCTGAAGGGGTGGGGAAGAGGAAGTTGTCACTTTTAGTTTTGGTATAGATTAAGCCTTTAACAACCTAAACTACAAAACTGCATTGTAGTCAATTTGATGATGAAGCAATTCATTATTAATGAAGCATTTGCCAAAAAAAAAAAAAAAAAAAATCTGGAGTGTGTGTGTGTGTGTGTGTGTGTGTGTGTGTGTTTAAATAATCTTTCAAAGCCACCCAAAGGACAAGACATGTATGTTCCTCAGGGGATGAAATCTCCTTTGACATTACAGGTACACAAAAGAAAATGCACAGTTGGTAAAACAGTTGATCAGTTGTGAAGTGTTCCCAGAGACCAGTAACTCTCAGAGTAACCCAATCATCACACTTCAAATAAATTGATAAGCACTTTAGCCTCTGTCACATTCACAAACATAAACGAACATGCATAGTTTAATCTAGGTTCATTCTAAGACTCTCCATAGAAAAGACTACAATTAGACTAAAGGGTATCAAAATCACTTCCCAAATGCAGAAAGAAAGAAAGAAAAAAAAAAAAAGCTGATATGTAGCTAAGAAGCTTTCAGAACACTACATTGATCACCATTTACTTCTAAACTGATTTCCCTTCCCTCTGCGAAGTGAAAATATCCCTTTAAGCCGTGTAACACTTTATGGTTTCTCTATCGATGATCCTAACAGGTCACATCATCACAGCCATGAGATCTCGTAGCTTTGGTCTTTCTCAAATTAAGACGTAGAGAAGCACTGCTACCCGCCCCAGGAACAGGCTCTGTCCGACCGAGCTCTGAAGCCAGCATCTTCACGGGGACAGTTTCTAGGAAGGAGACAAGCGTCCCTCCCCAACTTCACTCCCCTAAACAAGCCACGAGTGAGATGGGCAGCCGGCGGTTCGTGGGGGCAAGTCCTACCTTCCGCCAAAAGGCGCGATGCATGCACAAAAGATGGATCCAGGCTATCTTTCTCTGCCATCAGCTCAGGCAAGTATTTCTCTTCTTCCATAGCGCGGACTTCGGACAGTCCCCGGGCGAAGCGCAAGGTTCCGCTCGCTCGGACACAGGGTCGCTGGGCAGCGCGCTCCGCCTCCGCCGCAGCGAGGGGATCTCCGCGCGTCCTCACTGGCCCATGCACCGAGCACCTGCGACTCCTGCCGTCGGGCTGCGCGGCCCAGCGCCCACACCTGCCCGTCCCTTCCGTCCTCCCTTGCTCGCGCCGAGTCCTGGTTCACACAAACGGCCTTAACTGGAGAGGCGGGAACAGGACGCGTCCCACCTCTCCCAACCACTCATTGGTTGTGGTGCCACGAGAGGCGGGGCCTCCGCGAAGGCCTTGGGCTCTCATTGGGCCGCACTGCACGTCGGATCGCCTGACTGGCAGGAGGCAGCTGCGGAGGGGAGGGGAGCGCAGAAGGTGCAAGCGCTTTCTTCTTGCAGCCCAAGCCTTCCCTGGTTATTAGGCATGCCCAGTTGTGTGGAGCCCTCTGTGTCTTCAGCTGAGGGCGGGAGGGGGTAGAGAGCGGGAAAAGCACTGGTTAAACAGAGAAGCTCGGATATAAGACGGCAGGGAAGGTGGGGGAAGTGAGCGGCTGCGGAGAGAGAAAACACCAGGGAAAGTCCCAGGAAGGTAGATGAGACTTCACCTGCGTCCCTAAGGCACAGGTGTCTCCTGTCACTCATGCGGCTCAGACGCACTCCAGTGTGCAGGAGTCAGCAGTACACCCGGTCTGGAAATATAATGAAGACTGCATGTGATCGGCAGCTGGTATTTTTAATAGGCCTGACCTACATCTCGGGGACGCTGTAGGATGTTCATTGATAAACAAATAAAGCAGCTCTTGGACGATATTGTTGTGCTGCAATACGCTTTCAGCGTACAATCATTGGGATATTGACTTAGTTCTGGTTTCTTTCCCACCTCCCCCCCTCTCCCAATCCCTACGTATGGTAGGGGTTCCACGAGACGGATGAATTTTAAAACTAAAAAGAGATACAATTAGCCACAGCTAGTGAAGGAATTGGGAAAGACATGTGGAAGAAGGAAGAGACTAGAAAATAGACTAGAATCACGGTCGCTTTAATTTCTCCCCTTTCTCCTTATTTTAGATGTGATAGTCTTTCACCGGCTGCTGTTGCTGAGCTAGTTTGTATCTATCCCACCTCTATTTAAGGAGAGTTAAATTCTCCAGGTATCATCAACACTGGAGGCAGTGCCCATCCTTCTCTTACTAATGGGGCCTGAAAATGTAGCTTGCATGATTCAAATGTTACAAAACAATCTATCCACGGTCTCTTTTCATAAACGATCAGTTTTCAGGTCTCCTCTGCCCCCACCATTTTGGGTGTGGAAGAATGGAGGCTAACTTTCCTACAAAGAAAACATCCTGAAACTTTTCCAAGTTCTTACTATAGTCAAATATTTTCCTTATTTATTTTTCAAGATAAGATTGGGAGATTATATTTTACTTACATAACGTGTTAAAATTTTAACGTGACTTCACATCCATTATCTTAATTTGTCCTCAAAGAAGCATTCTGAAAAACATGGTGTTGTACAGGTGTGGAAACTAAAGCAGAGGCAGAGATGTTCTGTGACCTAGAGGTAACAAATAGGACCTCTTCAGCGCCAGAAATTGTTCGTCCTGCCTTGAAACTGAACGTATGCTACCATGGGACCAATGATGAGGGGATATATAGCTACCAAATCCATAGGACTGTTAAAAATTCGTGAAATAAGCTGTGAGAATTGCGACTCATTGGTAATTTTGTTTTTTGATAGTAGGAATGCTACCAATTTTCAGAGAGGTGTCCAGGAGCTGCTATAGTAGTGGATGGAAAAGATGCCAAATACAGCTGATAAATTGTAAACATTTTAGAAAACATATGAATTAGAAGAATTATTGTACAGTAATTGTAATCGCATTTTGCTTTGCAGTATACTAGAAGATTAAAAGCATATGGTGCTGATGAGGACACACACAAACACAGTTTCAAGAATCAAAAAGATGCAATAACTCTTGTTAAGCCCAGCAACAGCAATTACCATATCCATTCACAGTCTTTTCTACAATTAAAGGTGCACTAAAAAAGATACTATGGAGAGCAGTCCAAGGGTTGAATTTATTATGCAATGTCTCTGGATATCCAGATCATTATAAATATGGTAAGCTAGCTAGCTTTTATTGTACTAATTATTATTTTAAAAGTTGCATAATTTTATTTTTTCAGGTAAACACTCAGCAAATGCCTAAAATGCATTTTAACAGGGAGAATGCATTTTTAAACAGGATATGGCTGAATAAAGGCAAATTCTCCCAGGGGTCTATATGTACATATATCTAACATCAGATCCATATATTTTCAATAGCTAACTCTATGTCATCATATATTCTCTACTTCACATATAAATATTTTACAGTTACCACAATTATTTAGTGGATATTCTCTGCACAGCCTTATTAATACAAACACTTTGTAAATATAAATGTAAATAACGAGACTTCTGTATATACTTGTTGAATAGAGAATATTATATATCTATACATGAATAAATTATAACTACTGGTAAGCCCATCTCTTCTTCTAATGGTGTAAATAACTTAACCATAATTACCATTGAATTAATTTGTATATCTTAGATAAAGACTTATCTCATTGTAAACATGAGCTCTACTCCTAAAAGTTTTTTTTTTTTTATGGTATTTCATTTACTGCACTATTATTTCAATAATGGGACAATATGGAAAATCTTGCACCAACCAAATTTGGTTTTGAAGGATGAATGAGGCATGCATTATAGAATATGTCCTATAGTTAATACACAAACTGTATTTAATACTTTCACAAAAACCCTTATAAGAAAAACAGGTTAAGGGCATTTAATCAGGCTTATCTTTGCACACTAATAAAAAATGCCCAACCCATAATATTAAATAAAACACAGTTTCTATTTCAGAGTTCTCATTAACTTTAGGGATACTTCATAAGCCTGACCACTTACTCCAAGGATTCAGTGGAACCCACTCATGATAAGAACCACAGGTTAACAAAATTATAGCAGCACAATCATTTATACTAGCTTTCTAATGCCTTGGTGCTTAGGATAGAGCATAATAAAGGACTGAAATATTGAATAACTCATTTTCAGCTACTGAAGAGCCTGACAGTGCCAATCACATAGAAGATGTTTTTTTTTTAATATTTCTATTTACTTTACTTTCATTAACTAAACAAGTAGAATCAGTTCCAATTTCTTTTATAACTTTCATAATATATGTTAGGATTGAAAGTAGGGAAGAAGGGAATGGGGACTCGGCATTGCCGACAACCAATAGCAATAGTAGCAGATGCAGTGAGAAATCTCTTCTAAGTAATGTGTTCAAAGTAAAAATTTATGCTATATGCTAATATATCACAGCACAAAATGAATATTCACAACTCAAAGTTGGCATATATATGTCTATTCATATGTATTTGAAAAAAAAGTGTTTTCTGATTGAAAAAATTTTAAATTATCATATTGAATTTTAGCAGATATAAATATTTAATTAAAAGATAGCAGAACAGAGACAAAGAGAAAGAGCTGATATTTGTCGAGAGCCTACTACTGTTTGGAATACTGCTATCCTGAATAAGTAAGAAAGGCCAAGAAAGAAGCTGTTCTTAATTCTAACACGGCCTCACAACTTAAATAAACCATTTATGATGTTAAAATTATCTCTGGAAAACTGGCAAAGTTCATCTTGTTCCATATCTCTACGGACAATCACTGCACTGACACATTTTGGTTGACATTGATAGCAGCCGAGGAATAGTTACTGCATTACAGAAAAGGGGAATGAAGCTATTGTTTCAAGGTGAAAATTATTGACTGTCTTCTTCAAATTAAATCCTTGAACTTTTGAATTGTAGCACACATATTGATTATTACTAGAGATCAATATATTAAGGTTAACATTAACTTCAGTAAAATATAATTTTTTCATACACAGCAAATGAAGATCTAAGCTCTGTTGTATTCAGCTTAAAATTGATAGATGAAGGCTAAGAGATGTTGTATTAAAAACAATGTTCAAGAACACTAAAACTTTTGCCATAGAAGATGTGTAAGTAATTATTTAATATCATGACTAAATTGCAGGATGTGGGGGGGGATTAAATTTCAGTTGGGTTATTTAAAAAAAAAACACTAATGAAAAAAATTAGTCAATATTGAAATAGCATTTTAGAGTACCATCCCATTCAATGTTTTACAATATGCATATACTTGTTGATATAATTTTTTTTTATCATTCTTGTTTTTCACATTAAATGATACTGCCATGAAGGAAACAATCACTATGAAATTCTACTGTATAAAATAATTATAACAAAGTAAGTACAAGGCATTTGAAGAGAATAATAATTAAATTATTAAACACAGTTCTAGAAACAACGTTTTATTGGCCCAACAGTGGAGAGAAAACAAAATAAAAAATCAAAGACATAGACATTGTGTAAGATGTTGAGTGATAGCCTATCATAACCATTCAACCAGAAAAAAAGCTAATAAGTATCATGAAAATTACCTCGATATATGACAACTAAATATAAAGCGTAATCCTAGAGTGACTCTTGGGCCAGATTTTATTTCTATTTTATTTTTATTTTTTAAATAACAATGATGGAATAATTGGCAAAATGTGAATAGGGTCTATGGTTTTAGTTTACTGATTTTGCTAATTGTATTGTGATATCAGTGAGTGTCTGTGTTTTTAGAAATAATTAAGTATTTAAGCGGTAAAGGGGCATCACATCTGCAACTTACTCTCACATAACTTAAGAAAAAAATATGTACATTCAGAGGAAGAGACAGACAGAGACATAGAGACATAGAAAATGATAAAGTGGTTCCACAAATGCAGTATAATATTAACATTTGGATAAATTGGATGAAGGTTGTTTTGGAATATCCTCTATTATTTTTGCACCTTTTATGTAAATCTTAAATTACCTCAAAATGAAAAAAAATCTTCAAAAAAATCTAGATATTACCAAAAATAACCTCAAAGTATCTTATCCAAACCTCAGTTTACTACTTAGCCATGGAGAGAGAGCATAAGTCCATACTTTTATCATGTGGCCTTTGTTATATACCATGCACTAAATACATGAATTTGGTCATAATTACTATGTGTTAATGACTTTACAAATCTCACTAACAAAACAAATACACGTGTGAATTACCTATCTATCCCTTTTTTCCAAACAAAAATATAATACAAATAATTATTTGGTTCAATTATTTCCTTTAAAAATAACATTTTCAGAAATTTTCTATAAATTATCCACAGAATTTCTTTAAATGAATTACAAGAATAAAAAACTTTTATTTTGAATAGATACTAGTAATAACTGTAGTTCTAGTTTAATGATTTGGAAGGAAAATCAGAAGAAATTGCTTAGCGTTCATGCTTCCTGAGTATGATCTTAGGTTTTTGAGTATGTCAGAATATCCCTGCATTCATAAAAAAAAATAAAAATAAAAAATAAATAGATAAATAAATAAAAGACAGCTAACTTTATTATCAAGTGTGAAAGATTGCAAAGTGCCCCACTAGGTTCGGGCACAAGACAAGCCTATTTTCTTTTACCAGTCTATTCATCCAAGTATTGAAAATTCTAGCCAGAGCAATTAGGCATCCAAATTTAAAAGAAAAATGTAAATCTGTATTTATTCATGGATAACATGACCCTACATATAGAAAATCCCAAAGAATACATAACAAAACTACTAAAACTAATTTTAAAAATACAGCAAATTTACAATTTTAAGATAAGCACACAAAATTAATTATGTTTCTATACATAAGAAATGAATAATTTAAAAGGAAATTAAGAAAAAAAAATATTATATTAGCATCCAAAAGAATAAAATACCTAGGAACAAATTTAACCAAGAAAGACTTATAAATTTAAAACTATAAAATATTACTGAAAGAAATTAAAGAAAACCTAAATACACGGAAAGACATCCTATCTCCACGGATTGGAAGACAAATTATTAAGATAGTATACTAACCAAAGCGTACTAGAGTCTATGTAATTTCTGTCAATATTCAGATAGCATTTTTGCAGAAATGTAAATGTCAATTCTTAAATTCATAAAGAATTACAAACAACTTCGAATATCCAAAACAATATTGAAAAAGTAGAACAGACTTGGAGGACTCACACTTCTAGATTTCGAAATTTACTACAAAGCTACAGTAATCAAAAAAAGTGTGGTACTGGGAAATGCATAGCATATGGATAAACCTTTATGACCTTGATTGGAAACGGATTCTTAGATATGACACCAAACGCACATGCAAAAAAAATTAAAAGATAGATAAATTGGACTTCATCCAAATATTAAAATTTTGTGCATCAAAGGCCATTATAAAGAAAATGAAAAGACAGCTTATTTTAAAACCAAATGTCTAATAAAGGCCTTGTATCTAGAATATACAAAGAATTCTCACAGATCAACAACAAAAAGTTCAATTTAAAAAATTTCAAAGGACTTACATAGACATTTCTCGAAGGAAGATATGCAAATGACTAACAAGCCTATGAAAAGATGTTCAACTTCATTAATCAATAGGAAAATCAAATTCAAAATCACAATAAGGTACTTTACACCCACTTTAACGGCTATTATATTTTAAAATAGAAAAATAGATCTTGGCAATGATGTAATAAATTTGAATCTTCATACATTGCCAATGGGAGTATAAAATTGTGTAGCAGCTATGGAAAACAGTTTGGCAGTTTCTCAAAAAGTAAGCATAAAATTACCATATAACTCAGCAATTCAACTTCTAAGTATATATGCAAAGAAATAGAAAACAAGTACTCAATTAACATATACTCATATATTTGTCGCAGCACTATTTACAATAATCAAAAGTGGAAATGGCCCAAATATCTATCATCTATCGGATAAATAAAATGTGATATGTTCACACATGGAAAATTATTCAGTCATAAAAAGGAATAAGATATTGATACATGCTACAACACAGATGAACTGTGAGAACATTATGCTAAGTAAAAAAAGACAGATGCAAAAAAAGTACATATTATATGACTCCATTTATATGAAAGAGCCAGAACAGCAGTCATCATTTGAAGGGTCGACTAAAATGTAGGACTCACCTAACAAAGCTGTTGGCTAAAGGCTTCAGTTTGTTGTGACAAAGAGCTTTCCACAGACCTGTTTACATAATGGCAGCTGATATCTGAGACTACACAAGGGGGTAAATACCAGGATGCAGGGATCAATCATAGAAGGCCATCTTTGAAGCTGCCTGCCACAGCTCATTTATTTCACTTTGACGTGGTTATTATTACTATCTTCCTTTTTTACAATGAGAAAAATTGAGATGTGAGAAGTTTAAGTTGCCCAAGTTCTCAAAGCTAACATGTGGCAGAATTAATATTCAAGCACAGGTAATTGGGCCCAAGAGCCTGAGCACCTGAGAACCACATGATGTTAAAAATTATGTAATTGAATGTGTCTAGGGATGATGTCACACACAGAATTCCCAAGACTTGTGAAAAATGTAAACAATTCTTATATTACCTATAGCCAATGCTACTTTAAAGGCCATCTCTTTGTGGATAATGTATCTTCAAGATAAAAAAAAAAAGTCACCCATCTTCCCATGACTCTTGTTAAGTATTAATCAAATACCACATAGACTTTGCATAATAAAAAGGATATTCAAAACATAGCCTATAAAATGAAGATGTGTACCTTTGTGCATTACAGGCTATCTCTTTAAATTTAACTATTTCAGGATATTGTTGAATTACAGAAGCAGAAATTTTCTCTGATTGCCTGGGATTGTTGATGCCAATTTACTGATTTTGAACTTCTACTTAAATATGTCTGAAAAATGTCAAATGCATTAAACATCACAATAGTCACTATATTCTCCCTGAATGTTATTTAAAGCAAGACAATGATTATTAACACAAATCCGTCAACTGAGGAAGTCTCTTTTCTGGTACCAGAGCTACCAACGTGGTCTAAAGTATAAGTGAGGCAATGAACATATTTTCACTATGCTCTCTTGTAAGTTCACTCCTGCCATGATCTGTTTATTATTTGAAATATATTATAAATTATATGACAAATGTTATGAGATCATGTACCAATTTTTTATTTTAAGAAAATGAGCATGTGTTTTGGTTTTCTATGTTGCTGTAACAGATTACCACAAATTTAGTGACTTAATACAGTTCTATGAGTCAGAAATTTCACGTAGGTCTCACTACGTTACAATCAATGTTTAATCAGAGCTGTTTCTGTATTAGTTTATTAGACATCCGCCTTTTCCAGTTTCTAGAGGCTCCTTACATTCCTTGGCTCATGGACCCCTTTCTTGCTTTTCAAAGACAGCAACAGCAAATTATGTCCTTCTCACATTGTGTCATTCTGACCCAAGTCTTCTGCCACCCTCTCTACTTTCAAAGACCCTAATAATTTCATTGGGCCTTTATGATCTAAAATACTCTTCCTATTTTAAAGTTGGCTGATTAACAACCATAATTTCATTTGTGAATGTGGTGGACTGAATCAATGCCCCTTCAAAATGTCCATCCCCCAATGTCCATCTTCATCCCCAGAACCTTATGCAGCAAAGTTTATTTTGCAGATGTGATTGACTGAAGAACCTTGAAAAGGGAAGATTATCCTAGATTATTTGTTTAAGGGCCAATGTCATCACAAGGGTGCTTATAAAGTGAAAGCAGGAGAATCAGAGAGAGACAGACAGACAGAGACACACAGGAAAACGAAGTCAGAGAACCAGATAGAGATAAAGAGACAGAGAGAAGAAGAGGGAGGAGAGGGAAGGAAATGATGGAGAGAGAGGTAGAGGAGGAAAAAAAGAGAGATGATGAGAGAGAGAGAGAGAGAGAGAATGTTAGTTTTAAAGCCATTACTCTGTTGCCTTTGAAGATAGAGGAAGGAGCCATCAGCAAAAGACAAGAAAAGTGATTTTGCCCTAGAACCCTCAGAAGGAATGCAACCCTGCAAACCCATTTTACAACTCTGACCTCCAGAACTACAAAATAATAAAATTATATTATTTGAGTTATATGGGCACCAGGCCTGACCGGCCTAAGGTCTGGCTGATCCAAAATCTGGCTGTGATCCAGGACCACAGCTAGGAATAGGACCCCAGACTTAGAAAATATGTAAACATAATTCAACTTATGGTACCACACCTATGCGGCTGAAGGCCACTTTTGTACTCTGCTATAGCAGGGACCATGCAGTCCCTGGAGAGCAGAAAGAAGGAAAGAAAGAGGGGGAGAGCAGAAGGGGAGAGCAGAAGGAGAGCAGTCCCTGAGAGAGCAGAGGGGAGAGAAGAAGAGGAGCACAAGAAAGGGGTGCAGGAGAAGTGTATGTAAGACTGTGTGCCCCATGCAATAGACTGCGCTCCCCAATAGAACTGCACTTCCCAACAGAAGTGAGCTCAGCACAATAAAGTTGGTGCCTGCTGTTTCATCCTGGTGTCTGTGTCTTATGCATTCTTCCAACTGGGCCTCATACCATCGAAACTTCTGGGTTCAGTCAGCAATACCTCGAACCTTGACAAGTTAAATTCGTGGTAATTTGTTACAACAATCATAGGAAACTCATATAAGGCAACCTTAACACATCACAGAATCCTGTGATTAAGACGTGGACATCTATGGGAGATCATTGTTACGCTTGCCGCAGCCATAATTTTAGAGAAATAAATTACAAAGTATGCATTCTGGTAATTATATTAGTAACTAAAGAATTGTCTTCTATTTAGGTTAAAATAATTTTTCACATGTGATGATGACCATTACATCAAAAATGTACTCACTTTCTGGTAGCAGGGTAATGGCTTTCAAAAGCCTTTTCCTTTCTTAAAATTCTCTGATAAATCCTCCATAAAAAGAAAAATTATTTCTATAAAGCAGCCAAATGGAAATGTGACTGAGCCAAAAACATAATATTCTCCAATGAATACTAATACATCCTTTCATTAAAAATAAAATATAGCTCAGCTAAAAGTATTGGCAGTGCACTGTTTCACCATTGTTTATGAAGTGTTCTTTGGCGTAAGTTTAAAAATGTACTAAAGTCTCAAAGATGGCTTGTGGAGAGTACAATGAGGGGAAATTTAAATTTCCTACAAGGAAAACCAAAAGAATAAGTGAAACCAGATCAATGATGAAAAATAGAAAAAATTTCAAATGGTACACCAACATTATATGACGGAAAAATCTTTAAATAAAACTAATCAAAGAACAAATTGGAATAGCTACAAGCACTGAGAATAATCTAATGTTATTCAAGATGAATATTGGTTTCAATTAGTGTTTTGTATTCATTACTGAAGGTAAATGTGCTATTCAAGGAAAGGCAAAACAAGATATTTATATTGACAATTGAACACAGAACAAGTTCAGGAGATGTTTAGGACTGACAATCTTTCAGAAAGGATTCAGGGACATGTAATCCAATTGGATTGATTTCTAGGGAAAATAAGTGATTTTATATTCACTATATTACTTTCATATTCATCACTGTACAAGCAAAATGCCTTTTAATCTATTTTTACTTCCTTTCAAACAATTACTGCAGCAGACAGGGCACTTTATAAGCATTTGTGAAGTTAATCTCTATATTTTTTTTTACCTAGACTTGCAGAGTAGTCTGTTAGTCTTTATCCATAAACACAATTTCGAAAGCTATTCAGAATATTTTCTTAGAAGGCAGTATTAAACATGACTTAAAACTTTTGGATTCACTCTATTTCATTTTCACCTGAAGAGTTGTTAAATCCAGCAGATATGGATTTTAAAACATTATTCAAAACAGAATGTTTTAGGATCAGTTCTGATTGTTTTCACATTACGATCAAATTATTTACTCAATGAATATTTTTGAATTAAATATATTTTTTCTGAACTACAACTGTGAGACAAGAAAAATGAAAAAAATGACAAATAGGAAGATGAAAGCCAAACTATCAATCATTCCATAAAAGTAATAGCATCTCTGGGTTTTCAAAAGAATTTCTATTTTCTATATTCTTTCCTTAATCCCTCCCTTCTTTCCTTTCTTTTTTTCTTTCTAATACTTATCAAGCATCTACTATTTATCAGGCATTGTACACTGATAAAAAAAGAAACATTTCCCATCATATGCCTTTTAAGACTAGTGGATAAGGAAAACAGAAATCAAACAAGAAGAAGAACAAAGAAATAAATAAATGTCACTGGTAATTAGTGTTATGAAGAAAAAAAAATATATGATACTCTGAGAGAGAGTAACAGGGGTTGATGGAAGGACACATTTTGTTTGATTGGATTATCAGGGAAGATCTATCCAAAGAAATGATACTAAAGTAAAGCCTAAAAGATATGAAGTTATCCAGGGAAAAAATGTAGTTAGAACCCTCTAAGCAAAGAAAATAGTGTGTGTTAAGACCATGAAGTGGAATATAGTTTGGTATATCCTTAGATTACTGAAGACATACTGGGAGCATACTCCAACCTTATGAGGAAAGATAGATAAGAACCAGATAAAAACAGAATCCCGACTGTTAGGTAGTCACGTTGCCTTAAAATAGATATTTGCCAGGCCCCCTTGTAACTTGTGGGCCATGGGATTCATTTCTGGTCAATGTTATGCAAATCGAAATTTCATGTATACTTTTAGATAGTCGCCTGAAAGAGAAGAGAACATACCAGTCTGCCTTCCTTCCTGTGAGTAGCTGCTAATGGTGGCTAGAGCTCCTGCAGTCATCCTGAACCGAGAGCTTGAGAATCACATTACATGATGAAAAGGAAGGAGCTGAGTTCTCTAATAGCTTCACGGAATGATCACGACAACTCTCCACTACTTAAATTTACATTCCTTTCATTTCTTTACATTTCCTAGGAGGAAACAACTAACTCTTTTAAAGTGATGGCTACTTAGAGTGTTTCTGTTATTGCACCCAATACCTAATATAGGAAACTGGCGTAATAGTTCAAAAGAGACATGACAGTGACTTGTACTTTGATGGTAGTGGACGTGGAGAGTAAATGACATAGTTAAGATATATTTTGGGGGTAGAGAGCAAAGGCCTTAGCATTATGTTGGATATGGCATGGTGAGAGAAATAGAAATGTCAAAAATTAATCCAAGATGAAGTGGCTTGAGCGACCGTTTTGTGGATTGTGTCATCATTGCTGATAGGGGAAAAACTGAGATGGCTGCGACTTGGGGAGGAAATAATGACTTCATTTTGGATATATTTCAGAAATACTAAGTTCTTCATATTTGTTTTAAATCTGTGCTAAATCCATCAAGCAATGCATATATACCTTAAAAAATGAACATATTTGCTAAATTCATTATAAAATTCAGAGTTAGTTATCATTTTACCAAAAGATCTATAGCCGGTTTAGGAATTCTCAAGGAAGCTGAGGTTTTTTTTTTTTCTTTATGTTACTCATAAGTAGATTAAGTTGCTGGGCAAACATGTCATTTTCTTTTGGTTGTTATATATACGAGAGAGGAAGAGGAAAAACCAAATAGGGTTTATATTTAGACTAGTAGCTTCTCTCATTTTTCTCTAGAGGGAATACTAATGTTTTTGAAGCTTAGTGATTTACAATGTTATCTAATTCAGACCTTAGTCACAGGGCTTGTCGTCAACATTTTCCAGATGGGTAACTCAGAGAAGTTAAGTAACGTCACCAAGGTTACATAGCTAGAAAAAAGCCAAATAAGAATTCAAAGCTAGATCTTCCAAATTCTAAGGCCCGTGCTCATACTGCTAAAAGTTCTTTATTTCTTTTATGTTCATCCTATAAATAAAGTCAAAGAAATTCAAAGACACTGTTTTAATGCTAATTAGTTATAATGATGAAAATTACTTTTGCAAATATATTTACATATTTATTCACACATCTTCATGTATATATACTCTAAAAACTTTCCAATGAAGAGAAATATATAAATAGTTCAACTAGAGTAAAACTTTCATAAGAAGCCCTCTATCCTTGGGTAGCCTCTGGCATTGATTAAATTGAAGTTTAAAAAATTATAATTTAGTTCCATTTTCAGACAGTCCATTATCAAAGCATAATGCCTTTTAAATGAGTCGAAGAAAGCCCATAGGCAGTAAAAAGTAGTAAAATCAGGAATGATAGTCTAGTGCATGATATTAAATGAGAAGTGAGAGAAGTAAATAAAAGGGCACTGCCAATTCTAGCCAGGAGAAATTACAATGCATCCACTGGGAAGAAGGATAGAATACATTATTATAAAAAATAATAATAATAATTTAGCGATATAGAGAGTTCTTTCCCCTAGATTCCTTCTTTCTAAAATGCCCTGCTTTACTTTAGTATATCAATTGCTTAATGTCCTAGAGCTCAATTATTTTACTATCTATAAGATGTAAACCATCATGCACTTTGTCCAAAGTATTAGATTCAAATATAAAAAGGTTATATAAAAAAACAAACTATATTGTGTTTCATTGGGAGCTCATTGTATGAAAGAATTTGCACAGAGTGATGAGTGAATACAAAAGAGAAATTAGTGGTTTCTTACCTCAAGGAGCTCATATTCCAGTGACAGTAACATATATATGTGTATATATACATATGTAAATACATATATAACATGAATACTAATACATCCTTTCATTAAAATAAAATATAGCTCAGCTATTTATAAATTATATATAAATAATTGTGTGTGTGTATATATATATACACACACACACACAAATACAAATAACTGTATCAAATGAAGGCTTTCATGTGTGTGGAATAATTGTAAGTCAACAAAAACAAGCTTCACTGCTTATGAACTTATTCTATATGTAGTTCACTGCTAATAGTTGTGGAGAGAAATAAGCAATAATTTAACATACACATAAATTATGTATCTTTATAAGTGGTCTAAAATTTACATACAATGGGCATATTTCAACACTGCATATTGACAACCCAATCATTTTTAACTCTAAGTGACAACTTTTCAATGACTATTGAATAATTAGAGTAACACATTCTCCCACTTCCCTGTTCTGTAACTTTCCTTCTCAGCAGTGTTTCCTATTTTGGACTTCTATCAGGACCCTAACCTCTCTTTTAAATTAGGAAGCGATATACTTTCAGATACTTTTTCATCTGCAGCCTTCCTTGCTCTGTCCATACCACTTGAAAGTCAAGTTCCTAGCTTGGCTCTCTCTGGTGTAGAAGGAATACATGAGGCAAGGCTGATGGCTTGACACTTGGAGGCTGTGACATTTCCTGCTTGAATAAAAGTTAGTATCCTTGCCCTCTCCCAAATTTAACCCCTGGTTTGTCCAACCATAACTCAAAACTTCCAGGTAGACTTTTTTTTTTTTTTTTGTATATTTGAAGGTTTACTACTTTTTGATGATAATTTAACTTTTTAATAAAGTAAAATCTTTATAATAATATCTTTTTCTTAATATAGACTTCTCACTATTTCAAGTTTTTCTATTAATTCATCTTATTAATACTACTTTTCGAAATAGTAAACATTTACTTCTCACAGTTCTGGTGAAGAGGAATTTTCCACTCAAATGACTAACCTTGTAATCGGCTCTTTGTTCTGCTTCTGTAGACATGCTTGCTGCGTAGGCGGAAGGGCAGAGTGATCTCGAAATCAACTAAAGACTCACCCTCCCCTTTGATTGTTCTGTCTAGAGAACAGACGTATTGCCTTCGCTTGTTAAGCCCTATAAAATTAAGGTTATCCCTGAGCTTGGGGCTCAGATCTTCAGAGTGCTAGCTCTTCTGGGACTGTCAGCATAATAAACCTGAGTTCTCCAACACTCTGAATGGTGCTTGGTTTCTCACCGGTCTTGTTTCTGCAACACTGGAGGGTAGATGTCTAAGGTCAAGATGCCAGCAGATCTGGCATCTGATGTGGAAATTTTTCTTAAAATATCTAGCAAAAACTTATTTTGATCAAAACAGAAATTACAATATTTTTAAAGTAAGCAGAATGAGAATTCATCTCTGTCTTTTATTATATTTTAATGCATTGGGAAAAGAAACTTTGAGAGATATCTTTAAAAGTGAGATTAATCTACTTATATATACATACTTTTAAGTATGGTGGCTACTTAAGTTCAATAGATGTTTTAAGAAGAAAATTTTTTAATTATTTGGCATTTGGATGTATTTTCCTTCTAGTGTTGAAGAAAATATTCCTAATTGGAAATATAGAAATGCATTTTAAAACTCAATAAAAAGTAATTTTAAATTTAAAATCAAATCATGTTTTACATATAACATGTAGTTTTAAAGTTAAAATTTTAATATGGTGAACTGACATTAATATTTCCTTATGCGTTAATACAGAATGCAAAAAGAAAATATTCTAAAAGGCTTAAGCATATAAACTAATCAGTTTAACTCCATGAAGACAAAAGAAAACTTTCTTAAAGGAGAACATTCTAGTCCCACACTTCATTCAAATAAGTAAAGGTCAAATTAGAGGTCAGAAACAAATTATTTCACAGAAAAGCTTCAGCAAATTCTAGTCTTTTCTTTTTTAGTTACAAGAATATAGATTTAGAATAATTCTATGAGAAAATGTTTTTTACCAAATGTAGCACAGGAAAATTTCACAATCTAAATAGGCGACTATCGGGTAAGAGAATGAAAATGATTGGAAGAATTACTTCTTGAAGCTTCTAGTCTGAGAGTGTGATACAGGTGAGCTCAATCTAACTTTCTTAAAGCAGCCTTATTCATTTTCTATACCATATATTTCAGAGAAAGAAATATGGCATTGCCATCATTGTAAGAAGCTAGTATAAGTGAAACAAAGCTTTATTTTTGACATCCCAATTCCAATTAAAGTAAAAAATGTATTCATAAATTTAATATAGCAAATATGCTCATTAGTACATTAAAATAGTTTATAGTAATCAAGTGAAATTCTCAGAAAGGCAAAAGTAGTTTAATAAAAGGGAATATAAATCTGTGTTTAAGGAAGGTTTGAAGACTAGCTCAGCTACTTGCTAGATGTTTAACTCTGCCAAAGTAATGAAACTTGCTGTGCCTGACTTTTCTTATCCATAAAATAAGGCTGATATTTTGTATCTCAGACAAGAGTTGTAAGTATTTAGTCTGATTATTCCTGTTAAACACTTAAGAGAGTGTCTGTAAAATTATGAGTTCAATATTGCAGTAGTGATTATTGAAGTTATTATCTTTATTAGAAAAGGGATTAGTAACAATTCAAAACAATATATTACTTGGGAAAAAATATAAGGTGGGAAGGCATTACGTAAAATGCAATACCTGTTACTGAAAACTTAAAAAACAACAGGAAGCTGACTTATCTTAAATTGAGAATGAATATAAAGCTTAAACTATTGTTTGGCATAGTGGTTTTGGTATATTATTATAGTCATTCTTATTTATTGCAACAGCCTCATTTGCCCAACTCCCTCGCCCATAGGGCACTGTTTTAAATACCTACATATAGATAGAGAAGAGGAGGATTTTGAGAGAAATTCTCACTGCTGCCCACATTCCTTTGACCCACAGAACTCAGCCACAAGGTCCCAGAGAGAATAATAAATATAATGTGACCAAGAGAAGAATGAAATAATATTGATGAGTACATAGGAGTGTCTCTTCCATACACCTACTGATGCAAACTTTGGATGCTTTCAAAATTTTATTAACAGGGTAAGTTGTGCCATTTTTCATGTGTATGAACACATCTCTAAGATAATTTCCTACAAAAATAACAAAGATATTTAAAATATTGAAAGATAATTCCAAATTAATCTCCATTCCTTTTTTAAAAGTGAAGATTCTATTTTTTTTAGGAACGTTTTAGATTCACAACAAAATTGAGAGGGTGGTGCAGTGATGCCCATACATCTTACACTCCTTCACATGCTTAGACTCTCCCATTATCACCACTCCCACCAAAATGGTACATTTATTACAATGGATAAACCTATACTGACATATTATAATCACCCAAAGTTCATAATTTACATTAGCATTCACTCTTGGTGTCATACATTCTACAGGTTTGGACAAATGCATAATGATATGTATCCATTAAAATGATACATGGTTTCCACTGCCCTAAAAATCCTCTGTGCTCTACCCATTCATCCCTCCTCTCCGAATTCCTGGCAATCACTGATCTTTTTACTTCTCCACAGTTTTGCCCTTTCCAAAATGTCGTAAAGTTGGAATCATACTATTCGACGCCTTACAAATTGGCTTCTTTCACTTAGTAAATCCATTTAAATTTCCTCCATGTCTTTCATAGTTTGATAGTTTACTTCTTTGTATGCTGAATAATGTTCCATCATCTGGATGCATCGTAGTTTATTTATTCATTTGGCTACTGAAGGACACCTTGGGGAGTTACAAGTTTTGACATTTATGAATAAAGCTGCTATAAACACCTGAATCCTGGTTTTTGTGTGGACATAAGTTTTTAACTCTTGTTGGTAAATGCCAAGGAGCATGATTGTTGGATCATATGGTAAAAGCATGTTTATTTTTATAAGAAACAAACAAACTGACTTCAAAAGTGGCCATACCATTTTGCATTCCCACCAGCATTATTGCCAGCATTTGGTTTTGTCAGTGTTCTGGATTTGGGCCATTCTAATAAGTGTTCCCCATTCATATTTTAAGGATTTATGCTTTCATTAACAATGTATCAAATTCCTATTTCTTCGTACTTTTATAAAGACAATATATTGTCAAACTTTGGAATATTCACTAATTTAATCATAGATAAAACATGCTATATCACAGTTATTTGAATCTGCAGTTTTTTTATTATGAAAGATTGAGCATCTCGTTATTTATAAGATATTTTCATTTCCCTCTCTATGAATTCTGTTCATGTCAAGTAACAATGATAAAAAGATTTTGATGGTTTTTTTTATGTATTCATAGGTATACTTTATATATTAAGAAAAATGCCAACTAGGTTAGGAGATGCAAATATTTTTCCAATAATTTTGGTTGTTGAAGATTTTAACTTTTTATTGATGTATAATTTATATAGAAAAAAGTTAAGTAAATAAATTTTCCCAAACTGAACACTTGCATAAAACCAATATCTAGGTCAAGAAGCAGAAGTGTAGCAGAATTTCAGAAGAATCCCTTTTTATTCATCTTTCTATCTCTACTCAGTTTCCAGGGATAACCATTATTCTGTTTTCTAATATTGAGTAGTATACAAGTTTTAAAAATTTGTAAAATTTAAGTTAGACAATATGTAACTTTTCTTATTTCTTTTGTTTGCAATATTATATTTGCAATATTATGTTTGTAATAAGTTTTTAAATTTTCTTCATGTTATTTTTAGTATGGCAATTGAGCAGTCATAATTACTGCTGTATAATATTGCATTATTTAAATATATTTTTACTTATCCATTCTGTTGTTGATGGATATTTAAGTTCAACTTGGATTCATTAAAATAATTCTGTTATGACCATTGTTTTGCTTGTTTTTTTGGTGAACATATGTACATATTTCTGAAAAGTCCCTATAACTGAATCCCAGTCCTTTCCAGCCACAGTCTGTGAAGAGTCCTACTGGCACGGGGTTTTGGCAGAAGATACTCCAGTCTGTGACCCTGGAGATCCTGAAAAGGTCCTATACTTGACACTAGCCTTTTCGCAGATACAGTCTGCCAACCGTCTGCCAGGGACACAGTGGAAAACACTGCCATCCATAACCCAAGAGATCCTGAAAGGATCCTATATTCAATTCCAGCCCCCTCACAACCATAGTCTGATAGCAGTCCTGAGGATCCAGAGTCCCAGTGGTGGAAATCCCATCTGCACAAATGTAGATCCTGAAAGGGTCCTATACTCCAGCCCCTCTCAGCTGCAGTCCTTGACAATCCTATTGGCAAAAGGACCCACCAGAAGGTACTCTCAGCTATGCTCCAACAGAGATCCTGAAGAGACCTATACTGGATTCCAGCTGCATCACAGCCATAGTCCTAAAGCAGTCCTGCTGACACAGGGACCAGTCAGGAGACACTCCTGACTGTGTCCCAGAGCTCTTATACTCTCTCACAGCCTAAGTTTATGAGAAGTACTGTAAGCACAGGGACCCATTGGAAGACAGTCACATTTATGATTTAGAGATTCTGAAAAGCTCTATACTCAGCTCCAGCCCCTCTTGCCATGGTCAGGGAGCAGTCCAGCCCTCCGAGACGCCTGGCAGGAAACACATCCATCTATGCCTCCAGAGACAAGTCTATGGTACTCACTCTTGCCTATGGAAGTTGAAACAGCCCTGGGGGCTTGGTTCCAGGCCCTCTCATTCAAGGGCCAGGGCCAGTCTTATTCCATCCAGGGACCAAGATATATAAGGAACTTGTATAACTCAATAGCAAAAACAAATAATCTTATTTAAAAAATGGGCAGAGACTCTGAATAAACATTTTCCCAAAGAAGATATATATATATGGCCAATAGTACATGGAAAGATGTTCAATGTTAGTAATCATCAGAATAATGAAATCAAAACCACAATGAAATATCTCATACCCGTCAGAATGGCTATCATCACAAAAACAAGAAATAGTAAGTGTTGGCAAGGATGTGATAAAAAGAGAACCTTATTCTTTGGTGATGGGAATGTAAATTGGTATAGCTTCTAAGGAAAGTAGTATGGAGTTTCCTTAAAAAAGTTAAAAATAGATCTACCATATGATTTAGCAACCCTACTTCTGGGTATATATTTAAAAGAAACCTCTATTAAAGGTATATCTGCATCCCCAAGTTCATTGCAGCATTATTCACATTACCCAAGACATAAAAACAATGTGCTGTTAAATATAAAATATATTTTAAATGATTAATTGAACAGAATAGAGAGCTCATAAATAAATTCATGCCTATATGGTCAATTTATCTACAACAAAAGAGGCAAGAATATACAATAGAATAAGACTGTCTCTTCAATAAATGGTGTTGACAGAAACATGCAAAAAAATTAAATTAGACTGCTTTCTTATACCATATACAAAATTAAACTCAAAATGAATTAAAGACTTAAATGTAAGACTTGAAACCAAAGAACTCCTAGGAAAAAACATAGGCAGTAAACAATTTGACAGCAGTCTTAGCATTATTTTTTTGGATATGTTGCCTCAGTCAAGGGAAACAAAAGAAAATATAAACAAATGAGACTACATCAACCTAAAAAGTTATTGTACAGCAAAGGAAAACATCAACAAAATGAAAACACAACCTCCTGAATGAAAGAGGATATTCACCAATGATATATCTGCTTGGTGGTTAATATCTAAAATATATAAGGAACTCATATAATGTAAGACCAAAAAAAAGCCAATTATAGAATGGGCAAAGGACCTGAATAGACATTTCTCCAAAGAGGATATACAAATGGCCAATAGACATATGAAAAGATGCTCAATGCCACTCATCTTCAGGGAACTGAAAATTAAAACCACAATGAGATATTACCTTTTACCTGTCAGAATGGCTATCATCAATAAATCAACAAACCAGTGCTAGTGAGAATGTGGAGAAAAGATCACGCACTGTTAGTTAGATTGTAAATTGGTGCAGCCACTATGGAATAGAGTATGGAGGTTCCTCACAAAATTAAAATAGAACTACTATATGACCTAGCAATTCTACTTCTGGGCATTTATTTGAAGAAATCCAAAACACTAATTTGAAAAGATATATAAACACTTATGTTCATTGCAGTTTTATTTAGAATAGCCAGGATACGGATGCAAACTAAGTGTTTGTCAATAGGTGATTGGATAAAGGGATAGTTTATAAATACAATGGAATGTTAATCATCCATGAAAAAAATAATAAAATCTTGCCATTTACTACAACATGAATGGATCTAGAGGGTATTATGCTAAGTGAAATAAGTCAGACAGAGAAAGACAAATACCATAGGATTTCACTTGTATGTGGAATCTAAAAATAAAATAAAATAAAATAAAATAAAATAAAATAAAATAAACAGAACAGTAACAAACTTACAGACAAAGAGAACAAATTGACGATCTCCAGATGAGAGGAGTTTGGGGGATGGTTGAAAAAAGTAAAAGGAATTAAGAAGTACAAATTGCCGGTTATAAAATAGTCATGGAGATATAAAGTACGATATAGGGAATACGATCAATAATATTATAATAACTATGCATGGTGTCAGATTAATACTAAAATTATCACGGTGATCATTTTATAAAGTATATAAATGTCTAATTACTTTGTTATACACCTGAAACTGATATAATGTATGTCAACTGTAATTAAAACATAAATTTAAAAGAAAATTTAAAATGAAGGATGGGAGGTGGAGTGGTTAAACACTAGCTCAAGTTCAACCAGGTGTTACCCAGCACATCTGGACCCTGTCTCAATCATCACATGCTTCCTTTCATGTCCATTTCCACATGGCACAACACCAAAATTATTAAAAATATATTAAAAATATATTTAATGAAATATTATTCAGCTATACAAAAAGATGGAAATCTTGCCATTTGGAACAACATGATGGACTTTGAGAGTATTATGCTAAATGAAAAAAGTCAGACCAAAAAAGACAAATGTTGTATCATCGCATTTAGATGTGAAATATATAAAAAGCTAAACTCAGGAGAGTTTAAATAAAGGAGAATAGAATAGTGGTTACCAGGGGCTGGTGGGTGAAGGAAATGGAGAGATCTTGGTCAAAGAGACAAAGATTCAGTTACAAGATGAGTAAATTCTGGGACTTCGGTGTACATCATGTGACTATAGTTAAAAATACTGTATTACATGCTTGAAAGTTGCTAAGAGAATAAATCTCATTGCAAAAAAAAATTGGAATTATATGAGATAATGGCTCTGTTAACTAACACTATTGTGGTAATTAGTTTGCAATATGTATATGTGTACGAAATCATCACATTATACACCTTAAACTTACACAATGCTATTTGTCATTTATATCGCAATAAAGTGGGAAAAAAACATGAAAGCACACTAAGAATTAATGCAATCCTGTGAAATTTGTTTGAGCTTTTTTCTTTTTTTTTTTTAAATCACTTAATGTATGGTGTTTTGCTAAGATTCCATGTATTCTGACAAAATTTGTAAATTCTCATTGTTGGTTTCAGTGTTCTATAGGTACCTGTTATGTCAAATTTGTTCTAATCATTTGTGTTTTTACTATTTTTCTTATGAGTTTGTTCTATCAGTTTGAGTTATGTGAAAATTCTCACTAAGATTGTGAATCACTACATTTATATTTCTAGTTCTATTTTTCCTTCATGTGTCTTAAATCTTATTTAATTTATTGTATGAATATAAATTTATAATATATCTTTGTGATTGATTGATATCGCACATTACAGTGTTTTCATGTGGAACAATATTTTTTCTAACTGAAAATCTTCATCAGTATTTTTCAGTGCAAATCTTCTGTGTGTGTTTATTTGAAACTATTGCCATTATTCTTAAAAGATATTTCAGTAAGCATAATATTCAATAGTGGCAGGATTTATTTCCTCCCAACTCTTCAAATATGTCATTTCAATGCTCTGTTGTTGTTTTAAATCAACTTTATTGAAGTAAAATTTACATATAAGAAAATTCACTCATTTCGAATGTACAGTTTGATGAGTTTAGTGCCTTTTCTACAATTTTATATTCATTTAATTATATATTACATAATTCACTGCATTTGGTTTCTCCTAATCATTGTAGACTTTTTGACATTCATTCACATGGTTGGTATAATAGTAGT
Source organism: Rousettus aegyptiacus (assembly GCF_014176215.1). Lineage (NCBI taxonomy): Eukaryota > Metazoa > Chordata > Mammalia > Chiroptera > Pteropodidae > Rousettus > Rousettus aegyptiacus. The sequence continues at coordinate 111,956,708 of NW_023416284.1, forward strand.
CTATTGCTTTTTATGCTCTTATGCCATTTTACTACAAATTGGTTACCCATTCACCTATTGTTGGACATGGGTTATTTTCATTATTTCCATTATTTTATTATTATAAATAAAGCTGGTATGAGATTCACTTATAATTCTTTGTAGGGACATATAAATTTATTTCTACAGAGTATATTCTTATGAGTAGAGTTTCTCAGTAAAATGGAAAGTGTGTATTTAATTTTGTAAGAAAATGACAATACATTTTAGAGTGGGTTGTACAACTTTACATTTCTGCCAGCTAACCTCCATATCCTTGCCAACACTTAATATTGTCATTCTTTTTTATCAAAGCCATTTTAAATAAAAGTAGTATCTTATGTATTCAAATTTACATTTCCTGATAACAACTGAGATTGAGTATTTTTATATGTTTACTGGCCATTTGTGTACCTTCATTTTTTGTGAAGTATATGTTCTAAGTTTTGTTTATTTCATTAATATTAAAAGCTTTATTTTTCCTAATGTGAACATTAAAAAGTATAAATTTTATTAAACAATGCTTTAACTGAATCTTACTGAATATTATCACTACCAATTGTGTATGTTGAGTTGTCATTTCTATTTAATTCCAATTATTTATAATTTCAAAATTCTTATTCTACTCACAAATTATATGGAAGTATTTTGTTCACATTCCAAATATTTGAAGATAATTAGAATATTTTCTTTCTTTTGATTTCTATTTTAAATTTTTTGTGATAGAGAATAAACTATAATGTAAATCATATTAAATTTATTGAGACACATTTTATTTCTAAGTGTAAGGCCTATTTCTGTTAATGTTCCCTAAATTGTTTGGTGGAATATGATGTGATATATACGTGATATTGGATGTATATGCTATAAATGGATATATATAATAGATGTAATGAACATATATTTGATGAATAAATAGATGAACAATATTTTTAAGCTATTTAACTGATATTCTTTCCTTTTCTTCTAGCAGTTGTTATTGCTTTAATTAATGCTGTCGTCATGTTTCCTTGCAGTTTGATATAACCTCTTAAATATTTTCCTGCCCTTCCAGCTTTCGTTTCTTTCCTTCACTTTAATTATTTTTTACAAATAATGGGATTCCTTTTTGTTTTAATTCAAATCTGATCACACCATTTCCCACCTGAGCAAATATTTGAAGGTATATAAATGCTGATAAAGAAGAGCCAGTGCCAAGAAACAAATGGAAGATTTTTTTAAAGTAAGAAAATTGAGAGAGTGTGGTCCTTGACAAGGAGCAAATTGTTAGGGAGCAATACACAAATCCAATTAACTAATTGGTCTTAGAGAGAAGAAGGGACAGACCAAGCACATATATTTGATTTCATAATAATAATAACCCTTATAGATTGTTTCTTGTATTCTAACCACTGCTCTAAGCTTTTTAATGTGTTAACTCATGAGTTAATAATAATGATTATTCCTCATGAAATTGCTCTAAGGTAGGAGTTATTATTCACATATTATACATGAGGGAACCAAAATCTAAAGAGGAATCTGTCCAAGTTAACAAGCTAATAAGTGGTGGAATCAGATGAAGACCCAAACATTCCAGAAATACTTAAACTTTTGAGGGGATGTAATGTAAAGATGAGAATAATGTTGTGAAAGACGAAATTTTAATGAAGGAGCTACAATAGGAAAAAGTGATGAGAAGCTGGGCCTTGTGAGACCACATCAAATTTTATTATTATTGTTCACTAAGTTGTCTGTTCCCTTCTAAATAAAACAAATGATTTCTATGATTTAGATAAGTGAAGTGTAATTTGAGCAATAGTTCTGTGTATTTATTTGAGGTACAAAAAAATGGCTCAAATATATCCTCTGCAACCAAGATTTTAAAATGTAAGGGTACTATAATAAAGTATTTCATTGTGCACAGGAAATAAAAATTGGATTAGAAACTGAATTAATTGATGGTTCCCTAAGCAATAAAGTGAATTAAGTATTGATTCTGATATTTTAAGAATGAGAAATTAATTCATGTCTGAATTCAATGCAAGGTATGCCTCATATAAAAAGCAGTCTTTTATTAAGAGAAATAATATAAAGATTAATAGAAGTAGTAATTCTTAGTTTAATGAATGCAAAGAGGTATCAGTTGGTTGAGAGTGGAAGCTAGTAACAACTATAACAAAAGACTGATGAAATTTTCAGGATTAGGAGATCGGGAATTGTCAGGAGAAATTTATGAAAAACCAGCTTTACATTATTATGTATTTTATTATGACTTCCTCTTGCCTAAGATGGTGGCAACGGTAGAAGTCAGGAAATGAGTTTCTTGAAATCCACGTGAAAAGTTTGAACAATTGGAAATACACAGAAATATTGAAATCCTCCCATGCCAAATGACTATTCAAGCTACATATTTACAACTCTTTAAAAGGTGATATGCAGTGTTTTCGCAAAATTTTCTGTTTAAGAAAAAGACACTACAAGTAGTCACGAGGATACCAAATTAAAACAAAGAATGGTGCCTTGGAGTCTGTGTGAGATGATGATGAAGTAGATATAAAGCCTTTAAAAGGTGGCAAAAAACAAACAAACAAAACGAACAAAGAAACAAACAAACAAAAAATGGCATTCAGTAACTAATGGAAAGTTCTAATCCTGAGAACAAAAAGGGCACACGTTTAACAGTGCATACCTCCCAAATTGTTTTTAACAAACTCCAATTCAGAGAAATATGTGACAACAATAACAACGACAAAAATGGGAAAAGAAAGAAAAAAGAAAGAAAACATATACAGCAATGTTTTTTGAATGAAGACAGAGATTGTGTTTCAGGGACGCCAAAAAAGGTGGAGGCAGGTATCAGAAGCCTCAGAAGATTAGCTCTAAAAGCTCTGTAGAGTTAACTCAGAGCTTTTGCTTTAAGAAGGCATCTAAGCTATGACTACATAGGTGGTTCTCTGGAAAAACTAGTAGAGAACACCTATCAAAGACTGAAAAGGAAAAAAGAGATTGTGAGGCCACACAATGGTGAAGCCAATAGACACGGATTGGAATTTAGGCCCTCGTGAAATGGACTGACCTTAATAAACACACCAGGTTTTCTGTCGAAACTGAAAAAAGGCCATACCGTACAAATAAAGACTATACCATACGAGTAATGATTATGCTCTAGGAATATGTGTAAACTAAAACTGTCCCTCTCTAACAAAGCTTGAAAACAACATCTGACTGAATTAGTATGATCTGAGAATTACTGTGATCTGATGGCAATGTAACCACATCCCAGAACAACTTTTAATATTATTTAGAAGATGTTAAAATAACCCAAACTCTTCAAGGTATTTTCCAAAATATCCAGCATATAATAAAATCACTAGGCATATGAAGAAGCAGGAAATAAAAGGCTCAATAATGAAGAGATAAAATATACTCAAAGATGATCCTGATGTTGAATTTAGCAAACAACAGATCAAAATAACCATGTGTGCTATAAATAGAGGAAATAAAGGAATGCATGAGGAAATTATGGCTACAATATATGAGATGGAAAAGTTCAACAGAGTTGAATAATAATAATAAAATGGAAATATGAGAACTGAAAATGTGTCTAAAATAAAGGAATTATAAGTGGAATTAACTGAAGACGATATAGCAGAAGACAAGATTAATGAACATACATATAGGGCAATAGAAAAACATCAAAATGAACCACACATTTTGTGTGTGTGTGTGTGTATACATATATACATATATATGTGTATATATGAAAAAAATTCAACAAAATCCAACGAGACACATGGTACATGATCATATAGACATGTGGAACCTGTTTATAAGATCTAGGGTAATTGGAATCCCAAAAGGATTTAATGGTGAAGAGAAATGTTTGTTGACACTTCAGATCAGTATTTGTTTTTATGCATAGGTGGATATTATTTAGAAAAAAAGATGTAATTATTTAATAAAGAAAAATAGTTTTATAAAAAGTACATATAAATGTCATGTGTTAAATTGAAAGAGGGAAAGACTTTAGAAGATAATAAATGAACAAAGGATCCATATTCAGCTGGAAGTTGTCATCATTAAGAAGATATCTTTTAATACTAAAAAAAATATAACATTTTGAACTGATCGAATCATCACTGTCTTAGTCAAATATACTTATTTCATTACAAGCAGCTGCACCTGAATATTAACATAATATTCTTAGAAGAAGTATCATTTTATTAGTTACTGTCTCCGATCATCCGTAATTTGATATTTAATTAATATGTGCATGTTATATTTAAAGTATAGAATTTAATTATGTTTTATATTTAATTAATATTTCTATACATACAAACCATACCTATATAAAGTATATTATTTCATAGGATTAACAGCTGCATAGCACCAAAATTGACTCTGTGTACATGCACACACAGAGACAAAACAAATTATTTATTAAAAAACTATTTTCAATATTAACTATTTCTGTGCTATTTTTATAGTGTTATATGATAACTTAATGTTTCTTAATTGTTCTAACATCTAAGGACTGTGCATAAAAATAAGAAAATTATGCTCACTGGGTTCAGTAAAATTTGTTGTACCTTCTTTCAGGTGAGTCACCTGGCTGTAGATCAATATTTTCCTCTGTTTTTTGTTGGATTCTAAGCTCCTTCCCCATAAGATATACTGTAAACTTATTCCCTTCTCTTTCAGTCATCATCTTGGTCTTTCTTTTTTAACCCCAGAAGATGGTTTTGTTGGGAATTTTTTTCTAAACTTGAGCATTCCAGTGTGTGAGTCTCACATATTTCTATTTTTTCCTCAAAGCATCTCTGTCCTAACACTTCTCGTGCTGCCACAAAACATCTTAGCAGCTTCACTCATTGTTTCCACTTTCCTTTATCCTACAACTGGTATTGCCCATGACTCTACCAGGGTAGGGCTATGTCCCTGATATATCCCTTCTTGTTTTGGAACGCATATGCCACTTATGACCCTGTCCTCTTTCAAATGCTACTGTTTCCCTTGGCCTTGCTCCACTTTACCTCTGTTTAGTTATTTCTCACATTGAATACCTTTTCTTTATCCTCTGTCAGCTCGGCTTAATTCATTATGCAATTAATTAGATAATTAATTAATCAATGTGTAAAATAAAAATGGAAATGACTAAGTTCCAATGTTAGAGGAATTTTCTCTCTGATAAATTGAATAGTACCCCTACACAACTGATTACCATAAAAGTAAGTTAATGGTTTTTAGTGATGTACAGACTAAGTGCAACAGGGGCCCGAGAGATATAATGCCCCCCTACAAAGGTTTTCTCAGGAACATATTAATCATTAAGACTTTATTTTGAAATATCTGTAAAGACTGAGTAGAAAGTCAAAAGAGCGGCAATCATGGTAAAAGGAACTATTGACACTGAGTTTTGATATCAAGAAAATTAGACTGGTTGGGAATTGTTATTCAGGAAAAATATAAAGCAATAAGGTGAAAACTATAGATTCTGGGTAAAACATGAAAGTTTTGGAATTGCAGAGAGGAAAGTTTTACCTAAGTGTGTGGGCAATGGACAGCCATTGAAGGTTTTATGTGAGGCTAACATAGTTGGAGTTTTACATTATCACAAAATTTTCTGACAGCAATGTTTAGAACAAATTCGTGTTGAGAGTGACTTTGTTGGAGGACAAGATTCAGGCAGGAGACCGTTCAAATTATTCTTTTAGGAGGTAACACAGTCTATGGAAGGCAGATGAGCACATATGTAAGGTTTTGGGCTCTCAAGGTAAGCTGTTGTTGCTCAACTCCTGACTCTATTGTTTATTAGTTTGGTTACTTTAGGCAAATAATTAAATCTCTTTGAGGGTCATTTTCCTCATCTGGAAAACAGAAACTATATAAAAAGTACCTTTGTTTTAGATTTGTTGAGAATTGCATAAGGTAAGTCATGAAAGGCCCTTGGTGCACTGTTGATATCTAGTAAGTGAGCGTTCACCAAATAGTCACAGCTACAGTCATCATCAATAGTATCAACTAAAAGATGGTAATAGAAGTAAAAATAGCAGAATATGGAAGTAAAGGGGCATTCTGGAGGTAACTGAGGATTTTTCAGCTTATCAAGTAGTTGTGGGGAAGTGTCAAAGATATCTCCGAGGTTTTACTCTGGGTAAGCTGAAGACTGCATGTTCCATTAATCAAAACATGCAAGTCACCAGGAGTTGCTGCGTTTGGAGCTGAAGTAATAAATTTGGGTTTGCCCATGCTGATTTCAAGGTACAAGTAGGTCATATAGATAGAGCAGTTATTACCCAGATGAAAATGCATTTTACAAATCAGGGATAGAAATATAAATCCTAGAATTGCACAGGCAGGCTGAAATCTTGATAAGGAAGAAAATCCCTAACAGTATAAATGATTGTTTCAAGGAATGCAGGAATCACCACACCTCGACCACCCCTGAGGCTTTCTTCTGAATTGTGCTTCTCCCGTAAGTTTCTTAAGTTAATCCTCTTGGTTTCCCTGCAGTGGTGCCACCACTGTCTGCCTCATCCGCTTTAATTTGTTCACTCATAACTCATTTTTCTCTTACTGTCAAATAAACCCAGCTGCCTGCATCTGTGTGACTGTTTGAACAAAGAAATTGAAGTAACCGAGGACATTTCCTCTTTGTACCTGATGACTCTGTGTCAATAAAATGACTTTCAGGGTTCTCTTACCCTCACTCTGACACTCAGACCAAATCCTAAGGAATTAAACTGGAAAGTAATTCACATGATACTCACTATGCTATACTCTGATCTTGTTTCTTGTGATGAATATTTTCCTAGGAGATTCTGTAGTCCAATTATAATTTTAATGCATCAATTCAAATAGACCCGCCCCAGGCCCAGTGAAATATCCTCGTTTTTTTGTTTTTGTTTTTTTTTCTTTCTGTTTCTATTTCTGACTCTTTAGGAATGAGCTCACAGATCACTTCCGTACTCTCTGAAAAAGAATATATGTTTACATTTTAGCTTCCTAGGTATAATGATTGTTATTTTTATATTCCCAAAGGTATTTCCTCAGAACTTCAGGCTGTCCAGAAGTGTACCTAGTCCCCTCTACCTATCTAGTCTGCTACTCCAGAAGTAGAATATATATAGTTTCTTAGATTGAATGTTGAGGAAAACTACAAGCTATATTTGGGATACTTTATAACTGACAAATGGCAACATGAAGACCAGTTGCAAACTATCCTAGGAACTTGGATGAAAGGTAAAAGCAGTAATATGAGACTGAAAACCTTAAAATAAAAAAAGACAGGAAAATTAAGAATATTTTGAGAACTTATATTTCTAAGAGATTTACTTAGCAATTTAAAAATCAAATTTACCAAAAACAGATTTTATGACTCTTGTTGGTATCTGTTTGAAATAATAAATAGTCATGGTAAAGAATTTTTCTTATATTTAATAAATTTGTTATGTTTGTTCTGTACAATTCCAGAGAGCATTTGTGTGATATAGAGATGGTGTATTGCCAATCATAACTTTCTTTTTCTTTACCTAAATATCCATTTGATTCATTTTCTTCCTGCCTTAAAAGCAGGTATTTATGCAAAGAGTATCATGGAGTCGACTCTTGCATTGAACATTGGTTGAGGTATACCCACATAATGGTTCCTCATAGGTTTACAAAGAACATAAAACCCCAAATTCCAACAGCAGAATGAAACATGAAAAGGAGACATGACTAAGTATTGCCAACATTTTGCTTAGTTCACTTCCAAAAAACTAAACTCTGTTCCTCAATATCAGCTTTTCCTGGTACATACTCTTTTCTTGTCTTGGGATTAGAGGGAAAGGAAAAAAGGAAGATAAAGAACAATGAAGAAGTGTTTCCAGATTCTGATTGAAGAATGCTCTAAGAGAATGGAGTGAATCACAGTATGAGACTGGGTATAAATGCAGATGCCGCCCTAGAATCCAAAAATAATTTATTTGTATCTTTAAATTTTGTTTGCCCTAGCCAGTTCCGTTGAAAGTGGGTAAAGAACAATAATCTATTAACAGGCACACGAAAACATGCTCGACATCACTAATCATGAGGGAAATGCACATCAAAAATGCAATGAATCACCTCACACCCGTCAGAATGGCTATTATCAAAAAGACAAAAAATAATCAGTGTTGGTGAGGATGTGGAAAAAGGGAACTCTTGCACATTGTTTGTGGGAATGTAAATTGGCCCAACCTCTATGGTAAACAGTATGATATTCCACACACACAAAAAAATTGAAAATAAAACTACCATACAATTCAGTGATTCCACTTCTAGATATTTATCCTAAGAAAATAGAAACACTAATGTAAAAAGATATATGCATCTCTATGTCCATTGAAGCACAATTTACAATAGCTAAGATAGGGAAGCAATATAAGCATTCATTGATAGATGAATGGATAAAGAAGTTAAGGCATATATATATATATATATATATATATATATATATATATACACACACACACAATGGAATATTAGTAATAAAAGAGAATGAAATCTTGCCATTTGAGACAACATGGATGAACTAAGAGGGTATTATGTTAAGTAGAATAAGTCCAAAAAAGAAAGACAAATATCGTATGATTTCATTTATACATAGAATCTACAAAAATGAAATGAACAAAACTAAATAGAAACAGACACATAGATAGAAGTAACAAGCCGGTAGTTGCCAAAGGATGTAGGGGTTGAGCTAAAATAGGTTAAGGGAATTAAGAGGTACAAATTTCTAGTTATAAAGTAAGTCATGGGGATGTAATGTACAGCATAAGGAATATAGTCAATAATATTGTAGTGACTTCATATGGCTTCAAATGGTAACTAGACTTATTGTGGTGATTATTTCTTAATATATATAAATACTGAATCACTATGATGTACACCTGAAATTAATAGTATATTGTATGCCAATTATACTTAAATTAAAAAAAGAAAAATAATCTATTTACATTATGTTCAGCAAATGACAAAACATCTGTTCAAATAAGACCTTTAAGTAATTCCATATGCTTTAACTTCATTGTAAAATATTTGTTTACAAGTGTATGATTCACTTTTCTACACAGAATGATGGCACAATAACTGTTCTAATGTAGTGATTTACCTTTGATACGTATTATTATCAAAGATAATATAATCTACAAAATTCTGTATTAACATTTTTATGATTTGATATTCTACAAGTATTTATTGACCACATCTTACATGCCAGATATATACAAGGCCTTGGGTATACAAATAGCAACAAAACAAATATCAATCACTGACTTTCTGGAATTGTAGTTAAATGCACAAGTCATATGTGTATTTATTCTATAATCTGTGGAGGAAAGTAAATTTTTGTAATCTGTACCCACAAATCAGTCCCAGTTCTCAGTATTAAGAAACATAATGTCTACTGGGGAAAACAATACATAGTAAAAGTTGAATGAAACTTAGCTTTTCAACAGGATTTTGCCATTTAGAAGATGATTTTCAAATTAACCATTAATGATTATTTCTTTTCTGATTTTGTTTCTAGTTTTATTTTTAGTTGGAATATAGTAATGTTTATAATTTAAAATTATACTTCTGACCTCTTGAATATGATAATTTATTGCCTTCAATTCAATTTTCTAAACATTTTTTCAACTCCTCCTACGTACCAAACACGTGTTCAGCGCTGTGACAACAAATACAGGTATGCCCCGCTTTTCGAAGTTCGCTTTAAACCATCTCACTTTAACGAAAAATCTGTATTAGCACCTGTTTTCACTAACTGAAAAAACAAGTTAAGATTTTCATTTTTATGACAAAAGGCAAAAAGCGAAAACAGCATTCAGAGTTCGTTTTGCAGCAGTCATGGAGGCAGCGTGACCCCGCCTCCCCCCAGGAGTGAGAGTGGCACCGCCAAGCTTCTTTCCTGAAACTACTCAGCATCTTAGCATCAAGCCACCATGGCTTTGAACTGTGTGAGAGCATCTGTGCTTTATTTCAGTTTATTTTGCACATCCATTAGCAAGATGTGTCCTAAGGTAATTGCTTTTTTGCTTCATGCCGTTTTGGCTAACGAAAATTTTCATAGGAATGGTCTACTTTCAGGTACAGTGGGGAAAACCTATAGTATATCAAAAACAAGCATTTCTGCTTTAAGGAATAACAATCTAATTACACATGGACTTCTAAATGTCTTTTAACAGTCTTGGTTTCAGTAATAAATATTTAGCCAATCCCACAATAAAACACTAAAATAAAATTTTAATTTACAATATCTATTGACCCAGTGAAAGTAGTCAGTTCATATTATTTGTTACAATTAGATTTGTAGGCAAAGAAAAAAGACCTGTAGTGGTAAATTATGAACCTTTAATTAATTTAGTTTACTTATTTGAATAATAGATTTAGAAGTTAGTATAGTATCTATAAAATATCATCTACTTGATTATAAGCTAATTTTTAATGAAACTTAGTTGAGTGCTTTTTTTTTTCACTTATGTATATTCAACTGTGAAAGAACATGAAAGGTTCAACACAGACATACACACACAGACACACACACACACACATACACACACTAATTAACTAATTACTCAAAGACAACCTTATGAAGCTCTCCCTAAACTTCAATATTTTATTGACAGTTTCATAATCTCAGTACGTCTCCTTAAGTCACAGAAAGCCTAACATTAATGCTGAATTTTTGCATTAGGACTCTGTTCTAGTGGTTTAAAGATGACTATATCTGTGGACTTTAAAAAATTAAACAAGGCATTTAGAGTTCCATTGCCTTGATAAGATTCTGTTTATTTGTTTGGCACTGCTAAGAGTTGTCCTAGGGTTCTCTTCCTTAGGTTATCAACTTAAAGGAATCGTAAGATATGAAAATAGAAAAAGCCAGTTTTAATGAAGGTATGGGGCTCTTGCTAGTCCAGTAATAAAGATAGCTCATATCTCCTCCATTCCTGGATTATCTGTTATAGGAAATAGCTGAGGTATGATAGAACAGTTGATGTGTACTCAGTAAGCTCTTGCTTATTTACTTAGTAAACTTTGACACATGAATTATCCTGACTGCAAAAATATTAAGATAGTATAATAGCTATTTTCCCTAGATTACAGGACTGTTGTGAAAATTAAATGAGCTCAGTTATGCAATTGCGTGTGGTAATCTATCAAGTGTAATGCAAATGCAAGCATTATTATTATTTCTTTTCTCATGTAAATCTCATCATTGCTTTGTAGCTAATGTTGACTTAATATTACATCGTCCATAGTCTCAGTACATGCGCCACAAAAATTAATGCAGATCTTCTACTAACAAAGTTTATATTACATTTATTTCTACTCCTGATACTATGCATCATATATATACAGTGAAATCTGTGAAGCTATATGCTGAGCCATCTTTTACAACTAAGATACACACCAGATTCTCCGGGGCTGAGGTAGGGAGGTAGTAAAAGTACTTTTAAAAGCCCCACATTCATTGCCATCACCACATCGCCTTTTCAGGACCAGCCACGGTAGAAGTGACTGCAATGATTTGCCTTTGGAGCTCTTCTATTCTCTTAATATGACCAATTATCAGTCGACAAATATATGTGAGAAGGGAATTCACTCCAGGTATGCCTTTGTATTATCTCTGTTTTGGAATTAGTAGCTGAGGAGTTAAAATTTCAAGATAATTTTGTCTGAGTTTAGTTCATGATATATTATCACTTAACTTACCCAAATTTCAGTTTTTCCAGGCCCTTAAGGTCCTGTTGAGATTACCTTTCCTCCTCTTAACTTGTGAAAGAGAAGGGCTAACTCGCATTCTTTTTCCTTTAATACACCAGGCAGAGTTGCTCCTCAACAACAAATGCTGTCCCCTTTGAGCCAGGGAGTCAGTGCTCACCATCTGGTTTGCTCTCACTCTTCTCCTTCTAACACACACATGCACACAACACGTTTGTTTCCACCTTTAGGCTACTATGAATAAGGCTGCTATGAACATTCGTGTGTAAGTTTTTATATGGACATGTATTTTCATTTCTCTTGCGTAAACACCTAGGAGTAGAATTGCTGGGTCTTATGGTAACTATCTGTTTAATTGTTTGAGGAACTATCAATCTGTTTTCCAAAGTGGCTGCACCATTTTGCATTCCCAAAGCAGTGTGTGAAGGTTCTTATCTTTCCATATCCCTGAAACAGCTGTTATTATCTGATTTTTTTATTATAGCCATCCTACTGGATATGAAGTGGCTTCTCATTGTGATTTTGATTTACATTTCCTTGATGACTAATAATGTCAAGCATCTTATTTCTTATTTGTATTTTATCTTTATCCATTTTTAATTATTTTGTTTATTCTCTCATTGAATTAAGAGTCCTTTATATATTCTATATATCTTTATATAGAATATATACAAGCTATTTATAAGATATATGATTTGCAACTATTTTATGTCATTCTGTATGTTGTATTTTGACATTCTTGATTTTACCCTTGAAGCACAAAAGTCTTAATTTTGATGAAGTCCGGTTTACCTATTTTTCTTCATTTGTTACTTATACTTGTGATATTATGTTTAGGAATTTTTTTTTCAAATTCGATGTCATGTAGGTTTATTCCTATATTTTTTCTAAGAGTTTTACAGTTTAACTTTTAATAATTATGTTCTCTGCTTGGGATATTCTTGACTTGGTTCTTAGAATGGTTACCTCTTTTATTCTTCAGATCTTGTCTCAAAAAGTCATGTCTGCAGAAAGGTCTTCACTGGCCACTCAATCTAATATTGACTTTTCTCTCTATATATTTCTCTATTATAATACCATAATTGTTTTTTTAATAGCAGCTTTCATAATCGGAATTTATACCATTATTTCCTTCCTTTCTTCTCTCTCTTTTTTCTCCCTCCCTCCCCTCCCCTCTCTTCCTCTCCCTTCTCTCCTTCCTTTTATTTATTTATTAATTTATTTACTTACTTGCTAACTTACTTATTGTCAATTTCTATCCACTGGAATATAAACTACCAAAATGCTGTGTTATTGCTGGGTTAATAGTGATAGAACTTTGTAGGTGCTTAATAAATAATACACTAATAAATGGCAAGTGATAAAAAGGAGAATTCCCACAGGTTTCTAGATCAGAGAAAGGAGAAAATTTCTGGTGAGTCTACTAGTGAGTGACTCCATAGTTTGTGTTGATATGTTCATCTATTAATCAGATATTCAAATGATGGATTCTACCTGTATTCACAGTTCAAGGTAAGACACTGTAAGTCAGTACCCAAACAAAAGTTTAGGGGAAAAAAATATGTAAGTAGCAAATATCAAGATACAACAGGTCTTTATTTTGTTAGATTAACTTTCTAAGAGCTAAAAAAAAAATTAGTTGATTGGAAAGCTAATTTGATATCCAGAAAATGAGGCTGATATTTAAAGATCGCCTTGACACTATTGATCTAGTCACAAAAGGTCAACTATTTGAATGTACAAGTGATTTACACAAATTAAGTGCATTTAAATGCATCACAACCTGAAATAAGTTCCACATTTTAGTGTCTATGCCTCCAGAATTTTAACTTAAAACATGAACTATTTATGAAACTGAGCTTTGAATACTAAATTTTTTTTTTCCTGAGAACTTTAGAAATTTTCTACCTTTCAGGAATGTGACTTTAAGTACTTTTCCTTGATCTCTCACAAAATTGTACCATTCTGTAAGGACTGCCAATCTCCAGGTCCATCATTCTTGAAATTTTGGAATTTTTTTATTATATTTTTCTGTACTGTGCTGGTTCACCTCTCCGTCCATTATCAATTTAGGTATTATGTTTTCTGATGTTTCCAGCACAATATTTTCAGAATCATTTTAAGTTTTTGGAATTCCAGGTGTTTGCATTTAATTCCATCCCCTTGGATAGAATTTGAAGCTCTCTTATGAAATATGCCCAGTTTCTCTCTCTATTAATAAAGGTTAATGACTTTAATATCTGTTTGACTTGCCAGGACCAGTCCTCCTTTGACCATTCTACCTCCTCAATCTAGAATACCCCTCTCCTTTTCTCTTTAATAAAGCCTGCTTTGGCTTTATGGCTTTTGCCTGTTCTGGCCTCCCCAAGCCTCAGCTGTCAGCTCTGTGTAACTGGGACTTGAGATATCTTAATTTAAAGGCTCAGTCTCCTCTAGCGGCATACACACCATTCTAATCCCAAAAAGAGGCAAAAGTTTTTAAAGGAATATCACCTGTTTCAGAATATTATTTTTAAAAAAGAATAGGAGACACATAAGCATGTTTTTTATGTGAAAAAGAAGAAACTAGAAAAGAAAAAAAATTAAGCCTACATGTGAGAAAGAGAAGGGTTGTAAACAAAGTATATTCAGGGAGACAGAAACAGTAGAGAAATGGTGGAATGGTAGTGGTTGTAGTATTTAACAGCGATAGGGAGGTAAGATCCATTTTTCATTGTGGTAAAAAAGAAAGAAGACTGTGTGTTTAAATTAACAGAGACATTGAGGATGTGAGAAAGTCACAGAATCTCTTGTCAAAGTTGTAAAGCTTAAAAGCCCTGATGTGAGAAATACACAAAGAATTAAAGTGAAGAAGATGCTGTGTGTCAGGCCAAAATGAGAAATCCTGTTAGAGTGGTGTCAGCTTCTGAAGGGTCTACAAAATTAAGTTTGTCACATTGATCATGGAGACAGATATTTTATGCTTATAATCGATTCTGTGGTTGTCGACATGCTCAGTCATTGTACAAGCCTCAGTGTCCTCATCTGTTGTTTGGGTTTTTGTGTGGACTGAGTGAGGTAATGTATGCGAAGTACTTAGCACAATGTTTGGGACGTGGTAGGTAACAGTGAATTTTGCTGTCATGATTAATCAGACAATTATCTTAAATGCAGGCACTTCTCTGAAAAATTTGCAGTTATTTTGATGAAATCATGAGAAATTCAGCAAACATGATTTAAAAATATTACGGAAAAAAAATTCCCACCTGACAAGAGATGGATATATAAGAAAGGTACATGCTATAGATTATAATTTTGCAGTAATATTTAAAGCTGCCCCCAAAGCTTTTTATTCTAATTACTATTACCTGGAAATTATATGTATAGGATCCTTTCACTTCCAGTATTATTTGTCAGAGAAAATGTTTGTTGAAATTCAGAGAAAATGTTTGTTTTAATGTTTTTGATATTCTATTTTTTTAATTAAAATAAAAATATATGCAGGATATATTTATAACTAATGGCTTTTGCACATAATGTCAAGCAAAGGAAGAGGAGTGCATTTTTAAAGCGAATGGTTTTGAAACTTTTTCGTATCAAGGAACCGTGATTCACTAGGCCATGGGCATTGCCAACAAGGATATCAGGCAAATAAAATAGTTTATGTCTCAGGGAGAAGAGACTACGAATTGATGAATAAGTGTTGGAAATTATCCAAATGCTGAAAGCAGTGTACTAAGGCTCAAAATTATTTCTAATGTTACCAAAAACACTGCAGTAAAATGCACCAATTTGTTGAAAAGGAATGGAATAAACCGATGTGCAGTAGGTGTTAGATGGGAGAAACCCTGCAGTCGGTAGCCTCAATTAGGAAGCCATACTCTAGGCTGAAAAATTGAATCCTCAAATGTCTAGGATAAAATTACTTTTTAACATTTAAAAAATACATCTCTTCCTCCATTTTGTGTCTACTCTGGAGTCTACCAAAGCTAATAAGGAAAATGGATGTGTTCATTTAAAGAATTAAAGAATAGTTTTTAATGTTACAAGTTTTCTACTGACAGTGAACTAGATAATTTTATTGAACATGATCATACAACCTAGGAGCATATCTGGACACTCCTTAAACATAGTAGGTGTTTCTTCCTTTGATGTAAGACTTTACTTATTTATTTTTTTCAGAAAATGTTTGAAGTTTGTTTGCCCAAGTGGTTGTACAGTTCTATATGTTTCATTTGATTGTGTACCTCTTTATAACCTGTTCACCTCATCTCTCACTCCAACTATTGTTCCAGCTGCCAGCTTCCCACAGGTGTAACTAGCTTCTTGTGGTCTCAGTTTAATAGCACCTCACCTGAGCCTGCTCAGGTCTTCTCAGTTTCTGCCCCAGTCCCTCAGAAACCCATTTGATAGTCACAGGGGTGCTAGCCAGGATGGCTACCCTGGACCAATAGACAATGAAAGTCAATTCTCAGACACCTTTTATAAGACTCTTCAGAAGGTCTTTATGAGATCGAATAGCCATCACTCACAGCAAAGGCCACCTCAGTAGACAGACACATGCTGTATTCTTCTACCATTTACTTACCTTGCCTCACTCTTGCATCCTGATGACACTCCCTAACAAAGTATACACAAGCTGCTGTCTCAGGCTCTACTTTTAACGCAGGCTTAAACATAGCAGTTGTTTCTTCCTTTGATGTAAGACTAATTTTTTTTTTTTTCAAAAAATGATTGAAGTTTGTCTGTCCAAGTGGTTGGTTGTACAGCTCTGCATATTTCATTTGACTGGATCATTTGTTTGTTTAAAAAGGCAAATGATAGAAAATAAAGCTGATATAAGTTTACTTTAGAAGGGAAAAAACAGCTAACACCAATATCTTCCTTTGTGTGAACACAAATTTAACCCACAGGTTATGTGTGATAGCTTTGTGGTCACCTTGATATAGTATCCAGGTATACAATCACGCAGTAATCTAAATGTTGCTGTGAAAGTATTTTGTAAAAGTAGTTGACATCTATAATCAGCTGACCTCAAGTAAAGATTATGCGTGATAACGTGGGTAGGCCTCATTTGTTCAGTTGAAAAGCTTTAAAAGAACAACTAAATTTCCTCAAATCTGAAATTCTGCCTCAAGACTATAGCATCAACTCCTGCCCAGGTCCTTTCAGCCTGCTGACCTATCTTATTTCAGATTTGCCAGGTCCCATGACCTTTGGCCAATTCCTTGAATTAGCACTTTCTCTCTCCCTCTCTCTCATATGCATATGTATATGCATGAGCGTGTATGTACATGTATAAGTATATGTACATGTATACATATATATGTATATGTATATAAATGTGTATCCTACTGGTTCTGTTTCTCTGGAGAACTGACTGATAATATCATGTTATATTCTAAAGTTATCATATTGCCTAATACATAAAATAAAGAAAAAATTTTGCCATCAAGAAAATCTTTATAGTAAATAAATAAATGGGGAAGAAAAAAACAAAACTTTCTTACAGAATTCTAAATCGTATTTGTAAATACGCTCCATCCAGAAGGCTGGGTTGGGCTTAATGACTCACTTTCAAAGAATTGAGTAGGGAAAAAGAAAAACAATAGCATTAGAGTGGAAAATCCTAGCTAACACTACCTTAAACAAGTAATGAAGTTTAGCGTCATCTGTGATATAATGTGGATAGCATGTACTCCCAGCGTGATATGGAGAAAAAAGCTCTTCACCTCTGTGTTATTCTTCCCCGAAAGCCCATCACCACAGTATGGCATAAAAAAGACATCAGAAAAAAAACAGATTGGGGAATATTCTATAGGACGCATGGACAAGACACCTCAAAACTGCCAAAGCCTTGAAAAAGAAGGTAAGATTTAAAAATGACACAGACCAGAGGAGAATGGAGAGATATAACAATTAAATGCAGTGTGGTACCTTGAATTGAATTCTGGAAAAGAAAGAGGACATGAATGGAAAAACTGGTGAAAGTCAAATAAAAGTCCAGAGTTTATTTAATAGTAATGTACCCATTGGTATTATATAATGAAATTTGTAGCATATGTTCTTGGGCATCTAAGGTTGAAGCCAAATAATTTTCATTTTGACAGTTCTTAAAGTGATTATGTTTTACACTAATATTTAAGAGGCCTTAGTCAAAAGAGATAGGTAATTAAGGTTAATGATATAGTACATTAAGGATTTGGGTTAGCGATAAATTGAGAGTTGGATATTTTTAACCTCAACTAGGGTTTCATTGCAGCATGATGCCATGATTTGTGTCAAACATTTAAAGAAAATTGTAAGTTTGTTTATAATTATTAAAATAAATTTCTTTCAAGTTTCAAAACCAAATTTCCTTATAAAATAATACAAATCTGAAGCATAAGATAAAGGCCTTACACATTAAATATTTTTGATTTAATGAAGAAAGATTGAGAAATAGAAGGGAATTTTTGGTGGGACTGGGTCGGATTTAATTGTAACATATCAAAGGGAAGTTGCAAAGTTGTTGTAGCTCTCTCTTTAAGGGTCAGAAATATAATTCGAAGTTTCTAAAGGTAGAAAAATAAGAACAATACAAATTAATACTAATTTTGTCTGAGCTCAAGGGAGAAATATGATATAGGATAGTTGCAGAATAGAAAGTTAATTTAATCGAGGTTAGCAAGTCACAGTATTGGTGTCACCTTTGTACTAGGTACAACACCTCCTTTAAGAAGCAGAAAAAGTGCATTCATTTTTGGAGAGAAATTTGCCAGTTCAAAGAAGGAATACAGAATTTAAAATATAATAACCACGATCTAACTCTAAATGACTGAATGGATAATGGTAATTTACAAAGTGATAAAAAGTGGGATAGAGAGTTAAAGAGCTTTGGGGAGAAAAACAATTATTTCTCAAAGAAAATCAGTGACAATTGGGGTTGCTATTTTGTTCCACAGAAAATCCCACATTATTCTGGAGAACAGAGCAAATGACAAGCAATTCCGTGGAACTGAAAACTCATCACTTAAAAAGTTCTTTGCTTGAAAATGCAATTAGTAAAAGGTTAATTATCACCTAAAGGTGATACAGAGAAATTTCAAGTGTTAAGTGAAATTACCTAAAATTATCTAATTCCAATACTATCTGAATTGGTAAGAATAAGAACTTAGAAAAGTAAGTTTATTTCTTTATTTTTAGTTCTTCATTCTGTAAAATGGGGTTGGTAATGTTATTTCAAATAATTTTGTGAGGATAAAATGAGATGACGGATGCAAAGTATTTGGCGTCATGTCTGGCACATATGCCTTCAACAAATGTTATTATGTATTTGATATTTTATAATATATAATAATGTAGAATTATGTATAATTACATAACATGAATATATAAATATATGATATTATACATTATATGTTATATTATTACATGTAATATATAATACATGTATTATATATAATTAAAATTATATATAATATAATCTCTATTTAAAGGCTCTAATATATAAATTATGTTATGTTATATTATATATTATATTAATTATATTATATTACTAGATTTATATTTATTTTCATTATACTTGTTATGACTGTTCTGAAAGGTCAGATTTTTAAAAGATGTCTAACTCAAAAGACAAAGAAACCATGGTTTTATTCACCAAATTCTAAGACATTAGACATACTGGTTGTTCCTTCGACACCAGTTTGAGAATAGTTTGTCTTTCAGCAACCCGGAACAGTCGGTAGTTTCCAGCACTGCTAACCTACGTTTCTCTCTGCTTTTAATCACACTTTTTCCTCTGTTTGGAATTTTCATTTATTCCTCCCTTTTCCCTTTTTCTAACTCCCTAAATTTATTTCAGTTTTCTTACAGTCTTTAGTTCTGCCAGAAAGCCATCTCTAACCCCATTGGCACAGGTAAAGTGCTTCTCTTTAGGGCTCCTATGATACTTTTTGTGTAAAATTACCACTTTTCATTATGCTATTTTGTAACAGTGCTTATGTCAACCAGCTTTCTTAAAACAGAGGCTGTTATTATGATTTTGTATAGCATTGTTCAGAATAGCGGCTGGTTTATCACAGATAAATATTATGGACTATTATGATTGGCATGAATAAATACGTGGAATCTGTTAAAGCTGTAGCACAAGTTGAAAAAATTAAAAAGTTCAAGAATTACTTGAAAAATACACAGATGAATGACATAATTACTTATAAGAAATAAATAAAGTAATATAGGTATCTTTAAATATTATTTTCATAGAGAACATTGCCTTTCAGCCAAACGTCCCTGCCATCAAGTATGTTTAGAACAATTAATTAGATAAATGATGGGTCATCCTCCTTCTGATATTTCTTAAATCTGATGTACACCTGTGCTCCTTTATTTTCTCTCTAATATTTTCTCAGAGAAATTTCATTAGACAGAACCAGTAATATTCAAACAAAAGTACCTAGGATTAAATAATTTTTATTTTTTATAAAATAAACATTTGCATTTATAATGTTTTATTCTACTGAAAATAATTTTTACTCTTGTAATTTTCAGTCCCTTCATAATTTGAAATATTAATTATGTCCAATAAAAAATTAAACTTACAAAGTGGTATTTCTCAACAAATTCTTACTTTTAGTACTAAGTTGTATAGCAAACCTCAGGCTGCCTTCTTTATAAAAATGCTTTCTGAAACATTTTGCATTCAAATGTTGTTGAAAACAATTCAATTGATAATACCTTCAGTGTGATTACTGTATCTTTATTGATTATAGCAAAGGTAATTAGTATGTGGTCCTGAGTTTATGTAATATCTACCTGAGAGGGATGAGCATTTATTTGTTGACAAATTTTTATCCCTGAAAAAGAAATTTGAAGTGGTCCTCAGAGGAAAATATGTGTGTTGGAAACAATAACAACAACAACAACAACAACAAAACAATCAAAATAGTTTCAAGGCAAGGGGGAGACAAAGAAGCAATAAAATATGATGCAAGAGGACAATGAATAATACCATAATATACTAGGTGGTTTTGGAACATGAAACAGCAAATATTCTTTTCAAGGCAGTAAGAGGTAATGGAAGACTTCTTGGAAGAGGTGAGACTTAATTTAAATTCTATGGCCAAGAAGACTTTCATAAATGGTTAAAGTCATATAAAATCAAGGGAATAGCTAGAAAATCATAAAATTCTTGTAAAATGAGTATTTTAGTGATATAAGTATGTAGCATACATGGGAGGGATACTGGCAAACATAAGCTAGAGAGGCCTACTGGAATTACATATTGGAAGATCTTGGACTACATGGTAAGCAGTTTAGAGAAAGGGATAAAACCAAAAACTTTTGAGCAGGATGTGACAATGAGAACTCAGGTGGCTTTAAAAGAAAAAGACTTAGATCAAGAAGAATTAGAGAATTATTTAAGTCAGGAAAGAAAAAAATGGAAACCAGAACTAGGTAATTAGTAACATGTATAATTTTTTCACTGGTGATATTTTTTAAGAGAAGGAGCTGCATTTTTAAATATTTCATAGAACCTAACTACCTTTCATAAAATCAGTGTTAAAGATTACTTATTGATAGGATATAATTTTTAAGGAATTTCATCCTGATTCAGCCCATTATTCTTTTTTCAGTTTATGATAGGAATTGCTTCATGTTGTTACAAAATTAACTTTCAATATCTTCATATTTTTGAGAATAAGAATTGATTCCTGGAAAATATGATTAACTTGTATACATTATTGAGAGAATCTGGGTTGTCAGTATAAATTTGAATACAAAATTTAGATTATTAATTCAAAAGCTGAGAAGCAATTTACTCTAGTTGCTAGAGTTTTAGAAAGACAAACTATCCAAAGGAATAATGTCAATAACATAAAGTATTTTTCAAAATGAAGTTTGTTAGCTTTATTTGTTGCTAAATATAAATATATAGGCAATACATCACTGAATAATTGACTGCAAATCATTTTTTCTGATTACATTATATAATCTTAGTTCCTTTTATATTTTTATTTTATCTGTTTTTTCTATTTTAGCCATCATTAAACAAACAAGCAAACAAATTTTGTAGTCCAGAAAGTCCAAGTATTTATTTTGAGCTCCATTCTCAAGGCTGAGTTAATCTTGCTGTTAGATATTTGAGTTGAAAGATTATTCTTTGTAATTTCAAAATCTACCTTAGAGCTGCCATCCTGACCTCACCTCATGGTTTGGATGATTTCCTTTGACTGTTTTCTTACTGCCAATATCTCCCATTTGTCCATTGTAGATAAGAGCAACTGGGATTTTCATTTGGATATTGGTGAACAGGATCTGTCAGAAAGAATTTGAACAGTTCACCAACCCTGAAATGTAGTATTTCCTCCTCTTCTTAGTCCTCATTATCTGTTCTTCCCACAACCACGCATTGGCATCTGTGGCCCAGTTCTGAAGTAGGCTGTTTTTGCTTCCTGTGAAGTTGTAAGATACAGGAATATCATCTACAATTCTAATACTCCCAGCATAATCTCTTCAACCAAGAACTCCTGAGAGCTTATTATTTAAGAAAAATTTATCATTTCACATTTATTTATTTTCAACATTTTATCTTCTTCCTGATTTTATTTTTCTTCCTGATTTTTGTCAAGAGTATGGCTCTAAATTATTAAGCTTCTGTTACAAGGAACTCTTTAAGATAAAGATCAAAG
Source organism: Rousettus aegyptiacus (assembly GCF_014176215.1). Lineage (NCBI taxonomy): Eukaryota > Metazoa > Chordata > Mammalia > Chiroptera > Pteropodidae > Rousettus > Rousettus aegyptiacus. The sequence goes on from NW_023416284.1 coordinate 111,979,102, forward strand.
ACAAATATGAAAAAGTACAACACTGAACTGTATCTTCAGTAAGGAAAACAAAATATTGTGATATAAATATCATGTACATGAAAATAATGAATTATATTTAAAATAAAAAGTAGAAAATCCTTTGTCAATGAAATACTGAACTTGCATATTAAGTTCCTGGGTTGCCCATAGAGATTATGAACCACAGCAATGTGTTTTTAATATTTTTTACAAAATAAACAGAACTCTATTAAGCTGAAATATTCATTTAAAAAAATAAGTCCCAATTGCTTAGTCATCATTATTTGAAAGTCACCATTAATATCTAGGTTTGCTTTAGATAAAAGATGACTGCTGCATTTTTTTAAGAAATATACTTTCTCAATTGAAAGGTTTTTAAGAACTCCAGAAGTTAAGGTTGATTCTAACAGGTCTTCAATGTTTCATTGTCTTCATGAAAACCAGAGCCTCAAGGAAAAGGGGCAGACATCCTGTTACATTTTTAAACTCCAACATCATAAAAATTATAAGAGACCAAAAGCAGATTTCCTTTACATTCAAAAACTTGACATAAAGACACACTCAAGAATAAATGTAGTATATTTTATTTGCAAATATAAAATTATAAAAGGATGAAGTTTCATATGCTGAATATATCAATGTTTTCTTGTTTTCTTGTGGTCTCTTTCAAAGGATTCATAAACTATAACAAGGTCAAGTGGTCTCCCAAAATGAAGAACTTATATTGATCTATGGAGAATGGAAAGCAACAACAATTTTAATTTAGGAAAAAGCTTAAATTTATAGCAATTATCAAATGTGAAGGATAATGTTACTGAGTTCCTCATGGATTTTCTTCTTTACCTAATTAAATGCCAGGGAGATTTTAAGAACTATAATTCTTAAAATACAGTGGCTTTTTGTCTTGCTACATATTTTTGTTAGATTGAATTTTCCTTTGTATTTAAGTATGAATAGAATTGTTTAAATTATTATGGCTCAGGGATAGACTAATGAGATATGTTTGCTTGCTTACTTTGAAATGTTCAGTAATAGAGCAAAAAAATCAGTTTCAATCCAAATTAAAATAAATATAACCTAATGTAGAATACAGTGAAATTTAATTTTTTTATCCAAAGATTGCAAATAAAGAGAATAAAATTTAAAATTGCTTTTCTGCTATTACTTAAAAGCCAACATTAATGTTTAAGTTTACCCTGGATAAAATATGAATGCTGGATTATTTAGGGAAATACAGTTTCTGAAAGACCTCTTTAGGATATTCATGATGAAGTTTTATTTGCTGACACACACACACACACACACACACACACACACACACACGTACCTACAATAAAATACAAAAATATCCTGATATGTAGGTACCTAAATAGTACCTAAAAATATTTAATGATAAAAAAAATTAACAAGATATATTACTTATCAGCCTATAAGTGTATGGCAGATACATAACAAATAACAAACTTGGTGTCCTTAATCTTTAAAATTCAGTGTTTTCAAAATTTGATTCCTGAGAAAGAATTTTATATACATAGGTTTAGGCTAATGCACTCTCCTCTGTGTTATGACAGCATTCTTTTGTTTAAATTTTGCCCAAATCCCCATTTATGATATTCCAAATGTTTTTTTTTTTTTAACTCTGTTATTCTTTTTCCATTAAAGTTATGGATAATCACTAAGTAATATTGATATTTTTGGATCATAGCAGAATATCTATTTACATTCCTACTTGAATCAATTTAGATGTCTTTTGGCTAATTTTCACATTAGTTGTTTCAGTCTCCCAAATGCTTAGCCTAATCCTGTGGAATAGGAGAACATATTCTAGTTTGGCATTATGTCCTTAGTTTGCCACTATCTTCCTCAAAATCATAGGAACACCATAGCTTTCAATCTTTCCCGACTTCTGAAGAACTGTTCTGTCACTCTTTGCTAAAACGTTCTCCTCCACCCACTGCCTGTCCTCTGGCTTCCTTTGCTTTTAAAATTGCACATCTCGATTCAAATTAAAAACATCTTTGTTTGACTTAAAGACAGTTTGCAATGTGTTTCTTTCTTTTCTTTTTAATCTAAAACTTCTAGAAAGAATAATCTACATACTCAGACACCCTTTTTTTATGCCATCTTCTTGTTTATCTTTTCTAATGTTAATTCTGTGCATTTGCTTTTCTCGCCAATTTTATTGTTTTTGTCTCAATCTTTACTTTCTTAAGTTCTCTGATTTATGTGACAATATAGTCTCATGTTTCTCTTCCTACTCCTATGGGAAAAAAACTTCTACTTTTTATTTTCTTGAATATTAAATGTAAATTGATATTTGGTATTCTCCAAAGGTTAAACTTTAGACCCGTATCTTTTATAAATTTCCTCCCCTAGAGAATTTAGTCGTTATCACTGAATTAATACAGTTCTTTTACTTCTTTTTCTATGCTGTCAGTGTTTCATCTGTCAAAATTACCATTATTTGTTTATTTGGCAAATCTGGGGTTATCAAGTTAAAAAAAATCTATGTAGAACAATGAAATAATTCAGTGAAGTGTGCTAATAAGAATGATGGGTCATTTATAATAGTGACGATAGATTTTCTGAAAGAAATATAAAGTTAAATTCTACTTTACCTCTATATCAAAATATATTTCAGATTAATCAAAAATTTGAATGTAAAAATGAACCCAAGATTTTTGAAAGCATATCTGGCTAAATTTATTTCTAATTTTAGTGATGAAAAACTAAATTGGAAAAATTATATATGTGACAAATAAAGCACTAATTGCCTTACAAGGAGTTTACAAGGAGTTATAAAAATCAATGTTATACAAATCAATAACAAATTACAAAGGTGCAAAGTATATACTAGGCAATACACTGAAAGAAATAGAAGCATATACATATAACAAATGTTCATTTTCAATTATAACTAAGGAGACAAGATACTTGATATTATCAATGATTAGTAATACTTGGTTCTGGCCAATGTATTTATGTGCAACAGGGAACATTTCTGTAGGTCTGTGGTAGTGTAAACTACTATGACAATTTTGAGGAGTAATTTAAGTGTTTCTGTAAAAATCTTAAATGTACATCATTTTGATACTACAGTATCACTATTAGCGTTTAACTATAAATATATATGTATACATATATAAAGATACATCTATAAAAGTTGCAACAGCAAAAAAGTACCATAAATTTTCATCATAAAAGCATCAGTCAATTAAATATATTATATCTATATAATAATTTTTAATCTAAATATAGTACTATATTTTCTAATATAGAAAACATTCTAAAATATATTATTAAATAGTAATAATAATAAAAAAAGATATAAGATCACATGTGGTAATCTGAGTCGCATAAAATTGCCAGTCAACACTTAGTTAATTTTATCTGGTTCAAACTGATATACTCCTATGTACAAAACATCTAAAATAACACAAGAAATTCTTAAAGTGGCTCTGGTTGGAAGAGAAAATGGGTGCGAGTTTGGGATAGAAAGGGTTTTACTCATGTTAAATTTTCTAGTTACATGGACTTTTAACTTTCATTTTAACAAATCAATATGGAGTGTCTGGATGATGGTCTAATGAATAATTTTTTGTTTCCTTCTATGACTTTGTATGTATATGTTTAAAATATTAAATATTATTTTAAAAATAATTTTTATTACTGGAAAACTGCTCCAGCCATTGGAATTACAGACAATATATTCTGTAGAATATTCACTTTGAATACTGACTTTTCTAAAAACAGATTTGTTAGCAAGCTTTATTAATGTATTTAAATATTATTTTATTGTCATTAAATATATTTAAAAAGTGTATATGTAAATGGCATTACCTTTAAAATAAATATTTTCTAGCTTGTTTATTTTTAAGCTCTTTAGTTATCTGATTATCTAATTTACTGGGAAAAATAACTTTATTAAAAAGTATGTGTTGAAATACTTTAAGGATTAATTTGAATTGACATACTGGTATAAAGGAATTTTCTTATGCATGATGCTTTTAAGGGAGATAAACACTAATCCTTAATATAGAGAGACTGCATTATTCATATTAGGGAAGTATGACTGCACATCATAAACTTATCTGACTATTCGGTTAGCCAGAGACTCAATTATAAATACTTGAAAGTTAAACCATTATCCCTGCTTAACACAAATCTATCGTTGCTGTTTTGCTATTTTTTTTTTTTTATTGACCATTTGTATCAGAATCAATAAAAATCAATAATTTTGTATGCTTTAACTAAAGATAAATTAGCTATGGTAACAGTCTGCCTAAAGAAACAATATTTTTATAAATGTATTTTCATTGGTAGTTAGCCATTCTATTACTCAGAGTTTTACATAACAATTATATTATATAGAAGAGAGCTTACTAACCTTTGACATTTCCCATTCTTGCTAGGAAGAGGTTCTATATCAGGTGGATCCCATCTGTTATGGACTGACTTGTGTCCTCTGACATTCATATGTAGAGACTTCAACCCTGAGTGTGACTGTATTTGGAGATAGGGTCTTTAAGGAGGTAATCAAGCTTAAATGAAGTTAAAAGAATGGGGCCGTAATTTGATGGGACTGGTGTACTGATAAGAATGGAAAACACCTGAGATCTCTCTCTTCCCAAATGCACAAAGGGCTGTGTGAGGACTCAATGAGAAGGCAGCTGTCTGCAAGCCAGAAAGAGAGATCTCAGCAGAAACCAATCCTGCTGGCACCTTAATCTTGAACTCCAATATCCTCAGAATTGTGGGAAAATAAATGTCTGTCGTTTAAACCAACCAGTATGTATTATTTTGTTATGGCAGATTGAACAGACTGAGACAATTTTTGTTTTATAGTGAATTAGTCATAGATATGGTTAATTAAAATATCAGCATAATTTTTACAATTTTATCTTTGATCTTAGAATTTTTTTGAGAGTTTTTAGTAAAGAAGTCGGGCCTGTAAGAGTTCATTATTTTCAAAGAACTAGTAAATCCTCACTTCAGAACTGATTAGGCCCAAAGCCACCTAATCAATTGTTTCTAAAAACACAAACTAGAGTGCAGGTTAGGCCTAAAATAGAGTCTGAAATATGGTCTATTTCAGGTCATCATTGTCTCAGATAATGTGGCAAGGACTAAAGATGATTCGAGAGTTCCATTCTGCTCTATGCTGATAATATAAAAACTGACAATTGTTTTTTTAAACTCTGAAAGTTGCATTGAATCTGCATGCAGGAGCCCAAAATAGTCTTGCCTGTCATGTGTTCCTAAGAGTCCAGTACTTTGTCAGCTATTCATACTTAAAGCACCTACTCATCACTCTTATTTATACCCAAGGCACTACCATCTCCTTTCTATGCCCAAGAGTATCCAATATTTTGCCGAGCTTACTTTCTGTACTTTTATTATAATTAACTTTTGGAAAAAGAAGAACTCAATATATAAAAAGAATACAGCAATTTTGTGTGTTCATATACAGTATATATTAAGTATCCTTATGTTTCTTAACTAATAGAAAAATTTCCAGTGAAGTTGTTTTTACATTACAATAATGTGATCATCATTTTTGCTTAAAATAATTAAGTGATTAACACATTTTTTTCTTACACATAGGAAATAGATCATACATCATGTGGAATCTTCATGGGGCCATAGTATTCTCAAACAAAACATTAGCAATTTGAAGGATGATTTTAGTTTCTGGAAGAAATGTAATTTTGAAATGTGTCTAATGTTATCTAGGGCATGGATTATTCAGAGTATCTCAAAAGCAACAATAAAGGTTCATATAAGTGGGATGTCTCTACTGAAATTCTTTGCAGAGTTTGGTTACTGATTTCAAAATTCTTTTATCAGTCTTCATTTTATGTCTTTCAGTTTTTTACATCATTGTATTCTTTCCCATTTTTGTCTTGAAACTCTCTTTCCTCTTGTTATACATGACCGTGCATTCCTCTGATGCCTCTTGGACTTCTCTCAATATTTTTTTCTGTTTGTTTGTTTGTTTCCAGCTTCTATTCTTTATCATTTACATTTGTCATAGGAAAATCTCTTATTATCTTTTGCTTCTCTTGTATTTATTTTTCCCATCTTTCATGCACATTCATGGCCTCAACTTTCTTGCCTATCAAATCGATTTTCTGGCTTCTGAAACTCTTTTTGATTCTAGGTCTTTCACCTCTCTCCCCAGAAATTCTTTCAGCGCATCAAACTCAGTGAGGGCAAAATTAGAGCATTTCTATCTCTCCCACATCTGTCAGTGCTCCTTTCTTCTCTCTTTTATTAAAAGTACCACCAAGTGAGAGGCACACTTAGACACAACACCAAATACTTTGAGTGAATCCACCTTTCCCTTGTTTCCCAAGCAAAATCACCTACAAAACTTGCTGAATTTACTCCTAATTTTCAGGTATACTCCTATTCTCCATTTTATCTCTTTTCTTTAGGCCTTATTAATTCTCACTTGAAACATCGTTACAGCTTCCTAACTAATGTTTTCACTTCCATTCTCTTTCCTTCATTAGCCTCTCATATTTAACATTATCTTGATTAAAAACACGATACTATATTTTTCTGATGCAATCTTAGAATCTACAAACAGATAAATTATCTTTGTTCTTCCTCAACACTTGAAATTCTCTTTCAAGGAGGAAATACACATTTCTAACATGAAATGTTAGAAAACTTGAAATATATCAATATTTTTATACAGACTGCAACAAAATAACAGATATGAGGACTGTCTTTTAAAATTCAAAAAATATGTATAACTTTTACTCAGTACTTACTCAGTGCCACAGATATATCCAATGTTAAGAGCCAGATGGGTTCTATTGCTATCCCCATTTATACCAAATAAATTTAAGCTGGAAGAAGTTATGACCTTATCACTCTAGTTTTAGTAAGCTCTGAAAGAATGATTGTAAACAAAGCACTGTAATTTCAAGGCCCTGAGTCATGTCTTATATTCTTTAAGCATGTGACTAAATAGATCTCCATTGGAGGAATTGAGATGCTATATTGAAAAAGATTGTGCAGGGGAAAGATTATTAGGAAGGATTAGAAGTTCAGATTGAGATTCACTAAGTTTATGAATAAATGTGTTTTATAGTTATTAGGAAAAACTCTGTCAATAAAAACAGATACTATATTATTGCACTTCCAATATCATCATTTAATTTGTCATAAAATAAAACCTCTAGATACTGAGAAAAGCTAAAATAATTAAATATGGACTACAACAAACTGTGAAATGATAATGTGCTTGATGTAAACAATGAAGTCAGAAGAGTTGAGAAATTAAACACTGAGCTACAGTCAACATGAATGGCAGGTGCTGCTCCCTAGAGGTATAAAAATTGCTAGTGAAGTAAAAGAGCTTAAACATCTCGTAGATCCTCATAAAAATATGCTCAATATGACTAATTATTAAGAAAAAATAAATCAAAAACACGACATACCTATTACAATGGTTACTATCAAAAAACCAGGAAAGAACAAGTGTTGGCAAGGATGTTGAGAAATTACAACTATTGTGCATAGTTAGTGGGGATGTAAATGATGCAGCTGCTGTGGAAAACAGTATGGTAATTCCTCAAAAAATTTAAAAAAAAAACGGAATTACTATATGATCCAAAATTTCACTTTGGGGTATATACTTAAAATATCAAAAGCAGAGTCTCAAATAGATACTTGACACCATGTTCATAGCAGCATTATTTACAGTAACTAAGAGACGAAAGCAACCCAAATGTCCATTGACAGATAAACAGATATACAAAATATGACATACACACAATAGGTTATTATTTAGCCTTGAAAATGAAGGAAATTCTGATACATACTATGGCATGGATAAACCTTGAGGATGTTATGTTAAATGAGATAAGCCAGTCACAAAAATACAAATACAATATGATTCCACTTAATTTTTGAGGTACCAGGAGAAGTCAAATTCATAGAGACAGAAAGTAGAATGGTAGTTGCTAGAGGTTGGTGGAATTGGGAGTTATTATTTAATAGGCATAGAGTTTTAGTTTTATAAGATGAAAGGGTTTTGGAGATAGAAGCTGGCGATGGTTGCATAACAATATGAATGTACTTAATATCACCAAACGGTACACTTAAAAATAATTAAAATTATGAATTTTTTGTTACATATATTTTATTACAATAAAAAATTGGGAAAACTACAGTGTTTCCAAAATGAAGGCATTCAAAATTGTTAGCCTTAAAACATTTCTTAGACTGACATATCAGATTCATTCCTTATGGGTCAGTTTTATGTTACTACTTGACAAATCAACCAAAGCAGTTTGTCTGTGTAGACTCATACCTAAATGGTGAGTAAAAAACTAGATTATATTTAATTTCACTGTAGAACTACAACAAAAAATTGGATGCACAGCATATGACTTTTGGTAGATTTTTTTTAACTTTAATCAAGCAAAATGGCAATTTTAAAGTTAAACAAATATTAGGTACTTATGCATAAATAAACTTCTCTAATCCCTTTTATAACTAACTGTAAACGTATTTATAAAAAATTCTTATAAAATTCTCATAAGAAATAATCATAGACCCCTCATGTGATCCAGTCTCTTTTCCTGAGTTACTTTAAAGTATAGTTGTGTGGGAGTATTAAGATATGTATGTATGTACTTTTGGGGAAAAAAAATGGCTGTTATATGTAAAGACAGAAAATTGGAGATACTTTACTTATCTTCCTATTCCTTTCCAAGAATACTGTATTTGATGGCTCATCACTTCTGAGAGACCCAGGGGTAAAAGCACCAGACACTTTAAAAGAGCTGTGGTATATTCTCCAGGCACCAAAGGATTTATGACATGCAAATTTCCATTAGTGCTAATGGGAGTTATTATAGGTGATTCATAGTTTAAAGATAATGAACTAAAAGTTGGTTTCATTTTATCTACTTTATCTCCTTTTGTTTTGCAAAATTCATAGGAAGAGATGAAGAATAAACATCAACAATTCAAATATTTAAAAAAATAACTATGTGAAATGGTGTTCTTTATGGTTGATCAATTTCAAATGTTAATTTTTAATTCTCAACAATATGCCCCTGGCACTCTTTTCTCACTTCTCAGCGTGTAGTCAGTCAGTGAAGATCAATTTTAATATTAGATTATGTTCTGCTATTATTAGTCATATGGAAAAGCCACACAAAAAGGGTTTTTTGGTTGTTGTTGTTACCTGAATTTCAAGTATAATTAAAAGCAGATTATCTTCTAGCAATCATGTTATTTACTGGGAACCTTTAAGGTACTGAACTAGATTGAGATAAAAGCTTTCATCTCTTTGAGAAGCATATGGTTTGGTAGAAAAACAATGTAATTTGATACATGAACACAGCTTTCCCCACTCCTCTCCTCCTATATTGCCTCATATCTTATGGCCTTCCTCCTTTGAGTCAGATAGGACCTCTAAGATTCATCTTAATGCTGATATTCTCTGGTTTTATGAAGCTAAAACACTGAAAAGTGATGTTGAAATGCTAGAAAATCTATTACATGTAGATTTATATGTAAGGCCAATTTAAACGGCTCTCCTTTGGGTTATGTTTACTGATCTTGAAAACTCATTTCCATTCTATTTTGTTTTTAAATTTTTTTCCCCACGTTCTTCTGTTATTTCATTATATTAGCTTGTGGAATGAAACTCATTCACATTTCATTGTGTTAAAAAACCAAATTCGGCCGAGTAAATTTGAAGATCTAATTGGCTTTATTAAGTGATTCATGAATCAGGCAGCATCCCATCTAGCAACCTGAAGGGAGCTCCCAGGAGTTTGTAGAAAATGGAAGGTTTTTATAGGAAGAAAGGTGGGACAAGGGAGCTATTAACAGAAGAAAAGAATGGACTATTTTTAGACTAGGACATCTTCTTTTGGTGGAGGGTGTGGACTTCAAAAGTTTTTGTCATGCAGATCGCTCTTCTTTTTATGGGGTAGAAGGGATTGGAGAAGGCATGGGACAGATTACCTACCTCACTGGTGTTGACCAGAAAATTCCAGACTGGTTAATTAAGATTATATTTCTGAGAGGGGTCACAACAGCAATTAGATCGGGTATTAAACCTAGGTTTGCTATCATGAGCTTTGGCACAAGTGACACTATTTTGTGATTTTCTGTTTAACAACTGTTTCAGTGATTACTTCAATCTCAGGAATAAACAAATCAATCTCTAGAATTTTTGCTCAGATAATGGTATAATGCCAGATTTATAGATTTGTTGAGGAGCTTACACGTGGATTTTGTCTATGTGCAAATGAGCAGAGAAGCTTTACAGAAAACCAACCATTCTCACAGATAGCAACTTCCAGTATTTCATAATAAAATCTGAAGTAATGGTTCAAAATGCATGCTGATCTTGATGACACATGCAAAGATAAGTAAAATCAATTTTAGCACTACAGGTGCAGGTTGCCGTTTCAGATCAGTAGCTGATATAACAAGTAGACTTGGCTTTTTGCAAATATTCTGCTCTGAGCTCAGTGTTTGTGATTTAACTGTGTGCTTTCAAGAGATGTTCATAGAAAGTCAAAAAAGAACTTTAGAGATAAACAACGAAAAAAAATAATATGTGTTCAGTCAAAAAAGTTAAACTTGGTTTTTGTGTATGAAGATGAAAACACCCAGTAGGGATTAAAATATAGTCTTGATTTTAGCTTGAATATGCCAGATGTTCTTAAAAGTTTCATCAATATTACATCTGTATCTCGATAGTGACTGAGACAAAGTTCTTATTAGAAATAAAATGATGCAGGTTAACAAATATTTCTGAATATTTTATATTTTCCAGTTACTGTACTGGATATATAAAGACGAATGACAGTGCCTATCCTTGAAGAGTTTGTGGTTAAGAATGAAGTAGAATACAAATATAACCATTGTATGTGTATATGTATGCATGCATGTATGTGTATATCTATGTATAAAATAAAGCAGAGTATGAGTTATAGCAAAGTAGAAACCTTGAAAAAAGCGGAAGTAGGGAGTCAAATGGGATGTCATAGATTAAACTATTTTATAGGATACCCTTGACAACTCTATCCTTCTTGAGAAACTCTTTTTTTTATTTTTAATAACAGTATATCTCATTGGCTACTTCTTTTAGACTCCTTTCCCTGCTATATTTATTACTTTTCTACACCATCTATATGTTAGAGAACCTCAGAAGTGAATCCTGGTGTGTCTTTCTTCACCTCTCACTCTCGGTCTTAATTGCCATTCATATTTTAATGACTCCTAAATTTTTAGTCCATATTGGCCCTCTCCTGTTAGATCCTACTGTGCACTTGACATCATTACATCATTTTTATATTGGCATCCCAAGTATATAGAAAATATCAATTTGGAAATATTCCTTCCCCTTGCCAGCAAACATGATTGTGCCCTAAATTTCACTTTCTAGTGGATAGTGCACCACTTACCATGTCTTCAAATTCTAAACTGGAAAAGGAAGCATTGACCTCTCCTTTCTTACCATTCTTCAAATTCAGCCCAGCATCAAATCTTGTCCATCCAAAGTATTATATCTTCTACTCTCTGTTTACCTTGCCACTATCAGAGTTCAAGTCAAATCATAAACTAACCCAAACCTTGTTTGTTTTTTTTTAAATAAACAAATTAGCATAAAATCAATTGTCTAAAAGCCAACTCATAAAAACCTTAAGGCCAAAATGAAACTTCACTCCAACACATTTATATTACATCTTCTATAGTTTTCAGCATATTGTGGTGCATGGACAGTTTCAAGAAATTTTGAGGACTTTTTAATTGTCTATGAGATGATTCATAGTAGTTTTAATACAGCTAAATCTTTAGTTGTTTTGCAGTGAATTTATTGATAAAGCTAATCTAAATGTTTATTTTTAGAGTGATTCACATTTCAACTCTTAAATTCTCAAATATTAACTTCATTGAACTTATTGATAAATTTGTGCTTATAAATTTATTGGGAGTTTGAAACTCTTTCATTTTAAAGTCTTATAATGGAAAACGATGAAAACGTTCTCATTCCCAAACCAGGCAATAGTAAAATAATCAAGAATATATTAGATTGTGGCTTCCCAGAGTGAAATGGCTCATAATAAATAAAAAATTAACTGAATATAAAATAACAAATTAAAACTTAAGTTGCTTGACTAAAACATCTCAAAATTTTTCAGTTTATTAAAACTATCCATTTCGATCAAAGTATTTCCAAACTTTATGAATAAATAACGCTTTCCAGTAAATTGGCGAATTGACAAATTGACCATTAACATATTAATCATTCATAATATTTATGAATTACTTTTAAAGATTCAGTCATTCTGTAATTGATATATGTTTCTCTTGGGCAAATTGGACTAAAATTATTTATTATATTTTGATTGGACTATTACAGGTCTTCCTAACTAGTATCCTTTTTTTCTGTTCTTGTGCATTCTACCAGTCCTCTCTGTACACAGCAGCCTAAATAATCACTTCAAAATGCTATTATGATCAGATCACTGGCCATTTAGAGTCTATTAATGAGTCCCAATCTACACAGGAAAATCTAATCTCCTTGTCAGAAGCTTTCAGTATCCTTGGTTATCTGACTCCTGACCACATCTCCAACTTCTTCTCATGCCACTCTTTCTCTGTTTACCACACTTTAGTCAGCTAGATCTCTATCCCACTACAGAAAACATAAAATATTTTCCATTTAGGGTCTTTGCATTGTTCTCTTTGTCCGAAATACTCTTTTTCTAGTTTTTCACTTAGTTGGTACCTTTTAAATAAGATATTTATTACTCTCTTAAATAATCATTGTCTAACATTTTTTATGAAAAATTGAATAGATTATTCTTTATCATAGTAATACATTCCTTTCCTTCAAATTCTACTTCTTCCTGGATTTTCTTTATTTATGTATTAGGTGATGTATTTATTGTCTATCTAATTCCCTGTAACATAAATTTCATGAGGAGAAAGAACTTATTTATCTGGTTCAGCATTGCCTCATCACAGGGCTTAGCATATGGTTGGTGCTTCCTATATATTTGTTATTCCATAAAATAAATCCAATAATATGATATTTGGGGCAATAAAAATACATAGAAATGGACTCTAATAGAAAAATAATGGAATCTAGAATCTATCATATCAGTATGCTTAATATCAAGGTTAAAATTCCACAACAGATTAATAAATAAATGATTTTTTAAGAAATACAAAAGTAATATTGATAACTAACATCTTTGTTAAAAAACATTCTTTAAAAATCAAATTGACTTACTGATTTGGTCTTTAGACCAATGGATGAAGTGACTGGTCTCTATATAGCATATTTTTATTTTCGTTTATATTCAGCAAAATATTTGTATGGCATTATGAATAAGGTAGATAAATAGACACTAGATTATATTATAAGCATGTGGATTAATGGCTATTCGAGAAACCCTCTCAGAAAATGAGTATTTATTAATTAGATGTTGTCGACCTGGAAGAATTGCTCCAGGGTTTGTCATAGGATTATAATTAGGCTTTATGCTATTTAACATTTTTAAATTTCAAAATATATCTAAAGATATAGAAAGCATTTAGTCAAAAGTTACAAAGCAGGAAAGATTGTTAAAATATTCGATGACAGGACCAGAATAAAAGTACATAAAATTAGGCTAGAATAATTAGTTAAACCAAGCCATATTGTTGCAGAAAAATCAGACTGGTGAGAAACCAAGCACAACTCAGAGAGTTGGAGAACTCAGGTTTATTATACTGGCAGTCATAGAAGAGCTAGCACTCTGAAGATCTGGGCCCCAAGCTCAGAACAACCTTACTTTTACAGAGCTTAACAAGCCCTGTTATCTAGACAGAACAAGCAAAGGGGAGAGTGAATCTTCAGTTGATCTTGAGATCACTCTACCCTTTGGCTTATGTGTCAAGTATGTCTACAGAAGCAGAACAAAGAACTGATTACAACGTTAGCCATTTGAGTGGAAAATTCCTCTTCAATATAAGGCTTATTAACAATAAATATACATATATTTTTTAATGCCTACAGCACCAGGTCTTCCTAGGTGGTCTCCCATCCAAGCCCAACCCTGCTTAGCTTTCAAGATCAGACAATATCAGCATGTTCAGGGTGGCATGGTCATAGACTAAATAAATTTTTTAAATTTATATTTGCAATTTAAAAACTTAAGTGTTAGATGAAAGAAGACTGACAGCTCTTTGAGGGATGGCAGGTAGGACACGTTAGTGGAATTCCAGCTTAACCAGAAGTCCCCCACTTGTGGTTGTAAGGATAAAAGTGGTAATTGGAAAAGAAGTTCTATTAATAGAAATGTAGGGTCCAGACAAAGAGAGAGACTTGGTCCATTCCAATGTTCATGAGTCCAACCACTAAGAAATATTATATCTAATTCTAGGCTCTACATTTTGAATATGAAATTAAGAAAAGCTTATCTAGAAGGTAAAAATGCCTGGGAACTGTTATTTAAGCAAAATGTATTTGAAACTGTAGACTAGAAATAGATCTTTAACTAGAAGGTATGTAATATGAAAAGAAAGTTTGGAGAATATCATAAAAAAAATTTTTCAAACATAAAAATATCTGTTTTTATTATAGCTAAAAACTACTTTTAAATTGTTAAGTAAAGAGATAGGAATATTAGTTAATAAGAACAATAGTTCCATGTGGAATGAGAGTCTTGTGATGATAAAAGCCATCATTTATTAAGGACTTATATACCATGAACTATGAAAGATAGTTTACATGTATTATCTCTTATCACTTTCACAGAATATCTTAAAAAATGAATATGTTCTTATCACATAATTAGCAAATGGAAGCATAAATTATTTAATAATTTTTCCAAAGTTTAGAGTAAAAAAAATAGATATATTGGAATTTGAGCCCAAATCTGTTGGACTCTCTAGTCCATACTGTTTCCAATATAATAGACTGTTTTTTCAGCTTATTTAAATTTATTTATATTTTATGTCATTGTAATAACTATTAATTACTCTGAGGAAAAGAAATGTGTCTAAGCTGAAATAATAAGTATTGAGTTATGCTGAGAGCCTGGAAATAGAAGCAGAAAATATCTTGCAAAGAAAAATTTTTGAAGAAAAAATGTATTTTCCTATTAAAATGACTATATTCATTTTTTTAATGTTAGCAGTAGGCTTTTTTAATTTTTTATTTTTTTAACAGTAAGTCATATATATTTTGTATTGTATGTTCACTGCCCATAGAATTCTTTCTGTTACCACATATTTGGTGCTTTTTACACCGCTGCCTACTCTCTCCTCCCTCCCTTCCTTCCTTCTGGTAACCACTAGTCTATTGTTCATGTCCATGAATCGCGGCTTGTTTGTCATGTTTGTTTGTTGTTCTTAGGTTTATATCCAAGTGATATCATGTGGCTTTCAACTGTTTCTGTCTGGATTATTTTGCTTAGCATGATTATCTCAGGGTCCATCTATGTTGTTGCAAATGGCAGTATTTCATCTCTTCTTATGGCTGAGTAATATTCCATTGTATATATGTACCACATCTTCTTTATCCAATCATCTATTGTGAGACACTTCGGTTGCTTCCATGTCTTGGCCACTGTGAATAATGCTGCTATGAACATCAGTTTGCAAATATCTTTTCAGATATGCGTAAAATGGCTATATCCGTTATTTTAATTTCATACTTTCTATAGTTACTAAGAAAATATTTTTCATATCTAAAGTAAATATTGTCTTATGTTCTTGCAGAAAACAGTTTCAACTTTAGAATACCATCTTCGGAAATCCATGAGATAAACCTCTACTACTGTTAAATTAACAATTAACACTTGTGTTATTCCTTCACAGTTTAAAATGTTTCCTCATTTTATTCTCACAAAATCTTTCTTCATTTTACAGATAAGAAATGGAGAATCAGAAAATTGAAGTGACATATTAGAGGCCATAGAGGAGGCAAGTGTTAGAATGAGAGGATAGTCCAGTACTTCCAACTCCAAATTTTGTGTTATATACCACATAGACTCAAAATAGCAAAGGCAGGAACTTCATATAAACTAATGCAAAATGCTGTACATGATAAAAAGTAACATTATTGACAATATCAATGCTGAGATTTTGAATTTAGAAGATAGGCTTTTGTTAATGCCCTTGTCCAGCCGAATATTCTCAAAATCATTTGTGATCATAAATTGGAATCTGTATCATTTTCAAGTCCATCTTTTTTTTACTTATCTTTTTACTTTACTAGTGACTATATTCTAGGAGGAGAAATAGATCTTTAACCATGTTCCTACCTGAAAGAAATTCTGTTCTGTTTTTTTTTATACAGATTGGTTTTGTCACAGCTAAATTGAGCTAATTTATCACCAACTTTGTGGTGAAAAATGAACCATTTATAGAAATATGGTTTAAAACTTTGAATAATTATGGTTTAACATAACAAATATCTTAAGTATAATTTTTTATAACTAACATTCTCTAGAGGTTAAAATCTAGAAGTTACAAATCAATAATCCTGGACAATATTAATACCATTTTTTCAACATTCCAGGAAAACTCTTTGCCCTTTTTAACAAATGAACTTAGATGGAATCTCAAATTTATGATACCAAGGCATCGAATGCATTTAAATTCAACTTAAAATTTAAGGTTATATGTAAATAGTTACTATTCTTAACTGTTCTTTAACAGAATAAACTGTCTAGAATGTGGATTGTCCTCTCAAATTACCTATGTCAAAATTTTACTGTTCTTTCAAGGTTTTTTAAAAACCAATAATGAAGTTATACTTCCCAGTCATAGCCAAATTAAAAACAGGGATTGTAATTTTGTCTCTCCACATCTAAAACTAACCTTGTAAATTTAATTTTAAGATAATTCTAGGGAGTGGCTGGGCACAAATTAAAGACAGATGTATTTGAGGGTGAGAGAAATGTCTTAGCAGATCATTTTTAAGGCTTTAATATCAATGTGTATCTGGAAAGTATGAGTGTATAACTTCATATAATATTTAATTATCCTATCCAGACTAGTCATATCATTGTTTAGCCTGAATTTATTTCTTTTGTGTTCTCATTGTTTTACTTTTTCTTTATTCTCTACCATTGCCAAGATTACCATGTAAAAATTAACTTTGGGTGGAAAAAATAATTTAGGAAACAAAATTATTTGATTTAAAAATCAAAATCAAGATTATCTCCTTTTTTTTATTCTGTACTTCTCTTTAAAAAGATCTTACTTTTATAAATGTTTGTTTAGTAGTTGTTATTCAATAATGTTAATGAGTCTGAAATTCATGGAAATGGGAGACCACATCATAGCTTAAGAGCATAAAGAACTATATTGGAAATGGAAAAATAAAAATTGATTATTGAATTTTCTATTTCGGTAAAATATCATTAAACAGCATGCTATTCAAGAAATAGAGAACAAAATAAAGAAAGCCAGCATGATCTCAGAAAAACTAGCTGACAAAATATGACACCAGCAGAGCAAAATGCTCCTAGCCAAGCTAATAGCCCATAGAATGGCGGTAGTATAAAATTTGTTATTTGACTGTGAGACCTAGATTTTCACAGATGCTTCTAAATGTCAGTACTTCTACCATGTCATAATGAAAGAAAGGTAAGCCCTTATGTAGGTGAAACTTACAGCTGTGTTACCATTGAAACTCAGGTAAATAGTACGTTGCAGATTCATGAGGGCATTAAAACAAATTCGGGGATCATGTCATTTGTTCAACTCCATGAGCAGTAGACATATATATTACGAGTCTGGGGTCTGCCATTAAGAAGACAAGCCCCCATAAATCACAAGCCAACCAAATCTTTAAGGCATTCAATTCTGCTGAGCTCAAATAAACTTAGTTGAAAAACGGATTACAAAAAAATGGATTACTGCTCTATGCAAAACTGAAAACAACTAAACTCACAGTAGAAAGATGAAATTCTATGAGAACATGCCTAAGCATAATTTCAAGCAACACAGCATAGCCAATGACTGCTGGGAAACCATAGCAACAGGCAGACCAAGCTGGCATGTTAGTAATCCGAGATGGGATGGTTCTTGTAAAGGGAGAAAAGCTGAGCAAAAAGCAGGATCAAGCCTGCAAACATAAAACAAGCATACTTCCTCTCTTACAGAAAGGAATGCAACCTTATTAGTTATAAGATTCTAATAGATGTCAGCAACAATAGGACCGTCATTAAACAAAAATCACACTGGAGCCTCCTATACCTTTAGAACCCATGTATCAGGACTACTTTATAATAAAATAATTTTGGTAAATCAGTAATTTATCCCTCTTAGATACCATTTGAGAAAAATGTTTCTACTAAAAACAATAATAAAGCATATTAGAATAAAAGTATAATTTTTCTCATCTAAGTTAAATGCCAAAGAATTTTATATGGCAATCTACATTTAGAAATTCAAGATGTACAGAAAATGCTATAAGTGATAGCTTTTTTAGGTGGGACATAGAGATTCAAAATATTTAAATAAGTTCTGCATGTCAAAAATGGAACTTCATTTTCTCAATATAAATCCCGAGAACACAAGGAACATATGAATATGTAGAAATAAAAATACTAAAATTAATTCTATATTTCTGCAAAGGAAAATATTTTCTTCTTTTCCATGTCCACTATAAGGTATTTAATCAATAGTAAAATGTGAAAAGAACCACTGACCACTAATAAGATATAAGATATTCTCTATATTTCTTTCTATTATTACCATCTTGAATATTTATAAGGTAGACTACACATTTTTCTGCATAAATTAGCTATAAATCTCAAGTCATATTTTAGCCAAGTAAATACATCTTCAAGGAAAGATCTTTAAAGAAGGAAAAAATGGAATTTTGAAGCCAAATTTTAAGTGCAACTCCCTAGATAGTATTTTATTTGAGACACTTTGCTGTGCTATCAGTTGAGACAGAATTTTGCATTGAAGATGAGCATTTTAAGAATTAAGATTGAAAGCACTTGGGTCCATAATTATTTTTAACAGGATAAAATAAATTTTTTTAAATCCTAACTATTGTATATAGTAATATTTACACTAGCTTAAGAAAATCAGTACTGTAAAAAAAATTCTTAATAACTGGTACTAATAAATAATTATTAATGCATGAGGATATTTTAACTTTTTTACTTCCATTGATTCCTATCAAATAAATAAGATGAACAAAATATATACAAAGAAACCATTCCTTAATGAAGCAGAAAAGATATCACAACCTCAGTGTACATGTTATATCAAAAAAACTGTCAAGTACTTTGAAATTTGGAACAAAATATAGAGAGACACAAAGATATTACATGCACCTCCTTCCATACGAGGGGGAGAGAGGGTTAAGGTATCCCTAAAAGTATCAATATAGTTTCTAAAAGCTACATCCAGTAATTCTCTAAAATAAAGAGATTGCCAAAATGAATTGCAACAAAGAAGGGAGGGATAACAGTTATCATAACATAAAGACCTCATGAATTAAGGGACTTCATTATGTGTCGTATCG
This sequence comes from Rousettus aegyptiacus, assembly GCF_014176215.1. NCBI lineage: Eukaryota > Metazoa > Chordata > Mammalia > Chiroptera > Pteropodidae > Rousettus > Rousettus aegyptiacus. Next base: position 111,998,630 of record NW_023416284.1, read on the forward strand.
ACCAACTGAATGTAAATAAACTAGGGAGGCCATGTCTCAAAGGATAATGGACATAAAAGCTTTAGTGCTCCAGGAAACAATCCTAAACTAAAACTGTGGTTGTCCCCAAATGTCCTCCCTCTATACTACCCCCCTTACTATTTATTATTCGGCAAGTGGCTGGCTTGAGTCATAGATGGGTAATAATAGGGAAGGAACCAAAGGCTATTATGTGTAGATATGATCAAAATTCGAGAGGTAGAGATTGAGATATCAACACAAAAAAGGTGAAAAATATAGTAAATATGAAGTGAAAAAGGAACAATTTAGATAATATGGTTCTCCTTAATTTTTATGTAATAACACATAACATATTTTCCATAAAGAATGAATCCTGCAACTGCAATAACAACAACACAACAAATAAATTTAAGAAACAAACAACTATACAACAAAAAAGGAAAGCGGTTTGAGATAAAAGACAAAAAATTGTAGGTAAGGAAAGGCAAGGGCTGATAGCGGCTTAGATTAATAAATTAAAGGTGAATGATATGAGAAGTACTTAGGTTACAGATAGATATTAGAGGAGAAGTGGGCAGAAATGTAATGGATCCAAAATATAGGGGAAAAGAGTTTTGTGAGCCCCGTTGATAGTTTATAGCATCCCTTTCACCAGTCCTTTTACTGTTAAGGTCTGTTTTGATCTATATATTTATCTCTTCCCAGCTAGCTCTTCTGACTCTCTGAAAACTGGCTCCATTTTTACTTGTAGGACTGATACTAATTAGTCATAAACAACCACGTTAATACTTTCCTCTTTGCCAGATACAGGGTCCCAGTTTTAAGCAAATCAGTACTTGACATGTTTCTGATTAATGATACTGGTTCAGGGGTGGACACATGACAAGGTTTGCTGCAATCATACTAAAGAAAAAGACTTATTTCCGGATGAAAGAAATTTATCTTCTACAATATATGAATATTTTGTTTATGTTGATTAGGCTGTTGAATAAATGAATCTGTTTTAATATCAGGTTTAAATATATTAAATTGAGAGTCCATGGCTTATAAGTAACTGGTATGTTGAATAAGAACTCAGGATTAATTTGTAAAAGAAACTTTATTTTATTTCTCAATATCCTTAAACTTGCATACTACGTCTTTTCCAATTAGTGTTAGGCAATAGAAAAACCTATATTATTTAAGATGCAACACAGTCTTGAAGTGATTATTGAAAATGAACAGTCTCAATAATTAAAGCTTTGATTTAGATTTAATGATAAATTTACTCCTTTCCCTCCTTACTCCTCTGCTGGCTGGCCACTTGATGTGGGAGTAGAGGGGTGTCATCTTACTTCTTTATCTCTCTCTAAGACTGCTAACTCTGACTTCAAACCAGGTCCAATCAAGAAGAGAGAGTTAAGTAGGAAGGAATGTCCTTACACAGACTGATAAGTTTCTAAGATGAATTTGTGTTTTCTGGGTCTGGTGTATATTTAAAGATAATTTTTTTTCCTCATAGATACTTTAGAAGTTTCTTTAGGGACCCACATTATTGATATTTGACTGTACTTAATGGAACATGGGACTTGAATTTCCCTTGAATCCTCCTTTTTAATAATTTCACTCCACTCCTCCTTAGGTTCCCATTCCTCCTCTGGAAACCTTCATAGAGGATTTAAACAGGTCTCAGTTTATCTTTCCTCCCTGCATCGCTCACCTCTGATGCATGAAAACTCTTAGGTATTTTTCTTGGATGATTTCCAGAAGTCAGGGCAATTCCAATGCAGCAATAACTCTCCTTTACTCCCTCACTCAAGTGGCAAGATTATTTTATCCTTACAATTAGTCCCTAGATAGGAATCAAGCGCTAGTGTACACAGCCCAACTAAATTTACCAAACACATACTAAACTCCTAAACAGCACTAATGAAAGGTACCGCTTCTCAGACTTAGGAACCCAACAAATATCAATCAGTAAAAATAAAAAGAAACATATAGCTAGATACCTCATGGTGAAGCTGTTGATTATATCTTTCATATGTCTGTTCCTTTTTCTGAATAGCCTATGTTCTGTATAATTTCTTCAAAAACACTTCCAAATTCTTTTTCAATGGCGTTTAGTAAAAGTAGAATAGCATAAGAGGGAAGAGTAATCCTCTGGGGACAGAATGGCTGAGTTAAATCTTTATTTATTTATTTTTTTAACACCTACAGCACCTGGTCTTTCTAGGTAGTCTCCCATCTAAGTACTAATCAGGCCCGACCCTGCTTAGCTTCCAAGATCAGATGGGATCGGGCACATTTAGGGAGGTATGGCCGTAGACTGAGTTAAATCTTAAATCTTCTATTTAACAATCATACAATTTGGGGGCACCTACTTAACTTTTGTGTTTTTACCCTTTTCTGCTGTTTCTGGCCTCAGACATGTTTTTCCATCAGTTCAGCCTTAAATAGATAAGTAGATAGATGAGAGGTGATAGATAGATAGATAGATAGATAGATAGATAGATAGATAGATAGATAGATAGATGATAAAGAGAGAGAGAGAGAGAGAGAGAGAGAGAGTTAGTGATAAATATTTAAATTTAGGCATTGAGAAGACCTAAGGATATAGAAACAAATGAATACTATGATTAAAATCAGTGTGTTGGCTGTATTGGTGAGTTAGACAACTAGTGATCTCAATTAGGATAGATTCTGTGGTTAGGAATATTTTAAACTCATAGAAGAAAATATAGCTACTAAACTTATGAACCTTGGTTTTAGAAAGGACTTTATGAATTTGACCTCGAAGATGAGGGCCGTAGAAGCAAAAATGAATAAATGGTACTACATCAAACTAAAAAGCTTCTGCATAGCAAAAAAAACCATCAACGAGGCAAACAGGGAACCATCTGAATGGAAGAAGATATTTGCAAACAACACTTTCGATAGGGGCCTAATATCCAAAATATATAAAGAACACATACAACTCAACAATTGACCAACAAAAAACAAAAAACAATCCAATTAAAAAATGAGCAGAGAACCTGAACAGACACTTCTCCCAAGAAGACATACAAATGGCCAACAGACATAAGAGAAGATGCTCAACTTCACTAGCTATTAGGGAAAAGCAAGTCAAAACCACAACGAAATATAACCTCACACCTGTTAGAATGGTTGTTATCAACAAGACGAGTAATGAGTGTTGGAGAGGTTGTGGGGAAAAAGGACTTCTCATACACTGTTAATGGGAATGTAAATTGGTACAGCCACTGTGGAAAACAGTAAGGAGGTTTCTCAAAAAATTAAGAATAGAATTACCATATGACCCAGCAATCCCTCTTCTGGGTATTTACTCGAAAAATCTGAAAACATTCATCTGTAAAAATATATGCATCCTGATGTTTATTGCAGCACTATTCACAGTGGCCAAGACATGGAAACAACCAAAGAGTCCTTCAATAGACAATTGAATAAAGAAGATGTGGTACATGTATACAATGGAATATTAGCCATATAAAAAGATGAAATACTGCCATTTGTGACAACATGAATAAATTTTTAGGTAGTTATGCTAAGCGAAATAAGACAGACAGAAAAGTTGAGAACCATATGATTTTATTTATATGTGAGATATAAAACTGAAAGCAACAAACGAATAAGACAAACAAAAACTCACAGACACAGACAACAGTTTAGTGGTTACCAGAGGGAAATTGGGGAGGAGGGGAGCTAGATAAAGGTAAAGGGGTCAAATATATGGTGATTTTGAAGGGTGAACACACAATGAAATATACAGATGATGTATTATAGAATTGTACACCTGGAACCTATATAATTTTATTAACCAGTGTCACCGCAACGAATTAAAAAAATAAAATCCAGACAAGTGGTATTAGGAACTTATTCTCAATTATAAAGGATATAATTGGAAGTGAGATGAGTCATTTATAAGTGTAAATATTGTAATATGTAATATACAATATTATAAAAAATAATTGCATTTAAGGAGTGAAGGACCAAATATTAAGATTTGAGACAAAAGAACCTAAGAAACAAAATGTACTTAGTTTAGGCGCATTATGAAGTCCTGAGATGATACCTGTGTGTTTGAATGGCATTATTTATGTATATCTGTACCTCAGAATTAGGTAAAATACATAGAAATAATAGCCAATACTGCTAAGGAAGAAAGTGTCAAGAAAGAAAAGTAGTGTGTAAAAGTACCCACGTATGCCAAGAAATCAATGACATTTAAGCTTCTGTGCCCATCACTTGCATGAGCTCCTTCCAAAGCAATGGGAGGATCCCTAAGAATATTTTCGCAAGGTGATATGTTTTTGAAAAATTTGTAAAATTAACATTTTTTATTCTTGTCTTTAAAAAGAGTCTCCCTTACTCTCCCTGACCCAATTCAATAAAAGCCAGGCCTCACAAAACAACTACTTATTTTAGTTTTGCATTCTCCTGAAAGCAGAACCTGACACAAAGACTAATGCTGATCATCTATTTTGAAGATGACCCCAGGGAGCAAAAGAGAGGGAGCTGGAAAGTTGAACGAAAGAAGGAAAAACTAATATAAAGATGAATTATCAACCTTGCTGCTGTAAATAATGGGGCTCAGTTCGACCAGAGCTTGTAAGAAGCTTTAAATTGTCCCCTAGATTTATCCACCTAAAAACTAGAGGCCAAGCCATTTAGCCACCAGTTCTCATAACCCACAGGTACAGGTTTGCCCCAGAGGTTAATTTTTGCTGAATTTCTGAGATACTTCCCAAATGAACAACCCTGGTACAGAAAATGCCCTGAGGCAAAATGCAGAAAGAATTATGCACTTGAAGTGGGTCACTGACAGCCAAGAGGACTCTGAACTATCTACCAGAATGCATGTTTGAGTCAGAGAAAGGCTGAGGGCATGGGATGCATTTATGAGAGACATCTGTTTCAATTCCATGGATCAAAGCATAAACTTCAGAATGCCCTTATTTAGAGTGTAAGAGAAGGAAAACAATAATAAAATTAAAAGATCTTAAATAATATGAAGATAAGAAGGGAACTAAATCAAAGCAATATTAGAGAAGCAAAGAAAGGAAAGAATGACAGAAGAAAGTCTGATCAAATATTACGTTTTATGGGGTACTCAGGAATGATATGTTTTAAAACATACGTTGAGTTGGGTTAATGAGAGAAGATAATTGACTTTACAGAAGATTCTTTGAAAAATGGGTCAGACAGTCACATTAAACACCATAAATACTTTTTCTGCATTCATAAGCTAATTTTTTCTTTGAAAATTCTGCCACCTGAACACCTTCATGTTTCTATGAGAGTTAAATGAGATAATATATATAAAGTCCTTCAGACTCTGGCATATTGTGGACACTATGAAAATGTTTCATACTACCACTGCTATTATTATTATTATTATTATTATTATTATTAAGGAGATTGTGAAGTCATTGTCAACGATCAAAGTAGAGACCAATTTGAAGATTGTAAAGAAAATAGTATACATAGCAAGTTCTCCTCAAGTCAGAGATCATTTCATGGCGATCTCAAGACCGCTTGGAAGCATAAGATCAAAGGGGAAAAAAAAGGCAATGGTGGGGGAAATCCAGGCTCTAGTGACAGAAGTCAGGAAGGTCTAGAAGAGGCTCAGGGATTGAAACAACAGGGATGGCTTAAGACTGATTATAGCCAGTAAAAGAACAGACAAGTGATAAATTAAGAAATGAAGCTATGGAGATTGTTTTTGGAGAATGTCAAAATCGGAGATATTAGAAGTAGAACAATTCTAACATCTATAGGTATAAGTGTAGTTAGATATGATATCCAAGTGGAATAAACATTTCATAATTAATATATTAATAACATTAAATTATATTTTACAGCTTCCAGAGCCTCACATTTCTCAAAGTAGTGCATACATGCACACACATATGTATATATATGTTTTCTCTTTCTCTCTCTCTCTCTCTCTATATACATGAATGTATGCATCTCACTTTATATGTATGTATATAAGCAAAATACACGATCTGGCTGAAAATATTTGTTATCTAAATTAGCAGTAAGCTAAAAATTTGAAAAAATAATAAAAAAAATTTTAGATTTTTTTTTCCTGCTAACAATTTCACTAATGATTGCTCCTTCAGTCTTTATTCTAATTAATAAAACAAAGTAAAATATGACAGTGATTTACAGACATCATTACCTTATTAAAAAATTTTACTGATATATTTTTCATATTCTTATAAAAAATACAAAGTATCTCAATATTCATGACTAATAGACTGAGACTTATTTTTAAATTAGGTTGTTAATTTTCTGCTCATTTTGTTCATATGTATTGATGACTTCATTTTTATAGTCTTAAATTTTTCAGAGACCTCTCTCAAGTTTCTAATACACACACGTTTGCTTTCTACTTTCAAATAATATATTCTCATTTGTCACAACCTATTCCTTTTTGATCTTTATAGCAGTCATTCCATATACTCTCAACATCTGCTTAAGAAATATATGTTCCCTTTTTTTCCATCTGTAAGCAAATACCAGAGTACTGAAGATGTCTCTAATTTTACTACACAGAATATTTTGGAGACTGTAAGCTTCGGTCACTTACTTTTTCCATCAGCACAGAACATTACACTCAAAGATTCATTCACCTCAGTGCCTTCCAGTTTTCTCAAAAGATTATTTCAAAGTGTAATTGTTTTATACAAAAGAGTGAACACTCATATGTTACTATGGTATTGACTGTTGCAAATCAATATGAATATACTCTTACTATCCAAGCAGGAATATAAAAAAAAGGCACATTATGTTCCCATGTGGATAACAATTCCAGAATAAATCTTCACTTTGGAAGATTAATTTCATATGATGAGTAGCCATAAATAAATTAGTATATGAATCAACTTGTTACTGTCTCCTATTAATGCAAAATATTTTATAGAAATATCTTTCCATAAACTTTGAGCATAAATTACCAAAATAAAAATTGCAAAGATATCTATTTTATTTTATTAGAAAAGGAAGAAAATGAATATTTTTTAGCCTGTAAGGAGATTTTTAACAAAATGTTTTAAAGCCTTTTTTGAAACTTACTGAATTAACCAATTTGCCTTTTCAAATTAATAGCAAAATAAGAAACTACTGATAAAAAAAAAAATACCTTTCAGCATAGAGATGCAATGAGATGATCACTGTTTAATGGCTTTTTAAGGGAACTCAACAGTCACTTTCTAAATAGGGTTGTAATTTGAATTCAGTGAAATTAGTATTGGTAAGGTCTTCATCTAATTAAATGCAAACAAATGTATCTTAATTTATGTCCCCAACAGAAGTAATCCTTTTATATCACAGCCAAGTTCAATGCTTCCAAAGGATTTAAATGACTGAGAAAGGTCCTTAATCAAAAACAGCTAGTTATTCCAATTAACTTTCTGTTAAACATGAATGATGCTTCGTTTCCAGTGTTCTGTGCTATAAATGGTGACAATTACTTTATTCGTTCATTTGTTAGTCAGCCAATAAATATTGAATAACTACTACATAAATAGAACTGCTCAAAACTTTGAGAGTTAAAAAACTTTCCAGTAATCAAAGAACATAAAATCTTTATTTCTTAATAAAAGGCATATATAAAAATAACTAAACTAAAATATAATAAACTTAAAATTGATGATTATACTCTAAAATGAAAAATATTGTCTTAATTTTATGCCTTTCTTTTCTTCATCATCATCTCTATAATATACTTTAAAAGACCTTTAATTTTTGAAATGTGATTTGACCTGTTCTTGATAATATACATTTAATGATGTTAACGGTGGTAGTGATAGTGGTGACAATATCAGCTAACAGGTAATGGACATTATGTGTCAGTCACTGCTCTATGTAGCTAATATATATTACTCTGGTAAATCCTTACATCTCTATGAATTAGGTGCTATTATATTCACCATTTATAGAGAGAAAACCTGAACCATAGAATTGAAGTAATCTTCCCAAGTTTACATAGCTTATATAGGTTGAGCTAGGAAGCAAAATTAGGCTTTCTGGTTCTAGAGGTTAGATTGTCAACCCATAATACTGTCTCTCAAGTCATTATTACATATATAAGAAAATAAAAGAAAATATGCTCTATAATAGAGAAATTATATATAGAACCATTCCTCTATAGTAGGAGTTGATAAACTTTTCCTGTAAAGGGCTATATAAAAAATATTTTAGGTTTCATGAATCACATAATCTGTATTGCAAATACTCAACTCTACTGTTATAATGCAAAGGAGACATTAACACTATATAAATAAATGTGTGTGGCTGTGTTCCAATAAAACTTTATTTATAAAAACAAGTAATAGGTTGGATTTGGTCTGTTTTCTAGCTGTAGTTTACTCCCAAAAGGTAAAGTAACAAATATTAGATATGGCGGTGTTTCAATTAACTAAATACTTTTATTTATTTTAAAATTCAATTGCTATTGAAATGTTTTCTTAAATGTAAGTAATTAATAAAAAATTAAAAATAGCAATGAATTGATTAAGCTATATATCCCAAAATAACTCCATAGAAAATTATAAAAAATATTATTCTCTCACATCTTCAATTGTTCTAGTAATCTTTAAACTCTTGATTAATTTCTTCTGCTCCATGAGCTGTGTAACCTTAGACAAACTCAGGTTTAAAGTACTTAGGAACTATTGACCATTATCATTTCAAATATGTCTTCTCTACTCTTTTTCTCTTTTCCTTCTAGGATTCTAATTATGCATATATTAGACCACTTGATAGTGTGTTATGGCTTTTGTATACTCTGTCTTCTCTGTCTCTTTTCCCCCTACCTTTGTGTTTAAGTTTAGTTAGTTTCTATTGAATTTTCTGAAAATTCACTGTTTCCAACCAAGTTTGTGGCACATATACTATGAGCCTACTGAGGGCATTCTTCATCTCTAATATCATATTTTTTTCTAGCATTTCAAATGGATTTTTTCATGTAGCTTTTACCTCTCTCCTGGAGCCTTTAACATATTAATAAGAGTTATTTTAACTATTTTGTCAATGTTTCCAATATCTGGGTGATCTCTCAATCTGATTTTGTTCATTATGTTGTATTTGTAGAGTGGGTTGTTTATTTTTCTATTTTGTGTTTCTTATTTTTTGTTGTTGTTGTATTTTGGACACTGTGTGTATGATGATAGTGACAGAGGTAAATTATTTTCTGATCTGGAAACAGGCATACTTCTTTTTTGGCTTAGCAGTAAGTGTAAGAAGTAGAGTCAATCTAGTCACAATTTGGATTTCGCTGTTGCCGTAGTTACTTTCAGTGCACTTATAGCTTCAAATTTCTTTATCTTTACCTTGCAGTTAAGACAAGGACTTGGTTGCCAGAGAATTTTGCTTAAATTCTTCCTATTCCATCCTCACTGCCACATGGTCTTTTTCCAGGCCTTTGCTCCTCCCAGAACTAAACAGCTGATGACTAAACAAGACTAAAGAGTTTTCTTAGTGCTTGCTAGCCTGGTGACACAAAGCAGGGAAAGTGCTCTGTTGTCCTGATCCAGTCTCAGTCTTAAGCAGGGGCTGTGCCCACATGTCTTCATGGTGGAAATGTGGAAATAACATTATCCATCTCTAGCTATAGAAAATTACTAATGGTCTGGGCTCAGGATGATTTTCTGTCCTTTTCTGACGGATAGAGGAATTTTTGTCTGTTCTCCTCCTCAGCCTCAATGAATCCTTGCATATGCTTTGAGGTCAATAGTGTTTGCTGCCCTTCCCACAAAAGATGAATGCTTTTGTTCTGTAAGAAATAAGGATGCAAGTGGGGTTTTCTCACTTCCCCAAGGTGGCAAGCCCTCTCCTTCATTAAATCTGCAAATTAGAGGTGGTTTCTTGGGTAACCACCCTACTCTTATTTTATTTGTGAGCATTCAGCAAAGATCTGTGTAGAAGAGCCACTGAATGAGCACAAAGTGCTCTTCTATCTGCAGTTCCCAAGGCTTCTAAACTCTTACATTAGAGCCTTTAGCATTCATTAAAAATTTTAGCTGAAATATTTTTACCACCTGTATGAAAGCTTCATTTTCCTCTTGTGGTCTGCTCTACATAAGTCAGCACTCACACTCCACTTCTACTTGAAAGTTCCTGCCTTCCTTGGATTATAGATGGTTTAATTTCTCTATAACCTAATTTTTCTGATAGCTTGAAGGAAAGTCATTATTTTTATAGGTTATCTTATATTTTGATATACATTGTAATTTAATCTTTACTAAACCACTGAATCTTGTGTGTTATTATCATCTTCATTTTATACATAAAGAAACTGAGCTGCAGAAAATATAAATCATTGCCCAATATTGTTTGGGTCCTAAATGACAAAAAACAGTTCTCTCGACTTCAAGATCAGTTCATTGTATAGAGCTGGCTAAGCCATAGGTCATAATGTTACAAAAATGAAAAGTAAATGCAATAATATTCTACCATAATACAGGGAATCGCTTAGGTGCTTATAACTCTGTGGAAGTTCAAAAAGTGAATATGTCAACCTTCTTCCCACATTGTGTTAATGGTAATGAGAATTTATGCTGAGTAAAAGTCAGGCATAAATGCGTATATGCTGTATAATTGCATTTATATTAAGTTCTAGAATAGGACAATTAAGCTCTGGTAATATAAATAAGAGTATTAGTAGTCTCTGAGAGGGAACTGGTCTAAAAATAGGCATAAGAAAACTTTATTATATGATGATAATTTTCTTTGTATTAATTTTTATGATTGTTAAGTGATTTACCTTTTTAAAACTCATAATATTGTACATATGTGTACTTCATTATATGTAAATTATACTTTAATAAATTTTAGCTATAATCAGATATAATAACCTTAGAAATGTTATGAGGTCAACAGAAAGTTTTAGTTCTATAAGTAATACTTATAATTTTAAAATATTTAAATGTGCATTATTTTATTTAATCTTTACTGGGAGGTGTGTATTACTATTATGCTCATTTTATAAATGAGGTCTTCTGACTGCAAGTTTGGTTCAGTTGGCTACATCATGAATTGGAAATGTCACAAGTGAAAAAATGCAATGATATCTTACTGTAATCCATAGCATTGTATGAGAGGTTTGCAACTATACGTGGTAGGAAAAAGAGAATGGATCCAATTCTTACTCATATCACAGGTGACAATGAAGCTCTCACCTCCAGCATAGAAACTGCCACACTCCATGTAGATATGGAAATGTTATTTTGAGTAAATGTCTGCAGTGAAAATGCATGATTATTATTTTCTTCTTTAGTTAATTGACAAGAACATTTTTGGCCAATATAACTGAGTTTTTTCCAGAATACATACCATAGGCCCATCCTGTTACTAGGTTAATTAAAAACATTGATTTGATTGTTACTTTGTTCATTTGTATATCACCAGTTTCCTGAGTGTTTGGAATACTTTGATAGGACTGTTTTCACACACATTACTATAATGAGATGAATTAAACCTATAACTATCTAAATAAAATATAGCATCAATAAAATGAGACCATTATTAAAGAAATGTGATTATCACACAGGTCAGACAGTGCTTCACCAAATAAATGGATATATTCAGCATATGTTATAATCATAGTTTCTAATGCGAGTTTTAGTTCTGGGCTTCCATTAAGATAGGATGTTATGCTTATTTAGGTTTTTTTTTTTTTTTTTATTCAATGTTCACACAAAGCTCTGGCACTTAAAAATGACCTTAAGTCCTAATACAGTAAAGGTGGTCCATTTGTAATTTCACAGGTACAAGACCACATCCAAATAGTTGCTTACTGACTGGAACACACATTTAATAATCCACAACCGTCACTATCATTAAGTATTTTACAAGCCTTGCACTTTTCCTTATCTGCTCAAAGATGTACTTATGCACAGAGATACTGCCTAATGATAGAAATGACTAACATGATTTGAACTTCAAAGTTTGACTCATAATATGTCATGGATGGCCAGATAATTTAGCTCGAATTGAACTTTTTGATCTCTAGTTGCTACACACACAGGGAGTTCTCTCCCTACTGTTGTTATTTTCTCATTATTCACTCAAAATGTACTCCATTTTGCCATTTGCTCTTGTCTATGCATGCTGGACTTGTGACTGGCCTGAGTAAAGCAAAGCCAAGTGGATGTGAGCATTTGTTTTGTGTCAGAATATTGACTACTTCCCAAAACATCATTATTTCAGGATTTCCCCCAGCTTTTGGTGCTGATTGTAATATCCAGAGCCACTAGCAAATTATTTTCTGAAGGACCTTATGGCTTTATTTTTAAAGTAAGGTTTTATGTCGTAATTGGAAGGAACCCTTAAAAAATTGTAGAGCTGAAAGAAAATAGCCAAGTAGTTGCCAATTTCCTCTCTGACACTTTTTTTTTTTATTTTACTGACTTAAAAAAAAAAATCTGTCTTCTAATCATGCAGTATAATAAGAGAGATAAAATTAAAGGTGATTGGACTCTTGAGATCACAAAGCTGGTATTCACCTGCCTTGGTCAGAGAGCAGATAGCCAATGCCTATTGTACATTAAAGCTACTCTTTTGGTTTGGGATTTGGTAACAGCACTCTAAATCAGAATCATCTTTCTCTGTCTTGAATTTCTTGATTCCTATTTTTACCTCCTCATTAATCAGTGCAGTACTGCAAGTGCCAATGAGATAGTAAATCAAATGATAATGTCCTTCTCTGATTTGCTAGCTTAGACAGTTTGCAACTTCTAATAGCCTGGTTTTTGGAATTCTATATATAACTTGAATTACTTATTAAATTAAAAGAGGGGGGAAAAAAAAACCCTTACATCTCTGTAAGCAGAATGTATTTTCTCTTAATTTTTTTTTTCTGAGACATTATAATCAGATATTGTAAGCCATACAAGTAGCCATGGCAAAACAGAAATAAAGTGTTGTCCTAAAAGAAACGAAGACACATCTGAAACCGGGTTTTAGATCATTTCAGTCTCAGTTCCTGCTCTATACAATGAATAATAAAAGTGTGTCTAGCGTCCACCTTTCCGCCTATGTTTCTGACGGTATGTAGTTCATACAGGGGCTTTCATAGTAAAATCATCACATGGGTTTTTAAAAACATTTGCTCGAAAGCCAATATACTACATCTTTTTCCAAATCCAAGTCCTCTATCTGTGTTTGGTCGAAACATTGAGAGGTGTGTCCTCTTACCACTTTACCCTTTCCCCTTCCATGTGGCAGAGACAACTGTGGCATGTAAGAAAAGGTATTGATCTTGAAGGGGACCTAATTTCAAGTTTCATGTCAAATAGTTACTAGCTATGTGGTCTGAAATAAGATGAATAACATTTGTGGATCTCAATTCCTTCCTTACAAAATGGGAAAACTATTTGTTCATGAGGTTATTTGAAGGATAAAATGGTGTGAGACAAAGTGCTCTGTAATTAGTTATATATTATACAAAGATAAGATTTGTTAAAATAGAATTTACTTAAAATAATCTCATTAAAATGAGGTTTTAGCTACCTATTCTTTATAACCATGGGAATATAATAGAAAATAACATAGAATATATTATTATTTTAAATTTTCTTAAGATAAGAAACAAACCATAAAACTTAAATATCTCAATGTTTTGTTTATTTGGGTTTTTTGGGGTTTTTTTTTTTTTTTTTTTTTTTTGGTATGTAGTGATAATCAGAGTATTGAAAATTTCCAGCATCTTAAGTGTTGACTGCAAGATCCCGCGCAGTTATCATTAGACAATTTCATCTCCAGCTTTGCCTCCCTCAGTAGTAAGCCATCAGTTCAGAGGATGGAGTAGACAGTAATTTAAGATGATGTCACATTTCTGGTGCCACTTTTTGGAAAATTATAGGATGTTGTGTTCCATTTGTGTCACATTTGGTGTTAGGAGATGGAGGAAATGCTAGTGTTGTTACCAGAAAACCACTTTTCTGCTCTGTGACAGTGAGAAGATCAACCATGTCCATTTAAGGCACAGATGTGGTGATGACAATCTGTCAATCTGAGAAGTTCGAAAAGTACAACAAAACTAAAAAAGGTATGTTTGCCTTCACTTTGATTTAAACTTTCGAATACTTTTTCTTTGCTTAACTGCTGGTGTGATTTACTCATGAGTTGCAATAGATAGAATAAACTTTTTAATTTACTATACCTAAGTATTTTTAATTAGATAGATACAACTCCGAAAATATTCATGTGGAGGGCAATCATTTTAAGAAACATCACATGAAGCAATTGTAAGATGCCTATATTTTGTGTAATTATATAGCTCATTCTTTTTCTTTCTCAGGAGAATTTTGTATGAGATAATAACTTCGGAAAATGATATTAATATATCTGATGCCAAAGCTATTACCAATCCTAATTTGCACTTTTCATGCTACTTTGAATGTTTTATTTATAATGAAATGTCAACTATACAACTGAAAATGGCCCAAAAGAAACATTAGCCATCTATCTCTTTGGGTAGAATGCCTCCATATCATCCCTGACAATATAAAATGCTTTAAGATACAAGTCTGCATACATTTTGTGTTTATAGATGATTGCAGGGATCAAAAATCTCATAGATAACTTATTCTTATTTTCATAAATTTCCAACACAGAGGTACACTTATAAAAATGATTGTGAGGTTCTGATTAAGATCTGTATTTTTGGTGGGTGTGGGAGGGTGGCTAACTCAGATAAATGCAGTGATTAAAGTGAGCACAAAGAAAATTTGGTAAATGATCCAGAGTCAGAAGAATACCTAGATCTTCCTATAGAGTTTTTATGTTCCCTGGTATAAAAAGGAAAGTTAAGCTCTTTTTGTGAACTATTAAGAAATATAATCAGCAGAATAGGAGTAAGAAAATGTGGTCTTTGAAGAATGTAGTTCTGCAACAACCATGCCGTCCATTTTCCTTTCAATTTCTTTATTAGAAAGTGGCCGAAACATTTTCCTAGGCTCCAATAAGTGATGCCCTCTTGTGAGGAAATTGTTGAGTCACTAAGACAGCTTAGTTTCTTCTATTATTTTGGCAGAGAAGGGGCAGAAACGAAGGGGCAGAGTTGAAATTAAAGCCTAGATCACTTTGACTTAACGCAGCAAAATGCTTTCCCATAGGTTCACTGGGCACTTGGAATGTTTGCTGCATTTTAGGAATTTTTGCCAATGCTTCTGAGGGGACACCAACTGCACAAGGCTATGAGGACACCAAATGCACAAGGCTATGAGGTCGATGGCCTGCTGCAAAGCTTGGATTTGAGGAGAAAAGGAGAAGTTTGCACTTAAGCGGCTCTCCCATGACAGGAGATCAGTCTTTTGGTGAACCAGAAAATGCATCACCAGGAGATGGCATTAGGACACACAAAATACAGAAAGAACAAAGAGCCAGTTGGTATTAGGCAGAGAAACAATGACAACTAGCAGCACCTCAGCGCTGTCATCAACCTTGATGTGTGAGGAATAGGGCTACTAGCGTTGTCCAATCCTGCAAGAATAGTACTTAAAGAAATGTCTTTGCACTCTCTCCTCTATCTCAAGAAGAAGACTACTAGGAAGACTGGTTTGAAAAGTCAGACTAGGCTGCCGTTCTCGCCAACCCCGACACCTGGAGCTCTCAGCCTAACACAGCTGGGAATGAGGATGAGGAATGTTTTGACTTTTTTGAAAAATTTATCTACTGTTTTACAATTTATAGTTCCAAAGGCTTTAAAACGTAAGATTTCTAAATTTGTTTGTGGGTATAATAGCGGTAAAAGTTCAAATCGAGAGAAAGAGATCACATGTTCTAACCCATCATGACAATGCAATATTTAGCTCTCTCCTTTGTGGGTGGAACTTGGCAATTTCTATGCTCTATATCTGCTGGATATTTCTTAAACTTTATAGCATCTCACTCAAATCTCTGTGTTTACTTGTTGATTAGTAAGGTACCTTAGTTTTCAATCTCTCACAGTTAACATTTTATTGATTTGTGAGAGGCTCCTCTGGATTCCGATCTCTCCTGCATGGCCACAGCATGTTCCTCTCAGAGCCAGACCTAAGTGCTTTCACAGCTGTCCTGTGCCTCATCTTGTAAACCATAAGGATGCTCTCATATTTACCATACTTTAACTTAAACTTTTCCTACTGGGCTTTGAATCAAATGTGAAATTGAAGTATTTGAATGAACAAGATCAAGTTTTGATTACTGAAAGCAGACTCTTCTGGTAACTAAAATAATTAAAATTTTAGGGACTCAGACTAAGATATTATCAAGGGACAGGCCAAACACAAGAAAGGGGCAATTATAGACAGCTCGATGGTAGTAGTTTGCAGAAAAATAAAAAACAATTTTTTTTAATTAAGTTGAGATTCCTAATTTAAACTTGTAATAGATTTTTAATATTCTAGTTAGGAATTTTGAAAGATTTTACAAAATCAAAATTTTCTTAGTGTTTTTGTGCATAGAACTAGAAGATTTTTTAGTTTTTGCAAATTTCCTTTTTTTAAAAGTTTATCTGTGCTCAAGACATTTCCGTAGAGCCCAGTTTATGTAAAACTTTATGTTAATGTATTGTGAGATACAATAAAGTTGTTGGTGTTTTAAGCCATAAAGTTTAGAGGTAGTTTGCAATGCAGCCATATTTTAGAATAATATTTTTTATTTGTTTTACTTTCCAGATTATCCAAACCCTTTCCTTTTTCAGGAAGTTAGGGTGACAGCTGATTATTCTGTTTCTTCTTTAATTCAAATTGAGCTGAGGTTGGAGTGAGTTCTCTTGTGTTCAAGCCAAAATTTTTACCATGTTGTCAGCATATGAAATTATCTTACTAGTAGTTGAGTTGGGCTGCAGTTTGAGATATTTTTTATTCACCTTATCTTTCAATTCTATCAGAGCCCTGGAATCTAGTAACATGAAAATGGGGGACTATGCAATTATTCTCTGCTGTCTAGCCCTTCTTCCATGTACTTTCTGGGTAAAATTGGTGTGTAGTGAAAGAATTTTTTTGGCCATTCGATTTGCAGCTACTGCATTTGGGCTTTTCCTGATTTTATTTCAGTATATCTCCCTAGCCTCATCTAAGTCTCAGCTGATTTCTGTTCCCCTGTCCCACCACCCCCATAAAGAGTCTCTATATCAGGGCCACTCCTCAATCTGCTCATCCCAGCCCAAATGTCCACCCTAGGATAAAAGTTGTAGGCCCTATTACTCATAGAAGAAAGTCTTGTTTTTCTCTGGAATTAAGTTCTTCAAGGTTTTCTTGTGTCCACTGCTCTTTGCGAGCCACATAAAATATATTTATTATTCGCTCATGTTTTCTCTTCTTATCATGAAATAAATGTCTTCCACATCCTCTTACACCCTGATTATAAGTCTAAACATTTATAGTTAGGGCTATTGTTAGCTATTTAATGTTTTAATTGCTCTTGCAAAAATATCACTTTTGCATAACTTCTAATTGAATGAAAATTTTGTATCTTCTTTAATTACAAAAGTTAACCCACTTAATTTGATTTTATGGCATTAGCTAGAACTTCTAAAATGGAAGGAAAAAAAAACGCTTACAAATAAAATACTTTGAGTTTCACCATAAAATATGATGTTGGCTATTAGTTTATGAAAGAAAATATTCATCATATTAAGAAAAAATTCTGCCATTAGTAATTTTAAGAATCTCTGACAAGGAATAGTTGTTAAACTTATATCATCACTTGAGAGATTTATACGTTTTCCTTTCTGGATCTATTGATGTGATATATTAATAGATTTCCTAAAATAATCACAGTCTTTCATTCCTGGGCTGAACATCTTAATTATAGTAGCTAGCTATTGTCTACTGTAGTTCAGAAATTAATTCTGATGTTATATGTGAATTTACATATATGCTATTTCAAAATAGTTTTTTATAGCAAGAATGGGAAATGCCATCATCTGTAGAGCCACACATGTTCATGGCAGATATAATCGGTGAGAGCAAATGAGGCTAATGATTCATTATTTACATAATACTTGTCAGCAGCTACTACTAATGAATCTGAGTTGGAACGAGACCTGAAACTTGCTGTCATTATCTATGCTTTTTGTTTTTTATGTTCTCATTGTCGATTTTAGCACAAGTTGCATAATATTTCCTCTTTTTATGTTTTACCACAGTATCAAAACCTGTAAGTTTTCTATTTCCAGAAAGTTTAAAATAATTTAAGCTTAAAAATGCTTGTCACAGAACCATTGTAGGAAGTGATTCCTTAATTACTTTTTCAGTGTCTTCTATGTCTGGCGATTTATCCAGAATTTAAAAAATTCCTGGTTGGTTTATTCTTAGTAAGCTTCACATCTTTAGACTACTGTGTAAGTCATACTTTTCCACTTCCGATATAGAAACGATTAATGAAAGGTACTAATTTTTTAATGTCATAAAAACTGAGATTTTATTACTATGCATTCTTACAGTTGTATGCTTATACATTCCAATCTGGGCTAAATATTTTCTCTTAAATTTATTTCAAATAATTATATTTTGTAGCTTTTAAAAGTTACTTTTCTTAATGTTTTTTATATTACTGAAAATGCTTTGTATTGTCAATTTTTTAGTGGAATTTTACATATGTCTACTAGATCAAGTTTGTATTGTGTTGTGTTGTGTAATTTTTCTAAATTCTTACTAACTTTTGTCCATTTAATCTGCCACTTACTAAGAAAGTACGTTAAAGTCTCACACTACATTGGCGAATTAGCTATTTCTCCCTATAGTTCTATGAGGTTTTTCCCTTATGTGTTATATAATACATGCTATGTTAATGAGTCATATATGTTCCAATTTGTTATAACTTCCTACTTAATTGAAATATTTGAAATTTTTTTAGTGATCACTTTACCTTTAGTAATGACTTTTGGGTAAATTCTATCATATTTGAGATTGTTATAGTCGTATGCTTTTTTATTGTTTATATCTGCCTGTTAAATTTTTGAGTTTTGAATCTTTAAAGTATCAATATTTTTGTATATTTATGCTTAAGTGTATCTTTTTAAAACAGCATATAACTGGGCTGAAAATCTTTGCTTTTAGTTGGAATACTTAGTCTTTAAATATAGTCTGTCTTATTGTCTCATGCTTCTTATTTGGATTTCTCTTTTCATTTTCTTGACATATTTGATACCAATTGAGTAGACACTCACTTTCTATTTCTCTTCCTCCACTTATTTGGAAATGATACTCTCACTATTCTTGTAATGATTATACCCTAGATAAGCATACTTATCAATATTTAAAGTTAATACCTTTCTCATCCTTAGAAAAATATAATCATCTTAGAATATTTTAATTCTAAAACCCTGACCCAAATTACATATTAATATTTTATGATATTTTTATCTTTTTTTTGTTATTTTAATCTTATCTATAAGACATTATTACCATTGTCTTAGTCATGTTTACTTGATTTAGCAACAAACTTATCAATCTTTTTGCCCACCTTCCTTACTTATATCACAGTATTTCCATCTGGGATTATATATTTTTTATGGCCAATGTACTCATTAAAATTTTATTTACTGAGAATCTGTTTGTGAAACACTCTCTCAGGCTTTGTTTTTATGAAAATATCTTTATTTCTAACTTCATTTAAAAAAATAAATTGATGGTTTTTTGATTACAAGTAGACAATTGTGTTTTGATAGCACATTTAATATTTTGTTATAATCTCAAAAATAGTCATCCAGTAGACGATATCTTCTAACATATTAATATTACTCCCTCTGAACTAAGGAATCCACCATACTGTGGGTAAGCCTAAGCTAGTCTCATGGAGAAAACAATTTCTAAGTGAGCTCAATCAGCACACAAACACATGAAAGACAAAATGTTCTTTTAAACCACAAAATTTTGAGCTGGTTTATTATAAAGCAACAGAAAATTAGATCATTTCTTTTTGCTATTTGTTTTTGAAATGTTTTTTACCCATGTAATTGATGTTACTTTACAGGTAAAACAAGATTGAGGGGTGCAAGAGCTATTTAACTATGAAATTTGAGGGTACAGTTCACACAAGACCATTTTCAATTACAGTTTGGGGAGGGTTCAACCTCAATTTTGATTATTTGTTAGCAGGACTCACAGAACTCACTGAAAGATGTCATAGTCATGCTTGTAGTGTATCACAGAGAAAGGATAGAGACTAAAATCACCCAACGGAAGAAAGGCACAGGGCAGTGTGCAGGAGGTTTCCAAACGAGGAACTTCCAGATGTCCTTTATGCAGTATCATAGGCAGTGGTAACACCTCTTAGAAACTACATGTGATATGGAGCACTGCCAGCCAGGGAAGCTTATCCGAGTTTGATGTCTGAAGTTGTTATGAAGTTTTATCACATAGTCTGGCTGACTTTCCAGGTGGTTTACTTCAATCTGATACTCCATGACCTAAAGCCGTTACCCTACATTGCATTATTAATTTAGTACAGGGACTCTACTCTAAATCACATTATTACTATCTAGCTGGCCCCAGGCAAACAGACTCTCCTATCAAGTACAACATTTTAAGTAAGGGCTTACAGATTGCCTCTCAGAAGCCAAAGACAAAAGTCAGACCTCTTTGGGGGCAAGGTTAAACTCTACTATGCAAAAGTATTCTCGCTTGAGCATTTTAGCAGAATTTTTTAACAAATTGCACTAAACTTTTGCCTTAAAGAAAAACAGACCATATCTGCATAACCCTTACTCTAACTATCAATTCACTTCTTTCACTTCTACCTAATTGAAAGACTTGATAATTTCCAAATATTCTGACTGCTATGAAATTGTTTCCTATATACTGAATCTTAGGCATCAGTAAGAGTGTAAGAGTATGGTGGTGTTTGATGCTCATAGTTTTAAGAGAGTAGGACACTCTAAAGAGAGTAAAATGTCTAGTAAATATGTATTTATTATAATATGATCTAAGAGAAATCTTATAGCTAATGTTGCTAGATTTAGCAATTAAAAATACAAGATTCTCAATTTGAAATTCAGATAAATGACCAACAATTTTTATAAGTATGTTCAAACTGAATAGCTTCTGCACAGCAAAAGAAACCATCAACAAAACAACAGACAATTACTTTTTGCAGTTGTTATTTGCAAACAACACTTCTGATAAGGGGTTAATACCCAAAATATGTAAAGAACCCAAAATATATACAGAACCTAAACTCAACAACAACAAAACAAACAATCAAATTAAAAAAATGGGCAGAGGATTTGCTGGACATTTCTCCCCAGAAGGCACACAAATGGTCAACAGATAGAAAAGATGCTCAACTTTAATAGCTACTAAGGAAATGCAAATCAAAACCACAATGAGATAGCACTTTATACCAATTAGAATAGCTATTAGCAAAAAGATATAACAAGTGTTGAAGAGGTTGTGGAGGTTAAAGGAACCCTCATACACTACTGGTGGGAAGATAAATTAGTACCACTATGGAAAACAGTATGGAAGTTCCTCAAAAAATTGAGAATAAAGTTATCGGATAACCCAGCAATCCCTCTTCTTCGTATCTACCCCCCAAATTTGAAAACATTAATTTATAAAGCTATATTTACATTGCGGCATCGTTCACAGTGTTCGTTGCAGCATCATTCATGGAGGCCAAGACATGGAAACAAACAAGGTTCCTTTGGTAGATGATTGGATAAAAATGATATGGTGCATAGATACAATAAAATACTACTCAACAATAAGAAAATATGAAATACTGCCATTTGTGACAGCATAGATAGATCTTGAGATTATCGTGCTAGGCAAAAGAAGTCAGATGGAAAAGATTAAGAACTATATGATTCCACTCATATGTGGGATATAAAACTCAAAGCAACAAATGAACAAACAAGACAAACAAAAACTCATAGACCCAGACAGCAGTATGGGGATTACCATAGGGAAAGAGGATTGGGGAGAAGGTAAAAAAAGGTAAAGGGAGTCAAATATGTGATTATGGAAGGAGATTTGACTTTGGGTGGTGAACACACAATGCAATATACAGATGATGTATTATCGAATTATACACTTAAAAACTGTATAATTTTATTAACCAATGTAACCTCAATCGATTTAATAAAATTTTTAAAAAGTGGATTGTTTCCAATGAGGGCACCTTCCCTTAGATAAAAGCAGGGGTTCTTATCAGGCAGATTATTTCACTAGTGTTGATCAGAAAAATCAAACCTGATTGGCTTAAAATTCCACTCCTGGGAGAGGCTGAAACTGTAAGTAGGTCAGTTACTAAGTTTTGGGATGGTGACATGGCTTAGCAAAAGTGACTCTATTTTGGCCTGTTACTTTTTGTTTAACAGAAATGTAGCTGATGCTTTAATATCAAACAATATGCATGGCTATATCTGTGCGCTAAACTCTAGCTACTTTAAGTATTTGATTTAAATTAATACATAATTAATGTTAGCTTACTTGATAACATCATGTTGTGTTTTGACAACCAAATAGTAAAACTTCACTGTGCTCAACTTATATCTTTTTGGAATCAGCAGATAGAAACCAAAAATAATTGTTACATGCCCTCTGATAGTACCAATTAGTTAACATCATAAAGAAATAGATGTAAACAAGAACAGTGGTCAAGCCTGAGTCATGACTTATAAACTTACAAATTGATTTTCCTATGCTTTTCCATTGACTTAAACCTTAAAAACATGTTATTGATTAAGCAGGTCCCACATTGTGTATGATGATGAGAAAAAAACTTGAAAAGATTGAAACAGAAAACAGCAGAGCATTTATCTCAACAAGAACTGTTGGCAAGGGAATCTACTTATTCACCATTTTTTTTAACTGATGCAATTATTGGAAGCCTCCATTATACTAAGCCATAATATATAGCATGTTCCAAGAGATTTTGTGAAGGCAGGAAAATTCTTAAGAGGTAAGAGTGAAACATAAATTAGTCTGTTTTTGTCTCTGCAAAACTTATTGACACAAGAAGTGCTTAAATATTCTCTTGCTAAATACTTTCTTTGAGAAATGTGGCTTTCCATTATTTTCTCCCTTTATATTCATGTCACTTACTCACTCATTTATTCATTATTTCAAATCTGGATTGAATTTTTAGTAGAATACAACACAAAATGTTATGTGCTGACTCTTCCGAGATGAATAAGTCATGATAGCCTCCTTCAATGAACTTGTAAGTTGGTGGAGAAAAATAGATGAGAAAATCAATTATTGTAACAAAACGCAAAAGTGTGAAAAGCAGAGAATGCATAGTGGAATAGAGGAAGATAATTTTTTTCAGACTGTAGGTGTGTTGGTGAAAAGAAAATATGTTAGAAAACATTTCCAGAAGGACATCTATAAGCTAAGTAATTATCTTACATTCTTATTGAAAACTATTATCTTAAATATCTACCATGGAAGAGATTATTGGTGTATAACCCCAAGCATGAAATGGGATAAAGATTAGGGAAAGAAAAAAATACAGATGGCTGTTAGAAATTCCACCCTAGGTTTTAAAAATTGGGGAGGTGGTGGGGGCAGGTTAAGAGTTAGCTAAAATGTAGATCATGAAAGAAACAAGCCAAGAAATACTTTGCATGGGAGTTTTTGACTACTCAGTCTGGAGATAAAATATTTAAAATCCATACTTTTTAAATTCTTCTCTCATTGGCTTGTGTCCAGTAATGTTTTCTCATTCATTTAAAAATTCCAAGCAAAAGATAACAATTTTCATTCCTAAAATCATCCAGATTTCTTAGAAATGTTAATTCTGATTCCTGTAAACTGTTCCAAATTAACTCCAAAATATGATTGCCTAATAGACTCAAAATATGTAGTCAATTCCATTTTAATGATTCATTGAGTGTTCTTATTTGTTATTTTGGAGTACAGCTTAGTTTTACACCTTTATTTTATGCCATTAATAAATTACAAGCCTAGGATTTCTAATCCAATATTATACAAGGAGAACAAGTGAACATTAGACATATTTATCCCTTTCTTAATCTCTATCTCAATCTTTTTACTATTTAAAGAATGACAAAGACTGTGGGCAAATGACTGTCCTTTTTTAAAGCTTTTGGATATGGACAAGCATGGTTCTGGGTCAAGATGCAGAAATTAATGTAGACTTTAGTCTAGATGATGTTTTGCAGACTTCAATGAAACAGCAATGAGGAGATAGAAGAGCAGGAGTAGAGATAATTTGATATTCTTCCTTTCATGGAATTATCCTCAATTATTTGCATTCAGTTTTGTAATTTCTGGATAGAATTCTAATATCACAAACCAAGAGAGTAGCCTCATTTTTTTTTTTCAGGTATTTAACTACTTTATACAACATATTTAATATAAAATATTTCAAAACAAAATGTGTTTCTAATAAATATTCTTCAAAACTAAACTGATATTTACAGTCAACAACTATATATAAAAATTCAAATTCAACATCCTTTATTTGGGGTTTATTGCATCTACTCATCTTAGTAGGTTCACAGTTCTGCCTCTGTGTTTCTTGCTGTTTCAGTTCTTTGTTTCTCTATTTCATATGTCTATACTTTTTCCTTTCTACATCTTTTTTCTTTTTTTTTCTTTTCCTTATCTTCATCCTGCCTCATGCTTGGCTGAAATATCTTCTGTAATACAAGACAGATTAGTAGGAAAAAAAGAACCCACAAAAACAGACATTTAATAACATATAAACCTCCTGTATATAATGCAGAGACCCAAAAAAAAACAAATAACTGCTAGGAATAGCCCAAGCCATCACCTTAAATACCACTTTCAGCTAACAACAAAAGAAAGACATTGCAAAGGGTAGAGAAGGGAGACCAGTTATGAGAGATTAGGAAAAGCACAGTAACAGCTAACACGATTATGGTTGTTATGTAGATTTAAGATTTTGTCTTGTCTATTAATAAAATTTTCTAGAGATGTAGTTATCCTCTTCTTCCTGGTACAGTAAAAAATAAACCCTTACTAATAAAACTTTCCCTTATAAATATAAACATGTCTTACAAAAGGGTAATTTCTACTCAGTTTTCAGAGCTTTGTCTATGTCTGCATTTTCTTAAAAATAATCAGTTTAAGATATTCCTTATGCAAAATAGGTATATTATGGGGTGGAATATTTTGCTCCTTCATGTATATTCTCAAAATTTGCTTTCTATAAAAATGTATTTATTGTTAAATGACTGTTAATATTTAAAATAATTTATTATTAATAAAAACAAAAAAGAAAAGGTAAAAAATCTCTTAACATTTGAGATATTGACATTCTTTTAAAAATTTCATGTATGTATAATTAAACTGTATTAAACTGCATTAATTAATTAATTAAGCTATAAATCTTGAAAGACTGGTAACCTCAAAAAGCACATAAATTTGAAGAACATAAACATGGCAATTCCATTCTTATGTCAGCTGCATCTGCTCTTCTAATTAGTGACTTATGTCAGAGACTCAAAATCTTTTTCTTGCAGTCTTTTCCTAGTATATGCCAATGTTGGGGAGGCGGAAATTTCCCTCTACCCTTTAATGTTCTTTCGGTTAGTCTAATAATTAAATCTAATGAGACAGATTAACAAGGGAAAATAACCAAATTTTTTTACATATGTACATATGAGAATTCCACATACATGAAAGATTCAGAGAATTTCATATTTGAGTATCTAAGGATTGGTCCCAAAGACTTCTTTACCAATACATAAGATATAGATAGATAGATAGATAGATAGATAGATAGATAGATAGATAGATAGATGATAGATAGATAGAAAGATATGATATATATATAAGATATATACATAAGATATACATAAGTGTGTATATATGTAATATATACATATATATCATACACACACACACACACACACACACACACGCACACTACCTGGTGCCCTGTATCAATGGCTCAACTTTTCTGTACTGGGCAAACAATTCATTTCAGCACAATGACACCCTCACCCCCCATACCCCCCCCCACACACATACACTGTACCTGACTGTATATAATGCTTTTTTATTATACACTGTATGACACCTTTCTGGATGAAAGAGCCTCTCTCATCTTCCTGTCATGAACTGCCTCCTATTAAATGTCACCTTACTACTAGAAAGTGAATAGTACCCCTTTCATTAGTTTGATAAAGGAAGACAGAATGGTCTAGATTCTACTACTAAGTGCTTGTGTTAGTTTCTGGTCCTCAGTGAAGAATAAAAATATTGAAGAAATTTTGTTCTGAAATTTTAATGAATGTATACATTAAGAAACTTTCTTTGATCAACTCTACCTTCATCATAATGTGACAGGCCTCACTTAGAAGGCAACTAAAATAACTGATATCATTAGCTTTACTAGAAAGAGGAAAGTCAGGAACTCCAGAGGGTAGACACACAAGGTTACTGTAAAAGAGCTGAAGAATCAAGTGGCATATAATCTTAGTTCATATTGCTATTTGGCTTCATTAAACTGAAACCTGATAATAAATTCCACTTCTACCAAGCAATTTTTTGGTAAGTCTAGTATTTTGGGAGGAGAATTCTCTGCATTGAGTCAGTAAGACTCTTAAAGTGACTTCTCAACTCTTAAAACTTTTTATGACATTCTTACTGTAACTTCCTATAAATTTCTTTTTTAATCATCAAATATGACATAGAAAAAATTATATCTGTTGTTTCTACACTTCCTTCCTGTTACTTGTAAGCTTACTTATTGTTATATCTGTAGTACCTATTTTTCTTATTTCAAGATGAAAAAATATTTTTTTTTCCTTGCAAGGCCCTTCTTTTTTCATTTTTTCCCTACCACCTTCTCTTTATTCTCTATCCATTTATTTATTCAATACACACTGAGCGGCTCAATTTTTCAGATATTTCAATTGGGCACATAATACTCTAACACACTAAAAATGTCATTATTTAATAAATGCATCGCAGACTTTAAAATTGCTTTCTTTTACCCACACTGCTCCTTTTGTTTTAAAAGACCAATTACACAGTACTTAATATAATTTTCATTGTTTAGACTAGTTCATTATTGATTGAGACTCTTATCAAAATGTGGCAATTATTGCTATCAGCCTACAAATAAAGTAATACTCTTTGGTTGCTATCTTTATAACTGGCAAATATTCACAATTTTTCAATTAAAAAAGAAAATCTTCCCTAATAATGAATTTTTAAATAGAAGTGAATAAATCCACAAAAAAATTAACAATCAAATATTTGTGAAATTAAGAGCATGTGTAATAAGACTTTAGAGCAAAGAGTACTAGTATTCTCACATAACTGAAACTAGTAAAGTTTCCAGGGGTAAGTGATATGTGTGAATTTTTGTCTTCTGAAACAGTAAATGTAGAGAAATAAGAGAAATGGAAAGTATAGTCATATCATTGATTCATATTCATATAAGTCTAAGACAATCTAATATTAGTGACACATTTCTAAGATAAAAGCTAACTTAGATGAACTATATCTGATGATTTTGAACAGATCTATATTTGACGGTCTGAAATAGATGAAGATAGGGCTATTTTGAAAGCTTAGGCCCTGAGGTTAATTATGACATTTGAGAACAATATCTAAGAGTAAAATGAACCACATGGAACATAAATTGTTGAAATTTTAGTGCAAGAAAGTGTATTAGAAACAGTATATATTTTTTTAAAAATGGATAACAGTCTTACAGATGGAAAAAATGTAAATTCTGATTGAATGCTTAAGAGAAGTTTTCTGAATATGAACAGATGATTTTCATAACAATCCTATCACAATAATAGTAACAGTACAACTTACTAATAACGACAATCACAATTATTTTTTGAGTGTTTACTGATAGGGACTTTAGGCATTTTATGCATATTTTTCTAACATAATAGAGTGTATAGGGTAACACTATAAAGTGTATATTTTTTATTTTATAAAAGCCAGTCTCATTAAAGTTAAATACATATCTCAAGATTACAAAACTAACTAGCAGATAAAATTTGTAACCTCTCTCCCTCCACCGCACATAAAACCCAGGTACAATATATTGCGTAGCTTCTATATGTCAGACTTTGAATCTGTTATCTCTGCGACTTAAAAAACAAATCTAAAGCCACTTCACTGTCATTTTACAAGTGAAAAAACTATACATCAGAGAGTTTAAATAACTTTATCACATTTAGAGAGTTAATAAGTGATTGAGCTAGCTTTCTAACAGTTTTATTTGAAAAGCATGTACTCTTGTTCCAAAAGCATGTACTTAACTCACTACTATATTTTGCATATTACAGTAAAAAAAGTAGAAAATTCATGTCCTTAAAAATGACCTGAGATAAACACACACACACACACACACACACACACACACACACACACACATTTGCATGTGCATTTCAGAAATTTATATTATGTTTCTTAATTTCAATATCTTTTCTTCCTGTGCTTAGTTTTTGCTATTTTATATATTTTCGGCATTATTATCATTATGAAATCAAAACCATTTTACTAATTTTCATCTATCTTTTATTCAGAATATCGTAATCAGATTGAATCAATTGAGCCCTTTAAACCTGAGTCTAGAAGTCAAAGACAGAAGAATCAAAATCAAAATGAGGAGATTTAACATGGGGGAGAGTTTCCAATACTGACTTTAAAGATGGAGGAGCCATGTGGCAAGAAAAGTGGGAGTCCTTTAAGAGCTGAGTGCCCTGGCTGACAGGCAGCAAGAAAGGGGTCCTCAGATCTACAACCATAAGGAAACAAGTTCTTCCAACAACTAAGCAAACTTAGAGGAGGACGCTAAGTGCCAGAGAAGCACTGAACCCTGGCTTTGACATCAGTTGGTGAGAGCCCAGTGGAACAGAGAATCCAGCCAGCAGTGCCAGGACTTCTGACCTCAGAAACTGTGAAATAATAAAGTTATATATGACAAATTGAAAAGATATATCATAATTATAGTGTTTATTCATTCATTTATTAATTCATTTAAATATTTATTGATATATTTGTTATACTTTCTATATTTTTAAATAACTCCAAATATTTTTTCATAAGTCTTATAAGAACTATGTTCTATATGATTAATTTGTTATGAGGAAAGGTAGACAACATAAATAATACATGAAAAACTATAAAAAAAATAAATGGAAACACTAGGTAATTATTTATCTGATATGTTTTACATTTCTAGTTATTTTGGAAATAATCTAAAATTAAATACAAAGGGGAAAATAAGTGAGGAAAACCAGAACAGAACAATGAAAGCTGTGGAAAAGTATTTAATAGTCTAATATACAGTAAGTCCTCACTTAACGTTATCCATAGATTTTTGGAGTCTAAGTTTAAGCCCAACGACTTTTGAGAAAATCAGTTTTACTATAGGCTAATTGATATAAACAAGAATTAAGTTCCTATGGCATATTTCTAGTCACAAAAATTTCACCAAACATCTAAATAAAGACTCAAAACCCTCCTAATATTAAAAATTGAAATAAATGAGAGTTACACATACATTTAAGAAAAATCAAAGAAAACAAGTAAGACTATTATTTTCCAATCTGCTTGTCCCAGTTCAGGGTCACAGGTGGCTGGAGCCTGTCCCTGCAGCTCTGGGCACAAGATGGGAACCAAGTCTGGAGAGGACATTTTTCCATTGTATGGCAAACTCACACACACCCCACATTCACTCAGACTAGGACAATGTATTTACAACCCAATTCACCTCACATGCACATCTTTGGGATGTGGGAGGATACCGGAGTACCTGAGAAAATCCACACAGACATGAGGAGAACATGCAAACATCACACAAACAGTGGCCCCAGCTAGGAATCATTTTTTTTTTCTCCATTAACATTATAAGAATAAAATGTTAAATGAAAAGACATTATCAGAGGACCGGCTATGCATTCAACTGAAGTCCCAGGAGAAGTGGGTGAACATAGACAGATAAAATATTTGAAGAGATAACAGCTAAGAATTCCCTAAATTATTGAAAAATAGCAAACCAAAATGCGAGAAACTCACAGAATTCTCTAAATGGGATATGTACAAAAAACTCAAAAAACAAAAAACAGTTACACCAAGGAAAATTATCATTAATCTGATGGAATCTAAAGGAAAAATATTGAAGTTAGCCATAGAAAAAATAACAAAAATAATTATGACATCAGATTTCTCAGTAAAAACAATAAGGAAAATAGACAACAAGGCAATGTTTTTTAAAATAATGGAATGGTAGGCTTTTCAACCCAGAAGTAGATAGTCAGCAAATCCATATTTCAAAATGAAGGTGTAATAAAGGATTTTCAGGCAAACAACAACTGTAAGATGTTATTACCATAAGATCTATGCTAAAAAAAAAAAAAAGAATTTCTTCAGACAAAAGAAATATTATCAAATGGAAATTTTAATCCACAGTAAGAATTTAGCACAGAATATGGTAAATGTGTGAAATACTAAAAACATCAGATTTTTACATTTTAAAATTTTTATAAGATAATTGAATATCAAAAAAATAATTTATTATAAAGATTATGACATATGTAAATATAAAACATTTGAGAACATAAGTATAAAGAATGGAAGAAAGGAAATGAAAGTATACATTTCTAAGTCTCTTACACTATACATAAAGTGTTAAAATTTCTCTTAAAAGGAGGTTACAATAAATCATAGATATACATTATGAACCTAGATCAATCATTAAAAATTACAAAAAACTATTTTCAATAAACAATAGTTGGGAAAAATTGAGTCATAAAAATTGGTCAATTAGAAAGAAATAGGAAAAGAGAGAAAACATATAGAGAAATAGAACTAATTGGATAAATAAAAAGAAAAATATAAGACTATTTTGATAGTTCCATTAAATACGAACACTCTAAACAGACTGAATGAAAGGCAGGGTTTACCAAATTTAATAAGCAAAGCTCAGCTATTTGCTATGTAAATTCGACTTTAGCTGAAGAAAATTCCAAAGATACTATTATGAATATCTTCAGAGAAATATTACTTCCATAAAAATGAAAAACATACTATAAAATGCAAACAGTAAGAGGTCAAATATGCAGACTTGAAAGTTATTCCTGAGATATTAAAAATTAAGTATTCAATAGTATAATTTGAAGACAAATTCTAGAAAGTCTCCCCAAAAGTAGTCCCCAAAAGAAAGACATTGATTGTAAAAATGAAAATAAACAAGACTAGGAATAAAAATGATGAAGTTTAATATCAAAATAGTCTTTAAAACAAAAGACAAATTAAAAAATGGTGGACAGGAAATATCAAAAAATTAGACATATAAGAACATGTTTCAGAGCTTAAAGTGATCATGAAATGTACAGAGTTATAATAAAAAACATTTACAACAAATGCATATCATCATGAAATTTTACCACAGCAGCAATAAAGGAAAACCTAAAAGCTTCCAACAGGAAAAAGTTTGGGTTATACAAAAAAAAAGAAAAAAGAAAAAAAAAAGAAAAAAAAAAACAGCACCTACATATCAACAGGTACTTTAGGTGAAAAATTGGGAGATAAGTCTTTCGTAATTCTCAAAGAAATTATTTCCAATCTAGAAATCTATAGCCTGTCAGAGCATTATTCAAATATGCCTGTAGAATTAAGATATTTTTCAGATTCAAAGACCCCCAAAATATGCCTTTTATCTACCTTTTATTAGATACATAGTACTGGGAAGTAGGGAAGAGAATATAGGAAAATAAAGAGTATGGGGCAGGTGATTTTTTATAATTATTGAATAAAGAAACCAGATTCTAGCTAAAATAGACAAATTAGAAATATTAGTGTCCAAATTATTTAGACACAAACTTTTAGTAGTATTTGGTTTTAAAAATATTTGTACAATTCTGATAAAAATTTAAAAAAATTTAAAAGTGAGAAAATTAGTACCTTTCTGCATTTATATTGAGTTTGTCAACTATCAGAAATTTTGAAAGGTGAGTTGTCATTAGTCCTTTTTAACATTGGAAAAGGTCTTCCCTAATATCAATAGGGAAGATAAAACCATTGTTGGAGTAGTGAGGCACTTGCCTAATTGGCACAGAATTTAGGGTGTGATAAATTCAGTAGTAATCAAGAAAATTTTAGTGCAATACTTTCAAGAAATCAAAATTAATGCAAAAAAAATCTATGATAATAAAAGTATCAATACTTTAAATAAAGGCGGGACCTGCATCTCTATTTGCCTCACTTGGCCATGCTCACTCTCACTCAAGTTAGTCTAATTCCTGCTCTGGATAAATCTAAACGATCCTAGTCTTCCCTAAGAGTTTGTTCAAATTCCGAAGAGAATAGCAATTCATTGTTTCTTCTAGATAATAGACTGCAGACTAAGGTGTTGGGGAAGGAGATGTTATGGGAATGCAGTGAAGGAAACAAATTTTCTATTTAATTTTTTTTAATTTTCAAAAATTAAAAAGTTTAAAATTTAAATTAAAAAAAATAATACTCTTTTCAGCCCAATTTCTGATTATTATTTTCAGTTGTAATTATCTCATACTCTGGAGCCTCTTTGGGATTTTATTAGGTAAAATGATATATTAGTTAGGATAAAAGCTATGCTGCTTTAATAAACACACTCCAAAATACAAACCTTTAAAAAGACAGAAGCTAATTTTTTTCTAACATTAAAAAACACAAAATTTTATGGGTAATGCATAGTGTGATAAGTGACTCTGTTCCATGACATTATCTGTAAGCCCCAGCTAGTAGATTTACTTTGTAATACTTGGCATATGAATTCTTTCTCTAGGACTAAGGCAGCTTCTTTGGTTATTGCCATTTTCCTGCCAACTTAAAAGAGAAGGAGGAAAAAGGACACAATCACCTTCTTTTTATGATTTTGACTCAGAAGTTTTACACATCAAATTCTCACATCTCATTGGTCTAAATTTAGCTACATGCTTGTATTTAGCTACAAGGGAAACTAGGATACATAATCTCTGAGCCATATTCATTGCTAAGAATGGGAGGCTGGATGTCAGCATGTTTGAATTATCAAAAAGGAAGAAAGGCAGAATAGATAACGGGGTATTTAGCAGACTCTCTTATAAACTGTCCATTCTTTAGATATAATATCTTTCTTTACATGTTGTTCTATGTAAGATTTCTTTCCTTCTGCTTCATCAATTCTCTTCCATCAGCTTTTCTTTTTCCAAGTGTTTTGATAGAAATCTCATTTAATAATGTCTCTCTGATTCACTTTTTGATGTTAGTTTATATCTTTTAAAATTATATCTTTCTCTCATGTTGACTTCTCATTATGGAGAACACATATTCCCAGTTTTTAAGCTTGGATTGTAACTCTCATTTTTTACAGATCTGGAATTTTTCCTTAAAACTCATTTTATGAAAAATATGTTTAGTACGTACTATTCAATTAAAGTGGTTCTACTGTAAGAATCCATGAGTGAAACTGAAAGTATTGTAGCCTTTATAAGTTCATTAGAGTAAAATAAACCATTGTATATACCCGTTGCATACACGTCTTAATGTATATGAATGAAAAGAGCTGGGGAGGGCTTGGGGAATTAGAAAAATTTAAGACAGTGATTTTGACCAAATGATGTGGTATTGTTGAAATTACTCCATATCTAAAATATAATCTTACTTACACTTGAATCTGAAATCCTGGAACAGAGAGAGTAGAAAATGCAAATATTTTAGCACTTGAAATTTTGTTGACTAAAGGTATTGTTAGATAATGGTTATACATGGCAATTTTTTTTCTCTGTTGAACTAAGATGAGCCATGAGAAAGTATCATCTACAGGATTTTTCTAGATAGCAGTAAATTTCTACTAGCTTTTTCTTAGACCCTCTTATCACAATCAAAAGTATTAATCACAGCACTTAATATTAATATACTTTATTATGTTAATAAAATGTTTTCTGTACATCAATTTTTATTATTTTTACCATATAAATTGAAAAGTAGCTTAGTGCTAGTGTGGTATATTTTTTGAAGAGAAAAGGAAATTGGCACAGAGATGCTAAATGCATTGTAAAGGTCAGCATAAGGAAATATTCTAAGGTTTTCCCACAGGGAATATTGTCTCAAGAAAAGAATAAAACTTTATGTTTTATTCATCCATCCGCCCATTCTTGTCTCACTGACTTTGGGGCCATGTGTGTAACTGCTTGCTTTATGATAGTCCCAGTCAGTAAAATTTTAATTTAAATTATTGTACTTTTCAGCAGTATTACTCCCAATTTGTTCTTATTATAGTTTCCACCTCTTGTGGCTATTTCTCATTTGTGTTTTATCAGCAGCATATTGTTTCATCATTTAAATATATTTATAATAATGGTTTTAATGCTTTTGTGAGCTAAAATCAACGAAGGAGCCTGATTAGAGTCAGTTTCTATTGAAAGCTTTTTATTTTCCTAAAATTTCATCTCACTTTCTTATTTATTTGTGTGTTTACAAATTTTCAGTTGAAAGCTAAACATTGTAAATGAGAAATGGCAATTTCTCTGAATTTTATGCTATTCTTTAGAGGATGTTATGTGCCCTTATCACTCACCACCTGAAAGTTTACTATCTAGGCACCAGTAACTGTGGAAGTTACATCCTGGGAAGTCAATAAAAATTATATATATACATATATATATGTATGTATGTATGTATGTATGTATGTATGTATGTATGTATATACACACACACTCATATACGTAATATGTATATATATATATTGTTAGGTTCCCTGAAGGAGGAATGCTAGGGCCAACCTGGACTTAACATACATGTTTATATATTTGTATGTTTGTTTATTTATTTATACCTTTGAGGGTTATCCTTTGTGTAATTCAGTTAAGTGGTCAGCCAATAATTTGGATATAGGGTAAGAAGCTGGATCAGACATACAGAACCTGAAAGACTTCTACCCTCTGACACTTGAGCTATGTGGGAGTTGCATAAGCATTGTGTAATTCAGCATCAAAGATGCTGCAAGTTCCAAAGTCTCAGTAGGCTTTCACTTTTTCCTGGCACTTTAGGATCTCCTCTTTGCAAATGAGGTTAGCAGTCATCCAGGATTTAGTGGAAAGTTTACTAGATCAGCCCTTCTATGTCATTCTCAAATCTAGGACCTCTATATTATAATCCTCCCTGGACTTCCATTTGCCCAAAGTGAGACCAAAACCTTGTGCCCGTAAATTTGTTTTTTTTATTTGTGTATGTGCATGTGCTTTTTTCCCCCTACATTGTTTTGAATCAATCATTTTTAGCCAGTAAACTACAAATTGTACCCCTCACCCAGAACCAAATCAACCACCTAACATTGTAAAGTTGCTGGTTTCCACAGACAGCCTCAAACCCAGTCTGATATCACATGACTCAGATAAAACTGGGGTTTTGCATCCTGAGTTAGAACAGAATGAAAGGCAAGAAGGCCAAAGATATGGAAGCAACCTAAATGCCCATCAACAGACAATTGGATAAAGAAGTTATGGCTCATATATACAATGGACTATTACTCAGCCATTAAAAAATAAAATAAAATCTTACCATTTACAATGACATGGATGGACCTGGAGGTTTTTATGCTGAATGGAATAAGTCAGATAGAGAATGACAGGTATTCATATACAATATTCATATAAAGCAATAAATACTAATGTTATATAAAAAGAAAAAAATAAATTAAAAAAAGAGAAAGATAAATACCATATGATTTCACTTTATGTGGAATTTAAGGAACAAAAACAAACTAATAGAAAACATATTAGCCAGACCTCTGAGAGCAGAGGCTGGAGACTGAGTTCAACTTTGTGGACAATCAATCAATCAATCATGCCTACATAATAAAGCCCAAATAAAATCTCTAGACACTGAAGCTTGGGTGAGCTTCTCAGGATGACAATACTCCATATTGTCCCACATTGAGAACAATGAAAGTTTTGTATTTAGACTCTTCCCAGACACTTCCCATGGTAGATTTTAATGTTTACTTTCCCTGTAATAAACCATAACCATGAATATAATCACTAAGTGAATTTTGGGACTCCTTCTAGCAAATTACTGAGCTTAATGGTGGTTTGGGGAACTCCCAAACTTATACAATGTATCTAAATATCACCTAAAAATATAACATAAAAATATAACAATCCAGTGGACAAGTGGAGTGTGGATAGAACTATAAGTAATATAAGAATAGTAGAAACTTCATCATTGTTGAAGCTAGGTAATGGAAAGGAAGATGGGTACCAGCCTTTATTTTTTATATTTTTTAGATAATAAAATAATTTTATGTAATAAAAAATTTTTTTAACTTATTCTTCATAGTTTTCCAATTTAGATTAGAAAGATTCAAAGAAATGCAAAACATAATTATACTATAATTTATTTACTCGTTAAATATAGTAATCGTCATTTTGAAAGTAATGATAGTAAAGTGAATACTATGAAATTAAGTCATCGGTTGCTGTCAGTTAGTTTCTATAAGTTTTACTTCTCTAGATTATATTTATTTAATGTTAGACATTTTAGTCAATTTACTTGATTTTTTTATGTCAGTGTTTTTCTGAGCATCTCTAATCAACAAATTATCTTTTTGGGGAGTGATTAGATTACTCTGAATGAACACAAATGAATAACAAGATTATTTGAAATGAAGAATACAAAGATAAGAAAAAGTTTATTCAACAGAAAAATCCTCTGTTTTTGTGAATAAACATGTGCCCTTATCACTCACCACCTGAAAGTTTACTATCTAGGCACCAGTAATTGTCAAGTGACTGACAATGAGTAAATGAAATCTCTCCTCAAAAGAGCTTATCATGAGCATTA
Source organism: Rousettus aegyptiacus (assembly GCF_014176215.1). Classification (NCBI taxonomy): domain Eukaryota; kingdom Metazoa; phylum Chordata; class Mammalia; order Chiroptera; family Pteropodidae; genus Rousettus; species Rousettus aegyptiacus. Next base: position 112,035,397 of record NW_023416284.1, read on the forward strand.
CATTTAGGGACCTCATCCTAACAAGAGCTGTGTGTCAGGTTCGTTCGCCTGGGAAACATTTTCAAATAGACATTCTTCAACATCACTACATAGATACTTTGAGGCAGTAGATCTAGTGGGAGCCAGGCATATGTGTTTATGAATCTTACCAGATACCTTTTAAAATCTTTTATTTTATAATTAATTTCAAGTATACAGTACATTGGTTAGACATTTATATAGTTTATAAAATGATCTCCCTAACTGCTCTTTCTCTTCCCTGGCTCTCCACCTAGCCATTATCGTAATGCTAACTGCATTCCCTATGCCATGCTCCCCATCCCCATGACTGTCTGTCCCCCACCCCACCTCCCCTCTGGCCATCACTAGATTATCTTCTATATTTGTGTGTCTGTTTTTTATCAGTTTGCTCTTTTTGCTCCTTAGATTCCACATATAAGAATACTCTGGTTTTTCTTCAGATCCTATAAATCTTTTACCTTTTACTAAAGATTCCACATATAAGTGAAATCGTATGATATTGATCTTTCTCTGTCTGACTTATTTCACTCGGCATAATCACCTCTAGGTATATCCATGTTGTTGCAAATGGTAGGATTTCTTTTTTTTAATGGCTGAGTAATATTCAATTGTATATATGAGCCATAACTTCTTTATCCAATTGTCTGTTGATGGGATTTAGGTTGCTTCCATATCTTGGCTATTTTAAATTGTGCTGCCATAAACATAGGTGTGTATAGATCTTTATGAATTATTGTTTTGGTTTTCTTTGAATAAATACCTAGAAGTACAATTGCTAGGTCAAAAGGTATGCATCACAATTTAAGAACACACCTGACTTAAGGAATTATACACATTTGTTGACTAGAAACTGCCTATGTCTCTCTTTTTAAAAATATAATAATAATTTTCTTCATTCTAATTGTTACATATGTTTTAAAATAATATTACTTTTTAATGTATTGATTATACATATTTTGTATAGTAATTGATAATATAACTTAAATGCTGTTCTTCTTACATCAATTTTCTTTTATTTATTATCTTAGCTATATCTTAACATATAGATAATAACATTGAATTAAGAAACCTTCTGTTCTGTCACAAAAAAAAAAAATCTTTGCACTTCCTCTCCAAAAAATCTGCAGTTTTAATTTTAACTTTTAAATCTTTCCTTCTGTCATTTGTCAAATTTCACTATTCGCGAGCTTTACCAATTCAATTATCTATCTAGTCTGAAAAGAATAGGAGCCGTACTCTCTGGGTTCAAAACTGGACTTTACTATGTTTCTCAACAGCTATTCAATTTTTACTTCAAGGAAAGTTTCTCTCTGTACTTGAGAGGGAAAATATTATTTATTTTATTTAGTTTTTAAAAATAACTCTGGCATTTTCATAAGGAGAGAAATCTATCTTTTGGTATTAGAAGCAACACAGTAGAAAGCATTTTAGACCATGAATTCAGAGATCTGCCTTCTACTCCTGGCTTTGTCACCTATTCTGTAGTCATAGGCAACACTGTCTTTTCTATAAGTCTGGTGTCCTTGTATGAATGATGAAGAATTAAATAAATGCTCTCTCCAATCTCATCAGCTCTATGAATTTATGCATCTGGTTATGCCAGGAGAAGTCTGTTTCTGTCTGTTTCTGCGTTTCTACATTATATCAACAGAATTTGTCATAATCCATTCTGATGTAACATTGGGTCAAACTGATCAAGAATGATTCTTCTACATACAATAGTATAGAATAATCAGGTTAAGTAACTACTTGCAAGATTTCTTAGATAGAAGTAAATCCCTAGAACCCAAATGTGAGAAAAAAATATTTTGCCCGTAGGAAAAAAAAAATACCTGTTTATCTGGAGGGAGGACAAAGATATCTGAGGGGTGGAAAGGAATATGAAATCAGGAACATGACATTACTTTGCTCTGTAATTTGATTTGCATAATTTCAAAACCAGAAAATTTACCAAGAGAGCCAATTTACTGAAAGTATATTTTTATGGAAGCTAACAAAGGGACTAACTTCAAAACAGAATAATATTTATAAAATCAAGAAAATTTCATGTAGATGTAGAAACAGAAAATGAGGGAGTAAAATTGAGAAAATTGTATAGATTTATAGAAAGTGTAAGCAGAACTTTATATTCTCTTGAACCATAAAATTGATGTTTGGTTCCAGTTTAACCAGGTCTAAAAGACAGAATTACTGATATGTGAGTTACACAAAGTAAAGATTTTAAAAGTCTCTACTTCCAGATTTCATACGTTGGTGCCCTCAGAATTCAACTTAGGAGCAGTGATTAACTATGGAAAAAGTAGAGAAATCCATCAACTTTTCAATATTGAGTCACAAGATCTATCTCAATCAAAAATTTTTACAGGTGCTTATTTATTATTCTGATCTGTAAACTTGTCAGGACTTGTTAGTATATGCTCTTCTAATCTTTCTCCCTTTTCTGTTGTCTTTATATAAGCAATCAATACAGAAACGTCAAGAAAAAAAAAAAACACAAAGAAAAACAGTGAGGGTTCATAAGGAGGGGAAATACTTGTGACTGTACATTGTTTTCTTGGAGAGTAACATCTTTATAAGAGAAGAAAGACTGAGTGAAAAAAAATAAACATGCTTATGTTCTGATGATGGACTTCAAGCATGAAAAATTAGAGAAAATAGTTTAATAAACCGCAGTGTATCATTACCCAGTTCTGACAATTAATGCATGGCCAATCTTGTTTTATCTACACTCCCTTTCCCTTCCCCCACCGCAAACTACTTTGCAGGAAATTTGAGATATTACATCATTTTATCTGAAAATATTTCAGAATCTTCTCCAAATAGATTTGCAATACTATCACACCTAAAATATAAAAGTACTTTCTAAATATCACCTGTGCCCACATTTCCCCCATTGTTTGTCTCATAATTTTTTAGACTTTGTCAAGCAAGTGTCCAAAAAGATGTCTAAAGTGGGATGGCTGATATAAGTTAATATGCTCCTTCAGTTTTTTTAATCTATAACTTTATCTAGAATTATAAAATCTATATTCTATAATTGCTTCCTTTGGATTAATTGCATTGCCTGAGATCTTCAACTTAATGTTAAATAGTTGGACAGAGAATTGATATTCTTTTCTCTTTTTTTTGACTTTAGCAGGAAATTCTCTGTTACTTTCCCACTAAGTAACACACTAGCATTTGCACTGAATTATGCATATTTTATTGTAAAGAGAGTATCCATAAATTCTTATTTTATGCATGATTTAACATAAACAGGTGTGGAATTTTGTCAAATGTCTTTTCTCATATCTATAAAAGTAATTATATAATTTATTCTCCCTAAATTGTTATATAAAATTCAGAACAATACCAACCAAAGCACCAAGAAGATTATCATGTAACTTGAAAAATAGAAATTTTTCTGAAAAATTTTAACATATTCTTAAGGGTCATTTAGATGCTGGAAAAGCATAATCAAGTGAGACAGTTAAGCTCTAGAAGATGTTAAAATATATTTTAAAATAGAATAAAGAGATTTCTTACCAATAAGACTAAATAGGTCAATGGAACTGGACAAGAATACAAAAACAAATTTAAGTCAATTTTGGAATTTACCATAATATTAGCATTTTACCAGTTAACAAAATATTATTTTTTAAAAAAGGGGTGTTGGAGAAACTGGTTAGATGTTTTGAAAATAGTAAAAATATTGGGTTGTGTATATTTAATAATCTTTTTAATGCTGACTTTGTTCATGTTATTTTGGATACAATACTTCACATACTAATTAGTTTTTTCAGGAAATTCAGGAAGTAGTTGGGGGAAGACTCTACTAACATAAAGAATTGGGAACTAAAGAATGTTTTCATATTTTTAGAGTATGAGAGAATAAAGTAAGTTAAAATAAAAACGTCTAGCATGATATTCAAGTTAACATGAAACTACACAAATACCCCTTAAGAAAGTCTAAGCAATTAGGCTTAGTCCTCATGAGATTAATGACATAACAAAAAAAGTAGTAGGTTGAGACTCGCTTGGAGGAAGAAAGGAGATGGAGGCAGAATTGAGGTAGAGTTTGGGGAAAAATGGTGCAGTGAACTATAAATTAGGCAATGAAGAAATGCAATTATGATCTAAACAAACCAAAATACCGTAAAGTGAGCATAAAAATGATAATACTTATTGTTTGAATGAAGAGCATATACTAATAATTTTGCCTGAATTAAAATTGCTCTGACTCCGAATGTTGGTATGTGCTGGTGGTGGTCTTTATAATTATCTCGTGTGCTAGCTTTGGAATAATTGCCATTAATTGATGCCTATTGTAATGCAACAGAAAATTTCAATTAAGGTGAATATGTAGGTAAACCTCTTAATTCAATACACACACAAAAATTGGACTAGTAGTAGACCCTCACTGCCATATGAACTGTGCAAACCAGGACATATGCAGTCTCGGCAAAACTTATACACCTTATCGCTGGAAATGGAGACTATTAGCAATGCAATTGTAAGAGAGGAAGATTAGCCACTCAATCCTGTGGCTTAAGTGTTTTCTTTTATTTCATAAATTTTGCTGCTTAAAGTCTGCTAGACTGCTGTGTTGCTGCAAATTCGAGGTGCTGAGGTAAGGGTTACCAGGCTCAGGCAGTTGGAAGAAAATGTGGAGCCGTAGGCAGTTACGACATAGCTCTTTATCCCAGTGGGAGCACAGCCTGCCTCATGGGTTGGTGGCATCTTTTTATACACAGGTTAAACAATAGTGGCACACTGCCAGGTTATAGAAGCCCACACATGTGTACTGGGCACATGGTTACATGAGGGGAGAAGTGCTGAGTCACTTCTACCAGGAAGCTGCTGAGGATGTCAGGAGGGAGCCTGACTACAGCCATTTCTTTCTCCTCAGGCTGCTGAGCAAAGAAATTATTGGGAGATTCCCCTGTGGTAAAAAAGAAAAGAAGTAGCTAAAAGGAATGTATTTATTTAACTTCATATTGTTTTAAAAGGAGAAATTCAGTTTGTTTTATTGCAAGGTGTCTGATAAAAGCCAATAGAAATTTCTTCATCTGACGCTGTCATCAAAGAAATTGTTAAAAATCAAATTTAGGTATTTTAGAGAAATGGAGTATTTTGAATTTTCAGAAGTACAGTAAATTCTTTGTAACTTCGTTAATTAAAATGATCAAATGTAACATAAGTAGACATGTTCTAACTCAAAATTTATCATGTGCTTATATAATATTCAAAAGGAGCATGAATACATTAGTACTTTTATTTTTAAAAATTAAAATCAATAAGATTAAGTATTTTAAATATTAGCTCTTACCTGTATAACATAATCAAAATTATTAAATCTGTGCTGAGTTTATACACCATTCCAGCTCAGAAGTTCCCTGCATAAACATTGCTTCATGATTCTCCAATTCCTACACTGCCTTGATTTTGTACGTGTGTGTTCAAATGTATTTAATACACATATATATTTTAATCCTTTGCAGGTGAAGTTAATACATTATTGCTATACATGAAATTTAAAAACTACTATCTTACAAAACATAGAATTGCCTGATTGAAAGGTTAGAAAAATGACTAGAAAAGTCTGCTGTGAATGAAGATTACAAATATTACTATATTCAATTTTACTTTATCAGAGTTTATTTTGCTGTTGTTTTTTATAAAGAGAGCCACCAAACTTTTTCTAGAGAGGGCCAGATAGTAAGGTTTTTGGTTTTATAGCCCATATGTGTCACAACTACTCAATTTCGTTGCTGTAACGCAAAAGCAGCCATAGACACTATCTAAACAAATGGATGCAGCTGTTGTTAGCCAATGAAACTATTTATGAACATTGAAATTTTAATTTAATGTAATTTTCATGTGGCATAAAATTTCTTTTTGATTGCTTGTCAATCTTTTAAAAATGTAAAAATCATTCTTGGCTGATGGACAATGGAGAAACAGCAATAGGCTGGATTTGGCTTCCAGAAAATATTTTGCCTATTCCTGCTTAATACTAATTTCCATCTCTCTTACAGCTATGGGGAAAAGTCGCTACATATGTATAGCTTATTTATGAGATAGGTATAAATAAATAGTAGTAAATATCTATTTATAACATATTCTTACCTGTATATACTTATTCACTCAGTCAAGATATGTTAAGTATTTCCCATATGCAAAGCATGTACTAGATGCAATGAATGATATACAAAGAGAGTATGACACAGTTACTAACTTCAAGAGGCTTAAAACTGGAAGTTTTGCATGATCTACTCTACACAAATAATTATAATATGAGGTCGCTTAGGGTAACTGTCAAAGTTAAGAGATACATAAGTACTATAGTAGTTCCCAGTAGGAGATGACTGCTGACGTCATAGCAATTATTTTCATGATGCAGAATGCCTTTGTGCTAAGACTCAAAGGGTGGCAATATATTTAAAAGGAGATGGTAAAGAGGTAAAAAGATGAAGTGAATTCTGGGTAAAGAAAGGCAAAATTATCAGTCGATATCTTACAGATTGGTAACCTTTTTTTTTTTTTTTTTTTGAGAATAGATATAGTTGGAATAGGCAATTACAGAGGAGGAATTCTCTAGTAACAAAAGAAATACTGTTCTCTTTAAGGTGAAATTAACACAATAATAATTTGGTATTGATTATGTGCCTGTCACTGGCTTCAGGTTATGAAAAGTACTAACAAATGGTTTCTGTCTTTGAGTTTTTTGCAGTCTAATGGAGGGCTGTAAACTGCACACCAATAATTATATCACAGCACCAGGAGTAGTAGAAAATAATGCCTGTAAAAATAAAAAGAAAAACACGTTGCAGATATTGATTAAATCTAATGGATGTGTGGAGAGGTGAGGGAAGACTTCACAGGGAATGTAATATTTTCTTTTCTGATATTAATGACACTTAAAAATTTTAAAGATGGGAAGGAGAATAAGGTACCCAAGTACAATAAGCAAATTCACAGACATAAGAAAAAGCAAGTTATGTTTTCCTGCATGTGGAAGGAGAGTGAAGAGGATGTTGCTAAGAGATAAAATTAGAAATTCATCTCCAATCAAATAATTAATTAAGCAATATTAATTTTTCAGGTCTTAAATGGTAAATAAGTGTTATAAGGTAAAATTTTAAAAGTTCGTTTTATCATTTTCTGGTAATGCTATCCCAGGCCTCTCAAGCATTTTATGTGAGCTGCTAGCTCTGAAGATTGCATCGGAGAAGTAAATGAAAACATTGCTTTAGTTCACATTTAAGATAATCAGTATTTTCTGTTCACATATGATAGAAGATAAGTAGGAGATCATGTAAGTGCATGACACAATATATTATTAGAAGATTCTCTGCCTCAAAGAAAACAACAGACTAATTCTGGCTAGATATCTTCCAAGTTTTGGGAAAACCTTTCTCCATAATGATACTGATGTTTGCCACCCATTAAAAGTAGAAGAGTATGACTACAACTGTTTTTTTTAATCTCAAAATATTTTTAATCATAGACAAACTGAACAGAAAAATATAATGTTTGTTAACTGGTAGTTTATATCATTTGAATTGATCTTTTTTTCAGTCGTCTTAAAGATGAAAATGAAAATAGCGAAGCTGGGAACTTAACGCAGATCAAGTTGAAAGTAAAAACTGGAGTCCAGACTAATGAGTTCAGTATTTTCCTTGATAGAGTACAAGAGATTTGTTCTTCAGAACATAGAAAGCCTCTGTTGGATCTGATATTCAGTGAAGAAAGATGTTAGGTTCTGAAAGAGTTCAGAACAGACCTCTCTAATACGTGCCACTTTGTCATGTGAATTATTTTGAGCTGGAGGTAACCAAAACCCTGCAGGCTCAAGAGAAATTTTGACTCCTCCCTTAAAAAATTTAAATTGGGGCCTTGCCCATAATAAGAGTTATCACCAGAAATAACTTTTTATGATCTAGCTATAGGGCAGGAAAAACTTCTAATTACTGAACATCTGCTCCTCTTATGGTTCTAGAAATCTCCCTTTTCCCCTCTGAAGCCCCAGGTGCCTGATCTCTTTCTTTGGATAAGAATGTCATATATACCTCATTTTACCTTTGTGCTAGGTTCCTATATGTACATATGTAATTAAATTTGGTTATTTTCTCCTGTTAATCTGTCTCATGTAGATTTAGTTATTAAACCAGCCAAAAGAATCTAGGAGAGTAGAGAAAAATTTCTTACTCCCCCACATTTCTCTAAGGAGTTATGTCAGTTAAAATAAGTCAATAATTTTGTCTAACTTTTTTTGAGGATTAATATACTTTATGTTTATTTTAGCAGAAAATTTCCGTTCAACTAATTATCCTATACATACTTTTTTTTTTTTTGGTGAGAATTTACCTTTTTAACTTATCTCTTTTTCTTAGTAAATGATCTTAATATATAGTTTTCAACTGGAGAGTGAAAACATTGATCAAACAAATACCAAGCCTCAGGCTTTGCAAACTGCTCAGTCATTAAACAAGTAAGGAAATGAAATTCAATTCAAATCCAGACTTTGCTTACCCCCAAATGACTGTATTGTATTACCACTGAGTATCACTCTGTGTAAAAACTCTGTATACTAAATGCAATATGAGATAAAAAAGAAAAAAAAAAAAAAAAAACAAGAAAAGATAAGGCATGTCGATAAGATATAATTTTTCCTTCTCCGAACTTGCTTCCTTTCAAGCCCCGTTGCTAACCCCTTCCTGTTCTTCACCTTGTCAAGCTCACTTCTGTCCCAATGTTTTACAGTTGCTATTTTTTCTGTTTGAATCACTCCTTTCTCAGATAGTGGCGTGACTCAACTGTCTCCTCTGAGTACTCAGATCTCTGCTCATCACTGTTTCCTCCACAGAGGCTATTTACATAACTCATAATCACTGTTTATTCTTTTAGCCTGCTTGATATTTTCTATACCATGAGTCTCTTATAATTATATTACATATTTATAGGTTTTGTTTATTTATCTGCATAAATTCTAGTAAACTCCATGAAGGCAGAGATTTTGTCTTATTCACTCTTTTTATATTCAGGGCCTAAAGTAATTCTGAGCTCATAATAGGTACTCATAAAATAGTTGAGGAATGAATGAATAAATAATTCAATTACTCAATTATCTGAGAAATACATTAGGAAAAAATGTGTAATTGTAAAATGAGAGAAATAGATACCATGTGTTTAGTAATATGTAATATGGTAAATACATACCATCTACTATAATTAGATCTGTAAACAAAAACCTGTGGGATTCTAAATAATGAAGCAATTATTTCAACTTTGGGATTTATAGTATCAAAAATGAGCTGAAATTCGAGCTGTCTTGGAAAAGTGGTATTTCAGAATAAGAGGGTATAATAAGTACACAGTTCAGGCAAAAAACGAATACTAGCGGTGCTGTTTATAAAAGATTCTTATGGAAAATAGACTGGAATTAAAGTTTACCTTGAGTTTTATGAAAAACTGACTGGACATTTGCAAGAAGCAGGACACCAGGTAGTTTTATTGAGGAGATAAATGCCTGTTTCCCCAACTGGCTCCATCAGGCACCAGTGATCAATCTCTACTTTCAGAGACAAATGAACAGAAATAGAATCTCAATGACTCTGATTTCTCATTTATTTAATTGACTTTGGTGAAAATACTAGTTCCTGGTCTTATATGAAATATGTTCAACTACTTTGAAGCTAACTCATTCTATTTAGTTGATGTGTAGTGGTATACTTGCAATTAAAGTGTATCACATATTGTTGAGATAGAAACTGATTGAACAAAGAGATTTTGGCAAGTTCAAGACTATTTTACAAGAAAGAAGACCATTAAAATGGTTTTCTTCTCAGTCAAGAGATACAAATTCCAATATAATATCTATCAATAATTTAATATATGAAGTAAACTTTTGCTTGATTCCCTTTACATTAAAATTAATATAGCCCTATTATACTTCTAATCCTAATAAAGGTAATATGGTATCTTTTTGGTGTTTTTGGATCAATTCCAGTGTGGGAAGTATTCCCTATACAGCACCAAACAATTTTTGGATGCCAGCAGGGTATTTAAGAGTTCAACTAAATTTAGACACTGTCCACCTGGAGATAACATCAGATTCCACAGCTTAAGGATTTAATTCCTACAAGCCTCTCCACTCCACTTCAAATGTCAAAGGTCCAGGTTGTTACCTGTACTTCTGACCAACTGGTTATAAATCAGAGGTTCCTATGAGACCAGCTAGAGTGGCCCGCAGAACTCAGGAAACCTGTTTACTCACTAGGTTACCAATTTATTGTAAAAGGATATAATTGAGTAACAGCCAGATGGAAGAAATCCATAGGGTGAAGCAAGGGGAATAGAGTGAAGAGTCTCCATGCCTTCTGCAGGTACATCGCTTTCCCCAATCACCAACCCAGAAGCTCTTCGAACCCAGTCCTTTTTGGGTTTTTATGGTTGCTTCATTACATAGTAATGACTAATTAAATCAATGGCCATTGGCCATTGGTTTAATTTCCCCTCTCCCTTCCCTAGTCTTTTCTTTTGGTGACTGGCCCCCATCCTTAAGTGCTGTCCAAAAGTCATTTCATTAACATAAAAAAAGACATCTTTATCACTCTTATCACTTAAGAAATTCCAGAAACAGGGATAAGAACCGAATATATATTTCTTATTGTAAATCATAATGTCACAAAATATTTTACATCAAGTTTTATTTAAGTATAAATAACAGTAAGCAATACAGACAATAAGATACATAGATACTAAGGCAAGTGCCTTCCTTGAAGTTTGCTAAGAAATACATTTTATTCTTCTGTTTTTAAATGATCAATATTCATATTAGTTTTTAAAAATATTTATTAGATATTATAGTCATGAAGATGAACAAAATAGGTTCTGATCCTCAAAGAACTACTTCAAAGTACAAAAAAATGCATGTAGGTGGTAAGTTGAATTTTAAAATTCAAGCTAATTTTTTTTCAAAAACTTTATTCATGATATATTCCATGTATATATAAACTAAAGATCATATCTTAAAAATAATCAAAGTTTAACTCTAACATGACATATTCTTAATGAATAGAAATTAAGAATGGCTATATAAAGGATCTATATATATATATATGTATGAATAAATCTACAAGTTTTTAAAAAGTAGATTGTGAAAAAGTGCTGATGCAAAATGGTAAATGGAATCTAATCTTTGTGACTGGTTTTGTAATTGGCAGTTTGTACCTCATAATCCCTTCCCTTTTTTACTCATTCTCTAACCCCAATCCCATCTGGCAACCACGAAAATGTTCTCTGTATCTATGAGTTTGTTTCTATTTTGTTCATTTTGTTTTTTAGATTCCACATGTAAGTGAAATCTTATAGTATTTCTCTTTCTCTGGCTTATTTCACTTAGCATGATACCCCCAGCCTTATTGCTTTTATCATTAATAAAATATCATACACAGTACAGGGACTCAAACTTGAATGGATGGATGCTTGCAGCACTCTAGTGGCCATTCTTTAAAAGTGCAAAGGACTTTGTAGTAAAATAAATCACAGTGAATGAATGACACAGATGTTATTGAAAAGATAGTCTATATTTATAAACTAGCACTGAGATTAAATTTGGAATTTGTACATGTACATAATTAAATTAGTGTATTCTGTCAATTTTCCTCTTTTCTAAATGCTGCACATTTCAGAGGACAACATTTGGGGGATATGGCAGTGCAAAGTGATTAAGGAGGCGAGGAAATATAAAAGGTAAAGTGCTCGTTCAAGTCAAAGACCACAGAGGAGCTAGTTTGGAAAATTCTTTTTGAGGAATTAGAGTTATACATAAAGGCAGATTAGTAACTTCATATTCCTAGAGTGTAATCAATTTTGTCCCTGTAACAAATAATGTATTTGGCTGACATAGAGTCCTCAAACTTATAAGAAAAAATGTGAATTGATGGGAATGCCATCTATGAACACCTCAAACTGTTTACCAAAGTTTTTATTTTACGCAATATGTGATCACTATAAGAATGAGGAAGGATAAGTGGATATTTGGAGGAGTAATATGAATTGTACAAGAAATCCATTAGAGAGAAACAATATTAAACATGAAAATAAATTAAACAGAAAGAATTCAGACTTAAGAGACATGTGAATGAGAGTCCAGCTACAAAATAAGCTGCCAAAAAAACCGACATATTTATCAAATCATTTATTTACCAAATGGATAATTTTGATGAACTTGTAATTATTTTCTTTGTATCTGATTTTAAAATTTATGGAAAATACCAATTCTAAAAAAAATACATTTTAAATAATTCATCAACTTAGTTAAAATATTACTCTTGCCATTTGATAAAAATTTGGTAATAGAATGTAAACTGACAATGAAATAATGTTTAGATAAGCTTATCTGTTCTTCAGCAGAAATATGTGCATGAAGTTGTCTACTGTATAAATAATAAACATATCTTTTAAAAATTCACTTAGCTAATAAAAAGCTTTGTAGATGTCAGAAAAAATAAGAGATAGCATTTTATTTTAAATAGCTTTGTTTTCAACACATTGAGTCAATATTTTTTTTAAGTTTAAAAAGATTATTTTTAACCTTAAGAATTTCCTTCTTTGATGCTACATGTAGGTACATGTACAAGTCAAATATTTTTTAAAAATCTATGTCAAGCATTTAAACAGTTGAATTGAAATGTTTTTATCTGACATGCAAACACAGTTCAGATGAGATAATACTGAAATGATCCCATACCTAAACAGTTTCTAAGCTATCTTTTTATATAAGAGAAAATACATAATGTTAAAATATTTCCACATAGTTGCCAATATGTAAATAAATTCTTAAGGGAGTAAAAAGTTGAAATAAATATGACTATATTCAAGCTCAGAATAATATTCATTATTTTACACATTTATGCAAGCCCTGTATATATATATGTTTGATCAGATAAATAGGAAATTCATCAGGATATGTTTTTAAAAATAAATAATTTCTCACTTTGGTTTTAGACATCCTAGATATATGGAATTGGTTACAATCAATGGCTCATACTTTATTTGCACAAATTGTTGTCTAAGATTAAATATGTACATTCAAATTATACATGATATATTTCAAAGTCATTTATATTAGGTATTACTTTACATTAAATTAATTTTCAGAGTAAATAAAAACTATGCTACTTAAAACAAAAGAAAATATAATTTTAAATCTAATTTGGAATATTAGATTTTCTTAATTTTTAAGAGGAGCAGAAAAGTAGCAGTGGGTAAGAGTTGCTCAAAGGCAATTGCTTGTTAAAGAAAAATTATTTTGGCACTTATTAAAGTGGTATTCAGAACTATTGCAATAAATGTCAAGATTATTGCAGTAAGGGAGAGAGATTGGGCTCCACTTCAAAGACTGCAAAGGCATCTGGGGATTTATAGCCAAAGAGCAGAGTAAGGGGGTCAATGGATGGAAAATTACTAAGAAGATACATTAAAGATAAGGGAATTCTTGATAAACCAGCTTCACAGGATTCTTGCTGAAGGCAGGACAGGATAATTAGGCATTAGAGTGAAAGTTGAGGAATTTAATCAAATACGAGGGTATTCAGATATCGAGATGAAGAATTCTTGCTAAACTGACTTACTAGGACTCTTACTACCACTAGGCTAGGCAGTCTGACAACAGGGTCTGAGAAACATAAACTCAGAGGAGCTTGTCTAAAGTTTGGTCAAGGAGAGAGTCTTTGTCATTCACAAAAATCATTTAACTGCTATCATTCATTTATACATACTGAGTACTCAAAGCATGAGAATGCAATAGGCCGTGCCTTTTCGATATTTACTTTAAGGTATATTAAATATATAACACACTTAAATCATTATTATTGTAGTTAATGTTTTACATCTATTATGTTCTCTATTAATGAATTTATTTTTGTGTATGATACACTCGATTAGAATTTGTCTTGTGCTTTGAATTTCTCAGTACTTTGTAATCATCTATTAGTCATTTCTTCCAATACTCCACATGTGATAAGTGTAATTCTTTGTCATTACATAATGCTTCCAATTTCAGAGCTTTGAATAAATGTCATCCAACTAGTCTTGACATCACTCTTGAAGGCTGAGTATATCCCATTTTATTTTATAAGGTTAGTAGAAACAGAATGGTTAAACCACTTTTCTGAATCAATAAGGAATAACTATGAGGAAGAGGAAAATTTAATCTCAGTAAAAAAAAAACACAAGGGAGAGGCCATAGAAAATCTATAGGCACTTCATTATTGTGATCATTTGGATTTGGTTTTACACATGTGTTCTCAATGTAATCTAACGAAAAAAATAATTAGGAACTATATACCATTTTAGCTAACTTCCATGAAAATTTAGACAAGTTGCTTAAACTTATTTTGCAACACCTTACTTGTAGAATGATTGTTTATATCATTCTAAACTTTTTTTTGGTAATTGTAAATAAACTTATCAACTAATGCATGTGAAAAAAATGTTTAAAAGAACAGCATCATTAATGATGTTACTACAGTTTTAGAACCGAAGGTATATCTGCATTGTGCTATTGAATAAATCTGTTGATTCACAAAATCCTAAATAGATTCTCAAATTCTACCTGTAAAATAATGTCTCACTTCTTTTGCATGGCTACTTAGGCCTTCTGTGTGCACTCAAATCTCTGCATGACCTGTTTCCTACATACCTTTTAAGCCTCATTTCTTGCCAATCTCTGTTCTTCTCATTATGCTCCCAAGACTCTGACCTCACTCTTTCAGCAAAAAAACTTTCTTCCGATCCTTCGCGTGTACACTTTCCTATTTCTGGATGTCTCTTTCTAAATGACTTTACCTAGTTAATCCTCCTCATTCTTCAGCATTAAAAATTCTTCAGCAAAACTTTCTGATCTTCCAGGTTAGTCCAATTCTTTCTGCAGTACAATCACAAATTATCATATACTTTCTCTTTATACCACTTTATCACGGTTGTGGTTATATCGTTATTTATGTAATGATTTGTTTAATATCTACTTTGCTCACTAAACTGTGCCCTTCATGAGGTCTGGTGCCACACATATAATGTTCACAGCTATAATCCCTATTCCCTAGCACAGTGTCAGTACGTAAAAAGTGTTACCTGAATATTTGTTGAATTTGTAAAGTTATATTGTACCTGCTAATCACTTTCACACTCTAGAGCAAAAAACTTCTATCCTAAGACAAGGAAAGAACAAGTGGACTCAGGAGCAACAACTGACTAATACTGGGGGAAAAAAATAAGAAAATTGCTGATTTAAGGCCCTACTTATCTCAACTGGTGATGTCACTTTACCTTAGCCATAGTAATGTCTTAGGATACGAGAAGAGGATCTTAAGAACATGAAAAGGGACATTCTTAGAATTCAAGAAAACTCCAATATCATGATTGGGGTGAGATTTGAGGGAGGAGTCAGGACAAAGAGATGAATTTCATCATTAAAGGCATAGGCAATACATAGGAGGTCATTGGGGAAAAAAAATTAACAACAACAACAAAAAAGATTTGAAATAGAAAACAAGCACAGTTTGGATGTGACTTAATAAAATAAGAAATCCATTTCAAGTATTATCTGCTTTGTGATCTCTGACAAATTCAAGAAACCCTGGATTTTATAAAAATGCAATGAAAGTCAGGATGATAAAATCTTTCATTAAGATAAAATGCCATTTAAAAAGAAAGCTAAATGAGATAATAAAAAATTAAAAAGAACCACAAATTATAATGGTATAATGCAGAACTTCTTTGGCACTACTAAAGGCAAAAAAAAATAATAATAATTTTTATGGGAATAAAATTGAGCAAAGGATTGAAAAATGACAAATAGATGAAAACAGTTAAAGGTGATAGTTATGAAGAAGGGAAAAAAGACTTTATGGAGTATTAACAGGTAATTTTGAGGAAGATCTGAGAACAAATGTTATAAAAATAATAGGCCTGGATAACTAGAAAAATAATTTTTCTGTGCCAAAGTCATAATTTTATACATCTGAAAAAGTACTTCAAATACTACATAACTCAGAAAAGAATACAAATTCCTAAGTAAATACTGGCAAAATGATTCAGTTGTAAGATAAAAGAAAACATATTGTATACATATACAAACAGAACTTTTCATTAAAGGCAATTATTACCTGACCCTTAGTTTTTCTTTCTGCTTTATTAAACAGAATAATTGGAGAGATTAGTGTGGAAACAATCAAATTCGTCCCTCTATAACCACCTTGTAAGGCCAAAGGAGAAATATTCTTTATATACAATTCAACTGAAAAAAAAATCGAATTCAAGAATGCAAATTTGTGGTTTAAAAGAATGAAGAATATAACATTACCTGAAAAATTTTGAAAGTATAATTATAGAGGTGAAATTAGTTCTGTACGAAAGTAAGGAATATACAATAAAATAAGGAAACTAAGAGAAACATAGAAATCAGTTCTAAAATACCAAAGCATACAAACACAAATCCAACAATTTTAATTTTAATTATTAATCCTTAGAAAATAATCAAATTTATATGCAAAAGTATTTTTGAAAAAACATTTATTGCAAATTTGTCACAATAAAAAAAGAAAAAATGTTCCATTATATAATATTGGTTAAATAAATTGTGTTATATCCTTAAAAACGAAACTCTCTTCATTCATTAAAAATTACATTTTATCAAAATATTTAAGAAAATGTGAATGTATTCATAATATGTGTTTAAAGACAAAAGTAGATTACAATAGAGGGTGTGCACTATATTTCAATTAATTCTATAAAGTGCCACACTTTTATAAGTCAATACATATTTTTCAGAAATAAATTGTTTTAGCTATTTTCATGTCCTAGAAGTATGTTTGGAATTTGAAATAGATTAGGTTAAATTTAAATATTTTGGAAAATTTGAGAGGCTATAATGCTATTTCTAGCCATTTCAATTATGTTTTCATTTAAAAAAAAAAAGAACTATATTAATTAAGGCAAAATGATTTGGAAATCTAAGCTATAAAAGGATTAAATTCATTTACATATATTTAAAGATAGAATCAGCCAGAAATCTATGGTATCTTATGTTTCAGTAACCAACAAACTTTATAACTGTATTTTTATGGGTAAACCAGGGAAATTTTATAGTTGGTAAATATTTTCTTGAAGACTTTAAACATATTAAGATTTCCTCGGAGGAGTTAAAAAGGTAATGATAAAAGATATGATGTAATTATGTGTAGCTGGAGTCAGAAAGCAAACATATATAATCTAACTCTTGTTTTCATACTGTCGATCATTATTTGACTTTCTCTTTTAGATTTCAGTTAACTAATATTGGTGAATAACTGATATTATTGCTAATGTTTATAATATTATACCATAATACAACTTTAATGGTTAATAAGGAATATTATAAATTTATAATTAGTTAATTACTCACCTATAAATAGTTTTAACCAAATAAAAAGTTTGAGAATTGATAATATTATGCATTAGTTCTAATAGTTGCTGTTTGCTGTTGTTACATCCATATTATATTAGAGAGAAAAATTAATCTTAATGAATAAATATTTAACCTTGAATTTTATCTTTCTCTACTTAAATCTGTATTTTCAGTCTTCGAGCAAATTTCTTTTTTGATGACTTTCCAGTTTGTTTATTTCATTTTTGCTTTTTTTCAGCTGTGAAAAATAATTTCTATAGAGAAATACTAATATGACTATCTTTCTTCCAATGGAAACATAACACTTAAATATGAAGGCTATAAATGTGAAGCAATATCTACTATAATCATAAAAACAGATATTTTACCATCATATAATCTTTAATCATCTCTTTTCTATACCTATGAGCTAAACATGTAATGTTAAAGTTTTGAGTGCCTTTTACTCATTTCATATAAATTTAATAGTGTAAAATTGCTTAACCGTTTTGATTCATATCATTTTAGTTGTGATGATGTTAGTGTTCTATCAAATTAAAAAACTACATTTGTTTATGCAACAGGTTCTTCAGGAAGACAAAGAACTGCTAATGCAATCTGTTAGCTCTCTTTGTTTTTTTCGGCGCTTTCATTGTGAATTCATGTGTATCTACCTCTTTGAACCAAATTAAACTATAATTCTAAACAAATCTCAAAATTCTCACCTAGCAGAAAAGATGGGAGAGCCTTAGAGCTTCCACAATGCTAACTAAAATGAGCACCTAACTGCTAACCTCAATCCCAATTTTCCCTTAGTCTTGTCTGTTTGCTGTTAATTCATTTTTGTGACTTTCTGATAAATATCTGCTTTCATCACTATACTTTAAGCACAATGACAACAAAGACCACATTCCACCATTTTACCCTCAGGATAGGGCTTGACTGAAGAAAATAGAGACAAGAGTTGCAACAGGAAAATGTAGGCTGTAGGATTCATGGGATGGTTATTTAGAGTCCTATTGCAGTGGGCAAAACAGCTCTAACTACTTTTCATGTCCTTTGATTCATGATTAAAATGTCCTGAAAGGAGACTCACATTGTTCTGGTCTGGGTCCCTTGTCCACTTCTTGGCAAAAAGAATACAGTGCACCTTGATTGACAGCCACTGAGGCTTTTTGGAATAGAAGAGTAGAAGTTCTCCACAAAAAAACCCAGGTGCTAGTATCAGACCATGGTAAGGATGGATACAATGAAAGCAAAATTAAGAGATTTTTGGCATAGGAAATAAACAGGTAGTTCTATACCTCTGACAAGTTTTTGACAATAGCAACACCAGAAGATCTGCAAAGAAGTTATTAAATTCCCCTTAATGTTCATCTCTCCTTAGAAAAACCAATAGCAGATAATTTTCTGTTAAAATTTATTTTGCCAACACATATCAAGATGGCATATATCTGTAAAGTACTTTTTAAACATTAATTGTGAGGTGTTTTTCCCTCACAATTCCATCAAGGGTGGGACCATGTCTGTTTGTGCATCTGTATTCCTAGCACATACCAGAGGCTGGTACAAAATAGGCACTAAACAATTATTGAATAAACCAAGGAAGGACTATAAGGGCTTTCTAATTATGTATATATCTTTCTAATTTCTTTCTTTTGTGAGAACTCAAAAGAAGTTGTTTAAGCTTGAAATTATTTTCAGAAGGATTTATATACAAATATGGGAGCTAAGAAAGTCAATCCTAGTGCTTAAAAACATTTTAGGAACATAAAAAAGTGGTGTAAGTTGACCTTGTGCTAATTTATCCATGCTCCAAAGCAGAAAAATGAAACTTCATGGACTGGTTTGAGGGCTTGAATTCCTACGTAATAATTCTAAAAGCATGAACTAGATCGTGACACTAATTCATCCAGTACAGTATTATTTTCCCGAAATAACCCTCCTCGACAATTTGTCATGAGAATCTATCAAGTGTACATATATCTTCATCTATTAAATCTTTCCTGTTGACATCTCCATTAAGTGATATTATTCATTCTGTTCAAAACTGTAATTCCTTCTCAGTTGTCCTATAAACTGAAGGCCGAGATGTCTCTACTGACTGTTGGTCACATGTTATTTTTTCATAACCATAGAATACAATTTTTTAAAAGCAAATAAGCTTTACTTCTCTAATTTCTTGATGCACTAGTTTACTAATCTATAGAACTTTTTCAGCAAGAAAACATTTGACACTGTAGCATCCCTCGTTAGATGAAAACCTGTTCAAATTTAGTGTTGTTAATCATATAGCAGGAAGGTAATAGAGTACTGTCCTGAATTCAAATTTTGGCATATTTATTAAATGTGTGCCTTTTGGAAAAAATATTGTTTTCTGAATGTTTGAATTTTTGTCTGTAAAATGAGTGTAATAATGTAAATAGCCAATCTGCTATAATGAAATGAGATACCGTATGAGAATGGCTAGCTAGCACACTAACTCATGACTGTATTTGAAAGTGGTATTTTCTTTATTTCTAAACAGGTAGTGGCTACACTTTTTCTGACCTAGTATATCTACTAATGACTGAAAAGTATCTTCTGCTATGAGGTGGACATATTTTTTTATAATAAAGAGTCTGATCAGCCAACCATTCTTAAGCGGAAGCTTATGGAAATTTCATGGAAATTTTACTTCTAGCTCCAATAAAGTGCTAGCATGAGTTAGTATGTCTTTGCCTATCATACATACACTTGTAAATGGTTATATTAGATTAGAAGTGTTTATTTTCTTTTTATCTGATACATATTATTGCCATTGTATTTATAGCTGGAATAGCAAGATCAAGGACTATAAGTGTCATGAAGCCAGAACCATAAATATTATATGTAACCAGCATATAACTATTAACTAACACAGTGCCTAGCACATATTAGATGTTCAATAAACTTGTAGTAAAGAAGTGAATAAATTAAATAACAAACAAGAATAAGAATAAGACAAATGATGAAGATTTTTCTGCATCTATAATGAAATATCTAAACATATTTTTCATACCTTTCTTTAGACAGGATCTCACTGCCAATCACATACCAACATATTGTAGACACTTCAATCTAGTCCTTTATGTCCAGGATTGAATTGCTAATACTAGTATTTTGTTCAATTATGCCTACTCCTTAATGAAACATACCAGTCATGCAAAGTAAATATGACATTGTAGCATGTACTGTACAAATGCTATTGTTCATCTTGCCTGATGTACTGAAGACATAGACTAAAGACATATAACTTTAGCATTATTTTAAAGATGTTTAAGAAAAACAAACAAACAAGAAAACAAAACAAAACACCCCCCCCCCAAAAGTGTCATTTTATGGTTATCAATAAACTAATTTGGGGGGAAAACTTTGTATTTAATTTTATTGTTACCCTAGGTAAATGAGCCTATCTGTACCCCCAACCATACAGAAAAATACAAAGGGCAGAATGTAAACACAAGCTACAGCACAAAGAAAGATATGAGACCCAAAATAGTGAACAAGAGTTCTGAAAGAGGGTTTGTCCAGACAAATATTATAGATCAGGAAAACTCAATTACATAGGGGAATTTTTCCATGGAGAAAGCATTCCAGGCAGAGGAACAACATGTACAAAGACAAAAATGAAACAAAACAACAAACATAAACACAAGAATATAAGATGTAAAAAATATATAATCAGTTTAATATGTCGGGAGCATAGGTAAGTGATAAGTCAGACTCATGATAAATTTGATTAGTGAAGTTAAGACATTTGGATTGTGAACAAAATTAAAGGAAAGTATTGAGAATTTTGAGCAAAGAATGATATATTCGATCTATATTTTAGAAATATCACTCTGGCAGTGAGGCAGAGAATGAATGAATTTTTTGGTGTGGGGTGGGGGGAACGTGGAGGATGGTGGTGGTAAAACATAAGGTATAAAAAAAGCATTTAGAAGTTTAGAAATGATGAACTAAAGTAACAGAAGAGAAGATGGGGCAGATGAGGGGGATTAGAGTGACATTAGGAGGGCTATTATCTGAAAATGAACTGGTCAAATTAAAGAATATCTTTTGATGAAATGAAGGGATATCATAGCGAATTTGTTAACTTTGTTATTTATGATTTTGAACTTGAGAGAGTTCATGGCTAATGAATTCAATTTAACCCATTCATTTAGAACCGGGCCGGGGAGAGGAGAACAGAGAGTCTACTGAAAATGAGTGTGTTGAGTGCTGTGAAAGAGGCTTAAGAAAAGGGCAAAGCTTCGGGAGATGACTGAGGAGAAAGAATGATGTAGTGAGCTGGGTAAGACACAAAGGATTTTCAAGGACCACTGATGATTCATCTGAGTTTGAAGGCTAAATTTGCATTGGCACTGATCCACATGGTTATGTGACTTCCCCTCCTGCCCCCCGACAGTTACTCAATCTTTTAGTTATTATATATATTAAAGGCGGATTATAGTGTTAATCCAGGCATATTTTTCAGGTGAGTGCAGTAAAGTAAATGTGTAAGGTAGACAGATTTTGACCACTGAAAAAGAGTTGTGAAAGTGATCCAAGCAAAGAGGGTAGGAAGTAAGCCAGGCAACATGGATAAAGTAGGGGAAAAAGGTTCTGAAAGTCTAGATGGTGTCAAAGATCAGAGACGGATATAGTGATGGCACAGAATGGGTAAAATATGGAAAATGGTGATGAGTGCAAAATATTTTAGTGTATTCTTTTGGACAAGAAGTATGAAGCCATAAGGAATGTTAAAGAAGCAGTGCACTATTAATTCATGAATAAATGGTTACGGTGTTAAATAAGTGCTCAGAAGGGGAAGAGGGGTCCATCTGGGCTGAAATGATTTTAGAAGACTTAGTGGATTAAGAGAAACTTGAGCTTGAAGGAAAGACTGAAAATTAACTGGCTCAAAAAAACAAACTAAAAAAAATATTTTCCTTACTCTTCTTTCCCCACAAAATTGCAGGAAAAGAGTGACGGCAGAGCACATTTACAGGAATAGGAGAAATTTTTGTTAAAGAAAAGAAATTCCTGAAAGACAAATAGGAAAAAAATGAAACAGGAAGCATTGTTAAAGACAGAATTCAAAAATTTGATTGTCAAGTCAAGGAGTTTGGACTATGTTGCTTAGGTTGTGCTAAGTTAGAAACGTTTAGGTTGATTAATAAATATATAACGAAGGCTGATCAAATGTTTTTGTCTGCCCTTTATTTAAAGCCAATTAATTTCTAAAAATATACAACAGAATTATCAATTTAAAACATCAGATTTTCCCGAGTTCCTCCAGAACTAAGTTTCACTGTCATTTGGATTACTTTGTGTTATTTATTATAGACTCAGCATCATTGTGGTTTAAGGGCCAATTGTTTGTTAATAGAATATAAATTTATGTTTATTATGACATTTCAATTGGGAAATTTTTCTAAGAACTCTAACAATCACATCTACTTAATTCTCTGGCAAAATGTGTAACTAAAGTGGTAATATACTATATATGAAAAATATATAAGTAATTTTTATGAGCATTGATTCCATTACTTTTTTCTAGAAGAAAGTAGGGCACCATATAATAAAGGGGAAAGGTGAATTTTCCTAAGAAGAATTTGTAAACATGCTTTTGATTTTGCCTTGGGAGAGGGTGTGGGGGTTTAATATTAAGTAAATGTAAACAAATAGACAGATTCTCTTTGCTAGAGAAGAGGAACATTGACTATTTGCTGTCAGTGACTTTTAAATTAGCTAGAGTAATTAAGATCAGGGGAAAGAGGTTAATAATATATTTTGTCTAACCTGTCTGAATAATTTCCTCTTAATCTCAGGCATTTATAAGGGAAATACTAGTATTTTGGATGGTGGTATTTAATAGTAAATACCAAGGTTGACCCAAATATCAATCCTAGTTAATTATTCCTGATCCCAGAGAAAAACAATCTCATAATCTGAGCATTCTATTTTAGGGATTGCTGCAATGTTAATGGGTTCTTCTGGGTTTAAGATAATCCTCAGTCAATCCCAGGGCTTCTGCTTGAGAGGGTTTGTTGAAGTCAGGGTCAGGGGAGTTGGTCCGAGAAAGGTTTAAAGCAAAAGATGTCATGGAAGATGGTCAGTAAGCATCAGATCTAGGTTTTGTGAGGTATGAAGCCACACATTTTCCTTTACTCTACTTAAGCAAAATAATACAAGATTAGGAATAAATTGAATATTTACTTAAAATTAGAAAATATTTCACCAAAAATATAAATTTTAAAGCTGATAGGCATCAAAAGCATCACAAAATCTAAAAAAAAAAAAAAAAAAAAGTTTTTTTTTTCTTTTTTTTTTATTTAACTGCATAAGCCATCCTATTTAATACCTTTTTTTTTTTTTTTTTACATTTTATCGGCTACAAGCTCTGGTAGCTTGTTAGTAACAACAAATTGAATAAAATATATTTTTTGTCTAGCATAAATGATCAAATTTTCTTCATTATTGATAGTTTAGAAAGCTACTTTCAGCTTTACAGTTCATTATTAGTAAAATCAAATAATTAGAATTATCATTGAATTACTTTCTCATGTGATTTAGAAGGCATTCTGCAGATCAGCTCTGGTTATGAGCAGTTCCAACCCTATTTCTCCTCCACTACATACCTATATAAAAATAAATATCTTTCCTTGTAAAAGACATAGATTATAATCATTTAGGCCTTTAGAAAAGGTAAGATTTTATTAATTATACAGGATACTAAATTGAATATTTTTTCAAAATAATAGTAATTAAAAAATTATCCTTAGAACTGTTTTCAAACTAATATTTTTCATGAAGAATAAATAAAATTTAAGTAACTTTTTCTATTTTTTTTATCATGAAAAAGTAATTGAGAAAAACTAAAGGCAATATACACTACTCTTTCATTCGATTGAGTGAAAGCATCCCTGAACCAACCTATATATTCTCGCTATATATTGAAGGGGTGGAGAATGTGCCTCACCAAATATGCCATTTTGGCATATTGATTATTTTGAATTAAAGTTACTTAAGAAACAGCCAGTGTAAGAAGGGCACTGTGACCCTCCTTTGTTCCCATAAAAGCAGGAAATTCATATCCCATGCAAAAGGTACTCTCCTTACACCAGGATTGTGGAAGGCATTCTTATCATGAGAAATAGGAAATTTAGTGCCAAAAAGGTTGTATAAACAAACCTTGCTACTTTCTCACTAATTTGCTACTCCCCAAGCCTAAACTTCTTTGTCAGTTATTCACAAATAAATTTTTTCTCTCTCTAAAAGATATAAAAACCTTCTGTTTTGGTCATTTCTTGCAGTCTCATATTCTTATGGGGCTCCCATATGGATGAAATTAAATGTTTTTTTCCTGTTAATTTGTCTTATGTCAATTTAATTATTATTAGACTAGCCAGAGAAACTTGAAGGGGAGAAAGAAAAGTCTCCTGCTCCTATAATATCTTGGGCTTCAGAGTATTTAACTCACTGTTACTGTTAAAAAAAGAGTGAGTGTAATTTCATGTTAGACACGTGCCTAATATTAAAATGTATCTAAAATTACCTTAAACCATATTTCTTTCCATTTTTCCATTTTTTTCAGGTACTCAATGGACTAGATAAATTTCTTCATTCTAAAGCATGCAAAAAGTGTTTTTTTCCATATCATATATATAATTTTATTATATTAGGTGAAAAATTGTTTAAAAATTTATTTCTATTACATTATTATGTTAAAAAGATATTTTCATTAACTTTACCAAAATTAAATTATTGTTTTGTTGACGGCAAGGCTTCTCTAACATATACATGACCTCAAGGCACACTTAATACGTCTTCTTTTTAGGGGTACATTTTGTACCTAACTCATCCTTAGATATAATCCAAACTGATACTTCACAAGAGACAGGTCATACCAATGGAAATAAAGAAAGGACTAGGGCCTCTTTGGCAGCTGGTTCGGATGAGAGTCAAGAGTTAAAGCTAGGGCAATAACTCTTACTAAACGAAAAAAGAAAGTTTAAATAATAGTATGTAAAGCTAAACAACAATATCGGTATGGAAGCATACTAGCAAAAATATTTAAAACAGTCAGATGTAGTGGTGGACTCTAGGCTGTGGTGACCTTTATTATCAAGCAGATTATAAAGTAATTGGGTTGTGGTTTGGCTGATTACTCTCTGTGTGTCCCTCCAAATCTACTCTCTCCCTTTCCTTGTATTGCTGTACTCAAGAGATGACTTCTATAAATTTTATCACTCAGGCTTCCTCTTCCTCTATCATCTTGTGGGGATTGCTCAGTAGAAAGTACCAATAGAAGATAGAAATGTGGAAGGAAAAATAGTTTAGAGTTTCTTTGTTTCTCTGCATCTGAATTGTGTTGGCTGTTGGGACAGAACCAGTGAAGTTTTAATAATTAAAGGCTCAGGAGAGACAGAGAGAGGGAATAATCAGAATAGGATCTACAGATACAGCCCATTTGGATGGCCCCATTTCCAAGGCTTTTAGCTCCCTACGATTTCCATTCAAAAAAAATTTCCTCTTGGCCCTTCAGGTCTCATATAGTAATAGCTTCCTAATATTCCCATTCCCAGGGCCCTTCACTAGCATTGGTTGCCTCTTAAATTTCTCCCCACTTTTATTAAACTCTTCTTAGTTAATACTCTCTTAGTATAATATCCTCTGGATATTATACCTTAGAATGTACTATCTATTCTCTGCCAGAACTCTGATTGAAACTTGGCAATCTGCCCGGTTTGAAAAATAA
The DNA here is from genome assembly GCF_014176215.1 of Rousettus aegyptiacus. Classification (NCBI taxonomy): domain Eukaryota; kingdom Metazoa; phylum Chordata; class Mammalia; order Chiroptera; family Pteropodidae; genus Rousettus; species Rousettus aegyptiacus. Next base: position 112,061,595 of record NW_023416284.1, read on the forward strand.
CCCAGATGCACTCAAGAGGGATTGAGCAGGGACTGCCTTCTGGAATGGTACAGTGAGGAGGGCACTGAATTTTGTTCCCCATCAAGAGGGGCAAGACAAGAAGACTAGAGTCTACTACCTCCCTCCAGTGCTCCCTTATAAATAAGGAGTGTCACTCAGCAGGAGAAAAATGACTAATCATATGCAAGGGAAACTCAATAAGATTAATAAATAACTTTACAATAGAAACAATGAAGACTAGAATGCAGTAGGATGACATTCAAAGTGCAGGAATTAAAAAAGATGGCAATAAAGGATCTTATATCTAGCCAGACGCTCTTTCAAAAATGTAGGGAAAATAAAGAAGTTCACAGATAAGCAAAACCAATGAGAATTTGTTGTCAACAGACCTGCTTTACAAGAAATACTAAAGGAAGTTTTTTAAGTGAGAGCAATTGAACTCAAAGAGTAATTGAAATTCACTTTTAAAAAACAGAGTACTGGTAATTGAAGTTATGTAACTAATTGCAGAGAATGGTATAATTACATACTACTTTACTTTTTTCTCTTTTGACTTAAAAAGTAATTTTATAAAAATATATAACTAATCATATTAATGGGCATATAAGATATAGAAATGTGATATATTGGCCAAAAATTAGCACAAAAGGCACTGGTTGGAACAAATCTTTACTGAGTAAGAAAATTATATTAGGTGGTAATTGAAATCCACAGGAAAGAATGGAAAGAATCAGAAATGGTATGTATGGGTGGAATTTGTCCCAGAAATGCAAGGCTGATTTAACATCTGAAAAATTATCTGTGTAATACACCATATTAAAAAATAAAGGACAAAATCTATATGATCTTTAAAATGAAGAAAAAATTAACAAAATCCATATCTCATTCAAAGAAGTGCAAAACTTGTACAATGGAAATTACATTGTTGAAAGAAGTTAAAGATCTAAATAAATGAAAAGATATTGCAAGTTCATGGATCAAAGAATTATGAGGATGATAATATTTCTCAAATTGATCTCCAAACATAACATAACATAAGCCCCATCAAAATTCCAGTTGTCATTTTCCCCCCAGAAATTAACCCATTATTTTTAAAATTTCTGAATCCAAAGAATTCAGAATAGGCAAAACAACTGTGATTAAAAAAACAAAACAAAACAAATTGGAGTGCTAACACTTGCCAATTTCAAACACTATATTAATCAATACAGTGTTGTACTGAAATAAGAATAAACCTATAGGTGATTTGAATTGAATTGGGAATTTAGAAATAAGCTCAGATATTTATGGCTAATTGGCTTTTGAAAAAGGTGTCAAGATAATGCAATGGAGAAAAAATAGTCTTTTCACCAAATGGTACTGAGAAACTAGTTATCCATATGCAAAGATGAATTTGGACCCTTACTTTATACTATACACACATATTATGTCAAAATAAATCAAAGACATAAATATAAGAGCTAGAACCTTAAAACTCTAAAAAGAAAATTTCTAAGGAGTAAATACAATATCAAAAACACATGATAAAATATATCCAAAAGAATTAAAGTCACAATCTTGAGGAGATATCTATACCCTCATGTTCACTGCAGCATTATTCACAAAAGCCAAGAAATGAAAACAACCCAAATGCCCTTCAACAGATGAATAGATAAAATGTGGTATATACATAAGATGAAATGTACTCAGCCTTTATTAAAAATAAAGGAAAATTCTGCCATTTGTGACAATATGAATGAATGTAGAGGACATTTTACTAAATACAATAAGCCAATCTTAGGAAGACTTATATGAGGAATCTAAAGTAGTCAAACTTATAGACGCAGAGAATAGAATGGCAATTGCCAGAGTTTAGAGCAAAAGGGAAATAGAAAATTATTTTTCAATGAGTATAGAGTTCCTTTTATGCAAAATGGATAAATTCTAGATACCTCTTATACAACATGGTATCTATAGTTAACAATATATTTTGCACTTTAAAGTATGTTAATAGGATAGATTTCATGTGACGTGTTCTTTACGAACAAATGAACGAATGAATGAATGAAAGAAAAGAAAGAAAGCCCACAAAAGAACACAAGGAAATTTTTAGAGGTGATGCATATATTTAGTACCTTAGTATTAGTATTATGTTTGCAAATATCCAAACTCATCAAGAGATATACATTACATGTGTACAATTTTTGTATGTCAGCTGTACCTCAATAAAACAAAAAATAAGTTGTTAAGACTTATGACAAGATAATCCATGCAATGAGAGAAAATAGTTGTAACTCATATATGTCTGATAACATACTGTCTCCAGAAAACATAAAGAACTCTTGCATCTCAGTAATAAAAATACATTTGTTCAATTAAATATGGACAAAAAATTTGAATGGAAATTACTCCAAAAAAATATATTCAAATAGCCAGTAAGTACAAGAAAAGATGCTCAACATCTTTAGTCATTAGGAAAATGCAAATCAAAACTACAATGAGATATCACTTCATTCCCATTCAGATGACTATAATAAAAAAGAAAGACAATAATACATCTTGGTGAGGATATGGAGATACTAGAACTCTCCTCCATTGCTGGTGGAAATGTAAAAGAAATACAGTCACTTAAAAAAAAAAGTTTGACATTTCCTAATATTTTTATGCTTAACTTTCTCACACTATCAAGTAATTTTACTCCTGGGTATTTATCTAAGAGAAATAAAAACATATGCTTACCCAAAAATATGTACTTGAATGTTTTTAGCAGGATCATTTATTAACAACCAAAATGTGGAAAAAATTCAAATGATCATTAACTTGTGAATAAGCAAACAATAATACACGGAGAAGTATTATTTGGCAGTAAAAAGGAATAAAGTTCTCATACATGATGCTCAATACAAATCAATCTTGAAAATGTTATTTTAATTAAAAATAAAGTTTAAAAAGATTATCATGTTTTATGATTCTACTTATGTGAAATGTATTAAACAGGGAACTCTATAGAGATAGAATACAAATTAGTGATTGCCTAGGACTCAAGTGGAAAAGAATGAAGAATAATGTATAATTGGTGATGGTATATTTTGGGGGTGATAAAAATGTTCTAAATTAGATTGTGGCGATAATTACACAACTCTGAATACAATGAAATCATCATATTGTACACTTTCATTGTGGTATGTGAATTAAATCTCAATAAAAGATGTTTAAAAAATAGTAATAGAGCCAATTCTTGCCTCTGAGAAGAAAAATCTGGTAAGGTTTCTGGAGAATGTCTATTTCCCACTCATTTGAATACCAGTTTTTATGAAAAACAAACAAGCAAACAAATCTATAGTTAAATGGTAATGAAAGCAAAAATTGATTGCATATTGTGGCCAAATGTGGAAATATGAGGAAGTTATGGTTTGTTTGCCCAAATCAATCAGTTATATTAGTCTGCTACTTTGGTAACACTCACTAAACTAGCCTCCCAGTATATACACAATTGCGTAGTCCACTTCTCTTAAATCTGCACTGGCCATGTGACCCAATTTAATCAATATAACATGGGGAGCAAGTAATGTTCAGTCAATTATGAACCTATGGCTTAATAAGGCCTGGAAGCTTCTACTTTTATGTTCTTGGAATTTACTGCAATTATGTTAGGTGGGAATAGAATCAGGAAACCCCAACTGAGTGCCCAGCCAATAGCCAACATCAAATGTCAACTATGTGAGTGAGCTACTTTGGACGTTTGGGCCCAGTACAGTTTCCAGATGACTGCAACGCCAGCTGACAACTTGTAGAGCAGAAGAATTTACCAACTGAGCCAAGGTAATTTATAGATTCATGAACTATAATAAAAGGGTTGTTGCTTTAATTTACTAAGTTTTAGGGTTGTTTGTCACACAGATAATTGAAATATGGAGCATAGTATACTTCAGACTTACTTGCAAAAATTGATTGCATATTGTGGCCAAATGGGTGAGGCAGTTTCTAATTTATTCCTTGTTCTGGTATTCTGATAAAATGTAAAACAGATAAATGTACAGTTGGTAGAAAACTTAGTTGCTAGTAATCTATTCGATAACATATAAGATATGACATTCAGGTACTATTGAAAAGATTCAAAAATTATCTTTCCTTTTGACAAAAACAAGAACATACTGAGTTTACCCTCATTAACTCAGTTAATGAATATCTATGAAATTCTTATTTTGTCCTGGGCAATTTGCTAAGAATACAACCTTGAGTTAATAAAAGGACAATTTCACTAACTACACAGAGGTACTGGCTTTGGAGGTTGTGATAATTCAGGTAAGATATGTGGTGCCCTGTATTTGGTGGAAATAGCATGGGAGAGGGAAAATAGTGGTTAAGTTCAAGAGATGTATAATTTGGAGATATAAAAGTTTCTGGTTAACTAACTCTGGCATGAGGAATAGAAGAAGAAATCAAAGTTAGTCCCTGGGTTTTTGATTCAGAAAAATAAAATTGGAAGCAAGCTGATTTTTTTTTTTTTTTTACTGACTTTAAGATTTCCTCATTTTTTAGGATTGCTAAGGGAGATAGTTAGAATGGAATTTGAAGAGCCAAAAACTTAGAAAAGAGACATGGGCTGGAATTATATTTTACAGTTATCGTGGATGTGCCTAAATCTGTGGAATAGGCTAGGGTTGCTGAGAGAATAAGTTGAAAGACAAGAGAGTTTGAAAAAGAAACATGGACATAACGACCTAGCAGAGGGAAAAGATACCATAGAAGAAAATAAGGAATAGACAGAAGTAACAGAAGAACCAGAGATATGTGATATTACAGATGCTGCCAAATGCATTTGAGAGAATATGCAAGAAAAGGGATATAAAATACTGATTTGATTGACAAATAATTCAATTATTGGTAACCAAATAAAGCAACTTCAGTGGAAAAATATAATTTCTATGAGGAAATAAATGCATTGGACATAAAAAATAATTTCATGATGTTGAGAAAGCAAAAGCAAAAAATAGGGAGTGGAGTCAATGGTATTGATGAGTGTTGGATGGAGAAGGTGGATATTGGTGTTTTCTACCCACCACGACGCAATAAGACTGCTTATCTGGAGAGAACTATAAAATAATAATAAAATTGACGAAAAGTCTGTCTGCTTTTATTATTACCATGTATAGGCAATTTAATGATAAAATATTCCTCTTTGTCAGAGCAGACCACATATCTCTATTAAGTAGTTAGTCAGGTATGAGTGACAGGAATGAAGGCCCAGATCTGTAGCTATAGAAACTTCCCTTGAAGACCTTCTTTAAAGACCTCCCAGAGACGCTTCCCTTTTAGAGTTTTAAATTTCTCTAAATTCTAGAGGACAAAGGCCATAAAAGCTGTTAGCTTAACCAGCCATAAACACATGTGCAGAAAGTACTACCCTAACCTGCCCCTGGGTAAGCACATGCACAATAGGCAAAGTGTTATATAATAGCCAGCTGTCAGTCAAGGTGACCTCATATATGGATCATCTAGGACTTTCCATCATGGCCTACCTTTGCTGAAAACCCACCTCTCCCTTGGGGCATATTCTATCTTATTCCTTCACCTCCCAAATTCCACAGGGCTTTAGTCTTCCTTTGCTTGGCTTATCTCCTAAAGTGTACTTTCAATGAGTCTTACTTTTTCTAAACTCCCCAACCTGTAATTCTTTGCTGTGTAGGCAGGAAGAAGTGAGGGACACCACACAACGCCACCATCCTCCTCTCCCATGCTGCAGGGGTGATGCAAGATTTCACATCACGCCGATTGGTAACATCTCCACCATTTCCTCCCAAACAGCACTACTTAGGAAAAAGTGGGTGAGAGATAAAGAAGCGTTTGTGGTTTACTTGCCCTTTGCTATAAGAAGGGAAATATTTGTGCACATTTAGACAAGCCATTGCATTCTCCTCAGCTTGATCAAACTTTAGACAGTTTTCTTCCTGCCTCTAGGCCTCCCTCTTCTTACAGCCTTTACTTCAGAATATTTGTAATTGCAAATTCTTTCTTTGCCCCTTTGAGATGTAAATATTTTTAAAACTTCTTGCTAGTTTTGCAGACCAGAATTGTTTTTCTTCAGGACTTGAGAACAATCCCTTTGAAATGCAATCATCAAGGAAGACAGTATCATATCTCCCAGGCTCTGTGGGAGGGTAGGGAGCTAAGTGCTGGGTCCCAGTTCAAGTAGTAAAACCATCTCCTGTAATAAAACTATCAAATTACTTTTCCTTTTGGTAAGGTCAATTAGCAAACACTGATAGCCTGCAATTCACCCCAGCTCAGTTCCTAAAAATTTTCTTACCCTTTGTTTTAGCAGAATTAACAGTGCATTCTGGTCTGTTTCATCTACTGCAATAGCTGAATAAAGTTTTCCTTATCTGTAGGTGAAATTTTCACTTTGACAGTTCAGAAGTAATGAGTAGAGTTTGTAGATTCAGGTGTGTGAAAAGATAATTAATAGAGTAGAGCTTCTTTAAAAAAGAGGATGAAAGATATGTGGAGATTTGCTTTAGCCTCAAGCACAGCCATCCCATGGTTTGCAATCTACCCACATGTTTCTAAATGATACCAGACTGAAGTATACTGGCTTTCTCTTTAGGAATAAGTGATGACACTCTCATTCTTCGACAAGAGAGTGACTACTTTGATGTCTTTATATTGTATATCTAAAATTAACCAATAGCACATATGGGCGTTTATTAAATTTTCAGTCGTGCTAAACCTCTTCATGTTTTAATTCAGACAATAATTGAGAGGAAACACTGATTGTTTCTGTTCTTACCATTTACTCTTAGCTCAACTATTATTGCATATTTCACAGCACTTTTTACATAGACATAGTGTTTATTTAATTGAATTGAATCCCTAATTTTAGTTGAAAGATCTTTATATTGGTCTGGTACATTTTTTCTCTTGGCCAGCACATCTGCATGCCCTTTGCTGGACACCATCTGCTGACTGCCCCCTGGTTGTGAAGGCAGCTTGATCTGGGGCTTTAGAGCCCAAAGGAACACTGCTATGGTAGAAGCTGACAAGGACCCATCTGCCAGCTCTGCTGAGCCCTGGGATCACACCTGGTCCTGGTACTTTCTAAGTGCGTGAATCAAACATATTACCTTACTTTATTGGGCTTCGGTTTGCTCATAAGTAATTTACTAATTTACTAGCATTAAGTTCAAATATGCTAACATGTAGCTTATTTTGGAAATTGGAAATGAATATATGAGCAGTCAGTATTTCATAAATAGTTGTCACTATAAATTTGTTTATGCAAATAGACTATTTTATGTAATGACATTAAGCAATACCCTAACCATGATATCCAGGTTTCAAAAGATGCACCATACTTAGTTCTAATGTGAGTGGGGCATTTCCGTCTATCCTTTTAAGTTCTTCTGGCTTGTCTAATAATCAAACTGACATGAGACAGATTGTCAGAAGAAAAATGAATTAAAGTTTAATAACATGTACACCATCTATGTACCTAGGAGAGACCCAGGAACACTGAGTGACTTGCCAAAATGGCAGAAGCCATCACCTTAAATACCACTTTCAGTGGAAAAACATAAGATGGTGGGGATGGGAAGTCAGTTATTGGAGGTTACCAGGAAAAGTACGGTAAACAAGAGTAATGGCAAGCAGGTTTAAGTCTTTGTCTTCTGCATTTGTAAGTTTCCAGAGATAAGTTCATGCACTCTCTTCCTGGTACAGCTAAGAAGACCCTTACAAATGGAGATTTCTCTTGTAAATGTCTCTTAAAAGGGTAACTTCTATTTCTTTTTCACATTTTCTCCCATGTCCGCTGTTCCTTAAAATTTATCAGCCTAAAATAACCCTTATGCCAAAGAGATATATTTTAGGGTGACAAATTCTGTTCCCCTTCACTAATATTGATGTCAGATTTTGAATGCAGAAATTAGAGAGTTGCTATGAAGTATTCGTCCTCAGCTTCTTTTTTCATTTTCTGAAATCGCAGTGAAAGTGGGGTTCTCAGAGTTGCTGCGTTCTGCCATTAGTTGGTGTTATTTTTAAAATCCTATATTAACTATTTGGGTTTCGATAGAAGCAAGAGAAACCATCTAGATGATCACATTGCTTCTAAGAGTGTAGGGGTTCAGAAAGAGTCACCCCAAGATGTGCCTCTGTGGTATGCAAATTATTTTCAGCTAAAGGCAACCAGCACCCTGAGGGCTCAAGAGAAACCTTTGTCCCCTTCTTAACTACCTAGGAGAATTTAAATGAAGGGCCTTGCCTATAATGAGTTATCACCAGAAATAACTTTTTTTGACCTATCTCTGTGGCAGGGCAAACTACTAATTGCTGAACATCTGCTCTTCTTATCATCCTGTAATGACTCCAAGGGCAGCTCACCTCATCCTTAGCTCAGAATGCCATTTTCACCTTGTTTTAACTTTCTGTCCCTGAACGTCTCATGTTTGAGGGGTCCGTGACTCTCATGTGTATGGGCTTCCTGTGCACACATATGTAATTAAACTTGGTTATGTTCTCTTGGTTATTTGTCTCATGTAGATTTAATTATTAGACCAACCGAAAGCACCTTGAGGGTAGAGGAAAGCTTCCTCACCCACAGGAGCAAGTTTCCCATTGCTGATGTGAAACTATTCACTAAAGACAGTAAGAGCTTATAGAAACAATAATGGATTCATGCACTCTAATAATTATACTTGGATTTTTCTTTGAAAACTCACCACAATGTCTAATTAATTGAATTTTTCACCTATGCCTTTGAATGAGGAATATGCAATTCTGACAGGAGAATATGAGTGGTGATTTACCTTCTATTAGTATTGAAAGCATATTATTCTTAAATTATTTCTACCGAAACTTGTATATCCTTTTCAGCATAAACATGAGACATATTAAAATGTTCAATTAAAACTAGGAGTTGAGAGATATCCTAGCTTTATGAAAATCTAGGTGTTTGGATATAGATATGAAATAGTATTGAGGCTAGTAAAATAAAGGATGAGGAAAGTAATTTGCTGAAGGATAAAATGTTCAATAGCCTTCTTATCTTTCAAGAGGAAGGTAACTACAAGAATTAATTACACATTGGAGATTCAAGTGTGTTAGATAACATTTTAAAACTGGAGCTTCTAACTATATTTAAAGCCTCCTAATGGAGGCCCAGTTGTTGTAGTGATCTGTGTGTGTGTAATATAAGAATATAAGAATTTAAGAGTTGTATTTCTCAGTGTGTGTGTGTGTAATATAAGAATATAAGAATTTAAAAGTTGTATTTCTCCCTGCTGCTACTGTTGCAGTGGTTTGTAACCCAGATAATGCAAACCCAAGGGAAAAAAATGCTTTAGCCACCTGAAGTGTGTAAGATAAACAGACATCCGTGCAGCTGATAAGACACTAAAGGCGTCATCATAAAGTATAACAACGAAAGAAATTCTAACGCAAACTCCTGGGACTACGTTCCTCCATCTCTTGGTTCCTGACTGCTCTGCTTTGAAGAAGAGGCCTTCGCTGATCAACCATCGCAGATAGACAGCATCCAAGCCATCATCGACTAGTCACTGTTTAATATGTGTCTTGTCCCTGCCAGCAGCGCCGGGTGGGCGGCTAAGACTGAAATCCATCAGGATCTGGTATGATTAACTTTGGGTGATGCTTTGGCAATTATTTGTGTGTGTGTCGTCCTTGCTTAGTTGGTTTCTCGCTGGGCTCGTTACATATACGTATCTTAGACGAGTGCTCTCCGATGCCCGTACTGGCTTGGCCTTAGGGAGCGAGTTGAGCCCCCTGCGCACGCGTCCACGGAGACGTTAGACACCAGTTGCCTCACTTTTCTCCCTTCTCTTCTTCTAGACTTTGTCTAAGATGTGTTCAGCTGATTTTAGTATTAAAACCATCAAAACTCAACAATGAAGTTTGACCTATTACCTGTGTCTAGGTAAATTCAGCCATATATCTCTAATGTAGCTGTTTACATATAGATTGTATATGGCTATAAGCTTTTAGAGATACTGTATTCTTGCAAAATATCACCAAGTCTGGCTATACACTTATTTCAGCGATGACATCTTCAAATTCCTCTCATATGTTTTGGTGGTGTTATTAGGAGGGGTGTAATATCCTGTGGTAAATGTTAATGTTAACTTTGTAAATTAGCAAATTCTGAAGTAATTTTTAAGTTTTCAAAAGAAAAAATAAGAACCTTAATGTTGATGGATTTTATGAGGAAAAGTTAAATATTACAGATTAAATTTTGGTTACTAGATCCTGCATTCGACATTAGTTATTCTTATATTTTTCTTTTTCTCTTTCTATATAGATGGACATATACTCACATATGCCTTAAATTTTGTGAGTAATATGTAATTGTATATCTGGCCAGTATTATTTCATAACTTGAGATAAACTATTTGTTCTTTCAATATTAACTATTCTTAATTCTCATTTTTTTGAAAAATCAAGTAACTTCAAAAATCAGAGACTATTGAAGCTTAGACAAATTAATATTGATATCGAATGCGTAATAACTCTTTTTATTCCAACTATATAACTATTTTAATCATATTTCTGCTGTGTTAGGAATCTACTGTGGTAGATATTTTCTTATGACCTAATTGCAAATATATATTCTTGGCTTGTTTTCTGCTGTATTTAAATGCATTGCGAAATTGTTTGATAAGTATACAATCACTTCCAAAACTTTTTATTATGCTAATTTAAGACATTACTTTCTATTTAAATTGTATAATTTGACACCAAATAGTCTTTGTCTTCTGTTTATTAGAGAGGGAAACTAGGAAGGGATAGAAGACAAAATTCAAACTGAGATATGGTGCTCAAGAAAAATTTGAAATATTTTTAAATGAAGCAACACATTTTAATCCAGTTCACTATTTAAATGGCCTCATGAGCTTTGAAAAGAGTCATCTCATATTAGTTAAGAGAGAGAAAGAGTACTATGGGAAGACTCTTGAATATGCAAATTAACCAGTATTAATTAGCTCTGGCAGCCATATATTTTAAGTTTAAGTGTTAGAACTTAGCTAAGGCAATAAGACCAAATCAGGTCTCAGTAATTTACATTTTTATAGTTCTTCCTAAAGCGATCTAGGATTGACTGTTATAGCCAAGAGAAAGCATCAACTAGAATGTAAAGCGCACTGCCCTTCGGGCTATGCTTTTAAGTATGATCTCATGTCGATTCTCAAGATTTCTGCTTAAATTGGTAATATTTTAATAAGGCAGACTCTTTTCTATGCTGTTAAATGATGGTAAATAGGATCTCTATAATCAAGTGACATTTAAGACTGACAAGAGTGTTTCATTTTCTTTGGAATCTATTCATTTTCTCTACCAGTTTTCATTTTTATCCTTGCTGTACCCTAAAGGCATACACCAAGATCTCCTTTAAAAGTATTTTATACTCAGCCCCAACATCAAAGCAAGCAAGGAGCTAGGACTAAAACTGGCTTTAAGCCTGTCCTGATATTTGTTTTTCAGGCATGTTGCTTAGAAGTTCTTAGTAAGTCACACTCAATCATCTCCGATGTAATGTTATCATATACATAGAGCTTTGAAGCCATTGAAAATAGTATTTCACCCTTCACTTCGGACATTTCAGGGATTTAGAGAAAACTTACTTGAAGAGATTGAGTTCATGAAAGCAAAAATTATGTCTCATTCAGTCTTGCTGCATGATTGTACAATGCTATTTTCTCCTCCAGAATCCTGGTGATTATACAGGGTCAATAATAAGTAATTATCTATCTGAAAAGGATAGTGTTAAGAGCTATACTGCTTGTTCCAGACAGACAATTTTCAGGGCTAGAAGTCACTCATGGAGATTTCAAAGGTTGGAATTTCTTAAACTGAATCTTGAAAGGGCTTATTTCATCTCATATTATTTTCACCATACTTTAAAGCAGACTTTTTACCTCCAAGGCCCCTATAAGTGTGGCCTCATTTCCTACATATTCAGTCCAATTTACTGCTGATGGGATAAGGTTAAGCCAACCAGATTTCATAGCAGTGGGCTGCTCAGGATAAATATCAGTCATTGGAAAGGTAATAGGGTCACCAGTATCACAATTCTAAAGTGATATGGAAGAGGAATTAGCAATGAGCCATAATTTCGGTGCATTGCATTATGCAGATTGTGGATTATGCTATTCCAAGTAATTTCTTTTCAACAAGCACATTTGAAGCCTCCAGACAGAGACCTTTGCCACTCTTTAAGACACAGGGGAGTTTTCAACATCATATTACTCTTATTTCCCAAAAAGAGATTTTTTTTTTTTAAACGACTCAAATTATCATTACATCTGGTTGCTCCCTAATGAATACTGCTATCCTCCATCTTAGTGAGGCAGGCTAGATTGCTGAAAACTTTCTAAGGGGTATCACGAAACTGACAGAGCATAAAGTGAATATGAACCAGGAGGTCCATTTGGACGGAGTACTCTGGTTCTGCTTTGGTAATAGGAAGTTGAAGGCATCATTATCTGAAACCAATCCTAGTAAAAGGTGTCATTTATTGGCAACTGTAAAGCCAGCTACTGTATTTCATTCCCAATTATCAACTTTAAATTAAAATAAGCTGAAGTCTCTTTCTTAATCAAAAATACACCTGATTCTTCATCATCATGATAGTTGAATTAATAATCCAACCATGTCTCTTAAGAACTTAGTACAAATGTTGTATCTCAACATCACCTGGTAATAAATTAAGAAAGAAATACTGACCATTTTTAGTAAATTTGACTCTGAGTACTAGTTTCAAAATTGAGTTACAGCATTAAGTCATAAAATACATTCTTTTTTGGAGCAAACATTTGCATTTCATGCCCCAACACCAAAGGTTTCTGTATAGGAGCAATCACTTTTCCCAAAGCTAAGAAAGTGAAAGAATTTTAATTATTAAACTGCTTTAAAATAGATTTTCTGTAAATAGGACATCATTATTTATATAGCAGGTGGAGATTTTCTAAAATAATTAAAATAAAGGGAAAGATAAATATGTCAGAATCCCATTACTTTTAACCATTTAAGAATACAATGAACCAATCCTATATATTTTGTCTTTGCTTGTTTAAAAATCTAAGACATAGATGTCTTTTTTTTTTTTTTTACAAACTCTTAATTTTGAGGAGCAAACCCTCCCTATCGAAGGACCTGTACTGATTTATATCAAAAAGCTGCACTGTTCCTCTTTAAGTTTTCTATGGCTTCCATTTTAACCAGATTGGAGTACATTTTATCTGCATCATCTCTGGCTTAGAAGATAATTTCTCTTACAAAAATCTCTGTTAACATAAAACTCTAAAATTAACTTTCTAACACCAACAACCTAATTTGAACTTTTGAGAATGATTTCATATATTCTTCCAGCACTTTCTGTCCACACTTCTCTTGCCCCCACCTACTTCATTTTGATGCCAGAGAGCTCCACAGGGCAGGAGTCCAAAGAGAGACCCGACTTGGGAGCTCCAGTGACCAGGTTCTTGTCTTATGCCATGAGAAAGAATTTAAGGACACAAGGAATAACAAGCAGGAAAGCTCAAGTTTTATTAAGGTGAAAATACATACCTAAGAGAAAAGTGTGGGCAGCTCAGAGAGAGAGTCTGCCTGGAGCTATCTGAATTATGGGCTTCTGTTTTCTTAAAAGTAGATGGTGTCCCAAGGCTATCTAGCCTGCCTCCTGGTCTTGGCTTGTTTCCCAGGCCACCTGGAGGGGAGGAGGTAGCCCAAGGCCATCTGTCATGTCTCCTGGCCTTGGCTTGTTTCAATTGCTGAGGTCTCAAGGTTGAAAGAAAAACAGAGGGTTGAGTAAGGGACAAGAGATAAATTCCAGAGGCACATCCTAGAGGTAGAGGTCACTTCCCTAGGCTAACTATCCTGCTTCAGTTTCACTGGCTTGTAGTGTTAGTATTTGAATACAAATCTGCTTCAGTCACCAACTGTAAATTCAGTTGAAGCTGGATATATGTTCTCATTTACATACAGTACAAAGGAGGAACAAGTGGTCTGATCTATGGATGTCAGCAAGGTCTTTGACATTCAATAGAGTCTTGAATGGCAAATGAGGGTTCCTAATATTTTTTTTCTTTTACTTATAGACTTTTCAAGAAAAAATATATCATATTGGAAGTTTCCAACACTTCCTTCACACATTTCACTTTACTACCTTACATTTCAATACTAGATTTAAAATTCAACAACTGAAAAAGCTCTCGCATGGGCAATAATGACCAGCAAATTGTTAATGATCGCACTTTTCCTAGGTAAGTCCTTACTATTTATTTGGAAACTTTCTGCTGTTTTGGTATGGGCACCTCCACAGGAAGACCTTGAGAGAAGAATTCAAGTGTAAGTATTTATATGGGAAGTAAAAGAAATACTGTGGAGGAATGGGAAACAGATAGGGAAGGGAAGACAGCCTATGAAGTATATATTACGAAACCAGCTAATGCTGTGGTAACAAGAACTCAAAAACATAAATAAACTCTGGAAAGTAATGTAGAACACATGCCTTAGAATTATTCACCCAAGAAGTGAGAGAACTGGGGTATTCATACAAACGCTATTGATCAAGGAGTAATTGAGGAACCAGGAGAAGCGTAATTCTAAAATAACTTCAGCCTGTCTTGAACAGATGTAGAGTGGCTGGGGTGAAAGGCTATGACACTGGAAATTCTCCAGCTGGCACTGAAGTGAGTATGGCACAAAGGTGTGTGGCAAGGGCCCCAGACTTCTGCAGCTGACACTATGCCCTGTTAAATGACATTTTTTTCTTCTACAAAAGAGTATTTTACTATCTGTATCTGTATCTATTTATCTCTCTATCTATATCTATCATCTATCTAGAGATCTAGATCTAGTTACATACATGTGTATGTTTATAAATATGTAAATCTGTGTGTGTGTGTGTGTGTGTGTGTGTGTGTAGAAACTTCCTTGGGTCTTCTTCTTTGGCAGTATACTAAAACATCAATGATCTATTCCCCACAGACAACTCCACAAATTATATCAACATCCCAGCTTAAACATCATTTCTTATATAATAGTTCCTCTAATATTCACTTTCCCCTCATCAGTGAACTCATACTTTTCCACTTAAAAGAACTTTGCTATTTTATGTATATCATTGCTGTGATTTTGGAAATAGATCAACTTTAAAGTAAAATGACTTACATTAGCTCATTTTTAATGGAACGTATGTATTTTCAGAATGACAACTGTAGTGCTTTTCATAAACAACTATTTAACTATGTTGTTTAGTTTTGGAAATCATTTATTCAATGATGATAAATATATTTTCATAGTACCTAGCAATTTTTTGAGTTTTGCTTTTTACCAGTGATAGTATATCTATTTTCTAGTTTTTAATTATATAAATAGTACCTTTATGAGAAAATCAAATACATAGTAATATGAGAGAGTAAAAAAAAAATAAAATCACCTGAAATCTTAGTAACCACAAATAACTGCCATTAATTTGTTCAGTGTCTGTGATCTTACATAGATATTTATGCATATAATCATATGCATTTCAATAATTTAAGTAATTGACTTCAGTGGTATACAACATATAGTTTCTTTGATGATATCTTTTAGTTGCTTTACACAATTTCAAGCTATTATAAGAAAGTAACTGTGCTTATTAAAAATCTAGACTTGTTCTCAGATACTTTATTATAAATGACATCCTATTACAATTATGTTGTTTGTTTGATTCAGGTTTCGTACACTTGTTTTTTTTCTAATAAACTTATTCAACTATTAGTTGCTTAATTATTAATTCCAATAATTTATTTATAGGTTTATTTGTATTTTATATGAAAATAACCAAAACATCTACAAATGATGATAGCCTTGGCTTTCAACCCTTTTTACCCTCTTGTTTTACTGCACTGGCTAAGACTTCTCAGGTTGAATAAAAATGAAGATAGTAGGCTTTGCTATTTGGTCAATAATATTTCCAAAGGTTTTTTAGTATATTTGTTATATTTGCCTATTAATGTGGGAATGAGATACATTGTATGGGAATGACATTTCCTAATTTTCTACTACTAAATTAGTGGATTCCTGGGTGAATTGAACTTTATCATGATATATCATCTGTCTTATACATAGGTGGGTTCTATGTATGAATAATTAGAGATTTTTGTATTTATGTTACTGAGTTATATTTTTCTGTAATTTTTTTTGTATTATTTTGTCTGATTTGGAATCAAGGTCAAATGTGTCATATACAATTATTGTGAAAATATTTGCAGTTTGGTCCTAAACAGTGATGAGCTTCTTAGGTTTGAAAACCCTTTGAGAGTCAGATGAAATCTATCTAGAGATTCCATTTCGGTGAACTTGTGGAGGTGCTGGGAAAGTAGCACGCCCAGAGAGGCACAGACACTCTGTACCCCTTCTCACATATATTGCCCTTTTCATCTTTTCTGTTGGCTGGTCCTGTGTTCTACCCTTATATAGTAAATAAGTAACCTAGTTAAAAAAAAGAAGAGAGAGAGAGAGAGAGAGAAGAGAGAGAGATAGAGAGAAGGAAAGTATTCTCAGCATTAAAAATATAATTCGAGAAAAGCCAAAGACCCCAACTCTGCAATATCTGCGAGAAATCTGACCTAATTTTAGACTCTCAGTTCTCTTTAAAATGAGCCAAACTTTTAGGGGCAGATTGGGTGAAATTTTGAAAAATAAGAGCTTTAGGCCATTGACCCATTGAAAGTGTATTTATTTAATATCAGTCAATAGAACGGCTTTCTACATTATAAATTAATTACCAAATGCAGTTATTTTTTCAGGATCTATTTTTAAGGTTTAATTAATCGTCTTTGTTTTCAATAGTACTCTGTCTTTGGAAATAAAGTTATGGAAAGATTAGTCTCTATCTAAGATTATTATGAAATTGAATAATTAGCTCTGCCATCATGCATTATATACTTGTTTGACTCTTTCTTAATTGAATTTTTAACTATTACTGTAAATACTCTAACTTAACTTGTTATAAAGTTATCTTACTAAATAGTTCAAAGATGCTGACTTAGTATAGAGGTGAATCAAATGTTTAAACCATATTTTAGTTTAAAAGAAGGAAATAAAAACAAAATTTTTTTTTTGCTTTCATTTGCTTTTTCTCTTCATGTAATTTCAAACTTCTGAAAATGTTACAAGAACTAAATAAGGAAATCCTAAATAACTTATACTCCAATTGACCAGTTGTTTATAGTTTGTCTTACTTTATATTTTCTCCACTCCCTCTCCTGCTTCCCTCTCTCTCCTCCCCTCCCCTCTCTTCTCTCCTACTTCTTCTACTATTCTCGCTCTCTTTCTCTCTTGCTCTCTCTCATTTTTCATAACTATAATTGACATATGTTTGACTGCTTGATGTTCCCAAAAGTCACTCTATTTGCACTTAACAATCTTGTTTTCCTTTCTATTCTTCAGGTAACATAATTTCTATTGCTCTATCTCCAAGCTCACTTATTTTTTTGTTGCCGTTTTCAATATGCTATTTAAGCCATCGATGGAGGACTCATTTTATTTCATACTTTACTTTTTAGTTTTAGAATTTCTATTAGTTTTTTAATGGTTTATAGTTTGTTGCAATTCAGCATTCGCTTATATTTTTATGACAATATATCCCTGTAAGTCCAAACATTTTCATAATAGCTGCTTTACAAGTCTTGTTTCCTAATTAAACTTCAACATTTAAGTAATTTCAGGTTTGGTTACTATTGATCACTTCTTTTTTTTTTTATCTAATGGTTATATTTTCCTTCTAATTCACATATTAATACATTTTTTTGTTTTTATATATTGGACATGTGAATATTATAACACTTTGAGTTCAGTTAGCTTCCTTTGAAGAATTTGTTTTTTTTTTTTTCTATCAGGTAGTTAATTTGGCTGGACTTAAACTCTGAAGTGTGCCTCTCCTGTAGTGAAGGAGAAGTTAAGTATCTTCTTGGTGCTTATAACCTTTCATTCATTGCTATCTGCAGGGGACCTTGGATATTCCTGTATGTACGTGTAGTTTATGGAAGAAGCAAGGATGTAGGTAAAATTTTTACACAGGTTTTGGTGTTACCCTTTCTGCGGAAACACCTTTTGCCAATATCTCCCTGGCATTTTAATTTCTCTGGGAGCCCTGAACTCTAGTCGTACCTTTTCAAATTAGTTGGACTTTGACTTTTCTGCTTAAGTTCAAACTATCCCACAATGTATGGAGAGAAAAGACACATAAACTCAAAGATCTTCCAGTTAAAATCCTTTTTTCAAAAGTTATCAACTCTCCAGTTCTGCCTGATTTAGGTTGTTTTCCAGTACTGTTTTTCAATACAGTAATTATTTTTTTCAGAATTTTATCCCAGATTTTTTAAGTACTATTTATGAGGATGAGTCTCCTATGAGCCATTAAACCATTATCAAAAGTAGAACTGCTTTATCATTAGTTAATTAAATTTATTTTCATTTGTACATACATTATAATTTGAGACACTGAATATTGATTCTGTAAATACCTTGCATAAAACTTTATTTTGGCATTTAAATTGTAAATAATTAGATTTCAAATATTTTTTATGCTCCCCCACCAAAAGTACTAAATTAAAATAGATGCTAAACATAGGAATCATTATTGCACTATCTACTTGGAAATCATTAAGAAGAACCATGTGACGTGAGTATTATTGTTTTAATGAAAAGTAATTAAGGCTCAGGAGTTGGATATCTTGCCCAAGGTGACAAAATTGCTAGACTCTATCCAAAAAAGATTAATTCATAACACCAGAATAAACTAAACATGCTAAAACTTCTATTACAAAGCAAAAAAATATATTTCTTTTAGAAGTATAGCTCTATTTGTCTTAATTTAGCTATATATCAAGACTGAAATTCCTTAAGAGTTCCAAACAAAAGTTATTATCGACAAATAAAGAAGCTGTACAATTATTATTATTTTTATTGTCTATTAGAAAACTGCAGAAGACAAATGATATATCTTGGCCTTAAAATGATTGTCGAAAAGTAAGTCATCTTTCTAAATTCAAGATGAAGTTTTTATTCTTTTGCGTTTAGTCGAAAGCAGCCTACCATTTAAGTCATATTTTTTAATACTTATAACATTGGTGCCAAAATGAAGAAATTGATGAGGTTACTTATTAGCGATCAGTTCTTAGGTTAATTCTCATCAAAGTCATCAGAATTTTGAGTCATTTGAAAAACTGTTTTGTTGGAATTTGGACTGAATCCCTCTCTATCAGCAAATACAGAATCTGGTTCAAAACAATCTGTAGATTTCCACACCTGCTTATCACAATGATAGGCTGTCAGAAAGTCAGGTTATCAGCTACTTCATCTAACTATCTCAGCAAAAAAAAAAAATTGTTCATAAATTGAGAAAGTTAAAAATTGAGTATGTTTAGCCTCAACTCAAACTATTTTATTATATTGGAGACAAGGTCTCAATAGAATGATTATCAGTTTGATTCTCTCTCTCTCTCTCTTTCCTACACACACACATATACACACATACACACATACAAACACATGACAGTATGACATCAGATATATGGATTTGATTCTAATATTATAAAAGAAATCAAAGAAGGTAGTGATTAATTTTACCTGTAAACATCATGAAGGCAACATTTTAATGAAGTTTTAAAAATGAGAGGGGTTGATAGTAAAAAAAGAACATTTATTCTATGGAGAAGGAAAAGCATAAAATATGGCATGGTGTTATCACTGAACTGTGCGAATTTTTGCCTAAATGTAGGGTGTATGAGACAGGTAAGGCAGGAACTAATTCTGGGATTACAAAATGTGATGGCATTGTAAAGGGCCTGGTATGCTACATTAAGGTGTTTAACGTGGGAAACCATCTCAGTAGAGTCTTGATATATTTTTTTCCAAAATGGAAAAAAGTCTGTAGTCAGTCTTTCTGACTATAAGTGTGATATATACTTTTGGTTAAAAAAGAAAATACCATAAAATATAAATGAGAAATAGATGTCTAAAATCCCATGAGACCCATAATAACAGCCAACACTTTGCTGTATGTCTTCTGTGTATATTTGTGCTTATAGAGACTACCCATATTCCATAAAAGAGTTTTACAAATCCTTTTATAGATTGTTAAATATGTAATAGGTTTTATAGGAAAATGGTAAAAAAATTCAAGAAAAATGAGTCTTATCCTACTTTTTCTCTATTCCCCCATGTTCACTGTCCGGAAATTACAAATCTGATCCATAATTTTGAAAATATCTATGCATATATAAGAAAATGTACATAATTAGCCTCTGCTTTTAAAACATACTGTAGTGTATTATAAATATGTAAAATGAAATACTATACTACACTATACCTTGCCTTTTCACATAACAATTTATCCTGATAAGTATTAAATATTAAAACACATTTTTAAGTAGAGGTAGAGAGAAGGTGAGAAGTAATAAAAGCATATGAATTATTCACTTTTGCTTGTTTTATTGATTTCTTGGTTTATTTGTTGTTTTATTACATTATATACATAGCATAGTGTTTCTGGTAATTTTATTGTTTTGAATTTACTAAGCATTTTTTGTAAAAAATATGACTGTCTTATAGCACTTGGAAAATGTAAATTGTATGCTCAGTTGAGCTATATTATTTTGATTAATATAAGCAATAAGGTTATTTAGGTCTTATGTACTTTTTTCTAATTTAATCTATTAAAGGCTAAGAAAGGACCATACTAATAAATTTTTTTTAATGATTTTTGATGCAATTATTTTATATATAGATCATGATCACAAAATGTTCATTGTGGGTTAAATATTTTATAAAGGCTTTTTATTTGATTCAATTTTTAACAAGAATTATGTATTATCTGATATTAATATGCTGAAAAATTTTTAGTCTTCAGTTTCTTATTATGTCTTTGTCTACTCTTTTACTTTCAACCTTTCTGAGTTACTTTATTTTATGTCTCCTTTACATAACATGTAGTTGGGTTTTGCTTGCTTATTTAATGTGAGCATATTTTTTCTTTTCATAAATAAGCAAATCTCATTTATATTTATGGAGGTAAAATTAATGCTTGGTTTAGTTTTGCCACCTTAATTTATTTTATTTTTTTCTAGCATTCATATTTTATTTATTTTCTTTCTTGATAAGGTCTGTGTTTCCTTTGTTGTGTATGTTTACTTCTTATAATTTAAAAAGCTTATGCCTTTTAAAGCTATTGTGGTCCTTTATAATTGTGATTTATTTGGTAGAATTAATCTATTTCTTTGCCAGTGCCTATTGATTTCCTACTGCAAGTAATGTTGAAATTTTTATATATCTACTTTCTTACACCTCACAATCTCCTTTGCTCCACAATATGCTATTAATAATATAATGCTTGGCTTTTCTAGAGGTATATGTGTATTTAATATATAACAATATATTTAAATACACGTATACCTCTTACTTGATTTACAAAATGTACATAATACATCCTTACCCCCTTACGCTTATTTATCTTTAGCTTATAACTACTTCTAATCCATAGGTTTTCTTTCATTCTGCAATGCACTTACAAAAAAGGTGGATTTCTTTAGTTATCCCAGCTTCTTTTGTGATATCCTAGTATCAAATAAGTGTGAGAGAAGTTTCTGTAGCAGTTCTTATCATTGAAACAAATCTGCTTTTTCAAGTAAAGGAATCATTGACCTTGCCACCCAGGGTAGCCCTCCTATCTTTAAGAAACCAGTGTCCCAACACCTTTGCTTGAAATCTGCACCAGCAGATCTGCTTTTTAGACATTCATCTTCATCTCTGTATTATCTTTACTATAATAGGGTACACACACACACACACACACACACGCACGCACACACATATATTTTTTGTAATATACACAATATTTTTGTAAAGATTTTTTTTGTCATCAAGGTAGATTTCCACTACTCTTTCTCATTGCTCTTGTTATCTATTAAAGTCAGACAGTGAAAGAGGAGGTTCTCTATTTTATCTATAAGCCAGGAGTTCATTTAAAAATTTAAGATTAAAGGTTGCCATACATGACTGCATTTTAGAAAGATAGTATAAGATCATTTCCACACATGTTGATTCAGTTGTGACTTTTTTAACCTACAAATATTTCAGATATCTCTGAGTTTATCTAAAGACTCTTCTGTTACAAGATACCTAATGATACACAATTTAATTTCTGTATTTTGAAAAGAAGCAATTTAAGAAATTCAAGTACGGCACAATAGCCTAAATGTCCATGGAATCACCATGCTAATGCCTGAATTTCTACTTTTAGAACTTTACCTATGCTTACTATTGGAATTATTTTTAATTTCAAAATGCCACTGTTACTAATAACTCTATAACTGACAATCACTTACTCAGACCTTAGTATCAATAAAAATTTTGTAAAACATTTTTGAGAGGGAATTGAGTAAAAGTAAGAATATAAATTATAGGAACTGCAAGGCATTAAGATGCAGAATGAAATATACATTCTGCAAGTTAAAATTTGAAGAAAGTCATCAGATATGAACTCATTGAGAAGTTAGTTTACAATGATGAGTCAGGAAAAACTTAATTTAAGAATTTATATTTTGACATTAAATTGTATCTTAAGATGTTTTGATATTTTAACGCAAATGAGACATACTGGAAAAAAAGTGAATTGAAGGCTGAAGGAATGAAATGCTCTAAGGCTCAGAAATATTGAAAAAATAAAGTGATTAATCTGAGTAGGCTTAAACCAATGTACAAATAGGTGAATAGCAAGACATATGTGTAGGTAGGTTGTCTATCAGACACTTTGGATGCCAATGACAGAAATTCAATATAAACAAGGTTAGTCTTAAAATAAAATGTATCATCTCTCAGATCTAAAGTAAAGGAAGGTCAAAAGTGAAGCTTTCTCAGAGTCAACAGAAAGACCCCTGCTTAGGCAGGAATTTTGTTCTTGGTTCAGATAACTTCCCTTCAGGTTAGATTGTAGGGGTCAGTTACCAAAGGAAGAAGAGAAGAAAAAAATTGCAGATAAAAACAATTGACTCCCAGTATATTTTATCACAGTGTAGTTAGTCAACAGCCATACACATACAAACATCCTCACACCCACATACCCGCACAAATATGTGTGTATATTTCATAGAAAAAATCATTTACCTTTTTTTAAATGGAGACAATAAAAAAATGGATCCATCTATAGATCAGGATCTGAGTTCTGTTTCCCTCTACATTATGTCTGTTATTCTAGATCAGATCTGGTTGTGGCTCAATATAATTCTGTAAATATAGCCCAAGACATTCAATCAAAGACAATTTAGAATAGGGACTCAAATGTAAGTAGGATTCTCTTCAATTGTTCTCTCTGCTAGTTTTCTGCATTTTAATTTCATTTTCCAGCTTCAGTTTCTTCATGATCAGAGATCATGGTCAGAGGCAAATATATAATCAGAATATAAACTAGAGCATACACTGTTAGGTAGACTAATCAAGAGAGAGAGGACCCAAATAAAATCATAAATGAAAGGGGACACATTACAACTGATAACACAGAAATTCAAAGGATATATGAGACTATATACACTATATATCAACAAATTAGATAATCTAGAAGAAACTGATAAATTCCTAGAAACATTATCAAGACTAAATCATGAAGAAATAGAAAATCTCAACAGACCAATGACAAGTAAGAAGATTAAATCAGCAATCCAAAAACTCACAACTAAAAAATCACAGGACCAGATGGCTTCATGGGTGAATTCTACCAAACATTTCAAGAAGAATTAATGCCAATCCTTCTCAAGCTCTTGCAAAAAATAGAAGAGGTGAGAACAGTTCTAAATTTATTTTATGAGGCCAGTATTACCCTAATACCAAAGCAAGATAAGGAAACTACAAGAAAATGACAAACCAATATCCTTGATAATATAGATGCAAAAATACTAGCAAACCAAATTCAACAACTTATTAAAAGGATCATATATCATCATTGAGTGGGATTCATCCCTGGAACACATGGCTACTTCAACATAAATAAATCAACAAATGTGACACATTATATTAATATAATGAAAGATAAAAATTATATGATCATCTTGAACAATGTAGAAAAAGCATTTGACAAAATGCAGCATCTATTCATTACAAATACTCTCTAAAGGGCATATATGACAAGCTCATAGTCACATAAAACTCAGTGATAAAATGTTGAAAGCTTATTCTCTAAGATTAGGAAAAAGACGAATGTACCCGCTTTCACCATTCCTACTCACATAGCACTGGATGTCCTAGCCAGAACCATCAGGCAACAAAAATACATAAAGTGTATCCAAATTAGAAAGGAAGAAGTAAAATCATCTCTCTTTGCACATGACATGACCACACATACACACACACACATACACACATACACATATAATCTTAAATATTCCACCAAAAAACCATTAGAAGTAATCAAAGAATTCAGTCAATTTGCAGGGTACAAAATTAACATATTCAAATTAGTAGCATTTTTATACACTAACAATAAACTATATAAAAAAGAAATGAAAAAAATCAATTTCATTTACGATATCATCAAAAACAATAAAATACTTAGTAATAAATGTAATCAAGAGGTGAAAAATCTATATTCTGAAAACTATAAGAGATTGATGAAAGAAACTGAAGTAAACACAAATAAAAAAAAGATATTTCATGTTAATGGATTAGAAGAATTAATATTGTTATAATGTCCATACTATTCAAAGCAATCTATAGATTCGAAGCAATTCCCGTCAAGATTCCAAAGGCTTTTTAAAAAAAAAAAATGAAGAGAAATGATCCTAAAATTTATATGATACCATAAGAGAACCTGGATAGCCAAAGTAATTCTGAGAAAAAAGACAAACCTGGAGGTATCACACTTCCTGATATTTTCAATTACAAAGCTATTGTAATCAAAACAGTATGGTATTGGCATAACAGACACATTGACCAATGGAACAGAATTAAGAGCCAAGAGGTAAACTCATGGATATATTGTCAGCTAATATTTGACAAGTGAGCCAAGAATACTCAATGAAGAGAAAATAATATATTCAATAAATGGTGGTGAGAAAATTAAAAAGAGTGAAACTGGACCCCTATCTTACATTATACAAAAATTTAACTAAAATGGATTAAAGACTCAAATGTAATACCTGAAGCCATAAAACTCATAGAAGCAAACATAGGATAAAAGCTTCTTGACATTGGTCTTGGCAATAATCTTATGGATATGACACTAAGAGCATAAATAATAAAAGCAAACATCAATAAGTGGGACTACATGAAACAAATCTTCTGCACAGCAAAAGGAATAGTAAAATGAAAAGGCAACCTACAGAATAGGAGAAAATATTTGTAAACCACATATTTGATGAGGAGTTACTATTCATAATATATATGAAATTAATAAACTTGAAAACAAAATAAAGAAAAACAAGTAAAAAATGGGCAAAGGATATGAATAGAATTTTTCAAAAGAAGTTATTCAAACGGCTAACAGGTACATGGAAAAGTACCGAATATGACTAATCATCAGGGAAATGAAAATCAAAACCACAATGAAATCACACCTTACAACTGTCAGAATGGCTATCATCAAAGAGATGAAAGATAAGTGCTTGCAAGGATTGGAGAATAAAGAACACCTGTACGCTATTGGTAGGAATGTAAATTGGCACAGCTACTATGGAAACCAGTATAGAGCTTCCTCAAAAAATTCAAAATAGAACTATAAGATTCAGCAATTCCACTTCTGGGTATATATGTGGAGAAAAAAATCCTATCTCTAAGAAGTATCCACAGACCCATGTTTATTGCATCATTATCTCCAATAACCAAGAGATAGAAACAATCTAAGTAAGTGTTCATCAGTGGATGAATGGGTAAAGAAAATGTGATACACACAATGATAAAAGAGAAGGAAATTCTACCATTTGCAATAACATAGATGGGCCTTGAGGGCAATATGCTACTTAAATCAGATAAAGGCAAACACTGTATGATCTCATATATATGTGAAATCTAAAAAACACAAATTCATAGAAACAGAGAGTAGATAGATAGTTGCAAGGGGTTGAGGGAAGGGCAAAGGAATGGGGAAATGAGTAAGGGTGGTTAAAGGCTACAAACTTCCAGTTACTAAATAAATAAGTAAATAAATATATCTTGGTATGTAATATATA
The DNA here is from genome assembly GCF_014176215.1 of Rousettus aegyptiacus. Taxonomy (NCBI): domain Eukaryota; kingdom Metazoa; phylum Chordata; class Mammalia; order Chiroptera; family Pteropodidae; genus Rousettus; species Rousettus aegyptiacus. Next base: position 112,087,790 of record NW_023416284.1, read on the forward strand.
GCATGGTAACTAGAGTTAACAATATTAAATTGTATATTTGTAAACTGCTAAGAGAGTAGATCCTAAAAGTTCTCATTAAAAAAAAAATGTAACTATGTGAGGTGATGGATATATTCAGTAACTTTATTGTGGCAATCATTTTGAGTTATATACATATGTTAAATCATTGCACTGTATGCCTTAAATTTGCACAATGGTGTATGTCAATTATATGTAAATAAAAAACAAGCTATTATAATTGCAAATAATTTTACAACCATAACAAAAATATAGAAATCTGCTCCCAGGAGATCCAATGTGTAAATCTCTGGGATAGGCTGACCTATTGGCCAAAAACTCAATCTAATGTAAGCACCATGCCTGGGGGAAGGGCAGAGATGGAAATAAGTAGTGGTGGTCTGACTTTATGTCCAAGGTCCGGGAGATTGGTTACTAGTCAGTGAGTGAAGAGAAGTGTTGAATAGAAATTACAACTGGTGTAAATTACGTCTGGGAATTGGAAAATTGAGGCCACTCAGGTCTGTTGATATGACTTATTTTTCCTCTGAATTAAACTATTGAATAATTTATTTTTATAGAGTGGTTCATGCTTAATGAAGCTAGTAAAACTGAGAGATTTTTGCAGAAGGGACTAAGAGATAAGATTCATCTCCAAATTTGAGTGGACAGAAATGATTCACACCTGTTCTTTTTATCTTATACATTGTGTCTTGCAACACCTTGATCTTTTCAAAGGCAAAAAATGTTTCTAAAGGTTAAGTACCCAGGTGAAATACAATGTAAGAGAAAGTTGCAAAGATTCAAAATAGTTTTTGTTGTATCAGATTATATCCTGACTGTATGAGCTAAATGGCCACTCTCATTATATCAAAAAATTTTCTCTGTCATAAACATTCCTAAAAATCCAAAACCTCTCACCCAAGCACATTTTTAATACCACTTTGGTTTCACAATCTGTCATCTGAATTAGTTTATGAGACTATCATAACAAAAAAATATTGCTTTCTTCAGAAATATGAGTTATAATAATCGAAAGAAAAAGAAACTAGCATTCCAATTTTCTTCAATAAAATAAAGATTTTGAATCTTATTTATGGCCCAAAATAAACTCAAGCAAATTTTGGAGTTTTAACGAAAGTAAAGTAAAATTATATTAACAATATAAATGATATTGTCATTTTTGTATATTCATAAAATGCAGAGATATGCCTATTAATAAAGATATAACTAAAATAGTCTTCAGGGAAACATTTAAAAAAATTAATGCTATAAAATATTCTAAAGCTTCATTATGAAATAGTATATCCAGTGAACCACAGAAAGTTCATGGGATGGTTGAACTAAATGTGTTTGGATTTAAGATATTTTCATTTCACTGATATTGGCATAGCGTACTTTTGACAACACTAATTTCATTTGTAGTATTTCTCTTTGAAATAACTACTAGTGCAAACTATTCATATATATAATGAGCAAGATGCAAGTTGAATTGTGTTCAACATAGCCAAGATGCATTAGTTAAATTGTTTTAAATATGTTTATTTGGAGACTAAAAATATATTATTTATAATAGAAAAATATCTTCTAGATGTAGAACTAGGGTGAAAGAGACTAACATTTCCCAAATACCTATATTGTATTAGCTACCTAAGCACATTGAGAAAGAGAAGGGTGGAGCTAAAAAATTAGTGGTGTGATATTTTCTAGGGAAAAAGTTCTCCTTTGTTTTTCATGTTACTTGCCTTATATCAGATAGTTTTACTCATAATATCATATTTTACTCACTACTATTACTTTTTCTTTCTCCTGAGCACTACAGGGTTTGTTAAATATCTACCGAGACTGAATTTCCACTCTTGTGTCTTTTCCATACTCACCCTAGTGATTCCTTTTTATCACACAGACTTTCTGTCTCACAGCATGTTTTTATTTTTGCCTGAGACATTCTAATACAGTAGAAACAATTTTAACTTGATGTATTAGTTTCTTAGTGCTGCTATAACAAATTACCAGAATCTTAGTGGTTTAAAACAGCACATGTTTATTATCTAATAGTTATGGAAGTAAGAAGTTTGGAATGAGTTTAACTGGGCCAACACCATGATGTCAACATGGCCATGTTCCCACCATCTGGAGTTCTAAGAGAGAATAAGCTAGTTTGCCTTTTCCAGTTTTTATTTTTTTATTTGTTATTTATTTATTTATTTATTTATTTATTTATTTATTTATTTATTTATTTTTTAAGGCAAGGCAACCCTTGGTTGACTTCACAGATTACAAAGACCTTGTCAATTTATAATCCCTAATTTTTTTTTGTTTTTTTTTTTTGCCTATCATCATTTTCGTATATTCATAAAATGCAGAGATATGCTTATTATAAAGACATAACTAAAATAGTCTTTAGGGAAACATTTAAAAAATTTAATGCTATAAAATATTCTAAAGCTTCATTATGAAATAGTGTACCCAGTGGACCACAGAAAGTTCATGGGATGGTTGAACTAAATGTGTTTGGTTCAACCTATAGCACCTGGTCTTCCTAGGTGGTCTCCCATCCAAGTACTAACCAGGCCCAACCCTGCTTAGTTTCCGAGATCAAACGGGACCTGGCTTGTTCAGGGTGGCACGACCATAGATGCCTTTTCTAGCTTTTAGAGCTTCATTCTTTGCATTGCTTCACCCATGGTCTCTTCTTCCATCTTCAAAGCCAGAGTGTAGCATGATAAACCTCTGCTTCGGTTTTCACATCACCTTCTGGCCCTCTGAGATCCCTTGCCTCTTTCTTACAAGGATCCCTGTGGTTACATTAGGCCTATGAATAATCCAGGATAATCTTCCCATTTAAGATCTTCATCACAACCATATCTGCCAAGCCCCTGTTGACATATAAGGTAGCATTCATGGGTTTCAGGAATTAGGAAATGGACATTTTAAAGGCCATTCTTTAGCCTACTACACACAGTTAATGCTTTTAAGCTATGTGTACTGGTATTACAGAGTGAAATTTGTGTGACCTCCCTTGAAAAAGATAAATTTTTTTCAATGAATAGGCACTGGAAAGCTAAATATAGCTTTGCTATCACAAAATATACAACACATTAATTATTAGATTTCCTCAGAAACCAATTCTTCAAGTAATCAATATATATAAATACCAATATATTAGTTTTTCATTAATATTTCTCAGTTACTAAAGAATTTATTAACTTTTGCAGAGTAGTTGGCATTCCAATATATTTTTAAGATACATCAAAAAATGTCTTTTATATATAATGTTTAATAATGTTAGGCAAATTAGTTCTTAGATTATTTTTGAAAAATTATCTGTTTGGGATTGAAGTTAATTGGCTATGCTTAATTTATGATTTCATACACTTCTTCCCTTGATACACAACAGGATGTAAAGCCCTTAGTATTGAAAAAAATGTACCAATTTCTAGGAAAGATTACCTTTTTCTAAAACATGGATGCAAAATTTATTATCAACCAAGTTATGACGAGAAGAAGACAACTGTGTCAAGTTTTCCAAGAATATGAATGTCAGGTTTTAAATAACACTGCCTAGTATCTCCTGAGACAGCCTATCTTGAATTTACATTCAAATTACAAAATGACACTGAAAATGGTGAGTAACAAAAAGTTGTACTATGAAAAACCATAACTGATGGCCTATGCCCAGAATCTAGGAAGAATTTTTACTGTAAGAAATATATATATTTGATTGAGAAAATTACCAAAGAGACCACATATTTTTTACTTCATGTCAAAAAGCTATGGTTATTCTCTGAATGAAAGTAGAAAAATGCACTATAAATTCCCTATTCTCTGATCTCTGACACAAATATTGCATCTGGTATGTGGATAATGTTTTGAAGAATTTGAAGCATGTTAGTAACTCCATCTACTTTCTACACTTTGTACCATCCTGGAAAATAATTGGCAGATATCCGGGAGAGGGGTTTGATAAACCAGTGCTTCTCAGACATAAAGTCAGTGCTCGAAATATAGTTGCTGAATGAATTAATGATTATATTTATTATTAGAAGTAAAGCATTCCTGATGTAAAAGAGAAAGAAATCATCCTCAAGCAGTATGTAGCCAAGCATTCAGCTTAAAATACAAGAAAATCCAATTTACAGTGGTTCCACTAAATAGGAGTTGTTTTTCCTTTAGAGGAAAAAATTCTAGAGTCATGCACCAGTGCCCCTGATGCCAGAGACCCAGTTTCAGGTAGCTTTCTGATCTTCCCTCTTGGTTTATGGATTTCATTCACAATGCTTACAGTAGTAACACTCATCACAAGATGCTATTACACCTCCATATACTGTGTCTACATTCAATAATGGGCAAAGAACAGATTAGTCCTATGAGACTCTTTCCAAGAAATCCTTGCAATGGTCTTTCGATTAGGTTTCATTGGCCAGAATTGGGTATAAGGTTGTATCAAACTTTGCAAATACAAATATAAAGCATCCAGTTAAATTTGAATTTTAGAGAAACTGTGACTAATTTTTACTGGAAGTAGGTCCAATGCAGTATTTGGGACATAGAAATTGTTTACTTGAGATTTGTTTTAACTGAGCATCCTCTGCTTCATCTGGCTACCCTAATTGAGTCACACAGCTACCCTCCTATAGTGGAATCAATCAAGACAGTCCTGACTATCCTAAGCCAATCATGATCCATCGTTTAGGCCTGAGAATATTGCCTGTCTGGGGGAAAAAAAGAAAACCAAATTTTTTGCAAGAAAAAAAAGGTAAGAAAGAAAACTCAGAACAATATAGTAAAAATATTTTTTAAAAAATTTTTTAAAGGAAATAGAAGAGGAGAAAAAAGAAAGAGAAGGAGAGGGAAGAGGAAGAAAAGGAAAATTATTTTATTGTGTATAAATTTTAAACAAATGTTGTCACCTACATGTATAATGTATACATGTAAGTAAAAAAGGAAATTTAAAAATCACTCACTTCTTAGTACCTCCTTTCTAAGCTAGCACAATTAATAGCTAGTAACAGCTAGTTAAATTCCTTTATAGCCTTTACTGTATATTTTTGTAACATTTATAGATTATATATATGTTGGGATCATATTATATTTAGTATCTTATTTTTTCACTTATAAGCATTTTTCTATATAATTACATATTTCATGTATATTATATAATGATTATCCATTGTTTATTTTGTTAACCATTTTCATATACTTAATGATATAATTATTAAGCATAATCTATATATTATACTTGTATATACAGTAAATATGTACTTATATAATTACTTTAATTAAAAAAGATAAATATTTTTTAAAAACTGAATGACAATATTCTTGGAGAAGAGTTGCTTTGTTAATTTTGTGTTAGTTATAAACAGAGCCTCAGTCTCTTATTATATTCCTTCATACCTATCGACATGCTGCCAGGACAAACTATCTGGCGTGATATGCTACTTTTTCTTCTTTGGCTATGAACTACAAATGCAGTAATTGAAATAGAAATGGTTATCTTTATTATTTTTTTCACACTCAACAGATTTAGAAAGAACAATAAAATATTCATTAAAAATTTGTTAGTTTTTGAATATTATCAAAATAGAGAATCTGAAAGCTCTGATATTTGCATATATACTTTTAGATAATTTAAACTCTGTGGTATATTTGTAAATTTGCCATGCTGCAACAATTATAAAGACATATAAGAAATCATTAGGCCATTAGAAGAGTCAGATCTTTGAAAGGTATAGTGCCTTTCATTATGATGGCAAAGTAAGAGAGAATAGGTAATCAATGGATTCTATATACACAAAACTCAATAGCAAAGTTTAATTCAAGAAAAAGCTGATTGTAAAATCAGAGATAATTCATCTCCATGCATAAATGCACAAGTATCTCAGATAGTAACTCAGATTTCTAAAAGATAAGTTTTCCCCAGCACACTGTCTTACCTCTCCTCCTAGGTATAGCTCAAGATCAGAGGGCCACCTTGTAATGTCCAGGTGGAAAGGAGTTACATTAGAGGTGGATATTGTTTGTTGGAGCACCCAGTTTAAGTTCCATGACATTTAAAAATTCCACAGCCTGATTACCAAGTCCAAGCATGCAGAAGTAGGAATTGGAGCCAGGGTAACTCTCGTGATGAGTCTAAAATATTAAGTGATGAAATAATCAATAGGCGGCAACATGGTGGTTACCAGGGCCACAGGGACCCCTACTTCAGTTGCTAGATTGACTAGTGCCATGTAAATGAATCTGGCCAATAAGGGAACAATGTCCCAAATGGAGTCAAATAATTTATTATTTATAGAGAGAGCAACAGCAAGATCAATATAGTGCCAGCTCTTCATTCCCCAAGTTCCACAGGAAATTGCACATTTGGAGGGACTAGATAACAGGCTAGCATGTATGGCAGGTTGCTCTGACTCTGAAGAGTTGACTGTAAAACTCTAAGCTAAGGGATTTTAAGGTCTGAAGTTGTACCTTCTAGGAGGGTAAGGTAGAAAGTCCTGTGCTCAATTGTAACTAAGGAGTTAGAGTAGAAACAGTATCGTGGCAGTTTCTCCATGATAGGAAAGTGGGTAAAAGATGGTCTTGTGGAAACTCCTCACCAAGCTTCTTATCATTCCTGGCTTCAGGGAAATGACAGGGTATTCTGCAAGAATGGGTTAGACCACAGTCAATTCTTGCCTACTTGGTCTATGTGGACATGTGCAGTTACCAGTACTCCATGGTGGAACTGTTCCCCTAAATGGGATATTAGGCATTAAAATTATAACTAGAAAAAAGCTGCAAGAACTTACTATTTATTTATTTATTTATTTATTTATTTATTTATTTATTTATTTAAATTCAAAGACATAGGCATGAACTAAGCTATTGAGTTTTAGATCATGACTCTGGTGTGTATCTTGACTTACCAGTAAGCAACACATGGAGAAAACAAATTTTCAAAAAATAATATATGGTTTTGAATCAAGTTAATTTTCACTATAAGCTGCTATGTATTAACCAGTCCCTGTTGGCCTTAAGTCACAATTGATTTTCAAGTAGATTAATAGACTGTAGTTTCTGTTTTGTCACTCATTCCCACTAGTGAACACACTATACCTTGGGTATAGCCCAACATCTCAGACTACATACAAGTCCTTGTCTACATAGAAGACAGCTGATCTCTGCTTAAATGCTTTTGAATCATAACTTCATAGAAGAGATCCTTACATTGTTAAACAGTTCTAATAATCACAAAGTTTTTCTCCTTAGTTTGTAACTAATCCTGCAACTTACAAAATTTTTTGTTTATTTTTTTATTTTTTGTATTCCTTTTTCTTTTTTCCTACTGGAAAACACTGGAGAAACATGCTACATGATCTGCATGATTGTTCTCAAAAAACTAGGACCACTCATCTTTACTTTCTTATCATTAGTTCCTAGAAATGGTCGAGGAGGAGCAGAGAAAAGAATGTTTCAGGGTTGATAGCTTCCTCTTGCACAGAACTATAATTCAGTGCTCCTAATTTCAAGAATTAAGTCCTTGGACATCAGAAAATCTAAATTGGTAACAAAGAAATGAACATCTTTTGAATCTACAATATTGCAGCTATTGAATGCAGCCATCAAAATATTTTAGTGTGAAGTACTTGCCAGGGACACGGCATCTTCCCTTCCTATACTGAGTTCTGACCTTGCCTCTTCCTTCTTACAATCGTCTACTTAAGTTTATATCATGAACCTCTGGATCCATCCATTCAGGGAACACATATTTATTGAACATAAGTGAGTGAGTACCATTATAAATTGTGCCTTCATTTACTGTGCATTATGGACAATCAACAACTTAATAAAGATTAATAAAGAGAATGGGTGGAGAGTTTTTTATAGAGACTTTCTGCATCTGGAGCAACACGTTCTTTAACAACAGCTACTAAATCTCTTTGTGGGAAAGATTCACCAAAATGAAGACACTTTTATATAAATAGGATTTTATATGTTGCAATTTTCAATTTAAAGTTACTAATTAAATTTATTTAAGATGTACTTTAGGAAATTTGAATTGAATACAAGAAAACTTACAGAAAAGACTAATTCTACCTATTGTCTTAAAACACTAACATATTTAAATTTGTATTCTTTTAATGTATTAAAATTGTGTTCATTTTATATCCTTACAAAGTAATAATGACCTTTCTCCTTTCTTTAACCTTGAAAATTTATACTAATTATTCCAGATTCAGCTAAAATTCCATCTCTCAAGCACACTTTTCCTGTTCTTCCAGTTCTGTTTGAACTCCAAGTCCCCTGTACCTTTTTTCTTGCTTTACTCATCCTAGAACTTTGTCTCTGAATAGACCATGAGCTCCGTCAGGGCAGCAGTGGTTAGCCATCTGCTAGGGATAAACAAAACCCCAAATCAATGACTGATTGAGCAATGTGGGAGGAATCATGCTGTGTCATGGTTATAGATGGAACAATAATATCGAAGGAAACTGCAAATGTGACAAACGACTTTTATTCCTAGATACAAATTTAAGTTGTGACTCAAAAATTACTAAAGAAAAATACCTGTATAAGAAACATGTTTTAAATGTAGTCGAGAATAGCTTTGCTTCTCCTAAAGAACTGGTATGCTTTCTCCTCACAGTTAATGAAAACTATGTAACTAATGACATTTCTTTTTTTGCTTTGACTTTTTGGGATATCAGCTACAAATTTATGTTTCAATTATAGCAACCATTTTGGTCTTTATGTCTGCTTATCTGTGTTCTCTTTTCCCCTTGGTCTGTGCCTCCTATTCTAATTTATATTTTCCATGGTCCTGATATTTTATTTATGTTTTAGCATTTTGTTGGTTGTATTTTTATAAGCCATACTAAATCCTTTGTGGATTAACTAAGGATATAAATAAGCTACTTGCTTAGAACTGTTCTGAGTATATTACCTGTACCATCTCTAAGCCACAGAAAGTCTCAGAAAAATTTTTTTCTCCTAGCTTTTATAATTCTATTTTCTCATAAATGTTTCTCCAAGAAAGAGTAAATTTTAAAAATTATATGTAATTTAATATGAGAAATTAACATAAATTTTAGGTATTACCTAACTTTATTCTATTGTTTCTAAAATACTCAAAAAAAAAAAAATCAAATCCGTTTTATGTTAGTATGAATCATTCTTCCAAGGGCTTACTACTCTCATTTCATTTTCCTTTTAATTTTTATCTTCACATTTATTCCTGGATATGATTATGGATTTGTTCATAATCTATGTATATTATTCTTATCTAATAATTTCAGAATCTGATTTAAATCTAATGAGATAATTTAAAGCAACACTTACAGAAAATGTATAATATCTTAGAAGCTATTGATGTTTTCTTGCTAAACTTTAAATATCTGTATGGGAAAATATCATGAAGGAATTTTCAAATGCAAAAGGAAACTACAAAAATTATTCAATTCACATAGTTAACTAAGGATCATTTTTTAAAGTGCACTAAAAAATTTTGTGAATTACTAAGAAAAAGAAAATTATTCAAAAGATAAATGGTTAAAGTATGTGAACATGGAGGTCACAGAAAAATTAAAATGTGGAAGGATATGTAGCTTCGTCATAACAAATGCAACATAAAGACCCGTGAGATCTCACTTTTTATTTATCAGATAGGCAGAGATTAATTCTTTTGATAACAATGAGTTTTATTCAAAGCACTGAGAAATAACTTCACATGTTATTATTAGTCAGAGTACATATTGCTGTAATTTCAGAAAGCAATGTTTATCAACATTTTAAAATGTATACATTCTTTCATCCAGCTAATCAACTCCTGGGGATTTTTTACACATATATTTTTATTATAGAAATGTTAAAAAGATGGTAATTCCAGTATTACTTGTAATCCTGAGATATCTAGGAAAAATAATTATCAAAAGGTGTTTAACTTTGGTCATTTACTCAATAAGTAATCATTATTTATTATAGTTTCAGGCTTTGTAGTCTGAAGTGAATAAGATAAAAATTTACATTCTAGTGGGGTTCATAAAAAATGAATGAGTGGACACAAATGGACACATTTATATATGTATTCATATACATATTTAGACTGTAGTACATGCTATGAAGAAAACAAAATTAAGAAGAGTAATGGGGGAGATAGATGGCCTATATTTGATAGAGTGGCCAAGGAAAGACTCTGAGAAGGTGATATTTAAAGTGTGACTAGAAAAATTTAAAGCATTTCTTCAATTAAAAAAAATTAATAAATTTTAAAAAATAAAATAAAAATGTAGTAAAAAAAATAAAGTGTGACTAGAAGCACAAGTCACATGATAACAAGGGGAAGAGTACAGTGGCACGTTCATACAAAGCTGCCATTAAAATTGAGGTAAATCTAAAGGAATTGTTACAGAATGCATTCTATGATCTTTCTTGTTAAGAAATTATTGTTAACAAATGTTACAGAATGGCATTATATAATTCTATTCATTTAAATAAATTTATTCAAGTGTCAGTGTTTCCATGGTATGTGTGTCTGTCTGTGTACATATATAACCATAAAAAATTTCTGAAAAAAAAATTGATAGTGATGGCATTCCCAAGGAGTGGGATTGGGATATTACATGGCTTTAAAATTTCATCTTATACCCATATTTTTCATAAATATTTTTATCATAAGAAAAAGTATTTAAAAATAATAATTTCAAAGTTAGTATATGTATATATTGTACATAATAAGTGAATAATAGACTAAGAAGGGGCAATCTTGAAATAGTTCTTTCTGAATGCCATTGCAGGTTTTCAGGTCTTTCTTAATTCATTTACTTAATGAAATTATCATCAACCTATTTGTAGTTTGCATTTAGATGAATATATTTTAAAAATCAAACTGATACATGTCACCATTTAACTTACTAAAATAATGTTACATTTTGCATTCCAAATAGCATGTCGTTATTGCTTAAGAATTCATCCTTTCACTTATCTATAATATTATGTGGATATGACCAAGGGATTGTTTTAATGGATGATAGCACTGATGCTGAATAAGAATTAGTTATTTTAATCACCTATTAATTACTTATGTCTTGTTTAAAGGAGGACCACCAGAAAGATCTTTCTTTAGAACTTAATATATTAAATATCTTGTTAGTATAAACATATTATCTTTTGCTAGCACTTCTAATTTATTTCAATTTGGATGGCACTTCCTAGATGAGTCTATTTCTGACCCAGCCAGCCAGAGTTAATTATTTTCTTCTTTGTAGTAGTACATTGTCTTGACTCTGTCGTTTCCCTTGCTCTATTGTTATTATCTATATTGACTGTTATTTGTCAGATTCTTCTATAGCATTGTGAACTCCCAAAGGAAAACTAATATACTTCTTAAAGCAAAAACAAGGGCTTATTTCCTTAAACCAAAAGTTTTTCGAGTCTAAAGAAGTAAAAAATAAAAACATATAATTGCACAATGAAAAAACTTACTGCTGTTTTGCAACACATTCTGTTTATCTTTTTATACAATTATAAGTTATATATACATAAAAATATTTTCCAAAATATTATGTTATAATATTTACTTTCACATAAACTGCATTTTTGGACTAAAGAATATACCATGAATGTGTTTCATCATTAAGTACTATTCTACCAAGGCATTTAACAGCTATATAATTCCATTGCACATATATTAATATTGCTTTAATAAATCTTCTAACATTAAAATTTTGTTTTTTAAATTTTTTTTAAGAAAATAGTTACATCAGATAAAATTAGAAAGATAAATGTCAAGATGTTCTGATGCTCTGATGTGTAGAAGCTGAGATCGACTTCACTTCTACTTCTTCACATGGCAGTATAAGACACCAGCTCTCTCTTTTTCAGGACATGATAGGGTTGGGCTTATCAAAATGACAGTTTTTTAAGCCATACAGAACACAGTGTTTGATGCCATTGTTCTGTAGCTTGAGCAAAATCCCAGGGAAAATCTCTCTTGTCTTCATCTTTTTCTTGTCTTGAAGTAGTAGGCAAAGTTGCTCCTTACAGGATGACCAGATTCTGGTCTAATCAGTAAAACTTTGTGAGCAAAAGCCAATTGGGTTCCAATGGTGAGAGTTGAATTAAGTTAGAAAGATTTAAGGTAATTGAATGTTGAGGTACCATGCTCACGGGCCTGAGCTCTAATAAGAGCCTGGATCATTTCGTACAAATCAGAAGGCCCTTCAGCTCTCTCCCAGGAGAACCCATGTAGCGTGGTCAGGCGCATTGGCTTGGCTGATACCAAATACTCATTAGGGTCTGATGACTTAAGAGACTAGAAGAAGAAAATCCTATACCTCATGGACTGTAAAGGTTCATGTCATACCTCAAGACAGTTAGCTTCACCATCATACTGTGCCCTTCTGGTAGTAGCCTTGAGTATATGTTTGTTCCTTGTCATTAGATAAAATCTAAAAGCAAAGAAACTTGAAAATAGCTCCTGCTTACAAATCCAATTTATGCAAGTGCCAACCTCTGATTTAGAATAGTGGTTCAAGTGCCTCTTCATGCAGAAATTTGCAATTGGAAGAGACATGCACAGCATCAAATCAAATAATGAAACAATGTATTCTTATTGTACCCTAGCATCAGGGATGTTGAACAGTTTTGAAAAGTGGTAAGGGAGCAGAGCAATATTTTGTGTCACCTGGAATGTTCAGGGACAGAGAAAAAAGAACAGGTATTCTGGATAGGTCGGGTTGACTTAATGCAGGGTCCTGATATAAACATAAAATATCCTCACATCCTTGACATCCAGACACCTACTATACTATCTTTATGCTCAGAACAAGTGAAAGTGATTCCTGAGCTACAGAAAGCTTTTCTAATCAGTAGGATTGAAAGATCGAAGAATGGCACGTGCCCAGGTTGTCAGGGTCAGAAGTTACAGAGAAGAGCTAAATCATTTTAAGTATTTATGTCATTGTCAAAACACACATTTTCTCAAATGAGAGGCTTCAATTTACATAGTACAGCAAAATAATGACAGAGCTAATATATCTATATCTATATCTATACCTATGTGTGTGTGTGTGTGTGTGTGTGTGTGTATTTTAATTGAACCATACTATCTCCAAAACATGAAGTTTTGTTAAATAACCACTCTTTCTCTTGCTTTGAATCTACAAATCTTCATTAAAAATAAATATTCAAAGCAGATATTTTGACATTATCCTCACTAATTGTCAAGACTAATAATAAAATTTTTTCCAGGTAAAGTTTACTATTTCATCTTGTTAAAAAAAAAAAAGTGCATATATAGAATTAGTATTTTTACCTCCCTTGTGTTAGTCTCCAAACTATGTCATTCACATACAATTACTTTATAGTTCTCATAGAGACCTTATAGAACAGATATTCCAACATAAACTTTGATTCACAAGGTATTCTTTTCAGAATTATGAATCATTTATGGTGCTTCTCAGAATTTTAGAAGTGCTACATCTCTACTCCTAAATCTTCTGTTGGTGTTGGTGAAATTATCATCTTACCAACTTGACTCTCCAGCTTCTTTTTAGAGGTTATTATTTTTATGCTATTATATAACTTTTATAGCTTGAGAAAGCATAGGGACAAGTTCATTTAAAATAGAGACATGTGTTTCAATAAGCCTGGCAATGTAATAGTAAAGAAGAGGATGACTTTATCTCTTCAAAATCCTATTCTGATAGGTCTGTTTCCTCAGAAGTTCTGTAACGGCAGAAGACTTCTAAATGGTGAGGAAAATGCTTTAAATGCAGACATTTTTTTCTCTATTTTTACTATTTTTCATCTGCCTACACATATTTATGTGCTTTATTTCCTTCTTAAAATATGTATTTCTTTTAGATTAAATACAGTTGTTTTAATTTTAAAGTCAATGCATTTTAATGAAATAAATATATCTGAATATCACATATTCAAACAGTATGTTTAGAATGCAATCTGGCTATATGTTAAGCTGAATTCTAAAACAACTCCAAAACTAAATCACTAAAGAAAACTTTCTTTACCTAAAGTAAAATTGCTTTCTGATGAGTGAGAGTGTCCTGAAAAATGCATGATGTATGGCTTAGATGTCCCTCAACTTCTTTTTAACACCTTTTTCCCATTTTTAGGTATTTTTTCCTTCTTTGGAATTATGGTATTATTATTCAGTCCTCTTCAAAGAAATTTACCACCTGGGAATCACTACCAGCCTCCTGCCTGGATAAATGCATCCAGTGAATCTACTGTTTATACAAAGACCTTCCCCTTATTTCAAAGTGAGCTGCAAAGGATAAGACAAGATGTAACCTAAAGGTGAGAAATCATATTATTTTGAAATAGCAGACATTGGGACAACTTGCTATATTAATTTGGTGGCTAAAAGTTCTACTGCTTAACCAGTGAACCTATATCACATTAGGCTAACTTATTTTGACGGCTAGCTTTTTCTTAAAGCATACATATTTCCCAAATATTAAGATTAGCGTGAGATTACAGAGCTAGCGAATGAGCTGACATTTTCCTTTGATTCAACCACACTATCTCTGAAACATAAAATTTTATTGAAATCACTTTTTTATATCTAATTTTTAATCATTTTATTTTGTTCTCTAGCTATTTTATCTATGGTCTTCATTAAAAATAAATATCCAAAGCAAGTGCTTTGACATAATTTATATTATTGCTATTATATATTATTTGCTAATCTTTTATGTGTGTTTCCTTATTTTGACTGCCTATTACAATGCTGGGATAATAGGCCTAAACCTAGGTTTAAAATATCTGAAAAATAACAAAGATTTTCTTTTCAGTGTTAATATTTTCATTACAAAGTTGTTGTTAATGGTATTAAACAAGAATTCTAACCTTGCCCGGAAAGCATATTTATTTACAGAATACTTATTTACAACTATAATGACAGTTTTAATATAATTGTCTTGGAGAAGATTAACATTCATTAATGCCTCATGCGCTGATTGTTTTACCTCAAGCTTTTATTGTTTGTCAATATTAATCTATGAATACAATTTGAAGTAGGTGATATGATTCTGTATGGTAGTAAGTTATGTTATAATAAAAATGTTATTATAATAATTTTTCCCATCATTAGGTGTTTAAAAATCAATTCATTATTTTATGGTAATTATTTTGGTGTTGCATAAAACAGTTCTTTAATTTGAATACTACTAAAATATAAAGGTAAGTCGTGCCATCCCTATTAGTTCTCTGAATTTGGGTTTATTCTTGTTTTATGTTTTCTTTAATTTTTAGATCAATCACATCTCTAGTCTTTGCTGAATTCATCTAGCCAATTATTAGCTAGGGTATCATTACTTTCCAGGGTAAATTATTTAGTAGTGTGAGACTTAATGTACTCTAGAAATGAGACTGTGTGCAATAAACTCAGAAGTTCAGAGTAATTTGTCAAAGTTCAGAAGAAAAAAAATCTCAATGAGACACTGAAAATTAAAAGGAGAGGTATGGTAAAACCTTGCTATACTCATTTGTACTGTGAATTAGTAAGTATTTGGAAGGAAGAAAATAAAATCTGCTGATTAGAACATTTTCACTTAGGATTCTCCTGCTAAATTAGCTATTTTTCTGAGGATCATACCAGACAATAATAAAAGTGGCCTATGTTTTTGCTTTTACCATCTGGAAGTAATCAATAAAGGCAAATGGTGAAGAAATATTTAACCTAGAAAAACACCATTATGAAAGTTAGGAAAGGGACTGAATTTTCAACTAATCTTTGTCACTACCTATTACATATCAACCATTGCTCTGACTCTCAATATATTTTTTCTGTAAAATGAAGGAAACAGACTACATGGTTTCTCTACCCTTTTTATTTTTTTTTAACAAGGAGTTGGATTTGTATGTATGTAAAAAAAAAAAGGCACTAATATAGACTAATTATAGTAAAGAATAAATTTAAAAAATGTGTATACATAGACCAGGCGGAAAGGAGTTTTTTTTTTGTCACCCAACACCGTGAAGGTTCTCAGATGTGGAT
Organism: Rousettus aegyptiacus; assembly: GCF_014176215.1. NCBI lineage: Eukaryota > Metazoa > Chordata > Mammalia > Chiroptera > Pteropodidae > Rousettus > Rousettus aegyptiacus. The sequence goes on from NW_023416284.1 coordinate 112,103,787, forward strand.
GGGCTTCTTCATGTCAGCTGAGACAGCATCATGGCTGCTGGTAGGAATCACATCTTGTGGGAAGAGCAAAGTTTTTGCATTATAGCTGCAGCTATGGTGGCACTAGTGAAAAGATTATAGTTCTCAGAATAAAGGTCACCACAGGCTGAATGTGCATCTGTGTTCACTAAAGAAGTCCATCTCAGGCTTTTCTAGGCAATATAATAGAATCACTCAGGGAGTTCTAAAAAAAACAGTGATACTCAGCCTGCACCCTAGAATGAAGAAATCGGAATCCCCTGGGGTGGGGTGCAGGCACAAGTAGTTTTTAGATGACTGTCAGGTGCTTCCATCATCTAGACAGGGCTGAGAACCACTGATGTCAAGCACAACTGGCAAATTCTCTTTCATTTTAATTACTGACTCAATCCAGTTGTTAGTGGGAGAAGTTAATAGAGGTAGCTTTGCTGAGAATGATTTTGAGATCATAAGTCTATTGAGCTGAAAGAAGAGCCGAAGAACCGTGGTGTCAGTGATGAGTATCACTGGCAAAGGATAGCTGAGTGAGGGCATACTGTCACATAGTTACCATCCCTGCATTAAGGGGTTTGTTTGTTTGTTTTTTTTTCAATTTTTCATTTGTTTTGTTCTGTTCTTGTTGTTTGGTTCATGTTTTTGTTCTGAAAGAAATTCTTCAAAGCAACAAATAGTGTGTACTCACAGAGGGTTTTTTTGGAAATATCCATGAGTTCTTCAGAACCTGTTTCTTTTATCTATTGTGATTGATTAAGCTTCACCTTCACTTCTAAATGAGTAAGCCCAGGTTGCACAAGTTTTGCTCCTGGAAACCTCCCAGGACCAGCCAAATAATTGAGAATGCATGGATAAAACACAAACCCAGTAAACAATAAAAGCTTGTCAGCTTTATGGTGGCTTTGTAGACATTGGTGCATTAATTCTCATGAAACACTTTAAAAATAAGGGTATGCTCATTGTAAAAGGCTAAAAATCAATACCCACTATATAAGTGACTTTTACTTTTGTTAAAAATTATCTTCCCTTTTGTCTTCGAACTTGCAGCATGCATATATCTTTCTAATGTTAAAACAAAGTGTTTGAACTTACTACCTTTTGCTTTTTTACTTCTTCTTTATGTTTTAAAAATTATCTTTTAGAAAAAGAAAAAGTGTCCTAACCTATTGCCTCTGTGTTTTTACTACTGAGTTATTCAGACTCTTGCAGCTGACTCCTAACTGCTATTTTATGTAAACTATCAATTTAGGGTTTCCATAGACAGATGGTAGAGTGATACCAAATCACAAAATCTCCCTTCTCCAATGCCTAATAACAAGCAAAATTTAAAATACTGTAATCCAAACATTTACCAATATCAAGCAAACAAGAAAAAGATTTTAATTTTATACCATAAACGTCAAAATGTGACAGCCAAGAAAAGAACTGGTGAATTCTGGAGTAACACTATTCCTAAAATCCCCTAACTCAACCTTACAAGTTGTACTCTGGGTAAATAAAATCAATATAATTGTCACTTAGATCATCAAATTTGTAAGTAATTAGGCTTAAGGGGATTATTATTTTTACTTCTTGACTCAGGAATGAGAATTAGAAAAGGTGGAAGGGCAAAATATGGTGAAGTGAAAATAGAAATGGTGCCTTAGAGAGCTTGGCTACATGATAAAAATTAAAGACAATATCTGACTCTCCCTGACAGACGTAGAAGCTCTATGGTCTGTTGGTAAATCAGGGAGCTATCAGAATTCATATATCTATTCATGATAACTGGCTGCATTCCCTGCCAGGTCAAGTACAACCTGGCGCAGGACAGTTAATCACAAAAAGAAGAGTACTGAAGTATATGTAATTCCAGCTGAGTTCTCTTTATCTGGGCTGCTGAAGTTCAACATGAATAAGATATAAAGAGGCATGGTGGCTACTGAAAAAATCTACTACTGTAAGAAAGAAAGAAAGAAATTAAAAGAACATAACTTGTAAATGAAAGATGAAGTATTGACTTAGGGGAAGAAACTCAAAGTTAAAAATTTCTCCTGAATATTTTATTTTTTAGAAAACTTAACAAAATGAATGCTTAAGATCAATGATAAAACAGCATACAGGGTAATTCCATGGCTTTATTCTGTCTCAGAATTTCAAATTTATAAAGCCAATTCATCAGATGGATGTGTATTAAATATTTCAAAGTTATAATCAGAGCTGAAGTCTTCAATTCTAAATGTGCTTCTACTTTAGCTCCTCTTCATTACAATAAAAGCCAGCAACAACTACATATTTGCTCATCAGAGCAAACATGTGATTTTATTTGCTCTTTTATTTCTTTTTTTTTTTTTATCATTTCTCATGGCCAATTCATCAAATATTATTTAGGATTATCACAAAAAATAATCAAGAAATGAGATCCAACAAAAATCAACTATTAAAAATTTTCCTGAAACAAAACTGCAAAGCAGGAGTAATTATAAGGCAACACTCTAAATTGAATAGATTTAAGTAAGCATTGGTCAATATTAAAAACCATGTCGAATGAGAAATTTAAGAAATTAAAACAGAAATAGACAAAAATTGAAATAAAATTGTTAGAAGTCAGAACGGAAATGGATGTAAAAGAAAAAGCTTATGTCAGAAAAAATTAAATTACAAACTACATGTGAAAGACTAAACTTCAATGATAATTTAATAAGGGTCATTGAGTAAGGTAGAGAATCAATTAAGAGAATGAGAAATAGATTAAGAATCATTGCAACAGAACAAATTTAAAAAATCATTACTTCTCATGTTTATCTTCAGGTGGATATATTCGAAAATCTAAATTATATAATTTTCCATGGAAATATAGATTATGAAGATTGATCTCACCATATAGAGAAAGCTGAAATAGACCGATTTTCATAGAAAAAATTGAAACAATAAAGTAACTGTACCTTCCTCTTAAAGAACAATTGGCCCAGATATTTCTATAGGAAAATTCTACTAAAACTTCAAAGACCAGATAGACCTAATGCTTTATAAAATTTCCAGAGAATTGTAAGGCAATTTTACTCCTCAATTCTTTTTATAAATTAAGTATAACTAAACCTGGTAAATACAGAAATGTATTTGCAAATACTAATGTAAAAATACTAGGTAAAATATTAGTAATCTAAATATAGTATGAGAAATGAACAGAAGTAGTCAGGTGGAATTTATTCCAGGGGTAAAAATTTGGTGGACTATTAGGAAATCCTTTACTATCATAAATCATAATGATATATCAAAGAAAAAATCATATATTTCCATAGATGCTGAAAATTCTGACAAAATTTCACATCTTTTTCTGATTAAAAAGATGACAAAGCTAAAAAAAAAATTAGCAATATCTTAGTTCTAAGACCATTATCTTATAGAATGAGAAAACACTAAGAGATTGTTCTGAGATGAGGAACAAGGCATAAATACTCACTCTCTCCACTATCATTTAACATTCTATTATATATTTGGCAAATAAATTAGACAAGATAGATTAATTAGAGTCAAAACGTTTGGTAAACAAGAAGAGTATCTCTATTCATAGATGATATCACAGTGAACTTTTGAAGCTAGAGAAAATTATTGATAAAACCAACAATTAAACACTAATAATACAATAATAAATAACACTAAAACAATAAAATACTTTAGTAAGGTAGCAGACTATAAAATTAACATACATAAATAAATAGCATTCATCTATATAGAAAGTTAGCAGTTAGAGGACATAATATTAGAGAAATAAGTAGGAAATAAGATTTCTGTGAGTATGATATCCACACACACCTGTGTCTATACATACATGGTATATATACACATTTATATATATCTGTACACATGCGTGTATAGATAGATAGATAGATTGTTAGAAATATGTGCAGATATTTATACATACAAACAAGTATTTCTTGGCTTTGTATGCTTATAGGGAAATGTCACTCCAGTAGCAAAACCCAAATTTGGGTTTCTCAATAAGATTTTTCACTACAAGTAACTTGTGTTCTTTGGAGCAAGGGCTAATTCCAGAGCTGAGGTGGGGAAAATTCAAAATGACTCCAGAACATCCTGTGGTGTTAGAAAGTAATGGGAAGCACGTCAAAAGGAATCAGGAGTCTCCTTGTAGGAGCTAAATCTGGGAAAATTTTAGAAGCAAAATAATGATAGTAATATATTCTAACTCATATAATTAAATAATTATCTATGAGTTCATATTTATATAAATAAACAAATAGGGGAGACTGACAGCTCTTCCTTACAAGAAAATTTTAAATGATAGATGTAGAAAAGATCATAGAAATAGTAAATCAACATTTGGAAAATAGTACAGTAATAAATTATTCAGGAAAGAATCAGTAATAAATGCTAAAATTGGCAGGTACATGTTTGTATAATTTCAGCTTATCTCTCCACAAGGTATTCATTAACAAAAAAGAGAAAAACAGTTATTTTATAGTGAAGAAATTGTCAGACAAAACCCTTTTGGTTACTTATTATACCTGAGCACCAAACCTACCATTCATCAACTGCTCTGAGATTCTAAGTTGGATGCTGTATATAATTCTCCTTGGCCAGCTGGAATAATGTGAAGCTTGCTCTTCCTAGTTCTGGTTCTTACACGGTGCTTCCTTTGGTGGGTCCCTGCAGCGTGCATGGCTCCTGCAATGCCTAGATCCTGCATCATGCAGAGGCCGGCACTTTATCTCCTCCCACAGGTGGTTTCTCATTAACTGCTACTGGCTTAGCATCACCCCATGTGAGTCCTACAGACTCGCAGATGGCTTTGCACCTCCCCATGGACAGCTTTCCCTGGAGTTCCAAAAGATCTACTTCCAGGGGATTCTATCAGTGTAAACCTCAGTAAAGCCATGACCCTGACCCCTCCAAATAGTCCTGGATCTCAGCCCTGGAGAGATCCCTCTTCTGATTTGTTCTTCCTTCGAGGGCTCTATATAAACACTTAGCAAGTGCTAAGAGTAGTGATGGCTGCCCTTGCCCCATACTTGTGATTCTATATTCCTTAGCATTCTCTTTATATCTTACTAGAAATTACTCTCATTTGCTGTTATTGTTAATAATTCTTTATAACAAATGTCTCCTAATCAGGTTATTATATAATTAACTTCTGTTTATTGATTGGATTAGGTTGACGCATACCCTAAACAAGTAATCAAAGTTAACAGTACCAGCAATAAGACATAATGACCACATGTGCTTTCTTATATGTTGTCTCTCTCTTCTCAGGGTATCTCATTGCTTTTTAATGTTCTTTCCAAGAATGAATAACCTGAATTTAATTACAAGGAAACAGCAGATAAGCCCAAATCAAGAGACTTAAAAATAACTGGGCGAAGATTCCTTAAAAGTATGGAATTTAAGAAAGAAAAATATTTAAAGAAAAAAAGAGTAATTTAAGCCTTTTAATGATTTCTTGTCACACTTGTAAACACCCTAAATACGTATCTTGATTTACAGAGTTCTATGTGATCTGACCCTGTCTCTTCTCTGTGACCACATCTCATATCACTCCTCCTTCAGCGTGCTCCAGCTACCTGGCTTTATACACTCTGTCTACCCTATTGCCCTCTATCCTCTATCCTACTGTATTTACTTCTTTTGTATGCAAAAACTCCAAAATAAAATTTAATCAGTCTCAAATAAGCTGTCATTAAGAGTCACTCTTCTAAAACGCAAACTCTATGAAGGCTGGCCATTGTGTCCCTTGGCCCTCGTCCCATCTGCTTAGTACACTGTCTGGCACATTCTAAGTACTAAATAAAAATTTTTTTGACATTGACTGTTTGGCTCTCATGAGCTCAACTGGAAGACAATTTTTTTTTAACCTATTATACCATAGTATTTGTCTCTGTGGCTCACTCTCCTTTAGTCTTGCTCTCCCTTGATTTTGTGACATTGTCCCTCTAATCTTCTTCTTATCCTCCATGTTCTTTTCTCTTCTTCATGGCTTTGACTTTCCCTGATTTTCACTTAAATGTTTTCAGCAGAATTCTGTTGGGCTAGAATGGTAAATGCCTAAATTTGGGAGTATAATAATGGCCTAGAACCTACAACTCTTACAATGTGACGTGTTTGACCTTAATAAAAAATCCAATCTGCTTTCATGTTAGCGCTCTAGGAATCTTCACCATCTTTCTATGCATTAATCATAGTAACATTAGTCATTGTGACAAACAACCCCCAACATTTCATTAACATAATTGCATAAGAGTGTATTTATTCCCCATGTTTAAGTATATAGTAAGTCCTCACTTAACGTTATTGAGAGGTTCTTGGAAACTACAACTTTAAGGGAAAGGACATGTAACAAAACCAATTTTACCACAGGCTAATCAATATAAAATAAGAGTTAAGTTCCTATGGCATATTTCTGGTCACAAAGACATTAACAAACTTATAAATAAAACTAAACCACTTCAAATATTAAACATTGAAATAAGTGTGGGCCACACATACATTTAAGAAAGATTATTAGAAATAAATAAGATAATGATTTTCTAACACTTATTCTAGTTCAGGGTCATGGGTGGCCAGACTCTATCCTGGCAGCTGAGGGTACCAGGTGGGATCCCACCCTAGACAGGACTCTCTTCCATGGCTGGGCCACTCACATAAGTCCACACTGAGACTGGGACAATGTAGATATGCCAATTCACCTCATGTGCACGTCTTTGGAATGTGGGAGGAATCCAGAATACTAGCAGAAAACCTACACAGACATGAGGAGAATGTACAAATTCTACATAGACAGTAGCCACACCTGGGAATCAATTTTTCTTTTTACTCATCCACGTTATAACAAAACAATGTTGAACAAAATGACATTATTCAAGAAACTAGTATACCTGTTTAAATAACTCTTTTCATGTTGAGGCTCTGACATCCTCTAGGATCTTCAAATCATTTATGTACAGTTAGTGGATGGAGGACGAGCATGAAAGGAAATGAAGAAGATTATCCACAAGCCAGGCCTGTACAGGTCTTCCATCATGTCTGTTCGTATGGCATTGGTCAAGAACACTCAGTTACATGGCCAAACTCAACTGCAAGAAGTCTGAGAAATCCAGCCTAGTTGTGAGCTCAGGAAGGAGTGCACACAGGCTTTGTGAACAGACAGTAGTCTCCATCAAACCTTGTGTGGAAAGATGGTGGAAGTCTACAAGGCAAACACAATACCATTTGGTTGTTAACCTCATATAAGAAGAAGTGATAAGACATAAATTTTATAAGCATGTCAATTTAGCGTGCTCAAGGAAAACTCTTTGCTAGGACATGAATGACCTTTGTGGAAATAGTCAGGTTACTTGATTTTAGTGTTGTGCAGTAGGCCATTAACTTACACTCTGACTTCGGGATTTCAGAGCTATATTTATGAAGACTATTAGTCTCCCACTTCACATGACCCCATTGGTGTGGAAATTATTGTATTGAGTTTTCCAAATTTAGAGTGTGCCAGTGACTCCTTTCTCAGCTTTCAAAGGCAAGTGGTTCTTACATATCCTGTCAGCCTCTTCTTCAGCCATGTCATGGTGGAGCTGTGGTCTAGGTTCCAGGACTGAGAGACTCATCTTAGCAGATTTTCTATGTGCCTTTTATTTCTCTATACACTCTCCTTTAGCAAGCTCAGAAATTAGCCCATTTTCAAATATCCTCTGCACTCTCATGGCATCTAAATTTATATCTAGAGTTGCATAAGCTTTGTAACATTATTTACAGTTGTTTGCTGAATATTCTAACTTAGAAGTTGTGTTTGTAATTAAAGCTGAGAACTATAATTTAAATAGATCTTGGATCACTGACCTGTCATTTAATAGATGTGTGACCTTCGGGAATTGGCTTAACCACTCAAAGCTTGAGGTTTCTTATCTGGGTTGGGGCCAGGGTTATGTGTGTGTTGTGGGGAGATGTGATAGAATCTGTTGTTGTTGTTGTTGTTGTTAACATCATTCAATCATAATATATCCTATAGATGATATTTTTCTTTCTATATCTTTTATTCTAATTAAAGGACATGAGTATCCATTGGATTGCCCAAGTGAGAAATCTGATTGTCATCCTGAACGCATTCACTATTACACTTCTCCATATTTAATTAGTTGTCAAGATGTATTAATTTTACCTTTGTGACAGAGACTGTTGGCTGTTCAAGAAAAACTGATTTCTCCTCTTTCTGAGCATCTGGCTAGGCTATATTTCCCAGATTATTTTATGGGTAGGGGTGGTCCTATGACTGATCTCTCACCAGGGAAAAGTGGGTGGAAGTAATATAAACCACATCCAGGGACGGCTTATAAAGAATTGCAGATATGACTCTCCATACTTTTTCCTTCCTGCCTGCTGGGTTTGGACCCCCAGAGTGAACTTGTCCATCAAATGTTAAAGACAACAAGCTTACTACATCTCTCTAGGTTTGTGAATGACTGTGTGGAGCAGAACACTATTCCACTGCCATATTTTCAAATCCAGTTAATTTAAACCTGCCTTGGAGGTTTTAGACTTTTTAACTGAGCAAGAAATATACTTGTGTTTGAACAGTCAAATATTTGAGGATACATTTTTTTATAATGGTTTGACTACTTTTAAAATCCTTTAAAAACTCTTGTTATCTACAGGATATTATTTATGGTCCACAAGGCCCTTAATAAGCATTACATTTTCCTCTTCTTTCAAACTGCTCCCACCACCCCCCTTGTATGCACTGTATATCTATACTAAACCATCTCACTGTTACAACAACGGAGCATGTGTCATTTTCCCTTCGTAGGTTATACTCTATCTCTAAAATCTCCCTGGCTCCTTTATCTATACAAAGGATTCCCATTAATATATGGGGGCTCAATTCCAGTATCTCTCTCTCTGTGATTTCTTACCTCATGCCCACCTTCCATTTACAATGAGATATGTTTTCATCTCTTCTTCTATAATACTAGTATAATACTTCTCTAGTATTGGTCTTAGCAAACTTTTGTATAACCATTTGTTTACCTGTTCTTATTGCCACGCTAGGGTGTGTTTTCATTTAAGACTAGGGATTTTGCTCTTATTTGACGTGCTTTTTTTGTATTACCCGGCATGCAGTAATTTTTGGAAGATATTTATTGAATGAATGAACATGTTGTTCCTCTACTGCTGCATAACAAATCAACCCAAGGTTTAGGGGCTTAAAACAACCATTTTATTTTGTTTATAATTTCAGAGGTTAGAAGTTTATAAAGGGATTGGTCACACAGTTTATTTTTGACCCTTGAGGAATTACCTGAGTCAATAGGCTGCTCAGGGTCAACTTACAAAATGTCTACTTTATTCGTATCTCTGGGCCTCAGAACTCTACTCTCTCTCTCTCCTTCTCCTTATCCCCCTCTCTCTATCCCCCTCTCCATCCCTTCTATATGGTGTCCCATCCTTCAGAGAATCTCCACACGGCTTATGCTTCTCACTCCATGGCAATTTCAGGGTTGCACTTTTTCATTTCTTCCAAGAGGATGTACACAAAAACAAGTGTTTCTAAAAGTCTGGGTAGAATTTCTAAGACTGGTTATGATCTTGCCACAGATCCCCAGGACATCATTTTTTCTGCATTTTTGTAGGCAAATAAGTCATAAGGCAAGCCTGGTTTCCAAGGAAAGGAATTAGATCTCTCAGGGAAGAGAAGCATCTTTAATTTACCACATTGAATAAATGAATATGCTAGGTATACTCCGACTAAAGCATTAAGATCTGAGTAGTGAATATATTAATGATTAAAAATAAAATCTCCAAACAAGTACACTATGACGTTAAAATATTAAATACTCAAATGTATTAGGCATCGCATTAATTTAGGCAAACTAAATGATCTGTGGGGTTGGGAGTCAAAATCTAAAATTGGATAGGTGTGTAAATGAATCATAATTTTGTTCAAAGTACAAGGAGAGTATATAATTGTATCAGAAGTAAATTCAGTAAAAGGCCAAAGTGAAAATATTCATAGAAATAAAATTAATTTTAACATGAAGAAAATAGCTTTTTAATCATGGAAAACACATAAGAATAAGTGCGTATATAAGAGACACCCACTGTTGTTGTATCAGTAAGAACCAACTTTTTTCTGGCTTAGGATTTTACCAACAGGTATTAGGTAATAATTAGTGTGTTTTGATATAATTATGAATATTATAAAACAAACAGGGACAAAATAGAATGAATACCTTTTATTTAGGAACTATGTACATGTCAGTTTCTATCATGATTATTTTGAGGACACAGAAAAATTTGTGAGCGGGGAGTCGGGTTTCAACTGAAGTGCACTGATGCTGCCACTGACGACTACCCAGGAGGAGGTTATTTCTAGGACAATCAGTGAGGTAGGTTTTAGAACCTAATTTAGAGCTAACAGGTCTATGATTATGATATTGCATGCCCCAGAACTATTTCAGGAATAGTGTTCAACTATTGCTCATCATGTGAAAGCAATTTGGAAATAAGGTTACGAAAATGAGTGCACTGTTCATCAATGATGGCAACAGCTGCAAACTTGGTGAAATGAAGCAGAAAAAAGTTTCGGAAACAGCCAAGTGTGGGCAGCCATGAGTGAGCATAATGAATATCTGTCATAGTTCGCTTATAGGAAACAGCAACCATTCTAGTTTTTTTTGAGTAAATTTATTGGGGTGACATTGGTTAATAAGATTATATAAGTTTCAAGTATACAATTCTATAATATATCTTTTGTATATTGCCTTGTGAGCTCACTACCCAAACCGTTCTAATTATCTTAAAGAGAAAGGAATTTACAACAGGAAGTTGTCATAAAAATTATAGACTGAGTATTTAGGAATGAACCCCTAAACACACCGCTTAACTAGCCTACCATAAGAGCCACAATGAGGATGGAGGGGCATCGTCTGGAGGTTGTCCCTTACACACTAAACTCAGGTGCTCACTGATGTAGCAGTGATCCAGTATATCTACATCTTAGCACCCCCAAAGCCAATGACTGGAACACTGCCACAGGAACATCCCACATCTTCACAACCCTTTTGCCAGCAGCAACAGCAGTTATCTGCAGCCTCACTTCTGCCTGCCAAATATCTTAGGAGTGCATGTAATTGGCTGACACTAATTTGTATCCATAACTCTGGCTTTGAAAAATAGTGTTTAGCTTTCCAGCCTCTTGCATTTAAGAAAGAGGTTGAAATGGCTAATGATTGCCACTTAACTTCATCCACCACTGGGCGCTCCTGAGTTCCTGTCCCACTGTGCAATAAGAACAGTCAGAAACGATGCTTTGTATGGAAGAAGGGCACTGTCCTTCCTCCAAGGCTGTGTTGGGCTACTAAAATTCATCCCATAAGAAGCCAGCTCTCCTCACAGGGCCAGGCAGTGGTAGAAGCTGCTGCACAATGGCAAGATGTTGTAAAAAAAAAAAAAAAAAAAAAAATTAGTAAACAGGGACCTCATTTAAAATAAAGGAGGCCAGAAGGGGAGCTCTCATGACCATACATCAATTGCAAAGCACAACAAGAACACTTTGTAATAGCACTCCCAACTTCCTCTTCCGCTTTATTAAAGAGTGTTCTTTCCTTTGTTTTAGCAGACTTGCATTTGGCCAGCCATGGTTGCATGTTATATATTGCAATTCTTGGTTGGTTCTCAAAAAATCCATATTTTCCTGGAGAAATAACTAGTTGACTTTTTGTTTTAGGTCAACAATATAAATTCTGGAGAGCAGAATGACTGAGGAAATTGTTCTCAAATGTAGCTGGACAACATATCTAGGATAATTTTCTTTAATTAAGCTAGTGAAAGGCTCTTGTTCTAATAACTTGTTTGTATGAAAGAAATAAAATTTGCTTTTGTTGTCACAGATTGATGAGGCCAAGGATGCATGGGTTATAGTGCAGTTCCTATATTTATGAAAAAATCCAAAAGGCAAAGTTTGAGCTTAAACTTCAACATCTCCCAAATAAAACTGTAATAGAAGCTATTCTAGAATTCTAAAGCCCTGGCTAAAACAGGGCTATAAATTAAAAGCTCAGAAGTATTTTAACACTTGTTTACAAATTTCAAGACAATTACATTTATTTGTTTTAAAGATTATAAACTTTTTGGTGTGTTTTTATATAAAGAAATTTTTATGTCAAGCCAGTATTGAAACTAAACGGCATAATTTTGCTAATTTATGAGAGCATGCAATGTGTAATTTTTAAATCAAATAACATTGGATTACCTTTTAAGTTTAGCACTTGCAGTAAATGAACATGGATGATAAAGCTGCACTGAGGTTGATCTCATTGGTATTGCTTGAATAAATCACATCCACAACTGGAAGTATGAGCCTACAGATTGCGCTGCTTTGTGGGTAGGATTAAAAACAAATTGATAAATAAATCTGCTCTTGCAATAAGAATGTATTCCTATTGCTCCTATGTTATTTGTTTTTCTTTTCATGAGAAAACTAATACCTAAAAGCTCTCTAATTGTCCTCAGCTATGTTGCATTTATTATAAATGTAGCTTTAAAAATGAATAAATTATTCTTTCACATTAGTAAAATAATGTACAAATGAGACTTATTACTAATGAACTAGGGATTATTTTACACAAATATAGGTAATCATATAAAATCTTTAAGTGAAATTCAGACTCTAACCTCATACCTCTGTCAAGTTCTTATTAACTCTGCACATTGCACAATCTCCCCCTGCCTTCATTGCATTCTGTGTTTTCCTCTACTGGAGTATTATTTGCCTTGATTTTAACTTTTGGTGGAATTTTCTGTCTACATGAATATAGTGTGTTCCATGAGGTTAATGTCTTTGTTTTTCTTTCTGCTTAGAATCCCAACAACAAAAGCATACTGTCTCACATCAAATAAGTTCTCAATAAATATCTGCAATTTCTTATGCCTTTAGCTGACTTATTAAATCCATCCCCTTATGTTTCATTCTATAAGAAAATATGCTTTAACTTCTACAAGAGATTATTAAAGAACATAGATAAAATCTCTGCCTGTAATTGTGTTAAAGAAAAAAGGCTAACACACCAAAAAGAAATTTATATAAGATACTAACAATGGTGCACAGTCTAATCTATGTGATAGATTCAGAGCTTCAGTCTAACAACTAAGATAATTTAAGGAAAGGAGAGATAGAAACAGACATGTGTGAAGATAAATGATAAAATTATTTCTGCATGAAGAGGTCAAACTGAGGTTACTGATCTGACTAAAGATTTCTCAAAATTTTACATTGGTAAATACTTGCTGGGCACCTACAAGGGAAGGTGTCATTTTTGATTCTATAGCAAATACCAAAATGTAGAAATTCAACTTATAGGAGTTTTCCTTCTAGAATTCTCAGAGAATGTAGGGGGCTCTGAAATACTGTTGCAGTGTTTGTTTTAGTAAAGCCCTGCCTCATGAATTATGTATTGTGCCTGAGTAATATCCAGAAGAATATTACCAACACAAACAACTCCTGTCCTGACACCTGAGAAAACATTAGCCCCTGGTTAAAAACAGATACCTAAAAAGCAAATACTAGGTTACAAAACATGAGGCAGACCTCAGGGTAGAAAAAGGGTGAACATTAATAATGACAAAATTATCAAACTAGGTTTATAAGAATTTAATTTCATTATGTAAATTAGATGTTTTCCTAATTCGAATTTCAGGTGTTTGAATAAAGTTGAAATTATTATAAATCTACATAAACTAACTTTTACTTTTATGATTCTTTACTCCATCTTCCTTTCTACCTCCTGAAATAACTTGAAAAAAGTACTAAGGAGAAAAATGCAATTAACTTATTCAAGATTGCTTATTAAATAAAACAGATAATGAGCAATCAGTTTTTACTTGCTTTCAGGTAGTCACTTTCCTGTTAATTTGGTAACACAGACTGTTCTTAAGTAGCATTAATGTCATTACCTATCAATTGAATCGCATATAGTATTTATAAGTTTGAACAAATTCAATCCCTATTTGATAGTTAAAAAAGCATAGTTGAAGAAACACTGAGAAGATGTATAGCTCTAAAGCCATTCACACAATCAGGAAAGAGAAAATATTGGATAGAAAATTCCCCTGGCAAAAAATGCTGAACTTGCATTTTCAAAGAAAACTGAAACTATACCTCTAACATTTATTAGATAGTATTCACTTAAATATTATCATATACAAGAAAATGATTTTTTATTCTTCCCACACCAGAGGTTCCATGTATTTGCTGGTTTGTAATGCAAAAGAGTTTCCAAATGAAGCAGTTTGAAAATAAACTAAAAAAATAAAGTGTCTTTATGGAAGATTTTTGAGTTATTATAAACTATTTTGAGTGAATAATTTGAGTTTAGTTTTATATTACCTAAGAAGTAAAATCCACGATGTTACAAAGGTGATGTTGCATTTATGAACAAAGTTTTTGTCCTCGAACTTGCTCAAAACAAGTGACTATCTGCTCATTTTAATAATATGGCATTAGTATTATGTAGCCATTTTAATCTTAGAAAGATTCTGTTGTTTTCACTTCCTAGAAGTATAGAAAATTTCCCTATTATCAGGTACACTGCTTTTTCTTATCTTCTTAAGAGCATCTTACCTAGTTTTCTCCTGTTAGAAAAATAATAAATGATCATTACAGAAAATGTATAGTGGGTTGATGGACTTCAGGTCAGTGAAACTTCTGAAATAGTGTGAGAAATACTGCATGTATCTGAGTATGTCTATTTTTTGGTTTTGGTCCATTCTTTTACAGATTCTCAAATTGGTTTGTAGAGAGAAAAAAAGATACATTGGCTCTAAAGGACTTGATTAGTAAATATCTCTTAATGTTTAAGTATTTATGCTTTCTGGTCTTCATCTTTTATCCATTTTCATTTCTGTCTGTCTCTTGTGCTCTCTGCATTAATATCAAGTATGGCTAGGTAACCATTTGTAGAAAAGAGGTTAGTAGTATCTGTACATTATCTTGCTTGCATATTATTTATGCATTTGTAGTTTTAACGTGCATTGTATATATGCATTCATGAATATTCATTAGCTACTTTATTTCTCATGTTACTTTCACCCTTTTATGTAAGAAGCATTGGTAGTATTTGACAGTATGATTAAATCTTTAGTTTGCTGAAAACAGATGAATAATGAATGAACTATAGAAGAAACTAACATCACACAGAGTTGAATATAGTGACTTCTAGATCCTTGTATTTCCCCTTTTTCTGAAAGCAACTTAGAGTGCCTTATTAGGTGAAAACATGAAGTGCTTTTATATATTGTGAATGGAAGATTCATAGGGGTACAATGGTAAAAATAGATGCTTAAGAGCTATAGAGGTAAACCATGAGGTACCTGTATTTTGGCTCTCAGATTCATTTCCTTCTTTCCATGCTTTTTTTCTAAAACACAGGGGGCTGGAAGCCAGCAAACTACATATCCCAGATTCCCTTGGCAATTGACTCCTAGCAGTGTTCTTATGATGGGAAGCCCTGGTCTGAATATGAAAGGTACAAGGGGAAAATGATATTTTCTTGTTTCTGGGGTGCCTCCAGCAGCAGCGGCGGCGGCGGTGGACAGATCTAGATTTGGGGGCAATTCTCAAGCAGGAGAGTCCTATTCACAGTTGTGGCAAGGGTGCTGGAGCAACCTCAGCAGCACAGTGTTCATGGGCTCCGGTTGTGGCCAAGACGGTGCCAGTTGTGGGCAATGTCAGAATTCCAAGCTTCTGCCTTGAGTGTGTGTGTACACTGATGACTTTTATGTAAGGTGCAAGTGGGAACATGTCCCTCAGAGAACTGTGAAAATGAGACAGAGAGACATGCCAAAAACAGCCAGCCTAAACTTAAATGTAGAAACCAAAAAATTTCATTGAAATCATTTAGCTAGTTTTTTTTTTTTAATGTATGATTTAGATACATAAAAGTAGCCAAACAAGTTTAATAAACATTGCAGGGTTATAAATTTACAAAAGAAAGCTATCATGAATGATACAGTAACATGAAGTCTGATTAAAAGGTTTCATAATTGTGGGAATTAGATTTTAAAAATTAAGCACTTTTGTGTCCTAATTAAGTTGAGTATTTTGTTCAGAAGAATGCTTTAAGAGGTAGACACAGGTTGCACTTTGACAGGAAAGCCACTTCTCATGAATAGGATCATATAATGAATAATTTTTTAGAATGAAAATATCTTAGAAATCACTTTGTTAATAATACTCTTTCTTCTCAAGGAAACCAAAGGATAATTCTGGCAGTGATTTGTTAAAATTCACAAGACTAGCTGGTGACAAACATGGAACGAGCACCCAGATTTTTTTTTCTGTGTAGTTGGGCACGTTGCTATAAGGAGAATGATGAGAATGAAAGCAAACCCTTACATAGGTTTACTATACTTCTTTTCTAGGCATATTGACTTGATGATACCTTGCAAGATCACCAGGTCAGCAGAGAGAAAAGATTGATGCTTTGGGAAATCTGTTTTTTAGCATTCTGCAGAGTTTAGGTGAATTCACACAGTTTAAAGACACTTGCTGATCGTTTTCATTTTACAAATGGCATTAGGCAATTTCACCTGTATGTGAAGTGTCTCTTCCTCAACAGATGTTCTTAGGTGATCTTGTTTTAGCTTTTAGGAGGAAGCCTATTTTGTTGAACTTTATAAAATGGTTATTTTTTAGGCCAAAAATGGTCAAATATCAACAATTTCATATGGTTCAATCTAGTGAAAAGGAGTTGGTATTCCCATTAGTCTTTTTTTTTTTTTTTTTAAATCAAGAGGTTCTAAGTGTATCACATATCAGGAAGACTTTGCTAATATTATCTTAGATGTAGAAATATACTGAGATCATCAAAGACCTTTTGATTTTTATTCTTATCCTCTTAAGAATAAGAGGATTGATGACAGCCAAACATGTCACAGAATGTATAAAGCATATTTGTATTGGGTCAATTATAGTAAACCATTTATTAAAGATATGAGTGGAAAATACATTTCAATTAAATTACCATTGAGACATATACTCTCTAAAATCCGCTGGAGGATTTGAGTGTTTAGGTCTTGGTCTGGGTTCAGGCATGGCCAAAAATGACTGTTGAGGGTATCCCTGAAGTGGAGGCCAACATCCAGGAGACAATACCACAGAGTTAAGGTCATTAGCAAAGTCAACAATTTATCTGACTGTTTTCCTTATGTATCAAATAAGTTTATAAAGTAAAAGTGCAAAGAAAATCTCCATTTCCACTGACTTCTTTTTTTTTCCTTCTCCCCCTCCTTTGTGTGTGTGTTGAAAAAAGAACTCTTTATCATAGATGATGTTAGACTGTGTAGATCTTGCTGACTGATAATGCTTGAAATGCAGACTGATCAGAAACACTGAGAAAGGTTACTTGTCTAGTCAAACGTATCAGTAGAGATCAAGATACAGATAAATGTGTTCATTACGGTTCAGTCTAAATAGTGAACATAAATCTACCTGGTAGATAAATCTGTATTTGGACAGTCCATTAAAAAAGGCATTAACAATTTTAAATGCATCATTGAGCATTTTATTACACCTACCTATTGGCTTGAAAACTCAATAATAGGAAAGAAAAATATCTAAATTAATATACATTTCTGTTTTGCAATGTATGGGTATTGATTTAGGTTTAAACTAATTAATAAATTTTTTAAAATGTCAGGATCAGCAGTATAGAATTAGAATTATATGTCTATAAGTATAAATACTATATATCTTTAACAATTAAATATGCTTTATGGAATGTAATTTCTTGTTCTTTCTTAACTCATTTTTGCTACGTTTTTAAGAACATGTTAATTAGGAATATAAGTTATAGAGAAAAGAATGTTCCTAAAAGTGATAATAATTTTAATATATTAATTTAGAAAGGTATGATTAGGAAATTGTATTTTCTGAAAGCAACAAGAGTTTCTATATTATTTATTCCAATTCTATCAGTTAGGATCTAGGCAGGTAAACAGAAACTACTTTCACTCTTCAAATCATAAGAAATTGATTGAAATAAATTGATTATTCATATAATGGAAAACCTGTGCAGGCTAAAAGAGAGCAGTGAAACCGGCAGGAAACTGTAACTACCCCCAGGCCTAAAAGGACAATGAGAAAAGCCCATTGAGAGCATGGAAACCAGAGCCCCCCTCTTCAGCCAGGAACCATAGCAGAAGCTGCCCAGAAATTCTGTGACCATAGACAGAGGGGCTGTCTCATAGGAGATGAAATCACAAAAGAGCCTCAGTTGCTGTTGGATAGTCAGCCTAAAGAAAAAGAGAGGGAGAGTAAATCTCTGGCATCCCCCTGTCTCCTATCAATATTACCACCAATGTTTTTCTTGGGCTGAATAGATAACCGGTTGAAAATGGAGACTGGAAAATGTGTTACTGATGGACTTGCAAATGTGCATCCAGATCTGACAGAGGGAAAGCAAGACTAATAGTTTCGCGCTGCTGCTTCCCTTCTGGATCTAGGCCCTTGTTCATATCACACTTTTGGAGAGACGAACCCAGCCAGTTAACACGGACCAAATAAAAAGTCCCATTTGTGCAAGGTGTCAGACTTTTTTAAAGCATGGCCGTAATTTGAGGATCTGCTCATCAAGCTAAACACGTTTTCTTAGTACTGCACTGTGGTTTTACACTCTTCTGCTCAAAAAGGGTCAGACGTGCATTAACATCTGAAGGTACTCCCCACCTTCTTTTGCTCCCTTGTTTTATTTTGCCTTCACAGGTACTCCCTCAATAAATCTTTCATGTATCTTTGGTAGCTTTCAAAGAGGCCTTTATCTCCTGCAGCGGAATAACTGATGAAACTAAGCAGGGCTAAGGTTCTGATAATTAGTCACAGAGCTCCAAAGACATTTAAAAGCTGATTCAAGGCAAATGCCGTGTACTATAGTCAGGGTACTGATTGAGAAAACCTGGGACTGTAAAGCATGGGTTGGAGACTTTGATGAGGAGGGTCCTGAGCATCTCAGCCTTGCAGATCTTCTTGATGCCCTGAGCTCACACTTTCTCATGAAGACGTAACACTTTCAGCATGCTGTAAGACTGCAGAGGTACCTACAAGCTGACAGGTACGAGCTAACAGGTATCTCCATTTAGGAGTGGCCCCTATTCTTGCTTATAGACCTAAAACAACTGTAAAATCCCTCCATAGCCTAGCCAGGGAGTCAGTGTGCCTGGTAAGAATGGAAAAAGAGTATACACCAAAGGAACTATAGGAACCACCGGGTATATTCTTACAGGAAAACTAGGGGAGTACTAGGGATGCTTGATCAAGGGGTTTGGGTTATAGAACTGGGTAAGTGAGAATTTGTTAACTTGAGGGGGCACATGCTCAGGTTGTAGGACTTAAAACCCTAGAAAATACCATAGAGGATGAGGTAAAATTGGCTGATAGGTGGCTCTTAGAATCCTGGTGAAGTCAAGAGCCAATGCTGAAGCGGAAATGCCTGGCTTGCTCTGGTAGATAGCAGACGAGGGAATAAAGGGGCCAAGGGAAATGGACATGCTAGAATGAACATATCACATAAGGCCACAAGACACAGGAGAGAATTACGCTCTACCGGAGGGCCCGGATTTCATACCTTTCATCGACCCATCAGGAATGTGCTAATGGGAACAGGAGGGGATTCACATTGGTAATTAAACGCCTACCTCCCAACCTATAAATTCTGTTTTCATCTATGGCCATGCCACCCTGAACAAACCTAATCCTGTCTGATCTCAGAAGCTAAGCAGGATCGGATCTGGTTAGTACTTAGATGGGAGACCACCTAGGAAGACCATGTGCTGTAGGAGTAAAAAAATAAAAAATAAGGAATTGTAAACTGACAAGGTCCTTGCAATCTGTGAGGTTGCAAGGGTTGCCTCGCCTAAAAAAAAAGAAAAAAATATGTTTTCACTTATGTTTCAAACTTTTTCATCAATAAGAAATCCCCTAATTTTTTGACTTTTCTCCAGTGTTCTTAAAATATTATGATTGTTGTTAAGTTATATTGTACATAATTTTATATATTGCTGTTTAAACTGAAAAAAAAAAAAAGCTTACAAAAGAAACTTCTACACTAAAATAATGACCTGAACCATTGTACTCTATGCTTAAAAGTAAGTGGATAGAAACAAAACAAATTTCCATCAGGGATAAAATTGATGTATCAATAAATATCCACACAATGAAATAATAATAAAAATGAGCAAACTACATTTATAAGCAATAACATTAAAGACTCACAAACATAATATTGAGTGTAGGAAGGCTGATACAAAAGAATAGATAATAATCCACTTATGTATTAAGCATATCAGTAGGTGAACTAGAATTATTCCCAGGAAAAGGAGATAGTTGAGAAACTTCATTATATGAAAAAAATATTGAAAGGCTATTTAATTCTTCTTTGTTTGTGAGGCAGAGAAGGCCTGGGCATTATACATTGTTATAGCAATGTGGAGAAGATGCTTTCATTCCTTGCCTGGATCCCCTAATATTTTCTTCTCCACATTCCTGTGACAATATCCAATGATGCCCAGCCTTCTCTATTTCCAAATCAAACTCAGAATTAAACCTATGTGTCTGAGATCTGGCTGTTTAGTCTTGATTACTGTGCTCCTGAGTGATATCCTATGTATTTTTACTGCCAACAAGATCCTGGCCCTAACTGCTCAAGAAACACATCTTAAGATTTTTGTGTCATAGTCATATTTACCCACCACCATTGATCCTCTAAACCTTCCTTTACCCATCCTACCTCCAAATAAATACCCTCTTATTAGCTTAGTCTAAAAAAACCAAAGGACTAGATACTTTCCTACTTCCTCTTCTATATTCTCCCCACTTTTTACCTAGATATATTCAAATATGGAACTGTAGGTTGAGAATCTTTTTCTAAGCTTTGGTTTTATCATCTTTCAGGGAATAGAACCTGTACCTGGGCCTAACCCAAGGTTGAAGGCTAAGAGTAGGATCTAGTTCTACTTAATGAATTTCTATATACTAATTATTATAAGAATTCCTTAGTACTATGCTCTGCTCATAATACTAAATTTTCTTTATCTTGAATTATCCTCAAATTAAGTTTGAGATAGTGTCCGGTCTACAAAGCTACCCTGAAGGTAGTCTTTGAAGTGAATCCATTCCCTTGACCTCACACCTCTACACATGCCTGCTTGGTGCTTCCTCACACTATAATCATGCATAATAAAAATAAAAAATTTGAATGAAATTTATTTTTCCTGAAAAGAGAAAGATACTGTTAATTATATTCCATTAATAAAATACCAATATCTCAGAAGTACTAAATTTAAATAGTGATTTCAATACATGGCAGAGAGAAAAATGTATTTGATACTAAATTCTATTTAATCACCTTTTTATGTCTCACAGCATGAATATGTTCATCACTGACTCTTTAAAAGTGACTGAGGTAATTAACAGGAAAAATTATTTCATTTTGATTACTAGAAAAGCATCTTTTAAATTATTGAAATATTCAGGCAAATGCAAAACCTATAATTATGCATTTAAAAACAAGGCAGCATTTCACAGCCATTAAACCACCTCTTCCCTGAAGAAAGTAAGCAACGTTGCTGTTATTTAGGCTATAAAACAGAGTGTAGAGACAGAGCCTAGAGAGCTTTAAGAATTGAACACACACCAAAGGAGTTTATGTTCAATTGGAGTATGGCCTAAATGGCTGATCTAGAGTCCCACATGACTAATTAAATTGACAGACACTCAATTATTAAAATGGTAAAATCTTCCAAATTATCCATGACAAAGAGATATAGAATCTGAATAATTCAAGCTAAATCAATTATTTCTGAAGTTAAGAGAAGAGACCAGAAGGCCTCCTCCTATATGTGGAATATTCTGAGAATTATATATTTACTTTCAACATGTTTTAAACTATTTATTTGGTATGTAGAAAATTATTTTTAATGGGGGCAAATGATGTACCATCTTGAATATTTTAGTTTTTAGAGGGGCATTTTAAAAACGTTTGAATAGACCACATGTTGTAGAAAAGTATTGTGGTTGATGGTATATATTTACAAATTAGAAAGAAAATTAAAATATGTAACATCTAGAGAGTTTTTTAATAGCAAATGTAATCTATGTAGAAATTTTACTTCTTTTAATCAGAGACTTTAAAACATAGGGAATAAAAAATATATTTTTCAATAATAGAGTTAACAGAGTGAGGGAAGTACAAATACAGCATAGGTATAGATAACAACTTTAGTTGAGAAAATTTGTATAAGCTTTCTAATACTGGCCAGTTTATAACATATATAAGTGGAAGACAATGTAAAAATATTTTTTCATGTTCTGATTTTGTGGCCATAATCTAAATTCAACTAATGAATAAGTAGAATTTTACTATATTATACTATTTCTGGTTAAAATTTTGGCAGCCAAAAAAAATGAAAAATAGAACATTTTCTCTTTTAGCCATTATAACATAAATATAGTAGTAGAAACTATTTCACAAACAGACATAAACACTTTGACCACAGACTATTTTCATTTTTTTATATATATTCCTGGGATCTGTTTGATAGTTTTGATTTATATT
This sequence comes from Rousettus aegyptiacus, assembly GCF_014176215.1. Classification (NCBI taxonomy): domain Eukaryota; kingdom Metazoa; phylum Chordata; class Mammalia; order Chiroptera; family Pteropodidae; genus Rousettus; species Rousettus aegyptiacus. The sequence continues at coordinate 112,126,385 of NW_023416284.1, forward strand.
GGTCTATTTACTTATATCTTACTGGCCTATTTACTTTTCTTATTAAAAACCCTTTTTAAAGAATCAGATATAATATGGGAGTGAAGACACTAAACAAAAAAATGGAATTGACAACAGGTACTGGGTGATATGGTTTGGGGTGGGAGCCATTTGGCTGGCCCATAGTTGTGGAAGCGGCTGCTACTTAAAGCTTTCAGGATTGAGAGAAGAGGCCAAGGACAATTGGCAACTGAAAGTAGAATCTATAAAATTGTTGGTAAGAAACTATCTAATTCTATAAAGAAGGTTTAAATAGCTATCTGGCAACACCTAAACAATATAAACTTTGAGAAGAAAAAACTCTATTTTCAAGATCAAAAGTATTTAAATCTTGCTCATTGCAAATGGCAAGATATTGAGATAATGACGATTTTTATTTTATTATAAAAATTGAGGTGTTTGTAATATTCAAACTGTGAGAGGAAAAGGTTTCCTTTTTATTAGAAAATCTTATTGAATAAGTTTCAATTGTGTGTAAGAAAAAATAAAATGTATTGTACTCATTTCTACTCCATGGGGTATTTTATTGAGTCATGATCTGGAAGAATAAGTTAATAGTGAGTTAATAATATTTTCACATGAGCTAATATAGTATGGGTTTAAAGTATAAATTGGTTGTGGAATTTAAGAGAGAATAACAAAAAATAGTCAAACAAAGAAACTGTAACATTTTAAACACACACACTTGACTGTGTGGACACACATATTATTCTGAGTTAAAAAGACAACCTGGGAGAGTTGCTATATTAGAGTACAATATTTTAACTAAAATAAATCTACATCTCAATGCCATTTTATCTTACATGAGAAGATATACAAAGTTACAATTTTTAGGAATGTATAATGTGAACACTATATTTAACTTTTTGTAAACTGCTATTAGGTAAGTCATTCATGAATAAACAAGCCTTAAACAATAGGTCAGGAAAGGGAATGTCAATTCCTGAATTCATGAAGTTGAAAGTTAATGGACTTTTGAGTCAAGTACATGTATATTTAAATCTTAACTCTACTACTTTGCATGATCTTAGAGAAAATAGTTTATCTCTTTGTGTCTGAATTGCCTGTCTGCAAAATTGGGGTAATATTACTTATTTCAAAAACTGTAATGAATATTAAGTAAAATAAGGCTTGAAAGGGTTCATTATTCAGATCTGTTACCTCCTATATTGTGCATAACTATGCACAAAATTAAATTATGTATAATTTTAAGAGCACATTAAAAAACTCAAAATAAAAGTATTACAATATTTACTACGAAGCTGAGGAAGCTGGTTTTTAGACTAAAAGGATCAGTCTTAAAACCCGGATATGCTGAGGAAAGAGTGCTAAATATGATTATATCTACTGTCCTGACTACATTTTATTCCTCAACACCTTTCATTGGCACATATGCATTTGCTCTGATTTCCAAAGGCTACAGGTTAATGAAGGACCTGAAGCTGTGCTTGGTGAAAATAGAGAGAGACAGCTGGATTTTGAGCTGTCTCTTGATTCTCAGACTTGGAGACATTAAAACCAAGATGTTGGATAGAGATTTATTTATGCATTTCATATCACAAAAGAAGACCTTGCGCTGATGAGCTAACTTGGGAATCATTAGCATGTGGTTACAATTGCACCCATAATTCTGGATAAGTTACCTAGGAGGAGAGCACAAAGTTAGAGGAGAAGATGGCGTAAGATTCGCTCTCTTCAAATCCACCATTTAAGGATAGAGGTGAATGGACATGCCATGGAATCTGCACTGAGAGAGAGTAACCAGAAAAATGGAGGAAATAAGGAAAACTCAGGATCAAAGAAGACCCCTTCTGCATCAAAGATATCTGAAACTAAAGTCACTGTGGAGCCCAGGCATCACCTTTTATATTTTGATATAAACATATCCCCCCAAAAATTCTTGATTTCATTCCCTGGTGCTGTAGCCCACAGTCCAAATTTCTTCCTAGGGAAACCTCAGCAATTCTCTAAAGGCCTAGCAACTGACGGGACAAGGCTCACCCAGATGATTAAGAGTGATGGCCTTCACTTAAAGTCAACTGATAGTAGAGATTGATTATGTGTACAAAATACCTCTAGAAAAACATGGAGATTAATGTTTGAGTGAATAACAGTACTGTATGTAACCTAGGGTTGATGCATAAAACTGACCATGATACCTGGCCTCTAGCCATATCCCAAAACAATAGATTTGCTTAGCTAAACCCATTTCTCCTGCTTACTTACTAAAGAGCTAGAATTTTTTGTTATATAATGAAGAATAAAAATTTAGTATTTTAAGTGTACCATAAATGTCATATATGTGCACATATATAAAATTGCATTGGATAGTTCACATTTGTATACTTTATATATGTTAAAAATCAACAAAACATTTTTTAAAATGTACCTATGAATTCTCTGAATGGCTTTTATTCTAAAATTGTTTCTAGTATACATATTTTTGAAATTAAAAATTTTAACCAAAGTATTTTTTCCCCAGATATCTAGAGAAATACTCCTCACAAGTTGTAAGTGTAACTATTTTCCACCTATAGATTGGTAAAAATCCACATTATTATGAGTCACCAAACACCAGAAATAAATCCAGTCTATCTTAGGTCCCTGAAACCTCAATACTAAAGTATACTTCTGACCAAATGTTGCTTTGTAATGAATTCAACAAATAGTAATTTTTAATAATGTAATTATATAATATAGAATAACATAATCATTTTTAGAGTTGACAATAATTTCTTTTATTATAAAAATTTGTAAAAAAGATTTATAGTGTCTATTTTTCCACTAATACACAGGGGTAACAGACAAGTGGTTAAAAGGGCAAAATTATGCCCTTTTGGGATATCATGGTATGGATAATAAACTAAATATTAAATCCTTTAATGCTAATTTTGCTATCAATATTGTAAAAATATATAGTAAGAATCACAGATGAATCAAAGATGCAATGACAATACTATAAACACACTTACATCCTGTTGCAACCTTAACTGCCAAGCCACTGGCAATGAAATAAATTTACTGGCTTCTTTCTCAATATTTATTTTGTTTTCCCAAAATTATGATCTTCAACATCAGCAAAAAAAAATTCACCTCAAGGGTTTTTATTATCCTACAATTATGCATAAAAGATATTATAAGCATTTGGCCTTTGGTTCCCAACCACAAAACAAATCTCGCCTTTATGACTCCAGGATAGTATTGTAGGTCCCAAGTAGTGCAATGTCGCAGCAGGCGATTAAGTGGAAACCAAGCAATATCTTCCCACATACTTTTTATAGGTCATTTGACAGAATGCAGAAATATTTTATACAATGGGTAAAAATGCTAACTTTGCCACAGAATTTTTAGTATAATGAAATGTCAAGTATATTTCTGCCTTCCAGGATCTCCTAGAAAGAACTTAAAATTTCGAGGACTCCGAATGTAGAAACATATTATCAACACATGTGTTTGTAACTGTTTTCTGTTGCTTAGAGGGGGCTGACACTTGTAAGATTCAATGACAACACAGCAAGCTTCTGTTTGACTGCATCGGACACTTCAACACGTGAAGCAATGAAACTATTAGTATTGTTTAAGAATAGCCAAATCCTAGTCCATAAGTTAAGAAAAAAGTTACATATCTGAACCTAGATGCTATGAGATATTTTACAAAATTTAAAGTCATGTCTTTATACACTAATTATGAAAAATATCTTTACAAAAGTGTCTTCTCCAATATTTATGAGACAGATAAACATGACAATAGTTAATAGATTTTCAAAGGAAAAATTACTATAGCAAATAATTTTTTTACCCAAATTCTAGGCTTTGGATAATCATTGTCATAATATCTATTATGTTATGAATTCTTCATAAAAATTATATTTAAAAGAAAAGAAATATAAGAAAATTCTCTAATGCTGAATTTTTAATTGTAGGTATTTAAAGATTTCTTTTATTTACAATTTATGTATTATTTATCATATGTAAAAAAATTAAGAATAACAGTTAGAAAAGTTGTGAATAGCAATATCTACTAATTTGATGTTTTAAGAGTTGAAATCCTTATAGAGTTGGTCCACATCTGATTTGCTCAGATTTTTTGAGTTCTTATAAAACTTGTAAAGACCTTTATTTTACAAGATGTGCCTCACACTGCAAGTTTATCTGGTGATTGCCACAGTCTCCAAGGAGTGAGTTGTATTTTTTTTCTTTGTATTTTTTTTTAACAGTAAAATGTACAATACATGTATATGGTAAGACAAACAAAAAACCTGTTAAATATAGCACTTTGATATTAACTGAAATATTTTACCTTCTGAGAAACCAGAGCAATACCTTATTTTCCTTATGATACCTTAAACAAATTTTGAGGTTGTTCACTGAGGGGGAGGGAATCTAACTTTGAGATTATCTTCCAGGATAAAAAATTGTCATGAACACCAGATTAGGAAGTCACAATAGATATAACAGGGTGGCAAGCACTCCTGAGGACATGTTTTCATTCAAGGACTCTCTAATCTGCATGCCCTTACCTTTTTAATTCTTAAAAGCATCAGAGTTAAAAACAAATTACCTGCTAATCTATCAAGAGAAACAGCTTGCTACAGTGTATAATGTTCTGCTTTCTTGTTTGAACTCAGCCGTTGTGTAATTTGAGCACATCATTGTATATGTACAATCTGAATAGTTTGCAGTAGCTGTAAAGCAAATGATTGGCTAAGATAATGTTTCTTTATCTAAAATATTTTACGATTTTCTTAACATACATTTAGCCACTGATGATATTTAACATTGTGCTAGCTGTTGTGTGGACGTTAAAGAATGACACTACCAAAGAAATAATAATATTATTGCCTTCGAGAAATTTAAGTTAGCAAAGGCATGCTTGGAATAAATAGAGAATGGTTAAAAATTTTTAGAAGTGGAATGAACAGAAATTAGTTGCTAAGAGGATGGTTGCCAAAAACACAGGGGGGAGAGAGAGAGAGAAAAAGAGAGAGCGCGCGAGCGAGAGCACGAGCCTTTGGAATGAGTCAAATCTAAAATACTGAATATCAAATTCTTGCAAGGATATGGAACTGCTGGAATTCTCATACATTGATGGCAGGAAAAGAATAAATGTTGAGACATTTTGGATAACTCTTTGGTTTTGCTTTAAAATTAAGACATAACAATTCTGCTTGTAGATATTTACTCAAAATAAATAAAAACATATGTTCACAAAAAGGCCTATAGAGAAAGATTCATAGTTGCCTTATCCATAATAACTCCAAACCAGAAACAAACCAAATGGCCATTAATAAGTGAATTAATAAATTGTGGTACATGCATACAATTAAATACTACTCAGCAGTAAAATAGGTTAATTATGAAAACATGAAGAAACATGATTAATCTCACAAGTATTTTGTTAATAAAAGCCAGACTCCTAAACATACATACTGAAAGATTATATTTAGATGATTTCCAAGAGATAAAACAAATCTCTCTTAATAAATATTATAAATATTGTATATACCTCTTTATAAATATTTATAAATATTGTTGTTTATAGGATTGGGAAAATTGCCTAGCAGAGGATACAAGGGAACTTTATGAAGAATTAAAAAATTTTCTCTCTTGTTTATGGATATTGGTTACATGGGTGAATAAAATTGTCACAACTCTTCAAAACAGAACATGTAATATCTAAGTATTTTATATGCATAAATTATATCTCAATATCAAAATAAAAGGATAATTAGATGGGCTAATATAGGAATTTAGAGCATATTTTTCCCTTTAAAAAATATATGGTAGCAAAAAGATTGATCAATAAACATGTTGAAGAAAAATATATACATATTGCTACTCTTAATATGTGCCTGAGACTTCCAGTTTCCAATCTACTATGTAATAAGCTAGAAGTTGCCACGTCATGCTAACAACGTGCAAAAGCTAAACAAACTGAAAAAAATTAACAACACTTATTAATCAGAGTCAGAGCAAAGCACTGACCCCCAAATTAGTGAACCAGTAGGCAAAGACACAGAATCATGACTTATTGGAGCAAGAATCCATGAGCACAAATCTCTGCAGGAACCAACACCCAAATAGGGAAACTTAAACTGTAACTGACAACTTGCTTGAAGCTTAACATGGACATTCTAAGAGATAAAAATTCCATGAGGAGTCCACGTTATTGGGGGCTTCCATATGTTTGTGCATTTTACCTCCAGGACCTTGACCAGGTAAAAATTTCCTAGTGCTTTTCACAAGGGAAGGAAAAAAAGAAGCATTCTGAAATAATCTGGAATACTATGTTCTTCACAAGGTCTGCTCTCAAGAGAAACTAACCAGAATCTGATCTGCTGTGGTTTTATCACAGCTTAACTGAACTGAGGGAAGGGAAATATCCATCTTCAGCCCACTACAGCCATTCTGTCCCAGCAAATGGGTGGCGGCGGGTCAAAAAACAAAAACAAACAAACAAAAAACGAGAAGCACATGTGAAGTTCACAGTCCAGAGGGACAGGCTCACTAAAAAACTGAGACCTACACATAGGACCGTAGAACACTTCTCCCCCAGTCCTTATCACCACATTACTAAAGGCTTATTTACACAAGTTCCTTTTACCCAGTACATAAAGTCTGATTATCAAGAAAAAAATTACAAGACATACTTAAAGACATAAAGGACAATTTGAAGAGACAGGGCAAACATTAGAACTAGAATCAGATGTGGCAGGGAGGTTAAAATTATAAAACTAGGAATTTAAAACAACTATAATTAAGATACTAAAGGATCTAATGTATAAAGTAGATATCATGCAAGAATCAATGGGCAACGTAAGCAGAAAGATGGAAAAACTAAGAAAAAAAAAGAAATGCTAGAGATCAAAATACTGTAATAGAAATGAAAAATATCTTCATGGTTTTTTGGGGAGGCTAGACATGGCTGAAGAGAGAATTTCTGTGCTTGACAATATAAGGAAACCACTGAAACTGAAAAGCAAAGAGAATAAAGACTGGAAAAATGAAACAAAATATCCAAGAACAGTTGGATAACTGCAAAGAGTGTGACATATGAGTAATGCAGATTCCAGAAGGAGAAGAGAGAAAGAAACAAAGAAATATTTAAAACAATAATGACTGGGCATTTTGCCAAATTAATATCATACACTAAACCACAGATCCAAGAATTTCAGAGAACACTGAGCAGAATAAATGCCAAAAAAACTAAACCTTGGCATATTATTTTCAAACTACAGAAGATCAAAGATAAAGAAAAAAATTCTAAAAAAAGTCAGAGGAAAAAAAAATGCACCTTACCTATAGAAGAGCAAAGAAAAGAATTAAATTTGACTTCTTTGAAACCATGTAGGCAAGAAGAAACTGGAGTGAAATATTTAAAGTGTTGAGAGAAAAATTCCACAAATACAGAATTCTATATTTTATAAAATTAACCTTGAAAAAAGACTCTCTCAAACAAAAATTGAAGAAAATTTTTGCCAGTAGACCTGACTTATAAGAAATGTTAAAATAAATTCTTGAGAGAAGGAAAATTATAAAGATCAAAAACTTGGATCTATATAAAGGAAGAACATCAGAGAAGAAATCAGTTCAAATAAAATAAAACCTTTTTCCTATTCTTAATTGCTCTAACAGATAACAATTTTGTTCAAAATAATAATAGCAAGTTTTTGATCATATATGTATATATATGCACTATACATGCAATATATATAATACATGCTATATATATACTTATGTATGTTTGTGTCTAAGTGAAATGAATGTAAGTAGTGATACAAATGACAGGAAGGAGGAATTAGAATTATTTTGTTATTGTAAGGTACTCATACTATCCCTGATGCAGCATAGTGTTATTTGAAAGTGGACTTGGAATAATCGCAACTGTAACTGCAAACTCTAGGGCAATCACTAAAAATAGGTAAAAAAGAAAAAGTATAACTGATATGCTAAGATAGGTGAGAAAATGGAATTTTATAAAATGCTCAATTAAAACCTAAAAGACAGAAAAGCATGAAATGCAAAAGAATAAATGACACAAAAGAGAAAATAGTAACACATAATAGATTAATTCAACTATATCAATAATTACTTTGAACACCAATAATGAATACACCAATTAAAAGACAGAGGTTTTCATAATGTATCAAGAAGCAAGATCCAACTACATGTTGTCTACAAAAAAGTTTTATTTTAAATATAACAACAGATGTAGATTAAAAGTAAACAGATGAAGAAAAATATAAATTAATGCTAATTTTGAAAAAGCAGGAAAAGCTATATTAATTTCAGACAGAGCAGACTTTAAACCAAAAAAAGTTATCAAGGATAAAGATGGGCATCATATAATGATAATGGAGTGAATTCTTCAAGAAGACATAATAATCCTTAATGTGTATGTACCTAAGAACAGAGAGTCAAAATATATAAGGCAAAACCTGATTGAACTGTAAAGAGAAATAGATGAATCCAGGATCATGGTCAGAGAGATGTTAATACCTCTCTATCAAAAATGGATGGACACAGCAGGCAGAAAATAAGAACCCAGCTGAATTCATTATCATCGATCAACTGGTTGTAATAGATATCTATATATAATGTCATCTAACAAAAACAGTATACATATTTTTCTCAACCTTACATGGAACATTTCACCAAGATATACCAAATTGTGCACCACAAAACACACTTTAACAAGCTTAAAAGAATAGAAATAATATAATATCTTCTCTCAAACCAAAAAGAATTAAACTAGAAATCAATAACAGAAATAGCTGGAAAATCCCCAAATATTTGGAGATTAAATAACATTTCTAAATAACACAAGGGCCAAAGACTGTTCTCAAGAGAAACTAAAAAATACTTTGAACTAAATAAAAATGAAAATACAACTTATTGTAATTTGTGGGATAAAGTATAAGCCGTGTTTAAAGGAAAATTTATAGCACTGAATGAACATATTAGAAACAAAGGAAAATCTAGAAATCTATCATCTAAGCTTTACCTTAAGAAACTAAAAAAAGAAGAGAAAATTAAATCTAAAGTGAGCAGAAGAAAAGAAATAATAAAAGTTAGAGCAGAAATCAATTAAAAGAGGAAATGAATAGAAAAATCTTAATGAACCAGAAACTGGTTCTTTGAAAGATCAGTAATATCAACAAGCCTTTATTTACAAAAAACCTAGAGCTAACAGCATTTTAATGATGAAAAAGTCAAAGCTTTGCCACTAAGGTCAAGAAAAAAAAGCATGAAATTCTCAGCACTATTTTTTAGCACCATACTATAAGTTCTTCCTGATGCAATAAGAAAGAAAAAAGAAATAAAAGAGTGGGTTGGAAGAAATAAAATTGTCTTTGTTCATAGATGACAGGACTGTCTACATAGAAAATCCAAAAGCATCAGCAAAAATATTCCTGAAACTAATAAGTGATTGTAGATGGGTTGCAAGATGCAAAGTTAAGACAAAAAAGTCAATTGCTTTCCTATATATCATCAATAAAAGGTAGAATTTGAGGTTAAAAACACAATACTATTTATATTAACACACCAAAATTAAAATATGTACACATAAATCTAAAAGAAACATTCACAAGATTTATATGAGGAAAATTATAGAGTGCTGATGAAAAAAAATCAAAGAACTTAGTAAACAGAGATATTCCGTGTTCATAAAGACTCAATATTGTCAAGATCATAGTTCTTCCCAACAAGGTTGATAGATTCAATGCAATTTCAGTCAAAAATCCCAGAAAGTTAGTTTGTGGATACTAACAAACTGATTTTAAAGTTTATACAGAGATGGTAGAGATCTAGAATAGCCAAAATAAAATTGAAGGAGAATAAAGTTAGAGAATTGACACTACCCAATTTCAAGCCTTACTTTAATGTTACAGTAATCCTGAGAGTGGTATTGATGAAAGAATAGATAAACAGATCAATGGACACAACAGGGAGAACGGAAATAGGTTGCCATAAATATCGTCGACTGCTCTTTGACAAAGGAGCTAAGGCAATACAATGAAAAGACAATAAGTGCTATTGAAAAAAATGACAGTCACATTCAAAAAAACGAATCACTTTAGACACACTTTACAGTCTTCACAAAAATGAACTCAAAATGGTTCACAGACCTAAATGTAAACTATAAAACTGTAAAATTTCTAAAAGATAATAGGAAAAAAACCTAGATGACTTTGGGTATGGCAATGATGTTTTAGATACACCATCAAAGGCATAATCCATGGAAGACATGATTAATAAGCTGAAATTCATTATAATTAAAAACCTCTGCTCTGTAAAAGACAATGCTGAGAGAATGAGAAGACAAGTCACAGACTGGGATAAATTATTTTCAAAGGACGTATCTGGTAAAAGATTGTTATCCAAAATATACAGAGAACTCTTAAAACTCAACAATAAGAATACAAACAACTCAACCAAAAAATTGGGCAAAGATCTTTACAGATACCTCACCGAAGAAGAACGTATGAAAAGATGTTCCACATCATACGTCAGCAGAGCGATGCAAATTAAAACAACAATGAGATAGCACTACACAGCTGTTCCAATGGCAAATTTGGAACAATAACAACACTAAATGCAGGCTAAGATTTGGAGCAGTAAGAATTCTCATTCATTGCTGGTGGGAATGCAAAATAGTACAGCCACTTTGGAAGACAGTTTGGCAGTTTCTTACAAAGTTAGATTTATGCCTACTATACAATCCAGGAATCATTCTTCTTGGTATTAACCTAAAGGATTTGAAAACCTTTGTCCACACAAAAATCTGCATATGGATCTTTATAGCAGCTTTACTCATAATTGTCAAACTTGGAAGGAACCCATTTACCTATCTTTCAGTAGGTAAATGAATAAACTAGTACATTCAGACAATTGTATGTTATTTATCACTAAAAAGAAATGAGCTACCAAGTCATGAAAAGACACAGAAGAAACTAAAATACATATTACTAAGTGAAAGAAGCCAATCTAAAAAGGCTGCATACTGTATGATTTCAACTACATGACATTCTGGAGAAGGCAAAAATATAGATACAGTAAGAGGATCAGTAGTTGTCAGCAGTTGAGGTAATAGGGAGAGGGATAAATAGGATTTTTAGGGCAGTGGAATACTCTGTATGATACCAAATAATGGATACATTTGTCCAAAGTCTTAGAATGTACAACACTAAGAGTGAACAGGAATGTTAACTATTGACTTTGGGTGATAATGAGGTGTCAATTTAACTTCATCACTTGTAGCAAATGTACCACTCTGGTGGGGGATGTTGATAATGAGGGAGGCTATGCATGTGTGAGGGCAGGGGCATATGGAAAATCTGAATCTTCCCCTCAATTTCGCAGTGAATGTAAAACTGCTCTAAAAAAGAAGCCTGTTAAAAATAACTTTAAAAATATGTCTCAATTATATTTGTGAGAGAACTGAACAGGAATGTGATCAAAGATCAAAGAAAAAGTAGTTTATTGGTCAGATTAGAAAAAGAATGTATTAGAATTTAAAAAGAGAGAAGAGAGGATAAGTTCATGGCTAGGAATAAGTGCATGGTTTACAGAATGAGTGAGAGGAGAGACAGAGAGAGAGAGAGACAGAGAGACAGAGAGAGAGAGAGAGAGAGAGCGAGCATGCAAGCATAGAGAATATATATAAAGCTATTGTAGAGAGCCCTTCTGTTATAGGGCTGAAGAAATGAAAGGGATCTTGGCACATTCATATATATTCTAACATAAAGCTACACTGATTAAAGCAAGAAGGCACTTAGATAATATAAATTCAGACAGAAGCTAAGTGGCTAATAATGGTCAGTCTTATCTCAAGAACACAAGATTCTTCACATATCTAGAACTATATTAGGGAGAAATTTGAGATTTCTTATCTGGGCTTCTCTGCTATTGAACTTTTGATTTCTGCTAACAGCACCATATGTTTCAGCACAAGTCAGCTTAAGAATAATTTCCCCTTACTAGTTAAATATGAGGCAAATATAAACACTCAACTTAATCTGCATAGTATAATCAATCATCAATGTAAGCATTTGTGCTTTTCACATTGTATAGAATGCATTCTCAAATCTAGTTCATTCGACCATAATAACTGACACCAATTATAGTTAAAGAAAAATATAGACCTTCTGAATTAAACACCAAACCACTGATAAATCTCATGAAATCAGTGACATTGATTCAGGCCCCTACAGAAGCATTGCAGCTCAGGGACATTTATTGTTCAGTTTGCTCAGGCATTAATTATGGCTTTCCTATTTAATATCCCTTGAAATCATATACAAAAAAAAAACCATTAGTTAAAAGATGTCAAGATAAATTAACAGTTCAAAAATATTAAATATAAATAAGATATATGAGGGCTCTCTCAACATTCATTAGGTCAATAGTTTTTATATGCCACAGTAGGTGATACTAATGATTAGATAATGATGAGTACCTAATCCTGCTGTAAATGGCTATATTATCACCAGCTTCCTCTCTTCTCTCCTTTTTCCTTTCCTCCCATTTCCATTTCCAGTGGCCTAATTCAGTCAGGCTTCCCTATGCTTACATGCTAGAAAAATACTTTGTCTTTCTCTATTCTAGCAACTAAAAACTATGCATAAAACCATACATAGCAGCATGTGATTTTTTTCTGTTAATAATATGTGCACATTAATGCAAATAATTATCACATAATAAATTGTTGGACCTCTAAAACTTCATCTCCCCTATTTTGTTTATTATAAGGCAGAAACCCCAGGGCCTTAACGATAGGTAATGATATTCTACTGCTGTAGTGTATCTTTTTTTTTCTTGTCTTTTTTTATAAATCTAATTTGGTGTAAATCAAACATCACTTGCTCTTACCAACTTCTTTTTACTACTAATAAATGCTTACATAAGCCTTCTTGACACACTTATACACATCCTGTCTATTATAGAAAGTCCAGCTAATCCTCTCCCAGAGCTGCTTCTGCCCTTTCTCCCATGAATCTGGTAAGCAGTTTTATTTGTATCCCTATCTTTCAGGTAAGCTTTCAGAGTTATCTCACTTTGCTCTTACCCAAATGTGTGAGGATGACCTAAATGTCAAGCATAATTTCAATGTCCTCAATCTGGGATTCTTTTTTCTTTCTCTTTGAATACTGGGTTAAGCCTAGTCATTACTCATTTTTCGTTTTCTCCAACTAGAAAGGAAAATGTTGGCACTCTGTGGATGGCCCCACAATAGTCTCCAATATATATTTATAAATAATTTTTTGAAATGGCCTAAAAACAGCAATAATAGTTTTAAACTACTAAATAAAAAGAGATAATCTTAATTCCCACCAAGACTCCTTGGGATATGTCTGGTGCCAGTTATTGACTATTTTGTATATTCATGTATCACCTTTATTATCTTGGAGCGAATTAATCCCATGAAAAATTACATAATTGTCTGGTCCTGTATTGGGACAGTAGAACCTCCTGAACTCACCTCGTCCCATGGACAAATTGAGTCTACTCTGAAAGAAATCCAGATACTAAACCCAGCTAAGCAACACTGATACATCAGCGAATGAGAAAATACTCATGTCGCCCACATCAAAATGGGCAGGAAAGGCTAAGACACACTCTCACCATAACCCCCACCAACAGCATAGTGCCATACAATAGGCAGCAGGGTGGAGGAGGAATCCTCTCAGCTTCTGCCTGAGGAGTGAAAAGTTGGGACCCCATATATAGTGCCCCAACTTTGAAGGCTCCTGCCTGGAGGCAGATGCCCAAAACGCCCAGCTCTGAAAGCCATCGGGGCTTGCAGCTGTGAGACCACAAGAACATTGTGAACAAACAAACAGTTCTCAAAGGGTTCACAAAGACTCACCAGGGCTGTTCCTCCAGGGCTCAATGCAGAGTGAAGAAGCAGTCAGAAAAACACCCATCTTCCAGCTTTCCCTGGAAAAGGCCTATCTGCATAATTTAAAAGCTGCTGCCTGAGAATCAGGCTTCTGATTTAGCACACGTGTGGGAGCTAACTGCAGTCCTCCCCAGAGATCCGGGAAGCCAGAGAATCCACCTGGGCTTCTTAAACGAGCCTACTCCAAATTGCCAAAATCTCCCTGGAAGGAGCTTATATAAAACTCATAACTCAACAACAACAATAAGAACAGCAACAACAAAAAACAATTTGAAAGTGGGCAAAAGATCCTAATAGATATTTTGCCAAAAAAGACATATGAATGACCAACAAATAAGTAAAAAGGTGCTCAACATCACTAACCACCAGGAAAATGCAAATCACCTGGGCTTCTTAAACGAGCCTACTCCAAATTGCCAATATCTCCCTGGAAGGAGTTTATATAAAACTCATAATTCAACAACAATAAGAACAGCGACAACAAAAAACAATTTGAAAGTGGGCAAAAGATCCTAATAGATATTTTGCCAAAAAAAGACATATGAATGACCATCAGATAAGTTAAAAGGTGCTCAACATCACTAATCACCAGGGAAATGCAAATCAAAATCACAATGAGATATCCCCTTGCACTGTTAGGATATCTGTTATCAGACGATGACAAATGATGGCAAAGATATGAAGAAAAGTGAACATTTGTACACTGTTGGCTTGAGTGTAAACTTGTATAGCTACTATGGAAAAAACTGTACTGTACAGCTGAAATTTGGAACTTAAGTGTTCTCATTTTAAAAAAATAAATATGTGAAATGATGATGTGTTAACTCAATGGTGTGAATCCTTTCAAAATGTATATATATATATCAAAATATCACTTTGACACTAAAAATCTACAATTTTATTTGTTAATTATAACTCAACAAAGATGAAAAAATGAACTGCACATAAATTCAAGCCCAAATGATATTTTCTTCCTAGGGTTCTTTTTTCCTATATTATAAGGGACAAAGCAGCATTTTCAACACAGTTGCTAATGTTACTTAGGTTTGCTCCAACATTTTAAAATTGAATATTTAGCACAGGCTTATGGCAAATTAATTGCAAATTTTACTTATCTTGTTGACAATATAATTTAAAACTGCTATGTAATGCACTTTGTGCTAAGTATCCTCAGATTAACCCATTTTGTGGATAAGAAATCAAGCTCAAAGTGGTCAAGTAAACTAGTGGGCAGTATATCAGGAAACTAGTTGTCTTCATTTGATCCCAAGTTTGTTTGAGTCATGAAGAGAAAGTTCTCTTAATGACTATAATATATTAGTAATAGAATGAATGGTGACAGTAGTTAAATGTATAGGAAAAAACTCCAGAAATAATGTTTCTGCATTGCTATCCTGGCAGCAAAAATGCATAAAAAAATATACCACATGAGAGAGGAGCCTAAAGCATCATCACAATAAGCTTTATTCTTTTGTAGCATAAAGTTATTTTTGGTAGAAAAAAAAGCTCTTTAGAAATCCCATGCATTGGACAGGAAGCTAAAGAATGACTCTGTCTGGCTCAACTAGAGTTTTCTTATTAAATTATGTCCAGCTCTGAATGAATTATTTAAAAAAATATTACTTAATGCTTTAGCTTTAAGGAAAACCCTTACAACCATCTAATAATTTCAGGGATGCTGTAATTACATTGAAAGGGATTTGGAGTATTGATGTTATAAGCTCAATAACAGGTTTGGAACAAATTAAAGGTTATGCAGAAGGCATACTAGGTTTAGATAATTATATTAAAGAAAGAATGCCTTAAAAAAGTGAACACAATTTTGAAAGAGTGAGCATATTTTTTCAAGGGATTCTCTCAACTCATTGAATATTCAATTCAATTCAATTCAATTCAATTCACAATTTGGAAGGCAGAAAGGGCTCTGACACTCACCTTCTAACTGACATATTAATCCTATGATTGTCCTCACTGTTTTGTGAAGGTAGCAATAGTGCTGTCTTCAAAGAGTTTACATTTTTGTAAGAGATATTCAAAAGACATCTAGATAACCAAAACAGAGGACTGCCATAAAAAAGATAGGACTAGAAGACAGAAGATCTAAGAGAGTAGGTCTAGTTTTATAGTGGCAAGACACTTTAAAAAGTGAAATGACATTTGATGTGTGCATGGTGCGTTTAGCAATATCTCAGCAGAGTGTATGTGTTAAAAGAGGGATGGCATTCAAGATGGATATATATGTGTAAGCCAAAAGAAGGTGGGATTTAGGGATGTTTGATCTCTCGTGCTCAGTTTAATTAGGCTTTATGATTGTGTTTCCTTATAGACTTCTGGGTACTTTTTAATGAGTAATATAAATATATTTATGTAAATAAATAATCACTTCCATCTTAACAAGAGTGACATCACATATCCACTATGAATTGAACAAGAGGAAAAGTATGGTATTAATCAGTTGTTTGGTAGCTAAAAATAAAGGTTAAACTGATTTTAAAAAATTGATTGGCTCAGATTATGGAAGCATCCAAGATTATGGCTGGATTCAAGAGCTCAAAGAATATCATAGAACGCCATCCCTATCTATGCCTCAAACAGTTTTTCTTTGTATGGTAGTCTTAATTAGGCCATATTCTCCAGCTTAGCCATCACAAAAAAGAGTGTCTTCCCTGACAACTCAGAGAAAAAAAAAACTCCCCCTGATTTGCCAGTTTGCATCACAGGCACATTTTTGCCAATATGGTTCTAATTGGTTAGCCATAGATCAATGTATCTTAATAAATGATTAAAATGTATTATTTTAATTTAAACATAGTACCTCATTTAATCCAACAATTCTGTGACTAAAGCCAGCTATTATTATACTTATTCTACTATGTAAAATGTTGAGGCTCAAAAAGATGGTGGATATCATAAATAATGGAATTTATCTGAGATTTTAAAAATCCAACAGTGAGCAGAATTTTGGAGTACCTATATATGAGAACTGGAATATGCCAAAAAAAGTAGTAAAATAGACCAGCGAGGTAAAAAGAACATTCTAGAGCCATGAAATAGAAGGCACAAGGGAAACCGCCTTCAAGACAGAGCAAATGATAAAACGCTGCATTGCAGTTGAAGAATAAAACTGCAGACGAGGCCATCATATTGTAAAATATCTATGTAGAAAAGTTACCCTGAAATAAAAGCATGTTGAAGAAATCTTCACATGTTGGAAATTTTTTTCATGAAGCTTAATAACAGCACTAAGAAAAGCAATAGAACTGTAGCTAAAAAGAGAAGCAGGAATGAAGAATAAGAGTAATTTTTTTTTTTTTTTGCTTTTTAGAGCAGTCATCAATTTTTATATGAACTATGAAAATAGACATGAAGTATACTGAAAATATTTTTAGAAGTAAAAGTGTCATTAGAAAAGATACATATTAATTCAAACTGGTTTGAATACAACAATCAATTCAAATAAACATTCTGATAATCTTGTTAAAATTCCATCTCATTACTTGATATTTGACTTCTCACATCCTGTGACAAACCACTGACCAGAAACAGATTAAAAGTTTCCTGTGCTCTGAGGTCTAAATGGCAGCGACCATGTCTCCATCTATTATCAATTCATGATTGTAACAGAACAAATAGTTGCTAGAGGTTATCAAGGGTAAATTTGTCACCTTTACAAAACTGTCACAAGCTTGGCAATTTTACTAACTTTGGTCAATAGGCTTTTGTCTTCTCGTGAATTGCCCAGCAGTATTTCTGGTGTCAGTCCGAGAGATTTGCCGAAGATTTCTAGGCCCCAGCATTCTAACTAGACCTTGACTCCTCTTTTTAAGTCTCTGATGTGTGCTGAGCACTCTCAATTAGTTGGAGTCTTTGGAAAGAATAAAAGCTCAGTAAAATAAGTTGATGGCTATTCTTAGCTTTTTTTTTTTTTTTTTTTTTTTTTTTTTTTTTTTTTTTTTTTTTGCTGTTCTTAGTTCTGTTTTTGCGCTGTTAATAGAAGAATATTTGACCTCATGCTGCTTTTTAATAAATATATCTTCCTTGTACGTCCAATGAGATTGCGTCTTATTAAAAGCATTTATTCTAGGATAATTCTAAAAGGCAGTTCAAGGTTAAAGATGTTAAACTCTAAGGAAGGAGGAATTTGATTTTGAACACAACTTTTATATTTCCTGTTTGTATCATTTTTTAATGTATTACTTTTTTAATGTGCTGACTACAAGTTACAACTTATGTTAGCCTAGAGAAAAATTAAAGAGTCAAAGGAAAGAGCTCCCACTGATGATGCTGTAGTTCAGAGTCTCATTTCAGTAACTTAATTTGTTTAAACAGTGATATAGTGAAATAATTTAGTGATTTCATACTTTTATGGCATCCAGAATTTTTTTCCAACAAAATCTCGTATATATTACCAGCCCAGTAGTAATCGGATATGAAGTCCTTTTTGAAAGAGACAGAAAGAGCCCACAGCCCCGCCTGACTATCCTTCATTGAAAACCACTTAAATGGGCAATTGATATTTAAGATAAGTCTTATATCTGAAATCTTATGGGCAATATGTTAAGAATGTTGATCTTGGATTTTAGAGGTGTTGAGGGGGTAAGGGAGGAACATATGGTTTTAGCATGTATAATATAGTCAATACTTTATTCTGTTGAGCAAAGTAATGATTGATATATTACTGATAATCCTAAAAATTAGAAAATTTTCATGTGGGGATATATTCTTCACTCCCTTTTTAGTAGTATGAAAAAAACATCTGACTGGGTTGAGACAAATATTACTTTGTGTGAGTACAGAGGCAGTGATACTACAGCTCTAGGGATGGGGAAAGATGTACCTCTAGATGAGAGAAAAATTTCAGTCTAATAGCAGTCTGAAATGTTTTTTCTTTAAAAAATTCTCTGCCTTGACATCAAAACTTGGTAAAGATAACACAAAAGAAGAAATATACATCCAATATCTCTTATGAACATAGATGTGAAAATCCTAAAAAAAATACTAGAAAATCGAATACAATAACACAAAAAGATTATACACCATGATCAAAAAGACTTCATCCAAGGAGCACAGGGATGGTTTAACATATGCAAATTAATTCATATGATACATCACATAAACCAAATGAAGGATAAAAATCATATGATCATATCAATAGATACAGAAAAAGCATTTGACAAGATAGAGCATTCATTTTTGATTAAAACACTTTATAAAATGGGTATAGAAGGAAAGTCACTCAAAATAATAAAGGCCATATACAACAAATCCTCAGATAACATTCTACTTAACGGTGAAAAACTGAAAACCTTCCCGTTAAGATCAGGAACAAAACGAGGCTGTTTGCTATAACCACTATTATTCAATACTTTTTATCAGTATCAGAAGACCTAGCCAGAGCTATCAGGCAAGACAAAGAAATATATGGCATCCAAATAGGGAATGAAGAAGTCAAATTGTCACTTTTGTAGATGACATGATTCTCTATATAGAAAACCCTAAGGATTCCACTAAAAAACTATTAAAAACAATTAACAAACACAGCAAAGTTTCAGGACACAAAATTAATGTACAAAAATCTATAGAATTCCTATACTCCAACAATTAATTTTCAGAAAAAGAAATGACAAAGAATTTCCTTTGGCAATTGCAAAAAGAATAAAATACCCAGGAATAAACCTAATGAAGCATGTGGATTATCTATATACTAAAAACTATAAGATGTTATTAAAAGAAATTGAAGAAGGTATCAAAAAAAAAAAAGTAGAAAGATTCTGTGTTCAAGAATTGGAAGAATCAACATTGTTAATATGACCTTATTACCTAAAGCGTTATACAGATTTAATGCAAACCCCATCAAAATCCCAATGGCATTCTTTAAAGAATACAAAATCATCAGATTTGTATAAAAACAGAAATGACCCTGAATAGCCAAAGCAATCCTGGGCAGGGGAAGGGGGGAGACCAGAGGTATCACTCTTACTGTCTTCAAATTATATTATGAAGGGACAATAATCAAAATAGCATGGTATTGGTAGAAAAATAGACACATAAACCAATAGAACAGAATTGAGAGTCCAGAAATAAATCCCTGTATATATCAGCAAATAATTTTTGACAAAGGAGCTAAAAATATACAATAGAGAAAAGAAAGCCTCTTTAATAGCGCTGGGAAAATTAGAAGGCCACATGCAAAAGAATGAAACTAGAATGCTATCTGTCACCATATACCAAAATTAATTCAAAATGGATCAAGGACCTAAATATAAAATCTGAAACGATAAATTACAAAGAACAAAATGTAGGTACTAAACATATTAACCTTGGATTTAGAGAGGATTTTATGAATTTGACATGAAAGGCAAATGAAATAAAAGCAAAAATAAATAAATGGGACTATACCAAACTAAAAAGCTTCTGCACAGCAAAAGAAATCATCAATATGGCAAAGAGGCAACTTATTGAATGGGAGAAGATATTTGCAAACAATACCTCTGATAAGGGGTTAATATCCAAAATATATAAAGAACTTATACAATTCAACAATAAAAAATACAATTCAGAGATGACCTGAACAGACACGTCTCTGAAGAGCACACACAAATGGCCAATGGACATATGAAAAGATGCTCAATTTCACTAGCTATTAGGGAAATGCAAATCAAAACCATAATGAAATACTACCTCACGCCTGTTAGAATGGCTGTCATGAACAGGACATGTAATAATGAGTGTCGGAAACGTTGCAGAATAAAAAGAACTCTCCTACACTGCTGGTGGGACTGCAAACTGGTATAGCTAGTATGGAATTTTCCCCCAAAAACCAGAAATAGAATTACCATATGACCCAGCAATTCCTCTTCTGGATATTTACCCAAAAAAACGTGAAACCATTTATCTGCAAAGATATAGGCACCCTGATGTTCATAGCAGCATTACTCATGGTGGCCATGACATGGACACAATTGAAGTACCCTTATATAGGTGATTGGATAAAGAAGGTGTGGTACATATATACAATGGAATATTACTCAGCCATAAGAAAAGATGAAATATTGCCATTTGCGGCAATATAGATAGATCTTGAGATTATCACGCTAAGCGAAATAAATCAAACAGAAAAAGCTGAGTATCATATGATTTCACTCATATGAGGGGTACAAAACTGAAGGCAGCAAATAAACATGACAGATAAACACAGACTAATGGACAAAGACAGTGGATTAGTGGTTATTGGAGGGAAGGGAGAAAGGAAGGAGGCAGATAGGGGTAAAGGGGGTCAAATATTTGGTGATGGAAGGAAATTTAACTTTGGTTATTGAACACACAATGCAATATACTTATGACCTATTGTTGAATTATTTATTTTTAAGAAAATTTAAAAAAAATTCTCTTTGGTGCTTGTGTGGCCAAAGAGTCAAAAAAGGAAAACAACTAGCATGGCAATTAGAGCAGCATGTGGGGCAGTCTTTGAAAATGAAATGTCCTAACTTTGCATTTAGAGAAAATATGTGTGTATGCTGATGAAAATAGCTACTTCCAAGCTGTTAACAGGGACATTTCTAAACTTATGTCAGGTAGTCAGAAGCTTTTTCATACCATCTAATCTAAACATTACTCCTTTTATTATTTTCTTCCTATTACCCTTTGTTTTCATTCAAAGAACACATTAATATTTTTAGTATGTACTTTTTTGGACTTAGGTATTCAATGCTTCTTTACTCCACTCTTTGGTTCACCCAGTATAGAACATTTAGACATGTTTAATAATTTTGTTGAGTAAATGAATAAATAATGAATAATGACGAGTGCCTATTAAGAGCTACAGAACTGTAAACATTGTAAAGGACACTAAAGGAGGTATGGATGGGTTTACAAATGGACCTACCAATGAAGACCAAAGGTTAATACAATCACCTACTTTCCTACTTTCAAACCGATGACCTCATTTAATTAAGGCTTTTCCCTGGAGTAGGATTTTTTCCATGTCAACTTATTGCAATAGACTTGAAGGTCCATGATATGTAATTAACTTTCACTTCTGCTGAGTCAGAATGTGTTTGAGACACACGTAGAGGGGGTGGAGAGAAGGAATAAGATTTTCCTTTAACTTTCACAAGTAGACTAGACAACTGCTACTGACTATAGTACATGAAGGTTTGTTTTCCTCTAGTCATTGATACAAAGATTTTAACTTTCATAACTTTTTGTCCATTTTATAAAGATAAGCACAAGGAAAACAGAACTCTGTAGAGATATGACAAGTGAAATGCTTTTAAATATGTTCATGTGACCTTCTTTTGTATAGAATTATTAAATATTTAATGGGAACCTACAAATACTTTTAAATTACAGTTTACTTTGTGAAGAAAAGTACTCACTATAGTGGATTTAAGGGATTTGAGAATTCTCAATTAATATATATCCTTTATAAATGTCAATGATATACTGAAGAATTTCAAAATTCAAGTTTGTCAGTATATGCTAAAATAACATGCAAGTATCATTGGGAGCACATATGTGTATGGAAGAGAGGGTTATTTCTTTATAGCTGTATCTCAAATTAAGCTACTATTTCTTGCTTTGTTTAAAAACCCAGACTTTCTAGTTGCTTTTACAACTTCTGTGTTTTATACTCAGTTTCCATAGCTATTTAGGAAGTGCTCATGTTGGAAAAATATTCAATAGGGAAAGAAAAGTTTTGAGGACAGAAAAATGCATCTAACAACGTGCCCTGCAGCCTACAGTATAATTGCTTTAAAAACCAGGGAATGGAAAACAGTTAAAGAGTTATACCACCATACATCTTACAGGGATTAAAAGTTATCATTTTTCAGACTTGTGCAGGGCTGTTTGCTTCAGCATGGCACTCTGCCACATGGTGATATATTTGCCTGCAGAGATCACGCTGAGGCAGTATAATACCCAGTCCTGCTTTGGATTTTCCCTAAAGGCAGACACAGTCACTACAACAATCGTGATTAATTGTGTGGCACTTTGTTCAACAGCAAGAGATTCCCCCCAATTTTGCAACACTTTGAAACATGTTGTCCATACTGGGTTTTTGTTTGTTTGTTTGCCTTTTTAGTTTTTCAGTTATAGTACTCAAGAAAATACTGGTACCAGGATTTAATTCTGTAAAAGCTGATAACCAACATTTTGTTCAGTGGCCTTTAATGATTTTTTTCAAAATATTTCAAATTTTAAATCATGAATCAGTTAAGGTAATAAATAAGTATTTTCCTATAATAGAAGAAATTTAACTTCAAATTATATTTATTTCATGGGACATATGTTTGAGTGACAGATAAAGACCTAATTGTTGAAAAAACAAAAATGAGTATGACACACATCCTAGTCATCAAGGAATCTAGAGTCTTTCTGTGAATTCAGCATGATTACATGTTCTTAGCCTTTCAAGTGATGAATCTAGACTTCATCGATTTGTTTTGTACCCTCTGTTCTAAAAATCTGTTATATTTCTATAGCAGAGAAACTGTGAAAATTTCATAACATCCAAGGACAATGTCTGCATTTGAATGAGGATCAAAGTAAAAAAGAAGTGCAAGAATGACTACTGTATACATGCAAGTTTTGAGAGCATGCATTTCAATAATCCAGCTTTATTAAACTAAACATTTATTTCAAAAACACATATTATATAACATGAACAAATTTATACATAACAATCATAGCTGAACAAATAAGTAGAGAATAATCTGATGGCACAGAGTAGGAATTCTCTTCCCATAGAAGTGATATATGGGAAACAGGTAATTAACATCTTGAAAAGAACAATCGAAAGATATTTACAAGGCCATCGAGGTCAGAAGTGATGAAAAAAGTTTACCGTGAAGTTCTAGACTGTATGACAAACTGAGCAGTGTTGCTATTAGCCAGCATATCCTAAGAAGCCAAAAGCATTGAAAAATTCTCAGAAAGGTAAATATTTTAATACTCCCTTTGTTGTAATTTTTAGCCTTTATTGAGGTTTCAGTTCTCACTTATAAGATTTACATCTAGAATCACTCTTCCAAATACTGTTCGGATGTCTCACATTGATTTTCAGAAGTTTAATTTCATTTTGTCAAAAATTCAATTCATTTTCTTGCCTTTCTTTTCATAGTCCTATTATTTTCCAAAAGACTCACATTCAAAATTCCACATTTTCTCTTTCTTTTCCCCTACATGTAATACATTACAAAATAAATTTTCATACTCTTCTTTTTCTCTCTGTTCCTCTGGCCTCTGTATTTTTCAGATTTTGTTAGGAATTGAAAACATAATGTTGTAGAAAGACCGTAGATTTGCAAAACGATAAACTCTGTTTTGGATCTATTTCATCCTTTCTGTTATATGATTCTGTTAAATAATTTCATCTCTCCAGGCCTCAATCTATCAAATTTAATAAGTACAAAGTACAGCATAGTATTGAAGAATGAATTCTCCTGAATAGATACATCATCATCTCATTAGTTAATGAGTTAATTGTTTTATTCAGAAATATGTATCAAGTACCTACTATAAACTAGAAACTATGTTAGGCACTGGAATTGTTCCACCTGGAAGCATATTGGTGTCATTAACTGGGATAAAGAACATTAGAAAATGCCTAGATTGGTGGCATAAATCAGGTAGCAAAGAAAAAGAAACATGCTTATATATGGCATTTACCTACAGGAGACAGAATATAGTGAAAAAAAGAAAAAGACAATGATGTAGCTTTGCTCTTAATGAACTCTGGCATTTCATATTTAGAAAAAAGTTAATCTGCAAATTGGATGACAGAGAAATCACAGGAAACAAGGAGATTTATTTTGTCATAGAAGTCAAGCTAAGAGAGCAGTTCAAAAAGGGAATAAATAAACTGTTAATTGTTGCTCGGGGGTAACAAAAAAGGAATATGAAAAAAGGCCCATTGGATTTAGATTCATGGACAAGATCATTGACTTTAATTAAAGTAATTTTGCAGATGGAAAAAAAAAATGAAGCGTTTGCCTGATTCTGCTGTGTGTTCCCCAATATTCATTCTTCTCTCCTCCTGCAGAATAGAACCTCCAATTTTTAGCTGTACATATGATCTCCAAAATTAAGCCAGCGTCTCAACTACCCTTGCAGATAAGTGTGCTCATGCTGTAAACCTATAGATTATGTAACATGACTTCCTGGGAATATTCTTCCTTTTTCATTTTCCTTTTTTCAGTAATCTTTGACCATGCAGATAAAGGCAACATATTATAGATATCAGAGCAATAAAACGCAGGTTTTGAAAATTCATTGGAAGGATGTTTCCACAACAGCTCCAACTTTCATAAGAGAAAGATAATTTAATTTCGTTTAGCCTTTTGTTAATTTTGGATCTCTTTGTATCAGCTGGACTTTATACTAGTACACAGTGAATGAATGAGAGCAAGTTGCAAAAATGGAGACAGCATATATAGAAAATTTGTTTCTTGCAACATTGGCTCAGAAAGGGAAGGGAAAGCTACTGAAGTATCTAGAAAAAAAATGAGAAAAACAGTTATCATGGTGAGGTGTGTTTTTCTCCAATGGTAAAGATTTGAATATATCTTAAATCCAATAGGAAGAATTCAGGTGACGGGTAGAGGCTGACTATTAAAAGGCAAAGGGACATGGAAAGAGATATTCAATAATGTTAGATTTTTGAATAAGGAGTACATTTGATTTACAGTGCATACAGGGGCTTTTTCTCTTATAACAGGAAGGAAGGAAGACAACATGTTTACAGATATATTTATATGATCGGATTGGAAAGTTCCTGGGCTCTTGTACATCTTTTATAAATCAGGGCTTGAGGTTTCGATGGAAGAAAACAAGGCATGAGATTTAAGGAGACTGTAGAATTCTTGAGTGTGCATGTATGCACACATGTGCCAATTATAGGGATGAAGTAAAGGCAAAGGATAGAATGGAATTACCAATTTAATTCCATTTTAAATGATTGGTCTTGAATTTATAATTGAACTTACCTTATTTGACTTTTCTTCAACAGTGCTCGACTGCTGGTTGCAAGCATGAGAAAACTGAATAGCTGGGTTAGCCAACAATGAATGTTTGACATATTTAGTGTGATGAAAATATAACAGATAAAGGAGATTTGCGATATCATGGGAAGTGCTAGTTAGGTGGTAAACTGTGTTTAGGCAGATATGATGACTCTTCCTTGCTGGATGTTGGTCCTGGAAAGTCTCTTTGATCCAGTATGGTTAAAATCCAGCTATCTAAGAGATCAATCAAGAGTCTGACACTTCCTCCATTCTTTTCACATCTCCCTTTCCTCCACATAGGATACATGATACCTTTGTTTTTTAACTACTACAATGAATTCAAGAAAATCAGATAAAATGTAGAAAGAGTTCAATGTCTGTTTTATGAATGAATGAATGGACAAATAAATAAATGAGTAAATGAAAATCCATTTCACTTGATCTGCACTGTTTTTTGTCTTTCTATGCTTAGATTTGAGTGCTAAGTACCACAAAACATAACTGAAACAGAAACAAGAAGATTTAAATGGGCACAAAAGATTTTTGCATTATATCTCTAAGGGAAATGTACATGCACATATTCCTAATCTATTTCATTATACTGTATTTAGAATTGTCATTGAGATTTTTCACCTGTCTATATCTAGTATACCCTGATGAAACTGTATTTGGCGGTTGTATTTTCTATGCTTTATTCAACACAATTATATTCAGATAGTTTAAATCCATTATTGTTTTTTTCCTGCCTCATAATTAAAGTCAGGATTCTAATCCTAATCTTGATCATGATTAGGGGTTTAGCATGCAGACCTTTGTTAAATTGCATTTATGTGCTGGTTCCATTCTTTACTTTGGGAGTCACCTATTCCCTGGCATTTCTTTCAGCTGCGGCATTTCCTTTGTAATGAGTCTCTGATGTAACTTTGCTGCATACGTTTCGTTTCTTTATGTTGTCCTAGTAACTGACACAAAAGAAAAACATCTTGAATGCAGACTCTAATTGCCATTCAACCTCTCCTTTTTTTTATTTTTTAGATGTTTTCACTAAAATAAAACAAAATTTTTTGAGCTACCTGAATTGTGTGACTCATTGTTTTTTAGAATTCCAAAAGATTAGAACATTTGTACAAAAATACAACTGAAATAAAGAAGTATATCAACCAAAATTTCATATTTCAAAAATGTCTACACAGGGCTTTATAAATATCCATGGGTATAAGAACTTGACAGAATAGTAAAATTATTTTTTTTTCTTTAGTAACAGGAGCCATGTTAGCTCTTTCAAAACCAGTCGTTAGAATTTCCAACTTTTAAGTGCCAAAGCCAATGCAGAATTTAGCCCCCGCTCCCAGATATTCTAGATCATGTAAATGATTTTGAGAACCAACAATCAGAAAACAATGTTTTCTGTTTGTTCATAGGAAGAGGGAGACCAAAGAGATCAGAGGTGCAGAATGAGGGGTAGGAATACATAAAGCAGCTATCATTCATAAAGTAAGCTCTCCCGTATTGTGCTAGAGTCCTGTCTCTTCTCTTTAGATTTCAGGTTTCTTTGATGGTCTCTCAGGACCTCATTTGCATTAACACTCTATATGATGTGATGATCATCACTCTAGAAGCTGTAAAGCACTATGAAATCATTGTCTACTCAATATTCTGTATTACTTTTAAGAGGTTGTGCTATTTTAATTAACACAATTTAAACTCTGACATTGGTGTACCTAAAGTTACTCTCTTACTTTAATGATATACTCACAAGAGGAATCAAAGACTAAGTCAGGAAAATTGCAGGGATGTGAGAGAATAAAAAGGGCAAGAGTCAGAGGAAGTGGGAAAGAATGGAATGCAGAAAAACACAGAGAAGAAATGGAAAGACTATGTGCAGAAAAATATGGGAAATAATAATTACTGGCATTTAATACAGTAAATGGATGAATGAAAGACATTCCCACATGCCTAACTAGTCTTTGGTTGTGATGAACATTTACTGAAATCACTTATCTTTCCTCAAGGCTATTCTTTCCTTAACTTATAGTTATAGTGTTGGTCTAAGAAATGTTTAAGTGCTGCAATATCATCATTATCCCTAAATATTTTTGTGGAATTTGTAATTACAGGAATTGGCCACACAACTCAGGCTTTGCTGTCTGAGTATGAGCCGAATAACAGATGTACCGTCACCTCTCACCAACGACCTTGAAAGGTTGGGGAGGGCAGTTTTCCTTGTCCCCTTCTGGGTTCTTTGGCTGGTCTAATAATTAAATTAACATAAAACAAATTAACAGGAGAAAAACAAATTTAATTTTGTATATACAGAACGCAAAAGATATGAGGCTCCCAGACAGTCAGGCAACTGAGGCTTATATGCCT
The DNA here is from genome assembly GCF_014176215.1 of Rousettus aegyptiacus. Classification (NCBI taxonomy): domain Eukaryota; kingdom Metazoa; phylum Chordata; class Mammalia; order Chiroptera; family Pteropodidae; genus Rousettus; species Rousettus aegyptiacus. The sequence continues at coordinate 112,154,702 of NW_023416284.1, forward strand.
CCTAAGCTAAGGAGAAGTGGGTAGGGGTCTGAGACTTGAAAGGGAAGGAAGACAATTCACAGGGAGATGAAAAGAGCAAACTTTTGGTAAACAGATGTTTGCCCTACCATGCAGAGAAGTCTTTCTGATATAAAAAGAAGTTATTTTTGGTATTGACTTTCTTTTCAGGACAAGTTCCCCATCTAATTTATTTGTAAACAGTTAAGAGGGAAATAAAAAGGAAAACATCCTAAGTCTTCTCTTTCTTAAAAATAATCAGTTCAAAATAATCCTTATGCCAAAGGAACACATTTTGGAGTGCCAAATTTGCTCCCTTACAGAATAAATCAAGTGATTGGTAACTGATCATAATATACATTTGTTGTTTATGTAGTGACCTGTAGACTGAAGAGCTGGGAGCAAAGTCTATAATTTACATAATTACAGTAATATGTGGTAACTGAAATTTGAATTGTATTGTTGGGGGACCAGGTGTGATTTAACCAAAAGGTGTTAACTGAAACATGCATATTGTACCATGTGAAGTGAACACCACTGTATTTTAAATGTTACTTACTCTTTCTAAAATGAAATTATTTCGCTAAGTGTTGAAGCTTATTTTCCCAATAATATCTTGAAAACAAGTACGATTTGGCTCTTTTCCCAAGATAAAAAACCTGGAATGACAGTTTGCTAAGCAATGTACAGTGAATTCCTGAAGGACAGTAACTATAAAGTACTCAGCAAATCCCACCAGAATCTAATTGTGTGTGAGAGATGTTTAATATGAATGAATAAATGGATGAGTGAACAAATGAATGAATGAATGAATCAATAAAAGGGAGAAAAATACTTCTTTTCAATATGTATGATGTATCCAAAAAAAATAAGTTTCATTTACCAAAAGTAAAAAATGTAATCTTTCCTTTTATATTAAAATATGGACCTATAAAATCTATAATCACATTCATGTCATAAAACTTAAAAGATTTGATAGAATAACAATAGATAGAGTGAAACTAAAATTTCTTTCCTTTGAATGTTCCCAAGGAAAAACCAGAAAATATGTACATATGTTTTCTTTATTCCTTGGAATATTGGCAGAACTATTCTTCCTATATTGTTTTTATTCTGAGGAGTTTTCTAGGAAATAAATGCACCCCTAAGTCTGAGAAAAGCCATTTGTATCTATGGCCCCATTTGTGCTTCCTGCAAACTCAGTAAAGCTTTTATAATTCTCCTCTCTAATCAATTGTATAAATCAATAGTGATCTGGATGTGTTTATTCAAATGCTATAGCATTTTTGGTTTAGTGATTAATATGTATTTCTTGCTTCCCTAAAAATAAAAAACCATTATTGTGATCTTATTGTCCTTATAAATCCAACTTTGAAAATTGTAGATGACAATATTTAACCAATAAAATCAGACAAATGAAAAGTAATAAAACATAAATCTAGAAAACCACACCATGGTGGATAGAATCTTTCTTCTAAGGAGGATGTGAATTACACTTGAAATTTTTGTACATTAGACAGGTGTGTGGAGATAGCATTTCACATTAAATAAGAAGCAGTCTGATTAATTCTGCACCAGTGAGGTAAACTCTGTCTTCATTGTTTATGGCTAATTAGCATGCAGACATACTTTTGAAAGTCAGCGCTGTTCCCTTGTCACTACTTTATGTCAGTTGATATCTTATACATTGTAACTTCTTCGAAGTATATATTTTTGAAGCATGTGTCTAAGTAATCAGAAAAATGTCAAAAATATTTTTTTCAAATCAAATATCTAATATTACTGAAATAAAAGGAATCAATCTCTGTTTAGACTAGAAGATAGAAACTTATCTTTAAAAACCTTATATTTACCTATCTTCACTTTTTAAATTTATCAATCTGAACTTGTTAGATAAGAAAACTAGTGAAAATGGATTCAGGGGCCCCTTCTGGTTTTCTGTCATCTGGTTTCCTTCAAACTGGGAAAGGAAATCAAAACAAAACATAAAATAAACAAAAACTTTATGCTTCCTCAAGCAGTTAACATATTTAAGGGAGTTAGAAAACAACTAAAACTGTAATAATGAAATAAATGTTTTTAATTGAATTATTTATTAATTTTGTTTTCTGAATTAAACCTGACTAAATCTCAACATTACAAATGGGGAAAATATTTTTATATTCACAGACTGTTTTAAAGACAAATTCTTAATTTCTATTACATTGAGAATTTCCCATTTATGGCTTAAATTTTAGTATCTCTGAATTCCCTTACTTGAATTAAATCGTGGATAAATCTCTTGAGGTTGAAGTGCTGGAGAGAAGGGAGGTAAAAGCACTAGTCGAAATGGTATCAGCTAAAGCAAGTTTCTGACCACCATGTGTCCAATATCCAAGGTGAACATATACTTTGTATTTCCATTGGGAAACTTTTGAAAGTCAAAGGAAACGATATTATAGTTACTTTTGGAAAACAATAATAACAATACTTTCATGGCAAAACTGAATGTAAGGCCCCTTCTTTAGACTGTGAGCTCTTGTGGATTATGGGCAGAGAGTGTGCATTCATTCATCTTTGATTCATACGTCTTTGAATTCTTGACTCCTACCATCTTTCAAGAATTCAGTGCATTTTTTAAAAGATGAAATATAAAGAAAATTGGAGTAAATCAGGGCAGAGCAAAGAGAAAAGAAGGGGAAAAAAAGAGTAAAAAAGGGAAAAAAATTTCAATAGAAAAACTCATGTACCACTGACTCAATAGATGAGATCTAGGATATTTGTATTTGAAGAAGGAAAGAAAATTTAAAGAAATTTATATTTTTACATAACCCCAGTTTTCATTAAGAAAAATACTGATATATTTTATACATGTGTGTCATGGGATACAGTGAACAGATAAAAACCACTGATCCCAGAACATGTAATTTGCTGGTGCACTGTACTGTCAGTCAGTCTGTTTGTTGTTCCCCTCCATCCTAATTCTACCATCATTAAAACTTCTTTATGATCAAACTATGGTTTTGCAAAATTAGGTACATAATCATGTGGTGATGCTCATCCTGGAGTACCTTATAAACTGCTTTTCCTGAAAGTTTAACGTAAATCAAAATTAACTTTGTTTTATTTTCTTACAAAATGTTTCAAAACTCATGCAAGTACTCTTATATATCACACAGATGGAAATTAGAAGGTTCATTTCAAAGAAAACCTAAAAATAGATGTTGAATATAAAGTCTTGTGAGATAGCCCTGGTAAATACAGATACTTTCTCTATTGAGTTACTTTTTCTATTCAGTCATGGATATATTTAGTTATTGCAGCTAAGTGTGTTTCATTCATTAATATTTCATTCTCAGTTACAGTGACACTCAAATTTCACCACGGGCTTTTAAAATTACAGACAGTCGTGAAATTGCATCTTACTCCAAAAAGGATAAAATAGTTCCCCCATTAAGTGAAACTTCTTAAGTGTCATTTCCATAGCTGGCAAACCCTATAATTCTCATTGCATATCCAGCGGTCTTCCTCCATTTATCAACAGCAAATCATTAGCTGAGAAGTGGAGTGAGACCTCATTATTACTCACATTAAACTATTTTCACAAAATGTGTTAGAATAAATTTGCTAGTCTACCCTGAAGCATTATCAAAGAATTGGTACCAAACTACATTTGTCAAGGTAAATGAACAAAGTACATTTTGTGATATGGTCTTCTTCATTTTTAATCATGTTTCCTGGCTTGTTCACTAATTCATAAACTCCCTAATTGGCAGTAAGTTTGTCTTATTTGTGTAAATTAAACCCGGCCTTCTATAACTTTAATATACCAACAAGCCTACAGTTTTGTGACTATTTGTAATATTTAAAGTATAAACATAAATAATTATTAGCTTATTAATTAGTCTTTTGTTATCTTTGATATACCATAATGCATCAGTAGAGAAAATGTTTATTGTATGGCTTAAAGCTGTAGTAGAGTTTGCAAGGGAAAAGAAAGTATTTCAAAAACTGAATTACAATATTCCAAAATTGATTATATAAAATTAGAATTTTTCAAAATTAAATAATTTAAAATACTAACAAGAACATGAGAAAAGTATGAAGGCTAAAGTGGCTAAATTTGTTAACATGAAAAGAATTCTTATAAATCAAAAGATAAGGACTAAAGCTCAATATAAATGGGCAAAGAAAAACAAAGGACTTGAAAAGATGTCGAATCTCATTATAATTAAATAATGTAAAATAAAATAACAATGAGGTACTATTGTTTGCCTAAGCAAACTCTTTAAATACACTCAATATTTGATGAGAAAAAAGAAACAAGCCATTGAATGTTGTTAAAAGAAGTATAAACTCATAGATGTTTTTTAGAAATATTTCAGAAAATACCTAAATTTGCTTTCTCATTACCAAGAAAGTTTACTTCAGGGAAAATGGAGATGCAAAAATACATATATATCTGCCGTGAAGAAATATACATAAACAAATGCGCATAGCTATAGTAAAATGTTACCGACTCTATGCTATTACTGAAAATACCTAGGAATAATAAGTGCTCATTGGTAGCAAATTTGTTTAATAAAATATGGTAGTCTTATTAAATAAAGTAATATAAAGCTTTTAAAACCAGATCGTTCTATGTATACTCCTATATGAAATTTTTAAAGTTGCAAATATACACGTGTAATATAAAAATCTATTTATGATTCAAGTATGTTTTCATGTGCAGAATGCCACTACATGCTAATAGTGACACACAAAAAGAATTTGATTCACATAGAATTGTATTTTTTAAAGGGAAAGGCAAGAATGGAAAATTTTAGTTCTACTTTAAACACTTTGTTTCCTAATTACAGTCTAAATATAATACTTATTTGATGAAAATAAAAAGATACTAAGATAATAAGATTTTAAAAAACCGTCACCCTCCTATCTCATGATCAGTTCTTGGTCTTCTAATACCATTTATACTGAATGAAGAAAATACATTTTAATCTGTGTTGTTCTAGTCCAAATTTAAAATAGAAACATAAAAATAAGCTATGATAACATGGACAGACAAAATATTTCTCAAAACTCAAAATTGTATCAATTATTAGCCACAGGGAGAGAAACAATACCAAGAACACTCTCTAATCAAATAGGTATTCTTTACAGCAATGTCCTTAATGCATAGAGTGAGTAATGGGTAAATCACATCCTCATGACCTCAAACAATAAATGTAAAGCACCACCGGACGATGAGGCTTATTATCTGGAAATGTAATTAGACCTAATTATGTCCCATATTTATATTCCCTAATTTTTCACTCTCCTGGTTCTCATGCATATTGATTATATCACATACTCATGGGCTTACTGATTTGTTGCCTTTTTATTGGCCTTGAGTGTTCCACTACTGTATATTTCTCTTCCCAGTATCACTGTGGAGCTTTTATTTTCCAGTGCCTTCCCCATGTTCCTTACTGCAATTGACAAACAAGATATGTTTCTTTAATGAAAACATGGTGAAGAAGAAGCTTTTCAGTGTGGACTATTAAATCACTTAATAAAATGGGAGAAATCTGACAGGGAAGGTGAGATTCTGTGTTGTCAATTGGATAATACTAAAAGAAAATTAAGCAATAACTTTATAAGTAAGGGTGAATGAAGTAATTTCAGTTCCATGAATTAAACTGAGAAGTGAAAATGGTCACACAAAAAATAATCTTGAATAAATGTCATAGGCCTAGTTATGAAAAGGGGCAAAATAATGCTGTGTTCACACGCTTTATTTTTAAATAGTAAATCCAGAGTTTTTTCATGATCACTATAATAAATATAATACTAAATGAAAATGTTTGAAATATTACAAGAATTACCAAAATGTGACACAGAGACATGAAGTGAGCAAATGCTGTTGGGAAAATGGCATGGACAGACTTGCCCAATGCAGGATTGTCACAAATATTTAATTTGTAAAAAAAAAAAAAAATGTATTATGTGAGAAGTAAATACAGCAAAGCACAATAAAACAAAGTATGTTTGTATTTGATTTATTAGATTTAAATGTTCTATATTTTCTCTCATCTATTCTCTAGGAGGCAATACCTTGAAATATTCTGTTGCCTATTATTTTTCTCTATTTTCTTTTTATTAAAGAGAAATAGTTGTATTATTTCTTCTTCTTCAACGTACATGCTATTCACATAACAATGTTTAATCTTTATTCCTTCCTTTGTCTCTTTTTATTTCCAAATATAATTAATATTTTTAATGTTGAATACAAAGTATTCTTTTAATATATTCAAGATATAGCATTGCTGAAGTTTCCAATCATCTTTGTTCGATGCAGCTCGTTCATCCTCTAGTGCAGTGCTATTCAATAGAACTTTCTGAAATTATGGAAATATTCTATATCCATGCTCTTCAATATAGTGAGCACTAGTGAATGTAGCACTAGCAAATGCACATTGAAATCAGGTTACTATGACTGAGACTGAATTTTTAATTTTATTTAATTTTAATTAATTTAAATTTACATTTTTATAGCTACATGTAGCTAGTGGCTACTGTTGTACAGCATAGTTCTATTATATTCTACAGAAAGAGCTCAGATAAGTAACAATTCTTATTTTCTTACATGTTCAATATTGTTTGTCTTTAATTTTTACTTAGCTGACTATAAGCTCCTGAGATTACACTTGCTTTTTACTAAAATCATTGACAAACCAGAAACAAAAAGTGAAAGATTCAGCATTGTGGGTGGGTTTTCATACTATCTCTAACCAATTCATTTATTTCTGCAAAAATAATAATAATAATAATAATAATGTCATAATGTACAACAGTGCACTACTGTAAATTTAATGAAGCGGTAGTCTGATAGCAGAAGCTGCAGAGCTGTATGGAATATCTTTACTTGAGTAGATCAGTACAACCTCTGTCATTTGATGGGTGGCTGTGGAGTTAGCAAATGTAATCTCAATATCCACCCGTAAGAATCAAGTGCAGATTTGAACTACATGGGAAGGACAGTGATATGTATTCACTACAATGATCCAGAGGTATAATACCTCCTGATTTTTTATGGTCCAGAAGGATCATCATCATCTTAACATTTCTTAGAAAATCATTGGAAAGGGAGATAGAATTTTGAGGAGAAACAAGGAAATGTGGAATCTGGAAGAGAAAGTGAATAAATTGACTATGGGAATAAAAAAGAATTGCTGAGCAGGGTTAAACTTGTGAAGACTTCTGATTATGATTTAATATGAGTCTTTAGAATCAGCATGGTTGTTTTTCCAGCCACAGTCACCTGCATGGGTCTAAGCAAAGAGGTAGGGTTAGGTTATGCAAATATAATGGAAAATGAACTAAATATAGGCTTTTGTACTCAATTATAGAGTTCAGCAACCAATTTACTATTGTCTTATTATTGCTAGCCTACTCTACTTTCTACTACAATAATATAGATATAACTGAAATGGTAAGAAATGACATTTCCTAGTGTCTGTGAGTTCCTTTTGCCCAGGAATGCCTTCTATGACACTAGGGGATGTTTCATGGTCTTTTGTAGATTTGGGCTAAAGATAAATTGTTTTGAGGCTAAATGTTACCTGGAAGACAGCTTCATAATATAAGAACTCCACCATGGTTTTTCATCTCTTATCATATACTTTCTTATTGTAAAGGTACCTTTTGTCTTTAAGCTTTTGTAGCTCAATAAGATGGAAGAAAGCAGTTTATTTCATTCTCACTACATGTGGTTTTACATTAATTTTAAAAAATTAATTAAAACAATGCTTTGGGAATTCACCATGGCATTAGTAAAAACAAATGTTTGTTAATATAAAGTGGCATCATATACAATGTTCGGTCTTTCTTATAAATTGCTTGACTCCAGAGAAAAATCATTTTCTTTAATAACCAGTGGAATAAGGCTCTAGAATAATTGTTAGAATTTTTCACCCATCTAAAATTATGATGAAATAAGTTATGTGTTACACCAATAAATTTGACTTAAAGTATATGTTCATAATAGTTTATATTTTTATGTTTATATAACATAGTATATGTATATATTAAATAAGTTTTAACCAGCACATAACATTTAAACAAAACATTTTTTTTGATTTCTCACATTTCATCATGTTACTTATAATCATTTCAATAAAGAAAATTTGAGTAAAAATTTGTATGTAGACTTTTTTGTTGTGAATGAGTTTAGGAAGTAAGGATTTTTGTTTTAGTAAGAAACAGTTTTAGAGATTTCAAAATATTTAACATGATCAAAGCAACAGAAAGTACATTTAACATTTTTTATTTGCAAATTCCATATTAAGCAAGGAATCTCTTTCAGTCACATAGGGGAAACACATCACCACAACATTTAATAATACCATATTTTTTAAAATTGTGGTAAACATACACATAACAAAATTTACCATGTTAACCATTTTTTAAGTGTACAGTTCAGTGGCATTAAATATATCTACATCGTTTACAACCATCACCACCATCCATCTCCAGAACGTTTTTCATTGTCCAAAACTGAAACTTTGCACCACTTGAAAAAATATCTCCTCATTTTTCCGCCTTCCTCCCCCCAGCATCTGGGAACCCCAAATCTGTTTTCTCTTTATGAATTTGACTACTCTAAGTACCTCATATAAGTGGAATATTACAGTATTTATTCTTTTGTGACTGACTTATTTCGCTTAGCATGATGCCTTCAAGTTTCATTCATGTCATACCACGTATCAGAATTTCCTTCCTTTTTAAGGTAAAATCATATTCTCCTGTATGTGTATATCACATTTTATTTGTCCATTCATCTGCCAATGAGCACTTGGATTGCTCCCACCCTTTGACTATTGTAAATACTGCTGCTATGAACATGGGTGTACAAATATCTGTTCAAGTCCTTATCTTAAATTCTTTTCATTATAATCTCAGAAGTGGAATTGTTGGGTCATATGGTAATTCTACATTTAATTTTTTTAAGAACTGCCATACTATTTTCTATAACAGCTACACTAATTCACCTCTCACCAGCAATGCATAGGATTCCCATTTCTCCACATCCTCAGCAACATTTAATATTTTCTCTGTGTGTATGCATGTGTGTTTAATAATAGCCATCCTAATGAGTGTGAAATGATATCTCACTGCGGTTTTGATTTGCATTTTCCTAATAATTAGTGGTGTTGAGCATCTTTCCATGTGCGTATTGCCATTTGTGTGTGTGTATGTGTGTGTTTCTCTATATATGAGAAATGTATAATCAAGCCTTTTGCCCATTTTATCAGATTTTTTTGAGTTTTTTTACATATTCCTTGTTAATTCCTTGTTATATGTATAATTTATAAATATTTTCTTACACTCTGAGGGTTTCCTTTTTACTTTGTTAATAGTGTCCTTTAATGAACAAAAGTTTCTTTTAAAAAAAGATAAAAAATGTTTATGTAACTTTCCCTAAAGTAGAAAAAATAATTTAAAAGTCAAGCTTAAAGCTAGCTATAGCCCTGGTATTTCTCTGCACTATTAGAGTGAGAAAGTTATGTTAGTTTAGGTGAGTTTAATAAAAAATGATACTATTTAAGTCTATGTTTTATCACTAATTGTTTTGTGAAGATGACAGCATCACTTAATTCTATCATTGAAATGAAAATATTTGCAAATTAAATATGTTTGGACTATATTGTTTGTTGTTTCTTTAAATGGAATTATATTGAACTAAGGAGAGAAATAAATGACTTAAGAAAACAGTTGATAAAATAATTTGTGACTTTTTACATCTGCGATATTAACTTTTTGCCTTTTTTTCCAGTATGGGCACCAATTATATTCAAAGTTCGCATCCAAAATGTCAAATAATGTTTATGGAACCTGAACTGTTTTCTAATTCCAGGCCTTGTATACTTGATCTTCAGCCAGAAACACTGTTCTCCCATAGCCTTGCATTTTTAGTTCTGACTCACCATTCAGAACTCAGCTCCAACATCATCTTTTAGAGCAGTTTTCACTGATGTACCTGAATTAAAGCAAGCCCCACTCCACCCTTTATCAGTCTTTACCCCAATTAGATTCCAATTGGCTTTAGTTTATAGCACAGAACTTTAACTAATGCCTAAAATTACCTATTTATGTGTTTACTCAGACAGTCTCTTTTCCGCAATCCCACTAAATGTATGCTCCATGAAGGACCTCTGTCTCATTTACCTGGCTCCCCAGTACCTAGAATAGTAGTTGGAATACAGTAGGTAATGAATAAAACATTTACAGAAGAAATGAAATAAAATTATGTTTATGCTAATATTTCTAATGAAATCATATCTTTTTCTCACATTATTGAAGTAATGAGATTTTCATTAATTACACAGGCAAATCTAAAACTTGATTATACATGAAACATTTTTTAGTTATTTTATGACAGCCGTTTATGAGCTCATTCATTGGTCATTATAGAATGTACATCATCCACGTCTTGTCTTTCATGGTGAATGGACATCTTGTGATTAGTTGTATCTCAGAATCTAGGCAAGATACTTACTTTCTTTTAGACTTTTTGTCCACAGAAAATGTATCTTTCTCTCTGATATTGTGAAAAAAAAAAATTGTATTCCCTAAGTGTTTGAAAGCCATTTTATTTCCTCCATCTTTAGTTCCTTAATTCAGAAACACTCAGTAGTAAATCAGTGTCCATTTCTAAGAACTGCGTATGAAACCTGAATGAGACATTCAATAGCATAGTAGCATTTTACAAAATCTATGCAACACTATTTTTAACAATACTAAGAAACCTTATGATTTAAGGAAATTAGATATTCATTGGAACTTTATTTTTTCCAAGTCTCTTAAAAGAGCTACACACATATTAATAATTAGCCTTTTTGAATACCATAACTACAGAAAGCTGCTGCTTTTAATACATCTTGCACCATATCAGTTTACAAAGAAACTGTTGCTTCATCAGCTTAGACATTATTAAGATCTTTTTTCAATTTCTTGTTAAGAAATGCCTCAGGTTCTTTTTTAAAAGCACTGTTTCATTTCAGCAGAATGATACATTGGAAACAATCTTACTCATCTTGAAATACTAAATACCAGAGTGATTATTGAACGATGGAATGTTTCCATTACTTTTTGTCTTGCAGAAGGTTTTTTGTATCATTAATTTTTTAGTGCCAACAGAGTATTGCAATATTCTAAAGTGCAGCCCCTTTCTCAGTGAACCTCATAAATCTCATGGCCACTGTGGTTAGAAGGCAGGGGGCTTTTAAAATTGCAGATATTTCTGGTCCAAAGACAAATATCTTTCAAGGATTTATTTTTGTTGTTGTGATTACATAGAAGGGATATTTCAGGACAATCGTGTGGTGTAACTTGATGGGCTCTGAGTAAGTGGTCTGAAAATCTTGGTTCTGATTCAAACTGGGTCACTGGCTGGCCACATGAATGTGGAGATACTAATTTCTTCCAGGAAGAATTAACATTTTAAAGCATAATTCTGCTACTAATGGTTTCTAATTTGTATGATAAAATTAAATACATCAATACACTATGATGTTTTTTGAAAAGGAATGAGCAATTTTTTTTTATAAAAGAAAATCATGACTTCCTAGAAAGACTTATCCTGATATTGATATTTCTGACTGAAGTTAGAACAATCCTATCTAGTTTCCTAGGAAGTTTTTTTTTTTTTTTTTTTTCTGAGAAGCTAGAGCAATTATCAAGGTGGCATTCTAATTTGGGGTCCTCAAAATTAGGTCTCCTGAATTGCTAATTTTTGGGACATTCAACATGGGAAGCAGTAATCTGATGCACCCTAATCATAGATGCCCAAAGATTGAAAAATCATTTTCTACTCCAAATAAAAGCTTCTACAAATAGAAATCAGTGTACTTGAAAGTATCCTGAAAGTGTAGCCTCAGATAGATTTACTAAAATGCTTAATAATAGCTAATAATATCATTAAATTACTATATGCTTATCTTCAAGTATAAGAGACAAGAGCTACTGACCATGTCATTTATGTGTCTACCATCATTTTTGTAGCACCTGAAAATATTCGGGTAGGTAGAATGTAAGTGATGATATTCAGTAAGGTCTTGAAATAATTTATGAAAGCAGACAAGAAGCAAAGAATTCACCAGATAATTTTTTTCTGGATAAATAAAAAATATTACATAATTTAACTCACAAATCATATTTAGTTCTTACTTCTTCATCTTTTATTTCAGAATAGAAAGTTCATATTTAATAAATATATTTAATGGAAGTAAAAAGCATCTGATACCTACTTTGATAAAAATAGACTAAAATCTTTTGGACATCATGTATTTTTAAAAGCTCATAGTTTTGTTTTAAAAAGTACCATGCTAGCAATTATTTAAGACATATTTTTAAAAATATTTATGAACTGAGTTAGACACATGCATTTTAAGTTTCATACATTAAATTTTGGTGGCATATTGCTGCTAATTATTTTATTTTTGTTTTATTTTCATCCACATAATTTTATTTATTACATAGATGTATTTACTATATAAGTGGTAATATTTAAATACTTTATTCATTCTTATTTTCTTCAGGAAGCCATAGCATAATAGCCATTAGTACTGAAAATGGGTACAATATTTTAAGGACTTCAAAATACAAATGTATGAGATACTTTTCACAATGATTTGAATTTTTGTTATTAATAATAAGGACAGATCCCTGAATGTCCCTGACACATCCTCAACAACTGCCTTTCCCAAAATCTGTTATGACTGGCCTTTATAAGTTAGGTTAAGCCATAGTTTGGTTTTTAACTTTTTCTGTACCTATATTATTTCCATGTGACCGTGGCTTTAAATATTATCTATATTTTTGCTGACTCATGGTTATCTACATTTATCTCTATGCCTCCTTTGAAGTTCAGCCTCAAATGTCCAGCTGTCTTAAAACATCTCATCTGCTGAATAATAGTTACCTCAAATTTAACATAGGGAATGTAGACACTTGATTCATCCCATTCAACATTCCAAACCTATAAGTATGTCTAATTCCTGGTCCTCCTCATCATGATAAAAGAAAAAAACTAAAAGAATAGGTAAAAAAAAAATCCAAGGGTGGACTTTTATTAAACTTCTTCCTTTTTCCCTGAATTCAATCAATCAGTGAATCCTATTGACTTGATTTCCAAAATATATCTTAAATGTATGTTTTTCTTCATCTCCAGCGTCAACTCCCTATTCCAGCATAAATACATTAATACATAGATAAATCAATAGATATGAAATTTCAGTCTTACACTTACATATCTCCATAGTTGTCCTCCACAATCTGTTGCTTTAAAATTTCCTCTTATATTTAGAATAAAATCCAGACTCTTTAGCATGGCTCACAGTGTCATACATACCTAGTTCTTGTCTATCTATTTAGAATTATCTTCTAAATCTCTCCATCTCCCACCCATGCTGGTATTTTCTTTTCTGTTCCTTGAAGTTGCTAAGCTTGTTTCTCTCTCTCAATGTCTTTGAGCCTGTTGTTCCTTCAACCTGGAATTCTCTTACTCAGACTTCTCAGATTTCAATTTTCAGTCCAATTTCACTGTCTCTGAGAGGCTCTGCCTGATGTACACCTGTCAGCCACAGTTTTACTCCACATCCTCCATGAGTTATGGGACTTTGTGTAGCTCATTTTGCTTAGGATGGTATCTGGGTGATTAACTGATTTAATTAAAATATTTGTTAATTAAAGCTCTCAAAAAGTAATAAGAATGTATTCACACTAAAGTATAAACAACTAATTAAAGAAAGATTTCTAACCTATCATTAAATTCTAAACTTAAAAAATAAAGCTTATTAAAAATAGTTATTATTATGAGGGATTTAAGGCACCTTTCATCAAATGGTGGCAGAATTTGAAGGGGACGGTCACTGGTCTTACTGCTACCACGAGTAATACCCAAAAGTCATTCCTTCTAAGCTTTGCTACAAAAGTATCCAAGAACATTGATTTTCTATCATTTTCATTTTCTAATATACTTTAATTTATTAAATTGGAGTAAAAACATTGCATCAAGGAAAACAGCTTATAGTACCAATACGAAAAATAATTTAGAAATATTTTTTATCTCCATGCTTTATAAACATGCTTTAAGTACATACTGTTAAAGCATGGAAATTGTGAACAGTTAACCATGAATTGTAGAGTTATAATTTTGCTGATGAAATCTTGAGGCACAAAACCATGGGTCATATCCTACTATCGAATTTAATTTGAAACTCTTTTCACAGTTAGAGGAATTCCACTTGAAAACTGATAAGACAGGTTGTGAATTAATAGTCATAAAATGCATTGTTCTATGAACACCATATTGAATTAATAAAAGAAATCAGATTAGTGAGAGAGGAAAGTATATTTTCCAGTTTAGTGAAAGAATATGCCGAGGTCATTTTTTAGAATTAGGAATGAATGCTGTAATTTTCTTCAAGCTATAACTGTTTTCAAAAAATTTTTTACCCAAATGAGTCAAACCCATACAGATAAAATGTTTTGATGTTGGAGATTCTAGGAAGTAGGATGCTGCCATGGAGACACATGGACAATGTTTTACTATTTTATTCATCATGTCAATATCACATACACATACTTTTAAATTAGACCTTTGATTTTCCCTTTGGAGAGTCTGCAAAGTGACATGGGGTAAAGGATGATCTGATCTAGTCTTTTTATTTTACATATGAGTGAGTATATCGAGTCTGAAATAAGTTAAATGACAAATGCAAAGAATTTGAACTTGAAATATGACTACCTAGCTCTAACATCAGCCATAAAATTTACTAGCTGTGTAACCTTTCCCAAATTATATAACCTCCAAATCCTGTTTCCTCATTTGTAAAGGGGAGAATAATATTTACCCTGCAGATAATTTTATAAAAAATGAAGTAATGTATAGGAAATGTATGTAAAAAAGTAACAACAGAGCTTAGTGTCTATTTCCCAGATTCTATCTACAATCTAGCAATGTCTTTCTGCCCATTTAATTATTAAATCTTCATTTGTTACTTTGTTTGCAGACTTAGTTTTCTCCTGCACCATTTTCTCTTACTTCCCTATCTTTAAAAAATACAATTAAACTAAATTTTTCTAGAAAATAAGTTGACATCAAATAATTAAACCAGCATCAAAACAACTATAAAACTAACTAAATATGTATATTTTCAATTTCATTTTGTTTGTACTTAATTCTTGTTTTATAATTTATTTTTGTAAAATAAACTTAACCAAGAAAAATATTTTGAATATTCGTTTTAAGCAATAAAATGCAACATTGTTATAATCTTTCCAACTCTACCTCCAATGAGCTCTGTGAACCAGAGTGTGGAGCAAATTTTCTGAGACTCAGGTTAAAAAATTAATAGACATATTAATTGACATACTGGCATACTATTATGTAAACACTAACTTTTATGATATTAAACCTTGAGATAATTTGTTTTTTGCTAGATGACAATGTGACATGTTTAAGATTTAGATTTACAAATTAATGGATGTTAAAAATGGAAACATTTTAAAAAACAAAAAATCAAAACCAATATAATTGTCACAGCTAATAGACATACTAGAGTAGGAAGTAAAGCTTATTTATTGGATAAGCCAGGCAAGCAAGTAGTCAGTGTAATATATGGTCATTTGCTTTGAAGCTGGACTATTGCAATTTTTACTTGTAATCAGAAAAAGATCAAAACCATTTGATTTCTCTTATTTTTCTACTGCTTTACATACGAAGACTTGAAGAACTGAACAAACTCTATAATTTCACACTTAGCTGCACTATTTACTCAATTCATGTGATTACTGTAAAATACAACATTACCAATAAACAAATACAGACTCAGCACCTCCCAAGAACAGAGCTTGTGTTAAGCAGAGGTTGGAGCCAACGAAATGAAAGACATGGTCTCAGGCCTCGAACACCTTATAATCAGGGCTAGAGAATGTCACTGCTATGGATATTAAAAAAAAAAAAAAAAAAGTTGAGATTATGTTGTGTTTCCTTAAGAAAGGATTTGAGTCATAGGCTAAAAAAGAAAATGTGATTTTCTAAAAAAGTAATTCTTTGAATTATCAAACTACTATCTATATCAGTTAATGTCTGCTCCATTTTTACATTATTTATTAATTAATACACTGATGCTCCCCATACACCCGACTGGGGAAATTTAAGGGGAAGAATGAAAGGTTGAGAGGCGATTTTATGAATAAAAATAAATTGTCAAGAGTTTTAAAGGCACAAGAGATAAATAATAGAGTTTCATAAAGATAAAAAATAATAGAAACAGGTAGAAATACACAAAATTTGGAAGCAATGTTATTTAATATTACTAGAAAATAATTATTTGAGCTACATGGCTCAGAAAGAGTGAGAATAACAAAATTTATTTGCTTTTGTTCACTTTTCTGAAATCACCTTAGTTGTTTATTCAAAAGGGTTTTTTCTTAATCAGCACAGAATGAATCATAATTTGCTCATAGAATAATGTTTGCTATACATTTGTACATTCTATCTTATAGAGAAATTTTAATATATAAATATTTTAATATTTATCTAAAATTTTTCCTTTTGGAAATGGCTTTTTCTCTTTTTCTCAATAAATTTTACATAAAATTTAGAATTAGAGGTTTCCACATTCAATGGAAAATAAGATTGTATCTGCAATAGCATATCAAATGTAAGACGTTTACATCCTCATTTTAATTATGGTTTCACAGATACATATATATGTCAAAACATCAAATTATACACTTCATATGCAGTTTACTGTATGTCAACTGCACCTCAAAAGAGCCGTTAAGAATCAAACTGAAAAATCACATTTTAAGGCAGCATGAGGTAAAATTGCAGAAGGCAAGTAAAATTTAGAATGTAATAGATACATATATTTTAAATATTTTTTGTTGTGTTTTATTAGGGACTGGTATCTAGAATTTCCTACTCTTATTCTTATCCTTACTAATTGTTTTCCTCTCTCACTCCATCATGCGAATTTATAGCTTACCACCTTCAAGGAAAAATACATATTACTTTGAGATGCAGTCATTTTACAGTTAGAAATGTTATCCTCCTTGTGAGACAGAATTTATTTTATTTGACTTCTATTAGTGTATTTCTGTCCTGCTAGACCCCAGAATCATCTTCTTTTTCCATAGATACATCTGAAAATAGCTGAAGAAGGCTATTTTACACCTCTGAAACCATCCCTTCTATGATAAAAATATACCAGTTTATTCTGTCATTTCGAGATATTATTCTACTCCATTCATCTCCCTCAAGATTCCCTTGAGTTTGTTAGTGTCACTCTCAAAGTATGAATCTAAAACTAAAAGCAATAATCTGGATTTAATATGATCAGCACAGAGCACTAGGAGACTATAATCTCCTTTGTTTTGAGCCACATAACAGCCCAAAATTGGATTACCTTTTTTAGCAACAGTGTCATGTGTCATTTCCTATTGAACTTGAAGCTAAATAAAACTTCACATTTTTATGTTTCAGTAGAATGGCAATAAATCCTGTTTTTCTACTTTTTATTTATATAAAACCAAATGTTGGAACCTAAATGCAGAAATTTATATTTGCTCCTGTGAAATTACATCTTGTCTTATGCTTCTCATTTCTGCCTGTTGAGATCATTTTGAATCTAATCTTTCTATCTACTATATTTATAGCTCCTCTTAGCTTTAGGTAATTCACAAATCTCATACACAGCATTGTATTTCATGTGTTCTCCTTTAGCCTTATATTCCCCTCTAGCTACCAATTTACCTTTCACCTTCACTTCACAATTACAGTAGACATATATTATATACTGCCCAATGCACCTTTCTTTAAGAAATAATTTCTTCTCTTTTATAGAAATGGAAAATTTTAGCAAACCTACTCCTCTTCCACTAGGTAAAATATGATCTATGCTGGTCAATTTGAATACTCTATTTCAAAGGCTACGGTGACTGATTAATGAAAGGACACATTACCCACACTGGACCAATCAAAATCCTCTCCAAGAGTTTTACACATATGAAATGTAAAATGCACTTCCTTGCCATTCAGGTCATGTCACAATAACTGGAAGAATGCAATCATCCTATTTAGCGTAAAGAGGGATATCCGCTGAGATTTATAATCATAGATGGCTAGAGAAGGGAAAAGAGCTGTGACAACTCGTGTTAACCTTTGGATCCAACTATAACTAAGTCATGGTCATGCCTTAACATCCTTGTAATGTTAGCTAATTAATTCTGTTTTTATATAAACTTTACTTTTCACTGTTAATAATAATTAGAGTAACATTTTATTATAAAAATACAATGTATGGAAAAGCAAAATTTATATATATAAATATGTAATACTATATTATAGATAGAGATCTCTTTAAAAGATTATTTCTAATCCCAACACGCCCTGTATGTACAAGTACTTTTTGTTTATTAACTCTATGGAGAGTCAAAAAGATGTCATATGTAGCAGACAGTGTCAGTGGTGTAGTTCTGCTCCCCTAGAACTTAAAATTCTAGGTAAGCTTTGAACACAGAATACATTGAATATGTTTTTGCAACCCATTACTCAAGTAATCTCTCCCTTCCTTCCTTTTTTTCTAAAAACAAAATAAATACTCGAAACTCACTGTTTCCAAATTATTTTACAGCCATGCATGCCCTTGAGGTGATCAGTATCTGTATGATGGAAATACTACATAGTAATATGCATTGTGCCTTTCTTCCCAGCTCTCATTCAGTGACTTTATGATAGATAGGATCAACCATCATGGGAGTATTTATATTATAACATTGGAAAAAACTGCAAATCAAGCCCCCTTCCCACCACACCTGATTATGAATAGTTTATAAGCACACCAAGGAGTAGAGTAATAGAAACAGAAAGCACTCGACGCTACTCTGTATCATTTGGTCTTCATGCCTTAAGTACATTAACCCATTTAAATCTCACAATAACAGTGTGAGCTGGGAACTATTTTTATCCTCATAGGGTGACAAAACAAAGAAGTTACATAACTCCTCTGAGGTAGCACAGTTAGTAAGTTGCAAACTGACAGCATAGAACAGTTTGATCTTTGTCATCTTTTATCATTACATGAAATATCATGAGCTGAGAATGATACCTTACATTTTTAAAGGGTTGAGCAATGATTTCTCCAGTTTGGATATTTCAAAAGACTCCACAGAGCATACTCATGAAAGGCTTTTATTTGGTTCATTTTCTAGCTTAAACACTTTTAAAGGAGAAAACAATAAATGAAACACTTCAATAATTATCTTTAGCTCCTAAAAACATAATCCTATAACAATTTAATGTGTTTCATATCACTGAAATGTTCATTATATTGTCACGAGATTTATTTGTTAGTGTTTTCTTTATTTGATATTCATTTCAAATTTTCGTTTTGCTGCTTTTTTTTTTTGAATCTGAGATCTTCATGGATATAGTTCTTCAAATGTGTCATTACTTTGGATATTTTTTATTTTCCATGTTTCTTTCTCACTGTGGTTATTCAGAATATATGTATATATTCAGATCTGTTTTTTTTTTTTTCATAAAATTTGTATGACACTTGGGTCATAGTCTTTCTCACATTTGCCATTAGGTTATTACTTTCTTCTCTTGAGATATTAAACACTTCTTTTCCTAAAGTCTTTGGCCCTTATGGGACCTACAGCTCAATATTCCTTTCCTCTGATTTCACAAATATTAAGATGGCATTCTTCTTTTTCCCATGTGTAACAACTAGTTCTATAACTCATATTTTCATTCTTAGTATGAATGAATTTCAAAGTAATGCTTTCCATTATTGTTTCTTATATGCTCTAAATTTATCAACAAATTAATTTGAATTATTTTAAGTCTCTATTAAGTCTCTATTGTCTGTGTTTTTATTTCATATAGAATGTCAGAAAATTATGAAAGAGTCAATCAACCTTGAGTCTGAGTACTGGATCTGTCTTTTACTAGGTTTAAAACCATCAAAAAATTAATCTGTGTTTTATATATTCAAAAGGGATTACATATTAGCTATTATATTACTTTGTAGCAGCGTTACTCCTAAATGGCATAGTTAATGTGGAGCTCTTAACATTATGCCCGACACATAGTAAGTGCTCAAAAATAAACCTTCTTATAAGAAAATAGTTCTTGTCCCTAAATTCAAAAGTCTTGAATTCATTAAAGAAGATAACTGAATTTGAACAAAAATGCAACTCAATTGTTCCTTCTATGACAATGGAAGGGACACATCACGATTGTGATGACTGATTATGATGACATGTGTAAGTGCCTAAATTATATAACTGATTCTATGCCTACACTCCTGCTGCATTTATCTGCAGATTTAAAGTGTATGAACTACTTTTCTCATTTTATACCTGGTTAAAATGGGACTCAGAAAATTAAGTGACTTGCACAAGATCATTCTATTGGTTGCAGATCTACAATTCACATTTAAGTTTGTCTGATGTTAAAGTATCTTTCCACTATATTGTGTTCTTTCTGTCTATATCTAGAAGCCCAAATGTTTTGAATTTAAGATTTAACTTCTAAGTAGGTAAATCCATAAAAAGATGTAATAATCTCTAGATCCAAATCTGTGCCATGTTCATACAATGGCCCATTAAAAATTTCATATTAAATCACATACATGGATGGATAGATGGATTAATGAATGTATAAATAGATAGGCAGATATTTCTAGCTCTTAGTACTTACTCAAATTGAGAAAGTATGCTTTACCATACTCACTATACCATTATATTTTTATGCAAATCACTTTCAACTAACTTGCTGAAAAAATAGGAAAGAAAAAGTAGCAAAAAGAAAAATGTTTTCTCTTTTATTTATTTATTTTATTTTTATGCCTACAGCACCTGATCTTCCTAGGTGGTCCCCCATCCAACTCCTAACCAGACCTGTCCCTGCTTAGACCCTGCTTAGCTTCCAAGATCAGACAGGATCAGGCTTGATCAGGGTAGCATGGCTATTGACTAAATGTGATTTAAATTGATATGATACTAGTCAAAGCTTATTCATTAATGACTAGAAGACTGCACTAGATTTAAGTTGGATTAATTAGTTCACTCTACTTAATACAAGTATAATTTCTCATTTTACTTTTAGTGACATTTTTAGGTTGTTTAATTGCCAGTGAATATAGAACTTAAAATATCAACATTCTTTTAAAGTGTTAATGTTGCCGATTATGAGGGGAAATATTTAGTGTAAAAAGAACATGAGACCTAGGATCTAAAGACCATGGATCGAGTCCCGAATCTGACATTTCCTTAATACATTAGGCAAATTATTTCATTTCTATGGCTTAATTTTCTCTTTATTGAAATTGTGGGAAATTATATTTCTAAAATGAACTAATGCAGGTGAAAGTACTTTAAAAACTATAAAGTATCCTGAAGTGAAGAAATCATCATCATCAGTAATAATTTATCACCTAAAAATAGTTGAGCTGATGTTTAGCTTAGATACTATTAAAATAAACCCAGAAAGGACTTTCTGGAATCTTTTTATATCCAATATGATTTAGGTTCATATGTTCATATATAAGTAACTTGAATCCAATAGAATAATTGGTAAACTTAAAAAAAAGATAAGTAAAACAGCCAGAATGAAATGAAAGAAACTTTTACTAAGATGGATTTTTAAGAGAGTAAACTATAAAATACATAAAATTAATGATGGTGTTCCCTTTAAACACAACTAAGAATCATTGATATTTTAATTATAAATTTACACACATAATTATAAATATGTACATGTAAAAATATATAAATATACATAATTATAAATTTTATAATATAATTATAAATGATAAATTAATGATTACTAACATTTATTGAGTTCTTATCTTTTCAATCACTGGTCTAATCATTTTATACACATTATTTCTTTAAATCCTAGGACAACTCTATGTGTAAATGCATATTATTGCAATCCTAACTGTATATTTTAAGAGATTAGGTAATTTACACAAATATACACAATAGTAATAATATCAAAAAATTACTGAGAATTTATACTCTGGAGATTCTTTTGAGCACTTTACATATATTAACTCAGTTCTCACCACAACACAAAGAGGTAGGTACTATTAGTATTTCTATTTAACAGTTTTAGCCCAGAAGATTTATATAACTTGCTTAAAATCACGTAATTGGTAAGCGACAGAACTGTTAGCCCCAGAGGGCTCACTTCAGCACTACAACAAGCAGTTCATTATCTGTGTCTTATTGCTAGACAGTGATAACATCGGGATAAAATGTTAGGCAGGCTACTCTGTGCCCAGTGTTCTTAACCACTACTCCGTGTTTTTTCTGAAGGCCTACCAGACAGCAAGCAGCCAGCAGAGCTGAATCTCTGTTCCCTAGGAAATCATACCAAATGGGGGAGATAGATTTGCTACTAACATTTATTCTGCCTTGATGTTTTAAGGTTTTCACACCATACATTTTGTTTAAGTCCTTTCGTTCTTAGCTATCTTTCACTTTCAGTGATTCCCAAATTCCTACACATACTTGTTTTTGTTTTCTTAATCATCATAATCCTTTATCTAATCATGCCATATGCATGATATACTCATTTTATTTAGTTCTCTCCATTACACAATGAAGTACAGAACTGTAAGAAGAGGGAAAGAGAGGACCTAGGTCCCCAATTGTACCTTTATGGTGCACAACAAAGATTACGGTCAATGTGGATTCTAATATAATAGCAGCAGATCTCTGGCAGAAAAGTTGCAAGCACAGTACGCTGGTGCTGGGAGTTACTTACCTATCTGGACCACTGGTGAAGCCAGTCATATTTTCTTCATCATTTTATAGATAAGAGGCCCGGGGCTTAGTGCGGTTAAATGATTTGGTAAAATTGGGCTAAGGCGTGATAAATTCAGGAAATGAATCCATTTTACTCCTTGTGATCTACCAAGATACCTCCCCTCCAATTCTCTCCCACTTATGACAGAACATTTTAGGTTTAACAGTTTACGAGAGAGGATATCTGTCACTTTTATGCCCAGGTGTACACATATTTGATTGAATAAATGTAACTTTGGAATATATTTGATTGAATAAATGTAACTTTTGTGGTTTCTATTTCCCTCAGGGAAGATTATGATAACACTTCTAATTAAAAAAAAAAATCTTTGAGTTCTAATTGATACACAAAATAATCATACATTTCTAATGTATACATATTTTTGAGTTTGGACATTACGCACACCTGTGATGCCATCACTACAATCAAAGAACTAAGTATATCTATCACCTCTAAAAATTTCTTTTTGTTCTTTTGTGTAATACTTGCTGGCAATCACCATTGAGGAGGTCAGTGAATTTGGATAGAGAGAAAAGAGCCAGGTGGGAGCAACAAGTCCCAGACTTTAACTTCTTCCCTTTTGTAGTTCAATAGTAGCAAAACTTCTTTGATAAATTACTGTCTACTGGCAAGAAAAAAAATTAAACACAAGGAAAATGCAACATGAGGAAAGTGTGGTCTAGTGCCCTGAACTCTATAGAAGTGTTCTAAAGCCTTGCAGAAAGGAGTAGTAGATTAATTAGCTGTCTCTACATAACACAGCATCCCAAAACGCACATGTTTAAGGCAAGCATCATATGTTATTGCTCATTAACTTATGGTTTAGGTGAGTGGTTCTGCTGAACTGGGCCAGGCTTGGCTGATATTAGCTTGGGCTTGCTCATGATTTTCTGATGACTGGCAACTACTCATCTCAGAGCCCTCACATGCCCTGTGGGGGATGGTGATATTTCTCTCTTGATTCATCTGACTAGCCTAGATTTGTTCAAATGGCAGTAGCAGGGTTATCAAAATGAGAGGAAGGGTGTAAGGCCTTCTGAGTCCTGGGTTTGGAACTGGTATAGCATTACTTTGACCATATTCTAATGTTCAAAGCAAGAGTCAGGAACATCCCAAATTCAAGTGGTAGGATGTTAAACTCATTTCTCTTGATGAGAGAAACTGCAAAGCCACACAGTAAATGGGGATGGATAAGGGAAGTGTAGGAAATGCTGCCTTTTTTTTTTTTTTTTTTTGGATTAACCTTGTAGTGGGTGTGATTTAGAAACAATGGCTGTGCAGGTCACTCTTGATTAGAAAACTATAACCTCAGGAAACAAAACGTGTGAAACACTGAAATCTGTGAAAAATGATTTTGCAGGGAGAGTTTTCAGTAGTGCATCATTAAAGCTTTGGCAGAGGAAAAATCAGTAAAACTGACCCTCCAATTACCTCTTCACCTGATATTTGGAAGCATGACTGATGCTTTCTGATGGAAGGTTTCCGACTTCTTTAGATAATTCACGCCCAGGGCAGGCTTCATAAGAGATATTGATGTCTTAATACAGTTTGAGAAATAGATGCTTGAGCAATTAATTTGAAAAAGAAAAAAGGTTGACAATATTCACACCCATAGTTTTTATAGCTGCTTATATCAGAGACCTGATTGTTCTACTTGCTCGATATTTTGACATTTTGTGTCAATGATTTCTCCTGAGATTATATCTGAGCCCTCTTCTCTCACTCTTTTCCATCACATCTCCCCTACCATGTAAAGTTTATTATCTTTTGATTCCTGTTTTAATGGCTTATATGTTTGTATGATTTTAGCCTAAACTTAAAAATAGTGTGCTACACGTTAACAGGACACATTTAAATATATTTAAGTTGTTCAATCTTAAAATATAATTTTCTATATTTGTACAATTTATATTTTACGGAGCCACAAAATGAATGCTAACAGAATACAGTTATTTTCAACTGAGGCCCATAGTGATTAAAAAGAAAAAAGGCAAATGAACAGTTTCTAAAAATAATAAAAAGGTAAAATAATATGATGTGCAATTCTTGGTTACTTTGTAGTTTTAATATTTTTAATATTACTTTACAGAAGGAGCACATATTTTGATGTATTTAGGAAAGGGGAGAAAAGGACAAAGAAGAGAATTAAAATAACCAATTAAAACACTCAGAAAGCTGCTATTATTATTTTGATGTGTCTACTTAAAAAGGAATTTTTTTTTTCTGAATATAATACATTGTGGCAGAGTTAGTGCTCATCAGATACTCCACGCACCCCTTACATTTCCTATGATCTCTTACATGTATGTGTATGCTGTGGGTCTAGTTCTGAATAATGGATTGGGTGAAAACATAGCTCATCTTCTGGCCAAGCCAATTAAGGCCTTGTGTAGCTCCACCATCTCTCCCTTCTCAGCCACACTGATCTTGGAGACAAAGTGTGCCAGTGAGTGTAGCTTCCAAATGAAGGAGTGCACCCTGATCTGCTTCAGCCTTTATGTATGTGAGTAATCCAATATTTCAGGCTCTATCTGTGACTGCAACATAGCCAATCCCATCTTAAAAATATCGTTTTACAAAAATGTGATTATTTTATATATCAACCTGGTATTTTGGCTTTTCTCACTGCACATTATATATTTATACATATATGTGATATATACATAATCCATGTTATAAAACAGACTTAAAATAATGATTTAAATGGCCATAAATAGAATTATATATATTTAAAAGTCTATTATATACCTTACACACACACACACACACACACACACACACACACACACACACCCTATTTTGTTCCAGGCATATAAATGTATGCATTTTATGTGACATATAGCCTATATACTGATTACACAATCATCTGAAGCTAAGAAATTTATGCTTAGTTCCTTTTTTTCTGCGGTGACTATATTTTTGAACATTCCATAAAAATAGTCAAAGTGAATTTCACATGTACCATATAGTCTTTTTTCATTAAGCCCAGCTATCCTAAACATGTTCTTCAAATTTTGCTCAAAGTTCTTTTTCATTTTTGATTAATGCTGTAATAGATGGATAAAAATGTCATTTTATATTACAGATATTAGATAAAGTGATAATCTTTTAAATTCAGAGTATAAAACAACACATTATAATTTGCACACTCCTCAAATTGTAAACATTTTAAAATCTTATTAATTAGGATTTTTAAATAGAACGTTTTCATCCAATATGAAGAAAAGGAACAATAATGAAGAGTCAATAATAACTATTTGTAAAAAAAAAAAAAAAAAAAAAAAACCCTTTCCGACTCCACAGTGTGTTTTCAGTTTTACATGCCAGTACTTATATTTTACATAGTTTTTGTATGTATTGGACTTTTACCACTATTTGGGAAAATGAGCTGATTTTAACTGCCTTGATTTCATTTTCTTTGTAGGATTGATCCATGCGTCTCTTAACTGTATAACAAAAAACTCTGTAAACTAAAGAGTGGAAATAAATATATCTTACAGCCCAAAGAACACAAAGGCTAGTGATCTGCTCTTTCAGTTACAGTAACTTCTTGCAAGTTACCTTCCCATTGTATGTGCTTTGTTATTTGTGGCTGTGACAGTTTATGAAAGGACTTAGTCTTTCCTCAGAAGCAGATCACCATGAGGCTAATGATTTTTTTATACAAAGTGGATTATTATATTATTAGAGCAAACCCATATACATTTGAAGAGCTACATTTTTTGAAAGAGACAGATTTATTTTTGTTCTACTTTATCGTAAGGCAGTTCAGAGATTTACCAATTTCCATACCATGTATCTAGTTGTATTTTATGATAAATGAACATAAACTCAAGACTTCTATGGAATTTATTTCTCTATGTTTTTAAGGTGAAAAAATTCTAGAAACAAGTATAAATATGCAATAATGTATGGCTCATCATGTTCCTTGACAAAATTACTGTGAGTTAGGTAATAAGGTAGAAGAGTACAAACCAGCAAATTATTCTCCAAGACCTTGAATATTTTAGCAATCTTAGTCAAATGAAGTTTTCATTTCTTTGATACCCATGTCAATTACTGAAGGATGTCTTCTACTGTCATTTTGCAGTGTAATTGTTGTGATATTTTATCCCGATGGTGGTCTTTAAAGTTTCACTGAGCCTAGGATGAGCCAAGAGGATAAAGGTAAAAGGGATTGGTGAAGATCAGTAAAGTAATATATGCTCAGGAAGAGGGAAAATCAAACGGGGCAAACTCCAAGAACTAAACCAAGAATTTTAGAGTTATGGTTATCAGGTGGATCCTGTTGTAGCTGATAATTTACATTAGCTGATGAATTACATCAGCCAGGAAGATAAGCAGTTTGGAGAAATGGGTCGTTTTCAAGTTATTTCTGAGTTTTTGTTTTATTATTTAATTTTATCATGTGATTAATTCACATAACATTAGATATCCAAAGCACCCTGAATATTAAAGAGTTCAAAATACTTGTTAGTCTGCTTCTATCCTTAGTAGAACAAATTTAAAATGCAAATATATCTCACATTTTCATCTACCCCCAGTTAAGTTGACCAAATATTCATGTTTTAATCTAGTGTATATCAGACTTGCACTCGCTCGTCTCAAAAATGAATAAGGAGATTGCAGGAATTCTGCTCACAAGAATTTAAAAGTTATTTTCATCAAGGTTTGCAATATGTGTTACATTTGCACTTAGTTCTTGACCGTTGATAGACAGATAGATATGTAAACAGACAGACATAGAGCTATACAGATCGGTAAAGCAAACACGAATAAAGGGTATAATACTAAGGAAAGATCAAAATTTTTAAAATCTATTATTTATATTCATTATTGTTGATGCTTCTAAAAACATACAAAACTCCATGTAAGTCAGTTTCTGAACACACTTTTCCTGAATGTAATTAATCAATAGCAGATTTTGATCCGTTCTTTTATGTTTGACTAGGCATTTAATCAATGGATTCATCCCTAAAGGCAGTGGCTCTCTAAGTTTGTCCTATGTGAGTGCATTTGAGAGATTCATTTTTGGGCTCAAAAATATGCTACTGTTGAAGAGTAAATGTTTTCCTATTAAAATAGTTTACTTTAAATATAAAATATTTGCATGCTTTGGCATGATCAGAAGTAATAATTTCTTGAGCTTTATTTATCTGGAAAATATCACATTTTCAACAGTTTTAATGTTCTCTGATCATTGAAATAAAGTGATAGTTTGTAGGAAAACAGCCTCCAGCAGTTCTAAGTACCTCGTCATAAGAAGGCTCTAGAAAGTTTAAATTAACAAAAATGTCTCCTAAAAATTCTATTCATAGCTATAACACCAGATTTAATTTCCATAAAAATGTATATTTCAAGTGATTTACTCAAGTGACATCAGCAAACTGGTACAATAGGAAGCCCCACTGACTTAAAATAATCCATGGCCCAAACTATCTTTCTGAGAACTACAGAAACCAATTAAGAGGTTTAAAGCATCCCAGGTGAGTGCAAAGCCAGAAAGAGCTGGACAGAAGCCACTGAGAAAGTTCCTCACAGTGGAGACCATAGCCCATCCCACACCCAGGCATAGCATAGCAGGATTTGGAACGAACTCCCAATTGCCAGGCTCTATTTCTTTATTATCATTTTGCCAATACCACACTGCCTTGATTACCGTAAGTTTATAATAAGTCTTGAAGTCAAGTAGCATTAGTCCTTCAACTTTGTTCTTTCACTTCAATATCATGTTGGTAATTCTAGGTGTTTTTCCTCTCCACATACACTTTAGAATCATGTTGTATATATCCAAAAAATAATGCTGACATCTTGACGATATCGAGTTTTCCTAGATATGCGAATATGGACTATCTCTCCATTTATTTAGGTCTTATTTGATTTCTTTCATCAGTGGTTTACAGTTTCCCTTATACAGATCTTGCACATATTTTGTTAGATTTATACCTAAGTATTTCATTTTTGGATGCTAATGTAAATAGCATTATGTTTTTTAATTTCAAATTCCACTTGTTCATTGCTGGTATATAAGAAAGTGATTGACTTTTGTATATTAACCTTGATTCCTGCACTTTACTATAATCATACTTGTTTTTTTTCAAATGTCCAAATTTCAATAAAAGATCACAGGGTAAATGAAAAATCTGGAAAAAGTAGCCCAATTAAATTAACAAAATAAATTTCTAGAAACTGACTATGCAGAAACAGAGATCTAAAAATATGTCACAATAAATGAAAATAACCATCTTAAAGATGCTCAATAAGCTAAATAAAGCACAGTTAGACAATTAAATGAAATCAAGATAAAGATGCACGACCAGCATGGAAATGTCAACGGAGAGATAGAAACTATAATAGAGAACATAACAGACATTTTGGAGCTAAGGAATACAATAATGATACAATAATACATATTCACTAGAGAGCTTCAACAGCAGTATTACACAAATAGAAGAAACAAACAATTTAAAGTTAGGTCACTTGAAATTATTGAGTCAAAGATACTAAAAGAAAAAAGTCAAGAAAGCTTACAGGTTTTATGAGACATCATCAAAGAAACCAATATGTGCATTATGCAAGTCCCTGAAGGAGAAGAGAATAGCAAGGGGCAGAGGGCCTCTTTAAAGAAATAATGACCAAGAACTTCTCAAATTTGAGAAGGGAAATAGTCATAAAAATTTAAGAAGCTTACCAAATTCTAACTGACATGAGTCCAAAGAGAGTCACACTGAGATATATAGATATCAAAATGTCAAATTGCAAATAGAGAATCTTGAAAATAGCAAGAGAAAAGTGATTTATCACATGCAAAGGAGCTTCTATAAGATCATAAATGGATTCCTTAGTAGAAACCTTGAAGACATGAAGGGTGTAGGTTGGTATATTCAAAATGTCACAAAAACTACCAATTCAAAATAGTATATCCAGCAAACTGTCCTTCAGAAATGAAGATTGGCATTTCTCTTCTGATTGATGATGTTGAGCACATTTTCATTTACCTGTTGGTCATTTGTATGTCTTTTTTTAGAGAAATGTCTATTCAGGACTTTTGTGCATTTTTTAAGCAGGTTATTTTTCTGCTATTGAGTTGTAAGTGTTCCTTATATATTTGGATATTAACGCATTATAAGGTACATGATTTGAAAATATTTTTTCCCATTCTAAAAGTCAAATTTTTATGCTGTTGATTATTTCTTTACTGTGCAAATGCTTTTAATTTGATGCAATGTCAGTTGTTTATTTTTGTATTGTTGCTTGTTCTTTTGGGGTCACATCAAAACACATTGCTGTACAGACCAATGTCAGGAACTATCTTTCCAATGTTTTCTTCTGGTAGTTTTACAGTTTCATATATTACATTTATGTCTTTACTCCATTTTAAGTTGATTTTTATAAATGGTGTGAGATAAGGGTCCAATCTGATTCTTCTGCATGTGGATACCCATTTGTTATAACCATCTGTTGAAAAGACTATTCTTTCCCTAATGTCTATTTTTGGCAACATCATCAATGGCTATTATCAAAAAGACAAAAGATAGCAAATGTTATGAGGATATGGAGAAAAGGGAACCCTTGTGTCTATTGGTGGGGATGTACATTAATACAGCTATTATGAAAACAGTATGAATGTATTTTTTAAAAATTAAAAATAGAACTACCCTGTGATTCAGCAATCTACTTCTAGGTGTATATCCAAAGGAAATGAAATCAGCTTTTTGAACAGATATCTGCATTCCCATATTCATTGCACCATTTTTCACAATAGTCAAGGTATAGAAACAACATAAATATGTGTTAATGGACAATTATGCGTCAGTGGTCAAACAATCTATATATCTCTGTGTGTGTGTGCATGCATGTGTTTGTGTGTGCGTGTATATAAAACATACATTTTCCAAACACACACACAAATGTTATTTGGTCTTAAAATTAGGATGTCTTTCCATTTGTGACAACATGGATCCATTTGTGACAACATGGATGAACCTGGAGAACCGTAGTGCTAACTGAAATAAGTCAAACATGGAAAGACAAATACTGAATGATTTCACTCATGTATAAACAAAAACAGTCAAAGTCATAGAAGCAAAGAGCAGGATGATGGCTGCTATGGGCTGGGGGAAGGGAGAAATGATAAGATGTTGATGAAAGAATATAAAGTTTTAGTTATGCAGGATGAGTAAGTTCTGGAGATCTAATGTACAGCAATTTGACTATAGTTAACAACACTTTATTGCATACTTCAAATTTGCTAAGAGATTAAATCTTAAGTATTCTCACCACACATACACAAAAGGATAACTATGTGAGGCAATGAATATGTTTATTAACTTAAATGTGGTGGTTTTCTCACAATGTATATGTATATCAAACATCAAGCTGTATATCTTAAATATATACAATTTTTATTTGTCAATTATACCTTGATAAAACTGGAAAAAATGAAGATGACATTAAGACTTTCCCAAGTAAACAAAAACTGAGTGTGTTCATCACCACTACACTTACCCTAAGGAAATGCTAAAGGAAGTCCTTCAAGTAAGAAAAAAAAGATGCTAGATAGCAGTATGAAAGCACAGGAAGATATATAGCTATCTGACAAAGGTATATACTGTATTATTATAGTTGGCAGTTAAATAACTTTTTATTCTGATACAGAATATAAAGATAAAAGCATAAAGTATCTATAAATCTATGTTAATGACATACAATATAAAAATATAATTTGCAAACTCATAACATAAGCGGAGAGGGTAGAGATGTAAATAAATAAGGATTTTTATGCAATAGAAGTTAATAATAATTTTAGATTATATGACTTTAAGGTATTCTAGTAATCCTGATGGTAACCCAAAGAAAATACGTATAAAACATATACAAAAAGAAATGAGAAAGGAATCAAAGCATATCACCATAAAAAATCAACAAAATACAAAGAAATGCAGTAAGAGAGGAAAAAGGACAAAGTAGCTACAAGACATACAGAAAACAAAAACAAAATTGTATTAGCAGCTCCTCTCTATCAGTAATTACTTTAAATGTAAATGAATTATAGCCTCTAATAAAAAGATATTGACTAAATAGATTTAAAACAAAAACAGAAATAAAATAAGATCAAACTATATGCTGTCTAAAAGAGACTCATTTTAAATCTAAGGATACACATAGGCTGAAAGTAAAAGGATGGCTAAAAAAAGGTACATCATATAAATGGTATCTGAAAGAAAGGAGTGGCCATACTTATATCAGATTAAATAGATTTTAAGTCAAAGACTGCCATAGGAGTGAGACTTCATATAATGATAAAGGGTCAATTCACCAGAAAAATAGCACTTATAAATATATGTGTACCTAATATCAGACCTCCCAAATCTATGAAGCAAATATTGACAGAATTGAAGAAAGAAACAGATAGTGACAAAATAGCAGCAGGAGGCATCAATGTCCCATTTTCGGTAATGGATAGAACAATGAAACACATCAGTAAAGGAGAGAGAACTTGAATACTATCGGTCAATTGTACCTAACAGAACAGTCCACTCAATAACGGCCAAACACAAATTCTTCTCAAGTGACATGGAACATTTTCTAGAATAGATCATACTAGGCAATAAAAGAAATCTTAAGAAATTCAAGATTAAAATCATACCAAGTCTCTTTCTAAACACAATGGATTGAAACTAGAAACCTTTAGCTAAAGGTGCAAGACTTATATGATTTGAAGAGAAATCAGAGTAGGAAACTAGAAACCAATAGCAAGAGAAACGCTGAAAATTTTTTTTATCATCTTGACCATTTTTAAGTACGCAGTTCAATAGTGTTAACTATATTCACATTGTTATACAACAGATATCTAGAACTTTTTTATCTTGTAAAACTGAAACTCTATAACCACTGAACAACTCTCCATTTTTTACTCCTCCAGCACCTGGCAACCACTATTCTACTTTCATTTCTATGAGCTTGTCTACTTTAGACACTTTGATATAAATTGAATCCTATAGTATTTGTCACTTTGTAACTGACTTATTTCACTTAACATAATGTACCCAAGGTTTGTCCATGTAGCATGTGATAGGATTCACTTTTTTATATATTGTATATATATACTCCATTTTATCTATACATTTACCTATCAATGGAAGTTTGGATTGCTTCTACCTCTTGGCTATTGTGAATAATGCTGCAATGAATCTGTGTGTGCAGATATCTCTTAGGGATCTTGCTTTCAAATTTTTTGTGTGTATACTTAGAAGTGGGATTGCTAGATTATATGGTAATTCTATTTTTAAGCTCTTGGGGAACCTCCATACTATTTTCCGAAGTGGTCATACCATTTTACATTCCTATCTAATGTATACAAATGTTCTAATTTCCTAACACTTATTATCTTGTGTGTTTTTGATAGCAGCCATCTCAATAGGTATGAAGTGACATCTCATTGTTTTTAATTTGCATTTCCTTAATAATTAGTGATGTCAAACACATTTTCATATGCTTGTTAGAAATTACACATCTTCTTAAAAGAAATGTCTATTCAAGTCCTTGGTGCATTTTAAATTGGGTTATTCTTGTTTGTTTCTTAAGTTGTAGAAGTTACTTATATATTCTGGACATTAAACCTTAAAAATGTATAATTTTCAAATATTTTTTCCCACTCTGTAGTTGCCTTTTCATTTCCACACTGTTGATTGTTTCCCTTAATGCACAAAGTTTTTATGTTTTATGTAGTCCTGTTAATCTACTTTTGCTTTTGTTGTCTGTGCTTTAGGTCTTATGTTTAGGTCTTTAATTCACTGTCAGTTAATTTTTTAAATGTGGTATATGGTAAGGGTCCAACTTCATTCTTTTGATGTGGATATCCAGCTTTTCCAGCACCAGTTTTGCAAGATGAAATCTGTTGCAAAGCAATGCAAATATGATCAATATTATTGAACTGTAAACTAAAAATCATTAAGATGGTAAATTTTATGACATATGATTTTACCACAGTTTAAAAAATAATTTAAAATGTTACTTTCTAATAACTACAATGTTCAATGTTAACTTTGGCCTCTGAGAAGTCATATCAGAATTTGTACAATGCTGTACTTCAGATCAATGATTCCAAAAGTATTGTCATAGGACTTGAAGGGGTCCTTCTCAGGGAATGTGTGAGGTCAAACTATTTTCAAGTAAACTAAGATATTATTTACCTTTTTAAACTCTTATTCTATTTCACATGCACAGTGTTGGCTACATGACAAATCGCAATTATCTGGAAATGCTATTATACTCTTCTTTTTTTTAACTACATATTTACACAAAGCTAGAAAGTCTTCATATACTGTCACCAGAAAACATTGTACTATTATGAGAGCAGTAGCAGATATGAGAATCCAACATCTTCTATTAAGCCAGACATTAAAAAATTTTACAATAATATTACTTTTATCTTTATAGAAATTAGGAAAAATTTTTATTATTTTTTAAAAAATAGATAAATCATATTTTGCATTAAAATATATTATTTGTCACCACATATAGTGTTATTGCAATCATTTAAATGTGAACTAATGATAAAAATGTGACTATACTAACAACACTGAGAAGTATACAAATAAATAGTTAAGATTGTAAAATTTGTTGTGTATTTTACAATAAGAAATTAAAAATGAATTAATATTTTTAAAATTACTGTTTTTAATTTCTAATACTATAAATATTAATAATGACTATAATCCACATGAACAAAAAACTCCTAATTTCACTAATTTTTGAATATAAAAATGTTCTAAGATTAAAATATTTGAAAAATGATGCTTTAAACATCTTTGTTATTTTAGCCTATTATTAAATTAGTATTAAAATCTACTAACAAAATGAAGAGGTGCCATTCCTTCAGAAAAAAACATAACAATAATTGTCTTGAAACAAATAAAAGTTGACTTTTTTATTATTTATCAATTCTGTTTTGTAAACAAAAGCTACAAACAGCTGTGACAGCGGCAAAAAAATATCTGGCATGCTTAGCAATTAAAATCAGTGTTTTCACCATTTCATTACACAATTCAAGTTTTTCTCATGTATTCGTAAAGTACATTGTCTATGAGTTTTCTGAATGAAATAGAAAGCTGTTCTCCAAAAGAGGGAAAATTGGTGTTTCCCTCAGTAAGCACAAGAAATTTTAGTCTTTAAATAGATAGTACACATGGCATGCAGTAGATCTGAATTTCTCATCTATTTTGCCTTTATATTATGAACTCAGCAAATAGCAATTTTCTTTTACATAGCTATGAAACAACACTATTGTTATTATAATAAAAGGGACTGTGAAAGAGAAAATGGCAACAGCTTATTTTCCACTTCCTTTGTAAAAAGAAATGTAATTGTTAACAATTGTTTACTATATTGCAGATATGAAATTTAATAAACAGAAACCTCATTTAAATTGGAGTTGAGAGGGACTTTAGAGAAAGCTCTCATGTCATACTACTCATAGTCAATTACTCCAAACAGGAATAGACATACTTTCCATGTCTAACTTGAAGATATTTTTCTACTATACTACT
This sequence comes from Rousettus aegyptiacus, assembly GCF_014176215.1. Taxonomy (NCBI): domain Eukaryota; kingdom Metazoa; phylum Chordata; class Mammalia; order Chiroptera; family Pteropodidae; genus Rousettus; species Rousettus aegyptiacus. The sequence goes on from NW_023416284.1 coordinate 112,190,099, forward strand.
CCAGCAGGGTGAAAGACCATCTTCTCCTAGCCTGTCAACCACTCAGCCAATGAAAAGCCACCGCACTTCAAATTCCCAGTTTCCTCCAATGAACTCTTTGTTTACAACAGCCCCTCTGAGCTTCCCCTTCTCTCCATAAAAGAACATTTCTCTCCTTTGTTCTCTGGACTTGCGCATGATTCTCATTTAGACCACATATCTCAGATTGTAATTCTTTATAAGTCTTGAATTAAACCCATTTTCCTGAAGAAATATATATGGCTGTGTATTTGTTTCAGGTTATCACCTACCAGTTGTATTTGCAGTGGTTCTGTACATAAAAAATAAATACCTTTTCCTAAGGCAACAACAACAAAATTAGCATTATAGAATTTGGCAAAAATCTATTTTTATCTTTAAAAATGAATAAAACTGGATTATGTGGGTATTCATAATCTGGATATAGATGGCAGTACTCAAAAACTGTTTTATGAAACCTATGAGTTCTTTTACTGTTTTATCTCTGCCACTCACTCTTCCTTCCTCAGTTTCCTTTGCTTTCCATTAATAATGGTTTTGTTATCTTTCAACAATGTGAGTCTCATAGGTAGTGGTTCTTTTAGAGCAAGAGTGACAAACGTTTTCTGTAAAAGGCTACATGGTAAATACATTCAGCTTTGAGGTCCAGGCAATCTACTGCAACTACTCAACTCTGACATTGTATCAGAAATACAGCCATAGGCAATGCATAAATGAATGAGTATGGCTGTGTTTCAAAAAATTTTATTTACAAAAAGATGTTGGAGGATGAAACACAGATTTGGCCCATAGTTTTAGAACCTGTCTTAGAACATCGCTTCCTATTCTCTCCCCATCAGTAAATCAATGTGTGGTAATTAGGCCATTGTGTTTCCATCCCAGAGTTGTCTCATTTGAGAAACAAACATTTGTTTAATGAATAGATCACTAGCAATTTATTAAACATATTTGAAATGCTGCTGCTCTTTATTATTATTCACAAAACTCTCCCTTACTCCTTTTCAATTTTGGCCCAGAAACATGAACCTTTCCATCTTACACATTTAGACCAATTTGGATTTTGGTTACTTTAACTATTCATTGACAGTCACGACCCACTTAATGGACATTACTTTGTAAACCAGTGAAGTCTGAAGAGAATTTTTCTTCTACCTTCTATACTTGCTAAAGGTCACATATAGAAAATAGAATTTCACAAATTTCCAAACTGCCTAAAAGTATACTCTGTGGTAAGTAAATCCCCCACAGTTATAAACACGGTTCTAGTGTTGCCATTTAGAAATATACTGCATTTTGCAGTCCAATGGCTCAGTAAAAGCAATTTTTATTTTTACCTCCTGTATCAACCTGTGTGAAAGTCTTTCCATGTCAGAGAGGCAATAGGAGGCAAACATTAAAGTACTTTTTTATTTTACTGTTAGAAAAACAGTCCTCAGAACACTGTCTATCTCAAAATGTTGACAGCTAAAGAACCAGTGGGAAGTAACCTAAAAAGCAGGTTACTACACTGCAATAAATGTTTACGTATTAAAACATCTCTAATATCAAATTAAATTGTTAATAAAATTCCAGCTTGTTCAATTATTGTTTCATTTATATTCCTATTTCAACCTCTCTTATCTTCCTTTAACCATTTTTAACTTATTTTCCTTTATCTCAAACTACATTTTGTACATTATCATTATCAATGTTTTTGTTCATAAGTGTATACAAAATTATGCATGTTTACAAACTGTGGGAAAAAATTCAAGGTTCACTGAGGATTAGGAATAGAGTTTGATTGTTTCACTACTGTAAAAGTCAATTTTCCTTTCTATCTCTGTTTTTCTTTTACCTTTTGTCCTTCTCTGGTCTTTCTCTGATGGTCAAAAACTTCTAGATTTTTGACTTTTTTTATTTTATCATATATGAGATTCCTTTCATGCCTTTTAAGGCCATTAGTAATTTAGATCCAGCATAATTAGCCAGTTCCAGAATGTTTTTTCTACTCAAGGCACACTAAGCACCTTATCCTCGAGGATCCTAAAGTAATTCCTAATATGTGGTTGCTCATATTGAGTAATTTACTAATAATAATGAGTCAATTCAATGTCTATCTTCTCATTAAAACCTAGTTCAACTCTCAATCCTAGAGATATCCTCTCTGTGTCTATTTCTTGATTTCTGTCCCTTCTCATCTCAACTCTCTCACCCAGTGTTCTCTTTTCATTTATGCCACTTTCACTATTCTGCCCTCTTGAACATACAGTCCTGCCATGTGGCCTTTGCACCTGACTTCTCTGCTTGAACTACGCTTTCCCCATGATCTGCATGACCATTGCAGCTTCTTTCCTTCCTCAACAGTAAACTGTACACTGAATACCTTATCAAAATTCCTCATACTATGCTGTTTACATTTCATATGGCCCTTTCTTTCTCATTGTTTCCCTTCAGCATCCTTTATGCATTAATGTTCACTTATTTATCTTTCTTGTCTGCTCTACTATACTATAACCCTGTGAGAACAGGTATTCCTATCAGTTTTGTTCAATACTATATGCTCAGCACTTAAGGAGCACCTGAAACAAGGTTCTCCATTGACATTTGCTAAATGAATGACTATCAGGAGCGTGGTTTAACACTTCATATTTCATCTTGCTTTCCTGGCACTTATTACTCCCTGCATGATACTTATCTGATTCAATTAGATTGTCAGAATGAGGTCATGGCCTAGGTTTCATCTTTGTGTGTTCTGAAAATATCTAGAACAGTGCTAAAAAATATAAAAACATATAGATAAATATAGATAAGATGATATAAATATAGGTTAGATATAGATATATAGATATAGATGACATAGATGATAGCTATAGGTATAGATATAGATAGAGAGATTAGATTAGATAGATAGATAGATAGATAGATAGATAGATAGATATAGATATTTAAGGTCTTATAGTGAAAAAGAGTTGAAGTGAAAGAGAATGTGACTTTATCAAAAATAGAGTAAGCTCACAGGTTAGTTTCTGGGAAATGTATTTCTGGTTAGAATAAAGAATTAAAAACCAAATTCCATTTACCACTATCTCTCCTCAGTAATGCTTTCTTCTTACTTAAACACTGAGACTAGATAATGGAAAGAAAACAAAGGTAAGAGGACCAACACAAACTGAGGGATGGCTGAGAGGAACCTTCCACACCAATTAACAAAATCCATGTCAGCATTCTATCCAGAATGAAAATAACTCACACAATATTAAATTAAAATAACTTCTTACCAGTTTCAGAGCCTATGCGTGTCATACTTTAATTGTACATTTTATTTGTGTTAAATATTTTTCTCCACTTAGGAACATTATTACCTAATGAAAGTCCCTAAATTTACATAGTGACCTCAATCTAACAGTTAGAAGAATCCATGGTTTAGAGCATGTATAGTAGCTGATGCAATAATAAATCAACCCCAATTAGTGTAGTAGTGACTACCAAGCAGCCTCCCGAAGTTAGAAATCTGTGGGTCCAAACTTAGAAAGCTCACCTGCTGAGAATGTTGTCTACAATTCAGCTGTTAAGCTTGTTTTGTTTTCACATAGCTGCATAGTGTATAAGAGCCAACCCTTATCTGAGCTGAATCAGCTATCCAAGGAATCTACTGTTTGTCAAACAGACCCCAAATCAGTTCTGTCTTGTAATTGTGGCACTGCTGCTGTGATATTCTTTTTTAAGAGGAAAACTCTAAATCTATAATTTGAACACAAAATAATACAACGTACACTGACAACGATTAGAATTATTACACCAAGAAGTGAGATTCAAAACTGAGAAAAATAACCCCTCCCAAAAAGAGTGTGTGCACATGCGCACATAACCTCTCCCCAAATCTGCTCCTCCCTTTTTTTTTATCACCTTGAATTGCTCCAAATGAGATATCTCAGTCTCATGTCATTATCCAACAATAATTTCCAGTCCTTCTACTCTTGAGCATTACTTCCTATGCAGTTTCTTTCAATTAAATAACTTCAATTCATCCAATCTTCCATTTTTCACCTAATATGTAAAATGTCTCTGGTCTCACCTCTTTTTGTGCTTGGCTTACCCTTCTAGAATGTGCTCAAGAATTCATTCAACAACCATGTCCTCCTGTCTTTACACTGCAATTGTGTGGCAAAATTGTAATTTTGACTCAATCCCACAATCCCTTTCTTCATACCTAGGCCGTTTCCTAAACTCTGCCAAAGAAAACCAAGCAACCATTCAGATTAATGACACCAAAAAAAATAATATTTGAAGAGCTGGACTTTCAAATCTATTTAACAACACATTTATTTGTTCTTAGTTCCTCCTTTTATTCTCCTCACTGACAGTTCTGTTTTTCGAGCTTTATCCTGTATCATAATCTTTTGGTAAATTTAGTTCAAGTAGAAAACTGAAGTAATTCAGAGTAGATACTTTCAGTTTACTGTCACTTTTACTTATTAACATACCCCGATCCATATTTTCCTTCTTTCTTCTATTCTTAGCTGAAGACAAGTTCCTCATTCTCTTTAGGGTTAGTTCCCTAATTTTCACTGATTCAGAGAGATTTAGAGAGATTCAACAGCCCCCTAAAGATTTTTGTCCATCAGGTATTTCTCTTCCTCTTCCAGACTCCCTACTGGCTCTTTCTCCTCATCCTATAAATGTGATCTTTTGAGACTATTCTACTAACCTAAGCATCTCCATCCCATAACAGCTAAATTTCATAAAGAAATATTACCCAGCCATCCCCTCTCCCATCTTTACTCTTCTATCTTCCATTCACTTTTTCAATCCACTGAGATTATCTTCTTCTTCTACCACTTTTCAGTCCCTGGGAACCTATCTGGAAATGAACCTATGATCTCTATGAGCCTAAGTCAATGGACACTTTAAAGACCTGAACTCACTGAGAGACTATGTCTCATCTCCTTTGGCTACTATGTTACCCCTGTGTCTTTTAGATCTCTAGGTCTCTGTCTTCTTTGCTGTATCCTTCTATGCTGAACTCATCAACCAATCCCAAACCTCTTTCAAAATAAGTCTTTTCTCATATTACTCCTTCCACTGCATTTGTCAGCCATTTATTTCTGATCTTAATTCCATACTACCTCTTCCATACATACTTCCCAGTGAAAATATTCTTTCTTTTGGTCTCTCACTGTATCATTATCTTTTCCATACTACTTACTGAAACATTATATTAAAGATCTTTGTGTCTCTCTTGACCAAGTAAATTATAAAATACTTAATGGCAGATACCTGGTTGTGACCATCTCTGTTTACTCTATTATACTTTTGACATAAATGGTGCTCAATAAATTAAACTAAATGTAAGTTCCACTTACTCTTTATAGCTGAGTATACATTTTTCAGAAGCCAGATCTCACTTAAAAGTACCAGGAAACAAAATTACATTATATAACATTTGTATTCTTGGATACCCTCAAGGAAATTTCCTTTGCTTTTACCATGTAGTAAATTTTCTTACTCACAGATTTCCTCCTCTACATTTGGAAATTATCAGCATAATAGTACCAAAGAGAAGGAAATTTAGTATTTATAAAATCACTTACTGAAAGATTTTTGCTTTAGAAACCTACTTGGCTTTACTTTTACTGCAGAGAAATTGGGAAAATAATTACCAGATTTTTCTTTGTATTTCAAAACAGAGGAAGGGAATTTTGGATTGAATGTCAATAAAAGGTCACATTTTCTGCCCTCTTGCCCTAGGGTATGCTCAGATTGGGCCAGACTCTTCCATAATCAAGTGATTCACCTCAGTTTTAGCTGATGGAATTCTCTTTGAAAAAAAAAAAAATCACATGGTATCAGGCATCGAGAGTTTGGCATTTCAATATTGCTGATCAAATTTTAATTCTAGCTCTTTTCAGCCCCATGTCTTCAAGAAAGGCAGAGAGCATTTCTTAATGAACATCATATGCAGTATGGTAATAAAAATAATTCCTTTTTAAAAGGGTATTTTTTTAGGATTAAGCGAGATGATGCTCCTGAAAGTATTTTAAAAATATAATGCACTATTTAATTTTGGGTAATTATTTCCATTTTCAAATTTGCTTCTCTTTTGGAATACCTTCTCATTTAGCCCTCTCAGCCATCATGTTGGATCCAATTAGCATTTCTTCATTATTACACCACGATCATGATTGCTATGTTTATTTTCTATATATCAGCCCCAATAATGTTTTTCCATACAGACAGCTCCATGGATGTTGTTTTGGGTTCTACTAAGTAGATTAGTCTCTGAAAAAAATTATTTTTAAGAGCGATTCTTTATATCATCTTCATGCCTTATACTTTACCACTGAAAAATTATCATGGGGAATATTCTTGTGAATTCATTAATAACACCTCATGACTAATGCTCAACACAAACCAATTAATGAAAGTAAGTATTCAGTGATGTGATATAATTTCAAACCCGTGCTTTATTGTAATTACTCTGGGGCCTTAACAAGTACCATATTCATATTTAGTCAAGTTGGATGGCCTCAGATTTGGACAAATAACATTTTATTCCTTAGAACTCAGATTTTTCAGTGATTTCTCTGCCTTTAGTACTCAGTGTCTGATGGTCTGAAATAGAGTTGATTGTCACTGTTAATGACTTCTTCACATAAAACCTACAGTTATGGGATTATATTATTAATTACTTTGGTTTGCAAAGACAGTAATAGCACCCATGAGAGTTGTCAAAAAGCATCTAGTGCAATCAGACATGCTGTATTCATTCAAGTATTCAAATTCATTTTTGGAAAGATTTTAAAGAATTTATTATTTTTTCAATAAAGATATTATAAATCCCTCTTATATACTAAGACCAAATGTGTTTTCTTTGACATATGCAAAACTATAATTGAAACAAATATATCTATGGATATTAATATCAGAGTCCTAAAAATAAAATCTATATTGAAAATATTGCTTTTCTTCCCATTTCACATAGCTACTTTGCAAAGTCTGAGAACAAACCAAATTATCTTTGACAATTTAAACATAAAATAACACTTGCACCTAGCCATAATGATGTCATGATGAATGCATAGCTAGATACAGATAGAAAGGAGGTCTGTTTTAGATTAGAGGGAAAGATGCTTTTGTCGTGATAGATTTAGGAATCTTACATATATATGGTTCAATTTAGGATTTTAGATAACAGGATCCATTTGTCACTGATTTAATAAACAGTATATATTCTAGTGTCTAAATTCCAAAAAGTGTTATTCAGAAACTAGGAGTCTGCTATGTATTTGTTATCCTATTATAGATTCTTTTCTTTGGTATTCCTACAATATCCCATGCACATTCTATATTTGCGTTTAATGCATAGTTTCTCTTTATGTGATGTTTCTTATAAATATGAGCTCTTTGAGTGCAATGCCTTTCTTATTTAGCTTCAGAACACTTGCACCTAGCCATAATGTTTGGCATACAGTATGTACAGAGCAAAACAAAGAATGACTAAGTGAATAAATTAAAAATAATCCACAGTCTACCATCTAAAGTAAAAGTGGTATTATTAGTTTTGATTTTGACTCATTCTTTTTATTTCCTTATTTATTTCATTTATAACAATTTTAAGTGAGACTATTACTAAAATATCATATAAACTAAAATAAAATATATTTGGATTTTTATTAGAAAGTACTCTATCATGACTTGTATACAGTTGCGTGCTTATAAATCTTTAAGTATTGGCTCTCCAAAGAGTGGGGAGCAACTCTTTAAACATCCTACTAACTGAAGCTTTGAAAAAAATCAAGAGTAATGAGAGCTATTTAATTCATAAAAAAAAAAGATTAGTAGCATTTTCTGATTTCTGTGGCATAATATTCCTGCCATGGTCAATTGCAAGCTACCAACATGTTGCTGGCATAGATTTTAGAAGAGATACGCACAACTGGCTCTCTCATGTTGTGAAAGCAGATGCCAGGGCATCACTGGCTACTTCTATACCCTGTCCTGTATTATTCACTTGAACTAACTCTACTGAATTGAATTCTACTACAGGTTTTCTGTTGCCCCTTTCAATGATTGATTTCTAAGGGAGTGGGTAATAAATCAATGGCATTATAGCTGTAGGCTGCCAGATTACTTAAAAGTGTTATCTTTAAATGTAATCCTTAAGATCACCAATGAACCACAAGGATAATCAACACTTTTTTGGGAAGCATATTTTAAAAATCATTTAAAAAACATAAAAAGTAAAATATGGATACTTTTGGAATCTATTTTTATTTCTGTTGGATAAGCTATAGTATAATTAATAATTACATCCTTTTAAGGGGGAAAACTAGACTATTATCTCTAGAATATCCTGCATTGTTTTATGTTAACTACTTAATCCTCATTTCTCAATTAATTAAATTAATTTTTCAATTAATTTAAGTTTAGATTATATCTGCTAGTAAAATTCTACAACTTTAAACATTTGTGGTAAACCACATTTACATATTTATGCATTTTAGGTATCTTGGTTTCTGGCTTACAGTTATTAAAATTGAAAGAGAAAAGACCAGCTCAGCAGTTTTCTAAACATCCTACCAACTGAGGCTTTGAAAGAATTCAAGAGTAAAGAGAGGTATTTAATCCATAACCTGACCCTAGGGGATTTATTGGATTTCTTTTAACCATCTGGGTTATACAGAAAAATTTTAAAATATTTTATTAGTGATAAAGTCCTGTGCTTATTTTAAATCACAATAGTGATTAATATGCAAGAGAAAAAGATTTCAGATAATTGTCTTCACTACTCACACTGTCAAAAATTATTCGAAATTTTTCTGTAAAACCTTGAAATATGTAAAACTTTCAAAAGTCAAAATTAAGCATATTGGTGGTAATGTCTTTCTAATTTTGTTGTCTACAAATAACCTTTGGAGTTCAGTGAATGGAATCATTTTCTTCTAAGAGTCCAAACACGGTATATTTTTAGAAGAAATTGGATAATTCATTGAATTCTGGGTGTATATATTAAGTTTAGAAGTCATATCTCTCTATAAAAGGAGTAAAAAGAAATAAACATCTAGAGCATGAGATATTACAAAGCTCTAATTCCAAAGATAGGTTGCTATTGCATTCAAATTAAGTGTAAATTTAAATATGAAACAATATGATTTTAATTGATTTGTACCAGATTGCATAAGATAAAAAGTTGTTGATATCAGGTGGAATGAAACAAATAATCAGAACATCCTGGGCCTTTTAAATATAATCTCAACAGCTATGCTCACTTTTGTAAGATGATGAATCATCAGGGGAAGTTTGATTATGATCAACACATCTGTTTATTAAACCTTATTAAGGTGGAAAATTGTGCAATGTATTTAAGCAATTATACAACCATGTATACATTTATATGAATATGTATATATAAATAGTACAAGAGAAAAAAATCACTGAAAAATCATGATAAATGTTGATCATATTTTTAGTTTACAAAGTCTAGAATCTGCCAATTTGTACCACTTCAAAAATCAAAGCCATATATACTACTTTCTTTAAAGACCAAAATAATTTTTTTATAATATTGTCATTCCACAAAACTGAGAGTTAACATGTGAAACCCTTTTGAATCATTTGTTGTAATGTGAATCTGGTTCTCAATTAAATGTAGCAGACTATCTGGCTTCCTTTAATCTTGATCTGTCTAGATTTTTGTTAATTCTAATATATCTAGACATTAATTCTAATATGTCTAGAATTTAAAATTTCTAAAAATATCTATTCCAAAATTTATACATAGACTTGATTAACTAAAGGAAAGTGTGCTCATTTAAAGGTTATAGAGCTATTTGAAACATTTTAAGTACATGTATATAAAACTAAGGGGGGGGGGGGCGGAACACAAAATGTTATTGGAAAATGAAAACAAAAATCAAAAAATTTTTTTTAATTAAAAATAAATTAAAAATAGGTTGTACTCTAAATGACATACCTTAGAAATTATGTAATGTTTAATTTTAATGATAGAAAAATGACAACATATTATCTTAGTAAAAGTGATAACATTTCTAAGGTTTAGTGACTGCTTTTCATACGCCAAGATGCACTCTGCTAAGTACTTTACATGAATTATCTAGGATAATTGATATATTTCTACAAAATAAGTATTAATATTATTTTCACTTGCACTTTAGAAGTTGAAGCACAGAGACATTAAACAACTTACTTAAGTCACAGAGCTGAGAATGAGTTGGGCTAAGAATCAAACCAGATTTCAAATCAACACTACTACCTCAGTGACATTTTAGGCAAAATTTAAGCATACATCTCTGAATGCTAATGGTCAGAAGTCAGCAAACTATGGTCAAATCCAACCGGGTACCTGTTTTGTAAGTTTTATTGGGACACAGCCACACCTATTGATTTAAATACTGACTCTGGCTGTTTTGCTACATTTAGGGACAAATAGGATGGAGTGGTTACAACAGAGGTCATAGGGTTTGAAAGCCTAAAATATTCACTATTTGGCCCTTTACAGGAAAAGTTCACTGATCTATGTTTTAGATTTCTAATTTAAAATTTGAAATCAATTTTTTATGTTGGTATTTACTATCTGACTTATTTTATCTAGCAGAATACCCTCTAGGTCTATCCATATTGATGTAAGTGGCAAGATTTCATTCTTTTTTATGGTTTTTATATTCCATTGTATATATGTACTACATGCTCTTTCTCTATTCATCTATCAACAGACACTTAGGTTGGTTTCATATCTTGGCTATTGTAAATAATGCTACCATGAAAACAGGGATGCATTTATCTTTTCAAATTAGTGTTTGGCTTTCTTTGGATAATTACCCAGAAATTGGATTGCTGAATGATATGATAGTTCTATTTTTAATTTTCAAGAAACCTCCATACTGTTTTCCATAGTGGCTGCCCCAATTTACAATCCCACCAATAGTGTGAAAGGGTTCCCTTTTCTTCACATCCTCACTAACACTTGTTTGTTGGTTTATTGACAATAGTGATTCTGACAGGTGTGAGGTGACAACTCATTGGTTTTTATTTTCATTTTTCTTATGATTAGTGAGGTTGAACATTTTGTCATGTGTTTGTTGGCTATCTGTATGTCCTCTTTGGAGAAATGTCTATTCATGTCTTCTTTCCATTTTTTAAAGAGAACTGTTTGTTTTTAACAATATTTAATATTTTAATTCATCTTCAGGAAACTGATTTTTTCCTGGTTTCAATGACACTCAATTCTTGTCTCTTTTCTATTCCTATTTCTCTGTCTTACTATCCTTTAAGGGAAATTTGAATATTTAATTATGTTTTTTTCAAGTTCTTATTCTTCATGTTTAGGCTGTAATCAGAGAATTGAGTATTTGTGGCCTGACATGTTGTGTTTTTATATTGCGCTGATGGGATGTAGAGATCAGATAAAGAGTATACATGGCATCTCACTCATCTCACTCTTGCTAGTAATTAACAGGCAATGTGCTGGAGGCTAACAAGGTAAAATCTTTGGTATCCTAACATGCCAGAGACCTTATAGTGCCTTCACCATAAGCAATAGACCAATCATGCTCCCACGAATGGTTGAGTTGTTGACATAATATGACCCAGCTCCAAAGACCTCTTAGTCACTCTGGTGATTGATCTATCACTGTATCTGCTCACTCAGGTATTCTAAGAAAGTGGAGTTTTCTCCACTGTTGCCCAAGTACCTTAAAATTAGCTTAATTCTCATCTCTGTAGTCATCCTCAGATGACATCTCCTAATTTCTTCCTATACTCAGATATATAAGCTCCTTCATATATAAGAACAGAAAGAACTTAAATTGTCCTCTTTGGATTATATTCTATTCTTTCTGAGTAGCAAGGTGAAGGGGGAAAACAAGAAAAGAAAATTGCTTCCATATCTAAATGGTCTAAAGGTTTATATTTCTAAACATGTCACACTTATTTTTTATAACAATCTCTGAATTAGGTATTGTTTTTCTGTTTTTTAGCATAGAATATTTAAATAACTTGTTGAATGTGACTTAACTAGTAAAGGATAAGTCAACCAACAAATCCAGATGTACCTGGTTATTAATCACATAACCATTATTGTTTTTGCTCATATATTCCCAATAATGTACAGAATTAACAGTAATACATGAAGTATTAAAAACTGTGAAAAATCTTGTTTTATTTTTAACATATGAAATTCTTAGTATAATGAGACCACACCTATATTCTTTATAAGGAGAATCAAAATCTGGCACAATACAGTGTTCTTTGGACCATTGCTTATTTGTTTGGATATAAAATATTCTGAGTGAAAGTGGACTCACACTAAAAGAATTTTTATAAAAATATGTAAATGTTTTAATCTGATCCTCAAGGATTTTATTTCCATATAGCTAAATCCACTTTTCAACTGACAATAAGTATGAATCATTTCATTTCACCAGTTAATTAGTTTGGTTACAAGTTATTGAAAATAGAGACTTTGAAGTAGAAGTGCCTTTCAATCATATTTGTCTGAGTAGACACATTCTAAAAAGAACAGGAAATCACAAATCCTGGTGTGAATTGCTGTAGAATGGACCAATGAGTAAACAACAAATGCAGCTTTTTTTTTGCTCTCTGTAAATCCTTTTTGACAAGAAAGTGAATCAAAAACCTGCTTAAAAACTCAGGAGAACTACCTAAGGAAATGAGTAAAAATTTTCCACCTTTAAGCGAATCACTAGGATTTTTATTTGAGGTTTGCGGGCAGTAATGCCAAATGGATGGTCTTTGCAGTACATTTTAAAAATGTCATCTGGTAGCCTTTTATGCAATTATAATAAGATTATATTTATTTAATTTTCTTTAAGAATGAAGTTATTTAAATGACACGTTCTCTTTTTCCTCTGGAGGATGTCAGAAATGGCTTCACGGATGAGATGACAGAAAAGCAGGATTTGAAAGATGAATTGTAGTCAGAAACAATTTTACTATGAGGTGGATGTAACTCAGAAAATAGGTGTTTTCACAAATAACCTAATCAGAACACTCACTATCCTTCTCAAAACATCACCCAAAAATACTTGTCGAGCACTATGCATGGCCCGATATTGCATAGAGCCCAAACCAGGGCTGATCAGTATGCTCCAAACCCCTAATTATTTATATAGTAGGTAAATGATTAACTGGCTTTGGGAAAAAAAATAAAAGACGGGGAATATTACTTGAGAAGGAATCCAGAGTTCTTTCAAGGTAAATATTAAAATACATTTAAAGCTGATTTTTATACATGGGACTGTTCCAGATTGCTGTAACACATAGCAAATCAGTTTTCTGAGCCTCAAATTTCTCAGTTGTAACATAAGGGGCTAATGTTACATAATGGTTAAGTTACTCCACTATCCTTAAACACACACACACACACACACACACACACAACTCTTGTTTCTAAAATTACTTTATAGTCATGAGATTTTGGAAAGCTTCTCCAACAATATTGTTTATTGGGATTAGTATCATACTAGTCCTTATCACAACGTAGTATTAGGATTAATGATACTTAAACAAAGCTGATTCACAGGATCTCTTAGAGAGCACAAATTGCTCTATAAATTAATTGAAATTTCAATTAAAAATGTGGATAGAGTTTATTTGAAGTGCTGGCTCTAAAATTTATAAGAAAGAGTAAAAGATCAAGAAAATGTGAGATAATTCTGAATAATAATTAATTATTGGGTACTTCCTATTTGTTACGAATAATTCTAATGTTTTATGTGAATAAGCATATTTAATTTTTGAAAAAAACACTGTGACACAGGAATCATCATCTTTATTTTTCAGATGAAGAAACTGAGGCACAAAGAGTCTAAGTAACTTGCCAACGTTATATTGTTAAGATTGAATTGAAATTTGAATCCTCTTATGCTAGCCTCAGATATACATTATAAACCAGTACATTATACTGCCCATATGGAAATGTAAAATGGGAAGACTTAATAAATAGCAAAATAGATTCAAATTAACATATTATGATTTTGGCACAGGGATGGAAAAATAGAGAAGTGAAACTGAAATAAATTTATGTAGGTATGTTAGTTCATTTCACTATATTAAATTTTAAAATTTCTGTATGACAAAATAATAAAGTTAAAAAGCTGTACACTGCAAAATTATGTTTATATTTTCTATAACAAGTCAGGATGTAGTTTCTGAGTACACTAAATGTTTCTAAAAATAATAACAAAAAAAAAAACTAAAACAAGGCAAGGATTTAAACAAGTAAATCACAGATGAAGAATCGGAATTGCCAGTAAACATATTTCATTAGCTCAATATTACTAGAAATCAAAGAAATGTTTATTAAAGCAATGAGTTACAAAATGTGGGTAGTAGATACATTGTAGTTACTATTGTGTACCTTTGCTAGATCTTTTTAACATTTCTCAATTTAAATATTAAAATGTAATTTACTTTAAGCTTAATGAAAGTGATGTAAATTTTATGGTTTTAGCTTTCCTTTGGTCATCTGAAAGACTAAAAATAAACTTTTTAAATAGTATCATTATTACTTAGAATATAAGATTTGAATTCTACAAAGTATTTTAAAATTTACATATTAAAAATTCAGAGATTAAATGTGCCCTCAATAGTGTAGATGCACCTCAACTTATGGTGAGGTTACATCTTGATAAACCCAATGTTCAGTTGAAAATATTGTTAAGTCGAATGCATTTAATAAACCTAACCTACCAATATCATAGCTTAGCCTAGTCTACCTTTACATGCTCAGAACATTTCCATTAGCCTACAGTTGGGCAAAATCATCTAACACAAAGCTTATTTTATAATATAGTATTGAATATCTCATGTAATTTATTATGACTATGGCTTTCACGCCATCATAAAGTCAAAAAAATATAAGTTGAACTATCGAGTATTGGGAACTATCTGTCTAAGGAAATTTCTTGATTTTCGAATACAATATAAAGCAAAGGAGTAAAGCTATGCATTTAGCAAGTAGGTTTTAGAATATATATATATATATAATAGACTGTTACTCCAAGGCTACAATCCTGTATAGCATGTTATTGTACAAATCAACACAAGGTTAAATCAAGCACAAGAGAAAATGATAATGATCAAGAGATAGTAAACAGGAGACATATACCAGATGGCATACTATTTTACAGCAAACTTTTTTTTTACATAAGTAACAATAAATAAACTCTAAAATAACAATAAAACATAGTACAGTATAAACATAAACCAGTAATAATGATTTATTATCAAGTATTATGTACTGTATATAATTGTATGTGCTATACTTTTATGACTGGCAGCACAGTAAACATATGAATAACATGCTGCACTATGATCTTATAGTAGCTACATCAGTAGGTGATAGGAGTTTTTTAGCTTCCTTATAATCTTATGGGACCACTATCATATATGTGGTCTGTCATTGACCAAAGCTTTTTCATGTGGTAAATGACTATATACACACACATGCACAAACACATGCACAATGATTTTTCATTTTAAATTACAGTGCCAAGATTTTGGTTTCTAAATACTGTACTGAGTTGAATACTGTAGTGAGTTGAATAGAGTTCATCCCCTTCCAAAATTTATGACCACCTGGAGCCTCAAAATATACCTTATTCAGAAATGGGTTTTTGCCAATGTCATTATTTAAGATGAGGTTATACTGGTTTAGGATGGGACCCAAATCCAATGACTGGTATTTTTATAAGAACAGGAGATGACACAGAGAGTTACACAAGGAATAAGGCACATGTGATGATGCAGGTAACAATTGGGGTTATACAGTTATAAAACTAGGAATGCCAAGGGTTTCGACCAAACAACAGAAGATAGGAGAGATATATATAACAAATTTCCTTCAGAGTCTCCTAAAGGAATCAGCCCTACTTTCATCTTGATTTTTAACTTCTGGCTTCTTAAACTAGGAGACAATAAATTTCTATTGCTTTTAAGCCATCCGGTTTATAATAACTTGTTATAGAAATCCTAGAAAACTAATGTAAATATCATTGTCAGATAAAAAGCATTAGGTCTCCTTGGAGAAATGTCTAATTCCAAGCCTGAGGCAAGGAAAATACAAGCTAAGCCTAAAGCATTATCTTCTGGTGACACAAAGTAAGGAGGTATACACACACACACACACACACACACACACACACATGCGCGTGCATGCGCACAGAAAAAAAGCCACATTGGGCCATGTCAAAAGGACCTCAAAGTGAATCTAAGAGAGATCCCAATGGCAAAAGTTGGAACTATTTAAACAATATAATAATAATGTAAATATTATAATGCAAAAAATAAATCTCCATGAAGCTGTACTGACATGAATAAATAAGTAAATAAAACAATGGGACAGGTGGAACAAAACTTTAATTAATTGATAAAGAAGGAATTGCAGCAGTATCATCCACTGAAGAATACTAAAATTAGTAGGTGAAACAGAATCTTTGCATAGCCCTAAAATTCCTTTTCAAAATTTAGTAAGTATGGTGTAATTTTAATATATGACCATAAATTCTTTAATAGCCTTTCTTCTAGGAAGTATAGTTTCATTCTCCTTGTCTTGGGGGCCAAACTTAGTGATATGCTTCTAGAAAATAGAGTTTGGAAAGAGAAGAATAATAACTTTAGAGCAAGGAAACCTGATCAAGGTAAACATCACCAGTGAGCAATATTGATATTATGTTAATGCTATATGAGGCAGCAAACAGAGTACATAACATCTATGACATTCTTTTCCCCAATCCAAAACCTACACCTATTTATTAGAAAACAGCAGACATACCCAAACCGTGGGACATGAGACAAAATACCTAACCAGTATCTTCAAAAGTGTGAAGACAAGGAAAGAATGAGAAATTGTTACAGTTTGAAAGAGACTATGGAGACATGATAACTAAATGCAACGTAGGATCTAAGATTAGATCTTGAAACAAACAACAAAAAAAAGCAGTAGAAAAACTGATGAAATTCAATCAAAGCTGAAGGTTTAATTAATAATAATGTTAATTTATAATTTATTAGTTTTGACAAATATAGCCATGTAAGATATTAACACTAAAGAAAGTTGGATAGAGTATACAGAAATTATTTTTGTCACTTTTCTATAAATCAATAATTATTTCAAAATTAAAAGTTAATAAATACATGGTACCAAAATTTTGATATATAATTAATTTAAGACTATAAAGCTCAGACACTCATCATCACCTTGATTATATGTGGGGTTGCTCAAAAGCCTAGCCAAATAAATAACTTGTTCAAGGTCACAGAACATATTAGCAGTAGAGAAAAATTTTTACCAAAGACTAAAGTTATTTTTGAAATAATAAAGAATATTTTCTTTGAAATAAAAGAACTAGAGTGACTAATAATGTATATGTAGCAACACCTCAGAAAGTCTCCTCCAAAATTCTCTGCAAGTGTTTTAGTAGCTTCCCAAAGGATTGTGGATGTCATAATCAACCTAGGATTCCATTAAAAATTCAGCATAGTTTAATTTCAAGACTTTAAAAAATGTTGTTAAATTTTACATTTCTCTACCACAGGACACAGAAGATTTATGGATAATTTCAGAGGAAATGGCCCTTAGAATTGAGTGCATGAATTCATGCTGAAATATTTGATTAAATTGAGAAAAATGACTAACTATTCATTCAGTTGCTAAGGTTCTCAAAAGGTTTGGAATGGTCTGTAAATATTCAAAATGGATTAAGGTACTCAACTCTTTATGGAACACTTCAAAAATATTTAATTTAGAAACAATTCTACCTCTGTGCCATAATATTTTATTCATCTTTTCATATTTTTATTATTAATTTCTTCATAGTCAATGTCTAGTTACTGCATTTGGATAAAAGAAACTATCAAAATAAACATTTAGTGATTGTTTTTCAATAAGAAAAATTGAACTCTAATCAGATTAATATGTGAAATCAGAGCTGGGATTCTCAGAGCTTAATCTGAATATGGAAATCATTAAAAATGTTTCTTTGCAATGTATCTATTCTACAATTATTTGGGAAAAGATATTATTAGTCTTAAGCTTAAACTAATTCTATTTCAGTGAACACAAATTAATTCTAAATTCTAGGCTGTGCCTACTTTAGCTCCATACTCATTCACATAATTTTATGATTCCTTTTTAACTTAGGCCTCCTTATAAATTTGATAGGTGAATGTGTAACTGATAGTGACTGATTACAATTTAGATTATGCTGATAAATTATCTGCTTTTCACCTTCCCTTCTCATTCACCTTTAAATACCCAATTAAGTACCTTTAGGATGGTGTCATCAAGTGGTTTTGAGTACATGGTATCTTCGTCATTAGAGTTGGGTAAAACTGCCTGTTAAATGAAAAAAGAATGAATATAAATTTTTATGCTAATCTCTGAAAAACTTATGCTAACATAAAGAGAATATATTTTTTTACTCTATAGTGTTACTAATTTTTTCCTTATCATATTATGATATTCTCTTCTTACTTATCAAATGTTTGATCGATTGAAGTGGGCTTCTTTGTTTTAATATGACATATTTCTAATACTGTTTGTTTTCTAGAGATGAAACTTTCTGTGCTCTTATTGACTTATTATCTCTACAGAGTCTATGAGCTTTAGTTTTATATGTTTTCTGTTCTCAATCTTTCCCATTTATTGAGAAGAGATTCAATGTCTAGCAACAACCTAAGGACAATTACTATGAAATCAGGGACTGTAAACTTAAAAGATTGCAGTGGCCAGGCAAGTACTGTGAAGTGGACCAGCAGGGCTTCCTTTCAGTATATCTCCTTCTGAGATATACTGCACCACTTAGCTATAGTGGATTGTTGCCTTGGGGGAAGGCATGCTTAACATTGGCAGATGTTCCATTATATCAAGCAATGCTGGAAATTAATACTTTTATTGAGAATCCCTTGATTTTTTTTTTAATGCTGATTCCATGTTTTTTGTTTTTTTTAAGAGAATTAAGCTGAGTTATAATAGGTCTGCAAGTTGAAATTGGCCGATCACCAATTTGAGCCCACTGGCAATTCATAATAACATTTTATAGCACTTCTCTGTTAATATGTAGAGTGTCAAAGCTAAAATTCCCTTAAAGCCTTTTTTTTTTTTTTTTGATAGAAGTTAAAATAATAGGGAGCTGGTCGATGGCAAATCCATGTCAAAGAAAGCATTTCTGAAAATCTGGGGATAGATGAAACTTATATATTTTTTAAATTATGTTTTGAGAACCCTAGAGTTCAGAGAGGTGTTAATAGGCGTTAAAGAATATAGATTCTGAAAAGTAAGCTTGTGAAGATTGTTTTGTTCAGCATGACTTTTTGACTGTACAGCTTCTCCGCATCTTTAGTGTGCCAATATTAGGGTAATTTTCCTCAATTCTAAGGTGTCACTTGAATTAAGATATCATTCAAAGAATGTTTCATTTCACTTTATACGAACAGCCAACTACATTGAGAATTTAGATAAAGAAGATAAATATCCATAAACAAGCATTGTAATTATAGCTATTAGAATAAAATCTATTGAAAAAAAGATTTTCTTATACTTTCTTCAGAAAATAAAATTTTAAAAACCAGATTGATAATATTACAAACAAATAATCTCACACACTCTGTCACTAATTTTTTTTCCACATAATCAATTCTTGTTCAGCTGATCTTGAGTGAGTTAGTAGTCTACTTTTGTGAAGACGTCTGCCTCTAGACAAAAAGTACTAGAAATCCTGGTTCAGTTCCTCAGACAACTGACAAGTGTGCTCTTGGTGGTGCTGGCTTCCACCTGTACTCATGAGGCTGCTACATAGTTATCTACTGATAGTCAACAGCATGTGACACAATCCTTATTGAGATTATCATTCTTTAAGATTAAAAGTTTTGGTTAATTTATTATAGTGCTGAGAAATACAAAAATGAAAGGTTATAGAATTCTCTTTGAGGGTATTATAATACAACCTATTGAAAAATCTTTAGCTACCGATTACCTTGAGGGTAATAATTTATTATAGATGGTGAGGACATTAACAAATTTCTAGAGACTTCTAACTCATCTAAAAAATTGTGTCACAAATACCATGAATCTGCAAAGATATTTTTAAACCATGAAAAAAATATATTTTATAATATAAACTTACTGACAGTCATTATGCCAGTCTTTGTACATGAACGTGAATATGCATCTGTGTATCCTGAAAAGTATAAAATTGCTTAAATGTATTCATTTTAAAAAATATTTTACATTTACATAATAGACATAGGGAAAAATTTAGCTCCTTTATTTGATTTGTCTGACTTTCCCATATTGTGGCTTAATAAAGAAACAGCTCATAAGGTAGTGAACTAATTAAAAATATAGGAAATGCTAAACATATCTAGCTACACCCAGCCTCCTTCCCTTTTGAAGGTGAAAAAATAAAACTTCCTGCTATCCAATAGCCAAATGGTGATCTCCAAAAACAGTTTTGCATGTAAAAAATGAAATAGTTTTGTTATTCTGAATTTGGGCCTGAAAGTCATTGTTATATAAGAACACATCATAGATACCCACCTGAAAATGAGAAATAGCTTCAGTCTTTGTTTTGTATAAGACTATTCCAAATGAGCAGAGCATTGAGTAACAATTACTAAGAATTCTAGTTCATTTCAGAAGTGGGGAATATTTGCTAAAACAACAAAAACCAAAAAGTCAATAGGCCCTAGGAAATAAGAATCTCCTGGCGATAAGCAGAATCTGTGCTCTCTGGACAAGCAAGCAGGCCCAGGATGCTTTGCTGCTGCTTCTTGTTAACAACTGACTGAGATCAGTTTTCTCCCAAACTATTGAATTTTCCTTTTTATTATTTATAAGCTTTGTTGAATAATAGTCTAAATTTATGTTTGTTGTAAATATATACACAGTTACAAACACAAACACACAAATCTTGTCAGCATAATACATCTACTACATTAAAGCTACTATTATCTTAATTAGAGTTTTACAAATATCAAAAATATTTTATATAAACATGAATTATGAGGTAAAACCATACTTGGTGACTCAGATCATTTGCATTCTTTATAATTTAAATCTTTTTAATCCTCATTTGTTAGCTCAATTTCATATTAGTCTTAGAGTCAATTAGTTATATCAAAACTATGATTTAAATTGAACCTATCAAATAAGGAAATTACAGTTTAGATCAAATGTTTTTCAAAGAAATGACATCAAATTTTTATCTAGGTAGTTAAAGCAGAGAAGTACCAAGGTAAACATTGACTGAGGTTCACAAGAACAAATCTTTTTAAAAAACAGTTATTCTAATTCAGCATATTTAAACAAATGCCTACATGTCATGATTTTAAGTAGTTTGATCATTTGTCAGACCCATAAAAGCAGTGAGGGAAATTTAGAAAGCTCAAAGAAATGGAGAAAAAAAATTCAAATCAAACATAAAAGAAAATGTTGCATTTGCATATTTCTCATTGTGGCAGGATCAAAGGTAACAGAGAAAACATACAGCTATTTTTACAGGAAATTATTAAGCTTGTGTATATTATTCAAAGATTTACCTTAATTAGTAATCATACATGATTTGGGGTTCTTATCGTTCTTTCTGTACTTATTTTACAATATGTTAACAATGTTTACTACTTTTTTTGTGTGCCATTTTATGACTATTAGTTATTCCTGTTTTTTTTTTTTTGTTTTTTATTTGTTTATTTCTTAAGTAGCAATCAACCATAGTTTATCACAGCTCAATTTTCCTGAGCTGGCAGTTTTTTTTGACAAAACTTTTTCTTTGAATAGCAAATTCTTTTCTTCTGTCACTAAGTAATTCTTGATTTCCCTTATCTTAGATATACATGAGCACTAGCTTCATAATAATAGCTCTATTAAACATGAACAATCATATTTTAAAATATATTAATCTATTCTAAAGATAGGCAACTTTTTTTCCTTAGAAAATATTTCAGAAGAATATTATTAAACTCTGGCAGGTTAGGCATAGTCTTTTACTGCAGAAGATAAGTTCTTTTCCCAAACACTAAGTATTGGGAACAAACCTTAGTTCCCATAAATGTCCAGAAGTTCATCATCAAAGCACACTTATCTTTGTTTCACATATGCTGGTTTTCGTAACCCTCATCCAGTCAGATTGTGGGTCAAACTAGGGGCTCAAATATGAAATTTAATACTTCATTACCAAAACATAAAGCTTTTTCTCACATCTGACTTCACTAGTTTATATATTTAATGGAACTTTCCTACTTTGTATGAAAGAAAAAAGCACCGACTCATAATGTTTCATATATTTTAGCCCCATTATAGGAGGTCACAAAGCCGCTGGAGAAGGCAAATATAAAAGTACATGTACTTGTCTGAAACCCAAGTATTCAAGATTTATAACATGTATTAAGGTTCATTCATGCAATTGTTACACAAGCTAGACATTGTTTGCTGTAATATCAAAAATCTCTTATCTTCAAGTTTTCCAAATCCAGTTTTAAATCTTTAAATAGTCAAAGGTATTTCTTCCTTTTTGATACAGCAGCTGTCTCTTTTTAAGTTAGTTATTTTGAATTGAATGTCTATAGTAAATATAGACAGATCTGTATGCCTGATGAGTTCCTAAGAAAGACTCTACAGGAAAGTTGTCTATAGATTCAAAGGACAATGATTGGAAATAATTAATTCATTGTAGTTATTGACATTCTTTTTTTTTTTTTAAGTGCAAAGAAAGGCTTTTCTCACAGAATAGCACGCACAGAGATCTAATATTATCTGGCAACTCAGCCAGGAGTCAAAAGTTAATACAGTCAAAAATACATATGCAAACAACTTCTGCAGGGAAGGAAGACAGACACATTGAACCAAATAAAAATAACATCACTGATGTTAGACTTGACATGTGGCAACTTTTTAACACATGCAGTTGAGACCCGCCCATGATTTCTACTAAATGGCTGCTTTTATAAGGCAGCAATGTAAAGAGATGAGTGTTTTAGTTACAGGAGATACCCAGGAATCTTGTAAACACCCAACCCAGAGCAAAGGCAGGCACCAATTTTTCTGTACCTGCCATTACTAAAGAGGAACAAGAAGCCATTAAAACAGAAATAATCCAGATTGGTCATAAACCAGATCTATCCTAGACAACAAGATGACCATGAATTAGGGTCATGGGGAGTAAAACTCTATTGTTACATGATTACACTAATCCTCATTACACAAGGGAGATAAGACTGGCACAGAGGATCTATGAAATATATTTCCTCGGTAACACAATTCACAACTATGTGAGTGTTTTCTGTGGAAATCGCACTGGGACCCACTATATAAATTGACTCTCTCTCTCTCTATACACACACACACACACACACACACACACACACATACACATATATGTGTACATATACATTATTCACATTCTATATATAGTAGAAAAAATTTTTAAAATGGAATGGAGTTTTACTTACAATCATAAAATAGAATGCAATAAAGTTCAGCTTTCAGAACAATTGAAATTTCAGAACAAATAAAAAAGACTCTATTGATTGTTTAAACTATTTTAAGACTATAAAACTCTGATGGGATAAGTGTGGCTTTGGATGAAAAGAGAAATTTTGGTCTTTGATAAGGGAAAAAATAATCTTAGCTTATTTTACAACGTAATGCTTTTCTGTGTCCCTGAGTCTGTTTGTCTTGTTTGTCTGTTGCTTTCAGTTTTATATCTCACATATGTTAAATCATATGGTTCTCAACTTTTCTGTCAGACATTTTGCTCAGCATGATAATCTCAAGATTTAATCGTGTCCTCTCAAATGGCAGTATTTTATCTTTTTTATGGCTGAGTAATATTCTATTGTATATTTATGTACCTCATCTTCTTTATTTAATCATCTATCGAAGAGCATTTTGGTTGTTTCCATGTCTTGGCCACCGTGAATAATGCTGCAATGAACATCATGGTAGGTATATCTTTATAGATAAAAGTTTTCAAATTCTTTGGGGAGATACCTAGTAGAGGGATTGCTGGATCATATGATAGTTCTATTCTTAATTTTATGAGGAACCTACATACTGTTTTCCATAGTGGCTATGCCAATTTACATTCCGATCAACAGTGTATGAGGGTTCCTTTCCCCCCACAACCTCTCTAACACTTGTTATTACTTGTCCTGTTGATGATAGCCATTCCAACAGGTGTGAGGTAGTATCTTATTGTGGTTTTGATTTGCATTTCCCTAATAGCTAGTGAAATTGAGCATCTTTTCATATGTCTCTTGGCCATTTGTATGTCTTCTTGGGAGAAGTGTCTGTTTAGCTCTCTGCCCATTTTTTAATTGGATTGTTTATTTTTTGTTGTTGTTACTGAACTTTTCATATGTCCTGAAACTTATGTTACCTTTTGGAATGCAGGGCTTTTCTAAAATGTAAAGTTTTTTCCAGGCCACAATAATTCAAATGTCCTAGATTAGAGAGGGGGAAAGATAAAAGAGAAATGTCAGTTCCATTGTTTTAACTTAAAAAATATATTTAAATTTAAGAATTTTGAGCTTGTGAAATTGCCGTTAAATCTCATGGCTTAGGTTAATTTAAAAACACAATATAAGCACACCCATGTTCACAGCAATACTATCTGCAACAGTCAAAATAGACACTTGAAGCAAGTGTCTATTGACAGGTGAATAAATAAGCAAAATGTGGTTTATATATACAATGGAATATTATTTAGTCTTTAAAAAGAAAGGAAACTCAGACACATGTAAAAAAATGGTACATCTATAAAAAATCTACACATGAATGGCACCTATGGTTACCTTTAGGAATAAAAAGAAGACTTTTGCAGCAAAGAGAAAATATAAGCAATATATTGTATTTGCTAGAAAAAGAGAGAGCTGGGAGGGATAATAAATTGGAATTTTTGGAATTAGAAAGTAAAGTTCTTATAAATTTAATGTTAAACATAAATCAATAAAGAGAAAATGACTTGATTGAAAGAATTTTCAGAAGTTTTACATATGTCAGAACCTTCCAAAGATGGAATATTATGAACAAAATGACAGTTGAAGAAAGATTAATCCTATTTACTCATGCTCTAGGTAAGAGATAAATATGTACATAACCATAGTCACTATTTGCTATTCAGTAATGTCCATTGATAAGCACGAAGTTGGTGCTCTAAAGTCAAAGGCTTGTGGTTTTAGTAACCCCTGACAAACTTTACCATACTTATTTTTCTTAATGTATAAGCTCATTAGAGGAAGGGAAATCTAGAGAGACCAGAAACTTGGAAGAGTAAAACAAGCAAATTGATTACTTTTCCAGGCTCTATAAGTACTACTTTGATGTGTTAATGTACATTATAGATAATGAGATAACTTGAGTAGGCAAATAAATATAGGATACTTAATAGACATTTCTAGTGAAATTTGAAAAAAATTCATATTAAAATAAATAGTGCTATATATTTGAAGCTTTAATTTAAGTTAAACTTTTGGAAAATTAAATTACAAAGAAAATTAAATTGTTGATACACAATGAAATTGAACATGCATTTTAATAAAATTATCACTTCTATGATTTTATTAAAATATTGAATTATGTATCAGAATTTTAAGTATCAGAATTTTACTATTCAGATAAAATGCAGATTTTTCCTTACTAATTGGATTGCTTTAACAGATGTATCAAAAGGGAATTTATTTATTAAGCACAGACTATGTTCCAAGCATACTTAGGTACTGTTTCCCATAAGAAAGAGACAGAATGAAAATATATAAAGATAATATAAAATAAGTCAGTTGGTGATATTGCAAGAGGCAAGATTGATAGGGAAAGAAGAGAGTGAGAGTTGGGTGAGAGTGATGATTTTATGTAAGGTGTCACAGTAGGCTTTCCTATTAAGATGACACCTGAGGCGAAAAGAAATGAGTGATCAATTTTTTTGAGTGGATGTCTAGGAGAAAAGTTTTCCAAGAAGAAAGAATAGCAATTCCGATGACTTTGAAGTGTGTTTGTGTTTGCCTTGTTAAAAAAAAAAAAAACAAAAAAAAAACAAAAAAAACAAGACACAGTGAGCCTGAAACAGAATTTATGGGAGAGAGTAAGTCAACAAAGAACAAATCATGTCAAATTTTGGTTCACACTGTGAAAGACAATAAAAGCCATTGAAGAGTTTTAAATAGAAAAATAACATAATTTGACTTACATTTTGAAAAGTATAACTCTACTAGTCACTGGGCCAGATAGAAAAATTGAGATCTGGAGCACCTTGAATTAGGAGTTAAATAGTCCAACCTGGAAGTTGTATGTGTCACTTAATGCTGAAGCTTCATAGGCCAAATTAGAAACCTGGTGTTCAACACCTTAACCAGGTAATCAAAGTTAATATTCCAGTTATAGGAAAAAATATCGTATAAGCCTCTTGATAAGATACATTGAGAAAGCACAGTATTACATTACTTATGTGGGTTCTAACAAAAATGTATAAACTGACTATAATCTGGAAGGAACATCATACACCTTATTTGTGTTAAATCTACATGTATGTTGGCATAAACTCACTAAAAATGTCAAGGTCACAAAAACAAACAAACAAACGAAAAACAAAGAAAACCTGTAAAACTATTACAGATTAAAGAATATTAATGAGATGAAAAATTTTTTAAATGATATTTTTTGGTTTGTTTTGCTTTGTTGCTATGAGGGACATTATTGAATTTCAATATTTGAATGAGATCTCTGGGTTATAATAGTATCATAGTGATGTTAATTTCCTAAAAGTGATGATGGTTTCAGTGATGTACTAGTAAACTGGCTCTCCTGAGATGATGATTGGGAAGCTCAAATTTGTAACATTTACTTATTTCTTAGACTTGTAACATTTGTGGTTACTCCCACAATGACCGACTTCAAGCTACTAACGTGAAATTACTGAGAGGAGCTGGGAAGAGATGTGCACATTTTGCTTTTGAAAGCCAATTCAAGCTAGTCGTAGCACACTAGTAATTGGACTAAGGTTATGCACAAAAATGTGCTTGGCTTTTAGTTACAATGGGCAACATGTTTGTAATTTATTCTCAACTGGTTCAAAAAATAATTATATACATAACATAAAATAATTTATAAAATATAATTTTATATAAAGTAAATATATAAATAAATATATACATACCCACATATTTACATATTTACATATTGAGAGAGAGAATGATAAAGCAAAGAGATAAAATGGTTAAGAGCATGTGGGAATGTTTTCAAATACTTTTTTAACTTTTCTGTAAGTTTGAATTATTTCAAAATAAAAAAGTTAACCAAAAGAAGAGAATAAGAAAGAGTAAGTTTATAAGAATATAGTTGCTAAAACAAGTCACTATTTTAGATAATAAGTAGATACAAACAAATGTAATTACATATACTAGATACAATGCCAAAAAGAATAATTTAAACAAATGTCTCTAAGAGATGGAATAATTTTGTACCACAGAAATGGAAATGAGTTCTAAGACAGTGTGCTCTAATAAAAACTAGAGGTGATATTTTTGTCTATTTGAAACATTTTAATATTGCTATAGTCTAGAAGCACCTTAAAATAATGAATAATCTGTCAAGATCTAATTATGTGTTAAATGCAGAAGAGAGATCAGATATTTGATAATGCCAGAAATTCAGGAGTGGGTAAAATAATTAAACCTATTTTGTCAATAAATAAAGGAGTTTTTGATTTATTGACACTCTAGATTAATCTGATACCACATGGGGCAGTGAAACAGGGTAGTGAACTCGATTTGTGAGAATATGAAAGAACAACCTGAGAAGTTACAAAATTGATCATTCTTTACAAAATGTTTTTGTAGAGCCACAGAATAAAATAAGAAAATGTGACTAATAATTTTCCAATTTACTTAAGTTATAATTACTTTTAAACTATTTTGAAAAATAAATATTTCATGATGTAGACTAAAATTACATAAGCATAATTTTATGCCTATATACACAAGAAAAAAATTGATATTAATATTTTCAGTGAGGTAGATTTTTATAATTTGCACTATTTTATGAGCATATACTACTGAAAGAAATTATCCATTTTAAGATAGATTTATATTTTTTTGAGATTTTGTGGCCATGTCTTTGAAGCAGATGTAGAGGGTGCAGCAAAGTACCAAAGGAAAATGGTTTCCAGGCTTAAACATCAAGTCTTTAAGTGATTTTCTCCTAGGAGTCAGGAAGAGATTTAACCCTGTTTTATGTAATGTGTTTTTCCATTTGCTATGCAGATTGTTTAGTCTTCTTTCTTTTTTCCCCTTCTTTTATACGTATTAAAGTGGTGTAGTCAAAACATTCCTCCGTAGCAGCTAGAATATATCCAACCTTCATTTCATACTAAGGTTTAACACTAACAAACATCTTTAATTTTTTTGTTTGTACAATACTGTTTTTTTTTGAAGTCAGCATAATAAGGAAATACAATGACATTGTCATGAACAAAAGCATAATAGAGTATCATTAATTAACCAGAATCACTTTGTCATTTTTTCTCTGTATTCAAATTTTGAGGTAAAAATTCAATCACAAGACCAACAACCAAATACATTTCTGGGTTTTATCCTGTAATTTGAATGGATACACCTAATGACCTGTTCCTTTATATAAATGCTGCCTGGAGTTTACTGATATTCAGAAAGATGGTCCTGAGACTAGGACCCTTAATCATCAACAAAAGATTTAATTAATTTTAAAGATGTTCACAGATATATAGAGCAAGAACCCGTTTTCAAATTCAAAGCACACTCATATATTTTTTAGTTTCTTTAGCTTTCTTTCCTTTACTTGTTTTGCATATCTTTTTTTAAATTTGTTTTTACCAAGGTTCCACATTTATTTCTGTTTTATTGAGAAGTAATTGACATATATTACTGTATAAGTTTAAGGTGTTCACCATGATGGTTTGTTTTACATATATTGTGAAATGATTACCTCATTATGTTTAGTTAACATCCATTATCTAAGCAAAAATGTCTCCTTGTGATGAGAACTCTTAGGATCTATTCCCTTAACAACTTTTAAATATATCATACAGCAGTGTTAACTATATTCATCACATTGTACATTACATGCCTAGTATTTTTTTTTGTATATTACATTCCCATGCCTTATTTATTTTATAACTGGAAATTTATACCTCTTGACTCCTTTCATCTATTTTCTCCACCCCAACCTCAAGTACACTGCATTTACTACAAAATATAATCCTATTTCCTGAGAAATATTTTTTAAATTTTATTGACAATGTTAATCAGAATATCCACTTATTTAGTCTAGTTTAATAATGTTCTATTACTAAATGTAACAATAATAGGGAATTCTCTGCATTCAGTTGATGAATCGAACAAATGAGTAAATATTAATTCCTAAAAACTTAGAGTAGCTAATGTCAACACTAATAACAACAAAAATATTCAAAGAAATGTACAAAATGTACCAAAAATATTAATTGTTAAATCCTGGACATATAAGAAAATTGCAGATATTAACTAGTATGAAGATAGAAGCCATGAAAGGAAAGTGATTTGAATTATAAATTAGATATTTTTGTTTAAAGTCAAGTACTATAATTTTTACACCTGGCACTATCCTGGAACATACTCAAATGGGAAAAACAGTTTCCTGTCTAGCAAAATATGATATTCATGTTAACTTTTCTAATTTTATCAGTGTAGTTGTATTATTGACATTAATTTGAAAAGCATTTAATGACTGGTACAGTTGACAAAACAGAAAAATGTTATTTTCAATCTCTTGGTATTTTGGTTTAGATGACACTTCTAGATTTATAAAAGAAAAGAAATTTTACAGCTTAAGTATTGGACAGTGATATTTTCTAAGGTAATTCTTTTAAAATAAGTGTCATAGAAAAATATTTCTTTGTGATTTAAACAAATATTTGCTAAGGATATATTTTCCAACATATATTACTTAAATATATTAAAAGCCAGACAAAACAAAAATCATAGTCAAATATCTTTGGGAAGTATTGAGTACCAAATTCTCACTTGAATAATTATACATTCAAGGCTCTGAAAAGTCCTGAGAGAGGAAACAGTTCTATTTACTTTAGATTTTTCCTGAATATCATTTAAAATGTCAAAACAACCTGGACAGGATATGGAGGTGTGCAAAGAATCATGAGGCTCATATAATTTAGTCTGCTGTTAAAATTGCATAAATAGAATAAAATGCGCAGAATGACCAAACTGATGATTTGACTTGTAACTTTAAATATTTTTCCAGTTCATAAAATTTTTAAGAAAAATGACTCTGCAGAAAGAATAGTCATACTTCCAGCTCTACACCATAAAGAAGCATATAAAATATTTTCTATTCTAGTTAAGAAGGAGATAAGAGGAAAAATAATGCAGTTTTTTAAGGAGGAAATGAAATCAGGAGAAGATATGAGGTCAAGATAATTCAATGAATATAAAACAAATGGAATATAAAACAACCATGAGCTTTCCACCAAGATGTAGTAACAGAAACTAGATTCACCCACTTGACTGATAAAACAAAACAACAACAAAAACAAACAAACAAATAAAAATAATGACAACAAGAATACCATGAAACATTATCTCAAGACGTTGGACAGCAGGCAACTAAGGACAGTTCTCTCTGAGAGATGGGAAATAAATGAGATGAGATTTAAGATTGCCCCAGATCACTGTGTAAATAAAATTTCCAAGCAACATGGAGGGAAGAGGAGACCATGGTCCAGAACTGGGTGGTCTTCCCAAACTGAATGGACTGACCTGGGAGACCAGGAAGGCCAAAGCATTCAGAATTCACCAAGAAAAGGGAGCAGCAAAAAAATACAACTTCAGATATAGGCATAATTGCCACTGAGTATTCAGCTGAGTACTGATTAATGCACATTTTTAAGAAAGCTATGGAAGGCCAGTTAAAGAGTCACCTAAACAAATAAAAGAAATAGTCACCAAGGTTCACATTTGTTCAGGAATAATGACTGTTCCCACTAGCTAGAGTGGAAAACCTTATAATTCAGGAAGCAATGGGAAGAGTACTGAGAAGCGTGTTACCTCATAGTGGGATATGATTAGCTCTAGACTGAGATCTGCTTCTGGACTCCTTAATTTGTCATTAAAGCAAGACCTTAAATTAGCAAATTATTTCCAAGAAATTTAACTGTGTCCTGGAATAAAATTTAAAAATATTTATAGAAATACAAATTATCCAGCACCAACAAGGTAAAGTCAACAATGTTTGGCATGCAAGTAAAATTTACCAGACTTTCAAAGAAGACAAATACTACCCAAAATTAAGAAAAAAATGTCAACCCATCAAACCATGCAAGCAATGACACATATAATAGATTTATTAAATAAGTATATTAAAAATTATTATAATTGCATTTTACATGCTTAAGCAATTAGAGGATATTGGAACATGTTAAGAAGTGACATGAACAATACAAAGGAAATCTAAATTGTACTACTAGATATGAAAACTACTTCTGAGAAAAATAAAAAAAATTATATGTCACAGAAGACATTGTTGGAGGCACAGCAATGGAAACAATCCAAAATAAAACACAGAGAAAAAAGAGTGAAAAAAATTGAACAGAGCATCAGAGAGCTGTGGAGCAACTTCAGGCTTCCTCATATATGTATAATAAGAATATTAGAAGAAAAAGAGGAGGCAGACACTGAAAGTATTTGAAGAATTAATGGCATAAATTTGCAAATATTGGTAAAAGTTACCCAGCCACAAAAAGAAGAAAACTACACCTAGGCAAATCACAATAGATTGCTTAAACCAGTGATAATGAGAAAATTATAAAAGCACCAGAGGAAAAAAGACACAAAATATACAAAGGAACAGAAATAGTAGTTTTCTTATCATGAACAATTCAAACTCAACTAAGGGACCAATATATTCGAAGTATGAAAGAAATAATTCTGTCAACCCAGACATCTTTATATAGGAAAAACATTTTTTAAAACAGAAGGTGAAATAAGAACTCTTTTAGCCATACTAAAGCTGAAAAATTATTAGAGACCTGAATATAAGATATAATTAAAGGAAAATCTTCAGAATAAAGGAAAATAATACCAAATGGAAATATAGATTTATAAAAAGTATGGAGAGACTAGAAATAGTAACTATGTGGGTAAATACATTTTATTTCATTTATTTTAGTTTAATTTTACTTCATTTTTAAAATTCTTTAAAGGATAAGCCAAATATTTAAAAAATAATCAAAATGTATGTGAGGTTTATAACATATCAAAATAAAATATATGACACTAGCACAAAGACCAGAAGGGGAGAAATGAAAATATACTATTATCGAATTCTTATACTGTACATAAACTATGTGTGTGATAGGCAGTGATAAATCTATAAAATATAAATCAACCATTATATTAACAAAAAAGTTATAACTAACAGGACAATAAGTAAAATTAAATGAAACTATAAAATGTTATTTAATTAATCCACAAAAAAGGTAGAAAAAAAAAGAGGGAAAAAGAAAAAAGAAAATGGGACAAATGGGAAATAGAGCAAGATGGTTGACTAAAACTACCATATCTATAATCACATAAATGTAAATGTTAAAACACCCCAATAAAAAGATAGATTATTACATTGGATGAATAAACAATACCTTATTGTATGCTGCCTACAAGAAACCTACTTTAAATATAACAACCCAAAAACTTTACAATAAGAGAATAGAATAAATATATGATACTAACACTAGTCAAAAGAAAACTTTAGCAGATATAATTAATATCAGACAAAATAAGTTTTAGAGCAAAAACTTTACTTGGGATAAAGGTTATTTCATAATGATAAAGGACTTAACTAATCAAGAAAACATAATAACCTTAAATGTTTACATCTCTAATGAAAGAGCCTCAGGATATATGAAATAGCAACTGATAGAACTAGAAAAAAATAGACAAATTCACAATTATAGTTGAAGATTTCAGCACTTTTCTCTCAGTAATTCATAATTCATTGAACAAATAGAAATCAGTGAAGATATAAAAGTTAGTCTAGACTGCCAGAGTAGAAATTATTGCTGCACTTTTTCTAAATTTGTGTAGTTGAATTTAAGAATGCTATGAGAAAGAGACAGGAAGAAATTATTTTATGGGCTAAAGTTTGAATAGGAGAGAGCTAGTAATTTTTTTTCGTATAAATTTAATCATAAATTGGTGCTACATATACTCGAATTAACTATATTTTCTCCTAATTTATAACTCTATTTAACCTGTGCGATTTTGAATTCATTAATATCTATTGATAAAAAGCTTCCATAAAGTGATTTTTATATGCCTTTCATAAATTAAGTAAAATATAATACTATAACTTTATATTTTATAGTGCAAAAGATAACCAGTAAGCTTTCTAGTACTCGTAATTTAAAACAAAAATTTAATTCAAAGGAACTTAAATACTGATAAATTTCTGTTAATCATCAATAATATGTTTGAAATAAAAATTCTAACTTTTTTTTCTAGTCAATAAAAATCAGAGCTATATTTACTAGAAAAAATGATAAAATACAACTGGAATAGAGATCCTTTTAAGATATTCATTGTTAATTCCTTATAATAAGAGTTTGACTTTGGTTCCAGTCATATCTAAATGAAAAATTCTTAACATAGCTTTCAGTATAATGTATTGGTGTCTGATAATCAGGTAATTCTTTCATTATACCATATTTCCTTTATGATGGCTAGACTCATAAAAATGTGTGAAATTACTTTATCACACTTATTTTGTGAAGCCCATTTACTTTACACAGATAACATTTTAAAGATATTTCAGGTAAGTAAATCCTAGCGAAACTAAAGGGTCAAAAAAGTTCACAAACATCAAGTAAAACCAGTGAATTGCTGAAGTAGTAATTAGTAAAAGTATGTTGTACACACAGTAAAAAGACAGTTTGCAAACCAGAAGCACTCAAACCAAAACATGAAATGAGGCTCATAGTGTATATTGTTATAAAGCAGCTTAAATAGTGAGAAAGCAGTGGCTGCTTATTGTTCACAGTGATTGGTTATAACATTAGAATTTTCTGTGTTTGCTTTGGCAGCACATGTCCTAAAATTAGAATTTTCAGTGGTTGCCTTATATCGACCTTGGGGAAAAGTTCAGGTTTTGCTTATGATTTCCAGAAGCATAAGCCAGAAACAACCCAGGTCAAGTTAGCCTTACAAAATAAGCTAAATTAAACTTTGCTTGTATGATCAAACTGTTTTTGTCTGTTCAGAGAATTTTCAAGATTAGTCTCCATTTGTTTTTTATCTTAAAAGCAATGGAGTATATGTATTTGTCTTTCATACCTACTTTTGACACATGATTCTACAGATGCATAATTTTTCTGGAATCATGGGGCACTGACTTGATTACTTCTCAACCTCCACACTGAGCAGCCTCTTAAGATGTAAAGAAAAATCCTTTATTCAGCAATTTACCTAAATTTATTAAATTCCTCAAACTCAATTTGAACTTGAATCTCTAGAATCTGAAAGCTGTCAACTTTTCCAAAGAATACTACTGGTTAGAGAGGTGAGTTGGCAATTTACTTAAAAATTAAATGGAAGAACTGATTTGACCTTCTTATTTTAAGACACAGGTTATGACTTCTCTATACCAACATTTCCTATGCTCTGAAAGATATACTAAAGGAATTATAATATAAAATAATAAAAGATAAATTAATTTTTATTAAAGTAAAATACTGTGTAAATGCAGATTAACACAGAATGAAAATATATCAATAGGTGTTACATGCTGTAAGTTGATACTTTAGATGAAACTGAGGTATTTACATAGGACTTTAAAGCTAGCATAGACCATAAAGTCCATTTGGAAAAATTCCAGAGTGACTCAAAAGTTGGGAGATACCTCTACTTCAAGTTATGGCAACAGTAGAGAAAATATATTTAAAGACTTAAATAAAAGGTATTATTAGGGTATATAAAAAGTTGACTATCTCAAATAATTAATAAGCTAGGAGAAAGTGCAAAACACTGAATAAGACAAAAGTTGTGGAGTGTCTGTACTCCAATCTGGGAGCAGGGAGTAGAAGCCAGGAAATGAAATTCTGTGGAGCAACACAACTCAAAAAGCTTTACAAAACAGAAAGCCAGGCTTATTATTAGAATCCAAGGTTAAATTTTCTACTTGAGATAGAATACTTAAGCAGTAGATACTAAACCACCACAAATGACTATAAAAAATGTTGTCTATATTGAAAGCTGAGGACTCTGGTTTGGACTGAGAGGTAAGTAATGAGTGATAAGATGAAGGAAACCATTTTTTTTTTTTTTTTTTTTTTTAGCTACTGAACAGGGAGCATTAGAAAGAAAAAAACAATAATTACTAATAGAATATAAATATAAAACAAAATAACTCTCATTCAAATTGCAAATGCAAAACAAAATTCAAGAACACAAAAATATTTAATGCTAAGAAGGATAGCTTCCAAAATGTACAGTCAAGTATTAATTTATATCACATCTAAATAATTATATAAAAGCTGTCTGACAATGTGTTAAAAGTAAGTATATTTATGTTGGTTAGAGATAATATATGACTCCATAACATTACTTAAAAAGTATATTTAAAGAACATGAAAAGATGTTCAATATCAATAGTGATGAAGAAAATGTAAATTAAAACTACTGCAAGATACCACTGCATATCTATGATAATGGATAAAATAAAAAATACTGACAATATATACATATAAAGACAGTACATACATACATACATACACACATACATACATATATACATAGATACCTATGTAGCTCTTATAATTGTTGATAGCAATGTAAAATAGTATAGCCTCTCTGGAAAACTATTCCTGCAGTTTCTTATAAACATATACTACCAAATGACCTAGCAATCCGACTCCGAGAAAGAAAAACATATTTCCAAAAAAACCTGTACACAAATGAGTATAGAAACTTTATTAAAATCTCCAAAACTATAAATGACTCAAATGTCCTTCAACAAGTGAATAAATTTACACAAACTTAAAAACTATGCCACATTTATAAAAAGGAATACTACTGAGCAATATAAAGGAACAAACTTGATACATGCAACAGCTTGGTTGAATCACAATAATGTTATTTTGAGTGACAGTAGCTAGTCTTCAAAGATTGCCTACTGTATGAGTCTACATACACTAACCTACATTTGTGAAGATAAAACTTTTTAAGGTAGGGCAAAAAACACCTGCTAGGGAGCTACAAAGTGAAGAATTCTCAGAGCTCAAACAGGAATAAAAAATATCTGATTTCATTGATATGATATTGTCCAGAAGATAAAGGTAATTATGTAAGATAATGAATATATTAATTAGCCTGAATATAGTAATCATTTTACAGTATATACATATATCAGAACACTGACTTGTCCATCTTAAAATATACTTTTGTTGATTATTCCTCAACAAACCTGGGAAAAATAAGGACAATGAATTTTGGAATTTGTAACATGCATAGATGTATAAGGAATGGCATAGTAGCACAAGGAAATATACTTGTACAAGGTACTTATATTATATGAACAAATAAATATTATTTGAAGGCAAATTGTTATAAATTAAAAATATATATTATAAACATTTAAAGAATGATTAAAGTTATAAAATAAAGATGTGTAACTAATAAACCAATAGTAGAGATAAAATAGGATTGTGAAAAAAACACAATTGAAAAGAAGGCAAGAAGAAAAAGAAAACCAAGTAGAGTTGGCACTAATTTAAAAAAATAGAAATCCGATAGAATTAAACCCAAACTTATTCTTTTCAAAAATCTATTAAATATAAATTATTTAAACATTGAAATTAAACACAGATTGTCAAACTTGAAAAATGCAAAATAAAACTTTATGCTATGAGAAAGCTAATTTAAATATTTTTAATACTAAAAAAAGATTAGAAGTAAAAGAGGCACCATATATCACAAGAGCACTAATTACAATAAAGGTAGAGTGGCTAAATTAATTTCATACCACATAGGCTTCAGGATAGGAATATTATCAAGTATAAGGGGAACCATTCAGTCAATCAACATTAAGACATAGCAGGCCTAAATGTCTATGTATTCAGCAATTAAGCTTCAAATGCATGAGCAAAAAGCTGATAGAAGTTAAAGGAGAAATAAACAAATGTTACTTTACTGTTATTAAATGATATAACCATCAGATAGGAAATCTTTAAAAAATAGAAGACTAACAAAATAATAAATAAACTTGGCCTATTGTATAAAATTATCAGGCATCTAAACAAATCCTCAGGACTTAAAGATGAGTTATTCATAATGAATTATATATTTCTATACTGGCAATGACAAAATTGAAATTAAAAAAAAAAATTAAATAACATTTGCAAAAGATTTTGGAAACATAAAACACTTAGAAATAATTTGACAAAATATGTGCAAAATGCTGAAAATTACAAAACATTTCTGGGAGAACATAAAGATGACTTAAATTAATGAAAATTTATACCAGACATAGATTAAAAAATTAAATGTTGTTAAGATATCACTTATAATAGATTGATTTATAAATTTAGCGTAATATCAGTCAAATGTAGTGATTGTTAAGCTATCTAAAAATGTATAAGAAAATCCAATGGAGCTATGATAGACAAAATAATTTTAAAAGAGAAAAGCAACTTTACTAGACTGACACTACCTGATTGAAAAGAATAGTGTGTCTCCCACGGACACAACACAGTTTAGTGGTTACTAGTGGGAAGGGGGAGGAGGTAGGTAAGGGTAAAAGGGGTCAAATACATGATGAGAAAAAGAATTTAACTTTGTGTGGTGAACGTACAACATAATGTACAGATGATGTATTTTAGTTGTACACTTGAAACCCATATAATTGTATTAACCAATGTCACCCCAATAAATTTAATTTAAAAAAAGAATCCAACAGGTCTAGAGACAGCATATTTTTCAAAATGTAGAAACTTAGCTTTTCAACTAATTGTCAAATCATGACTAGATAATAATTTGGAATAATTAACTTTGGCCCTTATACTATATAGAAAAATTAATTCGAAATGAATTATAGACTAAGCAAAAAAGCTAAAATTATACAATTTATATAAGAAATGTAGGTGAAAATATTTGCAACTCAAAAAGTAAATAGAAGTTAAAATTTTGGCATAGCCATATGATGCAATATAACCCTATGTTCAATATTGTAACCATAGCCACACGTAGTTATGGTTACTATATTGAAACATGGTTAGTTTAAATTAAGAAGTGCTACAAGTATAAAGTGCTACAAGTATAAAGTATAATATCTCAATAAGGATTTTTATATTATCATTGAAATGAGGGTAGTTGAGATATATTGGATTAAATAAAACATATGATTAAAAATAATTTCACCTATTTTTTATTATTTTAACATGTTAAATTTTAAATTATATAGGTTGCTCACATTAGTGACTTGGATAGTATTTCTGTTAAATACTTCAGATTATTCTGCTGTGCAGTAGGCATAATGGCCCTCAAGGATGTCTGTGCCCTAATCATTGGAATCTGGGAATATGCTATGTTACATGGCAAAAAAGACTTTGTAGATGTTAAGTTTACAGATCATAAAATAGGAGTTTATCTGATATTATGCAGATAGACCACATTTTATTACATAAAACTTTAAAAGCAGAGGACTTTCTCCAGCTGGCATCAATGAGTTGTAGCTGAAAAAGAAGTTAGAACCTGAACTTTCACCACGGCCCTGAGTTAACAAGGCTATGCCCTCTTGAGATCAGTAAAGGCTGTGTGGATAATAATAACAAAGCATGCCTACCCTTCTCAGATACTGTGTCTTCAGTAGAGGCCTAATAAGGAGTCATAACTCCTACCCCAGCAACAACAAAAAGAAAATGACTTGAACAGGGAAATTGACAAGTGTGAGTGAAGTGTTCTGCCTAGATTTACATAATTAGTAAGGGATTTAAGAATAAGATCCTAGTTGGACTAGCACTGGACCCCTTGTGGTCCATCAGAGAAATGATGTTTAGTGAAATATAATTTTACAAATTGCTGCATTGCAAGATAAGGAACTGTGCCAAACAATTCCTAAGCAAGAAGGGAATTAAGAGCAAACTGTGTGGCTAAAACTCAGTCTCAGACATAGTAAAATTAAATCGCATACACTGACTCTTTTTTATATTTTTCTATTCTGTGCTGAGAACTCATTAATTCAATACATATTTATTGAATTCCTTGAACACATTCAAATGTGGCCAGTTTTCTGGTATCTATTGCATTTTGTCTAGTAAAAAATAATCAAATAAACTTTGTTGTGTAATCTTGGGAGATTTATGGGTGAAATCTAAAACCGATCCTTATACACAGAGAGCAAGTAAAAACTGAAGTAAGAAGTGGATTACTCCAGGTTGGTAGATAGCAGGTTTAATAAGCAAGGAAACTTACTTACAAGGCTTGTCTTGGCCAGCCTCAAGACAAAAAGATCTCTGTACCTGCCCACCAAAATCTTAAAAATTTATGTAGAGGCCTTCACTGGGTTCAGTCACGTATATCATCCAGATGGTCTCTACAACACATTGCTCTCTCAAGGTTGTGTCCTTCAAAATGGCTCCCATTGTGTGAATGATGGGCAGAAAGTATTTTCAAAGGATGGCGGAGGGAGTCAGGAGTCTCTGATTGCCCAGGTCCAGCTCAAATGTCAACCTGCAATCATGTCCTCTCAATGACCTCATCCAACACTATTCCCTATGAATGTATTTCTTCTCAGAGTCAACACAGTGTACTTAACCTTTAGAGCAATACTGATAGTAGTACTTCCTGACACCATGCCAGGCAAGTTGGGTCTAAAGACTGAGATATTTTGGTCTGGGTAAGCAGTACCCTTTCTTAGATTGTACTTCAAAGGCACATTTAGTGCTAAAGTTATATCATATTTGCCTGTAGTAAGCAGTTTGTGTGGGAATTTTTCTTTCGGCTTCAATTCTTTTCTATGGAAAACAAGAAACCAATAGCAAGAATCTTGTCCAGTTGATATAACACATTTTTTTTTTTTCTGACATGGCCTTGGTTAGAGCATCTATTTATCTTATACATATTGATTTACTTTATGTATACTCTATTCAGGAATGCTTACTTGAAAATTACTCATTTATTAATTTAAAAATAATGACTAAATTCTTTATGCTTCTACTGTCTTTCTAACCATATCTACAGTCGAGACTAGATCAAGAACTCTGTGACATCTTAATTTATTTCCTAATGTGAAAAAAAAAATACCTTTGCCTCTTTGAGATTCTTTAAGTGCATAGCTATTTTAGAAACATTAAATCTGAGAGGGATTTCCCCT
This sequence comes from Rousettus aegyptiacus, assembly GCF_014176215.1. Lineage (NCBI taxonomy): Eukaryota > Metazoa > Chordata > Mammalia > Chiroptera > Pteropodidae > Rousettus > Rousettus aegyptiacus. The sequence continues at coordinate 112,230,519 of NW_023416284.1, forward strand.
TTGTTTAATGTTTTACTTAGGGAGTTAACAACTTTATGCATATCAGTCCCCAGTGTTATAATACCATTTCTATTTAGAAACAGATGACCATTTTTTCATTGTAAGACATTTTCCAGATTTATAGAGTCATAAACCTGATGGCATTTAGGGATGCTCACATGGAGAGCAATAGGCACATTAGTACAATGATAACAAATAGTAATATTATCTTGCCTGGCAATTATTTTGTTTTATCAGTTTGGGTTTTTTTTTTTCTGTTAGCAAATTCACTGAAAAGAAGGATTAGCATGGATATTCTGCACTTAAATGCTAAGCAGCCCTTGATGATTAGATGAGCTCAAAAACTTTGAATTGTTTGACTCTCAATCAAAAGGTAAAGTAGAGATTCCTTCCTATTTAAGAGTGATTCTTGAAAGTCCTACAATGAGTTAATATGTTTAATTGATTAAAAATAATATTGTAAAAGGTAAATAGTGATCCCCTTCACATTCAAAGATCTTTTTTTCTCATCATGCTTAAATATTGATTACTAAGTTCAATAAGCAACCTCTCGACCGAGTGCCATTATTACCAAAGGGAAAGTTAATATAAATGCATACCCACCTATAGGAAAAAATATTTTACTGATGATGAATTGGTGACATAATACTTTTAAAAACAAGAGATTATTATTATGCTATTATTATTGGTTTTATTATTATTTCAAGCTAAAAACAAATATTGTTACTCTTGCCAACATTTTACATTTAAATTTTAAGAATCTATGTGGGCATATCAATATGTCAGTGTATACCAGTCCTTTTTCCTTTGAAATATAGTCATTTTTCCATTGTGCATGAGAATAGAAGAGGGGAGTAGTATGGATAATTCAATAATAAGCCAATAAAATTCCTCTCTGAATTGAGATTATACTTTATAATAACTTTTATAGCAGATTTTCTTTTCTAGCTCTTTTGATTAAGTTAAAACGAATGGATTAGTTTACTCCCCAAGCACAAACATGATCGCTGATTTTCCAAATTAAAAAAATATATTAAAAAAATAAGACAAAACAAACAAAACAGGAAAAGACTGCTGTAAAGGCACTTTTACAGTTATACTCAGGTCCTGGCTTGGAAATTTTACCTTGCACATATCCAACAAAGAATTAATCCGGACCCAGCCTTTCTTCAGATAATTTTTTAAAATACTGCTTTAAAAAATATACTTCTTAAGCTCTCTCATGTGTAGCCCTCTGCTCTTTGGGGGAATATCTAAAGAGATGCAAGTCTCAAATTTGAATATAACCTAGATAAAGAGCTAAGATATCTTTTCACCTAAAGTTCTTTCTACTGAGCTTCTACCATCAACATTCAAACATATTCACTCTCTCATACTATTAAATGACAAATCCTCCTTAAATCTATGTCTCCTTTTATCTATAACCCTGTCTTGCTCCTGGCTTGACAATCAACCTCTGTGAGAAGCTATTTACTCACTCTGTCTCCATCTCTGTATAAGGGTTGTATTCTAATGTCTCATCTACATTATTAAATCAAATGGACAGTTTTCATTTCTTGAATGCTCAGAAATTTTTTATGCAAACATTCTCTTTACTTATCTAAAAGTCAGTCCTTGGCTTCCTACTTCCATATCATAGTCTTCTGCTTTCCTTATTCACCTTGTGTTCTTTAAAATTGGCTAGATTTTTTCTGGCCCGCTCTTTAATTGATCTCTTTAGAGATCATCCATTCTTATGCCCTCGATGAATACTTTCTTATGCCAATGACTCCCAACTCTTCAGTATAGGGCTTTCTCCTGAGTGTCTGACCCATTTATCCCACTGCCTACTGGAAACCTTCCCTTTTATCGTTCCCAGTTACCTCAAACTTGACTTATTTAAAATTTACCATATTTTTGAGTGCTAGATAAACTTCTCTTCTAATGTTTACTTATCTCAGCTTATGGTCCCTTTGATCTCATCGTACAAATATAGGTGGTCTTTAATGCCTTACTTTCTTTTGCCTCTGTATGAAATTAATCATCAAGCCCCACCCATGAACTCTGACTCACAAATGACTCTTGCATGTGCCTTCTTCTCCTGGACACTACTTTGGGATACACTCGTCTAAGCTACACTCATCATTCCAAAGCTCACAACTTCTCTTCTCGCCTGTAGTCTTCTTCTTCAATCTATTCTCCATATTTTATAAATCAGGTTTAAAGTCTTTTAATTCTTCGTCATTGTGCTCATGAAAATGCTCAAAATCTATAATATAATTTGTAGGTGGAAAGGAAATACATTACAGCAGGCCTGTGATACATTCTCACTTTACCACAGAATGTCCTGGAAATAGAAAGAAAGATGACCCTGTCAAATCCCCTGGTAAACATGTTATTGAGAGACCTGCTTCAAGCACATTATTGGTATTAATAAGTGGGAGAATCATTATCTATAGAATGCTTTCAGCAGAATATACAAAGTTTGAATAAGATTGTTTATGGCAAACAAACATGAACTCTGGATTTATAGGGCATTGGGTCCAGGGAAAATATTACAGAAGGTAAGTAATTCCTTTTTGTGTAAATGATGACCTTGTACATTTAGGTAGTTCACCTTTACACGTGGCCCAAAGAACATATTTTAATATGTCAAGAAGAACCCATGAGGTCATATTGGTTGTCCCTAACTTCTTTCTGTTTTTCCTAGTTTTTTATATTACTCCTATACTTAATATTATTAGTAAGACTTGGTTCTAGATAATATTGCTGCTTCTTATGACTCTGATTTGACAATATAATCCTTTGAGTTAATTCAATAAATCCTAATTTAACGTAGTCTTAAATTCTTAAGCTTCATCTCTTCATCATAGACACTATACTCCAGTCTTACTGGACTAATTTTGGTTCCTCACATCTACCCTTGTTTCTGTTTATCTTATTCTGAGTTTTTAAATAAACTGTTCTCTTACATAGAGATGCTATCTCCTCACTTACTTTTTCCCCATCATTCTCTTCAGCAACCATAGTCACTCCTTTTGTCTATTAATCCCTAGTTATCCTTTAATTTTCAGTTCAAAACAATTTTCTTCGTGATAACTTTCTGGCTCCTGTATTCATGTTATGATAATATCCTTTACTACTTCTTCAGTAGCATTGACTACCTGTACAACATTGAACTCCATGAGGGAAAGAACCTGTCTTTCTTAATCCCCTTTCTGTCCCATAGCTTTACAAAGCTTGTTGCATAACAAGTACAGAAATACATGTTGACTATTTGAGAACATATTATAATTGTTAGACTAAAATAGCTCATAACAGCTGAATGAATGGATTTCAGAAAGCTCTATATTATACATACGGCAGTGTAAAAACTTAAACAGGTCTAGAGGAAAAGTTTGAGAATACAAAATTCTGGTTTTTTTCTTGTTTCACATTATGTAAGAACAAACCTTTTCCTACCCATTTTGTGACCAGAAAAGTCTCATAATCATTTAAATTCCTTACTATAAGATGAGAGTAGTAATAATGTCTTTAAAGTAATGGCTCTATGAATTGCTTAAATTTCTAAAAATGTTATAAAATAATATTCACATTATATATAAATTATTTTAAAGTGAAACAGATGCCATTTTGTAAAATGTTTTCTTTGCTTTGTGCCTTTATTTTATTAAAAGTATACATAGTTCCTAATAGGAACTACACCAGATTTCCCACAAGCTTCTGTCTACTTTATATTTACTATTCTTCTTGTTTTGAAATAGTATTCTAGAGGTATGACAGCAAGTTTGATAATTTGTATGTGTGTTTCTTCTTTTAACAATGCTGATGGATTTCCAAATATATTCTTGTTAATATACAAAAAGTCTAGGAAGTATATTAGAAATGCAAAATATTACAGCCAAACAATATTTTTCTATTCTCCAAAAAGCACATTATTTCTATTGTAAAAGAGCCTTCATGTATTATAAATTCCTTCCTGCATTACCAAAGTTACTCTATCATCATCTATACCCTTATCTGATTACCTAAATGTATAGGATAGACATCAGTCAATACTCCTGGAAAAATGCAATGCCTAGTGGCCTTTACGATTTTAGAAACAAGATAAAAGCCTTATGACTCAAAGAAAGCAATCAAATGCATTTTTGTAGCCACCAGCATTGTATTTACTTAAAGGATCGTAACTATAAAAGCAAATTTCTCTTACTGAAGCCTGGACAAAAGCTGTCAGAGAACAGTTAGTAAATAGCTCTGAAATTGTTTTCTGTGCTTCCTTCAAAAGCTTAGGGCTACCAATGTTTGACCTTTTACAAATGGAACAGTTTCCTACCAGTCTTGGTGCTACACTGAATGCTGATGGTGGTGGGGGCTTGATGCAGTCATCAAGAATGGTAAATATGTTCATCACTGGTGCATTCTTCTGCATCAAGAACATTTTTCTTTCAGTGACATTTGCTGGTTCCCTCTAAGAAAAGGTATGGTGATTCTATTATTCCCCAAACATTTTCCCTCTAGTGTCTCTTGACCAAACAGGTCAAAGAAAATTGTGTAATTGTATAAAATGGCTCCATACAGCTTAGTCAAAGGAAAATAAAGTCAGTTTGAACAAGAAGGTAGTTTACTGAGAACTTCTGGAGTTAACCTGTTATCATCTTTGCTATACAGCAATGAAGAACATAAAAATATATTTGAGGATTATTGACAGCCTCTGCCTTTTGGAGACTGTATATTAACATTAATCTCAGTTTCTGGTGTTATAGTATTTGCTTTATAGTTTCAAATACAGAGATATTGAAATATTAATTGAGAATGTTCTGTGGACAGTTTTAAAGGTTAAATATCTATGTAATATATATTTTTAATATTAAAAAGAAAACTGTAAGTGACAAACTAAAAGTCTATCTTACATCTACTTATGCTCTATAATATTATAATGTATTATGCTTAGCCTCTATAATGACATTAAAGTGTAACATTGTTAACTTGTGAGTGCCTATCATGTGTTAGACTCTGTTTTATTTTTGATACACATCTGTAAGGTAGTGGTTATGATTCCTTTATTTTTATACTTAATAAAAACTTTGGCTCATATAACATATGCAATTGTCCAGGTCACATGAAATAGTTAATGAAGGAATTGGAGACTAGATTGGAGCCTGGGTCTTTCTGAATCCAAATTTCATGCCAGGAAAATTTGCAACTTTATAAGCTATGTATGTATGTACATTCTGAAAAAGGAACACACATTCTTGGATTCTATTTTATCTTGCCTTGGGCAAATTTCAGAGGATACTTTAATATTTAACATGTATTAACAATGTACTAAGCATCATGCTAGTCTTTCATTATCTCATTCAACCCTCATATAGGAGAAAGATACAATTATAATCCTCAATTTACAGAAAGGGAAATTGATCAAGTGGTAATACCTTTATCCTCTCTTTCCCTCCAGATCTTTTCTCTGCATTTTTCTGCCCTGTTCTGACCCTGAGTCTGACCTCTAAGGCCTCTTTTCCTGGGATCCAGGGCTCTTTGGCCTCTGGTCGGGTTTGAAAGTTGGAAGAACTAAGAGGGAATGAAGTGTGAAGGAAGAGATCAGAATATTTACTCACCTTGCTAAGGTTCTGGCAGAGATGGCCTTTTTTCATGACCCCGGCTCAAATCAATGGTCCCTCTTCTGTGCCACCAGCTGTCTCCATAACGTGGTAACAATTTTCCCTCTCCTTTCCTTTTCAGGCCTCAGTGGAAACAGCTTCCTGTGTTGCTAATTCTGGCTCTTCATTACCCTTGTTCCTTCCTTCACTCTGCAGAGCCTTGTTATGCTCTCTTTAATTACACCCTTCGGAGAATGCCAATTGTTGACTGCTGGGACCTTGACTGACATAAAAAGGTTAAGTAAATTGCCTTAGGGTTGCTTGATTAGGATTTGGCAGTGTTGGAGTTCAACCCAGGTTTGTTAGATGCCAACGCCATTAACCACTGTGTTATTCTGCCTCACAGATTAATCACTGCAGGGAAAAGGATGAATTGTGTCTCAGCCACTAAGGACATTTGCATTCTTTTCAGGGTCTATTCCTTATCTAGAAAAGGTGCCCCTGACATTAAAACACTGCTGTCTAGGGAACCTAACAACAGACTATCAAAAGCAGCTCAGATCCTGAGGATCCAGCCAAGCAGAAAGCTGTTGAGCAGGTAGACAAAACTTCTCAATGTTAAAAGGCAGCAATACTATTCTGGCAGTTGTTAGAATAATTACTGCCAGGAACCTCTCCTGCCTGCCATACCATAAATCCAGGGAGCTCTGTACAATTAATTCTTGACCTCAGTCCCAGATACCATTCAATTAATTCATTAAACTTAATATCCCAATTTTTAGTCATTCTTTATCTCTTCAAAAATTATGTGTTAAATTCCTACTGTGGGCTAGACATCATGCTAAGAGCAGGGCATATAAAGATGAATAAGAAAAGGTTTCTACTCAGAAATAAATAATAGAATAGATAAGCAAGTGCAAAATCCTGAAGTCTAATAAGGAGTTACAGTAGTTATGATTGAAGTATCCGTGTGTTCCTGTGGAAGAATAAAGTGTGCATATTTTCACCTTATCCTTTTTTCTGGCATCGCATGGCCACATACTACTTTTCCCCTAGTGCCTAAAATTCACAACCCAGGCCCTAAGATATAAAACCTTGGTTGGGGAGTCCTAGGAAATAATTAGCACACAGAACATGCTGAACTGCTCCTCGACAAACCCCAGCCCTTTCACGTTCTAGTATCTCTCAAAACAATAACTAGATTTTGGTCATAATTAACAGCCCATTTATCTTGTGTTTTTTTCATCTTTAAGCCCACACAGTAATTGTTTAGACACTATTTTAAATAATAATGCCTCATCGGAAGTTCAGTCAGATATAAACCTAAGAGAGGTATTTTATAGTCAGGGGGATTTTACTTCCAAGATGGGATGGAAAGAGTTCGAAACAATAATTCGGCCTTGCCTTTCCATCTATCTTTCACTTCCTGTCTTCACTTTTCCCCCTATCTTCTCATAACTTTCCATCTTCTTTTTCCTGCCTCTCTGATTTTCCCAAGTCATCTTTCTTTCCCTCTCATCTTCTTTCCTTTATCTTCCTCTCCCAGTCAAACATCGTACAAAGGATTATCTTAGGTGAGATTTAACAATGAATAAAACTGATGGATAAAAGTTTGATGCGTAATCACGAAATACCTTCAACAAAATACTAATTAACTGAAAGAGAAAATAAATGAAATATGTTTGTAAAATTCTTTCCTAATAAACAATTTAGGACAGTCAAAAAAAAAAAAAAGAAAAGAAAATATGGGAAAACCTCGCAGATATCACATGACAATATCACATGACAAGGTGAACATGGTGAACAATCCCTAGTGATTGGATAATAATATGCTGCAAATAGTGCATGGAGAAATTCGAAGCATTATTTTAACAATATTATTGCTAAGACTTCATGAAATAAATTCAGTCATGAGTAAAAAACTGGTACATACAGAACATAGGGTCGTACTCTTTAAAGCTCATGAACATAAAACAGGGGAAAACTGAGAAACTTTCAGATTAAAGAACTCTGATGAGAAATGACAAATAAATATAACATATATGACTGGGTCAGATCCTATACAAGAAATTAAAAGAAAACATTATTAGTACATTTGGAAAAATTTGCATGAGGTCTCTGTATAAATGGTAATGATGATGAACGTTGATTTTCTGATTTGAAGGATGTATAACTATTTTGCAGAAGAGGGTTCCTGTTTTGATGAAATACGCACCAGAGTGCTTGTGGTGAAGGGACATCACATCATGTCTGCAAGTGCTTTCAAAAGAGTCAGAAACAAATTAATATAATAGTGTGTGTGTGTGTGTGTGTGTGTGTGTGTGTGTGTGTGTAGAAAGACAGAGAGAACAAATGTCATATACATTTCTAACAATTCCCTTTCCTGGGGGAAATGAATATTGGATCTCTATGTACTGTTCTAGCAAATATTCTGTAAATTTGAAATTGTTTCAATATAAGTTATCAAAAAAAAAAAAATACTGCTGGGCTCAACATCTGTATCCAGCCAAGTGAGAATAACAGAGACCAAACTTGTACTCTAAATTAAACAACTAAAAAAAAAAAAACACACACAGATAAAATATTTTAAATAATAAATTTTAACCCTGGGGATAGGCATCAATTATAACCGCTGATCCCTGAGAGCGGCAGAAATAAAAAATAAAAATTCTCCGAATTTGGTGAAAATCATATATTCACAAATCCAGGAAGTACAATAAACCCTAAGCACGTAACAGTCAAATTTCTTGATACCAGTGATAAAGAGAAAAAAATTTAAAGCAACCAAAGAAAAAAAGACACATTACATATTGAGGGAAAAAATAAGAATGAAAACAGATTCTCTTTAAAAAGAAAGAGCAAGTAACCCAAAAGATGCAGGAGCAACACCTCTAGAGTACTAAAAGAAAAAAAGAACTGTAAACTATAATTCTATATCCAACAGAAATTTCAAGAACAGAGGTGAAATACTTTTCAAATATACACATGCAAAAAATATTTTTCATCAGAACCTATAATTTAAGAAATATTAAAAGATCTTTAGGCAAAAGCAAAATGATATCAAGTGAAATAAAAAGCACCAAAAATGGTAAATATGCAAGCAAATATGAAGTAATTTTTAATATTTTAAAATATCTCAAGTGATAATTAACTATTTAAAGCAAAACAAAATAAAACAAAACAAGAAAACCAAAATGGTATTATGATATTAGTAACAACACATGACAACAGTAGTCCGAAGACTAGGAAGAGGGGAAAATAGAGAAATACTCTTGAAAGTTTTTGATCATATGCATGAAGAGTTTTAATTTTACTTTCAGTTAGGCTGTGATAATCTAAGGGTATATGCAATATATTGTAAAGCAACCACTAAAAGAAAAACAGTTATTGAAGCTGATAAGCCCAAAAAGCAAATAAATAGAACCATTAAAAAATAATCCAAAGAAAGCAGAAAATTTAAAAAAAGGGAAACCACAAATTGGACAAGAAGAAAACAAATGTATGATAATTTTAAACTTACCAATACCAATAAGTAACTAAACACCCTGATGAAAAGATAGTTTTTATCAGATTAGATGAAAAAATAAGACCAAACTATGTGCTACCTAAACTGAATGCAATCAAAAAACACCATCAGCTTGGTGAATGCAGATCTGATTAAGGAATAATTCAAAATTTTGAATTATTGATATGCTTACTAATATTTCATTATTTTTTTAAAATACATGTGTATGTGTGCGTGCACTCACGTGTGTGCATACATTCCTAGGGACTAGATCTGAATGGAGTCCTTCTCTTCATTTTACTTTATTCTTATTTATCAAAACTCTACTCTTTCTCAAGGTATACTGCAAATAGCACAATTCCATGATGAGTTTCCAATTGGGGTTGGGGAACACAATTTGATTCATGCTCTTCTCCGCAACTGAACCAAAAACTTGCCTTCTAAAATTTTATACTTTCCATCTTTTTGGTGTGGAGGGATGGAAGTTTGCTTTAAAACTCTTGCATAAATTGTCTTATTCTGTAAGAGAAGCCAGTCAGTTTCTGGTGCTATTTACCATAGCATTGCTTGCCTATGGTGATGCTGTAATATAGACAATAAATACACATTTGGCACAGATATACCTCTTTTACAATTATTCAAGCAACTATTTAATTTAGAACTGAGTAACCTAAAGAGTTTCTTGAATAAATAGGAAAATAAGCTATGTGGTTTTCTGAAGTCAATTTAAATATACATAAACTATAAGTACAATGTATATATACATCAATTTCCACATGTATCTGTTGTGAAATACCAGGCTCTAGGAGAAGATTTTAGTTTAAGAACTTCAAATAGATTTTTTCAGTCCCGATTTTAGCTCTTTTTTGTTTTCTCTTATTAAATAGCAACTTTCCTCTTTTGGGCACTTTTCTGGCTCACACCCACTCATTTACTCCTGGGATCTGAGTAGACAGGTCAACTGCCAAGAAACACATTTAGCTTTATTGTACATAATTATTTGTAAGTTAAGAATTTAAAATCACCTTAGAGTTATATTTTAAGTTGTATTTTTTACAGTTCCAATAATTTCTATTTTAACTGTCAGTCAAAAATATGTAGACATTTGAGAAATCAAGAGATTTATATTCAGGTCTCTAATATTTGCCTTTAAAATCGCCTGCCACCGTAGCATACTGAAAGCAATTTCTCTCAGCTATGGCTCTAATGGATATGACACAGAAAGTCTCTATTTTCAGTAGAGAATAACAAAGTTCTGGGCCATTTGCTGCTTTAAAAAGCTGACCTTTAGCTGTTTTCTTTTTTCAAATTCTTGTTTTTCAAATATAATTGATATTCAATATTATTTTATATTAGTTTTAAGTGTACAGCATAGTGGTTAGATGTTTATATAACAGCTATTTCTTTTACTGTATAAAGGAATTGCCAAATAGTCTCCTCTATTTAGCAGTAGCTGTGGTTAAAATAATCTATTTGTCTCATTTCTGAGTTTACTCTTTTTAAATTCTGTCTATATTTTAACCCCAGATCTATGTGTAATATACATTATTGAATTAAAACAAACCAAAGAAAATGTGTATTTGTGAGGGTAATAAAAGTCATCATATTTAATTCAAAGCTCTCTCTCTCTCTCTTGCTCCAGTTTTCCTTAGTCTTGGACTAAAGAAAGAGGTGTGCTCTACTCTCTCCTGTATTGCATTTAACTTTCTATGTTTGTACTTAACTCTAGGGTTGAGACCACGAGGAGACAGAGGAGAAAGTTGCCATCTGTGTGACTTTCCCTGCTGAGGCTGCTATCCTTTTTCCGTTGGCATTCACCACTGTCGAGCTCCTTGTCTATGATTCGGCATGTGTTGTGAAAGCCCCCAAGGCCCTGCTTATGAGGGACTCCATCCTGAGCAGATTTTCTAGGCACCGATGATCCTTTGGAACACAAATTCATCTCCCTGCTGTCCTCTGAGGGCAACACTGACATGCGTATCTCTGATCCACACATCTTGACTGCCAGTCAAGCTTGATGTCTCCAACCTAAGGCAGGTAAAAATAGGCAGGATCCACCTGTCCTGCTCCAGAACTGAGAAGTCAATGGATAATTTTTTCCACTCTCTACCTAAGCATATCATTAAGCACCTCTTTCCCACACTCTCCTTCTCCCTAATACCGGTAACATTCAGTACATAGGTCAATTATTTCACTAGCTAAACAGATGCCCACTTAAGCAAAAACGTGTTAGTCTCTGCAGAAATTTTTGTGCAGAAATTCTCCTTTTCTTAGCTTTAAGGAAGGGGATCAGATCAAATATCATTTCCCTCACTTTTAACAACAATCCCTCCTCGCTTTTCCCACCCCATTCCTTTATTCCTTAAAACAGAGGTCCCCAACCCCTAGGCCATGGGCCAATACCCATCCTGGCCTGTCAGGAACAGGGCCACACAGTAGGAGGTGAGTAGTGGACAAGCAAGTGAAGCTTCATCTGCATTTACAGTCTCTCCCCAGCACTAGCATCACTGCCTCAGCTCCGCCTCAGATCATCAGGCATTAGATTCTCATAGGAGTACTGGTCCTTGGTGCCAAAAAGATTGGGGACCGCTGTTTAAAAGAAAGTAAGACAAATAGTCCATCCTCTCTTACTACTGCTAAGAGCATGGTAATTTCATGCCAATGACTATGCCATCTTTGAAATTGTCCCCAGAGATTATGTTCATTTTATCACCAGAATCCATTTCTATAGTAATTCCTACAAAAGTTTGTAATCACTTGGAGCAGAAAATGTTTCCAACCATGACTTCCCACCATGCTACCACACAAGGCAAGGCAATTGCAAGAGCTCACATAAGAACACAGAGGCAAGAGGGACATCACCTAACATACCTTGCTTTGTGGATATGAGAGGTTTCCTATGGGAGAGAGAGACTCTTGAGCAGAGTCTTGAAGGTTGAATAGGCATTATAGGGGCCAGAAAGAAGAAAAGCAGAGATGTCAGAATGAACAAATGGGGGACATGAGAATCAGCATGGGCTGTGTAAGGAATTGTAAGCAGCTCACTGCTTATGTAGAGAATATCAGTGTTTTCTAAGCAGCAGGATATGATATATGTATAAAAACAAATTTGCATATAGTGAGGCAAGAAGTAATGAATCTATGAACAGGTCAGAAAGGCTCCTCTGAACACTTGTTGAGATTTTTATTTTGATGAAATTTTAGAATGAAGGAAAGTAGTCCTTCCTTTTGAGTTGAGGACGTATACTTGGATCAACCAAAGCTTTTGCCTTAAAAGATCATCATATGTACTTAGAAGAGTAGGTCACTATCTATTGATAGTTTTCAGACTCATAGCTAAAAACCTACATTTTCAAATTTGTCATACATTGTTTTGTAGGTTAGAATTAGCTAGTCCATGTTTCTTTTCACCACAAAACTAAAATTTCTACACAGAAAAGTTTAACTCTCTATGGAGATATCTTGGGGTTTTCTCAATATATAAAGTAAGAGCTTCACCATCAGCAAGACTTAAAGCCAAAAGTTCTATGATAAAAGTTAATTGAGAAAATAAGTTGTCCAATGGAATCACAAGAGGTACCCTGATGTTACCAAATGACATTTTCCCCTCTCCATAAGAAATTGCCATCATAATTGCACTATATTAAAAATTCTGGAGTATTTTTTAAATTAGTCCCAAAATGTTATTTAGCTTATTCTGTGTTATAGTTCTTTTGTATTAGGGCCAACATCTGAAAATGCTGTGCCATAGTGGTCAAAGAAAAAAAATGAAGGCAGGAGTACAATGAAGCACAGTCAATTCCAAAAATCCTCAAAGTTCTCTGAAATTAATAAAATTAAAAATAGGCAAACTGTTAATTAAAGCAAGATTGAAATTCTCTATGATATCCTGCATTAGCCTTAATTTAAGGCCAATTTTACTCTCCATGAAATTAGCCTAACTGTAGATGTAAAATTCTAAAATACTACTGTTCAGAGCTAGAAAGTCAGCAGTTTTGAAGTTATTGTTATGGTATTCTTCAAAATGATGTTTTATTTAGCCAAATAAATATGTAATTTTATACATCCACTTGACTGGGCCTCTGGAGTGCCAAGATATTTGGTCAAACACTATTCTGGGTACATCTATGAAGGTGTTTTGGGACAAGACTAACATTTGAATTGGTAGATTGAATAAAGCAAATTGCCTTTTCTAATGTGGATATCTTCATTTAATCAGTGGAATACCTTACTCAAGTGTTAGGTGGCAAAGAATACCCTATTGCATCCCCAGAGACAAAGGACAGGAAGACCATAATATATAGCTGGTTTAATCCAGCTGCGTAACACAGATGGGTGTGTAGAAGGTAGTACCCTAACCTGATCGCAACCTAGGCCTCATCATACTGTCATTATAATACTATGTTTATGCCTGGAAATTCATGTATCTAATTATAACAGACTGAATTCTGGGTAGCATATGCACATTAGGCAAAGTGTTATGTAGCAGCCAAGTGTCAATAAAAATGACCTCACATGGCAATCACTTAAGAATGCCTTTGTAACTACCATCATGGCCCTAATATAACACAGACCTCCCCCTTCCCTGGAGTTACAGTTCTCTATCTTCCTTGGCTGTAAACAGTTCCCCACTAGGGTATGTATCCTCATTTCCATGTGGTTAGCCAGTTTTAGGCTTGACCTGTCTTCTACCTCAAAACATACTTTAATAAATAACACTTCTCATAATCATCACTGAGTGGAAATTCATTCTTCATCAGTGATAAGGACCAAGACCTGTGTGTTAACAAAACTCTGATGACCGCAATTGTGACAGAAGGCCTCCCACGAATAAGGGGTAATTCCTGCCTAATTGCTTCAGCTGAGACATTACCTTTTTTCCTCCCTTCAGACTCAAACTTAAACAATGGCTCTTCTTGGGTCTCGGGCCTGCCAGTTTTCACACCGAAACTACACCATCACTCTTCTGTGTCTCTAGCTTGCTGACTCAGATCTTGAAACTTCTCAGCTTTATAATTGTGTGAGGCAAGTCTTTATAATAAACTTCTGTTTGTTTGTCTGTCTGTCTATCTGTCTTTCATCTAGGACCTGACTAATACAGATTATACTTTAATTCAATTCCCCACTCTCTAGGCGACCTGATAAAAAAGATGAGAGAAATAATGACACTCTTTTCAGTTGGCATTGAGAAAGCTATTATTAAATGAAATGAAGAAAATATGACATGGACATATGTTTCTTCTACTCAGTATTTAAACTTAAGGTTAATAACTTGTCAGAAAACTGTAAAATAAGTATTCTTAGTCTTTTAGCTTGGGAAAATAAGGTAATACATTATTTTTAATGATACAATTCCCCAAAGTGTGTGTCTGTGTGTGTTGGTATGTTCCATTAGAAAACAATGGAGTATGATTTTTTTAAAGGTTATTAGAAATCTGAAATTTGTCATAACTTCATAATATATTGCTCTCAGAGAGAATTTAATAGTACAAGAGTTATTGTTTGAAAGCTACATAAAGACCAAGGAAGATATATTACACACAATAATTAAAATTTATAACAAAAAAATTCAGACAAATGAAGATAAATAGCTATATGTATTGTACACTAAATTAGTTAAGAAAATAGTAAAGTTGGTTTGAGACTATATTTCTTTAAAGGAAGGTTTCAATATATGATTTACTCACATTACATTTGACAGTGTCAACAACACATACAATATTGTCTAGGTTGTCATTAGAAAAAAATGGTTAATCTTATATTTATTTTTGATATACTTTTAAGTAACTTTCTTATTCTACCTATTTGTAATTTGTCCCAAGCATCATATTCCTCGAACGGTATTTGAAGATCATAAATATTTTCATCGGTGAAATATTAAACCCTCAAATTGAACTGTATAGTGATCCTAATAATATATTTGAGTATTTAAAAAAAA
This sequence comes from Rousettus aegyptiacus, assembly GCF_014176215.1. Taxonomy (NCBI): domain Eukaryota; kingdom Metazoa; phylum Chordata; class Mammalia; order Chiroptera; family Pteropodidae; genus Rousettus; species Rousettus aegyptiacus. The sequence goes on from NW_023416284.1 coordinate 112,245,538, forward strand.
TAAGAAACCCTTCCCTGTTAATTAATTGTCTGAAAAATGAAGAGAAGAGAGAACAGAACTTTATCCTGTGAGTATGGAGAGTATATGTGCTCACTGTCACAAGGGAAAGGCAGCATTATACCCACCTGAGTACACTACCACATGCTTGACTAACAGTAACATGACTCATATGCTTACCTGTATTATATAAGAATTTCATCAGCTTTTCTTAAATTATATGGTCATTATTCATTTTCCCTGACTCATTTCAAGTTAATTTAAGCTATCTTGCATAGGTGAAGATAGATAACATTAAGATTTGATATTTTAAATTTCACTTTCCACGTAGTGCTTTGAATAACAATTATTGTCTGAGATAAAATTATTCAACCTCTAAAAACTATCATTTTCCTGAAACGTTATAATAGTAAAAAAAAATTAAAATATGTCTTATAGCTTTAAGAATTAGGCAGTCTTCTTAAAAGTAAATATAGTTTTAACATAGTTTTTAAAGTCAATGTCATCTCATGGTCTCTGTGTGAAGCCTAACCCAAACATTTTTACTTCACACAATATTAATTCATTTTGCCTGGCATAGATTAAAAATTCCATTTCATATTACACATGTGGAAACTCTCATTTTCATAACACTGCACATATTTCTACCATTCACAGGTATTTTGTTTAAGCAAGTAAATACAAAAATTATAATTTTTTTCATAAAGTACTCTGGAATATAAAAGTATAATAATCAAATTAAATGTGAGATTTATTATAGAGTCTACTCTCACTTAACTTTCAAAGATTTTTCTTTATTATATAAAAAAATTAGAATTTCAACCTCCTTAAAAATAAAGTTTTCTTTCTCTCATATGTTGTTCAAGTTTTTGTACTATATAAAATTTATTTTACTTGAATGTAAACATCGCATAGATGCACTTTTTATGTTTCCTGTTTTCTCTCAAGATCATAAAAAAGTATGTTCTCATATAATCAATATTTTTATACTTATATTTTAGTAGCTTGAAACTATTAAATATTAAGTGTTTTTGCAGATATTCCATTAAATTTGGCACCATAATTCACTAAATAATTTTATAGACTTATAGATTAAAATTTTTTAGAATATTTAAAAAAAGTTTTCAAAAGAGATTACTTGTACAAGGTGGCAAACATGTTTGTTATTTTGATATGTGCTTGTGTATTATCTTTTAAAATATTGTAGCAATTTACATTGTCACTCATAATGTATAACAATTTTAAAAGTCATGTCAGAATTTGAAACTATAATTGCTTTTTAATTGTATTAATTTAATAGATGTGTAATAATGTTATATTACTTTTAAAACAATTTTGATATACATAAAGATTGAAAAAATTTTTATGCTTGTTTACTAACTTATTTTGCATGAATGATACTTACATATTAGTATTTTCCCTATAATTAAAAAAAACTCTTTACATAGTATATTTAGATTTTACCTAGCACATTTTCAGCAAATTTACTCCAAAATTTTCTTATTCAAATTTTTCTATGATATTTTGTTAAGTTTACATATTTATGATCATAATTTGAAATATGTTCTTTAAGATTTCCTTTATTTTGACATTTATAATTTATCTAAAAAGGCATAAATTTCGGTTTTTCTATATCTAAAAAGAAATTCTATTTTCTCAATTACTCTGCACCATATATTATACTGGCATCAAGGACAGTAACTTTAAGATAGCAAATTATGCAGAAAGAATTAGAGCACTATTTTGCTAAATCTTTTCTAGAGCACATTATTGATAGATATAAAGTGGTGCAACCTTTTCATCAAGATTTTTTAGAAGTTTAAAAAGCACTCAAGTTCTCACTCACTTTCCAGAAATCAGAAGTATTACTTTTAATAAAAATTGAAATATTAAAAGAACATCAAAATTGAAGTTGCAATTAAAAATTCACGTATCTGGTCCCCTCTATAATTTTTCTGCCAAACGACCCACCAGTGCAATTAAGAATTTTCAATATCAGTATGCATATTAGGGAGGGAATCCCCCTGTAACTCTGGTAAGAAATGTGTACAAAGTGAGAGAAAATTGAAAAAATCTATTCCTTTTTGCCTTTCCCCAATGTTGCAGAACTCAATTAGTGTTCTCTATTCAGGGTAAATGCTGAAGATGGCTCTATTTGACATCTGACTGGGTTTAGAGTAGGTGGTGCATGAGTTAACTGCTTGCAATCCATATATATGCTGCTAGTACTCTGAGTGGATAAGCCATGGAGAGAAACAAGAACACAAAGATTAGCTCTTATTAAAATAGACCAATTGAAGAATGCTCTAATTGTGTCCAAAAAGATATGAGACTGTTTCTAGATAAAGAATTTTGTTAAGATCTACAATCTCTAGTATAATATTCCTCAATTACCAATAAGTATCTTTTTTTTTTTTTTTGCATGAAAATAAAGGAAAATCATAAGAAATAAGAGAAAATTTATTAGGTCAAAAGAGAGAAACTTGAATGAAGTATACATGTTTTCATTATTTGTTCAACAATAAATCTAAAAATCTCACAAGTTTTTATTTTTCTATGCCTATGAGAAAAGATGAAAGTGCCAATGATCCCTTTTTCATTTGATAGAGAAACAATTTAGTGACTTGAAATGTCAATTCAACATTGTTACTAGGTTAAAAAACAGCCAGATAAGAATAAATCTTCCCAACACTTTTTCACAGATTGTAGCAAGAATTTCTAAAGTCTTGAGAGACTTATAATACTATAATGCCTTTGTTCGAAGTGTATTATCATGAGCACAAGTATTTAACACAGGACAAAGCAAGTTAATAATAGTTATGAATAGTCACATATATATTTATTTTACACAGAAGAATAAAACTGATATTCTTGGGAAAGTTTTTATTTTAATGCCTTACTATATAAGATTATTTAAACAAGTTTTATGATGTAAAAGAGTATCTCTCCTCCAAATCTGCAGGGAGAGAATATATCTTCATTATTTCTTAGACTCCTATTGTTAGTTATGCAAACTTGAATTTTTAAGGAAAGGGTCTGGAATTTTATTATTTTGCATTATAAGAAAAGTCTCTCTATAGACTCCAGTTTGACTAGAGAAAATAGAGAAAAGGCTGAATGAGATTTTAAGGATTTTATTTAATGAGCAAAATAAATGAGGATTTTATTTATTTTAATAGAGATCTTGTGGCAATTTTCTTTCACAAGAATTAATTTAAGTATTCAGGCAAGTTGAAACAAAGTTTCTAAAAATAGAATGCATTATAACACATTATAAAAATATTTACTATGAATCTTATGAATATATTGAATCAGTATATGATGGCCATACTTTCACAGTTTGAAACAATTAGAAAAGAATTATTGGGGATTTAAAATATAATTGTTTACTAATAACCCTAGTGCAGCAATAACGAGCCAATTGGATATGGCAGAAAGACAGACTTCAATATTAAAAGGCAAGAAGAGGAATTTTATCAGGGAGGAAAAAGATAAAAAGATAAATGAAAAGATATATGAAATTGGCAGACATAGAAGTGATATAACGTGCAAATGTAAACGCTCCAATCTAAAGAGTAACATTACCAGAAACAACCCCAAAAAGTTAAAGAAGAGAAAGCAATTATAAAAGAAATAGTAGTATACACTTGAATTGGGAGGAAAAAAGAAAATACCTTTAGTATTAGTATTCAAAATTATTCTGGCTTCTTATTGTTGCTAACAAACTATCTTAAAACTCGATTTGATAAAACAAAAACCATTTTGTCATATTCACAAATTTGTGTGTTTGAAATTTAAGCAGGATTAGTTCATCTTTGTCCATGGTGATGGAGTCCTCAGCTATAGAAGTTTAAATGGCTGGAGATGGTCTGAAGGTATAAATGGGGCCTATGTCTGAGACCTTCAATCTAGGTGCCGTAAGGGTTCCTGTCTTCTTTACATTGCCATCTGCTGGACCTAGTATGTGCAAAATTACTTCTTTCATGTGTCATCTTGGCCTGGAATAGGTACAATAGGTGGGGCAGAGTTGCTTTAGCATCTTTATCTCTCTCCTCATGACACTTCCTTGAATCTAACGTGGCTTCCTCACAGCATGGTAGTCTCAGGATAGTTGGACTTCTTACTTAGCAGCTTGACCTTACCTTGGACAATCCTTAATAAGAGGCCTGGATAAAAGCTACAAGGTTGCTTATAACCTAATCTCTATCGTATCTGTATATTCTATTCATCAAATAAGTCATAAGGCCAAGATAGATTCAAGGGTAATTAGATGACAATCATTAATGGAAAAAGTAGCAGAAAATCTGTGTTTATCTTTATCACAGAAGCCTTTGTTTTCTCATAGATCAATAAATTTATTATAGAATAAAATCCAAATTTGAAAGAGAAAGAGATAATTTTATAAGCATCTAGGAAAGAGGAAGAATATATAAACTAGAAACTCTTGGAAACCTAAGAAATTGACTATATAATAGATGCCAATTTTAACATGTACTTAGAATATTTTCAATTATAAGAAAAATAAAAAGATATTTAAATAATATAACTTATACATTTTTAATGACTAACTTAAAAATATATATTTATGCCCCATATACTTAATATCATACTTAAATATACTGAGAAATCTCTATCTCTTTTCAAATAAACACTGATTAATATAATCCCCAAAGGAAAAAATTACAATCCAAGCCGTGACAAAAATCAGATACATCTAAATTTTTAAAAAATGTAATTGTGTAGAAATTATTAAAAGCTATTTTAACTGAGGGTTCTCAATTGGTGGTTTAAATTTTACGTGATTGATAGGCATGTTGACATTATTTGTAAAATGTTGAGTGATTGTGCATATATGTGTGCATTATTTGGAAGAAGAGGATTAATGGCTTTTACAAATTAAATGACAATGATTTCTATACTTACAAAATGTTACTCTTTCCAGAAACCCTTGTTTCAAAAAGAAGATTAAAAAAAGCTAATATATATGATTTGTAAATAACAAAAACTCTGTTATATATCAAAACTTATAAAATATGGTCAAAGCTATATTTCTGGAAATTTAGAGTAGTACAATGTTTATATTTATTAAATCAAAAGATCAATTTTATAAATGTTGTGTTTTGGTGGCAAACTATTGATTTTCAAGGAAAAGTTGATAGAAGTTAGTAATAAAACAGCTATTTATTAGACACTAAAAAAATAACAGTGAAATTAATAAATAAAAACCATGAGTTACTTTTTGAAAATCCTAATAAACAAATTTCTGGCAATTCTAATTAAGGAGGAAAATGGATAAAAGGAAAAACATATGTAAACAAAATATTATAAGGTTATAATTACTTATCCAAGGGATTTTTAAAGTTAGAAGTCTCTATGTAACTCCAGTTTTAAATTTTAACTTTTTTTTCATTTACAGTTGACATTAATATTATTTTATATTAGTTTCAGGTGTACAGAATAGTGGTGAGACATTTATATAATTTATGAAGCGATTCTCTCATTTGGTCTAGTATCCACCTGGCACTATTCCTAGTTATTACAATATTATTGACTATATTCTCTATGCTGTATTTTACATTCTTGTGACCACTTTGTAACTATCAATTTATATTTTTCAATCCCTTCACCTTTTTCACCCAGCACCCCTCCCATCTGGCAATCATCAGTTTGTTCTCTGTATCTATGAGTCTGTTTCTGCTTTGTTTTATTATTTTGTTCTTTATAGTTTCAAATAAATAAACACATTCACAAATGACAATATGAATTGTGGAGCTTTATTCAAGAGGAAATAACAATTGTGCTTAGATAAATAATTATGGATCAAAATTAAAAGTCTCCCAAAGAACTAAGCTCCCTTAAGTATTAAATAAATATATTTTAAAGGATGAGTGTTAGGTAAAATCTATGTTATTTCATTTGTTCCAGAGTAAAAATGAAATGCATGCTCTTTTTTTTTTTAAAGAAACTAATACTAATTCCAAGATCTAAAAAACAAAAATAAACTAGAGACAAATGTCTTCTATTAATTATAAATATGAACACCTTAAATAAATTAGTTGTATCCAGCTATGTATTAGTACATCAAGCTCAAAATGTGTATTTGAGAAATGTCATTATGATTGCACGTGAGATAATGTATTAATAAACTTTATCATATTAATACAATAAAGGTACAAAAGTATATATGATAATTTCATGAATAGTAAAATGGCATTTACCATTGTGACCATTCTCTCTGCTTACCTTTCTACTTTAAATATGGCAACTAGCTGGTTATGAATGAAACTTGGCAAATCCTGCTTCAGCTGCACCATTTACCTCTGGCTTTCTGCCCAGGGCTTCTCTGTTGCTAGGATGGGAGGCCTATTCTGACCCATGCACAAAGATGAAAGTACAATGAAATTAATTGTCCATAGGTCAAAATTTGACAAATTAGGGGTTCACAGTTGAATACTCCCCTATTCTGCCTCTCAGGAACACGGTTCTAATAAAAATTGTGTACAACTCATCCGATGCTCTCTAGCAGGATTGAACTTCAGTTGCTCAAGATACTGGACCAGCCAAATAACAAACCCATTCCTCCACCATCCTGTTTTGAGCATTTCAAGGACCCACACCAATACTTGAAATCACAATATTTGTAAGGATTTTAGTGTTGAACAGGGTTTCTCACTTTTAAAACACTAAGGGTGTTTTATAGGTTTTGGGAAAATAAAAAGTCATGACCCAAAGAACCTGCTGATTAAAACAACAAAAAAATTGGATTAGTTAAGTTTATTATTGAGGAGGAAAAAATAGAAAAACAATGCATAATGATATTTCACAATTGCTATAAAGCTGTAGTGAATTTTCAACTCTAATTTATGAACTTAAAGCTACAGTTGTTATACATCATCCCCTTACTAGTAAAAAGTCAGTACCTACTCAATTTATAATGGTAGTTATAGTGTTTATTCTGACAATTCTGATTTTCATAATTCTTTATCAGTACCTCCCACAGTTACCCCTGACAGTACATCTACTTGACAGTACACATGGTTAGTCATGGTTTTCAACATTACTCAATAACATTAAATTAATTTCAATTTCCCACAAACATTCCAACTTTTGATACTATTCACAGTATCAAAGTTTCTGTACAACTTGCATTGCAATGTTGATTTATTTTTGAGCTGTTCTTAATTTTCTATATAGTCATCAAGTCCAAAGTAATATCCAAAATAAAGAAGCATATTAGCTTTAGGTTAAGAGCTTTAAAAAATATAGCAGTGATATTTAAAGCAGATTCTTCATTAGCTATATGTAATGATTCTCTTTCATCATATAAAAGCTTTACAAATTATTAACAAGTTTTAGTGGCTTATTTTTCCAAGTGCTTTACAATTTGATAGTTATTCTTCAGTTATTTTAGTTTTTCCCAGTTGATACCTAATGCATGATCAACAGTAGGGACTTAGTCTAAAGCTTTGGGTTGAATTTTTTCTACGTAGCTCAATATATCTCTTGCGAGCAGCCATTATTGCATATTATATTATTCTTACAGGTTAAATCAGGGCCAATAGAAGTAAAACTATCTTCCCATGTAGTGCTTATAATGTTAGACAAACATAACACACCAAGTCTATTATCCATTATTAAAGTTTAATTGTGGCATATTCATTGTAAGGTACATACAGAACTATTAAATTATAAAGAATAGGGGAATCTGTCCCAAATCTTGGAGGCAACCCCATCTAATTGGTCAAATTCTAATATTTTGCAATGTCAAGACTTTTGCATTAAAATTGTCTCCTTGAATGAGAAGCACTCATCTAACATATTTGTTCCTTATCAGTATAGGCGAAAACTTACTCTCTTTAAACAGTATACAGGTGAAGGATTGTGACTGTTCTTTAGCTATATTTTGTTGCAACAGTTTATTTCAAAGACATCCAATTCCAAATGCTTTCCAATTTCATTCTAATTGTGCAGTTGCTACGTCTTGCATTAGGTTATGATTACATACTATTTGCATCTAAATATAATATTGTTAACTATAGGCTCTGTGTTATATAGTAACTCTCTAGAATTAATTTAATTTGTATAACTGAAACTTTGCACACCTTGACTAAAACCTCCTGGTTCCCCGATAACCACCATTCTATTATCTGTTTCTATGAGCTTGACTATTTTAGTTTGCTCATATAAGGAGGATCATGTAGTATTTGTCTTTCTATGTCTGTCTTATTTTACTTAGCATAATGTCCTCCGGGTCCATCCCTATTGTCACATATAGTAGAATTTTCTCTTCTTTTAAGGTTGAACAATATTCCATTTTAAGTTATATTAAAACAAAACTGAATTTTCCAGCTATGAATCTCCTTTACTAATCGCCCACAACACTTTACTTCTGACATTTCTAATCCCCAAATGTGTAGATTTTCTGTCCCCACACCACTAAGTTGGGTGTCCTACAACTTAACTCAATTCTGACACTACCTGAGGATAGCATCAGATTCCACAATTAAGGGCTCAGTCCCACAAGACTGTGCCCTTCCCCACACACATTAGATGTCAATCTCAAATCCGGGTTGCCACTTGAGTTTCTGACCCATTGGCTATAAATCGAAAGTTTCTACAATCCCCTCCTCCGGTTTGATTAATTTGCTAGAGCAGCTCACAGAACTCAGAGAAACATTTACATTTATCAGTTTATTAACGGATATGACAAAAGATGCAAATGAGCAGCCAGGTGAAAAGATATAAGGGGAAGGTCTGAGAGGGTCTCAAGCGCAGGAGCTTCAGTGCTCACAGAGTTGGGGTGAGTCATCCTTCTGGTACCAATGTGTTCACCAACCTAGAGGCTCTCTCAACCCTGTATTTTGGTATTTTATGGAGGCTTCCTCATGTAAGTGTAATCAATAATTAACAATGTTTTGAATTCTCTCCTCTCTCTGGAAGATGAGGGGTAGAGATGAAAATCTCAAGCTCTTAATCATTGCTTGGCTTTTCTGATTTCCAGCCCCCATCCAGGAGAAATCTAGAAACCCACCAGAGTTACTTATATAGGATAAAAGATGCTTCTATTGCTCTCCTCACTGAGGAGCTCTGTGCCAAGAACTAAGGACAGAGACTAATATATATCTTTTCTGTGACCTCATGTTTATACCACATTTTCTTTATCTCTTTGTTCATCGAGGGCCATTTAGGTTATATCCATGTCTTGGCTTTGTAAATAATGCTACAAAAAACATGGAATTATAGATATCTCTATAAAACAGTGATTTCATTTTCTTCAGATAAATACCCAGAAGTGGAATTACTGAATCGCATATATGGTAGTTTTCTTTTTCAATTTTTTTGAGGAACCTTCATGGTGTTTTTCATAGTGGTTGCCCAAAATTACATTTCTACCAGTAGTGCACAAAAGCTTCCTTTCCTCCACATTCTCATTGATGCTAATCTTTTTTTGATAATATCCATCCTAAAAAATGTGAAGTGATATTGCATTGTGGTTTTCATTCGCATTTCTCTGATGATGTTGCCTATCTTTTTATACCTGTTGGTCATCTTCAGAGAAATGTCTGTACAATTCCTTTGCCTTCGCCCATTGAGTTATTTGTTTTTTTTTTTCATTGTTGACTTGTAAAAGATACTTATATATTCTGTATGTTAGCCCTTTACCAGATATATGGCTTATAAATATTTTTTTCACATTCTATAAATTGGCTTTTCATTCCATTATTTTCTTTGTTGTGCAAGAAGCCTTTTAATCTGATCTAGTCCCACTTGTCTATTTTCACTTTTGTTGTCTATGCTTTTGGTGTCATATTCAATAACTCATTAGCAAGACCAAGAAGGCTTTTTCCTGTTTTCTTCTAGAAATTTTACAGTTTCAGGTTTTATGTTTAAGTCTTTTTAATACATTTTGAGTTGATTTTTGTTTACTATGTAAAACAAAGATATTATAAATATCTAACAAAATTATTCTATCTCAGTTACTCAACCTTTGTGTTGCATTCCTTTATTTTAAATTATATCTAACAAATTATATCTAACAAAATTATTCTATCTCAGTTACTCAAACTTTGTGTTGCATTGCATTATTTTAAATACTACAAAATACTTTTACCAATATGCTTTACAGAAATTGAAAATAGAAGATTATGGAGCTTCCATCAGATCCAATATCTGAGGAGTATGTGGGGTAGAATCCTTTACTGGGCTGTACTGGACATGAAACATCAAGAAGAAATAAATTTCTATTTGTGATATGCTACTGAAAAAAATTAAAAGTATAAAATAAGTATTTTATTTTTACCAGTGTTTTTACTATTTCTGGCATTTGAAAAATCTTATGTATATACAGATTTTCATTTCATATCTTTTTCTTTCTTCCTGAAAAACTTTTTTGAACATGCATTCTGGTGCAAGCTTTCTGGCAATATATTTCTTCTGTTTTTAAATGTTGGAAAAAATATTTATTTTTACCTTCCTTCTGGAGGATATTTTTATTAGGTATAGAAATTTGCAAACTTTTTTTTTTTTAGTACTTTTTAAAATGAGTATACATTGTCTACTGGTTTGTATTGTTCTGAACATAAATCTCTCATTAGTCTTATCTTTTTTCTTCTCTATACAACATTTGCTTTTTTATTTTGGCAATTTTCAAAGTAGTTTCTTTGATTTTCAGCAGTTTGATTAAAATGTGCCTAGGTTTATTTTTCTATATACTTATCTTACTTAGGAGTTCTTCATCCATCGTGATTTTATAACATTTTTTGTCTTTTATTAATTTGAGGGAAGTTGTGACTATTATCTATTCAAATACGTCTTCCCTGTTCTTATTTTTTCTACTTCTAGGACTCCAGTTACACATATATTAGACCATTTGGCATTGTTCAACAAGTCTCTAGTGCTGTTTTGTTTTTGCTACTCTTTTTTCTTCTTTGTTTTTCAATTTAGATGATTTCCATTGCCTAGGTTCAAGTTCATTGAGTCTTTTCCTCTACTGGATCAAGTCTAATGTAAAATCTCATGGCAGGAGTTCTTTGCTTTTGACATCGTATTTTATTTTTTACTTTATTTTTCTTTCTGAAATTGTATTTTATTTGCACATTTAAATATATATATTTTTTGTTTTCATATCTCTACATAAATTCTTTGTATATTCATTTTCACTACCTTTTACATCAAAACCTTTAATGTATTAATTATAGTTATTTACATGTTTCTGATTGTTCTGATATTTAAACAGTGTCTGGGGATGGTCCTGCTACTAGTAGTTGTTTTGTTTTATTTTCTTCTGTTTTTCTCTTTTCTGTTTGTCTCCTAAGTTTTGCTTAGTTGTTGGATATTGTACAAAAAAGAACAGTGGAAACTTAGATAAATGGTATTTATGCTCATAATGGATATGTCACTTTTTTCCATTAGACTATTATGTCCGTGATTGAGTCCATCTAGGCATACTTGAGTAGAGTAGTTGTATTATTATTATAGTTGCCTTCAGTTGATAACAGAGTTCAAATTTCTCCAGAGGTGGAGCACAAGGTGCTTCCTTGTGCTTAGTGTGAGGCCCCTGGTGGAGGGTTTTTCTAAGTGGTTCTATTTTACCATCAAAAGTCTTCCAATTGCTGCATATACGTATGCCATAAATGGAGTCTCTCTCCCCACTTGCCTTTCCCACAACAGACTGCTGCTGCTTGTTGTTCAGTTTGAGGCTTGTGGTAGAGTCGAGATGTTTTTTTATTTCTCCTAAGCCTAAGTTGGACACAAAAGCTACACACCTGAGCATCAAGGGTGGGGATTCTCAGCGTTACGGCTCCTCCCCAAATTGTAAGCCAAACATTGCTTTCTTTCATTTGCAGGAAGGTAGTGGGTCTTGTGCAATTAAGAGTTTTCTGTTCCTCTTTCATCAACAGCAAATTTCTTCTTCGCATCAATATAAAATGCTGAACATAAAGAAGTTTCCAACTTTTCTTCAAAAGACAGCTTTTGCCTTTTTGTTTTGGATGGCAAAAAGGCCTAGCATGGGGAATGGTTTGTTCTTCTCCCCAGGGACTGTGAATTGCCACCTACATGCCTGCCTTTTATTACATAAATAGAACATATCTCTACTGGTTTGAGAATTATATTTTTAGTCACATATAGTTATTCTTAAATTATCGAAACCCATATTAATGTTTACCTTAAAAATGTCTTAAATTTAACATTTATTCCACTTCCATCTTCCCTGACCCATCTACAATCAAGATAAAAACCTTACTATGCCTTCATCTCCCTCTCATCTTTAGTCTCCACTGTTATTCACATTCACACCACTATACCTGCCATGTTGCTATTACATAAGATGTTATTTGTAGAATATTGTTATTTGGAGAGCATTATAATGTATACTTTCTTTAAAAAACATTTTGCTTACTTAAACAAAGAAAATTTGACTTTTTATTCATTCTCCATACCCTTATATTCTCAGTGCTCTTCGGTTTTCTCTTCTTCATAAAATATTCCCTTCATTATTTTTTTTGTGTAAGGTTTTCATGTGTCTGAAGTCATATTAACACTGATTTGTATATTTTAGTTACAAATAAAATTCAAAGTTTGAGATTGAAGTTCTCTTTCTTCAACTCTAAAGTAAAAAATCTATTGTTTTCTTATATTCAGTGTTGCTGTGGAAAAGTTTGATATTATATTTATTTTTTTCAAGTGACCTGGTTTTTTCATGGAAATGTTGAGTTTTCCTTTTACTTTGATGTGCTAAATTTTTATAAAATTTGTATAGGTTTTTTGTTTGATTGTTTGTTTACTTTGGTTTTATTGCTGTTTTCTCTATCCTGTTTGGCACTATTCACTTTTGCACTATTCAATTTGTCCTTAACTTGGAATATTCTTAATCATTATTTTTATTACAATTATTAATTTCTTTAGATTATAGAATCCTTTTCAAGAGCTATTATTGTATAGGAATATTCCTTGTACTTTTTTTCACCCATATTTCTGAAAATATTTCTCATTCTTTACATTCATTTATCTACTAGATTTTTTGGCAGAGTTTATTAACACGATATTCCAGGTTGATGCTCTAAAGTGGTAATAATGAAAGCAGTGGCCCTCACAGTGTCATTGCAGGAACTCCATCAATGCCTACTCTCCATTAGTGAAACACAGGTCTTCTATTTATCATTTTCCTCTCTTTTACCTCAATCATTTCTGTCTCCACAAGCCTATCTTATAATTTTGTTTTACATTTTGGATACATAAAATACCTCCCGATTCTATGGCATCTCTAGATTATTATTTGGTGAAGGCAGTCAGAAGCATTTTTTGTTTTGCCATCTTCTCCTAAATAAGAACTCTCCAAGAATTTATTTTCTTACTCATCAATTTTGTGCTATGCAATTTTTCTTGTGTAAACACAAAATAAGATAAAATATACATTACATGTATATTTAAATCTACTTAATTTGCTACTGCCATATCTCTTGTTTTGACTGACAACTTCAATTTGAAATGATTTGATTCTAATTTGGGATATTTTTTCCCTCTAAAAGTGTATGTAAATTTTTATTAATTTATCTCAATACCGAAAAATTGGAGACGCTATGTTTTTAATGTGGGAAGGAGATACTAAATGTCTATCCAAATCTTTTTTGACATAATTTGCTTTCAACTTTACTCATAAAATGTCTCGAGATATATTTTTCTCCTGCTATGGTACCTTGGGAAACATTAATCTCAGAATAATTGAGAAACACTAGCTAAGCTGTTAATTTTAAATGACACATTAGTAACTGTCATTTAAATTGATAGAGCTATAATTGAGAGTAATAATAAAAAGGTAACTTCTTTATCATTGAATATTTAGTGATTATTAAATTACTTATCTGATGCAACTTTGAGTCTTGTATTTAATTATAATTAGAATGTATCAGAATCTTATAAATAGATTGTTAATTTTCTTAGAGTCATACTTTATCTTTTGTCTTAAGTGTTTGTAAATTAAGTATCTAAATTTAGTTGGACATTAAATATGTTCAGAAAACCTTTAAGGCAATGTCAATTGTCCTGAAATCTGTAGCTAAAGAATCATATATTTGAAAAATATGAAGAGAAAAAATAAGTAACAAGGATGTTAATACATGCAATGTTCTGCTTAGGTTATGTTAAACAGGTTCGGTGTTTCTGTGCAAAAGCCAAGTGTTTGAGTAATTCATGTATTGTAGGGAGAAGTGTAGTTAACTTTTATTCATATCATGGATCTTGTAATGTAATTATTTTTCATAAAATTATAAATGTGTGTGAGTGTGTGTAAAAGAGAAAGTGTGAGAATTTTAAGGGAGAATTTTAAATTAATTGGAAAAGAACTGTGTTTATTTAGGTTTTCTTACAGAATGAAAACAAATTCATTTTGAAAAGAAAAACACTCATTTGGTTGCAATTAAAAGAATCTAATGATAATATCTCTAATATTTAAAAGTAAAGTTTACATGAACAGTAGTTACCTCTCAAATCCAAAACACTTTAAATATTTTGTGAACCATATCTTCATATACATATTTCTAAAATAATCTCTGATGCAAAATAACTAAAATTTCTGTCCATATTTATAAAGTCAAAGAGATACATTATAAAATTATAACTTAATTTTACCCTGTGTAAAAAGAATATCTTCCTCTTCCTCTTCCTCTTTTAGGAGTTGAAAGCAGTAATAACTGCACAAGAATATCCTGATTTCAGCAGCTCAGTAGACCTCACATATTAATTATTTCTTAAGTTATGAGTTTAAAGATATTCAATCACTTATAAGACTGCAATATTTTATTGCATAACTAAAGGGGTCTATAATTAATTATTGGATTATTACTTCAATACAGAATAAAATTTATATCTGAGGCATTTTAATTTAAGATGAAATTTTCCTGAAATGCTTAGGGGGTAGAAAAATAAGTTTGGTTTAAAACTTAACTAATTGCTACTTTTCTCTGATAGTATTGTACTCATACCAATGTTTATTTTTAAAACATAAATAATCTGTAGAATTATTTGTATAATTTCAAGAATCTCTGAAGTAATCTTCTCTCAGAAGATTTCTTTAGTCAGAGCAAAGCTCCATCTTTCTATAATTCTATTTGAGTATATAACACACCTAAATTATATATTTGTCCATCATCACTAATATACATTTTCCTGTTATGAATATAAGTAATTCAACTTAAATAAACATTCGATAATTCCCTATTAAGTATGAAGCATTTGACTAAGAATGAAGTTATGAATAAAAGAACTAACATTATCAAGGGCAATGCCCAATAAAAGCTCCCTGCTCTAGACTGCATCCGCCTGTTTGCTTCCCTTCCATTCCCTTCCCTTCCCTTCCCTTCCGTTCCTATCCCTTCCCTTCCCTTCCTTTCCCTTCCCTTCCTTTCCCTTCTTTTCCCTTTGCCTCCCCTTCCTTCTCCTCCCCTCTCCCATCCTCTCCTCTCCTTGCCTTTCCCTCCTTCCCCTTTTTCCCCTTTCCACTCTCATTCTTAATCTCTCTCTCTCTCTCTCTCTCTCTCTCTCTCTCTTTCTCTCCTTTCTTTTTGTTGACAATATAAACTCTCGTCGTACACTTGTAACTAATATAATATTGTATGCCAACTGTAATTGAAATTTTTTTAATTATAAAAAAAGAAAATTTAAGCCTTTAAATTTAAAAGGATATATTTTTGTCCTCTAAAACAACAAAAACTTGTCTCTTAAAAGAACAAAAATTTACAGAACATTTTTATTTGTACAAGAAAATATAATATAAACTTTAAAGCTGTTTTCTATGGTGGTCTATGTACATGTGTGCTGGAGGAGGTTTCTTAGTCTCATTTTACAACTGAGTGAGTGAGATCCAAAGAGACAAGTAATTTATAAAATCCTCACACAACAAATAGAATATATAATCACTTTCAACACACTATGATGAAAGAACCACCCAGTATAATATAAGGTTAGGCAGTTAATTAACAAATGCTTGTTAGTAAAATAATATAAGGTTAGGCAGTTAATTAACAAATGCTTGGCAGTTAATTAACAAATGTCTACACTACTCAGTTTTTCCTAAATATCTAAATATATACTATAATATTTCCAAATTTTGAGAGACAAACAGTTCGAAATATATGAAATTCTCTGTTGCATGCCTTTTGGATAGCACATTTTTTTTTACAATAAAAAATATAAGTATTTGACTTAAAAAATGCCTATGATTAAAACAAATATAGCTGAGAATGATGGAGACTGTGAATTGATGCATTTGATGTGAATTTCTCATTCATATCTGCTAAGTAGAAGAAATAGCTAATAGTCTACCAAGGACTTATGCTCCTTTCCATGGTATTGATATTGCTTCTAAGATTCATCTGCACAGACAGGATCAATAATTCCCAGACTTCTTTGCAGCTGGATGTAAACAATGTGACTAGTTTTCACCACTAGAATAAAAGAAGGGACATATATCACCTCCACATCGAAATGAATTAAGAGCAGATGTATTCTCTTCACCATCTCTTCCATGTGGTGACTGGCAGAAAGTGACAGTGTCTCCTGGATTGATCTCTAAATAATATCTTATGACAAAAAACTTCCCCACCTCCTAATAAAGAACACTTTCATTTTCATTGTATAAAGAAATAAATTTTTATTTTAAAAGAAACTGATGTTTTAAATGTGTCAATTACAAGAACTATTATTGGCTCGCTTAATACAAGTTGCTTCCACTGTAACAACCCTGTTGTCAATTTTGACCTTCAATGTATGTGAATGACCTAATTATTTTTATTGGTTCTTATTATTAAGAGTTGAACTAAGAGTAACTGGGAATTATTCAACATAAGAGAAGAATAAAAGGATAAATAATGCTAGAAAAATAAGAAGTAAGTGGGAAATGCATAACAAGAGAAAGATCAGAGACTTCTAAATGACATACTCACTTGGCACTAATTAATTTAACACTCTCGGAAACGAAAATTTACAAATCCACAATCAGAGGGGGAAAAATATACCAACTCGATATTGAAGAAAAGCTGTCAAAATACAAATAGATATTAGGCACTATATTTTTTCTGGCACACCAGAGCAAGGTTGAAATCTAATAAAAGAAAACAAATGTAGAAACAGGACTTAGAGATGTGAGCGGAATATTTCTAAAGCTCTACAAAGAGTATTTGGAAAATTTTACACCTAAATCAACACATTGGAATTCAGAAGGTGTTCTTACAAGCTAGAAGTGGAAATTTAATTCCATCATGTAGAGGAAAACAGGTGAAATGGCAGGAAGTGTTGCTGGTCTCCAGTGAATAGCAAGGAAGACTACCAGAGGTCTCTTTCTGGAAAGACAGAAAAATTAAATGAGTGACTGATCCAGCATTCTTTACATGGGCCAAAGAAGTTATTTTGGTAGATCCTTGTTCCTATGTGTATAAAATTCAACAAGCTCCTGAAACTGAAAGTAAGATTTGAGTTATTAAAGATCTCAGCTGTGGAAGGAATCTTACACAGGTATAAAACAACATGTGATTATCAACTATGTGATAATGTAAGTGCCATCCTGATTATGTAATACCTGGGCTATGCCAACTGTTAAGTGTTTTTGAGAGGTTCCCTGTAGTAACTCCATAAACTCCTATTTTCTTCTTCTGTGATACAAGGTAAAATCTAATGTTTTGAGATGACATAGTGATAGAAAGTATGTGGGAGCTATTTTTTTTTTAAATGTTTGTATGCTATCATTTTCCAGATCATCTTGTTTATAGCATGCAGTGAATTTTAAGTGGATACTTTAACATAATTCCCACCCCCCATAGGCTTGAACTAAAAATAAATCAACTGTTCTCAGATCTAGTGTTTTCAGTTTCTCTACAGTTTCTCTGGAGATAGAACCCATGGCAAGCTCTTTTAAAAAAGAGCTTGACCTGTTTCTTAGTGACTACACCAAAGCTCAGGTGAAGCCACCAGTCTCAGAACTGTATTTCAAACTCATTTTGGAGACAGCAGAAGTGAAAGCTCTGCACTAATTAATGACAGTGCTGTTTCCCTTTATATATCTTCACATATGTCATCATTCTAATTTATATACATTTAAATGCACAGTAAATTTTTTAAATTTGAAATGAGACCAGGAATGGAATAAGCTCTGATGTGTGATACAATCTTGACATCCTCCGAACCTAGCATAGGGATAAGTTTATTAGATTCTTTACACTGGATTTCAATGGAATTCTAAAACTGAAAGTCTCATCAGAATTCATCTAGCTTAAACCCTCATTCTATAGTTAAGGAAAATAAAGCCTAGAGAAGGGAGATGATTTACCCAAATCTTATAATTAATTAGTGACAGAACTGGAATTAAAAAACCTTGCTTTTTTTTTTTTTTTTTTTTTTTTTGGTATTAGAAGGCACCGACTTCCATAGTTTGATAACTTGCCGAATGTAAAGATTTCCTAAAGCAATGGAGAAATTTAAGAGTGCTTTACTTATACCTTTTACCCTCAGATATAAAGGTGTGTAATAACCACCAGGAAAGTTTGTTTAAAATGCAGTTTTCCTGGATATTGTGCCCAAATATTCTGAGTTAGAAAGTCCGATGTGGGACCAAGGCTTCCGTTCTGATGCAGGTGGCCCGTACACTGCTCTTTACAAAACAGTACAAGTTAAATAAATAACTTGCTGCACCGCCTTTTCCATCTTTTCTTCAATAAAGGTTAGGAAATTTAGGCTTAACATGTTAGGAATATATTGTTAACAGTAATTAATGAACTCAGAATGTATTATAATTGCTACCATTGAGTCGATTTCTATGACTTTGAGTATTTTCAAAATATAGATCATGGTCATCATATTCACATGGCTTATGTAGTTATATTTATGAATTTCTTACTATTCTCTATTATTCATGTAAAGTTTTAACTAATACTTTTGTATTTATGTTATATAAATAATTGTATACTGCCTTTAATACTTTACTCCGAGGAAGGCAACTTCTCTATAATAAAGGTATCTTTTTCATAAAAAAAAATACTCATTTAATTCACCCAGTAAGAAATGGACATATTTCATAGAGTCACTCAAAGGGATAACTCAAACTTGTTAAACTCATTTTTTTTAATGGCGGAACCTGTAATTACTTTTTTCAAAGGCTATATGGTGACTAGCTAGAATTGAAATATTAATGCCATCATTCAAGAGTGTCTAGCGTAAAAAATAGTTATAATTCTCCATTAAAATCTGTAATTTACAGGTATTATCTGGAAATACAAATGCCACTATCTATTGCTATTTTCAATTGGATATTATGTGCTCTATTAGGTTAGTATTTGCCCTAGTATGGTGGCAAAGATTTTATTATACCGATGTGTGCTGCTACTACATTATTCTAGATCATTCACACCCAACACTTTTTGCAGACTTAAGATATAAATTACTATGTAAACAATTCTTAAATTGGCTTTCCTCAATGTTCCTGAAGACATCTTTTACATTTCTTTTCCTCTGGCTTTCATCTCTTAAGTAAATAAAAACCACATCCCTCAGTCGAACTGAAAATGTGATATGTTATAATGCATAGCAGATTCACAGAAAGCATTTTTTAAACCAGAGCTAAAAAGTCATAGAAGAATTAACTTACATGAGACAACTGATGTTATTTAAGAAAAGCGAATACTTTTATCTGAGATGTTGTCTTTGTGTTTTTGGTTTAGAAGGGTAAATGTTTGAATATCTGATGTAATAAATGATTTTGGGAATAGAATCTTATCCATTATTTGACATTCTTGCCAACTTTCTCACAAAGGGTGACATTATTGTATACAGTTTTTCAGTTTCTATTATGAATTTTATGGCATTACGAGGTAATTTCATCAGACAATGGTCAACTCTATGCTTTAAAAACCTAATGCAACTTTGTGACCAAATCACAAGAATACCTGTCTTTTTAAAATCTTTCATTTGGGGCAAACTGTTACACCTAAATTACTCTCCTAAATTTTGCACTATATTTTATACTCCATTTTGAAATGCAATTGATGTTCTTCTACATATTGGTCTTATATACATATTGGCCAACTTCCTATGTTTTTTATTATGCCTAACAAATTCTCTGGGAATTACTTAAGAGTCTCGTTAAATCTGATAATTATATTATTTATAAATGTTACCCTTATTCAGCCCTCACAACCCTGCCCCTGTATTATTTTGTTAAGAGTAGTGTACAGACCACCTACATCAGAACTGAAGCCTTGGCCCCAACCTGGACTTTCTGACTCAGATTATTTGGGCACAATATTTAGGAAAACTGCACTTTAAACAAATTTTCCTGGTGGTTGTTACACACCTTTATATTTGAGAGTAAAGGGCATAAGTAGGACACTTTGATATTCAAATATGTACTTTCTTTAAAAGTAGAAGGCAGAATAATAAAGCCCCATGTATCTATCAATCATACTGAACAATAATCAATTTGAAATTAGCATTGTTTTAATGGATGCCACAATATCATTATCACATGTAAAAATATTTAAATTATTTTCTAATGACATCAACTATTCAACTAGTATTCAAACATCTTCAGTTGCCACATGTTTGTATTTTTATTACACCTTTTTTGAGATACGATTCATGTGCATTAATATCTACTATTTTAAAGTGTACACTGCAGTTACTTTTTAATATTCATGAAGTTGTGTGACCATAATCTCTACCTAATTTTAGAATATTTCCATCAACTTAAAAACATTGGAGGGATTTAAATCTCAGTCATGTTAGAAGTTTGCTTCTGTGCTTGATAATCTTTGACTCAGATGTGATTAGTTCATCAGTGGCAATTCCGAGGACCTTACTTCAGAGACACTGTGCAATTGTCTTTTTCAGAAACCCAGAGATGTTGTCAACTTTGGGAATTTTAATCCATTTATAGGATTTAAAACTTAATGCAGTAGTAGCAGGTTCAGCTCTAACAACTTGCCCTTGACCCAGACCAAGGAATTCAAATTATAGTGCAAATATTGGCATTTGATCAGATCAAGCAACAGAGCTATTGTTAGTATTTTCTTAGTGCTCAAGACTTTTTGCTCTAGCTGTGTTTATTTGTTCATTTATTTGGGCACCAAGGGACCTTTGTGGTTTCTCTTACTTCTTCTGCCGGGCTAGAGATGTCTTCAAAATATCTTTTATTCAAAATCTAGTTGTTTTGCATAGGAATCATTTCATAGTGTCTCACTGGTCAAACTGACAAAAGAATAAGTGTTAGGTTATTAATCTCATTATTTTAAAATTGTTATATCTTAGACATTAAGTGAAATTTCCAGTATCACCCTCTTAGGAGCAGACATGAATTTAATCTTAACTCTCTCAGATGTCAGGGTTCATGCTTCTAGCAACTGCTCTTCATTGCTCTCCATCACCAAATTAAATACAATAATTGAAGTACATGACACATGCTCTCAGCATTATTCCATATAGAAAGAGTTATTCTGCCTTGGAAAGATGATGAAGGTGTCAAGGTGCATTTGAGTTGGACCTAGCAGGTTGAATTGAGTTAGAGCTGGCAAAGTGTGAGAAAGGGCATTCCTCGTAGACAAAATTATTCAAATAAGAGCACTGAGGCCTGAGATCAAGATGACCTATTAAGGAAGGCAGAATCTGACATGGTTGCTGTTTATTGAGAGCCTCGGCAAGTGATAACAGATTGGGACCAGTTTGCAAGAGACTTTGGGGCCAACCTAAGAAACAGCATTCATGAGATGGGCATTCGAGAGCCGCCAAAACTTTTGTGAAGACTAGAAATGAGACATGACTTGGATTTTAGTGAATAACTATAGCAGCAGCCTAAAGTGATAAAGCTAATATCTATATTCAGGTAGAGTAGTTAAAAGATTATTGAAATCATATAAGCAGCAAAGGAAGAGGTCAGAGCTATGGGAATGGAATTTTTCAAGCCATAAAAGTATTATAAATTTTTAAGCTCATAACTCATCTTGAGATTTCTAAAACTAAAGTATTCCTCTTTATATCTAATTAAAATTCAACTTCATATATTTACATAATATTCTATATTTATTTCTGTGGCATTTTTATCTTTAAATACTATAAATAATCTGGAGTGAATATATCAAATAAATTTTGATTATTTTTATATAATAAATTTTAGTTTTTCTTTAAAATAACATATTATCCAGAGATAAAACCTAATGTAATTGATGGTATAATTAAACAATTTTTAACTTAGTGTTAATATGTATGCAGAAGCAAGAGGCCGACAGAAGGTTAGGCCTGGTGCTTAGCAGCCCAGTGCCTTGACAAGGAATGAAATGACTTACATGAGGCTATCAGACCTACATGTGGATAAACACTCACAAAATAGCATTTCTACCCTGACATTGAATCTATCAGTGATATATAAAAAATTATCAGTCTTTCATACTCATACATATCTACATATTCCAACTTTGTATTTGTTTTATACACAAATAAATTATAAATTTAAATAAAAAACCAAAAGATTTAAACTTTCATTGGTACACTGTGTTCGAGATCCTTTATTGAGGTCTTTGTAGGATAACGTTGCAATCATTGTACTGCCAACATTTCATGAAAATATTGACTATTATAATTGCATGCATTAACAAAACTAAAAGAATGATTAAAGAAAACATCTCAATCACTTTCATAATTGATCACTTCAATATTAAATTATAGAATGCACAACTTGTTCTTCACATATATATCCTGAAGTATGAAATAAATACATAAATTCGGAAAAATGTCAAAACCATATAATAGTATCCAAATATAGCCAAACAACAAATACAACACAGGGTGCCAGTGTAACAGGTTATGCATTCTTTTTTTATTCTTCTCATTGTCATTCTACTCTACCCCAGGAGGAATATGAAAATATTCCTGAGACATAGACCAAAGTCATAAAGCATACAAAGAAAAATCAGCATCTCCCAGAAGATCAATTCATTACATTACCAAATTTCTTATTCATGAAGTTTGATCTAATTGCCTCAGCATAGAAGTTTATTATTTTTATGGATCATAATGATGCATGAATGTAATTACATTAGTGATTTTCACATATTAGCAAAATAATGCCTGTCTCTAACAGTGAGACAGTGTTTGATTTCTTTGAAATACAGCCTACAAATTACATACATAATAAAATTATCATGTTCATTTTAATAGCTTATGATATGCTGACAAGTATAAATTATAAACATTGTTATATGTAGTTTTCATCTTAAATACATAATTTCAATGCATACAGGTGAATTTATAATTCACATAGTTTACTATCAACATAATTCATATTTCCAAATAGTTTTCTAGATTACTATCTCTAGCTTATTAAGCCTTTAAAATTTCCTTTTCTCTGTCCTTGGTCCAGGCATATAAATTAACCAACAACCATTATAGCATATTGTCAATCAACAAAATTGAAAAATGCCAGTCTTTCCAAAATAACCTTTTAGATTACAACTATTAGCAATTGCATTAGGGTGGCATTTTTAAAAGTAATTTTTATTCTTTTGAATTATTTGACTAGTCTTTTAAGATTTTAAGATTTATTAATTTTCTCGATACTGGTCACCAACTGATCAAAGCTCAAGCTGACTTTTCAAGTCAAACTGTAAAGGAACTGATTCATGATATATTTCCTTAGTTTCTTTTTTTGTAATTTATTTAACAATTTCTAAACACAGTTTAGTAACAAGATTTTCACTCTGTTATGTTACAGAAAAAGAGACTAATAGCAAAATTATTGGCCTTTTATAAAATGAATCTGGCTTACACATTTTTAATTTTTAAGACTAATTAACAAGTTTTTAACAAACTTTATTGATGTATAATTGTTAAACACAAAACTGCACATATTTAAAGTATGCAGTTTGATGATTTTATACATTTGCATACACGTATAAAACCACACCACAATCAAGATGATAGACATATCTATCACCTCTAGAAAGTTTCCTCACGTCACTTTGAGCTTTGTTTTTGTTTTGTTTTGTTTTGTTTTTGTTGTGTGTATGTGTGAGTACTTGTGTGTATTAAGAATATATAACATAAGATTTTAAACTATTTAAGATATGAGAGAATTAAACAAAACAAAACAAAGCTCCAGATTATTGAAGTACTTCTCAAGTAAGCCTTTTATTTTCAAAATCACTTTTGATTTACCTTATCCTACTCCTTGAATTTGAATTTACTCTTTTATAAAATCAAAGTACTGTATTATGCATAAATAGGAATCTGAATACTGAAATAAGAGTGCTAGAATTTGTTTTTAAACTGCGACCCTGAGAAGTAGTCTCATTAAGATAATTCATATGTTTAGTTGAAAGTTATCTCAAGCTGTGACTCAGAGGTTATGGATTGTGTTACTATGTATAATAGACATTGAGGTCATCTATCACTTCAGTGTCAGCCTCCTTGCTTAGCCCAGAGGGGTTGTGATGCTACATACAAGACCCTAATCCCTTAGTGTTAAGATTGACATTTGGTGCCTTTTATCTTAATGGATAAGTTAGCATTCCTTCAGTACAGCTTTGAAAAACGTGACTAGGATGCTCCAGGATTATTAAACAAGATGAAAGTCAGTTAGATACAAGAGTGTCTATGAACTGAATCAATAATACAACATTCAGAATGTACTTCTTTCTTTTTTTTTCAACAATTTGGAAGTTAAATAATAAAATAGTACTTTTAAATCAGGAACCGGTGTTCAATCTTGCAGGTAACAAATTACTAATGTTGTTTTTCCATAAACTGATAAAGATTTTTTGAAAACACATTCATTATAGTAACTCTAATTTTTATTAATTTAAGATATTATATTTCCCTGCCTAAAATACTTTTTTAAATGATAACCAAATCTTTGACCCAGTTTTAAACCACCAGAAAGGTATCCCTTCTGGATTTAAAATTATGAAAGAATTTTACCTTCATTTACTCACAAAGCAGCAGAGAGAGGGTTTCTTTCTTTCTTTTCTTTCTTCCTTTCTCCCCGCCTTTTTTGTCCTTCTTTCTCCTAGTTATTTCCTTTTCCCTCTTCCTTCTCTTTCTTTTCCTCTCTTCCTCCTCTTATCTTTTATTTCCATCTCTTATTTTTCTTGTAACTCTATCGACATCATGACAAAATTAATTTTATAATGAAATCGACATGGAAGGAATATTACAAAAATACCTGTTTTCCAAATATAACTACAAAATTATGGTTGATTCTACACACTTCATATAGAAAAATGAGGGCCTATGATTTCTACATTAAATTGTAAATATACGTTTTGAGAATCTTTTGAGAAATGCAGATATTTCTAAGAGTTGCTTGTAATAGTAAACAAGTTTTTAATAAAGGATAAAAAAGAAAACTAGAAAGGATAATGCTATCCTACCTGTGCAGGAAGAAGAGGGTTTAGTGGATAATCAGATGGTTCTGGAGTGTATAGTTGAATTTAACTCAGTGGTTCTGTCAGCTGATTAAGGTTACAGTTACATTGGAGAAATAAGAAAGAGTAGAAAGAAGACATTGAGAACCAGAGATCTCTTTAGTTGGAAGATGTTTCCTGGGTTTAGCAATAAAATATGAAATCTCTTTGCCATGAAATCCATTTTTCCCCATATATGCATATCCTTCCTGGTAAAAGGAATATTAATTTACTTCTTCAAATTTGAAACAATTAAGAAGTTGTCAACTGCTAAATTGAAGAAAATATCCTCTTAGTAATAATAAAGCATGATGTTAAAATTGAAAAATCAAGTAAATCTTAAAATTTCTCATCATACACACAAAAATTCTGTAACTATGTATGATGATGTTAGCTAGTCTTATTGTGGTGATCATTTTGCAATATACACAAATGTCAGATCATTATGCTGTACACTCGAAGCTCATATAATGTTGTATGTCAATTATACCCCCCTCACCAAAAAAAATTGAAATACTTAATTCCCCCGTGCAATGTTATGGTCAAATAAGCACAACTACCAACATCTTTGTTCCCCAAAAGAAAATTTTACGAGCCAAAATATTTATAAAATAAAAGAACAATTAAAATTAATTTTCAAAAATAGGTAAATCATAATTTCCATACATATGAAATAAGTACATGTTAAGTTTTTTTAATTCAGTAATGACTAATTTAAAAAAAAATTAACTCAGTGTTACAATTAATTCAAAGTAGAATCCAAACAACAGATATATAAGTCCAGAATGTTAAAATGAATGGATAAATGTTCAAAGTTGGAGAGGGAAGTCAGTTTTACCTCAGTTGGAGAGAAATACATGACTGTAGGCAAGAATTATTTTGCATTGCTACCAGCTCTGTAAAACTTAGACAGAGTTATAAAATAACTTCCACTAGAAACAAAAACAGATAACTTAGGAGCGTGTGCTCCAGACAGTGCATAATTTTCCAATGAAGCACAATTTTTTCCTATCCCCTAATACTTTTTAAAAGTATAGGTGCTTCATAGTATTAGGGATGGCCAAATAGATTAATGCTTGAATGATGGGTAAAGACATAAAGGAATGAAAGAATGAAAATAAGAAAAGACTCTGTATAGGAGATATTTTCGATAACCTCTTCTCACTCCCTCATTTGTTCTCAAATAGAAACAAATTTTCACCTCATTTTTTTCCAATTTTTGTTTTCTTACCATGATTACATTTTTGTAAAATTTTTGTTAGCCAATCATCTCTCTTCTGCTTCCATTTCCTATTTTTTTCTCAAACTTTTTATTTTCCCAGCCATGCTTTTTTCTTGTACTCCTTTTTAACAATCCCTTTTTTAAAAATAATAATCCGATGGATGAAAGTGAAATCACCTAAAACTTCACAATATATATAGTAGAAATGAAAACTTAAAGGAGATAGAGTTAGTTTCTCTTTTTAAATTGAATATATTCTCCCCTCCCTCAGTACTTTTTGACTCCTGAATGCTGGATCAGAAGGCCCAAGTTAAAAACAATTCAATATTCAAAGAACAAAACAAAATGAAATCTCATTTAAATGCCTCATGCTGGGTTGCTGAAAGATATGAGGATGAAACAAAGTGTAGGAGAGAATTGCAATTGATGATAGAAAAGTAAAGACCATAAACAGATGTCAAAATTTTGTTTTGATTTTTAAAGGGATAGAACATAATGGTTTAATATATGCATACATTGTGAAATGATTACCACAATTATGTTAGTTAACACATCTATCACCTCACATATTTATCATTTTATTTTATGGTGAACACTTAAGGTTTACCTCTTAGCAATTTTTAGATACACAATCCAGTATTATTAACTAAAATCACCATGCTTAGATCCTCAGAATTTATTCATGTTATAACTGAAAGTTTTACCCATTTATTAACATTTTTCTATCCTCCCCACCGCAACTGCACCACACCCCCTCCCAATTCTTGGCAACCACCATTCTACTCTTAGGTTCTATGAAGTCAACTTTTTAAGAGTCCACATGTAAGTGAGATCGCGCAGTATTTTCCTGTCTTTGGCTTATTTAATTTAGCATAATGTCATCTGGGTTCATTTATGTTGTCACGAATGGCAGGATTTTTTTCTTTTTCACAGTTAAACAATATTCTTTTGTATATTACATTTTCCTTATCCATTCATTTATCAATAGATACTTAGGTTGTCTTCATGTCTTGGTTATTGTGAAAAAAAAATTGTTTCAAATATGGGGATATAGATATCTCTTTGGGATACTGATTTAATTTCCTTGCATAAATACCCAGAGGTCAGGTTGCTATATAATATGGTAGTTCTATTTTTAGATTTCTGAGAAACCTCTATAACGTTTTTCATAATGGCTGTGCCAATTTACATTCCCACCAGTAGTGTACAAAGGTTTCCTTTCCTAATATTTTTCTCCTAACGAGTGTCATCTGATATCTTATTGTAGGTTTTTTTTAGTTTGGATTAGCTTATTTGTTTCTTCTGTTATACTTTTCTGGCTTCCTACCCTGGATTACAAGCTCATTTAGAGTAGGTCACACCTCAGTGGTCTTAAATATATATATATATATATAGATATATAGATATAGATATAGATATAGATATAGATATATAGATATAGATATATATACACACACATACATACATACATATATATGTGTGTATATATATATTTTGTTAAGATTTCTCTTACATATACATTGATAAAATATTACCTCTTCAGAAATTTCCAGAAGTTATTTTATTGTATGATTAAATCAAGTTAAATACATGAAAAAATATATATCTCTTATGAAGTACATAGAATACAACCATTCTTTTACAATTCATCGTTTGACTAGTGGAGATATTCAGAAATATCCAAAAATATTTTATCTGTCATGAGTTCCTCGTGGTTTATTTTTGCTCCTGCTTGGTTAATAAGGAGAAGCAGAGGAAGAATTATAGCTATCAAATATTTGCATGTATTTTCATTATGTACTATTTTAGAAAGTAAAAGAGATTAAAATGAGAATTACCTTCAAATTAGAATCAATAAATATCCTTGCAATTACCATATTATTTTCTTTTAAATTTAGAGAGCATTATATAGTAATTAGAAAATTATACTATTTCAGTCTCTAGAATGTGAGGAGGCTTGGGGGAAAATTCCAAAACCCCTCTTGGTGTCTCAATCTTCCCATTTTTACTTTACATTATTTTTTCCATTTTATTGAGATATAATTGATAAATAACATTGTATTACTTTAAGATGTACAACACAATGAGTTAACATATGTATGTATTGCAAAATGATTACCACAAGTTTAGTTAACATCTATCACCTCACATAGTTACACAGTTATTTTATGATGAGAATTTTTAAGACCTACTCTGTTAAAAACTTTCAATTATACCATCCAGTATTGTTAACTATAGTCACTATGCTATGCATTATATCTCCAGAACTTATCACTGAAAGTTTTTGCTTTTTTACCACCTGATATATTTGTTGTCTATTTTTATGTCTTCTTTGGAAAAACACCTTTTTAGGTCTTTGGCCTATTTTTAATTAGATTATTTGATTTTGGGGTTTTTCTGCTGCTGAGTTATAGGAGTTCCTTATATACTTTAGACATTAACCACTTAGCAGATATATGGTTTGAAAACATTTTCTCCCATTCTATATGTTGCCTTTTCATTTTTTTTTATTATTTCCTTTGCTGTACAGAAGCTCTTTAGTTTTATGTAGTCCCACTTATTTTTGATTTTTTGCCTCTGTTTTATGTGTCATATCTAAAAATTTTCCCTGTGTTTTCTTCTTGAAGTATAATGGTTTCAGGCATTATGTTTAAGTCTTTAATCCCTTTTGAGTTGACTTTTATATATCTTATAAAATAAGAGTTCAGTTTCAATCTTTTCTTTATGGATATCCAGTTTTCCCAACACTGTTTATTAAGGAGATTATCCTTTTTCCATTGTTTGTCTTCAGTGCCCCTTTGAAAGATTAGTTGATCACATATGTGTGGGTTTATTACTGGGTGCTCTATTCTGCTCCATCAGTCTTTGTGTCTGGTTTTATGCTAGTACCATACTGGGTCTTTTAAAGTTTTTTTTAATTTTTATTTTTCAATGAGAATTGATGTTTAATATTATTTTATATTAATTTCAGGGGTACAACAGAATGGTTAGACATTTATGTAATTTACAGAGTGATCCCCCAATTAGTCTAGTACACATCTGGCACTATACACAGTTATTACAATATTATGGACTATGATAATAATGTTTCTTTCATAAAATAAGTTTGGAAGTTTTCTCACTTCCTAAATTTTTTGAAAAAGTGTAAAAAGGCCTGGTATTAATTCTTCTTAATTTTTTTTGTAGAATTCATTCATGAAATCATCTGATATTGGGCTTTTCTTGGTTGGGAGGATTTTAATTACTAATTCAATCTTCTTACTCATTATGGGTCTATTTAGATTTTCTATTTCTTCAGAACCAAGTCTTGGAAGGTTATATATTTCTAGGAACTTATCCATGTCTTCCAGACTGTCCAATTTGTTGGTATATAATTGTCGACAGCAGTCTCTTAAAATCCTTTGTATTTCTGTGGTATCAGTTGTGATGTTTGCTCTTTCACTTATGATTTAATTCACTTGAATTTTATCTCTTTTTAGGCTTCATTAGTCTAGCTAAATGTTGGTCAATTTCGTTAATCTTCAAAAATCAGCTTTTAGCTTTGTTAATCTTTTCTACTGTTTTTATTAGCCTCTCATTTATTTTTGCTCTAATATTTATTTCTTTCTTTCTGCTAACTTTGAGCTTAATTTGTTCTTTTTATGGTTTCTTGAGGTGCAAAGTAAGCTTATATACTTCAGATCTTTTTTTTTTCTTAATAGGCAGTTATCACTATAAACTTCCATCTTAGAATTATTTCAACTGCTCCCCATAAATTTGATACATTATATTTCCATTTTTGTTTCACTCAAGATATCTTTTGATTTCTTCTCTGACCCACTACTTGATGCAGAGGTGTGCAGAATCTGTAGAGGCTTGAGCACACTTTCTGTAGGTAGGCTGGGTAGGAGAGTGTAGGTGCATGCCCAATGTTGGAGAGCAGAGGTTCATGGAGGGCTGGGGGCATGCAAGAGCTAGATGTGAGGTCTGCAGGTAATGGGTCCTATAAGTTTTGTGGCTGGGCCTCTTGATGGAGTCCATGAGTTGGTTAGTGGAACTAAGACCCTTTGTTAAGTTCCTCATGTCTTTATCCTGCTCTTAGCTTTATCCAGACTATTCAGCTATGCTAATCTCCCCAGTGTTCTGGGCGAAGCAAGAAAGAATTGGGCCTCTTGGGCAGCATCTCACATGGGTTGGAAAGCCAGGTGCTCATTACATGCTCATTTTCTCCTATGGGAGAAATTGTGGGCTAAGTGCATCTTTCTTGGTACTGAAATGTGTTACATTAGGGGAAGGATGATACTGGGAAGTAAAATTATTCTTCCTATCCTCTTCACTGCATCTATTCTTGATGTTTTTGCTCTAATAGTATGATGGACTCCTGGGCTCCCACAAAGTTGCTCTCATCTGTGAGTGGTTACAAAATTCAGTGCTCTTGTGAGGGTCAGGGGTGGGAGCTGAAAACTTCAATTCTGACAACTTTTTGATATCACACGTGTGGATTTTTTAAAAGTAAAATAACTGCAAACAACCTACTTGTGTGTCAGTAGATGAATGGATAAAGCACAAGTGCTATATCTACTACAGGTATTATTTAGCTTTTTATAAAGAAGGAAATCCTACCATTAGCAAGGATATCAATGAAACTGGACAACATTATTCTAAGTGAAACAAGCCAGGCACAGAAAATTCAAATATGTAAAAGCAGAGAGTAGAAAGTTAGTTGCCAGTGGTTGTCAAGAATACAGTTTCAATTATGCAGGATGAATAAGTTCTAGAGATCTAATGTACAGCGTGGATACTATAGTTAATAAGACACTATCGTACACTTGAAACTTACTGACAGTATATCTTAAGCACTCTAACCACAAGAAAAAATTAGCAACTATACAAAGTGATATATATATATGTTAATTAGCTTAATTGTGGTAATCATTACAATGTATATCAAATATCACATTTTATACTTCACATTTTATACAATTTTTATTTCTCGCTTGTACTTAAAGCTAAGAGAAAAAAAGACAATGAAACTCGTAATAACAATATGTTCCACTTAGATAATGTAGTCAAACTAATTTAATAAAAAAAAAATTCTCTGCACATTCGTTTCAGTTTTCACTTTACTTGTGAGAGTAAACAAAACTAATATCGTGTTCTACTTATTTTAAAAAAAGAGGAATGGTTTTTTTGTTATGAATGTTAATGACATTTTATTTTTATACTTTAGTCCCAGCTATTACTTATGAATTATACTAAAGGATGATCTTCTGCTTTAAAGGCTTTGTAAGATATAATTTTGTGATTTACATGTAACTAGAGACATATGTAATCAGTATAGGTTGTAATTTTAATAAGTAATTAAACTTGTACATTCAGTCTAACAAAAGATACTAAGATTAAATTATGCTCCATCTCCTTTCAAATGCTATTATTGCAATTAGTTTTTTTGTTGTTGCTTTAATACTCCAAAAAATTAATTTTAAAATTGTATATCTCCTTTTAGTGAGATAATGAATACCTGGCATGGGCTACATTAGATTTTTCCTCAATTATAAGAATGCAATTTCAGTAGAGATAATTTTTAGGGATATCTTACGAATCTATTTTTGGATGAAACATAGTATCTCACTGATAAAATAAACATTTATATGCATGAGTGAAATGATTTCATGTTGTTGTTTTTTTTTCATAATGATAGCCCAGTAGAAAGATATATATAATTATCTAGCCATTTCCTTTTCACTGCTGGCTAAAAGAACTGAATGGATGCATTGCTGCAGAAGCCTATGGGGTGACTGACAGACTCTCTTGTGCAGGTTTTACAAGTATTAGGTCTACTCTTTAACTAAGAGAGTTTATGAGCGACAGAAAAACATTACAGGGATGTGGCTGTCTGCTCACATACTGTTTGGCGCTATATGTTGATAGCAAAGATAAAGCACCAAGCTATCTGAATAACATCTCTAAAGTGTTTCTCTGCATGATGGGAGGAAAGGGAAAGGTTAAATAATAGGGAGTATAAGGTATTGATAGGGGTCAGGAAGAATGATGTAACCTCATCTCCTATATAAAAGTGTGGAAAGTATCCCAAAGTGCCTTTCTATCTTCCAGCCCTCCCCTCCTTCATAGATGCTGTACATAATGATAGTGAATCATATTATTTTATTTATTCATTTATTTATTTTTTTTGCAGCGCCACATAAAGGACGTTGGTCTAGCAGGAAGTACACAATGTCTATTTCCTGCTAATGGTCATCCTAGAATCCCTTTCATTAGTGCTTGCTCTTTTACAATTGAATATTTTTACTACATATCTGAATTATAAGTAATATTCTCGTGTATAGTTCCTCTTTCTATAAATATTTCATTTATACAATCATAAAATAGTACTTTAGGAAACTTTTGGATAAAACAGTAAGCATGGAGCAATAAAAACAATTATAATAATTTTCTAATTTTGTGTGCATTTAGTATTTGATATAAACTTCATATTGGATTCTGAGTACTATAGATAAAACATTTAATCGATTTTATTCTCGCTATCAGTACCATTAAGTTTGAAATATATTGATGACATTGTATAGCTCCCTCTGGTGGTTAATTTAAGACCTTGATTTGATCACGGACAAGTTAGGAGAGTAAATAAAGAAAAAAGGTATCTCTGGTGCAACAGAATTGAGGATAAATAAACTGGGATTATTTTTCCTTTAAGCGTCTTTATAATTGGACTGTATTTTCTATATTTTATTTGTTGAAGTAATATTCGTTAATAACATATCAATGTTAAGTGTAAAAAATTATAATTTGTTATATATACACTCTTATTTCACGCACACCACCAAAAGTCTAGTTTTCTTCTGTTACCAGGTATTGGACTCCCGTGACCCATTTCGCTCTCTCCCCACCCTCTACCACCATTCTGTTGTTGTTTGTATCTCTGATGAAAAAGATGTGGTGTATACATTCAATGAACACTAATCAGCCACACACAAAAAAGATGAAATATTGCTATATGTGACAACATGAACAGATCTTGAGGGTATTATACAAAGTGAAATAAGTTAGACCGAAAAGGACAAAATAAATATAAAACAAAAAAGTAACCAAAAACCTAACAAAATGAAACAAACAAACAAAAATTCATAGGTATTTGTTTTATGTCAAATCATGCTAAGAGCTTGCAGAGATAGTAAATAAAAATGTTAAAATCACATGCTTTGCCCCAGCCTAGTTGCTTGGGTTGGAATCCCTACTATTCCATTTAATAGCTGTGTGACAGACACAACTTATATTTGACTTCAGAGTTTGAGTTTCCTG
This sequence comes from Rousettus aegyptiacus, assembly GCF_014176215.1. NCBI lineage: Eukaryota > Metazoa > Chordata > Mammalia > Chiroptera > Pteropodidae > Rousettus > Rousettus aegyptiacus. The sequence goes on from NW_023416284.1 coordinate 112,279,492, forward strand.
GTCTGTTAAGTGGGCACAATGATACTACCTACATTTTAACATTGTCTTGTGAATTACATGACTTAATTTAGATTAAAGTGCTTAGAACAATAGCACAAAACATGAGAAATCCGTACCAAGTATTCATATGAGAAATTGAGACATAGTAATAAAATATCAAGGGCACAGAGTCAAATAAGGCAGGGCTTGAACAAAAGGAATAATTCAGCACACGAGGCTGAATTATTGCTCACTGGCACTTCTCAGTAGAACCAATGATCACTTTGGAGTCTCCCTGCTTTTCTTAAGCATAACTAATTTTTATTGTTTTAATTTTTTTCCGCTAGTTTTTATTGTTTTAATTTTTTTCCACTGAAGAAGCTCACTCATTTTCAGAAAAGCTGGAATAAATCTAAGTTGAAGCCACAAATATTTCAAGGTCACTAAAGGTGTTTCCTGCTCCTCAGCAGTTGAACTCTTTGAATGTTTTCCCTTCCCATTCATACAAGTAAAAAATGATTGGAGGTAAATAAATGATGAAGGTTTAGCTAATCTTTAAGACATTCATAATAATTCTTTACTGAAAAGCAGATTCTAGAAGTGTATCGGAGTAGCAACAAGTTTTTAAATGTCTACACAGATTTTTAATGTCTCTAGCCATGATTAGTAACACTTCATCAGCCCACTGTTACCTAAACTTGAGAAATGTAATGGAGAGAAGGAAAACCTTGATAATTACTTAATACCTTTTTTCCTCTGGCAAATAGAAGATGTGTATATATTTGTGCATGGAAAAAATAAATTAAAAAATGCCACTTCCTGCATCTGGTAGTTTCTAAGTTGTTTTTATAAATTTAATCTTTTCGCCCACTTTCCAATATCTCATTGTTAGGAAACTGCTGAATGTTGCAAGGTGGAGGTACATAGGTACCTCAAGGCAGATTTTAAGATGTCTAGGCTTTAGGTAATACTGCCAAATATATGACAGGCCTATTTTTGTACCCTAAAATTAGACATCAGTATGGTCTTAAGAGCTATAAAGATTAGGAAAAAGATTCTTGCATTTATGAAAAATAGATTTCTTCCAGTGCAGAAGAAACAACATAAACCTAACTCTGTGTCTCTACTATTTTCTTTAAAGAAGGGATTTGAAAAAATAACGTGGAAGAACTCTATTTCTCTTTGCCCTGTCTTTAACATAGATGACTATAAACATGGTAGAAAAGGTATGGTCCCCAAGGAGGACTATCATCTCATGCTGAATTTGGGATAAAAATGTTTAAGAAGAATTCTTATTTTATGATCCAAGGAATAATTCAAGAAACATATTTATAAGATCGTCTTAGTGTTTTTGTAATCGTGTTGCAATAGTTATAATCACACTTGAATTAAATATTTCTTGATAGAAATCTGATTCATTAAGCCACCCACAGATAGTTAATTGAGAGTTCATCAAAACATAACTAACTTAGTTAAATATGATGTAAAGAAATAAGAATATCCATAATTTTATATTGAAGAAAAATAGTTTTTCGAGCCTTCTCCACAAATATTTAAATAATCAACCCGTGTAAACATCTTCACTATTTCTGTGCAAACAATACTGTCATATCAAGCATCCCTTTTTTGTAGTATGTTAATAATACAGTGCTAGAACTTCTGTGTTAAGCCCATGTTTTAAAAACCAAATATTTCGAAACAAAAACAAATTTAAAATCTTGATATTATAAATGTCTTTGTGTTTAAGGTTTCCTTTCGTAGCATTTTCTGCTCATATTTTATTTTTTATTGAGACACAGAAACAAAAACCACACTTTCATGTTGACATTGTCAGGTTAATGGATTTAGAGTTTGAATAGGCACCTAAAAACCTTAGTTTTTTCCTTTGTCAAGGACTACCTGCATGCACATCCACTCTTTAAGCCAGAAAAAATATACAATTCTAAAAGAGTTTAGTTCTAATTTGGTTTAATCAAATATGAAAAGGAAAATAATTTTTAAACAGTGAAAACTCTTATACAAAGTTACATAAGTAATTTAATTCTGCCATCTATTCAGTATTATTTATTCTGAATTTATTTGTGTTTGATTTTATGTATGTAACATAATGGCATTATTTTATGCTCAAACACCCAGCCTCTTAGTAAACTTCTAAAGGCTTGCTAACATGTCACATGGTGGAACAAATCTTTCATAGCACAGAAATCAGAGAAGTGAACTGAGAAAATTGGTCATCCGTGGGATTGTAATGCCTGCAGGATAAAAACACTATGTATCAGACAACATGGCATACTATGGCTTAGACTTGGACAAACCTTGTCACAGAGTAAATGTTTGTATGCCCCTTTCTCCAAATTCATATATTAAAATTTAAATCTCAATGCAATGTTATTTGTCAGTGGGACCTTTGGGAGGTGAGTAGGTCATGAGGGCAGAGCCTTCATTAATGGCATTGGTACTCTTGTAAAAGCTGCCTTCCCTCTACTGCCATGTGAAGACGTAGTGGAAAGACAGTTGTCTATGAATCAGGGGGTTAGTTCTCACCAGACATGGAATCTTTTAGCATCTCGATCTAGGACTTCCCAGTCTCCATAACTACGAGAAATAAACTTCTGTTGTTTATAAGCCAACAAATCTATGATATTTTGTTATAGCAACCTAAACAGAATAAGACAGTGCTACATTTGAATCTCTCTTCCCAAACTTACTGTAGAACTCTGATAAATTACTTTATCTATTGGAGTATAGATATTTGATTACATATTTGAAATAACTACTTTATCTATTTTACCCAGCTTTCCTATTATTTAAATGGGGATAATGATGTCTATTTCACATAGGATGACAATTAAATAGAATAAAATCTCTAAAATGTGGAGCCTCTTATGTGATTTCAGAAAGATCTCATAAATGGCAGTTGTGACTTTTAAGATATATACAATTCTGGATCTCCTGTGGTGCAAGTTTTACTTCCTGATTTCACTAAACATTTATCTGATGCCTACTGCATGTCCTGTGTTTAAGCTGGCCTGGGAAAAAAAAAGAGAAAGAGATATGTGCCTGGTCCTTGAGAGCTACCTATTGAACAAGTATTAACTGTATTGTAAATTATGTGTTTATAATTTGATTTAAATTTTATTAATTTTTATTAAATGGGATTTTATTTTAGTGTTTTGCATTAGCCATTGACATTATTAACAATTAGGAAAAAGTCAACAAAATTCATAACATCACTCCTTTGAGTATATTTATACACTTTCAAAACAGGACCCTTATTGCAGAGATCCTTGGTCAGAGCTAGTCATAAAAGCCGAAATCATTTCTTCCTTGGAAAGTATTTGTTTTATATTAATCAATTTCAGATAGGCTTTTCTGGAATATAACATGGAGATCTTGTTCAAAATTTTTTTTATGTGTATTGGTATTTTCTGTAACAAATAATTATTTTTTCAACTTTCCACTGACAAATTTCATCTAAAGTTAGATTTGCTATCAGAAAGAAACCTATACTATTTTCACTTTATTTGAGACTTTAAGTATTAATACATTAAGTGTATTTAATGTATTATTTCTTCACTCTTTGAGTTTGACAAAGAAATAGGTCAGAAAATATTTATGATATTTAAGTAAAAACCTCAGAACACAAAATGATTATTATATCTACTCTAATTCTCAGGGAAAACAAGAATTTTTTACTCTAATCTCACAGGAAGAATATATTGATGTGTTTTCAGACAAAATATTATCTTCAAGTTACAAAATGAAGAAATAAATTTTTATTATAAGGGAAGACAGCTTTATATTTTTTAAAAAAGAAGGAAAACTGGAGAGAGAAACTTTATATTTTTAAATTATTCTTGGAGCTGAAACTTCTCTTTCTTCTAAAGTTACTTATGTTATAGAACCAATGTCCATAATTCTCTCTTGTTTAGGTTGCAAAACCATCCTTCAAAAGCTAAGCAAGATCCTGGTTTAAAGCTGTATGTGGTACAAATATGAGACGACAAGCACAGATGTGCAGGAAATGCCACATTCCTTTATTTTTTTTAGTCGACACATATTATAATTCAAGTTCATGACCTTCCTCAGAGACTGAGAAATTAGTATCAGTCATTATTCCTAGTTACCCAACTTCCTTCCAGTCTGCCCAGGATACTAAAATAAAATGGTAATATGGGGGTTATTATGGCCTTTAGTGAGAGGAGGGAAAATATCAGGAGACTGAAGATTATCCGACCATACTAGAAAGAAGTGAGAGACTTAAACACAAATGAAAGAAGGCAAACTGTTTTCAAAGCACTCTCTGCGTAGCACTCCTCTCTTTTCTTTCCTGTATAGCTAGTGTGGTGTGACTTTTAAAAGCTAAGCAAGTCCCTAGAAATGAATGTATTACAAGTAATTCTGCAAATGATAATACAAGAATTAAACCTCTTAAGTATATGTGGTGCCATCAAAAAATAATATAGCTTAAATTATCTATTCATTAATCCATTCATTAAGTAAACATATTATGAGCATGCATAACTAATTAAGTATCAAGATATCTAAAGCTGGAAATATTTATAGGATAAGCTCCGTAAAGGAAGGCAGCCTTTAAAATGAGTTATCCTGAATGATCTCTACCTCCTGGTAGTCATGCCCTTGTGTAATCCTTTACCCTACTACAGGCTGGATTTATTGACTTGCTTCTGATGAAAAGAATATGGCAGAAGTGATGACATGTCACTTACAGATTAAGTTATAAGAGGACTATGGCTTCTGTCTTGGGTACACACTCACTCTTTCTCATTCTTTCTTGGGTCACTTGTCCTGGGAGAATTAAACTTCCTTGTTATGAGGCAGCTCCATGGAGAGACCCACTAGGCCAGGGACAAATACTTGACAACTACTATATGCTGAGTGGAAGTGGATCCTCCCTGAAGTCGAGCCTTCAGAAGAAACCACAGTCCCAACTCACAGCTTGACTGTAACTACATGAGAGACAAGAGGAGCTCGGCTAAGATATGCCTAGACTCCTAATCCACAGAACAATGAAATAATAAATGTTTGTTAACCTGCTAGCTTTTGAAGTAATATATTACATAGTAATAATCTCTGATACACAGTGGCTTTGAATCTCTTTTCCAATAGTGTTACCTTAGTTCTAGGCTCTCAAATGTTTTGTTAAATAAAAGAAATGAGGAGAAAAGAAGCTCGAAGGTTAATAAAGTAAAAATATAGAAAACAAATTTAAAATACACAAGGATCATAATGCATTATGTCTCCATATCGACTGATTTTTCAAGTAACAAATTCTTCTTTTCTAGCATATTTTCTTATTATTACATATATGCCAAGAATTATTTTATAAACATGAATTAGTGAAAATGTCATTCTATGTTGATATGAAATAATTTGTTCTAACTTTTAAATATTTATGTTTCAAATAGAGAATTCTACATTAAATAGATTTGGTATTTGTTTGAGAGCAAATAGCTTGCCTTTTTTTTTTTTTTATATAGGAAATTAGATGATGCTGTTGTCATACTTTGATAGCAAACAACTCGTCCTTCTGGTATCATCATACAATCTGACATTCCTAGAGTAGCTGTGATTTTCAGAGAGAAACTAATTGAATAATTTTTGCCTCATAATTTTTATGGATTTCTTTCTGGAAAAAAAATAATACAGTGTGTTAAATGTCATTTCATTTATGCATGTATATAAAAGCTTCTATGCGAAAAGCTTAGTGTTTTGCTTAGATCAAGAATGGAATAAAGATAAATAAATACAAATAGACCTAGTAGCAAGGTAAAAGTACCAGAAGTTAAATGTTAAACTTTTCATGTTTCTTTTCAATGTTTATTGAATGTGCATAAAAAGTTTAAACTGATAATCTCAAAATTGGTAGGCATCCAATATGTATCTGCATATATGTATTTGTCCATACTGAGACTCTGTCATTTGGATAATATTTCAATCATAAGTGACCTCAATTTTTCAAAATGGTACTTGTTGGAGATGATGATTTAAAATCTAAATTTTGTTTATTATTTTTGTAATACTGTTGCTCTTTGATATCATAAGAACCCCTAAAGATGACAGTTAAATGATGTATTGGAGAACTGTCAAGACTATTTTTTAGATTTTACCCTATGAAAGATATATCCCATGCATTATGTATATGCCATGTCCTACTCAGGAGTGAGTGTAATCCACAGAGAGTGACAGGTTCAGCTAGTTCTTCTAGGCCATTGGCTGTCATAGATGTTTATCCTCTCATATTTTACCTAATATTAACAAATGAATTACATCCAGGGACAGAAACCTTTAGACCATAGTTATATAGCTTTATAACAGCACTTGATTGACAAATAACTAAATGATATATGTTGAAATTAAAGAATTGTTTAAGGAGACATTAATAATACCTTTAGCTGAGGTACTTTACTCAATTACTTTTGTCTTATGAGATAAAACATAAAATGATTCTACAATTTTCATGGGCACTGGAATATTTCCAATTTTTTAACAGTGCTTTGCTTAAAATGATGGAATAGATAGTAATGATGAGACATTAAACTACAATTTATTGTTTAGCTATCACCTCTTCGGTAGTTGCAAAAGGAAATGAATAGGCAAGCCCAGCCTTCAGTAAGAAGTAAATGAAATAGCTTATAAATGTATCCTGAAGCAATTGTGTAACCTCAAATGAAATTCAAGTCATATATTGTTTTTTAATCTATTTAAAATTTTCATTTTATTGAAGTTTAAATTCATTTAATAATAAAAGTCAGTTATGTTGGATTAAATCTGGACCTTCTGACCTCTTTCTACTAAAGAAAGGAATGAAAAAGTGAATTTCCTGAATATATGGAATCAGATCACACTAGTTTATAATATCCTCTTTTATGTAATATTTTAAGAGAAAATAACCTAAATACGTTTCAATATAACATGCTTTTGTTTTTCTAGCACTCATTTAGAAGTTTAATTCTAAGTGGAGTATAATATAAAAAAGCTTTCTGACATCAGCAATTTGGGCTCATAATGAGACAACTGTAAGTTATAAGGAATCTCTCATACTTTGCTGTCTAGAGCTTAATACATTATTTAGTGTATCCACCAAATGTTCTTTCAGTTCTTGATGTTAGTTAAGATTCATTAATTTTATAAATTTTTGGCCCACCAGGGAATTTTTATTAATAAAAGATCAATAGAAATAAATTTAAAATGGCTTCCCAATAGACTGCAGTCTAAGGAACTTGAAATCACCCTTGAGGCTCAGAGGTACTCTAACTTACATGTCTTATTTTTCCAAATTATTTAAAATCATCTAGGACCATGTGATTAAGTAACTAGAAGTCCTATCTCTTCTGCATTTGTCTGCTTTATAAATATACGTCTAAGAACCGTGGGGGACTGTGGTTCCATAGAGAGAAGGGAGAATTTTCTGATTTTTTGTTATAAACAGAAGTAACCAACAGTGCCATTGTTGATATTAATTTTTTCTGTCATTCAGAGTGATCGTTTTGAATTGTCCTTCATAGTCCTTCAGATACTACTGGGTCACTTAACACCACTGCCTTCCTAGTTCAGATTAGTAACCTAGCCCACTAATCACCTTTGAAATGAAGGCAATTCTAATTGAAGTGATGATAGGTAATTTTATTGAGTGTTAATTTATGCACAGGCATGATCATAAATGTATTATATATTTTACCTCACCTTGAACAACGTCAGATGATTTAGGATCAGTGTGTTTTCTCTTGGGCTACTTCAGTACTACATTCCGCCAGATTACCTATAGTAATTTTCCAGGACCACTAAAAAATCACAACAAAAACAAAAACAAAACAAAACGAAAAAACCCTACAGGCTGGGTGGCTTAAACAAAATTTATTTTCTAACAATTCTGAAGGCTATGCATCCAAGATCCAGGTGTTGGCAAACGTGGTTTCTTTTGAGGCCTCGCTCCTTAGCTTACAGAGGGTCACCCTCTTGTGTCCTCACACGGTAGGCCCTCAGCCTGTGCATGCACCTGCTTGGTGTTGTGCCTTAATCACCTATTCTTCAGTCAGATTGGAGTAGGACTCACCCTAACAGCATTATTTTAATTTGATTAAATCTATCTCCAAGTACAAGTCACATTCTTAGATATTTGCATTAATGTTTCAACATATGAATTTTGGCGAAACACAGTTTAGCCTGTAATGTTATGTTAAACCTCACTTGAAGTGTTAAAACCCCCCAAAGAGCAATCACAAAGTATGCATAAAATATAATCAAATAAATTACAAAATAGAGACTTCAAATAATCACTACTTACTAGTAATCATCACAGTATAAAATGAACGAAGAGGATATCCTTTTTCACCTTTGGAAATGAGGTTTAAAAAAGAGAAAATACCAGTAATGCTACAGCAAATTTATATTCACATACTGCTAACAGAAGATTATATCAATTCAAGTTTTTGGAAAAATTATTCTAAATATAATAATATTTATGTTTAAATTATAACAAATAATATAACACTATTTAATAGTAACCTCTAAACCACTCATAACCTTTAACCAAGGAAAATCTTATCCATAATTACAAAATCCAAAAATCTCTTTTAACAAGTTTTTCTTCAATCATTTGTCACAAAACCAGATCAACTTAGTGTGATTATTTGTAAACTGTATTGTAGAAATACAAACGTATTTCACAAGAGAATGGTGCCTCAGACTCCAGTGGGAGTGTTATTAATATATCAATCATATGAACACTATGTTACCTTTCAAAAATACAAACATTTCTGAATTCTGAAACACTTCTGGCCCAAGAATTTCAGATGATGAGTATCAATCTGTAATTCCTTATCAGACAATCTATCCTAAGAAATTATCACGAAATGCAGAGAATTGTCAGTAGTTTGGTTTTAATTCAAGAGATACTTATATTATTTAATCATTGATAACAGAAAAATTCAATAAGAGGTTATAAATAGGTTATACAACCAGTAAAATATAGATCTTATAGAATGTTTAACGGGCACCTAATATGGGTTTACAAAAGTGAATAACATGATGCATTAGTTAGAAAAGTTTCAGCTACATTTTAAAAAATGGCCTAGATGTGATTTTCAAAATTCTCTCATATAGAAGTGTGAAATATACAATTTAGGCCTAGTATTAAGGCTCCATGAACAGTTTCCAGGGGCTTTTTTCTGTTTCATTGTTTTCACTGTACTGCTGCTTCAGGTCCAAGATGGCTGCCTAAGCTCCAGTTACCCCATTCACATTCCATTGAGCAGGAACTCAGAGGAAATGTTGCCTCTATCCATTTTTAAGAGATTTTCTGGAAATTGTATATAACACCTATAACAGCACATCCTCTCACAGTTAGGGATACGTAATGACAAAACAAACTGGGAAAGCCTGTACCTAGTTTTAAAAAAGTTTCATTGAGAAAGAAGGGGAGATAAATACAGTTTGGGTGTTGAAGGGGCAGAGAGGGCAGTGGGCTAGCAGTCTTTGCACACATGGAAAATATTTATATTGTTATTAATCAAGATAATCAGGTTAATAATAATTTAACTAGCAGGATATCAAGTAAGTATTGCTTGAAAAAAAAAACTGAAAGTAAATACCACAAAATGTTATGAATATTTTTCATAAATGGCAAAAGAATAAATCATTTTTGGCTTAATTATAGCTTTTCTGTATTTCCCAAGTTGTTTTTATTATGTTTTTATTATTTTTATGAGGGAAAAAAAAACTGACTCCCCATTCCATCCCCCAAAATAATATAAGACTGGGATGTTGGTTCAGGAGACATGAACTAAAAAAAGAGAGCAGATCTTAAGTTGGCCTATTCGAAAGATTCAAAGAATGGATGTGACTTATAGTAATTGTTAGAGTCAATAAAAGAACCACAGAAGAGGATGTCATGGGCTTGAGAGTTAAATTTCCATCAAATCAAAGATAATTGTGGTAAATCCAAACAAGGATAACAAGAAGCAGGTGGTGGGGGAAGTCAGAAATGATGGTAAAGGCAATGGCCCTCTTTCTTAATTGGGAAACAATTCTAAAGGTCAATCCCTGCCTCAAAACTCTATATAAAATGTTTAAGGCTTTCAACAATGCAGCAGCTCAGCTTCTCATTCTGTCCTTCCTGTTCTTCCTCACAGATATTGATCTCTAGAGCCTTACTAAATAAATGCCTAACAGCATATTTCAATCTCAAAATTTGCTTTCCAGGGAATCCAGTATACAATATCCAAATAAGGGCAAAAATTTAAACCATAGATAGAAGTAAGAATTTTACTGAGAGAAAAAAAAAATAGAAAAATAAAGAAAAAGATTTGGAGTAAAGCAAAAAGAAATCAGAAAAAGTAACAGGAGGACCTAATAGATGCCATGTCTGCGGATACAGGAAGAATACTTTAAGACAGGTGGCCAAAAAACAGAAATGAACTTGAAGTTAGTGTCCATACAGTTGTGGGCAGTGTAGGAACCAAACGTCAGGAATTCAGAATGGATGGCGTGATTGAACAATATTTAGAGAAGAACACAGATAGTTTTATATTTGTTTATTTTTAGAAAAAGGTTATCAAGGGATATTTAAAAACAGTAGGAAAAAAGCCTTTAAAGACAGAGAGTGTGGAGCTGCAAATTGAAGAAAGTATGGGTAATAAAATTGGGTGTCCAAGAGGTGGTTATTAGAAATGAGTTTCAGAGTACAGGAAAAATATTAGATTTAAACAACAGTGAAGACTTACAATTTCTGCTCATAGAAGTAGAGAACTGAAAAAATCATTAGCTCCACCCTTGCTTCAGGAAAAAAGCTGAATAAGATGCAAGGCCATGACTTTTTAAAGAAACTTTCAGAGTGAAGAAATTACAGGACAAGCAACTAACCCAAAATCTTGGGAGAGCAGGCACCTGCAGGGAGAGATAAGATGCAAACCCTTGCTTATTTGAAAGAGATGCCTGTTTATAGCAGCAAGAAAAGTCAACATATTGAAAGAGGTTGAGTGCAGGCTGGTGGAAGAGTTAGAAGCCCCTGGGGGCAATTCACACCCTTTCTGTCTAAGAACGACACCAGCTGCTTAAGGGAAGAAGCCCTAGGATAAACCTGATAAGGATTGCCTGATAGTGTAGGTCTAGTGGAGGGAAACAGCAGCTTCCTTGAGATGGGCAAGAAATGCTGCCCAGACCTTTCTGGCTTTTCTTTCCAGTGAGACAAACTAGTTAGAAAAACACCATATTCATTTTTTTAGGCAAGATCAACTTATGAATGCTAAAATTAGTGAGTGAAAATTTGAAGAGAAGCAAGATATTCCCTGTTTCAAAGCATCTCCCCCCAAGAACGTTATTAATTACACAGGGAAAACTCATAGTTTTACTTAGAGAAACCCAGCAGACATTTTCTTAACCAACCGACCCAAGTAAACATTGCCAGGATTAAGAAATATTACCATCATGAATCCCTGATATAATACATTGAGAATGGTATAACATTTTCTGTGGTATTGATATCAGAAATGCATAACCTCAATCCAATCATGAGGGACATTCTGCAAAGTAATTGGCCTGTACTCTTTAAAAGCATGAAAAGCAAGGAAAGATGGGGAACTTTCACAGACTAGAAGAGACTGAAGAGACATTACAATTAAAAGCATCGTGAAATCCTCGATCAGATTCTGAAACAAACACAAAAAAGGACATGGTGGAAAGACTTATGAAATATGGAAAAAATCCTTAGTTTAGTTAGTAATATTGTAACAACGTTAACTTTTTGTTAAAAGAACTTTATCACAGTTAAGTAGGAAATTAACATTGGAGGAAGCTGGGTGCAGGGTTTATGGCAGGCCCCGTCAATTCTTTGCAATTGCTCTCAAAGTCTAAAATTATTTCAATAAGAAAAGTTTAAGGAACTCACTTAAAAAAAGCAATGAAAACTGTGAGACTTAAAAGTATAAGAAAAAAACAATAAAACAATTTAAATTGAGAATTTTAAAAACCTTCTCGGGGACTCTGACCTGCAGGAAATGTCAAACTAACAGGTTAAACTATCTGTAAGAGAAACCTCCTCACCAACATTAACCTTCAGTTCCTATTGAAGACCACATAGAGTTCAAAACAATCTAAGACGTGGTGAAATCTCATAATAGGCATGAATCTAACCTGCAACAACATACTCACCTTCATAAACACCATTCTGCCCTTTAAGCTATCCAAACTCATATCTCATTCTCTGCTTACCATTCCACAATCCTGACTTGCTTTTATTGCTACTTTATACACACTATCTTTTTCATCTGAAAGTTTATGCTTCGCTTCCCACTTCAAACACGTAAGCATTGACTTCAATTTAGCTTCTCGTGCCACTTCTTTCCTTCTGCCACAGGTCACCACACAATAAGGGGAACTTGAACTGACGAGAACATATGAGTTTCTATCACTGCAAATTAGAGCTGCTACCATATGCTATAGCAAATTGGAAAGATTAGAGGAATTGAGATATATTTTAAGTACTCAGTAAGATTTAGGCAGAAGTCATTTCAGGCTAAGATATGAACAATGGCAAAAAAAAAGAAAAACAAAGAAGAGAAAAAAAAATTGTAGATAATAAGATTTGGAAATAGCCTCAGAGAATGTCTGGTGCAGTCTTCTCATTTTTCAGAGGAGTATTTAGAGGACTAGAAGTTTGTCTAAGGTCACATAGAAACTAGACTCCAAATTAGTGTTACTTGTTCCATCTCATACCAGCTCAGTGCGGTGGTGAGAAACATCATAATGTGAGATAACAAGAAGAAAATTAGCAATGGCTGTAATTTAAAAGGAAAATTGTGAAAGGGTTTTGAATATCAGGCCAAGGAACTGGAATTTATTTTGAAGGTTATTTATGTAGTGGTTTGTTTATTTTGTAATTATAGTTTTCATATTCAAGGGTCTCAAATATACTTTCCTTTGAATCCCAGATTTCTTATCTGTTAAATGGCAATAGCAATATTAACAAAATAATGTATACACACACACACACACATATATATATAGCCTAATGGTGAAAAAATGACAACCATTATTACTGTTATTATTATTGTTATTTTATGATTTCTGTCACATTTTTAATGTACCAATACCAAGGTATACTTTTGTTGTTCTTTCCATTCTCTATTTTATTCATATGCTCTTTATTTCACTATTTTTTTTTTTTTTTGGCTTATAACAACATAGGGATAGAAAAATGAACTTTATGAGATTGGAATATTGTTGTATTTACAACTGCACTGTACAGCAAAGATACAATATAATTTGGGGCAAATCATTAAAAATAATGAAAACTGTGTGAAAATATACAATATAAGTGAAATTTAGATTTAAGCCTTTTACCTGAATGTGCCATGAAAGAAGATAGTACACTGATGACAATAGAAAATTTAGAATAGTCAAATTAAAGTTTTCGAGGGAAACTCATATTATCATTTTTTGGATATGAGGATAAGAATGCAATAAAAAAAATTCTGATAATAACAGCATAAGAAAGTGATAGCAAAATCTGAGTTGATATTAAAACAGTACACCTTAACTTAGTTATGGATTTTTTTAAGGTCACTCAACGAATTTATACTCAGTGCTTCCTTGGCAATTTTATCACACTTATTCTAGACAATGACTTAATCAGAATTTATCGAATGCCTACCATTTGTCAAAAACTGGGTGAGGTCTAGAGGCTAGAGAGAGCAATAAGAAATTGTCCTTTGCATATAAGTTTTGAGGATAGACAAGGTGGATATGCCATAGCTAAATTAGTATCTATAAATAAGCAGTTTTGTCTTATCTGTACTCATAAGCTGAAAGAGGATATTAAAATTTGTGAAGAGACACAGAGCTGCATAACTATTATTATGGTAAAGTTTGAAGTTAAAGCAAGTATTCAAATGCAGTTTTATAACAACCAGGAAAAAGAGGTACCAATAAAAATGAATCTTTGTGACTAAATCTAAAATGAATTGCTGCATTGGTCATGGGAAAATTTTTAATCATTAATAAATTTTATTCTTCAATCAGTAACTAGTACACTAAACATATTCAAATTATAAACAGGGAAATAATACTGTAAAATTGATGATTTAAAGTTTAGGCTGACAAGTCATTCAATTTACTGAGTTTAAATATCAAAATTCGTATTTATTAACTTAGTAGTGACTAAGACTTGCTTTTAAGTAAATTGTTTTTCAATGAACAGAAAATTATTAACAATAGCAATGAATTTTTATTTCCTCATTTATAGATACACTGACAGAAAAAAAAATTGTTTCATCACCAAAGAATTACTAATTAACAGAGAGTACTAAAAAATTCTAGATGAAAACATAATAAACAAACTTTACAGATTAAACAGAAGGATAACTATGTCTGTTCCTTATCACTAATTTCATTTAAAGAAAATGAAATTCTTCCTATGAGAAAATCGATGCTCATAATCTTTAATCAAGAGACAAATAATTGATTATTTTTTTCCTTTGAGATTCACTAAATGGGAAGTTTTCTAGATTGAAGCCCACATATATATTAACTGTTTAAACTCTCCAGTAATTTAATTAATACTTGTTAATACACCTTAGAAATTACTTTTCTGCAAGGTATTGGACTCAAGCATTTAATCAAAATGAGTTTGTAAAAATATCTAACTGTAGGGCCATATCTGAGTTAATAATACTACCAATGGCTTCAAATTTATTAAAAGAGAACAGAGTCTATTATGCATGCAGAATAATATTCTCACATTTGACTCCCTGCTAGCATCTTCTTCTGTTTGATCCTGTCCTTACAAGCCTGTAATCATCAAGTTTCAGGCAGTCAGTTTTTTAAATGTGAAAATTGAAATAGGCTGAAAATGTTATTTCCAAAAGCAGGTAACACAAGATTGTGCCCTGCAGTGCTGTATGATACAATTCAGAGAGAGTTGTATTGCCACTTAAATTGTGGACATATGGAATGGGATCAAAACAGGCCAGCAGGTGTATGGGATCACTGCCAAGAAGGTCTTAGAGAAAAGTGTTTCATTGTCACCTTCACTTCATGGAGATAAAAGCTTAACAAGGAGCAAGTGATTCGTTCAGGTGATGATTACAGAAAGTAAGATGAGCTTCTGGAGAGACGCTAAAAAAAGAGCAGGCTAGAAGTTTTAAGTGACTCATTGCTAATTTGGAAACTTTCATCGCTCCTAAATGTCATTAGTGATGACACCACTGTGAGAAATGTGTTTGTGCAAGAAGTTGTAGGTGGCTGAATACAGAACACTAGACACTCAATTACCCTCTGCGTTAATATGGGCTTATCAGCTCATGGCTTTCAACAGGGATGCACCAGCCCTGGTCATTTTTAATAACACTCGGATGTCAGCACA
Organism: Rousettus aegyptiacus; assembly: GCF_014176215.1. NCBI lineage: Eukaryota > Metazoa > Chordata > Mammalia > Chiroptera > Pteropodidae > Rousettus > Rousettus aegyptiacus. The sequence goes on from NW_023416284.1 coordinate 112,294,853, forward strand.
CAAGCCGTGAAGACAGTGAAGGGCCATGTGCTGCCAAAAGCAACAAAATATTTTCAGCAGCAATTTCTTTTAAAACAATTGTTTACATATAAATGTCAGTACTGATATTCAGGCTCTTTATTTGATTTCTCTTGAACAGATTATTCAGCCCTTTGAAGAAAAATTCTTTTAAATATGAATCTAAGGATCATTTTTTCCTATTTGAGGAGAGGTTATGCATATTAACTCTGAATATAAAAGAAAATTAAAAATTTTAAATGTGTCTATGACATACAAAGTAGAAAAAAATTCAACCTTACATTTCTAGGTAAATTAAATGGCAGAGTAAAGATGGATCACAGAACTGTCTTTCCCCAATTCTAAAAGCAATAAGCAAGAAAGAAACAAGAATCTTAATAACAAACGATTAATCAACAACTAACTAGAAATGGTGAACAATCTCATACATAAACTGTGATATGGTTTAACCTGATTTCTAATTCTACCCCATCTCCCAGAAGTGGTAGAAGAGTAGATAATAATCCCACCTTGTCACTCAGGAGCTATTTTAGGAGAAACAAGTTGATGATTGAGTGATAATAATGATAATATTAGTGACTGCAAGGATTTCCATGAAAACATGGGTCATAGCTTTAACCTTCTGAAAAGTAAATCAATCTCTTTAGGGTCTACATAAACCTAAGCTCGAGTTTTACACTACAGATATATTTCTAGTCATGGACCTCATCGTCCCTGGAAATGTAATTACATACCTCCAGAGTTAATTTAGAAGTCTACCTCCTGAAATAACCATTTGTCTGTCAAGGAAATGTTTTATTGGTATTTCTTTTGGTTTATTGTATAAAGTATATAAAATTTTGTTCTGATTTTATAGTCTCTTGCAGACCTTCCACATGCATGGATATTGATGAGTTTACTCAAGATAAATCAATTTTCTTTATTTCCATATTGATTGTGAAGAAGTCGTTGACAGAACTTTTATTTCCTCAACTTTTGAAATAGCTAACTCTAACTCTTACTATATTGACACATTTAATTTTCTTATGAACAAATAAGTAAATACTATTATTATTCCAATTTTACAGATGAATAAACTGAGTAAGGGAAAGAAAAAACAATTGCCCCAAATCATGCAGCTAAGAAATGTAGAGTTAGGGATTAAAAACAAATATACTGACCTCTACTACCATAACATTTCAAAAGATTAAAACACACAAATACAAGCCAAAAACCTGACCATACTTTAGAGCTACCTCTCAAATGGGAAGGGGATATGAAATTTAAGGGGAGTTTCCCAGAAGTATATTACCTAAACAAGAAAGTAGAACATCTTTAAAAAAAAAAAAAAAAATCCTGAAACAGCAGATCATTCAATAAAGAATTCTAAAAGGCTTTGCTGAGATTTCTCTATCCAATATTTTTGCTGTCAGGCTACCAAGAAGTAGAAAGAAAACAATACCTCATTCTCCATACTTAGCTATGGTAGGAGGACAAATAAATCCAGAAAAAAGTAGGAAGAGAACCACTGATACTTCATCATCATTAAATCGTACAAATGAGTGGATGAACTTTTTTTATGAACTATGAGCAAGATGTATATCAAAACAATTTGAGAAAAGATTATGACATGCAAAAGACTGATCCAGAAGCCAGTCCTCCCTGCCTCTTTATCATTTCTATTATTTGCAATGTTATGGTCCGAACGTTTGTATCCCACCTCCTCCTTCAAATTTGTATATTGAAATCCTAAACCTCAAAGCGATGGTCTTAGGAGGCGGAGTCTTTAGGAGGTAATTAGGTCATAAGAGTAAAGCCCTCATGAATGGAATTAATGTCTTTAAAAAAGAGACCCTGGAGAGCCCCCTCACCCGCTTCCACCATGTGAAGACAGGGAGGAGAGAGGTGTCTGCCACCTGGAAGAAGGCCTTCCCATGATCTTGGACTTTCCAGATCTTGGACTTTCAGCCTCCAGCACTGTGAGAAACTAATTTCTGCTGTATAAGCTACCTAGCCCTTGGTATTTTGTTATTGCAGCCCAAACAGATTTGAATATTGAACATAGGGTTTAACCTCTTAGAAAATTTTAAGTGTACACTACAGTACTATTAGCTACAGGCAACGTTTTGTGACAATGGTTTCATAACTGTATACTTATACTCAAACTCACGGAGTTGTATATAGTAAATATGTACAGCTTTTTACATGTCAAAGATATAATGTGTTGTTTTTATGTGACAGAAATAATGAAAATAGAAACTGCTGAGCAAATCAGTATACTCCTATAAAAATAATAAGTAAATTGAAATTGACAGCACATACTGATTTTAGATAGTCAAATGGAGAATTTCTGAAATAAAAGAAATATGAAATAATTAAGATGGATAAAAAGAGGCAAAAAATGATTCAACATTAGGATTACTGTCTCCCTAAATTAGAAGACACACACACATACAAATACTTAATAAAATGACCCATAATTACATTTAGCTTTTGAAAATTTCTCTAAAGTAGAGAAAAAATAAAGGTTTAAATCAGTTAGCTAATGTAGTTCTAAATGCTAAGGTAGTTAGCTAAAGCTAACTGCTATAATGTTAATATATATAGAGAAAAAACTTGGACAAGGACCTTTAAGTTATTAAATTTCAATAATTAAAAAAACAAACTTTTTTGTATAGTCAAGCAACAAAAATCAATCGCTTAGAATACAGGAATTTGTTACACCATAATTTAGTAAGAAAAGATGTTAAAACTATATCTACAAAATTCAGGGAGAAAACAACTAAACTTGAAGTTCTTTTTTTTAACCTCCAAACATGGCCCCTTGTGTATGGATCCACAATTTTTTTCTAAAACCTTTGAGAACAAATGTGTTTTGCAATTAAGAATTTGTTGGATTTTAGAGAGATTATATGATTCTTATACTGTTTCTTACATAAGACTGGCTGTGTGCTAACATCTCATAATCACATATCGTATGCGCTAATATTTCTTCAGAAAAATTTATCAATATTCACCTTTGACAATAAATATAAACCATCTATAGGCTTCCATCAGTTCATATCAGAATCTACTGCCATATAGTATTAATATAGGCACACACATGCATGTGTACACACATGCATGTGTACACACACACACAGCCCTTTTGTCTAAGCTATTAAATGTTGAAATTATGGTTAAAGGCAACAGATATACATTTCAACCTGATAACTGAAGTTTTAAATATAACTGTAAACTGTTGTTTAAAAAATTATTGATAGGAAAATTTAACCAAAGATTAATTAAATAAGGAATTCAAGGGGTAAAAAGCAACTATGGTAAAGAACTAAAGGTGAATATAAAATGTATTTGAATACAGAACTGCAATTATATAAATGAGAACTTTAGCCAAAGGAAATAAAATAAATTTTATATTATTATATTTAATAATATAATAATTAGAGTTATGTAACTCTATAAATTATTAGACTAATAAACTGAGTTCATTTGGGCTGCTGTAACAGAATACTATAGATAGACTGGGTAGTTTATAAATGGTAGAAATTTATGTCTCACAGTTTTGAAGTCTGAGAAGTCCAAGATAAAAGCATTGGTAGATTTGATATCTGGTGAGGACTGGTTTTCTAGTTTAAGAGTACTATCTCCTTGCTATGTCCTCTCATGGTGGAAGGAGTGAAGATCTTTGTGGTCTCTTTTATAAGTCCATAAATCCCAGTTCTGAAGGCTTTACCCTTGTGATCTAATCACCTCCCAAAGACCTCACTTCCAAACACCATGACATTGGGAACTAGGTTTCAACATGTAAATTTTAGAGGCATACAAACATTCAGTCTATAGCAAGAACCCAAAAAGATTATGACAAAGTAAAATTTTAAAAAATTATAGAAATATGAGCAAACACATTGGCAATCAAAATAATTTATAAAAAGCTTATGTAAACATTTTAAGGTTTACTATTAAAGAGAAAGATTATTCTCCTAGCTATGTGTTCATAATAAGGAAAGATATCTAATAAGACTTAACACTTAACAACACTTAAACACATCAATAGAGTAAGACATACCATATAGGATTTAAAAAAAAAAAATACACCAAGCGTCAAATGTTTATAGCAAGAACAGAAAGAAACAAGAAGAAATTTGAAATTCAAAATGATAGTAGGTTTTAAAATATTGTTTTCAGAAATAAGTAGGCTATGAGGCAATTGAGTTATAAAACAGATCTATAAAAATAGAGTTAGGGGATGAGGTGGAGATACTCAGAGACATATAGAAATATGTCTATATACCTTATATTTCATAAACATAAAATACACATTCATTTCAAGCAGACATGAATTATTCACTAAAAGTGACCACTTGGTAAGCCATAAGAAAATTTCTACAATTTCTAAAATGCAAAACCCACCAAAGTCACACTTCCCACAGTAGTTAAATGAAAAACACAATAAAAGGAAAAATTTTTTAAAAACTTTATTCATTTGAAAATTTAAAAGCTGTCTTCTTAATAACTCTTGTATTAAAAAAATAAAAATGGAGGTTAAAATATTTGAAATTTTATGACTGCCCTAGCAAAACCCAGTAGACAGAAAAAAAGGCACTCAGTAAGAAGTTAGTGCATGAGTACACAGGTGAAAATGGAAGAAAGATTTAAAATAATTGAACCATTTCTCATTCAGTAAACTAGAAAAATATCGATAAAAGGAACACAAAGATAGTAAAATAAAAGTAGTAAAAAAATGAAGGCAGAAATTAATGAATTAAAAAAATTGATCAGTTAATGACAAAATTGAAAGCTGCTCTTAATACATATAAATAAATTAGGCAGGCAACTAGTCTGCTTAAGAAAAAAGAAGGAGCATAAATATATATTATCAGAAATGAGAAGAGTGTAAATGCTTACAGTTTTGTTTTTATTTTTTAATTATGATGACTATGATGATACTTTGTCAGTAAATTTGAGTTTAAATGAAAAAGGTAATATTATTAGAATATATATAAAATTAATATTTTTAATATCAACTTTTTAAATTTAAAAAGAGAAAACCTTAAACAATAACATAGAAGAAAATGAAAATGTTGCTGCATTTTCCTATAGTAGAAACCTTGGCCTGAGGAATTTAACAGGGAGTTCTACCATTCAGTCTCGCATACATATAAACTGCTTCAGAGCAAGAAAAGGTGAGAATGTTCCCAGTTCATTGTTTAAGGTAAGCATAACTATTGTTCCAAGAATGACACAAAAGTACAAGCTAGTGGTTAATCTTACTTGGGAAATATAGAATATTCTTATTTAAATGTGATAAAAATATCAGCAAAGTTGATCTAGCTGTACTGTATATACTGAAGGAAGAATACATCTTGACCTGTGAGTTTTTTCTCAGATATGAAACAATTGTTAAATAGTGAAAGGTTGTTAATGTAATTAATTAAATTTACTAATTAAAGGAGAAGAACATTTCAAAAAGAATGGTAAAATTAAACATTCATTTTTTAAAAATAAAAACACTCAAGATTCTAAAGGAAAATTCTGTAACTTGATAAACAGTACTTAACAGAAACCTCAGCATACATCAAAATTAATGGTAAAGTTGTAGAATTTTATCACTGCATTCAAAAATACTTTTATTCATTATTTTTGAATTTTTATGACAAAGACATATTACTGTATCATTAAAAATAATTTTTTAAAATTATGATTTAAAATAATTGCAGAATAGAAATTATAAAAACATATTGACATTGATGTCGGTTGTTTTGTGTGTGTGCTTACACAGATAGACTTTGTTAATCATTTCCTTACTTATTAAAAAATGTTCTAAAAACTGTAAGAAAGCACTTTTCACTATTTAAAATAAATAATCTCAAATAATTTAATTTTGAAATAACTATTAAATTTTATATTTTAGAAAAGCATGAAATTGGAAATAAATGAGTTTAAATTTATCAATTAACAATAGATATTTTTCTGTACTCTTATGTGCTTATCTGTGAAGTAGAGAAGAAATTAGAGAGTATAAAATACAGATAAAAAACTGAGGCAAAGAGACATTACAAAGCATGTACGAAGACATACAGCTAATAATTGTCAATGATACCATTGACCCCCAAAGCTTATACATTCCAAAAGTTAAAAATTTTGTGCTTGTTACCAATGATATGTATCCTTAAAGAAGTCATTTAACCATTTGGTGTGAAATTTTTTAAATGATAACATAAAAAAGTTTGGATTTATGGTACCTAATTCCTCTAGGTACTTATTTAAAAAGTTCATTGCACAAGAAAAGACACTCTTTCTGGTAGTTTTTAATGTTTATAATAAAGATAAATAGATAGAATTTTTTCTTAACTAAAATGGCAGTTAATTTTTTAGTCTTAGAAACAGGTCTGAAATGGATACACACACACACACACACACACACACACAGACACACAGAGTAAATTACAGCCATTTTAATGATTGTGTGCTTTTTTGTTCCAAAGGATATGTGTTAACAAATAGATTTGATATTTTTTATATTTTTCTTTTAATACAAAGACCATGATGTTTATTTTCTAAATGTTTTACTAAGAATGACCCTCAGCCAAATAGTAAATTCTTACACTTTTGTGGAGTTTATGTTACTTTTCCCTCATCCAACTCATTTCACCTTGGCTGGTTGTTTTTAATAGTGAAACCATCATAAGTAATGTATAACTTCCTTCTTCTTAGTGTGAAGCAATTTTAGTTCTTATAAAGTATTTATCTTGAAGTTTGAAGGTTTCCATTTTCTGGTCTAGAGAATATAACTTTTTAATAAGAACATAGAAACATAATGAGTCTTAGTCTCCTGGGCTCTGCGCCCACTCTGAAAACACAATGTTATAATTTAACGTCCCTGCAAGCCTTTCATTGTATAAATGAGGATTTCTTTCCATTCCAAAAATGAGAACTAAGACACTAGGTAAATGTCCAAGGCTTTATGAACCCTATGTGGGAGGGAGAGTGATGAGAGGAGTCTTCTATCCCATAAACATTTGGCTCTGCTGAAGAATGTCCTTTAATAACAGGTCACACAAGGAGAGGAAGTGTATAAGTCAGCTTCAGTCACGCTGTCCAGGAAGCTGAACACCTTCTCTATGGCCATTGCCTGATGCTGATATAGAAAGGACCAGTTGGGGAAAATTGGAATACAGCCCTTCAAGCTAATGCTAGCTCTTCATTTCTCTGTTCATGGTTTCATTGGCATGGACAATTTAAGGCCCTTTTGGTACAATTGCCACAGAATACAGTCAACTTTTTTTTCACCTGACCTAGGGACTGAGTTAGTAAACAGCTAGTTGATGGATTGAAAACCTCACTAACTTCTTCTTTTTGTTACCATTTTCTCTTTAAGAATTGACAATGTCTGACTAGACCTCATAAAGTAAACAAATTGAAATGGATGCATTGTACCACCTACCGAGGAAGAAAAGGTGAGTTCCTGGTTGTCATTCATGAAATATTTACAGTCCAGGGACTCACGAGTTAAAGGAGAATTTGCTAAGGTCATTTATATCTTCATTCCGCTATGATGTCCAGCTGAGTGACTGGAGGTCCTCTATCAGGCAAACGGAATTCCTTTATAAGTTTTCTTGAATGTGCTGCAAAATTTCCTATCTCTGTGCCTTTGATTACCATTTTTTTTTCATTTATCCAAAACCTACCCCTTCTGCAGTGCAAAAATATTTTACTCATTGCTATGTTAGTCTTATCTTCCCTAGAAGATTATGGCCCTTTGAGAGAGTCTCTTTCTGTTAATCTTAGTCTTCTCACTTATAATTTTTGCAGTGTCATAAACACAGGAATTTAGTAAACATCTTAAAAAGTATATAATAAAAGCAATTTTATAATTTATAAAATTCACACCTATTTTATAGGATGTGCACTTCACTATTAAAAAAATATAACTTCTAGGGAATTAATTTTCAAAGTTTCTTCATGGTTTAGAACACTTTATTCACATCAAAATCTTCCCTATGTGACTGCTAGGTTCAAAGGGTTTACTGACTCTATTCAGGTGGGATCCACATTATCCTTGGGTACTTGGGTACACGTGCCTGGTGGAGGAGTCTGCAGGCAATGACAGTGAGGCTCACGAAGAATTCATAACCATGTGGAAACTGCTTACGTTATAATTAATGCTAAATTTAAAAGGCAGGATACAGAATATTCATGGTTACATAAAAACAAACAAGACACTAAAATAAATATATATATACGTATATACATATATACGTATATATATGCGTGTGTGTGTGTGTGTGTGTATACATATATATATGTATGTGTGTGTGTGTATATATATATATATATCCATGTGGCTACCACCACAAACACACAGAGTCCCTCATGGAGCATTCCAAGATCCACTCAAAGTGCAGTTTGAAAATTGCCTCCTTAGGTGCACCATTCTTAGTGCACACGCATGTGTGTGTGTGTATGTAAGTTTTCTTGAAAGCACCTAGGAGTATTATGGAGTTATTACTTAATTGGATTCACAGGATACCATACAAAAGGATTAGGAACTATGCATTTTAATTCCATATATTACCTAAACTGTCTCAAAACTTCAGTAGATGAAGGTAAAGGTTGGATAGATAGAAAAGGTAGAAAGGAAGAGAATAAAAAAGAATTAAAAAATGAAAGGAAGAAAAATAAATGAAAATGAGGATTATTAAATGATGATAGGATGCTACTTTCTACAAGTAAAAAAAAGAAAAGAGGAAAGGAAATAAAGTGTTAGGCCACCCTCTCTTCATCAAGGAGGCTTTCAGAGTCTTCCTAATCCAATTCTCCTGGGCTAGGTTAATTACTTCTCTTTGTTTCTCTGCTACTGTTCTAAATATTGGATAGTTAATTGAAATTAAATAATTAAGTTCTCTTTTAAGTCTCTCTCTATATATAGAGAGAACATACCACTCAAAATGTAGACTATCATACTGAAAAAGCAGGATATTCCAAGTTCGGCACCTCTCTTTTCTCATTTAAACATCATGTCTATTGGACTCTACTTAAGAATTGTACATAATAAAACATTACTACAAGTAAATGTTATTGAGATTTAGTAAATAAGATGAAGTACAATAGTTATTACCTATACCACCAGATTATGTTCTTTTAATTAGAAAAGTACTATTAAAATTTTGTGTTCCAGTCTTGTAGTCAAATCTTATTTTTCATACTTTTATTCTATTCACAGAATGCAATATGGTTCTATATAGTTACATTATTCTTCACAAACTCCTTAACTTGTAATCTATAAGAAATATTCTTAATGTATTTTTTATAAAAAACCCATATTTTACCAAATTAAATTGCTCCTTTCTGAAACTTCATATCGGTTGAGGATTGCAGAAAGGAGACTTAAGGATAATCCTGGTTGCAAGATGTCACAGAAATGCAAGTGCTATTTGCTACTACTTTATTTGGCTGCAAAATGTAGAAAACCAACAACCGTAGTACTGCGTTCTTGCCAAGCATAGTTAGGTTATCAAGGGGTTACAGTAGTGAACTTACAAATTGAAAATACCTTCTTTTTCATTTCCTGACCAACCACGTATTCATCATTTGACCTTGGAAAGTCAATTTTCCTTCTTGTACCTCAGTTCAACAGGAGAATTAGATAAAGATTAGAATTTTGCTTATAGCTAGATGTTGCATCTCATCTGAATATATTACATAGAAATTATATAGTTTCCTTTTTTTACTATGTAAAAACTTGACAATGACATTTCTGCTTCACTAAGTATAGTTGATCCCATATAATACAATTATTAAAATATTTCTCACACCTAAATTAAAAAAAAACCTTGAATAACTATTACTTTTAAATTTAACTAATGAGCATATAAACTTGGAACATTTATCTTTAACATAAACATGAATGTATTCAAATAATTTTTGTATAAAAATATCTTCTATTTATCTTATTACATACTTTATAGTTGTAAAATAAATATGTATATATGTGCACAGAAGAAATAATGATCTGTTGAATGAATGAATGGGCAAAATATCCTGACTTATTACTTCTGCAATTATGTACATAAAGTCATACTTGAATATGAAAAGGAAAGTTACATTAGTTCATGTAGCGAAAAAGTCTTCATATGTCTTTGTATGGAAGGAGAATGGGGAAATACTACCTGGAATAGAAAGCAGTGGAGGGAGAGAAGGTAGCAACAGCAAGCTACTATTTCAACATGGTAATTAGTGGCCTCACTTTAACTTTCAGAAACCCTTCTATGCTACCTCTTCTTATACGTGCTATTCACTATTCATTAAAAAATTAATAATAAGTTTTGTTTAAAATTATGGTAAGAACTTGAGTTCATATTAATAATGTCTATGGATAGATTTGGCTAATCAATTTATGTCATAATAATCCTGCTCCACTCTATGCGTGTGGGATGCAGAGTACAAACTTAACAAATTTAGGGAAAGAGCAAGCAAATTATAGAGAATTTACATATGAAAATCAACTAAGGAAATTTAAAGACAGATAATTAAGTATACACAGAATCAGTTACTAGTCCATGTCAAAATAACTGAAAATTTAGTTTGGATCCAGTGAGGAAAACCAAGTTGTCTGCATCATTTATTATACTTAACAACAGATTAAATCATCAAAGTCAATAGCCCATATCTGTGTATCTTCAATATTTTTTTGTCACTGATTCCACTAAAATTATAATCAAGCTCAGAAAAGTGCATGTATTCATGTACATACACACATGCTTGTGTACTCACACATACATTACCTTCAGGATATTCTTGAGTGAACTAAAGTTAGACCTCAATGTAAGATTCCCTACTACTGAGCTAGAGATACAGGATACTTATCCATTTCTTATTTTCCTATGTCAAGCAACAACTACTAGAGTAACACTATTAGCCTCCTCACTTACTCCTTAATTTATCTTTGGCCCCTGGGGAGACATTTTTTTTTTTTTTTTGGTCTGATTGGTGACATCCATTGAACAACATTTCTCACTTGCAGAAAATGAGTAATTGTTTTCTTTGCTACTCTCTCTTCTCAAGTCTCTGTGTGGCAACAATCCAGGATACATGTGTTCGCTCCATACTCATTTTTAATCTCAAGGGTATTATGCCAATGAATAAACTAAGGGTAAGAAGGTGAGTGAGCTGGTGTAAAGGTTGGCAAGATATAAAGCCAGTTTGGCCACAGATCAAAGCTTTTCACTTTAAGTATCTGTATCAATAATAAAGCTCAATTTGTTCCAAATTTAGGAAGTAGAAAAAGGATATTATTTAGTAACCTCCTATTACCTTAATGCTAGTCATATATAGACACTTCTTCTACATGGCAAAATAAAAGGAAAAACTTGAAGCAAATTATAATTAATTTTAAGATATTTGGTGAGATAATCTGTTCAAAATTTGTGGAATTCTTTTTTTTTTTTTTTTAACTCAGCCAGCAGTCTCTTCTGCCTAACCATTAAAAAAAAGAAAATCTGATTCAACTTTCTAACCATGGGATCCATAAAATCAAATAATTTTAAAACAAAGGGTACTTTGAAGTTTATTCAGTTAAAATCTTTATTTTTAGCTAAGTAAAGTAAAAATATTTTTTAAATTATGTGGATTGATAAGTACCAGTCCTAGTCAGACTTAAGGCATCTCAGTTATGTTGTCTGCACTACTTTTAAAAACTTCTTTTGTTCCACACAAATAATGTAGAAGAGAAATTCAAATTGTATAAATGTTACTATTTTGTTCAGCTTGGGCTGCTATAGCAAAATACTGTGAGACTGAAACAACAGACATTTATTTCCCACAGTTATGGAGGCTGAAAAGTACAAGACCAAGTTGTTGGCAGATTTGGATCAAGGTAAGAATCTTCTCCCTGGCTTGTATTGTAGACAATGGCCTTCTCATTGGCCTTTCTTAGGTGCATGGATGTGGAGAGATTTCTCTCTTTCTCTCCTTATAAGGGCACTAATCCCGTCATAGCATAGTGGCTTCACTTTAATGACCTCATCTAAACCTAATTACCTCCCAAAGGCCCCACCTCCTAGAAACGTCCCCTGGTGATTAAGACTTCAACATATGAATTTGGAGGATACAGGAACAGTCAGTTCGTAACAATTACCAATTCAATTTTATAGTATATATGTATAGTTAAAGACTTCTTTCAATTACTTTATTGTTGATGTGTTATGACTAAGATTCATATAGATATTGGAGAAAAAAAACAATCAAATAAAATTGCTATGTGTAGAGGTTTGGCAGATAAAAGAATGAAATCCTAAACATCTACCTCCTGCCCTATCTTTGAAGTTTTTTCCCTGTTTTCCTTTTACATCTTGCCTTCAGGAATGACCATTTAAATAGATATTTTTACTCTGCCTTGTGGGCACCCCACTTAAATTGTTCAATAAAATCAGTTGTATATGAACACTGCATTGGAATCATGTTCTAAAAATGCTTTTGTTGTTTCTATTTTATTAGCTCTCATGCAGCAGCACAATGAAAGAAGCTAGTTTAGTTTCCCCATATCTTCTGAAATACTGGTTCTTTCTGCAGTTATTAAATCTTTCGAGCCAGCTAGTCATTTTATTACAGTTGTGCTGTCTGTTTCAAGGTCTAAATTTCTTGCAAAAGTCGAATTACTGGTTTTTATATTTCAGTATACACTTGGGAGTCTTTTTCTATTTGCAAATATACTTAATAACATATTTGTTATTCATCTTTTAAATTCTAAATTATATTTTACCTGTCAGGAAGATCAACTGATTCCCTAGTTACACTGAAGGAGGTTCAACACTATTTTCCTAAGTTTTGTGAATGCATTTCCACTTGAAATTAATATTTAGTACTAACTTACATAGATGCAAAATGACATAAAAAGTGATGTGATGAGTTCAGAGTTTTGACCAAAACAAGAACCTATTCCTTCACTTGTCAATCAAACTGCAGTAGTAATCAAAGTATTCCCCGTGCTGGTTAGACTTTCCAGAGTCTAGGAACCCATTAATCCAGACTCCTTTAGACCTACATTTAAATTGAACATATCAGTCAGTTCCTCTGTAAGATAGCAAAAGTATGGCTTCCCGCATGCATGTGCGGAGCTGATGAAATTAATTCAACTCTGGCATTCCATCTGGTTGTTACTGTTTTTTTTGTTTGTTTGTTTGTTCGTTTGTTTTAAGAAAGTCAAACAAATTTATTGGAATATCTAGTTGGGAACTAGATATTCTCTACACAGAATAGTTCTCCCCCTCAAAAAAATTCTCTAGTTAATTGTGTAATTTTCAATACCTCAATTTATTTAACACGTATAGGTTTAAATTTTTAAAATGTGTTTTGAAACTCACGAGTGATTTTTGTATGATTATTTTAAATATACAGCAAGGAAATAACACAAAATGTCACTTATATTGTTTTTGAGAAACGAGTAGATAGAATCATTTCATCTACTCTATCCTCTGCTTTCTGAATTTTGTGAATGTTAGTTTGAGTAATCAAGAAGTTAGGGTCAGCTGCAAGGCAGGGTGGTAATGAGTTTGCAAGTATTTCAGTAGGACATGCTCTAGGATGCCTCTGCTCTCTTTGTTCAAATTTCTATGGAATTCTCTAGTATCAACAAAATTTTAAAAAGAGAATGGGAATTATGGAACTATTTCAAAATAACACCGATTGAATGTAAACATATTCTTTTCCTATTTAAAGTGTTCTCACTGAACCAGAAAGTTAGTGTTCTAAAATCTCTGTTCTTTTTCTCTAAGATTACTTTGTAATTTTTAGGTACATCATCTTCTGAATTGTTCAGCTTTTTCCATCACATTCCATGTTTCCTGACGGTAGATTCATTCTTATGAGCAATCATAGACTGTGTTCCACTGCTATAAATTTGATGTTTATTGCTAGCCATTTATAGGTTGCAGAAGATTAAAAATATTTATCTTAAAGTCTAAGAGTATATTTTTATTGTCTCCTAGACAGGATAAGATGAAAACCTCTGGACAGTGAAACTAAGTGGCACATTTTTTTGACCTTCTCTATCCTAAATTGTTTTTACACTAAGAACAGATCATCATATGCTTTTTGCAGGCTTCCTAAAAGTGATGTGCTATTTTACAAGTGAAAAAGCGTCCCTGTTGAAATGCGAGACTTAACCTAGAACTTGAATGATATTTTGGAAAATAAAAATCAGTTCCTATGAAGATCTCAGTCTGAGCTATTTATAATTACGGGCTAATTATAAGAATCTGTGGATGTATAAGGGGCCAAATACTAGAACCGACAAGCTCAGGCAAGGCCAGCATGGTGGGCCCTACAAATTCAGAGGCTGAAGTTAACCACATAGGATGGCCTGAACATAAAAATTACTAACTGAAAGCAAGTCACATCCTGGGCCTATAGCTCATTTGACAAAGGTCAATCTGTACCTTAAATAACTCTAGTCTTTTTGTATCTAAGACAACAGACCCTTAGAATGTCAGCGCAATCCCTTTATCCAGGCCCATCAGAGCACAGACCACCATACCAGAGTGTGAGACCAAAAAACCCCTTATGATTATCTAGTTCCTCGAACACCATCTCTATATGCTATAAATGTTAATTATCAACTATCTTGTACCTACTAATGTAAACGAAGTATGTGTCTCTCCATTTCACTTTTTATCCAATCCCACAGATTTCCCGGCTTTGCTTTCTCCCACCCCCTTAATCTACCACCAATGGATTTCATGTAACCCTGCTTACATTTCTTCCTTTGATTGTAATGTATAAAATACACTGCAAAACTGCCATACTCCATTGAGAGTTTGCTTCCCGACAATTGTCACGAGTTTGGCTCAAATAAACTCATTAAAATTCTCTACAGGTTTGGACATTTCTTAGTCAGACCCGAGATGTAGTTAAATTTGTAGTTATTTTTCTTTAGCATTCCCTTATCTTGCTATTCTACCTCTTCTTGTTTATGATTAACTTTTCCCTATTTATGTGTATTAACTTTTGGTATGTGCCTTTTCCCAATGCATCACTCTGCCTTGTATGTTCAAGATAGATTTTTCTGAGGTTAATTTTGGATTAACAAATATGCCTTTATGCTCCAACTTAAATAGGTTGAAGATGATTGCATATGCTTATTGTTTTAACTAGCTTTTGAATTTACTTCGAACAATTTAAAGTACCTCCTATATATAATTCCTTCCTAGAGAAAAGGTGTCCAGCAAATGGGTTATATAAATTTGCTGCCATAAATTATTTGTGCTTATAATTTGTTTTTAGAACTTATTTCACTATTTTCTCTTGCTAGGCTTCATATCTTTCCTGAAACATATCAAATATATTGTTTAACTTTATTTTTTTATTACTTCACTTCTTCCTTTTTTACTACTACTCAGTTCATTTACAATATCACATTACATTATCACTTTTCATATGTATCCTCCAACTAATAAAGAATGTTTTTATTTATGCTACAGAATTGATGTCAGAATGTATTTGGCTGCCATACATAGCTGACTAGTACCCACACAATAAAGAATGAGTTAAGTAGCTCAAGTAACAAAAAGTTATGAGTACTCAGAATGACATCAGGCTAATTTCCATATTTCTACCTAGTAGCCATTTTTATTTTGCCTTCCTACAATGATTCACTCATAATCTCACAGTTCTCAGATTACCAGGAGAAAAAGATACATATTTATAAAGATAAGTTTTGAATAACATGGGAGATTCCATGAGGAAATAAAGACCCAAAGAAATGGTTAGAGTTGAGTATTTTATGTTAGGTTCAAGGAAAAATGGGCAAGTTTGTAGAAATACAATAGCTTAAGGAGTATAAGGTAATTGTGGTAAACTGTGGGACACTTAGCAAGACCTGTTTATCAAATTCTTGGTGTCATATTGTTTTTGAGATGAATATACTTCTTTCTTTCAGATACAGGGAGGACACCTCTCATGTGAGTGTTTCATTACCTGTTCAAGGAAAGAAAGGGGATGGGAAGAGGGGGTCAGAGAAGCCTTTCTGCTTCTTCCATTTTTTCAAACTCCTTCGGCTTAAAATATTCAATATGCCAAGGTGCCATATTTGGGATAGTGTGTCCTGAACACTCACATCAGTCTAAAAATAGAAGAAAAAAAAAACCCCTTTACTCTTATAGATCTATTTTTAAAACCTGGGCATCCTTCCCAGAAGTCCATCTATTGACTTCCCTTAAGGCTCATAGTTGTAGTCGGTCAACATAACTATTCTTTAATCAGTCACTGGCTAGAAAAATGGCATCACCACAATGGTCTATGACAATTCACATTCTTCTCTGGTGATTCGGCAAGAGTACAGCACAAAGCTTCCTAAATCTAAGAAATAAAAAAAAAAAAGAATTATATATGTAAGACACGTGTACAGAATGGCATTTGGATAGGCAATGAATGAGTAACTTCTGTCATAAACTGTAAGCCCCATGAAAGTAAATCTCATGCTTTTCTTATTCAGTGCAGTATCTCAAAGGTTTAACACAATGCCTGGTATGCATAACAGGAGGCATGTTACCTAATCTCAAAGCAACTATAAGAATAGAACATAGAGTCTTTGTCACAAGACTGTTTTAGAA
Organism: Rousettus aegyptiacus; assembly: GCF_014176215.1. Lineage (NCBI taxonomy): Eukaryota > Metazoa > Chordata > Mammalia > Chiroptera > Pteropodidae > Rousettus > Rousettus aegyptiacus. Next base: position 112,311,457 of record NW_023416284.1, read on the forward strand.
TTTTACTTTAAAGTCCCTAGTGACCTCCAGGGTGCTGAACTAATGGGTAGTTCTCAGTTATGTTACTTGAATTATGAACAGTATTTGACACTACAATCATTTCCTCTTTACATACTTTCTTCTTTTGACTTTTGGGGTATCACACTTTCTTGTTTTCTTCCTCTCTCATAGGCTGATCATTTTAAAAGGATTTTAATGTCTTTCTTTCTTTTACTTCTTTATATTGGAGTGCCCCACGGCTCAGTTCTCATTCCTCTTTCTATTTATATTCACCCCTTTGATGTTCTTTTCTGTCTCTTGACATACTATATTATCCAGATGCTGGAAAATACCAAAAAACAAAAATATGCTCATGTATTTCCATAATTTTTCTATCATTTTATTGTTTTACTTTTTTTTACTTGTTTATTGATGTTGTTGTTGTTGTTGTTGTTGTTGTTGTTGTTTATAGACCAGGGTAGAAACACAAAAGAAAATAAAGTCGTTTCTTTGATTGCAGAATTATTCACAGCAGTCTTTGAAGAAACAAGCCCATTGGGAGAAATGACACAATTCAATTCAACAAATACCTATGCTGCACCTATTACGTGAATGACACAGCGCTAAGAAGCCGAATGGGAATCAGTCTCACTCTCGAGATGCTTATAACGGCGCACAGAGAATGTCAGCACACAAATAACTATAACTATAAAGGAAAGCAGAATAATCCCTAGTTCCTTTCCCTTAGCTATAAACTTGTTTCCTTTCTCTTCTGAGCTAAGAAAAAGCAAAACAAAACAACAACAAACCACAAGAGCAATTTTTGCCTCAGAACTGCTTCCTTCCCTGCTTCTTAATTCCAAATCCTTGAAGAAATTTCTCATACTTGCTCCATTTACTCCTTAAATTCTAATATTTGTATGACATCACATCATTTGTACTAAAACTATCTTAAGTTTGAGTGAGCGCTGACTTCTTTGAGTCAACCTCTTTCTCTCTAGTCCTCATCTTCCTCCATCTCCCCATTGTATTTTATACTGTAGCCTCTCCCCCTTCTTTAAACTCTATCACATTTTTCTTTGTCTTTTCTTCTTTGTTCACTTCTCATCTCTTAACTGCAAAATAGGAGAATCTTGGCTTAACATAAATTTATGTGAAAGGATTTTATTTGGCACAAAGCACACTAAGAATCAGCAATATGAAATATTCATGAAAAAAAAACACACACACACACACACAGAGGCAAGTTTATATTCCACAAGTGCAAGTACAAAAAAGGAGAAATAATAGTTTCTTTGTAATCTGAAGTCATACTTTGCCAAGTTGAGTTATAAATTCTATGTTAAAAGGAGTTAATTGAAATGCATACTCAGGAAGGCAACTAAGTAAGATATTGAAGGAATTGGTAAAGCAAGTCACACAGTAAATAATTGATGATTTAAGATATGTTTAGCCTGAACGAGACATAGAAAGAAACATAATTATTGACTTTAAACATCTGAAGAACATGTATAAAAGGACAAGCAGGTAGATATTTTAGGAGAGGTATTAAAGAATTCCTAAAAATTTGAGATATATATTATTGGAAAAGATTGTCTTGTGAGCAAGTTAGTTCAAACAGAAGCTGAATGGCAATACATAAAAAATGTTTGGGAAAGGATTCTTGTTTTGGATGGGAGCTAGGGCTAAATTAAAAGCCTCTTTTAAATGTGAAAATACTATGATTAATGAAATCATACAAGTAGATCGTTAGTTTAAACTTTCAGTTTATGATCTGGATACCTTTTAACATATGTTTTCACCCCAGTTTCTTGGATTTGGGGTTAGAGGTGATTGTGTGGACAGAGCTGACTTTATCTTAAAACTAATCCACCCTCTTAACTGAGCTGAGAAATTTGATCCCTTTTCTATCCAGGGAGACTCTGGAATGTATACAGAGGCTCAGGCTAATCATAGAATTCCCATTAATCTTTCCTGCAGGCTAGGTGCTCTCCTTGTGATGTATCTCTCTTAGCTCCCCTCGGTGCCAGAGCCTACCAGTATCTGGTTTCTTTATTTCCTGTGATCACCCACACATTTATTTCCTAGCAGGTAGGTTCACTTCTAGAGGGATAAAGGCAGGTTGTCTAGGAGGTGAGATTCATAGATATGACAGTCCTGCTGCTATCCGGGACTTCATTTCTGTGTGTAAGTCCCTTATTAAACTCATTAACCAACAAGCAGGACTTGTCAGCCTGGTCTCTCTGTTCCTTTGACATTTGGGGACCAGTTTACATATATGGCCTTTTCGAGGAATAGCGATGAAAGTTAGTTTTGCTATAAATGATTAATGCATTCTAAGTCTGATGGAAAGTTTTATACAAGAAATGTTTAGCCCTCAATGTGGAATCTATAAGATTTACATGACAAAACTATTTTGGAGAAAATTTAGCAAAAGAGAAAGTAGTACAATCACAAATATTTTTTGGTGTCTTTTTGATTAGGAAAACTATTTCGTGAAGTGTCTAATTAAAGCATTTTATTTATGTTTTTCATGAAGAAATAAAAGATATAAAAATGTGAAGACTTTATTTATAGTTACTGATTGTGTCTTTATAACAGTGGCATGACACTCTCCTTCAAAGTATAGTACATTAAATACACACACGTGCACACACACACACAAAACAAAAAACTTTGTCTCACTTATTCAGAATAAAGACATTTTCAGTATCTTTAACAGTTTAACATATATGTATGAATATATATGCTATGAGTATGTATATGTATATATGCACACATATGTGCTTTCTTATGCATATTCACATGTAAATTTCATATACTTTTATATGTAAATTCATACATATGTGACCATATATATGACATATACTTTATTTCTCCAATAAAAAGGCAAATTACAACTGATAAGTAATTTCGTTTGACCTCTTCCTACATTCAGGCCCTCTTACTTGATATAGTCCTCAGTTCGAAGTAAATTTTCAATAATAAATTATTGAGTTTAATTAATTTTTGTTTGAAATATCCTATAGCATGAAGAAAACTATACCTGACATTTGCTTTTAGAATATTTTTAAATATTTAATGTATGCAGTGAGAAGGGACATTGGGGCATTAAGGATAGAAAGTACATTCAAGACAATATAGCAGTCTTAAAGATGAGATACATCATGTAATCTATGAAATAACAGATTATCATGAAATAAATAAGAGTCAACTCCTAATTAAAAAGTGAATGACAACAATTTAGGGAAACCCAATTTCATACTAACAATTATTTCTGCCAAGAAGCTTTCTTTCTCATCTTTAAGGAAACAAATGATTGTCATTAACCTGGTGTAGGTGTCCATTAAACATTGCTGCTGTCAAATGATGTATTTTAAGAATGGGAGGTTATCTTTCATGTACAGACCCTCTTACTTATATTAAGACACTGTTCAACTTAGAAATGACAAATATTGTGCAAGCCCTTCAAGGTCATGGTTCAATTTAGACATTCATTGTCTTGTTTATTTTTCCAACATATATATCAATGTTAACTACCAAGCTGCAGATTAATAAGAACAATTGATGACTAGAGCTAGATACACACCATTAAAATCAGAACTGGACTGAGTCATATTAAGCAAAAGAAAGTGCAGCCTGTGGAACAAAGGTAAGATCGTAATAATGCAAACGGGTGGTAGAATTCTTGCAGCCCTTCAGAGACTTGAGTTATCTTCCCCTCTTGCCTCAGGAACTGGTGCTAGATTGCAAGTTTCCAGAAGGCAGAACTAAAGTGATTTGCATATTTAAATTTGACCCAATGCCTAATACATTATTTAGTACATAGCATAGCATGGAGGAATCATTAAACTGATTTCCAAAGATTTAAATAGATTATATTTTATCTATTTCCTATTTTTAAAGTGTTTCTTTGTTTTTCAGTATATATCCACAAAATGTGTGAAAAAAATGTAAAGATTGCACAGTAAAAATGAAGAAAGAGGTTTTTCATTTTTAGCGCAGTGCTGCATGAACCTCCTATGGATCCAGAAAATCCTACACGAAGGTCATTGATCCCTTTCCCATGAGAGTGCATTTAAAGAATGTTCTCTTCCAGCATTCTCATTCTCCAAGCAACTGAAGAACAGCACATGTAATTTCAAAGAAATGAGATAAAATCTGTGATGTCTTTCCTCCCAAACATTTTACCTGCTAATCAAATATTTAGAATTCACAAAACCATTACAAAAGACTTTTAAATCAGGGAGACATATATTGAGTTTCTTACAAAATGTAATGTAATTACTACCATATATTTTGAGAGCAATAATATATTCTATTTATTTTATCTTAGAGTTGTCAATTTTGTTTTATACTGAGTTATTTAAATCCTCCCATTAGATTTGGCTTTCGCTATCAGTTATAAGTTTGTTGTGAGAATTAAACAAGTTAATGTTTATAAGTTAAAGAACATAGCGTCTGACATATAAGTATTCACATAGCTATAATAACAGTGATAATGATAACCACCATCATCATTTTCTGCTTGCTTTTTTGATTTTTGTCTGGTCCTAACAAAGTCAATGAAAGATGAGTCCATCATTCATGTATATACTGCAATCTGATACAGTCCCTTCATTTATCTCTTCATATATAGTCTTTTTTCATCTGCCTTTAAAAATTGTTTATTTTCAATTATGTGATGCAATAGATTGATGTCTTAGACCCTCATGCAAGTGATATCCTAAAACAGCAATTGACAATCTTATATTTATCTCTTTCTTTAATATGAATTTAACAACCTTTGTTTAAAATGCTTTATATACTTGTTAACCTTTCTTAAAGGAAGGAATTGATATGCTTTGCAGCTCTATCCAAAGAGAATTTTAAAACAAGGCCTCTATCTCTCTTACACTTTATTCCATGAGAATTGACATAATAAGAGAAGTTAAGAGTGAGACTGTGTTGCAGAAATAATTGATAGTTTGCAAGTTTAGTCACCTTAATGCTAGTAGTGACACTTCTGCTATATTATTGTGTTAGTTATAAGCACAGTGACTTGATCCACATCAGCTTCAGCTTCATTACCATATTGTGAAAATGGCATCTATCTCATAGGACTTTTGTGACAATTAAATTAGCAAAATAGAAAAACATCTATACAATGTCTAGAATGTAGTAGCTGGGGACGGCATGTTATTTCCTTTTTGTGTCTCCCCCACAACTTTCCTCCAATAGTTTTCACCTCTAACCTTAGTTTTCTTGCAACACTTCAGGTCCTTTCTAACAGTTACAATGATGTGCCTATTTGTTTTGTTATGTATACCCAGAAGCTTTTCTTTTTTCTGCCTTTCTTGTTCTCTAGTCCTCCATTCCAATATGTAATGCCTTTTGATTTCTTGACTTGAAATTTTTTCCAATTCTAGAATTCCAACAACAATCAGAGATGGAAAAGCATTAAATGGTTGAGACAGAAGAAAGTTTTCAATGATATCTACCAAACTTCATAGACGTTAAGTCACAAATATTTTGAACTTTTAATTTGTTGAAATTGGGCTATATCTTTTAATCAATGGCATCTTGCAATTGAAAATATTTTACCATCACTGTAAGAAAGGCAACTATTTCATTCATTTTTCATTATTATAGCATGGTGAAGTACCAGGTAGTACATCAAATCTTGCCTATTGTGTTTCAACCTATAAAACTATCAGGAAATGATAGTGAAGGTCTGTTAACCTTCAGAAGACAAATTGTGTTGAAGAAGGGATGAGAAATGTGATTAGGAATATTTATTAACTCTACTTAAGCAGGAGTCCAAAGAGGACTAGCTCTAGGCAATTGCAAATTTTGGTTAGGACCTCATATTACTAATAGGTTTAATTCATTTATGGAATTTTAAAAGAACTGCTGCATCACTAATGCATTTGACGACAGAGCAGAACACATAGTGTGAAAAAGTAAAACACTGTCTATAAATTGAAAAATGCTTTAGACCCATTATGGAAAAAATTTGGTAATACTTTAAACTATTTATTTATTTTCCTTTTTATGTATGCACAAAAGCATACAATGGAATTTATGTTAGATTAGGCTTAAAATATCTCTTTGAATAAATATAAAATTTCTAAATTAAAAGAAAGCATGTTTTATAGTTCAACGGAAAGGTGTTTCTTCTTTAAAAATAGTGCTTCTTACAATACTGTCTACCTTAAATTTTAAAGTATATGGTATTAAATTGCTCTCAATATAAATAAAAGTTTTCTTATTATTTGTCTATTAGTTTTCATACTACTCCTATCTCAGTACCTTGTATTACATAATTTTAGCTACTTCCAAATAATGAGCAAATTTATTAGAGTACATTTCGATTAGTTATTTTTAGGTGAATCTGTTGTCTCCTAAATTATTAAAAAATGTAGTTTAAGAGCCTAAACTATTCTGACTTTACTTCTCTCATGTTTTCTTTTTTTCCCCCAAACAAACAGTATTTAATTGGCTGTGTCACATTTGATCTCCATTTTTGTCTTCCCAACAACTAGTTCTTATTCTAAATAATTATTCTTAGTTTAGGTCACTGAAGATTAACATATGCTGAAATGCAATCTGAAAATCAGAAAATATGCGTATGTTAGAATTTTTCAAGATAGAAAATTAAAATTCAGAAAATTTTACTATAGTCAGTGTCTTAGTTGGCTTAGGCTGACATACAAAATGCCACAGACTGGGTGGTTTAAACAACAGAAATTTATTTTCTCACTGTTCCAAAGACTGAAAAGTCTAATATCAAGGTACTGGGTAATTTGGTTCTTGGTGAGAGCTCTCTCTTTAGGCCATGACTCACATGGCCTTTCCTCAGTGCATGCATGCACTTAGGGAGAAAGGGAGAAGAGGGAGATCTCCATCCTTCTTCTCATAAGGCCACTAATCACATCATGATTGCCCCACCCTTAATGACCCAATTTAACCCTAATTACTACCCAAAGGCCATCTTCAAACAACATTACTTTAGAGGAATAGGGCTTCATTCAGTATATTTATTTTGGGGGGGATACAAACATTCGGTCCATAACAGTCAGAAAAGAATGTTATGTAGGTAGTAATACTTGAAAAAATCAAGAATCAAGACTCTTTTGAGTTTTCCGTAGACTAGAGGAAAATGATAAAGTGGTATTTTAGGAAGATTATTTTTTAAATACAGGACCTAATCAGACAATGAAAAAATATTTGCATAAAGTCAAAGGAGTCCACATTAGGGTAGTGACATCTTTGAAACCACAAAAACATCAGGTATTATTTTTTGAAGATTTACTATATGCCAGGTGCTTTTAAAGTTCTATGAATGCACTATTTTACACGATTTTCATCAATCCTACGATGAAGGTACTACTATTTTTTCTATTTTTGTAAATGAATAAATGGGCTTAGAAAGATTAGTAATGACCTGCTTCTCTATGGAAGAGAAAGATAAAGGGTCATACAAAAGAGTCAGTCTGTAGAAATTAAACATACATGCTTAGGATGGTCGCAAATTATCACAAGATACTAAATTTTGAACTACTTGGTTAGAAATGAAAATTGAATTTGAGTTTATTTGAAAGAATGAAAACAGAAAAAAAAGAGTTTTGGATAAGAAAATGAGGGAGAAAAACATAATAAAGGAGGGTAAGAAGCCAAAAAATAAGATCGAAAGACTTTCAAATTAGGTAAAAATGAAAAAGCAATTTGTTATATATTGAAAGTGAAGAATTAAGGAGAGTTTTAAAATGGTAGATGTAATTCTCTGTATTATGAATAATCAAGGAAGAGGAAAGCAAGGAAAATAGTAGTTCAGAAAGAAGTTATTCAAAATATAAATAATTTTAAAAATCTTTTTAGTGATGAGTATATTTCAGTAAAGAAATTTGACTTCAAGGTGATTAGATTCTTTTTATAGCTGTTTTAGGTCAAACCAAATATACAAGGGAAGAAAGTTAGAATAAAGAAAAAAAAGAGAATGAGAGAATAAGGCAAAGTGACAGAAAGAATAAATGTGTATATAAAAACACGGAAAGAGGGAAAGGAGGAAGGAAGGAAGGAAGGAAGGAAGGAAGGAAGGAAGGAAGGAAGGAAGGAAGGAAGGAAGGAAGGAAGGAAAATAGATTGGTTGAATAGAAATTACAGAGGGAAGAAATAAAGAAAATTGTACAAGAAGCAGGAAGGGATGGAGAGAGGAAGCGAGAAATAATTATTCACTTTTTTGTTTTGTTTTATATACATTACTGTTCATTAAAGGTTAACACATATTTTATGTATAGAAATAGCATCAAAAGATTAATGTTAATATTACATAATATTTTAACTGATTGACAGTATAATAAAATTGTGAGTGATTCTATTTAACATAGAATCTGGCTTAACAATGTTTTTATTACGGTGACAATTTAATATTTTTTATTAACCACATCCTTATCTAATGGAAAAGGAGAGCTCAAAAATATAAGAGGTTTGTCTTTCTTGCCAAAATGAGTGAGGAAAGTTTAATTTATATTTTCTTAAACTAAAGTAAAATAGATACCAAGCTTAGAGTGCTGGTCTAGTTATTTTATTCTGGATAAAGAATAAATCTTATTAGTTGCTCTCAACTGAATGCAGTTCAATAAGCAACAGCATTTAACTACAAAAGCTGATTTTGTAAAGAAAATAACCCATAATATAATTAAAGATAGACTAGTGAAAATAAGCAAAAAACAATCCAAAGGGTGTTTGGGTACTCAGGTAAGTAAAATTTAAAAAAGAAATCTTCAAAATATTTATGTAAATATAAATTCAGAAAAAAATTATAGAGACTAAAAATTATAAATGCTTTAAAAAAATTATTTTATTATTACTTAATTGTAGTAAAATAAGCACAACATAAAATTTTCCATCTTAACCATTTTTAAGCATATGGTCCAGTAGCATATTCACATTGTTGTGCCATCATTACTACTCCAAACAACTCTTTTCATTAAATAATACTCCCCATTTTTCCCAACTCCCAGTTCCTGCAATCATCATTCTATATTCTGTCTTTCTTATGAATCTTCTCATTACTGATTTTTACTCATAAAAGTGATTTTATTTTTACATTAATTAAGAAACTCACAAAATCCAACAATCCTACTTGTAGGTCCTTATCCAAAGGAAATTAAACCAATTTCTCAGTTATCTGCATGCCCAAATTCATTGCACCATTATTCACAATAGCCAAGAGATGGAAATGACTTAACAACATAAGTGTCCATCGACAGATAAATGGAAATGAAAATGTGATATATATATAGATAGATAGATACAATGGAATATTATTCAGTGTTTAAAAAAAAAGAAGTACACTAATATCCAAAATATACAAAGGACACATACAACTCAGCAAAAAAAAAAAAAAAAAAAATTAAAAAAACAATCCAATCAAAAAATGGGCAGAGGACCTGAACAGATACTTCTCCCAAGAAGACAGACAAAAGGTCAACAAACATGGAAAGATGCTCATCATCGCTAGCTATTAGGGAAAAATGCAAATCAAAACCACAATGAGATACCGTCTTACACCTGTTAGAATAACTGTTATCAACAGGACAAGTAATAACAAATGTTGGAGAGGATGCAGAGAAAATGGAACCCTCATACACTGCTGGTGGGCCTGAAAATTGGTACAGCCAGTACAGAAAACATAGTTTTCCTCAAAAAACATTGGTTCCTCAAAAAACTAAGAATTGATCCAGCAATCTCTCTGCTCAGTGTTTACCCCAAAGATTTGAAAACTCACATCCAAAAAGATATTTGCGCACTGATGTTCATAGCAGCATTACCCACAGTGGCTGGGACATGGAAGCAACCCAAGTGTCTGATGATAGATGATTGGCTAAAGAAGCTGTGGTACATATATACAATGGAATATTACTTAGACATATGAAGAGATGAAATACTGCCATTTGCGACAACATGAATGGACCTCTAGATAACCATGCTACGTGAAATAAGCCAGACAGAAAAAGTTGAAAACCACATGATATCACTCATATGTGGGATACAAACCTAGAAGTAACAAACAGGACAAACAAATAGAAACTCATGGATGTGGACAATAGACTAGTGGTTACCAGAGAGGGTAGTGGGGAGGACGGAGGTAGACAGGGTTAAAGGGTTCAAATATGTGCTGACAGAAAGAAATCTAACTATGGATAGTGAATACACAATGCATTATGCATTTGCCTTACTGTTGAATTGTACAGTTGAAATATATTGGATTTCGTTAGGCAATGTCAAGCAGAAGGAAGAAGAAGAAGGAGGAGGAGGAGGAGAAAAGTAAATACTGCCATTTGCAACAAAATGGATGAATTTCTAGGACATTATGTTAAATTAAATAAACCAGGCACAGAAAAACAAACACTGCATGATTTCACTTACATGGAAACCAAAGAATGAAACTTTTGGAATAAGAGAGTAAAATGGTGGTTAACAGGGGACGTGGGAAGGGGAAAATGGGGAGAGGTTGGTCAAAGGGAACAAACTTTCAATTATAAGATGAGTAAGTTCTGGAGATCTAATGTACTGTATTGTTACTATGTTTAGTAATAATTATATACTTAAAATTTACTTTTTAAAATGGCGTTTTTGGCATACTTTATATAACAAACTTACAATAAATAGAAACTTATAATTGATAACTTACAATAAATAGAAAAATAAGAAAATGAATTATTCCTGTAACAAATATATAGGTATCACTGTTTTTTGTTTTAAACAAGGCACTTCCGACGGTGACTAGAATTTGAATAGCAGGTGTGACTGAAGAAATTATTTTATAAACCAATGGGCCTTTTCACTCCATACATTTAAGAAAAGTGTAGCTGCAGAAGAGATTCTTATCATTGTCCCTAGAATTTTTGTTTCGGATTTATGACATACCTCACCTCCTGTCTTCACAGTAAGGTCAAGATTTCTCAAAGTAGTTAATGTTGTTAAATGTGCTGCAGACTATTCTTAAATCTTTTGTTTTCTCTGTTGTTATCTTGCTATAGATTCCCACAGGAAAAAAAATACTATGTAAATACCTCTAGTCCATAAATTATAAGTCCAACATGATTTTTTTGTCACAAAAATGTGGGGATATCTTGCTCAGGGGCATTCTACTCTGTCTCTTTTGTAGGTAAGGACTCCTTTGAGTTCTTCTTCGAATCAGTGACGTGAGTCTGACTAAGATACTCGTTTGTTGTGAGAATGGCCCTGTCTTGACCTTGAGATATAGAAAGCAGATGGCACTAGATTCATCATAGCTGACATGGAAAACATAAGGTAAATGTTAAATCAGATAATGAATATATTCAATGGGTCATTTCAATTTTCTTTCACGGTTCCATCAAATGTAATCAATCTGTTTTTGAAGATAACTGATTTGGAGAAATTAACAACATTTAATCAAATAAAAACTATGTTAGACATTCTCCAATGCATAAGTGTTTACTTAGCTGTCTTGCAAAGCAATCTATGTTACTTTAATACCTTTTAAATAGTTCGAAGTTCCTTCCTTGATATAAGCCTACAATACCTCCATTTTATGTCCTAGTTCTGCATACATGGAGCAAAATAGAGCATTGTCTGACAACCCTTCAAAAATCTGAAGACTGCTACCTTTCCTTAGAATATTCTTTCTTGCAGACTAGCTCCTTCCATGCCTCTCTCCTTACCACACCCTAAAGGACTCCTCTTTATCACTTCCATGGCCCTTACCATCCTCACCATCCCTTCCTTAACCAGTGTTTCTCAACCTTGGTTGCACATTAGAATTACCTAGATACCTTTTAAAAATCTCAAGCCCAGGCCCTTCCTTCAATCAGCGAAATTAAAATCTCTAGGGATGGAATCGTCATCAACATTTGAAAATCTTAGAGATGATTTCAAATATAGTCAAGGTTGAAAACCACTGTTCTAGATGTGCTCTGGTTTACAAATTTAGCTTTTAAAATCTGGCATTCTAAATTGCCATAACAATGTATTCTATATATTTCTACTCCAGAAAGCTTAATCTGAATGGAGAAATGAAAATTATGTTTCTTTTAGTAGAATTCAAGTTGGAAAAAAAAATGTTTGGGACATATAAAGGAATCCTTCTAAAAGTTCACTTCGTAAATTGTAGTCTTTCTCAAGATTCATCCTTTTTTGCTCTCTATATCCATTTTCCCTGAGGATCTCATCATTCCCATGAATTCAGCTTCCTTCTACTGACGAACTTCTGAGATCTAAACTCTCATATCCAAACCAACTATATATCATGTTAAAAGATAATTTTTAAAATATGATAAAATTATAATTCTCATATAGATATAAAAGTGAATCAATATTAAAGATTTTATTTCACTCATTTTATATATATATATATATATATATATAGAGAGAGAGAGAGAGAGAGAGAGAGAGACAGAGAGAGACAGAGAGAGAGACAGAGACAGAGAGAGACAGAGAGAGACAGAGAGTGAGACAGAGAGAAAGAGAAAGAGAGAGAGCGCAAAATATGGGGATGGTGGTAGGAGGGAATTTGGGAGTGGGAAGTCATTTGCATCTGTATGGCTAAAATTTTATAACCTAAAGGATGTAGTCTATGTAAACAATTCACAGTATTCCATCGATACACATTTTTTTTTCTGGAATATTCACTTTTTAAGAAGTGAACTTTTCATTGTCTTTCTCTTCCCTGAACCCTTCGCCAAAACACCCCTGAAAGATAAGCACTGTATCTTATTTTCCATTATATCTCAGTGCACAGTATAGAACTTGTTACACAGTGAAGCTTCAAAAATGTGAAACATCTGAATGAAATTATAAAGTATACTCTGAAATTGCTAACCTACACTTACAGTGATTTACAGCTATATTCTATCTTTTTTCTCCTAGCCTGTTTTTGTTCATGTAAAACGTATGAAATAAACATACATTTACACTCTTTCAAAATTGATTATAATTGCTAATTTGAATAAACAAGAACCTTTTCCTTACACCTATTAAAAGAAAAGTCTATAGTTTTATATGGAATGAGAATGGGAGAGCGGGGTTTGACGGGAAGGAATTTAAGGTTCAAATTCTATATAGAGGAATTGTCAGAGTATATCACAGACACTCAATAAGTCTTTTTTTTATTATTATTATTGATTAAATTTTGAAATTTACAAGGCTATGTTAATCCCATACCTACAGTTACAGCAACACTACAAAGATTAAGAAATCAAAAGTGTTATCTGCCTGGTGATTTATAGAGGACCTTATAACTAATTTGTCATTTAAAGGAGACAGAGGCTTTTAAGTGTTTAAGAGATTAAAACTGTGAGGGATCCTTTCTCTTGATCTAAGCCATAGACTTCTGTTTTCCTACTGATTATCTTAAGGTGGATCTTTAATGCAATGTAATTATCTGCATGTTAGACTGTGAATATCTGCACTTATTTGTGTTACTTTTGCAGGAAACTGTGATAATCTTTTATTAAAACTACAGAAATAATAACCTCTAGTTTAAATAAAATAATAAATAAATTAATGTTTCCATTAGGTTGTCCCAAAAAGATATAATTACACACATTTTTTCATATATACATATATATGAAAAATATATATATATAAATATAAAACACATGCAAGTTGAAAACCAACTGTTTTTTTCTCTATGGTGAGAAAGTATTTAATACTTGCAATCATACAAATGACTTGCCATAAAAAGCATCAGGATTATATTATGCTAGTGAAACTAGAGGACTCTAGGGCCTCATAAATAGACCAGAAAAAAAAAAAACAGTTTATTTTTATTATATAATCTATAATCTATTTCAATAAAATCCCTAAATTATTTTTATCTATTTGAATTAGTATTTATAATTTTTACTGTAACAATTACTTTAATTCAATAATTTTAATTAAGCAAACTCTTATGTTTAATATTCAGAGAATAATGAATTAATTCCTGCTGGCATAATAGTATAGATTTTAGTTGTTGATTTAAATAAAGTGAAGCATTCCAAATTTGCTGATTTAATAAAAGGCATTTTCTAACCTAATGGCCTGCTTAAATTATAGAGGTAAATGTGTTGGAAATATAACATTGCACTTTAACTCAGAAGTTTAACTTTTAGACTTCCAAATTACTTACAGGAAACAAATACTTGTCAGACACATTTACAATTTAGAAAGGGCTTTAATTCTTACACTAAATGTGTGTAGTGCCCCCTGGTGGAAATAAGCCAAAATAAAAACTTTGCTATTTAATGTATAATAATATTTTTAGTCTAAAATCAAGACTCAAAAGCTTGAATTATTGTTGTCAAAATAATAAGCTCTATTTCAGTTATTAAGATTAGTTAGTGTTTTATATAGGCTGTACAAAGTAGTGCCTTATAATGTTTGTGTAAAAGTCACCAAGTCTCAATAACGCACCAGTTTAATTCATTTACCTTGTTTTATACACTTCGAAATTAAGTTTGTAAAATAACCATCTACTGTATAACTATCACCTATGATGTTCCAATTCTTTGAACATTCTTTAAGTTTTAGTATTGTGAAGGCAGAGATTTCGAATGCTAAGCTCATTGTTGTACACTTGGTGTCCAACAATGACTTTGGCATATGGCAACATTGTGCTTTATTTCAAAGATTTTTTTCAACATACTTGAAGGCAAGACTTATAGTGCTTTGCATGCAGAATCTGGCCCTCAAACTGAAATCTGTATATTAAATACTGCACAGACATTTCTGGGGATTAAATTACTAATATTAGGTTATTTGCTATTATGCCTTATTGGACATAAACCAATACTAGTGAATATTCTGGAGTCTTCAGCAACACGCCAAAATATTCAATATTCACATGGAGTATATAGAAACTTACACTATAAGACCTTGTCAAAATCTGAATAAAATGGCATGAAACTCAATTTAAAGGATTAAAGGTAAAATGTTTGACCTTCTGGTTCAAGGGAGTTAAATTATTCTGAAGCTATATCAGAAAGTTACCCCTGTAGCAAAATATTTCATTACTTCAAAGGATTATTTATACTTGTCAACGGCTATGGAAGGCATATGTGGCTAAACACCAGAAATTAAAAACGTGTACTATAAACTTGAAATGTCACCACACTGAATGAAAGAATGAGAATTCATGATTGTCAATGTTAAATCGCAATTATTCTTTTTGTCTTTAATTGTGAAATAATTGAAAACCTTCAGCAGTTAACATTCTTGCATATCTACTATTACTCCCATGTATGGAACATTTGATGAAAATTGCTGCTATGAAATATTGGGATTGTTCATTGTTTTATTATTATTATTATTATTATTATTATTATTATTATGTTGTCTGCTATTCCTCATGGTTTATTTGCATCAAAATTTTTTATTGAAATAGCTAGAGCCTTAAACATTTTTCATACATAAAGAAATGCTCTGTTCTTATATTTTGACTATTAAATATTAAAGACAAATTTTCATATGTGAAGTATCTATTGTGAGGAATTATTACATGAGAGTCTCAGTCACAAATTACATTCAAGAAGGAAGTATCATAAGCAAAGGTTTGAATATGTATATATGAGAAAACATTTAGACAGTGTGATTTAACACCTTTATATTATTATTCTGATTGAATTTATATAAACACTGTCTCAATGATAAATTCAGCTACTATATTTTCAAATATTTATTTCATATTCTGTTTAAATAACCATAAGAATAATACAGTGATCTGAAGGCTAAATTTCTTGTAGTGAATCAAAAAGCAGGGAAAAAATGAATATCATCATAGAGAATATTTAAAAATAAAAATTAAAATGCTCACAAATTTTCAAATCTTTAAGGCATATTTTAGAATATGACACTTTTCAAACTTAGAAATAATTTCTTTTTTATTAGTTTCAGGTTTACAGTACATTGGTTAGACAGTTTATAAAATGATCCCCCAATTATCACACATCTAACTCTACACATAGTCATTACAATACTATCGACTATATTCCCTATGCTGTACTCTACATCCCTGTGACTATTTTTTAAGTACTAATTTGTACTTCTTCAACCCTTCACCTTTTTTCCCCAGCTCCCCAATCCCCTTCCCCTCTGACAGTGACTAGATTGTCCTCTATATCTGTGAGTCTATTTTCATATAGTTTATTCCTTAAATTCTGCATGTAAGTGAAATCATATGGTATTCATCTTTCTCCATTCAGCATAATAACCTCTAGGTCCATCTATGTCATTGCAAATGGTAGGATTTCATTATTTTTATGGTTGAGTAATATTCCATTGTGTATATGAACCATAACTTCTCTATCCAATAGTCTGTTGATGAACATTTAGGTTCCTTCCATATCTTAGCTATTGTGAATAGCACTGCCATAAGCATAGGGGTGCATAGATTTTTACAAATTAGTGTTTTGGTTTTCTTTGCATAAACACCCAGAAGTGCAATTGCTGTGTCAAAAGGTAGTTTTATTTTTAATTTTTTGAGGAACCTCCAGACTTTTTTCCATAGTAACTATACCAATCTGCAATCCCACCAACAGTGTAGGAGGGTTCCCTTTTGTCCACATCATCACCAACACTTGTTTTTTGATTTATTAATGATAGCCACTCTGACAGGTATGAGATAGCTCATTTTGGTCTTAATTTGCATTTTTCTGATGATAAGTGATGTTGAGCATTTTTTCATATGTCTACTGGCCATCTGTATTTCCTCTTTGGAAAAATATCTTTTTCAGGTCTTCTGTCCATTTTTTAATTGGATTGTTTGTTTATTTATCTGTTGTTGAGTTGTATGAGTTCTTTAGGTTGTTGTCTTTTCAATTTGTCGCTGGTTTCCTTTGCTGTGCAAAAACACTTTAGTTTGATGTAGTCCTGTTTCTTTGTTTTTTCTTTTGTTTCTCTTGCCCAAGGAGATATATCAGAAAATAAATTACTAATAGCAATATTAGAGTGTTTACTGCCTATGTTTTCTCTAGAAGTTTCATGGTTTCAGATTTTACACAAATCTTTAATCTATTTTGAATTTATTCTTGTATAAGGTGTAAGATGTAGTCCAGCTTCATTTTTTTTTTGCATGAATCTGTCTAGTTTTCCCAACACCATTTATTGAAGAGACTGTCTTTACCCTATTGTATATTTTTGTCTCTTTTGTCATACATAAAATGAATATATAGATGTGAATTTATTTCTTGGTTCTCTATTCTGTTCTATTGATCAATGTATCTGTTTTTATGCCAATACCATGCTGTTTTGATAACTATAGCTTTGTAGGATAGTTTGATATTAGGTAGTGTAATACCTCCAATTTTGTTTTTCTTTCTCCATTTTGCCTTGAGATCTTTTATGGTCCCATATAAATTTTTGAATTATTTATTCTAGTTCTTTGAAAAATGTCATTGGTATTTTATTTAATAAAGGGCATTAAATCTATAGATTGCTTTGGGAAGTATGACAATGTTGATTCTTCCTAACCATGAGTGTGGTATATGCTTCCATTTATTTGTATTTTCTTTAGTTTCTTTTTTCAATGACTTATAATCTGATTCCAAAACCAGACAGACATTACATAAAAAGAACACTATAGGCCAATATCACTTATGAACATTAATGCAAAAGTTGCCAACACAATACCAGCAAACTGAATTCAGCAACACATTAAAAATATCATGCACTATGATCAAGTCGGACTTATTCCTGGGATGAAAGGTTGGTACAATATTTGCAAATCAATTAATGTGATACACTATATTTACAACTAAAAGATAAAAATCATATGATCATATCAATAGATGTTTAAAAAGCATTTGAAAAAATCTGGCATCCATTTATGATAAAAACTCTCAGCAAAGTGGGACTATAGGGAACGTATCTCAACATAATAAAGGTTATATTTGACAAAGCGACAGCTAACATCATACTCAATGGGGAAGAGATAAAAGCATTTTCCTGAAGATAAGGAAAAAAGACAAGGATGTCTACTTTCTATTCAACATAGTATTGGAAGTCCTAACTTCAACAATCAGACAAGAGAAATAAAAGGCATACAAATTGAACAAGAAGAAGTAAAACTATCATTATTTACAGATAATATGATATTATACGTAGAGAACCCTAAAGATTCCATCAAAAAACTGTTAGAACTGATAAATAAATTCAGTAAAGTAGCAGGATACAAAGTTAATATTCAAAAGTCAGCTGCATTTTTATACACCAGTGATGAACTTTCACAAACAGAAATTTAAAACATAATCCCATTTATAATTGCATCAAAAACACTAAAAAACTTAGGAATCAAATTAACCAAGGAGGTAAAATACCTGTTCTATAAAAATTATAAAAAATAACTTATTTATAATATTATGAAATAAGTATTTCTATTAAGATAAAAATAATAATAGAAAACATTACTCATAATATACATTCTTCCGTCAACTCTCATTGAATTCTTTTCAATAAGGATAAAATAATTCAATAAAAGAATCTTTTAATGCACAAAGAAATATTAGATATCATAAAACTTCAGTCTGAAATAGTTCCCTTTGAAAGGACTTAAAGAAAACTATTGTAACATTATGATCATAACATATCTTTGTTAAACAAAGTTAGAATAATCAAAGACTATTAAAAAAATGAAGCTCATGTATACTCTTACTTTTTAAATGACCTGAAAAATATTTTGACTGTGTGGATATGTTAAGAGAACGATTCATTTGAAATGGGTAGAATATTAGAAAATTCGTTTTCCTGTTATAAAAAAAGCC
Organism: Rousettus aegyptiacus; assembly: GCF_014176215.1. Classification (NCBI taxonomy): domain Eukaryota; kingdom Metazoa; phylum Chordata; class Mammalia; order Chiroptera; family Pteropodidae; genus Rousettus; species Rousettus aegyptiacus. Next base: position 112,330,203 of record NW_023416284.1, read on the forward strand.
AAGTCTTGAAGTACTCTAAATATTTACATTTCTTCACTGCCAAGCAAAAGAAGTCATGCACAACTGGAGTTCTTGGTAAAACCATGTGACCTGCATATGTTCTTGTTAGAAATTCTATTGTAATGTCTTTTTAAAATATCATTTACTTTGGGCTCAATAATATGTTTTCTCATCTTTTGAAACAAGTCAGTTTGCAGCTATAACATTTTTATTCAGCATGTAGGTCAATCAAAAATATTAACTTTCTCAATATTGCCAGCTCCTGGTTTTCATTGATTCTGAGAATTTTGATTCCATCAAAAAAAAATTCTTATCTGACAGTATTCTTTTATAAACTGCAGTGTTGATCAAAGAGTTGAAATTTGACAAGCACAACTTAGTTTAGAAAGAATATATCAATGCTCTATGCACAGACAAGGGGGCTGATGCTTGGAAACACATCTAGTTTAGTTGACTTGATTTAGAAAAAGTACTATTTGACATTTTGTCCCACCCCATTAGTATCAGGGATTCTACTAAGAACCCACATGTAGCCCGACTTACTATATTTTACATATTTTTTCAATAAATGACTAGTTAATGTAATATTCTTTCAATAGTAAAGATCTTTTTTTCCTACCAGATGATAAAACTGGAAGCTCTTGATGACCACTTGAGCAAAGATTTCACATTTTTGGAAGGTAAAGCAAACCCAGATCCCAGCAGAATAAAGAGAAGTTATTCATAACTTCTTGAATTTGTATTTTTGTTCATAAATTAAGGAAGTTTTTGATTTAAGGTTAAGAAATCATTATTATAATTGATGCTAAAAGTATTCAGTCAAGCTACTACTCTAGAAGACAATATTAAAGATTGTCAACTTTGATATTGTTCCAAATATACAGGAAGTACATCTACAAAATGAAGAATATGAAAAAGTAAATCAATATGTAAAACTGATTATTTTATTTCCAAGCAGATATCTTCAGAGGTATCTGGAAATTTTGACGAAGTCTTTAAAAAATAAGCTGAACTAACTCAGGCAACTCAAATGCTACACATTTACCACCACATGTAATAAAGAAATAAGGCATCATAAGTACAGATAAAAGCCCCTGGGAATTTCAACAGGATTGTTTCTACTCCCTTCTGGAAGGTCAACTACTATCTTGAAGCTGAATTTCTCAATTTCCAGTATTTCCTTATATTTTAATAAGAGGCATACAGCATTACTAAACAATATAGAGTATCATCTTTATTTGTGATATCCTCTGTGTAGCCTATTGCAATTGCTCATAATTATTTTGGAGAGAGATGTTTATATTTGGATGTATAATTCTAGTTCATTAGTTTTTCATAGCTGTGTAATATATCATTGTAGTAGTGTTCTACAATTTATTAATTCTCTTGTTGATGATGTTTAAGTTGTATATCAATTAAAAGAAGCTAAGTTTATGCTGAGATAGGAAACAACCCAAAAATATCAGAAAAAAAATTATTTCTGCTCAGGTAGTCTGCTATTCTTTAAGAAAATGTTGGGCCCTATAAAGTACTCAGGAATCCAGCTGATATGGGCTTCCCATCTAGAAAATGACAGTCATCATGGAGTGGGAAGAGAAACAGAAATATTGTACAATTCACTTCTACTCCAAGTTGGCTAGTCAGGACAAATCATGTGGTTCAGTTTGGAACAGTAGTTACCATAAACCCTAAAAGGAAAAGAGAACCAGATTTGGCTCGCTGTAGTAATACTGACCATCATTTGGTTCTAGATTTTACTATTTCAAACCCTATTGATGCCTCTTTGCATTCATGTGAGAGAAAATTAGGAGTGAAATTGCTGGGGCTGAGGAAGATCACTTATTCAGCTTTCTTCAGCAATAGTTAAACTACATTTTTAAAGTTTTACTGTACTCTTACCACTAAAGAATATGAATTTCTGTTTTTCATAGTACTTACCAACATTAAATTCTATAAGATTCCACCCCTACCTCAATTCGATTGGTAAGCATATCACCTAATTGTGATTTTAATTCACATCTACCTGGTTGCTGATAAGGCTGAATATCTTTTTTATGTGTTTTTTGGCCACTCAGTTTATCTTTTATAAATTACTTATTAATATCTGTTGCCCATTTTTCTACTGAGTTGTTTGTCTCTTATTACTTTGTAGAAGCTCTTTATATGTAATGGTTGTATGCATGACAAATACAGTCCACAAATTTGTAGATTACATTTTTTAATTTTTTTGTACCTTTAGATGTACAAGAGATTTTTTCAATTCTAATAAAATCAAATTATCAATCTTTTTCTTTACAATTGGTACTTTTAAAAAACAATCCTTATTTTACCATCTTAAAGACATTCATCACTCTTCTAAAAGTTGTATCAAATTTAGTTTATTCCCATGAAATTCTTATGTTATTCCTGAAGAAATAAATCAATTTTAAAAAATATAAATAAGCAATTTTTCCAAGATAGGTTACTGAAGAGTACATTCTTTTCTTCTGAACTAAATGTCACTCTTGCCATATAGAGGTACTGTGCATATAGAGGTACTTTTCTTGATTTTATATTTAATTAGTTGATCAATATGTGTACCCACAGAGCTAATATACAACTGTCTACATAGCTTTACAGTAGCTCTTGACATCATGTAGGACAAGTTTCTTCATTTTGTTCCTTTATTCAAGCAGTTTTTAACAGTTTTTGGTCCTTTGCTCTTCTGTGGAAATCTCAGAATCACCTCTACAATGTCTATGAATATTACATTTTAAATAATTTTTGCTTGTATAAAAATGCAGTTAATTTTTACATATTGGTATATAAAATTAATCCCAAAAGTATGCTTGAATTTTTTCTTAAGGTTTCTAATAGAGAGTTATAATGCTTATAAATAATGATTGTTTTACTTCTTCCGTACATATTTTATTAATTTTCCATCTGTTATTGTATTTACTGGGGCATTCTGGAATAATATTGAATCAAGGAGAGCAAATATCCCTATCTATTTTTATTTTTTAAACAGGATGTTTTTGATATTTTACCATTAATTATAACATTTCATAAATGTTTAGTAGCTAGCCTTTAATTAAATGAATACCTTTCAATATGTTGAGGATATTTTCTTTGTTTTATTTTTAATTAGCAACAATTATTATCATAAATAGTTATTAATTTTATAAAATGGTATTTTTTGTATCTATTTATGTAACCAGATAGTTTTTCTTTTTATTCTTATTTCATCTCATTTAATCCATTTATTTCTGGGATTGTCCCTACTTTCATTACAGTACAACAGTTACTCTGTATTGAACTTTTGTATCTATATTTATAAATGAAATTAATCTACAGTTTTTATTATCCTATCCTGGTCCGATTTAGGTTAAATGGTTATCAAGCTATATAGATGTACTTGGGGAATTTTATTTCCTTTTCTAGCCTCAAAGAGTTTCTGTAAGACTGGAATTATCAATATCTTAAATGTTTAAAGAGCACACCTCTAAAATTTGACCCACAATTATCTAATGATTTATATAACCTTCACTATTTTGTCTACAAAAACAGGATTATTTTTACAGATTATACCAATATAGCCAAATTGAACCTAATACAGCTCTAAAAACAGTCTTACTGATTTTTGAATTCTTATGTATCCTGACATAATAACTAACATTTGACAAATATGGTAAAGTGTTAGATTCTTAATATTGAAACATTTTATAAATAAATAAGAAAAAATAAATACCTACTAAAATAAACAAGCAATTAAAAAAATAAATATAAATAAAAAACATATAACAAAACCTTCTCTAAATTGAGATTTCTCTCTTTATCAGAAAAGGTTAAATAATGGTAATAGAGCTGATAAATGCAGTCAAACAGCCACTTTTGTATTCAACTGGTGGCAATATAAATTGGTACCATCTTATTTTAGTTATTGATAAATTTTTGAATATATTTAAGATCTTAGAGGAAAGATCATTATCACTATAATAAAGATAGAACATTCTTATCAATATATTGTCTTTGTTACCTTCATAATACCTATTCTAGTGTTTCAGAATGGAGTAAGATCTCAGATTTGTTATTCTAATGAATAAATAATTGTATCTAAATCCCTTATTTCACATATTGAACATTTTTCCATATGTTAAATACTAGCATTTTACATATTGAAAAATTACATTTGTATACATATGTTTCTAATTAAGTCATAAATATTTGACATCTTAAATAGTTTTATTTAGAATAGAATGTAAATCAAAAATTGACTTATGATAATCTCCATGAGTGCTAAGTTATAACTGAATTCAAGTGTAGATTTTGTGGACAATCAGTCATTTGTCTACAAGTCTATGATAACTTTTACCTTTTTACCTTTTCCTATATAGTTAAAGTCAAAATGACCTGCAGTTAATCAAATATTTTTCTGGAGAGTTAACATCATGAATGTTTCTCCAGCTTGCTAAAAATAGTAATTTGACCCTGCTTAAGGAAGCATGGCATCTACTCTAACTACCTTGTTATTAAAGATAGAACTTTATGGTCGATTAGCTTAACTCAATGTAAAATAGACTTATTTGTAGAAGCTTCGATAAGAAAATTTGAAAAAGAGCTTACCATCAAAAAATTTTTTAACTTGACCTGATGAGACTGATCAAGCCTATGATGGTGATTTAATGGTGCAATCAGCAGGGTGTCAAACCTGAATGATGTGTTCCTTCAGAGGCTGGCAGGCAACTTGATCACCAAAGCTTCAGACAAATTTTTTTCCAAAGACCCTCTGACTAACCAGACCTACAGATATTCTTTCAGTCAATTGTCTTTTGTCCTTGAGGCAAAATGATTTTTTTGTTGTTGTTCAGCCCCTCTGCTTTGAATTGAATAGCACACAAAGACCTCAAGATGTTATTTATGATAGAGAGCTACACTTACCTTTCAAAATGTCAAATGTGTAGTCAGGTGGCAAAAAGTGATTTCTCTGTGGAAATTTAAGTAAGAAAGTAACAAATGTAATTTTCACAAAACACTAGTTTTAATAGCTATCAATATGTTATAAACACGATGGTACTTGGTCAGCACTCAATTACCATCTCTCCTTAGCTCTCACCTCCATGGGTGTAGACTTACTGCTGAGAAGGCAGCCTGCACATCACCAGTATACACATCAGCTCATTGTAAATCAAAGGCGAATTAAATGATACAGTCTCAAAAATAATATGCTTTTTGCTTATCATCTGTATATTTTGTAAAGTTTTATTAAATATTTTACAAAGTTCAAGGACATTTTTGCACTATAACATGTACTTCCAGCTCTGCCTCTAAAAGACCTTCAAACATTGAAGAGTGGCAGAGAGGAAATTTAGACTCTAGTATCTGAGAAGTTACTGGAAATGACTCATGGTTCATCTAAAGTCTTAAACAGGATCCTAGAATATTAACCATGGATCAGCAGTATGAGTATCATCTGGAAGCTTGCTAAAAGTGCAGATGCTCAGGCCCATCCCAAAACTACTGATTCAGAATCTTCTTTTAATAAAATCCCCAAGTGAATTTTATGAATATTGAAATTGGAGAGACAATAACTTAAAAGATTACTGTATTTGAATATCGGAATGTGATTGTTTTTTCACTAGCCACACAACTAGTTCCAATCCCTTAATTTTTCTAAATCTGAAGTTCTATATAAATTCAATAATTAATACATCATCTATGCTGACATCTGAATGGAGTCATTATAATAAAGACCAAATCACAGCACACAGCTAGGTATTTGACAATCTTAGATAGCTTATTAATCATTGTTACCATATTAATTCTTTTAATAGGGAGCTCTCTAATCACTAGTTCAGAAATATGGCATTTCCATTGCATTATAAATCAAGTGTTTTTTCTATAATACTATAGTAAAGTTTTTTTTCTAATGCTCATCTATGTCAGCTTCATATTTGTGCCAAGCACATGGAAATTATTTTACTTCATTGCACCTAACCTTTGTATTTAACAGGGTCATGTAACCAGTTTGGACAGTGGTCCTGGGCTAGTGTTACTTTTAGATAAGAATATTTATTTGCAAATGTAAGACTCTGCAGCTGTCTTTCTTCTTTTCAGCCTGGCCCTTCTATATGGTGGGGTTTCCATCAATTTGAGTTTAGAAGATATAGGTGGGATGTGGTGAACATGTATCATGAATAAGAAATAAACACTTCTTGGTTTAAGATCCTGAAATTTTAGAGTGGGTTGTTAATACACCATAACCAAGTCTATCTTGACTGACAGACACATCTACTTTGCAGTGTTAACCTTCAAGACTACAGGTTACTTTTAGATACTTCAATAGAACTGTAAGTTCCTCACAAAATACACCATAAAATAACAAAAAAGAGATATGAGAATAATCTATCTGGTTTAATAGCCACTTAGTCTCTTCGATGTAGTCTTGCCTCTTCAATCTGCCCTGCATAGTTGACCCAAACCAATCTTCCTTAAAGACTCTGATATCTAAGATTTCTCTAGCCCCTATTTCTGCCTACATAATCTCAGTATTGCAAACACATCTCATATGTTATTTCATAGTTCAAGGAAGACATTGATAATTGATGACAGTAAGATTTTTCGAAGAGGCAAGAAATTCCCTTATAATCATTTTTAACTCAGAGATTTTGAAAGCCTCTAATAATTCATCAGAAAGATGAAATAAATTTGCTGTCATTGATCTAAATTTTTCAGCTTAATGTCCTAAATAAACACTCCCTAAAATCTGGTCTCACTCTTTAATTCTAATTTGCATTTCCTACAACTTCTCAAAAAATAAAAAAAATAAAAATAACCTTCCTTCAACCAGAACACCCTTTGCATTCTTTTCCACCAGGTAAAATACAGCAGCATGTGAGGTATGGTTGGGGCTTTTTTCCCCCTAGAGTTTATTAAGTAGATTACAATGAAGATAAAACCTATTGGAAACTAATTTGCAGAACTGCCTAGTTTTTGTTATGAGACAGTTGTGTTCTCAGGTATGAAGAGAGTAGCTGATTTGCCCATCCTTAACAATGAGAAATCAAAAAAACGGGTACAAATGAAAAAACCAGCTAAGTTTCTCATAAATCACTGAATTCATTAGAGAACCTAAAATACAACATCAGAATGATTCTGAGGATGTAATATTGTGATTCTGAATGTATAACATTAAAAGGCTAAAGGAAATAAAAAAATATTAACAATAAGCATAGAAATAACACATATTGAGTGCTTATTATGTGATAAGTACTTTGAGAAATTCTTTGCATTTAGTTTCCTCATATTCCTTTAAGATAGGCTTTATTATTATTCTCTTTTTATAAATGGAGAAACTGAAGCTCAGAGAGTCTAAAAATTTGCCCATGGTCCCATAGCTAATAAATTTTAAAAATTGGACTTTCTATCTCCAGAGCTTACATGCCTAACCCCTTTCTTCAGAACCCTCTAGGCAGTAGTGGCCACCCTCTTTAGAGTAATGGAAGGGAAGGGAGAAAACTGAGGAAGAGTTATACTCCTGCTTTAGTTCCAACCAAATACAGTTTCAAGTATCCATTTGACCATGGATAGGACCACTAATTCACTTTTACAGCCAAGATCCAGTGACTATTGTATGGTCTACCATCTTTTACAAAACACTCTACTGAAAAGCAACTTATGAACTAAATTTTTGTACATGTAATTACTTTATATATTTTAAAAGGTTTGCCATTGACTGAAACTTTACATACATATATTTTCCAAAACAAACAAAAAATATCCTCTTTTTATGGAAGCAACAACTTGTTATACATCTGGTTTGTTATTAGAGATTTTTATATATTGATATTTTTCAACAGCCAATCCTAAAAGAACTGAATTTCTCATTTCTCTCAACTTGTTATATTTTTTAAATCTTGTAAAAAACTATTCCCAAGTAATTTGTTAATTATTCAATATTAAGTTCCAATTAATTCAAAAGTTTTCCAAAGTCCAATTTTCAATAGCTATTGAAAATATAGATAGGAAGTAGAGAAACCTGAAGATGCTGAAGGAGTTTTGAAAGTGACACAAACATTAGAAACAAAAAGTTCTGAGCAATTTTTTTACCAAAGACATTAAGAGTATATTTTATGCTTCGGAGTGGCTAGTATATTGAGAAAGCATTGATTTGGTTATCAAAAGATTCTAGCTACTATTTAAATTTGAAAGTTATATGACTTTAAATTGTTTTTTTTTTTTTAACCTCTCTGAGTTATTTCCTCATCAATAAAAATGCCCTACCAATTGCATGAGACTGAAGTAAGGAAGCAATGAGATCAGGTATGTGAATTGTTACAGAAAACAAAGTTTTGTTTTAGTAAATAGTGTTTTTCCTGTGGAATATATCGGCTGTTTCATTTGCGAGGACTAAAAAACATGTGTAGCCCAGAGTAATTATTTTATAAGTAAAAAATAACAAGGTTAAGATCAGTTTTACTTGCCTATTTTGCCTTTATGAACACAATATTTATTGTACATCTTTTGCTTGTCTCTGTATTTTATTCTAGTCAAAAAATCTGCTAAGACCCCCCAAAGAAACAGAGATTGTGTGTGTGTGTGTGTGTAAAGTGATTTGGAATAAAGGTTGTGAGATTACTAACTTTGGATATCCTTAATGTAAATATTTTCAATATTAGCCAGCTAATAGTTATCCAAATGGAGTTCATCATTATCATCAAATGTATACAGACATAATTATTAATTGCATTAATCTATGATAAATGGTTAGTTAACTATTGTAAAGTAGCTTGACGCAATGAACATTATTAAATTCTGTGTATCGATCCCTTATTTTTTAGTATGTGACAATTTTAAGAACTATAATATTTGATAAGAAATAGCTACATGCTTTATCAATAGAGGAGCAGTATTTCGAAGACTTGTAATTAGATTAATTTGATTCTTCAGCATCCAAACCTTGGAATAGAGTCCAAGAGAAGTAGTATCAGTAATTTTATTCTACAGAGGCAATTTCAATAGTTTTGTTTTATTTTTGTTCACAGTAAACAAACTTATAACCTCAGAGCTATTTCAGAAAGTAATTATTTAAAACACATTTACATTAATATGGATTTCATTACTGAGAGTATATGGAAATGACTAGATAAGAAGACATTTCACGTAATTCATAGTTATAATTAACACTATGTGAAATTGAAGACTGCTAATTTTGAAAAGTGACAGTTTTTTAGAAAAACTTATTCTACTTTATTAAAATGTAGTCAATAAGATTCCAAAAACAAAATCAATTCTAGCAGTTCATATCTGTAATAACTTTAAAATTTTAATTATAAAATTAATTTTCTAGGATCACCAGCTGAAATGAGATATAATATTTATGTTGACTTTTTTCCACTGGATCACTCATCTAAATAATTAAACTTTCTGTCATTTTGTAAGTCCAAATAATGTTTTATAGATTTTCTAACAGCAAAGCAGAGACTCAAAGGGTGATTTCTAAAAGTTCTTTTTGAAAATTCCTATATATTCTCAGACTGCCATACTGTTTTTAAATAATTTAAATTATATTTTAGTATTTGGAAGTAACTTAAAATTTTTATTGAATTATAATATCAGAAGAGTAAACAAGCCATAAGTGAACAGTTCACTCAGTTGCCTCAAAGTCACCAAAGTAACAAACTTACAGGTCAAGAAATAGGTTATAAGAACACTGGAACCAGCTTTTGTGTTCCTTCCCAATTCAAATTTAATTTGCTTCCAAAATTCTAATATCTCAGGATGGGTTTTATAGTTTTTTTTTTTTAACTATTTAATTCTTATGTAATAAGTATCCTCTTTTGTTAAGCTTCTTTCCCTCATTATTTTTGTGAGATTATTCTATGTGTTTACATGTAGCAATTTATTTATTATTGTTTTGTATAATATGACATCATATGAATAGTCTCTACTGTATCCATTTATCTAACTTATTTAGCCATCTATTTATCTTTTGATGTATATTGGAATTTTTATAAATGATGCAGCTATTAGAATTCTATTTGGTGTTTCTTCGTTACGTCTACCTAGGAATTAAATCGAACAAATATATTCAATTATATGAGATGCAGTCAAACAGCTTCCCAAAGAGATTGAACATAATTTATCTTCCCAAAAGCATCTAGTAAACTCTTCATTACTATAATTTTGCCAATAATCATTATTAACAGTACAGTCTTTTTCATCTTATCTTTTGTGGAAGGTGTATAATGATTACTCATTAAGTTTTCATTAGCCTTTCCTTAATGATTAATGAAGTTGAGAATCTTTTTATGTCTTTTATTGGTTTTCTAATATCTATATCTATATCTATATCTATCTATCTCTCTCTCTATATATATATATTTTAAAACACTGAAAGAGAATTTTTAAAAAATGCTGTCTGTGTGTGATTAATCTGAGTCATCTAAGTGAGGACCATTTGGTTCTACATATGGAGAAATACAACCATAGACAAGCACTTTAATTTTTTCTTTGTTATTGGTTAATCTTGGTCCTTGAAAGATAAATGAAATTATATTTTATGAAACATAAAATAGAACAGTTGATGTTAGTGGATGCAAGAAAAAGTTTTAATGATTTGCTTTTACACGATTCAAGGAGTTTTGCTGAAAAATCAACTCGATATTCAGGAATGACTTAAAGTATGATAAAAATAGAATTATACTTCTAAGACATAATGCAGTTTTCAGATAAGTATTATCTATATTACTCCTACATATTTGCACAATTTTTTTTTGTGACATAGGCAGTGTAAATGTAATTAACCCAATTTTACAAATTAAGAAATTTAGACTGAGAAGTGACAAATGATATATCCACAGTTTGAGAACTAGTTGTGGCAAGGCTGGAGATTTCTTAAAATAGGTCTTCTTCTACCTCCTTTATTTTTCTTAGATTTTTTTTTCGAACACACCTTCCTAGACATAAAAGGCTAGTAAAAAACCTGACACATCTCCCAATGATTCTGTGTGGGTTAGGCTTTTGTTTCAGGGACTCACACTCAGCTGTACAGAAACATCAGAAGATACTTACACAGTTATTCTCCCTACCTCATATGAAGGGATTGAGGAGGCTGGCATGTTGATTGATTGGCATGTGGTCAATGACAATGTGATAAAAGATCTCAGAATCCACTCTGGAGACGCGTGTTCTGCTTTGTCATTTATTAGCTGTACATTTCTCAGAAAATAAAAAAAAAAAATCACTCTGAAAAGTACATGTTTTGCTATCTTATCTGATTTATAGTTTTATTACTATCAAAATATCTATGTAGAAGTGAGGTTTCTAAACCAGAAATAAGTTGCAGCTTGAAGTCCTTGAACATGCTGTTGCGAAAGGTGTTTTATCAGTCTCTTCCCATTAATAAAATTAAATCCTTGATTTGAGGATGAATTGATTTATACAAGGTGACTTATTATTGTCTAAACTGTCCATAATTTCTGGTTCAGGAGCCTCTCAACGTGAGGTTAAGGGTAGATCTCACCATTGTATTAAAAAATATTGGTTGAGCACACATGTTACACAAAGCACTCTATTAGATATTTCATGGAATAAAATATTTATTAAATATGTTATTCAACTCAAAGAGTGTATGAGACACATATTTTAATGGTATTCATAAGGCGGTGTGTAGGGTGATATATGATGGAACATAATAATGAAATATCTAGAGAATTTCATACTGACTGTAACTTAGGTTTTGCATATGATAGTAAATAAACGCAAGATTTAGAAATGGAGATTAAGGCTAAGTGCAGTGCTCAACACATGGAAATTAAAGAAGTTGAGCTTTATTCTATAAGCAATAGAGAAATCACTGAAGGTTTGGTTCAGCACTTTGTGAAAATTAATTTGAAAATTGATGAGCATAATAAATTTGGTGGACAGAATCTGGAGCTAGGAGACTATTTTAAAGGAAATATGTATATTGTGGGGTTGTAAAATATGGGTTTGGACTGGTGGGATTGGAAAATGATACAAAGTAGAAATTATTAACATCCATTTCCAAAAGCACACTAGGTTTGTGGTTGCAGCAAATTGCTACAATGGACTTTTGCTTACTCAATATTTTAAACTCCTGACTAACACTTCAAGAGCATCCCCATCCTACACCTTAGTCATATTAGTGTGTATTCCACTTTTAATGTACTTTTGGCATTAACCTTGGTCATTGCATAACGATCAATCACTGTTGATTAGAAATGTGTACCTCATCTCCACCTGAAGTCTAAAGATTTCTATCCTAATGAATAAAATTATTTTATCAATAATAAAGTCAAACATTTCTATTGAGTGTATATTGTATATAGGTATTAATCTGAATATTCAACAAGAATTATCCCTTAGAATATGTCATTTGTTTATTATATATCCAAATGACAGGTAAAGAAGCTGAGGTGAAATAACTTACTCAAATTCATACACCTAGGTAGTAGCAGAGTCAGGACTCTGATTTGGAATGTGACAGAAGTCTATCGCAGAGCTCCTGGTCTTGACCAGGGTGGCATTATGGGACACTAAATTTAACACTGTAAAAGTACTTTACAATACTTTAAATTGGTTCTCTAACTATTTCTTTTGGATTCCTCTTCCACTAGACTCTTTCTGCAGATGAATTATAGTACATGGCTTGCTCATTTTACTTCTCTCAAAAGAAAAAATAAATGATAATAAAGATGGCTTGATATTTTTTTTGCATATAAATAGGAAAGAGGAGGAAAGAATCTGTCATCTGAAAAGAAATCTATTAAAAATATATTTCTACAATGACATGAAATGTCAACATTGAAACATAATAATAATCTAGTTTTAAGTATTATAGCTGTCAAGGACACAAATAACATATGGCCTAGTCAGTTAAATGTGTCTCACAATATAATTTAAAGTTGCTAAAAAGCCTTGTGTTCAATAAACTTTATTGTTTAGGAAACTACATTACAGCTAATTTTCCCTTAAAGTGTTTCTCTAAATGTATGTAGGTATAACATCAAACTACATCATAAATTCTAATAACTAGGCAGCATGAAGTCTACAGAATGAATCACTTATTTACTCTTTCCATTATTTGTTCTTTCAACAGATATATATTGAGTGATAGCTGTGAAAAAGATATTGGCAATGCAAAAAGATAAAATTGTTACTTTTTTGTTTCTCACGGAAGATGTTGAATTACCATTGTGATTGGAGGATGAGTACGTATACAGAAAGACATGATTTCAGTCTCTGGACTAATTTCTTCCCTCATTTGAAGAAGGAAGCTACCGAAAAAGATATCTAATATCAGAAGCTGTGGCAAAAAGTAAATTTTATAATCAAGACTCACCTAGGGCAGACTCATTAGGAAGTGTAGGGCAGAGGGTGAGAAGAAAGTGAAAGTTTCCCCAAAGGCAGGAAGATGTTGATCACATTGATAATTGTCCACTGATTTTTCTGTTTCTTCAGTGAAGAATGTTCCCTTATCCCAGTTATCAGGCTATATAACAAACTTAACTCAATATAATACTTGTTATAAAAAAAAGTAAAAAATTCAGACAACAGAAAAATAAGATGAAAAGAATATCTGTTGCCCACATTAACTCAATAACAAAAAAACAAAACAAAACAAAATACAAAAAACAACAAAAAATGTGAATTTATGTATTTAACCTGGGTATTTTGACAAGACTATGCCAAAAGGGCTTCATTAAAATGAACTGTTTCATGTTTATAATTCCTTAACTATCTTGAGGTAGATCAATTTATACTACTCTTTACTTTATAGATGGGAAACATGAATTTACCATTACACTTTTGAGAATGAATAATAATGTTAAACTTTTCAAACAGTCATTTAACCTATTTCTTGTTTTAAGAAGGATATAGTTTTATCACTGCTCTAAAATTCTTACTAGTCTAAAACAAAACTATTACTGTTTTATATGGAGCTTGTTAAAAATGGAGAAACAAAAAATACTTTTTATCTAAAATTAGTAAGTTTGGCAGTTTCTGACTACTGAAGCAGAATTTGCTTTCCTGAAATTGTGAGAGTGCCCAATGCACCTTCTCTCAACTACCACATGGCAGTCTTAATCTACTCTTTTGGGAAAAATAAAACTTCCTTATAATGTGGAGAATTTTAAAGGACTTTTTAATTGACATTGTCAGCATGAACATTAAGAAATAGCCATTGAAATTTTCCATTTATTAAAACATAATTATTGAGTTGTTGCTGTGAACCAAATACTTCTAGGCTCAGGAAATACAGGAGTAAAGTTATTTTTTGAGGAATATAAGAAGACTTTGAACACATAAACAAATATATGTGATTGGGGAGAAGTCATGAGGTGATTAGTAAAATATAAAAGAAAATTTAGGTAGGATGGGGGACGAATGAGTTATTTGTAAAGAGAGACATGGAGTAATAATGTAGTAAGCCCTGTGGATATCTGGTGAAACAGTGTCAGAGGCAGAAGAAACAGCATGGGCAGAAGCACTACGGCTTGGCAGGTTCACGGAATTGTCAGGAGGATAAAGTGCCTGGAATGAGCCTGCAGCTGTGGGATATAGGATCAGTTTAAGATATTAAAACACAATTGTCTGAGACAGACCAGACCTAATAGAAATGGATAAGTATCTGTATGTACAGATGTTATTAAGAGTTTTGAACTATGTGCAGGCTGCTTATAACATTTATTATCAAATGGGTCATCTGTAAATAGCTATTCTCTTCCTTGACTCTGTGTTACTATGTTAAACCTGATGTCTTTTCCTATCATTCAGTGCATCTTGTTTACTCTTGCTGATTCTACAAGAGATCTTACAGGTTTTGAGATAGCCATAACCTATAATCTGTAAAACAATAATTTTAATCTATATTTCAAAAGATTTTTATAATAAAAAAATTGAGAAAAGTACACCAAATATCTAAATGTAGGGTAGTTACTAATCCATTTTTTTGGCAAACAGTTTATAGTTTCCAAGTTAAGATTATGCCAACGAAGATTATTTCATTATATATAACATTTCTCTGAGTACTTTTCACATTAGTCTACTATCTATCATTATTAGAAACAATATTGAAATTTAAATTAATTTCACTTGAATCACACAGAATTTTATAGTAACAATGTTCCTTATAACATGAAATTTAATATTAAAGGACTCTCCTGTACATTATTTGAGTTTATTTAATAAAGTATTAAAACTGATTTTTTTATGTATAATAAACAATCGATTCCTCCTCAGTAAACCACATCTCAATATAAAAGCTCTTTTACAATTGTGAATGTGAACTGTATCTCAAAACATTAAGATTTGGTTTCTTTTTTTGCTTATATTGTTGGAAAATTCATCAACTTACACTGGAAACGAATGAAAGATTATCTATAGGTTTTGTGAAAAATATACATAAAGGGGTTTAACAAAAACAAAACAACCACCTTTGAACAGTCAGTCTTTTCAATACAGTGGGCAAAGGCATTAACATTTACATATCTGGCCTTTAAACTACATAGTACATTTATTTTAAATCCAAGAAAAATCTTTAATCTTACTGATGTTTAAAGGTATGTGAGTATTTTATTTTTCCATCTGGAGAAATTTTGCAAGTCGGTTTTTATGCAACCAACCCAGAGTGAGCACAACGTGCTAAGCCACTAAGAGTTTTGATGTTTTAGTGACTCTGGTTCTGAGAAAGAACTGTGACTTTATATCACTTCAGGCCATCTCCTCTAATAGTAAGTTTATTTGCATTAGTCTGTGTAGCCAATGCAGCACTGGAGTTTGGCTATGGAGTAAAGGACACTGTGTGTTTAAAACCATATCCAGTTTTTAGAACATATTTTTTGGTAGCATTTCATACATGTGCACTAAGTTTCCTTTTTCTTGCTTGCAATGCTTAAATAAAGTTGATTCTAGCTTTTTTCAGGTCTTGTAGTTGCCTTAATAGCACAGCTTTTGAATTTGAGAAAGATGTTTTGAAAAATAAAGCACTGTAATTATTAGAAGGCCACTGAAAATTATTTACTATCTGTGGATATGCTGTAATATTTCACAGAAACTTAAAATTTTCTTACTGACTATGAGCATTTCTTGCAACAATTTAGAGTTACTTTCACGTTTGAATGAAACTTATTTCTAAGATTTGTTTTATAGATTCTGGATATAATTTTCTTTATAATATAATGTCCAATTTGCTTGTGTCTCCTCTTCTGCCAGTAATTTACTCTGTGATATATGGTACATGTCTCAGGACATACACAAATAGATGATGATAATTAACAGCATTTAGAAAGCTAATCCTTACAGCATTACAAAATATTACTCCGTGTAAACTGAACTCCAAGAGTAAAAGAACTTTTCTTTCTAGTTCTTTATAATGTTTACATATTTTATTCTTCACTAAGTGACCCATTTGCTTTGTCTTAAGTGGACTTTGTTTACCTAGAAATTTGTGGGCATTGTTAAAAAGACTATTTTTCAAAGTAATGAAAACACTCTATCGCCATTGTGCTACTTTGAAATCTGTTGCTAAAAGGTTTCTATTTAAAAATAAAAACAAATTGTATGCATATTTATAAATGTTCTTGAATTAAAACCTTCCTAAAACTTCTCTCCATGCTCCATCTTATTAGTTCACTCCAGTTTGAATTAGATCCAAATTCATGTCTACAACACAGTGATTGATTCTCTGCTCTTTGGTGCACAGCATGTGCTTGTGGTCTAGGTAGCAAATGTTTATTCGACCTTATGTGTCTATTTTGTGACAGTCCTCACTTTGGGAATGTCTACTGTCTAATTTGGATGCTCTGTGTTAACCGGATGCATGATAATCAGAGAGAGCATGGTTCAAATTTCACTGAGAGGTTGCATGCCTGTGGTGACCATTTTTCTAAATCAAAAATTGAGACAAATTGTTTGACAGATATGAATAAACTTGTGGGCACAGAGGGAGGTAATATTTTAAAATAGAATAATCCTGGAAAAGTCCATGGTGCATGACATTAAGTGAAGACACACATAAACTCAATCGTGTACACACACATGCACATACATATCCTTGCTTAAAGTCATAGCCGCCCCATTCTTTTCAACAGAAATTACCACTGGCCAATGGTAATTTGCCATTTATTTGATATAGAGATATCTACATATTGTGTACATCTTCCATTTCAGTCAGTTTAATTTACATAATTTTTTGGATGCATCTCAAGAATACACTTAAACATTAGTTAGATATTTTCCTAATAATCCAGTGAGTCCAAACATTTTAATTTTATGTTTACATATAGCAGTTTACTAAGTTTATAATAAATAAAAATTTGAAGCCCTTCATCATTGGGATTCTACATTTGTTTTTTGATTACCAAACACTCAAACTATGTGTACAGTCCATAGGAATATATTTTGTTCAACAAGAGAATAGAGAAAATATGGTTTTAAACACATAACTGACAGAATAATCTCACAACATATTAAATATTAAAGTAAAAAAATTAATCTCTATCATCATCCTTATATTATATTCATTATAAATACTGTACACATACACATACACACCACATATACTTATTTATCTTTAAAATTGGAGGTTCCTCAAAAAATTAAGAATAGAATTACCATATGACCCAGCAATCCTTCTTCTGGGTATCTACCCCAGAAATATGAAAACATTTATCTGTAAAGATATATGCACACTGATATTCACTGCAGCATTATTCATAATGACTGAGACATGGAAATACTGAAGTACCCTTTTATAGATGATTAGATAAAGAAGCCATGCTGCATATATATAATGCAATATCGCTCAGCCATTAGAAAAGATGAAATACTGCCATTTGATACAATGTGAATGGATCTTGAGATTATCATGCTAAGTGAAAAAATTCAGACATAAATTATCGAGAACCATATGATTTCACTCAAATGTGGGATATAAAACTGAAAGCAACAAATGAACAAGACAAACAGAGGCTCATAGACACAGACATCAGTTTAGTGGTTACTAGAGGGAAGGGGGGAGGGGAAAAAGTAAATAAGGGTAAAGAGGGTCAAAATATGGTGACAGAAGGAAATTTAACTTTGACAGAAGGAAGTTAAACTTAACACACAACTATACATATGACAATTAATGAATTAGATACTTGAAACCTATATAATTTTATTAAGCAATGTCACCCCAATAAAGTTAATAAAATAATAAAAACACCTACCCTTTTATAAGAAATAAATGTAGATCAATTTTTTTGAAAGTGTTTATACTGCTTTTAAGAAATAAATATTTCCAAGTGGCTTAAAAAGCAATTGTTACAATCAAGGCAAATATTTTAGAGTATAATTGCTAATAAAAGTATTTCATATGATACATGTTCAGTTCTATGGAAATTTTAAGGGTCCATGCAGACAGCTGCAAGTTGTCTTGAAGAATCTATAATGAAGATAATTCTTAGAGACTTATTCTCTTCCATATGGAAGAAAATAATACAGCCTTGACATTGATGTATGCAATGTATTTTTAAGATGACATTTACACAATACCATTCTTGCCAGTAAAAAGTAACAATCCAAAGAAGAAAGAATTTCTATTGTATAGTGCAAAGTGACTGAAAAGGCCTAATGTTTCAATTTCTGCATTTTTTCTACTCATTCTCTGAACGAGTCAGACTATCCTAATGAAAGTATTTATTAAGCGATTCAATATGTATTTATTTATCTAAGTATTTGTTTATCTAAGGAAATTTAAGTGATCAAACTTGATGTTACAAAAGAAACGAAAGGAGAGATATCATACAATACTTTCAGTTTCAATTATTGTAAGAAATGACACATCCATGTGCATGTTTGTATCATGTGTCCAAATGATAGAAGTCATGCTTAATTAACCTGGTTGACAACCACAAATCAGGCATGGCAGCATGGACTTTGGATAATAAGATCAAATTTTAAAAGTACCTTGAAAAGTCAAAGAGAAAAAAAAGAGGATTAAGTTCAAGGTCAGGCTGATTCTCAAGGTCAAAAACTATTAACTCCATAAATACAATACAGAAAATAATTAATGAGCATGACATATAAAACTCAGCTCACAAATTCAGGTATTAAAGTAACACTGTAATAAATTTAGATTCTAAGCCTCTATTCTATAGGGCAGATAAAAAATATTAACATCTGTCCCTCATGGACATATCCTCTACCCCTGCCATTGACTTTTGTGACATGATTTTGGTATCAAACCCCATGGTATGCCAACGCTGTGTTTCCCAGGACACCTCCACATTACCAGGCACTGAGACTTCAGAAGTCAGCTTGGCCTCTCCACATTTAGACAGTCCCTGTTTCTCTTTGAGATACGAGGCTTTTTAAATTTGTCAACTTAGAATCTTGATGTAGATATTTTTTCCCTGGGTCATGTTACATTCATGGTGAGCTACCTTGACTAAACTAGAACCCCACTGATTTCTCTCTCTCTCTCTCTCTCTCTCTCTCTCTCTCTTCTCTCTCTCAACTCTTTTTTCCTTTCCTGGGAAAATACTTTTTTAGTCTTGTATGGCTTGGACTACTGAATGAAAATTTCAAGTAGGCCTAATATAAGAAAAAGAACTTGGAAGTATATAAGTGTAGCCAAGCAAGAATTCCCTTATAGGATAACCTAATATGGAGATTGGAGCAACACCATGGTTCCCCACCATCCTAAGGCCTGTAATACATTTGAGAGTGGAGTCCACAGTTCTGGGTTCCTTTTGTCTGGTAGATTCTTCATTTCTTACCGGCTTCTAAGACCTCTGAACTTAGAAACACCTTTGTGTGGAAGTAGGCATCCTTAGATAATAATATCCACTCACTTATATCCTAATCCTGTGTTTTTTCCATGCAGCAAATTTTGGTTCTGGTTTGGTAGTAAACCAAACTGAAAGCAAACCTGGACAAGTCTGAGTGACCATTCTCTTGAAACTTAGAACCCGCCCCAAGCTTTGTGGTCTAACCTATCTCACTTTACTGTTTCTATCTATCTATCATTTCCCCACTCTGAGGCTAAAGGTTTTAGAAACAGAAGGCAGACAATATACTTTCTTGAGCAGAAAAGGAAATGCATTGAGGGTAAGAAAATAAAAATGTATGAGAAAAACAACTCTATGTCACAAAATATCACGATAAATAAGCTCTTAGTCTTTAAATTTGATATTTATGAGAAACAGAGGCATAAGAGATAGAGTTATGAACTAATTTTTATATTTAGCAAGAAAAAGATGCAATAATTCACTTAAAAAAACACACAATTCACAAGTGAATATTCCTTGTTTCTGAATTATCTTATTTGGCAATTCATTTGCTACCAAAGATTTGGGACATCTCTACTAGACCTGGTAGAAATTGTAAAATATGTGTGCTTCTTTTATAAATCTCTGACATTCTCCTTCTTTCAAGAGTGATACACCTGATTTCTTCCTAAAACCTACTCTAGAAAAGATGTAACACATTTACAGCATACTTAAAAGACAACTCAGTAAGTAGGGAAGTTATATTTGGGGTGAACAAATATTTATGGAGCCTCAGGCCTCTGATCAATGTCCCTCTTCTGAGGGACACAGCATATTTCCAATTTCAGACCAGCAACTTTTTTGGTAACAAATTCTCTGATAGATTTTTCTCCCTCCACAAATTAAATATTTAAGAATCAAAATTCAGTCCCTCACCTATATATTTTACTTGACATTAACCAGAATTCTACAAGATTAATCCAGTATTTTGCTTTGAGGGAAAATTCCAATCGAGTAGAAGAAACAGGCACTTACAGAGCTAACAACACATGCTTCAAATATTGGGGCCTCTAGAAATCAGGGTCACAATTAGATTTTTCTTCTCTCTCTTTCTCACTATTCTTGCACATAAATAGAATTTGACTATAAGTTTATTTTTATGTCAAACCTACAAAGATACAGTAAAACATATTTATGTTAAGTTCTCAATGAATTTCAAACAACACAAATCCATAAAATCTAAGGATTTAGGGAGGGGAAGACTTCTTTTCCTAAAATATAAGATTGATAGTAAGGGTAGTTTTTAACTTAAAAATTATTTTCAAGATTTTACTTAATTAAATGATAATAATCTCTTACCTGGATAGGAACGCAGTACTGTGAAAAAATTATGGTGAATTATGTATAATATTCTCAACTTTCTAAGGTGGTATGCCTGAATTTTTCCAAATAAGGCTTGGAAAGATCATACAGAAAAAGTAATCACAGATATGTTAGTCATGGATATTCAGATATAGTAATAAGTTTCAACAATTTAGTTATATAACCCAATGTGGTTACCATTGCTTTGAAAAATCTTCTCATTAAACTTTCATAAAATTTTTGTCCCAAATGTGCATTTGGAAAGCATCTAACATTTAGAAACAATGGAGTCCTAAGGGTTCCATTCAAGGTGACAATCATGATCCACAGTCACTGTAACTGGGACAGGAAATTTATTATGGTTCTAGTAATTGGCATATTTTTATAAATTCATTTTCTAATTTGGCACTCATTCAACTTCAGTGCTCATACTACATAGTGGCATGATAAATTACTGTGGGTTCTTTTCATTATTATTAAATTTAATTATTTTTTGCTCATGTACTCAGATGTGAACAGTGTCAGGCTTCTAATCTAATAATATACACTGTTTGGAAAATATGTGCTGTCAATTGAAGACATTTTATAATGGAAACAATAAAAAGAATCATTAATAAAAGATAGTCTGCCTCTCAATGTACTTCACACTAGTTAATCAGAGGCACTTTGAAACCAAAGTAAACTTTTCTTGCTTTTATACTAATGAAGCACTCTGAAGCTTAGTTTTTAAAATTATAAAATTATAAAAAGAATAAAGTATTTTGCTTTTTCAAAAATGATTTTGTTCACCACCGACATATGGCAAAACAATAAGAAAAACAACAAAGAAAATGAAGTTTTAAATTTTCAGCTAAAATGGAAAATTTTTCTGTAAATTTAATAAGTACTTTTGTAGAGATGGATGTGATGAACCTTTCACTTCTTCTGCTGGTTATTCTCCATTTCTTCTCACATCAATTGGTCTTAAATCATAGAAGATATTACCTAGAGTCTCTTCTGGCTTTCAGTGATTTTGACTAACAAGAAGCAACAGTGGGAGATTGAAGGTAGAACAGGAGAAGTTGGAATATTTCTTTCTGCTTTTCTCTTTGACAGCAACTGCATCTCTCCCTCTTTATAGCTCTTTCAGTGTACTCCAGTAAAATATTCACCTCTCTCCATGGATGACAATGGTTTCCTAGTGCTGCTAGTCTGTGAATACTGCAAAATTCCTCATTATTTCCTGTCCTTATATCTGTACATATACCATGATTAAAGGTTTTTCATTTAAGACATCTAAATGGATACCATTTTCTGTTGAGACAGTGGCTCACATACAGTCACTACATATATATTTTTTTAGAATACTATTTTCATATATCATTCCATGAGGATAAATACAAACATAAGAATAAAATTCAGCATATTAAGAATTTTGTATGCTAGAAAGCTTTTCTTAAGGTAAAATCTGTTATTCTGTGTACTTTTAAGGAGAACATCCTTTTTTCACTAGGTGTGTCTCATGACCTAGAAGTAATATGCACAAAAATTTAAAGGCATATTAATCTTCATTTCATTTTAAGATATGACATTAAGAAATGATGCCACCCCTGAATCTTTTAATAAGATCAATCTTATTACTTATATACATTATAATCATAAAACTCAGTAATTTGCATCAATGCGTTGGAATAATTATAATTTCAGAAATAATTATTTGCTACCTAAAATCTTGCAAGAGTTCATTGAACTTATCTTGGTGTTTTTATTTTAATATACCTTCAAATTTGCATTACTTGTAGTAGCTTTACTTTTAACACAATATTCCATATTATTTTTGAAATTTAAAGTCAATAAAATTTAGAGAAAAATATGTTTTTAGTGTCCCATTGTTATTGCTCCTAGTAACAATTATTATGATAGAAATTAGTCAGTTAATATATGATTGAGTACGGTAATATTTTCTGATAGATTCATTGGAGCCTATCAGGACACTACTCCATTATTAATATTTAAATATCTAGCAATATGTGATATGTTTCTAATATTTGAAACTGTAAGCAATTATTTTAGATGACTCATATATTTTACAAAGCATGTGAGTTCAAGAAGAATGGCATTCATTTCTGACAGATTTGTAGCCTAAGGGTCTAATGTAACTTCTGGAACATAGTAAGTGCTAATCAAATGCTTAAATAAATGAAAAAAATTCTGGCTTTAAATATCTCCAAAGCATTGGTTAATCTCGAAGTGATTAAAGCTATAATTTGTTTTAAAAAAAATCTTTTTTGAATGTTTTACTGAAATGACTCAGGTTCATTTAATTCATTCTTTTCTTTGTACAGTATTCATTAACTCTCTCCAAATCTCAGTTTAAGCAATTAATAGTTACATTACTAGGGTTTATTTACATGGGTTTTAATATGATTATGGGAAAAATACTTTGACTTCAAGCTTTTGGAATGTTTTCTCTGAAATAGTTTTCTTTACATGATGAATTTACTTGTTCACTTTAAATGTCATGACATCCTCTTATGTAATCACACAGAATAACTCCAGAATTATATGATGCAATGTTTATAAATTTATGTTTTATTTAACCTTTATCTCTCTGAATTAATTGAGGGTATGTGCTAAATGTTGTGTCTTTGCCCCTCCAGAAGCACTGCTCGCCCTCCTTCATTCCCCTCAGAAAACTGAACTTTATGAACTGGATATCCTAGACTCCTTTGGCCCCTGGAACCTAAGGTATGTTTGGACAATGGGAGGCACAAGGAGGAGCTCTAAAGGTAGGAGAAGAATAAGGTAGAACACTGAATCTTCCAGCTCCCTGCCTGCTGGGATGTGAACATTTAGGGAAGGCCACACTGACTACTGGAGAATTCTCAACTGGAACCATAACCCTCTTCAGTCCTCACAATCGCTCTCTTCAGCCTAGAAATCGACATAGCTCCCTGCTGTGCTAGCTTTGGGGAATACCACCATTCCTTAGCAGTGTCCCATAGTCTATCTATGGCTTTGTAAATAGTCCCTTCATTCAATTAATTCATTTAAGTGAGCAATTTTTCTCCCGAAAGGACCCTGACCGATGCAAGACATTATATTAGTGTGATTTTTACTTCTTCCAGATAATTCAGTTAGAAATGTTATTAATTTACTCTTCCTTTCAAAAAGATTCATTCCCACTGACACAGATTTGTTAATTGAAAAGTAAATAGTTGACATGGAGAGCTTAATATTATCAAACTTCTGAATTAAATAAACTTTTTAGTCACATTTATAAATTGTGGAGGAGAAAGTTTCACATATATTCAAGAAATTTGTATCAGTATTTAAAAATACAAATGAAGTATTTTCATACATAAAGGCAAGATGATAACCTACTTCTAGAATAAGATTAAACTGTATAAATATATGAGAAGTGACATGACATGAATAGTTCTGTTATTCTATGACATAAAACACATAAACATTTATAAAGGTAGTCAATAATCATATTTACCATGATCTTATGATCCAGTTTTACCATCATTTTTCAGGTTTTTCCTATTATTAAAATGCCATGCTGCTTTGGATTATGCAGTATATAACATTACCAACACAGCTGATACTGATAAGGCAAAGCTAAAAGAGCAAAAGAGGACATATTTTTCCAAATGACCTGTTCAGATTATTTTTAACAGTATTTCTACATATGAGCAATTATTCGTATATTACTATATTATAATAAAATAAATTTCTAAATATTATACCATTATATTTATAAAGTGATTCAACAAATACTTATGGGGCACATACCATGCTAGTGGCTGTCAGATGTTACCAATGCAATGAATGAAATAATTCACTCATAGAGCTCACATTCAAGAAGAACTAGAGAGATAGTAAATATGAGTAACTAACATACATAGATAGTCAGGTGCTGATAATATTATGCATGAAAATAAAGATGGGAAAGGCACAAGGTGCTGTAGGTAGGAATGAGTTTAATTTGTACATGTACCCTATAGTCAGACAATATGAGGTACTAGAACAATTTAACTCCTTTGCCTTACCTGCTGTCTTTTGGGTTATTGTCATGGTTTTTTTTTCTTCTACATATATTTTCAATTCTAAAAATAATTGTCATTGTTCTTTTATGCAGTAAATATTTCTTTTTACATTTTCTCAGCTAATTCTAATTTTACTATTTTTGATTCCCTTCTGCATCATCAGCCTTCTATTTGGGATTTTGTAAACCTGAAAACAATCCTTTATTATATTCTTTATCACATCTGTAATGATATATTCAGGATTTTTTTTATTGTCCAGAAATTGTCCTCATCTTCAATCTTAAAGAAAAATCTCTTGGATTTAGCACTCTCATTAGCACTTATTTTATTTTGGCATCTTAAAAATCTCATTCCTTCTATCCTCCATTGATGCTCTTTGCAAAGTCATATCTCAATTAATTAATTCTCTTTAATTGCATCTAATCTGCTGTTAGCTCCTAGCATTCTCAATTTTGAATAGTGATTTTTTTTCAGTTCTAGAGTTTTCATTTGACTTTTTATAGCTTCCAATTCTCTGATAAAATCTCCAATCTCATTTATTATCTTCTTCGACTTAGTTACCACGGTCATTTTAAAGAGTGTGTTTGATCATTCCTTTATCGGAAGCTCCACAAATATGTTTCTGTTCTCAATCGCATTTGATTTTTTTGTCATTATTTTCTTAGCTACTTGTGTTTTGTTATTTTTAAATGAGTGTCAAGTATTGCAAATCTGAAATTCTAAAAATTATATGAGGCTTCAGTGATGACGACATAATACTCAAGAGATGATTTACATTTACCTCTGGAAGACTGGGGACACTCTAGAAGAATCTTTATCTAATGCTAAGGCTTAAAATAATTCAAAGATTGTGTTCAACCTGCACAAGGCTGAAATATTTTGATTGTACTCTTACTCCTGAGTGCAACCCTTGAGGATCTCAGCCAAAAATAGGACATTCAATGTGCCCACTTTTGGAGTGTTTAGACTTGAATTTTTTTCCTCCAGCTTTATAACATTTTCAAAGGCTCCGTTCAGTTTCTCAGCCACTCAATCATCTCACCTAAAATGTACAAAAATCTTTGGGATTAAAGTAGCGTTGAATGATGGGTATACCTCTTTTCCACCAGAATTAGCTTTCTCATTCTTCACTGCTTTATTGGTTTTTCACACCTTCACATAAATATTCTGCAACTTTTCTCATTTTTCTCAGCAAGAGAGTTAACCAAAATTTCCCAATCTGTCATGACTGAAAGCAAAAATCTGCTCATAAATTTATTACTAAAGCTATTGGAAAACAAATTGTAATTAATAGCTACAGAGAGATTGGAGGAACAAAAACAATGGGTAGATATTTGTCAGTTTCAAAAAAAAAAAAAAACTCGGCCTTAGAATTCTATATACAGATTCTGAAGTAGAAAACATAGATTCTAATGAGAATATTTGTAATTGAGTAGACTTGAAATGCTTCATTTTCATCTTATATACACCATCAACTTGTATATAAAACAGATTTTAGAAAATAAATGATATAAAATTAAGTTTAGGCAAAGGTATTAAAACTCAATCGCATACAAATTAGAGACAAAGAGATTAGTGTAAATTACAAGGATTTTTAAAGCTCTCATGCTCAGATATAAAATTTATGTTTCACTATGGCAAAAATAATTTTACAGATACTTATTTTTTAATTTGATAATGCCAACATTCTATCAAATAACTTATGTTTATTTATTAATCTTCTAGTACTTACCCACAAGTATGTTGATTTTTCTTATAGCGTTGTAATCAGGTACATAATATTTTTTTTAATTAACAATATAAAAATATCTCATCAAATTTCTACTTGTTTTTCATCTTGATTATTTAAATGTTTGTATTAAAATCCCAAGGTTTCATTGGATTCTAATTGTTTTTGTTTTCTAAAACCCTACTCTAGAGAAATCTATAATGTGCTATAGCTTAATATTCAAAATCAATTTGAAGATAGATTTGAATTTGAACAAGGACCCTCCTACTTGCCACATCATTATTTATCTCCCTGATTCTGAGTTCTCGAATTTGTAAAAAGGGCTAATAAGAAAACCTATATAAAAATACCGTTGTGAGAATTTGTGTTAATTCAGGTAAAGCCCCAAACATGGTCTGGCATATAATAAGTACTCAATAAATAAATATCAGTTTAACAACCTCATTTAATCACAGATAATTGTAACTTTGAACTATTGTACAAAATATTACATACACACTAACCAAGAAGCAAAGAGCACTAGATTTGATATTAGAATGAAGGACTTAAATCATGGCTTCTTTACTGGCTGATGGCCCAGTTGGGAAGTTACATAACTACTCTAATCCTTAGTTGCCTTTCCTGGATTTTAGCCAGAAGAAAACTAATACAAAATCTGTGAGAACCACTTATATTGTGGTTAACATTAAATTCGGTGTTAAATTCCTTGTCTCTGTTAATGTTCTCCTATCAAATTCACAAAGCACAATTTGCCATCATGAACATTATCCTGTCTCTCTAATCCTTCTTCAGCAGCTCAGCACAGAAGTTAAAAACTCTTTTCTTGGCAATTGTAGTTTTTAAAAGTAACAAGTCCTTTTTGGCTATTTTAAAATGCCAGGTCTTGGGCACAGAACGTTTCCAGAAAAAAAGGGGACTGTTATCAATTTGGATGGTCTTTTTATGATGGTCAGAAGCTGATACCATAAAAGTCAAATAGAGGATATTCCTCTCCCTTCTCGAAGTATTGTATTTTCCAAGAAAAGAGCAGAGGATTTTGTTACAGATAGAGCCAGGTTTATATTTGGAACTCTCACTCTTACTGGTTACATGAGTTTGCAAAAGTTATTTAAACAGTCTGAGTCTCGGTTTATCTATCTATAAAAGTGGAATGATAACATCTGCCCTAAGAATCATGTGAGGACTAAAATGAAATAATGCATGTAAGATAGTTGCTCATAACTGCTTTGAAAAGATCAGTCTTGTCTTCTGTTAATTTTGTAATAAGTTACCATATCTAGCTATTAAGAGAAGCAAAATATCTATATATGTATATCATATTTATTCTTGTTAAGAACTTCCACAGATGAAAAAAAAAAACTATACAGAAAATCCAGTTAAAAAATAATAATTCTACTCATTAGGGACTGTGACTAAAGCTGAAAGCACTCACCTGAAGGTCTAGAGCGTTTCACTCATCTTTGGCACTTTCATATCATTCAACTCTCCTCTACCTCCCATTTCTAATAACTGAATCAGATTCTAACCATGTGATTTGCATAGCATATGAGATGTTCGCTTTATATGCTTTTGTTGCAAATATCATTTGAACCTAGAAATGCAATATCGTAACGCACAAGAAAAATCTTTTCAATTGACTCCTCTATATGTTCTCCACACCAACAATATATAATGTACAAATTTGACACTTCAGTCATTATAGCAATAATAGAACATTGTATAAAGATAAACGAATAGTTATTTGATCTCAGTGATTTCAAAGATATTTTAATCTTTGGATGAGAAAAAGGGATATTTTTTCTTGCAATTAAGTAAGAGAATAAAATAATGCCATTACATAGTAAATTGTCACCTTTCAGAAAATTGTGTTTTTCTCCCTAGGTTCATTTTAATTATAATCTAAAGATTGTTCGTCCTGAAGTAAAGGAAACATACATTTTATTATATAGTCAAGAAAATAAGGTATGTAATTTATTATTTTTTTCTTCTCATGCTTCATCTTTAAAAAGATGGAGCTTATTTTCACAAAATTTTGACCTAAATCTCCTTATTTATAAGCAGACAATGTTCCTTAGCATCTGTTTTCTCCATACTACCTTTTTATAACCATGCCTATAAAGGGTATGGAGCTCAAATGTTTGAAAGACCAAGATTCAAAACTGAGTGGAGGCAGCGAGAGGGACAGATAAAAGGAATGAAAAAAAGGGAAAAGAAGAATAAGGAAAGACACAACTGGAAGAACTTTCTCAAGAAGACAGGTTTCTAGGAATGTCTTCATTCAGGGTGCTATAACAAAATGTCATAAACTAGCTGGCTTACCAACAGCAGAAACATATTGCTCATAGTTCTGGAGGCTGGAAGTATAAGATCAAAGTGTCGGTTTTGTCGGGTTCTAGTGAGGGCCCTCTTCCAGGCTGCAGTTTTCATTGTATTTTCACATAGTGGACGAGACAAAGCATCTCTCTGGAGCCTCTTTAATAAAGATACTAATCTCATTCGTGAGAGTTCCACCCTCATGACTTAATCACCTCCAAAAGGCCCATCTCCAAATATCATCATCTTGGGGGATAGGTTCAACATAAGAATTTAAGGGGATACATACAACTCATAACAAGGAAGAAAAACAATATATATGTGAGTATGTACACACAGAGTTAAAATGAATATATCCTGACTCTAATAAAAGTGTATTTATTTCTATTCAGTTAATTGGCTTTATTCAAAGTTAACTCTAAAAAACAAACAAACAAACAAAACAACAACTTACATTCAGGAAAATCTCATTAGATTAGAACAATGGTCAAAAATGATCAAAATTAAATGTAATAGAAATTCATAAAACATCCTACAGTTAGATTCAAAATAACATTTGAAATTTTGAATGAGACATTGTTTATAAAAATCCTAGGTTGTGATTTTTGTATCTGCAAGGTTAATTGCAGATGTGAGAAACATATACACTGCAACATTAAGTTAAATGAATAGAAAAAGTTATTAATATATATTATACCAATATATTAAAAAAACTTAAGGTACATTCTGTAATGGACATTTAAAATATTGAAAAACATTGTACTTTGAGTCCAGCTTATGTGAGAAAAATAATAGAACTGAGCTATTTGGCCTCCTCATGTGAATAGAGAAACTTACCATGCTCCATGCCAGAGAGCAGACTGTGAGAAAATGTAAATTAAAGGAAAGTGCAATTTTGTTCAAACTAAGGTAAATGTTCTAATAATTGAGGCTATCATTTCCTTTCACAGTTTACAAGTTGGCCATTACCAAACATTTTCACAAAAAACATGTGAATGACTACTTATCATTGTTTTATTGTTTCAGTTGTAGTTTTTTTACATGATATAATCCCCATCTTTTAAAGATCTTTCTTCTAGCCAGTTTCTGGCTAAATGATGGCATTGAGAGTTGTTCATGTTGGGGTTGGAAAGCAGAAGAGGACAATCAGTTAGTCTCTGACAACAACATGGAGTTTTGCCTGTGTTTTCATTGCAAGTAGCTGAGATCATTGGCAGTCCCCTCCTGCTGCTACTGGATAATTTAGATTTCCTCTGGAGAATCCCCAACTTCTATGCTACAAATAGTTTCCAATCATATTCCCTGTATTATGCCTCTAATTTTCTGTATTGAAGCCTCTTCCTGCTCAAATAGCCTAGAGTGGTCTTCATTTTCCTGACTATAAAGCACACTGTAATATCTATAGATAAATAGATAGGTAGATAGATAGCTAGACAGACAGACAGACCAACCGACAGACAGACAGATAAATAGATAATAAATGGATGGATAGACGGATGGATGGATAGATAATGTATGTATGTATATATATATTTAAATCATATGTATATATTAGAAATAATTGCTTGAATAAGAAATTAATTTATTTATATATTTATTTGACTTAAGAACAAATATGCTATTATATGCTGTTTCAAAAAAATACACACTTTTAAATGTGTAATAATTTCATGTGGATCAATACACTGGCTGGAAAGGCAAATATTATATATAATTTCTGATTATTCTTAAAAAGTAAAACACTGACTTCTTTTGAACTCTTAGTAACATTAATAAATCATCTATCATTAGTTTCTAATCCTTAATGTCTGAAAAATGAAAACTGTCAAATTGTATTCAAAGTACTGTTTTCCCTTTGAAATTATATTTCATTTATGAGTTTTACATTCAATCTGAATTAAGGAAGGAGGGTAAAGCCAAGTATATAATTATGATGCTCTTCAAGTTGAATAGTCATGGGAGTGGCTTATTCAAACTTGTGAGCTATGGGAGGAAACCACTTTTCTGGAAGGTGATTTGCAGAAGGTTAAACCTCAGAAGTAGTCCTCCACTTAAGGGAAAACTTGTCAAACACAGATCAGAGCACTGAAAAAACCCAAGTATGGGAAGTGAGTGCAGAGAACTAACTTGTGGGTGTCTGACCTCAGACTTACAAAGGGATTGGGCTGGAATTCACAGACAAGCAAGAGAAATAGTCCAGAAATTCAGGAAGGTGAAGGGAGTGAGAAGCTAGGATGTGACTCATTGAGGAATGAAAAAAATAAAACATCATTGAAGGGTTTCAATGGAAAACAGGGGAAAACCAGGGTTAAAGTAAAAGGTGAAAAAGATAACACTGGGCAAAGGAGTAAATTCAAAAAGAGAAGTAAAATTGTATCTTGGGGCTGGAAATAAACATCAAAACTTTTCCCACAACATGAATATGGTATATCTGCCCTGCTCCCCCATCATGCACATGTGTGCACCAATCACACACACACACACACACACACACACACACACACACACACCATACAATAATGTGTTATTGTGTCAAACAGTGTAATGTCAAAAATAATAATTGGCAATAATGTCAATTAAATGTATAAGCTCATTTTTCAGTACCCAGTTTCTGAATTTCATTGTTTTAACTGTTCACCTTTCGTAATCCTAATCAGCTTCATCTTTTTGCACACACTTGTGCAAAATTAGGAAATTATCGAAAGAACCTACAGTCTTTTATTTGTTTCCACCTTCCTCCATAATGACTAAAACAATTTGTCCTTCACTGATCTTTCATTTTACTAATTCTTTGGGTTTAATTCATAATTTGTCTAAAAAATATTTTCAGTAAAAGTCTTTTTTCCTGTCTTGCCCTCATCACATGAGATATCCACAGATTTATTTAATGGCATTTGGGAATTTTTTAAGATATGAAGGTTTTTCACAGATTATAGAGAAAAGCAGAATCTCGTCAAGCATTGATGATTAAAAAATATAATGTCCAGCTCCACTACTTAACAACTTATGATAGAAAACTGTTATGATTATGTTGACCCCTCAGAAGGTGTTGGTAACATTAATTGAAATATCTGTGTAAAGCTCTTAGCACAATGATTGCCCCTGCTCAATTAAAATTATTTTCTTTTTCCCTTGAGGCAAGTTTTTAAATTTTTCAGAAATCCCAAATCCCAAATTTCTCTCACCTGTGTTCACATATATCAAGTTCATAGTTTCTCAATGTATTGAGAGATCACCTGCTTCAAAATGACTATACTGAGAAAAAAAAATTATGAGCTCCAATTATGGAATGTATCTTTGGGAATAGGGGACAGAAATCTGCATTTTAACAAGCTCCCATGTGCTACTTATGCACCTGATGTTTGAGATGTTTAAAATAGATTTTTCATAACAGTTGACTACTGAAATATTCAGTTCAAATTCTCTCTAGAAAGAAAGCATGAAAAATAATAATTTTTTAAAGTCTTAAAAATAATGTGAAGATTAATTGTAGAAAACACCAGTGAGTGGACCAATAAAGCATGATGAGTAATGAAGAGGTGAAACATGATACCCAGCAAACCTTAAAGAGTTTGAGAAAGGGACTAAAATATGTTTTAAAATTGCATATTAAATAGAGAGATTTAATGGTTTCTGCACAGCTTAAGCAATGCGACAACTGCATTGTATTCAGCGAGGTGTCGGTTTTCTTTTTCATCATCTTAACAGCATAAGATTGTAGCTATCAGATATATTCAATTTCCAGCTGTAATGTTTTTAGAGTCTTTTATCCCCAAGTGTCCACCTTAAAATGCACCTACCTGCAGAGGGACAGGAAAACAGAATTGTTATTCTCTTTATCCAAAGCTTCTAATTTACGTCCTTTCTCTAGTAAGATTCAGATCTTTCCATAAATTATTTTAAGTGAGACCAACCTCATGTTTAGCAAATAGGTATATTTTAAACCCTCTGGGATGCAAATGGAGGGAAGTTATGATCTACATGTAAGTTAACAGGCACACTTTTAGATTTTCAAAAATTTGGATAGAATGCATTAATGAAAATGTTCTAAATCTATTTCTCTTAATCCCACTATATTGTATTTGCCTTCTTATAAATTTTATAGTTTTCCTACTTTCTCTTCTCTAAATTAAATATTTATTGTTCCATTATAATATTTATCAAGAACCAATAGTATCACAGGAATTTGGCACTGAGTTAGTTTTCTCTTCTCAAATCATCTTTAAAAAAAAAAAAATGATTATTCCCTTTATTTCTCTGGCACACATTAAAGTGTCATATTTTCCAAGTAGCAAATTATAATTTTGTTCTCTGAAAGCTATGCTTACTATATGAGGTACTTATTTGGTAAGTTCCTGCTCCAAATGTCTAAATTAAGTCATAATGGACTATAGGTCCATCAGTAAAATATACTGATTAATAATTCCTTCCCTTAAAAAATACATTAGTTATACATATGTTATAAAATACATTAGTTCATTTATGTGTGCAATGTCGTGAAGCAGACAAAATTATTGTCCCTATTACATACATAAAAAATTAAAAGATTACAAATGGATTAACCAAAGATCATGTGACTGCTGAGTGGTGGACCTCAAACTAAGACTCAGGCCTTCTTGCTCAATCTACTAGTCTCTGCTTTGTGCCAGCCTCTGGTTGGTATCTTTATATCTTTAGGTAATTACTGAGAATAATGTATTTAACTCCTGGTTGTAAATTTAGTAA
Organism: Rousettus aegyptiacus; assembly: GCF_014176215.1. Lineage (NCBI taxonomy): Eukaryota > Metazoa > Chordata > Mammalia > Chiroptera > Pteropodidae > Rousettus > Rousettus aegyptiacus. The sequence continues at coordinate 112,364,114 of NW_023416284.1, forward strand.
ACGTATAAGGAAATGAAGTAAATAATGCATGGTAGACATTGTTGAACTATATAAAGTGAAGGGCAATCAGATATTTGACCCCCCAAAAGTACTTAATCTGAACTGTTTGAAGCTTTTAGTAGAGACCGCATAATCGAAATAGCCACTGAATTTAAACTCTATCTTGCCTCTAATCCAATATTTTATTGATAGAGAAACATAGAACTGAAAGTTCATCTAAACCAATTGTGCATCCAGTCCTGTAATCTGACACAGGTCCTTAGGATTCAGGCCACTGGGCTTTGCACAGTGGCCCATATCTGAGGGTTGACTTTTCTGAACAAGTTGGGTAGTAGATCTTGAATAAATCCAGTTTATCATGATTGTCTAACAGTCTGTTTAGTATGTGAACTTAGTGTTATTTCTTTTATCTCACAGATTAAAAACAATCTTGCATTGCAAAGAGAATACAAGATGTGAATGCACACAACCATGATTCAATCCTGCTCAGTCACTTTCCCTCTGGGTGACTTTGAACAACTTACATGTCACAAAGACTCAGATTCCTCAACATTAAAACAGAGATAATAGTAACAATTTTGTAGGCAGGCCAGATATCTAGCATGTATAAAATTTGTCATTTTTATCACTGTAAGGATTTTAAGTTAATTAAATATTTAATTCTTTGACTATGGAAAGAGCGATGTTATAGTACATGTGAAAATAAAAATTTCACCCTGATTTTGCTATGAACTGGCCATTTATCCCTAACTGAGTCATTTTCTCTCCTGGCCTCATTATTAAAATGAAGTGGTTTCTTTTTCTAACTATTCAGCTATTATCATTTCATTATTTACTTCTAAGTTGCTATAATTTAGTATCATAATCTTTTATTCCTCTCACACAAAGATTTTCAAGGACCGGCTCTCAGTGTATTCATAAATAAATGCTCTATAAAATTAGTTGTATTTTTAGCTACTAGCTCTATATAGATTTTTACATTTGAAGAGCATAATTTCTTATATCAACTAAGCTGGTAACTGAGTAAAGTGTTTATGGTCTAAACTACACAAAAATTATTTAATATGAGAATTATTAGATAAAAGAGTAAGATATCCTCATGTTCATTAGGGTAGGTGCTACCTGTATTTTCTTAAAAGATTCTGCAACAACTGTTTTTATGAATAAGGCTTATAGAGATAAATCATTCTTTAGTTGAATATAGCTTAAGACATCCGAATAGAGAGATTTAAACAAAAGACGAAGCTGCTGTATTATCTGGTAATTTTAAAGTCAATAATGTTGTAAAGGAAATATAAATATCTGTGGATCGGAATAAATTATAACTTGGCTTATTTTTTCCCTTCGTCTTTGCCAAGTATAAGATCTGTGTGACATACCATGAAATAACACGTAGATAAGGTCTGCACCAGCTGCTGTTCAGGAAATTACCTGGGGGAGAGGAGGTGGGGCAAGCATGATCTGTCCTTAGATGGCAACACTAATGGGAACATGTAGAAAGAAAACAGAGCACTAATATTGTTCTAAGTACTGTTAGTTACAGTAGGATACAAAGCAATAATAGTTGAAGGATATGCAGCAATTATACCAATTAGAGTTGAATTTGGCCCAGAAAGGAAGTTAAGATAGAAAACAGGCAGTTTGGAATACAGGCTCTGGTGCCTGGACTGCCCAACCAACCCCTTCCCCCCAGCTTTGTTTTTTTCTGTGCACCTATGAATTTCCATCTGTGACCTCAAGATTTGGTTAGACTTTTATATATAATATGTAATGGTATGATGTTTTAAAAATGCAAAAAGCTTTTTTATTTTTTTTACATTTTGGAGTTATATATGAGTTCTTTTGTTTAAAACATTTGAAAACCACTGACTCCCAGAAACATAGGGTACTAAATAATCTGTATTTTGTCACAAAAATATTGAAATGTGTTTTGAAATATTATATTTTCAAATATACCCCTTGATTTTTACTTGGGTTTTAATATCAGAGAAAATACAGAATGAAATATTTTTATTACTGTAAGAATCACTTAGAAGAAATAAAAATTTTTGTGATGAAAAGAAGAAAAGTGGTAATAGATTAGAAAAACAAGTCAGAAACACTCTTTAAAAGGAAAATGTTTAAATGTGTGACATATTTGTTAAAATGCTAAACATGTAAGTCAAACATTTCCCCTTACTTTTCAATAACAGTAGGTAAATGACAATGTCTCGCTATTATCTAATTGCAGAGAATAACTAACTGTCAGGGGCATTCTTATAATAGATTTCAGTATATATAAACAATACATTAATCTAATATACATTACCTTGCAGATCAATCATGTAGACCTGATTTTAAGCTCTTAATAGTGTCATCTGGCAAATTTGGTTCAAGTTATCATTTGGTGGTATAATATAGCTATATTTTTAAGAACTTTATTTTAAAGGTGAAATAAAGCACTAAGCACAGGAAATGCTTGTTTGCCAAAAACAGAAATAAGTCATTTTATGTCTACCGCAAGCATATCTTGCTATATTACTCACCAGTTTCACATTCAGCCAAGGTCAAAGCATACATTCCCATATCACCTTTGGAAACTTTGTAGCAAGGCTTGGTATAAATTTACCTTTATTTTATGAACAGGCAATTTGTCATTCCTCTTAGAAAAAAAGAAAATGGTTTTTGGAGGTTGATTCTAAGCTATGATATATTTTTAACCTTTACAAGGACCTTACCCAGCACAGTGGACAAGCACAGTCCCATTTGTGAAGAAGTAAATGTACCCGCATTTGCACAGTACAACCATCATCATTTGGCATTAAATTATCAGGCCCAACATTCATTTCCACTTATTGAAAAGGAAGCATAGAAACGGAAGACGATTTATAGTACAACGAAAAGAAAAAAAGGAGAGAGGAAAGGAGGGAAGAAAGGATTATAATCTATCATTTAGAACCTAAATGATAGATTAGGAGATTAAAATTACCTGAGTATTATGAGATGAATTGTGTCCCCCCAGAATTAATGTATCAATGTTCTAACACCTAGTACCTTAGAATGTAACTTTATTTGGGTTCTTAAATTAAAATGAGTTCATTAGGGTGGGCCCTAATCCAATATAACATGGACACACAGGAAGGGAAATGATGTGCAAACATATGGTGAAGAAGTCCAACTATCAGCCAAGAAGAGAGACTTCAGAAAAAAACAACCCTGCCAACACTGATCTCAGACTTCTATCCTCAAGAATTCTAATAAAATAAATTTTTGTTAAGCCACACCCAGTCTGTGATACATTGTTATGGCAGCCCTACAAACGAATACACTGGGAAATTGAAAGAATACTGAGTATTGATATAATATATGTGTTTAATTATTTATTGATTGCATAAAGTATAAACTTCACCGCTACTTCTTTAGTCCACAAATCCCCAAGTATATAACAAGTGTACATTGGGATCAGTGACCAATCACATCACTTTTTTTTAAGGCATGTCTGTGATTAGTCACTGTGCATCGGTTATTCCATTCACACATAGACGGCAAATGTGTCTCTCAGTGATAAGCCCACGTGACATATTATAAAAATGGATAATCACAAAAGGAAATTGTCCAACAAAGATGAAAGGGCATTAAAGAAAGGTGATAATGCTGTAAGTGATATGCGAATAAAATGTGAATAGAATTATAAAAGAAATAGCTGAGCTTGGGAATGTTGATGCTGTTCAATAGATTCTAGATATGAATCCAGAGGAATTTAGTGAAGGCAAATTTATCAGCATGAATGAGAAAAGTGGTTGTGGAAAAAAAAAAAAATGAAGATGTCCCTGTGGAATTGACATTGGCAAAAATAAATCCCCATTAAAGAAATTCTCGAAGGTATTTCACATTGAAAGCCCAAAGAATAAAATGTTAGTTGATCAAAACTCAGAAAAGAGTAAGAAAATTTGCCAAAGCAGAGAAAAAATGCCTAGTCCGTATCATGTTATACAAGAGGGCAAGTACCATTCACATTTACTCCTAACAAATTTCTTGCAAAGAAAATTTCTCAGTATTTATAACATTTAAAACTACAGTGTCATAAATACATATTAGTTTTACTTTTTAAAATTTTTACCCAACAAAACAGGGTCAAAATTTCAAAAAAATATCTTGACAAAAATATTTCTTAAAATTTATAAGAAACGTAATATTTTAGGTTCCACCCAGCTGGAGGTGGGGCCTAATAATGTGTGTTTTATTTAACAATCTGTCCAGGTGATTATGATTCTAAGGCATGCTAAGCTTGTCAATCCACAGAAAATAGAGAAATTCCCTTACCAAGACTTTAACTTGTGAAGCAAGTCTTCTTCAGACTCTGGCAGTTGTCTTGTGTGATCTTGGCCTTAATTAAGGTACCTGATAGCCACTGTTTCCATTACCCTATTGTTATTAAAAAAGCGAAGAGGAGAGTGGCTGCTAGGAGGAATCTAAAATGTCTACAACACCACTTTTTAAAAAGCTTCACAAAATAATTAAAGGAGAAATATGGATATAAGTTTTAAAATTAAAAGGGAAGAAAAATCTAGGAATGGTATGGCTTCTAAGTAGGAATGCAAGTTATTGAAATTCGATAACTATGTTTCATAAAAAATGTTTCCTAATTCAATTGAACTGAAAGGTTTAATGTAGATACTGTTGAAAGAGAATTTTCCACAGATAATTTACTGATGTAGGAGACTTTTATTTGACAACTTACAAATGAGGCAGCATCTAATCTAGCAGACGATTACAAAGAGCTATACAAAGCAAGAGACTTTTATAGACCAAATTAAGCAGGCACAGGGAAGTTACATTGGGCATTTACGGTTTGCTTAAAGCAGGGTTACTTTTCTTATATGTAACAAAGGGAGGTCTTGGAGTTGGGGAAGGTAATACACACAGTACAGTTAAGTGCTGATTGATTGACCTAGTCCTTCCTTTTCTGGAACTGCATAACATAGAAATATACTTAGATTTTGAGTTGCTGACATTGGCCTTAGCATGAGTGACTCCATTTTGGGTCTAATCTGGTTACTTTAACAATATACACAAAACAAAAATACACATTTCAAACCAATAAAATGTAGTAGTGAAATTTGTTTTCCCAAACACAAATAAAAGAGAGATGTTTTATTAAGATTAAGACACTAATATATACCTGAAAAAAAAAGTCAAGGTTCTGTGTATAATTCATATTATAGCCACTAAAAACAATGGCTACCAGTTTTATAAGTAAAATCTCTTTTAAGAACATGAGCCCAGACTCTTCAAGGTTGTTACTTAAGCCATGATCATAAAACTTGTATAGCTTAATGATGGTTTTTGAATATTTAAGTAGGCAATTACATATGCAAAGTGGGGGACTTTTCTCTTACCTACCTTGACCTTTCTGTTTTTATCATCCTTTACCCCTTCTGGCTTGCTTAGAAAATAGTATAGCACTTTCTAAAGTAACTATTGTTCCTCTATATTAAGTTCTTCATGTCAAGGCCAAGAGGAACTAAAAAATGAATAACTGGCAAACTAATAACCATCTCTTTTTATTGGAAAAATTACTTAAAATTATATCCAAGCTACTCTTAACTGCATCGTAGTCATATAAAATTATACTAGTGAAGTATGTTTTTCTGCTTTGAAATGAAAGGTTTATAGAGTCTAAATAGGCTTGTTTCCTGATGGTTATGTTGCAGGTAGAAAGTTTATTTCTAAATAATTGGCACAGAATAGGGCTCACTAGCTTTAGTTTTTAAAAACTAGCATAGGAAACAGAGGCATTTATTCAATTTTTAAGACCTAACGCAGCTATTTTCTTATTCATTATAAACATATAATTAACATTTGATGGACAAGTGTATAAGGACTTAATCTTCTATCTAAAATGGAATAAGAAGACAGGATTCAACCTGTCCTAAAATAACCAAAAAACAGGACACAATATACAAAATTATGGTTTTCTGCTTTTGACAACTGGCAGCACAACAATACCTGCTACGAGTGGGAAAACAAAGTGAGCCCTGTGATTTTCCAGCTTAGTGCTTGGAGAGCGTTTCTAGGCTATAGTGTTGAAATGAAAACTCAGGTGGAGCCCAGCAATCTTAATAATTTGAGAAGATAAATCTGAAAGTTCAGCGAGTTGGAAGTGGGCTAGAGCTCCCAGAAGAGAATATCAGAGAAGAGAGAGCTGCATATAGAGGGAGTCATCATTGGAGACCTGCAGGGGCCCACCTGGAGTCATCGGCTTCATCCTGAGTAGCACAAGCATGTGAGAAAACTACCTATCCCTGGGTAAAGAGCCACCAGGAAGCTTTTCTCAAAGCTTACACAGGGAAGGAAATAGTTCATGTTCCTATAAGCAAGAGGAGAAACCTCATAAAACTAGAGGCATCAGTTAAAGTATTCAGAAAGGTATTATCTCACTTTAAAGGCTGTTTTAGTCCCTTCTGAGAAAGCTTTAAGAATTAAATTGTATCGAACTATTTCTGAGCAATGTAATTGTATCTCAGAACAGAGCTATAGAATATTTACAGGAATTAAAAAATACCTAGCAAATAATAGTATGAAATTCACAAAATCTGGCATCCAATTAAAAGCTATTGGCATAAAAAGAAGCAGGTAAATTTTTCTTCATAATGATAAGAAAACATCAATAAATAGAAACAAATACTGAAATGACATACATGATAGAATTACTAGTCAAGAATATTAAAAGAATTATTATATCATATATGTTCCAAAACACAATAAAAGACTGAAAATTTTAAGGAGAGATATGGAAGCTATAAGAAAAACCCAAATTGAATTTTAAAGTTAAAACTGTATTTTTATTAGAAACATGTAAAATATTATTAACAGTATATTGAACACAGTAGAAGAAAATATGAATTTACCTGAAGACATAGCAAAAGAAACTATCCAAAGAAACACAGACAAAAAAAGAGTGAATAAATAATGAAAAGAACATCAGTGAACTATGCGATAACTTCAAAAGGCCAAATTAACTACACATATATGAAGGAGGAGAAAAAATATTTGAAGAAACAATGGCCAATTTTCTTTTAAATATGATGAAAACTATAAACTATCACATCTAAGAAGCTCAAAATCCCAGGCACAAGAAACAAGAAGAAAACTGCACCAAGGCACATCATAATACAATTAGTTAAAATCAATGAGAAAGAGGAAATCTTAAAAGCATACAAAGAAAAGGGAAATATTATATATAAAGGAACAATGATCAGAAAGATAGCAGACTTCTCATACAAAACCTTGCAAACACTTTATTACAAAAAAAAAAAAAATGGTAAAGGAAATCTTTTAAGCCCATAAAAAATGATCCCAGGTTGAAATCATCTGGATCTAAATAAAGGAATGAAAAAAAACAGAAATAATAAAAATATTGGTAAATTGAAAGATTTTTTCTCATTATTTTTGACATCCCTTTGTTTAAATAAAATAAATAACAGTACATTATAGTGCTTATAACAAATGTGTAAATAAATGTTAAAACAATATGAGGCAGAGTAGAAGAAATCTAAGTATACTGTTATAAGATTTTATATGTGAAATGGTAATAATATTATTTGAGGGTATATTGGGATAAGTTAAAGATGTATATTATAAATCTGAATGCAACCGCTAAAACACACAATAAAGAGTAATAGCTCAAAGCCAAAAAAGAAAATAGAACCTTTAAAAATATTTCATTAATATAAAAGAAACAGAAAAAGTGGGAACAGAGAGCAGATGAAAAAATATGAACACAAAAACAAGTACTACAATAGTAGCTTTAACCACAACCAAATAAATAATTAAATTAAATTTAAATAATCTAAATATCATAATTTTTTTAAAAAGAAGGATATATATTGAGTAAGAACTATATGTTTCCTACAGGAAAAACATTTTGAGTTTAAATATATAAGTAACTTAAAAGTAAAAGCATGGGTTAAAAAGACAGCATACTAACAGTAATCAAAAGAAAGCTAGAGTAGCTATTAACATCAAAGTAGATTATGGAACAATAAATATTACCAAGAGTAGAGAGTCATTACAAAATGATAAAGTGTAAATATATCAAGACACAACAATTTAACCATTTCTATACTCAATAATAGAGCTCCAAAATACATGAAGGAAAACTTGATAAAACAGGAAAAAAATTTACTCAGAAATTTCAACATATCTTTCTCTTTCAATGTTTGATAGAACAGATAAAAATATGAGTAAAAATATAGGAAACTCGAAAAATACTATAACCAAATGACATAATTAACATTTACAAACACTTCAGACCATGGCAAAATACATAGTTTTCAAATGCATACAGAACATTTACCAAAATCAACCATATTCTGGAATATATATATATATATATATTAAATTAATAAAAATTTTCTCTTATCACAATGGAATTAAATTAGAAAAAATCAATGAGAATAATATATGAAAAATCCCATATATGTGGAAACTAAGTAGCCTGTTTCAAAGAAAAAAATAAAAGCAAAATTAGAAACTGCATTAACAGAATGAAACACATTGTAGCAAATTTTGTGGGATAAAGCTAAAGTGGTATTTAATTAAAGAGGAAAATCATTAGTACTAAGCTGATTTTAGAAAAGAAAATGTCTTAATTTTAAAAGCTCAGCTTCCAACATAGAAAGCCAGAAAACAAAGCAAACAAAACCTTAAGTCAACATAAGAGGAGAAAAAATATAGGGACAGGTATCAATGAAATAGATGACTGTAAAACAACATAAAAATTAATTAAATAAAAAGCCATAATTTCAAGAAAATCAGTAAAAATGATAACCCATAGACAAACTGCTCAAGAAAAAGAGAAGAAACAAATTACCATGATCAGGAATGAGAGCAGTAACATTAGTACAGATTCTACAGATATTGGAAGCACACAGAGAAAAGGAAATGTTACATGTAAAGGAACAGGATCAGAAAGATAACAGACTTCTGGCACAAAACCTTGCAAACACTTTGTTACAAAAAAAAAAAAAAATGGTAAAGGAAATCTTTTAAGGACATGGAAAATTATCCCAGATTGAAATCATCTGCATCTAAAAAAGAGAATTAAAGGAATATTAATAACTCTATAATAAATTCAACAACTCAATAAACTTCTTGAAAGAGACAAATTAAAAAGTTGGCCTCCTAAAAAAATAGATAATCTGAAAATTCTATATATATTAAAGGAAGTAAACATGTAGTTCACCAGAAAGAGAACGTCAGGCACATACAGCTTTAGTGGCAAAATTTACCAAAAATGTATGGGAAAAATAATACCACATCTTTACAAACTCTTCCAGAAAAATTGAGGATAATATACTCCCCAGCTCATTTCATGCAGCAAGTATTAAACTAAAACCAAAACCACATAAAGGCCTTACAGAAAAGAAAAATTACAGATCAATTTTAACAAAATTTTAGCAAATCAATCCAAAACATATAAAAAGGGTTATACATATTGACCATGTGGGGGATTACCCAAGGAATTCAACACTGATTTAACATTTGACAACTCAGTCAACGTAGGACCCTACCGACAGACGAAAGAACGAAAACAAGTGATCATCTCAATAAAGGCAGAAAAAGTATTTCACAAAATTCATCATTCAGTTCTGATAAATAATCTTAGCAAACTAGGAATAAAACAAAATGTTTTCAACTTTATGAAGGGCATCTTGGAAGACCTACATTTAAAATATTTTATAATAAAAGACTAAATACTTTTATTTTGACATCAGTCTAAGATGTCTGCTCTAAGCACTTTTATTTAACATTATACTGTAAGTTCTAGCTTTGGAATAAAGCAAAGTAATAATAATAATAATAATAATAATAATAGAAAATAATGAAATGCACCCAGATCATATCAGAAAGGAGAAAATAAAAGCTTGCCTTTATTCACAGATGCTTGATCATGAATTTTAAAAAAAACAAACCTATGGAATCTGCAGAAATGCTCTTAGAATAAATGAGCTTATAAAAGTTGTAATATACAAACTTAATATCAAAAATTAATAACATTTCCATATACTAATGATTGCAAAGATTGAAATTAGGAAACAACATTAATAATAGCATTTATATGTATGAAATTAATGAATACAGATTTTACAAAAATATATGTAAGTTTTGTAAACTGAAAAGTAAAAACAATTGCAGAGTGAAATTAAATGTAAAAAAAATGTAGATATACCATGTTCATGAGGTCAGCTCTTTCCAGATTGACAAATAAATTCAATACGATGTCTGTTTAAATCCCAGTAAACTTTCTAACAATTGACAGTCTCTTTCAAAAATTTGCATGGAAATGTAAAGGGCTTAGAATTAGCCAAAACAGCTTTGAAAAAGAATAATAAAGTTAGAGGACTTATACAACCTTGCTTCAAGGATTATTATAAACCAAAAAAATAAAGGTAGTAGAATATTATTGTAAAGATATACAGATTAATAGAATAGAATATAGAGTCCAGAAATAAATCCACACATATATGGACAACCAATTTACAATGATGCTACAAAATTTGGATAGCCTTATGAAAAAAAAAAAATCCAACACTTTACCACCACCTTACACCATGCTTACAAAATGGCCCTGGGCTCAAACAGCCTATAATATTTGTTTATATTTTTGGCTTATAGGAGTAATATAGAGAAAAATAGTATCTGGTTGATGGGTCCAATAATTGCGGTGTGCCTGCACTGGTAATAATAACTCTTCTTGCCTTGGTAACTTAGCTGGTAATGGCATGTGGGTAATGCAGATGGGTCAGCATGGATCAAATATGTCCGTGGATATTTTGGATAGGTTCAATTGTCCACTAGTCACAAAAACATATGTCCACACAAAAACTTTTACCTGAATATTCATAGCAGCTCTATTTGTAATAGCCTACAGCTGAAAATAACCCAAATATTCTGGTAAACAAACGATAGTATAGAATGCACTATTACTTAGCAGTTTAATATAATAAATTATTGATCACCCAACAACATAGATACATCTCAAAAAACTTATGTTGAGTGAAAAAATCATGTAATAATTTTCCATTTATGTTAAAGTCTGTGATATGCAAACTAATGCATAGTGACATAAAGCAGATTCATGGTTTCCTGGAGGTGGGGGTGGTTGCAGCAAAATGCATGAGAAAAAATTTAAAAGAAGCACCAGGAAAATTTTGGGAATAAAGGTTATGTTTATTGCCTTGATCGTGGTGATGGTCTCATAGGTATATACACATATGCTGAGACTAATCATATTGTATATTTTATATGCAGTTTGCTGTGTTTCAATTTTACCTCAATTAAGGTGTTACCAACTATATTGATTAGATTGTAAATGATAGATGATAGATAGATGATGATGATAGATAGGTAGATAGATAGATAGATAGACAGACATGATAGAATGAACAAGAAAATTAGTTTTGTTTCATAAATTGACACATTTTTAATATTAATTTTCTGTTATCATTTGCTGTGTGTTCTAAACCAGCAACTGAATTGACATCTTAGGCCTAATTTTTATAAAGATTATTTACTATACACCCTTAAGATTTATAATTTTTACCTATAATTTGCTAGTAAACTATTGAGGTATAAAATAATACTAATATTAAAAATCATTTCTAAATGTCCTTGGTTTATTTCTTGGATCTCCAGCTTTATTTAGAATAATTAGTGAATTAAACATATGATTCTTAAGTTAAGGGCTAATATTTTAATAAACATTATCAGCTTTCATGCAGTTTCACAAAAATATATGAAGAAAATTGATAATTATGTATTTAAGCAAAGACTAAATAAGATGATATGGAACATCTATATGATCTACAGATAATTAAAATGTTAACCAAAATATACTATTATATTCAATATTTTTTTCCTAAAACATCATACAATAGGCATACACTATATTATTCTATTCTCTTTCAGGCAAAAAAAAAAAAAGACTAAATTTCAAAAAGTAAAACTAAATGTCTCAAGATTTGTTTATTTGCAAAATAAGGAGAAGAGATGTAAAGAAAAGATAGGAATCTAGCCACTACTGAGTACTCATATTTCTGCCAGAGATCATGCGGGGTTCTTTACATAAAATGCTTCATTTAATCAATAGAATCAAACCAGAACTTAATCAACACTTTCAAACTTAATAGCAAAGCTTCAGTCTGGAACATCAGTCATGTTCCAGAGACAAAAGAGACTTAGAGACAAAAGAGTAACTGTTGTTTATTTTCTTCTACGGTACTTTAGTGCCTAGAATAGTGTCAGACTGAATTCTCAATAGTTTATTCTCTTGATAAATTCATGCATTGTTCATTTATCCTGATAGTTTTATTTTCCGCTAAGAACATTAGAGTATGAAACAGATAATGTGTGTCTACAGAATATTATATTTAAGAGAAGAAAAAAGTCTAAGTGGATGGCTTGCTGGCTACAAAAACAAAGGCTGCTAAAGTTAGAAACATTGTGAGAAGAGTCTATGTTCCAGGTCCTAAAAAAAAGAAATTTGATTTTGTCGGTACACTTACAATGTATCAGGCTCTGTGACAAGCTCACATTAATCATGAAAAACTAACCTACAAAACAGATTGCTAACATTAATTCAAATGATATAGAACTTTCAAAAGTCAGGAATATTCTTGTCAGCTGGTCAGTACATTCTGAGCATAGTAATAAAGTCTTTATGGGGAGCAGGTATAATCAGAATATTGCTTGGTGAGCAAGGGCAGTTAGTGAGATGATCGTAAGAGTGTTACCAGGTTGTGATTGAGGCAGCCATCAGAGATACATGTCCCTCTCCTTGGACAGCCCTGAAATTAAAGTATTCTTTCTCTTTTAGTATCTTTTTTGTGGACTTCATACATAAATTTTACCATCATTTAACATATTCTTATTTCTCTTTCAAAATGTTAAAATAGCACCAGTTAGATTGTCTTCCTTCTACCTCAATTGTATTACAGTAATGCCTTCTGACAGTTATACCCTAGATTCCTTGACTAAATTTCAGCAATTTCTTTCTCACTTTGGTTTCATTTAGGGAAATATTTTCCCACGGCTCTGAATTATGTCTTATTATGGGGTTGTTCTTGCTTATTGTCTTTGCAGATAGTTGATTTCATATTATAGGTTTAACTTCAATTATCTTAAAATCATCATGAAATTATGATATCAATTTACCATAACCAAGTGTTTGTGTAGTACATTTTTTAATAAAGCAAAATGATGTAGAATGTCAAGAATGTAAATGGAGAAAATTGAGCAAAAATAGTTCATGTGTTGAGACGTATTTTCAAACCAGCATAATCTATGTATCTATATTTGATATACATAGCTAAGACACGAGCTATATATCACAATTTTGAATACTTCTACTAAATACTTTGAGAGGATACAGACCAAGCAATTTTTATGCAAAGAATAACCAGCAAATTACCATAGCTATTTATTTTGATGTTTAAAATTTTGACTTACTAACATTAGCCAAAAAAATGGCAGTCTCTAATGAGTAAAGGATAAAGAATTTTCTCCTTTTTCAAGACTAAATGATATTCCTTTGTATGTGAATATCACATTTTTTTTACTCATTTATCTGTCGGTGAACATTTAAGTTCATTTTGGTAATTTTGGAAAATGCTGAAATAAACATGGGAGTGCAAATATCTATTTAAGATTGATTTCAATTCTTTTGGGTAAATATACAGAGAGGAATTGCTGGATCACATGGTAGTTCTATTTTGTTTTTACTTTTTGAGAAACCTCCATACTGTTATCAATAGTAGCTGCACTATTTTATGTTTCCACTAATAGTGTACAAGGATTCCAATTTCTCCACATCCTTGCAATGCTTTTAATCTTTGATTTTGTTTTTGTTTTTCTAACAGGTGTGAGGTGATATCACATTGTGATTTAGATTTGCATTTCCCTGACGAGTAGAGGTGTTGAGCACTTTTTCATATATCCCTTGGCTATTTATACTTCTCTTTTAAAGAAATATCTATTCAAATCTTAACAGTTTCTAAATCAAGTTATTTGATGTGTTTGCTGTTGTTGTTATTGAGTTGTAAGATTTCCTTATATATTATAGATTTTGACTCCTTATCATCTAGATATCTATGATTTGCAAGTGTTTTCTCCCATTCTATAGGTTGCCTTTTCGCTCGGCTGATGCTTTTTTTTTTTTTTTTTGCTGTGCAGATTTTTTAGTTTGATGTAGTCTTGTTTACTTTTGCTTTTGTTTTCTGTGTTTTGGGTATCATATTCAAGAAATCATCACTAAGACCAATGTCATGCAGATTTTCCCTAGGTAGTTCTCTAGGAGTTTTTTAGTACCAGGTCTTATGTTTCAGACTTTAATCCATTTTGAATTGATTTTGTGTATAGTGTAAGATAAGGATTCAATTTAATTATTTTGCATGTGAAAATCTAATTTTCCCAGCACAATTTTTTAGAGATCTTTTCTTTCCCTATTGTATATTCTTGGTACACTTGTCATAGATCAGTTGACATATATATTAGTTGCAGTATAGGTATAGGCTCATTTCTGGGCTCTCTATTCTGTTTCACTGGTCTGTATGTCTGTCTTTATGTTGGTCCAATACTGTCTTCATTACTGTAGTTTGGTAATATATTTTAAAATCAGGAGGTGTAGTGCATCCAGCTATGTCCTTTTTCCTCTCAGGATTATTTTGGCTCTTTTCAGGATCTTTTTTGGTTCCACGTGAATTTAAAATTTTTAAAAAATTATGTGAAAAATGTCATTTGAATTTTGATAAGGATTGAGAATAAATTAATAAGGAAAGTATTATAAATGAGTATAGGTAATTTCCAATTTGGCACATTGAATTCTCACATAGAATATTTTATAAAATTCCAGAAAAAAAAGCAAAGACTACACATATCTCCAGTGTAAAATACTTACCTAAATTAAAGGGGAAAAAATGAACTCTGCACACTGTAAGAGTATACTATGTTCAAAACAAATAATGTTGATCATATTGTGTAAAAAACATTTTCTCATTCCATTATTGATTTTCAAAGATAAACAAAGAATACTTAGGGAGAAAAACAAGTCTAGAGGAGTTGTGACAAAAGAACTAGTATCATGCTTGATGACAGATGATAACAGAAAAATATCTTCAAAATCCGAAGGGCAAATATAAATCAAGGGTTTTACAAATAGCCAACTGAGAATAAACTAGAAGTGTAGGATAGCAAAGAGTAATCATCCAGCAAAAAGGAACTTAGAAAACACTAAACTTTTTAATGTTTAAAAAAAGCAATTTGACTATTTTAATGAATAATTGTCAATTTGGATGTCTAGCACTTGAATCCACTACTTATTTTGAAAGAATCCCAAATAAATAAGATCAGTCCTGGGTCTCCTCTACAGAATACAAAGAACATCAGTTGTTCTCTTTTTCCATGTTCTGACAGCTGGACTGTAGATATGCACAATAAGTATGGTCATGATGGTCCTACTCATTATTGTGCCCAGTTTAAGGATATTTATATATTTTCATGGACATTGGGGTCAAAGAAGTGTATTGTCATAAGGCAACGAATGTCCAAAAGCCTAGAAAGGAATATGCGAGGGCAGCAAATTTAATGATCAAAGCAGTAGCAAATGCCTATCTATCAAATGGTTAAATACTGATTATACTCCTCATACAGCAGCATTTTGTCTATGCCTTGTCTCACTTGATCCTTACCTGAACAGAGTTCTCCAATAATTCGATGTTTTCTGGGCTACTCAATTCTATTGGAATAAATTCATTCTCTCCTGATGTTAGTCACTTTCTATTGTTTGCAACCAAGAACTCTCAGTAATGCAATAATAAAATTTAGTTAACCAAAACATGACTCAAAATTAAGAACTTGAGTTTTGAGAAGCTAGCTATAATTCAATAATTCTTTTAGTTTCAAATTAATTGATTTTTCAAGGTAAATTTAACTTGATTTAAAATATATTTAATGATTTCTTTTTAAAACATATACTATGTACTAATATATAGAAATACTGCAGTATTTTTACAAAATAATTTCTATGTATCTTACTATTTAGTTTTGTATTCATAGTAGTTTTGAGTTTTTATTTTCTTATCTGGACAATAGAAACTTTAACTAAGAATTTTTTAGCTCTAAATTAATAAAATTCTATTACTAATATTTAGAATTAATTTTAAAGTCAAAGAATTTCTATATTCGACGTTGTATATATCTTCTGTATATAACTTGTATACATTTCTGATGAGAGTATCTTTACGTTAATGGAGCATGACCTTTTTGTTCTCTAGTAAAAATTTTGGAATAATTTATCACATTTTCCTGTGAATTAGAACCCATATTTGATCACCATGTTTCTTAATAAGTCCGATTTCAATCAGTATTTAATCAAATACTCCTAGGAAAAGAAAATAGATCAATTTCCTACTCCCTTTGCCTCATTCCTTAGAGTTTTATAGAAACTGCCTTTAACTTGCAAAAAAAGACACAGTAAATTTAATATAGCACTTAATATGCCAGTACAGGTTAAAGCACTTTACACACATTCATTCATTTAATCTTGACAATACAGTAGTATCGTTTCCTTCCTACAAATGAGGAAATTGCCCAAGGTCACACAGTAAATGGTGAAACACAAATTGAAACCCAGCAGCCAGGCTCCCAAATCTTTGTTCTTACCTACTAGGTGCACTTTTTAAAGAAGTTAATAGTTTGATTAGGTCATCAATATTGAGCATTCACTGTGTCAGATTGAGTTAGGCACTAGAGATTTGACAATGCATAATCCACAATTCCTTTCTCAAGGAACTTGAAGCACATTGTTTCTTCTTTGAAAGTTTTTTTTTTCTTCCTATAGTAGAATAAACCTTAAAAATGTTAATATTTTATTCTATACTGTCATCCTCAACTCAACTTTTTTTACAACTGCTCAACAACACAGGTTTCCCACTCATATAAATGTAATTTGATTTGCTTCCCTTATATATACGTGTTTGTTTCTCCACAATACTCCTATCTCAAATTTGAAAGTCCTTCATTGTTTTCATATCTGTCTGCTATCTCCTTCAAACTTAAGAAAATCAGTCATCAATATATCAATATGCGCCTTGCCTTTAACAAGGGGAGTCCTTGAATAGACAATGCAGTTTAAGTTTTCCGTTAGCTGTATATCTCATTAAAGTACCCTTTAAATGTATTTATATGCAAGGTTTTATGTGCTTGTGTTCTAAAGTATGCTTGGGCTATAGAGAGGTGTATAGAAAGGAGAGAGCTAGAAGGCAGAAATATTCTAAGTTCCTTAATTCTTAAAATGATTACATTCTACTCAATAGCATCTATTAGAATCGAATACCAATATTAAAATCATCCACTTATTTAACAAAAATTTTATGAAGTGCTTACTAAGTACTCTGAATTTCTTATCATGAAATAAAATTTGATTAACTATTAAGAACTTTGAATTCTCTAAATTAAATATATATAGATATATAGATATAAAATCATAATATCCACTTTAAAGGCCTGAGGCCTTTATCTTTAAATATCAGTTTGACCATAAAATGCTGATTAAATAATTAAACATTTAATAACCAATTAAATATCTATGCCCCGGCTTTTATTTTATTATAAGCCATTATTGTATTCATAGTTTCATATTGGTTAATATTTATATATCAGTATATTGCTAACCAAAAGGCTTTACTAGTCTGGTCAACGAGTAAAATGTCAATGTGCCTTTGTGAAACCCACTCACTACATTATATCAGCTATTGAAATATCACTTCGTTCAATTACTTTCTATTCTTCATCTAAAAATAAAATATACACATACCATTATAAGATTAAGTATTCAATTTTTCTCAAATCATTTTTCAGATTCTGGAGAATACCTTTTGAAAGTTGACTTTTTTTAAATGTATAGAAATGAGAATATTTCCAGATAATTTTTCTTTAACCATCACTAGTTATGGCATCGTTTGTCATCCAAAAGTATCCCTTGAACTACTCAAAAGTAATTGATCCCTAACTAGTCAAAAAAGGAGATAATTTGGTTTTCAAATGTGTAGATTAAATAGACACTGTTTTTTAATCTTTACTAGAGGACGAAATTTAAGAGTCTGAAGATATAGGATGTGTCTATATAACAGTAACAGTCCAACTCTCCCTCAGCTAACCTAATATTTTAAACAGCAAGGAGTACCCTTTGGTGACGTTATCTCTAAATAAGTCTAGTCTGTGTAGAAATAGTAAGTGCCTCAATTTCAATGAACATTAACTATTCAAGAATCACATTTTGCCTTGTGAAGCTGAGATTTAGATATGTGGATGGAAAAAACTCATTCCATTTTATTTCAGAGGATATAATTTTTTTGAGTGGTTACAAAAATTCTGAAGAGAATAAATTAAATGCAGATATTTACTTTAGAAGGTTACAGGTGCTCTCTTTGAATGTAAAAAGATAGTCTTTAGAAAATATTAATTTTTAAATGAATGATAAACAGAATTTCTATGGATGACCTCTCAAAAGAAGAAATAACACTAAATCCAAAGCATTGTTTTTTGTTCAGTGATTCTAAGAGGGTATTTCATGTGGTTTTAGTAGGGATTTTGCAGGCAAGACAAAGGTTTGTGTTTAAATAAATTAGAATACACTGAGTTCAACAACTGGACTGCTCACATCCTTGAAGAGTCTATCTTATGTCTCCGAGAGGTGTCCACTGACCTCAATAGGTCAATGCACGCACAAAACAAGGTAAGGCAAGGTATGACTAATTTGACTGGTAAAGATTTTACAAGACACTTTTGGACTCACAGAATTATTATTTACATAGTGAAAGGAAGGTCAGCCAAAGGTACCAGTTCCCTGAAGTCCTTGTCCACACACCAGAAAGGATGGCACAGAATTAAAAGGGGTTGGATGACTATAGTGAATTATGATGTACTCCATTGCTGAAGTGTAAATCCTAGACTGCAGGCAAGTAATTTTATATTCTGTAGCTCTATATAAAGGAAGGGGGTGAGGAGGGGGCATGGCATAGAGCTTAAGGTCTATATCTCATCAGAACCCAGAAGGTGAAAAGAACTATCTCGTGACAGTCTCTCAGACTAAAGAGGTAAGGAAATGGGTGACTTTGTAGTAGCTCCATATAAGTCTCCTATTCTTCATGTTCCAGAAGGATTACAAGGCATTCTGTCAACATTCAAATTAGCAGAGGTTCAAGCCCTTGCCTATATGGCCTATGTCAGTATATGCAAGTTCACTAGGGCTCTATGGCAGAGCTGTTCCTTTACACAGCCCTTTCCTGACATTTTATCATGGAAGTCTTATTTCTCATAAGGGATTAATATTCTTCAGAATAGATGTTGGAAGTTTTACTCTGATTAACATCTATTTCCAGGATGGTCTTGAGGGAGTAAACTAATTATCAGAGAGGCAAAGCTAGAAAGCATTAAGAACCAATGTCCATCTGTGATGGTTAATTCTATGTGTCAACTTGATTGTGTTAAGGGATGCCCAGATAGCTGATAAAACATTATTTCTGGGTATATCTGTGGGGGTCTTTCTGGAAGATTAGCATTTGAATCAGGCCTTCAGACTCAGACTGGAACATACACCATTGGTTCCCAGGTTCTCAGGCCTTTAGGTCTGGACCGAAACTGCATGACTGGATTTCTTCAGGCTCCAGCTTGCAGAGGGATCATAGAACTTCTCGACCTCCATGATCATATGAATCAATCTCTTATAAGACTCTTTTTCTATATCTTTATACATCCTATGGGTTCTGTTTCTCTAGAGAGTCCTAATTCCCCAACCATATTTAGAGAAATATGAAAACCAGAGGAAAACGGCCAGGAAGATGAGGGTCAAGCCACACAGAAGTGAGGAAAGACTTCTTCCCAGAGGAGCGGAAGAGTGGAAACTAGGATTTAAACAGAAAGCTTATCAGGCAGATGGGCTGCATATGTTAAGGATTAGGTTTATGTGACCATCAGAACTCTTCCAAACTTCACTTACTAATATAAAAGAGGAAAATCCAGCTATACTACAATATTATATTCTGACTTGAAAGTGTTCTGAACCAGTCATCTGTTTATTCACTAAGCTCTTCTTTCTACATATCACTCCATTGTCTCTGTACACTATCTTTCATCATTACTGAAATACGTAACAATTCCTAAATAGACCAGGTTCTCTAATGTTAATGGAATTAGCATATGCTATTTCTTTCTCTTGAGATAATCTAGTCCACTGACTCTCCCTCATCTAGTCCAGTCCTAGTTTCTTTCAGTTTTTGGCTTAGACATCATATATTTGGCCAGCCTTTCAAAATTCACCCTCTTTCTATTTGGTATATCTAATTCAGTCTGGAAATAGGGGAGGAGGATGGGGAAGGTTCTCAATGCACCCTGCGTTTGCCTCAATTAGAATTTACTACACTCATTGATTGGCTTGTATATTTGCCAAGCTCTTCCACTAGGTTATATGAATGTTTCTTATTTGCTTATATTTCCAACATTGTAGTCTCTGACATATAATAGGTGCTAAGAAAGCATTTGATAAATACAGGAATTGCGCAGAGCTAACTCTCTATTTGGCCAACCTTCAGTGCTCACCATTGTAAAAGGTGGCAGTGACATTTAGTCTTTGGTCAGAGACTATTAGTATGAGAAACATGTGTAAATTAAGTTTTTAAATGTGAGGAGTAACCATGGATAAGAAAAAATCACAGGGAACAAAATTAGGAAAAATATTTTTAAAGAACTGATGAAATTCGGATTCAACTTAAATATTAAAATTCTTTGAATGACTCTGAGTCGGAATTAGAAATCCAATTTTGTTAACTTCTTACTAAATTAAAGCATAACTGCGTCAGGCATTTATTTAACTTGATGAAATACTATCCTTAAGAATTAAAAAAAAGATGATTTAAATATTTGTGTTGTTATGATGTTCTGGGAATATCAGAATATTTCTCATTCTCAAAACGTATTTGGAGCTAGTATAAATGGATTTAAAATTTGTTTAAGTTTTTAAATATTAGGTGAAAAACGTCAGGTTGTAAGTCTCCCTTCCCTAGTTTTTTCCAGTTATCAGAACTTATATTTGTAATATCACGCTCATCAAAGTCTGAGCCAGTTCTAACCAAGCCTATAACTATGTTATAAATTACTAAGTGGGTTCTAGAATTAAATTCATCCCTATAAAGCCAGTTTCCAAAAGCCTATGACCACTTTCTCCCTAACTCCACAGTCATGTGCCTTGGTGATATAAGTGGGCTTGGTTTCCTAACTTCAGTCCAATTTCCTAATGAAGGAAACCAACTCCAATTCTGAATCTTGCTTGGATTGAGTGTATATATATCTGTGTGTGTGTGTGTGTGTGTGTGTGTGTGTGTGTGTGTAATCACTTAGTTCCTATCACTCATTTCTCATCTTAATTCTCCAGCCCAAAAGTGAGATTATGATTTCTCCATATGCAATTGGAGATTTTTTACTTCAAAGTCTGATTAAATCAGCACCATTGATCTGGTCCCCTTACCCACTGGTCCACTGATAAAGAGCCAACTTTCCTTGCTACTATAGTTAATGAAAACTGAACTATAAATTCTTTCCGAAATAAAGGTTAATGTTCAAAGAGATGAATTATTTTTCTCTGTATCTTCCATCATTTATATTTTCGTCCCCTGACTGGGGATAAATTAAATCAGAAGCTTTTAAAGCATAGTCTATTGGTTGGGATGTATCAGCCAATAATAGAAAACATGTAAGCTACCTGTTTCCTTCCCACAACCCTCCATCATAGAGATAGTGACCATCTTAATAATAGAACTGCACAGGTTCCTGCAGGCAACTTCCTGAGATTATCTGGAATGAGTTATTATTTGACTGATCTGGCCATTGTCTGGCCTCCTTCCAGAGGACAAATTGAATAGCTGAGTTAGACCTTAGCTGGTCTTTTGAGAGGCCCTGGGGGTATACACCACAGACATATTTTCTACCTTTCACAGCACAGGCTTTTTACCTTCAATCACAGATTATTCAACTGATACATCCTTTACTGTGTGCCATTGGAAATGTATTTGTTCCTCTCATTTTTCTAACATCTATCTCTGTCCATTTCCATCAGTTGCCAAAGACTTCTGAACTGCCTTTGATAACATTCATACACAAAAGTCAGCAACCTCGTCTGGTGTGTACAGCAAGAACATTTAGACAAACATATTATCTTAGTTCTGGTTACAATAGCAAAGAACTATAAACTAGGTGAAGTATAAACAACAAAATTTTATTTTTCATATTTCTAAAGGCTAGAAGTCGAAGATCAAGGTGCCATCAAGGTCAGTGACAGCCTCCTTCTGAGCTGCAGACTGCTGACATGTTACTGTATCCTCACATGACAGAAAGAGAGAGGAGACAAGCTCTCTCATGACTCTTATAAGGGCACTAATCTCATTCATGAGGTCCTCACCTTTCAGCTCTTATCTAAATCTAATTAACTATCAACAGTCTCACCTCCTAATACTATTTCATTGAGGTGTAGTATTTCAGCTTATGAATTTGAAGGAACACAAACATTCAATTCATAACATTCTGCCCCTGGACCTTTAAAATTTTAGTCCTTATTGTATGCAAAATACATTTGTTCTATCCTGTAGACTCCCAAAAGTCTTAACACATTCTAGGATCAAGTCTAAAGTCCAAAGTCTCATGTAAATATCTAAATCAAATATGGGTGAAGTTCAAGATCAAGAGGCAAAATTCCTCTCCAGCTGTGAAGCTGTGAAACCAGACAAGTTACATGCTTTGAAAATAAAATGTTGCGACAGAGACAGGATAAACACTCAAATACCAAAAGAGAGAAATAAGGAAGGAGTGATGGGTTCTAAGCAAGTCTAAAACATAGCAAGGCCAAATTCATGAGATCTTAAGGCTCAAGAATAATCCTCTTTGACCTATGGTCTACCCACTGGGGTGGGGAAATCTCTCCTATGGTGTGAGTCCCAAGCCTGGTGGGTGCCAGGTCTGGCTGTGATCCAGGCTTGAGGCTAGGAATAGGCCCCCAGATTTAGAATGTTACGTTAGTGTAGTCAGGTGCCTGTGACCAAAAAATGTAAACATACTTCAGCTTATTGTATCATGCAAGTGTGGTTGAATGCCACTCACTATTGGACTCTGATACATGTGGAGCCATGTGGTCCCCTGGAGAGCTAAAGGGGAGCACAAGAAAGGGGAGCAGAAGAGCAGAAGAGGAGAAGAAAAGCAGAAGCAGAAGTCTGCTCCCTGCAATAGACTGCACTTCCACCAACAGAAGTGCACTCGCCATAATAAAGTTAGTGCTTGACATTTCATTCTCATGTCGGCTTCTTGTGCATTCTTCCAACTGGGTGCCTCACAATCAAAACCGTCCCTTCTCGATCAGCTTGGCCCTGACATACAGTTTGGCAGCATGGCCTCACATTAGCTCTCTGCCAAACCCCAACGGTTCTTCTGGGCCAGGGTCCTGAGCCCATGGCTTGGCTATGTGGTCCCAAACTTTGAAACCACATTGGGGGTTGTCATCCTCCCCAAGGCCCATGCATTCTGGACCTGCAATGGAAGTAGCAGCCCTAATGATCTCCTATTTGCTTCAGGGTCATTCTTCCATTGTCTTGAAGAATAGAGACTGGCTTCTGGTGTGATGGCTGATCCATATTAATCTTATCAAACAGTTACTTAACCACATCCTTAACATTCTCATCTTTCAAAATATGTGTAGGCTAAGAATTTTCCAAATGTTTAAATTCTGTTTCCTTTTTGATTAACACTTTTATCTTTAAGTCATGTCTCTCTTTTTGCATTTTGCTGTAAGCAGTCAGGAGGAATCAAGCTGCTTTTTCAACATTTGGCTTAGAAATCTCTTCAGCTAAATATTCAATTTCATTGCTTGTTAGTTCTATCTTCCACAAACACTAGAGCACAAGCACAATCCATCCAAGTTTTTTGCCACTTTATAACAAGGATGGCCTTTCCTCTAGTTTCCAATAACACATTTCTCATTTCTGTCTAAGACCTCATAAAATGGCCTTTCCCGTTTACATTTCTACCAACAGTCAGTTTATGATTATTTATGTTTTCTCTAAAAAGATCGAGGCTTTCTTTACACCTCTCTTCTTTTTCTTCTGAGCCCTTACCAGAATCACTTTAACATCCATACTTCTATTACACACTTCAAAATTCATCCAGGCTCTGCCCATTTCCTAGGTCCAAAGTCACTTTCATATTTTCAGGTATTTGTTACAGCAGCACCCCCATCCTCAGTACCAATTTCTGTATTAGTCAGTCTGAACTGCTATAACAAAGTACCATAGACTTGGTAAAAGGAGGAGCTTATGCACAATATAAATGTATTTCTCACAGTTCTGGAGCCTAGAATTCAAGGCCAAGGTGCTAGTATGTCAGGTTTTGGTGAGAGCCCTATTCTGGGTTGCAGACTTTTCACTGTATCCTCACATGCTAGAGAGCAGAGAAAGGAAAAAAGCTCATTTGTAACTCTTATAAAAGCACTAATTCCATTCATAAGGGCTTTACCTTCATGACCTCATTTAATTCTAATTATCTCCCCAGGGCCCCACTTCATAATACCATGACATTAGGGGTAGTGTTTTAACGTATGAATTTTAAGGAGACATGACATTCAATTCATAACAAGGGTATACAGATCAGTAAAGCACCATTGGAGGCAACAGAAGACAGACCAGGGGTTTCATCAGTCTTGGGCTTCAGCATCAAATGCCTTCTAGAAAATAGGATGATTCACATCCTAGATCTGAGATGAGAAACAGACCAGCAGAAGAAAAGATATACCAGCTAAATGCTTTTTATTCATATAGCATGTAATTTATGCTTTCTCTCAATAAACTAGTATATTTTCAAGTTTTTCGCTTTAGCTAGATCACTCAAGCTTTTAGAAATTGCCAATTAGCTGGGTGATATTAAAATTTTAAAAAAGAATGATTCAGTACCTTTGGGTCTGTTAAGGCAGAGTAGTATAAGATCAGAACAAAAAAAAGATTTAGTGAGAAAAAAGAAAAAGGTATTCTAGGTAGAAAATTTATATTTCCTTGTTCTGTTCCTGAAATATTTATGTCAATGTTTTAGGTACACTGCCAATAGAGAAAAAGTGCATATATTATTTTATCGTTTTTTCTTTGAATAACTACGAACTCAATTTTTACAGTTTTCATTTGTTAAAGCTATTCTGATTTCATAATATTTTCTACAAACAGACAGATGTCATAATAAAATATGACCAGATGGCTTATAGACAAAGAAGCACCATCAATTTTTGTGTACAGTTAAAAATTACACAAAACATCTGTGACTAGTAATGAGATTTACTATTTTTCCATTTTGTGCATAATACTGCTCAAAATACATCATTGAATGTGCATTTTGTTAATGAAATTTTCTAACTCAGTCATTAAAATAAACTTTTTCATTTTCAAGACTGTTGCACTCACATTTGCTAATCTGTTGTTTTATTTATCTCTTTTCAAAATATAATTAATCTATATTGATCTACTTGACAAAGAAATGGCCTCTTTTGGGAGCTCTCATCATCTAGCTTGTATTGCATGCTTCTCACTGAAACATTTTTGGGGATTTAATTTTTTAAAAAAATTTACAAATAAACATAAAGAAAATATCTCTTGAATAATATAAATGTAGAGTAGTAGCTCCAATAGGAAAAACTACTCAGAAATACTACCAAAAAACTTATAGACATAAAAACATACTTTTTTAGTCAGAGAATTCTAAATTTTGATATTTCTAATTGACTATATAAAAATTAATAAAATAATTATTTAAAATATGGACAATGACTAAGTTAAATTTTTTTCTCTTTCCTCTTTTATGAAAACTTGAAATTAAGTACTCTTTCCATACAAATATCCTTTCCTTCGAATAAGTTGTAAAATCTTATTTAGACAATATTGAAGTGTTATCATTATCAAAGATGCCTACTGTATAATAAGAAGAGTATGTTTCATTTAAACTACTTACCAATTTGTAGGCAAGTGTTTATAAATTAAATGCACAAAAGATTTTAATCAATAAAGTAGTATGTATGAAGACCAAAGAATATTAGATATATCTCATCAGTTAAATTCAACATTTTATTTAAATTCAAACTACAGTACAAACATAGAACTAGTAAGCACATGAAATAGATATTTTATAAGTTGAATTATATGTACAATCCATATTTATTAGCTACTTCATGGAACTTAATATAGATAATAGAGTTGGAAAAACTTGAAAAAGAAATCACAGGAAAGTCCTTATAGACTATAATTTTCTACATGAGTAACTTTTTCCTTGTTCTATCTGACATATAGTTAATACTATGAAAAAAGAAAACATTTGAATTTGTGGCAATTGGCAGTTATAAAAACAATTGTATGACACAAGGTTTTTATTTGTCTGGTTTAATTCATCATATGGTATCATGATAGTCAAGTATTTTGAATATTTTATATGCTGTATTTTTTTCTTTCAGATTCATATAAAAATATTTATAATTTTTCACACAAATTATAGTTACTTTTAAATTGTGTTTATCCATTTTATGTAGTAGATTGTATTTACAGTTTGCTATTTTTATTGAAAATTTACTTACTTGAATTATAAGAAATTTTTTCTTATAAATGAAAAGACTTGAACTATAAATAATTACAGCACAGCAATTTATCTTTTTAGTGGTTTTCTTGAAAAGAGAATATACTTGTGGTTTAAAAGTATGTAAATATTTAAAATAGCATGATTTTCTATGCCAAATAGCATTTTGTTTTGGTTTCTTTTTATTGTTTGCCTTTTAAAAATTTATAATGGGAATCTGACTGAATGTTTCAAGTGAAAACCAGAAATTATATGATACCTAAAAACACAAAATTTTGGTCCAGCTCAGAATTTCTAACTTTTTAAAGTTAAGTAGTTTTTAAACTCCGATTTTTATCTAAATTATATTTTGATAGGTTAAATAAATAAATAAATAAATAAATAAATAAATTACTTTTAATTAATTAAAAGTACACTTCTGGGTGGAAAAATGGATTCATGAGATAGGTTTCTAAAAACAATTACTTCTATATAAGGTTCAACATAAAGGCTCTTCGAAACTTGGCTCACTATGACATTGGAAATACTATAACATTAGGTCTCTCTCAAAGGCTATATTTGAAAATATAATAAACTCTATACTAAAAAGAATTTTAAAACATTTTCATCCAGTACCCATTCTCCAAAACAACTTTCTTTTTTTTTTAATTTCAGCTATATCATTAGTTTACATTTTATACGTGACTTACCTCAATTAAACTTAATTCAAATCAAGAATAACATACCAATAAAACTTCCCAAAACAGTGCTTAAAATCTCAAATTATATATCATTCATATGTGGTCAATTAATTTCTGACAAAGGAATGAACTCTATGCAATGAGAAAAGGATAGACTTTTCAATAAATTGTGTTAGATAAATAGGATAGCCACATATAAAAGAGCTCGACTGGACCCCTATCTTACACCATAAAAATAAAAATAAAAATAAACTCTAATGGATTATAGACTTAAATGTAAGGCCTGAAACCCTAAAGCTTCTAGAAGAAAACAAGGGATAAGCTTCTTGGTATCAATCTAGGCAGTTGCTTTTTGCATCTAACATCTAAAGCAAAGACAACAAAAGCAAAAATAAACAAGTAAGACTACATGAAACTTAAAAGATTTTGCACAGTAAAGAAAAGGATCAACACAATGATAATGCAGACTCTGGAATGAGAGAGAATAGTTGCAAATCACCTACCTGATAAGGGGTTAACATCCAAAATATACAAGGAACTCATATAACCCAATAGTAGAACACAAATAACTCATTTTAAAACAAGGCAAAGGACATGAATAGACATTTTTCCAAAGATATATAATTAGCCAACATGTACATAAGAGGTGCTCAATATCACCAATCATCAGTAAAATGCAAACTAAATCACAACAGAATATGACTTCGCTGTTAGGATGGCTTTTATAAAATAAAATGATAGATCTAGAGAAAATGAAATTGTCGTACACTTTGGTGGGAATGTAAACTGGTACAGCCACTAAAGAAAGCAGTATGGCAGTTCTTCAAGAAATTAAAAACAAAATTACCATATGATCCAGCAATCTCACTTCTCAATATATATTAATAGAAATAAAATCATTTCTCAAAGAGATATCTGTACACCCATGCTCATTGCAGTATTATTCACAATAGTCAAGGTATGGAAACAACCTAAGTGTCATAATAATGTGTCATAATAAATATTTTTTTGATAAGTGTTGGTATGTCTTTGTCAATTGTCTCACTCTCCCTATAATACTGTCTTAGAATTGTCCAAAAAAGACTCTTATAAGTATTGATATTTTTGCTGTTTTGTTGTTTTTTTATAAAAAGAGTATAACTTATATAGCTATGCTCTTTTAAAATTATCAAAAAAATTACTTCGTTTTAGTATTATAAGTCAAATGACAACATTTTGCAAACCAATAATTTGGAAGAATATTACCTTATTTTACGTACTTAAATATTTATGGAATATCTTAAGATTATAAAACAGTGAGAAACATGAAAAACAAAAATCATAGCAGTTTGAAAATGGGTTAGAAATAATACTGTTATATAATTAACTTACATAAACAAGAAAATTATTTTAACTTTTTTTTTCAGTATTGCACACCTTTGTGATATAATGTGAAGGGCTTAATCTTGGTTGTCACAAATAATAAAAAATCAAGTATGTTTTTAAAATACTTTACAGATTCAAACCACTTTGGACAATGAAAGAAATTTCAAATTTAGAACCATTGAGATGCAATTCTCTTTTGCAAATTCTCAAATAAAAGAGTAATTTGGTGCATTTAAAAATAAAATCCTAAGAACATTATATCATAAAAACAAACTAACAAACAACTATAACCAGAAAAG
Organism: Rousettus aegyptiacus; assembly: GCF_014176215.1. Taxonomy (NCBI): domain Eukaryota; kingdom Metazoa; phylum Chordata; class Mammalia; order Chiroptera; family Pteropodidae; genus Rousettus; species Rousettus aegyptiacus. Next base: position 112,393,140 of record NW_023416284.1, read on the forward strand.
TTCCAGTAAAATTCTGTGGTAGTAATTATCATTATAAGGATACTAATAAATCCCAAAATGCATTCTAAATCAGCAAAGAAAAATAAAGTTATCATTCTCAACTTGATCTCATGAAATTGTGGGAATATACTATTTCCTTTCCAGAAACATTTGTGTATATTTGGTAGTTCTTGCTTCAGTGTTTTTTAGAATTTACCACTGAAGGCATGCGGGGCTGGAGTTTTCATTATAGGTCATTTTTAAACTATAAATTAAATTTCTTTAATAGGTACAGGGGCAATCAGACTATCTAGTCTTTAGTGAGCATTTGTAGCTTTCAAAGAATTCGATCTTTTAGCTAAGTTTTTTGATATAAAACCATTCATAATATTTTTTGTTATTTTAATATCTATAGAATATTTAGTAATGTCACTTCTTCTGCAACTCTCTCCAGTACTCTTCTCTGTGAAATTCCACCTATTGTCTCTTTGGCCTCCCAGCCTTGTCTTCTCAAGTCAGACTGATTTGTCTTGGATTCTCCCTTCATGTGCTAGGCTCTCTACAGCAATAAACTGTGACAATTATAAGGCTCCTCAAATTTTTTCCATCTCTCAGAATCATTATTCTTTATTGCCAGGTGTTCACTATCTGGAAAGTATTGCTTCCAGTATTTTGTTCACTTTTTTTAGTCTTTCAGAATCCAGATTAGATTCGGTTGATTTGAAAGGTAAGTGAGTAAAAAGAAACACAAGAGTATGGTTATAACGGCTGTCTTTAGAAAGAGAAACTGTAATTAGGAAATTAAGAAAGTGGGAGTATTACTTTTCACTGCACACCTTTCACATCTTTTAAAATCTGTACCCTATATCTTCTGCCTATTTTAAAACTATGGAAGTATGGATTTCCAGTCAAGATGGTGGAGTAAGTAAACACTGTGCTTACCATCTCTCATGACCACATCAAAATTAGAACTAAAATATAGAGCAGCCATCATTGAAAATCATCTGAACTCCAGCTGAACAGAATTTCTACAACTAAGTACATACAGAAAGAGCCACTTCAAGACTTCTAGGAGGAGCAGAGACTCCCAATGGGCTGATCCCATAGCCATGTGTGGTTTTTGAAAATTGAGAGATTTATCTCAACTCAGGAGGAACTCCTGAAGGAGCAAAGTGTGCCAGCCCCACACTGGTCTCCCCAGTCCAGGGTTTCAGGCCTGGGGAGAGAAGTCCCCACAATTTCTGGCTATGAAAACCAGCAAAGATTGTGGCTGAGTGAGGCAAAGGGCTAAAGAGGTCTTGGAGTGCCCACACATGGACTCACTCACTGATAGACTCACTCATTCTGTGCTCCAGTGCTGGGCAACAGCTCAAAGAGTGCCAGGGATATACAGAGAGGAACCGAACTGCCTGGCTTCAGGAGGAGGGTTGGAGGGGCAGCTTTCTTCCAGACAAAATTGCTGGCAGAGCCCACTGTTCCATTGTTGGGTCATCCCTGCAACAATGCAGTGCAGGCAGCTACCATATCTGAATCTCCATCAACCACCCGAATATGATTGGCCTCAGCCTGGTGATTTTCTGAGATCCCGCCTGAAGACGCTTTCAGTGGCTTTTCTATATAAATGGCCTGTCATGCCTCATGCTGCAGAATTTCCTAAAATTTCTCGAACATTCAAAAAATCCAAACAAACAGCATCTGGCCTCTGTGTACCCCATAATTCTTGCTGAGCAGCACCAAAACTGGCACTAGCAGTAGATGACCTTGATTCACAGCTTGTTGTCTCAAGGTAACTCCAAGTCCAGCTTGGGTGGAAGCCTGCTGTGGATTGCTTGGTAGCTGATGCCAGGTGGCCCCTGACAAGACACAGGATATGGCTGAACTTGGCCACAGCAAGCCTCATGGGCAGCTTCAGACTGAGCAGGAGCACCACCTTTGCTCAAATCCAAGAATGACACACCCAAAGGACAGACTGGGCAGGTACCAGAAACCTGCTAAAGCGAGTCCTACTCCACAGGATCAGCTCCTGCACAACAGCTTCTCTACTATAGTTACCAGTCGGTCCTCACAACCAATCATCTCAAGGGTCAATCCCTCCTATTGATGTGCAAGCAGCAATCAAGGCTCAACTATAACATGAGGGCACACACGACCCACACAAGGTACACACCTAGGGCATCTGACTCAGGTGTCCACGGAAGACTGTGCCACTAGGCCCCACAGGATACCTAATACATAAGGCCACTCTACTAAGACTGGGAGACATAGCAGCCATACTGCACACATAGAAACAAATACAAGGAGGCCGCCAAAATGGGGAGACAAAGAAACAAGTCTCAAGTGAAAGAATATGACAAAGCTCCAGAAAAAAAACTAAATAAAATGGACACAAGCTATCTACCAGATGCAGAGTTCAAAACCTGGTTGTAAGGATGCTCAATAAGCTTAGGGGAAGAGTAGATGAACTCAATGAGAACTTTAACAAAGAGATAGAAAATATAAAAATGGAGATAGAGAACATAAAAAAGAACCAGTCAGAAATGAAGAATACAATAACTGAAATGAAAAATACATTAGAGGAAATCGACAGCAGATTACATGAAGCAGAGGATCGAATCGGCAGTTTAGAAGATAAGGTAGCAGAAAATACCCAATCAGAACAGTAACAAGAAAAAAGAATCTAAAAAAATGAGGATAGTTTAAGGGGTCTCTGGAACAACATTAAGCAGACCAGCATTTATATCATAGGGGTACCAGGAGAAGAGACAGAGCATGGAACTAAAAATCCATTTGAAGCAATAATGATGGGAAACTCTCCTAACCTGGCGAAGCATATAGTCATACAAACTCGGGAAGCTCGGAGAGTCCCAAACAACACGAAACAAAGAGGCCCACACCAAAACACATCGTAATTAAAATGCCAAAGTTTGAACACAAAGAGAGACTCTTAAAAGCAGCATGAGAAAAGCAGTTAGTTACCTACAAAAGAGCTCCCATAAGACTGCCAGCTGCTTCTCAACAGAAACTTTAGAGCCCAGAAGGGATTGGCATGAAATAGTCAAAGAGATGAAAAGCAAGAACTTGCAACCAACATCACTCTACCCAGCAAAGCTATAATTTAGAATCAAAGGACAGATAAACAGCTTCTCAGACAAGAGAAAAGCTAAAGGAGTCCATCAACACCAAACCAGTATGATGAGAAATGTTAGAGGGGCTTCTTTAAGAAGAAAAATATTTAAAATATATAAATGATAAAATGGCAATAATTACATATCTATCAACAACTACTTTAAATATAAATGAAGTAAAAGCTCTAATCAAAAGGCAGGATGGCTCAATGGATGAGAAAACAATACCTACCAGAGACTCACTCTGGATCAAAAGACATACAGACTAAAAGTAACAGGATGGAGTAAGATGCTTCGTGAAAATGAAGACAAATAAAAAGCTGGGGTAGCAATACTTATACCAGACAACATAGACTTTAAAGCAAAGGTTATAACAAGAGACAACTATCCAGTAATCCCATTCCTGGGTATTTATCTGAAGAAACTCAAAACACCACTTCTAAGGGACATATGACTCCATATGATCATTGCAGCATTATTTACAATAGCCAAGATAGGGAGGCAACCTAGGTGTCCATCGATGGATGAAGGGATAAAGAAGAGGTGATACACATACACAAAGGAATATTACACAGACATAGAAAGAAAATCTTACCACCTGCAACAACATGGTTAGCTTAAAGGGTGTTGTACTGAGTGGAGTAAGTCAAACAGAGAAAGAAGAATGATATAGGATTTTATTCACATGTAGGATCTAAAGAACAAAATTAACAAGCAAACAAAACAGAAAACAAACCTAGAGATACAGAAAATATTTTGATGGTTACCAAATGGGAGGGGTTTGAGGAGTGGGTGAGAAAAAGGAAAGGATTAAGAAATACAAATTGGTAGTTACAAAATAATCATGAGGATGTATAACATAATGAACATAGTCAATATTCTAATAACTATATATGGTATCAGATGGGTACTAGAACTATCAGGGTGATCACTTTATAAGTTGTATAAATATCTAATCACTATATTATATACCTGAAACAATATATAATATTGAAAAAGTATGTGTATCCCTGAAAAAAATATTATAAAAAAGAAAAAATATATATAAGAATGAAGAGTTGTAGTAAATGGTAAGATGTAGAAATACGAGCCTAAACTATCGTTTGCTTCCTTCAAATTGCAAGTCTCTCAAACCAACGAATAATACACATAGCAGATGGTCCTTAAGCATGAATACTCTGCTAAAGATCACTCTTTCATTACATATAGCTTTGTAAAGAAATCTATTGTGAATAGTATAGAATTAACAGCTGTCAGTGACCTTCCTTTGTTCTTTGAAACTATGAACATAAATTGGTTATAATCAACCCTCCACGAGCAAACCAAAGATGTGTGGCTACCCATGATTCTGCTAAACCAAACAATATAATTTCAAGTCAATGTCATAAGGAATAGATAGATCCACATGAATCAGAGAATTACTTATAGGTTACATATTGCTTTATAGAAATAGTTGTGTCTGTGCTCATATCATCTGCTATTTAGTTATTGTGATATGTGTAACATGTGGTCTGTTCCTTCAGAACAATCGATGCACAGTGCTAGCACCCTCACTGCCCCATTCCACTCCCTACCCCATACCTAGCATAACCCAAGCTCTCAAACCCACACACCTTCCAGTTCTGTCCTCCTCAAATTGTAATGGCAGCTCTGCCTTATGAAATGAAGCAACGTCCTCTAACTAGGTTCTGATCTGAGAGCTCTTCTGCTACCAGTCCCCTTGCCAGAGAGTGATGCCTCCACTCCCTCGCACTCATTCTCTAGTATGCAGGGCTCCTCTTTCAGGGGCTTCAGGAAACAAGGAAAGTCTAAGTTGCAGCTCTAGGTCACAGTGGGTTCTGGTCATCTCTGAAAGCTGTAACTTCTAAGTCTATTTGTCTCTCTAGTTCCCAGCTCATCGCCTGCATCCTAAAAAGAAGCCATCATCTCTTCATGTCAGGAACCTTCCCTTAGGTCATTTTTGCATTCTCTTTACTCTGGCTTAGAGGACCACAAATCTTTATTCTCTTAAAATTCTAGCTTCGGCAAAAGAAATCCACACTTTCAAGACTACTTTTTCTCCCCCTCTGGATATTGAAAAATATTTTTGAAAATCAAAGCTGCCTATAACTTCTTTGTTCCTTTTATCTGCCTGTATCCCTCATTTCCAAAACAAAGAGTGCCTCAATTTCAATGAGCAGAGAGAGTTGAAGAGCAATATGATTACTGGGATTTTTTTAAGGCAATATTTAAAAAGTACTATCCTACTATTTCGCTTAAGTTATAGAAATTGATCCATGTTTTTTTAACTTGTTTCTTAATTATTTAATACTATATTAGATAGTCTGATGCAAACTCTTTGACCGTATGTGTATTATATGAATTTGCATGATTTATAGAGATGAAGTGGAGTTATTATCATGTAATGAATTAAGAATGTTTTAGTAGATAGATGCTTCTGCTATCTAATTATTATCAGAAATGAATGCTCTCTTTATATATTGCTGACCACATAATTAATTCTTACCAAAGCCATTTTAGTAAACATCTTTAAAATTTGTATTTTTTTAAAAAAAATAGCAAATAAAACTTTAAAAGTACTCTGCGATATTATTCACGTCAGTTCAATTAATTATCCACAAGTACATTTTTTCACTAGTTTATCTTAGAAGGTGCATAAATAACTTTAATAGCTCTAAGCTCAATATTCTCTAGGTGCCTCATGTATGTGTGCATATGTGTTTGTGGTTATGGTTATATGTGTGTGTATTAGTCTTTGCTTTTGTTACAACCAAAATAACTGTCTCTTCAAATACTGCATAATATCACTTATATGTGGAATTTTAAAAAGCCTAACTTATAGAAATAGAAAGTAGAATAGTGGTTACTGGGAGTAAGGGATAGGGAAAATGGAGAGATGTTAAGAGTACAAACTTGCAACTAGTAAACTAGTAGATAAATAGGTACTGGAAATCTAATACACAGCATAGTCATTATAGTCAACAATCCTGTAGTATAAACTTCAAAGATGCTAAGACTAGATCTTAATTGTTCTCACCACACACACACAAAAAATAATAATTATGTGACATGATGGGGCATTAGCTAACATTATAGAGGTAATCATATTGTAATATGTAAGTGTATCAAATCAACATATGTATAACTTTAATTTGACAGTATTGTATGTAAATTATATATCAAGTAAAATAAAATAAAATAAATCTGTCTCTTTATTTGCTTTGGAAATTCATTAAGCCCAAAATCATCCAAAATATAAATGTGGCTCCAGTAGGTTATCTTGTTCACTTACACAAAGAGTTAGAATGGCATTATTTATAGACTGTCTCCTCTCTTCTTTATTGGGTTCTTCAATTTTTACCATATCCTCAACTCAGCTATTAAACAAACACAGGTGTACACTTATTTTATAAAGAATACAAGTACTCTAGCTACTTGTCAAGTAGTATAACTTCAAAAGCTTTGTCACTAAATAGAAAGCTTTCAAAAGCTCAGTCAAGAGAAACGGAGTTAATGTATATTCAATTTGTTATCCCGGCAATATAATAGGAAGGATATGCAATTTATTTATTCTTTAGAATCTATCCCTGAAATAACCTAGATCATCAGAGAGCCACATATCTGAATCTCATTACTTCTGTTCTCTCCTTCCATAAGTGTGTTTCTGTGTTTTGATATTATGCTGCCAATTTATATTAAGAAACTGCCCTGGAAAAAGTCACCAAGTTTATGATAATAACTTGAACTTTAGTATCAGAATTATGTTTCTTTTTAAAATAGTGTTATCTAATAAACTATAAATTTTAGGCCTTGCAATGTCTCTCTCTCAATCTCTCTCACACACATACACACTAATACACACTGCTAGAAAGTTTAATGTCACTTTTATGCCCGACTCCTGGCAAGCATACTATACTCTAACCCAAATAACTTAAACTGTCTACAGTATTTTTTCCACCCTATTTTCCTTTTACCTTTTATTTTCTAGGTTTATTTTATCCTTTATTTCACTCATCTTTATAAGTTGCCTTAAATCTTTTTTAGGCAAAAAGGGAAATAGGAAAGAAATGTAAGGAGCAATAGGAAAGAAATATCGTTTTAATTTTTCATCTGACATTATTAGAATTAAAATTTATCGTTTCTTCTTTTCTCCTTGTTCAAGCATGTGCCCTTGTTGAAGAGTACCAGAATAAAAATATGGGATGAAATATCTTCAGAAAAGTGTTTACTATAAAAATTCGCATTTTTTCTATAATAAATTACATGGAATTCTTGTATATAAGACATTTGTGTTTCTACTAATATTGGAAAATTTTGACTTACCTTATAAAAATGACAGCAGTCTTTGAGTACTAAATTACAATTATGCAATGCTAATGCTATGGATGACATTTTATTCTAGGACTCTAATTTATTTCATTCTCTATTTATTTTATTATATATGTTGGAGGTGTTATAGTCAAGATAATTTGATTTTTCATTTGTCAATTGCTATGATTTTAGGTGGAACTGGTCCAGAATAATTGTACATCTGTAAAAAGCTGGGTTGTGGAATTCTTGTTTATTATTTGCCTACTAAAAAAAAAAACTCTTAAAAGTTGTCATAATGAATAATTAATTGTTTATATGCCTATTTTCTTCATTAACTTCTAAGTTTCTGGAAGAAACACTATCTTACTCATTTTGAAATCCTCAGTGCTGATACAGGATATAGAATATAGTATTTCATGAATATTGTTGAATTAATTCTTTAATAAATTAAAAATCATAGTTTTTATTACAATCCAACCAAGACCTCATAAAATGAGATGGTGTATAATACCTTTTGTATTCACTGCTTTATATTTCCAGCCTCTGTCTCATGGGTGTTCTGTTCCCTAATAAGTTTTCCCTACAAATATTACTAAAATGTTAACCAAACAACAGGGTAATATTTCTTTCAAATTACTACCTTTAAATATTATACATTGATACAAGATCTAAAAAATATTAGAACTCTATTATTTGAAATATCTTGGTAACATAAGGATGTTCAAATATATATGTATACACACATACTTACATTCTTACATGTATATGTATTGATATTTGCATTCACTAATTATAAAGTCTAAGCATGCGGATTGTAAAATTAAATGAGAAATATTCACAATTCATATATTCACAATTCAATGGAAGAGACTAGCACAGGTGTAAGTCTAATTAATAATTATCAGTAAATGTTAGCTATTTCACAGCCTTCAATGAAGCTATTAACAAGTTCAAACCATTTCAGTTTGTTTGTGTTTGTTTAGTGCACAGCCTGTGTGCCCTCACAGATGCTTTCCCTTAATTCCTTAAGAAAGAAAGAAAGAGAGAGAGAGAGAAAGAAAGAAAGAAAGAAAGAAAGAAAGAAAGAAAGAAAGAAAGAAAGAAAGAAAGAAAGAAAGAAAGAAAGAAAGAGAAAGAAAAAGCTTCTTTTGAAAAGTTTACAAGTGTCTAAGTTTAAGCTTGGCACCTATCTGGTCAACAAGTACCACTTGCCTAACTCTAATCTCTAAGCTCCTCACTCACCTGTCATTTTCTTACTTAGATGAAATACTACTCTGTTCAGCTTGGGTTATATACAGCTTCCTGAGTCATTGCCAAGTGAAAAAGGATGACACAATCCAGAAATTCAAGAAATGTATTTCCATAGAATGATCCTTGACCAATGAGAAATGGGAGATGAAGAGAAACTAACAGATGCATTCTTCCTTATATTTTTACTTTCATAGTGTTCTCTAAGGTATGATTTTTCCTTATAATTCTTCCAGAGAAAGTCTCACATATAGAGAATATTCCTGCCTGAAAAACAAGGTCCTATTTCATTTTGCTAATTGTGACACAGTGGCCAGTTTCATATTTTTATTTGCCTTACATCCTTTTTTCTTCATTCTCAACACCCTGGACTTACACTTTCCCAAAAAGTGGTGATACTTTAATTCTTGTCTCAGGCTTTGATTTCTAAAGGACCAAGTCTAGTACAGTACTTAAAAATTAAGCTTAACAGTGTTTTATAATTTTCTTTCTGTAACATAAACTTTTCACCTGAGTGAGACAATGAACCTAAATAAAATTACAACAAAATTTTGAATTGTTTTACTATTTTTTTTCAGACATAGTCTCTGTTATATAAATTCTATATCGAAACTTTCAATGAAGGCAAATTTTCCTATTACAAAAAGGGTAAAGATGCTAAGTGGTGAGATTAGTTTTCTATTAAAACAATACTTAGATGTCAGGTTTTTTTTTTTTTACTTTTCTCTGTATTAATGTGCAAATTCACTAAGTTTAGTTTTCTGAAACAGTTAAGCATGAAAATGTGTTTCACTGGAAAGTATTTTGAAGGATACAAGAAAAATTGGTTAGAGCTCTCAGCTTCAATTGTTTCATGATATGAAATTGTGAAGATATGAAAATTTTAATAAAATTAAAGTGAAGTAAATTTCAAACCAATAAAAGGTAGCTTTTAAAATAAGGTATATAAAATAGTCAACCAGGGTAATACACTAGAGGTCAGCAACATATATGCTGTGAGTTGAATATTCCAAAAGGAATACCTAATTTTATGACCACTCATAAATATTTTCAAGCTAGGACAATGATATGGATAATGAAACATTATATTCAAGATGCAAACCATTCACCTACATGGGTCAGGAATAATTTTCCTTTTGCCTATGTATTCGGCATTCGATTATTATTATTATTATTATTATTATTAATTTTTTTTGGTGCATGATGTGGTAAAGTCATTTTCTCAGCATTAAAAAAATATAGATAGCACAAGGGATATGTTGCAGAACATGGGGAAAAAATCCTCACAATTAGAATTATTTTTAAAAACAAGAGTAAATGAACTAAATTAGTTGTGAAGGCCACTCTCATCAGCATGGTGAGTTTGAATTTACCATATAACTTAATTCTCTACTCCATTGACATCACCCTATCTCATATTATTTGTAACCATCGGCTTTGTCATATACCATTTAAACTAGATAAGAATGATAGGAAAAAATATAAGTGGTCAGGGTTTCTAAAGAAAAATGTATTTGTTCCCTCTGTATCTTAAAGATTATATTAAAGTGTAAATGAGAATAATGACCAGAACATGACATTCAATAATGTGTTTTGAATCAAGTTAAACTCATGACAAAAACTTAGAGAAAAATATCAAAATTACAACTAAATTACAGAATAACCATAATTGGGAGTTACCTGAAGTCTAGCTGAACAGAAGTCCTACAACTAAGAACATACAAAAGAGGCCACGTGGTGACTGGTAGGAGGACCAGAGATGCCAAAAGAGCTTGTCTCACAACTGTCTGTGGCATTTTAAAATCTCGAGGAATATCTCAGCTGTGGAGGTTCTCCTAGAAGAGTGAGGGGTCCCAGGACCACACTGCCTTCCACCCCTGCCTCGGAGCTCCAATGCCAGGAAGAGAAGTGCCCACAACTTCTGCCTATGAAAACAAGCAGAGATTGTGGCTATGAGACAGAGGGCTGTGGAGTAACAGGTGTACATTTAAATGGCCTACACTCATACTCACTGATGAACTCACTCTGATCTCCAGTGCTGGGGCAACAGCTTGAAAGTCACCAGAGACATTCAAGAAGGAACCAAATTGTCTGGCATGAAGATGGGGGCTGGAGGGGCAGCTTCCTTCCAGAGAGAAGTGCTGGTAGAATCCATTGTTCCTTGTTGAGCCTCTCACTTCGCCCCTTCCCAGTATGCAGAAATAGACTGCCTCCATATCTGAGTCACCATCAACCTAGCTAACACTGGTCACTCTCCCCTGGTGATTCCTTGAGGCCTCACCACACACAACTTGCAAGCCTACCCAAGCCACTTCTGGTGGCTTTTTGATACAAACAGCCAATCTTGGCTCATGCTGTGAAATTTCCTAAAATTTATAAAAGGTTCACAAAACCCAAACAAGCAGAATCTGGCCTCAGTATGTCCTGTATCTCTTGCTGAGCAGCCCAAAGCCTGGCACCAGCAGCAGCTGACCTCAGTTCGAGGCTTTGCCTTTTAAGACACCTTCAATCCCAGAGCTGAGGCAGCCATCTGCAGATTGCTTAGTGAATCTTGCCAAGTGGCTTCGAGCGGTGCATAGGCTGTAGCTGAACTTGGCGTGCAGTGGGACTCTTCCCAGGTGGCCCTCACATCTGAGGATGACACACCCAGAAGGCAGACTGGGCAGGTACCAAAGCCCTACTAAAGCCAATCCTACTCTTTATGGTCAGCCCCTGCACAACAGCTCCTCCACTATAGTCACTAGCCAGTCCTCACAACCAATCATCCCAAGGGTCAGTCCCTCCTATTGATGTGCAAACAGCAGCCAAGGCTCAATTACAACAGGAAGGCACACATCCCATGCAAGGGACACACCTAGGGCATCCGGCTCATGTGTACTGGGAGGACTGTGCTTCCAGGCCCCCCAGGACACCTAATACATAAGGCCACTCCACTAAGACTGGGAGACATAGCAGCTATACCACACACAAGGAGGCAGCCAAAATGCAGAGACAAAGAAACATGTCCCAAGTGAAAGAAAAGAACAAAGTTTCAGAAAAAGAACTAAATAAAATGGACACAAGCTATCTACCAGATGCAGAGTTCAAAACCTGGTTGTAAGGATGCTCAATAAGCTTAGGGGAAGAGTAGATGAATTCAATGAGAACTTTAACAAAGAGATAGAAAATATAAAAATGGAGATAGAGAACATAAAAAAGAACCAGTCAGAAATGAAGAATACAATAACTGAAATGAAGAATACATTAGAGGAAATTGACAGCAGATTACATGAAGCAGAGGATCGAATCGGCAGTTTAGAAGATAAGGTAGCAGAAAATACCCAATCAGAACAGTAACAAAAAAAAAGAATCTAAAAAATTGAGGATAGTTTAAGGGGTCTCTGGAACAACATTAAGCATACCAGCATTTGTATCATAGGGGTACCAGGAGAAGAGACAGAGCATGGAACTAAAAATCCATTTGAAGCAATAATGATGGGAAACTCTCCTAACCTGGTGAAGGATATAGTCATACAAACTCAGGAAGCTCGGAGAGTCCCAAACAACACGAAACAAAGAGGCCCTCACCAAGACACATCATAATTAAAATGCCAAAGTTTAAACACAAAGAGAGACTCTTAAAAGCAGCATGAGAAAAGCAGTTAGTTACCTACAAAAGAGCTCCCATAAGACTGCCAGCTGCTTCTCAACAGAAACTTTAGAGCCCAGAAGGAATTGGCATGAAACAGTCAAAAAGATGAAAAGCAAGAACCTGCAACCAACATTACTCTACCCAGCAAAGCTATAATTTAGAATCAAAGGACAGATAAACAGCTTCTCAGACAAGAGAAAAGCTAAAGGAGTCCATCAACACCAAACCAGTATGATGAGAAATGTTAGAGGGGCTTCTTTAAGAAGAAAAATATTTAAAATATATGAATGATAAAATGGCAATAATAACATATCTATCAACAACTACTTTAAATATAAATGAATTAAATGCTCCAATCAAAAGGTAGGGCAGCTGAATGGATAAGTAATTGTTAATGGATAAGAAAACTAGACCCTTATATATGTTACCTACAACAGACTTAGTTCACATGAAAAGGTACACATAGACTGAAAGTAAAGGGTTAGGGAAATATTTATTATGAAAATGGAAACAAATAATTAAGCAAAAAAGCTAGGGCTGCAATACTTATACAGACAAAATAGTCTTTAAAGAAGAGACAAAGAAGGACCCAGGATTCCCACTTTTCGGTATTTATCTGAAGAATCCCAAAGTACTATTCCGAAAGGTCATGTGACTCCATATGATCATTATAGCACTTTTTAATTTTGCCAGGATCTTAGTCTTTAATGGCTGCAGGGTCTCACTACCCAAGCCCTGTGCCAGGGCTCAGATCTTGTTGAAGGCAGCAATGTCAAGATTCTTCACATACTTCTCAACCTTGGTGATCTTCTCCTCCAGCAGGTGGATCCCCACCTTGTTGTCCTCCACCACCCACTAGATCTATAGCTAGCAGATGCCATACCAAACAGGCACAAGCTTGGAGCACTCCCAGGTCAGCCCTTCCAGCTGGACAAAGCTCAAGTGGAACTCCAGCTGGGCCAAGTCCCTCTCGTCATCCCAGGGCTTGACGTCCAGAAGGATGGAGGACTTGGCTATTAGCTTGGGCTTCTTGGCCTTCTCCACATACTGTCACAGCCTCTCCTCCCTCAGCTGGGTAGCCTCTTTGTTATCCTCTTTGTCACATCAAACAGGTCGATGTCATCGTCTTTGTCATCCTCCTCTATGGTGGTCACTTTCTTGTTGGGTAGCTCCACTTGGTGCGTGAAAGACACATGCTGGGTCTGTGGGGCTGTTGCCAGATAGGTGGGTAAGCTCCTCTCCAGCACCCCATTTCAGACCTCCAGGTTGGAGACGCATACTACAGATCCTTTACCACAACTCGTAGGCTCTGGTTCTCCACCCCTAGGCTGGCAAAGGGGTAATGAGCTCTCTGTGGTCTCAGCCTCCTGCTGGAGGCTCCAGAGACTGGGCTCTGGCATGAGGAGCCAGCCACACAGGCCTGTTCATCTGCTCATAGAATTCCCTTTCTGCATTGTCATACTGAACTTGTTGAACCAGATCATCTCAGTACTAGGAAGTCTGTAGCTATTTTCCTGACCCCAGCCAAGGATGCTACAACCAAAGAGGAGGGCTCAGGGAGCTGGATGTCTGAGGAAAGGCTCATTGCAGTATTATTTACAATAGCAAAGACATGGAGGCAACCTAGGTGTCCATCAATGGATGAATGGATAAAGAAGAGATGGTACATATACACAATGGAATATTATTCAGCTACAGAAAAGAATGAAATTTTGCCACCTGTTACAACATGGATGAAACTAGAGGGTATTATGCTGAGTAGAGTAAGTCAGACGGAGAAAGAAAATGACATATGATTTCACTTACATGTTTAAAGAACAAAATGAACAAATATAGCTGAAACAAACTCACAGATACAGAGAACATTTTGATGGTTGCCGGCGGGGGGGCGGGGGGGGGTTGGGGTAGGTAAGAAAAAAGAAGGAATTAAGAGTATAAATTGATGGTTACAAAATAGTCATGAGGATGTAAAGTATAACTAAGGAATATAGTCAATACCATTGTAATGACTACGCATGGTGTCAGATTGGTACTAGATTTATTAGAGCAATTACTTCAAAGTTATATAAATGTCTAATTACTATGTTGTACACCTGCAACTATTATAATATTATTTGTCAACTAAAATTAAAAATATATATATTCAAAAGAAAAAAATCTTAAAGGAAAAGAAAAAACCTAGCATCTGGGAAATCCGTTTTCCCTTCAGATTTATTCTCCACTTTTATCCACTTGTTTTCTGTCTCTGACCCTTATAGACTGTATCATCAGACAGAAAGAAGGGTTTTCTTGTCCTCTGGCTCCTGGTTGCATTTGATCAATAATGAGCCCCACAACAGACCAGAATAAAGTAAGAGAATATGAGCAGTTTATTATTGATTCCCCTGGCTTCCTCATTTGACTAGGTATTTCCTGGCAAAGGAAGGAAAGCCAACTTGCTGTTCAGTATGGACCTCCATTATCTATGTTTCTGTGCCTCAGTCACTGAGCCAGTCTGAACGTCACCTTCCTAAGTTCTCAAGTAAAATGTCTAAATTAGCGAAGCAATGCATTTGAATCCACAACCAAAATTGTAGAAAATACTCATTTTCTAATCTAAATCATTCTATTTAATGTATTTTATTACTATTTTCTTTGACTTGTGTCCACATCTGAATATTCTTCCAATGCCCCCCTCAGCACCATATACCCAATGTGTGTCTAGGTATTAGAAACAACCAAAGCAAAAAAAAAAAAATTAGTGGTAATGAGAAGCGATGAAAGATTGCAACTAATGCAATTCCAAAAGTATCTCCGTTTCCATCCAACCTTTGAATGGCTTCTCACCTCTCTCCTTTTTAAGTTTCTCTTTGGTGAACTATGTAATAATACGCTCATGAAGTGTGGAGGGTCTTCTAATAGCAAGCTATATCTATTTTGGTAAAAATTTGGAGAAACATGATGACTGTTATTAAATGGGATAATATTTAAAGATTTTAACTTAAAAGTTCCTCTTTTCCATCTTCAATTTTCTTATTGGCCCAAAGGCTCGTCCTCATTTTTTAAGCCTAGGAATATTGTAATGGAAACCTAGAATATTGAAAAGTAGGATGAATTTCTTTAATCAGAGCATATACAAGCATCTGAAGCCAAATCATTTTATATTTGCAATATTCTAAATCTGGAAAAAAAATATATCTTTGTTATAATTTTTGAGTTTCAAGGGGACTTAGCTTTAGAATCTAAGGCCAAAAGGACAAGAAAAAGAATTGGCAAAAGTTTATCAGAGAACTTGGAAGAATGTAGCATATAACATAAACCCAATTTCTTTGTACATGCAAAGGTGATAAAGCCCTTTCTGAGCAAGGAAGGGACAAACTTATAGGGAATCTGAGCAGGTCCTAGCTGTTGCCTTATTCATTGAGAAGGTGCCCGCTGTCTCTACCTACAAACCTACAAGCCTACAAGCCTACAAGCCTACAAGAGGATAGGGTCCTTCTGTATGTAGCCGTCACTGAGGAAATGAAGGCCACTGGTTCTACCAATAAAGTAAATCTTAGAGCTACAAGAGTTTTTATGGAAGAAGAACATTTCCTTTTAGTAATTCCAAATATTATCCTCAGGGGTCACAATTAAAGACACCTGTGGGAGAATGATTCCCCATTAGACTGCAAACTGTTTGCACAATGTACATAGACACATGACAGGCACTCTGTATAAATTATCTATATGTATTTATTAAATAAATAACTAAACTTTACAGGTAGCTTTTCTTCACTTTAGTGGTGATATAATTGGTAACACTAAGACACAGCAAGATTTTCAGGGAGTTATGAAGTCAAGACTTTCTAAGAATATAATACTTATGTTCAATTTATATTGAAAAATTCCACCCACAGAATGTTTTTAAATATGCTTTTTAATGTGATCATCACATTAGCTTCAAAGTTATTTATATAATGTAATTTTATGAATAAAAAACAAAAAAAAACAATTTTCAAATTAAATCAGTTTTTCCATTCTGATATACTTTCTCAATAAGTTCAAAGGAATTGGCAGATAGCCAATCCTGACAAATATGTGAATTTTCAATTCAATTTGGTTAGAAGTCAATTCCTTTATGTCTTCTCAGAGTTAATTTATATTCTCTGGTATCTTGAATACTGTTAGTTGTTTAGGGCTATATCTGTGGTTTTTCATTGGCGTGGAAATAGAGAAAACATTCGTAAAAATGTCTTAATAGTTGTAGAAATTGGTGCTTCTATGTTTATCCCTACTTTAACCCAGTGGCAATTCTAGCTAAGAAAAAAAATAGAATTGACTGTTTGGGTCTTTTTAGCTCTACAACTGTATATAGATTCACCTTGAGTTATTGATTCACCCACTCAACTACCACCATTCCCTTCACAAAGGCATTACAGACTGCCCAGGACTGGAGCTGAAGAACTCCAAAGGTCAGCCTAAGAACAGAGAGCATTTGTTTTGCTGAATGTTTGCTGATATAGAGAGACATTTTGCCCTCTTTTACTTGTTCTGTTTAGAATTAGTCATGACATTTTTTTTTTCTTTCTTTAGTTTAAACTCATTAATGCTCCCAGAGCTATGAATAAATTCTTATTCAGCTAGGTACATTAAATACTCCATGCCTAATTCAGTGAAACAGCTAGCATTGAACTTGCCTGGAAAAGTATCTTATTTAAGAAAACATACATATTTTTAAATATAATCTTAAATATTATTTCAACCAGAAATAATATTGAATACAAATATGTTTTGAAAGCAGAAATTCTAAATACTTATATTTGTTTTTCTATCACAGGAAATAGCAGTTAAAAACTTAGAAACAGACTCTTACTTTTCCAAATTAGTACTTTCAAAAAATATTTGTTTCATACTTGCTCTTGTGCAAATTACAGCTGGATTATCATTGGTTTGTTTATTTCATAATCTCATTGCTAACCTCTGAGACAGAAAAAGGAATGTAATAATTGTTCACTTTGAAGGACAGTTTTTAAATCTATATTAAATACAGATTTAATATATTACTAAAACTCTACAGTAATATATTATTTAATATATTAAAATTATTTATATTAAATATATATATATCATTCTCACTTAAAATAGTAACACAGAAAAAAGTCTATTGACTATGCCACCTTCTTTTCTAATAAGTTTCTTGAGAGAGACTTATAAATTATTCTATAATAATTTGTGTTTGTCTGCTCTTGGGTTTGATTCAGCTTTTAACTTTCTGATATACTCGAAAAAATGAGATTCTTTGTCTTATTAATTTATAAATTGAAAAGATAAAGCTATGTAGTAGATTTGATAAATTATTCCCTGAAATAATAAAGAAGACTAAAATAGTAATTAATGGCTATCCAATGGATTAGGTTTATCCCAGAGAATTAAACTGTTTACCATTTTATCTCTATCAGAATTATGTTTAATTATATTTATTTAATAAATACTATGTTTACATAATATGAAAGAACAAGTCATTTGTTTAATTGGTTTAAAGGCCTTACACAGGTCTACTGATGGTTGATAAAACTCATTTTTACTGCTATAAAATATTTGACTAGTATCAATGAGAGCAATGTATTTCTTGACATTAAACCTTATATGTTTAACTGGTCTTTGTTATTTATCTTCTACACATTTTGTGTTTATCAGATGTTTTTTATGGCGCTCCCAATACAAATAAAGCATTGTCAACTTTAATTCCCTAATGATTTAAATCCCTATAAAAGAAACAATCACCATTGATTTAATTTTAATTATTCTAGTTCAGTTTCAAAGTTCCTTGATATTCAAGTTAAATATTTTTTTAACATGTTTATGGGTCAACTTTATTAGAATCCTTTTTAAAAGGCTTATGTGATCCTAAAAAGAGATATCTTTCAGATTGCCTATTATGTGTTCTCCATTTCTATTCAACTCATTTCCCTTTGAGTAGACATTACAGTAGTTTTAGAGGCAGATTAAGAAGTTGACATTCTTGTGAAATCATATCTACAGACTTGTACTATATTAAATTTCTAAACAGAAGTCAGATGAACCTTTGGTAGATGATAAAACCAGATGTTCGTTCTCTTTCATGATTCGTTTTCTGCCTCCAGTTTTCTAATGACTATAAGTCATTACTGTAGACCCTGGTTTGGAATTTAGAGAGAGCTAAATTGCTAGCTTATGAAAGAATTAAGGACCAAATCAGGTCATTTTTATTTTAAAGAAAATTTATTTTTACCTATATTGTTTCTAAAGTAGGGCTTAGCCCTTATTTCCTGGTGGCTGGCAGGCAGATTTGTGCAAACTGGGAGAAATGCACAAAGCCCCAGGTCGTAGGCAATAGCCTGAACTCCTGTAAGATTTAGGCAAATCAGTAACAACTTATAAAAGAGCACCAAAACTGGTTAATAATTAATGGTTCAAAGTGCAGACATTTACCTGTAACACACACACACACACACACACACACACACACACACACAATGGACAGAGGAGCCGATTTAAGTATCTCACAGTATTTTAGTCATAAATAGGCACTTAGAGTGTAAGACCTTCTGCTAATTATGAAAAATTCCAGTCAATATTTTTTTATCTAAAAGGAAGCTCTATTGATTTAAGAGTATCCAAAAAAAGTCACTTCAAATAACCCTATTAAAAATAATCATTTGAATTATTTCAACCTTCTTAACTAAGTTACACATTTGACCTATTATATCTTTTTCATTTAAGTTGTATAAATCTGGAGAAATGTACTATGCATTTTTTAAAAAAATAACAATAGGACAACTTTTAGAATAGAGACTGTCAAACTTTTAGTCTCTCTTGAAGAAATAAGATTATTTTGCTGTCTTCTCAGGTGTCAACTCACATATTTTTTAAAAGCATAGTGATTCATTCCCATGGCATTTCTAAAAAGTCATTTGTTCTTTGAACATTTTATTTGTTCACTTCAATAACTGATTCTTTTTAAAACATTTTTAAAAATTTTTTCCTACTGGCATTGTTGAAAAACAGATACCTGAATATATGAATTAATGAAAATATTGGCATTATTACTTTTAAACTAATTTTAAATTAATATATAGAAGTTTTCATATATAACTTTTATCATCTCAAATCAACATGAAAGAACACATTTTAAACAAATGAAACCTAACTCCTGTACTGTCTACAAAACTTACATTAACGATAAGAAACAACTAAGTTGGAAGTAAATCATTAAAAAGTAGATGTCTCGTGCAAATGATAAATATAGAAAGGTTATAGTGGCTAAATTCATGTCCTATAAAATAGACTTCATGACACAGAGCATAACTAAAAAAATTAACGTGTTTCATAATGTTTAAATTTCAGTAAATTAGAAGAACCTAATGATCATAAATACAAATACTTCCAATAAGAGAAGCTTCAACTAGGTGAAGAATTAAATCAAGCATTTTTAGTGTTTTGGGAATTAAAACTCCTTTGTCCATTTCTCTTTGTATTTCATTTTTATTGAGATAAAGTTTGAGATGTTTGTGTAAATATATTGGAATTATGTGGATGAGTTTTTATTTCTTCACATTAAAGATCAGCCAGGTAAATTAAGTATTTATTCTAATAATATAAATCCCAAGCCACAAAGACATTTAAAAGAAAAGATTAGATAACTCCAAAATACTTTTTCACTTTGAAAATGTTTCTAGGATGATTTTTAGCATTTCAAATTCTCTACCTATTCATGAGAGAGACTGGAGTGTTAAAGCATAGACTTACCTTTATACCCTCCTTTTCTACACTATTCTCTGGTTTTTGAATAGTTAGTATCTTATGGTACAATCAAACCTAAGAGACTGCCTTCCTTAAATACAGAAACAGCTTTAGGATGGAAACGGCCTTAGCATAGACCTCTATAGAAACCTTTGTCAAATATAATATTTTGAATTCAATAGTATGACAGCTTTAGTAAGGAAAAGAACCCTTGATTTACAGTACTATGAGCATTCTTGGGTCATTTATTTATAAAATGTGACTTTGATCAAGGCACTGAAGACTTTCTGGACCTTTTTTTCTCATCTGCAAAATGCAAGTTAGAATGAATATGGCTTAAGGCAGTGATCCCCAACCTTCTTGGCACCAGTCTGGTGCTCCTATGAGAATCTAATGCTTCTTGATCTGAGGTGGAGCTGAGGCAGTGATGATAGTGCTGGGGAGTGGTTGCAAATACTGCTGAAGCTTTGCTTTCTCACCCATCCCTCACCTCCTGCTGTGCGGCCACTTCCTAACAGGCTATGGACAGTACTGATCTGAAGCCCAGGAGCTGATGACCCCCGGTTTAAAGTTTTCCCCACCCCCAATCTTAAATATTTTGTTTAACAGACATGGTAGAGAACAACAACAAAATATTATTAAACAAAATAGTACATTTAATGCACTTACATAGCAGAGTATTTTGTAGAATTGTTTACAAATACTAAAAGGGATTTTAAAAGTTGTTCATTTAAAATTTTCTTAACAAAGAAGAGAAATCATAAGTAAATCATTGACAGAAGGATTTTTTTCTCCTCACCTTTTTTTGGGTGGGAAAAAAGTCTCCCTTGTTCCTACTTTAAAGAATCATTTATTTCAATGCCACCATATCTCAATAATGTGATATACAGCAAACCAAATTTAGATTTTCCCTCTGAGTATGTATTTATATAGACATTTATAACCACATAATAAGGCAACACAGAGCATTTATATGTAGAATATGTGAATGATAGTGTTGTGAAATATAAAGCCAACAAAGTTTAACTTGGTATTTGCTTGTTATTTCCACTTATCCTCTGAGATATATAATACTGAAATAAATTGTTTTATAATGATAGTAATTGTCAAACTTACCAATATCTGTAATTGTCTAACTTTTGTGATAAATAGAAGATTTTTGTGTTCAACATGACACATATTTTATGGGACATACTGGATAAAAATTAAATCTCTAGAAAGGATAATTAATAAGTGATTTGAGAAAATTCAAATGGCAATAAATATAAGATATTAATATTTATTTTCCTTAAAAGTTTAATCGACACATTCATAAAGAATTTACTGAATATTATTACATGCAGCATTTGACTTTGAATTCAAAATTAATATTTATGAAATATAGAATATATAACAACTTTGTGTTCATGCAAATCTTGATTTCTTTAAAATTTATATAGTTTAATAAAGAATAGGAAAACCTTTTTAACTTCATAATCTCTAGATGAGATTTATTCATTTATTTTAATAAAATTGCATTTTTAAATTTATAAATAATAATAGTATTTTGTGCTATATTATATAAACCTGACTTTATATTATCTTTGTGTGAAAACTCATCTAAAAATAACTATAATGTTAAAGATTATTGTAAAAATTTTCCATCGGTAAGTATCTTGGATTTTGTATAATAGCTTCTTTTTGATTCATGTAATTACTTTGACTAGCTTTCATATCTGATCTTTCTTGCTAGGTCAGTCAATTCTGTTTAAAATAAGTTGGCACAATTTAATCTATGTAGACATAGTAATAAAGGAACATTTTGCCAGTAATTTAGAAATGAAGGAAATAAGATTGTTCTAAGACTTAAACTTTAAAATTAATACATGAGTGACAAAGCGTCTCAGAAAGACATACTCCTTTCTAGCCTTACAAGACTTGGCTTGTATTATAAAGTTTATGAAGACCTGAGTCCCAATAAGTTCATAGCCCTCTTATGGACGCTGCCAAAGCAGGAATTTGTTCACAAGTATTCATGTTTTTTTGTATTGAGACCACAGATCAGCATTCTAACAAGGGCAGCCATCAACAAACTGAACATTGAGAAAACAAATGGCTTATGGAGAGAGATGGATTAGGAACCTTACTCAATATGGGTATTTTCTCTTAGTAAGAAAGAGCCCAAACCATATTCTCTTGCAAGATGCTGACTCTGAGACACTCAGAGAGCACTGGAGACAATAGAAGAGAAATATAACGAAAAGCTGGGTTGATACAGGTCACTAGGGTTGCTATTATATCATGAATTACATTCAAATCTTCTACAGTTGACTAATAATCAGCTACAAAATTATTTCTTTCATGAAATCTTAAAATAAACCTGATTTCATCATTGCCTTTGGAAATCTGACAGTGTATGTTCTTTCCAACTTCAATGAGCCATTGCTAACGGAAGACTAAAATCCTATTCAGTGCATTATCATATCTAGGGAAAGAATATACTTATAAAAGTATGGGTTATTTAGCCATAAAAGCATAATAAAAGGGAAGTCGAAGAAAATGTTGGCATTATCCATCCTAACACTGCTCAAAAAAGAGGAAACCTAGCTATGAAACTAGAATTGTCCTGGCATATTATAAGACCATCTTGGTGATATGGATGTGTTCATCTCTTTTTAGTCTGATGGCATGACAATTCAATTAATCTAAATACCCTCTTTATTCTTATTTTATGACTAGTAAACCACCTTCAACTATGTTTTTATTTCTTATGTACATGGGTCTATAGAAATAAAATGTATTAATCAATAGGATGTAAGTATTCTCTGCGTAGTAATAATTTTTCATTGCGAATTGATAAATTGGCATTATTATTCATTTATTTCAGTTGAATTATTTTTGTTAAAAAAGTGCAATGCCCAATGATTGTATATACTTTCAGACTAAAAAAGGTTTCCAGGCATACAAAGACTAGGGACCAGAACTGGGTCATTTTAATTTACCATGGTAAAAAATGGCACTCTAGTAGACCTTTTAGGAAACAACCAGCAGCCCAAAACTTCAGTGTTATGGGCTATAAACTATAGAGCATTTCCTTCCTGTCTAAATTTTGCAGTTATAGCTGGAAAGGGATGATGCCGCCATCCCTCATTACTAAACAGGTAAATAGATGAAGTCCATTATTTCCCTCCAGACCACATTCACTTGTTTGCTATCTTGCTGCCACCATCCACATTGTCACCTAACCCATCTGTACTCAATTCTTATCCACTTACTGGAATGTGACAAATATCAAAAATTCTGAATCTAACAAATATACACTACTTCACATTTATATAATATTTTATAGTAGTCAAAGTTCTTTTTCTTACTTATTTCATGTCTCATCCAAAGCTTAACAAATTGCCATAAATTCCGAGTATTTTCTAAAGCAGTGCTTCTTAACATGTAATCCAAGCTCTTCTGTATCAGAATCACTGGTGTACCTGTCAAAATGAAGATTCTTCTAAGCTCCTAAGGGAATTCTATGCATACTGAGATTTGATAAATATAACTCTGAAATGAGAATAACAACACATGGCCTAATTCTTGGGTTGCTGTGAGAATTAATGGCGTGTTATTCTTTCCCAGTCTGATTTTCTATTTCAAGCACCTGGAAACATACCAATGCATGGTCTCACCGTAGATCAACTAAATCAAAGTCATTGGAAATAGGGTTCAAAGAGTAGGATTTTTTTTAAAGCCCTCCAGATGATTCTAACATGCATCCAGGGTGGAAAAACACTATTCTAGTCTATATTTTTCACTATTAATATATGCTTATTTTGGGGGGGGGAGGGGTTTGTGAGATAATTTCAGTGTGATCACTGATATTAAGGAATTTTAAATATGTAAGTTAAAACCACAAACAGACTTTGTTAAGAAAGTGGCTACTTACATTAAAATATTCAGATATAAGGAAAATAAATAGATGTGTGCATAAGTAAAGAAAAGCAAGCTATCTCAGTTCAATAATAGTCAACATCTCAGACGGTTCCTAAAAGCACACCACTTCTGGGAAACAATAAATATTATGGACCTACAAATTATTTTTTCAAGTTAGATTATTTTTTTATTGATTATGGTAGGTAAGTTTAGAATCCTAGAATGTTACAGATCAGTACTGTCTGACATCATACCACCAAACACATGAGATTACTTAAATTTGTTAAAACTACATAGAAAACAGTATATTGGTCAGTGCAATTATAGAACATATCTATCATTTGCAGAAAGATCTATTGAACAGTGCCATAGTCCATTACAGTTAGTTACTCCCACTTCACAGATGAAGAAAACAAAACAGAAAATTAAATGATTTGCCCCATATCATATGCCATTTTAGTAAAAACACAAGAGAAGAATTAAATCCAAGTTTAATGTTCGGTATACTCTCATGAGTTAATGAGTGGATAATAGTTATGACGATGATTACCATCATATTAATAAATGTCATGAGAGCAAAAAATTATTGATCATATACCATAAGCCAGACATTCTTCTGAAGGTGTTTGCTTGTATCAATTTATCCAATTATCACAAGAAACTGAAAAGCTAGTTATTGATATTATACTTATTTAGAAACATTATAACAGCACCATAGAGGTTACCTAAGAATGCACAGCTTTTAAGTAACAGAAATGGAATAACTGATATATACATGTATATAGATATATATACATACACACATATATATGTATATATAAACAAACACATGTGTGTATGTGATATCATAAAGTATTATATAAGAGCAAATATAACAGATTCATTATATCAATAAACTTTCATCACAAGGTTAAAAAAATTCTGTTTTTACAATACATTTGAGGTGCCACCAGATATAAAGAACTTTCAACATGAATGTGATAGGCAATTATTTAAATATACCATTCAGAAACAGTATGGTGACTTTACTAATTTAGGATAAAGGACCATAGCAAGATATTCTTCAGCTTGCCTTTGTCTTATTGGGAATAAAATGTTTTATTGCCATGCTTCAAACAAGAAATTCTTTTAAGGATGACATATGTAGGATCAGGCTCAATTCCAACAAGAATTCGTTTAGTCTAGGTTGTTTTTGTGAAAGTGTACTAAGAATTTGGCTTCTGTGTATATTTCTATATACATTGGCAGTAGCAATAGTTAGTTCATTTTATGATTGAAAATATATCGAATACATGTTAATAAGTATTCCTAATTATTTAGTTTCTATTTTATCATAATTTATTTTAAAAATCATAAGATATCCATATTTCACTTCCTTATTATGAGATACTGTATTGAGAGTGTTAGTAGAATTTAATTTTTTTTTTAACATTTGGGATAAAAACTAAATCAACATGTGTAAACATACACTGGAAATAAGAAACAAAGGTAAAGTTTTAACCATCTCTGTAATAAAGAAGAGTCAATTTCTTCATGCTTGCTACAGAACAAAAAAGAAATAAAAATAACTGCATTTTGGTTTCCAAACTACAATTGCCACTCTAATTGCACTGAAATGTTCTAACGGTATTAAGCAGAATAGAATTTTGTTAATACTCTTGAACCACTTTAATTTTATTTTTTAAAACTGAAGAATCTGAAACAAATTATTTTGAGTATTTTCCAAGTGAATTTTTTAATTTGGATTTTGTGACAATACTAACAAAATTTTTGCCTATTTAGTGTTACAGACACAGAAAATACTCTACTTAATTGCCACCTTCCCCTTCTTTACCAACTTGAGCAACATGTCCAACTGAAAAACTGTATTTCCCAGCTGCCCTTGCAAGTAGGAGCGGCCAATATATATAAAAGAAATTTATTGAAGTGGCTTTCCTTTTTGCCCTTTATTTTGTTTATGTTCTCTGCCTTGAAATCAGTTATGAGACAACTTTAGTTTGATAATAAGAGAACAGAAATCTTGAAGGAGGTAGAGTCCCCGATGAGAGTGAACCCACCTCATCAACCAATCTTAGACTACCTACATCTCAATTTGTTCTATGTTAGTCTTATGCACCTTGTTTAAGACATTGCTATCTCCAGTCTCTACCTCTAAAAGCAAATAAAATCTCTAACATATTTAGTTTTACAAAACCCTAACAACAAAATCACAAAAATCAAATATGACAATGATGAAAGATGACATGAGAATTATATAAATTGTGTACATTCTTTATTCTTTACAAATGATGAAGCTGAATTATATTTTTAAATAAGTTTAAAAACAAAAAATAAATTTTAAATAAAATCTAAAATATTTAAATTGTCTCAAGGAGAAATTAGTTGTAAACTAAACAGAACGAAAACATTAAAAAATGGGGAAAGTTCTCAAAGAAAATTCACTCCAAGAAGAAAGTAGGGCTCAGATATATTTATATAGAAGTTTCAAAATTTCAAGAAAGTTTATCCCCATTCCATATGAATAGTCCAGAATATACAGAAAAAGACACAATACTATCAAAGCTAGTATCAAAACTAGTTTTACAAAGCTAGTATTACGCTACACCAAAACCTAACAAGTAAACAATTTTAAACCTTATATACAATTATATTTTGAATAAACCAATAAATTAATGGCCCATCTATTATTATGCGGTGGCCCAGAGCTTTGCTAAGCTTGAACTAAAGGTCTGATAGCCAGGCTGAGCCCATCAAAGCAGGGAAACAAGTCCAGTTGCCTTTTCCTGAAACAAAGCCATTTTCAAATTCACACACTATTGGTTTCTTATAGTATGTATCTCTTAGGAAGCAAGTTTTATTGGCTAGTTGAAGAAAGTATTATGAAGACGTAACTCAGACGCTACTATAAATTTGCAAAAATTCTACTGCAAATGACAAAAAACTAACAACAGAAAGCTAAATCCACTGGAAGGTTTTACTTGTTTTGTTCTGTTTTTCTCATTTAAGGAATTCAGAAGTTATACAATTCAGAACTAATATTTTTAAAGTACTCCAATTCATTTCCTTTTAGTCAAGGATTTTGTCCTAGTTATAAACATTCCACCACTGGACATTTTGAACATGACAAAGCATGAAGGGTCATGCCAACTGGGTTTTCTCAGTTTGCAAAGCTTATGCAGGAACCCCATGCAATGATTTCTGCCTCTTTCAACTTCTTCTTTGGCTAAAATCAGTACATGTAACTATCCTTAGACCAGTCATTAGAAGGTGACTGAGGAAGAAGAAGTGATGAATGGAGGTTGGATCCTGAACCAAGAGTGCCTACCACAGTAATATGTGACCAATCATGGTTCAAATGCAAATTGATAATTCAGGGTTTGAATTATGTTAGATAATTTTATTCCAAACTCTGTTGCATCCACATAGATAATAAAAGCATCTCAATGCCAAAGAGAAAGATGTGCTAATTGCCAAATACAATAGGACCTCTTTTCATTGTCTTCTCAGAAGTGGTAAATCAATTACCACTACACACACACACACACACACACACACACACACACACACACGAAATATGAAGGAACATTTACTAGAAGCTCAATGACAAATACGAGGTGTGAGGATAGATATTGTTAGATATTGCCCTTGAAATAGTATCATAAGCTCAAATAACAAAATAGTATGTGACTCAGGAATATTAACACAGTAACATGAGAACCAACTTTAACATAATATGTAAATATATATTTATTATTTTTATTATTATTACATTTATTATTTCCTGGTATACTACATTATATCAAACACACACTACGAATATTCAAATCTAACTCTTAAGCAGTATCAACTGGCATGGAAGGAAATATTTTCTCTCAGTAAAAAGAACATTTTTTTGAGTATTCACTCACTAGGGTAAGCATCTTATATAGGATATTTTCTTTAATCTTCAGAGCAACAGTAAAAGATATTGTGATGGTTAACTTTAAGTGTCAACCTTACTGAGTCATAGGGTGCCCAGATGAAATGTTATTTCTCAGTGTTTGTGAGAATGTTTCTAGATGAGATTAGAATTTGAAATCAGTAGATTCAGTAAATAAACTGCCCTCTTCAATGTAGTTGGACACCATCCAATCCTCAGTAAAATGAAAGGAGGAATTTGCCCCACTCCCTTTTTTTCTGTTTCACTGCTTGAGTGGAACATCTCATCTCCTCTTCTGCCCTTTAATTGGAATTTACATCACCAGAATCAGACTGAATTATACCACCAGCTTTTCTGGGTCTTTAGGTGGCAGACTGTGGGACTCCTCAGACTCCATAATACTGTAATACTGTGAACTAATTTCTCATAATAAATCTCTCTCTAGAAAGGTAAATGGATGATAGATGATGATCATGATGATGATGATAGATAGATAGATAGATAGATAGATAGATAGATAGATAGATAGATAGACAGATCTCCTATTAGTTTTGTTTTTATGAAGAACCATGACTAATGTAGATATTGTTGTGGTTGTTATCTCCAGTTTTCAGTTAAGAGTAAATAACTGGGCTAGACTCTCTCCTGCAGTTTAGATAATCTAAAAGATCATGAAATTATCAGATTCCAATCCAATGAACACAAAATTGTCAGTGTAGTAAGTTTAGGCATAAGTAGCTCTGATACTGAATGCTCTTAGATAAAAAACACTCTTCAGAGATTTTAAAAGATATTGTTTGCCTCTTAAGGAAATTATCCACCTCCCCTCCCAAAAAAAGAGTGGGAGAAAAAGAATGCTGATATGACATTCTGATTTTCACATTTATTGATAATAACTACATTCAGAAGTAGCTTTACACTTATCTGTCCTTTGACTTTCATTTTAGGGTGGCACAGCATTTTTCTGTTTTTAAGTTATGTGAGGCGGCCCACAGCAAGTTCAAAACTGGAATCTACTTTACTTGCCAGTGGTTCTTTACCATTCATTGGACTGCATAGTCACTGGTTCTTTAAGTCTACAACTTCCTGTTCTGCAGTTCTAAGAAGTTCATTTAAAATCTCAAATTTTTTCTTTGATAATCTTCTCCCGTCCATTTTCTGTTATGTTTTTGTAAATTCTATCATTTGGGTTTTGAATCTCGCACATTAATTTTACAATTTTCTAATTCTCTTTCTTATTTGCCATTTCTTTGTCCTTTTTCTTTCACTTTCTGGGAAAACTTTTCAATGAATCTTCTATTATTATAATTTTGCTCTTACATTTATAATTTCCAAGCATTTTTCTTCCAAAACAAAATATTTATGTTGACTAAATATTTTAATAGTACTCTCTTCTCATTTTTTATATACATTATCTTTTTATTCTTAGGATATTAATTGTAGGTATCTTTAAGTTTTTCTTCCAGTGCTTACATTCAACCTTTTTCCTATGAGTTCTTTTTGTTGTTTGTTTTGGTCTCTGTTTTTTTGTTGTTGTTAGATACTTGTCCCAAATGTAAGGTGATTTTTTTGTCAACCTATGATAATTAAGAGTAAGTTATTGTTAACATTAATTGAAAGCATTGCATGTTTATATGGGCTTGTTTGTAGAATACTACAAAGTAGAGAGATCAAGAGGGGATTTTTGCCTTTTTATAGGTGCATCCCCCAAATATCAGTAGCCATAGATCTGGTCAGTTCCATTAATGAAGAATCTTCTGTTTTCTCCCAGGGTCAAAAGATGATGGTGCTAGGAGGTCATCGTACTTGGAGACAGATAGTAGAAAATGGCTGAAGGTGTCAAACTGAATACATACATCTTTATTTGAATCACTTACTTTCAGCATAATACCTGAGATCTCTAAAGTTTTTGTTATCTTCAACCTTTGACGTATTTATCTCCTAGGCTTCATGTTACCCTGCAAATGCCTTTACTCTTCACCCAATTACCCGTTTCAAAATATATCATTTACTGCTTTTCCCTTTTGAATGCCAATAATTCTTGTCAAATTTTTCCTCAAAAATAACATGTCTTGGTACTCCAGCATTGGCTCAGTGAAAGTAGAGCTCTGAATAAGTCTTCTAATGAGTCTCTCTGGCTTTTGTCCTTGTGATCACAGGATGGCTGTAGAAGTTTCAAGAGTTAGATCCTCTTCGATATTATTCAATGCAAGAAGAAAGAGAGACTCTTCTCCTTGGGCATTTTATTTATTTCAAGGAAAGAAATCCTTCCCAGAAAATTCCCAGAAAATTAGCCTCAGATCACTTAACCAAAATTACATTCTATGTCTGTACCCTTATTGCAAGTGAGTGTCTGAATTTTTTTAATTTTTGTGACTGGATGTTTTGTCTACCAGCCAAGCACTGGTAGTTTGGAGAATGGTTAGGCAACCATCAATGTGTGCCACACTTACCAATTATCTCCTGCTGAATTATTAATGGAAAAGTTTTCTTTCAATTTGTACCATCACTTTTAAATTATTCACTTATTCAGCTTCTTGTTGGTGTTTTCATCTATTTCCTTTGTTCATGTAACTAGTGTTCTTGACAGAGAAAAGAGAGAAGGTCTTATTTAAAGAAAAAAAAAGGCACACTTAAGTAGGTTCCTCAAACTTCTGTATGAACTACTAAGAAAACTTGGAAAGTACCAATCACAGAATAGCACTACATATCTGAGAAGTATAGTTTTCTCCCTTCAGATACAGAACAGAGGATTAAGGACTTAATAGAGGTTTTTGGTAGTATTTGACTTAATCTCCATTTAAGCAGTAAGGTTTTACTCCAACAATATACTTTCAGCCATGGAACTTAACACTGCACTCTTAGTTGCCTACAAAGGGGAAAAGGTGGGCATGTGAATTTGGGCACCATTAATCTGTGAAACTGAATGCAGTTTCATAGATGGACCTTTATAGGAAGAAAATAAAATAAAAATTCCTCTTTACTATATTTATAGGGAGATCTCTGCTCTGAACTCTTATTAGAGTAAATAATAATAAAATAATAATTAATAATAATAATAATAAAGTAGAATTTGTGATCATTCTTAATAATTTCCAATACTCTCTCCTTAGAAAAGTTCTGTTAACTTTTGCACCAGTCACATAGCCCCTTTGATTGCCTTGCCATAAGCTGTTCATGAAAAAGGATTCTAAGATTAGACAAAACAAACAAAACTCTCTTCTGTTCTTTACCTTAGGAAGGGTATTCTCAAAACTATGTTAGTCTAGAATAAGAAATTAAACATTTAAATATCTTTGACATTTAAAAAGCTAGTAAAAATGAATTAAATTATATCGGTAATAAATTATGTTTATGTAATACTTGATGCTTTTCATAGTCCTTTTAATTGTATTATCTGCCATTTGGTAGAGTAGTTATCATCACAAATTTACTTGCCTAAAGGAGCACAACTAATTAGTATAGATCCCTTGTAACAAAGCTCCAAAATTCACATTTATCTTCCTTCTCTATAAATTCCACCATACTGGAGGAAACCAATGCCACAAACAGATAAATCCTGTATTAGTTATGACTGTATGTTAGCCCTGTTATGGGCCTCACTGCCATATTTGCCATTGAGGCTACCCCATAACTGGAACCCTGATATTTCCAGGCCTCTCATCTGCCATAAGACTCCTTCCACTTCCTGAGACCAGAGTATAGAGTGGAACACTCTCTTCATGGACAATTTTGCTACTTTGCTGTAACCTAACCAGCATTTTAAGTTACTTTAAAGTTGGAAAATAAACCCATCACCATACATACACATTAATTATAATGAAATTTGGGGAGGGGGGTGAAGGAACCATTATAAATGTGGTCCATGTAAAATGAGAAATTTTCACTTAATGATTATTATCAAGTCATTCACTTTCCGTGCTATAAGCAATCACAGCAGAGTTTTCAAATAGTAAAAGATGAAGATACATAAATCTCTGTTACTCTAAGCCAATGAACCTATTATATATTTCGAGCTTGTCCTTTCAGCATAAAGCCATACCTAAGTCTTTAGTTCAGACATATGATTATTGTAGCCAAATGAAAGAGTGTCAAGGTTGTGCTTTCAGTTGTATTTTCTAAAAAAAAAAAAAAAAAATGTTCTAAGAAATATCTCAAAACTCCTTAAGTAGGTAGACCACTAAAAAGAAAACTTGATTTTTTTTTTTTATTCTGTAAACTTGAAAACAAACCGAGCCCTATTTTTGATCTAGCCCAGGCCTAGTTGGTCTGGATCCAGCTTAGGTATATTCTGGATAGCTTTTCTGTAAGCTACGAAAACTTGAAGAAAGTATTAATTGCTGGAAAGGTCAGAAAAAAAACATATAAACTATGTTTCTCTTAAAGTTTCATTTAAGTAGAAGATAGGCCCAATAATTGTCCCATTTTAACTTAATGGAGTTTAACTACTCAATCTATAGATTCAGCCATAGTTTCTCTTCTCTGTGACCAGATTAGAATATTTTATAGAGTCTATGGCCATGCCATCCTGAACACGTCCTATCTTGTCTGATCTCAGAAGCTAAGCAGAGTCGGGCCTGGTTAGTATGTGGATGGGATTCCACCTAGGAATACCAGGTGCTGTAGGCAAAAAAAAAAAAAAAAAAAAAGAATATTTTATAGAACAGCTTGCTTTCCTTATAAATGGCTACAAATTTCAAGGTCTATACTATTGCTACTTTTAAAAGATCAATAATTTTAATAAAGGACCAAAATGCTTATTCAACAAATATCCTAGTGCTTATGTGATTCATAAAGTTTTATTTAAAGGATGTGCTCGTTAACAACTATGAAAAGCTGATTTTTGTCATGTGCTTTGTAATTTAATATACACATATATATACATACATATGGGTGTGTATATATATATGTATGTGTGTGTGTGTGTGTGTATAAACTCATTTAAGCCTTACAAACTCGAATTAGTTGGTCTAGAAAAAATGTTTTCTGTTATATGAACTCTCAGATCAAATACTCACTTTAGGAAATTCTGAATTCCCATGTATAAGTAATATACTTAATTCTATAATGAGGTTTATCATCTGATGAGCATCATGTATAAATACAGATAGTATAATAATAACAATAATTATTATTGTACATTGAGTTATTTTTAAGTGACATTGTGGTTTTTAGTATTACCTCATCTAATTATCTCAAAAATTTTATGGAGTAGGTATTAGTATTATCATTTAAGTTATATGAAAGCCAAGACTGAAAGAGTCTGGAGATTTCCCCAAGGTCACAGTTATAAAAAGGCAAAAGAATTCAGTCTCAAATCTTTTTACATTAAAACCTATGTTTCTTTTCATTTTACCCCATTGCCTCTAATTTTAGAGCATAAACCAGTCCCATTTAGGAAAACATACTTTCAAACCAAATGAAATAGGAGAAAAGATGCAATAAACAGCTTGAGAATAAAATCATACATAACTTGAGAATAACCTCATAATTCACAAAACAAATTTGCATCTGTTATTCTAATGTACCGCCTGTGTTATAATAGCATATTTTCATAATTTATTCATGTTGCTACATTATTTTCTCAACATAAATCCAATGTATACTTCTTTTACTTAGTGAATGTTTTCTAGTAAACCTGACAGAAAGTTTCCTGCTAGCTGACACTGATTGGTAATAGACAATCAGAAAATCTCATTGCTGCCAACATGTTAGAATGTTTTTCTCTTGTTTAAGAGCAGTGCCTCATTTGTTAGAAGAGACACATTAAGGAAAACTCTGAAAAAAACACACTGAGCTCGCCATGTAGCAGGCCCTCAATAAATAGAAAATAGGTGTTGAATGCATGAATGATTAGCATTTTAGATAGGCCAGTGAGGAGACATTTCAGTAATCCTTAAATCACACTGTCATGGGTTGGGTATCCTGAACACAGACTCAGACAGATGTGTTTGAAGGAAGTTCATTGAGTATTAATCTCAGAAGCAGGACCTGTAAGGGAGTAAAGAAAGTAGGATGGAGCAGGGAGGAAAGTTGAACTACAATGCAGTTGCATCAGAGCCACGGCCATCCTCCAGAGAACTGCGGAGCCGGGACAGCCCTTCAAGGGTGTCCACACTGAGGCAATGGGACCAGGCCTTTGGACTCCTCATCAATCAGTCATTGAGATTAGCTGTGATCAGTCAGCATCCAAAAGTCTCAGCAGCTGGTAGAATAAGTATCTCAATCATAAAGAGGAGAATCTGTACAGCATATTACTGCATTTACTACATACAGCCACTTTTCTTATGCATAGAAGTATTATTTTCACTGCTTTACACACATGTACACACACACACACCAAATGCCATTTAAAAAAAAAATCCACCACAGGCTTTCCACATACATAAATTATTGTTTTATTAAATCATCGAAATAACCCAAGTGGAATATGATTCTCAATCCAGATGAGGAAAGTGAGATTCAGAGATGTTAAATAACTTGTTCACAGACAACTATAGACTTTATTCCTGCCACAGCAAGCTGCCATCCTCTTGTGTTTGCTAGAGTGATAGGGGTTTATGAAAGTCAATCCTCTCTTGCTAATGGTAAAAGTAGGTTTGCTAAACTATGGGGAATTTCAAGAAGTGTCTCTTTTTTAATTTACTGTCTTGTGTTGTAATACTTGTCTCTGATGTCATTCCTGATAAGCATTCAGAACACAACTTACATTAATTTTTTGATATTTTCTTTTCAATTAAAGAATGAGATTTACATCTCTTTCTGAAGGTCATTCTATTTTACAATGTAAGTAAATCCCTAAGGAATAGCATATCAATATATATTTTTAAAATATCTTTATTTCTATTCATTGTTGTTAGAAATACAATATTTTTCAGATGTAATATTTTATTCAAAACAACAAAAATGTCACCAGTAGGAATGTTTTTGAATTTTTCTATAAGGAAAGTATAGCTGTTAAATTAGCTTTATTACTTTAATATTAAATATTAAAACATTTTTCGGTTCTGTTGGAAGAAAACTTATTTTGTATAAGAATAAAAGCAGAAATTAACAGAGCACTTAGATGTAACAGTTTCAAAGGCATAATTATTTCATCCCAAGAAAATAGCTAGAAGAGATGTTAATGCTAAGAAGTGTTTTGAACAAATTGAACATGATTATTTGAGATGAACAATTTGAGATGAACATGTTGATTACTTGCATCAGAAAATATTTATAATTTGATACTATTAGAAGATTTTACAATTAAAAAGTAAAATACTCTGGTGGATGAACCAGAGTATGAACCAACTGTGAATGAGCCAGGGTTAACCTGTAACTCTTCTAGTTTAGCCTCTGAGAATAGAAGAGTTGGAGATACAGAGACAATGCCTATGGGAGTGGGGTCAGCTATTCTACTAAGTATCTCTGAAATGTTGCTAGCATATTGACTCTTCTGCACTTTGGAATTTTTATCTCTTATGTAGACAAATTGATAATCTGATGTGCCAGTGAGATGAAAATTAGAGATCAATTACTTAGGTTAGAGATGAGAAAGGCCATATGTATGGTAAAACAATAAATGGATCAAGAATTTAGAGACTATAGTTCTTGTCTCACCTATTGACTCTGAGATTTTAGAGAAATCAACTTTAACTCCTTTTAGTAAATTGTGAAAGGATAAATAATAAAATGGCCTTCTTATGCTTTTCTGTGTATATGATTTTGTTGTTATTGCTGCTGTGAAGGCTGGATTGCTTTGCTTTTATTTGTTTACAAAGCAAATATTTATTTAGCGCCTACTGTATACCATGAACTGTTCTAGTAAATAACCAGACAAAATCCCTCTATGGACCTTGCATTTTAGTTGGGGCTAGGGAAGAGAAATTAAAAAAATAAACATTATAAGCAAATAAATTCTATAGTATGTTACAAGGTAAGAAATGTTATGGAAACAAATAGAACAGAATAAGAGAATATAAGAAGTGCGAAGGAATGATTCTTTTTTTTAAAGGAAACTCGAGGTAGAGCTCATTATTAGACAAACAGGAAAAAATTAGTTAATCATGTTGTTTTTTAATGAAACACATTTACCTTTTGAAATACTCCAGAACAATTTTAAAAGCCTAGAAGTTAACTTTCCTTTTTTAAAAATTGGATTAATTATTGTTGATTTCAACTTATTTTGCTCTCCAAAGAATCAACCCAGCACCTTCACTAAGTCTCTTATTTTACTATTTCAATATATTGATCCTGATTTTAAGTATACGAGTTCCTTTTATTTTTTCTCCTTAGATAAATTTTATTATTCTTTTTCTAGCCTCTTGGGCTAAAAGTTCTAGTGCTTTATTCTTATTCTTTCTCATTTAATAATATAAGCATTTAAAACTATGAATATTTATCTGAGTAATTTGGTTATAGCTAAGGAAATTTGATAATGTACTAATTGTTATTCTCTACTTTATAATTGCAATTTTAATTTTTATTATACTCGAGTCATTTAGAGAGAGTTTTCTTAATTGCCAAGACTTTGTGTTTATATTTTAGTTATTAATTTCTGGCTTATTGTATCATGTTCAACAAAAGAAGTCTGGATCATTTTATATTTATTCTTATTGAACTTTTCCTCATCTCATATGAAGTTAACTTCAGTAAGTGATACCTGGAAACTTGAAAATAAAGCACATTTCTGTTAGTATGAAACAGATTTCCATGTATGGCAAGATAGCTACTATATTTATGACAATGTCTTTGTGAATTTACTTTATACATCCAATAATTGGTGTAGTATTTATTAAATATTATGGTGTTTATTTTAATGTGCATACTACTTTTGCCTGTTCATAAAAAAAGAGTTTAATAAAGTAATGATAAGATAAAAAGTAGACATGTAACATGTTGGTAGAATTCACACATACAAAAATGTAGGCCAAAACACACACACACACACACACACACACACACACACACATGCGCGCACATGCGCGCACATGCACACACAACAAAATAGAAAAAAACGAAAGGAATAAAAAGAGACTAAACACTGAAAAAATACAATAAGAGATATTGATAAATAAATAAAATAGAATAAAAATTATTTAAATATTTGAAGTACTGGAGATAAAATAATTAAAATATGTACAATCGAAAGATAGCCAGCATTCATATAATCTAAATTTCCTAAGGAAAAACAAATCAGCTGTACATAAATGACAGCACTCTAAGAAGTTATGTTTCCATGCATATTGATTTGATAAGAAGAATCTTGGGTTATACATGTTTATCCAATGTCTTATGCAGTTATTGCTCTATTTCCTATCAAAAGTGTCTTGTTCTTGAAGATATATTATTAAATCATTCTATATATAAAGGGAAAACACAAGATGACTGCAGATTTCTCTGTAGCAACATTCAGTATCAGAAGGTAATTCAGCAATATTTACAAGGCACTGAAGTTCAAAAGTCTAGAAATGTACATCCAACCAAGCTCTACTTCCATTATAATCCTACAGATAAACAGTTCTGAACATGCAAAATATCTGGTAATATTGTTCTCATGAGCTTTTCTTAAAGAAATTGCTAAGTGCATAATTTAAGCTAACTAAAATATGTCTAGAGAAATACAGCAAAAAGACTTGCAATGAGTATTTAATATATTTAACTGCATAAGGCCAAAATAGTGATAAAAATGGGGGTGAAAAATATATTGCAATTTTTAATGCAGAAATGATATGGTTTAACATTTTTTTTAAAGCAGAGGAAAAAGTTGAAATATAGAATAAGACTGCTGTTTAATACATTTTAAAAGTTGAGGGCAATGAAGATACTATTTTAAACAAATAAATTAAGTATTAGAGTAGTAGCATATTTAAGAGCAAAAAAGGGAAACATTAAGAAAAAGCAAACTATTGACTAAAATTGAATGATGTAAGAAAATGAAGGGACAGCTAGAGAAAAACAGTAAATCTCCCAACTACAATAAGAATCAAAAAACAATAAATGAAATCAGATCATAAAGACCTTTAAGAAAAAATTATAAAAAGAAATATTAAATATGACAGAATTAAAATTCCACATAGCTGTTAAAACATTAAATGTGAATGAGTTTAACTCACCTATTAAAGACAAAATATTCAAATTAGGTCATAATTTAAATACCAACTCCTGAGTGTTTGTCAGAGACGCACATAAAATATAAAATGAAGTGATTAAGTTTTAAGAATATGACAAATAGTCAACTGTAAGCAAACAAAAGGTAGTTATAATCTTCACATCAAACTATATGAATTTCATATCAAGAGTATTAAATGTGGCAAATTTCATAATGCCAAAACTAAGATTGATAATGAACATAGTATAGTTATGACTGTCATAATTGAATATCATATAAAAGCAAAAATTTTATGTTAGAAATTATAAGAGATATAAAGAGTAGCAGTAACAAGATTTTAATTCACTTCATTTATTTCATTACACAGTAAGTTAGAGAAAAATAAATGCTTATGCAAAACTTGAATAATATAACTAATAAACTCAACCTAATTGATGTATATGAATTTTGGTTACCGAAAATAGAGAATATAACTTCTTTTCCAAATGCCCATAGAATATCAACAGTCGTTATGGTAATACAAGAGAACGTTACTCAGTCATAAAAAAAGAATAAAATCTTGCCATTTGTGAAGTGGATAGACCAAGAGAGTATTATGTTAAATAAAATAAGTCTGACAGAGAAAGGCAAATACTTCATGATCTCACTTATATGTGGAGTCTAAAACACAAAACAAATGAATAAACAAAACAAAACAGAAACAAACTCATATACAGAGAATATATTGACAGTTTCCAGAGGAGAGAAAAGACAAGGGGAAGGGAATTAAGTACAGATTTCCAATTATAAAAGAAATCATGGGGATGTAGCATATAACATAGAAAATAGAGTCAAGAACATCGTAATAACTATGTATGGTGACATATGGTTACTAGATTTATTGTGGTTATCACTTTGGAAGGTACATAAATGTTGTACATTTGAAACTGATACTGTATGTCAATTATAATTAAAATAAACTTAAAAATATTAACAGTCATCGACTATTGAGAAAGTTGCAGATTATGATCAATGAAATAGGTCTGACTGGTACATACAAACCAAAGGAAGAAAACATCAATCAATGCTTCTGTGATTTTATATACAAAATATCTACAATAGAATAAAAAATTACCAGATGTGCCAAGATACAGAACCAAATTAACTTAGAAACAAAAGAAAAAAATGAAACAACATACCCAAAGATGATTGAAATATTGCAGTTACTAGACATGGATTTTAAATAACTATAATTTAAATAACTTTGAGTACAGATAAAAAAGTAAAAACAGATTACCATAGAATTGGAATCCACATAGAAAATTAAATAAAAACTATAGAAATTAAAATTTCTATTACTGAAATTAAATATTTTATAGATGGATTTACAACCAAATGAGACATGATGAAACTAGGATTAAAATAACTATAAAATATATAAAAATATATAAAATATAAAAAATATATATAAAAGACATTAACAAATGAAGAGAGTTTTTGAAGTCCCAGAAATAGAAATTATGAAGCAGAGCAATAAAGAATACTAGCCAAGAATTTTCCAAAATTGAAAAAGATATCAAGCCAAAGATTCAAGAACTCTTCATACTTTAAACAGGGAAAAACAAACAACGACAACAAAAGAATGGAAGAAAGAAAGAAAAAGGAAAAGAAATCACACCTGGCCACATGCTTTGAGGGTTGAAATGGTTGACGTCTGGGAGGGAGCACAAGGGACACATCCAGAATGCTTTTAATATTCTACATCTTGAGCTAGATGGTGGCTATACAGGTATTATCACTGTGTAAAAATTCACAGAGTTCAAGATTTGTGCCTTTTGCAGTATGCAGTTTGCACTTTAATTTAAAAAGTTTAAAAAATATATTTGTTTCTTTTTTAGCAAGCTATTCCCCTCCCTCACCCCTGAACCTCATAGGAGGCAGAATGAATGACAGTAGAAGAAACAGAATTTAACACCATATAGGCACTGAAAAGTAAAATCTCTCCCTTCTTGCTTAGCAGATTTGAGAAATAAAGACAGACAGGAATAGGAGGGAGTGAATATAATGCATATCCTCTTCTCATCCTCTTCTAGCTCTGAGGAGGAATGTTCAGTAAAATATATTAAACTATGTTTAGAGAGACCAGAACCGATGGAAAGATTATAGATGCTGCTGGGATTCTTTCCCTGTCATGTTCAGGCAATTTAAATCTTTTTGGAGAGGATCCCCTCGCATGATTGATATTAACATGGCAGAGGACAGTGGTGCTTCACCATTTGTGGAAGATGTTCAGATAAATGACCCAAGTGAGTTAGCCCTCCAGGCTTCCTACAAAGTGTGTGCAGGAGACCCACAAGTTGCTACACATACCAGTGAGGGCATGTGGGAGTGAAGGGGCCAAGGGGATGTCTTACAGGAGAGCAAGCATCAGGACAAAGTGGCTGCTGTGTATGGGGATTTATAACTCAGAGCACGAGCTTCTATAGGAGCTGCCAATAGTGACTTCCAAAAGCCAGAAGGGATCAGTGCCATAGTCATTCCTCAGTGTTCACCTAGACAAAAGGCAAAATTAAACCAGCTACTGTCCAACAGAAATCAGTGAGTATTTAGGGGACTGGTAAATATTGGAAGTCCCTTCCTGTCTTTCCACTATAAGGACAAAACAGCTCCCCCTTAGATTTCCAGACTCTGATATGCAAAGAGGGAGGAAGTTGGGTGTAACTGTAAAAGATCAAACATTTTCCTAAAAAGAGTGAGCAGTCTTAAAGAACTAAATCAGTTTCAATAAAGAATCTAACTTTGAATAAACTGAACATTTAAGCGGAAAGAGACATTCTATGAACTGGCACATGAAAAAGATCAGATCACTGTAGGAATAAATATGTCACTTTTAGCATGTGAGAGCATAGGGCATAAATTTATGACCCCACAATAGCAAAGAAATCAATTAAATAATATATACATTTTCATACCTTCTAAACTAACAAAAATCTAAAAGACAAATAATTCCAAATACTAGAAAAGTTATGGTAACTTTATTGTCCTTATACACTAATGACAGAATAAATTAGAACATAATTTGGCAACAAAATTTGTAAATTACGAGTAGATTCATGAATTATAAATTGGATCCATGATAATACGTCCTTCCTAAGGAACTATTTCATGGAAATCATTGTAGCAGTATTTCTAAAAGGATATAATTAAGAGCAACTTAAATGACCAATAACAAAATAATTTAATAAATTCTGCTATATAAATTCTGAAATATTAGACAGCCATTAAGATGTATGATTATTAAAAACAATGTTGGTATATGGAATTATTTAGTAGAAAAATAAAATAGAATATCAAATTATATATTATATTAAGCTTATAACTATGTAGAAAGTTTGTATGCATTTAAGTAAAGTCTAGGATAACAATGGAAAAAGAAAAGTAGTTTAACCATGGAAAATGAGAAAATAAAAGATGGTTTGCCCACCTTTGAAAAAAGTATTTTTGTAATTGTAATATTATTTCACAATTTTAAATATAAAGTAAAAGCCAATCACATATATCGGAAATCAGACTCTGACTTTATACCTTTAATTTGCTGTCCTTTTCTGAGAACAGCAAAATAGAAGTATGAGAGCCCTGAAGACCCATTTCTTGGGTGTGATTCTCGTCTTCTCCACTCAGCAGCCATGAGATTTCAGGCAAGTTCCATAACCTCTTTGTCACAATTTCTTCATTTGTAAAACAGGACGATAGTGATATCTACCCAACAGTGTGTTGGGGAGAACTGGATAAATTTTCATATTAAAGCACTTAGAAAAAGTCTCAGCAATTAGTAAGCATTCTGAGAGACTTAATTATTGTTTTCTTGTTGATACTGTTATGGTTTTTCTGTTGTTGTGAACCATACATCGTCATTCCTAAACAAGGCATGTGGCAAATACTAAATGATTCTGAAATTGACTTAGCTTCACAATTTAGTGAGTCTGAGAACATCTGTCTTTTTGTTTTGATTCTTTTTGTTTGTTTGCAGCACAGTTAATGTGTATGGTCTTTCCTGTTGATATTGAATGGGCAATTTTAGTAGCAAATAAATTGAGTTATTTTAAATTAGAATGTCCTTTCTTCTTAGCAATGTCTTAAATTAGTACTGAGAAAGAAATAAATACTGAATCCTTGCAACTGACTGATATGTTCAAACAAAATGTTCAAGGATCTGAATTTCTCACTTCTCAGCATGTGGGAAACTCAATCATTTCATGTTAAAACATGAGATTTTTAGAGGCTCTTTCACTTCCTAATCATCCTACGTATGTACATAAATAAAATAACTAGGACATATTTTATATTCAGGTAGTTTCCTCGAATAGTCTGATTGTGAGCATGCCCATGTTTGTTTTGTTTCTGAGATGAAAAGGAAGTTTAACTCCACACATAAATAAAGTCATTATCTAATAGAAAAATTATTATTTATTGGTTTATATGGTCTCTATGGAGCATTCTAAACTGGGGGAATATTGTTTAAGTGCTATCATTTGTTTCAACTTTCACCTCACTTTTACAACTTTTTCTATGCCTGTAAGAACACTGCTTCCCCAAAGATCTCAAATAAGTACTTGAATAAAACTACAATATAAGCATAGCTATAAAGAATGCATTTAATTTCAAGGGCCACTATAAAGAATTTTACAAATGGCATGAGAGGGTCCTTTTATTGTTCCCAATTTCATTACATAGCTTTGCTAACAGCCCTCCCGAGAGCAGAGCTAGGTTAGTGTCAATCCTTTTTATCAATCCACTCGGTTACAAAAGAAGAACATTATCTTGACATTATGGGTATGTTCTAGCCATTTGCAGTGTTCCCCATTGTAACTTTCTCTCAGATATGGGCCGAACACAGATGTAGTTTCTGAGGAACCTGAAAGTGCTGTTGGCATTAATGGGATATGCTCAAATTTTGTTCAAGTAAGAGGAAAACAATCCATTAGCTAAAAAATAAATGTGTTTGAGAATCAGCACCAGCCTCCAGATAAGTAGTAAAAAAGATGTTTTACTTCTCCTCTTCTGAAAGTTTCTCACTGAAAACTCATCTGGACCAGATTTCACTCAGATATCTGTGAAGGCTGATATGATAAGGCAGTAGACCCTCCTTCTAATTCAGGATATATCAAATTGGGGTCCAGAGTTTCAGAGTGCTACAAATGATCTACTAAAAGTTTTAATTTTGTACTTTTGTGATGGTTATAATCTCAGGAAAAAAATAAACTAGACAAAAATGGTAGAAGAACTGTACGATAGTGAGGTACATGTCAGCTTGAGAATCCCAAATGCAGCTGAGCATTTGCCTTGGTCATCAGTTTAGTGCTCATCTTTCCAGAGCAATTGTATCTTAACAGTAAACATTTTTTATTAAATAAGATAATGCTGTTTTGGAGTCTCAAAGATGATATACCCAGGGAAAGAAGGCAGACACAAAAGCATGCGCTTTGAATTATTTCATTTATATGAATTTCAGGGAGACGTAAAACTAGTTTCAAAATAGTGCTGACATCTGTGGTAAAGGAATGGATGGTGGACAGTTTTAACTGTGAAAGAATATAAAGAAGCAATTTGGAGTGTTATAAATATTTTACATCTTGACTCATGCAGTCATTACTTGGGTGAATAAAATACAAATAATGTATATAAAATTCAGATAAAATTCAGATAACTTACATCTGATTCATGTACTTTTCTGTTGCACTTCAATACTTTTTTAAAATATAAATATTGTTAGTTTGAAGTGGTTTGATTTATTTTGTTATATTGTTTATGTGCCTTTGTAAATATTTTTGTTACATGGTATATAAGAACTATAAACGTAAGGAATTTATACCTACTGTTAAGTTTACATACCTAACTATAGGTATGCTATCATTTAAAAAAATCACTTCAGCATTCTGGGTCAATGAGAAAATTTTCCCTTTAAAGAAGATGTGTACAATCTGAGATATAAAGCCTTGAGCTATGACACTTGTCACAAAATAATTCCTCCCATACAAGAGGGATCTGGGGATACAAACCCATTGTCTCTTGGGTATTGTCCTTGAGTCATAAAGGGATCCCATCTGGGTCTAAGAAATGATTTATACTTCCTGCTGTGACTTAACAGGGCCTCCAGCATAAAGCCAGACGTTTCAGAAATCAAGCATACAGCATTTCTCTTTTTACTTTTGTGCTAGCATCAGACAACTGTCCAGTGTCCCACCTAATTCTCCTCATCAGACCTGCTGAGAAACCAGGTAAAGAGACGGGAAGACTGAGGAGTAAGGACTGTGGATTTAGGCCCAATGCCAGCTTGCCAACAAACAGTTCGACCTTGAGCAAGTTACTTAATATATCTAAGCCTCAGTTTTTTCACATTCTAATCAAGAAAAGGTACTTTACAGGGATTTTTGAAGCTTTTATGTAAAAATATGTAAAGCACGCAATACAGCAACTGGTGTGGTAAGTGCTCAAAAACACAAAATAACTATGACACAATAATTAAATTAGAGACACTAACACTGATTAAGCGCTTAAAGTGGAAAATGCATGGCTTTACCAAAGATATTTTAGAGCTGCTTTTTAAGTGCTCAGAGTGTCAATTCCACCCAAACCTAAATTCTAGGCTATGTTTCCAAGGACTGGAGAAGTCAGAAGGCTTCAATGTGGATGTTACAACATTTTTTGTAATTTTGGCGTTCCTCACTGTAGATGGAACCTACCGCTACAGAATGGGACAGCCTACTGAATGTGAC
Source organism: Rousettus aegyptiacus (assembly GCF_014176215.1). NCBI lineage: Eukaryota > Metazoa > Chordata > Mammalia > Chiroptera > Pteropodidae > Rousettus > Rousettus aegyptiacus. Next base: position 112,437,847 of record NW_023416284.1, read on the forward strand.
TTCCAGCTCTTCGGATGATATAAATATAAAAACATGTTTTGAAGTTTTGCTTTAAAAAAAAAAAGAACTCTAGCTCAGTGAGTAGAACTTGTCAATTAACAGTTATACTGAATTTATATCTTAAATGACTACATTTGATATAGTATTTTTTATGTGTTCCAACAACGTTTATTTAGAAAATAATTATAAGAAACCAGAACTGTGCTGAAAGAAACCAAAGATTTTTATACAAATCCTGGAACAAAAAAATAATAAAATAAAAGCTAACAAAGAGTGAATAGGCTCATTAAGCATCTGAAGTTCCAGATATCTTTGCAAGTGTTTGGCAGGAGCTGAATCATAGGCTGTATGATATGATATACAAGACAGGATTTATTAGTTATTAAAATCAAGAAAGGATCTCAGCCATTTTTATTAATACTTTATGGTAGTCCAACAAGGAGGAATTACTTACCGAACTCCCTGAAGAACTGAGTGAAGTGAACTGTGAGATGCATTTTAGAATGACCATTTCCTTGCTAAAACATTATTTCTTGTGAATTTGAAATAGACCTGATTTTCCAGGTAATAACCAGCCAGCATGTCCTACTGCTCTCTACTAACCAAAAATTGGGCAAATGTTGTATGATTTCTTTTTTACTCATTGCTCATGTAGCATGATACTCAAATATGATAAAAATTGTCAGAGTTCCAGGTGTTTTATTTTAAAAATATCATGTTTATAGATATGTAGAAAGGTATAAATTTTATTTTTTAAGTCTTTATATCCAATTTTATTCAGCTATATGACATGTTGTGGACAAATCTTATTCATCAGAGGTATGTAATCATTTATGCAACTTTGTCAATGTTTTGAATATATTTAATTTAGTAACTACATAATTTCTTCAGGCTATTTCAACAGGGCTGCTATAATTATAGAATTTTAGAATGTATAAATAATAAAATATATTTCAAAAATAGAAATGTTTAAAAAAAAACTCAGAAACACATATAAATGTTTGCCAACATTTCAAACATTTAACACAGCCTTCTGCAATTTAATCATTGATAGAGGTTCACAGAGTTTAAGTCAAAAACCCTTGTTTTTGACTGCTGATTATAAAGAATTCCAAACCAATAAGCACTTCAACAACTTTATTGTTTACCTACTACACATAAGAACTGCATCAAGCCCTGATGATATTGTATGAGCAAGACCTAGTTCATGAGGTTTAGGAGAATTGAAATATTGTTAGTTAGCAAAAAAATAAAGTCATCTGCAAACATATGTCTATTCACCATATTCCATAATTCCTGAAAACTGAGAATATAGTAGACACACATTACATATTTGCCAAATGAATGAACAAATGAAAGAATGGTTCTGATAGAGAATATTAGGGAACTGACCCTAAGACATCCATGACTTAAGATCAGTTTATTCTGGCTCCAGAGGCTGTAACATTAATCAAGTGACAGTTTGGAGAAATAGATATATAGATGTATACATCGGTGTTCACCAAAGCTCTTCTTCCTTATAGGACCTGGAACTCCAGTTCCCACACTTCCATTGCTGAAAATTCTTCTCAGATTCTCAGCCTTCCAGTCACTAATGATAGAGGAAAACAAATTCCAAATATCAGTCTTATCTTTTTGTCCTTCTCTCAAGATCTTAACTTCTCCAATCCTTACTGCCTGTGGAGTAGTAGTCCAATGTGTTTAAATTGATATTTTATGTTTTATTCAGGTTTCTAGTTGTTCTCAAGCTAATTTAATTTTTTTAAATGCTAATAAGAACTGGGATTTTAACAGCAAAACACAATGCAATACAAAACACAAATCTTTAAATAATAAATTTCCCGGTTGGTTTTTCCCCCATTTAGTAAAAGTATTAGGTCTATAAAAACGTCCCCAAAATTTTTTTAGCAGTATATGGCCCAGTATGATCTCCAGAGTCCCTGCATGAGACCTACTGAAGTATTACTAAACATATAGTTTCTGAGACCAATTCCAAATGTACTGAATCAGAATACTGGATAGAATTGAAAATTTTCCTTTTTAATTAATTTCCCAGCTTATTCCTACATTTATTAGAATTTAAGATGTACCATTTGTGGTTGCAAACACACAATGCAATATATATATGACATATTATTAAATTATACACTTGAAACCTATGTAATTTTATTAACCAAGTCACCCTAATAAATTTAGTTTAAAAAAGAATATTGATCCTGCTGTGTGCAGAGATAGTTGACTACATAAGATATTTGCTTATCATGTGATAAAGAAAAATCACTGCATTTAAAAATGTACTTTCATAATATGAATTTCTTATAACCTGACATGCATAACAGTATAATACAGAGTTAAATAAAACTCAAAATTTTCAAATCTGTTTTAGACAGATATTTTTATTTTCAAATAAAGGTTTTAATTCTTAGAAAGAAATGAAATCTACTCATTTTTTATATCCCAGAGTTTTTAAATTGTCATATTATCAGGGTTTTGTTTTTGTTTATTTGTTTTGCTAAATAAGACTTAAAGCAAAATAAAGCAAGAATGATTTTTAGTACAAGCTTCAGAGAATAAAGCCTAGAAAGCCTATTGTGTGGTTTTATACATTCGTATTGCAAACCGCAATTATTTTTCTACAAATAAAAGCTACTGGACTTAAATATTATAGTGACTGATAATAATCAAAGCTTTAGTTTCTAGATACTTTCTAAAAGAAGATTTTAAAAAATATTTTACAGCATCTTTTAAGAACCTCATCACTACAGACTTACTGAAAGTTTTCCAAGACATAGGAAAAGCTGCTTTATCAACTATTCCTTTGATAAATAGGTTTTATTTGGAAGAGTTTGTTGTTTTGTTTTTGTTTGTTGTTTGAGTACTTCTTGGCAAAGCCAAACTAATTCCATCCACCTATGACATTGATAGTAATAATAAATTTAAATCAGAAAAAATCAAGACTTTAGTGTGAAATGCAAATTTAATTCAGACAAGTAGTGATACTAGCCTTGTAGATAAAATATTGGAGCATCCAATCATGAAATAAGCTATGATAAAGTTATAAAAATTAATTTAGAATGAAACTAGAACCTTGTAGCAAGGTATGCCATAAAACAAGATAAATTATATTACCTTTAGAGTGCTGTCACTTACAAAGCCTAAAATTATCATCTCAGCTTCTATGAGAATATTATCCCTCTACAGAAATATTATGAGATAGTGATAAGCCCAAACTTTGGAGTTAAAGCCCAAGACCTTCCACTAAGCAAACTTGAGACCTTGAGAAATTTTCTCTTTTAACCTCAGATTCTTCATTTGTAAAATGGGAATAAAAGATCTAACTCACAGACTTGGCGAATGACTTTATTAAGACAATATGAAATACTTGCCATAGTGCCTGATACATAGAAAATGCTCAATATAGCTGAACATTTTTTCTTAATTTTTAAATTTTCTTTAGTTTTTCATGGCATATTACATATTTCTCAGTAAATCCATAAGTAGTTAAAGTAGAAAAAAATATTGATTTAAAATTCATTTTTAGAAACCCATTAATAGCTTATTTGTCATTTCTCTTTACTTGTATTTTTTACCATAAAGTATCTAGTATCTTTCTTTCTAATGCTCTCTAGTTATTCACGCTGAATATTATATTGTTCACCCAAATTCACCTCTCTTTCTAAGCATAGACAAATGTCCTTTTTATCTTTTTCAGTATCTTCCCCATGTGTTACTCCCTCGTCAACTTCATGAAATATTAAAAGGTGATAAGGTTAACATATGTGACATTTGTACAAGTATGTGTTCAAAATACTCCCATAGGTAAAATATAACCCCCCTAACTAGCCACCCACATCATAGTTCATGCAAATTAAAACTACAGTGAAATACCACTACATTCCTATTTGGATGGCCAAAACACTGACAACACCTAATAATGGCAAGAATGTGGAGCATCAAAAATTCTCATTTATCGTTAGTTAGAATGCAAAACAGTACACCCACTTTAGAAGATAGTGTGACAGTGCCTTACAAAAAAAATGTACTTTTACCATAGAATCTAGCAATCATGTACTTTGGTATTTACCCAAAGGAGATGAAAACTTATGTTCACATGAAAATCTGCATGCAGATATTTATAGCAACTTTATTTATAATTACAAGAACTTGTAAGCAGCCAAGATATCTTTCTCTAAGTGGGTAAGTAAACTGCGATACATCCAAACAGTGGAATATTATTCAGCATTTAAAGAAAAGAATTATCATGCCATGAAAAAGGCATGGAGGAATCTTAAACGCATATCACTAAGTAAAAAAGACCAATCTCAAAAGGCTACATACCATTAAATTTGACAATTTGAAAAAAGCAAAACTATGGAGAAAATAAAAAGAATAGCAGTTGCTGAGAATTAGGGTAAGCAAGGGATGAAGTAGCAGAGTACAGAGGATTTTTAAGGCAGTAAAAACACTCTATGATACTGCAATGATGAATATATGTCATTATACATTTGTCCAAACCCATAGAAAGTACAGCACCAGAAATAAACCAGACTTTAGGTGATTATGATATGTCAGTGTAAATTCATCAACTGTAATAAATGTTCTACTCTGGTGGAGAAGATTGATAACGAGGAAAACTATGTGTATGGAGCAGGGGTTATATGGGTAATCTCTGTACCTTTTTAAAATTTTGCTATGAAGCTATAACTTAAAAAGATTTTGCTGTAAACTTAAAACTTTATAAAAATTAAGATTTAAAAAATATATTAAAATGTAAATTTTAAAAAGATGAAAAAAATTTGCGCTTACTATAGGATCTCAATTTCAAGTTTTCATAAAACATTAATATAATAATAATTCTGATAGCTTTATCCCCATAATTCACTAACTTAACTAAACTTAACCTACAGAATCATGAGGATACTTGTCTTTTTCAGTGAAATGATATATATGATATAGTAACATAAATAAATTAATATAAAAGGTAAAAGGGAGTTCTATGAAATTTTCAGTGATTCTTTCGAAGTAAAATAACATCTTTCCCTCATTTGTTTTTCATGATGATGTTTTCATATGCGTCGTTTAAATAATTTAATTAATTTTTAAACTAATTGTTATATTAAAACTCTTTAATAATAGAGTGTCAATTCTTATTTAGTTGTTTCTTCTGAGTTATCTGGAACCATAAAATAAAAAAAATAATCTATTTTAAGATTTCAATGAATGGGTTTAATAAATAGAAAACGAGAACTGAAAGATTTATCAGGAAAAAAATATCTAGAGTAAATGTCAAAAAAAAATCAAAAAAGATAATGAGACACGATTAGAAATGAAATCTAAAGAATGTGTAATTGGAATAGCCAGAGACAAGGAAAGAGATAATGGAGCACAAACAATACTTGAGGAAATTATCACTAAGAGGTTTACAAAACTGATTTCAAATTATAGATTTAGGAAGACTTAGGAACCTCAAAAAGAATATATAAAAATATGTGTGTATACTTATATATGTATAAATATTATACATATATAAATACATATATTTTGTGACTGTTCTGTCACAAAATATTGTAACTGTTAAAAACCAAAGACAAAAGGAAACTCTTGCAAGTTCCCAAGTTTAAAAAATAATATGGATTGCCGTTAAAGAAGCAACAATAATATTACAGCTGATTTTTAGATAGAAATAGAATGATATCATTAAACTACTACCTGATAGTATAACTTCCTTATTGTCCACATTGTTTTGACTATTCTTGTTCCTTTGAATCTCATGTACATTATAGAATCAGTCTGTCTATACCGTTTTGTAATTATTTAAATTCTTTCCTAATTAATCTATAAATTTAGTGTAGTCCCAATTAAAATGTAAGAGATTTTTCTCTTTTGGAAATTAATAAGCTCATTTTATAGTGTGTATGAAGATACAAAGGGCAAGAATAATCAAAACAATATTGAAAAGGAAAAACTTACACTACCAGAGAGCAAGACTTATTATAAAGGCATGGTAATTAGAATTAAAGGAAACTGGAATTGCTTATTTCTTATTCATATTGAGGATCTTATGTTTCTGTAATATAATATGGCAATGAGAATGGAAGACTAGAGCCAGATTTAAGAGGCATTGCAAAGGGGAATTACAGAAATTGGCAACTAATTAGGTATTGGTAAAGAATCAAAGATGATTCCATGGTTTTAAACTTTAGTAATTAGTAAAATAGTGGAGTTATTAACAGAAATAGGAATTCCCACAATTCTGAAGGTTGAAGAGAATTTAAAAATCACTTTTTTGAGAATTCCTTCTCCATCCATATATTATTATGTGGTCTTTCTTGAAAGAGGTTAAGATACAGAGACGGGAGATATAATATTCAAATTTTAATTCTGGTTCTGCCATTTAATAGCTGTGTCACCTTGAGCAAATTATGTAAACTCTATTTATGTCAACTCTGTCATCTGTAAAATGAACAATTAATATGGCCTACTTCAGAGGACTGTAAAGTGCATTGTCTGGCATACCCGTGTAAGTGCTCAAACTATGCTAACTAGCATTATTATTATTTCAATGAACATTTCTAATACATTGATAGATATTTGAGCTATACATTCCACAGACATGCACTATAGTGTAAGATTGCACTACTATTCCAAAAGTAAATTGCCCACCTTTTGAAGAAACTGCAGCCCTAACAGTAAAATATATGACAAATATGACAACATTCTGTTGGGAAATTATGGTCCATGCACGTAAATCAGCTCAAATGTTTAAAATAACATATGGAAAATCAGGGACTGAAACTAAGGATATTTAAATAAATAGAAAACATTTGAAGGGTAAAAGAAAGCAATTTAATATGTATAGAGAATAAACTTTCATCTCAATCAATACATATATTGAATCTTCAAATCCTGCTGCTCAAAGCTGCTTCCAATGAAATGCATAAATCTGTGTTTTTTCAGATTTGCATCAAGAAGATGAACTCTTCCATAAAGAACCCCTACATCTCTTTCACACTCCTTATTGAAGGTCTGGATTATCCTATACACTAAAGTGATTTTCCATCGGTTGACTCTCCTCTGAGAATATTATCAATATTTTTTTTGTAGTTGAATATCATATTAGTAGTGCTATTGAAAGAGAAATGGTGTTTTATCCTATCAAGAATTTTGTGTTATTGAAAATAAATTAATTGATTTTTTTTGTTGTTCTAATTAATGTCCTGTGGTATGGTTACATTTTCAGACTGTGGAATAGAAAATCTTTCTCTTTCGTGCTGAATGTGCCATGCATCTTGAAAAAGATCAGAGCTACATGCTTTGTACTGATCAATCAGACTATGAAGATATAGACACAATAGACACAAAAACTCAGGATTAATTTTGTACTAATAGAATTCTTCTTATTTGAAAATTAAGAAAATATGTGAGTGATTCATTTAATTTTTTTAAAACAAAAACATCTTTAAATATACAGAAATTGTTATATGTGTACACTTATGAAAACATAGGTAAATTTGTCATGCTCAATATGAGCATCCAGATAGACTCCACTTTAGCATCTTGTGACTGTCAGAAAAGATAATACCATATTTTCAACTCATAACGCAGGTAAAAAGCAGTTTAGTTAAAATCACTTTTTATCTACTTCTATAACTCTGAACTAAGCATGTAAAAAAGTTAGAGATTTGAGCTGTTTTCTGTGAATTTAAACCATATTGGCAGTCAAAATGGATAATAAAAAAAAATTCGCATTTTTTCTCCAGTATTTTCATACCTATTATCTTCAGCCCTCACTCCCTCCCCAGACTCTCCTGATTTGTCATTTTTCCCTTGATAATTCATGTAGCTTAGTAAACTAATTATGGACAAACAAACTTATTATCAGAAAATCTAATAGGAAATAAATATTGTTGGCAAAGAATTATATACCTCTTTAGGCACATATTGTATTAAGGGCAGAACAGATTTAGAGAAATATTTTACCAAAATAATTCATTCAGTTTGGTTTGTTTAAGTTTACGGAGAACATAAATCCTTCATTAGACTAGATGGATATATCTAAATCATGTAAAAGTAAATTCAAATTGTATTACAAAACTTTATAACTCATCAATGCTATAAGTTAAAAAATGCAAAGATTAAAATATGCTAAAACCACAAGTTGACCGTTTACTATCACTACAGTGAATATTTTATTTGTGGGTCACATAGTCACCTTGTAAACTGTAGAGGAGTCACTGGTCTGAAAACTAAGAGATCCAGTGAATGTGTATTATCTTGCCGGGCATAATAATGTTTAAACCAATTTCCACTGAATTGTAATCTGCTCTAGCAAAGATGATTATTTTTCTATAGGAAAAAGGACATGTATTTACACTGTGCTCTTTACTGGGAGAAAAAGGAAGAGTTTACACCATGTGTTAGTGTGCTTGGGTGCTTGGTATTGTAATGGAGATGTCAACACACATAACCAAAGGAAATAACATATGTTTCTTTATAATCAAGCCTTGTATCAGGAGTATAAATGTATGCACTCTCACAAGAGAAAAAACTCATAGTAATTTTATAAATTCAAATACTAATGATAGAATTGCTGACCTTATTAGGATACAATGTCTGCAAACATTTTAAAATTATTGACTGTTCTCTAAGAAGTCAAACTGCACAGGGATTAAACACATGCAAACAATAATGAACTATTGCACATATAAAAAATATTGTTAGATAATACATACCAAGTAATTCTATTCCAGGTATTTATTCTTTGAAATTCCCATATCTTTATGTCAAGGACTCTGTAAATTAGGTTAGATGATTTCATTTTCCCAGATTACTTTAATACAAGTTTCTTGATTAAAATAAAGGCTTGCTCTTAATTTCTAATATCTCTTAGATCGGTTAATTAAGCATCCATTTGGAGTATAAATAAGTGTAATATAGTTCTCTCTAACGTTTATGGTGACTTGAAAAATCCAAAAGAACTCTGGCTGGAAACCCCTAAAATATATTCACTGGTGTGGAGTGCTATTAAATGTTTATCAATCTGATCTCCAGTGGGAGGAGATGAGAGAGAGGGAGGGATTATTCGTAGCATTTGCCAATTTTTGTAGTGTAAATATATCCATCATAGCCAATTTCAAACTGCCACACGCTGTCACTGAACTCAGAGTTGGGAGGAGATGTGCCAGTGTGATGTGTCCCCAGAACACCACTGACTTCCTATTTGGAAACTTCAGTGGTTGACAATAATGACATTCAATTACAACTGTCCTTGGTTCAGAGGAGGCTGATAGAAGGATCTCAACTATTCTTTAAAACAAATATTACGAAGTTGTTAACATGCCTAATCTCCCAAGACAGGTAACAAGAGATGTAAGAAATTTGCAGAACACTTCTCGCATCTCTTTCTTTACGTACTGCCTTGCATCATAATATCTAGGAATACTGGTGTCAATTCATGAAGCTCATCTTCTTCCCAATGAAGAGAAGATTGTCACGTGATGAATGATAAAGGCCCCCCTCCACCACCAGCAGCCTACAATATTGCATTTTCCAAAGGTTTCCTCATACACATGGCCTTATCTTAGTCAAGAAAAATGAAACATTAGCAAAATTAAGTAATATACCCAAAACTTCAAACCCAGATCTGCCTCCTGAAACTATGGAACTTTCAACCCCTATATAATTGAGAAAGCTGCACTGGGCCCTCTATTGGCCACACTGTAATCATTTCGGAATTTTATTCTTGGTTCAAAATTGACTCTTGTATCACTAGATATTAGCTCTTTATCCTTTCCAGGAAAGTGGTAAGGCTGTCTATCTTTCATATAAATGATTTTATAGATTTTAGTTTCTCTCTGAAAAAAAGTTTTATTGCCACCAAGTATTTTTTTTTCCCCCTGAAATCATGCTATTTGTTATGGAGAATTCTACGAACACAAGAATCATGACAGTAAACACTTTGTTATCCCACAGATATTGGTGCTTGCAGTACTAAAACTGATTATCTTAAGGTGTTATTTAATAGTACTTATTTTTATTCTTTATGTTTTATAAGAAAATTTTAAATAATATAAATTATCAGGTATCCAGTAAACAATTCAACAAATGGTAAAGAGAGCACTTCTAGTGGGTGTCCTAGAGCCTATTCAGATTGAGTCTCATTTCTAAGAAAATTGATTCAAAAAATGATGAGTCAGATGTATGACAGAATCTTGAGTTATCAGCCAAAATTCTTATTCTCAGGAACTACCAATGCAAGAATTTGGTATTAAAACTTTCAGAAGTATTTTTAGCCTCCTATCTTGAAACCAACTTTTTTCTGATTAACTGTACAGTAATTAGTAAATACAACTGTCTCAGTCTGTTTGAGCTGCTATGACAAACAGATGCCTTGAAAGATGGTGTATAAACAACAGAATTTTTTTTCTCACAGTTTTAGAGTCCAAGATTCAGGTGCCAGCATATTCAGTGTCTGGTGAGAGCCCACTTTCTAATTCATAGATGGCCATCTTTTCACTGCCCTCACATGGCAGAAGGGGCAAGGGCATTAATCCCATTCATGAGGTCTCCACCCTAATGACCTAATCACCTCCCAAATATCCTGATTCTAAATACCATCACACCAGGAATTAGGCTTTAATATATGAATTCGGATGGCAGAGGGGTGGGGAGGGAGGGACAAAACTTTCAGTCTACAACGTTCTGTTCCTGGTTCCCCAAAATTCTTGTCTGCCTCACATGCAAAATACATTCATTCCATCCCAGTAGCCCCCAAAGTCTCGACTCATTCTAGCAACAACTTTAAACTCTAAAGTCACATCTAAATATCATCTAAATCAGATGTGAGTCTCAAGGTATGAATCATTCTAAGGTAAATTCCTTTCCAGCCAAATATCCATGAAACCAACATGTTATGTGCTTTCAAAATACAATGCATAGGACAGAGGGGCATAGGGTGGACTTCCCACACCAAAAGGGAGAAATAGGAAAGAAGAGATAACAGATTCCAAGTCCAAAGTACAGGCAGACTCCATGAGATCTTAAAGCTTATGAACAATCCTCTTCAACTCAGTGCTCTGCTTTCTGGACCTATTGGGGCTGCAGTCCCACCTTGGAAGTTCTCCAGCGCTAAAATCTCAAGCAAAGGGTTCTACTGATCTGGGATCTAGGGGCAGGCAGCCTCACCCCACAGATCATGTACCTGCACACAAGCAGTTGTGGTGCCTTTGCCTTCTCTAGGGCGACCACCACAACCTGCACCAGCTGGGGCCATAAGAACTACACTTGTGGTGGCTGAGGAGTGCTGAGAGCAAAACCTGTGATGAGAGGCAGCAGCAGGCTTTGCTCCATGATCCCGCAGGCACCAGATGCCCCTCCTTTGAAATTGTTCTACCGCCTACCATGCACTCTGGCCCAATGGGAGGGGCTCCCTGATGATTTCTAAATTGCCTTCCGTCATTCTGCCACTGTCTTGAACAACAGTTCTGGCTTCTGATGAGGTGGCTAACTAATCTCCTTATCAAACAGTTATTTGGCCACACTCTTAGTGTCCTCTTCCAACCGCATTCTCTCATCTTTTGCAATATCAATCAACTAAGAATATTCCAAATCTTTAAGTTGTTTCCTTTTTGATTGACGATTTAGTCTTGAGATAATTTATCTTTTCTCATTTTATTATAAACAGTCAGGAGGAATAAGGCGGTTCCTTCAACATTTCTCTTAGAAATAGGTTCAGGTAATTAATTATCCAGTTTCATTACTCGAAAGTTCTACTTTTCACAAAATACAATGATGAACACAATGTAGCCACTTTTTGGGGCTGGTTTTTTTTGTTTGTTTTTTTTTTGGGGGGGGGAGCACTTTATAGCAAGAATCACCTTCCCCCAGTTTCCAACAGTATGTTTCTCATTTCTATCTTAGATCTTATCAGAATGTCCTTTAACATCCATATTCTTCAAACAGACTGTTGAGAATTACTTAGGTTGAGGCTTTCTCAATTCAGCTCTCTTTCAGAGCTTTCCCTTTTCAGGTCTCCTCTTTCATTTCTTAGCTCTCATCAGAATCACCCATAATGGTCCATTCATGGCAATATAGATTTTTGCCAGGGTACACTCTAGCCTCTACCCCATTACCTACTTCCATATTTTAAGATATTTGTTGCAGCAACACCTCATTTCTAGGTTTTAGCTCAATCCTGAATACATCCTGTAATTATTTCCCCAGTTCCAGAATGCATAATTGAAATGGACATACATATCGGCTAGCAGAACCCCCTTTAGTTTCTCAACCTTTAGAGTGAGGGTTATAATTCTGGGAAAGGCCAAGAGAAAGCCGTTAGAATTTTAAGAAGTTTAACATTAGGACAATAGTGAACCCAAAGCAATACAGCATCCCTAGAGATTAATGCCACCATTAAGGATTTGAAATACTCAGGGAGGATTTGAAATACTACCATATCTCCATTCAACACCAGTATCTATCTTGTACAGAAGATAGATGGATCTTGGAGAATGACAGTTGATTATTGTAAGTTTATCCAGGTGGTGACTCCAATTGCAGCTGGTGTACCAGATGTAATTTCACTGCTTGAGCAAATTAACACATCCCATGTCCCAAGTATACAGCTATTGATCTGGCAAATTTCTTTTTCTCCTCTCTGTTTATAAGGTCCACCAGAAGCAGTTTGCTTTCAGCTGGCAAGGCTAGCAATACACTTCTAATGTTTTACCTCAGGAGCATAGCATCTCTCCAATACTATGTCATAATTTAATTTACTGGGTTCTAGATTACCTTTCCTTCCAGAATATATTATGCTGGTCCCTTACATTGATGACATTATACTGGTAGGACCTAGTGAGTGAGAAACAATCACTCTTCTAGACTTATTGGTAAGAGAACTGTGTTCCGGAAGGTGAAAAATAAATCTGACTACATGCAGAGGCCTACTACCTCAGTGAAATTTCTAGAGGTCCAGTAGTTTGGGGCATGTCTAGATACCCTTTCTAAGGTGAAGGTAAAATTGTTACATCTGGCCTCTCCTACAACTAAGAAAGAGGTCTCTTTGTATTTGGAGACAATTATTCCTCATTTGGGTCTGTTACTCTGGCCCATTTACTGAGTGACCTGAAAGCTGCTAGTTTTAAGTGGATCTTGCAACAAGAAAAGGCCATGCAACAGCAACAGATGCAGACTGTCGTGCAAGCTGCTCTGCCACTTGGTACACATGATTCGGCAGATCCAATAGTGTTTAAAGTGTCAGTAGGGGTGCTATTTGAAGCCTTTGCTAAGCCCTTTAAGACTCTGGAGCAAGGCTCTGTCATCATCCTCACAGAACTACTCTTCTTTTGAGAAACTGCTCTTGGCCTCCCACTGAGCCCTAGTAGAAATTGAACACTTGACCATGGGCCACAAAGTTACCATGCAACCTGAGCTGTTATCATGAACTAGATGTTATTTGACCCACCAAGCCCTAAACTTGAATAGCAGTTCTCTATCATCAAACAGAAATGGTATTGCCCTTATCTGGAGATAAAGTATGGTTTAAGAGATGCGTATGGAAGCCAAGTTGACAAGGGGTGGATTGGTGATGGTTAATTTTACCTGTTAACTTGGATGGACTAATGGATGTACAGATAGCTGGTAAAACATTTTATCTGGGTGTGTCTGCAAAGCTGTTTCAGAAGAGATTAACATTTGAATTGTCAGACTGAGTAAAGAAGATTGCCATCACCAATGTGGGCGACCATTATCCAGTCTATTAAGGGTTCGAATGGAACAAAAAGGCAGAAAACGGGCTAATTTGCTCTATTTTCTTGAGTTGAGACATCCATTTTCTCCTGCCCTTGGAGGCAAGCACTCTTGATTCTCAGGCCTTCAGGTTTGGACTAGAATTACACCGCTGGCTTTCCTGGCCTTCAGCGTGCAGATGGCAGATTATGCACCTTTTCAGCCTCCATAATCATGTGAGCCAATCCCTCCTAATAAAGCTTTTTCTATTTCCATATCTATATCTATATCTATCATCTATATCTATTTTGTTGGTTCTGTTTTTGTGGAGAACTCTGACTAATATACCAATCAACTAAAACCTCCTGTCCCCCATGAGTACTAGTTTGGATTTTTTTGTAAATCATTTAGAACAGCCAATCAACTATGCAATGCACGTGCACTTGCCAGCATTCTCCTGTTCTACATGTATCACAGGCATCACTAATCAATCAATACAAAACTCCCTGCTAAGCCTAGATGTGGTCTCAGAAAACAACTTTTTAGGAAGTGTCAGAGTTTGAGCCATTGATTAAAACCTATTTGCCATTCCTGACATGGAATATAAAACTCAATATTAAAAGTTTATGTAACATTCAGTCATTTTCTGGTCATTAAAGTTTTCCTTTGAGCATAATTAAAGAAGGAAAAATGATATTACTAATCAGGGTATCTCTAAAAATTTTTAGTTTTTAAGCAGTTTTATAAAGGACAGTGTTTAATGCACAACAGAAGTTATTAAAATGAGTAATTTAATATTAGAATGCATAGGAAACCATAAAATAGTACAGAAAAAACATATTAATAATTCTAGTAAATAATACAGGTAAACATTTTTAGAAGTGACAGTTAAAGATTTAGGATGTCTTCATGTATAAAAACATTGTTTTAACCAAAGAGAGGTTACTTCTGTAAAACAAATGGATTGGACTAGATAATAATAGGTTGGAATCTTATAAATTAATTAAGTTACAAATGCTAGTTTGTCATGCTTTATTTTCCCATTTCTAGTGTTACATAACCATCAGAGAAAACTTACATTTTCCTATAATCAGTATGTAAATAGTCATTTGGGTTTTTTTTCCCTGAGATATTTGTCATTTGATGATTGTAAACAACAAAATAATAATTTTGAAGTGATTTCATCTTTCTTAATTTTTTTTTATGATTGGAGATCATAGTATAGTATTTTTGAATCTAAAAGTCAATGGTAAGCTTTAGGGAACAAGCTCTGTGAACCTTCTGAAATCGCAAGCAAAATTATTTGTGTTAATGTGCGTACAGGTTTTATCAGGTTATAATAGGGCCCATCACCCAGAAAAAGTCTAGGTCAGACTCACATTGCTCTTGGGTTGTGGTATCAAAGAAATCCATATATTTGATTGACTTCAAGAGCATACATCTCAGCAGATTTAGATTTAGAGCATATACCCCTGCAGTTGGCAGAAAAGTACTTCTGAACACTTAAGCATCATTTGTTTAATTGAATAATTAGCCATTCTGAGGACTTAATTACTATTAGTGATCTAAATGAATAGGAAAAACAAAGCTTTCTCTTGATCAATGGGTATTTAGAAAAAAATAACCTGGTTTGCAATCAGTTAAGGACTTATTTCCTACCCTATTGCTTGCTTGTTATATAATTGTAGGCAAATTACTTAATCTTTCTAAGCCTCAATTATATCATTTGTAAAATGTAACAATACAAATCTTACCACATGCTACTCCTTTTTGTCTCCTAAACATTTCTCAAATTATGTTCTACCCACCTACACCTATTCCAAGGTCAGTCACCAACATCTCTTGCCTTTCTGAAGCATTTTCATTGCTCTCCCTGTGTCCACTGTGGCCTGTGGTTTCTTTCTAACTATTAATGTGCTGGAAATAATAATAATAATACAAAAAAACACATATGTAGTGTTTACCAGTTTCCATGATATAAATATTTCCACTATGGCTACCAAGGTAATGTTGCTGAATGTGGAGTTTGGAAGACATGTGTCCAGTGGACACTTCAGAGCCAGTACAAGTGAATTTCTCACACTACTGGCAGTGGAGCACCTCACCTTTTCACCTGATGTAATGTCAGCTTGGTCCCATGAGGCATGACTGTAGATAAACTCTGTCAACTGCTTATTAAATAGTGGCATTTCCTCTGTTTAGATTTTCTTTTATTGCTCAGAACTCTCCAAAATAACTTCTGTCCCTTGTCTAAACAATGTCTTTTATTTTTTATTTTTCATTGAATTTATTGGAGCAACATTGGTTTATAAAATTATATAAGTTTCAAGTGTACAAGCTTAGATTTTTAAGAAAAAAGAAACCTCACCAATGGAAGACAGAAAATCCAGCATGAGAAATATCAGATTCTTACTATTATCTTGAGATGAAAATAATTATAATTTTGTTAAAATTCTTTTAACTGATTTTAGACACTCGTAGTTCTGCATACTTCATCTCACAGCCTTATTAAAAAGAACAAATTTATTGATTAGGACCCAACATGGTGCCTCATATTATTATAAGAAATTAGAAAATATTTTCTAGTATTAATAAAATATCTAGTACCTGGGAAGCAGTCAATAAATGATTTTATTAATGACTACTATTACAGTTTCTACAAAGTTTCATACAAACAAGAAACAAATTCTTCAAAATAAAATTTAGAAGTAGAAAATGGAGCTATGGCGAAAAAGAAAATTTCCCATGCCATGACATGTCTTGACTTTGCTCTATGAAATAGGGCCTTACATTTTTTTACATGACGGAATAAGCTGTATATTTCCCCAATATTTCTGATTTAGCAAAATAGAGCTTGCATAAACAGAGCATAGGAAACTACAACCCTCTAAACTCTAAATGTTGATTTGTGAGAGTCAAAAAATATCTTTCCCATACATAGGGCTTCAGTTTCTTACTGTTCCTGCTCCTTAAACACACACACACACACACACACACACACACACACACGGACGGGGGGGAGGGGGAGAGAGAGATTGAAAGAGAGAGAGAGAGACTTATACATCCAGACATAAACCTAAAACACAAATAAACAATTGGAGAGTGTTTAAAGGGGATTAAGAGGGAGAGAGGAAAAAGCATTTTGCATTCTTGGTCATCTAGTAGTGTCCCTTCACTCTCTTCCACAAGCTTTAACCTATGTATCCCCTTCACAGCAAATCTTTTTAAAAACTGTTTTATTTATTTCAATTATGTTGAAATAAAAAAGAGATGTTAAAGCAAGGAATAAAATTCTCATCCTGTCTTGCATACTCCTTTTTGGAACCGATATTAGGGTTTGGCATATATGTTGGATCTTTTCCATTTACCAAAAGGGATACATTTTCTACTCTAATTGGCACTGCCCTGTGCTCTATGGTCTGCATCAATGAACATCTTTACCGTCCAGGTTCTGGGTGGGCTTGATCAAAGAAAGATAAATAAGAGATTAGAGAACAATTTTAAAAATATATCCCTCGAGATCCCTCCCTAACTTTCCATGGTTTGGCAATGGTCACATTCAAAGGTCATGGTTCCTATCCAGCAGTCCGGTAGCTACTTGTAACAGTAAGAGGCCAGGTAAAAAATATGGCCACTGACATGAAGAAAATTAAGAAAAGTTTAATAAAGGATGGTTTATAAGGAGGTATACAAATTTAAGAGAAACTGACAAAGAGAATAAAGCAACCTGAAAGTAGCAACAATGGGGAGCCATTACCACTCTTGGATTTGGAGGCATTAAGATAGGGTAGTTATATAGATAGCTCTAGATGTAGGTGTAAGACAGGCCACATTTAGCTACTGCCAACCTGTAGCCTGGCAAACACAGTGCTAGAGAGATAAATACCCCAATCTTGTTCTTTTTTCACCTTTAGATCTCTTGCTATAACAACATTCTTCTGTCATATAATTTTTAATAGTATGTTATAATGCTATTTTATACAAAATCTTGGTTAATCATTAATGAAAACAAAGAAAGAATGATTACAATATGTTGTTAAATTAGCAGGCTTAGAAAGAGTGACAGTGTTGGGTGGGGCTTTGAAGAATACTAAAAACATTTTTTTAATGTTTCTTTCTTTTCCTCCTTGTTCTGCCTAAGTCCACAAAGTTGTATAAGAAGAAGTAAAGGCTGATTATGAAAAGTATTTTCTTAAATTTCTTAACAAAACATAAAACATCTTTAGGACCTTGGGGTGAAAAAGAAAACTTACAAATCATATAGAAAAAGACTAATAAAGTTGACTGTATTAAATTTTAAACTTTGACACAAAAAATGTAGAGAGTTAAAAGACAAGTCACAATCTGGGAAAAATATTTAAAATGTATGTTATTGACTAAGTATACAAAATATATAAAGAAATTAAGATACCATGCACAATAAAAATAAAATTATAAATGTGTAAGAATTAACAAAAATGAAAAAAATAAACCTTTTCAGACCAGTATGGTAGTTAAAAATATAGACTGGACACAAAGGGTCTGAGTTTGAATCCCATCTATACTAATTACTGAGTAACTGATCAAATCTTTTATTTTTCTACACTTTCATTTGCTCATCTGTATAAGGGGATAATAAAAGTATTTATTGGTAGAGTTTTTGTGAAAGCTAAATAAATATCTGTAAAAATGCTTAATAAAGTCCCTGACTCATACTTAGTTATATGAATGCTAGCTTTTTATCATTATTATAAATAGATTCTCTTTTTGAACTCAAAAGTTATTCTAAAACTTTAATAACAGACAAACGCTTACAAAATCCTAAGCCAAGTGGAAGGAAAAAAACAATAAGAGTAGGAATTGCCCTCCCATATGGTAAAATATCCTGCAAAGAAATCATAATAAAAAAAATGAGCCCAGGAAAAACTTTAGTGATTTTTCAAAGGAATAAGGAAATGGGCCATTTAGAAGTACAAGGAACTATATAAGCATCATGTGGCCAATCTGTATAATAAATCTCCCCAAACCTTTAATCAGGGGTGTCCATATAAGAGGATCCAGGGTTTCACCATCATCCCTAGTTCATACAGAATGATGTATATAGCTCCTTATCTGATACAACTGTCAAGAGATTAACCTCCCCAGCTTGTGCCTGAAACACACCATTCTGGAGGGACATGAATTCATTTTCTTACACACGATGGGGCACTTAGTCATCTATCTTCCTTCATATAATTCATGTTGACCAATATTTCCTAAATGA
Source organism: Rousettus aegyptiacus (assembly GCF_014176215.1). Lineage (NCBI taxonomy): Eukaryota > Metazoa > Chordata > Mammalia > Chiroptera > Pteropodidae > Rousettus > Rousettus aegyptiacus. The sequence goes on from NW_023416284.1 coordinate 112,456,814, forward strand.
AGGCAACTCTCCCTCCCAAGTCTTTTTCTCCATACAGAGTTTCACAGTTTGGAACAAAAGGACACATTCCATAACCAAGTGCAACTCTGTAAAGATGTGGAAAAGATCAGTGCTTAGCCACTCTTCCAGTAAGTGAAGTACTAATACCAGCTAACCCTAAAGATTCTTTCCCTCACAAGAAGAAAAGTGAAACTTTTTTTTCTATGTTGTGGCCCTAGGCTTTAGCTCTATTTTAATGGGAACATGGTTTGCCAAAATTTATTGAAGTCTCTAACATTAGTTTGTAAACATAGCAATCCAACGAGATCTGCTCCTAAATTTACTTTATATATGTCCCAAGCTGTATTTCACAGACTACTGATAAGGTCATGGCTGTTTCTCACTTGTCCACAAATGAAGGGCTCACATTTACCAAGATCCTGGATAGTGTCACCAGTGGAAAGTAGATGGCCACAGCATAATGTCAGAGGTGAGCTTACACACATTATGAGCAGTGGTAAACATTCCCGATTGGTCTCTTTGCCATATAGAAAAAAGATATACAAGATCTGTAAGAAAGTTGATGTATAGAAAAATTTTCCTATCACATATCTGTCAGCTGGACAACTTTGGCTTACCTTTATGGTGGGAAATAGGGAAGAGTAATGGGGAATGTCCCTGTTCATTAACTATGTGAGCAGATGTCTACAGTTATCATACAATCCCAAAGGACAAGGTCTTAAGAAGCAATTATTTCATTATTTAAGGCAAGCAGTGATATATAGGACAATCTTGAAGGGCATGTCTGAATTAAATCAAGCATTCACTGGCTCTGCTCAGCCAACACAGATCCCTGCCTAATACCAGGTACCATAGTAAACTATTCATAGACTAAAGAATTAAAGGATATTAAGAAATAGGATTGTAGCAGTGTCTATCAGTACACATCGAACATCAATGCAATCCTCTATATTGTGAGACCTTCCATCCATTAGCTTGGATCATGTTACCATTTCTGGGTAGCCAAATATAAATGAAAATGGCTTGTGTCACTTCCAGGTCAAGGCAGTTAAGAGTCAACGTGTCAATTAAGACATTATGTACCGGTTATCTATCCCAAAGATCATCACTATGCCAACCACCAGGAATAAAAGTCGAAATACTTCTTCCCATTGTGTCAGAGTCACCAAGGAAAACACAACAGAGTCAAGCACTGGATGAAGCACTTTACTAACAGAGAGAAAGATCAACTCCATTAGTGGGTGTTGGTCCCCAATGCCAACAGGTCTGTCCCAGCAACTGACACAGGGTAGTTTGCCTACATGCACCTCTCTCATGCTGCAGTGTAAGAATCCTGTCCCTTCTCTGCAGAGGACAGAGATAGAGGTGAGGTGCCATGTGATGCACTGCTTAAAAATAACAAAAGAGAACTCCCAGAGCTTAAAACAGGAAAAGATATTCTAACACAAGGTGATAGACTTGGCATAGGCTGTGTGGGCTCTTTATCTCTGGGTAAGAAAGTGTTTCAGGCCCAAGGCCAATGCGGTCAAGTGTGAGGTGAAAAGACTGTGTGCTGGAGACTGACTTTTCCAATAATGTGCTTCATCTATCTATCTCTTCCTTTGCTGCAGTGATTTGGAAGCCCTGTGTTCCAGATGGCATAATTACAAGATTGTGGAGAACTACCTGACCCACATCAGACCTTGCATGAAGAAAATATAAATTTTTATTGTGTTAATTTACTGAGACTCCAAGGTCAATTTGTTATTGCATCACAGTATAGTCTATCCTAAGTAATACAATGGATAAATAGTTTTTATAACCTATCTATGAAAAGGACTTTGTAACTACAAATTTAAAAGCAAAAGCCATAAAGAGAGAGAGGTTTAACTACATAAAATTTGTTAATATCGTATGTCAAAGTACTAAAAATAAAATTAAAAGATAAAAAAACAAAAATATTTCCAATAGACAAAAAAATACTATCTTTAATATATGAAGAATTCTCAAAGGCCAATAAAAATTACAAATAAGAAACAGGAAATAAAATTAACAGATGCCTTATTTAGTAATTGCATCTCACTGTTAATAGCAGAGACTAAAATTTAAAAATTAAAAATTTTATACTTTATGCAAAAGAAATCTGGAGATAAGAGGTCTAAAATTGTAAGGGCAGCCATGGGTATTATCAAGGACCAAGAATTAACTTTTATTTCTGCTCTGCAATCCTTGGCATATGGCTTTGTTTGCAAAGTCACTGTTGACCCAATGTGGCAACCGAAACTGAAATCATCTTGTATGAGTAACTGTAGCAAAGATTTTCCAAATGTCCTACATCAAAACATACTCAAAACAAAACTCATTGGCCACCTATATCTTCAGAGGATAGTGGGAAATTTCAGTATCGTGGTAGTGATGAAAAAGAGAATGGACATTGTGCAGGGTCAGTTTTCCTTTTGTTCAACCAAGCATCCATGCTCTTTCATCTTTACAAAAAGAACATAAACTTTCCCTTTCCCTAAATAAACAACCTAAATGTCACATCCAGTTACAGCATACATCCCAATGCCCAGGACATCTGGTCAACATAGAATCCCTTCCATCAGGTCCTTTGGCAAGCTAGTTTTCTCAAAAATATATTAGCTTTCTAATCTCTTCATTTTCAGTTTCTATTCTCTTCATTTCCAGTTTCCTAATCTCTTCATTTCTCTTGGTTCCATGTGTGAGTATCTACAAGGCAAAACCTTCACCTGGACATAGTTTTTAAATCTAAAGATTTCGTTTTTCATTTTTCTGCCTCTGTGCTTTGCTTCAGTGGGAACACATCATCATTACTCTTTAATTTTAAAGGTTTGTGGTAGGTGCCTATGACAATGCCAACTGCCAAAAGCAGAGGAGGAGACAGATGAAAAGTTTGGCGAAATACTGGAAATTGTTGCAGCTGGGTAGTAGATTCATAAAGGTTATTATAGTATTTCTACAATTGTATATACATGACATTTTACATAATAAAAACTTTTTTAAAAACTAAAATAAAGAGCAGAGAAGATTTTCAGCCTCCTCCCTGACATAAGAATGCAGATTCCCGGGGCCTATGCAAGACCAACTGAATTAAAATCTCTGAGTAAAGATTTTGATAAGGCTCTGGAGAGTCTTATGCACTCTAAAATTTGAGAAGCACTACATTAAAAATTTAAAAAGAAACCATCTTCAGTTTATCTTCCTCATTTGACTGTGCATCACACTTATTTATAAAAATTTATAAAAGATGAGTCTTCATAATTATCATTTAAAATATCTTTATAATATTTCATTTCCTTGATGCACCATGAATTCCAAGATCATTTTAGTAGTTCCAGAGAAACTACATGTAAAACAGTGGTGAGTTTCGTTAGACTAATCTAAGAGGAAAATTGTAATGTACTAACTGGAAAAACTGCAGAAAATATAAATAATATATTTAGATCTATAGACAAAGGAAGATGGAGGTATACAGTTCTGGAGGAGTAGACAACAGGTATAAAATCCAAATGACACAAATAAGAACACAAAAACTGAAGCAGCATACTGGTAGGATGTTAGGCAGAGAGGAGAGGTGAGGTGATGAAGGGCCTTGAAACCCCATTTAAGTTCTTAATAAAATATATGTTCTTGATCAAAGAAAGGATGAGACACAATTTTTTAAAAGAGGTATATATGGGCATGTGATATGAACAGATACTAGAGGCAAAGACATCAATTAAGAGGCAACTCCAGTAATGAAAAAGGATGAAGGTCCAGTCAAAGCTACCGGTGATGGCAAGAGGACAAAGGCAAACTGATTCTGGTTGCTCTCAGAATATACCAGCATATACTCTGGCTTATTTTTCCCTTGCGATTGTTTAGTGCTTGATTGGATAGTATCCACCTTTGTTACTCAGTGCTCTGTGCCTTTCTGAAAAGGAACTGAAGACGATAAATAGACACTGTCAGAAAAATGATCAGGATTAATTAAAATCAGAATAGTAAGTAAAACAGTCATCCTAAAATCAAAATGCTGAAAGTTAAACCAAAATGGATATTTCTTTTCAATCTAAAATTCAATCGTAAGTGATTTTTAAAATTTCTTTAATAACTTCTAACTAGAATAAACCAGAATGTAATTTCTTTCAAGACTTTTAACCAGAAATAATAAGAAAAAAAAATGATTGAAATACCCTTTTGGGGGGGTTAGATTTGAGAACAAACTGCTTTGTTTCATTATAACTTTAAATATAGAAGTAATTTTTTAAAAATTCTATTTATCAGAGACTTAATTTATTCTACCAGATTAGTGGAAAATTCTTTGGTATATCACACACCTTTATTCTTGCTTTAACTTGTTTTATTCTTGCAAATAAATCTCTTCATGCTCCCAGTGAACATTAAAATTATATTCCTTTCATTCCTACAAAGTTATGCATAGGAGAAAATTATTTTAATTTTGCAGCAACAGTCTTGTGTATCTTACATAAGGCCAAAGTTATATATTTCTATAATTAGTAGTCCTTACCAAAAAAATCAACCCAGTTGGATATAAAGATTTATAACTTTGAAGTAACAACTATTAAAGCTGACAGGAGAAATAGCAGAAATGCTTGTTTAGAAGGTCAACTTTTCTTAAGATACCACTATTATAATATTCAGAAAACAAAAGTATCAATTCTCATTATCTATATTTTTTTCCAAAGCAATTTTAAAATAACCACTCCAAATTAGCTGTATCTAAGCAACCATCTCTTTCTTATTCTCATAACATGGACATTACCAAATATAACTATATTTTTACTTAACAGTGGTATTGAAATATGGTATTAACAGCATGATTAACATAACCACAAGAGTTCCAAGTTTCTTTAAAACAATTTATGCATGCCCGGGTTTTACACTCTTAAATACATATGCATTTCAATTAAATAGTATGACTTTCCTATGTGTATGTCTTTGGAAAAGAAGGCAACTTAAAATTATGAAAAATTTTATTTAAAGCAGTTTATTTTTAAGTGATCAACTTTTATTTCATAGACTATATCAATATGATACTAAATTCATGATAGTAACTCAAATTATTATTTTTTTTCCAGTGGAATTGGCCAAATTGAGCTGTTGCTTTGGTATTGCCTGGAAAGAATATATACACACTAAAGGTGAAAAGCACTGCATCAATTTTTTTTAAGGACAAAAAATGAAAAATAAAAAGCCAAACAAACTTAGTTTATATAAGATGTATGAATAGATACTTCATTATTTTGCTAGTACCACAAACTGAGTGGCTTAAACACAGTTCTAGAGGCTAGTAAGTCCAAGGTCAAGATATATCAACAGGTTTGGTTCCTTCCAAGATCTTTGATGGAGAACCTGTTCCATGCTCCTAAGGATCACATTTTAAATTGATTACTTCTATAAGATCACATTCTGAGGTACTGAGGTTTAGGATTTCATTCAGCATATCCATTTTAGGAGAATATGATTCAACCCATAACACATGCAAATTTATGTAAAATATTAAATACATATACACTATAGTAGCATATAAAACAAACCCCACCCTGCCATCCCCGCCTCCCGAAAAAAAAAAGTACAGGAAAAAGAGCAGTGACTGAGAAATCTGGATTCAGTTTACTTACTTTCTTACTACATGATTATGACAAAATTACAACCTCCCTAAACCTGTTTTCTTATCTTTAAAAAGAAAAAGATTTACATGGATAATTTCTAAGGTGTTTTAAATATATATATTTGTAGGGCTTTAAAAAAAAAAAAAGTTAAACATTATGAAAGGATTTGTCATTAAATGTAACTTTTCCTCTCATTCAAAACTCTTGGCACCTCACAGCCAATGACTATGAGCAGATTCTAGGGATCATTTCAAAAACATTCTCTGCATATATAGGTACATTCCCTTTCCACAAATGATGGCATAGTATTTAAACTGAACCTGACTTCTTTGTTATTCATCATTTTTGTTGCTGTTTGTTTGTTTTGTTTTGTTGTGGCAGTAGCAGCAATTATCCATTGTTATTTGAGTATAATTACATAAGAACATTCTTAGATTATGGAATAGATATGTATAAGGAAGGTAAGATTCTAAGATTCTTTAAAAACCTAACAATACTGCCATTTGCTACAACATGAATGGACCTCGAGATAATCATGCTAAGCAAAATAAGCCAGACAGAAAAAGTTGAAAATCACACAATATCACTTATATGTGGGATATAAACCTAAAAGCAATGAATGAACAGACAAGCAAACAGAGACTCATGGACATGGACTATAGACTAGTGATTACCAGAGGGTAGAGGGTGGGGGAGGAAGAGGTAGGTAGACAGTTAAAGGGGGTCAAAAAAAGGGGGTAGGGGGAGAGTGAAGTGGGTAAAGGGGATCAAATATATGGTAGCTGAAGGAAACTGGACTTTATGTAGTAAACACACAATAGAATATACAGATGTCAAATTATAATGTACACCTGAAAATAATATAATCGTATTAACCAATGTTATCCCAATAAACTTCACAAAGTAGGTGAAGATAATAAAATAAAACAAAATATAAAATAAAATAAAATAATAAAATAAAATAGAAAATACCTAACACATCATAATCATCTTAAATAGGCATTATTATTAATCAGAAGTGATCGAGGTTATAATTTTATTCCAAAAGTGATCATAGGTTTAATACAAGTAGTTTGAAAAACTTATGATAGCATATGAGAAAAGACTCTTCAGTGATATTATCTAGGCCAAAATTGATTATCCCGTCATCAGAAAGGCAAAGGTGTCTAAGCCAATAGACACTGAGACAAGAGACAGTCAAACAGGCGGCTGAGGAAGGACATGGAACCGAAATGGTTTGAGAATAAAGATTTGGCTATCTGAGCTGATAAGCTTAGGAAAGATTCAAGTTGAGGCAAATCGGTAGGTGACATAAGGTAAAGTTTAGTTATAAGGTTAGTTGGCTCCCTCTGAGCCTGATTGTTCAAAAGGATGTTTCAGATCCTCAAACTCATCCTCATCAACTTTTTTTTTTACCTCCAGGGCTCCCACCCTGTCAACTACACAAAACCATAGAATGGAATACCAATTATAATGTCTACTTACACAATAGATAGCTGATAAAGGTGACCAAATAAGTGACCAAAATACAAATGCTGGTAGCTGGACACCTGAGAGCAACTTTAACAAAGATGAACACTGTCCTTAATGTTTAATACATTCTCATGAACTTGATTTTATGTGCCTTCTGGGAGAAACAGACTTAATATGTTGTTAATTTGGATGCATGGCTGCTTAAAGAAGGCTGTTAGAATCAAGAATGTTCTGTGCAATGTAGAGGTGAGAAACAAAGACTATAAGTTGGGATTTTTCTACCCAATATTCTTACTTTTAACAACAAAACTATATGTGATTATGATGGCATAAAATTTTGGAACAGTCTAAAAAGAAAGCAATCGCATAAAACTCCTAATTTTAGGGTTGGTGTTAGGCTATACATGTAGTCTATATCAACTTTAGACTATTAGTTAATTATCATGTAACCTGGTTTGTAAAGCTGATTTCTAAATATACTGATGTCCAATGTTTTAGCATTCGTTTGAAGAAAATTATCAGACCATCAATATGTTATCACATTGAATTTAAGTGTCAGAAACACTTAACACTAGGTTTTTAGGTTGCCAGTACAGAGATTCAACCACTTAACTGTACGTTTTTGCCCCTAAAAATCACGAATTGTCTTCTTCAATTACTCTTGAGTAAGCACTGATTAAAATTATCTTAAGAAATATCCACTAAATATAAACAAAAGAAGACTATAATAGTGCTATGCTAGAAGGCGTCTACTCTCATATATCTCTGATTTTCAAAGACCCTTTAAATGTTATAGTTTACCCAAAAGAAATCCTCACAACCCATTTGGCCAGGTCTGCTGCCTTGAGCTTGCCCTGCTGCTGGGGATATCTACCACCTTTTCTCCTAAACTCCTGAATTTTTAGTTCCTATAAGACTTAAGACAGAACAAATTCTACAGTGAGATAAAGACAATGAAAAGAGGAAAGAGGCAGACTTATATTCTCATGGTATGTGACTTTCCCCCAGTAACAACTGGAGCTCCACTTCAGCTCACATGAGTCTCCAAAATGCAGAAAAGTTCTCATTCCTCCTTTGTACAAAGAGCTACAAAGAGCCAAGATTTTCCTCTAGGTACATCTTTGAATTCTCCATGGACAAATTAATAAAAAATGAGATATTTTCTAAATCTCTGGGTGTTTTGTTTGTCTCTTTGTTTGTCTTTGTTATAGCACTAAATGCCCTTAGAACTTTCCAAAAAGATGAGTTCTTGCTTTGGGGTTAGACAAAACCACTGGCAATATTCTGTTCCCTGTCAGTCCAGGGAATATGCAAAATCTTAATCCAAATTTATAGATGAGAAAAATGAGATAAAAAAAGCAGGAGGTGATTTATTGAAGCAAGGAGAAATTGGAATGCAAAGGCAACTTAATGAATGCTGTTTTAATATTAAATAAGTAATGTCTTAATATTTCCATTTCCATATGTATGTTTATTATACATGTTTTCATAACTTTTTTTTTTTTAGTTTTTAAAGACAGAAGCTATATTGTTAGAGATACAGTTTTGTTAAAGAACCAGAATTATTCCTCAGGTTTAAAGAATATTAAAATTGCAAATAAATCCAATTCTAATATTAAAAATCTTAATTGCTTCCTGGGGTTTAAAGAAGATAAATTTGAAATATTCTTTTAGATAGAGTTGCTTTTATTTTTATTCATTAATTTTTTAAAAGACAGCATATGTTTCCCTTAAGTTTATCTATCTTGTATTCTAAATCCTTCAAACTACTCTGAAAAATATTACATAATATATAATAATAACTATTATTTATTTATTCATATAATCAGCTTTTACTACATGTCACTATGTGCAAAATGCTGTGGAAATGCTATTGAAAACAAAGAAGAGAAAAATTTCAGCCTTATTTTAAAAAATTATTTGCTCTTTTCAATGGAGACTGCAAATAAAGTTATTAGAACTAGATAAGCAGGTATAAAATATAAATACAGAAGAGATTTTAAAAAACAAACTAGAAGTAGAGGGAGACGTTTGCAAACAGGGTAGTAATTTTGCAATAATCAAATAAAATAACAGCTGGCTAGTAACTAGTCTAATGAGAATGCTTTAATAAAAGATTTAATACATTTTGTGAAAATTTGTGGTACTGAAGGAATCTGAAAGTTTGGACTGCCCCAAGTATCTGTTTACATCCATACAGAACAAACGCATTTCATTTTAAAGCAAAAAACTATTAAAAATGGAGAATATTTGTGGACACAAAAATTCTTTGAGCACACTGATTTGAATGACTAATGCATGTCGGTGATTAGCAAATTAGTAGATTAAGTCTGTGATTTATTAATTTGAACTCAGGAATCAATCCTCAGTTTCTTTCATTCCCAAAAGGTACATTATCAATATTCAATAGAAGATTGATAGACTGATTAGTTTTTACCATCAAGAATGTAAACTTTTTATGGGTAAGGATGTTTGTTTATTTCTTTTCCTGTTTTCTTCACTAATATACCTCTGGCACCTTGATGAGTACCTGACTTATAGAAAGTAATAAATATTAGCTGAGTAAATGCACCTCTGATTTCTTAATTTTACTCTCTACATTAGGTACTTTTTTTACATCTATATTTTTGAATATTAACAACTTGGAAATAAACACAAAGTACAGATTTAAGATTCATCCAACCAAATTTAGTTCTGACGTATTCATGTCCCCAAAGAGTAGCCATACATTCTTATAATTTTTTCAGATTACTTTTCCATTTACTAGCCATTTATGAACATAAACCAATTGGTAGAAATAATGTAAAACATACATATTCACATAACATTTATGTCTGCTTTTCAATCAGAGAAGCAGACCAGATAGAAATAGAGAAAAGGGCATTTATTACAAGAAACTGACATATGCAATTAAGCAAACCTGAAGTCCATAGGACAGGCAGTCAGGAAGGGAAGCTAACAAGCAAGTTGGAAATCCATCAGCATTAGCTGAAGCATGAAAGCTCTGAACTCAAAGAAGATCTATATGCTCTTTTAAAGGGTTTCACACTGATTAGGTCAGGCCCGCCCAGTAATCTCCTTTTTGATTAATCTAAAGTCAACAGGTTAGAACTTTAATAATATCTGCAAAATCCATTCACAGCAGCAACTAGATTAGTGCTTGATTGAATTACTGGGAGAAAGTTTTTTGTTTGTTTGCTTGCTTACTTGTTTTGCTACAAAATGGCTGCTGCCACCTTCTGTCCTCTCTTTCTAGAGACTATCTTTTGTATTCATTCTATCTGGTAACATCCTAAAAATGGAATTCTGAGAAATGTAGTTCAGGCTAGCTAAATTCACACATTGCAAAGCCATCTATATTGTTAGACACTGGAAATAAAATAATGACTATGACATGGACCCTACTTTTAAGAAGCTTATAGTTATTAGAAAAGATTGCCATTCATTCAAGCAGTTATGATAGAGTGCTCTGATAGTAATATACATACATTAAAGATACTGTACTATAAGAGAATAAGGAACAATCAATTCTAACTTATTATTTAAAGAATAAAGTATAAATTTATATGCATCATAAATTATGCCTGATCTCTACTTTCAGCATCTTCTCCCATAGTCTTTCCTATTTGTTCTGTTTGTCTTTCCTAAGATAAGTCATATGCTTTTTCTTTACTGTGCTCAACGCTTCCCCTAACTCCCTCCCTTTCATCTCTAGTCTATCACCTACTCATTTTTCAAGAACATTCACAATTATCTTTTCTGTGGGAAATAATCAAAATTTTGGTGATAAAATTTCACCAAAATGAAGAAGAATTTATAAACTTCTAGTAATCTGGGAACTTTTAGTTTAGTTGATCAGAGTCAAGAGCAAATGTCATTTTTCTTTACAATTAAGCCATAAGTGAGGCATGTTTTGAAGAAACATTTTGACCACAGCAAAGGATGGGCTTAGTATAATACAGAGGATGACTCAGAGAAGACTTGGAGGGAGATAGAAATGGACTCTCAAGGCAAAAGAGGAGAATTAGTACATTTGTCTAAGCAGAGTAAGAGAAAGATTCTTATAATCAGAGAATCTTTTAGCTTGAAGGACTATCAATGTAATTACTATCAAATCTTCTTTTTATTGATATAAAAACTAAAATCAGAGAAGTGAAGAAACAATTCACTTCACTTTAGAATCAACATACTAGAATATACCAAACATGTGTCTTTTAATTTAATGTACCTTTACTTTATAAATCTTGATTGAGGCTGTGCCTTGTACAGGGAAGTTTTATCATTCTTTGGTAATATTATAGAATTAAGTCCACCAGTTTTTAGATAGGCTTTTCTTTCCTAAACAAGAAGTGTAATTCTAGAACTATGGTTGGGGTGAAGGAGAAATTTAAATAATTGCACATATCAGAAAAAAATAATAGAAATGCCAATTTAATTTCTTCAAAATAGGTTTTTCAGAAAAATTGATATGAGATTTTGGTAAAATCAAGAAAACAATATATTTATTTCAGAGGAGCAGAGAGTATGTGTACTTCTATAAGAAAACAAACTAGTATAAAATTCCCAGATTATCTGTAATTGGAAGGATTAAGTATAAAATGTTTATATTCAGTCTAACAGCAATAAAATGAAGTACACTTTCAAACAAAATAGTAGTAAGTTGCAGAGCTTAAACTTAGTATTCTAGTTTGTAGACTGATTTTCTCATGTCTATTATTATATCACCTAACTCCTGATTGTCAAAAGCAATAAAATATTCTATTAAATCTGTTTTAAATACTACACTTAGTTTTTCACTTAAAAATCTAGAATTTGGAAGATTCATTGATATTCGGCTATTCACTGATATTATGGTTCTGGTTCTACATAGCTAAAATTCTCTTGGCCTCCTCCTATGATTGAGCTCCAAGCATCAAGGTCTAAGAAATTACTGAAAGCAAGAAGGAAGAGGCCAAATAGAATACAGGTTTTTCACTTGAGGAACTCTTTCACTCCAATTCTCAAATCTATGCTGGTTGTGGCTTGCTTTGGTCAATAGAGCACACAGAATTAATGTTGTGAGATTTTCAAAATATCCAATGAATTTTGCACATTTCTACTCTTTTTTTTTTTAAATTACCATTACCATGTGAAAAAGCCTGCCCCAGTCTGCTAGTTGATAAAGACATGGAGCCCAGTCAACTCTTCCTTTTGCTCTGAGTAACAGATTGTCCAACACTGGAATGTGAATATAGCTATCCTAGATCATACAACCACCTGTCTACCAGTCAGATGAACACAGACTCATCAGCAAGCCTAGCACAGATCAGTTAAACTTGCCTGAACCAGAAATCACTTAAACCACTGAATCACAAGTCAAATAAGTCATTGATGGTTTAAACCACTAAGTTTGGAAGAGTCTTAGTAAGCAGCAAGTTAGCTAATACATCTTTTATCAGCCTTGTCCTTAAAGCTCTTTCATCAGAAATCAAGTTGCATTTACTCAGCTAAACCAATCATGGAAAAAGGAGAATTATGATGATTGACATAGACACACAATGCTTCACCCTTGGCACTGTACACATTATCACTTGATTAAAATGATGGTACTATTAGCAAGCAAGTAAAAGAATTGTCTTTGAACAAGCAAACAATGGTATTAGCTACTGATATATTGATGTCTTCAGAGCAAATGAGAGAGGAAAAATGTTAGAGGTGTTTAAGAAGTCATAAACTTGTCTTGACAAGATCTCAGATATGAGTGTAATATGAAATAAACAGCTTCAACATGTTATAATTTAAAACTTAAAAATATTTAATTATAGTAATTTCTCCTAGCCTCTAGAGGCAGTTGCTTTTTGCTATTTCTGGATGATTGAAATTTAATTTAAGTTTAATTTTTTTTCAAAAGCTGCATATAAAATAATGACCATAGTACCCAAAGTGATTTACAGATTCAGTGCAATTCTTATCAAAACTCCAAAGATATTAATTACAGAAGTAGGAAAAAACAATCCTGAAACTACTATAAAACCATAAAAATCTCTGAATAGCCAAAGAAATTTTGAGAACAAACGAACAAACAAACAAAAAAATAAGCTGGAGGCATCCCACTACCTGATTTTTAAATATATTACAAAGCTGAAATAAACAAAACTATATGGTACTAACATAAAAACAGACATATAGACCAACAAAAGAGAATTGAGCCCACAAATAAATCCATACATTTACAATCAACTGATCTTCAACAAATGTGCCAAGAATAGATAGTGGGGAAAGGACAGTCTCTTCAATAAATGGTGTTGAGAAAAAATGGATACCCAGATGCAAAAAGATAAAATTGGACCTCTCTCTTATAGCATAAACAAGAATCAACTCAAAGTGGATCAAAGACTTAAATAAAAACCTGAAACAGACAAATAACCCCATTTTAATTTTTTTTTTAATAATCAAAAGATCTGAAAAGACATTTCTCCAAAAGAAGACAGACAAATGGCCAACAGATATATGAAAAGTTGCTCAACATCACTCATCAATCACCAGGGAAATGCGAATCTACCCACAATGAGATATCACACCAATTAGAATGGGTATTATTAAAAAATAAATAACTGATAACGAGGATGTAAAAAAAAGGGAACTCTTGGACCCTGTCGATGGAGATATAAATTAATGCAGTCACTATGAAAAATGATATGGAGTTTTGCAAAACAAAATTAAAACTAGAATTACCATGTAATCCAGCAATCCCACTTTGGGGTATATATCCAAAGGAATTGAAGTCAGGATCTGTACTCCCATGTTCATTGAAGCAAACTTCACTCCAGCCAGCACATGGAAGCAACCTAAACACCTATTGATAGATACATAGATAACGAAAATATGGCATCTATATCACAAAATATCACTTAGCCTTAAAAAAAAAATAAGAAAATCTTGCCATTTGCAAAACATGAATGAACCTGGAGAACATTATGCTAAATGAAATAAGCCAGACACAGGACAGATATTACATGGTATCACTTATATGAGAAATCTAAAATAGACAAACTCCTAGAAGTGGAGAACAGAATTATGTTTTTCAGGGACTGGGGGGTGAGGGTAGAATGGGGAGATATTAGTTAAAAGGTACAAAATTTCAGTTATGCAAGATGAATAAGTCCTGGAGATCTACTGTACAACATAGAGCCTATAGTTAACAATATTCTGTTTCAGTGGTCCCCAACCGTTTTGGCACCAGAGACTGGTGCTCCTATGAGAAACTAATGCCTGATGGTCTGAGATGGAGCTGAGGTGGTGGTTCTAGCACTGGGGAGTGGCTGCACATACAGAAGAAACAGCTTACTTGCCTGCCACTCACCTCCTGCTGCCCAGTTCATAACAGGCCACAGACTACTAGGTCCATGGCCCGGGGTTGGGGACCCCTGATGTATTGTATACTTAAAAATCTGTTAAGAGGACATATCTTATGTTAAATATTCTTATCACATACACATAGCAATAATAAAATAATAGTAATAAATAAAGAGGGTGGGAGGAAACTTTGGATATGGTACATACATTTATGGAATAGATTACAGCAATGGTTTCACAAACATACACTTATCTCCAAAGTCAGCAAGTTTTACACATTAAATATATGCCAAATTTGTATGCTGATCATACCTTGGTAAACAGGTTAAAAAAAGAAATTGGTGGAAAGTAAAACTTTAAGGAAAGGGCATAGTAAATGTAGGAGATAAAAGATTTCACAACTTCAGTTTGAGAAATAAAAGAAATAATCTCCATTTTACAGCATTAAAGATGACATGAGACTGCTACTATATTTTGAGAACAAGAAAATGTACTGACTAATGTACTTTTCTACTATCCAAAATCTCCAGAAGAATAGTGTAGGTGTAGTTTTAGAAAACACAAAAAGTAGAGTATTTGTGAACATCAGAAGGATTGAAAGTATAGATTGCACTGAATGTTAGTTTTACAGTATATCCGGCTATAAGTTGACTATCCAAATCAAATACAGCATGGCCTTCCTAGTTGGACAGAAGTTTTCATATTATTAAGAAATTTTTGGAGAGGAGTCTAGGAATAAAACTTATTCTATTCTAATTGGTTGTACCTGAAATGCTCTTCAATTAGATAGTGCAGATTAGTTAAGAACTAACGTCTAGGATACAGGAGTATTCAAAGTAATAAATGGCCCTTGCCTTTGATTAAATGCAAAATGAAACTGATGTGTTTAATCAACCAGAAATGCTTCTTTACAGCAAGTAAGTATATTTTAACATATGAGCCATTATAACTTCTCTATAGCAAGGGAAAACTTTCAGTGTATTTACCCAGCAGGTAATACAAATACCATCATACTGTAAGAAAGTCTCTTCTGCTTCTTGCTGCTCACAACAGCAGCTACACAGGCATCTACGTCTACCAAATTGATAGTTTCATTGAGTTGAACAAAATAACTAATTGTCTTTCCTGTAAAATTACAGATGTTTTTACTCTTAGGTTAGTGAAACTTAGTGGAATAACAGAAATAGTGAAGTATTATTTGACCCAATAAATATAATTAAATTGGGCAACAATTTGTAGTTAAATCTTGAAAAAATATAAGAGCGATATGTGGAGTGATGAATTTCCTTCTCTTTTCTAAGAGACAAAGATAAATATCGCCACAGGCTACAATGTTCTACTTTTCCACTCTTTTCACCACTCATTACAAACTAAGACTGCTTGGAGAAACTGTATCCTCTCTCTAGTCTTGATCATCTGTTTGACTCTGGATACCTGCAAATAAAATCACCCTGATGTTGCTCCGCCTCATACTTGTCCACTGGCTCTGGAAATGAGACTAGGAAAGCCTTTTCCTCAAATATGATTTCTCTTTGCAATTTTTTCATTCCTTACAGGAAAAATAGGCAAATTTAGAATATTCATATTGACAGCTCATTCCTCTAAGACCTGTAGAATTCATCATCGTCTTTTTAATAGTAAAAAAGACCAACTTTTCTGTGCAAAACCCCTGCCTGAGACAGACCTACAATTGGGAAAGGAATTTAAACCTATGAAAAAAGGAGAGAATTCTTAGGGTCCAGCCAAAATGGTGTATTTGTTATTTCTACTTTTACATGAAATATTTTTCCTCTTGAAGAAGACATTTTTTATTTATACAGTGTATTTATTTCCTGAGGCTTCTGTAACAAATTACCAGGATTGAATGGCTTAAAACAAGAGATTGATCCTCACAGTTCTGGAGGCCAGAATTTTGAAATCATGGTGTCAGCACCTGGCTAGAGGCTCAGGGGAGAATTCATTCTTTGCCTCCTCTGATTACTCGTGGTTGTCAGCATTCCTAGACTTGTAGCCACATCACTCCAATATCTTAATTTCTGCTTCTGTGCTCACATTGACTCCTCCTCTTCTGCCTGTTAAATCTCCCTCTTCCTCACTCTTATAAAGATACTTGTGATTGGATTTAGTGCTTACTCAGGTAAACCAATATAAACTTCTCTCAAGATGCTTAATTTAATATCTTTTGTCATATAAGGTAATATTCACTCTTTTACCATATAAAGTAATATTCACATATTCCAAAGATTAAAATATAGACGTGTCTTTGGGCGGGCCATTATTCAGCTCACTATGTACAGGAATATATGTTCATCTGAATATTAAGAATTTCTTTCAAATAGGCAATATTTGAGTATCCCTTCTGACATCTCCCTTCATTAATCCTCACTCTCATTTTGTTTTGGAATACTTTCTTCTTTTTACATATTTTTGATACTCTACTAACCTAGTTTTCCTAGATCTATGAGAAATTTCAGCACTTGAAGGAAAAGTCAATGATGAAAACAAAACTATAATTGTCACAGATGTAGTCCTTTGATCTCCACTGTCCCATGTTCTTTACTGAGCTACTCAGAGAAGTAATCTATTCATGAGATTTGACTTCTTAGATTATTTATCTATAGCTCCAGCACTGACCTTTTCTCTTTATTATTTACTAAATGTTTTTTGTTTTCATGTCCCTCATACCTTTAAACTCAACATGCTTAAAAAACACTTAAAACATGTTTTTGTTCCAAGATCAGTTCTCCCTCAAATTTCTATATTTTTGTCAGAGAAGTTAATGTCTCACCAAAATAACCTGGCTCTAACTTGAGAAGGAAACTCTAGACTCACTTTCACTTCTGTTTACAAGGGTAACTTATTCATTCATTCATTCATTCATTTGTGTGTTTATTTGTTTGTTTGTTTGTTTAATTCTTGCCCTCTTTCCTTTCTAAACTTTACCACCTGGCAGAAAGGAGCTAACACTGCTAATTTGTGATCAATTTACAACTTTTTCCTGGGGGATATGACCCAGGTAGTTGGAATGGAAGAAGTTAGAGTGTCCTGTCTGATCCTTTTAGCAAATGGACCTCTGGCTAAGCGGACCGATGATATTTTCTAGGAGGAAGAAGCTTTATCTCTGAAAAAGATAAACGATTATCTATAGTAAATAGAACCCTGGATTTAGTAGCATTGCTCCCTGGAGAATGTCAGGAAGGCTACACAACTCTCTGGAATATATGATGAAAATGGTTTGTATTTAAATGGCCCTACTGTGTAAAGTGATCATGGGGCACTCACAGAGACCTCATCTACTCTAGGACAGAGGGGTGGACCTGAAAATCCACTTTTGACATCCCAGACTTCTCCCTGTTTCTTCTGAACCTTTTGATTGCTTGCATACTGACATTATTTAATAAAGTGTAATACTGAGGAAGAGCTTTGATTCATGGAAGTCTGATTTGACAATCCAATCCTGTGTTATCTCATCACCTTCTACTACTTACATTAACCAACATTGCTTCCTATTCCTTCCAGTCCTCTACAGAGACTATCATAGATAAATTTTTCTCAAATGCCATTTTTTAAATCATATTTTTTCCTTGCTCAAATATCATTAGTGAATACCCGCTGTCTAAATATTAACTCCAAAGTCATTCTAGAAATTAAAGGCAGCTGTGTAACAATCACTGTGTTTTTGCAGCACTAATATTGAGTCACTTTGGCTTTATCTAGGCACATCTTAAAACTTAAAAAATATAGAAAAAATTAATTTCAGATGGATTAAAGTTTTAAATATGAAAAATAAAACTATAAACCCTCCTTATAGAAAATAATATTAGTATAAACTTGAGATCCAATCATTCTCTTTATTGAGGAAAAGTCTATTTCACAGTATGGAAGAATTTCTTAAACTGTTGTAGCCGCCAGCCCCCTAAAGGCACATGGACCACCAGAACTCAGTGAGTTATAGGAAACACACTCTTTATTCAGCCAGCTGTGTCTGCAAGGGGTACGCAGACCCCAAATTAAGCAGCCCTGAAATGTAGAGGTACAGAGTTTTTAAGCCCAAAATCCCATTCTTCATTCTGTCTAAACGCGAAGGTCTATTTTTCTTCGATTCACTACCTGTCGAACCACAGGTCAGGTGTGCAAGCGGGGGTACAGAAGCAGAAAGCTTATTGTTAGAATGTTATGTTCTATGGGTGACAGCCTATGTTCCCATGGACATAGCCAAGCAGTAATTTTCCAGCCAGCACAGAACAAAATACAAAGACACTTACAAAAAAAAAAAAAAAGTTAAACTGATAAATTCAACTACAAAATGTGGAGTTTATTCACCATAGGAAATAAAGCTGTCTTCATCATAAAGTACCATAACATAAAGAAGAGCCAACACATGGAAAAAGATATTCAAATATATAAAACCACTTAAAATTCAGAATACCACACACACACACACACACACACACACACACACACACACACGGTTCCTGTGAATCAGTAAGAGGAATACAAAAAATAGCAAAATTAGCCAATAAATGCATGAAAAGATACTCATTATTAATAGGGAATTATAAATTAAAACCCAATTAGATATCATGTTATACCTAATGAATAGGTGAAAGTTTCAGTGTCTGACAATATCAGCATTTGGAGAAGATGCACAATAAAAAAAAATTATTTTAACATTTCTGGTAGAAATACAAATTGATGCAACCATTTTAAAAAATAATTTTGCATTATGTAAAAAAATCATCATATGGGCATCCCTTACTACACAGTAACTCTCCTGGTGATATGGTTAAGTGATTACTCTTACACGGGATAAGTGAATGAGATATCCACTGCAGCAAATAAAAGACAAAAAAGAAAAGAAATAACCCAATATACATTTGTATTAAAATGTATACATTCAATGTAGTATGTTGATATAATGACTATTATAGAGAACATTTCAACATCGGTCAATCTCAAAAACATAATGTTGAGGGGAAGAAAACCAAGACTTAGCAAAATAGAGTATGATTTCATTAAATGAAGTTCAAAAATAGTTTTAAAATCTAAATATATAATAAGCAGTGAAAAGGGGGAGATCAAGGAAATAAAACAAAATTTATCATATTGGTTATTTCTGGCCATAAGAGAGATTGAGGAAGAGAGTTAGGATAGGCACATGAGTCTCAAAAGTTGTGGTAAAGTTCCATCTATTAAAGTAGATGAGAAGTACACAGTTTGTTTTTTAAATTATTATTATGGATGCACTGCATAAATATTAGAAATCTTATTTTGTATATTTAACTTTTAACACAATTAATTATAAGCTAATTTTAGAGTACTGTGCAGAGACTCAGCACTACAAAAATAATTAGTGTTTTAGTCACACATGAAAATCTATATAAAGTTAGTATATTTTAAAAAGATTAACCTGTGATGGGTTCTTCCTCCAGTAATCCTTTGGAGCTAAATACTTGACATCTGGTGCTTCCAGGGTTCTGCCCTTGGCACAGTTCTCTCCTAACTCTTCACGTTCACTTGTGATCTCATCCACTATTATGGTTTAACTAGAACCTAGGGGCTGATAGTTCCCCAAAATACATTTTTCAATATGTTTCAGGTTCATTTATTCAAGTGCATCTAAGACAATTTCTTTTGATGGTTAATAAACACCTCTAAGGCCACGTGAGTACATCTAAATTTAACTGCCTCTGTCCCAGATATACTCATCTCATGTAGTATTCCCTTTCACAGTTCATAGCCTCTCATTGGACACCCCTGTCAGAAACTTGAAAGCCATCTAAGGCTCATCTTCCTTCCTCCCTTAATAATCAATACTAAACCTTACTAGTTTTACTTCCTTGTTATTTGTTAAATTTGTCCTTTTTCCTCTATGCCTCTATGTACAAGGGCATGTTAGGGAGTGTTTAATTATGTCAGTGAGAATATAACTGCAATTGTGTATATATGAATGAACTCTATACAATACCCTTCTCTTCAATCTTGCCCATCTAAAATCCTATTCAAAGTCATATTATTTCCTTCCTTAAAACCTTCATTAGCTTTTACCATCTAGACAATGAAAATCGTTACATTTTCCTTCCTACCATAATCTCTCCTATTGCTGTAAATTCATTTACTATGACCTAATATCTATTTATGCTCTAATCATACCACATCATGAGCCTTTGTTGATAATTTTTCATATTCTTGGAATATGCTTCTCCATACTTTTTTATCTATTAATAGCTCCTAGCCTTTGAAACTTCTCTGAAAACTTTTGACATTTCTTTTTGCTACTACATATCTCTGTGTATTTTCCATGAATAAAGATTCCATATTTCATTTAACATGTTTACAACTCTGTCTTCTTCTCCACAGACTGTAACTCATCTTCATACCCTTCTTATTGTATGTTGCACACGTTGGCTTATAGTGTGTTCCACAAATAGTAGTTTAAAAGGGCTGTGGAGATATTGAATAATTAGCATGTTACCTGAGACATAGCCTTCCTCTGTTTGCATAGGCCCTTTGAGCCTGCAGCTTAGAATTAATATTGTGAATTATCTCCATGTCCTGGACTACTAAGAGACAGCTATTCCTTCGTGTTCCAAAACAGGCATGTTAACTCATTTTGATTGAAAGATTAACTTCTCGATTGGAGGACTATTTTGGAAAGCAGAGGTCCCTGTTGACTAGGACTCGAAATACAATGACATTTCCTAAATATAGCCATTAGCTTTCTCCCTGGCAACAAAATTCTAGGATATTAAAATTTAATATTTTATGCTGACTGCGGAGAAATAGCTCACCCTAAATTTTATGTTTTTAAAGTTGTAGAAACTGAATAAAATTAGAATTAAAAAAAAAACGGTATAAACAAACATTTAAATTGGTGACTATATTTTTTCTATTTCTTAAAAACTGCCATTAAAATTTAGATAGGGATTGCATTAAATCTGTATAATGCTTTAGGTAAAATGTCATTTTAACTATGTTAATTCTTTCAATTCATGAACATGGAATATCTATCATCAGATTTCTATAGAACCACAAAAGACCCCACATAGCCAAAGCAATCCTGAGAAAAGAACAAGGCCAGAGGATTCACTCTGCCTGACTTCAAATTACATTACAAAGAAACAATAATTAAAACAGCATGGTATTGGCAGAAAAACAGACCCATAGACCAATGGAACAGAATTGAGAGCCTAGAATTAAACCCCCATGTATATGGACAAATAATTTTCAACAAAGTAGCCAAAAATATACCATGGAGAAAGGAAATCTTCTTCAACAAATGGTACTGGGAAAATTGTAAAGCCACACATAAAAAATGAAACTAGACTGTTGTCTATCACCACACACCAAAATTAACTCAAAATTAATCAAACTCCTGAATATAAGACCTAAAACAATGAATTGCATAGAAGAAAACATAGGTACTAAATTCCTGAATCTTGGATTTAGAAAGGATTTTATGAATTTGTTCTCAAAGGCAAGGGAAGTAAAAGCAAAAATAAATGAATGGGACTATATTAAACTGAAAAACTTCTGCACAGCAAAAGAAACTATCAACAAGACAAAAAGGCAACAATCTGAATGGGAGAAGATATTTGCAAACAACACCTCCAATAAGGGGTTAATATCCAAAATATACAAAGAGCTCATACAACTCAACAACAAAAAAACAAAAAATCCAATTAAAAAATGGGCAGAAGACCTGACCAGACACTTCTCCCAAGAAGACATACAAATGGCCAACAGACATATGAAAAGACGCTCAACTTCACTAGCAATTAGGGGAATACAAATCAAAACCATAGTGAAATACCAACTAATAGTTGTTGGAATGTCTATCATCAACCGGACAAGTAATAACAAGTGTTAGAGAGGTTGTGAAGAAAAAGGAACCCTCATACACTGCTGGTAGGAATGTAAATTGGTACAGACACTATGGAAAACAGTTTGGAGTTTCCTCAAAAAAATAAACTAAGAATAGAATTACCACATGACCCAGCAATCCCTCTTCTGGGTATTTACCCCCAAAATTTGAAAACATATTTCCACAAAGATATATGCACCTCAATGTTCATAGCAGCATTATTCACAGTAGTCAAGACATGGAAACAACTGAAGTATCCTTCAGTAGATGATCAGATAAAAAAGATAAAATACTGCCATTTGCAACAACATGGATGGATCTTGAGGTTATCATGCTAAGCACAATAAGATAGAAAAAGTTGAGAATCATATGATTTCACTCATATGTAGAATATAAAACTGAAAGTAATAAACAAACATGACAAACAGACTCATGAACACGGAGAGTTGGCTAGTGGTTACTAGAAGGAAGGGGGAGGTAGACAGGGGTAAAAGGGGGTCAAATACTTGGTGATGGAAGGAAATTTAACTTTAGGTGTTAAATATACAATGCAATATACATATGGTGTATTATTAAATTGTACACTCTAAATCTATTTGATTTTATTAACCATTGTCACCCCAATTATGTCAATAAGTAAACAATATAAAGTAAACAATATAATTGGTGAATAGTATGGGTTTTGGAATCAACTAAGGATAGTGTTCTAATCTTATACCTTTTAATTACTAATTATATGACTTTGTGTAAGTTATTCAACATCCTGAGCCTGTTTTTCTATCTGCAAAATGAAGGACTTAATATATGACTCTAAATGTTATACCAGATATTTTTATAGGCAAATTTTATCAATGATTCAATACCAGGTAATTCTAATCTTATGCCAACTCCTTCATATAGTAAAAAAAAAAAAAAAAAAAAAAAAAAGAGGAGACATTTTCTGTGCCATGGGTCTCCAAGATCAGGGTTTGGTTTGATTATTCACTAGGACTCACAAAACTCAGGATTAAATCATATTTATAACTATGATTTATTATTGTGAATGGATGCAAAACAAAATCACCAAAAGGAAAAGGTTCATAGGTGTCATCTGGAGAAAGCCAGATATAAGCTTCTAAGAGTCCTTTTCCAGGGGATCGCACAGGCATGCTTAATTCTTTCAGCAACTGAAGGTTGTGATAAAACGTGAAACTTTAGCTGTCATGGAACCTCACTAGAAACTCAGTGTCCAAAGTTTTACCGGGGTCTGGTAACACAGGCACCATCTGCCTGACATGTACCAAAATTCCAGACTCCCAAAAGGAAAGTAGCAGTTCAAAACAAGCCAGTCTAACAACAACAAAAATGTTCTTCAGGTGGAAAATTATAAGACTTCAGAAAGACACAAAAGAAAATTAAAATATATGGAGATAGATGATAATATCATTTGAAAAACAGAATAAATGTAATTTCAATCAAAAATTCCATGACAGTGTTTCATGGAATTTGAGAAATTGATTTTAAAATTTTTATGGATGAGACAAGATACTTCTAAGGAATAATAAAGTGACATATCAAAAACTAATGATTAATGATAAACTATTATAATTAAGGTAGTATGGTATCAGTCTAGGAAACAGGCAAAGAGATCAATGAAATAGAATAATGAACACTAAAACAGATTTGCACGTAGAGGGGAATTTACTATGTGGTAGAACAAGCATTAAAGATTGAGTAGGAGAGGGTGGTATTAGATAAATTGGTCATTTTAATTAGAGAAAAATACAACTGAGTCCTTCCACTCATGTCACACATCAAGAAAGTTTAAGAACTTAAATATGAATGGCAAAACCTTAAAACTTGTATTAAAATATACAAGGAATATCTTCAACACCTTGGTAAAAAGTACTTTTTAGGGATGGATAGATAGATGGATGGACAGATGAATGGACAGACAGGCGGATGGACAGACAGATGATAGATATATAGATATATAGATAGATGATAGATAAAATAAAGAAAGCAAGAAATGGCACAACTTTTAGGATAGTGTATATTTTGAGGAAAAAAGAGAAAGGGATTAGGAAGAGGCACATGGGAAACATCAAAGATACTTCAAGGATAAAAATTTATTTTTTAGACTGGATTGTGAAAACATAACTGTCCATTTCTTCTTCATCATCGTCATCATCATCATTATTATTATTATTTATTGGACCAAAAAAACACACTTTAGATCCTTGCTTATGTCTAAATCATTTCCAAAATATTTTAATATTGATTACCACAGTTTCTAAAAGAACTAGGCCAAATTCAATGTCAGTTATAGAAGAATATTAACATTTCCCCACATGCTTTTCTAACGTGCTGCTTTGGACAATTATAGAACAACTTTCCGTGGATGTAATATAAGAACCCTAATTTCTGCTTTTGGAAATTTATTTTAACATATAGGAGATGAAAAACTGCATGTTTTCTAACTGTAAATTTACATATAGTTACATTTCATCTGCATTACAACAATCATCAGGGACAGCATAAATTATTTTCCTGAAAGCAAATGAGCTATTATGTGCAAATTCTGATCTTTTAAAAATTTCCCAAAGAGTTTAAGCCTAACTGTGCTGCAATTTCTAGTATTCCTGTTGGATATTTCAAATGAGATTTTTGGTCTCTGCAAGTGTAAGTGCTTGAAAATTTCCATCTCAAACCAGGGACAAAAATTAAAACACCCTCAAAAAGACAACTTCCATAAACGCTTTCGGTGAGAAGATAGAAATTTAATCAAAACAGCATTTATTTAATAAGCACCTTCTGTTTCATTTACTGTGGGTAATCAGGGCAATCATGATTTTTTCTGGTAGCTGTATTCTCCATGCTAAGTGTATGCAATCCAAGAGCTCTGCTGATATTGTAATTCTAGTATTAGAATTCACTTCACTAAAAACATAACTTTTAATATTTAACATAGCCTTTCTAAGTAACCTACAAATCTATAAACTGTCTAATTTCTCAAACATGGGTGAAACTGGTCTATCACATTATACTGAAAGGCTATCTTAAAACTGAAACTTTCTTTCAGACATAAGAGACACAATTAAATTGCAACTTATATCAGTTTAATGACATCTTCAAAGCATGGCATTTTGAATACTCTGAGATGTATAATATACAAGAGGAGTCCATAAATGTTGAGTTAGATATACTTTATTGAATTCCTAGCTAAAAGTCATAAGGAACTCTCAAACAGAAACATTATTCTAGACCTTTAACATGACCAGCCCAGGGGTTTCCAAAATAAGGTGCACGTATACCATATCCCGTTGCTGCTTTATCGCTCGATAAACTACAAGGTTATAGATTAGACAACCTGATAAATCCACTGATAGTTTTGTGGTTCTGTGATCAGTGTGCAAGGATTTTTATAGCTCAGTAAAACATGGGACAGCTTTACAACTCAAGACTAAACCTATGATGAAGAGAAAAAGAAAAAAGGCACATACATATCAAAGAAAAACCTTCAAAAGTCATAGAAAATGTATTTTTATATTAAAATTACACATATCTAGAATAAAGTACAGATAGTGAGAATTTTTTCAAAGTATGAAACACACACACTTGATACTCATTAAAATGACCATAGGGACTATTTGAATTTAAATGCCTTCATGAAATAAAACATACATTAAATTCTGTTTAGTGTGATTATATATTTTATTACGTCCTCGTTCCTTTAAAATTGCTTGTGAAGGAAAAACTCAGATTTCTCCTTCTTACATAGGAAAAAAGCCAGTTGTTCCCCACTATGTTTCTTTTCTGTGTTTCTTTTATTACTCACACAGAACACTTCACTTCTGACACTTGTGGTTACCAAATGTGTGGAGGTTTCCCCCCACAATGAGTAATTCTCTGCGACACCAGCTGGGTGTCCTACAATTTAATTCAATTCTGACACTGTCTACTCAGAGATAGCATTAGATTCCACAGGTTAAGGGCTCAGTCCCATTAGACTGCCCGCCCCTCCACCTCCACTCCCAATACACATATCCAAACACACATACATACACACACATTTCAGTTGCCAGTAGCAAGCCCAGGTTATTACCTGTGCTTCTGACTAACCAGCTCTAGATCAGGTTCCAAAGACACTTAGTTTTGATTAATTTGTTCTAGCAACTCACAGAACCCAGGTAAAGCTTATTTATATTTATCAGTTTATTGAAGGATATGATAAAGGATACAAATAAACAGCCAGATAAAATACATAGAGTGAGGTCTGGGAGTGTCTCTACCCCAGGAGCTTCCATCCCTGTGGAGGTGGTGTGCATAACCCTCCCAATGTGGAGGTATTTGCCCACCTAGAAGCTATCCAAACCCTATATTAGTAAGATTTCATGGAGGCTTCCTCCCATAGGTATGATCAATTATTAACTTTATTTGGGAAATACAGTAAAACAATAAATCTTATTTTTCTTAATATTAAGGAGTAATAAGAATTTACTTCATGATGTACGAAATTCAAAAAGGAGATTTAAAGATGTCTCTCCAAAAAAAAAAAAAAAAAAAAAAAAGGAAAAGGAAGAGGAAGAGGAAATGGAGGAAGAGAAAGGAGATGCCCACAACTGGCTATAACTTGCTATTTCCTGTCCTTTCAAAAATGCCATAGTCCTTCAAAACAATAGTTTTATCATTCATGTCCATTATTTATAAACACACAGGCAACTTTGAAAATTGCATTGAAGTGTAAATTTATTTTTGACATATTTGCCATATGATAAATAAAAATCATTAAAATGTGTTTATATTAATATTTTTGTCTTTTCAAAGAATAATGATGTGGGAGATGGCTTTTTAAAACACCATTCTTTTAATGAATCAGTATTTTAAGTATTTTAAGACAAAACAAGTTTAAGGATTTATATACCAGTGATCTAGAAATTCGGTAAAAATTCAGCCTTGTATTGAGATTATTTTTTTCAGTATCACTTAGGACAAACCTGAAATGAAATAGCATTCTATTTGCATGTGTTATTTGAATTATGAATTTTATCTTAACTCTAATAAAAGTAAGTGACTTTGATCAGAGAATGCCTCAAGGAAAGCTATCATATTGAATGATAGAACTTCCCAGAATTCTTTGAATAAAATGTCCATTACTTTTTGGATTATTAATGATAACTCTGTACTACAGAAAAATAATGCCCCAGTATGCTTTGTGTTCTCTCTAGAGACAAACTGATTACTCAGAACACTGAAGACATCTATTTTACTGAATAGAAATGAATCACCTAAGGGAACCAAGAACTCACTACTTGCTGAAAGTATTGTTCATATATTTTCATTCCTGTTAGAAAATTCAACATGCCTGCCTTATAAAATTGCCATCATGTTAGATTAAATCATAAGGGACTGCTTTCTTTATTATTCTGCCTTTATTTTGCTTATTTATACATCATATAACTCACACTTTTAGTTTAAATTCCATTTTAGAAGATATCATAAATTAGCTTGTCAGAAGCAATTCAAAATTGAAAACTTTGATATTGCATTTAGAATGAAACTGGTTCACTTAAATTTGGCCTAGAAAGATCCATTAGACAAAACATGTAGCGTAAGGCATTCATACCAAGGGAATCATACCACAGATCTGTCTGCTGTTTTTCCTCATTGGACATCAAATTAACATTTTCTTGATCTGCTTAAAAGTAGTAAATCATTTTAAAATTTGATGATGGGGGAGAATTACTATTTCTAAAAACTTAGCATCACATAATATGTTAAAAAATAATTCTCAGCAAAACTAAGTAAATAAAATAACTTGAGCATTTTTAGGCTCTCATGCCTGGATTAAGTTTTCTTCTATAATCTAAACTAAAAACTTATTAGCACCTTTCAACTGGCTGCATTCTCTGGGGGGAAAAAATCCAATTTTAAATTCTGTTGCTTTGTTAACAAACATCCTCTAAATTTTTAGCTGATTGGATCACAAAACAATGAACTAACAAGGAGCCCTTTCTTTAATTTCATATTATATTTCCAGATTATGGACCTACAACGATGAGTTTCTAGAGAAGAATATGAAGACTATGATTCCTCTGCCAAATTTCTATGTCAAATCATCCACCACTATACTTCATATGTGCTCTTCACTACATCATTTTCCATCTTAAAGTAATTTTAAAATTTCTGCACAGAACAGTTAACATCATTCTTTACAATAGCCATGAAATGCAGTGCTAATCTCCAATCACAATTTTTATTGTTTTGAAAAGACTTGGATTTAAATAGTAAATTCAATGAAAGTATATAATGACTGAAAGCAGACCTATCAACTCTACTGAAAAAAAAATATATATATATACACATATACATATATATCCTGCTATTAATTATTACTTTAAATGCAAATAGATTAAGTTCTTCAACTAAAAGATGCATATTGTAAGAAGGGATTAGAGAATATGATCCAACTTTATACTGTCTATAACAGTCTCACCTTAGATCCAAAGACACCAGTTGAAGACAAAAGAATGCAAAGATATTTCACACAAAAGAGATCAGGGTGGCCATATTAATATCAGACAAAATAGACTTTAAGTTAAAAAAAGTTACAAGAGACAAAAAAGAACATTATATATTAATAAAAGTTTTGATATAGCAAGAAAATAAAGATTATAAATATTTATGCATCTAATAATAGACCATCAAAATATATGAAGCAAAAATTGACAGAATTGAAGTCATAAATAGACAGTTCTATAATAATAGTTGGAAACTTTAATACAGAGCAACCAGACAGAAGGAATGTGTGTTCCATTGTTGAGTATTCTATATATATGTTAGATCACCAAGTAGATCTAACATATATATAGAATACTCAACAATGGAACACACATTCTTCTCAAGTGCACATGGAACATTTTCTAAGACAGATCATATGTTAGGGCAAATACTAAACCTGGATAGATTTAAAAAGATAGCTGTCATATAACGTAACTTCTCTGACCACAATGGCATGTTGTGGATGAAAATTGGAAATCAATAACAGTAAGAAAGCTGGAAAATTCACAAATTTGTGAAAAATAAAATAGTCCACTCTTCATCAATGAATCAAAGAGAAAATCAAAAAAGAAATTTAAAAATACTTGGAGATGACTGAAGACAAAAACACACACACCAAAATTTATGGAACATAAGCTATAAACGCTTGTATTAAAAAACAAGGAAGATCACACATCAACAATAATTTTACAACCAAGGGAGCTAGGGAAAGAAGAACAAACTAAAGCCAAAGCTAGAGGGGAAAAAAATGAAATAATAAAGAATACAGCAGAGATAAATGAAATGAAGAATAGAAAAAAAGTAAAATCAATGAAACTAAAACTGTTTTTTTTAAAGATCAACGAAATTGACAAAACTTTAGCTAGATGGACTAAGAAAAAAAAGAGGGACTCAAAGTATTAAAATCTGAAGTACAAGTGAGACATTATTACTGATTTACAGAAGCGAAAAGAATTGTACTACAAACAATTGTACACAAATAAGTTGTATAATTTAGATAAAATGGACAAATTTCTAGACAAAAAAAAAAAAAACTTACCAAGACTAAATCATGAAGAAATAGAAAATCTGAAGAGACCGAATAAAAATATTTAATAACTAATCAAAAATTTCCCCAAAAAGAACCCTGGATCTGATTGCTTTACTGGTAAATTTCACCAAAAATTTAAAGAACACTTATCCTCAAATTTTTCCAAAAAATTAAAGAAGAGAAAACACTTCCTAAGTCATTCTTTGAAACCAGCACATTACCTTGACATCAAAGCCAGGCAAAAATACTATTAAAAAATTACAAATTAATATCCCTTATGAGCATCTATGCAAAAATCCTCAGCAAAATTCTAGCAAACCAAATTCATGCATGCATTAAGGAGATTTACATCATGACCAAGTGGAATTTTTCCTGGAATGCCAGGATTGTTCAACATACAAAAAAACAATAAATGTAATATACCACATTAATGCAATAAGGGTGGAGGGGAAATTTATGTGATCACCTCAAATGATACAGAAAAAGACTTCATAAAATTTTTTTTTAATTTTGTACATAAAAATACATAATCAACAGAGTGAAAGACAACCCACAGAATGGGAGAAAATATTTGCAAAGGAAGGAAAATCTGACCTATATTACCAC
Source organism: Rousettus aegyptiacus (assembly GCF_014176215.1). Lineage (NCBI taxonomy): Eukaryota > Metazoa > Chordata > Mammalia > Chiroptera > Pteropodidae > Rousettus > Rousettus aegyptiacus. Next base: position 112,487,277 of record NW_023416284.1, read on the forward strand.
ATGTGGACATAATACTAAATGAAATAAGCCAGTCACAAAAAGAAAATACTGTATAATTCTACTATATAAAGTAGTTGGAGTAGTCAAAATCATAGAGACAGAAAGGGAGAAATGAGGAGTTATTAATTGGTATAGAGTTGCAATTTTACAAAATGAAAATGGTTCTGGAGATAGATGGCGCTGATAGTAGCACATTATGAATGTATCTAATAACACCAAACTGTACACTTAACATGCTTAAGATGGTAAATTTCATTTATCTATTTTACCTCAATAAAAATATCAAAAACTCCTGCCTGCTGATATCATATTTGCATATGATGATTAACCCTACTTAAACAGACACTATTATGTTGAAATTTGATTAGCAGATCAGTGGAATGTCTTTCTAAATTTTTTTAAATATTACAATTCTAAATGTATTAGCCTTTTTTTTTTACTTGCATTCCGTAATGACATAATGGCAAGAAAAAACAAGCATCAATATCTTAAAGTTTTCATACTTTAGATTCAACCTAATAATATTCGGAGTGGTTTATATGGTCTTAGACAGACTTAAAGTGATCCCTTAGTATCCTTGAAGAATTGGTTCCAGGACCCCCATGAATACCAAACTCCATGGTTGCTCAAGTCTCTTATGTAAATGACATCGTGTTTGCATATAACCTATATTTACATATAGGGTAGGGCAGGGTATACCTATGCATCACTTCATTATCATGATTCAGAATAGTGATTGGCACGTGGGAAATTCAAGTTTAGCATTTTGAAAATTTCTGGGAGTTTTCTCTCAAATATTTTTCATCTATAATTGGTTGAATTCATAGATGTAAAACCCGCAGATATAGGGGGCTGACTGTACTTAAATTTCAGTTCTGGTTTAGTTGTATGACCTCAATCATATTAGTTACCTTTGCTCAGTTTCCCTATCAATAAAATAAAGTGTATGATTGTTTATTCTTATAGATTAAATAACAATGGGGCTGCAAAAAAGTAGGTTTATGGCTTAGTGCACAAATGTTATAAGAAGAAACATGATTTACCCCTCACCAAGAGTTCTTCAACTCTGCATTTTCCTTACAGAAGAAGGAGAAGAACAATAAACAGGATTCCACAGCACCTTTTCTTCAGCAAGCTCATGGACTGGGTAAGCTCTTATTGTTAGATAGCACAGGACCAGCAGCTAATAGACTAACTGGTATGTTTGGTAAGATTGTGGATACAGACATAGGTGTTTTGAAGATGAGGAAACAGTGAGGTAAGTAATTGTAGAGTAGTCTGTACTCCCTAGTTCTTCCTAGAAACTGATAATGGTATGGAACCTCCAAAACTAAAAGCCTTAAAAGAGAGGGTTCAGAATTAGGTTGCTTAACAATGACAATGGAAGTCCTCACACTGGCAGTGGTTAAGCGGTTTCTCAGGCTGTAGATGTAAACAGATGTGAACGAGAAGAGGTTGAAGAATGTAATACTCTCAGTAACTGTAGCTGACTGGCTGGATTATGAGAACATCTGCAGTCTCATTTGAGTACTTCTGAAAATAATAGGAAATACATTGAAAGGGATTTACATTTAGCAATCCAGAGAGATGAAGTTTTGTGGAATTCTAATTTGGATATAAACAGTTTTACTGTATTTTGTAGACACAGGCTGACAAAGTCTAAGCCATAGGTATTACATTTGACTCACCCCTTATTCTCATTATTTTACAAATAGCTTGTAAAAATCATCATACTTTCTCCCCTTTTTTACCCTCTATATCCTGAAATACAGAAGGAATTGAGACTTTGAGAAGTTACCTGAACTAATGTTTTGCCTCCAGACTGAACTGGATTTTAAAACTGATGTATATATCTTACCACTCACAACTCAAGAGTAGAAATTTAGCACATAATTGCTGAGATGTTGCTACTGTCCATAGTAATTGAGAAAAAAGTTTTACAATATTCATCTTTTTTACTATGCGTTATGAATTTTGTAATCATTCATCTTTCATGGAGGAAATATCACTGATTTTTTGTTACCCACAAAGTGTTCTATCACAAAAGGAAATTTTTTAAACATTTATTCTAGTGCAGAATGTGACAATTCCAAATTTTCAAAGCCAGATCAAATCTTCAATTTAAAATATATTTCCAAATAGCAGCATGCACTCAAAGATATATTTAAAGAATTGAACATTGTCGTTATTATATCATCAAGAAATTCAGAGCAATTTAGCAGCAAACTCTGGCATCTACCTAGGGTATATCTAATCTCTAACAATTTTTTTCATGCAGACATAAGTGCAAATCCATTGCTATTTTAATTATTTAATTCATTATATTTAAGGCTTTCCTTTCATGCTAACAACTGATATCATGTAAATATGAGCTAGAAATACATCATGAGGGATTCTTGGGGATTATACAGATATGTGTCATTTTTTTCAGAGCACAAGCACTCATATAATAAGAATAAATTTCAAAAGCAGCATTCCTGTCTTGTGGTAATTGCCAGTCTTCTCAATTTCCCATTATCTACATCCTATAATTCTTAACATTCATAAAATATGATTCACTGTCCACTGTCATTCTATTAGAACTGGCTTTTTTCTTATATTCTTAACTCAGTTATACATATGCCAGACTCTAAAAAATAATTTCAATGCTACTCATCCTTTCTTTTTTTCTTGATGTACTGAGGAATAACACTATGACATATCTTTGGCTTCACACAGTCTAGCCACATGGCAGTTAGTGTTATGATAAGGTTATTCTATCTCTGCCACTGAATTTTTAAGTCCTTAAAAAATGTCCAATATAAATCTGTTATTTGCTAAATTCTACTTAGCAAAGAAAAAATATGTAGAGCCACATTGTAGCAAATGTTTTTCACAACAATCCAGTGAGATAACATCAAAATAATAGCTGAAAGAAATAAATATACCTTTGCAAAATGCTAAGTAATAATAAACACAACTTGAAAATAAAGCCAGAATTTGAGGTCAGTCTGTCTTTTGTGATATTCCATTGCCCTGCAAAATTTCAACCCAGGAACATGGGCTAGTCAATATCACAGAGGTGACTCTCAAACAGTGGAAACAGAAGCTGGTTGATCAATGCCTCCCATTTTTCTACAGGGTTAATTCTTGAAAGCCTCCTGCATGTTTCTCCAGATATGCTAGTGGAATGGAATCATTCCACTCTCATTCCTCAGAGCAGTGGCCTTGGAAATATACCATAATATTGGCTTTTGCTTCTATAACCACTTTCCCCTAACCCTCACTCTTGCCTCCTTAGATAATCTTCCCAACAGACTATCTGCACCCAAGCCCATGTCTCAGACTCTGCTTTTTGAAGAAATGCAAACTGACATAGCCACGTGTGTATCACTATTACAGTCTGCTACTTCCTGTGGAGGTTGATTCCAACAGGATTGCATTGATCTTTTTTTGCAGATTCTGAAAGTTATATGCTGAAAGAACACAAGATGCTATAGAGGATTCAGGCAGAAATGAAATGATCACCATTGAAATTCCAATAACAGTGCTATTTCCCTGGCACCTGCTTGTCTGTACCAGCTACTTTTGCAGCTTGCTCAGAGTATAATCTCTTTCCTCCGTTGTCAGACCCAACATAATCCAGCAGGTTTATTTTGGAATTTAAAACTATTTACCAGGTTGGCAGCCAGAAGAGGAGTTGAAGCAACCAGAGTGGAACACCTGTTGCTTTGTGCCAGAGGTGCCTCTGCAGTGTCTTTTCATACAGGAGAAGGGACACGTGGGGCACTTTTGTAAACTCTGAGGGATGGGAAGTGTCTGCAAAGCCAAATTCCTCAGAGGCATGTACCCAGATTTCCCTAGATTATACACCAGGGCCCCAAGTTTTCCCAACTACAGTTCTGACTTTAGCATAACAGACCTGTCCTCGCTAAGCATTTCAAATGTCTCTGTGACACTGAGCAGAAATGCTGAGCCTCTGGTATCCCTGTGTCCTGTGCTCTGTCATTGCCTGGGAGCAGCCCAGGAAGAGTGTGGCCTACACATGAGTGCCACAGTGAATCTGAAGACACAACAGAAAGCAACCATCAAAACTTTGCTCTCTGAAGCAGGTCCTCTTAAAGGGAGATCTTGAAGGAGGTACAACTCTATGTCATATCCATCATAACGTTGTACTTTATCCATTGCACTCACTGTCCCTTAAGGCAGATGTCCACAGAGGCTAGGCTGGAATAAAGTGATGACAATTGGGAAGCAGAGAGCATATGACCTTTCAAAACAGAGTAGAGACCACTCAGTTCTAGCTGATGGTTGACACTCCGAAATGCTGAACCAGTGCTACCAGAGCTTCTAATCCCTCAAGAGAAGCTAGATTTTTTTAAAAATCACCAAATATTTTAATGAGAGCAGTTTAAAAAAATTTTAAACACAAATAATAAAAATAAATAACTAATAAGAATTTTGCATAAGTTTTTTCAAATCTCTCGAGTTGCAATTATGAAATCTGTCACAAATTATTACTAATAACAGAGAAACAATTTGTCAATTTTCTTTAAAAATACTGATTTTCACTTCAGGGTGTAATATAGTCTACTGTCATTATAAAAGGGGCAATGGATAACTATAAAGTAACAATTTATATCTGCTCAAAGACTTGCAGAGAAGTTTAAAGGAAGTAAACTCCAGTGAGAAAAAAAAAAAAACATTCCTATGATGAGGTAAGAATAACTGGATTGTCTATTTCAGGTTATTTACTGATTCTGAGCATGGATGGCAGAGGCCTTTCATAATGTGAGAAATCCTACTTGGGTAAACAAAAACTGAAAGCTTTTAATAACCACATAATTTGTCATAATGGATTTCATCTAAAAGTGAGCTGCTCTATGATTTGCGCATTTTATGTATTATATTTTAATAAAAAGTTTACATTTAAAAATTTTATGAATAAATTATATATATATATAATGTGTATGTGAAGAAAACCACAATGCACAGATAGTTTTCCCCATCTTCTTAGCTCCCCCTTGGGACTATGGCTAATTTCATGGCTACATGGGTAGGAGCAGGGCTGGAAAGTCAAGAACACAGTACTTTGATGATAAAAACTTGATTAAAAAAGGAAGACTTGTAATAAGAGTAAAGACCAAGGAAGGACTTTCCCTTAACCCATTTAAAACTAGAAAGTAACTAAAACTACCTAAAACTGCTACCCAGTCGTAATTCAGTTCAACATCCAAGTGATAAGCCTCTTATTCTAGCTTCATGAAAAAGGAAAGAAAGGCCCTTTTTTGAAAAATATAATATCTACTTAGGTGTTTATGTTTCTTCTATACAATGACCAGCAAATAATTTAATAATTAGAAAATATGGCCTATAATAAAGGGAAATAGTTAATAAAAATAGATACGTGTATGATCCAGATGTTAGAATTTCCAGAAAATGCCTTTAAACTATATATTGCAAATATATTTTCAAATGGAAATAATTGTTTTCAGCTAAAAAAAAAGTTATGCTTTAATGATAAGCTATTAGCAAAAAACAAACTACCATAGAAATACATGTTTGCAGAAGGTAATATATCATATTCAATAAATGTTCAAGGAATAGAGTTGGTGAGAATTAAGAAAAAAACACATAATTTGAGTTATTCTGAGTAGCCTTCAGAAATTTTAGAAAAAAAAGAAACTGACTTTCTGGCACTTAGTGGTTTGAAACCATGCTAAACAACTTGATACTTCTTTCTCCATCCTGATGCATTCCGCCAGGAAGATCTGGAAACAAACGTTCCCAACAATTGTCATTCCATTAATATCAGTAAATTCTATTTGTTTTTCTTTTAATTCTCAGATTTGTTTTTCTTTTTCTAATGGCTACATATAACAGGTAAATATTTTTCTATTCCAAATTCTTAAATAGGTTGGAAACCAAATACATTTAGTTGAAAAAAAAATAGAAAACTTTTTTCTGCCTAAAAAAAAAAAGCCATTTTTCACTTTTTGCTTAATAGACTATATTGTAATATAATATTAAAATGTTTTGCTTACAAAAATAAAACATTTATGAACAGCAAATGTGTGCAAAGCAGTTTTACAAGTTATATCAGCGATGAACGGCCAAGTTTAATATAAATTATAATTTACTTTCTTTGTGCTCTTAAGTGGTTAATATGGAGCCAATAATTTAGACTGTTAATTATGTTTGTGTGTTTTTCCTCAAGTTTTTATTGCTTATTTGTCATTTAGAATTTGGTTCTTAGTCTACTATCTTGTTACTAAAAGAGTTTAAATTACAATGAACACTTGCTAGCAAAGGAATTCAATGAGATGTTAATGACATCAAATCATATGTATCCAGAGTTTTCTTCATCCATAAAACACATGAGATCTATAATTTCAGCACTGATGTATAAGTATAAAAGTTCTAAGATTAAAAAGCCTGCAGCTACTATTGAGTTTATTATAGAAAGCTGACAGTGTGTCTTCCAGTGTATAAAAGAAATATAATAATTGACCTCTCCAGGAGAAAGTTTATGTCTATTCTAAATGTTATAAGTGTGACATTTAGTTTCAGATTTTTTTTAAAAACTTGTCTTCTTACTGGCCTCTACAGCAACATAGTTCTCCAAATTTATCTGGTGTTTTAGCCAATCTTCTAAAAAACCAATCACCTTAGCAAAATGTCTCCCTCTTTTTAATTTCCTTATCACATAATAAATATGAACTACCCTTTCAAGGGCTACTCAAGCTGATGGCAAAATTTCAAAGACTCTTATTTATTTATTTTTTATGAAAGGTGTAACTGTGATGCTCACTGGCTTTTGCATAAAATGCTGAGAAGAACAGAATTGAAGCCTCTGAGAAATGCTGACTTTTACTTTTATAGGGATATTTTATAGGGATATTTTAAGAAAAATGATCTTATGAGGTTTAAATGAATGTTTTTCACTTTTACTTTGGAGGAAATGGCCTCAGATTCAAGAATTGAATGTCTAATAAGAAAACTCTAATCTGATAAATATACTCTTCTCCAAGGAAATTAGACTGTTTTAATTACATATATATTTTAACTTCATTATACACCCTCCAGATTGTAAATATAATTAATGAAAGTATTTATTAATTCCTTATCACCAAGGAAAATAAATAAGAATGTTCATACAAAAGCAAAATACTTATATTCCCTCTCCCAAATCATTAAAAGTAATAACGTTTTGTCCCATTAGAAAACATCTAAGTAGATGTTATGTTTTTCTTTCCTATATTTTCAAAATTTTCTCAAAATCAAAATATAAAATATATGAGCAATATTTGGGTGGTAATACAGATTTGTTTTTATCAGCACAATAAAATATACATAATTTTAGGGGAAACCTTTCGTTCAGGGTCTATGCAAGAACGGTATGTTCACATATTCAGATCCCTGTGCTGCCTGTGGAGTACACTGTTTTGTTGTGCATCATGAAACTGGCTTTCTTGTGAAATCAGTTTTACTACTTTATGGCCACAATTTAAAATTAGATTAGGCCAAGCTCAAAGCAAAAAAAAAAAAAAAAAAATTGATCAAAACTATCTTGGGAGTAAAGTGTGAATAAACTTCTGTTTTTTCAATGCACCCTTCCACTTCGAATGAATATGATGCAAGTCTATAGATGGCCTGTGTAGTCTCCAAAACCAAATGCTAGCTTCACATTCACTTGGAGGAGGCACAAAACTGAAGGCAACTTTTAATATTTGCATATAGTATACTAAGTAAGACATTATAGAACTGTCTTCTACCCTTGAAGTAGAAAGCACTATGAAAATGCTGTCAATTTCATCTAATAAAATGAGTATTCTTTGGCAGATGCTAATCAATGCATACCATTCCTGAGAAGATTGATTTGAGGAGAAAGAAATCCGTCATGTACTGAGAAAAACATAAAAGTGGGCAATGAGACACTTAGAGTGTCATCACAAATCTGCCACCAACTCAGTATTTAACCTAAGTATCTGTTTTTCCATCATCAAAAGGAAAAATCTAATAAATGAGAAAGTTGATGACCTGTCATCCAAACCACTCAGCAGAACTCCTCAAATTGACAGGCTCATGACAATCACTCCCATTGTTCCTTTAGCAGGTACTATACTAATAATTATATATATGTAAATAATTATATATAATTATATATACTAATACACACACAGATTTCTTGAGGATAAGAGTATAGATACTGTCTCACAATTTTGGGGATGGGGTTGCTATAAAGGCTTTCAGGAAGCACTTGTTGGATTGAATCAGGGGACTGGGAGATCAGGTGTCGGTGGCCATGCTGTTAGATATTAGTCAGGCATGAGCCACAGAAGCCAAGGCCTAGCTCTGTAACCATAGAAACTACCCTCGAAGACCTTCCTTAAACACCTCCCAGAAATATCTGGCTAAACCAGCAACAAACGCATGCACAGAAAGTATGTCCCCAAACTTCAGCCTCATTATACCATCATTCTAATATCATGACTATGCCTAGAAATTCATGAATCTAATTGTAACAGACTAAATTTTGGGTAAGCACATGTGCAGTAGGCAAAAAGTTATATTGCGGCCAACTGTTAGTCAAGGTGATCTCACATAGGGATCATCTAGGCCCTCCCATCATGGCCCAAATATAAACAGACCTTCCCATCTCTGCACTGATACAGTGTTCTTGGCTGGAGACTCGCCCCTCCCTTTAGAGTGTACTATCTTATCTCTATCTCCTAAATTCCACAGGGCTGCAGCCTTCCTTAGCATGGCCTGTCTCCTTCTAAAATGTACTTTTAATAAATCTTACTTTTTCTCAATCTCACCGACCTGTAATTCTTTACTGTGTAGGCAGGGAAAAACACACAACACCACTGCCCACCCTATTCCACCTCCTGCTCCCCCACACTGCTGGGGTGACGCCGGCTTTCACATTCACCCCAGCATATAATCGACTTCTTTTTGTATAATTTGTATAATTGACCTCTCACAGAGTAGGTCAGTTTTACTTCCAAGGAACACCCAACTCCCATCCACTGGTGACAATTTTAGCTGATCTTCGTTTGGAAAAGGAGATGCTGACCCACACATGGCCTGTGTCTAGTGCTTCTCTCCACTTATTAAGCTGAATAATTGGCCTAGAGAGTTCTGTCACAAACAAGAGGTAAAGAAATAGGTTCATCATTAATTATTTAGGGCCTATGCAGGAAATAAATACACGAGTGCATGTATAGGGGTAGGTAAATTGTTTTATAGAGCAAATTTAACAAGGAACAGAGAAATCATATTATCTAGTGGTTAAAGCATATTTCTCTAGCGCCAGGACACCTAGGTTTGAATATCAGCTCTGCCACTAATTGTGGGACCTTGGGAAATTACTTAACTCATCCATACCTCAGTTTTCATATATGTATAATGTAACAATAGTCCCTACCTAACAAGGTCCTTGTGAAGATTAAATAAATTAATAAATGTAAGCATATGTTTACATTTACTCACCCCTAATACACTCTTTTCCTCAACCAAGGAATGGAAGGTTTCTAGAATCACTACCACTGTGCTGGAAGTCAGTTAATAACAGGACTCAGAATCCTTCCCACTGATATTTCACCTAAGTCAGATAACTGCCACCAGATGGCGTCAAAAATACAGCAAAGGTTGGTCTTCCTTGTTTTAAGGTCCAACTGAGAACCCCAGGTCTTCCAAAATTCAAGGTCACCACCTGGGCATCTTGCCATTCATTTCACGAATCTATTTTTGGAGCCAGCTTGTTCTGTTTGATAGGGATTTTGTAGCTGGAAAAAAATATATACGAGAATTGATTGAATATGTTACAATGGAATGGTTTCTTCAAGTGTGTGCTGTGAATCCTATGAGATGTACATTTTTTTAAAAAAATGTAAAGGTTATATACTATGTTCACTTGCTTGAAGATTCACATTGCCAAATAATATAGCAAAATCAAGGTGAATTCTTACAGGAAAAAAAACTATTAAATTGTGTTTAAACCATATATTTTCAAGTTACATTCACTACTATTTTCATACTGATTTCAGAAAATATCTAGAAGAATGCTAAAATAGCTATCAAAAAAATATAAGGGTTCAGAAATAGGAAAATATGTGTAGTCTTGGAAAGTAAAAAAATATATATTCAAGGTCTAACATCTCATAGCTTTGATATTATTTCAAATACTCTTTGGAACAAGAGACATTTTGTCAAATTCATTGAAATAACTAATTCAAGAACACATTCAGAAAAAAGCAATTTTACTATTCTATGGTGAGACAAAAAAATTTCTTGTCACATATTACATAGCAAAAATGTAATAACTTCCCCCACTATGTATTCTGTTTTTCATTCTCTCCCCATCCAGCAATTTAATTTCTTCTCTTTCTCCTCCTACACACAACTCCCAAGAAACACCCTGTGAGGAGAAAGAAAGATGACTGTAGTCAGACTCCCTACTGACACCCTTAGCAGCTAACTTCCAAGAGGAAATGACTCAGCACTTCTCCCCTTACATAACCATGTGCACAGTACGCATGCACAGGCTTCCATTTTCTGGCAGGGTGCCACTGCTGTCTAACCTGTGTATATAAAGACCACGCCACCCTGCAAGGCTGGCCATGCCCTTGCTGGAATAAAGAGCTATGTCAGGGTTGCCTACAGCTCCCTTCATTTTCTTCCAACTGCATGAGCCTCGTACCCCTTACCTTAGTACCTCAAACCTGCAGCATACACCCACAATTGTGTTGAACAGCTCTTCTTCCTCTCTCAGCTTGTTTACCCTATTCTGCCAAATAATAGTTTACTAGTTACCTAGGAAATGAACAGTGACCCATCTATTTTCCCTCAAGGAAGCCCCTTCAAGCTTCCACTCCTTCTACAAGTGGCTTATCAAAGCATTTGCTTTTTAAAGTCTCTACTGAGTTTCAAGATGGTGGAGTAGATAAATTCTGTGCTTGCCCCTTCTCATTACCACATCAAAATTACAATTAACCTACAGAACAACCATCAGTGAGAATCCCTGGAAGTCTAGCTGAACAGAAGTCCTATAACTAAGGACATACAGAAGAAGCCACTGAGACATGGAATGGGCTGGTCCCACACCCACACGTGGTGGTCAAAAATTTGGAAGAATATCTCAACTGCAGAGGTCCTGCCTCAGGAGCACAGGGTCCCAGACCTACATCAGGCTTCCTGCTGGAAAGAAAAGTTCCCAAATCTTCTAGCTCTAAAAACCAGCGAAGATTATAGCTGAGACAGGGGGCTGCTGGAGTTCCAAGCACTTTTCTTAAAGGGCCCATGCACAAACTTACTAGCTGACAGACTCACCCACTCAGCTCCAGAGCTGGGGTAGTGGCTCAAAAGGTATCAGGACATACAAGGAGAAACTGAATTATATAGCTTCAGGATGAGAACTGGAGGGGCAGCTTTCTTCTACACAGCAGTGCTGGCAGAAGCCACCGCTCCTTTGTAGAGCCCTCACCCAAGCCAGCATGTAGGCCCAGGCAGCAGCCATATCTGAGTCTCCATCATCCCAACTAACATTGATCACCCTGCTCTAGTAATTCCCTGGAACCACTCCCCTCCCAACTTATGGGCCACCCAAGCCACTTCTAATGGCTTTTCCAAACAATTGGCCTGTCTTGGCTCATGCTGCAAACTTTCTTAAAATCTCTCAAATGTTCACAATCCCCAAACGAGCAGCATCTGGCCTTGGCATGCTTTGTATATTTTCCAAAGCAGCCCCAAGCCCAGCACTAGTGGCAGCTGGCCTTAATTCACAGCTCAGCCTCTCCCAGCAACATCCAAGCCCAACACAGGTGACAGTCATCTGCAGATCACTTTGTAGCTCATATCAAGTAACCCCTGCAGAGAATAGGTAGTGGCTGACCTTGGCCTCCCAAGAGGCCCCAAAACCAAAATACCTGGTGGTTAGCTGCTGACCACACCAGAGCACGCTTAACCATCTCCACAAACAACACATTTAAAAGGCAAACTGGGAAGATACCAGAGCTCTGCTAAAGCAAATCTTTCTGCATTGGTTCAGCCCCTGCACAACAGCTCCTCTACTATAGTCACAACCAGTCCTCACAACCAATCTATCCCTCCAGCTGATGTGCTTAACTACAACAAGAGGACATACACAACCCTCACACCTGGAGCACCTGGCTCAGATAACCTAGGAGGGATGTGCCACTAGGCCACACAGAACACCTATTACATAAAGTCTCTCTTCTAAGACCAGGACACATAGCAGCTATACCTAATACATAGAAACAAAAACCAGTAGGCAGTGAAAACGGAGAAGACAAAGAAATACTTCCCAAATGAAAGAACAGAACAAAGTTCAAGAAAAAGAACTGAACAAAATGGAGAAAAGCAATCTACCAGATGCAGAATTCAAAACACTGATTATAAGGATGCTCAAAGATCTCAGTGAGATCTTCAACAAAGAGAAAGTATAAAAATGGAGGTAGAAAACAAAAAAGAAACAGTCAGAAATGAAGAATACAATAACCAAAGAAAAAATATGTTAGAAGGAGTCAACAGCAGATTACATGAAGCAGAGGATCGAATCAGCAGTTTGGAGGAGAAGGTAGCTGAAAACACTCAATCAGATTAGCAACGAGAAAAAATCCAAAAAAAAAAAAAACTGAGGATAATTTAAGGGGCTTCTGGGATAACAAGAAGCATACCAACATTCATCTCATAAGGTACCAGAAAGAAAAGATACAAAACAAAGAATTGAAAACCTATTTGAAGAAATAAGGACAAAAATACTTCCCTAACCTGGCAAAGGAAATAGACATATAAACCCAGAAAGTGCAAAGAATCCCTAACAAGATGAACCCAAAGAGGCCCACACCAAGACATGTCATAATTGAAATGCCAAAGGTTAAATACAAAGGAAGAATCTTAAAAGCAGCAAGGGAAAAGCAGTTAGTTACCTACAGGGGAGTTCTCATAAAACTGTCAGCTGATTTCTCAACAGATACTTTGCAGGCCAGAAGGATTGGCATGAAATATTCTAAGTTATGAAAAGCAAGAACCTACAACCAAGACTACTCTATCCAGCAAGATTATCAATTAAAATTGAAAGTGAGATAAAGAGTTTCCCAGACAGGAAAAAGCTAAAGGAATCCAACAAGCCAATATTATAAGAAATGTTAAAGGTTCTTCTTTAAGAAGAAGAAGGGGTATGTGTGGGCACGGGAGAACATCATTATGAATAATAAAATGGCAATAACTATGTACCTATCAATAATCACTTTAAATGTAAGTGAATTAAATGCTCCAATCAAAAGACAGGGTGGCTGAATGGATAGGAAAACAAGACCCTTATATACAATCTGAAATGCTTACAGATGCATTTCAGATCAAAAGACACACAGAGGCTGAAAGTAAAGGGATAATAAAATATCTTTTATGAAGATGCAAACAAACAAACAAGCAAATAACAAAAACTGAAATAGGAATATTATACCAGACAAAATACACTTTAAAACAAAGGCGATAACAAGAGACAAAGAAAGACCTAATAATCTCACTTCTGGTCATTTATGTGAAGAAACTCAAAACACTTTTCTGAAAAGCTATGTGCATCCATATATTCATTGCAGCATTATTTATAAGAGCCAAGATATGAAGGTAATTCAGTGTTCATTAACAAATGAATGGATAAAGAAGAGATGGTACATATATACAATGGAATATTACTCAACTGTAAAAGTAATAAATTCTTACCATCTGCAACAATATTGATAGACCTAGAGAGTATTGGGCTGAGTAGAGTGAGTCAGACAGAGAAAGACAAATGACATATGATTTTACTTACATATAGATTCAAAGGACAAAATCAAACAAACAAAACAGGAACAAACTCATAGATACAGAGAAAATTTTGATGGTTTCCAGATAGTAAGGGAATTGGGAGATGGAAGAAAAAAGAAAATGGATTAAGAAGTACAAATTTGTAGTCACAAGATAGTGATATTGATGTAGAGTATAGCATAAGGAATGTAGTCAATAATATTGTAATAACTATGTATGGTGTCAGATGTGTGTTGGGTTTATCAGGGTGATCACGTTGTAAGTTATATAAATATCTAACCATGGTGTTGTTGTACACCTGAAACTAATATATTGTTTGTTAATTGTAATCGAAAAATAAAAAATATATATTTTTAAAAAGTCCCTTAGCTGCAAAAATCTATTACAAGGAATCAGAATTTTTTTCTATCTTGAAAAAAAATTAGAGAATAATTCTTGGCTATTTTAAATTAAGGATAAAAGTCTGACTCCAAGTCATTTTTTATGGAAATGCTGGGAAGAGGATCGAAGAGGACAGGGAGACTGAAAACTATTTAATATATGTATATATTTAACAAACGCTTATAGAACATGCTATATTTGGCATTGCTATTAAATTCTTTACAAACATTAATTCATTTAAAACATAGGCTTACTTAGGAAATGAAGAAGTCAAATTGTCGCTATTTGCAATGACATGATTCTCTGTATCGAAAACCCTAATTACTCCACAAGAACACTACTAGAAACAATAAGCAAATACAATACAGTTTCTGGATACAAAATAATGTTCAAAAATCCATAGCGTTCCTATACCCAAATAATGAAGTGTCAGTAAAGGAAGTGGAAAAAAATGGTTCCTTTTGCAATTGCAACAAAAGAATAAAATATCTAGGAATAAATCTAACGAAACATGCGAAGGACCTGTATAATGAAAACTATAAGACCCAATTAAAAGAAACTGAAGAAGATACAAAGAAATGGAAAGATATTCCGTGTTCTTGGGTTAGAGGAATCAACATAGTTAAAATGACCTTATTACCTAAAGCATTATACAGATTTAATGCAATCTCCATCGAAATCTCATCGGCATTTTTTAAAGAAATAGAACAAAAAGTCATCAGATTTGTATGGAAACACAAAAGACCCTGAACTGCCAAAGCCATCCTGAGAAAAAAGAATGAGGCTGGAGGCATCACTCTGCCTAACTTCAAATTATACTACAAAGCAACAGTAATCAAAATGGCATGGTATTGGCAGCAAAACAGACACACGGACCAGTGGAACAGAATCAAGAGTCCAGAAATAAACCCATATTTATATGGGCACATAATTTCAACAAAAAAGTCAAAAAAAAAAAAACAATACAGTGGAGAAAAAAATTATCTTTAATAAATGGTGCTGGGAAAACTGTGGAAGAATGAAACTAGACTTGTCTATCACTACACACCAAAATTAACTCAAAATGGATTAAGAACCTAATATAAGACCTGAAAAAATAAAATGCATAGAAGAAAACAGAGGAACAAAACTCAAGGACCTTGAATTAAAGAGGATTTTATGAATTTGACCTCTAAGTCAAGGGAAGTAGAAGCAAAACTAAATGAATGGGACTACATCAAACTAAAAAGCTTCTGCTCAGCAAAAGAAACCATCAACAAGGTAAATAGACAACAATCTGAATGGAAAAAGAAAAGAATATATATATAGGCTTACAAATCTCAACCATAATCCTAAAGGCAGTAACTAGATCTCCTTATGATACAAATTCCAAATTGGGAAATTTTTCAGAGTCCGCTGGGAAAGTCATTCACAGCCACCTTCATTCATATTTCAGGCTGCATCTTTCTAAACTCTACTTCATTGATCAACACTCCTTCATGGGTCTTTAGTGACCCATGATATTATTGACTATATTCTCTATGCTGTACATGCATTCCCATGGCTTGTTTGTTTTATAATTGGAAGTTTGTTTGTACCACTCATTCCTCTTCACCTTTTCCACCCAGCTCCTTACCCTCCTTCCCTCTGACAACCAAAGAAGATGTGATGCACGCGCACGCGTGCACACACACACACACACACACACACACGAATATTACTCAGCCATAAAAATGAATGAACAAACTGATAGTTTCCTATGACTCTTGCTAATGCCAGACTGGACTCCTTTGAATCCCTCAAACACACAGAAATAAACTTCTGCCTCAGGACCTTGACACTGACTGTTGCCTCTGCCTAAAATACGCTTCCTTCAGGTAGCTGAATGCTCACTTTGTCCTTCTTCAAATCTTTTCTCAAATGTCAGCTTCTTATTGAGGCTCGACTGCTCCAACATCCCTCATCTCTCTTACTTGCTTCATTTTTCCATAATACTTATACCTTTTAACTCATGATTTAGTCTATCACTTTCTAACAGAATGCAAGTTCTTTAATTTTTCTTCACTGAGAATTTTTAATTTATATTAATAAATTGAAAAACATTATTTTTTTTTCTGTTTTTTATTGTTTCATTACCATCCTCTTGGAGTCTTGAGATGGTGAAAAGATGGACACTTGAGGCAAACACTACACAGGTCATGGGATAGTCATTTATGTAGTAATTTTTTTATTAGAGAAAAAAAAGTCCTCAAAGAAACTGTCTCTTCAAAAATCAGGTTTACGAATTGCATCTCTTCTTATCTTTCTTTCTTCTAAATAAAATAGTCAATCACCCACATGGAAGAAAATGTCTTCCATGTTTTTTACATAACTCAGAGCTGAAATTTTAGTTGCTTTTATCACTGCTACAAGTGTTTAATAGTATCAAATGTGTGATTATATTCTACATTTACAATATTGTGACAGTTTAAGTCATGTGAGATTTTAGTCTGTACTTTAAATTCTCTATGTTGAAAAGAAGAAAGACTTGTTTTGGAACTTTTCAAAGACTGGAAAGTTGATTTCTGAATCAATGTGCTAGAGTCACCGAACAACACTGTCCTCGTTGGAATCTGAAATGTGAAAGTAATAGTAATGAGAATGGATGATAAAACACACAGTTTGCTCTATGGTAGACCCACTGACTGTGTGCAGTTAAGACCAATCATGCAGCATTCAATATACTGCAGACGACAAAATGCCCAAATTAGAACTATTTCAATCAAAATGATAAAATAGTTTTGCATATTCAAAAATCAATTTCCCTGAAGGACCATTAAGTTTAAATAGTACTTTGACATTAAAGAACAATATGTGTGAGCTTTTGTGAATATCTTTCAGGTTAGCTGTGTGCCAAAAGCATTATGAAATAAAATGAGAAAAATAATTAAATAATATAATGAATAATCATATAAATTATGTAAAATAGTGCAATGCCATTATACAATGAATACATTTAAGTCATTCATTCACCAAACCAATTATGAGAGAAAGCAATTAAGGGACTAGTGTGGGAGGAAAGTATCTTTTCAGACAAGATTTGAAAAGCAAAATAACAAGTTGACAAGATGTGCTTAGAGCATCTCTGGTGTCAAGATGGAATTCCTTCTGCATCTTCAGATGGACATATGAATGGCACAGTTCTTATACAGTCAGCAAATAAATGTAAAAACATTCACATCTTTGTAGGTTAAAGAAAACATTTTCCAGAATATCTAACCTAAAGAGTCCAGTAAACCTCAACTTAGTTTCGAATTTCTTCTTTTTCTTCCTTTTTCTCAACAGTTTTTCCTGATAAATTTGTCTTTCAATCTCCCTACTGTGTAGCATTTCTAATATATCAATCCCTTGTATTTTAAGCTTCTTTTGTTTTCTTTCCCCTATTGTTTTGCTTTTCCCATTTTAAATCCTTTCTTCAAATTGTTAAAACATAGCATCAAATGCAAATTTATAAAAGTCCTTCTACATTTTAATACCGGTTCTGAAGAATATTTATTTATTTACAAAATTATATCAAATAATGTCAATTTTATGTCTGTTTACTTATTTTTAATTGGTTCTTTGCTAAGATCACCCCTAGATACAGATGAAATAGCTCTCTACGTTATGGATTGATTCCCTTCATGCTGCCTGCCTGTCAATGGTCAGTAGTCAGAAGAAGAGTATACCTTAAGAATCATACTGTTTAAAATCACAAGTTTTTAGATGAGTAAGTAGTATTAATATTATTGGTAAACAGCATATGAACTTTCCAGCTGACATACCCTTCTTCTGACTACATTTTAGAGAGCAGTTAATTCTTTAAAGAGAACCGTAATGAGACAATGTATGTTTAATGGAAATGTGATCTGCTAAAGTTTAGGTTTACAAAAAAGAAATAAATAACAGTAATGAAAAAATCAATATTTTATGCTTCTAAATCCATGGTATGAAAACTTCTATGTTGCTTCTAAAGTGTTTCTACATGCTAAAAAAAGGGCCTTGGATCTTAGAAAATTTAACCAGATAAATTTGCACATTACAAATCTTAAAACTAGAAACCGTATTATTAACTGTGAAACTATGTAATTAGTTACCTTATGGGCCTTCAATTTTTTGCTAGATAAAATTAAAACTGCCACAGAAATTGAGGCCATTATGAACATGACAGGTCATTTGTTGAGAAAAAGGTTATGTAGAAATAGCATCTGATAATTTGTTGGAAATATTAGCATATAGATAGCTATGGAATGTGTGAAGTATTATCGGAAGAACTCTAATCAAAAAATTTTGCAATATATGTCAAATATGATTCTATTCCAAGTGTAGTTAGGTTCTTAGCCCTAATGAAAAGCATAAGCTACGTGAAAGGTATTTAACCTAAAGACAAGTTGATGAGAAATTTGAAATTCTGTTATTTTTTTAAATCACAAAAATAAAAAGTATATAGACATAAAACCTACAGCAACAAAGAATTAAAAAATATTATCTTTCCACACACAAAAAATTAAATGTTTTAAAAAACATATTTTAAAACATTTAAAAAAAAAACACTAGCAGCGTTTAAAACTTTCTTGATCGATCTAGCGTTTTCTATCAATCAAAAGGCTGTAAATTATCGATCTAGCCCGCTGTGTCTATATCTGTCCTGGTCAACCCAACTCTAAGCATCTTTCAGCCTTTTAAATTAACACAGTACAGTGCAAAAGAAACAGAAGAATAATATAACTGTGAATCCATATTCAAAGTACTGAACAACTCTGAAATTTATATATTCTGCTCTTTTTCTTTAAAATGTCCAGCTTCATCTACCTCTACTGGTACTTCTGGCAGAAACTTCATAAAAATGGTTATACTAATCACCCTATTTAGATGGACAAGAGCTAATCATTTGAGCAAAACTTTACAGATCTATCTTTGTTCACAAGCTGGAGGGTAAGGAGAGACTGAAAAAAGAGACAGATCATTCCAAACTGGTAGGTGATAGGATTAAGCAAGGAAATTTGCATAGGAGGTGCAGGTCCAGCTCACAGGTCAACTAGCCATCACATCCTCTCCAACTCCTCCAACAGTCTGTGATAGATCTAACCTCAAGGATACAAATACAATGGTAACAAAGAAATAACATTTGCAGAACTAGTAGTTAAGTTAAATCTATTTAGAGATTTTTCAATGACTGCATCAAGAAGTTTCCTCAAATCTATTTAGAGATTCTTGAATGACTAAATCAAGAAATTTGCTCATAAGGTACTAAGAATCTTTAAAGCCTAACAACATAATATGAATTTTCAGTTGTAGATTTCTTACAATGAAGAAAGAGAGGTAATGTAGCTTGTCTTATAGGTCCTCCTATAAATGACTTGGATTAACCTATTGACTCCTGACAGTTTCAATTACTCAACACTCTAAGTAAAATTACATTTAGATTAAATGCTTGGAGCTAAAATGCATCTAATTTCATATTATAGCAGTTTCAAGTTATGCTTTATTGATCTTCATCTCTAAAATTTATATATAATTGCAAATGAATTTTAAAATTGTAAAATAATAAAAGGTACATATGACAGACTGGCTGTTGCCTCCTCAAATTTGTTCTCCCATTTTTCCATGGTAAATACACTTCTGTTAGGCACATAGACACTCAAATGAAAACTACACTTCCAGCCTCCCTTGGAGGTATGACTGGCAGGCTCTGTGTCTAAGTTCTTACCAATGAACTCTACAAGGGAAAGAAATGTGCAATTCCCACATCATTTGCCTTTGAAGGAAGATTGCTTCCCCTCCTCTCCCTTTCTTTCTTCTTCCTTACAGCTACCACCTTGAGGTCCCATTTTGGAGATGGAAAAGCAGCCCCACCTGGGTGAGGCCTTGGCTGACCTCGAGCATAGAGCCCACCTGCCAGCCCTTGATTGCTAACTGAAAGAAGGTTAATGTTTTATCTGGCTTGACTCCTCCATGTCAGGGCCTCTTTATTATCACTTCTTAGCTCCTACCCTTATTAGTCTAGGTCATCTATTTATATGAATGATTTTTTTAATTATTGTAAAAGTTTAACTCAAGAGTATCAGAAAAATACATTGTTCTCTACTCCTAGTTGTAAATTCATTTGTGAGCTTCACATTTATATTCTACTATTATTCATCGTTATTGTACTGCTTTCTTAACAAGGATATTTCAGATTTCAAAATTATGAGACTTTCATTTCAGGGAGCAAACTAAATTGATTATGTTTAAAAGCAAAAGATTATTGCTGAATTCATAGCAGAAAGAGTTTTATTTTCTCATTTCTAATCTTTAGTTAGATCACAAAGTAGCATGATAAACAGATGAATAATCTTGCATGAATTATGCATAAGGAAAAAAAGAAGAAAGAAAAGCCAAGAAACAATTGCTCTCTCAGTTTAAGAAGTGTTAGTAAGTGTTGCTGAGCTGATGAAGCACTTTGGTGTAAAGCCCTTGAGCTTCACTTGTTGCCCTACATCAAGTGCATCATCTCAAGCTGAGAAAAACAAGGCATCTGGTGTCAAAGGTAAGGAACCCATGTATCTCCCCAAGGGACCACTGCTTTGCTCTGTGAGTGACAGCCCAATCTCCCCCATTCCCAAGGTATGGTACCCTTTGTGGCTATTGGAAGACCTTAAACTAATTCTAAAAAGCTAAATTTGAAAAATGGAGTATTCTTTCTTTTAAAGTGAAAAGGCACGAATGTGTGTGCTTTTTAAAGAAACTACCATGAATATGCAAATATAATGTGTTAAGAAATTTAGAATAAACTCTCATTTTTACACGAAATTCTTTGTGAAGGTTATGTTCATGTTCTTTCTGTAGTTACCATTATTTAGATTTTAGTGGCAGTCCTAAAAAGTTGTCCCCAACAACCTTAACTATTATATACTGAGACAAGAATTCAATTTAAGTAAGTGGCTTTGGCCACTTGCATAAGTTTGGGAAAATTACAAATTGTTTCTAATCTTCAGTATGGGGAGATGATGGTTGTTTTAATGTTGAAATTTGTAAAGTGGTTTAGTATAAATCTTGGCATACACAATTCACTCAGTACATCATGCTATTATTTTATTTATATAAATGGAAACATTGTATTATGTGCTATATCCTGAACCTTGTTCTTTTTCCTTCCATGGGGATATTTCATACTTTTGTGTGGAATCCATGGTAATCTACCTGTATAGATTATTAATATTCACATAATTAGTATTGACATTCACATAATTTCATTTATTTCAATATTATAGATGACATATGTGTATTTGTGTATGTATATGTGTGTATATTTTGACATATGGTTGCAAATATATCAATAAGGATAAATTCCTAACAGTGCAGTTGCTGGGTCAAAACTCATGCCTTTTCTATAGCACGGACATTGCAAAATTGAGCTTCAAAAAGTTAGCGGAAATATATCACATATCTATTTTCTCACACCATTGTCAGATACAAATATTATGAAGCTCTTTTTTTCCTACAGAAACAATAAATGGTTTTTGTTGCTTTAATTTGCATAGATTTAATTATGAGTGAGCCTCACTTAGCATCTTTTTTCTGTGAAATGACTATGCATGTCTCCTGCATTTTATATTGAAAGATAAGAGATTCTTTTATACTAAAGAAAATGGACTTTTGTTATTTGTCTTTAGCCTTTGTTCTCATTTTTCCTTGTAACGATTTTTTTCTTTTTTAAATTTTTTATTTTGTGTTAGCTTCAGGTACACAGTACATTGGTTAGAAGTTTACAGTTTATGAAGTGATCCACCTGATTACTCTGGCACCCATCTGGCTCTACACACAGCCATTACTATATTATTGGCTATATCCCCTATGCTGTACTCTATGTCCCGTGACGATTTTGTTTCCACATATTTCTACTTCTTCATCCCTTCACCTTTTTCCTTGTAACATTTTTTTTTTTTTTAATTTCGAAAGTGGGCACATTTATCAATCTTTTCCTAATGTATGAGTTTCGTGTCTTTCTCCATTTTTGTGGGTTTTTTAAATTTCAATATTATTCTATAAAATTGTTTCTGTTCTTTTTTAATATATAGTTTTGCATTTACTATTTTAGAATGTCCATTGATTAGATGTTTGGGTTATACCTTCATAGCTAAAAACTTCAAAAATATAATTCCTATAGCACATAATTGATACATATATAAGTATCAAGTAGATATAGACATATATGCATATCTATGATTACCATAAGAAAAAGATTGTACTAATCAGCCAAATGTTATTAAAATTATCTTCTGAGACTCATTTGCACATTTTATTATCTTTTAAAGCTACAACTTGCTTCATATAAATAATTTTAATTACAGATGCTATTAAACAAATGAATTTTATTTCTTCTACTTTGCCCAAAAACTCTTGACCATCCACTTTAATTATCTAAAATATCACACGTGAGGTTGCCCAAATCAAATAGGGTTAAGTGATGCTTAAACTTTTCTACAGGACTTTATTTTTTATTCTTCAGTAAATTATGATTAGTGTAAACATTGGCAATACAACTTAGTTCATAACAGGAGACAGATGCTCAAGCCCATAGAAATTAAAATCAAATGCTTCAAACAGCTAAAATTTTATGACCACCCTTATTATTTATATTTCCCCAAAGTAACAATAAAATTGCTTTGCCAGAGATCTATGGAAAGTTGTAAATTGTTTATTCATATAAATTACTATAACATTCATTAATGCAGTACAAATACAGTATAAAATATTAATTTACAGAAAAAAGTATAGGCCAAGTTCTATATCATTTGTACTATATAATACAGCAATGAGTAAATATATATATTCATATATGCAGATTTATACATGAGAGTGAATTTATACATATATAGTAGAGTGATTGTTTTTTAATTAATATGGGGATCTGCTATTCAAAGAGACCTATCAGTAATGAAAGCTTTCAGCATACTCTAATATTTAATGCGATAGCCAAACATGTTCTCTATACAGAATTTAGCTGAGCTTGCAAATTCTAAAAACAACCATATTCGTGTCATTTTTATGCTATTTCAAAAAGATTTTCTGTCCAGTAAACTGTAAACTCTCATTTATTTTCCATATTCTTTCCCTGCTTTCTTTCCACTTTCTCTGGTGAACAGATATTCATTTTTTCAGCTGTACATAACAATCGGAGCCCCAGACACTGTGTAAGTTACAAAGACCCAGAGGCTGGAAGTTGTGATTGTGAATTTCTCACTGTAGTTGTGTCTCAAGCAGATGTTGGCCTAGAGGCTATCTACAGCCATTAAGAACACAAAGAGAAATATTGCAGCCAATGGCTATGGGGAAAAAACAAAAACAAAAACTCATGATGGGCCAGCTGTTGTGCTTTGAATGCTACTGAAATATAAATACAGGAAAGACAATATGAGAATCCCAAAACATTCAACCACAGTGTAAATGCTTGTGATGGGAAAATTTTCTGTTAGAACCCATTAGGGGAAAGGTTTATGAGGTGCATGAACAGAGTAGGGGGAATACCTTGAAAATCACAGGAACTGATATTTCTGTTGCCTTGTAGATTGATTGAAATATGCAAAATTGGCCAAATCTTCAAACTATACTCTAAATTGTTGCATTTGTGGAAAGCTAGCCAAAATAAATATTTCATGTATTGTGTATGACTCATTTTACTAAGATTATATTTCTTACCATTTCGATTGGTGTTTTTTTCCTATTAACATTTTCTGATAATTGATCTTCTAAAGAATTGAAATATTCCATTGCCGAAGTTTTTTTATTTAACCATAAGAAATAACATAATGTCTCTAAATTTAAATTATATCACCCTTTCCAGATTAAATGCTTTAAATATGTGGGCAATGTGCACAATAGCACCAAAATTCAATTCGATTCAAAATTTAGCTAACTATTTCATTGAATTTTCAGGGTTACTTCTGTCAACTTATATAAACTGTTTTATGAAATATGATAAATATCGATTTCAAATAATTTATAAAATATTATAAAATATTGATATACCTTGTTTTTTAATTCACATAGACAAATCACTTGTCTCATAATATCTTTCCTAAAAATATACTGAAACTGCCGAATTAATCCATCAATTCAATATTGGTTTGCAAAATAAGGATTAATTTGGTTAAATAACTGGCCATCTAAAGAATACCTGGTTTGCTCGAATGACTAAAATGTGGCTTCACTAACAGACAGAATTCATCAAAGTAGTAAAATTAATTGAGAATTATAGGATAAGGTCTAAAGTCATGGATAATTCACAATAACAGTATGGCAATTCGGTCACATTTTAAGAATGGTTCATTTGCATAACAGGGTTGCTAGGGATTTTTTATTGGTATTGTAACTGCACGCAAACTCTATTTCTTTGATAAAGTTTTTTCTCTCTGATTCAAGCTGCTGTTGTCCAGATAATGACACTGTGACTCATTTGCTTTCTTCCTCCCTTATCCTCTGAATGTCTGCTCCTTTAGTCATTAAGCCTTAGGACATGAGATTAACTGAGCCTCCGGACTACAATCATGAGGACACTAGGTTTTCCGTTGCATTTTAGACAAAGGATAATGTCTTGGCTTTAGATGTGTTTCAGCCCCAGGCCTATTAAGGCAGAACAATATCTCTGCCTTTCCACTTCCTACCCCACCAGGGGACCAGATGGGATGGCACCAGGACTGATTTCAGAACAAGACACAATGATCAATTATCTCATCCTCTCTTCCAATCGTCCAATCAGTAGCACTCATGACCCCAACTCCCTTAATTTCCAGGACCACTGATTTTTTCCCTGTAAAATCTGTATTCCTGAGATATCCAGGGAGCCAGGCCTTTGAGTAATAGCTTGCCTTTGTCTTTAGGACCCTAATAAACTTTACTTTCTTTACTGAAAAACCCACATGTATCTCTTCTTTGGCTTAGACATGAGCAGGCAAGCGGACCCCTTTTTTGTCCCAATAAAAGTATTATAATACAATTGTTTTCTTCTGCAATAAATTTTCTATAAAATTATAAGTTAATTCCTCATACTAGTGCATCATGTTGGTCAACTGGCTGCATCATTTTTCATCGGTCATTTGTATCTCACTGAGCCAAAGTTTTCTCATTTCCTGCTTGGAAATTAAACAGGTTGAGCTTAATTTTCTCTAAAATGGCTTTTAGAGAAAAATTGTGGTTCTCCTTTTTTTTAAAATCTATATTTATAAAAATTTTGGTCTATGATCTATATTTATAAAAAAATTAATTTTCTTTTCTATTTATATTTGGTTTTTAAAGTTATGCAGGTTTCTAAAGCAAATTGAGAAAAAAATTTACCTTTTTCTATAATGTGGAATAATTTAAAATTCTGTGTTATATTTCTAACTATATAGAACTGTAATCGAAGCTTTATTTTCATTGTTTGGAACATCAGAGTCAGTCTGGTTTGAAAACAACAACCGCAACAACATTTGCCCAGGACCCTCTGAAAGCCTAAAATAAGCAATAAGTAGGTAATAAATTCTTTGACTTAAGAAATGCACCTCCAGAATACAATTGCACATATATTTATACTTCAGTGGAAACACTTGCCATCATTTAAATGTGCCCAGTGGGAATTAAAAGTAAGAATGTAATTGTGCTTTAAAGAAAATTTAATCCAAAAATAGAAAGTACAAGTAGAATCTTCAAAATAGATTCTAGATTAAAGCTATGTCTTCAAAATATTAAAGCTTCAGATCAATCTCTAACATTACTGAAGAAATCAGCTTCGTTATACTATTTTGCATGCCAACTATTCAGCTGATCAAATTGGGTATTAAGTAGATACTTTACCAGAAATTCATGAACTACAATAGGCCTAAAAATGACAGAAAACAAAAATTCAACTTGTAGAATTTATTTCCATATTGTGATGAATATAAAAGTACTTACAAAATAAAAGCAGATGTTTTCCTTAATTACTTGATGAAAAAAAATTGAAGTAATTTTTTAAAAATAAAAGCACTTAGAAACATTCCTGTTAATTTATTGGAGGGAATTTTCATGAGATGTGAAGGAATTTCAGACTATAAATGTTTATGTCCTGTCACTGGCTCTGTACTGTCACATGATTAATAACAGATAGCTACACTCTCTGACCATAGATCACAGCTCATTCAGGTTCTTTTGAACTATTTCCCTCCTCTCAGCCCTTCAAATTCAATCTTATTTCGAGAGCCACTTCAGTTTCAAAATTTCTGCATCTCAAGTATCACATATTTCTGCATAACTATGAAGTAAAAATTTCCACTGTTATCTATCCTCCATACCTTCTAAGATATTATTTTTCAGTGCCTGAGGGAGAGCATTTTGGAGTCATTTATAACAGCTTGAATGGATCGAGTAGTTACCACATGCCAGGCCTAAGCACTTCAATACACATTATCTCAATTAAATCTCATTGTCCCTATGATATAGGTACTCAGTATCCTCATTACCCAGGTGAGAAAATTGAGGCTTTGGGTGGTTACTTAGTTTGCTCAACGTCACACAACTAATAAGAGTCAGAGCCAGAAGTGATGCTGCAGTCTATTTTATTAAATTCCTAGAGGTCACTCCTTATATCTATTATTTATGATTTGTAGCTGGTCTTTAAAATATCCACATTTATTTTTGCAGTTTTCTATCCTATTAGCTACACTTCTCTTTAGACTTACTCACAATTAATTGGGTTGGTGCTTACTTAAAGAAGTTAAATTGATCTTGCTATTTATAATTTCTCCTGTTTACTGTCATTTTCTTGACATTTCATTTCCAATTTACTTTATAAAAGGAAGTCCTCTAAAACCTAACCCTCTTATCTATGTAGGGAGAGTCAGAAAGCTAGCATCAGTTAAAGACAAGTAATCTATTCCAAGCTAAGAGTTACAAGACAAAAATAGAAGTATAATTTCATAGAGAAAACAGTGTTCTCACCTGTAAATGGACATTACTGAGTGTGATCTCACTGTGAGACAGTTCTGCAGTGACAAACATGTGCTCTTAAAGCCAGACTGCATATGATTGAGTCCCAACTCCAACACTTTGTGCCTCCATTTGCTCATCCATAAAATGGTATAGCACCAACCCCATGGGGTCTTTTTGAGGATTAAATGAGTTCATGTATAAACACCTAGAACAGTACTCAGAACCAAGTAAGCACTAGGCAACATTATTTTTTTAAAGAAGATTTCTAAACTATGTACCACGGATACTCAAATAATTTCAAGAATATATTTAAAAGCAAAGATTAAAGTATTTAAAATATCTAGTATTCTTGATGATGAGCTTTGTCACCCATCTCCTTCATCATCTCCATTGGTATGAATAATGAGCTCATCAAACACAAGAACAACTGTTTATAAGTCCATATCTACCATTCAGGTACTTGGAGGGTTATTTGCTGAGTTTTACAGAGTTAACTACAAATTCAGTTCACAGATCCATCCTCTGCTAAGAACTCCCAGGTGAGCACAGCCTCCAACACCAACACATCACAGCACACCCTGGTGCAAATTTTCCTGTGTTCGGGCTACTCCCAGGCTAATGTGTAATGGTTAAGAATTCAGAATCTGATTTTGCTGGATTTAAACCCAAGCATGCCACTTAATTTCTGTGTGGTTTTCCACACTTTGCTTAACCTCTCTTCTGTAGGATGCTGATACGATCCAATCTCTAAAGTCAAACCAAACCACATTATGAATGGCCTGGCTTGTGGTGGATTTTCTAACATTAGTTCTTGTTCTGGTTACTATTACCTTTGTTACAATCATTTCTAATTCTCTTTCTCTGTATACTCCTTGCTCCTTGCAAGATCTTCTATTCTCTCCCAGTCTAAGACAAATGAGCTTAAACCAGCTATAAACATTGGGTTATTAAATAAAAACACTGAAAAAAACAAAGCCGAAGAATTAGCTACTAATCTTTCCAATTCTCCAATACTTTATCACACCTAGGTTTTAAAAGTTACTCACATTTTACTTTTAACTTACTAATTAACTGACCTTCCTTGTTGTAGCTGGTTTTAGCCAAATAGAAGGGAGAAATAGGAGAGTCTTTACTCAGCCCAAAGGGTTTAGAGTCCTTTTCCTAAGGGGCTTACTGTATGTGGGGAAGAGGGCAGGTTTGGGGGCGGAATATAAAAATAATTTCGAAAGGGTGAAAATGTAATCATAGATTATCGTAAGTGTTAAGAAAAAATGTCAATGACTTTCATATAAGCAAAAAGATTTTTGAGTGTCCTGTCAGTGGACTATTGGGGGTTATATGATTCTGTAAGAATCCGTGTCTTTCATTGTCTTATGATAATATTCTACAGCTCTGTAGAGACAGAAGTTAACATGTAGAAAAGTAATGGTGACACTGATATTCTTGTCTACATTAATGTAAATAAATGGTTCCTGTGCTGGGCAATGCAAATGGGTTTGTCCAGTAGATTATAAATCTCCACAAATCCAATTCTCATGTGAATTGCTTATAACATCTTACTGGTTCACTCATTAATTGATGAGTTAAATAAAATATTTTACATGTGTTTTATTTTATTTTTGAATGAGAGACATAATTTTATCATTTTGAGAATTACTCTTTAACGAAACGCACAAAATTAAAACAGAGGATCAAATCTATCTACTGCAGTGAGAGAAGAGGTCAAGAAAGACTTGACAGAGCAACTTAACATGAAAGATATTAAAAGATATAAGAACAAATTACCCAGCAGACAAGGAGAAAGAAATTCTAGGCAGGAAAAATAGCAGGCATAATGACTCATGAATTTCACATTCATGAAGTATAGTGTAAAAAAAAAGTCAAGATACAATTTTAACTGTCAAAAATTTTATATATAAGTAAAAGACAAACATGATTAAGACAAGTATGATTCAGTATAATAAAAGGAAGTTAAATATAACAAGGGTACTGTGACAAAACAGAAAGGGCATCAGATTTAGAAAAAGAAGCTGAGAAAGTTTTTTGCAGAAGTAACTATTTGCAATGAATCATGAATAATGAATAGAAATTATCTAGATAAAGAAGGAACAATGAACATCTGAAGCAGAGGGAAAAGCATGTGGAAGCATGAAACCATGACTTTCTTGCAGACTAGAAAGACTCTGAATCAGTGCATCCTAAATGTTAGCCCTTGACAAAGTTTCCAACTAGGAGGAAAATGATATAAATACCCCAGAAATGAGTCATGAGTGATCCATTGCCCAGAAGTATATCTTATTATAAAACAAATATCATACATACGGTCTAAATGATTTCTTTACTCCTCCCTGCCAAGTTAATATTCAGCGAATTCAGTGTCTGTCTCAGCATCTGTAAACTCCCTTCTCCCTCTATTCACTTCCTTTTCCCCTTGTCTCCCTTCCTTCACCATCCTGCCCCTCATTGTCTCTTCGTCTTTTCTTCTTCCCTGCTCTTCTCCAGTTTTCTAGTTCCTCTCTGAGTGCTTTATGTTAGGTCCCTTGTGTACCTCTCTGAGGAAAGTTAGGAACTTCAAATTGAAGTATCTACAAATCTTTCTCTTGCCAATATTGATTATCTCTCCTAGATAAATCAATGTAGTTTTATGTTAATAAAGTCTCTGTCTTCAAAAAATCCCCTTCTTTTCTGTGAGTGATGTGATGGAAGAAGAAAGAAAAATGAAGATAAAAATAAAAGAAAAAAATTTCTTCCACTGTGCTCTCTAGAGTACTTTTTAAAAATAAAGCTATATTTATTCCCTCTAAAGTGTCATAATTTATTCTGTATTACTGAATTCATGATTGTTTGTGTTTGTGTGGGGGTGTGTGTGTATGTTAATTTACTCTTTCTTTTATAGAACATTAGTTACAGTTACTAGAAATATATTTTAATGGTTTTTTTTTGACAAAATTAAAAGTTGCCAGTCCCAAGGCAGTACCTCATTTTTAAAAATTTCTTTAGTGAAATTTATAAATTAGAGAACTAGACTGAATAGTGTTATACAGATTTTCCAACAAGATCAGAGAGTCAAAACCTTCAGAGCCAGGACTATGATTCAAACTATTACTGTTCTGGTCCAGTGTTCTTTCTACTAGTACATGCTTGATGATCTAAAGGAATCTGCAATACATCATCTACAACTTCAAAAGCATCAGTACTACAAGCAATGTCAGTTCTAGCACTGACAAATAATGATTTAGATACATTTTGGTATTATGCTAAATTGGCATTCAAATTTTTAACCATAACATTTATATTGAACCTATACTGCATTTTATTTTCTGATTCAAGGAATTAAAGGATAATTTAGGTGATTATACGATCTCATTTTTAGAACTCAAAGATAACATATCTAAATTATTTATCTGCACAGAATCCTAATAAAATAAGTTTGTCTGCAAAGGAGAGGTTTTTACTCCTCTTTAATAAAAAGCTTTCAAAACCCAAGCCACATGTTTTGTGAATGTAAAAATATACTTACCATTCATGGGTGAAAAACCATGTATTTGTAATGGCTCGCAGAGCCATACTGAAGCAATTTGAAATAATAAAAGTAGAAAGAAAATTTTTTAACCCAGTGTGTATAAATGAAAAACAAAGATAAACCCAGAAACTATTAATTCTATAATAATTTTAATGAGTTTACCAACATACATATGCTGACATGTTGAAATTGCAAATTCTATTTGAATTAAAACTTCAGCTTATAAACACATTAACTCTTTTTACTTTAAAATCCTCAACTATCATCAAAAGATGGTCAAAAAAGAAAAGAACTAGACTATACTAATTTATATCAGACCAGACACCTGAGAGTCCATCTTAAACACTATTAATTCAAGGAATGAATTAAATGATCTTTTTTTAACTGGAGTGAAGGTCATTTCTTATTTTTCCACAATGATACTTTTAAATTTTTAATTAGTATTTAAATTTCATTTAGCAGTCACACACACACAAAAATGAATTATATAGAGTACTTTCTATAAAACATTGTTAAGTGGAAAAAGAAAATTACAAAACAGCATGTGCTACCTTTTATGTAAGAAACAAATAAAAATACAAAAATACACATATACCTACCTCTCTTTATAAAAAGAAACACCGGGTGCATAGTTCAGAAAACTATAATATTAGTTACCTACAAGGGGTGGGTTAGAAGAAGCAATAGGGTTACAATTGGGAGTGGCACTCCTTTGTAAAAACCTTTTTACACAGTCTTAACTTTTAGAAGCATTTTAATCTTCTTTTTGTTTTATTTCACCTATGGGACCAGCCTTGACCAACAGAGGTTGGGAACTGATGACTGAATGCTTCCCTCTTTTGTCCCTTGGGAGGACAGTTCTGCAATATATTTCATAAGGCTCCTCAGAAGGTGCCATTGAGCTACAGCTCCAGTCTCCCATAATGACGGCTAACTCAATCATGTGTCCTTTGTGTTTCTCTCTTTATTGTTTTACTTCCTCTCTTGTTCTTCATTTCTTTGGATTGCTTCCCAAATATACTACCTGTTTGAATACCTTTGTCTAAGACTTTACTAAGTCCTCAGTAACCTAGATTAATTGCTTAACTTCTGTGAGCCTTGTTTTCATCATATTTACAAGTGGGACATTATACACAGGGTATTTGAAAATTAACAGAAGAGCTGTATGTTAAGCATCTATAATAGGATCTGGTCCAAGCAACCACTCAACAAATTATAGCTATTATTATTTTTGTCTCATTTCTGCCACAGATGACTGTAAATTATCTTTCCTCTGAATGACTTAAAGTATATTTACATGGAAAAATAGACAGAAAGCCAGAAATAAAATGCCAATTTAATGGGGTTTTTTTGCTAATATATTCTGCCTGGGATCATCTTGAAGTGATTCAAAATAGCACAAATAGTATAAACTTAATATTTGTGGCACCCGGTCCTCTCAATAGCTCATATTTCATTCCAATAACACTTTGAAAAAAGATATGAATCAGGAAGACTATTAATAATTGATGAAGGAAAATTCATCCAGAAGTGAAATAAGGCAGGATCCATAGTTACATGAAGAAATTCACCTTATATATAAAGAACATCTACTCTTACACAGAAGAGAAAGACAGACAGATGAGATGGCAGGTCTGTTTGTAGG
Organism: Rousettus aegyptiacus; assembly: GCF_014176215.1. NCBI lineage: Eukaryota > Metazoa > Chordata > Mammalia > Chiroptera > Pteropodidae > Rousettus > Rousettus aegyptiacus. The sequence goes on from NW_023416284.1 coordinate 112,519,565, forward strand.
GGTATCTAGTAGGCAAGTGAATTTAGTTTCAGTTTAAGAAGGCAAAGTCATCTGTTGGGACAGAAAAAAGAAACCAGTAAAAGAGTTTAAGATGGAAAGATCTGGAGTAATTTACATTAAACAGAAAAAGAGATGATTATTAGATAAAGATGATTTGTATGAAATGGAAAGATGGCTGAGAAAGGCCAACAGCCACTAAAATGTGGGTGGTCAATGAAGATATTAAACCTAGAACGAAGGATGAAGGTAGCGTTATGAGGCCATAACAAAATGAATTTGAACAAAATCCTTGAAGAAGGGATGCTAAAAAAAAAAAAAAGAAAAAGAAAAAAATTAATATTTGACCACTACTTTTTGACCACTATTTTCTGGTGAAATTTAATTAAATTTCTGGGATTTGAAAAAGCGAGGCCACACCATATGGCTAGAGCTGAAATTTTCCCTAAATAAATAAGATTTCAATTTTACCTCTGTAAACCATTTTGGGAAGAATATCCTAAGAAAGCAGACTTGATTCCTACTTTTAGCCAAGAAGAAATAACAAAAACTGAATTTACTTTCTCTCCTTAAACAATTTAAAACTCTGACAAAATATATAAAGCAGTGAGTTTCAAGACAATGGACAACAATGAATTGAAACTCCAAGAAAGAGGAGGGAAATAATAAGATCTTATGATTGCTTCAGGTGACTTCTTAGAGAGTTTCCAAACTGCATCACAGTGAGGAGGAATCCAAGCGGAGGCCAGTGGTCTCTTTGAGATTGAGCCTGGAGTATGTGGGGGAGGGGTGGTTAAAGTAGGTAGTGTTTCCAAGGGAAATTACTACAGAGGAGAGAGCGGCAAAGAAAACATTACAGAGAGCTAAAGAGGGTCCCAGCTCCAGTCTTCAGCTGAGTACTGATCACAATATGCATATGAGTAAAGAACCCAAACTCAGGGAAAGAGCCACATTAAATGATTAAAGAAAATAATACTCAGAACTCACACAAGGCACAGAATAGTCCCTCTTCTGTAAAACTAAAATGGAAAACCTCATAAATCATGAACCAGTGGATAAAATATTATAAAAGTTTTTTCTTCAATGTGGAGGAAACTCTAAACAGTGCTGTAGTCGCACCCAGCAAAGATTAAAAGCAATCCCCAAAAGAACAATCTGTTTCCAACTAACAGATTAATTGGATGGAAGAACACACCTCAGTAATATTTTTTTTTTTAGAAAACAAAAATATCCAGTAACCAAAAAAGTAAATCTCATAATTCCATGTATTCAATAAAAATGTATCAGATATGCAATAAAGCTGGAAAATGCAACCCAAAATGAGGAGATACATACATCACTTGAAACTGACCCAGTACTGCCATAAATAATAGAGTTAGTAGAGAACATTAAAACAGGTATCATAACTATATTTTGTACTTCAAAAAGCTAATGAAAAGATTGAGCATATGAAGAAAAGCCGTGGAGATTTTTTAAAAGACCCAAGTTGAACATCTAGATATGAAAATTACCATGTCTGATATGAAAAATAATTGATAAGATTAAGAGCATATTAGACATAATCCTCCCCAAAAGAAACTAAGTGAACTTGAATACATAGAAACAGAAACTATCCAAAGTGAAACATAGTATATATACAAGTGGAATTGCTGAGAAGATGGAGAGAGAAAATATATTTAAGGAAATCATGGCCAAATTTTTTTCAAATTTATGAAAATTTCAATCCCACAGGTCCAAAATCTCACTGAACCCCAAACTCATTACATAATAATAAAATTTCTTGAAATCATCGAAAACCAGGCAAGCCAGGCATTTAATGGACCAAGATCTTCAAGATAATGAAAGAACAAAAATCTCAAACCTGGAATTATAAAAACAGTAAAAATATTCTTCGAAAACAAAGATGAATTAAAGATCTTTTCTAGGCATATGAAAGCAGAAAGAATTCATCACCAGCAGAAAGAATTTTCATTACCTGATTTTCAGATTTATTTTCAAGTTATAGTTAAGACAACTTAGTTTTAGTGTAAAAATAGAAAAATGGATTAATGATACAGAATCAAGAGTCTAGAAATAGATCTGCACATACATGATCAATTTATTTTCAACAGAATTCACAGGCAGTTCAGTGAAGTCACATCACATCGATAAATGTAAGGAGTTAAGTAGGCGATTCTTCTTCTACAAGATGTACATCTTGTAACACCTTTTACAAGACCCTGAGAATGAGTATATAACTTGTACCTATTCTCTGTGTATACTTCCCTTTCATTATTCTTAAACCTCTAGTAAAGTCATTAAAAATTTGCATGTTACTCATCATTTCTGTGCTATAATAAATAGAGGCTTGTCCCTAATTTGCCATAAGCAGAGTACCAGGCTCTCCCTCAGAAGTGTGTCAATAGCTATCTCTAGCAGAGAACAATTATGCTCAAAAGAGTGGCAATCTCTCAAAGGGTAACATTATCAGAGTTAGCCAGAATGATGGATTATGAGAGACTATTTCCAGAAAGCCTTATAGGAAATTCACAAAAAAAAAGATAGTGGGACATCGTGATAGGGAACTTGATTTTTACCACCAGGCTGATAGAGCCTCTTACCATAATAATTTAGTAAATAAAAAGAAATATAACATTATTTTGTAGTCACAAGGTGGAAATCAAAGAAACATGGATTAACAATAGAGAAGAAATACTTCTGGATATTTATCTGGAGAAACCCAAAACACTAATTTTAAAAGACACTGGCATCCATATGACCCCTGCACCATTATTTGCAATAGCCAAGGTATGGAAGCAACCTAAGTGCTCATTAATAGATAAAGAAGTCATACATATATACAATAGAACATTACTCAACCATAAAAAACACACACACACAAAAACAAAAACCCCAAATCTCACCATCTATAAAAACATGGATAGACCTATTATGCTGAGTAAAATAAGTCAGACAAAGACAAATATCATATTATTTCATTTATATGCAGAATCTGAAAAACAAAATTAATGAACATACAAAAGAGAAATAAACTCATAGATACAGAGAACATTTTGATGGTCGCCAGATGGGAGGAGGGTGGTTGGGAGGATGAGTGAAGTGGGGGTAGATATTAAGAAGTACGTTATGGTAGTTACAAGATAGTCATGGGGATGTAAAGTGCAGCATAGAGAATATAGTCAATAATATTGTAATAACAATGAATAATGTTAGATGGGTACTAGATTTATCTACCTAGTTATTTTGTAAGTTATATAAATATCTAATCACTATGTTGCACACCAAAAACTAATATAATTTTTATGTCAACTATAATCAAAAATTTTAAAAATTATTTAAAATAAATAAATAAATCTTATGTAATCACAAGATTGTTAATTGTTTAGATATAGAATGTAATGCTATAGAAGATAATGACAGAAATGGAATAGTTTAAAAAAATTAGTCTGTTCTAGAGAATGCCATTTTCTAGTTAACGCAAATATGTAACGGATGAAAGGATATGGAATTGGGACCACAGGGAACATATTCACTCTATTATTCATTTTTTTTCAACAAATATGTTTTGATTAATTACTGTGCTAAGCATAATGGAAATTGTTAGAAGGGAAAACAGAATTAAGAAAGGAAAGTACCAATATTCTGAGAACAAGAGTCATATTAGGAATCAAGGAAATAAAAGGATTCTACCTTTTGTGTGATGTCTGAGAATAATAAAGAAGAAATGGTGAAACTAACCCAAGTAGTGTTTCCCTGAGGCGCAGGCTATGGTAACTGGTCTTGCCAAAGACCTAAGATCACAGTCGTAGGGAGACAGTTAGTTCTCCCCCAAAAAGAGAATAGAAGGACAAGTGTCAGTGTGTTGACTGGAATCAAGGAACAGAATGTTCCAAGAGGAGGGAAGCAGTGACATGATCTGAAAGCATCAAAAATTAGAACTTATCAAATCTTAATAATGATGGGGATAGATGCCAGACACTTATTTTATCATGTGATATGTGGAACTATTTTTTTGGGGGGGGGGGATTACTTTAGAGTTATTTATTTTCTTATTTGACCTTTTCCTTAATTAGAGACTCTGCATCACTATTAATAAGACAAGAGACTATAAATGAAATACAAGCCTTGTGTTAAATAGCTACCTCAAGGAATAAGACGCGGGTGTGATGTTCATGGGCTTAAGGGGAGAAAGGAAGGTGTTAGTGGAAAGAGCTTTTGCTGTGGTGGGAGCATTAGTAGGACATATTTTGATAAATCTTGGAGAATCCATTAGAATGATTTTTTTTAATTATTTATACTGGTAAGTGACAATGTCTAAGGAATGAGTCTGCTAACGTTGATACTATCTCAAGTTCACTTTACGTAGTCCTTATAAAGGCAAAAAGGAGCCAACATAGTTTATCTGGAGACACTGCAGCTCTTGAAGGGTCCATTTCAATAGTACATTTATAGTTGCTTTTACTTCTCTGGCTGTGAGATCCTTTAAAAACTACAGATCTTACTCTCCCCACAGGGATGATAAATTTAGCAAATTAAAGGTCACTCAGCTAAATTTGAATTTCAGATAAACAATAATCATTTTTAATATGATTCTGTCTTCAATACATGGAAACCTTATCCCCTAGGGATGGAAGACATCCTGACAGAAAGTCTGGAAGGTTGTCATAAATTAATTTTTTCCAATGCTTAATGTGTCATGCTTGAACCCACATTTCATGCTTTTCATGAAAATGCATCCCCTTGTTCCTGTATGGAAATCCTCTAATAGAAGTGCTTGAGGCAGAGAGATACAGACAGCTAGGGCCTGGGTGTAAGCACTATTGAAAGGGAAAAATTGACCCTGCTAATTCATATCTGACTCCTGGGGAAAAGGGAGATGCATGAAGTTATTTAAAGATGGGCTATCACACAAAATTCTCTATACATCTTTAAAAGGACAATGTACTGTATTCGAGGATCTAGAATAATGCTCACAGGATTGCATATGACAGAGGCAGAAAAAAATGCGTTTTCTCTCATTCACCAGTGAGGCATGGTTTAACTTCAGTAAAAACAATGCAAACTTACAATGGTTCAACTACATGATTTTTCAACTTTATCGTAGTGTGAAAGTATATGCATAATAAATTACATGAGATATTCACCACTTTATTTTAAAATAGGCTTTGTGTAGGATGAGAGTGCCCAATTGTAGGCTAATGTAAATGCTCTGAGCTAGTTTAAAGTAGGTTAGGCTAAGCTATGATGTCCATAGGTTTATTAAATGCATTTTTGACATGAAATTTTTAACTTATAATGGGTTTATCAGAATGTAATCCCATCGTAAATTGAAGAGCATCTGTATTAACAAACATTTTATTGCTCTTACTATGAACTTACCATTGTTCCAAGAATCAACCACACACATTAGCTTACTGAATCTTTGCAACACTCAAATGTGGAACTAGATGAGGAAACCAGCCACAGAAGGTAAATAATTGACCCAATTCACACAATACTTTAAGCACTTAGGTTTTTAGGCTCCTAAGACTGTTCTTTTTTTTTTTTTTATCATATCTATGTTTTATTTAAAACATTGTATTTAAAATAATAGTAAGTCATAATTACAATAAGATTCAGTTTTGAGACATGAATATAAAGCAGAGATATAAGTACTGTAAGGAAAGAACACTTGAGTGGTTCTGCTGACATAACTTTTCATACTATGAGAATCACAGTCGTCACTACGATCACTAGGATCAAAATGCCACTGATCTGACATCAAACACTATCTTCAGCTCTTTAATGATATTCTAAAAAAACAAACGAACAAACAAACAACAAAAAAAAACCAAAAGATGCTTTGTTTGGAAATAATAAAAACATACTTATTTTTTAATAATTTAGTATATGTATATATTCAACATATTAATACTATCCTTTGAGGTTGTGATTTAAAGGTCCAGTCTCTTCCTGAAGAATCTGATAGGAAAACAGAACTTTCATTTAGATTCAACATGGATACTGTTTTCCTTGTCTTTACCAGTTGTCACATTCTGTTTAGTGTATAATTTTAATTTTGTGACACTTTGATTCAGGCACTTTTTGGAGTTTCATAATCTAAAGCTCAATGCTTATATAAACAATGATTTTCATTTAGTTGAAGTTTATTGAGGATTTACTGGATGTTTAATATGCTCCCCACCATATTATCTCCTAGAAATCTAAAAAGGACTATGAGGTTCCCTTTGCTGAGTCTGTTTTTAACTACATGTACCTCTCACTCCAAAAGTTCATTTTGGAAGTCATTCAATATGGACAGAAACATGTAGGGCCAGGTGCCATTTTCATAGTAGGTCTGACTGTGAAAAACTTGTCCCTGAAGTATTCCACAGATCCAGAAATACTTAAAATTACTTTAGGCTCATGAAAGCTGGCAATCCCAAATATTTGTTACATTACTTTTAATGTTAGGTATTTTATATACTTTATGCATTTACTTCTCATAATCTATAAAAACTTATTCATCTTTCTTTTTTCTCATTTACTTTATTCATATATTTATTTTTACGTTCCATGGGTCTTTTTACTTTTTACAAATATTTTTTAATTACAGTTGACATACAATATTATATTACTTTTAGCTGTACATCATAGTTATCAGACATTCGTATGCCCTACAAAGTGATCACCCCAATAAGTCTAGTACCCCTCTGACACCATACAGAGTTATTACAATATTATTGACTATATCACCTGTGCTGTCATATTTATGACAGAAATACAGTAGGTGAGAAATAAGTAAGACAGTGGCTTTTTGATTTTCAGCTGCAATACACTGAAAAGTTCATCATTTGTTTCTTAATTTTTATTTAAGAATTTTATATTTTTATTCCATGTACAACAAATGCTTTGGTGCAGTAATGATACTATTAATCAAAGTATTTGTTCTCTTGCCAATTTAGCCATGTTGAGTTTACTTTCCCAGCCACAGATTTGGAGCTTGTCATGTGACAGGCTTTGGTCACTGAGATGTGATTGGACCAGATATCTGTCATATCTGTGCAAAAGCTTCAAATACAATTGCACTGTCTGGTGTGGTCTTTTTTGCTCCTATGGCCTCTGACAGAAAAAAAAAAAAAAAAAAACAGACCTATCTTAGACAGAAGCTGCTCCTTCTATCTCAGTCTCAAAACGAAAAAATTTTAGAGAATACCTAAACCTGAACTACAGCCTAAAACCTAATCCAGCTCAGTACAACTCACAGTCAAACCCTAAACCATAATGTAATGTGAACAACAAAAACAGTTATTGTTATTATAAGCCATGAAAGTAGTGGGATTATGTTATTGCAGAAGAAGCTGACAGTTAAAGTTACATTTCATATTATTTTTTCATTATTTTTTACTGAATAAAAACAGAATGATCAGTTGTTTCTAAACAGAACAACAAAATAGATATTTTTCACCTTTTTATATTAAAAATTCAAGTGGCATTTGTTTACATTAAACATTAAAATGGTCAGTTGAAGTTTTCAGTTTCTTTAGGTTGCTTTTATATCATAGCATCATAATTTCTGTCAGTCACTGTCTTAGGTATATACATAATAGTTTGAAAAACTGATGTGCTATATTAATGTAGGATTCTAAATGTATACTATTTTTTTAATCCATCATTTCCTAAACGGATTTTTTTATGCTTCGGTTCATTATTCAAAAAATGTCATTTTAGCTACCTTGATTAAGTATGACGTATTGCTTGGCCAAGCAATTTTAAGTGGAAATATGTCTCAAAACTGTAGAACACGAATTTCTATTTAAAAATTCTTTTAAAATGCAATTAAATGGATCTCAAAATACTAATTCATTTTAAAGACCAGGCTATTGGAGAAGAGTTTCTTAATTCTTTTAATAGAACATTCACACAATCATAGGCTTAAAAATATTAACCATGCCATGGATATTTTGAAGTACATCTAGAAAATATAATAAAATTATATGGACCTGCTTAATGAGCAAATATTTCATCAGCCATTATTTAAAATTAAATAGTATGCTTACCAGGAATAGCAAAGTGTCTGAAATTATTCCCTACTTATAAACCAACATATTAGCCTGTCAGTTTCTTGGATACTTTCTCTGTTAAAGAAAAATGACTTTATTACTTGCAGCCCAGTAAGCCTTCTGAGCCCAAGTACACTTGCACTGGTTTCCCTTGCCCGGAATCCCACAGACAGGATGCAAATGGGTACCACTGATGCTTTTGCACTTCATGGGTTGCAGTACAGGAGAGAAACTCTGAGTTTAAGGAACATGAATATTTTATAATGTTCAGTAAGCATGCCTGCCCTTTGCTCTGGAGGAGACACTATGTCTCCCTGTTTGCTATACATCCTTGAAAAGAGAGTGTGAAACCTATGCAGAATCATGAAACATTCATGGAAGATTGTCTTCCAGCACATTTTCAAATATTTTTAAGTGGACTCATATTAATATAAAATAGATCAGTAAGGCCAATAACTTAAAATCTAAATTTCAAGCTACAAGAAAATATAAATTAAATGAATATTTATCTAATATTTTGAGGAAGGAACTTTCTAAGATTAAACTAATAAAAGAATTTACAACATAAAAGATTGATGGATTGAACTTACATAAAATTTGAATTTCAACCCAACGAAATCACCTAAATAAAAACAATAGACAAATGAGAGACTGGGAAAATATTTACAATAAATATAGATAAGCGCTTAGTATCTTTACTATATAAAGAGGTCAAAAAATATATATATTAATCTCCTCTATCTCTAAAAATGAACAGTCACAAAAGATGTTTAAATAAACTATTAAAATGATTAATTTTCAAATAAATAATGTTATTAATCGACAATGAGTTACCATTCTTTGCTTTTCAAATTAATAAAGTATTTTAAAATAATATTCGATTTTTCAGTGGTATAATGAAATAAGAGCATTCATACTCTACTGATGAGAAATTCAAATGTTACAACTTTTCTACAAAGAAGCATATGTATCCTTTTAAAAAGCATTATATATTCATTTTTAAATGTTTGTAACATGATTTTGTAATCCTTCCTAAAGAAAAAACTACAAATGTAATTGAAGTTCCTTTCATAAAAAGCCACTGAAGCATAATATAGAAGTAAATAATAGGAATCAATCTAAATGTCTAAAACAGAGAACAAGTTGAGTAAATTACAGCATATCTATTAAGAAGAATGAATATATTATTATTTATAACACCCAACTTCATTAATTCAGTCTTTGTCAAAATTAAAGTTTATTCTTTTTTACAGAAAGCTTGAGAGAATGAGAAATTGCTGATATGAGGACTTTTGAGAATATGAAGCAAAGTATCATGCATTAGTTTTCATTTAGGTGGATAAAAAAGAACAAATATATAACTCGCATATACAACAAAATCTAAAATTAAAAAAAAAACTCTTATTAATCTCTATCTCTTCTAAATCTGTTTTTATTTAAAAGGTCAAAACATCTTATTCTAATATTGAACATTTTTTAACATTTTCATTAACATTATGTATGCTAAAGAAAATGCTACTTGTTAAAATTTTTGTTAGAAAAAACGGTGTTTGATGGCTGCAAATTGTAAACTTTAAAACTGACTTTATTCTGACTTAGTGATAATCGTTATAACCACACTGATCTAATTACATTTAACCTAACCAGTGTGAAAGGATTTGCATAGCTTGGAAATAAGAATATATCTAAAGGTTTTCTTCCTTGTAAAAGTAACTAATTAAATGTAACTCTGGTTAAGAAAACAATGAAAATGTCACTTTTTCATTAAAGCAGAATACTTATGAGTTCTCAATGACATGCAAAAATATTCATGATATAATGTTAAGTGAAAAAAAGCAAGATGAAAAATATAAAGTGTAGCATCAGATATATTGAAAAATATACCTGACATATTAGAAAGAAACACCACTGTTATTAGCCATTGTAAACATGGTTTCTTATTATAAAAAATATTTATTTTCATATATTGTAATTTTTTTCTACATTGAGCAAAAAATATTATTGAAAAGTTTTTAAAAATTAAAAGTATGTCAGCTTCAAATTTCGACTCTATGCAAAGTATGGTAACATATCAACATATTTTGTGTTTTGAGAATTCCTCCTACCCCCAGTCCTACTCAATTTCTCTTCCAGGAAGATGTTATGGTGTCCAAAATTCTCTCATTGGTGTTTCCTTTCCTTTGCTTTCCTCAATATATATAAATACCTTTCCAAAAACATAAATTTCACTGGTTTTATTCTGCAAATCACACTGATTCATAATAATACAGTAGTAACTTACTAGATGTTTTACTTTTGTTGGGTAGAACATAGAACAGATAAGAATCAGATAGAGGGAGCATCACTATTGATAAAAGATCCCAGAAAGGTGTAACAATGGACATCAACGACGAGTTTTGCTTGTTCTCAATTTTAACTACAATTGTCTCTGACATCTCATTCAAACATATTAACTTCCAGGATAACCTAATAAATTGCTTAACTGTTCACTATGCCTGTAATCATGTATTCAAAAAGAATTTATGAGTCATCCTCTAGCTCTGGATCAATATTAATTACATAAAAAAAAAAAACTGGAAGATGTTTCTTACTCTGGTTCTTTGTACTAACAAGTACATTGAACATAAATGAATATAAATCAGTGTTATCAACTTTTTAAAATATAGATTTGTTTTAATTATATGGCTATGCATTAATTGTTTCTTATGGATGCTTTAGCAAATTACCGCAAATTTGGTAGCTTAAAACAACACGACTTTATTATTTTACAGTTCCGGAGGTCAGAAATCCAAAATCAGTCTCACTGGACTAAAGTCAAGATGTCAGCATGGCTTGTTATTTCTGGAAGCTCTAGGGAAGAATCTATTCCCTAGATTTTTACAGGCTGCCGTCATTCCTTGGCTTGTGGCCCCGTCACTCCAACCTCTGCTCTTATCACATCACCTTTTCTAACTTTGATCTTCTTGCTTCCTTATAAGAATCCTTGTAGCCACATGTGGTCTACTCAGATAATCCAGGATAATCTCGCCATCTCCAAATTTATAATTTAATTACATTTGCAAATGTACGGTAACATATTCATGGTTTTAGGGATTACAATACGGGCAACTTTGGAGGAACATTATTCTGTCTACCACAGTGTAGTATGAGTGTTTCCAAATAACTTACTAGTTTTTTTTATTTCTTTAAAACTAACTACAGAAACATTAACAATATTATTACTATGTTGACAACTCAGTAAAATCTAATAATTTTTCACTGAATCAAATACATCATCAATATTTTTAAATAGCATAAAATAAGTTTTAAAGAATGTCATTTGATGGGTTTAAGATGTGTCAATAAAGCGCATAAAATAATTTTAAAGATAAAGGTATTCAAACTTTTCTTTTGCGATTATTTGCTAAACTTGTAAGGAACTTTTCCTTTTGAGTTTTTAAAGACAATTTAAAGTTTAAATGTCTGTGGATGATAGTAATTTATTCAAAAAAGAATGTCATTTAATTAAATCGTAACTAGTGCAGTTTTTGTGACTGTACCCTCAGGACCCTTTGAAAATAAGAAAAGAATGATTCAAATTGTTTTTTCTCTGATTAGAAGGAAGGAAATTGCAAGGGAAAAGAGTGGTGTGTTAGTAGAGAAGAAAATTAAAAGCTCTGTGAATGTTCTAATGCTAAATCTTATTTTCTTTTTTCCCTGAAAGTGCCAAGCAACACAGGTAACAGAGAGGCCTTGAATAGCGGTTGAGGTAAAGAAAAAGCAGTGCAGTGGAACCCTGACCAGACAAAGCACAGCGAAATCACTTCAGTGACTAGAGAACAAAAGTCTGATTTGTTCTTTCTACAGACATAAGTTAGAAAAATGCCACCTCAAGAAAAAGAGTATTATTTTTTTTAAGTGCTTTTAAATTCTCTTAAAATTTCTCATAAGTTTCTAGAGCATTTAAGAAGTGAAGACAGGGAATTTTATAATGACTTTTATAAAAGCCAGAGTTTATTCACTTTCTAAGAACTAGCTCTTTGAAAAATAAAAATGTAAGCATTTCATTAACAATATTTAGTCATATTTTAATGATTATTTATGACTTTCTTTAATCAGAATAAAATTTTGATTGTAGAATGCCAAAGTGGCCAATAAAATAAACCAATAAATAAGAGAATTTCTGCCAGCTTATTGAGAATAATCATAAATAATAATTTAAGACATGAATTTTATTTTGTAAGCATTATCAGGTGTGTATTGGGTGTCCACTGTATTCTATGCACTAAATGCAAATAAAATGGAAGTCAGACCATGTCATTTTCACTCAGACTGTGCAATGGAACCCACTGTGACCCACAAGAAAAGCTGAAATATTTATAGGGGCCTACAAGGCCCCAAATGTTCTACACCCCCCTAATCCACACTTCCTTACTTCTCTGACTTCATCTACTGTTCCTCTGCCTGTCTGCTCACCTGACTGCAGCCTCACCAGAGAACACTGCACACCACCCCCAGGCTGGCTTCCACCTGAAGACATTGACCAACCCTGGAACCCTCTTCTTCTAAGTATCTACTTAGCTACCTCACTCATCTCCTTCAAATCTTCATTTAAATCTCACAGATAGGCCTCTTCTGACTATCTTATTCAACACTATGATATGGCACTTGTACCCCTCCCTCCACAGTCCCAATCCCCCCCACCCCCGCCCCCCACTGCTCTTCTTTACTTATATGGCACTGTGGCTTTCTAACATCCTCTACTACTGACTGGTCAATGGATTTGTTGATTTACTTCTTTTTTTTATTGTCTCTCTCTTCTGCACTATGATACAAGTTCAGTGATGGCAGGAGTTTTTGTCTGTTCTATTTAATAACGTGTCCCAAGATCATGTGACTATGCCTGGGACAGAACAGACACTCAATAACTGTATACGGAATAAATGAATACAAGCCGAGGACAGGAATTTTTAAAATTACACTTTATTGTTTGCAATGAACTATAAATTAGATGCCATTACTAATTTATTTTTACGGATGGCTAAACTAAGAACTTGAGAAATTGAATGATTTACCCATATCATATGGCTAGTAAATAACCAAACTAAAACTGAACTCAAAATTGTAAACATTTTCCAACCTACCGGTTTTCATTTTTTAATCCAAAAATTATTCTGAGTGCATAAACCATACACAGCATCATGCCACAGAAATCATAAAGGGAAATAAATTGTGGAACTTAGCCTCAAGGAGCTTCCTGTCTGATAGATTTTTAAATGAGAACACTCAAAAAAGTGGGATAAAGCCCATCTGTCATTCAGGTAAATGTTCAATGTTCTTAAACTTCACCCTAATCAACCTATCTCAGCTCCTTCTGTGGTTTCTGGTTTGAAGTTTTTAGCATAAATAACACCTTCTCTAAAATCAGAGAAAACAAAAAGTCTTTCGAATTCTGTTTTGTCTTAAAATATTTTACAGCCCATACTTAGTGTGTAGTCAGGTTGTTAGAGATGATTCCATTACCTGTATCCTATTTGTTCTGCAGAGTTTTTATAAGATGGGTTCTCATTTTTCTTTGATCTATGGATTGTGGAAGGGAAGGATAAATAACAACTTAAATAGAAAACTTCAGGCCAAGATCTCATTCTCCAAAGCATCTAGAACTTGTACCAGAAACTTAGCAGGTAAAAATATACTAAGACAACTATTGTGGACTAAATGGTTGTGTTCCTTCAAAATTCCACATGTTGAAGCCCTAACCTTCGATAACAATATTCGAAATTGGGGCCTTGGGAATTAATTAGGGTTTAAGATTAGGTAATGAAAGTGGAACCTTTATGATGAGATTAGTGCCATTATAAAGAGAAGAAGACAGAGAACAGTCTCTCACAGGCTGCACTGAGGAAAGGCCAAGTGAACACACAATGAGATGGTTGCCATCCTTATATCAGGAAGGGAGCTGTCACCGAGAATTGAACCTGCTTGCACCTTGATTTCTCCAGAACTGTGAGAAAAAAGTCAATGTCTGTTATTTAAGCCACCAGTCTGTGGTATTTTGCTTGTAGCAGTCTAAGACAAAAGACATTTTAAACATATGAACACCAGATGAAATATCGAAATGTCAAAGGTTTCCTCCAAAATGCATCCCCTTTGTATTATGATTCACTTAGAGGCATTTTACATGAAGAAAGGAAAGAACTTCTTCAAAGGCAATATTCTCTCTCTCTCTCTCTCTCTCTCTCTCTCTCTCTCTCTCTCTCTCTCTCCCTCTCTCTCCTTCTTTCTCCCCCTCCCCAAAACTAGGCCATGAGGATAGTAAATGGGACGATTTTTTATTGTCAGACCAGGAGATATCTTAAGTCTTGCTGCCATTTATAATCACAGACTTTGCCAATGAAGCAAAAGAAATGCAGTCAGCTTGCTGTTTATATTCACACAGTCTCTATATTCTATAAATATGGACTATTAAGAGACTTGACTATATTAAAAATTAACATGTCATATCAAATAGCTACCCTATTTAATAAATATCAGAGTCAAATTTACTTATGTTTTCTTATAATTTAAGAAACTTACAGGATTTGGAGAACAGAAAAAAAACTTCAACATCATGCGGTTAAAATTAATCTTTTAGGCTATTTTTGCATATCTAAGATGGAAAAATAATTCTGTAGATGATAATTATAATTCTGGTGATAATTATGTGTTCTTAGATTGATTAGATTGAAGACACTAATGATATTAAAAGAAAATGTTTCAAAATAAAATTGCATTTTTGAGACCACCTACATTTTTTAAAGCAACATAAGTAAGACTAAAATAAAAAACAGACTTGAATTTTTTTCTTGATAGATGACAATTAAGTTTTATGATTGTTCCAGGCTCGGTATGCTTCTGCTTAATTATCCTTCTCTCCTTGTCATCCTCTCTACGTGTGTTATTGCTCAGAAAAAAAAAAAATATATGTATATACTATAAAAATAACAGCTGCCTCTTAATATGTATCTTTCACATGAAGACCATGCTAGGCATATTATGTACGTTATTTCACAGCAGTCTTACAAGACAAGGTTGTCTTATATTCATCGCTGAAAACACAGATCTCTTGAGTTTACACAATGTCAAGTGGCAGCTCCCGGATGCAAGTTCAGCTCTTTTACACCATTAGAGAATCATTTGATGGATTTGTACTTAAGATGGGTTTATCAATAAATAATATTAAATTCCTACAAAAATTGTCTCCTCCTTTTCTATATTTCCTCCTGCTCTGTTTCACGTTGGAAGGTGTTTTCCAGCATAACTCCCACTTCTCTGGACACTCCTCTCCCCCTCCCCAGCTACGAATAGTACTGACAGCAGAAGTTCCTGTGGAATGCTAAAGACAAGCCCAGTAGAAATTATTTAGTAAATGTCAGAGCAAACAAATAATTCTTTGTTTCTCAAGTAGCTGGTTTGTTCTAAAATTTTACCAAGAGATATTTTCTTAAAAACAGATTTTTGGGGATCTACCCTCAAGTAATTCTGTTAGTTGAGCTGGGATGAGGCCTAGGACTCTGTCTCTTAATCCCAAGGTGATTCTCATTCACAAGCAGGGTTGAGAACTATTGACTAAATCAAAAGAGAATTGCTAATCAGTCATTCCTTAAAGTCAAGGTTAAGCATGACTTAGCTACTCATTAGAATCACCTTGGGAGATTTTAAAAATTCTGATGCCGGGGCCCCATCCTGGACCAATCACATCAGGATGCCACTACTTTAAGGGGTGGAAATAATGATTCGGAGTTTGTTTTGTTTGTTTTTCCACCAGATTACCTCTCTCTGTTCCTTCTTCCACTCTCTGGGCTACAATTATAAAGTTGTCGCCCTGAATGAGACGACATATGAACATCCATCTGCGGCCTGAGTGTAGCTCCAACAGGGAGCAGGGAACTGAGTTTGCAGCTTTGAGCTGGCCTGTCTTCCACTAGGTAGAAATAGTTAAGTGTCCAAAACTGAAATGTGGAAGAAAAATGTATCCTAATTTCATTCATTTGCCCTACAGATATTTAAAATGAACGTAAACATTGCCTTTCATTCATGTTTATGATTTTCCATTTCTAACTCGCTTACACACATCCACACACAAACTCTGACACACCCACACACACACACACACGTGTGCACACACTCTTGCTGACATAATCTTCATTGCAAAATCCTGCTTAAAACTGTCCCCTTGTGTATTTTAAAACTGTCAGGAAGAAAGGAAGGCAGAAGTGTTAGGAGCTCCAGGCTTCTATGTAAAACTGAATGCAAAGATAAAATCTCAAAGATTACAGAAGGTTAGAGGTAAAGGTGCCCAAAACAGAAAAAATATGTTTACAGAGCATTTTTCTGCTACTCCAATTCCCAAAGGGCATTGTTGGTAAAAGCTTTAAGTTGAGTGGAGGGAATCACTTCAATTCCTGAGAGAAAATAGGAAGCCAGCAGCTGACACTGACAGAGTTGTGAGCATCCAGGGTCAGGCAATCGAAAGCTAATGAGGTGATAAAGGACGGGAGGACTATGAGTCCTGGACACCTGCTGGCATTTTTTTCTGGAACAGGTTTGAATCCACTTTTTATCTAAAATCTACCACCACTCTTTTTTTTTTTTTCTTTATGTGTTTGAATCTGGTCCAAGGTGCTCTAAAATCACCTCAAGGGTCAGTACGCTTTCCTCAGTTTCTGTCATAAAAACAGGATAGCAGGAGTCTGATGGGTGATTGGGAAGTAGAGAAAAATTGGAAATTATCTCCAGTTTATGTCTAAGTCAATTTAAATCAGGGTATGGGCCGAAACTCAAGCAGGACAAGCTCACAGTTTTATGAGCCAATTCAAAATGAGTTTTAAAACAAATTTAGAATCCAAAAGGCAATTTAATTCAAAATTCCTCTAGGCAGAAAACCAATAGGACTTTAAAACATGGTAAAATGCAAATAAAAGGGCAGATTCAAGGGTAAAAATATTTTACAAGTTCCAGCAACAGCATAAAAATTCTACTTAAATATGAGATAGTAGGAAGTCGACATTGTACAACATTTAAAAAAAAAAAAAAGCACTAGGGTGGAAATTAGCAGATCCTGATGTAGTTTGGGCTCTGCCAGTAGCTAACAGCCCTGGGCAAATCATATAAAACTTTTGAGTCTTAGGTTCCTTACCCTTAAAAGAAAAGTGAGAGATAACTGATATCTTTCACACACCCAAAATGCTTGGTTTACTGTCTACTTGGAAACCTCATACTAGATTGTCTGAAAGGTCTACAGCATTTGATTATGTTATAAAGTGAAATTCCTTTAAAATCAAATGTGATACTTATAATTCCTTTCCCAAACAACAGACTACTTAAATTCCTTCACCCTACTTAAATTTCGTTTACACAAAATCAACAGTGTTGTACTAAAAAAGCAAAAAGTTTCCAGAATTGAGAAACTATTTCAAGGTTGGCAAAATATCTTCTCTAGAAATTGTTTTTCCTTAGTCATCAAAAATATTATAATTAAAAGACACCATTGAATCAAGTAATTATTTCTCTGAGGCAAAAAAAAAAAAAGAATAAGATTTTTACTAATCGATGATGGGATTTTTCAATCCATACTTAACTGGCATCCCATCCTCTTCCTTCCTACAACTTTCTCATTCTCTCGGAATCATTTTTTTCCCAACATCTCTCACCTCCCACTAACAGAAAGATTTTTTTTTTAGCTCTGTTTCTTCGTGAGTTTGTGGTTCAGAAAATTGTCTTGTTCCTTCCAGTAAGTTGTGCTTCTTTCCTCCAAGTGACTCTAATAGTCGACATCATAGAAGCTTCTATCTTTCTTCTTAAAAAATTCATAGCTATCTTGGTGCAAGTCTTAGAAATAAAATTTTATTATTATCAGAAAGGTTATGCCTATAAGCTTCACTGCCTAATGTGATGGCAACTATCCAGTTTTAAAACAAATAAACACACTTGATTTACCATGCAATTCTTAGAAGCTAAAAAGTGAATCCTATTGCGAATCTCCATTGATTTAGAGTAAAGCACAGGGAAGCTTACCATGTAATTCTGTTGTAAAATGCTATTGATTTACTGTACAATATATAGAAGCTCATGGTGTTGCTTTATTGGGAGACTCTTATTTACTGTGCAATAGCATGAAACCAACTGAGTCACTTGATGGTGAAACTCTGGTTTAATATGAATCCCAGAGGATTTTATTGTGTCACTCTATGGTAACAAAAATTTCATTAATCCATTGGAATTTCTCAATAGAAGGCTTTCTGTAGCCTGAGATGAGGCTCTAGCCAGCCATGAACAATGGCAAATACTGTCTTACCGTATGGAAATAATTCACAAAAAAAGCAACCTCAGGAGAACAGCTTCTGGCATAAAGCATGTGTATTATTAATCCCTCCCTTTCTAAGAAGGATGAAAGTTTTACCTTTACCAAAAAAAATCATTAAACCAAAGTTCATAGCAGAAAAATGCCAAATCTGACAAGAGAAATAACAATGTGATAATCTTTAGTGTTCATTCACTTTAAGATTAACTATATTTTATAAATACTTTGAGATTGCTTGTGAACATCTTAGTTTACCCATATTTTATTATTTTTTTATTTTAAAAGTCTGTTAATTATTATTTGAACTACATACAACTAAATGAGGTAACACAACATAAAGTAGATTATTATTCCGGAGATGATTTTTTGAAAGTCTTCAAGGAAAAAAAAAAATCTTCCAAGATTTTCAAATTTGAAAATGATTAAAGAAATCATAAAATATGCAAAATTATATAGTGTTTGTTGGTCTAAATACCATTATCAATTTGTAAAATCTCATTTCTAAATTCAATTATAGATATTCCTCATTGGGAAAGAATTTTGTTTAAAAGGTTATTTAAATCTGTTACTCTTTAGAATAAGCTTGCTTTCCTTAAAAATCTAACAAAAAGAGCTTATTTCAAAAGAAAACCCAGTCAAACATTATGTTTCTCCATGTTAAGTTTATGTTCTTTTATATAAATTATTCAAATCTGCCTTGCTCATAACCCTGCATATTTCTTCTTTGACTTAACATGAAAAATATACTCAGTAGTAAGAAAATGAGTGAATAGTTCTTCATTTCAGTCTTTTATATTGTTCAAGAAACACAGTGATTTACTATGCTACAAAGATTCCTTCCAACTTTACAAGCAGATGAAAATCCATACTATATGGGATTTCTTCCAGAAAGTTCCATTTGTGAAAGTTCTCTTCTTCTTACATATTTATAAAATGGAATTGTGAAGAATGATTGTGGGAACTGCTTGAATCTAATATACTATTATATTTCTGTCAAAGATTAATTATCTCCGAAGTGTATTATAAGCTATAAAGTAAAATTTAAAAAAAAAATAACCCATACTCAAAAACAGTTCTCCCTTATCCTGTCCAGACAATGAGAATTATTTGTAATAGGAAGGAGGTAAACAAACAATAGAAGCCAGAAGATGTAAAGGTTAAATGCCTAAAACTGGTCCCCATAGCCGCTTCCTCTATATACCCTCCATCATTAATGTCTTCAAGAGAAGTTCTTTTTTTAATCTGTATCCCCCAACCAGGGAGGTCTCAAACCATATGGACAGGGTGAAACCTATGGTTTCTCTCATCACAAAAATAAATAATTCTGTAGTATTATTTGTTTGCAAATATTTACTACACACTTAACGAACATCAAGTATTCTTTTACGGGCTTTCCATGCATCAACTAATTTAATCCTCACATTGACTGCTGAGGTTTTATTACAAACCTCATTTTACAGATGCGGAAACCTAACACAGAAAGTTTACAAAAGGACGCAGAGATAGTAAGTGGTAGAGCAGGACTCTAACCTCGGCAGTCTGTGGTATATAAAACTCTACACTAGACTGCCCCGGTAAGGATAATGACTATGCTTTTTCAAACTGTACAGTTGTATATGTTTTTATGTAGAGGTTTATATCTATTGTCAATAAATACATTGTTTCTCTTTCTCCTATTACTGTGTGTGTGTGAATCTGATATGAATAATGTACTTCAGAATTTTAAGAATCATTTAAAGGAATGTGGACAAATACAGTGTGTTCAACGTGTTTTCCAATTGTGAGTATATATCCTGACATAATTGTTTCTGTCTTACGAAAAAATGAGCTTACCGTTATAGAAAATGAAGAGCATTTAGACAATTTTTAAGAAGTATTTCATAACCCTGATACTTACAAAAACCACATGAATTTTTGATCATGCCAGAATTTTGCCTCCTGAGACATCAGGTAGCTCATTCAGGTTAAATATGCTGCCAAAACTCTATTCTTAAAAATATCCCAAAGCCAATAAGTTGCAAGCTATTCAATCAGAGAATATTCTTTATAACAGCTGTCCCCAATCTTTTTGGCACCAGAGACCAGTGCTCCTATGAGAATCTAATGCCTCAGGATCTGAGGTGGAGCTGAGGAGGTGATGCTAGCTAGCACTGGGGAGCAGCTGCAAATACAGATGAAGCTTTGCTCGCTTGCCCACCACTCACCTCCTGCTGTGTGGCCTGGTTCCTGACAGGCCAAGGACAAGCACTGGTCTGTGGCACAGCATTTGGGACCTCTGCTTTATAGAGTCTCTCCCCTTCCTTAAAAGAGTAAGTGATTAAGTGAAGTGAAATCATTCACATGTCAAGGAGCTTTTAACTGTCTTAGCTGTAAACTTGATTAATAGTCATCACATTGGATCTAATAGCACAGCAGATAACATACTTTTCTGAAGCATGTAAAAGCCTTTCTTGGGTATTAAGAAGATATCCTAGGTGTGAGAACAGCTGTTTGGCTTCTGTAGCACTTTAGGATAGCAAACATTAACCCCAGGGGCACGAGAAACTAGGAAGTAGCATCTTGAAAATAGCAAGAGCCTTTGTGTACTTTTTCTCTTTCAATTCAGGATTTAGGGAAATCTCTGTGAAATATTGGGCAGGTCTTGATCTTGTGGACAGTGCTTCTCAACATAAGCGTGCCAAAAAATTGCCTAGAATACTAGTGAAAACACATATTCCTGGCCTGAGAGTTTTCATTTCTAAAAAAAACTTAAGAGATGATGCTGTGGCTGCTGCAAGGACCCTTTTGAGCAGCTCTGTGCTGTTTTAGGGCATGCTTATAACAACTGTGATTCCCGAAGCTGCCTCATTTTCTTATTTTATTTTATTTTTTATTCTTTTGGTCTTCTCTTATACCAGTGAGAAAAAGAAACAGCTCTGGTAACCACAGGACATGTAAAAACAATTAGTGTCCCCTGACCAAAAACACAAAAATAGAATAAACTGTAAGATCAGAGTGTAGCATAGGGCTTTCTCGACTGGGTACCTGAGTATGAAAAATGAGTATCCCCAAAGTGGGGGAACCATTCCATTTCATCCTCCCCATGAGCTTCAACTATAATAGGTGAAATCAAATCTTTAGGGTGTTGCTTCATACTATAAAGAAAAGCCAAGAGAATTTGAAGTAGAATACATGTGGGGTCCAATTTAGATGCTCTCTGCAGATTTCAGTCAAGACATTTTTTTTATTCTCCACTCAGCTTTAGGTTCTACTAATCCAACTCATAACAAAGTTTTTAGTAACTGTTAGATGATTAAACCATTCAACCTTCCATTTAGTGTCACTTTTTTAAAGACATATCCAAAGGAACTCAGAAAAATACATTTGTGAAGCATCTTAGCAATGTGATCTAACTTTATGTGTAGCATTTTTAAGTAAAAAAAAAAAAGGAAGGGGGAGAATTATTTTAATTGGTTTCCTGCTATGGATAAAAAGATATCCTTATTTTATCTACAGAGGAATTGTAACTCAAAGAAATTATGTTACTTGACTAAGATCACATACCAAGAGCACAGAGACAGCAGGCCTGCTTGAGGCCAATGTGTGGGGTAGAGGACACCATAGTTGAACCTGCTTAGAGAACCACGTAGATCCTTCAGTAAAAAATGCACATGTCTAAGACTCAGATGACCTATATTGCCAGAAAGAGCTAAAGGAGTACTGAGTCAGCAGATAAGAAGCACCTGGGGGATGCCCTGACTATGTGAAGAGACCACACCCAGACCCCCTGGGCTTGAACAACGGCAGCAGATATCCAGTGAGTAGGTAGGTGTGACAAGAGACTTCTCCTAGAAGGAAGCCAATGAAGACTTAAAAAATAGCAGGGTACCAGTGTGTTGAGGCCAAAAGGCCATGAGTTAAACACTGAATGTACTGAGTTTGAGATACCTGGGGGACATTGACAGGGAGCTTCATTTTGAGAAAACAATTTGTCAATCATCTGCTTGTAGATGGAAACTGAAGTTATGGGACTTACCATGGATACTCGCAGGTTTTCATATCATCCCACAAGGATTCCCCTCCTCTGTCCCAGCCATGTTGTAATAGAGAGAGCAGCCATGATTACGGAATGTGACTTCTCCCTTTCAGGCCACATTTAACTGGATGGGTAGTGGTTACGTTTCCCAACCTGAGCCAGGCAATTTGAAATTGGAACTAGAAATGTCCAGTTTCAGTCAAGTTGCTTATTATAAAATATACAAATTTGATCTGTTGTTTCAGCAGCCATTTACTGTTGTGTACGGAAAGAAACAGAGAAAGCCAGTCTACAGCAAGAGCGAAAGCATGAAGAGAAACAGAGATGAGAACAGTGATAAACGATATCTGGTTTATTGACAGTGCTCTGATCCCTGATTAGATCTGTTCTTGAAACATAGCTGCACAGAAGGTATTAGGGTCCACAAGGCGCTTTTTTATCTCTACCAAAAATAAAAATAAAAACCTTCCTTTTTATTTAATCAAGTTTAATTTTATTTTCATTGCTTCAAATCAAGAATTTTAATCAATGAAAAGTAATGTTAATAATAGTCAAGACGTTGCGGAGACACATTTTAGAATGAGGAAAGGACTTTTTAGAGAGAAGAGAAGGATTCTGAATAATAAACATTAATATCAGACAGATGATAGGAGTTCACAGGAGATTAAGAAGTAGCCAGAGACTGAAGAAAACCTAGAGTCTATAGTGTCCTACAAGTCAAGAGAAACCCATTTCAACAAGAGGCAGAGGACAACCGTGTCACATTCTGCCTGTCGTGAAACATAAAAAATGAGCAGTGGCCCAATAGATTTTAACAAGAGGGATTTAACTTTGGTGAGAGCCATTGAAGTGCATTGGTATGGAGCTGTGAGAAGTAAATAGAGGAAGTAGAAAGAGCAAGGATATGCTACTCAATCAATAAACTTGATTTTAAGAGGAGAGAGTGTATGAAGGGTAGTTGGGATTAATACATGTTTGTTTATTTTTTTCTCCTAGAATGTGTATGTATTATACATATTGAAAATATGTTGACATATTTAAATTCTGATGAGAAAGGAACATCAGGAAATCGATATACTGGAGCTGCAGCAGAGAAAGAGGTGATTGGTAGCATTTAAGGCCTGAGACGGCCAGAAGGGTGGGATCCTGAGAATATCTGAGGGACACCTCTCACATTGCCAGCTGAGTGAAGCGGGAACCACGGTGGAGGGAAGATGCTGGTTCACTGTTGGGAAATAAAGGAAGTGGGTTGGTTTTCTTTGCCCCTTCCTAGCCACACTTCTTTTCCTTCTTCAAGTCCTGGAGACATGAGGCCTTAAACTCCTGCCATTCTGGGGAAACCAAGGTCGTAACCAAGGAAATCTGTGATATAGGTAAGACCTGAACATTTTTTTTTTACCAGCGTCACCTTGCTCTATGTTGTTATGTTCTCTTCTGCAGCATATATATTCTGTCCTCAATTGATAGAGATTTATGAATATATTTTATTCCCTCAATTAAATTGAAAGTGATTTGTTGGAGAAAAACAGGTATCGTCCAGTTTTGCACCTTCCTCTTCAGTAACTTACATACAAAGGGCTCTCGATTATTTAATAAATTGAATAGAAATGCTACTTAGTATCTCACATCAATAGCAATTTAACATCTAATCATCCTTTTTTACTTCTGACTTGTACAAATGTACAATTCCAGATTACCTTCTAAAAACTGAATTGGCATATGTGTTTCCTGGTGATCTCAGAAAGAAAATTAACATCTTGTAGAATTTATTTAATTTGTAAATGTTTTAGAGAATTTTATAATCTGATCAATTTAAATGAACTTCCAAATAACTAACAAATTATAGCTAGATTTTTCTATCATTCCTTTCATAGCTTATTAAATGTTAAACATTTCTTCCTTACTCCTTTTCAGAACTATTTATTCCAAATCCATTGCAGAGTCATCCAGAATTTTTAAAACCTGGAGTAATTTCAGGCATCACATGCAGCTTATGTTTCCATGGTTTCATATTTCTAAGGGCCCTTGAATATACCCTTCATATCAGTAATATCCTTCCAATGTTTCTCTCTCCTCTCCCCACTGATATTGAGCCTATTCTTAATATCTGTTAACCGAAAAATATTCAAATGTAAATCATGTGATTGGAAATGCACTTCTGCTGTTAGTATTTCTAATATATTTTTTCAATTTCCATTCATTTAAGATCTGGTTCCTTTCATGTTTAATACGAGGTCTTGTGATGAATTCTGAGCCACCAGTACTGGCTCTTTAACGGCATGCTGCTGCCCTCTAGTGCATGTTTGAAAAGTTCCCTACAATGTAACAATTTCTTCAATAAATCCCTCCTATGTGTCCAATAAATAGGTATCCATTCTTTTTCCATAGTTAAATATTGACAGTTCTATAACAATTAAATTTAAATGTTTATCAATTAAAAGTATACATCTCTTTTCTTTCCGGATAAGAAGGTCAACAGATCACATTAATCTTAAAAGGAAAAATTATAAAAAGGAAAAAAAAGAAAAAACTGTCATCTCATTGTGTACCAGATTCTCAGTCGATTCTCTTTTCACCTTAATTTATACCTTTTCCCTTCAGATAAGCTGCGTGTTAAAAAAAAAATCAATGTGCTTTCTTATCTGTTATTCCTTAGGCATCAAATCTTTTATGTGCTTGGTGAAAGCCGAGTATTTGTCAAAAAATATTTTTGAACACTAAACAAAATAATTTCAGTTCGAATTCCAAAGAATGTCAGAAATTTCAACCAGATATTTTTTATGTTTAAAAAGTGATGAAAATAATTAAAGCTTGAATTACTATTCTCTGAGAAAAATTCAGAAATAAATATTGTCATGGCATGATTCTCTTTTGTGATCAGATTTTCTGGTCTGGATAGAGTAGCTGGCCAGGTAGCTCTTACCTGAACAATTTCATATTTGGGTTGCTGAGATTCGTTTACAGTGGCACATATTAATTGACTAAAACTCAGTGAAACCACATTAAATTGAACTGCATGTTTAAAAGGAGAAGGTCCAATTATTTATCTACCTGCATTTTGGTGCCCAGAAGACTTAAAATTGAAATATAACGTGTAACATAATTTTCAGTGTTGTACTCAACTGAAACTGTGCAGTAAATGGCATTTTGATACAGCACCAAGACCCTGAGATTCAAAAGGTGGAAGAAACCTACATTTGATTCCCAGTTTTCTCAACGTTTAACTTCTCTGAGTCTTACATCTTTTACTTTTAAAATAATCAGCATGCCATTCTCATGGAATTGCAGAGAGCATCAAATAAGGCAGTGAATGAGAAAGCATCAGTATGATGTATGCTTTATACAAAGAGCTTAATAAATCTTTGTTTAATCTAAATTTAATAAAAACATTAAAGTATTCTTGCTCTTCTGCTTAAGGAGCACCCCCTGCCTTTTTCCCTCCTCCCCCTTATCAAAGGTTCTTGCTCTTTGTATATCTTTTATATACTGTTTTTCGATCAGGCTTCTTTTTGTAAATTCTAGCTAGTTTAAGCAGCAAATATTAGGTAATTCACGGAATCTTGGAGAATCAGAAAATTGGGTTTGGGGGCTATACTTGACTGTTCCAGAGAGACCTTAAGCCACTGCCACTGGGCAACACTACCTCTCCCCCACTCCCCAGTGCCACCTCAGGATGCTACTACTGGAACTCTTGTCACTCCTGCCTCCCTCAGGCTTACTCAGAGTGGAGTCCCTAGAGGGTTGAATGATTGCATCTGATCTCCAGTCTTTGCACCATGGCTACAAGTTATGACTTCTATCTTGAGAGAAAAGAAACGAAAGGAGAGGAACTCCACAAACACACAAAAGCTATTGAAGGGTTCCACATGGCCACAAAGCACGACCACTCCACCTTGCTCTTTGCTTTTTTATGATCCCCATCAAGGTGATCAAATTGTGTTTACTCAAGAGTTCCTAGAAACAGAAAAGCTGAAAAAGATTGTCAAATGGCAGAACTTTTAAGGCTAATAACAAACCACAAAACATTGATTGTCTCAGCTGTCCTCATCTCCATTTCTCATTCTCTAGGTATATAAATGTGTGTGAGAGTACTATACCATACAAACATAGAACTATATTATGTTTATAGCATATAGATTGATTGATCTAGCAATTGATTAATTAAATGGTTATTGAATTCCAGAACATCTGCAAGGAACAAAAAATGTAAATATAAATGTGAATCAGATCTGTGCCCTTCATTCTTGGAATTCACACCCTAATTAGAAAATACGTTATATAAGCCACTAATTATAGGCAACATGAGAAGAGCTTTAATAGGGAAGACACAAAACACTGTGCACACAGGTAATGTTAGAGATACATGTTCTAACGCCTGTAATAGGATACCCACGATTAAAGGTATTGTTCGGTAACACCTATATCACAGAAATATTGCTAAGTTTGCTTTGTTAAATAGATGACTGGAGATATGTCAATAGACTGTTGTGTGATGCTGATAAGTTCAGACTTTACTGTGTGCTTTCGATTTTTATTCATATCTAAGTTTTTAGATCTTTCATTGCCTTCAAATCATTTCAAGCTTCATTGTTATTCAGGTACTCACTGTAAAATAAAATTTTAGATTATAGAATGTCCTTGAAAATAGAAACTTCTTACTATAATACTAATGTTTTGGTTTCCAATCTTGAAACATTATAGTTTTTAATTTACATTTCTTATGTATACTCATTTAATAACCAACTTTAAATTCAGTAATCACATTTCTCCTAAGCTTTGATTAGAACAATTATAGTAAATGAAAATAAGAAAGCAATTTCTGTAAAGAGACTCATAAAGCATCTTTTTCAAGCCAGAAAGTAGCCTCCTAAATAGTTTTTTTTGGGGGGGAGGGTGGGTTTTTTTAGCATTAGGGCTACAAAAAATTTCTCTCCTGCTTGAGATACACAGATCCAAAACTCTCATTGTCTACTCATGTTCTTTGTCTTGATCTCTCCTAGTACTATGAATCCTGGCAGAAGACTTAGCACACAAAAGCTGTTCAGTAAATGCTATGAATGTCTGGACCTCTAATCTAGACTAAGAAGGGAGAAACATCAGCAGAAAGTCCCCTGAAAAATAGAAACCTTGTGAGCAGATAAATAGAAAAGAAACAGATAATTGAATTTTTACTTCTACTTTAAATTTTCTTTAGCCCTAAACTCTCTTGGCCAATGTTTATTTTTGGTTTGCCTTAAAGAACAAGAATACGCCTCAGCACACACCGAGGGGAGAGCTCCACGGATATTGCCACACCAACTTTTGTTATAAACTGATTGGTAACACATGACTGAATATTTTCTATCTACTCACTGCTGTACACTGAAAACTGAAGATAATATTCTCAGTTACTTAATTCCCTCACACTCTCCTCCTGTGTTTGTTTTCTAAATGCTAATAAAATGTATGAGAAAAAAATGAAGTTTATAAATATTGTGATTAGAAGAGTTTTTTATAACATCTTTTACACATTGTGGTAAAATCAAGCCAAAGCACTAGACATGTTTCATAAAGGCCCAGGGGCTATGAATGGGTCTCTACAGTTTTGTTAGGGTGAGAGACAATAAAGTTTCTGCCTGTGCAGATCCCTCTCAGATTCTCCTCTCTAGAAGTGGAAAGATTGAGAAAGTATATCTTGTTCTTATATCTTTATTCTTTTACCCCCAAATCCCTCAAATGCTCTCAACAGACATACACACACACTCAGGCACACATTCGCACTCACACACAAATAATGAACCCCCAAAATCACTGTACCTTAAAGGAGATTGAAGTTTGTTTCTCTCTCAGATAAAAATCTGAATGTGGGCAAATCAATCTCTGCTCCACAATGCTGAGCTTCCATCTTGTTACCCCACCTTGTGTGGCTTCTATTCCCAAGGACATTACCTCCGCCGCCTTATCTTCAGGCCAGGCAGCAGGAAGGGTAAAGGCAGAAGGAGAAGGATGGGACAAACACAGGGAACATGGCATTTGTTTTTAAGGATGCTTTCTATCGCTCCTATACAGCAATTCTATTTACATCTCTTTGGCCTGAACCTAATGACATGACCATACCCAGACACAATGGTAGCTCAGAAATGTCATCTTTATTCTTTCATAGTGTACTCCCAACTGACACATCTAGGTGTTATTACTGAGAAGAGAGGGTAGAATGCATATTGGCAGACGTTGAGCAAACCGCCATGGGGTTAAGCCCCACTTTCCCTCCCATGATGTAGTGGGTGGGGTTTTACTCTCAGAGGTTTCAGAGCAGATTCCTTTCCTTCTCTGCCCTCCCTGCACTACCTTTCCCTCTTCCTCTTAATCCACCAAGAACTTCGTTCTTTTGTATTCAGACACATTTCTCCTGCTCACAGGAGAAAAGAAGGGGGTAATTAGAGAAAGACAAACCAACTTTCACAATTAAAGCTACTGGGCACAGCAGCCCCCCCTTGTCTGCAGTTCTGCTTTCTATGGTTTTAGTTATCCGAGGTCAACCATGGTTCGAAAATATTAAATGAAAAATTCCAGAAATAAACAACGCGTAAGTTTTAAATTGCACGCCCTTTTGTGTAGTGTGATAAAATCTCATGCAGTCCTGCTCCATCCTGCCCAGGACATGAATCATCCCTTTGTCCATTACATCCATGCTATACATGCTACCCACCCATTAGTCATTTAGTAGCTGTCTGAGTTATCAGACTGACATGTGTACGTCACATGTGCCGTACTTGTGTGCAAGTGGACCTTACTGTACTTAATAATGGCCTCAAAGAGTAGTGATGTTGATGATTCAGATATGCCAAAGAGAAGCCTTAGGGTCCTTCGTTTAAGTGAAAAGGTGTGTACACATAGGAAAAAACAGAGTATATATAGAGTTCCATCAGTGGGGTTCTTGGAGCATAATCCCCATAGATAAGGAAGAACTGCTGTAAATTTGAATAGGAAGATCTGAGCTTGTGTGTTTGCTATCTAAATTGAGACTGCAGTTGGTTTTAATTGAACACAAAATGTCTTGTTTGATCCTAAGTAGTAGAATAGGGTTTTCATTTGCTAGTAAGTGGATTTTAGATTTTTTTCCCCCAGAGAAACTAAACTTTAGGGATAGTTACAATATTATCTCATTCAAACAAAGGCCCGGAACAAATATTCTCTGGGGAGATAGCAATCTCTGTGGGTAGAAGAATCAATAATTTAAATACTAATTTAAGCTGCAAGCATAGCCATAGTTATCTAGGTAGTTGTTCTCATACTTCACAAAGTACTAGAGGTATCCTTGAAATCTCGAGTTGCAAAGAAGAGAGCAAAGCACACAGAGCCATTCCACCTATTTTTATTTTATGTATTGGCTTTTATATGAGGCATTGTTAAAAAAAAAAAAGGTTTTGACTACTTTTAAATATTTGACCTCATTGTTTACAACCTGAATCTATTTCTTGAGGACTCTTTTTTTTGTGGACATTATATCCTTGAAATTCCTAGGCCTTTCAGGAGCTATTAACAAAGTAAAAATAGAAAGGACATATGTGAACACTTCTGCTGGCTTGTCATCGACATAGTTTTGTAGGACCTGTTTAACTTATTTAAAAACATCACAATGATGTTCGCAAAATAGGTTCTCAATATGTCTTGATTAATGAGATTATATTAGTAAGTATTTTGGTCTCACAGGCCATCACTACTTATCTGTATAATTAAAATTATTTCCTTTTAGTCATTTAATTTTTACTTTTTAATTCTTAAGATTTTTTTATTGTGTGAATATATTTGTTGCCTGGGGGGGCAGGGGGACTGTATAGTTCCATCTAGGTCAACGTACACAGAGGAAATGATGACTGACTGACAAGACCTGGTAAGTTTGCATATTATAGCTTCACCACAACTTTATTGTTATCAGAATCCTCTCAGCAGTCTCACTTCATCTATCAAATAGTCCATGGGCACAAAAGAGAGCAAAAGCATTTGTAATCTTCTTGTCATTGTTAATTATAAAAATCTTATCATTTCCTTCTGGTAGATTAGCTACTTAAGTAAAAATCACATCTCTAAAGGAATAGTTGTTATTGCACTCTAAATAAAATACTCTAAGAATTTATTTCTCTCAGCATCTGTTTCTTCATTTTCCAACTCATATTTCTTCATGGCAACAAAATATCGAATAAAAGTTTCTCCTAGAGCCTGTTTCAGACACTGATCTTCCTCCAGTGCCACAAGGGCGTCTTCAAGTTTCAAAGGGATCTCAGAAGGTTTTGACTGATAAAGCTCTGTGCTTTCATCAAAATCAACCAAGACGCTGTCGCTACTTTGAAGTCCATCCAAGCCTGCAGCAACAGTTGCGGCCAGCACCAGGTAAGGATTTGCCGTTGCTGAGCCCAGTTTATTTTCTATTCGGGCGCCTTTCTCCCCGTGACACTTGATATTAAAGGCACAGCTGTTATCATTATATCCCCACGTTGTAGGCACACTCTCCTTCTGGTCTTTACTCTCCTTGGAATAACGTTTTCGGCAGCTAACAGCAGGAGCCATCAGGCAGCTGAGAGCAGCAGAGTGCTTCAAGAGTCCCGACAACCACTTTTTCCCAGTGATCGTGAGCTGCTCAGTTCCAGAACTGCTGCAGAACATGTTTTTCTTCCCACCGACATCCCAGAGACTATGAGACAAAATTCCTGAATTGCAGAATCCGGTCTCAATGAAAAAACTAGTGATATAATTGTATTTCCTTGCTACTTCTTTGACACCTGTTCTGAGGGTAAATGCGTTATCAGCTGAATTAATGCCCAATTCGGGCAGAAAACAGATTTCCACCTGACCGGGCCTGGTAGAGGAGGAAAAGCTCTCAACATTGGCTCCAGTGTGATATAAACCATCAACGAGTTCCTGAATAAAGGGTTGGTCATGATTATTTAGCAATGTTGAAGCAGGAAAAGATATGGTCTTTGAATTGATAATTTCAGGTACGCCAAAAATGCAAAAATCATAAATGAAGGCAGAGAGCAAGGAAAAGCCAGAATCCTGCAGCTGGCTCAGCTGCCTCTTTGCGATGTACCTCGGGGAAGTGAGTAGAGGCTCGCCAGTCACAGTGAATGTATCACATATCACTCTTGCTGTTCTCTCAGCCCATGGCAAAACTCTAAAGGTTGATAACTCTGGCATTAGGACTATGTCACTATTAAAACATGTTGCTCTTATGTGATCCACTTCATTGTCCTTGGGATTCGGTATCAATTCAAGATAACCTCGAGGCATGAAAACACCATGGATCACTTTTTCCTAAAGGAGTTAAGGGATAGAGTAATTAGGTTTTGAAACCTGAAAACAAACAAAAAGGAGTAGGGGAGGGGAGCTTGCTAATGAAGAGAAAATGTTTCATATCTGCTGGTCACTAACTTAATGTCAGATAAACTTTAAATATTTTAAAATAAAACCCCAAAGCTACTTTTAAAAGCAACTCAATATTTTTCAAAACAACTCACATAAAGCCTTGAAGGTTTTATATGCTCTGGAATCTGAAAACAGTAGTCATAAATAAAAGGTATAATGATTTTAAAAATGTCTTTATATGAAATGACAAAGGCAAAT
The DNA here is from genome assembly GCF_014176215.1 of Rousettus aegyptiacus. NCBI lineage: Eukaryota > Metazoa > Chordata > Mammalia > Chiroptera > Pteropodidae > Rousettus > Rousettus aegyptiacus. Next base: position 112,551,540 of record NW_023416284.1, read on the forward strand.
AAAGCTTACGGAATTATTCAAAATGACCATAACCAAGAGTACTTTTTTTAAAGTACTTTTTATTTTATGATATAGTTCCTAATGCTTCAGATAAGGCTTTATTTTGGCTTATTCTGTAGTAATCTCCATAGTTAACTGACTCTAAAAAGTCTACAGTAAAAAATTTTCCATCCTTCCCTGATTGCTGACTGTCGTCAGTTCTGTGATACACAGGACAGTCGTCCAAACACCAAAGGAGCCAAGTCTGCTGACAGTCTCACTCCTCTCTTATTCATTTTTACAACCCACTTACGAATGAACTACCTCCCAGTCTCAGGGTCCCAGAAACGTTGCCCAGGAATGTGGACCCATATCCTCAAAGTTATCTTTTCTAAAATGTTGTAGCCTTCAAGTCAGCATGAACTAGGGGTCACCGAATCTGATTTCTACTCCTGGCTCTTTCATTAATTACTCATGTGAAGTTAAGCAAGTTTCTGGACTATGTGCCTCAGCATCCATGTCTGCAAAACAAAAGTATTAGAGTAGGTGATTGCTAAGGCACTTTCTAGCCGTGCACCTCTCAGATTTAATGGATTTGGTCATTTATTTAACTTCTGCTACGTGCCAGACAACAGGGAAGCGGTGAGGTTATAAAGTTGAACAGACACATAAAACAATTTCTAGAAATTGTGTAATAGAGTTATCAAAAAGGCTTCACATGTTGAAGATTACATTAATGGACAGAGGAAAAACCAACTATAAAGTTTGGTTCCCAGGATGTCAGTGAGCATCATGAAGTTAATAAAGCATACTGACATTCTGCAAGCCAAATCATTTCCTATATTACCTTTGAATCCCAAAGAGCAAAGCTACCAAAGATGGGTTGGGGATAGCAGAGGCAAAGCTACTAGTTCACTCTTCCACTGCCATTGACCATGTGCCACTGCCACCTTCAGGTTCCACCATCTCTACACATATTTTCAAATCCATTTGACTGGTCTGATCCAAATCTACTTTTATCAATAATAAAGTTGAGCAAGTCAAACACTGCTTATGTTATTAATATTTTGCAGATTGTTTCTAAATTTAAATAAAATTTATTCATTTAAATAAAATTTTTAAAAAGCAGTTATTTGATAGAACAAAGACAGTATGAGTTGGTTGTGAATTTAAATAAACTGTTTGTAAACCATTTAGCATAGCGCCAGACACATGGTAAGTTCTCTAAAAGAGTTGCTGCATTTTAAATGTATTTGTATTAATTTGGTTGTGAACAATAGAGAATAGCTTGTTACCATTTTATTTTAATAGTTTTTCGCAAATTTAAAAAATAGTAAGAAGTCACAACTTCAGGTTATTTAATCTATTTTTCTGAGCACACTTTTTAAACTGTCATTTCCTGTATTCTTTTTTAGGCATTCTGAATTCAAACTACTCTTTATTACTAGTGAGAAATATGTAAATATATATAAACAGATCTTGCTCATGACAGTAATTGTTTTTCTTAAATTGTGTTTACAAATATAAAGCACTAGGACGACTTCATACTCCAATATAGATCCCAGGAATGCAATAAAAGTTCTTACGGAATAGCTCAAATCGCTATGATAACTGCAATTTGGGCCACCGTTAAGGTTACCATTTGAAATAACCGAAGAACTAGTTATGAGTTCTATAGGAATATATCATGTTTTGATTAGACCAAAAGTAGAAAGCACCTATTTTATCTGCATACAATTTAAATAAAACACAATTCTTTGATACAACAAAGATAGTATAAGCTGATTGTAAATTTAAATAAACTAATGTTTGTGAAGCACTTAGCATAGTGCCAGACACATGGCAAGTTCTCTAAAAGAATAGTAGATGACTTATTTTTAAAAAGCAATATTTTTTCAATTTCATAAGAAAGAACACTTAGCTCCAATGAACAATAAAAGGAAATATAAAAGCTGGAGGCAGAAGATGCAGTTAAAAAAAAACAAAACAAAAAGAACCTCTTCAAACGGAAGTGAGGCATCACTGACTGGCATCCCAGTTCTACTACTAACTGCCTGTACTATTTTTAAAATGCTTTCATTAACTGTTTTGGGCCTCATTCCCCTCATCTATGATAAAGAAGATGGATTATATTATCTCTTATATCCCTTCATGGTCTAACAATATAATTTTCAAATTGATATTTTATTTTCCACTAATAGAAAAACAGTTTAAAAATTGTTTTATAAGGATAGAGATTACTTTTTACTAAGCCATTGGTAAATTCAAATTATTGACTCCACTCTTTGTTTAATGAATTTCCCATACAGAATTGTATATATTCATATACAAACACACGTTGTTTATATTGGTTTGCACAGATGAACCTATTTTCAATGTCTATTCACAATAAATTTTCCAGTCAATTACTTAATCTTAAATTACAAATATTCATGGTAAAAATTTTTGTTTATACCTTTACATGTTCCAAAACAAACAAATTATTTTGTTAAATATATATTGATGCTGTATGATCATTCAATAAGAATAAAATAATAATAACTGGGTAATGAAAGGAATAATGAGATATATTAGAAAACCGGAGCTAAGAATAGATACAATCGAGAGGAAGTATAATGAGTATATTAAAACATTCATGATAGACAAACTTCTTTCCTATCTAAACTTAAAGAAAAAAAAAGGTGGATCTTATACGTGGGACATTGAACGAGATAATGGAAAATATCTTCAATAGCATTTTTATAAAAGAATGCAGTCATTTTCTCTTTATGTCAATTATATTAATCCTCTGTAAATGTAGAGAGCACATTAAATTATATTTTCATATTTTCTAGTTCCATTGAGACTAGAGTAAGGTTTTAAATATATAGTTTGGGATGCCATTAGTGGAATAAATTATTAGAATTATAGTTATTTTTTCTTATTGATTGAAAGAAATTTAGGTGTTCTGGGCCTGTCTACAATAAATTTCACACTTTGTTAACAAAATTAAACAACATGTGTTCTTGCCTGAAAGAAGAGGAAACAATGTGCAGGGAGATATGAAGAATTTCTTAAGAAACAAATTTGAATCTGTTGGGATTATTTTAAAAAGAATTTTGAAGATTCCCAGTTTTTTCCAACATAAAGCAAATAAGAAAAATTACGATTTGATTTCAAGTGATAAAAGTAAGATACATTAAAAAAAATTTAAAGGATTCTTAACTTTTATGCTTTTGTATATAAAACTGACTAATGTCTCTTCTTAAGAAATGATGCTTCAGTAGCACAATAAATTTTTCATTAAAATAAATACATGATATAAACTGAAAGAAAATCTCAGAAAGTCTCAAAACATATCCATAAATTCAATATTTCTCGATATCACTATTTTTGAGAACTTAATATTCATTAAGTCATCCAACATCAATAGGATGTTTTCTTATCAGAATTAGAAGGTAAAAGGAATATGCTTTTTATCTAGCCAATTCTTTCTATTTAATTATTTTTTTCCTTTTATATTAGCTCCTGGGTCTTCTGTTGCAATTTTCTCAAGTCAAACAAAATATCAGCTTCATAATTGCAGTAAGAAAAAAAAGATAATTCTGTGGAGGAAAATTATTCAAGGCAGAAGGACTAAAATTACCAGTCTTAATTAGTTTTCTATTTCTATTGGGTAAAGGAATTACTGTTTGGGAGCTGAAAGTATATGCTCAGCTCCTTGGGGAGCACTAATGTATTTACAGAGGGACAAGAGAAGGAACAAAATAAATTATTGGTTTTCAGCTAAACTTGATGTATAGATTACAATAAAACAAGAAAGAGTAGTAAGGACCATTTGCTTGCTAACGCTCAGAAAATTACATTCAAGCATAACTCTATTTGTAAAACCCACTTGGAAAAATTGTGCAGGGATACTCTTAGATCTGGACACTCCATGAAGATCTGTTGCTTCAAATCGCACAAACTGAAGGTGATTTTTGGCCATCTCTTGTTTAATGTGCTTCATTCTAGAGGAGAGTTGAGGTGCAGTTGGAATTTGAGTGCTGTCTCTGGCGTTATCTGTAAAATAAAGAATGGTTCTAAAGCATTAGATCTTGATGAACTGCGAAGGAAAAAGAGAGTAGTTAATTGTTCATTATGATTATTAATGAAAACATCATATAGTCATATCATTGGCTTATTGTTAGAGATCTTACCTTTATTCCTCAGCCTTTACCTTATTCCCAAGAATATTGTCTCTAAACAGCCTAATTATTTATCACTTGAGATTCGGTGAAAGTTAACATTACCTGCATAAGTATATAGCAATGTTATATGTAAGTACTTACTTAAAATGCCTTAGCTTATGAAAATTAAAATATATTTGTAGCTGTCAAAATATAACTTGATGGCTTTGGCACTGTATAAATCTGCATATAGCCTTCTACCATTGAAAACACCTTGAGCTTCTTGAACTAACTGGTAACACCTAAATTAAAACTTCTTATATGTTTTTTGTGTTGTTTTGTTTTGTTTGCCAGAAGGGCTTCATGTCTTTATAATGGCATCTGAATCTAAGACATCTACACATTTTTGCCTAATTTAAAGTTTGTATAAATAAGTAAACAAGTGTTTTTTTCAAGATTAAGAGTACAGGAGATGAAAAATCTAGACTGAGTACTCAATTTTAAAATTAAGAACCTAAAACATAATCCTCTTCAAGACTTTTAAGATAGTCTTCAAATTCTAACACTTTTGAGTCAGAAGAGACTTTGGAGATAAATGATCTAATACAACCAACTTGTTAGCCTGAGTCCCAGAGAGGTACAATGAGTCTCTCCAAATCATTCTGTCAAGTCCATTGCAAAAACTGAAATGAGAATTCAAACATTTTGATTTCCAGTGGGTGGCTCATCACCATAAAATAACTGAATATATCTAAAGCATATAGAAAGGTCAGGAATATATCACCCATCATAAATGTTAGCTACTGTCCAAACTTTTAGGAGAAGCAACAGACAACAGTAATTCAGCACAAACACTGAAGCCCATCCATCTGCCTACCTCCAAATCCTGCCTTTGCCCCAGCGACTTTCTTATCCTCTCTGTGCGTCAGCTTTCTCATTGATACAATATACCTATAGCCTTGTCATAATGATTAAACAAGTTGTTTAACAGTTTCTGGCAGACAGTAAGATCCATATAAGTGCTTCTTAAACACATAAAGTGAGTAAAATTACTCTAAGTGTAATAATGGTACCATAATTATGTCTGAATCTGAATACCCATCAATCTGCCACATTACTGATACTGAGCAGCTAGAATTTTAAAGTGATACCTGAGTATCCTTTTTCAACTTGTAATTGGGCTTTAAGAATAGCATAAAGATTGACAATTTAAAAACATAGACTAAATAGATTTTAAGTACATGAAGCATGAGGAAAACAAATTACTGATTCCACCTATGCGAATATATTAGAGATAATGTCCCGTTACTGATACATTTGGCTACTGAGACTCCTGAGGGTTTATAACTACCTTCTATTTAACACAAACAATTAAGCTGTAGCAATTACAATATTTCATGCTAAATTAGCAGTTGCTGTGTTCCCGACATATTCTGAACTATGGAGTATTCTGCCCAAGTTGAATAATTCTCCTTAAAGAAAATAAAATTTATAGGCATTTTAAAATATGGAAAATTTCAGATAATCAGTATTTTAAACATGATAAGCAATTATATATATATATATATATAAAGCTGTAAATATTTTAACAACATAAAAAAATAAGGATGTATCTCCTATTAAAGAGTAAGGCCACTTTATTCGTTCACCAGTAATATGATTACAGGTACTCTTATTGGTTCTTTGTCTTATCTGTATCTTATTGAGTTTCTATAATAAATACATATAATACATATTATCTCAAAATAAGAAAAATATTGACTGACTCGAGATAGATTTTTTTTTTAGTTACCACTACTATTTATGCTGGACATATATCTAGGAAGCAGCCAGAGAAAGTCCTGCCCTCACAGAGCTTTATCTTATTGAGTGAGGGAACTATAGACAATAAACATGCTATCAAATGCAAAGGTGAGATAATTTGCCATGATGAAAAGTTCTGAAAAAAAGAATAAGACATAATCACCTGGAGTATTAATCTATGAGATTTGATCACAATGTGGACAGATCCAACCACTGATTTACTTTAAGATCACCACGTTTCACTATGGCTGAACAATGAGCATATATATTAGTTTGCTAGGGCTACCGTAGCAAATAACACGGACCAGGTGGCTTATACAGAAATGTGTTTTCTTACAGCTCTGCAGGGGTAGAAGTCCAAGATCAAGGTGTCACGAGGGTTGGTCTCATCTGAGGGCCTCTTCCCTTAATTTACAGATATTTGACTTCTTTCCATGGTTTTCCTTCTGCATGTGTGTATGTGTGTGTGCATCCTAATCTCTTCTCCTTATAAGGACATCAGTCATATTAGACTAGGGGTCACCCTACACAACTTGTTCAACATTAACAACCTCTTATTAAAACCCCATTTCTAAATATGGTCACATTATGAAGGGTTAGGGCTTTATCATGTGAATTTTAGGGAGGCACAATTTGGCCCGTAACAATTACCACCCTGTTCTCATTTCCTTCAGAGTCCTTATCACCACTTGCCATATTGTATAAGCACATGTTTTCCGTCTGCCTTTCCCTACTTGCCTGTCGGCTCCAAAAGAGCAGGGGCTTAGCTTTACTTGCTGCTGTATGCCCAGTACCTGCAGCAGTACAGGTATATTACAGGCACTCAAAGACTTTAATAAGTGGGCATGTGGTTTAATTAATATATGCTGCATGATTCGACCTTGTCTAATTAACAAGTAAAAATTGACATTACATACTTTGGCATGTATCGTAAATATCATTTTTTATTTAAAAGTTCAATTATTTCACCAAATATGAGAACCCTATCCAATCTAATTTCATTTTTAAGACAGCAACTAATCTTGTTGTTTCATTGTCTAAATTTCTTTTCTTTAAATAAATCATACTCGTTAGTTACAATTAAACCTTTTGGTCAGCCCCTCCCAGAAGCACATGATAAATAGCAGGCAGATAATTGCCAGTTCAAGGGCTCATTTGTTTTCCTTATAGTGTGGTTCCTGGGAGGTGTTTTCCTTTCCTAGCCCCTCAGAGGACTAATAAATTAAGTCGGTGTACTTTTATAGAAGAAGTTTTACTGCGGTAAGTGTAGGGGAAAAAATAAGAAAACATAACACACACACACATACACACACACACACACACACACACACACACACACACACACACACACACAAAACCCCAAAACCCTCTAAGCTCTACAGCAGCTAAAAGGCCTTGGAGAGATGTTGCCTGTTCTCAGTGACAATATGGGCATATTTCAATTGTAGAGAGCAAGCCATGGTCACTTATGAAAGGCAGACTGAATAGGCATTTGGGCTTTCAGAAATATGAGTTCAAAAAGGAAAAAGTACATTCAAGAGTACACTGTCATCCATTTAGCTTACGGAATGCCTGGGATGATCTGCCATGCTCCTTTCCCAGGGCCTACCCTCCTTCCCTCACAGGGCCACTCTGAGAACCACCCTGATAGTGCACGTGTACCCCACCCTCTGATCATTTCACATTAGCCCAGCAGCGTTAGAAAGCACAGGTGGCAGAATTACCTGGTACAAAGCAGGGACAAAAACAATAAAGTGTGGAAACGTGAGTGTGGTGGCAGGGACCTTTTCCTCCGGGGGAAAAAATTTTTTTCAACTCAGAATAATTACCACAGAGGAAAAAATACCATGTTGTAATTCCTTGCACTTATTTTGAGGATTGATTCTTATATTTATTTTTCAATGTGTTTAAAATATATGTGAAGATGGTTTGTTTGGGGTTGTGAACTTCTTGGTACTTAGGGCCTCTAAAAACTTAATCTAGCCCTGGGCCAGAGAGGGAGCTTCTGAATTAACTGACTTGAATCAGTAATGGTGCCCACGTTCCTATAGTTGATTTGTGAATTGAGGCTAAGAAAGGGTGAATTCAATCTCTCTCTTTTTTGGCTGAAACTATAGAATACAAAGGTCAAAAACTGTGGGAGAGCCAATATGGCCAGTAGATGTTTCCTTATTAGTCTTCCCAGTGTTTGAAAACTTTTTAAAATTAGTTGACACTTAAGTATCAGAAAATTTCATATAAAAATATTGAGTTCAGGCTTCTCTTCAATAAAACTGTATTTGGCAACAATGGGCAGATATTTCTCCATAGCAACCATTGGCTGGATCTCTGATATGACCTGGAATGGGGCATGCATTCTCAAATTCATCGGCTGGCAAACATTTTCTGTAAAGGGCCCAATACTAAATATTTGCAGCTTTTCAGGCCAAATGGTATCTGTTGCAACACCTCGATTATGTTGTTGTAGCACAAAGGCAGCCATAGACAATACATAAATATTATTTATAAAATCCAGCTCACAAGCTGAATCTGTCTCTGGGCCACACAGTTTGTCAACCTCTGCTCTAGTTTGTCATAGTCAGCACCATTCCCTATTTTCTTCAACCAACCTCACATTATCTCTAACTTGAATACAAATTTGGGATTAGTAGTCAGAACCACATGCCGGTTATTTCAGAGTCCTTACCAGTATAGCTGGAGTCTGGGTTGAAATCACCACCAGGAGTGCTGGCTGATGTTTTGAAGGGTGACGATTTTATCACTGCTGTCTGATCCTGGGAGTCCTTGTCATCTTGTGGCAGATGAGATTCAGCAGAGCCAGGTCCCACAACTAGTCTGCTAGTATCTCCCAATTTGTGGCACGCCATTTGTTTTTTGCTCCTTTCTGTTGTAAGAAAGAAAAAAATGTTAAAACATGTTGCCATTGTTTTCAATTGTCTTTCAATATGATATAGAGAGAAATGCTTGAGACAATAATTTATTTCTAGGCGGTGACATACCTCAGTTGCAGGCCATCAGTGGATACAATTGTCTGCAGAGAATTTAAAAATAATAAAATCTACAAAATGTCTGACTGCTTTTGATTGTCACTGTGCACTGGCCATTTCTACTGCTGCTGCTTTGGAACTCCACTGTTCCTGGGATTAAGTCTATTGTCCAAATTAAAGCCTAGTTTCATCACTGATCCACTGGAGTTGAGTTGTAATTCCAACCTGTAGTATGGAAACTCACTCCATGCCTTAATTGTGGCCTCCTAAATGATTTTTGTATTCATTCTCAGGGCAAATATGTACTTCTCTTCTTATATGTTTCTTCTGTTGTATTCTCTCTTTCCCTCCACCCACTACTATCTCCTATTTCTGTCCCCTTTAAATTCTGAATATTTTGGTTGATTGTTTGTATATATTTACATCATAAGCCTGTATTTGCCATGCCTTATGTTGCTTATACAGAAATTAATTTTCTTTGTTTTTGCTTCTATGATAGAAGAAAAAAAAATGTCTTATAAAAAGGAGAACCAAACAGAGATTATTATTGACCACATATTCTTGAAGGAGCATAGTAGAAAGATACCTTTCGAGTTGGATATATCCACTTCTCCTATTTCAGTTGCAGTATGTGGTTTGGTGGCTTTCTTTCTTGTCCTTCTTAATTTATTTATCATGCTGGCTTCAGTCTCATTACTTTCATCTCTTGCATCCTGTAAAAGTTAATAAACAAAAAGCCAAATAACAGACCATGCATACAACTAAATTTGGATGTCAAGAAGCCATGATGATTGGATAGCTAAATTTTAAAATGAGTATGAGAGACTTTTATAAAGTGGTAAATTTTGTCATTTCCATATCCACTTGAATAAAATTACAAAGCCCAACATTCTACTGACAGGCTGGATTTTCTGTATATTTATCTATATGTGATACAGAAAATATCATGAAAGAAACTAAAATTTTTTCCAACTAGTCAAAATTTTTATTTTTATGTTTTATTCTAGGGTATTTTATATAATACACTTCTAAATAATTTTACCAAACTCATTTCAGCTAAAAAGAAAGAAAAGTCTTCTTTACATGATTTTTATCTTTGTTAGGATCTCTAATGTTTTTGACCAGAGGCACAGGTACCTGAGAATTTGATTCTTTTCTCTCTTTTTCCTTACCCTTATCAGTATAACATCAATATTTACTAAAAAAAAAAAAAAAAAAAAAAAAAAAAAAAAAAAAAAAAAAACTTTACAAGATGCTAGTTGGTGACTGTGTACTATTATTTATTAAAATAAAGTTTTTATTAATTTTATATTCCTGCTGTTATCAATTGCATAAACTAATACAATTGTTTTGAATAAAAGAACTTAAACCATCATTTGGTATCTTGTCTCTTCTCCTTCTCTTCCTCAAATACAACTTGACCAAGTTTAGTTAAGAGTTGCTGTTGTTGCCACTGTTAGCCACCCATTCTGAGTGGCAGCTGCTAAGTGGCAGTTCATCCTGGTGTTGGAGGAAGGCAAGAGGAAGTGTTCAGAGTTAAGTGCAGAATCATTACCGGAAGGCTTGGAAGCTTACAGCAGGCAGGACTACAAAGGGGCTGGCTATCAGCAAGAGATGAGTACAGGAATTTTCCTTATACTGCTAGACCATTGGGGAAACACAAGGGTGTCACACTACCACTTCTTTGTATTGATTGTTAATGGAAGCTGGAAAGCCTTACTGTGGAAGGGATTTTTAGTGAAATGTGGCCATTGGTGATTTTTGGATGTTTTATCAGTGCTCCTTCTCCAAAGCAACCAGAATTTATTTGATTAAAAAGCAGCTAATTAATCTGTCTGAGCTTGATGTGGATGTGAACCGTGTCAAATTCCAGGTCAAGTCGCTTTCCTTTGTAGAATGTTTGCTTAAGTTTTTGATGTGTACATCATCAGATTATAGACCATAGAAAGTTTATTTGTCCTCAATATTGTAATCTACATGGTGGCATAGCTATTGTTCTAAAATTGCTGTCAAATGTAAACCTAATTTTTCTTACAAATAAGAAAAGTGTGACTTTGTATGTATAAAATAGATATCATCCTCAAACTATTTTATAGCTTAAGAAAATGTAAAGAAAAACATTTTTAAACAAAATAACCAAACATTTACACTCTAATTAAAATCTTTAACAGGATCCCTTGATAGACCTGTTTAGAGCTGTTTTCAGTGGGGAGCTGGACAGTAAGGCAGAGGTTGTAGGTGGAGAGTTCGGGTGTCTCTACATCAATTGTAGACAGAATCGCCCCTGCAGTCCCAGGACACAAAAGCTAACACACACGCAAAAACTTTTTAAAGCTGACACTAGTATTTTTAATGTTTTTTACAAGCTCCTCATTGTGGTTTGAGGGGAGAGGAAAGTGGTAGAGTCAGGGTCAAAAACTATATTCTAAAATGCTTTGAGCTATTGACTCTTGAAGAGCAGGTTCTGAGAAGTTCCATATCTGCGGGCAAGTTATATAAATACAAGACCAAAGTGATTGCTGGGGCACAGCTATACTCATTTGTCAATAAAACCAATTCAGCCACTGAAGACTAAAAAGGGAAAAAAAATAATTTCACTTTTTTGTGTTTCTATGTAATTGTGGTATTTTTTATTCTTATTAATAAAGGTATATTTCATAAGATAAAGACTTTTTGTTATTTTAAAGTTTCACTTCTTAGAAAATTGTATTTTCTTTCACTCCAGATAATCATATTTGGATTATCTGACACTTATCATGAGAGAGTAGGATTTTTTAGTGGTTTATGATTTTATTCAAATATTTGCGTAAACTTCCCCAATACATTTCTATAGAATTCTGACAGTGACATGTTAGCCTATATAGTACATAGTCATCATTTCTAAATTTTCATTATTGGTAATATACCTCATATAATTGTATTTTTGGTAAATATTTTTATCTATGCATCCCTCTGTTTTTTTAAGAAATCTTGTTTAGAAAATGAAATACTTGGCCAGGTATATAAATATCAAAGGAAACTGAGCAGACTAACATTTGTACTAGTTTGACACATTAGGGATCCCCTCATATACAGATTGAAGGAATCAAAAAAGATTAACTTTAAGATTTCCTCCAGCTTCAAACTCTAACATACAACTGAATTAACTGAGTGCTACAAAGTGCTACAACTGAGCACTTTGTCAGGCCCATTTCCTCAGTTTAACTACCCCTAGGTAGTAGAATCACTATTTTACAAATGGGAAAAGTGAGACCCAGAATCACTTGCCCTGGGGCACAAGTGAATGGAAGATGCAGTTAATAAACAGGTCTTATTATTTTAGAACCATTCTGCTTCTTAAATGCCAGAGACTTGAGCCCAGAGAAAGTTAATTTTAGTAACATTCACCTGCCTTCCTATAAACCACACCAAAATGGAAAGATTCTAAAGAAGACGACAAAGACAATTCACCTAGTCACTAAGCTCAAAATTTCATCAATAAAACGCAAGAACTAAGTCACAGTACATGTCTCTGACTCCATAATAAATGCTCAGAAAAACAAGTTTTTTCAGATGAAGAATATATTTAGTTCAGTCCTTTGATTTTTCTCTTATATACTAGGATGTTCAGAGTGTAGACATAGCTTTAATGGCTAAAACAAATTTAGTGGATCCCTGGTTTATTCCACCCCCACTAGAGTATTTTTATTCTCCTTACTCTTTCAATTATACTTAGGTACAATGTGAACGATGTTTCAGTGAAAAATCCACTAGCCAAGATTCATGGGGTTTGAGTTCTAATTCTGTTTCCCACTAATTAGCAAGTCTTTCTGAAGCCTTGGTATTTTCATTTATAAACACTACCACAAATACAATCATACTCAGTAAATATATTAACTTTTCACAAATATTTCATAACCAGACAATATTTTATGTCTCATTTAATACTCAGAAGGCATCCAGGAAGCATTTATTATTACCTATGTATTTGCCAAGGCAGAAATATATCCACAGGGGTTAAGTGATTTGTTCAAGGTCATATGACAGCCAAGGAAGAATGGGAAATATTTGGGAAGCTTCCCACATTGCCATACCCTGACAGTTGAACTAGATGGAATTCCAGTTCTATTGTGTAATGTTATGTGTGTGACTCATAAAAACTTGTTCACTGGACTTCCTCAATTATATTTTCTTTTACAATTGTATTTTTATTATCACTCTTTCCTGTAGAAGGGTTAAAACCATCTTAATTCACCACCAGCTTAAACTTCATCAATCCAAATAGTGAGGACTATGAATAACCTATTATGGGTAAGGCAAAGACATAAAAATAAATAAAACACGGTTTCTTTCATTAAGAATTTTATCTTGTCTAGATAATAAAGTGTTGTTATGGAGGTTGAAGGTTTTTGTGTAGCAAAGAAAGACTCAGGGAGTTCAGGGATAACAAATCCAAATTCCAGGCAGATGACAGAGATGCAGTGGCTAGATGGTGAACACCAGAGCCGACGCCCCTTCCGGGGCAGAAGCGGACACACTGCTCTCGCCAATCGTTGCCACAACAAAATGTCGCCCTGTGATGCCATCTATCCAAAACTCCAAGGAATGCCAGAAATCTGGATTTTTATGTGAAATTTTATGGTTTTAAGATGTTGGTAATTAATTTAAAATATAAAGTAAGTGGTAAAGAAGAAAAGAAAGTTTCTCAACTGCCACACAGAAGATCGCAAAAAGAATGGAATGCTGATCAGACTATTCAGCAGTTCTAGAGGGCCGCTGGGCACAAGGATAGCAGCAGGGACCACCTATGTTTTCCCCAGGAGTGGTTTCTAATGTGATACTGAGAGATGAGGGTCAAACATTTAACCATAAGTACAACTAATAAAAATAACAAATGCTTGTATCCTACCTACTATGTGTCAAGTCTCTTCTAAATGCTCTATGTGTATTAATTCATTTAGTCTCAGAACAATCACTTGAGATATACATTATTACCTCCATTTTAGATATGAGGAAAATTGAGTCAAAAAGACTAATTAGCTCAAAATCACACATCTTGTAAGTAGTAGAGCTAAAATTTGAACTCAGACAATTGGCTCTAGAGCACAAGTACTTAATGCATCCTTAATGAATACCGTCAGTCAGAACTCCCCTCCCCCCATCATTATTGGGGTGCTGGAAAGCTAAGACAGAATTCTAGAGAGCCTCTGCAAGGCCAGGTGTTAACTCTTTAGTTGGTGGATTGTAGAGAGGTCCAAGAGCCCCAGGGGAACAGTAGGACAGCTAGAGAAGTTTGAAGGGTTTAGGGAGACCCTTAAAGGACTCTTGTCTGCAGCTGTTTACAAACCAGTTTGGAAAACAAGGTTTGCAGCTGACAAATCCGGTTGCACCATTATATCGAACAATCAGTGCCTGATGCATAGTAAGTACTAAATAGATATAGTCGTGATTATTATTACCCAGGCACAATGGCATTGCTGGGAATTTCTGTTGAGAAGATACCTCATATTAGGTTATCTCATGGACCCCTAACTTAATATGCAAATCTAATTCATACTTAATGTAGACAATCTCAAAATTCTACAACAGGTAGATTCTTATTTCTTTTGACATTTCCACCAGAAAAGCTTTTCCCACTTCAAAAATGTTTCTATCATTCCATCAGTTAGCTCCTTTGTCTCATACATAGGAATGGCCTTACAGAATGTCATGATTCATATTACATTTTCATAAATCATGTTTTTTCTCATCATAATGTTTCTTTGAAAGTTGTTCCTGTGTTTTAATATAAATTTGTCATTTTGCGTTTCAACTCATTGACTTGATCAAATTAACTAAAAGAAGCTTAACCTAAAGGGATTCTGCCGAGCATTAAACATAGACCTTAATTTGACCTAAAAAGTTGCCTTCCAATAAAGTAACCAATGTTATTTAGGTTCTAAATATCACTGATTTTATTCATTTACTTTTAATTTTCTCTAACAGCTACCTTTTTAAAGTCAATACTTTAAAAACCTTTATTTTGACCCCTGTATACTCACTATAGTCTAAAATATAATCATTAATGCAATTACCATACACTCTGTTTTTAATAATGATGAAGGTGCACAAAAAAAGAAAACAGGCAAGAGATTTTCAAAGGGTTTTAACCTCTGTTAGAAATAATGGAAAAAGGGGATCAATGATAATCACATTTAAAGAATAGGTCAAACTAAAAAGAATGTCTCCAATTTCTTTAGAGTATATTCTTCAAAGAAAAGGAGAGGAAAATGTATTCAAAATATTTACAGAATAGATATTTCCAAGAACGCATCACAAATTTGCATCACCTAACCTAAAAATATCCATACCTATTAACTACTACTCATACTTCTGGCAACCTGGTCAAAGACAAGAATTTAAATATGTAAAGTTATGTGCACGTCCAGTACCACCTTTGTTATAATAGTGAAAAGTTAAAAGCATCATAAAGTAAGATGAGTTAAATACATTGTGGTAATTCTGTTCAGTGAATTCACCATTGAGAAATGAGTGCTTCCACTTCGCATCCTGTCAGCTGGGTTACCATAGCTGTTACTGAACTATTCTCCCTACATTTAATGTTGTCATTCTGCCACCCATCCTCCAGACTACTGCCCATGTTACTTCTCTAAATCACAGTTTGGTCTCATTATTTCTCTGCTTGGGATATGTCCAAAATTTTCCATCAACTTCAGGAAAAATTCAAAGTATTCTCTGAGGTACTGCATAATCCAGCTTCATCAATCTCTCCCGGCTCCATAGCTGGCCATTTTCACACACAAACCTTATCTTCACCTATACAAAACTAGTTTCATTCTTATGGCCAACATTGTTTCCTTCTTGCCAGGCTCTTATTGCTTGTCTAGCCTATCCCAATGAGATAATTATCTACTCTTCTGGCCACTGCTCTCAAAATTAGCCTAATCCCCTGGAAGATATGCTCTAGCCACCCCATTCAAAGATGATTAATCTTCTTAAGTCTCTAGTGAAAATAGATCCCTTATTAAACTTTGGAGCCTGCTCAAATAAATCATAATATTGTCTTCATCACAACTGGTAAATTGTTTATAGAGAGCTCACTTAGTGCTTTGTAAAATGATTCTCAGTATCATTCATTAAAGTAGCTTTTTTTAAACCAAAGTCAATGATTAGTTTAGCCCAAATATTGTGATTCCTTAAATGCCAAGTATATATTTAAGTGCCCCTTCTAGAGGTAAGAACCAATACATCTATAAACCAAAGAATTACTGAGACTCTCAATGTCTGCTTGGGCAACATAGGGTATAGATTACATTGATCTGAAGTAAGATAATGGCTACGGAAATGGGAGGAAAAATGAGCATACTACAGATAAATTGGGAGATAGATTTAGCAGTTTGATGATTAACTGGTTATAGAAGGTAAAAGAGACAAAAGGCTCAAAAGTAAAAGTCTGGTTCCTGACTAGAGAACCCAGAATGAGAAAGAGACCAGAGAGCGGAATTATTGGGTTCTGTTTTGGGCACATGGAATCTAAGATAACTGTGCCATCTGGAGAAATCCAGCAAGCATTGGCCATGAGTCAGCCTAATAAATAAATAAATAAATAAATAAATAAATAAATAAATAAATAAATAAATAAATAAATAAAAAGATAAAATGGAAGGAAAAAGCATAGCTCTGACAGTGGTTGGAATCATTAAGGAAAAGAGCAGTGATTTCCAAAAATAAGATAGAACTAAGAAACAGCAATATTTAGTGAGTAAACATAAGAATGAAATCTCAGAGAGTAGTCAGAAATGATCAGAAGGTAAAAGAAAAAAAATGAGACAGAGTGCTTTCATTGACATTAAAAAATAAAAGCTGTATTAAAAGAAGGAACACCAATAGAACATGCTACTGAAATGATAAATAAAGTTGGTATTAAGACTTGCCCATTTTATTTTGCAACCCAGTTCACTAGGTGTCTTGGTAAGAGCAGTTTCAGGGGAAGAATGTGAGCAGCAACCAGACTACAGTGAGGTCAGGAGAAATGAGAGGTGTTTAGCCTAGGTCAACACAATAAGCATAACAAAAATGTCCTCCATCATCAAGTAGAGATAGTCAGGAAATACAACTGGAAAATACGAAGAGAAGAAAACAGAGAGGATGACCACTGGAAAAATACAAAGGGATCCTAAAAAAGTATTTGCTTTTAGGAATAAAAGACATAAATGCTTAAATGCTTAAAGAAAAGAGTCAATAATAAAGAGGTTGCCCAAATAACAAATAAATAAATAAATAAATAAATAATAAAGTGAGGTCCCCGAAAGGACCAAAAGAATGGAAACTAGAGTTGAAATGAAGGAATTAACTTTACTATAGCTTCCTCTATAAGAGGAATAAAAAGAATACAGAATGTTAGAACAGGAGAATAGAGGAAAAATTAAAAGGAAGAGAAAAATTATGAGGCAGAATGGAAGAAGGGAATTGTCCATATTCAATGAATGCTTTTTAAATGACAGAACTGACTGAGCCTTGAGGAAATTAATGTCACTCAATAAGGGGTAGAATCTGAATTTAAAAGTAATTTTAAACGCTTGATATTTATTATTTATTCTAGAAAGCAAAGGTTATCTTTTTTTATTCATTCTGGATAGGAAAGATAGACAGTTGTGGAGCTTCCAATTTTGTCTTTCAAGTGGGAGAGTCCCAGGCAGTAGGGATATGAAAGACTAAAGGTTAAGGAGGATAGAAATGGTTTAATATAGCGATAACAGTATAAGAAAGAGCCCACTCGAAAAACAAAAATGTTTTTAGTGCCCCACAGGAACCGGAGACTTTAAAGTTATAGTGGCACCAACCTCAACAGATAAGTAATTTTCTCTGGCAAAGCTCTGTTGGAGACATGAAAAACATGGGGTAGAGGTATTATGAGGACAAAAACTCAGGAATGCAATGACAAAAATAAGTTGAAGATATTGGAAAGTAAGAAACTAAAATAATGAAATATGGAATTCAAGATAAATGGAATAGAAAGTGAAATCAGGGCAGACTGACAAGGAAATATAGTTGAGGGATCAGAGATTCCTAAAAGGCGACATTTTAAATGTATCCTGTGCTTAATATGCTGACTAGAATAAAAAAGAAATTAAAAAATATTTTCTAATAAATGAATTAATGAATGCCAAACAAGGCCTACCATACTGAAATATTAGGCCAGAGAGACATTTGACTCAGCTCACTCCTTCATAAATGATTCCAAATGAGATTTCTTTGGATGTACAAAAGGACCTGATGGTAACCCAATAGACTGATATAATCAAAACAGCTTTCCTAGAGGAAATAATGCTTCAAAGTTTTCTCAGGAATGGCTTAGAAAAAGAAAAGCTTCTACACAGCAGCTCTGTCCCTTTACCACATTAATTTCATCTTTCTTTCAGAGTTATTTCACTATATTTAGCCCCTAAACTACACCTTATCTCCAGGGATATGATTATTCCTTTCAAGACATTGTTTCTTATGTTTCCTCATAGCAATGCTCAAACATGCTGAATATTCCAAAAGAATTTTCTAAAAATTAAGAAGCAATATTAAAGAAAATTCAGAGACATTAAAAAAAAATCAATGACAAATATTTATTTTCTGTAGTCCTGGTCATTAACTATGTTTGTAGATGTTGAACTATTTCATATCTTCTTACTCAAGACCCTACCCAAAGTATTTTCCTTTTTAGTTATCTGGTTCACCAACCAGATAAATTAGCATGGTTTGAAGCTTATTTGAAAACTTAGAAGACTTATTTATGGTCTAGTAAGTAATTCACTCCTTCAATCAAGCTATTTCTGCAAAGTACTTTAGTCTCACACAAAATTAGACAGTCCCTGAGATCATTATGGATAAGGACCCAAAAGGCCACCATTTCCCAATTTACAGAAAATGAGATATTCTTAGGGAGACATTATCCACTGGTCACCTTATTCTGAAATCTAGACCACCATCTGTACATTTTTTAAAAAATTTTAATCCTTAAACTTTATTGCATTTTACAAGGTCCCATCTGAATAAATGGAATCTCTGGAGGTTTTTGTCATTATTTATTCTTTATTACAAATGTAATAATTCTCATTGCAAAGATTCAAAAGTACAGAAACTCATAAAGTAAAATGGAAAATAAAAATAAAAACAATAAAAATCTTTTCTTTTCCCATAAACTTTAGATTTTTAACAAGCAAATATTTTCAGAAAGAGTTGTTTCTTGTTACCACAAATAAATCTTGTAATGGTTCATTTTCTAATATAAATTAATAGTTGTTTCTAGTAAAAATTTAATGTGTCAGTACTGATTGGAACCAGACACATTTTTAAATATATCAAAAATAGAAATTGAAGTGAATATATATAATACATTTACCCTCTTGTTGACAAATGAATTGCTGGAACCACCTACTTTGTACAGAACTAATTTGTTTATTTAACAAGTACTTTATGAATAGAATAGGACAGTCATAGGCCTAGATGCTCTAGGAGAGATAAAGGTTAGTTACTTGTTGTTCCATGGAACATAATATAATATGTGATAAAAAGATGTATGAGTATGTATTTTATGAATGAGGAAGTTACCAGTAGAACCATTTTCGTGATGAGGCCGCTGAGTCTCTGAAAGATGCAGTAACTCATTTAACTTCACACCTAGAAAGTAGCAGAATCCAAATGTATGACTTGAATCACTTTTTCATTTCTTCACGCTACTTAGAAAGTTTACAGGCAACAAAGTATTAAAAACTAAAAATGTTGCCTTTAATACTGAATGCTGAACAGTTTTATATAAAAGGCAGCAGGAAATTCAAGACTATATATACATATATATGTATATATGTATATGTACATATACATATATATGTATATGTATATGTATATATAAACTTATATATATATGTATATATAAACTTTCCATTTCAATTTAAAGTTCAGTAGTATCTCTGTCCTTTGAGGTGAAACTAAGCACAGAAGGAAAATATAGATACATTTCTTGGAAATTACAGAGAATCAGAATTTTACTTAATATAATGGGCTAAAAATGGGATGGCTTATTTGAAAAAGTATCAGGTTTCTCATCCTCAAACCCATTTATGAAGGGATTAGATGGTCAAATGTCAAGGATGACCAGATAATTTCCAGTTCTACCTCCATAGATGCTCACCACTTTTGCAATACAATATATCCACATCTACCCAAGAATTATGGAGAAACTATGGTTAAAAAGAGCCTGTGGGTCAAAGAATTGTTACAATGTAAATGACGTGGCTGTTACCCATGTGAAGAACTCTGAATCTCATGTCTGTTTCCAGCAAGATGGCAAAATACACAACAGCAGCACAAAGCCAGAGCAAATCTCACCTCTGGGGGCAAGGAAATGCAAAATCTGCCACAGAACATTTCACATGAGAAAATGTGCCTAACCAATAGTCTCAGAGAATGGAAAAAAATTACTTTCTAAAGGTACAGCACCATGTTATTTTCATAAGATAAAGCTAAATAACAAAGAAAGCTAAAATAGTAAAGGAAGCAAGAAGTTTAGTCAATTCCGTGAGCTTGTCACTAGTACTGGTCTTATTTAGCACTTTTATACATGAACTGAAAGAGAAATCTTCAAGTTTCCCGAGAAATTAAGATTTTGCACCTAAAAATATGTTTTTCTGTGTAGAGAAGATTAAAGTAATTTTTGAAAGCTTTGTGAATGGGCAAAAAAGCAACAGATATGCTTCAAAGGTAAGAAAGGACTTATAGAAAATTTTAAATATGTGTATAGTATATAATATATATTTATGAAGATGGATTCTGTAATACAGTGTGAAATAAGATCTAAGAACATTACAGAACAGTTGGCGAAGATATCAACTGATGGACTGCTACAGATAAATTACCAGGCCTCATCAAAAAGAATATTTTAAATGTGACTGGAGAAGGCAATCTATCTTTTAAAAAAAGATGATATGCCCAGAACTAGAATAATAAATATAATTCTAGTCACTGTACCCTTTGAAAGCCTTAATGGGTTATAAGTGGATAGATGTGTGTTTATTTATGTAAATGTATACCACATATAATTGTTATCATAATCATATCAAAAAACAAAGTTCTACTGTGTGAATAAAAAAGTGTAAAACTTTTCAAGGCTGTAAAAAATGAAAACTCAGGTGAGCTATTACAGATCAGTCTACAAGATAATAATGTATATGTGGTAAATAACTTTTGTATAATGAATATTCACTATGTTCTAAACACTATTCTAAGTATTTAACATATGCTCATTTAATTTCTCCACAAAATTTATTCCAGTGGGTACTATTAATGTCCAAATGAAACACAGAGAAATTCAATAATTACTCCATGTCACACAGCTTGTTAGTAGTAGAGCCAAAATTAAAACATGGGCATTTCGATTTCAGGGAGTGTTTTCTTAACCACTGAAATGTGAAACATAAACCTAATCTTTAACATCAAGAGAGGTACTTGAACAGGTAAAAGCTAGCTTTGAGGTAAGTAAAAATTAATATATAATGAACTAAAAGCCTTGAAGTCTGAAAATAAAACTTTGAATCTTAAGAGGCAAAACACATTTAAAATATACAAATAGAATCGGGAAGTTTTAATAGAGTTGCACAGACGATAGCATAAAGCAGAGAAAATAGGGCAAGCTGGGGCAGGTAAATCTCTGGCCTTGAGTCCTCCCTCTCTAGAAGGTCAGTCATAGCCTCCCACAGAGCTGTGCTTAGTGCCCTGACACACAGACAGATATAGGCTGCAGAGCAGGATGAACCTCTGGTCTCACCCTGGATAGCATCTATTCCTCCTGCAATGTGGAAGTATCAGTCCTCTGTATCTACCTGTGTCAGCGTTTTCTGTATGAGTCATACACATCTAAAGGGCAAAAAACATATCTTACCCAACTCGCTGGGTATATCAACCATCTTCAGTACCATACACAAGATTTTCAATAAGCAGATTTTAATTATTATGATGTGTTGCCATTTCCCTTAATTTCACAACTTCATACACCCATAAGGTCCATTTTGGGGATAAGAATGTGTTTTTGATCTATTTTCTGTTCACCAGTGCTAAGAATTTGGCTGAATGCATGACTTTATGACACTGCTTTGAATAGAGAATCTCAGTAAAATATTCTTTATGGAAATACCAAATCTAAGTTGAATAATTGTTCATTTGTACTGAAGAATTTGTTCTGTTTGGGGCAGTGATGATGCTAAGGAATTTTCTTCACACACAAAATCTGCCCTTCTGAATCCATTGCTCCTTTGTTCAGCTGCTGTGTTTTTGCAATTTACCTCAGGTCACTGCTGCTCACGTTACCAGAACATCTGGTATGGAGCACAATGATTGCCCTTTTCCAGTCATTAGTTAACTAGAAAAGGAATTTCACACACCATCTCCCTCTTTCCTCCCATAAACTTTCTCTTCCTGAAAATCCGACCCTACTCAGGAGAACACAGATTTCATTCAGTGGAGAATTGGGCCAAGTGGACACCAAGGCTCTCCTTTATTACACCTATTAAATATAACGTTCCATACCAAGTATCAAGACACTTTTTCCCAAAAGAGAAAGTATGTCTCTTGCCTTGAAAATTGTGTACATTCATATCATACTGTTGGTTTGTCTATCCTCCTAAGAGTGAACTGTCAACATTTGGCCTAAACTGCTTAGGAGAGAGTATGGCTCTTAAGAGTTTTTACAAAAACTGGGTCACCTGGAATCCTTGGCTAAAATTGAGAGAGGTTGGGGAAAAACACAAAGTTCTACCATAAGTTCAGGAGTAGCGAAATCTACTCCAAGAAGTTAAATAATTAGAGATAAAATTTTTTTAAAGCTAAGTATGTACATACTAATTTATTTCTCTAAACCATAATTTGAAGCTACAAATTTACTTTCAGATAAATTTGTTTTCTTTTACAAACACGTCCATTATTTGATGCCTCTGGCAATGATAGGTTACTACTTGATAAGCCACAGCTACTCTTCAGTGAGTCCCTTCTTCACATAGTGATACCCACTTTCTTTGTGAAGTACACTCATTCTTGTCTACATCCCAAAGCACATTGCTTATACTCAGTGTCCATAGCAGTGACCTTATTCTTCCTTAGGTTTTTTTTAGCTGTCCTCTCCACTAGATTGGGGTATGGATCAGGTCTAGTCTCTATATGCTGTTATTTCAAACACAATGCATTGGTCTACCATTGAGCCTTGAACATAGGTAAGTGTTCTTCTTGCATTACATTTTTCAACTTCATCTAAAGAAAACTCACATCCTCCCAAACTTGACCAAAGCATGCCTCCCAGTCTACATTTCAGCTTTTCAGAATAGTCTGTCTGAAAAACAAGAATAGAAGTTGGATACATATACTTTAAGAACTAATGAGAAATGGTACATGTTGACAACTGAATATTTTAATATCTTCTAGAGCAGATGAGTAGTTATTATTTAAAATGCCTTGCATTTCAAATATAATTTGAAAATAGGTTCTGAAGGGGACCAAAGTGTTGCCACCCTGAAGCTGCCTTTTTAAGATATTGATTATAAGCTATTTATTAAGAAACAAAAGACTAAGAGGAAACTTTGACCCTCCCTGCCTTTTCTACCCAAGAGATTCAGACAGAAAAACCTGCTTCAGGAAGAAAATCTTATGATGTTTGCCTTAAACTAATTTGAATTAAGTATGGTAAAGAGGAGGGCTTCAGGCAGGGGCCTGTTAACTAGATCTATCCCATAGTCGCCTAGCAAAAACTTGCCTGCCATGTATGTTTGCTCTTCCTCAACTACCTGTAAACCACTCATTATCACTCCTGAAATTTAAGACCCCATTCCCAACCTTTCCCCCTTTGTCTGAAGTTCCACGTGTAACTAGTGTCGCCTCAGCATCTTTGTAATTTTCATGGTTATATGTATTCCCCATGCACATGTATTAAAATTTGATTTTTTCCTGTTAATCTGTTAATTTGATTATTTGCCCAGCTAGAAAAATTTAGAAGGTAGGAGAAAAAGTATTAATAATATTTTAGCCCACACAATTTTCAACTTTAATCATTTAACCTTCAAGCATTTTTATTAGATCGAGACTAATGCTTTGACAAAAACAAAGATTGTGCTCTTAGTCACAACCAAAATAGGCATAAAAATTTTTATAACATCCTTAAGCTTCTGAAACTCAGTGTTTAATGAAGTAATTTTAAATGATTGTTAAAATTAAGTGAGCTTTCCTAATACAAATTCTGAATTTAGTTTTTATTATATTTATAAATTCAGCGTGTGGTAGAAAAGAAAGTTTCTTCACAAACTTCTCCAAAATAGCCATGAAACAAGTATGACCATGCTCCCCTTATTCATACTGGCATTCAAACAGTTGACATAAAGCAATAAGGAGCTTTGCTGTTAGTATTTTGGTAAATAACATTTTAATTATTAACGTCATACCTCCTGCAGAAGATCCCCTTCATTATTCATCTCACGCTTTTATTTAAGTCACCCTTGGAAACCACAATATCCTCAACAAATGCATTCAGCATGTATTTATATGTAAACCTGAAACAAACACTGCAGATGATGAATTCCATGGAGGCTCTTTCCAGAGGGGTCTGGCAGGTAATAAAAGATAAACAGTGGACTCTGATGTGTCATGCCCAAGGCACAGTGTGCTGGAAATGCACTAGAAGAGTCGAATGACAAATGCTCATTTATGCCTGACTTCCTACAAACAAAGGCATACAAAGCTTAAAACTGTGTTGATTGACTTTTTCTCCAACATACTGAATTTTTGTTATGTAACAATTGTATTCTGGAATGAAATCTATTGTTAGACTCAGATGATGAACCCTTATTAGACAACTGTGCTATCGAAGTCCACAGACAAAAACACAAATGAAAAAATACAATGTAAGTGACCCAGATTTTTACCAATTGGAAACATCTACTCATTTATAATTCCCATTTTCGTTATCTTTTCTAGGGTCCCTTCTGGCCTCTAAATTCTGGTTCTTCATTCTATAACTATAGTCATCTTTCTTTAGTTTTTCCAGTTCTACAAATATCAGTCTCTGACAAACCTCAGCCCTTCCCAGCTGGCCACAGTGAGCTTAGCAATATATACAATCTGCCTACATGGTCCCATAAACAATCCTAACTCAGTCAGAGGAAATGGGAAATGCTTTCTCGAAGAAAGTTTAAAATTACACTTCTGCTGCCTTCACTTGTGACTTCAAAAACAGTTGGTGAGAGAAGGAGGGGTTTTTTTTTTTTTTTTCTGAATCAAACCCAACCCACTCTAAGCACTTTCCATGGATGAGTGTATAGCCTCCACAGTTGATCTCTTCTGGGACTTGTAGGCCCGAGGAGGCCCAGGCCAGTACTCCAGCCAGTCAGCCAGGTCTAACCCTCTTATTCTATTTCTGTAGTTGCATAGTCATCATTTTATGTTCGTTGTAATCGGCTCTGCTTTTTAATTTGTTTCTTTGTTCATCTCTCATCTGTTTCTTTCTTTGTCTCCCTTTTCTGCCTTATGAATTTCAATATCTTCTCAGTTTCCTTCCATTTCTTTTTCTAATCAAACCATAATATAGATTTCAAACATACTGTTTTTAACAGTTGCTATATTGCTGAAAAATTTTGTTCTCTGTTCTTAATTACAAAACTGACTATACGAAAATTTTTCATTTCTCTCTTAAAACTTAAAAAAACTAAATTGGGCCTATTTACTTATTCGCTCAGTTGATTTTTCACAACTTCATCGTAATGCGAATGCTAATTCTCATTGTAAACCTTAATAACTCATCTATTTATTTCATAGAATTAAGACAAAGTAAAAAATTACAGCTGAAATACCCAGAAAGTCAATTATTTATACAAAACACAGCAATCTAAATGCTGTTTTATCCATAGCAACACCCTCTTTTCTTAATCCTCTAATTCTAATATCCAAGATGAAATGGAAAAAATTGTTGTATCATAAAACATTGAATTGGTACATTTCTGAGAAAGAAATCAGTTAAACAATTAGATCTTACTAAGTTGTTAGAACATATTTATTCTTCATTTAGAAGTTTTTGTGTCAGATGCAGAGTAGACTTATCTACACAGTGGTGGCACAAGATTCACATCATAAGTCAGAGATACTCATTTCCAGTGATAACTTCCTCACTGAGCATCTTTCCAGTTCTATTGTACTCACTGGACCTGTACCTTATCATCTCTAACCTCCTAGTCAAATTGTCTTTGGCCCCTCTTCAGTAGCATTGGACTCTTTCCTGACTCTAAATCTCAAGATTAGCTATTTTCATGAGTTTCCCAACTTTTTCTCCCACTAGTCTAGTTGTAAACATACTAAAAGTCAGTTGTAGTTATTTTCAAAATTGTTTATCCTTGTTGCGCTGATTAGTGCAAACACACAGTTAAGTTAAATATCATGTAAGCTAATAAAGATATTTAATACTTCTTTAGAACTAAGTAATGATTTAAAAAGACTTGAAAGTGATATATGTCTCAGTTCAGGTTGCTATAACAAAAATATTGTAGACTGAGTAGCTTATAAATAACAGAAATGTATTTATCACAGTTCTGGAGATGAGGACGTCCAAGATTTAGGTGCTGGCAGATTCAGTGTCTCTCACCGTGTTTCCGTGTGACAGAAAAAGTGAGAGTGCTCTCTGAAGTCTCTTTTATGAGGACCCTAATCTCATTCATGAGGAATTTGGTCTATAGCAGTACACGTCTAATAAATGTTAAATTCAGTCAGTTTGAGTGATACAATCTTTAAAAAAATTAAGAAAATTTATTAAGATTTATTCTCTCAGATTGTCTTACAATGCTCTTTATGATTTTGCATCACAAAAAAAATACAAAATCTTATTATTTTTATGTGATGAATTAAGATAATGGTTTATAAAAGAAGACAATATGGGATTCAAATCAATGGAGATATGCTCAAAAAAGACATTCAAAATCAATAAATTGGCTAATAAATGTATAATTATATGACTTAATTTAAACTAATATGTTTAAAGCATGTACTCTTTTTTACGATCTCCTATTTCAGCTGACTTTCTTGATTAACCAACCATTTTTTTTTTACCTGATTATTTAAGACAAAAGAGCTTCTTTATCTTTATAAACTTTTCTTTAAAAAGTAAATGAGGTCATTTGGGGACAGAAGTCAGATATTAATACATGCACTTACTTTTGACTGTTCCAAAAAATACCTAATTAAAAAACATAAGCAAAAAAGGAGGGAAAGAACGTGGAAATGGGACAATAGAAAAAAATTAAATAGTAGAAAGCAAGTGAACAAATTGTAGCACACTTTTAATAAATCTCGGAAAGCTAATCTTAAATATTCAGTAAGGAAAACCAAGAACTAATGCAATGTACATCAGATTTCCTAGGGAAAAATAAAAAGAGAAAAAAAAAAACAAATCCAAGACAGAAAGGATTTTTTTTAAAAAAATGATCAGTCCAGTAGATCCAAAAGGTAGTAAAAGCCTGAAGAGATAGATGGGAAGCAATAAATTGTCAATAAATCTATATTCAACATTTTTCATTTGCAAGCTTTTCTTCAATACCAACAATGTTCAGAAGGCTATATCTGTCAAAATGATTGTAGCCATTGAGCCATAAACATAAAATTCAAGTCTTTCCCCTACCATTCTTCTAACATATGGAAAGACTGTTCAACTCAAATACTTCCTCTTGCCGAAAAGATGTAATCTAATTAATGGATCCAGAGAAGAGTGACTAAAATGATTAAAGGAATGATGGGATTCATTTTATGAGAACAGATTGTAGAAGCTAAAGTTTACTAAGTATCAACAAAGGGAAATGGTATGTTGTTTACCACTAAGTTACTGCCTTCTGATGAATTATTTAACAGAACTGGAAGAGCAAAGGATGCAAATTAAGTGAAAGATTAAACTCATTCTTTCACTGTAGGAGAAACAGTGGGGGGAAATAAAATCACAATGATTCTGGTTTTATTTCATGTTTATGTATATTATATATTACAAAACAATGTATGAAACACAAGTTCTTGCCTTCCCACCACTAACTGCTAAAGAAATACAGTAAAACATGCCCAATGGGAGAAAGGGAATAACTAATTTTTGAGAATGAGTCCAGAGAAAAGAATGGTCTTTCTCACTACCTCCGTCAATCACAAAATTGTGGTTTAAGGTCAACATAAGGCCATGACAACAGTGACAGAATACTTCCACTTTATCTTTCTCCAGATATGTGGTTGTTCCAAAAGCCCCAGGAGTATGCTTCTCTTTCATATGTATCCGATTGCGACATTGACAACCAGAAGACTGCCACTGACACCCTTTATTGAAGACAATGTGGCAAAAAATTATGAAGAGTAATATTTAGGCTCTCCTAGTAGTTCCGGAAGTCCAGATAACAAAAGCTCCTGGATGTCCTCTCCACCCACTTACCACCCATCTCTCCCCAATTTTGCCTAGAAACATCTCATTTTCTAAGAAAATGGTAAATCTGTTTACAAATTGAGATATAAAACCAATCACTTTTAAAAAATACCTTAGGTGGGGATGAGTAGAACATCAGCGAATTCGTGTATAATACACAGATTGACAGAGAACATGAGAATTTTTTTTTGTCCTTTTCATTTACTCTGGAAAGAGAATTTCTTCTGTCATCTACCTCTTCAATAAATTTAATTAAGCAATATATAAAAAATAATGTAACTCTCTGAAAAAAGTACATGATAATTATGTAGATTCGATAAAATAAAAAACTAGTTCGAATCACTTTAATTTAACATTGTTGGCACATATCTACAAGTATTCATATATTTAGCACAAACTTCACAAAGTTAAATGAAGTCAATTATGAATATGAAAGCATGAAATTCTAGAGTTCCAAAGCACATAAGGAGCTTGCAATCAGATATAATGAGTTAAATATTATTCCAAAACAGCCAGAGCTATATTTAGGAAAAGAAAGGGAGTGCCACAGAATACATTTTTATAACATCATTCATTTAACAGATTTGATAGTTCATGTTATCCATATTTCCTTCTTTTAGGAATGACATTCTAATTATGAGACAGGGCTTAAAAATTATTGAGAACCCCAAAACCTTTCATTTATGTGGGTTATGTCAATCAGTATTTACTATATTTTAAAATAGAATAATAACAAACATAATACATATTAATATAAATAACATTTTTAAGAAAAATACCTACATTTTTCAAAACATAAAAATAGAAGCTTGGCACCATTTAAATTTTTACAAATCTTTTTAATATCTACAAATAAAAAACTACTAGAATTTCATATCTGCTTTTGCAATACCATATGACATGCAGCCTCTGGAAAGCTCCACTGCACACTCATGAGAGAATGAAAGTGGAAAAGGCAAATAATGTCAGTATCATTATGAAAATAATTTTGACCACACAATCTTCTCAAAGGGTCTAGGGGTCTCTGTGGGACCATACTGAGAACTGCTGCTGTAGTGAAACAGCCAGCAGATTAAAAACTTGAGTTCTATATGAAAACTGGTTCCTTACAGGCAAATTACCCAATTTTCTTGATCTCTGTTTTTTCATGTGAAAAACGAGGTTTGAGGTGAGATGATCTCTCAAGTTTCTACTGACTTTAATATTCTGTGATTCTGTAAGATATTAAAGAAAGGGAAACCCACTCACGGTTCCTTCTCTCCCATAATGTAATTGTCATAATAAAAAATTGACAAATTAATTCCAACTAATCATCTAGTTTAGTGATTAGCTCAGGTAAGAATTGCAAAGTTTGTTTGTGTAAAGGACCTAGAATTATTTTTAAAATAGTATTCTTAAATGCAATGTGATATCTGAAACAGGAAAAGAACATTAGTGGGAAAACTGGTAAAATACAAATAAATTCTCTAACAGTATTGTGCCAAGAATATTGATTATATAAGATGTTAATATAAGAGGAGCTTGGAGAAGTCTGTACTAGGACTCTACTATGGTTGAAACTCTTCTGTAAGTTCAAAATTATCTAAAAAAAAATAAATAAGGTGGCATTCACGGTCCTGTTACATCACGATATTTAAAATGGTGGGAGTGAGGGTAGAAGTACATCTTCAGATAGCAACTATCTGCACGTCAGGCCTTCATTGTTGCCTAATCATCTTCCAAGACTCCATTAAAAAGAAAAAAAGGAAATACTCCAGATATCTCAGAATATGATGCAAGATCTCATATAGGAATTTAATTTTTAGAAAAATGATTAAAACTGAATCATTTTAAATTTTATTATCAGTATTAAAATTAGAAATATTAACACACACAATAAAAATGAAATAAAATTACAAAATTCGGTTCGCTACTTGCTTTATCAAATTCATAATGAGCATTGTTTACTCATAGCCCATTATTGTGGAGGTTGGTAATGTTTTGTTTTGTGTTGTTTACTGTCGAGCATCTAAAACCCTTCCTCTGTTTGAGGAGGATGGGGAAATGCCTATAGTAAGAGTCTTGGAGAGAGCAATAGCCCGACTCTAACTACAGAAGCTAAAAAAATCTGATTCTTAAATTCCTAACACCTGCAGCCAACTTGGGTGCACCTTATCTAGGAACGGGTATTTGTCCTCTGCTCAGTCAGACAGAGTGACCAGTCAAAGGCTATTGATGCAAAGTAGCAGAGATGGGAAGATTTTGTTTTGGAGGTGGCAGCAGTGGCTCAAATATGCGATTTCCAGAAGCAGTAATGGCAGGGTCTTGTGTCCCAGGAGTGATGTTGGGAAACTAAGCTACACCACCCAGCGCTCCACCCAGTGGTGGAGTATTCTTTGTAATAAGTGCCAGATCTGTGCTGTGCTTCTAGCCACAATTCAGTCTGTTTCTCTCCACTTCCTGAGGCCAGTTTCAGCTTCCACAAAGACCCTGCAAAATGTCCAATGTCTTTACAAATTCATTTTCTGCTTACATCGATCAGAGGTAATTTCTGTCACTAAGAATCCAACTGATCTATACTCTTTTATGCAACTATAAAATTAGTTCAGTCCAAAGAATAATAAAAATAGCATTTTTTTTTTAATTCAAAACTTTAGTAGTTCTGTATTGGCAGGTAATCAATGATTTTAAATATTTAAAAGATTATTTGTTTGCAATAGTCATGACACATATTTTATTATTCAATAAACATAATGTAAATGACAAGAAGTATATAGAGGATAGTCATACTTTATGTCTACAAAAGAAACATTAGAGCCTTATAGATTATGTGTGTGTGTATACACACACACGCGCGCGTGCACACACACACACACACACACACACACACATATGTATTTTTTTATTTAATGAACAAGTTGAACTTGAATGTCAGTGGCCAAAAATGGACAAACAAAAAATTGCTCAACGATTTCATTATACTATGGACCATGAGATTTCGTTAAAGGCATTGAAGTATTATCACACGTAAGGAAGTTTGACAATCACCTTTTCTAAATATCACTTGGGAAATAACATAAATTAATACTGTCTTTTTTTTTTTTTTGCATGGATCAGAACTGCGCATTCAGAATCAGATACCATACTTGCTTCCAAATTCTGATCCAAGCCTATATCAGCTTGATTTTGCTGAATAGCATTAATTCATTCTTCATCAAGCATATTTCTTACAGTGATGTTACCTCAACCCTCAACCATTAACATGCCAGAGTTAATCTTCTTCACCTTCTACATTCTTTCAAGCTTACTCAACCTTCTTTTGAGTTGAAAATCTTTCCTAATTGATCAAAACATTGCATCCCCTCAAATATGAGACTTTTTCAAATTCACATCTTAATTTTATTAGTATAATAAGATTAGTTTAATATAAAAGATTTCTAATTTCTTATACTTTAAGAATGCCTTGCCTACTCATATTATACTTAGGAACATAAAAAATGAAACAGTGCTAATTATAATTTCATGCCAATAGAATAGTTGAAAGAAAACAGTCCATAAGCTAACTCATTATGTATGCTGGCATAATTTTTTAATTGAGTCCTATTCACATTTTAATCTTATTTTTTATATATAAAAAAATTAGGCATGCTGTTACATGTTTATTATTTTCTACTTACTTTAATCAGCCTAAGATATGATTTGGCATTTAAAATCTTGTATCACTTTCAATTTTTTACTTGTAAAACAGAACAATCAAAAGTTTGTAATTTGAATAAAATGTCAAAAAATGAATCACCCAGCTCACAATTCCTTAGTTTCCACCCTCTTGGTCACTATCCATGCAATCTGTAGTGAAAGACTGGGCTCTGGTGGTAGTGCTTTTGAACTGGCAGGTGAACTTGAAGAGAGCGAGGGGAATACTCTCTAATCAAGTAGCAAAGGGGAGTCTCAGAATTTCCAGGACAGGAAAAGATTTTTGCAAAGTACAAATAATTCCTGTGGTTGGCAGAATTCTAAAGATGCCCCCATCTCCAAGAATTTCATTCTCCAGTTATTTGATCAAACACTAATCTAAGTATGGCTATGAAGGTCTTTTGCTAATGCAATTAAAATCCTGAATTACAGATTTAAAAATACTGAAATCATCCAGGTGGATTTAATCTAGTCCCATCAGCCCTTTAAAAGCTGGGCATTTTTTTTCTGGCTGGCAGCGGAAGGGAAAGTCGGCGATGGAAAACACCAGAAGGATTCAGTGCACCACTGCTGGCTGGAAGATAGAGAAGACCACATGACAAGCAATGTTGTCAGCAATGTGGTCTGCCCCAAGCTGACCACTAACAAGAAAATGGGGACCTGAATCCTATAAATAAAAGTCAACTTTGGTCAAAAGTCTAAAAGAGCTTGGAAGTGGATTCTTCCCAAGACCTTCCTATGTGGTCTGGCCTGGCCAACACTCTGATTTTGGCCTTATGAGACCCTAATAACAGAGAGTCCAGCAGAACCCGCTCTGACTTCTGACTTAGATAACTATAAGATAATTAATAGATATTGTTTTAAGTCTCCATATTTGTGATAACTTGGAACACAGCAGTAGAAAATGAATATAGTTACAAAGGATTAAGAGTCAGAGCGGCTTGGACTTCTCTACAGCAGAGCTGAAATGTAGGGGGAAAAAATCAACCATGCTTTTGAAATTTTGAAGAAAGGCAATCTAAAGTCACCTACCCAGATCAAACTATCAAGAAAGTGTGATGATATACTAAGATATTCAAAAAACATGGCATCCTTCATTCTCATCCTTCCTCAGAAGGCTAGTAAAAGCCATGCTCTACCATAATAAAGCAAACCAGAAAATTAGAAATCATGTAGTTCAACAAACAGGGGATCGTACTCACAGACAAGGTGAAGAGAGTTCCCAGGATGAAACTGTACACAAGGGAGACTGTTCCAGATCAAGAAGTTCTGCAGGTCTAGGAGACATCCTTTGAAATGGCAGACCTCGTAAGAATACGTCATGGCTCTGACTGTATTAAGAGGAGATTTAGACAATTGATTAAGAGTTTAGAGTCAAATTGATTAATTAACCCCATGGAAAACAAAAAGCTACCAAAGAAAAATAACCATAATATAATATTTGGCTGAGAAATAAATAACATTTATATTTATGGTAATATAAACACAAAATACTAAAACCATAACAATGTGATTATATTAGGAAGAGGAGACTATAAATACATACTATTATCAATATTCTGATTCAAAGTCTTACCATTGTCCTCTGTAGCACTGGCTCACAGAGAACTCAACAATCATTTAATACAATTTCTTTGAAAAAATATATTTCATTATATTTATTATAATTAAGTTTCTTAATTAAGAAATTTACAAATGAACTTTTGGAATGAACACTATTACTTCACAAAAATAAATAGAAATCCCTTTAAAAAATCATTACATTAGCAATAGATGAAAACTAGTCCCAAAAATATATGCCTCAGGTTTGGAAATCCTTTCTTTCTTCTTAAACAGATTTTAATAATGTGGTTTATTTTTTATTTTTTATTTTTACTTTTTTGTAAACTTTAAAAAAAATAATGCATAATCAATAGTCCTACATCTTGTTCATCTAAGCAAACAGAAAATCCAAAATAATAGAAGGAAAATAAAATTTAAAGATAGGCAAGCCAGGGCTCATGGGTCAGGGATCCATGTTTCTTCTATCTTATTATCACAACCATGGCTTTTTCTACGTAGGCCAAGATTGCTTTAGGATAGTGTGTCCTTGTTTTAGCCAGCAGGAAGAATAAAAATCAAAAGCGGCCATGCCCTTCACTTCAAGCACAAGCCTCATGCTTACATCTCTTAGATCTGGAATTAATCACACGGCTACCTTGCTGCAGGAGGCTGGCAAGTACTGCCTCCACTGTGTGCAGCCATGTTCCCAGTGGAAATCATGGGTTCTATGTCTACAGAAGCAGAAAAGAATGAACCAACTAGACTCTCTGGCTGAATATTTTTTTTACTTAAAATTTTCCCTGTTTAGTGAAAGACCATCCTTTATGTAAACTAAATTTCCAAAAATAAATGGTCCATTTCTGAATTCTGTATTCCAGAATGTTGACCTATTTGTAAATTCTTACACTAATTCTGCACTGTTTTATTTACCACAACCCTAAAGTATACTTTAGATATCCAGTGGGGCAAATCTTCCTTCATTGCTCTTTTCAAAAGTTTCTTGAATTGTTTTTGTGAATTTTCCCTTACGGATGAATTTTACAAGCCAGTCTTCTTTAAAAATGAACAAACAAAAACAACAAAACAGAAAACTGTTTGAGTCTTTGAATTCACATCAATTTGTAGAATATTAGGGGAAAACTGACATCTTTACAATACGGAGTATTCTCATCATAATGATATGATTATCTATTTATCCTGGTCTTTTTTGTGTCCTTTAGTTAAATTTTAATGTTTTAATTGCTGTTCAGACTTTGCAATTTTAAAGTCTGTATTTTTCTGCCTCGATTTATTTTATAATCCATCATTATTCCATAAGTTCATTTGTTTTTACATTTATTTATTCATTTGTTCTTTTTCCAAAATGACATATCTAGTACGTTCTAAAGGCTAGATGTGTATTTAAGATAAGGTCCTGTTTTACACAAGCAATGAAACATTTGCTTCATGAAATAAAATAGATACTTAATGCCAAAGTCCTTTGAAAATTTGGAAAGTTACCAAGTAAATATCTATTCTGTTCTTATTTTTAATTAGTCACTAACTGCAAATGTGCAAGCTGAATCTCACAATGACTAATCATGTTTCTGAAGCCTGCTTAAATAAATGGTAACTCATTAAAAATTTAAATACTTGTTGAGTCACACATGACTCATATAGCAGAGTTCACTAGTCAAGGAGTGACTTGTAGAGATATGTGCCTAATATTAGAAAAAGGTTAACTCCATGAACGAAAAAAACAAAATGAAAGACTGTTTGTGTCTCTAGGTTTTGAAAATTTTCTTCAAATAGAAAGCATTTCTCTCCAGGAGATTAAAAAACAAACAAAAATATTTATTTATAATAGAAGAAAACATAAATGCATTGATGTATTTACTTTTAGCTAAGCACTGAAGAACTTGGTCTACCGTAAAGCCAAAGCTCTCAGGAGTCAATGACCTTGAAAAATAGTAGCCATAAAAGAAAAACTATCAGCCTACACTGGAAAATATGTGGGATTGTAATTAGGCATTCACAATGAAGATTTACAAACTCTTGGCACATTCTAGTGTCTATTTTGATTTTTAGTTAATGGCGTAATAAATATTTTGAAATATAAAATCTCTACAAGGTATTACCGGGTGCTAGAGAGAAACAAAGATGAACCAAATCCAGATCTGGCCATTTGGTAGGAGCAAGGAGGCATTTATCAATTACCTTAACCC
This sequence comes from Rousettus aegyptiacus, assembly GCF_014176215.1. NCBI lineage: Eukaryota > Metazoa > Chordata > Mammalia > Chiroptera > Pteropodidae > Rousettus > Rousettus aegyptiacus. The sequence continues at coordinate 112,587,319 of NW_023416284.1, forward strand.
AAGGTGGAGTGCAAACCACACTAGAGATATAGATTTTTAAAACAAAATAGAACAAAATCATTCGTAGGAGAAGAGATTAGTACAAAGTCCTTTGGAAAAGGTAGCATTGGAATGAAGCCCTGAAACAACATTGGGGGATTTTTGCACTTGTAGAGATGAGGGTATGGAGAAGGGAGGAAGTCAACGCACTGAGCTCACTGTGCACAGGACAAACGGTGAATTCCCAACTTGTGATGCATGAGGGAAGGTAGACAGAAACTGCTAGCACAGATCCTGATTTTCAAAGACCTTACTTACTTACATGCCAGAAGAGGCCTTCTGAGTGTTGGTTGTTTCGTTATTGATTTCAGCAAGGTGTTAAATTTAATCAGAACTGTGCTTCTAAGATTCATTTAGAGGCCCACTTTGTAATGTGAATTTACGAGAGTTTTAAGGCAGAGGCTGGAGACTAGGGTTAAATTAGAAAATGCTTGTAGCTGCACAGATGACTCGCACACTGGACAGAATTCTAAAAAGACCCCAAAATTCCCAGCCTTTGGTGTACACAGAACTTCTTCCAGTTACTCAGTCAAACACTAATCTAGCTGTTGCTGTGAAGGTATTTTGCAATGTAATAAAGGTCCAAAATTAGTGGATATTCATTCATGTAGAGAAATCATCCAGGAGTGCCTGACCTAATGACATGAGTACTTTAAATCTGTGTCTAGAGGTCAGAGACAGAGAAGTTAGAGAGATTCAAAGCATGAGAGGGGTTTGACAAAGAAAAATTTTTTTCCCATTACTGGCTTTGAAAATGGAGGAGCTATACATGGCAAAAAATGTAGTGGCCTCTGGAAGCTGAGAATAGCCCCCAGTTAATTGCCAAGGAAATGCGAACATCAGTCACACAGCGAAAAGGAACTGAATTCTGCCCACAACCTGAAAAAGTTTAGAAGTGGATTGTTCCCCAGAGTCTTCATACAAGAACTCAGCCTGGCCAACGCTTTATGATACCTCGAGCACAGAACTCAACTCACATCATGCCAGGACGTCTGACCTATAGAGTTGTGATTGAATTTTTGTGTAATTTTTAAGCCTCCAAGTTTGTAGTAATTTGTTAGCAGTAATAGAATTAGTAACCATAATGAAATGTAGTACTTCACACCATTTTAAAACACCTGTTTTTTACTAAACCAAGTATTCGGTATACACATAAAGAAGGCAGCATTTTGGAACCTCCTTGTCCAGGTCGGCTTCACAGGATAAGAATAACATTTCAGTGAATTTCAGTTATTCGAGACCTGCTCAAAGATTTAGAAGTGAATGGCTTGATTATTTTAAAATACTTTAAAGTTATGCACTCAACAATCAAAAGCTGAAAGAGTCAAGTATCATGTAAACTAATTAAACTAACTCATAAGGAATGAAAAAAATGAATAAGCCTTGGAGTTAAGAGAACTGTTTGTATGTTTATTTTGGCCATGTAATATTCAACAAGTACTTTGATTTCTTTTAGTCTTACTTTCTTTTATTGTAATATAGAAATAATTACTGTACTAATTACTTCATAGTATTGTTACTAAGACCAAATTTACTAAAATATCTAAACAATGTATAAAATAACTCATATGTTTTAATTATAATTATTACTGGGTCTAATCATAGCTATTTGTCTGCAGACGACAGATTATTTCAGTGTATTTAAATTAGCCTAAAATATAATTTTGAAGATTTTCAAATTTTACTTTATTTGAATCAACAGCATACTTTAAATAGTGCTACCTGCACATTATAGAACTACAAAGTAAACAGTTCACAAGACCAATTGATAAGTAAAGTAATTGGTATTTTGTCCTAATAAAAAGCACTTGACACTCAATCACTGACATCTAAATATATTTATAAGGAAAAAAAAGCAGATATTTGCTTTATAATCTTAAAACTAAATTTGCCTTCGAATATTAAAACTAAAAGCAATCTATTAATCTTAAATTCTTTGACTTAGATTGGAGACTACTGTGTTTTTAAAGCGGGATTTTAAAAAATTAAAAATTATACATACTGTATGATTTTCAAATCTGAAAATGATTTCAACATATTAAGGAAGATTTCAGGAAAATTAGATCACTTCTTCAGGATTTTCCAATAGACCAATAGAAGAATTTCTTGTAATGACCTTGCAGATAGAATATTTGAGAACAAGTAAATAATTTTTTTAAAAGACGGAACTGGGATAAAAACGGTCTCTGCAGAAAAAGAAATGCAGTGAGAGGGATGTGCGTTGTTATATAAAGCGAATTATAATGGCATATTTCCAGACAAACAGTAGGTGGCAACATCTACACAGTCTTGCTTTCGAAATGATTGTATAACATCAAGATAAAACAGGCTAATGATTCATGAAATATGGGACTTTCCAAAACTCACGAATCAGAAGGGGTATTTATGTACAAACACGTTCTTTGTTTTTATTCTATTCTAGCCTATCATACTTCTACTTTATAAGAAGAACTTCACTAAGATCATTAATCTTTAAAATGTTTTATTCATGAGTCATGTTAGACTGTTCATCTAAACGAGAGGAGAGAATTTTTTTCCTTACAGGAGTTGGCCAGAAGTGGCGGTTGAATTAGACAAGAGTGAGGATTAATGGAACCACATATACATTTTGTTTTAATGTTTAAAAGAAAAGCCATAGCATGATCTCAAAAACTAGAATTTGCAGCAAGTTGCTGCAGAAGGCACATCCGGTGGTCAAGAGAAGGCGGAAGCTGAAACCAGTTTTTCTCTTTTGAGAGCTACAGCTCCCATCTGCCTCTCTTAGTAATGCTAAAAGCTAAAGACATGTGACCCTGTATGTGGTTCTCGAAGATGAACTTCCAAACCTAAGAAGCCATTTTAGGAGCGAAACAGCGGAAGTCACGTGGCCTTAGAAGCCCGTGGGTATTCTTATTTTCCAGAATGATGAGATTTGTTATTGACTGTTTTCCTGGTTGGAAATCAGAGAGCATAGCTCTAGAGGCGTGCAGAGATGCTGGTTTATGACAGCAGAGGTCAGTAACAGCAAAGGGGAAGGAAATGAGGCAATCCGGCCAGAACTTGCTGTCACTTTCTTTGAGTTACACAATCAACAGGCGAGACGGTGAAATATACACACAGGATAATGTAAGCCTTAGCATCTAATGTCTCCATCCCTGGTCATAGTGCCTTCCTGGTCATGCTCAGAGATCTTTAAGATTCCCCCTACCAGAGAATTCATTCCTCTGACAAGAGTATTTTGTGGGGGAACCATAATAGACTATAAAATGAAACTTTCCACTACACTCTTTTGCAATTACTAAAATTTTTTCCTGATTCATTAATCCTGGACTCGGATTTATCTTTAGAAAGAACAAATAGTAACAAAAGAGTGAGGAAAAATAAAATATTTTATCCCTACATTTCTTCAGCAAATATTTATTGAGTGCCAGGCACTGTTCTAAATACTTTGGATACAAAAGTAAACAAAATATATCACATCCATTTCCTCATGGAATTTAGAGTCTGATAGGAGCAGGCAGAAATTAAACAAATAAATGGTATATCATATGTCAAGTGGTGTAATATTTGTTTCCTAGAGCTGCTACAACAAAATATCACAAGTGAGTGACTTGCAGCAACAGAAATTTATTGTCTCATAGTTTCAGAAGCTGAAAATCTAAAATTAAGGTATCTTCACGGACATGCTCCATCTGAAATCTGGAGAAGAATCTTCCTTGCCTTTTCCCAGCTTTGAGTGATTTGCCAGCAGTCCTTAGCATTCCTTGGCTTTTCAGTGCATCACTCCAATCCTCCATCTTCACATGGCGTTCTTCCTGTGTCTCTTCACATATACTTTGCTCTATATATGTCTATGTGTGTGTTCAAATTTCCCCTTTTTATAAGGATACCAATCATATTAGACTAGAACCCACCCTAATAATCTTATTTTAACTTGGCTACATCGGCAAAGGCCATATTTACAAATAAGGTCACAATCTGAGGTACTGGGGTTAGGAATTCAACATATCTTTTGCAGGAAACACGATTCAATCCATAATCTATATCATGAAAAAGAATGAACCAGAGTAAGGGTAATAGAAAGTAACAGGCAAGGGGAGGGGAGGCACATTTAGATAAAGTGGTCAAGGAAAATAACATTTGAACGGAGAAAGTGAGATTTGAACAGGAAACTGAGGAATGGGGACATGCAGATAACTGGGAAAAGAGATATCTATTCCTGAAAATGTGGGACTTTAAGTGCTAAAATTGTAATATAACCAATTGCCTTCATTTCTTGAAATACTTTCATGATTATAAATAAAAGATAAATCACAAATTATTCTTTTTAATTCTGAGCAAGTCGTTGATTTTCAATTAACTCATCTTTAGCAAGACTAAGGGAGATACTGATTGACTGCTAAGTCTAAATGATCATTCTCTAAACAAATACTCATTTTACACACTTCTGACTCCTGGGGACAAAGCAATGAACAAAAAATGTAAAATTATTTACCTTCATGGAGTGTACATTTCAATAAGGGGAGAATTGAATTTGACTTTTCACTGTTTTCCCCCTACCAATTTCAAAATTAAAGATACCTGCCCAGTAGGAGTAAAGCGTATCTTCACAGCAACCAAGAATCACGGGATCTCATAAAGACCTATCAAAGTTATCTGGTCCAAGTATTCACCATGAACCTTTTACATGACTCTCCTTAAAAATGGGGCTAACTTTAGACAGCTAGTTACTTTAAAAAAAAAAAATGTCAATGTAGTTAGTTAGCAGTCAACACCTTTAGCAAAGGAAGTTCTCGATCTCTTCGACCTCATCATCTACTGAAACTTGTGTCACCCTTGCTCCCTCTCTTCCAAAACTACAGTCCCACTGCTGTTCCTGCAAAACACCAGGCTTTGTACTTGCTGTGCTCCAGATACCTTCTAACCTAGCTGCTGCACTTTTTTCAGACTTTTATTAAAATGTCAGGAAGCCTTCTCTGGTCACCCCAATTGTCTTTATTCCTCTTCTCTCATTCTTTTCTCCAAAACATGTATCACCATAATTTTTTAACACATTTACTTTTATTATCTGTTCCTCCATTGGAATATAAACTCCATGAAGGCAAAGATTTTTATCTTTTTTGTTTTCTACCATGTTCTCTGGAGTGAGAAGAAGGCCTTGCACAGAGTAACAGCAAATAAATATTTATCTAAAGAACAATTGTTTAAACTTGTAATCAGTCAGCAGCCCTTGTATTTATGCTAAAGAGAATTGGCTTAAAACCATCAACTTTCCCAGGTGAGCCATATCTGAATATGAACACGATGAGCACTATTTTCCACTACAGTTACGGTAAATTCAGAGACATTTTTTCAAATTGGTGTTGCTCATACTTGTTTTTATATAGGGTGAGGGTGTATCTTGAAGTCTTAATAAAAAGGAGAAGTTCAGTTCAAGCATGCTGTTTTATAATGAGCTTATACACACTGCTAAAACTCACAGGTTGGCCCAGGAATTTCCTAGTTATTCCACCAAACATTCAGCATGATCTGTTGATCTGTAGATAGCATAAGTCAAAAGACTATAATAAAGAAAAAAAATTATGGAAAAGTATTTTTCCTTCTTTTCAAACAAGGAGTCTATATTTTCATTTTGCATTGGGATCTGCAAATTATATAGCTATCCCTGCTTGTGAAACATAGATTTTTATCATCCATAAGTTTTGTGTAAACATCAGAAAGAAAACATGAGACAAGTAGATTGGTTCTGTCACAGTGGAAAGCCTAGCAAAATTCTCAAAAATATTAGTTCATTCTCTTCATCTCTGTCAGTGTGTTGTTCCCTTTCAATGATGCAAGTTGTTATGAGTATGTCTCTCTCTAAGCGTCTCTAAGAAATTAGAGGATAACCTAGAACATATCTTGGATACTTTTCTTTCAATAACTTCTACTTTTTAGGTGCCTTGGAGCAGAGCTAAAGGGGCCTCTGCCATAGTGATTAAAATCATAGGGCCTCATCATTCAAGGACCAAACAACATCTGTAAACCACTAAACCAAGAGATTTGTTGTTAACCAATGGAAATGACATTTCCCCCAGGGAGACTTAAATCCAAAACAATTAGGAGTTTCTACTCTGGAAATGATTTTGAGCTACCTCAAATTCTTTGTAGAAATAGGGCATACATTTTAAAAATTAATGTAATCTCCTTTCAAGCCATCTGGTGTTGATTTTTCTGCTGTACCTCCTGAGAACACAAAAGAGTCAAAAAGGGAAGGAAGTAATAATTCTCTGTTCACTGCAGCTGCCGAAGTAGTCACTAAAATTTTTTCTGCATTTACCTGTAAATGAGAACCAGGTTCGAAACAAAACAGCATTCAATACATGTTTTATTAGTGTACATTTTTATTAGCTATATTCCATGTAGCCAAATATGGAATGATTTGTATTGCTAATGACTTCGGGTCTTTTCAAGTTCCTGTAATTGGGCAATGTAATTTCTCATGTCCAGAGTGATGGTGGTGGTGGGAGGAAAGTCGAGTATTTGATCAATGCTAATTGACTCTTTTTGGCAGCTGTACTGTGGTCATATAGGAGAATGACTTTGTTTTTATGATAATACACATTGAAGTATTATTTAGAGGTAAAGTGTACTATGTCTTCATTTCTGCAGTTTACTCTCAAATCTTTTGGGGAAAAAAATTCAACATATATTACATAGAAATGGAATGGCAAAGCAAATGTGGTAAAATGTTAACCTTTGTGGAATCAAGGTAAGTTTATATGGGAATTTTTGTTCCGTTTTTCCGAAAGTCTGAAATTATTTCAAATAAAAATGTTTTAATAGAGCTTCACTATTTTCTCTAGCATTTTCTTTCAAATAATTGACACTCATTCTGCAAGTTTCATTGATAGCACTTTTAAGTTCTCAAAATCGTGGATAATGCCACTGTGTTTGCTGCCTGACCGACAGCAATTATGTGTTTAATTTTAAGATATATCACAACTTCTAAGATGTTAAAATGAAGAAAATATGCATCTTAGTGTCATGGACACATTTTAGTCAAAATAGCCCAATGGAGAGACCAGATTTAAGCAAATGATGGTTATCCCATTCAGTATCTGAGTTTCCTATCACTGTTGTAACAAATGACCACAAACTTAGTGGCTAAAAACTACTTTGTTATCTTAAAACAAATTTGTTATCTTACAGATTTGGAAGTCTAAAATGAATCCTCAGGGCTGCATTCTTTCTGGAGGCTCGAAGAGATAATCTTTTTTCTCACATTTTCCAGGTTCTGAAAGCTGCCTACATTCCTTGGCTCATGGCCCCTTTGCATTATTCTATCTACCACAGTATCCCTGACTACAAAACCTACACATGTCTGGGGTGTTATATGTGCTCCTTCTTGATTTCTCAATCTTTTATTTAAAGAAAAATTTCTGCACAAACATATGATCTTGTAATAAGAGAAACTTGTGACTGGAAATGAAAAAAAAAGTTGCTTGTGATAAAATGTTAGGAAAATCTGATCTTTCAAGGAAGAGGATATTGATGCTTTGTAACAAATATTTCATGGGAGCTCTGCTTAGGTTATAAGTCTCTATTGCTGCTATTGTTGGTTTTCTTGGACAATAAGGAGACATGTTATTGAGAAATAATAATTTAGTTTTTCTAAATAAATTCTAAAACACTGCACTATGCTCTCTCCACAATATATGAATTTTTTATTCCATAGACCCTACTTTCACTAGATTATCTTGCCCATGTTCCCCTGCTGCTTTCTAATTGTGCTTGAATTTTCTGGGTGTTGTCTCTCTAATTATTCAAGCACTCTTTAAAGGCAGAGAAGAAGCTTTCTCTTTCTTTTTACTTACCTAAAGGGCTTATTACTAAAGGCAGACCACAGAGCATTTCTGAAGAGACACCCTTGAGGCCCTCAGCAGAAAGCAATGCAAATAACAAACACCCAAGAGTACCATTTGAAACCTAAGAAACATCAAAAATATTCCCCATCCTCACTTCTCTTAATCAGTGCTTTCTATTTATACAGGGCCAAGCTTATGAAGGGTAAAGATTGCCTTGATGACAAGCAAACCCTCTGGCTACTGATGCTGACATCTAGAAATATCACAATGCTTGGATTCAATATTCTGCACTATAACTCTATAATAGACTCAAGCAAAAGGCAATAGATAGACTCAGCCTTTTCTGAGCTTCTAAAAAACACTCATCCATTGCATTTCTCTTTAATTTCTTTTTTTAATTATCTGACTGCCTCTTATCTGAGCCCAACAGAATTTTAGATATAAGAAAGAAACCATTAGAGAAAGGTTTAAAATGAAGGGAAAGTGGGAAACTGATATTTGATTTAATCTGATTTGGTTTTATCAACTCATCTACTTTCAGCATTTGAATCAGTTAGCTAGCTGGAACAAGATTTCTGTGTGAATAACTTTCATTAAAATATACAGGGTGCATTTTAACAACTGTTTACATTCACAAGTGGCCACTATTTTTATCTGAACATCAGGGAGAAGCGGTGTCCCTAAATTGCCAAACCCAGAAAAAAAAAACAGAACAACAAAAAAATATACTATGTGTGGTGCCTTCTTTTAGCTTTTCTAATCTGGAACAGATTGCTCTTATTTCTAGAAAATTACTTAGAGTGTAGAGGATACTTCAAAATGAAGCAGACAGATATGCACTGATTCTTCCTTTACATTACAGCACTCAAATTTTAGATTAATTTTCCTCTTACTTAGAAGCGAAAATTCTGCTAAGGGAACAGCCTGTTTTCATCTGACTTATAGTAAACATTTGCCACTTAGGATTCAGGAGCCAGTTGGATTTTTTAATCTTGGCAATAGACACTAACACAGCTTTGATAAATTATGGCAAGCCAACAGGGAGACAGCAACGTCAGGAGGATGCAAGAGGCCCAGCAATCAAGCAGGCCATAGAGCAGAGATGGATAACCATCATCTCTGTGTGCCCTGAAGGCCAATTTTCAGCAGCCTTCCAAATGCTGCCATGTTCCTCCCTCAGTCTGCCTTTTGCCCTAACTCTCCAAACTTAGCCTTGGCAATTTTGTTCATGCAATCATCTATTTTACAGATATTTATGGAGAATTTCCCATGTGGCTGGTACTATTTTCTGTGTTAAGAATAAAATGGTGGTCATTATAGATATGGTATCTGTCCTCACTTGTATACAGCCCAAAGGAGCACAAAGATAACTAAGCGGGGAATTATTTCATGGTGTAATAAGTACAGGGGAAATTTAACTATAAAAGGGCATCAAAATAGAAAGGGCATCTAATTCTCCATTAAGCACTCACGTGTGGATTGAAACTTTTTAAGAAGATCGAAAAAATTTTTCCTTGAAAAAAAGATGTCCTGGCTGAGAAAAGGAAGATGAAAAGTTAGACAAATAAGGAATAACTGGAAAAGCAATCCAGAAAGAGAACAGCATGTACAAAGGATCAGAGGTAGGCATGTTCAAGAACTTGAAATTTAGTTTGGCTGCAGCCTCAAGTGTAAAGGAAAATATCAGCAAAAGATGAAGGGCATAGTGTAGCCAAGTTCTACATTTTAGTCAGGATTATCTAGGTTGTACTTAATTAACAAATAAATATCAGTGATTTGACACAATAATAGTTATCTCTCACTCAAGATACATATCCAATGCAAGCTGGAGCCAAGCTAGTAGTGTTGGGGTGTACACTGCAATTTAGAGATTTAGGACAATGGAGACTCACAATCTTGTAGCTGCAACACCTGGAAGATCTGGCTTTCCTGGTCACCTCATCAGGGAAAGAAACATTTGCATGTCTTTTATATATTTCACTCTAGAAGTGATACGCATCACATATGCACATTTTATCGTAGCACTAGTTACATCCCCCCCACACCCCCCAAAATTACAAGGATCTAAAATGTAGGGGAGAAGATGGAATGTTTAATGTGTACTGTGTCTCTGGTGTAGTCATGATATTGGTGAACTTTGTAAGCCATGTTTCCATAGTTTGTGATTTATTCTGAGGGCAATGAGAGACCAATGAAGAATTTTGAGCAAGATAATCAGAGGACCAGATTTTTATCTCTTTTATATAGCACTGCAGGCTCTCCTGCCCCATTGACCCTTCTTCCTCTCACCTCACTTTTAAACAGATAGGAGCTGTTCAGAAAAGAAGCCACGGAATTAATACTGTTAGAGAATGAGAAATGATTAAAATCAACAGGAGAACGATTGATTGCCTACCCCCATCCCGCAATTAAAAACATGAGCTTTTTGACTACCTCATAGAGTAAATGCTCCACTAAAAGCTGAGCTCCTACTTACAACGTAGCAGCTTTGAGGAAGATGGATCAGTCAGGCACGAACAGGCACAGACATGCTTTGGTAAACAGAACTAAGGGAAAAAGGTACCAGGAGTCCTGGCTCCTGAGAAAAATTACTGTTATTGGCATGTCTCTTCCTTTTCTCTAGACATTTGGTAGACACCCAGTGCCATCAAATTATAGTTAAAAAGAGCCTTAGCATAGAATCCAGAGTCAGTCACAGCCCCCTTGGGGATGACTGCATATGGGAGGGAAAATACAAGGGGGAATGAATAGGCGGTTGATATCATTTCTTTATACTGTCGGTAAAGTCATGCCTTTTCAGTTTCTCTCAATGACTGATATTAACAGATATATGTATGGTGTCAGTGTGTCAAAGCAGATGGTAGCAGGTTCTCTTTGCCTCCTATAGTCCAGTGGTCAATATCTAGATGATTATCATAAACTCTTCACAAATTTTTAAAAATACAAAGTCCTCAGTCATGTTTTCAATTTACTGAAATTCATGGAGTAAGACCCATGAAACTATTTTTTTTAATTTGACAGGCTTGGAATATGTCATTCTAGTTAATGTGGAGCAATCATAATGAAGTTATTTTCTATCTAAAGATCTACTATGACTTTTAGTCATTTGCAGGTTTTCTCATTGTTTAAATGTGAATGTCTTGACTCAGTGCTCTCAAAAAAAAGTTTTCAAAAAAACCAGAGAACTTTCCTTTTCACTGTTGAATTTCTGTGCCACTTTGCACATTGGTAGGCACTCAGCAGAAATCTCAAAAATACAGAATAGAAAGTAGTACAATCAAACTGCATTGGTATTCTTGATAGAGACGAGCTGCAGATGCATATCACAAGGAAAGAAACAGCATTCCTCCCTAGGGCGCAGAACTATTTTTACGTCTGAGCTGCTCTCTTTTGGTAGACAGTGTCATAAGCATCACCAAGCTAACTCTATCGTGTTTGACAGCTAGAGTCTTATGTGATTGACTTGAGAAGATTCACTTTGTAGATGCATTTTCTCACCGCTCATAGGGAAGTTATAAAGGGAGCATTTTTATTTGTCATGTTGCAAGTTAGCCAACAAGGTAAAGTGGTGTATCATTGTTTCATCAAGATGAAAAAGAGTTGTTTTCTCCTGTTTTCCTAAATATGTGTACCCTCTATCCTTGTTCTAAATGTTCCAAGTTGTATTTGCCTTTTATGTACATTTATTGCTTTTCATTTTGTACAGGTTTAAATATTTTCAGTAACTTTATGTCAACACAGAAGCCCTATTTGAATTGAATCTTACCTTATAGAAGAAAAGAATGGAAAATTTTTTTTTCAGTTGAGAACCAAGCAAGTAGCTATTAAAAGTGATGGTTATTGAAGCTGTGTAATAACTTTGAAACTTCCTAATATAAAATTTTATTATTTTTTCCAATCACAAAGGTAATTCGTGCTTTATGTTAAAAAACTTACAAAACACCAAATTATAAAGGATAAAATTGAAATCAGCTTTTGAGTCCATTATGACATATTGGTTCACGACTTCATTCCAATCCCCTGTACCTACCCTCCAGTATTTTGGAGAATGGAGAGATGAAGACTAGAATTCTCACTGAGCTCAGTGTCCATGTGTGTCCTAGCTTCCACCAAGCAGATGCACCCTCACCTATTTGGAAGATGGAAAGACATTGTGTCTGCACTTCTGCTTTCTGTTGTTAAATACAGCCCGGCTGTGTTAGTTTTTCTACCACAGTGGTAACAGAGATAACAGTTTCTGTCACCTGCTCATGACTGTATCATTTTGCTGGTGTGGATCTCAGCTGAGTTTACCTGGTCCTGGAGCTAGATATCATAGCAGCAGCTTCCAGATCATAGCAGAGGAAGTAGCCAGCTTGGAAAGTCTGGAATTTGTTTCTGGAAACTCAGTCAAGAGCCTGCTTCCGTAGCCTTTATAATAATTTTTTAAGCGCATAATTCTCTTAGTAACTTCCTTTCTAGAACACCTTTTGTTATATGCAACTGAACTCAAATTATATTGATAGTATTAATAATCTCATAAACCAGAGGCAATCACTATTAACTTTTCATTGTCTCTCTTTACAGTTATGTCTGTATATTTGTGCATACACATAGTTTTTAATAGAATATTATAGAATATTACAATATTATTTGCAATTTAAGAAAAAAGTTTACAATGGAAAATAAACAGGTAGATGTAAATTAGCTTAAACTCACCTATAATTTGTATCCCAATGTCATAGGGCAACAGTTTGAATTAGAGCTTTCAGTAATAAGTAGGTGATACAATGCACTATAATCTACCGGCTGAGGAAATACTTTTCTCTGTTCAAAATGTAGCCACCACCCTTAATATCCATCATTAGACTGACTTTGGTACTGAAAGAAGACATTTGTACCAGGACAAACTTTGCCTTTTTGTCTAGATCCCATTCTTCTGGGAAATAACTTCAAAAAAGTAATGTCAAATAGACTAACATTTCCTCAGTAAAAATTTTCCATTAGGAAGCCTTTTCAATACAATTTTTAATGCATTCGAAATTGTTTTTCCTTAAAAATAAAAAAAAGGTTATTACAATTTACCTCATCGCTATAGGTTTTCAAAATAACCCATTCATCTAAAAAATTTTTAACTTGCATCAACATATGGCCCATGATAACTATAATTACAGTAAGAAATCATATTAAAATGCAGGTGACTAAGAGATATTACCAATCCATCTTGTCCAAACCTAGACAAGCAAACAATGGAGCTCAGACATTGCCCTAGAGTCATGGCATTATACCTGAAAGCATAGTGTCATCTAGGGAAACAGAAATGTCTCTCTCTGTCATTAGTCCAATGTCAACAAAAAGTCACTAAGGAATATTGCTTCTTTTATCCCAAAGAAGACTTCCCTTCCTCACTATATGACAGCTCTTAGTTAAATATTGGATCATGTTTTCACAGTCATTCTGAACCTACTACCACATATATTAAGTCTGGTAACTTAAAAATAAAAGCAATTCCCAAAATGCCATTTCTTTTTAAATTTTCACCGTTTCTCTTGTTTCTCTTAATTTTCAAGGAGGAAAAGAAAGCATAAAATAGAACAAGTGAGTACTGTATTTCCTCTGCAAAATCTATTAAATTGAGTAGGTAAGCATTTAAAAATATATAGAATGCCATCCACATTGCGACAAGCTTAATATTTCTAAATACGTGCAGATAAAGTATCTCTCCACTGTAAATACTTACCAGTAATAACATTTATTTCAACACTAAAACTCTAGTTGTCCAAAATCATTTGCGTACACACACATAGTATAGTGGATACGTCTTATGCACCCTTTCGGAATCTCTTCACCTCACCTGTTCTTTATTTCATCCACAGATGAAGCAGTCAGTCTATGTACCTTCAAACACTTCAGTGCAGGTGTCCCTTGACAGTGCCTGGCCTTGAACCAGTCCCAGGATCCTCTAACCTTCTGTCCAAGTGTGCTCCACTGAACCCATTGTGTGGGATGAAACAGGAGCATACTTTGCACCTACTCAGAAGTGCAAGGGCAATTATTTGACCAACAGTAGGTCAAATAGGTCCTATCTCACAAAGACATATTTTATATGGTTGAAGCAACTGAGCAGCCCGTTGGCTGTAGAGATATCCACTTGACAATACATTCACATTTTGCTTCTCTCTTCTTTCCTGCTTTGCTTCATCTATGCCTCACCTTTGTTTTCTAAACTCAGACTCAACACAGTGTTTAAAAACAAGTCTTTGTCTCAAGCTCTGCTTCCTGGGGAACTCAAGCCAAGATATTACTATATAACATACAGTTATATATAAGAATTATAATAGTCACATACTGTAAGGGTTCAATAAAGTGTTAGGTTTTCAGTTGAATAAAAATTAACACATTCCCTTCATTACTAGCCTTGAAAAAACAGAAGAGATAGGTGAGTCAATTATTTTCATGAGCTAGTGTATCATTCACATTCTAGTTAATGCAATAGCTACAGTCATACGTATTTGAAATTAGCCATATATATTTGAAAGTTTAACTTTGCCTGCTTTTGTTTGCTTTAGAATTAAAACTTTAAGTATCTATAAAAGGATGAATTCTTTAAAACTTCTTTTCCCCTGAAGACAGAAGGGGAATCAACCAACTATAGGTTCATACCCAGAGAATGGAACAAATATACCTTGATTACCTGTCACACACACACACACATGTACTTGTGTAGTCAGGGTGACTACGATATATTCACCAGGGATAAGTTTTACTCTAGTCTAAAATTTACAGGTAAACATTTGAACGGGAATTTTTTCTAAATGTCCTACAATATCCGGTGATTACAGAGCAAATTATGCCCTTATAAATAAAAATGACATGTGATAGATTATATAAATTCTGCTAAATGTTTATTAAACTCAGTTCCTCTCTCAAATTGTGTTGGACACAGACAAATTAAAATTCTAGAATAAATATTATAATTATAATTTCTAATATCCACATAGCACTTTATAGTTTAATAATTCCTTTTACCTAAGTTATCATATTTAATCTTCTAAATCTGTGAAATAATTTATTTTACCATCCCTTTTTTACAAATAAAGAAATAAAGTTCTGAGAGCATAAATAATTCATTTAGGATAGTACCTATACTGTATACTACCCGTACTGCAAACTCAGGATTTGCGAAACTATTTCTTGAGCCACGCTTTTGAATTTCCTTGACCTCATTTTATTTTTAGTTATCTATTGCCGTCCTTTCGCATACACTGGTTCCTCTTTTAACTATTCCCTCTAACTTCCTATTCTAAAAGGCACCCAAATGTTTGGCTCCATTTCCTAAGATTCACTAGCGTTTAGCATATTCATAGTCTTCACTGCTTCTAATCCTTTAAACCAGCTTAAATCACCCATAAACCACAAACCCATTATTATCAAGGATACAAATTGGTTGCTTTCCTAAATGTCCTCTTCTGGCTAATTCCTTGCTTGAAGAACCTTGAATTTATTTGGTGTCTACCTCTTCTCACCACAGGAGCCAAGGAGGGGTTACTCCATTCTCGGCTCCAAGGGTGAATCCTGATAGGCCTATGCTAATAATTTTGACCCCATCTCTTTTGCCAAGAATTGGTCTAAACATGGTCACATAACATAATTCTACCCAATGAGTCATGAGGGGAGAACAACCTATGGGAAGATTTTTCCACCCTTGTTATGGGCTGAATTGTGTCCTCCCAAATTTTATGTATATGTTGAAGCTCTAATCCCCAGTACTTTAGAATGTGACTATATTTAGAGATAGGACCTTTAAAAGGATAATTAAGATTAAATGAGATCATGTGAGTGGTCCCTAATCCAATATGACTGGTGTTCTTATAATAAGAGGAAAGTTGGCCTCAAAAAGAGACGCCAGCGATGCATACAGAGAAAAGCCCATGAGAGGACACAGAGAAAAGGTGGTCAGGCCATCTGCAAGCCAAGAAGAGAGGCTTCAGAAGAAACCAACCCTGACATCTTGATCTCAGACTTCTAGCCTGCTGAAATGTGAGCAAATAAATTTCTGGTGCAAGCTGCCCAAACTGTAGTACTTTGTTATGGCAGCCCCAACAAGCTAATGTAGGCTAGAGTTAGAGATAAATAATATAAATAACAATCAGAGAATAATCGGCTCAATGCGCCTTTGGGAAAATAAGAGAGAGACCTTGTGATCGGTCTTATGTGGTTCCAACAGACAAAAAGTTCATCAGATCACTGAGTAGCATAAGACAATGATTTGAAAACAGAAGAGATGTTCTCATCCTTAACACAAACCATGTACCTTCTTAGGAAGCACATATTTAAGCACAATGCCCAGGAGGTAGTAACTCCTGCTTAGTCTATAAGGATGAAATACAAATGGGGTGAAGAATAAAAGAGGAGGAGGAAGGGATGGGAAAGAGCTAACCCTTATGTGTGTTAACTTGTTTAATTCCTAGAACCACCCTATGAGGAACTGAATTTAACATCATTGTCCCTGCTTCATAAAGGAGGAAACTGAATCACAGAGATATCAAGTAAATTGCCTAGAGTCATGCAGTAAGTGGAAGAGCTAGAATAAATATAGATCCATAAGGAAAAAAATCACACAAAAAATAAAATTTAAATTAAAAAGCCTCTAATTTCTAGTACTAGTCTCACACTTTATTACTAACAAATAGAAAACAAACATCTTAATTTACATTTTCAGAGAGAGGAGGATGTTGACTCGGATTCACTTATCTTCTTGTGTTTCTATGTGTTCATTTTTAAACAAGAAAATGTAACATATACTCAATTTAAAACATATCGGCCTTATTCTGGCAAAATAACACATTGTCTTCTTCTGCTTCTACCCTTGACCCCACTGCAAAATCAACACAATCTGTTATAACAGTGGAAGAGAAAGGAACAGGAAAATTTGAATGAACTGTGTGGTTTAACCTTAATGAAAGCAGGCTTATGTTCTGAACAATGATTCTTTGTTGTTCCCCCAAATCTTATTTGTATACAGAATTTTTGGTTGCTAGTATGTATCATGAAACTGCTACATGGTTGCATTTCAATAGCAAGTCTATAAACCAGTGAACAAACAATACTTTGTGTATCTACCTTCTTTACTAGTGGAAAAGATCATGTCACTATCAGCATTCTAATACAGAAGTACTTAAAGGTGGTGCATACTGAAATAAATTATCTAAGATCACAAAATGCAATTATTTCAAAATAATTTTTGGCAGTAAAAAAATAATTTGGTCAGTGCTCTCTGGAAATAAAGTGTATTCATGATAAGCACTGCTTCAAAGTTTAACTCCTTTTTCTAGCTCCCTCCTACCCTAACCCCCACCCCCCCAAAAAAAAAGTGAGAGAATTTTTTCTAGATTGAAATTAATGTAGCCTGAAGGAAATATACCTTCTATGAATGCTAAGTGGGAAGGCTGTTGGAAAAGGAAGTGGAAAGACCCTAAGGTTCTCAGAAACTGCAGAAAGAGAATTACTCTATAGCTGAAGAATTTGGGCCTCTTCTTTGTTAATAAACCTGAGTGTGTTTACTGCAGGTGGATTCTTTTTTAAAAGAAGAAGAAAAATCTAAAACTAAACAAAAATGACTAGTTTGAGAATAGTTGAAAAGAGGTAGAAAAAGATTGCATAAATGTGGATCTCCTTAATGTACATGAATAATTGCCCAATTCTTCATGTCAATGTCAGTTATGCTTCTTTTATTAACAGGAGCATATTATAACAGAAATTAAATTTGTTTTATTGAAAATCAAAAAAAAATTGAATGAGTTCAGATAATATCCTTTAATTTTTTTGATTTACTCTATTTACTTTCAATTATTTGCATTGTAACAGTGTGAGTTGGAGAATATGCACTACTTTTACTTAATCTTTGAATTAGAGGTAATCCGACAGCCTCAGTTAAATAGACAAATATCATTACTAAATATTTCCAGATAGCAAATATTGCTAATAGGAAGGATATTTACACAACTAAAATTCATTTAATGTAACATTAAATGTCATTTTTTATAAAAAGGTAATAGAGACATATTTGCTTTTATATAACCTATTCACAATATATAGATACCCTTAGTAGTCGCTCTTACTTGGTCTTCAAAAAAAACCATAACATTTTAAAATTAAATTAGTTGTTGTAGGTTTAAAGATACATAAGGGAAGTATGGACCAAGAGGTTTGTACCTTAGCAGCTATTCAGCCAGGCAGCTGGAATAACAGTTCATTCAAGACACCATAATATCCTTGGAAGATTGACATCTCTTATGTCTAACAACACCTGCAAAAGTCTGTTCAGTAGTAAACTTCTGTTGATTCCTATGGTAAGGACTCCATCACAACTTGTAACTGGGTTGACCTTCATCTCCAACTTCTACACTTTCTGCTACTTCTATATGTCCTAACACTATTCTCTCCTCTGGTCCTCTCTCTACCTCAAGGTATCTGTCATAAGGTTTTTAGTGCCTTATGACTTCTGAAGCCTCAATGGTCTCTTGACTTCTGCTCTCTTTTTAAAGTTTTTATCTAAAAATTCCAAAGAGAAACCTGATTTGTGAGCTAGTCATCACCCAATATTGACTACCCTTATTGGGCAGAGTTTAGTAATAGGCTAACTCATGGCCTAATGGCCAGGACTTTCATTCTCCATCTTGATTTGAGGGTGAATTTCTTCAACTAAGTCAACTGGACCATAAAAATAAGAGTCACATGACACAAAAATTGGTGGTCCAATGAGCATAGAAATACTTCCAGCTGTTTTTCACAAAATGAAGCAACTGACATAAACACTTTTTTCAGAAGAGGTACCTGGGCATGGTGGACACATGGGGCGGCATGGTCTCCTTGCCAGTGTAACTTTTCTTTTAAGAAGTCAATTATATTAAAGTATAACATTTTTAAAAACAACAGTGCTGGTTTTATTCTGCAACGTAAAAGTTGTGATTACTTAATTGTTTTCAGGATTTTCTTGCTCTCAATATAGACTTAATTTTCTATTAATGTATTTCTACATAATTTGATACAGATTTCATATTTATTCCTTTGTCTTATGTATAAAAAATAACCCTTGTCTTGTTTATTTCTTTATACTTGGCATCTTGCA
This sequence comes from Rousettus aegyptiacus, assembly GCF_014176215.1. Taxonomy (NCBI): domain Eukaryota; kingdom Metazoa; phylum Chordata; class Mammalia; order Chiroptera; family Pteropodidae; genus Rousettus; species Rousettus aegyptiacus. The sequence goes on from NW_023416284.1 coordinate 112,606,294, forward strand.
GAGTGTCTGGTATATAGAAGATGCTAACTAGTGTTAATCAGATCAAATCCATGAAACAAATTAACGAAGAAAAGATTTGAGTTGATTTTACTGAGGGCCTCAGCTTCAAGGCTAAAAAGTGGGAAAACCTGTTTGAAGAAGGAGGACTGACTCCTCCTCGGCATCAAGTCTATTGGGCAGGTGCATTGTTAACTGAGAGACAAGAACATTTCCTTAAAAGCTGTAAACTTGTGGAGGATTCCAGGAATGGGGGAGGGGCAGAAACGGTAGGAGTATAGCAGAGCCCGTACTAAAAAATGAATAAAGTGGACATCCAGGAACTCTAATGAGCAGGCTACCTTGCTAGATAATAGTAGACACCCTCCTAGTTTAATATAAGATGAAGTAAAATCAACTCTACTCTACATCATTCATGACTTGTTCTTACAAATGTAGTTACTATAAATGTTATAATGTAAATGCATACATATTTTCAGTAAATGGCATTTTGTCTTGGGGCATTTCATATGGAGATTCAATTAAACTGGCATTATTAGTCTAATTCCAAAAACCATATCATGTGAAATAAAACACAAATTCAGAATTAACAAATATTTGATAAAACAGTAATTAAAATGCATAGTGAATATGTAAATATTTTAATATAATTGACTGTTTATACCAACTTGGATATAGGTAAATTCAATAAATTTTTCTGTAACAATGTTCTGATCATGCACAGACATAAATTCAGAGTTGTTTGCATTCTCTAGTTACTAGAATTTACAAATTTATACACACAAAAATCCTATTGGATCTATTAGAATTGATTTGTTAGAATTTATACATACATGCATCTAATTGGTTCTGTGTGTGTGTATACACACACAGATAGGTAGGTAGATAGAAAAATAGATCATTAGATAGATAGATAGATATCTCTATAGAGAGACATATATAAATATATATTTATATTTATATATATTTTTTTATATTTATATATTTATATATATATATACACACACACACACATACACGAATCTTATTGATTCTGTTTTTTTGGAGTTCCTTGACTAATATAAGTAATAAATATAAATGTTAAGGTCAAGGAAGTCTAAATAATTACCTTCGGTTATTAACTTAAATAAAACTTTGCCTTTATGGGCTGGCAGTCATGAAGCGCTTGGTAGGGTTAGGCTGAGGATGCAATTTTGAGACTTGTGGTACAGACTACTCTTGGGACAGGAAAGTTCAAGAAGATGCACACAATATGCCAAGATCTGTGAGATGACATAAGAGAAGGACTTAGGGGAAAATTCATAGTACTAAACACCTAAATTAAAAAAGTATAAAGGTCTCAAAACAATGACCTCAGCTCTTAAGAAACTAAAAAAATAAAAAGATCAAATGAAATTCAGAGTAAGCATAAAAAGAAAAAATAAAGATTAAAGCAGAAATTGATTAAATAGAAAACAGAAAAGCAATAGGGAAAAGTGATAACACTAAAAAGCTGGTTCACTGGGAGATCAAGAAAACAGATAAAACTCTAGCCACACTGATTAGGCAAAAAGAGAGAACATACAAATTAACAATATTTGAAGTAAGAGAGGTGACATTACTATAGATTCTACAGATAGTAAAAAGTTATTAGGGAAATACTATTGTGGTGGATAACTTTGGACATCCTTCATGATCCTCACATCTTGGTGTTCATGAATTTGTATAATCCTTTCCCCTTCAGTGTGAGCAGGACCTCTGACATACTTCTAACCAATGAAATGTGGTGAATGTATTTGAAGGCAGTGGGATATACATGATTAAATAGATGTGATTACATAAGAATACGGCGAATATCTTGCTAAAGTCTCTCAGTCTCCATTGCTGGATTTCAAGAAGAAGGAAAAAAAAAAAAAAAAGCTGCTGTTCTATAATCACAAGGAAATGAATTCTGCCAATGACCAGGTAAAGCTTGAAAGCAAATCCTTCCTTGGCCAAGCCTCTGATGAGAATCCAGTCTGGCCTACAGCTTAACTGAAAGACTTGTAAAACCTAAGCAGAGGACTCAGCAAAGAACCCTGACTCTTAATCCTCAGAAACTGTGAAGTTGTAAATATGTGTTTTAACTCACTAAGTTAGTGATAATTTGTTACCTATGAAGAATAGAGTGCAGAAATAAAAGAGTCACTATAGTCAAGCGGATAAATTACTAAAATCAAGTAGGTTGCATAAGGAAACAATTCTATTTTTGTTTAAACTAGCCTGGGAACTTAAACTTTTGAACTTTCTAGTCCTACGTCAATGCCTGGCTATACATCATTTCACTGTGTGTCAATACCTGGGTATACATCATATCTCCAGATAACCCTTGTTTACCTCCTGAAGGATTCACATATCCAGACCACCTAACATGCCCAGACCTCCTGGCACTCATTCTCTGTACTACCTGGTATCTGACTGATAACCGTCCTGGACCAATCCTAGGGCTAAGAATGCATTTTTTACTATAAGAACTCTTAACTTTTCTTTTTTAGAACACTCCTGGGTTTTTGCCTTGCTGTGCTTCCAGTTTGCAAACTCTAAGACCTTTGAATGAATCATTACCTTTTATTTCTAACCAAAGCCTCCAGACCCTTTTGAGTTTGTTCAACATAACGTAAATAATATATATGAATAAACTTATGCCCACAAATTCGATAACTTAGAACAAATGAATAACTTCCTTGAAAAATACAACTTACCAAACCTCACCTAAAAAAAATAGATAACACATGAAATCTACAAAGAATATTCTAGGACTACTATGTGAGCTTAGCAAGATATCAAGGATATATGATCAATATACAAAGAAACCATCGTATTTCTATTTACTAGCAATCAATAATCAGGAACTGACATACTTAAAAATATATTTTATAATGTCATAAAAATATTAAATATTTGAGGTAGATATATCTAACAAAAAATATTAAGTATCTTTCTAAACTAATATAATCTTTCCTATTGTACATTAGCGGCCAGCAGATGTTATCTGATCAGCCTTCTCAGGCTCTTGAAGATTGTTTTGCATATGTATAAACTTCTTGATCATGTATTTATTTTGCACAACTGTCAGAAACAACCAATTTATCTTTGATAAGTTTGAACTCTTTTCAACCAGTATAGTAGTTCTTAACCTCTAGGCCTTCGAGATCAGTTTACTTTATTTTAAATTCCAGCCTGACAGTTCATAGTTGTATCACTTTTTATACAACTAAAACAAAAATTCTAATACTTTGTACCTCAATTTCCTGATTTATAAAATTATGATTAAAATACTTAATGGCTCTGGTGTCAGATGCCTGTGTTTTTGTATCACCTTTGACAGTTTTTTATTATATGATTTTGGGCATGCTAAATAATATTTCCAGTCTTCAGTATTACCTCATCTGTGAAATATAATAATAATACCTACCTCACAATGTGGATATAAAGATTAAATGACATAAAAGATCTAAAATGATTTATATTAGTGCTGGGCATGCAATAAACATTAACCTTTTTTACATCTATAATGGTTGGTCCAAGCTCAACATATACATAGTCTCACATTGTTGTGGGTAGCACTCTTTTTTCCTATTATCTGCAATTGGAAAACTTTCCATTCAAAACCTCAATAAAAAAAAATACACATTTGTTAAAACATTTTGATTTTTTTATAGACAGTCATTTAATCAAAAGTAGAACTTTATAATATTATAAAATTAAGTAAAGTCTTGATAGAATGAATATATGAATATTTAGTATGACTCCGAAATATGAGATACTCGAGACTATTAGTTTTTCAAAACTTAATTAGCAACAGATTTTTTTTGCAAAGAAAATCTTACTTAGAAAATCAAAAAAATATATATGTACGTGTGTATTAAGTACATAAAGCAAATAAAAGAGAACTCCTTAGTTGAACCATAAACTCACAGGGCTACATTTAGTGGGCATTGATGATGTGCCAGGTGCAATTCTAAAATTGCAGTAACCCCTTTGGCAGCCCTGGAGTTCTCCTTTAGAATTATGAAGTGCAATGAACACAGTTTAAAACCCACTCCTTTGGAATTGTAAGCCACGCAAGGGGAGCAACCTTATGATGTATATTTTAACCAAATATGTAGTACGGTATTGGGCACTTAATGAGCATTGACTAAATATTGTTGGGATTTGGTGGCACTAAAGAATCTAAGGAAATCTGAGAGTAACCCTGAACACTACTAGTAAATAGATGTTGCTTCACGCTCCAAACACCACTTCTTTAAGGTAAAACCAGTGTCTTTCAAAGTCCCAGGCAATGAGGTTTGGAATAAATCTAGGTCAAAAATCTGAGTTCAGCCTATCTATGTCCTGGGGATATATAGAAGCACAGACTGGGGCACTTCTTGAATTTTAAATTGTGCCTAGAGTTGTCCTGAGTGTGTCTCAGGACACACAACTACAGTTTATCTCTAAAGGGCATATGGACTCCAGAATGACTCTAGGGACCTCTTCCTGAAATTTACTAGAAATTTGACCAGCTTTCCAAGGAATAATAATGACTATCCCAAAGATCACCAGAGTTTTCTGGTCAAAGTCAATGTTCATGATTTGGAATTTTCCCACGCACCAGGAATTATGGTGTGAGCTAACATTTACACAGGCACTCTCCCAATTGTTTTCAGTTTTCAGCTTCGGGTTAAACATTAAGATAACAAGTGTGGAGGAAGTAGGCAAGGGCATCGGAGATAAGGAATACTAGGACAAAGCTTTGGCTTGTGCATTATCTCCTTCCTAAATGCCACATCTCCATTACTGAATTCCGTGATCTATTCTTGAAGAAGACGTCTTTGATCTATAGTTCTATTACTCTGCTCATTCTACTAATGGTTCTGATAATGATTTTTTTATTGTGCCTTTATGTTCAATACTGTGCTAAAACAGTTATCAAGCATTATTAAATGTGTGAATATTCAATAAATATTTGGCAATTAAAAACTCTAAAACAAAATATTTTATGTAGTAACACAGGTAAGGTAAGCAAACAAAATAAGAATAAAGAGAGGTTTTATTATTACCTAATATTAAAGGCAAAGAGAAAAACTAAAAATAATGATTTTTTAGGACTTTTTTTAGAGACATGAAATAAAGACAAATTAAAAGGAAGAGATATTGATTAGACAGTCATTTTCTGGCTTAAGTCAATGGAATAAGAATAGAAAAATTTGGAGGACATTATAATCCCTACAAACCAGTATAAAAATTCCAAAAAAATAAAGACATTTTCTAAATTAAAATATCAGCATTGAATACCCAAACTAACAAAATATAAAGCACCTTATATCACAAAGGTTACTCATTAGCATGGATATCTGTACGATTAATAATAATCTTTAATTTTTTGGCATCTAATCTAATGAGACCTTTACAAAATGATCTTAGGCCTTTGTGAAATGAGCTTTAAATGCAGTTTTTGCATCTCTACAAGGGCAACAGATAATCAAGAACAGCTACGTATTTTTTCCTAAGTTTATAAAATATTTCTTCTAAGAAACACGTGGATCATATTATAAAATTAGTTAAGGAAAAAAGATTAGTCAGCATTTGTTATATAAATGATTATTTCTCCTAACATCTAATTTTTACTCCTTTCTTACTTAACTAGATTTATTTGTGACAAATGACATTATTACTTTATGAATAGCATGAGCCAGCTCTGTTTTAACTAAGTGGATCATTGGACTAGAAATAGAGATTTCTGGGCTGTATTTCTAGCTGAGTAGTTCTATGACCTTACACAACCTTCTCAGTAGGAATGTCAAATCTTCCTACAAAACTAAAATGTCATTTTCTATCTATAGGATATATTGCATAAGAATTGTTAAATGGTTATTCTTCTTTATACAAATAATATGAGTTACTTCAAATAAAAGTAAAATGTCATAAAATTATTTCTACATTACTGTCATATTTAATAACCTGTAAAGATTTCACTTTAATAAGTTGCAAACAGAAGAATAGAGTTTTGATTATCTTTTAAAGTTAGTAATTCTTATAAAAAATATAGTAGTTTTCACATGTATATATACTTTACTTATATTTGGCTAGATGATCATGATAATCTTGAATATCAGAGGCAAGAGGATTCACCAGTCTTGGTGGCTATAATTAATAGAAGAGAAACAGTAGAGAAGAGTAGGCAATTGAGTCACATATACTGCACTGCCTCTACCATGTACTTCTTCACAACCATAGTCAAATTACAACATCTCTAGCCCCAGGAAATGAAGATAATAATACTATCTCAGTTTTGTTTTGTTTTGTTTTAAGAGAGTTAAATGAGTTAATGGGTATAAATTGGCACAGGACCTGATGGACAGGAGGTGCTCAAAAAGGTCAAGTTTTCTATTCTTTCAAGAAATCCTATGAGATCCTTGATCCTTTTGCTTTTGCATATATCTTTAAAATATCTTCCCATTTCTTGAGTGACTCCCTGTACCTAGACATCAAAAGGGCTTTCCTGACATATCTTTAGCATAACATATTCATCCTCTCTCAAGTCACTCAGTCCTGCTTTCTACCTCTCCTTACTCCTTTCAGGCTGCCACTAATAAAGGAAATTTAAAATTCTTTGATTGGCCAAATATGGTTGAAAATGAATTGAGTCCGCTCATAAATATAATGGTTTCAGTATTTTGTACCCACGATCTATGAAATGAATATGTTTTAAAGGAAAATTGAATTCGCAGAAAAGATAAAATGCACTGTCCTTATCAGAACATGTATCGAACAGCATGAAAATAATTACCAAATGACAGCTAGTGCCAACTGAGTTACTATCTCCTGGATCCAAAACACCCTCAATATTCTTCATTATAATGCTGAAAAAGCAGAGCACATTTCTGCTTTTTCAGCTGACTCTTAGAGGCTCTAGGGAGAGACTACAAGGCCAGAGGAAGAAGAGACTTGCTTCTTCCTGTTTCTCATTCCTATGAACCACACCCCTTTAATACTACTTCACTTTGGTGGCAGCATTTCCTTCCCACGGCTGCAGCCAAATCTGTTTTGCAGTTTTTCCAACATTCACAGAACCAGCCTCATCATACCCACACCCCTCCCTGAGCAGCACCTCCTTTGAAGTCTGGATTTCAGATTGGCAGAAACTCTCCTCTAAGTTTCTAAATTTTAATAATTTCAATAGCTTCTCTTTCCTCTCTCAATCCTGAGTGGTCACTGTTTCCTATAGTTACTATCCCCCTGATGACAAGAATTCACTTTTCGCTCTTCACTTAACCTGGTTAGCAAACTTATACTTAGTTAATAATTTTTCAGGTTCTCTCTGTTTAAATAGCAGGTATGATTTCTGTCTCCTCTCTGGATCTTGACTAAGATAAAAGTTAACATATAAAGTGATATTACATAAACTGGGTAAACAGATTGTTTTAAAATAAAGCCCCTTATAAAAAATGAGGCAGGGAAAAGGGTAAGGTAAAGGTGTAGCTATCGGAATTTGCTAGATAGAAAGAGGAGAAAAAATGATGGAGAAAAGAAAGGGAGAATTAATATTTCTTCCTGCAAAGTAAGAAGACACGAAATACCATTCATGGTAGATAAAATAATAGAAGTGTAAGTATAATTTGAAGTTGCATAGGTAGATGACCTGTGGAAGGATTAGGATTAATGACATCACAACGAAATTAAGAGAAAAGAGGAAAGGTCAGTGTGAACAAATTAAATTATTTTATAGCACAGCAGGATGATGCTGAGAGATGATAAACTTAAAAATAATAGATTATTTAACTATATGGAAGTGAGCCTCCAAAATAATTAGAAACAAATGATTAAAGTGTTTATCACCGAGGAACAAAACTGGAGATGTGCAGGAATGGACTGGTTGTTTTTCCCATAAGTCTTTCCACTTAATTTTTAATATTTTATTAATTTGCTTGTTTAAATTTAGGTTTTAAAAAAATGCAAGGAAAGGGACTCTCACTTCTGAGATGATGAAGTAAACTACTTTTCCCTCTTCCTCTCACTAATTACAATTAAAAACCCTGAACATTATATATAAACAAACAATAAGAAAGCTCTGGAAGGTGGAGAAAAGAAGGCAGGCTGGCTAGGAAACTCAGGACCCAAGAAACAAAACACTGATGAGATCCCTGGATTTTCTTTTTGCCCCATTTATTCCTGAGGTAGAAGTGAAGAAGCCAGCAATTGGGAAGACCAATGACCACAGACTAAAAAAGCCCCCCAAAAAGGCTGCTCTTTCTCACCAAAGAAGAGAAAGGAGAATCCAGCAAGACAAAAAAACTTGTAGACAATAGCTGTTCTACTTCAGCCAAACACCACAAAAAAATGCTGTGCCCTACCCCGACCTATGCCAGCAAAAGAAACTGAACTTCCACACTTACATGTCTGTAGACAACATGGGGAGCCTGAACTTCCACCCCAGCCCAAGATTAGTGAAGAGCCCTTCCCTTTCCCCACTGGGGCAGTGCCAGAGGAGAACAAGCGAAGAGTCAAGACTTTTACCATCCAGAAGTAATGAGGCCACCCCCAACCCCACAGTGTCAGGTGAGGCTATCAGGAGCACAGGAACAAGTCACAGGAGCAAGTCACTGAGGATTCTGGCTCCAGGCCATAATCCTATGTGAGATTTCCCAGACCCAGTCATAGGCGATTATAAATACTTCACCTGGCAGGCCTCAGCAGAAAAAGCTGCTTGGCCCTCACCAGAGTTGGTGCAGAGCCAATGCACTGCAGACTCTGAAGGGAGTTACAGTCAAGGACTCAGGCCCACCTGGCTGGTCTTGTTTTTAAGCACATCTGATCTCTAGCCCAGGATCTTCCACCTGGAAGTTCCCTTAACTGGAGAAACATGAAGATAGTATTTTCCTCTCTGACTCAGTCTTTTCTCCCATCCAGTTTCCCTGATCCTTGGGCTCATAAAGCGGCAGTAGCTCTTTGTTCAGGGCTCCCTCAGCAGAGAGATGATACCCAGACCCTCACATCTGTATTGATTTATCTGACACTCAACTGGTGTCCCATTCCATAGGGCAAAACAGAGGAGAGCCAGGCCTTTCTTCAGTTCAGCCACTCATTTATACTACCACAGGAAGTAATTAAAGCCTTGACTGTTACTTTTATTTTGCCTTGTTGCTTAAATGGCCTACACCTGGCAACTCAGCTTTTGCCAGCTTATCCAGCACTCCCTCAGTGAGGGAGGTCTCACTGAAGGCCTAGTCAGGAACCAGAACGTCACGCCCCCTTCCCCTGCTGTGATGGAATCGGAGAAAGCCAGCTAACACAGAAGGTTTAAATGAGGTCTAGAATTTCATAATATAACACTCAAAATGGTAAGTTTTGCACATATAATACAATAACTAGAGCAACCACTCAAAACTCTATGCGAAGAGATAGACTCGAAAATACTATCAGCGGTCCCCAACCTTTTTGGCACCAGGGTCGGGTGCTCATATGAGAATCTAATGCCTAATGACCTGAGGTGGAGCTGAGGCAGTGATAATAGTGCTGGGGAGTGGCTACAAATACAGATGAAGTTTCACTAGCTTGCCTGCCGCTCACCTCCTACTGTGCAGCCCAGTTCCCACAGGCCAAAGACCAGTACTGGTCCACAGCTTGGGAGATTGGGACTCCTGGTATAGATAAATCAAAAGAGAATTCTAAAAATTGTTCAAGTGATCTCCAAGAAGGCAGGGGAAAAAATAGAGGAAAAACAAAGGAGAATACATACATACATAAACAAGTAGATGATAGATAGATAGATAGATAGATAGATAGATAGATAGATAGATGATAGAGAATGCCAAGCTTAAACCCTAACATATCAATAATCATATTAATATAATTGGTCTAAATACACCAATTAAAAGACAGATTGGCAGAGTGGATAAAGAAAACATCACCCAACTATATGCTATCTACAAGAAATTCACTTCGAATAGTTTGAAAACAAAAGGATAGAAAAACAAATATATCATGCAAGCATTAATCAAAAGAAGCAAGAGTGGCTAAACTAATATCAGAGTAGAATTCAGAAGAAAGAAAATAATTAGACAAAGAGAGGTATATTAGATAATGACAAAAGGGTAATCCACCACTTACTATGTGAGTATACCAAACAACAACGCTGCAAAATATATGAAGCAAAAACTGAGCACTGAAAAGAAAATAGACAAATTTACAATTATAGTCTGAGACGTCAATACCTCTCTTTCAACAGTTAATAGAACAACTAGACAGAAAATCAGCAAGGATATTATAAAGAACTCAACACTACTATCAAAAGGATCTATCTAAATGCCATTTATAGAACACTCTAGCTAAGAACAGAACAACTTTCTTTTCAAGTGCCCATGAAACCTATACCAAGATAGACCATATCTTGAGTCATAAAACAAATCCCTACATATTTAAAAGAATTGAAATTAGCGTGGTTCTCCACCTACAACGTAATCAAACTAAAATTTAGTAACTAAGTGATAATAGAAAAATCTCCATGCATTTGGAAACTGAGCAATGTATTCTTCTAAGTAATACATGGGTGAAAAACTCTCAAAAAAAACTTTAAATGCTTTAAATAGAATAAAAATGAACAGAAAATACATCAGAAATGTGTGGTACACAGTTAAATCTGTGCTGAACCGAAAATTCATAGCATAAAACACATGTATTAGTAAAGAGAAAAAATCTCAAGTCAATCATTGAAGTTCTTACCTCAAAACCCTAAAAAAAAGAGCCAAATGAACCTAAAAGAAACAGAAGGAAGTAAATAACAGAAACAAAAATATATATTAATGAAATTGAAAAGAGAAAATCAATGAAACAAAGAACTAGTTCTTTGAAAATCTGAATAAAATTGACAAATCTCTAGCAAGACTGACCCCGAAAAAAGAGAGATGACATAAATTATCAATATCAGGAATAAAATTGGAAATATAACTATAGACCCTTCAAACATCAGACGGATAATAGGAATTACTATCAACAACTCTACAGACATAAATTTGAAAACATGAATTGCACTAAGTCCTCAAAAAAAAAAAAAAAAAGGAAAAAGGAAAAAAATCACACTACCATAACTTACCCAATATGAAATGGATCCATAAGGATATAAAAATTCTTATAACTATTAAATAAATTTATTCTGTAATTTTAAAATTCTCAAAAAAGAAATTTCCAGGTCAGATGGCTTCACTGAAGAATTTTACCAAACATGTAACCAAGAATCAACACTTATTTCAAGCTATCTCCTCCAGAAAGTAGAGGAGCAAGGAACACTTCCAAGTTTATTTTATAAAGCTGGTATTACCCTGATACCAAAACAATACTCACACAGTACAAAAAAAAGAAAGCTCTAAACCAATATTTGGAGACCACATATCCAACAAAGAGCTAGTATGTAAAATATAAAAACAATTCTCAAAACTCACCAGTAAAAAAATAAACAATCTAATTAGAAAACTGGCAAAAAATGTAAAGAGACATTTTACTGATGGCTATAAGCATATGAAAAAAAAAAAAAATGTTTGACCTGATTAAAAATCCGGGAATTACAAAATTGAAACGACAACGAAGTATTACTATGCACCTATCAGAATGGCTACAATAAAAAATAGTGACACTAAATGTTAACAAGGATAGGGAGAAACTAGATCACTCACTGATTGCTGGTGGGAATGGTGCAGCCATTCTGGAAAGCATATTGACAGTTCCTTAAAAAGCTAACCATGAAATTACCACACAACCCAGCAATTCACTCTTAGGCATTTATTACAGAGAAATGAAGACATGTTTTCACAAAAACCTGTACATGAATGTTTATAGCAGCTTTATTCATCATAGCCAAAAACTGGAAACAACCCAGACATCTGTCACTGGGTAAATGATTAAACAAACTGTGGTATATCTATATCATGTAATACTTTGTAATAAAAATATATGGACCTTTGATACTTGCCATGACTGGGATAAATCTCCAGATAACATTTGGGGGAAGGGAGGCGGGGGAAGAGCCAATTCTAAAAAGGAACATACTAATTCCATTTATACAACATTCTTGAAATGATAACATTATACAGATACAGAGCAGATTAGCAGTTATCAGAGGTTAAATTGGAGCTTAGTGGTAGGAGGGAAGTGGGTGTGGGTATAAAAGAGATCCTGGTAGTGATAGGAAGTTCTGTATCTTTACTATCTGTGCCAATTATCTCGGTTGTGTCGTGTACTAGAGTTTTACAAGATGTTACCGTTAGGGGAAACTGGGTAAAGAGTACACAAGATCTTTCTGTATTATCTCTTACAACTGCATGTGAATCCGAAATTACTCAAAATTAAAATTCTAATTTAAAAACTTTTTGTTTTTAATGCAAGTGAAAAGACCCCAGTCCTCGGCCAGTTGATATGATTAGGAAATATTTAGAAAGAAGGTGGCAGTGCCTTCAGGTCCCTGACTATGATACCACAATTTTTCTCAAAATACAAAGAAGGGTGATTTTACATTGTATTTTGTAAAGCACATTAACTCCCTAGCATCCAATTTTTAAGTTCCACAGGGATTTGTTTCCCTATTCTAATTCTGCAATTACGATAAAAATTAAATTTAAGCTGATCTAACTGGGAGTTATAAACCTCATAGAAGCAATTTTAGTCATAAAGAGATGCTGTAAAATTGATATTGGAACTATTCGACCTACAACGTCCTTCTGCCCTCCCCACCCCCACCCCCCCCACACACAGTGTTTGTCCTTTATGCATGTGCTGAGAGTGTAACCCAGGTGACCATAGGCTGCATAAAGATATTGATTTTAAATGCTCCTTCATTAAGTACCAGTCAAGAACAGACCATTACCTTGACTTTCTGAATAACTATAGCATAAAATAGCTCATGAAACCAACATGACCCATTTTTCCATCTTTCATAGTTTTAGACAGTATCATTTTGTATTCAGATGAGGAGCTGAAAGCTAAGAGACAGTTACCTGAAGACTGACCCTTGGGAATTTAAAAACTTTTTCTCTTTTCCACGGTAACTTCTTCTCATTTATTTTTCCCAAAGTATTAAGTACTAGAGTCATTGTTCTGCTACAAATGTGTATTTTTCCTCACCCCAGGTGTAGAAAACTAAAAATATAAGCAGAGGCAAATTATGGGGTAGGTGCGCTGAATAACCTATTCTTGCTCTGCCTTCACAATTTAAAATGTCTCAACACAGATTCTCAATTTTTTAATGTGCTAATTTAAAATGTTTGAAAAACAAACATGCAGAACATAAAAACAGTTCATAGTAGTTTCCAGGCAAGTCAGTTCTCTTCAGTTTTACACTCTAATCCTTTACTAGCAGTTCAGTTTTTTGTTGTTGTTATTGTTTAGTTACTAAATATTTTTAAATGTGTTTTTCTCTTTGCGGATAGCTTGATTAAAATAAGATTATGAAAAGAGACACTGTCTTCCCGTGACTAAATTATAGAAAATTATTATCATAATCAAACTACTCAAATGTTAAAAATACTCTCACTTCCTCAAAACTCTGCTCATATCTAAAATCAATCTGAAATATGAGTAGATAAAATTTACACCAATCAGTTTAAATAAATTGTAGCCTACAGTAGAGACTCGTTTTCTTTAAGTTACTCATTTAAAAAGCTATTAATACACCTTATTATCTCTATATCCCAGTATTCAACAAGATAGCACAATAAATATTAACATAATCACTTTCGATTTTACATGTAATTGAAGCCATATGACAGAACAGAAATTATATCATTTATATTATGTTGTTTTCATAACAAAACCAATTCACTGAAAAAATAAAATAGCTATTTTTGTGATTTTTCCTCATACCTAAACCAACATTCCAGTTGCTCTAGGTGTTTAATTTTTTCGTAACCAAACATTACTATTAGCAACACCTCAATATAAAAATAAAATGTTTTCACAATAAAGCAGGTTCCCCACCCACCTTCTTTCCCAACAAGATGCTGCTTGTGTTCCAGATTGCATCCTCCTCCCTAAGTAAATCTGCTTTTCATTTTGTGGCTTGAGTATGAGGTGTTTGTCTACAGGGCTGGACAAATGACTGAATAGGTACATAATTCTTTTAAATAAGCAGGACATTCCAGCACAGCCTGCACAACGGCTTCTAGATACTCAATTTTGTGGCCCAGGACTTTTGCAAAATTTTGCTCTTATTCACTTACTTGCATTCAAGGGAATATCCTCAAATATTCGTGACTGCTAGACAAATCAGAGACTCTTATGTTTCAGCTCTTAAAAGATGAAATTTTGTCTGAGAAGCTGTCACTGAGAAATTTTTTCATTCGATAAAATTATACCAAGTTCTTGAATTCAGCAAGATCAAGAAAGGTAGAAAATAAATCAGTGTTAGACTCTAATGGTTCTGCACACTTTCGATTTAAGTCAGTTACTGAGAGCACTCTCTGTTAGGTTAGGTACGAGAAATAGAAGTCAGAAAGACAGGCATGGTCTCAACAGCACAGATTGTCTAATCAGAGACAATTATCAAGGAGGTATTACAAGTGGGAAAAGTAAGAAAAAGGTAGTAAAGTTATGGCAATGGATGAAAGTTTCACTTTTTAAATTTTGAGACTACGTAAACCCAGATGCCATATTTTTATTTCCTCGATCACGAGAATCCCTTCTCCTCACTACTTTGAGCTCTTTTTTTAATCAGACAGATTTTATTAAGTGTCCTCAGATCAACTATAAACAAGATCTATAAAAGGAATATTTATGTCATGTAGGACTTGGATCAGATGAAAGTAAAAAGACTCAGAAATGCCTGTTGCTTCATGATTGCAAGATAATTGCTGTCCTCTGGCCATCATGTCTTCCTTCAAGCAAGGAGGAAAAGAAAGAATAAAGGAAACTGCCATCCATGCCTGACCCTGTTTATCAAAAAAGCCAAATTTTTCCAGAAGTGCCCACGATAGGCTTTCTCTTATACCCTCTTGACCAGAATATAGTCATGTGATGAGTTCCTTTGCCTTCTGGATCCTGTCGAGGCTGGGTAATGAGAGGGTGAAAAAGATTGGAGGGTCAGAGTTGAGAGAGCTCAGAGAATTCCTTCCCTGTTCCTCCTCTTGTCCCCTTTCACGGCAGTTCTGGCAGTGGCCACATTCTCCCATAACCACAGCTCCTGCTAGGCACCCTCCTCCATGGCTCCAGCTCTGTCGGGGGTCCAGTAAAAACACCTCATCTCTTGCCTTTTTGACAGCCCCTAGGTGCAGCTGGTGTTTGGGTGCCTGACTGATATCTCTACTGCCCATATCTCTGTAGACTCTTCATTAAACTATTTTTAGTTGATCATCTGAGTGAAATTCTCTTCTATGCCAGGACTCCAACTGATACACATAAACCTTTACCTACAAAGAAGGCTGGAAAAATAGGGACAGGAGAGCCACAGTGACCCAGACAAACCATGATCTGTTGCCTGGGATCAGGCACATGCCACCATGGACAAACGTATCATTAGGATAACAGAGAAACTGCAGGGACATGGGGATCTGGTGGGTACCTAATAATTTCTACTCCACATGACTTACAATTAGGGATAATTTAAAAAACTGTTTGAGTCATTGTGTCTTTTTCACTTTGTTATTGCTCTCAACTAAAAGTGTCTGGAAAAATATATTTCTGCTAGTGAGTGAATAATGATGCTTTATTCTCATAGAAAGTTTTGCAGTCTATAATGTGCCTTTACATATATTATACCATTTGATCCTTGCAAATAGCCCTCTGAGTAAAGCAAGACAGGCATATTTATCCCCATTTTACAAATGAATAAACAAAAGGTCACATTGTCTTGGGTCACATAATTAGTACCTGGTGGAACTAGAAAGCAATGTCAGGTTTTCTGACTCAAAAATCAGGCCTCCAGAGCCAAGTCCTGGCTAATGTGCCCAGCTGTGGGTTCAGGGCACAAAATCTAAACCTGAGTGATGAGCGAGGCTATGCAAAAGGGATAAAGCAACGTCCTCCGCAGCTTATGTGATTCCTAGTTGCCAACATCTACCAGCAGAGAAAAGGGAGGGCTCATGAGTTTCCCTTTAAAAACACAGATTCTGATTCCAACTCAATCATGAAAGAACAGGAGTTTTAAAACCATAAACGTTCATTGGATCCATGACTCCACCATTTACTAGTTGCATGACTTTGAAATATGTTACCCTCTGTGAACTTTACTTTCCTGTTTTATAAAATGTAGATATTAAGTACTCACCTTATAATATTACCATAAGATCTAAATTAGATCATTTATGTGAAGTGATGAGCTTTAAATTAAATGTGACATCTTGCATTCATAATTACTATGATTATAAATTATCTTCGATTCTATAATAAATTTTTGAAAGTTTTGCATTTTATTAAGCAACAACATTAATGCAGTAGTATAGAGAAAGTAAATAGGTTCATTCAACAACTCGCATACAGGATTAAACCTCAAAATTTACCATACAATTTCCATGGCTTCTGATCATTCACAAGATCCTGAGAGTTGACATTGATATAGCTTTGCTATGCAATAGGTTTCAGGAAGTAAATTTTAATATTTCTAAACAATTAGGGCTTTCTGGAAAAATTTTACTGGGACTTAGGTTAAAGGACAAGCCTTGAAATCCAAAAGATTATTGAATAGATAGCAAAAGGTTTACCTCCCCAGAGGTATGTATCTAAACGTCTGGGGGCAGGTGAGTTGTATACCTAGAAACATTTGTCTTATCTTCCCCAGGAGACAGATAACAAATTCCAAAGGGATATAAATGGTAAAAACCCAAGATCCTTTTCCTTCTCCCTTCCCCTTCACATTCCAAGGAGAATTTGTCTACAATACAGAGCAAAGGTTTCTCTCCTTTTCTTAAAAGATGAGGAGATAGCCAACTCTCTCCTATATAAGCTCCAGATTTACATTTTTGGGGTTTCTCTCCTACAGTACACCACACACTCTTCTGTGTGTAGGCCTGTACATTAGCTCTCATTGCATCATCTCAAAAAGAGGAAGGACTGGCAGGGGGCAGGGCAGGCAACAAGTAAGGTTCTTTACATAACTAAAAATAATCTGTCCCTGTCCCAGCCACTTCACATCTACTTTCAGGATAATACAAATAATAGAATCATTAAACATTTATAACCAGGAACTATCTTAAGTGCTTTACACAAATTAACCCATTTATTCTTCATAACAATACTCTGAGTTAGGTACTCCTACTTTTCCTATGTTAAGATGGGACACTGAGGCACAGAGATAATAAATAAACTTGTTCAAAGCCTCTCAACTAGTAAATAGCAGAAACGAGATTTAAATGCAGGGCGTCTAATTCAGAAGCATGCCCTAAATACCATGCTACCTCTAACAATAATCTTTTTCATTGAATATCTGTGATTCACACTGAACCAATATTCACTGTCTTATAACTAGAAGTCACTTATTCAATCATGTCCAACTACTTCCTTTCTCAATTGAAAAGAATTTTATAAGGAAACTATCCTTCTGCCTGGTGATAGAGGACAGGATGAATTCCCCCCAGTGGAGATGTAAGTCCCGCATTAAGAGAGAGGATTCTTGACCGAGCACTGGAAAGAATTCAAGTACATGCCAGAGTTATAGTAAGTCAGAAGGAAAGTTTATTAATGAAGGGATAACACTCCATAGACAGTGGTCTCTTCTCAGGCAAAGAATATTTTCCTCTCAGAGACAAAGAATGAGACACCCTAGAGGAACAGAGAGACAGAGAGAAAAGACTGGAAGAAAAAAAAAAAAAGACTAAAAGACAAAAACCAAGACAAAGTCCCTAAGTGTTTGGGGAATTCAATTTATATATCATTCTTAGCTCCTATGAATTACAGTTTAAAGACTTCATTTACCTATTTTCCTTTGGGTATACAGTATGAAAGAAAAGGGTATATAGCATAAAAGGCATGCTAGCCTTTGTTCCATAGGTTCCTCATGGCTTTGTTCTTAGAAAATGAATGTAGGGTCAACTTAAAGACTCTATTTTCCCTTCATAGTGTGGGTAAATGGTTTGTTAGTAATCCCAGCAAGAATCCTCCTTTGCTCTGTAGATTTCCTTGTGGTCTGGCCTTAGGGCTGATGAGCAGCACATTGCAAGCTCTGAATATAGCTTGATTTAATATTTAGTTCTCATGCTTCTTCCCTACATTAAAAATATACATGTAGTTCTTTAATGCTTAATATAAAACACTCTCTCAAAATAATTCTTCTTTCATATAGACTATAAATATTCATGTGTTGATGGCTATGTGTTAAATTGATAGGTTAATTCGAAGGTCCTCTTTTCTGCCACTTTAATTAAGTAAAATTGCCTCTGTATTTGAATAGATTTAAGAATTTTCTGTACAGAAGTTTTATATTTTCCCACTCAGTTCCTCTTGTGAAGAAACCTCTGTATATCCAGTCACAGGACTAGCAAGAAATAGATGGGACAGTTGAAAAGAGTTTTTTATAAAAGCATTTACAAACAAAGGTGTAGTCAGGGTTAAGAGAAACCCACAAAGGCTGGTGCAAATCCCCAGTACCAGAAACAATTAGAAACCATTACCACCCCTTGGTGTGAAGGGTGAGAGAGGGTTATTAGAATCCAGAGAGCAAAGCCATAGTTGTAACAAAGAGCTACACAAAGGAGTTGTGACCTTCGACAAACTGGACAAAATCAATTAGTGGAAACTCAACAAATAGAAAGCTGGAAGAATAAGTACTAAAAACCCATTCCCTTCCCATTATCAGATCTCCACTGGTGCTTCCTGTTGGACAAACCCAACCAGAAACTAGAGTGGGAGGAAGCATTTGATGTTATCCATAAAAGTCAGCCTCTCAGGACACAAAGCAGAGTGAAGAAGGTGGGAAGGCTAAGCATGAGAAAGAAACACAAAATATCAAGCACAGTCTGAATTAAAAGAGCCTGGACATGAACTTTTTCCTATTATCTTTCCTTTACAAAGGAACCTTTCTCCATGAAAAAGCAGTTTCTCATTAATTAGCTCCATGTGTTTAAAGCAAGATGCGCACAATTAAGAGAGCCTTTGTCATTACCAATGAAGTGCCTTGAGCCATTTTTCAAGGAAAGAGAGCCCTGATCCAGCATGAAGATGCTGGCTCAGTCAGAGGACTTTGGCTGTGCCAGTGGAGATCCCAGAAGATAAGAAGAGCATCAAAGGAATACAGCCCCTAGGCCAACCAAGAAGGAAAAACCGACGGATATTTGTAGAGAAACTGGACTCTGTTCCAGATAAACCTTGTTTGGCCAAGGAGAAGATTTCATTAAGGCTAAAGAATAAAGAAAACCAAAGTTAACTGAGTAGCAAGTTTTACATATGTTATTTCATTTAAACACACAAAACAAACTATGAAACTTCTATTTAAAAGCTGATTGTTATTTACCTATTTTTTTAGCATATCTGATAAAAAGAAGTTTGATGAATACTGATGGTGATGAATAAATAAAGTTATAGCAAGGACAAAATGGATGGGTCTTTTAGCTTCCAAATTCTTCCCATTCGACCACCCACCACCCACCAATAAAGTCTATTATCCAGACGATAGCTGAAGTGATTCTTTTGAAATATATCAAAATATATTACTTTTTGGCTTAAAATTCTCTAATGATTCCCTATTTTATTTACAATAAAATCTAAATCTTACCAAGTTAACAAAGTCCTATTAGAATTTTCCAAGCCATGAACCTAGAGTAAAATGTACCTTTTAATTTCTTCAGGTTCAAATGCCATATTGCCAGAAAGAATTTTTCTGACCATCCTTTATAAAGTAGCTCCACCACCATCTTCAATCTACTTTTTCTTATCCTACTTTATTTTACAAGTCTTTTATTATTAAACAAAATGTCAGGTATTTATTTGTTTGTTTGTCTCTTTACTAAAATGTATACTCTAAGAGAACAGGGACTTTATTGTGGTCACTACCGTATCTTCATGCCTAGAGCAACAGGGCCTCACAAAAACTGTTGGTGAATCTATTAGATGGATAAATGAGTTAGGATAGGAAGGGATGAAGTAATAGAATGGCCTTGAGGAAATATTCTAAGAGGATCCTGGAAATAACAGAGGACCCAGTTTTATTTTTGAAGAACCATTTTGCCTTTCACCACTACCTGCTGTATAGCTCCCTACCCCGCCCCAAACACACACACACACACACACACACACACACACACACACACACACACCTCACTGCTACTTTCAGGACTCTGCCTACTGCTAACATCAAGAGAGATTGTTGGCCAGTTGAGGCTCCAGCCAGTTGGTGGTGTGGAGAAGTGTGTGGAGTATCTATGTGAATATCTGCCTTGACCTGCCTAGATGGAAGACTTAAAGGGATGCCCAGAATGATTGTCTGAAGACCTTAGCATCCCATGGAAAGGCTGTCATCCACTAAAGTCTTCACTATGATCAGCAAGAACCCCCAGCTAGGTCAGAACCTTGGCATCAACTTTCATCTCTTACAATTCTCGGGCTTTTACTTCAGCCTACCTTGTCCACAAATCCAACCTTATTCCAAACATTTTTACTCCAGAAATTCAGTTAATTACACTGAATAAACATGTGGCAATTTTTAATAACATAGCCACCAGAAAGCAGTTAATCTCATTGTACATGCAATTTATTCTGTCTTAAGAGAGAGTGGGAAAAAACATGTCTATTTCTTAAAGTAATCATATAGCATTAGTTATTAATAACACACAATATCAAAACCAATTGTTTTCCAAATAAATGACTTGGTTTACTCCATTTGCAAGTGTGCTGGCCCTGTAACCAAGGACATTTCACCCCCAGGTTTTGCTGCCCCTTAGCCAGACTGGCTTTCTTGGGACCTTATCTGCCCTTAAAAGGAAGGAAGCAAAGACCATCATTCTCAGACAACGAGGCTGAGGGTTAACACAGAAATGCAGAGGGAGGATTGGCCCAAAGCATTCTGATTGGGTTTGGCGGCTCAACAACTCCACAGAGTTTCAAAGAATAGGAAAACATTCTAAGAAAAAAGCAAGGACTTATTTATTCATTCTATTTAACAAGTATTTATTTGCCCAATATTAGTGGCCTAACATGTGCCACTAATATTGGGCAAATATTAGTGGAGATAAAATGATGAGCAAGATAGACAAGGTGTCTGCCTTCATGAAGCATACATTCTGGTGGAAAGATAAGGAAAATAAACAAAAAGCAAGTAAACCAATAATAGAATTTTGTTGGAGAGTGGTAAATCCATGCAGGAAACAAAATGAGGTAAGGAGGTAGAGAGTGAATGAGCATCTGGAAAAGGGAGTGAGTGGGGTGGGAGCTACCTCAGCCAAGAAGGTTGTGGAGGGTCTCTCTGAGTATGGACATCTCAGCTGAGTGGTGAAAAGGAACCAACCATGCAACAATCTGAGGAAGAAATCTGGCAACAGAGACAGCAAACATAGTATTTCTGAGGTAGGAATTAGCTTCAGGTGTTTGAGGAAAAAGAAAAAAGACTAGCATGGCTAGAGCCTGGTGAACAAGATAGAGAGTTGAAGGAAGTAAGATCAGAGATAGTAGACTCTAGACTGAATACATATGAAGTCCAAATACATGTTGTTAATGTTGTTGTGAAAAAACGCAAATGCTAAAATAATTCTTAAAATAGAGAATCTATGATGTAAAAAAATTAATAATGATTGAGGAAAATATCCCAATTGATACCAATAAAAACCAGAAAGAATGGAGGATTAAATAGGAAATTATTCATTTTACATCTAATGAAGTCAGAATATAGGATGTTATTTTTGATTTCGAGGAATAAAAACAACTGATTTCTAGAATTTTTCGTTAAGTTAATAAAATTTTTAAAATGTAATTTCCAAAATAAGCTTCCATTTATATAAAAATAGAAAAGGCAAAGCTCAAAAGACATAAATAAGTCTCAACATCCATGATGACAAGTAGGTAAAAAATCAACTATTATTAATAACAAGCATAATTTAAGATTATAAAGAAATATTAATGATGATATGATGAACTATTAAAATTGTCATTAAACAGGACAATAAAAACAACATAATATATCAACAGATTAATTAGTTCAACAAAGTATAACTTTCATTAAAACATAAATAGCATAACAACAAAATGAATAAATAAAAAACTGTTTAAATTTTACGGTATGCAGGAATCAAATACTAAACAAAGATAAATTTCCAGTATGAGGAAGATAGATTATTTGATTAATGACATTGAGGTAACTGGTAACCATTGGGAAAAAAATAAAAGTCAAACCAAAATAAACTCCAAATGGGTCAATGAAACCCTAAAAATACCAGAATGCAGAAGTATTTTTAACAAGTTTGAGATGTGAAATGCCATTCCAAATATGATACTAAATTCAGAAACCATAAAAAGAAAAAAGTGGGTACATTTTATTATATTTAAAAAATACCGAATAAGAAATCTGCAAACAAAGGCAAGTGACAGACTGGGAAAGACATTGCAATTTGTAACATGAACAACTACTTTTTAAAATCTATAACCAATAAAAAAAGATCAACAGTTCCATAGAATAATGCACAAAGACTAGAACAGAGTTCCTAGAAAAAGAAATTCAGATAGCTCTGAGAAATATGAAATGACGCCAACCTTCTGAAAAAGAGAAGAGAAATTAAAACTTCACAGCAGTATCAGTTTTTTAAACCGATCAGATTGTCAAAAATCTAAATATTTGGTAACTCACTCTCAAGCCTGAACCTGATGTCTGTCTCCTACTAGATGGGAGCTTCTTGTTCTTTTTTGCTCTGCTTCCTCCAAAATACATAATGCATAATGGACCTCCATAAATATTTCTTGAATAGACTCTCTAATGAAGAAAAAGTACTCAGAGCACTGTTAATTGTAGAAGCTGTGTCAGAGTTTGAAAATAGTTGATGGAGTTATTCTTTGTTGAAATTCTGGAAATCCTAAAAGCATTTTTCTCTCATAAGAACTAGTACAATAACCAACTGGTTCTCAAAAATCTGGTGTCTCTCTCTAGCCTAATTTCTGTCTACAGTACAATGAAACTTACTTTTTAACATCTTAGAGATCATTAGGTCCATGTTGTACTAATGCATATTTGATATTATTTAAATATTATGATCATATGTGTATATAGTTCAATAAAAACTACTTTTGTTTTATTTTCATATTTAGAAGATAAAATCCAAAGCATGAAATAGGAAGTCATTTTATGTTCTGGTTTCAAATCACCTTTTTTTAATCTCATCTCTTGTCATTTCCTGTAGACCACTCTTGTCCGCTCACTTCTAATCACCCCAGACAACTTTCTACTCTTCAAATTTAATAGGCATTTTTACACCTCTGATCTTTAGAATTCCTTCTGCTAGAAAAACTCTCCCTCTGAGCAAACTCTTCATCAAAACTCTGTTTCCAAGTTCCAATTCCAATGTTGAAACTTCCTTCCCCATGTACATGGTCCATCACCCTGGTCAGATCTACTACCCTTCCCTTTGTGTTTCCATAAACCTCATTTATGCTCTCTTCTAGCTTTTAAATCCTCTGATTGCCTTTTTTGTTCATTGTGATTACATTTTATTCGACATTTACCCATTCATTCAAAAAATATTTGAGTGCCTACTATATATCAGGTGCTGGGATGGATTAGTTTTTTAGAAAAAGACAAACAGCCTTTTTTAAAAGTCTGCTAAGTTCTCATGGAGCTTAGATTCTAGTCAGGAAGAAGTTTTGAATTCCTTGAGTATCAGTATCACTATCCTCAGCACCAAACACAAGGTCCTTCCTATGTAGAGCAGGAAGGCTATGTCTACTTGTTCTCCCTCGTGCATAAATAACTGTTTCTCTGCAGTTAACAAAAAAGTTTTGTTAATTAGAAATTGTCAATGGAATATGGAGAGCATGTAAATATTCTAAAGGAATATAAGTAATTAGATAGTAAATACCACTGACCTAACTAACAGCAGTTAACCCACCCATGATAGTAGTCACCTAGAGTAATTTTTATCACCTAAGAATAATGATTTGTTTCATCATCAGACAATGATGCCTACAATCTACTACAAACCAGCTATCATCTGAGAGCTTTCTTTATACACTCATTTAATTGTATGAACAACTCAAAGAGGTAATATTATCTCCTTTTCGCAGATGTGAAAACTGAGAAAAATAGGTTAAATCACTGGCCCCAAATCACATAGCTGGTAAGAGATGGAGCTGGCATTTGATTCAGGCAGCCTGGTTCTTACTTTAGTGTTCTTATCCACTACATCTTAAGAATATAAAAAGTGAAAATCTTTGTCTTAGATGTGATAGCCTAAAATGATTTACAGATGATTATGAATGCAAGATTGTTACACTAGTGATGATCATTTTTGTTAGGAGATTTCATTTGTAAGAAGTAGAGATTTCTTTAAATTTACCTAAAATAGTGTAAGATGAGGAGGAGTAATAAGTTCACACACATAGAAATCCGGGAAAAGCAGGAGCCATTTAGAATCAGTCCCATAGGGCCAGAAACTAGAAGGTAGTTCTGATTTCTAAGTTTTCTTGCAGACCCAAGAAGCAGGATTTCAAGAATGTTCTTTAATATTCCACTGTTAGTCTGTCTGCTCCTATGGGTCCTCTTCTCTTTCTGTTATCAACTAGTTTTCTTTTTATTCTTCTCAGTTAGATTCCTGAGAGGAATCTGGTCAAATAAGCTCAAAACTATTTAGAGAGGGCCTTTTGTCTTAGGCCTACTCCTGGAAAACTAGCATGCCATGGAAAGCTGCCCTTGAGTCCAATTCCCTCTACAGTCAACTAAGAATAGGCTGAAGGAAGGGAGATGACCGGGTTACTTTGTCCAAGACACATAAGCTAAAGCAAAGCCTGAGCATGGGTAGCTTCCCTGGAAAATTTCTACGTGCTTGGCTGATCTCTCATTGTCATGCTTCATATAAGAATTAAGGACATCAGTGATTCCCTTGTGTACAGGATAGATGTAGAGAATTATGTTTTTAACAAAATACTTAATATTTATGAAAGGTTTATAAACACTCTTCTGAATTACTGCAATTGCCTGCCAACCATTATCTTCTTTCCACCCTAAACCCCTATCATCTATTCTCTACACTGTAGCCATGGTGATTCTTCTAAAGTATGTCAAGTTATCTTAAAATCACCAGGGCCTCTTCATCTCTCTCCAAGTAAAAGCAAGAGTCCTGACAGTGGCCTAAAAATACACATGGAATTCTCCTTCTCATTTCACTGACTACATCTCGTCTCCCTCACTCTACCCAGCAAACTGACTTTTTCACTATTTCTCGAACATACCAAGCAAAATCCCACCCAAACCTTTCTACTGGCCATTTCTTTGATCTGAGCTACTACTCCCACATAGCCCTCACTTCTTCCAGTCTTTGCATAAATCACGCCATTCAGTAAGGCCTAGCCTGGCCACCTTATTTAAAACTGCGATTATCCCCCATGTTTCCAGACTCCCTATCTTCCTTTATCTGCTCAATTATTTTCCCATAATAGTTAATGGTTTCTGACATACTTTATCATTCATTAATTTACTGTTTTGATTGTTTCCTTCTGGTAGAATGGAAGTTTCTCAAGGTCAGGGATTTTGCCTCTTCTGTTCACTATTACATCTTCTTCACTGGAACAGTACCTAGAACTTAGAGCATGTACCCAATAAGATGTTTGTTGAATGAATGAATGAATGAATGAATGAATGAAATTGCCATTAATTATGCCATTGATCCATTCTATTTCCTATATTTAAGAGTTCTGATATATTGTTAAAATGACCTTAAGCTTTTTTTTTTTCAGTTAATGCTGGATATTAACTTGATGTTGTTTGTGGATTTTACTTAATACAAGAAAAATTCAATATAATTGGAGAAACTAAAGTTCAATAAGAATCAATTTTCCATTTAATAGTAGTTAGTAAAAAATTTGCTCATTTTTGGAAATCTTTCTAAAATAGTGTAGACTTTTCTGTCAGCGTGCCTACCAATAGCAACCTTTCCTCCTTTATAAACAGTTGTAGAATGGAATATCTGCTAAATGTGATGGCTGACATGTCTCTACCACAAACAAAGTGCTAGCTGGCTGGCTTTTTTGACATCCATTGTGATCACTCAGAGGCTTTTTTTATGTTTAGGTTCTCAGCAGAAAGTTTGGGTTGGGGTTGCCAGAAGTCTGACTACTAAATAAGCAGTGTCACTATATTTAGAACATAAATAGTGGTCTACAAAATAGACTATCTGATTTTGCTACTTTACTTGGCTCTATGTTCTTAGGATTCACTTAAGATTAAAAAAAAAGACATGTTTATAAATATTATTGGTACAGTCTTAGGGTTTCTATTACTTTGGAAAATATAAATATTATAAGTACTTTAATACTTTTCCTGTCAAAATCTTTTACTTATTTATGTCTCTAACCTCTGGGAAGTCTTCATGGAACTCCCTATTTGAGTTAGACTATAGATGCTGATTTTTGGTGTGAACATGCTATAAGGCATATTACAGATAACTAAATGATGACAGTCATCCCTAATTCAAAGTGAGAAATCCAACTAAATTGCCAAGTAGAATTTAGGTGCCATTCTCAAGAAACTAAAAGAGTCTTTTGAGTTGTAATCATAAAAAATGTTATCAGCAGCAGTAATCTAATTCTCATAGTTTCCCAAAGGTATGCCTCTTTCATTAAAATATTGTTTTGTATTGCTATACCTCAAAAAATAATATTTCATCTCAGAATGAAGTGCTTTTAAATTAAGAACTAAACAATTTCTTCTTCAAGTTATAAAATTCTTGGCAAACCTTCAAGATAAAAGGCACTGTACAAATATAAAACATTACTATCTCGTTATGCCATTTCACAATGTCTTAAGTATTTTTTGTTGTTCCAAGGGGGAAAAAATAAAACAGAAAATACTCATTAAGTACAAAGAGGAAATCTGGACATCTTAAATTCCTATACCAGAGAATCAGCAATTCAGATTTGTGTAAAGACTAAAAAATAATTTATGCTGTGACTTCATCCTCATTTACTGAATGTTCTATGGAGGATTAAGTATGTCTAAGCATGAGTCAAAGTAACAACTTTCTGTGAATCTATGAAAAGTTAACACATTTGTTCCAATTACATGGTATAACGTACCCACATTTTTACCTTTGCTTTTATCCCAAATACCTATAAAACAACAGTTACAAAATTTTAAATGTATAAAACCACAGGGACTGCAGAGAACAGAAGTTTCAACTTAAGGGATGGAGGTGACATAACAGTAAAACAAAAGAGGGAGATGGGTAAGAAATATCTAGCACAGTAGTGAAATGAAATCTCAAGATGACAGTTCAAAATGCTTAAAAAACTGGATCAAGAAGACAAAAGAGAGAGTATCACCTAGAAAAAATGAATATCTAACACATGAGTTATTCAGAAGAGTTTTGGGGTTTTTTTGTTTGTTTGTTGGAATTTGGGGATGAATTAGTAACTGAATCATAGAAAACAACAGAAATAAAATTAACTCTGAACAATGCCAACTTCAGGAAATACAAGAAGTTGAACAAGAGGTGTAATCATAGTACATACACTTTGTAGCTTAGATGTAAATAATAGTTGCATATTAATATAAAACAGATTGTTGATTGAACTTAAAAAAGTAATACTACATGTTTTAAGGCATCTGAAACATGGCGAAGTACCTGAATGTGAGTGTCTGTGTGTGTATACGTGAGAGAGAAAAAGAGAAAGAGAGGGCTCAAAATCATCTTTCTTAGTAGAAAAGTAATTGGCTAAAACTGAAAAATAAAACTAAAAAATAAAAGCCTTAAGTACATTATCTATAAACAGGAAAGTAAATACCAAAAGAAACAGCTAAAAGATTTGAAAGTGATTATTTCAGGGAAGCAAAAATCAAAAGTGAAAAAAGAATCAAAAGGCACAGGGGACTGCCTTTTTATATGTCTGATAATACCATATGAAAAGTAGTCATTAATTGAAATAAATTTAAAATTAAAGAAAAGCAAAGTTATGTGAAAAGAGCTACAGAGAAATACGTACGTACATATTTTATGCATCTATTGAAATGATCATCTGATTTTTAATATGTTGATTTGGTATATTATATTAATTGGTTTTCAAATTTTAAACTAAACTTGCATTCCTGGGATAAACTCATTTGGTCATGATTTATGTTTATATGTCAGTGAATTCAATTTTCTAATACTTTGTTAACAATTGTTACATTACAGCTATGTTAATGAAGGATATGGGAGTTTAGTCTTTTTTATTCTTTTGATGTCTTTATCAGAGTAATGCTGATCTCATAAAATAAGTTGGAAAGTATATTCTATTTTCTGAAAGAATCTGTGTTACAATTAGTATTATTTCATCCTTAAATCAAATATTTGGTAGAATTTACCAATGAAGCCATCTGGGCCTGCAGTTTTCTTTGTAAAACAGTTTTCACTATAACTTCTATGGTTTTTAATAAATATAGAGATATTCAAGTTTTCTATTGCCTCTTACATGAACTTTGGTAGTTTATGACTTAAAGGAAATTTGCCTAGTTTATCTAAATTTCCAAATTTATTGACACAAAATTATCACTAATATTCTTTTATTATGTTTTTTAAAGCATCTGTAGCAACTGCAATGATGGCTTTTATTTCATTTCTAATATTGGATTAATCTTTACTCTCTTTTTTTCTTTTTTTTTCAGTCTGGCTATAGTTTTATAGTTCAGTTTTATTGAACTTTGCAAAGAATAAGTGTTGTATTCCATTGATTTTTCTTTATATTTTTCTGCTCTCTGTATCGCTAATTGCTTCTCTTGTTTTTATAATTTCCTTTCTTATGCTTACTTTGGGTTTAATTTGCTCTTTTTTTTCTAGTTTCTTAAGAGTAAAGCTGGGATCATCAATTTGAGATCTTTTTTCTTTAATTTAATGCTAAAATTTTTTCACCATGTGTTGTTTGAGCTACCCCTACAAATCTTGATGTGTTATATTCTTATTTAATTCAGTTCAAAATATATTTTAATTTCAATTATGGTATCTTGTATGACCCATGTTTTATTTAAGATACTTTATTTAATTGTCAAATATTTGGGGATTTTCCATATCTTTTTTAATTTTATTGTAACCAGAGAATATACTTTGTATTATTTTATTTCAATCCAGTTAAATTTATGGAGATTTGTGTCGTGGTCTATAATATGATTCATCTTGGTAAATGTTGTATGTGCATTTGAAAAGAATATGTATTCTGCTGCTGTTGCATGAAGTTTTCCATAAATATTAAATAGGTCAAGTTAATTGATTATGTTTTCAAGTCTTCTATGTCTTTACTGATTTTCTATTCGTTCTATTAATTACTAAGAGACAAGGGTTAAATCTCTAACTAAATTATAGATTCGTTTATTTCTCTTTTCAGTTCTGTCAGTATTTTGCTTCAGATGTTTAGAAACTGTTTTTAAGTACCTATACTTTTGATATTGTTAAGTCTTTTTAATGAATTGACCTGTTTATCATTATGTAATGCCCTTCTTTATCTCTGGTAGTATTCTTTATCATGATGTCTACTTTACCTGTTATCAATATAACAATTCCAGCTTTTTTGCTTTGTTTTCATTGTTTTGCTAGTGTTTGCATGGTATATTGTTTTCTGTCCTTTTAACTAACATATGTCATTATATTTAACCTTCAAGAGAACTCTATGAACTAGGTACTATTCTATCTCTAATTTACACATGTGAAAACTGATAGAGCATTCAATACTACCCGGTCCTGCCTCTCCACCCAGTCTGCTTCCTGAGCTTAGTCCTCTCCTGATGCTACTTCTCAATATGTCCAAGTCATAATAGTCTCAGTTCCAATTTTTTCATTTACATTCCAATATAAGTAAAATATCCAAATAATGTGTACTTTTTTTCCCCATCATTATCATGAGACCCAGTTAGACTATTAGCGTTTTACATGAGAAAAATTAAAATGTGGATTGAAATGTTGATTTCCCTGAATTGATTCTGGGACCTTCTCAGAAAAAAGTGGTACATTTCTTTCCCACTAGTCTATAGATACCTACCTTGAACCTCACTTTTCTTTCTATTTCCTGTCAACTAATTTCTGTTTAAGTTAACTAATAATTTTATTTATTGACAAACAATAGGTTTGAGGCTAAGATTTATATTACACTTTATTTAGAGGACTAAGCTACAACATCGCCACCAATAGCACCATCTGGATCTCAGTTATTAGTTTATGTCTCAGAAGAGAGTGACACTGTAGGTAGTGCTCCCTTGAAAATGCCACCCTGTCCCACAAACTCAATGAAACCTTTTCATCTTACAGCAGCTCCTTGGAGTTTGAGCTCCAGTCTGTCACCAGACATTGCCTCTGTTCCTAAGGAACTGAAAATGCAGCTATAAGATCTGGGACTGGCCAAGGAACAGAAGTTTTATCAAAGCAGAGAAGGAAAGAAACAGTTACGTCATCAATAGTTTCAGGCCTCGTACATGTTGTCGCTGGCTTCTCTGAATGAGTTAGTTCAGGAGTACTATAGATTTTACCTTGAGCATAAATCTCCAATAGTTTAAAGTCTCTTAACCTCTACTCAGGGAATTATACTGCCTCTCCACCTAAATGTGGAGAAAACAACCTTCAATATAAGTGTTTATTTACCAATCATGATGCCTAACTCTACTAAGGATGTTGCTCATATCTTGGCACCCCCCTCACTATCGCCTGCATCCACCAGAGACCACTGGTACACCGTGAACGCCTAGAAGATGGTGGCTTAGTCCACACTACAGCAATTCCTGGTTTGATGTGTGCTTTTTCCAGACTAAATTAATTTAATCATCATCTTGTAGATATAGTCATACTTTTTAAAAATCATATGCTAGCAATAAAATATTCCAGGTATTTTTCTAGAATTTTTATTTTTAAAATAACAATCAGATTTAACTAACACTTTAACATGCTGATTATACATCAGGCGCCAGGTTAGAAACCTTTATTTATTTTATGTCATAGTAGTGAAACATCAAGGTAATATTCTCACAATTCTTCCTACAGAGGCTATCATTTAATTTTATTTCTAATAGCATTAAAAATAAGTGTCTATGTTTACAATTTTATAAATTTCTTCTTTCAATTTCTAGAACTTTGAAAATCTTATTGTACTTCTATATACCTTTCTTCAGAACAAAGTTAACAATGATTCTCCTTAGAAAAGAGCACTAAGTTGGAAGCCTGAAGATCCTGGTCTTAGGAGCAGGCTAGGGTTGAATGCAGGACTTTGTGAAAGTCACTCAAACATTCTTGGTCTCAGTTTCACCACCTGTGACATTAAAAAATTAGACTTGGTGCTCACCAAGGACCTCTCTAATTCTGAGTCTAAAAATCCTTTGGAAAAAGAATGTGCTTTGGAAACAACCAACCAGGTATATGTTTTTTGAAGTATTAATGATTGATAGGTTGTGACACTGAAATCAGTAAAACAGGTATCAAATATTTACACATACCTCCCATCCGGTGTATTTTCCATTATGGGAAGGTATTGGGCAATGGAAAATTTCTCAAATACTTTTACTGGAAGAGACTAATTGAGCTCAGGGTTTTTTTTGTTACAATTATGTAAAGTTCATACTAGAGCAATAGAGACATGTGAAACCCTCTGTTTATTCATAGACTAAAATATCACATTAAGAATTATTTAGCAAGTTGCTCTTGGGCTAAAAGCCTTATGATTTTCTTAAGAATAGAGTGCTTTTCTTTACATAACGTGGTGATCAAACCTAAAAGACCAAACCTATTGTTGTTAATATTGTTAACAATTATAATTCAAAATATTGACAGTGTCTTCATCAATTTTAGGCACTGTTCCTTGAAATTGTCTTAAAATAGAAGTCAGAAATCAGGGTTCATATTTCAACTCAGCCACTGCCTTAAGAAACAGAATTTTTTTTATAGAATTTCATTCTATAAAAAAAAAAAAAAAATGGCATTCAACCAAAAACCCCAAATTCTGTGGACAGGTAGAGACCATGTTAATTATTCTCCAAGTGTTAATATGAAAAGCTTTGGGAGGAAAAAAAAAAAAAACACCCAGCTGCGTAAATGTGTACTAAAGTTTATTACAAATTGATTATCATGCTCTTCTAAATCTTAAATTTTCTATTTAAATTTTTGAACTGTTTATTCTTTCAGGGTAAATTCCACACGTGTATTACCTGTTGTTAGAGCTTTCCCTTTTATTTGTTCAGAAATAACCTTTTTGGAGCTTTAGTGATTACTTAACGATGCTGGGATTCATGGATTGGATGACCAAATCCACACTTCCCCCAATTTACATACACATCATGGAACAGACTTTGACCCTATCTCCTTCTGGGCCCTTTCCACATCAGAATCCTAGTCTTTCAAATCTGTTTCTACGTGGGAGTTTTCCATTCTGTAATTTGTATTTCCATTCTACTACTGAACCATATTTATTTACTTTTAGCGCTATTGTCTTCCTTGAGTATGTCACCAAAAACACACCATGGCTTTTTGAGTAAAAGAAAATTATGCTTTCTTTCATTATTGTAATAAGTTTCCTTATTGTATCCAATATTTCGCTTGTATTAACATTGAGTAATTAAATAAAAAATTAAATTAAATGAAAATCTACATCCTTGAATTCAAATTAACATCTCAGAATTCTTTATCTTGAAATCATATTTTCTATCACTCATTACTGGATACTGACCATTGCACTTTGCAACGCTAAATATTATTTTCCACTTGCTTGTCCATTTCTACTATTAGGAGACTTTTTCTAAGTTCCTTCCTTTCCACTATTACTTAAGTGAGAACTAGATTTCCCAAAACACACCAGCCCCAGGAAAAAAAAATAGTCGTAATGACAATCAAGCAACAGGATTTTTCTGGTGTTGTCCTGACATGTTCTGTGACCTCGGCCTCCAAAAAAATTTTAAAAATGAATATTCTTTTTATTGCTTCTTTCTTTTTTCTTCTGTTCTACCTCATAGAAGTGATTCCTCTTGTTGTCCTTGACCTCTAAAGCAGCACCTACTGAGATCTTTATTGCCCCACACCAAAGCATGCACACTGCTGCAGTCCACTGAAATCTACACTGAATGCCTGCCATTGGGCTGTGCCCCAGGAAGCTTCTATCTTGTCGTTGCTAGCACCACTATCATTGCCATCTTGCACCCTAGATATCTCTGCTCATTTGAGTTTCATTTGTTCTCCATCTGTACTCCCTCATCCTGATATTTCGTCCTTAATCTAAGAAACTTAAAATTAAAGGTAATTCCTTCCCTCAAGCATTGGCTGACCTTTCTTAATCCAAATCGACTGGCATCAACATTGTGAACTTTCTCTTCCACATGACAAGTTATTTCCACAAAGTACTTTGTCGCCAGAATTTTTTTTTCATACACATAATCTAATTTAATCTTTATAACCTCTCCCACAATAGGCAGTGCCACCAATTTTACAGATGAAATAACAAAAGCATTAAGAAATTAAATGAATTACCCTACATCATGTAGTTGGCAAGTGACAGAATGCAGCATTAAATCTGGTCTCCAGACCCAAAAGTTCTGAAGTGTAATATGTAGACTTCTCCACTTTTTAATGATTTGTATTCTAAATATGCTGCTTCTTAAACAGCATATGACACTGCCTCAGTGTCAGAATCTTGGTGGCCCCATGTCACTTTTTCACAAAACATGCCCAGACATGATAGAATCTCTGGCCTCAGCTCCAATTCTTATATGTAAAAGTGTTAGGATGTAGCCCAGATTATTTTCTTGTGGAGACAGAAAGATCTAGGCACAGATACACACATGCTCTGTACATCCCTGAGCTTCTGTTTTTCTCCTCTGTACAATTGGCTAATAAATATTTTCCAGGGCTGGAAAGGACCGGGTGGTATTAGGTTTCTCTCTTCCTTCTCTTCTGCTTGCTTCAAAGTCCTTTCTCTCTCCCAGATCTTTTCTAAAAGTCATAAATAAGCCTTCTCTGATTCTCATAGGCAGAGCATTAACTTCCTTACTCTATCAACTTACTATCTTCATCAAACCTCTCTCAACCTCCATATCTGTTGCTTTAGAATATCAACAGGTCTGTCTTGTCCAGGAGGCTGTGAGGTACTTGAGAACGAAGATTGTATCTTACTCAGGGTGTACCCTTAGTGTCAGGAAATGTCTCCTGGAAAACCCGATGACTAATACTCACTGTTTACAGATATGTATCCCTAGATTTTGTTTTATCTTTTCTAAGCCTCATTCCTTAAGCAGTTTCTTTCAAACTTCTCACCTACATCTCTCTGACAGCAGAAGAGTGCTTCCAGAGGGTCTAGAGACACAACTTACTTTCCATAAGTTCAAATTTTGACCTCTTTTTTTTTTTTTTTACAGTGCTTCTTCATAGCCTGTTTGATCTGGTGTTTGTTGGCCTTGGCACCCACAGTGAACACAAGTGTATCTTCATAACTGACCTGGTAGTCAGGGGAAACCTCATGATGGTGCAGTAGTCAAGCTTGTTTTTCCTGGGAGCGTTCTTAGGAGGATATTGGAGTCACAGTGTCTTGGGCTGTCAAAAGATGGATGACATGCATATCTTTTTTTAATTTCTTGTGGCCATGGATGCCTTTCAGCCCCGCTTTCTTTGGCTTCAAAGCTTTTGCTTTGGTTTCAGCTTTGGGAGGGGCAGGAGCTTCTTACTTTGCTTTTTGGCACCATTTTCATGAAAAGAAATTTTGACATCTTGATTATCATTTTGTTTTAATTTTGTTGCTGTCTACTCCATGAAGGACTGTGTTCAAGACCATGATAAATGAGATCATCTGGAATGAAAAGCAGACAAATATATTTCTTTTTATTTTAGTAAATATGAATTTATTTTCATATCTGTCTTAGGAGAAAATATTACCAGCTGACCAAATCATTGATTTCATGGATGTTTTTCCACAAATAAGAATTATATGGGGGGGTCAAAAGTGGGCAAAATGTGTGAAGATGGTCAAAGGTACAAACTTCCAGTCATAAGATAAATAAGTCCTGGGAATGTAATCACAGCATAGTGACAATAGTAAACAGTAAGTGTTACATATCTGAAAGTTGCTAAGAGAGTAGATATTACAAGTCTCATCACAGAAAAAGAATAAAAACCTGTATGTGCGGTAATGGATGTTAACTAAACTTATTGTGGTAATCATTTCACAATATATACATCTATCAAAGCACTGTTGTACACCAAAAACTAACACATTATTACATGTCAGTGACATATTTTAAAAATTATTAAGGTAGTACTTCAATAGCTAGATGTTTGGAAAACATTGCTATATTCCTTCCTTTTTCTTTTGAGAGGAGACATAGATAGAACTATGGCAGAAGCATAGACAGCTTCCACACTGTGGTGGTGAATACTGGCAAAGTTCTTAACCTCTTTGTCTCTCTGTTTTCCCCATAATCCAGATGAAGATAATAATTGTACATAGCTCAAAGAGGTGTTGTGAGAATTAAATGAGTTAATATATGTTAAGTATTTAGATAGGTGCCTGATATAGATTAAGAACTATGTAAGTATATGTTGATATTATTGTTATTATTATTTAAAAGAATATTTTAGATTATTTATGATAGAATGAGGTTCCACTAAAGCATATCAAGGGATCTTGTCACTTAACCTTGTTCCATCTCTCTGACCCTTGCACATTGTTACATCCATTTAGAAACACTCATACTTCTACTTAAGAAACAAGTTGTGATGGAGTCTTGTAAATATTTATGATGTTCAACGGCTTCTCTTTACTACAATATAAAAGAAATACTTTGTTTTCTCTTAAAGTTTTACAGTCTGGCAAGAGTTTATATATTCCATGTGACTGCTGACTCTCTGTAAGAACTCTGCCATGTTTACGAAACAAGGTGTTATTTGGGAAACCACACTGCTAGGGAAAAGCAGGTCATGCTTTGTGCTCAACCAAACTAGCCTTTGATGTGGAGCCTTAACTGTGTCAGTAGCTCAATGCAGATGATGAATGACACATGAGTTGAAAACCCAACCTTTATATCGTGCTTGTCATTTAACAAAGTGTTTTGAATATATTGCCTCATTTAATACTTAAACAAATTTGAGAAAAATCAGTATGTTCATTTTACAGATGAGGAAACTCTGCTTCAGAGAAATTAACTGACCAACAAATCTTAGGCCAGAAATAAACAGAACCAAATTTTCAACCAGAATGCAGCTTAATATTTATCTTTTAGAGATAAACACTGATATAAGATAATTATCTGGATTTTCTTTAAAATAATCTGTTGGAGAAGAGAGCATAGATGATAAGAATTGGTCAGGAGTTCATAAATTTTGAAGTTAGATGACAAATATTGAGGGTTCGTTTTTCTATTCCACCTGCTTTTGTACGTTTGAAAATTTTTTTTCCACAATTTTTAAATTTAATTTAAATTTAATTAAAATGTCCATAATTTTTTAAGTGCTATTTGGGGAATCAAAATGTTCAGCGTGTGAACCTTAGCTGTGTTTTTTATCTGCTGTCTGTCACTGGGCAAGTCTGTGCCAGTTTTCCCACCTGTAAAATGGTAATAACAGTAATACCTCACTCACAGGGAAGTTGTGAGAATTAGATGAGTTGCATGAAACTGTTGCTGCAGCTATTGCAGAAGGTATTTTTCTGATTCCCAGGTGTTTGCTTTTTCAATGACAGGCTAATATCCATTTCGAACAAAATATTGATAAACTCATTCATTCCTACATAATGTGCAACACACATTCTGAGCACTGAGGATACAGAAGTAAACCAAATAAGCAACATACCTAGCCTTACTTAGCTTAAATTCTAGTGGAGAGAAAAAAGTGTGTGTGTGTGTGTGTGTGTGTGTGTGTGTGTGTGTGTGTGAGAGAGAGAGAGAGAGAGAGCGAGAGAGAGAGAGAGAGAGAGAGAGAGAGAGAGAGAGAGAGAGAGAGAGAGATGTTAAATGCTAGTGGAGAAAAATATAGCAGGATAAGCAGAAAAAAGAATGACTGGAAGGGGACAGCTATTTTATATAGGATGATCAAGAAAATAGCCAATGATGTTCCAGACCCTGCTCCTATCAGCTTATGAAAACCAATTAAGTTTCCAAGAATTTTGTAAACCAGTTATAAAACACGGTCATCACTAAACATTAAGTTACATCAACTTAAAAGTAATAAATTTTATAAAAACAAAGGTAATAAATATTTAAAATTCTTCATTTCCTAACTTTATTACATTTTACTGTTATCCATGCTCTTCGGGTTACTCATATCTACTATACCTGTTGGCAGTAACACTGTGTTACGACTGCACATCTGCTCCCAACTCTGCCTCAGGTGCTTTCATTTTAGTAGCTTGAAATTGGCCATAGTGGGAATATTTAGATCAGAAAATTCAATGAATGCAACAAATCAGGGTTTGATTTATCGTTGAATGTCACCCTAAACTTCAGAAAGTGATGAGTAAAATGTAAACAATGCATATAGAACTTAAAAGTGTGTTATAATGTACATACAAGAATACTTTTTTTTTTTTTTTCAGAGAGCCAATTGGTAAACATTTACCAGCACACCACAGGGTAAATTTCCCTACTGAAGTGATATTTGATTAATAAAGTGATAAGAATTAGAGATGAAAGTGGGCCTTGCTTATATCCTGGAGAAGAGTGTTCTAGGCAGAAGCAGCAAGTGCAGGCCAGTGTGGCTGGATGGAACCAACTGAGAAATGTTTGAGGTCAGGGAGTAAAAAAAGCACGTTCTTGTGGCACCTTTTAGATCATTTTAAGGACTACCTTTTAATCTGGGAGACATGGAAAACCCCTGGAGGGTTTTGAGCAGAGAAGTAGACTGATCTGATCTGACTTAATTTTAATAGGATGCTCTAGCTGCTGTGGCGAATAGACTACAAAAAGGAAACACAGAAGCAGAAAGTCCATTTAAGAAGCAGTAATACAAGGGAGAGGTGAAGGTGGTTTTCACTTTGGTAGTAACGGAAATGTTAAAAAAAATGGTCAGCTTTTAGATATATTTTGTTAGAATAGCCAATAGGGCTTGCTGAAAGATTGAAAATTAGAGGTGAGAGAAAGGAAAGTCAAGAAAGACTACAAGGTTTGGGGCCTAGGTAAGTGGAAGGATATAATTGGTGTTTACCAAGACAGAAAAGACCGAAATGGCATTTATCAAAACTGCAGGAAGTGGAGGGAAGAATTCAGTGTTTGACTTAGCTTTGGATGTATTAAATATGAGGTGCCCATTAGAAATTCAAATGAAGTTATTGAATAGACAGTTGGATATCTGTGTGAGGAATTCAGGAGGGAAGTTCAGGCTAAATGTACATATAACTGGCATTTAAAGCCAGGAGTCTGACTGAGATCATTCAGGGAGTAGGTTTATGTAGGAGAAATTTAAGATGTGAGTGTTGAGCTCTGCAGCACTCCAGCATTAAAGGGCCTAGGAAATGTAAAGGGATGAGCACAAGAGACTGAGAAGGTACCTAAAAAACCTGGAGAAGAACCTGTAATTATAAAGAATTTATTTCAATTGTTATTTACTTTTTTGTACCCTGGTTCTTTTCTGCAAAAGCTTTGAGACAGTAAACAATGAAAAAAATAATAAGCCAATAAAATTGAAAAAGAAAAAGTCTGTCCCAATAGAAAGACTAAAAATATATGAACTATGAGAAAACAGTATGGTCACTATAAACTGCAAGTTTGATTCTGAGTTTTCCAGGACTCCTAGCAAAAAGAATCTATAATCAGTGTATTAGTTGACTATGGCTGTCATAAGAAAATACACAAATTGAGTGGCTTAAGCAACAGAAATGTATTTTCTCACAGTTCTGGAGGCCATAAGTCCAAAATCAAGGTGTCTGCAGTTTTGGTTTCTCCTGAAACCCCTCACCTTGGCTCTCATGTAGCTGCCCTCTCCCTCACAAGACCTTTCCTCTATACATGCACATCCCTTGCGTCTCTTCCTCTTCTTAAAAGGACAGCAATTCTATTTGATTAGAGCCACACACATATGACCTCCATTTTTTACCTTAATTACCTCTTTAAAGGCCCTATCACTAAATACATCCACATTGGAGGTTAGAGAATCAACACATGAGTTAGAGCCAGGTTGGTGGGGAAAAGGGTGGGGATACAATTCAGTCTCCAACAATCAGTAACACAGTTTTCTTAAACAAAATTCTAAAAAAATATCCTCAAGTAGGACAAGTATACTATAAATGCTATGTTAATTCTCAAAGTCAGTGTTTGGTTTGCCCTTGCATTAATTTAACAATTTTATTAAATATGCATGTGAGAAAATATTTGGAAGGAATATTCCTGAGCAAAGCAGAAGAGCTAGGAACTCGGTCTGCTTCAGTATGCTGTCTTCAGAAGTGCAACGTCTTATCTAAGAAATAAAGGCTATCAGTTATTCTGCTTTCATTTCATCTTTAGGCTTTGATGCTGAGAAGAAAGGTAATCAGGCAGGAAAAATTCTACATAATCTTTACTCAAAGCTAATTCAGATGTTGAGAGGCAACACTGTATGCATCACTATTAGAAATAAAAGTAAATATCAAACACCCAGAAAGAGTCTGTGGACCAGAACTACCAATATTCGAGATATGACAGAGTCATGTATTAAGAAATTTACTTATTGAAAACGTGACTCTTTATATTCTCTAGGGGATGTATAATTTAATTTTTTATTTTAACCTGAAAAAAATGAATGCGTAAAAATTCTAGAGACTGTGATTTCTCATGCTTTACTAAGACATAGTTATCCCCATCATTTCTTTGCTCTGATAAGCAGTAAACCTTAAAAATGAAATAGGGCTTGTTTGGCGGCGGGGCGGGGGAATGGAGGGTTATAATACAGTAGAAATATTGCTGTAGACTATGCCCACTTTGAGGTCATGCTTAGTAGGAGCACAAAGAACATTCCTGAGGGATGATGTAGCTAGTAGCACACCCAGATAGAAATAAGTACTATAAGGAGAGAATTCTGTGAGGAGGGTGATTATTTGATGTTATTCACCCTGAATATGAAAACCTTGAATGTTGTCCAGACTCAGCCCTTTCATTCCAGATATCAATATGTAATAATAGGAAGGAATTCTTTACTGATGAATTTGTTGAAAATAACACAAGAGTCAATTAAAGATTATTAAACTAACATAATGGAATGAGGATCTATCTCCTGGTAGAAAGTTGTCAAAATTGAGTTGAATTCCTGGACACCTGAAGTCTAAGAACTACATACGTTGGAATTGGGTCCAGGGAAACTTTCCACCTTTAAACTTTGTTTAATCGGCCAAGTTTATTTAACCAAAAAATACTTCTTTTCCATGAGGTACTTACTAAGATCTTGATGAACTAAAAATAATTTAAAATAGTGACCATTTTTTAACGCAGTTCACAGTAAATACATTTTACATGGTAACCCACTTACCTGAATCTAACTAAATCTTCAGAACATAATGCCTTTTTTTTCTAATTATTTATCTTGAGTATTTTTTTAAACATGTGTAGCAACCCCACTAATTTGATTTCATGTCCCTATTAAACAGTCATAATTCAATTTAAAAACCACCACTTTTGATGATGGTGTGCAGTAGTCGACGTAGGCACAAATTGATGCAATGATACAATGATTATGAAGGATATACAAGAAGTTCTGTCCTTGGCCCTTTAAGTAAGCTGGACCACCCATGCACCTACTTTCTCATCAAAGTAAACTCAGACCACTCTTTAACATTCCTTCCATTGCTTCTCAACTTTTCCACCAAAGTATCCTTTATAATAACAAAGAAGAGAGAGTAGGTATGCAACGCTGGATGGCTGTAGCATAGTCCAAAGCAGCCCATGGCAAGAGTAGAATGTCTTTGAAGTCTTAGGTTTTATCTTAAAAAATTCATCCAAAATTTGCATTTGACTCTAAAATGTAGTAAGTAATGTAATGTAAACCATCATTAAATATAATTGACATTCTAGGAAGTGTTTCAGGAAGGTTTTCTTTGCATATTTTCCTGCTGAGCCAAGGAGAAATTCTGTCACACTGTTCCAAGCAATTGATTAGGGTCACACTTTCTTCCTCCGAATCTCACCCCAATTTGATTCAGGATTATAGCCATTTCTCCATTTCTCTAATCCTCAAATTCTAACTTCATTTCCTGCCTCTGTAGCCACAAGTTAGCAATCTTTCTGATTCACCTCCTGGCATTTTGGATCTTTGTATTCCTTTATGGTTTTTGGTGGTGCACAATTTTATTCTGGTTCCCTGTCCAAACAAACCCCATCCCAAATTCCAGCCCTTCAGTCCACACTTGATTGAGTCAGGATGGCCACATCTCAGTTGAAAGTTTATTCAAAAATGGAAATGGGAGATGGGGGAGAGGCTCAGGAAATGTTATCAAGAATCAAACTTGTCTCAGGACAAAATAGACTGGATTTTAGTGATACTTGAAGTGCTTCAATATTGGAGCCTAGTAGACACACTCAAAAAGGTGTTAAACGATAAATTGAGTTAGTATTAATAAGATGGCTAGGTGGAGGGCCTGGGGAGGGAGGGAGCAATTGGGAGGATTGTTTTATAAACTATATAGATATCTAACCAATATACTCTGTACTTGAAACTAATTTAAATAAATAAATTTTAAAAACAAAATAAATAAACTGAGGCATATTAAACATTTTAAGAGTTTATTTGAGCAAAATTAGTTTAAATCGGGCAATGTCAAACCAGAAATGGTTAGGACACTACAATGAATGGAGCCAGGGGAAGATTTATAAAAGAAAGTGTAGAAACAAAGAAAGGAAATTATTTGACTGTCTGCACCTTAAAGCCTAGTTGGCTATTTGTGATTGGTTGTTTCTAGGTTTTAATTTCATAACCTCGGGGCATTTACAGACTAAGATTTTGCTTTGCTTATGTAGGTCACTATGGCATTAGAGCCACCTCAGTCTAATGGGTTCATTGTTTAATTAATTTAACAATTTCCACCCTTGTGTATCTCCTACTTCTGTGAGTTCCTCAGAGAGATTCAAGGATCAATCTCTGGAATTCCTTGAAAATTACGCTCAGTTCCAGGCTATCTTTTAAAAATTTCGGCATTTCTACGAATCAGGATGTGGTGAAGAATTGGATGGGATCTCCCTGTTTATCCAATTGGCTGTGTTCCTGTGGAAAGCAAATTTGATGTATTGTCCTAGACTCAAGTCAGGGAAAGCCACAAAAGGCTGTTCTCATTAGGTTTATTACTGGTCCATTCCCAACTCCAGCCCATGCTTAATTTCAGTCCTTGACCAACATCTCAGCTGCACCAGGCCTGCTCTTCTGCCCGTACCACATACTCCATACATACATACATAGTTGTCTGGGGAAAGGGATCACAACAGATTTGACATCAATTTTCACTTCTTCATCACCATGAAACAGGTGAAAAAACCCTTGGTCAACGTGATTAAGAGTCTCTGCTGGGGTCCAGACTGGGGTCCATTCTGTTTATTTCCATCTGTATACGCCATGTTGGATTTGTTTCACATAGTCCTTCATACGATGTCACTTCTCTACTTGAGGCTTATTCTGTCTCTAAAAAATTGTCCTTAGTTATATTTGATCATTATTAGCAGCAAATAAGAATGTGTGTCATAATTGTGTAGAAAAGCCAGGAACTATGATCCTATCTCATAATCTCCCAGATTCTGATATAGACACACCCTCTAAAACTAGATCCCCAGTGGGCAGCCCTCAAGCCATACATATATTGTCTACAGTGTTTGATTTGACCCACATATTTGTTTATAACGACCTGGTTTTCAATATTTAGAAGTCAGATGATTTTTATCTGAATGTCCCTTTTTTCAAGAAATATCAGAAGAGCTAGCAACACTTGGTCCATATTTTGGCATTCCCACATAACACACAACTGGAGCCGAGTAGCAAGGTCTCCTTTTGGTCTACTGCCCTTTTCAATTCAACCCAATAATCACTACTCTCGGTTTTCTCTCTAACTCACAAACCAAATGTGATGTCATTTATCATTATATTTGCACTGTTATTATATTTATACTGATTTTTTTTAGAATACAGAAATATTTATTTGCGTTCATGCCTATATCAAAAAGTCGTAAAATACAAGACAGACTTCCTCATAGATTTTGTAAGAAATGAGACAAGAGTATATTTTTTTTTGGTGGAAGTAAAAAATTATTTTCACAGGTTTAATATACAAAGTATGTTTTAAATTGAAGGCATCATTATAAAACAAGCCACTATAAGATCTATGACCTTTATAAGGAAAAACAAGTGAGATGAAATTAAAATCAATAATAAGAAGAACTGAGGTGTCAGAAGGGTTTGTTTTGGGATGTAATAGTGCTGCTATAAAATGCATTCACAAAGCTGACAGTCTTCACTCATATACCTCATCATACAGCACCTTATACCCTAACCCCCATCTCTATCACCTCTCTCATCCAAGTGGCTTTTGAGTTTGCAACTTCTGCTCTAAAAGAATAAATCTACAAAAAGAAATGATACCCATATAAATGTTGTACACCTGAAAGTAATATAATGTTGAATGTCAACTATAATTTTTTAAAAAACAGGAAAAGGAATGACAACCAAATACCCCCATCACTAGTTCCAAGAACCTAACATAACTGTCATGCAATAATGACCACAAATCATGGAGAAGTGATTTATGTGTACTTTGAGATGCCTGGTAAAACACAACAAAAAATAA
This sequence comes from Rousettus aegyptiacus, assembly GCF_014176215.1. Lineage (NCBI taxonomy): Eukaryota > Metazoa > Chordata > Mammalia > Chiroptera > Pteropodidae > Rousettus > Rousettus aegyptiacus. The sequence goes on from NW_023416284.1 coordinate 112,650,109, forward strand.
GGTATTTATACAACTAAGTATTTCAGACAGGTTGGTAGTGAATTTTGTCTCCTATCCTAGACCAGTGCAGAGCTATGTGAAAATAAGCACTGAAATATGCTTCAAACTCTGTATCAAGTGTTTCAGATGAGGGCTGACCAATGTGGAAGGAATCTATTTCTGACATTTTGTCTTACGGTAGTTAAAGGAATCTTTCAAGCACTGATTAGGCAAAAAAAGGAGGAGGAAGAGAGAGAGGCAGCAGTAGCTTAGATGGCATGGGCTAAAGTCAGAAAATAGTTTGAGCAGATCAGCATTTAGTCACACACAGGTTGTGACACCAGCAGGTCATGCTCAGGACAGTCTGCCCTGGAAACAACCAGGAGCAGGGGCTGCTGGAATCCTGGCAGGCCTGGGGAGTGTCGTAATCAAGGGCGGCCTTCCCAGGAAGAAGGAAAGGGCAGAAGGTCTGGAGTAAAGTTCAAGCAGGTAGAATACTGACTCCTTTAGTCTAACATCTTTCAGATCAACAGAGAATGGAGATAAAGGACATTATTATGTAGATTTTTTTATGGTTAAATATAATGACGTAAGAAAGAGAGGCTTAAGGAGATTCTTCACTAAGCAACAAAATCATTAAAAATCTACCTTGGTGTTACAGTATTACCTCATAATTATATGATTTGTTTGTTGTGAGTTTTCAGACTGGGTTCTTCTATCCTTGCAAACTCAACAACCTCATCATAGAAAGCCTGATATGACAGAAATTGCTAAGGCTGTCTGTCAAAACCAGGACTGTTCCAGTTAACTCTTGTGGCATAACAAATTACCCCAAAACTTAGCAGAAAAACAACCTTTTTATTCGCTTGCAGTATGAGGGGTTCATAATTTAGGAAACGCTCAATTGGGCAGCTCTTCTTGAAGTCCCTCATGCAGCTGCAGTCAGATATTGGCTGGGCTGTAATTATTTGAAGGCTTAGCTGGATTGAGCAGATGGATGTTTGAGACAGCCGGTAATTGGTGCTGGCAGTCTTCTGAGAGCTCAGCTGGGAATGTTAACCCAGATACCTACATCCTGTCTCGTGGTGGGGTTGGATCTTCTCACTGCATGGCCACGGAAACCCAAGAAGCAGTATCATAAGACAGTGAGAGTCTGAAGAGCACAGAGAACAAACATTCCAAAAAACCAAGGAAGAAGATACAATACTTCTGACCTAGTCTTAGAAGTCACTCAGTGTCACAGGCATTGAATTTTATTGGTCAAGGAAATCACAGGACCAGCCCAGATTCAGTGGATCCCATTTGTTTACAAAAAGAGTGTCAAAGAATTTTCCGCCATCTTTGACTTACAAATGCCACCATAAATGCCTTTTTATCATTCTTCCATAAATCTTCTATAATTGCTTCCTCTACCTTTCTTATGTTACTCATTCCCATCTAACACTGGAAATAGACATTCTTTACTCTGAAGATATGGATTTTAACTGAAATCCTTTCTATTAGTGAAGCTAGAGGTCTGGAAAATAAGTTCTCTATGTTTTGCTTGTTTGTATATTTGTCTGTTTCTAACATTCAATATACTGTTTTACAATACCAAAACTGTTAGAAACAATATTTCTCATCCACAATTTGTAAAAAGAAGGTCATTTTTGAGATAAAATTTTAATTCATAGAATTTAATTTAGTCTTACTTGAAGAAATAATACGACACAGTTTCTTTAGCTTGGAAATCAGGAAAGATAGGCAGTAGACTTCTCTTTGTTACATGTTGTTCTAGTACACTTGGTGTTATGTAGTCTGTTTCTAGTTAATCTCAGATTACCTTTATAAAATACAAACTCATCACTTTTAATCAAATTTTTGTTTATTCTTATGTAAAAGATATTTCTGATCTCTTAAACTTTATAAAAGATAAAAAGAATGTTCTTATTTCTCCCCAAATGATGAAACTATCTTTTCATTCCTCATTGGCTAATAAAGCATTTCAAATCTGCACCCCAAATCAGATCTCATTGAAAGGAATTAGGGTTTAACATGAAAGTGGGGAGTTTCTTTGAATACATCCTGTCCTAGACTGTCAAACTTTTATTTAAAATATTTTTCATTGTGTAAGATCTGCTTCTGTCTTTTAGCCCTTTTTGTTTGTGGGGTAGAAGGGAGAGGTGATATTTTTCTTTTTAGAATCGATCAATGGCTGTTTCTTCTTTAGTTTCTTCAATAAAAATTTCTTTCCTCTATGATCCTGTTATATTCTCCTCCTCCTCCTCTACATGCTTCTCATATTTCTTTCCCTTTGTTTACTATTCTGTATTCTTAAATTGAACTTGAATTAAAGGGAAATCAAAACAAGAGAGGAAAAACTAAACATAAAGCTCCGTATATCTTTGACTGTAAAAATGTAAGCATGGTTCCTTACCAAACCTCCCTAAATTAGAAGAGTTTCAGCTTAGTAGACAGCCATTTAAATTAAATTAAAAAGGCTATTTAGAGCAAAGAGGGAGAATTTTAAAAAGTAAAGTATTAAGCTAAAAGAGATTTTGAATATATAGTAGGTAATAGGGAAATTCATGGTGACAGAAAGTAGATAAGTGGTTGTCAGGGACTGGGGGAAGGACAATGGAGAACGATTGTTAATGGGTATGGATTTCTTTTGGGGGTGATGAAAACGTTCTGGTAAAAAAGTCCAACTCTTTACATACTGTTTTCTCTAACACCTGTATGGGCCCTAGGACCTGTACTCATTCTGAAGAAATCCTGAATTTCCATTGTCAATCCTAAATAGGTAGTGGTGCACCATCCTCGTGGGGTTGTGAGAGGTAAGCAGGAAAGAATAGTTCTGAAGAACAGAGAGCCAGAAATAATCTCGAGCTGAAAGTGCTGCCACACCACCCCCATGCATGGCTCATTCTAGACACACAGATGATAATAGTTCATTCTATTCTAAATAATCACGAACTTAAACTTGAATTTAAACTTCAAAGGGAATTGCAAAAATCTAATACAACCTTTAGTAAACAATTAAGTCATTTATTGGTTTATGAGCTGAGCACCCTGAAACTGACATCGTAGAAAGAATAATATGTAGTAATCTGAAAATCAGAACACACACTACAGGGTTTTGTTTCCTCACATAAAATTCAGCTTGTCTAATGTTTATGCACACCTTCTTCCCTACATCCTGTACAAATAAGAAGACAATTTTGGAATTATCTCCTATGGTAAAGAAAATTGGGTTCTATAACCATCTTCTTGTTTCAAGGCATTGCGCTTCATTTTGTTATTTGGGGATTGAGGTTGAGAGGGTTTCTCTTGTGTTCTATGATTAGCTCCCATAATCTCTTTATAACTAATAGAATTTTTGAAGACCTAATGGATCAATTAGTGTTCTAGCCTGCACAAAGCTGCTTCTTTACCCTCTAAGAGCCTTAACTGTGAAAATGAAGATTTATGAGAAGGTTGTAATCAAAAATAAAGAGAGGAGGAAGCTTGTAGAAAACTGAAGCTGAGCCATGGAATTTGGGCTTGAACACTGGTCCAGCATATTCCTGAGACTGGAGAGCATCCTGACAATTCACCAGTGGGAGAAACCACAGGCTTCAGAATCCTAGATGTCTCAAACAAGCCTGATGGATTTACATTTTAATTCAAAATCAAAACCAGATCCATTTCCGTGTCTCCTTTTTTCGACTTTCATCTACCTAAGAATTTTTTGGCTACCCCATACAAGGAAGTTCCTGCCTTCCTTGGCCACTTCTGTACCACTCCTAGCTGGTCCCTGAGACGCCTACAAACAAGCAGGTTTGTTCTGTCTTTCTCCTTACAGCTATGTCCTTATCATATACATGGGTACTAGTCTGAGGGCTTTTGAACTTATTTTCTTCTGTGAGGAAATGTTCTTTCTTGGATGTCTGGATGGGTTCCTGACTGTCACAGAATGGGTTTTCTAGGAAGCCCGCTCTGAAACAGACTTCTGCACATAAGATGTTTATGAGGGGGTATTCTTTGAATCAGCTGTGGAAAGGAGGGAAAGAAAGTGACAGCCTCAGCTGACCGCAGGATGAGACTCTGAAACTGAAATCACCTTCTAGGTCCTGTTTGGCCTTTTATACCTCCACCTTAATCATCACTAGACATGGGCCATCTTTGTTGTAGCCGCCAGCCCCTGAAAGACATACGGACCACTGGAACTCAGTGAGTTATAGGAAACACTCTTTATTCAGCCAACTGGGTCTGCCAGGGGTACACAGACCCCAAATTAAGCAGCCCCGAAATGTAGAGGTATAAGATTTTTAAGCCCCAAATCCCATTCTTCATTCTGTCTAAACACAAAGGTCTATCCTTCTTCTATTCATTACCTGTCAACTCACAGGTAAGGTGAGTAGGCGGGGTTACAGAAGCAGGAAGCTTATTTAGAATGTTATGTTCCTATGGGTAACAGCCTATGTCCCCATGGGCATAGCCATGTTCCAATGAGCATAGCCGAGCAGTAATTTTCCTGCAAGTAATAAATTTCTAGCAGTCATTTTTCAGCCATTACATCCTCAGAAAGGACATGCCCTTAGAAGAGTTGCTCTTTGAAGCTAAGGCAATCCTTGAAAGTTCTGGCACTGAAGGCTGTCTGGTGACAGCTCTCTAGCACCTGAAAGGCAGAAAGTCCTTTCTTGGAGGGGATCTGGGTGGCATATATCTGCATCTATGCACCTCAGAGATGCCCTTATGACTACCCTTTATAAGATAACTTTCCCATTCCTACTCTCTAAGCCTTCTTTCCCTCTTACTCTGCTGTATCTCTGCTTGAGATGTTGTGTTTTTACTTAAGTGTATATTTTCTAAACATCCCCAACACACACACACACACACACACACACACACACACACACACACACCACATGTTAAATGTTTTGTGAGAGAATGAACTTTGTTTAGTTCAAATTTCTCTGTCCCAGCACCTAGAACGTACAATTCCTGGCACATGGTAGGCAGCCAAAAACAATTGAATAAGTGAATGAAGTCTATCATCTAGATCCCTTCAGTTGAGAGAAATACCCACTGAGATAATCTAGTAATCAGTTGCTTAAAGCTGGGATTTTTAGGTACTATCCAAAAAGACTTAGTGAGTAGAATAAAATAAAAATATTTATATAAATCAGTACTATCTCAGGTTTGACCCACTAAAGATGACCTCTAACACTGGCAGAGGAATGCAAGCAAACTTATTCTAATTAGGAAGGATCTTCAAGAGCCCCTTAAAGAAAACATAATGTATTCATTTGCTAGGGCTGCTGCAACCAAGTACCACAGACTGGCAGCTTAAACAACAAAAATTTATTTTCTTACAGTTCTAAAGGCTAGAAGATGGAGAACAGGGTGTATAGGCAGGGTTGGTTCCTTCAGAGGTCTCTCTCCTTGACTGTAGATAGATGTCTGCCTTCTCTCTGTCTTCATATAGTCTTCTGATATATTGGTATCCAAATTTATTTTATTATCATACTGTTGGCATTGGATAAGGATCCACCCTAATGATCTCATTTTAAATTAATTACCTCTCTAAAGATTTTATCTCCAAATACATGCACATTCTGAGGTGTTAGCAGTTAGGGCTTCAACATATGAATTTTGGGGGTACAATTTAGCCCATAACACACAACCAGGCAGGTTTCAGGACTAACAACAAAACAGATGCTAAAATTAATTAACGAGCCACAAGCTCACTCTAAAATAAATGAGCATCAGCCCACATAGAAAATTCCAGAAGGCTGCTTCGATGTGAAATCTAATTGACAGCATATAATGAAGGAACTAGAGTCTTAAATGAGTGCTTTCAGTCTTTTGGCAGGTAGACAGGCTTTGTCTAGCTTCTAATTGGCGCTGAAAACCTGCATTCTACACCAAGACACATATTAAAAGAAGATTTACTATTCAAGACACTATATTGCAGGATGACTTGGCCCTAGGGTAAAAAACTTCTGGACCAACTGTGTCAGTAATACTTGCTATTATTGTTGGTGAAAAAGTAGTGACAAAACCATGAATTGGTATTACTATTTTAGAACTGAAGTCGGGGTGAAGTGCTGAGTTAATGTATCAGAATGTAGACACCCTATTTCTCCCTATCTGCCTCTCCAATCGAACCTTCAAGATTTGAAGGAAATTGTGGATTTCGTTCACTTTTTTTTTCCACTTAAAAGGACAATATTGGCCCAGCTAAATCCAAATCTCCTGGAGTCTTATTCTAGCTGATGGCTCAGCTGTTTAGACCCAGCTATTTAGAATGTGATTTCCTGGAGATGAGACCCAGTCATCCGCTTTTGTAGCAAGCTCTCCAGGTGATTCTTAAGTGTGGTAAAACTTGAGGAACACTATTTTTAGAAGATGGCCAGGATTTCATCTCCAAAATATTTACTTTGATGGATAGGTTTTTAAAAATGCTCCTTAAGATAGAAATAAGAGAAATATTAACAATGGTTTTGTTTTGAACATAGTTGTACATAGGGTACACATTAGACCAAAGGTCATGACGAATACCCAAATGTTATTATAAATACTCTTGCTAAAGTCTATCATGTGACTAACGGCTCTCCTATAAAGTGAAAAGCATAGGTAAGAGTGGGAATTTATCTTTCAAGTAAGGTATCGAGATTCTGAAAGAAAGGTGAAGGTCCTACCTATCAAGCACCCAAGCAGATTCTGAACAGCAGCCACCATTGCAGCTGCTAGGTCAGTCTGTCAAGCTTCCACAGATTCGACCAGTAAGGAGACAATGAGCCCAAAAGGTTTTATACAGTTTGTTACACATGGCACAGCTAAACACATGAACTTCTTGTTCACATTGGTTCCTCTTGCCCTTCAAGTTTCACGGCAGCGATGCAGAGGTTGGTCAAGGTAGACACTGCACGCACAGTGGGCTTGTGTCATGGCAAGGAAACTTGAGCTCAGACAATTGCTAATCTACTAAAGGAGCTACTAGTAAACCTGTCCATCTATCCCCTACAGAGAGAGACATTATCTTTATTATCCTAATCAGAAAACAAATCTGCCTTCTGACTCAGAGGGAAATATTATCTTTTTCACCCTGGACTATCTCCAAGGAAGGAGGGAAACTAGCTTTATTACCCTGGAGAATAAGCAAATCCGCTCCTTGCCTGGAGCAGTTTTACAAATATCTTTAAACAAAGCTGTCCATGTTCTTTGCTCGGAAGGCATCCAAAAATGTCAGGATTATCTCAACACTACCTTTTAATATGTTTTTCTCTGATGACTCACAAGTTAGCCTGGGTGTTAGAATTCAAACTTGTCTTCTTTCATTGACTTCAGAGGGTAAATCTTTCTGTTTAATACTTTGTATCATCATGAACTGAGGCTTCAAACTTTTTAGTAGTGTATCCTATATCTCAAGCAGAATCTTACATGGAGACTCAAATTTTAAAACAGATCAAAGAAGAACTACTCCCTCAGAAGAGCTGAGGTGATGTCTTCACAAGCTGGGACTTCTCCTCAGCCTCCTTCTCTTCACTTGGACCAGAGTTAGATTCTGGCCCAAGTTGACCTCTGAGCATTATCAAAACCTCATACTCCTCAAAACACATTTGAAAACCATCACAGTACTAAAAGAGTGATTGATGTTTTATAATTACTAGCTTTCTTCAGCAGTTTTCTAGACAATATGAAAGAAGTGGGTACACGGGTTTAAATAAATAAAAAATAGTTCTTCCTGGCATCCTTGGAGACAGGGGAAGGCTGGTAGTTTTCATTAGTCACTGAGTCATGGAGGCAAGTAGTTTTGCTTCTGTAAACAGGAAGCATGTCCAAGGGTAGTTCTAAAAGATAGTACTCAGCAAGAATATTGATATTGACAACCTACCAGACATATTGTTAGTGTACAAAAGTAATTAAGACATAATCTCAATCAAAGGAGGGATAAAGAGAAGCAAATATTACATAAGTAAAAATTACATAGCTTTTATAATTACAAAAAATTACATACAGGTACCATAAGAGAATGTGATGTGTTTCTATGACATTTTCTGCTACTTGACTTTTTCTGCCTGACTCAGTCACCAGGAGTATATGCAGCAATTCTCTATGTTCGAGAAGACAGAAAGCCTTGAGGGACAATTTTTTTTTTTTTAATCTACTATCTTTGAAGGCTTTAAATGTTATAAACTCTAAGTACTCTCATAACCTTTAAGTTTTCTGATTAGCTAACCCAGCTATGAAGGGCATCAGAAGGGCGTTTCCATATAAATAACATCCAGCTGCTTTTTAAAAGGATAAACTCATAAACACAAATTACATAAGCAGAGAATAATTTTTTTTTTTAAGGAAGGGTCTAGAAGTTAGATATTGATGATGTGTGCTTTTTATAAAAAATGATGATAACATTTACTAAGTGTTCTAGATATATTATATCATTTATTTTAATTCTCGTAACTACTTTATGAGTTAAGTACTATCCTCCTTTTGCAATTGAGGAAAGGGAGGGTCAAGGTTGCCCAGTAATTGCCCAACACACTACAGGTAGTAGAGGCAGAGTCCAGGTCTGTCCACTCCATTTCCCAGGCTTCTCAAAACTCTGTTTCATGTTTGATGAGCAGAGAGCTATTGCCAGCACCTCTTTACCTAGTCACGCTTTTAGTTTTTACTACAAAGGAAAAATTATCTCTTTTTATCTTCTCTAACCAAGAAGCTCCCTACATGTTTCTTTTCTAAAGAAATACAAGAATATATGTGACTTGGGGTATGAATGTCCCTTTTTATTATTCAAAAAGACTCTTCTGCAATAAAGAAAGGAAATAAATTGGTAGAAGAAATTCAAAGACCATTAAATCTTAAAACTTTGAACAGATGAAATAATTTTTCTTTACGTTGATGACATAAACTTTTAAGTCACTTGAAGATGAATTATCTCTTTGAATTTTGAACTGTAAGAAGATAGCAAATAAATGTAGCAGATACCAGAATGGGTAAAATTCTATTCAATTTTTTGCTAAAAATTGATAAAATAATATTGATATACTACTCAACAAAAACACAGATCTTTGGATCATTTTTAAAATACAATGAATTCGGGAATAAAAACATTATAAAATCAATTCATAGAATAGTTTAGCCTAAATGAATACCCATGCTCTACAAAATTAAGTTTTCATGTAATGCATTCAATAATTACATTCTGCTAAATATAGAAGAGCTTTTATTTGCCACTTTTATATAACTTAAGGTTCTGCTACATGTCTAAATAGCTAGGAATAATTTTTTTTTAATTTAAAAACTATTTACATCTGTGTTTTATTTTTAAATTTAAAAATAATCGGTAAAATGCCATCAGTCTTATAGTCCGTTTTGTTGTTAGACTGGCCACTGGGTTTTACTTCAGTGAAAAACCATGAAACGACACTTTATTGAACATACTCTGTTATACAAGGGAAAAAAGAAAAAGTTCAACACATATGCAGAAAGTTCAATGAAAAGTCAAATATTTGGTTTGATGCCTTTACACAGCTGCTTGGGGCCACTAATTCACCAATGACTAAAGAGTATCCATCTCTGTCTCACTTCTGATGATTTCCAGTCAAGCAAAAGACACAGGAAAAGAAACCTCTCCTTCCAGTCATTGATCCTAACTTTTTTTTTTTTTTTTGAGCCTAACTTTTAACCATACCCCAACCAGAGTCCTTTGTCACCTGACAGAGGGCAGCTTCCTCATCCCTGACATGAACGTGCTAGTGGAGTACACCTGGCTAGAAGCTGAAAATTTACCAAACCCCAGACCTGCTAAATCCATTCCAGGCCTGGGCACTATGAAGTTAACCCTCCAGTTCCAGCAGCTCTTACCTAAGCTGGGAGATACTAGGTCTTTTCCTCAAAACACACTAAAGCTGAATTCTAAAAAAAGATCCAGTAAACTCTTTCAGAACCCTCTCAAACCTTCCTTTGAAACAATAAATTTGAGGACTGTTTCCTCTTTTTCAACCAAATCTAGACCAATCATCATTAAATCTGAATGGACAGAAGACAGAAAAGAGGAGTTGAAGAGTCTTTTAATACTAACTTCCTGAGCATGCTTTTCTAATTGCAATAGATCCATTCCTGATAAATTGCCTATGAATTGAATTTCTGCAAGTGTCATAAGCAAATGTGGACTCCCAGTACAAATTCATTCTTCTATTGTCATTCTAGTTCAACTTCAAACTAGTGTCTAATGATTTAGCATCTTTTTCATTTCTTTTTCCTCCTTCTACCTCACCTTCTCTTCCCTAAGCATGTATGTTCAAACTTCCTAAAATATCTATTTAGTAAATGTGAGCATGAGAATAACTTCCCTAAAGCAGAACACACCTCTCTCTGCATTGAGTAGCAAGAGGCTAGCAAGTTCAAAGTGATCTCAATAAATGCATTGCCGGCCAGCCCCTCCTTCCAAGCTGCTGTTATGAGCTTATGCTACATTTAATTTATTAGCCTAGGACAAGTTAATTGCATAGTTTCCACAAAATAGAACATGTTGCTCATAGTAACTACATGCTAATTCCTTTGAAAACATCACTAATTATACAGTAACTTTGCATCTCTCAACAATAGTGTGATTAACTGGTGTTACATGTTTAAAGCTGAATGAGGTCAGCATCAAGGCAGGCAGAGTTCTGATGGGGTTTGTGGGTAAAAGGACATTTTGCTATTCTAACTCTGTTCCCCAAGAACTTTGCTTCTTTATTAACACTAGTGGGTTTGCACACGGCCCTGCTGAGGTAGGAGGGATTGTTGCAGGAGCAGCAGCCTTGACATTTAAGGCAACCATAGAGAGGCTGCAAAACTTTCCCAGGCACAGAACAGCATGTACTCACAGAAGACAGTATCAATGGTTGCCCAGTAAATACACATCTATAAAAAGTTCAGTAAACACACAGGTGTAATGGCTTAACTTTTATATCTAAACACGACTTTAAAATTACTCAGACTGAGTACTTCTGAGAAATGATTGACACTTTTAAAGATGTTTGAAGGTACATGGCCTTCAAGATTCTTTTAGCTTTGTAAAGCTAAGAAAGAAGTGTTATTTTTGCCTGAAGTGCTGATATGGCTTTGAACATCACATTTTTACAGAGTGTTCTGCTTCAGGTTATGTTTATAGAAGTGAACGCTCTTGGTGCTCTTAATTAACATTCCTCCAATGTCTTATGGTTTCTTCTTTCCTCTCCCTCAAAAATCCTTGCTTAGCTCTTCCAAGTTTGATGAGAAAATTAGTGCATTTTGTCATCACATTTTTTACTGAATATCTGCTTTGGTTAGTTGGTTCAACAGAAATGACTCTCAGGAAACTGAGGTCACAAAGACTCCCTGCGGTCTTAAAATAAAAAGTGTTTTCGTTATAAAACTAAGGGAAATTAAGGAAAGGAAAAAGTATAGAAAGCAATAACTTTACAGAGCAAAGATTTCTTAGCCAACTTTAATAACATGCGGTCACCAGTCTGACTCAGTTTATCAATTGGCTACAAAGCCCTTTTTTCCCCCCTCTCTTCTTCCCAACTCTTCAGGTTGAATGGAAGAAATATTCCTTAGATTTCAACCCTGGTAGTTTGGGGTCAGCACCTCTATCTGACTCTCCAGACTTTCAGTCTGATAACTTGGTTTCTGATGTTTTAATCCAAGTGTGGAACCGTTCAGGGCACCCCCTGTGACACTGAGAAGTTGCTTACATCAGACTTTGTGTTTCTCTTCAGGATGGCAACGTTAGCCTTGAGTGGGGAGACTCCTCCCTTGACCTAACCTGTATGACAGCACGGGTCCCTCAGCCATCCCTTCCTGCCCTCTGTTTCTTATACAGCAAAATCACTAGCCTGCTGGCCTGATATGCCTGAGCACCCTTTCTGATTCAGCTACCAATTCCTTGATGATTCATTTTCAAGTGGCCTCTGGGCATGATTTCTGACGTTCTATAAACTATGGCTTTATGAAACCAAAACTGCTTTCCAGAGGCAGATTTAATTTTCAACAATGGAAAATGTGAGTGATTACATCTCAGCCTCCCTTGGAGCAGGAAGAGAGAAGGAATCATCTCTATGGTTCTTTGGATCTCTATATTTATCCTCAAACAGTAGCCTATAGCAATTTATCATAGTAAGTCCTATACATTCACTAAGTCTCAGCATAAAATATGTAGAGTATATATGTAATAGCAAAGTAAAAGAATTTTAAAAATAAAAAGAAATAATGAACCCTATCAAGAACATATGTTTAGCTAGTTCAAATTTCTGATTTTGATTATAGATCTACATTGGAAATTATTTGAGAATTGTCATCCCACCAGTTGCTGAAAGATCCATCATTTAATTTTTTAAAAAGAAATAATAGCATATGAGAATTTTTAAATCATTCTGTTCTACCTCCAAAGAAAAAGTGTGTTGTAGGAAAAAACTTTTACCTTGCTTTATCCTTTTCATTCCACAGAATCTGATAAGTTTGTTTACTTCATTTAGAGTCTGGTAACAAACACTTGATATTCTACTAAATTAGATAATATCAGTAGAAGAATGTTCTAAAACAAGATAACTGACTGGAGAATAATGGCTACAGGTTTCAATATCAATAATTCCTCTATTTGTAAGTTTTCATGTCTTGTTTTAGTAAATATTAAAAGATCATGTATTTTAGGCTTTTGGGAGTGAGGATAGAGGGGTTTCACTATCCATGACATATAAAAAATTAATTCATTAGCCACTATTTACAAAGAACTGTACTAGACACCTTGGGAATTATATTGATTTTTCACTTACTACAAGCTCTACGGAAAGCAATTATAATTACAGCTTATATATATATTGAGCACTTAGAAATGTCAGTCTTTGCATCAAGGATTTACATGGATTATATCATTTCATCTTCATATTAACCCCCAAAAAGTACCATTTTATCTCCAATTTATAAAGACGAAATGAGGCTCAGAAAAGCTGAACTACCTTCCCAGCATCTCAAGGTTAGCAAGTAACATAACACGTTCTTCTGCTACCAGAGCCTGTGCACTAGCAACTCTGCTGTAGACCTACTCTTTCTTCCCAAATGCACTTCAGTCTAATGAGAGGATTAGTATATGGATCAAAGAAAAAATCAAATAAATACTGCATAAGCCAGAAAACATGCATGTAAATTATTAAAGCAGTAAACTTAAGGATTATATGCACAGGTAATGTCTTGTGACTCCTCTTATTTTAATTTACATAACTACTTAAACCATGTTGTTGTTCAGCATTTCACATGAATAGGAACCCTTTCCTCAGCTGGATTCTGACCTTATCATTGGTAGACTGTGTTTTCTCTTCTAGGACTTGCCATAGCAGCTAATCAGTGACACACACATAGGAAGCGCTTTTAAATATTTGTGGAGTGAGTGAATGAAGAAATTATAGGCAGTTAAGACAATTTTGTATATAGCTGTGTGAAGTGGCTATACACAAGGCAGTGGCGGCAGTTTAAGTGAGATAGCAAAGGCCTGGGTAAGATAGATGTGAGAGAAGGATAAAATCAGGAAATGGATTATAAAAAAAGCAACATTGATGGAGTACGTCATTTGAAGTACGTTAAAGGTACTAAACCATTTACTCTTTACCACAAGAATCCTATGAGGTACGTACCATTATTGTCCCCACTTTGTAGATGAAACACAGAGGACAGTTAATTTAACATCACCCAAGCAGGAAGTGGTCATGTCAAGAACTCATGCAGTTTTAAACTCATGCAGTTTAAAACTCTGAAACTCAGAGTTTTAGGGACTCCCCAATAGTCTCTCCTCTAATTAGATACATGAGCAGGTTAATGCCTGATTTGCCTCTTTCTTGTCAGGTATATTGTGGTTTAAAGTAAACCCAGTCAGAGCAGCCTTCCCTACTGGACAGCACAAACTCAAGTCACCCCAGCCCATTCATTACTTTTTATCTCATCTTCTATTGTTTTTGACAACAGAGCACTGACAATCCTCCTCCCCCATCTCGGTGGCTTATCTGGGTATTCTGCTTATTTTCCATTTGCTCCCACAGGAACATAAGCTCTATGAAAGCAGGGTGGGGCCAGTCTTGTTATCTGTTTACCTACATGGTGGCTGCCAAGTAGTAAGCACTCAGTCGAGTTTTGTTGCAGAAATGTTTGAAACCCAAGTTCCCAAAGCCCATAGCCTCGTCAATGACAGTAGACACATTAGTTGAAAAAGTTCAGAACTGTGAAGCAGTGTATTCTTCTGGTTCCTTCATCTTCCACTGTTCTAGCTATGAGATAACTGCTAATTTACAAGAGGTGATGTGGGCAGGGAATGAAAGAAAACAGGAGTAAATTGGGAACTTTACAGGAAAATTCTTGCCAGCAATAAAAAGTGATTTTGAACTGAGTAAGACTGGGAAGATTATAAGGTAGTCATGTTGTAGAAAGCAAACAGGATAGCAGCCATATACCAAAAGATTATTTTGTACTTACCTGAGTTTATACTGAGTTTACACTTAGCAAATCTTTATGCATACATTGTTTCTGGGATGTTTTATGCCTCACTCAGAGATAAATCAGTTCTTGTTTGCTCACTTAGTTAGTGATCTGTCCATGGCTTGTATATGATCCACAATGCACAGAATTTTCTTTTAAACATTTGAATTATAATATTTTTGCATGGATATATGGGCATGTGTGGCCCCCACTGTATAAAAGCTAAGCAGAGTTCATGGTCAGTGAGTTTTGTACCAGTTCTCCCAGTTCTACCACTCAGCAGAGGTGTTACCTCAGACAAGAAGTGTTATGCTATAAAATGGAGAGAATAATCTCTAATTCGTAGACTTGTGACAAATAGTAATAGCTCAAAATTTACCTATCTTATCTTATCTAGGGATTAACTCACCTCCTGCCATAGCATTATCATTTCTCTTCCCCCAAGTCCAAATCTCCAATTTTCTCGGCAGTTCTGATTGGAGAAAAATCATTTTTGCCCTTTAATAAATTAATCTGCCCTCTGCTCAAAAGAAAGACAATTTGATTATTATGTAGATAAGTTCTTTATTAGTTTTATCCCCACTAATGGAATAAGACTTTTATTTTTCTCTATAAATCACAAGTTCCATTAAAGTGCTTTTTCCCCAAAGGAGTATCATTCTTGGGGTGGTAAGTGCAAAGAGGAAACAAGACCATAAAATAAATCAGTAAAAAAATGCATAATTACTAATTGAGAAGAATGCTAAGGACAGTTTTCTGTGATAAAAATTAATCAGGGGACCTATTTCAGATTATGTGGTTAGGGAAGTACTCTTTGAAGAAATGGCATTTAAAGGATGATCTAAAGGATAAAAAGAAACTAGCAGGGCAAAGATTAAAAAAATATCACTCCATGCAGAATAATAGTCTACCTTTCTTCTCTCCAACTTTTGTGTTTTGGTAATCAGTACAGATACCTTTATGGTAAGGAACCCCACCACCACCTGCCCCAACCACACTACCCATGAGATAAGTAACAGTTGGTTTGAACTAATCATGGCTTAATGCTATTCCCTTTCATCAGTGATTCGACTTGGGATGGGTGTGAGACTGTATTCTAGCAAGTTAGAACATATGCAGAAACATAGGCTTTTGTAAGAGCTTCTTTTTAAAAAAGGAAAACTACAGAGCTTATTGTTACCACTGTTGTCCCTTGTGGCTTTCAATGTGTATATGATGCATGGAGCTGTGTCAGCTATTTTGAGACTATGAAGCAATAAATAGGTTATGTATGGCCCAATTGAAAAGTACAAACAAGATGTATCCTTGATGAACTTATTGAAACTTACTAAAAGATAACAGACTCATTATCTTGCAGTAATGCTAGAGGACCAGATTTGGGAATGTGCAGAGCCAAAGTGTCCCCAGTGGTCCAGAATTTGGGGATGATGGGAACAATGACCTGGTGGCAAAAGTTCAGGACCTCACCCCTGCATTAGATAAATTCTTACCATTTCTCTGTCTATAATCTTCTAATCAAGATTTAAATGCCAGGGAAATGTGTTTGATTGACCTAGTTTCAATCAAAGTGTTGGCTCTTTTGAGAAAAAGCAGAATTAAGTTGAGGCGTGATTGTCACATCAAACTCCATTTCATCTTTTTTTTATGCCAACTGTTAGGTTACCTATTAGGGTAATAATTCTCAAAGTCCTTCTGTAATAAATGTTATGATAGTTGATATTCTATGAGTCATTCTATTCTATTTTACATAATTTCTGTGAGAATGAAATTCACATATGGGATACAAATAAGCATTTATTTCCATTGCCAAAAAAAGACACACACAAAAAAGAAAGCTGATAGGATATATTAAGTCTGTTGATAAAAAGGATTATACTTGATAATCCTTCAGGATAATGATATAGATGGAATGTAGCAAGAAATCAAGTCTTCACTTTTTTTAAAAATATGATATATCAAGACATTCTTCTCTCACACATCATTAATATTGCTGAAACTTCAAAGGGAAAAATACATAAATACTAAACCTTGGATCCTATTAAATCCCATCTGACAAAGCTCATAATACATTTCTCACCTCTGAAAGGATTTGAGTCAAATTGAGTTTTATAGCCCTGAAATTTTATACCTCTGTACTTAATAATACAGATCTAGACAGAAAATTTCTCTGAAATTTAAATGAGAAACAAGTAATAACAAGAAAATTATTCCAGTATAGAACAATATCTATGCTCTCATCTGTCAATGAAAATTAATCAATTGATGTCAGATATTTTTTAAAACCTACCATCTATTTCATATTTTTGCCATGAGATAATTGTACAAGATCCAGTCTCTATTTTTTTACTCAGTATTACTTATTTTTCCAGTCTGATTTTTTCTCCATAAAATTATTGCATTTATTACTAATAAATATTTTATGCCAGCTCTTTAAAAATGTTGTTTAAATAATTAAGTACAGCATTACTTCTGGCTATGGTTCCATATCACTTATCTTACAGCAATAAAGTCAACTTTCCTTTAACTTGCCTAATTGGTAATGTACACCTTCTGAATGAGTCAGAGATCTACAGAGGACAACAGAAATAGGCTCTAATTCATTTATACAAAGGAAACTTACTAAAAGATACCAGACCTCATTTTCTGGCAGTAAAGCTAGAAAACCTCTAAGGCAGAACCTAAGTATCCCCAATGGTCCAGATTCTGGTGATGATAGGAATAGTGACATGGTGGCAAAAGTCCAGGACCTCAGCCCTGGATGAGATCAATTCCTACCATTTTCTGTGTCTAACTTCTAATCAAGATTTAAATTCCAGGGAAATGTGTTTGATTGACCTAGTTTCATTCATATACTCAAACTGGTTAAGAAAATGTAGGGGCCCAGTAGTACAAGTTCATGAAGCAGAACTAATTAATAATAATAACAACAATAATAATAATAATAATGTAATTATAATTCCTCTAAAAGAAATGTGGCTGGGCAGTCACATTTTACAGATGCCCAATACACCATTCTTAACCATTTTTGTAAATGACTTAATCTATTTTCAATGAAGCCTCTTATCACAAGCTCGATAACCTGAGTCACTGACATACAGGAAAGACTAAGTAAATTTTATTCAAGTTGGAGTTCAGATTGCTGGAAAGCTCTGAGGCATTCATGATATAGTCAGTGTATAAAGAGTTTCTCCCCATTGCTAAATGGTGACACAATCAGCTGATTTGATGAGGAAGTGGCTTGTCACACTTTCTGTTGAGTCATAGTGAAAGGTATAAATGAGGTCGACTAAAATAATAAGATTAACTGTGCTTCATTTCTCTTCCACATGGACATGACATGGCCATCCTCTTCCTCTTTGTTGTCCTATATGATCCAGAATGCCCACCTCATCCCACATTTTGACCCCTTCTGTTGCTTCCTTGTTCCTGCTGGTAACTTGCTTTTTCCACCTTATCACCATCTCCCCACTCCTTACCACACCAAACATTACCAAGTGAGGCCAAGGTATGATGTTACTATGTTCTGCCTTATCTCTTTGGTAAGAAAATCCTGCCATTTATTTTTATGGATACAGGTGTCTTAGAAGTCCTTAGAAAGGAGATGTACCAAATTCCAAATTCTAAACTAAGGAGAACAGTTACCGGTTGTTTGACAGCTTCAAACTCATCAAGGGGAAGAGTGGGAGAAATACTTGTAAAGGTCTTATGCTCTTTGCCTAGGTTTTTGATAGTTGATAATATTGAGAAACAGTCAAATTCAACCTGTTGGGTAGTTTTAAGAAAAAAATTAAAATATTGATTGCAAATTGATTTTTCTCAGGGTAAGGAGAAGTAGCCCTTTGTTTTGTTGATGAGACAATATTCTTATCCAGTCTGTAATTAGACAGCTCTCTATCTCTTACTGCTGGCCTGGTCATTTTATAAATAGTTATACTAGAGATATTTTCAAAAAAGGAATATACTTGAAAGTTATCAGAAGTGATTTGGACAAGCTTCTCTTCATTTTCTTTCTCAAATAATGGAAACAGTCATAAGAATAGTTTGGGCCATCACTAGGCATATATTACCGCTTGGGTAGAGCAGATGTAATTTGGTCTGGGAGTCTGAATTGCCCATGAATATTTCACTGACCTTTTCAGAGAGATTGGTTTCCTCCAAAACTTAGGCAAAAGTTCATGGCATACCTTATTAGTATCCTTGAAATCTTAGGGAAGCGGGAGTGAAGGAACAGAACAGTGAGGAATGGAAGGTGAGAAAGCCCATACAAGGACACTGTACCAAGACAATCTTTCAGTTTTGCTTCCACTAGACCCCTTGGCAAAGCAGCCAAGCCATTCCTGCCTGTCCTGGAGGCCCTCTATATCCATAAATTAGTACTTTTTTCTCTCTCATAGTAAGTCAATGACCATTTGTACTACTCATAACACTGCGTACAGGGAGAACTTCCTTTCAAGACTGTCCTTTCCATCCCTGAGAAGGGCTGTAATGTGGTGGCAATCCATTTTCCACTAGCATTAATGTATTGTGAGAATTCATGAGCATACTGGTCCTAAGTTGTCTCTTCTTCCTTCCCTTGATCATGAGACCACCCATTCTATCCACCACATCCCCATGAGGCTCTAGTTATGAGTTGAGAAAGAGGCACTGGTACGACTGTGACAGGTGACATGAGAATTTGAGATATGCGTACATTTTTTCCATGCCTTTTGGACATATTCAGGCTGGATCTCAATGTTTCATGTCTATCATAAGTCTGCTAATACATCCATCCAAACTATCACTCATTGTATCTGATAATACTATGATGGGCAGCTCTAGTTGTATAGTCACCTGATGTTCCATGATCAGACACATAGTTTCTACAAGAATCTAATAAAATATCTAAAGCCAATTTCGATATGAGACCATTCTTGTTATCTCCAGTTCCTAGACCCCCTAAGTTGTATCGGCTCTGTTTATTTCAAAGCCCGGTTCTCCAGGTTTTCTGCCAAACAATGAATACCTAAATTCTTCCAGTAAATTCCCTTCATTTAAGCAGAGTCTGCTCTTGTTTCTTGCAACCAAAGAACCCTGAAGCATGAAAATGATGTATTGGACAGACATGTTAGATAGTAGTTAGTTCCTACATTTATGCAAACTTAGATATTTTTGTGTAACACATGTTATTATTGTGATGTTATTTATTGATCTGCCAGAACAAAACATAAGAAACTGAGTTTTTCATTGGGCCCAAAAGACAAAGAAAGTAACTTGGATCTCTTAGCTCTACAGTAAAGCAAAGTAAAACATCTCAACACTATTTTTATCTAATTTTACCCTAGACTTCCTTTTGTGGTTAATTCTCATTCAATTTACACAACTGTTCGATGTTATGCACTTCACTAAGCTAAAAGTGAAACTACTTATCTCATTCCAGAAATCATGCCAACTTCATGTAAAATAAAAATCAACCACAGGGATTTTTCATGCTTTAATGAGAATTATTAAATAAATTTTCCACCTACTTAGATTAAATTAGGACATTAAAACTAAAAAATATATATATTAATACCAATCTTGGTCCCTTTTTCCACCATAACAACTTCTTAGAAAATAGTTGTAGAGATAGCCGGGTGGCTAGAGGACAGAAGTGAGAGTGAGACTTTTCACTATATTCCCCTTGAACTTTTAAAATTTTGCATTGTGTAAAGTAATATCTATATTAAAAAATACAATAAAGCAATAAGTTGTCAAGAATGAAAATAAATAATCCAATAAGCCGTACTTACATGTAATGATTTATCTTTATATGATGGAATAATAACATCCATTCAAAAATTACATTTTTAGGCAACACTAAATCATGTTTAGGAATGCATACTGGGTGGTAAAAATATAAAGAAAAATAAGGAAATGATTATACCATAAAATTCATTAAGACAATAAATTTCAATAGGAAAAGAGAGGGTTGTATTAGAGGAGTGTTGCTGGGGAGGCTGAGAGAGGTAGTGGCTGCAAGAGTGTTTACTGTACAGTAATTCATTTATGCAGTTTTCTATATTTGTGTTACACTTACCAGTATAAAAACTTTAAAGAAAAGAATATTCTATAAGGATTTTTCTAATAAGATGGGAAAATGCTCACAATATAAAATTCAGTGGAAAAGAAGGTACACAACCCTACATGCAGTATGATTGTAATTATGCAAATGTATATTGGATATTGATAGAAATAGACATTTAAATAAAATACAAAATGGTAATCGTACCTATTATTTTTTATTATTTTACACAGCTGCCATATTTTCTTAAATGTACAACATAATAAATTTGTAAAATGAAAGTTTTATTATAAAAGATGACGTGATAAATCTAAATTGTAGGGTAAATATTGACCCTTTACCTTCTTCGGTCCCTATAAACATAGACAGATATTATAATCATAAAATTTTAGAATTATTAAGATATTGTAAGAGAGCATCTTCTCACATATCTCTATTTTAGAGATGTAGCAATCAAGCAGCAGATAGGTTAACTGACTTAACCAAAACTCAGGATTAGTTAGTCGCAGAGCTGGGAGAGGGCCTAATTCAACACTGATGCCTGCCTCATATGGAGGGAGAACACAGAGCCTTGTTCTTTAAAGAAGGTTTCATTGAGTTCTCAAAGCATGTGTACATGGAAATTACAATTAAGCAATGACTCCAATGAAATGTAAATTTGTAATGCAGTAAACTAATACAGCAAATGTTAAAGATTAATGTCGGAGAAATTTTATTTGCATTTTTCAAACAAAGACACAAACACTATACCTTTGAACTTCTAGAAGTTCACTTATCTAACATAGTAAATAAAGGTAGCTTGTGATTGCAATAAAGTCTGTCATTGCTGCTTTCAATGTTATAGAAATGATACAATATATGCAGTAACTGCTTCAAATTATGCTTGTTTTGACAATCTGTTTCTAAGTTCCACCTCATTTGTACTTTAGCCCCACTTTTGTGCCATGTAGACCCAGTATGAACAAACATCACATGTCCTTAACTATACCTTCCAGAGGGAAAAAATTAAATAAAAAATAAAAAGAGAAAGATAATCAATCCATAAATAAACAATTTATCTTAAATTCCAGTCAGCATGTAATCTGCTTTGGTTTTTTTTTTTACTATTTTTTATTTTTTTAATTGGTTTTTTAAACACTTCAAGTTTTAGCTCCTTAATATGTGATGTTTGAACTTTCCTCCCTACATTTTACTCCCCGGAAGACAATTTCTAACCTTCGACTTTCACTGAGTACCTATTCTGTACTAGACACCATCTTCAGGGGTTAGAAATACAGATATAAATAAACATAAGTAAACTATAGCCTCATCCCTCAAGGAGCTAATTATTTAGTGGGGCAGCTAGACAAATAAGCTGATGATGGCAAAAAGAAGTGGTTGGTGCTATAAGGAAATCAGCAAATGCTCTGTTCATGGCATTTTTTTTTATCCCAAGAATAACTGTTAGCTAATACTTGACTTGCTGTGGTGCGCTCAAATCCAAGACCCACGGAGCCAATTGAGATGAATTGTGAGCCTTTATTAGCCAGCCGGCGACTGACTCTCCACCACGCAGGGTTAGAAGAGATCAGCTCCGACAGTTGGCCGTCAGCATATCCTTGATCAGATTACCCTGGTTAACAGCATCTCCTTGATCAGATTATCACGCCCTGGTTAACAGAATCAGAAGTAAATATTTAATACTGGCTTACTGAAAAATTGTCCACCCATAACAGACTCAAGTGTCTGGTTCTACATTTTCAACCCTCTCTACAACATCTTAGATTCACAAGATTAACTTAAGTGAAGCCCCACACAGATCCCAATCACCAATTCATGTCAAACTTAAAAGCAAACAGCTTTTCTATCTGAATGTGAAAAACAAGCACTAAGAACCAGCGACTATACAAATTCTTCTGACATAATTTCAAAAACTAGAGTAAAAATATACTCCTGATTTAGCTCTACTTTTCCACGAAGCAGCCAGAGAATTAATTCCACGAAGAGGACTACAGAAGACATTGTAATTGACTAGCCATCGTCCATGTCTCCCCTTGTAAACAGAATCTCAGTTCTATTTGGGGCAGCGATGTGTACAGCCCATGGTACTTGGTGAGATAATTACCTTCACAGATCCTTTCTTGTTGAGGATATCAGTATGGCATAGTGCTGTCAATGAGATTTCATGGAAATGTGCTAGGGAGTGAGGCTTCTGAGAGTTTTTCTATGTTCGTAAAAGGGACAAGAATGAGAAAAGATGATTTCATCTGATCTCAGAAGCTAAGCAGGGTGGGGCCTGGTTAGTACTTGGATAAGAGACCAACCACCTTGGAATACCAGATGCTGTAAGCATTTTAAAAAGAAAAAGAAAAGAATGAGAAAAGAGCTTTCTTTGTCGCTTCTTTCTTATTTGAAAGCACATGAGATGTTTGGAACTATGGCAACCATGAAACAATGAGGAGACAAGAATAAAAACCAAATCCAACATGCTAAGGATACAGAGAAAAAAGAATCTGTATTCTTGGTAACCTTTTAGGGGAATTGGATGATGGACTGCCTGTTCTAAATTTCTGTGAGGTAGACATTAATTGTCCCTATGGTTTAAGCTACTTTCAAATGCCTATTACGTTACTTGCTGCTGAAAGCATTCGTAATGCAGATAAAAGTCTAGCTTGTTCATTTCTCTAGCCTTAGTACTAAGAACAGTGGCTGATGTAGTAACTGGTGAGAGGATATGTTTTGGAAGAATAAAGAATGAATGAGTTTTAGATTAGATATGAAGCATCATATTTAAATTTGCAGGTGGTAAAGATGTTTTATTAATTTTACATTGAATTTTTATTTTGAGTATAATTTCTCTGAAAAAAAATGTGCAATGTAGTTTTTTTTTTTTTTTTTTTTTGCTTTACACTGCTATTTTCTTGCTAACAAAAATCTCACATTTGTTAACCCTCGAACACAGTACAGAAAGGAAGAGAGACCTCTCTTCAATCCCAGAAAAATCAATCCTGATTGGTCCAAGCCAAACGTGAAAGTTTCGTACCCTTCACACAATGAATAATTTATGCCTGGACAAGAGAAGCAATTCTGGCCAATGGGGACTTCGGAGAAAGGGATTTTTAACTAAGAAAAGATGATACAAGGAAGGAAATTATCCTCTTTTTAAGTTTTCATCCATGTCAGGATCTGCAGCAGCCATCTTGCCAAAACGAAGAATCAAATTTGAGGACTAAGCCACCACACTAAGAATGGAAGCAGAGAGAAATGAGAGAAATGAAAATAACTTAGCTCCTTAATGACATGGTTGAGCCAATCCAGGAGTCAAACTGTTTCCAAATTTCTTGCCATATGATAAAGATACTGCTGGTAAAGAATCACTGGAAATCACTTTATTCAAATGGGACTTTAAAATTTTTAATAAGGAATATGCCTTAATGTATTACTTATTTTAATATGGATAAATAATAAATAAAAGAATCAGTGGAAAATCTGTTAAATAATAATTTTTGTTCTTCTGTCCACATCTTCTGTCAACTGATCCTGTTCTTGCTTAAAGTTTGCAAAGCACAAGACCAAAGACAGCAAA
The DNA here is from genome assembly GCF_014176215.1 of Rousettus aegyptiacus. Lineage (NCBI taxonomy): Eukaryota > Metazoa > Chordata > Mammalia > Chiroptera > Pteropodidae > Rousettus > Rousettus aegyptiacus. The sequence goes on from NW_023416284.1 coordinate 112,674,153, forward strand.
TAAATAGAAATCTACTGAGCTCTGACTCTTGATCTCTTCTGTGAACACTGTTCCCTCTGACTTTTTATCATGTGTTTTTTCGTTTTGAAGTGCCTTTTCTGCAAGTTGTCACACCAGTGAAAATGTCTCTATTTCAAGGCAAACCACTGAATCGTTACATCTTGTCATTAGCCATTTAGCATCCCTAATGTTGTGTGACTAATTAAGTGAAGGACTTCTGCTGAAACTGATTTATTTTAATAGCATTCCTGAAAAGTATTGATAGATGTACAGAGATGTTTTAAAATGTTGAAAAGTTTCAGCCACATAGTAACGTTAAGTTGTGACATTTCTAAAATATGACATTTACTGGTTTGTTGATTTATTCATTCACATTCACATGTTTTCCCTTGGTGCTAGAAAAGCAAAGATCTAGGCAGGCATAAGAAAAGTTAAAAACCCTCTCAAGCTAGGCAGAGATAAGAACTTGAATAAAACTGAAGCTAAAAAAAAAAGAGAGAGAATAACAAATTAAGCTTTATGAAAAAGGAAGAAAAAATGGAAGGAAGGAAGGAAGGAAGGAAGGAAGGAAGGAAGGAAGGAAGGAAGGAAGGAAGGAAAAAAAGAGAAAGGGAAGGAGGGAAGGAAGGAGGGAGGGAAGGAAAAAAGGACAGAGGGGGAAACTTAATTTATAATGTGTTATATGATTTAGATTTTTCTCAAGTAAGATATTAGAGAATCACCAGCAAAATATAATAATTTTCAAATAACTTAGAAGTAGTATGATCTGATTTATTCTAAGATGTGCTAGTATCAACTTAAAAATATACCTTTGGAGGAAAAAAGTCATAAAAACACAGTATTATTATATTTTCCTCCAGTGAATCATTTTTCTATTTATTCTTATTAGCCCTAAAAGAAAAAAAAAAAAAAACCTTTTTTTTTATTATCTTGTTTGAAATCTAAGCCATCAATAGAATAGCAAAGCATATTTTAATGACGTTTAAACCTGTTGCAACCCTGAACCAATAGAGCTGAAAATAAGACTTTAATCTGTCAGCCAGGCAATTTTCTAAACCTGTCACTAAATTCTGTGAATCCAGCTATTCAAAAGATCAGCAAAAGTAAAGGCTTCATTGCACAAGTTGATACCAGTGCTCTGTCCTTTGCCAAGAATGCTTGGTAAAATAAAGGATTCATTGTTTCAATAGATTGACCTGGAGACTTAGAAAGTCATTTTACAATTTATAATAATTTAATTGAAGAGACAGAATAAAGACAAATAACTGTTTTAAGGTAAAAGCACTTTAGAGTAGTGCTTAAAGTCTCTAAAGTTTAATAGATCTGGGTTTAAACCTTGGCTCTATGAACTGTGAGATCTTAGTAAGTCAATTTAACTTCTCTGACTCAATTTCTCCATTGGTAAGATGAGAATAATAATAACTCAAATTCGGCAGACTGCTGGCTGTCTCTCAATACCCATTCTTCCTTTCTTCTTTAGCAGTAAAATCTTAATTTTTAGCTAAGTACACAAATGACTGAAAAAGAATCTCTTACAACTAGGTATGGTTATCTGTCTAAGTTCTGGGATATATGTGGAAATAGTATGTGGATTGAATCGCTAAAGAAAGTGAGTGTGACCTCCTCGCCCTTCCTTCTTCTTACAGCTGGAATATGGACATGACGGCAGGAGTTCTAACAGATTCCTTTGTCTGTGAGGTAACCTTGGGTATAGAGGCTATATATGCCAGAGGTATAAGACAGAAAGAGATTGGATTCCTACCATCATGTCTTAACAGCCCTACACTGGTTACTTTTGGAATACTTGAACAGGAAAGAAACAGAAACCATTTGACTTAAGTCATTGTTTGGGGGTATTTAATTCTCTGTCTGTACCAGCCCTAATCCTAATTGATAATACTACCACAAAGAAAGATTTTGAAAATTAAATAAGATCATATGTCAGTTATGTAGTAAGTGCACAATAAATGGTACCTATGATTAATTATTATTATTAAAAGATAATATTATAAAAATTTGTTAGTAAAAGATATATTATAAATGATAATCAGAAGAATAAACTATATCTGAATAAGCTTACCTTTCAGACCAGTAGCATTAGGAATTATAAAAATGTCTATAAAAGGATAAACTCTCTCCTGGGAAGCAACTTTTGATGTTATTAGAAAAAATTGCATGCCATAAAGAGGTTAAACAGATGTGGAATAGCTCCTAATCCCCATGGTAGCCATATACTTTCTTGCACCAAGTGGTACCTAATGTTCTCAGTCTGAAGGACCCTGAATTTCTATGAGAAATTTTAAATGGAAAAAGATCTGTACATGGGGTACCCTGTAAAGCAAAACCCTGTGACTGGTGATGGGTCTGATGACCACCTCCATTAACAAGAACAGTACTGTGCACAAATGAAACAATTTTAGAGAGATAAATAACTTCTAAAAGCCCAAAGCAAGGAATATTACTTATATATATAATAATGTAATATATAATAAATGCACATATATACATATTTATTATCTGTAGTAATACATAATAAATATATACATGATTTCTGCATCAGAAATTGTCAAGAATCATTTGTAATTACATAATATGTATCATAGATGTTGATGGAGAATTTGAAAATACAGTCACAGCCTCCCTCCATCCCCAATCTTAGATTATGTCCAAAATAATGTTACGAAATATATCTATTAATGTAACTCAATAGTTTTTTGAAGTATTCATTGACATGATTTTAATCTCTTTTTCATAACTCTGCTGCTCCCAGAGCACCTCATAGATTGCTATTTTATTTTCCCTAATAATTACAATACCAATTCTGTTGGTTTTATTTATTTTTATGGCTACTTATATCTAAATGCACAGCCTAGGTATCTTGAGGCCCTGGTTAAAAAAAAAAAAAAAGGCAGGAATAAATTTTATAACGGCTAAGTATAAAATTAGCATTTTAGGCATACTCTTTGCAAAGAAAGAACTAGCAATAGGATCTAACAGTGATATAGATAATGGCCATACTCTATCTCACCAAGATTCATGCTTTTTTGAAATTGAAACAAAAAAAAAAAAACAAGGATGTGGGTATCATCCTCAAAATTTTATAAGTTAACGAATGTAACACTCAGTGGTGTTAAATAACTTGACCGAGGTCACCCAGCTTGTGAGCAGCCCAACCAGGATTTAATTCTAGACCTTTTTAACTTTATAGCTAGGGCTCTTTCCAGAAAACTCTTCAGCCTCTGCCATACACTAAAGGAAAAGATAAAAGCAGGATTTTGCCTTTAATACTTGCAATAATAATGCAATAATTATGAATGTATCCGAAAAGTTGCAGAAAGAATAAAAAAGAAACTCGACATTGGGAAATACCCATTAAGAGATTTCAGATTAAATAAAAGCTATACTTAAGGATCAATATGTTTTGGAATTCAGTATCTTTCAGATTTTAGAAAGAAAATAGGATACATACACTATATATATATTACTACATACTTCCAGCAGGAGTTGAATAGTGCCCTATTATCAAATATATTCATATTTTTAAAGTGAAGCAAACAAATATTCATACTAAGAATGATAAATAAAGACTATAAAAGTCACACATCAGTGCAGAAGTTTTCATTGTTAGATGAATTCAGGTCTGATCAGGTTTTGAGTTTCTGAAATACTTCCTCTTTTCATAGCTTTTTGGATTTCATAATTGCAATAAGGGACACGGAACTTTACTGTGTCCTGTCTCACCAGGTAAGGGAAATACTAATGATAAACTGACTGACTTACTAGAATTGACTTTCCACTAACCAGAGGGAAGACACCACACATGCCAAGTGTGCCCATATACTCATCACAAGCTTGTTTCCTGCTTTGTGACTCAATTACAGTCCATTATGTGACAATGGAATTAAAAAGTAGGCAATGAAATTGAAATACAGACCAGTCTACTAACATCCAGGTAAGCTATTAATAATCATGTGTGACTGTTCTAATTCAATGCCAAAACTATAGTTAACTTCCAACTTTTACATTAATTTGCAAATAAACAGTTGAGAAAATTAGGCGGTATTATAAGTAGAATGTTAGTCTCTGAAATTCAATCATTAAATTCCATCCTGTTCAGATTAAAGACATTTGTTATCATGCTTTACTTTGACAAAAGCTCTTGAAATGAACATTTAACCCATTAAAATTCAGCAGATAATCATTTCTACCCTAACTATATAAACCTATGTAGTGATTTAATGTGTTATCATCTGTCATCTATTGAAGAGCCTCTGTATCTGGATCCAACATTTTTTTTAAACTACAAATAAATTTACAAGTAAGCATATAGTTATTAAATAAAACTTTACCACTGGATCTCTTACACCATTTTACTTTAGTATTGTATGATATTTTTCTCTCCTCTTCTGTGTCCAATTCTTTTTATTTTCATTCATCCTTGATGGTACAATTGAGAATATTTTCCCATTAGATATTTATGTGACTCTTATTTTTAAATGTTGAAATATGTTGGCTTTGGTCTTCAGGAGATTTATCAAAGTTGCTAAGAACTAGGAAAAATACTAAAACACTGAAAATGAAAGTAGATATCTGAAAAAGATTTGGTCACAATTGTTCCCCTCAATAATCTTGTGACCTGTGTTTATTGGTATCATCATCAACATAATAATGGTTACTATTATTTTAGAGTTTTTGCCTTGTAAATAGGTAGTAAAGAGATCACTTAACTAGACCATGTGGCCTTGAGAACGTGCTACTGACAATCAGTTTTAAAACAGCACAAGAAAAGAAAAAACAGCAAATGCTTTTTCAATTATTGCACAGAAAATAATGTCTAGTTTGTTATATCCTAACTTAAAATAAATCGACATTATTTTTTTTCAGGTTTTGATTCAAGTGTTTTTGTTTTTGTTTTTGTTTTTTCCCTCAATCTAACTCTTTCAGAAGTTCATAGAGCATCAGGAAGAAGCAGCCACTCTCCTGTGTAGAAATGAATGAAAGTAGCTAATTATATAAAAAAAAAAAACAGAAGACATAAACAACACCTGTAAAAGGGTAAATGACAAGATGGCTGAATGCCATAACTAAGTTTTAGAAGTATTAGCATTAATCATCAAAATTATTTCTTTCCTAAAAAAAAAAAAAAAAAAAAACATAGTTTGGAACAAATAGAGTATATTTTAGAAACTACCTCTTGACCTGTATAAATTACAAAATAAACAGATGTACCCACCAGTTCACTGCCTCCCCTGCAGTAACTCATTAACAGTTTAAATTATGCTCACCCACTTTCTGGCTCTACCAGGCCCTTGTTGATTTTTCTAGTATCTGTATTCAGAATGAATTCCAAATAACCTTCAAGCTAGTTTTCAGCAAATAGTTAACTCTAAAATTTATTTTATGGAGCACTTAAGGACAGACTGTTTGGCCAATGGGAATCTTATAATAAAATTTATTAATTCAATTCTCTGATTATTTCAGTGGCATAATTGATGGCTAAAGAGTACTGATTTGTTCAGGGGCACACACTCATTTAGCAGCAGAGCTCGGACTACAGCTCAAGTCATCTGACTCCCTCTCCAGTGCTCTTTCCCACAGGCTCTCTCAGATCATGTTTCATGAATTTGATCACATCACATGGGCAGAACTTTTGTTAAGTAGGCGGCTACATCCTTTGCCTTCAACATTTGGCTCTTGTAATGCCTTATCTCACCCCTACATTTATGCTTTTCTGATTTTATGAAATTTTATAACACATTTTCTCCAAAGCATTTGAAGAGCTATACTGAAAATTTAAACTATTGTTTCTGCTATTTATTTGAATTTGTCTGAGTAATTTACACAGTTATAAGAATAGGAGGTTCAGAAACCATATAGATAATGTAAATGGGATCATCACCTAGTTGCTAAAAAATAATTCTAGTGAGAGAAAAAGATGATAAACAACAAAATAACAATCCATGAGGTAGATAATACACATTAAGAGACCCTAGTTACAATTCAGATGAAATCGGCTGAGGTGTTGTTGAGTTCTTTGTCACTCTCAAAAGAACTGTTTCCATGATAGGCAAAAAGCAATGTAAAGTGCTTCCTCTTTGAGCTCAAAAAGGACTCTGTGAGTATTCCCTCAATTATATTATTTGTTTCAGTTAAAGGACCACAATAGTAATATAGCATAAAATAGTGTAATGGCCAGAAAACAAATATTTGCTTGGGTATTTGCTCCGAGTTAGTATTCCTAGACAGTGGAGGCAATACCATGATGCTGTTTGTTACAGAGCAAGATTCAGTGCAATGGGTCCACTTCGACTACCATGTAGGGGCATTCAGACATCGAGGGAGTTACATGTTCTCCTTTCTAAGATTCAGAATTATCATAAAACAACCATAAAGGAAGGGGTGAGGGTGTTTACTGTATTTCATCATTTGCTACGTGCTTTCTCAGGTATTGTACATAATATATTTATAAATGAAATCCCATCTCAATCTGCAATAACAGGACCAAGACATCTTATTTACTTAGAGCATCTGTGTCTGAATTTTTAGCTGATCACCTCCTGCTGGAAAATAATATTATGTCATCCCCAAGTTCTCAAGATATGATTATAAACACAGTAGAAATAAATCAGATATAGGAGAGGTAGAATTTTATCAATAGGCTTTTCATTTGATTTATAAAGTACACAAAGGTCTAGGAGACATATTAACAATGTACATTTATAGGAAAAAGTGTTTCATATTCAAGCCCAATATCTCCTGAAAATTGCCACAGCAGATGCATTTCCACTAAAAGGACATCAACTTGGACCTTTATTACACCTTGAGTTAATCAGCAAGGAACTTTAAGGTGCTATATATCTAAAAGTACTCTGAAAAATATAACAGATATAATTAAACTTTATTATTGTATGTATTTATTTATGTCCAACCTGTCTCAAGAAAAAAAAAAAGATATGTAACAATTCATAATTTTAAAAAATATAAAAACAAAATGATTCAAATGGAAGACTTGGAAGACATTGCACCCGAATGGCCAAGATTCTTGCTAAGTAGCCAAAGCAAAAGAGAAATTCAGGGTATTATTTTCTTTCTTTTCTTTTGTCCTATAAGAGAAAGTACACAAATTCATGCAAAAAGATAGATTTTTATTGTCCTAGTATTAAATTATAGGAGGAATTAGATATGAATGAAAATAAAAACAAATACTGAATGTCGAAATGGACAAAACTTTCAACTGTAGTTTTCACAGATACCATAGAGCCATTCTTCATATGAACATTTCTTAAAATGGAAAAAATTAAGGAAGCAAAATTAATTTTTGAGCATAATTGTTTGTCTCAGAACTAAATTAGTAGGGTTGAGCATTTCACAATCTCTTGTTCTAACTTGATTCAGGGAGTTCACTTGGAAAAACTAGAACAGCTTTTCTGAAAGCGTAATTTAAAAGTCTAGTTTGCTTGCTGTTCCTGTCAATGTCACCCAGTTGCAGCTCTTTACCTCAGCACTTTCAGGTAGCAGTTGGTCCCAGTTTCCACTTTGTTTCTGTCTCCCAGAACCAGCCCCAAGTCGCTCCCTAAGAGCGCCAGTATCTTCTGAAATCTGGGTCCCAGATCTCTGAGTTTCTGAGGCACCAGCACCATCCAGGCAAGCTTCCTCACTTCAGAGGACTGGATTCCTCCAAGTTTCTAGGATCTAACAACCCAGCCTTTTCCCCTTGCTTCCATCAGGCCTAATGGTGGTAACTGTTTCCTGAAAGTGCTCTCTTTGTGTTAGGTTTGTTCCTTTTTGCCCTGTTAGTCTTCCACCATCTATATAACTGATTCTTTATATAAATTCTCTCTTAAAATAACCAGTGTGGTTTCTTTTCTGTTGACTGATACAAATGTTAAAGCTTGAGTTCTAGTGACTTGGAGGATTAAGGAGACAACCATATCCCTTAACCAAGGGATCTCTCAATTATCAATCATTCAAAGTCCTCTTTTGGTACAAGTAAATAAAAGACTGGTACTAAGAGCTTCAACTATTGCATTTTATTGCCTTAAGAAATTTCCAGATGTTTTGGGCTCCAGATGAGCATATAACAAAGTTGAAATTCTATTATCGAAAATGAAAACTTTTTACATAATCTTTCTCAGATTCAGAGTTAATCTAGTTCTATATAAGAGCAACCCACTTATGAGACTATAAGCAAAACAAAAATTTTTTCTAACATATTTTTTTTTGTCTTACGGGCGTCATAGGAAGCATTACATTTGTTACTTGCAAGACAAAGATGAAATGTTGGGCTTATATTTGAAGCCATTGCACTCATGTCAATCACCTTCATTAGGGCTCTGCCTCTACTTGAGCTATATGTGGATGCCTGCCACACCTTATATGTGGATTCCTGCCTCCCTTTCTTGGCTCAGGCAGTTTTCTTGGCCTAGGAGTTCTCACTGAATATACAAATCGTAGAGCAGTGCACAAACTGAGAACTCAACACATGTTGGAACTGGCTTCCATTGCCTTCCTTTTACATTAAACCTTCCTCAGGATTATGTTGTTTTGAACTGCCATAATAGTTACTTTATGTATACATTTTACACACAGAATTGTTATCTTGTGAATCACTTGTATATATGTCTAATCTTCTCCCTCCCAGATTATAAATCCTTTAAGGACAAACCATATATCATATATTCTTGTATCTTCTTAGTTCCTTGCAGGCCTTGCATAGAATAGTGACTGATAAATATTGTTGAATGAATAAATGACCTATTAATGGTCACCTACTTTTTTTATGAGTCATTCCTTTCTCTGCTACTATATTGTAGATGTCTTAAATTTTTTTGCAAATGTGAAGGACATAAATAATATCCAATGCGTTTTATATTATGTCCATGGTGTTTTAATTTTTTATTTGTCTATATCTGCATAATACTTTTCCATATATTAACTGTTTAAATATTGGTACCAACTCTGTGGGACCATTCTCCATTTTAACCAAGGAAACTGAGAGTCCGAGAACTTATGTGACCTTGTTCAAGGTCACATAATGAGACAGTGATATTCCTGGAATTTAATAAGGGCTCTTTTCACACACATTACATAGACTCTCAGGAAGTTGATGCTTAGACAATGTTGATGACTGTAATGAGCTCACCTCACAGACTACTCTTCTTCCTCTGCTGAGCCTAGCTCCAACACCAGGAACAACCTAGGAGTGACTCACAATTCCCAGCAGCAGTGCCAGTTCATGTGCTATGATTCTGACCATAAGTGAAATGATCAAGCAAGGGTGTCAGATTTCTGCTGGATTTAGAAAAGCATCTATGTGTTCATGAAAGGAACCCGATGGTTGTTGATAGTACCACGGCTCTTGGATGCCCATTCACCCCTTCACCCCAGCCAGGAACATGACTATGGGATGAGGAAGGCGGGCAACAGAGAGGTAAGCGTGACTTCCCCATGTCCTCCTCATTCCCATCTTAAAGCTAGAGTGGTCTCTGGGTAACTTAATTCTATATCTTGGTTCGTAAAATCTAGTGAGCCACTAAAAGTCTTACTGGCCCACAAAATTACAAACACACCAACAACATAGAGGGGCATAGTGCAGACAGCTTGAGCACGATGAATATATTTTCTGCTTCTGTGGAGCTTTCTGAAAAATAGAATTAATATACATATTTGGTGGTACTCTCCACAGAGGTCTTGTAGTGAAGAACGTTTTATTAAAATATTTGTTAATAACATTACAGAGCTTTCAGATAATTTCCATGGGTACCCAGGTTTTCTGTAGTCTCAAAAATATTGTAATTAGTATCTACTTTTCTCTATATAATATTTGATACATAAGATGGCCTGATTGCAAGAGAAATATTAGATTAGAACAAAGATTAACCCTGATAAAGCCTAATTTCTACATCAGTTCAAGTAGATAATGTCTCTCAAACTTTAAGCAGAACTGCCCAGGTTGTTTTGCCTTTCTCATCCCTGCCCCTCCTTCTTTGTCTTCTCTTGCCTCATCTGCTTGTTTTCTTAACCACCTGGTCCTCCTGCTCTTCTTCTCTCCCTTCTAATTCTCTCCCCTTCCTTTCCTTTTGTAGAAGTGGGGCTTAAACTTTTGAGAAATTGCTTCGTTTGTTGCACTTTCTCTAAAGCCTGGTCTGAGGAGTCAATCCTGTTTGCATAAAATACAAGTTAGGAAACTAAACATTTCATGAACCGTGAGTGGAGGGAAGACATAAGTTTTATCGCACCATCCATTGTCCTCAAGTTAATGCCATCAACAGAGAACTACGTACAGTTTTTCTGAGTAATCCCTCATCTGCCCACATGCTATATTGGTGAAATATATGCTTAAGAGAAGTTGGCAGAAACTCAGAGGACTAAAAATTATAAATTAAGTATAAAAATATTTCTGCAGTTATTGGAAATTAGTATTTTTATTATTAGAAAAATATGATATTTTGCCATTGTAAATTATTATAATTTTGCTTTCATCAATATATAGATGCCTTTGTAGGATTATAAACACTATTTCATTTTCTGACAAGAAGATTAGAATCATGAAGATTAACTGTTGCTGGACACGGGGCAAGAATAATAACAGTGTTCATTCCTGAAAATAAACAGAAAATCAATCCAAACAAACTGGCAGAAAGAAGTCAAATTGGAACCATGTAAAATGGTGTAATGATGAAATGCAGTCATTAAAACAGCCATGAGATTAATTTACTTAACACTCTTTTTCATCCACTGGAATCAGCAGATTATCCCAAGGTGAAGAAAAGGTATAGGTGTAACCTTGTAAGAGGAGAGCTGTGGGACATAGCTACAGACAAAGCCAGCCTGAGGGGGAAAAAAAAAGCACAAAGGCTAAATACTGAGTTTATATGGTGTTACTGTAAGGCAGCCAGGAAAGATTTGCCATGCCTTTTATTCCTAAGTCTATAAGGAGAGACCGACCGCTGGATTGGTGAAATGTGGAAGCCTTTCTGTGATGAACTGCTGGGGTCATCTAGAATTAGAGAAAAAAGTAAGCTATAAAATATATGAGAGATATATATCATAAATATAGATGTGTACATATGTGTGTATATAAATATATAAAATATGATGATTTTTTAAAACATAAAACATGGACGTAGAAAAATGACCAAAAGAAGCGACACCAAAATAATAAAATTTTCGTAAGTATTCCTAAAAATCACTTTTTCTTATTCTTAATTTTTCATATTTTCACATTGAATAAATAAGTAGCTTTTTAGTAAATTAACAACATTTAATAAATTAATGGCTTAAAACATCCAAATTTATACTATTTATAGTTTCAACGTTATGAAGTGTTAAAGATGTAGGGATTAGAATGATCTTTATACAGATGAAAAATTCTTTAGAAAAATTGGGCACTATTTTTTACATGTGTTTATATTTTAAACTAGTTTTGCATTTTAAACTATTCAAAAAAATATAAGGATTAGTTTTGCTTTTGAAAGCCCTAATTTTATTATAAATACTAAAGAGCCTGTATACTGCACACCCAAAAGTAAACCAGGTTTCAAGTACAGTTCCCCTCAGCTCTGAGGTTCTCTCAGGGCTGCAACCTCTTGGATTGGCGGCAGTCTAGACCTCAGACCTGCCAGCAGCAACTGGGGCCACGGTGATTTCTGGTTTACAGCCAGAGAGGGGCCGCCCACCCTTAAACCAATCACAAGCAAGAGGAGAGGATTGGTTTATTTTAATCAGATTTCCTGTGGACCAATGATCACTATTTCACTGCTACATAGTGAGGAATGGGTGGAATCAAGGACAAATACAGGTTTTCTGAGGCATAGAATTTATACAATCTGAGAGTTCTCTTTAAACGATAAAAAGAGTTCTCTTTAAACAATGAAAATTCATTATGAAAATGAATATTTATTTAAAATAAAAACAAATGTTAAATTTTTAAAAAGATGCAAAATGCCATAGACATAACAAAATCCAGAAAAGAGAACATAAAGTATTTTCCTACTACATCTGGTACTGTGCAATCTCCCTTGGATCAAAGTTTACTCTAATTCAGGAGAAAATGATTTTCTGAGAGCATTTGACTATAGAGTTTCTTCATCTGGTAGATTTCTCTACTGAGAGGAAAGAATGTCAAAGCAGTCACACAGGGAACCTAAAATTGGGGTCGAAGTCAGTTCAACCAATATTTACAAAACATTCATAATAACATTGTACCAAGTACTACAGGCACTAGAGGCATAGATGTGTTTTCCATAGTTAAAGGAGGATTTAGAAGGGTTAAAGACACAGCAATAATATGTATTCTCTTCTTTAGTTAAATATTAAATAAGTTTTACTTATTTCATACAAAAACTAGTGGCATTTGCCAATTACATGTGTCTTTACAATTTCTCCAAGGCTAATATAAGATAAATTGAACAGTAATAAAAATATAGAAATATTTATAAAAATAAGTGTGATACCCAGGGCAACATCACAAACACACTCAGAGTAGGTTTGATGAGATAATTACAAGGTCTGTGCCCTACACATATCAAAAATGGGAAAGCTGACAGCCTTCCAGAACATAATGGCTAGTTAAAAATCAATATATATGTTTATTTTGGGCACAGGTCATTTTATTATTTTGCTTTGCTAGTATTTGAAAGTCAGTTGCAAAGGCTTAAGGATATCTCATTAACTTTGCTGAGAGAGTAAAATATATTAAAAGATTAGATTAAAACAGTGAAATTAGAAAAAAATCTGAACCCAGGAAACCCATGGGAAACAAATCCTTTATATTTTATCTCCATGGTTTTATCCAGTTTTAAAGATAATCTGTGAAGAATTTACAATGTTTCCCCACTATAATATGTATTAACTATGTTTTATACCCAAGGATAATAAAAGCTTTAAAGAAATTTTCTGCTCTATAGAAAATCAGTATCACTACAAGAAAAAGCAAGCTTAATTATTATTCATTACATTATTTACAAATCATTTCTTTTAAAACAATAGTAATAAATGCAATGTTTTGTTATATAAAGTACAGAACAGTTGTAGCAGTATAGAGCCTTTTTGTAACTGAAGTCCTTCTGCTCCCGCCACCCCCAAAGCACTCGTGATTAACAATTCTCCTCTGATAATGATAATGGAAATAAGAAAAAATCTTGGATAGCAATACTTATACCAGACAAAATAGATTTTAAAACAGAAGTTATAACAAGAGACAAAGGAGGACCCAGTAATCCCACTTCTGGGTATTTATCCAAAGAAACTAAAATACTACTTTGAAAAGACATGTGCATCCCTATGTTTATTGCAGCATTATGTACAATAGCCAAGATATGGAGGCAACTGGGTGTTCATTCACAGATAAATGGCTAAAGAAGAGAATATTACTCAGAAAATTATTCAGCCATAAAAAGAATAAAATCTTGCCATCTTCAACAACATGGATGGACCTAAAGGGTATTGTGCTGAGTGGAGTAAGTTAGAAAAAAAAGACATATACCATATGATTTCACTTACATGTGGAAACTGAAGAGCAAAATAAACAAATACACAAAACAAAAACAAACTCATAGATACAGAGAACATTTTGAAGGTTGCCAGACTGGAAGGGGGTTGGGGGTGGGTGGGTGAAAAATTGAAAAGAATTAAGAAATACAAATTAGTAGTTACAAAATAGTCATGGGGGTGTAAGTATAGCATAAGGAATATAGTCGATAATATTATAATAACTATGTACACTGTCAGATGGGTACTGGATTATTGAGATGACCACTTTGTAAGTTATATAAATGTCTAATCACTATATTGTACACCTGAAACTAATATAATATTGTATGCCAGCTATAATTGAAAATTTAAAAATTATTTTTAAAAATAATAAATAAAAAAATTAAAATGAGAACTTTCATAGACTGAAGATGATAAAGTAAAATAAATTAAAGAGAATATGTTGTTAATTATTCTAAAGTTTAAAAAGTATTTTTAAAAGGGAGGGCAGCAGTATTTGGGGGGCAAGACAAAAGTCACCTAACACAGTGGTTTTTTAAGTTTCCACTGGAGCAATGAATCTCAAAATGTGGTCCTGGGCCAACAGCATCAGCATCCCTTGGGAATTATTAGAAATGCAAATTATCAGGCACTATTCCAGGCCTACTGAACCAGAAACTCTGGGGTGGGGCCCAGTAATTCTGTTTTAACAAAGCCCTACAGGTGATTCTAATGCATGATAAAGGTAGAGAACAATATTAATAACAGCCTGGAACTTTTAAAACTACCAGTGCCCCTTCCAGGACCCACATCAATTAAATCAGAATTTCTGGAGATGGGGCCTTGGCCTCAGCATGATTTTCGACACTCCCCAGGTGGAGAATCACTGCCTTAGAGAGTCCCTCTTCACCCCAGAGAATGGAGCCAATTGGCTGAGCTCCAGCACTAACCCTCCTTCAGCAGGATGATTTGAAACTTAAACTACTTTGCTTTACTTCTTTTCGATGAAAGCTTTTCTTAAAAGAAGTGCAAAAACCAGGCTGAGTACAAATCAAGACTGTTTTATTCATTTAAATCCATTAACACCTTTGTCAGTATATCAAACTGACAAAACCCTACAGCTTCATTTTTGCACGTATAGAAGGAAAGAGGAGAAGGTGATCATCATGACTATAGCTCACAGCGAGGACTCCTCCATAATCAAGAACTTGGAGAAAAGACCACGGTCCTAGTGAGGGGAGGGTAAGAGAGTCTTACCACAGGAATATAGGCAGGCCCAGACAGGGGTTTAAAAGAACAAAAAATGGATATGGCATCACAGACAAATCTCACCTGCATTAATCAGAGTTTACTTGAGGTTAGCCTTGTAGGGCCAAATGGAAATTAGTCAGATGTAAAGATAAATTACCTCTGAAATTATTTTGCAAAATAGTGGGGAATGTTTTCAAAATTTGCTGACATTAAATGTACGTGCGAATTTTCATGCACTTATCTCAGCAGGGTTGTGCCCAATTATCACCATTAAAGGTTCTTTGGAATATGAGCTAGGGTGTTAACCAGTAGGGAAATGATTGGTTGTTCAAGAGATGGTGTTTCCCAGGTTTCCAGTTGGGATTCAGTATCAAGTGAGACAGAAACTTACTAGATTTCTACTAGATTTTTAGCACTGAGTTTTCAAAAACTTGTACTGAAAGTTTAGCAAACATTGTTAGGGGGATTTCCATTCTTTATTCATTAAAAAAAAGATCAAACATGCAAAAAAATAAGGCTAAAGAATTTATTGATTTAATTATAAAAGGTGAATGGTGAGTAATCTAAGTTAAAAGAAATTGGTGGGATTCTGATTAGATTAACTTTCAATTGAAGACATGCGGCGATGAAGATACATGTTCTAGTATTCAAGCTGTAGCATTGTATAAACAATAAATTATTTAAAAGATTTTGAAATTTGATCCATACATATAAAACACTGCAGATACCAAGAAGTGGCATACAAAGAATTAAAAAAGGATTTAATAGTTGAGAAAAAAATAAAAATAACTAGTTGGTGGGGTTCTCAAGAGTATAATTTCTTTTTTTAAATTTTATTATATTAATTTCAATTATATAGTACATTAGTTAGATATTTATATAGTTTATAAAACAATCCCCCTGATTGTTCTTTCTCTCCTCTGGCTCTCTACCTAGCCGATACATTAATGCTAACTACATTCCCTATGCCATGCTCCCCATCCCCATGACCATCTATCAACTACTAGTTTGTACTTCTTTAAGCCTTCACCCCTTTTTTCCAGCCCCCCAATCCCCCTCCCCTCCGTCTTTTAAGATAGCATAAAAAATGTGCTTTAGTTTTTCCTTATAACAATAGTAGACTTGTTAGAACGCAGATCGCTGGGCCCTAGTGCCAAAGTTTGAGTCCAGAGTTCTGGAGTACAGGCTGATTTTGCATTTCTAAACAAGTTCTCTGGTGGTGCTGATGTTGCTGCTCTGGGGACCACACTTTGAAAAGCACTGATTTAGAATACCTAGTAAATGCTAGCATGTACAATTTTTTAAAATTACATATCACATAAGATTTACAAAGAGATAAAAAAATAAGTCAATAAATGTACTTGACCCATCACTTAACCTAAGAAATTAAGCATTACAATACAGATGAAATCCCCTACTTATCTTTTCTGATTTTATTCCTCTTCTAACGTCAACCATAGGGGTAATTATTAGTCTTCATGTTTTATCGTTATTCTTTACAGTTTGTCAAGAACTGCTGTAAGAAATCTAAAAATAAAGTAGGAGAAGAATATGACCAAAGGTCAGCAAATACATGAAGACGTGTTCAAACTCATTAATAATCAGAGGAATATGTTTTTTTTAAAAAAAAAAAACTATAAAATAACACATTATATTAATTGTACGGGCAAAATTAGGAAGCTGGGTAATGCCATCTTTTAGGTTTGAAGTGCAAGGAGAGACAGGAAAGTTTGTGCCTATTGGTGGAAAGGCACATTGTTGCAGACTTCTAGAAAGCAATCTAGAGTTTCTTGGTCAAATCAGTATAAGTATATACACTGTGCTCCCTGCAATATACTTCCTGACTGTCCATTCCTAAGAAATTTTGCATATCCAAAAGGAGACCTGTTTGAAGGTTGTGATGGCAGTCGGAGGCAGAATGGTGTCCGTGAGTGGGAAATGAATAAACAAAGTGTGGTGGGAGCAATTACTCCTTGAACTACCTAACATCCAGCAGTTAGAAGAAACGGAACACCGGATGTACACATAGAAACATAGACCTAAAAATCTAGTCCTGGTTAAAGAAAAAATTAGACACAAAATGAGATTTCTATCACAACACCATATGTATATACTTTTTTCCTAAACTATTTGAGAGTAAATGGCAGATGTGCTACCTTTAACCTTTTAGTGTCCTAAAACCTGAGTCCTAATAACAAGAATGTGAGCATTCTCTTACATAACTGCAGTGCAATGATCAAAATCAGGAAATTAGCACTGATACAATAATATTAGCTAATACACACATTCACATTTCTCCAATATTCTCAATAATGTTGTTTATAGCAAAAGAAAGTCTTGGGTTACAGACCTCATTCAGTTGTTATGTCATGTTATGTTTGCTTCAATCTTGACAATAGTTCAGTCATTTCTAATCTTTTATGACCTTGTCATTTCTAATGAGTACAAGCAATTGTTTTTAGAATGTAACTAAATTTTGGTTGTCTGATGTTTTTTCACAATTCGATTTGGGTTATTCATACTTGGCAGGAATATCTCTAAAGTAATGTTTTTCTTTTCTGTGCATACTATAAGGAGGCAATTGATGTCAGTTTCTCCCGTTACTGATGATAACTTTGCTCATTTTAAGGTAGTGACTGCCAGGTTTTCCTCTCTGAAGTAATTACTTTTTCCTTTGACATTAATAAGCGCCTCTGAAGGGATACTTTGGGATTATATAAATATCCTATTACTTATTAAACATTCCCTTACTGGTTTTACCATACATTATGCTTCTTCCTTGAATTATTACTATGATAGTTGCCCAATGGTGATTTTCTAATTTCATTTCTTCTACGTATACTAACTTACATTCCACCATACAAAAGGTCTTTTAAATTTCAATCTCAAGATGTTTCAGGCTCATTTTGTATTTTCCCAGACGCAGCCCTAGAACTAGTCATTTCTCCAAGAAGACCTGTTTCCTTTTAGAGGAGAATGCTTTTTAGAAACCAAAATCTGGACATTAGGTGTGTTCTAAATCCAACCTACATCCCAATTTTCCTATGATATTTATAACTCCTCTTTTCTAACAGTGAGAAATTTAGTTCTATTATACAAAATATATTTATTTATTGGCATAATTCAAAAATATTCAGCAAGAAGTTCCAGAGTTCTAGCCATACTTCTGAAATAATCAAGTCTTCTAATTATAGTTCGATATTTATTTAGAGTTTTTTGTCTTTGAGAAGTGTTCTTGAATAAGAAATGGCATATAAAGCTTCCTGAACCAGGATGTGATCCCATATAACCATGTTTCCCTGCTGTCACAAGATCCATGTATCTAACTGACTCTTGATAATGATTTATTTAATGAGTAAGAGA
Source organism: Rousettus aegyptiacus (assembly GCF_014176215.1). Classification (NCBI taxonomy): domain Eukaryota; kingdom Metazoa; phylum Chordata; class Mammalia; order Chiroptera; family Pteropodidae; genus Rousettus; species Rousettus aegyptiacus. Next base: position 112,692,240 of record NW_023416284.1, read on the forward strand.
TCCAAATAGTTTTTGTTTTAAAACTCATAAGCATTTTGAATTGAAATAGAGAGTGACTGAAGAAAGAAACATTATTCAGGAGGATATCAGCAGAATTTAGTGTTTTAAAAGTTTTGAATTAAAATGGTAGTAGTTGATTTTCACCTGTTTTTCTGTCAAAATCTTTATTTGCACACTCTTCACTCATGGGTATCACACTGGTTCTGCCCTGCTCAAATGCTAACTAAGAATAATCACAGTAGGAGAGTGCCATTAAAGAGTCTGCAGTCTAGTGGGGTTGATGATCTACCATAAAGAGCCAGATTTCTTTATATTATGCCCCCAAATTTATCTCCCTGCCTCCCTTCTTGCCCTTTCTAGTACCGTTTTAAAACCTGCAAATTTAACTTGTGGCTTTCTTGCTTAAAACCATTTAAGGCTCCCCATTCTCTTGAGATATTTTTAATATTCTGTATCATGGAGTACAAATTCTTGCACATTCAGGGACTTGTTTATCCTGCTGAGCTTTCCCTATTTCTGTCCCCCGTTTTCCTAGACCCACTTTTCTTCCACAACTCAGGCTTGAAGTCATAACCTCCTCATGAAAGCCCTCTCAGATTCCTTGATCTCAGATTCTCCTCTCTGATTTCCCTTAGCTCTTACTATTTCTCCTATTGTGACACTTTTTGTGTTACTGTTATTCATTTGTCCAACAACTATTTATTGAAAAGCAGTATTTTGTAGTGCTTAAAAGATGGAATCTGGAGCCAGACAACCAGACTTTGAATCCAGCCCTCCAACTTACTTGCTGGGTGATGTCACCTTTCTGTGCCTCAGTTCTCTCAGTTGTAAAGTGAACAAAATCCTAAGACCTACCTCATAGTGCTGTGTGAGGATTAAATAAACTAAAGGATTAAGTGCATTAAACGGCTTAGAATGGTGCAAGGCACCCACTAAGCACTTCACTTGGTTGCTATTCATGGCAGTATTAATATACCCTCATGCTGTTTTTCCACAAATGGACTCTCAGCATCTTTGTCTCCATCGTAGCCTATGAGCTATGCAGAGCCTGAGACCACATCTTATTCTGTCTTGTCTTCCTGACACCCGGCACAGCCCATGGCACATGGTAGAAATTCAGAAAAGCTTACTGAATTAAACAAACATATTCCGGATTTAATTATTATTAACAAGAACAAATGTTAACAAGATTTGAAAGCTTAAAAAAACGTTTGAATTGGGAAATACGAACCACACACAAATAACCCACAATGATTGCTTTTGAATCTGTATAATTAGATCAAAAACCAAGGGCATTGTGGTCCCCTTCCTACATAGCTATTAATGGAGGTGTGAAAAAAAGTTCCTCTAGGGATAAGCTAATCAGCTAGGGAAGGAGGTCCCACCCCCTCAGGGATATAAAAGGAGCTGAGAGAAGTTTAGGCAATCAATTTCTTTGGAACTTTCTCCTGAGAGAAGAGAGCCTACTCTAAGAGAAGAACGCAGCTAGAGGGTGAGTACACTACACCAAACTGAGCGTCAAAAGTCCTTAAAAGTTCAACTTTTCAGGCCATAGAAACTGTCAACAGTCATTTTCTCTTAGGAATGGGATCTGGAGTGTGTATGTTGGCTGGCTGGTTTTTAAACAAATCTACAGTGTTTGATTTTTAGCATTGTGTGCATGATTTCTTTTTCTATTAAAAAAAAATGTTTTAATTTGTCAAGAAGCAATCTGGATCCTTCATCTCAGATTATACATGTGATCATATTTTATAATCCAAATATTAGTCAGTCAATATGACAAATATTTGAGATCAGAACATCCCAGACAATTTGGGGAACTATGGTTACAACATTTACATTTGGATTATCAATGGATTATCAAAGTTTGAAATCAGGCCAAGTAAGAGATATGTATGCTATGTAATAATGTAATCTGGTTACCAGAAAGTTTAAAAATCGGTATTTTTATAATTAAAAAAAAATCAGTCAATCTAGTAATTGAAAGGTAAACCATATTTTATTTTTTTAATAATTTAAAATTGTATTTTTGCTTTTGGAATCTAATTGTACACACTTGATCATAATTACCTGTACTTTAAAAAAAAAAAGTTGATAGTTTTTCTTATGTATGAAAGCAATATAAAACACTGTTGAAAATTTGGAAGATTTAAAAAAGGATAAAATAGAAAGTATAATCTCTATACTCTTTACTGCTTCATAAGTAGACACTATATGCATTGTGATATATTTCTTTCCAGGCTTTTTTCTAGGTACATACAAACATTTTGTTTCAAAACTAGAATCATGTTATATGACAATTATTATTCTTAACATTGCTTTATGACCATGACTTCTTTCTTTTTGATGAATATTCTTGCAAAATAGTTGCATAGAATTCTTCATACAAATTTACCAGGTATTTAACTGGTCCCCAAAATTCAAAGTAGTGAGGAAATGATTTATCCAAGTATATTAATTAAATGTAAACCATTTTTTTCCCTCAAAGTATATGATTCAATTTCAAACTACATATTTTGCCTAATCCCCAGTAATCATGTGATATGATAGTGAATGCAACCTCTTGATATCAGAGCTCTGCTTTAGAAGGCACTGTTGGTTACTTGAGTTTGAGTAGGATCTGCTGGCTAATTGAATGGTTTTCATATGTACAGTTTTGGTCTCCAAGCTCAATAATGAAAGCCAAAGATCAACTTGCTTCCTTCTTATAAATAACCGATTACATGGGTGACCTAAAAATAGAAATTTTGTTAGCTAAACCAGTTTACACTGAATTGACTTAAAATCCCACTATGTGGTTTAGTTATTTTAGTGCCACAGTGTAGCAAAATTTGGCAATCTTCTCTTGCCACTAGTATATACTTTAGATCTTGATGCCCAACTAAGGAATCATAGCTAAAGAATGTACAATATACTGGTGAAGAATTGATCACTTTGTCTCTGATCATATCAGGGGGAATTAGAATTTCATGTCTTTGTATATATGAGCAAGAACAGTAAAGCATGATTTAAAATTCACACAGGTTGTAGGAGAGGGAAAAGGAGGAGGAAATTATGGTATAAACAGCTAAACAAAACTACTGCCCAATTTGGAAGTATAATTTTAACAGGGCACAATTTATTTTGACTCGGGTTACTTAAACACTAATTGTAGTTGTTTAAGGCATAAAATAAAAAACAATAGTAGGGCATCGTAGTTAGTGATGTCACATCAGTTGACCTTATTTTAAGAAACCTGTAGCACAGCCAGAAATTTCCAGTTATCAATCTAGAAATTTCAACAAACATAGACTATATTTATTTATTTATATATTTATTTGGTAATTCAGTGATTTAATTTTTTAAAAAAGCAGAATACTGCAACCACAAATATTCAGATCAACAGATGGCAGACTCCTCAGCAGAGTCAATAAAAAGACTACAATTCTTTACAGCAGAAGTGTATTTAGTTACAATTAAGACTTGCAGTCTTTTTTTTTCCGAGTATATTTCATTACGGTAGAATTTTTCTCTATTCTTATCAAGATTCTGATCCCTCTGGATAATCTCATTCATGTTTTTTTTCATCCAATTACCATAACACTGGAAGTATCTAGTCCAAAACTTAGGACCAGAAATTCTGAAAGCCTTTCTTCTAGACCATAGTCCTTTATTTGTTTTGACTTTCTTTCTGCTCCCACATTCCAACCCCTCCAGGCAGAATCAGACCTCACTCCTTTGGGATTCACATAGCACTCAACAGAACACATCTATTATACATTTTATTGCATGGTATTATAACTGTTTTCACATGGGTCACTTTTGAGGACATCTTTTTCACAGTTGTATAACCACCTCTTAGATCAGTACCGGTGCATAGTAAACGCTCACAGAAATTTCTGTCAGAATCATACAAGGAAAAGGTTGGATTTAGAGTCAGTGTGGACTGTTCTGAAACACACTGTATGGTTTCTGCTAAAGATGTTAATATGTGGTTGATATCCGAACAAAGCCAAGCAAAGTGGCAATTCCATGTTTCCCTGGGAAACTCATATCCCCAGTTTTTTCATCCTTCCACACCCAGAACAACTGCTGTTTGTTTCTAGTAATAGAAAAATAGTGCAAACTGACCTTCCCTTCTTCAAAGGAGAACATGGTTGGCTCAGCAAAGAAAACGGACTTTATAGAAAACTTAGAGGCTGAGATAGGTGGAAGTATGGGTATGACCACCATGGCAACCCTCTCTATCATTAGAAGATTGAGTCAGATTTTCAGAGTAAAGACGAGGACCTTGGAAGAGTTCCCTGGAAATTAGAGCATTTAAGAATTCGGTTTTCTTGTCACACTCATTAGAGTAGATCTGGAGCTATAGGAGGTAAAACTCTTGTAATTACTCCAGCCAAAGGTGTCCCTATGTCTCCTTTTTCTTCAGATATGGCTTTGTATAAGTGGCATGTGGCCTGGGTAACCAGAAGTATTACTACTTCTGCTGTAGCTGCTGCTGCAGTCATAATTCTTGGAACCCCAAAGAAGTGTGAGTGTCCCAGTGCACTAGAAATGAATGACCTTGTCTTTCTAAGTGACACCTACCTTTATATTTCCAAAGTCATGCTTCCATTCTGACTAGCGACGATGAGCTCCTTTAGAGCAGCAACACCTAGGACCTTTGCAGATTCACAGACGCTTGCATCAGAATCATCCCAGGTACCCTTAAAGGGAAGATTGGATCAATTATTTAACAGACCTGTGAACACTAATTTTATGAAAAGAATGAGTCTGGGACAGTTTTTAATTTGGCTGGCTCATTTGCTAAATGTGTTTTAACCTCTGCTTACAGAAAACAGAGTAGCCAGCTCAGACCAAATGCCTTGTTAGTCAGTCAGTGATGCAAACAGACACTGTAAAAGAAGTCATTCAGGGAGTTAAACTGCATGGAAATGCAAGGAGCAGCCCTGTTAGGAGAACTTTCCCTTGGCTCTCAGTTGACTTTGCCACCTTCTGTGAGCACTTGGATGAGTCACTTATCCTCTCCCAAGCTCTATTCTCTGAAGTATAATTGAATGAGCTTCCAGGTCCTTTCAATTCTATCTTTACATTGCTCTAAAATTCTTTCATCTTCTTATATTTGGAAAAACTCCATCCTCCAACCCCTTGCTGCATTTCCTGTCTTTTATCATTCTAACAGCTTCTGAATCTCAGGTCTTCCAAAAAGGCTCACGGGTATAAACACATCGCAATTTCCTTTTACAATGACTGTGGCAGGCAGAAAGGCTGGGCCATGTAATTAAAATACTCAAAAGATAAAAGTCCCTTAAAAATAAAAGATTACTATGTAGAAGCCAAGGGTCCAAGAATAAAAAATAACTAAGAACTTTTGTTAAAGAACAAAAATTTAACAGTGGAAATTTGAAGATCCAATTGGCTGTATTGAACTATCCATGGTTCAGGCAGCATTTCAGTTAGTAAATAGGAAGTGGTCCAAGGAGTTGTACAAAATGGAAGGTTTTAATAGGCAGAAAGAGAATGGGCCAAAGATGTTAGAAGAGTAGATTATTTCAGGCGATATTACCTTTCCTTAGAAGTCAAGGAGTCTTATCAGGTCTTACCTCACTAGAACTGATTAGGAAATTCCAGACTGATTGGTTTAAAATTCCCTTCCTGGAAGAGGCCGAAACAGCCATTAGGCTAGGTATTAAGCCTTGGTGAAGTTTAGCATGAATGACTCCATTTTGAGCCTGTTTTTTTTTTTTTTTTTTTAACATTTTTAAGGGCCATTTTTAATGATTTCATAATATAGATTCTGTGAATGGTTTTGGGATGAAACTCTAGGATGCAACCACTGCAGATATTAACAATGGTAAATTAAGTCTTCTATGTATAATAGCCACCTGCCAGGACTTCTCCCTCTCAAAAAGGATGTAATTGAAGGAAAACTATTATAAATACTGTAAAATCTGTTCTTAAATATCTATCACTACCAAAAATTGGTCAATGATTTCATGGTATGTAGAGATTACCCACCAGTCGACAGAACACATGCCATGCCCTTCTCAAGTAAGCCTTATTATTAACTAGTATTTTTTGGTACAACTGACATAATAAAGACAAAGAAAATATTTTCCTTAAATTTCCAAAAAGTCAGTCCAGTCGTCAAGCTCACATTTTGGCAAATCTAATACAAAATAACAATTTAAAAACATTACAGTAAACTTGCTTTAGGTTTGCCATGAAAAGTATTTTCTCAGGGCACGATTTCTATTTGCCTTATAGTACGCAAATGAGAGGATGATAGCAGAGGGGAAGTTAAGTCTAGAATTCTCTGCACGCAGCCTCTGCCAAAGAGATCAGCATGTCCCTATCGCTTTGGGTAAATCTGTACTAGATCAATAATTTATTCCTGAGTCACCGATACTATTTGTCCAGTCTTTTGGTTTGATATTCACTTCAAGGAAAAAAGCAAGATTATTCTAAGCAGCAATATAAAAGTGAACTATTAATAGTCTTTTAGGAGAAATTCTCAAATACAGCAAAAAAAAAAAAAAAGTAAAAACTCTGTTTTCTTGGGTCATACCATCTAAGATAAGCCAGCCTGTTATCATTGGTACTTTCTTGATTTCACCTTCTAATCTCTGTCTGCTTCCAGATCCTATTTCTCAGGGCTTCTGTGCCTAACAAACACCAGCACTGTCCTGCAAACATCTTTAAATTAAACATGACTCAATAATAGCACAAAAAATGCTAGTTGCTCATTAAATAGCTATGCGCCGAATACTGTATTAGGCACAGAGTAATTTAAAAAACATGGCCTCTGTCTTGGAAAGCTTCATGGGGTATGAGAGAGACAGGTGTAGTTTCCGAAAATGATTATAAAATGCAGTAAATGCAGCAATTGAGGTATGTAAAAAGTCCTATGGAAGCACAGGGAATGGGGTACCTACATTGACAGGGAAGTCAGGAAAGGTTCATTAAAAATTGATTTTAGAGTTTTAGAGGAAGTACAAAGAATTTTCCAGGTTAAAGGAATGGCAGATCATAGAGGTCTACGAAAGCATGGCATATATTTTGGAAATCACAATTGGTTTCAAAAGCTAAGAGAGTTAATAGTGAAGCAAGAGGTATGGTTGGCAAGGCAAACTGAGAGTGTCTTAAATGTCTTCCTAAGGAGTTTGGACTTTATCTAAAAGTTGATGGAGGGCCATTGGAGGATTTCGAATAGGAGAATTACAAGGTCGAATTTGCATTTTTTAAAAAAAAAAATGATGACACTGAATCTTTTAAAATACAGGATAGATCAAATGGAGTGTAGAAGTCATTGAATCAAGCTATGTCAGTACAACTTATTAAATATTGTTAAAGGAATTAAGGAAAGGAAAGGAGGAATAAGGTAGGAAAAGCGGGAGAGAACAAATGAAGGAAGACTGACAGTAAGAAGTAGATGGAGGGGGACAATTTCTGAGATATTTTAGTAGATAAACTCCATGGAAATTGACAGAAATGAAGAAAAAGGAGGAGTGTTATGACTGCCAGTTTTTTGGCTGAGGCACTTGAGGGGCATAGGGGCAAGTCACCAGTGTCAGGACAACAGTTAAGATGAACAGGTCTCACAGGGGAAGCAATGAGATTATTGTCAGCTTTGACCATTTTGAGTATGAGGTACTTGGAGTTTATCCCATGGAAATACATATCTGGAACTTAGGAGAGGTGTCTTTACTAGAAGCATGTTTTAAGAATTATCACCGACTATTTGGAAGTTAAAAACCAGTCCTCTAAATAACTCTGAAATTGTAGGGTGTAGAGAGAAATATCCTTAAAGATACCAACACCTTTAGGGAAAGAAGGCAGAGGGAGACAAGCCATCTCAGGATCCCCCTGGGAAGCAGGCAAAACAAGAGAGTTCCAAGAAGGAAATAATGAGTTTCCTCATCTGTCAAGTAAGTTGTCAGATAATGCTCATTAAAAGTTTATCTTAAAAGGCTACACATAGTACTAAAAAAATGTAGCAGGGTGATTAGCTTTCAACAGGACATCAAGGCAGTAAGGCTCTACAGAAATATGGAAGATAAATAATTCTGCTCACTTTGTTCCTTTCTCAGTGGAAAGGACATTGGAGAGATGAGTCACTGATGCACATGATGTCTATTTGTGGGAAATTAATTAGTACAATTTCATTAAAATCAATTCATATTTACAAATAACATACTAATGAAGAAAAATATCTTGTAACTATAAGTACTACTTTGTTAACATAAATTTTGAAAGCCATTCCAAATTCATTAAAAGGATCATGATGACACTTGTAAAAAGCAAGGATTTAAATGGAGTTATTTGGGGAAGTGATAGTATATAAAGCTATTTGACAGAGTTCCAATTCCATCATCACTTATAAAACAGTGAATTTACTTTATACAATGGACACTAAATAAAAGGCAAAAGGCTTAAACAGCAGTAAAAAGTAATTTGGGTTAGAAAAAGGATTTCCCAAAGACTAAAAATGAGTTGGTCTATAAGTTTATTGTAGACATACTTTTCCTTGCTGTCAACATCATTTTCTGTTCCCTTTTCAACTTTATGGAAGAGTGTTGCAGAAGCTCTAAAGTGTCCTGACAGGAGCACACCAATATATCAACAAAAATATGTTCATATATTTGTAAAACCACAATCATAGTTCTTATTCAAAGCTTATCAAAAAAAAAAAAAAAAAAAAAAAAAAGCTAAGACATAGAATGAATGGTTCTCTCCTTCTGGTGACAGCACCTAGGATAGAGAGACTAGGAATATAGAATATTGAAGAGATCATGGAGTGGACTCATTTATGCCAAACTAAAGAAGGTAATCCTGGTGAGGCTTTTCATAATATAACAAACTAGTTTCTATAGTTGTTATCCTTTAGAGCAGGGTTTCTCAAAAAAAAAAAAATTACTTGAAAATTAAATTTTAAAAATACTTAAAAACACAAACCTAATTATCAAAATTAAATTCAATAGATGTGAAGTTACTTATTCAAATTTTTATAAAGGTTTTTGCATGCTTCTCAGACCAACAACAGTTTGTACGTTGGCACCATTTCACAGTCTTCACTTGAGTAGCACTGGCCTGAAGTACAATTTCTCTTAAAATATTCATGAGAATGAGAGGAGAGGGTAGATTTTTAGTAATTTACTACATAATCATATTTTATGACTCACTTTTACTAAACTCAGATGGATGACATATGAGCCAGAATGCAAGTACATTTATAATGGAATGATTCCTTTCCAGGATTAGAATACATGGGAATCCAAATTAACAATCAAAAGTTTGTTGCACAAAGAATTAGAGCATAAGACAGTGAATACTGTAACCCTAAGGAATGTTTCAAGATAAGGAAAGCAGCTCAGCTGAGTGATGAAGGCAGGGACTTTTGCCATCAAGCCACTGGGGTTTGAATCTCAGCTGCATCATACAACACTTGTGTGATTTAGAACTTTCTTAGATTCTGTGTATTAATTTTTATAGTGGGGATAAAATCAACCTGGAGAGCTTTATAAAAGTATTAATACAGGGCTAATATAGTACCCAGCACAAAGTAAGCCTTCAGTACATGTTAGTTGATGTCATTAATACTATCCTATGGTAAAATATCTCTACGACAGCCAATATGATCATGGTAGACAGATTCAATGCCTCTCCCTAGACAGCAGTGGATAAACACTGACAACCTTGAAATCTTAGATTTTTTTCTTCTATGTACCCAGTCATCAACTTCTTTCTGTTCTCACAATCTTCCTCTGGATAGATACAATAAATTTGTTTCAGTTTACAATCACATCCCCGTACAACTTCCCTTAGATTATACACAAGTCACCTTGACTCAAGTTTAGGATGTGTCCAACTATTAGTCATACATTTATAGGCAACCCTTTGGTGTATAGCCACAGATATGGTAAATAAACACCTTTATTGTGGCAGAGTTTCTGGTTTAATTCAATAAAGAAAACCATATTCTCTTTCAAGTTCTCAGGGAGTTTCTCATTGATTGGGCATTACATTCCCATATCTGATGGCAAATAAATCCACATTGAAAGCAAATTATAAAGGGATGAATTCTCTGGATTCAGGACAAGAATGATTACGATATTTTGATAGAGTCAGGTTAGCATAACCTGGTGCCTCTATCCATGCTGAGATTACAAGGCTACAGATCTATCAGAACAAACTCTTGGACAAATTCTAACTCCCAATTTCTAAATACCACACCAGTACCCTTTCTGCTTCTGAATAGGCATACAATTAAATATTTCAAATTACTTCCATTTAAATAACATTCTCAATTGATATCACCCACTATGTTGATTTTTTAAATCAATTTCTATCTCTAGAGTTTGGTTTTTCTAACAAGTTCAAGGAAAAATACAAACATGTATCTATCACAGTTTGGAAAACAGTAAGAGCATGGTAAATTTTAGCTTTTTTTACTATTATAGTTACCTATCAGGAATTTGATTTTTCTATGAAAACTTAAACATACAATTTTTAGGTGTTCCCGCTCCTGTATATTCCTAAAATCCTCAGAAATAGTGCCTTTCTCCAACCATGCATTGAGTACTTTTATTTCTTTTACACTTATTGATTCCTTATAAACATATCAGTAATGAAAATGGTCATGTGAAAGTATGGAACTTTGTATCAGCGTGCCTACACAATTCAGCACCTTAGCATAAAGAAGGCTTTTAATAATGTCATTATAGCTTTGTTTGGACATTGACAACAACTTTCGAGAGCTATATGGCATGTCCCAATTCTATTTCCAAATCTCTGATCCACCCACTTTTCTCCATTCCCTCTATCCTCATCATAGTAAACACCATCATTATCCTCTATTTAACAAAGTAGGAAACCTCAAGTCTTGCACTCCATCGCACCAATTTCACTCTAGGGCTCCCCTGATCTATTCTCCACAGAATAGGGAAAATGATTTTCTTAAAACATGTATTTCTGTTATGCAGTTGTTGCTTATTCTTAAAAAAAGAAGACACTCCAAATTCTTACCATGATCCACAGGCCATACATGATCTAGTCCCTGTCAGATCTCCAAGGTGACTCCTGCCTTTCTTCCCTTTTTGTATTTTGCACAGGTCTTTCATCTCCTTGAGATGAAAACACCAAACTCTTTTCACCTTGGATATTTGTACTGTCATTTCCTCAACCAAGAATATCTCTCCGGCTTCCCCTCTTTCTGTGATTCATTCTCATGATTTAGGTCTAAATCTGCTCGGAGACAGCTCCCTCCCAACTTCCCAGTTTAAAGTAAATTACTCCAGCTATTCCATTTATCTCCTTCACAGGACATATTACAATTTACAATTATATTCTTTGCTTAGTTACTTGTTATTTTCTCTTTACCTACTTGTATGTAAGTTCCACTGGAGTCAGAAACAATGTTTATGTTAATCATAAAATAGCAGAGCACCTGGATTATGTTATGCAATTAACAAAACAGTATTGAAGGACGAAAGATCCAGACACAGCTATAGGGTAGTGAGCAGAGCAGGGCCAGGAAGCGCTAGACGAAACCCTAGTGAACACCATAATTAAAGGGATTGAGAGATGAAAAGGAGCCTGCAAAAAAAACTTAGAACTGGAAATGGGATGCCCCAAAAGGATTTTAGGTGAGAAAGTAACCCGATCATATCCAAACAAATATTCATTGAGTACCTACTATGTGTATCAATATGTCGGCGGATTCAAGAAACCCATGATATGACAACTTTTTAAACAGAAGAAATTTTGAAATGCTTTTATATTAATTTTCTGTTATTCAGTATCCTCCAATGATGAAATGAGTTATAGAAATACTACACTAAAAATAGCAATATTTGTTGAATATGCCCAGTTAAAAAACAATTATGTTAGAGTAGGGTAAAAGCATGACTACTTTAGCTTTTTTGTTAAATAAATGTTATTATGTTTGCCAGAAACCATTTAAGAACATTTCTCTTTATGTAAGGCTTACCCTAGTAATGCTGCTTAGGTCAGTGTCTGTCTGGATTATCTGCAGCCTAAATGCCAACTCTGTAAATTAAACCTGTCAAGTGACAGCTTTGTCATAGCATGCATAATCAACCTTTAAAATTTATTTATATCCATTCCCTTTCTCTGGCCAGATTAAATTTTCCTTTCCTGAGCTATTTTTTGCTTCACTTAAGAATGTGGCACAATTCAACATGTTCTAAACAATTACTTGGAGACTGCCTCTCCTGATTTCTAATCCTCAAATGATTTTTATTCAGACTTTAGAACAGCAAAAGAAATTTTTCTGAGTTGACTGAAAACAAGAGTTTTCTCAAACTAGATTCGTCCAGGTATAAGTATGCGAATCAGTCATAATAATGGCATGCTATGATAATGCTATGAAATAGAAGTTCATAATAAGCTCTTGAATCAATGTCCCATGGAAACAGTTCCTTCCAGCATGCAAATGAAAATTTTATTTTGACTAATCTGTCCATCACATCTTCATATGCATGCTTAACCACCATAGATGTAAATACATTAAGTGGTAGGGTACTTAATGTGAAAACACATTTTCATACTATTTGAAGACTTACCTAGGCAATTTCCAGGTTTACATTTAAGTTGATTAAAACTAGACATATGTAACAGAAAATGAACATAACAGAGATTAAGAGAATTGTTTCTTAGACAATTCTTTTTTATGTTTGACACATACAAAACACAATAGCCCGAGCGGAGCTATTGGCCTATGGACTTTGTCCTTGAAAGACGTATTGTTACAAGTTTAATTGCTTGTTGGAGATTTCTATGACAAAAAATTCCCACAGAAATGATGATGTAGCACTGCTGTTTGACTTTTATTATCCATCGAACTTATTTAAAAGATTTAATATCCTCATCACAAGAAAAAATATAACTATGTATGGGAACAGATATTAGTTAGACTTATTGTGGTAATTTATTTTTAAATATATTCAAATATAGAATCATGCTGAACGCCTGAAATGTTATATGTCAATTGTACTTCAATTAAAAATATATACAAAAATATACAGACATTTAAAAAAGTTGATAAACATTAAATCAACATCTTAAGGGAAGAAAAACTCACTTTTAACACAGAGCATACTTTGGTTTTAAATAAATTTACACACTGAAAATTATATGTTTGGAAATTTAAGTATACATTTTTAAACATTTTTTTCACAATCACCCAAGGAGATTAATTTTGAATATAAAATAATATTTCTATAATAATAAAATGATAATAAACTTTTATAATATTGATAGGAGCATGGTTGTATCCCTGAATTTTTAGGATGCTTCTTAAATATGAGAATATACTTAATATCACCCTCTGTACTAGTATCCAGAAACCCACTGGATTTTAGCATTTGCCTCTACTAAGTATATTTGGCACATTATTTATCTTGCAATCTAGTGGGTTTTTTGTTTTGTTTTGTTTTCTAGATTGGTATTGTCACACTTGAGCTATCCAGTACTGAATAGTAATACTCTTTGCTATATTAAATATTTTTTTTATCAAACTTCCTCATAGCCCCCAATGCCTATTCATAGCCCTAATCAATCTGAGAAGATTGAAAGGAATGAAATCCTCCCTTCCTTTGATATGTATGGTATAACTGGAATCATTCAATGTTTACTAGATCTGCTGTCCTTGTAAGGATTTCTCTTCATCATCAGGATTTACTGTTTGTAGTCTCCCATAGTGTTTCATCTTCTAAGAATACAGAAACTGCTCATATGCTTTTGATGTCTCTTTTATCTTTCAACTGTTTGATTTTGCATTTTGAATTTGCTGATGAAAAGTCCTGCCTACCATATGAGCTCAAGAACAACTTTTTACTAAGAAAAGTAACTTACATCTTGTTTAGTGGGAGAAGTCTTCCATCTCGGGACTTTTTCTGGAGCATTGACTTGCTGAGATATTTTCTTACTTCGGAATGTCTGTACCAACCACTATTCGTATGTCTATTGGCTCAGCCCACAGACCTTCTGTTAATAAGTATGGGCACCGATGCTCCAAGAACAAATCTAGAGTTTTGAGTACTTAGACTGCAGGAGTCTACTTACCACTGTTGGGATGGGGATGGACTGCTGTTCTCTAAGAATCAGCTTAAAACTATTGGGCTGAGTAGAGCAGACACTCTCAGTACAAAAGTGAACAGCAATGGTGAGGACACATAAACATGGTAGCTACCAGAGTGGCAGGCCCATGACTACTCTGAATTTAGTGAGCTGGTCAGCAATACCACACGTATTTCCCATTTAAAGTGTGTCCTTTCTCTCAATAGCAAAAGCTTTTTCTAGTTTTTCATTTTTGAACTCTGTCCTTTTCAAAGCAGAAGAAGGTAGTACCTCATTTGAAAGGCTAAGATCCTCTGAAGCTGTAAATTTGAGCCTAGCTTTGAGCTTGATGAGCATAACTGACTGGATATTTCATGTCAGCACTGCTTGTGGTAATTATAGGATCTGTGTATCACAAGGCTCACAACTTGTGTCACAAGTTCTACAAGAAAACTGTCTCTAATACTGATGTGGTTCTGCTTACCATTTTCTGAATTTATATCCTGTCCCACCAAATTCATTTTTTGAAGTCATTAAATGAAAAACTTCCATACTCCAATTAGCATCACTGTGCTGATTGGTTCTTGTAGTGATAGTTGATTGAATAGGCGTTTTTTAACTACATTGTTGTAAATATTGGTCAAGCTTTTCCTTCATGATGATGTTACTCTGCCAGTGATACATGGCCAATGTTTTCTCCATGTGACATTAATATTTTAACTTTGTCGAGACTTTTGCCATACAGAAGTTTCAAATTTTATATCATGAAATCTGTCTTTTTCTTTGTAACTTGAGTTCCCTAACCTACTAGGAAGCCCCTCTCACCGCCAAGTTGTTTTTTATTCTTTCTATATACTTTTTAGGACTTAAGATTTTTAAAGCTTTACTCTTTTTATGGTTACATTGTGAAGTGGTGTCATATATTTCTTAAGCTCTTTAGTTTTCCTTGATTTAGATGGAGTCAGAATTTTCATGGCGAGCAATTTCTTTAAAATGAAAATGAGTAGACTTCTGTTCTGTAAAAGCCTGACCCAATTCTTTTTAAAAAGCACTTACTTTGTTTACAGCATATATGTTTACAAGAAAGTTAAATAACTATGCAAGCACAGTCTCTAAATAGAAGTTCTAATAAATCCTAAGACGCTACAGTAGTACACTGAGGACACAATTTGATCCCTAAAGCCCTCTCCCATCTACTGCTCAGGAAAAGCAGCAAACAAAAGGCCTCAGAGTTTGTAGAAACCAGAGTTCTTGAAAGCAGGTAAAAGCTCTGTTTACTCCTTCCAGAAAGCAGAGAGTGTTTTCAGATTATAAATGACAGAGATGCCCTTGTGTAGCATAGAACAATTGTGATAAGGCTCTACTTCTTAAGGGCCTAAATTATGAAAATAGTGGGACAAGACTGAAAATGAACAGAAAGGAAAACTTTGGACGCAGAATGACATCAGGCCTTGACAAAGGCAAAGATTCTTAATTTTAAAAACGCTGCCTTTTAGCAGCCTTTCATTATTTGTGACATCAAAGGAGCATTAGTACAATGGAAGCATGTGATTTCAAAATGCCACAATTCAGCCAACTGCAGTTGCATGCGTATGTAATATTGGAGACGCGACCAAAAAAAAAACACTACGGCGAGCATAGGGCTTTATTTGCATCACAAGAAACTCTCCCTGTCAAATATAGGATAAGTTTGTTAAGATCAATTTCTTTCCGCTTGAAAGTGCCCCCAGGGACAAGTATTCACCTTGTCCGAGCTTAAGGCCCTGGCATTAGTGTTGAGTCACCGGGTACAGCGGTCATGCGACATAAATATTTGATGACGGAGATCGTAGGAGCCCAGGTGCCAAGGTAAACCGCTGGCAAAGATGACTGTGATTATGGCTTAATGTAGCAGCAAGCAGAGTAGGATCTGAGACACGGTTCCAGTCCTAAAGGCATTGCATTTTAAGTTTGAAGCAAACTTCAAACCTCCCATGTGACGTGTGCACGCCTCGGTGGTTTTAATAATATGAACGAGGGTTGTGCTGCGATTCCCTCCAGTCGTTAGATCGGCATCCTCTCTCGTTCCCACTCCTCCCCCACCCCAGACTTCGTCCACCCCTGAGTCCCTCCTCGGCTCCTTCCCTCCCCCGCCCAGGAGCGCTTCGCCATTCATCAACCGGTTCACACCGGCAGCGGCCGCCGCGCGGTGACGTCCGCGGGGGGGCGGGCTTCCGCCCCCGCTCGTCGGCGCTCGGCCCGGGGCCCCCGGCCGCGATTGGTGGCCGGGGGTTCGCACGTCGCGCCGGCTATAAAAGGGAGAGTTTGTGACGCAAGGGCGCCTCGGCGCGCGTATTGGTTCTGTGGACTGCGGGCCGGCTCGGCTACGCGCTCTCTTCGGCGCTGCTCACTGCATGGTAGAGTCTGGTGCCCCCGCCGCCGTCTGCAAAGCCGCCGCCGCCCCGCCACGACCACCGCCACCCCCTGCCCTGCAGCCGCCGCCACCGCCGCCGCCTGTGTCGCCGCCGCCTCGGGACCGGCTGTATGATTAGGCCACAATCTTCAATGAGTAAACATATTCCTGTGAGTACCGGTCACACCGTCGCCTCTCGGGCCGGGGCTCCGCGACCGCCCCCCCCCAACCCCGCCGTCGCCTTTGTTCAAAGCCCGGCGTCCGCTCCCCACCGTCCCGGCCCGCAGTTCCGGTGTGTCCTGGGCGGGAGGGGACCGGGCTGCGGCCCTGTGACCGGCCAGTGGCGGCTGGCTGCGGGCAGGCGGACGTTGGGGGCTGCGGGGTAGCGGTTGGCCGCGGGAGGCACCGGCTTCCTGGTCCCCGCCGAGCCCTGGGTGGCGCGGGCGGTGCGGCCGGGCCAGTGCGGCGGGCGGGGGCGGTTTCGGCCGCCGCAGCGGGCCGGGCGGGGCGGCACAAAAGCCGCTTTGTGACCGTCGCCTCCGCCCTCGGCCCTCCAGCCTGGCGCGCCTGGTCCAGGCCCGGAGGGCTCCGCGACATCCCGGGGACCCTTTGTTTGGTCGAAAGAGAGCGGCCCGCTTGGGGAGCGGGAGACGTGGCCCGGGGTGGGGCAAGGGCTGCGCGTGTCACTGCGGAGCCGGATACGGGGAGGGCGCGGCGGCGGGGTAGCCACCGGACCCGGGCCGGCGTGGGGTAGGCGGGGCTGGTAACGGTTTCCGCCGGGAGCTGTCGGAGCTCGGGGGCCGGCGCGGGACGCGAGCCTGGCGCAGCCACCTTTGTGCTCCGCGACCGGGACTGGCGCCTCTGACAAAATGGCCTCGGTCTCCGCGCCTGACTGAAGGCGCGGTGCGAACCCGTGATTGCGGCGCGGAAAGGGGGCGCCGCGGGCAGGCCCCGTGTGCGCCGAGCCGCAGCCTTCGAGGGGCTGTTCACGAGCTGCAGCCCCGTGGGGGCTGGAGCCGCTCTGCTAGGTGAGGTCGCCGACTCCTTGCCCCGCCCTGCTCATTCAGCCTCCACCTGGTAATTCTAGCTGTTCCGGATTTAATGCCCCAATTCGGGCTCTGGATAATGGGAACAAGTCAAGTCTTGTCCTTTTCCTGGGGCAAGTCGGTCGAGCAATGGCCTTGGAAACTTCCAAGGTTACTGTTGCACTGAAGCGAAGGAGTCCCCGGCCGGCACCAGCACGCACTTTGCCTGCCAATCTTGGAATGGCCTGGATGGCGCCTTTTAATCGGGGACTATTTAGAACTGTTCCTGAAGTTCTTGGTGTAATGTGTTTGTGGTTGCCTCCTGTTGGCTTGTGGCAACAGTAGCCAACCGGAGCCAGAATTCTAAGGTTTATACGCTGTTCTCTGTGAAAAGCCTCTACCATTCCAAGAGTATTAAGTTGTTATTTGCGCTGTAGTTGGAACTGTCGACCTGCTTGAGATCCAGATTCTGAAGCAATGCTTCCTGTTACTTTTTTTATGACTTTTGTTCGATGACAGTAAATCAGTCGAAAACCAGAAAGCTAGGTAATTCCCGAGAGTAAGCAGCATTTTACACATGCTTTATTCTAGATGCACCGCTTAAAACGAGTGGATGGACAAACTCTCCAACGAACTGTTTTACAAAACAGTTATAGAGATTAATTGCCTTGTTTCTGCAGTCTTACAAACTGACTTATGCTTCTGCACAGAAATTGCTCTTCCCCACCCCCATGTATGTTATCGTGATTATTTGCATCTCATAAATGGGAGGGAAGGATATTTCCCTAATATTCCTGAACTGTCTATCATAGTTTTTTTCTATAGCGAGGAAATTGAGAAGGGCTGGAGGTGTCTTGGGAGGAAAAATAGATAATGTATTAGTAGTGGTCACTTTCTTTGGTAGAAGTCATCTGTCCCCGCGCCCGCCCCTTCCGACCCCGCCCCCCCCCCAAGCCACTGTGTGGCTCCACTCAGTAAAAATAACCAGTTTACTAGGTGAATTGTTTCTGTATTGCTTTCTTTGCTTCCTGGTAAAATTGCTTCCATGAAGGAATATGGTCACACTAGCTGTAAAAAGAATTTTAGCTGTTAAATATGGAAATGGTTGTGTGAAGTACTGTCTCATAAATCGGCCTACAGTTGCAAAAAGATAGTACCTGGAATCACAATACTGAGATAAAGTGGTTGCCTTTAACAGCTTTACAGGTGACTTCTTTAATTCAAAGTATGTCATCAGAAAGGTGCAAGAATGAATACACTTTATTTCCTAAGGAAGTAATATTTAGGATTTGAGGTGAGATTATAATTGAAATTATTTCTGGGTTACTACAGCCTCTATTCACTGTAATAGAATGAAGTCCTTAATGGGTAATTTAGTCACTAATTTTTTGACCCAGCTAAGTGGGACTTTAAAGGTGTAAAATGAAAATAGGAGCAGATGTTTAAATTTAATTTTAAGCCTTTTAAATGTTTAAATTTAAATTTAAGCATAGAAAACTAATGGAACTTTTGTTATAAAATTTTATACTCTTGAAAAGACATATAAAATGTTTTGGAATGTGGCTGGCACTTGGAGCTCTTGTTAAACTGCTATTAATATTTCTTAGTCCTCTATTCCTAAATACACAAGTTCTTATGAACTACTTGTAAGAAGACTAATATTAATATCAGTGCTTTTTATGTA
Organism: Rousettus aegyptiacus; assembly: GCF_014176215.1. Taxonomy (NCBI): domain Eukaryota; kingdom Metazoa; phylum Chordata; class Mammalia; order Chiroptera; family Pteropodidae; genus Rousettus; species Rousettus aegyptiacus. The sequence goes on from NW_023416284.1 coordinate 112,711,402, forward strand.
CATATGATGAAAATAGGCTGTATTCGTTTAATGTTTGATAGTGACAAAGTTGATTTAGTTCTTTAAGGAAATTTGGAGAAGATATATATTTATTGATTACTGCATAATTACTTTGATTTTGATACCTATGGAAAAAAGTACAAGAGTATTATTGAAATTATGGATATCTTTTATAATTATAAATGGGAATTCTTTTTTAAATTTATAAATATACAGCCTTATAATACTTCATGTAACAAATTGATTAACTTCCAGAGACTTAAATGAGGAAAATTTGTTAAAATGGAATCTTAAATTAGTTAAGTAAAGACTAACAGCTTCAAAGTTTGTAATATGTAATATTTTATTAGTTGGAAAAATCGATAAATTTCATGAAAATGTAAAGCAAACAACCATTAAAAGGAATATTTAATAGAAGAATATGTATAGGGGATATTGACCAAATGTAACAGTTGTATTCTTTGAGGGATCTTTGTGTTAATTATATTGGTAATTTCGATTTAAAGTAATTTATTTGTGAATGCTTGTTTTATGCTTACTGGTTTAATCCATAATCATCCTTGTATTTTGTGGTTCAAGTAAAAGTTGTAGAAGTGGCTTGAGCCCAAATTTTAAAAGATAGTTGTGTGCCTAAATATTGTAATAGCATAACATGTTCCTTTTGAAATGGAAAACAACTTTTTTTCCTCTCTTTCTCTTTTTCTTTTAAACAGCAGTTCTGTGGTGTTCTTGGTCACACATTTATGGAGTTTCTGAAGGGCAGTGGAGATTACTGCCAGGCACAGCACGACCTGTATGCAGACAAGTGAACTGTAGAAATTCACTACTACTCCACCAAGAAGCCCCCGTAAGAGTGGTTAACCTGGACACAGAAGTGTTGAATTGAAATCTGCAGAGCATTTTACAAGAGTTCTGACCTGGATGGGGTAAACCTCAGTGCACTTCCTTTCTATTGCCTCAGTATTACTGGATTGAAGAATTGCTGCTGCTTGTTAGGAGGTTCATTTCATTTCCCATTACTCTCAACTTCATACTCAAAGCACTGAGAATTTCAAGTGGAGTATATTGAAGTAGACTCAGTTTCTTTGCATCATTTCTGTATTCAATTTTTAAATTCTTTCATAACCCTATTGAGTGTTTTTTAACTAAATTAACATGGCTCGAATGAACCGTCCAGCTCCTGTGGAAGTTACATACAAGAACATGAGATTTCTTATTACACACAATCCAACCAATGCGACCTTAAACAAATTTATAGAGGTAAGATTTGAAACTTTCTAATGTCTTAAACTTGCAGTTTAATAGTGAGCTTTTTGTCTAACAAAATACTTCGGAAAATTCTGAGGTAGTATGCCTGCAGTTCAAATTTTCAGAAATTAAATATCAGTGTTTTCTTTAGGTTCAATGTAAATTATTTTATACATTTCAAGAAGGGCATGTACTTGAGTTAGTTTGGATTTATAAGATATCTAGGTTTCCATGTCTCAAAGTTTGCTTAATTTAAAATTATATGTGGACAGTATAATGGTATGACTCTTGATTATCTTCACATGAAATGTACAGGAGGAAGGCTGCCATTTATATGGATTATTCACATATGAGTTGACCCTAATAGCTAATACCATAAACCAAAGTTAGTTTATCTCATGGGCCCATTATTAATACATAAAATTCAATTTTCAATTTTCAGTTACTAATTTCCCTCCTTTCTGATGGTTGTTAGATAGCCAAAACTGTCTCACAGCCAACTTTTGACTATAAGGAAGGAATAGAATGCCGAATAATTTATTTGAATGCATACATATTTTATATGTGTGTACCAAAGCTCAAAAATAAGAAATAGGCCTTCCAGATCTTAGATATACCTTTGGTGACCATCTGTATATTTTTTAAATGCCAGAAGAGTTAATATTTTAGTACTAGTGCATAATCTTGAAGCTTATGGTTTTAAAGTCAGATTACTTATAGTCAGGAGTTATTCCTTTGGTTCTGTTTACCTTTATCTCTGAATTGTTTCTAATCCTCTTTTGTTAGTGCTTCATCTCCAACTAGCCAGTGTTACCATGACTATAAACAGTATTTGAAAGGCCATGAAAATTTTTTTAAAAACTTAAAATTAAAACGTGTAATGTTTAACATTCCCTTTTCCTTTTATGCTATTCTAGTATTGTCATTTAAAATAAGATTTCACTTCCCTGTTAAACATTCATTCCATGATTTTTTGTTAACCTTGCAATGCCTGTTGGAGAGGTGATCAAAATAACAAAAAAGGTGACTATAGTGACAATGGTATGAAGACTTTATTGAGTATTTTTTAACGTGTGTTTTAAACAGGAACTTAAGAAGTACGGAGTTACCACAATAGTAAGAGTATGTGAAGCAACTTATGACACTACTCTTGTGGAGAAAGAAGGCATCCATGTTCTTGTAAGTATTTAGTAGTTCTGATGCATTTATGATACTGTGATACAAAAGTTTATACAAATCATCAATTTCAGAAAGGTTAGTTTTTAAATTAAAAAATTATGTAATATCTTAATTTCAAACCTGAGATCTTTGAAGTAAAAGAATTTGTTAAAGATTCGGCATTTATTTGCATTTCATTAACAAGTAACATAGAACACGTTTAAACATGTTAAAATGCATTTGAAAAAATTTGAGTGTTAGAAATTTAGAATTATTAGTGTGATGTTTATATTAAAAACATAAAATGTTTAAATATTTTTTTGATTTAGGATTGGCCTTTTGATGATGGTGCACCACCATCCAACCAGATTGTTGATGACTGGTTAAGTCTTGTTAAAATTAAGTTTCGTGAAGAACCTGGTTGTTGCATTGCTGTTCATTGTGTTGCAGGCCTTGGGAGGTAAGAGAATCTCATAATCTAATTAATGGTATTGGTCTTAATTCCAGAGAAAACTTGATACTGACTCCAGTAAAGACTTAATTATCACTTCATGAATTAATTTGCTTTGTTATATTACTTACTGAACTAAATTAAAAAGTAGATGGTTATAACAACATAATGTATTTCCAGCACAGCTGAAAATAACATCGTAGGTATGATATATACTAAACTATAGGCAAAATTTTTTGTAGAGTTAATGTGTGCTAGATTATATCTATGGTGTTGGAATTGTTGTCCAAGCTCATTGAAGAAAAGGATCATGAATTATCTTTAAGGTAGTTTGAATTGCATATGGTGTATTTTTGACAAGGTTCTTTATCCTAGAGATTCTGATTCAGTAGGAACGCTTTACCAAGTAGTGCCAAAATATGCACATCTAGATTTGTAAATCTTTACCTGCTCGCGAACCAAAAGTCCTATTCTCCTAGTGAAGAGTAAAATGAAAATGGATGACCCGGGGCAATTTGCATACAACTATATCACAATCTAATTAATAATAATAAAAAGAACTCAGACTTTCAGAAAGTCTTTAAAAAAGGAGTTCATATGTTTAAAAACAAATCCTGTTTTGAAGTGGAAAATATTTTACTGCTTGGAATTCAGGAAAAAATTATCTGCATTTATCAAGATGTTGCTTTTCCCTTAAATATTTTCAAGATCACCTTCCCATATAAGTTTTAACTTCTAGGATTAATTTGTAATAGTTAAGGGTATAGTTCATTTTTGGTTTTAGATAAAATCTGTGTTTGCTATAAAAATACTGATACTTTATTCATTTAATTTTTTAACGTAAAGCTACCATTTACTTCACATATTACTTAACATAGGAAGTATAGTAAATAATAGTAGTTCTGTATTGGGGAATGTTTGAACTATTGGATTTTCCAGGATTTGCTTTTGAAAAAAATGATTTATCAAATTTCTTACCTTACCAGAGCTCCAGTACTTGTTGCCCTAGCATTAATTGAAGGTGGAATGAAATATGAAGATGCAGTACAATTCATAAGACAGTAAGTTTATAATGAAATTTTTTCCCCAATTCCTTATTTAATGTAAGTTAATTAGTACTATGAAAGCATTTGTTTCAACAACCAGTCTGACCATTTATTTTTAAGATCGTTTTAAAACCAAAAGATCTTGCCTCCTTTTTTGCATTGCATGTAGATGTTCACATTAGATTCTAGTCTAATAATTTTTTGACTTATTTTTGATTGAATGTGTTGCTTATTTGCCTTTATTTAGGTACAGTTAATATACAATAAAATGCACAGGTTTGAAGGGTAGACGAGTTGACAGTAACAACCAAATAAAACAATCACCTTGTACAATATATAGAATATTTTGACACTTCCAGAAAGTACCTTCATGGCCTTTGTAGTCATCTTCCCTGCCACGAGAGGCAATCTTTCTGACTTCTGTTACCATGAATTATTTTTCTTTTCTTTGGACTTCATATAATTGGATTCATAAATTTTAATTTTAACCACTCAAGATTTACACATGTATGCATGTCCATATTTCTGTATTATGTTAAAGTATAATAATCAAAAGATAAAATTGCCATGTGTGATAATTGCCTATAGCACAGTAAACCTTAATGTGAGGGATTTTGCTTTAATTACTCTCCTGTCTTTTGTTTTCTCCTTCCAGAAAGCGGCGTGGAGCTTTTAACAGCAAGCAACTTTTATATTTAGAGAAGTATCGTCCTAAAATGCGGCTGCGATTCAAAGACTCCAATGGTCATAGAAACAACTGTTGCATTCAATAAAACGGGTGCCTGATGCCATGGCCTCGGAAATGGAACTTGAGACAGAACCTAATTTGTCATACATGTTAGCCAATAGGTTGGCTTGGTGAATAAGTCTATTGAAGCTTCCATAGGAGTATTGGAAAGCAGTTTTATCAGGCCACAAGCTTGACAGAATTTGCAACCTCTATGTTTTGGGTTACGATCAGCCTCTTTTGACAACTTAGCAAAAGATTCTTGTTCAGCATTTAAAATGTGCTTTTCATTTGTACCAATCGACTTTTCCTGAAATCATGCAGTATTATGTCTTTAAATCTATTCCCATGCCAGAATCTTATCAATATATAAGAAATTTAGAAAGATTAGGTGCCAAAATACCCAGCACAATAGTTGTATTTTTTGCTTTCATATAGAACTAAAATCCCAGGAACTATGAACACTCTGGACCTTATCTGCTTTATTCATCCCTTCTGTCATTTCAAACATAGAAAGTTGGACCTATATGGTTATTTGCCTGCTCACTTTGTGTTTACATCTCCCACATCATAAGCATATACATCAGGTTTGCTCAACTTTTTTTTAATACCAAGTCTCACAGTGATTATTTGTCTTTCTAAAAATCTCATTTTTGCTGTTATGAAAAGCCTCCATTTTGAAAATTTACATTGTATAGAAGCACATGTCTTTAATGTCTCCAGACTTTAAAAGCCTTACAGTTAATTTTAATGTTTGCACTTGGGGGTGCAACTTACAGGGAGGGCCTGAAAACTGAATGGGAGGGGGCTATTAAGTATTTTTAGTAAAACGTTGCCTTTGTCTTGTGCAAAACACGTAGAATATGCTCTTTAATTTAGTAAAAAATTTTTTAAGGTAGAGATGCTTAGTTATTATAGCTAAAACAATTTATAATCATAAATTTCAAATTCTTTTAATTTTTTTTCATCTTAATCTGAAGTTGTTTACCAACTTATTTTTGTTTGAAGTGTGATTTTTTTTTCCCAACCTCTCTTGCAAAAAAAAAAAAAAAAAAGTGGATTTCTGCTAATGAATTGAGCAGACATCTAATATTTTATATGCCTTTTGAGCTGTGTAACTTAATATTTGGATACTTGATAATTTGTTTTATTATGTAATTGATAAAATGGTGATGTGTATTAATGTTAGTTCAACCATATATTTATACTGTCTGGGAATGTGTGGTTATAGTTCTGTGGGAGAAATAATTTGTCAGTGTTCACCAGCTTGTAAAAATCTAGTGCGAGAGCTTAAACATCTAAATAAATAATGAAATGCATTTATCATCAATGATATTGTTTTGCTTAAAGTTAACTTATTTTGTAGAAAACATTAAGACTGAATTTTCACTTAGTGCCATTTGAAGTAAAGTGTCAACTTTTTTAACAAATGAAGGATTAAATGAAGTTAGTGTAAGTAAGCTCTTGATAGATACAGTTTGTTAAGGTTCTGATTGATGTTTAAAGTGCTTTTCATTATAAACTTTGCTTTTATAGGTTTAGATGATTTTGACCAATGTGTATAGTAGACATACTTGATTTGAAGCTCAGCTCCACCTATTAATAACTGGTTTGGGGCAATTTCTGAGCCTCAGCTTTCGCATTTGCAAATTAATAATTACATACCTTTATAGGGTGTTTTTTTTTTTTTTAAATTTGACAGTATTTGGCACATGAGGATTTAATGTTTCAATAATCTGAAATACTTCCTTTGCATAGCTCATGTTAATCTAAAAGATTTAAATCAGATGTCGTTGAGTCTTTTTTTAAATAGCAGTTACAACTGATTTTACACAAGATTTGAGCAAAAAGAAATGATACTCTCTACTTTACGTTTTAAAGAATTGCTTCCATCTCTTCGTGGCAGATTAGCACTTAATATACTCCATTCTTAAAACTTAGAGCTGGGACATAAGGAACAAGAGGGGCTTCTGGGATCCCTTGGTTCTTCAAATCTTAGATTTTTCATGATTGGAGTTAAGTTATTAAACCTGGCTATTTTGTTGTTCAGCCTAATCTTGAGAAGATAATTGGTTATTAAATAATTTCCATTATCACATAGCCCATAAAACAGCATTTATGTTTATTGAGAGAAGATGCCATCATGACTAATGAAACTGAATTTAAAACAAATTGTTCGTAGTGTTGGATTGTATATATGGTGCTAAAAATCAGTTTACTTTATAAACCTCATCTGTACAGTGTACAAAATGATGAGATTTGCTTTCTATCCAAATATTTTCTACCTTGTAAATATGACTAATAGGAATACCATAATATATCCTGACAGATTCCTTATATCTAATAAAGTGGAAATACGAGTTGAGGTCTTGTACACAGGGAGTTATAGATGGTGTTCTAAAATTTGATTACTTGGTGTTAGATAACAATTTCCCTCAACAGAGTGATGCAAATAGTGACTGGTTGACAAAGCTTGTCTATAGGAGTCATGATGTTGCTGACATGTAAGTAATGTGATTACTGAAGCTTATCGAGAAAATATGTAATCTGGTTGAAGGCAAAACCTACAAACATGCCATTGGCCATTTTGCAGCACTCTGCAACTTAGGTTTTTATTCCTCTTAACGTCCCCTTTTTCTAGGACAATGCTTTTTTTTTTTTTTAATTCTCACTACTTTACACAGCTTGTCTAGTAGCATCCCAACCTAGGCATGCCATCACATCTGGTTACATGTTCTTCGAGCTAAAGCACTTAAAAACATTGTAGTCCCCCAATTTAGCTTCAGAATTTGAATCTCTGGGTTCTGTTTTAAAACGCCACTCTATTCATCTGACAAACACCTACTGTTTGTTAGGCACTTATGAATATGGCAGAGAATATGAAAGATGGTGTCACCAGATTAGGGGTCACCAACGAATAGTACTCTAGCCTATTCCATAATTAAGAAAAGTTTCAGGCAGTATAATTTCAAAGGGAAGTGGAAGCATTTTTTACATGTAGACAATTTCTTTTAAAGTACAGTTTTGAGAAAAATACCTAAAATGTTTGCTGTACATGTTTATACATTCCTTGATTCCTTGAATAAACGTTTGTGTGTGTGTGTGTGTGTGTGTATATACATATATGCCTCCTTCAACCTGAATTGAAAATTAAAGACTGATTTAAAAGTGTTTGATACAATGTTTCTGCCATTATGTTTTGGGTAGCTAGCCTAAGCAGAATCTTGGAAGGAAAGCAAAATATGAATTTGCTTTCAATGAATTAAGCCAGTTGTATGCATTCAGTTATGAATGGAAGAATTAACAGTAATTCTATAATATAGACAAAAACCAGTTGATAAATACAGCTATCATAGCTACCATTTATTAAGGGTAGTATTGTCATGTAATTTTTATAAAATTTATATACTGTGATTTCATAAATTTCCTCATTTAGATTGAAAACTCTTCCTTCTATTCCTGCAGAAAAATGTGTTCGAAGTAAAGGTAGGCTAAGATAGTCCACAGAAAGGACCAAACTGAAAGCATCGAATTTCTCTCTTAAGCCTTAAGCTTCATATTCTTCACAACGACCCATGCTAATGGAGCATCTAATCTCTAGAAAGTGCTAATTATGACAAAAAGCAAAAAGGGCTTTGGAGTGTCTCAAGTTCCTGACTAAAATAATACTTGTATTCAACTCATGGGACAGATTGGGTCACAACCACCCAGCACAAAAAATGTAGTCCTACAATATGCTGATAACCCACGAATATGTAACATTAAAAATTACCACATCAGTTTATAAAGTGAAATCTTTATTTAAAAATAAAGGTTTGTTTTTAAAGAGTATATCCACAGCAACATCCAATGTAAGTGAAATATCAACCAAAACAGATGTATGAAGTTTAGGCACCAAAGTGTGCTTATTGGAGAATGATAGGGACTTAAGCATATTTGATCTTATTTTAGATGTAACTTTAGCTAGCTTTGGTAATTTGATTTCTTGTCAAACTAGAAGTGGTAAATAACATGCGGATCACAGGAGAGAAGCACATGGGTAAGAAATATTTGGCAACCTGACATTGAGACTCAGATTATGAAACTGAGTTCAGAAAGCACAGCCATTTGAGACATAATGCTGTGACTAACAGGCTTATAGGCTCAGTAAACCTTCAGGCTGCCAGTGTTTCACACGGCACAGAATATTTACATATATTTATAATGATTACCTGTAGTCATTAAGACTATAACCCATTAAATTTGGCTTTAAGGCAAGGAATGTTATTCAATATGTTTGAGGGATATTCTTAGATATCTTAATAGAAAAAAATGGTGCAATAAATAGTTTGGCAAACACTAGGCTAAACTTAGACATTTACTGCTATGATATTTAGTGCCTTTAATATGTTAATGTGAATTTTTAATCTTTCCAAGAAAGTAATTTATTTAACCATTATATAAATCAGCATCCCAAAAGGAAACAGATGGTACACTCACAGTGGGTAATTAGAAAACATTTAATAGAAACCAACAAGGGGGGATGTAGCGCTGTTACCATCTCCAAATCTGAACATATAAGGGCGGGGAGCAGTTAACTAAAGAGAACTGCGAAACGGTGAGATAGCCTCACAGAAGCTGTGACCTTAGTTGGAAGACAGTGAACTAGTGTCAATCCAGCAGGAAAAAGGTAAGAGACCCAGGAATAAATACCTAGCCTCATATCCCAACTTCTTAATATACTGCTGGTCTCCACTTTACGTCTCAGCCCACTCTCCCTTTAGTCAAATCCAAGAGGAAGACAGAGGGCAAAGAAACCTGAAGTCTACACAGGTCAGCAGTTTGGAGACAGAGCAGAAGAGATAATAGAGAGTGAGAAAAAGAAAATAGGCTGTACAACTGTGAGTCCCTTTTTTTCACAGATGACTGGGGCTATTTTTTTGCAGAATACACTTGGAGAAAACTTGGACCATTTGTAAAGTGATCCAAACTGATACACACGAACACATTTAAAAAAAAAATGTGACAATGGAAGTATCTACACTAATGTGAAGCAGCTCATTCGTTCAATTTCAACTTAGGTGTTGATTTGCGAGGCAACGGAGTATAGTTTCTCCAACAAAATGGTAAAATAACATAATGTCCATTTCACTTTTGACTTATGCACTATGCTCACAGAGTTGGTTATTTTTGCAAAAATATTCCAGGGATTTAATTTTTCAAAAGACCTTTATTAATCAGTTATTCAGGTAATTTTGTCTTGCAGCATCTCATGGCATCCATATAAATGTTCCTTTTTTCTTTTTGATTTAGCTCTATCAGATACCTAGTTTGTAATACTTTTGTTGTGATTCGAACAGTTCTCCATCATTACTCACTCTCAGTGACTTCACACATCATGAAACTTAGATTTCAGTTGCATTTGTTTACATTGTTTTATTGTCTACATTGGTGAGAAAATGACATAAATGGGTTTGGATGTAATATACACTACTAGTGTAAATTCGGTATAAATAATAATAAACTAATTTTATGATTGGATGTTCATTAATTAAAATATTATACTCTTGCTTCCCTAGAACTCAGTTTACATAGGAACTCAAATAATGACTATATAGCTAAAAAGAGTCCTAAGTCTGAAGGAATAAGCAAGAGTTCAGCTCCCATTTGATTTAATGGGAACTGAATAGGTGTGGCTCACTAATTATTTCATTCAGTTGTCTGTGGTCTCTAAAAACCTGCTCACACTAGAAGTCTACCGATACTGTTAATAAGGTGATCCCACAGAACTACATCAATAATTCCCATTTCCTGTCAACCAAGAATCCAGCCTGAGAGGAAACAACTCATCAGTTGGTTTCTCTAATTCTCAAATGCAAATTCTGTGACATGATAATACCTGTAACTAGGCTTGCTCTCTGTTTCAACATATATAAATACATGTTTCCTTTGCAAGGAAGAGTGATTTAGAGAAATCTCTGTGAGGGTATTTTTCTAATCTGAATTCAATCATGAGGAAATCAGACAGCATATTAAGAAAATAATGCTGTAAGATAGTTTCCTCTCTTTACTATGTAGTATTTTATATACTTGATGTGTTACCATGCTTGTTAAAGTTTATTAAAGCATTAAATGCCAAATTTGGTTATTAGATGCTTTTTGTCAATTCAATATATACATATTTCATGTATGTATATACATAAGGACTTTTTATTTGTAGAAAGTAGAGAGTGTCTGGTTTGTTGGCAGGGATGGGGCAAAAGTAGAGACAAAACTCTAGTCATGAAAGCTATTGAATATTTCAATTGACTAGAATCAGGAAATATGCATTAATTCCATAGGTGTTCATTGAGTGAACATTACATGCCATGTATTTGGCACTGAAGTCATGAGGACACACTTGGCCCCTGCCTTCATAGAATTTAAATTAGCTGATCAAAACTTAAACTTGACCTGCTGGGTATAACATAATCAAAACAAGTGTATCTAAACAAAAACAACCTCTTCCTAAAGTTCTGGACTACAAAAGAAGTATATTAAAATGCCTCTGTTGCAAAAGCATTTTCAAACAATTTTCATAGGTAGCTATCAGCTGAATGCCATTAAAAAACACAGATTCAAAGAAAGCAAGCATTTACACATTCATTAAATGATAGTTGCACTTATGCCTGATACATATGCCCTGCATGGAAATGAATACTTCCAGCTTTGTTAGGGTTCATTGGTGCATCTAAATACTCAATCCATCATAGTAGTGCACCCCAAACCGTAAAAATTGACAAGATGAACTTCCAAGTATAAGACTCGGCATTGAGTTTCTTGACTGTTGCACATACAAATCAAGTTCTTTGTGGAGGATCTAAAATTATCAACAATTTCTCCTTGGAAAATGACTCTGTCCACTAATTCTACCTCCTGGTTTATGGAAAAAAAAAAAAAAGGCTATTATGACAGTTCTAACAATCCTGACAGTACAAACAATTAAGACCACCTCTCTGACATTTTTATTTTGTTTCTTCGGAAATTTCACCTTTTATGATTATATGATACAGGCAAAACTAGTACTAGCAACTTTTCATTTGTTGACAATATATGATGTCATCAACTCCAAGCACCTGTGATATATTAGTTACAAATATTGCTTACAAATTCATCACAAGAGAAAAAAATTCTTGGTGACTTACTTTGTTGAAGTCCTCACTACTCTCACTTTAGATACAGCTTGCTTCTCAGTACTTTTCAGCTTTTGGAACATTAAAGAGAAGCAGCTTGCTTTACTCACTGCTTTGCAATCACCTGAAGGAGCTAATCATTTCCCCCATGATGTGGAAGGCACAAGAATGATTAACAGATCTAATTTATAAAACTAAATAGTACCCTATTCCTTTGAAATCAATAATTCATGGGGTGGTCTTATTTGAAATAAACAAAAATAAATTTCCAAGCCCAATAAAAAGTAACATAATTTTCTAGAACTTCCAACATCTTATGTCTTTTACCTCTTTCCACAGTTTTCTTGTGTTTTAGGTTATGCCCAAAATATGTGAGTTATAACTTATTTTAATTTTTGAAAGTAAACAGTAATAGGACATATTGAGACTAGAGTAGTCAAATGATTATTCTACTCTATCTTTATTCATTAAGATTTGATTCTCAAACTTCAGCCTGCAGTGGAATCACTGGAGGGCTTGTTAAAACACAAATTGCTAAGCCCTACCCCCAGAATTCCTGTTTAGTAGGTCTGGAGTGGGGCCTGAGAATTTGAATATCTAACAAGTTCTCACGTGCCACTGCTAGTCCTGGGACAACCTCTCCAGAGAAAGGTGATTGAGTGCTAAAGGAAATGGGAATGTTGACATGGGTCTATTATGTGCAACTTGAACCATAGCCTCTTCAGTGACTCAGAGGATTGGCCACCTACCAAGGCATTAGGAAATAGATTGGGGATTATGACACCAACATCCATGATGAGCCTGGTAGTGGACATCTTCTACATATAAGAAATCATATTGCAGGATATCACAAAAAAATTGGGTCACCCAACTCCAGGGAAATAATGAGAGTGCTGAATCTTAACCACTAGACCATAAGGGATTGTCCAGGATAATAATGAAATATTGGAGTGTTAGCAGTCAGGTGACAGTGCCAGACTGTCAGAAATAAGATAGGTAAAATTTTGAATCATGTGAATATATTGACTACTTAATACATAAAATTTTAAAACCAATATTCTTTCTGTAAGATAAAAACAAACTTGCTGCTCAAGTATAGCCTGCAGCATCTCCAATTTTCAGACATTGATTAAGCATGATTTCCCTTTTAAAAGGTGAACTATGCTTGTCAATCTTTGGAAAACTGGTCTAGTAAACACTATGAGGCTAATGAGTGTCAAAGTATATAAGCCAATATTTTAGATTTGGTAGATTTCTGTGGTGTACCTCCCAGTGACTAATATTATTAATGGCTAGATTTGATCCTAAAATTAAGTACCGTGGTAGGTTTCCCTTTCTTCAAGTAATCTGCATATTGGAACAAACAATTCCTTACGTTCAAAATTGTAATTTTTTTTTTTTCTTTCTGGAGCTCTTAACAAAGCATACAGCTGGACTGGGTTAATTCAACCTCAGAAGTCCTTTAGCATTCTGTGGTTTATTTAACTGGAACATCTTTCATGAAATCCTTGACAAGTCTAGGCGAAATTTTTGGAAATCACTAAGATTATGCGTCCCATCAAGGAATAGTTATTTCTTGAGCCCTATGCAGCATGGTTTGGTAGCACATTCAAGATGGCTTTATCTTAAATAACTAAAGAATGGAAGAATAGCTGTCCTATTGCCATTTCAAGAGTTAATCAAAATGGAACATACGAATCAAGTAACATACAGAAAATGGTAGTGGGAATTTTAATCACATTTCTATCTATTGTACAGGTCGCCCTTAGATGAGATGATCCAGACAGATAAAAAATATCCTGACACTCTTGATTTCCTATCCCACAGCCATTTCTACCTTCTTCCTTGTAAAGCACCCCGGTTCTTTGCTCTTGTTGTATAACAGCTCCAGAGAATGAACCATGTTCATCCAAGCCATTGTTCTCAACTGTGACTGAACATTAAATCCCCGTGAGGGACTTTTATAAATATTGATGCCAGGGCACTACCCCAGAGCAAGTAAATCAGAATCTCTGCAAGTTGGGTGCAGGTGAAAATATGTTTTAAACGTTTCTCAGGTTACTCTGATATGCAGCCAGGGAGCAGGACCTGAGGTCTAAACTAATCAGGGCAATCCAGCCCCTTCATTAGTATTCAGAGCAAGGTACGTGACCCCATTCTGATTGATGAGACTTAAGAAGAGTTCTTCTAGGGGCTTCTGGTAAAAACATTTCCTTCTTGAAATAGAGGAAAAATGTAAAGAGAAATTTTTTTTAGTGCTAACACTCCTGCTTTGTATTTGGGCAATGTCATATGAAGGCATAATGCTTGGTTGTGGTGGCCATTTAGCAGCCATGAGGAAAGACAATACTGAAGCAATAAAGAGGGCGGAGTGGAAAGATCAAAAAATTCCAAGTGCATCAGTAGGAAAACAGAACCACTGTAAACATAATGAGAATAATGGATTTATTATAAGAATATTAGAGCTTACATAAAAATTAGAAGAGCTGCGAAAGTAAAGTCTGGTGAAGGAGTCAGAGGAACAGGCACTAAATATTCCACCTGAAACACTAGTGTGAGTGAACAAATTGGAGCTGGCAGAAAAATCCAAGAAACAAAGCTCAACTTCTTGCCAAAGTGGAAGTGTAAGTACTCAGGAAGAGATGATTTCAAATTGTCTCCTTGGGGAAATAGTTGCTATCATTTCTGGGTCCTCTGTCCAGTAGTAGGTCGGGAGCTGCTATTGTTTGTCAGAACCAGCAGGTGGCAGGAGAGGCAAGATACAGAATGGAGATGAGGACGAACAAGGGACTGACCAGGCATCTCTCCCTCTCCTGCCACCCAGTCTTACAGCAATGACTTCTGAGCAAAATGGCTTCAATTTCAAGCACTTTCTAAATCTCATGCATATTCTTTTGTCCAATTCTAACCTGGAACCATATGGGAAAAGGGGTTCTGGGAAATGTAGTTCCCAGCCTTAGTCAAGAAATGGGATAAATGAACAAGGTGTGATCCTTCCGGAAAGCCTAAATTTGGTTGTTAAAACTTAGTGATAAAGATAAATTTGGAGTGATACTAGTTGACTATCCCTCAAAACCTTGCCTTTCCCTATTACTATAAATTAAAATCAATTTCCTTAAAGTAGTAAGTCCATGCCTCTTTTAACTAAATTCTGGTACATCTTTCTTATACAGATATATCAATAATAGGCACAGACTATAAACAATAATGGAGTAAAGACAAAAATTCAAAAGGCTAAGCAGAATTTTTCAAATGGGATAAATTAAAAATTTAAAAAGGAGATTAATATTAAAAAGAAAAACATTCAATAAATAGAAAAAAATAGGGTGAGGTGTGAAATAAAAACAGGAAGCTTCTATTTTAAAGCCAAATGATAAAATAGAAAAAATACTAAAAAGGAACAAAAAAACAGAAAAAATTAGGCCAAGGATATTAATTAAACCAATGTGAGGGTAACTCGAACAGGATTGAGTCATCATTGGAATAAATTATAGTTAATTCAGGTTCCCAGAAACAACTAACACTGAAAAAAAGTTAAACTGATCCCACTCTAACTAACATATACAAATATTCTACTGGAGGTTTTAAGAAATCTTCATTACGTCAACATGTCAACATATCTCCGCTGAGTATTTTTGCAAGATCCATATGCCATGTCTATCTTGGCTCTCACAAATTTGTCTGGTTTGAAAAACTCATAGAAGAAAACTGGAGAGTGAAGAAAACTACAAATCTTACAAAAAATATTTGACAGAATTTTTGAAACACTGAATAGTAAATAGAAATAAATAAGTGGATTGGGAGTTTACATACAATACTTAAGAATCAGTTTTTCATCAATATTAACAAATATTTAAGAATGTTAAAAGAGGCAAAACTAATCAATAGCTTTATTTGAGTGGTAAGCTGGCTTCAAACAGGCTCTGGTAGATCTGCCATGCTTCTCTTTGGAAATATATCAAGCACATCTCACTTTGCACTGTGAGAATAGTCTCATTTTCATAGAAACAAGGACATACCAAAAAGCAGTTGCCTCCTGGAAAGTGAAGTAGTATCTGGAGGACAGAGATAAGAAAGAAACTCACTATTCTTCCCGCTGCATCCAATGAAAATGTTGTAATATATATATTACAATATATATATATATTACCCAGTCACAAATAATTTTAAAATAAAACTTTTCAGTTTCTCAGCTTCTGCTTCTGAAATTGACAACTGCCTTAAGGAAAAAAGCAGTCTCAAATGATAGGCTCACCTCTCTTGGCTTCCCTCTTCTCTTGAGTCTTGATCCACAAATTCTTACTTCTTCAGTTTCTCTCTAATGCCTTAAAACTAACAATTTTTATGTTCACCTTAACCTCAGATTTTAAAATTGTTTTTAGTGGGAGGAATGGATTAGAATGGCCTAGTCTACTAGTACCTAAAGCTGAACTTCTATGATCACTATTTTTTTTTTCATGTGCTTGAAATGAAAATATTGTTGCAGTTTCAAAGTTACCATAAATTTAATAAATGAAACATGTTAACAAAACAGATGTTTAAATTTATTGTCTCTAAAAATTAGATAGAAACAAGAACAAATAAAAAAATTTAATTCTATAGACAATGTATTCGTGGCTGACATTCATTTTGTCAAATATAAGATAGGCCCTATATTGCATGTTATTAATACACTATTTTATTTAATCTTCAATACAAACCTCCTGATATTTATCATCAGTCTTATTTTATAGACAAGAACCACATCTCAGAACACATGAAATACTTTTCTTTTGGTAACTGATAGAACTTAATTAAAATTCAGCTTTAATCATTAAAATGGATATTATGCTCCACATTTTACTAGACTCTGCAAGGCACTGCATTAGACTCTGAATCAGGATAAAAGAAAGAAAGAAAGAAAGAAAGAAAGAAAGAAAGAAAGAAAGAAAGAAAGAAAGAAAGAAAGAAAGAAAGAAGAGAAGAGGGAGGGAGGGAGGGAGGGAGGGAGGGAGGGAGGGAAGGAAGGAAAGAAAAAGTAGTAAGAGACAGCATTTAGTCTAATATTTTTTGTTCACAATCTGTCAATATAGTGAAGATATAATTTTTTTAAGATGGAGTTTGGGGTTCAGAGAAATAATTATCCTGTGGAATAAAAGTACATCAAAATAAAAATATTATTTGTTCTCCTTTCATTCCACCACACATGACATTTCTGTACTCATCGTAAGGGTGAAATTCTGAAGATATAACACAGGGGAATTGGAGGTGCCATCTGTTTCCCCATTTGTTTCTCAAACCTGCTTCTGGATATTGCCTCTACACTCTATTTGTGGGGCCCAAATTGGTTTCTATTTTCCCCACACAGTCCCTAGATCTGCAGCTTCAAACTCAATCTTTCCCCCACTTCCCAGGACCACCAATCACTATTTTTAAGCATTGTCAGCTCTGATTTCTATGAATTAAGAGCAAATCCCCTTCAACACTTCTCTGCTACTGTGAATGTCTTACCACTTTATGACAGAGACCCAGGTTGAATCATTCTTCGCCATCTCTCTGGCACCCTCACTCTCTCTTCAGACATTTGCTTTTGTCAGTCCCCTTCAAAGGTCTGAGTTCATGGCCCTGAGTCTCAGTGCTGCCATGCTACCCAAAGCCTGCCTGTCTGAACCTCTTTGTATCACCCACTGTAGCTCCTTACTGTTTTTGCCCTATCAGTTACCCACATCTCTCCTCTCCAACAATGATCCCTCACACAGTGGTCAATAATTATTCTACTTTACTCTCTTTGCAGTGAGATACCTACTAGATTGCATGTACCTTTCCCTGTGCTGTTGAAAAAAACTGTTGCTTCACCAAACTACGTACAGTGTTTTATCTCCTAGATGAATGGATCGAACAATGAATATTGTTTTAAAATAAAAACTCGTTAAAGATATTCTTAAGCATCTTACTACTATGAACACTGTAAATCACCATAACATCTAATAACAATGAATAAGACCAAATCGCAATCACCAACTTCATAGAATCTATAGTCTAATTAGGGAAAAAAGCTCCCTAAAGAGGCAATAGCAGACAGAAAGGAAAAGTGCTTTAGAAGAAGAATTGACAAAGTACTATGCCAGTAAATAGAATAAAAATATTTATTTCAAAAGAAAGGATTAGGTTTGACATAATGAGAGAAAAACGGTTTTTGTGATTGGAGGTATCTGAAATCCATTCCTCTTAGGTGAGGATGTGAGCTCAATAGCTACTAGCAGATACTTTCCCAGCCCTAATGAGAAAGTGAGTCTTGGGAGCAGTGTGGGTACCAAAGATAAACACACCAAGAAACAGGAAAAGGAAAGAAAAAGAGAATGAGAGTAAGAGGTCATGAGACCCTAATGACGTTTGAGTCCCTGGTTGCAGATACCTCTGATGCTAGTTGCATAATGAATTTAATAAGGTTTGTTTATATGAGCCAACAAATTCCCTATTTTGCCTAAATTAGTTCCCTTCCCTAAACTATATATTTTTTGATTTACAAACAAGTCAAATGAATCTTATTAGACAGATACTCTTTGGAAATTTACCCAGTTACTGATTACAGTCAAACAACATGCATGTTAGAGGCACTAACTGCCCCCCTCTGTCAAAAATCTACATTTTACTTTTTACTCCCCCAAAATAACTAACAGCCTACTGCTGAAGCCTTATGAATTATATAAACGATTAACATATATTTCGCATATTATATGTGTCATGTAATGTATCCTTATAATAAAGTAAGCTAGAGAAAAAATATTAAGAAAATCATAAAGAAGAGAAAATACATTATTTATTGAAAAAAAATCTGTGTCTAAGTGGACCTGTACAGTTCAAACCTGTGTTGTTCAAGGGTCACCTATACATCTTAGTTAATTAATCTTAGTTAATCAACTAATGTTTTAGTTTTATTTTTTAATGTTAGAGTAGGTCATTTTAAAGCTAACTTTTAATCCTTCCTGGAAATCCTTCATGTGAGGGTCATTATTCCATGATGCGAAGGATGAGAAATAGTAATACACAGAAAGGATTCCCAGGACCATAAGATATGTGATACCTCAAAACTAAACACATTTTTTCTTCATGTATACAGGGGCTGAAAAATTCATATAAATTGTATAGCATTTTGAAAACAGTGCATTAATATTTATTCCAGAAAAACAAAAACAAAAACAAAAAAACACCATGACTCAATAAAATTAAGTTAGTTAAACTTTGAAGCTGAAGGGAACCAAAGTTTTGCCACCCTAAAGCTGCCTTTTAGGATCCTGATTTAAAACTAGTTATTAAGAAACAAAACAATTGGAAAGAACCTTTCCTGCCCAGAAGATTAAGAGGGAAAAAGCTGCTACAGGAAGAAAATCTTAGGATGTTCCCCTTATCCTAATTTGAATTAAGTATGTTAAATAGAAGGGCTTCGGTCAGGGGTATCTTAGCTAGATAGGCTGTTTCCCACTGTTTTTGCATTGCCTTCGAGAATTTGCCTGCCATATATGTTTACTCTTCCTCAACTACCTGTAAGTGGCCCATTCTCACTTCTGAATTCCAAGAACCCATTTCTCCCTTTTTCTCCTTTGTCCAAAATGTCATATATACCCAGTGTTGCCTCACCATCTTTAGAATTTTTATGTTTGTGTGTATTCCCCATGAACATGTATCAAAATTTGATTTTCTCCTGTTAATCTCTGTTTATTTGATTATTAGCCCAGCTAGAAAAGCTTAGAAGGTGAGAGGAAGAGAATTAATTTTTTAACTCCAACAAAACAAAACTCCTGGGTGATGAGTTTTCTGGACCACTTTACAAAATATGTATATTTCCTGTTTATGGGAAGAACCATGACTAGAATGTAAGAGTGTGCAATATTGGTTCATTTTCTCTAAATGCAGTATTTTAAAGGTGGGCTGAGAGTATTCACCTGTCTCAGACTATTCATTTACAAAAACTGACTGCGCCCTCTTGTTGAACAAAGCATTGCTAGGGATCAGGCCAAGGGACTGTGCAAGTAGAAAGAAGGGGAAGCTTTCAATTGGTACTAATAAATTCTGAGAATTTAGGGGCTCACAACTGGTCCTACCCTTCTACATGTTCCACTTATTTATCATGGTGTAAAAAATCACTCCAAACACTTAGTGGCTTAAAGTACCAACCATGTTCTTATCTTTCATGGTTTCTGTGGATTAGGAATTCAGGAAGGGCTTGGCTAGTGATTCTCATTTAGGTTTCTAATGCAATTGCAGTCAGAGAGCGGCTAGAACAGTGAAGAGCTGGATCAGCTGGGGATTGGTCAGGTGTTTCTCCAAGAGGGCTCAGGGTTTCTCCATGTCCCTCCGTGTGGATTAGTTTAGGTTTCCTCACAGCATGGCAGCCTCAGAGCATTTGGTTACTTACATATGGTGGCATCCCTGAGCATGAATATTCCAAGGGATCAAAATGAAAATATGTGGCATATTTATGACCCGTCTTTGGAAGTTACACAACATCCCTTAGTCGAGGCAGTCACAGGGGCTTATCCAGGTTAGAGAAGAGTCATAGCCTAGACTTCCACCTCTCAATGGAAGGAAAGAAAAAGACATATTGTAAGAAGAGCAGCTGGAATGAGAGATCTAGCCATCTTTGGAAAATATAATCTGCCATGCTGTACCTACTCCTTAACGTGTACTTCATTTTTTCTGTTTTTAGATTGACTTTAATACTTTTTGAACCAGATTTTATCTTCACTCTTATAAATATTGATGGGCAAGTAATAAGGCAGATGAAAAACACGCTGTGTTATGTCTCAGACACTACATTTTACTAGCAATATCCATGCCCAGAGAAAAGTGTCTATAAACTCCCACCAATCCCCTCTCTATCCCTATTTGAAAACAGCTGGAAATAATGTGTTGTATTTTGATAGAGCAGAGATCTCTATAAACTATAGCAGTCATTTTGTATCCTATGGATGTTATAGTCCCATTTTATTTCACATATACTGTAGACAAACTGCGCTATATGCACAGAATTTTGCAGTTAACAAGCATAAAATTATCTCAGAATATACTCGATTTTTAATAGAAATTTTATTATTTTTTTCGTTGGCTTCCAAATATTCTTAACATTTCCAAAAATACTTTATAGAGAAATAATAAAGAGAATAGCGCTCACAGCTTTCTTTAGTTACCTTTTTAGTTTATATTTTAAATTATAAAAGACTGCATATGTATCAAAAAGTATAAAAATAAAAAGGTATCTATCTACTGATGAATCACAAGATGGAACAAAAGTTGACATCTGACCATATGTGCTCCCTCCTCCCTCTCCTCATTCTCTCTCTCTCTCTCTCTCTCTCTCTCTCTCTCTCTCTCTCAAAATAAATTACAGATACAAGTCTGTCTGTGTAATATAAAAATCATCCCCGCATTTCTACCTTCCCTTCCCTTTCTAGCTCTGCCGCATAAGAATGCAGACTGTGTAAACATCATAGTTTACATGAGTAGACCCCCAGAGAGTCGTCCAATGCAGAACAAAATTATTTATGGCAGCCCCAAAATTACTGTACTGAAGTTAGTGGTTTTCATTAAATCTTCATTGTTGTAGTTTCACTACAAATGACGATGATATGTAAAAGCTCTTTATACGCTGATCTTTAAATTTGTATGTAGATGTTATCATATAGTAATTATTTCGTAATATTTTATCTTTATCCATGTTAATCAGTGTGTGTCTAAATAATCAACTATTACTACTCTATAGTATTCCATAATTTATGGAACAAATCATAATTTATTCATTCCCCTATGAGAGTAGTTAACCTTTTCCCATTTTTTCCCTCTATTACTATCAGTGCTGCAATGAACATCCTTGAAAAGATATCCCTATTGACATAACTGATTTTCTCTAAGGAATAAATACACCTAGAAACAGAATTGCTGGCAACTAGAATATGTAAATATTATATACTGTCAAATGCATCTCTGGGGTAGACTAGGCTACAGTAACAAGTAGACCTTAAAATATCACACTTCAATTTAATAACAGTTTACTTCTCATTCACCTAAAAGCCTAAGACAGCATGTGCTCAGACCTTTATAGTTACCTAAATGAATACTAAATGAATACATAACTTACAGAGTGGGTTAGGCCACGGGAACTCTGCTCCCCAGAGCTATTCAGGAAATCATGCTATCAGGCATTCTGCCATTTTTAACATGTGGTTTCCAAGTTTACCTGTGCATTGCCATCCCAGTTGGCCAGAAAGGGAAAAACTATATGGAGAAGTACATCACTTTTAATCCCATTCCATTGGCAACACTCAGTTACATGACCATATCTAACTGCAGGAGAAGCTGGGGAAGGTAATCTGGCTGTGTGCCCAGGAAGAAGATGAGAATGGATTTGACAGACTTAGAAATATCTGCCTCCTTCATTTTCCAAAGTAGTAGAATTAATTTATATTTCCTCCAGGAGTGTATAAAAATTTCTATTTCTTCACACCTTTACTAACACCTGATATTGTCAAACTTTTCCATTTTCTCAAGATAATGGGTATGTAATGGCTAGCATTGTGTTTCTAGTTTGCATTTATTTGATTAATAATAAGATTAACACCATTTACATGGCTTTTGCCATCCAATATTTTCCTCGTTTAAATCAGGTGCTCCATTTATCCCCCAGATTTTTCTTATTGATCTAGTAGGACTTCTTCATAAATTCTACTTACCTATTATATCTATTTTGGCTATACGAATTGTAAAATTCTTCTATTTTGTTTATGTCTTTTCATTTTGTTCATACCTTTTGTTATACAAAGTCTCAAATTTTGTAGTAATCCAGTTTATTAGTCTTCTTTTATGGATTGTGCTATTTGTACCTTATTTAAGATATTTTTCCTTGCCCAGATGTAATGAAGACATTTCACCATGTTTACTTCTGAATATTTTATAATTTCATTTTCCATATTTATTATATAGTCCATCTCAATTTTTTTTTGGGGGGTAGCAAAATTTTGTGTTTACCCCCATATGGAGAGTCAATTATTCCAGCATCATTTATTGAATAGTCTACCCTACTCCCACTTATTCATAATACCACATTTGTAATAAGTCAAAACTCATATATGCATGGATTTGTTTCTAGGTCCTCTTAATTGGTCTATTTGATTATCTATTTGATTATAACAAGGGCATGTTTTCATTATTATAGATTTATCATTGTCTTAATAATCCTTCCTTTTCAAAAATGACCTGCCTCTTCTTGGCCCTGAATGGGTTTTTCAAGTTTCGTGAGAAGCTTATTGGGACTTCAATAGGAATTGCAATAAATTTGTAAATTGATTTGGAAGAATCGTCATATAAGATCTTGATATTGGTCTGAACATCTTTCTAATGATTCTAGAGGATCTATTTATTGTGAAATGGGGTTAAAAACTTGAACAATGCCCATAGAACTGTACTACACAAAATATAAACCCTAATGTAAACTATGAACTTCAGTTAATAATGATGTATCAACATTGGTTCATCAATGATAACAAACATACTGCACTAGTATAGCAAGTTAATAATAAGAAAAACTGTAATCCAGTGAGTGAGGAAGTATAAGGGAACTCTCAGTACTTGCTGCTCAATTTTTGTAGATCTAAAGCTGCTTGAAAAACTAAAATATATTATTTAAGGGGAAAAAAATCCTTAAACTATGATGTCCAACTCTTAGTGGTAGTGGGACTTTGGACAATGCTCCGTTTTGTTTTGTATTTTAGTTTTCCTCTTACTTAGTTTTCTTATCTGTACCATAAGAGTTTTAATAGTACTTACAATAGTACTTTCCAGAGATGGTTATTTTTAGGATTATATAAAGTGCTTTACATTGGTTGGCAAATTAGAAGAGCTCCAAAGTGGTAGCTGCAATTATAACTTAGGCCTAATCAGTCCTCTCTTCTAACAGACTAACATTCCAGTTTTAGATTTACCTCTGATTCAGTTCTTAGCTATTTAATTTGTTCATTCACTGGAAAAATATTTATTCTGTCCCAGATACTGTGATAGGCAAATACAAAGACAAGAGTTTTCTGCCTTCGAATAATTTCTAGTCTAGTAGAGAAGAGAAAGAAGCAAACAGATAATTATGATATATTGCCATAGTGTCACTCAAAATAATACCTGGCATTTCTTTCACGTTTAGTTTACAGTATTTTCCTAACCTCTAAATCTACCTGGAATTGAGACCCAACCTTCTTTGGTTTAGTCTACCAAGCGACTAATTGAACCTAGATTCTGACAGAGCAATGAATTTAAAAAAGTCTCAGACCCTGGTAACTCTTCTTAGACCTATTACCATTAGCAGTTGGTATTCCTGGGTTGTTGGCTGGTTTCCTATCAAGAAAAATACACCTTTAGTAGCAACATGCATTGTACCACTTTTGAGAAATTAACATCTTCCTCCATGACTCTTAAAAGCCAAGGCTTGCCAACCACACTGTTTCTGTCTCCTAAACAGGCCAGTCATTTCACACAAACACATTACCATCAAACACCAAGTGATGTTACCCAGAACAGCAAGTATTCCATTTTTCAAAATTATCTGAATCCTTTGTGCCAGCATCTACCAAATTCTCACAACTTCTCTTGTCAATCCCTGCTCTATCCCAAATGTTTCATGAGCTGAAGTCTCTGAAAATTTCTTCCAAAGACAGTGTCAAGCCAAAGAATGGCCTGATGCCAAGAATTTATAACATCTGCTAAAAGATCTCTGGTTCTAGTTGTACCCTGGAAAGTTGCTCTTTGTGGCTTTCATTCTCTTTCAATATTATACCATATCATGACTTCTTGCTTATGAAGGAGAGATATTTTCCATTCTGACCATGTCTGAGAGGAAATTAAATTGGTTAATGCTTTAGTGGAAGTTTATTCATAATCACACTCTCTTTTTCTAAACTAACCTTGTTTCCAAATTTAAACCATGGCTTGAGCAGATTCTATCAGAGACTTCTTTTTCCTTATAAGAATCTCATAGCTCAATAATTACTAGATATTTTTTATATTAGACATGTGGGAAATTTTATAGATGATAAGTTTATTTTTTAAATAATTTTTTACTTTTTCAATTATAGTTGGCATACGGTATAATTATCAGTGTAAAACATAGTGACATTTATATAGCTTACGAAGTGATCACCCTGATAAGTCTAGTACACACCTGACACTATACATATTTATTATGACATTATTGACTATATTCCTTATGCTATACCTTACATCCTCATGACTGTTTTGTAACTACTGATTTGTACTTCTTAATCCCTTACCCATTTTTACCCACCTACTACCCCCACCTCTTCCCATCTGGCAACATCAAAATGTTCTCAGTATCTATGAATTTGTTTCTGTTTTATTTGTTCTTTTATTTTGTTCCTTATATTCCACTTACAAGTGAAATAATATGGCATTTGTCTTTCTCTGTCCGACTTACTCCACTCTGCCAACCACACTGTTTCTGTCTCCTCCTCAAGGTCCATCCATGTCGCAGATAGCAAAATTTCATTCTTTTTATGGCTAAGTAATTTTCATTATATATATGTACCATCTCTTTATCTATAAATCTGTTGAGGGACACCCAGGTTGCCTCCATATCTTGGCTATTGTAAATAATGTTGCAATAAATATGTGGATGTATGTCCTTTGGAAGTAGTGTTTTGAGTTTCTTTGCATAAATACCCAGAAGTGAGATTGTTGAATTCTTTTTTGTATCTTATAGCTTTTATTTTAAAGTCAATTTTGTCTTGTATAAGTATTGTTACACCAGCTGTTTGTTTGTTCCCATTATTATGAAATATATTTTTTTATCCCTTTACTTTCAGTCTGTTTGTGTCTTTCGATCTGAAGTGAGTCTCTTGCAGGAAGCATATGTAAGGGTCTTGTTTTCTTATCCATTCAGCTACTCTATCTTTTGATTGGAGCACTTAACCCATTTACATAAAAAGTAATTATTGAGAAATATTGCCATTTAAAAAACTACATTGAAAATGTAGTTATTGCCACTTTATTATTCATACTTTTCATAGTTTATTTTCTCTTTTTCATAAATAAGTCCCTCTAACATTTCTTGTAATACTGGTTTGGTGTTTATAAATTCCTTTTGCTTTTTCTTGTCTGGGAAACTCTTTATCTGTCCTTCAATTATAAATGATAGTTTTGCAATGACACGTTTCTTGAAAGAAGTATCTATTTTATTCATCTTTTTTGTATTTAGTGAGATTCAGAGCCTCACACAGAGTAGACTCACATAAATGTGCATTGAATTAATTTGAAAATTTTTTCTAGTGGTACGTCAGAATTGCAAGAGTCTCACTGAGAGATACTCTTACCTCAAATATTAAGTTCCCTGGAACAAGGTAGATATCTTTTCTCTGATAGTAATGAGCTTAGAAAAAGCTTTATCTTGCTGCCTCAAAAACAGACTATTTGTGCTAATTACCTTTGTGGTACATGTGCCATTACAACATCTGTTCACACCTTATAGTGGGGACATATGTTATTTTCTGTTGGCATATCAGAATCTTAACCCACTTCCTGAGTTTGGGAAATTTCCCGTTTTAGGGTTCTTAGTGGAGATTAGAGCACTCTAGAAAGATTAAAGAGGCCTGATACTTTCCTCCCAAACACCCATTTCAGTAGGGCCATGGGCTCCACCTTGAGATGCCCCCTTCCTGACTCTGACTTGGGAGCTAATAGCACAAGAAGCAGGAACAATGGAGCAGTCTCTTTAGTTGCAGGAACAAGTGCCAAGTTTTTGGCATCTCTTCTTTCCTGTGCCTAAATCTTAGACTCAGCCCTGGAAAATCTGTCTTGAGAGGGAGGTATGAGTAGATTTCTGCTTGGCCCTTTCGTGTCTGTTATGTACTCTTGAGTAGTGTTTACATAATAAAAGTGATTGTCTTCATCTGTAAAGGTTAGAAAAATTATTAGAAACTTGTGATTTCACCTTTTCCTGGGAATACCTGAAAATGAACTCAACATTTTTTGTATTGTGAGTCAAGTTAAAAGTGAATTTCCCAACCACCTTTCCTTTAAGTGAGTTATTATCTGTGGTGCCTAAATGTGATACCAAGAATTTGCAGTTGTTTAAAATGTACTTACTTATTTTTTAGGGTCTTGGTAGAACAAGACAATTGAAAAAATTCTTACCTCAGTTTGCTGTTATTGTGTCAAGAAAATTTGTGATGAAAATAATTCAAAAAGTCACTAAGGAAAGGATAAGTGAAGTAAAGCAGATTGGACATAATCCGGAGGCCAGTACCCACAAAGTTATCCCAACAACACTAAAAGGAATCTAATAATGAGTGTAAATTAAATACAATAGATTTTTAAAATATTAATAGCCATAATGTACTATGCCTTCCTAACCTAATATGTTAACTTTTATACTGTAGTAGTTTATATGAAAAAACCTATGAAGTTGTAATAGGAATACACTAAAACTTTATTACTTTCAACTTGATTTCTCTTAATCACATAAAATATAGGCATTATAAGGAGAAAACGTGACCCCCAACCCTAGAAATGATTTCCAAGATAGTGCCAAAAGCACTTAGACTGTTGAGCTCATGACAGCAGCTAGCACAACAGTTTATTTATACATTTAATCATTTAAAACCTGATATTTGGTTTGTTGTAATGTTATGACTGCTAAACAGTAGTTAATTACTCTAAAGCACATTATGAGTTCTAAATGTCTTTCGTTCTATAAAAAGTGTTTATAGAATGTTTCCTGCCTCTTCTTGTTCACTAGATTTTAGTATTATCCACAATACTCTTTAAAATACTCCTTGGTTTCTTAAGAAGCTAGCATAGTCAGATGAGTACTAGACTAATCAGAGGAATCACTTCGTAAGGTATATAAATGTTTATGCTGTACACCAGAAACTAATTTAAAATAATATTGAATGTCAACTATTATTGAAAAAAAAAAAAAGCTAACGTAGAAAGTAATCAATAATAACTACACTCATATGCCACTAAATGAGGGGGAGACATTCTGAGAAATGTGTCATTAGGTGATTTCATTGTCATGCAAACATCAGAGAGTGTACCTACATTATGGTATAGCCTACTACATACCTAGGCTATATAATATAGACAATTACTGCTAGGCTACAAACCTGTATAGCATGTTACTGTACTGAACCCTGTAAGCGATTATAACACAATGGTGTTTGTGTATCTAAATATAGAAAAGGTACAGTCAAAATATGGTATAAATGAATTTTAAAAATAGTACACCTAGGTAGGGCACTTACTGTCAATGGAACTTGCAGGACTAGAAGTTGCTCGAGGTGAGTCAGTGAGTGAGTGGTGAGTGAATGTGAAGGTCTAGGACATCGCTGTGCACTACTGTAGGCTATAAAAGAATTACATATTAGGCTATACTACATTTATAAAACAACATGAGATTAAGTCAAGCATAAGAAAAAAAGATGCATCAAGAGACACGGTAAACAGGAGATTCATTTAGGCTGCTACCGGTGTAACATGGCAAACTGTTTTACGGAAAACTTGTTTGTTTTTAATTAGTAAATAAAGTACACTCTAAAATAATGGTAAAAAGTATAGTACAGTAAGTATGTAAACCAATAATATAGTTTTTTACTATCATTACAAGTACTATCTATGTACTGTACATAATTGTACATGGTATACTGTTATATGACTGGCAGTGCAGAAGGCTTGTTGACACCAACATCACCACAAACACATGAGTAATGCATTGTGCTATGTGATGTTACGTGGGCTATTACATCACTAGACAATATAACTTTTTAAATTCCATTATAATATTATGAGACCACCATTGTATATTTAGTTAATTGTTGACTGAAATATCATTAAGTGACATGACTGTGCATATAACAAAGAAATAAATCTGACCCTAAATAAAGCTGGTATTTGCCTATCTTTCTACTAATAAGGAATTAATTGAAGGTCGCCCTGTAATTTGAAAATAGAAAAAAAATTCTCGTTAGTAACTGCATGCTTTTAATAGAGACCAAAGCAAAGCATTTTCTGAGGTTAAAATGTTTTCTATATATGCGTTTAAGTGTGTCTGTATATACTGTATATATAGATATACAATTTACTTAAGAAGAATATATATTATACTCGCACATTGCAATCAGCTAGGTATTTCAGATATTTACTTGTCTATTTCTTTTCAGATATAAATAAACAAAACCACACATGAACTTGAGTTTGCTGTCTTAACATTTTTTTCAAAAATGTTTTTTAAAGATTTACACTTTCCTGATATACTGTTTTCAAATATGATTTTCTAAAGCTGATAAGAATGCTTATTCATTTTGAACTCAAAAAAGTTATCTACCCAAAATATTGGTGTTAAGCGTGTGAAGCATAATGTGACTTTTGCTTAGTAAATGTTTTGTCTTGCTGCATATGTAGTTCATTACTTTTAAAAATTGTAAATATTAGGAGGGAGGGGGAGATAGGGAAAAAATTTAAATCATTTCTTCAATTTAATTAATTAATTAAAAAATAAAAATTATAAATATTTCTCCATGTTATCAATAAATTGAAATTCTAGAATGATAAAAGTAAGGGGAATTAGTTAAAAGAATTCCCCTTGTTTGAATTTGAACAACTATTAGCTGTTATACTATATTATAGTATTTCTTAATCATCTAACACTAATTCATAAAATTTTTGTTTTATAGCTTTACACTTAAGACTTCATTGGCATCACAGAAAATGAAAACACTGACCTAATGAATATAAAACGAAGGCTTGTTGTTCATGTCAGAATTCTTCCCATTGTATTTTTTGGCATGTGGGGAACATTTTATCACATTCTTATAAAAAAGAAAGCAGGAAAAAGATGGGGAAAAAAGAAAGACCAAAATGAAAAGAAACCTGATGTACCACAGAGTAATACTATTAGCAAAATGAGTAAGACCTGACTCTATCCCTGTGGAACTCATTGTTTCCTGAGAGAGTTAGATAGCTAAACCTTTACAATAAAAAGTGATGCGTGTGTTTTCCACTGCCATGATAACCATAGATATGGAGCACAACATCCGGAGAAAGTTTCAGACAACCCTCTTAATTTCTGATGCCAAAATTTTGGACTCTTTTTTCCCGGTGAGCGGAGTGAGAGTACTTTGATAAGGCTCATCTATGTTCTCAATTTCTAAAATAAAATGCTTTTGAACATTTAGGTTCCACTCAATGCTTTTCAATTATATGCACACTTTCTAAAATCTGTTCAAGTCCACTAAAAGAGGTAGTAGATTTGAGTATAGTGAATATTTAAGTGTGTTCAAAAAAAACAGACCCAAAGTGTTTCTTGTTTTGTTTGTTTTATTTTGTTTTGCTTTTAATAGAAGATTCTTTAACTGTTCACTCTTTTGGTGTAATTATCCTAAACTGACATTGAAAAATAATTTCTGTAATTATAACTTTTCAAATTGCAAATAACATTGATGCAGTTAATTTGCAATATCTTTTCCATATGTTCTCTCCTAAACATGTAACGTGTACCTGGATTTTAGAGTCGTGAAGACTTGAATCTGGAAACTTGCTCCCTCCCTAGCAAGCTGTTTGACCTGAAAGGTGATTAACTTCTGTGAGTCAGCTTTTGTCGTCTGTAAAATAGAGATAATAGTAATTGTTTGCACTTATTTCTGTATCTGAGACATAGAACTCACTGAATAAATCACTACTGCTTTATGGTCTTTTCTTTAAGCAATGTCCATAATTGAATAGTCAATGATGTCTATGACTTGAGGACCTGGAAAGTGATTGGCAAAATAGAGATTATACTCCTTGTGTTACCTACCAAAGTAAGAGTCTGGAATTCAATTTTACCCTTTTTACAAACAAACAAGTTGGTACTTACTGTTTTGTGGATACTGGCCAGATACACAAAACTGATGGGTCAGAGACAAAAGACTTTATTAGTCACAGCTCAGTAAGCAACATGATGTTCAGATGGATGGTATGCATGTGGCGAGTTTACATAGAGGCTGGGGAATACCGAGCTTCAGTAATTCACCACTTTTAATAAGCAATAAGCAAGCCTACTCTTTGTCTAGGGGAGACATTACCTCAGGGTTGCCCATTGAAAACATAGCCCTGAGAAATGTCCCAGGTAAGGAACAGTAAGAAAGTCTTGCATTTATGGCATATCCAGGAAGAATGTACAAGGATGCCCAGGGCCCATGAAAAATTGTCTCTCTCAACTCCTCCCTACCTCACAGGTGAGATTGGTATTAAATATAAGTTGAGAAGTGCTTTGAGTTTTGGGGAAAAAATTAGTAAATATGACAACTCCTAGAATTTAGTATAATGCCTGCTACTATTAGTGTTTAATGAATAAATTAATGAATAAATGAGAACTATGCCCACAAATAATATAAATTAATATCTTTGTTAAATTGATTTTTTGGTGCATTTTTTAAATTAAAATAAATATTAATAGGACAATAACTTCTTAATAAGGTAAAACCATGTATTGTGATTATTACTGTATCTTATAAAGTCATGAGATAGCCTGGGTCCCTACTAGAAAATGTAAGAGATATTAACAGATATAAAGGAGAACTTGGGCATCAAACAGGTAAATGGCCAGAGTTGATGATACAAAAGCAAGCATATCCATAATTATTAAATTTGTTTATTATTTTTAACTACCTTCAACTATTCAAGTTGTAATTTAGAGAGAAGAATAAATACAATGAATAACTGACTGAATGTGCTATGTTTGATCTCAAAATCCGTACAGTTACTCTACTAATACATTTAACTCTGTAGAGTTGCCTTATCTAGATATGTTTTTTGGCTTTCACACCATTTCTTTTTATCCTTTCAAGGCCAACTTTCTATATGGTAAGAGCACCTTGATTCAATTCGAATGTATTCTTTGGGCAACAATTTCTTACCTTGTTCTGATCAATTTCAATTCTACCTTCCTATCATTATGTGCAAAATATGAGGAATGTGCTCAAGACTTGTTACCCAAAGGACAGAAGGGACAGAAGGGTATACGTTAAACTGTCCATGCAGTCAGAAAAGACGCTGACCTCTTCACTTGAAGTCCACTGTTACAATTTCCAAAATCCTCTGAAATATTCTATGGTAACTAATTACACCACAAAATATGAAAGTTTTAACCACATTTGGAAGGTAGAGAACACCGAGCCATTACTGGAAATAAAATTTAAAGATACATGACCAACACTCACATGGAGTTGAGTTCTTATCAGTCAGATCATCCTGAGTCTGTCCTGGATGGGCATCAAGATTGCTTTCTCTTGGTTTTTCTCTCTTGTCCTCTCCTTTCTTAAGATCCCAATAAACTTTTTCATACCTTACCACAACTTCCCTCTCCATCCCCATCATCCCACTTTCTTTCCCTCACTCTCTGACTCTGAGTCCTTCTGAATCTATCTACCTACCTAACTAAGCTGGAGAATGAGAAAAGAAATTGCGTGAGAGGTTTAGGGGAGTACTGTAGGCTATCAGATCCTACAAACAGTGGAGAAGAGGAAAAATTGACCACCTGGTTCAGTCTCAAGGTCAAAATTATCAACAAATCTTTCTTTTTAATATCGAATCTAGTGTGTGATTTTGCTAGAGTATTTTTTTTTTCTCCATCTTGTTCTTTTTGTGTTATCCTGGCTTAGGGTGAGCAATATCCCAGCAGAGTTGTGGGTAATGGTCCTGTCCCAGAAAAGTATTGGTGGGAAGTGGGGGTCTCTTACCAAGAAAGAATACATGGTTACTTTTTCATATAATTGTTTCATTAGCAACATCACAGTATTTCCTTATCTCCTGATCCATATTTCTCAACCTCGGTGATGGACCTAGGTGTTAGCTTCCTGATTGTAATGGAGCACACAACACTAACATAATCGCTAACTTGCCGTCTTTATTATCTCCTTGGAACATTTCTCCCTTACTTTTCTTACCATACCAGATTTTTATCAAATGATTATTCTTATCAGTTTCTGTCATATACAAAAAGGTATTTATATATTCTCTGCTAGACCGTAAAGCTATCTAGTAAGTAGCATTTTCAATTTTTGATAAACTCAGCACTTAAAGCCTGATATATATTAAGAACATATAGATATTCAATAAGTATTGGTTGAATAAGAGTATGAATAAAGAAATATTCTCTTCTCTTTCTGTGATGGCTCTGCTTTTGGTTCCTCTTTCATTTGGCATCTTATTTTATTTTCTCATTTAGCATCTTTAATTCAAGTATTTTTACTATATAACTCTCACTATAATGCTTCCAGCATCTTTACTTTCTTTGGGTATGAGACCTTTCTTCTCTACACTGCTTTTATAAGGGTCATGATATGACACATTTTAATAGCTTCATAATATCTTTTAAATGTTATTTTTTATGAACATAAAATGAACTACTATGTAGACATAAGGCAGATGAGGCACTTTCAACCAGAGTGAGTCAAGACCACTTTATTCTGGGAGATGTTATCTGCAATCTTCCTTAATAATTATGAACATATTAATGCCTAAAATTGAGAGGAAGCCATCTTTTCAGTTGAGACCTTTTATTAAATGTGACTGATTGGAAAGTTTAGAAGAAAGTGATGAGTTAAATATTAAATGACATAGTCATTTAATATTCACGGTAATCCTATGAAGCACTTAGATTATAAAAATAATATTATATATTTATATAAGTAATGACTAGTATTGTTGTGGTGGTGTTTTTTCAAATGGTTACATTTATAAATTAACATTATATTCTTAAATATTAATTTCTCATTTCATCAGCTTAGATAATATATATTGGCTCCCTATGCTATATAGCATTTTCCTCCATCTGTCCTTCAATCTTTCACCTCCCAATTTATAGGAATTAAATAATGAATTTAATTTATTGTATTAATTTGATCTAATAATTAATTCCGTTTTGTAACCATAAATTAAGGTTTCTGTGTTTTGTGGAGAATCTCGAAAATCAAACCTCTCCAAAAAGATAGTATTTATGTTATTTTGACAACATAAATATGTTCATTATATAATGAAGTAGATGATATGATTATAGTTCATTGTAAGACCAACATCATTACCAAGTGCCGATCAAAAGATAGTGTTCCCAACATCAATAAAATATTTTCTCTTCTCATGTTCAATCAACTATTCAAATATCCCCATATTTTTGATTGCTATATTTAAACCATTGTTTCTTATAAACCTTTTACTTTTTGCTGGTATTTCTAATTGCTTTTCTTTTTTTTGCCTTGCTGATAAAAGGAACATAACCTTTTACTGTATGCTGATAATTATCTACTCTGTACATGTTACTATCTGTTGCCATACTATTCCAGAATTCTTCTGATTACCTGCTTCCATTTGGACAATCTTTTGTCTGATTTATCTCTGGTTTAGCTTCATTTTTTTCATACTTTCCTCATTTTTCACTTTATTCCTGTTTTGCCTAACTATATATTCAAATAGCATCCTCAAAAAAGATGATCTGGAGGTAAACTTTCTGAATTCTTGAATGCCTAAAAATGTATTTTTTTGCCCTCACAATTGTCTGATAATTTAACTGAGAATAAAATACTGAGTTCAAAATTATTTTCCTTGGAAATTTAGAAACATATTTTTTCATTATTTTCTTGTATATGTTGCTGCTAATTAGAAGACAGATGTCGAATAGGCACCATGTCCAGGCACGATGGTGGCAAGAAGTCCCTGAAGCAGCCCAAAAAGCAGGTAAAGGAGATGGATGAAGAAGATAAGGCATTAAAGCAGAAGCAAAAATATGCGAAGAAACCCCAAGGAGCTAAAAGCGAAGGCCCTGGGACAGAGTCCCCTGGTCAGAGGTAGAATTATGAAATCTGGCAAAAAGTGAGCTGTTCCTTGTGCCTGGGGCAATAGTGATCCTTAATTACGCTCCTGTTTTAACATTTGGATTCCCTGCCATAATATCTATTACCACCTAAGCTAAAATGAAGTGTTGTCTTCAGACTTGTTGCAAACTTTTGTTAAAAAAAAAAATCATCATCATCATGCAGTGGTTCATGTTCTCTTTAGTTCTTCTCACTCAACCATTTTTACCTTAGTTGTGAGATGAAAGTAAACCCATTTCAGAATCCTGCCAAAGTGTGTTCTTTAGTCTTTGTTTTATCCCAGGTTCTGTACCACCTGGAATCAAATGCATTTGGAGAAAAAAAAAAAAAAAAAAAAAAAAAAAAAACAGAAAGAAAGAAGAAGACAGATGCCAGTTCTCATTACTGTAAGTGAATGTGGATTTTCTTTATGGAGGCTTTTAGAATTTTATCTTTATGCTTTGTAATTTGAAATATAATGAGGACATAAATGTATGTAAAATTTTATTTTTTATATCATTTACATAATTATTTATAGCTATTTTCAGTTAAAAAACTTTGTTTTTAGTACCCCTAAATTTATTTTCTTTTCTAATTTTCTTTTATTTCTTCAATTCTCTCTTTCTGAAATACATATAAGTCAAATGTTGGAGTTCCTGAAATGAACATCTAAATACCATTTTCCCATCTCTCTCTTATTCTTCTTTGTTCTGTGAGGGCCTCGTAGTCCTATTGATTTTTTAACAATCTTTATTTTTGTTTCCAAAGCTTTTCGTGACTTCTGATTGTTTGTTTTTCATAGTTTCTAAAAGCACAGTGTCTTAACATAGTTTTATGGATAAAATATCACTTTGAATTTTTTAGAGAATACTTTCAGTTTTACTAGCATTATAAGTTTTCTATCCCAAATTGGCTCTGTTTCACCATTTAAAATAACTATTTGTTTGTATATCTTGGCCTTTTACATTCTGATTATTACTTTTCTTCATATTTCTGAAGATATTATTTGTCTATTTACATTATAAAATAAAAGACTAGGTTTATTAGTGTAGATACTGACATGAGTTTCTACTGCTATGTGTTTCTCCAATAGGCTTCTCCCCTGACTAGTAGCAACATATATGTAGATGAGTGAGGTGTTAAGGTTTTCAGGTAGAGAGCAAGAGGACAGTTTGGAGATCCATCAAAAATTTAGAATGAGGATAATGAAACTGCTCTGAGCTATAACTCTAATAGCAGAAGCCTTAGGCCCCTAGGAAGTTTTAAAAATTACTTTAGAAAAGAGCCTCTATTCTTAGCCCTACTTGTAAGTAAATTTAGGGCTTCTAGTTGCTCTGCTCCTACAAGGAGAGGAAGTCAGAGGAATGGTTGTTCCAGAAGTAAACTTACTACTACCCTGTTAGAACATTCCAATTCTACAGCTACAGCCTCCCTAGGTTGCTCTGGAAAGTGAAAATCTTATCTCACCATAGCTTTCTCTTCCTCATATTTTAAGTTTCTGCTTCTGCTTTATGTTATTTGTCAATAAACTGCCATCCACTTTCCATCTTCCAGAAATTTATTGAAAATTCTGGTTAATCAATCATGTTCTTATTTTATTTACTGCTGTAGGTTTATTCCTATTTGTATTTTTTACTGTCATTTCAATGATAATTTGGGGAGCAAGGAGCATTAAATACGTGTACTCAAGCTATTAGCTTTATTTGTTTTACAAATATGTACTGAGTGCATATCATGTGTCAGTGTTAACATGGGATTGTTTTCTTGGGCTGTAGAGTTTCCCATTGTTGGAGGGTCCTTTTTCTTATTTCATATGTGTGAGACATAAAGGGCCCCAAAGCCTACTCTCTAATCATAGCTCCACTGAAGGAAAACTAGATAGAGCTGATTAACTCTGACTGAACTCCAAACCAAACTCCCTCTCCCACTTTTTCCTTAGATGATTTTGCGTTTCTCTTACCCCTTCTAGTCTGGTTTCCACATGTTCTTAAGAGTATAAATAAACATTGAGACATTAAGAAATTTTTAGGCCAAATTTGAAGGAAAAAACAATAATTGAGAGAGTTATCCTACCAGGGAAACTGCTTTTGGCCAACCACATTTTCTCAAGGTCTAGGGTGAGAGTAGAATTTGACATCTTTATAGATTACAAGGGAGATAAATCCACCCAGGTCTTGAACAAGGGTTAGGAAGTTGGAGGGCTCTAAAGAATCATCCCTGCAATAAACAGGGGCTGTACTTTCAAACTAAGAAAGAGCTCATGAAAATTACAGCCCAGTCCAATCTTCTGGAACGTCCAAAAAAAATTTTAAATATGAACTTGGTTTTCTATGGTCTGGAACTTATAACATACCCAGACAGAAATGCTAATTTTCCTGGAGGAAAGTAATTGCAAAGTATTTTATTTGCAAACACAATGCCTGACAACCATCGAAAATCAGGCACCCCCAAACTATTCTCCATAACCAAGAATCAGATCATCAGAGACTTTACATATTGAGATAGCCTTATTACAAACATTATGCTGACCATTTAAAGAAATGAAAGACAGGACTGACTATATCTTTAAAATAGGAAACTATAAAAAATAATACCTGGGGGTGAGTAAGTGGGGAAGATGGAACAGCTTTTTAATCTTAACACCTCTTAACAAGAGAGGTGTTCGGCCCCTCAAGGACTTGGAAAGTAATAGATAATAGCAAGAGCTGACAGAATCAGAACATTTACTGTATACCTAATATTTTAGTCTGCTAGTGTTGCCATAACAAAATACCACTGATTGGGTGGCTTAAAAACAGAAATTTTTTTCTCACAGTTCTGGAGCATAAAAGTCCAAGATCAAGGTACCAGGTAGGTTGGTTTCTCCTTAGGCTTCTAAGCTTGGCTTGCAGATGTCTCTGCCTTCTCTCTTTATTGTCATGCGGTCGTTTTGTGTGTGTGCATGTGTATCCCTGTGTCTCTTTCTCTTCTTATAAGGACATCAGTCATATTGGATAGCCCTAACTTTATCAACTCATTTAACCTTAATCATCTCTTTAAAGACATTATCCTCAAGTGCAGTCACATTGGAAGTTAGGGCTGTCACAAATAAATCTTGTAGGGGACACAATTTGGTCCATAACACTAAGCGATGTTCTAAAAGCCTTACAATATTTAATCTTCACAATGTTTCTAGGAGATGAGTGTTCTTATTATCTTCATTTTTTCAGAGGAGAAAACCAACACACAGGGACACTAAGCAGCTTGCCTTAGTTTACACAGCATAATATGATTTGCGTAATTGGTAAAGCCAGGATTGGAAATGGAGGGATATGTGCTCTTAAAATACTAGGAAATAGGAGGTTTCAGAAGCTTGTGATCCAGAGACAGCAATTGTCTTGAATTCAGCCAAATCTCACATTTCAGGATTTCTTTTGGCTAAAGAGTGTTGGTTCACTTAGGGGTAAATGGGGACCCGGACTCAGTACCACTTTTCCTAGAAGAACTTACTCAGATAGAAGTCCGGTTCCCAACTCACGGTGCCCAAAAGAGGCTGCCACTATTTTCCCTATCATCTGGTAAATTAGAGGCAAGCCCATTATCCTACCACTGAGACATGGCTCCCTAAGATACGAGGAAGCCTCCTGAATCAGATGCCACTCTATTTCTGTTGTCTAAGATGCTACTCAATAATCCTTTTGATTACTGCAATAGCTAGAGCATTGTTTTACTCCATTTTTATCTGTGAGCCTCCAAACCAGCTACTATTTGCACTAATCTCCCCTCTTGGGTTTAGTCAGACCTGAGAGCTGTGTCAATTCAGTCACAAGTAGCTGCTGTTCAAGGGTCTCATGAAAGTTTTGTTCTCAGAAGTTAAATTTGTGTCTTATGTCTTCACACAGTAGCCCACAAGCAGCTCCTGAATGACTCTCTGTAAAGTCTCAGACCTCAGCCATGCTGTCTTATGCAGTCCAATTTCCTTCCATGCTTGAGCCTGCTCCTTTGGCTTGAGCCACTGTTGTCCATGTGTTGTGAGAGACGCAGTAGCAGTTTGCTA
Source organism: Rousettus aegyptiacus (assembly GCF_014176215.1). Taxonomy (NCBI): domain Eukaryota; kingdom Metazoa; phylum Chordata; class Mammalia; order Chiroptera; family Pteropodidae; genus Rousettus; species Rousettus aegyptiacus. Next base: position 112,750,081 of record NW_023416284.1, read on the forward strand.
AAGTGTGGGGTTCTGTAACAAGTCCTCTCCACTTAGGTTACAAGGAGGAAGCTGTTTGCTGCACACTTGTTGAAGTGTTTCCATCCTTTCTCCAGGTGAGCAGAAATCGCTGGATGTCATCTGACTTTTTCTTGGGATTCTTATCTGTAGAACTACACACCATATCACTGCTGAAGCTCCCAAGGTATGCAGCGCAAGAGGGGCTGGGGGCAGGATGGCCAGCCGCATCAACTTAATACAATATTAAGAGAAAATATATGCTAGATTGCTTTAAGAAGAATGTTACATCCATTTGCTCCAACAGATGTTTATAAGAATTTAAATAATAATAGAGATTAAATTTTATAATCATCATAATTATAATCTCTGTAAACTTTTGTAGAACCATTTGATATACTAGAATTTATATCATCAAATGAAATCATCTTCAAGAATTATATTTTATTTTTAACTATTTAATTTCATTTATATTATAAAGTTTTGAAGAAAAAATATTCCCTTTCCTTTTGGGAATTTTTTACTTCAATGAGAAAGAATTAAAAAGAGTATTAATTTTGTCACTCAAATTTTAGAGTTGCTTTTTAACAAATGGTTCAAGCAAGATGGAATATTTGCTGTTATATGTAATTGCACAGAAGTCTGTTGGAACAAAAAAAGAGCCTTTTTACTATACGTTGCAGATTATAATACTAGCATAGCAGGATTTACCAACAACCCATGGTAAAACTTCATTTGCTGCTAAAGAAGTAAACTGATGTGTCTGGAGAAGGCATCATTTCTCACATAATACCTGGTATAAAGATCTTCCCATCATTTAACTCCAAGAAAGATTTTGGAATCGATATGCATGTAATAAATACTGAGAAAGAGATGGAAATGCAGCAGTGATTTTATTTCCTTAAAGCCAAATCCATGTTCCATTGCTGCATTTTTAGATCTAAAGCTTAAGGACAAAAATATTTGTATAAAGGAAGCAACTTATGAAAATATATTAAAATAAATGTATAAATGTAAAAGCAAAGTTTTTAAATTCACTTTTTACTATGAAACTTTTCAAATATTCACAAGAGAGAACAATATGATAAACTTGTATCATCTTGTACCTGTCAGCTAGCATCTACTATTACCAGCATTTTGTCATTCTTCTTTTATCTAACTTCCATTCATTAATTTTAAGTTGTATTTATATTTTCTGGAGTCTTTAAAAGAAAATTTTAGATATTATATGGTTTCACCCACATCAATCTTCACATGTATATCTAAAGAATAAGGATTCTTTAAAAATACCATTATCATCTTAAGTTTTTAAAATGCTTTAAATACCCAGTTTGTGTTCAGTTTCCCCCAATTGCCTTAAAAGTCTTTTTATGGTTTAGTTATTAGTTTGTTCAGTATTAGTCTGTTCAATTGTTTATTAGTTTCTTCAAATCAGAATCCAGATAAAATCCACGCATTGTATTCGTTTCATGTGTCTTTTAAGTTTCTTTTCTCAATAATATTTACCCCTCATTTTTAGTTCCTTTTCTTAATGTTGTTAACTTAGTGAAGAAATTGGGTAATTTGATTTATCAAAATTCCCACATTCTAGATTTGCCTTGTATCTTCACAGTGAAGAGAACAACAATTTTAAGATCGCTTCCAAAAATAATCAGAAACATCTTTTACCCCCTATTTTTATTAAGACATAATTGACATACATCACTGTGTAAGTTTAAGGTGTGATGGTTTGCTTTATATATATTATGAAATAATTACCACTATAGGTTTTGTGAACATCCATCACATCATATAAATAAAAAAGAAAAGAAAAAAGACAAACTTCTCCTTGTGATGACAACTATTAGAAGCATCTTTTTGAGGTAGTACACAAAGCTTTGTGTGTGTGTGTGTGTGTGTGTGTGTGTGTGTATCTCAAAAGTATCAACCTTGTCTTCAAGTCCAGAAGTAAAAATAAATCTTTAGTCAATTACTACTACAGAAGAGGGAAAGCTTAATCCCTTTAGTAGCAACATCACCATCAGCAGTACCCATGCTGACAGAACTAGCCATAAAATATGTAGCTCCTACGGACCTCAATTGAAAATAAATCACAAAAAACTCCAATTTTATACTTAGTATTACAAATGCACATAGAGTGACCATAAGGGCAACATAGTTGCTTTGTGTCAAACAATGATTTTTCCTGCCCTATAAGATCAAACTGTTGAAATTGAACTACTAATACTTTTTATAATAAACTCGTAATAACTAAAATTTATTGTTTTGAATTATCATTTTCCAGAAGGTTATTCTTTTAAGTTCCACTGGGTATGGTGTCAGTTTTTGCTGAATATTAACTTTACCATTTATTTACCCATTTGTCATTTGCCTGAAATGTTAATCTCTTCAGGACTAAATACTTATTTCATTTTATTGTAATGTGAAAGGGATCCCCACCTCCTTCTACCCCCATCTCCTTCTATCTGGAGCTGGGATGCTCTGGCCCATCTTTAATATATATATAGGAATTTGACCTCCTCATCCTCTAGTTAGTGATAATATATTTGAACCAAACATTTCTCTCACCATCTTCATTGGGGGTGAGGTGGAGGGACAAGAGTCTAGTGATTCCATAAAGAATATCAATGGCTAAGCTTTTAGTTTATATATATTTGTCTCAATATGAAGATTGCTGGGCTTTGCAGTAGCTCAGAGTCTTCTCCTATTATCTTGTCCAAGCTTTCCAGATGTTCATTGTCTACTAAATCACCACTACTGTGTTTGGGGATGGAGTTGCATTGTGTCACTGGTTATGGCCAGGATGAAGGTCACGTCTCTCACAGCTGTCAAAACTATGAACCCTTAAGTTACCAATTAAGTACCACATTCCCTGAAGTCTGGTAGGTGCCAAGGCTGTCTATGTTCTACCGCATAAATTGAAGAAATACTTCCTCCCTCTTCTGCATTATACTTGATCTTCTGAATACTAAAGGAGTGGTGCACTGCTTCTTCACATTTCATGGACTCCTTCCATTGAATACAACACTCCTTTGGCTTCTGCCTGCAGAAGCATTAGGACAACATTATACTGGACCTGGGCCATGAACCCATATTCTATGCTGTTCGGTCTCCACTCCCTTTGACCCTTGGCCTGGGTAGTGTTGGAGTGGGGTTATTGAGGTATCGGTGGTAAGGAAAGAGTAATGGATGATGATGAGACACAACAAAAATCCTTCCTTAGAGGTTAAAGTCCTCATGCAAATCCACTCTTGGAAGATTTAAGTAATCAAGCCAAGGAATATTTATTGAATGTCTAGTATGAGCCAAACATAGTGCTCAGGGTGAGAAAAGGTTTAAGCAGTATGTAGTCTCTGCTGTTTTGAAGTGTGCAATCTAGGAGAGAGGAAGAACATTAAACAATTAATTTATACATGCTTAATTAAATAATTACAAGTGAGCAGAGTTAGGAAAAAGTTGAGGGGTACCCAGGAGAATATAATGGGGGGATCTATGGTGTAGAGAATTAAGGAATATGTTCCAAGTGATGTTTGAACTGAAACCAAAAAATTAGATGGTTTTATGATTCCATTTATATAAAATGTTCAGAATAGGCAAATCTATAGAGACAAAAAGTAGATTAGTCAAAAGTAATAACTGGTTGCTTAGGGTTGGTGAAAGGATGAGAGTTGGGTGGTAATGGCTAAAAGGTTAGAGATTTCTTTTTGAAATGATGAAAATTTTCTAATATTGATTGTGGTGGTGGGGTGCAACTTTGTGAATGTACTAAAAATCATTCATGGGTACAATTCAAATGAGTGAATTTTATAATATGTGAATTATTTTTCAACAAAGCTGTTAATAGAAAAACAAAAACAAGAACAGATCATGTCACTCCTTTCTTAAAAAATCCCCCCAATGTCTTCCAATTTTGTTTGCAACAGATTCTAAATTTCTTGCTTTAGTTTACCAGATTCTTGCCACTCTCTCAGCCTTCTGTCTCACACTCTATGATTCAGTCACACTAGCTTTTTACTTTTCTAGAACATCCCATATTTTGTTACCACCATAGAGTCTTAGAATTAGCTTTTTCTTCCCCTAGAGTACTCTCCTTTCCACAACTTCCTTGGTTATTAGTGAAAAACCACCGTCTCATCCCCTTACTTCCCAGTCCTTCCCCATCTCTGGACCGGGTGACGTAGACTGAGTGCATCATGGGAAACTGCAAGTTGCAAGGATACCAGCCATCCACTTGGTTATCTTTCCTCTAGCCTGATGAAATCCTCTTCCCGGGTCCTCCCATCTAGGCTTTCCATTTTGTGCTCTGATTTCCAGTTTGTGATCAGCAAAGTTTCCTACATATTTCTATTGATAGGAATACCTGAGAGAACTTTTCTCCAAGGGCCTGGGCACTCCTAGAAAATGCTACATTTTCTTAAGATTCTCTCTGTTGACATTAAGCTGAACACAAGAGCTTGTAACTTTTTTCTTCAGCAATAGTTTGATTCAAACACAAATTATAAACGAATTACTAGCTTCAAGGGATATAATTTGAAAGAATTATGAGTGGGCAACCTAGCCCAGGAATGCTAGAGACCCGTTATGGCTTGAGAAAAGCCATAAAAAAGAAGTTCCTTAACTCTTTTTTCCAAGACAGTCTTGCCTAATGGACGTGGTTCTGCTATTGCTGTAACTTGCTGAGCTTCCTGTTGAAGTTGATTCCCCATCTCTGGACCGGGTGACGTAGACTGAATGCATCATGGGAAACTGCAAGTTGCAAGGATACCAGCCACCCACTTGGTTATCTTTTGCCTTTGGGGAGGGGGAGACCTGAAACTCTTCCCATGCCTTTGGGCTAAAGATCTACCCTTTTGCTTCCCACTGTGCCTGGGACTAAGTGAAGACAGTGTTTCTACCTGCTTTTACCTTAATCTGTTTCTCTATGTGCTCAGAATACAAATAGCTACTCTTGAAAGTGGGAGATGAGTATTTAACCAGTCAAAAGTTATATTAACTGCCTCTCAGCAGATGACATTCATCTCCTTGACTTAACTGGAATCTGGTTGGTCCCTAGAGGACCTTATTTGCTCTGCAGTCCTCTCAAGTAGAGACTAGATATTTTTCACACCCGTCTTACCTAGGCTTATATTTCTCCCTTTCAGCTACTTCTAGACCACTTATCTCTCTTCTTTCTGGAATTTTTTTTTTTTTTAAACTGTTCCTTTGAAATTCTTGCTCTTCAAATTCACCACTCGGTATCCCTCCTCATTGTCATCCTCTACCTCTTCCTAGTCCCTTCATTCCATCCGTGATGATTTTAGCTTCTAGCTCAGCCGGCTTCTGCATTCAGCTTTTGCATTCTTCGTCTATCATCATGCTCAAGTGATGTTAATTTTCATGTAAATGACCCATTTAGCAACTGATCTCTCAGATCCTTGACACTCACTTCCACTTCACCTTAGTCACTCCCATAGTCATATCTGAGAACTTACCATCACCTGGTATTATATTACTTCCAATAGTCTTGATTTCAGAAATCCTACAATTTAGTCACCAGCCAGGCCTCCCATCATACTTGCTTTACTCTCCAAAGTTTTAAAATGTTCCTACCTCATTCAGATGTCAAACAGTTTAACCCCACCACCTTCTCATTATCTATCATCTCTTTACTGTCTTTAACTCTTGTGTTACCCAGTTTATACTCCAAGGTCCATCACTATTATTGTTCTCTGAAAATTATCTTCAACTTATCGCTTCTCTTTTCTTACACTATACTTGTCTGGCAAATCTCAGCTCTACTTGAATTCAGTTATACACATTCTCAATGCCTGTGACTGATCAGTGGACTGTTGCTGGGGGGAATCAAGCAACCAGGCTAACTGGCTTCATTTTATCAACACAAACCATAAAGAGGCACCCAACACTACCCAAAATGTTGCTTCCATTTTCCTTGCTTTTCCACTCTTATAGACATCAACTTCACTTCTTCTCCTTTCTCCTCAAATATTTCCAATATACCTTATTTGCTTACTCCCAGTCATTAGGAAAGAACTTCCTCATTATCTCACAAGAAATGAACAGTTTTAACTCTAGTTTTACCTGCTTTTCCCTCCTGTTGAAATGGTGAGAGTATGTAAGGTGTAATAAGCCTCCAAAGTTTATTGTTAGCACTCGAACTAACAAACTAAACACTCATAAACACATAAGTTCTCTTTAAGCAGACTTCTGTTACCTCCTGTTGTTGCTCTATTTCTGTGCTCCCCTTAATAACAACACTTCTCAAAACAGCTGCTATATAGTGTTGTCTCTGCTTCCATATCTCTTTAGTGGGCATTACCTACTGTTTTTTCTTCTGTTTCCATGGAGGTTGCTTTAGCTACAGATTAGCTTGTTTTTTAAAATCAAGCTTTATAGTATTCCTTAGTTCCTTGTGTTGCAAAACCATCACTATGAATTGCATATGTTTGCTAGACACAATGAGTGAAAAACTGTTCTCAATAACCTAAAATGAATTACAGAAGAAAATCCCAGCAAAGCAAAGCACACCTTTTGCAGAACATAATTATGAAAAGAGCAGCGAAACTTACAATGCACTAGAGTGTGTTCAGCATGATTTGTGCTAATGCACATGGACTGAAAGTTTACAGCTCAGTCTACCCCTTTCAGTGTCTTAGAGGGTTCAGCAGCATTCAGAACATACATAAATACAAAATATATCAATGTCTATTATAATGGACTCTTTTAAATAGACATAATTTTAAATAAAAATGTTTCAGAATCAAATAACATTGTAAAAAAGTTAGTGCTGTGTGGAGCAACATTAACCAAATAAACCAGGCAATGTGCTTACTTGCTAAGGACAAAGAAAGGAAATAACATCCTGGTCCTCCAAGAGCTCAAATTCTAAAGGGAAAGACAACAGCCTAATAAGTTCTATTAGGCAGCATGTTTAAGTGTCTTCTTATCCATTCAGCCATTTGATCAGAGCATTTAATCAATTTACATTTAAGTAATTATTGATAGATATATAGTTATTGCCATTTTATTATATTTTTGATCTTTTCTTTTCTTTTTTTTTTTTTTTTTTTTTTGCTTTCTTCTTCTTAAAGATGTCCTCTGACATTTCCTGTAATACTAACTTGGTGGTGATGAACTCCTTTAGCTTTTTTTTTTGGTCTGGGAAGCTCTTTATCTGTCCTGTGATTCTAAATGATAGCTTTGCTGGGTAGAGTAGTCTTAGTTGCAGTTCCCTACTTTTTATCATTTGGAATATTTCCTGCCAATCCCTTCTGGTCTGCAAAGTTTCTGTTGAGAAATCAGCCAACAGCTGTTTGGGAGCTCTCTTTGCCTATAATTTTTGACATTTTCATTATAAAGTATCTTTGTATGGGCCTCTTTGGGTTCATCTTGTTTGAGACTGTGCAATTCCTGAACTTGTGTGTCTATTTCCTTCACCTGGTTAGGGACTTTTAAATTTCGTTTGTTTGTTTATTTGTTTGTTTGTTTTATTCTTTTTGTTTGTGTTCTTGAGTATTTACTTTTATTTTCTTTAAAAAAATTTTTTAAATTAAGTTTGTTGGAGTACCATTGGTTAATATGACTATATAATTTTTAGTTGTATACTATCATTTGACATCTGTGTATTCTATTGTGTTTACGACCCAAAGTCCAGTTTCCTTCCAGCTACCATATATTTAATCTCCTTTACCAACTTTGCTCTCCCCCTACTCCCCTATATTTGACCCCCTATACCCCATTTACCTCCCTGCTCCTCTCCCAATCCAGTAGTAACCACTAGTCTATAGTCCTCTGGTAACCAGTCTATAGTCCATGTCCATGAGTCTCTGTTTGTTTGTCCTGCTCATTTGTTGCTTTTAGGTTTATATCCCGCATATAAATGATATCATGTGATTTTCGACTTTTTCTGTCTGGCTTATTTCTCTTAGCATGATTATCTTGAAGTCCATCCATGCTGTCGCAAATAGCAGTATTTCATCTCTTCTTACAGCTGAGTAATATTCCATTGTATATATGTGCCACAGCTTCTTTAGCCAATCATCTATCATAGGACACTTCAGCTGCTTCCATGTCCTGGCCACTGTGAATAGTACTCCTATGAACATTGGTGAGCAAATATTTTTTCAGATATGGGTTTTCAAGTCTTTTGGGTAAATACCCAGTAGTGGGTTTGCTGGATCATATGGTAGATCAATTCTTAGTTTTTTGAGGAAACTCCACACTGTTTTACACAGTGGCTGTACCAATGTACAGTCCCACCAGCAATGTATAATGGTTCCTTTTTCTCTGCATCCTCTCTAACATTTGTAATTACTTGTCCTGTTGATCATAGCTATTCTAATAGGGGTGAGATGGTATCTCATTGTGGTTTTGATTTGCATTTCCCTAATAGCTAGCAACATTGAGCATCTTTTCATATATTTGTTAGCCATTTGTATGTCCTCTGGGGAGAAGTGTCTGTTCACGTCCTCTGCCCATTTTCTGATTGGATCATTTTGTTGTTGTTGTTGTTGTTATTGAGTTGTATGAATTCTTTGTATATTTTGGATGTTAGGCTCTTATTGGAGGCACTGCTTGCAAATATCTTTTCCCATTCAGATGGTTATCTCTTTACTTTGTTTATGATTTCTTTTGCTGAGCAGAAGCTTTTTAGTTTGATGTAGTCCCATTCATTTATTTTAGCATTTACTTCCCTTGCTTTTGAGGTCAAATTCATAAAATCCTCTTTAAATCCAAGGTCCTTGAGTTTAGTTCCTACGTTTTCTTCCATGTATTTTATTGTTTCAGGTTTTGTATTCAGATCGTTAATCCATTTTGAGTTAATTTTGGTGTGCGGTGATAGACAACAGTCTAGTTTCATTCTTTTGCAGGTGGCTTTCCAGTTTTCCCAGCACTATTTATTGAAGAGGTATTCCTTTCTACACTATGTTTTTGGCTTTTTTATTGAGAATTATTTGCCCATATAAATATGGGTTTACTTCTGGACTCTTGAGTCCGTGGTGCATGTGTCTGTTTTGCTGCCATTACTATACTGTTTTGATTACTGTGGCTTTGTAGTATAATTTGAAGTTGGGCAGAGTGATGCCTCCAGCCTCATTCTTTTTTCTCAGGATGGCTTTGGAAATTTGGGTTTTTTTTGTGCTTACATACAAACCTGATTACTTTTTGTTTGTTCTATTTCTTTAAAAAAAATGCCGATGAGATTTTGATGGGGATTACATTAAATCTGTATAACGCTTTGGGTAGTAAGGTCATTTTAACTATGATGATTCTTCCGATTCAAGAATATGGAATATCTTTTCATTTCTTTGTATCTTCTTCGATTTCTTTTAATAGGGTCTTATAATTTTCATTATATAGGTCCTTCACTTGTTTCGTTAAATTTATTCCTAGGTATTTTATTCTTTTTGTTGCAATTGCAAAGGAGTTATTTTTTTCACTTCTTTTTCTGCTATTTCATTATTATAGCATAGGAACATTATGGATTTTTGAACGTTGATTTTGTATCCAGATACTTTACTGTATTTGCTTATTGTTTCTAATAGTGTTCTCTGAAGTCTTTAGGATTTTCTACATAGAGAATCATGTCATCCACAAATAATGACAGTTCGACTTCTTCATTTCCTGTTAGGATGCCTTTTATATCTTTCTCTTATCTGATTGCATTTGCTAGGACCTCCAATGTTATATTGAATAACACTGGCTATAGTGGACAGCCTTGCCTTGTTCCTGATCTTAGAGGGAAGGTTGGAACATTTTTCATTACTTCTTCAAGTAGGTCTTCAACACCTTGCTATTTCTCTTCTCTTTCTGGTACCCTATGATGCGAATGTTGATACGCTTGATGTTGCCCCAGAGGCTCCTTAAATTATCCTCATCTTTTTGGATTTTTTTTGTTGTTGCTGTTCTGATTAAGTGTTTTCTGCTACCTTATCTTCTAAATTGCTGATTTGATCCTCTGCTTTGTCTAATCTACTGTTATAATGTACTCTTAATTTCAGTTATTGTGTTCTTCATTTCTGACTGGTTCTTTTTATAAAAAAAATTATATTTTCATTTTTATGTTTTCTATCTCTTCATTAAGGTTTTCATTGATTTCATCTCTTCTTCCCCTAAGTTCATTGAGCATGTATATAATGCCTCAAGAAGCCAAGCCACAGCCAAGGTCGGCTGCCAGCGGTGCAGGGCTTGCAGCTGCTCTGCAAGAGGAATGGGGCACACTGAGGCTTGTTTGAGTTTTGTGAATCTTTGAGAGGTTTTAGGAAAGTTCGCAGCATAAGCCAAGGCAAGCCATATGTATGAAAAAGCCATTGGAAGGGGCTCAGGTGGGCCCATAAGTTGGGTGGGATGGGGTCTCAGGGAATCACCAGAGTAGGGGACTTGTCACCAGACCAGTGTTATTGAGGTTGATGGAGACTCAGATATGTTTTCCCCCTGTGTCTAAATATTGAGCTTTCATTCAACAAAAAAACCATGGACTCTGCAGCACTTTTGTCTGGAGAAGCTGCACCCCCCCAGGCTTTCTCCTGAAGCCAGACAATTCAATTCCTCCCCTAATGATCTTGGTGCCTTTTCAAGCTGCTGCCCCAGTACTGGAGCCCATAGCAAGTGAGTCCCTCAGAGACCAAGTTTGTGTACAGCCCCGTTAAGAGAAATATCTGCAACTTCAGCTACGTTGCATTTCACTTAGCCACCATCTCCACTGGCTTTCACAGCCAGAAATTGAGAGGACTTCTCTTCCTGGTACTTGGCCCCTGAGCTGGGGAGCCTGATGTGGGGTCAGGACTCCTCGCTCCTCTGGAGAAACCTCCATAGCAGAGGTATCCCTCCTGGTTCTCAGCCTCCACATGTGGATGTGGGGCTAGCCTGTTTGGCATCTCCACCCCTCCTACCAATCTCAAGGTGGCCTCTTATGTTTGTCCTCTTTGTAGAACTTCTATTCAGCTAGAATTCAGGTGACTCCAAATGATGGCTGTCCTGTAGTTTAGTTTAAATTTTGATGTCAACCTTTTATTTTCTTAAATTTCCAATGGTTGAATTCCAGTATCATAGGATTTAAAGTTTAAAATTATATGACGTAGACAGAATATGTGTGCAAGTAGAACAAGTCTGTAAGGTTTATGCTAATGCAATTATAGGACCTGTAGGTTGTTTTCAATTTTATGGTATTATAAGTGTCCTTGCACATAAACCTTTAGATTTCTCTCTTATTATTTCTTTAAATACAGTCCTAAAAATGAAAATTCTGCATCCAAAAGTATGCATATTTAAAGGCTTTTGATACATTTGACAAATATCTCACTGGAAAATTATAAAGTTGCATTCTATATTCAGTAGATGACAGTTTATCCATGCCTGCATTGATACCAGGAGTGACATTTTTTAGATTTTACCTATCTACCAAATGATATTTGATATGAAGTTGATGATATTTTGATACATTTATTAAATGCTTGTTTTCTTCTTGAGTCTTGAATATATCCGCAAATTCTTTTGCTATAAATTGTGAGATTGAAATCCAACTTTAATTATTTTCCCAAATTGTTGTCAATTATAACACCATGTAGTAAATAAACTTCTCCCTATAGACTTAAGGTGTCACTTTTATTAGAGATAAAATTTTTGTTTATATTTATTTTTCCTTTTGAGACCTTTGTTTTTATAGCTTTTTTAAAAAGATGTAGATTCATATACCAAACAACCCATTTAAAGTGTCCAATTTAATGGTTTTTGGTATGTTACATTATTAATTTTTTTAAATTGTGGTAAAATGCATAAAATATAAAAATTGCCATTTTAACTGTTTTTGAGAGTAGGATTCACTGGCATTAATTACACCCACAGTGTTGCACTATCCATTCTAAAACATTTCTGTAATTTAAAAGAAACTCTGTAACCATTAAACAACAACACCCCCATTTCCCCTGCTTCTGGCCTTCTTGTGCTATTAATTGTCCACATCTCTGTTACCCAGGCTCATGCCCTTTTTACTATGATAAATTTATGTATTCTTATGCTCTGATTAAGCAGCCCACCTCCCACTCTTGCGCATTTTGTTTTTAACTTTCATGGCTATATTAGCTCTTCTAGTCTCCAAGATTAACTTTAAAATTCTTGCCCAAATTAAAAATAGAGTTGCAAGGCTTCCCTGGTCCATTATATTAAAAAAAAAAAAAAAGAAATAATCGCGTTATTAAGAGAAATTCGCATACCACACAATTTACTCATTTAAAGTGTAGAGTTTATTCATTTCTAGTAGATTCGCTGATAGCTTTAAACATCATGGCAGTCAATTTTAGAACATTTGCATTACCTTGAAAAGGAACTCTACAAACTTAACCATCACCTTTCTATTGTCCCTTTACCCTTACTCCTAAGCAATTACTGATTTACTTTCTGACTCTGTAGATTTTCTTATTCTGAGCATTTCATTGAATTTGTTGTATTTTGATTGGCTTCTTCCATTTAGCATAATATTTTCAAGGTTCACCCATGTTGTAGCATGTACTCATACTTTATCCTTTGTTATCACCACATTATATCCCATTGTATGGAAAAAACACATTATATTTATGTATTCATCACTTGATGCACATTTCCCTTGCTTCTACCTTCTGCTATTATGAATAATGCTGCTATGAACATTCAAGGACAAGGTTTTGCAAAGATATATGATTTCATATCTCTTAGTATATACCTAGGAATAGAACTACTGGGTCATATGATAATTTGATGTTTAAGAGTTTGAGCAACAGCGAGACTTTTTCATTTTACATTTGCACCAACAGTCTATGAGTGCTGTGATTTTCCAAATCTTCACCAATAATTATTATCTATCTTTTTGATTATAGACATCTTACTGAGTGTGAAGTAAAATCTTTTGTGGTTTTTAATTTTAATTTCCTTAATGATTAATATTGAGCATCTTTTCAGGTGTTTACTGGATACATACATATATATACATATATATGTGTGTATTCTTTGCCCATTTAAAATTATTTATCTTTTATTGTTGAGTTGTAAGGATTCTTTGTATATTCTGGATACAAGCCCCTCATTAAATATATGACTGCAAATATTTTCTCCCATTCTCTGGGTTGTCTTTTCAGTTTCTTGATAGTACCCTTCAAAGCACAAATGTTTTTAATTTTTATGATATCTAATTTATCAATTTTTTCCTTTTGGCGTTACATCTAGTAATCCTTTGCCAAATCTGAAGTCATGAGAATTTGTCAAAGTTTCTTCTAAGGGTTTTATAATATTGGCTCTTGCAATTAAGTCTTTGATCCATTTTGAGTTACTTTTTATATATGGTTTGATGTAAGGATCCAATTTCATTTTTTTTGCATCTGTTTCTATCCAGTTGTTCGAGTACCATTTTTTGAAAAGACAATTTTTTTTTCCCCATTGAATAATACTGAGATCTTTGTTCACAATCAGTTAACCATGACACATGGGTTTATTTCTGGATCCTCAATTCTGTTACACTAATTAAATTGTCTATCTTTATGTCAGCGCCACACTATATTGATTACAGTCGCTTTATAGTAAGTTTTAAAATTCAGAAGTGTGTGCCCTCCAACTTTCTTTTTCATTTTCAAGATTCTTTTGACTATTTTGTTTCAAGATTCCTTTTAAGTACAGTTTTTCTTTTCTTATATACATGAAAAATGCACATTTTTTTTTCTTTTTAGTGAAGGAGTTCAGAACAAGCCTTCCCCAAATGTGCCAATGTAAATTATTTTGAGCTAAAAGCAATGAGACCCTGTGGGCTTATAAGAATCTTTCACCTCTTCCTTAAAAAATTTAAATTTGGGGCCTGGCCCATAATAAAAGCTATCAGCAGAAATAACTGTTTATGACCTATCTATAGGGCAGGGCAAATTTCTAATTTACCAAACACCTATTCTTCAACAACTACTCTTCTTATCATCCTGTGAATGATTTTTCCCCCCCTCTGAAGCCCCAAGGTACTTTACCTCATTGTGAGCTCAGAATGCCATATTCAGTTCATTTTAACTTTCTATTTCTGAACCTCTCATGTATGTGAGGTCTCTTACCCTCTCATGTATGTGGGGTTCCTATACATGTGTATGTAATTAAATTGAGTTATTTTCTCTCATTAATCTGTCCCATAAGAGATTTAATGATTCAACCAGTCAGACAAACCTAGAAGGATAGAGTAATAGATGATTTATGTAGTCTATATGTTTTTTGGAACTTATTATTCCAACTGTATTGTAATTGGCATTTGCTGTTTATAGGAAAGGTTTTTTTGTTTTGTTTTCTTTTTAATAATTAAAAAAAAAATAACTGACCTAGTATGCAGGCAACTTCTTAATGCTAGTAGTTGTTTAGTTGATTTTCTTTGGTAGGCATGTCTCATAAGCAAATAATAGTCATTGTATTTCTGCTTCTATATCCATTATTTCTTATCTCGCTTGTACCTACATATTGGGCAATATAGGATAATGGTGGTCATAGTGGTAGGCTTGCTCATCCTGGGCTTGAGTGGGGATGCTTCTAATGTTGCACCATGAGGTGTGATAGATTTGGACAGTTATCATTGACTTGCATCTTTAAAGGATGCAGGAACAATCCAAATAAAGTGATGGGAAGGATTGTGGTGGTGTTTGGGGACAGTCGGGAGGAAGATATTGGTCAGGAGTAACAGATGAACAAAGACTTTAGGTTAAGAGACAATATGGGTAGGTGTAGGACACAGTAAGAAGTTAGATGTTGCTGTATCATAAATTACAAAAGCAGGGAATAGGGAGATAAGAGGCTGAAGAGTTAGGCAAGGACCAATCCTAAAAAGTTTTGATGGCCAAATTAAGAAATTCTGATTTTATTCTTTTTATTTTAGGAAATCTTGGAAGGATTTAGGGAACCACAGAAACACTGTCAATGAGGAATATTATCACAAACATTTTCTTTGTTAAAAAAAAATATTTTTAATAGATGCAATATATTGAACCGGATTATGAATCATTTGCAGTTCCTGTAACACACCTGGCTCTCTGGTACTTTCTTGCCCTTGAAGGCATCCCCTCTATCAAAAATGCCCTCTTCCCACTTCAGGTCAGGTAAAGCATGATATACATGTTCTGTGTACCAAACTGCTGTCAAAGCATTTACTAGGTTGCCTTGTAATTGTCCAATGGCCTATCTTTCTCACTATTCTGAGTTTCTTAAGGCCAGGAACAATACCTTTGTTTCTGAAACCAATTGGGATCTTTAATACAAAGGAAAATAAAGGTACAAATAAATAGTTGTGGGTTGGCAGGGAGAGTAACACAAAGGGGTTAAAGGCAGTAGGTCATGTGGATAGGTAATGACAGAATTGGTTAGAAAAATGGTGCCTCAGGTCTCTCTTTGCTCCTTCCCTGTACCTCAGAATTGCCGAACTCTGCAAAGGTGATTTCATGCCTTGCACAGTCCTGGTGGATGAACAAGTTTTATTAGATTGTTTGGCCTTGTTTGGCCCAGCCTCTGTAGGCTCCCCTGAACTCTGGTATGCAGTGCAAATTATTCACCCTGGGATAGGGCATGCATTTCCTTTTCACCCATTGTTTTCCTCTGGAAGCTTGAGTGGCTGGGAGCCATCTTTTGGGAGAAAGCGGGTAAAGAAATGTGTAGGAAGGGAGCAAGCTGACATGAGGAACAAAGCGTTCTGAATTAAGCCTCGAAGTTCCATGATGATCTTAGTAAAATGAGTTCAAAATATTTTGTCCCCACTGTTTTGATGGCATGTTTAAGAATAAAAAAAATTTTCATCCATCCTAAATTCACATGAAAGTGTATCTGTGTGTATAGAAAATATTTTCTGGAGAAAAACCCATTACAAATTATTATTTTTATTGATTTTTCTGTTCACTGAAGTTAACTTTCATTCCTCGCCCCCCCCCCCCCCCATTTTTTTGACAACTGATACTGTCAGGACCAATATTTCAGTGACAGCACACATTTTTCATATTGAAATTAACTTTTGTATCTGCATTGTTAATGTAGGGAGGAGGCAAGAGAACTAAATGTTAAATCAAGCTATATTCGGAGACTGCAATATGCTGATCAGCCCTACAGCCAGACCATGAGGCAACCTACAGAACAAAGGAAGATTTCTGCTGGGATTTTTAACAAACTACTTCCCTGCAACATGAAGGGAAAACAGAGTCTTCAAGTGGTGCCCTCCACAAAATAAAATCATTCATTTCCTAAGACTAAAATCATGGATACCTATGGATCAAAGGCTGGGAATTGTCAGCAGGCCTTTCATGCTACATATTTGTATCTTTTCACACTACATATGGTTATCAAAGGAAAATGGGTAAACAAAGTCTTTAAGTTGTTATTCACAGAAACTAAGAATGATATATACATTGGATTCCCTGACAGGTGGGGCTTTTTTTTTTTTTTTTTTTTTAATCTTGTCTTTGCTTTAACCCTTCTCTAATAAAATTTCCTTTTGACTTTAACCCTGGTGTGCATTTGAATTCTTTCCTGCACTCAGCAAAGAAGTCTTGGTGCAGGGCTTGAGTTCCCCCTACCTGGGGTAATTTGCTCTGTCCTGCATCGCTGTGAGCTGTCTTATATGGCTTACTCTACTCCAGCCTCATTTTTCCTGGGTAAAGTTTGCAAGACTCAAATTTTGTCAGTTTTTATTCTTTCATAATTTTTTAGGCAATTATGAATATGTCAGTTTCAGCACTGTTAGTTGTCTTGTTTTCTATCAAATTTACTTTTCCTGAGTTAATTTGGAATTTTCAGTGTTCCCAAAGGTCTTTTGACTAAAAGTGTACTACATGCAGTTAGAACCATTCTCATTGTTATATTGCTAGTTCTTTTAGTAACCTTTCTGAGGATTGGGTAAAAGACAGCTTGTGTTTACATCTGGAAGCAAAAAGCAAAGATCGTTAATGAACAAATGTGAATTTGGGTGCTTGGCTGGTTCAAAATAATAGAATCCAAACATGATTTGTGGCAAGCTCATTGGCTTTTTCAGGATTAAAAATCTTTGTTTTGTAAACATGACAGGCTTATGGTTCCTACATTTTCAAACCTACATTTTATTTTTCATAAATTTACTAAAATTTCTCTAACAAGGTAAGTTTTTCCCCAGCTTGTCTAAGAGTATTTTCCAGCTACCAGTTTTCCATTCTAGCTATATTCTATTGAATTCCTTTGGGGTTGGATTTTGTTTATAATAATACTATTCTTTCTCAATGCCCTTTTCAAATTTCACATTGAGGTCCAAAAGTGTAAAGATAAAATGAGATATATTTTTGCAATTTATCTCAGACATTCCAAGTGAAAAACATTTAAAATTACTCATGTCTATTTCCCTTTTTCAAAAAACATGAAAAAAAAAGAGATAGTAAAACAAAGTTTTGAGGGATTGATGAGTCAAGGTTGGCGATGGAATTCTAGAATTCCAGTAGAATTAGGACAGTCTGAAACTCCTTTGTGGAAGCGCATTTGGTATTGGGAGTGCTTGAAATACCAGAATACTGGAAAGAGTACAGAAGAGATCTTCACAACATCCCTGTGAGCTATTATTCTACCCTGCACAAATCTTAAACTGTGGCCTGTGGTTGGCCTGTGGCTTAAATCAACAAATAAAGGTTTTAGAAGAGCACAGCAGGTGCTGGCTATCATTCTTTAGTGGGTACTGTCATGGTCCTTGCAGATAGCAGACATAATTCTTGTCCTTGAGAAGCTCATTTAGGTCAGGGTGATGACTAACGAGTATTATTACATCACAGTGCTTATTAAGAGCGGAGATAAGAGCCAGTTCAAGCTGCTGCTGGAAGCTTATAACCTAGACCAGCGGTTTTTCAATTTTTAGTCTCAGGACTCTTAAAAATTACCCAGGGACTTCCAAGAGCTTTTGTTTACATGGATTAGTTATATTTAACCTGTTAGAAATTAAACTTAAGAATAACAGAAAATTTTAAAGTATAAAAAATTCATTTTATCACAAATAATATATTTATTATGAAAAATACATTTTCCCAAAATTTAATGACGTGGCATTGTTTTAAATTTTTGCAAATTTCTTCAATGTCTGCCTTAATAGAAGATGGCTTAATTCTCATATCTGCTTCTGCATTTGATCGGTTGCTATACATTGCTTTGGTTGAAGATGAAAAAATTTGGCCTTATAAAAACATAATTGCAAAATTATTGAAGATCCTCTGAAAGGTCTTGGGGACCCCTCAGGGGATCCTCTGGCCACACTTTTGAGAATTGCTTAGGCCAGGAATGTTTCTTGGAGGCTCTTGAGCCCTGAAGCAGACCAGCTATTTCGGGGGCAAGGTGAGGGTGTAGGTGGTTAATGATGAAACCACAGTGCGGAGCCAGCAGAATTTCTTGGGCAAGGGTCTTAATTATTCCACCTTCTACCATTTTTGAGCACACACTCAATTGATGAAAAGTACCTCGAGGAGCAGATGACCACCGATTTTACATTAACTATGAAGCCTTAGTGCTTATTACAACCGAGAAAAGCGACCATCTATTTTGCCTTTCCCTTTTGGGCTGCAAGCAAGGTGAAAGCTAGATATCTGCGGGCGGTGCCGCGTCCTCAGAAGATTGGGAATGGCGCGGAAAAGCCCACGGAGCCACCGCGCGAGTCGCGGGGGTGAGTAGGGGGGGAACGGGGGAGACACAGTGCGCAGGCGCGACGGCGGCGCAGGCCGCGGCCCCGGAACGGTAAACAGTGGGGTCACGTGACGCAGGCCCGCTCCTACCCCCGCGCCGTCGCCGCACGCCGAGGGCTGTGGGGTCCCGCGCCGCCGCACGGTCCCCACGAGGCGAGCAACCCTCGGGCCTTGGGCGGCGGCGGCTGCAACGAGGATAAGAAGGGCGGCGCAGAAACCAGGACAGTGTAGTCAGCAGCAGCCGTTCGGCCCCGTGAGGAAAAGAGGCTGTGGCAGCGACGCCGACGTCCTGCGCGTACCCCCTCTCCGCGGTACCCACCGGGCCCCCTCCTCCTCCTCCTCCTTCTCGGCGGCGGCGGCGGCGGCGGCGGCGGCAGCGGCCACCATCTTCCTCTTGCTGCCAGTGGTAGCGCTCGTCTGGCGGAGCTGGGTGAGTTGCGGCTCTGGCCGCGGCCAGGGAGACGGGCAATCTTCCCCTCCCCCATCCCTTTCCACACGCACGGCGCCTCGGCAGGCCTCCCCGCCCCTCCCGTGGCGGACACTCCGCGCCTTTCTCCCGCGCGGCGGCGAAATCTGCTTTCTAGCCTCTTGCGCAACGTCCTCGGCCTGTCCGGGCCGCGCCTCTGCCGCCCGGGACCGTTTGGACTGCGGGCTGGGGAGGGAGCCACGGCGGTGAGGTCGCCAGGCGGAGGGTCGGGACCGCGGCTTCTCCCCCTCCTGCTCCCGGGCCCTCGGGGGTGAGTGTGCCCCACCGCCACCGCGCGGGCGCGCAGGCTGGGAGGCATGGCGGGCGCTGCCTGGAGGGCCCGGCCCGCAGGCCCCCGGCCCAGCCCTTCGGGCGTCTTGCCTTCCAGGGAGCTTCGGCATCGAGCTTTGGGCCTTGGGTCCGGGAAGCTGGGACTGGCCGTCACTGAGAGGTTGAGTCTGGTTCCCGCTTTTGGAGAAGGGGGAGTTGGCGCTCCATCCATCCTACCGCGCGCTTTTGTGCTCGGGACCCAAACTGTCGACACCTTTTGCTTAGTTTGGAAGAAGAAGGCTAGAATCTGGCCTTCTGATAATACATGTAATTTACTGAACCACTTGTCGATACGTGCGTGTTAATGGTGCTAAATAACTGATCACCTGACACGGAGAGGGGGCGGGGAGGAGGGAGAAAGGGAGAGAATGAATGTTGGTACCGCGCACAGTCCAGTGTCCATTCTTCCCCAAAGCAATGTATTGGCAGTTCCAATGGCCCTTTCCCATTCTGTGGTTTTTAAATGCCATTTCCTAGAGACTTGTGATTCGAGGTAATTTGAGCGTGTGATTTTGGGTGCTATCAGGAACGATTCTCAGAATTCGATCATAGATAATCATTAATATAAGTGCCAACAACGCTTTAATATCTACCTAGACCTAATCTTCATTACGTGAAGAAATAATTTAAAATGGAACATAGGTAATCGAGCTTTGCTTAGAGAACTTTACCACCTTATTTTAAGCTAAAAGGAAAGATACAGTAAACTACTTAGTACTTAAGTAGTACATTGTTCTATTTAGTTACTATTTGGGGATCGAACTCGTCTTCATTTTCTAAACTGATTGAGGTCTTCCAAAACTACGCCTCACTCATTTACCATTTTTTTTTGATTCTTTGATTGTGAAAATGTTTGATTCTTTTGATTTTTTTTGATTGTGAAAATGCTTGTAGGTGGATTTTTGTGCCAGGAAAGAGACATAAATAAGTCAAAAAACTGGGAAATCTTTACATCATTCTTTTATTTTTGAATTTATAGTTTTACTCCAGAGCACAAAAGATGTGTAACGATAATTATTTAAAATAGTAATTTTAAACATTCATTACCACTTAGATCTTTTCTTAATTTATTATTTTTTCTCCCCATTTTTTTCTGTTTACTGGTCATATGTTACGATAATGCATTTTTCCCTCCACCACAATCATCATAATCATCACTGTTACTGTTTTTAAATACATACTCCATTTCCCCTTGATAGTAACAATTTAAGGGAGAATGTGCTATCCTTGCTCTGATTAAGCCACACACAGTGCAGTCGATTCCTTTGCAACAGAAAGACTTCTCTTCAACTGAAGTGGGCTGCTTTTTAAGTGTGCCGAATCCTTCGATTTAGCTTTATCTGATAGCTAAAAGGGTAACAAATGAGTTAGTGATGGGATCTTTTTTCCCATTCTTTGCATGCTTTATAGGTCCAATTATTGAAGAGCATGAGAATGTAATTTATTATACTACTTTTGCATCCTTTGGGAGGATAGTGAACTTCATTACCTATCACGCTGAATGAGTTATGCCTTCCATGCTGTTGGGATAGACTTCAGGTAACTTTATCTCGCTGATCCTGTGATACCACTCACCTGTTGTGTATTCAGAGACTTCAAATCTAAGAGAAGTGGTCTGTGTAAATGTAGGTGAAAAAGAGCTTTGGTCAAATACAAATTTCAGGATAGAAAAATTGAAAGGAAATTGTTTTTATGTTAATCATTTAGAATCATTATTAAAATTTAATTTGTATTTAGTATTGGAATCAGGAAACGTTGCTAATCTTTGACTTATGGAATAGTTATTAAAACTTAAAGTTGGAAGGCAACAAGTAACAATATGGATTAATGCAAAATTATCTTAAGAGTTCAGATTTTTAAATAGGATGGATTATACTTGAAAAACTGTACTGTATTTCATTAACTGATGTCACCATAAAAAAAAATTTAAAAAGAAAAGGAAAAAATCGGTGAATGTAAATTATGCAGAGTTTCGTTGGTGGGCTGGGGGAGGATTAAATATAGATAATGGTTATCTTCTTTGACCTGATAGTATGGTGTTTGTATTTTTGGTACATTTTGTTTTCTAAAATATTCATTTTTTTTTTTTCTTTAGAGAGATTTCTCAAATTCTTTTTACATAATTTTTGTCTGGAGATAAGATCTTTTCTATTTTTATATGAGATAGAAATTTATTGGCATCTTAGGTTTGGGGATTACTCATAACTACTTCGCTATCCAGTGTCAGGGAATTCAAGGTTCCTGGAGTGCTGATTTCTAAATATTTTCATTCATCTACATTTCAAGAATTCTTTCTGACATGTAGCTGCTGGGTTTCTTTCTTTGGGCTCTATTTCTCTCATTTCTTCTTGGAGCACCCTCAGAATCCTGGAATATCTTTTCAAAAGTATAGATAATCTTTTTTAATTATAAAAATGACTTGGCAGATTGTTACACATTTATGATACTGTTCCGTTTTTGATAACAGTAAAAAAAAATTAATTGTTGCCCTTTGATTACAAAGGGAAAAATATTGAGTATTGATTTCATTCAAATATTTGAGACCTAGGAACATAGTCTAGGTTGAGAAACAAGATTCCAAGACTTGGATGGTAAATCATTGTATTAGACTTAAAAGTGGAGGATATTTCAAGAATTACAAAAGGCATTGGTGAGAAATTGCTAAATGTGTAGACTGGACAGTTACTGCCATGCATTATATATTTAATTTAAATCATCATTTAATGGTCAGGGATTTAAATTTTTTTGATCATTTGTGCAATGAAGAGGGGATGAAGAGAAATAGTTAAGTAAAAACTTCCAAATATTATCTAGAAGTTTTAATCTCTTGGCAGTCTAACTTTAGTTTTGAATGGCATAGTAGATTGTACAGAAAGGCTAAATTTAATAGTTTTAATTTATTTATAATTTCTGTGAGCTGGCCACATGAAAAGTTTGTAGCTGATAATTTCTAAAATGATGTTTATATACATTGAGGATAGATTTTTTTTTATGTGTAGAGAGTGGCTAAGTGGGTATTTCCAAATTTATTTTGAAAGAAGAGTATGTCACTTTGTTTCCAGTGTTTTTAAAATATTAATGGTGTATTAAGAATACAAAAATTAATATATGTTATGCAAGTAGAGTGCATAAAGAAAGTATAGTAGTATAAAAGTACACTCAGGAATCGTGCCTAGGTTCTGATTTGGGTATACAGGGTATATGACCTTAGGCACATTAAGTAATAGTTTAGGACTTGGTTTGCTCATTCGTAAAATAGAAATAATAATTGCACCTACCTCACAGGGATGTTGTGAGGAACTAATGAGCTAATGCATACAATACACTTACCACTGGGCCTGGCATATAGCACATGCTAAATACATGTTAACTTGGGCTGTTACTATCTAGGCCATAATTTTTAATGGTGAGCTACTTCCACTGTTTATGTGGTTGATCCAAACTACTGATGCTTCCCATAATGGCAATAGGATATAGTTATAAACTTTGAAGTTAACTTTTTCTTACTGTTGTTGGCTAGTATAATTCTGCTTTTGCCAGTTTCAACTTGTACTTTACAGTTCTTTTTCTAGGTTCTTAGGTCTGCTTTAGTCTTAGTAATACAAACACCTTGGATTCTTACATATGTTCTTTTTACTTGATAAATTCAGAAAAGAAGTTATGATTTTTGCTTTTTCTTATGAAGTCTTGTCAATAGTTCTAACCAATGAAACTGGACCAGAATTTGAAATGGGTGTGTAGAGCAGGTGATTAGGTTGCATCGCTTTATAGACTTGTGTCATAACCACATGGCTTTACTATTTAGTGATTTTCCTTGACCGTATCTTGGAAGGATAACCTATTATTCATCTTAAATATTGTCATATCATAGTGGTTAAGAACTTGACCTTTTTGTCAGAGTGGATTTGAGTCCGAGCTCCGTCACTTATTTATTTAGTAATATTGGGTTGCTAAGCTTTGGCCACATTCTCTTAAATTGACAGTAGTACTTGCTTAATTGTGTGGCTGTGAAGATTAAATGACATTAAGCATTTAAGTTTAGCACAATGCCCGGCACGTAATAAGCATTCAATGAATTTAACTTTATAAAGAGATAGTATAGGGTAGTGGCAAGTGCACTGACTCTTGAATGAAATTTCTGTGTTCACATTTCATCTTCACCACTTACTATATCAAATAATTTAATCTCTGGTCCCAATTTCATTTTTTTCATATAGTTGGGGTTATAGCATTGTTGCAAGGATTACATTAGTAAATATAGAGTAGAGTTTCTTAATCTCAGCACTATTTTTTGTCTGGATGATTCTTTGTTATGGAGCTTTCTTAGTGCATTGTGGTATATTTACTAGATGTCAGTAGCATGCCCTCTAATTGTGATGATGAAAAATGTCTCCATATATGGCCAGATGCATTCTGGAGGGGCATAATCACTTCTGAAAACTACTGTTCTAAAGCGTGTAGAATATAGTGTGTGGCATGAAATTAGAGCACATTAAGTTTTACATTTTATCATCATTGGTAGTGGTGGTACTTTTATTTTTCTACTACTGTTACTGCCACCGCCACCACCACCACCACTGCCACCACCACTACCTCTACCATTACCACTGTTACTACTACCTGTTATAAATTCCTTCCTTGTAAGCATCCCTGATTAATTGATGGCTAAATTTTAAACTATGGTGTAGGGGCTGGAAGCTACCAAGCTGTTGTTCCTTTCCCAGGGCTTTTGCATTTAGATCTTTGCCTTTATTGCTCTTCCTCATTTATGCATGGATCACTTCATTTCAGGTTACAGCTTACATGTTGCCCTATTAGCAAGGTTTTCATTTTCCATCATAAGCAGAATGCCCTCCTCATCTCCCCATCACTATCACTCAGTTTAGTTTTTCTTAATAGATTTTATAATCTCTTAATAAAATTTGTCCACTCCCCCAAATGCCCCCTGCCCCCCCACCCCCTACAAGACTATAGACTATGTGAGACAGTTTAATCATAGGATAACCTATTAGGGCCTTTAACAGTTTTAGTGATTTAGTTTTAGGCTTAAATGTACTATTTTGAAGGCAATAATATTATAAAATACAGTTTTATTTTGAAGATATTTTGAAAAGTTGAGCTGCTAAATTTAAATGTACTCTTAATTTAAAGGGGATCTTTATAGAAGTGTAATTTTTTCGTTGTTTGTGCTTTGTAAATCTTATCTTTGCATTCTTGACTACATGAAACTGTATGCTAGTTTTATCAGTGTAAACTAAATTTGGCTGCAGTATAATTTTCTGAGAGTTCAGATGAAACAGGCATTTTAAAGTGGGAATTATCTTCAGACTTAGATTAAATTTTATTCAGAATGTTAGTACTAATACCTGTTTTTAATTGTAATCTGAGTATATCTAAATGGTCCTTTTAGGATCAGACTTTGCCATTAATAATTAGCACATGCTGTTCTCTCCACACTTTTAGGATCCAGCTTACTCCATCAACTGTTTAGCCTTTATTGGCCTCATGATTTTCACCTTCCTCTGATACTATCTGCAGCCCTTCAGTATGACACTTTCCTGTTTTATTGTGATGTTTACATGTTATATTTGTTGACGTCTGTACTCTGTTTTGGATTGTGAGTTCCTCGAGTTTGAGACTGGTTTGTTTCACTGGTCCCTATGATAATACTTTATGGTAGATACTTAATAAATATATGAATGAGAAATTTTGAATTAAGCAGATTATCTGATTTTCTGATTTAGCTGGATACATTTTATTGTTTGTAAGTATGAAATGTGACTTGTGAACCCAGAAATAATGTCCAATTTTAGCATATATGTACTCTTAGATTATTAGTATTGATTTAATTGGATAGAGACATGTCATTAGCCAGTTAAAATACACCCTAGATTGGTTTGTTATGTTTTACTTATTAAATTTATAACCTCAAGTGTAAGGAAGCAATGTAAGAAACAGGAATTTGTTTAAATTGAGCAGATACTGAATCAACTCGATTTTTCTCCTTGATTAAATGTGATTAGCTTTTTCTGTTTTCATTGCTAGTGATTTCAGGTCATTGCATTTTATATTAGGGTTCATTTTTTAAAAAATATTTTATTTTGGAATAGTTTTAGATTTATAGAAAAGTTACAAACATAGTAGAGTTCCTATATATCCTTTATCCACGGTCTCTGATTGTTTATTCAGACGTAATGCTAGTGCCTTTATCAGAACTAGAGATTAACATTGACTAAATTTCAGACTCTATTCTGATTTCACCAGTTTTCCAACTACTGTCCTTTTTCTGTTCTGTGATCATTCAATCCGGGAGACCATATTGATTAGTTTGTTCATGTTAAGTGAGTTAGTATCTCTACAATTGGCTTTTGTTTTTTTATTTAGCATGGAGAGTTTTTATTTTATTTTTGATACTGAGCACTTGATATCTGCAACTGATTTTTTAAAATAAATTACTTTGTCTCCTTTAAATGTTACTTTAATGATAGTCTTGTGGGTTGGCTGTATACTATCATTTTGGTATTCCTTTGAAATTGCCCCCAGAGCCAGTTGGAACTGGTTATGAAACTAATTTATAATAGTTTCACAAAATACTAGTCTTGCAATGTGTCCTGTAGAAAATGTCTTCTTTGCACTCATAGATTTGAGTTGCTTTATACTCTGTTCCGTTTTGGAAGATTCCCAGTCTCATTGGTCTATTAAAGGTATTTCTTAACACAGTCATAGTTGCTTAATGTTTGTTGAATAAATTAAAGGTATTATCAAAGAAATGTAACTTTGTTATATCAGTCTTTCTTGACATTTGACCATGGAAGCCTTTTATCTGATATTCTTTTTTTAAATTTAGTCAATTTTTAGCTTCATAGCTCAGTGTGTAAGAGTTATGAGTTATGGTCATGGGCTGTGGATCCTTGAAACCTGTGTTTGAATCTTGGCTCTGTTTTGTGACTTTGGGAAAGACATTTAAATTATTTAAATGCATTTTGTTTTTAAAACAAGTATAATAATAGAGTCCGTTATTGGGAATAAATGAATTGTAGA
Source organism: Rousettus aegyptiacus (assembly GCF_014176215.1). Classification (NCBI taxonomy): domain Eukaryota; kingdom Metazoa; phylum Chordata; class Mammalia; order Chiroptera; family Pteropodidae; genus Rousettus; species Rousettus aegyptiacus. The sequence continues at coordinate 112,776,571 of NW_023416284.1, forward strand.
TAAAATGTTTAGCAGCATATAATATATGCTTAGTAAATTGTAGAGTGTCTTTAAATTTCCTCTTCCCTCATTTTTATAGGGGAGAGAACTCAAGGACAATTGGAGGAAATTTTGGTAGATTTGAGGCTAATATAATAAACCTTGGAATTTTGCTTAATTAGTGGAATTTTTTAGCTTACTGAATATTATTAGATTTGTTTTTGTTGATTTTCCCCAAAATACATTGCTTCAGTTTTCTCTGAAACCAATACTGAAAATAATTCAACTTTTTATAATTGAGGCTCCTCTAGAGCACAAGATGGCTTTGGTGAGTGATATGTAGTATGTAGGTACAGTTCAAATATGAGACTAGTTTCATACTTGTATTGCCCACATAAATCACTAAAATAAATTTAAATCTCTGATACATTGTTTTTTTGTCATCTCATTTTATCTTAAAAGCACCCCCCCTTGTGTGTATGTGCAAATCTATGCCTGTGTGTGTGTGTGTGGATGTGGTTTTTTGAGTAGATATGTTAGGTTTTAGTTAATAGTTTCTTTCCATTTTCCCCCTCACCCCACAAAAAACTTTATTATCTTTATTTAAAGGCTTTGTAAATAAAGCAAAGCTATTTTTACAGTTTTAATAAGTATGGGACAATGAATGCTTTGATTTTAGGTCTTTTGTATGGACTTTTTGTAAAAGCAGTATCTGATTATTATTAATTTATGAAAAGATGATGTTTAAAAACATGGTGTTTATGGTTTAAGCCTTGTATATCTTTGAAATGTGTCAAATTAATAGACTATATATACATAGTTTTTTTTCCCCCCCTGAAAATAGTGAATTGAGTAAACATTTAATAGGATTTCTGGTAAAATGATATTCTACATGCATGATGAAGAAACATCATTTAGTAAAGGTTCGTTCTACATGTCCGAATGTATATTCGAAAACAATGAGGATTTTTTTTTTGAACAATCAGAAATACCTAAGTGTGTTCTTAGACTCAGAACTATTAAAATAATTTGGTTTTAGGTGATTATCAGTTGGTAGCTTTATTTCTTATGGTATTTTTTTTGTCTTTCTATAGGGCTGAAAGACACACAGAAGTCTTCATGGATATAGTTGATACATTTAATCATTTAATTCCTACTGAACACTTAGATGATGCCCTATTTCTAGGATCCAACCTGGAGAATGAAGTCTGTGAGGATTTTAGTACAAGTCAAAATGTCTTAGAGGACTCGCTGAAGAACATGCTCAGCGATAAGGATCCTATGCTAGGATCTGCAAGTAACCAGTTCTGTTTGCCTGTTTTGGATAGCAATGATCCCAATTTCCAGATGCCTTGTTCAACAGGTAATTCTTACTTTTTTTTTTTTTTTAGTCTGCTATTTAAAATAAAAAGAATTTTTAGCAGCATCTTTTTTTTTCTTTTTTCTTTTTTTTTGATGAGGGTAGTGAATTTAGGGTTCTTTCCTTTGAATTTAGAACTATTCTAGGCATTAGAATTAGAATTTAAAATATATTTTCTTCTGAGGAGTGTGGAATTATCTTCAAGGATTTATGGATATAGAGAGGGCAACCATATATCATCCTAAGTGGGACACTTTTTGAGAATTGAAAGAGGTGCTGTTGATAATTAAGTCATGGCAACAGGTGTAAATTGGGATTCTGTAGCAAGTAGGGATTGTTTAGCAAATTGGGACATGATGGCACCCTAGACCTGCTGGAGTCAAGGGAACAGCAGCTGAATTGACCTTTCTTGGTGCCTCTTGCAGCCCTCCAGATTTAGTATATTGTGTGCTTCCATTTCAGATCTTTTGGTATTTTTATATGTAACTGACCAGAGGAAGAACTTTAGACTTGTGCTGTCTAACATAGTAACTACTAGCCACATGTAACTGTTAATCACTTGAAATAAATCTGGTCTTAATTGAGATGTGTTGTAAAATACATATTAGATTTTAAGGGCTCAAGTTATAAAAAACAAAGTAAAATAGTGCATCAAAAAATTTTTAATGTTGATTATATGTTGAGGTGATATTTTTGATTAAATAAAATATATATCTAATTTCACCTCTTTTTACTTTTTCTTTTTTAAAAAAGTGCCTACTTGAAAATTTAAAATTAACATATGTGTGGCTTGCATTATATCTCTCTAAGATAGCATTGCTTTAAGATCTATAGTTGAAGTCAATGAAAGTTTGAGGAAAGTAACTTCCTATAGGACTAAACTAATTCTTAATAAGAAATTATTTCAGGGATATATTAATATATGGAAAAATATGTAGATTTTATTTTATAATGTGAAGAAAATATTACAACAAACTTTGTAGCAATTAATTGATTCTAAGCTAAAATTAGATAAAGGAAAATCAGCTTCATACCAAGTTAGGCTTTCCCTCACTGTTCCCTAGAGTAGTTCACAGATTTAGGTGGTGTTGGTCTGTTTTTCAATGACTCTATACTTCTGCAGTACAGTTTTTCAGTATATTTTTTGTTTTCTTTTAACATTTTCTATTTAATATTTTAATATAATAACACTTAAAGTTTGGATTGGGCTGCTTGCTGTTCATCCCTAAATTTGTCAGGTTAGTCTGCCTGTAGACCTCAATACTGGCTACTAGGAATCGTTTAATTTTACCAATGACTTAACTGAGTCTGTTGAATTGCTTGCTAATGGTGTTTCTGAATTATATACATTGTGTTGTGTTATCATGTAGGTTTACATTGTTTTTGTTGTATTCTAAATGTTTTAAAGCTTTAAAAATTTTGTTTTATGTATGCATTGTTTAAGTTTTTTACTTTGGTTCCTGTGTCAGTACAGTATATCTAATTATTGTCAAGCACTTTTGACAGTGTTTGGTTGTATGCACAAAGTTTCACAGTCCAAATTTAGGAAGAACATTTATTCAGTACTTCAGTGCTTGTTACTGGGAATATAATTATCCTCAAGTATGTTATATTGGGCCTGGAATTGACAAATATAGCATCCTTTTAGACTTGTGTATTTATAAAATTCCAGCCCTTTGGTAATACTGGTAATTCTCACTTGCAGTACTCCCCTCCTCCCTCCGCCCTTTTTTTTTTTTTTTTTTAAATTGAGTTCTGGTGATATGAAAAAATTTTTATTTAAGTGAAAAGTCTCTTCAGTTTTGATGAACATTTCTTTTGCTAATAGAAGCCTTTGAACATCTTTATTGAAATAAGCTTTTTTTGAGATATGGTGAATACTTGTTTATGATTCTATTATTTTGTAAACTTTTAACTTTTATTTAATAATTTAAGTAGAATTTTCTGTTTTTTATTTTAAGTTCATCTGCTACAATTGTCTATCTTGGTTCTGAAGCAAAACTGTTTGTATTAATATATGTGTAGTATGTGTTTTAAAGGTAGGTAAGGGAATATGTGAGAGAAACAAAACAGTAAGGCTCTCCTGTCTAGGATTGTTTAGATTTCATTGTGCCATCAGGCAGGGGATTTATCTTGATTGCTTCAAAGTTTCTTTTGCCCTTTGGGATATTTGGTTCAATAAAAGGTCCATGTAGCAAAATGGAAAATATTAAAAAGTTTTTCTTTTAAATTTTGTTCGGGAATAATTTTTGATGTAAGAGTTGCAAAACAGAACTTCTATTGTAAACTATTTGCTGAAAACCCTATGTGGACAACTTTTTATAACTTTCAGATAGTCAGAAACTACTTCAGCATTTTGCTATAAAATAAAAATGACATATTTCTTACCCAGATGTTTGTACTTGGCTCTATGTTTTTACTAATTGTCTTGACTGAAGCTTAGCAGAGAAATGACCCTATCAGTATTCCTCCCTCAGGCCAATGAAAGCTACAGATTATGATTATTTTTTAACATTGGTTTTGACAGTTCTGAAATTAGCATACAAAACTGATGTCTTTTTCTACAATGCTGAAACAGGTTGGTTTGCTGTAGTTGTTAGAGATCAATTTTTTGTTGACGTAGTTGAGTGGCTTGCATTGTATTTTAACTGTCTCCAGAAATCATGGAAGTAGCTTTAAAGTGCATGACAATAGGCAAAAAAAAAAAAAAAAAGATTACTTTTAGTGAATGCTCTGTAAGATGCACAAAAGTTAGGATGCTAATTATTTTATTTTGAGAGATAAATAGTAGATTTCTGATCCTTTGAATGCTTTGGACTCTGTAAAGTATTTCTGTATGCAATTATAGTGTGTGCAGTTCTAACATTTTTTTAACTCCAGTAAGTGACAAAAATCATTAAGTATGGAGGAAATATTTGGTCTTTTTTCCCCTCCCCTCCCTTCTCCAAATGTTTGATTTTGATGATCAAACTGATTATTGGTGTTCTTAAAAAATTCTATTATATTTAAAAATAATTTTCCGATTGATAAGTTCAAGATAGCAATTATATTTTGTATATACTACTTGAGAAGTGTATTCAAAATCATTGAAATGATGTTAGAAAAACTGGCATTATAGTATCACGAAGAAATAGTTCTAATTTTACAAACAAATGTGTTCCCCTTTTACATAGATAACTATGATTCATAAATGTGAAATAAATCTTGCATTAATGATCCATTTCTTTATATGGTATGTTGAAAACAAATGATCAGTGGCTTTAATTTGATTTATTCCTTAAGGCCAGGAAGACACACACTGTAGATAATAAGGGTATTCAAAGCAGCAGTTCATTGAGAAGTACTCGTAGGTGTGCTCCATTCTTCAGTGAAACCAGGATGTCCTTTCCAGGAGGCTACATCATGGCTTATAAATGATCATTCACTAAATTTAAAACAAAACAAAACAAAACAAAACCCTCCTGTAGCATGTTTTTTGGGGATTTAACACATCGAAAAGTCATTGAATTCTTATCCTTTTTTTGCATATTTGCTAAATGTTGACTCATATTGTGTACTTAATTCTTTTTTCACTGTAAAGGAAAATTCATTAGAATGTATATGTAATAGTTGCTTTTTTTGTCATGAATGACATTGATAACATGTGACATCAAGCTGTGATGTTTAGCTTGTTTAGTTTGTGCTGCTTTCCTTCTGGCAAAGTATTGTAATACATATTACAAACTTCTCAGCAGTAGTATGATTTGGCCCCTTTATTGGCATATAAATTTTTAACTTAATCATAGTTCCGTAGTTTGGGGCTTTATCGTTAGGAGCAGATTTCATCTGTGTAATATTGGAAAATTTATACTGCACTTATTCTGGGGAAATGATTGGTGTCCTAGTACATCACTGAGATTTGTTTAAAAAGTATTTACAAATTTTTATGGCTTTTTACTTCTCTTTGACAACATTTCCAATCAGGTAGTACATTGAACTAAGCATAGTGGACCTCTGGTTCAATAAAATTCAGTTTTCAGTTATTACTTATTGTTATTATTTGTATTTTATTTGTGGGGGTTGCAAACTTTTTGTGTAAGTCAATCACATGTGGCTCCAACTGGACATATAAATTCATTCCTTATTTGCACTGGGGTCTTCACTGTTTTTATTCTGAGTAGTAGTAGTTGTTGATTTTTTTATTTTTTTATTTTTATTGCTGTGCTTCAGTGAACCTTTTGTGCTTTTGTTTTTATTTCTGAGAATTGCATTTAAACAAGAAAATACAAATTTGATACACGTATTCATGTAAATGAGATGAAAATATCGACAGTGTATACTCTTAATTGAACGTTAGAGAAAAGTAATTGATTAGCCTTTTAAGAACATACACAGTCTTTAAGACTAAAACTTCCTTTCTGTAAGAGTGATGATTGATATTAAATAATCATTTTGAATTACGTTTTAAGGGGTTTGGTGAAAGCGGAGTATGTTTAGAAGAGAGCAAACAGAAAAGAGGCAAGCACCTTGTAGAATTAGAGATAGAACCTAGTGGTAAAGAGAGAATGCTGGAACGTGAAAAGGGTTGGACACAATAGCAGGCATAGATGCTTAAAGCTTGTTACTTTGGCAAGAGATTTGACTTTTTTATGGATAACCTGGAAAGAGCTAAATTCAAATATAGCCGTTAAACGGTGGCAAAGTTTGACTAGCTAAAAGGAACTTGAGGTTCCCTAAAAATAGAATAATAGATTCCCTGGGAATATGGGATTTACTCTTTTGCTGGACATGACCGCCTTGACCCAGATGTTTCATTGGGGATTTAAGTATCAGATAGAGGCATACTTCATTTTGCACTTCACAGGTATTGCATTATTACAAACTGAAGGCAAGACTCTCCACCAGGAAAAATATTATGACTTGCTTTATTTCAGTATTTGCTTTATTGTGGTGGTCTGGAACTGAACCTGCAATATATCTGAGGTACGCCTGCAGTTGTTTCTACGAGATGACCTTTTATGGTCTGTTCAGTTATTTATTCTTTATTAAAAATTAGACTGTTTACTTTAATCCTATATCCTATTTGCAGGCTGGGTTTATATTTCATGGCTTCTTTGAAACAAATTTGAAAGCACAGTGAGCAGCTTTTATGTAAGCAGCTTTTATTGCTCTTAATTCACTCTTTTTCCTGCCATTTTTTAATGCTTTCTCTATGTCGTAGGCTGTTGTTCATGTTAGACATTTTTAATCGATTATGTCAGTTCTTCTTATTAATCATCCCTATAAGTCATCCTTAATACCAAAAAACAGAATCGAACTCTCAGATAAAACAAACCCTGTAATGTAAACACTAAAATATCACTTTGTAAATTCAGAAAATTCAGAGAGAGCGATTGAGATCGAAATTGGTTTATTTTAACAAATTGATATGTATGTTTGTGGAGGCTAGCAAACCCAAAATCTGCAGGGTAGGCTGGTAGAATGGAGACCCAGGGAAGAATTGATATTGCAACTTGAGTCTGAAGGCAATCTGGAGACAGGATTTCCTCTTAGCTGGGTGACCTCTATTTTTTTCCCTAAGGCCCTCAACTGATTCGACAGGCCCACCCACAAGGCCCACCCACATTATGGATGATAATCTCTTTACTCAAAGTCCACTGGTTTAAATGCGAATCTCGTCTAAAAGATACCTTCACAGTAACATTTAGATTGGCATTTCACCAAATATATGGGTACTTTGGCATAACCGAGTTGACACATAATATTAAGCATCAGAGCAAGGTAACAAACTTTAGAACATGTTAAATTATTCTTCGAACTATTGCTGCTAGTTTATTTATATTGTCATGAAACTAGTTTTAATCTCAGGATTTTTGAGAAAGTGGTTTTATGGGGAGATTTTAGGGCAGAGGCAGTTTATAAGGACCCCAGGTTTTTTTCTCTCACAAAGATTATAAATGAAGTTGATAAAATAGTAGATGATGTTGTACCAAGTACTGTACAAAAGTACTTTGCCTACATTATCTCATTTACTTTTCACAAAAACCTAAGAGCTGTATGTAACTATTATCAGTACCATTTTACAATGGAATAAACTGATTTTTTTGAGAGTGGTTAAGTAATTCCCAAGTTCACTAAGTTAAGTCATAGTACACAGACTGGAATAAATTCTTAGTCATTCTGCCTTCAAGTACATGTGCTGTTAAGATCAAGGTTCTAAACCGTACCCCAAATTTTATTTGGCTTCATAATCAGCAAAATTAGGATAAAGACTTTTTTTAAAAAATTAAAAAAAATTTTTAAAGTTTTGTATCCCTTCCAAAGAATGTGTACATTTGTAGCAAACATTTATGAGTCACCAAACTGGCTCATAGCTGTGTTAAAAACGAAGGGATTTTAGGGAGAGATAGACATCGAGTAGTGATTTAGTTAATCATGATACTAGAAAGATGCTCTAAGGATGTGCCTTTACTAAGTTCCAACAGGTAGAAGTGTGCTATAATCTACATAAAGCTTTCTTTATCAGGTAAAGTATTGATTCAGGATAGTATTCAGTTAGATACAAGGAAAAATCTAATTTTCCCACTAATTTTATAGTGAAAGAAATTGAGATGTAAAAATAACCTAAAGAAATTTTGTTTAAAATGTTTTGTTTTTTGGCTATATTTACTTATTGAATATTTGTTTTGTATCAGGTACTGTGCTAGACAGTAGATATACAATATTGAGGAAATCAAAACTTGGTCTCTTCTTATGGAGCTTAAAATTTAGTATAGAAATAATTTTCTTCTGATTTTTCTGAGGAAACTTAATAAGACTAGTTCATTATTTAATAACATACACATTTGGGAGAGATAGCCTGCCATGGGCCTTGTGTGTCCCTGAACTTTCCTGATGGGTATGCCAAGAATGCAAGGTCTTGACTACTCTTTAACTGGGCCATTTGTTAGGGTTGTGTTTTTGTAGCATGCGAATTTGATGAATAAATGAAGTAACCTTTGCTCCTTCACCTCTACCTCTTACCTCAGAGAAAGCATACTTGCTTTTACTGTTCACTTATAAAAGCAACAAATTTTTCCTCCACAATGTTCTGTTGTATCTCAATCTACTGCATGTACAGGCATCTATCTAGGTTCCCCCTTCATTGCCCCTATGGAACTTGGGGGCAGGGAAGCAAAGGAACTGATATAACATGATCATGCTGCTTGGTCTGCCATAATGACAGAATTTGTTGTCTCAGAACCAGTAGTCTCATGTCTTCTGTCAACACCACGAATTGGTAACAGCTAGTTAGTTTGCAAGTAGGGCAAAATCCTAGACCCTTCAGAGTTCTTGACATTAATTGTGTTAAAGCTTAGACGTGGTTCATGGGCACTTACCAAAACACTTTAATTATTAAGGTAAAAAATCATTTAAACTAAATAATTTAATTCTGTGAAGGCAGGAATTATTCTGTATATGTTGTTCATATAGGCACTAGAATAGTACCTAGTCCAGCACATAGTTGTTAGTAAATTTTAACTGGAGGAGGGAGGGTTGGGGGAAGAACAGGAAAAAAGTGTAGGGGCAGGTGGTAGGACCAGAATTTAAGATAGTAAAATACTTGCTACAGGTGGGGCACAACTTTGGGTCTTAGATTTCTAGTAGTCACTGTGGAAGAGGAAAACATTCTGTAGCAAAAAAATTAGTGTCCCTGAAGTAAAAATAAATGCAGTACCCTGGAAAAGGAAAACTATTTTTGACATTAAAACTAGAAATTTCATCCACATTTTTATCGTGATGTGTAATAAAATCCTTAAGAACATGCTGTCCATCCACATAGGGTTTTTTCTTAAAATATCCCTCAATATGTATCCCAGTATACATAGAACTATAGGGACTAATATAATGGTCTGGCCCAATTGCAGGTTAGATATTAGATTATCTTTTAAACAACTTGCCTTGGACGGCATTTCTTATACTGAGCTTTTAAATTTATTGATATGGAGGTGAATTATATAATACTGTCTGAAAACTGTTGGGAAAGAATGCAGTTTTCCCCCCTTTTTTGGGCCAATTAAGTGCATAGACATAAGCTTTATAAGTAACCAGGGCTGTGTATATAATTTAAAGGCTATGATGGGACATTTGTTTGAATAGGAGGGTGTTCTGCCTGTCCTGGGCAGAGGAAGGCAGAGCCAAGGTTTTCCTCAAAAGATGATTTTGGGATCCTTTATAATGCATAAGTGGACAGGAGAAGCCTCATAATTTCAAACATAAATGGCAGTCATTTTGTCATAGATAATTTTTGTTTTAAAGGCCATATTTAAAGTGGCAACTTGTTGAGTAAAATCCATAGATTATCCCTTTTAATTCCAAATGATTATTGTTGCTGTTTTCGTCCATTTTTCCCATGATCACTGCCTGGATTCCTTTGGAACTCTTTAGGTCTGGACTTTGTACTTCTATTCCTTGTACTTTTCTCTGTTCCATAACTATTTGTCTTAGTTGGAGAATGTCCTGAAAAGATTTCTAAAATGGAGCTACTGGTGTTGTCTTTTGTCATCTTTTGTGAAGTACAGTTTTCCCCTAATTTTGATCTCTTTTTATCATAGACTTTTTATTATGTCTCTAAGTGCATTTTGAATGCTAAATTAATTAAACAAATATATACTTACATAACACAAGAGGTAAATTGTCATGGGACAATTAACTAAAAATTTACTAAAGCAGAGGAATATCCAAAATGATAACATTTTTATAATATAATTGATCTAATTCTTCTTTTCCTGGTAAAGCTACTTACCTGTAACCAGAGTCTTAAGATTAAGATGAGAGCATTTTACTAGTTGGGTTGCACAACTCTAGTAGGTACCAATTTGAGAATAAAATGTAAATCACGACCCCTTATGTTGTGTGGACAGAGGCCTGCTATAGTTTAAGAGAGAATAATGTATATTTATATGTTTTTTATTTAAAATGATGTTTGATGGTCACTTGATTACATCGGAGTTATTTTAATAGTTTTTAATTTGCTTAAGAGAAACAGCATATTTGACAAATCTCATTGTAAGACTACAACTTTGAAGAACTAGTCTAAGATTTCTTCTATTTGTGGTTATTGGTGGTGGTGTACTTAATTACAAAAAAGTAGAAGGATAATCTGTTTTGTGTCAGAAATACAAAGTATTTTCCTAGAGCTAAGTTTAATCTGATAATTTTATAACTGTCATCAGAGGAAATTTTTTTGCTATTTAAAAATGTAAACTTCATAAATGGGGCTGGCACAGTATTTTGAAAAGAATACACATCAAATATCTGAAATAGTTAAAAAGATCCTAACAGACATGAATACATTCCGAAGATATATTAATTTGAATTTACATTTCTCATTAAGGTTAGGAACAGTCGTATTTCCAAATTAGCTTTCATTTGTCTTTTAAAACCATAACTTTGTTGATTTAGAATGATAGAATGAGCCTGACCTCTGAGTCCTGGTTTTGTGCAGACGCATGAAAGAAAAGTGTTTTTAAACACCTTATCCTGGAACATTTCGAAGTGTTATATGCTTGTTGTTGACCAGCTCATATTTTATTTTCTGAATTTTCTCACCTTTCTACCTCTTCCTTTCTTCCCAGCTGAATGTCTTTCAGCTTCATTCTTTATCTGAAAAAAGGTTTTTTTTCCCCCTCTAGGATTAACTACTTACTTTATCTATAATCAAACTTTGTTTTTATACATTTCCTGTGATCTCAGCTCAGCATTTAAGCAAGTAAGCTTATTAGAATCACCTAATTTAAAGGTGATTGATAGCTCTTTAACATTTCCAGAACTATTTGCATTATTAAAAGATGTTTTCTAATGCAGATGATTTTGCAGTTGTTGGATGTTAGTACGTTTTAACTTAGTGGAATAAAAAAAAGTTTTATGGTACTCTCTGTGGATAATGGGTATTCTTTGGGCAAAAAGACTAACATTCTATGATTTTGCAGTTTGAAAAATTAGGGCTCTTAATTTGATTAATTTATTAATGTGATACCAACTTGATCAAATGTACTTATTTTCATAATCAGAATATTATTAAATGTACAAAAGCTGGTATTTAACATATTTATTAACATGAAATGGTTTATGAATAGGTGATTTTTTAATCTTTAAAATAGTGAATTATTCTGCTTTAAAATTTAAAAACAATTTTGGTATAAAGAAAATGAAGGCTACTTGATCAAATACTTTCTTGACCTTCGTTTTGATCTTTTATTCCCTTGTTTAATTAACGCCATAATTTTATTTACCTTTTTTTATCATGAAAAAAATGAATAATAAAATCTAAGCACTTTGCTGTGTTTTGTGGATGTTGATTAAAAATGAATTCCAATAAAAGATAGAGAACTGTATCTGATTTTTCTTGTGGGATCTCTAAGATAAGAATATTTGACTTAGTGGCCCAAGAGGGAGATTAGCTTGTTTAGGGCCTTGTCCCTGGCCAACCCTCCCTATCCTACAGACAGGTGTACCTTTTAGCTGGGGTTGAATTTCATTATTCGTTGGCCTTGCCTGATCCCTGTTATTTGAGAATTTGGAAAGCTAGTTGCTTGGATTTCTCCAAATCATAGGTCTATATGATGCATCCTCATCCTCCTGGCTGACCTCAGAAATGCCTTCCCTATTCCGGGCTGTCTGTTCTTTTCCTAGTCTGTCATAGATTTGTAACTCCCTGGGTTGCCTTGATAAAAAATGTTGACGTTTTGGTTTAGGATTAGATTAAGCCGAAAGTGACAGAAAACTCCAAATAACAGTGATGTAAAGAAATTTGTCATGTATTAGCTCAGAAAGTGGTAACGGATAGCTGATATGGAGTTCCACAGTGTCAGTGACTTGAGCTCCTCTACTTGAACTAACTGGTATGATCCCTGTTTCCAGGTTCACCTACCTCATAGTTTAGGTGGCTCCTTCAGCTATCAGGTTGGATTCTAGTCAGTAAAAGAGGAAAGAGGGAAGAGGGAGGAATGCCCTCTTCTTTTACGATCATATCTTCAAAGTTGCATGTACCATTTTACCTTACATTCTATTGGCCATAACTTGTGACCACTTCTAGCAGTAAGGTAGATGGAAAAGTATAGTCTTTATTTTTAGTTGACAGTGTGTCCAGCTAAAAAACAGGAATTCTAATGAATGAAGAAGGATCACTGAACGAATATTGGGCAATAGCTAGTCATCTCAGGCATGGCTTTTGTTCACTCTGTGAGGAGGCTAAGATCAGAAGTTTTATTGGTAAGCTCACCCTAGCTCACAGATCGTCCTGCGAGGTTTGAATACTGGGCCTGTTTTCAGATCTGATTCTGTTTCACTTGTCAAAGACTTTTCTGCACTGCATATCTGTTTTTTTACCTCTAACTAATAAAACTTGCTTGGGTCTAAGTTCACAAATTCAGGTCTCTATTCATAGATGATGATCATCTCATATCAGAAATTTTAGAGGGAGATTAGATTATTGTATTTCACCTTGAACGGGTGTGTGTCATAATTGCTTGTTGTGTATCTAAGATGTCATTTCATGAAGATCATGATATTCAAACTTTTTTGACTGTTCATGTTTATCAGTAAGACATTTTTGAGTACTCATCAATTGTATTTTTTAAAAATACTTGTCCTACTTTGCTAAAACATTGTTATATAACATGCAATAGATATATTTTAAAAAGATGAGCTATCAATAACATAAGCGATATTTACATATAAAAATTATTAATTAACATCAATTGTACAAGAACTGTTTTGGAGTATAGTATGATTAAACATACTTGTTTTTGAAAATTTTATCTTGTCATTCTGTTACAATGTATACATCTGGTTCTAAGTTGGGTTTATTTTGATACTTTATTTTAACGGCTGTCATGAATGAAAAGAACTCAAGAAAGATACATATATTTAAATGGAAGAAATTTACTCTAGTATCAAGTCACAATCCTAGTTTTTTGTTCCTATCAAGTATACAAAGGTTTTTATTTGCAGCTAAATTGGAACTTTTCTGCTGTCTTCAAAGTTTCTTTTGTTCTTTTAAGCCAATAGGAAGTTATCACATTTTAAAATATTTATCATTTGAGCTCAAACACTGAAGGTTTTATTTGGAAAAATTTTAAAGTGTCCAGTAAGAATTTTTATAGATAAGTGGCACATTTCATTTTTAGTCATAAATCACAGAATGATGGAAACATTGTTAAATATCAATTTCCTTTGCCTGTTTCTTTTAGAAGACCAATTTTCTTATTAAAATGTTGCCTTTATTCAGAGGGACAGGTTAAGGGTGCTTAATTTTCAATATGACATATCACAGCTGCTTATAATAGAAAAGGCACTGTCTTGTTTGTAAAACATTTGTCTCATTAAAAAAATGTATAACTCACCCTTAAGTATAACAATTCTTAAGGTTTATTCTGTGAATTAATGGAGAACCTCTGTGTGGTATAAAGATTTTAATAGTTGTTTACCATTTCATTAAAGCTACTGTAAACAGTATGTTTGTAAGTCTTTTTTTAATGTAAAAAGAACTATGATGACAGACATCTGTAAAAATGCAAACTGTTGAAGGCAAACGAATACATAAAAGGTGTCAGCTCCGCTTTGTGAATTCTCGCTCTTCCTTCTGGATATCTCTGTCTAGATATATTGTGACTGACAGTTTAAAGAGTATCCAACAAGGATACTAGTGTCAGTCTGATTTAATCTTGGTAAAGTTTAATTTCATTTTGTTTTTTGGTAACAGTTAATATACATAATAATATTTTCTTCCTGGACACTGATTTCGAATGTACTCTTTAGGAGACTACCTGCTTAATGTATACTTCAGGGCTAATAAAAGCTGCTATAAGGGTATCTACTAAAATGGTAAAGTATTTTATTTAGAGGTAGTCCTTTTTAAATGTATACTGACCACATTTTCCCCTGAAGTTTTGCTAAACCTTACAGACTTTGACTTCAAAGCTTCATGAAATCAGAATGCCTAATAAAATGTAAATATTTCTCATTCTGAGTACTAATGTCATCCTTTATTTCATCTTACTAGTTTCTTACCAATATTTTTCTTTTACTTACTTTTTCTTGTCACTTTAAATGTTTGTAACAAAGTGGACTGTAAATCACATATATTTTGTTTAGATATCTGATTAAGGATATATTTTATCTTTAGTGTTAATTTTTTCTTAAAAATTTAACTTTGTATTTTGAAAATTTAAAACATAGTGAAACAGAAAGACAGTATAGTATACACATATTTAACCATCACGAAGATTCAACTATTAATGTTTTGCTGTATTTGCTTCATCTATTTATAGTTTACGGGTTCATTCATCCAATCTTTCTATCTAATTGAACTTCATCATGCATCCCTCCAAATGATTTCTGCATAACAACTATAATCACACTTACAAAATAAACAGTTTTCAAAAATCTAATATCCTGACCACATTCAAATTTGCCATTTGTCCCCACAATATCATTTTTATTTGGTTTGTTCAAGTTGTAATCAAGAAACTACTATCTAGTTATATTACTGAAGCCTCTTATACCCTTTTGCAGTTTGAAAAGACCGTTATCTAGGTATATTTAAGTTTATTGGGTATATTTATGTTTATTAGAATTCTCTTCTTACGTTCCAAGTTCTAATAATTCTCTTTATGTGTTCTAAAATTATTTCAGGGTTGCATCTTTTAAAAAATTTTCAGCTTTATTGGGTATAATTGACATATATAAAATTGTAAGACATTTAAAGTGTACATTGTGGTGATTTGATATACATGTGCATTGTGGAAGAATTCTTCTATTTAGTTAATATATCCATCATCTCACATATTTTATTTTTGTGTGTGAAAACATTGAAGTCTTATTCTCCTAGCCATCTCAGTTATATAACACGGTGGTATTAACAAGCAGTCACCATGTTCCGTTAGATTCTCAAACCTTATTTATCTTATAGTTTAAGGCTTGTATTCTTTTATCACCTTCTACCTCTATTTCTCACATGCCCCCATCTCTGGTAATGACTTTTTTATCCTTTATTTCTGTAAGTTTAACTTTTTTTTTATTCCACATATAAATAATATCGTGCAGTATTTGTCTTTCTCTCTCTGTCTTATCTAACTTAGCATAATGCCCTCAAGGTCCATCTTTGTTATTCCAAATGGCAGGATTTCCTTCTTTCTCATGGCTGAATAATATTTCATTCTGTATATATATACCAGGTCTTCTTTATCCCTTCATCTGTTGATAGACGCTTGAGTTGTTTCCATCTCTTGGCTATTGTGATTAATGCTGCAGTGATCATGCGAGTGCAGATATCTCTTCAATATCCTTTTTTTTTTTCATTTACTTTGAGTATATACTCAGCTGTGGATTGCTAGATCATATAGCAGTTCCATTTTTATATTTTGAGGAACTTCCCTACTGTTTTCTATAGTGGCTGCACCAGTTTACATTTCTACCAACAGTGCACAAAGGTTCCCTTTTCTCCACATCCTCACTAACACTTGTCTTTCTTTCTAACAGGTGTGAGGTGATATCTCATTGTGGTTTTGATTTGCATTTCCCTAATGATTAGTGACGTTGAGACTCTTTTCATGTACCTGTTGGTTATTTGTATGTCTGGAAAAATTTATTTTCTGTTCATCTGCCCATTTAAAAATTTTTTTAAATTGTATTAGTTTTTAAATATTTCATATATTATTTTTTGCTCTTGAATTTTATGAGTTCTTTATATATTTTATTAACCGCTTATCACATATATGATTTGCACATATTTTTTTCCATTCTATAAATTGTCTTTTTATTTCATTGATGATTTCCTTTGCTGTATAGAAGAAGCTTTTTGGTTTGATGTAGCTCCCCTTGTTTTTTTACTTTTGCTTTTGTTACCTTTACTTTTGATGTCAGAGTCAAAAAATTATTGCCAGAGAGTGATGCCAAGTAGCTATTCCCTGTGTTTTCTTCTAAGAGTTTTAATAGTTTCATGTTTTATGTTGAAGTCTTTAATTCATTTTTAGTTGATTTTGTGTATGTTGTAGGATAAGGTAGGTGTCCAGTGTCATTCTTTTGCATGTAGCTGTCTAGTTTTCCCAGTATCGTTTATTGAAGAAACTTTCCTTTCCCCATTGTATATTCTTGGTTCCTTTGTCATAAATTAATTGACCATATATACATGGGTTTATTTATGGGCGCTCTGTTCTTATCTGTCAATCGGTGTGTCTGTTTTTATGCCAGTACTATACAGTTTTGATTACTATAGCTTTCTAATATAGCTTGAAATCAGGAAATGTGATGCCCTCCAGCTTTGTTCTTTCTCAATATTACTTTACTACTTGGAGTCTTTTGTGGTTCTATATAAATTTTAGGATTTTGAAAAAATTTTATTTCTTTGATAAATGCCATTAAATTTTTATAGGGATTGCATTGAGTATGTTTTGTTTTAGGTAGTATGGACATTTAATAATATTCTTCCAACCCATGACCATGAAATATCTTTCTTTTTTTGTGCCTTCAACTTTTTCATTAGTGTCTTAAGAGTGTACAGATCTTTCGCTTCCTTGGTAAATTTATTCCTAGTTATTTTATTCTTTTTGATACAGTCGTAAATAGGAGACTGTGTCTTTAAGGTCTATTTAATATACTTGATCAAAGTTTATTTTAGACACCGACTTTGTTAGTTATATTCCTAAAGAGTCTTTGATTGCTATGTACATACCCTGAAAAATGCTGTCTTTCTGAATAGCTTTTTGTTTCTTTGTTCCATGTTCGGATGTGTCCTTCTAATTTGTGCTTTATAAGCTGTTAGCATTCTTGGAATTCTGCAAGTGGTCAATAAACAGTACTGTGATGGAGTAGAGGTATTTTATTCTGATTCTTTTGCTTGCTAAGGGTAACCTCCTGCTTAGAGTCTCGTTTAATGTATAGGTTCTAATCTGAGATAGAAACTTGGGAACCATGAAATGTTTGTATATATTTGTGCATTTTCATTCAAGTTGTTCTAAAGGCTGGACACTGTATGTTTTCAGCTGCTGTTCTAAGAATTAAAGGTATGTTAGAAAGCAAAATGACAAATTCCTGTCCTTAGGGAGTTTACATTCTATTTAATGCTGCATATACCATTAAAGTTTTTCTTGAGCTGCTATGGATTAGGGATGTTAAGTATTTAAGTCTTACGTACTGATAAATATGTAATTCTCTAAGAACGTTTTGTTAAGCCTTGAACTTTTTGTTTTTTCGGTTTTCTCTTATATTTGAGTAAAAACAAAGTGTTATAAAACAAAGTGCCTAGTTGGGATCTGATTCTTTGAAATGCGAAACTCAATAAATACTGGTTAAGAACTATATTATAAGAGGGTCACATTTTTTTCCAACTGATTTCTTTTTATGGTAATATTCTTATTAATAGCACTCCAAGTATCGGCCACTTATAGCACGGTTCTGCAATTATAAGATATAATGATTTGCTTTGGCATAAAAGTAGATGGTACTGCTTGTTCATTTAACAAATATTTATTGCATTCCCATTATGTGCTGCGTCTTTTCAGTGCTGGAGGGATATAGTGATGGTTGAGACAAAATTACCTGTCCTCACGGACCTTCCAAGTAAAGTGGAAGGGGAAAGAGGATGTCTGGTTGTTTGATTGATGGTGGAGGCCGTGTTTTATTTGAATTGGGCTGGTTAGGGCAGGAGACCTCTCTGTATAGCTGACATTAAGTGTCAGCATCCGTAGAGATACGTAATGGTCAGCCTTTTGAATATATTGGTTAAGTGAAGTACATTTTAGCAAATGAAAAGTACATATTAATTTATTTGGTGATTAGTCAATCCTTTTTGTCAAATTAAAGCAGTCCACTGTTACTGAATAGTTCTAGTATCTCTTTGGGTTGGGTTTACTTGATTACATTCATATTTAGTTTTTCACTCAAGTGAGTCTGTAATTTAGTGGACTGTGGAAATGAATTGTGGGGCAATGATTTTATTATGTACTGGCCCACAAAAAAGAAAAACCTAAGAAATAAAAAGTTAAAACAAGAAGCAAATCCTTAAGCAACTGAGGACTCCCAGATACTCCCCAAACACACAAGCTTGTATTAACAAATGTTGACCTGGTCACTGTAGGTTTTCCAGAACTGGCCAGTTTGCGTACAGGTGCCTTTTCTCTGCTTGTTTTTAGAAACATGGGGTGGGGCTAATCCAATTAAAAATTTGGTATGTAGGGGTGGCTCCATAGTGTAGCAGTTAGCATGTCTGCTTTACACACTGACGGTTCTGGATTTGCACTCCAGGTGGAGCCACGGACCATAGCCTGGGTGCACCATGCCCCAGGGGCACGCTGCGAGCGTGTGGGAGGAGATGCTCTGCCCTCAGAGATCCAGTTCTTAAGGGAAAATGGCACATCCGTAGGTCAGGGGGAGAAGTGGGAAGCAGGGTATTAAAGAGGGGGAAAAAATTGGTATGTATATTTCAGTATTTTCCTTAATTTCATAACCTTTGTTGTCTGGTAGTTAAAAAAAAACATTTAGTACATTTATAGCCTTGATAATCGTATATTTAGATATTTATTTAGATTTACGAAATTAGATATTTATGAAATTAGGTTTTCATGTTTTGAACTGAGGTTTCTATTCTCTGTTTTTCATAGAAATGGTTTATAGTTAACATGATTCGGATATCCAGCTCTACCTTTTGTTTTGTCTGTGGTTGGTAGAATTGAAAAGAAGAAAGTGTATACTCTATCATCCTTACAATTGAATTTCAGTGTTTCCACATCATCTTTTATATTTATTCATTAGTATATTTATATTGCTCTGTTCTGCTCCATTCACAAAACAAAAACAAAAAGAAAGAAAGGAAGAAAGAAAAAGAAAAAAAGAAACTGGAAAGAATTTTCTATGCGCTCTATCCTAAAATCTCTCCTTCAAATTCAGATTTCTCCCTTACCCATTACTATCATGGCTACCAGATCCAAAGACCATTTCTCTTTTATTCTATGTATTAGTGTCATTTAACTCAGTTGATTTCTGCTTTTGAGGTGATTTATTTATTCACTTGATCTTTGGTTTACAGCTCTCTTTGTTATTCTCTTACCTTCCTGTCTTCTTTCTCTCAGTTTTCTTTGGCTCTTCCTCTGTATCTTCCTGACTGCTAAACGCTGGAGTATCTCAAGGTTCAGATTTTAGGCATCATTTTAGAAATCTCTGCCTACTCACTTTTGTGGTGATATTACCCAATTTGTAACTTAAGAAACTGTAATCTAACATCCACGAGTGTGTGTGTGTGTGTGTGTGTGTGTGTGCGTGCGTGTGTGCGTGTGTGCGTGTGCGCGCGCGCGCGGGTGTCCTTAGTCTTCTGGCCTAAACTCTAGACTCCTTTGTTTACTTCTTTGATGTTTATTTGGCATCTTAAACTTAATGTTGAAAACTGAGCTCTTGATGCCTACTTCCCCATCTCTATAAATGACAACTCCCTTTGAATTGCTTAGCAAAAAACTTCGCAGTCATTCTTTACTTATCCTTTTCTTTCACATTTCATATTCAGTTGGTCAGCAGATCCTGTTGGCTTTATTTTTAGAATACACCAAGAATCTAGCCATTTGCACTTCTCACTTTCTTCACTGCCACTGTGGTCTTGGCCATTACCATTTCTCACCTAGATCATTGCATTAGCCTTTAAGGGGCTTCCCTGTTTCTGCCCTTGGGATTTCTTACAGTGTATTCTCAAAAGAACACCTAGAGTGATCCTTTAAAAAGTTAGGCCCCATTGCTCTTATTTTCACAGTGCTCTGGGAACTTTCCATTTCGCATAAAGGAAAAAAGCTGAAGTCCTCTGGCCTACAAGATCATCCTCAGTTTGCCTGGATACCTCTCTAATTTTACTTGCTGTTCTCCCTGTCTCTTTCCCTAATCAAGCCTCATAGACCTGCCCCCATTCTATTCCTTTTAATAGCCTAAGCGTGCTCCTGCTTCAGGGTCTAGATAATTGATGTGCCTTCCAACTAGAAAGCTGTTCACTTAACTTGTTCAGGCTTTTTGCTGAAAAGTCACCTCAGCAATGTTATCGCTAGGCTCCTCCTAACCTATAGAGTACCTTTTGGGAAATAGGAAAGGCACCCTTTCTCCTGCGCACAGCTTGAAGAGCAGACAGAGTCCTGGATTTCAGTCTTTACTTTTCTGCTGGGCCAGCAGCTGTTGTGTAATGAACAACCAAGACAGTTATCCCTGGCTTTCCCTGACGATTTTAGTTCAAATTACAAACTATCCTTTGTTCCCGCTCTGGTCTCCCTATTACTCTTTTCTTTTATGCATATGATTTATCTAACATACTATATTATTTGTCTCACCTTCATTAAACTAAAGCTTCACAGAAACTTTTTTGAAAAAAATGTATTTTATAGAAAACATCAAAGTAGTGAGAATAATAAATGAACCTCTATGTCTCTGTTACTTAGCTTCAACAGTTAATAGTTGGTCTTGTGTCATTTATACTCCACTCATTTTTCCTCCTCTCGTTGCACCCAAGATTATTTTGAAGCATAGCCCAGAAATCATATATAGTATGTCCTTAAATAATGTAATTTAATATAATGTCATTTTGTTATAATATTGATGAGATGCTGTAGGAACCTAACTCTTGTTTATATCAAATAGTCTGTTGGTAAACTGGTTTTGTTACTTGTGGTTTTGCTTAAAGTTGCAAAACCTATCAGTGACGTTAATGTTAGCATGTATCCCTAAATTAAAGAATTCTTTATTTAAAAGAAAAAATAACTACATTAATATCCTGCCTAAAACACTTAAAGACTAATTTCAGACATGTAGTCAGCTTTCAGTTTTATCTGGTTTCTTTAACATTATTATTTTTTTACAGTTTGAATCAGAATTTAAATAAGGTCAATATATTTAATTGGTTGATGTGTAAGTTAATGCTAGTTTGTATTTCAGTCCATATTAGTTTTCCCTACCTTGATATTTACTTGTTGAAAAAACTGGACTATTTTGTTATAAGAATTGTGTATCATTTGTATCTAGAATAATCTAGGCCTGCATGTGACACATAGTAGGTGCTCAATAAAGGTAAATGATTTATATTATTTTAGGATAGAATTAAAATGTTAAATTTTTAGGAAATTTTTTCACTTTTACATTAGCTTGATAGAATAATCTTGGCAATAAGAGCAGTTACTTAGACAGTTGAACAGGGTCAGATGAAGGGCATTTAGGACTGTAGAAAGTTATTTGAAAAGATCTGCCAGGACATACTAATAATGGCTACCACTTATTTAAGATATTATTGTCTGCATATTAAGCACTGTCTTAGAAGCTACATTAATTTATTCAATTTTCATAGCAACCTTTCAGTAAAGGGTGATAAAATCTACATTTTCCCAGTGAAGTTATTGAGAATCAGTGTGGAAGTGGAGGGGAACTTTATGGAACTAGAGATGGCTAAAACCATATGCATGTATACCTTTGATAAAAAAGAACTTAAAACACGTGACACCAATAATATTACACTACCTTCTGCACAGAAAACCTTTGTTTAGTATATATATTTCTAGCTGCTTTTTCTAGGCGTTCAATATATGTTATTACACATTTTTTTAAACAAAATATTTTTAAGGTGAGACAGATTAGAACATGCAAATAAGAAAGGGAAAAAGCTACTCTGAAGTAATATCATTTTGATGTATGTGGTTTTGGGGTATGAGAGTGTGGGGAAGAGAGGATGTAGAGCTTGGGAAACAGTCACACTATACCACATGTAGTTCTTTCTCTCATATAATGCCCTTTAGCATATTGAAGACTGAAAATCTGCAGTAAAGAAACTTTTATTTTGTTTTAACCCATTGTTTTTCTTTTAGACTCATTTGGTAGAAAAACCCCTTTCCATGAAATAGTGGCCAGTTTTTTCTAAAGTATGAAGTTGAGTTTGGCAAAAGTTGAAATATTTGTGCAATTTAAATATGACTTTAGAATGCGTTAAATACAGATTACAGCATAAAGATTGGATAATTTAATAGTGTTGGAGTAATTTAAGACAGCATTCCGAAGAAAAATTAACTTTGGTTGACAACAAATAATACTAAAATAAGGTAAACAAGGGAAAATTCTTGCATTAAATAGGTAACAGATATGACAAAAACTTCATATAAATTATTGAGAGAAAAACACATTAAGACGAATAGGAGAGTAGACAAAGCTAAACAAATACAAGAAAGCAGTACAGTATACACATCTGAAATGTTCAAGCTTTTTTAGTAACCATGTTTCTTTTAAAAATCTGAAGCTGGTGCCAGTGAATTCTTATTGAGACTTAATATGAAGTTCTTTATGGAAAGTCATCATATATAAAATAGTAAAGTATATTTTAAGTATATGTACAATATGTATATTTGCCTTCTTTGACTAAGTAAACCTTTGTTTTAAAGTTTACTGTAAAGAAGGAATCGAAGAGGAAAAAATATGTATAATGGTATTACTTATATTTTTCAAATTATGAATATGCTTATATCTAAAAATGATAAATTTATCCCCAGGTGATGAATTGTAACATATAACTTGATTGTGGTATATTATGTCACAGCCTCCTCTTGGAATAACTGTATGAATCATCCATGAAAGAAAGAACTCGAAGGGAGGCTAAGCAGAGGCTGAGTGGTCTTCTGCAGTGTAATGGGAGAATGCTGTGGATCTCTGTTAAGAAGACACATTTATGTATTTTCTTTGTCAATTTCAACACACAAGCCCTATAAAATAGATATCTAACCTTTATTGACTCTGCAAAGATACCATGTTCTTTAGTTTTTTTCTCAAATCTGATACTTAATGCCAACTTTTATAATAGAGGACATAACTGTCTTAGAAGTAGTTGAGTTGAGTTTGCCCTTTGTACTGCCAGCATGAATTAAGGGATATCAAAAGTGAAGAATTCCTTACTGTACAGTGGTTCTCCTTTTTTGTGTGGTTCTCCTTTTTTGTGTATTTAAATGAATCTCAGTTGTTCAGAAATTTAGGAAATTTAACTTGAAATAGTTTAATTTTCTTCTTATCTCATTTATCCCTTTTGCCAAAACGATAGATTGGAATGATCCAAATAGTCTGAAATAAAATAGTATCAGTCAGTGTTAGGAGGACTTCACATAGACTTGACTGGCATCAGAGCTCAGCACATATAATTAGGGCTCTTTGGGGATGGGGGCTGGAAAATTTTAAAATGATTTAAATTTAGGCTCAAGAAGATTTCTGAGTATAAGTATAGATTTTATGCCAAAACTTCCAAATGAGAATAATACCTAATTCTGGAATGTGGAAGGGAGTAAAAGAAGCATGTTTTTTTGCTGCATGGCCCAACTGGCAGTATACTTACCTCCTAAACAATTCAAGACATTATTTTTTTCCCCCATAACCCAAAGTTCCCATTTTAGTGGGTGTTTTGAACAAAACTGGCCACCTTTTATAAAAGTTGGATCAAATAATGAATTTTAATTTGCTTTATAACCCTGGAAGGGGGAGGTGTGAGAGGTCCTTGAGAAAAGGCAGGGAGACTCTGAAACAAAAATTAACTGTTAATATGGGGCTTTCTAAGTGCCAGATTCTGTTCCAACCCCCTTTACACAAATTAATTGATCATCAGCAAACCTGTGACCACTTGTACCTCCATTTTATAAAAGAATTTGAGACACCAGAAAGTTAATTATGTCCTTTAGTTGTTGGCAGGAGAGCAAGCCTTGGTCAGCATGAGAGCCCTGGAAATGTTGGATACAGTCTAGAGCTTGGTTTAATGTAGAGATGGCCTTTTTTGAGATGAAGGAAATATTTTGTCAGGAGAAGGAGGAGTACACAAAAGGCTGTATTCTTGGAAACACCTCTGAGAAACATCTCAAATGCGGTCTTAAGTATTATTCCAGTTGTAGGTTGTTGATTTATTTTGCCTGATGATGGTACCTCAAGGCAGCACTTACTTTATAACTTATTTCCCAGCACACACAAATGTGCTCAGATCTCTGTTGATTTTCCCCTCCTCTTCTTCCCTCTCTCCATTTCCCTCTTTTGCTCCATTTTCTCTTCATTCCTATTCCTTCATCTCACTGTGAGGGTGATTCTGCCTACTTCACCTTTTTCCCCATTTCTGTCACTTATATAGAAAAACCATCTTTTATCCCTTTAACTCGTCTTTTCTGTCTTTTGCAATTACACTTTTTAAAAATAAAAGACTGTAGTTGCCATTCTTCATTTATTTGCTTTTTAAACCTCTTGTTGTTTGACTCTCTGCTTCTGTGTCAATTAATGGATTTTTCTCCCTTTTTTATTTCTATAGCAGTTAACCTTCCTGATTCTAATTCCTTGAAATTCTCCTTACTCTTCTTTTGTCATGTTACATTACCTTGATGTTTCAAAAGAAACATCAATATATCCAAATATATCCAAAAAAGTGAAGTCATAACCTTATTTCTAAATTTCTTTCCAGTTTATCTTTTGGTTAATGGAGACCTTATTTTTTCTCATAAACGTTTCCATTTTCCTGGCGCCTTCATTCCTTTAAGTGTTTCATTCAAATATTTCTGGAGTGTCTTATTGTATACCAGATGGTTTTTCTGGGTTTCGAAGTTTCAGCAACAAAGAAGAGATAAAGTCCCTGACTTGTAGAACTTACATTCTAGTGGAGAAGACAGTTAAGGAACAAATATTTGATTGTATGGCAAAACATGTCTTAAAGCATAGGTCTCTAACCCCTGGGTGGCAGACTGGTACTGGTCTATGGCCTGTTAGTAACCAGGCTGCACACAGCAGGAGGTGAGTGGCAGTGGCAGGCAGAGTGAGCTGACTTCATCTGTGCAACTGCTCCCCAGTGTTAGCATCACTGCCTCAGCTCTGCCTCAGATCATCAGGCATTAATTAGATTCTCATAGGAGCACCAGTTCCTGGTGCCATAAAGGTTGGAGACGCCTGTCTTAAGGGATAAAGTATGTATGCTAAGGATTAGTGGGCAGCGATGAGAGAGAGAGTGTGCTGTTTTGGATAAATCGTTAGTAAAGGTTTTTCTGAGAAGGTGATAGTTGAGTGAAACTAGTGAAACAAGACAGTGAACCATATGCATATCTGGGAGAAAAATTCTTCAGTTAGAGGGAATGTCAAGTACAAAGATTCTGAAATGGTGTTATGCTTTCCTGTATGCAGGAAAGGCCAGTGTGATTGGTGCTGATTGAGTCATAGAGAAGGGGATATGTCAGAGAAGTTGTTTGAGGAGGATCTTCTTAGGACCCTTTGGGATATTGGTAAGGGTTTGGAGGGTCTTAAACAGAAGAATGATAGCATGATGACTTAATATATTAGAAGGATCACAGTGATGACTGGGAGAATAAACTTTGTAGGGGGGGGGTGCAGGGGTTGATGGCACTAGAGGAACCTAGGACACTAGGAGAATTTTATAGTCTTGATGAAAGATGATGGTGATTTGAAGTAGAATGTTAGCTGTGGAGGTAGTAAATGTCAGACGAGTGGTATATTTTGTATAGAACTAGCAGGATATTGGATGTGGAATATGAGGAGAGAGGAGCTAAGGATAGTTTAGTTTTAGGCTTGAACAACTGAGTGAGTGAATGGATGTTCCATTGCTGGGAATACCCCCGGAAGAGCAGTTTCATTGAAGGGAGGGAAAATTGGTGGAATCATTGTTCATTTCCAGTATGTTAAGCTTGAGATACCTATTATACAACCTAGTGGAGATGTCAAATTATATTCTTCTGGAGATCAGCTATGAGTTGGGGCTGGAAATAACTTTGGGAGTTATCCAGGTATAGATGGGAGTGGATGAGATCACTTACGGAGGAGTTAGTAGAGATAAAGAAGACAAATGGGAATACTGAACCTTTAATGTCTCCAGCATGTAGACATGTAGACGAAGAAGTCTATCAAAGAATATTGAGAAGTGGCTAGAGAGGAGGATGTGATGTCCAGGAGCTAAGTGAGGAGAAAGGGGTTCAAGAAAGGGAGAAGTATCAGCTATTTCAGAAGCTGCTAGAAAATAGAATAAGATAAAACCTAACAATTGATCTTTGGATTTGGCTTAGTAAATCCTATAGCTCTAAAATTCATAACATATCTTTTCACTCCTTGCCAACAAACACTGTTATTAATCAAGTTTTAATCATACAATACAAAATACATGCTCATTGTAAAAAATGTGGAAAACAGACAATATAACAATAATAAAAAAATACCCAAATTCCTCTTCCACCTTACCACTGGAGGTAGTGACTGAAGGCTATGATGCTTTTGTCCCTACTCTATTCATTTCTATTAATATTTGTAATGCATATATTGTATATATGCTTTTCTATAAAATTAAGATGAAAAGTAGTTTTAAATTTTGCTTTAAGTAAACATGGCGGAACTATTAATATAATGGTAAAAATTCTTTGAGACTGTATGTGAATGTGTGGCAACATAAATATTCCATCATGGTGCAATAGCTTTTTAACTGAACAACTCTCCACCTGTTTCTTCCCTAATATATCTTAAATGGGTCCTGATGAATTTTCCCATCAAAGTGTATTCTTCTTTAAGCTTTTAGTGCATAGCATAGTGATACTCTGTTTTTAGAGAGTAATGCATGCATATGGCAGGAAATGAGAAAATAGTAAAAAAAGTATACTTTTATAGAATAACTGTTTTAATTTTCATGTTTTTCTGCTGATCTTTTTTTCTGTGTGTCTAAATGTACATACACATGCATTTCATTTGTTTGTTACAAGGATTATAGAATGTTTTCTAGCCAGTATTTTTTTTTTCATAATCCATTCTGTCTTCTGTTTTTTATAATTTTGTAGTCAAAGTGTATTAGCAGTTTTGTGATTCTGTTTGTTGTCTAATTGTTCTTCAAAAAGATTGTATCATTTGAAAGTGTATTTATAAGGAATTTTGTTCTCTTTAAATTTTAGGATAGACCACTATCTTGTTGAGCTCTTTTAAATGAAGTTCTACTTGGATACAAAGATGAGGACTAGATAACTTCTTGAGGTTCCTTCTAACCCCTAGGATGAAGATAATAACTAACATTTGTATAGTGCTCTAAAGTTTACAAAGTGAGTTCTCATACATCATCTTACTTGATCCTCACAACAGCCCTGTGAGGTAGGTAGGACAGGTATTGTTATTCTCATTTTAGAGATAAAGAAACTGATAGGTTAAGTGACTTGATCAAGTTTTATTTAAGTATTTTAGCAGGGATTTGAATTCAGGCCTTCTGATCTAAACACATTTTGTTAATAAGATTTCATACAACTGCACGTTTAGATTTGCTGTATGTCAGTTAAGGTACATTTGTTATATAAAGAAATAAGTTATATGAAAATGTAGAGTGTTTCGGTGTTACATTTTTTCCAGTATTTCCCATTCCTTTTGCATATCTTCCCATCTCATTAAATGGACCTCTCTTTTGACTAGGAGAACGTAATTACATAGCTATATTAAACCTAACCATTTTCTGTAACATTTGGGGGAGGAGGAAGTTTCATGGTGTTTTCCATTTCTCTCCTTTTCCCTTTCTTCCTCTCCTGCCTTCTCCCAACCGTGTGTCTGTTTACTACTGCTCAAAAGTATATCTGAAACTAATATCGTATGCTAAATGCAGTTGAAAAATAAAAAGAAAATTACTTAAAGAAGTATATCTACGATACTTTCATACATGTAGCATAAAGTCTTTAAGTAATAGAATTCCAGTTAGAACTAGAATTTTTGGTGTTAGCATAAACCTATATTACAAGCTTTTCAAGGTATTAAAGTCTTATATTACTTTAACCAAAATTGGAATAATTGAGTACTCAGGTATAGTTGCTTATGATGTTTATAAAGGTATAGTGAGAGCGATATTGGAGGTTAAATCAAGAAAGATTATAGCTGATCTTCTCTTTGACTAGTTACCTCATAAGATAGAAGCTTGTAAAACTGAATTGGAAGTTTATTAGTTGCAATATCATATATTAGGAATAGACCTAGATTTTCAGGACTACATAGTAGTCCATTAAACTGTCTCTCATATTTTCTGTACTGCGGTTAAGTATTTAATGTCCCCCATATTTTTAGAAGTAATTTTTTTATTGTTTTTGTTTTTTTCTAGTTGTTGGTCTTGACGATATTATGGACGAAGGAGTTGTTAAAGAAAGTGGCAATGATACGATTGATGAAGAAGAACTGATTTTACCTAACAGGAATTTGAGGGACAAAGTAGAAGACAATTCAGTGAGATCACCAAGAAAATCACCTCGTTTAATGGCACAAGGTAATCCTTCCAAAGATTACCTAGAAACATCAAAGGTTTAGGTAGGGACAGATGTGACAGATTATCAACTTGCTGAGCATTTTGATAAAATCAATTTTGAGATTAAATGAATTTCTTGGTATAATTTTTAAAAATTTTTCTTGAAATTATATATTCACATAATTAAAAGAGTTGACTAGTTCTATAAGTCTCCAGTACTTGCCACCCCACTACCTGTTTTTGGTTTCCCCAGAGGAAACTATTATTAACTCTTTTAGCCGGTTTTATTAATTTTTTGATATTTATTTCCATGTGTCTAAGTAGCATGTATATTGCTACTTCTTGATTTTCTTATGTAGATACTTATTGACTTCCCACTCTGGTTGATGAAGATTTAGCATTCTTTTCTCCTTTTGTCCCTATCACACAAAAGTACATTTTGTCATCCATCTACTATATAATTTTGTCAGAGCAGTAGTAATTTTTTAATGTTATTGTGATTCTGTATCCTATCAGAGATGATTTATTTAATAAAGTTACTTTTTTTCCCTTCTTCAGCTTTTTATATTTCTAATTTAATAAGGTTTTGTTCATTTGCTCATAGTTTTATTCATTTATTTGTACACAGTTTTCTGCATACATATCAGTAATTATAGACCAACTCCTCTGCCAGTTGTCTTAATCTTTCTTAAAGATTTTTGTGCGTATTAAGTATTATGTCATTTTCACTTTATTGAAGAAATATCTTGGAGCCTTATATCTGTTCCTGTTGGACTAGTGTGTTAGCCCTCTAAGCCTAATGGTGTAGTTGTTATTTATCCTTTTACCATTCTGAGGATTCTGTTCTGTGTTGCAATTCTTACATTCAGTATTTTGGTTTAACTCCTTCATTTTGGGGACATACTACTTCTAGCAGTTTCGTGAGAAATGAAACACGATGATATATATTTTTAAATCTTGTATGTTTGCAGATGTATTTAATCTGCTCTTGAAATGGGATCATGTCCAGTTGAACATAGAGTTCAGGGTTAGAAAGCATTTTTCTTCAGATATTTGAAAGGGTTGCTCTATGTTTTTCTAACTTCAGTGTTGTTGAGAGGTTCACTCCTGCCCCTGGCCCCTTATGTTAGCTACTTTCTTCTGGAAGGTTGTAGAATCTCTTCCTCTTCAGCTCTAGTGTTTTGACATTCCTGATAATGTATCTTGGTGTACGTGTGTTTATGTATTGATCTGTGTATTCAGTAGGTCCTTTTAGTCTGAAAACTGTTGTTGAAATTTCTTGAATTCTTTCATTGGTAATTCCCTTCTTTCTCAGCTCTTGCTTTCTGAAACTCCTATTCAAGTGTTTGATAGCATGGACTAGTCCTTTTTTTATTTTATTTTTATCTTGCCTACTTTCCAACTCTGTCTTTTTCATCAAGTTTTGCATTTCTAATTTCTGAATCTTTTTTGTTTTGAGAACATCCCTTTTTGTAGCATTCTAGTCTTGTTCACATACTTTTGTTGTGTTTTGTATGGTACTTAATGGTGTTTTAAAAAGTTTTTCGTTGTCTTTCATATAGTTCATTTTTTTCTGTGGTGTAATTTTTTTTTTTTTGACTTTTTTTTTGTAAGAGACTCCCAGAATAGCTGATCCTTGATTGTCTGCTCATGTTTAGGAGTAGAAACTAAAACTCTAAGGAACATTTCAATTTGTAGATTGGGTTTTGTTAACCCTGAGCATCACTCTGTGGTGATCTGGGTGTGTTGTTTTTTGGGGGTTTCTCTGATGTTAGAATTTAGATTATTCCTCTTTGGCTCATTAGATTGCTAGCATGTTATGGGAGCCTGTGAGAGAAGTTAACTAGGGTATGTCTGTTTTTAGTATATACACATTTGCTTCATCTCACACATTTCAGTGTATTTTATTTACTTCCATTCTGATCTATAACTGATATTCCTTAGTCTAGAAAGTCTGTTTTAGACTCTCCAGAGAATAAGCTTTCAGTCTTGGATTAGGACCAGGGAATGGGAGTCGCTCCACAGATGGAGTTGGGGAGAGGGTGGTAGGGCTCTAACTGCTTCTTAAATAGCTTTCAGCCCATCCTCAGGTTAACCACTTGCTTTTATCCTTACTTTAGAATCATCTAGGGTCACCAGTTCCTAAGTCTTTTGAAGTGTTAGTGTGTTGGTTCTTGCCAGCTTTGTCAGTTTAGTATTTGTCTTTTTTTGGGTTCTCCTACATTAGTTCTTAATCATCTATTTGGTTTCCACAGTTATCACTGTTTTCTCCTGTTTTTTCTTTCCTTTTTAGATACATGACTTTTCTATTGCTTTAATGGGGTTTTGAGAAGTGGATTGACTTAGATGCATATATTAAGTTTATCGTTTTTTTTCTCAATTTATATTTTTAATCAGTTATTTGGCCTATATTTGTGATTTTGAGAAATGAAAAAAATAAAATGACCATTATAGAGAAATAATTTTTGGCCTATATAGCCAGGCTTCCAAGTAAGGCAATTGATAATTAGAGGAGAAAAAGTGACTTTTCCTTTGCTCAATAAATCAGTTACCAGTGCAAACTCATTTTTTATCTGAATACCTTCACAGTCGAATATGCTATTCATTTGTCATTTTTAGCGACCACTTAGGAAATGGGTGTTAAAAGTTCATTTATATCAGGGCAGATGAATAAAATAGAGCTGTAAATTATTGTAAGCTGTCTTCAGAGCTTTAAAATCATCTAAATATTGATGTCATTAAAATTTTAGTTATTCAAAAATATTATTTAGCTGAACATGTTCATAATATACTAAGTAATTTTTAAAAGTTGTTGAGTACTTAACCTAATGATTAAATAATGTGCCAGGTGCTGGGAGATTTAGGAAGGGTCTCTAAGATTAGGATGGCCATATGATTTTTTGTCCAAACTGGAACACTTGAGAGTGAAAGTGTGCAGTCACCTGGGACTGTTAACAGACAAATGGGACATATGATACTTTAGAGTTTCACAGTTTAGTGATGTATGACAAATTAGAGAAGTGTTGTAAATATGGGTGCGTAGTAAAGGTTTGCATTAAAAAGGAGATTTAAAAAAATGGTATTGTTTAGTTTTTATATAGAGTTGATTCAGAGGTATGGGATATGCATAGGTTTGGAAATAACTTTTTATTTTGTATTTCAGTTTGTGGATTGTTTTTCTACTTAGTTAATGTTTAGATTTTTTTCCAGTTTCTTTTTACTTTATGTTTCTCCTTCCCCTGGAAGATGCATCTGGATAGGGAAAGGAAGAAAAGCTCAAATTAAGATCTTTGTTAGAAGCATTGTTAAAACTTGGGAAGCTTTTGTAATTATTTTCATATTTTTTCATTTTTCTTTTGTGATATAATTTCTTGGTTTAAATCTTTTTAATTATAATTTTTCTTTTTGTTGACCTATGTCTAATACTCCAGTGCATACTTCATATTTGGAATAACTCAAATACAAAAATTATGGTATAAGTGAAGCATATTCAGAAAGGAATTAGAGTTCTTTTGAGCCTATGCTTTAAAACTCATAGATGCATTTTGTAATAGGTGGTTTAGTTCAAATTTCATTGGCACCTGAATTTGTTTGGTTTTATATATTTAAAAATATTTAATGTTTAAAACTCTCTGGTAGTCTTACTTTAAGATGGGTATTAATGTAAACTTATTTTTTGTTTTTAAGATGGGTATTAATGTAAACTCCTTTAACTCATTTTACTCCTAGATTACTTCTTATAGAAAAGAGACTTGACGAAACATTTCTGTCTGTAGTAAGGTGTAATAGTCTAAATTTCATAGAGGTTTTTTTTTTTTTTTATCTCTGCCAGAATTTATAGAACTGTGGTAAACATACATATATATATATATATATACATACACACACACACACATACATATATATATATATATATATATATATATAAAATCACCATCATGAGTAACTTCAGTACATTTTCATTGAAATGATCAAATGAATTTTGTAGCTCAGAATAAAAAAGTAGTATATTCTAAGTTGTATTAAAATAAAAACACATGGCAAAATAGCTAAGTTATTTTTATTTATTTTTTTCCCTTGTGATAGAACAAGTAAGAAGTTTGCGACAAAGCACTATTGCCAAGCGTTCAAATACAGCACCTTTAAATAGCACAAAAAAAACATCTGCGAAGACTGTATCTGCTCCTAAAGCAGGGGTGAAACAACCGGAAAGGGGTCAGATTAAAGAAGAAGCTTGTACATCACCGAAATCTGAGTACCATAAAGAGAGCAGAAGGAGCAGCCGACATATTGGACAAATTGAAGCGGTACCAGAAGTATCTGTGTCTTTAAGTCATCCTTCAGTGCCATCTTGTCTTGAAATGGAGGATGATACTGGATTAGATTCTAAGCAGAAGTGTAATAATCAAGGAAAGGCAAATGTGCCATCTCATGAATTAAATTGTCCACTCCTTTCAGAGACTTGTGATAGTATTGAAGAAAAGAAAAATGAAACTCTGATGGAATGTAAAATCAAGACTGTTAGTAGCCCATTATTTAAGTTTTCAGATAAAGAAGAACCTGACCAGAATGATTCTACTTCAGATAAAATGGATGAGACTGTTGTTGAAGAAAAGAGGGCAAAAGGAAAAGATGAAGAAGAATCAAAGGAAACAGTAAAATTATCCCATGAAGGCGACCAAATTGTTGAGGAACCTGCATCTTCTGTTGCTCTCTCTGGTGATGCTGCTTATACAAATCCAAATAAGACTGAAAAAAACCTTGTAGGTTTGTCCAGTTCTATGGATGAAGTAAATGAATGTAATTTGGAATTGAAGAGTACCATGGAAACTTCTGATAAAGCTAAGAACGCCCTTCATAGAAATGAAGTAGAACCATTAGGTTATTGTAAAGACATAGAGTCTAATCATAAGCAGTTGGAGAGCACTGAATTTGGTAATTCAAATCTAGAGGTGGTTGATACAAGTGCTTTTGAACCAGGAAGTAATATTTTAGAAAACACTCTTTGTGATGCGCCTGACCAAAATTCAAAACAGTTGAATGTTGTTGAAAGTATTAAAATGGATTCTCATGAAGCAGCAAACCTTCAAGATGACAGAAACAGCCCTTCAAGTAGTGTTTCTTGCTTAGAGTCAAAAAACATAAAGTCCAAACACACAAAACTTGTAATTCATTCTAAGCAAAACATGACCACAGATACTCTGAAAAAAATTGTTGCAACAAAGCATGAATTAATGCATAACAAAACTAAAGTTAATGTCAAAAGTGTGAAACGAAATGCTGATGAACCAGAATCTCAGCAAAATTTTCACAGGCCAGTCAAAGTGAGAAAAAAACAAGATAAGGATTCAAAGATTCAGAGTTTCAATTCTGGGGTTAAATCTTTGAAAAATCAAGCTCATGCTATATCTAAAAAAAAACAAGATCAAAATTTAGTACAGATTGCTAAACCTGTAACTCATTCTTTGAGTGATAGACTTCATGGTCATCCTGGTTGCTCTAAAGAACTTCATCATCCTACACAGACTGGACATTTATTACATGCCTGCCAGAAACAGTGTCATAAACCCCAGCAGCTGGCCCTAGCAGTGAAAACCAATAGTCATATAAAGGAAGAACTTGAACATTCAGGTGGTATAGAACATTTTAAGGAGGAGGATAAACTAAAACTAAAAAAACCTGAGAAGAACCTACAACCTCGCCAAAGAAGAAGCAGCAAAAGTTTTTCTTTGGATGAGCCACCATTGTTCATTCCAGATAACATAGCTACCATAAAAAGAGAAGGTTCAGATCATAGCTCTTCATTTGAAAGCAAATATATGTGGACTCCCAGCAAGCAGTGTGGGTTTTGCAAAAAACCACATGGTAACAGGTGTGTGTGTGTGTTTGTGTGTGTATATGTGTGATGTGTACATTGAAGAGAAACTGCTTTTATTAGAGTGAGATTAATGTGAGAACTTTTTTATAGAAAAAATTTCTATAAAAGAATTATTTAACATACAAAGACTTTTACAGAAACAAAACATCAATCCTGGATAAATGATAGAAACATGGAGCCACTGAATTACAAATATGTCATCCTAGAACATTTCTAAAAACATAGCCTGACCAACAGCTAGTATATATATGGAAATGTTTTGTCATTGTAACCAGTTAGAGAATATAATTTAATGATTACATCCGGGGAAAAAACTTTCCGCTAATCAGAAAATTGTTGCTCCGTCTTGGGTCTGTAAGTTATATATTTTATTCGGCTTGAGAAGAACCTAGTAATAAAGTGTGAAGGTCATAATGCAAATTTATTTTTCTTTTGAAGATTTTTTTGGGGGGGGGGGAATATGACACACACTCTAACAATGCCACTACTTCATAACTATCAAACATGACCTTGGAAGGAAATTTGATAGCTAAAGTAACTGTTAAATTACCCAGGTGAATTTTGTATATAATATGGAATGGAGTAAAAACATGTATTTCTTTTTGAATGTTCAGTGATTTGAAGGATTTCTTTCTTGTGAATTCTAATCTTTTAAGAAGTGATTTTAGCACTGTCCTTTGACATTCTTTCCTTAGAATTCAATATTTCCTACTTTTATGATACTGCCTCCTGCCCTGTATTTTATTTGCTAGCTTTTTAAGAAAGGAAACATGAAGTGGAGTTCGCAGCTGCAAGATTATCCTGTTCAAGTGTCAGATTCCTGCTGGAACTTCTATCAACGTTGATATGATAAAAGAACATTATAACTTGAACTTTGTACTATTGTCCTTACTCATGAAAGTAAATGTTAGAATGACTTTTTCCAGCACTTTCAGATTACATAAAAATGAAACTCTTTAGGAAGGGACAGTTTAGTAAAGTGTTTTATAATACATTATTTTGCTTTTGGGCAGTGGTATTTGGGGAGTGGGTAGGAGATTTGGGGGCTTTTTGGTAAAAAAATAAGTTTATATCAAAGGATTTCTTCATTTGTGATTTGGCCTGTAGCTTATTTTTAGCATCAGTGGTTACTTAACAACAACATAGTCTAGGTTTTAAAAATTGAGACTTATTTGAATGTAGTGCTACATTTGCCATCACTTACGTGTTCTTTATGGTTTGTTTTGTTTTGTTTTGTTTTTAGGTGAGGCAGCTCTTGGTTGACCTCACAGATTACAAGGACCTTGTCAGCTTACCATCCCTTATTTTTTTATTTTTTATGCCTACAGTGCCTGGTCTTCTTAGGTGGTCTCCCATCCAAGTACTAACCAGGCCCGACCCTGCTTATCTTCTGGGATCAGATGAGATCAGGCTTGTTCAGGGTAGCATGACTGTAGACTCTTTATGGATTTTTATTTTAAACACCTTATTCACATATTCTGAAGTGGGCCTGCTAAATTTTTAGGTCTAAAATAATTAGGGAGGGACAGTGCATTTATGTACTTTTTAAAGCCAGCCCTTTTTGTTGGCCAGAGTTTCATTTAAAAATGATCACAATTACATGTGGTCAGAGTAATGGAATAGGAGCCTTAAAGTGAATGGATGTCTAAAAGGATCCTTTGGCATAAAGTTGAAAGCCATTTTAAGTATGTTAAAAATGTAGCTCATATATAGAATAAGTTTCTATTATGATGGCCTGGTCCTCAGGAATTTGCCCATACTTTTTAATGATGATTGTTACTTCAACATCAACAGTTATTTTCCTAATATGATTTTTTTTTTTTAAAACCTAATGCTACCTTTTGGATCTACTCTATAAAACTGAGAGTCTTTGTTCCAGTCTGGAAAATGACTTCGAATATTAGATGTGTAGGGGTTTTAAGTGCATTTTTATGTAATTGACATGAATAATATATAATAACATTGGAAAACAGTCAATTTTGGAAGTACCATTACACATTACTTCAATTTTGTGAATAAAAAGCCCTAAATAATTGATTGTTTTTTTCTTTACATATTAATTAGCCTTTACCTTAATACATTGTACTCGTAAACACTGAGGTTACTCAAAAGATGCACCTGTCATGCAGCATGTAATTTTATTATTTTAATTCATGCATAAGAATATGAATATTAGGAAGGACATCAGGAAATAATTTTCACTCAATTTTTTATCTCACACACTAACCACAGTGAAAGTTGTTTGTTAATCTGACATTTTCTAACACTGACAGCCTTTGCTTCTGTAAAGACTTAACTTCAGCATTTTACATGCATTACAACTGATGTGTCTCCAGTTGGAGATTATATTTATTAATATAAATTTGTTCATGGCATGGCCAAATGTAATATTTCACCATAAACAACTGTATCCTAAAGACAGTAGGTATTGACTTGTATTGACTTTATAACAATTTTATACATCATGCTGTTTTTTATTTTTTTTGCTTTCATTTATTTTCCTGATTCAGCCTTATAACAAAAGTATACATATTATTTAAAAAACCAAACTATTTAACACTTTTGTTTTTTGTTGTCTTTGAACTGCTTTTAAACATAAGCCAGTCGGTATTTTGGAAGGAAATTTTAGTCTTTTCATATTTTTCTACCGTATAGTTTCTAGTTCTCCAGAAGACAGATTTACATTTTAAATGACATTACACTTTCTTGCTCATTCACAGAAGATTAGTATATTGGATGAAATTTTAAAAAAATCTTAGCAGAATGGGTTCATAGCTTTATACTCAACTTTTTCTGAGAAGGAAGTTTTCTCCTAGAATAAATGTTTTCTGGTTTTCCTCAGGACTTTCAAGTGATAAATTAACCCCCCCCCCCCCACCCTGCATATTAGGTTGTCAGGGGCAAAAACCTTTATTTAATGTTTATGTGGAATTGAATCCTTTCCTAGAAAAGAGTATACACACATTCACAGTAATGTGGTTTAGATGTGTCACCGAAAGGAGATGCTTATCAGAGCTGAAGGCCCATCTTGTAACAGTTGCATTGTTAGTGAACTAATGACATGAATTTGCTAAGAACAGGAGTTGCCTCTGGTTTATTTTGAAGAAACATGAACATTTTCTAAGAATATATTTTGGCTTATGCCAGAAAGATTAGAGTTTTAAATTAGTTTTTAATTATCTTAGAGTAGACCTAGTTCTTTTTAAAAATTTTGTGTATGAACATAGAACAGCTACTTCCAAACTCTCACATTTAACTGATTTATACTGACTTTGTCCACTTAACTTGATCCAGAGATAAACACCCAATATTTATTTTTCTTTTTCTTAATGAAAGATCTAATATACAAGTTGTAGTCTTTTTCTGAAGTGATTTTGCCTGTTGGTAATCAGAAATTCAAGGATAGCAGAAAATGGGAAAGTAAGTCTAGTTGTGTGACCCATACTGCCCTCCCTCTTAAACCATTAGGAATAACATGAAAAGGAAATAAAATGTATAATCTCTTGTAATAAGTCATCTTAAAAGAACATGGTTCATAAAGTTCACAATACTTCTGAGTTTTAAATCTAAAAGTTATATATTTACATATTGGGCATTCAGTTTTCAAGTTATTTAGGTTTCCCCCTGGAAATGTGAAATAATTTTTATCAGTGAGTATCTTGATTACTCAGAATTTTATATAACTTCATAATTTTTTACGTAAGATCTAAACTATAAAGATATATTTATAACTGGCACTAAAGATTTGCTTTTCAGAGCCTCTTAAGTTTGAAGAGACATTTCCAAAACAAACTTGCAGTGAGGCGTGGTGAAATAATTAACAAATTTCATGATTATAAAGCAGTTCTTGGCTAAATAAAATTTGAAACTTTAACATATGCTTTATAAATTGATATTTAGATTTGGATTTGGGGCAAAACATGGCCATGGTCATGGTGTAGGTTTTTAAGTAATGTTTTATTGAAAGTATTCAAGACTTGCTTTGAAGAAATCGTAGCTCTAATAGTAGAAATAAAGGGGAATCACTGCTTTCCTTCAATATTTCAAAGATAGTTGCTTTCAAGAAATAGCAGTTCTTACGACTTTGCAACTTGAAACTTAATTTTCTGTTAGCTGGAATATCTGTATCATTGAAACATGGACCCATCTGAAATACCCCCAAAGCTAGAGAAAGCATTTCTGTTTTGCAAACAGATACCCCGTAGTTTGAAGGTTTTCTTACTAGGTTTATGACTCCAAAACATTCTGGTTGGTCTGTTTTTTACATACGGCATGATTTTTTTTTTCTTTTCTTTTTTTTTTTTTTTTTTTACTTTTCCCTGAACCAAATGAATTGTTGGGGGAAATAATTACTTATCTGATAAAGCTAGCACAGGAATTACCAGTTAGGGTAAAGAATGGTGAAATACAGACGAAGAAGTCAAGGCTCCTTAATGGACAGCAATATCTTGGTGCTCAATAGAAAGGCACGTGAGGAAGAACCGTGCTGCCATTAAGGAGTAAGGCATTTGGCTTGACTTAAGATACTCTGTGAAAGATTGAAACTGTTCTGATCTTTATAGTTCCACCATTAAAAAAGAACCTCTGGTGTATTTAGGGCTGGTTGGCCATATCACCCTATTGTCTTTAACATCTTCCTGTTGGATCACAGGTTTTAAAAAGTGTTTTGACACCGTTGCTGGTGCTACTATTATCAAAATGAGCAGAAAGCCATTAAGTCATTAAAGAATATACCTAAATCGTATTTTCTAAACATATAATGAATTACTAACCTGAAGAAGATAGAAAAATGTTAAACGTGATTGAGCTATGTAGTTTTCCTAACAATGGATTGAAAGTATGTAAAAAATTTCACCATCTAATGGCTGTATATTGTATTTGCCATTTTATTCCAAAGTAATTCCAGATTTTCTTTCTAAGGTTAGAAAAACAAGCTTTTTAGAGTCATAAATTTCATGTCTCTGGACTTTTTCATTGGTTAGTGAAGTTATTTTAGATAAAATGCAGTAAAGGGAAAACAAGGAGATTGGAAATTTTAAATCATCCTGAATATTAATATTTTCATGTTAAAACAGTGATATTTATTTGGGAAAAAGGTTTATTTAGAGCACATGATCAATACTAAGAAAGTCCACAGTCAAGTCTACATAAAAAGAATTTCTAACCAAATCAATGTGACACCGTGAACCAGAATATTTTGAGCTCAAAGAATAGTTATGATGGTTAATAAACAATTTGAGAGACTCCATTATGATAGTTTTTGAGTTGTATTTTTGTTGCTGTCTTCCTTTGTCACTTAAAATGATTCATTGGATAAATGATTTTCCAATTTTATGCTCAGGTCTGTGGTAAATGTAACTGATTAATTGTGATCAATCTTTCACAAATCTTTCCACTCTTGGAGAAATGTTGTTATTCTATACTTTGTTATTCTACACTTTGTTATTTTATGGAGTATACTGACAAAGTTCAGTTGCCCATTATTTTCATCCTAATGTTTTTTTTCCTCCAGTATTTTCTCATAGCAGAGGGAAAATAGTTGACATTAAAAGTTCCATTTTCATAGAATATTCTTTTCTTTAAAAAGTTGTTCCATGTTGAATTGATAGAATGAGTTAAGATGGAAAACATGCAAAATATCAAAAAGTCAAAAATTAAAATTTTAATTTGGTCTTTTGACAATGGTTTAAGAAAATGCATCAAATAAAAGTTTTTGTTTTTTTATTTTCCAGGTTTATGGTTGGCTGTGGGAGATGCGATGACTGGTTTCATGGTGATTGTGTTGGGTTAAGTCTTTCTCAAGCACAACAAATGGGAGAGGAAGACAAAGAATATGTGTGTGTGAAATGTTGTGCTGAAGAAGATAAAAAGACTGAAATAGTAGATCCAGATATTTTGGAAAACCAAGCTAAAGTTGAAGGCCTGAGTGAAGATAAAACAATGGAGTTTGGGTTATCAAAGCACACACCAACAAATGACAAAACCAAATGTATAGATGACACAGTGAAGCACAAGGTCAAAATTTTAAAACGGGTGAGCTGCTCACTAACGCATTCTTTTGTTATTTAAGGAATTTGTATAGACTGACCATGAGAATTTGAAATTTCTTCTTGGGATTTGTTGTTCTAGTATATATTTTCAAACTTATTTATCTATAAAAATGGATTTTTATTAAAATTTTTTTTGGCAATTTTGGTGAAACTAGGTAGTGACATCTTCAGATCATTGAGATCTTATTTCTTAGCATCTTTTATGCGATTTCTCTCCCTAATTGGATACTTGGATTTCTGAGGTGGGATCTCCTGGTGTTAAGTAAGTGTAAATTGTGCGTGTTGATTAATTTTTTAAAAAAGTTTTCAGATCATAAATATCTACTGGTCTTTAAACCACATTTGGCATTTTTATTTTCAAGTGGAAGAGTTACTTTCTCTCTGAGGGAAAGTCATCTTAATTCTTTTGACCTTTGTCCCAGTGTTTGCTTGGAACCCTTGCCTCATACTTTTTCTCTTAAAATGTGGACTCTCTAAAAGTTGTCATTTTCCTTCATATTTTTAACTACCTTCTAATAGTATTTTCTAAATAGAAATTTCAGGATATTTAGTCAATTACAGGAGAAATGCATAAAGGACGCAGCACTTTATATAATTAAATTTTTATTTTCTTTGTTTACCTTTTAATCACCTTTGTTTTTTCTAATCATTGATTTGTTATTCTTAAGATAGTGCTAGAGAGGAAACACAGTGGCAACAATGGGTGTGGATAGTTGAATATGATAATCCAAAAGATAATAATATGAATTGCAGAGTTTGAAAGAACTTGGAAATCTTTACTCCAACCATTCAAATTTAAGAGCCATAAGCACGTTTTCTCCAAAATCCCTATTATTTACAAACTCATTTTTTTTTCAGATGCTTCTTACATGACAAATCTGGATTAAGTTTTACTTCACCAAATCCTTGTGGCAACCACTTTTTCTGTCTGCCAAGACTTTTTGAGAATCAAATTATATCCTTCTAATATGCTGTTGCTTTGTCTGTTGATTTAATTAGCACCAAAGTAATTAATGATGTAGAACTGAAAACTTCATTGAGAAGTTTATAGCACATCTTTGCAAAACTTTTATTTGTCAACTATTAATCATCACTTCTTGGGTGTAATTTCTTGGCCATTTGGAAATATAGCTAATTGTTTTGTCATTTAGCTTAGTTATCCCCATTTGGTCTAAAAAGGCATAAAAACATTAACATTGGGAAAACCCTCTGTCTAGCTCTATCAGAAAAATAACTGAGGTTATTTGGATTTTGTAAATGATTTTGTAAATGCATGTGCTGTCCAAGTGGTTATTGTCTCCTTTTCTTTTTGATGTTAAACTGTTGAATCTTATCTGGACATACCTGATTTTAAGTTATGGAGTTGAATCTGCTTTTTAACTATCACTCGTTATCCTTAGATTTTGTGTTGAACCATTTACTGAGTTCCTTTTGTGTGCCTAAAATGGTACCAGACTTTTATATGGGTAGATACCACTGATTTGAAATATGTTCTTGCTCTCAAGTAAATCTGATTGGAGAGGTAGGAAATAAACAAATAAACAAATAATAAATAACAAATAATTCCTAGTCTAGAGAAAATCAGTTTTTGTATATATTCTTTCTTAAAACCTGTGATTATATGTATAGACACAGTATTCTTCTCCCTGTCTTTCAAATACTAGTGTGATGTGATTGATTACTCCCAAGAATGACACAATTCTGGTTTCACTAGTAATTCTTTGTGGATTATGTTAGAACAAGAGTAGCAGGCATCCTTATGGTTTGTTCTATATTATGGGAGTTAAAATTGCCCATATAGGTATACTGAGAAGTTAACTGATACATTTATTATAGGTGATTATAACTTCATTTGTTTTAGAATAAAGTGAAAAACATGATAACTGTTTCTCCACAACTTCTCTCTGTTTTTTCAAAGCCACAGTCAACTAAGAGAACTCTTACTATAGCTAATTTTTTTCTAGTATTGTTATTGGGACCATTATCTTAATTTTTTAGTTCTCCTCTATGGGAGAACTAAATAGGCTAATATGTATTCTGTAGAAAATAGATACTTAATAAATGGATTTTCAGTGAAAAGGTGAATCTCCTTTTTGCTAATAATTATTTTTTTGCATCTGTGAAAAACCCTCTAAACAATTACTGGGCTACAGAATAGAATATGTTTGATATTGCAATAAATTGTAGTACTAATTAAGTTTAATTTTTTTAATCTATATACTCTTGAGGCTTACTTTATATTTAAAAATAGTTTAATAGTTTTCATTCTAATGAATTAAGTACTTTTTTCCCCCCTAGGAATCTGGTGAAAGCAAAAACTCATCAGACTGTAGAGATAGTGAAGTAAAAAAATGGCAGCTAGCTCCTCTTCGAAAGATGGGACAACCAGTTTTACCTCGGAGATCCTCAGAAGAAAAAAGTGAAAAAATACCAAAAGAGTCTACAACTGTTACGTGCACAGGAGACAAAGCTTCAAAACCAAGTAGTGAGATTAATAGAAAATGTTATATACTACTGTATTCTTATTTTATTTCATATGCTATCAATTAGTATATTAAGGGAAATTAAAATTTTTTAACATTTTAATGGCAATAAAATGATTTAGGTGGTTGACCTTACTTTTAATTAAAAACTATTGCTCTAGGCTATAGCCATGCCACCCTCAACAAGCCCAATCTCGTCTGATCTCAGAAACGAAGCAGGGTTGGGCCTGGTTGGTACTTGGATGGGAGACCACCTAGGAAGATCAGGTGCTGTAGGAGTAAAAAAAATAAGAAATAAGGGATTGTAAACTGACAAGGTTCTTGCAATCTGTGAGATGAACCAAAGGTTGCCTCGCAAAACAAACAAACAAACCATTGCTCTGGGGAAGTACTAATGAACTTAATAATATAAGGCTCCTGCCCTTGTGGCACTTAACAACTAATAGGAGAAGACAATAAGTATACAAATAAGAAATTGGCATGCTGTTTTATAGAATTTAGGCACTGTGAAGAAAAAGTAGAGCGATGGGATAAAGAGTCACAGTTGAGAGTGGTGGGAGTTTGTTTTAGAATGGAGGAGGTAACTTGTGAAGTGGGATTTGAAGGGATTGTGAAATTGTTTGGAGGAAGGACTAGGTAGGTGGCACAGTCAAAG
Source organism: Rousettus aegyptiacus (assembly GCF_014176215.1). Taxonomy (NCBI): domain Eukaryota; kingdom Metazoa; phylum Chordata; class Mammalia; order Chiroptera; family Pteropodidae; genus Rousettus; species Rousettus aegyptiacus. The sequence goes on from NW_023416284.1 coordinate 112,820,214, forward strand.
GCTTTGAGGTAGAAATAAACTTGACATTTGAGGAGCAAGAAAACTACTGTGAAGTGAGTGGAAGGTATTACATGAGGGATCAAACAGTGGTAGAAAAATAAATTTAGAGAAAATTATATTGCAACTTTGAGGCCGAGAGTTTATATTCTGAGTATAATGGGAAAGCTTTAGAAAATTTTATAAAAGGAATGATGGATCGTTCTGTTTTTTTCTATGGGGATTAAACTTTAGGGTGTTAGGAGAGAGGGAGGGTAGAGCATTTAGTAGTCTATAGCAGTATCTAAGGAAAATGATGGTAACTTGGAACAGAGGTACAGTGGAGGTAGTGAGAAGTGGTCAGATTCAGATGTATTTTATGGTAGAGTAGGCAAAACTTGATAAATTAGATGTAGGTAGTAGAAGGAAAGAGTCTTAGTAGATGATTAGGTTAAGTGTTGGTGGTATTTGCTGAGATTAGAAAGATAGAAGTACATTTGGGGAGGGATACTGAAAAATGATGTTTTGGGCACTTTAACATTGCGATGCCTGTTAGACATCCAGGTGGAGGTTTTTGAATAAACCTTTGGCTGTTGAGTCAAGCTTAGAGAAGATTTTGGAGGTGGTATTTAAATTTGGGATTTATTAGTTTAAAGTTATTTAAAATCATGAACTTAACAGCTACAGAGAGAGCTTAATAATGAAGAGTCAGAAGCAGAGCCTTTAAGGTGCATCTATTAGGAAGAAGATAGAGATGGCCTGTGTGAGGTAAGAGACCATATTAGTGGCTTGGAAACCAGATGAAGTTTTAAGAAGCAGGGAATGATACACTGTTTCACAAAATGCTGCCTGGTCTGGACATCTAATAAGATGAACATAGATTATTAAATACGTGATTTAGGGAAGTAGAGATAATTAGTGACCTTGGTTAGAATGATTTTGGTAGAGCAGTGGGGACAAAAGCCAATTTTATTGGCTTACGAAAGAATGGAAAGCGAGAAACAACATACTTATTACAGATAACTTTTTCAAGGAATTATGCTGTTAAAGGGAACAAAAGTAATACGGTGGCTAGAGGTGGATGTGGGATCAAGGACTTTTTAAAAGGAATTAGAGCATGTTTGTAAGACTAATGGAAATAATCCCGTAGAGAGAACATTTGGTGACATAGGAGAGATTACATGATAGTTGAGATTCAATATCCCTGAAGGAGACGAGAGGAGTGGGATCCACATAGAGAGGTTAGGTCTTAGAAAAGGAAGATTGTATGTGGTAGGAGGAGGACAGGTGCAAGTAGGGTTAGTAGATTTGATTTTGGGAAGATGCGATAACTGACATTTTCTGTTTTCTCAGTAAAAATATGAAGTGAGAAAATGACATGAGGTCAAAGTTGGGGAAGGCGGTATTGTTGATTTCAGAGGAGAAAATGTATAAAAATAGAGGTTTTGGAAAGTGGGAGAGTAAATTTACTACAAAAATTTAATAGGATTAGAGAAGCAGATTGAATTAGCTGCTTGAGATTTATGGTTATAAATTTAAAATGAGATCTGTCAGCACAGTGCTTGTTTTTCTTCAGTTACCTTCAGCTGTTTGTAGACCATTTGGACGAAGGTTATAAATTGGCTTTCACCAGGGTTCTGGTTTTGCCAATGCAGATAATTTAAAAGAGAGAGAATAAGTATGCAAGGTAATCATGTTGGACTATCTAATCAGAATTGCATTATGTGGGAAAGTGAGGGCATGAATGGTAAAAATGATAGATTTAAGAATTGTTGGAAAGATTCTAGAGTAAATAAACTGGTATGATTGGAGGTCAGAGTAGAGGAATGTTTCACATTAGATTTTGGAGATGCGCATAAAGTAGTGATTGAATGAAAAATCATTTGAAAGCTTAACATTCAGTTTACCAGTATCAAGCACAATTGTTTTAAAACCAGAGGAGATTCATCATCATTTTTGTGGTACTAGTAAGATCATTAAATTGTCTGTTCATTAAATAAATTCAGATCAAATTACCTAGTTTTTAAAAAATTAATTAATGTATATATGTGAAGAGTAACTAGCTCTGAAAAGCATTATCTAAAATGGAAAAAGTATATACATATATTTTATAGCTTTAGGGCCACTTTTTAATCACTCAATTTCGAATTAAAATTTATTTAACTTGGATTTTTTTTTTTTTAAATTGAGGTATAATTGACATATAACATTATATTAGTTTCAGGTCTACAACATAATGACTTGATATTTGTATATATTGTGAAATGATCACCACAGTAAGTCTAGTTAACATTCGTCACTATATAGATTTAGAATATCAGGAATATTTCAATATGGAATATTGAGAAATAGTGGTGTTTTATCAATTTTGTTTATAAACTTACATTATGTATTAAGAAAAATATGTTCTCAGGAACAATTTAATGTGTTTTGATGTTTATTTAAATCAGGTGCTCATGAGAAGCAAGAGATAAAAAAGAAGAAAATTGAAAAAGGAGTATCTAATGTGCATCCTCCTGCTACTTCTGCTTGTAAGCCCTCTGCAGACCAGATCAGACAAAGTGTCAGACATTCTCTTAAAGATATTCTTATGAAAAGGTAACACACATTCTTGTTGTAAAATATCGAATAATAAGTTTCGTGTGGTTGAAAAATAATTGAATTATTCTAATTTGAAGACTTACAGACTCAAATCTGAAGGTGCCAGAGGAAAAGGCAGCAAAAGTTGCCACAAAAATTGAAAAAGAGCTTTTCTCTTTTTTTCGGGACACTGATGCTAAATATAAGAACAAATACAGAAGTTTGATGTTCAATCTGAAAGATCCCAAAAACAATGTAAGTATGTTTTGTTCATGTTCATAGAAATTTATGCTTCCATAAGTTACAGTAGATGTATAATTTATTTCTTGGAGTAAGATCATGTAATTTTAATAAAGTCTTTTGTTACCAAACTGAATTATGAATTCTGCATGATAGTGACTAGTGTTATGCAATGAATCTATTAAAATTTAAAAAACTAAATCTTCAATTTATGTGAATTTTCTTATCTCTAGTTTGATCCAGTTTATTAAAAAAAAAAAACTCATGTATTTTTCAAAATCTGTTAAACAAAAATTGATAACACTGTATTAATACTTCTGGTTTAAACCTGAAAATAAAGCTATACTCTTTAAGAAAGTAAATTACATAAATTAGCAGTGGAGTAAACATTAATTGAACCCGTAATATTTTCCTGGAATTTCTTATTTGGGACTTGGAATCTAAAAGCCGTGTGTATACTTGCATATTTGCTTAACTTTTACAAGGTTTTCACATAAGTGATAGCAGTTTGTCAGTTTGTATAATGATATTTCCTGTAGTATGTGATTTTAGTTATTTTCTTGAAGTATACTAACAGCTACTTAAGAAAATTCTACATTGTACAATATGCCATTATGGTCCAGGGCTTAGGTTATTTCTTAAATTATATTATTTGGAAACTTTATTTCAGTTAGTAAATATTTCCTTTAGATTTCTTTCTTGTAATTGGTTCTTTGCTTTGGAGTTCCCTCCAAGCCTGTTAGATTGTAAACATATGAAAATTTTAAAATATAAAGGACATCACATTTAGTAAAGTTCTTTTATGCAGTGCCTTGCTATACTATATAGGTTGGCTTTTATGACAGAATGTGTCCTTGGGAAGACTTCATACAACTTTAGCATAGGCATTGTAGTGATTCCATTGTACATACTTCTTTATGTTTTGATTGTTATATGAAATATATATTTTTCTGCCTTATATGATAGGTTCCTAGGCTACAAGGCTGTCATTTATTCTCTTGGTAGTAGGCAATATGTAAATCATAAAATATCTAAATCAGATTTCAAAATTTCATCTTTATTTATTATAGGTTTCTGTACAGTAACTTCTCTTCCTTTTAAAAAAATTTTTTTTTCCCTTTTCCTTTCCATTTTTAAATACTTCCAGATATTATTTAAAAAAGTACTGAAAGGAGAAGTAACTCCTGATCATCTTATAAGGATGAGTCCAGAAGAACTGGCTTCTAAAGAGTTAGCTGCTTGGAGACGAAGAGAAAACAGACATGTAAGATTGGCTATTACTTTGTGTTTGACTATATCAAAGCCTATATTTTTTCAGCCTTCTAGTTACTTATCCTTCATTAAGTTGGTTCTTAAATTCTGTCTTTCATTTTGCTTGATCTCTGCTGCTTTTTTGTCATTTTCTCAAATTATCAGGTTATATAATTTATAAATCAGAAGGACGAGAAAATCACATCTTTCCTTAATCATATCTGTATTTTTCAGGAGCCAATTTGAAGGTATTATAAATATTGATAATTTGTAGAGCCAGATTAAGTCAGAATGAAAATTTTGCAGGTTTATCATCTCGTATTAATTAGAATTTCAATGCCAAAAACTCTGAAAAATAAGTTTTTTTCTATAATAAATAAATTTATTGATGAAACCTGACCTGAATTGTCATGTCTGAATGTTTATATTCACAGAAATAGTGTGCATTTAATTAAGTAGCACTGTTCCAGACCTAACTGGAGTATTTTATAATATATAATGTGTGTACCATATTGCATTTTTAAAACTAAATAATTCTGAAAGTCACCAATGCCAAGAGTTTTCATTTGGGAGTTGTAACTTGGAATACCTTTAAAGATTAAGTTAATCTGTGACTTAGAGTTATTGTGACAGTGAGATTAGCCACATCATCCACTATTTTTATTACAGTGTCCTCAGAATATTCGACCTTTATTGTAGAAAACACTGGTTACTTAGAGTTTATGTTAACTAGATGTGATTTACCTGATTCTTTTCTCCATAAAATTTACTTGCATCTTAGGTATTAAGCTGCCAAATCTAGTTTTAAAGCATCTGAGGCATTGATGTGATGTATTATACCGCTTCACATATTTCTTCAATTTTGCCCTGAGTAATTTCTCTTGTTCTTTGATTTTGAAAATAGTATCATGTCCTTTTTTATTTTTCCCCTCCGTATCCCTCTCTTCTGCTTTGAAACTGGCTGGGGGTATCATCTGCATTGGAGACCAGCTCGTTTTTTCTTTAGGCCATTTCTTTCTTTAAAGGATGGTTTGCACTTAAGACAAGATAAATGACCAGACCCATCTTTACATTCCTTAACCCATTCCACTCTCAGCTACCTTTTATTAGTTCTTGCTACACTTGCTTAATTACTGTATTCTGTTGCTGAGGTTGTTCAACTGTGAATTATGATTGCGATAAAGTATACTCAGTCAGGAGACAACTGATATTGGACTACCTGATAATTTTTGATGTTTTGAGTAAGTAAACTTCATACAGTTGTATGGAATCTTAGAACATCAAGTTAGGAATCTAAGTAGAAGTCAGTTTTCAGGTCTCTGTGGCAGCTGCTAAAATACTAAATTGGAAAGCAGATTTTAAATATCATGTTTTATCATTTAGCAAATTATATCATACTTCAGGTGCCTCTAGTTAATGTACATGTGAACTTCTCAAGGCTATAACATGGGGTCCAGTTCTTTTAACCCCAGCACTCCAAATCATCTCTGGTATATGTAAGTACTCAGTATATGTTTGTTGTTTGAGAGACCACCTAAAGATTAAAAATCATCTATAATGATGCTTTCTATTTTTAGATAAGCTCTTATTATGTAAAATTGTACATTTGGCACTATATTTTTAATTGTAAAGTATTCTTTTAAAATATTTCCTGTTAGACCATAGAGATGATTGAGAAAGAGCAGAGAGAAGTAGAAAGACGGCCAATCACAAAAATAACTCATAAAGGCGAAATAGAAATTGAAAGTGATGCTCCAATGAAAGAACAGGAGGCACCCATGGAGATTCAGGTAAAGATAATAAAACTGTCATGTTTTATAGTGCTCAACGCATGAAGATTCAGAAAAGGTTTATTTGCCTAATGTTCTTAAAGTAGAAAGGAGAATTTAAAAAACGTATATATTTTAAAGTAGCCTATTTTATTTGTTCAATGGTTTTTTGAGAGTGGTTAAAGTATTATTTCTCTATCTAGTATGCAGACTATGTGCTCCACAGGCATCTGTTAAGCACTTGTTAAAATGTAGATTCCTAGGGTCTCTATGACTTAGCAAATTTCTTAGTAGACCTCAAAATCTGTAGGTGCTTTGTTAGGTGGACTGTAGGTTTGAGAGCTGGCGCAGCTTCTTATTTTCAAATATCAATGAGAAAATAATATGAAATCTTGTTAAATGCCATGAAGAATGAGGATTGTTTAAGTTTTGCTTTATTTTAAGTCAGTTATTACCTACATTTATTTTTTAAAGAAATGGTGAAAAACTTATGAATGGAACAGTTTCATACTGGAAAAATGTCACTATGAAATATAAGTTGATTTTAATAATCGAGGCCAAATTTTATCTGCTAAAACTAATTTTACTCTCACTTTTGTCAGGAACCTACAGCTAATAAGTCATTGGAGAAGATAGAAGGATCTGAGAAACAAAAAGAAGAGGTTGACTCCATGTCCAAAGATACTACTAGTCAGCACAGACAGCATCTTTTTGATCTTAACTGCAAAATTTGCATAGGTAAATGGAAATATTTTCTTCCTAAAATGTTGCTGTCATTTGGAGAGGGGCTACTGTTTTCCTAGTATTGGTAGTGAAGCAACCACCCACTCCCTTTGATGAGTAGCACATTTTTTTCAGAGTTGGTGTACAGTTTTGAAACTATGGTGTATTTACTATCTAGAATTAATTGTATTTAATAAGATCTGAACTTACCAACTCAGGGTCAGATAACTAAAATTTAATCATTAAATGGACATCAGAAATTGTAGGCAGTGGTGATGGTACTGTTGTTTACTAAGTGAAGGGGTGAAATAACATTTATATTGTATTATTATTATATATAACAAATGAAAGAAATCAAATTACCTTTTTCTAGTATTCTTATCTTCAGTCATTTATTCCATAAATGCTTATTGAGTTCTTATTCCTTCCCCTAGGTACTTTTCTGGTGCAGGGAATATAGTGGTGAAAAAGTCAGATGTTATCCAGGCTTTGAGAGAAACTGTATAGTTAATGAGAAAGAAAGGCAGGTGATGATTTTAGTTACAAAAGTATAGTTGTTATAAATGTCTTTGGGTAGCAGGAAGACCCAGCCTAGACTGTGGAGGTGGGGGCGGGGCAGTGTTAGAGAGTGCTTGACTGAGGAATTGACATTTAAGCTGAGATTTGCAGGCTGAATAGTGTGCCTGCAAAGAGAGAAGACTAGTCTAAATACTGGGGATGGCATGTGTTTGAATTGAATTCGAGAAGGAAAGACGCACATGCTTTGTTTGAAGAGGTATTGAGAAATCAGATTTCATAGTATCTTATCTTATAGATATTGCCTTTTAGACTTCAGGTTGTAACTTAATACTAGTAGTGAAATCTACTTAGTGGCTAGCTAAGTTTGTTTATTTCAAGAACAAACAAAAACAGAATAGTAAATATTACGGTGAACTGTACTTAGAAAGATAAGTACAGTTTTTTGAAACTTTAGTTTTAGTTATTCATAACAAAGTTCTCACATATATGCATATACACACACACACACACACACACACATACATAAAGTGTATATGCAGATGCACAGATACTCTTCTAAGTAATGCAAGTAATGGATCATGATATATTACTTTAGAGATCATGATCAAAAATGCTAAAAAGCTACTTTTGTAGACCACATTAAAGATTTTGGTCTTTTATCTAAAAGCAATGGATAGTGAGTGACTAAAGCATTTTTAGCAGGGGAACGACATGATAACATTGGAATTTTATGAGGATATCTCTGACTTTGAGTAGAGATTACAGTGGAAGAAGCCAGTAGAGAAAAGAGGGAGACTGGATAAGAGGAAGCTTTAAAGTCCAAGTGGGAGATGATGATATTTTCATTAGTGTGGTAGTATTGGAGATGGAAATAAGTAGGAGCTTTGAGAAAATTAAGTTAGATAATATTGACTGATGTTGGAGATTGACTGGATTAGGGCCTGAGAAAAGGGGATGTGTTCAGGAAGTTTAAATTTATATTTAGTTTATTGGTAAAGATAGAGGATCAAGAGTTTTTAAGACTCTAGAGATGTGGCTTTCAATTTTAATTTTTTCTTGTAGTATGCTAAAAGAATGATACATACCTTGATCGATAACATGAAAAATTCTTTAGGTTAGTTGATAGGCTGCTCTCCATCATTGTATTATAAGTTAAGTAATTTTTCTGTAATAAAAATAATTATATCTTTTCAAAATTAAGTATATTCACATATTTTGCATTCTGTACGATGGCAAAGACTAAAAGGGCAGAGTGTTTTTAGACATTGTTAATTCTAAAGAAAGCTATCCATGGTATAATAGTATTTTAAGTATACCCATTTAGTTGTTTTATCTGGGAAAAATCTTAATAAAAATATTCATAGTTATTTCTGTTAATTTTAATCATCCCCATGGGAATATTTCAGTATATTTAATAGTAGCACACAAAAACATTGGTTAAATATTCCTAGACCTGACCTGTTTTCAGAACGTTCGAGTGATTTTTATCCTTCTTGTTGCTGTAGATGAAAGCCAATGTCATTTGCTAAACTTTACTAATATTTTTCATGTTTAGTAACTAAGTAGCACTGCACTATGCCTATATGTCATGAACTGCTGCTATGTGTAACACAAAATAGGATACAGATTTGTTTTACTCAGTTCCTCAAGTTATTTATCAAGACTTGAAATTTGGTGTAATTTAATTAAAAAAATCTTTAGGGAATCAAGAAACCTATTTTAGGTTCTGGCTAAAATGTTTCCATTTCAGCTTGTCTGAGTTGCTTAGCATCCTCTTTTCCTAATTTTTCACATCAGTAAGAGAGGTGTAATGTAACTCAGTATGAGAAATGATGATGGTTAAAAATTACCTCAGGAAATGTATGGTTATACAACAATTCAGTGAGGGAAACTGAATAACTTTAGAAATGAAGGTAAACTAAGTTATAGACATTTTGGTTTGCAAAAATAGTTCATTTTTAAATTTTTGTTATTTTTTAAACCAACACCCCGCCCCCGCCACACGCGCGCGTGCGCGCGCGCGCGCGCACACACACACACACACACACACACTTCCACCCCTGACCTACGAATATTGCCGTCTCCGCTTAAGAAGTAGATCACTGAAGGCAGGGCGTCTCTTCCCACGCACTCACGGCGCACACCTGGGTCCTGGTGCACTGGGGCTATGGTCCATGGCTCCACTGAGGCTCAAACCCAGGACCTTTTGCATGTAAAGTAGACGTGCTAACCACTACTCTATGGAACCACCCTCAAAAATAGTTTATTTTGGTGTCTTCTGGCTTTAGGTCGAATGGCACCACCTGTAGATGATCTTTCTCCAAAAAAAGTGAAAGTTGTTGTTGGAGTATCTCGAAAACATTCAGACAATGAGGCAGAAAGTATAGCAGATGCATTGTCTTCAACCTCAAATATTTTGGCTTCTGAATTCTTTGAGGAGGAGAAACAAGAATCTCCGAAGTCAACATTCTCTCCTGCTCCACGGTAATTTTCTCTTAGTCATAATTTCTCCAATAATCACTACATATATTTTGCCGACTTATACTTGGAGGTCTTCAAAAATGAAAAGCAATGTATATCTTAGGAACCTTTCTTTTGACAAAGTAATTGTACCTTCTTATACTTTAAACTAATTGAGATAAAAGCACAAGACTGTGAAAGTTAGTTCAGAGATTTGAATGGATAGGGACTTGACTTTAAGACTCCCTTAATTTATGTTAGTCTTAGGAGACAGGAGAAAGGCTATTGAAAAAAAATTGTTTGCACTTCTCTGGACGTTAGTTCACCTAAGCCAACTGTCCAAATATGAGTATAATTTTATAAAGTGAAACTGTAAACTCTTGAATCAGTAGCCTTTATTTGGCTTTCTTGCTGTGCTAAAATAGAAATAATTGGTGACTTAGTAGAAAATGCATTTATTTATGATTATATCTTTAGGCTGAAAACTTTTTAATGTCATTTTTTAGTCCAGAGATGCCTGGAACTGTTGAAGTTGAATCTACATTCCTGGCTCGATTGAACTTCATCTGGAAAGGTTTTATCAACATGCCTTCTGTGGCAAAATTTGTTACCAAAGCCTACCCAGTGTCTGGTTCCCCTGAATACTTGACAGAGGTACTGTTAACTTTTCTGCCCTTGTGCCTGGATTGAAGTATGTGTTTCTGAAAGCAGTAGGCAAGGAAACAACATAATAAAATAATAAAAATATTAAATAATAAGTATTTTCACTCATAATAAGTATTTATTGACAATGATCCTTAAACCAGTCAATTAATGGAATTATGAGTTCCCAAATGGAGTTTTAGAACTGTGCCCTGAAAATGTTAAATCCACTTGTCCTACTCTCCAAGATGTACTTATTATTTCACTATGTCACATAATTAAAATTAGTGAGAGTCTGCATGGATATCCAAGTTTTTCTTTAAATACATACTATTGCCTTTAAGAAGGTTTTTCATTATTAACAGGCCTTCTAATTTCCCTACTACTTATGCTTCCCCAGGTTCATGAGTATATTTCTTCCCTGCCTATTTCCGTGAACAAGATCTAGACTATAGTTGAAACTTCACAGCTAGTTGACATTCGCATGAGACCAATGACCATAGTTGCTGCAGTGGTACCCTTGTTTGGTTTTATATCTGAGGAAATGGGAAGGAACTAATTGTGCAATATTTATGGAAAATACGCAGATGTAGTGTTATGATAAGTAAGACATTACATTATTTGAACTATTTTTGAGAAAGTGTATTTTTCTGTTTATACAGAAGAAAAATAAGTCAGTACTCAATGTACTGTATTTTTGTTGAGATTATATTTTGCTATTATGTCCATATTTAACATTAACCTTTTCTATTCTCAGTCCAGAGACCATAAAGGCAAAAATTATAAATTTTTTTTTAATATTTCAGAAACCCTAAATCATATATATGATTGTTCTTTTTAAGATTACCATAAGAATGCATTCGAATTAGGCCGAAATTAGTTTAACTCAATGTAATGTTGCTTATCTAATGTTAATCGGTTTAGCAGTTGTGTTTTTGATTAATAAACAACCTAATTATTATTTATAGTTTTTCTTGGCAAATAATTTTTTAGAAATGTCAATTTTATAAATGGGCGATACTCTTCTTTTTGAACAAATCTGTTTAGAAATTCACTCTTTCATCAGTCCATGGTGAACATAACACTTTTTTAAAATGAAGAATTAAGTCCTGAACTTTGGAACCCTTTTGATTTTAAACATAATTATTATTCCCCTTTCTGAGTCAGTTTCTATGTGATTGTTTTCCAGAATTCCTCTTCCACTTTGTATGTATTTTAGTTTGCTTGGGACAACCCCCCCAAAAATATTTAAAGCAATTAATAATTTAAATAAACTAATTTAATATTAATTAATTATATTTTTTGTGATTTTTCTAAGTCTTCATGAAAAATGAAAGTATACTGATTAAAGTTTGAAATATTCCTAATGGCACAGTTCTTAATTGATTTCATATGTAATCAACTGTTTTCAGGAAAATTGTGTCTGTTAAAAAAAATGAAACATGTTATTCAATGTTTTCCTTTTCTGTGCAAAAATATACCCTGTTATCAAACTTAACTTCTGAAATCAGCTGTTACTGATTAAGGCATATCCCTGCCCACTAACACCAGAACAAAAAAAAAGGTGGGAGGTGGGAGGGGAAAGACAATCTCCCCTGATATTCTTGAAGCTGTTGTATTCTTGCTGGATTGTCACTTTGGTATGCTTGCCACTACTTTTCTTTCCTGTGCCTGCCCTTCCTGCTGAGAACTGACATGACCTAAGGTTGTTTCTTTATTTTGGGGTTTCATCTCAGTAATTGGGAATTGACATTTGAGGTAAAGCCTAATTGCTGTCTCTCTGCATTCTTACGTTCTCAGATACATTTCATAATCATTTTATTTATTTTTTACCATTTTAAATTAGTCATAGAGCTAAATTTGTATGAATCATGAATATTATAATAAATGTATTCTGTATACATTGATCACCATTTTTTTACCACAGGATCTACCAGATAGTATTCAAGTAGGTGGCAGAATATCACCTCAGACAGTTTGGGATTATGTGGAAAAAATTAAAGCATCAGGAACGAAGGTAAGGAAAACTTTTTTCATTATACAAGGCTGAGAGAATATTTGAAAAGTAAACCATTAAGAGTTCTTATGCTAGGTCTCCTGGGAGGGAACCAGTACAAATTCTAAATCTAAAGAATATGCCTAACAAAACTGAGCTAAAGCCATTTGCTAAGGCTCAAAACATTTCTGGGTACCCCTCCACTTTATGGTATGCTTTCTCAGTGACTTCAGTCAGTGTTTTATAAGAAATATTTTAGAGTAAATATTGAGATTCATCCTGGAATTTTTGCCTTGCTTTGATTATAGACATTGGTTTTAGTTAGGGCATAGGCTAAGTAAGCCACTGTAACAAAGAAGTCTTAAAATATAATGTCCCAAAAAATATGGTTTGTTTTTTGTTAGGTAGGTCATTCATTCAGGGTGGTTCAATGACTCTGGTTCTACAAGATCATTAAGGGACCAGCCTTCTTCTCTCTTGTTGTTTTGCTGGTTCTAAGTATCTTTGCCAGTCAGACATGTTCAAAGCTAACTTAACACCAAATGGGAAAATACAAAGAATGTCTATACAATTGTTTTTAAAGCAAGACCTAGAAATTCCAGTTACCATTTCACTTCCTTTATCTTCCATTGGTAAGAGTTTAGTCTCATAGCCTTACATAGCCTCTAAGAAGGCTGGGAAGTATAATCTCTGGAAATGTAATCTATTGGATGGCCATGTACCCAGCTAAAAAGTTAAGGGCTTCTCTTTGTAGTAGGAGGAAAGAAGGAGAATACCTACTGGGAGATAATTAATAGCCTCTATCACAATAATATTTCTCTCTCTCTCTCTCTACTTTCTATCATTTCTTAAATAATAGAACACTACTACACAGGAAAAAATAATTGTCAGAAGAAATCATTTTCCCCTCCAAGGATAATACCTAGCATATTAGAGACACTTAAAAAATAAATCTTGGATGAGAAAACATTAACTTTTTATCTCTTTAAAATTATTAGAAGCCTCTAGTAAGATTAGAAGTAATCCAAAATACATAATCTTAAACTGAAAAGAATATTTTTTTCCCAAAATAGATTTTAGAATTTAAACTGACAGTGTTAGAATACACATAAACTTTGAAGCACTATACAAAATTTACCGTATTTATTTTCTGTCACTTTCTCATGATAGCAAAAGTCATGGGGAAGTATTAGAAGTTTTACTCTTGGATATTTTGGGAATTACTCTTGATCTATCCATGTATTACTGCCCAACACTTTATTTTATGCCTCCATCTTGAACTTACTGAAACATTATAATAGTTGTTACCTCTAAAAGAGGACAATTAAGATGACAGATTTTTTTTATAAGAGGTAGAGCCATAGTTCAGCTCATTCACATGTTTCCTGTAGGATCTTGCATCAGTTTAAACTTTGCAACAGATCTGGCTCTCTATATTTTGACTATGTACCTTCAGGAAAAAACATCTTTTTTTTTACATTACCAAATTAATATCAAATTGGGACTCTCTTTATTATCTGAAACAAAGCCAGGAACCTAAAGGCAAGCAGATTAGTTCCTGAGTAAGCCAAATGATTTTACAAAATATATAGCCTATGTGTTTTTGAGGTCTTTTCACCCAGCCTGTTTATTCCTAAAATTAGTCCCTATAGATTGGATTATCGGTGGATCTGGTTGTTTGTGTATATATGTACATTGTAGGGTGGCAGTGGTAGATGCTATTAATTTGCAGTACGCTGAGAACATAGGCAGTCCTCTGTGGAGATAATAACATTAGAAATAAGGATATAATATAGATAGATATCAAAAGACTTTTGGATTCAGATATCTTCTCTGGCACTGAGAAGTGTGTCACCTTGAACACATTAATTACCTTGGGACTCAATTTCTTATGGGATATTTTCAGATAAATCCATCAATGGGTGAGCAAAGATCTTTTCCTAAGAGTTGTTTACTTTTAGTGTTCTTATCTGCATTTAAGTTGGTAAATCTTGTTATTTTGTAACCATCATTATAAAATTCAGTAGATTATTACTAGTTGAGAAATGATGTTCAAAACCGATTGTTGTTTAGGTTATTGTTTTAAACAACCATTTATTTTCTTGAATAGGAAATTTGTGTGGTTCGCTTCACACCCGTAACTGAAGAAGATCAAATTTCTTATACTTTGCTGTTTGCATACTTCAGTAGTAGAAAGCGATATGGAGTAGCTGCTAACAACATGAAGCAGGTTAAAGATATGTACCTTATTCCCTTGGGTGCCACAGATAAAATTCCACACCCTCTTGTGCCTTTTGATGGACCCGGTAGGTATATATTTTAATAACAGTGTGTGAATAAAAGTGGGAGGTGGGACCAGAGTCAAAAAATTGACTCTGCTTTCTTTCTTGGGATCCAGGCCTCTGGAGCTGACTTGACAGGGAAAGCCACCCATTTAATAGCTTATAATAAATTAGATACAAAAACTTACCCTTTGTTATAATAACTGAAAGTAACTTAATTGATGTTTTTGATTTTACGCAGGGCTTGAACTACACAGACCTAATCTGTTGTTGGGCTTAATTATTCGTCAAAAACTAAAGCGACAGCACAGTGCTAGTGCTGGTGCTAGTGCTAGTACTAGTGCTAGTACTGGTGCTGGTGCTAGTGCTAGTCATACTGCTGAGAATCCTGAAAGTGTACCAATGGCATTGCCACCTGATAAAAAAACTAAAATAGACATTTCCACAGAGGAAGCAGCAGAAGAAGAAAATGACTTTTTTAATTCTTTTACAACTGTATTACACAAGCAGAGAAATAAACCTCAGCAAACTCTTCAGGAAGACCTTCCAGCAGTAATGGAACCTTTAGTGGAAGTCGCCAAACAGGAGCCACCAAAACCTTTAAGATTCCTTCCTGGGGTATTGATTGGTTGGGAAAATCAACCTTCTACTCTGGAATTAGCAAATAAACCTCTTCCTGTGGACGATATACTTCAGAGCCTTTTGGGTACTACTGGTCAAGTATATGAACAGTCTCAGTCAATGGTAGAACAAAATACCCTTAAAGAAATTCCATTTATAAATGAGCAAGCCAGTTCCAAAGCTGAGATAATAGAGAAAGTGGAAGTAACTGATGGTGAAGCCAAGGAGGTAAAGGTTAAGGTAGATAATCTTTCAGAATCTACAGGTAACTCGGTACTAGTAGAAGAAACTTCAGTAACGGGGTCCTCTTCCATTACTCCGGGACCTTTGCCGAGTCTTAGTCTCAGAGGTAAACCACCAGATGTTTCAACAGAAGTATTCTTAACAAATTTATCAATTCAGTCAAAACAAGAGGAAACTGTGGAGAGTAAAGAAAGAACATTAAAAAGACAGCTGCCACAAGATCAAGAGAATAATTTGCAAGATAATCAGACTTCAAATACTAGTTCTCCATGCAGGTCTAATGTAGGAAAAGGAAATGTAGATGGCAGTGTGAGTTGTAATGAAAATCCGGTTGCTAGTACGGCAAGGTCTCCACAGTTTATCAATTTGAAAAGGGATCCTAGGCAAGCAGCAGGACGGAGTCAGCAGATAACTGCTCCAGAAAGCAAAGATGGAGATAGTTGCCGGAATGAAGAAAAACTCAGCCTGCCTGGTCTGTCACACAAGGAGCTCCTAACAGAACAAATCAATGCAGAGGAAAAGTTGCCTTCTGCAGAGAAAAACTCATGTGTTCAGCAGAGTGATAATTCAGGGGTTGCACAAAACTCGGCATCAGTAGAAAACATACATACTTCTCAAACAGAACAAGTAAAACCCTTACAGGAGGATATTTTAATGCAAAATATTGAAACTGTGCACGCATTTCGAAGAGGAGCAGCAGCAACGTCATCTCATTTTGAAGCTGGAAACACAAATCAATCAGAATTTTCTTCTAAAAGCATCAGCTTTACTTCCAGAAGCACCAGCCCCAGAACGAGTACAAACTTTTCACCCATGAGGCCACAGCAACCCAACCTTCAGCATCTCAAGTCTAACACCCCTGGATTTCCATTTCCAGGGCCTCCTAATTTCCCCCCACAAAGCATGTTTGGATTTCCACCACATTTGCCACCTCCATTACTTCCCCCTCCAGGCTTTGGCTTTCCTCAAAATCCCATGGTTCCCTGGCCACCTGTTGTTCATTTGACAGGCCAGCCTCAACGTATGATGGGTCCCCTTTCACAAACATCAAGGTATATAGGCCCACAAAATTTTTACCAGGTTAAAGACATTCGAAGACCAGAAAGGCGTCATAGTGACCCTTGGGCTAGGCAAGACCAACAGCAACTGGATAGGCAATTTAATAGGGGCAAAGGAGATCGCCAGAGATTTTATAGTGATTCGCACCACTTGAAAAGAGAGCGACATGAAAAGGAATGGGAGCAGGAATCTGAAAGGCATAGACGCAGAGACAGAACCCAAGACAAGGACAGAGACAGAAAAAGCAGGGAGGAAGGGCACAAAGATAAAGAGAGGTCACGGTTATCACACAGTGATCGAGGAGCAGATGGAAAAGCAAGCAGAGATAGTAGGAATGTAGACAAGAAACCAGATAAACCTAAAAGTGAAGACCATGAAAAGGACAAAGAACGAGAGAAAAGTAAACATAGAGAAGGAGAAAAGGACAGAGACAGGTATCACAAAGATAGGGACCACACTGACAGAGCTAAAAGCAAAAGGTAAAATTTGCAGGCTGCTTCAGGATTACATTTAAGTAACTGTTAAATATTGTATCTTAAAAACTTTATGATTGCCTGCTAGGATTGTGCCATCTTTTAAATTTTTAATATTGGTGGTTTGCAGAACAATAAATCCTGTGTGTTGGTGCAGAGTGCTCTGTACCAGTGCTCATCATCCCTTCATACCAACTGTCTCTAGCTATAGGAATTTGATATTTTTAAAAGTTTTACATTGCTGTATATTCAAAGATTTGTTTTATTAATACGCAATAAAGGCTTAGAAATTTTAGTTTTATTCCTTAATTGGTAAATATGGTTAACTATGGAATATATTTACTGCCTCTAGTGAATGTTCTTTATATGACTAATTTGAGAGTAATGTGTGCTCTGTAAGTTTGTTTTAAATTGCACTGTTTTTAAAGAAACTGTAGAGAAGCAACAAAAAGGCAAGCAACTTCATAATCAGATTATATTAATCAGTTAGTTGAGCAGTTTTTGACCAAGAATCAGAAGCCCAAGGAGGACATTTACTGCTTTAATCTGCACTCATTGAAGGCATTTATTACCATATACACTATAGCTTTGTGGTAGGCCATTATTTTCCTTTTTTTTTTTTTTGGCTCTTCAGAAACTTGAATACTTAAGCTTGTACATGATCTTGTGTTTTGCTATCCTTTTTACTGTAAAATGTAAATATTTTAAGGGATATTTTGATTCTAAATATGATAAAAGAATTTCTCACCTATTTTGTGTGTGTGATTTGAAATTCAGTAGTAAAAGAATTTCTTAAAAGCTTTAATTACCTTCAGACATTGTTCTTTTACTCAGCCAACAGCATACGGACATAGATATCTATATCAGTCATTAGATAAGGGGAAAAACAATTTTTTCATCTTAGATTATAGGCTATTGAGGTAAATTATGTAGTTCTGAAGAGACTAGAATTTAGAACTGCCAGTGAAAAAACTGCAGTTATCGCCCACTTTATAGATATGTTTCTGAAAACTTGATACCATCAAAATTTGGTACACTGACTAATTAATCATTGTTAAGAACTTCGTTTATGAGAAATGTGTTTTGAATCTTTCTGTAAAATGTGTAATTCTCCCTAAATTTTTGGGAGAGAGGGGTAACTGCAGTTTCATATGCTAGTTTTGCTTTAAATAGAAAGCACATGGAGGCGATTATTAATCCAAATCTAAATTTATTTACTACTTAAACTACATATTGTATTGATTGATATAATTTAAAGCAGTAGCTACCAAAATGATACACTAGAGACCAAAAAAACAAACCATATTTTTATTTATCTGTATTGAAGAAAAATATAAATGGCCTTACAAAATTAAGTTGAAGTTTAATTTCCTAAAAAGCCTAAAGATTAGAGTTAAAAATAGATTTTGAAATAGAATCAGTTCACCGTCCTCACCGAAGAGAGGAGTAGAAATTACCCAAACATTTTGTCTAATTTCAACATCAGCACCTTTTTTGGTCATTTTCCTCTGAAGTTTATCATCATAAAAGTTCTTAGAGGACTTGTGTTTAAATAAAATTTGTTTAATTTTGATCTTTTGTAAACTAACTTATTAGAAAACAAGTTAATCTGCAAACAAAGCTTAAGGTCAGTCACTATCTGATGCACCATTATGAAGATATGGTTTTAAATTTTTCTCACTCCCCCCGTCCCCCCCCCAAAAGCCAAAATTAGCGTTTTGATTTCAAATATGCATATTGTCAGTAAATCTGCTTTCACTGATTTTATCTGCTTGGGTTAACCAGTGGAAGAAAGCCTGTAAGTCAGGTTTTGATTGCCTCTTAGCCAATAGTTTCTTCCACATATTTTTGTGATGCGTACTTTAAAATTCTTCATATCTAGTTGGATCTTGATATATCCCATATGGACCTCAAATAGTGATGACCATCTCCTGGGATTACAGGGCTACAAAGTACTTGAACCAGGTCTCTTAATCCTTGGTTGACTGAAATATTGTGGTGAGTAGGGAAAGTATGAGCATATTTACTGTTCAAGGTTTTAACTTGGAAGGAAAGAAAGGGAAATGAGAAAAATTTTCAGTGAGGAGTAGATCCAAAGCCATTCTCAGTCTTAAATCTCACCTCCAGCCAGCCTGATACAAACTGGTGAGTTACATGAAAATTTCTCTTTGTTTTCCTGTTTTAAGGAAAACTTGGTCTTTAAAAAAATTGATGTTTTTTAAAATTTAGAACCATCTTAATACAGTTTATACATACCTATTTTAAATAAAACATACCAAGGTGTCTCAGTACCTTTAGTTCACCCCTTTTAATCTGCTGTAAGAAAGCCTTCGCCAGCCCTCTGTATTGTAAACCTTGTGTCATGTAGAGCACTTTATATAAGCTTTGGTGTGCTTGAAAAGTGAAGATTTATCTTAGAGCTGAGGAAACTGGTTTTTAGGAAAGTTGATAACTTACCCCAGGTCAAACAGTGTTCATCAGCTGGAATCCTAGCTCAATTCTATTTTTCTTCAAAGTTAGTATGTGTGGCAGTTGTGCTCTGAGAATTGAGAACAGGAGAGGGAGACAAAAGCTTGATTATTGTATATACCTTTCACAGGCCTCTTTCTCCCCATTCTACCAACCTGTCTGAAACCCTTCACATAGCAACCCAAGTCCTCAAAGCGAGCAAGATGATACAGCCAAAGACCTGTGTACAGATTTGCAAAGTTTATGTTCATTTCAAATTTGTATTCTTCAGTTTTATTTTCTATTGTTGCTGTGACAAATTATAAACATAGTGGCTTAAAACCACACAAACTTATTACCTTACACTTCTGTAGAAGTCTGATATGGATCTTAGTGGGTTGAGATCAGCCTGTCATAAGGGTACATTCCATTTCTGGAGGCTTCAGGGTGAGGATATTTCCTTGCCTTTTTCAGCTTGTAGAGGCCATACACTCCTTGCCTCATGGACCCTTTCTCCATCTGAAAAATCAACACGGGTCTGTGAGGACTAAAAAGAAAGAATACCTTTTCTCCCACCTTCAAAGTTCTAGTTGGGCTAATAAATTAACGAGAACAGGATAAAATAGAATTTTTAATACACGGATATGGGGAATTCATGTAAACATGAAAAACACGAAAATTCCAAAGATTGACAACATTGGTATATAAGACATTTTAGACAAAGGAAAAAATAGGTGAGGGTGGAGGAGGACGGGATCTTAGACTTTCAAAGTGAGAATGAGCTATTTACAGATAGGAAGAGTGGAACACAAATGGCAGGCAAAGTTTTGCTAGGCAACTATGAGACACGTGGGGTATCCAGCTAATGGGGCCCTTCCTGAAGCCCTCTTGTTTACCATACTTAATTAAAATTGAGCTATTTAGGCTAAGACAGAAGTCCTAAGATTTCCATCCCAAAGCAGGTTTTTCTGCCTGAATCTCTTGGGCAGGAAAGGAAGGGAGGGTCAAAGGGATCAAAGCTAGGTTCTGAGTCTTGTTTCTTAAACTTGAAATCAGTATCCCAAAAGGCAGCTTCAGGGTGGCAGAACTTTGATTCCCTTCAGGGCTGAGTCTCATGTTGCCATTTCTGATCCTGCCTTCTGCCTCTCTCTTCCACATTTAAGGGCCCTTGAGATTACTTGGGCCCACCCAGATAATCCAAAATAATCTCCTTATTTTAAGGGCTACTGATCAGCACCTAAATACCATCTGTGACCTTAATTTCCATTGCCCTGTAACCATGTATTCACAGGTTCTAGGGTTTAGGATGTGAGCAATCTAGGGTGGGGGCATTCTACGCCACAGCTCTTGACTCACTAATTGTAGTTTAGTGGTGGATGAATTAATCTTACGTTTTTGGAGTTAAAAAAACACCTAAAGCCATAGTAAATATTCAAAAGTTATGAAAAATTTCAATAGAGAAGAAAATGGAGTGGAAAGTAAACTTAGATGGATATTAACGTATTTGTGTGTTGTGTGTGTTGACCTATAAAAGTACTTGTTAATTGGTAAATTTATATTCAGCTGTCCTTAATTTTTAATATAGTTTTTTTTTTTTTTAAAGAAGGCTATGAATCAAGTTTAAATGCATTAATAGGAGCTTGCTAATGAACCAGATCGGAGGAAAACAAGTAATTTTAACATTTGAGTATACCAGTTGAACTATTACCAGCTCCTCAGATCCCTCTAATACACTGGTCAGCTCACCATTGTCTAATGACTGAAGGGCAACATACAAAATCATCTCAACTTTTGTCTCCCAAATCAAATCATGAGCAAAAGTGGTTACTTCTTTTAAAAAGGTGCCAAACATCCTAATTCTTTGATTCCTATTTCATAAAGAATTTAGGTAATTCATGTATGGAGCAAGAGCGTATGTAAATGGATGAGTTGAAAATACTGGGTCAATAGCTAGAAATGCTTTAAAAACATGAGTCCACTGTTCATCTTATAAGTTGCAGAAGAAAGTCATGGGAGGAAACTCCAGCAGGTGTACAATGGATCCTCATAACTCCCAGTATCTCCAAATACTTTGATTTTCCCCCCAGGAACTTATTCTTTAAAAGGAGTGTTCAAAAGGTAAATACTGCCGTCTCCCAACCTTGATATTTTGACAATTTTAAAAATTAAAAAATACTCCTGTTCACATTCAACACTTTCAGAAACATGACATTCATAGTAAAAGTATCTTAAAGGTCTTTCTGTATAAATTATTTTGTGCTGGAAAAGCATATCACAGAACATTTTCAACACCGTTATCACTAGGATAGCAGAAATGAATGCATGAAATTTGGGGTTTTAAGATTAAAAGAACTTCAAGTCATTTTCACTTATCGAGAATCTCTAGGTAGCAGTTTTCAGTATTTTGTTCCTATTCTGCAGGCATTTTCTGAGTTCTTGGAATTCAGTGGTGGGCAATACCATTAACCTCTAACTCTTGGAGCTTGCAGTGTAGTGTGGAAGGCAAGTAATCTGATCAGTGCAAATTTGCAGCTGTGAGAAGCCACTTGAAAGCAACAATTCTCAAAGGTTTTAGTTTCAGGACCCTTCACATAAAAATAGAGAACTCTACAGAGCTAAATGAAATGGTATAGACCAAAATAATTTAGGTCAAATTTTAAAGGAAATATTGGAAAGAGCTATCTTGTAGAGTTGTGGTTTCTGTTAAACAAGAAAAAAAACCTTGAATCAATGTACAGACATTCTGCAATTCTACTTTACATTTTCCTCACATTTTAATATTTTTTAATTTTTCGATTACAGCTAGCATATATTTCAGGGGTACCTTATATAAATGATTAGATATATAATTTACAGCAATCACACCAACAAATCTAATACCTATCTGACACCATACCTAGTTGTGACGACATTATTGACTATTTTCCTTATGCTGTACTTTACATCCCCCATGACTATTTTGTAATGCTTTCTAATGTTACTAGGCATAGGATGTCTGGGAACAATTCGTGTCCTATCGAATGGTGCCAAAGTTCTTTGGTTCTCTGCTTTCCAAGAATGTCTACAGTTTTTTGATTGCAGTGGAGTGGCAAAAATAAGGCGAAAAAATCTGTAAAGTTTTTCGAATGATGAATTGTTTACCTAGTTTTTTTGTATACAGTGGTATCTTCACAGATAGATTTTGCTTATTAATAGCATTGAGAAGTTAACTCTTGCACCAGTCTTTTTGTCGTCTTTTCTCCATTTAATATATAATTACATGTCTTTCCTTTTAAACTTTGTGTGCTGCTTATTACCAAGATTTTTTTCCCTCTTAGTTCTACTTACTAGTGCTTTGTATCAGTCATGTGTTGTCAGTTGCTTTCTTGATTGCAAATTGACATGAATATCAAACCGAAAATGCTAAGTAACAACAACAGCAATAACTACCTCCTGATGTGCAATGGTGGAGTGGGGTAGAGGTGAAAGTATTATTCACAATTATGTCAATAATTAGTGTTTGGGCAAAATGGACTCTCAAGTTTTTAATGGTACAGATGTTATCAGGACAATAATTTCCAATGCCATTATTTAGAACCTGGTTTGTGCTGAATTTTGAGACCTGTAGACTTGAAAAACATAAAGTTTAATTTTTAAATTTTATCAGTTTGATAAGTACATGGCTTGAAAAATCAAATAATTCTATAAGGTTTATCAACAACAACAACAACAACAAAACAGTATCTGTACTACTCTTCTCTCCAGAAGTAACTAGTTTCAATTTTTTTAGACATTTCTTAGGATATTTGCCTTCATAACTGTATGTGTATATACTATTTTAAAAAAAAAGGGTTACAAAAAAATCTAATATCTTGATGACTTGCTGTGGAAGGTAAGGATTTAACTTGCACCAGCCAACTCTCCTTTCCCCACCTTCTGCCTTCCCACATTCACACAATAATTTTTGGCTTAAGTCCATATTCAAATTTCACATTGCAATCATGTAAATAGTCATAGCTGATCCACATAATAGAATATGGTTATGTTTCCTTATATAATTTTAATTTTTCCTTTGGTTAGTAACTTTTATTATGTTTCTTTGTACCACTAATTCATTTCCACCTAAATTTAATTTAAAAACAATTCACGGATGAACTGATGGAATGAAAACTTAGTTATCAACATATTTACAGATGAATCGAATGTAGGAAAAATGACCAACATCTTTCTTTGATTATGTTTAATGCCTATTTAAAAAGATAGGTTAACATTTGGACTATTTCAGGTAATAGTCAACAGTTGATTTACAGTAAACAATGCCAAAAGATAACTACCAAAATAACTATAGTTACATATCTATTTTGTATATTAAAATCTCTGGTATTTGTGTAACCTAATTTTGTTCATCTCCATTATAAACATTGTACCCTTCTGATTTAATTAACTCAACTTTGTTTGAATCCTGGAAAAATACATCCTTAATTTTACCAACGAAATTTCTTTTAAAAATCTCTTGAGTAACAATATTTACCTTTCGACCATATTCAAAGCCTCCTAGATAACTAATACCATAATAGTTTAGAGCAACGAATTTTTTGCATGGATCAATATCCTCAGAGAGAATTAGACTGTCATCTAAGTAGGCCTTAATAAGAGTCTGATTTTGAATTATAATAATATGGTACCATTTATTACAACATAATATGCCATTGCTATAAATCATACTTGCAGAGATGCTTTCTCCTAAGTTAACTGCTATTTTCAAGGTCTGATTATGGAGCCCAATAGCCAGAAAATCATCATCTTCATTTTGAGCTTTTCCTATCCATACAAGTAAGCCTTCTCTTTCAGTAGTACTGAAATTTAAGGATATGGTAGTGAACTGAAGATTTCTTATTCTGTAATTTGGATCAATGTATTTAATGTACGAATTACCCGTAAATTTTGCAGTTGAAAATGAAATTTTTTTCTCACAATACCTACCCACCCAACCCAAAGTACACAAACAAGTGTAAGAGAATGATTGGTCAGGTATACATAGAGATCGATGGAGACAACGGTTATTCAAACAGTACACGGACTGGTCACATGTATTTCCAGTCCAGTGTGGCAAACATCTGCAAGTAAAAGTTGTGCCATTTACTATACAGTCACCCCCATTTCTGCACACATTGTACCCACAGGCTGTCCCATCACAGTCACCTACATTTGAGCCACCTTTTGCTCCTAGTTCAGTTAATTGTAATTCATGATTATTTATTATAACTCCTCGGACACAGCCTTGAAAACCTACAGGTTCATTTGCAATTGCCATGGGATTTACAAGATTTAAGGATGACACTCCTCCAATATAGAAGTCAGTATTTGTGTCCAGGAAGTTCATTTTAACGTTGTTGACTTTTTCTGTTACATTTATCCCATCCAGATCCAGGTAGCCATCTGCACCAACTCTTCCCGCTTTAATCACATGCCAACTGCTTCCATTAATAGTTACTTTTTGGAGAGTTTCTAGAATGATTGTTTTGTCACCAAGGTTGTAGCGAAATTGAACAGAACCATTTACTAAAGAGATACATAAAAAATCACCTGTTGAGAAAAAAAACAGTTTAATTAGTAACAGTAAAATGTTACTCCATTAAAAACTTGCTCTTTGTGGCCACTTGAATAAGTGTTGGTTTTAGAAAAGAAGGTAACACGTCTTGGTCACAATTATGTTAGAGAATTTTCTTCCCATTTACAGATCAAAATATGTGCATATGCATTCATCCACACACTGTATTCTTTTGTTTCCAAATCGACTGCATAAATTTTTCCTAGTTGTAAATACTTCCCACTGAATGAATCTATTGTAGTGCTGAGTTAAAGTGAGGTTTTCCTTTAATAATTTTCGTTAAGGGTGAAGGTGTAAAAATAAGTAACATGTTTTACTTCAAACAGATCGTTTTTGACAGATTGGGGAGGTAGGCAAGAGAAATAAGAGCAGTTAGTGGTGCTATGAAAACATGATATTTATGCCCTCCAAAATTTCTGCCATGCCCTTGGTATCAAGTTCTGTCTACAAGTATACAGAACCCTGGTTGGAATTTCTGCTTGGGTGTTCTAAAGGTATCTCAAGCTCCAAAGTTCACATCTCAGTTTGTGAACTTCCTCCCTTACACCTGGCCTTTTCCAGTCTTCCCAAGCTCAGTGAAGTCACTCCCTCATCCATCCAGTTCGTTGAACCCAAAATCTAGGTGTGATCCTTGATTCCATCCTTTCTTTGATCCATACATGATCAAAGAAAGGTCTCTAATCAGATTTATTAGCATTTTGGTTCATTTTAAACGTCTTGATTCCGCCCACTTCTCTCCTGCCACTGTAGTTAAATTCGCTATCATCTCTAGTTTCATCTATTTTAAGAGCCTCCCCATTCTTCCTTTCCAATTGATTTTCTCATCTACACTGTACTAAAATGATCTTTTCAAATGAAAGTGTCATCATTATACTACTCTTAATGGTATTCAATGTCATTGGGATAAGAACTTATAATCTTTAACAGATATATAAAGGCTCTGCAGGTTCCCGGCCTCTCCAGCAACACTGCCCTTGTTAGAGTTTCATCTTGTTTCAGAACCTTTGTGCATGTTGTTTTCTTTTCCTTTTTGGAACACTCTTCCACCCCATTCCACCTCATCTAGGTAACTCCTACCCATCTTTGGGGTCTCAGATCAAATGCCACATCCTCAGAGAAGTCTTTCTTAATTCCCCAGAGTTGGTCAGGTTTTTATTTTCTAGTAGTGCTTATTAAAGCACTAGGTTTCTCTCCTTCACAATATTTACCTCGTTCAGTCATGTGTGAAGAAATGTGACCTAGCATGTGTATGGAATTTTAATGAGGCATTCAGAGGAAAAGTGAATGCAACTACATGTCTAGAAAAAGGATGTAACCCTTCAATGTAAGATTGCTTCAAGAGGGTAGTAAAGTGGTTTACATAAATCCTGCAAGAATATTCCCCAAAACAGCATTTTCCCTCCCCACTATTTTACAACCACTATAAATTTCTTTCCTTTTCTTTTCCAGATAGATTTCTTGAAATGTGCCAGTCTTTCCTCTTCTTCCTTCCTCAGTGTCAAGCTGTCTCACCACCTTTCTACAAATAATGTCCTTTCCTTCTACTCCCCCTTGTGGTCTAGGATGGTCACGAGACCTAGTAGCTCTCATTTCTACCTGAGAAAAGTATATGAAACCATGCAAAGGATGGCTCACTTGCTTTAATCATTTTTCTCATAGAGAGTTTCTAGTGAACATCTATGTCATTACATATTTGATTAATAGCTGCCTCATTCATTATCTTGTAAGCTTCAGGAGAGTGGGGTAGGTATCTGATTTGGCCTCATGGTTTACTCCAGCACCTAACATAGTGCCTTGCACATTTACTAGGCGCTCAATAACTGTGGAATTAAGCAAAAATATTTTTCTATAGTTGTGGAGTGAGATGACTCTATTTCTCAAATACTAGTTTTAGGCTAAAAAACCCCCCATCTTTCCTATAATGATATATAAATAAATAAATAAATAAATAAATAATCCCCCCAAAGGAAGAAATTCAGTTTATTCCCATATTTTCTAACATGAACAACATTTTAAGTCTAAAGAAAAAGCAGCATTATAAGCTTTTGAGATGTGTAAGAAAAAAAAATACAGATCGAATCCTTTAAATATTTTATACCATAAGAAACTGGAAATTTTAAAAATTTATAATGCTCTGAATATATTTTGTGGTCTGCAAGTAGACACAAATCAATTCTCACATGATTATGGAGGAAGTTTTATTTACTTGTGTTATAGTGTCCTTATTACGAACAGCTACATCGAAATAAAAGATATCTAAAAAATGATCAGGAAAGCTAAAGCTGTGATCTGTAATATCACTGGTCAAGTTGCCAAGTAGAAGAAAGAGCAAGGAGAACAGCTTCTGCCAAAGAGAGCTTATTTTAATACTGCTTTGCTGGTACATTCTTCTCTGAAGAAAAACTGCCAAAAAAAAAAAAAAAAAAAGGTGGGGGGGCGTTTCTCTTCCTCTGTGGCCCTGGAAGCTAAAATTGTTCTTGTAGCCATATGGGCAGCTTTTTGTCATGCAGCCCTTTTATTTTACTTAACTAGAATACGGTGTTGCAGTCATGGATTATGGATCCTGCCTATTATTAGGGTAAATGCATATTAAAAGTATACCACTAGTGGACAGGCCTTAAAAGAAAGAGCTCATAAATGGAATGAAGATCATAAATGAATTCACTTTGGCTATTTAATGTCTGTTTAACCATGCCCAGGGCTCTCCCCTCCCGGCACCCCTGTGCTGCCATTATCTACACCCCCATCACCTGCTGCTCCCACCATGCATCATATACCAAAGAAACCTCATAGGACCTAACACTGAGAAGAGACTACGGACACAGCTTACTAGGGAAATTTGATATGCTTTTTTTTTTCCTCTAGAAAAGAAGAGCAAAGATAATATTAGCTTATTGTTTTGTTGTTTGAATATGCTTTAACTTCACATTGTAGACAACTAGGCTTTTTAAAAACACATTTGGGAGGATTATGACAATATTAAGATGAATTCAGCTATCTGACTAATTTGTGCTTACCACTGATAATTTTTGTGTCAAACACTCATTTTAAGGTATTAAATATTTAGCTGAAACAGATGAACTGGTGCTGAAGTTTTATCTCTTTAAAATCTCTTCCAAAGTCAGAGATCTAAAATCAACTAGGATAATTTTCAAATTATTGTTTTGGTTTAAATTTTGCACTATTTAGGATTATTCAAATTATTTACCTCTAAAGGCACACAGAAATCTTAATTGAGAATTTGGTTTTGCACATATGAAACCTAATTGGCTGCTGAAAATCTAAGTTTGTGATTGTTGATACTGCGTGTTAAGTTGTTTGGGCATTTTTTACTAATAGTTCCTCTTAGCAGAAGATCAACTAGAAGACTTGGTAATGTTTACATAAAATGTAGCTCTTCAAGACAGTACAGAGTACGGGACAGTCACCTGTATTTTATGCAAATTTAAATGAAACATACTTCATCACTTGATTATACCGCTTGATTGCTAATAAATAAGTTTATACCTTTCATCTGGTGATTACCCTTAGATTAATCTAAGTGTATGAATGGAGAGCTTAGATTTTTAATATTTTAAAGTTTTCATAATTTTCTTACATATAGGTTACATTCAGCACCAATGAAACTAATCTATTTTTAGCTCTCTTTGTGAATAGTGTCTAATGGCAGAAAAAAAAAGATGAAAATCTTGACTTTCATCAACTGAAATACAGTGCTATTTAATAACATGTAAAAAAATGTGTTTTTACCTCTTATGTGTGTTAATCTGTATGAGCTTTTAATTATATATATATAAACACAAACATATCCAGTGTACTGATTCTAAAACGATAGTACAACATTCTTGGCCTGTTGCAGTCCTGTATATCCTAAATTTTCTGCTCTTAGCATACAAAAGTTAACCTTGAGTGTTTTTTTTTTTTTTTTGATGAGCAATATAACTAAAGCTGATTACTTTTACTGTCTCTTGGTTTCTAAATAGAAATTTTCTGTTTGTACATGATTCTCACATTTAGCATTTCCACAGAGATTTAAGTTAATCATAATTTTAAAGCCAAATATCAACTCTCAGAAAAACATATCTCTTCTAAGTATATTTTGTAGCTCAACCATGTTACCTTCTTTCATTGAAGTTATCATCTTTTCTCCTTGAAATTATTTCACCAGTACATTGAGATGGAACCACCTTGGTCTAATTCTCTGAACTAATAACATATTAGAACACTTTTAAAAGAACTCCTTAGATTAGATTGTGAAAATCAGGGCACATTTTTTTGTGTTCTTTACTATGAGAAACAAAATAAACCAACTTAACTATTTCTCAATATTCACGTTCTGAGAAACAAGATGAAAGAAAAGCCTAAATGTAAAATTTTAAAAATATTTTTCTGTAGAAATGTAACTACATGGAAGTGTCTTTGTCAAAGTTCTGGAGAAAGATATTATGAAAATGAAAATCAAGAATAATACTCAAATATCAATTTTTAAAATGAGCATAGTACTTGGATCTTTTTATTCTATATCATTTTATAATTATGCAACTTTTAGAGTTAAATTTTTTTAATTAATTTTTTAAACATATTTAAGGATCCAGATCCTAGGTTTTTTACCATTAGAAGACAGAACAACTTAAAAAAATTTGAAACTGTAAATATGGACGAATTTACTGGAAATATATCAGGTGTGCCTTCTTTATCTTATATAGGCATATTTTGTCCCTTTTAACATAGAACTATCATGCATAGCTTCAAACTTTTTTCGTGTGTGTGGCTTCAACCTTTTTTTTTTATGAGATTGTTATAAAGTCGAGCATATGTTATATTTGAATTTTGCTAAATTTAATTCCCAAAAAGTTATTAATATTAACATTTATATTTAGGGACTCAATTCATAAACAAATACTTGCAGTGACGATAGAACATAAAAGTATCAAGTGTTTACATTTTTATAGGCTAGGTGATTTAAAAAATTAAGAATACTTCCTCACCTATTAATAGGCTATCAAAAATTCATTAGGATTTCTTTTCCCCTGCAATCAAAGATCCTGCCAACTTTACCTGACTGTGCTTTTAAGTGTTGCGCAACATAAAATAGGATGCCATCTGCAGAAAGAGGCTGAAACTGCAATTGAATATGTGTCTTTTTTCGAATATGAAAAGAAGAAAAAGACATCCAGGATAATTCATGGCTTCTGAAAGATGGATCGCTTATAGATAAAGCTAAAAAACAAAACAAAAACAAAACCCAAGTTAAAAAAAAAAAACAGTATTACTCGTAAATGCAGTAAACTTACAATTTTGTCATTTAAGCACTTACCTTATCTTCCAAGAGTTGCTCCTAGCTGAATGAATATATATTGAATCTTGGTAACTCTATTCTAATCCCTCTAACAGTAGGCCAGTTATTGAAAAGCCTTCTATTACTTCTGGTAACTATGATCTTTTTGGCTGGTACTGTGTGACACAAATCCTCTGCTCTAAATTGCATTATAGAGAGGCATCAGATGCATCGATTCTGAGAATGTCTTATTCTTATATGAAGAATATGAACTTCCAGGGAAAGTCTTAGATTAATAATGCTTTCATAAAGATGATTCAAATAGTGGAAGATAGAAGTCATCAATATATGAATTATTCAGTTTCTATATTTCTGATTATAATATAAAGTATAATCAGGTCAATATACATTTTAAGTGATTATATAAATGGAAATAAATGTCAGTTTACCTGACAATAACTTAGGTCCATATCTCTTCAGAAACTGCTAACACTTGGGTTTCACTTTATATTTAAGTATGAGAAGATTAATTTCAATATGAATTGAAGTAAAATCGTTATACCGACTTATAGTTCATCAGCTATTAATTACTTGCTGCTTCTGTGTATAATTGACTAGATGGAAATTGTGAGAGGAAGAAGGAAAGTATCCACATTTGGCAGTTTTTATCTCTTTATGAAATCTATATTCCTTTTTTCCTCATTTTATAATATGACAGTGCTTAAGAATGTGCTGGTTCACCACAAGCCTTGAGCCATTAATCTAGATATTTCACTTTTTCTCCCTTTGGAACAGGCCTATACTAGCTGTGGTCTTTCACTTTAGATTGCTGGGAAGCTAGTGGGTGTTTGTCCAAGAGATATTGGCATTTGTTGATTTTTAAGCGACTACATCATTCATTCTGACTTACTGCAATTCAGAATGGTAGAGGTCAGAATCATGCGATGTGGTCGCCAAGAATGCAAAGTCCTGTACCTCACTCCTAGAGGATTTGATTTATTAAAGCTGAGAAAGGGTTTAAGAAGTACATTTTTAATAAATACCCAGGTGTTTCTGACAAGCGTTATTTAGACCATATTTTCGTAAAAACTATTAGAATTTATTTTGAGAGTAGAAGGATGGTTTAAAAAGTGAGTGTTCTTTTGAAATTGTTTTTGTAAGAATTACCAAAGTCATAAATATTTAAACAATATAGAAGTGTAAAGTAAAAAGATGAAATTTTATCATTCTTTCTCCTCTCTTCATTCTCAGGAACCACTGTTAACATTTTTTTTTTTTTTTTTAAAGCCTATAAGCACCTGGTCTTCCTAGGCAGTCTCCCAACCAAGTACTAACCAGACCTGATCCTGCTTAGCTTTCGAGATCAGAGGAGATTGGGCATGTTCAGCGTGGCATGGCCGTAGACTGTTAACAGTTTTTTGACCATGTAGTAAGACTTCAGTTTTCAGCGCACATGCAATTAATATGTGTATCTAGTAGTACCTGCTTTACTTCACATAAATGAAACCATATTATATATAAACTATGCATAACCTATGTTTTTCACTCAATAGTTTATCTTTATGAAATTTTGACGTTAGCACATATTTGCCTGTTTTAGTGATTATCTATCCCATTGATACCCTTTATTGCTGAATTATGATGATTTTGTACATTAAATTTTTATAGCTTAAGTAGAGTACCGAAAGTTCTGATGTGAGTGGATCTGCCTGTGGAGACAGGTAGAAGCTATACGAACTCTGATTCAGTAAGTCATAGCTATCATCTCTAAATTAGCTGCAGAACATTTCTGCTATTGTTCACTTTGAGGTAGAATTTGGGAAGGGTCCAGGTTTTCCAGTGACTCATCCAATCATTTGACTGTGAATCATCTTTAGGAAACTTTACTAATCAATGTAGATTAAGTAAGAAGAAAACACCAATACCTCTCTTCTTGGACAAATGATCTACTGGGCTTTGGCCAACAGCCTCTAGGGTTGTCAGTGTGGGGGAGCAGTTTCAGAAGGGATGGCTTTCTCAGAGGAATAATAGCTAATAATTCAGGAGACTTCCAAATTACATAAGCTGCACTCATAGCCACCACTTTCATGATCTGATTTCCTATAAACAGGACCCACAGAGAAATTACTAATATTTATATTTACCACTGTTTAACAACTATGGCATTGACTGGAACTAGGACAGCAGGATCTGATGAAAAAGATAGCAGTATGGGCTGACTGGTGAGATGGACACACTTGGACTGCAGTGATCCACTATCCGATTTAGGGAATCCATAGATTTGTGAAACAAGCAATATTTTTGAGTAAAGATATCTCTTCAAAACTCTTAAGACTAGGTGATATGGGCGGGACATCAGAGGAAGACATTTTTAGCATGAGTGAAGATAGCTTCAAGGAGAGCACAGGTTGGCATATTATCAAAGATCAAGAGAAAGATAGAAGGACATGTGATGATTTATTGAAAAGGCCGGACTTGGTAGGAGGGACTTAGGGACTTCCTTCCTTCCTTCCTTCCTTCCTTCCTTCCTTCCTTCCTTCCTTCCTTCCTTCCTTCCTTCCTTCCTTCCTTTCTCTCTCTCTCTCTCTCTCTCTCTCTCTCTCTCTCTCTCTCTCTCTCTCTCTCTCTCTCTCTTTCTCTCATAAGCTGGGAATGAATGATGGGCCAGGAGTGTCAGATTTTGACAGATTTGATATGGATCGTTTATCACCCCATTTCACTCAGCATAATGCTCTTGATTGAAATCCATCTGAATTGCTCCATGTATCAATAGTTTGCACCTTTTTAAATTTCTGATTAGCATTCCATGGTATAGATATATCAGTTTGTTTGATCATTCATCCATTGAAGGACATTTGGGTTGTTTCCAATTTGGGGCTATTACAATAAAGCCAGTATAAACATTTATGTACATATTTTTGTGTGGACATAAGTTTTCATTTCTTTTGTATAAATATCCAGGAGTGTGATTTCTAGGTTGTATGCTTAGTATATGTTTAGTTTTATTAGAAACTGTTAAATTATTTTCTAGAGTGACTGACCATTTTACATTCTCACTAGGAATGTGTAAGAGATTTAGCCACACAGCATTTGGTATTGTCACTATTTTTTTAACTTTTAGTTTCTTTCAGTAGGTGTATAGTTATACCTCATTATCCATAAACTCTTTTATAGACATGTGAGTATAAATGACAACTATTGTTCTCAGCTTTGGGATCTGAGCTGAAACTCTTAGACAACAGTCAATGTAATATCTTATTGCATAGTGATTCAAATAACCTCTGAGTTAATAAAGGCTAAGATTTTTTCCAGGATGCTAGTTAGAAGTCAAATATAGTTTTGCAGGAGTATTAGCTTGAATCTAAGCTTTATTTTCTGATGGCTTTCATGTCTGTTGGGTGTATCTGGTGAAATGGTGCAGTGTCTGCCAGAAATCTATCTGTATAAGAGACTGAGAAGTTTTCTAGGTTACGTATCTCAAAAAAAGAGTCAGGCAGACAAGTTTGCCTAATAACCAAGACTCCAAGTTGTCAGATGTAAAAGCAGGGCAGATCTTGTGGGCTGTACAATATTTGCCAATTGGATTGGTCTGCTAGTTGTATGCCTATATATACCCAAATCCCTCATGGGAAAACAGAGGCAGCTGCAATTAAAAATGCTAGAGGAGTCATTTTTTACTAAATGTTCTGGAAGACACTGAGGTTCAATGAAGTATACCATTTGAATACTCTTGAAACCAAGCACAACATAAAAAGGAAGAGATGTCTCCATACTCCTGCAAAAAATCCACAGTTGAACTATAGCACCTTGATGTCACCAGCAGTGATGGGTGAGGTCCCCAGCAGGATGGTTGTCTGAAACTGGTAGAAACCACTAGGCTAGAGTTTGAGGCAGCAGTAGTGTGTGTGTGTGTGTTTGGTGGGGGTGGGGGTGGGGGCAGTGTGTGCTGGTATGAACAGATGTTTCAGGCATTAGGAGGCAGCATCCTTTGTGAACACATCATCATTTTCTCATTTTTGATTTTGAAAGAGGTAAAGTGCTCTCAAGTATTACATAGCAAAATGTGAAATCTGAAACTACCTTGGTTATAAACATATTTCGGCAGCTTCTATTTTTTATTATATTTTTTCCTATTTGTGTACTCTATATTTTGTTTAGGTTCAAATATACTTTAACTTTTAATTTGTCAATTGAAATGTTTTTGAGTTACCATGATACTGGGCATACATTGTCTTTTTTTTTTTTTTTTTTTTTAATGCCATGTGCAGTTTTAATAAGGAAAAAGAATCATCGTCTCTACCTTTATCTTGCTGTTTGATTGGGAGTGAGGGATGAGTGGGTTATAAGCTGGCATGCTAAATGTACTATTATTGGTGTTCCTACTCTACCCTCAACAACACCGGTCAGGCTCCAGCAGTATTGACTTCTCAAGTCTTGGCACCCAATTGATTATGTTTCCATTTGCAGCGCCCCCATTCACAGCACGCTTAACATTCTTCTACTGTTTTTAGTGCTTTCTTCTCATACTTGTCAGAAGGGTTTCTTTAAAATCAATCTAATAGTTGTCTTTAGTTTCCCGTAGTATGGTAGACTACATAACATAGTTAACCCCATCCCTGTCATGAAATCAACTAGAAGTGTTGGATACATTATTTTAAAACATCTTTTTAGTTAAATTGATGCCTCTGGCAAGAAAGAAAAATATTCAGAGACAAAATGGAAAAAGGTGAAAAAAGAAAATAGAAGCTAAATAAATAAGTATAATGACAAACACAGGTTTTGCCTTCAGGGTATTTGTCAGACCTCCTAAACTCAAGCTTTAGTGTTCAACTCTTCAATGAACAAATAAGTTATATTATAAATTAAATAGGGACTTAACTACAGATTCTGCAGTTTTTAAAAAGGTAATCAGAGATACTAATGAATAACTTTATGGCAATAAATTTGAAGATTTAAGAGAAATTATTGAAATCCAAGAGAAATATAACTTATTAAAATTGAATTAAGAAGAAATAAAAAAACATGAACACACCTATAAGAATTAAAGCAATTGAATCAGTTATTAAATTTATCCCACTAGAACACATTAGGCCAAGATGATTATATCAGCAAGTTATACCTATTTTTTAACAAATAATTCTTATATAAAATCTTCCACATATATAGAAAAAATCACACTGGGAATTATGAATAAGCAAAGATATCAGAATTTCTTTCAATAGTACAGTGAAGATTACAAAAATGCCTTGTCACTAGGAATAGTTGGTTTGATGAGTATCTGATGGGACAAATAAAAAATCAAGTAAAATTTGTCCAGATTTACAAACTTGTCCAGTTTGATTTAATAATCTTCCAAGTGTACATATGAAAACATTGGCATAAGCAGTACTAATACTTATGAAAGTAAGTCCGTAGTCCAATCCCTAACTGGACACAAAAATATTTCCAAACTCTGACCCTAATCGACCTTTTTAGTTTAAGATTTTTAATTGTTTATTCGCATCTACACATGCCTGCCAAATTAGAAAACAGATAAATACTCTTTTCTACCTCTGATTCTACTTTTCTTCAAAGCACAGCTCAAGTGCTGAGTCTTTGCTGAAGATCTCTGTAGCACTTAACATGTTCCTCCTGTGTGTCACTCGTTTTGCTCTGTGTTGTGTTATTGTGCTTTGGGAACCTGCCCTTGCTCTGCTAGCTACCTACAGTGACCCACTGTCAGTCGCCTGACACGTCTGATCCTCTATTTCCTCACTTATGAAACAGCATTGATAATAGAATTACCTCAGGTTCTCAGGATTAGGTGAGATGACACAGGGCTTTGTAAACTCTCATTTGCTAGAAAATGTGTTATTATCACTTTCTATAACTCTGTTTCTTCCCTTGCCTCCCAGCCACCTGCCACTAAGTCATGCTGTCCTGGCCCTCTGACCCACCACAGCCTGCATGTTGGAGGCTGAGTTCCTCTCCTGTGCTCACATGCTGACATATTTTCCTGCAGACTAGAAGGGAAGCAGCTTCTCTGATTTCGTTGCTAAAATGTGCTCAGTAAGACACAGCAGGAGGTTATGTGGAAAGACATGTTTCCTGTTTGGAAGCAAAGGTGTAGTAAGAGTAACATGGGGTGATTGCAGCTTCAGAATCGAGAGCCAGGGCCATCATGGCAGCAGTTCTTACTGATTTATAAATCTCACAGTTTGTCCCCTGGAACAATGGCTGCAAACAAAGCTGTTAAGATTTCTTCATTGAGAAGATGTATTGGTCTTTTGTTAAAATTGTGATAGTGATGGTGATACCCCCATTCTGTAATCCAAGAGGAAGCTACATCAAAGAGTATCTTTAGTCAACTTCAAATTCGCAAAATATGATCACTTTGATCCTCTTAAAATTTATGTCGCTGGAATTTCAAAATGTGGGACTGCACTTGAATGGAAATCTAATTAGCACATAATTCACTAATAGATCATAATTTAGTGCATTGTCTTCAGGGACTCTGTACCCCTGCTCTAATTTACTGTGTCCCTTTAAGTGCTTATGTATGGTTGGTCATCAGATCATCTCTGAGGGTCTCTCTCTGATGGTCATGATCCTTCAAAGCTTGTATTAAGGATCCCATAGTTGAAACTCAGAAAATTCAAAAGACAGAATTCCCATAAGAAGTCATTAAACATTTCAGGATGTATAGTCTTGGTTTTTACTTATTTTTTAACCATCCAGGTTAAAAAGTTTAAAAGGTATCTAAAATATTAAAAAGACCTCTTAATTATTCCCATTGTAAGATATTCTTGTCTGATATTCTCCTGATCTTTGTTATTGACATAGGGGAGTATGGAAGTCAATAAGTCTGCTCATCTAACATTTCTATTTTACTCACCTTTTGAGGTTAGAAGTGCTCTTGTGATTTGCTCTGGCCAGTGAAATGTGAGCAGAAGTGACACGTATCACTTCTGGGCCAGAACCAGGGTATGATTTGCTGCCTTACCTTTTCTTATACTCTGCGATCGTAGAAGCATCAGTCAAAAATGAGCTTCCATCCACCTGAGTCCCTGAGTAGCTAGTTTGAGAAAAGTCTCTTTGATGACACACAGCGTGAGCAAGAAATAAATTTTTGTTCGTTAAACTACTGAGATTTGGGGGTT
Organism: Rousettus aegyptiacus; assembly: GCF_014176215.1. Taxonomy (NCBI): domain Eukaryota; kingdom Metazoa; phylum Chordata; class Mammalia; order Chiroptera; family Pteropodidae; genus Rousettus; species Rousettus aegyptiacus. The sequence goes on from NW_023416284.1 coordinate 112,857,503, forward strand.
GTTTCTTATTGCATCATAACCTAGCCTAATATGGTTAATACAAAGAGTTTATAAAGATCAGCAGAAAAAAAGAATAGTCTTAATGTACATTGTAATGCATGCAGTCTTTTTTGTTTTAATCACATTTGTTCATGTTTAGGTAAAGTTATGTTTACAAAATGTATCTCTAGGCATGTCTTTCTCAGAGTGGTAGTTCTAATTTTTTCATTATTAGAGGAAGAGTTCCTTAAAGTGACACTGACGATTTTTCAAATTACATAGTGATGCATAGAAGTTTCATATATCAAATGTTTCTTGAAATAAGCAAACCATTGGTTGGGCTTGAAATCCTTTCAATTTGAGAGGATTCTCTAATATAGTTGAGGTTGGCATCTCAGAATTATAGTAGAATCCAATAATAAGAGAAAGGGCAGTGTTTGTAAATTTGGTTAATGCCTATGCCAGTTAGTTATGTCATATGTCAACCTGGGGCCTCATGAATTAAAAGAGACCTTTTTTTTTTTTTTTTGCACGACTAAATAAGAACGTTAACAAGAAAATTTTATATTCAAAAGTACAAACTGTCATGTTATAATTAAATGGAACAATCTCTGCTAAACTAAAACACAGCTTGACTAATGCATTTAGTGTCAATATTCTGAAGACAAACTACCATATTCTTGTTTACTATAAATGGATAAGAACATTGACACAAGAAACCCATGAGATATATGATAGCATCAGCTATGAAGAAATTTCTTCAATTTTGTATCTTATTTTCCTTCCTCTGAGAGAAGAAGTCTTAATATTCTTTAAGGATTATTCACAGATGATATGAGAGCATAAATGTCTTTATTAACACGATATTAAACCAACCTAAGAATAAAATTATCAGTTTAATCAAATTATTGAACACATTCTTTTTAAAATTATATTTTACTCACTTGGAAATTATTTCAAATTTATAAAAAATTGAAAAAATAAAAATAGTGCAAAGAGTACCCAAATTCACCTTTTGTTACTATTCTATCCCTTTATCTAGCTTTATCTAGTTCTATCTAGCTATCTATCTATCTGATATTTTTTCTCAATCATTTGAGGATAAGTTGCATAAATCATGGCTCTTTATACCTAACAACTTAGAGATATCCTCTTATATAACCTCAGTACTGTTGTCATCTTTAATAAATTCAACATTAATACTATACCTTTGTCTAACATTAAACATCCAACTTTTCAGTTGATCCAATACTATCCTTTATAATATTTTCCACTAGAGTAAGAAACCTCATCTAAATTCAGATGGTGCATTGAGTTGTCATGTCTCTCTCTCTCTCTCTCTCTCTCTCTCTCTCTTTTTCTCTCTCTTTTTTTTAGGTCATGTCTCTTTATTGTCTTTTAACTTAGGACATTTCCAGAGCCTTTCATTGTCTTTTATGACATTGATATTTTTGAAGGATATTTTCCTCCTTCTGCTTTTTGAAAAGAATGCTCATCATTTCAGGTTTGACTGATATTTCCTTATAATTAGATTCAAGTTATACAATCTTGACTGAAATACTACATAGACAATGATGTGTTCTTAGGGTATCACATATGGAGGCACATGATATCTATTTGTCCCTCATTGGTGAAGTTAATTTTGGTCAAGGTATTGACTGATTTTTTTCCATTGTATAATATTCCATTATATAATTATGGCTTTTTTTCCCTCTTGTAATGCATACGGAATATGTGGGGAGATACTATCAGATCATGAATATCTATTATTCATCAAAATTACCTCTTAGATTTAATATCCATTGATGATTCTAGCTGGAATCAGTTTTTACTTCCATGCAAAATGAAAATTTTCTAGCTCTATCAGTTCATCCACAGTTATGGCCTGGATAATATAGCTTCTCAACAGGTCTCTAGGGCGCTCACAAAAGAATGATGGTCCATAAATTTTTAACTTGGTATCTCTGTGGGGGAAGGAGAGCCTACAGTTTCCCGATTAGCCATCTTGCTGACCCACATCTTTGCTTTTAAAACACACATTTTTTTTTTAAACCTAAAGTTCTGCAAGATGTCTCATCCATTAAAAATTTCATCACCTCCCTATACTGAATGCAGTAACTGCTTATTTCATCACATTTCTTTAATCATTTTAAATCGAACAAGTCCTATTGAAGGTCATTTGCTACCACATGTTCCTGTTCTGAGTGATGGATTTCAAGTCTTCTACAATAGATTAATTCCTAGAGCATTGTTTTTCTGATGGACTCAAACCATAGTCTATTCAATAAATAAATAGTTCTCAATATTCACATACGGTTAAACTGATGATCCTCATAATGCATATCTGCTTTGTTCTTAACAAATTACAGATTTAGGGTTCCCCATTTACACTCTCCATTTCATTATGTTTAAAGCAAAATATTTTGATTTTAGCCACAGCTCTTCTATTGTACCACAGCTCTGTTCTATTCATTCAGTTAGAAAAGAAAAAAAGATAAAAATAATTCAAAACTTTTTGCAACATTTATTAATCTATTATGTGCCTTAAAGTCTATGGATAAGTACATAGGATGTCACCGCGGCTTTCTGGGTTGTAAATATTTCTTTAAAGGCTTTATCACAATAAGAATTTAATGGATAGGAAATAACTTCTTTTTCCATCCTTAAGTATGTGAAGTCTTCAGACTTTACCTCTTCATTGCAAGTTAAGCAGTTTGACAAATTTTAGATGAATTAAGTACACACTTTGTTATTGTAGCAAAAATGGAAGCTAAATATATTTTTTTCTTTGCTGGATTATTATCAGAGTCTGCTGGAGTGGTGGGAATAAGCAATTGAACCTGTTGGCTAATTGCTAACAGAAGGAATGGTTAAGTATCAATTATTGAAGAAATAAAAATCATCCCTTTAGGCACACTTTTTTTTTTTTTTTTTTTTTTTTAGCACCCAGATGGATATTGCTAAACAACTCTCTTTAATTGTTAAACTCATTTAATTATTTGGGTGGCTATTTTGTTCTAAATGATCTTTGGAGACAAATCAAGATGGCATGTTGCTTAAAATTTAAGTATTCTATAAAATCACATGATTGTTTTATGATAATTAGAGACATCTGGTGATTCTTGCTTTCAAAAACTTCTAAGATTAAGTGTTCTACTCCATGTTTTTCGGAGCAGAATTTGGGAGTTTGAGCAAATGCCAAGTTAAACTATTTAATTTGCATAAAAAAACCCATAAACTTTGCCACCTATAAATCTGAAAAGTAAAGCATGCAATAATTTTTTTCAATCAATAATCAGGATACTTGGACTTCTATAGTGATCTTAATTTTTAATTTTTGCTATGCTTTGATTATCAAAAACTCGACCGATAACAATTAATAACCAAGATTAATGAACCAACAAAATTGTTAAATAATTTCTCAAGACCACTATTACCCCCAATTATTGACATGCCAGATCATTAGAAACCACTTTTTTCATTTAGCTTTGACATCATTGTCTTTACAGAACCATGACTTAACTTATGACTTTAGCCTTCATTGTGTGTCAATATGAAAAATGGCCACGTATATAATGTCTCTTCATTTCTAGAAAATTGTTATCAAATATAGCACATATTATGCTGTTTAACTGCTGTCTTAAAAAAAAAATTTGGAGCTTGTAGAAAACTTTAATTGGAGTCCAGTGCCAGGACACAGTTATCTGTCTTTAATATGATAACTGGTATGCTTTTTTAACCATAGGCAGTAATTGAGCAGCAACCCGTAGTATTTTATGTTTTACTTCAACTTCCAAGCATGCCATGTTTTAGACTAGCCTTGTTTTGCCTTACTTGTTCTTCTCTTCTGGTCCTTCCCAATCCCTTTTCTTATCTTCCCTTTTCTCTTCTCTTTCTTTTCTTTCCTTGGGAGGCGGGCATATTTTATCTTTCTACCACTGTCTTGGCTACTTTTCAAATATATGTATCTTCTACTGTGAGCTCTCATTGATGCTATTTGGAAGCATCATTAATAATAAATTCAAGTAACTTGTGTCAGGAGATCAATAGCTGTTTTAGGAGTCTCAAAGACTTACAGAAGCTCTGGGAGACTGCGCTTATTATGCACATATGTTATCTAGATCCTAAGCCTTGAGTAATCATCAGCTACTTCAGAAGTGTTATCTGAGCACCAACTATGAGAAAGGCACACTTTCCAGCTCAGTAAGCAAGTCCTGATAATGTTTTAATCCAGTGTGCCTTATATTGGTCCCTTATCTCCTATTCTCAGAGGTATTTTAATATTTGGAACTTACCCGGCATAAATTTCCTTTTTAGATGAAGAGATTAATTCACATTTGTAGTGTACTCTTTCATTCATCCCCAGGTTTTGCTCAAGTGGTCTCACTCTTAGGTAAGCTATCCCACCATTGCATATGAGTCTATCCGACTTTTACCCATTCTTTAATATGTGATTTGATTTCATTGCTTTCTAATGACTATTCATGTCCGACTATCCAAAAGTAATGCATGTATTGTATCATTTGTCTAATAGTAAAAGCATTCAATACCCTGGGATATTGCTTCCTCTTTTACCTCAACTATTATTTAAGTTACATATTTAAGTTTTGCAGACTTTTGCCTGTTCTCCACCCAAATTGCCAGCTCTTTGAAAGAAGGGACCCTATCTTATAGTGCGTTGGATCTCCCCATATTGCCTACCTAAGTGGTTTTTCAATAAATACTTATTAAAAAATGTAATAATCTGCTATACTTCTATAAAGAGTGAGTAATGATTTTTAAAAAATTTTTATTTGGTCACTTTGAAAAGTTTGTTTTTACTACATTGATCATAAGTCTGAAATTTTTTATACCTTTTATGTAAGAAAATTTGTCTTTTTATAATAGGAAGCTTAAATATTTTGACTTAAGAATCTATTTAAAACTAACCCATATTTTAAAAATGAAAATAATTTAAATATCTGTGTGGACATGGCCTACATTTAACATGAGTGTAATCTAACACTTTTTTCTTTCCTCTATAGGAGGGGCTCATATTTATAGAGTACTTATTTAGGGCTAGGTACTGGGCCGGTCTCTTTATTTCACTGACTCCTCATTATAACCTTTATGAGGGTGTTCTAGGAGACAGAGAATTCTGCCTCTCAGACCAGAGGGCTTTCATGACCAATATCTTGTGATATTTCTTGGTTACTAGAAAAGCATGGAACAGGAAGGTTTACTTTTTTTATTTTTCTTAAGATAAATTATACAGATGTTAACAACAACAACAACAACAATGGAAATGAAATAATGAGATTTTTGCAATCTTTATATCTTTCACTATGGTCATGAAAATTTTAGTTTGCTTATCACTTCTTAATATTTCTATTGGAAACTAGAGGGAGCCTATCTCTCAGTTCTCCAAATTAGAAAGTAAAGTTTGTGGTTGGATCTCATCACCATTAATCATCTCAGCTTAAAAGAAGATGGGAAAGAGGCAACCAAGTCATGTCCATAGAAAGTAATTGTAAGCAAACTTTTTTTTTCTTTTTTTGGTCTGCCTCCTTAAGATGAGGAACAGGGTATTTACAGCACACCATGTAAACCATTTCAAGGGAGGAAACTTTAGCAGTAGAGGGCTGAAAATCCAATCTGAGTTTTTGTTTATTACATAATGTTACCTTGAATGGAAAATAAAAAGGACTTTGTTGAAGAACATAGATGTTCTCTCATAGATGTCTGTCTTTTCGAGTTTTTAGTTTCTCACTCACAACCTTATAAAAAGTAGTAATCATTAATTTAGGACTTGGCAAGGAGAATGGACTGTCCCTAGACTTCGGCCAAAAATTTACCTAAAACACATCTTTATACATCCCTTTTTCAAATGTGAGAGGCCTGATATTTAGGAAAGTATACTTGCCCAAAGTCCAAGGTTAGGAAATGGCAATTGTGTCTTTCTTTCTACCAAGATTTACCTTCGACATCTATTCCTTTATTCAAAAAGCTTAATGTTCATATGAACCTTAGCATTATTATATATAATTCACTTTCTCAGTGAGTTGCACTTATGATTTACTGGTTGTATTGGAAGCACAGAAAGAAGACTAAAGAATTAAAATACGTGTTCCTAGGAATCATGGCTAATGCCTTTTTAATTTTTACTTTTTGTAACGCGATAAAATTTCAGAGATAGAAGATCTGGTGCACATGTAACCATGTCATTATTTTGAAGGAATCGAAATTGGGGAAATAAAGACTGAAGTTCTTTTTCTCTTACGAATAAAGCTCGTGCATTACCTATGTATTTGCACATGGCTGAATGCACTTGAAATGAGCATCTGAGAACAGGCACAGTTATGATTCTGAATTGGCATCCATATTGCTATGGATCCATTTCTCTGCTATTAGAAAAACTAAAGATTTGACAGGTAACATCCCATGTGTCAGAAAGGCTTGAAGAATTGCACTGCTCCTTTAACTTGAATTAATTTCAATGAAAACTAAGGCTAGGTGAACCATAAAGTACCCTGGCCTGTTCCATTCAAAATTCCAGCATTTGCCTGGGTTTCTTTACCCTACAGAATAAGAAATGAGTGGAAGAAAAATTTCACTGTGGATAGAAAGAATGTAAAAAAAAGAAAAAGAAAAAGAAAACATTTTCAGTATTTGCTAGGCTAAAAATTAAAAACACACATGTTACAAAATTTCATTTGGCTAAATGTCAACAATACACAATAGCTAGAGTTTATTAGTATAAAACCGTTCCAAGAAAAAAAGCAATTTACCCATAATGTGGGGGAAAATAAATTGAGAGGAGAGATTTTATGATTCAGCAAATGTTACATGTATAGTTGTAAATCATAAATTCTAACAGGAAAGAGAGCTATAGCGTAGAAGAAAAGAGCAAATGAGTAAGATTTGAGTGTATGAGAAAAGAAACTGGACCTGTTGTCTATCTCACAAAATAACTATAAAGCAGAATTCTTCTTGAACAGAATATTTTAAAGACTAAGCTGTTGTGATTTTTTTTTTTTTTAAAAATTAAGATTAATAGTCCTTGTGAAATATCCAACCCAGATGCTGTTGTTTGCTGACAATCCTCGTTCATCTTCAGTTTAATTTTTAAAGCTGGTTTAGGGCCCTTGAGTGTTTGAAAAACACATGTCTTAGCTAGTTAATGGGACAGACAATGTGAATATTGTGGACTCCTGTATCTCTAGAACTAGGATCATATATTTTGAATCACTTTTGGTGACTGTGACCTTTAAAGTCATTGGATTCAAGTGGGCTTGATATTTTTCTTACTGCAGCACCATACCTTAGTGGAATTCCAAAGGAGTTTGGTGTTGGGCCCTAATAAAAAGAAAATCTGACAACTGGGAATTCTCCTTCTCTTGTTTTTAAATGGATTTTTCCTTTTTTTTTTTTTTTTAAATAGGAGAATGATTTTAAGAACTGAAAGACCACTTTTTCCCACTAGCCAGACATCCTAAGAGTAAGAGATAGATGAAATAAAATTTCATTCACTACTTAAATTATAATGCTGGGACAGAAACCTTCCCCCAGCCACCGACTTCTTAGATATACACACACACTTTAAAATAATTAAGACAATTTAAAATACTAGGATGAGGACATTTTATTAACAAATTTTATATACCATAGAATGTACAAGTTTCCACTTATTTCATGTGATTTTTAGTTTTCATATTTTGATTATGAAATATAACCAATTCAGTGTATTGGAAAACTGACTGGATTGGCAGTGTGAAGACTTAAATCTCCAGTGCTGCTCATTCATGGTTTTGATTTTTACCTCTTTCAAGGTGGAAGAATGGGGACTAAGTGATTTTTAAGGCTCTTTTAAACCCTAGACTTTGATGACTTAATTTAAATACAAATTTTAGTTTAAAAGTTATTTGGTTTTTAATGATTATGTTGCTCCTTTATTAAACTTTCTTAGACAATTGGAGTATGATAACTGTTGATAAAATATTATCTCTACATTGTTAGTTCCTATATTATATTTACTTAAGGAATGGCTATTATAAGGGACTGCTAAGATTAGAAATTAAGTGTTTTTGAACTTCTTGATTATCTACTGTGCCTTGAAGCTTCAAAAATATGGCTTGCCCTGCTGTTACTATCATTAGCCCTGGTGTTAAATAGTCCTATTGTTTCTTTAAGTTTTAATAGGTATTCCTTTGGCAGTATTGGACATGTACTATCTCAGTAAAGTTTGGAGTACTTTGCTGTTCACTAAAATCAAGAACAATTTCTTGGAAACTATCGCGATTCATTTTTATTATTTTAGAACTATTAAGTTGAAATGTTTTTTGCTCTGCACTATGTGATGAGTACCAGAGGTTCAACAACAATTTACAAAAACAGGTATGGTCACTACCCTCAGTTCTATGAGCGAGAATCAGGGAAGGCTACCCTAAAGAAGTAAGGTCTGAGTTAAAATCTGAAGGATAAATAAGTGTCAGCCAGGTGTGGAGGGAAAGATGAGAGCATTTTAGGCAGAGGAAATAGTAAGTTATCCAATCTCAGGAAGCCAGTATATGGCAGGTGGAGCCCCACGTAACTCTCTCTCTCTCTCTCTCTCTCTCTCTCTCACGATTTAATTTATCCAGATCTCTTAACCACAAGTTTCCTGGATTTCCTGACATACTGTTTTGAAAGTCCCAGTTAGCCTCAAGACACGGAATCATCTCTATTGATATTTAAGACTGAGAAGACAGTAGTTACTAAGTGGCAGCAAACTGAAGCCAGAGCAGGACCCCTCTAGATTGTGCAGTTGGATCCTAACCGACTGGTTGGGTAGCTTCATTTAGGCCATTCTGTCAGCTTTGCAGTAACACAACAGTGCCTGTTACATAACTAAATTTTTAGGACTCTGAGCATGGTGTTATAAAGGTTTTCTTTTCTATGGGTATTTTTGTGATATTTAGAACTGCACCAAATATGACAAAATAAAATAGGAAATATCGATTTGTGGAAGATGAAGATGTATAACTTGAGACAAACAGCATGTGCTTTCCTGATTTTCTCCACAGCTTCCTTTTCCAGTGTCCCCATTTAGACCTTGTGTTTGTGGTGGTTGTCTGTCTTAGGGATTATCTTGCATTAGGGGGTTTAGAACTTTAGTAGAGGATTCTTGTGTGCTTGAGGAGATTTAAAGATGGCTACAGTTGGCTAACCCTTCCATCAATTTTGCCCGGGTGCCGGGTAGGGGTCAGGGAGGATATGAAATGCAGTGTGCAGTTCCTGATTGCATTTGGGAATGATGGGCAGTAGACAATCACATTCCTTCTCTTCCCAGGATTGGCTGAGTGGTAGTTCATAAAGATGAGTTTGGCCACAAGGAGGATAGTAGAGGAATGACATTGGTCCATCTCTAGGAGAGAACAAGACTGCACTGCTCAACTTACCTCCTCCCACCCCACGGTGTGTTTGTGATGTGAAGTAAATCCAGAAGATCTTATGCAAACTAGACCTGGAAGTACCTGGCCCATGTTTGGAACAGGCAGGCCCATGTGGGGAATTCTCAGGAGATTGCGAGGATTCCTCAGGAGAATTGCCATCCTTTGCCCAGTGGTAAAGATATTGCCAACCATAAGGTACAGGGAAGAATAGTAAAGCAGATAAGTCCTGGAATATGGAAAGCTCTTTTGTTCCCACTGGATTTGAGGCCATTTCACCCCTCAAAGTTCTCTTATTTTGCATTGGAGCTGATTTATCTGCCTTGTGATATTCCTGAGAGTTTTGAGTCAAGTAAAAGGCACAGAAGGCAAAAGCTCAAAGATGAAGCCCTGTTCTGGAATTGAGTTATGAACTCGAGCTCACTGATTAGACTGCATTTAGCACAAAACATCTAGAACATTTGGACTAAATAGATAGGGGTTAAAACAGTTTTAAAAATAAAGGTATATTTTTGTACCACTGAAGTTTGAGTGCTATGTTATCTGTGAAATATAATCATATATTGGGGAGAAAAGAGAGTAGAATCCCTTATTATCATATACATTTCATTTTACTTTCTCAAAAGAAAACATTTATTTAAGTTTGTAGAAACCATGAGTCAAAATTCTGCCTTACCTTCTTCACAGTAGGTTCCAGTGGTTCCTAGAGGACAGTAACAGGTGTATCCATGAGGCAGTGAGACGCAAGTTGCTCCTTTGCTACACTGGTGTGGAGGGTTGTGTTCAGGGTCACAGGTGGAAACTGTCTCCGAGCAAAAGGCCCCTTTCCACCCAGTGGGGCAGTCACAGCTGTAAGTCGAGAAAGAAGACAGCATATGTTGAGTACGTAAGCAGAGATGATATACACTTATATATCATCCTGGCGTTAACTTGGCAATTTTGACTGAGGTTTTGAGATAGAAAGTTTCGTATATCAAAGCAAATTGTGATTGAAACTACCAAGATCTAAAAGAGCCGATAACTGGTTATGGGATTACTGGAGTCCACATCAAGGATTTAAAAAGGTTCAGCATGTGGACATTGAAAGAGAATTTTGGGAGAATCACTTCTTTGGACAAAACAGCATTATAAGTCCTTCTCCCCACTACCATACCACCAACCAAGAAGGCTGTGAGTGGAATTTCTGCTTCCTAACGTCAAGCCTTGAGAAATAAATTCACCTTGATAGATGTTCTGTGACACTGGCAAACACCTGGGCCCAGCTCCTAAGATGGCAGAAAAACCACAAACACCTCCACAGGGTGAAGCAAATGATAGCTAACCCCAGGAATGTGCTTTGGCCCTTTGAATTAGAATCAGCTTAAGGACATACGAAAAGGACCTTACCCAGAAGGTAGCTTAGTAGCTGAAGAGAGCTCGCAGTAAGAGGCAGCCATGACTGGGGCAGAATCTGAGGGGTAAAGGAGAGTACCCATTCTGAAGAGAGAATTGGTCTAGGCTGAGAGAGTGTTATTGGGAGGAGTTCAGCAGGGTAGTCTATGATGGACCCAACTAAAGGTAAAGTTGCCAGATAAAACGCAGGGCACCAAATGAAATTTACATGTCAGATAAACAATGAATAAGTTTTTAATATAAGTATGTCCCATTCAATATTTGAATTTCAGATAAGCAATATTTGAGATATACTACAAAATTATTTGTTGTTTATCTGGAATTTAAATTTATCTGAGTGTCTTGTATTTTTTTTTTCCCCCTCTAAATCTGGCAGGCCTACACTAAGGGCACATGAAAGAAAGGGCTAGCTTTAAATTCCCACTAGGCCCAGAGAACACTAAACCATCAGACAACAGTGAAAGTCAAGAAAGCCCATTCTAGGATGTGGTGTGGGGCGCAGAGTCAGAAACAACTAGACTCGGGATGGACAGCAGTAGCTGATCATACCTCCTTCTGAGACCTTCCATTCCTGTCATAAGCCTTGGCTGGATTTAGGCAACAGTCTTAAAGAGTGGAGTGTTGTTGCTATTTGAAGTGAATCCTTTGAATTAATGAATCGAGAGTGTATTTGTCAATTAAAGTGTCTATTAATTGAATCAAAATGGAAAATTCAAAGGACCTTCTCAAGTTTTAATCCAGGACCAAGAAAAGGATGATTCCTTCTAAGTGAGTTTAAAAGAGAGAACCCAAAATAAATTTTACTTTATGAATACATCCATGAGTCCTAGGTCACGCTTACTAGCTCGCAGTTCATTACTACGGTCTCTACTTACTGGTAAACTGTAGACATATGTAACGTCAACAGCACTGCTGGGTTGTTAGAAGATATCATCAATAGTATAGTTTCTAAAGTGACCAAGTCAAGATAAGGCAGGTAGAAGTATCTTTAATTTTGTTTTTTTTTCTTTAGACCGGAAGAATCCTCATGGATTCTGAGAATTAAAGGTAGCTCATTTAGTCCCCTCTAGGTAGATCGACCTGTAGATCAACCTGCTATGTAGGAGCGGTAAGATCAAGGAACACTCTTTCTGCAAACATTATCGATTGCCTTTATCATTTTATTGAAACAAAAAGTAAGAGAGTCATAAAATTGAGATTAGATAAAAAGGAGAAAATCAAAATCACTTGTAACCTCTGATTATAGCAAGGCTGACTTTTTTTTTTTTTTTTTTTTTTAGCACTTAGCATGTATCTTCCTGCTACTAACTCTAAATAAATTTTAACATTAAAAATCCTGGGAAAATTGGATAGTCACATGCAAAAGAATGAATTTAGAATCCTGTTTTACATCACTCACAAAAATTACCTGGAAATGGATTAAAAACTTAAGACCTGAAATCACAAACCCCTAGAATAAAACAGATTGTTCAGTTATGTCTGTTTTTAAATTTTGTGTAAATGCAACTGTATTACATATATTCTTCAATTACTGCCTTTCACTCAGGATTACATTTTGGGATTCACCCACGTTGATACATTTAGCCGTTGTATTAGTTATCAGTGCTATATAACTTGATGAGCCAGGGTTCATATTTTTTGTGTAGTTAAACTTTCAATATTTTCTTTTATGGTTTGCATTTTTGTGACTTATTCAAGAAATCTTTTCCTGTTCCAAGGTTAGAAAGATATTTCAGGTTGTCTCCTAAAACTATTATAGTTTTGTCCTTTTGCATTTAAGACAGTATATCTGAAATTATTATTTTTTGTGTTTGATATGGGGTAGAAATCAGATGACAGTTTTCTGTATGGATCACCAGTAGTTCTAGAATTCTTTATTGAATAGTTCATCCTTTTCACAGAGCAGTCATGCCCATTTATGTGCGGTCCTATGCCATTCCATCTTGTTCATTAGTCTGTTGGTCTAACTTTGTGCCAATATCCCCCTATCTTAATTTCTCTGGCTTTTTAATAGGTTTTGATATCTAGGATGGCAAGTTCTGTGCTTCCCCCCCAGCTTCCGCCCCCCCCCCCCCCCCCCCCCGTCCAGGAATGTCTTGGCTGTTCTTGGCCCTTTGCTCTTTCATGTTTTTTTTTTTTTTTTTTTTTTTTTTTTGGTCAACTAGTCCCAAGTTCAAGATAGGCAAATTTTCTTACTTTTTCCTTGTGTTCAATGGAGTTTACTTTTTATGTATTCTTATGCCAAGAGTATAGCTCTTAGAGGACCCAGGCCTGTGAGGAGGCTCCTGTTGGACCCACCACCCTATCAGTCCTTAGCCTTATAATCCATGCAGCCCTGAAAGGGTAAACTCACAGAGTCTCCAGGTTTTAGCAGGAGCTCAGGGCTATGGCTAGCTTTGACGCTTACTTTATAGAGTCTCCCTTTTGTTTCATTTGGGCTCTATAAATGTATTGTTTTCACATCTGGTAATAGTGTTATAAAAATATACATTCGAATATTTTCATTTGGGAAGATTGTTCAGGATATATAATTCCCCTTAGTTCTACCAACGCAACTCCCTATAAATAACCTTAAAAAAAACCTGTAACATTTAGAAACATCTTTCCATGTTCATTAACTTCTCTTTCACAACTTTGTATTCACTTATTTCACTGAATGGATGACATAGACTTTATTCTTGTCACTTGTAAGGTATTTTATGTTTTTAATTTTTCACTTTCTACAAACAACACTGATGAAACTCTTGAAGCTAAATCTTTGTGTGTATCTATGACTGATCCTTTGGGATAAATTCAAATATTATCATGGCTTCCAGGCTTTGGATGCATATTTCAATCTGCCTTTCATAATAACTGTATCAATTTACATTTCCATAATCAGTGAATGAGAAAATGCTCCTGAAATTATAGGTATGTATAGTATTGAAAATATGGAGCATTTTCATAGTCTTCTAGTTCTTTATGGCCCAGTAATTATTTATTAACATAAAAATGATTTAATGTCTGCCTACACGTTTATCAAAAACATATTGACTTCTAATTTCTATAATTTTCTTTATTATTTGGCTGTCTAATAAAATTTATGCTTCATCAATTCTCTCTCTCTCTCTTTCTTTTGTGTTTACCATAGTTCTATCTTAGGTCATATGGGATAGGCAGAAGATATGTAAGGCCTGGCAAAGATGAGGTGTTCTAGAGTAAAGTACTGCTAGGCTGCATGTGTTGGAGAGCCTAATGAGTGACACAGAGAAGACCTGGCAGAATTCAGAAACCAGCAAAGGAGATAACATCACACCACATGTTCACTAATGCACTGTTAGACTTTGATTCTAAGAGGAATTTAAAATAAAGTATGTCATCTATCAGGACTTATAGATCAAGGCATAGGCACATACACAAAATGGTAAAAAAAGGTCTCTCAGGATATTGCCATTTCATTAAATAGGGTGTTAATATGGGTCATGATGAAAGAAAATTCACATGCTTATTGTATCTGTTAATAGTTGTGCAAAAAATTTTTTTTTAAGATGTATGAGTCTCCAAAATAGAGAAAGACAACGTATAGAATTAAACTGCTATAAAATTACATAATGAGTTCGATGACTGTTTGAAGATCCAAAACACCATAAAAGACTTTTTATATAAAAATAGACTGTCTTGCCAATTTATAAATGAAATAAAATTAAAGTAATTCTTGTTAAATAATTTTTATACAAAAATAAAACTCTCCAGTGTCATTACTTTCTATGATGATTGCACCATCTAGTGGTTCATTTTTATCTACTTGAAAAAAAACAAAGCTATGAGCAAAATTACTTCCAATGTATTACAGACAGACATGGCAATTGTGAAATACTTATTTTATATTAAATATAGCTTAAATCACAGTAAGTATAATACATTACAAATGCTATTAACTTATTTGAAAAATAACAATCTTAAATAAAATAAATCCTCATATGATACCTCTCAGAATTTTTAGCAATTAGCTATGGGTGCAAAGATTTAAAATATTACTTTCAAACACCATATACATTAGATCTTACATTAGATCTTAAGAGTTTTCATCCAAATAATTTCGTGCTAGGTCAGATTTTTCTTTTTCTTTCCTCTCTGGCTTTTTAAGATACATTTTGAAATGTAGATAATACAAAGTCTTAAATTGTTATTCTCCACTTTGGGTAATGATATTTTTCTAATCCTTGAAATTAATTCATTAATATTTCTTCCTTTAACTATATATATAATACTTTGCCTTGAGGAAGAGTGGGTTTTAGAAGGGATGTGTGTGAGGTGGGGTGTCAATATACTAAAAAAATAAAAAAAGAAAAGAAAACAAAGAGAGGTAGATATTCATTTGTTTAAAGATTGTTGTTATTATTTTGCATACTATGTGTCTGCTACCGTGCTAGTACTGAGCGTTCTACAACAGATAAGGCCCCATTCCTTGTTGCCTTGGGAGGGATCAGATTGGTAAGCAAACAATGTTAATGTAATGTGACAAGTCCCAAAATGAGTACTATGGGACCCCCTAGGAAGAACAACTAAGCAATTTTAGTGAAAGCTTCTGCAGTGAATGAGTGCATTGAGGGGTAAGGACAGCAAAAGATTAGGCTGGAAAGGAGACTACAGCTCAATGGCTTTGACTTACAGGCTGAGATAGTGCAACTTGTAAGTGACAGACATATGGGGAATAACGTGAATGATGAGGCTTGTTTTAAAAATAACAATCTTGTATATATGGGATGACTCCATAATTTGTTGATAAACTCTCTAGTGATGTAAGTTTAATCTTAGTGGGCTCTTGCTATGTCTTTACCACTGGAACAGGGGTTGGCAAATATTGGCAGTATATAGTTTTCTTTATGGGCCATGAGACTTTTTCGATGACTCAACTCTGCTATTATTGAAAGTAGCCACAGACCATCCACAAGTGAATGTATGTGGCTGTGTACCAATAAAACTGTATTTACATGGTGGGCCAGATGTGGCCCACAGGACACAGTTTGCTGACCCCTGCACTAAACTGTTAATTCCATGAAACTAATTAATTCCATGGTAGCAGAGATTTGTTGTGTTACTCTCTATTGTAGTTCCAGAGCTAAAACAGTTCCTGGCATCTTGTAATTTTTCATTGAATATCCGGGGAATAAATAAATATGTGAATGAATGAATCATAACTAGGATAAGGACGTAAATGAATGCAAAGAGGCCTGGACAGGAAAATGGCCCTGAGGGCAGAAAGGCTGACGCAGATGTGAGAGGCATCTGGTAAGTGCGTTGGTATAGAAGATGAAAGATTACAGTAAAGGCGAACATTTACTGAGGCCTAAAATACACCAGGCACTCTTCTAAGCACGTTAAATGTATGAACTCATTTAATCCGCCTTTTAACCATATTAGGAGAGCACTATTAGAATCCTCATTTTGCAGAGGAGAAGCTTGAAAAACAGAGAAGTTAAGCGAATTACATGGCTGGCAACAAGAGCGGAAGTGCACGCATTTAATTGCCGCTCTCACCGAAATCTTTCGGGGTTTCAGGATTAAATGACTGAAAGAATATGGTGTCATTAGTGGAAATAGAGTATTCCGAGAGAAATATAGTTTAAAGAGAAAATATAAGAATCCACTTTTAACTACACTGTTGGATGTGAGAGCAAGTGATAAAAGATTTTTTTTTTAATTCAAAAAATACCGAGCAATTATTGACATCATACACAGAACAATTTTCTTATGTCCATTCAAAAAATATTAGCTATCCTCAGTTGTTAATATAATATATAAAGAAAAAATGTGTGTTCTTCTGCCTCTGAACATGGAGATGACACAGAATAAAATGTCAGCCACTTTAGAAATATGAGTAACAGCTAGTCATGATGGCAATCGAGAGTTGGGTATTGGAGTATGTTTTTAATTATTTTACATCTGTGAACTTAGAATGAAATGTATTTAAACTCCTAAATTGCAGATAAATTGTTTGGTTTTTATTGTCAATTTTATAGCTCAAAAACATCTAAGGGATGATTTTTCACATTACAATATCTATTCAGCATGAATAATTTAATTTTCTTGTAATTAATGAATTCTAAGACTTCGAGTTTACGATGAACATGGAATATAAAAATTAACTGAAAATGAGATAGAAGATTTAATATTCTTTGTTTGAAAATCACTTGAATACCATTCAATTGCTTATTGTATATTCTCTCTCTCTCTCTCTCTCTCTCTCTCTCTCTCTCACACACACACACACACACACACACACACACACACACACATACGAGTAGGGCGCACCCCTCCACTTTGTTACCAAGGTGAATACAAACAGAAAACATAGTTTTGCCCCCTATGAACTTTATGGTTATTTATAACAATGTATTTGTTTGAAATATATATATAATATAGGTAAATCATAATATCCAAAGTTTATTAGGACTTCACCTTAGTGCCAGGCATTGTTTTAAGTACTTTATATGTAGCAACTCATTAAATCCCCACAATAACCCTATAATTATTAGTTTTCAGTGTGCAGATGAAAAACTGTGCCTTAGAAAAATATAACCTTTGCTTAACCTACGTTTTTAGATTACCTATCCAACATAGAATCTTATTTCTTTGGATAAGAGAGATTCTTTTACATGTGTTGGGGCTGATGAAGGCAAGTATTAGAATCATCATTGTGAGATGAAAACAGAAAGAGAAAGTTCTTGTAGAAAATTTACCTTGAGCTGGATCTGTAAGACAGTTATGCTTATAGCTTTGTGGGTTTTCTTTGTGTAAGCAAAAGCACAGATACAGTGCTTAAAATGAAATCTATGCGATGTGATAATGAAGTCACATGAATAATGGAATAAATGTATGTTACTTCACAATAGGTGATCACATTGCCTGAAGAACTCCACTTCTGTGTATTTAACTGTGCCTCTGCTATTTAAAGGAAAAGAGAAATATAGCTGAATCTCCTTCTCTTTAACCATCTGTTGTGTTGGATTGCTTCATTCATGTCAAATTGCTTTTTTTTAAAATTTATTTTTGTTTGAGTAACACGTTGGGAGAATGAGTTAAGAGTAATATGAATATCATTTTACCTGCCCAAATTTACTGTATGTCAAATGATGTACTCAAAAATTGAGCCTTTGAAGGGTATACAAACTAGCACTAAAACGAATGAACCCCACAGTACACTGGAATGTGATGGCATATTAAGACTCAGCATGCTTATAAAGAAGGGTTGCTATCACCACTCTGCTTGCTGATATTTCCCTATAGCTGTCTTTTCTTTGCTGGCGAGATCACTCACCAAACTCTTTGATGATACCTTATGTTAAGGGTGGAAATTTTTCAAATGGCCAACTTCTGCTTATATAATCTGCTTGCTTGTTTAATGTTTAACCAGGGTGTAGTTCTAGGATATATTCTGTGCGAAGATATGCTAATGGCCAACTTATGCTAATGTTAACCAGGGTGCAGTTTTAGGAGATATTCTGTGCACAGAATATACTAATATACTAATATACTAATGGCCAACGTCTGCTTCTGTAAATCTGCTTGCTTGTTTGATGTGGTTTTAGGCTTTATAAGCTACCTCCTCTGGAAGCTCAGGCCTGATCTCCTCTAACACTGCGTGGTAGAGAGTCAGTCACTGGCCGGCTAATAAAGGCTTACAATTCATCTCAATTGGCTCCGTGGGTCTTAGATTGGATTGCACCACAACACTTAGAGAGCATGAGAAGGATGAGATGAAATTATTACTTAAGTACTAATGAGTATTAGCACTTGTCTGTGGGCCTCGATCCTAGTGATTCTGTTCTCTAGAATAAGGGCCTAACCATTGTGTTGTGTTAACAGTTGGACTCAGTTCCTCTTAGAGAGGGAACTGTTACTGGGAAATTATTTAGATGAGCTGCTTGTGGTGGATGGTAGACCCTAGTTGCATTGATGTGAGCATGAACCTGGATGGCAAAAAGAAGATACAGTAGCTAATGGCTTTGCTTGAGAACAGGAGAGAAGTTAGGTTTGTTCTAAACTAGAGAGTTAATTAGAGCAAAATGAAGCAATGACAAGATGACAGAGATTGAGTGGATGGGCTATATATTTACTGTGATGGTGAGATGACCAAAATACAGCTTGGAAGTTGTTTAGGTGGCCATGACATAAACCTCTCCACTCCATATCTGTACCCATTCTCTCCTCCTGCACCAACAATAAAAACAGTCTGATCTAGCTCAAAGCCACTTTTCTCATTTAGTAAAAATCAAAGGAATTGATTGTCACTCTTAGTCATACAGGGTATAGTGTTTATATGGAAGCTGAAGAAGGCTTTGAGAACATACACTTTTTTTGGAATCCGCATTGATCTTGGAAAGGTCTTTGGACTTTCACCTGATTCTCAGAGGCATCTGTGAGCCAAAAAAATAATAATAATAATTAAGAAACTCTGGATCAGTGAGATTTTGTGCTCACTGATAGCTTATGTTATAAAAAAAGCCTCATCTGTGAACTTAGTATAAATCTCTGCTACATTTCACATTTTATATCTACATTCTCTAAACTTCTATTGTACTCA
The DNA here is from genome assembly GCF_014176215.1 of Rousettus aegyptiacus. Lineage (NCBI taxonomy): Eukaryota > Metazoa > Chordata > Mammalia > Chiroptera > Pteropodidae > Rousettus > Rousettus aegyptiacus. The sequence continues at coordinate 112,876,847 of NW_023416284.1, forward strand.
TTGTCTGTGCTGCCCGTTTTTATATCTAACTTGTTTTTGTAACTTTTGGTTTCTTAAAGGGACACATCTGGATATTACAGTCAGGATATCACTTTAAGGTCAAGCAAAGTGCAACTGAAATGCAGTCAAATTTGCTTAAAAACACTTTATACCAAATGAACATACATACAGGGCTAAAACAGAACTGAATAAACGTTTTTATTCCAATCTAGGTTACCAACTAACAACAGAAAACAGTTTACTCTTTCTCTGTTGCATCAGAACTCATCCCAGGAGCATAAAGGCCTTACATGAACTCGCCCTATTGTACTCTTATTTGAGAAATCGCATTAGAGCACAGCTGGATCTGCATTTGCTGACGTACTTGGAGCAGGAAAGCAAGGATTTTAAGCAATTTACTGGAGCCCAGCACAGAGTTCAAGCCTTATCAAGCCTTACCTTCCTCCTTACTTGGCACAAGACTTCCCCCTTTGTACCAAAACAATGCCTTCCACCCACAGCTATGAGGAGAGGAACTAAAGTGAGCCTGTTGGTTTTGTTTTGTTTTGTTTTAAGTTAGGCAGTTAAGCTATTTCTACCAGCTTTGAGTTTTTTGTTTTTAAAGTTGATTCTAAACACCATGAAATTTATGCTTCTGGGTTGACGCTTGCTTCTTGAACATTTAAAAAATATTTTATCATGTGTTAGTTATTTTTCAAGAGAAGATTGAACTTTAGCTTTGAGCTGTCTGTAATGTTATCTGGAAATTCAGTTTCATTTACTCTTCTTCAGGTACAAAGTAAAAGTGTGGAGACATATAAAATTGAGAGTCTTGGATGAGGACAAGGATAGAGGAAAACTTCTTAAACACTATTTTAAAGGAATACATCTTTTTTTCTTTAAACAAGGTATTCTTATTATTGAGATTAGAGCAGAATTACAAAAACTGTCAAAAGGAATAAAATTCTCCTTAAACTTCTGCTGCTACTGAAGATGAATGTCCATGAGTTGGAAAACTTAATATATTTAAACCACTTTATTGAGGTGTAATTTACATATACAAAATTTACCTCTTTTAAGTTCAGGGCCCCATAATTTTAATATAATTATATAATAGTCAGAAGAACTACTTCTGATTCTTCTGTAATGGTTCACATATAGTTGATATAATAAATATTTTACCATTAAATCAGTAAGAAAATCCCAAACATTGGTCACAATTTTAATAAGAAAGATTTAGAATCCTGTAAGAAAACTTGTTAGCAGTATTCTTCCCATCGCACATTATTACTTATCTATTTGTTATTCAAATCAAGGATCTCCTGCTAGTCTGTGAGATCCAGCTTTCCACCCACACAGGAACTTATGAAATGCCCAGGGGATGTGTTATGAGGCAAGGTACTTCCAATTTGGAGAAAATATGAAAATGGCAATTGAAGATGTCAACATTTTTTTAAAAAATTAAGAAGAAATGAATAGTTGCATCCAGCAGATAAGAAGCTACTGAACAATTTTGCTGTTTTATCTATGTTGTTAGCTGCTTTTAAATTCATTTCTTACTATTAGTTTTTTTTTTTTTTTGTAGAGAATCTTGACCCAGGAACTGGAAGATTTAGTTTTTGGTCCTGCTGTACTCCTTTATAAAGTGCTCGTGCACTCTTTTGATTCACTCAATCTCTAGGGTTTAGTTTCCCATCCATTAAATTGGGACTAGGACATCTGCCTTGACTAATTTAGAAAGTTTTAATTAGGGGCAATGGAAATAATGTTTGCAAAAAATGCTTTGTTAGCCACACAGTGATATAAAATTGTAAAACATTACTTTTTTTTAATCACAAGTCAAGATAATTTTCTATATTAATTAAAATAATCTGCAAATAGTTGTAAGCATTAATCTATACATGGCACTTTGTATTCCAAGATAAACACATGTGAGATCTTAAATTGAAACAGACACTTTGTTTCATATAGAATAGTGAGGAATTGGGATGAATTTTCTACCTGTACCTTCAGCTTCATATATTTTCCTGCTGCCACTTCCCATTCTTTGTTATCACATTCTTTAGTATTATCAGTTTATTTATTAACACATTAAAAATAACAAAAATACCTAATAAGTTATGTGAAGAATGACCACATTTCTTTAGATAAAGTGAGGTAAATTTATGTTTCTAAACAATTAAGCTTAGTTGTAGAGCAAATTAGAATACATAAATTGCAAAGAAACTAACAGTTTCATTAAAATTGTAAAAAAGTAAAGATAAAGAGATAATGGTAAAGCTACTGCCAAAAAACATTGCTCTATGGTGGTGGCATCCCAAGCCTTGGGGTTTGTTCTTAGCACTTCCACGGACTGAGTCAAATTATTCATTTTTTCTCAAAAATTTCCATAAAATTCAGCTAACACCTTTAACTTACTAGACACATTGCTTTGGACATCCCAAAATACATCAAGCCTTTTCATATTATGTTTGTATTAATTTAGACTTGACTCCACTCTAACTCTCCTCCCATAGTCTCTATTCAAAATCATAAATTACTTTTGCCTTTCCTTTTCCATGGCTATTTCTTAAAACCAAGGCCTTTTTGATGTGCATGTTATTTCTAAAACTGTCTCCTAGTAACAGCCCAATATACCCAGGCTGCAAAGGGATGTCAAGGTGACTTGCAGACATTGAAGGACTTACTTCCTCTCTCTTTGGCATACTCTGAGCTCTTCATATGCTACTAATGCATAGGGGAGATGCTCAACAAAAGAAGCTATTTATAACAGCAGTCAGTCCCCAACCTTTTTGGCACCAGAGACCAGTGCTCCTATGAGAACTTAATGCCTGATGATTTGAGGTGGAGCTTAGGTGGTGATGCTACTGCTGGGGAGCAGCTACAAGTACAGATGAAGTTTTGCTTGCTTGCCACTGTTCACCTCCTGCTGTGTAGCCAAGTTCTTAAGAGGCCACGGACTAGTACCGGTCTATGGCCCGGGGGTTGGGGACTTATGATCTATAAGACAACCTTCCTTTGTTCTTTTCTTCTCACTCAACGTGTTCAGTTTTTGTTTTATACTAAGGTAGTTAAATCGTGCAGCTTCGATGAGTTCTACCTAGAGAGAGGGTCCTTTCTAAAGGAGCTCAAACCTAAATATGAATGCAAATCACAATATGTAAACCCCTGCATAATTAATATTTCTGGTAACGTCCTCAATACTATGAATTTAAGATATATTTTCCATGGTGCCTGGAATGAGATGTGATGATTCTCTTTCTTTGTTTAAAAGAATCGAGAAGGTGGCATAAATGCTTTGCTGCTCTTTCTCTTGTCTTTATCCGTCACCCAGTCGTCTAGCAAGTCTACATACAAACATTTTAAATATGAGCATCGGTTTGTGTTCCTACTTTGTGTGAGTGGACTACCAGTTAGAACCCAAATAACCTGCCGTGATACTCTTCTTTCTGAGTGTCATACTTACTAAGCAGTAGATCCACTGTCTATGCACGTCCCACCATTGCCACATGTCATTAAACTACAGGGAGAAGCATCGCACTGGCCAACGCTGCGCCCGGCATTTGGGCGGCCCTCAGGATTTCCCAGCCTTCTGAAATGGCCATCCTTCTTAGTGCGGACTTGAATAGTGAAAATGCAACCTTGAAGAAAGGGAAACAATACTTCATATAAAATATCAAAGAAAAAGATCAAACAGGAAGATAGTCATTTTCTCATTTTTAAAGTAACATTTTTAAAACACAAAGTGATCATGTGAATTCTAAGATAAAAAAAAAAGCACAGAGAGAAAAATTAAAAATCATCTACAATATCGCCCTATCCAGAGTAAACCACTATTAATATTTTGATATATATTTATGGTTTTTCTATGCTTCACTGTATTTTCTTTTAAACAAAAATACAATTCTACATTAACCTATATAATATGTAGTAGTATACCAAAAATGTATATAGCATAAATACCATTAACTTTCTTCTAATAGCATTAATTTTTTTTAAATGGCATAATATTCTCATATATCATAATATATTTAATCAACTTTCAATTATTGGACAGTTGACTCATTTTTCTCTTTTGCTATTGGAAATACTGCTATAATAAATATCATGGTAGGCATATCTTTGTGCATTTGCTATTACTTTCTTAGTATAAATTTTTAGAAGTAAAGCTTCTAGGGTAAAAGATATGGATGCTTTAGAGTGTGCCCAAGTGTCATAGATATTTCACACAATTATGTCTCCCGACCCTGTACTGGAACACCTGCTTCTTCATAGGCATCACAATGCAAGAGATTATTACCTTTCATTTTTTAAAAAAATAAATAATAAAATTCTCTTTTGCTATTTTTAATTGGAGCTTGAAATCTTAAAATTTTTTTTTAGACATTTGTAATTTTTCTTTTCAGTTGCTGTTTTTCTCTATTTATGCTTTTAAACATCAATCGAAAAACATCTTTATACAATGAGCATATTAGTTGTTTGTCATATATCATAAATACTCTCTCCAGTTTAATATTTGTCATTTAATTTTGCTTATGGTGGGGTTTTTATTTTTTATTTTTATGTGGAGTGTTTATAATATTTATGTTGTCACATTTATCTTTTTTCCCCCTCACGGATTTTGCATTTACATGTATCTTTAAAAAGGTCTTTTCCTGACATCTACTGTATGATCTCACTTATATGTGAATCTAAAAAAGTGAAACTCATAGAAGTAGAGTAGAATGGTGGTTGGCAGGGTAGAGAGGGTAAAAGAAATGGGAGATGCTGGTTAAAGGATACAAGCTTTCAGTTCTGGGGACCTATGTTCAGCATGTGAGTATAGTTAATGACACTATATTGTACACTTGAAATTTGCTGAGAAAGTAGACCTTAGGTGTACTCACCCCCCCCCAACACGCGCGCGCACACACACACATACACACACACACACACACACACAAGGTAACTGTGTTAGGTGATGGATATGTTTATTAACTTAATTGTAGAACTCTTTTCACAATGTATATGTATACTGAATTATCACATTGTACACATTAAGTATATATAATTTTACTTATCAATTATACCTTAATAAAGATGGAAATAAAAGATTTTTTCAACCCTAATATTAAATAAATATAAACAAAAAGGACAGTCCAATGAATAATTTGTAGAACTGTTTGTAATACTGAAATGTCTTGTAATTTTACTCATTTCCTTCAGCACTGACTCAGAGTTTGTTTACAAAGTAGTTCCAAATCAAATAAAAAATTAGCTAGATTGGACTTTATTTCTAAAATATTTTCTCAAGGTTAAAGCATGGAATAATCCCTTATGGAGAAAAAAATGGGTTTGGTTTTGAAAAGTTAAGAGTTTACTTTTCACCTTGGTTCTCACTAACCAAGCACCTTTCTCAGCATGTACCAATATTGTCACAGTGCAAAATAATTATTTTCTTTCTTAGATTTAATCTTTTTCTTCCCCCAAGTACTGCCATCTACTATTACACACACACACACACACACACACACACACACACACACACACCCCCCACTAAAATTAGGTTTACTGAATGAAGAAATGAATGGATGAATGCAAGCTGCTTTAGACTGAATAACCATGTAGCTCAACTAACACGGCAGGATTTTCCATGCGTTTTTCAGAGGGAAATGAACTCGACAGAGAGCAAAAGGGTAAGTAGAAGGTGAAGTCATGTGGGTCTGGGTTCAAGTGCAAGCCCGCTCACCTAACAGCTAGATAATCCAAACCTAACTGAGTGCCAATCTTCCCACCTTTAAAATAGGGACAAAGATAACTACTCCCTGGGTTAAGAGGAATGAGATAAAATACATAAACTTGGTCAGTATAATGTCTGGCAATTAGGTCTTGTATTCCATTCCTTACCTCCACCCTCTACCACACTGTCTCAGACTTTCTTTTATATAGATAGGAATATATACTTTCTTTTATATAGATAGGAATATATAAAAGAAATATGCTGAACTGGCTAAAAGCGTGGCAATGTTATATTTAGAGAACCATTTAGCAAATACAAATAGTTAAATGTGTTTATTTTACAGAAAGATGCTTCCTCTCAGTCAATATATCATTAGTTTAAAAGCAATTACAGCAGAAAAGATATATAGAATATATATTGTATAATTTCACTCCTATTAAAGTAGAAGATAAAATATAATTTGCTTGTATAGCACCATGCAACAGGTATTCAATACATATATCTTGCATGTATTGCATGTACTAAAGTAATTATGATAAAGACTTTTGGAACCATGAGCCATATTTACATTAGAAAGTAAGACTGGCTAGGTTCCAAATTAGTGATGGATTTTTTTTTTTGACACTAAGATTATTACAGTAAATCATTGTTTTTCTCCTAGGGATGGTGGTCTGAAAAATTTCATGCAATTAAGAGACAGAGGCAGAGAAAGAGAGAGAGAGAGAAGAGGAGAGAGAGAGAGAGAGAGAAAAAAAAGTCGAATTAGCAAGAAACTGTACTGACAGTGTAGGGAATCTGAATCTATTTCACGCCCACTCTATTCAGTTGACTAATAAATATTTAATAATTCTTGTATCAATGAACACTAGCTGTTGCAACACTAGAATAATAGATAGAAGGGATAATAGATTTCCTCATGTTGACATTAGTCAAAGGTAATTTGTAATTCTTTATCAGAATTAATCTATTATCAAGGATAATAGATTTCCCCATGTTGACACTAGTCAAACGTAATTCGTAATTCTTTCTCAGAATTAAATAGCTCTGTCAGTGAAAGTAACAGATCTTAGAACATTGATGAAAGCTGTGGATATTCTCCCAGAAAAATGCACACAATTGCATGTATGATTTCAGGAGAATTGGAGACTCCACTGAAGCCCATACATAACCCTCAACCTGAGAACTCTGCAGCTTTGTGATAGATGGGACTTTGGAGTGGAGGGGACGATTCCTTTTATTAGGACAGGTGGAACAGTAACGCCCTTTTTTCCCTGGCATATGTAGATTATTTAATCTGGAGAAGAGTCAAATTACCTTAATATCTTCATTACCATTTAAGGTCATAGGGAAAATAATGGTTCATTATAAATTATTTTTAGAACAAAAACAAATGGGCTATATTAACGGTAAGGATTTGTATTTTAGACTGAGAACTTCTGGATTAGAGTTATTTATCAGGAGCGTTCTTAGAGATGTGAAAGCCTAAATCTGATAATCTTGTACTGTGTGTGATTTAATCCTCATTCTAAAGAAAATTAATCAAGCCTTATTTGTTTTAGCGATGTTAGAATTTAATAATTAGGCTTATTAAATTCTTCTATAAAACTCAATTTGCTTTGTTATCATTAATTAACATAGCCATTTACAAATCTAGGGAAGCGTATTAAAATGCAAATTTTTAGACCCAATCAAAAGATTTCGATTAAGTAGTTCTGAGATAAGTTTCCCAAATCTATATTTTTAAAAACTGATTCTATATTATTCTGCAGAGCCAATAGAGATCAGGGTTTTTTTTTTTTTTTTTTTTGTCATTGTTTTGTTTTTCAAATCATAGATTTATGGTGTAGTTGTGATCTGGTCTTTATGGTATATTGGTAATAAGTATCTATACTTTGCTGTACTTAGAAATGTTGGTTTATAGTGGAGAAGGGGCAGACATGAAGGGAGAATTCAAGAGACAAATGATAAAATTAGGGGCTTCTATGGTCCTGGAGCTTCCATAAGACTGTGGATTAAGTTTTAGTTTTCAAGAAGACCCATCCAAGATTTCTGTCCTAACTAAGAACTACTGCAGTCGACATGCTCTCTAGACATGTGCGATCTGAGTGTCAGAGGAAGGGCCGGCTGTCTGTGTGCTAAGCTCAGCCTCATTAACATACCTAAGGAGAAAGTGACAGGTTTCGATAAAAGCTTCTCTTTGTTCTCATTATCAAGAAGACATGAAGAAAAGTTTCTAATAGAAGAAAGAAAATAGCACAAAAGGAAACCAGGAGCACTGGACTTCAATAATTTTGAAACTCTCAAGTGAATGACAACAGGATGGAATGCTAATAATAGTTAATATTTATTGAGTGTTTGGCATGTCTTTGTTTCTGTGTTAAGCACTAAACATAATTATTTTACTTGATTAACTCACAAGAACACTTATTTTACAGAGGAGAAAATGGAGACTCAGGAAGTTTAAGTAAAAGTGCCATAGCTGTAGGTTGCAGAGCCTGAATCTAAAGACAGCCTGACGTCAGAGCCCGTGCTCTTAACCAGGATAGCGAAGAGAGAGAAGCAAGTGTCTCACCGGAGCTGTGTCACCTCCTACCACCAGCACCATCATCTTGGCTGACACCGAGCACTCTGCGCTATGTACTAATCTGTGTTCTCTGTTCATTACCCCAGTCTCGGAACTGCAGAGCAAGAGAAGTGCTTTTATTGTCCCATTTTATGGATGAGGCACAAGGAGGTTAGTTTAGCAGCCAGGGTCATGAAGCTTGTAGGTGACCGAGATGGGGTCCATACCCTGGCAGTTAGGTTCCAGAGTCCACACTCTTATCCTTGATGATATGTCTAGTGTATTTGTGTAAACATCATGTCTGTGAATAAATGACAGCAAGTTCTGATGACTCCCCGCAGTCTCTATTTTATTGAGTGGAAAATGTGCTTCTTTTGCATTCATGAGTTTATCCTTTCCTTGAATTTAATGTTTTAAAAAACCCATTGGTTTGTTATGTCCTTACAGTGCTTTTCAGATTATCTACTGCTGTGAAAGAATTGTCGAGCTCTCTATTTTATTTAGCATAGAACCTCGATGTGCTTCAAACTATTCTTTAACTCACGCTGCTGAGAATCAGCACTGATTACACATTCAAAGGAAAAGTTTCTTTGAGAGCCTTGGCAGAATGAACCAATTTATATTGAAACCTGCCCTTGCATTATGTTGGATCAGCTGTGTTGCTTTCCTATATTTCCAGTACATGGCCTTCTGCATCGGTGTTCAGGCAGAAGTCGGTGAAGGTGGAGAGAAGGATGAGACCAGGAAGGCAGAGAACTCGAGTGTCCGAAATGGCTTTTGATGTCTCACAAGGATGTGCATCATCACATCCTGGCCCTTATTCCTTGACTTCTGATAGAGAGAAAGCTGGTCATGGGCAAATAGCTTGGAATACCATATTGAGCAGCTCCTTGACCAAATATTCTGGGACTAGGATCCAATAAAAAGCTTATTTTCACTAAATGCATTGCTATAATAATTCAAAGCATGGTCTATACCTCTACTATGAATCACCTTTATAGGGAAGGACTGACTGTATGGATTCTTTGAACACAGGAAAACAGACTACGGTGATAATGATTATTTGTCCAAGCATGACATTCCTCTTAACCCTCTTGGCTTCTGGTGGCCTCTGTGGGCTACATGTTGGTGATATGGATTAGCAGGCTGCAGTCTGTCTCTCTTGCTTTATATCAAGTACATTCCAAAGTTAAATGTAGTCGTTATTTTTACTGTGACTCCATGAAATCTACCCTACTTATTCTATATTAAAAAGCACCCTATGTAAAAAATCACTCACGCTTTCCTTTCCCTTTTTTTTGCCCTACAGAATTTATCACTGTATACTACTATGTAATTTCTTTCTTTATTATAGTGTTCATTGTCTATTCCTTTCTTTGCCCAACTAGAATGTAAACTCATGATCGTTTCATTCACTGAAACATCCTAAGCACCTAGTACATAAGTAAAAAGTGATTAATAAGCAAAGAATGAATGATTCCTATTAAAATCAAACTTTGATTAAGTCAGCTTAGAAAGCAATCCACACAGCTGGTTTTGGAACTAGCAGTATACTTTTTTAAAGTTTTTTTTTTTTTTTCAATAAATGAGTATAGTGTAAAAATCATCCATGCCTTACCTTGAAAGCCATTTTTAAAATCAGCTCCATTTGGCAAGAGATCTGGAATGTATTCACTGTAGCCACCTACATAAAACTGACTGAAAACATTGAGACCAACCAGTTTTCCTGGGGAAATGATGGATTTATTATTATGATCATCTACCTTCAAAAAAAAAAAAAGAAATTCAAAACTTATTAAAAAAGGAATTAATTCCCCAGGGTGAACTGTTAAGATACTCTTTTTATTTCTCATTAACTTAGCATGAAAAATTTACAAAGACCTGAATTTTGAAGAAATGAAAAATACTTCACAACTCAATTTTCTGCTTCTCTGTTGGTCTTTGTTACCATGAATATATTAATATAGCACTTACGCTTTGCATTTCAATCAAAATCACAGTTCTTCGATGATTAGGATCTGGCATCCTGCTGGTCCTCTTCCATCTAGCCTTACCTCCCTCTCCCATCCATTCTCAATAAAACCACTAAAGTCACTTACAAAAAATGGAAATTGACCATGATACCCAACCCCCTTCTTAAATTTCTCAGTTCTCTGCAGCTCTCTGGACAAAAATCTAAACTTCTTATCATAGCATCTAAGTTCTTTGATGGTATAGACCTTGTCTACCACTAACCACATCTCTTTCTTCCCTTCAAATAAAAGCCAAACTGAACTACTTGCATTCCTTAAGCCCTCACTAGCTGCTGCTCTTTTTCTAAATTCCTATGTATTTGAAGTTATGCTGGAGCATCACCTTTTTGAGAAGCATTTCCTGAATGCTCTCTCTCAGCTTATTTATTTCTCTACCACTTAATTGCAATTATCTCTCTAGCCCTCCATTTTGTATACTAGTTGGTGAACTTCATGGGGCAGGTGGCCTGGCTATCCCCCATGTACCTCAGCACAGATACGACATTATAGTAGCTCTCGGTAAGTCTGTGGGACAGATGAAGGGATGACTCTTTACCTTCAGCCAGCCCATTCGGAAGACCCTCCCTAGATAGACGGTGTGGATCCCAAGGCTCAGATCAAGAGGATCACTGCTGATACTTGCTACGCCAGAACCCAGGTTGTAATTGTACACCACGCTGCCGTTGCGTAAGCCCACTGCCAGGAAGTCATCTCCATTCAACCCTAAAATGAGAAGATGCATGCTCACTGAGAAGAAATTCAAGAGTCCAGTCAGCTTGGTTTTACTGTCTGCTTCTGAGTTATAGATCAGTGCAGTAAGTTACAACAGACATCTAGCTTTTTAAAAGCACTCAGGTATGTGTCTGATTGAATACTATTATTCACACCCACAGAAATTGTTTAAACACTAAGAATTTGTCTTTGAAAACTCCATGAAGGTTCTGGTCAACTCAGGGAAATGATTAATACCTAGAAGTTGGAATTAAAAACATTTTATTTATTTATTTTTTATCTGAACGAAATTCATGGTGTGCTGTACAATAAGTAGAACTTTCCAATGGAGGTCATGGAGGTCTGGTGGTCAATGAGATTCAAATAATTGAGGTAATCTAGCATCAGCTTTGAAGTTCATCTATGGTTTGAAAAGAGTATAAAGAAGACTTATTTCTATAGTTGTTCAGGGTATGTTATCATCGTTCTATTGCAAAAGCTCGTGACTGTATACCCCCATGACTAATTAAAGGTGAGTTGCTTCTGTGTTTCTTCTTTCTCTCCTTCCATTAGTCCAGGACCACCCATGTAGCACAGTGAAATGCAAGATCCAGAACACTCAGGATACAGCTAATACGGACCCGTGGAAAAAGGGCAGGTGGTTGGGAAAGGCTAGCACCTAGAACTGAGAGAAGGTCTTGGTAGTGGGTTTGGTGATACTAGGAAGGTCTAGGATGGACAGTGGTATAAGATCCAGCATGTGGGCAGAACTCACTTAGGCCAAAGCAGAGTTTCTAGAGCTAGGGGGAGGCAAGAGGTCTATTGACAGGGAGGAGGGACCTGAAAACGTCACTCAATTTCTGAAATGTATGTTTGTGGACCTTAATAATAAAGTTTGCAGGTAGAGAATTGAGGTAAGGACTTCTGCTAGGAAGAAGAATTTAAGGAGCCCATAAAAGTAAGAGGTTTAATCGTAGGGCAAACAGCAAAAGTGAGTCCTTGAATATGGACAAAATGTGTTATTAGAATGCACAGCCTCCCTCTCCTGTACATCTAAGGGTGATACCTTGTCTGCTCCCTTGGCTCCTAGTGTTAGGCTGATGAAGGTAAAAGAAAGAAAAGATCTACAAGGATGAGATTTCCAGATAGTGTAGGGAAGTAGGCTTCCTAAGGCTTGAACTCTTCCTCTGTTTTTCTAATAGCTCTGCCTTCGGCCCTGAGTTGGTTTACTTTGGAAGCTCCTTCCGTGACTCTGATATGCAGCCAGGGTTGAGAACCAATGTGTTAAATGCCATATCGAAGCCTAAGCACACTGGGAACTTATAGCAAATCTTTCTCTCTGGTGATTTCTTCCCACCTGCAATGCTGCAGCAGATTTGCTGGGTTGTATACATAAAATGGAAAGAACTCCCAGGAGAAAACATAGATTCAGGAAGGCAGTTAGCAGAAAGGAGAAAAACCATCACTAGATATTGGAGACAGTCTCTCAGCTGTTGAGATACAGAAGTCAGAGAGAGAGAGTGAGAGAGAGAGAGAGAGAGAGAGAGAGAGAGAGAGAGAGAGAGAGAGCTGCAGAAGGAGAATTATGAGATTTTTCTGTAGGTTGTAAATGGGGATTTTTTTCGAAATAGTCTAGTGGGCATCTGAAGTGTCTTTCCAATTGTCTAGGATGGTTGGAATGGAGATAGTGTTCCAACAACTGAACTGTACAGTGGTGGTAGAGCAGATTTATTTGAACCATACTCTTGCCATTCCTTCTTCCTCCAATTATGAGAGCCTATTTCATGCCGGGAGCAACATTATCCTCAAGGTTTTCACAGCCCGGTTGGGAGGATACGGGAAGTTTGTCTCAAGTGCCATGGGGAGCAGAGGAAAAGCAGTAATGGAGGGAAGTCATTTAGATGGGATGATGAGCAATGTTAGGAAATTCACAAAAAGGTGATTTTGGAGTTGATTTCTTAGCTAATTCATAAAACAACAAAGAAGAATTTTGATAGGTATATGAGGAAAGGTATGGTGCAGAAGAGGGCTGTTCAAAACAGAGGGAAATACCTTGCCAAAACCCAGGGGGAGCATGGTGTGCTTATAGAACCGCTGAGAGCTAGGCCTGGCTGGCATTTAGTGTCTGTGGTAGAAAGAGCTGTATTTTTAAGGGCCAAACATACTAAAACAGAGGATTTAAATATTTTGCTGGCAACTCTCAGGAGCCATGAAAAGAGTCTGAATAAGAGCATTACATTAGATCTGGATTTCAGAAGCATCTCATAGTAATGTTGAGGGCAGAACATAGCGGCAGATAAGAAGTCTCAACAGCAGGTCGTCCAAGTGACTCAGGAGGGGAAAGAGTAAGGTCTGAAGAAATTGAGGTAGTGACAGAGGGGACAGAAAAACAAGAGGCATTTGTATGTGTTTAGTAAGGAAAATTTGAAAGAACATCAATTTGAAGTAAATTGTTGAGGAAAAAGGAAGAGTTGAAGGTGGTTTTCAAAGGAGCTGGTTTAAAGAGCCACATGGAATGGCTGGGTCAGTCTAGGCTAGAGTTTAGGAAGGGAGCTGGCTGGGGAATGAGATTGACTTTAGTGTACAGATTCTCCTGCCTACAGACACATCCCAGAGCACAGAAGCAGGGATGTACCAACAGATGAATAGAAGAGAGCCAGGGAGCCAATCAGACTATCAAGCCAATGAGAGCATCTTATTTGCAAACTATGGGTCTGTCAGGGTTGTTTTCTTTTCCTGTGCCACTCCTCCACTCTGGACCTTCCCTCAGTGTCAACCCTGGGGGAGGGTAATGGAGCATATAAAAGAAAGAAAAGCAGCTCACCACCAGGGCTGGTGCCTGGAAGGTGAGCATGTTTTAGAGACATAGACTTGCTTTAAGGGTGGTGTTTTGCAAACCTGGAAGTCCGTCGCAATCACTCAGAGAGCTTGTCAAAAATACAGATTCTAGAACCTACATGAAGCTAGGCTAGGTTCCGGAAATTATATATCTATATATGTCTATATCTTTGAAGCTAGGCTAGGTTCCGGAAATACAGATTCTAGAACCTACATGAAGCTAGGCTAGGTTCCGGAAATTATATATCTATATATGTCTATATCTTTGAAGCTAGGCTAGGTTCCGGAAATACAGATTCTAGAACCTACATGAAGCTAGGCTAGGTTCCGGAAATTATATATCTATATATGTCTATATCTTTGAAGCTAGGCTAGGTTCCAGAAATTATATATCTATATATGTCTATATATCTATATCTATATCTATATCTATATCTATATCTATATCTACATCTATATCTATATATCTATTCTATATCTATATCTATCTATATACACATACATACATACACACACAAATATACATATAATATGTATATAGATATAATTATGGCCTATATACATATGTAGGCCTATATACATATGTAGGCCAGGGCATGTGACTGTGTTGTCACACAGGACTTTGTGTTCAGAGGGCCCTCATGCTTGGTTTAATGTTTTGCTGTCACTTCTTGAAATTCTTTGAACTGTATTGTGAGAGTAAAGTCCATGGGACAATGGCTCATGAGCGGGAACAGAGGTGATACAGACATCTGTATGATGTCTGTTCTTTCTCGCCATCCTGTTCATGGGTAGTGTCTGTGATATTCCATGAGAACAGAATTCTCACAGTACTGAAAATTCACTGAGACTCAAAAGGAATATAAGATAAGCACGTTATGTCTAGACTGAGCAGGCAGGAGTGCCAACTGCAAGGGCCACGCTTTCCATTTGAACCGGCACTTGCTTCAAGTGCAACAAGGCAGTGGTGATCTAGCAAACCTGTGTGACCAAGGAACCTTATTATTCCGCTACTGCTCAACATTAGCTAATTATTTACACTGCAAAATTATGTCAGAGAAGGAACAAGAAAGAGAGGAAAGTCCATAGTTCCTTTTCCTTTCAGGCCTTCCTTACTCACCAGGAAGCTGAAGGTAGAGCGTTGCTAGAACGTGCATGCATCAAGAAGTGGAATAGAGACAGCCGACAGTTTTGTGCAGCATCTCTACTGTTCTGATAAGAAGTACATATGCATGTACAAGCTGTGAAACACCAGTTGTATAATTTCGGTGATTCTGTGTGAGTCGAAAGCTCTTATATTTGCATTTTAAACTGGTATTGCATAACATAAAATTCATGCTAATAATTAATATTTTAATTTTTCTTAACGTGGACTAATATAAATAGCAAATAAAAGACACCATAAAAAGCTGAGAGACTACTGAAGAAAAATGAGTTTAGTGCCCTTGATGGTATTTTTTTCACTGTTTTTTCATTATGTGGTCATCCCTGAGGGGAGCCTTTTGTTAACTTCATAAAGCAAATCAGGGAAGAAGAGCAAAATGAAAACTAGATTGACCTCTGCATCTGAGGCTGTTGGGAGACTTTGTAGGTAGATGAGACACTGAAACTTGTGGGGACAGGAGATCTGCCTCAGTGTTTGTGAAGTGGTGCTGGTGCACACGTGGATATGCATGCTCTGAAGGCCACACAGCTGCTAGGTGGCTGAGACTGCGCCCGAGACAGACAGCCTGACCGCAGAGCCCACCGTCTGTGTAGCAGAGAAAGAGAAGCGAGCCGGAAGCTGTGTCGCCTCCCACCACCGGCTCTTTTGAAAATTCCCCTGCGAGGAATAAGAAGGATAATAATACCTCTTAAAATTTTTCTAAGGTCTAAGTGGCATTTAATGTGTAAGTATCAGCACAGTGCCAACCTAGCACATAGTGGGTACTTACTTAATAAATGCATGTTTTAGTCCTTCATCTCTCAACCATGGCCTGACCTTAGCTTTGTATATCCCATTTTCTCCCCTGCTTCACTAAGGCAAAGCCTGAGAAGTGGGTATTCTTGGCACCTGTTAACTTTTGGAGTGGAGATTTTCTTTTTTTTTCTTAGAACTATAGCCCTGCTTGCTTCAGTGCATTACTCTGATCCAACTAAAAAATTTTGGAGGGTCAACCATGGAGGGGAAGTGAAGTGACTTGAAGTCATGGTTTATTATTATCCATTTATATGTCTTATGTCACTATCCTGTAATTTACTGTAATGGGAATTTTTTGACTTAACATGTAATAAAAAAAAAGCAATGCCATACTTCAATAAATTACCAATGCTATAGATGAATTTTATGCTCAAATTCAATGTTCTATTAGAACATTATTCTATGAGTAGCTTTGAGAATTACATAGGCAATTTATATTTGTACATTTGTCAATTCACAAAGCGACAGGTGATATTTGGCATTTATACTATGTAGAGAGATTTTTAGTGATTGACATAGTGAAAGCTTTTTCATAAGAATTGGAACTAAGCTCATTTGTCATGCAGGACGCAAACGCACAGCAACTCTTAATGAAACCAGGCTTAGGAAGAAGATTTTTAGATGAAACAAGGAATATTTGTTGGACATCATTTAGGAGCTGGTGCTAAGAAGGAAGGATTTAGAGAGACTATGTTAAAGGGGAGGAAGGAAACAATAGATGACTTTAGATTAATAGCACTTAAGGGTAATGAGATCTAGGAAGTGCATAAAATCCTTTCAGAATTACACAAAAACAAACTGGGTCTCTCCTTGACTAGAAGGAAAAGTCATAACTCAATTCTACAAGCATTGTTAAGCAGAGAGCTTTGAAGTGGGTGTGTTGTAGTGAGCCATGTTTTAGCATGATCTCAACATGATCTCAACTTGTAATGTTGGTGAGAGGAAATCTTGCAGTGGAGGATGAAATGCTGTGGTGAGAATAGCATCTGGTCTCGTAACAACGACTTAGCAACAGAAGCAAGAACTTAATCTAGGTGAAGAGAAGGAAGATGGTGAGGGTGATGATGATAAAAAGTGGTGATGATCAACATGGCGAAGGATGCTGCCATGGATATTCTGGAAAGGAGGGTTAAAGAGGCTGAGATAAAGAACTGCCGGCCATTCGAAGCTGCCTCAGATGGTTCTTAGAAGTGTGTGATGCAGTAGGGGCGGATGGTGGCAATGGTAATAGATCCTCAATGTATAAAACCTTTGAAAGAAAAATAAAACAATGTGTTTGCATCACAAGCATGTGATTGTAGTTAAGTTTGTGGTGTTTTGTTCCCTAAATTACCAGATTAAAAAAAAATTTGTTTGTGGTTTGTTTTTCAAGCTAATAGTTTTACTACTTATCTCGTGGTTCTCCAACCTGGCTGAACCTTGTCATAGACTCTAATTTAATTATTAAGTTTGGAAAAGAAGGGTAAATCTATTATATAGGAGGGAGAAAGGATATCACAGTTTCAGATAGTGATCCCAGGAGAAATCGTGCAGGTCAGTTTGATCTGGGGGAAAAAGAGAGAAATAAAGCAAAGAGAGAAATAGCAGAACTGTGTAGCAACCTGGACATCTTATGATAATCATAGTGGAGTTCTTATGAGAAAAAAAAAAACATACAAATCATGTAAAAGTAAGTAGAGGTGGTCTAATTAGCTTCATCTTGAAGAAAGGACTAGTGAAGAGTAGCCAATGCTTTGAGCCATGGATTCAATAATAAAGTTTGTGAAAAGAAGAATAAGACTCATGTATAAAAGAACAGAAGCCTGTGCAAAGAAAACTATTATCTAGTTAGATGTGTAAGAAATAAGACCAAAAGAATGGAATCTCACTTATCAGAATAATACATATTGAGTGGTATGAGATTCTAGACACTTGAGCCATTTTTACCCCATATTCAGTGAGTCTCTGCTTTAGTGGGTGTTAGGCTAAAATTAAAATGACTGGAGATTTTGAATGAACTCTTAAGAAGTATACAGCCTCTGTTTATCCTAAGATCTATACAGCTTCTAATCATAGTGGCAAACTTTTAGTTCTGTAGATGTGACCATTAAACTAGGGATATTCCAAAGCTTTAAAAGCATCAGAACCATACACAGCCATACCATATCATGATGTTTCTTTATTAGCCTTTGTGTACAATGGAGACCATATAGTCTCTCTTTCAAAGGATTAAATTATTAAAATGTGGGCAACATAAACTGGCTACTGTTTGTGGCCAAATCAAGATGGTGCCCTGACTTCCAGTTGAGCTGGTCAACAGACAGTGGGATCACGGTGATGGTAACAACAAATGCGGTGCTGTGCTCAGAGCACATGAAGATGTGATAAAATGCATTTCCTGAAGCTACAGATGGCCCGTATTTTTCTGTATCTGGAACAAAAGGATCCGAGACTAGAAAGTGCAACGTCTGGCTCTCTCGTGCTGTCTGTTGTCAGAGATGAGACCATGAAAACAAGGAGTGTAAGCAAGCACCAGTTTGTGGGTAAACTTGGATTTCCATAAGATGAAACCACATTGTGCTTACTGGAAGTGCAGAACGAAAAGTGAAAATATGGGCTTATAGTTGACTGATTTGCACTTGGCCTCTCCTTTTTTTGTTGTTGTTGTTGTTGTTCTCTGGTTGTTCTCCTATGACACCAAGGTTACTCCCACCGAGCTGTGCTTAAATGAACAGTCCCCCTCCACATACATTTTTAAAGTTGGGTTGTGGGCAGTAGATGTGTGAGGTTCTGCATATTTTTGTCATTTATAACCCTGTTTGAGCCTGGTCAAGTATGATAATTTTCATTTATTTCTCAGTCAATAAAGTGAATTAGTTTAACTTTTAGAACAATCTTAAGAACTCAAATTATGTAATAGCTTAGCACTGCTGCTAAAGTCCAGGATATTCGATTTCATGAAAATAAAGATTTGATAGTTTGAGGTTGTCAGGAAGAAATTCTCAAGATTACTAGTAGGTCTGATGTGATTATGAAAGAAAGTAATGAACATTTTTCTGTTGTAAAAAAATTGAATATGAGCATACACTACTGTCAGTTACATTTCTAAAATGCCTTAGTACTGTGGAATTGGAAGATGTATTATATTAAGGAATTGGCTACCGCCTGCTTCCTCATTCATCAGGCATCTTCTTTCTGCCTGACTTGTACTAAGGTTCCATAAAAAACAGGCTGAGCTGATTGGTTTTTGTGACACTTCTTCCTTCATCTTTCTTTTTCTGTACTGTAGATGACATTTTACTTTCTTCTACAGAAAAACATCAAGCTATATTTATGCACTCTTATTTCTGTTACGGTTAATAACTAAGGGCTTGAAGTAAACAAGAAATTATTTGGCGTGAAATATGAGGTAACCTTTCCTAATTACCACAGAGTAGAAGACCTACAGGCTGGTGACTGACAGAAAGCTATGCATATGAAGTGCTTAGGCACATAGATAAAACATCCAGGAAGTTATATATTTTTTTTTCTGAAAAATTCTATCACAGTGTTATACCTTTTAATATTAACTAATGTTGAGATTTTAACTTTCATTTCAATGATGTGAACAATGACACATGTCTCTCTTCCCTCCTTTATTTAGGTCCTAACTTCTTCACTATGATTCAGATCATTCTGTGCCTACACAGTATTATTAGTTAACCATGATAAAGTTTGTCTATAGAGAGCCTTTCAGTTAGTGAATGAATCGATTAGCATGTAATTATTGATTTCTCACACATCACCCACCATGTGAATGATGCAGTTGGGGATACAAGAGGCAAATGAAGGCATGGTTTGTCCAAAAGGAATGTAAGTACTAATCTTGCTGAGGAACAAGACTAAGATTATGAAATTGCCGCTTTTCTAATATTTTTGATTTATGAAAATGGTAACTTCATATGATTCAAAGTAGTGATTGTGAAGGATAAAACAGTATACAATTAGATACCAAATTATGGGATGTAAAGTACATGTTCTGTAAGGCTTTGTGTAGATAGGATATAAGGAGACACGAATTCGTCAGAGAATGTTGTATGAATGGTTGGTATGGAAGAGGTGAAGAAAAGCAGAGCAGGCATTCCAGGCAAGAGGAAACTGTGAAGGTGGAGTGCATGGGGGTGATGGATCTCAGATACGATAAACCGACTGCTTATAAAACTGGTGAGCTGGGGATTAGCTGGTCCCAGGCTGGGACAGAATGGAACTGGGCATGCCAGCAGGGCTGCTGCATTACTAAATGTAGAAGGCTGATTGAAATGGAAGGGAAAGGATGAGAAATGCACTAAAGGGAACAAATTCCCTGACTTATCCAGCTAGATGAGCTTTTTACGTTCTGAATTTCATCTTTTCTATCGCTTATGAACTACTTTTCATTCAATGATGTCTATGTTCCAGATATGTATTAAACACTGTGATAGATGTTGTATGTACCAGGCATACTTTCTGACCTCTGGTTTAGTTAATTAACAAAAATTCAAATCCATATGTTGTGCCTCTCTAAACTGACTTTTTAGTTTAATGGGGACCATAGATTTTTGTATTCATTTTTTCAGAAATTGTAATAAATATCTACATGTAATGACCACTGTTGATTTAAAAAAGCCCCATGGTCTGGTTCTCAAAGAGATCCAGATAGTTATAGTAAAATGTGATAATTGTTATCAGCAAATGGCAGTGAGATTAATTCTTAAATTTTCTTAGGTGTGTTAAAGACTTCAAAAAAAAAAAGTTATCTTTAAGCTGAGGCTTACGGGATAGAAGTGTTGTGGACTCACGAAGTAAACTGTGACTGGCCAGGAAGGGGGAACAAGCTGTGCAAAAGCACAGAAGTGGAGGACACAGCGATACGACACAGAATGTGCACTGTACCAACCCTGCTGAGTGTCGAGTGGATTGAGAAAAAGAGATCGTGCAAATGGGAGGGGCTGGGTAAACATCTGTGTAATTATGCAAAGGACCTTATGTGGTATGTTACGATGATGTGTGTTGATTAGGCAAGATACGTTTGGACTTATCTGTTAGATCTCCGGCAGCAAAATGGAGGATAGAGGGGAAGAGGGGCATGACTGGACAGGGAGACTGGAAAGGATCCGTCGCTCTTGCAACAGTCTGTGACAGATAAGCTGGGGGCAATAACAAGAAGAAAGAAGAAAGAAGGAGGAAATGCAAACAGTAATGAAGAGGTAAAATGAACAGACCTTGGTGTTTGACAGAAAATAGGGGATAAAATGGAGACAAGACAATGATCTTGTCTGTCTTATTCATAATTGTCTCTCCACCACCTTGAAGAATGCCTCATTTGGTTTCTCAGTAAATATTTGTCAAAATGAATAAAAGGAAGATATCCAGATGAGTACTGGGTTCCTGGTTGAAGAAGAATGTTTAAGCCTGTTCCCAGTAAAAGGGCTACAGAAAGGGATGATAATGTATTCATCCGTGAACTGCTGAACATACAGGTGATTCCTAGAAAAGTAAACTATAAAACTTATATTAAAGGGTGTGGAGAGTAGGAAAGGAAGAAGAGATAATGAAGGAAATACAAAATCGGACTGCAGAAGCACAGGAAGAGGATTAGGTTAGGTTAAAAGCTCAAGTCCAGAGTGATATTTTCAAGCTGAAATGTTTGACGAGGTAATTTGTTCAGCGAGTTCAATGAGAATAAAATCTAGAAAAATCTGTTCAGCTTGGGGGAACTCAGCGAAGAATATAATCAGTGCTGGGGTGGTAGCCTTTTTATGTGGATGTGTCAGAAATTAGAGGTTGGCTTGCATTCCAAGTTATTATATAAACTCTGCGGCTTTGTGCATCTTTTAACCTAAGAGAGATAAAAGCAGCTTATGAAATGTTCGTTTTAGCAGTAACCACAGGTTGAAGGTCAGAGATTGATGTTACTAAACAATAACATCTAAATGTGGAGCTACCAGTGTTAAAAATAACACTGACTTGGATTGTAGTTCCTTATGCAGAATAGATAATTTCAAACTGTGTGGTTAATATTAATCATAATAATATGTTTTAAAGGAATATGCATTTCTTTAATAACTTTATGCTACATAAATTAATGAATCATCCCTAAACATCATATAATGGGCAATACTTACATATCTTAGTCTATTCCCATTCGTGGTCTAATTTAGCTGGTCCCTAGAGGTTTCGAGTGGTTGCTCTCAAATATTAGTTACATAAAAAGCACCTAAGATGCTTGATAAAATTATATATTTTTTGATTGAAGATGACCTAGGAGTTAGCATTTTAACAAGCACCCTAATGGGATTCTGATACAGGAGTGAAGAGATCCTACTTGGAGAAGCATTGCATTGAAAAGCTCTTTAGTGCTACTTGCATTTTTTAGCTGGTGTTCTTGCTCCCTCAGGTGGTACAAAATGGAATTTTATGTTTCAGAGTTGCCATTGTCAAACTGACTAGAAAACTGAGCTCCACAATTTATCTACCTGTTAATCCAGGCTTTATTTAACCACGCTATCAACCTATAAATGCAAGTGCGGAATTAGCATTCATCTCCATACAAACAAAGCAGATGACCAGAGAAGACCAGAAAATGTCACATGTAAGATTCCACAATTTAGACATGCTGTGGCCAAAATATCGCTTTAAATTTTTGTTTTGTTTTGTTTTGAGAATTTTGAAGGAGTCTTTAGGAGAAGAGTACTGAAGAATTATTTAGTGGCAACATTTTCATGGACCAAGTGTTTATCCTTTGCTTGGGTTCCCCTGTGAATCATTCAGGATTTAGATGTGTTTTAAAACAAGACAGAGTCTGTAATGCTCATTTGAATTTTCATGTGCTAGTTTTTTTCCCTAATGAAACGGATATAATTGATAAACATATGATGAAAGGTGTGAGGATTAAAGAGTGTGGGCTGGGAATTCCTCCTTCCTTCTCTTCTTTCCTCTGTGCCTTTTGGCAGTCATTCAACAGATTATTTATTAAAACCACCGGAGAGAGGCTTTGTGCATGATAAAGTGATAACCGAGACATCATTTCTATCAACATTTGGTGGCAACCAAATGTTTATTTATTTCTATAAATAAGGAAAGGGATTTAGCTAAACAAAGCCTGTAATAAAGGGTCTGTGCCAGGGCAGACTACCAGTGCTTAGAAGGGGTGATAGACCAAGGAGTGGGATTGGGTAGCTGTTGGGGAAATCCTACTGGAGAAGATGGCATCCGAACCGGAATCCCTAATGATGGCTCTTTTTAAGTACCTCTGTGCAACTGCATTGCCGATTTATCTATCACCCAGTTGTCTGTTCTTTTTGGTTCTTTTATTTATTCACTTAGTAGTGATTATGTGTTAGGCGGTGTGCTAAGTGTGGGGATATAAAGCCACGCAGGGCTGACTTGGTCTCTGTCCACACAGAGCTCCCACGCTCATAGTGGAGACAGACAAAAAAAAAACAACTCCCTAAAAATAGATAAATTAATTATAAATTGAGGGAAGGGCTTTGGAGGAAATAAACAAGAAGCTGAGGTAGGGAATAACTTGGATGGGGTGAGCTAAGATCTACATTTGTGAAAGTGGCAAGGAAGGCCTCCCGGAGAAAATACAAGTTATCATGTTTATTGAGTCCGAGACTATTTTAACTGCTTTTCATGTATTAATATGTTAATCCTCACAATAGGGAATGTAGCATTATTATACCCATCTGACAGGTGAGGAAACTGAGGCATAGAGAAATTAAGTAACTTGACACGTAAATTGTAAGTGGTGGGAATTGGATTCAAGTCTATAGAGCCAAGCCCCAGAGCCTGCTCCCTTGACCACTCTGATAGCCACTTTCTGATAAGACAGAGGAAAAAGCATGCACGGTGCCCCTGAGACAGGAGAACACTTAATGGTTAAGGCACTGCAAGAAGAATTGTAAGAGAGGAACAGAGAGATGGCGAGAGTGGCCGGGTTGAGATTAGAGATAGAGGCCTAATAGCCCTTTGAGAACATGGTAAAGAGGTCTAGATTTCATTCTGAGTACAGTGGAAAGCCAAGTGGGGTTTAAGCAAGGTTCATATATGATAATATGCCTTTTTTAAAAGGTAACTCACTGCAACTTGGAGAATGGATTGCAGGCAGGAAAGGCAACAGGAAGACCAGTTAAGAGGAAGTTATGAGGTTTTGGCAATGGAGATGGGGAAGAGATCTGAACAGATTTTGGAGGTAGAATGAATACTTCACAGGACAAAGTGTTCCCCATCCTCACAAGAGGTGGCTGCAGGGCTGACAACACTGTACTTTTCTAGGAGTGTGGGCCCCTTTTCAGACATGTGTTAATATGGAAACCAATGTTTCCTATCTGGAGAGTCACTGAAGGGGTTGAAAAGAACTGAATATATTATCGACCTTAAAGCAATAGAACTACTGATGATTGAGAGAAAGGTCTTTTTCCGATATATTATGCTGATTTCATAGCTGAGGACACGGAGCTCAGAGAAGGTAAGTAATTAATTGCCAAACTGGTTGGTTGTTGACTTGGGAGTCAAATACATGTGCGTTTCCTTGATCCCACACATGCCTAACTTGTTTCTACTTAAGACAGACAAATTTAATGTATAAGGTGATTTCCCACCAATTCTAGGGTACTGGGGTACTCTGTTAAAGACTGAGTACTTTTGTTATTTCTTAACCCTTTAATTTGGGATGGTTTTCTTTGGGCACAACCATTCCCATCTTATAACACATGTAACATGAAGTTCCTTGTGAGTATTTCCCTTCTCTCCTTATATATGGAAACAGAAAGAAACAGAGAACAGGAAAAGTCGATAAGCTAACTTCTCATGTGACTTGGTTCCCTTCTCTGCTCTCATATTTGCCTTCAGGAATTCTCGCCCTTGATTATAAGTAGTACTGGTGTGAACGGGGTTACAGAGAAGGTCAGGAACTGCTGACCACTTTGGACTACAAGGAACAAGGAACGTGCTGGAGGCAGAAAACAGGAGGAGGCTGCATCCAGGCAAATGTCTCTTTTATCCACAGACAATTATAGCGTCTCTGAAGAATCTCTAAAGTATCCTCAAAGGAGCTCAGCAAGTGCTAGAGGGTCCAATTAATCTTACCATAGCCCTTCTGTCCAGTGTAAAATATTAGGTTATTTTGCAGTGCCGAGTGATTGTTTGCCAGCTGAAACTTCAAGTGGAATTCATAACTGAAGCTGATGTCCGGGATCCGTGAATAAGCCAGGAATGAAGTGTATCCAAAGGCATCCGTGCCACTGAATCTGGGCTGAGTAATATTAATAGCTGTGGAAAAACCCAAACCCAACTGTTAAAATAAACCTGTACATGTACTTGTAAAGTGAGGGTTATGGTTTGCTGATGCATCTGGCCAGATAGTCTGTTTACTATCATATTAATGATACTTAAGTGCCCTCGGATTAAGCAACAAAGTGACTCAATAGGGAATTTGAAAACCAGAAGAAATGGAGTACAGTGTTTTGAGATCTTGCATATACTCTATCACTCACATACTCTCTCTACATAATAAAGAATTCACTTAAAAAGCAAAACCTTGTATTTTGGAGGTTAGTTTTAGAAATAGATTCCTGGCAGTCAAAGCATTTACCCAGGCGTGTTGTAAACATGATGTGGCATTCAAACACTGGTTATGACTTAGGAACTCACAGCTTGGAACAAACTATACTTTTTAAATCATGCACCTTTACGATAGTTGAAGCCAAGGGTCAGGGGTAGGAAAGCCAAGAAATGAAAAGGAAACAAATCAGTTGCCATCACGATATTGTGAATGACCAGAACTTTCATCAAAGTAAAAAAGTTACTGTCTAAAAGAAATGTTCATCCCTGCTTTGTTGAGATAATTGTTTGATAATGAAAGCACGGGTTTCGATTGGCTTGAAACCATAGGAAGATTTAGTAGAAGCAGGAAATGGTAAAAAACAGAAGTTCAGGGGCCAGGGTGGACAAAATAGGATTTAATTGAAGGATACTATTAACCTGCCAGCTTCTCTTTTCATATTGCCTCTAATTTCCTTGTATCCAAATTTTTCTCTTTCATTGCTCTGTTTCCTTCATAAATAGTCCCAATTGGCTTTTATTTCCCCACTCCAAGAGGACCACAAGAAATATGAAGGCAGACTTTGACCCCCATCCCTGTCTGTTATGGACTGTGTTCCTGGGTTAAAGGATGTTCCTAGGATCTATTTTTATTGGTTCAAGACAACTTGATGGATGAAAGAAGAGCTTGTCTTGGTTACCTTATATTGCTCCCTTCTTCTTAAGAGATGTTGGCTTTCCTGGCAAGTTGTAAAACTAGAATTTTTACAAGCCTAAAGAAATATCTTCACTCTGGTATCCAATGCTTAAAACAAAAGAGCTTGTTATGTCTGGTTGTAATTGTTCATACAGCAAATAATTGTGCTATCTTGGGAAAAATGATTCTAGTTATCAGAGGGTTTTATTTCTGTTTGTTTCATATAACTATTCAAGTAGGGTAATTGTGTGGAATAAGTTGAATACTTAGTTTCAATGTTTTATTAAAATTTTATTTGTTTCTTCCTTGGGATGTGTGACCTATGATAATTTTTTTTTTTTAAATGTACCAGAATCTGAAGTAGGATTCTGAGACCTATCACCTTTTATTTTTTATAGAATGATGTAATTTATGGTTTGTATTTCAGAGATCATGAGACTCTCCCCATCAGATATTTCACTTTCAGTAGTTCTATAGGTAGAGTGGTTCAGGGAAATAAAACGTTTTGAAATTGAAAAAAAATAAGAATACTGTTCATGTAGTAATGTTGGCATTAAAAACAATGAAAACAGAATTCAATTAAATTTAACACTAAAATAGAGAAGTGACTTCAAGCTTTCTTCTTCTTAATAATTTACAACTGAGTCTACAAAAATGTTTGGTGTGCTTAGGTTATATCAACAAATGCATCATATGTATTTCATTGTCAGACCCTATGCGAGAGGCTGGTGATGCATAGATAATAAAGCATGGTCCCTACCCTCAAAAAACTAGTGTGTGGTCAATACATTTATTCAGCAGAACTGGAAAGAAAGTTGAGGCTTGACTGAT
Source organism: Rousettus aegyptiacus (assembly GCF_014176215.1). NCBI lineage: Eukaryota > Metazoa > Chordata > Mammalia > Chiroptera > Pteropodidae > Rousettus > Rousettus aegyptiacus. The sequence goes on from NW_023416284.1 coordinate 112,903,700, forward strand.
GAGCAGCAATTCACCTGGCAGATGAAAAGGAAAAATCATTTCAGGTGGAAAGAAGAGCACATTTTAAAGTGGGGAGGCCAGAATAGCTTGTCACACTCAGGAAACTCATGTAGTTTGTAAATCAATGAGGGAAATATAAAAAGGAAGAGTGAAAGCAAGTGAAATAAGATAGGGGTCAAATTATAAAGGGCTTTATATTTACTCCATAACATTTGAGTAGTTTGGCAATGATCAAGGTCGCCTTTTAGGAATATTACTCTGGTGATGAAATGTGAAGCTCAGATTAGACACAGAGAGCTGGAAGACCAGCCCTCGGTCAAAATGAAAATGAGGACTTTGATAATATCATGAAATATAACAATGAGTTAAGGTTACACTGGATTGTAAATGGGAGAAAATTGATGGGTAATTCACAGATAAAGGTAATGACGTGATATTTAACTTACTGAAAAATGTAATGTAATGTTGTGATATTTATTTAAACAGTTACACAATTCCTATTAGTGCTAGCATCCAACCAGAATTAAGCTTATGACACAATTTTATACTCCTAAAAAGTACAATGTATATTGAAACTTGAGGATAACAATCCCTGCAGGAATGGATATGTCACGTGCTTGGCATGTCATAGCCTAAAGCCATGCTGCCCAATAACATAGCAACCTGCCACATGTGGCTGTTGAAGACTTGAACTGTGGCTAGGCCTGACTGAGTTGGGTTTAGTATGGGGAAAACAATGTAAAACATCCTATTAATAATGTTTTATATTTATTAAATATAGGGTTAAATATAATTATTAAAATTAATTACACTTGTTTCTTTTTACTTTAAAAAATGTGGCTACTAGAAAACAAAATTATATATGCAGATCACATTATATTTATACTGAATAGCACTGCAGAGAGAACCACATGTCACTTAGCTGTTAAGTTTTATCTTTAAACCCAGTCAGGATTTACTTCAAGGGTCTGTGTCTTTTGGTAACTTTGAACATGTAAAATGATAGAGACTACACAAGGAGCAATAGGAAGCAGAAAGGGGTCAAAGATGTCTAGCCCATTCTAAGGGTCCCTTGTGTCCTCATCTCCGCTGTCTCCATCATGTTGGATGTGGCAGGAAAACATGGAGGAACACAGATTAGGAGAAGGAAGGCTTTCAACCTTACAAATGATTCTTTCCAATTCTTTAATCTGTTCATGATCTTTAACCAGGCAACATTTGGTTAATTTGATTACTCTATTACACAAATCCAGATCAGACTTCTGGGAACATCAGTCGTCATCAAATCAAGATACTGAACAGATTGTAATGGGAATATTTTAGGACTACTAAATGTATTTTTTCCTTTTGTAACTCCTAGTTGCCTCATGTTTTCCATATGTGAATTTATGCATTTTTTCTCAGTTCTTTTAAAGTTACAGCAATGGATTGGGAACATGAGGAAGGAAGGGGGATACCGGGATTTAAACTAAAAATTAATGATTTAATGTGTGGGGAAAGTGAGCAAAAGCTCACAACAGTCCGGGGACATTTCAGACAGTCAAAAAGCTTTATGAATCTCAACATCATCTAGGGTCATTAAAAATTCTACAAACCTTTAATGAACAGAGAGTGTTGTAATCTTTTCTACAATATAGTGCTATGTTGTAGGCTCAATGGAGAATCTTTGTAAACATGTTATATAATGCTTACAGAACATTTAGTAAAAATTACCACAAAAGAGTTTAGCTTCTGTTTTCTAGAAAATTTACTAAGGCAATTTCAAAAAAAATTCCCAATAATGGCAGAGAAATAAGGCATTATTGTTTTAAATGTAACTATAGTTTTTTCTTTTAAAAATATTCCATAGAGGGTCCTTTTAATTTGAATTACTGAAATTTTGTGTATAGAAGTGATCAAGATGAGCTACTGGGATGTGGGAAGAAGACATATGTGGATCTCAGAGAGCAGAATATCTTCGCTTCTGCTCCACAGTCAGTGATGCCCCTTGAAGCTGCTAGCTGCATTAAGACATTATGCAGTTATGGTACGTTATGGTGATCAAAGGGAGGCCACTGGAGCCAACCAGCTCAGGCTTGATTCTGGATTTCCTCACTTTCTATGTAAACATGGGCAAATTAATTAGTTTTCTTTTAGTTTCTCATCTGTAAAATGAAAACAGTGAGTACATAACTTTTTATGAAGAAAGAAAAGTATGTGGCTGCAGGAAACATACCAGAGGTAACCGCGAATCTCAAGTGGACAAACTTCTGGCATCGGCCCTGTAATCTTACTACATTTTCCCAGTCAAGTCACTTTCCAGTCTGTAAGGCAACTGATTTTACACCTACTCTTTTCTCCTCCCACATCTAATATTCATCTTCTCTCTCTCCACTAATGATCTCGCTTCTTATATCACTGAGAACAAAATAAACTCTAAGAACAGAGAACTACCCCATCCTCCCACCATCAAATTCTTCCACCCTCAAATCTTTCATTTCGAGCCATATGTTCTGCCTTTTCTCTGGTTACAAAGCTGACTTTGCCTCATTTACTCAAAGGTATCATTTCAGTGTTTCTTTCTTATTTCCCAGAGACACCATATTCTTTTCTACTGAATTATTTCCTTCAACACAAAATATGCTAGACTATCTCCATCTTAAAAAAAAAAAAAAAAACTTTCCTCAACTCTGCATTCCTCTCTGGTTACTCTTTGTTTCTTTGTTCTTCCTTATAAGATTTTCCTGAAGAGTCAATCTACATTGACTCTTGCAATTTGTTACCACTCATTCACTCTTAATTTCAATCTAATCAGGTTATCTTCTCCCTCTTTCCTCTGAAACTTTTTTGTTAAGGTCACCAGAGACCACTATCTTTCTAAATTCAACATCAATTCTGTTTTCATCTTCTTCAGTGTCTCAGAAGCAGTGGACATGGTTGATTAGTCCTTTTCTCTTGAAATACTTTCTTTACTTGGTTTCCATGATATTTCACTCTCCTAGTAGTCTCCTACTTTAAAGAGCTTCCCCTCATTCTCCTTTTCTTCCAATTACCATCATTCCTAATTTCATCACATGTACCATCTACAAGAGGGAGACTCCTGAGTAATAGTCGTTATCCTTGACTTCTTTCTGGGCTTCCAGAACTCCAGATTCGTATATCCAACTACCTAGTAAATATCGAACATACATTTGTATGTCCAATAGGAATCTCGAACTGGTCGTATATAAGACAGAACTCTTTATACTTATATCTTTTGTAAGCTTCCTTCCCAATGCAATTCATTCCCTTCCTTCCCAATTAAATCTCTTCCCCATTCTTTCCTGTCTTTGCTAGTAACAAAAACTAGTCATCATTCCTAAATTGTCTCCATCTCCCTGCCACCTCAACCACTTGACTGGTAAATCCTGTCAGTCTCATCTTTAAAATATATCCCGAATCTCACTCTCGTTATCTCCATTAATGCCATCAAAGCTCAAGGCAGTAGTCTCTCTAGCTTGGACTACAATATTAGCATCTTAACTGGTCTCCTTTGCTTCCTCTGTCCCTTTACATTTTCTTTTCCACATTGCAGCAACACAGTCTTTTAAATATTATTGCATATTAAAAATCCTCCAGTGTTTTCCCTTGAATTTTGAAATAATACTTTAAAAAACTCCTTAGCATAGTCTAAAGCCCCTACTCTCCAAGTTTGTTTTATACTCATTTCTTTTTGCTCATTCTGCTCCAAACATGCTCATTTCCTTGTTTCTCAAACAAACTGAACATGCTGCCAGCTCAGGGCTTCTGCTCTTTAGTTTCCAATGCCTGAAACATATTCTCTCCAAAAGATGCTTGGCCTACTCCCTCACTGCCTTTAGGACTCTGCACAAGTGTCCTTCACTAGGGTCTTCCCTGACCACTCTATTAAATTATTAATCTCCTTTTACCCTCATCACGTTCTGGTTCCTTAACCTGCTTTGATTACCACAGCCCAATTACATTATGTGCTATTTATTGTCTCTCTCCCCAATTAGACTGAAGATCTTGTCAGGGCAGAGAACTTGCCTGTCCTTCACAAACTCTAGAACATGTACTAGTGCCTGGTTCAGGTGGGTATACATATTTACCAAGTGGTTGTACAGATAGATAGATATAAAGGGTTTAACACAGTGTTGAAAAGATAGTGATGTATCTATTTATGTGTTATTTTCCGGATATTATCTTTTATCTAATATCTTAACCGTTCTATTTTTACGTGAGTAAGAGAAAAATTGGAGCTAGTAGATGAAAATGAAAACTAGAATTTTAGACCATTACCAATGCTCATCTTTGCTTGTTTGATTTTATTTTTGAACTTTTCTAGTCATTGGCTTCTTTTAATTAATTAGTTAATTAATTAATTTGATGAAGCAACCCTTGGTTGACCTCACAGATTGCAAGGACCTTGTAAGTTTACATTCCCTTATTTTTTAAGCCTACAGCACCTGGTCTTCCTATGTGATCTCCCATCCAAGTACTTACCAGGCCTGATCCTGCTTAGCTTCCAAGAACAGACAGCATCAGGCTTGTTCAGGGTAGCATGGTTATAGACTTGGCTTCTTAAAATAGAAATGTTTCTAGATTTTTGCAAAGATATTAAAATCTTAATTCTTCTAGTGTGGGTAAAAATGTGGATAATACATTACATACTGATACTGAGAATCAAGGTAGAGACCCTCAATTTGACAAATCAGTTGTTTTTCATAATTAAATTATATCAACATAAATAAAATTTCATAAGTGTTATCTTATAAATATTGTTTTCTGCTTAATGTTTGAACATAATGTCTTGTATATTGTAAGCTAAAAATATTAAATATGTTTCTTGGGGCAACTGATAGTTTTTGACAGAAATGTTTGGTTTTTACGTTATAAAATATGTGTATGATTCCTCACAATCTTGTTTAAAATTTTACAATATGAACTTGAAAAAACTTCCTTATGTTCGTTAAATAAGAATTCTTGAAAACATACATTGTTTTCAGGATAAATTATTTTGTCTAACTCTATTTTTTAAAAAGAAAGCTCATTGCTTTATTTTTATACAAATTCAAAAGATGAAGATTTTTACTTGAATTCTGTTTTCTATATAGTCTGCTGTACATAACCTCAGCAGAGTGGACACCAGGGAGCGCTGAGCTAGTGAAAATCCAATTCAGTTCTTCCTCCTCTATTATGTATTTTAATGAAGCAAGCAGATGGTAGATGGATTTTCTCCTGGAAATTGCTGATTTGAAGACTCCAGTATGCCAGTTTTGCAAGCGTGGTGTTCGGCAGCATTCAGAACCTCAAAATATACCTTTAACGTTGTCAGGAAAACGAATATACCCTTAGGCAGATGGATAAATATGCAAAAATACAGGACCATTGCTTGCCTCTCCAGGTTTCTTTTGTAGATTTGAGTATAAACATCTTCCTTCTCTCTTTGTTCTTAACTTCTTAGTGAGATAGCAATAGGTTTATACCCATATCCTGCATGAATGCAATTAGGTTATAAAACCATGTACATGATCATTGTTGTTTCTATTTCTGTTGCTGAACAAGCTCCTCATGGGGTATGCTTCCGTACTGTTCAGCATTATCGATTAGAAACAAAAAAGGTGATAACCAACAAATGCGATTTTCATTTAAAGAAATAGAAATAAGTCTCTTCGGGGATGTTACTAACGGTGATAGGTGATGGTGGCTTATGCAGTTACCTATTCTTTCTGAGCCAAGATGATACTCAATACGTGAAAAAATCAAACTCTCTATTTAAATGAATATGTAATATTTCTTTCAGCCACAGGTAAAAACATGAAATAAATATTGGTTGATTGCCAATTCCTACTCACCCTTAATCATTCAAACATTCTATGTAGATACATAATTCCTACCATTCTCACTTCTCGGTCTGTCAGAGAAAAGTTAAGAACAAACAGAATTTATATTAAGATAAGAAAACTGATGAAAATGTAGCACATCATTATTCCCACCAGCAAAAGAAATGAGAAGTGATCAGAATCTGAAGTATCACATTCTTTTTGGATGCATAATTCTTGGAAATTAGTGCCATCTTCTGGGTTCTCAAAGTATTGCTTTAAATCTAAACCAGATCTTGTAAGATCTTTACAGTAGCATGAAATGTCAAAAAAAAAAAAAAAAAAAAGGAATGTAAAAATCCACAAAACATCTGGGTCACATTGTAATACTGCATTACAGCTTATGGCATGAACTTTAAAAATGTTATTGTGTATCTCTATCATTCACATCACATAAACTGTGCAGATTTATATTGGATTAAATATGCTTTGTAGTTTATTGTGTTAAAATAAAATTCCCAGATATTCCACATACAGAATATTCCAGAACTAATGTGTTTGGAACACTTTTCACAGCCCTGACTCATAGGTTTCTTCATGCCAGTGGATTTTTAGTAAAATTAAGAAACACAAAGGTTGGAGTGGGTCATCACTAATGTTCAGTTTAAATTTTGTTTTAGGTTTTTAATCTATTTTTTTAAAGTCATGGACCTATAAATGCACTTTTATATACTCCATGAATCTATGAATATACTTTTATATACTCTAAAGTAATAAAAATAATAGCAATCATAATACCTACTATGTTCTAATTGCTAGGTGAAATATATGAATAATTTTCTTATAGCACCCCAATGAAATGTTCTTATTCCTATATTCCTAACTTATAGATGAAGAAATTGAGGCTCAGAGAGGTGAAGTCACAGAGCTAAGAAAGGACAGAGTTAAGATTTAAATCCAAGTTCATTTAACTCCAAAGCCTGTGTTATTTCTAACAGAGGCTGAGGTTTTCATGACATTGGCTGATTAAAATAATATAAAACTTTGGTAGATGTTTTATATTACTAAAGTTTGTACCCCTCACAAATTGATTTCAAACAATTTTATTCTATTCCTCCCCGGTCCTGGACACAAAAATTTTTAGGATTTATATTCCTTCTCCGTATTCACTCTTCCATATGTAATAGAAAAGTGAAAAAATATTAATTGCCTTGCAGCACCAAGCAGTTAATTGGTACTTAATATATACCAATAAATCTATCAACAGATAGATAGGTTTTAATAGGAGCTTACTTATTTTCCAATATGTAGAGAATATGAATGAAAAATAGTATTAAAAAGATCAGCATATCTTTAAAGCTTTCTAAGAATTTGAATATTTGGGGACACATGCACACACACACATTATGTGTATACATATATACTCTGGATAATCAACTACGATTTTCATTTTTGGTTTTAATATTGTGTAAAAACAGTTTAGGAAAAGCAAAAATCAAATGAAGACCCAAAATAATAAAGTTGACTTATCAAAGAGTAACAAGTACTCTGTAAGAGAGAATTTTTTTTTTTTTTTACTAGAGATACTAGGGGGAAAAGTATATTTTTAAGACATCTGTGATTTAGCTGTTGAAGGGCTGAACAAAAAAAGCAGCAGCATGCTGCAAAACACTAACTCATGTCTGGGGACCACAGCACATGATGTTTTAAATGTATATAATAAAGAAAAGATTTTATGTTAATAAATATGGCATGAGAGATGATTTAAGTCATATTACTAATAGAACAAAGAAAAATCATCAGCCACAACTTGTGAAGTTTAAATTCATATTACAGGATTATTTTTGAATAGAAAAGATCTTGTTATATATAATAGCTCCAAGACTTCATGTACTAATAGTGAGCAGGTGCTGAACCCAACTATAAGGGTATACAACAAAACTCCAAAAAATGACTAGAAAAGATCAAGACTTAGAAATACAGTAGGCAAATGGCAATTAGGGAATATAACAAAATAAAATAGTTTATTTACTATAGTATGAAATACCTAGAATAAAACTTTATTAGGTTTCTTGGTCGTAGGCGACAGAAACCAATTCGAGTTATCCTAAACAGAAAAGGAATTTCTTAGCAGGTGACAGACCAGCTCATAGAATCAATGGGAAGACTGGCAAACCAGCAGAGAAAGAATCAGAAATAAAAGAATCTAGGCAGCTCAAACACAGCTAAGTTTATATTGTGCGAACCGTGCTGTAAGGATGAAGCTGCTGGCATCCCTAAGACTGGAAACAACCATGTGGCCACCTCAGCTACAAATAACTTCTAAATATCAGTCTGCCTTTGGATCATTTCCTTAACAGTTAAATCCTGGGAAGAATATCAGTTGGCCCATCCTAGGTCATGTATGTGCACACAAATAAGAAGCAAGTTCAGGTGCTATGTAGACAAAAACAAAAATAAAAACAAAAGCACAAAGATAACACAATACCCAATAGATATCTCTCATAAACCTTTGGTTTCCCAGTGCCAATATACATCCTTTTTCTAGTATTTGCATTTTCAAATCAAAACTTCCTTCTATGACACAAGAGCCAAGGATATACAATGGGGACAGGATAGTGTCTTCAATAAATGATGCTGGGAAAACTCAACAGTCACATGCAGGAAAATGAAACTGGACCACTATCTTACATCGCACACAAAAAGAAACTCAAAATGAGTTCAAGACTTGAACATAAGACTGAAACTACCTAACTGGCAGTAAGCTCTTTGACATTGGTATTGGGAATGTTTTTTTTTTTTTTTTTTTTTAGATTTGATACTAAAAGCAAAAACAACAGAAGGAAAAATAAATTAGTGGGACTACATCAAATTAAAATACTCTAAACAGCAAAGAAAACCATCAATGAAATGAAAGGCAACCTACAAAGGAGGAGGAAATATTCGTAAATCAGGTATCTAATAAAGGGGTAATATTCAAAATGCATAAAGAACTCATACATTTCAATAGCAAAAAAATCAAATAATCAATTTATCAAGGATTCCGATTAGACATTTTTCCAAAGAAGACATACAGATAACCAACAGGTACATAGAAAGGTGCTCAACATCACTAATCATCATGGACATGCAAGTCAAAGCCACAAGGACATATCACCTCACACCTGTTAGAATGGCTACTATTATCAATAAGACAAGAAATACCAAGCATTGGTGAGGTTGTTGAGAAAAAGGAACCCTCCTGCACTGCTGATAGGAATGTAAACAACCACTATGGAAAACATTATGGAGTTTTCTCAAAAATTAAAAATAGAACTAACCATATAATCCAGCAAATCTTCTGGTTATTTATCAAAAAAAAAAAAAAACCCCAAAAATACGAACTAGAAAAGATATATGCACTCCCATGTTTATTGCAGCATTGTTTACAAAAGCCAAGATATGGAAACAATTTAAGTATCCATGGACGAATTGATAATGCAAATTTATATATAATGGAATATTATTCAGTACGTAAAAAAAAGGGAAATCTTGCCATTTGCACAGCATTTACACACCCCGAAGGCATTATGGTAAGTAAAATGAGTCAGACAATAAAGACAAATAATGTATGATCTCACTTAAATGAGAAATTTAAAACAAAATAAAACTGAACTTATACACACAGACAAAAAAACTTGTGGTTGCCAGAGGTGGAGGTGGGGGCGTGGGGGGGGGGGACAAAATGGGTCAAAAGGTGCAAATTTCCATTTGTAAAATATAAGCCATGGGCATGTAATGTAGAGCATGTGACTGTAGTTAGTAATTCTGTATTGCATATTGGAAAGTTGTTAGGAGAGTAGATCTTAAAAGTTCTCATTATAAGAAAAAAATTTGTAATTATGTATGATAATGGATGTTAACTAGATTATTGTGGTGATCACTTTAAAATATATACAAATGTAAAATTCTTCTGTTGTACACCTGAAACTAGGACAATGTTGTATGTCAATTGTACCTCAGTAAAAACAAAAATAAGACAAAACAAGAACTTCCTTCTAATATAATGTAACAATCCCATATATAATTTTAAAAAGTCACTCTCTTTCCCAAAATAGAATCTTCTCAAAGTCTTTTCTTTTATTGTGTTTTGTTCCAAGTCCAAGATCTCTGCATAGTGGCCACCCCTCATTTTATGTTGTGATCCTGTCTTGTTATGGACCAAGTTTCAACATTACTACATATAATTACTTTATAGAGATCAGATGCAGATGATGACTGTAGTGATATGGAAGCCTGTGTGATTTTTCTTGGTGACAAAATCAATGGTACTGTTAACACTATTGTGGCTTGCTGCTCACTACAGTCCATAAGAGGTAGTCCAAAGAAAGAAACTTGATATAGAAAGATAATTATAAAGAGGAAATAGGAAAGACAAACAGGGGATAGTGAAGGCCCCCAGAGACTAGCAGCAGCCGAACAGCTAAAAGCTGCCACCAACTGCCAAGGCAGAAAGGACAAAGGGAAGACATGGTATTATAGAAAGTCCAAGAACCAGACAACCTGGAGGGAGCCAGACCTATAATTGAGGCTGCTAATCAGGACATAGGACCATGGGTGGGAGGCCAGGAACCAATTATAGGTATAGCTACTGACGGACATGCCACCAGAAGCAGGGATAGGGAGAGAAATGCCCTGGCTTCTCTCTTCCTCCTACCTGTCAGTCTCCTGACAGGGCCTTCCATGGCAGAGAACAATGTAGTCTGCATATGTTTGAGACATGGATCTCAGAGCAAACGGGCAAATGACTGGTGCATGTTGCAATGAAGGAAACCCTGAGACTACAGCCCTTATTTCCAGGATTGGTCAAAAGGCTACTTCTGATAGTATAACTTTCCACCTTGAATGCTCTCTCCTTTCACATAGGGAAAGCTAGCCCTGTGCTGATGAGATTCTATACCTGCTATGGTGATGTAAGCCTTCATTCCTGAGAGCCCTGGCCATCGTGGGCCTGCTGCCTGGGGCTTCGTGGGGCTCCATTAACCCTCAACACTGGATGTGCCAGATAGTACCCTGGAGCCGACTTCTCACCTTTTGTGTGCGTGCGTGTGCATGTGTATGTGTGCACACGCCTGCATCATGAGCCCCTTTGGCAGTTCGGTGAAGTCAAAGGAAACTCTCCTCAGAATAATGTTTCTAAATGTATTAAGTTAAAATACACAGGATTATAAAATAAACCAACTTTTTTGAAATATGGTTAATAAAATACAACAACTTTGTAATAAAGTAAAATGATGTCTCTTTCATAATGCATTTATATAATCAGACCTAGCAATAGGTATAATAAGTACAGAAATTTCAAATTGTGAAGAACAGAAAATATTTTAATATAGTGTATAATAATTGTAATGTGCTATAAATGGATCTAATTTCTCTCAGTGACAGTCACTGTGATACTACTGTGGTTTGTTGATGGCATTCATAATTAAGAATTTGTTAAATTCCTGTTAGAAGTGATAAAAAGACGTAATTACTTTTTCTCAACCACATTCACTGCTTTTTTTTTGATCTAGAGAATGACCTGAGTTCTTCCAGAACACCTTTCCTCACTTGCTGGCTAATTCTCTGACCTTTAGTGTTTGCTTTAACCTCCCCTCTCAAGGAGGCCTTTCTTGTCCTCCTCTGTCCACTATATGTAACTGCACCTGTACCCTGTGTGGGATCATTAAAAAAATGCTGTTTTTACCCATTTTTCAGGGCCTAGCTGGAGGCCTAGTTGTTCCTTTCTTGAGCAGCCAAGTCCATAACCCCAAACACTTCCCCTGTCAGGCTCAGACCACTACACATGGCCTTAATCACCTGGGCCCAGGTACCAGACAACAGGGACAGCTGCTACGCCCTAGAACACATGAAATTATTTGAATTAGGCAATCTGCCGTGAGCCCTCGAAACCTGACTAACCCGAACTGAGCTCTTCTCACACAAACAGCAAGCCCCTCCGGCTCACTGGCACCCCATTTCTGGTAAAACCACACATGGTCCTGTGTAGCAAAGCAACCTTCTTTTGTTTGGAGCTATAAGTAACTGAAAGTTCTTCCTTTCATCTATCTGAGCGTGTTGTCTCGCTGTCAAAAAAAAAAAAAATCTTAAAATCTTATAAAACACTCTGATTCCTCCATTCTGCGTTTCTGTTTCCCTCTTTTTCTTCTCTACTTGTTTTGTTTTGCCATAGCACTCATTATTTTCTAACAATTTACTAGAATGTCTCGGCCCAGCTGGAATGAAAGGCTTATGAAGGCAGGATTTTGTCATTTTCATTTTCTGCTGTGTCCCAGGTTCTTGGAACACTGTCCAGCACACAGCGGGATCTCTGTACATATTTATTGAACGAATGCGTGGATCTCTTTCCTGTGTCTATCGTGAGCCGTCACTCTGGGCAACACTTTCAACTGCTTTTGTACCTGTTGGTGTCGTTACATGAAAAACCTGAAAGGGGAGGCGGCTGCTATAGTTTTCCAATTCAATAAGACCACCGCTGGGTCTCTTGTGGGAACTTTTCTCTTCCAGGTGCCAAAGGCCTCTGAGGAAAAGCCCAGTCATGGAGAGGGGTGTTTTTAGGAGTAACCATGAGAGAGACCACCCTCCTTCTACCTCTCGGTTTCTGAATCTGTGGAAGGTACAGCACTGTGAATGAATCCTAGTTTGAAAGCATGAGTGGCATCTTTCAGGACAGTCCTGTGGCCCTGAAAGGGTGGTGTTGTCACAGACGATTCTGCCATTCTAGAAGTCCAACAGCTGCTGGATGAAGGGTATCATAAGAAGACTAGTGCTTAGCGTTACCTTACTTCTTCCTCTGTGAAGTTAGTCTGTTGATCAGAAGTACTATTGTGCCAGGTACTGTGGTGGTTTAGGCTGTGTGGACTAAGTTCATCAATACAAGTGCTCGAAGAAGCACAACTAGTAGGGCAAGTAATCAGGATAACAGGACAAATTCTCGCCATTGGAGGATGATGTAATCAACCTTACACCTGTTGACCACATCAGCGGTTAGAGGATGTTTGGAGCCTTTGGGATATGAGGATTCAGGATGCCATACTACATTGTTAAGTGATGATAGTGGTTTAATATGAGTTCTGATATCTGTCAAGGCAAGTTCCCTTTCACTCTTCTTTTTTAAAAATACTTTTATTGGATAATAATGGCTTGCTATTATATATATTATTCCGTATTAGGTCCAAAAGCTTTGAAATTTTATATGAATTACATTATTTATACTCTTTGAAAAAATTAGTATTTTTTGGAATTTTCTTCTCATCCAGAAATAAGGTATTTTTTTCTAGCCATGAATTTATCATTTTATCATCATTAACGTTTTATAATTTTCTATGTAGAGGTCTTGGACCTTTCTAATCAGAGTTATTCTAAGTATTTTATGATTTTTTCGGTCACAATTATAAATGAAAATTGTTTCTTATTTATAAGTAGGTTTTGCTAGTGTAACAAGGTATTAAAAATTCCAGTTGAAACACAAAGAAAATATAAACAACATATCAAAGTGAGGTGACCAGGATTTACAAAGCAGGTGGCTGAAAACCAGCTGGTTATTTTTGAATTCCTTCCTTAACTGAGGGTATAAAAGGCTTATAAAAAATTTTTCCTCACACTTTCACCTCAAATCAAGAAAGGGGTTTTATTTATTTATTTACTTTTAAAAAATTAAATTTATTGATTAATAAAATAATGTTTCAAGTGTACAATTCTATATTACATCATCTGTATATTGCATTGTGTGTTCACCACCCAAAGTCAAATCTCCTCTGTTACCACATATTTGGCCCCCTTTACCCTCTGATAACTAAACTGTTGTCTGTGTCTATGAGTTTTTGTTTTTTGTTTGGTTTGTTTGTTGCTTTCAGTTTTATATACTACATATGAGTGAAATCATATGTATGGTTCCCAGCATTTTCTGTTTGACTTATTTCACTTAGCATGATAATCTCAAGATCCATCCATGTCACAAATGGCAGTATGTCATACTTTCTTACAATTGAGTAATATTCCTTTGTATATATGTACTTCATCTTTTTTATCCAATCATCTAACGAAGGGCACTTCAGTTGTTTCCATGTCTCGGCCACCGTGAATAATGGTACATATATTTTTACGGATGAATGTTTTCAAATTTTTTTGTGTGTAGATACCCAGAAGAGGGATTGCTGGGTCATATGGTAATTCTATTCTTAATTTTTTGAGGGACCTCCATACTGTTTTCCATAGTGGCTCTCCAACACTTGTTATTGTCCTGTTGATGATAGCCATTCTAACAGGTGGGAGGTAGTATCTCATTGTGGTTTTGGGTTCCATTTTCCTAATAGCTAGTGAAGTTGAGCATCTTTTCAGATGTCTGTTGGCCATTCATATATCTTCTTGGGAGAAATATCTGTTCCGGTCCTCTGCCCATTTTTTAATTGGATTTTTTTGTTGTTGTTAAGTCGTATGAGTTGTTTGTATACTTTGGATATTAGCTCCTTATCGGAGATGTTGTTTGCAAATATCTTCACTCATTCGAATAATTGCCTCTTTGTCTTGTTGATGGTTTCTTTTGCTTCAGAAGCTTTTTAATTTGATATAGTCCCATTTACTTATTTTGTTTGCGTTTACTTCCCTTGCCTTTGAGGTCAAATTCATAAAAGCCAAGAAAGAAGTTTTAGGAACACAACTTGGAGAACTTAATTTGTGTCCCTGAAGTCTGAGGTGAGGGGACATAGTGTACCGATTCTTGCCTGGAGAGTTTAAAAGGTGAGAGACTGGCTGGCTGCACTGAGGGAGGGAGCAAGTAAGAGTCTGATTCTTGCCTGGGGTTGGTCATCACTCCTAGAGTTAGCCAGGGAAAAGATGTGGGTGTCTTGTCCTTGACTCAGATGGGGGTCATGTGTGGAACAGAGACACTGAGGTATTTTTTATTAAATTCTGACCCAAAGAACCACCTCAAAAGATGAAAAGCTTTCAGCATGGAAAGCTTGGAAGTGTCACTAGATTGCTAGATAGAGATGCTTTTTCCCAGGGTAAAAAAATTGCAGGTGAGAGATTGCCAGCTATGGGGTCTCCAAAGAATCCATGAAAGTGCCCCATGAGACAATCCTGGCTTTAAACATCTGCCAAATCCAGACAGCAGCAAAGCTAAATCAACTCGACCGTATCAGTTAAGAAAGAAGTTTCCTGTCTCCTTTCTTGTCCCTGAGCTCCATGCTGAACAGTTGGGATCTGCAGTTCATAAAAGAGTTTGTTTCCATTTTCTCTGACTTTAGACTTTCTATCTGACTGGACCCCAAATGGGGAAGGAAAAAGCATGACATTTAAAGCATATAGATGATTAGCCAATCATATACAGATGGATGAGCTAATTTCTAGGTGAAACCGATGTTTTGTGATTCACTAAAGACCAGGTCTAAATATTCATTTGAGGAAAAAGAGAAGAACTAACAACACTGCAAATTTAAAGGGAGAATGGCGGACAGAGTAAAGTTGCTTTATGTTTACATATGACTATGCTATTATGAAGAAAAATTATTGATTTATAGTTTTGTCTTGTAACTAGCCACACCAACAAATTTTCTCATTTAAATATCAACATGAAATATATTTGTATTTTTTTTTTTTAGTGTTAATATTGATTATTTAATTTTTTTCTCATTATATTTGTTTGGACCTCTTCAAGACTGGTAAGTAGTCATAGTAGACGGTCTTGTCAAGTTCTGGATAATTGAAGAGGTTTTACTATTTCCCCATTAGGAACAATATAGGCTTTTGGTTTAAAGCAAGGTTTTATTAAATTTTAGTATTTTTATTCCATTTTTAGTTTTTGTTTCTATTTTATAATATCCTTATAAACAATAAAACAATAAAGCCCATCTGCTCAATTTGATTGATGCCTTATTGTATCTATCAAATGACATTTCAATATCTTTTGATATGATCATAAAATAGTTCTCTTTATTTATTTGATTTT
The DNA here is from genome assembly GCF_014176215.1 of Rousettus aegyptiacus. Classification (NCBI taxonomy): domain Eukaryota; kingdom Metazoa; phylum Chordata; class Mammalia; order Chiroptera; family Pteropodidae; genus Rousettus; species Rousettus aegyptiacus. Next base: position 112,919,489 of record NW_023416284.1, read on the forward strand.
GAATTATGTTGATGAATTTTCTGGTGTTGAATCAGCCTTGTATTTTTAAAACATTTCCAAATTTGTCATAATACATAATATTTTGGCACATTATTGGATTATATTTGCTAACATTTAGCTTTTTTTTTCTATAAAGTCATTTAGTAGGATTGATCTGTAGTTTTCTTGTCTTGTACTAATGTCATACTGGCTTACTAAAATGAATTGAGAATCATCTACCTTTTTCTATGATTTGGAATAATGTATGACTGAAATAATCTGTTCTTAATAGAGAAGATAAAAAACCTAACAGCACATATCACTGTGGCAAATTTTAAAATAGTAGATATTTAATTACCTTTCAGTTGTTAATATAGTAATAAAAATTATTTTTCACTCGTTGGGTCAATTTGGAGAATATACTTCGCTAAGAAAACATGCATTTCATTCTCTACTTTTAAAATCATTTTTTTAATGATGACATCACATTCTCATTCCTGATTAAATTTTAACCTGTTTAATCAGGCTCTTGAGGAATTTAATTTTTTGTCTTTACAAAAAACCAAGGTCTTCCATATTTTGTTTTATTTATATTTTATTTATTTCAGTTTCATCAATTTCCTTTTTAACTTTTATTTTTATTTATTTCAGTATTTTTATATCTTAAGCTGAGTACTTACTTGCTATGTTTTAACCTTTATTGTTCGATTTGATTTCTTTCAGCTTTCTTTTAATAATTCTCTTTCCCTAAGTTACTTTTATTTACATTATTGATTTTTCTCCCCTAAGCTTCTCAACATCAGTACTAAATTTATATATATATATATATATATATATTTTGTTTTGTTTGTTTGTTTGTTTTTTCTGAATCTACTTTGCTCCAATCTTGTCTCAGAGTTCTCAGATGCTGATCTCCAAGTTCTTGCCTGATGTGTAAGAAAGAAATCACGATGCATAGAAAAACTTACCCTGCTGGTATTTCCCTAGAACTCAGGACCCTACTCTCACCAAGTTGCCTGACTATGAACCTCAGAATAGATGTCACACGTAACAGTCTAGAGTTGGAAATAAAGGAAGATACTTTCCCCATTTACGACATAAGTATAATATATAATAGGCAAGTTCTAAATAAAGAAAACTTTAAAATCATCGAGTGACATAAAATAAGTCTTTAGTAGGTAAGTAGGTACAAATACACATGGATACATGTGATGCTCTTGAAGAAAGTTTTAATGCACTGAATTTGTCAATTCCCACTAAATTATTTTGTCAATTGAATGTGATTTTATTTGAAATATATTCAGGTATGGATTAAGAGTACAGAATAAGACAATATACTTGGACAATTTTTATTATGTTAAGAGTGGATTTTAAAACTACTGAGAAAAAGAAGGATTATTCAATAACTATTACTGGTAAACTAATCATTTGAATGAAAGAGAATTCATATCCCAAAATAAACTCCAGCTGGAGAAAAAATTAAAAAAATAAAACCATAATAGCTTTAGAAATAAAAAGCATGGGTTAATATATTTATAATCTTTCTAAATTAGATATAATATATGGAAGCAGAGAGAAAAAGGGTGATAAATTTGGCTACTTAAAACTTAAAAAGCTCCTTTATGCCAAAAATATAAGAAAACAAAGTCAAAAAACAAATTCCATTCTATGGCTGTACCGTATTTGGTTACCTGTTCTGTTGATGTATATTTGGGTTACCTCCACTTTATTTTTTATTTTGGCTATTATGAATAATGCTGCTTTGAATATTCCTATCCAGATTTTTGTAGGAATATACGTTTTCATTTCTCTTGGTTATATACCAGGAGTCGAATTACTGGGTTGCATGGTAACTCTGTTCAACATTTTGAGGAAGTGTCAAACTGCTTTCTAAATTGGCTACACAATTTTAGAATCCCTCTGATAACTATGAAGTACTGATACATGCTACGACATAGATGAACTTCAAATGCATTATACTAAATGAAAAAAGCCAACCGCAAAAGGCCATATATCATATGACTCCATTCACATGAAATGTCCAGAATAGGCAAAACCATAGAAACAGAAAGTAGATTAGTGGTTACCAGGGGCTGAGCAAGTGAGTAATGGATGTGAAAGCTAATGGGTACAGGTTTCTTCTTTGGATGATGAGAATGTTCTGAAATTAGATAGAGCAGTGGTTACACTGAATTGTACATTTTAAAAGGGTACATTTTATGGTGAGTACATGGTATCTCAGTAAAACTTCTTTAAAAAAGACAAAAAAAGAACAGGGAAAATCCTTTTTATCACCACACACATGATAGATAGACAAACTGCATTTTTTTTTTCCTAATTACAAAGAGCTCTTTTCAAAACAGACGACAAGTAGTGTTATGCTGGCAAATATTTAACAAACAACTCATAGGAAAGGGTGGGGCTCAGTGAGGGAAGCCCTTCTCTGTAGCTTTTGTTGATTTTTATGTTGTAAATATTCCTACCATAATTGATTTCAAGCAATAGTTAATGTTAGCTCCACCACACACTGCATTCAAGTGAAAATAGGCACAAGATATGAACAGGAGTTTTACAGGGAAATAAAATCAATCAACGAACACATTGTTCAACCACACTTAGAAATAAAGAAATGGAAATTAAAACAATGATAAGATTTTTTTTAATCCTATGTGATTAAAAAGTTTTGAGGAAAGGCCCTCTTCTACTTTGGTGAGAGCAAAACTTGTTTGAAGGGGAATTTGGTAACATCTTTCACAATTAAACACAAGCATATCATTTGACCCCATAATTCCACTGACAGGAAATTTCCTTCTTTAATGACTTTTCGGAGAAATAGAAATTCTGCCTGCTCTTGGGGGTATGTAAGATGTAAACATTTTGTTTTTTACCAAAAGAATATAAAGCCTCCAAAAAAACAAAAGGATAAAAGATCCACATAAACTTATCAGCACTAATACAGGCTATGACTGGGAGCGTGAAATTTTTATAAAATATCAGATATTTGTTTCATGTATGTATAAGAGGAAAAAGTTGAACAATAACTAAATAAACATGGTCTATCAGAAATTAATGCTAAATAATGGCAATATTCATTGTCCCAAAAGTAGAAAGAAAATGTCAAATTCACTTATCTATAATTACTGTATGGGAAAGAAACTAAGGAGCAATTATGATAGAGTGAAGATTTCCAAAGTACTAACAGAGGAATTAGATTCATTAGGATCCCTGTTGCTTGGGGAACGATAACATATCCCTTAGTCAGCCATAGCACAGGAATTTACTGCAATTTATTCAACAAATATTAGTGAAAATAATATTAGTATGTAAAAAATACAACACCTAATAACTTTGAGGGACATAGTCCCTTGTTATAATTTGGCTTTCTATCATTCTCTGATTTTTTTTTTAATAATGAAAAGAAATTTTTCCTCTCTTCACCCCATTCCCATTTTTCAAAGCAATAAATTTGAAGTAAGGACTTGTATTCCTGACAGTATCTGATACTATGGCATTCCATCAATTCACATGAGACATTCAATCAATTTTTGTTGATAATACTGTCAACAAATACACTACAATAATTTGAACCCCCCAAAATTAAGTACAGAAGAGTTTAATAAAAAAGAATACCACATTTAAACATGCTGTAGAACTAGTGTAACTATCATAGTGACTAGTTGTGTCTTGTGGCTTTCACAAATGTTTTTTAGTTTTTTTTTTCCTCTTTAGATAGGATAGGAAGGCTAGAGGGGCTGAACTGTGAAATGACATCTCTCAGGTGAGATAGGCTCTGGAAAAGCCTTTTCCGCTGGAAATAAGCCTCTCTTGGCCTTTGTGACATTGTGCTTTCCAGGTATTTTTGTTCCTTCACTGACCACAGCTTCTCAATTTCCACTTCTATGCTCCTCTTTCTTCTCTATCTAAATTCCAAATGTTTTAGCTTCCGGAACGTAGCTCTCTACATTTTCTTTGTAAGTGATTTCCTATATTTTCATGAGTTTAAAAACTATATGCTTAAAATTCCCAAGTTTAAACCTCTAGGCCAAGCCTCTCATTTTGAGGTAAAATGAAATGTCCAGCGCTCTCTCTGACTTTCTGCTTATGCATCCTACAGGCATCTGATGCAAAACTTAACTGCTGTTTCCACCCTGAGCTTATTCTTGTCACTTTTCAGTAAAGCATTCTATTATCTAAGTTAGTTGGTCTAAAAATCTGGAAGCCATTTTGATTCCTTTTTCTCCTCATCCCCAACACGATCTATCAGTAAGTCTTATAGACTCTACTTCCCAATAAAACTTGAATCCGGCCAATTCCTTCCCACTCTGCACAGACATCACTGTCTCTTGTATGGGTTACTGCATTAGCTTCCTATGCCTTCCTTTTATTACTCCCTTTCCAACACAGAAATCCAAGTAATATTTCATAAACCCCAAATCACTCCTCTCTTTAAACCCATGGTTTATTGTTGAACATTGATGAAAATTCAAGCTCATTACCATGATCTATAGAGCCCTGAATAATTTGGCCTCAGCTTATTTCTCTGAAGTCACTTATGTCACCTTTGCCTTGCTCTTTATGCTCTAATTTTATTGGCTCACTTAAAGAGTCCCTCACTGACCACCTGTCTAAGTCCTGCTCTGCTTTTTCTCATTATGTCATCTGTTTATTTCCTCCATAGCACCAATCACAATTTGGAATTTTAAAATTTACTTACTTTTTCCCTGTCACCTTTGTAGATGTTAAGCCTCACCAAGGAAAGAAGATATGTGTGTTTTATTTACCATGTTTTACTAAGCACCTAGGACATGCCTGGTACATAATAGGTTCTTCATGAGTACGTGTTAAATGAATAAATTATAGGATGAGTTTTCTTACAATTAAAATGACATAATTAAACCATATTTATTTCCTCATAATTTTCCAGATAATTTCTAATACTAAGAAAAATAAAGCATACTGACATCAAAGCTATTAAGTTTCTGTGTCAATGGTACGAATCATAATTGATAATTAATGCATTTCCCCAAGTGCCTAGGTTCGTTTAGACAACGTGTTAATAACACAGTAAGACTTGATCAATGATTTATAATTTTGTACTTGAGCTATTTCCAGAAGAAGACAGTTATTGTTTCTGTTAAAATAATTAGTAATCACTTCCATGACTCAATTTTGCTTTAAATACAGTATAACCGAATCTGTATATTTAAGAAATATTCATGGGATTAATAGCAACATGAAAGAGCACAAATTCTATAGACAGGTTTTAAGGGTTCTGATTACAGCTCTGCTACCAACTAGACATTTGTCCTACTAGTTATTTATCTTCTTTAATTTTTGATGTTCTCATCTATAAAATAGGGATCATAATAATAGCTTCGCCTTGTGTTCTTTTGAGAATGAAATAAAATATCCTATGTAAAGCACTTAAACAATGTCTAGATTGCCAGCATTCAATACCTGCTAATGAACTAATTAGCCATTTTATCATAAGCTGTAAAAATTTCTAATGAAAGAGACACAAAATAAAACTACATTTGAATCAGTAGGAGCAATATAATTTATTTCTCCTATTTTCAATCTAAGGCTTCTGATTGAGATAAAAAATTAAAGAAGAGGACCATTTATTTCTAATCTTTCATTAGCTGATGAAGAAAGTGAAGTGTAGGGAGGCCAGATGAATTGCTTGAGGTTCACACAGCTGGTTGTTTCACATCTTGGACCTAGATTTGATCTGTTCTTCAAGTGTAGAGCCTTCTATCACACAGCACTAATAGTTTAGCACTGCAACTTCAATATAATCAGCTCTAAAGTAAGGCAAGGATTTGTTAGGTGAAAAAATATATCTATTTGTATTTGCTTGAACAGTAAAGTTCATTAACTAACAGCACGCAGATGTTGAAGGAATAGAGTCAACTAAGAAGCAGCACCCTATTCTACTCTAGAGAATGAAAAGTGAAAAAAAAAAAACAAACAAAAACTGAGGTGTTCTTTTGCTTCTGTATCCAAGAATGCTTTGAGCAACACTGCTTTTCATTTTTACCAAGTAGCTCATTTGGAATGTAAGCATTTCTAAGTTCGTTCTTAGGAAAGCTGCTTCTCTGGAAATAGACTTTTGTCAAGGGAATTTTTTTTTTTTTATCATCGAGTTATAATTAGACTTAATGCACCTGCAAATTTGCAGCCCTTTGTGTTTTGCACAGGTGTTCTGATATCCTCCTATTCCAACAGGGCAAGTGTTGAATAACCAAAAAAACTTATAGATATTGACAGAGAGACACCTTAAGTCCTTTGATTTGCAGGATGGGAAATTGTGTAATTCCCTAATTATTATAATATGTGGGAGAAATGGGTGTCGAGGTTTTCCCATTCTCCTTTTGGTACACTGATTGAGACTAAAATTCACTGGCTCAAAAGCCAGGATCCTAAAGACAAACTTTCCTCAAAAGTATTTATTTGCATAACAAGTCCTGGAGGAGATACATATGATGAAGGTAAAGAACAGGTTTTACAATTACAAACAGAAGAACTCTGAAATACATATTTATTAAATATTCTAATTTTAAAGCTTACATGGGCAGCCAAACTTAAAATGCAGTGGATACACCTAATTCAGAAAAAAATCAACTCTATGGTGGTTAAAATTGCAACTCTGACAAGTTCTTAGGGGACAGTCTGGCACAGCAGCCGCAGTGATATTCCTTCAGGAAAGCCCCTTGGTGTTTGCTGTCAACAAGGTGTATGTTAAGCCATCTACCCAGGACACTGACAGGGATACACTCCAACAAGCAGAATTGTCAGGCACTCACCCTGATGACAGCTTTTCTTTCTCTAGAGCTTAAAGAGATTTGGGCAGGGAGAATCTCATTTTAACAATTTTGAGATGATTTAATACACAAGAACAAGAAAGATGAGATTGAAATATACCCTGGGCCCCTTTACAATGGCAAAGAGAATTACAAAATGTCATTTTCAGGACTGAATCATTAGGTGCAATATTTAGATTTGCCCTCTGGAAAAGATTGGATGTTATCTGCCAGGTGTTAAGTCATGGATGAAAATCAAAATGGGCAGTAAAGTGCTGACTTTTAAAGAGCTGTATTAACTTTACAAACTGCTAACATACCAGTTATGCTCTAAAGTGACTGAACACACAGCAGAAGCAGGAAAAGAGTTAATTTACTTCAAGCAAAACCCTTACTCAGGACCAATGTGCTTTGACTCAAACAAGAGAGCTAAAAATATACCTCTATTTGTCTATTGTTTAGCTCATGGGGGGAGGGGAAACTTATTTTAAAATATATTAATGGGGGAGATTTTGCAAATTATTTTTGTTTGCTCTTCAAATTTTTAAATTTCAGAAATGAATAGTAATCCCTATAATATACATTCTTTTGGAAAATAAGGACTCAACTAGCCCTTCAGGAATCATTGTTCACATTAAGTAATTCATATATTTTGAGACATGAGCTATACTTCTAATTTTGGGCATTTACAACTCCCTTTTGCAGTTCACATTCAAATTCAGAGTTTACAATATCATAACAGCCAAACTGGGATCATATCTTAATCATCTAAGGCTGTTTACTGTTACCTTTGAATTTATCCTTTATTTCTTAAGAATAGGGATAAGATAAGACATATAAAACACTCAGTATCGTGGAGAGCATGATGATGTTAGCTGCATTGGAAAACCTTAATGCGATGTAGGTACACATGAGGTCAGGATTTGGTTTCAAACTACAATTACTTTCCAGAAATATTCTCTCTCCCTCTTCCTTTCTTTTCTCATTATTTCTCAATTTAATCTTTGTCCCACAAACGCATAATGATAGGAAGCCCAGACATTATTGGCCAAGTCATTTAATCATAGACATAGGCCATGAGTTTATTAGCGTTAGCAGTTTAATTATTTTGACTAATCAATTCTACAGTAATTGATACACTTTCTAAAAATACTCCCCAGCAGGATTAATGTTTTTCTGTAAGAAGTTGTTTATTTGTCTGAGTTGACAAAATGATGCCTCTAAAAGTGTGGATCTTTTCAGGTTTAGTTGTTCTTATCAAATATGAAATACAACTTGCATCTGTCTGATTTTATGAGTGGAAATTTATATTAAATGATCATGTGTTTCTTTATCAAGTTCGAGTCTTTTTCAGGATGCTTAAATATTGAAGAGTCATCATTCGGTAAAAGGACAAAGAAGAAAGCAAGTATTAAGTTATTTGATTCATTGAGAAAAATCAAAACAAAACCAAAGCCTAAATGATAAATGCATAATATAACTGTAAACATTTTTGATTTTATTAAATGCAATGCATTTAATAAAGGTAGTAGGAGTAACTTCTACTTAAACTTTCTCTGCTTATGTTAGGCCTAAGTGGCCTTACCTGGTTTTTCATCTTCAGGAATACCTACCACAAATGGACACACTTTCAAATAATGGCCATTAAATATATGAAATTTATCCTCGACTGTTGGTATTTGCTGAGGTTGTAGTCACTTTCCTCTAGCATCCATAATATTCCCGGATTCTTTTCCACAGCTCAGTTAGCATGAATTTAGAGAATGCAAATTTAAGTCAACTTAATTGAACTGGGGTGAGTGGGTGGTTTTAAAGTACTTTAAAGATAAGACTAATAAGTTTTGAAATATGCCACTCCACTGTTTCCTCTAACAATATCAACCAACTGGAATTATGTAATAAATTTAATATATTATATATTCCAAACATTTCAAGCATAACTTGAAATCAGCTCCTCTAAATTAATTCTATGAAATCAATGGAACTGATAGAAATCTCAGGCCATGTTTGAAAGGGAATTGTCTAAATCGATGGTCTCTAAACTTTTGATCATGGCCCACATATATCATTTATTTAAAATTATGTGCATATACTAATACAGACATCATAAAACACAAATTACAACATTGACTGGTATGGAAATTATAACATCGAGGTAAAAAAATAGAATTAATATCTTCTTCTAATACCATGATGGAGTGTATATTTTCCAGTACTTCAGCATATTCTGTAAAAGGCTTATTCCATGAGAAAGAAGAGCTCCTTAGTTTAGTGCTGTTATTATAGTACTCTTCATAGCCATCATTGTGCTACTACACACTGTGGATTCCTGAAGGAAGAGAAGGGTACTCCACGATTTTTTAAATAAAGGCTGAAATCAGAGAGATCTGGATTCCAGATCTACCCACCACTCAGACGCTATATTTCTTTTGACTAGTTACCAAAATTTTCTATGCCTCAGTTTCAATATCTGAACAAGAGAAACAATGACATACCTCAATGGGTTATTACATGGATCATGCAGGATGTAAAACACTTAGCTAAGGGTCTGGCATATACTAAGCCCTCAGTAGATAAAAGTTCATTTCAATGCACTCTTTTATAATGTGCCATCTTATTGCTCTAGTGTGCTGTGAAACACACTTTTTAGAAGTGTCCCATATTAGACCATTCACTCATCAATTATTATTTTAGTTTACTTTTTCAATTTGACAGATACTTATTGACTATCTTCTATTAGGCATAGCAGTAGTCTCAGAGCAACTAACTTACAGTTTAGATGAATATTCTGAAAAAGTTTTAAATCATTTTTAATTCAGCAAAAATTTGAGAGCCTACCATGTGACAGGTACTGTGGGCTGCTCTGCAAATATGGTGATGACCAACACAGACATGGTATCTACCTTCACAGATCTTACAGTCTGAGGGAAAGGAAAGACCAGTGCAATATATGGCCAGCATTTAAAAGATAAATATAAAATAGTGTGAGTAGTGTCCTGACAGAGGGTGGATAAGGTGAGGGTAGGTGAATAAGCTGGAGTCTGCCTACGTCAGGTTTACACATCGTTTCAAGCAATTCTTATCCTAAGGAAAGTAGGAAGCCATTTTCAAGCTCAAAGTCATGGAATGACAAAATATTAGAAAAGATAACATGAGCACATCGGTGGACGTAAACAATAGCAACAACAAACTTTAACTGAAGAGCTGCTATCATTGTACAGAAGGCACTTTAAATGACAAACAGGTATCTTCATCTCTGTTTATTTTGTTCTTAACAATCAATAAATCAATTCCATCACTTCTTCACAAAATGTTGACTGCATGCTATTTCATAGAGAATAAATTTACTCAGATTCTAATCAATTTTCTGTTTCTGCGAAAAATTTTTTTAATGTACAACAAATGTGTTTGTGCTTTCCATTGCTTGGTAACTGGCAGGTGCATCAAATTAACACAGCTTTTAAACTGACCAAGCGTAACCTGATAGGTGTGGTAGGACCTGACAGTATTCATTTTATATAAAAAAATCTACTGTTTGTGAAAGGGCCTTGACTGACAGACCTGCAAAGTTAAATTCTCTGGTGAGCTGTAGGATAAACTGCAGAGGTATACATTTCTACACATGGTCTACAAAATCAATTCGCCATAAATATGTTCAGGAGAGACAATTCTGCCCTGGTGCATAGTCTATCCATTTTAAAGACATTTTTAATAAGCAAGAAATGCTTGTGTTGGGAGGGAGAATTCCGTGAGGTTGCTAAACAATGACTAAGTGCAGGAATGAACAAAAAGAATATCATTTGGCCTTTAGAGTTTGGTGTTCTATTGACAGTTTCCAGAGGCAAACAATAAGCGTTTGATAGTGAATATTCTGTTCTCTGTTTAAAGGCAGACAATAATAGAAACATGGCTCCCTAGGAACTGAGATGTGAAAATCTACAAACTAATCTGATTTTTCATTTAGTATGATTATTAGAAATTGCCTCATGGGGGTAGTTTTAAGTTAAGAGGTAATGTCTCATAGGTAAGATCTAAATTTTGCTTTTTAAATTATTTTTCTAATTTGGAAAAGTACAAGTTTTCACTTTGCTGCTGATCTTAATATTTCTTCTACAATATTGGAATACTATTCATATCACATTTTTATCAAGTTGCAAAATCTAGTTTATGAATATAATTTTTAAAATCTTTAAGACTGAAATAAGATACAGTAACACAAGAAATTCTGTACTTTCTCCTTGAGAATGAGTCTAAGAGCTTGTGAAAAAAAATCAGGAATATTTGAGAAAACATATCAGGATATAACATTCAGGGAAGTTATGACACTGATTGTATCAGAAAAGATTAAGTACAGCCTCTCATAACATAACATATAATAACAGAAGTTTAAGCAAAATAGATTATTTCTCTCTCACTAAAAATAAGTCTGAGGGTGGGCAATCCTTGACTGGTATGGTGATTTTATAGTTATTAGAAATTTAAGCCTTTTAAATCTTTTTGCTTCACCATGTAGCATGTATCTTCCATTTTCAAGGTTGCCTTATAATCTACGATGACTTCCGAAATTCGAGTCACTTCACCCACATTCCAGGCTTCACAAAGAAGGACAAGTGGGGTCATACTGCTCTTAAGGTCAATAAAATACTTTAACACTTCTGCTTATATCTAATTGTCCATAATTTAGCCCCATGATGGCATTCTTCTTTAAGGGAGGCTAGGACATCTTAGCTAGGCATATTACTGCCCCATATATTAACAAAACAGTATAGAATATGTTGGTCAAACAAGTAGTGGGCTCTGCCAGAACGGATATCATTCCCCAAGTCAAAATAGCTTATTATCTTGTTGTTTTTAATAGATGTATGTGTGAATGCACATGTGTGTGTATTGTGTGTATACGTACATATATATATACATATATAACTAAATCTAATATAATTATTGATATAAAAGCATAATGCCTTTGGAAAAAGATTATAGCATTAACTATAGACACATGAGCAATTCCTAAACCTAATAGAAGCCTTTGACCAGAAAATATTTTATATATGTATGATTCATTTGTTTATAAATACAAAATTGGTAATAATCATTGAAATAGTAATCATAATTTTGCTCTGCTGGGACTGCCACTTGCATGAATAGAAGAAATATGCTTATTCAATATGTCCATGGACTGAATTGCAGGGGTCCATCAAAACTAGTTTTCAAGAACATTTTATTGTGCATTAAAATATATATTATTTTAAGTGTTGCTTTTTTTTTATATGTGCCAGTCTAACTTTTTCTTCTTTACAGATGCTAAAATAGGAAAAAAAAAAATCAGGAGGTATGCACCTTCCCACTGAGCAAAAGGAAAGGTAATCCCTCAGTTCTTAAGGAAGAAAAAATGCAGACCACTCAAAGGTGGCCTTCAACCCAGAGCAAGAGGAATCACTTTTCTGAGTGCTTTCTTGTGTGGCCACAATTGTCCCTGTCTCCTTGCTCCCCTCTGGGATTGGACTTGATCTTTTAACATTTCTTTGCAAGCAGAAGCTAGAAAATATAAGATTTAAACATGGTGGGAAATGAGAGAGATTGAGACAGGTTGAACAGCAGGGTAATCAAACAGCTGTTGAGTTGGAAAGAAAAAGCTGGATCATATCATAGTGAATGCTATCAAAAGAGTTATGAGCTTACATGACAGAAAATTACATGTACTTGAAATATGCCATTACAAAATGCCAGCCTGACATTAAGCTGCTTTATAGAGGAATCATGTCCTTAAATAGCCTGGTGATTATCTGTGTCCCTGGAGCACTGCTTTCTTTCCCGATTTTGTAATACCCTGGCTTGTCCCTAATCACTGAAGAGCATCACCAATTTGGAAAAATCTTAAAAGGAAATTGATTTTGATTTCCTTCGATATCCTAGAGAGGTTTTTTTTTTTTTTTTTTTTTTTTTTTTTTTAGCCCGAATGGAGATTTAGCCTTCTTTCCCACAATGAAAAGATGTGGCAGTTGCCTGTGACTGTAAGAATCCTGGCATGACCACCTTTAAAAAACAAAGCATCGTCTATTTGACCAGTAATGTGTTAGCCACACTATATGAATTATCTCATTTAATCCTCATGAAATCTATAATTATTAGACTCACTGAAATTGAAGTACAGAGGGATCAAGTGACTTGCTCAAGATCACTCCTCTGGCTAGTCAGCAGTAGAATGGGGATTTTAATCCAGTCAGACTATTTCCAGGGCCTAGACTCTCAAGCAGTGTGTTACTCTGCTTTATTCAAAGGCTGTGCTCTGTAGAGAGACCTAGGTTGGGAGAATAAGTAAATTAAGAAATATGTATAGAAGGAAAACAGATGGCAAGAGATAAGATAACGCATCTTCTCTTTGTCTTTAGAATGACGTGGTTAAGAAAACAAGAGGTTATTCCTGCAATAAGAATAGGTGACAGGAAGTATGAATAAAGAACAGAAATATGGAAAACAAAGCATTTTACAAAGGAAGGCAGCTGCAGATTTTCCCTTTGTGGTGTTTGTTTGTCTCAGTGCCAGTCATCCCTGCTGTGATTGCCTGGGAATGAATTCCCCAGTAAAAATATCAACCAAGTAGGAAATGTCATAATTATTTTTTTTATTATCCCCCAAAGAATATATTAGTATAGTAGATATGGATATAATTTAAAAGAAAAGCTCTATGTAGCAAACATAGCTGCTGATAAAATAAAATAAGCTGATTTTTCATCCTCTGGTATTAACAAAAAGGCAAATATAAAAAAAAGAGAAACTCAGATATTATTCTGTGCCTGTTGTAAAGTGTAGTTGTATTAGGCAACAATTATGCTTATTGGTCACTCTATATTTTTCTCTATTACGTAAACATATATTCAACCTCTTCTGGATAATATCTTGGAGGTCATATTGGTAACAACGAATGGTCCAAGAAATGATATAGGGCACCACTTCATAATTATTGGTGGAGTAAAGGAAGCATCAATGCCTTATTGATGCAAAGATGGCTCTCACAGGGAGCTGACACTTGGCTTTGGTATTTTTGTGATTGCTATGGATATGTTAAACTCTCCTTCCTTGACCTCCAGCTTCTCTGAAGTTGTTATCTGAGATGCTAACAAGAGCCTGCACTTTTGCCAGTCTTGTATGGCAATCTAGAAGTGTGGAAAATTAATGTCCTGTGGGGCAGCCCTCAGTCAAAAGAAGCCATGAGTCAATGGTTAAATGTTTTCTTTTTTCTTTTTGTCCTTGAGTAGATAATTCTCAGACTCATATACATTTCCTCATAAGATCAGACAATTCTGAGACTCATTTCAGATAGCTCTTCATAAGGTGTCAGGGGAATCAAACACAGTTGCCCAGAGTGATGTCCAACTCCATAATGCACCTTTGTACTGACTTTCCCTCTTTCCCCATTTTATTCACTTTAGGCCTTCATTCATGTTTCCTGGGATCACTTCCAAAATAAACTATTTGCATAAAATTCTCCATCCCAGAACCCAGGCTAAGACAATGCCACATCATGAAAGGAGCAATATTTATGGGCTGAATGATGATAGGGGGTTGTTTGTCTGGGGACAGTATTGGTATTTAATATGGTTTTCTCTCCTCTACCACTCCTTAAATATTGGAATTCTGAAAGGCTTAGTTCTTTATCTATACTTTCTTCTTGGATGATTTCTAGTTCTCTGGTTTTAACCAGGACCTCTATTTTGATGATTCCTCAAATTGTATCTTTGGTCTTGACCTCTACCTTGAGCATTAATATCATCTCGATTGCCTGCATATCATCTTCATTTGGATATTTAACAGGCATCTTTTCCATCATCTGTACAAAACAAAATTCTTGTTTACTTTCCAGTAACACCCTGTAAAAACCCTGTTATGCCTCTAACCTTCCGCTTTCTCAGTTAGAAGGTAAGCTCTATGAGGGTAGGAATCTCAAATGATCTGGCACATTTCTGGAATATACTCATGGATACACACACACACACACACACACATAATACATATATATATAACATTTTATAATTAATATATATATTAGTGGATAGGCTAATTATTTTGAGAAATTTCTCTGGATGGGTGCATATAGGAATTTCTTCTTACCTACACTGAAGCAAAGAGCCTAATAAACATTGTCTGATATTTCCGATCTCAAAAATCCATATATCTCTGCATCTTTGGAACCCTAATGAGACTAAGAGATGGGAATAAATGATAATTTTTAAATAAATAAGTGAAGACAGTCTTATAAATCTTCATTTTTTATTTCTTATGGTCAGTTGTCTTGTTTTCAAGTAAGAAGCAAAACTGATCCATCCCTTCGTAATCAAATTTATTGTGATCAATTGCATTTTTAATAGCTTTTATCCACATAAATAATTATGTCTGAGAAACATGAGGTTTTTATAGTAAAGAAAAAGATTGCAATTCTGCCTAGTATGAGATGCTTTAAAAAATGACTTGGCTAACTTCTAATATAACTCCACCCCACACAATGAAATTCCTAGTAATTCTTAACTTCCCCTCTTCCAGTTATACATAGATCCATTGTTTCAATTCTCTTCAGAGACAAACATCTCAAAAACTTCAATATTTTTTAATCCTAAATTCTTCTTTATTTTACTTTCAGTTTTCTTACCTGTTACATCAGGGTGTGATGTAACCACACCAGCTTTTTAATGAGTCAAAACAGGCTGGATGAGTTTGCTGCATTTTGTGCACTGGGAACATAAGGTCCTATGCTCACTTTGGTGGCCTTATTTTAAAATTTGTTTAACATATACCACTAGCATCAAGGAGGCAAAGCTTTTTTTTTTTTTTTTTTTGTCTTTATGGTAAAAATAAAGATGAAATAAATCCAGTCCTGAGGTGATTAAATGTTAATACCAGTTACTTTTTATTATTTTTGAAAATATTTGCACACATATTCATGTCTGTATATCAAAGGTAACCTTACATTCTTAAAGCAATTTGCTTCTTAAGTAATCTTACATTACAGTATCTCGTACCTTTTTATAATTTAGGGTTTCCATACACTGAAGTTTCCTAAGGAGAAGCATATGGTTATTATTTATGATTTAGGTTCTTGGTGTATAAAAACTGTGCCATGGGCTTTGTTGTAAAATGATGTAGAATAATTTGATTTTATGTCTTGCTCCTGATTTTCCCTGTTACTTTTTAAGCATTAGAATGACTTTGAGATTTTATAATACAGAGATTCTGTGTAGTCTAATCTCAGGGAAAACTTACTGACTCCTTTGTAGTTACTTGATAGGTACAAGAAATACTTGCTCAGTGATCAGTCTCATTAATGGGTCGTGTCCTGACTGACTTGAAAAGAACCAAGAAAAAGACCTGACGTATTTGATCTGCCAGGTGCTGCTGCTGATTTCTCTGACTCTATGCTCCTCACCTCCTTTCCGCCTGTGCCCTTTGCTTAATAATCAAATCCTCTTACCATCAGTGCAGAGATGTCCAGACCTCCCATAGGGACAGAGGCAGACAATATCTGTCCCAGATTTAGGAACACAGGTGGCACCGTTTCTACACGGGTTGGTATCACAAGTTGCAAACTGGCACAGCTTGCCCGAGTACAGCCTTGGACACTCACAAAACCAGTTTTTGCTGTCACTGAAAAGGAAAAAGGAATTATAATTTCAAACAGAAAACAACTGATTTTTACATAAACATTTACACACATACATGTCACACACATGTAAATAAAATTACAATTGTGTCTATCTAATAAGTGGAATTTTTTCTTATCCCTTCCTCTTTCTGTGTTTTTCAACTTTTAAATATTTGTAGCTGTGCACTTTGCACTGAAAGAGGATTAACAGCTTTATAGATTGCTCAAAGCCATGAATTCTATTTTAAGCCATCTATTTTTATTTTTTGTTTATCTCACTTTTTTTTTTCCACAATAGGCGCCTTTTCAGGGCTTTATTAAATATGTGTGGCATTGCCTCAATAAAGTGCCTCAAATGTCTATTAAAACCTCTTAGGCTCACAGCTCGGAAGGGAATTTCAAGCCTGGTGATAAGCTTTCTCCACTGAGGGGACCCTCCTCCAAGTAAGCCCTTGTGGTAGAAAAGAAGCACGATGGGGAGCTGTAATGACTACTCAACTCTCTAGCTTAAAATACTGGTTTGGTGGCCCCAGGCTGAGAGTGCCTGTGAAAGCAGCACTGCTGGGGAAGCATTCTCCAGAGGGAAAAGTAACTTGGAATCTGTTGTTTCTGCCTTCCCTGCATCTATTCTCCCCCTTTTAAAGTAACAGTAGCTTCGGTTTTCCTAGAGACTCAGGCCTCCGACACTCTGAGCCCTAGCAGACTGGGAGGGCAGACTGGGACTCCTGGTGTCAATCACAGTGATTAGGCAGATCACGACTCTTGGTGTTTATCACAAGAGCCAAGCCAGGTCGATAGGCTTTTTTAGGCTTTTTTTTTTTTTTTTTTTTTTTTTTTTTGGTGGGGAGGGAGGGATTGTTAAACTGGTAGCTGCTGGTGGCATCTACCTATCCAGAGAACAGAGCCCGGTTGAGAGTAACACAAATATGAAACTGGGAGAGATAGATTATTGATGATATTATTTGGGCATCAGATCTAGTCATTACTCTGCAGTGTATGTTTACTCAGCTAAAATATTTTAACCCCCTTTTTAGTTTCTCAGCCTGTTTGATTTGGGGTTTTGTCATTTTGTAGTTAAATGAATTGCATTTAATATTGATGTCCTTTTCTTCCTTTTTTTCTTTCTTATTGTTTAAGTCCACACACTTTGCCATATATGGATCTTTAGGGGTTTTTTTTAATTGTTTTTTTTTTTTTTTTTTGCTTATATCTTATCTTCTAAACATGACTATTATCTCTTAACAGTAGGTGCCAAGATCATCCTGGAAATTACAAAGTTAGCCTCATTGGTCTTTGTGACTCATCCTCCCAAATCTAGTCATACAGCTTGCTCATTCCATAGAATTTTTCTCTTGTCTTTCTCATCTTTCTGGCATTTTGATGCCTTCCTTATATCATTTCATTCCCTTAGTTTCTAAATGGAAATCTAATAACTTCCACTATCTGCATCACAAATTATACATTTTATAAATAGCAATTAAGCTTTTTTGGTGGTGCAGTGGCAATGCACGTATTTCGGGAGGCACTGAAAGCCTAGGAGCAAGTTGGTGGCATTAGTCTCAGATTCTTTCATAGTAATGAATACCTGACTCTGAAATCTGAAGGTTTCCTTTTCCAAAAATGTCTACACTTTTACATTAATTTTTTTATGTTAATGGGATGAAACACCATGGAAAAACTTTATGTGTCAGATAGCAAATAAAGCTGGCTTTGAAGGGGAGTGAGACTTTGAGACTCTCAGATTTTGCTGACACATAAGGTTATCTTGCATGTGATCGGTAATTTACTCATTTTATAACTTTGATAACAACTTGTATAGGGCTTTGTACATAGTAGACTGATATAGAATCTCATAGGTTTTCAGAGTTGAGAAAAAAATGAAAGCTCAATGTCAGTAAGATGGTTATAAAGCACCCTAGACAAACTCTTCTGTTTCTGGGTTACGAAACAAAGTTTTAAGGACTGTTGAGCCAATGCTGTTTCTTCTTGCCTGAGAATAGTGGTACAAGTAT
The DNA here is from genome assembly GCF_014176215.1 of Rousettus aegyptiacus. Lineage (NCBI taxonomy): Eukaryota > Metazoa > Chordata > Mammalia > Chiroptera > Pteropodidae > Rousettus > Rousettus aegyptiacus. The sequence goes on from NW_023416284.1 coordinate 112,937,917, forward strand.
AACCAGACCACCTGGTAGGTATGGAGATACCTTCTGGTGTGACTTAAAGTGTTACTTAGGAACTTAATGTCATTTGCAGCCATGGATAAACTGAATGTAACTTTGCTTCTACTTGCCTAACTTGGAGCTGAAACTCAGTATTGAGCACGTGTATTATAGGATAAAGTCTAAAAAATGCATTCTGGAGGGACAAAAATTAGTTTTTTTTTATAGTAAAGGAGAACACATATATGAAAGTTGAACAAGTCTAAATATTGACTGAGTGAAGTGCTTTAATCACATAGGCCTAACCATATTTGAAATGCAGGAAAGATGCTTTTATGTTAAAAACCAAGGAAAGCACTAATTTTAATCATGTCCTTTTGATAAATTCAGCTTCATTTCCTATTTGCTTTCATCAGGTGTTGGGAGAAGTTGGTTGTATAAATTCATGCAGATGTGACAAACTGTTTGCATCTCTACATCAGCAGGCAGCTAGAGCAGAGAGAAAAATAGAATGCTCCAAGAAAGGGGAAAATCACCTTTTTCGTCCAAGGGCAAGTGTCCAGAGCCCTCTGGCCCACCTTGATGTTCCATTAGTATTTCATTAGGAAGAGTCAGATTTAACCAAGTGGGATTTTGTCAGATGATAGTGCCTCTAAATACTTCACTTCAAATTGTACCCTCAAGTCCAAAAGATTTCCTGGAGTGCTAGATATTTCACCAACAGTTTTAATAAAATCTTTGCCACCAGTGTTACATCAAGACCTAAAGTTTTCTCCTATTCAGATTTTATTAAAGCTCCCATTACGAAATCCCAACTTCTTCAAAAGCTAGCAAGTCAGCTGTTTTTGCTGTCACTTAACTTCACTTTGCCGCCTCTCCATATCCTGAAACAGATGGCAATGTCAAACAGGAAAGTGATGTCCTCTGTGTGAGGTTGAAGGACATTATGTAATAGTCCATTTTTGGAAACAGTGATTAAAACAACATCACCCCCCTTTACCCGGTTTCTTTTAAATGTTGTAATATATTGCTGTGAATTTATTGGGCACTGCTTAACTAGTTATAGGAGAATATATTCACATAGAATAAATTCCCTTTCATCTGAGAAAGTTTTAAAAGCTAAACCTTCACAGAACTATGAACTGTTTTGCAAACATTCCTCTAGGGAAGTCAGGACTCTTTCCTGAATTAAAAGTAGGTCTGGGAAAGTCTCTAGATATTAGTGACATTTTTACCTGTATACCAGAACACCATATTTATTGTCAATTACTGTCAACCAATATTTGCTGTGCACCTACATCATGGACAGGACCACGTGCCATGGGATAAATAAGACTCGTTTTTGCTCTCGTTGGAGGAGACAACATAAATTCGTGAATTAATCTCTGTAAGTTACAACATACGAATGTGACAAGGCAATTTAGACAGTGGTGAGGGTTTTAAGGCCTTAGCTTCTGTAATAAGTGGATTCAGATGTCAGTAGCTTCTAAAAGCTGGTCTCTGGACTGGTGCCAGAGAGGATGCGGCTTTTAAATGCAAATTCCTGTGCTCCCCTTGCCCTATGAGATTTGATTTAGGAGATCTGAGATGGACCTGAGATTCTGCATGTAAAATATATAATCAGCTGATCCTTTTGGATAGCCTACTTTGAGCTTAAGCCAGCTCCCCTGAGACAGATTTTCTCACCATAGTAAAAGCTTGATGGGCATTAATTACTATTGTGTCCTTAGCAAGGTGCTGAGGTATTTTAATTTTCTCTTTTTGTGCCACGTTTCGACTTTTGACTAACATATATCTGAATACACAATATGAAGATAAAAAGGTTTTTTATTTTTCTAATGCCATATATGGCTTATTGCATATATGTTACACATAACAACATGAAGTAGGAAAAAATTCACTCAGTCATTTTAAGCTTTGCTAAAAAAAAAAAACCCACCTATCTAAGTGTATGCAAGCCTCTGCATATTTTTGCACTTAAACCATAACAGCATATTTGATTACAAGTCACAATATGGTTAGCATATCATTATTAAAAGTTATCTTTAGAAAATTTCGCTATTTTAAAAAAAATTAAAGATGTTAGTTTGAAAAGGATGTCTCCTATTTACATAACACAGCTAGATGCTTGAAAACCTTCTTGAACTGAAAGGACTCGTGCTGTATTAACTTAAAAACATAAATAACTCTTCCTGCACTCTTTGTATCTAATGGATCATTAGTGGATTTCAAAGCAGATCACCCACAGTGTTGGGAGAGGGAGATTCTTGGCAGGAAAGTGTGCAGAATGAATTCTTATGAATAACGACTTTAGATACTTCTAAAAAATAAATTGCCATTGTCAGAAATAACCCATCTCTAGGTGTAGGCTCTTCTATTCATAGTACCACAGCAAAAGCTTACAGAAGAATGCAAATGAGATTCTGAGTAGCTGTGGTTCAAGTGGAACTATCGCTCTGTTTTCATGAACTTCGCACCACAATGAGTCTGCTGATTACAAAACAATATCCTCCCATTCCCCCCAATCTTCTTTAAAATTTTGAACTCTTTTCAAATAAGTTGTCAGCTGTGCATGGACCAGTACCACAGACAGTCTTTCTTTGTCTCTGAAACAGAGCTGCCTAAAAGGAGGTTACTTCTTATAGTAAGGTACACCATCACAGCTAATATTTTTCACTCTTAACACTTTCTTTTTAAAAGTAGACAAATGTGAAAATAAAAGAAAAAAAATGTAAAACCAAAATTATCTTAAGGTGGTCTAGAAAGTGACCTTGGAGAATATACTCTGTATAATATGCCCACAAACAGAGAGTTCAGGGAAAATTTTCTGCTTTGGGAGCTTTTATTTTTATATGAAAAATTTTTACTTAAAGCAGAAACAAAAGGATACGAGTAGTAATAAAAACCATAGACTCACACACAAAGAAGTAATACATAAAACAGGAATATGTGTGTGTATATATATATATATACATATATACATATATACATATATATATATAGTTTTGTTTCTTCTTGTTCTAGGATCTGTCTAATTTAATATCGTGGGTATTTTATAGAGAAAATTGAACCTTAAAATGGTTCACATTACAAAAAGTCTTTATTTGAAAGAAAGATGATCAGAAATTTCCATCTCAGCGACAGATATCTTTTCTATTTCTTTTGCCTTATTACCCACAAGTCTTTGCGAAATAGAGTTAAAGGTTTGCTTTCAAGGAAGGAGTCTCAGAAAATATCAAACCCAAAATAGGGAGCTAATACGGTAAAAGTGGCCCTAATCTAAATAAATTAAATGATATTTGCATAATAATGTACCTAGCACAGTACTTCATAGATGAAAGGTACAATTAATGGAGTTTGAATCAGTTAATGATGGGATAAGAGCTACAGAATGGAATTTGGTATAAAGAGAAGTGGGCTGGGAAAGAAGCACAGGTATGTGGAGGGTATTGATGTGTGCGAAAATATAACTGCGATAATAATTATTGAATGAATGTATCATTTCGATAGCTAAAATTACCTCCTCTAATTAAAAAAAAATTCAGGGTCTTAAGAGTAGACTTTGTGCCTAAGCAACAATTTCATAATAGACCTTCTTATTCTGTGTTCATTGCAAAATTTGCCAGTCTCCAGTCCCCACCTCTGTAAGGGCAATTTGGGCAGAATTTAATATAACAGAATCGGTAAATGCAGTGCTTATGAAGCTCTGGAGTTCTCAGATAATTTCCTGTAAAGATAATGTGCTTCTTTGGTGGTTTTGAGGGTAGAAGAGTTAATATAAGCTTTTAAAATGCTATTTTAACTTCTACTAAAAAAAAAACCGAAAAATTTCTTTTGAAATTTGTAAGCCAACGAAGTGCTGTTTCACCCATCCCCTTGACCTCAGTAATGTTCACACATATACAGCTCCTACTCAGTTGTTTCCATGGCGAATTCAGGAAAATGGCAACACAGCGCACAATGTTGATGGTTGTTCTTTTCTGATATTAAGAACTACTTAAAAATTGCTGTGGAGGAATTTACTCCTCACAAACAAGGAATAGTAAATGACACTCTAGAAAGATACACATTTTTTTAACAAAGAAACATTCTTTGTGAGTTTGCAACAAGAAATTTATTTTTTTGCAATTTCTTACTCTAGGTCCTCTCTTTCCTAAAGTCTTCATGATCTAATTTGGCGTTGAGGAAAAGCAAGAAATTTAGGAGTTCTGGCCTCTAAGTATATTGATTCATCAAGTTTGCTCTGAAACTACAGTTTGTGTTCGCCACTTAGAATAAGAAGATGACATCTGGAACAGTCCCAAATCTCCTTATACAGAGTCAGTGTCCTGAACGATACAGAGCAGAGAATGCTGACCAGCACAATAATGTTTAATGCCTACCCCTTGAACCACACAGTATATTTTGCTTATAATTCTGAGGTACAGATGCAAAGTTTCTCGCACGATTACAAGGAACAATATCAAATTCACCATGTAATGTTTACTCACTGTACAAGGGAGCATCTCCCTAGTCCTAAGCCCAGTTCAGAACTTCATGTCATACACATTCCTCCTTGTAACGTATTCTACACATTTATGCTAGTCCAGATAACATTCCCAATTCATTTGGCAAAATGTTTGCATGAATTTTGGCTTTGACTCTTCTCTTCCTACAAAACAGTTGGTCAGATCTTTCCCAATCTTTATGGTCTGTGTCTCACACTCAGATAAGATAACTTCCTTTCCTGCTCTATAGATAAGATTACAGTCATCAGTATCAACCCTTGACTTCCCACATCATCTCCTTCTGACTTATTTCTTCATCCTTTTCTGTTATCCCACTGAAAGATTTTGGGCAGGGAAATAATCATACTGTGTTTTAGAATTATTATTCTGGGGGTACAGTGTAGAAAAGGTGTTGGAGGGGCATACAGAGAAGGGGTTTCTTTTCCTAGTTCTGATGTGCTTGCTTCTCTTCTTACTCTTGTTCATAGCATATGCAGGAAACCCAGTGGTGCTCGCCTCCAGAAAGGTTCAGCAGCACCTCTTCAGGTGGATTTCCACTGAGAAGTTTCAACCCTTGTTTCAGCTGTCTTCCCTGCTAAACTCAGGTGTCACAGTAGGCAGATTCCAAGTAAGTTTCAGCAGTACTGCCAAGTATGGCTTTTCAGTGAGTTCTGCTAGCTCTTGAGTGGGTGGCTTGATGTAGAGTTGCATAAGCTCCCAGTGGGCAAAACCCTGGTAAGTTTAGCAGCCCCCTGGTAGTTTTTCAATGAGGTCCCTAGCATGCACCTTTGAAGGCATTTTCTAGTAAGTTTTTTCAGCAACCCAGTGGGTAGCTTCCTCTTGCTCAGTCCTGGCTTGTGGAACCTCAGTGAACTTTTTACATCTAGTGGCCACACTTCCCAAGGTGGTCTAAATATCAGTGTGTGTGTGTGTGTGTGTGTGTGTGTGTGTGTGTGTGTTCGTTCTTCCAAATTTGTTCCTTCCTTGAATATTCTTCCTCAGCCCTAGAGGTAGAAATTGCAACCTACATTCACTAAACCCTTTATTTTTTAACTTTTAGGAGTTAATTCTATGTTATTAGTTAATATTTCTTCATATTAAACTTTCCTGAGTTACTATGTGGCTTCTGTCTCCTGACTGGACCTTGCATTATATGCAGAGAAGCCAGCTGGGAGGAGGCTATTAAGGAAATCCAAGCAGAAGTGTAGATAAACTCAATGGATGTGGACATGGAAAAAAATGATTCGATAGATACATAGAGGAAAAATATCTACCTAACCTGATGGTTGGTTTCTGGTTTGAACAACTGAATAGATTTTGATGCCATACTTGGAAAGGAAGAATACAGATTTGGAAAGTAGGGGGAGAATATAATGGGCTAATTTATATATATTATTTGACGCATCCATAAATATCCTAACCGATATGTTAGGTAGTAATGAAATAGGTCAGGAATGTAAAAATACTATGGCTTTGATTAAAATTAAGAGAACCTAAGGATTACAATGCTAGTTGTTATTGGGGAAAAGGCAACTGAAGGAAAAAAAAACTTTCACTCAAATACCTAAAGAATTTAAAGTGCTGAACCAATTACTGACAATATCAGTAAAATAGGAAAGATTTCACTAAAAGTATCCATTATAATTCTGTTATCACTGCATGTGAGATACCCATGTTGTGGGAACATGGTACAGCAAAGTTCTTTTTAAGCTTAAATAAATGCATTCTCTTCTTTTATAAATACAATTACATTGTATATGAAATAGCTGTTCTTTCTGAGGACTGTTTGGGACAGTAGTTAGATGAAAGTTATCGCCATGAGGGAGAGGTGACTGAACAGAAAGCATCTCAGCTCATTTTAATACAACTGTTGTTGTTGTTGATGATGATGATGATGATAATTCATTATAAAATGAAACATCTGGGATGAGTGCTAACATGGACAGGATGTCAGGGCAACAGGAGTAAACAGAGAGTACCCCAAGCAAACTAGTGGTATGGTTGCTTTCTGTTTGGAGTATTTATAATATTTTAAATAACATTTTCCCCTTAGCCTATTATAATATTTATAATAATATTTTCCTTATAACCTATTGTTATTATACTGAATGTACTAAGTAAAAAGAATCCCCACCTTAAACCAATTCTGATTTTAATGGCTCTAATTTTATTTTAATTGCTGTATTAACTGGAAACTCAATCTATTAGAGTTCAAATTTACATATATTTAGAGCATGATCTTAGACTAATATTTTGTATTAGATTGATAAAACTCAGATACAAAGCTCAGAGAACTGAGAACAGCTTTCCTGAAAAAAGATCTACTGATAATAAATCACTGCTTTGCTACTTCTGATACATGTGCTGCTTCTTTTCTTCTTTTTCTCCTTTAATCCTGAAAGAGATAATTTGAGTTTTAAATACAAGAGGCTGAAAGTGGCTTCAGGCTTTTTTAATTAAAAGTTTAAGTTTTCAGCTTCTTTGCGCTGGGAAAGACTAAATCTCTCCTTGGGATCAGTTGACATAATGTGAAAATGGACTGTGTTATTTCTTTGAAAACCATGTACAATGGCCAGCCTTCATCAAAAGGTATTTCTGCTGGAGGCAAGCTTCTCAGTTCAGTGACCTCATGGATGGCAAAGGACAGTTTAAAAGGCATTTATACCTAGTTAACACTTTTTTTTGACACTCTATTAGATGTGATAACTTTCTTTTATATTAAACGGATTTTAAAAAAAGGAATAGTCAACTTTCCCTGCTGTTTCAATAGTTTCAATTAGTTTCTTTCCCCTCAATTGCTTCATCAGATGGGCTAGATAAGATTTCACTATTTGGGGGGATCATTTTAAACCTTTTTTCCAGCAGTTTGTTATTTTTACAGCTCCAATGAGTCACCATAAAATGCATCTCCATCTGCAGGAAGCAATTCCTAAATTGCTTCACTCAACAAATCCAAAACTGCTAGGCTCACCATAGCACAGAAATAGAACTGGTTTGGAAAGGGATTACCTATTGGGTTCAGAAAACCTTTGTCTGAGACAGGTTATGGCATGGAACAGATCTCTGAATGCCAGAGACAATTTTTACTTTTATTTATTTTTAGTGAGAATCATTTGAAGTTTTGGTTTCATTGGTTTGAATTATTTCCTGGTTAAAAAATGTTGTATTTCTGGTAACTAATCTATGTGTGTAAATTATTAGTTGTTACAAGCTCTCTAATCAAGTTCATAGTATAATAAAAATTTCTCTGCCACTTAAAATTGTATTTGAATGGACACATGCTTAAATCTTTCCTCGGAATTTCTTAAATCTTAAATTGAATTCGTTTCTGAATTCCTTTTATTTAAAGCTAACTCCTCTCCCTCCCCTTCCATGGCACATATATACAAAGTATTAGTCTTAAACATGGAGAAGTTATTTCTGATATAATAGAGCTGAATTTTTGGCATAGATTTTATCTATGCAAAAGTGTAAAATGGGTTAGAAATTCTTGAATGATCTCTGTTTTAAATCCAAAGTAAAATAGAAACAAAAAATGCAGGTCAAAGGACAAAGAGTTGTTTGCTAGTTTAATCACACGTGGAAACTGTTGGTATCATTGGGATCTGGAGAGGTTAATTATTATACAGGATTTTTAAAGACAGGACACACTTTATCTTAATACCATGTCAGCATTTTCCTGAAACCGATTTAGCCTTTCACACTAGAAAAAAGAGACTCACTAAAACTTGTAATTGAAAAATCCTGCAGCTACTTTCAACCTCTGATGTCTCAAATCAAGTTACTGCTTTCTAAAACAAGAAAAAAGAATTAGCTCATCTGGAAGTTGTTCGGGACTCATTTATTATCAAAAGTATTTATAGTGAAAGTCCCAATTCCTTCAAAAAAATCCCTAGGTATGACAGCATATCATAATATATAAAACAGACTATTTCAGGGATACTTTGTTTTATTACAAAGGCATCACTCGAGTCTCCAGTAAATAGTTTCATACAAATATATTTCAGAGATATACCATTTGCCGAAAGCAAGGCTTTCACACTGTGTTTGGTTTAGCACTAAAGTGTCTTGAAGGTGTTTCATAGACTCTACAAGGGGCAAAAAGGCAGGCCTTACATCCGCTCTACCATGAGCAACTTTGTTTTTTATCTCGAATCATCCTTTTGTCACTCACTCAACAAATATTTACAGGACTTCTCAGTGTCAGACACTGCTAGGGACTATAACGCTGTGGTGAATAAAATAGATACTGTTTCGTTCTGTGCTGGATTTATAATCTGAATAGGGAGACAGGAATTAAGCAATTGAATATAAAATTACAAATGATGTTAACTGCTAAGTTAGAATATTGCATCGTGCTGCAGGAGACGATAGCAGGGGCATTTTTGAGATGAGTGGTCAGAGGAGAATTCTCAGTAGAACCAATAAACTGAAATATAAGAATATTAGACCTTAGCCTAGGTGAAAAGTGGAGTGCGTTTCAAACAACATATACGAAGGCTAAGATATGAGAGAAAGCCTGACGTAACCCAGAAATTGAAAGCAGTCATTTTTGCCAAGACTTCAGAAAAGGGGAGGGCATTTGAAAAATCAGGCAGAGACTAGATCCAGCTCTGATTTTTTTAAATCAAAATATTACAACATTTAACTTAAACATAATTCGTGTGATTTTTTTTCTCCATCCATTGATTAAGACGGTACTCTGTTAAAAATTCCTACTATACATCATAACATGATGTTCACCTTTCTTTGTTCAACAGATTCCTTCAGCCAGTAATCAGTCACAACACTCCCTAGCTTTTAAAGCAATGACTTCTTATTACATTTGGAACAAAATCCAACTTTTTTTTACTAGGCCCACAGGGCTGGACATGACCTGGCCCCTGGTTCCCTCTCTGACTCACTGTGCTCCTGCTTTACCCGCCTTTGATGTGCCGTGTCAATTGCCTTTGGCCCCACTGACTTCGAATTTTGCTTCCCTGGACAGTTCCCTGGCAGCTCACTCACTGCACTCTGACAATGTCTCATCTGAGAATGCAGATGATTTTTACCTTAGACTCAGGACTTCTCACAGGTTTCTTTTTCCCCTGTGCAAACATATACTGAAAGAGCAGAGTTTATGCCCCATGGGACAACCCTCAACCAATGGCGATTGAAAGCGAGTGAAAAAAAAAAATGCTTCTACCTTTTACCCTTTAGTTGGACACTGTAAGCATCTCAAGAGGTCCCAGCAGAACTGAGCCCCATCTCCCAAGCAGTGACTCAATGACTTTCTTCCATTAACTTCCCCCCTGCTGCCTTCTTGTCCCCAAGACAGCAAGTTCCCCCGCTTGCTCCCTTGGGATCACCTCCAAGAAGTTGCTTGTACATAAGCCTGTGGTACAACCTCTGCTTTTGTGAGGAACTCAAGCTATGGTCCTGATCTTTTGGTTTTCCAAACATTCTGTGTTTGCTTCTCATTTAGGTCCTTTGTGCTCTAACTAGAACTCTTTTACCCTTTCGTATGATCATTGCATGGCTGGTGCCTTCTCATCAGTAAATTTTAGCTAAAATGTCATTTCCAGAGAAGAGCCTTTCCTTTATTCTAATGTTGCTCTAGGACTGCTCATCTCTCTTCATGACATTGCTCTTAATATGTTTATGACAACTTATCACTTTTGAAATGTTCTTATTTACAGATGCTCCTTGACTTGCGATGGGGTTACATCCAGATAAACTCATCGTAAGTTGAAAACATTAGTTAAGTCAAAATACGTTTAATGTACCTAACCTACCAAACATCAAGGCTTAGCCTAGCCTACTTAAATGTGCTCAGAACACTAACATCAGGCTATACTGGGCAATTACTCTTGAGTTTCATCTTATTCTCATCAGAAGCAGGAACAGAAATGGTCATTTGTAGACAAGCGCAGAATACAATACCCCCGAACTGCTAGCCATGCTGTAGAGTATCTGTTGTTTGCCCTTGTGAATGCGTGGCTGACCAAGAGCTGCAGCTCACAGGTGCTTCCCAGCATCGTGAGAGGGTATCGTAAGGAGTAGAGTTAGCTCAGGAAAAGATCAAAATTCCAATTTGGAATACAGTTTCTACTCAATGCATATCACTTACACACCATTGCAAAGTTGAAATATAAAAGTTGAACCACTGTAAGTCAGGAACCATTTGTATTTTCTTACTGATTTACCTGATTACTCATTTACTGTCTCCTACCTAGAATGTAAGCTCTAGGAGAGCAGAATCTTTATTACATTATGAAGAGTTTTGTTCTCTGAGCCTGGAACAATGGCTGACACATAACTGATACCCAATACGTGTGTGTTGAAAGAATTGACAACCGATTCTATGCATTTTCAAGGTGAGATAATAAAATGCATAGTCATATTTTTCTTTTAAGAACAACCTGAAACAATCTCCTGAAGTGTTCCTACTACTAAAAAAGGTATATGTAAAGCTTCTTTGAAGTAAATAAGAAAGACAAAAATGGAGCTTTCTTTTACTAACAACTTTCCACTTATTTTTAGTTTTACTAAAGTCTTCTGACTGGATGTAATTATCTCTGTGAGAGAGGATATGGACTGGGAAGGGGCATGTGCTAGCACTCTAGGGAGCTGGAAATGTTATGTATCTTGATCTGAATTGTGGTTACATGGGTTTATACATATGTAAAAATTTATTCAGCAGTACAGTCGAGATACATATGTTTTACTATATGTAAGTTATCTTTAAATATATATATCTTTAAATATTGGCTGGTTTGGTTCCGGGTAAACAAAAATATAAACCAGCTTCACAAGCATTAAGAACATAAAGGCTTCTTTCATGTAAATTTATTTTTCAGATAGTCCATCAAATCTTGATTTTTGAAATCTTAAGTGGGTCAATAAAAATACTTTGAACACATTTTGGCATATAATTTATCAGATTCACTTTATTTACATCATTAAAGATCAATTTATACTGCACAAATTCCTGTAAAAGAAGAGTCTTTCTTTCATGAGGATATTATTCGCTTTTGAATAAACAACTTTTTTTTAGTGGAGACTGAACATTAATTTACTTTACGAACTGTTTTGAAAATGATATATCTTAAGTCTTTAGCACTTGTCTGTGAAGAAATACTCTAGTGGCTATGTGGAGTTCTTCCCTTTTTATTAAATTTGTATTTGCCTATTCTTTCCATTTGGGTCTCATGCTAAATTACATGGCTAAAGTAACACAAATTTAAGAGTAGTCTCTAAATGGAAATCTAATATCCTCCAATATCTTAATCACAAATTACATGTTTTATAAATAGTAATTAAACTTTTTTTTTTTTTTTTTTTTTTTTGTAGTGCAGTTGTGATATACATATTCCATGAGGCACTGAAAGCCTAGGAGTAATCTAGTAGTATTAGGGCGAACTTCATTTGCTGGCCAAGTTGGCTGTTTCTTTCCTGGCATGGGTTGAGAGGCTGGATGTTCTCCAATCCAAAAATATCTGCCCGTTGTCTTGTAGCTGCTCCAGGAAAACCCATTTTCAGTGCTTTCTTTTTTTTTTGGTAGAGAACTAAACATTCTTATACTTTAACTAATACTTCAATGTTACCTTCTCAATGATACCGATGGCCAAAAGTAATTTTTCTTTGACACACTGATGCCATTCACTTATTTATTCAGGCATTTAGTATTTATGAAGTCCTGACATGTGTCAGGCACAAGGTGGTCTTGAGGATAGACACAGAAGACATGACTATATCTTACCAAGATTTTAGTTGGGATTAGTTGTTTTTAAAATCAGTTTCACATCATAATTGCTACAAGAGCCTCTGGAAACAGAACTTGTGGACATGGGAGCTAGGAATGTATATTCTTAACAAGTTCCTAGATGATTATAATACACATTTCTAGTGACCTGGTTTCTACCCTTCCACAATATTTCCATTGTGAGAGTCTGACCAACTTTGGGAGTAAAAAGAGAGTCTTTGTATAGAACTGAGTCTCTCTAACTTTTTTTAGATGTTAGCATTGGTTATAGTTGTAGTCTTTTGTCGGAGGGTAGTCTTATTCCAATGTGAATGATATATAGTTAATATCAAATATTCGTTGAACACCAAGTGAATGAATGACAGTCTTTTCAAAATGAGCTGTTTTCACATGAAACATCTCATATATGGCATGGCTTCAATACCTATAAAGGGACTTAAAAATTCTGAGATTCTCAGTATCTAGGTTGAAAAATTGTCATGCCTTGATTTAACAGTGTCTAAATAATCTATACCTTTTTTAACTGAGTTAAAAGAAACATCTCTTTATCTACTGGCACAGGTAATTACATGCATCATCCTAAACCTGTTTTATTTCAAGGGCAGCGAGTTTTCTTTTGAGTGCATTTTACAGGATTAGATCTTGACGTATTTTACATTTGTATTTAAAAATATCTCGTCTACAAAACAAGATCTATTCTCCATTTTCTAGGTTAGATAAAATGCTATCAAGTCACCATTGAAAATGCCATAGTCTGTACGGACTAAGCAAACAGAGAAAAATATTGCATTTATATGGTTGCGCACTGAAAACAATGTATTATTTTATATTACCATGTTAAATATTTGGAAGATTTAAGAAATATGTAATGTTAAATAAGTTGTAATATAGCTTATTTTCAAAATGATAAACTCTTTAGGAATTTGGCAATAAAGTATAAGGAGATGATGCAGTATTAAAGAAGTTAGTTTCTACTTTAAATTTTCTTTGTCTATTATTTTTATAGATGTCTTATAACACTTCAATCTATATACTGACCTTTTATTCTGACTGCTACCTTAACTGTACCTATCACACATTTTTTTGGAGATGACTATAAATTATGAAAAATTGAAAGTGCCCCCAAAAGTGTTAAATCAAATGCTATAAAATTGAGTGTTGACATTTTCCAAAAGTGCAAAAGTGCAATAGCAAGAGTTTCAGAGTGTTAAATATTACCATTAAAGGAAACTCTACCTGAGAAAATTAAATCCTAGTATAGAAGGTGAAGAAACTTTTATATTTGGCATAAAAGGTTACTTCCTTACTCTTTCTAATGGAATATAATTAAGTACTTAATTGCTTTTATTCTCCTTCAAATCAGACATTGGGAGGGCAGATAGGTCAAGACACTGTCTGTTTTATTTATTCCAATAAAATGTAAACAGTTGACCTAGAAACAAATTGATGGGACAAGGGCTCACCAGTGAGACAATATCTGCAGACAAAAGGATCAATTAGATATTTATCAAAGCTTCAAATGTGAAAATATGCTACCTTGTTCTAAGGAAATGTTAATTGTTTTATTTATGTTGAGCTTGGAGTATAATAAGTGTATGTCCAGATTCTTAAGTAGCCCAAACTTAAAGGATCTTTAATAAAAGGGAAATAAAGTTATTTTTGTTGTTTTTGTAAAAAGAAACAGGTGTTAAGCATAGATATTTAAAGATAGATCTTATTTAAAATTTAGATAACAATCTTTCTCATGATTTCAATGATTTAATTTTGCTTCAGTTGTTAATCAAGCCAACTAAAATGTATCAAGCTACTATCATATGAATCATATTATAGTATTCATTATTGTATATATAAGAGAAAATGAAGGCATAATCAACTAATAAGCATTCTATATTTTAGGAGATAAAAATAATTTAATTTAACAGCTGTTTTATTTTAGAGATGAAGGAACTGAAAACTATGAAGTCATCATAGCTGGTTAGCAGCAGCGCTGGAACCAGAAACTAAATCCCCTGTGAATGAAAGCAATTACTTTAGGACATAGCTGATTAACTTGTCCTAGTCATTCTACATCTCTACATATTTTCTGGATGACCTTAAGACTAATGTTGGGTTTTACCTATTTTGGTCCTAATCCTATTCTGTTCTCAATCTACCTGGCATCTTTCAGTAAGGTACCTCTACCAATCAACTCATCACTTACAAGGTAAAGTCAGGTCCTCTCTGCTTGCTCTTACACACTTTCAACCTCATACTCTGCTGCCCTAAATCAACACCTAATTCTTCCTTCAGTGATATATTCTTCCTAGTACCCATCCACCACACTTCTATGCCTTCTTTACTGAATTCTGCCCTTTGCTTCGCATGTCTTTCCCCCAATCTTTCTTTTTTTCACATGAATAATTCTTATTTAGTTTTCAAGGATAAGATCAGTTGTCCTTTTTTTTTTCTTCCCCTAGAAAGCTTTCCATAAACTTGAAATGCCTTCTGTTGGGAAAGGCAATCTCTGGCATGCAATCTTTCAACTTCCCCAACTTCTACTCAGCTGCATAAAAGTGGGCCTTGGGCCTGAAACACTTCCTTGCCAAGAGATAAAGAGCCTGTACAGTCTATCCTGGGTGTGTCACCTTTTGTGGAAATATTTTTCCCTGTTTCATGCTCAATGAATGCTCTTTTCTTCTGCTAATGCGTGTATGTCAAGGACCCTTAATCATGCTCTGAGCTTTTGGTATTTCAGACTTTACATTGGGGAGTTGGGATCCTTCTGCTGCAGCACAAGATTGGTGTGAGTAGGCCAATTGCCCTATGTCAGCTGCTGGGTGAGTGGACAGTGAGTTGGTAGCCATGAAAGATGAATGCATACTATTGGATCTGATCTTGCTGTCTCTTCCATAGAGAAGAGCAAAAAGAGAGTAAGTAAAGCATTGCTTCATCTAGTTCTTGACTGCACTGTGTTTTCCATGGCAACATTGATACCAAGATGCAATGAGTGGAAGTGTTAGAGTCCTCCTCTGGGACTGGTAACTAGTGCACCATGTTCTGTTCCTCTGGGATTGATACTCAGTGCTTGCTATTCTGCAGTACACCTTCCATGAACTTGGGCTAAGTGTTTCTCTGCATATTTTTATATTAGTATTTACCACATCACTGGCATGTTTGTCTGTCCAACCATACTGTATGCTACTTGGAAGACCAGGTGCACCGAATTGGAACAGCTGCCTCTGTAATTTCTTAAATTGTTCTCAAAATTTTCATGACTCCAAACATTTCCTACTTGAATCCTGAACCTATATGTCCGTGCTAGATCTTTTTCATGATTACCAAGATTTTATTACCACTATATCTTCTAAGTAGTTCTTCTCTCATTATATATATCACAGTACATTGAATAATTTGTGTATAGTTCAGGACTCTTAATGTCAAAAATTGCATTTTAAATTATTTTGTGTACCTAATTCTTTTGTACTAAATGTATGTATCTTTTGCTTAGTTTATTTTTTATAGATTTATTTTTTAGGGCAATTTTAAGTTCACAGCAAAATTGAGCAGGAAGTACAGAGTTCCCATATACTGCCTGTTCCCATACATGCATAGCTTCTCTTGTTATCAACGTCCCATGTCAGAGTGGTACATTTGTTATAATTACTAAAACTACATTGACACAGCATTATTACCCAAAGTCTGTAGTATATTTTAGTGTTCATTGCTGGTGCTGTACATTTTGTGGGTCTTGACAAATGTATAATGCATATATCCACCATTATAATATCATACAGAATAGTTTCACTGCCATAAAAAATTCTCTGTGCTCTACCTATTCATCTCCTCCTCTTCTCTAATTTCTGCCTTTTTCTAGACTGCCATATAGTTAGAATCATACAGCATGTAGCCTTGGCTTCTTTCATTTAGTAATATGCATTAATTTTATTTCATGTATTTTGTGGTTGGATAGCTCATTTCTTTTTAGTGCTGAATAATATTTTATTGTCTGGATGTACCACAGTTTATCCATTCACCTACTGAAGGATATCTTGGTTTGGCAATTATGAATAAAGCTGCTATTGCTTAGTTATTTTCACAGTACAAAATATTTTAAAAACCATTAAAATATATGGAAATGTACAAAGCAGTAAGTTTTGATATTGAATCCTTTCCCTTTTTCCTCACTTGTGTCCTACTCACCACAGATGACCTCTGTTAATAATTGATGTAAACCTTTCAGTCACCTTCCATGACAAATGTATCGAGTGAATAAACTAGTTTAAGGGAAAAGATGTTAGTTAAGTTCAAAACATGTATTGAGTCCTGTAGTAGGCTAAATAATGGTGTACAACGATATTGGATCCTTGTTTCCAGAGTCTGTAAATATTAACTTATATAGAAAAAGTGTCTTTGCAGATATAATTAAGTTAAGGATTTTGAGATGGGTAGATTATATCTTGGATTATCTGGGTGGGCCCTATATGTCATTACAAGCATCTCTATAAGAGAGAGGCAGACAGAGACAGACACACACACACACACACACACACACACACACACACACACAGAGACAGACAGACAGACACAGAAACATAGGCAGAGACAAATTATTCAGACAAAGTAAATGTGCGAGTGGAGACTGGAATGATGTGGCCGCAAGGCAAGGGATGTTGCAGCCACTGGAACAGACTCTCTCCTACAGCTTCTAAAGGAGCATGACTGTGAGCTATCATTGATTTCAGCCCCAGTGATACTGATTTTGGACTTCTAGAATCCAGAACTATGAAAAAATATATTTCTGTTGTTTTAAGACAAGTTTATGGTAATTTGTTACTGAAGCCATAGGAAACTACTATAAGATCCTAATATATTTCTTCATCAGGTGATACAGTGCAGGTAAAAAGACAAATAGAACACTGGCCTTGATCTTGAAAAGTTACGACTAGGGTCTGTATAATAGGCTGGCTGTGACAAGAAGGGCTATGTGCCAAGGTAAGGTGTTTTCATTGCTCAGTGACTAAATAGAAGCCAGCAGAGGTTTTAAAGGTAGTGGCACCCTTACCTTTGTTTCTGACAAATACGAAGAATCTGGAATTAAAAATTTCAGATAATGAGATTGTCCCTCTAATAAGAGTTTGATAAGAACTTGAATTGTGATAGTGGCAGCAGCACCAAGGAGGAGAGATTTGCATTTGAGAGACTCTTCTGAAATGAAATTGAAAATATTTAGTAATTACATCATTTTTGAGCCAATTTGGAGTCAACATCTTGCCTCAAATAATGACTTCTGCTTAGATTTTTAGGTTTTCCCTACCTAAATTTTAGCAGTTTTTCTGAAAAACGATGAGTATTATTTTGAAAAAAAAAAATTGATTGAAGATAGTATTCTTTTAAAATGTGGTTTTAAACAATCTTTTCCCATATGTAAAAAAATTTTTCGATTAGAGTTGACATTCAATGTTATATTAGTTTTTGGTATATAGCATAGTGGTTAGATATTTATTTAATTTATGATGTGATCCTCCTGGATTACTCTAGTACTCACCTGGCACTATACAGAATTATTACAGTATTACTGACTGTATTCCCTGTGCTGTACTTTACATCCCTGTGACTGTTTTGTAACTACCAATTTGTACTTCTTAATCCCTTCACCTTTTTCATCCAGCTCCCCAAATTCCTCCTCCCAGTTTGTTCTCTGTATCAGAATCTGTTTTCATTTTGCTTATTTATTTATTTTGTTCCTTGGATTCCACATAAGTGAAATCATACAATATTTTTTTTTTCTGACTTATTTCACTTAGCTTAATATCCTCTTGGTTCATCTGTTGTTGCAAACAGCAAGATTTCAATTTTTTATGACTAATATTTCATTGTATATATGTACTACAACTTCTTTATTTGATCGACAACATACCGAATGGGAGAAAATATTGCCAATGCTACATCTGGTAAAGGGTTATGCTCCAAATTTATAAAGAATGCATACAACTCAACATCAAATAATCCAATTAAAAAAATGGGCAGAGGACCTGAATAGACATTTCTGGAAAGAGGAAAAACAGATGGCCAATAGACATATGAAAAGATGCTCCATGTTACTAATCATCAGAGAAATATAAATTAAAACCACAATGAGCTATCACCTCACACCTGTCAAAATGGCTATCATCAATAAATCAAAGAACAACAAGTGTTGGCGAGGATGTGGAGAAAAGGAAACCCTCGTGCACTGTTGGTGGGATTGCAAATTGGTACAGCTACTGTGGAAAATAGTTCAGAGGTTTCTCAAAAAATTAAAATAGAACTACCTTATGACCCAGTGATTACACTTCTGGGTATTTATCCAAAGAAAACTAAAACACTAATTTAAAAAGATATCTGCCACCCTATGTTAATTGCAACACTATTTACAATAACTAAGAAATGAAAGCAACCTAAATGTCCTACATTCTTGATAGTTTTTTGTTTTATTTTGTGTGAGCCTATGAAAAATGAACCAACACAGAAATTTACACCATACACAGCTTCCATCAAGTAAAGATGACTAATATAAGGATTTAATTTTAGGTGATCTCAAATGTCATTTGAATGATGAATCAAAGTATAGTGAATGGACATAACTATCTTTTCAAGTGTTAAGCCCCAGAGAAAAATATAAGATTAAATAAGTAGCATTCTAATCATGCATTGATAGAATCGTTTTGCTAATAATCAAATAGACTAGTCAGATTAGGAAGTAATGGTTTTTAATGCATTTTTTCTAAGGAATAAGTGAAGTGAATAGACATGAAGTCACTACCAGGCTGCTCTGTACTAGTAATAATCACTTTATAAAAGGTTAATAAATGTCAAGTAAAAGCAGCTATGACCTGTCTAAAGGTTAAGCCGAAAACAGCTTGAATGAAAAAAAGAAATTGCAGATTACTGCATCTATTGACTGACACTGACACTTAGAGAATAGACAATTTTGGAATGATTAATTGATAATTAAATCTCAAACAAGCATCTTTAACCTCTAAACATGAAGATAATTTAAGAGCCTTATCAGACTCATACTGCTTACTAATGTATTTCTCTTCCTCTTGCTTTCTAAGGAGCAGCAAAATCAGTGATTAGTTTTATTTCTTAGTGTCTTCATAATGTTTTGTTAGTGGAGAAGATAGACACAAGTAGGTCTCATAGTACAGGGTGGGGCAGGGCCCCAAATGTCACTCTCCTCTCTAACATCCAACAGGCGTTCCCAATTACATTGGGATTGATGCCGAACACTCAGCTTGGAAAGAAGTACTTTATGATATGATCTTGCCTTCTTCTTCGGCTTTCTCTCTCACCACTTCTTCAAAATCACGTGCATCAGCTAGTAAACTACTTGCAATTCCTCCAAATACTCCATGCTTTTGATGAAACCCAGAATGCCATGTCTCTTCTTCCAGTGCTAGGCTAGTTCCTGTTTATGCTTCAGGATTCATTCATGTCATCTTTTTTTGGGAAGCATTTCCTGATCCCTCCAGGTGCAACTACGTTATCACAAGATTGACTATAGTGCACTCACATTTTACTCATTCCTTTGCATTGCCCTATTTAGGACACGGAGGCTGACTCCTGCACTGTTATCAGAGAGTCTGGCCCATATTAGGTGCTCAATAAATGCCTGTTGAATAAATAAATGGATTTCTTAGGGATAAAGAGAGACTATTTGACAATATAAGGCTAGAGGGAGTAGACTTTTTTGTTAATTTTGGCTGAAACCTAAATTTTATAGCATGGTATAATCAAAATGTTTTTCAGAAAGAGAGCGCCCATTTATTTAGTTTCAGTTGATATAAGCCTTTCTTTTTCCTCAATGCAATAATCAGAAAATAATTAAATATAGCTATGTAGTTTGCTTTGCAACTTCCTATGAAATCAAACTCCTTAAGATTTTTTTTTTTTCATCTGTTACTACATTCTAGTATGGCTATTAAAAAAAGTCATAATGTTTTTGATGACACTGAACAACCTGCAGGGGCTATCCATGTTTCTTTTTCTTTTTCTTTCTTTATTTTTTTCTTAGCACAGAATAACAACATTAACAAACACATCAGTTATGTCTAGATGTAAATGTGTAGTATATTAAAATATACACAGGTTTTGGTGGTGCCCTGCTGTGAAATACTCTTGTTTTGTAATGAGCTTTATTATCTATCAGAAAATAAGTATAATGGGAGGTGGTCTCTGAGAAATCAAATTACACATAATTTCTCAAACAGATTCTAAGGGTTGAGCACATGTACAGCAGAGGCGAGAAAGATCCCAAGTAACTCACCTCTCCTTAGTTGACAGAACCTGTACATGGGTTGTAGAGGAGATGTGGGAGAACCTGGTGGGACTTTAACAGCTGGGGAAGAGTTAAAAATTATCTAAATGTTTAATATTTTCTCCGGGCTTACTGGCTTGAGGTGTTGGAGAATAACCTCTCTGCAATCTGTTACTGGATGCTAAGCTATGCAGGTTCGGGGGTGACCTTTAGGAAGGCAAGCTTAAAAATAGAAACAAGGAAAATAATAATTGAATGGAGATATCAGTGGCTGCACATTTAGGGGAAGGTTGACCTCATAAATTTACTCTAGGCAAGCTTACTCAACAAAGAAAACAAAATAACAGCCCTCAGGAGGAAAATAGGCAGAATCTAAAGTTACTACAATATATATATTATCTAAAAAGTTAAATATTAAAAAAATATGAGACATGCAAAGAAATAAAGTGTGACACATTTAGGGGAAAAAGTAGGGAATAAAAACTACCTATAGATGTCCTCAGATGTTGAATTTAGTATGTAGAGTTAAAAGCAACTATAAAATATGTTTGAAAATCTAAAGGAAACTATATTTAAAGATTTAAGGGCAAGTGTGCTGACAATCATTCAATGAACAGAAATAATGGGATGGAAATTATTAAAAATAGAGAGCCAAATGGAAATTCTGTAATTGCAACATACAACGACTGAAATAAAAAATCTACTAAAGAGGCTCAACAGAAACCTTGGGGTGCCAGAAAAGAAAATCAGTGAGTTTAAAAATAAATAAACAGAAATTATTCAAACAGAAGAATGGAGGAAAATATTGAAGTAAAATGAACACAGTCTCAGAGAAATGCGTGATGTTTTACATCATTCAGGCATATGTGTAATGAGTCCTAGGAGGAAAACAAAGATAAAAATAGACATAAAAATTTTTGAAGAGAAAATTGCTAAAAACTTCCCAAATTTTATAAAAAATGTTAATTTACAAATCTAGGAAGCTCAATGAATCTCAAGTAAGATAAACACAAAATTATCCACACTTAGACACAATGGTCAAACTTTTAAAAGCCAAAGCCAAAAGAAAAGCTTGAAAATAGCAAGAGAAAAAAAACTCTAGATACAGGGCAACAACAACATAATAATAAACTGACTTCTGCTCAGAGACGATGTAGGACAGAAGGCACTGGAATAAGATATTCACATTGCTGAAAAGAAAATGTCAACCTAGAGTTCTACCCAAATAATTTCAAATGGTACACTAAGAAATATTTCTTTATCATAAAGGAAGGCATTAATGGAGAAATAGAGGAATAGTTCATGTACTGAGGGTAAGTTTATATGAATAAAAATGCACGTTGCTTGGGAGAGTTTGGTGATAGAACTATGTCTGACTTCTCTTCTGATTGCTTCTATCAGGATAATCTGCTAAGTTTTAAGCAGGAGAGGAGGTGTTAGATATTTGAGGAGAAAGGAAGCATGTGAAATGTGGCCTACGTAATGGGAAGAGAGAATTGAGTTAGGGAATTTGGTAGGATTTTGGAACCGTACTAAGGATCTATTGCAAGTTAGTGATCATGTATTTAAAGTTCAACTAGTAATCAAATGTTTTTCTCAAGCCAAGGTCATCTGCACAGGTGTAGGTGCAGTGGAGGGGGAAAAAAACCAGGAAATTTGAGGTTACTCGAAGGGAGCATACTGACTGAGGATGGACTTTGACCTGGATGTGGAAGGAAATGAAGACATGTCAGGAGTATCAGGGTCACTGGGTTGGATATCAAGGGTGTTGGGGAAACAACATGAGCAAAAGAACAGAAGTAGAAATAAGTATAGAATATATGTATATATTAAAAAAAAAACATTAAGAATTTAAACCTGCCTGGTGTGACAGGCATGTAATGGGAAATTTATGAGGCTAAAAATTTGGTTTGAAAATATAGACTCAAATGACGCTTAGATATTTTCTTAACTTTGTTGACTCTCTGATTTATCTACCTAATAACCTTTGATGTTAGCAAATTTGGGGATTGCAGTCAAGGCAATGATCTACCATAGTCAATAGCAAGCCCAGCTCAATCATAAAAGTGAACTCCACCTCCTCTCAGTCTATGTGTAAATCAGTCCTTCCACGGCCCACCAGGTCCTGCATTACCTCGTGTCCTCTGCCTCTCTATTTTGCTCTGTCAGCTTCATCCCACTGGTCTCCCCAGTGTTCCTCACATAGGCCTTGATATCTAAATGGTTCCCTTCCTCAACTCCTTTGTCTTGAACAAATGACATTTTCTCAGGCTTGACTTGACCCTACTTAAAAGTGAAGATTCTTCCTTTGCCACTCTGCTCTTTGAAAGCACTCCTCATCTCCTTTATCCTGTTTCTTTTTTTTCTGTTATACCTTCTAACATTCTCAATAATTTATAAATTTAGTACATTATTGTCTTTTCCACCACTAGAATGTAAACCCCATCAAAACAGGATGTTTTGTCCTTGTTGCTCAGCATCTAGAACAGTATTCTGAACCCTGGGCACCCTCCATTGATGGAATGCATGCAGGAGGTGTTCTCTCATGCAGCAACAGCTCCCAGATGGGATCCTTTAGGAGATGTATATGGACAATGCCTGTAATTTAGTCTCACTCACTGACCTTATGAGAGGGATACATAAAAGACTGAAGAACCTAAAATATTCTGAAAAGGTAGGAAGGTGGGATTATAAAAACATTTTTTTTATTCATAACCCCAAAGTTCATCCTTTTTAAATACACATCCACCCTAAGTTTACTCCAACGTGATGAAAACTAGACCGGTATTGCTCCGTCTTCTTGACTCTATTTTTTCTGTGGCTTTTCTTATATAATATCTTTAATATATGAAAAATGTCTCAGTTGTCCTCACTTCACAGTCTTGGGAATGTAAATAATGTCTCTCCTCTTCCTTACTTTTTCCATTTTCTCTAAATTATTTCTTGACTTGAATTGTTTCCAGTAACTCAGCCTAATGTATTTGTTTTTCATATTCATCATAGTAATCACAATAGATTCTCATTTGGACTTACTCAACATTATTTTCTATCTTTGCACTATACTGACTCTTGCTACTGATTTAGCAGCTGACGTTCCAGCGATAGGATCCATGCCAACTAATTTCTAAGACCAGTAATTTTAACATATGGTTCAGTATTGCTCAAAGCATGCACACCCAGCCTAAGCAAGGAGTGTCAGATCTTGACCTTTTCATCTTAGAAAAAAAAGAACGTCTTTTAAAATTAATTTGATGGTATGGAACATGGTGACTTTCTAAATCATCCCTGGAATGTGGGCGAGTATGGACCAAACTAGGGAGCTCATAGACAGAAAGTGTGATTCTTCCATTTGCAATTCTTGTGGAAGGAACTGAGAAGTGTCTGCATGACACTTCAGTGCCCTCACAGCTGCATAGGCCCCTCCCAGAGGAGCTGTAGGCATTTTGTATTTGTGATCTGAAATAATTTTTTTAGATGCATCCTGAAATTACAAAAGCATCAGAGCTGCACAAAACCTAGATCTACCACTAGAAGGAAAACTTAGGTCTATGAAAGAAGGATCATTTTGTATGGGTCAAACCGAACAAATTGGAAAGGTTCTTTTGTATATGTGATAAGATACACATAACACAAAATTTATCATTTTAACCATTTTAAAATGTATAGTTCAGTAGCATTTAGTGCATTCACAATGCTGTGCAACCATCACCACTATCTGGTTCTAGAACATTTTTTTATCACCCCAAAAAGAAACATCATATCCATTAAGCAGTGACTCCTCATTCTCCATTTTATCCTGCCCTCGGCAACTACTAATCTATTTTCTGTTTCTACGGAACTACCTACTATGGATGTTTCATAAAAATGTAATCATACAGTGCATGGTCTTTTGTGTCTGCATCTGACTTCTTTCACTTTTCAAGATTTATTCCTGTTATAGCATGTATCGGCATTTCATTCCTTTTCTTGTAGAAAGACCTTTTAAATAAAATAGAGTTTTAGAGAGGATGTAGCCAATCGAATAAGAGAATTCCAAGAGTAAAATTTGACAGAATGATTGAAATACTTTGGGCAGAAATTTTCATGTTATCGTGTTGCATTTCATTCTCTAACGCAGTGGACTAGAATTCACCTTTTCCTAGTCCTTACACTGATTTCAAATGATCTTGACCAACTCCTAAGCCTTTCTTGACTCATACCTGGTCTACTCAGAAATAACTCTTGTGCCAGTTGTCTGTCCTACCCATGCCCATTTCGCCTGATGCCAATTAGTGCTTTTCTCATCTGGGTCAGCATCCAGATTGCCCACTAAACTCTCAGAGAAAAAAACTTATTTTCTCCTGATTTTAGTGAGAATATTTGAATATTTGAAAAAAAACTTTTTTTTTTGCTAAATTTCTGAAGCTCATTTGAATGTCTGCTTTCATATTTAAAAAACTATGTACACTACCTATGGTGAAAAGTAACTGCCAGTTTCATCAGTATTATCACTATGCTGTCAATCTCTAATTTGCCAGAAAGTGTTGGGAGCCATTTTGAGTAAGTGAGATTCTCAATAAGCAAAATTATATCCATTTTTTTTTTCTGTTATGAAGCACGATTTTTTTATGTAGCTATAAAGTATCATGCCGTTTTCAGCAATTTTATTTAGCATTTTGATGACTATTTTTAGCCTACCATAATGCAAAGGTTGAAAGTCCTTTTATGTTTTATCTGAGGTGCCATACACAAATTACTGTGCCTACTATGCAAATAATACTTGCAAAAGAAGTCTGCTGCATTTATAATCAGACAGCCTATTAGCACTTGGCTTTATTTTCTTCACACTTTGCTTCTTATCTCTGCCCACAACTATGTCTATTCTCAGTGAGAGGTTAGTATAATCTTCATGTTTATTCAAACCAAAATGTCTCCAAATACATATCTTTCAGAATTCAGATACAAATTGTGGCCTAGTTTAGTCTTCTTTCTGTCTTAGAAACTTAGTTGTCTGTATTTGAACCTTACTGATTGCTTTTGAAAAGCTTTTAGTTCTAATGTTATATTTTAACATTATTTAATTTCGTAACATTTCACCTAAGCCTAGCTTTGAAAATCTCCTATCTTGCTTAGGTAAAGGAGGTATGATAATAAAATCAGGCTTCATCTGTCTAGGTCATGTATTCTTAACAGAACAGTATCATTTCCAGGAGGTGAAAATTGTTTCTCAGGGGTGGCAAAAATATTTCACCTTTTTTACGTATAAAGTGCAAGATATACATATACTACATAAATAGATATAAAGTATATCCATGGTATTGAAATTTAATAGATGGGACGATTAAGGGGGAAATGCTCAAAAAGTACTTTAGGGGTAGGCAGTAATGAAAAGTGGATTGTGAAATATTAGTCTAGCTCTTTAAAGTTTAATGGTGCATTGATGTTTGCTATTTCACTTGACAGGAAAGCCAAAGTCACATACTGTGTATGTGGAAGATCCATGCCTGGCACCTGGAGTTCTCTCTTCACAACTGTGCTTGGACTGGGGCTCTTGCAAGGAAGAAATATCTTCCTTGTTACCTCTCTTTTCAAGACTGGTTCATAAATTAACAGAATGGTCCTCAAAATTAATAAATTTATTTACAGTTTCCCCCTTTCTGTCTAGTGTGAGTGAGAGTAATACCTTTACCTTGTCCTAAGTGGAGCACACACCCTTTTAGATCTCAAAGGCCATGGATAAAGAAAAGTGTAGACACAGGGCTGAGGTGGGGGTGGGGATTGTTTCTAGCTCCCTTGATCCAAACTGCTTTGGATCTACAGGGTCAAGGATTTCTAAAGCTTTGAGGTACTTAACTTTTGTCTGTTTTTCATCTTTCTCATCCCCTACATCTGCTAAGTCAGTTTCTGATTTTAGTAATATGGGCTCTAAGAACTCAGAGGTACTATTTTTTCTCTGTATTCCGCTTTATAATGCTCCAAATATCTCTAAGTATCTCCTCCTAAAGTAATGTACATATATTAGTGACAAAATGTTCATTTTTTTAAACTAATATTTTCAACCTAAATGGTAACTGAGTGCTGACTTCATTTCTTAGCTAATACCAGAAAAGGAAGTAGAAAAAGTAGTTCTTGGAATGAAAGAAAATTTCTATTTTACTAGCAAACAAAAGACTGCTCTGGTAGGATCTTTGAAGTCCTTTTTTTTTTTTTTTTTTTTTTTTTAAATTTTTGGAAGAAAAAAGAGAATAGAAGATGTGAATGTTGGTTATTGGCTGTGCTTATATCGTAAAATGTGAGGTGGGACAAGGAGGAAATGGGACTGAAAACATCCATTTGGTCAGGTCATGAGAAATATGAACTTTATCTATATGTCAGTGGTTCTTAAAATGCCTTCTACGTAGCCTTCTGGTTTTTATGGAGGTCCTTTTGATATACCACAGGGGGCCAGAAGGAGTAGCCAAGTAGAGAAAATTCTCTAGCTCAGTTATTCAGAGTTCAGCTTGTGTCTATTTCTTCTTTCCTTCTATCATCTCTCTCTCTATTATTATTATTATTATTATTATTAATTATCTATCATCTATCTATTTACCATCTAATAATCTATCTATCTATATCTATATCTATCCATCCATCCATCCATCCATCCACTCATCCATCCATCTATCCATTTCTGGTGTGAAGCTTCAACTCATAAAGCTTCAATTCATAGTTGTAGTATTAAACCAGTAAAATCAGCAAAAGCTACAATTCAGACTCTGTTGTCCCCTCCCTCATCCTTGCAGAGAGTTGGTTTTTAAATGTTTACTAGCACACCACTGCCAGTTCTCAAACTTTAGTACACATTGAAATTATTTGAGGAGATGTAAAAAAAATTCTGGTGCCTAGGCATTTCCTCCAGAAATTTCACTTTAAATGATAGAGGATGTCATCTGCTCATCAGGACTATTAAAATATCCCCAGAAAGAATCCCAGGGAATACCATTGTTTAAGGTGTGGATTGAAGAGGAGGATCTTACAAAGACTGAAAAATGGGAGAAAAAGAAAAGAAGTGTTATAGCAATCAATTAGAGAGTTTCCAGCTCCATGAAGTAGGAATAGACAATGGCAGAATAGTTTACTCCTTATAAAAACTTTCTAACTGCTAAGACTTTCTCAAATAGAGTGGGGCACTTTCAGCGAAACCTGGAAGCTAAATGACTAAAAGTCAGTGCAGTTGTTGTAAGCACGTCTTATTGAAGGGGAAATTAGGACTGATAAAGAATCTTAAGAATCTTTAGATTAGAAGGCTAAAATTTAATGGCGATTTAATCAAACACATGAGATTCTGATTAATTTATTACAGAATCCTGTGTACCAACGGCCTTGCTAGAAAAATACTAGGAAAAAAATAGCTGTTTAAATCTTCAGGATTGTATGCTCTGGTTCTAGTAACTAGTAACACTAGTTTTTATGGCTTTTGTATCTTATGTTTGGCTTTACTGTCATTGTTATTATGGTCTTAAATGTGCTTATCTTGCAGAGAAACTTCACATCAACCTCAGGACGAAATGCCTTTAGAGCATGTTGATATTTTAGGTGCTTATGAATGGCAATTCATTATTTAAAAATTTCATTAGAATAATGTCTATTTCAAGTATGTCTATGTTTCCAAACACTTTCCAAAACAAAAATTTAGGTAGTTAAAATACTTATATATGTTTAGAATATCTTTAAACATTTTTCTGCTACTATTTTCTATATTTGCTTGATTTATTGGCTTAAAATTATGGTAAATTGTTTTAGATCGCAGTTGTTCATTATTCAGCATTAATTGAAGTGAAAAACACATCAAAAGATTTATCTAAGCATGATTTCTACTCATGGCAGTTGTTATTTGATTCTATTTTCCCCAAATAATATGTGATAGCAGTGAGAGAGGAATGCAAACACATTTGGTTTGAACTTGACTGTTCACAGTTATGATATTGTTTAGCAAAGCAAAAAAATTCTAAAATCTAAGTTGAAATCATTGTTTTTCTTTTTTTAAAAAGCCCCTATTGTAAATGCATTTGCACACATTTCCATTGCAGTCACTCTTCCCACAAATCAGCTTTATCAGTTCCATTAGCAGTTGAAGCTGATAAAAATCCGAAGCTGACTTCCTGCTGCTTAGTCTCTTAAGTGTCAGAAATAATATATTCTGTGTTACAAATGTCCCAGAGGTATACATGTCTGCAGCTTCCAACACTGCTATAACTTATTCTCCAGGATAAACATCTGCCCCTATGCTCATAAAAAATTGCTTTTAAAAATAGGAAATTGAGTAAAAACAAACTAATAAGTGAACAGCCTGACACAGGCTAACTGCCAAGAACAGACTTGTTCCGCATTCAAAATACCCACTGACATCAAACTTGGCTTGGATTTAATTCATTATTTTCCATTCATTTATTTGTGTATTTGGTCTCTTATATCATAATTGATAAATCTTGAACAGTAAGACTAAAAAAATTATCAACACTTTGGACAATATGGCCCTGAGTTATTCCTTGCTAATTTTGATCATCTCTTTTCCTTCTGCATGTAAAGATACAGTGTGCCATAAATTCAAATTTTTTTGGTAAATAAAATATTATTTTTCCTTTGAAAATTTATTATTATTTATTGTACTAATTAGAGATACCATGTGTTTTTACAACTCTAGATTTAGAAATAAGTAACATTGTGGCTGCTGAGAAAACCGAAAAACTGTGCTCTTGGCCAACTGTGTTCTTTCATATTTATCTCAAATTTAGCAAGTATTTGTTGAGCATTTACTATGTGCTGAGTGTTTGCAAAGATGAACAAAACATCAACACTGTCCTTAAGAAGTTAATAGTTTACCTAATTAATAATTATGTAAATTAATAATCATGATCAGCACAACCATCATGATATTCAAAAAGCCCATGGTTTATCTACTTATTTTTGCCAGTACTGTTAGTGCAGGCCCAAGAAGCCCTAGAGTAAGGTTTGTTTCTTGGGAATTGCAAGGTTTTAGAGATGAAGGAAGAGAGGGAAGGAGAGAGAAGGAACAAGAGTACCGGCAATATTCTGCACTTCCTGTTTGCTACCACTATGTGTCTCTATTTCAGTATCTCAATAGTGAAGCATTCTTTTTGTCATAAGTTTGTCCATGTTGCTAGGATTTCTGATTGGCTAGTCTCATGGCATCATTTAGTATTCTAGGTCAGCACTGTCCAATATAAATCTACTGAGTCGCATATAAAATTTAGAGATTTCTAGAAGTGACACTATAAAAAAAAACAGGTGAAATTAATTTTAATAGCATGTTCTATTTCACCCAATATATCCAAAATGTCATCACTTTAAAACATAATCAATATCAATACATAAAAAAAAAACCTTATGTGTAAAATATTTTACTTAAAAAAAAATCCAGTGTGTATTTCACAGCTCAATCCAGACTAGCCACATTTCAGGTGCTCAGTATGTGCACGAGGCCGGTTGCTATTGTGTTGGACAGTGTAGTTCTAGACGTTTCAGTTCTAGATCTTTAACTCTTTAGAGCTCCTCCTTATTTACTCAATTCTCTGTGCGTATAAAGATCTTGACAATTTATTAGACAGCTTTTTCTCAGGCTGAGCCAGGAAAAGTCATTTTTTCATATCCCCTCAAGGGAACCAGAAAATAACTCTGTGGGAGTTATAGATGGCTTAGTTGTTTCAGCTCTAAATTCTTGCAAACACTGGGGAGTTTTCATACTTCCTTTTTCAAACCATGAGATTACTCCAGGGACTTGGGTATGAGGGAAGGAAGAAAACTGACATGTGAACCATTCATTTCATATATATATGAAATAAATATTATAAACTGCTTTATGTATATATATAAAAATAGTTTTACTGAGATATAATTTATAAATAAAATTCACTCATTTAAGGTGTAAAATTTAATGTTTTTTGATATACTCACAGAGCAGTGCAACCATCGCCACGAACCAATTTAGAACATTTTCATTACTCCAAATAGAAACACCACAAATATTAGCACTCATTATCTGTTCTCTCTAACCCTCAGTCCTAGGCAATCACTAATCTATTTCCTGTTTCTATAGATTTGCCTCGTCAGGACATTTTATATAAATAGAATCACGAGACATGTGGTCATTTGTGACTGACATCTTTCATTTAGAATGTTTTAAAGGTACACCCATGTAACACTACTTTCTTTTTATGGCTGAATAATATTCCCTTATATGGATATATCATGTTTTGTTTAACCATTCATCAGTTGATAAACTTTTAGGTTGTTTTCACTTTTTAGTTGTTATTAATAATACTGCCATGAATATTCATGTACAAGTTTTTGTATGGACATATGTTTTCATTTCTATTGGGTGTAAACCTAGTAGTGGAAACTGTTCTTAAAAGTGGTTGTACCACTATTTTACATGGCCAACAATATACGATGTTTATGCCCTCTCTACATCCTTGCTGTCACCTGTTAGTGGCTATCTTTTTGCTTATAGTCATTCTAGTGGGTGTAAAGTGATATCTTATTTTTGTTTTTGTCTGTATTTCCTTAATGCTAATGATGTTGAACATTTCTCGTGTATTTATTGGCCATTTTTGTTTCTTCTTTGGAGGAATGTGTATTCAAATTCTTTGCCCATTTTTAATTAGATTATTTGTTTTTCTATTTTTGAGTTGTTGAAATTTTTTATGTATTATATTCTGCATTTAAATTCCTCATCAGATATATGATTCGTACATATTTTCTCCCATTCTATAGATTATCTTTTCATGTTCTTGATTTGTCTTTTGAAGCACAAAAGTTTTACGTTTTGAAGACACAATTTATTTTCTCTCTTGTTATTTCTGCTTTTGGTATTGTAGCATGCATTATATTTTCAACACCTCTGTGGATGAACAAAGCTCAGCATCACCTCTGTTCACCTGGAACTGATGGAGAAGAGAAGCAATTAAATAAGCAGTGACAGTAAAGCAAGAAAGGCAGGGTTCAAGGTGCTGTGAGTTCGCCCTGCGGGAACAATTAATATCAGATCCTGATAGTGAGAGACCAGAGAAGGTTTTACAGGGAACAATTTAGAAATCAAGAGGTCAAGAAATATTTAATAGAGGGGAAGAAAGAATCCAGTCATGTTTACTGTTCATGGATGTAATTTTTAAAATACTTTGAATGTGATGAAATTCTCAGATTTCCGATACAAGGCTGTTTCATATAAGGGGTGTGTGTGTGTGTGTGTGTGTGTGTGTGTGTGTGTGTGTGTGTGTGTGTGTGTGTTTAGAGTACACATTTTAAGATGGTGCAGCCTATCTCAGGTCATTTTTCTGAAGGTCAGTTATTGGTCTGGCAGGGCACAGACGTGCTGGCTGATAGAGCTTGCTGGTTGATAGACCAGTAAAGTCATATAAAAACAGAGCTACATCATCAGCTTGAGCTGCGGTTAAGTGTTCAATATTTAGACCAACGTTAACGTCAGGCAAGCTCTGCATTCAGAAGAATGCAGTGTTCAAGAGTCTTTTGAAGGCTTTGCAGTTTCCCTCTGTTTATTTCAAAGAGAAATAACAACAGGATAAGGAACAACAGTTTCAACTTCAGCTTTTGCACTGAGCAACCCCAGTTCTTACCTTTCTTTTTTTATTCTAAGGCCTGTTTAGGTAAATGCAAAACTTATCATGAACACTGGGCAAAATTATAGGTAAAATGTTCTTAAAATTATTGCTTGTATCAAATGTCAAACGACAGGAATTGAAATTAAAACAGACACGAAAGAGGCAATAAAGGTAAAATCAATAAAGTTGATTTCACAAAAGGCTGAGTCACAGAGCTTTTATGATGAGTCCAATTTTTAGAGTAGACAGAGCCCCGAGGATCTAGTCTCCCATTGGTGTGCATGCTTCACTCCTATTTACTTTAATGAGCCTTATCAGTGGGGAACAAGGGAAAATAGATTCTCCAGCTCTCCCTTCCTATTGCTGACTCCAAAGCCCTTAACAAAGCACATGCCATGCATTAGTTTTGGGTACTATTCAGAGAAGAGACACTTGGCAAAAAAAAAAAAAAAAAAAAAAAAGGATTTAAAATTCTGCAGTCTTCTTTGAGCATATTGTTTAGGAGATCCAGTTAGTACATAAATAGCTATTCTCTGTACCAGAGTGTCTTTATCCCAGGCTGTGCAGGTTTAAGAACTACCTCAAGGCAATCTGTAATGCAGATAATTTTGGCAACTAAGTGCAAACGCAGATAAAATATTGTGATGTAAATAATACTGATGATGAGAATTAGCAGGTAACATTTATAGGCTTCATGCTAGCCTTTGCAATCTGCTGTTATATAATACCATGAGATTTTATGATTTATTTGCATGAGTAGCTTTACGGAAATATTTTATTATTGATTGCTATATAAAAGGAAAATGGTGTCCTAAAACTTGGGGTGGTCTATTAATATGCACGCATTGATTGTAAATTTGAATATTGTGCAGTGTGCCTATTTAATATGTTAATTCCTCTTGCTTCAACCACTATTCAATTCAACAGATGAAAACTGTGTCTTTACCATGTAACATAGACATTATGTTAATTGTTAAGACATAAACAATATGCTGGAAGAATTTTAGCAGTGATTGGTGGGCAGGCCACTGGGAAGCTCAACTACAGATCTATGTGAGCATCCAGAGAGGGACACTTAGTGCAGCTATGTGGCATCAGTAAAGGCTTCAAGGAGACGACCCGGAGCCAAGTGTTAAATACTAAGGTTAGAATTAACCAGGTGTCAAAGAAGGATGTTCAAGGACAGAGAATTCATCTCAATTATTATAGATGCTATATATCATTTTTATCTAAACAGTGCTTTTGGAAGGAAAAAAACAAACCAGGTAGTCCTTATTCTCTTTATTAACTCATGCAGAAGTTTTCAGAAGCAGTTTCTCCCATCTAGTACATTCTATTTCACAAAAATTTATAGAGACCCATCTGTGAGTCTTGCACTGAGCTCACAGTCAGGGCTATTGGGTAGCTAAGGCCATAATAACGCTTAACTTTAGGTGGGTACTTTCTTCGAAGCTGTGCTCTGGGACCATTTTTCTAGTCCAAGAAGACTAGGGGAAGGAAGGAAGTAAATTTGAGAGAGAAAGGAGCAGAGCCAGCCAGTGCTGGGGGATGCAGGGCAGCAATCATGCTTCCAATGGAAGGTGGCGGTGAAGTTGGTTGGGGTGGAGGTAGAGGGAGAGCTTGGTGGGGAGACCTAGGGTGGGTATTGGGAGGGGGATCAACGGAGGAGAAGTGATGGAAAAGAAGAGGGAGCATTATTTATTTATTTATTTTGTACTGTCTGGGAGATTGTTTTAGCCCAAGTTTATAATCAAAGTATTTTGTTCCAGATTTTACTGAAAAACAAACCAACCAACCCATACATCCATATTCACATTGGATAAAAGTGTAATTTCTAGTCCCTTATGTATCTAATTCAGACTGCGATTTTATTTTTTATCTTCCCTGTTGTCAAAATTCAGACAAGAGGGTTTGGAAAATAGGCATAAAATCTTATTAGACTGTGACATCTATTTAATCTAATCTCCAAGGCCGGCTCTTGCGGGGCTGGGAGTTGGGGTGGGCTGGGGTTTGGGGAGAGGTTTGGTAGGGGGCTTGACAACCCACACCTTGACCTGGTCAGGATTCTGCATCCTGCTATGAGTTCATAAGGTGAAAAAAAGGTGGCAAAGCCACAGTGTCTGCTGGTACTCAACATCAAACTTTTCTTCGCTTGCCACGCCACGTGCGCTCTGTTTGCTCTATCCTTACCTCGGGCAATTTTGGGTTTAGTGGTAAGTTTCCTATAATTCCCTGCATGCTGCAGCAATGTGTCACCTTTCTTTAGCAAGATTCTGCTATGTGGTCGGATTGACACATTCTAATGAAACATGGAGTCAATCATCCACATGTTTCTAAATAAATGGATGCTTGGTGTTAAGTAAACTGGGTAAATCCAATTTTTGTTGTTTATTGAATCCTCTGGAAAACATGCACCTATTTTAATCTTTGTTATCAATGACCTGAGTGAAAGAGTGATGGATACATCTATCTATCTATCTATCTATCTATCTATCTATCTATCTATCTATCTATCAATCTATTATTTTTCTATCATCTATCTACCTATCATCTATATACCTACCTATCATCATCTATCTATCATCTATCATCTATCTATCCATCCATCCATCTAGCTCTACTGTGTATATATGTAAAAGCACTTCTAGTTTTAGTAAAATATGGAATCACTAAAGGTTTGATTAGTAACATTCCAAAGTGTTCTATTTTTTATAAAAAGCACTATTAGATGCTAAAGATGCTAAAGATGTGGAGTTCATTGTCCTTCCCAGGTCCACTCTTTCCCCCGTCCTCCCCCCCCCCCCCCATCTTGCTCTGTTTTTAGAAGGCTGACCTCTGCCCTCCCTATCCTCTGGAATTCCTTGTTGGGTGACTTCTGACTGGGTTTACTTAGTGGGAAGCACCAGTAAGAGACTTAAGGGTAGGAGGAAAGAGAAGCAGAAATACCCTGCTCTGAGCTATGTTTTCTGGAAGGCATTGTACACTCCAGAACAACAGCTCCTGTCTGGACTGTCTTCTTCACAGCTTCAGTTCTCACTGGGCTCCTGCAAACATTCTTTCCCTTGTCCTGAGGTGGCAACAACATCACCTCTTGATGATCTCCAGGTACCCTCCACATCTATTCTTATTTCCCTTAGTGCTTTAACATCTCTGAAACTAAAATTCATTAAAGTCTTTTGAACCAGCTAAGTTGAGTTCTGTTTCCTGCCAAAACTCTGACAGGAAACAGGTATAAGAGGGGAATTTTTCCAAAACACACTTTCTGAGTTTTCATTTGTCGAGCGTTTACCCATAGGGAATCTCTGATTTTATACTTGGTGATATCTAGGACAGGCCATGGCACTCCATGTGAAGAGCATCGGAGAAGGGAGTGAGAGGAACTTCGTGATCCTGGGCAAGTGTCTCACAGTCCTGTGGGCTGTCTTCTCAACTGCAGCTGAGGGCTGAGTACCTGTTACACATGGGGATCTCGCTGGGTGGTTGTAACGGACACATGAGACATCATGTATGACAGCCCTTTGAAAACTATGAAGTGTCAAGGCACGAAACATGATGTAGTTCTTCTGTAGCTGCTGTCATAACGTGCCATTGATCCTCATTCTCTTATACTCCCTCTTCTAACAGCTACTGTTCATGATTCTGTTTTTATGTTGTTAATGAACATTGAGTTTCCTATTTTTATTTAAATCAATTATAAATATTATCCCAGTTCTGTGGTTTTGTGGTTGTGTGACTGGGTTTTAACACATCTGGTGATTTTTGTTAGTTCATGCTCTGTTTACATATTTATGAATTGACTCTAGGGACTTTGGGGTCTGAAGGAAGCTGCATGTTTTCTGGTGAATTTTATTTCCTTGTGGATGAATCACAATAGTAACATCTACCAAGCTTTCCTCATGGGGATAATGCAAAGACATAATAAAAAACATGGGAACATTTTTTGAAATCAATAGGAACAATATCATTGTTATGAACCTCTGAGGGCTTGGATTTCCTCTTCGATAAAAAATAAAGTATTGGAATGAGACTGGCTGATGTTTAGAGGTTCATTCAAATATCAAAGTTCTTTGTTTCTAAGAATCTGTACAGGACCTTAAAGCCAAATGAAGAAAGATTTGTGTCCCACATTTTGGAGACAGTTTTGCCAATGACAAATAACATTAACACAAATCTTACACTGGTAATGCATGGAAGAGGCAGGTCTTGGTAAAGATCAGGAAAAAAAATACTAACTATAAATCAAAGATATTAAAGCAATAAGTCTGAAGATTATTGCCTTTCTGTTATTAATTTTCTTCTCAAGGAAGTTTGTAGCATTCACGAAATTTCGAAGTTATCTAATTTGGACAAACCTCTCTCCTAAAAATTATATGTGACAGTACAGTGTTTTGAATCAATTAAGTAGAAATTTCTCATTTTAGAGAATCAAAGATTTTATGCTATGGACTGAA
Source organism: Rousettus aegyptiacus (assembly GCF_014176215.1). Lineage (NCBI taxonomy): Eukaryota > Metazoa > Chordata > Mammalia > Chiroptera > Pteropodidae > Rousettus > Rousettus aegyptiacus. The sequence continues at coordinate 112,974,459 of NW_023416284.1, forward strand.
TCATGTAGCCCCCAAATTCATATACCAAAGTCCTAATCCCCAATGTAACTCTATATAGAGGACCTTAAGAGGTAATTAAGTTAAATGAAGTTATAAGGATGGAGCTCTAATTCGATAAGACTGTGGTCTTATGAGAGATCTCTCTCTCCACATGCATACAATGAAGAAAGGCCATGTGAGCACACGACAAGAAGGTGGCTGTATATAAGAGAAGGAGAGAGCTCTTACCAAAAAACCTGACCATGCTGGCAACTAGATCTTGGACTTCCAGCCTCTAGAACTGTAAGAAAATAAACTAGTGTTGTTTAAGCCAACTAGTCTATGATATTAGATTTAATTGTTACTAGCATAGATTATTGACAATGCTTTAAGTTCTTCAGATCTAGAGAGGGAAGAAAATTAGTCATGACCTTAAACAAAATAAAAGGGCTATGCTTTAGGGAGTTTAAATAAAAATGTAACTTCTCATACCTCACTGTTAATTGATCCTTTTTAAAGAAGCATCATCATTTATTGTGTTCATTGTAGAAAAATCTGTTAAATTTTGTGAATGAGTAAAATTTTGAGATAGTAATTTTGTAAAGCAAACTAAAGATATTATTTTTCTGTCAATCTAGTGTAGGTCATTTAAAAACATGAATTCTAATACCTAATCAGAAAAGTAGGATGTATAGTGAAAGACACCCTGGATTGGGAGCTGGCTGACCTCATTTCTAGCCCTGTCTTGACAAAGAGCTGGCTCTGTGACTTTGAACAAGTCATTTATCCTTCAGTGTCCTCGACTGTGAGAAAGAGCAGTGTTTGAATGGTGTTGGGAATCTCTTTGAGCTCTTACGCTTTATAGATGTGTTTGCCAATGTATTGAAAGTTTGCTAAACTTTAAATTGGCCTGAAAGATGCTATGCGGGCTGTAAGAAAATACTGCTAAAATTGTTTATAAATCTAATGATAGGCAAATATAGTCACTATACTCAATTTTTAAGTGTGTTCTTTTTGTTCCCCCAATAGAAAATAAAATGCTGTGTTTTTTAAATAACAAAACAAACTAAAGGAACAACATTTATATGCTATGCAAACCAAGATTCCTTTTCATAATATTTCATGTAAACAGGCTATTTTTTTAAAAAACTTGCTATTCTAGGAACAGTTCACTAGGTGGGAGCAAAGAGTAAGCTAACGTGTTAAAAGTTAGAAAATGATATTTTCTGTGATAAATGAACCATACTTTTCTGAATAGTAAAGGCCATTTAAATTAGAGGTTACACTCATTTTAAAAAGATGTTAATTAGAAAAGAAAATAGCAAATAACATTACTTATTTAAGCCATTGAAGTGATACTAAAATGAATCACTGTTTAAGCCTAACCTTTATCTTCTTTCTTATAAGTTCTGGCTGGTGTCACAGGAAATTGAATATTAAATAATTTCTCTTAATTTCTGTGATGTGATTGATCAGTAAACATAATACAACAGCCGGTCAAATGGTGCTATTCACAGACCTCTTTTTTAAAAAGCTTATAGGGATAAAATATAATAAATTGAAAAAAAAATTTCTCTAAAGAGCATATTATTTTGAGCTCAGTGATGGGAAATTTACCTTATTACATATAATTTTAGATGTCATTTCTTTTAAAAGTTGTATTTCTTCTCTTTCTTTTAGAATTAATTGGGTCTTATAATCTTGGCTCTAAAATGTAATGATATTCACGTTAGCACGTACTGCAAATGCAAAGTAGATCTCTTAGAGCTACTCTTGAAATGCACTGAATGGTGAAGGAAAAGTCTTTTTATTCTAGAAAAACATTTTGAAGTTGCATAGATGGTAAATCACAAGTGATAACGTTCTGTGCAACAATAATTCAATTCGTTGTTTAGCGTATAAGACAACACTATTGTTTGTGAGATACCTGGTAGTAAATAAAAGGTGTACTAGCAATTACTTAACAGTGGTGAAGCTGAAATGAAGAGACTTGTATTGAGAGAACTCCTTTGGTGGCCATCAGTATAAGTAACCCTTAACTTTTGTAACCTTATGGGCAATCATTCAATCTTTATCAGGGAGAAGTTTTCTGATCTGTAAAACATAAAGGCAGGTCAGACAATTTGTAAGTTTCAATGGTGACTTACGGAGATTTTAGAACACTTGTTACAATAAGGCCAAGCTGGAATGAACTAGATCTCCCGAACTAGAATTTATCTGCTTAGCTTTGCTTGTTTTCCTCTTTGAGATTTTCTAAGGTCATAAACTGAGATGGTCCATACACATAGTTTGGATTGACAATAGTATTAGATACTCAGGGCACAAAACTTTATGTGTTGGATACCTTGGGGCAACTAATCTCTTTTAGCCTCATATCCCGTATTATTTGTATAATGAAGATATCAATGACTTAAGAAAGCAGTCCTGGGGATTAAACAAAAGATGCAGTTGTTCATAATGTGCCCTGTGTGTTAAAGGAAGAATTTCTGAGCAGCATTGTCAAATATCTCTGAAAAAAATATATGTTTCTAGACAAAAATGACAGCCTTGCAATTTATTCACGTTCTCCAGGTCTAAATGTCATCAGTCTTCTTCATCATCAAGAACAAGAATAGAAGGAAAATATAATGTTATACTAAAGAAAATGAGTACATTTTATCTATCTTGGGCAGCAGATAATTCAGAAAATTTTTACATGAACAAATTAGACTCATTTTATTGGCCCTTATAAAACAGACATTGTATAATACCTTTCACTTGGTATTCAATTACTTTCACATATTTCTAGTATCTCATTTCCACATAGCTCATCCTATCAGCATGGGCTTGTCAACAAGTGCATAATTCTTTCAAAATTTGCCGTAACTGTCACCTTTTAAGTTGTCCAGTTTAATTTTGTGGTAATTGAGAACTAATCTAGTTGATCATATCCTTAACTTATAATAACTCTAGAAAAAAGTCATGTCATGAAAGAATTCTTACCACATGCTACGATAAGCTATACAAAGGAAACAATTGAGTTTTCCTTCTTAGACTCTAACGACCTAGCAAGAAAGGCCTTTAGCATTTTTATTTTCTATGCAGTTTGTCTTATAGCACACCGAATGTAAAAGTTAAATATTAATACTACCTGGAACTTTTACAATGCATTTAATGGGTTCAGCATGTCTTCTATCTGGTCTCAGAGAGCCACAGTATCTCAACAACACACCTAATGATGAGTTATGCTTTCTCCATTATGTAAAAGACAGAAGGTGGAGGCTTAGAGGCTTATAAATGGCTGTCAGTAGAGAAACTAGACTGAGAACAGGAGTCTCATTTTGACAGTTAGCTCAGAAGTTAAATCATAGCTTTTTGGGTCAGTAGTGATGCCTATGATGGTAATAACTTCATAGTAATATCATGGGTATCATTGAGTATTTAATAGTACTTCTACTTGTAATCCTTCCAAAAGCACTGAATAATTAAAACATAAGTTATTTATTACAGTATCATTACATACAAATTGACAATGATAATAATGATGTACATTTGGGCAGAGGCCATACCTTATACTTTATAATTCAATTATTATATTAACACTTAGCTTAGTGCTAAACAGAAATGATATTTCAATAAATATTTGTAGGTTTTTTCAAAGAGCTTTTACAGTAAATATTAGCTCACTTCATTTCACAACAGCTCTTGAGAAAGATTAGGTGGGTGTCATGCCGATTTTGCTGTGAAACAGATAAAGACTAATATAATGGGCAGGGACTTTGGAGTGAAGTAGCTTGGGTTTTTAGCTTGGCTCTGCTCTTACTAGCTGTGTGATATTGCAAAAGTTACTAGAACTCTCCGATCCTCCACTTTTTCCAACAGAGAAGTAGGGATATTAACGTCAAACGAAGAGTTAATGTTATGAAGGAATTAGATTACACACTTAATGCATCTAGCCCAATGTTACTGATCAGGGTCCTGAATGTAAGAGACAGAAATGAGATCAGAGTTCAGGTCTTTTGACTTTGGATCACAAGCTCTTTGCATTGTCAGACTCAGGGTGATAATCTACTAGTTATTTTATCATGAGCTATGCCCAAAGCACCTGACAGGCTTTGAAGATTTGTTATTACTTTGCCTTATGGAAGCTTAAAAAGTCATGATCATAAAGCAATTAGTGATTCTGCTGATCTGGAAACAATGTCATATGAATTGAGATGGATTTTCCGTTTTACTTTTTTCCCCTGTGGGCTGAGTGTGGTCAAGCTAAGTTTTCTGAGATGGCATTTCTTAAATATTCCTTCATTCAATATTCTATATACCTCCAGTGGCTGGAAACATCCAGTCACCCCCTTTACTTTAATTCTGACATATTATCAATGTGTCAGAACGGAAGCCATTTGCTGAATAATCTCTGGCACAAGAGATCATTCCGCAGAAGCCAGAAGCAGAAACTAGGTTTCCGAGATGGATGCTGGGTATGGGGCACTTCGAGCCCCTGACTGGGCATAGTATGGCTGTGTCAGGGATTGTGGAGGTAGTGGTAAAGATAGTTTTTTTCTGGTCATGACTGTTCAGGTCATCTCCATGAATAAATTTAAATAAAAATGTATAAATTGTGGCAGTTACAATAAACTGCCTGGACTTTTATTCTTTTGATGCTGACTGATTTCTCTACTCTGAATTGAAGTTTCATACATTTTCCATTAATTTTGGAAAACAGTGTGGCATAATAGAAAAAGAAAGCACAGGTCTCTGATGAATTGTGTAACTTAAGTAGGTCACTTACCTGCTTTGTGTCTTTTGCTCAACTGTATAATAGGGATAATAAGAATACAGAGGTTTAGAAGATCAATTGTGTTGACATGTATGAAATACTTTGAAAATTTAAAGTGCCAGACAATGCTGGCTCATAACATAACTTTTATTACTAGGCAATAGAAAAGGCTTATATTGACTTATTTGGTTGAGCATGCTCCATGCCCCTCCCACCATGCCAACTGTCTGTAGTAGGAGTGTATGCCCATCTGGAAAAAAGGTATGATACTCTTTGGCTTCAGTCTCCATGTAGCTCAGGATTACATTAGAAAAGAAGCCTCATGAAGGCAGGTATTTTTGTGTATTTGGTTCATGGATGTGTCTAAAGTGCCTATGATAATACCAGGCACACAACTTGTGCTCAATAACTATTTGTCATAACTGAATGATTTGAAGCAGAGAGACAAAGTATCTATTGCTGCTTACTCTGTGTGTGTGTGTGTGTGTGTGTGTGTGTGTGTGTGTGTGTGTATGTGTGTGTGCATGAAAACTGGGGAAAACCTGACAGTAAGAATATTTCTTTATATATATCCCGTTTACATAAATGGTAACCATTTTACCTCCTGATTTCAGATTTGGGGGCAGGTAGCAACTGCTTAAGGATACTGACATTTCAATTCAAGTCACAGTTCAAATCCCACTAGTTCTGGTTGCTCCCGGATCAAAACATTAGTGCACTCAGCTTAATGATACCCTGCCAAGCCCTGAAAGTCTTACAGAGATACACAATTACCAAAACCCACCTAGGAGGCCAGCGCATTCAAGGACTCACTAATGGGATTCAAGAGGCAGCATTGATGATATAGCCAGGCTCTAAATGAAGAATTTCTTATGTCTGAGTTAAATCCAGTCAGAGAAGCAGGGGGCTGTTTTATGATTTACACAAATCCAAGAGCACATCAGTAGTCATTTGAGGCTGGCTTAAACATTGAATGTCCAATTTCTATTGAGTCCTGGAGGAACATTACCTAGATTTATCTACGCAAGCAGAGTGAATTAAATGGGATCCATATGTCATCAATAATGTTTACTAATCTGTTATTTAAGAAATTTTAATGAAAACAAAGTCAGATGAAGTGAACTGTTTCTAATCTAATTTTATTGCATCAAGCTAAGCCCTTTTCTACTAAACTAAGCCCAGGGAATCTAACAAAAAACAAATAAGTAGTGATCAGTAGACTGTAGGAAAACTGCAGTCTGCAGACTTGTGTCAACTGCTAATTTCCTTGGAGTTCTCAATTCTCACTTGCCTCAAGACTCAGAGAGCTGTTCTGTCCCCAGGAGAAAAAGCAGCTCTTGGAGCTTTCTCTCTCCTTAGGTCAGAAAGTAAAACATCTCAAGACTGGACTTGCCATTGTAAGGTAGGAATACTCCTTTAATCTCTTAGGATCACTCGTTTCTCCAGTTTACTAAACCCAACATTTCGTACGAATAAATTCAGGATGATTTTAGCATGACTTGGAGTCCTAAAAGCACAGACCATACCAGTATAATGCTCTCTCTCACCTGTTTGAAAAAGAAGAGAGTTCTGTCATCTACTATTACCATTAATATTTTTCTCTGTTTAATATTTTATCAAAGTCACATAAACATAGAATAAAATTTTAAGTAGAATGTAAGGACTTAATAATGAAAGATAGCAGTTTCTCACTCATCCTTTCCCACTTTGGGTTCATTTCCCAGAGACAGCAGCTTTTTCTGCTGTTTTAATTCTTCTGATCTTTCTCTCCCATTGTATGATTGCAATACCTTTTCTTAGTTAATCAGATTCAGACAGCATCTATTAATTCTCTGCTAAGAAAGAGTTTAGTTAATTCAAACTACTCTCTCTCAGTATTCGTGTCTCATGTTTGACTTATTTTATAACTTATTATTGTACCACTATATTATATACCTAAATCTACGTCTTTCATATCTAATATATGCAGTATTTCTTGCCTTCTCACTCTATTAGATCAAAATATAAGCACCTTGTCTGTCCCATTTGCTTTCCTCTGTCTTCCTTGCCAGCTTCTGTCTCCCTCAGTTCAACCTTTACTTTTAAAAGAGTTAGAGTTGATCACATTCACATTCTATTTTGTAACCATGTTTTGGTTTTATATGTTTTACTGATAGGCAACTTCTAAAAATTGGAAACCAATAAACACTCATTACATCACTATTATTTAAATGTGTTGCCTGCATAGATTAGTAGTGTGCTAGCATTACAGTCTTTCTATGGAAGTCTACCTTGAAAATCTCTGTTCAAGCTAACATATCAAAGGGATCTCTGTGATCTCCAGAATAAAGAGATTGCTTTCTAAGTAATTGTTTTCTATCTGATTATCAAAGTCACGCTCATTTTAGACATAAAAAATTCAGAGAAGAAAAGTCTCAAGAATTTAAAAAATTAAAAAATTCTACTCCATAAAGGTATGTTAAAACCTTAACATGGATTATTTCTCAATTTGATTTTTTTCTCTAGTGAGATGGTAGACTTATGAACCAGACTGCCTACTCCAACACTGCTTCGTGGCTCAGCAGGGGAGTAGTGGGTCTTCTCAACGATTGCAAGCACACTCAAGGAGCCTACTTCCCAAATGCAGCAACCCAGTTCTTTATCCTATTACATATAATATTGGAAAGATAAAGATTATTTGATTGAGCCCCTAAACGTTTCCTTGTGTCTTCAAATGATTTCTTCCCCTTTCTTGCTGTCTTAGAGAGAATATTCTTCCTTTGCCTTGCCAGGAATTACTAAGGGTGATCTCCTAACTGATAATTTTTTACAAGTAAAAGGGCATGCTTTCAGTCACTCACTATAGGCGACAGGCATAACTGGGTCACTGAGAGTAGCCTCCTTAAGGAGGACTTGCTACTGGTGTGAAACTGGTACTCCTCACTCTCACCCTTGTTTAAAGAGGAATGTGCTTCACCAGCTTTCTGATGTCTAGTCACTGTGCCACCAAATCTACTTCATTGAAAGGCACAAACAAATTCTTAAAAAGATGCAAGCGTAACAGCTCTTTCCATGTCTCATCTCTTACTTCTCTGCAACATCCAACATTGCTGCCTATAGCTTCTTCCTCATGTTCCTTTCCCTTTGTTTCTAATGCTTTGCTCTTCTACGTCTCCTACTGTCTTCATCAGCTCAGGCTGCCATGACAAAATACCATAAGCTGGATGACTTCAACAATACAAATTTATTTTTCACAGTTCTAGAGAATTGAAAATTCAAGAGCAAGGTACTGGTAGCCTCACTGTCTGGTGAAGATCCACTTCCTGGTTTGCAGATGGCTGCCTTCTTGCTGTATCTTCACATAAAGGAGAGAAAAGGTCATCTCTCTAGTGTTTCTTCTTACAAGGGCACTAATTCCATTCATGATCTAATTATCTCCCCAAAGCCCCACTTCTAAAAACCTTCACATTGGAGATTAGAATTTTAACATATGAATTTTGGAAGGATACAAACATCTAGTTCAGACCATTTATCTCAGATGGCTTCCTTCTCCTTATTTTCTACTTCTTTTTAATTGCTCTATTACTCATTCTGCTCCCTTCCTACAAAATTCACGTGTAATTAAAAATATATTTTTTCCCTTGCTCTGCTTCTCTTTTTTTGCTTCCTTTCAGTAATTACATGGCTCAACCTTAAGCTCTACATGGTTGACCCCTAATCTTTGCTTTAGCCCTGACCACTGTTAATGTTTGCATCTGTTTTGAATATCCCGATTTGGATGTTCATCTGTCTCTTGAGGACAAAATGGCCCAAACTGAATTCATCCTCTTCTCTCTGCTTCCTGCAGTTATCACAGCATTCCAGTTACCAGGTTCAAACCCCAATACTCATTCTTTACATCTTCCTCTGGCTCCTTGACTTCTATAAAAATTTCATTCCTTATCTCATAAGATCTGGTATTCTTTATCCTCTTCTTTTTGACCACTGCTGCTTTGCTTCCTTGTTCTGATTCTAGGAAAAATTCTAGTATAAACAGTAAAGGCTACATATGAAAGATTGAGAGATACGGCATATAACAAGCAGTAATATAACGAGCAGTCTATCTTAATCATTTCAATAACCATCTACCTGCTTTTCCCTGGGCTCTTTCAGGAATACAGCTCTATACCCCTTTCTTACTCAAAAATACACATTTCTCCTATGACCTAATTAATAAAATCCAAACTCTTTTACTAGTGTTTATATTCATATTTAAACCTTGTATTCCACTACACATGTAACAGAAATAATTTTTCAGTAGTTTGTATGGCTTTCCCCTCCCAGCTCCTCATCTGGAATGGGTGCTGCCTAAAACAGAAACTTGCCTGCCTTGCTCACTGCTCTATTCCCTATGCTTAGCGCAGAGCCTGAAACATAATATGCTCTCACTATTTGTTGAACAAATTAATGAATGGATAGTTTCTGGTCTCCATGACTTTCTAGACAGCACTCATTTATTGGGTGCTTGCTGTTATAAACTAAGTCATGTTCTCCTAAAAATTATACGTTGATGTCCTAACCCCCAGAACATGACCGTATTTCAAAATAGGGCCTTTGAAAGGTGATTAAGTTAAAATGGGGTTGTTAGGGCGGGTTCTAACGCAATCTGATTGGTGTCCTTATGAGAAGAGGAGATTCAGACATACAAAAAATGAGACACCAGGGATTCACAAGCATAAAGGAAAGGCCATGTGAGAGTATAATGAGAAGGTGACCATCTGCAAGCCAAGGAGAAAGGTCTTAGGAGAAACCAAACCTGCAGATGCCTTGATCTTGGGCTTCTAGTCTCTAGAACTGTGAGAAAATAAATTTCACTAGTTTAAACCACCCATCTGTGGTATTTTGTTAAGGCAGCTCTTATAAACTAATACATTTACTCTTGCCAGATACTCTGTAAAAATTTTTACATGTAATGCTAATAAAAATCCTTTGATGCAGATGTTTTCATGATTTTTATTTTACAAATAAAGAATGGAAGGATTTAGACATTAATTAACTTCATTACGGTCACACAGATAGGATTTGGAGAGTAGGCAACTTGACTCATGCTGTTCCCTCTACCTAGAATACCCTTTACTTTTTTTTCTAAACATTCAAACTCCAACTATCTATAAAGCCAGAGGAAATATCCTTTCACTGAATTTCTGTATTCTGGCTCTGAATTTGCATTCTAATAATTGTTCTTCTGCCTTATTTTTATCTCCAACCTTGTGTAAGTGCTTTCTGGTAACCTGGCTGGCTCTCCAGGACTTGGGTTCTACATTATTCATCATATCCCTTTGACATTAAACCTGGACCCCTTCTGGGACAAGAGTCTGTCAACACACCTGGGCCCTGGCTACTGGCTTATAGGTATCCCTGGTGATAAACACACACCCGTTGACATGTACTTATGAATTCACTTGTCTCAGAATTCCATGTTGCTAGTCTCTGTCAGATACACAAGAATCCCTGCTAGTCTAATATTGATCACGTCCCTGCATCAATATTGTTTGTATTTCCCTATAACCTGTGTCCTGCCCCTTATATGCATTCTTCCCCATAATCAGAAGCTGAGTTGCTACTAAAACCTCAGGTTTACCATTAATTCCACGTCTACGTTTTTCCTTATCCTAGACATGATTACTGTTTAGCAGTCAATATCCAGGTGTAACCTACGATAGACAATCCTTAGATTATTGTCAGTGATTCTACAATCATTTATGCATACACTCAGTCTTTTATTTGTCCATTTGACTGAGAACTTTTGATATTCCAGACAAAATACCATATGGTAGTTTCAAGGTCAGTCTCTTTGATTTGATACGAAAAACTACAAGCTTTTGATGCTATTAGCAGCCTGTAAGAAATGTTCCCCAAAGTAACCTACACTAAAATGTAATTTGAAGACATGTTACCGATGAGATTCAAGTGTCTTCCTACCTGTCACCAGGAAGCGATCTAAAATGAAATCAATGGAAAATGAGCTGCAAACCGTGATACTGTAACATGTCATGAGGATATGTTAAGTGAAAGAGAGCAATGGTATAATGATAAGGGACAACTGGAATTTCTGAGGATCTGGAAATAAAACTGAAAAAGGAACACTGTTGAAAAGGAACAGATTAGTGCTACTCCATATACTGCCCATGAGAAACTCCAGCCAATATTAGAGTGTTAGTAAAGGGTGGCATTTTGATAGAATAATTAGGTTTTGCAAACATTTTGAGCAATCGCTATATGCCAGACAAACGTAGAAATACAAAGGTGAGTCAGATATTCCTATCCTCAAGAAAACAGATGTATAAAACCTTAACTTTCTGGAGAGAAGCACAGGGCTAGTATGGCTGTTAGTGACATCAAGGGTGCTATTATCAGAAAGACTCGCTCACACTTCCTATTATTTTTTCTTAATGAAAGCACACACTAGGTATAATAAACAGAATTCTGCCTCTGGCTAGGAAACAAAACTGGGTACGAAACAGAGACCAATATATTTTGATGGGTAATAGGGAACTGTGTTGGGTATTTTATACTTTCCTCTCTTATTTCATTCCATCTTTCTCTGTCATTCTCTGCTATGAAAGGCACAGAGTGTGTGAAACACATTAATTAGGATTCCTTGTTTCTGGGGTCAATGGGGCCCTACCCGAGGGAGAGCCAAATGAAGAGAGAAATGGAGTCAGAGTTTTCTCTCCTGGCTTCTTTCTTGTTGGATTATGTCAAATTGGCTCTATACCCCTCAACTGAAGCTTCTCTCTTTTTACTTTACAGTTCATTTCTTCTAGGTCTAAATAATTGCCTCATCCCTGCCTTCCTTTGGCCCCAGGGTAGTAGCAGCTCTGTTCTTACTCTCCCTGGGTTCTGCACATTCCTTTTAGTTCCCTTATACCCTGGTCATATCTTTGTCAATAATTCTTTTGTTAAATCTTCATTGGATTGTCCCAATTTGAGAGTGCACTGTTTTTCTTCTTGAAACTTTTATCTAATTCAGGAACCATTCAGGACAAAGGAGGGGCAGGACAGAGGCAGAACCCTGAACCTGAAGACTGAACAATGCAGGGAGGGTCTAGAAAGATAAAGATTCCTATGATTCAAGCACCGTGCAGATTCCCATGTTTTATTCCTGGACGCGCCATCTGGGAGCTGTTTGGCAGCCTAGACCCAAGAAACCACTATTCATTGGCCTGAAAACTGGCCACACCGCTGTTTCACGTGCCTGGGACTGCGACTTAACTCTATATCCCATTGAGCAAGAGTTATCAGTGTTCTGGCTCTTTCAAAGGCCATAGGTAACTTAAACCCTTAAACGAGGCCTGCAAATGGGATCAGATCTCAGAACCAGATGGAAGCAGAGGGAATAAGACAGTGCTCAACTTGGATGGAATCACTTTAATATCATTTTATTTCTTTTTTAAAGGTTTCCATATTTAGCAAACCACCTGTTTAAACGGGTTTCCATTTTATCTCTGTATTGACTAGCTGATAAAATTATTACTATATAATTGTGTTTATATTTCTCACTACAAAACAATAAAGTGGCAATCTGACTGATAAATTATGTTTATTTAGATTTCTAAATCAATTGATTGTCTCAGGCAAGGCTGAAGATGAGACCTTGAAATAGAAGGGAAACAGGAGACTTGATTCATTAGGCAGCCTAGCCCACTCATACAGTAAGTCCACATATTTAGGACCACTTGTCTAGTAGTGGTGATGTTGACCCAGCAAAAATCTAATGGCAGGGCTTGGAATGGAGTCTGCCACTGTCCATGAAATACAGTTAAAATCACTGGTCACATATAGGGTTTCAGGATCGTTAGTGCTCTACTAAAACAAAACTATCTTCCGGGTGTTAAGAAAACTCTTGTAGAGTTATTACTAAATTCCAGATGGGAACAAATGGTTTTAATATTTAAAGATAACATTGGTCAGCCTGGTCAACCATTAAGGCAGCCCCGTTGGCCATGGGCAAACCTGTTATCTTCTTAAACACGTAGTCTAAGATAACTTAAGCTTGGCAGAAATGTTGAAATGCGGTTTAATTCTCTTGGTTGAAAGAGGAAATGTGAGTAATCTATAAGTGATTACAACTTAAATTACTGACTCTGCATTTCTTAATTTCACTTTAATGTGTCAGCTATGATTTATTTGGTGATTTATTCACACCATTTGTGAATTACACATCTATTTTGTCCCAATATCATACTGGAATGACTGGGATATATAAAAGTATTTGACAAGCTCAGCAAGTGGAGTCAGGAAGGAAAAGCCTAATGTCTAAGGCATACGCATGTACCCAGGAGTCCTCCTTTGGATGAGCACATATTTTACAAAGAGCCAGACAGTTTAGGCCCTTGTTTTATCAAGGGTCGGGAGCACAAAAGTGAACTAAATAACAGAAATCAAAAGGCAAACATTGACACCGAAAGCTCACAAGATTTAGCAAGAAACACATTCTTAAAAGTCATTAAACATATTTGAAAAGAAATTCAAGCTGTGAGTTCTGGGCTCTGAGATCAGAACAATAAGCTCTGTGAATTGGAACAGAGGATTTCTGATAGAAATGTCTACAGTTTTGAAGAATACTTTTCCCAGACAAGCTTCTTTGTGAAGGGATTTTTTTTTTTTTTAACAAACATGCCTATTTTTGACTTAGCTCAAAAATGAAATATTTCGAAATCTCTTTCAAGCTCAACATCTCTAAAATTACTCCTTCAATGTTACACTTTAAGGGGTGGTAGAGTACTGAGATTAAGAGGAATACCAAAATTTGTGAAATATTCATAGGCACGAGAAAGACACACCAAAATCCTGACCACCTTTATTAATTTCTTTAGACAAAACAAAAAAAAAATACCATTGGAAAAGATGGTGATAGCAGGATTGGGAAAATGTTTCAAAGTTCAGTTTTGGCAAAAGAAAGCATGAGACAAGATTGCTTTTTCTTTTTTTCCCCTAGGTTTAAGTGTATATATAAAAGGGGAATTTTTAAAAAAAATATTTTTACAGGTATTGTTTTCAGAAATAACAACACGGTTTTCCATAATTAATGATAATGAATGTCAAAATTTATCTCCAAATAAAAATATTTTTCTAGGGAAATGAAATCAAGTTCAGAATTAATTTACTTAGGTAGCCACAAATGGTCTTATCCATACATTCTATTGAGATTTAATTATTCTAATCACAGCTTTGGTTGTTTTTTTTATCACTTACGAAAATGCCAAGTAAGTAATTTACATCAGTGAGTCAGAATCAGAGAATATTTTGTCCAACTTGATTCTGCATGGTAAGAAACCTCAATATATCCATAAAGATGGATATTTGCACGTATCTGTGAAAATGAACATCACACATGTGAATTAAAGCAAATTATTTTTTCTTAATAAGTGGTTCATGTTTGCACTGTTCCTATTTTGGAAGGATGCTCCTCCCTGTTAATTCTCAGAGAGCATTGTTCTTATTTTTCTGCAACATTCTGTATTCTCCAGATAATGACCTAACCAAATCACTATTCTTTCTGCAGATGAACTGCATGTGTTGTTTAGCCTGCCTAGTTGTTCCCTTCCTTTTTGTGGCCACAACCCAGGCTGGACAATCAGATCTTGTGTCCACTATAATATTTCACTAAGATGTTTTGCTAACATTTGATAAGTGGATGCATGAAGAGAGGCTTTTTCTTTGCCTGGGCTATGTAATGTGAAGACCATCTAGCTGGAATGCCAACAGCCTTCTATTCTAGCTGCTTGGACAAAATGCTGCAGAAAGAAGCCAGAGAGAAAAGCAGAATAAAGACAGAGAGCTATGCAAAACCAGGACCTAACCCTGCCTGAAGCCTTGGCTTTTCAAATACGATGACTTCCTTTCTGTTTTAAGTTAGTTCATGTTGAGTTTTTGTCTCTTGTAGCCAAAATAATCCTAGCTAATCCTACAAATAAGCAATAGAGTAAACTGGAAGGGAAATAATTTACAGCAAATTATAAGACAATGCATATTGTTCTTACCCACATATGGCAAAAGTGGGTTTTCTATGTGTTCTTACATACACAAAGAGAAATAAATAAAAATTCTTGCTTTAATATATCTTGAATATAGAGACCTTTAATACATTTTATAAGATGTGATAGTGGATGACATACTTTAGTCTTCTGGTTAATTTATAAGGATGTTAAAAGAGCTATATTTACATATGAAAAGTGTGATTACCCTAATAAAAATATATATTGTTAATGACTCATAGTTTTGATTCTATAAAAGCAAATCACTGTTGTTACTAAATTATTTAATGACAGTACGATCATTAAATAATTTAGTAACAACAGTGATTTGCTGGCCATGTAGATAGAGAGTTTTAGGTAAAGATCAGAAGTTTAGGAAGGTTAACGGCAAAAGAGTCAAATAATCCATCTGACTTTAAAGCATCTCCCATCTCCTCACTTATACACAAAAACATGTGCGAACACACTTAATTATTGTACATTAGAAATGAATATAACTACTGGATTGAGTACAAATTTCTAGTCAATAAACCAGGGAAAATTAAATTGTTTAAATAAATTTGGATATAGTAGACATCCATAATAAAAATTCCTTGTATCTCAGGCTGTGTCTACACACCAGATTGGTTTGACTCTTTCGACTGAATTGAATATTAGTTTAGTTCCATGAAAATATTTGTCTCAACTAATTTTTTGAATGGACAAAGTTCAACTAGTTTATACAAGTAAACAATACCTCAGTAACATAGTAAACATAGTAAGATATATTAAATCGAATAAAGCATTTTGAGTAAAATCCTGAATATAGCCTGGTTTCATGTGTTACCATTCTATTTGGCTATGTGATAGAGTTAGAAAAAAGCCTTCTGTTTTCCACAATGAAATAGGTTTTTAGAAACTGTAAAGCAACAGACCTTCAATAATTCTAGATAAAAATGTTTGGGATAAAATACCAAGTGTATCCTAAAGGTACTATTTTATTACAATAATGAAATATAAATTCATGATTTATATTTATTTGAGGAAAAATAAGGAAATCTTTATTTTGTAAGGTGAGGATGCTGGTGCTCTGCAACACACTTTTTAAGAAAAGTATATTGAGTCTAAACAAAATATTATAATAAAATTAATATATTTTAGCAACTTCTAGATAGAACTAAATGGATTTAAATCTCAGTTCCCTCAATTTTTAGCTTATATGATCTTGGCAAACATATTTAAGCTTTCTGTACTTCCGTTTTTCCATAAAAAATGGGGATAATAAAAAGTTTTTATCTTAAAGAGTCATTGGGATAATTAAACAAACTAATGTACAAAAAGCACTAAAATGCTAAATAAATGTTACCTACTTTAATGAAAAATAGAAAATTATATCGCTCTTCAAAAATGACAAATAATTACTATATTTCTATTGAATTATTTGAAGAAGTGATAATATTTGTAGAACATATGACTTTTCTATGTTTAAAAAGAGGATCTGTAATTTACTTACTAATAGTGGTGTACATGTGATTGGCGTGAATCCTGCCTAATGCTTTTTTTGAGATTCTCTTGATGTGATTCAAAGCTCTAATGTCTTTCCTTTTCTTACTATTGTAATCAGTTCTTTCCTGGATATCAGCAAAGTCAGTGGTAAAGATGTTGAAAGTAAATATAGCAAGCAGCGATATTGCCATAATAGTACAATAAGCAATTAATGAGGAAAAAATGCCCTTTGACAGAAAGCTGTTCTTGAGTATATTTTGTGTTAAGCTCTTCTGTCTTGTGAGATTGATTAAATGGTTCTTTTCTATTGAAACACTGTAGAGAAAACAGAGCTGTCTCATAGTGAGGGTTGTGACATATGTTATTGGTTATTTCATCCCAGATAGAAAGGTTTTCAGTAATGAGTCTTATGTAAAATGTTCATTTGAAAGTGGTTTTTTTTTTTTTTCACTCACATTACATTCTCCTGAAGTTTTATTAAGATGGAGCATTACATACAGTACTAATGACTCATGAGTGAAAATGCATTGAACTAAATGATGCAAAAAAATACATCAAGCATTTGATTAAAACAATGTTAAACACATATGCACAGCCCAAAGACTAAAAGAAAATGCAAAAGGTCTTGCTTTTATATTAGTTTAGAGCTTCCAGGCTTCTCCTTTCATTATTAATCATACTTGGCTGCATAGAACACTTGTGCTCTGTCATTTCTTTGTAGTAGCTGCCACTGTGTGAAGATGGATATGCCTTTTTCCTCCTTCTTCTCCCAAAAGATGAATTCTCAATCTCAATCGCTTCCTCATGGCGTGTGCACTTATCTTTGCCTTTTGCGCACTGGAGGAGAATGTGCTTTTCCATTTCTTTGTCTCTCAAAATTGTGAAGCAAGTATCTTTTCCTCTATCATGTAGCTTCTCTTTACAATGTCAGCCAAACTGACACCTGCCCCCAGTAGAAAGCTAGTGACACCACAGGACAAGTAGCTCCTCAACAAAGTGCTGATCTCTCTATTTTTCTTTTTGACTCTCTCTTACTCCCTCCCACTCTCCCTATTTCCCTCCCTTCCTGTTTTCGATTCTCACTTTCCCTGTCTGTTGAACCACTTTTAAAAGACTAACTTGAATCAAGCTTTTAATCGAGACTATTCACTAACTTAGTTTCAAACAGAAACAATAGTGGACAATATTCAAGGGACTATGTTTAGGTTCTTTACTGGCTTACAGAGGCACTTTTTCTGCATCTTGGCATTTAAGTACTGTTTCATGATTCCTTATCAATATACACATTTTGTGCATATATGTATATATATTTTTTCTCTTCTACTTTGTGTGGTCTATCTATCATTTCTGTACTTTCATGAGTTCCGCATTTTCAAAATCATCCAATGAGAACAATATGTTACATACAATAACTTGGAATTAAAAAATATATATATACTAAAATAAAGAGAGTAATTTAAATTATATTCTTAGTGTAGATTCCATACAAATACATCTAATTGAGATGGAAAATTAAGGACTCATCAATGGACATTTTTAAAACCAGACTCAGATAGACACAGTTCTGTTAGGAGAAAAGATGAGGCTAGAAAAATTTCTTCAAATTTTCTAAATTATCCTTCTTCCATACTTGCAGTTCTTTTTAGATATATATATATTTTTCCATCTGTAATAGTCTGTGCAGTGGTCTTTCTCTTAGGAGGATATTCTTCATTCAGTTCTCAGGCTAGGTTGGGTATTGCTCATATCTTATATATATCCTTTTTGTTACCTTTTTATTTACTCACTTATTCTCTCATTCATTTACTCATTCATCCAACAAATATATATTGCGTGCTCGTGCTTAGTAGATGCTGTTTATTTGTCTGCGATATGCCTCTCATCCACTAGGCTGTAACCCCTTTTATATAAGAGAAATGTAGTTGATTCTTGTTATTTCTGGTACTTATGTTTTATAAAGCTGCTGAGAACACTAAATTAGCAAATACTGAACTATTGCTACTAGGGGAAATGTAGGGTGAGGGTCTTGTGAGCCTCTGGTCACAACATTTTCATCAACCAAAACACCATTTGCATTGTAGAGATTCATTGTCAATGTCCTAGTAAAATAAGCCAGCCTCATCAGTGTTCAAAACCTGCTCATCCACATAAACTTGTATTTGCATAACACTTAGTGGGTCTTTAAATTTTTTTCTACAACCTGTTGATCTGCAAAACCTGACTTTTCTGAAAGTTAACATTTTCCATGGGTATCACCTTTTGAAATGTGCAAACCAACTAGCACCAGCAGAGAAGGGTTTAACATTTTCCTGACCCTGGGTAAGGTGACTAATTTCTTTTGGCTTTCAGTCTTAAAACAGTACTCTTCGCTATACCTTTTTTATTTGGATAATATTGTTGATCTTTTAACACTGAATCCATAGCTAACAGCACTATAATTCATGCATGAACAAAACTTATCTAACACATGACCTTCTTGTATTTAGGAATGCTAGACAGCACTTCAGCACTATGCCTATGTGCCTTTTTATACAGTGAAATTACCAACAAAAGGCAAAAATGCAAAAAAAAAAAATGTGGCACTAAATAGACCACAGAAAAAACCTCTCTTGTTTATATTATGGCAGCCGAAACAAAAAGTCAGAGTATCACCTTGTTTGGCTTGCAGCTGAAGTGTGAATATCAGGTGAGAAATTTTTGGCTGCTCTGTAAATCTTGGTGAATGACTGAAAAAATGCCATCAGTATTGATCTGGGGGTTACAAGTAAACTTTATTGAGCAGATGAATTTGTAAACACAAAATCCATAAATAATGAGGATCAATATTATTTCTCTTCTATTAAATAATAAAAATTCAATAAATGTTTGAACACAGAATGAAGAGGGCATGGTGTGTGCAAAGCTATTTTTCAAGGTTCGATGAATTAAAATAACTTAATAGAAACTATAGATCTAACAAATGTTTATGCCCAAAGTCTAAAATTCAAAGAAAAATCTTGTTTATATACTATCTATATGATGCTCTCACGATATTCTCACATAGCCTAACCAATCTTCATTCCATATACTACTAAGGGAATTTTTTATGTGTGTAAAACTATAAGGTAAATCTATTAGTGGTGATCGTCTCTGAAAGAAACGCAACTAACAACACTAGAGAGTAGTAGCTTTCTCTGGTGCGAACTACCAGAAAGCGCTATTTAAAAAAAGAAACAAACCAAATCAGTTTAAGGCCATCATATACACAACTTACATTTACCATAAAATGTAATTATGACTAATGGAGAAATAATTTTTGTATATAATAATACTATCCTTTACACAGAAGTCAGTGCAACCCACTGAGACACATAAACTTTAGGTTGATTTTCAATTAGCAGAGACATTGAATTGACCTACACTTATCTTCTTGCTTGTTTCTTTTAATATCAAGGACAAAATTTGACAAATGTCTTTATTTTAAAATGTTTGCAGATCTAGTGATGTGGTCTGCAACCATGGCTAATAGCCAAGCTAATGTGCCAATGTGGAGAATCATATGTATCATCATCACCAGCTAATATAATTCCTTCGCTTATTTAGTCAACAAATATTCATTGAAATGAATGGCCTGTATTAAATGCTAGGAATGAAACAGATACAGCTCCATGCCCATGAGGCTAGTAGTCTACCAGAAGAGACATACACTTAAGAAGTAAAAACAGAAATAATAATGTAATACAGATTGTGAAGGGTACCCTAGAGAAAGTAAGTCTAGTGAAGGGAGAGAATAATGGCTGTAGTGGTGGCAGGGCAGATGTTAGATGGGTCCTTTAAGAGCTTCATTAAGAAGGAGATTTTTTGAATTGAAATTTAACAAAGAAAAGGATCCTCCTATAGGAAGAACTGTGAGAAGCCTAGTACAGGTGTTGAGAACAGCGAGTGGAAATGTTCTTACATTGCAATAAACTTGCTTTGTTTTAGGAACTGTCAAATAGTCACAGTGAGCAAGAGAATTTGACATGAAGTACTATTGAACATGTTGCCGTTGGTGGACCATGCAGGGCCTTGCAAGGCAGGATAATATGTTTGTAGTTGATTCTAAGTATATTAGGAAGTCATTGAAAAGTGTTAAAAAGGAGAAGGATCATTATCTAAACTCCAGTTTAAAAAGATTATTTAGGCTGCTGGATGGAGAATTCATAGTAAGGTGCAATTTAGGAGTCAAGGAGACCAGTTAGGAGCTGTTGTAGTAGTTACAGTAAAAGAAGATGGTGATCTTGACTTTGTTCACGGCAGTGGAGATAAAGAGTGTCAACTTTTGATACAGTATAACTATTGAATGAAATAGACTTACTGATGGTTTGCAGTTGGGAGTGAGAAAAAGAGAAGGGAGGGGATTACTTTTATACTTCTGGCTTAATTAGCTAGGAAGATGATGCTGCTATTCACTGATGAGGGAAGATTGCATGTCTGCCTTTGAGACATTCAACTTAAGTTGGCAGTTGGTTTATACAATAAGGATGATCGAAATGGGAATTACAAGCAGATAAGTGGCTTTTGAAGTTATAGGAATGGTTGGGACTATCTTTGGAGAGAAAGTAGGGCATAATAAAAGAGGAACTGGGAGTAGTTCAGAGGAAATGTATTGTTTAACAGAAGAGAAGGACCCCACACAGTCATGGAAAGCTTTAAAAAAAGATAGGACAAGCAGTGTGATGTAAGGAGTCATGGATATCAGGGCTCAGATGCCAAGGCTGGAACTTACCGGCCAAGGACAAGTTTTCCAAGCTTTTTTAATCTCTTAAATTCCAGGTTTTGCTTACAGGATTGTTTTAAGAGGTAGCTACAATGAAGAGGAATCTCTTCCTTTGGTGTTTAGCACATAATATGCTCTAATTTTAAATTGTAGATGAATACAAATAGTTTTACGATGACAGAGAAACAAATTAAAAATCTTAAATAAAGAATTTTGCAAAGGAGGTCACATATATGGTGACAGAAGGAGGACTTTGGGTGGTGAACACACAATGCAATTTACAGATGATGTATTATAGAACTGTACACTTGAAAAATATATAATATAGAATTTTATTGCCCAGTGTCACCCCAATAAATTTGATAAAAAATAAAAAAAAATTTTTGGTACTGTGATGTTTTTATTAAACTGATATGCAATAATATTGTGAGGATGAGGCAAAGCAAGGAATTTAATCTCAGCATCAGTTTTGTCTTTTTGGATTAGCTATTAATAAAAACTATAGCTTAGATTTATTGAGCGCTTTCCATGTATCCAACACTGTACTGAGGAGTTTAAATATAACTCACTTAATCCAGGTAGTGGCACTATGAAGCATGCAATAACTTCATTCACATTTTATAGGAGACAAAAATGTAACATGAAATTAAATAATTTGGTCAAAATCATTCAGCTAGGTATATGTGATTCTGTTCTTAGACATTACCTTTTACTTATTAGATGATCTCCAATGTTTTTTTCAAAAATATCTCCTAGTATATTCTCTTAAAAATTTTTCCATATTAACATTTAGAGTTGGAAAAATGTAATAAATACTTGTTTGAAAAATCAAGAATACTAAGCAATATAGCAAAGCCATATGAATTCTCTTATGACAGAAAGTAGATGATTAAATGAACTGAAAATTAAGTGCAAGAATACTACTATATACAAGGAGAAAAGGAATGTCCAACTAATTGCACACTGAGATGTGGGGAAGGACGTCTGAGACACTTCAAGTATGACTCAAGAAAAGTTACTGCTATGTGGCCTCCAGAAATAATAACAGAAGTGGTGTTACTTTATGCTCAGCCTTTTCATAGGGCTGAGAGGTAGCATTTCTGACTATGGTTAGGCGACAGTTTATTGCAAATGTTGGCTGGCACAAGGCTCGTCACAGACCATGGATTTTCTTCCTTTCCTTACTACTTAGGCTGCAGTAACTGACAGCTTACTGCCATTAGAAAGAAACATTTTTGAGAAAAAAATGACTTGAATATAATACTGGAGAATCTGCTTTTTTAGTAGCTCTAATTTCACTGAAATCTCGTAATCTATAAGCACAATATAATTGCTGATGGTCGGGAAGTATTCATTTCTCATGCTATAAGATCTATGTTCTGTGACCCATGGGTCTTTAGTGTGAACTCCAGGTTAATCTTTCTCGCTACTAGCAGACATTTCGAAAGACTTATCTCCCATCTGTAGGTGGCAGTAAGTTATTACTATTTTTGTTACTCTGCCCAGTGGAAGGAAGATTAAATCTAGTTTGGAAAAACAGAATATAAAGAGAATATTGTTCTACCTTTGGGCCAATATAAAGAATACTCTTCGGTTTTTTTGGATGGAAGTTTGATTGCCTCTCTCATTTTAATTTGAGGTAAAATTGAAATACTTATGTATCTCACTGGACTGTCTTCTAGCTAGATGAACTTATGTTTACATCAGGCTAAGCAGACCTAGAACAAGATGGTAAAATGGGTTTTGTATAAATCAGCAGTTCAAGAAACCCACTGTTTCTTAAGGTGATGTGTCTAAGCAAGATTAGTTTAAATCCTAAAGCCTGCTGTTATACTGATATTAAGCAATGACATTTTGCTTTCAAATATATGCATTAGAACACCAAATAATTATTCTTCCAATTCCACAACAAAAAAAGATTTCTTTTTAAATCACTACCTGATTTCCAACCACAGTGTTTAAGAGAAACAAAACCAAACACACACACACACACACACACACACACACACACACACACACACACACACACGAAAGGAATTGTTAAATTGCGATTCTTTTCTGCATTGTCTTCTGCCCTGTGGTTTTTCATATGCAAAGCATGCATCCTTACAGATGGAATCCACCAGTCTTTGCCATTAAGGGAAACACAGCAGGACCCAGAGAGGATTTGTTGAAGCTGAAAACTGACTTTATAATTTAGCTGAGTCTTGAAGCAGCATAAGTCACACCATAAATCAGAACACCAGATCCGCAAATGTAAGGCAAATAGAGTGAAACATGAATTTTCCCCCTCATACTTCTCTTGTTAGTACAATTAAAACAACCACCAGCTCCTTTATTGCTTGTGATTTAGCAGTTAGCCAAGTAAAGTGACAATTTCAGGCTACAGTAGACCGAGCCACAGGAAAAAGAAAATAATTGATAAGGTGAGGCAATTGCTGCCATAATATGACAACAGAGAATTTCAGCTTTCTAAAATAAAAACCATCTTTCCACCACATTGAATAGTTAGCACTTTTGCTTAGTTTAGCTTCATGGATGCTCCCTCCCTATTGGAGTAAACCAGCTTATACTTCTATTAGCTGTTTCTAGATTCCTCTAAAAAAATTTAACTGAGGCCACGGAGATTAAGTTGATTTAAAAAAAAAAATTGGCTTCAGGATGTATACTTAACATCACCTTTCCTGTGCTAGCAGAATGCTTTTGGCCTACAGGAGCCTTTCTATTGATGTTTTTACTATGTATAGGGCAGGATTCTTACTTTGTACAAAAAAAGCTTACTATCGATAAGCTTTGTTCCTACATAAGAGTCATGAAGGCTGGGATTCTGTAGTTTTTCAATCTTTGTTGTAGCAGCTGGCAGAAGAAAAGACAGTGTCTTAGCGGCTGGTGAAAGGATAGAGATGAAGTATATTGCCCGAGGTTTAAAATGCCTGCGTGTTAAAACGTAGTATTTTTTGCTTCAGCTTTCCCAATCTAGTAAGTAACATTTATGTGCCATTTGAAAAATCAAAATGCATTTTATTTTTGATGAGCATGGAAGGCTTAACCCTTTAACAAGTACTCAGGTAACAAATTGTCTTCCTTCTTTCAGAGTCAACTGGTGATGTAATAGATCTGCAGAGCAATGTATACCGACTTGTTCATGAGTAAGGATCTCTGTTCATTTCAATTGTAGTGCATAAACATGTTTTTTGTGGAGTTGAGAGTGGTGGCTGTGTCATTGGACTGACTGATCTGACTTCAGTGAAACATGTATAGCTTCGTAGGTTAGCTTTTGCTCCTGCTTTGGTATTTATAAGATCTGGGAGAATAGTTGGAATCTTTTTTTTCATAACAGGAGCTCGAAAGAAGAAGTAAGTTAGACCCAGAAGATGGAGACTGAAACAAAAGATATCATGTGTACCATGTGGAAAGAATCATGGGAATTTAGCACATTATTGAAAGAATATGCAATATAAGATTCAAATGGACTTGGGATAAAATCTCAATTAAGCCACCTATACTACTTATTGTGCGAACCTGAATAAGATATTTAACCTTTTGAATGTCAATTTCCTTATTTTGTAAAATAGTGGTTGTAAAAGAAGCTTCATATTCACTCCTTTCAACATCCTGCCCCTATATAATAATAAGTCCTTGAATTTGAATGGTGCCTTGCAATTTTAAACATTTCCACATATAGTTTTATTTCACTTTTGTACAGCTCTGGGGAGTTGGCCCAGTCAGGGTTGGTATCTTTTTCATCTTATGGGCAAGAAACCAACGGTTTGGGAGGTGAAGTGACTTGTCCCAAGTCACATAGCTTTTAAGTAGTAGAATAAGTTTTAAAAAATTACTCAGCAGTATTTAATAAGGTTGACTTTGCAGCTTAGTTCTGGGTTATGTAAGATTGTACTGTCACAATTGCCATTAGAATTACTGCCAGTTGTGACTTTTTTAAAATTCTGCTTTCACTAATTATAACAAAAGGGGACCTTTCTAACATAGAGATGTGTGTGCCTTCTATACTTATCTTTTATATTTATATCTGTTATTTGGGGCTATTTCAGTTTGATATTTCTCTGCTTTTCCAAAGAATATTCTGCGAAAAAGACTCACTAAAATACCAGAAAAATATTATGGATACAAAGATTAGAAGAAAGCTTTAGTTTAAAATAAAGATGTGGTTGCTTACATCACAATATTTTCAAGGGCAAATAAAATTTTTTACTTTGCTATCTAGCTTATGGCTTATTTGTCTATATGTGAGAAACAAACAAAAAATGACATCTGAATTTACAGCTGCATCTAATAGGGGAGAAATGCAAGGGTATGTGTGGAAGCATTTTTATTTTCTTATTCTAAAAAGTGAACTAAAAAATAAAAGCACTAATGGAACTGAGATTGGAGCAAGAAAAGCAAGTGTGGGAAGATGGATAACCTTTGATGTCAAGTTGATTTTCGTATCTGTGTGGTCCAATTTCAGTTTGAATATTAGCTATGAGATCTGCAGTTCCCTGTTCTATAGGCTAGAAAGGTGAAGGCAGAATATTTCAGAGGTTTCTCAAAACTCTAATAAAAATCTCTCCTGCCAGATGACCCCTGATAAACTTCCGTCTTCTTTTCAGTAAAAAACCTCCCCGAGACGAGCTCAGAAAGGATGATGTTCACCACTATTAAGTCTCCAGTCAGCCATGTTAGGCAGTTGAGAAATTCCACTAGATTTTTTCCTGACTCGGCAGTTTTAGATGTTTTAGTCAGTAATGCAAATCGAACATAAGAACTTGGTAGAAATATGTGAAAACTAGGTCTATATTAGATTGAGTATGTTTTTGATTGTAGTCAGGTAATATATAATATTTACCTAATGATGCGATGTATCGAAATTGAGTTTTGGTGAGGGTCTACATCATGAAGTTCAAATTTTCCACTTCGATTTATGTTGTGCTTATGCTTATACTTTCATAGTGATATATTTTTAGTAGGACATCAATATGTGCAGTTTATGATACCAGCACTTATACATTATATTCTGGTGTCCTCATTATATTTCCTTATTTTACTCTAGCACTGTGAATACCAAGCATCTATTTCTGGGCATATGAAAGACAACTGAGAAAATCTTTTAATATCATGGTCAGATGAAGTAAAAACTGAGAGGATACTCAGATGAGGCATATCATACTGACAGATAAATCATCCTCAAACTGAAACAGATAGAAGAGATTACTTGGTTGTTCTTGGAGTGCGGCTCTCCAGCATTAGGCTTGACTTTTTATTGTCTGGTCTACTGTGCAACTTTGTAGGGGCAGAGGATAACTTGTAAATTTTTGTCAGATAGAGATAAGAATAATTTCTTTCCATTTCTAAATGCTATAGCTTATTGCCATGTTGGACATTATCAGTTTTATATCGAATTGAGCAATCTTATCTTAATACTGTTTCTCATATATTCTTTAAATTAGTTTTGATGTCTTACTGCTTCCCTCACTAATTACCGATTGAAATAAAACCTTGACATGCATCATATAATATTTGCATGACAGTCATAATATCACTGCTATAAATGATACTTTATCAGAAGTGCTTGTCCACTTCGCTTTCCCACTTTATTTGTATATAAAGAAAGTAGATTAAAATAAAGACCAAGTGAGGAAATAGTCACAATGGAGAAGGAGAAAGGCAGTGTCTACGCTTTTGCCTCAGGCTTGAAGAGGGAGGTATCACTCCTCCAACACAAGATGTGCTCCATCATCCCTTAGCTCTGACCTGGGCACCACGCATGGTCAGCCTCAAGGGTGTTAGGCCATTATAGTTGCACAGGGAATCGTGCTCAAAAAGACCTGCATTAGAATTTTAATGCTCTGATGCTGCTGTCTTATTAATTATTAATTTATTATTTTTAATTTTGGCTTTTGTAAGTAAAGTGAGACAATAGAGCATGTGCCAGGGCCTTGGAGTCCCGGAGTCCCACCACTTTCCCATGTCTCCAGGAAAAGTTCTCAACCACCTGCTTTTCCATCCCCTACCCAGTTACCACTGCCATCTGTACCCTTGCGAAGGACCTAGGTACGGGCACAAGGAAAGTCAGAGTTGGTATAGAACATGCCGCTTGTATTAAAGTCAAGTGCTTGTGCAGTTTTGCACTTACCCTGTGAATATCTTTATGCCTCAGGAAGTGTGGTGTTAAATAGCAAATACAGAACATGATACCATTGAGAGAGACTGCTGAAGAAAGTGAAAAGGTTTTTTTTTTCATGCTTTTTGAATTAGGAACTCTGTATTTTCATCTTGAACTGTAGCTGTTCCTGTGGGGATGAGAAGCAGGGTTCTCAAAGACACACTGGTTGGTGTCCACGCTTCACATACATGGAGTGAGTACTGCCAATATATTGAGCCAAAAAAGGTGTGAAAGATGGAGTTTTTTATTTATCACTGATCCTCTAATTTTTGTTTAGATTTAAATCTTTGTTTTACTTTTATCATAATGATGTGTACTCAGAGAACAAAATAAATCCCTGTAATACCACATGAGATTATTTAAGGATCCCTTAATAAGTACAGAGAATATACAGAATCATAAATATGATTATTAAATATTCACTCTCTATTAGTTAACACAGAAAACCATTAGAATATTATTTTTGCCTAGAATTTATACACTAGAAACAAACAAGCAAACAAAATCCTCATGCTTATCTTTAAGCCCAAACTCATAAAAGCCAGGTGAGAAATACCTTAAATTTATTTTTCTAAGATTTTCACTGATGTTTCCATCTTATACATTTTATGTTATGAGGTTGTTCTTTGACAAAGAAACATTCATCTTCAGTTCTGTTTGACAAGCATATTTAGAGAGCACTAACTATATACTAGTCATTTTGCAAGACATAAATGTCATAAACCCTATACTCAAGAAAATATTTCTCAACATATTTAAATCAGCATGCATTTTGATTTCTCTTAATACTTAAGACTACAAACAATAGCCTTGGAAAGGTTTTCAGATTCTTAGGTATTTAGAATTAGAAAGGCCTAGGTAATTTTCAGTCAAATAAGAAAAGAAACTCAGGAAGGGAATTTTCCCACATCACATAAAGGAGCAGATATAAGACTTTGGCCTAAGCATCTACCATTTTTCTGGCTCATGAGGGAGTCCCCAGTAGTTCTGAGCGGCCCCACTTCTTTTGGAGATTAAAGGTCCACTCATTTTTACATCCCTGTGGAAGATGTATAGTGGTTCACCCTCTGTTCAAGGGAAATTTCAAACATCCAGGTCTCCCAAATGTGACAATGGGGAATCCACATTCAAAGTCAGCTCAACACTGAGTCTCCTTTGCTCTGTCTCAGTCCTGAGACAAAGGCCCTTTTTCTTTCCACTTTCGCAAATCTGTGTTACATTGGCTCCTTTCCTTTCCACCATCTGCTCTCCAGCCCAGTCCTTTCTCCTTCTTTGGAGTAGAAAATATCACTTCGCAATCATGCATATAAATATTTATAGCCTACATTTAGGACTAGAACAGTTTGGGGCTTTAATTGCTGTTTGTGGATCAGTAGATGGGGAAAAGAATAATAATAATAATAATAATAATAATAATGATAATAATAATTTAAAAAGCCCTAGAATATTTGTGAGAGAGAAAAGGAAATTAGGAGAAGGAAATTAGTCAGGTGATTACTAAAGTATAACCTTACCACATGCTTCTAAATGTCCAGATAATTGTTTATATCAACACTTAACTCCAATGTTCAGGCATAATTTTCTGAAACCTATATTGAATTTAAACTGTATTTATTCTAAGTCCTATTAATTTAGGACTGAATAGAAAGACTCAATATTTGGAAGTCTATGCAAGTTAAGTAAGGTGCGAATATAGGATTGTTGGTATTGAACCATACTAAACTTAACGTCTATTCCCAACTGTCGTTGTGAAATCTTCTACTTTGTAAGTCTTTTAAAAGTAGGAAAAATCCCACTCATTGGATCTTGTTTGTATCACGTGGTATGGCATTTTTTCCCTACTGCTTTTGAGAAAGAGAGCGTTGTGTGTAATGTTAATAGGTATTCCTGGAAAATGTTTCTTGGGATGAAATAAGTTAAAATTTTTTTATTAAGTAGAGTTAAGCGGGTAATTTTCTATAGGACTTCTTTTACACATTGAAACATTGTGAAAAACTCTACGAGGGGGAATAGGGCATGTGACATTTTATGAATCGGTCTTAGAAAATTTGCCCCCTCCCACCTTTTTTCCTGAAGAATCCTTATTAGTATATCTTAATAAATTGTTTTGGAAATTCCAGTTTACTTAGGCCCCTCTTTACAGAAAAGATGAAAACAAAGTCCGGTAGTGCTTAGTGGCATACCCAAGAGTAAGGGCAAGAGATGGACCTGCCTCTTAGACTGGTTCATAATGACAAAGCTATAATTTTTATGTATAGCCTAGTGTTTAAATGTAATTCCCAAGTCAGAAAACTGATGAAAATAGTTTCCAAATTACTTAGTTTGGGCAACTTATTTTATTTTTATTTTTATTTTTATTATTTTTTTTTTTTTTTGGTGATGGAGCAAACAGTTGATTTATATTGTCAAGCTCAGGGCAGAGAGCATTGACTTCAAGCCTGAAAGATTGTGATTTATCCTGTCTCTATTATCAGTGTTGATCTGAACAAAGCTCTTAACTCACTTATTTTCCCATTTGTGAAACAGAAATCTAAATGTATGTTCCAAAGATATTTTAAGTATTAACATCATTGTTCTGATAAAAATCACATCAGAACAATGCCACTATATCGTTTTCTAAAGCAAAGGCAGCACTTGGTAATTGTTAGGTCAATGGCAATCAGCAGTGTTAATATCTGGACAGTACTCGCTTGAAACCACTGTTGCATTTTAATGTCAATCGAAAATAACCAAATTTATTTTTCAGTGTTTTTCTGTCTAGTTTTTATTTTCTCAAGTCTTTGGCAAGTTTTAACTTTGACTTCAAATCACTTGAGGTTTAGGTAGGCAGGTGGGAACAATTTTCACTTCATTTTCCTAGAACAAAAGGTTAAGCAATTTTCCCAACGTACATAATATGCCAGCAAATGGGCCTGAACAGAATGTGAGGCTTGGGAACTTTGCTACTGCTGAATCCAGCAGATTTGTTTATTTCCTTCATAAATTAATTATTTAAACTCCTTGTTTTAAAGCATTTTATAAACCTAAGCCAAAGGATTCCAGATATCTCACATTTTATTCCAGCTTTAACTTTGCTGCTTTCATTTTGTGTGTGAAGCTTTTCACACAATTTTAACAGTGGCATGTCTAATTATATGTAAAAATTATAATGATTAACAGAATTTATGAAGTCCTTTTTTTTTTTTTTGGTTGTACAAGTGCAACTTGTAAGTGGTAAACCATGTAGACTTAAAACGAGAATAAATGCTTGCAGGTACAAAATAAATAGGTTTTAACACATAATTCCCTACTCAAAAATCCATTAATAAATAGTTTTTGAAGGGAATAAAAACAGTCAAGAAAAACACATTAGCAGCTTGTATTTTGCTTGCTTGTTCTTTGAAGTAGAAAAAAACCTTAGTATTCTATAAGAAAAGGAGAGGAAAGATAGTTTTCAGATGGGATTTAAGCCAGAGAGGTCTCTTATGCCCAGGAAGATCAATCAGGGTAAATGAGTTCTCCATGTATTATTACCTAAGGGTAGAGAAAATTGAAGATGAGATTTTTTCCCCCTACTTGTTTGACCTTGCTGCATAAATATGATGTAAAAAGTATGTGAGGAATTTGATAGTAGTCTTTTCCATTAGTCAGACCTTGAAACGTTTAACTCTTTGAGACATCAAATTTGGAATAAATGACACAATTTTTCCCATGTTTATTCTTATTTATTCTCATTTAAACCTAATTGTATTTGCAATCATGACTTTGATGAAACTCTGATTTGCAGAGAACCTAAATGCTTTCTGCCTTGTAAAAACAAATGCCCAACCCTTGCTGCTGCACTCAAGGATGGCAATAATAAAAGTGGTTAGAAAATCAATTTAAACTGCATTTGTACTTTACCAAGAACCCTGTTGACACTTACATTGGTAAGAGTTATGCTTTCCAAATATGTGATCCACTTTTATAAGCAACTAAAAACCCTGCAGCTTCAGTCACACTCTCCAAGCAAGAATGAATGACTTCACATCAATCCATTTTCACAATACCCGGCACTTGCAGAATGAAGGAAGAAAATAAGATCAAGAAGATAAACAACAGTCTTGAATTCTAGGCTGTTTTAACCTAAGACTGTCCTTTATATTTATAAATAAAACATATTTTATTCAGCATTCCTTAATGCTTTACAAACCTGAGATTATCATAAGCAAAATGGCTTGAGGAAAAAGATTTCATGTCTTATTCATCATTGTAAACCCTATACTCATCACACAGCTTAATACAAAAGGGGTGGTCTGAAAAATGCTTGTGGTATGAAAGACAGGAATAATGGATGGTCTTAAAGACAACAAATCTCATTTTTAATCAAATATACTTGAATTGAAATAATTTCTAAACATGGATGCCGCAGGAAAAAATAAACAGAAAAGGTTACCAAATTTTTTGTTGTGATGCATTACATTTTTGTCTAAGTAATAAGGAGTTAAAACATGCCTGTGTTTTTTTCCTAATAATAGCAACAGTGTATTTGCTTTTCATATCATGGAAGGCTTAAATGTATATATTTTTCAAAGTACCCTTTTGCTTATAATTATCTCCAGCTTGCTGAACATTCAGAAAGCAGAGGAGTGGCACTCAAGTAGCTAGATACCCATCTCTTGGTAATGAGAAGGTGGCTGGCGTTCAGAAAAAGTTCGAAACTTAGAAATAAAAAAAAAAAGGATTACTACATGTTCTTTTAATATCATGCTAGGGTATTTTCAATAGGCCTGCTCGAGGATTATGTAATTGTCCAGAAAAATGTGCTTTTATTTGGCTATTTACTATTGATGAGGCCCAGTGTCTGGAAGTTACATGATAACCGGCAGATTTTTGTCTGATACAGATGCAAATAAGTACACACTGGTAGAAAAGAAAACCATAAAAATGATATTTTATTCTTTTGTGGGATACTAACTAGTTTTGTCTCTAACGGAGCAAACTCATTTCAGCATTCATTCTGTACTTCTATATACTCATTCTCTTGAATTTTCTTTGAACTAGCTTTACCATCATGCTTTTTCCTTTATTAATGAGATAAATAAATATTTGCCATGTGTTCATTATGTACCTGTGTCTAAGTCAGTTTTACAATTTGTTAAAGATTAACCTATGGCACATGGCTTGAGTTATCTGGCTAGGATCCTAAGACGATATTGGTAAGAGGTGAGTCTAGATTTTGTGAGACCTAAAGCTTTATAACAAAAATGATTCAAAAGTACATATATAAAATTATGTACAAAAGTGAATATTTACTTAGAATGAGAAAAGAAATCACAATGAATTATAAGGAAACTTAGAGATTTAGTGTCTTTCTCTAAAACCTTTTTAAGCTCTTCACAGAAAATGCTTACATGGAAATGCTTCCTGATTGCAACCTGGTTTCCCCACTGGAAGAGAATTTTAACAATCCACTATAGTTCCCGGTAAGTTCCAGGTCTCAGAGCAACACATGCAAAGCTGAGTGTCTCTTAAGCTTCATTAGCTTCAGAGTCAACCAGCTCTGCCATCAGCAGGTAAGGAGGAGTAAAGTAAATGGCTAAGAGAAGAAAACCAGAGAAGATTTCCTCCCTTCAGACAACAGGGCCATGGAATGGCTCCTTATGCAGGGCTTGGTGAAGACTCACCCATATGCATGTGTCAAGAGATCCACACTTGTATTGCAGGGGAGTAATACAGAACATCGTGACACCAGTTAATAAGAAAACCTTTGAATCTTTTCCAACCACATCTCTCCTGTGCCAGGATAGCCCCAAATCTGGAGAAGCTAAAAGGAGGGATGGAGAAGCATCAGGAAGAACATATCATATTCTGTCCTACTCAAGCTCTTGAAGGAGGACGTTCATCCAACCAAGTAGGGCTCGGGTGACCACTAAATCGAATATGAGATAGAAGTTTTAAACTGGAGTGGGTTAAACCAGATACCTTTAATATGTGAACACAAGTAGAAGGCTCTGGAACCTGCATGATAGTCTTTTAAGAAAAAGTAAAGAGAGTTCACAGAGCATGTTTGACATCAGTGACAGATGAAAAAATGAAACTTTTTATATTTGCACCCTATAAAGCTGAAACTGCTTTTAATGCATGGGATAGGTAGGTAAATGCCTTAAATGCTCAATTAATTAACACAATGAGAGAAGTGGGGATAAACCACATATGTTTCTAAGTTTTACTTAAAAACTGGTTAGATATTTCTCCTTTTCCTTTTGTTTCTAACAATGGGGGCTGCCTACAGTTGAGATGTTCGGACACTCAGTGGTAAATTTTTATAGCTGAGAATAATTTAACCAAATACAAATGAATACAAGAATCCCAAGTACTTCAATCCCAAGTACAATTTCAAGGATGTTGGATGCAGACAGAAAGTGTGGCAACTACGAAGAAAAGTTAAATATTTGAAGATGTTATTAGTCTAAATGTGGTGGTGAGAAATTGATCTGAAATAGGCTCCTTTTCCCCCTGGGTATTTAGAAGACTAGGGCAGACTGCTGAGTTAGATTAGGGGTAATCTGGCCTAGATACAGAGAAATAACTAAAAGATCTCAGCAGGTGATGCCTAACTACATGCCACTGTGAAATGACAATGAAATCAAGTGAACACTTTCTAGGGGGTTGCCACTCATTACAGAACTGATGGAAAAGCTAAGAAACAATACCCTAATTCTTTGTACTCTGTGGTAATTGTTACTATTGCAATTTAAAATTCAATTTATGGTTCCTATCTCATTTTGAAGTGCTAAATGATTTGAAAACTAAATACCTCAGAAACCATGAAAAACGGCTTCTTTTCATCAGTGTCCAAAAAAAAAAAAAGATACCTATAAAATTAGATAATAGAGAAAAATGGATTGAAAGAAAAGAATGAAGGAAACCAACTTTTAATTGTATTCACACCAGACATTGAGAATAATGAAAGTTCTCGAATGTTAGGAAAAATATACCTTTGTTTTTTTTATGAGATAGCTTGTTATAGTTAATTTTATGTGTCAACTTGACTAGGCTACAGGATGGTTAAACATTATTTCTGTTGTAGCTGTGAAGGTGTTTCTGGAAGAAATTAGTGTTTGAATTGGTAGACTGAGTAAAGCAAATGGGCCTTCCTAAAGCAGGCGTGCATCATCTAATCCCCTGAGGGTCTGAACAGGATGAAAAGTGGATCAAGGCAGAATTTGTTCTACACCTAGCTGTTGAGCTCTCATGCCAATCTTCTCTTGCCGTTAATACTCCTAGTTCTTCGACTGATCCTCAGGTCTTCAGATTCTGACTGGAATATACACCACCGTTTTTCCTGAGTCTCCACCTTGCAGGTAGCAGATTGCAGGGCTTCTTAGCCTCCATCAATATGTGAGCCAATACCTATGTATTTTTATCTATCTATCTATCTATCTATCTATCTATCTATCTATCTATCTATCTATATCATCTATCATCTATCTATCTATCTATCTATCTATCTATCATCATCATCATCATCATCATCATCAATTATCTAGCTAGCTAGCTACATTGGTTATTAAGGAAGGATTAAATTGAGTTGGATTTTCTCAGTTAACTGATTAAATAAAATTATTTTATCCATCTGTTGCCCCAGTGTAGTAGTCTGCAAACTATGGTCCTTGGGCCAAATCCTGCCAGTCACCTAGTTTTGTAAATAAAGTTTTATTGGGACATGTCCTTATTTACATGTCTTTAATGGTGCTTTGGTGTAACAATAGCAGAGGTTGAAAAATTGAGATACAAAGTCAAAAATATTTGCTATCTGGCCTTTTCCAAAAATTTTGTTGACCCCTGTCCTAGCTCATGGAAGACAGCACTGGTTAGTGATGGATAAAAGCTATGAGAACAATTAGAGGCACAGAAAGCACATTCATTCACATATGGAATTACTGACTTTCAAAGCATGATAAAATACATTCATCCACACTTATCTCCTAGTAAAATTAAGACTAAGTCTAAAATTCATGTCTCAATAATTATTTACTATAATGTCAGTGACATAAGTTTTTAGAGCAGTGATTGTGTAGGGTGTATTCCCAAACCTGATGCTCCTTTTTAATTATTGTTTAACCTATTTTAAAAATTCTGGCACAGAAAGGAGAAAGTGATTTAAATATTATCTGTTTAATTTGCTAACCTTCCTATGCCCTTTTGGAAACAGCTTGTTCAAAGTCCACAGAGATTTGGACACTCAGAATAACCCTTCTGTATCACTTTTCTAAAATGAATTTCACTACATGCAATTTGGATTTCTCTGAAATAAGCAACCACAGGGGTTTGAAAACTCTAGTACAGATTTATAACAAAATAAAAAAAGCTTGGATACTGTCCAAAAACATGTGATGGTACTCAAAGCAGAATGACATTTGCTAAGTAAAGCTGCTGAAGTAATACTTCCTCTTAATACTGTTCAACATGAAATTTGTCTTCTTGTAAGCAGATTACGTTCATAGACAATATAATGACAACACAATAACAGTGAATTAGATCAATCAAGCTACTGAAATTAGTAATGATTCTGTTTTAAATACCTGCATAACTGTGTATTTTATTTTGTGAACCTTAAAGTATAGCTCCGAGGTACTGAACCTCTGTTTACTTATCATTTTACTTTTCTTTAGCGCAAGCTTTATTAGGGTTATCTCTTAAACTACTATTATTCTTTACATGTTGAGGAAAATGGCATGCATTTCCAGGAGACATGGATTAGAATGCTTGTGTGTGTGTGTGTGTGTAGACTGAACAATTTCTGCCTCTCTTAAGGTTCTTATATATCTCAATGCATTCCCCAAATTTTAGATGACAGTCTGTGGACTAGGACAATTAAAACTGTTGTGAGAAATTATGATTTGCATTTCCAAATAAAAGTATCATGCATACACACTATAATATTAAAATATAGTGTCTCTACATCTTGAGACAGAAAATCAGAGAAGTCAAAGAGCTTTCTTCTTGTCTTTGTAATAACAACTCTTTTATTCTGAATATAGATGACCTATTCTTTGAAAATAAAATAGTAAAACTGTGGACCTAAAAAAAATTCTATCAAGTTACTTTGTCCGTCCTCTTTAGATGCAGACAGTCTGAATATTAATATAGCTTATTTAAATTGCTCTGCTATTTTGAAAGTTATCTTGCATCCAATCTCTCCTTTGGGAAAAAGAGGAGAAAAGAGGAGGGGAGTTTTGAAGTGTGCCTGGCTTGGCTCAGTAGTGAGATCAAGTCAGATATTTTAGACAGACCCAAACATTGAGAAGGGTTTGGAAGAGAGTTTGGAAGAATTCGGAGATATCCATTTTATGACGTGGCAGCCTAGAAAGGAAAGGAACCTTTGGCTTTGGCCAGGAATATAGATGGCAAGTGTGAGTTGCCAAATGCATTAAGTCAGTTCAGCTCCATCTGTCAAAGCCAGAATGGGGCTCAGTAACACAGAGTTCCTCTAGGTGTCTTGGCTGGAACACTTTATAGCACTAAGTGTAGTCCAAGTGTAGGTATGTGTCTCCTGGGGGCAGTGTGTTAATCGTAGTGATGGTTTTTGGTGAACTGCTTCTTTGGTTTTTATTCTTCTCGAACAACTTCCTTGGTCTGAAGCTGCTCATAGCCTCATTGGACGTTCCCCTTCTGCACATATCTGGGTCTCCTTTTGGGTTACTGCACTGACTGCTGGAGTACTCTATGTATTTATGGTTGGGTATTGGTGTTTTACACAGAACAGGGAGGAATGATAGACAGCACTCTTATTTTGATGCTCTTCCCTATGGCTCTATAGCTATCTGTGCTCTTGTATTAAACATTTGACCTCCTAGGGGCTATTCTTATGATCCCTCTGGAATGTTTATTTTTGTTGTCATTGTACTAGGACTGGCCAACTCCAATGTATCATGGTTTTGGCATGCCTAGGGATATGCTGGAATGAAAGTTATAGTTGCAAGGGACCAGCATGTCCTGAGTACAATAATGCAAGAGGTAAGAACTGGCAATAAAGATAGATATTATGTTGTTCATTAAAAAATGTTTAATTTATTGGGTATGCAGCTGGCAAGTGACCACCCTTGGCTCCTTGCTGGTTGTTGGCTGGAGGCTGCCTTCAATGCCTGGTCACATGTGCCTTCCCAAAATTGCTACATGGTTTATCAAAGTCAGCAAGAGAGAGTCTCCTTCCAAGATGCAGCTCACAATCCTATGTAACCTAATCTTAGAAGTAAGTGACATCACCCTATTCCATTGGTTATTCTGTTGGCTAAATGTAAGTCACCAGTCCCAGCCATGCTGAAGTTAGAGGAGATCATGCAAAGGTTTGAATACCAAGAGAGGGAATGATGGGGACTGTGACAGAGTCTGTTGACCACATATAAGAAGGAAAAAAAAACACAATTTTTGTTACTTTTATAATTCCATCAATG
The DNA here is from genome assembly GCF_014176215.1 of Rousettus aegyptiacus. Classification (NCBI taxonomy): domain Eukaryota; kingdom Metazoa; phylum Chordata; class Mammalia; order Chiroptera; family Pteropodidae; genus Rousettus; species Rousettus aegyptiacus. The sequence goes on from NW_023416284.1 coordinate 113,011,996, forward strand.
GTAAAGCCTCATTGACAATATTTATTTAGGTTAAATGACACAAATAATTTCAGACATTAGAAAGTCAGTAGTAAGAGAAGCTTTTTTCCTGGTTCTGTTTCACTTAATTAGGCAAAAATACAAGTTTTTCTGCACGGGTCTGAAGGTTGTCTTGCTGGATAATTTTTGCATTATTATTTTAAGAAATAATTGCTATTAATGGGTTGATTATAAAAGAGGATACTTATTAGGTAAAGGCTTTATTTTGTTCCCTTCAGAAAAGTGACTGTGGCCAAAAAAGTTGTCTTTACTCTCAGCCTCAAAATGCACTCTTTTAAAGTCCTTTAAAATTTTATCTGTTATACTTTTCTTATATGAAATAGATTTATATTGTTGTTATTTTACAAATGTGTAAATCAAGTCACGAATCCAGACACAGTTAATCAAAAGCAGAGGTTTTAGAAACCCTAAGAGCTTCTACCATGATTTTAAAAAATATCTTAAAAATTTCTCACCTTGAGTTTATTATACCTGTCTATTTCTCTATTCCTTGTCTTTGCCATTTGATTCTCTCTCCCCCTCTCTCTCTCTCCCTCTCACAGGCACACATGCACACACACCATTTTCCTCCGCTCTTTAATTCCCCCCACAACCTCCACTTCCACCTCTGACCCATGGATGTTGCTGTTTTCCTCTTAAGAACTGGATCTCTGAAGGCAAGGTATCTCCTCCCACATACTTGTGGCATGCTTCTCGAGCCAGGCGTACCCGGGGCCTGGCACCCCCAGTGCACTAGGGGGGCCTGGCACATCGGGGTATGGTCCGTGGCTCCATCTGGTACATGAACCCAGGACTTTCTGCTTGCAAAGCAGATGTGCTAACCACTACACTATGGAGTCACCTCCACACACCATTTTCTATTCCAGTGACTACTTTCAGAGCCCATCTTTGCCTATTTCCCACTCTACTTTTTTTTTTTTTTTCTCTTTCCCACACTACTCATACAAGTGTTTACTTTTATGGAGTCATTAACGACTTGATAGCTTTTTCCTTAGAATCACGGAGGTAAATTAATTAAGATATTTCCTGTGAGATTTGGTCAATTTTTCCTTGACTCGAATTATTATAATCTGTACATGTTTCAGCTTCCACTCTGTCATTATTCGTAGCCCTGAAATAAAGATTTCTCAGAGGATTGAAAGAATTTGGGAATATGTTCTATACTGTCCAAATGAGACTCCCTCAGGGCTGAGTCACTTAAGACATTTCAGTGGAGCAAAAAGTAATTTTAATTAAGATCTTAAGCTTATAAGCATGATGAATCTTTACTCGAAGGAGAAAAAATGTACATAGAATTGCAAATAAAAAGAAATTGATATAGGTACTTTTTCTCAATCTCTAATCTTAGAGATATAACTAGATTTTTTGAAGCAAAAACAAACACAATAAAAATTAATACAGCAAAACCATTTTCAATGAATAATGATCTCCCATTCATATTTCTAAAAAGCAGAATACCTTTGTAAACTTCCACTTGGATCCATTTAAAATTGCCCAAATCAGGTTCAGTTACCCAGTTATTTTCAGAGATTAGGAATCTCATGTCATATAGAACCATAATACATAAATTTCTTTGAGTAAACAAGTATCTACCATCAATGAGTGTATCACCTAGTGATGCACACAAAAACTTGGATATTCCAGACCTTTCTTTCTATCATCCAGATGAGAGTGTGGGTGATTTGGTTAGTTTAAGAATTTGGAGTCATACAATATATGTTGGAGACCAGGAGGCTAACACTCACCTGATGCAGGTGCCATTGTTGTGGCATAGATGATGAACACACTGAGGGACATGGCAGTTCTCAATATTCTTTCCACGTAGTGCTTCATCGATGATGAAAAATTCTTTGTTGTTTACTTGAAGCTCTCGAATGCAGCCCTTGAACCCATAAATGTGGCCTGCATTCTCATGGATCTTAACATCTTCGGGAATATGGCCAAGGAACATTGATTCAAAATGTACCTATAGGAAAAATAACAACAAAAAATACTTCTTATAAGGTGTTGTTAGATTATTGAGAAAGGCCTAAGATGATTTGTTCTGTCATTGCATGTTTTAATATGTTCTTCTATGTTAAACAGTTTGAAATGTTGGCTAATTTTATCAACTCTGCTAATAGTAAGATAAGTTACTTTAGAAAAGAGCCTATATTTTATATTTCTTTTGTGTCTCTCACAATAGCTAATAAAATTTAGTACGAATTTCTTTAAAATGTATTTTGGAACTCAAGTGTTTGCATTTCAATGTGACTATTACCAAATAATAACTGATAAAGGAAATTAAGTCTTGTTCATTAATTATTGTTAGAGATTGAACTGTGTCCTGCCCCCAAATTCATATCTTGGAGTCTTAATCTCCAGGACTTCAGAATGTGGCCTTATTTGGACATAGAGCTTATGCTCACTAACCAGAATGATGATAAAATTGCTTGCATGATGTAAACTGCTACTTAATTTCTCCTTTCCCACCCTTCAGCTACAACACACACACACACACACACACACACACACACACACACACATGTATATGCATATATAAATTAAACTTTTTTTTTTTAGATGTACATAAAATGTAATTCTCCTCAACAGGAATCTATGAGCTATAGTTAAAGTCTGGATAAATTAGTAATCAGAATGTGAACTTCAGGGCTGTTAGGCACATGACAGGTAGATGTAGCAACATTTATGCAGTTTATGTCTCTGATGTCCTTATCCCCAAAACACATTTGTGCAGTCCAAGCTGATGTCCAAAACTATTTAAACTGCTATTGGAGATACATTAAAATGGAAAACCATTATTACAAGAATTCAAAAACTAAAACCAAATAATTAAGTTATGATTCTGGAGGAAATAGAAGGTGAGAGATGCCCAGTAATACCACTTAATACTTACACCAATATTTTCTGGTTTAATGCAAATATGCTTTTAGAGAACAGAAGCACATGCAATTCTAGGAACATCGTAGCATCTTCATGACCAATGATAGATCAAACTAAGTATTATTCGAGCTTTTATCATTATTATTTTTTTAGTGATTCAGGCTCTCCTCCTGAGGGTATTCCTTAATTTTTTTTTCTGAGTATTTCATATAGGATTCAGGTATATATTCACCTAGAGGGTGGCTATCTTTGGGTATAGTGGGGTGGAAGTTTCAAGGTGTAGTAATAGACCTTCATGCAGCATAGGAATACATCTATTTGCTTTCACATCATTTTACATTTGCTAAGTTCATTTATATCAATTACTCCAACAAACTCTTACAGAGCTCTTTTATCACCCAAAATAAGTGACTCATTTCTAATGCAATCTGGGATCTCTCATGAACCTTCACACTCAGCAAATCCAAGGCCATGACCTTCCTCTCACCGAGGATCTCTGACATCTTTGTATATTGATCACACACCTGGAGCAGCAAACCCCTCACTACTTTGACAAGTGTGCTGTTTTAGCACAAAACTGATAGAGGATAGAAGAATATTTTCCTTTTCTGTCAGCAGTAGGCAGATCTGAGAGAATGTCTATAGAGCTATCTATGATTTATTAGACCATTAAAAAACACCCAAACAATAGAAATAAATGGCTCTTGTATTTCTTCTGATTTGAGGCCCAAACTTAGTTGGAGCCCTGAAATGTCTAAAAAAAATCTGTCATTTACTGCACATAGATAACCATTAAAATGGTTGACTTCTTCTATCCCCAGACTCTCAATTATCCAGGAGCTGCCTTTTGTGTGTATATAATCATTCCTAAGAAGACAGGTCTTTAAAATAAGTCTTTTCTAATAACTCCTTGTGAATCAGACTATGGAGAATAGAGTCTGACAACAAGATACGATGTTACAAGATAAAACCACAGAGAACAGACATGGACAATCAAGGAGGAATCATCAAGATAATGACAAATGTGACTGAGAGAAAAGGACTCCACATCTGACAAGAATAAATGAACATTTCCTTTCCTCCCAGAGTTTCTCTTTAAAGAAAGAATATTGTCCTCTTTTATAATATATAGGAATAAAATAAGATAGGCAAAAAGGAACAAACTTTTAAAAACTTGGGAGTGAGGGGGAAGTGGATAAGATGTTTCTTTATCTCTTTTCATTTTGTTTTAATTTAAATTTAGATATTGGAGTACTACATATATTTCTGTAATGACATCTTGATTCAATTTTTACCTTTGTTTTATACCCTCTAGTCTGTCTAAAGTTAAATAGTTTCTTTGTTAATAAAATATAGGAAGGTAACTGCAAATGTATTTTTTTTTTTGGCTAAGATTAATTATCAGAATTACTTGTTTTTATCCAAGAGTATAAAGACTGAAAATGGAAATGAACTGACTTTTGTTTGTAATTACAAATTTTTATTTTTAATATTATCTGAATTGTATGCAGACAAATTCAAACCCAGAGACATGGCATCTTGAAATAAAGATGGATAAGAGATGTTGGGTAAAGTGTTTGGGAATAAAGATTTATTTAAATAACTTTTCACATGATTTAGGTCTTAAATTCTCTAAAACTGTTTGGAGACATTAAATGAAAGGGAATCAAAAGGCAGAAGCAGTATTTACTTAAACCCTCCAACTGTTTATTATTTTAGTGTCTGTCTGTCTCTGTCTGTCTGTTTTTCTCTTTTCTCCCTCCCATAACATGATAATGTGTGAGCATACAGTCTCTGTTATATTAATTTATATCTCCTTTAAAAGCAGGGCCTCCACCTCTGGTCATTTTGGGATTCTCTCAGAGTCTATAGCAGCTGCTTGCAAATAGGAGGTTTGATACAAGTTTGTTACAAATGATCTGATTCATGAAACTCAAGAGGCTTTTCTTCAGTTTCTTATTTGTCTTTTAGGTAGCTTCTCCCGCTTTATGCTGCCTGAGAACCTTGCTAATTCAACACATGGGAGGTCCTCACTGAGTACTATCCAAGAAGGAATATTAATCTGATTTTAATTCTAATATCTCTCCCTATATTATATAATATATAGCATATTATATTATATATCATATAATATATATAGCGTAAGTACAGGGCAGTGCTTGTACAGAAGTTCTTGAGTTGCTTATAAGGTTAATATCAAGTAGCTCACACTAAGGTTTTTTTTTTTTTCTTTAACTGATAAATATCAGTGAAATCCTAACTGGTCCCACACTTGTTCTCAATATAATCTTTTCGCCTTGTAGAAGGAAGAACTGAACTTTAGTAAAGTAATCTATGAATTGAGTTGCTACACTGTGAGCACATGGATATAGGGAAGTGGAGATACAAAAGAAGGATGTGAGATTATTTTTGTCTGTAAGGAAATTAAATGTAATCTGGGAAAAAAATCATAAAGAAATTAAAATGTTATCAAATAGCAGATTTCAGGTCAGCAAGATGGCAGAATAGAAAGCTCCAGATATTCCTTCCTTCCCTCGTGGAGACACTAATTAATTAATACGCAGACCAAGTCCCTTTGTGAGAAATACATGTATCCAGTTGAGGGGCACTTGCACCTTAAGAGTCTATGAAACCAGCTGTACTGAGGCAAGAAGGAAAACACCTGGCACGCACTCGGCACAGCCTTTTTGCAGGTTCAGTGAGGCGCCACTGCGCGAACACTTCCAGTTCCCAGTTTCTCTTCGGGGGGAAAAAGAAGACTGCAACATATATCCTACGTGTAGACCTTTCAGGGTGTTGCCCAAGGGACAAGGTTTTGTCTTGTCTAAATCTAAGTGCTGACAGGTTGGGAGCCACTGAGAACAAAGGTGAAGGTTAGGACTACCATGCATTCATTCACCACAGCCCCTATCCCCATTTCAGTGGAAAAGAGGAGGTGAAAACCTCAAACTCCTGACTTCTCCCTGGGGACGGAAAAAATTGGAATGTGCATCTGAAATTACAACTTTTCAGGGGCTGCCTGAAATATGGGTTTATGTCTCCCCTGTCTTAGAGCGCTGACAGGACCTGGCATACTCTAGATGCCTGGGTATCACGTAAAACAAAAGAGAACTGCAGGGTGCCCTGATGCTTTGAGGACATGTGATGCAGCGGAGAGCGAATCATCCTGGCTTGACTCTTCCTCATGGTGCGGTGGGGAGAGGAGAGTGGAGCACACTTCTAACATTCCAGGTTTTCATGGGGCTTCCTGAGAGACTGGATTCTATTTTGCCTGACTTGGAGCTCTGGTGCAACCCAGCATAGTCTAGAAATTTGAAGGATGCTGAGAACAAAATAAAACCGGGCAGATTACAGCGGCTCCAGAGAACCTGCGGTACTGCAGATAGACAATAGAGGGAGAAAAATATTACAAGCTCCCAAAAAAGCACACTGGCAAATTCCTAAAACAAGGAATTTACACACACAAGTCCAGAGAAGACACATCCATAGAAAAGGTTGAAGAGGATTCCAGAATCTCTAGCTGGGCTAACTAGTAAAGGTCCTTTCCTATACAGAGCCATTCCATAAAGACTGGGAGTGATGGCTGTGTTTTCAAATGTGTGGATCCCACCACAAAGTTACATGTCACAGGAAGAAACAGAAAAATATAGCTCAATCAAGGAAACAAAACAAACCTCCAGAAACAAACCCTAAGAAATAGAGATATATGAATTACCTGACAACAAATTCAAAATCACTGTCATAAAGCTGCTCATTGAGCTCCAGAAAATGAATCATGAAAAGAATTATCTCAATAAAGAGATAAAAATATAATTAAAAATCAAGCAGAAATTTTAGAGATGAAGATACAAAACTGATTTGAAAAATTAACTAGAAGGGTTCAAGCAGAAGAAAAAAGCAGCAAACTCAAAGATAGGTCATTTGAAATTGTCCAGTTAAAGGAGCAAAAGGAAAAAATTAAAAAAGGAGTGAAGAAAGCCTAAGGGAATAATGAGTTGCCATCAAATAGATCAATGTGTGCATCTACTTAAAAATTTTACTAGATTGTAATAAATAGAGGCAGGGTTAGAACCTATTTTTAATAGCTTGTGTTAAAGTTCATGACTTAAAATTAAGTGGCTTCAGCTCACAAAATCCTCAGTGCTTATATTTTTATTCCAGAGATTTCCAAAATCCTCTGGTTGTAATAAAATATGAAAAGGAGTAAGTAGAGAGAGTGGTAATTCAGAACAGCTGGAGGCTGGCTCCAGGAGGCTATTATACATCATAACTCCAGGACTGGGGGCAATTCTGTGAGATCTCACCATGGACAGCCACCACAAGGGGATCTAAAATGAGCTTTGGAGTTGACCCACTTTAGATGGTAGCAGTGATTCATTCAACCTTTGGAGCACTTGAATTAGGATAAACACAAAGAAGCAGAGAGTTGTAAGACAAACAAACAATCCGCTCCCCCCCCCCAAGAAAACAACAACAAAAAACTAACTGCTCAATCTTTACCACCCTAAAACTATCCAAATTCTTTTCAATTTAAATCGTAAATTCTATTCCCATGTGTTGGCCTTTATGCATGCATGTTTTATTCTGATTAGTATTTCACTTAGTCAAGCTAAAGGGCAGAGAGACCAATTTGTTACAAAGGCTGCAAATATAAGATATACTTATTAATTTTAAAAAAAGACATTTATCGAGCACTCATTGAATTCTATTTATTAAAGATGTGACTCATTAACAACTATGTTAGTGACATGCTGTATGTTATTTATAAGAAAACATGAAGCTTTTAATATAAAAATGGATGACTATAAGAAATGAATAAATATAAAATCACACTGGATACTGTACCTTGGATTTTTTTTTTTTTTTTACACAACTATTAGTGATTTGTGTATTTTCCACCATTTGAATATTCCATGTTTTAAATATTCAGCCATTTTGGGTTCTAGCATGACCTGTTAAAATGTGAAAAGCAAATTCATTCCTACTTAACAATCCATTTAAGTTTTGAATCTGCTGCAGTAACAAATGAAGAGCCAGAGAGTGTATTATAAAAGAACAAAAAAAGGGTTGAGAATCAGAAAACCTGGGATCAAGTCTTTTTTTATCACTATGAAATTTTGGACATCTGATACTCGGTTTTCTCAGGCTTATATAAGGGAGTGTCATTATTACTTTGGAGTGTTCTTGTGAGGATCAGATGAGATAATATATATGGCCATAATTTGGAAAATATAATGTGCTTAAGCATATGTTAGATGTTCTTATATGCTTCCTTTAGAAACCTGCATATACTCAACAAGACACTACATAGAAAAAATGGCGAAAAAATGAAATTTCCAATTCATTAGGGCACTACACAATGCAAGCTTTAATGTGTATCAAAATTAGCACTTAAGAGCTCTAATTATACACATTAACTCTCTATGATGATCAAATGAACCAAGAATTCTTTATTTTAAATGTATTGCTATAAAGTCATACTGAGGAGCGTGTAAATCAACCACATCATTAAAATTAAAAGAGTTCAGAAAATTGCCTGGTCTCTGGAGGGACAGATATCCATCCTCCCTTCTTTCAATTTAGCTTTATTTAATGTTTCTAAGAAAAATTTCCTGGCCAACATAAGTCTAGAAAACTGAGAATGAACTTTTTAACAACATAGTACAAGGACTACCATGTTCAATAAAAATGTAAGTTTTAAGCACCGCTTTGTAACTTGGTAATCTTTCCCCATTCTTGAGCTGTTATTTTAATCAAGCATACTATAAGCAAAGTTTGAGAAGAAAATCAATTTCATGCTAAATTTAATAAAACTTTTATAGTGACAGGCAACATTAAATATATTTAATTATCCCTAAAGTATCAGAGATGAATATTCTGGGGTTTTGTTAAGAGCTTTTACAAGGAATTTGTTCAATAAAACTATGATTAACACTTAATAATTAAAAATAAATACTGGAAATATTGAAAGTATATTCAGTAATGTTGGAAACTGGACATATGCATACCTACCTGAGAGGCATGGGATAGCTCTGTGTTTTTCTTCTTTATTGGAGGTTTTCCATCTGCGGTCATTTCGATCATACAAACAACCCCAGAGCTGCCAATAGGCATTGTATAGCTAGAAATAAAAAAGAAGAGGCCATTAATGTGTGTGTTATTGGCAAGAACAGGTAACTTTGTACATGGAAGGTGGATACTTCTTCCATGAGACAGGTACTTTCTGGATCACAATAATCCTGAAATATGGTCTCAGCCAAGTGTAAGCACTTTAGGATAGATAAAAGATATATTTCTTTTCTAACGCTGAATTTTATTCTCCTTTCCTCCTCCTGTCTTTAAACCAGGACTTGAAAAGCTTTCAGAAAGTTAAACCCAACAAACAAAAAGAACTTTATGTGTATAAGAAGGTATTGATAGATTTTAAGTGCTAACTATGGTTGACATATGATCTCACTCATGTAGGAGCTTTTTGGACAAGTAGCATCAATGTTAAATGATGCTAAGCTCCCTAGGTAGAAATTTCCCTTCCCCAGCCTACAGGGGAAACAGAAATGAAATAAGAAATGAAAGGCTGCATACCCCTGAGCAGTGAGATTACACTGTGATACAGTTATCAGAACTCAGAAAGCAAGCTGCTAATGTACTAGCTGGTACTGTGTTTCAGAGATAAAGAAAAGTATAAGGTTAAGGGAATTTGTAGAATGAATAGCAGAAATGGTCAAACCACAACTGAAAATTTATCGGAGTTAGAGAGTGATGTGTTCAGATGAAAAGGTACACATATTAAAGTACCTGACATATTGTTAAATAGAATTTTAAAAGACAATTCAAATAATATTACCCTGTCACTTGACATAATAATAGTAACTTGCATCGTTATGAAGCCTACTTCATAGAAATATTAAGAAATACATTTACTAATGGTATCAGTGGCTATCTTTGTATCCTGCAAGTATGAATAATTTTAATATAAACTCTTGCTTATTTGTATTTTCTAAATTTTGGACAATGAACACATCTAATTTTTATTTTGAATTTTAACCAACTGTCCCAGTTTGCTCAGGACCAAGAGGTTTCCCAGGACATAGGACTTTTTTGTGCTAATACCAGGGAAGTTCAGGCAAACAGGATCAGTTGGTAATTCCACTTTTCAAATAAAAGTAAGTTTTATTAAACAATCATTGGTTAAATCATTTATTAATACTTTTTCTTAAAATTAATTTCCAAGACTAGGTTGAATGGAAAAATAAACAGAAATGCCCTTTGACCCTAAAGAAATAACTCCGGTGTGGTTCCCTCTTCCTCCTTACTTAGAAAAATAAATCCGATATGGTCCTTGTAATACATCATTATGCTACTTTTTTGGCAAATTTTAGTTTGCCAGGGTCACTCCTAATTCTGATCAAATCATGGTTGAAATTCTTATATACTGGGAATAACTTCTAGAGTGTACCATTTGTGTGAAATGGATATGATAAGGATATATGAAGCACATTTGCCATCATACTTGATATGGGCAGGTAAACCTGTATGGTGCTTTATGCTGGGGATGGTGGGACTAGCTCTGAGGTAATGCACATGTCCTTATTAAGAAATAAGATCTCTTTTTGTTTGTTTCATTTGGAGCCTGTTAAAATCTAAAAGGGAACTGCAGATTTACAAAAGGAAGTCACTCTATTCTATTTGCTTTCTGTTACTTCCTGCCTTTTTTTCCCCTTGACTCTTCAACAAAGTGGCTGTTTCTATTGTCCGCTTACTTTGTGTACTACTTTAGAAATTGAGAGAGTTTTTTCCACACGTAGATACTTATCACATTCATTTTTATAATATCATATTTGCTTATAGATCAAATATGTCATAAGAAATAAAAAAAACTGTCTACAAACAAATTAGACATTATGCCACATAAATCCTTTGAGGAAAAATCTAAGTGTATATCCCTTATGCCTCTCAAGTATTGCAGAGGCCAGCCTAGCCTAATGATTTAAAGACTCGAAAATCATATTTTGAGATAATCCATTGACTGGCTGAGTGATATTAGGCAAACCACTTAACCTTTCTTCCCTGAAGTGTGATTATCTGCAGAAGGGAGATAATCATTCTTAGCTCATAAATGGTTAGTGAGAATCACATTATTTAATGTACATAAATCATTCAGTGCTAATATTAAAATCCAAAGTTAAAGCAATTATTTGCTGACTAGACAGGGATCTCTAAAGAGATTTTTATGAAAATAAATTATACAGTCAAGTTGAAGTGTTCATCGACTTCTACTAATATCACTTGTAATGGAATTCAAAATCAAATACTCAGTTTGCATTATTTTAAAAATTTAAATTTGATAAAATGGACATATTTTTCAGTGTCATTAACTTTCTTGTTCATTAGATTTATAGTCTTTAGGTATGCTAAGCAATTTGGCAGAAACATTCAGATTTGGAAAAGACAATTTGTTTTAAATTTTTAGAAGATCCTGCTCAAATCTTTTTTAAGGTGTCCAAAACCAAGGAAAGAGTAAAAATGTAAACAATGGAGAGTGCGTTGTGAGTTAAATCAAGCAACTTTGTATAACCGAACACTATCCAGCTCTTAAACAGTAGTTGAAGAATAATTAATAGAATGCAGAGATATTTTTATTAAATGCAAAAAAGGATAAAGACAAATTGGATGATATTGGATGATACGTCATTTTTATAAAAATATGTATAGATATACCAGACTACTTTCACTAATATTAGCAGTGGCTATCTTTATATGCGAAATGAGAATGATTATTAATGACTTTTGTTTACTTGCATTTCTAAATTTTGAATTGAACACGCAATATTTTTCAATTTCTTTTTTTAAATTTTATTTTATTATTAGTTTCAAGTATGCAATACATTGGTTAGACATTTTAACGAATGATTCCCTTGATTTCTGTTTCTCTCTTATGGCTCTACATATAGCCATTACATTACTGCTGACTGCATTCCCTATGCTGTGCTCCCCATCCCCATGACCATCTATCAACCACAAATTTGTACTTCTTTAATCCTTCACCCCATTCTCCTAGCCCCCAAATGCTCCTCCCTTCTGGCTGTCACCAGATTGTCCTCTATTCTTGTCTTTGACTAGTTTGTTCTTTTTATTCCTTAGGTTATGCATATAATTGAAATCATATGGCATTTACCTTTCTCTATCTGACTTATTTCACTCAGCATAATAACCTCTAGGTCCATCCATGTCATTGTGAATTGTAGGATTTCATTTTTTTTATGGCTAAATAATATTTCATTGTATATATGAAACATAACTTCTTTATCCAGTCATCTGGGCATTTAGGTTGCTTCTGTATTTTGGCTATTGTAAATAGTGCTGCCATAAGCATAGGGATTTCGCCTCTTAAATTAAAGTTTTAGATTTTATAAAAAACAAATCAAGGATTAAATAATTAACATTCTCCTATTTTCAAGGATTCCATGCTTTCCTTTCATGTATACCTACCCATCAATCTTCTTGCTAATAGGTCTTATAATGAAAATCTGTGAGAAGTAAACTCACAGTCATATCACATTTTATATCACCCCTGAATAATAGTTTAACTATGTATAAAATTTTACATGTTTTTTTTTCTTTTAGAACTTGAAACATAGTACATAATTACTTTCTGCAATCTGTTACTGATGTGAAACCATTACCAGCTCCATTTAAAGGCTGTTCTTTTGTTCTTTTAGTTTTTCTCTCTGACAGCTTTAAGGTCATTCTTTTTAATCTTTGATAATGAGTCTAGCTGTGTATTAATCATTATTTATTCCTCTTAATTAATACACAGAGTGCACTTTTGATCTCAAGAATTATATATTCCTTTAACTTTGGAAAATTCTCATCGCAATCACCTCAACCATTGCTTTTTGACATTCTCCAAAAATCTTTTTTTTCTAGAGTTTTTTCTACAACTTATATTTGACATTTTTAGGAATCTTGTTAAGCTGTTCTCTCAATTTCTTAATCTTGCTTTCATTAAAAAATATTCTATTCATTTCTTTATCCTGTATTCTTTCTAGGCACCATTTTTCTCTCAGCGATCTCCAGGACCATTTGTTTTAGCTACTAAGTTTTAAATTTCAATGAATATGTTCTTTTATTCCCAATATTTTGAATCTTTTCCATGTTTTTTTTTTTTTGGTGTTAACGTGTGCCTGTTTTACTTTTATAATTACTCTTTTAAAATGAAATTTACTGCTCCATTTATGCTTTCTATCGTCCTAAATACTTAGTTTTTGTCAAACTTTTCCATAAAGATGATTTTATCAAGAATAATTCATTTTCCACTTGCTGATTTGCTTGGTTCCTTTCTCAATATTGCCATGCATCTGATATTGTGCTGTGCAGGTTCATTTTGAATAAGAAGAATTTTTGTTTTTCTTTCTTCTTCCCCACTCACATTGTCCTTCTCCTGTGATCTGTTGTACTCAACTCTGCCTGCCTAATGAGAACCCTACCTGTTCTTCTGATCACCAGAATCTTGGATAATGGATATTTGGTAGTTCGATCCTATGGTTGTATTAAAGGTATCCATAGATCCTTTCACAGAGCTGGAAAAAATTGCCTGGTTCTGCTCTGTTCATGACACTTTGGCTGCATTCTGTTTCTCTCTGGGCTGACAGGTTGCTAAAAGACAGAATTTCAAATGACGTTCTCTCTCATATTCTCTCTCTCTCTTTCTCTCTCCCCTCCCCATGTGTGTGTGTAAATCCCCCCCCTACACACACACACCCACAAATATTCTTGAGTGAGTAGTTTTAGTTTTAGTTCCCTTTGCCCTATAGAAACTGAGCTTCCCTGTTTCCAGACCTATATCATGGCAGGCCTGCAGTTTTAGCTCTTTTGCTGCTTTGCATTTTTGCCTCTTTCTTGTCTGGAGAGATATTTACCTTGGTTTATATTTTCAGTTATCTATTTTTATTTCTCTGATGTTGCTATGTGTTGGACACTAAGGATGAGCATCAAAGTGAGAAATTACGGAGTCATCTTGACTAAAAGTCCCATATTTTTTTTTTCATAATAAGAAAAGACAACAATAAAGATCAAACTAAGTCCTTGCCTTTGAGGGGTCATATAAATAGAGAGTTATCTTTAATTTGTGAGAGGCAGAATGAAGAAAAAAATAAATAAGCCATTTGGAGGTGCCTTTATGATTTTGTAAGCTTTAAAATTGGAAGAACTAATTTATTTGGCCTTTTCCACCTCGAGTTTGTTTTGTGCTAACAGCATTTCAAGTGCATCTGCCTCACAACATTTTGCCGTGGTATATTTCAAAAGCACATAAGTAACATGGCTTGCTTCCCTTCCAGAGAGAAATAGGAAGTATGGATTGTGTTCTTCTTTAAGGTACCTGTGTTTGATTTGTCAAATCGGGGAGTTATATGAGTTATTGGCATTAAACCATAATGAAATTAATTGCTTTAAAGGACTATTGCAGTCCTGTGCTGAAGGCTCACAAAACTTAGGTCATGCATAATTGTTGTGGCTATAGAGTTTTTGAAACCATGATATAGCAGTACTAAAACTGAATAGCACCAGCTGTTTCTAGGGAATATTGTAAAATTGATGACAATACTGACTGTTTTCACAGGCACAAAAGACAAATATTCTCTACTCTTGTCATTAGGTTTGGCTATTACCCATCAGTGATGCCAACTTCTCTATTCTAAATTTTTGACATGAGTTAACTTTGCTAGTAAGTTTCTTTATTTACCTGAATTAGGCTTTAAAAATGAATGCAAAAACAAGTTCTCTATGTGGATAACTTGCAATGTAGATAGCAGTTAAATGAATCTCCAAATTAATCACTATTCTGACTAATAACAACTGGCGTTAATGTTTACCACATGTAAATATTGCTCAGAAGTGAATGGATAGCACACACTTCAATCTCTAGTGTGGAACTTTCATTAAAAGAATCGTCTCAAGCTAGATGTTAGGACCAAGAAAGGTTAACTTCAACTGTTAGCAGCTATGATCTTCACGTTTTGCTGAAGTTTTAGCTGAGTTGTGACAGCTCTGCACAGGAATACCTGACATGGGAGACTCACATCAGCAGATGGCAGTAAAAGTACATGGCAGTGATGGAGGCATCGACAAGCACCTGGTTCCCACAAAGATAGAATCTAATTGATTGTGTGATTGTTTTAGCTCCGTTTGCAACAGGAAAACATGGGAAAATATATTTAATAGATTATACATCAGGCAGTATGGATGAAACTGTCCAGGGACATACAGCTTTCCTTACCAGTTCAAGTACCTAATGTGATTGTCATGGCTGTGTGAGCAAATTTAAGAAGATGCTGTTTGAGAGTATGATGTAATGGCTTTATACAGCCCTAACAACACAGCCATGTTTCTTGAGGTTGTCAGTGCGACTCAGCACAATTCTATGTTAAAACAGTGCAGAAAAAGATTGGGTACAAAAAACCAGAATGTTAGGCCCTTTACCAAATAAAAGCAACATAAACACACCAAAAGCATGCTGAAGCATCGCTTTTTATTTAGAGCACAGAAGAGTTGGTCATGCTGGCCATACAAACAGTTTGTACAAGGAATGCTGTGTGACCTCTAATACGTGATTGTCACAAACACTTCCTGCCTCTGGATGATTGGCATGAGATAGTCATTGGTTTTAAATTATTTTATTTAGCCTTTTCCCTGACTGAAAGATAGCCCAAATACACTTAGTAATAAATTACAGAGAAAACCAAGCCATTATCCTGTGAGGCACTGATACTAAAGAAAGGATCTGCGAAGACGCCTGAGCCCTGCTGAAGCAGGAGCTTCATTTACACCCTTGATTAACCAGAGCAGTTGTCAAGGGAACGTCCACCCAGCTGTCTTGGGATATCAGAGATATTCCAGGAACTGCAATTTTACTTCTGACTACACTGTCCAATTTATGTTCAGTGGGATCTACAGAATATTCTACAGATTTCATGGTCTCCTGGTAGCTCCTCTAAAAGTGTAGATAGCTAAAATTCTCTTGTTTTCTTTACCCAGTAAACCTTCACATAATGATCGTTATAATTACACTAATTGACATTTGCACCCAGAAATGTTGCTGTTTTTTAGCCTAATTTCTGGCTTTAACTTATTTGAGCATGACGATAAGAAGCTTCAATGGCAGACTGAAACGGGCTCGCGCTGGCTCCCCAAGGCTGACTTTGTGGATGCCTTTCCAACTACACATCCATGAATTTATGTTGGTGGCTTGAGACTGGCCACAGTGGCAGTATTTATGCCCGGGAAACAGGCAAATAGTACAAATCAAATCGGTTCCCTATCTCACCCTTTTCTCCCTGAGAGCTGGTTGTTAAACACTTCCCAGCACAGCATTGAGCTTCTTAACTATTTCTTAGTAGCTTTTAAACATTCACTTAGAACACGGGCAGTAAGAAAGCAAAGCTCAACTTCACTGCTGGTATTTTGTTTGGAATTTCAGTAGAAAATCAGTTTGATTCATAATCTTCTAGCTCACAGTTCTAGATTGGATCAATTTACTCTGATGATGAATGTGCGTTCTGAGAATATTACCCCTAAAATCTACACTTACTCAGTTTACAAACATCAGGTAGCATTTAATTTTATCTTTCATTTCTAATTCTTATTATTGGCCCAGTTTATTTGTTTTTAGAGATTTGGGAATGTATTTGTATCCAATCCACTGAGTAATCAGTCAAAAGTCAGAAGTTAAAAATATTGATTCCTGACCTTTTTCTCTACAACAGCTAAACTCTCAAACATATTTTGAGAGACTAAAGTTTCCCAAGTTGAAACTGCATATGGAAAAACTCAATTTGATAATAAATAAGTTATTTTACTACATTTGAATAAAAAGCAATTCTGATATGGGTATGAGGAGATTCACTTCCATTAGATTATGAGAGAAGCTAAAGACAAATTTTCCTCAGGAAAAGGTCATAAAAGTCCCTGTCATATTTTTAGATGTGTTATGGTGAGTGTTGGCTTCTTTTTTCTTTTAAATTACCTTATATTAACAATAGGTGTATAGTTTTCCTGTCTTTTGAATACTACGGTTTCAACATGGTTTGTATTATTTGTAGCATGTGATTTTCCTGACAGTGCATTTTAACTGAGATATATCTATATATCTACACATCTATATATCTATATCTACCCATCTATACCAGAAAACATTTTAATGTTAACATATTTATACTGTGTTATGTTTAATCCAATGAAGTCATTAACAATTTTAGCTTTTATTATAACACATAAAGAAAAAGTAGTTGCAAAAGATTTAAATTTCAGATGCATTCTCTGAGCCAAAGTTGTAAATATTCTCATCACTCTTTAAGTGTAAAAAAGCTGCAGTATGATCCAGTGAGCTGTGCTTTGGATCAATACCTCTTTGGTTTCATATTTCTTTGCCAGCTAGCAAACAATCTAGATGTCCCTTGCCTCGGCTTATGTAATTTTCTCTGAGCAGTACAACTATTTCTCATTTTTATATATAACTTTTTAAAAATGTTTTCTGGGGTTTTATATATTCTGCTTCCCTCTCTAATTGTCCTTCTTGTACCCTTTGTCAAACATGGCTTCTCTTTCTTTAAAATTTCTCATTGGGGAGAGAAGAAAAGTGATGTCGAATTCATTTTACTGGTCTGGAGACAATCAGACCAGTAAAATGATAGAAATGCAACCAATATAAAAGTAGATAAAATGCACGAATATCTGTAATCTAAGCTTAATGGTTAAAAGAAAAATTACTAGCCCTTTCTTAATTTTGAGTTTTATTAATAGCTTCTACGAGAGCGCTTCCAATTTAAAAATTCAGAGGAATTTAATTGAACAAGTGATCATCAGGATGAAAACATACTTTGTTTTCACCCTTACAATAGAGATGACACATTTTTTTTTTTCCTGGAGTTGTTTCTGATAAGAAAACAATTACATTAAATATTTTGAAATTTTTTTCAGAAGATGATATGTGAAATACTCCGAGTAGAACCAAAATCCACAACATCTCACTTGGAGATAAAAATCACCGATAATTAGAGATAGTTTGAAAGTTTAATGTTATTTAACACAAATAGAAAAGTAAATTATTATGAGGCTCATAGGTTTAAGATGACAAAGAAATTTAATAAGTTCTAAAATATATAATCTGTGTTGACATGAAGTCTTAATCCAAAAAGGATTTAACAATTTAAGGTAGTTTAAATGTGAGGTAAAATAGCAAGGAGTGAAATTAAAAAAGGAAAATTTGTCTAGAACAATAAGGCATAAGATAAATTAGTGTTCGGGCAAGTAATCTTAAACACATCTATTCCTTTAATACACAAATGAATGCCTATTATGCAAGACTATACCTAATATTCTTGGTGGGAAGGTAGAGGTGGAAAAAGCATTTGTCTTCTGAAGGTTCTCATATAAGCATGGAGGAAAGATACTGTCATTCTTCAAGAGGTCAATTTTCTTTGAAACCAGAGGAATCAAGGCCAAGGCACCAGCATCAGTGGTGTAGGTTAGTATTAATGAGAGCTGACAGATTTGTGCTGCATCGTCAAGGCTCATTCAAACTGAGTTAGCAAGCAATGCTGGAAAGATTTTATTCAGAGAACACAAGATGAGACCACTTGATTGACAGGCCCATGATGCAAAAAGGAAGGTAGGAAATTCAGAGTGCTTAACTTTGTTGTTTAGAGGAAGAACAAATAAACAAACAAACAAACAGATAGACAGACAAACACTTTTCTGATCTTTAGTGAGCCCCAGGCCAGGATCTGATGTCTTCATGCTGATCTGTCCTATTGCCTATCTATTGTAAGTGACACTTAACCAATCAGGAGACACTAGAATACATCACTTCGAAGTGATAAAACTACCCACCACATGAACTAAATAGAAACATTTTTCCCTTTAAAGATGAGAAAATTGAGGACCCAAGGAGTTAAATACCTTATTCAAGGTCACACAGCCCAGAAGTGACAGAGCTAGGTTTTGATGTGAAGATAGGGGTAGAGGTTGGAGTGATATCAAGAAACACCAAAGAATGCCAGCAGTGACCCGAAACTAGAACAGGAAAGGGATGGATTTTCCCTCAAGCCTCTGGAGGGAGGATGGTTCTACTGATACCTTGATTTCATATTTCTGGCTTCCAGAACTGTGAGAAAATAAGTTTCTGTTGTTTTAAGCTCGCATGTTTGTGATAGCTTGTTACAGCTGCTGCAATAAACAAATTCAGAGCAGAAGGTCTTCTTTTTTTAGTAAAACAACGTTAAAAACAAGAGACAGTGGTTTGAATACTAGCAGTGTTCAACAATTAAGATGGGATTTAGACATGAATGAGATTAGAATGTGTATGTATTGTAACTGAACATCCTATTAAGACATACAGATAATCTACATGATTTGGGTCTAAGAAATATCTCAGCTGTGGCAGAGCTATGAAAAAGATGTTTCAGAAAGCAATAGTGTATCTCCTTTTAACATTTTCACGGTGTAGTCTAATTTGACAGGAAACACTGATATAATCAACATAAATCTATTGCAAAGATCTATATCTAATATCTGCATTTATTGCAATTCAAATAGAGTAATAAAAACATTTTACAGACCTCTGTAAAGTGCAAAAGGGATTATGTTTACTATTTCACCAAACAGTAAGGGCTCTTTGGGGTGAATACAGTCACATTAGTGCCTGGAAAAGAAATGGTAAAAAATTATTCAGCAATTTTCCTTCTTTTGCTATTTGGTATTTTGAAGTCTAAAAACATCTCCCTTGAATTTGTATTTTATTACCTTTAAAGGAGGGATTATATTTACTATCTACGTAAAAAGCAACATTTATATTAAAAAATTTTTATCAACTGCAGATATTTTTTGACAATCAGTGTAGCAAACATTTCCATGGTGGGTTACTTTAACCTCGAATTAGCTGAGACTCTACTGTCCTAATCTTGGGGATAATAATATAAATGTTAAAATAGTCAATTCTTTACTCCAAAGAAAGGTCTTGATGGTGTCGCAGACAGATGGAAAAAGCTCATTTTTGTCTCCAAAGATTTCCTGGAAATCCAAGTATTATGTAATGACAGAAGCACTTCTACATTAAATTGTAATAATGTAAAGGGAAGAATAAAAAAGTGTCCATAAATGAGGAAATCTTACCCTTCTTATTAAGGTTCCTTAAGTATCCTCTCCACCCCAAAGCATTTTCTGAATTGAGAAAGGGTTCTTATTTTGTCTATACATCAGCCAGAATCTTTGAAGTAATAGTTATCAAAGAAAAAAAGAGCACTAGAGGTAATAAGAATATTAAAATACACAAATGATTAAATGTTTAATGCCAAATGAATACTTAAGTAGAGGATTGTAAGGATCAAGTTATTTTTCCTTCCAGCACTTAGGTGAAAACATAACCCCTCTCCTTTTTATGTCTTCACGATCTTTTGTAAAACAGCATAAGACAATCCTTTTTTATGAATAGAATATTCTATTCTGCTGAATAGAATAATTCAACAAACTTCATAAAAAAGAATTTCTTATATCTGTAAATACCCACATGAAGCAGAGTAAACCATATTCAGAACACAAAATACTTAATAGCTGGATGGACTTGGGATGCATAGACACTTTTTAAAGGCTTTATAAAGAATGACCTTCAACCTCTGTTTGACTATTCCATTGAAAGAGAGCTCGTCATGTCACAAGGCCATTTCTTAATTGTTTAATAGCTCTGTCACTATGCAAAAATATTTCTTTTCTTTTCTTTTTCTTCTTCTTCTTCTTCCTCTTCTTCTTCTTCTTCTTCTTCTTCTTCTTCTTCTTCTTCTTCTTCTTCTTCTTCTTCTTCTTCTTCTTCTTCTTCTTCTTCTTCTTCTTCTTCTTCTTCTTTTGTAGTAACACTTTACTGAAGGTTTTCTTAAACTAGGCACTGGTTTGAACATCATACACAGATAATCTTAAGGCAGTGCTCTTAGCTGGGATTTTTTTTTTTTTTGCCTCCTCCACCCCCACTCCAGGGAATATTTGCAGTGTCTGGAGACATCCTTGTCACAACAAAAGGAGGAGTATGCTACTAATATTCAGTACGTAGAGGTTAGCAATGATGCTAAACATTCTCGGTAATGCACAGTACAGCCCCTGATAACAAATAAGGATTCAGCCCCCAAATTATCAATAATGCCTATTTTGAGAAATCTGTTTAAAGTAAAAGCAGAATGTATATTAACCAGCCAAACAAATGGTAGTCTTGTAAAAATCAGGGACAAAGGAACATATTTTCCTACTATGGCAAAATTAAAAAGATTATTTTATAACATTTTGTTATTTATAGGCAATACATTCGCATGACCTAAGATTCCAGATGTATGCAAGGGTTAAATAGCTAGTCAGACATGAGCAACAGGGGAACAAAGGAATAGGGGCCCAGCTTAGAGACCGCCCAAAGAATACCCCAGTGGTAGTAAAATTCTAGGTACATTTATGCACACTGGGCAAAGAGTTACATACTGGCCAGATGTCGATCAAAATGACCTCACCACTCACCTAGGAATGCCTTTGGAAGCACCCCACCATGGCCCAAAATATAATGCAGACCTCTCTCTTCTAGGGGTCACAGCTCTCCATCTTCCCTGACTGTAACCCATGCTTCCCTTCCCCCCACCTACCCAAGGGTACATAAACCTTGTTTTCACATAGTTAGCCAGTTTTAGGCTTGACCCATCTTCTACCTCATAACGTGCTTTTAATAAATGAATATTTCTCATATTCATTCAGTTAAAATTTATTTATTCAGCAGTGAAAAAGACCTAGAGGTGTGTGTGTGTTACTGGAACTCCTATTGCTCCAATGGTAACACAAATGTTTATTGTCCAAAGTCACCTCACCTCTGGTCCACTTAAGTCCCCTCTCTGGAGGAAGCATTGTTATCAATTTCTTGTTTACTCAGAGGTCCTCTATGTATCCGTTAGCGATTACACACACACACACACACACACACACACACACACACACACATACACGCACACACATAATTTTGTTCATCTTTGTATTGAGGTTTTGTTACTTTATCCATCTTAGAGATAGTTTGTTTTCTATCAGGGCACTTTTTAAGTTGGCAGAGTATTTCATGGTATGAGTCCTTTGTCCTTAATTTAACCACTCCTTTCTCCGTGGATATTTATTTACATTTTTTTTTTTCTGTTAACAAACACTGATGCAATGAATAACTTTATCTGTAGGATTTAGCTCTACAAGTAGAATCACCACATAAGAAGGTTTGTGTGTTTGTAATTTTTATTGGATGTTTTCCGAATTACCTTCCATTCAAGTTGTAACTGTTTTCATCCCCACTGGCAAAAAATAAAATGCATAAAAAGGGTTTGGATGATTTTCAATTTTTCAAATTCCTTCTTACTATTTATATCTTCTCATCAGAAACCTTGGAATAAACAAAAGGTAGGCATATCAAATAATATTTTGTGCCTATCATGTTCTCAGTACTCAAGTATCCAGAAATGCCTTAATGAGATTTCTCTAAACCTGTTTTTAATTGTGGTAAAACATATAGACATAAAATTTATCATTTCAACTATGTTTAAGTGTAAAATTCAGGGCATTAAATATATTTATAATGTTGTGCAACTATTATCACTATTTCCAAAATTTTCATCACTCCAAATAGAAACTCTGTACCAATTAAGCAATAATTTCCCGTTCTGCTCTACCTTCAGTTCCTGGTAATTACTAATCTAATTTCTGCCTCGATGTATTTGCCTGTTCTATATATTTCATGAAGGTGGAATTCTATAATATTTGTCCTTTTGTGTCTAACTTATTTCACTTCAGCACAAAGTTTTCAAGGTTTATCCACGTTGCAGCACGTGCCTTCATTTCTTCTTAAGGCCGAATAACATTCGATTGTATGTAGAGACCACATTTTGTTTATCCAGATGGACATGTATGTTTTTCCCAACTTTTGGCTATTGTGAACGCTGGATTAGCAGTATCTGTTTGAGTCCCTGCTTTTAATTCTATTCTGTATTTATCTAGAAGCAGAATTGCTGGGTCATATAGTAATTCTATTTTTAGCTTTTTAAGGAAGCATATAATTGTTTTCCACAGTGACTGAATCATTTTATATTTCTACCAGCAATGTGGAGGTAGGGTTCCACTTTTTCTATATCTTTACCAACATTTATTTTTCATTTTTTAAACAAAACTATAGTTACTGTAGTAGGTCTACAGTAGTTTTGCGTTTTGCTTTTGATTGGCATTCCCCTAATAATTAATGAATTTGAGCATGTCACAAGGTGCTTATTGTCCATCTATATGTCTTCCTCAGAGAAATGTCTATTTAAGTCATTTATCCATTTAAAATTTTTTTTATTGTTCTTTCTCCTTACATATTGAGTCAAAATCTTCCTCAAATTACTGTTCACTCATTCATCATAAGTCTGCTTTTTTTCAGACAAGACAGGATCCTTTTCCTCTAATAGGCATACAGAAATTAAATGTGGTTTCCTGTCCAATTCTGGAAAAACATATTTTACTTTTTCAAGAGTAATAAAATAAAAAACAAAAAAGTATCGAGGATTTTATTTTCTAAAATATTTTGGTAAATTGTTTTGGGAAATAATTTTCTCTCTGTGTCTCAGAAAATCAGTAAATATACTTGTAAGCAAGCAGTCATGTCTCTAATAATGATGTCAGTGTCCAAAATAAGCCAAAAATTCTTTTACATCTATTTTTGAACAAATTATTTCAAATCTAGGCATAAAACTTACATTAAGTGTCAAAATGTCTTATCTATTGAAAACATTTAGTAGGTTAATTTAATCATATTCAGACTAGGTATGATCAGTAAAACAATAAAATAAATTTAACCATTGGAAAAAAATGAGACATACAATTTTTAGAACTCTTCCAAATTAGTTATATTGTTGATGTTTTATATGTGTAAATTCAATAGTTAAAAGTTGGATATAAATGAGATTAGAATACATATATGTTAAATTGTAAGTGGACTTATACTTTTTAAGAAGTACAGAGAATCTAAAAGATTTGGAATTAATAAATATTCAGATGTTGAGCGACAGAAAAAATTACAAAGCTATAGTATCCTTTCTCTTGAATATTTTCACAGTGGGGTCTAATTTGTTAGGGGCATTGATTTAATCAATATAAATGCAACAAAGTGAATGCAAGTAAAAATGATTCTAGATTCCTAATAGATTGTCATTGGTCAGGCCTATATTTTGTAATGATCTGTAATAGGAATTTACTCAAACTGTTGGCCAAATGCTAGGTCTATTTTGCGTTAAAAACAAAACTAAACAAAACAAAAAATGTTAAAGAGAGAATGATTGAGAACAATACAAATTAATTATATTTCTAACACTACTACTACTATACTAATTGGTAATGATTAAGACAGCAAATGGCAAGGACCAAGTGCTTTTATATACTACATATACTAACTCACAACAATTTGCAGAAATAGGCAATGCTATCTTACAGTATCCATTTTACAGATAAGGTAACAGAAACACAGGATTGTGTCTTGCTCAAGTTCAGAAAGAGCATAACCAGGACCCAAGTAGACTGGCCCTGTATCTGCATGCTTACCTCCTGTGTCTATAGTCCCTAAACTTGTTTCCTAGCAGCACCTGGGGTTCTTATACAAGTTACTATGCTCAGGCCACATCACAAATCAATTGAAGCTTTTCAGGCTACCTCCAGTATATTACACAGCCTTCTTCTTCCTCCTTATTCTCTTCCTTGTAATCCTTTAAAAATGTGAAAACCATCCTTAGGGTCATGGGCTATATGAAAACAGGCTGTGTCATGATTGACTCACGGTCTGTTACGGGGCAGGGTGGCATTACTGACATCTAGTCTGTAGAGGCCAGATATGGTACTGAATATCCTACAATGCACAAGACAGACTCCCACAGTCAACACTTATCTGTTTCAAAGTGTCAATAGTGTCTAGTTTGAGGAACCATTCACTAGTGGATATTTTCTATTAATTTTAGGGACAGTAGAGAGATGAAGTATATTTAATTTTCCTTCATCAGAGATTTCAGTTAATTTATGTTTACTCAATCACTGTGATCTATGTAACAGTGTTGGAGCAATTGAAACAACCTCTGAGTTCCTGCAAGCTATACTGTCATGGAGAAAACCCATAAAGATGAATATGATGATCTCTAGCCATGAAGGTAAGTGTAGCTATAGCCTTAAAAATCTGTGATTTACAGGAAGAAGGGAACTAGATAGGATGGTGAAAGATATGGAATTGTGACACATCAAACACATTCAGAACACTGAGTGAGAAAACCAGAGCCAGGCATTGCAGGTACTCTGATGATGGTTTGGTGCCTGGAATATGTTTATTTTCACCTGCCCATAACTTAATAATATATCTTCTATGAAATCAGGGCAAAGAATCATGTAAGAGAGACACAACTGGATCACCGAAAATCTGACACATTACTCAAATACCAGTAAGAGGATAAGCCTAAAATTGATGCTTTTTTTTTTTCTTACTGTGTACTAATTGCATTTTCATGGGATCCTAAGTGCTTTTTTCTTTAAAATTTTTTTTCACTGTATTGCTTTTAAAGAAAATTTTAACTTTTATCTTTAAAAATTATGTTACTTAACATTATATAAGAAAGTGATATTAGGAAATCTTATTATAGATTCCCAGAAACTCACTCTAGTATATCCTATTAAAATTGGATTCCAGGCTCACCTCAGTTTTGTTTGGAGAGCTCTGCCTCTGTTGAAGGTATTAGCTTGTATTAGCAATAAAGAACAGTGTTTCATGTGTGAAAAA
This sequence comes from Rousettus aegyptiacus, assembly GCF_014176215.1. Lineage (NCBI taxonomy): Eukaryota > Metazoa > Chordata > Mammalia > Chiroptera > Pteropodidae > Rousettus > Rousettus aegyptiacus. The sequence goes on from NW_023416284.1 coordinate 113,037,764, forward strand.
ATTTTGAACTAGAATTCTGATTTATAACTCTTCTTTCTGTGATAACCAAACAAATAATCTCTTAAGAGATTTAATGTAGAAAATTCTGTTGTATAACATAGTAATGCAGAGTGACAATTTAGATTTATCTTGAGCGGTATGTTTGTTGCTTTTCTGCTACTCCAGATGAGGAAGTACATGCAAAAGCAGTAAAAAGATTATGTTTATTAAGTGAGATGGAGTTTGTGTGGAGGATGAGGGATAGTGAGAGATAGATAAAGCTGACCATGTAAGCAGGAGTTTCATCTCAGATCTCAGTGGCTTTAAAATTTATACAAATGAATTTGGGTTTAGGCTATTGAAAGCTTAATTTAGAAAAGTAAAAGAAAAATCAGATTTGTATCATAGTAATATTATCCCAGACATTTAGTGACATTATTCTGAAAGTCTTACGGAAGATGGATTGGAGGGGCTTAGTGTTTAGGCATGGATACCATTAAGGAGGAAAGAGAAATAGTGCAGGAAAGCAATAAGGATGTCAACAAAGACTGTCACAGTGGGGGTGAAGAAGAAGGGGTAGAGAAAGAGATATTGGGATATTCAAGGAGCAACAAAATTTGAACCTGGACTGGCTGTAAAGGAGAGGGGAAAAATGAGACCATGAGACCAAGACTCTTAGATTAATGATTTAAAATGCTTTAAAACACTTCACCTACATCATCTCTTTTACTATATAATTATTATCTACAGTGTGCAGATGAAGATGCTTAGGTTAGGTAACTTGCCCAATACCACATAGAAGACAGTAGCAAAGCTAGGATTTTGACCTAGATCATCTAGCTTCAAAGCACATGCTTTTGACTGTTTTCAATAACTAGGATGCATAGTAGAGGAGGAAGAGAATATTTGTGATGTTAGATAAGATAAAGCATTATGTTTTGGAAATGTAGAGCCTCAGATGGCTGTGGAATACATAGCTAGAATATATAATAGGCAACTAAATGATTGGAATTTTTAAATATGATTTTATATGACCCTCCCATATTATATTCTAGCTTATTGGATTTTACTATGATGACAATAACAAATATTTATTATGCTCAAATCTAAAAAGACCAGTGATAGTGCAAGCTTGTTGCAGAATATATTGGGAAGTAGACTGTGGAAAAGGTGCTATTAACTTTTTTATTAGCCACTTTTAACCATATTACATATTAACACTTCAGTACACTTCTTGAAATAGCAATTTGGGCTTTTATTCAATCACATTTACTAGAAAAGTGGGAACTGAATTAAATACAATCTAGAAAACAAATAGTGCAAAAAATTTCATGAATATTAATAGAAAACCAGACAAATGTAATGTATTTGAGTTTGCATCATAAAATGTACAATTCATTCTTTTGTGGAATTGCTATTTCCAAACAAGATAGATTGCTTTAGTCACTTTAAAAAATATAAAATGTGAAACATTCATGGAGAAAACATAGGCTCAGATTATGAGAAATCTAATAGATTTCTTAATGAAGAAATGAGGTTTTGAAAATATGAATCATTAGTAAACTATGAAAAACAAACACACATCCAGATGAAATTGTAGATTGCTATGGATTTGCTAGGAATTTCTGTCTGTCATTATTTCTGATTTTTTACCTTGTCCTAAAATCATTAATAGAGTACACATAGTCACTGTGAATTGTATGCCTGCTTCAAAACACATCAGCATTTAATTTATTGAATCATATTTCATTAGTCCAGATGAGTTGAAATTTGGCATTTCATTTTCTAAAACTGTATGGGAACATTAATCATATAGATACTTAAATTATAATTTAAGCACTGAGTAAAGTTTCAATTTATTTGAATGAAATTGAATAAACATCTAAAAGAAACTAAAATTCTTTAGATCAAATTGACTTTTTCTAATTAGTGATGGCTTAAAATCTCTCCATACAAGATTAATCAGAAGCAGTTTCTTTTCCTCCCATTTTTATTACATGATATGTGAGTATGACTATTTCTTATTTATGGAGCTATTTTAACAAAGTGGAACATTTTTAGCAGTTTGATTTATTTACTTTATTCTATCTGATTTACAAATACTGGGTGGACAAATGAAGAAATCAGTGTCAGTTGGGTACTTTAATCTATATGCAATTAAATTTTTAATAGACCATTCATTCATTCATCTGTACTGAATTCTTACTCTAAGTATTATTTACTTTATTTAAGTACTATTGTGATAGTTACTAAAGAACAAAGCTGAACTCTTAGATAGGAATCTAACCTGAGTCAAGTGTATAGAGGAGAATTTCTGCTGCTAATATTTCTGACCAATGGAAGTTTTGGAAAATAGCAAATTGTTCCTTATTAGGTAAATAGTAATCACAAAATCTATGAAGATATTTCTGGCCAGAGTCACAATTGGTTGTGAAGCAAATTAGAATAGAATCATGTACTGCATAATTACATTTTGGTCAATGATGGACTGCATGTATGACAGTGGTCCCATAAGATTAAAATGGAGCTGAAAAATTCCTATTGCCCCGTGACCTTATAGCTCTGACGATGTTGTAGAGCAACACATTACTCAAATGTGTGTGATGAAGTTGGCATAAACAAACCTACTGCATTGCCAATCATATAAAAGTATAGCACATACAATTTTATAGAGTACATAATACTTGATAATAATAAAGGACTATGTTACTGGTTTATGTATTTGCCATACTATACTTTTAATTGTTTTAGAGTATATTCTTCCTACTTATAATAAAAAAAGTTTGCTGTAAAACAGCATGCTGTGTCATACAGGCAGCAGCCTCATACATGTCATGTTTATTATCTCTTGATTGCATAATTTTCTCTTGTGCTTGGTTTAATCTCCTGTTGTTTTGCTATGTAGGCTTGTAGCCTAGGAGCAATAGGATATACCATATGGCCTAAGTGTGTAGTAGGTTGTATCATCTAGGTTTGTGAAGTGTACTCTGTGATGTTTGCATAAGGAGGATATATCCTAATGATACATTACTCAAAACATACCCTTGTCTTTAAGCAATATATGACTTTACATTTAAAGAGGAAAGTAAAAACAAAAATAAATGAATGGGACTATATCAAACCAAAAAGCTTTTGTACAGCAAAAGAAACCATCAATAAGGTAAAGGGACAACCATCTGAATGGAAAAATATATTTGCAGGCAATGCCTCTGATAAGGGCCTAATATCCAAAATGTACAAAGAACTCATATAACTCAATAACAACAACAACAAAAAAACCCGATCTGATCAAATAATGAGAAGAGGACCTGAACAGACTCTTCTCCCAAGAAGATATACAAATGGCCAACAAACATATGAAAAAATGCTCAACATCACCAGCTATTAAGGAAATGCAAATAAAAACCACAATGAGATACCATCTCACACCTGTTAGAATTGCTGTTATCAATGGGACAAGTAATAACAGATGTTGGAGAGGATGCAGAGGAAAAGGGACTCTCATACACATCTGGTGAGAATGTAAATTGGTACAGCCACTATGGAAAACAGTATGGAGTTTCCTCAGGAAACTAAGAATTGATCTACCATATGATCCGGAAATCCCTCTACCGAATATTTATCCCAAAGACTTGAAAACTCATATCCAAAAAGATATTTTCACACTGATGTTCATAGCAGCATTATTCATGATGGCCAGGACATGGAAGCAACTGAAGTGTCCTACAATAGATGATTGGCTAAAGAAGCTGTGGTACGTATATACAGTGGAATATTACTCTACCATAAGTAGAGATGAAACATTGCCATTTGCGATCACATGGATGGACTTCGAGATGGTCACGCTAAGCGAAATAAGCCAGACAGAAAAAGTTGAAAATCACATAATATCACTTATATGTGTGATATAAGCCTAAAAACACCAAATAAACAGGACAAACAGAGACTCATGGACATGGACATTAGACTAGTGGTTACTAGAGGTTAGGGGTTGGGGGAGTGGGAAGATAAATGGGTTAAAAGGTATCAAAAATGTGGTGACAGAAAAAAATCTAACTATGGGCAGTGAACACACAATGTAATACATGCCTTACTGTTTAATTGTACACTGGAAACTTATTGGATTTAGTTGACCAATGTCACCATAAAAAAATAAATAAATAATTAAAAATTCTAAATTATATATCTATATATAATAATATAAAAAAAACAAGAAGAGTAAAATCTCCTAAAATGAACTGGGGAAAAGCTCATTGAATTTAATGTATTATTGGTTCTCCTAATTTGAAACACTGGCATTGGTAGAATTATTTAGGATTCTCTTGCACAGGGAGAAATTTATACTGTCTTGTATCTGGGGAAGTATACGTCAGTTTTTCTCTGTCTTCCTTTGTTTGGTTTAAGTTTTAAATGCCTATTATTTATTTCTTATAGGTTAGGATTACTGTATTTTCAAATATTACTAAAGATGGATCTTTCTTTTCTGCCTTCTTTATAGACAGATACAGCTTGAGTTTGGAATAGCAATCAAAACCTGTTATATTTGATCTAGTAATTTACTGACATACCTGTGGAACTATAAAAATATAGGTAAGAAATAATACTTGTTGAAAAAGTGTTTTTAAAAAGCAATGAATATTGTGCATATAGTTAACACTACTATACTTAAATAGGGTAAATTTTATGTTATGTATTTTTTAACCAAAAAAAAAATGAATTTATACGTCCACATCAATACAAATAACTCATTTGACAGTTTTTGATTGGCTTGAATTTTCGTTTATTTGTAATCTTACCCACTACATTGGAATAAGCTGTCAGCAGATTTATTTTGCTTTTTGGGACTAAACCCAAAACTCATATATAATTTTATCTGAAAAAGTAGCTTCAACCCAATTGTGCAATAAATAGCTGCAGCATAATGGGATGAAGTTCTCTCCTCTATTATCTCCTTTATGCCCTCTTTTGAGGACAATATCAATAGCACCAAGTTGGGGTTATTGTATATGTATGAGGGCATTGGCTTTCAGCAACCATTTCTTTATTATTTCAATATAAAGACACATAAAATAACACTGTAGATATTCATCCTGTCACTGGGAAGTGAAAATATATTAGGTTGAACCATATGAAATTGTATTTGAACATTTTTACATATAAAAATGCAAATTCATGTTTCAATTTAATAGTCCTAACAAGTGTTTTTTTAATCAATTGTCTACTTTGTTCTTAGAACTAAGTCAGAAACTTTGAATATACCATCTCTAATATCTTTTCTTGCAAAATAGAAATTATTTTCACCATTTTATAGATGAAGAAGATTCAGAGTGTAATTGCCTTGCCTATCGCTCCAAAATTAAGACCCTTTATGGATCCAAGTTTCATGATAGAAAAAAAAAAGGATTTTCTTGCTCTTCCTGTTGCCTAGGGAGAATGAAAGCTAAAATGTGGAGACCATGTCAACTGAGATGTAGATTCTTTTGTCACTGTGTTTTGGCCACTTCTGAACACATTCAGTAATGTACTCCAGATGACATTGTGGAGGCTAGAAATGGTTACTTATATACGGACAACTATCCACTTTGGAGTTCAAAGTTTCTTCTAGTTTTGGAATTCAATTCTTCTTTGAGGGGGTAGGGCTACCAGTTCTTCATATAAAGAGAACAAATAGGATTTAAAGACATCTGGGGAATTGTCCTGATCCTTTTACATATGGAATCTGCCTTTACAGTGAAGTAAGAAAAAAACTTTGAAATAGTTAGAGGTAAAAGTATTGCAAAGCAAGGGACTACATGTTAAAAACATTAGCAATGGCATAATGAGAGTAAATTTGGGGGGAAAACTGACTTCAATAAACATTTTAGAAGGAGAAATTAAAAGAGAATCTCTAAGTTAAATTTTTTTTATGAGTAATTATGCTTTTTAATAGATTCTCTGGCAAAAAACAAAAAAAACCAAAAAACAAAAACGAGTTTGAGTAGCATTATTCATGGTGGCCAGAACATGGAAGCAATTGAAGTGTCCTACAATAAATGACTGAATAAAGAAGCTATGGTACATAGATATAATGGATTATTACTCAGCCATAAGAAGAGATAAAATACTGCCATTTGTGACAACATGGATGGACTGCAAGATAATCATGCTAAGTGAAATAAATCAGACAGAAAAAGTTGAAAAATGACATGATATTGCTTATATGTGGGATTTCACCTAAAAGCAAAATGAACAGGACAAACAGAGACTCATGGATACTATAATTTCTAAATGGACAAGATGAGCTGAAAAATATTAATTTTTATTAAAAGATGTTTTTATAAAGTTTACAATTAGATTGTGAATGTTTTCTATTTGAAGATTTTGGATGACAAACATTATTATTGAAAGTAAAACAAAACAAAGAGATAATATAAACATATGGTGTGATCGAACTTGCGAAGTTAATATTTCTTAATTGGAAATTTTTTATTAGCTATTCTAAATTAGAATTGAAAAACATATTTTTGGTAAACTAATAATTTTTAAGGAAGATATTCTTTTAAAATAATTGCTTTATCTTTGCGATTACTTTAGTGTGCAAATTGGGAGTTCAAACCTGCTATATTTAAGTCCAATAAAATATTTGGGTATTTGCATTAAAACTTTCTTTGTTTCTATTCTCTGTACTTGCTTTAATGTGGTCATGTATTAAGATGCCTCACAATTACTTGTAATACTATGGGTGGGATGAAGCATAAAAATTACTTAGATATTATATGAAGTTGTAATTGGAATGCATTTTCACTTAATGGTGAGTATGTATCTGGTAACTCATTGCTTCTGAAAACAGTCAATCTTGTAAAAATTAATGGACTTAAATAAATCGTCTTAAGTAAGCATTTAGGTGAAATTTTAAATTTATAGTATTTGGCACATATGTCTATTTTCTAATGTTAATTCAATTTCTTTTCTAACATTTTAAATTTGTTTTGCAAATTTTAATGTAGTGCATAACTAAGATAAAAGATAATAGTTTGCACCACAGGGTAGGAATTTGTAAATTAAAGACTGAGATCCAAATCTATCATGCATAAAATTTTATCGGAACACAGTTACATCCATTTATTTATATATTGTCTATGGCGGCTTTAGAACTACAACAGCAGAGTTGAGTAGCTATAACATAGAAAGTCTGAAATGGTTAAAATCTGGCTCTTTAGAGGAAATATGTGTCAAGCCTTTCCCTAGAGCTCCTGAAAAGCTGGAATTAAGCTTTACAATGGTTAAGGGCACTAGGGTAGGGGGAAAACAAACAAACAAAATTTGGCGCATATCAAAATCCGGAATCAGATTTTGGTCCAAGGAATGAAAATAGAAAACATTTAGAATAGACCCATTATCTACATTTTAAGGTCAACCATTTACTAAGTGCATGGGTGCTGCATTGTAATTCTAAATCACCAATGCCTTTAAGCTTCCTGCTCCCTTGGGGTTGGGGTGGTATTTAGCTTACTTTTGCCTCTTTGAATAGTGGATGATAGGCTCTGATTATGCTGACAGAGAGGATCATATGGACCTGCACAGTTTGAAGCCAGTTCTAAAATGGATCTGTGTGTGTGTGTGTGTGTGTGTGTGTGTGTGTGCGCGTGTGTGCATGCGCATGCGTGAAAAAAATGTTCTCTTAAAAGTAGAATGTTGGCTAAAATAGCTGCAGTTTTCAGGAAAATAAGAATCATGGCGCATATTAATTCAAAAGTTGGTTGAGAATGGGGTAAATATATTCTCCTCTATTGAAGAGGTCTGAAAAGCAGGCTTCAGTGTTGCTCATCAAACGGTGAGCAAAAAGATAGGTGCTTTGTATGTAGAAAATGGTAAGTGCTTTGCCCTTTAAAACAGGAATACAGAAAACATTGCCCTTTGAATATGTCCTGTGGCCTGCCCTGGTTTTGAGGATGAACAGAGATGGCACTAAAAATGATAAAGCAATAAATCATAAAGCTCCAAAGTTCCTTTTGTGTCACAGGTCTTACATGTTCAGAAGGCAATAACAATCTTCAGTACATATCAATTTCCCTCAGTGGGATGGAAATTGAAGAAACTGTGAGAGAAAATACTGAATAGGAATAAAAGTGTTTTTGCCTTTCTTTTATTTTCCTTGCTTTGAAATTTCTGCTGTCCACATGTTAATTGGAGATGGTAATAGGTCTAGCGATAAGCTGATATCTAAGACAGAAAGAAAAAGACGTGGGTCTGTATCTCAGCTGGATTCCAAAATAAATATAATCATTTTTTAAATGTTCAAAGCATTTTAGGTTCTTTTCATTCTCTTCATGTTTTACCTGTCTTTTCATGCATTTGAAACTCACCAACTCTCCTATAAATGGTTCTCTTTTAGTGTCTAAAATGCCAGCATAAGTAAAGGTAAAAATCTGTTAGAGAAATCCCTGTTCTTTAGAAAGTTCATCAACATATAATTTCACATATTAATAATGAATGACAGCGGAAATTTCCTTGTAATTATGAACGCAAGAATTATAAGGCAGCAGGTCATTTTCTTAGTTATTGATGGACTGGACTTAGGATCATTTGTAGGTTTAATCTGGGGACCTGGTCAGAATCAGGAAACAATAGTAGTTCCATGACTGTGAAAGTTTACATAAATGTTCCTGCAATGACTTGCTTTTCCTTTAGTAACAAGATTTAACTATTTGGTGTACTCCTTTAGGAAAATTAGCTGGTAACTGAAAAATAAGGACTAAAGATATCCTGCTCTATTCCAAAAGCATTTAACTTCAGGACACTCTCTATTAGATGTTCATGTAAACATGAGATGCATTTTTCTCTGTAGTGTTCAGAAAACTGACAACCACAAACCTTCTATGAACATCCCAGACAAGTACCCCAGGAAGGAAGCTCCTTGTCCATTTATAAAGTATATAATCAAATCCCTTTTAGGGAAGATAGAGATAGGCATCTTCACCTGTTCCCTCTGTGCTAAGCCCTAGGGGCTAGGTGCAACAAGTTCTCATGTACCCATTAAGAACCGCTTCTGTGAAAAAAAAAATCACAATTAAAATATCTAATTTTATGCCCAAAAGAACTAGAAAAAAGAACAAATAAAGTCAAAGTTAGTAGAAGAAATGAAATACTAAAGATTAGAATAGTACTAAATGAAACACAGGATAAAAAAAAAAAAACAATAAAAATTAATGAAACTAAGAGCTGGTTCTTTGAAAAGATAAACAAAACTGACAAACCTTTAGCAAGACTCATCAAGAAAGAAAAAGAGAGGACCCACATAAATAAAATCAGAAATGAAAGAGAAGTTACAACGGAGCACAGAAATATAAAAGTTCATGAGAAGCTAAATAATTATGTGCCTGCAAATTGGATGACCTAGAAGAAATGAATAAATTCTTAGAAATACACACAATTTTCTAGACTAAATCATGAAGAAATAAAAAATATGAATAGATTGATTACTAGTAAGAGGGTTAGATCATTAATCAAAAAACTCCCAACAAATAAAAGTCCAGGGCAAAATGCCTTCAGGGGTGAGTTCTGCCAAGCTTTCAAAAGAGATTTAATACCCATCCTTCTCAAAATTTTCCAAAAAATTGAAAATGAGAGAATACTTTCAAATTCATTCTACGAGGCCAGCATTACCCTTACACCGCAACTAAAAACACCACACACCCACACCCACACCCACACGCACACTTACACACACATACATACACATAAAATTACAGGCCTATATCCTTGATGAACATTGATGCAAAAATCCTCAACAGCATATTAGCAAACTAAATCCAGCGGGACGTTAAAAAAATCACATACTATGATCAAGTCGGATTTATACCAGGATTGCAATGATGGTTCAGCATCTGTAAATCAATGAAGGTGATATATACATTAACAAAAATGAAAGGTAGAAATTATCTGGCCAACTCAACAGATGCAAAAAAAGCATAAATTCAACATCCATTTATGATAGAAACTCTCAACAGAGTAGGTACGAAGGGAATATACCTCAAGAAAATAAAGGCCATATATGACAAAACAGCAGCTAACATCATACTCAATGATGAAAAGCTGAAAGAGTTCTCTCCAAGATCAGAAACAAGATAAATATGCTGACTTTTATTCAACACAGTATTGAAAGTCCTTGCCATAACAATGAGGCATGAAAAAGAAATAAAGGGCATCCAAATTGGATAGGAAAATGTAAAACTTTCACTATTTGCAGATGACATGATAGAAAATATAGAAAACCTTTAGACTCTACCAAAAAAACTGTTAGAACTAGTAAATAAATTTGGTAAAGTTGCAAGATACAAAATCAATAGGCAGAAATTCATTGCATTTTTATATACTACTAATGAACTGTCAGAAAGAGAAATTAGGAAAACAATTCAATTCACAATTGTACCAAAACCAATAAAATACCTAGGAATAAATTTTATGAAGGATGTAAAAGATCTATACTCTGAAAATTATGACGCTGATGAAAGAAATTGAAGAAGACATGAATAACAGAAAGATATTCCACACTCACAGACTGGAAGAATTAATAATGTGAAAAATGTTCATACTACCCAATACAATCTACAGATACAGTGCAGCCTCTATGAAAATTTTAATGGCATTTTTCATGAATGAGAACAAATAATATTATATTTTATATGAAACCATAAAAGAGCCCAAATAGTCAAAGCAATTTTGAGAAAGAACAACAAGATAGAGGCATCATGTCCCCTAATTCCAAACCATGTTGCAAAGCTATGGTAATTAAAACAGTATGGTATTGGCATAAAAGCAGACACATAGATCAATGGAATAGAATAAAGAACCCAGAAATAAACCCATGTATATATGATCAATTAATTTAGGACAAAAGAGCCAAGTAGACATAATGAGGAAAGGACAGTCTCTTCCATAAATGGTGCTGGGAAAACTGGATGGCCAAATGCGAAAGTATGAAACAGCACCATTACCTTATACCACTTACAAAATTAACTCAAAATTGGTTAAAGACCTGAAGTTAAGAACTGAAACCATGAAACACAGTAAACTTCTTTACATCAATTTTGGCAATGATGTTTTAGATCTGACACCAAAGCAAAGAAAAAAAAAAAAAAAGCAGCAGCAGCAAAATAAATAAGTGGGACTATTTCAAACTGAAAAGCTCTGTGCAGGGAAAAAACCCGTCAACAAAATAAAAAGGCAATCTACTGAATGGGAGAATATATCTACAAATCATATATCTGATAAGGAGTTAATATGCAGAATATATAAAGTATTCATAAAACAATAGCAAAAATTAAATCCGATTAAAAAATGAGCAGAAGATCTGAATAGACATTTCCCCAAAGACAAAGGAGGCAAGAATATACAATGGGGTAAAGATAGTCTCTTCAATAAATTGGTGCTGGGAAAATTGGACAGCTATGTGCAAAAGAACAAGACCACGCGAAAAAATTAACTCAAAATGCATTAATGACTTGAATTTAAGACTTGAAACCATGAAAAAATGGAAGACCTACTCTCATAGACCTGGCTCTTGATATGTTAATGGGGCTGAAGAAGTTTAGAATATTCCTTTCTCTCTCTTTCAAGACCATTTGCTACAGAGTCAAAAATACCAGCTGGAGGTAAAAGCTGTTTAACAGCCTCTTTATTCTGGGTGGCACCTGCCTCTTTTTCACTGGGCAAGAAGCCTTAGCATTGGAGGTGGATGACTGAAAAGGGCTTAAAGGGGAAATAAAAATACATTGTTTTAATATGCTAACAGTATTATCCCCCTTGTAATATAAAAGAAGGGATACGAAGCAAACTTATTGTTCACTATTGTTTTATACTCTAGACCTACACAAAGAGCTTTTCATAAAGACCTTGCCTCACAGACCCTGAATGTGGGGAGAGGCTGCATCAGTTGTACTGAGGCCGAGGTTCAGTTAGTCTTGTTTATGAAACCTTTTTCCCTAAAAATATGTCATATTTCTACATTAAAAAATGATTCCAAGTACTTTCAAGGGTTTTATTTCAGACAAAAAATTACTTGCTTTTTACAACAGTTGGTTGGAAAGCACAGCTTTCCTATCTTTCTGTGATGCTGTTATTACAGCTTTTATATTGAATGGGAAGCATGCTTCATAATATCCCCATAAATTAAAAGAGTTTTGGCCATTAGTTAAATTATTTTGATTGGTCTGCTGTTGTTCACATTTAGCTTTGCTAAAGTTCTTTCATTACTGTCTTTCTGTTCATCAGTATCACCTCAAGATGATTCAAAGCCAAGGCTTTCTGGTGAGAAATTCCATTCCATCAAAATGGCAGAGAGCAGAGGACATCTTTAGGTGGAATGTAAATTTGCTTATAAAGTAAAACATTCATGTACGGTGAGTGGCTGTATCCTGGCATGGTTCAACTCAGCTTGAATTTTAGCTGAATAATTCTGTGCAGCTCCATTTGTTACCTAATGTAGCTATGAAAACATCTTGGCTCTTTGGTCTTTGACACTCACCATACATCTCTTAGAATACTTAACATTCTTTCTGTTCTTTTTAGAAACAAGTTTGTTTTTCATCTTTTACTGTTGATATAGGATATTTTGAATTCCATGCCGAGTTAATATGATTTACTATGCTAAGCAGTTTTGTTGATTTAGCTTTCAGATAGGCATGAAAATAAAAGGTAAAAGTGAACAATTTAGATCAGATAGGAGATATTATAAGCCAAGTGACAAAGATAACTTCTCGATATTGTGAAATAAGGTGGTTGAGATTAAATTTAGATGATTTAAGTCCCATAGAAATTTGCTGTATGTAGAATATTGTGATAATCTTTGGCAGAAAAAGAATGTTTTATTGTAATCAAGTCAGTAGAAGAGGAGTTCCCTTACTCAGCTAACCTCCCTCTGTGAATACATGGGACACTCATAGGAACAGCTGCTATTTTTAGCCCAGCAGCTACTGGCAGTGCAGTGAAGTCATCTTTATGATTAGGTGAGAAGCCTTTGTCCACAGGTACTTGGAGCTATTTTTAAAATGGACTAAAAAATGCTAAGAGCCAGTTTATAGTAATCCAGCCTCTATTTGATAATGAAAACTTTACCTAATCTTTACTTTTTAACAGTGCAAAACATTTTTTTTCAGGAAAACTTTATAAAGGTGAATGTAAATATTTTAGGATTATAAATATTTAGGATTGTTAAAAGATATATTTCTTTTAATTTGTTTTTCTCTCAGAGTACCTATTTTTTATGTTTGAGAAAAAGTAGTTATTAGCAATAGTTAAATGTTATATATGTTTAATATTATACATATATGCGTTTGATATACTTTAGAGATTTTAAACAAAATTGAGAATGCTAAACTCCCTGCGGCTGGAGATTAGACATTGAATCTTAAATGCCTGCCTAGCAGAAAACAGCGACAATCTGAAGGGCTTGATTTCAGAGTTGAATATAAAAGAAATCTAAGGGAAAGAAAGTGTTTTAAATGTGGTTTGATATCTCAGAACTTTTAAGAATAATTATCTATCTATCTATCTATCTATCTATCTATCTATCTATCTATCATCATCATCATCATTATCATCTATCTGTCTATCTATCATCTATCTATCTATCTATCTATCTATCTATCTATCTATCTATCATCTATCTATCTATATCATGTATCTATCTATCAATCATCTACACCCATTCATCTATTTGGATTCATGGCCATCTCCAGGAGCATCTTGCAGAGAGGTGAGAGGTCACTTGCTAGTTGGTGACTTCTCTCTTCTATGACTAAATTTAATTCTGAAATATGAATTTGAGTTGATAGGGGCTCAAATATTATTCTCTTTTTTGAAAATAGAAAAACAGAATTTACTTCTTTTCTTTTTACCGAAGTGAAAAAAGTCATCTCTCAGGAGAGTAGTATATTCAAAAAGCTGCTTAAACTTCTTTAAAAACAAGGAGCAACTGAATTGTAAGTCCTGCCTTTTCTCTTTACAAAATTAATCTATAAAAGAAAGTCAGCATGTCACACAGTGACGTTTGCATTTGATTTGGTATATATTTTTTTTACTGTTACAGTTTTTCTTGCTTTAAAAATTGTTTCTTGATTTACAACCTCTAGATCCTAACCCAGAAATGAGGTACAGTCTGTCAGGAGGTCATGATTTCAGTAGTGCTTTACATTTTTCTATTCTCTTTGAACGTTGTGGGGCAGAGGTCAGTCTTAGTTTGCCAGTTACTGCAAATTTCCTTTTTTCTGACAGTAAGCCACACTGGGTGTTGATGCTAACATGAGGCACTTGCTTCAGACACCGTGACCCCAGCACTGAGGGCATTTCACCTAATGGCTTTTTTCTCTCATTATTCTATATTTGAAATTAACCAAGCATTAAAATTAAGCACCTCTTTCTACTGGTAAATTCCCATCTCTAATTTTAAAGTATGTCATTACATTAAAAAACAAGATAAATAGTGGTAATGATATTATAAAATATTTGGTGGGGGAGGAGTAATAATTTAATCATTCCACTAGGGAAGGTTGTTAGTAAGATGGTCTTCAGGAGAGAGAACACATAGGAACACCAATATGAAAACAAACAAACAAACACAAAAACTGATCATATCAATATACAATAAGTAAAGTGTAAATGAGAGAGGACCTTTACAAAAATGAGAATTAGAAAGACAAGGCTCAGATTTTCAAGTGGATACTTTTCAAAAGATAAGACTCGACAAGTATTTAGAATCCAAAAAGAAAAATACCTGACAGAACAAAAAGTGTTTCTTGTCAATTTTAAGTTAAATTTTAATGTATGAGCTGCAAAGTTCAATCAAATAAATCTCAGTGAGTTCTTATAAGGAATACATGACAATATTTGTGAAACCTTTAGCAGTGTTGGTTATATAGGAAGCATTATATAAGTTCCCTATTATTAGTTGGACACTACTAGGATTCCCTTTTCATCTGTGTCTCTGAAGGTTATATCATTTGCTTGAATACGGTCTTCATGACTGGCAATTAGGTGACCACCCTTCTCTGGCCACGGGGTGGGCTGCAACACAAGCTGGTCTCTTCAGATGCACTCCCTCTTGTTTTTAATTTTGAAGAGAACTGTTAGAATTTATCCACATCGTACCCTGAAGGCAGTGACCTGGACCCCTGGGACATACTCTGGTTTCTGTGCTCTCTGAGCCTGGTTCTTGAGTTTTTATTTTGATATTTGAGCTTCTTCATATCTTTCCAATATGTTCTGTTGTTTCCATTGTAACTTTGGTCCTGCATTCCTCTCTACTTGGACAAGTGAGTTGGCATACAATGGAGGGAACTGGCAGTGCCCTGCTATAGTGAGCTCTGCTGTGTTCTATGCTGAGCTGGCCCAGGAAAAACTAAGGTGGTAGAATCTTTTGTCTCGAAAAAGAGGATTTGATGGCTCTGGTAAAAACATGACATTTGACTTCCCTAGTACAATAAAATCATGATAATAAAAGTGGCCCCAAACTTTTTTCATCTGATTATTTCGCATCACCAAAGTAATGATTACCTGCAGTATCCGTAGTCTTTGTTTGAGTGTATATATGCATCTTACAACCTTCTTTGCATATTTTTATTGACCATTCTGTTTATAAATCTGGTCTCTATTTCCTCTTATGGAGCTCAAATATTGACTACTTAAGAGAAGGGCCCGCCCATCATGGTGTGCCACATTCTAGCTTCTCTATGTCTAAGGTTATTTCTGACTATTCCCCACCACCAGGTTCAGCTGTCTTGTTTTCCTGAACACCTGCCTTTCTGTTCTATCCTCCATGTGTTTGTTCATGCTGTTTCTCCCACTTGAAATGCTCTCCCTCTTCCACTTCATCTTTTAAAATCCTACATCTTCATGTTTCAAGTGGTCCTCTTTCCTTATATGTCCATCAATGCTGATTTCTCTCTAAATTCCCGCTGTTCTTACAATCAGTACCTCACAGTATAATAATTATTTCGTGTGTGAGTGTTTAAATTCCTACCTGAATTATAAGATTCAGGTAAACAGTGATCAGTGTTTCAACATTGAATTATCAAATTTTAAGCATGCAAAAAACTTTAAGGAATTTCAAGTGTGAAATTCCTAGATCCAACAATTAACATTTAACATTTTGCTATGTTTGAGTTATCATGTATATATTCCTCTATCCACCCAACATTTTGCTTTATATTTTTATGATACATTACAAAATAAACTGCAGAAAATAGCCACATTTCACCCCCAATATTTCAGTGTGTCTATCACTAACTAGATTAATATTTTAAATGGTATTTTCATGATTAAATTTCTATACTCCATAGCACCCAGCAATGTAGTAACCACATCATAGAACATCAATTTATTCACACTGGGTTAAATTAGACACTACTTTGAAGTCCATTGCGAACTAAAAGTGTGGAAGCCCAAATAAATGATCTATGAAGGATCAGAGGCTTGTAGAGGTGAGCGTGGTTTTGGATATGGAAAAGACATATCTATATGTATCTTGTACTAGATCAACTTATGATTAGTCAAATATATTCTAGGGAGATGTTCAGGCTAAGTTTCAGGGGGCCATTGGCTGAAAGACCAGGCAGGCCACCATCTGATTAACTAAAACACTAAGATGAGTCCTGTTATATTGTGTGCTTAAGTAACAAGAGAGGGACCATCTAGTTTATCTAAAGATACCTTGAAATGAGATGATAAAACAGCCAAAAAGGGCAAAAAATGGGGTTCATATGTAGCAGCCTGTGACAGTCTACTCCATTGTACCCAGTTGGGCGAAAGCTCAACTTCTTTACAGGACAGCACACACTCCAAACAGACAATTTGAGCCCAGACAGATAGATCTGGAAGGAGGCTGCTGTCCTGCACCTGTGTAGGCAGTGAATTTCTGATATCCTTTTAGGAGAAGGCTATAGTGCTCCTCAAGATTTGGTAGCACCTTTTGAAACATGTTATTAGAGTAGTCATTATTCATCTCAAGTTTTTCTTTTAACCAAGATATATTTATATTTATATCCATATCTGCATCTATATGTATACATATACATTCCCTCATTCTTCAAATGATAGGGTCCTTCTCATTCATATATCTTTGGTCATCCCTCTTTGAAGAGTCTTCTCCTGACTATTTATTTAAAAGGAAGGCCCACTATCCCCTTTATACACTACTTCTGTACTCTGTTCCACCTGGAACACATTATTATTACTAACTATATACTCGCTTACTTATTTCTTATCTTTCCACTTTGGTGGTCTAAAACTTTTTGGCAGAACCATATTTTCCCTTTTTCCTGTACAATTAGAGGCTATTAGACTAACTGATCCATAGTAGAATCCTAATTAAAATTTACTGAATCATATATATTGAAAAAACATGGATAGGGAAATAAATTTGTTCCTGTGTTATCCTAAATGCCCTTGTTGTATTTGACTCCCACCTGGCCCTCTTCCTTCCTCATTTTCCTACTGCTTTTACCTGCTCTGGCCTCTCGACTAGGGGTGGCACCCAGACTTTACTTTTTGGGCGGTGCCACCAGTTATAAAATCATCTACACCATCTCTGAAAACTCTCATTCCTTTAGCATGCTGCTCTCAGCTAGTGGTTAGGAGAAAATTATATCTGAAGGAAGAAATTGACCACAAGCTGTGAATGATTGAGAACCTCACTTAATGTGTTAAACCTCCTGAGGATGTTTACATACTACAAGAGTGGTAAACTGGCAGTGTGACTAGGCAACTTAAACAATTTCAGGCAGTTTATGTGAAAAAGACCTAGGGATTTAGTTGACTAAAAACAATCTGTGTGGTCTGAAGTTGAGAAAAACGAACTCATTCTTCCTTGAGTGCATTATAATCTCATTTTTGTTATGCACTTTTACATTACACAGGGATTACTGACTTTCATTATCTATGACAGATCATACAGTAGCTGATATATTGAAGACTGCATAGAATAATTAGGATGATGATGGTCTCCCACATCATGTCAGTTGAGGAATAGGTTTGGAGCTAGGAATGTGTAGTTTACAACAGAGGACTTAGGGAGATAACTTGCTTCATTCATTTAAAAAATATCTATTGGACACATACTACATGCCAGCACTAAATTAGGTAGGTGCTAGAGAAAATTAGCGATTCAAAACAAAAATAGTCCTTCTCACATAGAGATTACATTTCATGGTTAAGGAAATAGTTAAGGACTATTAAAAGAAAAGGAAAAAAAATTATGGATTTATGTTTTTCCTTTTCTTTTTTTAAAAGAGCAGATAGAAGACAAATGCACACACACAGCATGAAAAAATATATTTACTTAATGTAAATAGGTCTCTAACATATACGAAGCCTAAAAATCTGGACTGTGATGTTTTCTGGTGTAGCAAGTTCCCATTATTGTTAATATTCAGTTAATACTATCAAGGCTCAAGGTGGTCGTAGGTGAGACTCCATATGCATTGGGGATAAAAATAGAGATCTGCCCATGTATTCTATGATTCTTTGTTAGTCAAGATCACAAATTTTCACTTGTGATAACCAGAGAAATAAGCATGATAGTTCTCATAAAAAGAAGTGCCTCAGGTCAGTTTTGTAAAAAAGGAGTCATTTGATTTGGACTTCTCGATCCTTTCGCAAAGGAAAGGGTAAACACTTTTGTAGGCTTGGCATAATGAAGAAACAACTAATACCTCTTTTCACTATATGTAATGGGAAGTAAAACATAGGTCACACAAAAAGGAAAGATAAAGTTAAAGGAGAAATAGTTGAGTCATGTGGGTTCAAGCAAGTCAGTCTATTTTCCTCTCTGGCATGAAGTTTCTCAGCAAAAAAATGAGAAGTTGCACTGTTATTACCTTTAATGTAACTTTTAGGTCTTACATTTAAATATTTTAAATATTTGAAAGCATTAAATATATGTTTTGTAAGGATGCTTAATTAAGTATTTTGGATCATTACTGTAACATTTAGAAATAAAATTTTCCATCTTCTCAGGGGATAAATTAGAATTAGCACATATAATAAAAATACCACTCTTCTGGTTCCCGAATCTAGCAAAAAATACAGCAGTGAAAACTCTTTGAATAAGCATTTAGACATATTTTTGAACAACTCACATGTAATATTTTAAAGCAACTATTTTCTCAAATAATAAATATTTTAGTTGTTTCATGACCTTAGATAAATTACTTAATCTCTTTAAACCCCTGTTTCCTCATCTCTTAAATGAGTAATATAAATGTATACCCCTTAAAGATATTGTGAAGATTTAAATGAGATTGTGTGTAAAAGTATTTATTATCATGTCTGTTACATAAGTGCAAAATAAATACTATTATCATACAGCTATTAATGGGCATGGAAAACTGAATAAATTGAGAATATTATTATGCAAGTGAAGTTTCTTGCACATGAAAATAAATCCTTTTGTTGAATCCACCCAAAACTTGCCAGATATATCCACCTCACAATCATCTGGACAACTTTCTCCCCTGCTGTCATGGAAACAAATCCTTTTTGTAGTATAGATTTTTTGTGTGTGTGCCCACTCTATGATCCTACTTATATGCTTTTTATACCATATACCAGAAACTTCCTCTGATAGCTCAAGGCCTTTCACTTTCTCATCTATGAAACTATAAAAGGAGGCAAGCCTAACAAGCAAGGAAATTAAAAAAAAAAAAACAAAAACATTTCCACCAGACAGTAGTGGATTAACCACTCTACTGTCCAATCAGCGTTGGCAAGGGCAGCGGCTTTCAGAATAAGCCACTGGGAACCTCTCTTACTTCACACAAAATATATATTAGTTATCCCCAAATCTTCTTTAGCAGATTTAATAATACACGTTGGAGTATATGTTGTGTCATCATTATAGCTCTTTTAACAGCCTTTGTCTGATATCTTTCTGAGAAATAGAAAAACTCAGTTTCTACATCATGAATTCGAAAGAGAAATGTCTGAAGAGAGGTGAAATTATTGACTAGATGAGAGATTTTTCCTTTCACCAAACATATTGTTTCTTGCTCCAATATATTCCTTAAATAATACCCATGATGGATATTTAATAAATGTGAACTGACATATATGATTTTTGAGACCTGCCTAAAGATAGAAAAATATGCTGCTAATAATATGTAGAAAAATTTCATATAGAGAAGAAATATATGTGATGTGTTTGATCTTCCAGTCCATTAAAAAATGGAATCGGCACATTAAATTCAACTGATAGAGCTGTGGAAAACTTTGGAGGAGAGCCAAAAGATAGGGCCTAAAATAATTAAACGCTTAGGGAACAAAACCATAATAAAGTAAGTTTATTTAATTGGAAGGAGAGTTATCTGTAGAAAACTTTATTAAAATTTTTATGAAGTGTTTTTAATGAGATGTTATAAAATAAATTGTGAGCATTTTTTCTCATCCCAGAGCGGCAATAGAAGAAATAGACTTATATGGATGATAAACCAGAACAATAATACTATACTTTTGATGCTTTTCAAAGAACTTTTCGTATATATGATATTATAGAAGTCTGTATGACAGAAAATAGGTGTTATTATCTTTATGTTTCAAAGAGAGGAATAGACAGGTAAAATGCTTCTTTGGAAGTATTACAGAGAGTGCTTTTCTCTCTCAATTCCGCATTCCCAGGGTTCTGGCCTTTAGGTATCCTGTGCCTTCATTTTGAATTGTAATGGACATATAAAGATCTGTCCTTTTGCTCTATTCCAAGGTATACCCTACTTGGGTAGTGTTCTATGCTCTAATGACACATCATTAAATGGTATTATTTGTGGTTCTCTGTGTCCATGCTGATGCACATCTACAGAATTGGCATTTTGGGTTTTGGTATCATTAGTATTTAGCTGTTTTTCCTAAGAGTCCCTATTCTTTAAGTCTCCTTACCAGAGTGACCTAAATGTGTAATTTAGCCCTTTAGTTACAATGGTGGAGGTTATAGTGGGCATAGCAATGTGTCTCTAGTTTATTTAAAAGTAATATTAGCTTGCATAGGTGTAAGTCAAGCCCAAGTGTCTTGGGCTTCATCAACCATTAAGTGCTGATGTAGCCATGAGCCTCAGCAGTTGCCATGATTGCTGTGGTGTGCTGCCATGAGTTCCCTGAGGATGAGAAGGGATATGAAGGCCACGTTCATTTGACTCAATTCAGGAAACTGTGAACATACCTTTTCCAGAGCTTCCCTGAAGGTCAGCCGAAGGCTCTGTTGCAACTGGTTTGAAATTCAACCTCTACCTCTTCTCAATGTTGCTTCTCTCGCTGCCTTACAGTGAGAGAATACCAAGAGCATACCATAATTAACTTCCTGCAAGCAAATCTCCGCTATTTTTGAGGAATCTGACTTAAGATACTGTTATAAGTCTCAGTGGCTGAGAACCAATTCCCTTAACTTCAGGAATTACAATCCATTATAACATCTTCCTCTCCAAATATTTTTAGGAATCTTCAGGATTTCTTGCATATACGTATCAAAATATCAGACTTGCTCATTGGTGATTTCTGTGCATTATAAATCCCAGACTTTACTTTTTCTTGTTCCCAGATTTCTCCAGAGGCTGTGCCAAACTGGAACTGTGTTTCTATAACTTATTCTGAGGTCTAAGTACTAGAGAAGTTGGAATTCTCTTTCTTCTCTGCTACTGTGCCCTAGTGGCAAGGATGAGTGTTGTTGCTAATACAACACAAGCAGAAGAATGCTCCTTTGCTATTTTATTCATTCAGGAGATGGAAAGTGTCTAATAAAGTGTCTGTGTAAATTTTTTACAGTATTCGATATAGGGATTTGTCCTGAAATCACCTCCTTTACATCTTTGTAACATTTTGTCTTTGAAGGCAGGATTGAGTTTAGGTATTACTGGTAATTAATCCAACTATTACAAAGTTAAAAGTAGGAGAGACCAAGGAAGAATTCAATATCAAATACTATAAAACAGAAATTTATTGTGTTTTGTGATGGCATTAGAATAAATTATCTGAAGAAATATTAAAAGTCTTTGTTCTATATTTATTGAGTTCAAACTCTTTGGCTCAGTACCAGTATCTATTTATGAAACCAGCTTTCAATTTAAAAAATTTAGTATATCTTTGGAAAGTCTTAAACTGTTTTTAAATGGTCTGTGTTAGGTGGAACAGAGTTCACAGATATTAAATCGTAAAACAATTTATCTCAATATATATCTTCTTTTTATTCAGTATATTGATGAAGTCATGGGCAATTTGTTGAGGATAAAGCTGGCATAGCTCCTTTCAGCTTCATTTAGAAAGTTACATGGCTGGTCATTTTTAAAAAAAATTAAGATTGTCTATGTTTTGAGTCCACTCTGTGAGAATTGTTCTAAAGAAGTTAATTAAGATTAATATGTAGTCAAAGAATGAGGCCTACCACTAAGAATAGGATTTAAAGAATTTTCACAGTAAAATAACTTTCCCGGTAGACGTTTTAAAGCAGTAATCAAATATTCTCTAACTATGATGATGGATCCTACCTCGGTAAGGAGAGGTATGGGGCCTACAGAAGTGAACTGAAAAATATGTGGAATACAAATCTATGTCATTAAATCACTACTCCTTCACTTAATAAACAAATAATCTCTTGACATTTCCTCATTAATCTTATTTTCCAACAGATTAAATCCCTTTATTTAACTTCCCTGTGTGGCACGTTGTTTTCTGATTCCATCGATGACTACTTTTCTACCTAAATTTTTATATATTTGATTTCCCTGTAAGTCTTCATTTGTTTCCTGTTACTTTCTTACACAATCTTGTCTTAAAGATGATAGAGTATATGCATTTCAGAATTACACAGAGAGAAGACTTTTAGGGACTGAAGCTTGTTTTGCCTTACACTTGTTGCCACACAAAAATAATTCAAACTTCCTCAATAGTCCTTTCTGACAATCTACCACTTATAATCAAGGATAAAGAGAATGTGACAGCTTCCTCAGCATACGTAGCTAATTCTCAAAATAACTTCTTACTTTTTACTTTAATTTATTTTGATTCTCTGCATTAGAAATTACAGTCTGATGATGATTTGTGATGCACTAAACATCTTTTCACCTTGATTTTTATGTTGTTATCATACCCCATCTCCATGCAGTTTCCTATATGAGCCATGGTGTTGGTCTACATTTCACAGTCTTTCTTAATCCTCTTCCACCTGCTGTCCTCTGATACACTCCTAATCATTCTTCAAAATTCAGTTTATTTCCTCATTATAGCTATACTTGCAAAGGACTATCTCCCTTTCTTCTCAGTAGAGTCTTTGTGATTATTCTCAGGACTTGAGGGTCAATCAGTTCTCTGGTCTGTCTCGGCATCTCAATACACATAAATTGAGAAGTTGTGGGCCTGACTCTTCACTTTTATGACTTTGTAACTTTGCTAACAGCCATTCCATTTGGACAGTTTAAATTAAATTGCAAATAAGAGGAACACATATGTGACTCCATAGTCAAACAATGACTTGAAAAAGTTTTTAAATATCAAACTGGCTATTAGAGTCCACTGACATATTATTCAGTGTATATACCGTGCAGACTTGGGTTCACATTCAGATTTTGATGTCTGTGCTTAAAAAGTTCCATTTTATTTCTGCATACCTAAGCACCAAACTGAAACAATACTTCCTGTTTATCAAGTTATGTGCCAATTTTAGACAAAACTATACATGCTAGCAAAACACTCTATCCAATAATCCTAAACAACACTAAAATTACTAACTTCTAGGCCCATGGATGTTCTTTAAGTTTTTCTAAGCTTATTTAATGAAAGAAATTTTAGTTTTACAGTAGATCTTCACAATCGAACACAAATAAACTGCACTATAATTTTCTGTCCTGCTAGTATTGATGTACATTATGTGTGGATATGTTATGTATAATTAGTGTGTTATGTACGGATTAAGGAGCAAGAACAATGTTTAGATTTATGTATTTCCACACACATCAATGCAATGACAAAATATTATATTGTATTTCCCATATTGAGCCCTGGTATTCCTACATTTCCTCTAAGAAATACCAGATGGAGGAGTTGATGGAAAAGATACAGAAATTAATATTGAAGTGATGAATTTTGACCTTTTAAAGATGAAAGCTTGCCAAACTTTCCATATTGACATGGCAACGTTTTATGAATAAATCTAATATCTTATAGATTTAACACAGTTCAAAAGTCACCATCTGTTTCAAGAAGTGAAGGTTCTCACTATTACATAGTTTCTTGGCTCTAAGACTAAAAGCATGCAATCCATATTTCATATAACATTAACTATCAGGAATGTGTGAAAAACTTTTATGCATTTTAGAAAGTCAGAAACATATAGAACATTTTGAGTTATTCTCAAAATTATAGTTGATGGTATATTATGGATAGTCTTTCTTCTTACATAAATTTGAGTATTCTCCTGCTCATTTTCTATATGGAGTTATAGGTCAACAGCAGCTAGACAGCAAGGTATAATATAAAGATTTTATATAGGAAAATGGTAAAGCCATGAAATCTGATTTTGAGCAGAGTTGTCTGAAAGGCCTTTGATAAATCAAATATGGGTATTATAAGAAATTGTAGTTTGTTCCTTTCTTATTTTTTTTTATAAATTATTTACAAGTAAATCTCTTCATTTGATATAGCCAAAATCAATCTTGCTCAAAAGTCTTTTTATTTCCTATTCTTTTGACATTAATGCTGCTTTTGCATTATAATAAATTTTTATTCTACTTTCTTAAACTGTGGAAAATAAGAAATAAAGATCAAAAAGGAGGTAAAAAATGAGTCCATTTACAAAGCTCAACAGCAGTTATTATTAGTTTATTTTGTTTTCTAGGCCAAATATCTAAGAAGGTAATGAGACAAAAATTCTTGCAATGGTTTTACCTGATGTTTCTTTGAGTTTTCTGAAGTACTAGGGTTCTTGCTGCTCAACTACTGGAAACCTTTCTAGCCTTTATTCAATTGGTTTTAAAACAAGCATGTATTTCTTTACACCCATCTGCTACTAAAACGTGGCTGTTAGAGACGTGTAGTTCTTTCAAACATCTGCTTGGCTTGGGCTACCCTAAGAGCTTGTTAACCAAAATTAATTATTATATATTAGAATGTGCCTTAGAACTTTACACCTCTGAATAAATCTTTGAGGAAACGTCAGGTGTTTGAGTTGGTATAATATAAGGCAGAATAGACTATGTGGCTTTAAAACAGATAACATGGTAAATTATCTAGAGAAAAGGACACAGGACTTCTGTAGAGAACAAAACAATAGATAAAGAGACAATTTTTGTATAGGACAGATACGAAAGGTGCCAGAAAATTTAAACTTCAGAAACTTTAAAAAGTATATATCATCAGAAAGACAATTTTTCTGAACTTCCCCAAAGGAGACTAACCCTTGTGAAAACCAAAACTCTCTATGTGATCCCTTTCGAAATTTGTTGAAATGAAAGACAAACTGTGCATGAGTATGAATTACAATGTATCTGTAGAACTGTGATCTCTGCTCCATTTCATTTAAGAAGAACTTCTATCTTGATACTGAATTGACCTCAATCACTATGAGTGGCTTATTCAAGTTTGTTCTACTTCTGTCATTTATCCTATGGATATAATGAGGATTTAGTATGAGGAAATACATGTTTATTCTCAGTGGCTAATAACAAAATAAATATCAACGCCATCTTTTGCTGTTTACCTTAGAGCTTGTTCCATTAATTTTGAAAATAACTTCATGCTATGGTATTTTACTGTCAAGAACCCTTAAATAGGAAAGACATTCCATCAACATTCATATAATTAAAAAAGAACCCAATTCACATGCTTTTTAGGGAGAAATTTTTATAAATTTGCATAGGGAGAGTCCTATTAGTGAGAATTAGAATAGCTAGAATGAACTATACTAAAAGATCTTTAATTTTAAATTGTGTCCAGTTAAGCATGGAGATGTAAGAGTGGAACACACAAAACAGAGAGAGAAGGTAACATAACAATTGGACAAACAGGGATAAAGCAAAAGGCTTTGAGTAAATTGAGGATGTACACAAAGAAAGAGTTATATCGAAGGATGTACAAAAAGACAGAGTCAGGAACCTCAATGTGTATGTCTTTCTTCATTTTCCACCCCTCTGGCAGGAATCTCATGTATATTGTATCTTATTGCTCCAAACGTTGAAGGAATTTTATGTTCTCAGTTACTCTTTATTTTCCTATGTCTTACCACTTTCCACTCATCTAATAATTCTATTGACATCTAAACATGCTCGAATCTCTTTAATCATATATTTCTTTTTTCCTCCTGACTCTTCACCTCCCTCTAGTTACCATTTTACTTCTTTTTACACTTTCATGATAAAACTTTTTGAAAGAGTTGCCTATACCTGTTATTTCAATTTTCTCCAATCTTGCTTCTTACTCTATTGCTTATTCTTACTCAAAGAAGTCTTCAGGTTATTGGATCATGTGGATAGTCCAATGGACTATCAGAGCATTTGATAAACCTTTCCATTGCCTTCCCTTTCACCCCATACCTTTTGTTTGCCTCCTACTGCTCTGGTTATTTCTTCTCAGATTCTTTTATAGCTTCATCTTCCTCTACTCAGTCATTAAATGTTAGCTCCTCAAGACTTAGTTCCAGGCAATTTTTTTCTACTCACTCTATACTCTCACCCACACCTATAGTTTAAATTACCATATGCATGCCAATGACTCATAAATTTATATTTCCCAGAGTTCTCTCCTAGATCTCTCCTAGAATTCTACATCCATATATTCAACATGCAAACTCTGCTTGATGTTGCAAAGGCATCTTAATCTCATCATGCTCAAGACTAAACTTACAATCTTCTTTAGCAAACCTTTTTGCATTATTTGCTCTCTCAATGGATAATAAAATCTCTCCAGTTGCATGAAAAAATAAGTATTCATTTTTGACATCTCTCTCTTTTCACTTCTAGTATTAATCAGTCACAATTTTACTCCTAATTATGTTTTAAATATGCCAATTTTTCTATTACACCAGTCTAGACCAAGAACCATATGTCTTACTTGGACATACGATACCATCTAATTGGTTCTTGTTCAATCACCCCTTAACATAGTTATAAGGCCCTAGAAATTTTTCCATTTGCTGACCTCTCAATCTTCATCTTCCAATACTCAGCCACCCTCCTCTGTTTCTCTGATTCACATACGTTGGGCTCTTAGATACCTTAATATATCATGGTTCATTCCAGTATGGGGTCTTTTCACCTGCTCTTCCCTCCGCCTGGAACACACAGACCACTGCTTTAACTGTTTTTGTTTGTTCATTTGTTTTTATCAAGTTCACCTCTAGTCATTTTTCAGAGAGCCTTGCTTTCTAGCATAGGACAAGGCTACTTTGTGACTCATTCTTGCATCACATTACTTTTATTTCCTACACATCTCAAATTTTAATTATTTCCTCATCAGTGTGACTATTTGTCAATCTCTCTCACTAAACTTTATACACATAAGAATTAGAATTTTGTCTGTTTTGGTTTATCATTGAATCCTAGAAGCTTAGTATAGTACTACAGTATAGACAGTAAAAAGTAGCCTTGTACTACGAATGTAATAAGAACTATTTGGTATGTGAATAATTACATTAAATGCAGAATTTAAAAAGCCAGAAGAAATAGAAATAGTGAGAAACAAAAATCAAGACATATCGAGAGAGTGTTTAGCAAATGGACACTCAAAAATTCTAAAAATCAATTTTAATTAATTTAATTATATTTATTGAAAGAATTTAAATGATTTATGTAACATGTAATATACGATATATAATATAATGCTAGAATGAGCCTTTAATGTAGCATATTGTCACCTTGAAGTCTTGTAGCACACTGCCTTTCAGATAAAGATGATTTTCATTTTTGCATCAGTAGAAATACCTCTTTTTTACTTTCTAAATTTTGAATAAATTAACTGAAAGACTTGGAAAGTCCTTGGTTTTTAATTTTACTGGAAGCATCAATATTTTTCTACAGGATGCTTTCAACTTTAGGCTATCTAAGGATCTGAGTGGTTTATCTGAGGATGGCCCAATTGGGTCATCAGTACTTAAAGGCAAAAAGTAAAAGAATTCCTTTAAGAAAGTTTGGCAAAAAATTGAAACTACGTTATGTGTAATCAAATATGCCATAGTTTGTATTAAATTGATTACATTATTTAAAATGATAGCAATATCAATAGAAATCTCTTTTAAATTGATTTCTAAGTTATTCAATATCTCATCAGGCTCTTATTTTGGGATCTACTGCTAATCTTTGTCAGAGAGATGGTTGCAATTGGTGGTAAGTTCATTGCTCTGAACATTTGTTTTGTCTGTACAGAATTCAGTGTTCCAAAAAGGAATACCTAATCTATGAATAACAATTTCATTACCTTAGGGTAATTTCATTGCCTTCTTGTCATAACCAATTAAATTGCTTTTATTTCTTCATTCTTTCAGACATTTACTAAAGAACTATCTGTCTGATGTCCTGACTAGGTGTATAAAAAGTGAGCGAGGTACTGTCTCTGCCTGTAAGGAATTTCCATTTTCAGATTGGTGTCAATTTTCTTGATTTTATTTTCAGATTGATGCAGACCTTGGAAAAGTTTATTTGATTTATATAATCTTCATAGGTTATTCAAGATTCCTGCTGATCAGACTAACTTATCCAATTGTCATATAACACATAAACTCAGACATAAAATGTTATTTTTAACCGACTTAGAGTAACTTTAGAGACCATGATCACTACACTGTTATACTGATAAATAATTTTAAATTCTTGGCTGCTTTGTGAAAATTTCGTTTAGTAATGCCTTTGGGATGTGACCATCATATTTAGCCACTTCTCTCTTCTGAGATTTTCTAATCCTGAAGCATAAACTAATTTCAAGACTGCCTTCCAAAAATTTATACGTTCTAGAAAGATATTTCTATTTAATATTCAGTTTTTTTCTACTGGATTTTTTTTTTCCCCCATGCAGAGTTAATGGCTTCCCTCAACCCCATTCCTAACAGCTATACTCTTTTAGCTCAATAGATATTTTGTTAAACAGTTAAACTACATGTTAATTTTAACCGAACAACCTGACTCTTTATTTATTTGCTCCCTGATATTTTCAAAGAAATTAATTCCTTTTGTGTACAATTTGTATCAGATCATTCCTCAGTTTAATTTGTAGTTTACTCCACTACCTTGCAGGACATTTGGTCCTATTTAAAACATCCACTGAGACATTTGGACCAGGCCAAATGGCTGTTGTTTCAGTAGCCCATAATGTTTATTTATACTTTTATTTATACTTTTGGTTTACAGGACTGATAAACAAAACAAAACAAAACACTATCATGTTTTATAGGTCCAAAAATTGTGTTTTGTTTGTGCTACCAATAATAATCCTTCTTGCTTCAGAAACTAGCTGGTAATGGCACATGGGGTTAGGTAGATGGGTTGCAGTTAGAATCATGCAGAAAAGTGGAATTTGTATTAACTACACGTTTTAGATAGGACCAACTTTCAAGGATCTTTTGGCCTAGACCAAGTATCTCTGTTGACAGTTTGGATAGGACCAAACATCCACTAATACTTCGCCAAACTGAAAAAAAAAAATTGACAAAACAATTTTCAGATGGACCTTTTTGTCTTTCTTTCTGTATTTGGGCGACTATTATACATATAAGTAGCGTTTTTAAAAAAAGGCTTAGCACTATAGTTCAAAGAACTTCTGTGGAGTACTTACCGTATGGTAATAGGGATGAATGCATTTGTGTTAATGCTATAATTAGCAGAAAGAGTCAAGCTGTTTTGGGAAGTTCCACATCCATATTTAACTGTAGGCCTTCCTTCCACAAGAAATAGATGAAGAAACTGTTGTCCAAAAGTCCTCTCACTACCTTTAAGAACAAAATTTTATTAAGTTAGTGATTAATGTAGATTTATTTTATTCAATAACAATCATTCATTCAACAGACAAGTTTTGCCCTCAAGGAGTTATGATTTGGTGAGATGTGGTATTAGATGATTATTCAATGTAAAAAGCACTATATTACAAATCTACATTGTTTTCTGCAGGCTGAAAATAGTATAGTATTAACAGCATTAAGTTCACATGAGATTAACTTCTGACTCTGTTTACCCTAGTAGCTAAACAATCTTAACTATTTTGAGCCTCAGTTTCTTCATACATTATAATGGGATAATGACAGCAAGTAAATATTAGAGCTACTGAGATAATTAAATAAAATAATAAATGAAATGTGTCTGGCATTTAGTGTATTGAATAATTTAATTTATTATTATTAATTACTTATATTTTAATTTTAATGTGCCTTTCATAAAAATTGAAAAGATATATAAAGAAAAAAATTCTTCTTTTCTCCAGCCCATTCTTCCTCCCATGTTGATGCATTCTTTTCTATCATTTATCTACTCACAAATATTTCTATAGCCTTGATTTTATTTTTTAAAGTAATAAAATAATGTAATAAATAGCTTTATTCATCTTTCTATTTAGACTTAATACATTTTTAGACATCTGTATATATACTGCATAGATTTCTCTTTTTAAAACATTCTAAATTAAAGTATAACATACAGAAAATCACATAAATTTTAAGCATATAGCTCAGTGAATTATCACAAAGCGAAACCACTTATGCAAACACTACCAATTTAAGAAAAAGAACATTATCTGTATTATCAGAAGTCCTATCAATCACTACCTCTTTCTTTCATCTCCAAGTCACCACAATCCTGATGCTTAACAGCTAGAATTACTTTTACTTGGTTTTAATTTTTATATTAGTGGATCATACCGTACATATTCTTTTGTGTCCATTTACTTTTACGAAATGTTATGTTTGAGAGATAGCATTTGTGCTACAATTTATTCATTTTCATTGCTTTGGAATATTACATTAAATATATATTTATCATTTATTCTTTCTTCTATAGATGGACACTCTCCTTCCAGTTTTGGTTATTATGAATAACGCTGCTATGATAATTTCATATGTGTCTCATGTGTTGAAATGCACATATTTCCATTGTATATATAACTAGGAGTTGAATTTTTCTGTCTGAGAGTATGAATATGATTAATATTAATTTACCAGCTATTGTCAGTTTTCCAAAATGACGTTTCTATTTAACTGTTTACCAGCAATATATAAGAGTTACTGCTGATCACTTGGGATAGTCACCTTGTAGATTTTAATTATTCTTTGTTAATTATTATAGCTTTAATTTTCTTCATATCAGTGAAATTCGAAAATATTTTCATTTTTAATGGCTATTTTGATATTCCCTTTTGTGAAGTGTCAGTTTGTGTTTCTTGCTCATCTTTCTATTTGGTTGCTTGCTTTTTCCTTATTGATTATAGAGTTACATCAATGGATAGATCTACTATCTACAAGCTCTTGGTGAACCATACATATTGAAAATATCTTCAGTTCTTCAGATTGTCTTGCCAGTCTCTTAAGGATGGGTTGAAACATATGTTCTTAATTTTAGTGTAAGTCAGTTTATCAATTGTTTCCTTGATGGTTATAATTAGTACTTTTTATGTCATCTTTAAGACATCTCTACCTGCTTCAAAGTCAGTAATAAATTTGTTCTCTTTATTTACATTATCTTCTGTAAGTTTTATTTAAAATCTACACTCTACCTAGAATTGATTTTTATACATCATGTGAAGTAGGGAGTTGTGGTAGGTCGAATAATGACCCTCAAAGATATTCAAGTCCTAATTATTGAAACCTATGACTGCTAATTTCATGTGGCAAGAGATTGTGCTGGTGTTATTAAATTAAAGATCTTGAAGTGGGGAGATTACGGTGGATCATCTGGTTGGGTCATAAAATTAGTCATAAGTCTTCTTTTAAGATGGAGTCAGAGGGAGATTCTTCAAAAGAAGTAAATAGGCTATGTGACTACAGAAGCTGAGACTGCAATGATGTAGCCACGAGCCAAGGGATGCTAGCAAACACCAGAGCTGGTAGAAGCAAGAAACAGATTCTACTCTGGATTCTCCGGATGGAACCAGACCTTATGACAACTTGATTTTAGCCCCATATTAAATACATATTTAAATATTAGACTTCTGCTGTCCAAAACTGTAAGAGAGTGAATTTCTATTGTTTTAAGCCACTAAAGTTTGTGGTAACTTGCTAAAGCAGCAACAGGAAATTAATACAGGGGCCAATTTTTATTTTTCCTCTTTTGATTTCCAATTGATCCAAAATCATCAAAGCAAATAATTCTCATCATATATTTACTGAATTCTCAGATCTTTGTGGAATATACATTTTAAATATTTTTAAGGAACTCTATTCTCTACATTTTTCTGTTGCTTATTCTTATGAATACATGTATTTAAGATCATGACTTTTTTTTTACTCAACCAATGTAAAATAAAATGCCAACAAAATTGCATTAAACCATGACAAAATTAGAACCCTCAGAAATGGCCAGCATTAATATTTGCTGAACACCTCTATTAGATACAAATGGTGATAACTGAGAAGACAGATATGTAGAGAGAGGAAAACATTTTTTATTTCAGCGAAATCATACTGTATTTGTATTTTAAAATAAAAATTATATTAAATCAGTAGTTCTCAAACTTTTAGGTTTAAGGACTCTTTAACACACTTAAAATCTATTGAAACATTATGAAGAACTTTTGTTTACATGGTTTTGCATCTTTTGATGTTAACTGGATTAGAATTGAAAACTAAAAATTTTCAAACATTGATCAGTTTATTTAAAATAACAATAATAAAACTCATCATATAGCCTAAATAACATGCGAAAATTACATTTTCAAAAATAAAAATAAAATACTGAGTAGCATTATTCTATACTTTTTCAAGTATCTTTAATGTCAAGCTTAATAAGAGACAGCTGAAATTCTCATATTTACTTCTATATTCAGTCTGTTGTGCATTGCTGCTTTAGTTGAAGTATGTGAACTTTAGTCTCACAAAGAATATAGTAGATAACCTTTTAAAATACAAATTAGAGAAATTGTAGTTTCTTAAAGTTTGGTTGCAATGTAGACTCTGAAACTATATTAGTGATTTTTAGATACTCTGGTACGTTAAAGTTCTATTAGTTTTTCTTACATTTTGAATGGCTATTTTACCCATGTATGATTTTATAAGATCATGCATTGATTATCTGAAAAATGTTGGCTCCCTGAGTTATGGAGATATTTCAAATATTGACACATTTTACTACATAATATTTAAAAATCACATTCATTAATATTAGTACTCAATTTGTCAGAATGCATTGGGAAGCTTTGAAGCTCACTGTGGAGAATATAAGTTATCCAAAATTTTATTTTTTCTTAGAAAACTTGAGTTTTGTTATTGGGAACAAATACTGTTAGCTGCTTTCCTTGAAATGATAGGTTTAATTTTTGAGACAACATTTGCAAAATACTTAAGTCTGAATGACCATAGCTTATTTTTTAGTCATTTTTCAAGTCATGTTTTTATAGTGGCTACTTCAAGTAGCAACTTAAAAAATTGCATAAGTGCTTTTCCTCAAGGCAGCTTATACTTTAGTATGTAGTAGATTTGCTTTATGTATTCTTTTTATACACAGTTGTATACACAGGACTGAGAATTTAAAAATTAATACATTTTACTGTACCATTAAAGACATTTTTGTGTCCTTTTTTTATCCTGAGTGCATAGTGAAGTAGGATAAAATAACAGTACAATTTAGGACCACTGCTGGCCACTAGGTACCAGAAGTTTTATCCACGGTGACTTGTACCATGAGTACAAACGTCAATACACTGAAAAAATCAAATGTTTTATTTAAAAAAAAGAATTTTGATTTTATGGAGGCCTGAAAGGATCTTGGAGATACTCAGGTTTCTGGATAAACTTAAACTGTCTCTGTATTAGAGCATACGTCAATTTAGAAGGAAACAAACAAACAAACAAACAAACAAAACAAGAGTGAAACTAAAAGATAAATGTTTCTTTAACATCTCAGCAAAAATGTCAGAAAATCTAGGTTATCTCTCCTCCATGTCTCAGGCTCTATTGGAGTGAAATATAAGCAACACTCAGGTCTCAAAGAATGGTTCAGGGAAAGGTGTTGGAAACATTTGTGAAAGAATTTGAAATAGGAAAGAAAAAAATATCCAGTTCACCCATTCAGGATCTCCTCACCTTTGTTCATCTTTGCACTATTTGACAATTCTGTAAATTGGAGAAAACAAATCGAATGATTCTTTCTTATAGAAATGTTAACTAATTGTTTCTAGTGAATTGCAATTGATTATTTCTTTATAAGTAGATATACTTTCCATGTAATTGTAAGTTTGTTTCAGAATTCCTAAATCTTTATATGTCTCTGCTTATTGAATTCTCTTTTGATTGAATTGGCTGTAGTATCTTACAAGTTTTATCATTAATGAATAGGTTAAATAAAATTTTTGACATGTTCGTTTTCCATACCTTTTTGAAAATTATCCTTTAATAAAGGAACATAAGCTAATTTCAGTTTTTGAAATTATGAGATGTATCAGGAGAAATGATTCCCAATATAGCAGAGCAAATAAAACCAAAACCAACTCCAAGGAGAATAATTGACATAGAATACAATATGAATGGTGTCCTTTGCTATTAAACATAACAGTCTTGGGCTGGACAGAGATGCCCACATTATGGATGACCAAGATTGAGAAGAAAGAAAGGAAGGAGGGAATCACAATACAATTGAAGAATAAATGAGTGGAACAGATGAAATCTAAGAAATAGAAACATATTTTTGATGACTGCTTCAAGCTATAGAACTCATTTGAAGATGTAAATTCAATAAGAGAACAACACAAAATGACATACAATACAAAAAGATTAAGTCAATATTGCAGAAGCAAGGAAACAAATTGGGAAAAACAACAGCAATAAAGATTTTAAAATAAAATGCAAGTAGCAAAGAACATCATAAACATGGTTGAAAATCACTCTGTTGAGATCCTCTTAAATGTCTTTTACTAGGGCCCACTGAATCCATCCAGGTTTTTATCATACTTCTGTGGACTTCAGCTGTACAATACCTCAAATTAGCCTAGTCCTTGACAAAGAGCAATGCATCTTCACCTTTTCTCTCTCTCTTGCGATCCATTAGCAGCTTTTTTCTTTTTTGGTTTCTACTCTTTAGTGTTTTCCCTTACTTTTCTCATTATTTATTACTCAGTTTCTCAGACTTTTTTTCTCTGAATTTGAGTATATAATTAAGAATACTTAGTATTATTTTTAACTTTTTTTTTTTTCTTTAACTGGGGGAGGGCGTTGGGAGCCATAAGAGCACATTTAGAAACGTGAAACTCTGTACCAGGATCTTGTGTTTTCTGTCTTGAGATACAAAAAAGGTTATATCATAAAATAGCATAATGTTCTTTCTTAAATTGTTGGTTTGTCCTTCACCCTCATTTTTTTGGAAGAAGAAAGGATGGTTCATTTTGTTATTCACTAAGGGACAGTTTGTTATCCTGCTCTATCCCACCATTTTTACTCAGAAATTTCTATTAATATTTTTATAAATTACAATTTATAGCAACCAACTCATATTTTTGAAATAAGACTTAAAAATGTAATGTACAGAGTAGAGCAGAGCTGAACATTTAGGTCAAGCTGTTGTGCCATATGTACAAGGTTTGTTTTTCCAAGTTTTGAAACCTAATTTTGAAAACTAATTATACACATTATACAAGATGTATACAGTACTATGCAAGAGTGAAATATTTTTAAAGGTAGATCAACTACTAAAGTCACTGATAGGGATGAGAAGTCTTATCCAAGTATACCAAAATCCCATTATGAATCATATCTACCCTGTGATATAGTACATGATTATGTTGCTTTAATAAAGGTCATAGGAATAAAAATGAAAAAAATAATTAAGCTTAGTTCTCTCGAGAGTCTGCTATACCATAGCAGTTTTTGATTTGCCATACTGCTTTATTCTATTAATAAGTTATTTCTTGTTTGATATAATAATACTTTTAAAAAAATTAAAAATGTGTTGCTGATAATATGTGACAGTAGGCAGGGAAATGGAAGACCTGTAGTTGCTAATGTATTTATATGCTTCAACAGCAAATTATTTATTCTATATTCAAAGAATATAGGTCATATTGTATGACTGAGTAACTTTTTCATTTTTGAATCAATTGACTTTGTATTATAAAACCCAGATTCTGTAATTAGAGAAAAGCTATGAATAAACAACCAGGAGAAATTCTTTGGTTTTCACAAATGTACTAAAGACCTTATATTTTCAAACACAATTATGATGAGCATTATTTGATTTTAGAATGGAAAAATTAGTGACAATTAGTAAAACAGAAATGTGGATTTTCAAAATAGAACTACTAAAGAAAATTATAAGTAATGACTACTCTTAGATGTATATTTTACATTAAACCTTATGGGTTCTATATGCCACATTAAACTTAGTTTGACATGGCTCATTGAGCCCAAAGACATCACACAAATGAGAATCTCTCTCTCCGATATATTCATATATATGTATATGTTTATTTGTATGTTTATAGGTGTGTATACACACACACACACATATATGTATATGGCAAATGTGAAAAGTAGTGTCTTTTTTCCCATAATATTCCAATTCGTAGTACTTTTGGACAGGACTTGAAAATTCTAGAAAGACATATTAAGCCATTGAAGGAAATCCATTCTGTTCTTTCACTGAATAGATGCTTGACGATCCATTAGTGAAGAAGTGTGAACCTATCCTTTTTTGAAATAATTCTTTATGCTTTTAGGCTGTGTAGTAATTTTTTTCAATAAATAATATATGTCTTGGGTTTTCTGAAGATCCTGAAAATATTTTGAAACTCTATAAAATCCACGATTCTCAAATTTTATTTATTCTAATGAAATCATTAATCGTATATCCAGATTTAAGATTTATGACACATAAAAAAGTGCTACTTGTAACAATAAACACTAATCATTACTTGCAAGACAAGGGACTCTAGGTTCTAGATATCATAGCTTTTTAGAGAGATGATTCTAATACACTGAATGTAAAATTTATCTATAGTAAATGTTTATACATATAGTCTATATATTACATGATCAGCCTCATAAGAAAAAAATAATAAAATAACATAGAGAGAGAAAATGATAATCCTACTCAACTTTTTAAAATTTTTGGTTTGCTTGGGTATTTTTGCATTGGGTTGTAGATCTAAAATTTTCTAAGCATGAATACTCCATCACTTCATTGAAATATTAAAGATAGAGTATTTATGGTTTATATAGTTATGTGATTTACCATTTCCATTAAAAATGGAACTTTGAACTATTGCAATGAACCAAACATCCATGCCAATTTGATTTGAGATCATGTGTAAATAAACATTTAAAAGAGATTCACTGGTCATCAGTTCAAATTAAAATAAAATTCATCATTTCGTATAGAACCGATAGCAATTCATACAGACTATATGTTTATTAAATCAGGTATATAGGTGGTCAAATTTGTCATTTTACATAAAGTGACATGGCTTTCTATCTTTTCTTAGAAAAGAAATCTTGATATTAAAAATTACATTTACATTATTTATAATCAAACTAAAATACAGTAAGGTTAATTGATTTACCCTAAATTGTACAGCTAGCTCACACAAACTTGTGTTCAAGTCTACCCTTGGTTGCCTACGGGAATTTGATCAGGGCTGTCTACAACAGAAGGTGAATGACCTCTTCATTCTTGGTGCTATCTTTGGAGAATGATAAAGACTGATCTCTGAACCTGCAATGTGTTATCTACTGAACACATATGCTTTTGCTGCATCTTCTCTCTCTTTTCCTGGCTCCCCTTCATGGTTTGTATTTGTATATAATAGCAGTAACCCCAGTAGCAACCTTAGCAGCAGTTACACATGGTGCAAAGACATCTCGGAGTACAACTGAGACACTGGTAGTAACATGCACTTAGGATGTAGTTAGGGCGAGCTAGTTGGTCAGTGGAAAAACGGCAAACAGGGCTGCAAGGAGAATTGAGGCATTGTGGCGGCAGCCTGGCAAGCATAATTATTTATTAGTACATGT
Source organism: Rousettus aegyptiacus (assembly GCF_014176215.1). Lineage (NCBI taxonomy): Eukaryota > Metazoa > Chordata > Mammalia > Chiroptera > Pteropodidae > Rousettus > Rousettus aegyptiacus. The sequence goes on from NW_023416284.1 coordinate 113,075,877, forward strand.
TTATTACATGTTGCTGCAGAATGACTTCTGGGACAATTTCTAAAATTTATAGACAGTGCATTTCAATTTTTCCTAGACTGTTAAATTTGCTTAACCATTTTTTATTTTTAAACTGTAACATAGGACTGTTAGATGAAATGAATCCTCCTCATTTGGATGAAATGGATTAAATGAAAACCAAAAATTTCATCAATTGTCTATCTTGGTACTGTCTCATTTCAGGATGAATATGTCTATCAGATGGATGTAACATTAATGAAACCTATTATTAGACAAAAATGCAGTATCCTGGGTATCAAGCGTCCTTATCAGGTGCTATCTGAATAAGGTATTCAGCGTTTACTTCATGTTTCCATTGGCCAACACTATTTTAATTGCATTAAATGTACTAACTCTTTCAATCATTATAACAACTCTTTGATATCTTTGGTATTATTATTATTATTATTATTATTATTATTATTATTCAATTTTATAGAAACTGAAGCACAGAGATGTTAAATAACTTGTCCAAATGACAGAGGTAGATTAGTCCAGCTACAGAGTAGTTTTCTTAATCACTGGATTATACTGTTCTTGAGATAGTTATGGCAGTAATTTCAATCCTTGACTGATCTCATTTGTTTTAGCTCCTATCTCACTGTCTACCAGAAACAAGCTTGTTTCTCACCAGGCCATTTCCTGATGTAATTACATCAGAAGCAGAATTATATCTCTCACTGACTTATTACTTCATAAATTTCAATTATATAAATAGAGGCTAATTGTTCTTAACAAAATTGTTCTATTTCAAGAGAAGTTTAATGAATTATATCATTTTAGGTCAAAGGTTGGCACATTATGACCCATGGACCAAATTCTGCCATTGTCTGCTTTTGTAAATAATTTTTTTTTTAGAACACAGTCACATTAATTTATTTACTTTTGTCTATGGTTGGTTTTATGCTATACTGGCAGAGTTGAACAGTTGTGATAGAGGCTGTATGGCCTGCAAAATTATTTATTCTATGGCTATTACAAAAAAAAAATTGCCAATCTCTCTTTTCTCCTGATCAAGTAGACCTAGGAAAAAAAATTATCTTTCAGGCTATATTTTAACTAAATTCTTGAAATTTGTACCCCTTTGTTTCTACTTAACAAAGGAATAAAGTATAACAACGTTTAACAGAATAATTTCCTAAAATAAAGTTTTGATGCCTCATAATTTTTCATCACAACCATCAAAGTTGTGACAAAACTCACAAACAGAATTTTAAGAACTATTCTAATCAAGTGCTTGCTCTATGCAAAGCATTGGTTGCAGTACTGAGGAGGTTGGTGGAATAGAGGTGTAAAATGCAGTTCCAGATTATGAAGTGTTCCCTATTTAGTGAAGACATATAAGCACAAAAGCATATACTTAGTATCTCTCCACTAAGTGGTGAGAAACAGGATACAGATTTCGTATTCATCTTTGTATCTTTCACAGTGTCTTAGCAGTGTGGTACATGTTCTAGGCACTCAGTTATAATTTGTTGAATTTGACTTTGCTGTCATAAAAAAAGATAAGGTACAATGAATAGCAATCTCTACACACCTTATAAATGGCAATGTACAAATTCATCTATCCATGCTTTCATTCTCACTCCCTCTCATGTTCATCTGGAATTAGCCACATTGGGAGCTATGAAGGAGGAAAAAGATATCCCCAAAATTTTATGGTGGACATTGTAAAACTGATTAAAACAACTGAGAAAACCCTTTTCTCTATAAGAAAAGACTATGCTTTTTAATAAGATGTCAGGGAATGCTGTGATATTTCACAGGCCTTGGTATAAGTATCTAATGAAGATATTGTGTGTTCTGCTGAGAATCGCTTTATAGAGAAAGGTAGATGTTATGATTCTTTAGATTTAATCTATTTTCTTTGGCAATATCAGAAATCTCTTTTTTTACCTCTTCCTAAATACACACAAAAAAGGAGGCCCCCAATAATCCTACTTGCTTTATTAGTTTCTACCTGAAATAAATAAGACTAGCCTTCCTTTTATTTTTTTCTTAAAAATAAACATTAAATAATATAAAGATTGCTTTTCATTTCCGCTCTCCTACTGGAGTTGCTCATGTAATTTGCCTCCTGTAACTTGGTCAGATGTCTGCTCCTAATTCTCAAAGATCACATACTTCCAAAGGGCGTGCTTATTTCTTTTCAAAGAAGCAGCACAGAAAGGATTCAATTGCATAGTAATATATCCCATGACGAAATCTCCTGATTGATATTGCTTGCCGAATAGAGCTCATTTTCTGAAAGTGCACCTAAAGAATTTCGTGTGGTCTCACCCCTTCTCCCGTGACCTATTAGTAGCTCTTTTGACTGGGTTCCAGAATTCTGAATTGGTTCAGTGGCAGATTCAAAAAGCTTTCTTTCATCTTGACTGCTGTTCTCAGAGCTGTCTTTCTCCCACAGAGAGTTCTTTTTTAAACTATCTTTTCTAAGGATTTTTACTATAACCCCATAAGGATTCAAGTTTTATCTTCCTTTTGTTCCTTTTCAACATCAATTAGTTGGCGAGGCAAACTGAGAAAAGACAAATCTATGGTTTTGAACTAGGAATATAATTCAAAGCTGACATTGGCTTACAATCTGCTATTTCTCTAGCCTTTTCCCTTTAATATTTGATGATACAAAATACAAATGTTCAATAAATGTTTGTAGAATGGAATTGTGTTTTTACTGAAATGTTCAGGAATGGAAACAATGGAAAAACAAAAAATAAACAAACCGAAACCAAAACAAAACAGACAAAAACCAACCCCTAGAATCTAAAGTGAAACATCTGTTTTAATTTCCCCACTACTTTAATTGCTCCTACACATAACATACTAATTTCAAAGGAAAGAAAATTAGCCCTTAAGTCAAGTTAAGGGACACCTTTTATCAACTACGGGTGTCTAACTGAATCACAAAAATCTTTGTGTTCATCTGTTGGTGAAGTTTCTATGAGTGACAAATGCCAGGAGGAGTGAAAGCAGCAACCCCATGAAATAGTCTGCTGAGATATTCTCAACAGTGCAGGATTGAATTACCTCTTTACAAATGAATAAAAAGAATGCTTTACAGACAAAAATATTTCCTCCATTCACAGGCTGTGAAACTCCCATGAGTAAACACTTTTCATGTATCCAGTCCTGTGACAACAACAATTAATGTAAGACAAGAACAGAAATTGCTAGTCATTAAAATGGCCCTGTTTTCTTACAAATAATTTATAGTTTGATTTTGTTTTTTTGGTAGGTCAATGGATATAAAAGGCAGAAATAATTTTATGGCACTAATATCAGCTTGGATGTTTTATTGCTTTAAATTAAAGTACCAACTTGAACAGGATGTATATGTGCTTGGCATGTATTTCTACGGCCTTCCAAAAGAACACATTGGTAATATGGACATACGCCAGGAGCAGGGCCCAGAGGAGAATTCCCAGAGGTTGGCTGCTTCTTTGGATATAAGCTGTTTTTAGTTGGTAAAAACACACTTTCCACAAAGAAACACTTTCCAATTCTATATAGCTTAAAAAATTCTAGCACCAGAAAATCATTTTGCTTTGTGGCTTTAAATTATTATGTTTGTGTCTTTTGTCCTATTTCATTTGTTTTTGTTTTTGTTTTTGTTTCTCCTGCAATGCACCATTACCTCCAAATTTCACGGTCTACCATCATTTAAATTTGGAATATAAAAGCAAGTTTTCTGTTTTGAAATCTTCTTCTGTCTCTCTCTCTGTCTTTTAACATAAATAAATCAGGCATTCTAAAGCATCATTTAAACATGGGTGCTTACACTCCTGGGAAATAAATAATGCTGGCCTAGTTCTGACAAGTTAGTTTCTTTCTACAATATAACATAAAATTCTCAGTTTTAACTTAATGTTCAAAACTTCTAACTGTACTTAGTTTTCTAAAAATGCTTCTTTTAGGCATTCTACTCTTAGTCAAACCATAAAAGGTTTTAGTTTTGTTTAGAAAGTACAGAATGATGAATTGATTGTGCAAAATACTTCAAAATAGAGAAGAAAATCATTTGGGAAATAATGAGCTGTCTTACTGTAGACAATCTATCCAAGTACTGAAGACATTATACCTCCAATATAGGAATTGTTAAAACTATTGTGCATTCATATCAAAAGAGATAAAACAATTGTCACAGTTGGAATATTGCAAGTAAAACACTTTAGTGATGTTCAGTCATAGAAGAGAGAGGCTTGCAAATTCTGATTACAGAGATCCTTGTGAATGTATTGCATAATGTAGAGAATCCTGGATATAGAAGCAATTCCTAAAACAAATACTATTAATACTACTTTTTTTTTCAAACCAGTAATTTAAAGGTAACACTACAAGAGTGATAGGAATTTTCCCAATTGTCAGATGAATCCTAGCTTTGGAATGTCTTTTTTCTAAGTTACCAAGTATTGAATGCAATTCATTTTTGGTGATTTATATTATAAAAATATGCCCTGAAACATTTGCAGCATTTATGTTTTACTGCTATAGCCATATGTCGTCAAATTTATATGCTTGCTATATTCTTCCTTGCTGGTTCAGAGCCTGTTTGTAAGTCATGTTCCATTGACTGACTTATAAATTAAAGAATCTTCTAAAGAAAACTAGGAAGAATCAAGATTTCTTTTGGTAATACTTCATGCACTAGGCTAGAAAAGTTCCCCCATGATATTTAAATGAATAATTCACTGATTCAATAGGTTAACATTTGAGATAGAAACATAACATATAGGAAGTCAAACATTTAATACTCACTGTATAGAATAGTTCCATTCAAAGCGGTTGTTTTTATAGTCAAGTAGATGGTAACAATTCTGTTATGTTCTTTCTCCAGGATAAACTTCGGCTCATTCAGGGTTGGAAAAAAAGGCAGTTCTAAGTATGAATTCCCATTGAAAGATGGAAAAAATAAATCTGCATCTAAAAAAAAGTCATATTAATATGTTCTGATATACTATATTGTTAATCAAGTAGATAAGAATGAAATATTAATAGTTAAGATTTCTTTTAAAAAGACTAATATTTACAAATATTATTTAGACCTAGCTTTAAGAAATTTAGGTATATAAGTATAACAAATTCGTAAAGTCATTGTTTCAAATAATTAACCACCGGTCCAGAGGAAAAGACTCAAAGCAAGAATGTTAATTTGTTGTTCGGAAATAAGCTTTAAGGGTGAACAAACTCCCAGAAATTGTATGGAAAAAATCTGTAAAATATGTGAATTAATAGTTTTCATTAGTTTTAAAAATATTCTGTTATAAATGACTATACATGAAATTATATATACTTAAAATCAAATTTGATTTGATATAATTACACAGCAATAAACAAGTTAAGATATCTGTGACACAAAAAAGATTAGAAAGTTGCCATATTCTTTTTATTAATATTCATTAATATTTAATGCTTTTCAGTAATAGGATATTTAAAAAATATTGCTCCTATGAGAGGTTATTCATAATTTTAGAGCTATTCTTTTAGAATTCTTAATCTTTTAAATAATATCTCATAAACTCTTGAGGCACATATAATTTAAAAAGTATTTTATTGTCATATATCTATATTTAGATCTATAGACTGTGCACTGAACAAGTATAATACATAAGATGTTGAAATTGCTACATCTTATTTTTGTCTTTCTTGCAGTGGGAAAAGTTTTCTCTCTCTCAGGGTGAAAACTTGGCAGTCCCTATAAGTCATACCTTCTTTCTAAGTTATATAATGATTCATAGTTTAAGAAATTTATCAATACTTAAAATTTTCCATCATAGATATGATGTCCCCTATCCTTTTTCACCAGTCAAGGCCTGCAGGGCGCCTGACTCCTGTTGTCTGCCTGGAGGGGTAGGAAGAAGCTCCTTCAGGCTAACTGCTGTTTCTGACCCTTCCAGCTTTGAATGGGAGAAGATGAGGTGGAGTGACAGAGAACACAGTAAAGGAGAGCTGTTAGAGCTGGTGATTAACGCTGTTGTAAGCAGGCCTCATATTCTCTAGGAATAGCAGATGTTTAAAATAAACCATTTCCAAATATCTCCTCCCATTCAGTTGGTTGCCTGTTTGTCATGTTGGTTTCTTTTGCTGTGTAGAAGCTTTTCAGTTTGATGTAGTCCCATTCATTTATTTTTGCTTTTACTTCCCTTCGCTTTGAGGTCGAATTCATAAAATCTTCGCTAACTCCAAGGTTCATGAGTTTAGTACCTATATTTTTTTCTATGCAATTATTGTTTCAGGTCTTATATTTAGGTCTTTGATCCATTTATGGAATATTACTCAGTCATAAGAAAAGATGAAATACTGCCAATTGTGACAACATAGATGGATCTTGAGATTATCATGCTAAGGGAAATAAGTCAGACAGAAAAAATTGAGAACCATAAGACTTAACTTATATGTGGGATATAAACCTGAAAGCACAAATGAACAAGACAGCAGGGAATCATGAACACAGACAACAGTTTAGTGATTACCAGAGGGAAAGTGGAGTTGTGGGGAGGAAATAAGGGAAAAGAGGACAAATATATGGTGACGGAAGGAAATTTAACTTTGGGCGGTGAACACACAATGCAGTATACATGTGATGTATTATTGAATTGTACACTGGAGACCTATATAATTTTGTTATCCAATATCACCCTAATAAACTTAAGTAAAAAGGAATTAAAAAAGAATCACACACACAGAAAATAAAATGGACTGTTTCTCTCATGGTAGGAATGTTAGAAAAAAATACAGAATTCTCAATTACATCTCAATTTCAGATAAACACAAATGATTTTTTTAGCATAAGTATGTCCCAAACATTGGCATGAGATATACTAAAAAATTATTTGTTGTTTATTTGAAATTCAAATTTAACCGAGTGTTCTCTGTTTTTAGTTAAATCCAGCAACCCTAGGACTCATGAAGATTTGTGCAATCTTTAGAAGCCCTTTACCAACTTCAATTCTTTGGACTTGTCCTAAAGCCTGCCTTTGGCTTGTCACTTTTAACTTGGTCTCACTCTGGTTTTTCACGTTATACACAGACTCTTGCATTTGACAGCCCCTTTCCAGTGCCAAAGCTACACAGGCGAGGAAGACTTTATTTAAGACTAATGCAATAGTGGAGAGTGGCCAGGATTCAGTCTTTGTGCAATTCCTCTGAAACAAATGGTGGTAAAGTTTTGAAGGGCTGAGGTGAAGAGATCATACACTACCTGTTTTGCTAATTGGCCTTACCTCCCAAAACATCAGCTTTCTCATACCATTATTACAAAAAGTAGTTTACAAACTGGAGCAAGGCACCCATTGAAGGTAGGCTCCTACCCTCCCAAAGAAACTGGGAAAGAGGGCCACTATCATTTTTTTTTTTTTTAATGATTACATTAGAAAGAAATGGCTCCAGATCTTGGAGAGAGACATTCATGGATTGTAAAATTGGCAAGAAGCTTTTAAAAAGATTTATATCTTAAGAGGGCAAAAGATTTACAATTAAAGTTTTCTAAAGTAAATGATCTAAGAAAAGTGAGGTCAGGGGCCCAGATCAGGAAGAAGCCTGTCTAGATTTTGGTCAAGCTGAGAGGAATGTGAGGTTACTTGACTAGAAAAGCCACTCAGAAGGAACATAAAATGACTCAGGTCAAATCTCTTTTCTGATGGATTCATATCTACTTCATGGTAAACAGTCTTACATTCCCTGCCATACTGTCTGGGGGGGTATAGTTAGTTTTACAATATCCTCTCTCTCTGTTTCCCTCTCTCCTCTCTCTTCTCTCTCACTCCCTCCACAACACACACACACACACACACACACACACACAAACACAAAGGCTGCTCTGGCTTTCTTGGGTACGAATGTATGACTGTTGGTTCATGGTGTTCCTTTCTAACTGATCCACTTTTAGCTACCCCAAACACTGTCAGATGTGATGGGTGGAAGAGAGTAAAGGGTGAGGTTGACAAAATAGCTTTCTACAAAATCATTGTCCTCAAAATCATGTCTCTAAAGACCTTTCTCCTCTTCGTATGCTGCCTCTTTTCATTTCAAATCCTGCTCTTAGATATGGCGCATCATTTTGTTTATAGCATTATATCCTGGGTGTAAAAGGAAGTTCACTTTTAACTTTCTGTTTATGTCCATAACTTTGCATTGCCAGATACAAATAATATAACTTATCTATTAGCAAACAGCTCGATTCAAGACATATGATATCATATATTTTTACAATTTCTTGTCCTACGCACAATCTTTAATTCCTTAAAGTTTACCTAACTGGCTCTTTCTTTTACTGGATCTGCTATTTTCAAAGGTTTTTAGGCCTAGTTAGCAAATCCTTTATCAGTGTTCATATGGCTAGAAATCTCTTCAATACATAAAACTTATTTTTATTAAAATCTTCTCCTTGTCTTTTACCACACTATACTATAATTTTAATGTCTTCTTATTTGCCCGATAGAGATTTTTCAGACAATTCTCTCATCTACCCCATAATGAGTATAGTTTCCAAAGCTCTATCCTGGGTCATAATAATTCCTCCATTTTTTTTCCCCCTAAATCTGCTCCTCCTCCATTTTCTTACTCATAGCTCTTATTCTAGGCTTAGAAACTCAGCATCATTACCCACCCATCTCTTCTCAAACTAGATGCTGGTTCCTGTCACCCTTTTCTGAAATCAAATCTTGTAACTTTCTTTCTGCTATCACTGCCTTTATTTAAGTTTTCAAGGCATTTCAGCTCAACTGTTGTAACAGATTATTTCTAACTGGCCTCCCTTCCGGTAGTGTCTATTAGCTGTCATTGCTGTCACATCAACTTTACTTAGCTGTAATCACCTGAGATCTTTGGTCAAAATCATTTAGTACTACAGAGTAATTCATCTACTTATGGAGTAAGCTAGGCCCTCCATGGTTTTATTTTTCAGTGTTTCTACACACATACATCTACGAATGAGTTTAAATCACATTTTTTTTCTACTTGTGTTAGCACCATTCTATTTGTTTGGAATGCCTTTTCAATCCTGGGTATATAAATATTCTCTTAATTCAAGGCTCACCTTGAATATCCCCCCAAATTTGAACTCCCTATAATACTGTATCTACAACTCTTTTAGTGCATGCATGTTTTCTAACTTATGTTGCAGTTGTTATAATTGTTGGGTAGCGTTGATAGAATAGTAAATCTGTTACTTTGGATGAGAGAAGTAAATTAACTTTAATTAGAAATAGAATACCTAAGTAAATTTTCAGAAGACATTGGAGAAATATGAGTTAAAGACATGCGTTTGCTTTCTTGTGACCAGAAAGGCTCATAACACATTTGGAGTTTGGCTAGATGGAGTAGAATGTTTAACAGATAAGAAATTGCATGTGTACCATATTATGAGACAAACAATATGCTAATAAAGTTAATGGATGATGTAGATAGCTCTACACTGGAGGAAGTTTGAATGAGAAATTTGAATGTAGCTATAGAAGAGGAAAATGGCTTTAAATTAATAGAATATTTAGCATGTAACTTGGCAACTATTTAAATGTTGCATATCTGTTGATTCTACCATATGATTTTAGATGCTGTTTCTTCCTATTGATTTTACCTGTACTATTTTGAGTTGCTGATGTTTTCATTCACTCAACAAATATTTGTTGAGTGACTACTACATGTTAAGACTAGTCAGAAAATATAGTGGTGAGCAAAACGGATAAAAACCTCACCTTTGTGAAGCTTAGATTCTAGGTTCATGAAAGAAACCCCCAAGCTTGAAGTTGGTAAAATTTATTCTACTAATGTGGTAGATCTTTTCCTGGTCCCTGGGAAGATGTGCCACCCTATTTGTTTAACCATTGTTTAACCATTTTTTTCCAGACATTTGCTTTCAACAAAGGAGCACTGAGCCTATTGTGAGATGTAGGACTAGGTAAAAAGGAGAGTCTAACAAAACCTAATTCATCTACCCTTCCATACTATTCATTCTCTGATGAAAAGATCTGTGTTCCATTCATCTTTGTATTCTCTTATGAAATGACCAATTTTGCACATTGTAAGCAAATATATTCTTAAACAAATAAAACTCTTGCTAAAATGATCATTTGTGATATTTTAAAAAAGGACAGAAAAATGTTCTTATAATTAAAATGGGCTGAAGAAAGGTTATAGAGATGGGTTTAAGAATTTTCCTTGTGTTTAAGCTTTTAACATTATTTATAAATCCACAGGAAAATTTCTGTAGGAGGATACTCTTTATATAAGGGTTCATATATGGAACAAATTATTTGGATCCATAATCAGGTTTTCCTTATTCTGAGAAGCAGTGAACTCACCAAGAGCAGTAAAAATGTAATTCAATTTGCTTGAAAAAATGACTTCCACATTACTTTGCAGGAGCATATCTATCATATAATTCAGGTGCACCTGCCTACTTCCTAACTTGCACACTCCTTGAACCTTTTTTTCAGAGCTGACAGGTTTTATGAAAATTATGACAGGGAACAACAATTATAAACAATAAACATTTGCTATTGAATTGCTTTCTAACCATATTAATTTTCATTATCATCATGTTTAGTGAATATGTTGAAAAACAGAACTGCCCTGAATGTGGAAAACAAGACTAATTGGGGTTAGGCGGAGTGTTTTCCCGCTGCTTCCAAAAGCCTCTTCAGGCAATGCTATTTGAACACACTCCAAATGTATTTCTCTTCCAATTATAAATGGAAAAAAAAACCCCACAGGATTTTTATATGAAAATATGTACTAAACATTTTACAAAATATGTCATATAGTAGTTAATTAGTGGCTTGTGATTACAACTTAGACATCTGTGATATTTAAATGTCTTAAAAGATTACATAGGCTGATCCAGCTAATTATATTAAGTTTTATAAGGTTAAAAAAATTTAAAATCAGTTCTGAGTCATGGGGAAATTCAATAAATTAATCCAGAAGTAGGATCTTTTAAATTCCTAAATTATTTTATATGGAAACAAAATGAAGCTCCCAAGCTGTGAAAAGAAGGTATGAAACCACAGTACCAAGTTTGAAGCACCTTATGTTAAAAATATGGATGTATTTAACTTTTTTCACTCAATATGCTTCTATAGTATGAATCAGAACCACAGTCAATTAATAACAACAATTCACTGAAATTTCATCCAGAAGAGCACCATAGAGTTATTTTATGATACAGAAAACACAGAAGAGATTAGTATCTTTACCTTTAACATAATACATCTGAACAGCATAAATGTTATGCACTTTGAATAGAAATAAAACTCCTTGGTCTGAGTTTTATTACTGTATGAATTATAATCCCTTCAGCCTAGTATAAAGGTCTTCTATGATCTAACCCCCAAAACTGACATACTAGTTTATGATTAAAGCTACAAATGTGATGGGTCACAAATTACATATATACAACTTTATTGTGATTCTTGGTCCTAGAAGAAATATTGTTTGTTATTCCTTCTTTATAATGGAAACAGATTTGACTTAATAGAAATTTAAAAAATTAATACTAGTAAATATTTTTATTGTTCTTTTCTTATTTTCCCCAGAAAGAACATCATACAAATTCTATGACTAAGTTCATAATAAAAGATAAGAATGGTACAATGCAATTAATAAATATTTTGTTTTGAGATTAAAAACATTGCATCTCTTATGATTCTAATTTTATTAAACTCTGTGATAAAAAGGAATATCACTGATTAATAAGTTCATATATCTCTTTCTGAAATGGCCCTAAAAAATAGTGACTCTAACCAATAATATTCAGATACAAAGTTAGAATCACCTATATTATTCCAAAATTATAAAATTAAGTTCCAAGACCCATGAAATAAATACTATACATATTGATTATGAGAAACTTCAATGTCTTAAAGATCTTTACAAATTATTAATTTGGTTTTCTTTGGATTAACACCCAGAAGTGCAATTCCTGGGTCAAAAGGTTTATCCATTTTAAATTTTTTGAGAACCCTTCAGACCGTTTTCCATAGCAGCCACATCATATATTTTTGTTTATTTTAGAATTTAAAAAAGTTATGTTTGAATGGACTAAATTATTACTTTACTTGGATAATTTCCCCATATTAGTCATTCACATTGATATTAATTCATATATGTTGATCAGTTTGTTAAGTGCCTGACAAAAATTATCTATGACTCTGTTGTTGCTGCTAGTACTGCTGCTATTTTTGCAGCACCTACTTTTCTCCCCCATAGAAAAGCATTTGCAAAAATGAGGACAGAACTAACATTTGTCCATTTGTCCATAAGCACTTGATTCCTGCATTTAAAACATAAAGAGAGTTTCTCTGCATCTGACCAAAGCAGTGAACAAGGGAATAATATGTGTTAAAATAAATAAATAAATAAATAAATAAATAAATAAATAAATAAATAAAACTCTTTCTCATGTTTTATTGTCACAGCCAATGTAGCAATACTGTTTCCCATCCCTTGGTTTCTGTCAAAGAATGACTGATCATCAGCTCTCTGATCTTCTCAAAAATCTGAAGCTTAAAGCTACGACCCTATCTTCTTCCTTTGACAAAATAAGACTAAATAGAACATTGTTTAGTGCACCAAAAACAGCTTTCATTCAGTAAAAATAAAACTAGGACAAGAAAGATAAAGAACCATCAATATCTCACATTGTACCTGACATGTCATAATAGCTACTAATCTCTCTCTAGTCTATTCCTATACCTTCTTCTCTTAGTTCAGAAATTTTCTCTGATTGATCTCATTTGTTCCTATAACATTAGTTACTTTCTAGCTTCTGAAACTGTTGATTTTAAATCTTTAGATAACTTCTGACCTTGCATGTCTAGCTACTACTAGACAGATCCACTTGGAAGGAATATACGTAACCTAAATTCAGCATATCCAAAGCACTCTGTTGCTTTTTGTCTTTTGGAATTTGATCTTCCTTCTCAATATCAAGTGATAGTTCTCAGTACGACTCACTATATGATAACTGTGAGTTCCTTAAAAATAGGCAATTGGCTTATTTCTTTGTGTGTTACCAGAAAAATAGCACAATTTTGGCATATATTCAATAAATGTTTAATGAATAAATAAACATACTGCTAATATTTTGTTTTGCATTTAATTGTAGAATTTTCATCTACCAAGTTGTTCAAATAGCAATCTTAGTGTAGTCATCAAACATTCCTTTTTTGTTCTCTATCCTCCAGCCCCCCGCATCATTCATTTTATCAGATATTTAATTTTATTGGTTCTCCTTCACTTGTAATGCCTTCTTCATCTTCTGCTTGTACTCTTCTAATTGATTTCTAACTGTTCCCATGACTTCGGTTTCTCATCTGTTCAATTCTTGTCAAATTTATCTTATTTAAACACCAGTTCAATTATACCATTTTCCTATTTAAAGAGTCTTTAATGGTCTCCCATTGCCAGCAAGATAGTAACCATTTAGTTTTGCATAACAATTATTCTTAACTTACCTTCCAAGACTACATAATTCTCCAAATAGCCTACATGCTATCCACACTTTACGTTACTCTGAATTTTGAACATTCACTGTTTAGCTTTACTACCTCCATCAATGCTTCTACTTATTGGTCTCTGTTTTTACTTAAATCATTTTGGTAAATTTTATTTTTCAAAAAAATCTTCTCTTTTAGAGAAGTCCTCTAACACATTGCCGTTTATATTTATATTTATATATAGTATTTTAAAACTTTTAATGTATGCATTGTCTATGGTTATGTCATTATTTTATCTCAAATATAGCTCTTCTACCCACCCTAGATTAACCTTGCTCTATTTTTGTTGACAGAGCAGGTCAGCCAGAGTCTGGGCTCCTGTGACGTTTCAATTTGATTGATTCTACTCTGTTCTATTTTCTATATAAGGTTTATATAGTTTGCTAAATGTGTTTGAAAAGTATTAATCTAAGGCAAGATATACAGAAATTCATAAGTTAAGCTATACTTAAGCTGTCAGGTCCCATGACATAGCCCTCTACTTTAATGGTCTCCAAACTTGCTCCCATCATGATTGGAGTGATTAGGAACTGAGAATACAACTCATGCTCTTTAAATATGACCATGTGATTATATATATATATATATATATATATATATATATATATATATATATATAAATGTTGATTTATTAATTGAAAATATAACTGTCTGTGGATTAAGATACTGATATTTTTATGATTTCATATTTTTTCCCTTACATCCATGCTATGTTTGAAGGAAATTGCTATCAGCAAGTCACTGTGATCATAGAAATCAGAACCCAGAGTGTTAGAGAAATCACAAAGAATAGAAAATTTGACAAAAGATATTTACACATAAAAAGCATCACCTCAACAGTACTCAGAAAAATATAAATTTTAATTACTATTAGATACATAATTTTACAGCTTTCAGATTTGCAAGTGTTGGTGAATATGTGAAGTAATTGAAACTGTTACATTTTACTGGGGTTAGTAAAAATTTGATATAAACGCATTTGAAAATTATTTGGAAGTATCTGGTAATAAATATTAAGTAGTACACAAACTATCAAGTACTCTCCTAAATCTTTTGAAAATCTCTTGCATATGTATTCAGGAGGGGATATATACGAATAATCAGAAGAGTACAGTTTATACATTATTAATCATTTTATAATGATTTCAAAGAAAGTCTAAATCTCCATTAAAAGAATGTTGAGTGTGTAACTTGTGATGGAAGCTTATAAATGAATACTATTCAACAGTGAAATAAGTTACTCTTACAAATATCAATATGGATGAACTTCTAGGGCATAATACTGAGCAAAAAAAGCAAGCCACAAAATAACATAATTTTTATTAAATTTATAATAGTGCTTATTCCTGAAATGGCAAGCAAGATTACACAGTGGCTTCAAATGTATTTGTAACATTTTACTTCTTGTAATAGGTAGTGGCTACATAAATGGTTGTTATGCTATTCTTTATATCTTTTTGGAAAACAAATTATAATCTTAAAGTCATTGGTAATCAGGGGAATTAGAATATAGAAAGTAACACTTGTAAAGCCACAATGATGCAATATTCCCAATGCGCCAATCCTTTCTAATTTGTCTTCTATCCTCATCATTCCATCAAAGCAGCTCTGACTAAAATTATCATTGAGTTCAATGTCTCCATTAAGATTTAAAAGTACATATTATATGCCCATTTTTTTTCCTTAGAGTTGGCTTCTACAGAAGGTTTTTGAGAATGAGTTTTTGAGAATGACAATGTACAATATAGCTTTATTAAACATACTTGCAATGTTAGCTGCTGTTTTAGATGTGATTACTTCAGTAGGTCAAATAAACACATTCTCCTGGTACTTGGTATGTAATATCAATTTAGCAAAGCCTGTATCTCTATTCTAATCAGTAAAGAACTCTAAGATTACTTTGCCTTTATCCAGAAAGGATAACAATACACTATCACAGTCTAGCGTTAAGGTTACATCAGTTCTCCAAAACTGTATCACAACTTAATCCAGGATGAAATCTTTTACTTTATTCACTCATAAAATACTTCATCTCTTCAATGTTCTACTATGCTAGTGATACTTTACTTACACTACCTGTTGATAGTACCTGGAAAATAGAAGGTATCTAGATATCTTGGTACACTATATAAGTGCTTAAGGTTAGGGAATAAATTTTCGTGAAAATTAAAGAGCATTACACTTATGAAATTTTTGTGGGTCCTTTCATCTAGAACATTTAGAATATCTCTATCCAGAGCAAAAACAAAACAAAACAAAACAAAAACAAGTTATATCTGGCGGGCATAAAACTTGTCACTACAAAGGAGGAAGGTGAGAAACGATTTGATTCAGTAAAAATGACATCATGAAGAATTAGAAAAAATTTGCATCTTTTTATATATTGTTTTATTTCAAATACTGTTTTGTAATCAAATCATTGTTCCATATAGACAGTTTTTTCCTTTTTGATTTTCTGACTTTGATTCTGGAATCATGCTCCTTATTCTTGAAATACTTCTCTCTCAAGTTGCTTTAGTGAGTTTCCCTTGCTGGTAAACCCTCACAGTTTATTCTTTTTTTTTTTTCCTAAAGATAGTCTTATTTTTTTTCCGATGGACCATATTTTTCAATGAAAGTTTAGCTGCGCAAATCTTTGCAGACCGACATTTAGTTTCTCTCTATAATTTAAATATATTGTTTCTCTCAGTTGAATTTTATTGCTGATGTTTTAGAATAATTAGAAATGTGCTAGAATATTTAAGTATGTTACACCTTCTCTTTCTATCTACCATGTCTTTAATTTCCCTTGTATATTTGCTTTATCTCTCTGTGTTAAAATATTCAGATCTTACTTCTTGTATTTAATTTTTTTCTCAGTTGTATCTAATTTACTATTTATCTACTGCATTTTTAATTATTATATATTTTATTTATTTAATTGCCTGGAATTTTGTGTGAGCTCTTTTTGTTTTGCTTATTTTTTAATTCTCTCTTGTATTTTCTTCAGTATTTTTAATAAGGTAATTTTATTTATTTAATAGATCTAGTATCCAAAATCCTTGGGTTTATAATCTTGCAGTTTATTTTTTCTGCAGTATTTTGCTTGAGGTGGTCAGTTTTAGCTGGTGTTCTTGTTTTTATTAATTATGTAATTCTTTCTATTAATGTTTATTGGTGAGAGCCTATAGAGACCCAATTTATGGAATTTGGATTTGCAAAAATGAATTTGATTTTGCTTCTTTGAAATATTGAGGATTTCAAACTGAGACCCTTTTATATTCATTTCTAGTTTGAAATTTCTTCAACCAAATTTGTAGTATAAATTAGAACCATGAACCGACATGAGGGCAGGGCTATTGAAAAATACTTGGGGAGGGGATTTATTTATGTACCTGCAGCCAAGGTAGCTGACCAAGAGTTTTCCTGTTGCTTTTCTTCGCTGGTAGGTTCTCCCTTACTCCTCCCTTTCCATTGAATCAGAAGTTCTTTGGAGGTCTAAACTATATAAATCATTTTCAGTTTCAACTCTTAACTTTGTCCAAGCACAAAGATCTTTTCTTTCCATCTCATGCTGCCCTTAAAACCTTTATCTCTAGGATCTGCAAACATCAAACATGGTTTCACTATCACAGTATTTTTCTTTCTTTCTTTCTTTCTTTCTTTCTTTCTTTCTTTCTTTCTTTCTTTCTTTCTTTCTTTCTTTCTTTCTTTCTATTTTTTCTTCCTTCCTTCTTTCCTTCCTTCCTTTTTTTTTTTTTTGTAGATTCCTCTCTGGTTTTTGACCTTTAGTGTTTTCTTTTATTTTCTAAACACTGGGAAATATCATTTGAACTCACATACAACTTTAAAAGGATTCTTATTTTATTTTGCCCAACATCTTAATCAACTTTCAGTGAAAAATGTATTTCTGAATATCTTGAGTGCCTACTGCTATAGGAGAAGCTTGCTGCCATCGTTTTTGCTATAAAGTAGATTAGAGGGAGCCTCAGGGACAGTACCATCTCTCTCAATTAGACTTGTTTAGACTTGTTTACTGTTGCTCAGAAACCAACAGTAAAATTTACTTAGGAGCATATATTATCTTTTAGAGAATATATATAATATTCTTCCCCATTATTTCTCATGTGTACATATTCATGAATGCATATTGCACATAAAAACAAAACAAAAACAAAAACAAACAAGAACAAAAGAGAAACCACAAATTTGGCAACAAAAAATGATTGTTTCATCTGTTATATCTTTTATGTTTCCAAAAACATGAGAAACATAGATTGATAATTTATACCATTCATAGATGATTTTAGAATTCAATGTGTAGTGTAATATTCTTCTTTATGTTTTATAATAATGGCTATTTACATTAAACATGAAATTTCCAAGGATTTATAAAGTATGGCTAGAGTATTTAGAGATTTGCTAGAATTACAACATTTTAGCACACAAGAAAAATTTTAGAAGCAAATTGCAAATTATTGAAAAGTAAATAGCTATAATATCAAGGGTGAACTTTAGTAGACATTTCTTACTATTAAAATGATGAATTTGATAATAACACTACTAACTAATAGAAACAGCTTAAATTATAATTAAAAAAAGAAAACTCCTAAGGGTAAAATTAAGGTGATTTACCCGCCACTCAGAAAGTATTTATTTTGTCAAGTACTTTTTAAATTTATTCTATTACAAAATAGCCACTGCTTGTAACTGTAATTTCATGAAGAATACATATTTTAAAAATATTTTTGCTACATCAAGTACAGACATGGATTTAATGTGTTTCATTTTTAGAATAGCTAGACTGTAAGCAATGAAAAAATCTAGTTTTGCATGATGATTTTTATTTTATTTTATTTTATTTTATTTTATTTTATTTTATTTTATTTTATTTTATTTATTTTTTTAGGTGAGGCAACCCTTGGTTGATCTCATAGATTGCAAGGACCTTGTCAGCTTTCAATCCCTTATTTAAAAATTTTTTTAAAAAATTTTTTTATGCCTACAGCACCTGGTCTTCCTAGGTGGTCTCCTATCCAAGTACTAACCAGGCCTGACCTTGCCTAGCTTCCGAGATCACACAGGACTGGGCTTATTCAGGGAAGCTTGGCTGTAGATGCATGATGATTTTTAAACTGTTACCAAAATTCTTGCTTATCTGAATAACATTTCTATGGTTATCATAAAAAATTATATTGGGACTATACAAATGTTATTACCAAATTGAAATAATATTAATTTAACATTATAAGTTGATATAGATTAAAATGGATTTACACAATTAGAAATATTTCCTTTTTCGGTAATCAGCATGCCTCTAAGAAATAAAAGTATCTTTTTTGTCAGATTTCAAATATCCATTATATTTTTTTCAGTCTATAATTTACTAGGTTAGTGTTGGTCAGGATATTCACACATAATAAAAAAAAAAAATCCCTGTTTAACAAACAAAATTTGAAAGGGAATATGGTAGTGAGAGAAAAAGTGACCTAGAACAGGATCAGTTTGAGGCCTGGATGGAGACAGACAGGTTTGGATTGATCTCCTAGAAGTAGAATACAATGAAAGATGTTGGTCATGGAAGAAAAACCTTTCCTATCCTATGGAAAATTATAAACTAGATAAATGGTTTATAAGCAAACAAAAGCATGAGCTATAACCTAACATGAATATTATTGTTTAAAAGTATGAAGTTAAATAATTTTACAATCTTTAACTGAGATAAAGAAAATTAGTCACATTTAAAAAATATTTAAAGCCAACTTTCCTAAAGGCACAAAGACATCCAAGATGCATCGGAAATAGATTGTTAATTTAATGTTTCCACTCTAACTGGGAAAAATAGTCAATTAATTAATTGATTATTTTGTTTAGCAAATATGAGCTTATTATATCATGAGAAAGAGGCAAGAACGTTTATAAGGTGAAAAGTAGAACAGCCTAATAAGTACATGGAGATAGTCTTAAGTTCAGTTGTCCAGGCATGCAGACTGTGTAAAGAAAATTAATAGAAAATAGAGAGGAGATCATAAAGACTGACTTGCTAGAATAAAGAAATTAAACTTCATTCTACAGTCAGAAATTTAATGTTTATGAGCTGAGAAGCAACAAAATTAGAATTGTGCTTCAGGAATGCTAAACTTCCAGCAATGTACAGATAGCCTGAATTAGAAAGAGTAAGAAGTATGAATTCAGATTAAAAAGCTCTAACAATAGTTCAGAAGGTGAGAGTGAGGGTCAAATCAAGAATGCTGGCTACAGCTGAAACTTATTGGATTTTGTTAACCAATGTCACCATAAAAATTAAAAATTAAAAAAAAATAAAGGAATGCTGGCAATAGCAAAAGAGAGGAGGGAACAGATGGGAAAGATGTTCTGAACTAGAAGAGAATAAGTAGATTGTGGGTCAAGGTGATGTGAGATTTCAAGTGAAAACAGTAATGTTTTCAAATATGAGTGACCTAGATAATGGAGGTGACAGAAACTAAAACAGGAAACCTGGGAGGAAGAGGGGTTCAGCATTGGGAGGTGATGAAGTAAGTGTGTACATTTGATACGTTGTGCAAATGTGATATCTGTGTAGAAGTAACCAGCAGATGATTAAACATGTATGTGTACACCCATGTGCATGACTATATTTGTATGTATAATAATATAGGGAGAAAATAAAAGACACCATTTTTACTTTTGGCTTTACTGCTTTAGTAATTAGCTAAACTGCTTCTGGAGATTGTAGGTGTATTTCTCTTCCACCAAGTTTATTTACTTTTAAAAGAAAAATACAGTAGTTTTCAAACTGTTGCTAGTCCACAACATTTCCACTAGTCTCTTAACATTGTCACAACAATTTGTTTTGGTAGCCATGGCCATCAACAGTTTAATTTTTGAGTCAAATCTATGCATAAGCTGTATACATTGCCTATTAGTTGTGAATACCAGGCTCAGACAGAGAAAATATGAACAACCTCTATATTCAGCTCACCAACACAGATAATTTGATGTATCTCAGAATTGAGACAGGTAGCAAGTGGAGGGGGTTAGGGGGGAGAGAGAGAGAGGGAAGGAGAGGGGAGGTGAGGGGAGGAGGGGAGGTGAGGGGAGAAGGGGAGTAGAGGGGAGTGGAGGGGAGTGGAGAGAATGGAAAAGAGGAGAGGGAGAGTATAAAGAACCAGAATCATCCTCTTAATATTAGCTAGCTTTTATTGAGCACTACTATGTACCAGGCAATGCTCTCAAAAATACTATTATTATCTCTGTTTTTTTACAAGATGACAGCTGAGACCTTTAAACCTCTTTAAAAGGAAAGCAATTTTCTGAATGTTGCAGTTAGAAATATGTGCTTTTGATGACTGACTCGACTGCTTATTAATTCTAAAACTGAGGCTCTTAAACATATGGCCTGACTCTCAAAAGGTTATAAAAGACTGATTACCACACAGAGGTTCTATCCCTGACTGCCGTGTTTCCCATTTCGCACCTGATTTCTCCTCCTCACTAACTTTGTAGTCTTGAAAACCTTGTTCCTTGAACCCCATCATCCCTGTGACATTCCTTTCACACTACTCTAATGATAATAACGTATAATATGTTTGAGTTCTCATTTGATGTGAGGGCTATTTTTACATGGGTAATCTATTTTAATCCTCCATACAACCCTACAATTATCCTCTTTACAAATGAAGAATCAGAGGCTTGGAAAGGTTGAGTAATGTGTGCAAGGTCACATAGCTAGGAAATGTCAATTTACACTCTGTAACTTCAGAGACCCTTTTCTTAACTTCTAAAATCTACGTAATACAGCTTACTGCCATTGCATTCAGTGCAGTCTTTACACTGGCTCTTTTGTGTATGTGGGTAATAAACTATGTTTTTGCACTTTCCAGTTTTTAAGATGAAGTAGCTACCTATATACACATTGCCCATTAGCCTAACATTATTACATTTTTCCTCTTCAACTTTAAGCTCATGGTAAATTACTAAAAAGGAATAATGGGCATAGACTATTCTTTTCTCCTGACCCTGCTACCACCTGGCCTTAAGTATCTTTCTTCAACCTTTTCTTTGGTTTTCATTAGTCGATCTTTTGTCCCATGTATTGGTTCTTTTTACTTTTCGTTTCTTCAATAACTTGCAAATGCATTTTCAAAGATTAGACATTTACATAATATGAAAATAATCTTTAGTCTACTATAATCAATTTGAGATCACTAATGCAATACCAATAATATAAATAGGAAGTTATCTCAAGCATTAAAAATAATCACAAATTCTGAAAAAGTTAGGAATAAATTACTACAAATAGTAAAGAATTATTACTATAACCATATGAGCATACTATTTTGCTGGTTGAAATGCCTTGAAGGCAATAAGAACGTGGACAAATGAAGGTCAAAATCCAGAGATAAGCCTAAAAAGACTCAGTAGTTTGGTTCAATAAGCTCAAAAGTGGGGGGGATAAAAAACATTAAAAAGTCCCTGGATTGCCACCACTTATGTGCCTGGTCTTTTTATCCGTGGCCCATATGACAGCACAGTCTCATTCAGCTAAACTGCTTTGATTCCGGTTAAGAACTAGAGTACAAAAGGACTTGAATATATGGGAAATTGCTGGGTTCAAGCGTGGGGCAAACAATTGGTATGAAAATAAGGGAAGTTTAAAAGTTCATATTATAAACCAATTTTCCCTCTCCTATTAAAAACTAGTGGGATAGAAAACTGCTTCCAAAGAAACCTCTTTGAAATCACAGCTAGAGATTGCAAACATACTGTTTAGCTGGTAGGCTTACTTTGTCTTCTTTCTATAGCTGAATATAGATTTCTGTTGGATTAGAGTAAAAATACCTCGTAAGGTGCTACACAGTATGAACCTGGTGATTAATGGTATTTTGTGCACATAGAATCTAAAGAATCTTTTTTAAAAAAAAGTAAGCATGGAAAAAATATAAAGGCTTTCTCACTCTCTCATCTTTATGTATTTCACCTCACATCAATAATACAGACAGTGGCAATAAGAATAAAGTGGAATATTAAGTATATATATATATATACATATATATATACACACGCACATATGTATGTGTGTATGTGTATATATATAAAACTTAGACATACTCTTAGATTATCCCACACTGATCTTTGATGATTGTCAGATTTCTTGTATCAGGCCCTGGGTGAATAGGTGTAACATGTATAAAAGCCATTGGTGAATGACTGACTCCGTGTGTGTGTGTGTGTGTGTGTGTGTGTGTGTGTGTGTGCATGCATGCGTCTGTGCATATGTGTGTGTGTATAAATCAGGAATTCAGTTTTGACCATTTATTTGACTCTGACACTTAAAGAGATGTGTAAGTGAAGATGTATATAACATATTTAGTGACAATATGGGCCTGAAGTTCTGAGATATGGTCTATTCTGTAAATATAAATTTTGTAATTAAAGGAAAATTGCTAGTTGAGGCCAAGCAATGGGAGTGAAAGGAATTTCTTAGGGGAAATGAGTAGATTAAGAGGAAAATAAAATGTAAAATCAAGACCTAAGGAATTGTGAGGGAGAGTAAACAGAAAAGGTGACTGAAAAAGAACAGTAAAGAGGCAACTCAGGGAATGCAGTGCTAGAGAAGCCAAAAAATAGTCATTTAGTAAGAGAGTCCTCAATTGTGTAATGAGCTGCTCGATCAACCTGTGTTATGGCAGGACTAGGAAGTGAGGAATTAGAAGTACTAAATTAGAACCAATATAAGAATGCTTTGGGATTCTCAAGAGAATTTTATGAAATGGGATGAACAGAAGTTTAAATGCTATTGGGAGGGTGTGGTAAAACAGAAGAAACTGAAGATACGGGAGCATGAATATTTCATAGTTTCCATAAAAGAGAGAAGGAATACCATCTACTTTTTGTAGGGTTTTTAGCTGCAAAAAGCAAAATTCACTCTCATTGGTGTAAGCAGCATAAAAGAGCTGCACAGGATTGGTCGAGCCATGTTTGTGTCTTAGTTACAAAACAGGTGGAAATTTGAGTCATGTGTTATGTTACAGAGGCAAGTCTCATAGCAAAGTATTTTATAAAATATAGAAAGGATATTTAAAAAGATGTTGGACACCTACTATAGGAGAAAAGAGCCAATGTATAGGTGGAAGAATGGGCCTAGTCAGTAGTTTAGAAATTTCTTCTATGGTAACAGAGAGAAGAAAAAACAAATGGTTGATGATCTAGAAGTCATATTGAGAGATGCCATCTGAGGGCAATAATTTTTCTCAGAAAAATTGAACATAACTTTGCCCTCTGAGGCTGAGGGTAATAGGGAAGGTCTGAATTTTGAGAATTTAAAATAATCATTGTGGAGACTGGGAAAGAGGGTCAAAATACCAATTATATTAATGAACTCTGTAGACGGTTCAGCACAGGTTGATGGGCATGGATTTATAGTGGTACCAATGTTTACAATTAGATGACTTTTAAAGATTAATCAGAGGCCCAGGTAACAACATTGAAAAGACAGATAAAGACGTATTTCAAATTTTGAATAGAGAAGAATGGGAGCTTTGGAAATAATGTAGATGGAGAAGTAGGTAAACACCATGCTTGCTTACTCTCAAGACCACATCAAAATTACAACTAAACTACAGAACACCCATCATTGAAAATCTCCTGAAGTCTTGCTGTACAAAAGTCCTATATTTAAGGACATATAGAAGAAGCTACATTGAGACTGGTAGAAGACGCAGAGACACAGAACAGGTTGGTCCTATACTCACGTGTGGTGGTTAAAAATTGCGAGAGATATCTCGACTGCATGGTCCCTCTTGCAGCGAGGGGTCTCAATCCCACACCAGGCTCTCCAACACAGTGTCCCAGTGTTGGGGGGGCAGTGGGGGGAGAAATCCCCATAACTTCTGGTTGTGAAAACCAGTGGATATTGTGGCTAAGTGAGATGGAGGGCGGCTGGAGCTCAAGGCACTCCTCTTAAAGGGCCCACACATGGACTTCCTCACTGATGGACTCACTCGCTCTGAGCTCCAGGCCTGGAGCAGCAGCTCAAAAAGCACCAGGGACATACGGGGAGGAAATGAATTGTCCAGCTTCAGCGCAAGGGCTGGAGAGGCAGCATTCTCTCAGACAGAAGTGCTGGCAGAATCCATTGTTTCTTTGTTAAGTGCTCCTCCCTCCTCATGTGGAGCTATGCGCAAGGTTGGGGGGAAGGAGGATGGGGGTGAGGTGGGAGGGGGGAGGGCGGGGAGGGGGAAGAGGCACCATATCTGAGTACCTGGCTAGCAACCTGGCTAGCAGTGGTTGCCCTGCCCTGGTGATTCCCTGATACCCTGCCCCACCCAACTTGTGGACCCACCCAAGATACTTCCAGAGCTTTCAATACAAATGGCCAGTCCAAGCTCATGCTGTGGACTTTCCTAAAATCTTTCAAAGGTTCACAAACCCCAAACAAGCAGCATTTGGGCTTGGCATGTCCCGTACCTCTTGCTAAACAGCCCTAAACCCAGCACTAGAGATAGCTGACCTAAATTCCCAGCTGAGTCTTTTCCAGGCACCTCCAAACTCAGCACAGGTGGCAACTATCTCCAGATCACTTTATAGCTCATAACAAGTGACCCTGGTAGGGCATAGGCAGCTGCTGACCTTGGCCCACAACAGAACCTCTCCCAAGGGGCCCAATATACTAGCAGTGAGCTTTGAACCACAACAGAGCACAACCCAACCACCTCATTAAACAACACACGCAAAGAATAGACTTGACAGGCACTAGAGCTTCACTAAGGCAAATCCTACTTCATAGGGTCAGCCCCTACACAATACTCCTCCACCGTGGTCATGAACAATCTTCACATCCAATCAGCCTGAGGGTCAATCCCTTCCATTGACATGCAAACATCAACCAAGATTCAACTACAACAGAGGGCATGCAAAATCCATACAAGGGACACACCTGGATCATCCGGCTCAGGTGACTAGAGAGAATGTGTTACTGGGCTCCACAGGACATCTATTATATAAGGGTACTCTACTAAGACTGGGAGACATAGCAGTTTTACCTACACAGAAACAAACACAGGAAGTCAGCCAAAATGGGGAGACAAAGAAACATGTACCCAATGAAAGAAAAGAACAAAGCTCCAGAGGAAGAACTAAACAAAATGGAGACAAGCAATCTACCAGGTACAGAGTTCAAAACCCTGGTTATAAGGATGCTCAAGGCCTTCAGCGAGAACTTCAATAAAGAATGGAAACATAAAAATAGAGATAAAAAACATAAAAAAAGAATCAGTCAGTAATGAAGAATATCATAACTGAAATAAAGAATACATTAGAGGGAATCAATAGCAGATTAGGTGAAGCAGAGGCTCTAATCAGTGATTTAGAAGATATGATAGCATAAAACTCCTAATCAGAACAGCGACAAGAAAAAGAATCGAAAAAAATGAAGCTAGTTCAAAGGGCCTCTGGGACAACATCGAGCATACCAATATTTATATCATAAGGTACCAGAAGGAGAATAGAGAGAGCAAGAAATTAAAAATGTATTTCAAGAAATAATGACAAAAACCCTCCCTAATCTGGTGAAGGAAATAGATAAGTCCAAGAAGTAAAGGGAGTCCTAAACAACATAAACTCAAAGAGGCCCACACCAAGACACATCATATTTAAAATGCCAAAGGTTAAAGACAAAGACAATCTTAAAAGCATCAAGAGCAGTTACCTACGAGGGAGCTCCCATAAGACTGTCAGTTGATTTCTCAACAGAAACTTTGTAGGCCAGATGAGATTGGCATGAAATAGTCAAAGTGATTAAAAGCAAAGACCTACAACCAACATAACTCTACTCAAACTATCATTTAGAATTGAATGACAAAGAGTTTCCCAGACAAGAAAAAGCTAAAGAATTTCTTTAAGAAGAGAAAAAAAAGATTATCCAAAGAAACCTAAAACACTTCTTTGTAGGAATATGTGCATCTATATGTTCATTGAATCATTATTTACAATAACCAGGTTATAATGGATGAATGGATAAAGAGGTAGTACATATATACAATGAAATATCACTCAGCCATAAAAATGAATAAAATTTTGCCATTTGCAACAACATAATGGACCTAGAGAGTATTGTGCTGAGTGGAGTAAGTTAGAAATAAATGCCATATAATTTTGCTTATATGTGGAATCTATAGAACAAAATTAACAAATAAAACAGAAAAATAGACTCATAAATACAGAGAATATTTGATAGTTGCCAAATGAGTGTGGATTGCAGTGATACAGATAGGAATAAGAAATACAAATTGGTAGTTACAAAACAGTCATGGGGATGTAAAGCATAGCATGAGGAATGTAGTTGATAATATTGTAATAACTATGTATGGCATCGGATGGGTACTAGATTGGGGAGGTTACTTCGTAAGTTATATAAATACCTAATCGCCATGTCGTACATCTGCAACTAATATTGCATGTCAATTATAACTGAAAAACAAACAAAATATATATTAATAAAGCAATGTAAATGTGAAAAAAATTCAGTGAGAAAAGGTGAAACCATTTTCTTTGGTATGGGTCCAGTAAGATACCCCACATATTAAAACCTAAGAATTTCATAAAAAATTATCATCGAGATTTAATAAAAAAGTTATTGGAGACCGAGTAGCTTATTATACTATTTCTATTACTTTCTGCATATTTTAGAGTACATAATAATAATATTTTAGCGATGTGTACTAATTTAAAACTGAATTTATTTGCTGTCTTTTTATTATTAATAGAATTTAGTGAAATAAGTAGTAAAATAATTGTTTATTGATTTCTATTAAAAGAGTTTTAAGTACACAAGCAAGACTTAGAGGAAAAAAAATACAACACAAACACACACCCTCCTTGGATGAATCGGATAAAATTCTATACACCTGCCACATGGCAGATTCCTCATAATCTATTCTGTAGAGGATGAGAAATTAATTATCCTAATTCCTCATCTTTAAAAGTCAGATTTCCATATTTCAAAAAAGGGAAAAAAGACAGTATAATTTATATATTGTTGCTATT
Organism: Rousettus aegyptiacus; assembly: GCF_014176215.1. NCBI lineage: Eukaryota > Metazoa > Chordata > Mammalia > Chiroptera > Pteropodidae > Rousettus > Rousettus aegyptiacus. The sequence continues at coordinate 113,103,434 of NW_023416284.1, forward strand.
TATTTTTATTGAAAACTTATTAAATCAATGTTTTTAAATGCGGGCAATTTAGAATTAAGGACATAGAAGACAAATTTATAGACATGTAAACATCACCGTATTATTGTTATAAATGCATTAGTATGGTGCACAATACATCTCAGGCAAAATATTAGGTAAATCAGTCAACTTATTTGCTTAACAGATAAAAATGGCAATATTGCTTGCACACATAGATATATATCATTCATTGTTAGATATAATTTGTTAATTTTGAAAGTATTGCTTTTAACTGTAAAACATATTAAATTAAATATTTATAAAAGTTAAAAAATAAGAACGAGAGGTTAATAATATTAGAAAGATACCTATTATAGATCTATAAATGCCAACTAAGTTTTCATAGCCATACACTGCCAGTGCCTAATGCTATTGTAATGAAACCTGGAGTGTACTTGAGCCATTAGTATCTGCACATAAGCAAAGATATTTATCTCCATTATATATCCTGTATGATTTGACTTGGCCTATTATTCCAACCTGTCAAGGTTTTTTGGCTTTGATTTTGTCATCCTTCATACTCACTTTTCTTCCAGTCTTTGTTTCACCTGGAAATTTGATAAAAGGACTACATTTCCATCCCAGTAATTGATGAAAAAGTTGAACAGGACAGGACTAATTATATGGCCATATAATAAGCTAAAAAGAGAGTCACCCAAATGCTTAGCTAGGTAGATTTTAGTTATCCTTTTCTCAGTAAAAGAACCACAGGATTTTATAGTTATTCCACTTCCCCTACCTGCAAATTCTTGCAAGGGAGAGCAAGCTGATGATCAAGGAAATTAAGTGATTTTTCCAAAGTTATCAACTAGGTGGTAAAAATTCAGAATCAGAACTGAGTTTTCTGATAGCCAACCTTGGTATTGATGGCTCTTCATACATAGTTTCTCCTTTCCCTTATATGAATTAGGTTCTTTTCAAATTCAAAGGTTTTCTACATAGTAAGTAAATTTTATTTTCTATTAATGAACCTAGGATAAGATTATTAAGTCTTCAGGCAAATTTATTCTCTATTTTTTTTTTTAGCAATTTTTTTTGATGCAACTGTTCCTGTGAATGAGGTCCCAGGGAGAGTATTACATTCACATAATGTGTCTGTCCCCCAAGGTAATAGTCAGGAGATAAATATTGCATTGGCGTCATGACAGTGAAAATGCAAATTAAACTAATTTTTGAGTTCAGTAATTATAAAGCAAATTTTGATTCTGTTTGTTCCTTAAGGCTATGTTGATTGGAAACTGCAAACTGTCTCTGTAGCTATTGACTGATAAAAAATAAGCATTCACCCACAGTTAACTTTAAAATTGTAATATAATATACAAAGGCGATTTGAAAATATTTTCCAATCTTTGTTTAATTATAAATAGTTATGGTAATATGTAAACATTTATGAGTAAATCTCTCTTTCTTTCAACTGGAAAAAAGTTAGAATTTAGATTTAAGAATGGTTTCATTTTCATTTAATCATTGCAGTACTATAGCATACGCTTTGGAAGCCATTTTTGGTTTGAATTTTAGATACAAAATAATAGTTGTGACACTTGGAGAGGGTTATGTAGTATTTTTTAGCTTCAGTTTACTCATATGTAAAATGAACAATGTATTACCTGTCTTATAGGGCTGTGAGAGGTAAATAACTATATGATGTCTGTAAAGTGTAAAGAATAATTCCTATTTTGTGGTATTCATTCAATAAGTGGGAGATATAATTTTTGAGTTCCTAGAATGAGAAAAAGTGGGAAAAACACATGAAATCTGTTCTCTTCTTCTGGATAGAGTTTGTTTCATTTATAAATTTCACCATGGTAACCATCTAGAGATGCACTGGAATTTTGGTATTATAATTTATATTGTAAAATGTTATTATGATGACTATATTCTTTTGTATATGAGCTGCTAACTGTGAAGATAGTTCCTTGTAGTCTTGTTTAAGAATGGCTGTAAAAACACTAACAGTAATCTATTGTTGTCAAGCAGGTTGAATCCGCATACTTCCTGTTTTGGTAAGTAAAATTTTATTGGAGCCATGCCCATTCATTTACATATTGTCTATGGCTGTCCTCACACCTCACGGATACAAAGGAAGAGCCAATAGTTGTGACAGAACCTGTATGGCCTGCAAAACCTAAAATATTTACTGTCTAGCCCTTTGCATAAAATGTTTTCCAGCCTCTGTTCTACTTGACTAAAACCAGTAAGGCTGTGAGAAGAAAAGGTATAAACACTTCAAAATTTTCTCTAGAAGATACCACGAGCTAGATTTGGAAAAATGTTGACATAACATATGAAATTCTAGACTTTACTAAAAGAGCTGTTATGATTATTAAAACTTTCCTTTGTCTATTTTTTTTAACATCTGCTATTATACCTTTTTCTAAAAGGTAGAAATATTTTTAATGTTTATTGTTGCTTTATTAGCTTCATTCTTAATAATGCCTTTCTAAATTAAAAAAAAAATACCCCCATATTTAAACACTAACTTTTTTCCTGTAAAATACAGCATTTCTTATTAACATGAAAACTTTTATATATTTATGATAAAAGTATATTAATAAAACAGGCAATGGGATAAGAATCACTTGTTTAACAAATGCTTTATACATGTGTATATCACTAAGTGACAGAATTACCCCAACTGAGATATAAGATGTTTTAAAGAATCATCTTACTGTGTGCATATTCGGTGAATTGAATTTTCTTTTTCATATGACTTATAGAATTTATTTTTATGTTACTAAACTGGTTTTCCTTGATATTCAAGTTATAGCCCAGCATTTGAAGAAATGTGAAAAAATATAGTGACTTGGGCTTTCATCCATACAATGTCAAAATCTAATTAAAAGACTGTTTTCCCTGAAGTAACTATTTCATAGAGTATATTTACATAATATTAAAATAATTAGTGTAATCAGTAAACTTGGTCAACAAAATTAGCATAATTTTGGCTTGATAGATGTACTACTTGATTGATTAAATTTTCTGCATTTTCCTGATGTCCATTTTAATAGTGCATAGTTATAATCACTAAAAGTCACACACAAAAAATGTTACCAAGACTATTAACTTCCTAGGTCACATTCTTTTAAACTAGTAGAGAATATGGAGACAATACAATATATTAATGTGTGACCTAATTTTGCCAAACAAATGCTTAAACACATTAATTTGTGAATAATTTCATTAATTAAATTGTGCTCAATTTATTGCATTCCTCTTCATGCCAGTAACTAAAAATGTAAAAATATCTTTTCTCTGAGGAAACTCATAATATAGCAAAACTTAGAGTACAGAAATACCTCATTTTATTGTGCTCTGCTTTATTTATTCCACAGATGAATTTTTAACAAATTGAAAGCAAGACCCTCCACCAGCAAAAAGATTATGACTTATTTTATTGCAATACTCACTATATTTTAGTGGTCTGGCACTGAACCCACAATATATCCAAGGTATGTCTGTATATCAAAGGTTATAGACACAGAGTTAATTTTTGATGCATCTTTTTATTTCTAAAGGAAGTAGAATTGTTTATAAAGGGCATTCCAGGTGGAAGGCACAGCATAAGCAAAGCAAAAGAGGTGTGTGGAACTGCACTAGATAACAGACTTTACAATCTTGCATGTAAACCATCTCATAGGTAAAAGCATATCTTATTTTCCACTGTAGTTGCACAGCTTTTCGTTTGGGGCATTACAAAATTAACCTTTTTCCATGATTCACTTTTTATGTCTAAATTTCCTTTAAGCTTCGTTTCCACAAAACATTTAACAAAATAAAAATCTCATTACTGCTTTAACATTATAATTTAGACCTGAGTAAATTATTAATATGTTCAGTCATTTTTTAAAACTCATATCTTCTTAGACAATGCAAATAACAACCAAACAATGACAATCAAAAGCTTACTAAATCAAACTAATTTTTGAGATCTTCCTATAGTTAAATTTTAATGAAATCAAATAAAAAGGTAGAGAAGAAGAAGATAACAGAGATCAAAATCTTTTAGAAATGCTACACGATCGTAATTGAAATTTTACTCCCTGATGGGTTCTTAAGCCTTTGTATGTATTTTTATATTTATTTTCAAATCTAGAAATAGAAATAGGATTCAGGAGAATACATAACAGTGTTACTAAGGTAGCAATTATTGGATATTACTATGTAGAACATACTATAACAGATATTTTATAATTTTTATTATATTTAGTCATCTAAGTATGAGCATATTAGTTTTCTATTGCTGCTTAACAAAATACTACAGACCTAGTGAATTAAAATGAGACAAATTTATTCTTTCAGTTTCCATAAGCTGGGTCCTCTGCTTAGGGTTTCACTGGGATGAAATAAAAATGTTGGCAGGGGCTGTCATTTCTTCTGAAGCTCAGGGTCCTCTTTCAAGTTCACTGGTTATTAACACATTAATTTCCTCTCAGATGTAGTAGTGAAATCCTTTCTTTTTCCTGCTGGCTGTCAAAGAGAGACTGTTCTCAGCTTCCACAGGCTACCCACAGTTCCTTGTCAGTGGCCCCCAGAAGCAGATCACAACATGAATGTTTGCTTTCCTCGGTATCTGCTGAACTGCATCTCTCCAGCTTTCCCTCTAGTCAGTTACAACCCAGTCTGATAAAACAGCACAATCACAGGGGTGACAATGCCATCACCTTTTGCCTTATAACATAACCTAATCAAAGAATGACTCATATTTACAGGTTCCACCCACGCACAAGAAGAGGGGATTATACTGGGCAGGAACACCAGGGGCAGGAATCTTTGGGGCCATCTTCGAACTCTGCCTACCACAGTGATATACATATCATTTTGATTTTACCAATTAAAGAATTAGGCCTTAGAAAGGTTTAGTGATTTATGTAAATTCATACTGCTAACATGTGGCAGGGCTAACAGCCATCTAATTAAAAGACAGGGCTCATAGCCATTATGTTTCACAACCTCTCTAGGCCTAATAGTACAGTCATTAAATTTTCCTTAATATAGTTAATCCTCTTTCTTAGTTCCAACTCTCAAGTCTGTTCAGAAGACTTTCAAATTTATATCTGATGCCTTGCTTGAGCTCCTAGCATCTTCTCTTAGCATCTTCTGCAATTTTATTTTTTATGAGCCAGTTCAAATTCAACTCATCCAAAACCAATTTCAAGAAATTACCCCTCCTACAGTTCCAAATTCTATTATGTGCATCACTTTTTGTCTTGCCCATATTGCCATCTTTTTACTTTCCTCCATGCTGCTGCATCATGGATTAATTCGAGGCTGATATCCCAGTACATATTATGGAACTTGTCTGTGGACCGGGCTCAGTCAATACCTGTTTTTGTTTGGTATCCATGGCTAATTATTTCATTTCTTAATTTGAAATATGTCTGATATCCATCTGTTTTGCTTCGTTCTCACTAGCATTATGTTTAGTAATGATAATGTGTGATTTTTTTTTTTTATTTTGGAGGGCGTAAGCATCCTTTTGTAATCATTTAGTAAATATATCAGTGGTTTTCCAAATGCTGTAAACATGCATAACTTTTACCCTGCTTGAGGTAGCATTTTGAGTGCATTTAATTTACTTAAAGAAGTCAAATCCAGTAGTAAAATTTAGTAAATAAAAATGAATTATAGAAATACTGACAGCAATCTAAGATTAGAAAACACATTTTAAGTATTGAATTAATATCAAATATGTTGGATTCACTTTTATAGCATAAGCATTTTTCCCCAGAGGAATGCTACTTTTAAAAAAAATTTATTTTATTATTGTTTTCAAGTATACAGTACATTGGTTAGACATTTATATAGTTTATGAAACGATCCCACTGATTACTCTATCTTCCCTCCGGTCCTACGCCTAGCCATTACATTACTGCAGACTGCATTCCTTATGCCGTGCTCTCCGTCCCTATGACCGTCTATCAACTACTAATTTGTGCTTCTTTAGCCCTATACTACTTCCTTTCAGCCCCCTCACTCCACCTCTCTGGCTGTCACCAGATTGTCCTCTATTTGTGAGTCTGCTTTCGATTAGTTTGTTCCTTTTGTTCCTTAGATTCTGCGTATAAGTGAAATCATATGGTATTTATTTCCCTCTGTCTGACTTATTTCACTCTGTATAATAACCTCTAGTTCTGTCCATGTCATTGCAAATGATAGCATTTCATTTTTTTTATGGCTGAGTAATATTTCATTGTATATATGAAGCATAACTTCTTTATCTAATCATTTGTTAATGAACATTTAGGTTGCTCCCACACCTTGGCTATTGTAAATAGTGCTGCCATGAACATAGGGATGCATAGATCTTTATAAATTACTGTTTCAGTTTTCATTGTATAAATACCCAGAATGCTACTTTTTAAATAATTGCTTATGGATATGAGTTAGTAAAGTAATACCTTGGCTATGCTGTATAGCTCTAGATTTTTGAGTACCTATAGGGACCCTCTGAGTTTAATGTTAGCTGATATGAATAAATACACCTGATATGAATAAGCATTCTATGGTATTAAGAAAGAGCATTTGAGAGTGGAGAGCCACAGTGCACCTTTGTTTTCATGTCATCTCTAGTTTGTTGTCGTGTGACCTTGGGTAAGATACTTAATCTCTCTGTGTCTTGGATTTCTTTTCTTCCTAAAAATGAATAATAATAGTAGTATCCAGTTATAAGACTGAAAGGAATTAATATTTAAAGAATTTAGGACTTTGTTTGATACTTTGTAATCACTATATAAATAAACTAATAAATTAATATAATATTTTGGATATGTTAAAGACTCTTTCTAGACTATAGTTCTAAAAAGAATATAGGTCTAGTTTAAGGATCTTTAAAAATATCCATCTAAAAGCATTCCATTTATGCTGCAAAAATAATGTAGAAACTTTTATCAATAATTAATTACCCAGGAGAAGAAATAGAGATGTTTGCAAAACAGTTTTTAGAAATAGAAGAAATGAAGTCTCGTACTATTAGTAATATTATATTAAAATTACTATATTATCTTTTATTATTTTCTATTATTAATTTTCTCACATCAGGTCTAACGTTCATCTGGAAACAAATTTCTTGAAATGCTTTCTCTTTCAGTAGAAAAAAACTTCAGGAATTTTATCATGGTAGTTTAATTTCTCTCAACAACAGCTGTAGTTAAACACAGCAGCAGAAATCAAATCTGTTCGTACATAAGAAAAGAGACTGTGGCACAAAAAGTGAGATACAGACTTGATCTGAACTTTTTAGCAACCTTGGGTTAGGAGAGAGACAGCTTTATCGTTCCTAACTGCCAGCTCTGGGCTTGATGTGAGTTGGGTATTTTCAGATTAAATCAAAAGGCAAAAATTGGGTCATAAATCCTATGGAGCTCTGTTCTGGGAAATAGACTGGGAAACAAAGTGAGATGGCAGCCAGGAGTGTAGACCCTAGGGCTTGGCAAAAACAAACAACAAGATATAAATACAAAATCAAAATTGATACAATTAAATTACAGAGTGATTTCAGTCTCAAGATCCCCATTCAAAGAGTGTACCTTTGGTTTAAAAGTTACCCACAGCAAAATTTCTTTGCAGAGTTCCCATTTCCAGGATCTGCTGAAAATTCTTTCCTTGGGCTCAGCAAAGCCAAAAGGGATTTGTCAAAGTTTTCTAATTTTGCAACCACTAGATAAAATGATAAGGCAGCTGGGTCACTAGAAGGCAAAGCATCCAAACCAGGATTTTGCTGGCTTAAAGAAAATAAAAATGATGTATAAAATAGCAAGCCCTGTGGAAAATATATAAAGAAACGTAAGGGGAAAGTGTACAGCTATAAAAGATGTTTAAAGCAAGGAATCTCCTAGTGTCTTATTTTCACTTGAAAGCTATGGCCAGGAGCAAAGATTCACTTTATTTTGGCAGGTTAGAAATATCTCGCTAGTTCTTATTTTACTCAAAATAAGTATAAGAAACAAAACATATTGATAATATGAGGTTCTTCTTACTATCTACCCCACATTCTGGCCTTTCCCTAACACTTGAATCCTCCTACTCCCTTCTATCTTATTTCGTCTCTAGGGGAAAGTTTTGAAAGCTGGCTAGGAACAAATGAAAAGTAAATTCTCCCTGATAAATGTTAAGTATATTGCTCTAAATATCCAGTACGACATATATATTTGACCTCTGCGGGGTGCGAACCAAATATTTGTTGACTGAGTGATCATTTCCACAGGCCTGCATTTTAACACAATATTTAATATCAGTGTAACTGCAATTCATTGCAAAACAAATGTTCATGGCACATATCATTTAAAAAATAGTCTAGGTTTCCTCTGGACCATGAGTTATGAATTATTCAAAGAGCTTATCATAGAGCATGGATAGCTATTTTCTTATGTAAGGTGTTTCCAGAAGCTGTATCAATGACAATAACAGCAATTTCTTGCTTGCTGGTATGTAGAAATAACTCATTTTATCATGTATATAAAACTCTTTAAATATTCAAATATAATCAGAAATTCAAGTTAACATGACTTTATCACAAAAGATGATGAGAGGAGGTCAAAGAAGAGAAAGAGATGTTGAGTAGCAGGATAGAGCTCAACAAGCCGATTTAATCTCAGACCCTAGTGGTATTTGGGTTTATACCTCAGGGGACAAAAACAACTTTGCGCAATGAAGGATGGGCTAGTCCTATATAAAAATTCTTTTCTTTAAGACAGTGGTTAATATTGTCAAACATTCTGGGTTAAATTCATATATATTTTGGAATATGCTTTTTGTGCCATAAGCAGGATAGACTCTGACGCCAAACTATGTAGAGACTGATGATAGTACACATTCCAAGGGGTAATGAAATGTTTAATACTCATCTAACAAGGCTCCATGGGGATAAGAATTTGCAACCAAATGTCTCGACAGAGCAGAAAAAGGTTCCTGTCTTGGCTGGGGTGGTTTGTGGGTGGGGCTGGACTGAAGGTTCCCATGTGTGGGTCCGGGCTTATGTGGTTTGAATTTTCCACTCTTTCAAAAAAAAGGGCACCAATGCTTTCTTATCGGAATCTCTATATATGAGGCAGAAAGAGAAGAGAGAAGGGTGAGGTTTAAAAACTGTCAGAAAACATCAGAAAATGGAATCAGACCCTTTGTTATCATATTCAGTATAAATTGCCAGTTGGTGTGTACATATTTGCATTACTCTGTTCTACGTCAGATTACTTAAGTCTCTAATATTTGGGTACTGCCTACATTCTAGCATATTTTCTCATGATATCTGGCTATTTATAGTTATTTCAAGGTGATGCCACCAAAATATCATGTTTTACACTTCAAATGCCTTAATGTCTTATTTTTCCTGTCAGCTCAACCGTCCCACTCTCTACCAGCTCCATCACTCTGCCCTTTCCTAATTATTCGTCTTTCAAAAAACATTTTAAGTATCCTTTTCTGTAAAATATTTCCATAATCATTTACGTCCTTGTCGATTTCTATATGTAGTTTTATTTCTTAATCCCAGAAACAAATGATGGTAATAATTGTTCAATAATTTAATGATAATATGTTTATTAATTTATGCAAATATGTGTTGAGTGTCTGCTATATGACAGATGCTGTTCTAGCTTCTGAATAGGAAAAAGATTCTGTATCAGATTCAGGTATGATGACTGTAATAGCTTTCATAATAGGAGAGCAACTTTATGGAAGTTTTCTTACATAAGATATATTAGAGTTTAATTTTGAATGATAAATATTTATTCAAAATATTAAATCTTTCCTTCTCTATGACATACAAATTAAAACTCTGCACTCTTAAACACCATATAGTTTATTACTATAGAACCTAAATAATCTATTATTTGTTTTGTTTGTATCTACATTTTTTTTTTAAAGCTTAAACAGATTCAACATCAGTTATATGGAAGGAAAAAAAGTCAACTAATTTACTTGAACAACATTTTCTGTGTATGATTCTTAGACAAGTGGTTTTTCAAATAGTAGTAACTATATGACACAATAAAAATTACTTACAATCACCTAAAAAATTGTGAGAAAGTAAGCTGCGAAAATCGATTTTCAATGGTGATGCTTTTTACCAAAAGGTTCCGCTTTGCTTGGGCCAGATTCTTTTCCTTTTTTTTTTTTCTTTTTAATATTCTACAACTTAGATAATTTCTATTCTCTACAGATTTGTTTTTTCTGTGTTCACAACAATTTCTCTATATTTTTATTTATTTAGAGAAAATAAAAATTTATAAAAATGTTTACATTTACTTTCCTTTATAGTTCACATTAAATAATTGTTTCTATTGAAAATGTAACTCAAACTTTTGAAAATGATGTAAACTATATTTATGGCTCAATACATAGAAAAATAGTTTAAAAAATCAATAGAATGAATAAACAAATGTATCTGCATACCACACTCAAATGAAATACACTGAGAGAAAGCAGTGATGAAATTGTTTCAAAAAAGGCCTTGATTATCACTGAGAGCATGGAGATCACTGTAATTTATGTATAATATTGAAAAATAATTAGAAAGTTTAAACCCACCAAAGAATTATGTCTTAAAAAAGTGATCTTGACATTTCGACATAATTTTAACAAAGGATATGATATATAATAAGTCAGAGATTAAACAGGTATGTGCAATTATGAAAATTGGTATCTAAATATTATTTGACATTATAGAACAAAATATTGACCCTATATGAGATCTATACAACTAGGCGAAGGGCTATTGAATTTAGAACATCTGAAGAGCTTCACTGAAAACAACTTACTCCAATGTAATAGTACCTTCTGCTGTGTACAGAGCTTATTACATGGCTACAGGTTCTCACCTGAGCAGTATAATCTTTTATTTTTAGCTCTTTGGATGTTTCAATTGCATTTCTAAAAATAATATTTTCTTTGCACGTGCAATTTTGTGCATCATTGCTCCTAATTGCATCTTTAAAATGCATGCCGTGAATATTTAGCCCTAAAGCATACCATGAACTTTTTAAAATGGAGCATGCTTTGATTGCTGTGACTTCTTAATTTTCTCCATGAAATGAATATCCCTCATGTATATAGTATGAAATGAACAATGCTGAAGGAAGACTATCCCCCAGATGGCCTGTTCGGTTATAATTCTCATAACATGCATATTCAACAAAAATGAGGTCATGCTTATCACTAATCCCTAGGCAATCCCAAGACAGCAGAAACATAAGGGCTATCAACATTCCAGGATCTTGTGAGTTTGTAACTGCAAGAGGGGAATTTTCTACTTTCTTCAATAAAGTTTACTTCAAGAATTTGTTATAAAGGATACAATTCCTGCTTTTGGTAATCTATATAGCTCTTTCAGTGATGTCCTATTCATTTATTTTTCTTAACTCTTAAAATGGTATTTGTTTATCCATTCAAAAGATATTTATTGACCACCTCCTAAGCAACAGGCTATGTTAAATGCTTATAGTTTTTTTTTTCAAGTACAGTTGACACTCAATATTATTTTATCTTAATTTCAGGTGTAAAACTTGTTGGTTAGACATTTATATGGCTTATGAAGTGATCCCCTATGATTAGTCTAGGACCCACATGGCACCATATATACTTCTTACTATATTATTGACTATGTTTGACTATGTTCCCCATTCTGTATTTCATATCCCTGTGACTATTTTGTAGCTATCAATTTATACTTCTTAATCCCTTCCCCCTTTTCACCCAGCTCTCCAAGCCACTTCCCACCTGGCAATGATCAATTTGTTTTCTGTATTTATGAGTCTGTTTCTGTTTTGTTTGTTCTTTTATTTTGTTCTTTAGAATCCACATATAAGTGAAATTATATGGCATTTGTCTTTCTCAGTCTGATTTACTCCATTTATTATAATGCCCTCAAGGGCCATCTGTGTTGTCACAAATGGCAAGATTTCATTTTTTTTTTTTTTTTTAAGGCTGACTTGTTCCATTGTATATGTGTACCACATCTTCTTTATCCAATCATCTGTTGATGGGCACTTGGATTGCTTCCACATCTTAACAATTGTAAAAAGTGCTGCAATAAACATAGAGGTGCATATATCTTTTCGAATTAGTGTTTTTGTTGAATGCTTATAGCTGAGTGTATGTAAGGATCTCATAAAAAATAGTAAACAAGTAAATAAACCAAATGATTATCCATTGTGATATGTGCTATGAAAAAAAAAAAAATACCAGGCTGAGATGAAGAATAATAGCAGAGTCAGTAAAGCTCTTGCTGAGGGATAGTATTTAAATTAGGAAATGAAGGATTAATTATAGTGGTTAGGCAAACTATAGCCCGCTGGCCAAATACTTCCACTGCCTAATTTTGTAAATAAAGTTTTGTTTGGACATAGTCACACCCATCTTTTATGTATTGTTTATGGCTGCTTTTGTACCACACAGGCAGAGTTGAGTAATTGCAAGAGAACAGTATGGCCTACCGAATTTGAAAATCATTACTATCTGGCACTTTACGAAAAAAAATTTTCTGAGCCCTGGTAGAAGGTCTCATCCATTCAAAGAATGGAGAAGAAGCTTTTCATAGAGATGGGATCATAAGGACAAAGAAGTAAAAAGACAAAAGAAAACAAAACTCATGGTATAGTAAAGGAATTGAAAGAAAGGCAAGTAGCAAGAGGTGAAGTAGGAAGGGATGGTGGGAGCCAGGTTACCCTGAGGCTAGGAGGTTGTGGCAAGCAGTTTGATTTCTAATTCTCACTATTACAGAAAGCTAATGGAGGGTTTTAAGAGGGGAATGACATGAACTGATTTATTGTCCAGAGATTTTATAACTAATTCTTATGAGGTACTTAATACGTGTACATTATAAGTAATTTATATTCCTGAATGATGTAATTATTACATATTATGAAGTAAGTACTATTATTTTCCCGTTTTACAAAGAAAAGCTTGTAGCTTGTTCAACATGGTATACTTGCAAATGGTGGAGGCAGGATATGAATCCAAACATTCTTGATCCAGAGTCAACGCTTTTAATCACTGGTTGTGCAGCCTCGCTTGCTGTGATGTCTCAAGTGCTAAGATGTCTAGAATGTATCATGTGACGTGTGTGAGTGTGTCTGTGTGTGTGTGTGTGCGTGCACGTGCTCATACAGAAAAGAAGTGGAGAAGTGAGTATCTTGGGAGACTGTGGAAATAGTAAAGGTATAACAAATGTAGTGGTCTGGGCTATAGAACTGAACACTGAATGAAAAATGTTGAATGACTTAAATGTCTTACAGGGAAAAGAGTTTTGAGGAAGAAATAGTCACTCACATTCAGTGCTGAGGAACAGTGAATCAGTATGTAAACTGAAAAGTGCTCCCTAGATTTTTCAGCCTGGAGACTGTTGTTATGGACAGATACTTAATTTTTTTATTACTTTTTTAACTTTAAAGTTTTTTTTCACTTTATTATTAGTTTCAAGTATACAGTACATTGGTTAGACATTTATATAGCTTATGAAACCATCCTCCTGATTGCTCTTTCTCTCCTCTGGCTCTACACCTAGCTGTTACATTACTGCTGACTGCATTCCCTATGCTGTGCTCCCCATCCATGTGACCGTCCATCAACTACTAATTTGTACTTCTTCAACTCTACATTGCTTTTTCCCAGCACCCCACCCTTCTGGCTGTCACCAGATTGTCCTCTATATTTGGGAGTCTGTTTTCAATTACTTTTTTTGTTGTTGTTCCTTAGATTCCACATATAAATGAAATCGTACGGTATTTATCTTTCTCGGTTTGACTTATTTCACTCAGCATATAACCTCTAGTTCCATCCACGTTGTTGCAAATGGTAAAAAACGGGCAGAACACCTGAACAGATATTTCTCCAAATAGGAAATTTGGATAGCCAAAGGACATAAACATGATGCTCAAGGTCACTAGTCATCAGAGAAATGCAAATTAAAACCACAATGAGCTATCACCTCCCACCTGTTAGAATGGCTGTCATCAATAAATCAAAGAACAAGTGTTGGCTAGAATGTGGAGAAAAGGGAACTCTCATGCATTGTTGGTGGGACTGAAAATTGGTACAGACACTATGGAAACAGTCTGGAGGTTTCTCAAAAAATTAAAACTGGATATACCTTTTGACCCAGCTATTGTACTTCTGGATATTTATCCAAAGAAAATTAAAAAAATTAATAAAGATCTATGGCCAAATACTTTAAATGTTGACCTTATTTTTTAGAAATCACAAATGGTGCAACAGACAAATAAGCACAATTGTATTTAACCCTATAATTTTGTTTTTCCAAAAAGATAACATAAATATGACCAAACTATGGTAGAAGAATGTTATTTCCTTTTGAGTCTTTAATTTTTTCCGGTCTATCAAAAATGTCAGCTATATTATTATACTCTATTTCTATATTAAAACTTTCAGAATAACTTTACATTACATAATATGTTCATTTTTATATTTATTAATTAAAATTGTCTTTTTCTGAGTAAAATATCTGCCAAAGAATACATTATCATATGAAATTATTGTTTCCGTTCTTGGCACAAGGTGATTTGCTTTCCTATATAGGTCAAAGAAATCATTTTGATAGCATTAGAAGTAAGATATAATGGTTTATACCTATGTTTTTTCTTAGATATAGATGACCCATCATAGTATATACTGCGTTAGAAAAAACATATAAGAATATAATGTAATAAGTTAGCTATCATGGTGAAATTATAGCAGTTGCAGTTCTTATTTAGAAAATAACTATCTCTAGCAATAGTAATTGGGTCACATATTAATAAGGTCAAAAAGGTAATGGTGATAGACTGACTGTTAGAGAATATAAATAAAAAAAAATTCAAAAGTCTCTTTTCCATCAAGAGTTTATGTATGCCTTTTTATCTTTGAAAAGAGAGATAGCATATCTTAATGCAGTTATTCAAAATTACAAATTCAAGCTTAATTACAAGATGAAAGAAATTTCTCTCTTGTCAGAAGACACTTGAGTTAGGAGCATTAAAATTATCCACATCTTGATCTCAGCTTCCTTTTCTTTTTTGCATGTCTAGACATAAAAGACTCAAATTTATATAAATATTTTTAAGTGTTCAGCATATTCAATACTATTTGTCTTTTTTTTTAGATTTTACACTTTTTAATAATATAAACCAAATAAATAGGTGTAATACCAATTAATGTATTTATTGCTTGAAGATTAATAAAACTATAAAAAATAAGTGAAAGTAATGAACTGTTATAGGTTTTTCATGTAACAATTATGCTGAGGTGTACATGACACAAATTTAGATTTTCACTGTAGTGTAGCATTCTATTTTTATGTTTATATTCAAGTAAAGTTGAATGTACCAAGTGTATGTTAGTAGATATTATTTTATACATTGTGTTTGATTAGATGATTTACATTTTAATTCTGTATTATAATTCTAAATGCTATAAATGTTACATACTATGATGAAAGGAAGATAAAACATTATTTTAAAGTTAGTTTTAAGACAAAATATTTAATATTCTTTGTAATTGAAAATAAAAGTTGGAAATTTATTTTTATTTTCAAAGAGCACATATTATTGTGAAATACTATAGAAAACTGAGTGGACCACTATATTGACCACTATACCTCTCTATCCCAAAATTGAAAAATTTTGCTTTGTCCTTATGATCCTGGGCAACATAGAAGAAGCACTCTGTAAATTGTGCAGCTCCTTAGCTTATATTAGCTGCAATTTTAACTGCAGCTCTATGGCAGAAACTCCCTATGATAATTTATCATCTTCACTTATTCTTGTTCACATGTCTTTATTTAAATTAAAAAGTTCAATCAAAGTTACACATGTACATTTTTTTTTTTTAACGTGGGTGGTACCAGAATGCTTATCATACAAATTTGCAGACAAAATTGTAGTTTTCCACTACTTGGGCACATTCATAGAGACAATTAAAATAACACTTTTAGCTCTTTAATCTGGTAGTTTTCTCCATATCTTAAAAATATATGTTTACTGATGTTTTTTGATTTAACAAGTATAGGCATTATTTGTTGATTTGTTAAGATAAAGGAGGACTTGGCTTTTAAAAAAATATTACCTCATGCACCATAACTATCTATGTATCTATATACATGAACCTATATATCTATACATCTGAATCTATATGCTTATAGATATCACAATTTAAGCTATTTTTGATAAACTCAGTTGAATTCTTTTAACTACCTCAACAGTGCTCATTGCAGAGACAGTTATTCATTTCTAATATTTATATTCATGTATAATTTTTACTGTTGTTTTCAATTTTCTTCCTATCCTATAATTTTTTTTTTTTTTTTTTTTTTTACCATTATCAAACCCTCAGCTGTACTCCACCATATCAGTTAGTCTACTTATATCCTGCCTTTCATTTCTCATTACTGCTCCCATGCACCCTGTAAATCTCTGGGCCTAACTGAATAGCTCTCATGATAGGACTTGCCTTCACTGCTCTCCTATAGTTACCTCATTTCTCTGGATCCTGCATCTTCCTTTTTTTTTTTTTTTGTTTATTCTCTCTCCTTTATGAGTTTTATCTCTTTGTCTCACATAGAGAATGATTGGAGCTAGAGATGGTTCCTATATACACATGGTCAGAGACACTTCTCTGAAGAGGTGATCTTTGATCTGAAGCTTGATCCATACAAAGTTTTATGAGGAATGGATATTCACATAGAAAGATCTTAAGGAAGTAGTGTGTTGTGGATGTTAGCAGCAGAGTAAAAGATAGAGCCTAGCATTATGGGTAAACTGAGAATGGTATCTTACAAGGTACAAGATTTATTCAAATAGGATCCAGGTTATTTAGGATCTTGTAGTTCATGATAAGAGTTTTGGATCTCATTTTCACTTTAATGAGATTCCACTGATCAGTTTTAAGCCAAGGAGTAATAGGAGGCAACCTTATAATATAAAAATGATGAGGGCAGGTATTTTGATAATCTGCATTTATTGATCTGAAGTAGGTGATGGTAAAATTGATAGCAAAAAGATTAAATATATTTCAATGTTGTGGACTAAGGGAGTAGAGATAGCTAGGAAAAAATATTTAATAATAGCAAATGCTAACATATTATATAAGATAACATTAAATAAGGAGTGAAGTCAACTAATGTCTTTTTTTTTCATTTAACAAATACACATCAAATTGAACAAGTATTTTCCAGACATAGAGTAGGTGCTGTGGCCATAATGATAAGACACATTCTCTTTCTCCAAAATGAGGAAACTGAAAATTAAATAAATATTTCATGGCACCTAAAGAGAAGCACCCAAATTTCTTGTACAAGCAATTGAGAAAAGAGTGACTCCATTAAGCTAGACTAGGGATATAAGAGAAAAAGCCTGTTTGGTGGTCCAGACTAACGATGGAACTGGGATTCAGGAGTGATATTTGAGTGGAGGAAAGGAAAGGAATAATTAGGGGAAAAAAAAGAGAAAATGAGGTACCTTTCTTCAATACTACCATGTACTAAGAACTGCTGCTAGTACTTTCATATGCCCTTGTTCATCACACATGACATATGTGGCCTCTCACTTTTATATTTGAGGAGTTCAAGTTTTGGTGAAGTTTTTGCCCAATTTTCTCTGGCTGTTGAGTACCAGTGAGATGGGACATCACTTGTAAAATTCTTAATCTTTTAGCAGGAAATGAAATGGGATTGCTCTTGCAGAGTTAATCTTTTTAGTAAAACTACTTAAGTTTTCTTCCCTCCTTTCTTTGGTAAAAGGCCCTCTTCCTCAAATCCTGACAATTGCCCCCAAACTGGTGACTCAGATCCTCTGGCTATTGATAAAGGTCATCAGCCCATTGTTAGCAGAAATGATGTTAAGTCAGACAGGGCCCTCAGAGTCCGAGAGGGAAGGGGACTTTAGGCTGAAGGTCTTTTTTACTTTTTAAGAAATATATTAACCAAGCATGTTTGCTTTTACTCACTTAATAGGCAAATCAATAACAGAAATTAATAGATCTATGGTTTAAATAATTTTGTATCATCTTTTCCTTGTCTAGAGACTGAGGTGGCACTTTAGCAGGAAACCCAAGACCCCACCTCAACTGAGGAAGGAAGGGAAAGAGCTCCATGAAATCCCTGTAGGCAGGCACTATGGCCATTCTCAGCAGGAAACAGATACAGAAGAGACTTCCCATCCCTCAACATCCATACCAATAATAAGGGGATTCATGGCTCTTAGAAAAGTGTTAAGCAGGAAAGTTAGGGGGTTTCGGGTCTGCCTGCAAAGACACTGAGGTCATCCTATAAGGGGTCCACCCTAATCCTCCCACAATTAAGCAAGCTAGAAGGCATTTTTTTTAAAACCCTCACAAAGAAACCAGTAGGCAGAGAATTAGGTACCAGTTTAAGACAGTCACTCGTACCTGTGCAATGAAGGCCCCAATGACCTTCAACTCACCTAAGCTTCATTATACCATCATTATAATATGATACATATGCCCAGAAGTTCATTAATATCATTATAACAGACTGAATTCTGTTATGCGCAGAAAGCAAAATGATGAATCACTGAGTCCTGTCAATCTTAATTGTCAATCAAAGAAGCCCACTCTAAGAAAAGTAACCACCTACAGCAAAAAGGAATAAAAACCTCAAAGGCTTTGTTACCTGGCCTTTTGAGCCACATTCTCTGGCTTGGGCCTGCTTCCATGGCTGGAAGTGTACTTTCCCTTCTAATAAAACTTTTCTTTTCTACTGTATTTTGGTGTCTTGCTCAATTCTTTGTTTGAGACATAGAACCTGGACAGCGCACCAGGAGAGGACCCCACTCTCCGGTAACACCAGGACCAGCATTCAATTACATGTCTGATTCATTAGGGTGATGCTCCTATTTTGTTGTATAAAATTTTGGGGAATGTTGGTATACAGTCATTATTTAAAGATGGGAATATATGAGGCCATATAGAGACAAAAGGAAGAGCATTTAGAATAAAAAAAATGAAGATTTAGAAATACCAGCATTGAGGAACAACTGGGGCTGAGGAAATGGCCGGAGGGTGAGTAAAAATAAAAGCTGTAGTGTCAAAGAAACCAAGAATAAAGACCATCTAAGAGAGAATATAGTATTTAATATTTGTAGCTCTGCTGGATATTTTTTATTGGTCTTTTCAGATGTACTTTCTGCCCATTTCTACTCTGCTCTCAGCCCCGGGAGGCTGACCTATATGGACTTCATCAATGGGTTACTATGCCTCCTGGTACCCTATTGGGTTGACCAGTGGAGAACACTCGCAGGAGATCAGTGGGAAGGATAAGAGTGAGTTTGAGCTGTGTATCCCCCAGCTTCATTTCCTCAGTGTGTCCCTCTGCTGGACTCCTATAGTGAAGGTCACAGGTCTTCTCTTCACACAGCTCTCTCCTTCCATGCTAGTCTATTTCTCCATTAGGGCCTAAGAGTAATAAAATCTCCTTTATTACTAGCCCAGAGTACCACACTGTCCTTTATCTATAGTTTCCCTATGCCTTGACCATATAGTCCTAAATATTCCTTATGAAACCATCCTCAAATTGCCCTAATTTGAATATGCCATCTGTTTCCTACTGGGATCTTGACTGAGAAAGGATAAAAACACTATTGTTAACAACATCATTATTAACCTGCTTAAAAATGTGTTTTTATGACCTTGCGGTATTTTCTGATATCTTACTTTTAGAGTGTATTATTATATTTTTAAAGATGCATTTTATTTTTAATTTCCATTTTTATTTTGATTGTGTTTAGTAAAAGGCAAAATTCCAAATGTAAAAGTATCTTTGTTTCTTATTTTATACTAAGTAAGATTCTTGGTAGTATAATACATTCTCCACTCTTTCGTTTGTGAGGTACCTAGAGATTTCTAGGGAAGTTATTTAGGTATAGATATATGTGCTCATCTTTAAAAATGTTTTAGTCAATAATATTGGTTGAAATGGTTATGTTGAAGAGTAATAAGCTAGAAGACTTTTGTCTTAGTAAGAGTGGAGTGATATTTGAATATAGGATACAGTCATTATTGTGAAAGAAAGAAATCGTTTTTCAAAAACTTTGTTAAATGGAAAGCTGGTTAATCATTTTAAATGTTGCAGGTGATTGACTAGAAACAAAGACCATGTGTCAGAACAAAATCATTAATTCTTGAAATAGCCTCTTTTTTTATTTTTGGCAACTAACTAAATGACTACTTGAAAGATTGTAAAAAACAATAAAAACAAGCTCTTTTAACAGAATATCTTTATTCTAATGTGAAACCCATTAACTCTGGAGCATACTAAATTTAAATTCATAAGCTATAATCATATAAGATTTGTACTTCTAGATCATTCCTAATTGATATTAATAACTCAGAGTAATTTATTACCTAATGTTAATTTTTTAAAAAAATGAACATTTTTTTTTTTTTTAATGTAAGGATAGGGTTAAACATTTCAATCTTAAAACCGGTATTGAATATGTGGCAGTATTTTATATCTGGAAGTTTAGTTCGTGTATTTTTGTGTATTTATACTCTCTACCACACTCTCTCCCCTACCCACACTGGGCATCCCCAAAGTAATTTTTGCCTTCTTGATCCTATGTCAAAACAAAAATACAATGTCAATGAAGCTACCAACCTAGATTTGAATCAGACATATTCATTTTTGAGCTTGAAGTGTAATGTTTTCTACCAGCTAAGACTGGTCTCAGGAGAAGAGGGAGCAAAGTGGACTGGGTAATAAGTGGTGAAGGACTGGGAGTCCTCAAAGTGGGAAGTAAAAGAAAGAACTTCCATCAAGGAGGAAGCGGAAAAGAGTGAAGGTATCCTGCACTGTTTCCTGTAACAGCTCCCTCCCTTCATTTACGGTCTTGGATACTTGAAGTTCCAATCCCGAAAAATAAAAAGATATTATAATGCAGTGTGATAAATCATCTAGGATGTTCTGGAAACACACAGAAGGATTCTTAAAACAAACAGCCTGTATCAGGAAAGCCTTCTCAGCAGGAGTGAGCTTTGAACTGAGTTCTGAAGGAAGGGCCTCTGACTTAGCCAGCAGTGTGCTACAGGAACAGCCCAGGAAACTGAAGCATCATTTATAGAGACAGGACAAAAAAACATGAACAGTTCAGTGAATAGTAAGCAAACAGTATGTCTGGAGCTTAAGGTATAGTAGGAAAATGGAAGAGGGAGAAAGATTGCTAAGAGATAGAACTGGCCAGGTACGTTGAACTAGGTCACAACACAGTTTGAACTTGCTGTTTACGAAAAGCTGTTAAGGGTTAAGGACAGGAGGAGTCATGGTCAGCTTTATGGTTTAAAATAATAATTTTCATAGTAGTGCAAAGCATATATTGGTTGGTTAGAAAATTATAGAGTATAATAGAAAGTGAGAAAAACTGTTGTGCTGCCTTACTTTAAATAGGAAGTAATGAAGACAGAAATTAGTGCAGCATTGCAGGTGAAACAGATGAAATAAACCTGAGAAACATTCATGAAATGGTCGAATATGGAGGGAAGACCATGTAAAGGAGAAGGAAGAAATCTATCATGTTTCTCAGGAGGATTTGCATTCACTGTAGTAATAAAAAATATGGCACAGATTCTGGGAAAGATATCGAATTTAAATTTGAGATGTCCTTGACACACTCAGATAGAGATATCTAAGGAATGTTATTTGGTGCCTGTATCACTGGACAGGGAATCGAGCCTCTCTTCCCCGAACTCTGCCCCAGTTCCACCCATTTTGTCAGCCAGACACGTCAGGACTTTCCCAACTGTGGACACGTGAAGACAAGTCGAAGGCCACAGTTGTTCCATGCTACAAAATATTTTTGACCCTGGCCAATAATTCATTAAACAAAATGAGATTCTGATACATATATTCAGTCAATTATTCTTAGTTATCTGCCATCCTATAGAGAATGTAAAAATTCAAACTGGTAGATATTTCCATGTGATCTTTTTCTCCCCTCCCAGCTTTATTGAGATATAATTGACATATAACATTGTGTAAGTTTAAGGTATAAATTGTGTTGATTTGATATGCTCACATATGGCAAAAACGGTTACCATAGCATTAGCTAACACATCATATAATTAACATTTTTTTTTTTTTTGGTGTGTGTGTGAAACATTTAATATCTACTCTCTTAGCAACTTTCAGTATATAACACAAACTGTAATCACAACACTATACATTAGATCTCTTGAACTTATTCATCTCATAACTGTGTCATATGATCCAGCAATACCACTTCTGGGTATACAGCCAAAGGAAATGCAACAGAAGAGATATCTGCATTCCCCTGTTCACTGCAGCATTATTCACAATAGCTAACATATGGAAACAATCAAACTGTTCTTTAATTGATTAATGGATAGAAAGGTGTGGTGTACATATACAATGAAATATTATTCAGCCATTAGAAAGGGCATCCTGCAATTCATGGCAACGTGGATGGACCATGAGGGCATTATGTTAAGTGAAATAAATCAGACAGAGAAAGACAAGTGCTATATGATACACTTATATGTGGAATCTAAAAACACTGAACTCATAGAAACAGAGACTAAACTGGTGGTTATCAGGTATTGGATGGTAAGCAAGGAAATGGGGAGAATTAGGCCAAAGAGTACAAACTTCCGTGTGATCTTTTACAAGGCATTGGGCCAAGTTTTGAAGTGGATTAACTTTCTGAAATATATTTTTCTTGGGACGTGTAAAATTGCATTATCTAATCAAACATCAAAGGCAAGGAAAAAAAGGGTTTTCATTAGCATGTTATACTCAGTTAAGAGTTGCAGGGGTCTTTTCAGCTTGGGAAATGAAATTTATAGGCATATGTGATAACTCATTAAGCTTGCTATGGTTTCAGTTTTGACTAAATCTGTCAGCCTGAATTTTCACTTCACTGAAAACTGTCATATGACTAGAATTATGTCATAGTAAGACACAAAGTGAATATTATGATACAAATGATGTTATTCCTTACAATTATTTAGTTCATGCTTCATGCTATTATATTGTATTATTCTTTGGAATCGAGAACTACTTTAGATTCACAAAGCCATAAACTTTAAGTATTTAACATGTGTCTATTCTCCAGGTTAGAGAATAAAAGAGAAAGTTGTCCTGAAAAGAAAAATAACACCAATAATCTTATTGTATAACCATTGGTATTACGCTCTTCACCATACTTCAGTTTGCTGTGGAGCAGGTGAAGCCCAGAGGGTGCCTGGATGCAGGGGCCACCATCCCCGCCATGTCAAAATAGGACTCTGGGGCCTCTTGTAGCAGCTCCTCAAGCCGCAGCACTTGTTTCTCAGGTCCTTATAACACAAAAGCTACCCTTGCCATCTCTGAAGCATGGAAGTGGACACTTGTTATTGCCACTTGCTGAACCCTGTTCCCGCTTCTCCCTATTCCCACTCTCCCTCCCTCTCTTTCTTATCCTTTCTCCCTAGTTGCCAACTTCTGCCTTCTCAACATCCTGGATTCTCAAATTAAAGCCTAGGGAGGACTGGGGGGAAGTGGTAACTTGTATTTGTCTAGAAATTTCTCTTTGGGGCTGTGAAATAACAATGGCTGCTGTGATGTGAGCAGGCCATACTCAGAAACCACTCTTTCTTCTAAGCTTCCTACAATATTCAGAACAGGACATCAAATAGTTTCCCAATAAATGGTTCTCTTGTACATTTTGTCTGTAGCCACAAAATGATGGTAACATGAGTGGTAAAAATTTGACAGCTTCTATCAAATAAAAATGTGATTATTTTACAAAATGGATAATGTTCTTTATTACCCCAGACTAGGATACGATAATAATTTTTTGCTTTGTTTCCCTATGCTTTATTTTTCACATTACACATTGAGCAACTGTATCATCAGTCATAAATATACATAATCTAATCACAAATGGACATCAATAAAATCT
Organism: Rousettus aegyptiacus; assembly: GCF_014176215.1. NCBI lineage: Eukaryota > Metazoa > Chordata > Mammalia > Chiroptera > Pteropodidae > Rousettus > Rousettus aegyptiacus. The sequence goes on from NW_023416284.1 coordinate 113,127,370, forward strand.
CATTAATTTAAGATAATTGGAGGAAAGACCAATCTGAAATGCATACACACACACACACACATGCACACACACAACAAACACATGCATACACACACTGTTTTGAAGGAAATAACATTTTATTTCTTCGAATGCTAGCAATAGTTTAATGAGGCAACAATAGCATTACTAAAGAGAGGATGTAGCATAATATTTAAAGATAAAATATGAATGTAATTAGCATGTCAATTATATGTAAAATGTTTGAAAAAGACTTGTCATTTTAAGTTATTTTACTTCTCTTTTGAAATCCTTTATTTGTCAAATTCCTTCTTTAGTCTCACAGTCATATATGAAAAATTACAAGTGCCAAATGAATAGTTTTACTCTTCCTCTTCTTCATTTCCAATTCATTCCACAGAATAAGTACATGCTTAAATTTTAAAACCTTATCTTTTTTTACCCTTAAAAGAAAGTTCTTCATGCATTTTTAAGTTAAGATTTTAATAATTGAGGGAAAAAATAAAGGGCTTACCATATGACTCCAGCCTATATTTCCCATCTGGAATGCAAAATGGTATCATAAGAAGGTATGCTTTTCCTTATTTCTCTTTCTCTCCTAGTTCTTCTATCATCCACTAGTAATTTATTAATAGCCATGACCTGAGGCAGATTTATCATGAAGCTAATGAAGCTTCAGCTTCAGGGCCCCTCACTTGCGCTGATCTCTTCTAAAATCCTGAGATGAGTCCTAGGAATATGTTCACATAACCTTATCTTTTTGTTAAGTCTTCTAAAGTAAGATTGTATAACTCCAAGTTAAGCTACCCCATATTCTTTTTCCATTCTGAAATCTTCTTCTCTGTCATACTTCTCCTTGGATTGCATAATTTTGAGTGGCCAGGGGCATTTTGGGGACCTAGTTAAGGGTGACAAAATTGAGAATACATTTAGTTTGAGCTTTATGAGTAATATTTATGAGGTTCACAGCCACTCGTGAGTATAATTAGCTTATTAGCTGTTGTGGTGCAGGCATGGATTTCAGGAATACTCCTGACTTCCACTGTGCTGACCCACTTGGCATTGTGACAATGAGTTACAAGTCCCAATGTCATATAAAATGTGAATGCATAACAAAAATTGTGTGGATTTATTTAAGATTAATCAACACACAAGAAAACTTAAAATGCTATACATTTTATAAAATATAAAAGAAACATTATGGATATTTCCCAAAATTTGTTGTTGCCTTAGTTTGTGTTGTCTTAAGGTAGCATGTGAGGCAAAGATTTGAGTGCAGATGGTTTGTATAGGACATAATCCATATTCACAGGACTAAGACATTAGGGAGAAAAAAGTCCATATGTTATTGTGGATTTTGCTGTAGACAAACAGGCACAATTACACTGGAACTTAGAAAAGTAAAGGAAATGCCTCTCAGAATCATCACATCAGTCTAAAGGAGGAAAAGCTGGGGGCATTTATGGAAGATTTATGGGTGTTAATGACCCTCCACTCCAACCGAGCTCCTTTGTGAACTGAGTAGGCACCAAGCAGAAAAGCAGAGAGATGCACCAATGAGGTGAACGTTGGTAGATGCACCCAGTTACTCATCAAAATTGAGATTGAAATCTGAGGTGTGCCTGAGAGATGTGATGTGAGAAATAAAAAGTATCAGCTGCAGGTAATAGTTTTATCTCCATTTTTTTTTTTTTTTTTTTTTAACGAGGAAATTGAAGTCCAGTGAGGCTGAGTCAGTTTCCTAGCAGAGAAGATTGCATAGCACACAGGTGATAGAGAAAAGATTTCAATGTGCACTTATCTGGTGCCAAAGATAACTCATTTTCTATCACATCACATCTAAGCCAATGAATCATATACACTTGGCACTGTTCAGTGAAATAAAATTGCTGACTTGGGCTGATGGGAGCAGATGAAGCTAATGTGGTGGTTAAGTACCGTGCTATTCTTTTCCTAGAGTCTGCTGTTGGGCTATTCATTTGCAGAAAAGCATATTTACCTTTGTGAATATATCACTTATCCATATAGACCCGATGGACATCCTGGATTATTAGGTGTAATACAATATAAAAAATTCAATAAAAAATACAATATAAAAAATTGTTAAACCCAGTCAAGGAGAGTTGTAGTTATCCATGTTATCTCAGTTCAAAGGCAGGAGGAATAGTCATACTCTAGTATAGATGACTTACAGTGAAGTTTTATATATCTGGCTCCAGGTAAAGGCAAAAGGAGAATACAATGAACATTTACTAACTATTTACTTCCATGTCTGACACTACATATGTTTTTAATTGAAATACTTTAATGAGGCCATTGCATGATTAAATAAATAGCTGCTTGACTCCTGAATGCCACGGCCCACTAGCATTCGGGAGTCAAGCACCTATGCTAGACAATACTGAGATTTACCAGGACTTTGTCTGTCTTCTGTCTCCAGCACAAGGAGGTCTACACTGACCAAGTCATGTGACTGATCCTGGAAATGAAATGTGAGCTGAAATGACAGGTGCCACTTCTAAACCAAAGTGCTTAATTCCTGATGCTCAACTCACTGGCCCTTTTTTCCCCAGAGATGCAGAGAGTGGAAATGGATGTTCATGCAGAGGAGCCACAGAGGAATTTATCCTGGAATGCTGAGCCACCCTATGCAAAACAGCTTCTTTGGAGCAAGAGTGGCCTTTACAAGTGTGAGAAATAAACTTTTTTTTCTGTTGGGCAAGTGAGACAATTGAGACTGCTTGATACTATAGCATACCATGGCCTAAACTGACTAATTAAATGGCAGGATAAAATCTGGACACAAGCCAATGTGACTTCAAAGGACATGTATGCTCTTTTATGTGCAAAATATTGTCTCCTGCTTCCAGGTTATTTTATTTTATAAATGGTTATCATATGTTTGTTTATAAAAGTAATTCATGAACTGTATGAACATTTCATGAAATACGGAATATACTCAAATGAAAATCATCAAATATTCCTGACACAATAAAATTTTGGTGCATATATTATCACTTTCATTTTCTTTGTATACATACATATATATTTTTACAGTGTTGAAATATTACTGAAAGTAAACTATAGTAAGATTACTGCTTTTTACATAAAAATATTATTTCTAAGTTCTGTGCAATGTCATTAGATGTACTTTGTAAACTTGTTTTCTAAGGCAGTTTGGTTGGTGTAAGTATACAAATAATTCTATACCTTTGTTTCACTGACTACATTTCTTTTTCCTATTATATAGTGTGCATTCCTAATTAGTTTTTATTGCATAAAAGAATAGATATTCTGTTATTCTGATATAGGATCCTGGCCTAATATGATAAGAAATGTCCCTAAATTCTGTCTTATACACCAATAGCTAAGTTCCTCACAATTTTTATAAAATATAAAACAAAATCAATCAGATATCCAAGTAAAGTAACAGCTGAGTGGTTGACTGAGCTGACCAATTGCTTGCCTTACAAACAGTCCTATAAAAACAAAATCTTGTATTTCTTACTCTGAAATTTATCTTAAATATATATCTTTGTTCTATACTTTTTTTTTGCATACCTGAGGTTTCTGAAAATTGTTATAGCACTTAAACTCATATTGTAATGATCAGGTTGTATATGAAATGGTTAGAAGTCAAAATGCCTGGAACTGTGAACTTTCCAACCACAGAACTGATATATGTCACAGAAAAAAAAAAAAAACTTATGATAAATTTTAAAAAGGAAAAAGATTATACCTATATTTCATTTGATGAAAAAACTCAACCCATGAGAAAATAAGCATTTTTATTTGTCAAGACATTTAAAAAGACTCTGTGCTTCCCCTCACCTAGATGTTAGGATTCATAAAAGGCAAAAAAAAAAAAAAGTAATGATTATTGAGATAATTTCATAAGTCATTCACCACAGACTTATCAATATAGTACAGCCTGTTCTTTTGCTTTGCTTTCCCCCCAATTTATCTGTCACTGACATAGATGTCATTTTTCAGCTTTTTCTAGTAGCACTACTCATTTACTTTTGCAGAAAATATAAGTGGTGAAATCATCTGAAGCTTAGCCAGGTATAATGAGTCACTAGCATCCCACCAACAGAAAATGACTTCTATTCCAGACTTTAAAATATTGTGCATGAATTTGTAGGATTATGAAAACAGCCGTAGCAGAAACTGCAGGTAGAAATTCTTTATACACATAACACCTCAATAGGCAGCTATACCTCTAGTCTTCCCACATATCCAGCTAAAAAAGACACATTGAAAAAAGGCTCACTCCAAGTGTCTAACCCTGTCATATTTTTTTCATGTAGAGCCCATGATGGTCGAGTGCTTTAGGGAACTTACATATTCCTTATGAGTGGGCAACTAAGATTTTGCTAGGATACGAGGTATCTGCAGAAATTCAGCAGAGTTCTGGAATAATAAAGATGACAACAAAACACTAGCTACAGTTACCTTTTATTTAGTGATTACCATGTGATAGCCACTTATACTAGGAATTTTAGAGGTTATCAAGCCTAACAAGTGTATAAAATAGGCATGTCCAGATTATAAATGAGGAGACTAAAATGGTTAGATAACTTGTACAATGTCACACAATTAAGATGTGAAGGAGACAATATTCAAAGATAGACAATATCCAAAGCCTGTGCTCTTAACCATTTTGTTATATTGTCTCTATGTCTGAGTTAACCTCACAGATCACCTTGCCACTTAATAGTCGTGTGACATTGAGCAAGAGAGTTAACATTCCTTCAATTTCTCCTCTGAATAATTAATGTCCTGCCTTCATCAGGGGGTTATTGTGAATATCAGAAGGAGCTAACAAATGTCAAAGTGCTCTGTCAGCTTGAAATGCCATATAAATGTGAACTATTTTATAGTCACCATTATCGGTCATAGTAATTGTTTTCATAATGGGAACCATCCTGCAGTTTCTCTCGTGTAAAGAATGAGTCTAAAGCCTGGGACTCAGACTGTGGTCCACAGAGCTGCAATTTCAGCATTTCCTGGGAATTTTTTAGAAATGCAGAATCTTAGGCACCACCTACACCTACTGAATTAAAATACTCAGTTTTACAAGATTTCCAGACAATTTTTAGGTATATTAACTTTGCAAAGCTCTTGCCTAGGGCAGTCCTGAAAACAGAGGCTAAATTAAGGGTTGAGAAGTTTTAGAGACTTTAGGTTTTGGTGTGGGTGTCAGCTCGGAATGCTTATAAATTGAACCAACCTCCTTCAAGTTTCGCCAGATCACTGGTATGTTCCTACATGAATGGATTAGAACATAAGATGCAAATATAGCCATTCATCTCAGGCAGTTTCTGAGTATCACAAATTGTACCAAGAGTCACGAGAATGGACTGGTCTGACAAACTCCCTTACAGCAACATTTGCAGCCCTAGCAAGTTGATCGATTGTGGCAACAGCTATATGTTTTATTCACCTAATTTACAAGCAATAATATTTTTTTCTTATTTTTTGCTTGCTTATTTCTATATTTCATTTTGTTGATGGTACCTATTTTCTTTTACTAGAGGAGAAATGGTATCCTGACCACTTCAGAGGGATCTGGCGGATATTGGGAATTGATATGGGTCATACACATCAAGCTTGCAAAATCTAAGGAGGCTATAAGAAAGAGGGGACATCTTCGGACAAACATAAGAAACATCATAGGAAGTTTTCATAGGATTCTCTTTATAAGTCAGTAAAGGAAATTAAATGAGAGGAATATGCACAGAATAATGAAAACAGTCAATTTAGGCAACAGACTTGTTAAAGTTTGACTATGGGAAAGAAATAAGGGAAAGCGGTGGTAATAATTAGTCTTCGAAATTATTTCCTTAAAGTAATTTTAGCTGAAAAACTAGCTGGAAACCCCTAAAGACAAATTGAGGAAAGAGATAGAATTTTTAACCGAAATATAATACAAAATAAAAGTATAACAAAACTAGAAGCTAAAGAATGAGCTCAAATGTCATCTTGTCAAAATACTACTTTCCATAATAACGGATTGCTCAGGAGGATAAAAAAATAATATGAAGCATAAAATTGTCTGAAATGTGTACTGTATAACCAAGATTTAAGAGGAGGTAAGGTCTATGGTGGTTAAAGGATCTCATCCAATCACACAACTGTTGGACTAATTCCACTGGACTAGAATTCAAGTTTTCTAACATATTCAAATATTCTTTCCAAAAATGTAGTAAAATATATTTAGCAGGAAAACATTTATCAGATGGATAATATCATAAAGAAGTTATGATATTAATGAGAAAATAAAAGTGTCTCTAAGTTGTTTTCTTTAGAATTGTCTGAGATCTACAAAGGCCTGCAGATTATTTCCAAAATTGCATGGTTTATATTTAGTGAAGAGGCCAGCCAGGCACTGTGGGAAGATGTCACAGTTTGTATAGAAATGGAATCAGATTTATGGGGAAAGAATTTTGAGGAATCTCAAGCTATATTTAAAATGATAGCATGAAGGAAAAGGCCTAAAGTTTTATAAACTATTATATTACATATACTTGAAGTAAACAGGTAGGATTTATAGCCATTTGAATGTGTCATGTGAATATGAAACCAAAGACAAACCTGGGGAAAATAATGAAATTATTGATTCTAGCTCCATTTGTCACCGTGAGTAATAAGCAAACAACAACAAAACAATATATCAAGGAACAAAAGTAAGTAACTCTACAAAATATTTTTTAAAAAATGGGATATCTATGGTGGTCTTACTAATTACACAATTCCAGAAGTTATTTGATTATTTGCTTATATAAAAACTGAAACTTCTATATGATAAATATACCATAAAAAAGCCATCTATACACACATAATATGTGTACACATAACATATTATAATATAAAGTATCTGTATAAACACATAAAAAATTATTAACCTTATTAGATGTCAAGAAAATGTCAATTGAAAGTTCAGTGAGATACTATTTTTCATCTATCAGGTTGATACAATCTGAGAAAGGTCTATTTCAGATGTTGATAATTTTATGAAACTTGTAGTTCTACACTATTGGTAGAAGTACAAATTGGTACAATATGTTTGGAAGTTTCTTTGGTATTATCTATGCACGTTTAAAATGAATTTATCACGTAGCCAAGAAAATCCAGTTTCAGTGAATATTCTTACATGATATATACATCTTTGTTTATTAAATATACAAATATTCTTGTGTAATGTTATTCATGCTTTGCAATAAGGAAAGAAGAGCGAATCCAAATGTCTCTCAGTAGAATGGATAAATGCATTATATGTGATAAATCTTTCAGAATAATTGCTGCATTTACAAAGAATGAGGTAGTTTATACAGAGTATTTATGTCATGACTATCTGTTATATGGTCCAGTGATATTAAGTTACAGAGGATATTTATATGCACACACATATACATATTTATATATGTATATATATTACCACCTCAGAATATTTATATAATTATATACTTTCCTATGTATTAAAACAAATGTGAAAATACAAAAGCAATATTGTTGTAATGGGTACTATGTGGAGGTGGCACTGGATAGAGATGAGACATCAGTTTTAATATTATAATTATTGCATTATTTGAATTTCTTATAGCACACAAGTAGATTTATAATGTAAAAATATAGATTAAAATACTTCTCTTTCTGTATCTTTATCATTTTCATAAAGGAGACTGCTGTTTTGTGACACTTCTGAACCTCTGCATCCTTTTTTGAGCACTGCCTCTCCTGTAGATGGACCATTAACTCTCCTCTCCATTAATAGCAATGTAATCACAAGATCAACATACTCAATATTATTAACAGTATGCTCTATTTCAATTCTAAAATTATTTTTACCTTGATTGTGACAAATTCAAAGAAAATTTTTGAATTAAAAAATGGCAAGAGAGTTAGCTCATCAGGATAAAATGAAACTAAAATGTCAGAAGTAAGACCGAGAAGGCAGATTATAAAAATAATAGTTTCCAAATATAATGTTTAGGTTATGAGAAAGAAAAAAGGTGATGACAAATTAGAAAGTCCAATGTCTTAATCACTCTGGATAGTTTCTCTTGATAACAAAAAGAGACATGTGAGCTATGAATAAGTTATATGGAAGAAATGTTAGAGACTATTTTTAAAATGTGGTTGCATCTGCCTTGTTTCAGTTTTGTGATTAGGTTTTAGTGCTCTCAGGCATCAACTATGCCATGATGCTCCTATAATTTTCTATCCTGATCCCTCAATTTTTAGTACCTTAGGGGGCTTCACAGTCGATTACAAGGGATGTCTCTAGTTTTGAAGCTTTTAACCTAGCTTTTAGTGCTGGGGTCAAGGATATTATTCTGTAGCATTGCAATCCGGTTATAGTCATATTCTAACATTAGCATTTCTTGCTAAGATTTTGTAAAAGAATATGATTTTGCATCTAAAGAGTCACCTTTTTGAGTCATCTGAAAATGAAAATCAATGACATTTTTACAATATCTTTCACCAAAAAGTTTCAAAGCATTTTCATGGTATTCATTAAGGTTTACAGGGTCATATATTTGTAGGTAGACAGAAGCTTTGTTTGAAATAGAGAATGAAAACACATTAATAGGACAAAGATAGACAATAAGGTCTATGGAGATGGAGAAAACATTATGGTTTAAAAAATAATTACATGCAATATAGAAAAAAATAAATTATTTAAGCCAAAAAGTGATTACTGAAGCCTTTTCTCATATTTAAGTGTGCTTAAGATAGCATCTGATCTATAGTATGCTGTGTCTAACACATAATAATAATAATAACTGTGTACCAGGCACTAGTCTAATTTTATATCAGCTATATGTTATTGTAATATACTCCCAACCATCCTGTTGCATTTAGAGTGTGCAGAGAGATTATAATTATCTTATTTTAAGATGAGGAAACTGAGACACTGTGATTTTAGGTTTCTTATCTAAAGTCATACATAAAAAGTAATAAAGGAGGATTTGAACTTAGGGAGATTGGCATATGTGTTTTATACTTAACCATTCATTGCACACCACAATGAATGATGATTGAGACCATCAGAAGTAGTCTTTGATACAGGCAAAGGAAGCAGCACTGGATGTATTTAAGGGACACCAGAAGGCCTCTTGCCCATTAAGTTCTTACTTAGTAAGTTCCATGTAACTTGAAGAGTCATTATTAGATAGTTTCACTAGAATAAAGCATTTTTATCATTGCTAAATATAGAATGTGATATAAACATGTAATTAATGGAAGAAAAATCTAAATGGATAATTAATAATAAATAGGTTTTTAACTTCCCAAGTTATCAAGGAAATACCAATTAAAGCTACAAAGCACATTTTCACTTCCTTTAGATTGGCAAAAATTAAAAAGTCTGACAATATCAACTGCTGGAGATGATGTGGAGATACAATAACTCTCATCTTTCAAAGATGAGAATACAAACTACTGTGGAGAGTAAACTGGAATTATCTAGTATAGTCACAGATGCTCATACACTTTGACGCAGCAATCTTACTTGTAGTTATCAACTTTAAAGAAATCTGAGCACATGTGCACAAAGAAACATTTGCGAAAAAAAAAAATTGCAACATTGCCTGTATGGAAAAAAACAAAAGAAAACATATAAATAAGTTAAAATGAATAAATAAAGGGCTATATCAATCAAAATGTATTAAAAATGAGTTGACCTATAAAGCAGGTTGTCAACAAAGATATACAAGATAATAAGATTTAAATAGTTTAAAAATTTCCAAAATAATACTTATTTTGGGGGGGGGGCATATATTTAAATGATATAATAATTTATAAACTTGTAGTAAACACTAAAGTAATGATAATGGTTACCTCTAGGAAGGGAGATCAAAAGAGGCCTAACTGGAGGTTTCAGTTTTGTCTTTTATGTTCTATTTAACATATGTATTAAAGTGAATAAGAAAAAATGTGGAGATTTGTTGAAGCTGGTGGTTGGTAACTCAATATTCATTATCCTTTATGATTTGTCCATATGAATAAAATATTTTACAATAAATGTAATATGTACTCATAAGAAAATGGAAATGCAAAACAAACAAACAAACAAACCCCCAAACAAATGACACCTCATTCATCCCATTACTTAAGTATAACTTTTAAAACACAATTTAAAAAATTCATTATAGTTTCTTACAGTCATAAGATTAATTTATAGCTGATGGTATAATACTATATAAACTTTGATGACCCCTTAGAGGTATGCCATGTGCTGTTTCCCCCAGCCTCTGTGAAAATGTTAATATTTTGGTCATGAAAACACATGAAAATATTATTGGACATCACACCTCAGGGTGACTTATGAATGATTGTTTTCCAATCATGGCTACTAATTTGAGGCTCTGTGACACTGTAAAACTAGGAGTCATACTTCCATAAAAAAAATAGGCAAAAGATTGATGTGCTTACAAGAGGACTGACAGAGGTCAATGGGCAGGTCAGTAGGCCTTTGGGTAGTTGGTGAGGAGAATGGACATTTGCATACATTATGGAGAGAGACTCTGTCAAAGATAAACTTAACCTGCTTTACAAATTTGCCTAGAGCTAGCCCTGAAGGGGATGATGAACAAATACACCAGATTTTAATGTTATGCTATATCTAATATGCAATTTGAAGCAATATCTTATTATTAGAAACATTGACCAAGACATAATTTATCATTAATATCTTAAAGGATTTAAACATTTCCAACCAGCACATTTTTTTGTAAAACATTCCTGGTGTGACTGATAGAAGAGTGTGAGCCTTCCTGTGTAGCCATGGGTGCACTTGTAAAATAGGTTCCTGATTTCCAGCACGGGCTCTATGAACCCAGCTCCACTTTCAGAAAAAGTTGGTAGGCCATATCATGGGGTAACTTAAGGGGTCAATGGACAGGCTGACTCCAAATTGTTGGTCTAACAATATGCGATTAGAGATTCCTTTTGTCATGTACTAAAACACTAGCCCTAGGAAGAGTATCATGTAAACACTGTCAGCTATCTCCTAGCTGTGTGAAGAAAGGAATAATTGAAATGTCAGACAGGTCTGTAATTAGGGTGAGGCAAGTGACATCATTTGCAGAGTCTCATTTTGTCATTCAAAATTTTGATATTTTGTCATGGATTTTTGTGCTAATTTTCATTTTTAAAATACTATATAGCATTAAAATATGATTTGTCTTGGTTACTGAGTTTTTTACTGCCCCTTACATTTTTGCCACGACCTAATCCCATTAGGATGAAGCAAAGTGACAGTGAAAATAAATGTGGGACTCAGAGAAAACCTTTACCTACAACTGCAGATGATATCATAGGTTCAAATACATATATAACTCTTCAAACTGTACTCACCTTATCTCTCTAGGTCTCATATGGTTTATTAGCTAATTTTAAAACAATTACTTTTTCTGAATCCTTACAAGTTTTTGTGACCCTTTACCTAACCTTTTTGATTCTTATTTTTCTTACCTATTAAATGGAAACAATTCCTTCTGTACAAGTTATTTAAGTGCTTGAAAATTATGCATACAGAATCTAGCTAGTACCCTGTAATATGGGTGGTTATGATAAATGTTTGTTGCAGTTGTTATTAAAAGTAAAAGAGGAGTAATTAAGGCTTCATGCTTATTCTTTCCAGATAACATATTTTAATAAATATTTAATAAATCTATCTGAATATAGGTTTCATTATATAATTTCCCCATATATCAGAACAGCTTTGCAAAGATATTGTTATATCTTTATCTTTCACTTACTTCAAGCTGTTGTTCAAATGTTAACTCCTAAGTGTGGTCTACCCTGACCACCCTATTAAAATTGCTATCACCTTCTCTCCCTGCTTGAGCCGTCCCTGTCTTTATTACTCTGCTTTATATGTCTGCCTAGCACCAGTTTTTAACTTGCTTATATCATCTCTCTTCCCACTAGGATGTGTGTTTCTTGATGCAAGTATTTTTGTCTGTTATGTTCATTAGTTTATTCCAAAACTGATTAGAGTGGTAGCCACAGGTGCTCAACAGTTTTTTTTTTTTTTCCTGAATTAAGGAATAGATTAATGATGAAATTAAAATTTATCATTTTTTTCTACATAAAAGATATATTTTTTGATTAAGCAAATTGACACATAATGTTAAAAAGGAAAATAACTTATTCAGAAACAGATAGCTAAATTCCTCAGTGTTACTTGGACTCTCAGCTTATGCTTTGAACAAAGGAGCTGTCTCTCTCCCTCCCTCTGAGTTAACTCATTTCCCATTTGCCTTGAGAATATTCCCTGGTGGCACTTGAGGCTGCAGTGTTTATCCCTAGATAACTCAAGGATTACAGTTCTAACCTTACCCCCAAAGTTTGCCTGAAATATCTCACTTTTAGTATTATTTTCTTATCGCTCTCGTATATCAGTAATCTTCGGAAACAAATGACATCATTATATTTATAGTATTTGGTTTTCAGTAGTTCGAGCACTGAAAATGTCAAATCCTAGAAAATGTAGCATTCCTACGCACGATGATAAATTAACACTGACAGTAAGCTGCACTTTTTTTTTCTCTAAATAGGAAAAGAATTAAATTAGCATGTACAAGAGCAGTTCTTTTCCTATGTACTTTTCTGTCGCTAACTCAGTCATACTCTTCATTACCTTACACCTGAACAGCTGTTACAGTTTCCAATTAATAATTTTTCTCTGCTGACTTATCCTTCACCTCTTTTTTACTTACTCATTCACGTATTCAGGTCATCTAGCAAAGAGCAATAATTATAGTCTTTTTGAAGACCTTAATACACCCTTGCTAACCACAGACAAAATTACCTTGACTTCTGGAACTCTTGCACTATGATACTTGAAGGAGGCACCACATGGACACAGGGTGATTCATTCTATTTATTTAACAAACATTTAGTGAGCATTCGTTATGAGCAAACACGGTATTGGGAGTTTTAGACATAACGATGAGTAAAAATTGATCTTGGTGTCCTTGTATAGATGGGTTTAAAATTACAGGTATAATGAAAAATGTGGTAGTATATATTTTAACTATCAACTGATACTTTTTTTCTCTCTCTCTATTTGAAGAATTCTTTTGTACCCTGTGGCTGGCTTACAGATCATCTGTATCCCCAGGAAAAGCAAATATAGCAGGAAATAAAACCCCTAATGTTCCTCATTAGAGGTTTGTAGTACTAAAAGGTAGTTAGATTTTTGTAATAGGTTATCTTTTGTTCAGAATAATAACATTTTTTATATTAAGTAATTTAATTCCAACTAAAAAATATAAAGTATTATTATTGTTTGATTTTAAAAATGATGAAACTGAAGTACAAGCTGAGGCAGCTCACCAGCCAAAGTTCCCAGAGCTGTTACATGGAAGAACCAGGTTTCCAACCCAGTGGTTGAAACCTCCTATCTGTTTTGGTGCCCAAGTGAAAAATAATTTAAGGAATTTTACCAATCATTGTTCATTCAGTGTTTGCAACCTCTAATGAAGAAAACTATTCAAGAAATAGATTTATATTTGTATTGTCTAATGAGTTGGGGGGGTGGAAACAATCATTTCAAAATGAGTAATGCCTTAAACAATTCCATAAACACTTATATATATTTCTTATATTTGTAGTGCATGTTATTATTTTCCTGAAAAATTAGACCGTTGGATTCAATTGCATGAGATGTACAAATTAGCCTAGTCATTCCCATGAACTGAATGCATCATTTTTCTAAAAAAATTATATTGACTCCCTATTGAACATCAAATAGATTTTAATACTTAATATTTTAAAGCATTCCTGGGGATCTAAAGGATAAATGTAACTGCTATTTATTCTCCATGTATGAATCCAGCTTCTTCTGTAGCAGGATGATTATTTAAGATAGTCTAAACCAACTTAGAAAAAAAAAAAAACAACTATTGTACTGTCTGCTGAATATACCAAACTAATGTAAGTCTAAACTTAGTTTTTATCTTTTCAATACAGGCATTTCCTGCGTTAATGTGTTTTTGTCTTTCTGGTCATGGGATGTTTCAGAATGGATAGAATATGTGTAGCTATTTGATATAACACATTTTTGACAAGGAAGTGTAAGTACCTTTCAGATATCCATCCAACTCATGTACTGGTTAATGAAAGGATCCTCTGTAACACATTCCCTCTTGGGGGGCTATTCTCAGCTTTTATAATTGACTTCTTTGGGAACCACACCGATATGCTTTTGTGAATGATGCCAGGACCACTGTTTCATTGCCAAGATAGGCACATGCTAATTTAAAGCCCTAAGTATCCTGGGGAATAAACAAACAAAGCCATGCAAGCCTCAGAGAATATCATTATAAATGATTTCATTCATTTCATTTAAAAATTCATATAAAAGAGACTCATCAATAAATGCACTGTTGCTTTAATGAATTGGCATCAAAATGACTTGAAATATCAATTTCATATCAACATTCCTCCTCTCCTTCTTCAGAAGAACTGCTGAAAATGCAACACAAGTATATTTTAAAAGTACTCAAAAGATATAACGAATCAATTCGTGTACTGCTGGGTAAGAGGACAGACTAACTATGAAGATACATAAATAATAGTTGTGTAAGGATTTTCTTGGCCACATTTAATGAAGAAACTCTGTTGATAACCGAGAATAAGCATTTAGGGTATGGCAAAACCAAAGAGAAGCAAATATTTGTCTCTCATCAGTAGGCTGCTGCTGTAATGTAGATAATAAAGCAATTAAGACCTTCTACAAAACAAAACAGAAGTGGTATATCTTGGGTGTAATGTTTTAGTAATTGCATTAATGCAAGGTCACTTTTAACAAATGGTTATTTTTCTTGAGAAATAATTTCTACAAAGGAGTAGATAAAACATATTTATGTTCGCTTTGAAAGAAGGTAAAAAGCATCTGTGATTTTTTGAATATGAGCAAATACTGGGGAAAATGTGAGTCTCTGAACAAGAATATTTTTCATATTTTGTTAAATACAAAAAGGACAATTATTCCAAGAACTTTTGTTATAAAATGATTTAATAGTGAAATTAAATAAAGATCTATGCGTAGATCTGTTCTTTATAATATTAGAAAGGACTCAGATGATCTTTACATATATATATATGAGAGAGAGAGAGGGAGAGAGAGAGAGAGAGAGAGAGAGAGAGAGAGAGAGAGAGAGAGAGAGAGAGAGAGAGGTGGTAGTTGTATAAATATTGATATGATTTTCTCAATTTACTGGAATTTTAAGATCCAGTCTAAGGGAGACAGTTTATATTCATGTGACTATTACCTTTCTTATTTTATTTTTATTCTTTTTAACTTTTGTTTTTTAAAAAATCAAATACATTTTGGTTTGTGGTAACTTCCAGTAAGTATCGATAGGGCAGTTTTATGGAGAGGCCTTCCCTTAAATTGTAGTCCCTCCTACTCTACCAACATATAGATTCAAGCCCTACAGAGAAGAGAAAGGAAATACGTTTTTGTCGACCCAAGTCCCCTCCACCCATATAAAAAGGATGCATAAAGAACTAGTCAGGAGTGAATATTACATTGAAATTTCTCCGAAGATTTATGTATTTCACATTGCCTTATAATCATGGCATAGGAACCTCTCATTCGCAGAATATATCATAATTACTCTTATTCTTCCATCCCCACTATAAGGTTCTATGAATACAAGAACCATGTCTTTTCTTGTTCACTATGTATCCATGTATCTTCAGCTCAGCCAGAGAGGAATAAGTTATTTTGTAACTCAGGAGAACCCAGGGGTCTGTTTTCCTCTCTCCTCTGTCACTGGTCACTGCAGAGTCCTAGGAACTCTCGTCCCCTTAGACAGGTGGAATCTAGGGCAATTGTTGGTTTTACTCCTCTTTTAAAATCATACTGGGAAAGCTAAGCCCTCTATTCACAGATACAAGCTAGTTTTGGAATCAGGAAGCAGAACTCAAATTCTCTCAACACAATTGAAAGGCAGGAAAGTATATGAGGCTCCAGAATCTACTTTACTTACCATTCTGCCTGGTCCCTTTCTTTCTCCCAGTTAATCCAAAGAAATTTTGGCAAGGATATGTCAGAGACATAGTAGCATGGTAATTTATGTAATTTGTGATTGATTAGCATGTATCACAATAATGATTAATTATGTTATTAAAGTATTAAGTCTAAATTAATGGCTTGAAATATTCATTATTGTTTCAACATTTGGTATCTTCAGTCTTCAGAGTTTACAGTTCACAACTAATGTGAACTCATATATTTATTCATTGAGAAAATGTTTACTGAGTGCTGTTCTGTGCTAAGCATTATGCTTGCTTCTGGAAATAGATAGAAAATAAAAATAACATACTGTTCCTGTCTTTAAGGAGTTAGCCAATTAAAGAGGCCTTATTGAACCCAAAGTCATATTGTTTTGTATGAGACCTGGAGGAGTAAGTAGGAGTCTTTAAGAAAGGGTTTTAGATGAGGTGGAAAGTGTTTTAACAGATAAAAAGCCTATTAGCTTATAAAAGTTTTATAGTAGAGAGAAAAGAAAACAAAATGTATAGTCCTCAAAACATACAAAAATTAGGGAGAATATTGTATAAGACTCTGTATTAGCATTAGTTTTATTTTTGATGTTATCAATTTACAAAAATTATCAACTCTTATTTCAATAATTTCATTCAGGTTGGCTTTTTTGCCCTCTTTAACTTTTTAAAAGGTTCATTCATGCTTTTTTTTTTTTTTTTTTTTTTTTTTTTTTTTTTTTAATCCTAAAAGTGTTATGGTACTAGTAGCTTTCTTCTGCACTGGACTAAAGGCTAGTAAGAGTGGGCCCAGTGTCTGATACTGCTCAATAGTGTAGTTTTGCCACCGTAGTTTTTAAGTAGGTTGTTAAGTTTAACAACAGGAAACTTGAACTCTGCCAAATTTACAGAGTGTTCAGTGTTTTAAGGATGATTTCCCATTAGTAGGGTTCCTTCAGACCAAGAAACATAGACTTTCCTTAAGGTGTTTGCAGGACCTCAATTCAGTTATTTAAGCACCTAGCTGATCCATTATATCTGGAAGAAAATGTTTATAAAAAAAACTGCTGTCATAGCATAAGATGTGGAAACCAAGATGTCCACTAAATTTCTCTCAATTAAGAACTAATTCATATTTTTCCAATTACTTTTCTCGTTTCCCTAATTACGCCTAAATTCTGAAAGTATGAAAAGATAGTGACACACGAATATTAAACCCCAATACTTCATGGAACTTCTATAAAACAAGATGTTGTTTCCTCCTTTGTACCACTTTCATACCTTAAGTCAATAGTCCAATTAGGCACTAATACTCACATTATTCGAGCACATTATTTTTGCTCTCGCAGTCACTCATGAAGACTCTTTCACAGCCTCTAAGTATTGTGAAGCAACTATAGTGATCACTTATTTTAATAATTTTTGTTTTTGTTTTTGTTTTAGGTGGCTTAAACAATAGAAATTTATTTATTTGTTTCATAATTCTGTGTTTGAAAGTCTGAGATCAGGATGCCAGCAAGGCCAGGTTCAGGTGAAGACTCTCTTTGTGGCTTGCAGATATCTGCCCTCTCTCTGTGGCCTCACTGTGGCTTTTCCTCAGTGTGCACATGGAGAGAAAGAGATCTCGTGCTCTCTTCTTATAAGGCCACCAATCCTATCTTATCGAGAGCCTATCATTAAGACTTCATTTTACCTTAATTACTTACAGTCACATTGGGAATTAAAGCTTCAACACATAAATTTTAGGGGGATACATTTTAGTCCATAGCAATTCAGATGCAGTATATTTCCCCCCATTTTTGTTTCAGTTTTATCAAGGTATAATTGACAAATAAAATTATAGTATAACGTGTACATCATGGTAATTTGATATATGAGTGCATTGTAAAAGGCTATTTCGTTTCTTTCATCAGAAAAACCTTGCCCTTGGAATATTCAAGCTGTTAAAATGCTAAATGGCACAAATTTCATCAGATGATATAGATCAATAGTTAATATGTAATCATAATAAAACAGTAACTATCCACCTGAAAATACCTTTTATTATATAACTGCTACTCATGTTGCCTGAATTAGTCATATAGTATTCCTATAAACTTGCAATTTTGACTTAACTTTTTAAAGAGGTGCTTCTGTCCTGCAAGGCTAGGTTTAAGTGATTTGCAAAGGGTTTCTACCAACAGGAAGAAACGTCTATGTCCCCTGCAGCAATCACACATTTAATCAAATCCAGCTCATAAATCACATTTACAACTCTCAGACTTCAATCAAAAGGGTGTTTTATAGTCTGTAGCAAAAATATCTGGAGGGAAGTAGGAGAAATACAAGAAGGATGTAGCTGGGGTCTGTCTGACCAGGTCTAGATTCTGTGCTCTCATCCTGAAAAAATTAACCTGCGGACTTTAATGAAGAGGGGTCTTTCCTGAGTAGTTGTGTGTAGGGACAAGGCAGATCTGGTGCTAATAAAGCATTTTGGGAAGACATGATCAATAGCACCAAAGTAAAGAAAATGTTTCTGCCCTTTCATCTGGGTTTGGGTTGAATTACAAAAATTAATCAAGGAATAGAAGATAGCACTTATAGTTTCTGGCTCCGATCTACTTGTTTCTCTATAAAGGTAGGCTACTAATGATAATGCATCTTAAAATCTCATAGTAGCACAGTGCTATACTTTAATTTAGTGGCATATTTCCTGGATACAATAATGCATTATTTCTTTTTTAACTCACAATGTCATAAAAATTTTGCTAAAGCTGTAGAATCAGTTTATAAAGTAACAGAAAGCTTCATTTAGATTCCCTACCATGTGCACACAAATAGGTTATTGTATAATTTTCAAAAATTATATGAACAGTAGAAGATGTCCTGCTGGCTGATCCAAAATACTTTGATAGGAAAAGTGAGAAAGATTTCATTTAGATAGTCTAAATCTTCCTGTACTTTCAGTTAATGCTTATGTAAATTTTGTAGCAAGTATTGATTCTAAATAAGAAAATCATAGAGTGAGGAATGATTACCATATATTTATTTAGTTGCTTCTAGTATGTAAAATGGTGCTTGTGATATAAAATTAAATTATACAGCAACTTGAAGAATGATGGGCTTTTTGTATCTTGAGCAGTCGTAATGTCAGACAATAAGTACAGTGATGGTGATGATGGATTATCGATATTTAGGCTCATGACAGTAAAGTGATATAAACTTTTCATGACATGAACATGACAATGGCAATACCTAGAATAGTGCCATTATGTGGCTTTTTATTTTAAATTTAATATATGGAATAATTTATGGCAGACAGGTGTACATCTTGAGTCTCTTGAAGTCCCGAGATTCCAAGAATAGATTTTAGAATATCATGAATTTTCAAGGCAGGTTAGAAGAAAAGAGGCAGCATCTGGCTTGAATCTGACTGAAAGGTAGATAATGTCCAAAGACTATGACACAACAAATATTAAATATATACATAAAAATATATTTTATCTATATATACACACAGATATACACACACATACACATATACACATGCACATACACATATATAGATATGTGTACACACATATATATTTATACGTATTCATACACATGTGGTATAACATATTATATGGACAATGAAAAGACAAGTGACAACCTGGGAGAATATATTTATATATCTCATATCTGATAAGGAACTAATATTCAGAATACAGAAAAAACACGATACAATAATAAGACATATAATCCAATTTAAAAAATGAGAAAATTATTTGACTAGACATTATAACAAAGAAGGTATGTAAGTGGTCATTAAATGCATGCAAAAGGGTAGAGCGCATGAAAGATGGCATTGTAGGAAGATACTGAACTCACCCTTACCCACAGAAACACCAAATTTACAGCTACGTATGGATCATATCTTTCTGAAATTGACTTGATAAATTGCTGCTCTACACAACAAAGAATCACAGGACCACATCTAGACAGTAGGAGAGGCAGAGACACATTCCGGTAAAAATCTCACCCCTGCATAGCAACACATAATATGGGGGGCATATCACTAGATGGGCTTCTCCCAGCAGAGTCAATGCCTCAAATCTGACACCCCTAACCCTGGGAGCTAGAGCAAAGAGAAGAGCCCCCAAAATGTTTGGCTTGAAAAACCAATGGGGCTGATGTTTGAGGGACCCAAAGTACTCCGGAAAACTCAGACTATCTCTTAAAGGGCTCATATGAGGTCAGACTCACCCTGAGACCCAGTTGGTGGGTGGTGGTGGGGTAAGGGGGTGGGAGTGTTGGAAACCTGACAGTTTGAAAAATTCCTGAACTATATGGGAAGGTGATTTACTTTATAACTTAAAATCATTGGCTGGAAGGGCTGGGGCCAGTTGAAAAATCTCCTGGAGATGAAGGAGTTTCCATTTTTGCACTCCCTACCTAAGCTGCTAACAAGCTGGTGACTGAGCTGGGACAGGGCACCCTTACCACACCCTGCTAAGATAGGTGGGGGCACTGCCTTGTTGAAACAAGAGAACTTGGCCAGTTGCGACACTCCCCAGCTCCTTGGATAGGGCCAGCAAATGGGAATGACTGCACCATTCTCCCGCTCCCTAGTTAAAGTCTGCACTGCTGAAGTCTTCAGGCATAGATAGTCAAAGCATTTTCCCACGGCCTTCCTGAAACCAGTAGGCAAGCCTCATTTCCTACACTCTATAGCTGCCTTGCTAAAGCCAGCAGATGTGTGCAATCCACACAGAGGATATCTTGGATTGCCTGACCTTGATGGCCAAGGAGGCTGGTTTAACTGAACTTCAGGAGACTATATTGAGAGAGTAATAATCCAAAAATAGTTCTTGGCAAGCCGCCACCCACAGGGTGCTGCATATAGAGCAGACTGAAACAAAATCCTGAGCTTCCTGTGAAAAATGCCTATTTACTTAGCTTGGAGCTTCAATCTGAAGGACTGATTTCAGATATCTCACATAACTAAGGCTAAGTGCACTCAAGGAACAAAAATCAGGGAGACGCCATTTTTACACATCCTCTTGGCCTCTCTACTGCTCAAGGACACTTCCCTTAAGGAGCTTAAACATTCATCCACAGTTCCAATTTCTGCAACCATCATACAGGGGACACCTCCAGATATCCTGGTCTGGAGGCTTCTGGGAATAACAATTATGGCCTCACAAAACTGTATAAAGTTGCATACTATAAAAGCTGCTACCTGAGGATCTGACTTTCAATCAACCTGTAACTACTAAACAAAACTACTCTCTTTGGAACACTGATTCATCTTGGTATATCTTCAACATCAGGGACACATCAAGAATAACTCAGGAAGACTACACAATTATAAATGTGCTAGGACCCAAGTGAATGAGAAGGATCATCACCTATGCAAAGCCACTCTTTTGAGACTGGTAAAGGTAGTTGTTTCGGCTAATCCATAGAAATATATAGATAATCAAGCAAAATGAGAAGACAGATAATATGTTTCAGATAGAGAACTCATCCTCAGAAAAAAGAAACTGAGAATGTGGAGATAAGAAAACTACTCGGTAAAGAATACAAAGTAATGGTCATAAAAGTACTCATCAATCTCAGGAGAAGAGATTAGAAAATATAAGAAAATACCAAATAGAATTTATAACTGCACTGAAAAAAAAAATGGAATTCAACACTAGCACAAATGAAAAAGAAGAACACATCAGCAAGCTGGAAGACAAAGCAATGGAAAATACCCAGACTGAACAGCAAAATAATAATAAAAAAAGAATTAAAGGAAGTGAGGATACCTTAAGGGATCTCTGGGAATGGCAAAGCAGAATAACATAATTTACATTATGAGGTTTCCAGAAGGAGAAGAATGAGAGAAAAAATCAGAGAACTATTTGAAGAAATAATGGCTGAAAATTCCTTTGGAGAAGGAAACAGACATTCAGACCTAGAAAGCTCTAGAGAATTTCTAATAAGATGAACCCAAAGAGGAACACTCCATAGCACATTATAATTAAATTGACCAAAGTTAAGGATAAAGAATTTTAAAAGCAGCAAGAGAAAAACAACTATTGCATACAAAGGCAATCACATAAGGCTATAAGCAGATTTTTCAGCAGAAACTTTACAGGCTATAAGAGAGTAACATGATATATTTAAAGTACTGAAAGAAAAAATTATCAGAAGAAGTCTCTACCCTGAAGGATTATCATTTAGAATTGATAGGTTAAGAATTTCCTAGATAAGTAAAAGCTAAAGGAATTCATCACCACTAAACTAGCCTTATACAAAATATTAAAGGGACTTCTTTAAGCTAAAACCACACTAGAAAAGGTAAATAAATAATATGGGTAGTGAATCATTACTTATAAAGCAAGTATAAAGAGTAAAAGATGAGAGTAGTAAAATCAATTAAAAATACAATAATTAGTTAAGGGATACATCAAATAGGATGTAAAATGTGTCGTTAAACAGAAAAAGAAACTGTAAATGTAAATCTTAGGAATGTGTTCAAATTTAAGTTACTATCAATTTAAAAGACATTATAAATATATAGAACATTATGTGTAAACCTCACGACAATCTAAGAAAAAAATATTTCCAGTGAATAGACAAAAGAAAATGAGAAAGGAATCTTCCCATAACACTAAAGAAATTCATAAAACACCAAGGGAAGTGAGAAAAAAGAAACAGAGGAGCTAAAAAAAAAATAAAGCCAGCAAACAATAAAATGGCAATAAGTAAAAACCCATCAATAATTATTTTAAATGTTAATGGACTAAATTCTACAAACAAAAAACAAGTAGTTGAGTGGATGAAAAAAACAAGACTCACCTTTATGCTATCTACAAAAGACTCACCTGAAACCTAAAGACTTACACAGAATAAAAGTGAAGGGACAGAAAAAAATATTCCATGAAAATAGAAACAAAAAGAAAGCAACATTTGTATCAGACAAAATAGACTTTAAAACCAGGACTGTAACAAAAGACAAAGGCCATTACATAATGATGAAAGGTCAATCCAACAAGAAGATATAACATTTGTAAATATTTATGCACTCAACATAGAAACATCTAAACGTATAAAACAAATGTTAACAGAAATAAAGGGAGTAATTAATAGCATTGCAATAGTAGTATGAGACTTTATTTTCCCACTTACATCAATGAATAGATAACTCACAGGAAATTAATAAATGTTGGCCTTAAATGATACAATAGACAAGATGAATTAGTTGATATATACTGAATATTCCATCCAAAAGTAGCAGAATACATATCCTTTTCAAGTGCACATGGAATCTTCTCCAGGATAGAAAACATGTTAGGCCAAAAAAAAAGTCTCGGTAAATTTAAGAAGATGAAAATCATGTTAAGCCTCTTTTCCAATCATAATGGTATGAAACTAGAAATCGTTCACCAGAAGAAAACTGGAAAAAACACAACCTCATGGAAACTAAACAACATACCATTAAACGATGAAGAAATCAAAGAGAAAATTAAAAAATACATTAAGACAAATGAAAATTGAAACAATGATCTTTGGGATGCAGCAAAAACAGTTCCAAAATGAAGTTCATGTTGACAAAAGCCTACCTCAAGAAATAAGAAAATTCTCAAATTATCAAACCTTACACCTGAAGAAACTAGAAAAAGAAAAAAAGAAAGCTCAAAGTTAGAAGAAAAAAAATTATGAAGATCAGAGTGAAAATAAATGAAATAGAGACTAAAACAATAGAAAGATCAATGAAACTAAGAGTTTGTTCTTTGAAAATAAAAACCAAAATTAATAAACCCTTATCCAGACTGGTCAAGAAAAAAAAGAGAGGAGGCCAAAACATATCAAATGAGAAATGAAAAAAAGAAATTTCAACTAATACTTCAGAAATACAAAGGATCATAAGAGACTAGTATGAACTATTACATACCAACCAAGTGGGACAATCTAGAAGAAATTGATTAATCCCTAAAAACATGTTATCTTCCAACACTGAATCATGAAGATATAGAAAATCTGAATAGATTCTAGTAAAAGAAATTGAATCAGTAACCAAAAAACTCCCTAAAACAAAAAAGTTCAGGTCCAGATGTCTTCACTGGAGAATTCTACCAAACATTTAAAGAAGAGTTGATTCGAAAAGTATATTCAAAAATCAAAGAGGAGAAGACCCTTCCAAGCTCATTTTATGAGGCCAGCTTTACCTTGGATACCAAAACTAGACTAAGAAATTACAAAAAAAGAAAATTATAGGCCAATATCCCTAATGAACAAGCATGCAAAAACCCTCAACAATTATTAGCAAATCAATTTAAAAAAATACATTTAAAAAATGATACACCATGATCAAGTACGATTTATTCCTGGGAGTAAGGATAGATTAACAAATCACCACATTCACCAAAAGATAGAAATCATATAATCATCTTATTATGTGCAGAAATATTATTTGACCAAATTAAAATCCATTTGTAACAAAAACTTTCCACAAAGTGGGCATAGAGGGAACATACCATAACATAATAAAGGCCAGATGTGACAAATCCATAGCTAATATCATACTCAATGGTGAAAAATTGAAAAGCTTTTTCTCTAACATCAGGAACAAAACAAAGATGCCCACTTTTGTCACGTTCTTCAACGTAGTATTGGAGGTCCTAGCCATAATAATTAGGGAAGAAAAATAAGTATGGAGCATCCAAAAATGGAAAGGAAAAAGTAAAACTGTTATTGTTTGAATATGGCATGATACTAAATACAGAAAACCCTAAAGACATCAGTGAAAAATTGCTAGAACTAATAAGTAAATTCAGTAAAGTTGCAGTACAAAAAAATAATATACAAAAATCTGTTGTGCTTCTACAGTAATAACGAACTATTGGGAAGAGTTTCAATATAAGCATATAAGCCCAATTACAATTGCATCAAAAACAATAAAATACCTAGGAATAAATTTAACCAAAAAAAAAGTGAAATAACTGTACTCTGAAAGCTATAAAACACTGATGAAAGAAATTGAAACAAATAAAAAGAAGGTTATTCCAGGCTCATGATTGGAAGAACTGAGATTGTCAAAATGTTCAGACTCCCAAAGTAAGCTACAGATTCAATGCAATCCCTATCAAAATTCCAATGGCATTTTTTTTTATATAGAACTAGAACAAATTATTCTAAAATTCATATGGAACCATGAAAGACACCAAATAGCCAAAGCAATCTTGAGAAAGAAGAATAATGCTGGAGGCATCATGCTCCCTAATTTCAAACCGTACTACAAAGCCATAGTAATCAAAACAGTATGTATTGGTATAAAAACAGACCCAGAGAACAATGGAATAGAATACAAAGTCCAGAGTTAGAGCAGCAACCTGGGATTAGAAAATAGATGAGCTTCAGCAGAAGGGCCTAAGGTATAAAGGAGAGAAGGGTTCCTGAAACCCAGGTGGAAAGAGTTGTATCCAGAAGGCTAACTTGAGAGGAGCGGTGACCTTTGGTCAAGGTCTTAGTTGGCAGTTTACTTTCATGAAGAAAGCCAAGAAAACAAAGGCCTTGATCTCATTCTCCTCCCTCTTTCTGATGTCTTTTTGGGGTTCTTCATTGACCAACCCAATACTTTCTGAGAGGCATATCACTTGTTACTTCCCCTGACAATCTAAATAAGAGAAAATTTGTTTCTTGTTTTCTGTCTCTGTGGTGAGGTTGATTGTATGAGCATAAAGGGCGTTGAGGCATATTATAGTTTAGTTTCAACAAGTAAGACCTGGGACAGTAGTAGAGGAGGGCATAGGATGGACGTGAGGTAGGGATTTGCCAGGTTGTGCCCTGCGAAGTTTATCATGCAACTTGGTCACTTTAGTGGCAACTTAGATAGAACAAGGACAAATCTCCGGAGACTAGATCCCTAGGGGCTCTAAAACTAAGAGACCTTGATATGGTACATAAGAACTATTTGATATACATACTATGTGCTTAGATACTGGGGATATATCAGGAAATAGAAAATTTTGTTCCCTTGGAGTTTATATTCTAGAACAGGGACATAAATAAAGAAAAACATAATGAATAACATATTATATGTTAGAAGATATATGCCATGGGAAAATCAGGTAAAGAATAATAAGGAATTTTGGACTGGTAGATTTCAATTTTAAATATGATGGTAAGGGTTGGCTTCATTGATAAGGTAGCATTTAAGTAAAGCCAGCCAGCATGCTGTGCCTGGATATTTGAGAAGTAGGGGAGCTAGTGTGGCAGGAGTGGTGTGATAGAGATGGGGCAGGAGGCATGAAGCCTAGAGGTAAAGCCAGATTATGAAGGATCTCAGAGGACAATATTTACTCTGAGAAGAAGAACTCTAGTAGGGTTTTGAGCCAAAAAAGCTTTATGTAAGTTATATATTTTAGGTTTTGGCTTCTGTATTGAGAATAGACAATAAGAAGCAAAAAGTAGAAGCAGAAGTACTAGACAGAAGGCAACTGGAGTATTCCAACTGATTTATATAATTGCATGGTTCCTTAAGGTAAAAAAAAATTGATGATAAACTTTTTGATAGTAAAACACTATTTGTGTAGTGGAAGAATAAATTAATACATCATTATAAATGTATACATATAAGCCCTAGATAGGCGAGCAGTTTTATTTTATTTTAAAATTTGGAATCTGATTTGATTATTAATTTTAGATAAACATAAAAATATTTCTTTAATCAAATTTTTCAAATATGGATTGTAGCATGAAAAATAAACTACTAAATTTTTTTTTGAGGATGTGGGTGATTTAAATATAATGTTAATTTTTCTTTTTAAAAAAACTCTTCATTAAAGACAATTTGTTTCTGATAACTAAGTTGTTTTTTAGTTTTTAAAGTGCTTTAAAATAGACTTTGAGATTTATGTGTGTACTCACATAGAAAGAAATTTTAGCATCAAGGACCCTTATTGAAAGCAATTCAAGAAGTGAACTTAAGTTTTCAGTATATTTCTATTTAGTTTGAAGACAAAAGTAAATTAAAAACATAAATTCTTTATAATCTGCTATAAAATAAAAGATGCAATATAGATTTTAAAAAATCTCCCTCCCTTATTTATAGTTGCTGCATAAATCATTAATGATATCTTATTGAAAACATGGTTATGAAAGATGGATATTGTTAATAGTTTAAGTAATGCATAGTTTTCATCATTGTGGTAATTTCATCTATTTGAAAGGGAAGTAAAAATTTATATTTGTCTAGAATTACTGAGGTTATTCTTTAACAGTGGAATACAAATTACTGGCACTCTTGAAACAATGAGACAATTTCATATATTTTTCTCTATTTCGTTAGCCGATTTTTCCCATACCTTTTACTTAGTATTTCTCATTTTCCTTTTCTGGTCTTGTTCTTTAAATGATTGTAAAACTCATCAACATTAATGAGATTATATTTTAAATTATTCTTCTAATTAGTTCTCTCTTTTTGAAATGTCATTAATCCCTTGAATTAATTATTTTTGTATGAATATGCATGATATATTTTTCTAGGAAGTCCATCTAATTTAGTTTGCTGATTACACTGCTAATCACCTAGATGATTTTTGGTTATCCTCATCAAATAATGTTTATTGAGGCTTATGTTTATGTAATAGTACTATGACAGGTGCTCTAAGAACCTTCTATAACTTCATCTACTATGCCTCACACTTTCTAAGGCTATTAAAATTTTCAAACTTCATTGTCTGTCCTGTGCATAACTTGATACTTTAGGTGCAATAAAAGGGCCCTTACTGGTCAGAAGTTTCACTTCATAATTTGAATGGTTACCTATGTTTTATTTCTCTAGAAATATCTTTTCTTCTTTTGGGATATGAGCTTCCATAAGTTTAGGAAACTACTTCTCTCCCCTTCTATCATATCCCTTCTAAAACAACTCTCAAGTCCATATTGTTGTTTTTGGCCTGTCAATTTTAGCAGCGGATTCATTGCCAATGGGATGAACATGTGACCCAAACTTGGCTAATCAACATTTTTCTCTAAGTTTGTTTTTCCTTTCTTGGAATAAAAACCAATTCTATGAAAGAAAAGCTACACATTACTAATTTTCCAGATGGCAATTTTCTCCTAAACTGTTATTTTGTTGTGAATGTGGATGCCATATATTTTACTAGGAAGCCATTTAATTTAATTTACTCATTGCACTGCCATCTAACCAGGTAAAGGAAATTAATCAGGAGATAGCAG
Organism: Rousettus aegyptiacus; assembly: GCF_014176215.1. Classification (NCBI taxonomy): domain Eukaryota; kingdom Metazoa; phylum Chordata; class Mammalia; order Chiroptera; family Pteropodidae; genus Rousettus; species Rousettus aegyptiacus. The sequence continues at coordinate 113,155,567 of NW_023416284.1, forward strand.
AATTATTGATGTTCAATAAAAGGCATTTTTATCATGGTTTCAACTCTGATTCTAGTTATCTTTGAGTCCAACTATAACAGGCTCTTTCTTTGGTTTAGTCACATAAGACAACAGATTATTTAGCTAAATCACTCCTGACTGTAATTTGCTACATGGTTAGAATTTCTTTAGGGTCCTTAAATACACACGCTTCCTTATGATGATATAGTATATCACTTTATGGGTTTATAAATACCACAGCTAGAGTTTACATGTTAACTCTATAGGTGAAAATGAGGTGAGATGATATACGGCTGCATTTTGCTTCAGCATCATCCCCTTGCACTTGGTAAGAATCAGAGAAACGTAACCTTTGGCAAATGATATATTATTGATTCACTTTCCCTGTCTGAAGGAGGAAACTGACATAACAAACAAAGGAATTTTCAGCATTGTCAAGAGGATATTTAAAAAGCACTTTACAAGCCATGGAAGAAAAGCACCAATAATAAAAAAAGTCATATAAATAATATATAATCCCTTATTCCTGACACTAGCAGTTCTTTGCTCATGCTCCTACAATAATATTAAATCATTATTATCAGGAGACCTAAATTTATAAACCAAGTTTGGCCTCCAAGCAAGTTCACAATTGCCTTCCTAGGCAGGAATGTTGGCTTTTTCCCTTACTTTTCTACTTGCCTTGTAATTTGAAATTATACTCAAAGTGTGGCAATAAACTTGTGATAGTCAGCTTTTACAATTATTAGACCTCTCCTTGGTATTGAAAAGCGATCCAAAGCCTCAGGTGCATATTGATTCATTTTAAAGCCAAACTAATAATTTATCTAGTGAGACAATGAAATGATTATTGTTTTACTTAAAAACTAAAGAATACATGTTCCAATATTTTCAGATCATACTTGAGAGCTAGTTCCCTTAAGTACAATTTCTAGTTTTTCAGTTGTTTTGGAGTGGGAAATAAAACAATAAAAGGTAAAGTATCAGCAAGCTTCTTCAATGAGACAACCCTTATTACTATAAAAGTACCTTGGGCTAATTCTACACTAAAACTGCCAGAGCATGAAACTCAAGAAATTACATTTTTAAAAAGACCTAAAATGCCAATTGTAAATCACAGTATAAATAAGAAAAGTAACTTTTAGAGATTTAGAAATAACCAAAATATCAACTCTGTGATGAAACTTAAGATATAAATCTGTGAATTTGTTATTTCCCATGGAAATCTTAGATTGTCATTTACATAACTCCAATGTCTTACATATGTCAAGTACTAGTAAAGGACCTGGAACTCAGTAGGTATACTAAAAATGTTCAAATAACAATTAAATGAGTGAAAAGAAAGGCGTTTTTCAAAGTTCATAAAGTCTTCTTGATGCCAAGTGTAATTACCATAAAATTTGAAAACATATGCTTCAAAGACACTAATCCTTACAAGTAAACTGTCCCTCATCCCTGTTCATCACCCATACTTTGGCCTATGTTTTAGACAAAATTTGGTACTGGAGTTTGTGAATTGATTTATAAGACACTGGGGACAGATTAGGAAAATAAAAGCTTTATGAGAGCAGGAATTTTTGTCTACTTAGCCCATTTCAGACAATGTATGATGGATATACAGAGAAGGAGCTCATTATATTGCTGATCAATATATGAATTAAGTAAGAAGTGAGCAGGAGGAAATCTTTTTCCAAATTGTGTTTAGGTGACCTAATATATTAGGAAGACATTACAAAATCTGGAGTTAGAGATAAAACAAAATAAGTAAGGGAAAATCTTGGATCTACAGAAGCAATAAAGTACTGAGGAGAAATTACATGGGCTTGAATAGATCTAAACATGTTGAAGTCTTTGCTACTATAACACTCTCACTCTATTGAAATAGTCAGGATATTATGAACTTGAAAAGTAACTGGATTAATGTTTCTTTTTAAAAATTTCAACTTGGCACATTTAAGGATTCTTTCTCTCTCTTGTTATAGCAATACACCTTAGAATTTTATACTTTGCATGTGACTTGTTAAGAATTCTTTATATATATAATCCCCCCGTGCACTGAAATTACCTGAATATAAAAGTTATTATTTTTCCTCAAATTTTCTAATATCAAGAATTATATTACCAACAAAAAAAGGGTTAATGAACTTAGGTTTAAACCTTATCTTAATAATAACTGAACACAACAAGTATTTACTAGAAGCATACATCGAGATGGGTATTGTAGATATCAGAAAAGACTCCAAGATTGATAGCTAAGCTAATGGACCCTGAAGTCTTTTGAGGGAGACAAGGCATAACATATAAAACAAGTAGAGAGGAAAAAGGAAAACACTGACAAAGTACAGAGTAATGCATTATGATATGCTAAATTGACTACAACCAAAGACTATGGTCTATGGTAAACACGATATCCTTCATTGGATAGTAAAGATTTTAGAGGAAAAACAATGGTTCAGTTGTATAAGTTTTATTATTAAACCATTAGATTGCAATAAAGAATTCCTTCAGTAAAGGTTCTTCCAATATATTGTTTAATAAATAATAAAAGCAGATGATACATTGCGTAATGATTCATTTTTTAAAAGGTGTAAGTCTAGATGTATTCGCTAAAGCCAATAAAAATTTCTTATAAGATGATGAAGGTCAAAATTTATTCTTATTTTGTTTTCTGAAACTACAGCATCTCAATTATTATGTATAAACACAGAATGAATATTTATTAACTTTGCTACTTTTTTAATATTTCTAGTGGAGTAATGCAATTGAAAACGGGATCCATGTTGCATTCCCAGGGAGCCCAAGGAGACACATAACATTTCCCAATTACTTAATTATCAGAAAATTACCACCAGTAGAATAAATTGTAGCATTTTAGTCCTACTAAAAAAGATGTCTTTTTATCTCTAAAATGCCATAAATGGAATTTAAAAAGCAATTACTTGTCACTTCTGCAAAAGTTATAATATCCAACTTACTTTAAATGACAGATTTTTCTGAGTTAGAAAATTAGCTGCTAAATAGGTTGCATATTTTGCAAACAGTTCATTTTTTGTTACCAATATTCTCGATTAGTCCAAAAAGCCAAAGGATTTCTATCATGTTAACTCTGATCTGTCAGAATTTAATTTTTGTCTGTGCATCTCTATTTATACTTATATTTACAGGTGCTATTCATCATTTTTTTCTCTACATGATTGAGAAAGACTTGAGTATTAAAAATTCATTCCCACTGATACCTTAATAGAATTTTAACTTGGAAAATCAGGCAGAAGTATGGTATAAAGTAACAAATTTTATTGTCTTGAAAATGTTTCTAATTGTATCCCTCATGCTTTAGGTATACAGTGTTTTTCAGATTTTGTTCAAAGTACTTCTAAAACTTTATTTCTATGTGAAATTGCATGGAATAAATCCTGCAATTACACAATGTTTCCCTAGTGCTTTCACTCCTATCTCAGAGGGCTAGTTCGTGCCATATTTTTTCCTCAAAAAACACACCATCTCTTCTTTTATTGAGAAAAGTAGCTCTGAAGAGAATTGCCTTGATTCACCCATGAGTTACTGTGGATGAAAAGTCTGTGTTCTGATCTAATGGAAAAATGGGCCGAGGACCTGAACAGACACTTCTACCTAGAGGACATACAAATGGCCAACAAATATATGAAAAGATGCTCAACATTGCTAGCTATTAGGGAAATGCAAATCAAAACCACAATGAGATACCATCTCACACCTGTTAGAATAGCTGTAATCAACAGAACAAGTAATAACGAATGTTGCAGAGGATGTGGAGAAAAAGGAACCCTCATACACTGCTGGTGGGACTGCAAATTGGTACAGCCACTATGGAAAACAGTATGGAGTTTCCTCAAAAGACTAAGAATTGATCTACCCCTAAAGACTTGAAAACCCATATCCAAAAAGATCTTTGCACACCAATGTTCATAGCAGCATTATTCACAGTGGCCAGGACATGGAAGCAACTGAAGTGTCCTACAATAGATGACTGGCTAAAGAAGCTGTGGTACATATATACAATGGAATATTACTCAGTCATAAGAAGAGATGAAATACTGCCATTTTGACAACCTGGATGGACCTCGAGATAATCATTCTAAGCAAAATAAGCCAGACTGAAAAGTTGAAAATCACATGATACCACTTATATGTGGGATATAAACCTAAAAGCAACAAAGGAACAGGACAAACAGAAACTCAGGAACATGGACAATAGACTAGTGATTACCAGAGGGTAGGGGTTGGGGGAGGAGGAAAGAGGTAGACAAGGTAAAGGGGGTCAGATATAGGGCAAAGTTGGTAAAGGGGATCAAATATATGATAGCTGAAGGAAACTGGACTCTGGGTGGTAATCACACAATAGAATATACAGATGTCAAATTATAATGTACACCTGAAAAATTATATAATTGTATTAACCAATGTCACCTCGATAAACTTAAACAAAATAAGTCTGTGTTCCTCCCTAAGGCCAATACCCTGAGGGCCCATTAGAGTCCATTGCCCCAATACACTCATTAATGTCACTCCACTGTTGTCTGCTTTTTCTTACATATAAAAAATTTTAAGTTTTATTGAACCATTCCCATTAGAATACAAACATGCCGTTAATTTGCTCATCTTAAAATAAAGAAATAAAAATCCCTTTTCTTGTCTCTGTTGCCTTTGCTCACCACCAGTGATCACATCCTGGCTCCCTTAGTGCCGCAGAAACTTCACCTTATCCTCAGGACAAGGGCCAGACCTCTCACTGGCTCCTCCCGTTGACCGCTTTTCAGCCTTAGATCTTCCACTCCAAGTTCCAGCCATTCTGAATTCACTTGTTTCCATGTTCTCTGCTCCCAAGGTTTCATGCCACTTGTGTCACTCACTGGGACACTCTTCCTTATGCTGTCTTCCATTGTACACATCTCTGTCTTCTTCCCCAATGCCTGATTGCCTCTCATGCATCGTTCAGGCCTTGGCTTACACATTGCTTTGTCAGGGATGTGATCCTTTGGCTAGGATGTTATGATGTTGCTATCACATGTCCCAAGTAAACTGAATGTTCTATAAGGGCGATGGCTTTGTTTTGTTACCACCATATTCCTGGCACTTCACACAGGGCCCGGCACTAGGCGGTTGGTCCAGAAATATTTGTGTTTGAATGAATAAATGAAGATAGGAAGAATTAAGAACACACAGCAGCACTGTCCAATAAATATCAACAGATTATCCATCTGAAGAGACAGAGTTTACAATAAAAATATAGTAATTTGGTTATTAAGCATGACTTAAAGATCCTTAGGTTATACTGGCCAAGCATAAATTCTAACATTCTCTTTCTTTAAATATAAAACTTCTATAAAAACTTCCTTCCTAACTAAATGGAAATACGATGTTCCCTTTCAACCTCATTTTATAAAATGACTTCATATGAGTTTATTGAATTAGTAACAGGTCATCAATATTGATAACAAAATATCACAGCCTTCAAAACAAATGTCTGATTTCCTAGAACTTTCTTTGCTATAGTAGATCTCTTCTGATACAAATTGTAATCATAAGATTCATCTGTAAAAAATTATCTCTCTTATTTTGTAGGAAAGCTTGTTTTCAAATAAGATAAAATATATGAAAAAGAAAACATGCATGCCTCCCATTGTGGTTGGCAGAAAGCTACTAGCCCTTAAGGTTCCTGTTTCATTGCTGTAAGTGGGAAAAAAATCTGAACTCTTCCAGAAAGCCACTTAGCACTCTGGGTTCTTTGAAGTCTATTTTAAAATAAAGTGGCCATCCTGCAAAAAAAAAAAAAAAAAAAAAAAAAAAAAAAAAAAAAAAAAAGCTTTTGAACTAATGGCATCTTATAATTTGGGGGGAGAAGGGGAGGAGGCTGGCATTTGAAACTATTTGAGAAGTAGCTGAATTATCAAAAGACATTGAAAATATCTATAAAATGGAAAATGTGCCTCTTGCTCCTTATTTAGATTTCACAAATCCAAGGACTGAAGAAAAGAATGCCATTTTTAAAAAATCTACCACATTTCTATCCACCCAGCAAGCCTTCATTCTTTTTCAGGCTATTTGTAAATGTCTGTAACTACCATGTATTTTGAAATCTTTGTTCACTAACACAAAAGACATTGTTTAATGCTCTGAAAATAATTTAACATCTAACACATAAAGTCAGCTACATGTTGACTATCGTATTATTCAATAAATAATTAAGCTTTACCAGAAAGAAAATAGCTTACCCACTTAATACTATTATTTTCCCATCCTGTTTTATCTAACTATGTAATTCCCCTCTAAGCCACCAAACATCTGAAAGATCTCAGGATTTCACAGCAGATTCTTAACCTGTCTTTCTATTTTACAACCAGTGAGTGACAAATTAATTATATTTAATTTTAGCTCAACTTTATCATAGGCATTGAAAAGCCACTATCTCCCAATGAACATGCTTTAAAAATAATGCAAAAACAGTTTTATTTTACAGAAATCTAAAATTAAAAGAAAAGTATCAGGTTTTAATATCCTACGTTGGAGACATTAAGCACTAAAGGGCTCTGTTGTGATCAAATACACTTTCTTTTTCCATGGAAAAAACTGTGATCTTAAAGCTTGAGCATCTCATTGTCAATATTGCATCACCACCTTCATAATAATCATTGGCATCATCTTTATCCTAACAACTACCTATTGGAAAGCTATTATATGTCAGATGTGTTATTCATTTAATACACATTTTATCTAATTCTTACTGTATCTGGAAAGTCAGTAGTTATAGCTTCCTTGTTTCAAAGGATAAAGGTAAAAAATTGGTTGAGTCGGCTGATCTCAGACTCATTTAATGGTCTTATGATTCCAGGCTAACAAGAACTATTGTGGCTTTAGGTAGTATTCATGATATCTACCAGGGTAGTAAATTCACATGCTTCCCAGGACCAGGGTGGTAGTGTAAATGACTGAGGCACAGTAGGTGTGAGATTACGGCGAAGCATAGCACATAAGCCTAGCAACTATTCAGCCCCTGGAGGCTGCCATGTGTGAATATGCATCCAAGCGTACAGATTTTCTGACTTTTCACGAGAGGCTGGAAACCTGGATGTTCATGGGCATGTGTGTATGCATATATTGCATGTATGTGTGCATGTGTGTGTCACGTACATACACACACATGTATACTCCTATGATTTTTGAAAGCAATGAATAACACATTTAATAAAATATTGTGGGGGCCAAATAAAATATCTAGGGGATCCTTGTAACCTCTATGTTATATTAATGAGATTAAAGAATTCTGAATAAATCTGAATAAATTTAAGTAAATTTGTTACCAGAGCAGATGCTAAAGTTTTATGCAAAGTAAGAACATAATTCAGCTTCTATCACTTAATTCATATTTTTGGATAAGTGTCTCCATATATCTTTCTCTTTGTTTTGTACTTCTTTGGAACCCTTAAAAGAACATTTCCAAACAACGAAGAACTGTACTAGAAAATCACTTGCTGCCTGTACACAGGGACAGATTTGTCGTCATTCTCCCTGGGAGTAAAAACAACTAGAGAAGCGTGGCTGGCCAGACAAATGTAGGACGTCCTTTCTTCTCACTTATCAGTCATTCTTCTCTCAGACAGAGAACATTGAAAGTGGTGAAAAAAAATCTCTTTTAATTCAGTATTGACTATGTTAAAAAAAATACGAGCACCTGGAAAGTAGAATATGTTTTGAAATTTGAATAGTAAAAGTGAGTAAACTCTCCCATTAATAACCCATTAAGATGGATTATTATCGCACTGTTTAGCTATCTCTCTCAAATCTCACTTAGGTAGCATACACACTTCCCACAAGAACAGGCTGGAATGAGTTACCAAGTGAGTCAGAGAAAACATTTCTTTTTACCTCTGAAATTCTGCAACATTCTTTCTGTGATTATTTAAAGAAAACCTGGCCTGGGGATGAACCACTGACTAAACTTTGTTTAGATATGGAGATATTTTCCTCATCCTTTTTTGAACTTCCCCTTTATCAAGTTTTACCTTATTGGATCAAAGTGTGCATTTGTACTTAGTGCTTTTTTTTTCTCCATTACCACCTCTAAAATTCTTATTCTTACTTTGTGCCTTGTTTCTGACTCATCCGTGGTATCTAGGGGTCCCCAGTAAAGAAGCACTTTTCTCAAATCTAATTTTTAAAAAATCTTCTAAAGGTGTCTAAAGCAATAAAGAAAATAAAATAACTTAATTCTTAAGCTATTGTGTTAAACTGTATTGTACTTTATAGTTATTGATGAGATTTCATGACTTTCTACTGGAAAACATTTGAGATACAAACTTAAATGATTTGTATTTAACCATTTAATTAATGGTCCAATGATTAAGAATCATGCATTTTATAGCAGTAATAGTAGAGATTTATATCAATGTCCAGATAAATAGTCTAGTGGAATGTAGAATATTTTGTATCTACGCAACAGACTTTAATTTAAGTTAAGACATAATCACACATTGCATGTAATCAGATTTCAGTTATCAGCTATAATTATTTTTGCATTTAAAAAAAGAGAAGCAAGGAAGCAAGAGACAGTCTTGTTTCATTAATGATTGTGTATGAAAATGTTCTTATAGCTCCTCGACATCCAGCTTTCTTCTTTTGATCTACCATAAACTATTTTTTAACATAAAGTAACTAGGCAAAATTTTTTTTTAATTTTCACTTGATCTCTGTGTTCAATACAGGATTTATTCCTTCACAAATGATATAAAATTTATATTTTTTTTACTTATGTTGATAATAAACAGAATTAGAATTTTAATCAATATTGGCCAATTCGATAATATAAAACATAATGAGTTAAGATGGTAATGTTAAGTGCCAAGAGAACCTTATAAAGGTAAACATTATTTTGCAAGGTAAGATAATAATTATTTAAATAGTTCAAATTTGTTTGGATCGATGATTGCTTTTTATTTATATTATACTCAGTTTTCAGACTCCACCTAAATTTTGTATCATATGAAATTACACAGATGGAATTTCATCCTTTTTGTCTTCTTAATACACCTACAGGGTATATCTATTTCTTTATAATCTGTATCCATATTTAGTTTCATCTTGGGGAAAATATGCAGAGAATTCCAGATGTATGAATTTGAACAGCTAAATTAATCTTCCTCAGCATCACTTTACTCTGATGTAAACTGAAGACAATAATTCTTATATCTCATTGAGATAGAGTTGCAAAATTTAGCAAATAAGAATACAACAGTATAGATTTCAGATAATTTTTAGTATAAGTATGTCCCAAATATTACAGGGGTACATTATGCAGAAAAAAAAAAAAAGATTCACTTTTCATGTGAAATCCAAATTTAATTGGTCCTGTCTTTTAACTAGCTGCCTTATGGTGACCTGTTTTGGGAATTAAATTAGATGATTTATCTGAAATGACTGGCAAAAGGTGGATACCTAACAATTTTTTTTTTTTTTTTTGCCTAATCCTGTGAACTATTAAAGAAACACGACTTCAATTAGATCACTTCTTTGTATCCTGTATCTGTGAAAAGCCTGACATATTGTCATTATGTTAATGACATAAAGTACAGAGTAAATGCATATAGTACAGAGTGAATGGTGTGTGTGTGTGTGTGTGTGTGTGTGTGTGTGTGTGTGTGGTGTGTGTGTGTGTGTGTGTGTCTTGAGTTTTGTCTCTGGTCTACATGTTCAGGGGTTAAAATTGAAGATTAGTTAGTATAAATAAGAGAAATTAATACATTAGGGAAAAGTTATGTTCTACCTCCCTTTAATCAACATGTTTCATCATCATTTGGTCACTATTTTGTGCAATTAGAGACCTAGAAAGACCTTGGTAGATACTCTTGTTCATTCTTCTTTCTTTAGAGAAAATTACACATAAATAGTACTAGAATAAAAATAATATCCAACATCATTAAAAGATTCCAGAAACTGAATTTGTATAATATCCCTTAACATTTTCCTACTCTCAAAACTGTAATAACTTGTTTAAGTTCTCTTTTGAGATTAACTGTCATTAACACCAGTTTTAAAATTTTTTGTATATGTATATGAGTATATTTATAATGACTATTAAAAATACACAAAAAGCATTGTGCTGGAGCAGGGATTAAGCAAACTATGGCCATCGGGCCAAATTTGGCCCACCATCTAGTTTCGTATGTACCACCCATGAGCTAAAAGTGTTTTTCACATTTTGAAATGTTTGGGGAAAAAAAGTAAAAATAATTATATTTTTTAACATGTGAAAAACATATGAAATTCAAACTAAATAAAGTTTTATTGGAACACAGGAACATCTTATACATCCATTTGTTTAAATATCTTCTATAGCTGCTTTAGCACTATGCGATGGTTTCATATGTTAACTTTGATATGATATAGTATTCAGTTATTTAAGGAAACATTAATCTAGAATATATTAGATGTAGTTAATATCTATGATCAACTGACTTTAAGTAATGGAAATTGACTTTAATAATGTGGATGGGCCTCATCACAACAGTTGAGGGTTTTAGCAATATTGAGGTTTTCTAAAGAATAGGAATGTCTGTCTCAAGACTGTACATGGTTATAGATGTTGATAAAATATTTTGTTTCTCATACACACTGTGCTAAGTTTTGAGAGAGGCAGTTTCCCTTGTTATCATACATATACATTTTTGTATATGTGTTTGTGTGTGTGTGTGTGTGTGTGTGTGTGTGTGTGTGTGTGTGTGTGTGTGTGTGTGTATGCTGGGACTTTTAGTTTGCCCTTACATTGAGGGTGTAGCCTTGGGATTCCAGCTTCATCTGTACATGGGGAAATCTTGTATTTAACTCTACACTGGAAATATGTCTTGAGTTTTGTCTCCAGTCTACATGTGTACTTTCTGTCAGTCTGAGAAACACAAGTTTACTCGCTGAGAAAGTTTTGCAAGGTGAAAGGAATTTTAGTGCTTTGTTTATCACTTTGGATCCTCATGTTAATTTATTTTTGGTTTCTGTGTATTTATTTATTTTTATTCATCAAAATATTAAGAAGTGTTTTCTCTTGTTTTCTCCATTGTTAGTAGTTTTCTGTGAGAGAGTAAGTCAAAGTATTTAGTTTATATATTGTCAGAAATAGACATTTCTTGAATTTCTAGAGATTTATGCATGTATACTTAGCTGTTGTTTATTTGCTTTTTAGCGCCTAGAGGTTTATGATGGTCACCTTAAAAACATATTACATCACTTTCATGACGTAGACTAACTCTTGTAGTGCAGGCCTTGTACTGAAGAATTCCCTCAATTTGTGTATGTCTGGAAAGGTCTTTATTTTTCCTTCATATCTAAAGGAGAGCTTAACTGGATACATTATTCTAGGCTGGTAGTTCCTTTCACTTAATAGTTTAAATATGTGATTCCACTCCTTTCTGGCTTGTAAGGTATGCGCTGAGAAGTCCAACAATAATCTAATGGGTTTTCCTTTATAAATTACCATTTTCTTCCCCCCGGGTGCCCTGAGAATTCTGTCTTTGTTATTGATTTTTGATAACCTTAATACAATGTGTCTTGGTGAAGGCCTTTTTGGATTGAGATAATTGGGTATTCTATTGACTTCTTGAATTCCAAGTTCCAGCTCATTCCTTAGATTTGGGAAATTCTCGTCCATTATTTGTCTGAAAATGCTTTCTAGTCCATGGTTCTTTTCCCCACTTTCGATAATGCTCATTATTATGTTCCCTCTCCTGATGGTATCAGCTAGTTCTTGAATTTCTCTTTTATTATTTTCCATTCTTCAGTTTCTCTCTTCTTCCTTCTCCTTTATTTCTTGATTTTTGTCTTCGATATCAGTGATCCTTTCCTCCATTTGGTCAACTCTATTTCCCTAGCTTGCTATTTCATTTTTCAACTCTTGCAGTGTATTCTTCATCTCCAGAAGATCTATTCTGTTCTTTTTGAGTGTTTCGATCTCCTTGCTCTGCTTATCTAGGTGTTTTTTCAATTCATGAAATTGTCGATATAACTCATTTTGGAACTCACAGAGTTTTTTCAGAATTACCATCCCAAATTCTCTGTCATTTAAGTTGCATATTTCTATGTCTGTAAGCTTATTTTCTGGAGATGTTTCTCTTTCTTTCTGAGCTGCCTTGTCACCTTGGTTGTTCATGGTGTTTAATGGATTATTTCTCCACCCAGGTATTAATGAAAATGTATTCTGCTTTTTTTCCAGAAAGATGATTTATTATATAAAGGTCTCCCTTTAGCCTGCTGTGAAGAAGGTGCTTTTCTTTTGGTTTCCAGTAGGTGGCATCTAAGCCTCTAGGATCCCTGCTTTATAAAAAGCCTTAATAATGCCCTTATTTTATTGTAGATATTTAATCACACTCACGACCCTCAGTTTCAGTCCCTGTCAGTGTTAGCAATGTTTTGGTAGCATTTGCTCAGATTCCCCTTGTGCTCCATTCCATAGTGTTCAGTCTCAGAGAGTATGGAGGGGACGGGACGGGGTTGGGGGGGTGAGCGGGTGGTTCTCTCAGGGTTGGGGGATAGGGGCTGAGGCTCAGCCTCGGTTTTACAACTGTAGCCAGGAAAAATCAACTGTTGTTTTTCCGCCATTCCGCTTCTCTACTTTCTGTCCTTATGCCTGGACCCTGCCACTGGCTGCATGAAGTTCACAACTCTCCCTGGCAGGGCCGTTCAGGGAACTCGCTGCATGAACTCACTGCTCCTTCTTTCCTCTCCCTCCTCATGCAGGGAGCTTCAGCAGCTGTGAGAAGCAGCTTCTTTATTTCTTCAAGTCCACTGCCTGACACCCGGGGTTCTGACCTGTGGTATGTCTTACGCACAGATCCCATTCTCACACAGGCTGGTGTACAGCGTGGGTGTTTTTTTTTGTTGTCGTTTTTAGGTGTTTAGCTTATTATTGTTTCAAGGGGAGAGATCTGGTGATGTCTCTTACTCCTCCATATTTCTCCAAAGCTCTAGACCAACTCTTTAACTTATTTAGAGGCTCTAACTTTAAATTCCATCTTGTCTAGAATTGATTTTTACCCTTTTGATTTTCAGCTCTCAATTTTCCAAGTCTGCCAGGTACTTCTTTGCCCCTACCTTTACTTTTAACTTTTAGTTCATATAAATATTTTAAAAGTCGTAGCTAGGCTTTGACTCCTCATGAGAGAATTCAGTTCATATACATAAACTCTAATAAATTAAAAAATTTAATTTAACTTTTTGTGTGCACCATCATTTATACTATTTCCTTACTACTTTTCTCACTTTTTTTTGCCCATTTTATTAAGTTGCTAGTCACATATTTTCCCCTTGCTAATTTGTACATTCTATTCTAATTTTACATTTCAAATTTTTTCATTTTCTATGAACTTTTAATCACACACATATTTCTATTGCTATCTGTAAACTCTCTTCCCAACTAAAAATGCATCCACCCCCATAAAAATATTTCTTTCAAACCCCTGCTTATTACAAATCCAAAAGATGAGACTTTGAAAATACTTTTACTTCTCTTCTTCCCACCTCTTCTCCCATTCCTTGGTTTTATTAAAATTGTTTGTAATTTCTAGTTCCTTACGCTAACTCTGTGTGCAGCAGGCAGATTATGACCTTCTGAAGACTAACTCGCCCACTCTCCTAGGTGGCACTACTCTCTCTCAGCTTCAGGGCTGCTTGCAAATTAAGCATAGTTATAGCCTCTGAGGTCTTCAAGAAGGTACATTAACACAGGGCCTAGTGAACAGCTCCTTGTGGTCCAGATCTTTTTTTTTGGACTAAAGCCTTTGACTAAGGGCTCTCAGTGCTGGTGTCTTGCCTTCTCTACCTGAATTCTCATTGTTGGAACCTTCACAGCACTCAAAATATCACTTGTAGCACACTGTCTATCAGCGATAGGAAAGGCAGATTTAAAGATGCAGTGGTAGCAGGCTTCCTTCAGGCTAGTATCTTCCCAGAAAACTCTTCTTTACCGTCTATGGCAACAGAGACATTTACAACAACAACAACAAACTATAAAAAATATTATGGTAATTTTCTTTCTAACTTTCAAAGAAAAAGGGTTAAACTAATCAAATAGCTCAAGGGATATCAGTTAGAAACCAAATACAGTGAAGAATGTAAAAAACAGTGCTTTAACAGGCTTCTTTCTTTCTGAACTTCAGTTGTGCACAATTTGGTAGGTGGACATTGAAATTCTGGATAAGAACATTCAGTAAAATTCTTCCCCAACTCCTGCCCTATCAGTGAAAAAATCACCTTCATTTACAATATTAATTATATGCCTAAAAACAGAATGTAATAAAAATTCAACTACCTGGAAAATCAAGAAAGCGTCTTTATATTCCTCCCCCACTTACCAGTCAGTCATTCAAGTAACTCCCTTAAAAATCATCCTAGTGGGGGGAAAAAAAATCCCAATAAATTGATGTTTAATTATTTGTTTAAAGTTAGTAAGTTTGTGTTAAATTAATTTATCCTATTTCTAGGTTTTATTTTTTTATATTTATGATTCTTTTATTTGACATAGATTTTATCAAGCATAAAGACAAATTTACTTTTGAATTACTATAGAGATTATAATTGTGATATTTTAATCTATAGCAAGTTTATTTTCATTTTTTTAAATGGAGGGTTATCATTAAGATTTCCAATCCTCAATTATGAAATTGTTACGGCAAGAAAAAATCAATAAACTTTTGATTCATAAAAATTCTCTTACAATTTAAGAGAAAGACGAGTGCTAACTTTGCTTTTTATTTTAACTCTATTCTGGCTTAGTATGATGACTTATTCAAATAAAACACAAAAAGTGTAACAAAGAAATATGAGAATATCAGAAAGGGAGAAAGAAAAAAAATAAATTTCTAAAGTAGTAATAGTGATATTTTTCCAAAATTGTTGACAGAAACTAAAACACACATTCAAGAAGCTCACAGAAGAGCAAGCAGAATAAATATGCAAGATCTACACCTAGGCATATCATAGTTAAACTTCAGAAAATCAAAGACAAAGAGAAAAACTCGGAAGAAGCTTGTGGGGATGGGGAGAAAGCCTTATCTGCAGGGAAACATAAAAATTACATCAAATCTTTTTTCAGAAACCACACAAATGAGAATAGACTGGAGTAAAATTTGTTGGGAAATGAAAAAATAGACATACACAGCCTACTGGAATTCTGTATCCAGGAAAATAATTCTTCAAAACTGAATAAGAAATAAAAACTTTTTTCAGGCAAACAAAAATTGAGAGAATCCATCATTAGTAGATCTGCCTTGCAAATAATGTTAGAAGAATTTCTTCAAGAGAAGGAGAATAACGGGTCAGAAACTTGTGTTTATGTAAAGGAAGGAAGAATATTAGAGAAAAAATAAGTGAAAGTAAAATATTTTATTATTTATTCTGAATTGATTTAATAAATAATGGCCCAATATATTAATAGCAACAATGTATTCAGTGATTGCAGATTAAGTAAAATGAATGACAGCAATGTTTTAAGAGATTGGAGGGAGAAATGGGGAATAATTTTATAAGATATCTGTATTACATGTGAATTAATATAGCATTATTTGAAAGCAGAGGGGAAATCCCCCATTTGATAAAGAACATCTACAGAAACCTTTAGTTAATATCATATGTAACAGTGACAAACTAGATGTTTTCTCTCTAAATCAGGAAAAAGGCAAGGATATCCCTTCTTACTACTTCTATTCATTGTCATACTAGAAGTCCTAGCTAATGCTTTTAGATGAGAGAAAGAAAAGCTATACACATGGTGATGGGAGAAATAAAAGTGTCTTGATTTGCAGATGACATGATTGTCTAAGCAGAAAATTCCAAAGAATGAACAATAACAAAATTACTCAAACTAATGAGCAATTATAGTAAGGTTTTAGGATAAAAGATTAATATACAAAAATCAATTGTTTTCCTGTATGCCGGCAATGAACAATTGTAATTTGAAACTAAAGAATCATTTATATTAGCAGCCAAAAAAGGAAAAAAAAATACTTATATATAAATCCAACAAAATGTCTATAAGATATATGACAGAAAACTGCAGAACTCTGATGGAAAAAATCTTTGAACTAAATAAATGAAGAGATATTCTGTTTATGGATTGGTAGACTCGATGCCAACTAGAATCCCTGTAATTATTTGGTCTTATATTTTTTTCAAAACTAAACACCTTAGCTATCAAAAAAAAAAAAAAAAAAGGACATCAGTCTACTTCCAGTCTTAATTATTTCCCCCACCCTAACAATTTTGCCTTAAGTTCTCTGCAGAACATTTGCATTATCTTATATAACCATAATTTTAACTTTTATTTTTGTGTTATTCCTTTTGCTGCTATTTAAATACCATGAATTTTTTGCTTGGCTCAATTCTGTTTCCTCGTAGATTCTTTTCCTATTTTATTTTTAGACTCCACACATTTCTCCCACCCTCCTCCTCCAGCCGCTGACAACCACCAATGTGTTTACTGTGTCTATAAACTTTCACGTATGTATGTATGTATGTATGTATGTATGTATGTATGTATGTAGGTATATGTGTGTGTATGTATGTATGTATGTATGTATGTATTTATATTCTACATGTAAGAGAGATCATAGGTGTTTGTCTTTCTCTGTCTGACTTATTTCACTTAGTATAACGCCATTGAGATTTCTCTGTGTTGTTGGACATGACAAAAACTATTTTTTTTTGGCTTAATAACATACCTACCACAATTTCTTTATACATTCATCCATCGATGGATGTTTAGGTTGTTTTCATATCTTGGCTATTGTAAATAAAGCTGCAATAAACATGGAGGTTTATATATCTTTTTGAGTTAGTGTTTTCATTTTCTACAAATAAATATCCAGAAGTAGAATTGCTAGGTGATATACTAGATTATTTTTATATTTTAAAGAATCTCCACACTATTTTCCATGGTGGCTGCACCAATTTCCATTCCCACCAACAGTACTCAAGTGTTCCCTTTATCCACAGCCTTGTCAACACTTGATATTTCTTGTCTTTTTGATAATAGCCATTCTAACAGATTTTGATTTGCATTTCCTTGATGATTAATGAATGATGTTGAACATCTTTTCATGTACCTATGGATCATCTGTATGTCTTATTTGGAAAAACGTCTATTCAGATTTTCTGCCTGTTTTTTAATTTTTTTTTTTTTTGCCATTGAATGGTATGAGTCATGTATTTTGGATATTAATCACTTATCAGATATGTATTTTGAAAATATTTTCTCTCATTCTGTAGGTTGCCTTTTCATTTTGTTGATGATTTTCTTTGCTGTACAGAAGTTTTTTAGCATGATGTAGTTCCACTTATTTATTTTTGCTTTGGTTGCATATGCTTTAGATGTTAGAGTTGAAAAATTATCACCATGACCTAAGTCAAGAGGCTTGCCACCTATGTTTTCTTCTAGGAGTTTTGTGGTTTCATGTTTTAAATTTTTAATCTATTTTCAGTTAATTTTTGTGTATGGTATAAGATAGAAGTCCAATTTCATTCTTTTGCATGTGGCTGTCCAGTTTTCAGCATCATCTTTTCCTTATTGTATATTCATGGCTCCTTTGTCATAAATTAATCGACCATATATCTGTGGGTTTATTTCTGGTGTCTCTATTCTGTTCCATTGATCTATATCTATGTGTCTGTTTTTGTAACAAGACTATATTATTTTAATTACTTGACATTTTAATATATAGTTTGTAATCAGGGAGCTTGATGCTTCCAGCCTTTTTCTTTCTCAAGACGCTCTGGCTATTTCCTTTTTTGTGGTCTCATGCAAATTTTAAAATTATTTGTTCTATTTCTTTGTTAAATGCCATTAGAATTTTAATAGGGATTGAAATGAATATTCGGATTGTTTTTGGCTTGGCATTATAGACATTTTAACAATATTGATTCTTCCAACCTATGATCACAGAATATCTTTTCATTTATTTGTGTCTTCTTCAATTTCTTTAATTAATGTCATAGTTTTCAATATATAGGTCTTTCATCTCCTCAGTTAAAGTTATTCCTATGAATTTTATCCTTTTTGATGTAACTGTAAATGGAAATATTTTCTTTATTTCTCTTTCTGATAGTTCATTATTAGTGTATTGAAATGCAACTGATTTTTGTGTATTAACTTCATATTCTGAAACTTTACTGAATTCACATATTACTTCTAACACTTTTTTGGTAGAGTCTTTAAGGTTTTCTATACACATTATCATGCCATTTAAAATAATGACAGTCATTTATCTTACTTTCCTACTTTGATGTCTCTTATTTTTTTTTATTATCTAATTGCTGTGGCTAGGGCTTCCAATACTGTGTGTGAATCAAAATGTCTAGAGTGGGCATCCTTGCTTGCTTCTGATTTTATTTCCTTTCTTCTACTACCTTGGGGGTTTGCTTGTTTCTCTCTTTCTAATTACCTGAGATATAGAATTAGGTTGTTTATTTTGAGACTTCTCTTGTTTCTTAAGGCCTGAATTGCTTTGAATTTCTATCTTAGAACTGCTTTTGCTGCATCCCACAAATTTTGGTATATCATATTTCTATTTTCATTTGTCTCAATGTACTTTTTTTATTTCTCTTTTGATTTCTTGTTTAACTCATTGGTTGTTTAGTAGCATGCTGTTTAATCTCTATATATTTTTATATCTTTCAGTTTTCTTCATGTAATTAATTTCTAGTTTCATATCTTTGTGGTCAGAAAAGATGTATGATATAACTTCAGCCCTATTAAATTTATTAAGATTTGTTCTGCGGCCTAACATATGAACTATCATGGAAAATGTTCCCTGTATACTTGAGAGAAAGTGTATGTTGTTGCTTTTAGATGGAATATTCTGTATATATCTATTAACTTTATCTGAATGGTTTATCCACTGGTGTAAGTGGGGTATGAACATTCCCTATTATTGTATGTATTCTTTAGAGCTATTGATATTTGCTTTATATAGTTAGGTGTGTGTATATGGGTCCATAAATAGTTACACATTTTATATCTTCTTGTTAGATTGACCCACTTGTCATAAAGTAATGCTCACATTTGTCTTTTAATACAATCTTTATTAAAATGCTATTTTGTCTAATATAAGTATAGTTACTTCAGTTTTCTTTTGGTTTTCACTATCACAAAATATCTTTTCCGTCCTTTCATTTTCAGTCTGTGTGTGTCTTTACGTCTAAAGTTAGTCTCTTGTAGGTAGCATATAGATTGTTTTTTTAAATCTATTCAGTCACTTTGTCTTTTGATTTGAGAATTTAGTCTATTTACATATTTACATGTAAAGTAATTATCAATAGATATGCCATTTTGTTGTTCACTGGCTGTTTTTATAGTTCCTCTCTTTTCATTTCTTCTTTTTTAACTCTCTTCCTCTGTGGTACGATGACTTTTTTTAGTGGTATACTTATATTCCTTTCTTTTTCTCTTCTGTATATTTACTCCCCATTCCCATTTTATGTTTTCGATGTCACATTTTGCATCTTTTTATCTTGTGTATCCTTTACTAATTATTTTAATCAAGTTATTTTTACTTTTTGTCTTTCAACCTTCATATTAATTTTATAAGTGATTAATCCATGACCTTTACTACATATTTGCCTTTGCTGCGAGATTTATTCTTTCAAATAGTTACACTTTACTAATCAGCGCTTTTTCTTTTCAGCTTAACAAAGTCCCTGTAACATTTCTTGTAAGGCCAGTGATGAACTCCTTTATCTTTTACTTGTCTAAAAAACTTTATCTTTCCTTCATTTCTGAATGATAACTTTGCTGGGTAGGGTATTCTTGGTAGAAAACATTTTTCTTTCCAAACTTGGAATATACTGTGCCACTCCCTTCTACCCTGCAAAGTTTCTGCTGAAGAATTTGCTGACAGTTTTACAGAGGTCTTCTTGTACATACAAGTTGTTTTTCTCTTGCTGCTTTTAAGGTTCTCTCTTTGTCTTTACTCTTTGACATTACAATTACAATGTATCTTGGCATGAGTCTTTTGGTTTATCGCAGCCAGCCTTTAGGTTTTTGAAAGAGAAAATCATTTTATATGTAACTGTAGACTAAGTGTGTCTGTGGCAGGAGGTAATTTCAGGATCTTCCTGTGTCACTATTTTTATTACTTTTCTTAGTAAATTATTTTGTAGATATCAGAGAACAGATTCTAAAGTTTTTCTTTTAATCAAAAACTGAATCTAAAGATTTGAAAGTTTATAAATTTTATTCTAAAATTCATATGGAATGGTAAAGGACCCAGGATAGACAATACAATACTAAAGTAGAACAATGATAGTAGACTGACATACCTACCCAACATGATTACTATACAGATGCAATAATTAAGGCAGTGTGTTCTTAGTGAAAGAATAGGCAAATCAATCTATGAAACAAATAGAGAATCAAAAATAATATACTCATACGAGTTTAGCCAATTGATCTTAAAATGTAAAGACAACTAAATAAAAAAAGATATTCTTTTCAACAAAGAGCTAGAACAACTGGATATCCACTTTGCAGCTGGGTGTTCAATAGTGAATCAAGACACATCTGCTATGGACTGAGTAGTTTTTCTTCCTAAATCCACACATTAAGCCTTAAACCTCACTGTGACTATATTTGGAGATAGGGCCTTTAGTAAGTATTTAAAGGTTAAATTAGCTCATAAGGGCAATCTGACAGAACCATGGTCTGAGAAAGAGAGAGAGAGAGAGAGAGAGAGAGAGAGAGAGAGAGAGAGAGAGAGAGAGAGAGAGAGAGAGAGAGAGAGAGAGAGAGAGAGAGAGAGATCTGCAATGTAAGAACACAGTGAGAAGGTGGCTTTCTGCAAGCTGGAAGAGAGCCCTTATGAAAAACTGATCCCTGTCAGAACCTTGATCATGGATTTTCCACCTGCCAGAATTGTAAGAAAATAAATTTCTGTTTTTTAAGCCACCCAGTCTATAGTATTTTGTTATGACAATCCATGTGGGCTAATACATGGACTTATGGCTTACCAGAAAATTAGTTCGAAATGGCTCATAGACCTAAATGTAACACACAAAACTTTAAAAGTTCTAGACAACGACAGAAATATTAGGTGACCTTGCATTTGGTGATAAGTTTTTAGGTATGACATCAAAGAAAAGCACAATCCCTGAAAGTAAAGATTGGTGAGCTAAACTCCATTAAAATTAAAACATCTGATCTGTAAAAGATTTCACTAACAGAATGAAAAGAATGAAAGGACTAATTGCATATCTGGAGAAAATATTTGTAAGACACATATTTGATAAAGGACTTATATCCAAAATAAACAAAGAACGCTTAACATTCAACCATAAGAAAACAATCCAATTATAAAATGGGAAAAAATCTGACTAGATACCAGACCAAAAAGTATATACAAATGACAAAAAAAGCATATGAGAAGATGCTCAACATCATATGTCATTAGGGAATTGAAAATTAAAACAATAGTGAAATATCAAACATGCCTATTAGAATAGCCAGGACATGGAAGAAACAGAAGTGGATGATTGGATGATTGGATAAAGAAGCTGTGAGATTATATATATATATATATAACTCAGCCATAAGAAGAGATGAAATACTGCAATTGTGACAACATAAATCATGCTAAGCGAAATAAGCCAGACAGAAAAAGTTGAAAATCACCTGATATCACTTATATGTGGGATATAAACCTATGAGCAATAAATGAACAGAACAAACAAACAGAGACTTATGGACATGGACAAATACATTAATAGTTACCGGAGGGGGAGGAGAAGGGGGGAGGGGGAGGAAGATAGGGTAAAAAGGGTCAAATATATGGTGACAGAAAGAAATCTAACTATGGGTGATGACCACACAATGCAATGTATATACATGCCTTACTGTTGAATTATACACCTCAAACTTACTAGATTTCAATAACCAATGTCACCATAATAAAATTAAATTAAAAATAAATAATTAATAATAGAATAGCTAAATCCAGGGAAAAAATACCCATAATTCAAAATGCTGGTATGGATGTGGAATTGTCGTTCATTGCTAGTAGAAATTAAAAAATAGTACTGTCACATTGGGAGATAATTTGACAATTTCTTAGAAAGCTAAACTCAGGCTTATCATGTGAGCCAGCAACTATGATCCTAGGTACTTACCTGTACATGAATGTTTATTAGAGGGTTTTTCATAATTGCCCCCAAATTGGAAACAACCAAGATATCTCTCAATAGGTGAATAAATAATGAGTAAACAGACATA
The DNA here is from genome assembly GCF_014176215.1 of Rousettus aegyptiacus. Taxonomy (NCBI): domain Eukaryota; kingdom Metazoa; phylum Chordata; class Mammalia; order Chiroptera; family Pteropodidae; genus Rousettus; species Rousettus aegyptiacus. The sequence goes on from NW_023416284.1 coordinate 113,177,840, forward strand.
CCTATATACACCTACGTATATACATACATATGTACGTACGTATGTATGTATGTATGTATGTATATATATCCATACAATGGAAATTTATTCAGTGATAAATACAAATGAGTCATTAAGCAACAACAACAAAAAAAATGGAGGCACCTTAGATGCATATTGCTAACTGAGAGAAGTCAGTCTGCAAAGGCTACATGTTTTATGATTCCAACTATGTGACTGTATGGGAAAGGAAAAGCTACTTAGATAGTAAAAAACCCAGCAGTTGTCACGAGTTCATGGAGACAGGGGAAGATATAAAGAGGTGCAGTACAAGAGATTTTTAGGATGGTGAAATTATTCTATATGATAGTCTAATGGCGAATGAATAAGATTACACATTTACCCAAACACATAGAACTTTACAACACACAGTGAGCACTAATGTAAACTATTTACTTTAGTTAATAATATATCGATATTGGTTCATCAATTATAATAAATGTACCATGTTAATGCAAGATGCTAATAAAAAGGGAAACTGTATGGGCATTGAGGGTACATGGAAACTCTGTACTATCTGCTTAATGAAAGTAAAAACAAAATTAAAAAAGGATATATATAATAATCTATGGCAACTAAAAAAAAAAAAAAACACCAAAAAGGAAGAGAGGGTAGTGTACTACTCTGTCCTATCTCTTCCTGAGACCTGTTGGAGCTGGGTGTCAGACCTTGAGTTTATAATGTCTCGGAATTTCTGGTGGTTTTTAGGTGTGAAATATGAGGAGGCAGAAAAAATGATGGCTGGGAAAGTTACCCTTTAGGGCTCCTCATTTGTAAGAGCCTCTTTCATGATGGTGTTACTAAATCAGAAATTGTCATTTTGTATTGTTTTTCTTAAGGGGCCCCCTCCCTCAAAATTATATAAGCTTTAGTCCCCACAAAACCTAAAAAGAACAAATGAAAGAAGGTAAAATACAAATTTGATATTCTGACCCCATAAGAAAAGTAAGGAAGCCAAATAGGCACTTAGTAGCACTTAGTTTATACTTTGTTCATACAGGTCTTTTTCTTAGTCTGCTAATTATATTTTTAAAACCTTGCTGGTTTGAAACTGTTATTTGATCTGTCTTCTTAGGAATTCACCAAACTCTGGAATTTCCTAGGATCTGAAAGATGAAAGCCAATATAATTCAGATTTAAATCAAATTATGAGCTTCTTAAGTAATAATTCACAACATTTTAGCACAGTTTTTGCCACAGAAAGGAGAGCTGATATATTAATAGGTATCCTTACAGAACTACACATTCAAGTTGGGATAGAATATATCTGAAAGAAAAGATAAGCAGTTGTCTTATATCATCTTTTCGTTTGCTTGTTTCCCTTTTATTTTATGTTAGAATAATTAGAAACACTATAGCATTTGAGAGAAACAGAAGGTCTATAAATACCATTCAGATACTTTTATGAGCTTCTCTGCTTCTCTAAATGAATCATATGTGGGGCAAATGGTGAACTATTATTCAATATGTTTGGGGCTAATGGGGCTTTAAATAAAAAGGTAACAGAGCCTTAGAAACTAAATGTTTCTAAATTCAAAGGAACAGTTTGTCTTTACCAAGGAAAATAATATTTCCCTGCACAGTAGTAGAATTATCAGTATGCACCTTTGCCTCCTGAGAGTGTCATATAACAATGCCTTAACAATTAAAATTAATGACCTGGAAATTAAGAAACCTAAAAAGCCCTATTAAGTTAAAAAAAAAATTCTATCAATTCTCAAAAAGAGTGAAATAGATGTTGCACTTATCTAAAAACATACACTTTATGGAACACAAAAAAGTGCCAAGTTACATTGAATCCAAAATGTTTGTTAAATATTTTTAATTCAAAAACATATAACTCTCTGAAGATGGCTCCACAAAAACTTTAAAGTAATAGATGTGTCTTTTTAAGGATCTAATTTTGCTAGTGAATATAAATAGTGTTCAGCTAGACCAGTGATTCTCAACTGAGATTGCTTTTGCTCTCCAGGGGACATTTGATAATGTCTGGAGACATTTTTGGTAGTCACAACTGGGGGATGGCGCCACTGGGTTCCAGTAAGTACAGGTTGCTAAACACCCTACAATACACAGGACTGCCCCCACAAGGAATGCCCTTAATGCCAAGGTTGAAGCCCTGAGAGAGACTACCTATAGTTTTGGATGCCCTACTTATTAATTAATTTAATTCCTATATAACCTCAGAAATCCTTATAGACTACTGAGCCCTCTGTGGGATTTCCTTTGCTGTGTTTCTTCCATAAGGTAAACTGTTCAGTTCAGTCCTAGCAGAGGCGGTGAAACTGAAGTTGGCCTTCAAAATCCCACTCCTGGACTATTTTCCAAGACGTGGCTCTTCAAAAAAAAAAAAAAAAATGCTGTTGGAATATGAAGGGAAATGTCCCTTTCCTTAACCTCTACCCAGCATCCCCAAATCAAAGACTATAATGCCACATAAAATTCCTTGTTTACTCATTTAAAAAAATGAAGTATAAACAATTATTTCTGAATTTGACAACAATAAAACTTCTTTTAGAAAATACGTATCTGAAGCTTGGCAATATTCTTTATTCAGACATGAAAATGCATTAGGCCTGTAAGAAAAAGCAGAGATGATTGAAAAGAGTTTCGATAGAGCTTGTAGTGAGTTGTACTGTTGTCCACCAAAAGATATATCTACCTGGAATCTAAAAATGTAATCTTATTTTGAAAAAGAACCTTCACAGATATAATTAAGGTAGAATCTTGAGATGAGATGATACTAAAGGAGAGTCTGCCTCACGCCCAATGATAAATTTCCTTTTAAGAGATGAGAAGGGGAAAGACACATGGCGGGGTCAGCAATGTGAATATGAAGGCAAAGATTGGAGTCATGTAGCCCCAAGTCAAGTAATGCCTGCAGCTACCAGAAACTGGAAGAAACAAAGAAGGGTTTTTCATACAGTCTTTAGAGGAAGTGTAGTCCTGATAATACCTTAGTTTTGCATTTCTGGCCTCCAAAACTGTGAGAAAAATATATTTCTGTTGTTTTTAAGCTACCAATGTGGTAATTTGTTACAAAAACCCTAGTATACTAATACCGAGTCAAAAATCTGAGTGATACAAGGTGACACCATGAGAGTTTGCTCTAGGTCTAGGCAGCCCCAAAAGTTGGAAGAGTAGTATGTCTGAGAATTTCAGGTCATTTGAAAGAAGGACAATAAAGACAGAAGTGAGTACCAGAATGTGTTGGATGTCTGCTCCGAAGGGCAGCAACCACGACTGGGTGCTGGTTCATGAGCAGGATAGCCAACACACACTCATTGTCCGAAGGGGTTTGGTTTCAACATGAAATAAGCTAAGGAGATCGCAAATGGTGGGCAAGTCTTGGCAATAGTAACGTTCTTTGTCATACTAAGGACATCACTATAAATCCAAGAATGAGCGCTCTTGGGGAAGAACCCCAATCATCAGCTGGAGTCAGGAGAAGAGGATGGATGAAACTGTGTAGGAGTATCTGGTGAACTAGCCTGCTGCTTAAGGAAAGGTTTGAACCCTGGAGACTAATTCAGGTTCCCTAAAGCTCAGTATCCATGTCACTCATTGGAAGACAATGCAGCTCAGATATGCACTACTTCTTTAAGATTATGCTGAAATTGCTGATTTTGACCAAGTTTTCCTGAAAGTCTTAAGATTAAAAACATTACAACTACAGTTATTAGAAGATAAAAAGGCATCAGAGAGCAGTAAAAACAAAAATAATGCACTTTAGAAAATATTGAGTAATAAAAATCTATACCAATAACAACTATAAATATATTTGCCTCGAGATCTAGAACAGGGCAAATATATTTATAGTAATTGGTATAGACTTTTTAATATAAGTACTCCATAAATTATTATCAAATGAATAAGTAAGTTTGTGAATGAATGAACAGTGTTTTGGGGGAGAAAAGAAAAGTTTATGCTCTGTTCTTTATCCAACAAATCCCAAATTGAAGCTATGATGACAATGATTATTACTATCAATTTTTCTTAAAATACATCAGTATCCAGCATATATGTATGAATTAAATTACATTTGAATATATGTGAAAATGAATACCTTGAGGGTAGGACATCTGTCATTGAATATTTGATTTAAATACATTTAAATAATCTACAATATATAATCAAAAGAGACTAAGATAGAGAATAATTTGTCTCTTATGGAAACATATAGTAGTGTGTAAATTTTCTCAGATTTCATGTTATTGATATTAAAGATTGTTGTTTCGAACCAATGTTCTTTGAGTACTTGATTTTATTTTAAAAACAAAATCATTTCCAATCACTTTGGAAAAAGATCTGGCAGTTTTCTTAAGTTAAGCATAAGCCTACCCCATGACTTAGCAATTCCACTCTTGGGAATTTACCCAAAGAAATAAAAATACTCTTTCCAAAAAGACTTATAAAAATGTTGTAGTAGCTTCCTTCATGATAGCAAAATAATGGAAATAGCCCAGGTGTCCATCAATGGATGGAAGGGGGCATGTAATGAAATATTACTCCAGAATAAAAAGTAATGAACTACTGATACACTAAAACACATGAATAAATCTCAAAAACGCATGAGAGAAAAAGTTTTACAAAATAGTATATACATACAGTATGGTTCCATGTATATGATGATGTTCAAAGACAGGTAAAATTAATTTATGATAAAAAAACTGAAACAGTAGAAATCAACAAACATGACAAACAGAGACTTACAGACATGGACTGTAGAATAGTGGTTACCAGAGGAAAGAGAGGAAAAGGAGAGGTAGATAGGTGTAAAAAGGGTCAAATATTTGGTTGCGGAAGGAAATCTAACTTTAGATGGTAAACATGCAATGCAATATATATATGACATACCGTTGAGTTGTACACTTGAAACTTATTTGATGTTATTAATCAACGTTGCCCCAATAATTTTTAATAAAAAATAGTAATTGCTTTTAAAGATACATTGTGAATGAGTACAGGAAAAGTTTTTGGGATAACATTCTATGTCTGATAGAGGTTTGCATTTTACAGGAGTATGTATTTGTCAAAATTCCATCTAGTGGTACATCCAAGATTTGAGTATTTCATTATTTGTGATTTTTATCTCAAAAGATTGGCAAGCAAATCTTTAACTCTTAATTACATGCATGATACAGTGTATATGTGTATAGTGTACTGATATCTACAACTTTACAATATATAAAAAAAAATGGACTGATGGACTAATAGAAGTTGGCTAAATATATAACAAAACATATATAATAAAATGTTAATGACAGAATCTAAATGGTGAGAATGTAGGTATTTAAATTCTTCAGCTTTTCTGAAGTTTGAAAATTTTCATTATAAAATGTAGGAAAAAATTAAAAGTACTTTTCATAGCTCATGTTTCCATTTTCTAATTAACATTCACAGTGGAAATGCTTTAAAATCATTTAAAAATATTTTATTTCCATAGAAATAAAAATTAGCATAATTCTACTTCACTACAATTATTTAATTTAGTTTTCTTATTAAGATTGGGCATAGTTTTGCTATTCCTTTGTGTTTTTTAGTTTTTTAAATTATAATTTGGAAATATGTTCTGACCTTTATAATCATGGTTAATTTTACAAATACACACTACGTTAACAAAATTTCTTATAAAAAGTTGAATTATTAGCCGATGATGACGACTTGATGGATTTCAATGTGGACACTTGTGAGGCCACTGAAAGCAATTTATGTGGAACCAGGGTGAAATGGTAAACCTGCAGGGGTCAAAATTCTATCCCTTGGAATTCTACTAACCAGAATATAGAATAATCTATATTTAAATATTAATTCTATTTTTTGTAATGATGGTCAATGAGTGCAGAAATAAAGTAAAAAGTTCCTTTCAGGTCATTTTCTAAAGTAATTGTATACTTGACCCAAATCATGCAGATGCATGAAGATCTTGATATTCCCTAGGATGATTTGAAGATACTACCTGATACCAAAACATGGAAGATCAACTTGTTGTAATCTTACGGTAGTTTAAATAGGTTTTCAAAGAGGATTGGCTTAGAAAGTTTTCTTTCTTTCTTTCTTTCTTTCTTTCTTTCTTTCTTTCTTTCTTTCTTTCTTTCTTTCTTTTTTTTTCCTTTAATTCACTGTTAGTCAACAAGAACCTTCAAGTGGACTTTTCAATTAGTTTTACTCTGCTTCTCAGAGAAAGAACCTCATGAACAGGCATTTTAAGAACTTGATACTTATTGAGAAATTGGTCTGCATGAATCTAGGCTCTAATTTGAAGGGATATTTGGTATATGTACCCCTACTGAATAAAACTTCACTTAATAAGATCTACTTTTAAAAAGGAACAAAATTCAAAACATTTTATTAATATTTTATCTTCTTGAAAGAAGCTAAAATTTATAAAAATAAATTTATTTTATTTTATATTCAATAAATAAAATTTTTAGATTATAACACATACCAATATTTTGTATAATTCTTCATAAAATTTTTCTAATAGCATAATGTAACAGTATTCCAACACATTTGATTTTCCACATCATGCTTCAGTTATTTTTGTAAAAAAAATATTTGTGGACTTCATTATTTTTCCCTAAGTCCTCTCTTAATACATTGGTATTCAACTAATTTTTGGGACAATGGCTTTTAAAGTAATAATTGACTGTGACTGTTGTCATATTTACAACTTTACTTCATAATTGATTTTCTTAACATTGACTTCTATTATCTGAAAATTAGAGAGAAAGAGCACAACATCTAAAAATGTGATCCTGATTAGTCATGATAGCCAATTTTTCAACACTTATCGAACATAGTCACTGAACTTGATGTGCCTATGTAGCTCTTCTCAGCCTAAATCACCTTTCCTGAGAAGATACTGAAGAAAGGAAAAATATTCATCTAAAGCAGAATATGCACACCTGAGACTAATATAAAATTGCATGTCAACTGTATGTTAATTAGAAAAGTGCAATGCCAATTGTAAATCTCAAATTAGGTCAAAATAAAGTTTTTAAAACAATTATTTGATACATGACAAACACTCAATAAATGACAGCTGCTTTAATAAAAAGTATATGGGATAACTGCTATTGAGGTACATAAAGAAAGTTGGGAAGATTGTAAAGTCAGCCCAAGATAGATAACTAAGTTTAAATAGAGATCTAAGATTTCAGAGTCTAAGAGATGAGAGTAAGAAAAAACTAGTACAGACCAAATGGGGATGGCAGAAAGAAAGGATCCTGAATAGTCAGACAACATTTTATTTTTATTTTTACTTTCATAAACTCATATACTGGTACACGGGGAACACCTAATAAACATCTTAAAAAATGGATGATGAATGTTTATTTCATGTTTGGGGGAGTTATTAATGATTTATCTGAAGTTACCCATCTGGGGTAGAATCCATACTTGTTCAATTACCTTAAGAGATTTTTCAAGTCTGCTCAGAACTAGTTAGTCACGCTCCAATGTGTGTGTGTGTGTGTGTGTGTGTGTGTGTGTGTGTGTGAAGAAAGTAAGGGAGAATAGAAGACTGGAGATAAGCAAACCTTGCACCAATAGGGATAATGTATAAATTTCAGAAAGGATATATAGATAAGACTGATTTTCATATTTGGACAAATACCAGAAAACATTTTCAGCTAGATGATTTATGAGTATATAGAAACTCAGAGTCAGCATTTCCTTAACAACTCATGCTGATCTAAAGTTGTAAGGAAGATGAAGGAAAAATCATATGAATGCCAATTCTTGATTTTAACAAAGCATTCAAGCCTTGTATGTAAAATCAGAGAGGATGACCTGAACTACAAATTGGCAAAGCATGGCTCTTGGCCAAATCCAGTCCATAGCCAGCTTTTGTACCACTTGTGAGCTATGAGTGGCTTTAAAAAATATGTTTAAAGAACTATTTGAAAACAAACAAAAATAAAAATACATGAAGGAGACCTTATGTGTCCCATAAAGCCTAAAATATTTACTATCCAGTTCTTTACAGAAAAGTTTGCTGACCTGAGCCCTGACCTAAACCTTCTGCAAGTTCCTTCCACCTCTAATAAGCTAAGTTTTTAAGACATAGTCTCCTTAAAATTATTGCAGTGTTGCCATATTTATCAAATAAAATAAAGGTCATCATTTAAATTTAAATTCCAAACAAATAAGATATTAATTTTTAGAATAGTATGCTCATGCTATTTTTGGGACATATTTATACTAAAAAGTAATTCATTATTATTCTGAAATTTAAACATTAAAGAGAATCTTGTTTTATCTGGCACCTCTATGATTATAAATATATATGATAAAATTTTGTTTTTTCAGCAGGTTGAACAATTTGTTCAAAGGGTATTGACAGAAAAATCAACTAAATTTAGGTCTAAAGGAGGCATTTATTGAAAGGTCATAGGTCTTTGTCTTTGGACCCATTTAATTTACACTTATATCAAAGCATTAGATAAAGACAAGTTTATATTTATATAAACCACAAGAGAGGAGGTGTAAGAGTCTAGAGACAACAAAGGATCATTTTAAACTTCAGATGGTCTAATTTAGTGTAACAATTAACAGTGATAGACAAGAAATGACCACACATAGACAGACTTAAGTTAATGAGGTGTATCTGGTCCTGGAGGACATTGTTTTCCTCCTTACAGTGAGGGTAACAAATTATGTCTATCATGACTATATAGAGGATCATTATTTTTGTGAAATGTGTTTTGCAGAGTGTGTTTACATTAAAGACAAGGCCTTTATAGTTTGAAAATGTCATGTGATTTTAGAAGGGTAAATAAGAGCAAACCTAGCTAGATCTCTACTTCAAAAATAGATGGAAATATGTTCACTAGCAGAGATTTTGAGAAGGCCCTGCAAATATGTAACTTCAAAACACTGTGAACGGTGATATGGAACAGGATTGATCATAATAGAAAATAGATCAACATGAGATATGCAAGACCAGATAAGTATTATATTTGTAAACTAATATAAATGATTTTATTTATTGAATATGATTTTTAAAAAGCTGTATATAAAAAAAAGAATAGAGTTTATGTAAGGGTCACAATTACCACCAACATTTCTGGCTTTGAGTTAAAAAGCAGAAGCACACCACTCTGCAGAGATTTATAAAGCATTAATGTGGAATGTTAATGCCTTGAAATGTATAAATAGTAAAACAGTAGAAAACATTTTAAAAGACAGCATTTTAAATGATCTAAGTGTAAATTAACCTGAAATATGTGGATTATATCTTTTTCTTTTTTCTTTTTTAATAATACAAATGGGTTTAAAATGAAGGGAACACGTTGTTCTACAATAGGGAACAATTCTATATAGATATGCTTTGGGCTTTCTAACATATGTTCAAACATCTGAACAATGGTATGGTTGATTTCACAAACTCTAATTGTGTCCAGAGTCACACATTCATCATTTTTAGTAATTCTCAGTGTTGTCTATTTTCGAGTGATTGCACAGAAATCTTTTTGGATATTTATACATAATGCCTTTTTATCACATCTACCAAAAGGAAATTATAAATCAATTTTATATAACAATGTGTACAGTTCTCTATTTCTCTCTAGTAAAGAAACAGAAAATTATATAAACTCAGTGTGTAAGAAAGGAAACTCACCTTCATTTTTTTGCCTTCTTTTGCTTTTGTTTTCATTCTTTACATTCCCCAAAATGTTGAGTGTACGAGTTCTTTCCAGAACATAGTTTTGGCACTGCCCGCGATAATTTGAATAGGAAACTAATTTTAAGTGGCTTTTCTGAATTTTATGCCAAGAAAATGTCAGCTGTTCTGCACAGAGGAATCCACAGCAAATAGGGCTTTTTAGATTCCTCTTAAAACAGGTGTTAGATATTTGTGAAAAGGCAAAAACATTGTTACTAAAAAGCTCAAGTGGTAGAAAACTTAGTTGTTTTGTGGTACCACTGAAGTGCATTTGGTTACGGTCACCATTTTCTATTCAAAAGCAGGAAATACAACTATGTGACTGCATGAAAGGCATTTGACAGGATGTACTTCCACATATTCTGGAGTATGGATACACTAAAAATAAATGAATATTTATATAAATTAAGGGTATAGTTAAGTATATATGATAAAATATCATAGGAAATCATAAGCATGGTAATATCATGAAAAGATGTGATCAGATATAATAATAAAGACCTTCTAAACATAATTCCCAGTCAGTATTGCATAATGAAATATATGTGCTTAGAGAATATCTACAGGATTCACATTCATGTAAAGGAATTCAGTATTTGAATAAGGAAAGAGCAACAAAGTTAATTGGTAAGAACCAGCTCTGGAGTAATGTGTCATTTGATATGCATGTGTTACATATGTTTAATATGCCAATAAGATAGAATTAGTAAGTAAAATTACTCAAAAAATTTTAGAAAGTATACAATGTTGATTTCAGTCTTCCAATCTTCTTCAAAAGATTGCAAGTCTTTTTGTTTTCTTTCTTCCGAATGCCACTATAGAAAACTTTAGAGGATAATCATTAATGGTTTATAATATTTATTTTAATTGAGCTCAAAATTTAGTTGAGTTGCTTAAATTTTTGAGCATAATAAATATTTATGAAAATTAAGGGTTATTTCAATTTATTCAAGACAAAGAATTACAGCAAAGGTTCAGACATATACCAAAAATATTATGTTTATCTCTTTTATTACAATGTTTTAAATTCTATAGTTTTTTCAGAAATTTTTTGTTATTTTTTACTTCAAGCATATTTGTATATACCATAGTGTAAATATCTACACTACAAAAGGAAAGAAGAGTAAGTGTAAGAATTGTGAGAGGTTCTTCAACAAACCAAAGTTAGGAGGGTTGTCGGGGAAAGCACATAAGAGAAGACAATCTTAGAATTCCTAGGCTGGAAAAGATTAGGATATTCCATTACCGAATCTAAGAGGACATAAGCAGAGATATATTGATGTGGCAGATGCTGGAAAGCACTTGCTGTCAAACCCTGCTGCCTTCCTTTCATGTGTTGATCTTAAACACACTCCCTTAATAAAATTCCTGCTTTTTAATTTCTGAATAGGATTCTGCTTCTCAGGGAACTCATCTTGTAACAAGTGGGTAGCAAGCTCTCCTGGCGAGGTGATGGGGAATCCTACTGCTGAATTGTAGTTTCAGAGGCTGCCCCTCAGTCCAAGGTCGAGAGCACTGGCTAAACAAAACCCCTGAGGTTTCATGTTAGTGATCAATTTGGCACCAATAAATTTTAGAGCTGACAGAGGCTCTCAAAATGATTCTAACTCTACCACTTTGTAAAGAAACTTAAGGTCAAAAGAGTCATAGTTTCCTTAATACTACAACAACTAATTAAAGACTGGGATGAGACTGAATCAGGTATCCTCTCATTTCTGGACTACTGTCTTTTTCAGTAAACCTGAGCTTCTTGAATAAATGTGTTCCCAAGAATCTGTGTCAGCTTGTCACATTTGTTTGTAGCCACAGGAGAAACATGAACATTCCTGGACAAGGATTTCACTTAATCTTTATATCACAATACATATGTTGTAGAATGTAAGGAGCACATGAATTAAGATTAAGGAAACAAGAGACCGTGAAAATACTTTGGGTAGAGTTCAATCTCTCTGCTACTAAGGATAAGTCAGGGCAAGTGAAAAGAATCGCAGAAAACTATTCCTAGATCTTGGATTCTTTTCTATCATGATTAAAATGTTTTCTATCTTTATGTTAACATAACAGCATATTTAAAGGATTCTTCCTGTTTTCTCAAAATTCTTGTTAAAGTCTCTAAGCTGCAGACAATGCCGACAAATTGTGATAACTTCCTCCCTTTGTAAAATATTAAAGATATCTAGGCAGTACATGCTAAGAGGAGTCCAAGTAGTCCAGCTACCATCACCCCCAAAATCTATATAAGGGAAAGCTAGAGGTTCGTTAGATTCTTCAGGATTTAGAACAGGAGAAAGCGCTGTGACATATCTTGCCCTGACGCCTCATCAAGTGAGGAAGTCCCCAAACGTCTCACCCAGAAATCGTGGATAGGTGGATGCATGCTAGCAGAGCTGAAGCAATTTGTAGGACCCCCATCTGTTGCTATCTGTGCAGAGAGAGTTTTGGGGAGAAGCTGACATGCATTTCTAGAGTTGGGAGGCAGGGAGTGGAGACTGGGGCCTGTCTTTTGTTAGGAGAATCCAGAAGGCAGTCATTGGGCTGCAGCAGCTTGCAAAGTTAGTGCAGAGAAGAAGGATTTACTAAGAGGTTTATTTGCACTTCTATTAGTTGGCAGAGCACTGATAAGTGAGATTTTCTCAGATCCAATTGACCGTAGGGTATTAGGAAACTAGGGTTAAGTCCTCTAGAGATAACTTTTTCCAAGAAGATGTCCACTGCATCAGGTTCACAAGCCAAAAGGCTAGAAATGTACTGCCCAATAATTGCTAAAGGAAATTTGCAAGAGATCAGCTGATACTGGAAACCCATAGCATAGAAATATGTTGTAGGGAATCACAAACAAACCATTGATGCAATCGCAACGGCAGAAGCATTTGCTATCTACACAGAATTACAATCAGCACCTGCTAAGGAATACGACTTTTGACACTTTTTATGATTTCTTCTACCCCTGATCTGACCCTGGAGACTCTAGTTTTAGGGAGGAGGTTTATCAAGGAGAGGAATGGGAGGGCATGGACAGTTTCAAATTGGGTGTGAGATAAAATTGAATTAGTTAAATTGAGTTAGAGTTTTTAATATCTGCAAGTGATCTGAAAGCTTTGAAATATATCAAATTATCTCAAAATAAGGGTAAGAGAAATCTGGTAGAAAATAATTCTTAATAATTCTTGAGTGTAAACCACCAAGTCATTTGATAAGCTAAATTTATTACTACATAAATATAGATCCCATTGTCTCAATGCTTACACCTTGCTTTTTAAGGAAGATTTAAAAATACTATAGAAATGTATAGTGGTTCAAAGAACAATTTTTTGGTATCAAAAAATTGAGTTGAGTTCTAGCTTTGCTTTGCCAATCACTGTATGGCATAGGCAAATTACTTTCTCAGTGCCTTAGTTTCTTTATCAATAGGATGGGGATATTAACATATTTTACACATTTTGTAGTATATTCCCAGTCGAACATAATTCTTCCATCTTGGGCAGCTGTTTTCTGATCTTAACACATTTTTTGCCAGAGTGACTGGGTTAGGGGGGGTCATCTAAGACACACAGCTCTTTCCTAGGTTCTATCCGGTAAACATTCTGTCTCTCCTTTAGGGAAGGACTCTGCAGTGTTGATTCAAAAGCTATTGTCTACTATGAGAAGAAGAGAAGAATGAAACATGACACCAACAGAGAAAGTACCCAGAGTGCTTTAGTTCCTGCTTCTAGTACTTTTCTATTTGTATTCTAGGGTTCTATGAGATGCCGCCTTTATATTTTCATAATATATTTTTCTATGTTTACTTATGTTAACATGGACCAGATAGAAAGGACAGTTTTAAGAATTTGGATTTGAATCTTAATTCCAAAATTTACACGGACAAATTATTTAAATCTCTGTGCACATTTTCTCTCCCCAGTTATGAGACTAGAATAGTATTTACTTTAAAATAATACTCATTTATGAGAAATAAATGAATCTCTACAGGCTAAGATTAAGAACAATGCCTGACATGTATTAAGGACCTGATAAATTTTAGCTATTATTTATTAAGTTGATTTCTATAACTTGGAAAGAAAAATAACTTTGACTAATAAAGTCTTATCTGACTCACAGTGTTGGTGTGGTGATTCAAAGAGAAAATGCATGAAAAGAGCTTAACGTGATACGAACCAAGTGTGAAATGGCAATGATTAGCTGCTTTTATCTTGACTTCTTAGTTCTTAGTTACTACACCTGATGTTAATCTACAGAAATACTGAGGTTACACAAAGCATCCATTCCTCATTTTTAATCCACAAGCAGCAAAGAAAACTGCAGGCAGAGGGAGACATACAGATATGCAAGTGTTAGTTTCAATTTCTGTATCTCTCTATATCTCTTCATATTTATTCATATCCATATCTATGATCCTAGGACAGAGAATAAAGAGATATCCATAGAGACACCTTAAAAATAGATTAAAGCAGTTGAAATCGGTTTAGTATTTCAAGGACAGGCAGTTTAAAGAATAAATTATTTTTGCTCAGGTGGTTCTCTATTTTATTAATAAAATTATATTTACAAGTAAGGACATAATGTTGCCTTTTAAATATGTTCTATTAATTTTTTTCCTGTCAAAGGCACATCACATGTTGAAGAAAATACTTGCCTGAAAATCAATTTCTCAGAGGTCACATAATTTATTCTTGATTATCTCTGGTCATCGTCCTGTTGTTTTGTCATTATATAATAACATTTTAGAGCAGGTTAACATTAGCCTTTCTTTTTACTTTTGGTCTATTCTCATATTATCCAAGTTTATATTCTTCAATTCTTTGCACTGACTTTTTTCTGCTTAACCAGAAAACAAAATTTTCTTTCAAATCTTTACTATTTCATTGTAAATAATATAATACAAAAGTATTCATGTAGCTTTTCTATCATTGCTTAAAATGTTAAAATGAGAAATAATAAGATAGAACTCAACTAACCCTATTTAATTTAATTGTATAGTAATATATTCTCATATGAAAAAGCTTAATGTTTTCTTTGAAAGTATATGGACTGTAGGAACTGAGAATAACAGCCATTAAATTTAGTATCTGACTATAACTTTACCAAATTTCTTGAGATCAGGGAAAATGGATCCACTACAAATTTACATAAATTGATATATAAAATTAATGGAATTGTTTTTCTCTTTATTAATTTGTTGTAGCCCTTTCTTTGGTCTAAGAAAATTATTGGACCTCATAGTTTCCCTTAAAAATGAACTGATGAAAAGTCATTCTTACATATTAATTTTCATGACAGCACAATATTATCTTTGTCTAGAATACTCTTCTCTGCTTTTCAAAAGACAATAACCTTCTCATTTTTCATTTTTGGTTTAAATGACATTTCCTCATAGCATATTTCTAAATTGGTCTTTCTCTACTCCCACTGCACCCAACTCTATTCTTCTTTATTATAACACTCTATTTCAGAGTGTGTGTACCAGTTTTGCTGTATATATTCAAGTATTTACTTCTTTATTGGCTTCTACTTTTTATAAATGACAGGGAGTATATCCATCTTATTCACCAATGTATGACAAATGTTTCAGGCAGTGCTTACCACATAGTATGTATGCAAAGAATTTGTGGTGGAAATGTGGATGAATAACTTCATCCAATTTAATTTGTCAGTGAGCTTATATGTTAATGTAAGAATAAAAGAGTTTCTGTAGAAGATTTATGGCCCATTGGCCCATTGTTGTGAAAGGTCTTGTTTAATATACAAGTGTAATACATATGTCTGTCATATAACAAAAGGTCAGGGCTTGATTTATAAACCTGGCAACTATAAATGTACAGATGATATTTAAGGCTTCAGGATTCTGTTGGATCATCTCATCTAATAGCAAACAGATAATATAGACATAGTTAAAAGAGGAAAGATCAAAATGAGTGTTAAAAAGCTTGATAAATAAATGACTTTTTAATGGTTACTAATTTTAACAAATAGTGTAATTCGATCTTTTGATTGAGACTTTATATAACTTCAGCTGCTTGTACCTTCTCACATTATACTCTAATCAAATTTTCAACTAGGAAAGTCTCTTCGTCTTCTTCCTATCTCAATACTTTTGTATAAGTGATACAATCACAACTGTAAAGCCATTTTTTCTTTGGTCTTATGGAACTGTGTAGTCTAATATGATATCTACCAGCCACATGTGGCTATTGAGCACTTGAAATATGGCTAGTTCAAATTAAAATGTGCTCTAAGTATAAAATACACACCATATTTTAAAGACTTAGTATGAAAAAAATCAAAATATTCCATTAATATTTTTATATTGTTGAGATGATAATATTTTGGACAGACTAGGCTAAATTAAATATATTATTAAAGTTAATTCATCTTATTTTCAGTGTGGCAACAAAAAATTAGAAATTTCATACATGTCATATTATTATTGGATAGTGCTTCTCTAGAACCATTAAAAATAAATAATCTATGATGACTGCATACCAACTTTTTTTCTAATCACCTGTGTTTAGACATTATCACCTTAAAGTTATTTCATAAGCAGTAGTATAAAAAATTCTAATTAACTTTTTCTTCTCTCTATTTTATAAACACATTTATCTTGGGGCAGATACTTTTAAACATTCTCGTTAATTAAAAGGACCATTAATAAATTCATTAAATGGTATGTTTATATGTCTATAGTCAAATATATCTATATCCATTATAAACAGAGAGAGCAATAAGTTGGCAAAATTAAGTCATTTAAATTTACCCAATTGTTTATCTCAAATACATGCAATTAAAAATATTTTTCTTGCAATTCAACTTAGAATTTACCATTGAACAACTTTGGAGGACACATCCTGTAGCAGATAAAATATTGGATTTGGAATATAAACATTGTGTTCCAGTTCTAGATTTGTTCTTAACTAGTAGCTTCTATGAGTTACTTCACTTTGCTTTTGTTTTCACACTGGCAAAAAACTAGTTTCAACTAGCTGATTTTCAAGATGTTTTCAAATAGTAGATTATTTTGATAGTCCAAAAAAGAACCCACATGTATATGAATAGCCTTCATGTTTTCAATTTTCTTTGTGTGTGTATGTGTATATGTGTGTGGTGTGATAAATTTGTTACAAATATGTTTGCATACGATAAAGCTATCGCTCTTGAGGAATTTAGCATTGAAATGAGAAAGATGAGATATATCATACTTTCCAGTGTGGACATGTATATATAGTTATAAATGTTTAGCTAGCTGGTCATTAACCTCTTGTAAAATAAACCCACATAATTTGCTTTATTATCCATAATGGTTGTGCCATGACAAAGTTTTAGCACATATTTCAGCTTTTCTATAGATAGGTAGGGTAGAAGATGGTGCAAGAAAGAGGAGAAGAAGGGACTTTTAGTGTGCCTTATACTGTATAATCACATTTCATACAATAATTTTTTTTTTCACAAATTAACACATAAAAAGATACAACCTTTACTCAGGTTTGTAAATTTTTGATAAAAATATCTAAACTATATTCTGTATAGAGAACACAAAGATCTCTTATACTTCCAAATTATTAGCAAATATTAGGGTCAAAGAGTTTTCACCCTACTTCCTAGCCTCTTGAAATACGTTTTATATTTTCTCTCAACCTTATTTTCCTACTCACTGTAACCTTTTCTAAATTCTTTTCTCAGATTCATCATGCCAAGCAAGCTCTGATCGTTATGTCTTTTTCTCAATGAAAGCCATTGCTAATGAATTAATATTTTTAATTTATCACTTTGGGTTTTCTGTAATATGGGTTCCACCTAAATTTCCAGCTTTATTTCTCAGCTGATCCCACATGTCCCTGCTCCCCAGCTAACCTAGACAACTCTCTTCCCCTCCTTGTGTTTATTCATTCTAATTCCTTTAACTCTTTTAAGCACCATTTCAGACACCACTTTCTGCTTGGAATATTTTTTTCCTAATTACCTAAGTTGGATGTAGAAAGGAACAGATTTTGATTATGAAAATATTTTGATAAATTGTGTGTGTTTACAGGAGAAATGGCAACAAAATTTTGCTAAACCATTCTTCAATATAAATGAATAAAAGTGTTACAAATTCAAGGAGAAAACAGACAATAAGAGAGTGAAAAAAAGAGAGAAGGGAAATATCTGAAGAATTTTTAAGGGCTAATGTTCAGTTTTAAGGGGTGTGTGTACATGCATGCACGTGTGTGCTCTAATGGCCTCATTAAATGATTATTATATTTTTGAATGGGATCTCGGTTTGGGATCTTGATGGATTGTATGGTTTAGATACTATGTTATAAGTGTAAAGTTAAAGATGTATCTTCTTGTCCCTCTCCTCTGCACAGGCAGCATGTTAGCATATGGCTGAGGTTTTCTCATTTAGACATTTTCAAGGAATTCCTTGGGACTCTGAATCTTGAGCAAGCAACTCAGAACATGATGACAGTCTGAGGCCTCATTCAGTGGTAGTGGCACCAGAACGTTCTTGGATGAGCCTCACTCTGCTTCCTGTTGACTGGCCCTCCAGAGAATCTCTCAGAGTACATTTCCCCAGCAGGTGCCACTTGCTTCCTTCAATTCTATAAATGCCAAATATCCATCTAATAAATTTCCTTTTATATTATATGACCATGTAAAAACCCTGTGGAATGACTATAGGTCTTGTGGTAGGCAGAATAATGTGCACCCCGCCCCACCCCCCAAAGATGTCCACATTCTAATTCCTAGGGTCTATGCATATGTTACTTTACATTGCAAAAAGACATTAAGGTTGCAGTTGGAATAAAAGTTGCTAATCAGCTGATATGAGGTATCAAGATTATCTTGAATTATATAAGTGAGCTCTGTGTAATCACAATGGTTCTTAAATGTAGAAAGGATGGTGGAAAAGCAGATTGAGGGACAGGATATGAAAAAGATGAAACTCACCATTGTTTGCTTTGAAGATGAATGAAGGGACCCATGGGCCAAGGGATAAAGAAGGCCTCTAAATGACAGCTCACTTTTGAGTTATGCCTGTCTTCTCTTCCTTGCAACCCCCACTTCACACCCAATTCTAACATCTACTTTTAATCTTAAAGACAAAAATGTGCTTTTTTCATCTTTGTACCACCTCCAATGACTAACTTTATGTGTTTTACATGCTAAGTGTTCAACTAATGTTTATTTAATTGAATGCGTTGAATTATAGGGAAATAAAAGAATGTTAATTAAGGCAACAAAGAAGACAAAATAAATTTCTGGAAATTTCTGGATTATTTTCCATGAAAGTAGAGAGATTGATGGACATTTAGTTTTTACACAGTTACAAGTACCAGGATGGGGAGGAAGCTGTCTTTTTCTACCAACTTAACACAGTGCTTCCTGTTGAAGATTGCACTGGAGAAGTGCACATAAGATTGGAACCTTCAGCCTGCACCTTCCTTCAAAAAATGAAATCCTCTGTCTTTGGTGATAAGTAATCTTGTCTTCTTTTAGCCTTGTCCTTGGCTTCAATCCCTATTCATTTTCACCTGAACAACTTAATAATTGAGCAGTTGCCATTAACAAGTATATATGCAGCATTGCTCTCTGATTCGAAAGATAGATTTTTAGACATGAGTATTATGTTTGAAAAGGCTAGCACCCATTTCTTGGTCCTTTTCTGATGATGTAGACCATCAGTTCTCTGGAGAGGAGATAAGTCATTGTTATAAGTTGATTAATACTCTGTTTCTCTGCCTTCCTGGCTCTGGAATGTCTGACATTCAGCCACCTGATCTAAAGTTAATAAATACATTCGGACTACTCTAATATGCCTTTAAAATATATTCCAGTCAAAACAAAGGTATCCATATCAAGGCAGTCTTTCATATAAAATAAGACAAAACACCTAGTAAAACCTCTCGTTTTTATTTCTAGGTTTGCAATTTACTCAGTAGAGTTGACCTTTAAACATATATGGAATATACACAGACAGGAGTTCAAATAAAACAAAAGATTTCTTGGTTTTAATGTATGGCATTTAAATACTCCTTTACTGCTCTATTTATAAAACTGTTTTATAGAACACTAAAAAGTATGGGACTGTTCAAAAATGTTAATCCTATAATTAATAGTCAGAGGCATACGCTTTCTCCCAGCACAAGGCACTGATATTCTAAATCTGTCACTCTGAACTTTACAGTAGGAGACAGCCATCTGCCTGCATGCAACCATCTAAAACAAAGCAAGAATATATGCTCTTATGTTTCCCCTGGTGAGATGCAGGATCATTATAATAGAGTAGGCAACAAGATTTAGCTAATATGAATTAAGATAGCATGTGTTGAAGGGAAAAAAAGAACATATTAAATCAAACTTATTCTATAAGTCAATGTCATTAGGTGATTGGATATGGATGACTTGATAAAGTAGAGCAAATGACGTAATGCCAAGTTGATAGGAAATATGTGTATGGTTGACCCATTACTGATTTGCACAGCCCTAAAAATCATTTTTATGTGTTACTGAATCTAGTGCTATTTTAGTTGAGGCCTATACTTAATTTACACCTCCATTTTGCTGTTAAAAAATCAAAGTGGTTAAAATAAAATAACATTCTCTCATAGCTTAAGAATATTAACTAGAAGTAAAAAAAAAAATAAGTCGCCTGTAAAGAAAAAACAATTTCTAATATGTCTTTATATATAGATGTCTATATAATTATATATATATATTTTTCAGATAGCCATGTTCTTTTTATCACTTGTGTCTAGATTTTTCTGATTTGAATCTTCTAATCTACTTCTTATATTTTAGTTTAATGGGAATATCCACTCAGATGTTCTACCACTCAGATATGATTCTGTTCAGGTCACCTAATATGCTTTTCAGTTTGACTTCAGGTAGATCATGATAATTCCTTCGTGAAAAATTTGTTAGATCAACATTAACTTCTTTGGTTTTCTGAATTTCAAAATTTCATTTTTTTAAAGAAAACACTTTTTTTTCTTGAAATAAAGATACTTTTTAAAAACACGTGAAATAGGACATTTAGAAATAACATGTCAGATCATCATGTTAAATTTGTTTGTCTAACTAGTGCAGCAATAGATCATGGTGGTTAAATATGATGTCTAGAGTCAGGCAACGTTGTACTAATCCCAGCTCTACCATGTACAAACTATGTGACCTTGAGCAAGTAAATTAACAACGCTATGCCTTACATTTATCATGCATAAAAGCTGGTAATTTAGAGTGCTTATTAGCTAGATTATTCTGAGGGATCAGTGAAATAAGATGCATGAAGTACACTCAATGCAGTGTCTGCTAAATCAAAACTTCTCACAATGTTATTATGCAAATTTCATTCTTGAAGCAGAAGTTCATATATTTTAAATGTTGAATGTACTTAAGAAAGTTAAATTGTTTTCGTAAAAATCTATTGGTAAATTTTAAGCAATTTAATACTCAGAACCTTTCTAAGAAATTATACATGTGCACACACACATAGCTACATACACATAGAGAGAAAGATGTGTTGACTGATTGATTTAAAGACTGTTTATACACAGCAAGATTTTAATCACGCAGTTGAAACATGTTAAAACTGGCACACAATACTATTTATTGAACCCTACACTTAGAAATTGTGGCATCTGACCAACTTGGATAATGCCATAAAAATTCTCATCATGGTTCCAGATTCTTGAATCATGGGCTTTAGGCAGTAGTCATTGTCTGTGGATCTGGATTTTAAGATGCACAGCAGTATGAATTATATTTAGAGCATTGGATTGAAAACATAAACCTGTTCTTGACTTTATAACTGAGAGAAGAAAGGTACTTAATTCCAATTAGAGGTAAATGATTAAAATAAATATTGATAAAATGTACATTTAGAAATAATATTCTCAATTCTGAAAATGCACATCACATCACATTCTAAATAGTATACTGAAATATTTTCCCCCAAAGGAGGCAAGAACAACAAAATTAAAGGTAATACTATCATGTCTGATAATCTAAAAAGAACCCTATGCACGCATTTTGTTAAGTGCATCATACATCTCAGAGGTCACTGATGTAAAACTTCTTTTAAGAAAACACAATTCTCTAATTGGTAGTAATATTTACTCACAGTTTCTGATTATTTTTCACTTAGAAATAAATATTCTATAGTGGATTACCTAGTTTTAGCAACACAGTATCATCTAATTTATAATTTTTAAAAATATTTGAAATTCAACAGGAAAAAAAGTTAAAAAACATAGAAGGTAGAAAGTGATTAATAATGTTAAAAAGATAAAATATTTCCAACAATGACTATAGAGCAATTCTTTCCCTGAGCTCAGTTTCCTATATTCTGCCATTTCAAATACCAAATACAATCAAATCTCAGTTAGGTTTTGGATTTAAGTCCAAATAAATCTAAATTTCTCCTTTTCTAGAGGAAAGTACAGATCACCAAATGAGTGTTAATACTACTGGGTAAGGAGTTCAGAAGGAAGAATTGGGGATTCAGTAGGAGAGACAGGAATTCTGGCTAAAGGGCAGGTCACTTGTAGTCTAATACATATAATTGACCAGGAGATACACTCAATTACTAAGGACTCTCCCTTTTAGAGCATCAATTTCATCACTATCAGTAAATTTGGATTTAAAAAAAAAACTATTAAATATCAAAGTATATTTTAAGAATGGTAAGAAGAGTATTTTTCTAAGACTCTACCTAGCATGAAATGAAAGAAAAAACCCTCTCATAGTTTTAAGTGGTTACGTGTAGATCTAAAAGGGCTTTACAACTCAAATTATGTCCTCAGAACTCTACTCAGAATATAATATAAATGGTCTTGATTGTAGCAGAAGAAGGGAAGTCTCATGATACTTTGGAGACATATGAAATATTCACTCAAAAATTAAACTGTTGTGATGTGTTTTCAAAAGCATTTTACAGTAAAAAATGGACTTTAAAGACATAATGTTTTACAATAAAGATGAAAATAGGATATGTTTCCGTTTCTGTGCTTTTTACTGTACTTACCTGTTTATTTGGCTGAATATTAAAACATTCATAATAGTCACACAGGCCATTTGGGAAGGAGAGTATAATAATTAATAACACATATGTACCTTTAAATTAGGTTTTGGAGGTCCCACATTTTGGTGCTAAAAAAAAAGGAGTTATTTAACACAATCTTGGAAAAGTAATGAAATTCTCTGCCATCTGAATCCTTATCCATTAGTAATTACCATCTCCACTTCCCCATTTTAGGACCAGTGATTAATTTTACACAGAAAACAATGACACTTTCCAGCTATTAGTATAAGGAACTCGCAGTCAGCATTATCATGACTTAATGCCTTTGTAATCTGCCCAGGGCATTTCTGGCTCTAGTTGCCCAGCACTGTTTTAATTAACTGACTGACTCTTTTGAGACCACTAGATGTTGACAATAGGGGAATTTTTTTTTTGATTCATAAATAGCTCCGTTAATGCTAAAACTATGTTCTTAAGCATCATATAATAACGTACTCTTATATACCAAAATAATTTAACTATTGGGATCTGCTTATGAACTATAAAAATAGTGATTTGATTAACAATTAAGCAATAAAAATAGTATTAACTGGAATCTAATTATTTCTATGGTGACAAAAAATGGACACACCATAATTTTAGAAGAAAATATATAAATAACACTACATTTGAATTTTAACTCTAATTTTTGTGGCAGTTGAAAATATATTTTGAATGGCAATCCTCATTTTTAAAATATCTTGTTTGCTTCTGTGATACTGAACCAAAAGTGTTTTATCAGAACTAATTTTTAAATAAAATTATATAGGTATTTCTTGTTTGTGCTGGTATCCATCAATGTGTTTACAATAGATTTCAATTTTCTTCCATCCTCTGGAAAAGTTTTTTAAAAGAAATATAGGAGGATAATAAAGATTGATTACCTTGTTCACAGAAACGGCCGGTGACATGTAGTGGACAGTCACACTGAAATGAGAATATACCACTTGAGAGGAATACAGGATGACAAGTGCCTCCTTTGTCACACACATTCTCCTGGCAAATGGACGGCACTGCAGGAGCCTGATTGAGGGAAGTCCACATGAAGTCAATCCCTTCTGTCCCGTCATAAGGAGTAGCGAACAAGGATGTTGTAGACAGAGTAGAATTCTGAGATCTAGATTTATAAACAGACCAAAAAACACAATATAAGTAAAAGCACCAGGAATTTAAAGAGAAATAACAGAAACTTTGGTTGAAAATTACAGTGGGAAAAAAATATCATCCAAGGTTTAACTGAGGGCAATGAGAATTATTATGTTTGTTTTACAATAGTGGTATTCATAAATATTGAAAATGTCAGCCATAGAATAGGACCCTGGGTGAATCATGATGTTGTAGTTAGTAAATGTTTCTAAGAAGTTAAATTAATTTCTTTAAAATAGTAAGAAACCTGGATGTATCGACCTCCATAGTCTGAGTCAGTTCATTTATGTACCTGAATTAGAATTTTAGCTAAATGCAATTCATAAGCCCAAGATCAAGAAGTTAGCCCATGTTACATTTTAGTGGTAAAACTGCTTGAAACTGAATCATTTCGAGGTTATCGTTAGGAATATGTATTCCTCAAAGTTATTTGCATTCATTTCTAGAAGTTTTCCAAGAGGTATTTTAGAAATGTTTACAAATGATTCCCTGATTTCTTCACAAATTATACTACTGGTTTAATTCCTCTTCCCTAATAATGACCAAAAAACAGTTCCCTTTGATTAATCTCTTAATTTTACATTTAAAGGCTCTTAATAATCAAATTCCTTTCTGCTTTACAGCCTCTTTTTACCATGATTCCTCATGAATACTTTAACTTCTCTCAGACCAAATGTTATTTCTATTAAAAGACCCCGAGCTTTCCTAATTTTGGAATTTTGTTTGAACTACTGTCTAGGCATAGATGTTCCTCTCTTTGTATTTAAACGTCACCCAAAGTGCCAAGTCAAGATCCTCTACTTAACCTTCTTGGTTACTCCTGGCCCACTAAGATAAAATTAATGTCTCTCTCATCTCTAAAATTTTATAACATATCATTGTACTGCTGCCTGAATATTTTCCACCTGCTTGTGGTACGGTTATCATCTGATATACAGTTGCTCCTACTAGGCTGAACACTGGTCATTGTTTTTCCACCCTCTCTCCACACACGGATTCCTCATTTTAGCAGAATTCTTTATTCAGAGTGAACACTTTATAAATATATGTTAAATTAATGTCTTCAGTGTACTCTTGAGTGTTACATACTGTTTGGGAAGCTGTACTTTTGAACTTTTCATTTAATATAATCATTAAGAGAATTATCTCATTAATGTTAAAAATCTTGCAATATAATCAATGACTTCGCTGAGTAAAAGTTTATTTCGTACATTGTTGTGTATCAGTTTGATATAATTTCAATTTTTTTTGTTTATGATGAAAATTAAGTTGTTTCTAAGAGTAAAGTTGTTTTGATATAAGAGCGAAGTAAGCTGTGCCAGGATGTTATCTCATCTACTGTCACTGATAAGCAATTAGCTCAGCGGCTGAGAGGCAGCATCAGGGCTTATCAAATAAAAAGCGTGGAGAAGCAATTAGGGCAGGGGGACATTTAGACTACTGCCACCAAGAGTTTGTGAGGGCATTCCAGAATGTTCAGGCTGCGCGAGGCTGCCCTTCGCGGATCTAAACAGCTCTTCGGATCTTCAGAGCATTAGGTCCTGCTGCAGTTAAGGTGACTCTTTTACTGGCAGTGCCGAAAGCCGTGCACCAGCCCTGCGATGAACATCTTGTCAGCAGCACTGTCATTCCCTAGCAAAGTGTTCTAGCAACAAAGAACTTTTATTTTTGCATTGGCAGCTAAACATCAGCCCTAGGTTGGCCACACAGTCTCTCCTGACTACCAACTTGTATAAAGGTACATCTCAACTAAATATGGACTTTATTCCTTTCATCTCTCCTTAACAGGGACAGTAGTATAATTAACTTATGATCACTTTGGAGAACAGGCATAGCTTGGAGATATTGCAGGTTTGGTTCCAGACCACTGCTATAAATCAATTATCTCAATAAAATGAGTAATAATTTTTTGGCTAGTAGAGGGTATTGCCTTCAATTTATAAAAAACACTGAATGGGAGAAGATATTTGCAAACAACATCTCCAAAAAGGGGATAATATCCAAAATATACAAGTAACTCATACAACTCAATGATTAAAAAAAAAAAAAGTCTAATTAAAAAATGGACAGAGGACCTGAACAGACACTTTTCTCAAGAAGACATACAAACAGCTAACAGATATAAGAAAAGATGTTCTTCATTAGCCAATAGGGAAATGCAAACCAAAACCACAATGAGATACCACCTTGCACCTTTTAGAATGGCTCTCATAAAAAGGAAATATAATAACAAGTGTTGGAGAGGTTGTGGGGGAAAAGGAACCCTCATAAACTGCTGGTGGGAATAATGTAAATTGGTATAGTCACTATGGAAAACAGTATGGAAGTTCCTTTAAAAATTAAGAATAGAATTACCTTATGACCCAGCAATCCTTCTTCTGGGTATCTACCTCCAAAATTTGAAAACATTTATCCATTAGGATATATACATCTTGATGTCCACTGCAGCTTTATTCACAGTGGCCAGGACATGGAAACAACTGCAGTGCCCTTTGATGGATGATTGGATAAAGATGTGGTGCACATATACAATGGAACTTTACTTAAGAAAAGATGAAATACTGCTATTTGCAATAACATGGATGGATCTTGAGATTATCATGCTAAGAGAAATAAGTCAGACAGAAAAAGTTGAGAACCATATCATTTCACTTACACGTGGGATAGAAAACTGAAAGCAACAAACGAACAAGACAAACAAAACCTCATAGACATAGGCACCAACTTAGTAGTTACCAGAGGGAAAAGTGGCAGGGGGTGGGGGGAGTTAGATAAGGGTAAATGGTGTCAAATACATGGTGATGGAAGAAATTTTAATTTTGGTTGGTGAACACACAATGCAATATACATATGATGTATTATTGAATTGTATACTTGAACCCTATATAATGTTGTTAATCAATGTCACCCCCAATAAATTTAATAATTAAAAAGGCAACATCTGTGAAGTAAGATAAAGGAAATAAAATGAGGTATGCCTGTATGTTGTTTCTTTTGGCTTATGAAGAAGCATTATTATATATGCTATTGGCTTCTGAAATTACTGTAATTCCTACTATGAACCTGTGCTAAATAAAATACTAAAACAGAGACTCTGAGCATAATCTTGTTTCCTTAAACAAAACATTACCATAAAGATAAAACTTTCACAAAAAAGTCGGCTCTAAGATATTCTCTGATTGACATTAGAGGCATAGTTATTGTTTGTGTCTACTATGTATATTATGTCAACTTATTGAAATGACAAAGCTGAAGAAAGTGAAACCAATAATTCAAAAAAACATTTAACCAAAATAATGCTAATGGGCAAGTCAGTTCTTTTGGTGTACAATCCTTTTACAACTTGAAATCCTCTTTATGATGTTTATCACAGGTTGTAACCATATTTTTATTTTTATGACTATTTAACCCTAATTCTCTTCCCTCTGTACTGCAATCTCCAGAATAGATGGATAATTTTTGCTTTTTTCTTCGTTTGATCCCTAAAAACAATGACCATAAGAAGGCTCTCTAATAACTATTTTATTAGTGAAATTGAATTATTTTTGTAAACATGCAATGTACCACACTGCAAATAAGAAAAATAACAAGTAAAAGTAATTTGGTTATCCTGGGGTCAAATTTTGTAACTCTATTATATAACTTTTTAGTTTTATAAATAATATAACAGTCTTACAATTAACTTACTGATTTCATTCAATTAGATTAGCATAGTTCTCCTCATTTGTACTCATAAGTTTGTCCCTTTAAGGTAACTTCTGTCAAGTTAAATGGCAATGCTAATTTGAATTACATTGGATTTATTATTTAGTATTCCATATTCTAATTTAATTTTTACTTTTAGTGTTTCTGAACGATTTCACCATTTCATCTAACTCTTGCTATGGACTTCAAAAACTGCAGTCAATCATCTTTTCTCAGGAATAAATTAGACTGAATTAAATGTCACTACTTTTTTCTCTGTAGCTGCTCAAGGAGCCTAAGTCTCACCTGAAAAAATTAATATGTTGCACATTTCAGTTGCTAACTGATTGCACAAAAATAATTACTATCAATTGATCCATCATTTAAAACATCATAATTGTTAATCAAATTTTGAAAACAGCATTAACCAGATACATGTATTAAGGTCAAATTTTATATCTGATGTATTATTAATAATCTTTGTCAGTATTTTTCTTTTCATAAGTTATAAATTATGTCATGAATTTACCTATTATAGAATTTAGAATTAAATAAAGTTTATTTAATTTATTATATACTTAAAAATAAAAAAATTGTGGTTGTTTAAATTTTAATGTATTTTTACATAAAAGTTCAAAAATTTCAAGTTAATTCATATGGATGTTTATTAAACACAACTAGATGATGATCACATTAATATAATGTAAAAGGACCATTAAAGTTACAATTTCTTTTAATTCTAAAATTATGAATGTATGAGAGCTCAGTGTTTTCAAATTGTTTTTAAAATAAACACTATTGGCAAAAATTGAACTTTCTTGCTTTTCTTATCTAAATACTTGATTTACTATCCAGTCCAAAATAATAAGTGTGAAGAATCTACTTGATTGCTTTTTGGATAACTTTGGAAAAGAATATAGCGTCATAACAAGTAGTAAGCTCTCCAGAACTTTTTTTGAATGAATTAATGATTTAATAAAATATGCTAATTTTATTAATATATTTTAAATAAAATATGTTGATTTTATTCAAAATGACGCCTGATCCTTAAAGAAAGACATCTTGAAATAACAATGATTTCTAATTTCTTGGGGGAGATCTAGGTGGAATATAAAAGGAGGAGACTCAACTCATTGTCTGAGTCCTGCCACACTCACTCTTTAGGGCTCCTATAGAATCCGCTGAGTAGCAGGCAGCAAGCAGTTCATATTGCCTCAGCCTGAAAGATTTTGCTATTGTTAGTGGACTCTGTCTGGCCTTGATTCCTTAGAAGGAGAAATAGACACACTCACAAGTGTGAATCCTGGAAGTCCCGCTTCAAAAGCGAAGAAGTGAAATTTTGGAATTAGGATAGAGTTTGAAAAAGAAACAAAGAAACTGAGCAAGAGGAATGTTGAGTTTGTGGCTATGAGTAGTGAAGGTGGAAACAAGTTTCCAAAATCATTTTAAATTAGATTTTTTAAAGCATATAAATAAATGTGTTGTAATCCAGGCAACAAAAGACATATATTTGATGTGTAAATAATACATATACTTTGTTTTACAAAAATGAGGAAACTGTACAAACACCCATACACCATTTTACTTTGCCTTTTCACCTACTAGAATATGCTATTCTACTTTTTACATTTTCACTGAAAAATAATTCTTAGCAGGCTTCCCTATAAGTGTAGTCTTCATCTTCCTCTTAAAAGCTATGGAGTGTTATATGGTTTGGATATACATCATTGATTCTAATAGTTTGGAATTAATATATTTGAGCAGTTTCAGGTTTTTACCCTATTATCTGGATCATAAATTCATTTTAATAGCTACATTGAGATATAATTTACCGACATTGAATGCACCTATTTAAAGTGCAAGATTCAATAATTTTTAGTAGATTCTGAGTTATGCAACCATCACCACAACCTAATTTTATGTTTTCTCATCCTAAAAATAAACATTAATGGCCACTTCCCACCCTTCTCCCTCAGCCTACTTTCTGCCTCTATAGATTTGTCAATACCGAACATTTCATATGAATGGAATCACATAATTTGTGGTCTTCTGTGACAGCATAATGTTTTTAACTTTTATCCATTATTTTGCATGTAATGTAACTTTTTACCTCTTTATATATAATAATGCTTCTTCATAAGCCAAAAGAAACAACATACAGGCATACCTCATTTTATTTCCTTTATCATACATCACAGATGTTGCTTTTTTAATTATTAATTATTAAATTTATTGGGGGTGACATTGATTAACCTGTGCTAAATAAAATACTGAAACAGAGACTCTGAGCATAATCTTGTTTCCTTAAACAAAACATTACCATAAAGATAAAACTTTCACAAAAAAGTCGGCTCTAAGATATTCTTATCAGTTTATATCATTTTGGGCTATTTTTACTTTTTGGTTACTATGAATAATGCTACTATGACCATTGCATTCAAAATTTTCTCTAGTTGTTTTCAATTCTTTTGGGTACATACTTAGGGATAGCATTGTTGGGTCACATACTCTATGTTTAACATTTTGAAAAACAGCCAAACTATTTTCCGAAGAGGCTTCGCCATTTTATATTTCCACCAGCAAAATATGAGAGTTTTCAATTTCACCATATCATTCTATAATTGCTCTAAAATATTTTGTTTTAGTTTAATCCAATAAATTTGAAAATAATCACAGAGAACTTCATCTGAAAGCAAAACAATACAAAAACTGTTTGCTATTTAAAATATATTTTGTTGACATGATTATATTGAAAATAGGTAAAATTACTGTTAGTACATGTAAAATTCTCATTTGCCATTCAAAATAAGATTTAGATATCAGAACAAAAAGTTATACATGAAAAAATCAGCCTGAAGAAATTAATCCTGTTACTCCCTTTTTAAAAAGTAATGTTATGCAATAGAATAAGAATCAAATCCAAACAATTAATGCAATAAAATTTAACATTTTAAGACAAGTAAATTAATTCACTATTAATATAACAGTGTGATTTT
Source organism: Rousettus aegyptiacus (assembly GCF_014176215.1). Lineage (NCBI taxonomy): Eukaryota > Metazoa > Chordata > Mammalia > Chiroptera > Pteropodidae > Rousettus > Rousettus aegyptiacus. The sequence goes on from NW_023416284.1 coordinate 113,208,414, forward strand.
GAATAGAACTTGTTTCACATTGTCCTAATTTTTCTCACTAAAGAAATACATTTCTCATTCTCACAATCTATTCTTTAGCTATTACACATTCATTGATAGACTTCCATAAACCACAGTTATTCTCACATAATTGATGGTCACAGCATCACTGTATTAGGTAGGACTTGTACTGCAGGGCATTCCAAACCAGTTTCTCAGTAGGGAGAACAGGTATTTCTGAAAGCCTGTACTCCCCTTGAAGGTTTCTGATTCTCCCTTCTAATACTAGCCCTACTGAAAGTTGTTCTTGGATCGTGGAGAACAGGTAAGCTCTCCTCACGTTGGTCCTAGAATGAAAAGCTGGAAGGGAATTAGATTAATTTTGCCAATTATTGGCAATGTCTATATGCCAATCTGAAACTATCGAAAACCCTGGATTTATTTCTTTTTCTTGCCTTTCATATTTCAAATTCTACTCTTCCTTTTTTTTTCAAAAGCAAAAACTTTATTTTTTATTATTATTATTTTGGTATATACATATGTATGTATGTATGTATGTATGTACGCATGTATGTATTATGGTGATATTGGTTAATGGAATTCAGTGTTTCAAGTGGACAATTCACTACCCATAGTTAGATTCCTTTTTAAAAACTAATATACTAGCTTCTCTACCTTTTGTTAGTTCTATATTCATATTTCCTTTATAGTATCTCTGACTTTAGTTCTTGTTTTTTCTAATCTATTCTTCTCAAGTTCTTGTTCTTAATACTCCATGCCAAAAATTATTCCATTGAAAATATACATTCCTCTTTAATTCAGTTCCATCTTACCTTTCAGTTTTATCTGCCTCCAATTCTTTAATATATGCCCAATATATGTTCAAACCACACTTTAGTGTAATTTTTTCCATATTCCATACTTCATGCCTTCCATATGCTAGTATTCCCCTGAAGTGCACTTTTACTATTAAGTATCCTTTCTTTAAGACACAGTTCCAAAGTTATTGACTTTAACTTTTTTGACTTCCCTTAGACATAATTAATTGTATCAACATTACAGATGTATCTAACAAAAGAGATAATATAAAATAACTGTTGTTACAGAAATATATAAAGTGAGAGTCCTCATTCATATTCTCCTTCAAACCTAATATCACTTCATTCCCAAGAGGTGATTACTGTAAGTTCTATTTTGTACAAATACATATCCAGACTATATGGACATATAATTTATTTTTCTTTCTTTACAGGTTTTTAAACAAATTAAATTGTGTTAATAAGGATAATACTAGGTCTTATAATAGATATACCTTGAAATACTAATAGTTTAGTAACACAGAAACATTTCTTGTCCAGATAAAGTTCAATCAGCATAGGTGGAAGGGAGAAGTTCTGTTCCCTGTAGTCACTTAGTGACATTCAGGTACTCAGGTGACATAGGCTTTATCATTCTTGGCACACAGTATCTAAGGTTGCCTTTAGTGTCACATGCAAATATTTAAATACCAAACTGAGTAAACAAGGGGAAAAAGCTGAAGCATGGGAAATCTTACTACATCCCCACTCATGGTCACATGGTGAAGTTCTCCCACTGAAAGGGAGAATGGGAAAAAATAATCTAATTATGTGCTCAAGAAGACAGAAAAAGTAGTTTGGTCAATATAGCCAGCCTTTGCCATGAGTTATCATGTTATAAATATTGTTTATTAAATTAAACTAAAACAAAAAAGAACTTGCATTTTTTTTCTTTACTTTCAGTTTCAAAATATCTTGGTAATTTTTGTCTCATACTATCCTTAAGCATAGGTAAAATATGAAATTTTAATGAGAGAAGTTCTTAGTGTAAATATATCACAGTGTATTTAATCATTTCCTTATTGATAATCATTTGCCAATATATTTTCAATATAATTTTTCAAATTATAAATAGTGCAGTGAATTTATTGTACAAATATCTTGTGGACACCTATGATGAAAATTGTTGAGTCAAATAAATATGCAAAATTTGTATTGTAACATATATGTCATAGAAACCTGTATAAAATTAAACTCCCCAAATAGTTTCTGGTTACTAATTTCCTTAATCTATCACCAAAATTAAATATCTTCATTTAATTGGCTATATATCTGATAAATGAGAATTATGAGAACTGGTAATCTCATTGCTGTTTCAACTTATATTGCAATTTTTGATTATTTAAACCACTAGAATCTGTATTTTTTCACTTTTTTGGGTTATTTTTTATGTATCAATTTAGAGGAGATAACTTTATATGATGGTTATTGATCTATTTTATATCTTTTTAAATAAGATTTCTTGGTCTTTCTGAGCATTTGGTAATGTTTTCAATGTTTTCCTCTTTTCTGTTGTTTCTGCTGAAAATTAATTTGTCCAATTGTCCTTCTTTTATAGGAAATTTGTCTTTCTTCAATGGATACCTTTTTCTTTTTTTGGCTGTAAGATTTTTTCTCATTTTGTCATTTTAGTAGTTTATTTAAAACTTTTTCTCTACGTTAGCCTATATTTTATGTCTGTCAATGTAACTGGAACATTTTTTCAGCTGCCGCTCTACCCAAAATGAAAGTTATTATCATTTTTTTTCTTTTGTCTTCTATGAGTTTTTCAAAATGCATGTTTGTTAAAATAAACTTTTACTGTTTTTCAATGCTGATATATAATAATGTAGCAAGTAAATGTGTATGTATGTGTGTATATGTGTGTGTATTTTTTTTATTTTCCATAATTCTAAATATGGGTTTGCAATTTACAATATTTAGAACATGCTTAATGTTATTTTGTATACCCATATCAAAGAACATTTAATTTTTAAGTAATTATTTCCATTTTTAGAACCTAAAACCTTAAAGAAACTTTTCCTTCCTTCCTTCCTTCCTTTCCTTCTTTTTTTCTTACTTACTTACTTAAGTAATCAGTACTTCACATGGTATTGACATATAGTTATTGCTAAAGGTGTATTTTTTAATTTTATAAATTTTCTAATCCATAGATATATTCTGTGATATATCATAAAAAGAAGCAAATCATTTTAAATAGAAAATGTAATGGATCATTATAAAAACTAAATTCTGCACATAGATCCTTAAAGAAAGCTACAAATTATATTCTAATGCTTATATTATTTAAATTTTTTTAGAGCAAATTAAATTTAAAATTACATTAAACAAACAGTAGTTTTGACTAAGAGCATATTTTTACTTAATAACTACATTTAGATTTAAAGATCATAGATGTTTAAATACCTTTTCACCCAGGAGAATAAGAAATATGTAAATATGCAACAGTTTAGTAAGTGATTTATGTCAAATGGGAATTTTTATTATATTAATTAAATTTAATTTATTCCTTCCATTATGTTGGGATACTACTCTAAAATACTTCCAAATTAACATAAAACTTATAGGAAAGAAGAATATGCTGAAATACCAGCCAAGATTAAAAATGTGTTATTGCTTATTAACTGGAAAGTGCAATCAAATTAGAGAAAGACAAGTCAACAATGAAGTTGTTATGATTAAAATCCTGTACTTAACCTCAGCCATAAGAACATGTGTTCAGGTAAAAACAAATCCAAACTTGTCTTCTAGTTTTACAAGAAAAGAAAAACTTTCTCAGGTTCATAGGAGCCCCAGAATATTTATTTCATGTGAAGGACTTTTAAAAGGAATCTATACCTAGACGTTTCCAAACAGGATTTGAAAAATGAAGATGGGCCAAGAGAGAAGGCATGCTAATCAATCTAGAATTCATTGTACGTCATTCATTTATTTACTTATTCTAAAAAAAGATGTATGGACTTCTCTCTAGGCACCAGAAACTCACTAATGAAGACTATATTGTGACCATTAGAGCCTAGGCCCTTTTTTTCATGGGCTTTCAGTCTTGTGGGGCTGAGAAAAACAAAATAGTCAGTTGCAAAACTGCATAATGCACAAGTGCTAACTGTAAATCTAACACTGCTCTGTTTCAAATGTGCTGACATAATTAAATTCTCACAAGACTACAAAAACAGGACTATTTTTATTTCTCTAAATTTGCAGACAAGAAAACAGAGGTACACACTTAATAAACTTGCTCTAGGTCACCAGGCAAATATATTGGTGGAAATGGATTTGTACCTATATAGTTTAAACGCTGAATAAAACTTTTTAAAATTTCTATACTCCTGACAGGGGACAAGAAGGGCCATCTTGATGCTATGGAAAGGTGAGTAGATGCTATGGAAAGATAACAGGATGAAAACTATAAGGAGAGGCTTCCTCAAGAGGTTTGCAGCTGAGTCTTAAAGGATCAGAAAAAGCTGTCTAGAGAAGAAGGGTAGGCAAAGAGGTGTGCAATGTTGGGAAGGGCACTCAGACCACTATCAGAGAATGTTGCATGATTAAAGACATGAAGAATTGCAAATGATTGGCATAGAGAAGGCTATATATATAGAAAGTATGTGTGTGTGTGTGTGTGTGTTGAGTGACAAGCAGGAGCTTGGGAGACTTGTTGACCATTATTTACGGCAATGTGAAATCACCGAAGATTTTAAAGCAGGAAATTAATAATCCATGTCTGTTTTGGAACAACTATTCTGGTTTTAGCATGGGGAATGGTTTGTAAAGGAGACGTTTTTTGAAGTAGTTGAAGCATTATAGAAATAAAAGTAACCAAGTTGACACTTGAACTAAGAGAATGTTATTGAGGATGTAGAGAAGTGAAGAAACTTGAAATAAATTTGATATTGAGAGTTTAACTAAACTATTCCATAATATTACTGTCTTGGCATCCATTTTGTGTGGCCAAGTGGCCTACAGGGTACTTAGATTGATGCTAGCTCCTCTCATAAGCACATGCCCTAGATAGCAGCCCACAGAGTTACAAGTAAATGTTTTTTTTTTTCCTGTTATGACTCCCCGACTGCCCTTGTTGTAAGCAGTCTCCCCTACCTCCTTTCCCTTGTTCATCCCCTAGATATGAGCCCTATGAAACTTACCAAAACACCACTATTTTTGGTTTGAATTAAATAATTTGGCTTTAGCCCAGGAACCCCAAAGCACTCCCCATATTGACCCTAATATAATCATGTGCCCCAGGTCTTGCCTCTCTCTCAGCCTGCACGTACCTTGACCGCTCTACATGGGCCCTCAAGGCTTACCTTGTCCTTCTTCCAGGACCTGTGAGTAATAAACTTCCCTATTTCAGTTCCACTGTGGTCTTTTGTTGAACCACAGTTTATCATCTAACATCTGAGGCTCAACTTAACAAATGTTAATTAACAAAGTCACAACATCTGGTTTCCAAAAGGACTTTGTGATCAATTTCATATATCAGGTGTGTATCAGTCAGGTGCTATCAGGAAACGGATGCACATTCAGAAAAGGTAACTGAAGTGAGTTTAATGAAGAGACTATTTTCAAGTTAAAAGGTTTATGAGGATCAACAAGAGAAGTGCCCCAGGAATATAACCTGTTACCATTATTAGACCTGAATGGGAAAGCTCATGAAATACTTTCTGTACTATGGGAAAAGATGAAGGTATAGGAGGAGGACCACCTGATAGGAGTTGTGGTCTTGGAGAGAGGAATGCAACCACCACAAACTTGTTACAGCTGAGAGAGAATGGAGAATAAATAAACTTGGTATTTTCCTCTTTCTACGTTGTCAATGTCCTGCTACCCCATTGACCAAACATGACTGGAAGTCAGAGGGCAAGAAGAACTGAGTAGTTGCAGCCCATAGAATTTAGCTTCCCAAGGAGGTACCAAGCAGGGTGGAAAAAGATGGAGAGTCATCTGGAGGTGAAGCAGAAAATATCAAGCCCAGGGTGAAAGATAGAAAAGCATAGGCGAATCTCAAGTTTTGGGTTTCAGTAACTAAATGAACAATACCATTCAGAGACATAGAAGATATAAATGTCATGCTGAGCAAAATTATCTCAATCTTGGCCTAACTGGATGATATCTTACAGACTTTCCTGTTGGTACCTATCCCCTTTTATTCCAGAATTGATTATTTTTTTTTGACTTTAAAAAATGTATATTTCTTTGGCAATCTGGGAGAGAAGGAACTTGAGTGCATGAACTTATATCGCCACTTTGCATGAGACGTTAGTAAAAATATATTTTACAAATAAACAGTGATCCATTTCATTATATTCTTGCTCAGTTGGATCATGAAATCACAACCCTCGATATCATTATTCACTTGAGGGCAGTTAACAGAATTGCAGGCAATAAGGCCAAGGGATATAATCATCTCTATAAAGAGAAAATGGTAGTTATTACAAATGCCTACTGCATCAGGGGAATGATTTAAGATATTTATTTTAACACATTAGACCTCATAAAATAGAGTCAGAAATAGCTAAAGCAATGATGGAAAATGTTCATTTCAAAATTCAAAAGATTAAAGAAAAATATTAGATGCAATAGTTCTATTTTCATAACTGCCTTCACATTAAAGGACATTCGCTGGTATCTGACTACTAACCTGATCAATTAGTTTTTGAAATCTTAGAGAAGTATGTACACAAAAAATTAAATTCAAATCTAAATGTAAAATCGATATTCAAAATTATATCATATTACGAAGAACAAGCTCAGGCACTCAATGCCCTAAGTCAATTTCCATTTAAGCTCTAAGAAAACATCCAAAAGAGCTATGTCTTTCATTAACTTTAGAAATATCTATCATACTCTTTTTTCTTTACACATACCTTGGAATAGAAAAGAATATGTTATTTGTGGAGATTTATCCTCAAAAAGTACACTAGATGACCTAAATATAAATATTTAGATCAAAAGCTCTGAAGCACAGGATAGTCATGGATATTAAAGCAGCATTGTCTATCTCATTTTGTTCTTAAACACTAAATATTGTATTACTACAGCAACAGATTGAGCCTTGTCCGATATGAATATCTATTAATGGCTTGTCTGTGAGAAGCTGGGAAATAGCTTGACGTTAAACAGCGATATCTTCAGGACAGTAAAAATGTGCTATGAACCATCATGTCCTATGCATTCAAATGTGATGCCTTAAAATAGTCTTTATAATCTTTCAGCCTATTTCCAGAAAAGTAGATATGTCTAATAACCTTTTTAGTGGCTCAACTTAATAATCTCTATGAATTTTAACATCATATTTCAGAGAACTTCAGGACTATTCGAGGTAAGGATAAATGGACCTCAGAGAATGATTGTATAGTAGTGGGCAGTAACCAATAATAAAGTAGTGTTTCATCTGAATCTATGCAAGTGATCTTATTTTGCTGAATATATTAAAGTATCTTTAGGCATTCTAAGGGAATTCACTCTAAAGGAGAACAATGTGGCATCAATGATGAGACACAATGCAAAAGAAATTATGAAGAACTATTTCCTCATGCTGTTACTTCTCTTCTAGTCAAGAAAGCCAGCCAGTTCAAAGTAAAACTCCATTTATTATTTTAGTTGTTTTACTATAAAACTACCACTATAACTATGTTCGGAAGAAATAGTACAGTGTGTTCATCTATTCTATTTATTCTATGAATATTTATTGTGTGCCTACTATATGCCAGGTAGTGAGCATACATAGATTATCTGGTCAGAAGACATTAGGACGCTTTGGCGATGTGAGTCAGACTGATAAACAAAGTACATTAGTATAAGCTTCAGAATGGAAAAAGGTGCTATAACAACACATAGAAGGGAGATGTGAAGTCTACGTCAAGAATTTAAGAAGGCATAGATAAAAATCATATAATCATATTAATAGATGAAGAAAAAGTATTTGACAAAATCCAGCATCCATTCATGGTAAAAACTTACAGCAAAGTGGGAATAATGGGCACATACCTCAACATAATAAAGACCATGTACGACAAACCCATAGCTAACATCATACTCAATGGGAAAAAAACTAAAAGCATTTTCTTTAAGGTCAGGACAAGACAAGGATGTTTACTTTCATCACTTTTATTCAACGTAGCATTGGAAGTCCTAGCTGCAGCAATCAGACAAGAAAAAGAAATAAAAGGCATCCATATTGGAAATAAGAAGTAAAACTGTCATTATTTGCGGATGACATGATACTATATCTAAAAAACTCTAAAGAGTTCACCAAAAATATGTTGGAATGAATAAGTTCAGGAGAGTAGCAAGATATAAAATTAATTTTCAGAAATCAGTTGCATTTTTATACACCAATAATGAACTATTAGAAAGAGAAATTAAATAAAACAATAACATTTATAATTGTATCAAAAAATAAAATAACTAGGAATAAATTTAACCAAATAGGTCAAAGACCTGTACTTAAAAAATTGTGAGTCATTGAAGAAAGAAACTGAAAAAGATACAGATAAATGGGAGCATATACCTTGCTTGTGGATAGAAAGAATTAACCTTATTAAAATGTCCACACTACTGAATGCAACCTATAGACTCAAAAATTCCTATCAAAATACCAATGGCATTTTTAAAAGACCTCAAATAGCCATGACAATCTTGAGAAAGAAGAACAAAATTGGAGGTATCATGCTACCTGCTATCAAACTATACTGAAAGGCTATAGTAATCAATATAGCATGGATCTGTTATAAAAGCATACACACAGAACAATGGAACAGAATAGAGAGCCCAGAAATAAACTCACACCAAATGGTCATTTAATCTATGACAGACAAGGCAAGAATATACAATGGGGGTAAAGACAGCCTATTTAAGAAATGGTTTGGGAAACAGGACAGATACATGCAAAAAAAAAAAAAAAAAGAAAGAAAAAAGAAAAGAAAAGAAACTGGACCACCTTCTCATACCATGTACAAAAGCAACCTCAAAATGTATTAGACTTAAATGTAAGACCACAAACCATAAAACTCCTAGAAGAAAACATAGGCAGTAAACTCTCTAATATTGCTCTTAGAAATATTTTTTTGGGGGTATGTATGTCTCCTTGGGTAAGGGAAACAAAAGAAAAATAAACAAATGGGATGACATCAAACAAAAAAATTTCTGTACAGCAAACCAACCATCAACATAACAAAAAGACATCTGACGAAATGAGAGAAGATATCTGCCAATAATACATCTGATAAGGGGTTAATATACAAAATTTATAAAGAACTTCTATAACTCAACATCAAAACAGTAAGCAGTTCAATTAAAAAATGAGCAGAGGACCTGAATAGGCATTTCTTCAAAGAGGACATACAAATGACCAAAGGACATATGAAAAGATGCTCAATGTCATTAATGACCAGAGAAATGCATATTAAAACCACAAAGATATATCACCTTACACCTGTGAGAATTTATTTATCAATAAATCAAGAAAACAAGTGTTGGCAAGGATGTGGAGAAAAGGGAACACTCGTGCACTGTTGGTGGGATTGCAAATTGGTGCAGTCACTATGGAAAACAGTTTGGAGGGTCCTCAAAATATTAAAAATAGAATTACCTTATAACTCAGCAATTCTACTCTGGGTATTTAATCAAAGAATACCAAAATACTAATTTAAAAAGATATATGTACCCCTATGTTCACTGTAGCACTATTTACAATAGCCAAGATATGGGAGCAACCTAAGTACCCATCAACAGATGACTGGATAAAGAAGAGGTGGTACACATATACGATGGACTATTACTCAACCATAAAAAATGAAATCTTACCATCTGCAGCAACATGAATGAACCTAGAAGGTATTACGCTAAGTTAAATAAGTCAGACAGAAAAAGACAAATACCATATGATCCCATTTGTGTGTGGAATCAAAAGAACAAAATAAAAGAACCAACAAAACAGAAACAGACTCATACATACAGAGAATAAACAGATGGTTGCCAGATTGGGGAGAGTTGCAGAGCTGGGTGAAAAAAAGTGAAGGGATTAAGAAGTACAAAGTAGTAGTCACAAAACAGTCATGGGGATGTAAAGTATAGCATAAGGAATATAGTCGGTAATACCATAATAACTCTGTATAGTACCAGGTGGGTACTAGACTAATCAGGGGGTATCACATTGCAAGTTATATAATGTCTAACCACTATGCTGTACACTTGTAACTAATATAAAATAATACTAAATGTCAACTCCAACTGAAAAATAAGAATAAAAGCAAACGAATTTAAGAAGGCGTCACAGAGAATTCAATTGATCTAAATCCTGAAGAATAGAGAAGGGATTCCCAGGTGGCAAAGATTATCCTAGTCTGAAGAAACATGTAAGAAAGTGTAAAATATTTCCATTATTGGTAGAATTGGAAAATTTTATCCATTATAGAAAACAGATTTTGAGGTCAATATAAATTGTGATGAGATTATAGTTTGACTATTCTTAAATGCCCACTTTTAAACATTATGTTTTATATGAACATTTTGTCTATTGTGTTGAAAAGTCCTAATTTCTTTTTAGAGCTTCTGATTAGAGCCACACATGCAATTCTACAACTCTCTTGGGATGTCCCACGGGCACTTGGGCTCTGACAGTTTCCACCCCCACAAACTTCATCCTCTTTCCTGGATGACCCTTCCACAAGCCAAAACTCAAATTAGAAATATGAATATAATCCTTTTTACACTGTTTTCCTCGAGCCACACATCCACTCCAACACCAGGATCTACTCAATTCATTGGTATATATCTGTAGAATAGGTCTGCTTTTTACTATTACTGTTTCTTCTTTAGGCGACTGCAAAAACAATCCAATTAGCTTCCTCGCCTCCAGTCTTGATCCTGTCAATTTCCTTTACAAAATGCAGTCAGGGTGATCATGTTAAAATGTGAACCTGATCACATTACTTTCCTTCTTAGAACATTCAGAGACTTCCTGTTGCTCTCAGTATCAAATTTAATCTGATTGCCATGGCTTTCAAAGCCATTGGCAAGCTGGTCCTGCCTCCTGAGGAATCTCATCTCTAATCTCTCAGCTTTCAATCGATTTGTTCTCCTTTGCTTTGTTTTATTTTCCCTGATTACCTAGTTTCCCTATTTGTACTTCATTTCTAAACTTAGAAGATGGTTCTTTTAGGAAGTTTTGCCTGATACACAAGTCCAATTTAGACACACGTCCTATATATTTAGACTCAGTGCTTCTATTAGAAGTCTTATCACCCTGTACTGCAATAGTTGGTATATTTTCTCTAGAATTTAAACTAAAAGTTCAGAGATTGTATGCATTTCTTCCCTCTCCAATGTATTCTGTTTGCCCACTCAGTTCCTTGAAAGGTGATGGTACTCAGTGCTTGTGAAATAATTAAATATATTTGTAAGGTCTTGATAAGAAAGGTCACTACTTACCATTTTGAGAAGTCTGTATTTTATTTTACATGTCAATGCTTTTAATTATATGCCATTAAGTACTAGAATTCATAAGGTAAACATGGGGTAGTTTCTGGGAGCATCACTATTTCTCAAAGTTAACTGATGTATCATTTAAATAGTTTAATTTATGATTAATATTTGCATGATTTAAGACAAAATATAACATTTTAATAAAATTGTCTTTGTACTCTGCTACCAGAATAAGGAAAGTATCTGTATTTGTTTACTCTTCTCAGCCTTTAATTTCACACAGTGGAAACTCTTGAGAAACACTGTTGGTAGGTGTTGGTAGATTATATGCAATTTAAATGTATTTCAAAGTCACACTTATGTCATAAGTAGTAAATGGGCATTATATATTATACATCAGCTTTCTTGTGAGAACGGCTAACAAAGGCTTGCACTATTTACATCACCATGACTAGGTCTTAGGACACTGCTGATGTCATAATCATCAGCACAGATAATTTCCCAGTCTTAAAAATTTCCTTAGGATTTCTGACCAGTCCGGTGAGTGGCAGTGTCATTGGGCTTTCATTTCATTAAAAAAGCATTAGGTCTGCAATGAATGATCCCTCATATGACACCATCTACATTAGAGTGGTCACTGAACTTGACCCCAGAAGTGGCCAGGCTCTGTCTTCCTTCAGAGTCTGACTAGAGCAACCATTGGGAAACTTTTAAGTGCAGGAGAGTTATTCCCAAGGGGACAGACTTTACCCAGTAGGAGTCGAGGTCAGAGAGGGGGACAGTGGATAAATTCATCCTCTTTAGCTCCACAAAGTCTATTCTTATGTGATATGATATTTATAGATGTCCTGCATGGCTGAGCAATCGACTGTTATGAAGTTGTGGTCCCTTCAGTAATACACCTCTTCCTATTTATTCTCATTCTCTACTTCACTCCCCTAATCCCCTCATTCTGGGACTGTATTCCACACACATTTTTAATTCAGATTCTGTTTTCTAGACAATCTGGTGCGAAAAATCTGGATTTTAGAAATTAATGACTGACTGTGGTTCTGCTCCTGGGAAGCCCTGATTGAAAAATTATTTGGCCTTTTATATATAACTTCCTTTTGTATCACCATGCCCATGTTTTCAAACTACATGTCCCCTTTATTAAAAAAAAAATATGACATTTCACAGGATATGTTCATTTGGAAAACAGTGTGAATGTGTATGTGTGTTTGGTGTCTGTGTAGTTATAAGTAGCAATATAACAAAAAAGGCACATACTATGATCGGTCTATATTACTATAGTAGATATTTCATTTCTTCTAGAGTCACTCTCTAGCTTATTCCACAATGATCTGTCCAGGAAACTGACCTATCTGACTACATCGACGGGGCTCTTATGCTCTCTGGCTTTTTGGTTTATTTGGCCCAATGCAGAGTCCTAGCCAGAGTTGGGAGAAAAGCAGGAGACACTTAGGATCTGTGGATATCCCTCTCTGAGATCATAACAGGCTGGCTGCATCCCTTGATGGAAGCCACTGGTCTTCCACATCCTCCCTTTTCCCTTTGAACCCAGGGGTGGTAATAGCTTATCAGCTGGTTTGTGTGGAGTTTCTACCACACCCTATCCACACCTGTATTAGCCGCCTAGTAAAGTAATCCTGCTTGAATTGTTTAATATATTGTGCATCTATTTCCTGTTTGGATCTTGACTGACACACACATCTATACACCTGCCTTTAAGGAAATGAATGACCTTGCAGAACTGATTGAAATATGGAAATATGTGAAATTAAATATAGGAACTATAAGAAAATAGGGCTAAAGTGAAAATTTTGGTGACTACTGGATTTAAGAAAATTTGGTGTAAATGATGACTTGACCAAGTCATAAAAAATAAGTGTAAAGGCAAGAGTAAAACTTGGAGAGAATTACATGGAAAATAAGGCATAAATTGTCTTAAACATAAGGGAATATGAGATGCTACAAAGAGATAGAAGGAATTAAGGTTTGAAACATGTTCATTTATTTTTAGCATTTAAGTCATCATTTGACCATGATGACAAAAGAGATGATTGAAGCGAAAACTAGCCATTCATTAGCTATGTTGTGAATAGGAGGTGTGGAATTTGAGAAAAAGTGAGACCTACACATGCAAAAACCTAAAACCTAGGGCAAGGAAAAAAGTTTCTGAAGTGATAAAATGCTCAAATCCTCACAGAAACTTCCTCAACTAAAATGATGCTTATCCACTTTGCCTATTATTATCATCTTTCTTTTCTCTCTCAATAATTTATTTTTCGCTAATATCTTTTACTAACTGGTAAGAAAAATTCATTGTATATATGAGTTACTGGTCACAAAATATTTAATGATGCAAATTTAAGTTGTACAATGTGCCTTTTAAAAGTTATTCATGACATTTTGAGTTGTTCTAATTGGATTAAATATGCATCCTCATTATAAAGAGGAGTTATTGCTGTTTTAATGTATCTGTTTCACCTCAAAGAACATTGTCTAATCTATTCAAAAGTTAATATAACCATACCACTTTAATACATGTGTATGTAAAATATTTGTGTGTGTACATGTGTGTGTATATATATATGTTTGTTCTGTATATGTGTGTGTATACATCTCTCTCTCTCTCTCTCTCTATCTATATCTCTATCTCTATCTCTATCTCTATCTCTATCTCTATCTCTACCTCTATCTCTATTTCTATCTCTATCTGTATCTATATCTATATCTATATCTGTATCTATATCTATATCATCTATATTTATATTTATATCTATATCTATATCTATATCATCTATCTATCTATCTATCTATCATCTATCTATTTATAATTATAATTTCCTAGTGTATAGAATACAGCAAGTAGGTTGTTTTGATAGTAGCTTTATCCATTACACAAATTATTATGAAAAATTTCATACTTTTCTCCTCTAACAAGTATGTAGACTACTACTGCTACCATACTATGGTATGAATGTACTCCTCTCAAATTTGTATGTTGAAATGCTAACCCCCAACGTGATGGTATTAGGAGCAGGGGCCTATGGGAGGTGATTGGGTCACGAGGGATGAGACCTAATAAAAGAGATGAGCACCCTTATCAAAGGCCAAAAAGACCGCCCTAGCCCCTTTCCTCCTGTGAGGACACCAGCAAAAAGACAGCCATCTAGGAATCAGCGCATCCCTCACTACCCAAACACTGAATGCCGGTGCCACGATCCTGAGCTTTCTCGCTTCCAGAACTGTGGAAGTAAATGTCTGTGTTTTATAAACTACCCAGTCTGCCATATTTTTTTTACAGTACCCTGAATTAACTAAGATAGAGTATTTCCAGAAGAAACTAGCATTTGAATCAGAAAACTAAAGAAGGTACACCCTCACATGTGTCGCCTACATCATCCAATCCACAGAGGGTCCTAACAAAACAAAAAAGAAAAGGAAGGGCAAATTATCTCTCTTCCTGATTTGAGACATCCATTTCTAACTCCTTTGGACACCAGAGCTCCAGTTTCTCAGGACTTTGAACTCCTGGACTTATACTGGCAGTCTCTCAGTTCTCAGGCCCTGGGACTTGAACTGAAATATACAGTTGGCTTTCCTGGTTCTTAGCATACAGACGGCACATCTTGAACATCTCAGCCTCCACAATGGTTTGAACCAATTTCCATAATAAATATCCTCTTATATCTAGTTATATACTATCGGTTCTGCTTCTCTGGAGAATCCTGACTAATGTACACCATAGAGTAAAAAAAAGCTCACTGGTCTCCCAGATAAATAGTAGAAATTCATATTTTATATATTTTTATGTGTGACTGTAAGAGTTACTGATTCAATAGCGGATACTTTTTTAACTGTAATCATATCAAAATCAGAGAATCATTTACTATAAACTGGATAGTCTAAAGTACTTCCCCAAGTATTATGAATATAATCTTTATATTCTTAATCTGATAAAGATTTATGTACATTTAGAATTTAAAATGATATATATGGGTATATTAAATCTACTCAGTTTTTGCAAATAGATTCAGTTTGACAATTTTCTATTACATATCTCATTTGTCCTTCATGAATTTAGGATATATGTGATTTAAAATCTTTCATGGTAGTCAAACACAAACAATGGAAGAATGAAAATCTACTCATGCTTAAATGTGTTTGCTTTTAGGACTTTTCTCATATGATTGATCTCAGGCATAGGGCTAAGCATGTCCAATTCATTGGATGCTTTGGTTCATCCCAGTAGGGGCTCACAATGAATGGCTGTGTGGAAACCACTTATACTGAGGAACTAGTGCTTGATATTTCATTTAAGAGGCTCCTGTGGATTTGGCTCCAATTTCCTTCCAGCCCCACCAGTTTTCTTTTTATTGTTAAATTGCAAAAGAAAAAAGACAAAGAAGCAGAAGAAAAGGAAAGCCCCGCTTAAGCATACTGTGGTTCATCTGTCCTGTGGCAAAGTTATTAAGGAGCCTGTGTGATGCCCCTCTACAGAGGAGCACAGGCGGCCATCAATAGCAATAATAGTAATTAGATTTGTCATTAGAACTACCAAGTACGAAGGAATGAAAGCCAGCAAGGGCATGTAACCTACCTTTTATGGGCTTAACAATAAATGTTGCCTTTGATGCATGTGCCCAATAGGGTCAGAGAGATCAAGATAATGAGAACTACGAAAGTAGTTGCATTGGGGATAGAAGTAAGAAATGAATCTGTCTTTCTGAGCTGGAAATTCCCATTTCTATTTCTCCTTCATTGACTCTCCAGAACTTCAGTGCCATATCTTGTCCCTCGAAGGTCATTTCCTTTCGGATATCTTGTCAACACTCAAAATCCATTATCTTTCGAGAAAATACATCCTTTCTTTCGAAACCAGCTCTTAGTTCTTGTTCATTCAAACTGAAAAACTTTGAGATATCTTTGACTTGTCCTTCATTTTCCTCATTTCTTTCCATGTTTTTTATTTTCTGCCATATAGGATAAAATCCCTTCGAGTATGGACTATAGAAATAATTTCCTAAATGTTCTCACAATATGTAGTTTTCCTTCCAACTGATACAAAAAAAAGCTTAGTAAATTTAACTTTTAAAACAGGCTAAGAACTTCCTCTGCTTCAAATAATCAGTGAATATCCTTAATTTCCTAGAGAATCAAGTGTCAAAGTTTAAACAGATAGTCATTACTTTTAAAAGTACAAAAGCCAAAACAGGACTTTGTGCCCACTAATTGCCTGGGCTTTACATACTGACTTGAAAATTTGTATCTCTCATCTACAGTTAATACTGTACATGTTATACAGTGTTATATTTAATTGCATAAAACATAAAATTACCCTGAAAGGTAATTGACAGCAAAACATTTTCGGCATTCTTTCCACTAACAAAACCTGTCTACTTATCATATAGCAAACATGTCCTACTGTCACATTACTCTATACTTTTGTCCTAGGGGTCCAGTTTTAGGGGTCCAAGAATTTCCTCTCTGTAACTTTCCATATGTTCATCCCCAGGGGTGAAGATTCATCTTTTCTCTAAGGCTTTCAAAAATCTCTTTCTACAGGATTTCTCTCTTTCTTTAATAGTTGATAGTTGTACTCTAGCAGGGTTGTTTCTCTTTTATGCATATAAAAGGTAACCCATTCCCCGCCCCCATTTTTATCTGTTTATCCTTATTCCTTCTTCAAAAGTCAGCTTGGCTTCAATTTCTAAGCTGATCTGAATTCTCTTCTCTATGTCCCTATAGTGTATGATATTAGGATTATCTCTTTGTGTCTGTTTTTTTCTCTAAACTGTAAATATAAAGGCAAATACCATAACTTATGTGCCTTTATATCTCCAGCATAAAGCAAAATATATATACCATTCAGTACACAAAACATTTTAGTTTGCTGGACAGAATTATGTATATTATGTCCTTTTCCTAATTCTAAATTAAGAAGCGACATATAATTTACTACCTAGTATAATTCCTATTTAGGAATATTCATGCCCCTGGCCTGCAATAAATGGTATAGATGATGATAATGATGACAATAACAGCAACAACAGTGATCACTATTTTAATTTTATGCTGTAACAAAAAAGGAAAATCTACATACAGGTTCCCATTACCCTACTTAACTGTTGATAACTAGAAATATCCTGACTCTGTCATGTTGAATTAATCCAGGGGAAGTTTAGGAATTCAGTGTAAATTTTCTAGCTGTCATCTTACCCTCTTCAAAATGGTACCAAATCTTTACATGATTCCTGCACCACAGGACACCCACGGGTATTCTTAGGATGTAGAAGGACATGTGAGCTTAAGAAGCTACATGTATTCATTTCTTCCTCCAACTCATCTGCTTAACCTTTTAATATATAACAGGAATTAGATTCAAATGCTATATTTGAGAGTAGCAAGAATTTAGTAGTATGATGGTACAGTATGAAATAAGTGGTTCATTTCAAATTTCTAAGTTTCAGTCAATTCATTATAAAGGGGACCCTGAATCACTCCAGTGGAAATCTCCTACAGTAATAGCTTCAGAGCACTAAAACAGCCGGAGAGTGAACCCCCCAGGCTGGCCTAATGACAATGACACTAAAATTAATTAGTTGCTAATCAGAGAAGTAATGTGTCACAAAATTTTCCACATTGTTTAATGCAAAAGCAGAAAGAGCCCTGTAATTTATCACACCAACTCAGAGGATAAGGTGGATAAATAACAATAAACACCAAGGAAAAAGAAATGACTCTTGAATCCAAGGTTACATCATTTAAAACAAAACAGATCCTAAAAGCAACATTATGATACATGGGATAATATAAGCATTGTCTTTTATTCTAAGTCTGCACAATTGTCACACAAAGGAAAAATAGTCTAATAGTGCTTACCTCAAAATATTAAATTGTTTGATATTAAGATATTACATATCTTTATACAAGATATAATATTGTATAATATGTTCATAGAAGATATTAAGGAGTATAGAGATCAACGTATAAGGCAGTGAGGGTATGAAATTCTTAATAATTATCAGCTGCTCACATTCTAAAATATTTTTCAATATAAATCTCATTATAGGTGACTTTGTATGAGTATAAGCCTCTAGAGATTTATCTATAGAATCTCTCCCATATCACACTCTCATAGACACCTAACCTAACTCAACACCCAACACACTGCTGCAACAATATACCATATCAGTACTTTTGTCAGCCAAATATCTGGAGGAAATTCAGTTAGATCAATATCCTATCACTTGTCATAGATTCACTTGGACCTAGACTTGTGTTTATGGTAATAGTATTTTATGTTATAAATAAAAGTGATCCTTTTAAGAATAGAGTCCCAATGTATGTTGTAGCTATTTTAAATTATTTGGGGCTTAATATTGTTTCTTTCTCAGGCTACAAAACTCAGTAGGAGAGTTATCCACTGAAAATTCTTCTTTAAAGAACTGCTCTTACAGGTATATCTTGGGAGCAAATATTGTAATGAGAAATTAAATAAGCTAGAGTATGGGGTAGCAATTTTACCAGTCTATAATTAATTGTTCAACCAATTATTCCACTATCTGCTCTAGCTCCCAGCCCTGATATATCCGGAATAAAGTTATGACTAAGATGACTTTAACATTCCCTTTAGCTCGAATAAACTTTAAATTGGCTTCTTGACTATGAGCCTCTGACCTCCTTTTTGTTAGGGCATTTCTTTAAAAAAACTTTGTATTGTAAATTATTGCTCTGTCATTTTGAGATGTAATTCTTCTCTCAGCCTCTTATTAGTTTTATAACCCAAGAATGTCTATCTCAGGGATCTGGGAGCCATCTTTTTGAAACATAATCATCAAGGAAGTTGATGCCTCTGTCTCCCAATCTCTGCAGAAGGTTAGAAGCCTAATTTACATAAGTACTATTAGAAAACACAGACAGTATAATCACAATGACTAACCTACCCATTAACAGATTTCTGGTCAAGATGGCAAAGTAGAAAAAGGACCACATCAAAATTACAACTAAACTACAGAAAAATCATTATTGAGACTCGCCTAAAATCTAGCTGAACAGAAGTCCTACAACTAAGGACATACAGAAGGGGCCACCTCAAGATTGGTAGGAGGGGCAGAGACATGGACACTCCAATGCGTGACAGTTAAAAATTGGGAGAGATCTATCCCTCAGCTGAAGAGGTCTTCTCAGAAAAGCAAGGGGTTCCAGCACCACAATAGGCTATCAACAAGGGTTCCAGTGCAGGGAAAAGAAGTGCCCACGACTTCTGGCTATGGAATCCATCAGAGATTGAGAGAGATGGAGGGCGCTCATCTTAAAGGACATGCACATAGGCTTACTCACTGATGGACTCATTCACCCTGAGCTCCAGAGCTGGGACAGCAGCTTGAAAGGTGACAGGGACATACAAAGAGACACTGAATTGTTTGGCTTCTGGGCAAAAGATAGAGGGGCAACTTTCTCCCAGACAGAAGCATGGGCAGAATATATTGTTTCTTTGTTGAGCCCTCTTCCTCCCATAATTCAGGTACAGGTGAAAGCCCAATATGAGACTCCATCAACCTAATATCTGGTCACACACCATGGTGATTCCCTGATACTGCACCCTATCCAACTTGTGATTCCACCCAAGCTGCTCCCAATGGCTTTCCATTCAAACAGCCTATTTTGGCTCATGCTGTGGACTTTTCTAAAATTTCTCAAAAGTTCACAGAACCAAAACAATGAGAATCTGGCCTCAGTATGCCCAATACCTCTTGCCGAGCAGCGCAAGCCCTGCATGTGCCCTCAGTTCATGGCTTGACCTTTCTTGGTATCTCCAAGCCCAGCACGGGTTGTGGATAGCCACAGATTCCTTGGTAGCTCATGTAAGGTGGCCCCGGCTAGGGCACAAGCTGTGGCTGAACTAGGCCTATGGCAGATCCCTCCCAGGAGGCCCTAAGGCTGGCATACCCAGCAGCCAGCTTTGGACAAAGATGCAGAACCACTTGGAGCTACATATGAGGACAACACACCCAAAGAGCATGCTGGGCAGACAGAGTCTCACTAAAGTGAATCCTGCTCCATAGGGTCAGACCCTGCACAACAGCTCTTCCACTGTTGTCACAGCTGGTCCTCACAACCAATCAGCCTGAGGGTACATTCCTCCTATTGATGTGTAAACAGTAACCAAGGCTCAACTGCAACAGTAGGGCACACACGACTCACAAAAGGAACACAACTAGAGCACCCGGCTCAGGTGACCAGGAAGACTGCCTCACTGAACCCCACAAGACACCTACATCAGGGCACTCTACTAAGGCCAGGAAACATGGCAGCCCTTCCTAATACATAGAAATGAACATAGAGAACCAACCAAAGTAAGGAGATAAAAACATGTCCTAAATGAAAAGACAAAGCAAGCTCCAGAAAAAGAACTAAACGAAATGGAGACGAGCAATCTACCATATGCAGAGTTCAAAACACTGATTATAAGGTTGCTCATTAAAGGGGAAGAGTAGATAAATTCAGTGAGAACTTTAGCAAAGAGATAGAAAACATAAACATAAAGGTAGAAAACATAAAAAAGAACCAGTCAAAAATCAATAATACACTAACTGAAATAAAGAATAAATTAGAAGGCATCAACAGCAGATTAGATGAAGCAGAGTCACCAGTCAGAGATTTGGAAGATAAGATAGCAGAAAATCCCAAATCAGAACAGCAATAAGAAAAAAAAAAAATCCCCAAAATGGGGTTAGTTCAAGGGGCCTCAAGGACAACATCAAGTTACCAACATTCACATCATCGGGGTACCAGAAGGAGGAGAGGGTAAGGAATTGAAAACCTACTTGAAGAGATAATACTGGAAAACTTCCCTAGCCTAGTGAAGGAAATAAGCATACAACCCCAGCAAGTGCAGAGAATCCCAAACAAAATGAACCCAAAGAGGCCCATACAAAGACACATAATAATCAAAATGCCAAATGTTAAAGACAAATAGAGAATATTAAAAGCAGCAAAAGAAAAGCAGTTAATTACCTACCAGGAAACTCCCATAAGACTGTCAGTTGATTTCTCAACAGAAACTTTGCAGGCCAGAGGAATTGGCACAAAGTATTCAAAATAATGAAAAGCAAATACCTACAACCAAGATTACTCTACCCAGCAAAGTTATCATTTAGAATCAAAGGACAGATAAAGAACTTCCCAGATAAGAAAAAGCTAAAGGAGTTCAAATACCAAACCAATATTATATGAAATGTCAGAGGAACTTCTTTAAGAGAAAATGAAGAATATAAATAATAAATGGTAATAACTATATATCTATCAAAAATTATTTTAATTGTAAATGGATTAAATGCTCAAATCAAAAGACATAGGATGGCTGAATGGACAAGAAAACAAGACCCTTAGATATACTGACTATTGGAGGCTTACTTCACATACAAAGACTGAAAGTAAAAGGATATAAAACAATATTTCATATTGTTTCTATGAAAATAGAAACAAACAATAAAAAAATCTGGGTAGCAATACTTATACCAGACAAAATATATATTTAAACAAATGCTATAACCAGAGACAAAAAAGGATAATCCTACTTCTGGGTATTTATCTGAAAAAACACAAAACACTACTTCAAAGGAACATGTGCATCCACAGGTTCATTGCAGCATTATTTACAATAGCCAAGATATAGAGGCAACCTGGATGTCCATGAATGAATGAATGGATAAAGAGGTGGTACATATATACAATGAAATATTACTCATCCATAAAAATAATATAATCTTGCCATCTACAACAATATGGATGAACCTACAAGGTATTGTAGTAGAGTAAGTAGCTGAGTAGAGTAAGTAGACAAAGACAAATGCCATATGATTTTACTTACATGTAGAATCTAAAGAACAAAATAAACAAGTAAAATAAAAACAAACTCAGATACAGAGAACATTTTGATGGCTGCCAAGTGGGAGGGGGATTGTGGGGTGGATAAAATTTGAAGGGATTAAGAGTACAAATGGTAGTTACAAAAGTCATGGGGATGTGAAGTATAGTATAAGGAGTATAATAAATAATAGTGTAGTAACTAGGTATGGTATCAGATTGGTCTAAATTTATCAGAGTCATCACCTCCTAAGTTGTATAAATGTCTAATGACTATGTTGTACAACTGAAATTGATATAATATTGTATGCCAACTATTATTGAAAAATAAAAAGGAAATATTTTTTAAAAAGGATAAGAAATACATGAGTGCACACAGGAAAAGCACTAAGCCAGTAATAAGGTGGCGGGGGAAGAGATTTCTGATCTTGGAGATGTGAACTTGAGCTACTGAGAAGAAGGTACCCAGGCAGAAAGAGCAAAATACCAGGTACAGAGGCTCAGGGACAAGTGGTCTGGCTCTTGGGAGAACTGCAGGTAGTTCAGAAGGCTGGAGGATGAAGAAATAGAATGCTGATTGGGGAAAAAGTTAGTAAGGTACATAATATGAAGGGCCTTGAATGGTATGTCAAATAATTTTGACTGTATCTTGAGTACTTTAGGGGAGATATTCAAGTGCTTCCATCAGTCAGACTGTCAAGATAAAATATACACTTGAGGAAAAATATTTAGGTCTATGGGTGCAAACTGAAGAAGGGGCAATGGGTTGCAGCAAGTTCAAATAAGTTCATGCTTCAGTCTTTAAGCAAGGGGAAATTAAAACATAAACTGGGCCATGGGCAGTGTGAATAGAGCCAATGAGTGAAAAAATATAACTAAAATCACTGTAGGACCTGATTACTGAGTTAAGTTTTAATTCCTAATAACTAGAAGTAATATCTTAGGTAAGTCATTTAACTTTAGGTTTTCCCATGTTTTAATTGACAATATTAGAAAATATATTCTCGAAGTGTTATTTCCCAGCTTAAAATTTCTAAAATTATAAAATTTTCTAATAAATATTTTATCTTAAAGAAAAAGATGGGTAATGGTAACCAAGACCAGGATGGTCAATTGTATGGTCATGAAAAATATTGGCTCATAATTTAGACTTTTATTATGATGGGTGCGAGAACTAAAAAAAGTCAGGCTTAAAATATTTCAAATCTAATTCATTAGAAAAAACTCATCTGGTTTATATATTTCAGAAGTATTTCAGTATCTTATCTTCTTAATGTGCCTGTTGAAAAGATTGCATAATTCACCCTAATAGTCTTCTCTGATTTTTTTCCCCCTAAATTACAGAAGTTCCTATGTATACTGGGGCGTTCGGCCATCTGAGGTTAAGTATTCCAATGCGGCTAAGTTCTGGCCAACAAGATAAAAGAAGTAACATATTCTTTAAGGAAGGGGGCATTCTTTTCATCTCTCACCTTGACGCTTACTGGAACAAAGCTATAATTGCTGGCTGGAGTTCAGTTGCTTTTCTTAAAGCATGAGTTGGAAGCAGCATAGTGAGGATGATAGAGCCCCAAGCTAGGAGCCGGCATCCTGGGTGACCGTGATGCTGCCATAGTAGCCAAGTACTACTTATATTTATAGGTGAAACAAACTTTCATCTTTTTTTAGCCACATGATTTTGTTTATTTGTTTGTTTTATGTCATTCGCAGGTCATTTTAATCCTAATTGGAACTTGTGTCCTTTCTAGTTTCCCAGACTTGCTATGGGGTAGTTATACTTCTCTGATAACTATAATGCCAATTTAAGAGGAAGAAGAAATGCATACCTTTACTTAATTTTGAAATAGAGATACTATTGTAATTTTGGCTGGACTAATGTAAACATCTATACTGATTTAGGAATAGCTAAATATTTATATTACATTTCTCTACTTATTTTCCTAATTTATTCAAGTCTTTGTACAACCATTATCTTTATCTTACTAATTTTTTTCAGATAGGTCTTGCATTTTACTTGTGAAGTTTATTCATAGGAATTTCATACTTTTTATTCTGTAATCAAATGGATCATTTTAAAATAATAACATTAAATTAATTAGAAATAACATATAAAATTATTACTATGTGAGATTTTTTGATATATCACTATCATTATTAAAATGATTTTTTATTAATTTTTGTAGATTTCTGGGTAATATATTTAATCTACAACTTAGAAATTATAAATACAAATTTTATTTTGTATTTATTTTACGATTTATATGTTTTATTTGTGTTTTGTCTTATTTCATTAGCCAAAACTTCTACAACAATGGTAAATGGTAATGGTAAATGGTAAATAAAATTTCTCTTCTTAGTCACGTATCAACGGCACTTTTTCTGTCTCAGCATTTTATCACTGACTATAATCTTTGTTTACTCTAAACATAGTCTTAATCATTAAGTATTATTCTATTTCTATTTTTCTATGAGGTTTAATCAGAAGAGTGTTAAGTGGTATGAACTACATTGTTTTGATATCTATTAAGAAGATCCTGGCTGTTATAATGTTTTTATTGGGCTGATTGATGGCATAAATATATAGCTTACATTAGGTTACTTTTGATCCCTTTATATATCTCATTTAGGTGAGATAAAATTTCCAATGATATTCTGGCTTCATTTTTTTATACTTCACATACATATTGGCTTTTATTTCAAAAGTGATTTTAAATTATACCATTTCTCCCATACAGTATAAGCAATTTATTGCTTTTTCATAGCCTCAGCACCCACACACAGGACCCATTTTATTTCCTGTTATTTGTAAATATGATCTGAGTTTTGAAACCCTGAATATTATTCAATTATTTTTACATTATGTATATTCATGTTCAGATTATTTTTGATGCATGCATTTTTATATTTATAGTATAGTTTATGTTTAAATGATTCTGCATTAGTACTGTTCCTCTGAAATACTTTAAAATTTCATTTTTAGTTGATGGGCATATATAATTGAGCCTTTTAAAATGTGCATTATATGAACAGTATACTTTTTAAGATTATATTTAAAATCATTAACATAGGAATAAAAATTTTCCATATATTTTTGACACATTCCCTATCTCCCCTAATCCTTTCCCCCCTTGTTTGGATTTTCTTTTGGCATTTAATGTTGGAGAGAAAAATTCTATGACATAGACTATTTTTGTTATCTTAAAGTTAACCTCTTTTTGTTTTGTTTTGTTTCCTGCCAGGGTTCTAAGAGTAATCTAAAATTATCCCTTCGATATGAACAATTTTTCTAATACTTACCTAGTATGACTCTTTTCATTAACTTTGCAAGAATTTGGTGAACTCTTAATCTGTTTACATAAGCCTTTTTTCAGCACCAGAATGTTTTTATTGTCTTAATTCTTCATGGAAAAGGGAGCAATGTTGTTACCCTAGGACTAAGAATTATTTCTGGAGTCAGACTGTCACAGTTTAAATTCTAGTTCAACTATTTACAAGTTCTGCAACATAGAGAAATTTCCTTAAATGTGCTTTGCTTCAGTTGCCCATCTGTGAAGTAATGATAGTAAATGATATTACAAACATTATAGAATTTTTGGAGGATAAAAAAGTAATCTGTACAATTAAAAAAAAAGAACCTGCTACAGGATAATTGCTCAATAAATGCTAACTGTTATAATCTCATTATAATTTCTCTCTTTCCTTTTCCTCTTCATTCTGAGGATATTCCTGCTTTTTATTTTTTCCTACTGATTTGATCTTCTCAAGTCACTAACTTTCCTCAGTAAATTCAATATGTATTTTATTTAAACTTCTGCCATTTTAGTTTTACTGAAATCCTTTCCGATCTCACCTAGATCCCTTTTCATCTCAGGTTGTTGACTTTATATCTCATCTTTTTGTGCTTTCGAGCCAGCCTGTTCTTTCCTTATGACATTACTGTACTATTTCATAACTTTTAAAATTTGATTTAATATGACATTTTCCCTGGATCTTATAGTAAACTGCATTTTAGAGGTGTTCTTTCAAGAATTTTGTTTTCTCTCACTTTTTAATATTTTTACATAAAAGTTATGTCATTATTGCTGTTTTTAATTTATCAATATCCATCTCACCCTCCCCCCACAATCTTCACCAAAGGAAAAAAAAGCCTTGGCTATACTCAGTATTTACTAACCAACAGAATATGGGGACTTCCCTCAGCTCTGATCATTCATTGCCCATGGATCTGTTGATTAAAAAAAAAAGCAGTCCCTTATGAAACATAGATCTAGAAGGTAGTGTGATGCCAAAAGGTACCAGTGCTAAACTTAGGATCTAAAAATTGTTCTGCTTTTGTGGCTCTATGAAGAATTAGATGGCATCTTTTCTGAATAAAAGAAGGACATTGTAAAAATTACAATCTCAAATATATAGTGTTATGAATATTTTCTTGTTCCTGCCCTTAATACATGCTTTAATTTGGAGAACTATATTTAACAATCTAGATTTTATCTTTACATTCAACATCTACATATTTGCATATTGCATAGTTAAAGCTAAAATTTCTCAATTGGTTTAAATATATTGGATAGAGGTTTCAGTACTCTAGTAAGTTTGAAAATTAGTGCCTGTATGGTAATGAGAAAGCTGCCTACTTTTCAGGTTCACGTGGAACTTTTTGACATTGAACTAATTAATAGTGAATGTATTTGTTAGCTAACGCCATGTAACGCACCACTCTAAACAACACACTTTTACTCAGTTCACAACTCCGTAGGTTGGTAATCTGGACCAGGCTCAGATAGGTAATTCTCTTTGTCTCACAGAGTCTTAGTTAGGCTTCTTCAGACAGCTGCTGCTTCTGCTGTTAGTTCTGAATGAGCTAACATGCCCTTGATTGAGACAATCCATTTTTATTCCATATGTTTTTCTATTGTCCAGCAGGCTAGCCAGTGCTTGTTTACATGATGGTCACAGGGGATTCAAGAGAGCAATAAGGTGTGTAATACTGCTTGAGGTTTAGGCTTAGATCTGGCATCAAGTCTCATCTGTTGCATGACAGGCAAGTTGCAAGGCCCACCCAGATTCAAGGGTGAGAAAATAAATTTCACTTCTTGATAGGAGTAGCTATTAAGTTGCATTGCCAAGGGCATGGGTACAGAGAGAGATTTTAAATTAAGGACATTTTATAATCAACTTATCATATTGGAGAAACTAAGAAATATTTTCTAACATTTCATTGTGGCAAGGCAAAATTAATTTAAGAATTTTTTTCAATCCACTTTTGTCATTCCTAGAGTTATCTTTTCCCCCCAATTTAAGCACATAGTATTGGTGTTATTTTGATAGGATGGCTTATATCAGAGATTGATTATTATATGTCCTTTAAGATTACAAAAATTCCAATACGTGTTTCATAGAATGCTTATTTATCTCTATATATGGACACTTTGCTATAGAAGTCCCAGTTTTTCAGAACAAATCGAAAGATAGGAAGGAAAGACTAAAAATATGTTGATAAAACAGCTAAATATAGTTTAGTTCAACCTTGGGTATATAAGACTTCATCACAATAGACCTTAATTACTTAGAGCCACAGCAAGAATAATAATTAGTATCATATTACTTAGAGTTATCCTGACTTGATTCTATATTATCACAACTTGAACTGAGCCTCTTTGGGCTCCTCCTGGATCTGAATTTGAAACTTCCATGGTTTCTAGACATATGGAGAATAATTTCTAGAACATGGTATAGTCTCATCTCCTTTGACAAACTTATTTTGACCAGGTGGTGATTAGAAATTAAGAATAGAAAAGTCAAATAAAATTTACCAAATAATGTATTTTAGAATTTTAGAATCACAAAATTAAAAGTACATTGGAGTTAGTCATATCTAAGTACTTCTCATAACCAGTGTGACTTTTGGCAAATTAATTAACTTCTATGACAATAGATTCCACACTTGAAAATACTTTTCTAAGAATTAATGAGATTTGTACATAAAGTGCTTAGTACAAGTCTGGATCATAGTAGGTATTTGCCAAAAAAATAACTGTAGTGTTGCCTTGATCAAGACTTCTTGGAGTAAGTACAATTAAATAGTTATAAAATTATGGCCATATCCTCCCCCTAGTTTGTTACCCTTCATGTCCTCTTCTAATTGATTTAATCACTCAGTCAGTTATGATTGGGGGTAGCTTTTAATTCAGTACTCATAACATTATGTTTTATCCAAAATATATAATGAATAATTTGATAAACCAAGCTGATTCTTAACTTATAATTCATGCTTTACAATAAAAAATTATCTCTTATTATCTTTAAAAAATACTTGATGTTGACAAAGTTCTGAAATTAGTGGTGATGTTTGCACAACTTTGTAAGTCTACAAAAAACCATAGAATTGAATGTATTAAATGGTAAGAATAATATTATAAGAGAATTTTATCTTAAGATAAATTGAAAAAACAACAAAAATAAAAAAATATCCAAATTCTTTAAAATAATGTGTTTTTAGAGGTCCTCCAAGTATGTGCATACTTGCAGTATTACTATCTCATTCTGGGATATATATCTTAAAATTTTAACATAAGTAGTAGTACTATTTTTCTTTGTAAGTAGTAGGTAAATGCTGTAGTAAGAACTTTTACTTCCATCATCAGATTCTCAGAAATAAAATCTTTAAAATTAGTAGAATGGAAGTTATACTTATTTTTAAGATAAAGAAATAGAAGTTTATAAGCGATGTGATCTGTATAATCTTGAGCAAATCACCGCATGACTTTGAGCAACATCTTGAGCAACAGACTCTCTGATTCAATCCTATGCCCCTCTGCTTTATATCACACTTCCTCTTTTTATTTAGAAGCAGCTAAGTTATTTGCAATTTGCAGATATAAGCAGATTTGAAAATGTGGGGATAGGGTATTATGTTGCTTTTATCTTTGTATTCTGAGACATGAGCAAAAAAGATGTAATAAAAGAATGTTAAATAAAATAATGACTTGAAATTGCACACTTTTGCAGGAACTACAAATATGCCAAATTTCAAGTGTTTATATATTAAAATGAAAATCAAGAGAAAACAAAGTTACAGATTAATAAAACACTAAGATAATTGGCATATATTATCTAATTCAGTTTCTAATTTTATCCCTCAAAATTGTAAGTTCATAACACCCAGATACTAAATCCCTAATTAATTCATTAGTGAATTGGTGCTTTAATTAAAATATGATTGAGTTCTAGCTTGGTATTAATACATAGGTAAGACTGAAAAGGTATTTTATGTTTGAGTGAGAGATCAGTGAAATATTCCTGTTGAAAAGCAAAACAATAAAGAGTGCTTAGCTTAAAAAAACAGAACTGAGTAAGTAATGTTCTACCAGTCAGCAAAAGTGTAACAAAATTTTATTCCTCAGGGTGGAATTGTCCTCAGTTCAGTGAGTTTACAGAGCATTATTACAAAGCACTTTTTAAAGAGTACTGAGCTGATGCTGATTTAAGATCTTATATCCCAATTTTGGTTAAAAAAAAAAAAAAGACAAGTCGGTTGAGGACAAAATCTGATAAAATGTCACAATGACACCGTACTTATGTGGTGTTTAGATTTATGGCAACTTCACTCATCTAGAACACAGTCGTAATCAGGGCTTCAGTGAGTTATGCCTCTGTGCAGTCAAGTCTGTCCAAATAGTCACCCATATTGCTCTAGGGGATGTGGGTTAACTCAAAGTTTTTAACCAGGCATTAGGGTGTTCAGTAAAACTTCACCAAATTAAATGTATGCAATAGACTGACAGCTGCGAAAGAAATACTATAAAGCAGGGGTCCCCACCCCCCAGGCTGTGGATCAGTACCAGTCCATGGCCTGTTAGGAACCAGGCCACGCAGCAGGAGGTGAGTGGCAGGAAAGCTAGTGAACAACACTTCATTTGTATTTGCAGGCGCTCCCCACCTCCCACCCTGCCCACATACTGCCCCCAGGGCTAGCATCACCACATCAACTCCACCTCAGATCATCAGGCATTAAAGTGTCATGGGAGCAATGGTCCCTGGTGCCAAAAAGATTGCGGACCACTGCTATAAAGATAAACTCATAGTAAATAGTGGCCACTAAGGCTTTTACTATAATACTTGATGTTTGTAAGAAAATTTTTGTTAATGAGCTGTATATTCTGTGTAAAAAAAGCAAGAGAAGATGAAGACAATCACACTTTACATGCTCTGTGTTCAATTTTCAAAATAATTATTTAGAATATGGTCTTGGGGCTGCCGAAAAAAATGAGGTGCTGTTTTATGTAACACATTTAATATTTTAAGACTGAAAAGATATTTAGTCAAGTAAAGTAAGTTTTTTTTGGTATGCTCCTATGAAATTTATTTATCTCACTCTCCTTTTATTTTTTGAGGAGAAATGTTATATGAAATTAATACCATAATACAATACTCAATGGGATCTGAAATGCTTTATCTTTATCATAATTGGAATGGTATTTGATAGAGCCAATGTCATATGAGGAAAGTAGTTAAAGATGTCTTCCTCATATATCAAAATCTGATTTTAACTTGAAGGGTATCCTTGGGCTCTGTGCTCCTTATTCATGTTCTGTTATCTTTTGCCCTTCACAGCAACTTCTGTCATCCGTATTTCTTTGCCTCTCTTCCTATCCATATGGTCTGTCCACTGTGGCCATATTCTCTTGCATTATCCTTGAAATCTGCCTCTCCAAAGATTATAATTAAGCCCTGTTATTTTCTGCTTGCATACCCGTAGATGTGTCCTTACAGCAAAATAATTTCTAGTAAAGTTAAAGATCTTAATGTAAGAAATACAATAAAACCATGATGGCATGGAAAGACAGTATGAACATTAAAAGATCTTGGAACAAGAAAAATCTTCTGAAAATTTAGTCACAAAACCAGAAGCTAAAGGTAAAGCAATAATAAATTTAATTAAATAAAATTTTAATTTCTACTTCCTATATATATCAGAAAGAATCAATATAAACAGACTAATAAGCCAATAGAAAAAATAATGAAAGGTCAGAACAGTGAAATATAAAAAGAAATATGAATATCTTACAAACATGAAAAAATGCTCATTCTTAACCACAATTTAATATTTATAATTCCTACACATTTGATTGGCAAGATTCAAAAATTTGATTAATTAAAAACAAAATATAATAGTGAGGCTTTACAGAATCTTGATCTTTTATGCCATTGATGGTGGGGGTAATCGAACTTTTACCCTCCTTTTGGAACTTAGTTATTTGCCAATATTGATTTCATATTTAAAAGCACATTTTTATTTTTTTTATTTTTTATGTTTAGGAGTTCATTTTGCAGATACATATAGTGAGTGATATTTTAATTTCTGCATAATTTTTTCCTAGCAAAAATACTACAACCAACAAGTTTATCATCATGGGAATACAAATAAATTGTAGAATATCCATAAAACCAAAAACTATGTGGCTTTTAAAAAGAAAAAAGCAAATCTATATGTGCAGATATGAAAACATCTCTAATAACTATTATTAAATGAGAACATTAAAGATCGGTGTATTAACATGATTTTTATTTTTCTCTATATTATGATACTTGACATTTTAAAACATTTCTGGCTTGGGAGAGACTAGTTAATTATTATAAATAGCAAAAGGCTCAGCCAGGAGCATACCTTTGATATGCCAACTAACCAATTCAGATCCAAACCTCCTCTGTCTGGCCTGTATACTCCAGGAAGCAATAGGCCTCTGCCTTAATCATCCCAGGGCCAGGAACTAGGCAACTAGAGAACACTCCTATAGCCTGAAATTTGCCAAAATTATTAAAACTAGCCAATATTAAACTGTTTACCCTTCCCCAAACTTGCCTTTCCCGAGGAAAAACCAATACAAGCAGTAGCCTAAGCTTTCTCCCTCGTCGCCTGCCTTCTGCTTCCTGACCAAAACCTGGGGCTCTTCCTGTGGCCTTAAGTGACTAGCCTAGTCCCTCATTTCTGAGGAACTCTCAGTAACAGTACACTTTTCTTTCAATGGCATTGGCCTTTCTATGTTGTCACTCAGTCATCTTCATAAATTAAGATGGACACAAAACAAACAAGTAACGTTTATACTATGTTCTCACTTAGAAAAAAAGAGACTATAAATACACACACACACACACACACACACACACACACACACGTACACACACAGCTTTAAGAAGAGCACATAAGAAAGAATTAGGGGGAATGGAAATAAAAACCCGGGGTGGGAGAGAGAATCACTCTTAATACTCTTTTGGACGATTTAAATTATTTAAATGTATTGTTTTCATAGTAATAAAAAAATATAGTCTACGACCATACCACCCAATCTTGTCTGATCTTGGAAGCTGAACAGGGTCGGGCTTGGTTAGTATTTGGATGGGAGACCACCTAGGAAGACTAGGCGCTGTAGGCATTAAAAAATAAATAAATAAATAAATAAATAAAGATGACTCTCATTAGTCTATGGAGAAGGTGAAAAAGAATAAATTGGAATGCTGTTTACAAAAATGGAAAAAGTATGAGGCAATGTTATAGGAAATGCTAAGACAATCCTAATTTTAAGCTGAGGAAATTATATTTGAAGATTTGCCATGAGAAGAGAAGAACTTGATAAATACTCTTCCTTGCCCCTAGCAGGGGATCCTGAAGCCATTGACAGTTCTTTCCAGAAGATAATTTAGATCTGATTTAACAAAAGAGAAAATGAGAGCACTTTGCAATATTCACGTATCTCCTGGCAGAAAAACATATGTATGGTTCGTACCATGTGAAGTTTCTATTAAAGAAGAGATAATTTCTTGTAGTGCTTTAAAAGAGAGAGGAAAAAAGTTCTAACTGAACTTTTCCCCAATTTTATTGAAGTACAATTGACATAAAAATAATATTTATTTAAGGGAAACGATGTGATGTTTTGATATGGTATACACTGTGTCTAACTGACTCTCATCATTGTCGGTTAACTGTGCTGTGAAAGAGCAGTGCGATCCTGGTCAGAAACAGTTTCTTTGAAGCAGATACCGGCTTATTATGGATCTCTACCAAGGAAACCATGGTGTTTTCTCCATCCAAGAGGGAAAGCTTTCACATTACAAGGGACAATTGAAATCTATCATCAAACCATAACAATTAGGGAGCTGAGAAACCAGTGCAAGTTATATCTGATTATTTCATAGAATAAAATAGAAGTCGAAAATAAAGGGAACATACTGAAAAATCCTAGACTGATTCATGCTATTTCACTGCGTTAAAGGGAACCAATTAATTTTTTAGGTCCTAGAAAGGAAAAACTAATAATCCCTTTGTAAGACGCTTAAACCAGGTAACCAACTAATTGAAGAAACAAAAAAAATAATGCATTACAGGAAATAACTTAATGTTAATTTTATTCCTGTTAATAATAAACATCCAAATGAGATGTCAAATTTGCAAGTGTATACATAAGATGTCAGATAAGATCTACATTTGCTGTCAACAGACTTTTTTTTTTACCATAACAACTTCATTTTTCTTAATGTTGACTCTACCCTGTTTCTTGCTATCTTAAATTCTGAAATTGCGTTGTTTTTCTCTTTATATTCTATTAGTACCTCTTAACAGATCTGTTATATTTTTATATTTTTAACAAGTATTATTAAGTATTTGGTATATTCAAAAGTATGTATACGTATATATGCTAGATACAACCAAGTTATGAATAGTGTTTCTCTTCAGGATGTTACAACAGACTCAACTTGATTTGGTAATAAAAAATAAAAATTATTTCCATTTAAAAGAAAAGCCGTTATAATCCTTTATAATGCTTTAAAGAAAAACCTACTTTATTGAATGACATTAACCTACTTTAAGTAAAATTATTCCTAGGCCATTAATTTAATTAGCACCCTTATTTATCTAGTTTATCAAATGAATAGTGATTGAATAGCACCGAATATAGCATTAGTAATTATCATAATTCTTGACTTAGATATGGCTTTACTCTTTATTCTTTACCATTTCTAAAGAGAAAAATAGTGCTATTTACATGCAGTTTCCCATGGGCTACCCTAAGTATTTGGTTCACTGCAGCAAAGTAAATATTTTGGTTGATGTTCTTCCTTTTAGCACAATTATGAGTTTTATTCAAGAGTCTGTGTGGCTTGCACATGCAATATATCATGTATGTACTCATAACTTTTTCCGAAACACAGTACCAATCACTGTAGTATGTAAGGACGACATAATGGCAAAGGTGGGGGCAGTTTTTACCCTTGAAGATGTTATAGTTACAGATTTTTTTTGCAGTGTTGAGAGGTAAGAAGATGTATATCTAATTTAACTGCCTAATAAAAAAATTAAAAGTGAGAATGGTTAGTCAAAGCTGCATAATCGATCATTAGAATTTAATGAAAATGAAGATTTCTGTAAGTATATGACATATTAACAGAAAAACCAAGTGAGAGTAGTGAGGTATTATATAATTTGTAATAACTGATAAAGAGTACAGTGGCATATCCATATGCAATATATATTTAACTTTTAAAGTTCGATAATAGAACAGTAAGCCTGCTAATGATTTAATACACAGAACATCGGCAGCAATGAAGTTGCCTCTGTGCCTTTCCTCAGTCCATTTCCTGCCTCATGACCCTCCACAAAGTACTATTTATCATAAACTTATTTTTCTTTATATTTTTACACTTAGTTTTTGACCCTAACCTAAAAAACATAATGCTTAGCTTAATTTGTTTTTAAATCTTATAAAAAATAAGAGTAACCTGTATTATTCATTTATGACTTACTTATTTTCAGTCAATATTATTTCTAGGATTCATCCACATAATTATGTTTATCTTTAGTTCACTCAGTTCCACTAGTCTACATTACAGGGTTAACATATTATTTTTCTCTACTAGCATTAATAAAAATTTAAACCGTCTCAGTTTTATGGTGTTAGAACAATAATCTTACATTCTTGTACATATTTCCTGGTGGTTATGGACAAGAACGAGAAATAGTATTTCTATGTCTAGAATATGGGTGTATGCAACTTTATACAAGAGCTAGTCATACATTTCTACCAGTAGCATATAAGCTACTGTTACTCTTTATCCTTATCAACACCTGTTATTATTAAACTAAAAAATTTCGCCTGTCTAGTATTCGTATAACAGAACTAATTGTGACTTTAATTTGCATCTTTTCATACATGTTTTGGCTAGTTTTTTAAAAATTGGATTGTCCTGTTTATCCGTATCTGAACTTTATAACCATACGTATGTTGCAAATTGTTTTACAAATTGTAGCTTGTTTTATAATTTTCTGTATAGGTTCGTTTGAGAAAGACATTCTTATTGTACTATAAATCAAATTTCTGATTTATAAAATTTATGTTAAATTCTGGGGTTACTTTTATCCTCAGATAGTCGCCAATATATTCTTCTGGAACTTTAGATGTTTGCTTTCCTTACCCTGAAGTCACAGAGAGGGTATTATACATATTCTCTAAACTTTACAATTTTACTTTTCTTAACAATTTAATTCAACTGGAATTGATTTTGTGTGCAGTGAGATAAAAT
This sequence comes from Rousettus aegyptiacus, assembly GCF_014176215.1. Lineage (NCBI taxonomy): Eukaryota > Metazoa > Chordata > Mammalia > Chiroptera > Pteropodidae > Rousettus > Rousettus aegyptiacus. The sequence continues at coordinate 113,244,128 of NW_023416284.1, forward strand.
TTTGTAGTTTTTTTTCCTAGTAGGACAATCATTTTTTTTCAGAATCATTTAGTAAATCATGCCCATCTACTGTTCCATCATTCTATGTTGCTATTCCTGTACTGAACTATACTATATGTTCCCCATTATTGCAAGTTTTGAGATAAGTCTTCTTATCTAGAAGAGTAACATTCTACAAGTCTGGTTTTCTTTTCCAAAAGAAATAGAAATCTATTGGAATTTTTACTGGAAATGTATTAAATTATACTGCTATTATATGTGTATTACTATCATTATGCATATACACATTTGGGAAAATATACATTTTTGTTATATTAAGAATCCCTATTCAAAAACATAATATCTTTCTCTAATATATTTAAACAAAGTTCTATAATGTTATTCATATATATGTCACATATTATTCTTATTTATACTGATTTATTAGATACTTATTTATAAGTATTTTATATATTTATAAATTATATTTTAAAATTACATTTTATAAAATGTAATAATATATATAAATGCAATTGATTTTCATATATTGATCCTTAGCAAACTAATTGTACTATTAATTCGAATAATGTTCCTCTAGATCCTTTTAAATTAAAGCAATTCATGCATTTTGTTTCTTCTAAGCAAATCCATATAAATTCTTTTTTTCCCCAAACTTACTGTACTGACTAGGAACTCCACTATCACAATGAATGAAAGTAATGAAAGGTTTAACATTTCTCAGTTCTTTGCTATGTGTTTGTCTATTTCTACATGTTGCTCATCACATTCCCTTCACAACTAATTTGCTAAGTATTTTTATCATGGTTATGTGTTTAATTTTATTGAATGCCTTTAGTATCTATTGAGGTGTTCACATGTTAAGTTTTCATTTAATTTTAAATACCATTTTCTTATCCTACCTTCTATTTTGCATAAAAGCCATATTCCCTTACATTCATTGTAGGTTAGTTCAAAGTAGTCATCAAAAATCTTATCTTTCTTGGGTCTGTCCTCAATGTGGTCTCTCCCTTGTCTTTATCTAAAACTCTTCTTACTGTGTATTCTGGTTTTTTTTTTTTCTTCTGTAGGAGCCTTATATAGGCTCCTGTAGATTTTATTTTTTAATTTAGTCATCTTGTAAGGCCTCAGTTTTCCAGAGTTCTATTATCCTGAAGTTATGTGGGCATAGTTCCCTTAGAGCCTCTTTCTCTTCATAGGCACTGTTAAATTCTTCCTTTAAATGCTGAAGGTCTCACTGATACTTAATTTAGATACTTATTTTCAATGTAGTATTGTTATCTTAATCTAGCTGGATCTAGCTCTGGCCATTGGTCTTTGTAGCTGAGAAACACTACTTCATGCCTTCTAATTCCAATTTTTGTTGAAAGTAACAAGCAATGAACATTTTGAAATTATGTTTTTCCTAATGGGTAAGAGGACTTCAGAATTCAATTTATTTCTTCCCTTTCATCTGCAACCATGTTTATACAATGTCAACTTATTAAACCCTCAAGTCTGTGGCTTTTTGGTGGGGTCAGGACTATTTCCATTTATGGTGATATTTTTTGACTGGATTTCAGGCACAATCAACATGTTTCCATTCATGTAAGTGATTAAAAATAAATTTGGATTAGAAAATGGTTCTCCTGCTTAAAGGACTGCCCACAAATATTAACTGCCAGGGCCTGTGTGATTCGGCCTTGCATACTCACTCTGCTCTACTCCCCCCATCACTTACTACATGCCATCTACACCGATTTTTCCGAAGTTCAATTTTGCCAAGTTCGATCACATCAAACATTTTGTAGAAGCTTTTCTTTCATTTTGAAACAGAATTAACATTATCTCTTTCTTCAGTGAAAATTCCAGCTTAAAAAAAAAATTTCACTGATAAAGTGAATCCTAACCCCTAGCTATTTTATGACATTAATGCTTTGTCTTCATTAAGTTACATTTTGTGCTGTCTACACTAAACACAGGACCAGTAAGAACAAGAGCCTGCTCACATCCATTGGGCTATAGTCTGCTATGTATCCTGCTGTGTCCATGGGCTTGAGCACAGTGCCTGTCATTGTAGGTGCTCAATCCTTATTTGTTGGCTGAATAAATGAAGAGTGATTGAATAAATACATGTCTAGTTGAGAATATATGATAATTGGAAGGCGAGACAAGAATTCAGTAAGAGTAGTAAATGTAATTGCCGCTGCTTTCTTCCAGTTCTGCATCCTCAGCCTTAACTAGTTGTTAATTGTGCAGAAAATCCTATCAAGCATTCACCACCTTTCTGGCCACCCGGTCACACCTGTAACTGTTTCCTCTCTAACTTGGTTGTTAATAGTAAAATTTTCTAAAGCTCTATATATTTATTTTCCGGAATTCCACATTTCTCTTGGGAAAAATAGAAATATATGCCATCAGGAAGCATTCTTTTTTGGTTTAGTCTAAATTACATCTTCATATATTCTTTAAAATAAATAATATGTGTTGATACTAATCCATATTTTAAGTTCTTAAAGGGTTTTCTTTTTAATATTTTGTTAATTTATGTTTAATTTCTTAAATGTCTGGACCTTAGGATATGCATCTAAGACATGTATATTTGGCTATTTTCATTTGATTATGGAAAACTTGCAATTTCTATTCCAAATTGTCCACAGTTTGATAGAATCAGAGACAATTATAAACACACATATGTCATTCTTATTTTAAAGCTTATTACTTTGATAGATATATTTCAATTGCATTACTGTTAATGTTTAATGGACTGTAGTCTCTTATCTTTCTAACAAAACATTGTCCTTGAAAACACCTTTATACTCTTGGCAGAATCACAATAATTTTCTTTCCTTCCTTCTGAATATTTTAAGGTTAGCTCCAGTTTTAGATCTACCTTGAACTTGTTTGGTGTCAATTTTGTGGGTAATAGTTTGATTACTAGGCTGAACATTTATTGTTGGTCAATTGCTAAGTTTCTAAAAATACTTAACTAAGCAGTCAATCAATATAATTTTGTACCTTTGAAACACTTCCTGTAATTAGATGTAAGCTATGTTCTTGGAAAGGCATCTCACCATTTACCATTTCCCTGCATAAATGGGTTATAAATTGAAATATCTGTTTTTTACCATTCACTCAACTCTGCCCATTAATTCCAATTTTACTTTAAAAATAGATTCTATCACAGTTCAAAGTTTTCTATGTAAAAAAAACTACTTTAATTCAATCTAAATCATGTAATTATTTTTAATTGTTAAACATATCTAGGAGCAATGGGGAAATTGCTACTTTGGGCTTAAATTGGAACCATAAATGAGAAGAATTAACTGAATAGAAAATTATGAGACTATTCAGAGAGAATGAACAAGCCACATTAGCATCCTAATATAAATTTAAAAAAGGGGTAACGCTAGACATGCAGCAAAGCAGATTTTAAAAAGTCCAGTAATGGTAAAAGTAAATGTGTGTTTATCTGCGCAATTCGAAGACCTGAAACAGTAAAACGAAATTGGTTCAGGAAATATAATACTTCCTTACCATAGAAAATAGGAAGATAAACATACTCTTTTTTTTTTATGATAATAATGTAGTTTTATTGTCAAATTTTAGACTTGGCCTCAATAATTTAGGTTTGTTAGTATTGTCACAAGGATGTAGTGATATTAACTATTCAGAAATTAGAAATTATTTTGAAAATATTATGCAAAATGTCAAACAATTTCATAAAATAAATAAAAAATATTTAGCACTGTATGATGACTAATTTATTGAAGTGTTTTTTTTTCTCAGGATATGTGTAACTCGAAAAAATATATTCTATGGTAACATTTTTGAAATATTTCTATGATCATTGTTGGCACTTAGTAATACCTGCCATAGAAATTCTCCAAAATTCACCTTGTTCACACACAGAGCATTGAGAACTTACTGAACTCATTCATGAACTAAACTGAACATTAGCTCTCTCCTAATGCCTGCCCACCAAATAAAAATGATGGGATTTTCAGAAATAGCCTTGTAGAACACTTTATTGTAATTTCGACAGGAGTGTTGAACACACTGTCCTCAGTACACTCTCAGTGTCATATTTATGAATGCATAAATATGCATTCATAAAATCAAAATAGTCAAAAAGATCAAATAGTCAAAAAAAGTATAAAGAAGATCTAATCACAAAAGTGCATTACACTAGTGTCACATATACCTTTACAATAAAAACACAGAAAAAGCTGAGATTTATAAACTATTCCTAGTGTAAGAGGCTTTATTTTCTACATTAGAGAAAGAAGAAAGAGGTGGAAGGGCCGGCACTGGTGATTAGGCAGATGAGATAACATTAATGGATTACACAGAGAAAATATAATTATACAACTTTTATGTTGTATATTTGACATATATTGTATAGAATGATTTGCAAAATGTAAATTTTATTACATATACCATAACAAAGAATTGAAGTGCCAGTCAAATTTACCTCAGGGTACTAAAATGACTTGTAAATATAAATATCTAAATACGTGAATAATCAATGACTGGGGAAACAAAGTGTTTGGATTGACTCAAACATTCTAATGCAACCTCAGACTAAATTCTGAACCAATAGCATTACAAATATAATTAATGTTTTTCAGATCAAATTAGAAAAAATTTGAATTTGGGGGCCAAAATTAAATATTAAATAATGAACTGCATCAAGTCTACTGGAGCACAAAATATGGAACATCCACAAATTATATTATTTGAGAATGGGAACTATTGATATCTGGCTTGAAAATATTTAATATAGAGCTAATCATTTTTAAGAAATTGAAAGGCTGGTATGTAGGAAATAATTACACTAAATCAGAAAGAATCTAGATGGAGATTTAAGTAAAACAGCATTATAGCTCTTACAGCAGTTGAAAAATGTAATTGGCTTCTTATGAGGTAGTAAACTCCACATCAAATCTTTAAGGAGAGCCTGGATGACCACCTGTTCAAGATATCTTACAGAGCATTTCCGAGTTAGTTTGACAGTTTAGCTATACAACTGCTAAGTACTGCACCAATTCATGAATGCCATTCACACTGTATTACACTCGCAAGTGAATACATTTGTATTATATTACACGTTGGAATGTCACCAAGGTCATATATTGGTAATACGTCTTTCATCAAAAGTTTTTAAGAAGCTTTTTAACAATAGAATTATTCATTCTTATTTGAAAATACTTTGTAAGATCTGAGATATATGACAATTATCATTCTGCTTTTAAATTTATGTTAAACAATAGAATTTAGGAGTTTCAGATTCTTGGGACCTCTCCATTTGAATAAGAAACCTCTTTAAATCCAACCCAGGCAAAATAATGAAATTGTTTGTTTACCATAATTGACAAACCACAAAACATACACCATTAAAGTACTTTACTGACTAAAAGTTCAAATTAATCTTGACAATTTGTACACCAAAATGTTATGCCCTGATTGCCTTTTAAAATAGTTATTTTTAATAATGCCCTGCTTTCAACATTGTCAGACTGTTTAGTATAGTAAAGCTAGCCAAAACCTTTTACAAAAAAAAAATAATAATATTTACTATTACAAAAACAACTTTCTCAAAATCTGTTGCCATCTTCCAACACTTTGAGTTCCTTTCAATTTTCCTATGAACTTATACTTAACACTCCATATTTATTTTTACTTGCAGTTAAATACAACTTCATATTTGTTTTGCTTTCAGTGAAATACAACTTCATATTTGTTTTTGCTTTCAGTAAGATAATTAAAAAAATACAACACTACCTAACTCCACATACATTTATTAGCTTTTTTTTTATTTTTTTTAAAAACACTAAATATTAAGAAACACTAATGAATTAAGATGACTTTATGAAAAAGGCTGCTGGTTTTGCTCTTCAAGAAGAAAATTTGTGACATATACACTGCTGATTTCCAAGGGGAAAAGACAGCATTTTAACACAATTGTGAAGCTTATATCAGCCTGAAGCAAAAACAAATAGATATTGTTTTCCCCTTAACATAAAATTTATAGTCAAGATTGAAGAAATACTGCATATATGTAAACATTACCAAATTTCTATTTACCATGGCTACTTCCTGCACTGCACTAGAGATCTCTCTGCCTATAAAAGCAGGGAGTAAATGAAGCCTAGTTATCACAGAAAAGAAAACAGGGACGAGGTTTCCCACAACATCTACAATTTGGAAGTATACGACTTCCAGGTACATGGGACTATATTTACAGGCAGGACCAGGAGGAATGGGTAGCTGAGTTTCTCAACTAGTACTTACTCCTTAAGAATGATAATGCTGAAGGAGAAATGCTTTTGTTCTTCACTAGATTCAAATTACTAGCCAACCAAAGCTGAGAAGTGACAAGCCATTTCTCTTTCATCTTTTGTCCTTTGTCTTTCTTCTCATCACTCATGGGTTCTCTACAATCTAAGTGACTTGTTTTCCTATCTCAAGATCTGAAGACTCACATTTTTGAATTATAGTTCATGTTTTACAATGGTATCAAATAAAAGAACTGAAGCTGTTTGGGTAAAGATTTAATCTCTTACTTGCCTTAATTCTTTATTTCTTTGGGGCTCTAGAAACCAGGACATGATCTTCTGGACATAGAAGCATGAACAGAAAGAAAAGATTTACAATTTTTCCCCAATTATGACATTTTTCTAGCTTCTAGAAGTTATACAAATCATACTCTTTCTTTCCCATTTTTAAATTGCAGTTTATTCTAAATGATAGACCTGTTGGTAGAAATGTTGAGAGGTTTTATTCTTAAATAGTGACAAAGAAATTAGATATAGATCATTGGTAAAAATAACTATCAAGTATGAGGTCAGCATTAGCATTTTTAGTGATCCTCTTGTGCACAAAGATACTCTTTTGGTTTGACTGTGAACTAGATTGTATAACCTCAGGCAGGTGATATCCTCACCCAGATAAAGAAATAAGCATATTGATCTAGGTGACCTCTAAGGTATTTTCCAGCTTAAAAATTCTATTATCCTTATGACTTCCAGAATAGGTTACATTCAAAATATTTATAATATTTATGTATATGTAATATGTTTGTTATAAATTATAACTATATATTACATTTATATTATAATATTATAAATATTTATAAATACTATAAAGACCACTTAAGTTAAGCTTGCAGATGTCTGACTTCATTCATAACTGGGATGAGGAAAAATCTAAATCACGTGCTTAAAGGAAAACTCTATGTAAGTTCATATAGTCTTATTTGTACACAACACTGTGTACAGTAGATCTATAGAAAGGCATTTTGCCACAAATAAAACACTAAAAACCATTAATATAATTATCTACCTATCACTACATTATTCTGTAGATCACAGAAAACAAAGCCTGCACACATTAATCACTGCTTCTAAAATTCTAATCAAATAAAACAGCTAGATAATGTTAATTTGTAAAATCATCCAGCTCTAGGGGGCACTGCTGTACTGTGCATCGAGTTTAGTTTATTGACTAAGACTGAAGCAAGATTTCATTAAAGAGTTCTGCAGGTTTCAGATACAGAAAAAGCACATAAACTATTTATAATCAATTTAAACTTTGAGAAAATTAGGTAACTGTGTAAAATATTTATACAAGGTTTTTGGAAATGAATGTTTCTTTTGTTGGTAAGAATATCTTTCTGCAGCAACTAACTATGGTTTTAGATAGGAGTGTTTTTATTAACTTTTACAGTCAAGGTCTCATGAAGGACAATATATGTTACTGGTAAGGAATTATTTAAAGCATTCTGCCTTAAAATTCAATATATAAGCAAAAATGTCATAGTTGGTTCCTGGATACTGCAATCTTTTAATTGGCTCTGCCATTGCTCTATGTAGTTTATTACTAATCAGAAGGCTCTGTATAATTATGTAAACTCTATGACTTAAGGCATCTTTTAAAAATAAAGAATCTCAAAAACAGTGGAAATTCAAAATAATCCTAAAGGTAAGCAACCACATGTATATTATTACACTGTAAGAAATGAGGACTGTTAAGACGAAAGCCAAATACAGAAGTCAAGATCAGCAGTCTCATAGATTTTAAGAACATGTTTCAAACAATATCTTGAGAAATAAATGGTATCATTCATATGATGTATGAATTATTAAAACTTAACAAAATATGTTAATTAAATTAAAGCCCAAATCAGGATATTCAGTATTTATATTAAAGACTGACAGAATTTTTTAAATCTATATGCGAGTATAGCTCAACTATCACTCAGCATTAAAGCACTAAGAAAAGCTAACTTGATATTTCCAGACCTAACAGAGATGACTTCCAAAGGGCAAAAATCTTTTAAGTTAAAGCTGGAATTTTACTTAGGGTAGGGTAACATCTGGTCATTTTCTAGTCTATGGATAGATCATAAAAGACATAATCTACCACCATATGAATAACTTTAATTTTCCCCATTAATCATTGTGCATACACAGCATGAATTTCAATTTAGATCAATTACTCTAACAACAATGCAGAAAAAGCAGGGATTCAGGACAGTCAATATAGAAGTTTGGAGGATTTTGCAAAATAATCCTGAACTCAGCCACTGACCTTGAACATGGAACAGAGATAAAATTTGGGGGATATGATTAGTAGACACAATTGATGGAACTTACTGACTGCATAAAGGGGCAGGGTGCTGAGAGAATAGACTGTAATTGTACATGACAGTGGAGGCATTAACTAAGAAACATGCTTCTATCCTGATGTCTGGGTTGGCATGCAGATATTTATTTCTAAAAACCACTAATATGTAATATGAAATAAATGAACTCATCATATACATCGGCCTCAGTCAATTTATTTCAATTAGCCTATGGATTGATAATTTGGAATTGTGTACAAATATACCTTGACTCTAAGGGTAATAAACTAATGATAATTCTTAGCTGCAAAGATTTTGGGACAGGATTTAACACAGATACTTAGTCAGCAATTCTGCAATGAGCTCTCTTTTCTATATCTGATGCTTTGGAATCGGAGGCAATCTTTCAAATATTCTTAAGAAAATCCAACAATGACAAAGTGAAGAGAAAGCCCCATCGATGGTGAAATATATAATAAAATCATTTTATACTTAGAATAGGTGTTAATTCTAGTCAAAAAAATTAACCTACAATCAACCTAGAATTAGTATCTAGACATGTGAGTGAATGCATGTGAGTGAATCCAGCTTCTAAACATTGTGAGGAGGAATAAGCCACGCTGCCTGTGTTCTGTTGGAATTACTGAACCACAGAATTCATAAGCATAATCAATGATTTTTTTTTTTACAAAAGTACATCTTGAGGTACTTTGTTACAGAGTCATAGTGGAATACCACTTTAGGTCAAGACATTGTCGTTTTATGCCTGAACTACTGAGAAAACTTTATTTCACTCCAATCCACTGCCATTCAATCCATCGACGAATCTATTGCTTCTGCATTTTAAAAAATACCACATATTCAATGATTTCTTACCATTCTAATGTTTACCAAATCGTTTCCCTAATTTCACTCTTGTTTCTTACTGTCTGTTTAGTACACAGTAGTCAGAATCACATGTATTTAGCATATATATTACATCAAGTCTTTTAACTGCTCAAAACTCCATTTCCTAATCACTCTTAAATGGAAATTAGAAGTCTTTAATATGGACTACAAATTCCCTCAGAAACTTTCTGATCTAATATTCTACCACACATTTTCTTGTCTACTTCTGCTCCAGTGACAGTGTTACTGGAACATATCAACTTCATTCTCACTTAAGAACTTTTGTGTTAGCTGGTTTCTTTGCCTGAAATATAACTCTCCAAATACTTTTCTGGCTAGATCCCTCATTTGATTTATATGTTTTCTCAAGCACCAACTCTTCAGAGATATCTTTCTTACTCTTCCTCACTAAACTAATTCATTAGGAAAGGGTAAAATAGAATTTCCTTTGATTCCTTATTTTGCCTTTTATATAATACTTATTTCTAACAAGCCATATACTTGTTCATTTATTAGTTCATTGCTCATCTTCTCTATACAGACTATTATCTCTGCGATGGCAGGGACTTTATCTAGTTCACACTACTTCTATAGTCTAGAACAGAACCTATCACATAGTGAGTGCTCTAAAATGTTTACAGAAGGACCCACCTGGGGAGGGGATGACTGAAGTTTGTCATCTCTAGTCTCCGGAAGGAGCTCATAAGCTGGAATAAAATTCTAGCTCCACCTTACTATATCTGTATGCTTTTGGATATACTTTTAAACATCTCTTACTTTAGCTTTTTTCATATGTAGGATGAACAAGTAATAGATGTTCCATATACATTATTTTAAAGTGACAAAAAAGATATCTAACACATTGCTGGCAATATAGTGCAATTTGAACAAATGTGAGCGTCTTTTCTCAAAGTTAGATTCATCGCTCATACATCCCAGCTAACCCTGTATGTATCTCAGATGTCCTACCTCTACACCTGCCATAATTCAAACCCTGGAATAGTAGAAGATGACTAAGGAGAACCTTATAGGGCTTGCCAAAAAGTATGAATTTTATCCTGAAGCCAAATGGAACTGAAGGAGTTTAAACCTAAAATGCTGAAATATTTTAACACATTTTCCTAACAAAATGGAGAAATGACACAATTAATATAATGGTGTTTGTGTTTCATTTTGTATCAGCTATCGGCACTGGAAATGTTTCTCTCAGAGTTAATAGAGTATTGGTCACATGTAAATATTATTTGCATCTGGAAAGCTATACCAACAGAAATATTCATGTACCATGCTTAAATTTGACAAAGGAAATAATATCAAAATTAAACCCCTTTAAATATCCTGCTTTGCACTGATATTGCAGAACTTCAAAAGAAAAAAATGTTATATGTAAATAAGAGATATTTGAATTGAAAAATAGGTTCTTAAATCAGCTTGTCCATCACACTGTCAAAGTAGGTTTTCTTTAACCTGTCCTGTAATTTAAGATATATAAATGTAAAGAAAAAAAAAAAAAGAAGTGTTTTTGACTAGTATCATTTCTTTTAGGGAATAAGACTTAATATGTATTTTATTTGGCATTTTTAGTATTTTCATTGTTATATGGGCCTAACTTTGATTAAATCATTCCATCAATATGTCTTTAGTTAATTAATTCTTCCTTTGATATGTTTAGAATATTCATTTTGTCTAAATTTTGTACTTTATTTTACATACTTTATTTTACAGAAATACCATCTGGTCCAATTATAGTAAAACGAAGACTTTCCAGTATAAAATATAGAAAAGTTGGATGCTTGATAAGATATTACCAGCTTATGTATAAAAATAAAGCCCCAACCTTTGTTTCCATTTAAAAATAATTAACAAAGGTTAATGTCAAAGCTCAATGGTTTATTAGAAGTTAGAACTATGTACATAAAAAGTAATATTGAAAGCCAGACTTTTTTCACTCAATTTGCCTTAATTAAATCATTGCGTTTAGCTACTCTTTCAATGATAGTCGAAAAGGGTCTATGCAACTGTTCTCCAATATCTATCACAAAATAATCCATGTACCATTCAGAAAGTGACAACTGGGTTTATGTGACATAATTTTACACATCTTTATTTTCATACATGTAAGGCTTTTGCAAAATATTAAAATATGCTATATTAAATACTTGAAACTATATCATCTAAAACTTTTAGCAATGAATACTTGAATGTAAAAATGAATATGCTATACATATACTATATAGAAAAGAATCGAATGCTTCATATTCTTGTTAACCAGTGTAATGAATAAAATTAATTCATATCTCAGTTAATTCATCATAATAACTAGCAAGTAGATGTATAACAAGTGAATTGCCTTGGGAAGTTCCAATCTTTGCAATGTTAGCAATAGAGCAACATGGAGGGACTGGCTGTTCTTGAATGTCATGAGACAGCATGACCACCAGCAGTGTACATAAATCTTTAAAATGCCAACCTCTGTCTGTAGAGTGGATATCATGATATTATTTTGTTTAAAAGAAATAAGATATCTTAAACGTCCTCCATACTTGACAAATACATCTCATAATAAATACTTAACAATAGACACGAAAGATTACCATATTTTTACAGCTGAGCTTATTGTAAACTTTTGGAATCACCATTGCTGGTATAAAGTGACCGCCTGAAAGTTCCATGGAGTCAGGAACCAAGCAAGGCTAGGAAGCTTAACATTGAGTCTCAAATGCTTAGCAGGGGAGCTAATACAAATTTTTGAATAATTGAATAAATGAGTGAACTGACATGTCCCCAAATGAGGGAGATTAATTACAAAGCACTCTAGGTGAAGCGAACACCTATGAGGAATACTATATCACTGATATATGACACTCTGCTACAAGGAGATATGTTAACAGACACTTACAGGCCCTCCAAAGAGCTAACTCTTTCAACTTCATGAACTAACAACTATAAAAGGAAGTAGATGGTGCTCATATCACTGCATTTGACCCACTGCTCTTCTCTCTCTGTATTCTTTCCTTGGTTGTCTTTATTAATTTTTTAAACATTTTATCTGCTATTTTTATATTCGATATTCTCAAATTTATATTTTAAATTTAAATCATTACCCTAAGCCACAGACTTCCTAATATGAATCTGCTTCTGGACACATTTAGCAGGAAGCTTATTCCCACAAGAGTTCAAATTCTACCATCCAAAATAGAAATTTTTATCACTGTTAATAGCAGACATTGATATGCACCACATCAGATCCTCGCGGTTTCACCTCGTTCTAGAGACTTGGGTTCGTCTTTCCAGCACTAGCTGCTGCTGAGCAAATTCTTTTCCCTTCTTCCATCAGAGAGGCAGTCATTTACATGGCCTCTAAGACAGCACAGTGAGACAGAACTATCAGTCCAATTTTTTGCCAGGCAGTATCTGGCCAGATAACACATTCTCACATAAACTCTATTTACTCTCTCTCTCTTTTTTTTTTTTTCTTTTTCTCCTGTGCTTCCTGGGAATGTATTCTTTAATAAAATGGTAGTCCACGAGGAACCCGGGCTAAGAAAGCATCAAAATTTGCTTCTCCTTTGTTAATATTTGCTGATGTTATCTATTTCCACCATGGCATTTGACAGAAATAATCCTAGGAGTCATTCCTGTCTTTTTTTCTTAATCTATTTGAAACTCAGTAGCTAAAACCAGCTGTAGTTTCATCTAAATAACAGATGCATTTATTCCTCTCTATTTCTGCCATTGTTGACTTGTTTTAGTCATTCACTTTTTCTTGGATTATTGAAATAGCCTTCTGTTTGGCTTCCCTAATTCTAGTCTCATGTCTTTATTTTTAGGCTTTAGTCTACATAGAGTGATCCGGCTGATCCATTAAAATGTGTATTTCAACATACCCCTGAATCTCAGCAGCTCCAACATTTTAAGTCCCTAAACCTTCATTAAAGGATCTGAGCTTACATTTTGAGGCTTATCACTCAAACTTCCTGTCTTGCATTTTATGTTCCAACAATGTCAAACATGACATTTCAAAAATCTCTATGTCTTTATCTAGAACACTTTTCCCTATTCTTCTGGTAAACTCTCACTTTAACAACCAAGTTTAGGCATTCCTTCCTTTATAAATCATAGCCACCCTTTACCAAGCTGAAATAGATAACTCCCTTCTGTATAATGTAAAATCTCTTATATATTTATGTATCCATTAAAAGAGTGACTCTTTGTTTTTGTTTTGCTTTGTTGCACCAAACATACTTGTGGAATATGATATTCGCCCACCAATTTCTCACTATTACAGGGATTCTCATAGCAGGAAACCTCTACTTCTCCCCAATACTCGAAAGGCATTTCAGATTCTGAGGGAGAGAGACCCGGTATAGTTTCTGATGCTAGATTTGGGTATTGTCCCTCTCCCTACCTCCACCTTTATTCCTGAAAATGCACCAGACTATATGCTTCATGAGGGGCAGACTGTTGAGAGGCCAATATATATTTACAGAATGAATGAAAGAAAGAAAGGATGAATGAATATTATGGAGATTAAGCACATCTGAGATGAGATCCAGTTGGGGCCGAATGGTATTCTTAGAAACTTGACTTTTGAGGTATTATAGTCTCACAGTAAGCATACAGGATTCTCTGAATTTATGTTATATATACCTGGTAAGTAGGTAGCCCCATTGCCAAAGTCTGCAGAAAATCTGAGAGGGGCCTGATCGTGGTAACCATGAGTTTCTTGAAGGGCCCGACGGGACTGTTTACCACACCAAGCAGAACCTGTTGATGCTGAATAACATCTTTAGAATTAAGGGCCAGGGCAGTTGTCTTCTGACTAAGACTTGGCCCAGCACCAGCAAATATGTACTACTGAGTCATACCCTCTATCTATTCTAAATGACTTTCTCTGTGTCTGTTGATACCTTTCTATTATTACACTCTTATGGCAACCAAGGAAGTATTTATATCATTATAATTGACACTCTAATAATAATTGTCTGTCAGTGTGTTCTCCTGGTAATATGCTATAACTTCCTTAATGACAGGGACTCTTCTTTATTTATCTCAATATCCGCAGCATAGCAAGAGTCAAAAATTTTATATAATTGAGAAATAAATAGGTGGTATGGAGGAGATAGAAGCTGAAAGAATACAATGGAACCAGCTAAATAAGGATGTGCAAAGATAAACAGTAACATCTTGGCATATTAGCTTGGTTAAAAATTTAGCAGTCTATATTAATAAAGCAGATTAGTCTGTATAATCTGCATTATTATAAAAATAAACTACCAGATTTCAGTGGCCTAATATAACTGTTCATCTTTGCTCCCTTAGCAGTCTAATGGCGGCATTCTTATTCAATGAGATTGAGGCAGCAGGATTTCTCCACATAGTGATTTAGGATCCTAGGATCCTTTTATCCTGTGACTCCACCATTAGCTTAGTCTTACACTCATCTTCATCCAGCCAGAAGGTGAGGAGAGAAACAACAGGGAAGAGAGAAAGTGCAGAAGAATCATTCATCTCTCATATGCTTGGATCAGTAAGTGACATTTCATTTCTCTCTCCATGTTCCATTGGTGAGAACTAGTGCTGTGGCACCACCTGTATAAAAGACCGGCGATCTTTTTTTCTATAAAGAGTAGACAGTAAATGTTTTAAGCGTTGTGGACCATACATCTCTGTCAAAAATACTCAATTTTATGGTTATAGGCTGTAAGCAGCCATAGATAATTTATAAAGAATTAGGTGTGGCTATGTTCCAGTAAACCTCTATTTATGAGAACTGAAATTTTAATTTTTTTTAAATATATGTGTCACAAAATGTTATTCTGAAAATAAGCAATTATTTAAAATTGTAACAACAACAACAACAACAAACCCTTTGTTCCTGGGCCTTGCAAGGTCAGATAGGTAGCCAGTGGGCTGAAATTAGCTTGTGGCTGCAGTTTGCTTACCTTTGACCTAGAGGCCGGGTGATTGAAAAAGATTGTCCTTATCTTGGCTGTTACCTCTATTAAAGGCTCAACATTACTTTGTTTGAAAGCTGGCTATGTCTCTCTTAGGCTGTTCCTCTGGCCACTAAATACCCATACATGCCTCTTTTCTTACATAGAACATACCCAGCCTCTTCCCAAGAGATATAACATACAATCTCATCCAATCACTACATTCCACTCAAAGTCAATGATTTCTGGGTGATATGCAGGCCTCTTTATCAGGACTGGCTGTGGCTTCCTAAAGCCTGGAGAGCTACAAACTCAAAAACAATCTTGGCCCATAATATAAACAGATGGAGCAGGAATAGGATAATTATATAAAATGCCTATTTAGAAAGGCAGAAATGAGAACACACAGCAATGATAAAAAGCAGCTTAGTTATCAATTTTGACATCTTCTTCCTGTCTTGGTACTATAAGAGTTCTTTGATTACACTGGTCCTCTTGGAGATCAAGTATCCCATCCATTGTGCCTGGCTTTCCTCTCTAGTCATGTCTGAAATGGGCTTTTTGCAGTATGTGCTCCTTGAGGAAGGAAGAGCTTTCATACAGTACTTCCTGCTGATAAATTTTGGGGCCCTAGAAATAATAAAAAAAATTGGGGGCCCAGGTTTTTAATTTATTTTTTGTTTGTTTGCTCATTTGTTTTTGATTGAGGATTATGGTTTCCTTGGCAATATACTTCCATTAATATTTAGGAAGTACTGATTTATTTGCATTTAGTCTTGTCAATATTTGTAACAATGTTCAATGTTCTTTCTTTGTCACATTCTTAAGCTGGCTTTGTTATCATTTTGTTTTTCTTTTTTTATATATTTCTCTCTCGAATTAACGACAGCTATCTTGAGGTCATCTGAACAATATGTTTGGAGGAGATGGCACATCTTTTGAATTAATCTTTGCTGCACAGCTTATTTCTTATATTTCACTTATATTTCAAAGTCCTCCTCATCCAATAAATAGCAGCAAATGTACTTCCTAAACATAATCGGCCAGAAATCAGATACTTCACTTTAGTTCACATTCCATTGACAGGAACTAGCTCAAGGGATGGGGGGAGGGTGGAAAGGCTTGAGCAAATTTGTTTTTTGTTGTGCAACTATTTCTATGGGGCAGTTCTATATTAAGGAGTGAGTACATGAACTATTCTGTTGAAAACTAGTAGAGAATTTAACTTTTATTCTTAAAACAGTGGCAAGCTTTTAGAAAATTGCCATCTATTAATACCAAAAGCAGAAACTGAAAATAAAATATGTCTGAAGCATAAGGCAACACATAGACGCCTCAGGGCATTGAGGTATGACTCATCAGTCTCGTGACAGTTTTGAACATAGGAGACAGTTTTTGCAGAGGCATCATTAATCTTGAACAGTACTATAAATGTTATTATTCCAAAATAAATAATGTTTATATTTTCATAATAAAACATTATATATTACCAGAACCTCAAATAGTAATATTTTTAAAAGCATCATATCAGATTCTACCAAATATTATTATATTTGTATAAGTAAATCTGACTATATCCATTTCATTGCAAAACTAAAAATAGTTTCTTGTTCCTGAATTTTTCATTAACCAAGCATTAAAATAGACTTTAAAATACAAATATTGGTATCTTTCAATTGTCAAGGAAAGTATACAATGCACAAAAATTTGAATGAGACAGGAATAGAACACTGGAAAGTTTCTACAGTGCGGAGAAATTAAAATATATTTCGATTAAAGAAACTTACGCAAAATGAAGGAGTTAAAGTGGAATGGAAGTGAACCCAATCTATAGTGTATGAATTTCATATTTGTACTCTGCTCTTACATGTCTTTGTTACTTTCTAAAAAAATGTATTTTAGTGTATTATTTTGTTCATTTTGTACTAGGAAAAATACATTTTTTTTTTTTTTAATGAAGGTAGCATGTTTGAATTTCTCATGGAAAGCATTATTATTCTTAGATCACTATTCTCCTAGTTGATTAAAAATTTGGTCAAATAAATATATGTGAAGATTGTTAATTATACTAGTTGTCAAAATGGAAGCATTTTCTGTGTCCAGGCATTGAGCTAAGTGCATTGCTCATACTATTTCATTCAATCATCATTTAAACCCTATAAGACATTATAGTCCTTATTTTACAGGTAGAGAAACTGGAGTACAGAGAAGTTAAATGAGTTTGCCAAGGTTGTATCAACAGTAAGCAGCAAAGATGGACTTTGAAACTTGGTATATCTGACTGCTAACTTCTCTACCATAGGCATAAACCAGCTTGACTCAAATCCATCTCCACAAAACCAGCAGTTAAGCTCTGTATTACTCATCTGCATAACACAGCAGAAGCAGTTCTGGAGTTGCAGCACATTAACCGTGCTTCGTGATCAAATGTGTGTAATAAGAAAAAAAAATATTTTAACTTACTTTTAAGAACAGAAAAGCCTTTATTTGTGAAGTACTAAGGTAGAACATTTAATTCCAAAAATATAGGCCCTGGGGCATGGTGAAGAAGTTAAAAAAAAAAAAAGATATCATGAAAGTTAATTGCTTTTCTTAACATGATAGAATACATTGCATTTGTCGGGAGTGAGAGGTAAGAATTCCTAGAACAATGAGATAAGAACATCGTCTAGGGAGGGCACACAACCTAGAATAAGATTGGAACTGAAAAAGGTTGGGATGGAGGCCAAGAGCAGATCTTTAATAAATATCTGAGGAAGGAATGTTCAAGGGATTTCTAAGACCAAGAATGGCTAATATTTAGTGTTTCATATTTTTGTCTTGCTTCACTGTTCTCTGAAATGTTTGATCCCTTTTTTTGATCCCACCCCTTAAATTTTGTGGTAGTTGTTTTTTGGAAAAATCTGAAAAAAGTGCTATGTCGATTTTTCATCGATTTTTGAGGAGGAACAAATCATCAATAACAATACAATGAAAACAACATCTTATAATGATAAAAGTGCATACTAGGTATTTGGCACAATTCAAAAATTTTAAGTATTTATTAAATCATGCATCTTTAACAGTAATACTTCATTGCCAGTATTATTATCATCACCATTAAAAAAAAGAGGATGCACTGTTACACAGATAAGAGATCTAACCACCATTCAAGGTATGTATTGTTCCACAGTTATTGTTTTCACCTTTCTGCTTGATTGCACTGAGCTTTTGAGTCAGAGTGTAAGTACCACCAAGGTCACTTCACTTGTAGAATGTAAATAAAGAGAATTATGACAAGCAATGAATTTAAACATATGTTCCCTAGTGATCACGTGGCAGACAGAATTTACAGATATTTAAGACTAAATACATTTCTAGTACATCATTATGATTTAATGAAACTAGTCACTCCACTGTTAATAATTGGGGAGTAGATAAATATTACATGTATGTACACAAATGTGCAATGAATTGCCTTAGATGTTAATAAAGCCAAGATAGTCAAAGACTTCAAATATGCACTTACTAGCTCCATTCTAATGTATACTTAGCCATAACTGTGTGTCTATTCTTTAGAGAACTCATGTGTATTATTGTTTCATGAATTTACTCATAAACACAATCTACTCATACAGATTAGGGCAATTTTTTCATATTCAAATCATGAGAATCCTGATATATGTGATTAAATCTATTATAGAATTCTAGAGAAGAAAATCATTTAAAAATATTGTGAAGTAAATTTAAGATATTAAAAAATAACACAAAATGTAAGAAATGACAAAAATCTCAGTTATGTTTATATAAAACAACTGCATTTTCTAAATTTTATTTATTATTAAAAATGTTAGGATTATCTAGTTTGGATTTGGAGAGTTCAGAATTAATAAAGATCTTATTTACAGATATATATATTCTTTTATCCCTAAACTCCTAAATATATACACAATTAAAAACAAAAACAAACAAAAATTCCTTTGATATATGGGAGTAAGTATAGCTGTTTCAGAAAATATAGTAATCCCCTCTTATCCACAGAGAATATATTCCAAGACCCCCAGTGGATGCCTGAAATCACAGATTGTACCAAACCCTACATATACTATATTTTTTCCTGTACATACATACTTATGATAAAGTTTAATTTATAAATTAGGCACAACAAGAGATTAACAAAAATAACTAATAAAATAAAACTGGACTGTAATAAAAAATGTAAATATGGCATCATTAAGTAAAATAAGAGTCACTTGAACACAAACACTGCAATACCACTACAGTTGATCTGATAAGCAAGATGGCTAACTAGGTAACTAATGTAATTGGCAGGTAGCATCTACAGTGTGAATATTCTGAATCACACTTAGACTTCCACTGTGAAAGTATCTGTAGATAGATGAGCTTTGCTCTAATGATCAGGCAAACAGAGAATAACGAGACAAAATAATGAAAAGCAGTAATTCTTATAGCATGTTTTGGGAGACCCCAACAATCTTTCAAACCACTTGTGAGGTTAAAATATTTTTAATAATAATACCCAGATGTTATTTGACTTTTTCACAGTGTTCACATTTACACTGATGGTATATGGGTGAGTAAAACTGCTAATGCCTTAGTGTAAATAAAAATGGTGTTTCAAGTTACATTAAAAGGTATAGTATTTTCCACTTATAGTTAAAGGTACTAATTTCACTTAAAAATGTACTGAGGCAGTGGCAAAATTATTATTTTTTAAAATTATAACTTATAAGTGTATGCCTTTTTAACGTGTGCGATGAAGAGGGGAATATGCATAAAGTACTTCTGCTGCCTGCTGAGGTGTACTGGTTGCCTCAAAGGTAAGCGTGTATGTGATTATTTGACATGTCAGACCTGCTAGCTGCATCTTTTTGTGGAACATAACTTTATTTGAAAGAATAACTAACATTCAAACTATGGTTATGCAATCCTAAGTATTAGGTAGACATTTTCTCAAATACAGAATAAGCTTGCCACTTCAAAGAAAATGACTAACAGTATTTGTTGCGAATGTTAAAATTTGAGCTTTTAAGCAAACAGAGTTTTGGAAACATTCACCATTGTGAGTTTGACAGCTTTATAATAATTAAAAACTTTTCTAATGAGATTGGAAGGGATTTTTTTGATGTTTTATATAGATATATGTTGACATTTGGGATATTTGAATAACTCAAGTGTAAGCGATATAGTTTAAAATTGTATATGGGTAAAGATCCCTTCAAAATGTAAAACAGGGCCACAGATTTTAATTTAAAAGTGTAAAAGTTTCACTGATCAGGTTTCACATTCCATACTGCAACTAACATTTAATAATCCATTACTACCAAGTTTTGGTGTAATATCAAAGAATAGTATTCCCAATTATCTGAAAAGCTATTAAAATATCCCTATCATTTTTAAATATATATATGCGAGTCCAGAATTTCTCCGATTCCTTTAGCAGAACAGTTATTAGACAGGTTGAATGCAGAAGCACATATTAGAATTCAGCTGTCTTCATTAAGCCATATGTTAAAGATATTGCAAAAAATGTGAAATATTGCCACTTTTCTCATCATTTTTATTTATTTGTTTTGATAATTATGGTTTTTTAATAAAAATATGCTATTCTATGTTATTTATGTTAACAAGTAATGAGTTTATCTTGTTATTTTATGAGTTAAATAATAAATATATTTAAGATTCAGTCTTCTTTTCTAATATAATAAATACTGATATACTGTATTCCAAATTAAAAGAAAACTCTTTACAATCAATGATAATTTTTAAGAGTGCAAAGATAAAAATAGTTGGTATCAAGTAAATCTAAAAGAAATCTCATAATAAAAATTCGTGTGCAGAAATAATCACAATAGAATCACAAGATACTTTATACAGAAAATCTTTGAACATCTATTCCAAACTTTGAGGAAATAGCAGTGAAAAGAGGCCTAGAGGGTCCATACACATATGGAGCATACATTATAGTGAAGGGGGTCATATAGGAAACCAAAGAATAAATAAATAATTATATTCAAACAGTGACATATCTTAAAAAGAATACAAAACAGATTATGGAAATAAAGAGTGGCTAGGAGACGTGAACCAGAGGTTTTATTTGGTAGGTCCAGGAATGCCTCTCTAAGGGGTGATATAAAGTTTAGGTCTAGCCAGACTTCTAAAGAAGGGGGAGTAGGTAGAGGGGGAAGAGGTTCTGCAAGAGGGATCACTGTCTTAACTCTAATTACAAGCAAATGCCTCTTGTTTGCCTATAGCTGTGTTGTATTTCTCTATTATAAGGAGGAATTGTATCACTGGAAGCTTTAAGTTCCACACAGTGGTTAAAGGAACTAATATTAGAAAACAAGGGTTAAACGAATGGTATTTGAAACAACTAAAATAGGAGTCTACAGAACAGATATTAAGATAAGATTTAGAATTGGCTTACAAATAGCTGAGATTGCACATGATTTTTTGTTTTTGTTTTATACCCATTCCTATAAGCTAAAGTTAAATGTGTCCTACTTTTGTAAAATTAAAAATAGAAAAATGTATGTTTATCAAATTGCTATATTGGCAGGACTTGCATCCTTTTCAATGCATTTACTACCTAGTGGTGGCTCATAATTAATTTAATATCGCTTAACAGTTCATAGTATGTAACACAGGAGATACAGAACAAAGAACTTCAGTTAACTAATAGAAAATACTGCTAACTCTAAATCAATAAAAAATGAAAATAAGCTTTTTTTTAAAAAAATAATTAGGATAAATGGTAAAATATAAGAACTTACAGGTGTTTTATTTATATTACAATTGCTAGGACTCATGCAGTCTCTATAATGTAAGATATTGTTTCATTTCATTAAAACAAAACACATACACAAACAAACAAAAAACAACCCATCTACCACTTTATCTTAGGTGCCACAAAGATATTTTTTAATCTATTAGCCTAAAGGTGAGTTAATTAACTTTTTACCTTCTCAAGTATTTCTTTAATTCTTAAATATAAACAATTTCTCCCTAACTGTGAAGGAGCAGATGTGATTTTATTCATAAGTTCTCATGGCCTTCTGTAGTTTTTCCCCCTAAACTTTCTTCATATTTATCTATTCATTTAAATATTTCATCAATATTTCCTCTACTATGCCATGAACTCCTTAAGAACTATCACTGTGTGACTGGTTATTCACCTTGTACCAGACTGCATAGTAGGATTTCAGTACTTCTAAAAAATTTATGTTTTGCAGCTGTTGACAAACAGGTTTTTATGATTCTTGTGATCTAACATCCTGCATCCCTGCGGAATCCTACCTAACCTGTGTGAACATTTTCCAATGCACTATAAAGCTCAAAAAATGATATCTTTTTTTTTTTTTTTAACAATCAGGTATTTTTAAAAATCAACTTACACCAATGCATTAATGTCTAATACTGTTTCAACTGTACCATATCTTCAGTTCATCACACCTCCCAACACACATATAAAGATTTCTATAGCCAGAGCAGATTATCTAAAAGAAATGTCACTAATAATGGGAATTCAATACAAGAACAACTTTTTGAGAATGATATTGTGGAGCAAAGAAACATTTAGCACTCTGAAAAATATACTGCATACACGACTATCAGTGTGCTTACATTTGAAACACTGTGATAGATGATGTTTTCTGATCTTGACTCATTGATCATTTGTTGGTAGATATGATGCTTCTTATACAACATAAAGAAGAAACTCATTATAAATAAATGGTTCAACTTAATTGGGATATAGCTTAAAATTCTATAATCTATAAGAAAGTAAACAAAAATGTGGAAGTGTGAAGAAAAAACAAAATGAAGGAAATGCAGTTTATTCCTGATTAGATCATTTCAAATGTAAATGTTACCTTTTTGTGTGGTTATTTGAGCAATTATTTGAAAAATCATTAGTGGTATTTTACCTGCAATTATCAATGTGATGTTTTTTCACTGCCTTGGATGGGAGGAAAGGTCCCCAGTCGTTTACTTCTATAACTTTTATGCAGCCAGTAAAATTCTCGACTGGTTCAGAAATCTAAAAGAGAGAAAGGGAATTTATATGATTTTCTTCATATTGAAAACTAGTTAGAGTGTGCAATCAGATTGTGGGGCTGATTTCATTTGTTCGAAATATCGGTAAAAAGTAATTCAACTTGTTTTATAAATATCAATCAAAAAGTTAGTAGGAAAAAATACCACCTTTTCAAAAGTTATATGGAATCTGTAATCTTATTATATAAAATATAGTCACTTACATATGAATAACAACTATTTTAATTATTACAGTGATTTATCATTGAAAAATAAAAGAAAAGCTGATACATTCATCTTCTCTTTAAGGCATTACACTTTTCCATCTTTTCACTTGGTTTCTTGCACTTTTCCTGTCAGACATTAGTACCTTGTTTCATCCACAACAATAGAAACATCAAGAAAAATTGCTCTTTCTGGGGTCAAAGAAAACAGAAAGCTACAAATACTTATGGCATGCAGTCCTGATGCAGTCTGAGTGCCTTTTGTGTTCAGTTGTGTGACCTATTCTTCTTAACAATAATCTGGGCAAAAAAAAAAAAAAAAAAGTATCCATAAAGATTGCTGAAGGGCCAAGAGAAAATAAGGACATTGTAAAGCATTCAATTTGATAAAAAATATGACCTCTTAAAGATCAACAGACATAGGACTTTTCATTTTATCCACTGTGAACATACAATACAATACCAGTAATTAAATGTCTATATAAATTTATGCAGAAAAAAAACCAAAATGGGATCACATCTCAGAATTCAATAATTAGAAATGAGTATTTCATTCTGTTTTCTGTTATGCTTTCAATATTATTAAAAATTTCAGTCTAGATGGTGGATAAGGTAAATACTGTGCTCATCTCCTCTCACAAGCATATCACAACTAAACTACAGAACAACCATCACTGAGAACCACCTGAAGTCTAGCAGGTTGGTCCTACACACACATGTAGTGGTTAAAAATTGAGAGGGATATCTTGGTTATGGAAGCCCCTTCAGAGGAGTGAGGGATTCCAGCCCCACAACAGGCTCCTCAGCACAGGGTTCCAGTTTCAGAAAGAGACTGTTGGCTGTGAAAACCAACAGCCACAACTGTTGGCTGTGAAAACCAACAGAGATTGTGGGAGAATGAGACAGAGAGGGTGCATGGTGTCCCAGGTGTTCCTCTTAAAGGGCCTGTACATAAACTTAATTGCTGACAGACTCACCGCTCTGAGCTCCAGCACTAAAATAACAAGCAAAAGGTGCCAGAGACATAAGAAGAGGAACTGAATTATTTAACTTTGGGGCAAGGGATGTAGGGGCAGCTTCCTCCTAGAGAGAGTGCTGGCAGAGGCCATCATTGCTTCATTGAAAACTTCCCCTTCCTGGAGTGCAGACACTGGTGGGAGACAGATCTGAGACTCTGTCAATCTGGCTAACCCTGGTCTCCTTGCCCTGGTGATTCCCTGAGATCCTACTCCTCCGGACTCATGGGTCCACCCAAGCTGCTTCCAGTGGCTTTCCATATAAATGGCCTGTCTTGGCTCATGCTGCAAACTTTCCTGAAATTTTTCAAAGCTTCACAAACCCCCAATCAAGCAAAATCTAGCTTCAGCATGCCCTGTATCTCTTGCTAAGCAGTCCCAAGCCTGGCACTAGCAGTGGCTGGCTTCAGATCCCAGCTAAGCCTCTCCCAGGTACCTTCAAACCCAGAACAAATGGCAACCATCTGAAGGCCACTTTGTAGTGCATATTAAATAGCCCTGGGCAGGGCACAGGCAGAGGCTAAACTTTCCTTGCAACAGAGCCCCTCTGGGAGGCCCCAGAACCAACACACCCAGTAGCCAGCTTAGGACCACACCAGAGCACTATGCAACCACCTCCGCAGTGACACACACAAGGAGCAGACTGGGCAGGTAACAGAACTTCACTAAAGCAAATCTTGCTCTGTAGGGTCAACCCTTGTACAACAGCTCTTCCACTGTTGTCACAGCTATCCTCACAATTAACCTGAGGGTCAATCTCTCCCATTTATGTACAAACGGCAACCAAAGCTCAGCTACAACATGGGGGCACACACAACCTACATAAGAAACACACCTTGAGTACTCAGCTCAGGTGACCAGGGAGACTGCACCACTGAGCCCCATGGGACACTTAATACATAAGACCAGAAAAATAGCAGCCCTTCCTAATACATAGAAATAAACACAGGGAGGGAGCCAAAATAGGGAGACAAAGAAAGATGCCCCAAATGAAAGGACAAAACAAAGCTCCAGAGAAAGAACTAAACAAAATGAAGACAAGCAACCTATCAGCAGTTGAATTTAAAATGCTGGGTATAAAAACACTCTATGATCTCAGGGAGAACTTCAACAAAGAGATAGGAAACATAAACATGGAGATAAAATACAATCAGTTAAAAATGAATAATATAAAAACCGAAATAAAGGATACATTAGAGGGAATAAACATCAAATTAGATGAAGCAGAGAACTGAATCACTGATTTGGAAGATAAGGTAGCAGAAAACACCCAATCAGAACAGAAATAAAAAAGAGAGAATAATTTAAGTGGCCTCTAGGACAATATTAAGCATAGGTCATTCATACTGGAGGGGTACCAGAAAGAGAAGAGAGAGAGCAAGAAATTGAAAACATATTTGAAGAAATAATAATGGAAAACTTCTCCAACCTGGTAAAGGAAATAGATATACAATTCCAGGAAGCACAGAGAGTTTCAAACAAGATAAGCTCAAAGAGGTCCACACCATGACATATCATAATTAAAATGCCAAAGATTAAAGACAAAGAGAGAATCTTAAAATCAGTAAGAGAAATGCAGTTAGTTACCTACAAGAAGTTCCCATAAGACTGTCAGCTAATTTCCCAACAGATACTTTGCAGGTCAGAAGGGATTGGCATGAAATATTCAAAGTGAGAAAACCAAAGACCTAGATTACTTGATCCAACAAAGTTATAATTTAGAATCAAAGAACAGAGCATCCCAAAAAAGAAAATTTTAAAGGAGTTCATCACCACAAAGCTAGTATTGTAAAAAATGTTAGAGAAACTCTTTTAAAGAAAAAAAAAATGATTTACAACATGAATAATAAAATGGCAGTAACTACATATTGATCAACAATTACTTGAAATGTAAATCTATTAAATGCTCCAATTAAAAGACATAGGGTGGCTGAATAGATAAGAAAACAAGACCTTTACATATGCTGCCTACAAGAGATTCACTGTACATCAAAGGACACACACAGACTGAAAATAAATGAATGGAAAAAGATATTTTACAAAAATGATAATGAAAGAAAAAAAATAGCAATACTTATACCAGGCAAAATAGACATTAAAACAAAGGCTATAACATGAGACAAAAAAGAACCCAGTAATCCCACATCTGAGTACTTATCTGAAGAAACTCAAAACACGAATTTGAAGGGACATGTGCACCCATATGTTCATTGCAGCATTATTTACAATAGTAGAGATATGAAGAAAACCTGGATGTGGATGAATTGATGAAGAAGGAGTGGTATGTACACACACACACACACACACACACACACACACACAATGGAATGTTACTCAGCCATAAAAAAAAAAAAATGAAATTTTGCCATCTGCAACAACATGGATGGACCTAGATAGAGGGCATTGTGCTGAATAAAGTTAGACAAAGAAAGACAAATGTCATATGATTTCACTTACATGTAGACTCTAAAGAACATAATAAACAAACAAAACAGAAACAGACTCATAGATACAGAGAACATTTTGATGGTTGCTATTGGCAGATAAGTGAAAAAGGGGAAAGGATTAAAGAGCACAAATTGGTAGTTACAAAATAGTCATGAGGATGTAAAGTATAACATAAGGAATATAGTCAATAATATTGTAATAACTATGTATGGTGTTGGATGAGTACTAGATATTTTGAGGTGATCACTATGTAAGTTATATGTCTAATTACTATGTGGTACACCTGAAAATAATATAATATTGTATGTCAACTGTAACTAAAAAAATAAAAAATAAATTAAATTCAAGCTAACATGAATCAACTTATGACCAGGGTGATCACTGAATTTATACATTGAAAAATAAGTGGCCTTCCTTGATTTTTGAATTAAAAGTAATCAATATTTTCATTCTCAAGATTTAATTCCTCATTGTAAATAGATAAATGATAGAATAAGGTCTTTCTCATGTTTGGAAATTTTAGGGTGAACATATTTTACTTCATATTTTAACTTATGGTCTTAATTTAAGAACTGTTAAGTATTTTTTGCCTCTCTCTGGTGTAGACTCAAATGTGCTAGAAACCCTCTCAACAAGTAACACACTGTCAAGTGTCAAAATGATCAAACTAGAAAATAAACCAATATTTTACACAGTAAGTTTACAAAAAAGTCAGTCGATTACAAGGAAAACAGAAAAATTTGGCTTGTATATATATGGTGCAGAAGAGAAAGTATTGATTTGTAATTTTTAGCTTAAAGTTTTACAGGCTTCATTAATCTTATAGGTTTTCATATTTAATTTTTATTTTTATCACAGTTATACATGAACCTAGTTTTAAATTTTTTTAATAAAATTTACATCTACCTCTTCTGAAACATCACAAACATGTTAATTAGTATAGTTTACAATTAAAAAATTAAATGAATATAAAATGGTCTTGAAAAATACTTTGATTGCTATGATGGTGAATATGAGAATATTGTGACAGCTACATGATAGCATAATGTGTGTGAATATTTAAAAATACATTTTTCCATGTTCATGAAGATTCTTATTATTTATGAGGATGAAGAATACAGAGAAAACTGTAGATTTTTATATAAATTCAGTCACCAGGGAGCAACAAAAATGTTCTAATAAGAAAATGATTCTATGATTGCTTGCTCTATTGAGATACTTCATAGAATTATATAATTCATATCATTCACTTACTGTGAATTAAAAATAAATATTAATTTTTTCACCTTGGACTTTGAAAAATGGTAAGAAGAAATTTCCATATCTTTTAAATTTGAATGAATTCAAAATTCTTTCTTATGCTTTCAAGGACTCATAACTCTCAAGTTCTCTCACATATTAACTTCAGGTAGTCTTGTTCAGAATATTTAGTCTCCAAATTTTCATGTAAGCCTTTTTCACTTGAATAAAGATGGAAATTTTATTTTGCAAAAAATAAGTCAGTGAAGGGGGTCAAATATGTGGTGACAGAAAGAAATCTAACTATGGGCGGTGAACATGGATTGCAATATAGTATTGAATTGTACACTTGAAACTTATTGGATTTGGTTAATCAATGCCTCCATAATTAAAAAAAAAATAACATTAAAAAAAGTCGAGTTTGTCCCCGGAAATACTAAAGGTAAATGTTAAACTCTAACAACATAATTTTTAGATAATTTTTAGTGTTGAGAAAAATTGTATTGGATTTCATTGATTTATAGGAACCTGGTTAGCTAGGGTTCTGGGGTAGGATTCTTAAAAATAAAAAGCAAACAAAACACGAATAATTATATGACAAGATATAATGTAACACTACGTAATAGATTTGATAAAAACAAGAAATCATGAAAAATCACCTATAAGATTAAAGGAATGCTGTCATTGGATGTTATCTTCTTTCCAATAAGGAAAATATTGTACTTACATAAGCTCCTGCAATTTCCAGTTCTTATTTTTATTTGAGACGAATAATGAAATAATGAGCCCCAGCTATTTCTTCTATTTATTTATTTATCATTTATTTATCTATTTATTTATTTATATTTATTTATTTATTTTTTAGGTGAGGCAATCCTTTGTTGATCTTGCAGATGGCAAGGAACTTGTCAGCTTGCAATTCCTTATATTTAAAAATTTTTTTACACCTATAGCACCTGGTCTACCTAGGTGGTCTCCCATTTAAGTACTAACCAGGCCCAACCCTGTTTAACTTCCGAGATCAGATGGGATCAGGTTTGTTCAGGGTAGTATAGCTGTAGACACAGTTATTTCTAGACGATGTAAAATGTCAATCTAGTATGCCACCACATAGCAACAATAGTATGACTTATTGTGCATTAACAGTAACAGAATTCTTATTTTTTTAACTGCAAATTTGAGTTGTCTGAAAGTCCTAAATACATATTCAATACTGTATGTTTCATTTTTTAACCTCTGTATTAATTAATTCTATCTCTGGCTT
The DNA here is from genome assembly GCF_014176215.1 of Rousettus aegyptiacus. Lineage (NCBI taxonomy): Eukaryota > Metazoa > Chordata > Mammalia > Chiroptera > Pteropodidae > Rousettus > Rousettus aegyptiacus. The sequence goes on from NW_023416284.1 coordinate 113,273,779, forward strand.
GTGATGAATGGCTTTTGCTTTCACTCCTTTAAATAGAGTCGAAGTCAGTGAATTATACATACTGCATAAACAAGGTTTCATAGCAGTTACCCAAAGTTTAGACAGAAGGTCTTCAAAGCTATAGTTTAGACTGCATATAAAATATTTAAAATTTATAAATAAATAACAAATACAAACATATGATTTGAATATTTGAAAATTATGTGCTTAATTAATTGATGTTATGTAAAAAGATTATGAAAGAAAGGAAAGTGATCATTTTTAATCTTCCTGACAGAGTAAAGACACTGTTACTTAAAGAGTATATGAATTATTGGTTAATTTGCTATTAGGTGTTATTTTCAAGGCTAGTTTCTCATTCTTTTGAATCAATAGTTCATGTTCTTTTTATTTATATTTTTATGTTTTTAGTGGTTCACCAGTGTACCTAATGTAACAAATTTGGCCAAATTCAAGGGAAATTTTTAGATTAGGGAACTTTGCAAGCCAATAAAATTGATTTGGAATCAATTAAGAAATAGTTGGTTTTACAAAAACAACAGTTTCCTCTATTATAGGTTGTTTTATCAATTATTTTATTTGTTTTTGAAGGTCCTATATAAAGTATAGTGTAGCAATTTGATACATTTTTAAGAAATAGGAAAAATAAAGATTCTTTAAAGACAGCACTACTAATTGAATAAATAAATGATTTTCATAATATGTGATTTTATTATCCTGTGTTTCTCAGAATTACTGAGGGAAATTTGTTGAGCAGGAAGAGAAAGACTGTGAGTGGAGCTTCTTCTCCCACATTAAAAAAGGGATAACTTTACTTTTATCTATTTTATATATTGGCTTTCTACAGAAAATTTTCTTTAAACAAAAGCTTTTATTGCTAAAATATTATTTAAATCATGAATTAAACTAAACACTTAGAGGACAAACATTGAAGATGTGTTTGTGTGGAGCAATCTATTTTATAAATATATATTTAACTTACAAAAATATCCCTGTTAACCTGCCATAAGACCTTCCCTCTCTGCTAATACTATGATGTTTTATTTTCTAAGTGATCTTCATCATTGTGTTACTGTTTCTCAATCCCATTCTGGCACACTTCATTCTCTTTTCAGTTCTAAATTTCCATGTAGTATCATTTTCCTACAACTTAAAGAACTTCCTTAAACATGTCTTGTAGAGTAGGTCTGATTGTGTTCAATTTCCTTATTTTGTTTTGCCTAAAATATAATTAATTTGCAATATTTTAAATTATATTTTTGTTGAATTTAAATTTTTGTGTTGAAATTTTTAAAAATTATTTTATTTTCACACTTGTAATGTCTTGTTCCATTGTCTTCTGGTTTACATTGTTTCTGATGAAAAGTCAGTGATAATTCTCTATTTATTAGGCTTTACTAAGATATTGGATTTACGGGTTAATATTTTTCATCAAATTCAGACAATTTTGCTCATTATTTTTCCAAAGTTTTTTTTGTCTTTCCTTCTATCACCACATTCTGGAACTCCAATTATCCCTTGTTATTGTCCCACCGGTTCACTGAATTTCTGTTCATTCCCCCTCCCCCATCTTTTAAACCTTTCTTCAGTGTAGTTTCTATTCCTGTGTATTCAAGTTCAAAGACCTTTTCTCTTGTAGTGTTTAACCTGTCAGTAAGCCAATACAGTCCAGATATTATATTTTTACCTTTAGAATTTCTACCGTTTCTTTTCTTATAGTTAACTTTTTTGTCGATTATCTTTACTTTTTTATAGTTTTCACTTTTCTTCTCTCCAAGTTCATGTTTTCTTTCAGTCCTTAGACAAATTTTTACTGTTTTAATGTACATGTATTCTGATTACATAATCTCTATGATTTCTTGATCTGTTTCCTTTGACTCATTTTTATATTGATAATGGTTCACAGTTCCATCCATGTCTAATAATTTTTTTATTCAATACTGGCTTATTGTATTATTACTTTGTTGTATGTTTTCCAACACTATATATATATATATATATATTTCCCACACACCTATATATATGTGTGTGTGTATGTACATATATGTTATATTTTACATATATAATATATATACACACATATGTATAATTTTGAATTGTTTATGGCAGTAAGGTTAGTCTAGTACCAATTAATCATCCATAGCCTGATTACCCATCTGTCTTTTCTTTAAATAAAAATTTTTTACATGGCCTATAGAATAAATAGTTCCCAGTACCAAACTCTGCTCAAACAATTTCATACTCTTCTATCAATTTATTCTGGTATTGACTTTCAAGCTTCTAAGTAACATATTCACACTATTGTGTATTAATTATTCAATTTCACACATTTTTGTAGATTTTCTTTTATATAAGATTACATTTATACAGTGCATAATAATTTTTGGCTATACAAATAATCAGCATTATAGCAATTACAATTTTAGTGACACCATAGTTTCGGCTAAAATGTTTAATGTTTACATTATTAAAAGGTAATTTTTCATAGATGAGCCATTAGTGAACTATAGCAACATTTTTTTTTTCTCATGCGACCTTTTGTTTTAACTGGACCTTGTATTTTTTGTTGTCTTAGGGTTTATGTTCCAATCATCCTCAAACTCTCTGCCAGAAGTATAAGTTTTTTCTCAATAATTCAAGTACTATAAATACTTATTAATTTGATTTTTATCTTTTAATTTGAACTTTCACAGTCTCTTCACCATCATATTTGAAATTCACTTTATGGTTGTCCTCTGATGAATCTATTCTTATCTGTATTCTAAATGTTACTTTGGATATAATGCATTCCTTTATTGGTATATTCATTGATAATATAATCAAAGTTGATCACTACTAGCTTTAAGCTGACTGAAGTAGATGCAAGTTCATAACAATAGAGCTAATGTGATTAAGTCCTATACTTACTAGTGACAAAAATAGTAGAAAAAATGTGAGTGATATTGTGGTGAAGGAATTAATGACTTTGATTAATTGCATTTAGAGCATAAAGAAGGGAAGTAGAAAAGTAGGAAATTCAATGCAATGAATATTTTTTACATTCCTAGTATTTACTAGTTTCTCAAAAATCATTTTAAAACTGGGGAACTTAGGAAATAATAAATCAAGAAAAAGATGGAAATTGGTAGAAAGATTTTATTTTGAGCACACACAGATAAACTTAGATGTTAACATGCAATGTTTCAAACATTTAGCTGTAATGGAAGATAAGAACAAATTGTGTATAATGCTAACTGACACATGAGTCTGTACATACCCTAAATAGGGGACTTTAGCAACATAATGATAAAACCAGTGCCTAAAAATACCAATACTTTAGTATTTTGGTAACATCTCAACCAATTTTATTTGGACATATTCATTGTCCATATATATTTTATAATGTTTATGGGATTCCTGTGCGCATAGTCCATATGTAGAAGTAAAATAGAAAGCCAGTTAAATCTAATTCCCCAGATGAGAATAAAATTCATATATTGATTCTGTAAATGTTTATAAAGCACATACTGTGTAGTGAACACGGGGCCACCACAAACAGTCATACTAATTGTGCAATGTCTAGAAATCCTAGTTGATGGAGTGGAGTGGAGCCTGAAATTTTATCCACATTTTTCTTCTCCAAACTATCTGCCCAGAAAGGTGTATTTTTAAGAATTCGTCTTACCAGAGGGCTTATTTTTTTAATTCAAACCAAGTCAACATATAGGTTAGCATCTGTGGGGCTAGGTACTGTTAAAATATAATGTCAATATTAAACCAGATAAAACTCTGCAAAAGGAAGAGAGTAACAGATTTGTATTTCTGATAATGACAAAGTAACTGATTAGAGACAAAATGTCTTTTGAAAATAACTAAGCAGAATAAAATTTAGATAAAAATATGTTTGCAGACAATGGGAGACTATCAAGGCAGCAAGGACTTGGATGGGAAATGTCCCAGAGAGATGGAAACACATTCGGATCTCGACATTTGATGTTCTATTTTCTCTCGAAATATTTGTGATTTTACAAATATCAGATGAGATTTGAAAAAAGCAGGCAAGAGTTTCTATAAACCTTTTGGGGATAAGAACAAAATATTGACATTCAGAAGCAAACAATTATTCTAAGAATACTAAACACCTGAAGCTATGTTTCTAAGTTCTTTTCAAGTCGGTAGGGATTTATCGCTGCTTAGAATTTATCCCATTGACATTTGCATCAGTGGCATTGTTAGTTGTTATTTCTTCATTACAGAAACTGGTGAAGAATGTCCCTGTGTAATGGTACTAAAAAAATATGAACATGACTTCAATGGTTTTGCTTCAGTTTATTTCTTCTCTCAGCAAAGCCAGACATGTTCTGTTCCATACACTAATACCTCTACAGCACCTATCCCACTTCCATACATTCACACACATCACTTCAATACAACTATCTGTATGCCAGGAGATATCCCACAGGGTTTTTTTTAATATAATTATTATTAAAACAGCTTTATTGAGATATAATCCACACATCATAAAATTAACCATTTAATGAGTATGGTTTTAGTATATTCAGGGTTGTTCAACCATTACCAAAACCAATTTATCAGCCAAAAAAGAAACAATTCTCTAATACTAGGCAAGCACTAATTTGCTTTCCAGCTCCACAGATAATGCTTATCATTAACATGTCATGAAAATAGCAACATATAGTATGTGGTCTTCTGTGACTGGCTTCTTTCATTCAGCATAATGTTGTTAAGGTCTCTCCATGTTGCAATATGTATCAGCACTTCATCCTTTTTAATGCTGAACAATATTCCATTGTATGAATATACCATATTTTGTTTATTTATTTATCAGTTGATGAACCTTTGGGTTGTTCCCATTTTTTTTTCCTACTTGGAATACTCATGTTTTTTTGTGTGGATATATGTTTTCATTTCTAATGGGCATATGACTAATCTAATAAAATTTATATGTGTATCTATGATTTATTTGTTTCCTACTAAGCTGCTTCGGTATAAATCTTGGGGAGGGAGGTGGTACACAGGAGCTCATTTGCTATGCTGAAAATTAATGTATCAGAATTACTTTTAACTGGAAGTAACATAAATGTCCATCTATAAAGCCCTACTCAAATAAACTGGTGTACCACCATGAACTACAAAAAGGAATTAGGAATATCTACATACATAACTATGGAGAGTGCTGTGGTATTCATCCAGATCTCACTTTAGGAGTGAAGGATTTGCCTCCTTTTCCCATTGCTAGGGTACTGCTGGCAGATAGACTTTATTTAAACATTTTGGGGGAATTACTTCAGTCTAAGAGAATAGCCTCAACCAAATTTTCTCTTCTTTCCTGGGGCAGTTTGCATCCAATGATAGGTCAGCAAGTTACTATAACAGTCTGGTTTCCTCATCCTAACTTTTGATGACTCAGAATGGTCAGTCCAGCTTCAAACTTGACATGGGGTTGCCAGAAGCCTGTACTGAGGCTGCATCTAACTCTAGCATCTCCCCTGCCCAATCCTTTCCTTCCCTTCTCTTCAGTAGGTGGTAGTCCCAGTGGCACTATCTAAAACACTTGCATGTTAATCTCCATCTCAGACTATGCTTTCCAGATAACACAACCTGCAGCAGAGTGATCACCAGGATACATTAAGAAAAAAAAAAGGAATGTGAAAAAAAAATACACATAGTATGCTATCATTAAATATAAATATATGAGTTTGTATGTGTAATTTGTTTATATGTACTAGCAAATGAATAAACCATAAAATATGGTTACTGATAGAAGAGAGGACCTAAGGTGAAGATAACAATAAACACTAGATTTCTTAAAATATATTTTAGATATAGATTTAAATTGGAAACCATGTAAATATATTATAGTTATAAAATACAACTTTGAAAAAGTAATTCCTACAACTTGGAAGTAAAATGAAATTAATGATCATAACTGTATATCTAGTTGGTGGCATAAAAACACAAAATAATTATTCTAATGACTTTAAAACACATAATTTGAGTGAACATCCTTAGTGAAACATTAAGGACAGAAAAAAAAACATCACAAATATTAAAATGTTTCAGTAATTATATGGTGGTGGTAGTGATTCATAGCTATTCTGAAATAGATGTGTGTTGATTGTGTGATAAATCAAATGTACATTAGGATAGCATCTTCAGAAGAGGTTTTGGCATGTTCAGAAGGATGAACTAAAAACCATATAGTTCTCCATTTGGATTGCAAGTGTCACTATTAGTTCATGTGTCCTATTTTACACCAAAAGGAATTTGGGTTCCTTGGAGAAATGTCTAATTCTTTATATGGGAAATATAAGAAACCATGAAAACTTTATAGGGGAAAGAACCTAATTTCTTCAACGAAATTTAACACAAAAATAAAAATAGTCAGAAAGATACTATACATCAAATGGATATTTGAAAGGCACATTAACCAATCACAATACATGAATCTTATTTGATTTAACTTATTCAGTGTATTTGATTTAAACAAACTACATTTTTAAAGAAGGTTGTTAAACAGGAAAATGTGAAACTAGTTGGATATGTGCTAAGAAATTATTACTAATTTTTTAAGTGTGATAATGCAATTGTGGTTATGCACTTTTGAAAGCTCCTTAGCTTAAAGAGATATAGAAAGATTTACAAATAAAATGTTCTTATGTCAGAGATATGCTTCCAAAACATCTTAAAGATGAAGTGGGACGTATACATGTAATAGTGAGAGATAAAGTAAGACTGGCTTGTTTTTATATTTGTTGAAACTGGCAGATGGCTATAGTGAATTCATCATTTGACTCTTACTTCCTCTGTGTTATGTTTAAATTTTGTAAAAAAAAAAAAAAAAAAGTCAAACTTTACTTTTACCATAGACACTCCATCACGATTTCCACTGTTGTTGACTTGGCATCTTCTCTAGCATCTTGACAGTGAAGCTATTCTCCAACTCTACTATATTGGTTTAAAATGCCTGAGTTCTTTCGAAATCTCCATTTTTCCTGATAGTTTCAACTCATTTGCTTGCTTTCTTACCTATTCCCTTTTTTTGTTTTAAAGTAAACTCACGAACTGTACCTCTCTCTCTTCTTTACAGCACTCTTCCTTCCCTCTCATTTTTCAAGAACTTACATTTTTAATCTCTCAAAATCTACTCATTGATGAAGGCACACATTACTGTATGATAGGTAAATCATTTAACATTTTAGGAAACAAGATTCTGTGTTTCTATTTTAACACTGAAAACTTCTCATCTCACATCATTTACAACCATCAGAGTAGCTCAACAAAGAACAATCCTAGCTTGGCAAAAGCTAGGGCTTGACAATGAAAGATTTTTTAGACATTAGTAGCAATGAATTTCTTAAAGTACTAATTTATATCTATTGAGTACTGACAATTATATTATTATCTCATGTTTTCCCTATAATAATTGTATTATATAGATTCTATCACTATTTCTGTTTGGTATTTACTGTTTACTAATTCTTATTGATATTCTAAAAAGAGCACGTATTTCTCTAGTATCATATTTACATATAGGTGGTCGCCAACCAAAGGGATAACTTTTGGCCTTTCTTTGAACGCCAGTTCTTATTTGGAAGGAAGAAGGCATTATGCAATCTCAGTTCAGCTCCTCTCTTCTTCTCTCTTTTATGAGCATCCAGCATCTCCAAAGGAGGTTTATCTTCCACAACATGTTGAGAAACTCTCCTTGAAGTTGTCAAAGTATATTCAGCCGAATTTAATATTTTATTCTGGGGCAAAGTATTTGGAAACCCACTAGTTGTAGACCTAAATCCACATCTCTAACTATAATAGCTATTATCAATAACAAAGCTGACAAATGTCTCTTCATTTCTCTGCTGCCTTTCATGTGCTGTTCAATGGGTTCTAAACTTGTTTGGAAAAGAGAGTTCTTTTGAATTTTTCCAATATCTGTTAGATGTGAGAAAATAGGTAATTTTCCCATGTCACAAATTTAAAACATGGCATGGCATAACTAGATTAGATTTTAGGCAACTGACCCCAGAGATCACGTTCTTTCTCAATTCCCTGTATTGAAAGTCTCTAAATCTTGTTGCTGTCCCTTTATCTATCATGGATTTGGCATTATTGAGCTGCTCAAATATTAGGAATGATGGTTTATTGATGGTTTCTTAACATTATATACTTTTAATTGAAATGTTTTTTATTAGGAATTTGGATGTTATTTTGAGCCATTGCATGATTATTACGTTTCAACATGAAGGTAGAATATTGTGATATATTCTATACCTTGTTTGCTGTTGGTCTTATAATCAGTAAAAAATATACTAAAATTAGAAAAATGATTCTGTTATACATCAGCATTTCTATAAACTGAATGTGGCCCTGCCAAATTCATATGTTGAATCTAATCTTCAAAGTGTGGTATTTGGAGGTGGGGTCTTAGAAAGGTGCTTAGGTATAAAATCCTCATGAATGGGATTACTGATCTTATAAAAGAGACCTTAAAATGACCCCTTGACCCTTCCATTATGTGAGAGCACAGCCAGAAGATGGGCATTTATGAACCAAGAAGCAGGCTCTCACCAGACACAGAATGTGCTGATACTGTGATCTTAGACATCCTAGCCTCCAGAACTGTGAGGAATAAAAGTTTGTTGCTTAAGCGACCCAGTCTACGGTATTTGTTACAACAATCTGAATGTACTAAGACAAGCATCTTATTAGAGTATACATTCATTAGTGTTGGTAAAAGAATAATTACATTGTATTACAGTGTGTGAATGTGTGATATTACTTTCAACTAAATAGGATAATTGGAGAAGAAATGTCATTACCCTGCAATGTATATTCTTTTATTAATTACAGACAGAGATGAATGTAAGAAATGTCCTGAGTAAGCTTTTATTTAAACTAGATCTATACCGAAACTAATCTGCTTCCTAGAAAATATAGATGATTAGAGCCTATTTTATTAACCAACCTATATGGTTGGGTTTGCTCTGAAAGCAAACTAAACATAGTAAGTCTCCTAACTTATTCTTTGAAGCTCAGAAATTTTAATTCTCTCAATATATTTCCTTAGGACCACAAATGTGGAACTATTTCCAGTGTTAAAATTTAGATAGGTACCAATTATATCAATTCCCATATAACTTTACAATGAAAATAATAGCTATTGCAAGTAATACCTTACGAAATTTAAACTATAATTTAAGATGCAAAAAATAAGATATAATTTGCTTTCAGCCTAAACAATTAGGAAAATTCCAACTGAAATACAAATTTAGTTTATAATATTGTTCAACATCAGAGTTAGTGATTCCATAAAATAAATATTTAGAATCTTACATTAGAAATAAAGTAAATTTCTCCTTTAAATTCAAGATTCTCTTCTGATTTTTCAGTGAAAATAAAGAACTATTTTTTAAAAGTCTTTATTTTTTTAAATTTTAAAATTTAAAAGTGAAGAAACTCTTTAAAAACCTTCAAACTAAGTTTTTAACTTTCTGATCCCTTATTTGATAGTTGAAGGATTCCTGAAATAACAGAGCACTTATGCTTTGTTAACACATAATATAGGGAAAGGCAATTCCTGCCTTTGCCTTGAACTACAAATGTAAAATGTGTAGTTTTATACTATTTGCAATGGTTTCTTAAAGAAGTCAGAAATAAAAATGCAAGTTTAAGTCAAATGCTGCAGCTTCTTTGTTTTTTGCTAATCACAGTTCACTAAATACCAAATGTATTTGGAAATAAGAGAGATTCTACTGTGTTGACATCAGTAACCAATTTATCTTCGAGTATGCACATGAATTTAGATTCAGAACCAAGTTTCAGAAAGGGAGCTGTTTTGGCAATTTTGCAGAATTGTCTCTATATGGAGTCCAGTAATAACTTTTTTCGTCCTACATAATATTCAAGTCATGGTATTACTTCAGATTCCCACTTCTAATGTTGGAGTATAGGTTGAACACATTTTAGAAAAAAAAGTATTTTATAAAATATTTTAGAGTCAAAAAAATGTAAAAGCTGTAAGAATAGTAGTAACATTATCGGAAGCTCTCGCTTAGCAGAAATTTATTGCACTGAATTCTAAACTTTAAAATTCATGAAATAATTCACAAATATTCCTCTATATTCTAGAATTTACAGAAATTCCTTGTTACCCACTGTTCGGCACTTGTAACAATTTCGATAGCTTTTCCCTAGACTTTGAAAGCATAAGAAGAAGGTTAGGTAATTTGCTCAACTATAGGCTGATCTCAACCCCACTCTGCTCTGGCTTGTTACATACTCACCTATACTACTTTTCTCTTGTCTTGTTGTCATTCTCTGAAGTGACACAGAGAATGGAGGAAAGGAGAAGGATGTTTCTAAGTTAAAAGGATTCAGTTTAAAGCGTTCATTTATTCTGAGAAAAGATTTACTTTCTCAAACACTATGTTTGTCTGTATATGAGTTGTTGAATTACTGTGTTGAAACTCAGTAACTCAGTTTTACACACAGTAGCAAATTGAGTTAAATGAAGATTTATGAAGTTGTACGATGATATACTAAGATAAAGAAAACCAACGAACCAACAACCCAAGCAAACAAATGCAAAACTAAGTAAATATTTTGTGATTCTTTTATGTTTATTTTGGTCTAAGCAAATTTTCTTTTTGATTATTGTATATATTTAAATGTGGCAAAAAGAAAAATATATTCTGACAGACACCAGACTGAATGAACAAAGTAGTATTCTAAAATTTATTTTTCTCTTTTTCATCACGCATTTATATATCTATTTATATCTACTATTTATATTATATCTATAGCTGGATCCATTACTATAACTATCTGGTTCAATAAATAACATTTATCATTTGTCTCTACTGTTAGCCCTTACAAGAAGATCTGAGGTAGAATAATTTCTACTTAACTCAAAGTACCTAAATATATAAAGATAAAAAAGTTTTTCAATAGACCATAAAGTCATTTGAAACAGAAATAGACAGCAAATCTATAAATAATTCATCAAATAGCTGAGAATTTTTAGAAATAAAAAGCCCTGAGACTGGTATCAAATGTTTTCAAAAGGAAAATATACTTTCGGTCATATCCCTCTCTACAGGATCATCCCAATTTGTGTGTAAATATGCTTTAATATGTTCCTACATAAAGAAATATTTTCCCTCAAACCCTCTTGCCTTTTTAGCAACCGTAACAGTAGTTTCCGGCCTGGGGATTAATTTAAACTCTTCTGCTTTCTGCAAAATCATAGACAAGTTTGTTAACCTATCAATATACCGGTTTCTTATCTGTGGAATGAGAAAGATAATAATAGCAGCTACTTCCTATGGCTATTATGAGACTACAGTTCATACATATAAAATATTTTAAAACAATACCTGGGCTTTAAATGTTCAATAAATGTTACCTAGTATTATCAAAAAGTGAATTTTGAGAACACCGGCTATCCTAAGAATTCTTGTTTCCTAATACTACTTTTCTCCCTACTACTCCATGCAACTCTTGTCAAAACAACCAATATTGTTAACTCAAGTGGATACTTGTCTTTCATCTTACTCTGCACCTATTTCCCTGTTTGCACATAGTAAGTCCTTAATAAGTATGTTGGCTAACAGCTTGGATGCATGATTTAATAACTTAAAATATCCAGGATGGAAAAACAAAATCAATACAAACATGTTTGTTGCCATGGTCTGAATGTTTGTGTCTCCCTTTCCCTCACCTAAATTCATATGCTAAAGTCCTAATGCCCAACATGATGGTATTAGGAAGCTGAGCCTTTTGGAGATGCTTAGGTCATGAGGGTAGAGCCCTCATGAATGGGATTAGTGCCCTTATAAAAGTCACACTACAGAGCTCTTTAGCTCCTTTGGCCATGTGAGAATACACCAAGAATCTGTGACACTGAGGACCTTTTCCTGAACATGTCGATGCCCTGATCTTGGACTTCCAGCCTCCAGGACTGTGAAAGGTATATTTCTGGTACTTATAAGATATTCAGTCTGTGTTGTTTTGTTAAAGCAGCCCAAATGGGCAAAGATAGAAAACTGGTAACAAGAAGCTGGGATGCTGCTATAAAAAATACCTAAAAATGTAAAAGTGGCTTTGAACTTGGTAATGGGTAAAGGATAGAAGAGTTTTTAGGTGTATACCGGGAAAAGCCTACACTGTGAATGGACCATTAAAAGCAATTCTGGTGAGGGCTTAGAAGATGAGGAAAGCTAAAGAGAGACTGTCTTCTTAGAGAATACCTAAATGGTTGCGGATAGAATGTCAGTGGAAGAATGGACAGTAATTTGTAATGACATAGATGAACCTTGAATGTATTATGCTAAGTGAAATAAGTCAGACAGAGAAATACAAATAATATATGATCTCACTTATATGTAGAATCTAAAGAACAAAATAAAACGAAGATAGAATCATAGATACAGAGAACAAACTGGTGATTGCTAGGTGGGAGGGGTGGGGGGCTGGGTCAAAAAGGTAAGGGGATTAAGAGGCACAAATTGGTAGTTACAAAATAGTCATGGAGTTGTGAAGTACATCATAGGAAATATAGTCAATAATAGTGTATGTAATACTATGTATAGTGCCAGGTGGGGTACCAGGCTTATAGGGGGGATTACCTCATGAACTATATAAATGTCTACCACTGTGCTGAAACTAATATGAAGTAATATTGAATGTCAACTTAAATTAAAAAATAAATAAGTAAATAAGAAATATGGACAGTAAAGGCCATCCTGATTAAATGTCTGATAAAATTAGGAACATGCTATCAGACAATGGAGGAAAGGCTATCTCTGTTATAAACTGGCAAAGATTAGGCTGAATTATATTTGTTTTTTAGTGTTTCACAGAACATATGACTTGTGAACAATAAAATGAATATTTGACTGAAGCTATTTTTTTCTTTATAATTTTCTTTATTTTTTATTTACTTAATAAAAACTATGTACTTAAGGTGTACAACATGATGATTTGGGTACATATATAGTGAAATGATTGTTACAGTTAATCTAATTAACGCATTATCTCACATAGCTAAAGTTGTTTCTAGGCAAAGTATTAAAGATGTGTCTTGGCTTCTCTTGAATGCTTTGCGTTAAAATGAGAGAAGTGACTTAAAAATAGATTTGTTAATTAAAAGGGAAGCAGCACTTAAAACCTTGGGAAATCTTGCCCATCTATATTGCAAAAATTATGTTTGGAAGAGAACACTAATGGTGTGATCAGAAGGCTCTTTGATAAGGAGATTACTGTGGGTGTGAGCTAAGAATTTAACAAACTGCTCAGCTCCTGCAGAGGAAGAGCCAATTTATCCTGGAGGGGAAAGAGACAGGAAGGAGAAAAGGAAGGCTGTTGGACTTCTTAGATTTTATAGGACAAGACCATAGGGCTTATTGGCTGTGAACATGCAATTTTATATATATGTGTGTGTGTGTATATATATATTTATATATACACACACACACATATATATACACATATATATATGCATATCTACAAAAATTTATTTTTATTTTTATTTATCTTTTTATTTGTTTATTGGGGTAACCTTGATTAACATGATTATATAATTTTCAGGTGTACATTATAGTTTGACATCTATATATTCTATTGTGTGATTACCAACCAAGTCCAGTTTCCTTCAGCTACCATATATTTGATCCCCTTTACCCACTTCACCCTCCCCCTAACCCCCTATATTTGACCCCCTTTACTTCATCTACCTCTCCCCTCTTCCCCTATTCCCTACCCTCTGGTAACCACTAGTCCATTGTCTATATCCCTAAGTCTCTGTTTGTCCTATTCATTTGTTGCTTTTAGGTTTATATCCCACATATAAGTGATATATATATATATATAATTAATTAAAGTGACATTGGTTAATAAAATTATATAGGTTTCAAGTGTATAACTTGATATGTCATATGTATATTGCATTGTGTGTTCATCTCCCAAAGCTTGATTTTCTTCCATTACTATATGTTTGAACTCCTTACCCTTATCTATATTCCCCTCACTCCCCTTTCCCTCTGGTAACCACTAAACTCTTGTCTGTGTTAGGGGTTTTTGTCTGTCTTGTTCATTTGTCGCTTTTAGTTTTATATACTACATGTAAGTGAAATCATATGGTTCTAAGCTTTTTCTGTCTGACATTATGCTTAGCATGATCATCTCAAGATCCATCCATGTTGTCACAAATGACAATATTTCATCTTTTCTTCAGGTTGAGTTATATCCTATTGTATATATATGCACCACATCTTCTTTATCCAATCACCTATTGAAAGGTACTTTGGCTATTTCCATGTCTTAGCTGCCATAAATAATGCTGCAGTGAACATTAAGGGTGCATATATCTTTGTAAGTAAATGTTTTCAAATTTCGAAGGTAGATATCCAGAAGAGGGATTCTTGGGTCATATGGTAATTCTGTTCTTAATTTTTTGACAAATCTCCATACAATTTTCCATAGTGGCTATACTAATTTATAGTCCCACCAGAAGTGTATGAGGGTTCTTTTTCCTGTACAATCTCTCCAACACTTGTTATTACTTGTCCTGTTGATGATAGCCATTCTTACAGCTATGAGAGGGTATCTCATTACCCTAATTACTAGTGAACATCTTGTAATTTATCCGCTGGCCATGTATATGTCCTCCTGGGAGAAGTGTCTGTTCAGCTCCTCGGCCCATTTTTTAATTGGATTGTTTGTTTTTTGTCGTTGTTGAGTTGCATGAGTTCTTTATATATCTTGGATATATAAAGCCCATTATCAGAGCTTTCGTTTGCAAATATCTTCTCTCATTCAGTTGGTTGCCTTTACTATGTTGATAGTTTCTTTTGCTGTGCAAAAGCTTTTCAGTTTGATAGAGTCACATGTATTTATTTTTGCTTTTACTTCACTTGCCTTTGAGGTCAAATTCATAAAATCCTCTCTAAAACCAAAGTCCATGAGTTTAGTACCTATGTTTTCTTCTATGCAGTTTATTGATTCAGGTCTTATATTTAAGTCTTTGATGTATTTTGAGTTAAATTTAGTGTATGGTGATAGAAGTCTAGTTTTATTCTTTTGCATGTGGCTTTCCAATATTCTCAGCACCATTTATTGAAGAGGCTTTAGTTCCTTCATTGTATATCTTTGGCTTCTTTGTCAAAAATTATTCACTCATGTGGGTTTACTTCTGGGTTCTCATTTCTGTTCCATTGGTCTCTGTGTATGCTTTTCGGACAATACCATGTGGTTTGGATTATTGTCACTTTGTAGTGTAACTTGAAGTCAGGAAGTGTGATACCTCTGGACTCATTCTTTTTCTCAGGATTTCTTTGGCTATTCAGGTTCTTTTGTGATTCCATACAAATCTGATTATTTTAAAAACAAGGGAAGAGGGCCCCAAAAAGGATTCAGAGATCATCAGGGCTGCCTCTTTGGTTTTAAAAAGGAGAATGCCACCTGGTATTCAGCAGGCTAGACAACCCCAGCCCAAAGCCGTGGGGATACTGCTGTCTAAAGCTATGGAGGAAGGGAAATTGCTCAGCAAAGAACAGGTCCGTGGATACCTACACCTAGATTTTGAAGGACAGAGCCACCCAGAGCTGTGAATCTGCAACCTCAGACTGCTGGAGCCATCTGCCTGTGATTCTGGCCTGAAAGAGCTACAGGAAACCAACTCTGACCCTTGAGAGTTGTGCTCAGCAAAGCCATGGAGGTCTTAAAGATTGGGAATTGCCCTTTTACTTTTACTCTTTTACTTTTTTTTTCTTTTTTTTTTACTTTTAAAAGTTACTCTTTTAGTTTTCTATTTCATTCTTTTGGAATAGAGATGTCTATTTTACTTTGGGATTATTAGGATGAACTGTATCTATTTTGCTTTTAAGAAGACATGAATTTGGAGAGGGGCAGGGGTGGAATGCTACGGTCTAAATGTCTGTGTCCCTCCCTCCCCCCAAAAATATTGAAACCCTTATGCCCAGCATATTGGTATTAGGAGATGGAACCTTTGGGAGGTGCTCCTCCTCCTTCAGGAGGGTGGGTCTAAATGAATAGGATTAGTGCTCTTATGTAAAAAGACTCCACAGAGTTCTCTAACCCTTTCTGCCATGTGAAGATATGCAAGAAGTCTGTGGCCCAGAAGAAGGCTCTCATCTGACCATGCTGGCACTCTAATCTCAGACTACCAGTCTTCAGAGCTGTGAGAAATAAATATCTGTTCTTTATAAACTGCCCTGTTTGTGGCATTTTGTCATAGTAGCCCTAACAGACTAAGACATGTGTTTATTTTTTTAAGCTCTCATTCTTATACGTAGATGGAACAATGGAGAACAGAATCATAGCTCTCTTAAGATCAAGATTGCTAACTGATGGTTGCCAGATGGGAAAGGGTTGCTGTGGAGGTGGGTGAAAAAGATGAAGGGATTAAGAAGTGCAAATTGCCAGTCATAAAAACAGTCACAGGGATGTAAAGTGCAGTTACAGAATATAGTCAATAATATTGTAATAATTATAGATGGTATCAGATGGGTACTACACTGATTGGGGTAATCATTTTGGAAATATAAAATCACGACGTAGTATACCTGAAACTAATATCAAATTATATGCCAACTGTAATCAAAAAAATAAAAAAATAAATAAAAAACAAAGGAACAAATATTGTTTTTGTCTTTTGTGAAAATATTTTATTTTTAATTTTATATCTCTCTCCTCCAACCTCTTCTGCTTACCCACCTCCTCCCTAAATTGTTTCCGCAAATCACATAGTGCAGTCTGATGGTTTTGACTCAGGTCCTAGAGAAAAACTTCCCCAAAATGTATTTCAACACTATTTATTTAGACTTAGATTCACTAAAAACTTTGCCTTGTGCTGTAGACGGATGGCTGGGCAAGACATACCTTTTCTTTAAAATGGTTTTCAGTGTAGGCCAGAGGGTAAATATGTAAACAAAGACTTATAATGTAATGACCAGGTGCTTCTTGAAGATAGGGACTCAGTCTGCCTCTTTATTGCTTTATTTTTGGCACATAGTCTTAGAATAAACATCATATAATATTATAGTAGTGGTATACAAAAGTCTGCCTGAGAACGTCTATAAAACTCAATTGGAAATGGGAAACTGTATGAGCTTTTGAGTCCAAATGCCTTAACACTTGAACTTTATACTTATCTGAGCCCTTTGCAAATTTTATGAGTTCTCAACCTTTTAAAATATTTTGGCTTTTTAGCGTTCCTTTTCCATAATTACCTGTACATCTTATAGATTAGGCATTTGGAATTCCTATGCTTAATAGGTATTATGATCAATTTAAGGAATCTTTCTGCTACATGAGTGAAACAGACCTGGTACAATTTCAAAGGCATGGGGCAAATCTCAAAAACAAACTAAACTTTTCCCTTTTGGCTTATTGATGCCAGAAATCCCACCCTCTGAGATTTATCCTTTTGGATGAAGGCTTTTAGCTTGTTGAAGTGTAAACATCCCCAGGAGAGGAAGTATACTAAATTATCAAACATTTAACAACTTGCTATAATTGCTTTGATCAGATTCTTTCTTGAAAACACGAATTAATGGGAATTAGCTAGTGAAAGTGCAGAGATATCGGGCTTGGGAGACGCCACTACTAGGAAGAAAGGACAAAAGAAGACAGAGGGCGCCCAGGACTCTCAGCTGGGAAGTTGTCCCTGCCAAGTAGGTTTTCTGTTGCCTGCAATCTAGCTTTTCCGGCCTGATGGGACAAGGGTAACATCTGTGCTGGGACTGTCAGAGTCCCAC
Organism: Rousettus aegyptiacus; assembly: GCF_014176215.1. NCBI lineage: Eukaryota > Metazoa > Chordata > Mammalia > Chiroptera > Pteropodidae > Rousettus > Rousettus aegyptiacus. Next base: position 113,291,556 of record NW_023416284.1, read on the forward strand.
AGGTGCAGAAAATCTAGTTTATTAGAAGTGAATTTGTAAATACAGAGAAAAGCAACTGGCACTTCAAGCCACCGAGGATTAGTGGCAGTAATGAAACCAGGAAAGTCTTGCCTGAATACCGCCTTTATTGATGGCACAAAACAGTCATTCAAACAAGCCTAAAAACAAAAGATGCTTACCAAAAACAGTCAAATTAATAGAATTTCATTTATAATATGAGTTTTGCTGATATGTCTGAAATCAAAAAAATCCAATATACAGAGTACTGGATATATGGTAACAATCTCCTGATTTATTTGAGCAAACTCTGACAGGGATGGAAGCAAATAGCTTCAGTCGGTGTCAAATATAAATGATCACATACTCTTTTCAGGAATCTATAAATTATATCACAATTTTATGAGAACAGAGACCCTTATTTTAAAGTAAGTTTCATAGTGATTAGTTCAGCAAAACCAGAAAAGGCTTATTACCACGAGCAGTATGACTATTTGTCATTTCTTCTTGTTAACTTAAAATTTTTAACTTCAGATTTTTTTATACAGGACATAGATATTCTATTCTTATACACTACATATTAATTATGTAGGTGGGTGAGTGAAAGCAAAGATGGAGCTTAACAGTTTGTTTCTTTATAAGTCATAATGGAGCTTTAACCTAGGTGGTTTCTTTTAGCTTTTATTGTCTGTGATGCATGTTTCAGCATCCTGTAAAAACAGTCATGATTTTCTCATCTTTGTGCTCCACCTGCATTGTTTCCCCTCTTCATGCAGCATTCTATTTATTACCTTAATTGGATATATACTAATATGAAATTAATATTCTTAAATTTCCTGTTAATAAATTTTCTCCACATACCACACAGATAAATTCAGAACTCTCTTTGATAAATCTCATTAAAGACATTACCTTTCTTACACTGAATTCCATTAAAACATTAATATATGAATATATTTAGTACCATTATATAAATAATGCTATCTATGTATAATGTAATGCATAATTATAATTATGTGTATACCATGCACATAAATATCAAATCCTTTAATATTTTATGTATCAGAGAAAAAAGAAATATACTTTAATGAGTTGAAATATAGACAGCGCTTTTTCAGAATATTTCTGAATATGATTTCTTAATTTCCAGTAATTCACAAACTGCCGGATGATTGTTGCTGTAGCTAAAAATCTCTTATGTTACTATTCGCTTCATATGTTTCTTTTAAACACCTCAGGACCAACACTGCTACTCACTCTCATTTTGTCTTAAGTAAATATACCCATGAAATCACAAGTTTGACATGCAGGTTATATCAAACCACATTATTTTCTAATTGAAACAAATAAAATAAAGTTTTTCCACACACTGCAAAAAATATATCACACGTGGGGAAACGTAGAGACAGTTTTGCATATGAATTAATTAAGAGATGGAGTTTAAAAGTAACTGCTTAGGATAAAATTCAGATTCTAGTGCTTAGCTGTATGAATTCTCTATTTCTCAGTTTCCTCATTAGTAAAACAGATAATAAAATTATCTACCACACAGGGGTCTTGTGAGAATTAAGATAACACATATAAAAATTCAGGGTAGTTTCATACATTACTGAATACATACATGTTTTATGGTGATTTTTGGTGTATATATGTGTGTATAGCTATCTCTCTGTCTGTCTATCTATCTATCTATCTATCTATCTATCTATCTATCATCTATTATCTATCTATCTATCTATCTATGTGGTAATTATTACATAGGTGTTTGTAATCATTGATTGTCCCATGCAAGCATTGCCTCAGTATCAGCTGCTTGGTTGAGACTGAAGTCCAGATTATTTGATCCAAATCCAAGCCCCAACAGAATTGTTGAAGCTTCTAAATAAGTTTAAAATCACTTCCCTGAACAGTTTATTTCCTGGGAGAATCAAACTTATTGCTTGGAGCATACATTAATCAATTCAACTTTAATTTACATATTTACTGAGTGGCTATTGTGCACAAGGCAGAAGATATTAAGGGAATACAATGATAAATCTGGTAAATCTCCCTAGGAGAGTTAACAAATAACATCCATGGAATGAATAAGTGACAAGAGCCACAGGAGTGGTCCACCAGCAATGATGCTGCCCTAGGGAGTTCTGTGAAATATGAGGTGATTTCTAGCTTAGAGGATGTGGGAGGTATTTATTTGATCTGGAAACTAAGATGTCAGGAACTCTGTAAAACACTTTAAGTTCCTTGCCTCATTGATTCCACACTATGTGCCTAAGTTTCCCCTTTTTGCAAAAGTAACTGAAGTGTAACCTTGCTATAATAGTGAAGTGAAGCTTGGTTTCTGGTCCAACATTATAACATATTGTTATATTTATCTTACTTAAATATCCATTATAAAAAAGAAAAGAGCTACATGTGGGGGCTTGGAATTACCATTTCAGTTGTGTTCCATCTCACTTGCTGGCTTGCCATTTGAATGCTATTTACTTTAGTAATACATTGCTTTTGAATATTAAATGGCATATTGGTGCCCCATGAGAATTGGCACCGCTTCCAAAATTACTTAGTCTCTTCTCCCTGAAACAGCTTATAAATTAGGAGAATGAGTTTAATTAAGTATAGAATAATTATATTTCTGAATGGTTAAATCATAATTTGAAACAATCGAAATGAATATTCTTAGTCTGAGCTTAAATAACACATTTAAATTTCACATTCCCCTAGTCTTTTAAATGTTGGCCTTTGTACCTCTTCACCTGCTGGACAAGTTCATTCATTCAGGAAAGAGGATTTTCTTCACAGGGTTCGGGTTTTGGTGTAGAGATATAACACAATTATCCAGTGTTTGCCAAATATACACAATTTTGAAATAATATACAACATTGTTATGTAGTGTTGGGGGGCAGGGTGGAATTGCCTCCATACTGTCAAAATCTTCCCTTTTTCTTCCCACTGTAACTAAGGCTGCTGTAGCAGTCAGGTGAGCTGTGGAAAATCTGTCAGGTGAGCAAGCTTAATTAGACCAGAATAGTTCTTTAGCTTTAAATCCAAGCCCTAAAGACAGATATGATTAAAGTCTATAAAAAATAAAAATGTACTTAAAATGCTATTTTGAGGCTCATTAAACTTGAATTAGTCAACAGCTATTTTTGGGGGCAGAATCAATTTGCATTTATTCAATGGTTCTCTTTAGCCAATTAATATTTGGGTGATCACATTAAGTAATCTGAATTGAAACAAAATAATTAAAGTATGTATTTAAAAAATGAGAATGAAAAAAATTAGAATTCAGACTCTGGTTGTTTGATTTTAATGACAGATTTATATATGCGATTATTGAAGACTTTTTTCCTTTTAGAGAATATCATATATAATGAATAAGGTAAAATAAAAAAAACAAAAATGAAACACCTGTGCACAGGTAGCTTTCGTTTTCATCTTATAGAGATCACTGTCAAACTTCAACTGCCATATAAATTAAGGTAATATGAAAAAATGGCAATTTTATATTTTGCCTGAAATGGGTCCAAAGAAAATACTTAGTCTTCCTTTCCATTAAGCAATTTCTTCAAAATATTTCTTCAAAACTTTGGCAGAAATGTGTAGGATGTTCCTAAACTCAGGCACAACTGGGTAACTCACCCTTTTTCTAATTTCATAGAATTGAAGAAAGAGATGTTTTTGAACCAAATTTGGAGAGCTTCTTGGGAAAGGGAAGTGAAATAATTCAAGGCTAAGTGCTTTCATTTTAGTTATATAATAGTGACGCTAGCAAACTACCCCCCCCCCCAAAAAAAAAGATAGAGAGTAAATATTTTAAGCCTCAAGGGACATTTGATTTCTGTAGTTGTAGTGTGAAAAGAGCCCTAGGCAATACATAGACATGTGGGTGTAACTATGCTCCAATAAAATTTGAATTTGAAAACAGACAGCAGGTGGGATTATGCTAGGAGGCTGTGATTTGCTGACCCTTGATATAGTAATGCCAAGACTGTTGAGGAGAACCTGTTCAAGGAGGAATGTTTTCCATTAGCTTTTCAGGTGAAACTGTCTTCTATACAGCTGTAACTTCATGCATATAAAGCGAAGACTGAATTCCCCAAAGGCCTGATGGGGTCCTGAGGCTTTGATGACAGATGAGAATGGCTGCATTTCATCTGTCACTGGATAATGATGTTGATCTCCTTATTGAACATCCTGTCTGTGACCTTCAGAAAAGCTAAATTTGATTTGCTCAGGTGGTATCTTTTCTTGGCCCCTTTGTGAATTAATACTTGCAACTGGATAGTGATTGTTAAGACAGCACCTTGATGCCTCTTTCACCAGAGAGTGCCAGTTGATTATGGTGCTTCGGAGCTGTGCCGAATGTTGAACCTGCTTCCAAGTGGCAAAGCATTAGAAAGAAAACAACTTCCATAAATCACTGAAGAAGTGCTCTGGTACAAGAATTAGACATTCGATTACTTCCCAGGAGTGAGGTTTGAGTAGCCTCAAGTAGGGCCTTCCAGTCCAGGGTTATTCAGTCTCCACTCCCAAACTGCCTACTTTCAGATCTCAGAATAAAGAGCTTCTACGTTATTCCTATGTTAGCCATGCATGTTGATTGCAGCACCTTAAAGGAATATTGGAACTTGGCAGTCTCACTCTGCAAGGGCCGCATATACTAAAACCTGATGACATTGTATATGGTATGTGGAAGATATCTATGCAGATAGGAGTAATCTGGGGTCATGTTGAACTGAAACACTACCCAAAGTAAGCCAAGAATCTGATGCCAGGAAACAGAAACTGAAAAAATTCATAGTCGAATGGAGGCAAAGTGGTAACAGGGAAGATGATAGCACATGTCAAATAGGAAGAAGAATCAAATCCTAACTGGATGGTTTTTGAAATAAATTGCCAAGTGAGTCTAATGCCTTTCAGGATAAAAAGCATCCATAATTTTGCCATCAAAAAGAAATGTATGCATGATTTTTCCCTTTTACATAATACCCTGTCATTCTATATTAGTCGTCATAAGGATGAAAATAACAATATTTGAGGGTTTTAAAGTAAAATAACCTCTAGTCTTGTTCTTTCTATACTTTTGGATATTATAGACAATTAAAATTTCCAAAAGCACTAAGAAAGCTAATGTTGGGTTGTTAACTTATTTTTTTTCATTAAGAGCATTAACAACTACCATATACTTGTATTGTAATTTCAAATAAAAGAAGATGCTATTGTCAAAAAATAGGAAATATAACATTAAGGAAATATTTTTATTTTTAAATAAATTTATCAAATTAAAGGAAAATATTCTTATTTTACCCAGAAATGATGAAAACTGGCATCTGTCTATTAACCAATGCTTGGAACCCATTAACTTAAACTGAACACTCTTCTGATATTTGAATCGCTTTGGCAAATAAAGCAAAATTATTTGCTAGGCTAAGCTTAAATTTCTTTAAATTATGAAAATTTTGTACTACTCGAAGTATCTCATTTGTTCTTAGATTCTAAAGAGCATTTCTACTTTACACTGAACTACAACTACACATTAGTCCTTATCTTAGTTTGCGAGGCTTTTCATAACAAAATATCATAGACTGGGCAGCCTAAACAACAGAAATTTATTTTCTCACAGCTCTAGAAGGTAGGAAGTCCAAGATCAAGGTGCTAGTCAATTTAGTTCCCGGTGAGATCTCTTTCTAGCTTACAGAGGACCACCTTATCATTGTGTCCTCTAATGGCAGAAGGAGAGAGAGAGAGAGAGAGCCCATGCACACAAACAGGCTTGAGATCTTATAAGGGCACCAGTCCTATTCGATTAGGATTCCATCTTTATGCTTCATTTAACCTTTTTCACTTCTTCACAGGCCCTATCTCCAAATACAGTAACATTTGGGGTTAGGGCTTCAACTTATAAAAGTTGGATGGACACATTCAGTCTATAGCAGTCCTTATTCTACTTCAATCACCATTGAAATAAGCCTTTCCATATACCAACTCTACCAATATTTGAAAAACAATTGTAACTTTCTTCTCCATTAACCTTTTTCGAATGATTTCAAGTCTTATCAATAATTTGGACCATTCTCGGCATATAGGCCAAAAGAGCCTTATCACTCTTAAAAGGGGTAACCAGAACATAAATAAGCACATTTAGTTAATCTTAGCAATAATTTCTATTCTTATAATTCTAATTTCTAATTATATATAACATAAAACCTAATGTGATTATTTTTCCAGTTATGACATATTATTAATATTTATTGTGCTTTCGACTAAAATGATAGTTTAAAAAATACCTATATATGACTTCTAAATGTATTCTCTTATAACTTTGTTCTTGTATTGGTTTCCTTGACTTTATTTTAAGAGCTTGCACTGATAATGACAATGATAATAACAACATCATTTATTGAGTGTTCTGGCTGTTTGTTATATGACAAACATTTTGATGAAAGTCTAAGACGCATTATAGAGTATTTAATGCACATAACAGTCTTGTGATGTAGATATTATTATCTCAAAACTGTAAGTGAAGAAGCAAACATTTATGAGAAGTAGGTCTTCATTTGTCTTTTATAACTACCTCGTTTTATAATTTTGACCATTCTGTAGCAATCCTAACTTCACTTATGTTTTCTGCATTGTGACCTCTTTGTTGGATTGTTTAGAATGGCAAACTACACTCCCAGACTGGAGACAGGAACATGGGGCATTACTGGAGACACTCTACACCAGCTGAAAAGTTAGCCTGGTGCACTTTAAGTTGGAGATATTACCCCTGATCTAGTGCTAACATATGAGAAGTGGAGGTATTATTTATTTATTTTTAGTTGTGAATACATTTTTTTTTGTCAGTTTTGAGTGTTTTGGAAATTCAGCTATGAGATAGTAATTCCCACTTTCATGCAGCTATATTTGAAACTTTGGATGGAAAATTATTTTTCTCTTATTTTAAATTTTGACTTTATTTCCCTACAAACTGTAGGGAAATAAAGACACAGCTCTATTTCTATATGTACTGGTCTACAGAATGCCAAAAAGAAATCTAATATCTCTTTTACTATATGAAATGTACTAGCTAGTTTTGTGGGTACCAAAGAAAGTAATTATTTCTTAAAGAAGTGCAGATTTTAAGGGACTTCGTTTTCAATGCACATATTATCTTGCTCCCATGCCTATGGGTTCTCAGATATACCAAAAAAAAAAAAAAAAAAAAAAAAAAAAAGAGAGAGAGAGAGGCTTAGCTGATCTAGCCATTTGCATCAAAGGGACCCGGAAGTGTTTTATCTCAAAGACCTAAGAGTAACTTAGAAATGAAAAATCAATCTCAGGCAAAAACAAACATGTTGTAAGTTTTCTGGGGATAACAATACATACAAAAATGACCTTTTTTGGAAAATGTAGTCCCAAAGAATATGGAACCACAATATATTCTAGGAACTATAAAAATATTTTAAGAAATCAGTTTTATGATTTATCCAGAAAATATGTTCTTTGTACCTGCTATGTGCCACCCTCTGTCCAAGACTTTGGGAACAGTAATTCAAAAAAAAAAATGCAATGAGTGTTCTCAAAGATCTCAACATCTAGGAGAGGGCACATAGAGAACTGACTACTGAAGAGAATGTGTAAGCGGTGCTTTAGGAACACAAATAAGAGAAAGATGAATTTTCCTTATGGGTTCAAGGAAGCATTCATAAAGTAGCTAAATTTGAAGAAATTAGATATACTGTAATCCATAATATAGACATATCATAATAGAGTATTAAATATTTTAGTCTATATTCAAACTCAATTTTTATGATTGTAATTAAATTTTCTAGATATTCTTCTATTCTATCATAAAAGCAATGCCATCTCAAAACACAAATTCTCTCAAATCTAACAAATAAATCTTGGATTAAGTAAAATGTAATCACAAAAGTATTGCTTCTATAATTGCATTTTAAAAGTTTTCTTCAAAGCTGCTTATAACCTGCTCATACTCATATAACTGGACTGTTCATTGTTTTGAGTGCCATAGTTTTTTTTTTTTTCTTTCCCTTCCTAATTCAATGACAACTATATGTAAGATAAATTCATGAATGGAAGTGAAATTTTAAAAACAGCCAATGGTTTTATTATATCTCTCCAAATGTTTTCTCAGAAGCTTCTTTGCTTTCTTGGAATAAATTGAATTTTATATAGTTAGTTTTAGGTTATTTATTAGAGTTTTTCCAGGATGATGTTTTAATTGCCTCTACTTGAGATTGTGTGAACACTCAAATTAGAGTGGTATATCAAATATCATGGAAGAAGCCCTCGACAATTTGTTTGTTGGAGTTAGTGCTGCCTTCCATCACCTCATCATTTAACATAAAAGTTTCAACTTCAACAGCTTCAACATCAACTACTGACCTTCAGACAAAACTAAGAATGACAATAGGTGAGATACAGAAAATCAGTTTGCATTACGAATAAGATCTACACTGAAAATCACTATATGTGAATATAAGAACACAGTTCTAGATCAAATCCAAAATTAACTTTAGTATAAATTCATTAAATAATGTTAAAAAACAAGAATATATTTCCCAGGGTCATAATAATTATTTGAATGACAAAAGAACAAGAGCCAAAATAATTTTTCCTATTGCTATGAAAGACTTCACTCTGAGAAGCAGAGGTTGCTAAATAATTATCTGAGGATAACTGGTACTCTTACAAGACAATTTAAAAGCAATTTCTTTATAAATTTTATTACAATTTCATAATAAATGTGGAAAAGTAGTTTCTTATAATACTATTTAAAAATATAAAGTGTAGAAAATATAACAATTATGCTTTCATAATTGGAACAGACCAAGAATAAATTAGAAATTTATTACTTCCAAATTTCCTTAATTTTTTTTTTGGAGGGTGAGGAGTTAGGAGGGTATAACCTAATAAAACTATGTAATAATATGAAATAATATCTTTTACTTTTATTTTTACTTTAACAGCAGTGTCATAATTAGGGTTATCATTATGAAACTATTCTAAAATTTCATCAGTTTTCCCAGAGGCCTCATACAATCTGTCATAATTCAAATCATTCTCTTTTAAAATGCTATCATGTCACAATCCTTCTGGATTTTCTTCAGTTTTAACTGTCTAACTCTGCCATATTTTCATTTATCTGTGATTCCACACATGATTAAGTTATTTGCAATTTCAACTTAATCAATACTGAGATATCGTCCAACTTTTGCAAGAAATATAGCTTTTTTTCTTTTATAAGCAATTTATATTAAAATATTCTTGTATTTTAGCATGTGACAACTGGCAAAGGTGGACTTTCCCTGTGATGTCGTTGTGACAGGTTTAATCACACACTGTTGTTAAATAAATTGGGAGGATGCTGGTGTGGGAAGGAGGGGGTCGCTTCATTAGAGAACTTTCATGTCTTGATGACTTTTATTCCCTGTATAACCTGTTAACTGTGACTCAGACAAATTATTTAATATTTCTACATTTAGTCTCTTTTTCACATGGAGATGTTAATAGTTCCTACCTCTTAGGATTGTTGTGACGAGTAAATTAACAGTTTTCTATAAAGTGGTTAATAGACTTTCTGGCTCAGAGAATGTGTTTAATATATATTGACTATTATTTTGTTAGAAGTTACACATAATCATTATCACTCTAACAAACAATGAATAGGAATAGCAGAACAGTTTATGGAAGATATCTTGGACTAAATATAACTCAAATTTAAGCATCCTTTCTTATTTCTTATATTTCATTTTAACATAGCAACACATACAAAAGTAATGCACATAACTCCACAATAACATTGAAAAGTAATGTATGTCTTTTCTGAAAATTTACAAAAAACCAAAGCAAAGCACAATAAGGGTAGTCATACAATAAAATTTTATAAGAAGTATCTTTAGAAAGCCTTCCCTCCTCAAAAATTCCACATTTTTAGTCGCTGGTCCAAAGCTCCTCTCTCACTCTTTAGCCCTCTTCTCTTCTCATTTTTCTAGCTCACAAAACGCACCTCTTATCTTCCTTCATTAGCATTCCAGATTTACCTTTTTCTTTCACAACTGTTACTTTCTCCTTTCTGACCCACATAAATTTAGCCTCCTGGCCTTTTCCTTTTCTTCACCAATTATTCATATCTTCTCAAAAAAGATCTAGGGACTGAGCAAAGCAACCAGGAATCCTCCATAAAACCCAAGAAGACTTTTCTCCGTCACAGATGACTGCGGTTCTGTTCTTGGCTGTCTTCAGTAGCCATCAGAACTTGGTTCAATCATTTTACTCTCTCATGTCCTCATATATAAAACAAGGGACTTAAACTCTATGATTTCTAAGTTGACTTTCAACTAAACTTTCCAAGAGTTTCTAATCATATAAACTCCAAATTTCAGAACATTATAAATACAGCACATTTGGAAGAGAAAAATAAATACTTGATCGCATTTGCCAAAGAGATTCTTGCTCAATCGTAGCAGAATACAAACGTGGTTCTCTAACCAAATAAAAACCTAATTTATTTCCCTTTATCTCCCTTTATTCTCACTGAAGTAACATGCTTTAAGTTTTGTTTTTTTGTTGTTGTTGTTGTTTTTTTACCTTCAAAGTGTATCAGATTATTAGAAAAATCAATGTAATTAATCCTACTTAAGTGGTTCTTGGAATTTTTATTAAGGAAAATGTAGATACTTTTACATTAAAAAAATGGACAACTAATAAAACTATTGTTAAATGGTATTTTTTTATTGTCCTCATAAGTCTCTGTTATTTTTACTGCTTAAATGTTATTTGATTTATTTAAGTGTTTAGACATAAAGTCAACCATTCAGAAGACCTTTAAGTAAAAGCAAACATGATAGTGAAGTCAGGAAGCAATTAAAACAATAAAAGAAACAAAAACAAAAAGCAAAAAGTGAAGACACAGAAGAAAAAAGTCTTGAATTGGCAATAGCTATAAAGAGCTGAGGAATGCTAGTGAGGGCAAAAGAAGAATGAGCTAGTGGTGAGAAAATGAGAGAAAAGAGCAGGAATGTATAAAAATAAAAAGAGCAAAAGTTGGAGGGAGGTAAGTGTTGGACCACAAAAATAATTAAAAATGGTAATATGAGGGTGACCCACCTCTCAAGTTTGAAGCAGTGACAGCAGAGAAAAGAGAAAGCCCTTTGCAGAGGAGGGGGCATCACAATGGCTGTGCTATGGCTCAGTTGCTGCATCATGCTTGGGCATGTGTCTGAAGGCCTGGCAGTTCAGGCCATATTGAAGCAAATCAGACAACATATGAAAGCAGCCCGTGGGCATTCATAGGGATGTCACAACCTGCAATTTTTGACATCCTGTACTTGTGACACATAAACAGAACAGTTAATATATAATCTGTAGGGCACTTACTAGAATGAATGTACAACTTTTTTAGTGAAAGTTTTAAAACCAGCCCTTCTATTATTCTTGTGCATCTAGGTTAATGCACTTTGAAGTACCAGAAGTAATACCCATGGAAAGGGGTATTAGTCCTCAAAAGAGCACATAATCTTGTAAACTGTCCTGTAATCTAAACTCTGACTGGCTTTCTCTAATCTTCCTTATGTCCCTTTCTTAATTTCAAATGCACAAAAGAAGCTACAAAACTGTTATTTGATGGAACATTCTAGATCTTGCTCCTCAGCATGTGATATCAATTTGGCTTAAATAAACTTTTATAAAAATTTAAAAAAATAAAATAAAAAACAGTTAGCTCCCTAACACTTCAGATGTCCTTAGCAAAATATAAAATATATTTTGTTAATTAGTACATGTGATATTAGATCTAATATTTTTTATTAAAAAATGAGTACTTTCCTGTGTTCATTTAAAAATTTTTGATAATTAAGTATAACAATGTGGCATGTACAGAAGACTTTCACTCTGCAACCTCATTTGACATTTTTCTTCACTTTATAGGAGAAGCTGTCACTTGACTATACCACAAGGTTGTGTGCTGTTGCTGCTATCAGAATGTCATGTAGTGGCTTTAAAATTAACCTTTCATTCAAAACATGAGTTAAGATGCCTAAAGATGGTAAAGGTTTTCCCCAGGCTTAAAGATTGTGGCACTGCTTTTTTATGCATCTCGGCTAATGTACGTTTGACAGCATTTAACCTAGACTTTCTTTCTGTGTAACATACTGTCTGGTGGTGACCTAGTGAATAGATAGCTATATTTGAAAGTTCAAAAAATGATACATTTTGTATACTACTCCATGATATATAATCTCAAATACAAGAAAGGGTAACTGGTTAAAGCATTTTCAGCATGAAAACATAACTTTTTTCTTCATGTTTACCAGTGAGCTCATGCAAATTTAATTATATTTTACTGAAATGAATACACTCCAGATATGAAATTAAATTCAGTATCTTTCTATTCAATAAACAGGCACGAGTCCCTGTAGAGCCAGATATAAGCATTGGAGATTAAAAAGCAAATAAACAAGAAAAGTCCATCATTTCATAAAGTATGCACCAATCTGGAAGAAGACAAAGTGATGATTGCAGTAAAAATAAGATGAGAATTGCTAGAATAGACATAGATACAGGTTGCTATGGAATCCTATTAAGAGGAAATTAATGAAGACCTTGCTGTCAGGAAAAGCTTCCTTGCAGAATCAAAAGACAGGACAAAAAGAGCTTGCTGGGTATAGCCAATTAGAGGTGGTCTTGCTGACAGAGATAAGGACGTACATCAAAAGCCCAGGGTGAACGGACCTACAACCCTGTGGATGAATAAGAAACCTGAAAAATGAAGGTCTGCAAATAAACAGTGTTTACAAATCAGAAAGAAAAGAGGCTGAAGAACATGAAACAGGTCAGTGATAGAATATCTTAGAAACACAACTCTGACAGCCCTATGGAGGCATACTGAGAATGCCAACGATTTCTAGAAGGACATGTTGGGGATTGAGCTGTTTTGTTTCCTGAAAGATGGTGTTATAAGTCTATACTCACCCCGAGTAATCACATTCCCTCTCATTGCTTCAACTATAGCACAAAACCAGTCAGATCTCACCTCCGAGCTTCACCTGAAGTCTCATGGAAATCCCAACCAGATGCTCCTAGGGGCACATCAGACTCAAAGGTACAAAAGGGAATTTTTCATCTTTCCCCACTGACTTGCTTCGCTTCCAATATTTTCTACCTCAGATTGTTTTTCTCAGCTACTAATCAGCTCAGAGTAGAAATCTGGCTGTTATCCTTGACTCCACCTACCACTTCAGCTCAAATCCAATTATAACATCTTATTGATTTTAATCCAAATATTTATATGTCTGTTTCCTCCTAGCTAACTCTCATTTCCTTGTTATTTTCTCTTGACTAAACTATTCAGCCCTCTCAAACATAATCTCCTATTCTCTGCTCTTCTCCCCAATATACTACCACATATAGCTGCTAATAAAATTTATTTAAAACTTAAAGTTGGATCCTACTGGATAAATTCTAGCTCCTTAAAATGACATCAAGGTTTTCTAAGATCTAGCCCCTGTCTCTTGTTCCAGCCTCCTCATTTATTCTTTCCTGCCTAACATATTGTGTACTTTGGGAACACTGAATTGTTAGTACTTTCTCATTTACTCCCTGATTTTTTTCCCTTGTTGCCAAGTAGAGTTTTTCTGTTAGCATTCACTCATTGTTCTCTCTCTTCCAGGCTGTCACTGCCATCTTTTCAGACTTAGCTGGCTTACATGCCCCTTTTACTTTGTATCACCAAATCCTCAGGCCATACTGCTCTTAGAATAATTAGAATTACATCTCTCCCTTATCTGTCTAAACTCCCAAAGAGCAAGGTCTTTTGTACTCATTGTCATATTTTCAGTGTTTATGTGCATCATTTAATCAACAATAAAAACACAATAAATATTTTTTAAGGAATAAATGAACAAATGATACTACATCCAAAGGCCAGATAAGTTCAGTGTAAAGTAGCCTATCATAATGCTGACTAGTTCTTTTGCAGAACTGCTCTGTCTAATATGTGGCCATTCACCACATATAGCTATTGACCATTTGAAATGTGGCTATACCCCAAATTGAGATGAACTGTGAGAATATACGAAACACTACACTTTGATGACTTTTTATGAAGCAAAGGCATGTAATGTACCCTATTAATAATGTTTTTATGAGAATTACATATTGGAATGACAATATTTTGGATATACTGGATGAAATAAAATGGGTTATTAGAATTAATTTTGCTTGCTTCTTTTCACTTCTTTAATGAGGCTACCAGGAGATTTAAAATTATAAATTCAAAATTAGGCAGAGTTCTATGTGGATAATTTGAAATTTCATTCAGTGTTTTCTTAGATTGAGTCTGAATATGATTGTTTCATACTAACCAAACAGTTATACTTTGATAATGTTTGTCTTAGAGAATCTTAACTGGTGCCAATAAATCTTAACACTGCTAACATTTTTGTTTGTTTTTGTTTTTGTAAGATATGTGTTAAAATTTTTGCTGATGTGATTATTTATGGCAAAGACCATGTTTTAGTATTTCATTTGCCTAGTTTCTATCAACGGTTGATAGATAAATGAATGCCCTTTGTCATGTATAAGAAATGCAAGCTGGCTGCTCATAAACATATGGATTTTGCACATTCCACATGGGATAAACTATTTGAAGATTTTAAAATATGTTTTCTAGTTTAAAATTTAGAATTTCCAGAATACTATGATCATTTGATGATGCTATTAACTGTCATTCCTAAAAATAAAAGGTGTGGTAAAATCATTTTCAGAAATGCTACATTCTGTATACTGCTTAGAGATTAAAATGAACAGTAACATAATAGAGACTAAGTAGTTTTTCAGAGAAAAAGCAAAACAAAATAGTCTGTATAGATATGCTTAACTCAGTATTTCAAAATCCTCACACTAGTTGATTGGCAAGTTTTTAAAAAATCATTCAAAAAGAGTTTTATCTGTTCTTAGAGAGAAGCATATGATTAGTAGGTAGGCAGTCACTGATTTTTCCTAATTGGTCCCTTCCATTGTTTATTTAATAATAAACCATTGCCTTACCTAAAACAGTGATTCATCTTTGTTGCCAAGTAAAGAAAACATTGACCCCATGAAAATAGAGACAGGTTTTGTGAATACATTCTTTGAAATATAAGATCCATGAAGACAGAGCTTTATCTGATTATTTAACATTGACTCTCCAGCATAGAACAATGTCTGCAACAAGTTGGTACTATCTAGATGGATGGTAGACAGATAGACAGATAAATGATTTCCTGCCTACTAATTAGACGCTTCTCTCTAAGAACAGATAGATAGATGGATAGATTTTTTTGATAAATGAATGATTTTTTTTTTTTTTTGCTTTATATTTGTTTGGTATAATCTCATTTAAAAACATACTAATGAATTCAAATAATTTTCAGAATAAAAATTAACTTAAAAGCAGATTCCATAAGATAGCTGAATCTAGACAATTATTACCTGAATCTAAGACATTATATCAGTAGTTTATATTTAGCAATAATATTAAATGTGCTTTGAATTTTACTTGAAACAGGCTTTATATTAAAAATCAGTCATTAAAGCACACCAAAAATAATATGGACTGGTAAAAGGTGTTTGACATTGTTATTTGCAGTGAAGCAGAATAACAAGTGTTTTAAAAGCATGGTTTAAATTTTGGCCTTATCACTCAACAGTTGTGTAACCAAAATCAGGCTATTTAATCTCTATATACCTCAATTCCTTCTTCTGTGAAATGGAAATAGTGGTTATTACTTCAAAGAGCTGCTAAAAGTATGAAATGAGACGGTACTATAAACTGCTTATAAGAGCAATGCCCAAAGAGAAACTGCTCAGTAACTATAAATACTATTATAAGGACAATGATTTTATGAAGAAGAATATTTAGTATAAATTTTTTTTTTCAAGGTGGGGGTAGATTTTCCAAAAGAATCTTACTTCCACACATCCTTGAAATATCAGACTAGGTTTCTCTTTTGTAGCCCCAAAACCACAGTGAGTGAGATTATACAATATAGTTGACCCTGGAGATGTGGTGCCTGGGTTCAAATACCGATTCCACCACTCACTAGTTGTATGCCCTTGAACAATTGCTTAATCTCACTGCTTCACTTTCTTTAGCTGTGGAATATAGATCAGTACCTATCCATACAATTAAATGTTATAAGAATTAAATGAGCTATGTTTGTAATGAATTTCGAGCAGATCCTAGCAAAAAAACAACAACACATGCTCCAGAATACTTGCATACTTGCTGAATAAATGAATAAACAAAGGCCCCTTTTAGTTGTGTGGATGAGGATGATGAGATTTCTCCTTCATCAGTGCTGAAGAGTAATGGATAAGGTGTTAAAGCCTGAGGGACAGTCAGCAGACAAGGGTAACAGTAAAGAATAAGATTTCATGGAATTGCAGAAGAGAATTTCTGCTTTCTTATTCTAGAAAGGTAGACAAGTTATAGTGCTTTTAATGCAAGGAAATCACATATTCATTAATCCATTTTTATAAGTGATGCAAAAATAAAACATATAGTGAAAATTTTAGGAAAACAAAATAGTAATTATGTTTATACCAAATATTTAAGAAATGATGTAGCATACAAACTGAGATCAACTTTTTTCATAGCATGAACATCCATTTGTGTATCATAATCAATTTCAAAGCTTTTATTTCCAGAGTAGAATATATGGGACCAGAAATAACTTCACAATTATTATTTTTTTGTTGTTTATTTAGCATGAAGTACAATTAACTTTAAATGTTGGAAAGAAAATCAAAATAAAATAGTGATAAAGTATAATAGTTATTAAATGCAATATCTCAAACTTTTTTACTACACTCTAAATTGGCGGCGTCCCATTTTGCAGTCGAAGGAAAAGAAGCCAGGAAAGGGTAAATGCCTTCCTCAAGGCCCATGGCTATGAATTGAAGGAATCAGAATTCATTTCAACTTCAAATCTCCAATTTTTAATCCTGGAGCTCTACTGCCTTTTCTGTGTAGTGATGTCACCGAGTCCTTAGGAAAGCACTGTCCTATGTCATTTAGAAAATGGTGCATGTCTCAAAAACAATAAGTTGACAGTCTTAGCGCTGAGAGTATTGGTTCTCGATTATCATAAAACTGGTTTTGTTTTATCATGTCATTTCACTAGACACTGCTCATTTTTTTTTTCTTTGAAGGAGCTAATATAGTTACTGATAAAGGCAGTCTTAATAACCCTGGATTATGTAACATTTTACGATTGGCATTATAAAGTACTTCATCTTCATCTTTATGGATTATGATGCAAATTCTCTAAATTCATGCTTCACTTATTTTTCCAAATCTCAGCATCCTTAAATTTTACATTATGATTTCATACGTGAGATCATTCACCTAAGGGTTCTGTTTTCTAGGCTTTGGCTATCTTAGCCTTAAGTCCTTAAATTTCACTAGAAAACTATCTCTCAAGCATTAATATCCATAAGCACTTAAGCCAAAAATTTATTTTTTTCCTACTTACTGTTGAGTTACATAGATCATGCCGTAAAATTAAATAGGATTTAAAAATTATGATCTGTATTACTAGAATTCCCTAATGTAAACTAGATTATTTCCTGCTTTACTTTATTAATTATCCCCTAACCTCTATAAACAAATATTGAAGCACTTCAATTTGATAAATCTATTAACATAGAGAAAAGATGAATATATATTCATTTGTCTCAATTTTCACCTGCATTTTTTTTTTCTCATAGTTTAAGCTATGAACATGAAAATGCTATTGAGGGTTAGGTTGATTGGTTTGTTCATTTTAAAATGAAAACTCTTTGAGACCTTTTACAAATAAATGGAAATTTAGGCAGGATCAGAAGGAACAGCAGATGAGAGTCTCTCATAAGGTGTGCTCAGGAATAGTATATGGAGTTAGGTAATCCTGGGTAAACAGAATATAATAGAATTGGTGACTTGGATAGTATCTTAATATAAAAAATATCTGTGTAATTTATACTCTAAGTAATATATTATTTACTCTAAGTAAATAATATATTATATACACTACTTAGTATTATATATTTTATACTAAGTTATATATATATATAGCACATATATATATGCTATGTACTATTGTATATATATAGTATATATGTTGTATATATAGAGTATATAGTATAGTGTATATATATATAATAGTACATAGCATATATATATATGCTATATATATATAA
Organism: Rousettus aegyptiacus; assembly: GCF_014176215.1. NCBI lineage: Eukaryota > Metazoa > Chordata > Mammalia > Chiroptera > Pteropodidae > Rousettus > Rousettus aegyptiacus. Next base: position 113,309,778 of record NW_023416284.1, read on the forward strand.
CTTAGTATATATATACATATATATGTACATATACAATAGTACATAGCATAGAAACACAGAATTTTGAACTAGAATAGACTTTAAAAAATAACGTAGTCCAACTTCACCATTTATAGATGAAAATTTTGAGCCACAGAGATTTCAAGTAATGGTTAACAGTGTTAAAAAATTTTTCTTTTGGTAGAGATATGATTAAAAATCAAGTGTTTTCATTTCAAGTTTGGAATTTTTCCACTAGTCCAGGATATTTGCCAATCTGTAACTTTTTTTTTTTTTTAATACCAGGAGGAAGTCAGAAAGCATTACATTATAATTATCATATTCTTTGAGGTAAAAGAGTTTGGCTTAATTACCCAAGATCTATGGCATGTGCTTATATATATGTGCTGGGCCTAAGACATAAACTCATAAAATGAATACAATAATGTTGATTTGTGATTCCAATGAGTGATCACATCATGTGTAACTGACTTAGGAAACTATGTGGCCCTCTATCTGGTCTCTTCTTCTCATTCATAGCCTTATCTATTTTCAAACTCCATGCCAATATTGCTCAAAGCTGAGTGGTATACTGATATTTTTCAAAGAAAAGAAAGTTTCGGGACTCTTTAATACTAACTTAGAAATAATTTTAGTAAAGTGTTACTACTTTACACATTTTAGGTAAAATTACAATCAGAGAAATATATCGGCAAGATGGTAGAGTAGGAAGTCCTGGAATCTCCTTTCTCCCACAAATACACTGATTCAGCAACGATTTATGGACAGATGCCCTTTGTAAGAAATCAGAAACTAAGTGAAAGGCTCTTGAACTCTGGGAAAGGTGAAACTAGATTCACCAAAGCTTGTAGGAAGATTCTTAACACCCTCTTGCCAGCTCTCAACACAGTGCCATATGATCAAGAAGAGACCTCATTGTTTTCGGCTTCATTAGGGAAGAGAAGGGATGATTTGCATATCACGTGCCAAACTTTCCCAGGATGCTGCTCAGAGAACTGGCTTCTGTGTTGCCAATCTTGGAGATCTGATGGTTCCAGCACAATCTAACTGACCTAGGTAGAACAGAGGTGCCAGCATGGGCTGGTAGATGCCATTGACACCTTTCCTTGATCAGCAAAGCATGAGCAAGAGAAACAAACAAACAAACAAACAAACAAACACTCAGCTCTCAACTTCCCAATGAAAAGGGACTTTACAGAACTAGCATTTGTTTCATCAATCTTAACTCTCCGGTGGGTCTAGAATAGTGCAGCTTCCTTGAGGAAGGAGATAGATGGTAGCTTTTGCTGGTAGTTGCCATAGTTCCCTTCGCTAGCTCAGCACAGAGTGCACAGACAAAAACCTACTTCTCTCTGAGTACTGAGAGTTAGTACAGGCCCCCAGAATATCTGGCCATGCTGATTGGTAGGAATCTTCTCCTATAAGGGGCCAGTCTGTGAAGACTGAGGAAAGTACCTGATTTGTTAATGTACAGACGTGAACACAGAGTCACGAAAAAATGAAGAACCAGGCAAAGATGTTCTGAAAAAAAAAGCAAGATAAAATTCCAGAAACTGGCTCTAATGAAATAGAGTTATGCAATACACCTGATACTTAAAATGAACTCTTACAAAGATGCTCAACATTAAGAGAGCAATGAATGAAGTGATACTTCTCAAAAAGAGATATTAAATCTAAAAATAATTTTAAAAAGTCAAACAGAAAGAATGGAGCTAAAGAACATAAAAATTGGCCTGAAAAATTAACTAATTAACTAAAAGGATACAACAAGAGACTAGATAAGTCAGGAGAAACAATCATTGAATTCAAATACAAGTCACTGGAAATTATTCAGTCAGGGGAACAAAAAGAAAAAAATAAAAAGAGAGAAGACGCTAAAGGGAATTATAAAAAGTCACCAAGTCAGCAATATATCTATTGTGGGAGTTTCAGAAGGAGAAGAGGGAAACAAAAGACCTGAAACCATATCCAAAGAAATAATGACTGAACATTTGCTAAATCTAGGGAAGAAAATGGACATCCACATCCAAGAAACTCAAAGGGCATCCAAATACGATGAACCAAAAGAAATCCACACTAATACATATGATAATCAAATTATCAAAAGCTAAAGACAATGAACACTCATAGGACACTCATAAGACTATGAGGTTTCTTTTCGAGAATCTTGCAGGTCAGAAGGGAGTGGGGTGATATATTCGGTGTTGAAAGAACAACAACAAAAATAGGTGCAACACAAACATACTATATCTGGCAAAACTCTCTGTTAAAAATAAAAAAGATGAGATAAGAAATTTTCTCAGACAAACAAAAGCTGGGAGAGTTTGTCAGCACTAGACATGCCTTACAAAAAATGATAAAGGAGTTCTTCTACGTGAAATGAAAGAATACCACACAGCAACACAATAGCATAAGAAAGTATGGTAAAATTTCTTGGTGAAAATAAATATATAAACAAATATAGAATATTGTATTGCTATAATGGTGGTGGGTAAGTCACTTTTAATTCTAGTTTAAAAGTTAAAACATATAAATATTAAAATTAGCTATAACTAAAAATATTTTAAAAGATATAATATGAATAGATGTAAAATTGACAACATTAACCAAAGTCTGGGGTAAGGAGAAGATACAGTATGTATCTTCTACTATTATTGTATTGTATTGTAGTGGACTTTTTGTATGTGATTGAACTTAAGTTGCTATCATGTTGAAACAGTGTTATAGCTGTAAGATATTTATGTAAGCCACAAGGTAACCACATACACACTATATCTAATGTGGTTATATTAAAAAAAGAAAGAAAAGAGTCAAAACATAGAAATGCAAAAAAATTAACAAAATACAAAAGAAGACAGCAGATATGGAAAATACTAAAATGATAATAGTAATTCTTTCTTTATCAATAATTACTTTAAACATAAATGGATTAAAGTCCCCATTCAAAAGACATAAACTAGCTGAATGAATAAACTAAAAACAAGACCAAACTACATGCTGTGTACAAAAGAAAAAACCTCACTTGAAATTTAAGTATGCACATAGGTTGAAAATGAAGAAATGGGAAAAGATATGCTATGCAGATGATAATAAAAAGAGAGCAAGAGTGGCTTACATATATCACACAAAACAGACTTTAAGTCAAAACTGTCAAAAGAGCCAAAGAAGATCGTCATATAATGACAAAAGTGTCAGTTCAGCAGCTAATAAAACAATTATAAATACATATGTTTCCAATATTAGAACACCTAAAAATATAAAGCAAACACATACTGATAGAACTTAGGACAGAAATAGGTAGCAATACAATAATAGTAGGAGATCTCAATACTCCACTTTCAGTAAGGGACAGAACATCCAAAAAGAAGATAAAAAAGCTGAGAACTTGAGTAATACTCTAGACTAGAAAAACAGAACAAACATACTGTATATTCCACTCAACAACAGAAGAGTATACATTATTCTCAAGGGCATATGAATATTTCTATAAGCATAGGTTAGGTCGCAAAATAAATTTTAACAAATTTAAGAGAACTAAAATCATATCAGACTTTTTTTCTGACATGGTATGAAACTAGAAATCAATAATAGAAGAATAATTGAAAAACTAACAAATTAAATAATACACTCTTAAGCAATCACTCAGTCAAAGAAGAAATCAATAAAGGAAGTTAGAAAATACCTCAAGACGAATGAAAAGCAAACCATGGGAAACCAAATGTATGGGGTACAGCAAAAGCAGTACTAATAGGAAAGTTCATAGTGATAAATATCTACATTAAAAAAGAAGAAAGATCTCAAATGAACAACCTAACAATGTACTCCAAAGAACTGATAAAAAGAACATACTAATACCAAAGGGAGCAGAAGATGAGAATAAAAAAAAAATATTAGAGGATAAATAAACCAAAGAGAAAATAGTAAATAGAAAAAAAATCAATAAAACTAAAAGCTGAGTTCTTTTATTTTGAAAAATAAACAAAATTGACAAACCTTAGACTGAAAAAAAGACATGAGACAAATAAATATGATCAGAAATGAAAAAGAGACATTACGAATGTCACAGAAATGAAAAGGATCATAACAAAATACTATTAAAGATTATATGTCAACAAAATAGATAACCTAGAAGAAATGGATAAATTCCTAGAAGCGCACAACCAATCATAAAGTAATAGAAAGTCTAAATAGACCTATAACTACTAAGAAGATTGAATTAGTAATCAAAAACCTCTCAACAATAAAAAGCCCAGGACCACTTGTTTTCATTGGTAAATTGTACCAAACATTTAAAGCAGAATTAACATCAATTCTTCTCAAACTTTTCCACAAATTGAAGAGAAAGGAGCATTTCTAAACATATTTTACGAAGACAGCATTACCCTGATATGAAAGCCAGGCACAGACACCACATGAAAAGAAAGCTACAGATTAATGTTCTAAATGAACATAGATATAAAATTCCTCAATAAAATAATAGCAAACCAAATTCAACAGCACATTAAAAGACTCATATACTAGAAACAAGTGGAATTTATCCCTAGGATAGAAGAATATTTTAACATATGAAAATCAATTAATGTGATATGCCACATAATAGAATAAAAGATAAAAATCATGTCACTTCAATAATATAGAAAAAAAATTGTCACAATCCAATGCCCTTTCATGATACAAACCCTTAATTAATTAGGAATAGAAGAAAGTTATCTTAATATAAAAAACACCACATTTGATGAGCCCATAGCTAATAGCATACTCAACCATGAAAATCTAAAAGTTTTTCTTCTAAGATAGAGGTAAAACAAGGATGTCCACTCTGGCTACATCTATTTACCACAGTACTGACGTTTTAACTAGAGCAACTAAGCAAGAAAAAGAAAGAAAAGGCATCCACATATGAAAGAAAGAAGAAATATGTCCCTGTTTCTAGATAATATGATCATATATATATATACATACACACATATGTATATATATATATATATCTATTTTAGTGTTATATATATATATATAAAGATTCAATAAAAAGTTAGAAAAAACTAATTCAATAAAGTTGCAGGATACAAATTCAACATAAAATAAATCCGTTGTTTTTCTAGACATAAACCACAGACTACATAAAAAGAAAATCAGGAAAACAGTCTCATGTAAAATAACACATAAAGAATTAAATACTGAGGAATAAACTTACATAAGTAAATGAAAGACTTGTATACTGAAAACTAAAAAACACTGATGAAAGAAATAAAACAAGACACAAAAAATAAAAATGCATTCATGTTCATGGATTTGGAACACTTTATGCTGTTAAGATGTTCATATTACTGAAAACAATCTGTGGGTTCAATGCAATCCCTATCAAAATCAAAATGGCAATTTTTTTTTCAGAAATAGAATAAGCAATTCTAACATTCATATGAAACCAAAAAAGACTATGAACAACCAATCAATTTTGAGAAAGAAGAAAGTTAGAGTCATCATGCTTCCTGATTTCAAATAATACTACAAAGATTTAGTAATCAAAACAGTATGGTACTTGTATAAACAGAGATGTAGACCAATGGAACAGAAGACCCCAGAAATAAATCCATGGCTATAGACAACCGATCTTCATCAGGGTATACAATAGAGAAAGGACAGTGTCTTCCAGAGCTAGTGCCAGGAAAACTGAATAGTCACATGCAAGCAAATAAAACTGAACCTTTATTTTACATAATAAATAAAAATCAATTGATTTTCAACTGAAGACTTAAAATATAAAACCTGTATCTATAAAATACCTAGAAGAGAACAAATGGGAATCCTTCATGACATTGTCTTGGCAATGAATTTATGGCTGTGACACAACAACACAGGCAACAATAACAGAAGTAGGTAAGTGGGACTTCATCAAATTAAAATGCTTATTACACAGCAAGGAAAACAATCAACGCAGTAAAAAGGCAATCTACAAAATGAGAGGGAATATTTGCAAATAATATATCTGGTAAGAGATTAATCTCCAAACTATATAAGAAACTTTTACAACTCAACAGTAAAGCACAACAAAACAAAAATTTAATAACTTAATTAAAAAATTAAAAAAATGGTAAGGACTTGTACAAACATTTCCCCAAAGAGAACATACAAAGAGCCAATGGGTATGTGAAAAAATGATTAATATCACTAACCCTCAAGGAAATGCAAACCAAAATCAAAATGAGATATCAACTCACATTTGTTAGGATGGCTATTATTAAAAAAAAAAAAAATGACAAAGTGGGAATGTGGAGAAATTAGAACTCTTGTATATGTAGGGTGGAATGCAAAATGGTGCTACTGCTATGGAAAACACTATGAAGGTTCCTCCCAAAATTAAAAATAGAACTACCATATAATCTAGCTATTCTACTCCTGCGTAGTTATCTAAAAGGACTGAAATCAGGATCATGAAGATATATTAGCTATACTCATTGCAGCACTATCTATAATAGCTGAGATGTAAAACTTCCCATTGACAAATTAATAGATAAAGAAAATGCGGTATATATATAAAGTGGAATACTGTTCAGCCTTTAAAACGAAGGAAGTTTTGTAATACATGCTAACATGGATGAACCTGGAGGACATTATGTTAAATAAGTCAGGTACAGAAAGAAACATACAGCATGATTCCACTTAATATTAGGTATCTAAAATAACCAAATTCATAGAATCAAAAAGAACAGTGGTTTCCAGGAGCATGTAGAGTGGAAATGAGAAATTACAAATCAACAGGCATAAAGTTTCAGTCAAACAAGGTAAATATACTCTAGAGATCTGTTGTAGACTTTGTGCCTATGGTCAACAATGCACTATATAGTCAAAAATTTGTTAAAGTGTAGACCCCATATTGAATATTTGTACCAAAATAAGGTAAAAAAACCTAAACTAAAAATCACATATAAATACCTCAAGTTTATTGATTCATAAAACTATAAAACAAAAATAAATGGGCAATATGAATAGAAACAAACCAGTGTCAATAAAATTAAACTTTTAATATTAAATGTAATGTAATTATTGATATGAATCTCTTAAAATTAAATTTCCATATACTGCATGATTTTAATCTAAATGCTATAACACAGGTACATTCTAAATAATATAAATTACAACATATGTTATATATATATGTGCATATATATACATATCACATGTACATATATATGCATATATATAACAGATATGATATTTTAAGGACTAATAACAAAATAAACATGCATCCATTTACCACCTAGTGTAAGATATCATCACCAACTTTGATACTTGCTTTGAGCCCTAAGAACTCTTTGATCTTTTCTCCATCCTTACCTGGTAATCTCTACATTGATTTCTGAGTTTATTATTCCTTTCATTATAATTTTAGCAAACTTGTACATATCAAAGTTATATATTGTTCAGGTTCTTCCTTTTTGGGAATTTATATAATGGGCATAGTCATTCATGACTTCCTTTTTTTCCTTTCTGCATTAATTTTTTTGACATTTATTCTTGTTGATGTTTGCAGCTAAAGTTCACTGGCTTTTACCACTGTGTATATTTGTAGTACATAGAATATGCATGGTACTTTTAATAAACATTTGTTTTACTTTTTATATTATAAATGTTTTTGCTATGAAACTCTAATGTATGTCTCCTTGCCCTCAAGTATAAGAATTTCACTAGTATACATTTCTAAACAGGAAAGTTTTATTATTCATATATACACATCTTCAACTGTATAGGTGATACTAAATGGATTTTCAATGAAAAAAAATTTTAAAGTTACACTGTTACTCTGCAGTTGCAATTTTCATGGTTGTTATAGGAAACAAATGTCCATTTATATTTTCCCTCTTTTGCCAAGTGAAAACATTGGTTCTTAACAGAATACTGATAGCATCCGTTCACTCAACATCATGAGCCTAAATAGAAGCGGTCATTTCTCTGCTAAGTTTATCAACGATTTCTATGTCAGAAAAAATAGTGGATGCTTTGCAGTCTTTATTGTTACTAGATTTGACTTTAGCAATGTTGAACAGCTCTTCTTTTTTGAAACTTGCTCTTTTTCTGCCTTCTATAGTATATTTTCCCAGTTGTATTTACTTCTTTGTCTACTTTGCTATCAAATATTGAAGGTTTATTACATAAATTTGTCACAAAAACTTTATACTTTCTGACTTCATTTCCTCTGCTAATATGTATCCAATCTACTACCATACTATGATCTGAATGTTTGCGTTCTTCTAAAATTCATGTGTTGAAATCCTAAACCTCTAATGTGTTGGTATGAGGGGGTGGGACCTTTGGAAGGAGTTTAGCTCGTAAAGATAGAGACCTAATGAATGGAATAAGTACCCTTATAAAAGAGACTGTGAAGAACTCTCCTGTTCCTTCTGCCAATGTTAGGACACAGCTTTTTACAAACAAAGAAACGGGCCCCAACCAGACATCAATCTACCAGCACCTTGATCTTGGAATTCCCAGCCTTTATAACTGTTAAAACTAAATGTTTGTTGTTTAAGGCACCCAGTTAATAGTATTTTTGTTATAGCAGTCTAAATGGATTAAGTCAGTCCCCAATTCTTCAAAAATGCAAATCCTATGTAGAATAAATGTCATCATACATTGTTTTTAATATTCATGATTGACTTGAATGTGAAAAAATTTTTCTAGAGCACATTTTATGTTATCAACTCCTGTATAGAAATATTCAGTAATAGATTAACAATAATATTTATTTTTTTGCATATTAATTTTATTTCCTTTTACAATGCAAAGAGAATAGTTGGTGCCACTGTAACTTGGTGTGCCTTTATTAGAGATTAAGGTTTGGTATTTTTAAGCAACTTGGACCCAAAAACAAGAGTTCATGTACTGAAAGTATAAGCAATTAAAACACTACCAAGGAAAATGTTATCCTACAACCAGAGAGAGGGCACTTACTCTCGGACCTTGGAAATTATCATAATATGGTCATCAGGGGATGCAGAGTTTTTCACACTTCAGGCACAAAATTGAAAGTGTCTAACTGTTTCCTTCTCTCCTCACATACTGAGCTCTGTGTATTTTTGTTAAAGGAAGGATTAAACAACCTGTCAGCACATATATATTGGCTTAGAGACTCTTATCATGTGGAGGGGCTCTAGTCTGTACAGAAAGACATTATTGGAAACTTAGAGTCAAGAGAATAATTGTAACTTAGCATTTATATTGGTTTAAGGAATCAACTATAGTTCTCTCCCTTAGTGTTTCATACTGCAAACCTGTTGTTTTTAATTTTCTGAGTGTGACAACCCACTGTGCTTAAACAGCAGCTCTTAATCAGAACACAATAATTAGATAGTTAGAGCCTGCGTGATATTTAGATATTCAGAGGGGCTGAATTACACAGAAACAGGTTCACAAAGTTATTTTTTCTTTCTTTTTTCTGACTTATCATATGATTTCTCTTTAAGTATTACCATAGAGATATGTGTTATAATTTACTTGTATCAATCATTTAGTGTATAGCAATATATGTCACAAAGACATATACTCGCATACACACATACAATAACAACATAGGGAAAGAATAAGAAAGCAATAAGAGGCTGATGTAAAATCTTTTAAATAAAATATATTGAACAAGGAGAGGAAACCCACTTAGTTGGCGAATCTTTTAACTTCAAGGTAACTTCTCTTGTCCACACACTGAATTTCTCTTAATTTGATTGCAACACACATTTAGTGGCTCACAGGACAAGTATCAAGTTTTTAGTGAGAAAATTCCTTATTAAATGTCAATCCTTTCAAGGGTGTGGGAGAAAAAGTCTTTAGAATATAGTCAATTACTATTATACATCTCTGCAATTCTAATTTGATACTCTGTTATCCCCTAGATAACCTCTCTTCTCTTCTCTTCTCTCTTCTCCTCTCTTCTCCTCTCCTCTTCTCTCCTCCCCTCTGCTCCTCTCCCTTCCCCTCCTCTCCCTCCTCTTCCCTTCCTCCCCTCCTCCCCTTTCCTCTCCTCTTCTCAACAATCTTCTAGTGAAATAACCTAAAATCATTCTGTTGTTTCTTCCATTCCATTTATCCTTACTCAAAATATTACAATTTGTTTTCTGCTCTTACTGTCCTCCTAAAACTGTTGGCTGGTCTCTTGTAGCTTTGGCTTCGAACAAATGCTCCTTTGGAAAACTTTCTCCATCTTTGGTTTTTGTGACAACACTTTTCCCTTTGTTCTTACTGACAATCTTTCTACTCCTTAACTGCTTTTGTAAGCACTTTTTCTTTAACCCACTTATTGGTTGATGATCCTAAATCCTTAGCTCTCTCTTCTATCTTTCTACAAATCAATCCAAGAAATGATTATAGCTTCCATGATCATCTGTATAAAGACTCTAACAGCCATATGGTCAAGATCTCTTGTGAACTCAAGGGCCATATTTCAAATGATTTACTCAATATCACAATGTCCCATTGATATGAATGGTATACATTGGGAATATACTAATACAATAAACAGAAATATTAGTGGTGATGAAAAGCTTGCTGTAAAATATTTGAAAATTATTTCTTCCCCAAAGTAACTTAACTGCAAAAATGAACGTGCCATTTTTACTTGTCAATAATCTTGTGATCTCCATCTTAAAAGTAAGTTAGCATAAATTCTCTATTACATAAGCCAAACTGATCATTCAAATTCCAAATTTTTCTATTTCTTTACCTATAATTATTCACAAGTTTGATATCTTTCATAGTTATCTTCTCAATTTTATTGCCACAATATCATTTCTTAATCATTGTTATTACCTAACTTTACCAATTCCTACCCTGTAGTCTAAACTCCAATCCTATACTTCACCTGCTATCAAAGTAAAAACTACATAATATCACTCCTTGTTCAAACTTCTAGGCACCAAGATATACATATATACTATTTTGTATTTCATACAGGATCCATTATGCTCAGGCTCTTTCTTACTTTCTCAACATCAAGTCTTCCTCCTGTTCAAGCCACATCAAACTCCATGTCTCAACAATAATAAATTATTTCTACTCCCACTCCTCCTCTTCTAGACCTTTCCATTATCTCAGCCCATGTGTGTGATGTTTCAATTGGCTGGAATGGCAGTCTACATATTATTTATCTGATAGACACTTGATCATCCCTCAGATCACTGGCTAATTACAAACTCCCTTACTCCTCCAGGGAGACCAGAGGCTTCCTTTTCTAGTTCTTCTACATTGCCTCTATATTATCCATACTTCTAGTACAGTAAATACCTCACCGTATTAGGGATATTTGTGTATCTCAATATAATATTAGCTTCTTGAGTCTTAAGAACTGGCATTTAATTATTGGACACTTACACAAATTAAATTATATTTGAAAAAAACAACTTTCCCTTGGAAAATATTTAAATAGTTATGATATAGGAGAACAATCCAAATATAAATGACTAAAGATTAATTTGTCAGATTTTGAAATCTATTCATCTATTCTTCAATTGATCATTCATTTGCAAGATGTTTATTGAACACCTATGTACTAATTGTCTAGAAACTGTCCTTGCCTTGGGGTACAGAAAGGTAAACAAAACAGACCTTTACTACTTTTATAGGGCTCATACACTGGTTTATCTAGAAATATCAGCACATTACTATTATAAAAAGTCACAAAAATCTGTTTAATGAACAATAAATATAATACTAATGGAGTAATGCTGAATCTAAAGTAATTTCTGGATGCTTATAGATATAGAATTTCCTTATTTCATTAAAGGCATATGTGTCACATCAACTATAAGTGGTTTTTGTTCTTTATGCATAATTGTTTTAAAATTCTTTAGCTTACATATTTATAATATAGTGGGTAGATTTATACTCAATTTATGTTACTTATGAGACCTCGACATAATAGCATTTTATGTCACTGATAATATAAAAATAATATATTCAAATATGTAAAGTATAATGGAAAATATAGTAAAAGATTCATAAATATATTAAACAGTTGGTATACTAACAAACAACCTTAAATTTTTAAAGAAATTCTTTGTAATAACATAAAATGGAGCCAAATAGTCAACAACATTTAAGTCGCCATGCATGCTTTACCTTAAAATATAGGTTAATAATGAAGATAACAGGCTAATTATCTAAAAGGAAATTTAGAGAGTGGACTGGCATATCCACAAAACTTTGTTCTTACATTTTAATAACCTTATATGAAGCAGAGACTGAGAATGGTTCTCAAGTTCCATTTCTGGCTTCATACCTTTGTATGCTATTGGGCCTCTCGCATATTCATGGACACGACTAGGATAGGGGTGAACAAGAAGCTCATACGCTTAATATTATCATGAAATATAACAAACATATAGCCACAAGAAGGTAAAACAGCCTGATAAGGTGCAATTCTATATAATGAGAGCAGTAAAATTTTAGTATACTTTGGAAGGATAAATTAGTGTGAGTAAAATTGCTCAAAATTTCTTTTTGAAACCATGTAGATGGCCACACTAACCAGAAAAATTTTATAAAGTTTTCCTATATCTTTTTCTCATAAAATGATATAATAAATATATTTTAAAACATCATCACACATACCTGGTTTGCTCCATAAAGATTTGGAAATCCTCCAATAAAGACAGACCCCGATTCTGGCAATGTTTTTCCAGATAGGTGATTGATAGATTCACTTGCTTTTATAGTCCTCCCTAGAATAGTCAGTTCAGCTTTACATGGATCCAAATCTTGCCTGCAGTCATATAAAGAAAAAAAATTTATGTTATTAGTATGTGTTGTGTAAACATTTGTTTGACAATTATTAACAAAAGAAGAAAGATTTAAGTAAATAGACTATCTCACCATAAAACCAATGAAGCCAGTGGATTAATCTGCTCTAAATTAGAAACATTTAATGCTTCAAGTATATAGATAGAAAGTTAAATTTTGACAAAACAAAAAAATCGTAGCAATCCTGTTAATAATCAATCCTGATAATAAAGGAATCAACAGTGACTAAAAAGGCATTAGAGTACAATATTCTACTTTAGTTTTTTACATCATTAAATTTTCTGTATGAGTAAAAAACACTGAAAAATATCAGGTTTAAAAATGATTATAGGACTGCCCCCTTATCACCAGTTTTATTTTCAGTGGTTTCAGTTAGCTATAGTCAAACATGGTCCCAAAATATTAAATGGAAAACTCCAGAAATAAATAATTCATAAGTGTTTGATTGTGCATCATTCTGGGTAACTTGATGTATCTTGTATTATTATGTTCCATCCTGTCTGGAACATGAATTATCCCTTTGTCCAGTGTATCCACATTTTATACCCTATCTGTCCAATAGCCATTTAGTAGCCATCTTCATTATCAGATGGACTCTCAGGCGTTCCATAGAGTAGCCTAATGCTAAGTCACAATGCCTATGTCATTCATCTCACCTTCATCTCATCACTTAAGCACTGTATCATCTCACATCATCACAAGAAGGGTGAGCATAGTACAATAAGATAATTTGAGACTATATTCGCATAACTTTTATTACAACATATAATTGTTCTATTTTATTATTATTCATTATTGTTAATCTGTTACTGTGCCTCATTTAGAAATTAAACTTTATCATAAGTATTTACGTAAAAGAGTACATATAGGGTTCAGTATAGTCTGGGTTCAGTAAATACAGGGTTCAGTATAGTCTGTGGTCTGCAGCATCCACTGGGGATCTTGGAACATCTCGCTGGGGTGAAGGTGGGACTACTGTATCTAGCGTACAATATATCTTTAGCTTGAAAAAATATTGCACTGAGTAATTAGTTGTGGTAATATAAGTAGTACCGAGATATAAAGCATGTAAAAAGTTAAAAAATGAATAAATCAAATCTAACTTAATTAGACGACTCCTAGTAATAATTATCATGTGCCCATATTTTAGGAAGATGAGATAAGAAAATGGAAAATACTTTGACAGTACTTTAACATGAAGATATGTTTGTCTCATTTACTCTAACCATCTGTTTAACTAATCATCTAATCAAGGGATTGAAAACTATGACACAAAGTCAAATATTGTTAGTCACCACTTTGTAAATAAAGTTTAACTGGAACAGAGCCACGCAATTCTTGTACATATACCCTATAGCTGCTTTCACAGCAGATTCAGTAGTTGCAATGAATACTCCACAGATCCAAATATATTTACTATCTAACATTTTACAGAAAAGATTTGGTAGGTATATTATCTAATCAATTCATCTGCTTATCTACCAAACAAGTAAATTTTATTATAATCTTTTTGAAGATGATAGTACATGTATTATAAGGCACCTACATAACATTTGCCTATCAATGTCATTCTATATTATGAATATGTGACATTTGGCCTACCAAATATTTCTATAAACTTTTAATTGAATTATAACATGTATGATGAAGAGGGTCAATGGCAAAGTTCTATGAAATATCATACTGTGAACATACTTAAGTAACCACTACCTAGGTCGAAATGTAGAAAATTACTAGCAAGAATCCCTAGAATTACCAGCAACACAAATGCGCAGTCCCATACCTCCTTCATTTTAATTCAATATTATGTTTTCATACTCATCTTTTTTATTGACTATAATAGCAGTTTGTTCAGGTTCAAGATACATCATTATATTAATATTTCATAAATTATTTTTTCTAGAGTTGGTGTTTATTTTGGTACCATTATTAATATTGCTATTATAAACATGCTTGTACATATTTTTGGTGCACGAACATTTTCATTTCCATTGCAGATTTAACACAAATATAGAGTTCTCTATATTTGGGATATGTACTCTGTTGGTTAAATCTGATGCAAACATTTTACTTTTCCTTTCAGTATCTTACATTTTTACTTTTTTTTTTTTTGAGAATTTTTATGAGTTTAAGTCAAACTGATGACATATGCCAGGAAGCAAGATCTCAAATGCTCCACATTTTTCCTTTCTTAATAGTGCCTTTTAATGATCATGTAAATTCTTAATTTTAACGTACAGCAAATGGTCTATCTTTTACTTAATAATTCGTATTTTGTTGTTATTGTTCCTTTTCTACTCCATTTTTGAAAATATTATTTTACTACTGACATTTATCTCTACAATCCACCCGGAATCTTTTTTGTCATAGACTCTATTCTGTTTTATTGGTCAATCTTTCTTTGTACAGGTCCATCGCTGTCTTAAAACCTACTCTGAAAATACAGTATTTGATACCCAGTAGAGCAAGTCCTCTAACTTGGGTTTTTACTCACTCAACATTGTTTTGGCTTTAAGTGTGTGTTCATGTATGTGAGCATGTGCATGTGCATATGTGCGTTTACATGTGTATTACAGGATTCTCTTTTCATTTTTTTTGTTCATATTTCTACCCTTGTATCAATACCACACTGTATGAAATTCTGATATTTATAAAAAGTCCAGATATTTGTAGAGTTAAGCCTCTTACTTTGTTCAGCTTTTTGGTTTGTATTGTCAAATATAATTTTTTCCTTTTTTTCTCTTAAATGTGATGAATTATGTTCACTGTTTTTTTAATGTTTGAATGCATTCCTGGAATAAGTCTAACTTAGTCATAATGTATGTGTCCTTTAAATAAAAGGACTGACTTTCCTAGATACATTTATACACACACACACACACACACACACACACACATATAACATAGAATTTTTAAAATTTAATCTATATTTTCAAAAGTTTGGCATAAAATATTTCATAATTTCTTCATTATAGCTTTATTGGTGTTAGAAATCTAATGATGTCTGTCTTTTATATTAAGTATTTGTGCTTTTTCTCATTTTATTTGTTTTGTACATAAATCTTGACAGGGAGTAGTAAATTTCAAAGAACGCACTTTTGCTAACTGTTGATAGTCATAATTCTCTATTTGTTTTCTACTCCATTAACTTCTCTCTTAAATACACAATTTTCTTTAACTTTCTTTGGGCTTTATTTACTTTTCTGTTTCTAAGGTCTTTAATCTAAAATATGCTCTCAAGATTATAAGTTTTCCTTTAAGAATTAATTTAGCCATGTTTAACAAATACTATTTTTCATTGTCATATGTTCAAAATATGTTCTCATTTTGTTTCCAATTTTTTCCTTCAGTTAAATAATTATTCAGAATTGTATTACAATTTACAAATATGCAGACATTTTCTTTTTTTTAATATTATAAAATATAAAAGTTCAAATCAAGCTTGTTCAAAGAATATTTTCTGTTTGTTTTTAACTCTTTAAAATGTATTGCCTAGGCTGCATAGCCCAGCATAAGCCAATTTTAGTACTGTTTTCATGACCTTTGAAAGTCTGTGGTTAAGTGCAGTATTCTATACATGTGAATATGTTCAGCTTTTATACACACATACACACAGGCATACATTTAGCCACTTTTCTAGTGAATACAAAATGAGAACAATTAAAAAATTAAGCCCTATCTATGTCTTTTTTCCCTTAAAACTATATTTACAGATATTCTTTGCATTCTTGATATAAACTTAATATAGTTAAAACCAAGTGCAGCCATGTAGGCAATATTGAGGCCTTTACAAAGAAAATGTTAAAATTTTTTTGAAAAGATCAATAATATTCCCTATTTTAAGAACATGGTAAAAAAAATGTGTTGAACATTTTTAGAAACCATTTGATATTCTTGAATTCTGTATTTGAAAGCAAACCAGAAGCTTTCTGGGTTAATTACTTCTTACAATTAAACTTAAAAATATCTTAGGGAGGATATAGCTTCTAGGAAGCTATTCATTAACTGATAAAAATAAAAAGCAGAGCATCATGGTGGCGTGAGTAGACCCCCATATATCTCCCCTTAAATTTACAGCTATTCAAACATCTATAACCCAGAAAACTTTCCTCTGCTCAACATACTCATATTTCTGAGAGATCCATACATTGGTACATCTGAAGATGGATAGGGGAAGCAGGACTGGGGGAAAGACAGAGACTATGCCTACAGATGTGATACTCCAGCTGTCAATGTTGAGATGGCAGTTCCAGCCAATGTGGTAGAAGTAGAAGAGTCAGGGTTTAGCCCCGACACTATGGCTCAGTGGAGTGTAAGTGGAGAAGATGTGGTGTCAGCACCCAAAAATCTGGCTCACTTCCCTGACTGCAGTGGAGCCCATTCACAGCTGTGGAGATATGTCTAGTCTTCCAGCTATAGCACAACAGCTCCAGCAGGCGTAGGGAACAAACTAACAGTATGGCAGGCTCATAAAACTGGCTCCAACCACTAACACATCCTTTCACCATGGTAATGGTGCCTCCCGGTCTAGGCAACCTGGTCGTGGGGCTACCCACCATCCCAGTCACCCAGGCAGTGACTCCAATAACCAAGCAATGCCACCCTACCCACCACAATCTCAGAGGTATAAGTAGCACGGGTAAGAGAAAACAACAACTTGCATTATAGCTCCATCTACTAAAAAAGGGGGGGGTCTCTAATTATCACTCTGCTGAATTGTTAAATGCAAAAATCAAAATGGCACCTAAATAAGAAATGGGTCCACTACTTAAAATGCAAAATGCACCAACAGAGGAACAGCTCACCAAGCACCAGGAACAATGAAGGCAACAGGGTAACACAGAAAGAAAATGACAATTCTCCAGAATTCAAACTCAAAGTCGTGGAATATTGTAATTTAAATGACAAAGAACACAAGATTGTCATTATGAAGAAATCCAGTGAGATATAAGAAAACTCAGAAAGGCAATTTAATTAGCTCAGGAATAAAATTAATGAACAGGATACTGAAGAGATCTAAACTACAAAAAGAATCAAACAGAAATTTTGGTGTTGAAAAACTCAAAATGAGATGAAGAATGCATTAGAGAACATTGAAAATAGAGCAGACCAGGTGGATGAGAGATTTAGAGAACTTGAAAATGGAAACCTAAAAATAATTAATGCAGAAGATGAGAGAGAACTAAGAGTTTAAATAAAATGAAAGAACTCTGTGAGAAATATCTGGCTCCATTAGAAAGAGTAACATAAGGATAATGAGTATACCAAAAGGAGAAGAGAAGAAGGGAATTGAGAGCATATCAAAAAAAATAACTGATGAGAACTTCCCAAACTTATGAAAAGAATTGGGCATGCAAATACAAGAAGTTAATAGAACACTTAATTATCTCAAGATAAAAAGATGTTCTCCAACATGTTATATTAAAACTTATAAGTTAATGACAAAGAAAGAATTTTCAAGGAAGATTAGGGGAAGGGAGAGATTGTAACCTACAAACTAAACTTCATTAGATTATGATCAGATTTCTCAGTCGGAATACTACAAGTCAGGAAGGAATGGAATACTATATTCAAAATATTGAAAGACAGAAAATCATTAGCACAAATAATATGTCCAGTAAAATTATCATATAGATACAAAGGAGAAATAAAGGCTTTTCCAAATACTAAAAAGCTGAAGGAATTTACCAGCACAAGGTTTGCATTCCAAGAAATGTTAGAAGGAGCTCTTCCACTGAAACAAAAAGTCAAAATGATACAAATATGTAAGATGACAAACAGATAGAAGCAGGAAATTGAAACTCTATTTCAGAAGAGGATGCTAAACATTTATAACATAAAAGTTAAAAGGAAAAAATGCATTAAAAATTACAGTTATTGCAATTTGGTAACAAATGAACACCATAAAAAGGAATAATTTCTACAAACAAAAACATAAAAGAGGAAGAGAAAAACAATGGAATTGCTATAGGAAAATAAAGATAAGATGGTAATCGGAGCTAAGATAGGAAACTAAAAAAGAGGAATTGGAGAAAAAGGTCATAGAGTATCACCAAATTAAAATAGAAAACAGAACTGGAAGAGCAAAGAAACAATAAAGAGCAATCAAAAACAAAAGTGTAAAACAGCAGTAAATCCTCATGTATCAATAATCACTCTAAATGTAAATGGACCAAACCCACCAATCAAAACCTACGAAGTAGCAGGCTGAATTAAGAAGCAAGAACCAACTATACGCTGCCTTCAAAATATCCATCTTAGTTCAAAAGACAAACATAGGCTCAAAGTGAAGGGGTAAAAAGATGATACTTGATGCAAACAGTATCCAGAGAAAAGTAGGTATAGCTATACTTACATCAGACAAAATAGATTTCAAGAAAAAATTGTAACAAGAAACAAAGATGGATATTTTATAAATATAAAGGAGCCAATCCATCAAGAAGACGTAACATTTATTAACATATATGCAACCAACCTGGGAGGACCAAAATATATAAAGCAATTAGCAGCACACGTAAAGGGCAAATAGATAGCAACACAATAACAGTAGGAGCTTTTAACAGACTACTAACACTTATTAATAATAGACATCTAGAAAGAAAGTCACTAGGAAACATTAGCCTTAAATGACACATAAGATTAAATAAACTTAATAGATATTTACAAAACTTCCCATCCCAAAACAACAGAATACACATTCTTCTCAAGTGAACATGAAACATTCTCAAGAACGGACTATATATTGTAACACAAAACAATTCTCAAAAAATTTAAGACTGAAATCATATCAAGCATCTTTTCCAAATATAAAGGTATGAAACTGGAATTTGAAAGGAAGAAAGCTGGAAAATTTACAAAATGTGGAGATAAACAACATGCTACTGAACAACTATTAGGCTAATGAAGAAATAAGAGTTGAAATCAAAAGATACAGAGATGAATGAAAATAAAAATGTGATATAGCAAAATCTTTGAGATGCAGCAAAAGCAGTGATAAGATGGAAGTTTATATCAATACAGGCCTTCACCAATAAACAAGAAAAATCTCAAATAAACAATCCAACATTTCATCCTAAGGAACTAGAAAAAGAACAACAAAATAAACCCAAAGTGAATATAAGGAAAGAAATAATAAAAATCATAAGTCAATGAAATAGAGAATAAAAGACAATAGAAAAAATAATGAAGTGCTGGTTCTTTGAAAAGATAAACTAAACTGACAAACCTTCAACTAAACTCACTGAGTTAAAAAGAGAGAAGACTCAAATAAAAATCTAAAACGAAAGAGGAAACGTTACAATGGATGCCACAGAAATAGATGGCTTATAAAAGAATTCTATGAAAAGCTATATACCATCAAATTGGACATCCTAGAAGAAATGGACAAATTCTTAGAATCATATAACCTTCCTAGACTGAATAATGAAGAATTAGAAAACCTGAATATATTGAGTAAGGAAGTTAAAGCAGTAATCAAAAATCTCCCCCCACCCAAAACAAACTCCAGGGCCAGATGGCCTCATTGGTGAATTCTACGAAATGTTCAAAGAAGATTTAAGACCTGTCCTTCTCAAACTCTTCCACAAAATTGAAGAGGAAATGCTTCTTAACTCATTTTAAGAGACCAACATTATCTTGACACCAAAACCAGGCAAGGGCACACACACAAAAACTTCTAGGCCAATATCTCTGATGAATATAGATGTAAAAATGCTCCATAAAATACTTACCAATAGAACAGACTATATTGAAAGGATCCCACACTACAATACAGTGGAATTCATTCCAGGGATGCAAAGATGGTTTGACATATGCAAATCAGTCAGTGTGATATACCGCATTTATAAAATGAAGGATAAAATCATAAGATCACCTCAATAGACAAAGAAAAAGCATTTGTCAAGATACAACATCCATTTATGATTAAAATTTTCAATAAAATGGATATAAAAAGAAAGTATCTCAACAGAAAAAGGCCAAATATGACAAACCCATAGCTAACATGATACTCAATGGTGAAAAACTGAAAGTGCTTCCTCTAAGATCAGGAAAAAGACTAGGATGCCCAATTTCACCACTTTTATTCAATATAGTACTAAAAGTCATAGTAAGAGTAATTAGGCAAGAAAAGGAAATAAAAGACATCCCCATTGGAAAGGAAGAAATAGAACTGTCACCATTTGTAGATGATATAATTTTATACAGAGAAAACCATAAAGACACCACCTAAAAGTTATTAGAAATAATAAATGAATAGAATAGTTACAGAAAACAAAATCAATATACAAAGATATGTCATATTTCCATATACTAACAACAAACTATCAGAAAGAGAAATGAAGGAAACAATCCCATTTACTATCACAACAAAAAGGATACCTAGGAATAAACTTCACAAAGAGGGTCAAAGACACATACACTGGAAATGACAAGATACTGTTGAAAGAAATAGAAGACTCAAAGAAATGAAAAGATATTCCATGTTCTTGGATTGTAGTAAGTAACATTTTCAAGATGTCCATTTTACCTAAAGCAATCTAAGAATTCAAAGCAATTCCTACAAAAATTCCAATGTCATTTTTCATAGAAATAGAACAAAAAAACACTCTAAAATTTGTATGGAAACACAAAAGATCTGGACTAGTCCAACAATACTGGAAAAGAAAACAAAGCCAAAGATACAACATTCCCTGATTTCACACTACAAAACTATAGTAATCAAAATACACAGAGAAAAGACGCAGAGAAATTGGACAGATTTGAGAGCCCAGAAATAAACCCACACATGTATGGACAACTAACTTGCAATGGAGGAGTCAAGAACATACAATGGCAAAAGTCTCAATACAGTGTTGGGAAAACTGTATAGTCATATGCAAAAGAATGAAACTAGACTATTACTCATACCATACACACCAATTAACTAAAAATGGATTAAACACTGGACATTGGTCTTAATGATGTTTTGTGAATTTGACTCTAAATGTAAGGAAAACAAAAGCAGAAATAAGCAAATGAGAATACATCAAACTAAAAAGTTTCTGCACAGCAAAAAAAAAAAAAAAAAAAAAACCATCAAGAAAACAAAAAGGCAACCAATGGAATGGGAGAAGATATTTGCGAATGATACTTCTGACAATGGGTTAACATCATCTATATATTATCTGTATATGTATACACACACATATATACTTACATATCTATATATACACACACACACACACACCTGTGTGTGTGTTTTGTGTGTGTGTGTGTGTGTGTATACAAACAAACAATACAATAAAAAAGGCAGAGGATCTGAAGACATTTTTCCTAGGAAGACAGAAAAGGCTGATATATGAAAAAGTTTTCGACATCCTAATTATTAGGAAAATACAAATCAAAACCATAATGAGAAATCACCTCACACGTATTAGAATGGTTATTATCAAAGAGACAAGAAATAATACATGTCAGAGAGGATGTGAAGAAAAGGGAACCCTTGTACATTATTGTTGGCATTGTAAATTGGTGCAGCCACTATAGTAAACTGTATGATTTCTTAAAAAAATAAGAATAGAATAGCCATATGTTCTAGCAATTCTACTTCTGAGTATTTTTCCAAAACTATGAAAACACTAATTTGAAAAGATATATGTACCTTATGTCCATTTCAGAATTAATTACAATAGCTGAGATATAGAAATAACCTGAGTCAATTGATGGAAGAATGACTAAAGAAGATGTATATATCTTGAGGGTATTATGCTAAGTGAAATAAATGAGCCAGAAGAGGACAAGAGCCAGAAAAGGACAAAAAACACATGTCTTTCCTCATGTGTAGAATATAAAACAAAAGTAACTAACAAAACAAAACAAAAACAAACTCATAGATATGGACATCAAAATGTTGGTTACCAGAGGGAAAGGGGGTATGGAGAGGATGAAATGGGCAAAAATGTCAAATACATGTGAACTGAAGGAAACTAGACTTTTGATGGTGGCCACGCAATAAAGTATACAGATAGGTAATTACAATGTTGTATACCTGAAATTTATTTAATGTTATTAACTAATGTTACCTCAACAAAAACAAGACAAATAAATTAAAAAAAATACAACTACTTCCACTCAATCAACGTATAAATTTTAATGTTTGGAAAATAACTTGTACTGTTCTGTGATATTAAAATAGCAATACAATTATACATTAACACTTTCTTAATAAACTTATTTATTGTATTTCATAAAGCAAATAAAACCTATTTAGATATCAAACACGTTTATTTGGTCTTTGGTTATAATAACTGAAAGGGTAACTTAAAAATAATATATATGAACTTGTATTTGTTTCTTGATTACAGAAGCAACATAAAATTTATTATGAAAAAATTAAAAAAAAATAAATGTATCCAACATCTAACAGTTAAAGACAACGAGCCCAAATAAACTCATTTGTGGTAAGCTCCCACATTACAAAAGCAAGACAACTTAAAGTTTCAGAGCTCCCAGAAATGGAATCTTAAACCACTACTCAAATAGGATTCTTCTGATCAACAGTAGTTAGGTAATCTGCCAGATAATACACTGCCATTCCCTATATGGGAAGTAATCTTGCAATAACCAATCTTCTTTTTTTGCTTAGTCCGCCTTCCTTGTTCCCTCCCTTCTGCCTATGAAATGCCTTAGCTTTATATAGCTCTTCAGAACTCCTTTCTATCTGCTAGTTTGCTGTGTGATTCATGAATTACTCAATGCAACTAGCAAAAATTTTAAAATTTACTCAGTCGAATTTTGTTTTTAAATATAAACAACTAAGGTAGTCATACTCTGAATCTTCATCACTTGGCTCTTACAATTTCAATAAACTATAAGTTAGTAACTATATATCTGCATTAAACTTTTTTGATCTGCATAATTTTCTTTTATATGACTATATAACAATTTAAACAAAACCTATTGTTGGATATTTAATTTATAAGATCTCAAAATAATAAATAATTATAAAATAATTTATTCTTGCAAAGTTATCTCACCCTTATTTCATTATTTCCTTAGGAAGTAGTCCTAGAAGTGAATTATTGAGTCAAATTATAGGCAATTTTCAATATTTATCTTTAAATTGCTGAATTATACTCTAGAAACTGTTCCAGTAAGCATTGTTGGAGTACCAAATATTTTATATTTATATTAATATAATAAGATCTATCAGTATTTTCAATATACCTGTGCATAAAAAACCTTTCCATTCAAGAATTAAAAAAATAAATAAATAAATAAATAAATATATATATATATTCGTTTATATTTTATGTTTATAGACAGGCTTGAAGGTCACTGATACTTCACAATAAGATTTTATGTATGTAGCAATATTTTTTCACTTTGTATTTTATAGTTTTCACTGTAAGATTTGAAACCA
Source organism: Rousettus aegyptiacus (assembly GCF_014176215.1). NCBI lineage: Eukaryota > Metazoa > Chordata > Mammalia > Chiroptera > Pteropodidae > Rousettus > Rousettus aegyptiacus. The sequence continues at coordinate 113,333,965 of NW_023416284.1, forward strand.
ATTATACTGCTTTAACTATTACAGTGGCACAATTTATTTTAATATTTGGTATGTCAACTATCTTACAACTCTTCAAAGATTTTCTTGACATTTTGACATGTTTACCATTTAGAATCTATATTTTTATTCTAAAAATTGTCAATGGTGTTTTTTATCTAGAATAGAAGTTATTCTATATTCTAAAATTTAAAGGGACATAAATATATGTACATACATATATGTACATACATATACATACATTAATGTGCACATACACACAGCTGCATATATATATTTAAAATATATATACACATATTTATAGTATTTTTATTACAAATTAGGATATTTTATTCAATGGGAAGAACATTTTCTACCCATTTGTTTCTTCATCTATCTGTGCTTAGTCTATCATTTAACTGTGGCCTTTATCCTTGTGAAATTACTTAGAGAATAATGAAAAATATGACATATTATATATATTAATTTAATACACAATTGTACTAAGTTTTGTAGCACTGACTATGATACAATATAAAGTCAGAAATAGTTCAGAATTGATTCTTGCATGAAGATGATTATAATAAGAAGAGGGAAGAAAAATAGATGTTACAGATGTGAGATTTTGAGTGAGGATGAAAAATCAGAAATAAATGATTATAGTGGAGTTTTAACAGCTTTTTCTGCCTATATTTGAGAATTAGAGTTCAGTTCAATACCAGATCTTTAAGCTTCTCTGCTTTGAGCATGTGGGATATGTTATATTCTGTATAGAGGTTAGTATTTCATTCACTACAATGTCAGCAGCATGAAGGCAGGCCTTTGTTATGTTACTACCTAATCCTCACACCTAGAATAGGTCCTTATATGTGGCAAATACTACATATAGTATGTGTTGAATACTGAGCAGTTTTACAAGACACTGTTTGAAATATATTAAATGCTTAATGAATGATATATTTTCATTTCGAAGATAGCATGTGCTTAATTTTTTTCCAGTTACAAGGATTTATTAGAAAATATTTTATAAAATGCTGAAAATAAAAAAAAGGTAAAGGACCAGAACCTGCATTTATCCCAGACAGAACCATTATTATTTTATTACAATTTAAAACTTTCATTTTATTATAGAATTTTCCCCAAAGTTGAGAATATAACATATAAACTCATTCACAGTTTGTCTTCTTTGTTAATTTAATGAATGTACAGTAGTTGTTTATATGTTTGCAGTATAATTTTTTCTAAAATGTCCCATCATTGGGTATTTGAGTGTCTTTTTTTTATATTTTTTTCACTGTTTTCTACAGAACTATAATGTAAGCCTGTTTTATATATCCTAATACACAGATCAATTTATTTTGTTAGGAAAATTTCTAGAAGTTGATTTTTAGTATATTAGCTTTCTCTATACTTATTTTGTTTACTCCTAAATTTTCTTCAGAAATTTTTCTCAATTTTCTGTTAGTTTTATGTGACAATTTAGTTAAACTATAGTCCCCTGTTATTCAATCAAACACTAATTTGGTGTTGCTATGAACACATTTTGCAAATGTGGTTAACTTCAACATCTGTAATCAGTTGACTTTAAATAAATGAGATTCCCTCCACAATGTGGGTGAACCTCACCCAATCAAATGAAAAGCTTTAAGAGCAAAACTGGTTTCCCTGAGGAAGAAGAGATTCCACCTGTGGGTTGCAACATCAGTTCCCGCTCAAAAATTTCCAGCCTGATGCCACAATTGCATAAGCCAATTCCTTGAAATAAATCTCTCAATATATATGTTCTGCTGGATTGTTTTCCCTGGTAAAGCCCTGACTGATATAGATTTTGGTAACTAGAGTATTGAGATACTGAGATGATTATTTGACCCAATGCATAGGAGATCTTTCATATTATCTTATAATCATAACAGTGAAGTAGTATTAATGTCAAGCATGGAATTTAATTCTTTAACTGGAATTGGACATGATACAATTTTTGTTAAAATCTCAAGATATGTCCCTTGTAATTAGTGTTAGCCACATGGAATTTAATTTCTTAAGGAGGTTTGCTGCATGAATAGCTGTGGATCAGGGAATTGGCCTTTGATTCAGATAAATGAACAGAAGAATTGTGAATATTGGAGAAAGGTTCACATATCATGTAGGGCAATCAATTATTTATAGACATAACACATCTGAGGCTTTTCCTTGAAATTTATTACGATTTTTATCATTTTAGTACAATTTCTATTCATTATCAGAGAGGGTAGACTGCTGTATTATCAAGAACACTATTACTGTGTGCTAATTCTACAGGCTTTCACTTTTGGATAAGTATGAGAGTTTTCTTTCATACTTAAATTTCTGCATTGGTTATTCTTGTTTTCAAAGCTATTATAATTTCTGAAATAAATTACCCATTGTAAATGAATATAAGGATGCCGTATCATCTTATACACATATTCCAGAGAGCTGGCAGCTAAAATGAAGGAAAATGAAAGATAAGTATACTCCTATTATAACAGTGTAGACTATCAGGTTTTCTTTGCTGAAAATTCAATTCTAATATTTCATCTAGCAGGATTGTTATTTTATTCAAGATACACACTTTTTAACAGCAGTCATATCTTTCTCTTTAGGCTCATTAGAGTAGAGGCAATGCTGTTCTGATTGTGCCCCATTGAATCTAACAGGAATTGAGTGAACATAGGAAAACAGTCTTACAACATTATTGTTTAGCATTTGCTGATGATACAGTTTGCCTAGCACTCCATGCAGTGTTAAAAATTTTTCTGTCAAGGCTTTTTAATGCCTTCTTTTCTCTAAAGACAGCACACAGAGTGCTTTAAAGGTCAATTGAGTAGACAGATTTATTTTGCATAATTATAAATATATATGGAACTCTCTTCAGGACTCCTGGTTTTTCAACTACCTTTAATTATTCTCCCAAACTTGCTGTGATTGTTCCTATTTGTCATTTGTATTGACATAATAGTAATCATTAATATATCTCCACTAATTAGAACCTGAAAAAAAGTCTGCCAAAAATTCTATCCATTATGTTTAGGTATTCAGGGTAGATGCCAAGAAAATTTGAATAATTATGCTGAACACAATAGAGATATGGGCGACCTATTGTTTTGTTATTTGCACATCTACCATATCATTATACAGCAACATGTTCTAAGCTTCCACATGTGTTAGCAAAGAGTGGAGAGGGGATACGTGGAATAGTCCAATCTTGTAAATAATAAAAAAGCAAATATCAAAATTCCATCATGTTTAATATCAGCTCTCTCATGTCATTATTCTTGAGCACTATAAAAGTCATGATTTAAAAATAATTCTGATTCCATCTTATGTTTAAGGAAGGGGTTTTTTTTTTTTTTAGGAAGATATTTTTAATTTCCATAGAACTCGAACATGTGTATTTTCTTTGTTGATTTCTCATCATATTTACATGGAAAACATCAACTTATTTAATCAGGCATAAAAATATAAAGAACAAAAAAAATCAAAATAACAAGTCTTTCTTTTCAGGGAGGAAAAAGATAGGTATCAATTTAGATATCTGATGTCCTAGATATCCAGGGACATTTTATATTCATTTAGCTTAGAAAATATTTATTAAATTCCATCTGAAAATTATTTTTTAAAGGGAATTAAACAGATAAAGGGGATATTTTTGTTCAATTCCTATAATATTATTTTCTACCCATTTAAATGTGACCGATAATTATGCACTGACTTAAGCTTCACTTATTACTTAAAATGTTACTAATATCTACAGTCTTAACGATCTCTTTACCATCTAATACCACCAATAGTGCGTCATTTATTTTCGCATTCAATTATGTACTGTTTTCTTGTTATATGATTGTTTGATATTTACATTTTTCACCTTTCCAGTGAAAAAATAACCTCTCATTTGACAGATTTATTTTTGTCCATCTTTGATTTCTTAGTAAAACCTAGGCATTGGCCTACTGACCTTAGAAAAATTAATTCTGTGTGTTTGTTTATAGCATCAACTGTGTTCCTAGAAGTACACCACCTATTCTCCTCTTCCTTTAATAAGTGTGATTAAGGTAGTGGCCTTGTCATGGACAGGAAGCCCGCAAGCTGCCAGTTGCTGAGATTCCACCTCCAATGTGACCAGGTTGTCCCTGGTCTCCATGTTAGGGTAGGATTATCTTGCTGCCCATGGGGCTTTCTACTGGCAAAGTAACTGTTTGCACACATTGAGACATTTTCAGGTTTTCTAACAATTATGTGCAGCTGAACCAAGAGGAGCTAAAAGCTATGAATTTAGTATTGAAAATACCATACAATTGAATTGTGTGTATACTCTTAAAAACGACGAGAATAGACATTTTTTTTCTTTGTATTCTTATGTGGAATAAAAAAGTTTTCTACATTGTCAGGATTCTTCTGAAAGACTGATCCTTGCTAAAACTTCTGACTGTTCCACTGGAGGGAATGCATGAACTTTGACATCAGAAAGAATTCCTTTTCACTGTAAGCCTCATCATTTATTATTTATGAGACACATACTTTGTGTCAAGTAGATATTTTTCAATACTGCTATGCATAAGGCAAGACAGTCTACACTGGGATACAAGATTGACAAAGCAGCATTAATACCTTTCTTTTGTAATTCAAATCTCAAAAGAGAGACTGACATATTTCAAGCATCAAGATGCTTAACGAGATTGGAGACTAATTTAATCTAAATAGGAATCTGTAGACCAGAAGAATTAGGTAAGAGTGTGCTAGGCAGAAGGAACAGTGAATCCAAAAGCTCTAGGGAACAGAGGATGAGACTTGGTTGAATTGAAAGAAAGCCTGGAGGATGGGAGGAGGCTGGAGCGCAATTATGCCCTGTGTGTGAGAATGTTGGTGGGGAAGATGAGATTAGAAAAATAGGCAAGACTACTTAAACTTTTTGATATTCAATTTCCATATTCATAAAATAAATTATGTAAATAAGTTAGTAGTAAAAAGGTATATCTTAATCCACTTATCCCTTGATTGTTGAATAGGGAGCTTAAACAATTAGAACAAAGTTAGGTGTTTTGTAAATGCTAGTGTTTTTGTTTGTTTGGTTTCATTTGGTTTTGTTTGGTGTCTTAGTCTGACAGGGCTGCCATAACAAAATACTACAGATTTGACTAAACAATTGAAATTAATTTTCTCACAGTTCTGGAGGCTGTGAATCTAAGATCAAGGTGTCAGCATCTTTGGTTTATCCTGTGGCCCCTGTCCTTGGTTTGCCTTGGGTGCTTTTTCCTCTGAATCCCCATGTGGCCTTTTCTCTGTGCACCTGCATTTTTAGTGTTTCTTTCTCTTCTAGTAAAGATATCAGTCATAATAAATTATGGCCAATCCATATAACCACATTTAACTTTAATTACCTATTTAAAGATCCTTTCTGCAGATACTCTTACATCTTAAGGTTTTGGAGATCAGAACTTCAACATTTTTTGTGGGGACATGATTCAGTCCATAACATTTGGTTTGTTCAGAATGTCATTAAATTATGTCTGCTTCTTTTTTTCAATGCAAGCTAGTAAATCTTTTGAAACTCACTCTTTTCTTCAAAACTATTTTTTTCTCTATTACTCTCTTGCTTTACCCAGCCCCATTTTTGCTTTCTGTGCAGCTGTGTATTCCTGTCTTCAAAGTGTAAGTATACTAGTTTCTCTGAACTTACTATTTAACTCTGGGTCAGAAAGTGGATAACACCATAATCATATTTATATATCAAGTATGCAAGAGAATTTTTGTTTTGGTAGACTAAAATTAGAATTAAACTATACATAGTTGTGAAAAAAAAGATGTATATTTACCAAATACAGATTGCATGCACTAAGGATAACATTGATAGAATAAGGCAATAATAAACAATTAACTGGATATTACAATAGAAATAATATCATTATAAACAATCTGAAACTACTGAGCAAAGCAAAAATTGTTTAAATGTCACTAAACTGAGAAAAATGATATTTAATAAACCATGAAAAATATACTATTCAATGGAAGTCTGTTGAAACACAGATATCTGGCTCACCCAGACATTTAATATCATCATATATTCTGGGTGAAGTTTATTGATCCTTTCCTCATTTACCCATATTAGATATTATTGTTAAGTGATCTGTATTGCATTATCTTGTTTATTGTAAATGTTATTATTATCTCCACTTTACATCGAGAAAATTAGGGTTCAGAGGCTTGCTAGACAAAAAAAAAAAAAAAATTGTTTGAAGTCACTTTCCTCTGATGTACCAAGGGGAGGAATAAAAAGGCAGGCCATCATATAGCTGTTGAGCAGTGATGGTGAACCTCTGCAATGTGTACATGTGCCCAAGAGACAGTAGTCATAGAGAGTTATAGGAGATTCATGGAAATCAAAGGATAATATTTTTGAGAACTTCTGACGAATGTTTACCTCTATCAGAAACACACACACACACACACACACACACACACACACACACACACAGAGAACAGTAGTTTCAGGAACAATTGAGTTTTATCATTCATCATGTGGAGTCAGCCCAAAGCTGCTCTGGGAAGACTTGTTTAAGCAAAACCAGTACAGCATTAAATTCATCACCACGATGACATCTATACTTATAGGGTCTCAAATTGCAGCAGTTTCAGACTCAGAAATCACACTTATGACCATTCTTTCAGATAACTCGAAGATGGACAATGATATTGAAATGAAAATTGATGTTTTAAACCATAGAATTTTAGCTTCCGGTTCTATTGGTTGCTTATAACCAAACTCACAAACTGGTTTATACTTAAAATATTCTTTAAACTAAAATTGACTCTGAGAGAAAGGCTTCATAAATTATTATGGAAGATAATAATATTTTAAATAGAAAAAATGAGGTGCTGGAACATCCTGATAGACTTGGTGCAAACAAGAGAGGTATGGATTCTAATTCTTCATTGCTATACAAATGTAAGTTGTTTTATAGATATTTCTTTTATATGCTATTCTTAAGAATTAGACAATAACAATTTGAAATATAACTATTCATTATTAGCATTAATATATGTATATGTACACACATATGCACACCACATAATTTTTTAAAAAGTAATAAATAGCAGAATTTTAATAGAAATTATCTTTGGAGTATGATTTCTCTTCTAATATATTGTTTAGGAAAAGTTTTATGAAAAGTCAATAGCTATTCTTCTGTGAATAAATAGAACATAAAATAAATATGCTTTTGTGCTATCGGTGGGTACACAGACTTGGGAAATTATGAAATGTTATTTGACTCATCCTTGAGAGCACAGCACAAAGTGTTTATCTCTTCCTCTTTTCTTTCAGAAAAGATCCAGAAGTTTATTCTAACAAAATACAGAACCAGCTCTACCAGGAGGCAGATTGTGAGAGTTTAGGCAAGCAACAAGATCTTGGAAAGAGTTGGTCACAAATAGACTCATGGCACTAGTTATCGGGAATTGATTGAACAAACTTTGCCAATACCATATTTTGACAATTGGGATCTGAGAAATGCTCTTGTTATTGTTGCTATGCTGGGTCGTTACAGGGAGAAGAAAAAAATGAAGTCTTGAAGTCTTAGTAAAGGTGTGAAATACATGGTCCTTGTTGAGGGCAGCTGATAAGATAACTGGGCACTATAATTTTGCATTGATGCACATTTTCACATTTTTGAAGACATGCAATATGTAAGTGCTCTTGGTGAGTCTTTCTTTTAAAGACAAAACTGCAGAAAAACAGGTTCATTTGTTTGGGAGTAAGTTTACATTTTAGGTAATCTTTTATTTAAAAAAATCTAGCACTGTCCTATTAGACTAACTAGTGATTTCTATCAGTAAAGGGAGTCACAAATGAATCACTTTTGGAAGAAATATAATTTGCCAAACTCTTAAGGGTGTGTTGACTCTGATAAAAAGATTCAGCGTATAACAATCTGGCAGGATCCATGAGTTTGTGAATTGACATAACATTCTTTGGTCCCGGCTAACATTTTCTCTTTGCTTTTCAAAGTCATAATCTATATTCTGGAACATACTCTGATGTTTGATAGAAACTTAAGTGTTTAAAAATAATCTGATTCATTGTATTTTCTTTCCATGGAATGAAAGTGAATTCTCAAAAACATATCTCAGATTGAAAGTGATTTGCACTGTACCTAGTTGCAAGGCTTTATTAGTTGGAAATAAAAATCTCATTGCTATCTTGTTACAACTGGAATCTCTATGTCCAACAAGCCTTTCACTTTAATTGAAGCAGGCGCTGCTGTGGTTTCTAAGGGGCTAATAACCACTGCCACTGTAAGACAATTTTAGTGGACTTAAATGAAATAAAAGTTTTCATAGTATCTGGTTCCAAATGCCAGCCATACAGTATTATTTAAACCTAAAATTACATAGTCTGTCTTGTTTGTGTGTAGGGAAAGGAGAGCATGCTCATATTATTTTTGGAAAACATAGATAGTTTTCTCTTTGTCTTTTAGAATGATGCAACCTATAAAAACACAGTGAAACTCATAGCATATGAGCAAGGCTGAAATGTTACACAGTCACTCTGATGTGTGTATATTTGCTTTTCCTTCTTGTCTGTGTACTCCCAGCTACTACAGTAATAAGTTTCTGTGCACTGTTCAGGAACATCTTATTTTCCCAGATAAAATCTATGTCTTTTATATTAAAGTAAAAATATAAAGTTTTAGATATTCAAAAATTTTAGTTGGGTAGTAATTTTTATATTAATCTTGATTTAACTACCAGCATAAAGACTAATCAACTTTAAGAAAAATGTGCACTATTTTAAGTGTTTAATCTTGAAGAGTAATTATTCTACATAATGTATTTCGTGGGGATAAGCAAAAAAGAAAAAGATATTTAATTTTTTAAAAATATTTCTAAAAGGCCATCATAGAAAAAAATGGTAACTCAATAAATGTATTCTCAAAGGTTAGACATATAATTAGCTAAGTTTAATTTTGAAAGAATTCAAGTAATAAGCATGAGCATAAATACTTATCTCACATATCCTCCTCCTTTGCATTTTTATTTTAATGAACACTGGAAAAACAAGCAGCTTGACAATGGCATTGGTGGTTAGTGTCCACTAAACCAGAATTAAATAAGTGGAAATGTTAACGAAATGGAAGAATTCAAATTTGATCCCCAGGGTCAAAGCACAAAATCTTCCTTCCAAACAATGCGAAGTGTATTCAGTGCTAGAGGGAGAGTACATTTTACTTTTTTGTGTATTGTACCTGCTATTGTTTCCCATTTTCCCACTCTATAAGTTGTTCTCTCTAGTACAGTAGTCCCAGCCACGTACACACATGCTTTAATATCTTCAATCTTAACAAAGAAAAAAATCTTCCTTGACCATATCCCTCTCCATACATTTCTTCAGTTTGAAGCTGCCCTTTGTTGCAAATTTCCCTAAGAATTGTTTATATTAGCTGTTTCTAATTGTTTCCTGCCCATCTGTTTTTACCAATACCATCAGGCTTTTGTCAAGCTCGTTCTTTCCCTCTTCATTGACAAATCATGAGCGATTCACATTCTCCATGCTAATAGCTGGAGCACATATGCTAGATGACTTTCTTCCTTCTTGAAACACTTTCTTCACTCTTTTACATACATATTTCTCTTGTTTCAGTTTCGGTCTTACTAGCAGCTCATTACCTCTCTCTTTCTGGTTCCTCTTCATTTTCCTGACCTCTAAATATCAGACAGTTTTTGAATCAAAGATGTCTGCTAGAAGTTTTCTTTCACCTATGAGGATCATCATTTCAACCTATGAATATCCAGCATTAGTTTCATGGGAGTATAGACTAGCTTTGTCTTTTGAAACACAAGCCATTCAAACTGAAAACCTAGCTGTCCATAATGCTGAAGGATAGTCTTGGTGCTAACCACCATATGAACCATGTACGATGTCCCAGGAGAAACTCTTTTTTTTTTTGTTGAGTTAATTTAGATTATTAGCATAGAAAATAAAATTTTGAATACCAACGACAGCAGCTCTTATCCCCTTGTGTAGACCTGCTATTTCTACTCTTTTTGAATCTTGTTATTTGACGTTTCTCCTTTAGCCTATGTTTGGAGCTCTCCCAACCACCCCATGAAAGAAATAAGTTAAAGCAAGAGACAGTCCTGTGGTGCTTCTACAGCACTTAAATTCCCTCCTTGCTACTAAGTGGGTTGCCACTTTTCTTTGATTACAAACTAAAGTAGGGCAAACATTAACCTGCAGGAAGGAGATGACAATGAAGACAAAATTACGTATGGTACCGATATAAAAAGGTTAGAGTTCTTTATTTAAATTGGGAATATCAATTGTTTGAAGATGTAAAAATAAATTTAAAAATGGAAGAAAGTAATTGTAAAAATATTTTCAAGAGAATTTACAAAACTTTCCATTTAGAAAACTTCGCCAGGTAAACAATGAAAGAAAACACCTTGATGTTAGGAGAATTAAAGGAAGTTGATATAGTGTGGCTAATAAAAGGAAAATGATATGAAAATGTAATTAAAATCTTTACATAGAAAACTTACATCTACAAAGCTATCTTTTGAGAACCTACTGGCAAAGAATAAAATAAAATTCAGCAGACAGAATTTCGAAGTTCAAAAATGATGGCTAAAATGGAATGTTGCTGAAATTTAAAGTTAGCAAAATACACAAAAAAATTAAAATATCTATATTAAATATAGTTAAAATTTTAATTAAAATGGTTTTATTTTAAAGAGACAATTCAGGTTGTAAAAATAATAAATGATTTTCAATCAATATCAAGTAATAGAAAAGCTAGTGGAAATGCATACAGTGCTGAACACCAAATCTTTTCCAAAAGGAAATGAAATAGTTCTGTTTATAAACATAACAGCTATTTGATGATTGATTTAAAATTTTATAAAAACATTAATGACTGTTCTCAAAATTAAAAGTGGTCAGTGCAAGTGCCTATAATAAAGCATAATATGCCACCATATAGAAAGAAAATATGAAAAATTCATAAAATACTAAATTACAGTACCAGGAGAAATAAAAAAAATGATTGAAATATGTTAAAGTTTCTCAAATACTTTAATTTTGGAGAATTATCAATAAAAGATACAGATGACATCCAATGAGTCAGAAGCGAGTAGGCAAAGTTAAATCAAATGGAAAGTAAAAATTAGGTCAGGAATTAGCATTTAATAGCAAAAAAAATTCAAACACAAAATGGAACTATTTAGTCATGTATTTATAAAAGTCACAGAGCAGTTTAAATATATAAAATAATGCATGTGTAAAGTAAAATCTGTTAGAAATTCAAAGGGAAATAGATTAAAATATAAATGTAGCCTAGGATTTAGTACATCATTACTAAATTATGAAATAAGTTTAAAAAAGAAAGAATAAAGAAAATCTGAAAACTATGATCAATAAAATGTAATTAAGATATATTTCAAAATTTTCCCTTATACAGAGTATATCTGATTTTCTAATATCCAGACAATTTTATATGTTTTTATATTTTGCACCAAGAATATTTTAGTAAATTTTCATAAAAAGCACATAATGGTATCATTATCTGACAATATAATAAATCTAGTTAAGGGGTTCAGAATACACCTCCCAAGATGTGCTGCTTTGGCATGTGAATTATTTTGAGTTGAAGTCAACTGAGACCATGTGGTCTCAAGAGAAACTTTTATTTCTCACTTACTCAATCTAAATTTGAGGCCTTGCCCTTAATGAGAGTTATTACCAGAAATAACTTTTTATGACCTATAAATAATGCTGAGCAAAATTCTAATGACTGAATATCCTATGAGTTACCCTCCTCCCCTGAAGCCTCAGTGTGCATCGTAGTAGTAGTTCAGGATGTCATATATACCTCATTTTATGTTTCTGTCTTAGGACCCCTCATGTATGTGGGGTTCCTGAACATATCTCTGTAATCAAATTTGATTATTCTATCTTGTTAATCTGTCTCATGTACATTTAATTATTAGACAAGCTGAAAGAAGCTAGTATAGAAGAAAATTTCTTTCTTACCCAGATCAGCATAAATTAGAATTTTAAAGGAAAAAAAAAATCTAATTTTTTTTAAGGAAAAAATTTATATTTAAAAGAACTGTCCTCAAATTATAAAGTATGAGGATTCAGGAGATTTAGGCTGAGTGGACATTAAAAGATATTTGTTAATATTTATTCATCTAATGTTGCACCTACATATTTGTGTTGGAGAAATGCAAAGGTTGGTAGAGATATGTCATGGGGTAAACATAGGAAGAAGAGGGGAAGGTATTTGAAAAGCCAACGTGTTTGATGATGGTGACTCTGATGTTCAAAAATGGTAAAAGTTGATGTCTAGTAAGAAACTCATTTTGTTTTTTTCTTTCTTACTTGAAAAATCTTAAATGTTTTAGCTATTAAGCATATACCATATTCCTCCAGTAAAAATCAGTCTCTATAATCACAACTGAATAGTAATGCAAAAATAAATTTTTGTTACTGGGTCTGGTTAAAAATGAAGGATCAGCTTTATGTGATTATCTTTTATCACTTCTCTCAACAACACTCCATTTTTTTTTAATGCAAATAAAACAAAGTATAAACTCACAAAGACATAGAAAATGGAGAGGATATAGTAGTAGATGAGAACACTCAAAAATTTTTGGAAACAGAAAGCCGATGGAGAATTGGCTAGCCAATTTAGCAGAGTTTATGGTACTTCAACCTGTGGAGTTCCTGTGGAGGAAGATACTACTACTGAGCCAGTTTATGCCATAGAACTCTTAAAAAGGATAAGATATAGACCATAAGTAAGGATCAGAACTAAAACCATGGGAACTTGTTCAAGTTTATGTTGAGGGCCAGTGAACACTCAGTTTCCTTTCTCTATCTTGTACAGCCAACTATCCCCACTCTTCCTAATCAGAAAGATGAGATATTTATCTTTTATACCCCATCATAGTTTTGGCAGTGGCTCTGATCCTTAGCCTCAATGCTCCTACTTCTCCCAAGCTCTGGTAATACCTCTCATTCTTTCTTAGGCCTGTGTGTATCTCCTCAGCCATCATGAGAACCTTTTGCTAAGGTTCTCTGCCTAAACACCTGTAAATAATCTCTCAATTAAACTCTCTTCAGTTAAACCCATCTGTTTCCTGCTGGGACCTTGACTAATACATCAAGGAACAAAAGAAATTCATTAAAAACTGCAATTTACTAATATCCTCAGAAATAAAACAAAAGGTTATTCTCATCATAAGACAAGAGCAATATCAAGGGGAAAATTGGAGCATTATGAATAATAAGAAACAAGTCTTGAAGTGATAAAATACAAAGTAAAGAAAATATCCTAAATATTAAGACAAAAAATAAAGATGTGGAAAATTGATGGAAGAATATAAGAGACTAAGAGGCCATGCCAAAGGGTCCATGGCATATCCAGCAGGGTGAATGATAAAAGAAAAACTCCATCTTTGTGACATTTCAGAAGGCTAATGGTAAAGAGAACATCATCATTATAGTTTACTTTCTCTCTTGCTTAATGCAAGACTATCCTTGGCAAAAACATCAGGCATGTTTTGCATATGTCATGCTGCTTTCTGATGTTTTATGTATGAGTCAGAGGCCATTTCTGAGAATAAAATATCTGTCCACAAGGAAAATGCTTCAGTCTACTGGGAGGAGTTCATATGTTCCGCTATTTGAAGCTGCAAAGTATGAGATTTTTTTTTTTTTGGCCTATTTCTAGAGTATATTTATCCATTAATAAAAATCACTAGTGATTTTGCAGTTTTCTTAAAATCATAAGACATAAGGCTAGATGTTTTTAATTGTGCTTCAGTATCTCATTAGGAAATGCCCTCAGGTAAGCCTCTGGCAAATAGTAAGCTGTTGACACTTCCTTCGGAAAAACTTCATTTCATTACAGTAGCATTTCCTTTCTCCTAAATATTAAAGCACACTAAAGTTTCTAGGATTCATAAAAAATATCACAGATAATTTTTTTTATTTTTCAACATGTTAGTCAAAAATTGAGCTTAAAGCTTAGAAGGCTACTTTCAGCAAAGTTGCTCATGTGCTAATCCAAAAGAAGTTGATCTCCCCTTGGAAAGGATCCTAGAAAACTGAATTAGAGGCAGATTTTTTGGCCACCTTCACACATGAGTTTCTTCAGAGTAGTGGCAGAAATCAATGGTTTCCTTAAATAAAACACTCCAGGGACAGAAGAAATCAGAGCTTGGCTCAGTTCCTAGAATTTGTGTTTTTACTTGTATGATCATTCCTTAGCAAGTACTTTCAAAGTGAAATCCCTTTTTCTACATTTATAATCAAAAGGATAAGAACCTAAACTTGGATATAAAATTCTTGCGCTTAAAGTAATACTCATCTGGATGTTATCAGATCTTCATTCTCCAGACTCTCATCTATGACAACCAAACTAGTGTCAAATTAACAAGAGCAGCAATAAACCACTTAGCTTCTGAGCTCATTCAAATTATTTCATATTTTAGTGCATGCAGATGCATTTATGCATGAGTTCTTTATTAATTCATTTATTCACACATCTATTACTTCATTCATTCCTCCATTCAGCAAAGCTTCATATAGTATTTAATACTCATTGATTACCCATAGCTAAGTGATAAGAAATGTGAGATCTACTTTAGTTCTTCCTCTTTATGTTAAACTTTTTAAAGACACTAATGGTACATTTTAGTGATGTTTTTAAATCATATCCAGATCATGTGTATATTTTCTAAATCTTATTCAGCCCCAAATAGCTACTACTAAGTAAAAGATAGTGGTAAATAAGAAAAAAAATAGTAACGTTGATAATACCAGAAAAAGAAGAAGGAGAAGGAGAAAAGGAGAAAAGGAGAAGAAGAAGGAGGAGAAGAAGGAGAATGAGGAAGAGGAGGAGGAGGCGGAGGAGGAGGAGGAAGAGGAGGAGGAGGAGGAGCAAGAGGGAGGAGGAGGAGGAGGAAGAAGGAAGAAGAGGAGGAAGAAGGAAGAAGAGGAGGGAAGAGGAGCAGCAGCAGCAGCTGCTAAAATTTATTAAGTAATTACTAAATGGTTTTACCTGTTTAAGTTTTTTTAATGCTTAATAACCTAGTAAAAGATTAGAAGTTATAGGACATGCTCCATACTGCATATAAAGTGATGATGATAGTAGATCTCTGGCTGCCCAATTCAAGAACTCATGCTTTTCAAGACCACATTGTATGTAAATTAATAATAATGACATAGTGCTGACCAAACAGTCTTGCTACTTCATGTTCCTGGATACAATTGAATTATGATTTGAACTTGATCCACTACTTGTATATATACTTGATATTTTAAAGCGGTCAGTAATAAAAATAATTGCAAACATTTCTTGAGGACTTTCTACATGTAAGGGACATGCAATATGTTTTATGACATGCATTTAATTATCTTAACTATAATTTGAGGAAAATAAAAACATAATTCTAGTTTCCAACTCTAGCAAAAAAGCATATATTCTTACTCGTAACTATTTTTCTGTTGATGCTATTCCAATTAAAGCATTTATTACATACAGAGTTTTTCAAAATCTTTTCCTGTGGTTATTTGGATTCAAGAGTTATGACTTAGGAGCAGTTCCAGAAGAGACAGGGAAACCACAGGACGGGCATAGTCACCCCTACCCATCCCTTCCCATTGCAAACAATTGAAGTCTCAGTTGAGGAGCCCTACCTTAACTTATTTCACATTATAGTATATATATACCCACAGAAGATCCTTTTTTGTATATATATACATATACATATGTATATATATAATTCTATTGAGTTGTAGAATAGTCATTCAAATTCTTCATAACTGAGTACACAGTACAGTTGAGTATATATTAAGGCATATTCCTTAAGAAGCCTCATGGTGAAGTTGGGTCAATCATAACCTCTTTATTTTCTAATAACCGTCCCATGCTACCTTTTTTATAGGCCAAAAAGCATAAGTGAGTTTCTTCTTGTCTTTGAGTCTAAAGAACTCTTAGATTCCACCCTCTGTGTGATGTAATGAGCAAAACCAGGTAAAACAGGACTATTTCACATGAGGTCTATTGAACTAATGACATCAGTGTACATGATCACCTACACTGCCTGTGCCTTGGCACTGTGATAAAATCACAGGGACAGACACAGAAACCCTCATCGACTAGAACTGGTTTCTTGCTATTTCATTAAAATATAGAATAAAAATAGAAATTAAGTTGTAGAAAATGAAATTATATGTCTCGCATATAAGTTATTGGCTAAGATTTTATATGCTATGCTTGGAAAAGATGCCTAGTGGTAGTGGTGGTGGAGGAAGGGAGGTTCTTTATAACCAGAAAAAGAAGGAAGTTTTACCATCACAGTCTTCCTTCTCTGCTCCCAAGTTAGATATATTTTGTGGTTTGATTATGCCGTCCCTGAGAAAGGGGAGGAATGCAGGGGTGTTAATAATGATCCATGGAGCGTAGTTCAATTCCATGACTACCAGCATTCCTATTTCAGAGAGGACTGGAGAAATAGTGTGAGGGTCCTAGGATGTTACCTGAACTACGAAAATGCAAAATCAAAATCAATCGGAACAGCCCAATCTGTAAGTATAATTTGAAACTTTTCCCATTCCAGTTCTTAAAAATATTATTCTATTAGTTCTTCACAAGTCCTTCTTTCTCTAGGTTATTATATCATAAAGGACTATGCCTAAGGGAAAGGATAATTGGGAATGTTATTATTTATCATAAGTTTAATAATTTTAAAGACAAGCAGAAATATGTAGCTATTATTTTGACTTATCTATGGATTTTTTTTAAAATTATGATCATTACTCTAGTTAGGTCATGCTAACAGTAAAACTTTATCTTTGATTCATGAGGCATTTAATGATAATCCATGTTCTAAGTACTAAACATAATCAATGTGCTATTTACTCTCAAAAATAATTGCGAATGCATAGTTTGCTCTCCTTCCTTCTGCAAAACTATAATAAAAAATTAAAAATAAAAATTCTTTGTAATAATAATTTGGAAACCTCACAGTTTTGAAATAGTTCAGGGAAGAAGAGAAGAAGGAGTGAGGGTGTGTGTGTGTGTGTAGATAAGTAGTTCTCAATAAAGGTGTGTGATTTTACCCTCCCTGCTCCCCAGAAACAACTGACAACATCTGGAAACATTTTTGTCCTGTGCATTCCGCAATGCACAAGACAGCACCTCATAACAAAGAAGTATAGAATCCAAAATGTCAATAGTACTGAGATTGAAAAAGTCAATCTCAGTACTATTGACATTTTTCCAATAACATGATTAATTAAGGTACCCACTGAAGGAAATACTTAATGTTACCTGAAACTAACTTTCTCTCTCTTTCTTTCTTTCTTTCTTTCTTTCTTTCTTTCTTTCTTTCTTTCTTTCTTTCTTTCTTTCTTTCTTTCTTTCTTTCTTTCTTTCTTTCTTTCTTTCTTTTTTTTTTGGCAACAGGCACTCAAATAGCTTCATTCAGTTAGACAAATATAGAGTGGGACATTGTGCAGTGCTGACAGTTTTGGACAAGCCAAGGGCCTCGCCTTCTCAGAGGGTAGATAAACATTTATTCTTTGTTTGGTAGCAAGAAATAGGGTATGGTAAAGGGATCTATTTCTGTTCTCTATCTGCCTGGGAAGCTGATTACATTGTCTCTTATGACCTCAGGATATTTAATCAATTGGATCCCTTGGGAAGCCTAGAGAAGGAAATACTACACTTTCTGCTATGTGAAGGCTCAACTGACTGAGTACAAAATATTTTCTTAGTGGTGACTTTGATCTCTGCTTTGCCTTTTATTTTTAAAAAAAATTGTCTCAGAAGCTAATATATGGTGATCATCATCATATTAGTTCAATGAAACCTAATGATTAGTAAATTTATTCTTAATTGTTGTAAAAATGAAGGAGTAAGAGGTAATTATTATCAACATAATATCTTCATATTATGAACATATTACGAACATATTTGCCTTGTGTTACTACTTGGTTTAATTTTCCTGTCACCTCACAAGCAGATCTGAGAGCACCCATTACTTTCATCTGTAGCGTAGCTTTTTCCTCCAGAATAGTAATGTGTCTAATAAACAGTTCATTTTACATTTGGATAGACTAGATAACATTTTATAACTATAATCTAAAAAGTAATACTTTGCTCCTAGAACTGTAGGCATATAAGCACTTTTTTTTCTTCTTTCTTTTTTTTTTCTAAATAATTTCATTCTGACAATGTCAAATGTCTATTTTGAAAATATTTTATTTATTCATTCATTTAATGAACAATTCACTAAGTATTTATTAATTATTTTGCAAAGCAAACTGTTAGGTCCTGAGAATATAAAACTTAGTAAGGAAAGTTCCCACTCTCAATGATGAGCTTTTAATTTTAGAAAATTTTCTCTGCATGCATTATTATTGATATGAAAGCTGATTGAAAAGGAAGCCAATCCATTTGTATAAGCACTTTAATTTCGAGTAGCTATCAAATCTAGAACATTAAACAATTTCATTCACTAGTTGTAAAATCAATGTCCATTCCAAATTCAGATATCTAAACATTTTAACTGTAAGTTTAGGTTTATGTCTATCTATCTATCTATCCACATATATATCACAATATATCTAATTAATTTTATTTATTGACAGAAATAAAAATAAACTTTATTGGGTGGTATTTCCTCATGTAATAGAATCGGCATGATATGATAATCCCAACATAGGAACAAGCTGCCTTTAATAGATATGCTAAGAAACCAAATTCTCTGGAGCCACCAGTGAGATCGCTAATAACAAGCTTTGTATTGTTCTGAATGGGTTGTGTTACTTAATTTACTTTCAAATATATTTAACATGAACATAATCACTTTTGATTATTTTAAGTGCCATATTATATGAAAGAAAACATGTATTTTAGTACTTGGTTTTTCATTCTGCATTCCTTTTAAATTCTATCCTAAAATTTTTCAACCATTTGAATAAAATTAAGTTTCTATTTTAGTGAGAGAGTTCTTCGATAATTAACACACACTTCAATTGTAAATTACAAGATAAAGTTTGATTCAAAGTTAAGACAAGTTAATGACTTCATTTTTTTTAAAACTAACCACAGTAGTGATAACTCAGCTAAGTTAGTTTCCATTTCCACATTGTTGGTAGTTTACAGGCTAAATCAAATATGCACACGGGTCAAGATCATCTAGTAAACTTCATAGGCATCTGTTGCAAAGTTTAAAAACAGGATATATTTTAAGATATTTGGGGGAAAATAGGACTTATTTGAAATATTGATGATATAATTATTGATATTGTACTAAATGCCTAAGATGTATCAGATTGTCATCTAGATTAGTGTAAACATTCAAACAATGTCATTCATGTAACTCTAGAGAAAAAATTTGAGACTGAGTCTAGGTGGTTGGAAAGCCCTGAGACCCTACCCATCTATGACTTCTGATGTCTATGGCAGCTCAAAACTATTGCAGTTTAATTTCACTGTAAGCTCTGCTTCTTCCTAAGACACCGGACACAACTCACTCTATAATTTTTTCCTCCCCTTGAAATTTTCTCTGCTCTTCAATACTTGGCAAACTTTGAGATATGAAATAAAGCTTAATTTTTGCCTTTCGTTCACTATTTAATAGTTATTTATTTACTACTTATGTTCCAGTTACTATGTTAGGTACCACGAAGAACAGTTGGGAAGAACAGCATGAGGACCGGGGAGGGAGAAAAAGACTAAAGGAGAAGACACACTGTTCCAATTAGAAGGATAAGTAACATTAAAGGCCAGAGTTTAAGATATGGTTTGAAGCTTTCAAGAGAAGATATTAGATTATATGAGACTGAAAAATATGAGCCTGGAATTCAGAATAAAGTTTTAAGGTGAAAAGAAAGAAAATTGGCCACTGAATAGGAGGAATATCAAAATTTACTTTTTTCAAAATGGAAAGACAAAATGGTTTTAAGAAGATGTAGCGCTTTCACTGTAATGCTTAATACAATGAAGACAGAAAAAAAGTGTCTAATGACTTTCTCAATATATCATAAAGGGTGATCATTATCTTGCTTTTCATGAATAGTACTTGTTTATATAGGTTGTCCTGAAGTAATAAGTACCAGTGCCCCTTTTTCACTCTAAAAAAATTTTCAGTTTGCATGCTACAACTCCCTAGATACAGATGATATCAACAAAAGCTGTGTTGTCTGTGGCACCATGGAAGCCACATTGGATTGGATTGAAGAGTAAATAACAGGTAACAAAACTGAAATCTCCATATGCAGCAAACTTTAGGCTCTGTAGAGCAGAATAAAAGCAATACAAGATCTGGAATGATGTTGTGTTTCAGCAGAGTTATTGTAGCTTGTTTTTATTTTGGGGGAAATGATCCAGCAGAGAGGGAAGGATGGATGACGGAAGAAAAAAGGCAAAGTAGAGAAGGGTACAAATAGAGGAATTGGTCTTGGACAAAAGCATGTCAAGTGCTTTAAGGAGTAAGAAGGATACCCTATTTTTCTTGAATCGTTCCTTTTAATTCTTTAATAAAATTTCCCTACTTCCCCAATAAGCAACTTATCATGACATGGCTATCTATAATAAACAAATGGAAGTCTCTAGCTATACTTAACTCTTGGGACTTTCTGGGATTTAATTATTTTGTTTTTGACAATTAGAGAACCCCTATCCCTAATTTGTTCAATTATATAAATGAAACATTTTACGCAATTTCATTGCACTATTTCAAACATCATATACTAAAATCTTGCAAAAGTTTAACCTTTTTTAAAGAAAAGTCTTTTTTTTTTTTTACCTTAAACTTGGACCAATTTATTTGCATAGTGGTTCTTCACAGAAGCATGATAATTAGTCATTAATGATTTGCTCCCAAAGAAATAAACACCTCTTATAGGATTATCGAGGAATTAACATTTCAATGGTTTTTAGAATTTTTCTGTTGCTACTGAATCTATGCATGCAGCCTTAATGTATTCATTTCTAATGACATGTGGTAATCAATGAAGCTTTAACAATTAAAGCAACCTACAAGGTCATACGGAATGAAAGCCAAAGTAGCAGATAACTGGCAGATTTAGAGAATGTCGACTTAGGTAGAAATTCCTGGGTACAATCTAAATGACATACATACCACATCATGCCATGTGTGCTCTAGTAAATGAACTGTGAAGACCTTTTTAGAGGTGCGCCACACTTACCAGTTAGAATACTTTGAAACTTAACTTCACTATTGTTATACCAATTTAACTTAAAGCATTGTATCTTTAATATATTCTGGTTATAAAAAGAAGACCATACTAGAAAAAGATACCTGGCTATCCTTTTTGAAAAAGTTTACTGTCAACAGAAAACCTACATATTTTAAAATTGATAATACACAACTAAATATAAATTTGGCTTTTGATTCTGAATTCATTCCAAAGAACATACAATGAGAATCCACATTAAAGCAATGCATTAGTTATGCTTTGAAATTCCTTTCCACAAAATCGCTTTTCATTAATAAAAAAAAATTATATGAAATGAGGTAAGTCATTTTCAATTTATTTCAATTCACAAAATTTTGTGAGAGAATTGTGAAGTTGAATTGTGTTAATTTTCAGAAATAATAGCAATGATTATTTCAAATATTTCTCAAAAACAAGTTCACTTCCTACCACAGAATTGACTCCTGACATTTGACTTTCCTGAGATTTATTGATTTGGTAAGTTAATTACACTGTGGCAGTAATAAAGATTTAAATTCAGAGTATCACATATCTAGTGTTTCAAAATTCATTAACTGAATCTTAGGATTTCAAGTTCATGAGAATTAAAATTGATCATTCAACAACTGTCTTCAACATTGCAAGTTTCTTTTACTAAAATAACACAAACCTTTGATTACTTTTACATTTACGCTAAAATATTTAACAGAATATTTTTACAAACCGTGCCTGGTATAATCTTGTTTTATCTATTTTAACATGACATTTCTTTAATCTATTTTCTTATATGTAATATTAAAATTATGAACTATCCACTTCCAGTTTCTTTTTAGTATGTTTTTATTAGCATAGGTGATGCAGTTCACCTCTTGGCAAAGTTAAGAGGAAAATGAGGCAAATCAGAAAGACAGGCTGTATGTCAAGCTGCATATTAAGCAGTAGAAAGATTTAAATAATCCGAATTTTTAACTCTACATCATGTATGTCAGAATATTTCTCTTATCAGGGGAGAGTCAGCATCTAAAACAAGGCAGAGTTCAGGTCAAATTAAAGAACACAGGTAATCAGTAGTTACCTGTCGAAATCTGTATTTATGCTGTGCTAGCCTTTATTTCCAAAGGTAGTTGAGCCTCTAAAGGACACACATCTGGATGGCTCAGAAGTTGTTACTGAGTTGTTATGATGCATTTATTGCTACTCACTAACAGCATGTATTTAGAAGAATAAAGCCAACTCTACTTTATGATCATGTCTATTTCTAGACTATATTATCTTGTTTAAAAATGTACTCAGAAAATGTATATATTGAAATGATTACTTTTTTTTTTTGAAAGAGAAGGACTTAGGTTTTGTCTTTTTTGCACTTTGTTTTTATAACCTGGATGTGTAGTAAAATACCTGGATGTAACAGTTTCCTCATAAATCCATGTGCACGTAGTGCTAAATACTGTTTGTGGTAAAGTCTGAACCTCCTGCTGACGATCCCACCTAAAAATGTCCCCAAACTCTGAAAGTTCAGCTGGCCTCCAGGATGAGCATCAGCTGCAGCATTTTAGTCTTACTTTATATAAAGCAATGACTTATGCCTTGTTTAAGGGAAAAACAAAAACATTTCTGATGTTTAATGCGCACATTAAATACAAGTAAAACTAGCTCTTGCACATATTCAGTACAACTAAAACTAGTTCTGTGTTCCACTGCTTTGACTAAAAGTGTGAATATTAGAAGTAAGTTTTTCTGAGATAAATTTCAGTAATTTTATAATAGGTAACACATTTTTAGATGTTCAAGTAAAATGATGGGAAATATCCTTTTAATTATATTTTAACTTGTTTTTAAAAAAAGTTTCTAAAAGGTAATTAGTAATCAATTTATTGGAGTATTTGTATTAACTGAATTTAAAATTATAACTTGAAAAATGCTTAATTCCTAATTTGATTAACTAGTCTATATAGATTACACTTTAAAATTATCTTTCCCAAAGTTAAATTACAAAATTTCACTCCTATCCACTAATTTGTATTGAATGAGTATATACCATTGGGAAAGAAAAGAAAAGTAAGTTTATGTTTGAGGAACATTTTACTGGACCTATAAATACCACTTTAGAATCAAAATCAATTGCTCATTTTTTATTTTATTCAACTTGAAATAAAATCATTATTCCATTGGCATGTTTTTCTTGATATGACTGACAGTAGTTAATGAAAAGATTAATGAAATAATGTACACATTTCATTAGAGAAAACAATCTTTATTTTTTGAAAAGTGGTTAAACGGTTTATTTCTTTCCTTTTCCACTTCACTGGATTTCTAGCACTTTGAGCCAAAGCACCACTGCTCTGGTTGACATATGTCAAGTCTTAGACCAGATCATTAGTGTCTTCAAAAGAAGTACAAAACTTTGTTACTTTGGTAACAATGTTCTAATAGTCTTTGTTCTTGTACTTTTATATATATGATCGGTGACGATTAGAACAATTAGAACTGCATATATATAAAACAATGTCTTTGTATGTGTGTGTGTGTATACATATAAAACAAGATATATGCTATTTCTTTCAGACTACTCTGTGTTGTGAATGTACAATCTGCTGTATTTTAATGTTTTCTACCACTCAAAAAGAAAAGAAGTTCAAAGTTTATGTTGTGAAGATGAAATAATTTTTCATCCCTAAGCATTGTGCACCCATACTTTAGATATTTATCTATTGAAATAATTTGAGTCATAATAAGACAATGGATCGAAGTAATTATTTATAATACATTATTTGATATTGTATGCATTTTGAGCAGTTATAAATACTTAATAAGTAAACAGTATACATTGATATATTGATTTCTAGTTTATTCTTAGAAGCAGTTCAGTAACTCACTCAGAACCAAGATTAAAATAAATATAAATACTGTGGTTCAAATTGAACTACTAAGTGTTATAAACTTTGTTTACTGGTTATTTTTTGTCTTTATCTTTAAAGGTAGACAGTTATCGTATTTTTTCTTGAACTATTTCTCATCTTGTCTACTCCATATTGGTATAGCTGATTTTTTTCTTTCTAGGTACAAAGTTAAAAAAACCTTTCTCAGCTCCCTTTTCCATTAGGTGCGTCCACATGACTAAGTTATAGCCAACAGAATGTCGACAAAAATAAAATGTGCCACTTCTGGGCCTGCCAGCATTAAACCATCCACCCATTCTCTGCCATGTTGAGTGGAGGAGACTCATGTTTTCAGCTGAAAACACATTTAAACTAACATAACTTGAATAAGATTGAATAAATGAACTGTTTACAAAGATGTAGTCAGGGGGTAGAAAAGCCACATGAGATAGTATAGCATTCCAGGACTATAACGTAGTTACTCTGATATCACTTCTATATCTAATGGCTACCAGGAAGGAAAGAGTTATCAGAACTCGGAGGAGAGAGCTGTGGGTCGGGAGCCAAGGCCTTCACTAGAGGGACTGAGCCAGCCCCTGAGATATTATACATGGCCAAGGCAATATTATCCTGACATCACTTTTGAATTTCCTGCCAGTGCTCCCTACTGACTGAATACGACAGGAAGCCAGAGGACAAGGGATCTTGTATAAGTTTGCTAGGGCTGCCTAAACAAAGTCCCACAAATTGGGTGGCTTAAATAAATGAAACTGATTGCCTCAATTTTGCAGGCTAGACGTTCAAGAATTTGAAAAAAAAAGTCATACAATAGAAAGTGATACTTTTTGTTGTTAAATATCTTTAAAAGTGATATGTGATAAGAATAGTGAAAAATAGATATGTTTGGGATTTTAAAATGTTTTATATTCAATGTTTCTTTTAAGAATACTTTAAACAGTATGTTACTTTTAAAACACAGACTAGACATGTTATAGTAGAAAAAATTATTAAATCAGGAAGTAGGAGATCTAGGTTCTAATCTTGCCCTCCCACAGACAAACAATGTAATCTTGAGAAAGATGCCTACCTTCTCTGAACCTTGGCTTTCAAATGTGTAAAATGAGTGTTACAGACTGAATTATGTCCTCCCAAAATCATATATTGAAGTCCAAACATTCAACACTTCATAATGTGACCATGTTTGAACACAGGGTCATCAAAAAAATTTTAAAATGAGGTCATTAGGTGGACTCTAATCCAACATGACTGAAGTCCTTATAAGAGGAAATTAGGACACAGATGCATATGGAGGGATAGGATGTAAAGACACAGAGAAAAGACAGCCATCTACAAGCCAAGTAGAGAGGCTTAGGAAGAAATCAATCCTGTGAATACTTTGATCTTAGAGTTACAGCCTCCGGAATTGTGAGAAAATAAATTTCTGTTGTTTAAGCCACCTACTTTGTGGTAGCTTACTACAGCAGCCCAATCTAACCAATACAACGGGGAACAAGAGTTTTATGATGATTAGATACAGTTGTGTCTGTAAAGCACCTGGCATATGGTAGTTATATAATGTGTGCTAATTAATATTGTTCTTACTGCTGTCAGTTTTCTTTTTTACTAGGCAAGCAATTTTTAATTCTTCTGTTTATCTTGATTATATAGCAGTTCTTTTAAAGTAGGAGAAAAAGGGAGATCGAATTATATTTTCTACAGCATGGGTCATAGGTCTCATCTGTAGCCTTGGAACTCTGCTGTTTTCTAATTGTTATTTTCTGTACTTATTCTTTTTATCTTTCAGTTATGCATTTAGGGAAAGTGAATACTAATTACAATTGTT
This sequence comes from Rousettus aegyptiacus, assembly GCF_014176215.1. Lineage (NCBI taxonomy): Eukaryota > Metazoa > Chordata > Mammalia > Chiroptera > Pteropodidae > Rousettus > Rousettus aegyptiacus. Next base: position 113,359,913 of record NW_023416284.1, read on the forward strand.
CTTAAAAACAAAAAAAAATTCATATTTGCAATAGAATTGCTACTTGACACATAATTGGTGTTTAATAAACTAAAACTATGATTGCTATGTTCTCTTTTTTTATAACCCTTTTTCAACATGTCCCGGGCAAGAATAGCTTCTTTTGGTGCATATCTCTGTCTCTCCCATCACCATTTATTTGTCTTTTTGTTTTCTGGAGGTGTCAAAATATGTCTGTCAGGATATAATTCTTGCCACTGCCTCAATGTTCATACATCTGCTTTTTCTCCAGATAATGGCAATTTCTGCCCAGGGAAATTATTACCTTGGCCCTAGGATGGCATTTCCCAAAGTGCATTGCCCATGACATTGGTTATTTAAGATATTAAAATGTTAAAGAAAAATATTAAAGGTTTCTATATCTTAACTCATATCTTGAGTTTAGCAAAGAAAGTAAGACTTTATTAAACAGGATCTCAGCTGCCTTAAAATGCTAATGTGCATTCTGAGTGGTCAGGAGATGTATACGTGATGTAGCTTTTCCTTAATTTAGTTGCTATTAGATTATTTTTTGGTTGATTTTCTGTAAGAATCTGTATTCGAGACAACAAAATTTAGGTAGTTCTGGCCTAAGGAGGGCAAAACTTTTATAAAACCTCTCCTTTAACTTTTTTCCCAGTTTCTGTTTTGGTCTCTTTGCTTTCTTCTCGATTGCCTTTAAGTAAGGTAATTATTTCTACTAAATAATAATGTATTGCCATAACCAAATAATTTACTTTAGTCTACATACTAGATAAGGGTGGTGGCATGTGTTTTTAGAGCATTATTTAATTTAAAGAAAAGGTAGAAGAGGAAAAACACATAAAGGTACTAAATTTGTATTAAAATTTAAAGCTTACTAAAAATCAAACTAGGCAAGTTAGGGAAATGTCATTTTCACTTATTAGATAGACAAAATTAAACCTGATGTTAGTGTGAGTTTGGGGATAGAGTCATCTTCAAACATAGATGTGAAGCATATAATAATATATGTTAACTATTCTACCTTGATTATGGTATAATGGATTATTCTCATCTTCATTATGATGAAGATAAATCTTCATCTCTGAATGTTACAAATTTTCTCCAGTAAATAATTTACCAAAAAAAAAAAAAGAGAGAAAAATACCAGTTTTTTTTTAAATGACTCCTCTAAGTGGAAAATAATACACTTTTTTTTTTTTTTTGTAAATCTACTTATGTAAGTTTGTTGATTATATAACTGTTATAACATTTTTTCCTCAGTACTATTTTTAAGATATATAGAAAAGACAGAATGGTTTGATAAATATTAATTCACACACAATTCCATGTGAATACTAATCAGGATAACTTCTACTTTTAAATAGCAAGAACAATACCCAGAGGAATAGTCTTTGCTACTTATAAGATTAAGTGAAAAAGAAAAATCTTACTTGATAAGCAGTGCATACTTCTGTCCATCATCCACTTTAAAAGTAGTGTTAATGCTTTTCAATTTTGCTTCACCAGCACAAGAAAAATGGTACTATGGGGGGAAAAAAAAAGTTTTTCCTGTTTTTTAGTATGAAACTAACATCTTATATTTACATAAGACATTACAATTTACCAATAATTTTTTATTGTGTTGGAGAGATAAGAAGTTTGAAACTTAAAGAGAAGTGACAGCTCAAGTTAAACAAGTACTAGAGTTAAACCAAATACTTTTATAAACATCATATACATATATACACCTTGCACTTGTACACGCATACACACACTTCTGGTTTCTTTTCCAATATTCTGGGGAATCTAGTTGAGAAAGGCAACTTCTTTTGCTAGCAGGGAGCAAGTATTATTGGCAATTTTCCTAAGACCAGTGAATACAATGTAGAGGGCAATGTTAATGTCACAGGAAACGAAGATTATGAAAGCTAACCATTCATTCGAAGCTTTCTAAGGCTTAAAGGAGGGAAATGGCCATTTGTAGGATTACCGCTAATCGGGCCAACTGAGTTATGGCTTAAAAGGGGCAAGTCACATCTATAGCAGGTATGCTTTACCATATGCCCTTGGAAATTACATGTGTGGGCTGTACTGGCTTATATATTTTCTTAACAGCATGTGCTTGAATGTCTATTGGTTATATTACAATGTATATTGGTTATATTACAGAAAAAGGCTTTAAAGTCTTTATTATTAATATATAAGACATCTGTAACACACATAAGTTAAAGAAAAACAGTTGCATAATGTTTCATAATTCATATTTATCCAGCTATATTAAGCTAATATATCTAAATCTTTCCATATATAGTTCAAAGGTAAATAAACGCTATTTTAATTTTTTAATGATATTTGGCCATTTACAAAACATTCCTTTCTTTTCTAAAATTATCTGCTCGGTTTCACTTTAAAATTATTTTAAACAGTACTGAGATTTTCAAAAACAAATATACCTACATACACTTTGCTGGATAATCAGTTTCATAAATTTGGCTATACATTCTTCTCAAGTCATGTGTAAGTAAGTAAAAGTCAGTGTTTGTTTACTGAATTTTTACACTATGTCAAGTATACAACCAAGGTGACTAAAGACCACATTTAATATTTTTTTGACAGCATGGTTAATAATTTTGCTGTTTCTTATGCATAACACTCAGAAGTCTATGTCGTTAGTTAAGTCAGTTATTTGGCTTAAATGATAATGTCTGACCAACAATGTGGGGTGGGGGGAAGGGTAGTCTTCTTATGTATTTTAACATAAGAAAATTATTTTTCAGGTACTACTGAGTCTTATTAATTTCTATTATTCAGGGATGTCAAGGTTAAACATATGTAAATTATTTAATGGACAATTCTATTAATTTTACTTAAATCTTTCTCTTATGATAAATAGCTCCTTTACAATATGTACTGCTGACAGAATAGTCTGTATCATGGATTGTTAAAACACTTTACAAGTGTTATTTGATTACTTCTTCACAAAATAAAATAACAAACAAACGAAAATCCATGAAGTAGAATCTGTGCTTTTATTATCTCCACTATAGAGAGGTGGAAATTGAGGTGAAGTGATTGCCCCCAGCCAGAGGCACAATGATTTGTGAAGGCACAATGATTTGTGACAAGGCTAATGTGTGTGTGTGTGTGTGGGGGGCTGATATTTGGGTCTCGACTGTGGATGTATTTACTTACCTCCTTGGTATTAGAAAGAACCAATAAAACATATTTTTAAAATTGAGTTTGATATATAAAACTTTAAAACTTAAATTTTCTAAAAAAAATTCCACTAACAATTCTGCATTTCGAAAATTTGAATGGTTCTTAAAATATAATCACTGCAAAAGTTTAATCACGAAATGATTTTTCATTAAAATTGTAATTTAAAAACATTCCCTGTATGATTATACTTCTTTTAAAAAAAAAAATATGGAACTCTTCACAAATTTGCATGTCATTCTTGCACAAGGGCCATGCTAATCTTCCCTGTATCACTCCAATTTTAGTATATGTGCTGCTGAAGTGAGTACCATGTGATTAAACTTTTAAAATAGATTAGAAAATTGAAACATAGTCTCTCATATCATAGGGAAGAAGGAAAAATCTTCAAATCATAAAAATAGAATAAATGATGAAATTTCTGCACACCATTAAAAGGAAACAGTGATGAGAGCAGAAAGAACATGGATTTTGGATTGACACGACAGTAAAAATTCTTGATCTACCACTCATAAAAGAGTTTGAAGAGCATGTGTAATGTCAAACTCTCTGAGGATCTCAGTTTGTCCACAGAATCTTTGTGCGACGAAAGGAAAAAAATACCTAACTCTCACATTTAATTAATGTCTCAGGCATTCTTCTATGTGTTTAAGTGCCTTATGTCTTTATTCATTATATTGTATTTACTTCATAGTGTTTATTAATTTACAAATTTAAACCTCACAACTTTTATTTCTCTGATTGTACATGTGAGTAAATTTAAGTACAAAGTACTTAAGTGAATTGAAAAGTCTCAAAGCTCCTAAATGGAAGAGTGGGGGTTCAAACTCTGATTGTCTAGCTCCAGAGTCCATGATCTTTATAATTTTCTTTAAGATGGAGACCGACATATTAATTGCAATTCATAAACAATAGTAATTGTTATTACGGACACGTTAATATATATCCTTTCTATATCACAGAATCTAAAGGAAAGAAATTCTGCACCTCTCTTTGTCCATTATAGTTTTATATTTCTAAATGTCTTGGTTTAACCTATCATAAATTTATTTTTATCTATTTCAAAGTAAAAAGAGTCTCCTAATCCATTATTTCATAAAATTAAGTTTGCGCTACCTTTGCCCACAACATCTCTGGTTGGAGTTGTCCACAGGGGTGAGAGGAAGTAGCTGAGTTAGACAATCAGAGCAGTTAGCAGTAGGAAAATGTACTGAGAGAAAACATTCTGAACATGACCAACGCTCAATATTATGTGTGCTTTATAATTTCTTACATTTATCTCTATTTTTTTTCTGCTTATTATAAGACTAATGGAAATGTCTGGTCATAGTTGAGGAAAAGGCTATAGAACAGAAATCAACGAATGTTATCTTAAAGGATCAGACTGATGTTTGCTGATTTATTATAGTGTTCTATTCATTACATAATGCTATTTTCTTGCTCTGGTTTCACCTGTTATCATTATTACCTGTAATCAATTGAAAGCAATAGAAAGAGAATAAAGTGTTTTTATTTACTATTGAATCCTCAGAACCTGGCAAAGTGAATGATGATAGATAGTGTGTAACGAATGAATGAATAGATGAATGAACAAAAATACTGCTAATACTATTAACCTGCTACATCTGTTTGACATTTACATTTATGGTATCAGACATTGTACTAAATTATATATATATACATATGTATATATATATGTGTGTGTGTATATATATGCTATATTACTTTAACATGTTATATATACTTTATGTATATATATATTACATATACATGTACATGTTATATTACTTTAAAAAGATGAACATTTAAAAAAATCAGAACAAAATCCTAAAATTTAAATTAATTTACTGACTTACCTTTAAAGTACCATTTTCAATAAATAATTGAATAAAAAATCCATCTACCGAATTTGAGTTTTGCTTGATATACAGTAGGAGTCCAGAAGAGCTGGAGGTCTGAAATTCTAGGGAGATATTATTTTGTGTGTTTAAAAACACATTCTGAAATTCAAGGTAGGAATCTCCATAATAACAAACACAACTGAAATCTGTGGAGTCAGAAAAAAAAAAATAGGTTGAAATAGAATGTTCAATAGTTGGCTGTCACATAATTAACATTAGCTTTTCTGAAATAGCTCATACATGACTCCTGCCTGTTACAAGCTTGGGTACTTTTATTATTATTATTATTATTATTATTATTATTATTATCTTTTGCTGTAGTCATAGTGTTTTGTGATAATTTCTGTGTATCAAGGGCTTTGTGATCAAATCTCATTAGAAGGCAGGGATATCTAGATGAGTAATCTTCAACAGCGCTTTTACTTAGATTTTATGTTACTGGTCAACAGAAATAGGAACATCTTTTAAAGACATTATTCACTTATATATTAGATGTGGTTAGAAAATTATTATTAATGTCATTGATGTTAATTTGATTGGGAGCCTTTTGGGGCTGATAGAGATTATTGGGGAGTAAAGGAACTGTCACCCATTTGTAGCAATGCTATGTTATGAGCTTCTTAAAAAAACATAGGAAAAAGGTCAACTAGTTTGTTTACAGAACATTAAATAAATCTCTCTTCTTCTGCCTTCTGAATGATTATATTCAACTTATCTTTAATCTTTCAAGTTAAATAGGGAGATATTTTCAGCAAATTATTTTGGCAATTTCTTAAATTTATAAATATATGATTTAATAAAAACTAGTTAGCTTATTTCTCTGAATAAGTTGTTAATTACTTTGTATTATTAATAAAAGTTACTTTTGTTTGATAAGTACTTGAATAAACATCACTGGTTAATGATATTACTGTAATAATGGATTTGAGAATCTCCATTCACTTTCTCCTTTCTGCTCCACCTCTGTGACACACATACCAATTCTCTCTCCCCTTCAAAACTTTCAAACTATCTATTCTTTTACAATTAATAGTAGCCATTCATGAAATTGTGAATTTTAGTTTTCTGTCCATCATAGGTTAACAGTTTTTAAAATCTTTAAAACCTCTACAGAGTTCATATTCTATATGCAGTAATCTTATTTTTTATTTCAATAAAGCTTTGGGAATACTCATTGTGCTAAATTTTTAAACTTGTAAAAAAACTCTAATAATCAGCTAAATCTCATTTTTTTCCCTTTAACTAGAAATAAAAAGGCTCAAAATACTGCCAGAAAATATTTGTGCTATGTAGACAAAAAATGATGTGTGTGTGAGTGTGTATTTTAAATCAAGAACTTTATTAGTGAAAGTGGCCCAAAGATTAAAAATATTAACAATGCGCTTTTAATTTTGACATTCTAATTGTTTTAGTTGTGTATCTGTGACATAGACAGATATTTCTTCCTTGTACAGTTTTAATGATGATGTTAAAGGCATGTTACAATAGAATTTCACACATTAAATGATTTGGAAAGGTTTCAGCTGTTTATTTGAATGAATTGGGACTGGAGTCAAATATCCATTTGACTTAAAGCTCAAAATGTGAACAAACGTAAAATATTTTCCAACAAAGACTAACATTACAACATGAATATACCCAACATTAGTAAAATAAAGAAACTACTATTTATTTTTTAAAGTTTTAGAAAGAAATATATTGTTAATTTGGCAATAGCCAACTCAAATACTCTTTTAATTTCATTATTTTAAGATAATGTATTTTTATGGACTAAATTTTTAAAAATTAAGTGGCTCTGTCATTATATGACTAATGCTCCACATAAACCACATGTTTAATTATTTTCTGTTATTAAATATTACTTTTGTTTGATAAATACTCGATTAATTATTATTGGTTAATGATATTCCTGTAACAATGGATTTGAGTATCTCCATTCATTTTCAATTATAAGCTGCATGAGGTCAAGAGCCATATATGTTTGGTTCATTACTTTACCCTAAGTACCTGATTTTCTTAAGCATGTAAAACCACTTACTATCTCTTATGAAATATAATTGCTTTGGTTTAAATGTTCTTGGTAAATTGTGTTCTGTTATGTTTGCATAAAAAAATCAGAAAATATTTTGTTTAGAGTATTAGACCACATTTGTAGTTTTTTCCTATTCAAATGCATGAATTCTATTTTACATTTCTCAGCAAAAACCTTACTCAAATCAAAAGAATGACAATGGGAAGTACAGAGTGTTTGGTGAAGAAAATATAGATATAGAGAATATTTCTTAGTAATAACAGGCTAGAATAAAATAATTCCATATATTTTTCTTCATCTAGAATTCAATCATAACTTTCTGCCTTTCTGCTTTCATTTTTCCAAGTAGAAGAATATTTATCTGAATGTATGCACTCATATTATAATTAGGCTTCTGAATGAGTCTGTATGCTTTTCCTATAAATAACCAGAAAACCCAATTCCAAGTAGCTTCAGCAAAAAAGAAATTTAACGGCTTAGGTAGAAGGCAGTTCAAGGACTTCCAAATGGATGTTTGTGTATATAAAAACCAGGTGGCTCCTCATAAAACCCTTGGATTTCTTGTCTCTCCATTCTGCTGTACACATGGTAAGCTTTAATCTGACACGCGCATTTTTCTTGATTTACTATGGTGGTCCGTGACAGTTTAAGTGACATACTTCTTCATTAGTGTCCAGTCACTCAGTTTCATATACTTTCAAAAGAGGAAGGAAGAACCTCCCTAAGTGTAGAATGAACCTTTGCTAACAGTTAACTGGATCATCAATGAAGCCTTTCACTAAAGATGAGGATGGGGTCCGTGCCCACTGAGACTTGTGGGGATGGGTTCATAGTGAACAAAATTGGTGTTCTGTTAAGAAGAATACTTCAGTACTTCAAAATCTAATCCCAGTATATCCCCAGAGTTATGATTTATTTACTAGTTAGTTTCTGACTGTCAGATTCAAAGACTCAAAGTGCTCAATTACATGTCCATGCTAGAGACTTTAACTGTCATCTCCAGCTTCCTGCATCTGCTTCTCCTTCTGAGAGCTGGCTCTTGCCTTTATTTTTAATTGTGTGCATTAAATATAAGGATGAGTCTAACCACAAAAAATTTCATTTGAAATTTGGGTGTTGCTAGGTTGGCAGTCGCCAAATGATTCGAATTTCCAGTATATACAGATCCATAGCCATTCCCACTATATGGGAATAAAAAAAAAATTCAAAGCTGTATTAGTTAAAAATCAGTAGTTAATAACTCTGTTCTTCCCTACTGCACAAAGAAAGTTTTAAATAAATTATAAGAATAAGGAAATAAATGTATTTTAGAAGAAATTAATAAGGCAGACTTTTAGACATAAATAAATATTTAAATTAGAACAAAATAAAACTAATAGTATAATATTCAATTATTTGACAAGTTATGAACAATTATGCCAAAATCACATTTTATTTTTAATAAAAATACATAGAAAAAGTAAATAATTCTTAGCTTATGAAAAGTCTTGACCCTTTTTTTGTTTGTTTCTTAGCAGATCAGAAAATACTAGATAGGTTTTAAAGAACAGTCTTTCTCACAGTTAGTGTTCTATGCATGAGATTAAATGTGAAAGTTGGAATCTTATGAGAGAATAATTGAACTAAGGTTTTCTACAAGATTGGTAGTTTGATAATGACTTTATAATGACTGGATAGTTTAAATAAGAGACATATATCATTTAGCCCTCTTTCTAGTATGATTGCCATGTGAGTGTAATCTATGAATAATCATTGTAAGAAGAGTGATTATGTATTGCTTTTGGAGTATGATCACTAGCTAAATATTAAGAAATAATTCCCAACTAAAATGTAAAATGAACCTTAATTTCTTTAGCGTGTTTTAGAAGTAATATCTAGGAATAATAGTGGACATTTGTGATGTGTGTATACATACAATTTTATGTTAAATGAAGTATTTATTTGAGAAAAGACTATATATATAACACTAATGTACTATAAAAGACTATATGTAATTCATACAGAAAAGTTTACTCGACTGTTTATTAAATAACCAAAGATGAGTCCTGATTCTTAATTCTACCACGTATTAGCTACAGAAACTCTCTGTAACTTGATTCTCTTAATTTGTATTATTTCTAAAAAGAAGAGCTTAGGTTTTGTTATTATAAAATATTCTCCATGTTTAATACTTTATACTTCTATGTTTTACAAATTATATTTAATTCATCTATAAATCCAACTTGACGTAATCCATTTAAATTCATCTCAATTTGCTTAATTGTTACTAGTAAAGCAGAAGAAAGGCAGAAAATTAACATTAACTCACTATTTACTATGTGCTAGGTTTTATTAAATATTTTACTTATGTTCCTTAAAATGTTGATTTTTTTCCTAGCAACTTAAAGAGTTATGATATTTGAAAGTGTTTTTGTAGGAAGTAAGCATATTTCAAAATGAATTATGCAATATTTGTTTGTTTAATAGATTTTCCCAGATCGATTAGTCCACCAACTGTAAGTTAATGACAATTCATAGAGCAAGTATTAATTGTACAATGCACAAAAAAGTTTATAAAATGAACAATACTGAAATGAAAAGCCAGAGTATGCATTTTATGATTGGTAGAGTCTCGTTGGTGTAGCCAAAGGAAATGTAAAATAATTTTGAGATATAGAGGCAGATTTTAAGAAAATAGACTTCAAGGAAAGCTGAGAGAGAACTAATCAAACACTTGAATTTTTTTTCCCCTGAAAACAATTAATCTTTCTGAAAGGAAGCACAACACCTATGATCACAATATTTTCCTTACACCAGCAAATGAAAATAGACTATGAGGGAAAATTCCTTTAGTAGCCACCCAACAGAATAGATAGTAATGCTTTTAAAATACAAATCAAATCATGCCATTCTCCTGCTTAAAAACATTTGTTGTTGCCATTTGCCTATGACAGAATTTATTAGCATATACTCTGAATAGAGTCTTTCCAATCCTTTGTCCTTTTGCCTTTTAATGTGGAGTACCAATTATTGTAGGATAACTTACAGGATAGGTACAGGGTAGTCATTGTTCCTATACACATCTGCATTACCAGTTCTGTCATGCATTATCCTTCCAGTACACGGGGTCTGTTTCCAAGATCATTATCCTATTCCATTGGATAGACCGTCAACCTGAGCCAATCAAATAACTTAAATAGAATAGCTTTATAAGTCTTGATATTGGATAGGGCAAGTACTGCATACTCTCCTTCCTTAGGATTGTGTTGCTTGTTATTGCCTCGTGCCTTTTTGAAATAAATCCTGGAATCAGTAGCATGTACAAATATCTTATTAAATTATATTCACACTTATTAAAATTGATTTGAATTCTATTTATTCTATATAAAAAAATAGAAAGTAATTGGTATCTTTGTGATACTTTCATTTTTTATATACGGACATGGTATATGTTTCTATTTGACTAGGGCTTCTAAAATATTTTTAATATAGTTTTATAACTTTTGTTCATAAAGGTTCTATGCATATTTTCTTAGGTTAACATCTAGACACCTTAGGAAATTGTTACCTTAAATAGTTTTCTTTTGGTAACATTATATTTTTAATTCCTTATGTAGGTATATTGAAATACAATTGACAGTTGTATATTGAGCAACATTTTTGAACTCTATTTTTAATAATTCTATATCATCTGTGAGTAATGAGATTTTTATTATGTTTCTAATTCTTAAACTCTCTTATTGGCTTCTTACATTGTTTTGGATCATCAGAAAAAACATTGAACTGAAAAAATGATAACAAGATATATATATATATATATATTTGATTTTGCAGGGAAGGCTTTTAAGCTTTCACCTTTGAGTATAATGTTTTGCTCTTCATTTATAAATGGTACTTTTTAACTCATTAAGGAAGCTCATAGGTACAGAAACATAGTGGTGGTTACCAGAGGGGAGAGGGTAGAGAGTGGATGAAATGGGTGAAGGGGGTCCAAGAGTACAAATTTCCAGCTAGAAAATAAGTCCTGGGGATATAATGTACAATATGGTGACTATAGCTAGTATTACTGTATTGTATATTTGCAAGTTGCTAAGACAGTAAATCTTAAATGTCCTCATTACAAAAAAAAATTAAGTATGTATAATGACAGGTGGTGACTAGATTTTTTGTTGTGATCATTTGGCATTTTACACAAACAATGAGTCATTATGTTGTACACCTGAAACTAATGTGTTATATGCCAAATATAGCCCAATCTAACAATAATAATGACAACAACAGCAACAACAATGAAATGCCAGCTGGAAAGGATGATGGAAAGCTGTTAGAGACACAGAGAAAAGATGCCAAGGGTTATAGAAAAAAGAAAAGATTAAAAAAAGTTCCTTCTATTCTCTAATTTTATAAAATTTTTAGCAGAACTTGATGTTGAATTTTATGATTTCGCTTATATTTATATTGTGAATAACTTTGATATTTTAATATTAAATCTTTATTTTACTTCAGAAATAAATTCCATTCGCTTCTGATATTTGTACATACATGAATTTTATTTGCAAGAATTCATGTTTAGGATATTTGTGTCTATGCTGATTAGGATGGCCTTTGAATTTTCATTTTTCATTGTGCCCTTTCGATTTTCATATGAAAGTTTTATTTGGCTTCAGTAGATTGGGCAACATGAATTTCTATGCCTAATTTCTGGAAGTATGGTACTTTATGTACCATCCAAATTCTGTATCGAAGTATAAAATTGTGAATTGTATAACATAAGAAAAAAACTACAAAATGTTTCATTTAATTTTCTGATTAGGAACAAGAATATATTATAGTCATTATAGTAGACAAAATAGTGACCTACAAGGAGATTTAGTGTTAGTTTTAAGTTTTACGTTCTCTGTAATGTAAGAGAGTAGTGTAACAAATGTCACCTAATGTACAAATAGTGCCCAACTTTCCAATGAGTTCCAAAGTGCTTATAACCAGTTTCTGAGTATTACTTCTTAAAATAATTTTTAAATGATTATTGAGCTCTCAGCTAGTTTGCAATAAATATTTAATTAGTAAAGATACTCTGAAATTAATTATTTTTAATATTTGAGATGACATGTGATTTTTCCTTCTCTTAATGCTGTTTAATGTTGAAGGAATGTTATACACTACACAGCCTTTTATAGGTTGGCTGGAAATCTACCCACTACATAAAGACATAATTTGATGAGGAAAATACATTTCCACAAAGGTATGAGAATGTGGCCGCACAGGGGAAAACTTTGTCACCTTCTTAAACTTCTCATCCCCTTGACCAACTAGTTTACAGGGCAAACAAAATGAATTGTTCAGGAGTTTTCCTTTGCTCCAGAGCTCTAGATGTCTCCTGACAGACTCTCATATGCAAATTTAGGATTATTTCAATGCTGAGAAGTCCTTGCATTTATTTTTTCTTATGAGTCCACAAATTACATTTACTACTTATAAGATTAGTTATAATTAAACATGCAAACATTTATATTTATATTGAATGAGTAACTTTATCTGTCAATGCATATCATTAAAATAAAATTTAGGAGACATAGAGAGCATTGATAAAAATTAAGTAGTCATGTTATATTGTATATTCATCAGAAATCCGATTTAGACTATAGTGGTTGCCTATATTTGAGAATAAAGTAGCAATTTAACAAGTTCTAAAGACTAATTGCTATTGTGTACATATTTGCTAATTTCAAGTAAAATAAAATACAAATGCTGTCAGTACCATCTTCTATGCAACATAATGAAATGATTTGTATCAATGACTTATAATTAATAAAACTTGAAACTTTTTTTCTAATTTTCTAGCTACACAGCTGCTTTTGGGGGGCAGCATTTCAAAAGTAAAATATTTTTTCTATGCTTATGTCATTAAATATAACCATAAATACTTTATATTTACTCATCCAATATTCCTTTTTCAGATACTTTATTTTATAATATACCATATTACTTCAATGACGCCTATAGTCTAATTGTCACCTCAAGCTGTATTGGCAATTATCAGTTTTAATTCTTTTCAATGTTCAGATTTTAATGATAGATAAGAAGAGAGAGGTATTAAGAGTGATTATCCATATCTCACCTTATTCTTAGCAATCGGTTTTTAATTAAATGCAATTTTCAACTCTTCATCTGATCTTTCAAAATTGTTAGAGCTTCAAGGTTGATTTTTTGCTATTAACCAGCAGCTGGCCAGAGAGAAGAGTACAAGAGAAAAGCAGACTCATGCTTCCCAAAATTGTCAGACACAGATACATAGATAAAAGGGAGTATATGCAAGTTAAAATTTATAGATAATATGATTTTATATTGTGAAATGTAAAATAAAATGGAGTCACTTCTGTCAAGAGGCTTTACAATGAAGCCAGGAGGCCATTATGGATATGAGTTTTATGCAATTCCTCACTGAACAGAACTCCTGAACTAGACAAAACCGTAAGTCCTCCAGAATGCTTCAAAAACATCTGCTACTCCTCACAAAAACAGACTTTTACTTAGAGATAGTTTTAGCAGTCAATTATGTTTAGCCAAAATTTGCCTTCTGCTATCAACACCAATTAAGATTGTTTGTGAATGACTTATGCAAATGCTCCCTTTCCTCCTTAAAAACCCCCTGGCTTCTGTTTCCCAGCAGGACACTGGGCTTCTACCAGAACTGTGCCTTCTGGATTGCAATTCTTTTAATCCATAATCAACACTTCTTTTTTCTTTGCTTGTTTATTGCCTCCAGATGATTTAGGTTAACTAAACACACATACACACACATCCCACATATACATGTACATATAATTATATACAAATATACATATACACACAGTCTTTAATTTATTCACTAATGGGAGTGGTTCTTGTACATGAATATTTTCCCTCAGGTATAACCAGTGAGGAGATTTATTTTGAGAATAGCTACTTTTAGGAAACTCTAGGAAGGCCAACTGGCCACTATTATTTTAGTACGCCCTCTTATTGATATGAAAGTTCATCATTAAAAAAAAGTCAAGTCATAAACCACATATGTATGTCAACTTTCCTCACTTATGTTTATTGTGCGGTACTTTAAAGCCACTACTAGTTCTTGTAGAATGGAGTATAGAAAAAAGAAAGATGATATATTTTCCACTGTGGGATTGCAGGGTAGAGGTTTACAAGCCAAAAAAGTGACATCTCCGGCATGGAGGTGAGTGGCCAGGGAAGTCAGGATTAGGAAAGAAGAGCAGTGGAGACTGATATATAGCAACATTCTCAGGGATGGCATTAATGAAACGTGAGGAACAAGCACGTGAAATTGAGTTTATTTCCTTAAACACATTTTGTAAAGGTTATGATTTATTTTCTTTATATTTCAGGAACTATGGAAAATCCAATGGGGGAAAAAACATATGTTACTGAAAGATAACTTGATTAAGAACAATAATTCTAATAGAAGGAATATTGAATTTAGACTCAGAGAACTTAAATGGGGATTTGTTATCTCATTGTTCAGATTTGGGGCACAATATGACATCTTTGGCATATTTTAGATTTTTCAGAGTATATACTTTGAAAGTTGACTCTATTTTGATTTTGAAGAAATGATTTGGAACTCATACTATTATTGAATAAAAGAGCTAAGTTTTTTTAGCTTTATTAGGCAAAACAATTAAATTTTCATTCTGGAAAAATACTGATATTTTATATCATTTATCTACATTATATGTGTAAATGAATAGATGAACAATCAAACATTTAAAAAGTAACTATTTGCTTATAATAAGCCTTGAAGTGTATTAATTATTAAAATGTTTTAAAACTGTAATAATTGCTTAATTTTTCTATTTTTTCTAGTATTAATAAACTACTCACAATTTTGAAGATGAATTTTATACTGCAACTTAAAATACATTCTTTTAATCCCAAAGTTGTTAAAAATACAGATGTATTAATTTAGTGATATAAAGTTTAAAGAATAAATTACAATAAAAGTGAGATTAAAATACATGAATTGAGAAAATGTCTTGTAAATACTTGAAATTTCTTGCCATCTGGATGTCCTTGTATATCTCAGTGGGCCCAGTGGGCCATGTAGGATATCCTGACATATTAAGGTTAAAAATTAGTCTGATTTCATTCAAGGACTGCTGGATATGTCAGCACATAGATGGCTTGCTGAAAAATGTATCAATTCTAAAATATTTAACCCGTGGAATTTTTACTCCACTTTTACTCACACTTCCAGTTATCTAGTATTGCTATTTCATGAGGCTTTTGTAGATTTTGTGCTTTAAATCACCATGCTTCTCTATTTTCACACTACCAATTTTAGTGCCCAAATTCTCAGGTCTGTTTAGACTGTTTCCACTCGTCCAACTGTTTTTCAGCTTCCAAAGTTTTATGTCTGTTTTCTCCTCTACCATTATCTTTGTCCTAGCAGATTTCAACCTTAATGAAAGATTTTGTTCATGATTTGTGAGATTTCAGGAGGAAGTGCAGGTAAATTTATATGATTAATTCACCATCTTTAACTAGAGCACTAATTTTTGTTATCTACATCTTTCAGTTAAAAAAGCTAGAGAAGTCTTCTTTACATTCCTACAGAATTTCTTCTAAGTATAGTTAATTTTCAATTTAGTCTTAAAGGTATATCCAAAATATGTGTGGACTCTGCCTCACACTATCAGGACTATATTACAGTTCTGATCTTTGGTTTGTAGAAATTACGAGTTTGTCAATAGATTCTAGGCCTATCAAATCTGCCCTCCTTACAGAGAAACATTCTAATCATTACACATTTTACTACTTTCTATCTACATCTACAAATATTCTTTAAACTATTGCTGCCTACAAATTGATCCTTACATTCTAGAATCTACTGTCTTGAAATACCATATTTTAATCAAAGGCTTCATATAATATTATGAAGCCAGTTGGAGACCTTGGATATACCTGGTAATTTAAGGTTTTAAATTTTTGATAGTTATATAGAAAGGTAGGAATTATGTAATTAAATACATAATTTGGTTTAAATACATAAAGTATAAAAGTACAAATCAAAACTATGTTGGTTCATTATAAAAGTGGTGTCACTATGGTATAGCACAAAATCAGATAAAGATTTTTCAGAGTTACTGGATAGTTTCTAATTCTAATAAGAAAGTGTCATAATTGAATAATCATTCTATTTTCTTGAAATATTATGGGATAATACAAGGCTAGATATGCTAAACAGGGCTAGATATGCTACTGAGAAAAGAAATATGTTGGCTAAAATATTTTAATAAACACTTTAAAACACTGTTGAGCTGAAAATATCTTAAAAAGCCAACCTTGATACAGAAGTCGGAACCATATGAACATAAGTGCAAAGAAGACAGATATTTTCCTAAAATCTTACTTTCTCTGTGGAACTCTAGAGATATAAAACTCTTGTTCTGAGAGTTAAATGGAGAACAAGATACAAAAGTAAAATTTCGGTCCCATTCAAGAACAGGGATCAAAAATCCTCACATAACTGAACTCCAAGAGGGAGATACAAATAAACCTGCCATACAGAAATTGGCAAAGAAGTGACCGTTTGCCTATAGTGCTAAAGAAAAAGAGAAGACATATTCTGAGGGTTTATAGCCAAAATCCAGCCATCATGTATGTTTGTAGACTGAATTCACTATAAATAGTGAATTAATTTAACATAAATGTGTGTGTGTGTGTGTGTGTGTGTGTGTGTGTGTGTGTGTGTGTGTATTCAGGAAGAAATTTCAAACAGAATTTACTTTGAAGTGGTGCAGTTTGTAGTACTCAAGCATTTAGCAGGCAGAAAAAAATCACAAAGCCTACCTAGGAGAATACATTTTAAGATCAGAGTTCATAGAATTTATCCTATAAATAAAACTCCAAAGCAAGGTACTTTTAAATAATTATCAAAAAATCCAAAAGAAACAAAACACCATAAAAAAACGAAACAACAAAAAAACCTGCCAACAAAACTATCAACAAAAAGATGAGGAACACACATAGACTTCAGACTTCAGTGAAATAATCTGATGAAAAATATAAAAGTTTGTTCGATATGTTTAAAAAATAAGATAGAATTAAAAATGTAAAAAATGAGAGACTATAAGACCAAGAAGATTTGAAAAAAAAATCAAAGAATACTTGTAGAAATAAAAATAAAATGTTTGAAGTGAAAAAAAAATCAGTGGAAGATGCAGTGAAAAAGATCATTAATGTACTGATAGGTAGATTTGAATAAATTATTCAGAATGCAACACAGAGAATACTAGATAGAAAGTATAAAAACAACCTAATAAGAAAATGCTGGAAAGAAAGAGAAAATTGAATACATGTTATCCAGTTAGAGTTTGAAATGAGAGAAGTAAAAAGATAGGCAAAAATAATGCTGAAGAATTAATGGTTAAGAATTTTGCAAAATACATTAAGTAACCTGAACAAAGGAGTGCAAAATTTGTAGATAAGACTAAACACACAATGAGTGATTTGTGGCGTAAAAAAGATGGAATTTAAAATGGAAAACAATATTAGATAAATATAAGAGCAAGTATGAGAGACAGTGTTCAAAGATCCTTGTATTTAAGAGTATAAGCTAAATATTGATAAAAATTTACAATGTGAGTATGCATGACAATTTTAAAGATTAACATTAAAAGAAAAATAATGGGTAACATAATTTTAGAGGAAAAACTCAATAAAAAGACAACTCCAGAAATCAGAAAATTGGCAATAAAAAAAGACAAAAAGAAAAAAATTAAATGCAGGATATAAATAAGATGTAATAGTACATCATAATAAATATGGTGTAATATTTCTCAATATATATGAAATCACAATAAGTTTAAAAGCACTGTAGTTGACTCAATTAATTTAATAAGGGAAAGCTTATTAGAATCTTCCTATAATCCAGTCAAGAAAGGCATAGAAGTCTTAGAAAGACCCTGCTCAAAAGAGAAAATACAAATTATCGGTTACGTAGGAAAAAATGTTAATCTTCATTAGAATTCAGTGATACAAATTATTTCAATATTTTTTTCAGCTACATAAATGCCAAAAATTTTACAGTCTGAAAATACTGTGTGTTCCCAAAGCTATAAAATAACCAGAACTGTTACAGAATTTGATTGGGATTCATCGTAGAAGTCATTTTGGAAAATGTTGTGAAATAATCAAGAAAAGCTGAATGTTTTACTCTCTATGGTGCTTTAAGTCCACATTCCTGCCGATACTCTAAAGCTCTTAGTTAACATGTACAGGGATATTTGCAATGTGCAGCAGCACAGAATATTCTAATAAGCAAAATGTTCATCAAAAAGAGGAAATAGCAAAGAATGCATATAGTATTTTTAAATTTATATAAATTTCGAAACTTCCGATGAAACAAAACAATGTTTAGGGTTAGTTATTATTATACATTACATTACATATACTATATTTTTATAATATATAACATATATTATAATTAATAATGTTATTTATAAAGGTTGGAAACTCCTTACACCCTCTGGGATGCACAGGGCACCCACATCTGTGTATAGAACACTTTGTTCAAGGCCTGGCACTGAGTGCCACTCCTTTCATAGCAAGACCTATTCTTAGTTTTTTCTTTTTCTTTTCTTTTTCTCTTTTTCTTTGTCTTCTAATTTATATAAAATAAAGTGTCCTGAGAGTAGATCAGGGAATTCAATTCTTGACTCAGTGATTATGACATGAGGTCAGTCAAGGCCCAAAATGTAACAAATGTAATATAATAAATATTATTACGATTTATTATATTATCTATTCTATTCTATTCAGTTGTAATATTGTTTAGTGGTATAGAATTGTAAAGAAAAACTAAAGAATAATAACTAAAAAGAAAGCCATGGGATGTGGATGTTTAAAAGTTGCTGATAATATTCTACTTTTTAAATCGTGTGGCTGGTAGGATTAGTTCTGTCGATATGTTTAAAAAATAAGATAGAATTAAAAATGTAATTCTTTACTTATGTAGGGTATAAGTCTTTGTTGTATTTATTTGCTATGTAATAAAAAAAAATAAAACTTAATAATCGGATAGGAGATGGTGGCTATGCCAGCTTCCAGTTAGTCACCTTAGTAACCCTGGATTTCTCTATACAATTTTACTCTAAGGAAATGTCTCAATTTTAAATGATACATTTAAATGAGGACTCCTTTATCTGTCAGATATTGTACTGATGTAAGTCCCGGATATCTCAGTGTCTATTTTGGGAAGCAGAGCTCTGGCCTTGGAGTACACGAGTGCCAGTTTGGGGTAAATGGAAACATTCTCCTCGTTCCTTTGGTTTGTACCATCCAAATTTTCACACACACTTTTGACCTCTTATATGAAATCACTCAGCTCTTCACTTTTCTTAGTTATTTCTCCCTAGCATATCTTCTCATCCAGGCCTTTCCACTGCCATAGTTTCCTTTCAATTTTTTTTTAAGTTTTCCTAAAAATAGGTAATTATTGATAAAGAAGTTTAAAAAACAAAATTAACAAAAAAAAAACTTCATATGTTGAAGTTTTCTTATTGACTAAGAATTTTCATTAGCAGTTTTAAAACTCATTAGCTTCCTGTGCATAATTGATGAATTGCTCCTTTTCTTAAACATATTCACATATAATATGTTCCACGTCCATTCTCTTAGCACTTTTTCAAGCTCCTGAGAATACAGGGAATCTTAGAAGGGGACATGAAGTCCTTTTTATCTCTACTGCAATACAGCTTTCCCATTAGCAAGGATTCTGCCTCTCTACCTTCAGTAAGATCTCTTCCCTTTCTGCCTTAAGAAATTAACAAATAAAATTAATAGCTGTTCTTCTAACTCTAATCTCTAAAAGAAGTAATATTTAGAAGCAGAAGAATTGGAGAATTCTTCCCCAGTTTTGCTAGAAAAGGAGAATTTTAACTCATTTTGGTAAATTAACTGCATTTGTTCTTCTATTCAATTGTTCAGCTGTGACAGATTGAGTGCCCACTATGAATTAAGAATTGTTTCACATAGTTACTATTTTGATATTTCTTTTCAAAGACTAACTTTTATCATTTGGAAAGGGAATTGTTTCTCTTTCTTGATGAAATCTTTAATGGTTTCCTTTGTTTTCTCAGACTGTGTGCCCTATATAATATATTTTGGAGTTAGATTAGATTAGAATACTAGAATTCACTGTAGAAGAAAATGGAAAGACTGAAAGAAATACCAGTCATATATAGCTTCAGACAAAATTCTAAGTGCCCACAAGCCTTCACTTCTGGTAATTCTGCTAACAGAGGCCAAGTAAAAATGGTCCTGCTGCTGTCACTGACATTATTATAAGTCTGTTTGAAAGAAGCGAGGAGCCTATGAGAGTTGGCTCCTGGTATTATTTTGACTCAGACCATTACAGATTAATTTATTTCAGAAGTCAAAATGGGGAATGTATAATGATGAGAAGGAAAACGATCAGAAAAACACACAGATTCATATTTGGATCAATAAATATAGGATGCTTATAAAAGCAAATGTTTCCTTCATCTTGATTTGAAAGGAGTATAGTATGTTTAGCAATCATCAGAATACATCAAACTCAATTTTGTTTATTTCTAAGAAATGCCAAATATAAATTAAAATATGCTTACTGGTCAATTTAATGGAGAATTTGATAAACCATGTAGATATTTCATCTCCAAAAATGAAGACAAAAATGTGTGTTAGCTGAATTAGGAGACATTTAAATATAGACACATCAAAAATAGAGATAAAATACTTCTCTAATATTAATCTATACACTGATATCTATTTTAAATAAATAGTACTTTGGTAAGTTTAAATGAGACATAGTACAAAGGAGTTAAAGGAAGAAATAGCTTAAAAATCACTGTAATTTCAATGCAGCAATTTTGTCATCATTGGTTTTATTTAACTTTAATGTGTCATAATGACATCCTGAAATCACACACATACTATCCCTTAGTTGTAAAGCTTGATCCAGCACTTTTCTTTGTTAAGGAATTCAACTAAAAACACTTTGATATCCTACACAAGATGAAAGAGTATATTTTTGTGAATTAACTTCAGTAAAAGTAATATGTAGCTCACAATTTGGCCATAAGAAATAATTAATTTTAAGCCTTGATTTTTCTTTGATGAGAGAAAACCATGGTGGTAGTTACTATTGAGCTTAAATTTTATTAAGGTGATAGCTGTTAGGCACAAGAAGATTTAGAAGAAAATTACAAGTTTCTAAAATAAGAGAAGGATACAACTGTAATTTAATAAAATTCTAGGTATATTTACCTTATCATAACTTTATGTAGTTTCGGGAATTAAAGGTTGAAGTTTAAAAAGTTCAAGTGTTATCAAATTTAGTGGCATATTTATTTTATAGCATATTTGAATGTGAAATATTTACCCAATGCCAGAGCACATAAAACACTATTATTGGTAGATACTTTAATATAAATAAATAGAAATAATAGTAATTTGTATACATAAGTCAGTCTGTTATTAGTAATTGTTTCTCAAATGACACACTAAAACACTAATGAATACAAAATTTGCTAATATGACCTTTTTAGAATTCATAATTACCAAGACAACATAGAAATCTTAATGTAACTTACAAGTAAATATTAGGAAGTCACTAATATAATTATATCGATTACATTTTAACAAAAATAAACAGTAAATATGACCATGTGTTTATTTTTCACATTAAAATTATTTGCATTCCTTTTGATAGATGTATGAATTATGGTAAGCTACTGATTATGTAACCAATGCAAAAATGGGCCCTAGTGGAATAAAAGGATCTCTGGGACTCCCACTTTGAGACTGGTGATCACTAGCCAGAATGGGTCCTGCATTGCATGGAGCCATCTGTGTCAACATCAATCATTTAGAGAGGACTATAGAGCCCACCTTTGCTAACATGACTTAGCTGTTGATATCAGAAAAAACATTGTGCTTTAAAGATAAGACTATAAACCAATTAATAACTTCACTTTTTGCTTCGAGATATCCCTACAGATCAATTTATTAAAACCAACTATCTGACCATCTGGTCAAAATAGCTCATTTACCAAGCAACAGTTTATTTATCAGAAGTTGCTTCAAAACCTTAGCTTAACTGTGCCATTAGTTCTAAACTATTATATTCTCATTTTTGTCCACTTTCAGCTTCCCAACTTAAAAGATCTTTTCTTTAATCATTTTAAACTCACTCCTTCCCTGTAGCTCTGTAATTATCCTCCTTCTAACTTTCACTTTTGAGTACTTCTAAAATTCTGTCAATGTAGTATTCTCTCCCACTGCAGTGTTATAAACTTATTTATGCTTATTCACAGACTAATTGCTGATGTTTTGGTGATTTCTACATATAAATTCATAATTTGTTTAATGAAGGCTGGCATAAATGCTAATGTTTTCCTATTGTTAAAGTATAATAAAAATATACTCGTGTGATATCACGGAAGGTTGCTTTCCTGTTTTAGGAAAAAAAGGTAACTAGGAAACAGCACAAGTATTTCCTAATCTCAGTCATTCAACCTCCAGTTGTTTTTCTTTGCTCATGAAGATTATTGCTTAGAATCATAGAATGAATACAAGAGAACACTTTAAAATGATTCATAAGTCATATTGGCATTCTAGAAGCTTATCAAGTTAATTATATATTTGCACACTCTATGATGACAGACAGGGACCACAGATCATAACTATTTTCACTTTCTGCTATTAATATTGATGGTCATAGTTAATTATCAGTTTCATCAGAATCAATTTGATGTGGTACATTTTCATGTATAGACTTTTGAAAACCTGCTTTGGAAGCAGAAAATCTTTGTGCGATGTAGCATAATAAGTCTTCAAGAGGAGAAGTAAGTACATGCATACCTTGTTTTATTGCACTTTGCTTTATTGTACTTTACAGATATTGTGTTACTTACAAATTGAGGTAAGACCCTCTACCAGCGAAAAGATTATGGCTCATTTAATTGTGATACTTGCTTTATTGGTGTGGTCTGGACCACAATCCACAGTATCTCTGAGGTATGCCTGACTAACAATATGAGTTTCGTAGTCAGAAAATCTAGGCTCAATTTAATAACTGTGAGACTTTAGGTAATTTACTGAAACTTTGATTTTCCTCAACTACAAAATAACATAGCATTTGTGTTGTCCCAATTGTACTCCTAACTCTTTTAGACTCGGCTCTCTTTGATCATAGTAAAATGCAGGGGAAGTATTCAGGACAATGGATGGCCACAGCTGCTTTCAGACTGAGTTGTTTCTCCTCTGGTCTGCCACGAGGCAATCACTAACAGGAAAAACAGGTAAGAAAACATGGATTTACAAATATCTTTTTTCTTTTACACTATGATTGAATCAGTAGTGTATTATTGGGTTTGAATTACCAAAGACATTCTTACATTCACAATTAGTACAACTCTTTCTCAATGTCTCCCTTTAATTTGTCAACTTTTCTTGTAATTATTATACAAACTTAATATATTATACTCCTCCAATTCATTGTTTTTCTGCTCCTTAATACATTCACAAATAGGGTTTACTTTATAAGTTGCTGTGAATATTAAATGAGAAAAAAATACTGAGTATTTAGCATAGTCTCTAGGCTCATACTAAACATGGAGTCAAAACCAGGCATATATTATCATCTTGACTGGATCCTAGGCCCACTCTTTTTCTAGTCATGTCATATCAAACAAGTCACCTAAACCATCAAGCCTTAATCCTTCTCTAAAATGAGAATAGTTATAGCAACATTCACTTATTTTGTAAGACTCTTGTATTTACATTACTGTTCTGAATTTTCTTAAATGAAACTCACTATGACAGTCAGCCCAGGAAGCCTTCAATCAGCTCCCTTGAACACAAAGTTAATGACTCCTCATTGTGTTCTGTGCATGTTATCCTGCTGCCTTAACTTGCACGTCTCTTTTTTTTAATATTCAATTGCAAGATGCCTTAATGTATTACATTCCAGATGCTCTATAAAGGTTTGCTACATTAATATGTAAAAAAATAACAGGAGATCTGATAAATTAATGTTATTGTTTATAGTAAGATGACTGTCTCTCTGCTTCTAGATTTGGAGAGCCCTGTCAGAGTGATGGAATAGTACAAAACCTCCCCAGATATTTGGGTGTATCCAATGTGATGTAGTTAACTCACAGAGAGCGAAAAGTTTAGGGAATCTATTTTTTCTTTTTTAAAAAGCCTCTATTAATTGAAGAAATTGTTCATTTTGAGTTTCTTTGGTTCCCCACTGCTCTTGTCATCTCAAAAGAGCCAATTATGCTAGTCATTTGGCTCTACAGTCATTATTATTGTCAAAGAGATATGAGACAATATCAGGTTAAAATAATTTCTTTGCCTCAATGGTATTTAAGTGGGTCATATGGGAATACACACATTTTCCAACTCATATAGGTTTTCTGATTTGCCATTAAGAAGCATATTGTATGCTAAAAATTAATATTTAGACCAAATAGCTTACACAGGACTAAGCAAATGAGACCATTCAATTTGTCACTGACTTGGAGTGGTTTAGGGAAGGTATAGTTCTATGAAATGCATATATTAAATCTACCAGGTAGTGAGGATTCAGTATTATAAAAGGAGTAACAATCCATTCAGTGGAATAAAGGAATAAAATTCTCCAATATAACAAAAAGGAAGGCTCTCTCTCCTGGCTGTCATGCCCTACCCTTTTTTGAGAGAGTCCCCTATCAATGGCTCATGGAGCCTCTCATACCAGCTCCTAATGGTTTTCCAAAATAAATGGTACTTTCCCACCTTCAAGGGCTCTACTTATTACACCTCTTCTGTAGCTTGGTTCTTGGTTTTCCAATTAAAAGCGATGTTTCCTTATTTTCTCATATCCCAAGTATTTAATGCTGCACTTACATCCTTAGTTTTTATGCCAGTACATATGTACTATCTAATCTGTTTGAGAATATGCTACATAAGCACAGGAACATAACTCAAATTTTACTTGATATCCACACACCCATTGCAATGAGAGTAATTGATTTTATCTTAATTTAAAAATTAATTTTCTTATGAATTTGTAAGACACAAAGTTAATAATGTAATTTCATAAAACTATTCCATTTTTCAAGGTTTTATAACTGAAGAGTATGTTGTTTACATTTTTTATATATAAACTAGTTGAAGGTAGTATTATAGAGTAATGCAATTATACTAGATAAGATATTCCCAGAAGTTTATCATGTGATATATCGCTTACCAAAATAATGTTTAATATTTTTCTTATACTATCAAATAATCAAAATAATAAATCAATACAGTGAAAAATGAGTCTTTAGGTAATTTGGTATAGTATAAAGTGCTTTAAATTAATGATTAAGACATTAGTCTCGTAGTTCTTTATGTTTCTAATAATATTATGGCTCTCATGTCTGGACTACTGCAATAATCTCCTAACCTGGCCTCAAGACCCAAACCGCTTCTAGCATTCTTCTCACTGCTGCAGAATTACTTTCCTGAAACAGTTGTGATTATGTCACTGTTCTATTTCATGATATTGCCCACGATAAGATCCAAACTACTTAATATTACATTCAATACCTTTCAAAAAATCATCACTTTCTTATTTTACTATTTATTTTACATTATTGTCCATTATTACCAACTCCCACCAATTTCTTCTTGTGAATGCTAGGTGCATTGGACAATTCACTGTCCTGTCACACTAGGCCAAGCATCATTCCCTGAATATCCAAATGCATGGCTCTCTTCAAATTCTGGCTTTCTTCAAATTTGAAGCTGCTTGCTGTGTTCTTGAAGTTTAACCTTGCCTCAGTCTACAGTACCAACCCATTTTTAGAGAGAATTTTAATTAGTTTTAAGTCAGATTAATTAAATTAGTTTCTAACATTTAAAACAGTTGTATTGACACTGTTTGAAATATCTATCCTGCCTTAGATATTGAATGTATTAGGATAGACTAAATTATGGCTCAGTAATAAGCACTACCCAAATCTCAGTAGTATAATAAAACAAAGCTTTATTTTTTGCATTTTCTTGCATTGCACCAAGAAAATGAATTGACTACTGAGATCATGAAAATATTTTGATCAGCAGCAGTTAAAATACAGGACGTGTATTGCCGCCAAAATGGGAATTTAAAATGCAGCATTCTAAGTGAACATTCAGATTGGTGTAGAAATCAGTCTCATGAATCCATTGTCATGCCTTACGAATGCATTTGCATAAAAATGGGCAAGCTTTTCCAAATTAGCAGTAATTGTGCTAACTCTAAATAATAATATTATTTCATTCACCTTCTTGGATGCCTACTAAGTACCATTAATAACTCATAACGTACTCATTTGAGTATTAAAAAAATGTCTGTTGCTTTGTACTTGAAATCTGCGAACTTTCCTATGGCTTTCTACCACTCATAACTGTACCACCCAGTGCAATAGTAAATATCAATTCTTTATCTTTGAATCTGTCATTAAATAAATCTGTCATTATACATCTAGCATGCTGATGGATAGCTTTTCTGACTTAAAGGATGCTCTGGCAAATTTTATTTCAACTTGTAGACAATTTAATTGTGGGCTTTCTTTTGGACTTAAAAAAAATACTTTTTCTACAATAATTCTAATCCTTAAAAATGGGAAGAACACAGTAAAATTTATTCTTTATGCAGTGTTTTTGTTCAATAAATGTTGATAAGACTACCTCAAACTTGGTAGCTAAAAGAATAACAAAACGAAAAATATATTCCAGAATTAAGCATTGATTAACAAGTATAAAAGTAAAATATAGATTAAAATGTCAGATATTGAAGTTCTCTGCTGTTTCATTATTGTTGATAGCAGCAAATATTATAAATCTCAAATTTACCCGGCAGAATGTCATGCAATTTGTCAAATCCAGTTTAGCTAAAACGAGGTTTGTTGCTTACACAATCAACTTGTTAATTCAGTTGGCACTTATTCTACTGCTGCTGCATAAATCCTCAACTATAAGCCACAACATACATTTTAATTTGCTGGTCAACAGATTAAGCAAAAGACATTTATTTATCTAAGTCGTATTGTAGTTACATTGATTATTACTAGCAGATTTTCCACTAGATTGTTTTTTTTCAAGTTTTGATTCAAATTAAAATTAGACTATATTGCATTTCCACTAATAATCTTCATGTCTATTCTTCTTTATTGTTTACATAATGATAACTCTTGAGAAAGTCTAATACTTCGGGTGAATGATTTTCCTTAAATATGGTATTTTTTGGTTCTGAATATATTTAATGCTATGTTTTTAATTATTGAAATAACCCTTTGAAAACAACTTTCTCTTCAATCAGAAGTCAAATAACCCAAAACTCAAGTGTCAGTATTAATTTTACATATTATTTTTATGATGAGCAAAGATAACTATAAATAAATGTACTGATTCAAAATTTAAATAAAAAGACATCTGTTTTAGAGATCAGTATGGAATTATAAATTCAGCTTAATCACATTTCAAAGAATGTTAAACCTAAAAGAGAATATCTTTAAAACACTCTTCTTCAAGTGAGGAAACAGATAGAGAGACCTAAATTAATTTGCTCAAAGAATTTTACAGTGTTAGATACAAAGACAAAGTAAGAACCTGGATCTACTCATGACCATTATATCTTAAGTGATTCAGTTCAACTCTCTAAGCTATTATGGGACATTTACATCATGCAAAGTACTAAATATAAGTTAGTCAAAGAGCTTAACATCTGGTCTCTATACTCAGGAATTTATAGTCTAATTTCATTTTTTTATAAGCTAAGATAATATCACCAGTTAGTATCTCTCCTCTCCTCCCCCCAAATCCAACTCAAACTGCATTTTAAAAATAAATTAATGCATATGTTTCTATATAGAAAGGACAGGGGAGGTAAGATGAAAAAACAAAAGACTAGCAAGGTACTTCTCTTACCTCATCAGTCTAAGGTGGCTTAGCTTGCCCATTCCTGAACCAGTCACATAGAAGGAAGAGAGAGTAAATATTTTGGCTTAGGTTGCCAATGGAAAGTGGTTATTGGAGACCCAACTATCCATTATCAATACATCTTTGTTAATTAGTATTGCTCACAATATATGATTCGCTTCAAAATGCTTTGCCTATATATATCTAAGTTAGCCAACGATTTAATTTTTCAGATGATCGTTTATCATTTTTCAGTTATGGCACTGCCATTTTTACCTGTATGACTCTGGGCGAATAAATGACTTCTTTGTGCCTCAGCTTACCTCTCTGTTTAAAAGAGACAATAGTAGCTATCTCTTGTGTTTTTGAACTAATACAGTAAAGTGCTTATAATTATACATGACATGTAATAAATACTTTATAAGTATTATGTACAACTATGATTATGGTTATTGATATTGCTATTAATGTTTTATTAATAAGACAAAAAGACATGTTACATTTGGCACAAAGATTTATGAATTGTTTTTTTACAAATTGCATCTAGCGGGAGCTGACATTTGATGGAAAATGATTGTTATAAACGAAGCTAAGAACCTTTGTACCTGCAGATTCCTAACTATATTTTCCTCTCATACGTTATCTGCTCAATGAATTTCTCCCTAATTTGTCTATAATGTGCTTTGACATCTTCCAAGTAGGAAATTAGACTTATAGTGATGGCAACATCAAACCACCTCCCTCTTTAAACAAACAGGGTTACAGAACAATTCTGTCTACATATTTATCAAGATTTACAATGTGGTGGTGATATTATACAATGGAGAAATGACAGTCTCTTCAACAAAAAGTTTTCCAGTTGAGAAACCTGGACAGGTACATACAAAAGAAAAAAAAAAAAAAGAACTGGAGCATTTCTTATACCATATACAAAAATAAACTCAAAATGGATTAAAGACTTAAATGTAAGGCCTGAAACCACAAAACTCCTAGAAGAAAATAAAGGTAGTAAACTACTTCACATCAGTCTGAGTAATATTTTTTTTGGATATGTTCCCCTAGAGCAAAGGAAAAAGAAGCAAAAAATAAATGAGACTTCCTTACACTAAAAAGCTAATGAACAGTGAAGAAAATCATTAACAACAAAAAATACTACCCTACTGAATTGGAGCATACATTTGCAAATGACATATCTGATAAGGGCTTGATATCTAAAATACTTAAGAAACTCGTACGACTGAATAACAACAACAACAATAAAATCTGATTAAAAAATGGGCAGAGGACATAATGACATTTCTCCAAAGAAGGCAAACATATGGCCAACAGACATGAAAAGATGCGCAATATCACAGTCATCCAAAAAATGCAAATCAAAAAACCACAATGAACTATCATCTCAAGCCTGTCAGAATGGGTATTATCAAAAAGTCAACAGATAACATGTGTTAGCAAAGATGTGGAGAAAAGAGAATCCTTGTGTACTCTTTGTGGGACTACAAATCTAAATATAGATATAAAATCTATAAATTGATCTATGGTATGACCTAGCAATACTATTTTGTTATCTGAAGAAAACAAAAACATTATTTTGAAAAGATATATGCACCCTTATCTTCATTGCAGCATTATTTACAACAGCCAAGATATGGAAGCAGCCTAGGTGTCCACTGATAAATGAGTGGCTAAAGAAGATGTGGTACATCTATACAATGGAATATTACTCAGCCATAAAGAGAATGAAATCTTAACATTTGTGACAACATGGGTGGACCTAGAGGGTATTATGCTAAGTGAAATAAGTCAGAGAAAGACAAATACCATAAGGTTTCATTTATATGCGGACTCTAAAACAAACAAAACAACAAAAAGAAACATAGAAACAGAGACCAAAGGGATGGTTGCCAAAGGGGTGGGAGGTGGGGGATGGGTAAAATAAGTGGAGACTATAGTCACTAATACTGCGATGTTTGCAGGGTGACAGATGATTACTAAAATTACTGGGGTGATCCCATCTTAAGGTATAAAAATGTCAAATCGCTACATTATACACCTAAAACAAATGTAACTAATATAACTAAAATAATATTGTATACCAACAATACTTAAATTAAAAATAAATAAAATAAAACCCAATTCATTAAAGAAAAAACATGCAAAAGACTTACTATTTGTACCACTGGAACTTACTTCACATGAACAAGACATATTTCCTATTGTCTAGCATAGGGGTTGCCAAGTTTTTTTTTTTTTTATAAAGGGCCAAATAGCAAATATTTGAGGCTTTGTGAGCCACAAGATCTCTGTTGCAGTTATTAAACTGTATCATTATTATATGAAAAAGAATCGAGAATATGTAAATGAATTGGCATGGCTATGATCCAATAAAACTTTATTTACCAAAAAGTATGTGTAAAGCTCTATATCATGAGAGAACTGGCTTGATTTTCTCTCGAGAGGGAAAACATTTACACTTTACGGGTTAATCCAGAATGAGGCTAAGAACAATAGGTCAAAAACATTTAAAAAACTGAAAATGTTGGGGTGCTGTAGAATGTCACTTCCCAACTTTGGTGGTTTCTTTCATATGGAAGGAATAACCTTAGAATTAACACCTTCCATCTCTCCAGCTTCTCTTTCACTTCTCACAGGGAAGGGCAAGACGACTGATGTAATTTGTGAGCTTGGAATGAGAAACAAGGCAGGCAGAGTCCTTCTCT
Organism: Rousettus aegyptiacus; assembly: GCF_014176215.1. Classification (NCBI taxonomy): domain Eukaryota; kingdom Metazoa; phylum Chordata; class Mammalia; order Chiroptera; family Pteropodidae; genus Rousettus; species Rousettus aegyptiacus. Next base: position 113,390,713 of record NW_023416284.1, read on the forward strand.
CTCCTTCCCCTTTCTCTTTGGTGCCCCCCCAGGGATAAATTTCTCCTCTGCTCTTCCACAGTTCTGAAGGGATGAGCTCTGCTCCTGTGTAGGCGACCTCGTCCTGGTCCGACATGGCCAGTAACCAGACGAGTAAATCTGCATAATTCTCTGGATTATTTGGTAACAATTGCCATCAGATTCAAGGTACAGTCTCGTATTAGCTCACTTTCTAGTCATAAAGGTGATATTTTTATCATGCATATTTCTTATTTTATTTCAAACTGACATGGGAAAGGAGGTGCTGTTTATTGAATGTTTTTCTCAAACCCTAACGTTTATTGCATTGTTCCCGACATAGGAAGGGATTATAATTTTATAGAGACTCTTGGAGTCATCAGTGCCTATAGCTTTGGGCATTAATTTATTAATTTTAATGAATTCAATGTCCCTTTATTGAAAGGAAAGTAATCCATGCGCTGGGGGAGTACTAGTCTTATGAGCAGAGGAGCATTTATCACGAGGGATTCTGGCCAAGCGTGACTTTTACAGGACTTTAGAAGCAGCAACTTAGAAATAGGACATGACTGGCTAGGGTTACTTATCTGACAGTATATAGCAAGAGCAAGGAATCGGGAAATAAATACAGAGCCCAGAGTTCTTGGCCTTTGGGGACCGCTCCAGCTAAGAGGAGCATTTACAGAAACAAAAAAAGTTTGGTTTCTGATGGAACCACCAGGCAGGGGTTGCTCAGTCTTGGGCCTAGAAATTTATTTCAATATTTCTAATACTTCTGTTCCTGGAGATGCAGATGAACCCTAGATTCCTGAATCCTTCTGGCTTAGTCATAACTCCAAGCTGGTTAGACTCGCTGTACACATGCTTGCCCTTTGGTTATAACCCTCTCCCGCACCGTCATGTTGGCAGTGAGAAATAAGAACTTCCCCTCCTCTTACTCCCCCCATACTCAAGCATCTTATTGTCCTGAACACTGGGGCCTGGGCCGCAGGAACATGGGTAGACTCCTCCTCACTCATTTGGGTAGGAGTAAGGGAAGGTGAAGGTACAAAGAATGCAACATTTACTGAAGCCAAATAAATGTGAGAGGACTTGCCATCACAATCTATGGATGCAGTGAGGACAGACGCCTCTGAGACCCAGACAGGAACCTATCCCTGCCCTGGTGTGGGTGACGGTCTCCCTGCCCCTCACCTAGCATCCGAGGGCTCCTAGGCATTGAATTTTAACATGTGAAAAAATTATTTGGTCCTTAGTGGTTGCTAGAGGCTCAGATGAGCCATGAGGTGTTCTTAGATAGACTTTTTACTCTTGTGACTTGGGCAGATGTCTTTAGACCTTGAGCCATGACTATATGGGATTCACAGCATGTTGGGTGCTATAGGTTGTGTCCCCTCAGAATTCATCGGTTGAAACCTAACGTTGTGAAGGTCTTTGGGAGATGATTATGTCATTAGGGTAGAGCCCTCATGTTTGAGATTCATGCCCTTATGAAACCTCAGAGAGCTAGCTTGCTAGCACCTTCTGACATGTGAGGTTACAGAAAAAATAAAAAATGCTGCCTCTACTGTTAGAGATAAGTGACCTACTTAAGAAGCAGTTTAAATTGCTACCCACTCACCTGAGAGGGTCTGTAAGGAAGAAGAGGGTGAGAACAGAGGTAAATGGTATAGTAAGGATGTCTTGAGTAGCACGTGATGGAAGACTTGGTTTTCACTCAGCCACTAGGGGACACGACAGCAGAAAAAACAACAGATTCCTTCATGACTATTTTGAGGGTAATTCTCCAGATGAAAAAATCGCCCATGTTGAAGAAAATTTCATAAGAAGCATTTCCACAGCAAGAGTCACTGACATCAGTCTCTATGGCATTAGACTGATTATTTATTTTACTATTTAGTAACTAGACAACTAGAGGACATTGCATAACTATTCATTGATCCAAACCGAGGTGGTGTAAAAAAAGCCTTATTTGGCTCACTCTTCTTTCCAACCTCAACAGCTACCAAAGAAAACCAGGGACTATTTCTTAGCTTTCTATAACCCTTTCATTGATTATGAAAGATTAGTTCTGAGTCCCCCAAATTGCTGTAATAATACATTATATATTAAATCAAGGAGAAGTTAGTAAATTTCTTCAAAATGAATGACTTCAGATATTCAGATAGACTGAACTTTTTACAGTGAATCCAAATGCAAATATACATTAATTTATTTGGTGTAAATATTATTGAAGCAGACTATTGCCAATGCCTATTATTTGTTTATTCATCAGTAACACATACTTATATTTATGCATTGCGACTAGTATTTTTACAGACTTAATCTTTAAATATAATAGCAAATTCAGGAAGACCTTGAGGGAAAGTAGACAAAAAGAAATTATATGCTGGTTTTAAAGAATTGTCTTTTATTATAAACTTTTTTGGAATCAAACATGGTTAAACATAGTCACAGAGGTTCTCAAAATTCTGTGTTTACAGTGTTTTGAAATTTTAGAAATAAAAAGATGAAGTACTTAATTCCTTATAGGTAGACTGCATTGTGATATGGAAAGTTACACTTTAGCTTACTTGAGATAAAGGAATTATAAAGTTATTTTTGTGGCTTTGTGAAAGGTCATATCATATTTTAGTTTTAAAAGGTATCCACTATCAGAAAAACAAAATATGTTATAGTACTTTGAGTTGTCTCACACCTTGCCTGACACCATTTTTGTCAGGTAACAAAGCTCAATAGCCTTGATGCATTAATTTCTAAAAAATTTCAAGAGATTTTGAATAATGTTATTTTTAAGTAGATTTTTTTTAGTTAAAATATTTATATCTTATATACCTGTCAAAAATTATTAATTAAACATATCTACTGGTAAATGGACAGAGGCATCTGGGCACAATTATTACACTTGATTAATTGCATACACACTACCAGAGCAGCAGGCATATGGTCTGTAGGTTAAAAAAAATGAACTCCAACCAGAAGCTGGCCATGGATACATTTCTAAGTAAAACTATCTGTGTGCCCCAAGTGATCAATTTTGGAATGAACCAAAGGTCAACTTAGAATAATATAGAATCATGGGTCTCCAAGGAACCCTAAAGGGTTGTCTAATTCAATCCTTTGCTGCCTTCACATAAATCATCCAGACTCAGTGAATGTGGGGCAGCTTGTAAGAGAGATACCTAAGCAAGGAATTGACCACATTCTCAGGAGGTGAAATCTTCTCTTACATCGAGTCTACAACTATTTGGCTGCAATTTAACCTAATTTATCTTTTTTTCTAGTTAATAGGCTACAGAATACAGGTCACGATAACAAATTGCATAGCTGGGGTAATCATTCTAGTTAGGAATTTCAGAACATTTGGTTCAAGCTTTCTTTCTCACCCTTACATCATACAAATATAAAGTAATACAAATATGAGGGTTTTTTGACTCTGAATCATTAAAAAATATTATTTTGTATTTGTATATGAACTGGTCTACAGAGATTCACTAACAGTTAATCCAGAGAGGAAAAGTAGTCACAAATCCTTTTCATATTAATCAGACACAAAATTTTTGGAAAAAAAATTTGAGACAGAATTTTATTAGAGACAACGCTTTACATAAGTTCATTACTTTCAGAATCTATGTTACTATAAACTGCTCATCTTTAACCTGAAATTATGTAGAAATAGAAAAAACAAAATAGAGAATAAAAGAAAAATCAATCATAAAAGAGTAAAGTACATAAATCTTTGGGAAATATTATGCTGGAGAAAACTACAACTATTTCTATTATAATTGGATGATTTCCATAGTATAACAGCAGTTGAATCATAAGCATATATTTTGGAACATCAAATTAAAAAAATATAAAATTTGTAATTCTTACTTGCACTCTCCAGAAAATGAATGTATATGTTAAATACATTATTATTAAAAACTATGTAATATATGTCTGCACCAGATTGTAAAGTTTCAGCTCTATGATAACACTTTTTAATTAGCATGAGTAAATATTCTTGAGTACCTACCATGTGTAAATGCTGGAAGTCAAAACCAAGAGATACATAAAGACACTCATGAGATTTAGTTGTGGCTCAGTTTTCTTAGAATAAATTGTGCAGAATAGAAATCTATTGTTATCCATATACATCTAGTTACTAATTGAGTGAAATAGCTCAAATCACCATATGGCCATAAGGGATTTTCAATATTTAACTGCTCATGATATCTGTATGTTCAACTAAATTATTTGTACAAAAAGTAATTGTTTATGATGACAAAGAAAATATGAAATCAATTTGGTCATAGTTGATTAAATTTGGTTTTAAAGTTATAAAATTATGTAGTTGTTTCTACTTCTGAAAAAGAAAATACAGAATGAGAGATTTTTAGATAACATAATTTTTTTTTCTCCCCAAATGATTTGATCTAATAATTCTAAATACTAATATGTTCTTCAGAGGAATTTTTAAATGTCATGATTCGGCCAAGTCCCAAACTTGGGATATGAAGTCAAGCAAATAGCAAGTGTCATTGCTCAGCTTGGCCAAACTTGGGCTTCACAATCCAGGCAGATATCACACAACTCTATGCTGACAGGTGAGTTCTCTCCTTTTACCTGGAGTGTGCTGGTGTCCACTAAGAAGTTTACAGATTTGCCCCCGACTTGTAAGGTTACTCTGGGCTCCCGGGGGGCTCATAATGTAAGAGCCCTGACCTCCTCATTCTGCATCCTCGAAAAGGACTAGAAGGGGGCTTGTCCTTTTTCAGGGCACTCAGTCTTCCAATGTCCCTTTTTCTTGCAATATGTGCACTGGTCCTTTTCTAACCTGACTCTCCTGGGACTATCGTTTGCCCTGGGTCCCTGTTCTCGGCCCCTGCCTTTTCCTGGCGGTCCCTTTGGCTGGGCTTCTTGCATGGTTGCAAGCAGGACCTTGGTCATCCTCTTAGTCTGTGCTGTATCTACCTCATCTCTATTGTTGAATACTTGTTGGGCTATCTAGACTAGCTCAGATAGTTTCTTTCCTTAAAACCCTTGCATCCTCTGCAGTTTCTTTCTAATATCTGGGGCTGACTGACTGACAAAGGCTAAATTCACAGCCCTCCTATTATTAGGGTCCTCTGGGTCAATAGGGGAATATAACCGGTATGACTCTAAAGTCAAAAAGAGGTCAGTTTTGACAGGCACAGTTGTATTGTGGTTAGCACCACGGGACACCCAAGTTACTTTTTTGTAACAGACTATCATTATATTCAACAAGTATGTATCCACTAAGCTCTATGCAATTGGTAAATAGAAAATTAACGAAGAAATAATCTCAGTTCCAAGTTTGAGAAAACTGCCATATATAAATTACATTAGTACAAGGCATAATGATAATGTTACTAATAAAAGTAAAATAGAGTGCACATGAATTGATTCTCGAAATAACTATTATATTGTCCAAAGTAGTGATCTCTTTTTATAATATTTGCACTTGCTATGACTTTATTAAGTCACAGAATGCCCATGTCTATTTGTTAGAATTGAACTGCAATCACTTAATATATTCCTTATTTCATTATGCACGATTATATAAAAATCCTTTAATCTCATTATAATTATTTTTTTTAATCAAAAATAATCTTTAAATAGAAACCAAGCCATCTGCTTGCACATTCTTTGAGGGGGAAAGTAAACTTAGTAGAGGAAATGTATAGATACTCTGAGAAAGCTACAACCTTTTGCCATTATGCCCATGATATCTATATGCAGGTTTTGGTAACATGCTTCGAATTTTATCTTCTCTTTGCCTGTTTGTAATTGAAAGATAAAACCCAAGTGTTGTTAAGAGAAGTAATGAGCTAATACTCATAAAGCGATTTGCATGGTGCCCAACACAAAGTAAACCCTTAGGAATTACTTGCTATTAATAGATTCATTTCTATATGATCTGATGCTTTAACTTGTTTCTTAGCCTAGTAGAACACATTTTTCATTATGTTTTGCTAATGCTTTGAATGCTTTAATTGAAAAGGGATAATGATAGCAAAATAGCCATTTTGTATGAAAACAAAAGAATCATGAAGAACCTATATTTCTGTTCCTTAATTTTCAGTTTTCACATATTATTTGCTTATGAAGAGTTTTACATAGAGATTAGAGAATATGCAATGTAAAAAAGTAGGTTCACACCTTTTACTGACACTTATGATATATTATTGTCTATGGAACATGGAAATATAAAATCTGAACTTTATAATGCTTTTTCCTAAATGGATTTTTTTTTTTTCTAAACAGATTAAAGGTTTTCAAATTCAAATTTATATACCCTTGTATCTGGTGATCAGATAAGTGGGCTTTTTTCTATACATATATGTATTTGTATGTGTGCATTATACAGATAAATATTTTTCGTTTTTCTAAGATGTAAATAAACCTATTTATAATTCATCCAAAATAGAAAAAGAGTCAAAATGTTGAAAATATATAAATCTCATATAAAATTCTAACAAAAATTATCAGATATAAAATTCATTAACTTGTTTTTTGTTTAGGTGTTTGTTAATGCAATGTTTCTTTTATCATCTTGGATTAATAGACTAGTAACTTGCACTTAATCAAATGACATTCTGGTATTTTTAAAAATTATTAATAAGGTATAATATGAGCCATTTATTTCCTTATTAGAATTTTTAGGATTTTGCTACTAACCTTCAATATATTTATATACCACTGGTTACATATTGTATATCTTCTTAGAAAGGTAGTTTTCTTTATGGATTCATAATTAACCTTTGGAGTACACAAGCTTCATGAATAAGCCTCAGTAATGAATAACATACAGTGACTCTAGCACACTTAGGCATAGTCAAGAAAGGCAGTCTTCCAGCAAAGCTATTAATGTCAAAACTAATTTAGTTCTCAGAGAATTCGGTTAATTATTAGAATGTTTATCATATTAAAAATCTGTCCTATTTAGCATGGACTGAAATTATGAATTAAGAAGTAAACAATAATAATCCTTCCTTCCTACAAAAGCAAGAATCTGAGTGAGGTCGAGGCTAAATTGCAATTTAGTAAGCCTGACTAAGATAAGTGAGCTGAAGTACTCAGTAACTCAAAAAAACAAAGGGATTGATGGTACAGAAATGAAATGGTCATACATAACAAACTAAAAAATAATGCAGAGAAAAGAATTCAAGTATGAGGCATCAGGAAAAGGATTTGAAGACTTTTGATGGTGGAAGATACAGGGCAGTATAAATATATTTCTTTTAACTAGTGTACTTAACTGTCAATGGTGGATGAGGCAAAACAGTGAAGGCATTGAGATTGAGTGCATATGGAAATTACATTTGATTCTTTCATATATCTGAGGAGTTATTTGTTAGAAAGAAAAAGGAGGAGGAAGAGCTGGAGGTCGGGAAGAAGGAGACTGATGCCATAAATAACCCTTACAGGACATTTGGTCTTGTTTGGAATGTCCCAGAGACATTTGGTCCAGGCCAAAAGGTCCTTGATATTTGGTCTTGCTCAAAACATCTATGGAGACATTTCATCCACACCAACACATCTACCTAACCCCATGCGTCCTTACCAGCTAGGCTACCGAGGCAGGAAGGGTTATTATTGACAATACAGCCATGACACAATTATTGGACCAATACAACATGATAGTATTTTTTTTTAATGTATTAATCGCCCCTCAAAAAAAAAAGTATTTGTTTTTGAATCCAGGAACATTTTTTAAGTGTGGATGGTTTGAATGGGACCAAATTTCCAGAAACTTTTGGTATGAATCAAATATATCCATGGATGTTTTGGACAGGACCAAATACCCATTACTCTCTCTATAAATATAATACATTGAAACTGAGGAGGAATAGTCGAAAATTAATATATATTGAGCACCTACTATGTGCTTTAAAAATTTTTCCCCAAGTAAAATATATGCCAAATAAATATTTTCTTTCAGACTAAATACCTGTGAAAAATGTCATGGTGATTTACGAATAGAAGGTAATATCTAACTGCTTAATTTTACCTCACAAATCAATATTTTACAATATGTATTGAAGAGATTTTTCTCATACATAACAAAGTAAATTTCTATAATTCTAACTCCAAATATTTATGCTTTTATCTGCTGACAAAAACTTGCTATGTGGTATATGTGTCTTTCTAGCATTCAAATCAAGATGTGAATGCTTCAAGTCATGAGATTATAAGGAATATTAATACAAGACCTTTTTAAAATTTAGCACAATGCCATTAAATATGTTACTAGAAATGAAGTCACTAAACAGATGAGAGATTTATAAATACTGTAAAAGCACTGATACTCCTCAGGAATTAAGATTAGCATTAATTTTAGAACCACAGTCAACTGGACAGTGCTTTGAAGAATGCAAATATTTTGAAAGACTTTTAAAAAGAACATCATTTTTTATTTATACAAACCTACGCTTTTTGTTTTAATTATGCATAATACAAGGTGGAACTATTTTTAAAAAGAACACTTTTAAACTGTTTCAACAAAACAAATACAAAAACCAATCGAAATTATTTGATCTAAAAAATTTCTATAAAGTCTTTAGAAACCTAATTGTTATCCCACCTACAGAACTATATATTAGATTGAAATGACCAAAATTTTAACTGATGTTTGAAACGAGGAGGTGAAATGCATAATAATGCCAATCAGAGTAGTATCTGATGTGAAGATACTTTCTGTGGATCTGTGTCATTGTTTAGAAACAATTATATCCTCAAACTCATAATGCAATTTAGGTATTTAATTTCAGAGAAAAGATTATGCTTGCGCATACAATTTTGTTTTCATAAAATGAAAAGTAACAAAATAAAACACAGCTATCTAAAAAATATATTTACTTGATAAAAATTAGATCTGTTACAATTATTATTTCCTTGAATATAAAACAAATTTTAACTCCATTAGATATTTTTTTAATTTTCAGAAATATTATGAATGATCCCATGGAGTAATTTTACTTTTTATTTAAACTTTTGTTCAAATAATAGTTAATAGCAAACATTTATTGAGACCTCTACATGCCAGTACTATTCTAAATACTTTTTTGACAAAATTCACATTTAATGGAGAATTTAATATTCATAAACTACTCCATCATCCTCTCTTTACAGATAAAAAGAGACATAAGAGAGTTTAAATATGTTGTTCGAGATGACATATATAGCGTTTCAAGGACATAATTTATAATCAGAGCTTATACTCTTAAACTCTAATAAGCTATAATAGAAATGTGACCTTTCTGCAGATTTCTTGTAAAAATAAACCTAAAATTAAATATTAATACTTAGTCATTAAACATGCACTTATATAACACATAATTTCTATTCTATGTAATGTACATGTATTAACCCATTGAATGCTAAGAAGTTAAAAGCACAGCACTTCGGGCCCAGAATATCTAACATCTTTATTCTATAGGTAAGAATCCAGAAGAAAAGCAACACCCAGTAAAATGCTAACATTGATATTTGTAGAATACTAACATTTTTATATTATATCATTTACTGAACATAAAACTCAAATAGTCTATCAATTATATTAGTTACATACAGGGTGTGATTTCCTTATATCAGAGATGAGAAAATGTAGGATGCAAAAGATGAATTGCTGAAACTTCATAAATACCATAAGTAGTAGGACCAATGCCTAAAATCCATCTGTGCGTTCTCTAAATCCTCATGTTTTTCTGCTAAGAGTTGTTAAATACCCATATATATGGCTGCTGTTCAAAACTTCTTTTCATCGCCTTTTTAAAGAGCCTATTGTATGTCTGAAACTTTGCTAGGCACCTAAAATACAAAGATAAAAATATGGCCCTTTGCTTACAGATGGGGTTAACTGAAGCCCCCGTTCATGCCTGTCCTCGTGCGTCTTTCAGTTCAGCATCTATCTTGAACAACAGTGTCCTGTTGGGCTGATAAATTCTATGCCAACCTCTTTATAGATCTAAGAATTTAATATTGACAAAGACGAGGAATGACTCTTAAATTTCTTAAATACTATCTGAAGAACATGCCAAGTCTGAGCAGAAGAGCCCTTAACTCTGTACCCAGTGAGTTACTTGAAAGACCTATAGCAGAGATAGAGGCTTACAGGTGGAATGGGAACTCACCAGGTGATTAGAGTGATGATAGACATAAAGAAGTGACGAAGAGAAAGGCAAATAAGTCAGTACAGTGGGTGTATAGCAAAGATAGAGCAAGATGGAAGACCCGATTTGGGTCCAGTTAAATTTTTCAGTGAGTATTTTCTTCTCTTTCAGCACAGTTCTAGGAGCTGAGACTATTTTGATAAAATAGAGACAATTATTTTCTTGTCTGGTAATATCATAATGCAAGCAAATTAAAGAGGCAGTGAAAGCAGATTTAGAAAATATTAATAGACTGGAGTAAAGCACCTAGAGCATTCTTGTGCTGTAATTACTATTAAGAAAATATTTTGTCACACTAATTCATCTATGCTTAGAGGATTACTAGGAGCATTTAAACACAAAAAGGAGGAGAGGCATTTTTTTCTCCTTTTTAAAAAAATTCTGTATCTGATTCAGAAGCCTTTATCACTTTAATAATAAATAGCTAATAAAGTGGCAAAATAAAGCAGGTATGACTCTAAACAAGAAGGAATATGCAAACTAAACAGAAGAGCTGAAAATCAAAATAATTAAATGTAAGAAATAGTTTACAGGGACTTTCCATTAGCCCATAAAAAGGGAAAATTAGCTCACAGCTAAAAGAGGGAGGTGAGGTTATAAATAACAAGCAAAAGCCTAATTCTTAACTTGTAAGGAAAAAAGGGTCAAAATTAAAAAGAAAAAGCTACTTTATGACATAAATGTAGAATATTTGGCTAAGTGAATAATATTTCATTAAAAGGATATTTTATTAAGTACTTTGTCTATGTCATCACTTTTGAGAATCTCTCCTTTTGTAGTTTTTCCATATCGATAAGTCCCTTTCAATGATCCCACATTATTTATGAGGCCAGTTCCTTTATCCCATTGCATTTTATCCTCACTGAATTAGATCTCAACAGTCTGACCAGAGTCAATGTTGTATCACATCAGACATAACTGTGAAATTTCCCCTTCTCCCTACACATAACTTTTATATCTCTCTCTGATTAATACTGTCCAAGAAAAATTGGAAGAAAGGAGTGTTTTTTCTTCTTACCAGAACCATCTTCTCCACAGCACTAGGGATCTATAATAAGAAACAGGACACCAGAGAAGTCCATAGTTGCCAGAGGAGACAGCTGCTACTGAAGGAAAGTACTGCTTCAGCTTATTCTGGGAGACACATGGCCAAGAGGATCTTCACTAGAATATAGCGGCGTAGAGTACTTTTCTTACTCATGTAGTTCTAGAAGCACTCACATGTAACAAAGATAACTTTCTGCATTCTATGTATAAAATTCACTTTCTGAATTGAGTATATTTCTGTGAATTCTATCCTCATCATCCCGCTCCTTGTGGAAATAGGAAATTGCCTCTCACTTGGTATCTTGATACTGATTTCCTGGCTTGTGTTTCCTCAAACGATTCTCCACAGAGGAGCTAAAGTTAACATTTTTTTTTTTAATGCAATCTTGTCATCACATTCACCTGATTAAAAGCCTTAAAAGCCTCATGAGTTAGTTCATTATTTTCTATAGACTAAAGTTCAAATACCTTAGATATATTCTCAGACTTTTACTATCTGGTCTGAGATGTCTTCTCTGACAAAGGAAACTTACTCTGCATAAAAGAGATTTTACATTTTTTGTTTGTCTTTCCCAGACAAAATGTACTGCTTCAAAGACTGTATTCTTCTTCCCTGTAGTACTGTGTACCACAGAGTTGTGTAATTTCTTGTTTCTCTCTCGGCTCATTGTTTCTGACATTCTACTACACGTTTCTTTTACTCACTCTTTTAACTTACACTTAGCACTAAATGGAATCCAAATAATTAGTTGTTAGTTGAATGAGTGAATGAATGAGTGACAGAATGGATGTACAAACCTGTCCCTGACTGTGGCTTGGGCCTGGATGTATCCTTTAGTTTGTTCATACCTCTAGTTCCTGTTAATATAACTGGATTGGAAAAATTACTACTCTTAAAATTGGGACATGTGGCCTTGAATCCCCTGGTTCCATTTTATTAAATGTTATGTTCTTTGTCTTCTCTGGGGCTATTTCCAACTTACAAAATGAACATTTCCTTACAGAAGAGTTATAAACATCAAATATGGTTAATGTAGGCAGAAACTCTTGATAACATAGGTAAATATGTCAATTTCTAAGACACTAGTGTTGATTATCTTGTTACTACTTTAAAACTGGTTGATCCTGATGTGATTTATGTGGCACGCTCATAAATCACTGTCACATGTAAGATAGCAGAAATAGCCAGCTTAGTTCTCTCAACAGACTGAGCAAATATTTATATCATTTTGGTGTTGAGAAAATGAACAGCAGATTTCCCAGGAATTCTTTTCACTCTGGTGTGGGCTAGACATGGGCATCTGTGATAAGGAGTGTAGGTGACAATGTAATTCCCATGGAGCCAGGAGTCCCAGATCAAACAACATTTCATCAACTTTCTTAGATTCCAGCTCTATGCTAGCTTCTTCTACATGGGCTTTGCAGTCACATATTCTAAAGTCACATCCTAAGTGAGGATCTCAATTTGGGCTTGGAAGATTACAATAGCTTAGAACTACCTATGCTTCAATAGCAAGAAAGTTTGGTCTTGAATGAAACCTTAAAGAATACGAATGATCCAGATAGATTGAAATGGAAGCTAAAGGGTATTTCAGGTCAGAAAAAACTCAAATAATTTTACAATTAGAAAAAAACATTAATGGGAAATTAGGCAAATTAGATGCCTGCTATGCTTGCTAGATTTAATACTCCTTTCTTTGCTGTGTAGAACTGTATGATGACTAATTTTGGGGGAGAGAAACAGTACAATGTGTCAAGTTAAGTTGCACTAGTTAAAATGAGCACAGGCAAAGTATAAATAAGAGTCAGGCATTAAACATTTTTTTCCTTGAATATATTTTTGTTATTTACATTTTTCCTTTAATTTTATATGCCATGAATCATTAATTATTTTCTAGTTTTAATAGTAAACACTTCTAAATATATTTGCCATTTCAATACATATAATTTAATTTCCACTGGAAGTTTTAATAATATGTTTTCTGAGTCTTAGATGATATTAAATTTTTATTTTTCCTTCAAACATTGTTTTGAAAATATATAAACATAAAAAATATAAAAAGTACCTTATTATAAAGAGGTGAAAGGTTAAAGAAGTACAAATTAATAGTTGATAGATGGTCACGGGGATGGGGAGCACAGCACAGGGGATGCAGTTAGCAGTAATGTCATGGCTGTGAGCAGAGCCAGAGGGAAGATAGAGTAATCAAGTGGATCGTTTCATAAACTATACAAACATCTAACCAATCAATGTACTACATACTTGAAACTAATAATAAAATTAAATTTTAAAAAGTTACTTTTCTTATCAATATTTTTTTCTTCTAGAAGAGGTAATATTTACTTTCATTGTTTTGTCTGAATTCATTTGTATATTTGGTGAACATACATTTTAATTGAGACAGTGGGAAACGCAAAGGTAAATTAAATATGTCCTCTGAGGATAAGATATCCGCAGAGGAAAAAACATATTATTTATATAAAACCTGAATTTCTGATTACTCATTTGCTTTTTTAAACTGATACCATGGGATATTTATAAATACTGAACATTTAGTAAGAAATTTTTATTTCATAATGTGGAAAAAATGGTAACAATGATCTTTTTTAAATTAAAAATTAAAACTTTTGAATTAAAAATTTTAGTATTAGCTATGAAAATTTTAAAAAGCTACCATGTTTCTCTTGCCTTTTATTCATTTCTTTCCTCAAGTGGATACTGTTGGTGCTTGTTGGTTATATTGCAAAAGTTAATTTTTGAGTGTCATCCTTGTGCAGGGGCCATGCTAATCTCTGCATCATTCCAATTCTTGTATATGTGCTGCTGAAGTGAACACTGCAAAAGTTAATTCTTAAGGCACAAAGGCTCTGAATTTCCTTTACCTCATTCTACTGATGACATGAAGAATGTCTGTATAAAGAAGACATTTATGTTTTTTTATTGTAGTGAACTCACACTATTACAAAGCTGATGTTAATTCTGAATAGATCTTGGTAGAGTTCAGTCTTGTTTGTTTCTCCATCCTATTCTACCATTTATTATATATTTTCTTTTGCCATTGTTCTTTAAGAAATCATACAAAAACATTTTGGATGTCTATTGTTCCCTTGTTGTCATTTTCAGAGGAATTATAATATTCAGGGTAATAATTAGATACTTTTATAAAGTCAAACACATTTTTAGATATTTGTGGCAGCTAATCTTTCCTTTTAAAATTATGCCACATAGTTATTAGTTTCAAATTTTTAGTCATTTCCCAATAGCAACAAGTCTATGTTTTTCGTCTTGGATTAGATTTTCTATTGAATAAATTTAAAGTTGTCAATAAAATTTTGAAATCTGTTTATTACACATTCTAAAGGATTTATAACATGTTAGAAATAATGAATTTTGAAAGTGGGTGATTTTATTATGTCTGATAATTATAACTTTATAATTCATTGTCACTTCCACTAAATTCTGAGGGGTGCCTCAAATCCTGGTTTAATTAAATATATATTAAAGCATTAGTAGTATTTGTTGGATGCTGTATTAGTATTAGCAATAGACACAATGAGAATCTCTAGCTTCAAGTCTTACTGTTTATTTAGAGGGAGATATTATAAGAAGATATTTGACTCATACATGGTAGACAATGAACTGCAAAAGTTTGTCATAGGGGCCTGCGATTGCTTTGCAGATGCTGAGAAGGCCTTACCTAGTCAAAGGAATTCTAACCGTAATCCTTGTTTGAGCCAATTTAATAAACAGGAGCATTCTTTATTCAAAATACATATCTGTTCTTCACTTTTCTAAATTGAGTTGATGGCCTGACTCTGGAAGAATAAATGTAATTTGGGTATTTTACATGGTTGAGGAATTAATAAATATATTTCAGGCAAGCAGAATGAGCACAGAGTGATTGTGAGACAAAGAGAAACCCACAGGAAAGAATAGGGTAAGAGGAAGGGTATAGAAAAGGATTCATAAGCAAAATAGAAGTATAGGAATGTAAGTTTTATAGGAGAAATAATCCTGGAAAGTTTAAGCAGAGGGGTGACATAATAAAAGAACCTATCTGTCAAATCTCATAATGAGTAGGAATGACAGGCAAACTGGCTTAGAATTATTACCTTTATCCTAGACAAGTTCTAATGACAGAATGGACTGAGATTTGTAGGTGACAATGTAAGAGCAACTGATGAGAGTGCTTTGTTTGTTTCCAAAAATAACAAATCTTAGTAACTGTCTTGACAGAAGAAAGGAAGAAGAGAGGTGGGTCAAAGCAACTGTAAAGTTCTGATACTGCTTAAACAAGGATGGTAATGACATGCATGCAGACAAGGACACTGGGAAATGAGTTTATTTAGAGTCTGGGTATAGTTGGAGGTGAATCACTTACATGTTCATTTTTTTTTTTTAGACACTTTCGTTCTCTCTCTCTCTCTCCCTCCTGCCTCCCTCTCTTGATTTGTGGCAGTTTTTCTACCTTCTTTGTCTTCCAAGCAGAATATTATTCACTATCTTTCATAGAAATAGCTATTTCTAATGTTTATTAATTTAGGTATTATTCTATGTGATTCATATATTTTGACTTGATTTATTTTCATAACATTCTATAAGATAGTTACTAAATTTTTATTATAAAACATTACAGATGAGAAAACTGAACTCCTAGACAAAAAAAGAAAACTTGGACAAGGCCACAAAGATGCCAGTTCTAGGGACAATTTTTAACACAGGTAGCTTCTGCTTTTATCTCTTGATAGGTACAGCTTTCATCATCACAAATAGTTTAATATAACTATGTCATATCTATTGTACCTCTTTTAGCTCTTACATCCTCCACTTTTCCTTAAGTATTATCATTGCATCATTCAGACACTCCATCTTTCACTCATCCTGCTACAGCAAGTTCACAACTGATCTCTTATGCCTCTAAATGCTTCCTAGTTTAATGAATGCCCTATATTAGAAAACTGGCCATGCTTCACTATTACATTTAACAAACTTACAAAGACATCCAATAAACTTTAACACACAGTGAAATAACATGGAAGGTAAGGTCATTTATAGTCTGATGATTATACATACATCTAACTTCTTTTCCCAAAACTCTCCTCAACAAACCTGCTAAGTAGAGACTCACTGCCTCTCTGAGTTGTGCCATATAATTCGTACCTCGTGGCTTAGTGTATACTAATTTGACTGAACAGAAAATGTACATGGTTAACTATAAAACCCCTAATCTGCTTTCATCTTTTTAAAGAATATGGTGATTGAGCCAATAACTGTCTGGGCCTGATTTTGATTTTGTTTTTCACACAAACTTGTATTCTCGGTTGCCATGCTATGCCTGTGCAATTGTGCAATTGACTATACTGCACCAATTCAGGAGTGAGTCTTTTATACAACTTTACTGATTTTTTTTTTTTTTTGAGTCAAAGTAAAATAATTTGTTCACGTTTCCAGCTCTTGTCATCTTTGTGGTTTTTGTCTTTGTACTTAAATGTATGACTCTTGCATAAGCTCCTGATAGTACCTAAAAATCCCTGGCCTCAGAGAGTTTTATAGTTTTCTAGCCTCTAATTGAAATGCCCACATCTCTAATCTTTAGAATACTGCTTTTGCTATGTAACAATACATAGTGCTGCATTAATAAAATGAATTAATCCTAGCACTGAGCATATAGAAAATGTGCTATTTCTTACAGTTTGAATATCTGTTTAACTCATCTAAAATGTAGAGCTCTTTGAATAGATCTTCCAGGAATTGTGATACTATCAGGAAACACACTCTTTTTGTTCTACTGCAGCAGAGGTTTTGTGCAGGGTAACTTTTGATGTGGTTTAATGACAGTAAGTCAACAGGTAATACCCTGCTTTTCGATAAAGCAAACTCAAAAGTTAGATGAAAGGAAAAAGTTCACACTGGAGTGAAATAAATTGTTATGATGAAAATAAATTCAGTAAAATGATAAAATAAACTTATTTTTCTAAATTTTGCCCTATTTTTTCTTCTTTTTTTCCCCCAGAACATTTTGTTGCACTTACAGAGTATGAGTTTTCTTAATTTTTATATAAATATATATTAGAATAAATTGACATAAAATGTTACTATTTTTGATTTTTTAAAAAATGTTTTAAATAAATGAAGATGAAGTGAAATAACCATAGCCAACAGTTTCCTTTGAAGTTTGGTGTGAGAAGATACATTAGTCAGAATATAAAATCAGATTCAAAGTTGAATCTTTGGAGGACACAGATGAGGATAGAATATGGAAAGTTGTCAAAACCTTTAAAACTGTATAATTTGCACAGTTTGGATGAACATGGAATGGAACTGTATGTCACATTAAGAAATCTGAATTACACATATTTTTTGGCCTATTACTCTAAATTATCATTCATATTTGGCCTACCATCATTATCAGTAAATCTTATTTTATAATATTTGCCTTTTTCAGATCATGGTTGGTCGTTGAGAAATCTACGCAAGTTAAATTAAGTGAAAGAGAATTTAGTATAGATCCATTGAAACCCAGGAAAAGATGAATAAGTCAGGCATAAGGTAGGAGGAAAATAAGGGTGGTCTCAGAGTCTTAACAGGAAGAGACACTGGACTGTGACTCTTCTGGCTTTTCTTCTGCCATCCTCTGCTCCTTGGTTTCTTTCTGCCTCTCTTATTCAGATAGAAGCCAACCCTAGTTTCAACCCAGAATGCTGTTTAGTTCAAGTACCTTCTATCATTGTTTAGTTCAAGTACCTTCCATCATTGATTAATCAGGCTCTATCTTTCTTAATTCTGATGGGTCAACAACAACAAAGGAAAATTGCTAGCTTTTAATTCAGAGTATCATTTGGTTTATGCAGTGGCCCTGAGTCAGAGCAGCTTTCTTAGGAAGAAGGTTTACATTAAAGTATATGGATATACATGTCAGCCATATAGTTACTGTCATTAAATAGCCTTTTTATAAAATTTTATTTTACAACATATTTTATAGTTTTATTTAAATGTCTTTCAAGTTATGGATGTATGCAATCTACATGTACTTTAGCAACTGACTCATAAAGTTACAGACCATTAAGATTTCTATTTTTAATATTTGCCAAGAAATGTTATAAGATGCAGAACACACACATCCACATACAAACACAAACACACGTATACACATGTACGCATATACATCAAAATAAATCCACCGCCCTTAAAGTCAATGAGCAGTCAATAGGAGTACAATAGGTTACCTATCCATTTATAGGTATCAGAATTCTATTAATTGCAATCTACAGATGAAAAATAAATTGATGCCTTGTTAGAATTGTTGTAGAATAGTGTAAGTCATGTATGACATAAGCAGAGCTTGAACATGGAAGAGGGGTAGAGATAAAGATATAGAAAGAAAGAAATATTATCTACTATTTTTACCATATTGCTATATTGAATATGTTAATCTTATTATTTGGACTATTGTTATATTATTTCATATATCATATAACCAACAATGTTATTAATATTTTAAGACAGACTATTATGAACCAACAGATATTATGTGGATACGGAATTGGAAAAGAACTTCATTTTATGATTTGTTAAATGGCTTTAATATCTACCTCTCATAGGTTGGGTTGACTGGAAAGCAGACTCTGAGATGGACATTACTGTGCAGGAAGTTTGTTAGGGAATAATAGTGGGACGAACACCTGTGGAAGGGAAGCGAGACTAAAGAAAGGAAAAGAACTAAAACATGAAGTGGTCTCGATGGAAATCCCCTCCAAAAATATGGGGAATGTAAAATTTGGGGAATGTTGAAGCTGGAATAACTCTTAAAATTGTATCCAGTTGGGCAAGAGGACTAGGTCAGTACATCCATGGATAAACTTTACAAAAAACATTGAAAAGAAAGAAGTGTCGACAAACCGAATCATTCAGTGAATGAGGGTTGCCTCTGGACTGAAGCTTGACCTTGTCTGAGGCAGCTCTGTAGTCCATAGGGAACTGACAGCTGAGGGCTTTTTGCAGGTCTTCCTGCAGGAGTTACAGCAGTTGCAGGAGTCTGACTTCTTATTCCTAAAGGAGAATCTGGGAAGCACACAACGACTACCATACTAGTTCTTCCAAAATTACAAATGGTAACTATTAAAGTTGCCAGTAATAAAAATCAGTCCAAAGTTACATATATTTCAATGCCCACTTTATTTGTAACTTAAATGATATATATTTCATTCATATCATATGATTCTAGTAGCTCAATAATTTTTAAATTAAATATCTCAAGTGCTTTAATTTATGCAAAATAATTAAAGTAAATACTCTGTCTCTTTTATTTAATAAGGCATTTAAAAAAAGATTAATTTTGAAGGACCACAATTTTTTACTTTATAGTACTTACCTATTTGCTCTTTGATCAGTACCTAGCAGCAACAAATTTACATTTACTCTAGGTACAACAAAATCTCCATAATATAAATCTGAAGCTGCATTTAGCTAGCATTCATGTACTTGTTAATTTTTACAGCTTTAAAGATATGTTTAGAATTTATTTTAGAATGATTTTATTTTTTCTTGCTAATCAAAAGCCCTAATTCACATATTTAAATAATATGCATTTCTCTAAAAAGAGATTGCATAAATACGGCAAAATTGTAGTGTGTCAAATACCAATGGTATTAAAATATCTTCACCATGCATATCAAAAAGGAGCTGTGATGTTAAGTTTATTATATTGATTAGTCTGTTGTTGCAGGAAGTGAGCTCCTAGGAGTGAGTTAATGGAAGATGCATAAACAATTTTAAGTCAAAGGCAGAGTGAGGTGAATTGTTACTGCAGAGCCTTAAATGGATTATTTTATGTTCTCAGGGCATCCATCAGGAAGAAAACTGTTTTAGAAAACCAATGTGATATGTCAAGATGATGAGACTAAATTGGCCATGGCAAGGTTTAGTCAGTGTTTTTGGCTGTTTTCATTATTGATTGTGTAATATTGATTATGTTAACTGTGCAGAGCTCCTATTTGCTTATTAAGTTTACTAAAATAACAGGTTGATATTTGGCAGAATTTATTTTTATTTTGGTTGCTTAAGTAGACCTTATTTATCATTATTTTGGAAAAAATCTTAAAAACAAAACTTAATTTTTTCTCCCCCATCTTAAAGTCTTAATTTAATTCTTCTAGATTTTAATATTTTATTAATTTAATTCTTGAAATTTTAGAAAAACCCAGGTATAGTTTATGATTGAATATATTATTTTCTAAGGAAAAAGTAAATAGCATAATAGCGTGTTTATTTCTTTGTTTCTAAACAATATTCGATATTAGTGAAATGGGTACAAGTGTTTATCCCATTTACCTTGTGGAGTCTTGGACTGTTAAATAATGAAATAAGTTATTAAACCTGAAAAATTTAAAGAGCAGCAACAAAAATATTAGGGAAGATTATAACTAAAACCCAAAAAGTCCATGGTTTTTGTATTACAATCTCATGTTCTTTATGAGATGTGATTATGCATAGGTAATGAAAAGAAATTAAAAAGAGTTTTAAAAACTTCCTCCTGGGAAAAAAATGAAACTATTGATTAGAGAAAGGTAGATTACAGTGAACTAAATATGCCATTTAAGGAAAGAAGGAATAGGCCTTGACTCAGGCTTTGGTTTCCAGGTGCTACTCTTATATACCCAAACTTTGAAAAGGAAGAAATAGATACATTTTAAGGAATTAATTCTAAATAAACATCATTGATCATTACTGAGAAGACAGTAAGAGTATATGCAAAGGCCTGGGTTTTCAAGGTATATGTGTGAAGTGACAACATTATCATAAATATGCAAGTAAGCATCCTTGGTGTAAAAAGATAAGAAGGCAAACATCTAACAGAGACCTTATCTGCCATGCTGTACCTCTACCATGTGTGACTATGGAAATCCTGGTGACAGAATATTAAAGTGCTTAAGTGGCTCCTGAATGCATTAACTCTGCAACTTGGGCAAATTACTTAATCTTTATACCTCAATTTCCTCATTTGCAAAGTGGTGATAATATAGCACCAATCTTATAGGGTTGTCATAAATATCACATGAGTTAATATGTGTTAAATGCTTAAAACAGTATTATACAAGTACTAAATTTATTATTGCTATGATTATTTTATATTCATGTTAATGGCTCATGTGATAGGAGTGGGTATACGAATATAAGCAGTAGAACTAAAGTTTTAAAACAAGTGGCAGAACCAGACACAGCCTGGCCTTTTTAAAGATTAACCTTTAATTCCTTCTGTATTAACAATCTGGTCATTTTAAAATACTCTTTTTCTATTTATAGATATATTTTTCTAAAAAGAAAATGCTAGTGAATGTCTCATATTTGGAGTAAATCAATTTCAGGCGAATATTTCCCTGTTATTGACAGTTTTCTTTCATCCTGTGAAGGACTCTAGCGGGAAAACTGTAACATTAACTGATCTATCAACACTCTTTGAAATGAAAAAAAAAAAAATCCAATTTAGTTAAAACTAAATAAACTTAAAATAGACCTGTGATATTTCTGCACAAAAGGAATTTAAAATTATTGCAAGAATAAAGGCAGGCAGAAATATTCTTAGAGCAGACCAAAACATAATTTCTCATGGCACAAATCTGAGCTGTTTTAACCCATTATCTGCAGTATAAGGATTTTTTCATGATCTGTTATTTTTAGATGAACTTAACTTTCTTCTCTCCATAATATGTCAGAACATAAATATCTCTTTTAGATTGCTATTTTATTATTATAAGCTTAAAAATTCAGTAAAGATATTCTACTCTGTCAAAATAAAAACATATGTTCTGTGAAACTGGAATTTTTCCTTTTTTAGACATTTTCCTTAATTCGGTAGTCAATATGAAATAATTGCACAAAGTGAGCCAATTTTTTCAGGTGCCCGTGGAAACATTTGGCAGTTAAATTCTCCTGGCAGGCACACTAAGCAGTTCAAAGACAGACAGTCCTTGGGATGTATTTTCTTAGGCTGAGGAAACTGGTTTGAATAAAAAAAAAAATCCAGGTCAAATCATCCTTTCAAAATTTTATGTTATAAAACTCTATGGGGCCTGAATCAAGGATTATTTATTCTTGGGTAAATCTGACGATGCTTCTTGAGAAAAATCTTGTTTTTAAGCTTTTATAGAACTATTTCCATTGACCCTAAGTGTTTCAGTGAACATTAATAAGAGTTTCTCAGAAAGGGTTCAATGGGTTTCCAGGTAACCACCTCCCCCCTGCACCTCTGCAGTCAAATATTTGGGGCCAAGGCTACAGATTCGGCTTTGTAACTCTTGTAATGCAGTGTCCAAGCCATTTGTTTGGCTATAACCATTAGTCCTAAAACAGCAATGTGGGACACTAAGGACGTAACATCCCTCAACCTAGAGAATGACTTTGATTCTAAATTATCAAAAGCTTAATAACATTTAGGAAAGTCGAGGGTGTTCATATCAATCCCCTCCTGCACATAAGCTAAGTTCTATTCATATTAGAACTTAGATATCTGAAATGCTACATTCTTGAAATTATCTAAGTTCTCAGTTTGATCATCTTCCTTGCTTTAATAATTATTCTCTCAAATTTTAGAGGGCTTTTATAAAGTTAGAGTATTTGAAAAATACTCTTAAATTTTAGGAAAAACCATTGATGACACTTCTGTTATGATGCTGAATGGCCCCAATGTAAGGACCCAAATAACATTTTTTTTTTGCTAGAATTTAGCATGAGAAAAAGTTTTCTTCAAAAATTGCTGTATATTTTTGTTCATTTATTTATTGAAGAAACATTGACTGCATTTTGGGGGACCAGAGTATCTGCTGGATGTTAGATATTCAGTAATACTCTTAGAAAGCTCACTGTTAACTCAGGAAGTCAGACAGGAAAGCTAAGACTATGAAGACTGTGAGAGCACTAGACAGAGTGTAGACTAGCTTCCTGGGACAAGTAGGATGAGGTCTACATAGGAAGAGGTGACATTTGACACGATACTTAATTATGAATACAAATTTATAGTTAGAAGAACAAGAAAAAGGTGTTAGAAACAGAAATTTTACTTTTTTGCAAAAGTACAGATGTGAAAAGTAGTCTGAAAAAGGTATGTTGTGGGTAAGAGGGAGAAATTCCATGTATTTTAATAAGTAAGATTGGCAGGAGTTTAGACGAAAAGGCACTATTGGAATAGGTTGTAAAGGACTTAGGATGCTAAACTAAGGAGTTTGATTTCACTCTTGGATCGAGAGGAGTTCATAATAGACTTAATGTAGGGAAAGAACACAATCAGGTTTATGAGATGAACTGTTTGTGAATTTCTTGGTGAAATAGGCTTTTTGCATGCTTTGAAGCCTCCTGTATGCTTAGCACTTGCACAGATTCAGACAAATAGCATGTGCATAATTACTATCTGTTGAGTCGAATCTCATTTATAAGGCTGCTGCAAGACTAAGGAGTAGAGATGAAGAACAGTGTTGAATAGGGGTATATTTTACCATTGATTCCTCTTTTGGATACTAACATTCCCATAAATTTTCCTCCTTTTCTTGAAAACCAGGAAATTGAGAGCTATACAATAATTATATATGGTTCTCATAGTTGGTATGTATGCTTCTTCTGTTTTATGGATTTTATATCCTCTTTCAGTTTAATTAACTTTTGAAAGTTACCATAATCCACCTCAAATAGGTTTTGGAAATATATTGGGTGTAAATAAATCCATATTCATTTAAAAATTCATTAGGTCAACACCAAAGATATACTTCAGGCTTTTTCACCCACAAATGACAGCAAAGAATGTTCATAGTCACACAGCCACAGGCTTACACTCAATGATGTGCCCTCTAAAGGAGATTTGTAGTGAACTTTGATGAGTCAACAAGGCATTCTTGTGTCCAGAAGAGCACAATTACAAAATTCCTTCATCTTCCTTATGATGTCCCCCTATCTTTTTTAATTCTTGTGGTTTCAGAAATATATAAACATCAAGTTTTCATGTGTTGGTATAATTTCTAAACCTGGCTCAGAAAAAGGATATACATATCACGTAAAGCCTTTGGCATGCTGGGATTCCCTGCCAATGCTATTGTAATAATTTATGAAGTGTTAAAGGTAATCTATGAATATTGGATTTTTGTGAACCATTCTATGAAGTATAACTACATAAAACTTTAATATCAATACTTGCTACCTGAATTTTCTTAATACTATAAAAATAACTAATAAATAGTAACCTAAACCACTATATGACATCATAGAAGGTGCTTCAGGATGCTGGTTTGCCTTAGTGTTATCACTATGCAAGATATTATAATATTTTGAAATAACCACTAGCTTTGAAACCAGGAAATGTGGTCCTTTCATCACCACCCCAACAACTCACTCACAGTACAACTTGGACAAATCACACAATTCCTTCTTTTTTAAGACAGAAATAATTACCTCACAGATTACTGTAAAAATTGAAACATTATACATAAGGCACCCCAATAAAGTACACTCAGTTGAGTTATGTTTTAACATCTATGTAACTAAAATATAAAAATTCTGTTTATAGGGTATTGCATTTAACACACTGCCAGTGAGTTTACTCTAAAATTGATATTTTCATTAGGAGAAACAATATACCACTCAATACCCATTATCCATTTATCCTGAATTAAACTTAGTGTGACAGAGTTAAACATTTCTTTTTGATATTTGGTTTGAAAACCAACTGCATCCTAAATGTGATCAAGCTTAATGATAAAACTGAGTTAATACTAACTTGTGTCAAAGTGAGAAGCATGCATAAGTGTGCTTTTGATGGTATGTTTTGTTATTCATATTCGAAAACTCATGTCATTGTTAGCACAATAAAATTTAATAATTACAAATCTTTCATAGATTTATAGAGAGTTAATGCCTTGTCACAGGATTAGTTCACAGTAAGTTAACTTCTTAGGTTTTCCTGATTTAAAACCACTTTACATAATAAATATAAGGGAATTTCTTTAGTTTTTTTTGAGTGAGAATTAAATATATATATATGTATAGAATACAATGATCAAAGGTTTTGGTCATAAATTGTTCCTAATTTTTAATTAAATTTCTAATTAATTTTTTCTTAATGTAACTTTTAAGATGTTTTAAAATAAAGTAGAGAATGTCATAGCTATTTCAATATTTTTATTTTATTATTGAACTGATCTAATTTAGGAGAACCTAAGTGGGGATTTGCCCCTTTTGTCTCTTGCTTTTCTTCATTCCCAAAGTATTTATGAGGCTGAAATCTAGTAAGGAGGATATGTTTTTGCTAACAGAATCTTATATATAGTTAAAGTCAAATGATCAAACATTAGATGCTTAAAGATACATGAATTAGTAATACACCTCTAAACACATCATCTCACAACTGATTTGAATCGGGCACCCCTGAAAGGATTGGCTTAAAATTTTAAAAATTATATTTTATCCCTGGTCTTCTCCATTTACCTATCTAACTCATATGAAGTTAGTGCTGATTTTCCGTATTGGTGTCGTGGAAGCTCTGAAACACCAGACCTACAATGATTTCTGTGTTTCCTGATTAATAATTAACTGGAAACCCATTTAATATTGCTCAGACCACATAGGAGAAGTGTATTAATTGCTTTTTGTCAAATCTCACAATAATTAGGCTTTCTAACACATAACATGAGTTAACTGAAGGAGCCTTAATAAAAATATTTGGGCATAGCAAGTAAGACAGTATTTTTTAATTTCTGCAAACATGAGAATTAGGAATATAATATTTGAATTTGTTAATTATTCCCCAAATTCTACCTAAATATCTTATTTCTTATAAACCTGTAAAAGCTAGAGATAATGTAAATATTATATTTAGCTTTAATAAAAGTAGCCCTCTTTTCTGTGATTGCTACTTCACTTCCATAGCAAGTTCAAGGCTGAATTCATAGCTGGTTGTTAAGTCCATCAGTTGTTAAGTCGGTCTCATTAAGACTTAATTCTTTCATTTGAGTGTAAAAGTTTTTTGGAATTTTGTAAAAATTCTGTCGAAAATAGTATTACACAAGTTTCATTTAACTTAAACTTTTTTTTAAATAATAAAATAGTATTGGAACCAACATAATCATTTACTTTCTTAGCAAAAATGTTTAAAAATGAACCATTCTATAGAAGATGTTTATGATAGAAACAATACATTATGTTAAGGGAAAAATTTGATTAAAAAATGGTGAGAGAAGAAATGGAAGTCTTCATACATCTATTGTGTGACCAATGTGAAGTAATAATTTTAACACTTCAAAATAACCTACATAAAAAATTCTGCTTAATTTTTCATATTATCCATTCCCTAAAAACACACACCATAACACAGAAGGAACCATCTATCATGCAAAATAAGTTTATGGTGAAGTAGAAGAGGGAAAATAGTATATTTTGATTTCAATATGAAGATCCTAATAAGAGGCTTGTTGCATACCGCCTTTTATCAAATTGAAAATGTCTTATTTCCTAGATATATAATGAAATTCAGCTGGATAAAAGTTTTATTAAATGATTTTGAAACATAGAGACTCTCTCGAGTCGGACAAAAATACTTAAAAACACAGAGGAGGGAAGAGATTGCTACTCTTTCCTTCATATCCAAATTTAAAAAAAAATGATTATTTAATTCTTTGCAGTATTTTATTGGGGTCTTCCATGACAATAAGTTTTTCTTGTTTTGTTTGGTTTTGCTTTTTTAGAAAAATAGAGTTCAGAGAACAAAAAGAGGTCAGAAGTAACGAACACACAGTCAAGTCCACCTTCAAGTAACATGATAATCATTGCCAAGGGTTTTGACATTTGAGAACATTCCTGAATAGAATAACAGGTGTGTTTCAAGCCTTACTGAAATTAGTTAGATTATGCATTTTACTCTTACAGCAGTTTGGGTAGCTGACATTATAACTGTCCATATATTTTCATATTAGCAGAGGCACAACTAGTGGAAACTTAATGAAACTGGTGTAAGCCATATGTTCAATCTTGCCTTTTCTAACTTTTTTTTTAAATGAAAAAAGCAGAACCTATATGAAAGAACTAAATGGTGAAATGCCCCATATTATATGCCCATGATGTTAATAAAATGCCCCCCCAAACGGAACAAGTAAATTATTGCTTTAGGAAATCTTATGTTGATTAAAACAATGTACTAATGCCCATTTAAAGCCTATACACACACACACACAACATACACACACATACATATATATACATACATATATATACACACACACACACATACATATATGTATGTGTGTGTATATACTTTCTAATAAAGCAATATAGAATAACTGAAAATATAGAATAACTGAAAGAGTATTGCCTTTGGGTTAAGAATTACGGGTTATTTTTCCATTGTGAAATTCTAGGTAGTTTATAGTCTGAGTCTCGGTTTCTTCAAACTTAAAATGATTTGTTTATAGAAGAATAAGCTCAAATTTTTATTTAAGATCTAACATGATATGACTGTGGAGGAATGATAACCTCATGATTGGCATGATCTCTGTTTTTCTATGTAATTTTTTTTCTTTAGGCTTGGGCTCCAGAGACTGCTGAATATTTATAAAATTTAAGAACTTAGGCCAGTGGTTTTCCGTCTTGTTGATCTTAGGACTCTCTTATCCTCTAAAAAATTATTGCAGACCCTAAAGAGCTTTTGTTTATGTGAATTACATTACACTGTGTTAAAGCTTAAGTGATCACTAATGTTAAAATCACTCCCCAACTGCTACCTTGGCTTTCTTCCAAGCCTCTGGTCTCATCAGTATTAGTCTAATTCAGGTTGATCTTCAAAAAGAAAAAGTTAATTTTTTTTTACTAGCATCGTTATATTAAACACTGTGATCTCAGCTGCTATTCTCATGCTTTTATTCAGAGCTCAGAACATTTTTCTGGGTTAGTCTAAAGGCAGGTCTTGCAACCTTGTTAAAACAGATGAATAAAATATCATTTCTTCTGACTCCCTTACCTAACTCACCAGTATTCCCTCTGGCTGAAAGAGGCTGGAAACTTTTGTTCTGGAAACTTGAAAATAATAAAGATGTTGCTTTAAATTAGGTTTGTTTTTAAATTGTAGAAATTTTAAATTACAAAAACTACAATTTTATGATTACAGAGTTGTGGCAAGACCCTAGTCTGATGTTTCTAAAACCATTATGGTTATTCTCTCATTCTCGAATTATAGATTTAAAGATATTTTTGTACTATATGAACTTTGAAGGGACTATATTCCCTGAAACAGTCAAATACTATTCTGGAAGTAATTGATCCTTCAAGACTTGTCTACATGACAATGTAGTAGATTCTGTAAAGTATAGTCCTTGGTTGCAGGTTCATTAAGCCTCTCTTTGCAAGTACTGAATCAGAATTCCCTCCCCCTAGAATTCTTCTATCACTACTCTCTCTTTTCATGTTCTATAAAGTGTGGAATATACCTGTCCTGTAGTTCTTCCTTCTACTCATGGTTGTTGTAGACACAAACTTCAGTTATATCCAATGGATTTGATGTAATTAGGAAAATATAGAAACTGACATCATGGTTACATTAATATAATAATTCCAGTTCTGCAAAGTGTATAGTAATGAATATAATATAGTATGAGATAATTCTCCCCCGTGGTAAAAGGAGATTTTGCATAAATATATATATATATATATTTCTCAAGGGGGGTGGGTCTCAGGAGCAACTCTATCATCCAAAATAATCATAAACAGATGGCTATTGCTCTCTTCTACAGTGGCAATAATTATGTATATATGTAATATTTGTAATAATGCACAGAATAAAAATGAAAAGAAAAATATAATTGCAAAGTTAGTGCTACTTTGGAAACAACACTGGCAAAAGCGAAGTCAATCTATAAAGATAGGTATGTGTAATTCTCTCTTCCTACACAAATTTCGATGAGGGCATTATTGTTTTTAGTGAATACTGAGAATCAATTTCTTCTCATTCATTTCATTATTTTGTTTTCCAAAATGCTATAACATATATTTAAATCTATTCAGTAGGAAATGTAGTCTTGCAGTAAGTGATTGCATACTGCTTTAAAAAAGTAAAAAAAAAAAAATCAAATTATTTAAATTTAAAAAAACAGAGGGTAGACTTTCATACAATGATATAATATCGACATGAAATTTCATGGACAAGATATTTTCCAATAAAAATGTTCATGTTTAATTTTCAGGCACTATGTTATTTTTTCAAATATTAATGAAAATACTCTTTATCGTGTACATTCACATTAAAGCACTATTCATAACAAGAAAGTGAAATTATTAGTAAAAATGTTGCTATTGCTTTTTAAAATGTATTTCTTTCTAAAAGCCTCGACAAGTATCATATTATTTTATTTAGTGCCACTCTCAAAATTCTTTCTGATGTAATACATGAAACTTAAATTATAAAAGAAAATTCATTTATTAATGCTTTTCTTTTATTTCTTCCTTAATAAGATAAAGATATATATGAAAACAATATACAATACTTAAGCTAGATTTAAAAAACTATTTTTAAAAATAAAAAACATCTCTGTATAAAAGCTGATAAGCAAAGTGATTATTAGTGCACTATATGAAAAATGAATTGCTATAGATTTTATATTATGTTTTGAAATTATAGGATATATTTAAATTTTAGATGTGTATATTACATAAAACCAAAATATTGGTCAAATACATGGTCAAATCAGAAGGAAAATTCTCCATTTACAGTTATGCCTTGGTCTCTTAATTTGTGAATCTGTGTATCTCTCACATATGTGCCAATAAAAAGAAATCATTACAGATTATTTATAGAATATGTTAAAATCAGTACCCATAGAGTGTAGATAGTTTCTGATCTCAAGACCACTTGATTCCCCATCCAGGGAAGTCTGAGTGTTCAAGACATTCAAACCCCAACTTCCCTTGAGAGGTTTTTCGGCCTTATCTCTTCTGTCTTCTTTCTTTTCTCCTACTAAACCTTTTTATAATTCTGAGTGGCAAATATAAGGGACATTGATAGTTGTTTTTAAAGATCTGAATTGTGTTATATAGTATACAACTAGAATCTGGAAGAAATAAAAAATAATAAAATCTCAACAAACCAACAACAGGTATTTACTATGGGCATGCCTCAGAGCTAATGTGACTTTGGTTTCAGACCACCTCAATAAAGCATATATAGTCACACAATATTTTTGGTTTCCCAGTGGTTATAAAAGTTATATTTATACTATACGGTAGTCTACTAAGTATGCAATAGCATTTTGTCTAAAAAAAAATGTACATACCTTAATTTAAAAGTACTTTATTGCTAAAAATGTTAACAAACATCATCTGAGCCATCAGTGAGACATGCTCTTTTCACTGGTGGAGGGAGGTCTTACCTTCAATTTGTAAACTAACAAAAAAACAAATAAAAAATATATCTGTGAAGCATAGTAAAGAAAATGCAATCAAACAAGGTATGCCTGTATATGAAATTGTTTGCCTTGTCTAGTTAAGGTCATAATGTTGTTCAAACTCAAGATTTTATGAAAAAGAAGAGAAAGCCTCACAACTACATGTACATATTTTAAAAAGCTGATCATATGATCCAAATGGAAGGGGGTTTTTTCCCATTGGTTTGTAAATATGTCTCTAATGAGTAAATCTCAGGATGACTTAAATAAAATAGTACCCAACTAAAAGGGCCTAGGAAATGTCTTACTTCTTCGTGCTTTAATTCAATGTATTTAGTGTAGTGCATAGTGGAGTATCTAATATGAGACCATCATTGTATAGTTTCTTCTTTAGTCTCATTTATGTTGTGTCATTGATTAGATATGAAAAAATATACATAATGCCCTAGATATGACAGGACATACATACTGTATCCATCAGCTTCACTGACTGCTCTACCTCTGCACATGACCTCAGATCAAGGAATTGTTCTGAAAACAAGGTAACGCATGTACGGTGGATAGTGGCTGTTTCTGCCTGCTAGGTATCTATAGTTCCTTATTCGATAATAACATCTGAATTTTGTTTTCATAGTTTAGCACTTGAATATTAAATTTTTATGTGTGTTAATGTGTGTTATCTCTCCTGACCTCAGCCATGTGAGTCAGATGCTACATTCCTAATATTTTCTTCTTCAGCTAAAAATATATAAACCAACAAATGTTTGAAACATACTTATAGGAATGGCAGCACCGAAAGAGACCTTCATTAGTTCCTGCTAACTGTTCTTGAGTTTTCTGAAAATTATCCTTTCTAAAAGCTCTTCAGCTTTTTCCTTCAATACCCATCTTAAAAAAAAAAAAAAAACTATTTATGATATGCGTATGTTTGTTGTATACATATACTTATATACATGTACAGATAGTCCCAGACATATGATCATTTGATTTATGACTTTTTGATTTTACCATGGTGCAAATGTGATACGCATTCAGTATAAATCATACTTTGAATTTTAAGTTTTGATGTTTACCTGGGCTAGTGATATGCAGTATGATACTTTCTCATGATGTGGGGTAGCAGCAGTGAGCCACAGCTCCCAGTCAACTGCATGATTGCAAGGACAAACAACTGATAATCTATAATCTATTCATAATGTTAGATAATTTTGCCTAACTATAGGCTCCTGTAAGTGTTCTGAGCATGTTTAAGGGAGGCTAGGGTAAGCTATGATATTTGGTAGGTTAGGTATATTAAATGCATTTTTGACTTACAATATTTTCACCTTATGATGGGTTTATCAAGACATAAACTTGTGAGTAAAGAAATATCTATATATGCACACACATATATGTACGTGTACATGTAATACGTATGTGCATTTACTAAATCACCCAGAATTGGGTTCTATTAGTTGTAACCAAGACCTATATTTACAATGAAATTCTAAAGAGTTAGAATATACCTTACTTTGTAAGACAGGGGTCAATGTAAAACACCATCAGTAAATAATGTTTTAAAAGATAGGAAGAGAATTTTGAAAGGATAGTATTATTTAAAGTAGGCATCAGGGAAGTAGAAGGGCACTAAATACTGTTGCAAGATTAAACAAAATGTAGATGAAGATCACTGATTTTTGAGACTGAGGATGGTGATCCTTGTCAGAGGAAGTTCAGTAAGCTATGCTCTGGAGCAGGGACAGACAGTCCCTGGAATGCCCCTGTATTGAGGTATCCAAGAAAAAGGGGGAAGTTAAGGAATGGAAATGAGAAAATCAGTAGCTTAGGGAAGAGGGAGGATTTAAGATTAACATGTAATTGATCTGAAATATTTGAGGAAAATAAGAAGGAAAAGAAGTCAAGGAAAGGATTTAAAGATATAATAGGTCATAATGGAGTAAGTATACAAAAGAAGTTAAAAGAGTGTAAAAAGATTAAAAGAGATGGGAGCAAGAAAAGGTGTAGGGATTTGTCTAGGAAAAAGAATAAATACAGAAGTGAGGTGAAAAAAAATTAGATTTACAGATCTGTAAATTTTTAGAATACAAACATTTTTAATGTTCAAAATATTCCGAAAGGATACGTGAAATAATTCTAAGAAAAAAATAATAAAATGCTTCTTTTTATGTACTCTCAGTTGTTAAACTTGCACATGGTTTTGTTACTTTTTTTTTGGTAATTTTTTTGAAAAATAAAGAAAGCTTAAAAAAGCAACAGATATGTAACTCCCAGTACAGTCACTCTAATTTCAATTAAAAGAGAAAGAGAGAGAAAAATAAATAAATAAATAAATAAATAAATAAATAAATAAATCAATCAATCAATCCAAGTAGGAAAGATCCAAATATCCCTACATGGTATATTTTTCTATTTATAGAAATACTTTAATGTAGTTTCACTACAAGGTGCTTGTTAGTCTAAAACTCATTAGGACATTCAATTTAATTTTAATTATAAAATAACCAGGTAGACATTTTTAAGATAGGCAAATAAAATTCATGGGAGGATATATAACTGAATTAAAAATGGACTAGCAATATGTGAGATGTTCTGTTTTCTAACCAAAAACTGTGTACTAATTGGTGAAACCGTCATTAACATCCTTTTTATATTTTATCAAAATATTTCATTGGTCTTCATTAAACAACTTAATTTTATATTTTAAACATATTCTATGAAAATAATTGAAATGATAAAACTAGGATGTTATACAAGGAGGAAAACATTAAGTGACTTTTGAATTTTGAGACATAAATTTTGCAGCATTTACAATGTATATGAGCAGAAAATAAAAAGACAATATTTTCACTGTCTTTACAACAAAATAGATAATTACCAAATGGACAATGGATAATGTATAAGCTAATGGACCATTAATGGATAACATTAAAGAGAATTCCTTAGGCCAAAGTAATTAAAGAAGATTTAAATCTTCATGGATATTTGAAATATCAATATCTATAGGATGTTTACAGGAATAATTGAGGGAAGTATATTATAGCTGGAGGGATAAATGTGAGAAAAGGTATTAATTAGTGAATGATATAATCAATGTAAAGTTTTTGGTATGCCTGAAGATTAAGACTATTGTTAGCACCAAGTAACGTTATAATGGCCAGTGAGGGATATATCTTGGGAGACTTTAAATCCAGTGAGAAAGATTATATGTTTTATTCTATAGTTATAACAGAGAAACAATTATGATCTTAAAACAGAAAATAGTGTGATTGCTGCTATGCTTTAGAAAGAACATTTTTACGAAAAAGTGTAGGATGAATGGACTGGAGGTAGTGAGAATAAGGAGGGATCCAAAGAGTAGAAAACAGAATGCCTTTTAAAACATCTTTAATTGAATTATTCCCCCATGCATTTGTATAGTACTATTTTTATGATTAGAGTAGTGATTATCACATAAGAGCACAGCTCATTGTTTGAGCTCTGCCAATGATTGTGATCTCCTCTCTGGCCAGGAAATTTTTCTGTTTATGATTATGTCCCCTATATTTACTTCAGATTAAAGTTAATTCAGTATGTAAACTCAAGTGTAAATAAAAATTAAGATATCAGGAGAAATAAAATACTGGGAATATTAGTTATCTATATAAGATGATGAATTTCAACGCTAATTAGGAAGTCCAAAAGGAAACAAGTAACAGATGGATAGAAAACTACTAGACTACATGGCCCCGCCTATCTTGTGAGAACTAAGACCTAAGACCTTTTTTTTTTTTATTCAGCTCAAATAGCTGAAGCATGGCCATGTAACCCAAGCATTATCAATTGAACGCTCCTGCATGAAACTTTAAATCTTGAAAGAATGCTACAAAAGCAAAGGGTTTAAGATATTATTCATAATGACTGTATTGTTCACCAGTATCTAGTTGTTACAAGGTGAGTAGTGACATCCCAAATAAATGTTCTGTCAAGGTCTTGCCTTTATGTGCCCTCTTTTGAAAAAGGCTGATCACCAAGAATCCTGCTGGTTCTATGACTGTGTACAGAGTCAATTTCAGTTTAATCCCGTTTAGTAAAACATTTTCACATTTATGAAAGAAGTTGTGGGATCGAATATGATTGTCAAAGGAAGAGCTTTAGAGACAGGTGAATATGGGACTGAAACTCAAGACATATTGACATTGAAGAGACATAAGAGTGAACAAAATAGAAAAGGGAACATATTAGATAAGAGAAGAAGTGTGGAAAGCTTTTCTCACAAAAGCAAAGGAACGTCCCAAATACGGTTTTACAAATTTTGCCTTGAACATTACAAACAAGTATAAAACTGCTCTTTTAATTAACTTCACACATTTTTCTCTACTGTAATAGATTTACTTAAATTTTATTTTCGAAACAGGTCTATGTAATCTACAACTCAAGAGATTACTACTACTTGATTTTCTATTATTTTAGTCAAATTAATTATACTTATGAAAATAAAACTTGAAAGCAAAATTGAAGTATAAATTAATAATTAGCAAAACCCAATTAG
Source organism: Rousettus aegyptiacus (assembly GCF_014176215.1). NCBI lineage: Eukaryota > Metazoa > Chordata > Mammalia > Chiroptera > Pteropodidae > Rousettus > Rousettus aegyptiacus. Next base: position 113,425,870 of record NW_023416284.1, read on the forward strand.
ACTACAGTTTGTTATAAAGCATAAATACTGTATTATTTAATTTTATACATATTTAGAACAATTTTCTACTCTTTAACAGGTTATTAAAATATAATCTCACTTTCTGTATGAATAAGAAAATATCTCAACTAAGCCTATAAATTAATTTATAAAAATAATTAAAAGGGAATGTTTTGTTTAAGTGCATTAATAATTGTGCATTTTACTTCAAATTTCTATTTAAATTTAAGTAAACTATGTTCAATTCTTCAATTTTTGCTAAAAATCTGTTATAGAATCTTGCTATTAAATTTCATCACCATTATAACCTTATGATTTCAATCGTCTTATTTTAGCCATTTGAGAATTTCTTTTTGAAACATATTAATTTACATAATTTTCAAGTGTCAAATGTTTATTTAAATGTTTATATTAATATATTAATTTTTACTTATATGTTCACATCACATGTTACTTATATGTAGATCTGTGCATGTGTAGATGCATATATTGCCATATGTTTATTTGTAATAAAATCTTTAGACAATGCTGATAATATCCATTTCTTAATTTTCACCTCATATGTCTTTAAAAAGTTAATTAAATATGTTTTAGTACCTCCAGAAAATAATAAAAATAATTCTGTTTTTATTCTTTTAAAAAAAATTGACTCTAGCTATAACTATGCTTTATGGCTATGCCTAAATATCTTCAGAACAGTAATAGTGAAAGTTTTATATGCTAATAAGGATGTCATTTACATTGATAGCCAAAGTTTAAGTAATTCTCATATAATTTTATTGTATATTAACTAGGTTTCCCCTTTTATATATGTGCATTAAATACCAGCTTTTAAAAGTCATCTAAGATGTAATTAATTTATAATAATTACATCATACATTCTGAATTTATACTCTCCATGCTATGAAATTAAGCTCTAAACATTAATTCAAATACTGAGGCTCAAAGGCACTTAAAATAATTTAAAAGTTTATTAAAAATTCACAAAGTTAAATGAATTACTTTTACCTACATACAGAACTTTGTAATGGGTAAAGAAATATTAGGTTATGTCAAAGTTGCATAATTAATCAGGAGTCAAATTAGACCTAGAATGCTAGATTTCTTTAGTCCTAAACACTTTTCTTTACAAAATTATATCCTCAGATGCATTATGTTATGGCAAAATACTAATAGAAATAAAAATATTCATATTTATAATTGGTTAAATGAAAAATTGCAATAGTTTCATAGATATTTAGTCTAATCAAATTCATTTATTTTTCTATCAAATATTTAATTTTAATAATTTTACATTTCACTTTGGTATGCAACCTAGTTTCAAAGTAACACAGAAAAACAAATTTTTAATTACCTCAATTAGAAAAGCAGAGCTAAATGTAATATAAATTATTTGGTACTTTATATGAAGGTACATTATATAAATACTTGTGATTGTAACTATCAATTTATTTTAATAGTAAGGTTACCCTTTTGTTAAAAATTTATCTTATGTTAACATAACATAGATACCTATGGGGAAAACACTCTTACAAGTTTGTTAGAGAAAGCTAATTAAATAATTTTCATGTCCTCATTTATAAGATTATATACTCAACTCTTAAAAGTCATAAATTTGGAGTAATCTAGATCTTTCTCATTAGTGTTAGTACAACAGTGATTATCTCTGGGTTCAATTAAGGGAGATAGGGCTGACTACTTATGAATGAAGTCTCACAAACTGAAAATGCACAAAAAGGCAAACATCCAGGTTATTAATGAGATCCAAGAATCAAGATGAATTGCTAGGTACAGAGGCTGACAGCTTGAGGGACATCTTTGCACACTGGACAAAATGATAGGACAGTAATGAATTTCGAGGTTTTGGTAACCAGGCAGTAGAGAGTTGGTAGGAGAGCCATAACTGTAAGAACTAGAAATGTAAGACAATAAATGGGTAGAATGGAAATTAATAACTGTTAGTCAGGAACCAAAATGTCGAGAACTGAAAAAAAGCATATGGAACAGCATAACTCCCCAGTTACCTGAAAAAATGCAAAGCATGAAGAGTCAATGGTGAATAAGAAAGAAGTCTAGGTAGTAGAACAAAGTCAGAAGGGAAGTGAAATTGTTCCCCCATTTATCTTGAAAAGATACTACACACCTGGGCTGGGGCCCATGAATCTCTCTGGTTAATTCTCATTTTAAACCTTAGACCTGATTCTCAGAATAGAAGATCAAGAAAGTTATTACTTTTACTAGTATATTCTAGCAGATGCATTCTTCCAACTCTAGAAGGGTCAGAGGTCAGCTAACATCAGCTAAACAAAAATAAAAGAAGCCAGCCAAGCACCTTTTTCTCCCTGTAGACTCTTCTTGTACCATCTTGAGCTGTGGAAGATAAGAACTTTATTTTGAATGTAATTTGAATTTTTCTTACAATACTGAGTTTTATATAAATATTACTGAATTAAAACACTATGGGGAATAAATTTATTGGAGGATATTTTTATTATTTGAGAGTGGCAAGAAGAGTGTACTTTATACAAGTGGCTGGGTTGTAGGAATGTGCAGGTTCGGCCAGGAAAAAAATAGAATTGAATTTTAAAAACTTTACCCTGATATTTCCTTTTGTTCAACAGACCTCTTAACTTTGCTTCAGGCACGATGACCTTCTTTATAGTATGTACAAAATTACTTAGTTCGATATCATCTTTTGCTTTGGAATTTAAAACTCTCATTTTCTAGAAGACAGATGTATCAGTCAGGATTTGGTCAAGAAAAGAGAATTTACTCTCTATGTTTGAGGTATGAAAAACTGCAAAAGTTCAAGAAATCTGAAGCTTACACAATCATGGAATTAACGAAGTAGTGAAGGTCAGGGATCATAGGTACATCAGATAGTTTTCAAGAGCTTGCCTAGAAGCCACCATGAAATTCGTGACCCACGGGGTGCTACCACACATAATTTTATCTGCAGTGCCAAAAGAAGTAATTCTTAAGAAGCACTGTCCTGCTAACTCAGATACATCACTGAAGTAGATAATTTAAGAATCTCATCCATACCTCTGCTGCAGCCGCAAGAATCATGCCTGCTCCTTCCATTCAACCTTCCAAACCATGCACAGTCCCTCTCACTGACAGATTCTAACATGGAACCACTAAGGAAAGAAAGATCTAAAAAATACAATTCTTGAAAAGGGTGGCAGTGTCCCAAGTTCCCAATTGATGATGTGTCATGACAAACTTGGCACTTAATTATTAATGTCATTTTTCCTTGTGATATTTTACCATTTTGTTCCTATTAATAGTTCCTATTTGACATTTTTAAGTGTGTTGTTCAGGAAGGCAGAAGCCATATTTCTTCACTCTCACCTTCACTTATTCATTCAGTATATACTAGGAGCTTTAACTAGCCTCCGGTCTCTGGTAGGCTCTGAGCACATGGAGTGGGAAGTACAGCTTTTCCTCAGAAGAATATTCTTTTTTTCCTCCACATTGATATGTACATTAGAAATATTCAAGTAGTCATTGAAAGAGTGAGTCCATGAGTGAGCAAATACACAAAATATACATAAACACATTTTCATATGTGGGCAGTAAACAATTATTTATCCCTTGGATAACAGAATGTTGAAACTAAAGGAGGTCTTCAGAAATATGCTTGGTATGAGGGCCTGTCATTGGTATGCAACATACATTAACTCAAAAACTGAAAACATAAATTTGCAAAAGGGGTACTTTTTTCATTGTAGAGAAAAGCAAGTGTTCATTTTCAATTAATGATGATGGTTATACGGAATTTAAGAAAAATAATTTAATTTTATATCTACCTATTGGAAAGATATCACTACATATTACATATTTAAGCATGTATAAACTATGATTACCCCTGAGGACACTGTAAAATTAATAAGCCACTCTATGTTCTAATGTACCATGTCTAACTATAACACCATGTTAAAAAACAAAACAAAACAAAACAAACATATAAAAACTTAGACTTGAAGGGGCAATGAGATGAGGTGGGAAGAAATCTTCAAATTCTAACAAGCCACCAGAGCAAGAAAATGTACTGAAAGGAGAGCAGCCTATGTGGTATTTAAAGACACCGGAATGTACCTGTATAGTCTTTTGCAAAACCAGCTTGATAAACAATTTCCCAATAACCCCAAGGCCTTCTTAAATGTCTCTACAGGGTAAGTATGTAAAGAGTAGGTATTAAGGGGTCAAGGGCTGGACAGAAAGTACTGGTCTCCACTAATATCTTTTATCCATAATGTGCTCTAACTCTGACCTGATTTTCTGTTTTCTTCAGAAAGTTAAGTCTTTGTATTTTTCAAATATACTTGATTTCTGAAGGTTAAAATGTAAAGCGCAATTTGTAAATAAAACAAATGTCAAAGGAAAGCATAAAATATCATTAAATGTATCTGAATGCTAAGTTCTCCAGGTGACAGAGATGTGAAGTGAACATTTAAAGATGAAAAGAAAATAGCTCGGTTATTTGGTTGATCAAAAGAATATCTGGATGATCAATTACATATTTAAAACTAGCAGACATTTCTTTTGCAATACCTTTTCAAAGGAACAAAATGTCAGGGCATGGGATGTAATTTTAGTTAAGGTTTATAGCAATTTTTTCCTTAAGGTGAAATGATGAACAGTTTTAGCATTTAAACGAGGCTTTTGGAGCTTATAATCAAATTATCTTAACATGAAATTTTTGTTTCACTAGCGATGGTTTTGGTCTGTCTAGAAACTGATTGATTAAACAGATATGTTCTGAGAATTAAATGTAAGAAAACTATCATTAAAAATAACTAATGACAATGTAGGCTATGGTGGCCAGTTTGCTCCATTCTGTCCCCTTTCTACACAACCCCTTTCATGTGATTAAGTCCTACTTTCGCTGTCTTATTTTAAAGAAATCAGATTAGTTTCTGAAAAGCATATTTAGATTCGTATAAGTATCTCTAAAGCCATGTGATTGATTGTAGGGCTTTTGTTCATTGATTACTACTCTTCTACACAATTACTAACAAACCAGGGAATTTTTACATGTTCCTTAGGCAAGATATAGCTTATGTAGAACATTTCCATAATAAATACTTGAAATGGAAGGCATGACCCTAAAATTGGGTTTTCTGGTTCCAAGGCTTTTAGTAAGATAAGACAAATTTATTTTGTGAGGAACAAAGGGAATGAAGAGGGAAAGGACCCAGAAAAATGAAGAGATGGTGTGAGTAGATCAGGTGAAGTCCCCAAATGATGAGTACTCAAAATTCAGGTTCAAATAGCGTTAATATTTTTCTATTTGATGTCTGTGATAGTTCATTGAAAGCCTTCCCCTTTGCTTTCTGAAAATTTTAGGAAACCATCCATTCAAATAATTAAGCCAAAAGATTGATGTAATTTTTTATCCAGAGATAAAAAAGAGAGTCCTATAATTCCATAGTGTTTTTGCTTATTTCCCCTTCTTGAATTTATCTTTTGTTTTCTAATCTGTGTAATTTAATTTTACATTTTCATACTCTTTCTTTATCTTCCAGAAACTATATTGAAAGATATGAAGCTAAAAATCACACTATTAACACTCAACTTTCTGAGATATAACTATAACAAAAGCTAATAAAATAGCTTCTTCTAATTTACCAATAAAAAAGACATGCTTTTATTTTTTAAAATGTATGTATATCTTCTCTGATAAATATATTTGCTGTAGAAACCTTAATTTTTATAGAGTATAAAGAATTTGTAAAATAATTCCACATATTTGTATTCAACTATGTATTCAACTATGACATCTTTAAAATTCATTCAATGTTAAAGACACTGAGATAAATAGACCTAATTTATTAAATTAAAAAAAAAATTCCAGACACTTAAAATTAGATGATGGCCAAATTACATACTGATAATTTTATCGTACTGTATCTATTACATTATTTTGTATGTATGCAATATGGAATCCTAGATTTTTATGAAGCGTTAAATTTTTGTTTTTCATAATATTATCACATCTGAAATTATACCCTACACCCTGATCACCTTTGGGAAGAAGGAATAAAAGAAAGAAGATCTGGAAAGTTAAAATAAAAGCATGTATTCAGTCTAATTCTCCAATTTAATGAATTAAATGGCTAATATACAACTAAGTATTTAATGGCCTAAATGGGACGGACTTAAAGCCAAGTTCCTGAACATCCATACTTTCATCCTACTATTCATTAGTAGAGATTCTTCTTAAGGCCTGTACTGAGCTATGCAGTTGTATCGATTTATTAACTCTTAAATTCTCTGTGGCCAAACGGATTTTATTTTTAGACCATTTTGTTTTCATAAGATATTGAGAAAGCAGATTCCACGCTGGAAATCACAGTTTGAGGGTACTTGATCAAACTTTGAGTAAAGCAAAGAATAAATACATAAAAAGTGTCTCTCTCATAAATTTTTGATTGCTTTTACTAGAGATAAGTGGAAACATAAATTAAAAGAAAACTACAACAAGCCCAGGAGCTACATAAAATATAGAGATTTACTGAATATTTCAACAGGAAAAAAAGATCTTACGTTTGGATCAGAAACACATTTAGATGAGAGCTCCTGGGTTCAACATATGGCAGGATTCTATTGTCTGTTTTAAATAACAACCAAAAGGGGAATAGAAAAATGGAAATGAGTAAGCAAAATGAAGTTGATATACCAGGCCCAGGGGCTTTCTTCTGTTCTTTTTTTATGCAATGATTTTAATAAAATAAAATGATGCCTGCAAGCCAATTTCTGCAAATAAAAAATGCAGTAGAATTTTAGAGGCATTTTTATTTCTAGACTGTATACATTCAAAACACTTTATCATTTATATTACTATTTTTGATATCTCAATACCTTTAAAATTTTTTTGAACTATGGGTAAAATGTAATGAACTATAAATATGAAGAAAATATTTAGGATAATTAAACAGGAAATTTATGTTGACTATTTGAGTATTTCTTAAATACAAAAAAAAAAAGCATAAAGTAAGTATATTTTATTTTATATATAATACTTAGTGAGAAACCAATAACCAAAAAAACTTGAAGGAATACCAAAGTATGTTTTTGTTGTGCAATATTTTACCTGTTATCCAATAGAAGAGATACAAATATTTGAAATTTTAAGGTAAATACAGGGGAAAAGAGAAAGTTCACAAGGAGAGTACCGAGTTACTTAAAAGTTATTTAGAACAAAACGCTGTTTGCCTAGTAATGAGAGTTCTTTAATTTAAGACATCTTTAAGGAACATAAACTTCCAAATATATTCCAGAGTATGTGGATACAAGCATGTGTAAACTCACAGAACCACAGTCCTGTAAAACATCTAGTTCATATTGTAAAATATAAACCCAGCTACAAAGTATCAACTATGTAAATGAATCCAATAAAAATTTTAAATGGATTTTTCTCAAGTATGAGCATCGATTGCTGTGTCTTTCATGCTTTCGATTTCATGCTTTCACATTCATTGACAAGTGTTCCTGGCTTATTCCTCCCAGAATCTCCTCCCCAATGTCAGCCAGCTACCAAGGACTTTTTGGTCTGCTCTTTTTACTGTCTCCTTTGGCTTCTGCATCTCTACATGCTCCTGTGCCTCCTTTTCAGGTTACAAGCTATTGCTGCATTGTCTCTTTTATGGCTCTTAACCCCAGGCTTCTTCTGTTCTTTCTCTTTCATGTCTTCACCCACTTCTTAAGAGCCAGTTATCTCCCAGATTGTTCTACCCAGATGTTCCACAGGATTCAAATTCATATGCCAATATTTAATCATTATCTTTTTTCTAGATTGTGTTTTGTCCCAAATTTTCTATTTTAGTTTATTGTAAAGATCTACTTGACCATTAAAATAAAAAATCTGAAAGTTATTGATATCCTTTTTACTTGTCTAGTACTAGCTCCTTTTACTTTAAACTTTATATCTTAAAAGTATTTCCTTCTACCCACCTAAGCTACCTTAGAGTCCTCAGCATCTCTCTTTATGTACTTACTCCTGGGTAATAATAAGGACACAACTCCTATCAGGTTTCCTTCACCTTGTCTCTTTCAATCTATCTCTATACTGCCACCATACAGAAACTTCTAGAGTACTAGTCTGATCAGACTTGGTTAAATTGTTATAACATTGTTTTCTCAAATTTGTTCTACAGATATTAATTGGAGTGACTCTAAAAAGTGTTCTGTCATCAATTACATGTATGGAGATTTATGTATTAAATAACAATAAAGTTTTCTATACTACAATGCTTCTAAGAACTTTTAATATATTTCTATGCTTCCCTTTTCCAAGTGCAGGATATTTATTATAGTACACAGGGTTTCTTGAATTTATTTGATCCTAAAAAGCACACAAAACTTTTGCTTCCTAATTTTTTGGAAAAATTAGGTTGGAATTAAATCTGAATTTTGTATGGCATAAAGGGCAGTCAACAGAGTAACTAATGCCTGACTTATTTATTCTGCTTATACACTTCATTCTTTGGTCTGGCCACACCAAACTTTGTAGTTTTCCAAGTACATCGCACCTCTCTTTTTCTTCGTTACTTAGAACGCTGGAATTCCTCCTCATAGTCTACTGCATGCCTGCATATTATTAAATACCAATTCACGCATAATATCTTGATCATATCCTGATGCATTTGCACTCTCCAGGCAAAGAGGTCATTATCCTGTTTGTGTTGTTCTCCCAGATGTGAATGTGAAGAAATGGATTAGTCATCTTTGTAATCCACACAATCGAATGAAGTTCATGGAATGGTGACATTAAATAAATGTGTATCATTAAATAAATGATTCAAGTCTAATTCAACATTTATTGAACATTTCTTATGTTCCAGGTACTAGAAGGACTAAATGATGAATTATACTTTTATTCTTTTTATTATGGGGATAATTACAGTGTCTATTACTAAGATTGTTATGGTGATTAAATGAATGAACATAAAGCATTTAGAATCTTGCTTGACAAGTAATTAGTGCTACATAAGTTTTGTTAAAACGAAATAAGCAAATGAATGGTAAAGCTAAGCTGTCAAGGAGCTTATAAATCTAAAGCAGAAAGTTTGCAGAGCCACTGATTTTGCCAGGCAGAACTTATTAAATACTATAAAAATTTAGAAAAATATGAAATACAGAAGATAGAGAAACAAATTATAGCAGAAGAAACTGAGGTTGAATCTCAGAATCCAATGCCAGAAAGGAAAAAAAAAGAGAGAAAAATTGATTCTGTGAGTGAAAAGCCTGCTTGAGAGTGGTTGGTCACTTGAAATTTGTGCACAGATATTTTAACTGTTGAGGGAGAGAAGCAAAAATTATACAATCCCTGAATCATGTGAAAAATTAACTCATTTTCATGTGTAGTTCATGCTTTACGTTTAACAATGTTCTCTTTCCTTTAAAAAATTTTTTTAAAATTATTAAAGTAGAGTTGGCATATGTCATTATAGTAATTTCAGGTGTACAACACAGTGATTCAACATTTTATACCTTATGATGTGATCGCCATGATTTAAGTTTAGTAATCATCTGTCACTATGCAAAGTTATTACAATATCATTCACTGTATTCCTTGTGCTATGCACTACATCTTTGTGGCTTATTTTATAAACGGAACTTTGTATCTCTTATCGCCCTTCACCTTTTTCACCCATCCCTCCTGATAATCTCACATCTACAACCATCAATTTGTTCTCTGTATCTTATTTTTTTTTAAATTTTAATTATTTTTAAACTAATTAATTAATTATTTTAATTGAACAAATGATTTACATTTTTTCCCCTATCTCTCCCCTTTCCTCTCCCCTCTGGTCATCACTAGACCATTATCCATGTCCATGAGTCTCTGTTTGTTTGTCCTGTTCATTTGTTGCTTTTAGGTTTATATCCCACATATAAGTGATATCACGTGATTTTTGACTTTTTCTGTCTGGCTTATTTCACTTAGTATGATTATTTCAAGGTCTGTTCATGTTGTTGGAAATGGTCTGTATCATCTTTAAGTCCTAGAAAAATAGCCTTTTTTATTACCGTCCTTTCTAATACAATGCCTGTTTCAGTGCAAATAACTGACATTAAAAAATAAAACAAGTAAACCATTAATTAAAAAAAAAAGTTTAACTGAGTACATTGTTTTTGACCCTTAAATAATAAGAATTGAAAAGTACTAAAATACTTGGGATTTTCATTAAGTATATATATATATATATATATATTAATTTTAAATTATAATTTCAGGTGTACAACATAGTGATTAGACATTTATATAACTTATGGAGTGATCACCCCAATAAATCTAGTATCCATCTGACACCATACATAGTTTTTGAAATATTTATTGACTGTATTCCTTATGCTATACTTTATATCCCCATGACTACTTCTTAATCCCTTCCCTTTTTTCACCCACTCCCTAACCCTCTCCCATCTGACAACCATGAAAATGTCTTCTGTATCTACAAGTGTGTTTGTTTTGTTTGTTTATTTTTGTTCTTTAGATTCCACATGTAAATGAAATCATATATCATTTATCTTTCTATGACTTAACTCCACTCAGCATAATATTCTTTAGGTCCATCCATGTTGTTACAGGTAGCAAGATTTCATTGTTTTTATTTATGTATTTTTTATGGTAGATAAATTTTCCACTGTATATATGTACCACCACTTCTTTATCCATTTATGCATTGATGGGCACCCAGGGTTCACTACATATTTAATGAACATTGCCCTGGGAAGACCTCAATCTCAGGGGAAAATGGTAAATGTTTTTACATAACTTAAGTCTAACAAATTATTTTTTTTTTCTTTAACTCTTTCCAGAATGATACTCCTCTATGATTATATCTCCAGGCCCATTTTCTTCTAGATATATAAAGTGTAATATTTTAATAATAAATTTCTTTTAGAAAAAATGATTTTAAAAGTATGCAATAATTTTTATAATCTTTTACAACTATAATATTAGTTTAATAAGTTATAGATTTATAAAATGATTTTATTATAAGAGAAAGTTTTTCTTAAATAAAAAATATTATTTGGTATAAAAATATTAACTAATGGCCTTAGTTTATTTTTTCCTCTCTTAGTTGCAAGCTATACAGGATATTTACAACCTTTATTTAAACTTGTAATAACAAGAAGTTTTAAATTTGAAAAACAAGACCAGGGTAGGAAGAAAGGACCATAAAACCAACTAATTAAAGTTATATTATCATTTGGTTTCCTGATTTTTCCTTAAAGTCAAGCACAATCACAATATACTGACACTTTGAAAACTAAAAGTGCGTGCATCCTTTTCAAATCTAACTAATCCACAATTTATCACAGGAACCTAGTCATATTTATTTTCTGAACTATCTCTGTTGCTTTCTAGTTCTTCTGATACTCCACATTTAACATTTGCTACACTTGTAAATTGAAGAGATTTCCAAATTCTTGTGATTAAGGGCAATTTCAAAACTAAATTGAGTAATTTTTCATGTTACAGAAAATGAAGCTTTCAAAATTAGGCAAGAAAAGGACTTAAAATTTGTTTCCAATAGGATCTGCTTTCATATTTTGTAATGCACTCTACCTCTATCCTAGAAGTCAAATAAAAAATAAAACATAAACTTCTCATTAGCATATAGAAGATCTTAAGAGACCATTACTCCCATAGAAAGAATAAGAACAAGCTAGAACATTTACCAACACATAGAAACAAATGAACTAATGATTGGTTTCATCCCTGGCATAAAGAAATCGGAGGAAGAATTTGGAGTAGACTTGGGTTAGGACAAACCAATCAAACTTTTAACAAATGTATAATATCTATGTAGGTACTGTGGTATGTTAGAATGCTGATGCACTTTGGCCGTGAAGTAAGTCTACTCCGTTTACAATTTTTTCTCATGAGCCTGGGAGTATGAAAAGGTGGGAATTATGATGGAGAGTTGAGAAAAATTCTTTCAAGGAACTCTGGGCCTTCACGAAGTCCATTAATATAGTATTAAAAATGCAGGGAATCAGGCAGGAGAGCTAAGGTAATTGCCACCAGGAAACTTAGGCTTTCACTACAGCAGCCTTCCAAAGGCTAGAGACAGGACTGCAGGACAGTGAGAGATCCCCTGAGGTGCAGAAAGCCTGGCAGGACTGGAAAGCAATAAGAATTCTCCAGTAACCCAAAAAGTCATCAGCCAGGCTGTAAAACGGAGAGAAGATTCTTGGAGTTTAGAAAGCTGGCAGGGATCTACAAAGCATAAAGAGGTCTGGGGAGATTTCATCTTGCCTTTATTCCAAGCCCTTCTGAAAACAACTCATCCTCAAAATATTTGAGGTCTGTGGTAAGCTGAATCTAAGTTGCAACAAAGCTCAGACCAGTGTACTTAGAGATTAGATTGACTTAACTCTACCTCAACTTGCTAAACTAGAAATTTGGCAAAAAAACACATGAAATTTTCTGAAGAAAAAATATTGCTACTACTATTTTGCTGTTCCTATATATACAATGTCCAACATACAACAAAAATTGATGAGTCATTTGAAGATGCAATGAAATGTGACCCATGATCAAACAGGAAATCATCAATTAAAACAACCCAATTTTAGTCTCAGGAACTTTTAAATAACAACTATGAGTAATATGTTAAAAGATTTAAAGGAAAAAACTGAATAGAAAAAGTATTATCAACAAAGATTGAAACCATAGAATAAATTCTAAAAGATATGCTAAAAATAAAATACTATGCTAGAAATGAGAACTGTTTAAACCTTATAGGGCTTAAAAGGTTAATAACAGTAGAAAGATCAATGAGTTTAAGAACATTTAATAGAAATTATCCAAGTGGTAATAAAGAAAAAAATAAAGAAAACAAAGATCAGAGTAAGTGATATCTATAGAGTAATAAATAGTCTACCTTATTTATAATTAGTGTCAAAGAAGGAGAAAGGAGTGAAACAAAAGAATTATTTGAAGAGGTATGAAATAATAATTTTCTAAAGTTGATGAAAAGCATAAAGCCAAATATTCAAGAAACTTAACCAATTACGGGAAAGGTAAATGCAAAGAATAAATCACCTAAGCACATTATAATTAAATTGCTGAAGACCAGAGAAAAAGAGGAGCATGTAAAAGCAGGAGGTGAGAACACATTACATTAAGGCAGCAGTCTCCAACCTTTTTGGCACCAGGGACCAGTGCTCCCATGAGAATCTAATGCCTGATGATCTGAGGCGGAACTGAGGTGGTGATGCTAGCACTGGGGGTTGCGGGGTTGGTGGAGAGGGTAACTGCAATTACAGTTGAAGCTAAGATTGCTCTCCAGCCGCTCACCTGCTGTGCAGCCAGGTTCCTAACAAGCCATGGACTGGTACTGAATATCCACAGCCCAGAAACTGGGGACCCCTGCATTAGTGGGATCAATAATATGCATAATGATTGACTTCACATTAGAAACAATAAGACTAGAAGACAGTGAAACAAAACCTTCAAAATGCTGGGAAAAACTGTCAGGTAAGAATTCTACATCAATATCTTATCAATATCTTTTATAAAAAAAGAAAACACTTTTTTTTTTTTTTTTAGGCAGCAATAAAGCTGAGATTATTTGTCTCCAGCATACTTGCTCTACCAGAATTACTAAAAGAAGTTCTTCAGACTGAAGTGAAATAATATCAGACGGAGACCCAGAGATCCAGAAAAAAGTTAAGTGCCCCAAAAGTTGAATATGTGGAGAAACATAAAAGACATTTTTTATAACACATGTATACACATTCATACATATATATTAAAAATTACTGCAAAGATTACTGATTGGTTAAAGCAAACATAGCAATGTATTGTAGGGTTTACATTATATATAAAAACAAAATATACAACAAGAGGACAAAAGAGGTAAGAACAGACAAAATTAATCTATATTAGAAATGAGAAAGTCATTTGGGAAGAAGTAGGATTAACTGGAAAGTGAAGAAGGGAATTTTCTGCTGTGATGAAAATGTTTCTGTCATGTGTTACATGGGCAAATATAATTTTCAAAATTCATCAAGCTGAAATCCTTAGATTTGTACAGCTTATTTTATGTAAGTTATAAAAAATAAAAAATAAATATTGGATACATTCAAATTTAGTATGGTCATTAAATTTATTTTTTATTTTTATTTTGGTTCCAAGGAGTTTAAATTAGTTACTAAATTAATTTTTTTTCTTGATTTTTTTTATCATTTTTCTAAAATGAATTTAAATCATCAGAGAAGTATAACGTATGCTATTTGAAATAAAGAAATGAATAAAATAATAACAGTGACTCGGTTAAAAGAAACACCGATTCTCAATATCTTTCAGCTTTCATTCATCATTTAGTAAATATAAGCTAAAATTTTAGATTTTAATTTTTTTTCTGTAGTTTCCTTTTCCCCCTCATTATTATTCCTCCTTTTCCTTGCTTTCTTTTGGTTTGATTTCTAATCTTTCGATGTGCAGACATTTTATTTACCTGATTACTATCTTCAATCAATGCTGAGTTTTGGCTCTTTCAACTGCTTTACATCCTTATTGACCCTGATTCTAATACAACCAAATTTTTACCCAACACCTTAATTCAACATAATTTGAAGAAAATTACATTTTTTTTTTTTAAACAATGAATCTTCACCAGGGAAATTAGCAGCAAATGACATAGGAAGGACGGTATATGATATGACTCTTTAGGCTACCCCTAACATCCACGCACACGCACACGCGCGCACGCGCGCACACACACACACACACACACACACACACACACACACACATTTTTCCTTCAATATGTTTTTTGGATGCTCCATCCAAACTACCTCTTCGGTTTTGCCTATCTTTGTTTAGTCTCAGCTAGAGATTTAGCTTATTATACTTTGTTTTATGCTTGAATCTGCTCTATTAAATTTTTGCCTTTCTAATCTTTATTTAAGTTGGTATCTTTAGCTCCCCTTCCCATGCACCCCAACCTTACCAACTCCCAAATGCCTGGGAATATTTTTTAACCAAAACCGAGCACAGATTATTTATAAACCTGAGCATTTTCCAAAACAAATAGCTTGGGATGCTACTGTTTCTCTCACCTTCTGACTAATAAGATCCTAAAATAATTATGTAATAATCAGGTAATAACAAATAAGCAAATCTTCTACTATGCCAAACAAGGAACTAAATAAGTTATATTGGAGAATAAAAGCACGCAATCTAAATACTAGAATTTGCAGCCACAATAACCTTGTGTCCACAATTATAAAATCCGAATCCATGTTTATTCATTTAGGCATTTGTGGATTAAAATGAGTTTTCTGTAGCCTTTAGGAGGCTATGTTATCTTAAGAATTTAACTATTTTTGTCACTTTAATGTCAAATAATAAATAAATAATAATGTCAAATAATAAATGTCAATATTAAATGAAAGACTTTATAGTAAAATAATGCTTAAACTCAGATCAAGTAAAGCCTTATTATTATATCAATCATTTTATAATTGATTTTGTGCTTAATTTTATTTTAAATTCAGAGTTCAATTAAACTCACTGATGAGAACACAAATATCAAAAGTGATAATTTTTAAAAATCTGAAATTATATATCAGGGGCATTCTATTAAGCATAATTTTAGCATCTATTATTTTATCAGCAGAATATGTAAAAATCATATGAAAAAGCAAGTCTGTGGTTATGCTTCTATTTATAACTTTCCTTCTTGAGAAGAAAAAATAACTAACATGATAAATAATTTATTATGCTGTATGAATAATGTCTTTTTACTTGCAGTCCTCTTACCTGCTTCAGAAAAACAGGTAAAAGAGAAAGAATAAAAAAGCTCTTTCTAATAATCTATGTAACAGAGGTCATTCATTTTAACTGTCAGTAGGAATTCCTGAACAAACCATTTGGTTGGTGATAAAACTACTCAATATTATGATGGAGATTATAGGTATTTTTTATTAGATGTCTCAATATTGAACCTCATCTTAAGATTTAATTCATTGGTTTTGAGTAGTATAATGAATCATTGTGACATTTTCAAAGGTCTACAGGTGACCAGTATGTGTATTGGCTTTTCATAAAAAAAATTTTACTCTTCCCAATAAACTGCATATTTTCTCTCCCCAATTTTAGTAATGCATAGAACTACATCTTAGTTGCTTGAAAAGCAGATGGAACTATTCATATGGTTAGCAATATTTCTACAAATAGAAAAGGAAACAATAAAAGAAAAATAATTTACTGTTTGACTCATATCACACATGATATAATTTGCTTAAAGATATGTACTTATAAACAAAAATTATGAATGCTATTATTTTATTTCTTTACACATATATATGAATGTATATATACATACATATATAAATATATATATAAATAAGTATAGCTTTTTAGCTAAGCAAATTGAATAATTTTTAATCTAATAATTTGATTAGATTCTACTCTTTTTGTTCAAGAGGTTTTTTTTTTCCCTGAATTGATACACACTTGTTCAGGTATTAGAGCTAAATTTGTATATCCCTTTGTAAAATTTATTCTGCTTTAACACATGGTTTAATCAATACACTGTGACTTCAAAAACAGTCAATAATTTTTGCTTTCATTTTGTAGGTTTCTATTTTACAGTAAACTGTATATTTTCATTCCAATGGCTTTTCTCTCAAAATTTATCACCATAATATTGAATTTTCCTTTTATGGATGCGGTAAGTTACTCATCAGAATATCACTTAATGTACAATCCCTTTTGTAGGGTGCAACCGAAGTATTTTTTTAGAGACCCTACCATGAGGACTTGGTTGTGTAGCATTCCTGAAGTATTTCTAATAATTTAATTTAAAATTTATTTCTCTTTTTGTTTCTAACTCTCTAGAATGAAATTCCCTTTATGTGCTAGACCCATTGCAAACGTTTTTCTTGACTTCCTGTTGCTACCATGTATAGGATGATTTTTAAAACAAGAGTCTATACATCAAATAAAAATTGAGCTACTCACAAGTGAAAACATATTTTGGTTGCATGTTTTAAGGATAGTGTCTGTCATTGACTACGAGAGCCCAGGCAAAATTCTAGCTACTACTATATTGGCTTTAGGCACATTATAACAGAGATAATGTGTCAGGCCTATACCAGAAATGTAATGATTAAACTAGATGTGAAATGTAAAGCAGGAATGCATAAAAAACTGGTTCAGGAAACTTTGAGTAAAAAAATATTTTCCAGCATCACATATATGAGGCTGTTGTAAAAGATGAAAAGGTTCGTTGGTCCTCATGGTAAAATGGTCTAAACGTACTGAATTATTATTTAAGTGTGAGTTATGTCCATGTTATAGCTAATAGTTACAACTCTTTTTGTTTCCAGGAATAAAATACTTTAATAATATTAGTTCAAACTTCATTAGTAGAAAATATATATTACTTAAAATATCTTCATAATGGAAACTGAATAACTTTGAATAATGTTAATAGATTCCTAGATTGGTTACGTTTATTTTCTTTCAAGAGCTGTGAAGAGGCAAATTCTGTAATTGTTGGGTGCCTTACAATGTCTTTTATAAATATGGCTTAAGGAGTAACTGGAAGCTACACAGTTTCTTTACTTTAGTAAGGTCCATGCCCTTAAATCATGTCCAATGTGTTTATTTGGGATTGTTCCCTCTATTAGGTCAAGATTCTGTAAATTTCAAGGATTTATCCTGCTAAAATACAGAATACATTTGACAGGCCAATGGTAGTAGTGTTTTTGACCCAGATAACAATAACAAATTATTTACTAAATGTACTTGCTATGTGCCGAGGGCTGCAATAAATGCTCAGCATATATCTCCTTTAATCATCATGAAAAAAATCCATAATGCATTTTATTATGACCATATCACAATTAAAAAAAAATACGGCTTAGAGAGTTTAAAGAAATTACCCATTATTGAATGGCTAGTAAGCCGTAGAACTAAGGATTATAAAACAGATATGTTTGAACTCAAAAGCCGTGTTCTTTCTACTCCACTAGGGATAAGAAGTATAGTAATTATATTGCTAATCTTTTATTATGTTTATGCATACTGAGCTCAGATGTGTTCTAAATTAGTGCCTTAATGTTCAAATGAATCACCTGAGGATCTTGTTAAACTACAGATTCTTATATAAGTGGAATTATACAGTATTTGTCTTTGATGAGTGGCTAATTTTACTTAGCATAATATCCTCAAGTTTTAAGCAAATTGAAGTTGTTATATAATGGGTATACAGTTTGTTTTGCAAGGTGAAAAAGTCCTGAAGATTGGCTGCACAATAATCTGAATGTACTTAACACTACTGAATACAACACTAAAAAATAGTTAACATGGTAAATGTTATATTATGTATATTTTACCATAATTAAAAATAATTCATATTGCCATTTGGTAGCTCTGAGGTGACGCTCAGGTTGTGCTGATGCTGCTGGTCTATAGCATTGTTATTTTTCTTGAGGGAGACCTCTGAGAATCCACTTGCATTTGATTTGAACTGACGTGTGTGATAAAACCTATCGAAAGTCCTTACTCCCTACTACACTGACTTTCCAACTGATGTGCATATCCTCATTCACACTAACAGGACAAGTGAACACAAAGTGCCCACTGTTTCTGATGCCTTTAAATTCATCAGAGATTTCAGATTCTAATAATGTCTTTGGCCTTGGGAACATCTTGGTCTTCCTTAAACTTCTAAGATAATTGTGTCCTGAAATATCCTCTATGATAATACATGTTGAAAGTTTCCACCCACTCTGACAGCTGAGAAGAGAGAAACAGTTTCCAAGCTGCTGCTACATATCAAAGAGTCAGTCTTTTCATCTTCACTGACAAGTTGAATGACTTTCCAGAGTTTGAGAAAACATCAGACAAAATCTTTTTTAGATAAAAAGCTGCTGTCAGCTGCCTGCAGTTGAGGGAGCAACTTTAAATTCTGTGGAGGGAATTCTTTCTTCAGTCTTTGTCCTGAGTTCCAGCTTCTGCATTATGTCCTTCTTTTGCTTGCCTCTGCTCAAAGCTTCTCAAAATGCCAAAACTGAGCAGCACCTGTGTGTTTCACTGCTACTGCTCACATTTCTCTGGAGGAAAACATGCTTTCAGCCACCAGTTTAAGGAAGCAGTATAAGATCATTACTTATATGAGCTGTTCCACTTTTTAACCCCAATATCATAATATATGATAAAACCATTAGAAGTTGGTGCAAAAGTCCAAAAAAGTCCATCTTCAAGTTTTTCTAATATCTTATTGAAATGGCCTGATATGATAGTTCTGTATGGCACAGCTATGAGCTCTGACTTGGGAAGCATGAATATGATAAAAGGAGAATTAACAAGGAAGCAGAGAATCAAAAAATATCCACCATTATGAAAATTATTCCCAGAGTCGCATTGACCCTGGAACTGAAATGTTACTCCTTGGTTGCTGAGCTTCTTATTTTTCTGTACTATCCTATATACCTTTCTAGTATTTCCCCATTAACAGGAATAAGTTTGAATTAATCTTGATTTCCTGCAAGCTGCAATGCCTAACACCCAATTATTTTTTGTCCACTAATCAAGCCTTAATAAGGCTGACAGATTCTGACCCATCTAAGGTTATGGTCTCTACTTCATAAATGAATGGCCTGGCCATTTGAAGTCAAGTCAGGCCTCTTATTAAGTCACCTTATAGTGTTTATGTATTTGTACTTAAGGAAAGCTCTACCCTATATTTAGAAATACTTCATTCTCCAGAAGAAAGTTCAAATATTTATTTTCATTACTCCCATTATATTTCTCCAGAAGCATTTTCGGCCAACCAGAAAGGTAATTTTTGAGGATTTGTAAACTTACCTTTGTGTCTCTTCTTATTTGCTTAGAGAAAAGAGTGGTCCATCTGCCTCTTCACACTGTGCCCGACCAACACTGTGCTCTTCACTCATGCCTCTGCTTTGGCAATTCAAGATTCCTCCCTCTTCCTCGTATCCCTTCAGAAGCCTCAAGCATATTTCACCTTCTATTCTTTCTTCTCATATTAATAGCATATATTTTTGTCTTCCCCATCTATGTTTGTTTTCTATACTTTCAACTCTGTCATTCATCTTCTCATCTCATCGATACTCCAGAAGAGTCTGGTTCTTTTCCTGTTTCTGATATTTACTACCATGCGGCTTATTCTATCCTACTAAGTCATAATTCCTACATTTGTAAATGGGAAATAAAAATACACTTTCAACTTCATGTGGATTTATGAGAACAGAAGATCTAATGCACATGGGCATATTTTGTATTTATAAAGTTTTATGTGTTTTATGTATTACATAGAGAACCATCTTACTTTTATTTCATATAGTCAGAAACAAATTACTAAATGGTGAACTCTCAGAAAGAAAGGTCACTGCATTTAAAAAGGTGGTCTTTCATTTATATATTTACTCAGTCACACATCATTTTAAATTGTCCTCACTTTTTTACATGTATGAAACAGATTCTTTTTGGATTTGTACTAATAGTTTGTTAAAATGCAAAGGTAAATAGAAAACAGAAAGCTTTGAATATTAGTTGTCAAGAATAATAAAACAGGCAACCTCTGAATCTGACGAGCAAATCAACATGTTCAGTTTTCCATCGAGAAATAAAAATAGCTGTCTCACTCAAATATTTTTTTCTTCTTATGATGAAATTAATATTGCTGTCACAGTAACCTTTATGATCTTTTAGTTTTAAAGTAATCTATGTAAATATCATTTACCAAAATGAATCCAGAAATGTGTTCCATGCTTACCAATTTATTTTTGTATCCACTTAGAAGTCCTAGCATTACCAATTTATATTGTACTCCTTCCCTTAGGGAGGAAAAACCTCTAAATAATCTTTTATTATTAGCTAAGGCATAAACTCTAGCATTTACCTGAATATACATTTTCAAATAGAGAAGGTATATACTTTAATGGGGATTTTGGAAAGCTCAGATTTACTGATGAATATTCCTCTTAACTTGAATTGGGCTATAAGTATCGTTAGAGTACCTTTCTGAGTCTTATTCTCTTTGCTATTCCAAAATTGAGATTAAAGCAGTGCCCGATTTTATACTTAAGATGAATAAAATAATTACAATTATAAAAATGCATATAGACAAAAATTATTCCATACTTTTGAAGAACCTCAGACATTTAATGAACAGGATGGAAGAATATCCTTCTAAAAACAGAGACAGTACATATGTTTCTAAGAAGCTACAGTACAATAGCAGCCACAAAGCAATTTAATTGAGAGTTCACTGTCATATTTCAGAAAAAGTTTTGAAGCACAATTTCTCTTTCATTCTTATTTTTATCTTCTCACCAAGAAATCTATGTATTCACAATTATATGCCACAGCAAATAACTGTTTTGAGTATAAGGACTTTTCTGTTCTAAAAAATTGATGTGTTAGTTCAAAAGGAAATGCTGTGATTACTCTTTGAGTCATATAATTTCCATGGTTGGTTGAATTTGGCTTTCTACAATCCCTGTCCTTTAAAGTCCACCATCTGACATATCACCATGAAGAACATGTAATTTATTATTTTATTGTCATTAATTTATAGCTTTAAATTTCAAAGGAGAATGATAAGTTGCTATGATATCTGGAGCCTTTTAAGTTTCAACTTTTTCTTTGAATGTTTGGTATCGTCTAAATCTTGACATATGTTCATATGAGAAAAGAATCAAGAAAATGATTTCAATAATTAATTATATTTTAAAAAGACTTTTAAATACAGGATAGTCATTTCATTATTTCTTTTCAGAAAAATTTACCTAAATCATACTTACTTAAAGTAACTGGCTTTTCCCTAGATCTTTGATGATTTCAAAATAAATCTCATTGGACAAATTTATTTGGATCTGTAAATATTTTCAAAATTTAAAATTCAAGTAACATTTTTGGCATCATTATTTTGGATTCTATTTATAAAAAATTGCTTCTTCTGAAAATAGCTTGAAGGATCTATGCCAAATGTTTGTTAGTAAAATTAATAGGGTAATAAAACAAAACTAACAGAATATTATTTAAACAACCTTACAAAGCCCTATTTGCAAATAAATATTTATAAATACAAAGACTTTGAAGATTTAAATCCAGCTATTCTACATACTAGTTATTGAGGTTCAGAGAATAAAATAATTTATCAGTTTCACATTCTGTAAAATTGGAATAGCAATAATTATAGCACTTTTGAGAATAACCTCTCTTACAAAATTTGTGAAAACCAACATTTAAAGAGGCTAGTGATCCACAATAACAAAAAAAGTTGCAGGTTTAGGACTCAAACTTTATATGCCATGCTTTTAAAAATGATAATACTTTCCTCAAAAGAAGGTAGTCACTTATAGAGTTTAGGTTTTTTAAATCTTATTCATGCCTAGAATATATTACAAGATGAGAAGGGAGATTGCCAATGTGGAGTCATTGATATCAAGGGAATTAAGATGGATCTAGGGTGCCATGTTGAAGTGTGTCTTACATACTTTATACTCATCATATTTATCCATGAACTTTTGAATTTCTCAGCCATGTCTGACCGTTATCTCTTCCTAACATGACAACCAGAGCCTTCCTTACTTTAAAAGGAGCCAATCCATTTTGTCAACCAGCATTCTTTGTTTACATGTCAGACCCAGCAATATTATTAACCTAGCCAGAATTCGTCATT
Source organism: Rousettus aegyptiacus (assembly GCF_014176215.1). Lineage (NCBI taxonomy): Eukaryota > Metazoa > Chordata > Mammalia > Chiroptera > Pteropodidae > Rousettus > Rousettus aegyptiacus. The sequence continues at coordinate 113,448,558 of NW_023416284.1, forward strand.
TACATAAGAGGACCAGATTGAGAACTGTGTATGTAACCTGAGCCCTTTATAAAGCCTTTCATTCTTTGTTACCCCAGCACACACTTTGGGCTGCTACCTGAATCTCTGTCTCCCAATTGCAACCTCAGCACTCAAATAAATGCTTTTCATTGCATTGTTTAGCTTAAGCCTCTTTCTTGGTTGACAATGGCACATATCAGGAATTATCTCTACAACTGTGTTTGAAATACTGTGTTGAAATAACCCCCATTAGGTAGTGTGTTAAATTGTTTTTAAATCATTCACCTGTTAATGTAACACTTGCAGGGTATGATAATTTGAGACTCTGAGGCAAAACCACAATTTTGTACTCAATTTGAGAGCTTTTCTTTCTAATCTATATACTGAGAGAATATGCAATTTGGAAGAAGTTGATAGAAACAGATATAATATACCTAGTTGAACTTTCACTATATCAGTCATGGCATAATTAGGAAAACAAAGGATTGCAATAAAGAGAATTTAGTTTTAAAATGTGGTTAAGAAAGTAAAGAAGGCACTGAGGATGAGCTAGAGAGGTATAAGGGAGCCAAGGTACTGGTAACTGCAGGAAACCACCCACCCTTTCTTAGACTGGAGAGGGAAAGGGAAATAATGGTGTTACCTGAAGTAGCCCAAGTCCCTGGATGAAATCTGGAATCCTGGTGGGTCTGTTTTAAGGGAGTTGAAGCCATTTCCCGAAGAGCCACTAATGCAACGTTAGGAGAGAAATATCTGAGCTTCTTCATCCTTCCCGCTGCCAAGTGTCCAGACAGTGTCTCTTATACCCATAAGAGACAACTAGGGTTCACTTAATGTGGAACCAGGGAAACATAGCCTGCAGGGGAAAGCTTTCTTCATTTATGATTGTTGTTCATAGTTTGTTACATGTTTAATTTCAGAAGCATCAGATCACTTTACTCACTCTATCAAAATAAGTTTTCTTCTTCTGACAAAATATAGATCACTCAAGTTACAAACACCCTTCAGAGGCAGAAAGAACAGCTTACTTTTACTTACTTTTACTTATAATGTTATAGTTATTTTTTAAAACAATGTAACATGTTAGAGAAGAAATAAATCTACATTGTTTCTCAATTTATTACTTAATTTTAAAAAGTGTTATGTTTAATTTTCTATCACAATTTTAATAATGAACTGCCCATCCATCTCAGGCCCCTGTTGGAGGGTAAGTGTGATGTGGCTAAGGAAAGGCAATGCTAATGTGGGATGATCTGTGACTGAGCCTTTTTACATCAGTTATATATTTTTATATATATTTTAATATTCCTGGATAAACTTATGACTGCTGACAAATTTGCATTTTCTTCTCCTCTGGTCTCATGCTTAAAGTAATGGACAATATGACTCAAAATCTACTGACTCTTTTGCATCATTTTAAATTTAAAAACATAATATATGCAATATCAACTCCCCATGACTTTCTATGGCATGCTATTTTAATATTCCCCTTATTTCTACTAAAAATTGCCAATACTGGTCAGACCAGAAACAGGGATTCTTCAAGTACATAGCATAAAAGTCTTTCCATGGTGGCCACCTTTTCTTTTTCTATTTATGGGCAATTAAAAACATGTTTTAAATGTGGAATAGTGGCACATAATTTTAAAATACAGATATACAGTAGCTTCTTCAAAAGTCTAATAATTTTATTTGATTTTAGGTGATTACAAAATAAAGAGTACTTTTTTGAAATGTCAGCCAAATATCTAAGCACCGATCACAGAGTTAAGGTGTAGGAGGAGTCTGATCTGAGGGGGTTTAGAAGCTTTTGCTTCACATCCGAATACTTTGTTTATTCTTCTGAATACATGGGCATCAGATGAATCCAGAAAAATAATCTGGAAATAAAGCATTAAAAAGATATTGGCCAGCTGTATTTTTATTATTAATGTCATAGATAATTTTGGTTTTCATTTCATCAATTGCTTACTGATACCTTACATCAAATCTATTTTACACTGACAGTATTATAGCCCATATTTAAAAATTTCTACTTAAAGTATGCAATATAATGCAGTGATTATTACCCACTTCAAGCACAGGAGATCATTTTTAACGCTCCATAGTCTTGTAGCACGTTGTTTAATATACAAGATTTATTAGTGAAAAGGTTGCTTTAACAACTTTAGAAATGAAAATTAAGAACATTTGTGACATTTATTTGACCCATAGGGAGTTAGAGGGCAAATGTGCATACTCGTCTAGCAATCACTATAGCAACAACCTAGTAATTGCTTTTAAGCAGCAAAAGGTGCCTTTGTGGAAATCATTACAAGTATCTGCAGTTAATTCTATGTCAGCAAAGCATGAATGAGTCTTTAGTTTTTTAATAGAAGGGTCTTTTAATATGTTTGGTAACCATTCATTCAATATTTCAGAAAAATATAAATACATAAAGAAAATATATTTACCAACTACCAAACCAGTATCATTTTTATTTTCCTAACCATTTTTTTCTATACGTGTATTGTCTGCAGAAATAAGATCTTAAAGCAATGTTTGTGTTACTTGTTTTCATTGCTTTCCTATACTTATTTTATACAGGTTTATTATGAAAATAAATTCACATTTTTTAGTATATTTTTGTGATAAGATTGTGAAATGGCATCCAAAGGGAATCATAGGCTGTTTCTTTTTATTTTTAAAACATTTGGTAGGTTCAATTTGATTAGCATATTTTGAAAGGTGCTTAGTACTTTTATACATCAAGATCCTTGAAGAATTCAACTTTCCAATAGCTATATTCCCTGGATGCTCCTTATTTTCACCTCAGCCAAATAAGCCCACTTATGAATTTAAATTGTAAGGTCATTTGCATTTTCTGCTATGTCATATAGCTCTAAATAGTAAAATATAGAAGAAAATGATTATAGCCTATACATTTCTTTCTAATTCAATTTGAAAGAAAAAGAGTATGTTTGTTCCTAGGTTGTAGAAATGAAGCAGTGAGGTAGAAGAATAATTATATCTAGCTTATACTAAAATAGATGACAATGACAAATTAACCCATCTTTGATCATATCAATAATTAAAAAAACATTTGAATAATTACACAAATTTTGTGCTTAATACCTAGATATTTGTCTATTTTCAGTCAGAAAACAGGAAGACATGAAAATCTAGGACCCATCTAGTCAATGTGCAGTGCCTGGCATCACCTGAAAGCTCCTTAGAAGTACAGATAGCCAGGACTCACGGAATACCTGCATTAGAACATGCACTTTAACAAGATCCCAGTGGTTTGTATTCACTTTACAGAATAAGAAATGCTGGGCTAGACCTAAGTAATTTTATTTAAATTTCATTTGTTATTAACTTCAGTATAACCAGATAATAACTTCAACACAAATATTCCATTTTGGGGAGTAATCATTATACATGCAATTTTGTTCACTTGAAAAAGGTCTGATGGTGAATATTTGAAAATTCCATGCTAAATATGGCAATATTATATTTAAATTAGATTTTGTGTAGGTAATTGTTATTTATTAGATGATTCTAACTCTGAACAAGCAAAGACCTTGTATAGTCAAAATGAAGGAATTCAAAGATGTTAAAACTCTTTTGGGTTGTGTTCTTAAAACTTGGTGGAGTGTAGATCTGCCTGATTTGGGATCCTCAGAGGAGAAATTTTGCCGGCTCTAGAGCCCAGTTTGCCTACTCCAGGCAAAGAACTTAATCATAGTCCCACTTGCTGTTGAGAATGTCTTCTGGCTCCATCTGATCCAAGGGGCTGGTGACAACTCTTAGAAGCTCTTTGGCCCAGTGGCATTCAAGCCAAGAGGTGGACAAACAGCACTGAGTACGCCCTGACCAAAGCCAGTACCAGGCATGGAGTATACCCATGCTACACACAGGCAGGGAGATTGATTCCTAACCAAGGCAGAGAATAGCTCCTGGCCCCTTCCAACCAGGGAGCCTGTTTGGGAAACTAAGAGTATCCTAAAGCAGCCTCTCTCCTGCCTGCCTAGGCAAGGGAGCTGAGACATAGCTCCACCTGCTGAAGTGATCATTTTTAGGCCCCTTCTGATAAGCAGGGCTGAAGACAACTCCTAAGATGTGCAGCCCAGCAGCACTCAAGCTGAGGGGCAGGTGGTCAGAGCCCATAGTTTGCAGAATAAAGCAAACGACCCTGTTTAGTCAGGGAACTTGAAGTGTGGGTTGGTTTCAGACAACAAATTGATTTACCGACTTTAGAGCTGCTTTTCCTGTTGTGCATGGGCAGGGAATCTAATTCATAACCCCACTCATTACTGCATACAGCCTTTAACTTAAGGGAACTCAAGCAGAGCATATGAGAAAGCCACACAGCTTATTCAATAACCACAGGTACAGAGGTACTTGAACAGAGAAAGTATAGGTTGTGGCTTTCCCCATCTGCTGAGCAAAGCGGGTAGCCTCACCTGACCAAGGAATTCAGTGCAAAGTCTAGCCTGATTCGTGTTCCCTAACAATGAGCTGTATAGGCTCTGGGTCTCATACTGAGACTCTACCAGGGCAGAGAAGCCCCATCTATTCCTGGATGCAACACCCAGTCCCAGCCATCTAGTAAGCCTGACCAGAAAATCAAGGCAATAGTGGAGCCCAACTTATAGCCTCGCTGGGGTAGGGAGCCAAATCAACAGGTCTATTCAGCTGTTTCAGCCTGTGTCACACCCACTTATCCTTGTATTCAGAGCTCTAACAGTTGCCCCAAATATAAATACATGTAGATTACAACAATAAAAACCTAAAATGTGAGGGGGAGGAGGAGAAGTGCTAAGCGTGAGTTCTTTTAAAATTATCAGTTTAAAATAGGGTATTATGTGTTTAAGGTATTTTATGTAAACATCATGGTAACCACAGGGAAAAATTCTGCAGCAATTATACAAAAGAACATTATAAAGTAAGTCAAAGCATACTGATACCAAAGAAAGAAAAAACCAAAACACACACACACACACACACACACACACACACACACACACACACGACAGTGGATATACGGAATAACCATAAAATTAACAAAATGACCATAGTAAATCCTTACCTATCAATAATTACATTTAACATAAATGGATTAAATTCTTTAATTAAAACAAGTAAAATGGTTGAATGAATAAAAAACAAGATTCAACCATATGCTGCCTACAAGAGACTTACCTTAGCCTTAAATACAAATATAGACTGAGAATGAAAAGATGTAAAAATACATTTTGAGTGCATAGTAACTCCTCCCCCTCGCAAGAGAGCATGGGAAGGTATAGCTATACTTAGATCAGGAAAAATAGGCTTTAAACTAGCAATGCTAAAAAGAGACATAGAAGGTCACTATATAATGATAAAGAGGTCAATACACCAAGAAGATATAACAATTGTAAATATTTATGCACCTAACATTGGAGTACTTAACTATATGAGGTAAATACCAGCAGAGCTAACAAAAGAAATGGACAATATTACAATAATAGTTGGGAACTTTAATACCCCACTCTCAATAATGGATAGATCATCCATATGGAGAATCAATAAGGAAAGAGTGTATTTGAACAACTCTGTAGACCATATTAAACAGACATATACAGAATACTGTCCCTAACAATAGAATACACATTCTTCTCAAGTGCACATGGAATATTTTCTAGGATAGACCTTTATTAGGCCACAAAACAAGTCTTAGAAAATTCAAGCAGACTAAAATAATGCCAAGTATCTTTTCTAACCCTCATGGAATAAAACTAGAAATCAATAACAAGAAAAGTGGAAAATTCACCAATATATGAAAATTAAATAATGCTCTCCCAAACAACCAATGAATCAAAGAAGAAATTAAACAGAAAAAAGTTTTCTTGAGATAAATAAAAATAAAAATAAAATATACCAGAACTTGTGGGATGTATCAAAATCAGTTTTAAGGAAATTCATATTAATAAATACCTAACTTAAGAAGAAAGATTCCTAATAAATGACCTAAACTTATGTCCTAAGGAAGTAAAAATAAAAGAAAAAACAGAGCTCAAATTTAGCAGAACAAAGGTAATAATAAAGGTTAGAGCAGAAATAAATAAAATAGAGAACAGAAAAACAATGGACAAGAGTAACCAAACTAAGAGTTGATTCTTTAAAAAATAAAATTGACAAGGCTTTAACTATACTAACCAAGGAGAAAAGAGAGAAAATTCCAATAATTTCTATGAAAACATAGAAATTCAAAGGATCATAAGAAGCTCCCATGAACAACTACAACAATTGGACAACCTAGAAGAAATGGGAAATATACAAGTTACTAAGCCTGAATTAGAAAGAAATAGAACACCTGGATAGACCAATAACTAGTAGGAATATTGAATCAGTAATCAAAAATCTCCCAAAAAAGAAAGCGCAGGATTAGATGTCTAAATTCACTGGTAAATTTAATAAACAGTTCAAAAAGCATCAACAGCAATCATTTTCAAACTCTTCTAGAAAAGTAAAGAGGAGGGAGTACTCCTAAATTCACTTTAGGAGACCAGCATGATCTTAATATCAAAAACATACTGAAAAATATACTACTAGAAAACTATAGGCCAATATCTGTGATGAATATAGATGCAAAAAATATCACTAAAATACTGGCAAACTGAATCAAGCAACATATTAAAAGGATCATGTATCATGATCAAGAACATTTATCCCTGGGATTCAAGTATGGTTCAACATACGCAAATCAATCAATATGATATATCATGTTAATAGAATACAAAAAAATGACATAATCATCTCAGTAGAAATAGAAAAAGTATTTGACAAAATTCAACATACATTCATGATGAAAAACTACAAATTAGGTATAGAAAGAACATATCTCAGCATAATATAGGACATATATATTGCAAGCACTCAACTAACACAGAATACTCAATGATAAAAGGTCAAAAGTTTTTCCTCTAAAATCAAGAACAATACACTCTCTCTACTACTATTGAACACAGTTCTTGAAGTTCCAAGTAGAGTAATCAGGCAAGAAAAAGGAAAAAAGTATCAGAATTGAAAAGAAAGAAGTAGAACTAATTGTATTTGCAAATGATGGAATTTTATACATAGAAAAATCCTGAAGACTCAATCAAACATTTTGGATCATATCAATGAATTTAGTAAAGTTGCAGGATCCAAATTTAACATGTGAAAATCAGCAGTATTTCTATACACTAACAACACATTTCCTAAAAAAAGAAATCAATTTCATTCACAATAGCATTGGCAACAATAAAATACTTCATAATAAATTTAAAGGGGTAAACTCTGAAAACTATAAGACACTGATAAAACAAATAAAAAAACAACACAAGCAAATGGAAACATATCCTGTGTTCATGGATTGAAAGAATTAATATTGTTAAAATATCAATAATGTCAACAGCTATCTATAGATACAATGCAATCCCTATAAGGATCCCAATGGCATTTTTTACAGAAGTAAACAAAACAAAAAACACTTCTAAGATTTATATGGGCCCACAAAAGACCCTGAATAGCTAAACAAATCCTAAGAAAGAACAAAGCAGGAGACTTCACACTTTCTGATTTCAAGTTATACTATAAAGCTATAGTAATCAAAACAGTCTGGTGCTAATGTAAAAACAGAGCAATGGAACAAAATAAGGGCCAGAGAATAAATCCAAGGATATAACCTCAATTAATATTTTGAAAAGGGAGCCAAGAAAATTCAATGGAGAAAAGATAGTCTTTTCAATAATTGGTACTGAGATAATTGGATATTAACATGTAAAAGAATGAAACTGAATCCTTATTTACACAATTCACAAAAATTAACTGAAATTGGATTACAGACTTAAATGTAAGAGTTGAAACCATAAAATTCCTAGAAGAAAACATAAGAATAAAGCTCCCTGGCATGGGTCTTAGTAATAATTTTTTGTTCTCCTAGAGCACAAATAACAAAATTAAAAATAATCAGGTGTAACCGCATAAAACTAAAAAGCTTCTGCATAGCAAAATAAACCATCAATAAGTGAAAAGGAAACCTATGAAATGGGAAAAGTATTTGTAAGCCACATATCTCATAAGGGATTAATATCTAAAATTATCTAAAATATATAAAACACTCATACAACTCAATATAAAATAAATAAACAGATAAATAAATAAATAAATAAATAAATAAATAAACAAACAAACAATAACCCGATTAAAAAATGTGCAAAGGATCTAAATGGACACTTCTCCAATTTCTCCAAAGAAGATGTATGTATAACTATCAGGTACATGAAAAATATTCAACATCACTAATCATCAGAGAAATGCAAATCAAAACCACAATGAGGTATCACCTCTTGCCTGTTAGAGGGCCATCATCACAAAGATAACACAAATGCTCCCATGGATGTAAAAAAAAGGGACCTCGTGCACTGTTAGTAAGATTATAAATTAGTACTTCTGCTATGGAAAGCATATTTGAGAATACTCAAAAAATTAAAAGTAGAACTACCAAATGATCCAGCAATTCCACTTCTAGAAAAGACAGATGTCATATGATTTTACTTATATGTAGAATCTAAAAAGAACAATAAAACAAGCAAAACCAAAAACAAACTCATAGAAAAAAGAGATCAGACTTTGGTTATCGGACATGGATGGAAGGATTAGGAAAAATTGGAGAAAGGGTGTCAAAAGGTACAAACTTTTAGTTATAAGACAATAAGTATTAAAGATGTAATGTACAAGATGATGACTATAAATCATATTGCTATATGATATATAGGGAAGTTGTTAAGAGAATAAATCCTATGAATTCTCATCACAAAAAGAAATTTTTTTTTGCTTTTTTCTTATTTTCTCTCTTTTTAGTGTATCTAGATCAGAAAATGAATACTAGTAGAATCTATTGTGGTAATCGTTTTATGATATATGTAAATCAAATATTCATTCTGTAAGCCTTTAAATTATACAGATATTCATATTATTTCTCAATAAAACTTGAAAAAAACATTTAAATATCACAAGATTTTAAGGAAGTCAAAATGAATGATATTTGTTGAAAAACTGAAGAAGCCTTTTCAAGTTATATAGAGGTACTATTGAAAATCAATGTGATTAAAATGCTTTTTATTGCTCAGCTGCTTTGCGAGTACTTATATTTTGGCATCAAGTAAGAAGATCATAAAAATCATTTAAGGACATAATTAGCATCTTGGCTATAATACTGAGCAATTAAGGAATGTTATTCTATGAAGAACTACATAACCAAAGTATTTTAGACTATCTGACTTCCCCAAATAGAGCTTGGGAGGCTTGTTAACTCTCCTTAAATAAATTCCTGCATCCATTCTTCCTGGAGTATGCTGCATACAAATGACCATGACGTAGCCTACACAGAATAATGCTGGCAGTTCAGAGCATCTGCCCTTGTAACTTCTAATGTTATCATGTACTTTGAAACTTATTATGTCTTCTCTGTCCATGCCATCTCACCAGGAATGACATCTCATCTGAGCACCTCATATCTCATTGTGAGGTACTGAATAGGATGAACCTGTCTATGCAATCAATATGTCACACACTGGGTATTTTAAATCAGTGCATCTTCAATATGCCCTGAACATTGCTGAAAATCCATTCAAATTTCAGGCAATTAGTTTACAGATCAACAGACAAGGAGGACACAGATTTAACATTTTTTACTAAGAATGATGTCCACCTTTTATTGATAACTAAATTACTCTAAAAGAATGAATTGCTTATATTTAGTATATGTGTAAAAACACAAAATAAATATTAAACTACAAAAACACATTACAATATATAAAACCAGTAGAGTTTATTGCCTGAGAATTTAACATGATTTTGTAATACAAAATGGCTCAAGGATTCTATATAGAATCCCTTCCTTCTTTATTTCCTTTCAATTAAACCAATATTTAACAGGGCACTTGCTATGTTCCAGGCATATTTCTAATTGATGAGCATATATAAGTAATCAAATAGTCCCTGTTTTCATGGTATTTGCCTTCCCTTGGAAAATCAATAAAAAATTTATAGAGATATAGATAACATAACATATATGCTTATATATGTATACATATGTGTGTATGTGAATTTGTGTACAGTTATTTGCATATAAGTACTATGAAAAATTTAATCAGGATACTAAAAAAAGTGATATTTTAAATTTAGATTGAGTGGTTAGTGAAAGCTATTCTGAGATTGAAATTAAAATAGAAATAAATGCAGTCAAGGAATAAGCACTAAAGTTATCTGAGTGAAGAGCTTATAGGCTAAATAATAAACAAGTGCAAAGATCTTGAGATAAGAAGAGGCCTAGTATTTCAAAGTAACCTTTAGTTGACCACTGCAGCTGGAGACCAGGGGAAGAGATGTGGACAATGAGAACTATAAAGTAGTTGTGGGCTAACCCTGTAAGTGCATTCTATAGTGAATATTTTGGATTTTTTTCTGAACACCATATTTAAAAATATAGTTCTGACTGATGGGAAGGATGATGATGGCAGGAAATAACAGATGGGGCAGAGTGACCAACTAAAGTTTATTGTAGTGGTTGAGCCACACATTAGAGTGTCTTAACATGAGAGTAGATCAATAAAAGTGGTGAAATGTGTTCAGATTTAGAATACATTTTCAAGTTAAAGCCAATAGTATTATCTCATAGGTAGAGGAGGGTATGAAAAAAATAAAGGAATCAAGAATAATTTTTGTCATGAGCAGCTAGATAAATACATTTGCTATTTACTAAAAGAATTGAGTCTTGAGAGAATCAATGGTAGTTCTAAGAAGATGAGTAGGGATATACTTATCTGAATCTGGTTTATGGAAAATATAAAGGCTTCAGATGCAAAGTTGAGCATTATTAATATATAAATGTTTTAAAAATATATGTATCCTGTTAAAATCAATTAGGAAATGTTGCAACTGTAAAAAAGGAAAAGTTCAGAATTATCAATACACAGGTTAAATTATAGATTTAATAATCATATAAACTAAATGTTTGCATAAAAATGGAAACCTATCATCGAATATATTTTTAAAAATATTTTAATACATTTTCTATAAATATAAATTATAATATCAGGTTTAAGTAAAGATGGTATTTCAGAAGAAGAAATATTTGATAAATATACTATTATATATATAAATAGATAGATATAAACACTAGAAATACATATATATGTTCATTTTACATATATAATATATACATGTATAATTATTTTAGTAAAAAATGATTAATGAATTTGACAAATCTCATCAAATAGTAATTGACAAATTAGTTGCAAAATTTGTATGAAAAAGCAAAGGACTCAGAATAGTCAAAACAATTTTTAGAAAGAACCAGTTTGGAAGACTTACATTGTCTGATTTCAGGATTTACTAAAAAGACAGTTAATCAAATATATGGTTTAGCATATGGATAGACATATAGATAAGTGGAATAGGATAGAATATCTACAAATAAACCCACACAGATACGTTAAACTGATGTTCAACAAATGTCTAACGTAAGTGGATAGAGAAAGGATAGTACATTCACTAAGTAGTGAAGTATTGGACATTCTTGTACAAATGAATCATCACCCATTTCTTGTCTTACATATGGAAATAAAGTTGAAATATACAAATGTAAAAAACAAAGTTATAAAAGTTGTAGTAGAATAGGAGAACATTTTTTGTACCTTTATAGTTTATAAATATTTATATGTAGGATACAAAAGCATGAACAAAAGAGAAAAAATAATAATGAATTAGTCCACATAAATAAACATTAAATGTGTTCTTCAAAAGACATTGTCAAATAAATAGAAATGCAAGCTGCAGTCTTGGAGAAAATATTTGCAAATTATACAGCAGACAACGATCTTAATTCCAAAATATGTAAGACTTTTAGAAACAAAAATGTAAACATACGAAAGAAGAGACACAGGTAGCAAATAAGTACATAAAAGTGATGCTATAAAGTCACTAGACATTATAAAAGTAAAAATTAAAATCTCATCGAGATACTGTTACACACTATTAGAACAGCAAAAATTGAAAAACCAGAACAAAAACATCATGGAAAGTGCTAGAAGGATGTAGTGAAGCTGGAATTTTCATATAATGCTTGAGGCAATGCTGCTTTCACACTACAATGACAGATTTGAGCAGTTGTCACAGAGACATAATGGCATACAAAGTCTAACATATTTACTCTCTGGCTCTTTAAAGAAGTCAGTTTCTGCATTGCTCCTATAGTCAGCATGGGAATTCCTGTGATACTTACTATAGATATATTCACTTTCAACTAAGAGGAAGAACAATATATTTTTTCCTCAAATGTACCACTATTATATTTTCTGTTTATTAAATACATTAATTAAAAATAAGAACAAGAATTTTTTATTACTATTTTCCAGTGTAATGGACTATTTTGTTGTTGTTGTTGTCGTTGCTAAAATTCATATAAGCTGCCCTTTCTTCCCTCGTAGTACTTGATTATGGTAAAGATTTTTTTCAACTCCTGAACTTAAACATTTGGAAGATGGGAATGGTGCTATTTCATAGAAGCGACTCCCTAAATGGAAATTGTGAATTGGTTGAAGAATATACCTTCTGAATATTTTCGTACCTCAATTTAAGTTGGTTGCTTGGACTCAATTTTTTTCCTAATGTTTTAAACATGAACATTCTCTTCATATAACCATTTAAAAATGTCCTTATATCTTTGCTCTAAGAGTAGATCTCAGCTGGCGATGATTTTGCTTTTCTAGAGGAAATTTGGCAATAGCTGTTGAAATTTTCACTAAGTGCAATTTTGGCGGGGGGAGGAGGACATGTTACTTGCATGTGGCAGGTAGAGGTCAGGGATACTGCTAAATGCATTACAATGCAGAGAATATTCCCCAAAACAAAGAATTTTTCTGCCCAAAATGTCAAGTGCTGAGTTTGATAAAACCTCCTATAGAGATATGGCAATAAATAAAGCAATTAGCTTTCAAGGTAACAAATTTATCCTCAAATTGCTATCCCTATTTCATCTTTCATTGCACATATACCAATTTCAACATCTTCCCTGAAGTAAAATGATAAATCTTTACAGTAGATAACATGTAATAAACAATGTGCAATCACAAAGGAATTTTTCAGCAAGTTCCAGGAAATAAAATAATTTCCCTGGAAGCAAAATTGGTTGTTAATATGTTGGTGCGGTTATCTGTAACATACAATGTTAAGACTTTCACTTTTTCAGGCACTTTTTTTTAAGGTGGCCTTGTTGCTATTCTGTCTTACTGGAAACACTTGTAACATGACAAAGCAGTTCCAAAGGCATTTGTATCTTATTCAATGTGTCTTTAGCTAAGGAAGAAAGATACAAGTGTCTCACAATTGGACTTACCTAATAATTACACACACTTTTTAAAGGTATCTATTTTTTTTTGCTTGACATTATAATAGCTAGAATCATAATTTCAAAAATTAGAATTATGAAAGTCTAATGTTTATAATACTCTATGCCTTCTTTAATTTTTACAAACTTCTGTTGAATGTAATAATTTTCCTTCCTACAGTCATCTATTAGTTATCTGTCTTATCTTTGTAATGACTGCCACTCTATTTCACAATACTTAATTATTCTTAATCATTAAGTATTATTATTTTTGTTGTAATATTATTTTATTATTATATTATTTGTTGTAATATTATTTTTTTATATATCAACAGGCTGATAAAAATTTACTATAAAAGACAGATTTTTACTCCAAGTTACATTTTCTTGTGATGATTTTTGATGTATACCTATCAGAGTAATTTATGTATTTATCTTTCATATTTTCCTTCATGGTAGACTTCTATAAATAGGACTTCTAATTTTTAATATTTTCTGAATATTAACCCATATTTTTATGGCATTTAGAATGTTTTTAAATTAATGATATTATAATGGTTTAAAAAGCTGCAATATTGCAAAAGCAATATTAGTTTTTATTAAAAATTTAGAAAATGAATATATGCACAAATTAGATAATAACCCTATTATATAAATAGATAAAAATTAAAGCTCATTACATAAAAAGAAGTTCAGCATAAGGAATGTCTGAGAAAATTGTATATTAGAAAATGCTTTAAAATTCTAAGAATTTCTCAGTCAATGTGGTGAATGCTGCTTACAGACTCACTTGCTCTGAGCTCCAGCACTGGAGCAGCAGCTGGAAGGCAACAGGGACACATGAGGAGAAACTGAATTATTTGGTTTTAGGGTGAAGGCTGCAGGGGAAGTTTTCTGCCATGCAGAACTGCTGGCAGAATCCATTGTTCCTTTGTTGAGCCTTTCCCCTTTCTAGCATGCAAACACATACTGTCTCCATCTGAGACTCCATCAACCTAGCTAACACTGGTCATTCCATCCTGGCAATTCCCCAAGACACTGCCCCACCCAATTTGTAAGCTCACTGATGCCACCTCCAGTGGCTTTTCCATACAAATGGAATTATGCTGTGAAATTTCTAAAATCTTTCAAAAATTAATAAAACCTTAAAAAGCAGCATCTGGTCTCAACATGTCCCATATCTCTTGCTAAACAGCCCTAAGTCTGGGACTAATGGCAGCTGGCTTTGGTTCCTGGCTTGACCTCTTGAGATACCTCTAAGCCCAGCATGGGTGGTGGCCATCTGCAGATTGCTTGATGACTCTTGCCAGGTGGCCCTACACAGTACACAGATAGGGTGGCTGAATGGATAAGCAAACAAGATCCTCACGTATGCTGCCTACAAAAGACTCACTTCAGATCGAAAGACACACACAGACTGAAAGTAAAGGAATGAAATAAGATATTTCATGAAAATGGAAATAAAAAAAAAAATTCTGGGGTAGTAATACTTAAACCAGACCAAACAGACTTTAAAACAAAGGGAATAACAAGAGAGAAAGTAGGATCCAGTAATTCCACTTTTGGGTATTTATGCAAAGAAATCCAAAATACTACTCTGAAGGGGCATGTGAATCCATATGTTTATTACAGTATTATTTACAATCGCCAAGATATAAAGGCAACCAGAGTGTTCATTAACGGATGAATGGATAAAGAAGAGGTAACATATATACAATGGAATACTACTCAGCTATAAAGAAGAATGAAATCTTGCCACCTGCCATAACGTGGAAGGATCTAGAAGGTATCATGTAGAGTGGAGTAAGTCAGACTAAGACAAATGCCATATAATTTCACTTATGTGTAATCTAAACAAAATAAACAGACAAAATAAACAGAAACAAACTCATAGATGAAAAAAACATTTTGATAGTTACCAAAGGGGAGGGGTCTGAGGGAGTGAAAGGGGATGAGGTTAAGATGTAGAAATTGGTAGTTACAGAATAGTCATAGGGATGTAAAAATGGCATAAGGAATATAATCAGTGATATTATAATAGAAACATGGTGCCAGATGAGTACTAGATTTACTAGGGTGATCGATTCATAAGTTATATAAATGTCTAATCACTATGTTGTACATCAGAAAATATAATATTGTATGTCAACTATAATTAAAAAATAAATATTTTTAAAAATCATCTAATTTTGATCTAAAATAGATATGAGCAATTGTATTAATTAAAAAACTGCAGGCTATAAAGGTAATGGGATAGTTAGAGAACAATAAAGAATCCTTTAGGTTAAAAATATAATTGTTGAAATATATTAAAGGAGTAAAATGAGAGAACATGGATCTCAAATAAGTAATTTCCATTTTATTTATTTATTTTTCAATATGTTTCCACAGCAGATTTTTTCCTACGCTTCCTGACTATTCTGCAGATTGATTTATTTTTCCAGTTTTATCTACAACATTGAATATTTTCAAATTATTTATTATTATTTATGCCTATAACACCTGGTCTTCCTAGGTGGTCTCCCGTCCAAGTACTAACCATGCCCAACTCTACTTAGCTTCTGAAATCAGACATTGGGCTTATTCAGGGTGGCATGGCCATAGACCATAGACTTTGTCTCCACTGGGGTGTGAACCCAGGACCTTCTGCGTGTAAAGCAGACGTGCTAACTGCTACACTACAGAACCTTGTCCTACAATGTTGAATATTTTAAAGACCAATTTCCTTAAACCACAAATGTTCTTATGTTATATTCTATCTTCTTTATATTCATTAACTTTCAACTTAAAATTTCTTTGTTTTCTTTGCACAGTTAAATTATTTTATTTAAAAACCATACCAATAAATGTATAGTACAGGATATTTTAAAAAGATATCAATTATATATAGATAATTATTTTAACAATTTTATATGCATTTCTAAATATTGAACTTTCTGTGATAAGTGAGTTAAAAGTATAGACTCTTTTTTTTTTATTAAATGTATTGGGGTCCAATTGATTAACAACATTATTTAATTATCAGGTATACAACTTCGTGGTACAATATCAGTATACTGTATTTTTTGCATACCACCAAAAGTCTAGACTTTTCCTTCACCATGTTTTTGAGCCCCTTTTTCAAAATTTAGTCAATGTCACTGAGAATTGAAATTACTCTGAAATTTTTTTTATGACATCCATAATTGTGCCCCTCATTGCCCTAATATAACATTCCTGAGAAATAATAAATGCTATTCTCATTAAGTGTTAAATACCCCACAGTTTGACTAAGTTTTATGAAATAATAGGGAGAAGCCTTTCCATTTTTTATATTTGTTTATTGGAATTTTAATTCTATAAAACTAGTGCTACATTTTAATAACCTGAATAAAAACTGTTGAGATTATGCCAATATTCAATATACATTCAAATAAGAAAATATATTCTTATTTGTTCTCTTATCTGAAACAATATCTACTGAAGGGCACCAAAGTGCCAGGCAGTTATAATCTACATTTATTAGAGAATTTAATTCATCTTGTAGGATTATAGGATTTATTATTTTAGAATTAAGCTTTTTATTTTTTTGCTTTTTGACACATCATTAATCTCTCTTTCCATTTATTAGCAATTCTGAAATTCTGAAAATTTATTAGGAATCAAGTTTGTCTTTTGCAAAAGAATTTAAAATATTTTTTAATGATTAACATTTTGTTCAATCTAGTTTTTAGCAAAAGGCAGCTCATAAGTTTTCAGTAGTCTTATCTATGATCTTCAGTAAATAGCAAGATGTTATGTAAAGAGTTAGTGAAATACAATGGATTGAGTGAGTCTACATATCATAAAACCTTAAGTTTAAAGGCATGTAAGAAAAAGTGAGTACCATAATTCTTCAAGTTATCAGTAATATTGATATTTAAAATTTAAACACCTGGATACTTCCATTTAATGATAGTTGAGTGGAACTATCCTGTACTGGGTTTAGCATGAGGAAATCAAGTATCTCATTTTAACTCTAATTTTCTCTTTGCTTCTAATTTACTGGAGGAAAAATTAATAATTTAATTGAAGGAATTTAATTTTTTTAATGTGAAAAATGAGGAGGCTTTCCTTATCTATAAATGTATAGTTGTATATTTTACATTCCATCAGTATATATGTTCCTGTTTTAAAATGAATAACCAAGTATTCTGATTAAATATCCGTTCAATATGTAAATGCACTACAGGTGATTCACTTTTTAAAGGCTGTGCACAATGTAAACATTTTAACTTTAAGTATATTAATTAATGGTAAAATAATAAGTTATATTTAGATCTTAAAGTAACTGACTTGAGTTCAACAGATGGAATTAATAATTTATATGATCAAAGTGCCTAATCCAGTTTACTAGAAAAGGTCTATGACCATCTAAGTTTTCACGCTTTCTGGGTTATTACTGGAACATATTTTCTTTAGACTTAGATCTCATTAAAGATGCAGAAGTTGAAGTCCTGACATTCAATATTTATTCTCTGATCCAGAGAATTAGTTTATAGCATTCTTTTTACTTTTTCTTTTTTGAAACAGATGAAAAAGAATTCTCCATTTTTAAAGAACATCAGAGAGCCTTTTCAAACAAATATTAATATAATCATCAATAATTAAGTTGTATAGAGAGGTCTCATATATTTAAAATTCTGAGACCAAATTAAACCTAACAATTGAAAGAGACACTCTCCTCTTATAACTAATTCAGGGAGTATACTCATTATATTTACCAAATCTGAACCAACTAAATCTGAACCAACTAAATCTAAGAAAACTAGTCTATTTTTCTTTGCATATTATTTAAATCATAATTGTAATTATCTGATTTATTCAACCAATCTTATCAGGTATCTACTTGATTCGCAGTGCACGCTTTCATTGAGCACCAAAGCTACCATAATTAGGAATAAAAAAGGCATAGACTCTTTTCTTAAGGAGCTGATGGTCTAGTGAAGGATTAATAGACTAAACAAATTACCAGAAGCAATGTAAAAAAATCAGCTGAGGTAGATTATGGATTGAAAGTACATGGTATTATATCGGAGCAAAAATTCAAAAACAATAAAAGGCTCTCAGAATCTTGATTTATATTTTCTTAGAAAACCAAAAAAATCTACATTTTTATTTTTATAATTTATAATTTTTCTCTGTATTTAATATAAGCATTTAAGAATTCATAGAAATATTGCATTTATTATTTTAGTATGAATTAAAAATTTAACTTTTTTCAAAAAAATAAATGTATCTGTCTGAAATTTTAATTCCTGGTTTTTTAAATTTTGTATTTTGCTACTGAATAAACGGTAGGGTGCTTATCATTATAATACCCCTCAGCAATATACTACTGATATGTCAATGGAACAAACTGTATTCTCTCTCTATTGAGAGAATGTTTTTCCTGTGTACAAGAAAGATAAATAGACTCGATGGGAGCAGACCTGGGTTCAAACCCTGAAACAAACAGTAACTAGGTGTGTAATTCTAAGAAGGTCACAAACAAACAGTACCTCTGCTGGTAATCTTAAAGTAAATGATAGCTATCATTGTCACCACCATCACCACCATCACCACCATCATCATCATCAATGGTATAAACAGTAAGCAACTAGAAACTGAAGAGCAAATTTGAAATAGTCTTTGAACAATAAGCTGCGCATGACAATGATCCCTTTAATTATCCTGTGATCCTACCCAGAAAGAGCCTCTGGACTCCAACATGGACTGTGGGAGCACAAACCAATCATGGTATTCTCCATGAGTTGAGAAGACAGAGTTAAAAATTCAGGGAGGCCAAGAAGGCTACAGTTATATGGGCACAGTACGAGAGAGAAGCCACACGAAGAGCTCTAGAGAGCTTTATAAGATGCCTTCAAGTCTTATCAAATGGGTACTAATCATCATAATTATGTGAAGCAAGTATGAAGTTGGGAAGGAGCCACCAGAAAACAGCAGTTCCAATAAAGATCTGACAAGGATGAAAAGCACATCGCTCAGAAAATGTTTGCTGAGGAAAGTAAGACATTACTTCTCCCATGACTGAAAAGAATCAAAAAACAAAAAAACAAACAAACAAAAAACAAATCAAATGAAGTATAATGAACTTGCAAAAGAGAACAAGTAGTAACATTCAAAGAGAGGGAGGAATTAGTGAACACAGTATCAAGACTTTTCTCTAGTCAAATCTAATAGTTCTAAACACAGCTTCTAATATTTTTAAGTGGCTATAGCATTTGAACATAATATCAATAACCAGCAAGAAACCCTCCCTACATCAGCATAAAAATTATCTATTGACATAGGAACAACAAAATGACTTCCTCAAGATAATCAATTCAATTCAGAAATTGTTTGAGATATTTCAATTCACTCTTTGGGGTTCTGTGGGAGAATAAGACATGAGAAAGAATACAGAATATATTACTTGAATATTATGGAAGACTACAGAGAGAGATAAATAGTTATAAAAAATATATAACCCCCATTGGGAGTCAGAAGGTGAAGGACCCTAAGGAGGGCTCCTTCAAGAAATGAAGTTTTGACAGAGGCTTTGAAACAAACAAAAATCTTCAGCAGGATTTGGGGATGAAAGACATTTTAAATTCAGAAAACAGCTTGAGTAAGGTCC
This sequence comes from Rousettus aegyptiacus, assembly GCF_014176215.1. Classification (NCBI taxonomy): domain Eukaryota; kingdom Metazoa; phylum Chordata; class Mammalia; order Chiroptera; family Pteropodidae; genus Rousettus; species Rousettus aegyptiacus. The sequence goes on from NW_023416284.1 coordinate 113,468,591, forward strand.
AAAGTCTGATATTAAGGAAAATAACTCTGGCAGGAGAGGGAAAACCTTTCTTCTGGGCATATACAGACAACTATTACTTGATATTCTTTAAGAAAAAGTGAGTTTAGGGGAAATGTACAGAAAAATCACAAAGTAGTTGGAACTAGCATATCAATGGATGAAAAAAATCAATGTTGAAAGATAACTAAAAGAAAAGAAGTAGCACGAACCACAAATAGATACTACATCACATATAACATAGTCTTTTTTATTTTATAAATTGAATTATTGTTTATATATTGTTTTAAATTACATTCCATTTCTGTAAAAGTTCACTTAGTTGTGCATATTTTATTATAGAAAGAAATGATTTCATAGTGCCATGTATCACACTATCTCCAGAGGTCATTTAAATAGTCACACATGTTTATTAATTTATATCACAAGTATTTCTAATTATTTAGAAGATTATTTGTCTAGAATGCATTATGCACATAAATAAGACAGACTTCATATTTGATCCTTATATTTTGAACCACATTCAGTGTTTGTACCAAAAGTAATAACCCTTAAGAGATAATTTATCACTATTCTTGAAACTGATATCAAAGAAAAATATAGGAACATTTATAGATTTAAAATGATGTGACTAGCTTTGACTTATTTACTTAATTGAGATTCAGGAAGTAAATCAAAATTTTGCTACATTGTGCAAATATTTTATATACTACTAGTTACGAAAGTATTCCAACTGACTTGATATCAATTATTTTTAAGCTGAGAAATAAAAGATCATGTAAAGAATATTTTTTAATGTAAAGGCACACAGTCATGTGGCATTCCTTGGGTCTCTAGCTCAATATACTCAGTTGCTATAGAAACCATTTCTAAGGAAACAGGAGAAAGAAGTATGGGAATTTCTGTTGCTGGCTGTGTGCCTGAAAGAAATGAATAGTAAACAAATTGTAATACTTCTTTTGCATGAAGGTGCTTATCGATTAGATATATAAACATACATACTACCAGTTTTGTGCTAGAAATTATTTATTTAAAGAAAATTATTTTTAGTGTTAAATTTTAGCTAGTTACACGCACTAACAATGTGCATCTGTATACACTAGAAAAATGACCATTCGATTTTCATTTGGTACATTGCTAAAGCCTGAATTGGTTTGAAAACTCCAATTTGAAACAGGTTAAAAAATAACAATTTTATAAAATAGAAAAGAGTTCATAGAAGTTTATAATCAGAGAAAATCTTACTCAGTTCTTTACTTTGTCAAAAAAAAAGGTTGAGGCCAGTGACTTGCACATAAATGACTTAACACATAAGAAGTGATTTGTACATAATCTGAGAGTAATTGAAGAGGAACTGGATTAGAATTCAAGTTCCCAAACCTAAATCCAATTTTTTCCACAAGTTAGCCTCAAAAATATTTTTAGGAATAATAAAATGAATTAAATGTACACTAAATATCTACCACTGCACTCAACACTCAAGACACAAAAAAGAGTGAGTCTCTAGTCTTGCTTTTAAACAACTCATTTGCTAGTGTGTGCTGAAGGTAAATGGACAATTACAAGTGTACAATTGTAATAAAAGAGGAGAGTTATAGAGATATTTTACAAAGAATCTCACCATCACAGAGCAACTACTACATTTGCTTGTCCTGGATCACTACAGAAACTTGAGGGACAGCAATGAGGAAAGTGAGAAGTTAAATTCATTGTGTTTAGTTTACTTCTATCACAAAGGAAACCCTTAATATATTCAGCTATTAGCTTTGCAGGAACATGGCTAAAAGTGTTTTTTATATAACGGATAACCCTGGCTTTCTAATTATCAGGCACGATTTGCCCTATCTGGGGAACTGCTACCCTGAGTCAGAGTCACAAATACTGCTACTGGACTCTTTTATTTTTATTTTCATTTCTTATCCATTTTTCATTTTAAATACTTGTATGCTAATCTCAATCTGAACACTGAGACTCTGCTTTTTCCTGCATTCACTTACCTTGATTGGACTCAGGAAAGTGGGACATTGCCAGTGATTCATCAACCAGGAATCTACCTGTTGCTATGGTCTTCTGGTTTCTATTTATGTTTAGTACCACGACATCAGTTTTCTGGATTTGCCTGTATTGCAGGCAGAATAACCCTGTTAATGATCTTCATTCTTGAATAATCTCCCCTTGAATATGAGTGGATCCTGCAAATATGATAAAATATCATTCTGGCGATTATGTTATGTTATTATGACAAAAGAAGACTATGTAGATGGGCCTAATCTAATCATATAAGCCCTTTAAAAGTAGAGAGTTAGTTTCTCCCACTGATGGCAAAAGAGGAAATCAAAGATATCCAAAGGATGAGGAAGATCAGACACTAGTGATGCTCTCCCTTGCTGAGATGGAGGGGTTCATGGGGCACGATCTTGAGAATGGCCTCCAGGAGCTGAAAGCTGTACCCAGTTGACAGCCAATAAGAAAACAGGCACCTCACTCATAAAACAGTAAAGAAATAAATTCTTCCAACAAGTACTGTGTTGGACAAAGACCTTAAGCTCAGATGAGAGTTGTAGCCATAGTAAGGAATCGGTTACACCATGCCTGGACTTGCGACCTATGGAATCTGTAAGACCATATATTTGTGCTGTTTTAAGATGTTAAGATTATAGCAATTTCTTCCGCAGCAAAACAAACAAACAACAACAAAAAACAAAACAAAAAAACAAACGAAAAACAAATAAAATAAACCTAACACATCATGCTTTCTTCATAGGCCCTTTTCTCTAGATTCTGACAACTCTGAACCCAGTCTCTCACTTGAGATCTCTTTACTTAACATTAAACTCCCCTGGCCTGACAGGTTTCAGCCAGGCACCTATGCACATGTTTAGAATTTGAAGTTGACATATAGCAAAGTTGATATTTTTTTTTGTGAGGAAAATACAGAAATGGAATTATCTCCTCATGGAAAATAAGATTTGAAAAAATGAGAAGTGATATTTCCAACATTATTAAAGGCAGTTATATTATCTGGTTCTGGATCTAATTTAGTCTCCAAATCACATTGTCAGAATTGATAAAGTTAATGCTAATATATTTTCTTTTAATTCTTGAATTTGAACTGAATTTATAATGTATGCCAATTTCATGTAGTTGCCTTAAATGAATTGTCACCAGGTCTAAAGAAAGTATAAGACTTGTGAAGATTAGCAGGAACTAAGCATGATTTTTTTTCAGATTTTTCCTAATTTTTTCTTATTTTTAGAATCATATTTTTTTTCTGAACAAATATATGTGGAGTAACAATATTTAAAAATCATAAAATGTCTTCTTTAGAAGTATAATAATATTTTAATAGTTAGCAAATATAATAGATGACAGAGGTAGTAAAAATCTGTCTTAATTTGCCATTTCTGAGGGTAGAATGGGTAGATTAGAATACTTACCTCTCTTATGGAATCTTATTATTTTTTTCCCCTAGGAGTCTTAAGCTTCTTCATTCTCTTTACCTCAATTTGTTTTATACCAAGGAAAGCAGGCACTTAAAAATGTTAAGGGGTTTAAATCAATTTCAAATGCAAAATGTAAAAAAAAAATCAATATCAAAATGTCTTTGAGAAAGTTTTGCTTTGAGTTGAATTGAAATTAATTATGCAGGTCGAGAGCAAGTTTCAAAGTGAGGAGACTAGAGACTTGAGTTTATCATTTAAATCTAGATCTGCCTTTGGAAAATCTGTAATTGCTATGATACAAATTCTCCCAAGAAATAACTAAAAGTTAGCTTTGAAAGGTAACAGATACTTTAATGCAAACAATATATTTAAAAGAATTATTAAATCATGGATATTAGCTTGGTTGATGTATTATTATCAGTCAATCATATTTTGAAAAAAATTATAGAATTAAGTATAAAGTTTCAAATAGAAATGTATAAAAAGATAAAGAATAAAGAATTCAAACAGCTCTCTATGAGAAAGATTCAGATTAAAAACATGAAGAACCATTTTTTAATTTTAATAGTCAATGTATTTTTAACAAATTTGTTAATTCTTATTAAAATTGGACATGTCCAGCCATTGAGAAGCTTACTCTCACCCATATCCCTAATTATGTGTAACTTCAAAAAAAAAAAAAAAAAAACTCTTATTTCCTAAAAACTTGTATTTTCTTTGGAATATTAGTTCTGTCTCAGAGTTATTATAAATATTAAAGTGTAATACTATTTATTTTATTTTTAAATCTTTAAATTTATGTGTTAAAAATCTGACCACGCAAAGATATACTTTAAAAGCTGAAGTCCTGATATTGTCTAATAGTAAAATGAATAAAATAACACTAATAGGAGTTCAATTTCTTGCTTGTGCTTTAGTCAATTAATATGAAATGTCTTTAAAAAATGTCTCTAAGTGAACTAAGCAGAAAATAGACTAACATCAATTACTGTCAAAGGAAATAAAGGCAATTAGAACCAAATTAACAAAATACAAATAAAATTATTTAACTTTTATATAGAGATTATAATTAAAAAAAACATTTTATAAAACTGAATCTTTATGTTTAAAAATCTGCAACAAATATTTTGGTGATGAAATAATCATGGGAATGATTTCAAAATAATTGTTCTCTTGCTTTTCACTAAGGGAAGGGATAAGACTAGCTGGTTAATTTACTGTTACTCCAAAAGTTGTAGTCTCTTCCTTATTTAATGGCTGGTACTTCTAAGGATGCTTTTTCTAGTTTATGCTAGAAACATATTTCCTAGATCCTTTTTATTTGAAAAGTACTTTCTGATATTCGTAACATTTATTATTTTTTGTGAGGCATTTATCTTTGGGTCACATATTTTCTCAAAACTATTTTTTACTCAATTTTGTTTTAACCATTAGTAATGTGTACCCAATTTTTGTCTTTAAAAATAGTTGGCTCAGAAGGAACATTTCAATCTCCATCTCAGATGGATTCAGTTTGTCTATTTGTCCACTTGTGTGTTTATGTTAGACACTGGATCCCCTTTGCTATGACCATATTACACCAGCAGGATCAAGTAGCATAGCAACCTCATGAGATACACATATCTTTCATTATCATGTCAAGAATAAGCAGGTGTTCTTCACCATGTATATTTTTCTCTTAATTTGAATAAATGTTTTAACAGAGAATTTGTTTTACACTTTTACTGATTTTACTGTTAAGATTAGTGATAGCTACAATTTATCTAGACTTACTAACTGGGTACTCATTTAAGCGCAGTACATGCCTTGTCTGGCTTAATCCTTAAAAGAAACATTTACAGTGGTTACAATTATTATTCTCATTTTAAAGGAAGAAAAGTAAGGCAGAAAGTAGTAAGCATTCCCAGGATCACACAGTCACTAAATAAATTTGAAACCAGAGAGCTGGACAATAGAACCTAAATTCTAAAACCCTCATACCGTGGAGAGGACATAGTAGGGAAAAGAATTGTTAAGTTCTAAGAGGGCACTAATAGAAAAGTACAAGTACTTTATATGCATGTTTCAGTTTCTACTTTATTTTTGTGGAACGAAAACTGACATTATTTAACTTTTTTGCTTAAAAAAATTAAGTAAGTATAAAATTGGGGTAATTTCTGTGCTGTTAATAAAAATAAGTATAATTCTTCAGACAGTTTATGAAAAATATGTAATTTTCTTTACAGGTCCTATTGGTTTAATTTTTTTTCAAGCAGAAACAATGAAAGTTATCCACTTTCAGTTATAAATATTATATAAAACTTTACTCTTTATTGCTTTAAACTGTCAAAATGATAAAATGCAACTTTATTTCCTTCCATTAAAGAAAGCTTGTCAGAGTGCTAAAAAGAGTGACAGAAGCACTGGTGTTAAGAGAAGAGATAGAAATAAACCACTAGAAGGAATATAAATGTATTCATACGCTAAGCAAAATGATAAGCTGCTTAATGGAACTTCACCTAAAATAAGAGCATACACTGAAAATCGAATAGGAAAATATAGTACATGGTTATAATCTTAAAACAAGAGTTCTGTTTATCATCTGAAGTTCTCAAATTGTATCTAGAATTTTATCCATTTGCAATTATAGATGGAATCTTTATGTTTTGTTTTTTATCACTAAATCACTCTTTAGAGAGAGGATTTTAGATCTTGCTTCTTGGCAACTGTCATCAGTTTTGGCTCAAATTCATAAAAATTCTGTACAGGTTTGAATGTTTCTTACATTGACAAGCTCATAAGATATGCCCCAACATGGGGAAAAATTAAAAAGAATACTAAAAATCTCAAACTTTTAGTTTAAAACTCAACATATAGGCACCAATCAGAATGGCTGAATAAATGCTGAAAACACTAAATATTTGAGAAAACAGAGAAACTGAGTCACTCATACATTGCTAGTGAGGACATCAAGTGGTATAGCCACTCCGGAAACAGTTTAGCACTTTCATATTAAACTGAACATGCATTCTTGGACATTTTCTCCCAGAGATATGAAAATTTATGTGTACATAAATCTATATGTGAATGTTCATAGTAGCTTTGCTCATAATAGTAAAAAACTAGAATTAGCCCAGATGTCCTTGAACAGTGAAAAAAAAAATCACTCTTTAGAGAGTAAAATATGGAGGTGTCAGATGAAAGAGAAGGGGAAAAGCAGAGAAATGATAGGAATATAGGAATTAATTTAGTTTCTGCACTTGAAGCATACTTCAATTAAAAGCTGACACATTAGGGGTTAGACATTGTCTAATACAAAGTTGTAAATGTAGGCTGGAGTCAGGCTCACAGGAAGGAAGAGATAGCCTCGCATGAAATTTAGGAAGCCTAGGAAAGGTGGTAAGAACTTCCTTGGAGCATTAACTATTGAATCTTCTGTAACTAATGATACAGATTGAACAGCATTAATGACAATGAAAGATACCTATAAAATTCTGGACAAAGTAAAATAAGAGATTTAGAACCATGAGAGATTCAAGAACATGGCTATGTAATCAAATATCAGAATAGGGTAAATTATTCAACAATAATTGAACAAGTCAAACATAGTATATATGTCAATGAAATCCAGGCAAACATCAGGCTTAGATTTTAAGCACTCAAAGAACCAGACAGGTATTAACTGTGGTTAGGACAACAGTTTAGAAACTGATAGGTATGTAGAGTTTGATTAAAAACTAAAAGTTTAGGGAGAAACTAACATTTAGGTGGCATTGTGATAGCAATTTATATATATTTCTTCATATAATCCTCAAAAATGACTCCATAAAAGTGGTAGTAGCCCCATTTTACAGATGAATAATAGGTTAATCATATTACTTTTCTAAAGCCAAAGAGCTATTAAGTCATAGAATGGGAATTCTAGGATTTGTCCATCTTTCAAAATTCTGCCATATTTACCAGGAGATAATATTGTATAACTCAGGGTTGTTAAAAATCTAGATAAATAGCCTGGGAAATACATAAAGATTCTGAACTAAATTTTTGCCTTCAGCATGTTCTTACAGGAAGATGGTGAGAAACAAAGGGAGAATATCATATGGCAACAGAATGAAAAAATTGGAGTGATGATGCAGTTACAAGCCAAGGAACACCAGAAATTGACAGCCAGTCCCAGAAGGTAGGAATAGGCAAGGATGAATTCACCTCTATAGATTTCATAGAGTATGGCTCTAACAACACCATATTTTCAGACTTCTAGGGTCCAGAACTGTGAGGCAGTGAATTTCTGTTCTTTAAGGCAACCAGTTTGTGCTAATTTGTAATGGCAACCCTAGGAAACCAATACATTGTTTATCAAAATATATTCATATTTTCAGCATTTGTGTCAGTTACAAAATTTCAGAGTCAGTGTTATCAAATCTCATATCTTCAGCATGCCTTCTCTTTAAAATTTTCTAATTCTAGCATCTGTTCTCTTGTGTCGTTAGGTCTCTCCACTCCATGTTGACGTTCTGTTACATGCAAACACAAAAGGACATACCCAAGTCTACACACATATAAATATACACATACAAATAGAATTCTAGTTATGCTACCATATGGTCAAACCATGGACAGCTTGAATTATTAAATAATGTGATTAGTAGAGAGTTTCTTCATTCAATACAAAGTCAAGAATACATTTCCAAGAGTAAGTGTACATATACAACACTAAACACATGTTTCATGCTGAACATGGTTTGCTAATTTCTGGCAGATGTGGAAGTTAAAGGGTCTTTCTATGCCTCAGGGACATAATCAGGAATGTCATTATGAACTTATCAGATGTTTGCATTGTAATTGGATATATTATTAGACACTGTTTTATTGCTGATAAAATGCCAGATAAACCTGCTCGTAGCATGTCTGGAAAAATTGGTTTGCATATTTCTCCCTTATTTGTCTCCAAAATGTGGCTTAAGATACTTCTCCCTGCTTAATAAAACCAGTCACCAAAAAATAAAAATAATCCAATGCATAATCAAATCCTGTTGACTTGACCCTCAAACTATATGGAGAATTCTGACCATTTTTCAAGCCTTTACTGCTGACACCTGGACTGAGCCATGGCTACTTCTCACCTTGACTAGGGCATTAGAGTCCTAACTGGTCTCCCTGCTTATATGTCTGCCCCATCACCACCTATTGATCAATTCTCAATAGCTGGAGTGATCAGATTATGTCACTTCTTTGCCCAAACCCATGGAATAATTTTCTGTTTCACTCAGAATAGAAAACAAAGCCTTAAAATGGCCTAAAAATCTTGGAATCTATTTTTTTTTTTGTCTACATTGTCTATTTGACTTCATCCTATACTAGTCTACCTCTTTCTTACCTGCTCCACCACAATGGCTTCCCTCAGGTTCTCAGAAAATGTCAAACACACACTGACCTTAACATAGCATTGGCTCTTTGCTCTTCGTGGGATATTTTTCCTCTCTGTATCTACACAGTTCTCATCTCCTTCAAATTGGCATCCTCAGATATCAAACCTTATTATACTGTTGTCTCTTACCCATCAACCCAGAATTTGTTAACACTCCCCCATTCTTCTCTATTTTTTCTTTTATCCATACAGGTTATCATATCATATTTAATATATATACATACATATAGAATATATATAATAAAAATATTATATACACATATATCCTCTATATGTATATTAGAACTATACTATGTACACTTGATTATATATAATAGGTTATATAGTAATACAGGTTTATTATGCGTAGTGTTTGCTATCTGTTTCTCTCCACTAGAACTTAAGCTCTAAGAGGGCAAGAAGCACCTGTTTTATTTAGTAGTGTACCACTCACACCATAAATAGAGACCAGGACATGTGCATCCTTAATAAAATGTGTTTTTAAGTGAAACATGGTTAAGAAAGAACATATGGTATGCTAATCTCTGTTATACTTAGATGATAACACCATTGAGTGGTTTGAGTAATATCTTAATTATTAACATTAAATAGCATCTCAAAATATTGCTGATTGATGTTCATAAAAGTGACAATTTGTCATACTGAACTACATGCTGCAAGTATAAATAGACTTGACAGGTAACAGAAATATCTTTTTATTCACTTCCTATGTACAAATGACTAACAATAGTAAATAGAATTGAGAAAAACCATGTCTGTGAATAGGCAAGTCATTCCCCACAAAATTAGATATGTAGGCCCTACCCATGGGCCAAAGGCTAAAAGCCTCAGCCTTAAACATTTCTATTTAGAGATCAAATTAATATTAACATTTTAAAAAATATTTAATGCTTTATTTTGCAATATTATCTAGTTAGTCCTCATAGAATTTGCTCTGGTGTAAGGTACAGAGAACATTTTCAAAATAAAGGAATGCATCAACATAATTTAATAAATATTAAAATATTTTTCAATTCACATTCCCTTTTTTATGTAATTTTATGTCTATCTTTTGTATCTTGTCTTTCTACTTTATTTCCTTTTCTATGCATCCCTGTAATAATATTATATTTTATTATAATTTATTTTAATATATTATATAAACATACAAGCTCCTTTATTATCATTCCTATTCAAAATCTCCCTAGCTATTCTTTTCCACTTTAAAATGACTCGATCAATTTCTAAATATTATTGCATTTTAACTTGTTTGAAATTGCTCTGTACTTTTCAAATATAATGTTTATGTAGAATAACAGGCTCATAAATCTGAGATATCAAATAAGGACATTCTATCTCCATTCATCTATTTTTATGGTTATTCAATAAACTTTATTTTTCAACTTTGTTATATATGGTTTTAAGCAGCAGTAGTTTGTATTTTTGATTAATTAATGAATTTTCTCATTGTATTTTCTAAGTGATGTGTAAGAATTGTATGCACATGTGTACACACAGCATTTTGACTTCTTTATGAGTTTACTGAAACTAGCTCTTCTGTTTCAGCTTTAAGAATGACATTGAATATAGTTGTGAACTATTTATATTTTGTTATATTTGAAAATAATAATAAACACTAAGAAATTGGAAGTAATGTAAATCCCTTAGGAGAGAATCAAATTAAAAATATACTCTCAGTAAACTGAGTGTCAACATCTTTTTACCTAATGATGTGGTAAATTATATCATTAAATGTCTTAATTTGACTTATCCTTTTATTCCTGGAGAAATATCCCTTTCTCATTTACTAGAATTTTATTAATATTATACTGGATTATATTTCAATTAAGAATTTATAGCTATAAATGAAATAAATGGAATTCAAAAGATTTTCATTTTGTACTATTTTTGTCATCCATTGCCATTAGAGAATATTTGTATCAGGAAGCTCTGGTTGATCTCTTTTTTAACCTTCACAAATGAATGATAAAAAAAAAAAGTAGAGTCATATTGCTATGAGAGAGTAATGCCTTTTCTCCTCTTAAATTTTATTTGCTTGATGAGTTAAACTAAAGCTCAAAGGCTGATTTGATTTAGAGGGTATTAAGAAAGAAAATTTTGATCCAGTTGAATAGAGCTGTCACTATACTATAAAAGTAGCAATTATATAGTTCAAAATTACACAAAATTTCAAGAAACATATTGATAAACATAGTTTCATTCACTTCGCTTATCAAAAAGAGGTTGCTTAGAGTGCGATTTTTTTTTTTTTCTTCTCAGCAACTCAATGAAACATGAGGAATCCACGAGAGCGCAAGGGAGCCCAGAATTATGGGCTTTATACCTTTCAGAATCTTTTTAGTATGGAAGTAACATGTAGGGAGAAAATAATAGTATCCAATGGTCCACTTTAGAAACATACAAGGGAATTCTCCCTTCATCAGTTATATACTTATTCTATATTTTGGCAGTGTCATGGAACCTAACTACAGACCATTCAACTCCACCTTTTCTTTACACAAAAGTATTAAACCAAACGTGTTTTTAAAGATCATTTCCAGCTTCTGAATGGGTCTGGCCAGTGGGAAGCACCAGTAGGAGTCTAGAAGACAAGAGGAAAGTGAGGTTGGATATATATCTCCCAGTCTCTTCCTGACTGGTTTGCCTTGGATTGCCTGTGTCCTCTTCCTAAAAGCTAGTTTTCCTCCTTAGGTTCTGGGTTTTGATAACTGCTCCTTTCTTTGTCCCTTTAGGCCTAGGAGTAGTAACAAGATTCTGCTATTGCTAGTCCCTTTAGAACCATATTCTCTCTCACTGCTTTTCTTAAATTTTACCCATATCTTTGTAAATAATTTTTCTAATAAACTCTCCCTGAATATTTATTAGATGAGTGCTATCTATTCTCTGATTTGGCCCTGACAAATTCAGTGAGTGAACATATTGAAAAATGGTAATAAGTACCTTGTAAATGGTCGATTAATATATCTGAAATGATAAGGGAGACGTGAAACTGGGAGGAGGCTGGAAAAATTGGAAGAGGTCAAAATTATCAAAGTGTTTACAACTGGAGGAGATAGGAAAAGTGAAATGTGATGAATTAGTTCATAAAGAGAATGTCTAGGATTTTATTTCCTGGAAATGTAGGGTTTATATCCTAATTATTTCCAAGGGGTGGCTATGGGGTTAACTGTATAAGAGTAGAAGGTGTAATCAGTTGCATTTACTAAGAATCTTATACATGACAAGTGATGTATTAGGCATTGCTGATGGGTCATACCAGTTATATAAAAAGCTATAATCTTGTAAAAATACCAGGAAAATAATTTATTCAAATTTATAATTAAACTTATGTGATTTTTAGAAACCTTGTAAAGAAAATCATATCACATTAAAACAATAAATATAATGATTTAATCTTTCATATTACTGAGTTGCTAGCCATAACTTCCATACTTAAAAACTTATAATTGATATTATATGTTTCTTCTAAAGCACACATATACAAACACACATATACATATACAAAACCAATTTCTCATTGAATAAAAATTAACTTCACTGCTATTACTACAGTTGAAATTCCATAAGAAAGAACTTTAAATAAGTTAAAAGTCCTCTCTTTCTGCTAAATACAATTTTTTAAACTTTTTTTTTTGGCATGCTTTCCAATTTGACAGTAATTGCAAAAGTAGAGGACATTAATAATTTTGAAAGTGCTTTAAAGTAAGAATAGTTATCTAAAACAAGTGGCTTTTTATTATTTCCAGACTCTGGATTCAAATTTATATACAGAATATTCCCTCGATTCAATATTTATGTAGTGTTTTTGTTAGATAAAGGACATGAATTTAATTTATATTTTGAGTTAAGTAATGAAAACATCACAGTTTTGCACTAAAAAAATGATAACCCACACCATGTAGGATGGGAAAACCCAATAAAGTTCCTTTGATTTCTTTATCTTTTCCATAAAAAAATACCAGCACTGAAGAAAATGTTAGAAAGTGTATGTTACATTGTGTTCAACCTGACAAAGAAGCTATTTCAAGAAATGAGAATAATAAAAGTTATTCCTAAACTTTGAAAGATCCATTGTAATGAATTGAACTAGTTCAGTTTCTGATTGCTTGCCAGCAGTATAGCTGTCTCACACATACTTTCTATTGATCTGGTAGCCTTTGTGGCAGTGCATAAAGAATAACCATCTGTGTCAGGTACAACAGCAGGTGACATCTCCATTGACTGGCTGCTGCCCTGATTACAAAGAGGCTGTTTAGAGCACCTGGCGACCACAACAGGCTCCTTCTTCTCTGTAGAAAAGAAACTTATTTCTAAAAGTTTACTGAACTAAAACTGAGAAACTCACCAGAAATCAGCTGACGAGGTGCTGGAATGGACTCCAGTGAAGACAAAGTTAGAGATCTAGTGATGAAAAGCCTTTGGCTTGCAACAGAAGACTCCCAATCATGCACGCTAGGCTGAAGTTCCCATTTTGACCATTCTGAAGAAGTTCTAAACTTTTCTTTTAAATTAGATGTTAAAGTTAGATAATCTGTATAATATGTCCAATCTGGCATAAGTACAGACATGGGGAAGGAGGTCTGTATTGGAAGTGATTGAGTTACTGAAGCGGTATAAAATGCAACATTAGAGGTTTCTTCTGAAAAATCAGACAATAAATCTATGTATGGTGGTAGGTTGTTTTTGAGATCACGTGAATGTATAGTTTCTGGATGGCTTCTTAAGTTTAATTCAAAATACAAAGAACTATCAGTTGTATGGAGCTTGAACTGTTTATGAGATCTTTTACTCTCATGCATGCCCAATAAGTTATCTTGATTCAGTACCTCAGTGGGATCCATAGTTATACCATATTGTCCTACATTCGATATTTTAAAAATGTTTTCTGATACTAATGAATTATCAGTATTCAGTTCTGAAGTCAAATCAGAATTCATCAGGTCCAAAGAGACAGTTTGTGAAGGGACAATGGATAAACAACTCATATCCAAACATAAATTAACATCCAAATTACTTGATAGGGTATTCAATTCTTCCAAGGACGAGGGCAAAATTCTTCTTTTTGTACTCATTTTAGAAGGAAATAAAGATGACAGTTCTGTGAATGGAACTGATGGCATTATTTCAGTAGTAGAAGAAAAGGAATGCGCAGAAGTGATAGTTTGAGTTCCCATTAGTGCATACCAGCTGGATAATAGAGCTGAGTTCATCCAGAACATCTCATAAAAGTGGGACTGTTTGCTACGCAAAACTTGATCTGAGAATTTATGAGAAGATTTTATTGCAGTCACAGAACATGTTGCACATGTTTGGCTTAATTTACTTAAAGAATCAGTAGTCTGTGATTTGATATTTGTGAGTCTCTGGTTGCTAGATGCTTCAGTAATAACCTGATATTCACTGGGAAAGGAGGCCTGTGTAGTGGATCTGTGCAGAGCTGATGAGTTTAAGATGGCTACCTGTTTAGATATAATTATCTTAGCAGGAGAAATGGGAGACATTGAGGAGCTCAGCAATCTGCAGTGCTCTCTTCTTGAAATTAAGGAAACAGCTGAATATTCTTCAGTATCCTCTTGAGCACCCCTAGAGACAATTGGAGGTGCACTTGTAGAAGGAGTAGTGAGCAGGAATCCACAGGAGAATAATGAATGCCTGTTTAACTCACTATCAGCCCCTGGAATGTCACTAATTACTGAACTCATTGTGGTGGCAGATAAGGCAATAGTCTGATCATTCTTAAACAATACAGATTGCGTAGAAAAAATAAAATCTGTCATTAAGGAAGAGTAGATGAATGAGGTTCTCTCTTCTCCATTGAGGAAAAGGAGTCCTGGTGTGACTGAAGTTTGAATAGGCATATGTGATACAGATGTTTTGCTCCAGACAATTTGTGCTGGGTCATGACCACCAAAATTCAGAAATTGAGAAGAGGAAGCATCTGTGAAAGAAGTAAGACTGTCTTTTGCTGAAAATGCTCTAGTAGAAATCAGTTCTTCAAGTAAATAGCTTTCAAAGGATATGCCAATACTTAATGCTGACAAACCAGTGGTTGGAACACCATGTTTAAAAATATCTGTCTGTCTCGAACCTTCAGAGAAAAAGAAAAAAAAAAAGAACCATTTTGGCCCTGGGCTGACTCTTCTGCAAATTACACTATCACCTCACACACATTATATGCAAATAAATACAGTTCTGTAAATCATTTTTCATATAAAGGCGTATGAGAAAGCTTAGTGACCATGCAAACTGCATGAAGGTAAACACTCCTATTATTCACACTCCATAGGAGCGCCAAAGTCAGAACAAAAGGTGTGAGGCAGAATAGACATATTACAAATTAAATGACTCCTTTGAATTATAAAACATGAAAATTTATAAATCTGTCATTTTCAGAACCAATGAATGTTTGACATATTGGGTTAGAAATGTTAGAAATACCATTTTACTTTCTAAATAGGCAAAACATTTTTTGTATTAGATAACATTATATTTCAACTTAATTCTTTAAAAGAACATAAATTATATAGATGAAAAACAGAGTAGTCTACTTTCCTGCTTATAATATCCAATAGCCTTCAAAAATATTTTCATTAAACACTGAATACCTTTTTAAGGGCTATTAGTCTCAATCTAATTGTTCTGAATGACACTGACAATATAAGGAGTGAATTTGGAATTTAACGTATGATATATTATTTTAAAACATTACATCGTTTGATTTAGTAAATAAAATAATAAGACATACTCAAGTTTTCAAAATATATTACAATAAGAAAAACAGATTTTTAAAAATAGGAATGCTTTTCCAATAAATTGATAGGAATATAAACTTACACATAATGATTCAGAGGATATAAAATAAAGACATATAAAACAAGTAGTACAAAGCCCTTTCATACAAGTTTTACTTATAGCTAAAACTAAATGAGCTGTGATTGGGAGAGGGGGTGTCTAGTTATCTATCAAAATTTACATTTCAGAATAAAGAATATTAATGAGCACTTTTTGCACTATTCCAGAAAAAATACTTATTAGCAAAGTACATTAATATTCTTAAAACTTAAAAAGTGACATATAATCACCAAGAATTCTAAGATAATTTTATGTTCCTGATATATCATGTATTTTAGAAAAATAAATTGGAATGTCAGAAAATATGTTTCAATGCACAGCTTTTTCAAATTCAAACTTCTCCATACCTTACTCTCACATATTTACCTTGATCAACTGAACAAGTATACATTACGGTCCACAGTCTTGTAGTCCTTGCAGAAGGAAAGCTGCTCACTAAAGTCTCATAAGTGGGCACTGTGTATGTTTGTGTAGAAATGGCTTCTGTTCTTTGAGAGATGAGAGGTAAACAACTAATTCTTCTTATTTCATCACCACAGAGAAGCTCAGTGGAGCAGATCTGCAAACAATAATCACCATAATTAAGTTCACAGTTTCTTTGTCCCTAAGAGAACTTTTTAAGTTAGTTTTGTGGCCCATTTGCATTTTCTCAGCTATATTAAATAGCTCAAATCATTGTCTTACTTTGTTTGAAAATAAAAACTCTAAAGAAAAATTTTTCTATATTTCAAAATTAATTCAATCCTTTGAAGTTTGGATATGCTCGATTGAATGCCTAAATTTAGTCTTAATTCCTTTAATTTTAAGTCAAAATACTATACATTTGCCTGGAGGATATTTTTTTCCAATGAAGAATTTATACTGTTTGGTAGCCAATATGGATCTAAAAGCTCCATTAAAGTTAGAAACTTTTCTGTTACAAATGCATATTTATTTAAAAGCTAATATAAAATGTAGTACCTACAAAAGATAATTTAAAAACATTTTCTTGTACTGTTTGAATCATTTTAATTCGTATTGGTTTATAGAGCAATGTTCCTTATATGTTTTAATTTGACATAAATAGCTTATTTCTGCCACGTACTTTCAATTTCCACATAAAAAAATTGTTTTTAGCTCATAGGAAAGAGAATTATGATGCATACGTAAATTAGTATAAATGGAAGAGGAGTTTTTCCTTTAAGTATAGGGTTAAAAATTAATTATACTATTTAAAGCATTTTGAACTTTAAGAAAATACAATTCAAATATTATTTAAAAATATATGCCTATTTCCTAACACTAAAAACGTATTTAATAGGTATCCTGGCTTCACAGTTCTAGTATTTATCCAAGTATTTGTATCTAATTTGCACAAGATGTAAATTTTGCTTTAGATATCCTTTCTGTTTGTTTGTTTTAGTTATATATTCTGTATTCTTTCAACTAATATCTGAAAGTATTTATAAAGGTCAGAAAATTCTGAATGTTACTGAACTGCTTTAAAAATCTAACGTGTAGAAAATAGTAAAAAGTGAAGCCAGAATGACTGAAGAAATAGCAAGGAAAAAAAAAGTATTATAATTTCAAACTTTAAAGACCGAGAGGTTTGTCTTTTTCTCCACTCAAGGGTGAGTAGCAAGCCCTGGAAAGACTTGACAGATAAAGGAAAATGCACATGAAACTAGAATAGAGACCAAAATGCCAATATACAAGTTCACAGTGAAAATGTAGCTGTTATACTCCTCATAAATATCTGCGTGTCTTGGTCACTATTTTCCTATTGCATCTCAATCGAAAGCTGTGATTTAACCATCTTAAGAAATCACCACCACAGGGTTAAAGATCCCCAAAGGGCCCGCAAAAAGTTCTGTTTTAGCATAGCTACATCAGAGTCATGTTTCTTTGATGTGTATTACACCAGAACATGTAAAAGTAAGTAATTTGAATGCTTAATGACATCAGGCTAAGATATTGCCATAAGAATGACCTGGAAGATTTGATGTACCTTGATTAAAGCTATCTGTCTTTATGTAACTTTAAATTGATACTTTCGACATTTGTCTCTATGATTCTGATATGTTCTCTTAAAGTTCTGACTATTATATTGTTGAATATGTTAATATATTCATTCTTCCAGGTGACACTAATGTGCAGCAGCTAAGAAGCCATACTTTTCTTTCCTAGGTAGGATGCCTAGGATCACATCTATCATATGCTTTTCTTAGAGTTTAACTTTCAAAGGTGAATTTATTTTCCTAATTTTGAGTTTGATTAAAACAAAGAAACAAACAAACAAATGAAAACCATCGTTAGTCCCAAGGACTAGCAACTCAAATCAGATAACTTTTTAAAATTAGATGTTCCTTCAAATAAATTTTAACTGTCTGAACGTTCTTTATCTCCACACACACACACACACACACACACACACACACACACACATTATGTATTGATATATATATACACACATATATATAAATATATATGCAATTTATTGTAGACAAACTTCTATATTTTCCCTTAGTAAAATCCCGAACTGCATGGCAAAGCTTACTAATGTTCAATAAATCTATTTCCTCTTCCTCTTGGACTACATGTCCCAGTTGTTCTTATGTTTATGTGTGACCACATGTCTTCATTCTAAGACATGAAATGTGAATGGCAATGAAGTATGCCACTCTTGTATTAATCCAAAAAAATCTATGTGTGAACATCCAGCCTCTTTCCCTATGTGGTGACCTCTGAAAATACATGTTAAAGATAGGGAAGACACAGAAGGAAGCAGCCTGGGTGCCTAAATATCTATTTGAAGGAGAATATCTGAATTCAGAAATACTCAGTTGGACCTCATGTGAATGAAAAATAAATTTATGTTAATCTAGTGAAATTGTGGAGGTTATTTTTATAGCAACTAGCATTGCCCTAATATTTAAATCTTTGTCTTACCTAGTCATTCTGATAAAATTCTTTCTTAGCTACAAGAAAATTAAACCAAAATAAAACACCAAAAATAAAAATTGTTGAACATTTCTTTATTCATAACTGCTTGATTACACTGACGGACATACGCATTTGAAATAGTTAGTTTTGCTTTAATTCAGTATACCTTTAATTTTGTATATTTCCTTCTTAACTATGGTTACCATAGTTTATTTACTTCGCCAATGCATCTCTCATTCACTCATTCATCTGTCAAATATGTATAAAGTGCCAACAATAAATAGCATAATGACTTACTGATATTTATTGAATCTTAGTAACTGCCAAGATGATTATATGATTATTCTATAAAACTTCACTTTTAAAAAAATATATATATATATTTTCTTTCTAAATCTATATTTGAGGAAAACAATGTGAATAAAATCTTTCAAATTAGAATTATACGAGAATGTGGTCACCACTTTTCCTTGGCTATTTTATAGCCCCCTATGTCTTTGTCTTTGCTCAATAAATATTTATTGATCAATTTCTAAGTATCAGCAACAATTTTACTCAGGGAATGAACTAGTCAGCAACATATACAAAGTATCTACCATCAAATAACTTGTATTTAGTAAAAGATTTAGAATTTATTAATACCAATTAGTAATAAGTGGCTTAAAGACATAATTTTGCAAGATAAATAATAAGGAAAAACAGGGAGGGCTGTTTTGGAGGAAGTGGTCAGGGAAGTCTTTTCTGATCAGGGATTTGAATTAATGTGACTATCTGAGGAAAGAGCATTCAAGGCAAACAGAATGGTAGTACAAGGGCCCCGAGGCAGGAACATGCTTTGTATGTTTGAGCAACAACAACATGCACAGTGTGGTTAAAGAGAACATGGGAAGGTCTATGGTGGAAGGAAGTAAGGTCATAGACATGGCCAGGGACAAGATCAGGTAGGATGATTTGTTTGTTTGTTGCTGAATTCGGTATTAATTCTGAGTCATAGGAAACTCTGAATATTTAATATTTAGAATAGGAAAATGATGCAGTTTGATTTATATTATGAAAGGATTATGCTAATCCTATGCATATAACAGACTCTTAAAGAAGTTTGGAGTGAGAGAAAGAATGGAAGCTGGGATTCCAGTTGGAAGCTAGCAGTGGTCTAGTTAAGAGTTAAAAATACATTGACTTGGAGTGAAAATGATGGAGATAGTAAGTAAAGGTTACTTTTGGAATACATTTAGAAAGCAGAGTCTATAATATATGCTGAAATACTAGATGTTTGGATTTTAAAAAAAGTTTAGTAAATGATTTCTAGGTTTTTGTTTTTATCAATGAGGTAAGGAGTAGTGGCGGTGTTCTTCAAAGTAAGTGGCTAATTTGAAGGACACTGGGGAAGACCAGTTAAATACTGGTAGTAGATTAAGAATGTTGTTTAAATACTTCAAATTTGAGGAGCTTATTAATCATTCAGATATGGACATAGAGTGGGAAATTGAAATTATGTGTCTCTGAAGAGGCAGAATTATCCTTAATCATTTCAATTAAGAGTATGAAGTAAACAAAATCAGTGTTATTCCATAGCCCTTTTCTTTAATTCTGTAATCATAGAAATTGGAAGAGCCAGATTCATAGGTAGGCAATGAAGCTCCAGAACCCACACTCAAAATTACTACGTTATATTTTTACACCTTGTTACAGCTTCGACATTTGCTATAAACAGTTCTACCCCACTGCTGATTATTTTAGGTACTAAAATTAAAATATTCTTCTACTTCAACAGCCTGTTTAACAAACATCACTATTAGTTAAATTTAATGATCACTACCAAGATTAATATTTGGGCAAAACAGAGTCTATTATTAAAATGATTTTACAACCAGGTAAATTATTAATTTTTGTTCTATTGACAGGAACATTTGATAATGTAATGTATTTCATCTTTATTTTCTATTTGAAATGGTGAGTATGTAATATGGCATGAATTTTATATTACATAATATATAATATAACAAAATATAAATATGTAATATAGCATATATTTTATATTATGTAATATACAAATATTCCAGTGATCAAAATCAGTTTTGTTTCATATCAGTTTAATTCTGTGTTTTAATCTACTTTGGTCGGAATGGTGGGCCAAATTTATTCCTTAAAGTTCACTAAAATAATTGACAACTCGAAATTTTTAATGGTATCAAAATACACATTATTAATAATTTGTATTGTTACATAGAGAACTGACTATATAATTTTTAGAGATCAGTGCAAAGAATAATATGGAGCCCTTGTTGAAAATGGCTAAATATTCAAGTCAGCAACAGCAGAATATTAGACCAAGTATGTGAGTGAGTGTGTGTGTGTGTGTGTGTGTACACACGCGTGAGGGGTGATCTATGTCAGGGTCTTGTGTAACTCACAGTTCACACACACACAATGATGTTAACCTGCTCATCTATACAATTTTGCCAGACTACATAACACTGGGTTTACCTGCTTATAGCTTCAACATTCTTTGTAAATTTGCTCAGGGTGATATTTACCTTCTTAAAATGAAATATCATTTTGACAATTAGAAGAAACAGTTAAGATGATTGGTATGCTAAATTTATGGCATGGTTTTCTTGTAAAATTATAAAAGAAACATTAGATAGAGGAACCAAGATAAAGTTACCAAGCAAATCAGTTTCTAAGCACAGGCTTAGTTACCTCAATTACAGTTCTAAGAAGTAACAAACTCTTTTCAGTCTCTTTGACAGTGAAATTTTTAATTTATACTGATTGGAATTATCATGCTTCACTAGGAAAAGTTCACTAAACTAAAGTTCTCTTTAAATAATCTCTTATTTTTGGCAAATTTTTGCATCATTTACATAATTTCTAATTCAAAAAAATTTCACTACATAAATTTAACTACATAAAATTTTTAGGTCACAAATTATAAATCACTACCTAGGCACAAGACTAATAATCAATAAAGTACACCTAGTTAGTATACTTCCCCCATAACTTGTTGGTTAAATGAGAGGAAAAAATTAAAAGTTGAAAATTTATTCCCATCATGTCTGTGGTAGGAAGAATTATAAATTCTAAGATGGTCCTCAAGGTTTCCTGCCCACCCCAACCCTCTACTCCCCACTTTCTCACACACCAATATATAGGCTCTGCACAACACATGATGGATTTTACCCCATGATTAGGTTAGGTAATGTTACTTTGTATAGCTGACCTTAGGAATAGGAGATTACATAGCCCTTTAAAAGCAGAGTTTTCTCTGGCTTTTCACAGAGGAGGAAGCCAGAGATTTGAAGTATAAGAAAGATGTGAGACTTATTTCTGGTTCAGCAACAGAAGGAAGCACATGGCAAGAAATTCAAGTAGCCTGTGGGAATTGAGAGCAGCCCCTAACTGTAGCCAGGAAGGCAAGAGGGAACTCAGACCTACAACCAACTAAAGCGAATCATAGAACTGAATTCTGCCAATGACAGAAATATGCTTGGAAGTAGATTTCCCAGCAGTCTCCAGAGGATAATTCAGTCTAGCTGAAAGGAATCACAGCCTGAGCAGAGACACCTGAGAAACCAGCCATGCTATGCCTGACTTCTGACCTAGAGAGCTATCAGCTAATGAGTATAGTTTTAAGCTGCTAAGTTTGTAGTAATTTACTATGCAGTAGTAGAAAACTAATGCACTGTCCCATCAACCTCAACAATAGTAAATACCAAGAAACTGGGCCCTATCCAGTTCCAGAGACGATGTTAATAACACAAGGTAGTATATTAAGAATTTTATTACCTAGAGGTGGTGGGCCTGTAATTTTGGTTTTAGTCTACCTTGGACCTTTGTACCCTAGGTCTATTCTTTTCCATTCCCCTCCTCTGCTTTGCCTCGTGTTTAAGGAGACCTGACTGACCCTGTAAACTGCATTTTCTGGGTTGCAGATCAGCTGGCTCTGGTGGAGCCAGTGGAGGCACTAGTGTCAGAGTGGAGAGTGAGAGGGAGGGAGGAACTTTCTATGCAAAGGTGATGTCTCAAACAGCATCTATATTCCTCTCCAGTTCCTGTATCTTTCAGATGACATGTGCCCATGAATGCTTCCTCTTTCCTTTTACTTCTTAGGCTATCTGGAGTAGTTTCATGGTGTCACTAATCTCTGCTTACCTCATTGTCCTCTGGTTGGAGCTCTGCTCTTCCTCCACCTCTTTGACCAATTCCCTCTATTATAAATGCTAGCAATAGTTTCTACAGTTTTTGTTCTCCTGATTAAGGCATTGATTCTATATTGTTGCCCTATAAAGAAAATTTGGCAGATATCTGTATCCAGTTATCTAATTTGATTGAGAGATGAAAGGTAAAGTAGGTGTTAATATGAAAGCAAGAATAATCTGAAGGTTGATATCATTCACCCACAAAAATAAAACAAAATCTGTATTAATGATCAGAGATTAAATATTAAGAATACTTCCATATAAAATATGTAACCTTGAGATATTTTTGTGTTATGCGATGCGGCTATATACATAGTTTTAATTTTTCTAGAATTTTCTGCATAAAATTAATATATAGAGTTAATGCCAGTAATTAGAGCTAATTATATGACTGTTTGTATGCCAACTTGACTCATATGTCTTTATCTGCATACTACAAGTGCCTGTAGGCAGCAAGCTAAGTTTGTTCTACTCATCAGTGAATGGCCTGGTCTAACATGATGTCTGGTACAGAAGTACATAGTTGTTGATCAGTAAACATCTGTCAAAAATACTAAAAGATAGTATTCCTTTGAAAATACTTCCAGATTTTACCCATTTTCTAGACAAACATTTTCAAAGGGATATTTTCCAAATCTCCAACACATTCCATTCTTTAAATTATTCTAATCTAGTGTTCATGTCCCCACGTAACTAAAATATTCTTGTGAATTTTTAGAAATACAACAATAGTGTTAAATTCAAAGCATAGTTTTTGGTCTTCATTTTACTCAATTCTCAATATTTAACAGAATGAGCCACTACCTTCTGCATCATTTAGTTTCTCTCATACTCCTTACTTTCCTACCTACTCTTTCTCCATCTCCTTTCATGGTTTCTATTCTTTCTGGGATCTAAATTGGAATTTCTTTGGATTTTATCTTTATCCTTTCTTTCTCTCTTTTTTTCTATATATTCTGCAGAAGTGTTGTCATCTATTTGAAAGACCATAAAGATATCTAAATATTGATGAATCCCAAAATTATGCCTCCACTTCACACCTCTCTACAGTAAATTCCTATATAACCAACACTTTATTTAGCATCATTAGTTAAACTTAACATGTGCAGTATTACAGTTTTGAACTGCTGATTCCGCTCCTTCATTCTAATATGTTCCCCTAACTATCCATCGACCAAGGAATTGTATTTCCGTCACTTTACTGTTCAAGTTATCTTTGACTTCTTGTTCTCTCTTATCTTACACATCTACTCAATACCACTTTTTTTGCTATTTTTTTCATAGTATATTTTAAATCTAGTCTTTTCCCTCAATTCGCTTTGCCACAACTATAAATCAAGACATAATTATCTTTCATACACTTGTAATATTCTAGCCTGTTTCTTCACTCTTACTTTTACCTCCTCCTCTTCTTCATGGAACAGGAATGATATTTAAATTTAAATATCTGAATAAGATCACATCACTCCATTATTTAAAAAAATTAATATATTTTCATTCTATTTAAATATAATCCAAACTATTTGCCATTATTAGTCCCTACGATAAACTTACTCTGCAGCTTTATTCTCTCAATCCCACCTTATTTACTGTGTCCAACTCACATTGTCTACTTTACCACCTCATATGGGGCAAGATCTTTTTCTCCTCATGACTCTTAAACATGATACCTCTGATAGCACATCTATTATCTCACACTTCCCTTGGATTACTTCTCATTTCTCAGGTCTTAAATGCCCCCTTCTTAGCGAAATCTTCTCTGCCATCTATATTATTTTTATTTCACCGTAACTTTTTCTTTGCCTTCAAAACACTAAATCCAGTTTGAATTCATTTTTTTGAATTGCCTTGATTTATGTGTCTTTCCTGGTATACTGTAAGTACTACTAGGCATAAGCCAATGCCCATTCCATTCTGTACTCTACTTAGCATACTATTGCTATACTGTTAGTATTGCCAGCTAGTATTTATTGAATGAACATATAAATAATATTTACAAAGTTGTCTGTATATATTAAGTAGTTGTTTGCAAAATATAAGTCTTTCCACCCACTACTTGTTTAATTGATGTTTTAAACACAAGATTATTCTTCACATGCTTTTATAAGGAAATCAAATAACCAAATATAAAAGTTTAGTAGATGCTAGTCTTCACTTACAAGGGTGATTAAATTTACTCTGAGAAATAAGGCCCAAAATCATGTAAATCGTCTCTCCTGAGACCAGAGATGACCGATAAAAAGAAGTATAATTAGTACAACTACACTTTCCCTTGTGTGTTCTAGATTTGAGAAAAATATATTTTTCCTTTCTGTGGGTCCCTTGTTAAGGAATGCTTAAGGCTTCTGAACAAAGGTAGGCTAATAAAAATGGGTAAATTCTTTGAATTTTTAAGAATTGGATAGTTAAATACACTTAGTCATTTAGCAGCATCCCATAGACCACATTTAAACATGTGTGAGGAAATACTTGGGCTTTGGGTACTAATAAAAATGGAGTCCTGGGTGAGATTTTCTGGTTGCTTATAAAGTAAGTCACTTGTGGGCAGACACAAGCTGGTAGAAAAGGTCTCATTACGTCTTCTGCTGAGTGGTCTTCCTGGTAATAACGATTAGGGCACTGAGATATGTAATATCATAGATGCTAGTCTCCCACAAGATTGTGTCTCCAGGCCTCAAACACTATTCTGCATGGTAGCACTGATCCTTTTTCAGGATAACTATTTAAAGCCAGATAAGGCTTATGGGAAAAAATGCTCACAGGACCAAATCATTTGATTCTTTTCACATTCTTTTCCCTTCCTCCCTTCTCTCCTCCCTCCTTTTTCTCCCTTCCCCCTTTCTTCCTTTTTTCCCTCCTGCCTTCTCTGACTTCTCTTTCTCCCCTCCCTCTCCTTTGTCCTCACCCTCCTTTTTCTTCTCTGCCTTCCCTTACCCCTTCTCTCCACTCCTCCTTTCTTCTTCCTTCTCCTGTATGACTCCACAGAAATTTCTCTGTGATACACAATGAGTTGAACTCGAAAGGGCAAGATTAGTGATCAAAAGACCTCCAAGGATGGAAAGATCTCTACTGAAGTCCAAGTGAAAATGAAATCACAACACCTGAAAAACTCCATCAGATGAAAATCAGGGTTTTTGGAACAAAAGTTCGGTAAAATCTCTTGGATTTCTAAACTTTGTAGACTGTTGATAGTTTACATGATCACAACCTTATATAGCCTAAAATGAACCCTGTGATCCAAAAAAGATGCAGTTTAAGCATTCAATGTCCAAAATTAAAATCCCTATCACATAATATTCTATATGGGACAGGGCTCCCAGGAACAGATGATCATGTAAACTGTTTTGTGGAGGCTGTCAGCTGATAGACATGAACAGTAAATCTGATCTATGCATGTCTTCTGCACAGAGTCCATTTGATGGATAAATGTAGATAGTTCTACAGATGACATGAATTATCCATCTGCTTAGGCTGTGTGGCAGTAAAGGTAAATGAATACTGGTACTTATTTTCTACCTCAGGCATCTACCCAAAAGGTGGCCAAGCTCTCAAGAATTATGTAATGCTACTGTTTATATATATATATATATATATATATATATATATATATATATATATATAATGATTTGATAGCAAACAACAAGAATTCCCTTTCCCTCAATGTGCATTTACTTCTCTTCTTCCTTCTTTTAAGCAGATATGGCTAGATTGGCTACCCATTCAGCTATCTATTCCTTGAATTTGCTGCAACATGTCTTTTTTCTCTCTTTCTCTCTCTCTCTCTCTACCCCATCCCCCACTCAAGCTAAAACTAATTCATCTAGAACAACTCCTGAGAATCCTGTGTTTCTGTTTTACATTAAACTCTGCAAAGTGGCCCTGTTTTATATTAAATCCTACGTTACCCATAATATCCTGTCATGAAAGTTTTAAATTCCCCATTCCTACCTAGAGGAGGATTATAATGATGATTTCTGTCTGGGAATAATGGCAGTGTTTAGCCAAAAGTCATTCAAAATCCTTTGAGTATGTTGGTCAGTTATTGATGTAAGTAAGTTATTATTCTCTCTTTCAAATAAGGTCAATAATGAGAAATAAAATCCCATATCATGAACAAAAGCTATGGGCCCATAATTCCAATGAGCCATGTAAAGTCTGAAGTACATTAAGAATTTGTGGAATTTCCTCTGAGTAGAAGCACAGCAGCCCTTTTAAGTCTTATGGTGTGAGGTATGTATAACCGTCAGATGAGCACTTCTCTGGTGTCTGATAATGAGTCCTCTATTTTCTGGAAGTGAGGCCTCTACCTTCTTGGGAACTAACTTTCCTTCTCTTCATTGAATTTGGCTACCAGACTTTCAAGAGATTTGCTTCAGTGTCTCTGAAAGCACAGGTTTATTGTTTCCTATAGAATTCTAATCTTCAGGGATGACTTCTAGGGGACAAATGAATGAGGAGATAAAAATACTGAGGACTGAACTGAATCAGACTTATTCTCCTGATCTGGCCAGAGGAAAATGCTATAAGAAAGGTAAGTGGAAAGCACAGCTCAGGGGAGAATCCAAGGTTAATATTAAAGACAAATGTTCAGGCAACAGATATTACTGGAGAAAGTGATGAGGCAAGAGGTCAAGAGACATTGTTTTATAGGCAAGGCCTCAAAAGTATACTTACTAAGTACAGAATATGTGCCAGAGCTGTATTTTAAAACAAAAGTCTCACCAGGGCATTCTTCAGTTTAAAAAATTGTCAGTGGGTTACTACCATTTCTAGGGGAAAAAAAAATTAGCTAGCACATAAAGCCACTGACCATTTCTCAAAATGTATTCTTATTTCTTACCATTTTTTTACATATACTATACTAATTCCCACTTTACATATGTTGTTTTCCTTCCTGAATCTCACTACTGCCATAGAGTCCCACCCTGGTCCTAGGGAACACAAGTACTCAACTTTTTTTATTTAGCTGAACATTCTCTTCGATTTTTTTTTTTCCCCTAAGTACATCACTACTGTTCTCTCAGAAAATATTGTACAGACCTTAACTGTGGCTGTTATCTACATATTGTGATTATTGTTTGATATATTTTGCACTCCCAGAAGACTATAGTTTTTTTAACAGCAAAAATAGTTCTTAAGTATTTAGCTCAATGTGTGAGATCATATGTTAGTAAACTATATTCTATGGGAGCTTGTGGTTTCAGGCTATCTATTTAAGACTGCTTCACACTGGATTGAAAGAAGAGAGCAGTAATTCTAATAAGTTGGAGACCTAAGAACCTTTGATTTAGTTAGCTCAGATTGGTTAGAAATGTTAAACTAAAGTCTTGGGACAAGATCTTTATATTACTTTGTTTCCATTGAAGATCACAGGTGATTTATTAAAATCCTTCAGAAATATGATGAATTCATAATTTGCAAGCCAAATTTTAATTACTAAATGCAAAATACAATTTGATAAATAAGCTGTATATTTGAAAATGAACTATAAATGAACTATATATATAGAAGTTACTCAGAACACTATACATGAATATATTTCTAATACATTTATAATAAAGATAAACTTTTTTGTGCTGATAAATGCACCTGTACATAAAAAATATAAATTATTTTTTCATTTTTTGAATTTATAGATGGATTGGATTAAAACTCCTTTGGTAATAAATTTGATCTGAATACTTTTCTACTGTTTTTACATTTAAAAAGAACCCAAAAATTCCAGATCAATTTTTAGAAATAAAACAATATGTATAGTAATAAACATATATTTTGATAGAAGACAATAAATAAGGTACCTCCAAATTTTAAGTGGAACCATCTTTATTAACTTTCCCCTTTGAATGAATTCAATTATATGTCAATTATTTTTTTCTCTGATTCTAATCAAAGAAGTGCTAGTGATCTTGTTCATTAACTATATTTATAGATATTGGGCTTTCAAAGCAGAAATAGTTTGAGCTTTAAAGTTATAGGCTTAACTGTGACATAGGTCATGCTGAAAATATTGTATTTAATTTAAATTTGAATAATTTGTATTTGTTTTGGTTTAATTTAACATGATATTGACAATATATGCCAGCCATCATATCAGAATCATTTAATAACTATCATAATCATTACAGGTACATATTATCAATGTGACTGATACAACTAAAACTCTGAGGTCCCAACACCAATAGTACCATCTAAATTGTGGTTTCCAAATTCCTTCCTCACTGAGATCAAGTATGTTAAAGATTTCTTTGAGAGTACTGTCTAAACATCACCCATCCTAGAACCTAATTCAGAGACCTGAGTATACACAAGTGAAAGAGCCACTAAGTTATCTCAGAAGTCAAATGCTCTGGGTCGAGCTACTATTTGAAGAAGGACACAGTGAAATAGCAGATACCATGGGTTCACCAATGTGAACAACTAGGATTCCCTATCATCATTTGAGAGCTAGTAAGTAGAAGGTTAAAACTTTCTTACCACCAAATTTGTATAACATTTAGGGTATCTTTCTTCAGTCACAAAACGTTCAACTATCGTCCATGAGAAAAGACATTTATTTTATGATTTATTTCCTAATTCTTGCCTTGGAAATAACACCTTCATTCTCTGAATCCCCATAATTCTTATTTGTTTACACCTTATGCTAGTTACCTTTCCCTAATCTGTATTGCAGTTGTTTCTATTCATGTTTTATCTTCTCTTTACTTGTTTTTTTTTAACTCCTTAAATCACATCTCAAATAATTTTGTTAATCCAAGCCCAATAATACATATATGCTAAGTGCTAAAAAATGTATAGTTTTTTTCTTTTTAAATAATATACCTTCATATCCTTCCATTTGAATTCCTTGTAAATAACTTACAACCTTCGATATCTGTTCTCTGTGTGGGCAACTTCAACCTACACTCAGTTACACTTGCCATACTGGTCATTCAAGCTTACTATCTTATTGGAACTCTTTCTTGAGTCAGTCTAATTAAGCTGGGTTCTGTACCTTTATTTTGATATCTATTGCATCTTGCATATATACATCTATCAAAACACATTAGTTAATATCATCATTTAGCTCTCTTATTGGGCTGCTAATCTATACTAACCAAAACAGCCACAGTTGTATACACAGCTCACACTAATAATTAATCGAAACACTGATCATTTTACATTTTTCTTTATCTTATATACTGTTGAAAATATTAAATAGGAATCTCTGTTTTAAAACATTAAACAAGATGTTTCTGAACACTATCAAGCCTATCTACTTTCTATAACATTTTGACAATCTTTCTCCATTCAGATCAAAGTGGGTTAAGGTTTACAGTTAGAATGCTTTGAAGCTGATCTTCACATTCTGAGTATGCACACAATCCTCCTCTTATTTGGGAAATGCAGGTGCAAATGGCATGAAAACAGTTACACAAAATAAGACAAAAACAGATCTAGCATTGTGGTACAAGGACACCATTTAAGCCCTAAAACAAATCAAATGCAGCAAGAAAAATATGCTGTGCTGAATGAACATCAATGCCCCTGAGCTGCACTGAGAGGGACAAGCAACAGGTCTTATTCTTCCCTTTCGATTGACTCTTTTTTGTGAGGTTTCATTTATTTTTAATTAAGAAAGAAAAAAAAACTAAACCAGGTGCACTGAGTATGAATAAAAAAAAAGACTCCTAAGTCACAAGGGAAGCACTAAAATCCTGCTGTTTCACAGTAGCAATGCCAGAAAAAGCAGAGAAATAGAGAGTGGTTTTTATCATCAAAGAAATGCAATAGATATGGGTTATCATAGTTCCTCCTGCTCCCTAGATTGCATTTAATTATTTATAGAATAAACTGGCAGATGTAAAATATACATGGACCATTTGTTATAATGTAAAAAAACATATGAAATAAGAAATTTTGGTTTAAAATATAATTTTTGTAGGAATTATGAGTTAAATCTTTTATAGTGTAGACTGCATTTTTCAGAAGAAATATGAGTTATAGCTCAGAGTGAGAAGATCCAGAACCGTAGTTGAAGGCAGAATAAAACCTTTCTGACCTAGTGTTTATGGGTATAGAATTTGGATTCACTGGGCAAATATAATTCTAATATTTACCAGCTATTGATAAGTGTTTCAACCTCTCAATCTGTTTCCTTATCTGTACAATAAGGACAATAATGATTCTTATGTTACAGTTTGCTTTAAACATTAAAAGAAGTAATACATCCAAAACACTTAGCCTAGCATATAGTTATTGCTTTACAAATAACTAATTGTAATGAAAGTTTATGGCTCACATTATATTTTATATAACTATTATTATAGAAGTGAATTTATCATATCTATAATTGTCTATGGTGTTGAATCCAATAGCCTATGTATTACAAATTTGTTACATGATTAAGATAAAAATATTTACAGTCTCTTCCATGTTCTTATTAATAAAGATTTATTTACAATCTACTATATTTCAACCTGGAGAATATAGGTAAGCAAGATGCACATAGTTCTTGTCCTTACGGAACTTATTGGAGAGAAGAGAAGGAGAGTAGAGTGGAGAGAAGAGGAAGGATGGGGAAAAGAGAAGAGGGAGAGTTTGGTCACACATTACACATATCGCTGCACAAATAATTGATGGATTAAAGTTTTGGCAATTTCTATCAAAGCATATTATAAAATGTTACCTAACTGCTTATGAAAATTCAAAACGGTACAGCACTTTGGAAGAGAGTTAGGCAGTTTTTTATGAGGCTAAACATACTTTTAGTAAATAATCAAAAACTGCCCATTCCCTGGTATTTATCCAAGTGAATTGAAAATACAAATGTATTAAAACCTGCACAAAGATGTATACAGCAACTTTATTTATAATTTCCCTAACTCGGAAGCAACTAAGATATCCTTCATCAGGTGAATGAATAAGAGCTATGGTACATGCAGGCAGTGGGATATTATTCAGCAGTAAAAAACAAAACAAAACAAAACAAAACAAAAAACCATCGAGCTATAAAAAGACATAGAATAAACTTACATACTTAATTGCACATTACTAAGTGAAAGAAGCTAATCTGCAAAGGCTACATTTTGTATCATTCCAACTATATTACATTATGGAAAAGGCAAAACTAAGGAGAAAGTAAAAAGATCAATATTGTCAGAAGTTAGAGGGGAGGGAAGGATGAATAGGTAGATTACAGAAGATTTTTGGGGTGGTGAAAATTATCTGTACGATGATATAATTGTGGATACATGTCATTATTCATTTGTCGAAAAACATAGAATGTACAACACTGATAGCAAACCCTAATGCAAACTATAATCTTTGGGTAGTAATGTTGTTCATCAACTGTAACAAATGTACCACTCTGGTGGGGGATGTGAATAGTAGTGTGGCTATGGGATCAATTTTGGAATCCAGAACATGTTTTTATTTTGAAAAGTAGTTCATAATATCTTTTGTCCATACCCCTACCAATACCAGATAGAGATGTTTATCTTAATAAATGAATAAAAGGCATATTGTAGAGGAAAAAATCATCAATCTATAAGTGTGAGCTTTTAAAATTTTATTTCTAGCTCTCCAATGGACTAACAATGTCATCTTAGGTATGACTTAGCAATCAACTTATCTACATCATTATGCTATAGATTTGGAAACTGAGACTCAGAGAACTTTCTACCTAACTGAGATCTAACATTTTAAGGCTATTCTCCTTGTAGGCAATTTACAACACCAAGAATATTCTCAGGTTCTACCAACTACAAACATTACTCTATCAGTCATATTTAAACAAGAAACAGATACATAAAGCTGAGAGGTGTTGAACCATTACCCATAACACCTAAATAGCTCTAGAGGGCAGTCATAATTCTACCATACTTCATTTACCTAGAAAAAAAAAATAAAACTGTTCTAAGACACCTAAATTGTGCATAATATCTGTTATATTAAATGTAAGACGGGCTTTATTTTTAACATTCTACTTCTGAAAATATTAAACTACATTTTCCCATTGTAAATTATATTTATTTAATACAGTTAATTTCCTTTTTGCACTGTTAAAATGTGTTTACGTTCAAAGCTGCATCTTTCTTCATCCTCCAAAAGCGTCACGTTCTTTGGGTTACAAAATATTAAGTTACTGTGTTGCTTAGAATGCTTAGAACACAATCCCTGTTGTTTACAGTAAAACTAGTCCTAAGAAGCAGAATGAGCTTTTTTTCCTAACTGGCTATTGCATTTTTAGCATCCTCATTAGCAGTACTGAGCAATCCCTCAGGGCAGGTTTCCAATAGGAGGTACAGATGAAGATTTAGCACTTTTATAGACATCTTTCTAACCCTTGGGAGGAAGCCATAATCTTTGTCCCTTGAGAAAGCTCGTCTAATGACTACTTGATTCGGGGCATTACAATTGCCTAATTTTTAATATTAGTAGCACAAACAGTGTCTTACTTAATGTCTTCATTTTCCTCAGTATACACATTCCTGAATTTTGAACCCATTGCTGACTTTCTTTTATCCTATACACATTTATCTCCCCTCCTCAGCTGAAAGCTCTCTTTGAATGAGAAATTGAAAGTAATTAATTTTTACAATATTTTGAGGATCTAGCATAGTTCTCTGCACGCAATGTATGCTCAAAATATATTAAAGCAAAGCAGTAAATTTTACCTTAAAAAAAAAGCACTGTTGCTTTTTTTGTGCTTTTAAGTGTTTGCATATGAATTTGTTCTCTTTTCCTGACTTTGAATATAAAAACAGTGCATGTTCATGTATTTCATTATATGATTTCCGATTATTTTGCTATGATGAGTGTTCAAAGGATGTATTTTGATTGATCTAAAATATTAATAACTTGAGCTCAAAAATAAATATTTGTCAAAAATAAACCCCCTTTCAAAGAAAATAAATTACTATGAGTTTATCTAAGAATTACAGATTTGCTTATTTACTTCCCATATAGAGACAATAAGCTTTGGTTATTTATTAGTATGAGTTATGGCATTTTTAACACATTAAACCTGTAAATATTGATTAAGTATTGATGACTTCATATCATGAGAAAATAAAAACAAGAACCATAGACAAACCATAGACAAATCAAAAGGACTATCTAGCTATCCTGTGGCCTGCTATTTAGGTCTATTTTAAAGATGACATTTAAAAACAAGATATTACAAATAGCCTGGTCAGCTGCAGAACTCAGAACATTTTTTTCTCACTCAGGAAATAGTTTTTCCTTTTTCCCCCACTTTAATACAAATACAGCTTCTACACTACATAAAAAGGTGTGTTTTATTTTAAAGTATGCAATTAAAACTTTTATTGACTGCTATAATTCGCAAAATGCAATAAGCATGACCCATTGACAATCGTCACCTAATGTAAGGATTGATCAATCTTGTTTGATAAAAATTCATTTACTGAGGAAAAAATGAGCACTGCTGATCAAGTTAAAAGGAAAGAGTTCATTTATCTTGAATTATTTAACAAGTCTAGGACCTTTAATAAATTGTGTTCTGTCACTTAAATTCCTTTACAGAGCATTTGGATTTCAAAATAATATAAGTACTACAATGTTTTGATTCATTTTTGCAATAGGATCTGCTAAAAATAATAATCCACACTAATTATCAGCTTATCAGGGATTATCATAGCTCTAAACATTAAGAAAAACCTGAGAGTTCAGGTCTTTAATATTATCTACCAAAAGTTAATTCTCAGAAATAAAGAAACAGAAAATAGATTTTCATCCACCTAGCAAACTACTTATAATAGTTTACTTTCTTCATCCTGATGGAGAATCTGAATGCCAGCTAAATTGGCATTTTTTAAGCAATTCCATGAGGACCCCTTGCAACTCTGGAAAATAGAACAATCATTTAAGGTAAGTAAGGTACCTGAAAAGCTTAATTAGGATGTGATATCATTTTTTAAAACAACACATTGAATTTCATGATTGAAGGAAAATTCGCCTATTTTTTTTTTAATTAAATATATTCATAGGTCCTTTCATTCTTAAAACAATCACATGACTTCTGGTTTCCAGTCTAGCATGTAAGAAGCTTAGAAGTTATCACTCCCTTCTTCATAAACATAAAAAGCTGAACAAACTGAAAATCAACAGGTCTTTTAAAATCTGACAGAGAATTGAGGTCAAAGGGCAAACTGTTCCCTCCAAAACTGGAGAGACAGTCAGGCAGATACAGAGACTTATAGCTTACCAGAACAGAAACTCAGGAATAGAAACCACTACTGGAGCCAGTACCAGGGCAGGAAAACAAACTGTAATTTATAAAACGATGGAGACTAGTGTGCATAAAATTGAGAGTTAAAAACTTCAGAGAGTGCTCAGTCTTAGGGAATCTCCCATACTTTCATAAGTTTTACTTCCAGGGATTCTACCAGGTTCTCACAGTGAAGACAGGAGAATAATTACTTCATTTCGAACAGAGAAGAGAATAACCTAGAAAACTCCTAGAGCATTCTGTTCTTTTTAAAAAGATGTGACATCAAGGGAAATTATTTTATTTCACTAGAGCTCAATTGATCTGGGATAAAGGGAATACCCATTTCCACCCCTCCAAAGTTTTCTTGCTGCACCTAAGGGGGCATGGAGCTGAGAAGCATACATGAAAGTAACAGCCCAGAGATGAGAGGTACTTACCCACTAAAAGATGAGGCCTACTTATAGGGCTATTGAAAATTATCTCTTCCCCTATATCGTACCCACATCAATAAAGCTCCTTTATAATAACAGAGGATTACAACTAAAATAACTACATATCTCAGATCTATTTAAGAAGTTTCTAACAAAACCCAATGATTATAGGGGAGACACAAATAAGGATATCAGAAAAAATTTTAGCCTCTGACACCTCTAGCTAGAGCAAATAGTAAGCATGGCCTGACTCTTAATCAGAGAAAAATAAAGTCTCACACAAAAGCCCTATTTATTTCCATTACTTTTAACTGGCACATGATGTCTGGCTATAAATATACAATTACAAGGCATACTAAAAGACAAAAAAAAAACAAAACCACAGTTTGAAGAGACAGAGAAAGCACCCAAATCTAACTCAGATATGGCAGAGATTTTGCAATTATTAGACTAGGAATTTAAAACGATTATTATGGTTTTATGTTATGATTAATATGCTAAGGACTTTAATATACTAAGGACTTCAATAAAACAATTTCAACAACAATGACCAAAATCAAAGCATATGTATTATACTCTTTGTTTTTGGCCAACATGGCCAACATCTCTGCTCGTATTGCACAAAATCTATCAGAACAGACAGAGCAATACGCAAATAAACAAATATTGTACTTGAATATGCTAACTGACATAATGTTTAATCTTTTCCCATCTATTCTGCTGCTAGAATGCTATGCCTCACTTCCCTCAGCGAACGGTCAATTCTTCTCTATGCCCACTATTTTAATGTTCATCTTAACTCTACCTGTCTATAATTCTTCTACCTGATTTGTTTTTCAAGCCTCTGTCAACTTCCATGTATTTCTATGAATGATATTATTTTTAAAAAATGTAAATTACACATTTCACTGTAGTTATAAATTTTTTTTATTTTATATCCCATTTATTCACAGGATTAGTTGAGGGAGGAATAAAATAAATCTTAAAGGGCAATTTTTTAGTGATCTTATGTATTTTCCACACTTTTTTTCAAAATACTTTGTCATTCTATTCTTTTAATTCAATGACTGTAACTTGATATTAATATTTCTATAATTCAAATAAAGACACAAAAATTTCTGATCAAGATGGAGGCATAAAAGCTGTGTTTGCCCTCTCTCACAACCATATCAAAATTACAAATAAATAACATAGACAACCATTATTGAGAATTGCCTAAAGTTTATCTGAATAGAAGTCCTACACCTAATGACATACAGAAGGGGCTACCTTGAGGCTGGTAGGAGGGGCAGATAAAAGGGAATGGGGTGATTAAAAATTGAAAAGGATGTCTTGGCTGTAGTGCTCCCCCCAGGTAGAAAGTAGTCTCAGCTCCACATCCTGCTCCCCAGCCTGGGGTTCCAGTGATAGGAAGAGGAATCTCCACAAAATCTGGATGTAAAAATCACTAGAGATTTTGGCTGAGTCAGGTGGATGGTTGTGGAGGTCCCAGGTGTTCCTCTTTGGGGATCCACACATGGACTTACTAGCAGATGGACTCTCGCTCTGGGTCCAGCACTGGGGCAGCAGCTCGAAGGACGACAGGGATATATATATATATATATATATATATATATATATATATATATATATATATATATATATATATATATATGGAGAGAGAGAGAGAGAGAGAGAGAGAGAGAGCGGGAGAGAGAGAGGGATTGAATTGGCTGACTTAGAACAAGGGCTGGAGAGGCAGCTTTCTGTCAGACAGAAGTACTGGCAGAGGCCACTGTTCCTTTGTTGAGCCTGCCCTGCACTCAGTGTGAGGACACAGGTGGCCACAATATCTGAGTCTCCACCAACCTGGCTAACACTGGTTACCCTGCCCTGGTGTTTCCCAAAGACTACTCCCTACCAACCTGCTAGCCCACCCAAGCCACTTTCAGTGGTTTTTCAATTTAAATGACCAATTTTGGCTCATGTTGTGGACTTTCCTAAAATCTCTCACAAGTTCACAGAACCCAGATAAATAGCATCTGGCTTTGGCATGCCCAATATCACTTGCTAAGAAGTCCCAAGTCCAGCACTAGCAGTAGCCAGGCCACAGTTTGCAGCTTATAGTCTCAAGACACCTCCAAGCCTAGTGTGGGTGGCAGACACCTGCAGGTTGCTTCATCATTCCTGCCAGGTGGCTCTGGGCAGAGCACATGGTTCTGTCTAAACTTAGCATGTTACAGGACCTCTCAAGAGGCTTTGAGGCTGGTATGCCCTGTAGCCAACTTTGAACTGAGCCAAAGTAGCTCTTGGAGCCACAACTGAGGACAACACACAAAAGGCAGACTGAGGAGACACCAGAGCCCTACTAAAGTGAGTCTTGCTCTGTCAGGTCAGCCCCTGGACAACAGCTCTGGCTCAGGTCACCAGGGAGACTACACCACTGGTCCCTGAGCCGAAGCATCTGGCTCAGGTCACCAGGGAGACTACACCACTGGTCCCACAGAATACTACTACACAATACCACTCTTCTATGTATGAGGTAGAGCTGCTTTGTCTACCTCATACATAGAAACAAAAACAGGCAGACAAAATGGGGAGACAAAGATTTCCCAAATGAAAGAGCAAATCAAAGGTCCAGAAAAAGAACTAAACAAGATGGAGACAGAATCTACATGATGTAGAGTTCAAAACATTGGCTATTAGGATATTTACTGGACTTATGGGAAGAGTAAATAAACTCAGTGAGAATTTTAACAAAGAAATATACAGCATAAAAACAGAGACAGAAAACATAAAAAAGAAACAGTTGAAATGAAGAATATAATAACTAAAATGAAGAAAATACTAGAGGGAATCAACAATATATTAAATGAAGCAGAAAATTATATCAGTGATTTTGAGAATAAGGTAGCAGAAAACAATAAAAACAGTAACAAGGAAAAAGCATTTTAAAAAATGAGGATAGTTTAAGGTACCTCTGTGACATCAAGTATACTAACATTTGCATCAAAGTAATTTCGGGAGATGAGAGGAAACAAGGAATTGAAAACCTATGTGAAGAAATAATGATGAAAACTTCCCTGACATGGCAAAGGGAATAGATAAATGAGTCTAGGAAGCACAGAGTCCCAAACAAGATAAACTCAAGGAGGCCCACACCAAAACACATCATCATTAAAATGCCAAAGGTTAAAGACAGAAAAATGTTAAAAGCAGCAAGAGAATAGCATGAAGTTACCTATAAGAGAACTCCCATAAGACTGTCAGTTGATTTCTCAACAGAAACTTTGCAGGCCAGAAGGGATTGGCATGAAAAGCAAGGACCTACAGCCAAGATACTATACCCAGCAAAGCTATCATTTAGAATGGAAGGACACAAATAGAGAGCTTCCCAGACAAGAAAATGCTAAAGGAATTCATTAACACCAAACCAGTATTACGAGAAATGTTAGCAGATTTCTTTAAGAAGAAAATAAAAGATCAAAACTACGAATAATAAAATGGCAATAACAATTATCAATGACTTCAATTGAAACAGAATTAAATGCTCCAATCAAAATATAGGATGGCTGAATGGATAAGAAAACGAGATCATTATATATGCTGCCTAGAAGACACTCATTTCAGATTGATTGAAAGACACACGGACTGAAAGTAAGTGGATGGAAAAGATATTTCATGAAAATGGAAATGACAACAACAAAAACCTGGGGTTGTAATATTTATGCTAGACAAAATGGAGTTTAAAGCAAAGGCCATGAGAGACAAAGTAGTACCCAGCAATTCCACTTCTGAGTATTTATCTGAAGAAAACCAAAACATTACTTCAAAGCAACATGTGCATCCATATGTTCAGTACAGCATTATTAACAGTAGCCAAGATATGGAGACAATCAATGAATAAATGGATAAAGAAGAGGTGGTACACATATACAATGCAAGATTACTCAGCCATAAAAATGAAATCTTATCACCTGCAACAACATGGATAGAACTAGAGGATATTGTTCTGAGTGACATAAGTCAGACAGAGAAAGACAAATGCTATATGATTTCACTTACATGTGGAATCTAAAGAACAAAATAAATTAACAGAAACAAACTCATAGAGAACATTTTGATGGTTACCTGATGGGAAGCAGGTTGAGGGGATGGGTGAAAAAGGGGAAGGAATTAAGAAGTACAAGTTGGTAGTTACAAAATAGTCATGGGGATATAAAAAAAGCATAAAGAATATAATCAATCATATTGTAACAAAATGTATGGTGTCAGATTGGGGTGATTGCTTCATAAGTTATATAAACGTCTAAACACTATGTTGTACACCTGAAACTAATAATATTGTATACCAAATGTAATTGAAAAATAAAAAAATATTTAAAAAACAAAACAAAAAGAATAAATATTTTCTTCGGTCTATTTAATATTTCAGCAAAATATTTTGCTTCTTATTCCAATTAATAATATACATGCTATTTTCAAGGATATTATCTTTAGGTATATCTAATTTAAAATGTTTATATACTGCTATAACATTGATATGCATAACAGTTAAATGTTAAATTATTTTAACTTATTCTAATGAATTTATCCTTCAGATTTGATGTTTTTTATTAAAAAGATAGTACAAATAATTCATATTTCCAATATCAAAGGACATGTCTCGAGGAATTAACTATTTAAAGAAAATTTAAGGACATTTGGCAGTAAATTCTTTGTGTTTAATAAAAACATTTATAAAATCAGCATTTATTTATAATTACTTGTATAATTATAAATCTAATTGTTTCATTTGTATACATCAGGCTTCATTGGCAGGTGAATATAGTTAAATAAAAGATGTATTTCAGTTTTTTTTCTATTGTCTTTCTACTGACACTTTGAAGGAGCCATATTTTGTAATCTGAGGTGCTACAAAATTAACTTTTGGCACCAAATACCTCTCACACTCAGGTATCAGAGTGCCTAAAATTCTTCCTCAGAAATCATCTAAGATCACTAAAGGAAAACCTTTCCCAGGGTAAATCTGAGATTTGAGGACTCAAAGAGAAAGGACAATGATAGTTCTGTTTCAGCTTGTCCATATTCTCCTCAGACAGATGAGCCTTGGGAATACCCTTCGAAAGGAAAGAATATCTTACTTAAGTCAGGCTTTCTCAATTTTTTTTTGTTTTGACGTCAAGTATTGACCATTTTCCTGTTCAATTTCTTAACGACCTCTGGAGACTCCTGCTTCTGACCTTTCTAATCTTTCAGCTCTGAGGAGTCTCTAGCTCCATTCATACTTGTGCAACTTTCTTAGGCACTGGCCAGACCTCACCTTCCCAAAAAGTTTGATTCCTTAACTTTGCACTGACTCACCTGACTTTATATTCTT
This sequence comes from Rousettus aegyptiacus, assembly GCF_014176215.1. Classification (NCBI taxonomy): domain Eukaryota; kingdom Metazoa; phylum Chordata; class Mammalia; order Chiroptera; family Pteropodidae; genus Rousettus; species Rousettus aegyptiacus. Next base: position 113,509,418 of record NW_023416284.1, read on the forward strand.
CCTAATTATTTAGTTTTAATTTAGGTTAAAATTGAACTACCTATTAATGATATTTATAAATTAACATTTAAAATTCCTGAGGGCACAGTCTCACCAGTTGTTCCTTTACTATATTCATGTGTTATGGTCAGCTTTAATTAAAAAAAAATTAAAAATTGTGGTCCAAAGCTATCTTTGAATAGAGACATTTCTACCAAGATAAGTCTTTTATAATGTTAATGGAGTTCAGAACAATCCAAATTTTCCAAGAAAGGAGATTCATTCTCCTTCGACATACACTACTCTGAGTCCAATCCTGGAAGTAATGCGATGTCCTTTAGCAAAAAAAAAAAGATTCTGCCAAGACCCTGGCAATATTAATTCCTCTACTGGTACTTTCCTCCCAAATGCTTTAAAACATTAAAGGACAATACATTAAGTCACTTGCACCTTAGTTTGGATCAATTTATCAGAATGCTTCTCTTAAAATGAAGGGCTGATAGAAGGACGAGGGAATGGGGAACACTGAGAACAGAGTAGTACGTCCACAGAAGGAGAGAAGTACTAAGGTTAACTTTTCCGACCTTATTTTTCACCATATGATATCCTAGTACTTACTGTATTTCAAAGGTCATGAGAAAAGTATTACAACAAAAAACACTAATAATCTTTACCACAAATCCAGGTATGCATAAACATGTTGAGCCAAAGCTGGGTTTATTTTCTATGCATATTCCTTGAACACATGAGTTGGAAATGTATTCATCAAGTTCCTTCTCACAGTGATGTCCTGTCCATCCTGTTAAACACAATTATGAAGAAGATATTTATTTTTTAAATCATAATAGTAATGATGGTGTATATATATTCTTAGTATTTGTTATAATTGCGCTTGGTGTTTTATATAAATTATCGCAGTTTATCTTCATAATCTTTTGAGCTGGTTGCTATTATTATTATCTCTAGTAGAGAAGAAAATTAAACTTAGAGAAGATAATTAGCCCTAAAACACAGTTATTTAGAAATGGAAGTATATGTAAAATAAAATTGTGGCTTATATCATGGTGCCATGCTACATTATATATTTAAATGTCTTTACATATTTTACTTTGGAATAAACTCATAGAAGGCAATGGAATAACTCTACCCCATACTACCATTCAATATGACCCTTAGATTTAAGGGGAAACCACTACTACAAATTTCTAGCTTTGAAATGTTTTCTAACACTTGTAGCATTTTATAGTATTTCTGAAGTTGTGGTTTGACAGAATATAAATATTATATGTATATTCAGCTGACCACTGGCTGTAAGAATTCACTTCAAACATCAAGATTTAATTTTCCATACTAAAACACTGTGAGTATGTATCTTTTGTTTTTCTTTTCCCAGCATTTCATCATCAGCCTAGTAATCAACATTGCTAAATTTTCCACAAAATAATATCTGAGCTACGGTTTACTAGGAACATATTAGAAACACTTCTTTAAAACACCAATTCTTTCCTATGAGACAACTATTTCTCATGAATCTTAATATGTTTAAGAACATGTTAACCTGAATATACCTAAACATACTATTCTACATAGGGAGAATAGGAACAGTTAGAGGCAGGGACAATTCACTATCTAGGTGTACTATAACTGCAACTTTAATTTTTTTTTTAAATTTATTATACATCAGCATTTAATCTGGCTATCAGGAAAGGAAGTCTTATTCTTGTTCCTACTTAGCAATATATTCTCACTGTTCTTCCAAGATAAGTTAAAACGGAACAATTAAATAAGTATTAGGATTATTCAATACAATACTTTATTATAAGAAAAAATACAGAACAAGTTTAAAAGATTTGGCAGAGTCTAGATCAAATTTAGAAGCATCTGCCAGAAGACTAAATATACCAGATCTTTATCCAAGACTCTTTCTAGTTTATAATGCTCTTTCATATTCATATGCTAAGCTAATTCTGTAGCCGTCTTTACTGTGGAGACTATAAAAGGTATTATAGAAGAAACACCTTTATAGGGCTTATAAAAAGTCACTATGACCAGTCGTTAACATGGTTGAATCTCGCAAACATATTGTTGAACATGAAGGCATATTCCATAAAAAGACATTCTGAGAACTGTTCTCATAAAAGTCAAATACATACAAACTTAATAACATTGCCTAGAGATTGCTTAGAGATTTTATTATATATATAGTAAAAATCTAAGGGATACTAAGGGAATGTTGAACATAAAATTCAGAATGGTTAGGTGCAGTGGGGGATATTAATGTATTCAGGGAGAAATATAGAAGAGCCTGGAATTATTGCTAATATTTTATTCCTTGAAGCAAATGCTAGGTACAAAAAGTTAAATTGTATTATATTAGATGATAAATTTACATTAATTACAGATTGCTTTGAATGAATAAAATACTTCACAATACATTTTAAACAATTAAAATAATAATATAGTTTTCTTCTTGCTTCTAATACTGTGAAGTATACTACAAAACTTTAAATCATAAGATGGGATCTATGAAAGAAAAAAGAAATTACTGGGCCAGTTAAAAAGACAAGAAAGACTTTATTGGAGAGTATTGAAATGAGAGAGAGGGGGGCAGGGAGGGAGGAGGGGAGGGAGTGGAGAGGCTATTGAAATAGGGGAGAGAGGGAAAACTCAACAGCACTGAAACAAAGGTAGATGGGAGGATATGGAAATGCTGGGATGAGCTAATGGAAAAGTACTGAAGGATATTGGGCTGGGGGGAAGTTGGTCAATGTGCTTATGTGATCTGTGTTTGCTAATTGTCACTTATTGACATTAGGCTCCTATCCTCCGACAGAGACTAAAAGAGAGGGGCACTATCTCCTTCTATGATTATATTTTAAAGTCATGGCTCCCAGTTCCTTGAGAGAGACATTTCTGGGTTGTAAAACTGGCAAAAGCCTGCAAGAAAGTTTACATCTCAAAGGGGCAGAGAAAAAAATTACAAATTTTCTATAGTAGATACTCTAAAGAAAGGGAGGTCAGGGACTTGGAGTCATGAAGAAATCTGTCTAAAATTTAATTAAGCTGAAAATAAAATTAAAGCTGTCTTGGAAAAAAACAACAAACTAAGATAGAAAATAAGTTAGGGTTCAGCACAGGTAACAGAAACCACTCTAGGTATTTAAGCAAAATGGGCCTCAGTAATGGGAAATAAAATGCTTACAAATTATTAGAAGGAGGGGCAGTAGGAATAACTCCAAGAACTAAAGATATGACCATCGGGGGAGGGGGGGGCACCTCAACCATGATAAGGAAAGTGAGAAACATAAAAGCCACCATTAGAATTATTGAGTTTCATAACCCATTGAGCTAATTGAGGGAAGCTGGATTACTAGGAAGCTGCTACTGCAACCTCTCCAGCTGCCTCTCCCTACCATGAAGCTAGTGACTGAACACTGGATTGCAGAGTCTGACTGACATAACTGTCACCAATGCTTTTTAATACATAAAAAGTTGGTGACTCAATAGTGAAATCTGCTGCAGAAAATCCCACATGTCTCTGATCTTCTTCACCAGTGCAAACTGCTAAGATGGAGGCTACCCATAAATGACCTCCATAAGACCCTTCAAATGTGTTTATTATTGTAGAACTCAATTCATATTTACAACCTCAGCTTCAAAGGAGTCTAGGTATTGTATTTTTTAATTTTCTTGCCTCTGCAGTACAGAAACCACAATAGACAGGAGGATGCTGAGTGCCAATTGTATTTATCAAAAATAAATAAATAAGTAGGATAAATGTCCTTGTGAGCAAAGTGATGGGGCAAGAATAAGGGAATATAAAATAGGCAAATGAAAATCCAATGGGTGAGATTAAAAAAAAAAAAAAAGAAAGTTCAAAGCAGAGAAGAATAAAATGTCCTTTGAGCCCCATGTAGGTGTGATGTCCATTTGTAGTAAGGTAAACCAGGGATCCCCAAAATACTGTTTGGTGATTAAAATTAAATAATTACAAAGTTTTTATTAGCAATTCAGAAAATATAATCAAATCATTGTGGTGTTAAACTCATAGTACTAATCTTATATCTTACACTCAACAGAAAATAGTTACAGAATAAATTATGTCAAATAATGCAGGTGTAAAATAAAAACTTTAGATACCGAATTGTAATAAAAATAATGCATTACACAAATTTTAGGTTGATGAATGAAACAAATCTTTAAATACATCAATACATACAACTAGAAACTAACCAGTGTCAATACTACCATTATCTGTTATAACATATCAGTTATAATAGTTTGAGTTTACTAATGAAAATACAAGTCGCTATTTCAAAGATTTAAATATTTTACTTTCATTTTATTTTCCCTCTCAGCACAAAGTAATTTACATCTAATCTGAGGAAATAAAATTAAAACTAAACATAAAATAATTCTTTCTTATTAGTTTATATATAGTCTAGTAATTGGATAACAAATTATTTTATTTTCTTAGTCTAACTCTACAATATGTAGAACAATTGACTTTTACACCTAAATCTTCATGAAAATATAACAGTAAGTATACACTCTTTTTATTTCATATTAAATGTCATTTCACTTTCCATGGGTCTTGATTAAAAAGAAAAAAACAGTCTAAATCTCTTCTGCTCTAAATACAAAAGTCCTATCCATGACTTAATAACAGTGCGCACTCATGGAAGATATTATCTGTATTTCTCTGCTTCTTTGCCCTAAGGACAATGCAGCATTTTCACTTCAAAATGAATAATTCTATTTTAAGAACAAAACGTGTATCTGCAGTTTATATTATCACTTATATAAACACTATCCCATCCCTCCTGAACATAAAAAGTGGGCACTATAACTGCTCCAGGGATTGAGAACAACTCTGGTTGAAGCATTCACAATTTGCAGTACAGCGATTGTTCCCTTCACTTTCAATTTGCTTATGATGGGATGAAATGGTTTCACTTACTGTTAAACATTTTTAAATAACACTATAAATGGGACTATTTTGGCTAAAACAGAAGTGTGTTTTATTTTATAAAATAATCCGAATGCTTGTATTGATACTTCAATGGAAATGAGCTCACTCATCACTTTCTTCACTAGGTAAGTGGAGAATGAGCTCTGTGATTAAGACTCTCCAGAATGCTGCTCAGATTGTATACTCTGCATGAAGATCTTATGCAGAGAGGATGAGTGAGATCTGAGCTCCAACATGTGCTCCATTTATCCAGTATTGCACCTTGTTAACTCAGAGGAAAAGGTATAATTATCTAATATATCTGCTTATAGAGAAGGGGAGGGTTTTATGCTAACTATGGCCCTGTCTGTGATTATACAACCTTGGCCAGCATCAGAAATGGATTGTACTTTTTCAATACATGCTGAACACTTGTGAGGACCCATTAGAATACAACTCCTCAGAGTAGATTCGGTGGTACAAAACTAAATAACACAGCGTATCTTCTAGCCACTCCTATCTAGTTTAGATTTCAGTTGTGTTTTCGAATACATCTGGTGAAGAAATTGGCATTTGATTTTTCAAACTGTGTTCTGTTCAGAATATTGCAGGAGTCATGTAGCTGTGTTTGGATGAAAAAGAAGAGCGAAGGGAGAATAAAGGTAAAATTATAAAACTTGAGGTACAGTGGAAGAGCCACCCAAGATAAGAAGCCATGGAGGAAGATTGCTGTTGCATAAAGACAAGGGAATTCTGATAATTGGCAGCATGAAGTAAACTTGATTTTTGCAACTGATAAAAATAGAAAATGCCTATAATTTATAATGCTTAACTAATTTAAAGATAGAAGTAAAAACCTAATGAAAGTAGGTTTCCATCTAATACTGTGTAAAGCAAGGTACCCAACCTTTTTGGCACCAGGGACTGTTGCTCCTATGAGAATCTAATGCCTGATGATCTGAGGTGGAGCTGAGGCAGTGATGCTAGCACTTGGGAAGCAAATACAAAAGAAGCTTTTCTGGCTTGCTCGCTGCTCGTCTCCTGCTATGCGGCTTGGTTCCTAACAGGCCACAGACCCGGTACTGGTCCGCAGCCTGGGGGTTTGGGACTCCTGGTGTAAAATAAGGGTAATGGCACGATTTAGACCAGAGTCTAAGAAAGAATTATCAACACAACTGAAGGCTGATTTCCTCCACTGATGAGAGAGAAGAGTGGACCTGTATAAAGCAAAAGAATCGGTATTTGTGTCTATGACATTTGGGAGAAGACAAATTGCTATGAACTAACTACTGAAAAAAGTGGTGAGTTCTCAGTTTTTGTTTATGAATTTTTTTTTTTTTTTTTTTTTTAGGAAACAGTTAGATCTGGGTGGGCAACCTCCCTGAAGAAATATCGTAATGGTTAGAATTGTTAACATCCAGAGTAAGCTGCATCTCACTGATGGATTATTGGTGATGGTCCTTTTTCTTTTTAAATGGTTGTCAGTTTGACTTTTTTTCATGTTAGTAAGAATGTTATCTATCCGTGTTAGTAAGAACATTATCTATCCTTACATATCTATCTTTTTAACAAACTTTAGGTGTGCAACACATTGCTATTAACTACAGGCACAACACATTTGTAGAACTTACTCATCTAGCATAACCAAAACTTTATAGGAAGTTGCTATTCAGTGAAGGCTCTTCTTTGGGGAACATAAGAAGTGATTGTAGAGCACCAGGCCAGACTTCCTGGCTGTGAATCTCAGCTTTGCCACTAACGTGCTGTGAGAGATTATCCAAATTCTGGAACTCCATTTCTTCATTGGTAAAATGAGATAATAGTATTTTCTTTATAAGTTTGTTATGAAAACTTAAATGAGTCAATACATGTAAAATGGTATAATGTTCATGAACTAGTATTGCTATTTTACTCTAATTATTATTTTCCAAACACATATATGGTGCAGTCCTCCCACATTTGGCTTTCAAAATCTAGAATTCAGAATATAAGAAAAAGAAGAACTTCACAATAGATAGAAGTTTCAAGGACAAAAATGGTGGACAAAAAATTTTGAATTATATCGAAATCGACTTATATTAGGGGTGAGGAAAGAATTGACTACAAAGGGGTAGCATAAGTACAATTTTGGAATATCCATTATATGGCTGGCTGTGGTGGTAGTTACACAACTTTTATTCCTTTATCAAGACTACAGAACCTTATGCTAGAGAGTAAATTTTATTGTACACATTAAAAAAAGCAAAACCCTGAAAAAAACCCCAGCTAATTATGCTAATAAAGAAAATGAGGATAAAGGAGAACTTGAAAGAACAAGATTATTACTTAGACAACTTCAGAGGGAGGATAAATTGACAAGATTACAAGCCATGGCTAAGAGGATCCTTGGGAACAGAACAAGTGTCTAGAAGGATGTCCACAGCATTTCCCAAGAATTTGTTTTTGTTTGTTGCTTACTTGGTTTTTGCTCATGTAACTAGGTAGTGAAGAAACTAAGTCTTATGTCAAAGTACCAGCAAGTTCTGAGTAACACCTAATAGGACAGATGGGTGTCATTTTTGAACCCCTCCATCTCCACTTTGCAATGATGAGCAGCATTCAGAACGAGACATCATTTGAAAGCTGCAACTGCTTCACAGTTGTTCCATACTTCCAAGTGAATCTAAAATAAGTGGGATCTTAACCTGGAGCATCAAAACTAATCTAGCAGTGGTAAATATATTAACATAAAAAACCCCTGCAATTATAAGATGTATTGATATAGTAAAAATTTTCTTTAACTGATTTTTTTTTTGTAGAATTAAATTCATTACCTATGGTAGTTTTCATAGCTTTTTAAATGTTGTCCTCAATAAAGACATTTTTATAAAAGAAGTAAAATTTAAAAAATGACATTTATTTCCTATATCAGAGAATTGTAATCTTTATTCTACTTCTTTCACCTGCAAGAGTTACAGCTTAATGTATAAGTGCCTATTTCAAAATGCAGGTGCAAATGTCCCCAGATATTCTGACTAAATAAAACCTGGTATTAGTACTAAGTGTGCCAAAAGAGAGATCTCTGAATGTTGAACTTGTAAACAGTATGTTTACAATGATATTCAATTGATAATTTGTACAACATCCCATAAATAGGAGCCCTAATAACCACATGGCTGCTATAGGGGACCAAAATTTTACCACCCCAAAGTGTGCCTTTGGGGATATTAATTTTAAGCTGGTTATTAAGAAACAAAAGTTTCAGAAAGAATCTTTGACCCTCCCTACTTCTCTGCCTAAAGGAAGTCAGATAGGAAACCTGCTTTGGGAAGGAAACCTTAGTATAATCATCATCTTAGCACATATGGATTAGCACATAGTGTTAGACAGGAAGGAATCTAGCAAAGCCTGTTTCTCTCTCTGTCCCATTGTTTCTGGATGGCCCAGCAAGAATTTGTTTACCATATATTTGCTCTTCTCTTACCTGTGAGTTACCTACTTCTCCTTTGGAATCCCAGCCCCCTGCCTGCCCTCTTCTTTGTTCAGAATGGCATGTGCCTCAACTGCCAATAGTGTTTCAAGTCTCATATCTTATGATACCTCCAGCATGTACATTCGTAATTATAAATTTTGGACTCGTTTTCCTGTTAATCTCCGTTAATTTACTAGCCCAGCTAGAAGAACTTAGAAGGCTGGAAGAAAGTTTTATTTCTTTGCATTCCCATACTGCCTAGTGGTTAATTCCTTAGGGGATCCAAATAACCAGAAGCTGAGAACCCTGAGGTATCCACCAGCTGTCTCAAGTCTTTTGTGGGGCCTGTAATTAGTGAGAATTCTTTCTTAGTGACCAAAAATCCCCCCTACATATTTTCCTGAGAGATTATTAGTGCTCAAGGAAATTCAGGCAATCGATATCTGTTTTGGGTGGATATAACCGAATGTTGAAGATAAAGATGAGTGACCAAAGACAGAGGAAGAAAGCGACAAAGCTAAAAAGCTGAAAAAACTAGAGAAAAAAAAGATGCATGGACACAACTTTTTATACCAATATCTAGTTAAAGAGAATTAGACCAAATACAGAAATGGTCCAAAATGCAAGTTATTAATGAAAAATTATTCTTTGAATAAAATTAGTTTACTCAGCTTGTCAATCTCTGTATTAAAAATCACTGGACATAATTATATTAATAAGAGCTAACATTTATAAAAGACTTGATGTGCCAAGCACAATAGATATAAATATAGATATAAAAATCAGGAATCTAAAGGTTATATAAATTTAGAAAATACATATACGGAGATATCATACTCTAAATACTAGGATTTCATACTGATAGCTTAAGCAATTGCTTACTAGTTCATGGAATATCTAATTCATGTTTATTAAGTGTGGTCTTTGCTTAGAACTTGATTGATAGTCAATAGCATGATTGGTGGAGTGGATTATCAAGTTGTATTACACATACACATACACAAATAAACATATATTTTTATATGTATACTGCATGATTATATTTTCAATAATTACCTTGTTGACATTTGCAAATATATCCAGTCATGTGATCTTCACAGTTTGCGCCATTTAAACATGGTGATGAGAAACATTTATTTATATTAATTTCACAAAATTGACCAGAAAATCCAGGAAGACACCTAAGACAGAAAAGAGAAATATATATGTATATGTATACATATATATTTAATACCTGTGAATATATATTATAGAGTCCATATTTTCCAAATTTATAATAAAATTAAACACATGAAGTAGTCATTCATTATAGTTGATTTATGAGAGATAATTTAGTTGATATTCACCAGCGTTTTCAATGAAATAAGGTAACCTGATCCAAAAGTAACCACAACCACAAACAAAAAGGGAACACAAAAAAGGCTCAGGTATCAAGCTCAATCGTAAATTTTTCTTTTTCCATTCTATGTCAAACCTATGTAGCTCAGGATAAATACATGTATGCAAGCATTCATGCATGTATTATTAAAGTCTCTTTACCTCTATTATAGAGACCGTTGACTAAAAGTGATTATAAGACAGTCAGCAAACTTTTAAAATAGTGACAAGTTTGATAATTGTGTAAAATGTTTCACAAATGTTTAATTACAAAATGATTCCTTAGTGATCTCTCTTAGCTCCAAACATGACCACATTTATTTCAATTTTAAAGTAATTATAAATTTAACATGTAACTAAAACCAATATAGAAGGCAATATAATGTTTTAAATATTGGTTCTGCTTATTATTAATTTGATAGTGATATTACTTTTCACCTTGAGATTCTCTCATTCAAATATATCTTCAGATATCCAGCAACATATAACTGGGAAATTGCTTGGAGGTAACATAAAAAGTTGAAATGTGGCCCTAAAACAGTATATTAAGTCCTAATACTAAGAACCTGTGAATGTGACCTTACTTAAAGGAAAGGTTTTTGCAGATATAATTAAGGACTTTGAGATGATATTACCCTGAATTAACTGGGTGGGCCCTAAATCCAAAGACAAGTGTCCTTATAAGAAGAAGAAACATAGACTCACACAGGGGAGAAGGCCATGTAAAGGAGGAGGCAGAAATCAATGTCATACAGCCCCTAGTCAAGAAACACCTGGATCTTCTAGAGATTGAAAAAGGAAAGGTAAGATTCCTTAGCACCTTCGGAGAGAGCGTGACTTTGCTGACACCTTGATTTTGGATATCTGTTCTCTACAATTGTGACCAAATACATTCGTTATTTTAAGCCATCAAGTCTGTGTTAAGTTTTTATACCATCTCTATGAAACTAACACAGGAAATGTCATTAATGGATGCATATGCTCATGTGCTTCCTCTCCTTATCTTCTATCTTCCTATACTTCATTACCACATTACTAAAGGTTTATTTTCAACAATAAAATATTATTCAATGCTGAAAATACATGAGTTATCAAGCTATGAAAAGACATGGAGAGATATGACTTTCTGAAAGGCAAAACTGTGGATATAATAAAGTTAGTGATTTCTAGGGGTGAGAGGTAGGGGTGATGGATAAGCAAAGAACAGAGGATTTTTAAAGCAGTGGAAATATTCTGTTTGATATTATAATGATGGACATATATTGTACATTTGTCAAACCCACAGAAGCCTAAGTTAAACTATAGACTTTGAGTGATTATGATTGTCAATACAGGTTCACTTTTGGTAACAAATGTACCATTCTGGTAAGTGATGTTAGTAATGGGGGGAAGCTACGGATATGTGGAGGCAGGGGGTATACGGAAAATCTCTGTGCTTTCCTCTGAATTTTGTTGAGTATCTAAAACTGCCCCCTCAAAAAATAAATTTTGACTAAAAACTAGTAAGATACTACTAAATCGTGAAACTCTCATACTGGTTTTTTAACATAAGAATTGATCTACAATACTGGGGGAAAGGCATAAAACAATCTGAATCTGATGTATAGCTATTAAAATATGAAACATCTATAGCAAATTTAGAATAAATTTGAACTAGAACTCAGAATAAAACTTTAGAGGGACCCAATATCATACTTCCATTTGAGTACTTGATATAAAAGACCCAGTTTTAACTGCTGTTAGCAGGTGGTAGGAGCCACTCTCAAATGATTATTCAAATTGGAAAATATCTACTTTATCACCTTTTGGGGATAAGCTGCAAATGGAATCATTCAGCATGGTTTGTAGTTATTTTGGTAACAACCTCACCCAAATGCTTTACTATAATCACTCTGCTGGTCACTAGCTCTTCCACTAGCTCTTCCTGCAAACACTCCTCTGGATCTCCACTGTTGTAGCTGTTGTTCCTTTGATATGGCCACTTTCAGTTCAAATTTACTAAGATCAACATTATGGTATCTTTTTTCCCACTATCTTCTTTACTTGTTCCTCTCGCTTAAAAGTAGTAAAGCATAATCTGTGTCTTTATTGGTTTTATCCATGGGAACTCTATGGATTCTAGTGCATAAAAACCACCATTTGGAACATTTATCAAGTTAAATTCTGAGGCATATAACAAAGAAAGCCTAAAGGCAACTTTGATTAAACAAATAAAATAGTGCCTGGTATTATGCAATTGGGGTGAGAAAGAATAAGTATATTCAAAAACTATAGATAATTCTTTTTGAATTATTATTATTACTTTTTACAAATTAATGGTTCGTGGCAATCTTGCACTGGGCAAGTCTATCAGTACCATTTTTCCAACAGCATCTGATCACTTGGTGGTGGCTCCATAGTGTAGTGGTTAGCACTTCTGCTTTGCACGCTGAAGGTCCTGGGTTCACTCCCTAGGTGGAGCCACGGACCATACCCCAGGTGCACCAGACCCTGGTGCACACTGCCAGTGAGTGAGAGGGGTCGCCCCTCCTTCAGAGATCCAGTCCTTAAGGGGAAACGGCAACATCCATGGGTCAGGGGTAGAAGTGAATCAGGGGGAGAATTAAATAGGAGAAAAACAAACAAATCTGAATTTCCATCCCACACCATCAATTCTATTCAGAAATATTTATTTTTTAATTGAGATGTTACGACTGAATTTAAATGAGACTTAAATTTATTCACATTCACCAAACTCTGATTTGACTTTGAAATATTTACAGTTTAAAAAGTTTAGTTGCTAACTCTAATATTCCATTTGCCCAGTTTTAACATCATAATTTAGTGGGATGCATTTTAATAATTAAGGAAGGAAATACAGTATAACTTTTTTTTTCAATTGCAAAGTATCGACATTAAAAGTATCAACTTCAAATACTGAAAAGTTGGTGTTTATTCTTTTAAGATATTTGCTGAAACCAATAATCTTAAAATTATAATAGCTAAAAAGTATCAAAAACGTGTCATTTCATACAGTTTCAGAATCCTCACAGTTCTTTTCTATGATCTATCTTATTTCTTTTTAATAATTAGTGACTAGAACTATACAAAAATCCAATTGCTCTAGAATATATAAAATATGAAATGTTTATCAACCTTTTATTGATAAATGGTTGTGGTTATGAATTGGGAGCCTCTAAGTAGGAATCCATACACCTAGAACATCATTTCTGTTTAACTTTGTTTGCTTATATTTTAGTCAAAAATTTACACTTTCTGGAATTTTTGCTTATTTTCATTTAAGTTGCTGTAGTTCTGGAGACTAACAACAGGCTCAACAAAATTATTTTCTACCTCTTTTCACTGTGTTCTGATCTCTTCCTTGTTGTGGACGATACAATGACAATTAAATTGGAACAGAAATAGTCATATACCCAATTTAGGTCATGGAATCCAAACATTTTTACTCACATTTATATTCATGTGAATGACTAGCATTCACAACATTTATTTTTTTTATCTTATATTGTTTCTGTAGATATTTTGATATTGTAAACCACTAGCAATAACAGGACACCAGGTTGATAAGTCTGGGATCTCCTAGTGAGTAGGCAAAACCAATGGCCTGACCAGGATGGCCTTGATTATTTGTTCTAAAAATATCACATTGTTATTTGTCTATTTTTTGTACTATCTAATTGAGCTCGTTATATCTTTTAAATCTTTAAAAACACAGGTATTTTAAACACAGGTATTTCTGCAACATTTGAGTTGTTGCAGAAATGGTGATAGATTGAAATCTAAATTATTTATATATTTTCAAATGTGTAATGTAAGTGTATTATAGCCATAAGTAAACTGCATAAAGTAGAATCCTAATTAATATGTAAATAAGTACTTTTATTCATATTGCCTAAATTATGACTCTTTAAGGGCATTTTTTAACATTTTTATTATTTTCTAATTTTATTATCATTATTTTGCATATGAATTAAGAAATGAATAGTCGCAGAGGGCAATTATAACAGAAATCTAACTTTCTTAAGGCTATTTTACAAATCAGAATATTGTCTAAATAGCTATGGAAACTGTATATGGATAAGTAAAATAAATCAGATTAAAAAGAAGTGATAATAACAACAATAGTCTCAATGATTATGAAAGAACAAAACTCAGAATGAATTTCTTATCATAGATATTATTTCATGTTTTTAATAAAATATTGCTTTGAATTTTGATTTTAAGAATATTTAAATTTCAGAGTGCTAAGTTGTTTAGGTTTGAAGTGTTCCATATGCAGAAACTGAGACAAAGACTCGAGTGCACATTGTTTATTTGGGATGTGATACAAACAAGGAAAAGTGAAGGAGTTGGGAGAATGAGACAGGGAAGAAAAAAAAGTCAATTAGAAATGCAGCATTTAGCCATTTGCTACTATGTAAAACTGGGGCTCAGTCCCACTGTAGTGTTTTTAAAATTTCTATACTTTTTAAAGCATGAAACCTAATTCTTCTCTCATTGAATAAAGGTTTTACTTAGTGATTCATTGCTAATGTGTAGAATATGGTTGAAGTATGACTCCCTTGTTCTCTTTTGGTTCTCTCTGACAAGACTGCTGCTACGTCATGAGACATTCGAGTAACACTGTGGAGAGGGCCATGTGGAGAACTGAAGCCTTTGTCCAACAGCTACATGAGGCAACTTGGAAGAAGATCTTTTTGCCCCAGTCTTCATATGACTGGAACACAGCTGATGTCTTCTTTGCTACCTGATGAAAGATCCTTGGCTGGAATCACCCAGATAAGCCACTCCTAAACTCCTGAATTACAGAAACTGTGAAATAATACAGATGGTCCCTAACTTAACGATGATTTGACTTGTGAGTTTTTGACTCTCCAGTTGTAACAAAGCTATACACATTTATTAGAAACCGTACTTTGAATTTTGAACTTTTCCTGGGCTAGTGATATGCATAGGACACTCATGATGCTGAGCAGCAGTGAGCTGAAACTCCGTCAGCCATACTATCCTTAGGGTAAACAACAGAGACTCTATAGCTTTTTTTTGGATTTTGTTTTGTTTTCTCATCTCATCATGTCTACAAAATGCCCATCTGTGTCTATGGCTTTTGGTGAGAACAAAATGCAGACATTTACTCTTGAGATGAAACAAAATAATTGCCCAATAGTAAGCTAACGTAGGTGTTCTGAGCATGTTTAAAGAAGGCTAGGCTAAGCTAGGCTGTTTAGTAGATCAGGGGTATTAAGTGCATTTGTGACTTATATTTTTAACTTAACAGTCAGTATATCAGGACATAACCCTATTGCAAGCTGAGGAAGATCTGTAAATGCTTGTTGTATTTAGCATAGATAACTACACATTCAATGAGTTCCTTCTGATGATCTGTGGAGAAGGCACATCAGAAGTTTTCCCCGGAAGGACTGAAAAATGGAACAATTGTCTGCTGACTCTTGTTCCCATTAGTCAAGGATTCCCTCAGCGTGTTAACATATTTATACTTCTGGGCTAATTGAAAAGTGGCCTTCGTGTGTACTCAGTAAGATCCTTCAGCTTCTAAAAAAGTTGAAGGCATAGTAGTGGTTGTTAAAGTGGGATACAGTCAGTGTGCTTAGGAACTGTCCAGCACAGTTGGAATGGGATGATCAGCAGCATAAGCACCTACAATATATAACACATATGGAGCCTCAATCTACTTTGTATGTTAAATAACTTCTACAAAACAAACAAACAAACAAACAAAACAGCAGGGAAAGGAATTTAATACACTTAAACTACATTAAGATCATATGTTGAGTAATTTTTTCTTTTACACTCTGCTTTTGATAATAATTCACTTAACATAAAAGAAAGTAGACTTTTATTCTGGGGATCATTTATCAGAGATAATAAACAACCAGAACCAACCTGGGCAATGAAACTTACCCCATCTATTATAACTTTTATCACTATTTCTATATTACTTTACTGTGATCAGAATGATTTTCTCAAGGCAAAATGCTCAAATATTATTAAGGAAGTTTGCATATTTATAGTATATTTCTATATTCCAGTTAGCAAACAAATATTATATAGTTAATGACAGCTAAATATTCTACCTATGTACTAGGCAGTTTGCTAGGTCATTCACATAGATTTGTCAATCTTCAAAATACAATCTAAGATAGATAATACTCTTGGGCTATCAGTATTTGTGCCCTCTCTCTGTACTGAGTTTAAATTACAAACAATCCAGTTGGCAAGCACAATTTTAGCAGAGTTGTTGGAAACATAGCATTCCCCACAGCAAGAGTCAATCCAAATCTTAACCCACTCATATCCAGGTATGGAAGAAGTTTCTGATAAAATCTTTTTAAAGTTTTGTTTTATTTAAAAGTTCCACATTTCTAGTGTTCAAATTGCCTAAATAACATTTAAAAATTAGGTTCTTCAAGACTCTTCCAATGATAAAAAACACATGACTTCACTAACACATTTGGTTTTTTTCAAAGCTCTATTAAAGTAAATGAAGTTGAACCACCATTGTGCTTAAAAAAAAAATTGTGGAGTTTCAAGCATTTTCCCTTAGTGTTATTATAATATTAATATCATTGTATTAAATATTTTTTATTCTTCTACCCATTGGAAGACTTTCTATTAACTGTAGAAATACATGAGCATTCCAATCCATTTTAGAAGCACTTAAAAATACCTTTCATAATACATCACAAAATTTTTCCATTTCCATGGGAAAATTCTCAGCTTTCTTAACTCATTTCTTATATAGTTTCTAGATCTCTGTTATGTCTACATATCTCTAAAAGAAGTGTTTCTTCAAACAACCGTATTTCTCTCTGACTTACCACCTCAATCTTACACTTAATGGATATTTTATTCTTTGCGGACATTTGTCTATGTATGTTGCTAGAAATATTGAAGTTCTTTTGATAGAGAAACAGATTTACACTAATTGTTTTTCTGTGAACGAACAGTATCTCAGGAATACTGGAAGCTATCATATGGTTTATACATAAAGTGTAAAAACAAAACAAAACAAAAAGGGGGTAAGAATTTTACATTAAATGGTGCAAAAATTGGTTTTAAAATTTAAAAGCATTAACATATATACATTTCTAAAGTTTACCTGAGGTTTCACAAAAGTATTTAAAATTATGAGTTTTGTGTTTCGACATGCCCGCCAACCTCAACATACACCATATTATCTTATTGTATCCTTTACTTCTCCTCTATCTAGTAGTATTTTTTTAACTTTTTCTTTTTCTTAAATTTACTTTTTTTTGTTTAAGTATACTTGGCATATAATCTTATATTAGTTATATTAGTTTTCAGATGTATAACATAGTGATTTGATATTTTCATACCTTACAATATATTCACTCCATTAATTCCAGTAATCATCTTTCACTGTGTAAACTTATCATGATATTATTGACTATATTCTCCTTCCCCATTTCACCCATCTCCCTACCCCTTCCATTCTGGTAACCATTTCTTAGGGCTCTGCTTCTATGAGTCTATTTCTGTTTTGTTTGTTTTGTTTTTAGTTTCCACATATAAGTGCAATCATATGATATTTGCCTTTCTCTACCTAGCTTATTTCACTTAGCATAATACCCTCTAAATCTATCCATGTTGTGGCAAATGACAAAATTTCATTCTTAGAAAACAATTTTATTGCTGCCTAATATTTCATTGTATATATTATACATATATACATAAAACTATATTACATATATACACACAATTCTATATCAGCAGGATTTGGAAAATTAGCACTATATAACAAATACTCAGGAAGATAATATATGTAAATAAGTTAAATATAATAACATCTATGTCACATCTATGGAAAATTAGCACTATGTAACAAATACTGAGGAAGAAAAAGGATATATATAATATATATTACATATATATGTATATAATCACATGTTCTTTATCCATTCATCTTTAGATGGACACCTAGATTGCTTTCATATATTGGCTACTGTAAATAATGTTTCAATGAACATAGGGGCACATGTCTTTTCAAATTAGGGTTTTTAATTTTCTTTGGGTAAATATACAGAAATAAAATTGCTGGGTTGTACAGTATATATATTTTTAGAATTTTGAAGAATCTCCCTACTACTTTCCAGAGGGGCTGCACCAGTTTTCGGTTCCACCAACAGTGCACAAAGGTTTCCCCTTTTCTCCACATACTCGCCAATACATTATCAGTTGACTTTTTAATGAAGAAAACAATCCCATTCACAACTGTATCAAAAAGAATAAAATACTAGGAATAAACTTAACAAGGAGGTGAAAGACCTGTACTCTGAAGACTATAAGACATTGACGAAAAAAAAAAAATGAAACGATATAAATAAATGGAAGGACACACCATACTCATGAATTGTAAAGTTTAATATTGTTAAAATGACCATACTGCCCAAAGTAATCAATAGATTTAATACAACCCCTACCAAAATACCAATGCCATTTTTCACAGAACTAGAACAAAAAAATGCTAAAATGTATGGAACTACAAAAGACCCAAATAGCTAAAGGAATCTTGACAAAAAAATAACAAAGTTGAAAGTATCACACTCCTTGATTACAAACTATACTATGAAGCTATAATAATCAACACAGTATGGTTCGGGCACAAAAAAACAGAAACATAGACCAATGGAACAGAATAGAAAGCCCAGAAGTAAACTCTCACTTCGATGATCAACTAATCTATGACGAAGGACATAAAAATATACACTGGAGTAACAGTAGTCTCTTCAACAAGTAGTGCTGGGAAAATTAAATAGATACACACATACACACAAATAAAACTAGGCAACTCTCTTTCGCTACATATAAAAATAAACTCAAAATGAGTTAAAGACTTAAATGTAAGGCTGAAGGCCTGAAACCATGAAACTCCTACAAGAAAACATAGGAAGTAAGCTATCTGACATTGTTCTAAATAATATCTTTTTGGATATATGTCCCTGAACAAGGTAAACAAAAACAAGAACAAACATATGGAACTACATCAAACTCAAAAGCTTCTGCAGAGAGAAAACCTTCAATAAAATGAAAAGGTAACCTACTGAATGGGATAATATATTTGAAATGATACATCCAATAAAAGGTTGATATTCAAAGTATATAAGAAACTCATACAACTCAATAACAAACAATCCAATCTAAAAATGAATATAGAACATGAAAAGACATTTCTCTATGGAAGACATAAGGATGGCCGACAGACATGTGAAAAGATGCTCAACATCACTAATCATCAGGGAAATGCAACTTAAAACCACAAATATCACCTTACAACAATCAGCATGACTAACAATATTCCAATAAAATTATTTAAAACCTTTCTCAGATTTCCAAAATTTCCCTCTCATTCTTTAATATATAAATTATCTTGGCCTCTCATGTAATCATTCTTACTGATTTTCTCTTAAGTTTTAACCACTCTTTGTCCAGTCTCCATTGGCATTCTATGTGATTGAAGCAATTCTCCAACAGAATGTCTCTCAATGACATAAGATCCGGAGTCTCTGGCAAGATTTAAAATCCTGCTCTTAATTTTATTTACTTTGCATTTTCTGCCCATTATCACAGGACAGATTCTTCAATGAGTAGGTAGTATTTAAGAGGCATGTTTAAGTTGGGATTAATATTGAAAGTGGAATTATTTTGCTTCCTATACAATTCTATAGCAGTAGGATTTAAAAAATTAGCACTACATAATAAATACTCAAGAAGAAAAAGGATCCCTTGTACTTCATTAACAATATGACATGCATTTTGAAAATTATTATACTTTAGTTTCCTTTTTAGATATATGATTACATCAAAATGAAAAGTCTAAATCATGGCATTACCTTTTTTTCATCTTGCCACAATACATAAAAGAGAAATGGAAATGTATAAAGTATACTTCTTTCTAGAAAACTTCTGTTCTTTCTGGTATTTAATTTTAAGCTAAAGTTGAAATGTATATTCTAGTTGAGCATGGAATCAGAAATTTCAGAAATTCTTTTTAATTGGGAATTACAATTTTGTTAATATAGTCAACCTGATGAGAAATTCTTCAACATAAAACATGTATGCCTTCTCCATGAAATAACAGAAGTGAAATAAAAATCTGACTGTCCATTTATCAGACTAAATCAGCTCATAATTAATAAATCATTGCATAAACTGAACTTTAAGAAATGTCTTAGGGATTGTTTATGTCCAGATAATTTATTTCTCTCAAGAGTATCTATGGTTCAAGTTGGGCTTATTAAAAATGCTGATTAACTATTCTGACCTCTACATATTTACCAAACTGTATATTTCCTGAGAATGATTCTTTCTAATTTGCAATTTTGTTATTAGAAAACTGAGTAGAAGAAAAACAAATCCAAGCTCCAATTATAGAAACTTATTTACATTTATCCAGAATAATGAGTAGTAAAAAATACATCATAAACTATGAGACTTAGAGCTATGAAATAACTATGTTATAAAATATTTTAATTTATAAGTACATTATGGTCACAGAACATGACCTGTATAAGTACTTCACAAACTTTAATGTATATATACATACAGATACAGGAATAAACTTATAACAGACTCTGCTTATTTTTGAAATGGTGTTTAGTTATAGATAGTTCTATGTTGCTTCCCTAAAGAGCTATAATGAGATTCACTATTACATGCAAAATAAAATGTCAACTGTGTTTATAATTAAATATACAATTTAACAAATTAAATGTTTATTAAAATCAATAAATGTATACTATTTTAATTGTAACTATCAAGATCTGTTAAATGTCATGCAACTGGTTATTCTACATCTACAAGAAAAAGCTCCTATCTAGGCTCAGGCAAATTCTCCATTTTTCATGGTTTTTGAATTTTTAATATTCACATTTCTTTCATGTTTTGGGAAATTCCTAGCCATTAAGCCAATATAATTTTTAGACTGATTTACCTTGAGCCAAAAGAGTCCTCTTTAAAACCACCTTTTAAAAATATTTCGTATTGGGACTATTAAGACCATAGCCTGGAAGTAACAAAGTTTGTTCATTTTCAAGCTATTTTTCCTGACCACATATTTCAGGGATTTTTAAGGATAGTAAGAAAGCAATGCAAGTGTTCCTAGTTCCTTACCAAATGTTATCTCAATGTCACCTTATTACTAACATATTCAATCCACTAATTTTGTCTAACAATTTTATATTTTTAACTGTGCCTTAGTTGCTTCAGGAATTTCTTTATCATTCACATCTTTGTCCCCTCTATTAGTTTGCTAGGGCTGATATAACATAGTAACATATACTAAGTGACTTAAGTAACAGAAATTTATTTTCTCATAATTTGGAAGCTGGGTATTCAAGATCACAGTATCAGCAGGGTTGTGTTTTTCTGAGGGACTCTCTCATTGGCTTATAGAAGTCAGTTTTCCTCTGACGTCTTCTCATGATCTTCCTTCTGCCTAGATTCTCATCTCTTCTTATATAGACATCGGTCATACTGTATTAGGTCTCACTCATATGATCTCATTTTATCTTAAGTAATTCTTTAAATGCCCTATTTCCAAATACAGTCATATTCTGGAGGTTAGGACTTTAACATGCGAATTTTGAAGGGACACAATTCAAAGTATCCCCTCTAATCTGTAAACCAAAAGAAGTCTATCCATGAATAAAAACCAGTAGAAAAATGCTAGGAATATACTAACATGAAAGAAAGCAGACATGAGTTTTGAAATAAAGCTAGACATTACAACATACCAACAAAACTTTAAAGCATGTCTTAGAAAGTGACTCAAAGCATTTCCAGAACCTTTACAGAGAGGTTTCCATTCCCAGACACTAATACTACATGTAAATATAAAAATCTTTTTTTTTTTTTGGTAAACATTGTGGTTTTTAAAATTATGACTAATTATCAGTACTATATAATTTCCCTCCTATTTTTTACTACATAAACCTTAAAGTAGTATGGTTTATGGAAATTTTTGTTATAAAATGAACATATTATAAATTGAAAAGCCATCTACATGAAAAGGAATTGTATGGGAAGCCCCTACATTGAAGATTTTAAATTCATACAAAGGATAGAAAAATTGGTATTATTATACTTCATGAAGAAGACAAAACAAATGTAGCATTTGAATGTATCCTCCTATTCTTTGTAATTATTAAGCATATTTAGTATCTCATCTTAAATGGCTATGTGGACCAAAGCTCAGAAACTGTGAACAAAGCCAATATATATGGGTGAGTAGAGTCAAAAGAAAAGAAATAATAGCCGTGTCATCCCTAGATCCAGATATGCCTGAAATTAAGTTCATAAATGAACTTCCAGGTTTCATTAGTTATAAAAATTGTAGATGTGCTTTTGAGTTGGTTTAGTTGTTTGTTTTTTTTTAATTGAAGTTGACTGAGTTTTAATACAGTAGTATTTTTGTTATCTTACGATTTAAAATTATTGGGAAAGAGAGGAGTGGGTAAGAACCAAGAAAATAAGAGAAATTAAGACAGAAAAATCTTTATTTCTGTTGTGGGGCAAAATCACATAAGAACGTGTTATATATATATTTTTATTTTTTAATGTTCAAAATGTCTATTAAGAATGCATACTCTGGAGATAGAGACATAAGAACTCTTAGACATAAGAACTCTTACGAAGCTAATACGTTCTCAAGATTTATACTTATTACTAACCATTTTAAATGCACTAATATCCAAGAAGCAATAGAATATTATATCATTATAAAAAACATGATAAGCAAGGAAATTACATATGTATGGAAATACGTTTTGCAAACTGATTCCTCATTTCAGCCTACTTGAATTGAGATAAATATATATTTTGATATAGTTAATATGATGGCCTGAGCTCTACGTCCTTGAAATCACTATTCAGAACTCATGTCATATTCTTAGTCTTAGGACTATCATTCACCTGTGCTAAATAGCTCTAAATCAAAAGAATGGATATTTACTGGATAGGTGGATAGGAGAAATCTCTATATGAGCCTATGCAATGCAGCATTAGCATGTCAGATGCCTGAACTCTTTTATCGGTAATTCTTTGCTTTGTAAAGCTTTTTGTTTTTGTTTTTGTTTGTTTGTTTGTTTTTAAACAAAACTCTAATCACGTTTAGTGAGCAAATAACTAGAAATAATTATTTAGGATTCCATTCATCAGAACATTATTATTTTGCATCAAAAAAGTCTTTATGAGATAGCCAAATTTCTTTGGGGAATAAATACTGTTTACCATTTCTCTTTGCTGCCCAACTAATAGAAAGTTTCAGGTCTATCTCACAGCTAAAGCCCTGGCTGAACACAAAGTGATTAGGAGATTTTAATGTACACATCTTTATTAGAGCAATAAAACATCGAAAACCAGACACCAGAGCAGTCATGTGTTTGAATGACAAATAAAACAGAACAGTTAAATTTCAATGATGTGTTTAAACAACTTAAAGTAGAACTATTTTACACACAATTACAATATTGGTTCTTTCTGAGAACATCAGTCTTGTATGTAATCATGGATCTGAAATTGACTCCATGGGGAGCTCTCTAGAAGACCATTTTTTAAATTTAACAGAGACAGAGAATAGCATGTATTATTAAGGGTATGCAATATTAAGAAGTAAAGCTTTGAAATTCTTGACATAGAGGTGACATAGAGATGAGTAAGCTCTCTGGCAATTACCAGCTGTGTGATCTTGATAAATGACGTAAGTTTTATAATTACAAATATCCATAAGTTTTTTTTTCGCCCACAGTTTCAGGATTATATAAGAACTAAAATCATAAGTTTATTTTGAGAATGATCTTAAATAAAAAATAATTGTAAAAATGTACTTACACTTTAGTATAAATATTAGGGCACTTTTTAAGTGCTAGTGATTTTTTCTGTGCTATTTTTATTGTGATTATTGTTATTTATATTATTAAGTGAAAAAGTAATCTTGTTGAGATGAATAAGTTAAATTCCTATCTCCATATGCTTAAATTCTCTAAAAGAAACTCCTTTCTATTCTTTATAACCATCACAAAAATATATTATCTAGTACTATAATTAAAATAATTGAAATAGTAATATTGAAAAACTACTCTATAAACTAATGTTTGGGGATCAAAAGACTAGAAAAATTGATAACTTACTGATTACAAAGTGCCATGAGTAAGGATATATTTTTATATTTTTAAAAGTGAAACTATATTGAGAAATACATTTTCTCAAGAAAAATATTTTAGTGATATTGTATATGTTGTGGTTTAAAAATAGCAAAAAGATACTCATTTGCAGAAACAGAAAGAACTAGGTAGTTGAAAAATTCTTTCAGTATAAACATTTAAAATTATAAACAAATTTATAATTTTGGGTGTATGCATGCATGTGGGCATGTGTGTGTGTGTGCACATCCCAGACAGAATTTACTTTGTTTTATGGATAGGCAGAGCTGCAGGACATCCTTTAAAGGGTGCTAAAACTAAGGAGTAAACATTTCATGAGAAACAGAATATGTACATAGTTTGAAAGTATCTCTCATTTAACTTGCTAAAAGGAGAAAATATTTTTCAATGGTGAAATCTAATGTAAAGTGATCAAAGTTCATGTCAATGTTAGAATGAACCAACTTCATGTAACACCTAAAGGTCACAGCATAGCCAACATAGTATTATTACTAAGAGGGCATTATCTAAACCAGATCATATGTATAGATAGATATCAGATAAACCATATTGAGGGAAATTATTCGAAGTATATGGTTTATATTTATCAAAAGTTAAAGTTGTAAAAGATAAAGAAAGATAGATAAACAATTCCAGAACACATAACTAAATGTTTTCCAGGAATGGATCTTGGAGAGAAAGACAGGGAAGCGAATTAATTGTTAACAAGAATTTTATTGATAATTGATAAAATTTGAATAAATCTATATATTAGATAAAAGTGTTGTATGGAGTTTAACATCAAATTTTAATAATTTACTGTGATTATATAGTTGATAATTCTTGATCTTTAGACATACGGAAGTATTAAGAGTGAAGAACTAAATTTTCTTTGATGGTTTCAGGAAAAATGCATGTTTGTGTATGTATTGGTTTTTACGTTGAGATAAATTTCTGTTACTGGGATGCACTGATATACATGTACTCCAAGTGTATTGGTGAAAGTAACAATTAAACTTTAGCAGTATGCTTTAAAAGCTTACAAATTTGTATTTGTTCTGACTTAGCAATTTTCATGCCAGGACTTTGTTCTAGGAAAGTAATCGCCAAAAAGACAAAGATGAACTAATAAGAACATTTGTAGTAGGCAGAATTCTAAGATGCCCCACAATCATGTATAATCTTTTCCCCTTGAGTGTGAGTGAAATCTGTGTCTCTGATGAACTATCACTCTGTGATTATGTTGCTATATAGCTGCAGGGAGATTATGAGGAGTTAGCATAACCCAATCCAGAACTCTTTAAAAGCTGAATTTTTTTTTTTTTTTTTTTCAGACTGGTCACAGAAGAGGCAGAGAAACTCACACAGAGTGGCCCAGAAGAGGGAAACATGGATGCCATGTGGCAAGAACTTAAGAGTGGCACCTAGGAGCTAAATGTGTTCCCTGCATTACAGAAAAATGAGACTTCAGTCTCACAACTACAAGGAAATAAATTCTGGTAATGACTAGTGAGTTGGAAGAGGACCCCAAGTCCTAGATAAGAACTGCAGTTCCAGTGTTATTTTTGACAGCAAGCAACTAGACATTACCTATATGACTAGCAATAAAGAACAAGAAAAATAAGACGTGGTATACAGTAATCAACTCTCATATTTGAAAGCCTATACATAGCCTATGTGAGAGCTGTGTATACAATTCTGCGTGTGCATGTATTTTTTACATACGTTTATATATTTTTATATTGCATATTGTCTTGGGTTGAATTGTGCCTCTCAGAAGAGATATTTGAAGATATTATCCTAGTATCCCAAAATGTAACCTTATTTAGAAATTAGGTCTTTGGTAAATATATTCAAATTATGATAAGGTCATTATAGCAGGCCCTAATCCATATTACTAGTGTCCTTGTATAAAAGTAAAATCTGAACTCAGAGACAGATATGTACAGAGGGAAGATTATATGAAGACACAAAGCTACCACCATCTACAAGTCAAGGCATGTCTGAGGCTAAGAAAAGTTATGGAGAGGTATGGAATTTGCTCTTACCATTCTCTGGAGAAACCAACACTGCCAACATCTTGCCTTTTTTTTTTTTCTTTTTTAAATTAAGTTTATTGGGGTAACATTGGTTAATACAATTATATGATTTTCAGGTGTACATTATCATTTGACATTTGTTTATTCTATTTTGTGTTTCCCACCCAAAGTCCAGTTTCCTTCAGCTACCACATTGGACTCAGCCTCCCAAATTGTGAGATAAAAATTTCTGTTGTTTAAGACACCCAGTTTGTGATGCGTTGTAATGTCAGTCAAGAAACTAATATGCATCTTTATACGTTCATGTTGATGGAACTGCAACAAAATTTAATAAGGACTATCTTAGTAGCTGGAAATTTATGTAGGTGGGTTCTAAAAATGAAATTGTCGGTATTTAATCATGCCTGACTTATTAATGTGGCAGTTTCATATGTTTCAGCCTTTTAATTTGTTTTACATTGTTTGCACTCAATATTGGAAGTTTTCATAATAAATATATATTACTTTCATAGCTAAATAAATTTAATAATAATTTCAAAAATTAAAAACCGTCTTCAAATCAGCAAAAGTTTGGGGTTATTTATATTTTTATAGATGTTAAATAAAAATTAATAACCAATTTGAAATGCCATTCCCTTTTTTATATTCCTTTTTTTTTTTTCATTTAGTCTTCTTATAGCTACCTGTGACATTTCATAGTTTATGCATTATTTGCATATATGTTAGAATTTAATTTGAAATGTTAGATATAGATATGACTAAAAACAGCAATCTTGTGAAGAAAATACTAATGAGAGATTGAATAGACAGAAAATGCACAAAATTTTCTTATAAAACTTCAATTCATTGTCTAATAAATTGACATTTGCAAAGAATATCTTTGTTTAATAAAATACCTTTTGCAAAGAATATTTACATCTACTAAAGATTCAATGAGACAATAATCATTTAAGGATTCAGTGAAAGCTAAAACTTTGCTTTGAAACATGCTAGTGGTGTCTAGTGGGAAAGATAGGCATCAAAAAACTATAAAAAATATATGAGTAGTCTTATGTTGGAAAACTTACATGAATTATGTGGAGCTAACAAAGTCAAAAGTGAGAAAATCCCTTTGGAGGAAGTGATTTGTAAGGTGAAGTCTTCTGATTTATGCAGGATAAGTATGAACAAGCTGCTGAGAAGGCTGGGCATTGGGCTGTATAAAATGTTGATTAAAAATAAAACATAAATCATTGAACATAGTTCTGTGATCTCCATTAAAACACCCAAAGAATGGTTATGATGCCATTGTCTGTTAAATACCTGACTTCTTGTGACATCAATCTTGATTTTTTAGAAATACTTTTCAAATCTGCATTTTCTGTCAAGAATCAATCTCATTAACTGCTCCACTCCAAATGGCCACTTCTGTCATTGAAAATTTATATAGGGACAGCTATACATTATTAACAAGCTATGAAAAGTCACTGGCTAAATGTCACTAAAGCTGAGATATAGCTGCACCTTGGGATTCATATAGCAAACAGTTTAGTTTTAATCATCTTGGACCACAAGATGTCTTGACATTTGAGTAGCAACTTTTTCCTCTTTAGCTTGCACTAGAATCGGTCCTCTATTATCTCAGCCATAATTCTCAGCTTAAACTGTGATAGAAAGTTTTATCTTTAAATTAAAAATGTGAAAAAAAAATCAATCCATCAAAGACCTTATCATTCATTTAATCAATGCTCACCTGCAGCCTTCTCCTCCCCTCCCTGTCCCCCCCACCCCCGCCAAAATAGTGAGCATGGGCAGCTATAAAAAGAATATTTAAAACTGCCAGAAAATTTTGAGCCAGTTGCCTTTCTGTTACATTAATACCTATAAGAAATTACCTTGCTCAACCACATTAAGATAGATAATTGATTTTACTATGGTATTTTTTATATTGATAAAATAAATAGGTTTTATACTTTAAAAATATACATTCGAATTTTTTTCCGCTGTCTAAAAGTATCAACAGGACACTAATTTAACTAATTTATGGTGACCTGAAAATCTAAATTTATTAAGATTTAAAATATTTGGTACATGATATTATGAACTTAAATTTTATTAAAAGTTATAATTTTAGCTTTTTATTGTGGACCAGTCATGACAGAATATAAAATATATGATTGTTTAAACTAATAATAATCAGAAAAATGTAAAACAAATATACTAATAAAGAAAATGTTTACCATCAAAATTCTAATATAACTCAGGTTAATAAAGTACATTATATAACTAGTGAGAAAACATATATACTTCTTATCATTCATAATTTTACTATGTATACAGGGCAGCAAGCTATGAATAATCAAGTATTAGAAATATTATCTTGCTCCTCTATTTCCAAGTTATCAGGACATAGAGACATTTAGCTAAACTTTGCTTCATATGTATTTCATTTTATTTTAAGAAGGTAACACATAAAAAAAAAAAAGTGCAGTCTCTGCATAAAATTTAACCATGAAATAAATAGAAATATTTAAGAACTCCATATCCTGGAACTATATAGATTATGCAACTGAAAAAAAGACAACTTCCTCTGTACAGAGGTGCCAGGAATCTAGAAATATAAGTTCACTATTTTATAGTATCATGTTTTGTTTTTCACAACTAAAATTAAAAAAATAAAAGGTAATGGTCAAACTAACTGTCTTTTTACAGGCCTCTGTTATTTGGCTTCTATTTTATTTAAATATATATGATAAAGTCATTTACAATAAGTATGATAAATTTATACATGGAAATGAAAGTAGATGATGGACCGTAAAACTAGGCACAACATTGTTTCTTAACTGTTCTATGAATATTGACACTTAAAATTATAAAGTAACAGAATTTTCACTTTTATTTTTACAGGAAATGTATGTGATGAGTTGTCGTCTATGGTTTTGACAAGTTGAAACCTCCACTTTTATGTTTGGTTTTATTTCCTCTTTATTTACTCAACGATATTCAAGTAACAGTCCCTATTTATATGTATGAGATGCTATACCAGGTTCCTTACGATGATGAACAAAACAGATGATACTTGCAGAGATTATAGTCAAATAGGGAGAGAAAACAAGAATCACAGAAAATAATAAAAGCTACCATGTTCTACAATGGTGTCTAAAGGAAGAAAAGTCTCATTTTCTGGGTGTTTGGGAAGTGGAGAGAAAGGATTCCCACACCTATTCTTTTGAGAGTGAGTAGAGAGACAATTATCCTAAAAGAATAGGCTGAACTTAGGTTCACCAGGGTATGTAGTCAGTTATACCAGTTAAGTTCTGAAACTCTTTCCAGGATCTGGGTGTCTCAGTTGGATTCTCCAGGAACAGACCCTGAACAAAGAGTTTCAGTGGAAATGGTTTTTTGGGAGATATAAAAAATACAAAAACCAAAAAACTAAATTTGAGTAAATTGGTGGAGGGAAGAGAATGCAGGAAATGAAGTTTGCATTATTAAGTCAATTATTAAAGGGGGTGATTAGAGTTTATTTTTCTGGGGAAACTGGTCAACCAGGAAAACCACACTTTGGAATTATGTCACCTGATGGGTAAAGAAGTTAAGGTGTGCACACTCAACCACAGATCATCAGTTATTATGGGCTGCATCCTGGATTGGGGAGATTCTGATGAGGGGAAGAGTATGAATTTCCTAGAATTTCTGTTCTGCTATGTAAAGAGGACATTTTTTAAAGCCCTTAGGCTCATAGGTACAAATATAGGCAACTGGAAAATGACTATGGCAAGCTGAAATGTAAAGATCATAGCAGTGTAAGTAGGACACTGACAGCATCTGGTAGTCAGCTAAAATTACTTGCATCAATTTAGACTATTAGTAATCACAGACTTAGCTGGTTTGTAGATTTCTATCAAGTAGAAATAAAAATAATTTCTGTTCAGTGGAAACAAATAATTTTAAAGGTTATCATTTATTGCTCTCTAGAACAGTGAAAGTATCTAAACTAGCAATGGTATTTTTAAATGACTTTATTACCCACCTATAAATATATCACTCTTCAAATGCTCTATGAACTAGGCTTAACCTCTTCAAGTTTCTCTCATTAAGTTGAATAAAATACTTTACACTTATTTGTTTCTTTTACATTAGAAAACTATTTATACCTTCTAAAAATATAATTTAATTAGTCTGTGGCACATATTGAGTACTCTATACCCAGTTTAAGTTTTGAGAAAATTACTCTGAAAATTTTCTGACAGGAGCAGAGATTTTTTACGACTAAACATACAACTACAAGGCAAATGTGTACATCTAGTAGAGAAAAATAGCTCTACTCAGGAGAGGGAGATATTTTTTTAATTTTTAAAAGAGTCAATTAGCGCAAGCGAATTGTTTTCCAAAGAAATGATAGAAGTAGGTTTTCTCAAATTACTGACATTATCTTTCTGAAAATTAACTAAAATTTTAGTACTAATTATATTTACTTGTAAGATTAAAAACAAAACTATTTTCTAATGAAATATACCATTACTAATAAGGGAGAATTTCTCAGTTTTCATTCTTATTAACTCACATAAAAGTCTCAGTGAGAAAGTCTTTAATTAGATACTACTTCACATTTCAATATCATTAATTGGTCAGTTAATAAATTTTCAAAGCATTGATAAGTAAGTTGGTCATGGTAGGCTAAATTATGCTTTTTGAATAACTAATCTCTCTCTAAATCTCAGGAGGTTTAGAGTAAGAAAGGCTATTTCTCACTTATAAGAGCAGTCCATCAAAGATCCACCAGAGCTGTACTCCTCCATTATTGTCCTCACTCTGGATCCAGATCGGAGCATCACCAATAACCATATTAGTAAAAGAAGGGGGCTCTGAAAAATTTTATACTAGCATTTAATATCTTCCTTCAAAGGGACACATTATTTCTAGCCAAATCCATTAGTCAAAAACATTGATACTTTACCACCCAAACAGAAATACAATCATACCAGGTGCCTAGAAGGAGGAAAACTGGAATATTTGGCAAAAAGAACTAATGAGAACCACACATAAAATGAGGTTAATATCTATAACTGTATTTATAATCTATATCTATTCCTATGTCTATTTATCTGTGAGTCTGAAAAAAATACTCTTTAAAATTTTCAACTTTGTATATATACATAGCTGAGAATGTATAAACATGCTACACCTGTGATAAAATAATGTAAACCTAAAATTTTCATAAATGACACTATGTTTTTCTGAAACATTGTCCATTTTAATAATGTTCTCACATTTATAAAATATTGTACTTGGAGTTTTCAAATAATACATTCAGAAATATACTTTTAATAAAGAAGTAAGTTGTTATTTTGTGAGTAAAGGAAGAATAAGTGGAGAAAAAATAAAGTGAGGGAGAGACGGTAGAAGCAAAACATAATTAAATTATAGTAAGTGCCTTGCCTAAGGGATTTATCCAAAATTGGATTTCAAGCTATTATAGTCTAAATCAAATTTAGCTTTACTTAGCTCAAAGATCTTTTTTCTCCTTTAGACTGTATTTTAGGCTCCAGAATTTGTACAAAATTTAGAATCAAAGAAAAAGCCCTGGTCACTATCAATATTTTTATTCTCAGCTTTTTGGATGTTTCAAAGTTACCATTATTCTAAAAGCACATTTATATTAAATTTAAATATCTTAAATTAATGGGTGTTAATTGTGCATAAAAATTTAAAAAAAAAATTGGAAATCATTATTTACTTGATATAAGTATACACTTAACATCTTTTTGCTTTAATTTACCAAATTGTCATCAACCTTTTTTATGGTAATAGACCTTTTCTTTTTGCCCATGCTGATCTCCTTCACATGAGGCTATGCTATTACTGTTTCTTAAAGTTAGGCCACCAATCTTTCCATCTCATGTATTTGTCTTTCCCTTACAAAGAGAATGCCCCAATTCCCTTACTTATTACCCCATATGATGTTTCCCTTCAGCTTTAATGTAACTTGTATTCACTGCTTTCATTTTTTAATTTTTCATTTACTTCTCAATCCATGACAACTTTCATCTGTAATTCCAAGTTTAAATTGCTCTAATAAAAGAACCAAATCTAATGATTACAAAAGTCAAGACTCTTCTAAATTCTGGCTTCTTTTTGAGAATTTATTGAATAGATCAATCTTTCCTTAAATTTCAATTTTCTGCTAGTTTCCATGACATCCCATTCCAATCTTTTACTACTTTTTCTTTCACTGTTTCAAGTTTAATCGCCCAATTCATAAATGTTGTTGTCTCTTTGGACTCTGGGGTCTGTTTTCTTCTTTTCCTCTTCTATAAGTTCTTGCTAAGTAACATCACCTCCAAATAAATGTCATTTATAACCAACATGACAGCGATTCCAAACCTGTGTTTCTAGAGCATACTGCTCTCAGTGAATTAAACTTATATGTTCAGTTGTCACTTAGTTATCACCACATGAATGGTCTACAGATACTTCAAAAAGAACCTATATAACACCAAACTACTTATCCTACATATCCTAACCTAATTCTATCTATTCAATGGGAGGTACAAAGTGATTTTTACTTCTTATTTCACCGTCATCAGTCAAGTTCTTTGAGAGTGTCTGACATATTTCTCAAACCTTTTCTCAGTTTTGCAATACTTACTACTAAATACCCTCTTTCCAAGAGCACATTAAATTTTAAACTTTTTTTCAGTTTTCTGTTCTTCTATTCTAATTTTCATCATCTTCAAAAAGTTTTCTGATGTCTTCTCTTTCATGAGAAATCGGCATTATATTACTCCCAGTACCCTAAACTGTAAATTCGGTGCACTAGACTAAATGATTTGTAATCAATAGAAAGACCAAGGCTAGAACATAGATTCCCTAACTTCTAATTGCATGCAAATTTACCTTATAAAATAAAATAGATACATTTAAGCTAAATTTTTCATCAATTATTTACCTCCAAGAGACAACATTATCTGTCACATAATACTTCAAACTCATTCCTAGTGATAATTATTTTTTCCCAGGTCCTTCTCCTCTTCTTATTTTTTATACATAAGAATTTCACTGGGTGAATATAAAGAACATCTATATCTGTCTGGAAAAAAGACTGGGATCCTGGACACTTAATCCTGTTCATGTACTGCATACCTCAGCATACTGGTCTCTAAATATTAAATATATATATAATATATATTATATATATAGATATATATATTATATATATATTCCTTGCTCCTGATAGTACCCAAGAGGTAAGACTGCTGAGATGGGACACAGATGAAGTAGGGGTTAAATGGCAACTTGTGAGAGATTTATTAGAGAAGCTAGTAAGTAAAAAGACAAAATAATCATAGCCTAGGGAAAAAAAATGAAAATATAACAATCAGCAAAACAAAGCTAATTATTAGACATGAGACAGCACCTGAATTTAGATACCAAGAGGTTAGACAAGAGGAAATCATAGAACAAATTTGAGGTAGAATATGAAAAGAATGGAGATATGGTTTGCATTAAGGACAAGGATGATTCAAGAGTATTGAAAGATCACTTAGTTTCTTTAATTGTGAAAAAAAAAAAACGTATATAATCCTCTCTTATTTTTCTTCCAGGTCTATATCTGAATTTACTGATATTACTAAAAGTTTTAGTAGAAAATATAGTTGTGAGCATATAGACAAAATTTCATATCTTCCTTTCATAAGTTGAGAAGCACAACTAATTCTATTAAATCAGGAGAAAATATTTAAAATAATTAAGTATAATATAAGAACATTTGTTGGAAAAAAGCATTAACTATATCCGTGATATTTAGGTAGAAGTAATTGTGTTCCTCCAGGGAACATTTTTGTCTAGAATCCTTTTTGATTGTTACAACTTGGAGAATAAAAACTAGGGATACTTCTAAAAATTTTACAATGTGCAAAAAATCCCTCATGACAAAAAATTATCTGACTGAAAATATCAATAGTTCTGAGGTTGAGAAATTCTAAACTGTATGACTATGGGCAATTCACTTTACTTTAACCTAAAATAAATATTTAATACCTTTCTTATGGGCTTGTGGGTGTTAAAGGAGATAACAAATATAATAAACTAATGATAGTAACTCTGATATTTACTGCAATTATGCTGAAAATTAAAAAAAAAAAAAGGATGCAGTTCCATAGTGTAGCAGTTAGCACATCTGCTTTACATTCAGACGGTCCTGGGTTTGTGTCCCAGTGGAGCCCCAGTCCATGGTCTATAGCCATGCCACCATGAACAAGCTTGATGACTGATCTCAGAAGTTAAGCAGAGTTGGGCCTGGTTAGTACTTGGATAAGAGACCACTTAGGAAGATCAGGTGCTGTAGGCATAACTAAATTAAAAAAAAAAAATCCAACTACAAATTTCAGTTAAAAATACACTTGTAATTAACAGGTAGAGCCTTTAGAATACCATGTAAATTAGAATAGTAAAATATGAAAACTTGTGGGATGTTAAGTTTATAATCAGGTATGTATTTATGTAGTAAAATACTAATAACTTTAACCCAAATCAAGTTAAATAATGAATCTAATGCAAGAAGTTTAAAAATTGTCCTTCATTATGATATTCCATTCAAATTACTTTTTCTTTAAGACAGTTTTGTTAACTTGTGTTTTTCCTGAGTATTGAACATTTTTGGAGATTTTCAAGTATCTAATATTGTTTAACTTTATTATACACTAAAGAGGTTCACTGATCACCAAGTACAAGATGAGAAAATATCTATACTACATTATGCCATTATAAAATTTCAAATATCTGTGTATGGGAGAAAATTCTAAACACTTCTAGGAAATGACATGTTAAATAATTGAAACTAAGAATAACAAATGACTTGGAATCATAGCACTTCTATCAATATTATGAGGTAAATATTTCCCAAACTGAATATAATCAAGTGTGATGATAAGGATGTACTTAGATGTCAAAGGTTTAAAAGGAAACTGACCTCCCAAATATCAATTTTTATGGATGCTAATGGAGAAATGCCAAGAAAAGAAATCATGATATCCAGTCCATCTGACCTCTGAGATGTTAAAAATTAAACAAAGAAGCATTGGTAGGTTATCGGGTAGTTTAATATTGCAAAATTTTGAGTGAAGTCTAGACTCTAGACTCATTCTAGCATGATAAGGATGATATCAAGGACAAAGCAAAATTAAAAAATACTCTATTAGAAAGGTTAAGATATTAAAGTATTAAATATTAAAATAACTAGAAACTGGTGTAGTAAAATAAGAAGGACAATCTATAGAAAAGGAAGGAAAAAATTCAAAAAGAAAGATGGAAAGAAGGCAAGAGCTCAAAAATGTGTCTCGATTTCTGAGTTTACTAACATTAAGAGTAAAAATATATCACGACTAATGGAAAAGTTGTTATTCGACATTATTGGTACATTCTTAATGAAGGTTATATTAGAGCCTTACATTTTATCATACACCAAAATTCAAGAATTTAAAACCAAGTGTAAACTAAAAGAAACAAATCAAAATGGAACAGATCTGGGGACATTTTTCTGTTTTGTTTGTTTGTTTGTTTTTTTGTTTGTTTTTTAATATGAAAGAACTTTTAAGTAAAAAAAGCGACAGAATCACAATGAAATACCTAATAGATCAGGTTAATATATATTTTTAAATGGCATACAAACCATTAAAAAATGCCAAATAGATGGAATTGATAGAGAGAGGCTCTGTTGCATCAAAAGAAAAATATATCAGGTTTAATTAAGAAAACTATAATCTATTGAATCAGTACATTGGGTAAAATAAAAAGATACTGATGAAAGCATTCTATGGAAAGACAGACACAAAAGGCAAAACTGCAAAATACTTACATACTTGCAACCAGAAAGCTAGTTTTAGGCCAGAGTATTCAACTAATTGACATTAAATTTTTAGGAAAGCTGAATTACTCAGTCAGTAATCTATGTGGCCCTAAAAAGTGACTTTACCTTATGATGACACTATAAAAAAAAAAAAAATCCATGAATCATCCATAAAAGGCTAATTTCAACTTTAATTATGGGTAGGTAAAAACATGTAGTTTAAATTCACCTCTGTGAAAAGCCTGAGAATTTAAAATAAAAATAATGCTCCAGACCAAGATTAGAATAGGAGGAAAACAATTTGATTTTATCTAATAAGGTTAAACAAGCCCTTCTATGAGGGTACATGAAGCTACAAGTACATCTTGTGTTTCTCCTGTTGATTTTGTAATAACCTAAGACAATAAATTAAGTAGATTTAAATCCACACTGCCCCACCTATTTCACCTGATAACACCTGGAACTTACAAATAGCATTGTCCATTCTCCAAGAGGATGTGATTGTTCTCAACACCTTTTGCTATTGCAGAGAAGTGAGTAGTGGGGTAGACTAAGATTGAATAAAATTAAAAAACATAGAGAACCATGTAAAGGTATGCAATAAACATGACAAATAACACATGCATGTGTGTAATTAAAAAACAAACAGAACCTTCCAAAAAGTGAGCAGAGGACAAAAGTTGTGAACACTCACAGAACAATACAATTAGTCAATAGATGTAAATACAGATTAAAAGTCATACACTTTAAAATAGTAACGAGAGATTCTTTGGAATGGGATTGGAGAGCTCTTCTTATTTTCTGACTATCAAATTGTCAAGGCTTTATATAAAAAGATGTCACCATAAAAGAAGATAGAATGGGGTTTATATGGATGTATAACACACACTTTTTGGCCATGACCTCTCCAGGTCCTAGATTATTCATCATTTGGCCAAGATCGAGTAAACTATTTTATGAACAGTACTTAACACAATAATTAAAAGTATAGCATTCATGAGAGTTCCAGTCAAAACGGCAGCGTAGGTAAACACTGTGCTTGCCTCCTCCCATGATTGCATTAAACTAACAACTAAATTAGAGAACAATCAGCCTGGAGGACCATCTGAAGACTGGCTAAACATAATTCCTATTTAAATAAAGAAGAGGCACATCAAAACTGGTAGAAGGGGCAGAGACATGAAACGGGCTGATCCTGCCCCCACGTGTGGTAGATGAGAATTGGGAGGAATATTTCAGCTGCAAAGCTCCCTGTGGAGTGAGAGGTCCCAAAACAACACTGGGGCTCCCCATCCCAGGGTTCCAGTGCTGGGAGGAGTCCCCATAAAATCTGGCTGTAAAAATCAGTGGGAAAAGAAAAAGAAAAAAAGAAATATATATATATATATATATATATATATATATATAAAGGACCTGTGCACAGACTGACTCTCTCTCAGGCACTCACTCTGGGCTCTCGTGGAGGAACAGCGGTTCAGGAGGTGCCAGAGGCATACTGGAAAGAATTGAATTGTGTGGCTTCAGGGTAAGAGATAGAGGGACAGCCGCTATTACCTCTGTATCAAGTCCTCCTCTTGTTCAGCCTGTAGGCAGGTGCCATCAAACTTGTGTTTGAGCCCTCCTCCTACATGGACAAATGTGAATCTGTATTGGTCTGGTGAAATCCTTTCACTCCACCCCAGGGACTCCCTGGGACCCATTCCCATCCAACTTGAGAATTGCTGGAGAAATATTACTAGCTAGGCAGCCAGCCCTGCCCAAATATCTCAGCAGGTGACTTTTTAGCAGTGATTAGAAGGCCTTGGTTCACGTACAACTGGAGACATTTTGAGTGGCTGGCAACTAGTTCTGCCTAAGCTGCTGTGTTGCTTGAACCAATCTTGAGGGTCTGTGATTTCCCAGGAGGATGGCAGCTGTCCATGGTGTGATGTGAGACTTTGTGAATGGTGACAAACTCAGCACTGGTACAAAATATGGGTCTGCACTAACCTGGGGAGCACCAGTCACTCCACCCTGGTGACTTCCTGGAACCTTGCCTCATTCACTTCCATACCATCTGTGACTCCTTCAGCTGCCTAACATTGCAGGCAACTGGTAGGCATCCTCAGATCTTGGAATATCCTGGACCTTTGTCTGAGTTTCTCTAGGCCTAGTTCTGGTGGCAGTCAGCTTCAGTTAACTGTATGGCATCTCCCCCATGCCTTCAGGTCCAGCACAGGTAGCAATCAACTACACATCACTTTGTAACTCCTATTAGGTAGCCCCAGGCAGTCACAGGCGGCAGCTAACCTTGGCCTGTATAGGAATCTTTCCCAAGGGGCCCCACAACCGACATATCCAAAGGCTGATATCCAATCTCAATAGATCACCACCTAATTAACCCTACGAGCAACATATTTTAAGGGTGGTCTCAACATGCAAAGGAGTTTGCTGAGGTGAATTCCACTCCATGGGGCCAACCCCTATGCAGCAGATCATATTCTGTGAGTGTGACCAATCCTCACAGCCAGTCAGTCTCAGAGTCAATCCCACCCAACGATGTGCAAACAGAGACAAAGGCTTAACTACAACAGAACACACACAGTCCACATTAGGAACAATCCTGGAGCACCCAATGCAGGTGACCAGGGAGACTGTGCTACATGGCCACAAAGGACATCTACTACATAAGGCCACCCAGTCAAGGCTGGGAGATGTAGCAAATCTACCTAATGCATAGAAGTAAATGCAGAGAGGCAGCCAAAATGAGAAAACAAAGAAACATGTCCCAAAAGAAAGAACAGGGAAAACTCCAGAAAAATATCTAAATGTAATGGAGGCAAGCAACCTACCAGATGAAGAGTATAAAACACTGATAATAAATATGTTCAATTTAAGGGAAGGATAGAGATCTCAGTGAGAACATCAACAAAGAGATAGTAAGCATAAAAAGGACATAAAAACCATAAAAAAATCAGAAATGAAGAATACAATAACTAAAATGAAGAATACACTAGAAGGAATCAACAGTGAATTAGATGAAGAAGAGAACTGAATCAGCGGTTTAAAAGAAAAGGTAGCAGAAACCACCCAATAATAATAGTAAAAAGGGGGGAAAAAGTGAGGGAAGTTTAAGAGATCTCTGGGACACCATCGAGCATACTAACATTTGCATCCTGCGGGTACCAGAAGGAGAAGAGAGAGGGCAAGGAATTGGAAATCTACATGAGGAAATAATGATGAAAAACTTCCCTGACCTGGTGAAAGAAATAAGCATTCAAGTCCAAGAAGCAAAGAGAGTCCCAAACAAGATGAACCCAAAGAGGTCCACAGCAAGACACATCATCATTAAAATGCCAAAAGTTAAAGACAGAGAAAATCCTAAAAGCAGAAAGAGAAAGGCAGATAGTTACCTATAAGGGAGCTCTCATGAGACTGTGAGCTGATTTCTCAACAGAAACTTTGCAGGCCAGAAGGGATTGGCATAAAATATTCAAAAGGATTAAAAGCAAGAACCTACAACCAAGACTACCCTATCCTGCAAAGTTATCAATTAAAATTGAAGGTGAGATCAAGAGCTTCTCAGAAAAGCTAAAAGAATTCATCACCACAAGTCTATATTACAAGAAATATTAGAGGGACTTCTTTAAGAAGAAGAGGGAAACAAACATAGATGATATAGATATAGAAATAGAGATAGAAGATAAAATGATAACTATGTACCTATCAATAATCACTTTAAATGTAACCAGATTAAATATTCCAATAAAAAGACATAGGGTAGCTGAATGGATAAGAAAACAAGACTCATACATATGCTGTCTATAAGAGATCCACTCTAGGTAGAAACACAAGCACAGACTGAAAGTGTTTGTAGGGTTCCCTTCCCTTATGTACATAATAAAATTTGTTTTTCTTCTGTTAATTTGTCTTATGTCAATTTAATTAATAGACCAGGCAGAAAAACCTAGGAGGATAGAGAAAAAAATTTCCTCCCCTATACTATCATTCTAAGAAGGCTAAAATAACAGGTCTTTAATTATTAAAATAAAATAAATCTCATTAAATTTATAAATGAAAACTAAATTTGTCATACTTTTTTTTTTTGGCTTTAAAAGTATAGAAAAGTGTTCATTACCTTAAAAATGTACTTCATAATGAGGCCCCCTAGGTTGTAAAGAGAGGAAAAGATTATAATATATATCATTAATGCTTATCATATTTGTTTCTTCAAATTATTTTTATGTGACACAACTCAGTCCTCTTTTTCGGTGTCTTCTGTCCCTAAGACTCTAGCCAAGTCTTCCAGATAGATTCATAATTATTGAAAACTCAGTTTGCTTCTCCGGCCATCATGTTTATTCCATTTATTTGGCCAAAAGAAATCACTTATTTTGCATGTTGTAATTGAAGCTATATCTATTTATATAGGTAGAGATATATATATATATTAGATAGATAAATAATCTTTCATACAGTACCTGCCTATGTTTTCCCATGACCCTCTTCCCACTGAATGAGAGCTGAATATGCCACCACAAAATATCCCTCTTTGGCATAAGAATCATATTAGGCTGATTATTTTTAAGAAACAGCATACAGGGAAATCTCTAAAAACTGAGAAGTTACCCTTTTATAAAAGATATTTACATTTGTAAGGATAATCTCCATTTGTAAGAAGTAGAGGGAGAGAAAAATGACTATAGAGTCTCTAGAGACTCTATTCCATGAGGATGGCAATGACTTAAATCTGTATAGCTAAGACACCTTTCTTACTAAGCTTTTTCTGGTAACCACACCTCCTACCATCTTTCTTTTGTCTTTAGCTGAAGACGGTATTTAAAGGTGACAGCTTGGACCATGCTCAGCTTTCCAGAGTGTATTCCAAGCATGCAGGAGAAATGCGTGCTGTTAACTTTGTTTTTCTCCTATTAATCTGTCTTTCATTATAGTGGGGTTCTCAGCCAAGAACCTAGAAGGACAGAGGGAAAATTATTTTTCCCCCAATATACCACACATTAGATTATAATTTATCTATGAGTGAGGATTATTTCATATTCAATATATATTCTTCATAGCACCTGGTAAGTTATTTCACATATATTTTTCTTATAAATTATTGAGTAAATAGATAAATGAACTAAGAAAAAAATGGTATTATAATGGTATTACAAGCAACTTCTAGTTCCATTCCATGACTGTCTTTACCATATTATATACATATTATATCCTGGGAATATCAAAAATAATAACACATGTCTCTGCCCTTAAGTAAATTAGAGAACTCTCAAAATATCTTTTAAATTAGAAAAATGAGAACTCTCATATTTGAACATAGCCTTATGGATTTACTGATTTCATTTTTTAGAAAAGAAAGTGACATGAATTGATTTATTTCAGTTTGAGACATATATAAGTGAACCTTCCCAAACAGGATTAAAAATAGTAGCAGCTATAACAGAATTTAGGTATTGCCTATGAAGCAATCTGACATTATTTTACAGATTATCTAAGATGCTGGTGAGTTAGTATAAAATCTCATCTAATACTGAAACTTTATATTTAACTGTGGTCTGACTCTTTCCTTCCTTGTTCAATATTCCAAATAAGGTTTAACCCTGTGCCCACAGGAAAAACAGGCAATGCCTTAGCCTGCAATTTAGAACTGGTCATTTAAAATACAAAGGCTAACTGACATGTTTGTGCAAGCCTTTGTTTTGCAGGACCTGGGCAGGGATCATTAACCATGAAGAAAAAAAAAGTCTGTGACCACCTTGAAAACGATGACTATGTGGCAGACATCATAAGACCAGGAACCACATCTTAATTCCTGAACTCCTTCCCACTTTTTGATGGCTTATATACTCTTGTCACAGAAAGCCTTCAGAAAGCATGTTTTTTTCTTTATGCTCTCTTATGCACAAGTCTCTCTCTCCCTCCCTCCCTCCCTCTCTCTCTAATAAACTCTATCTGCTCAAATT
Source organism: Rousettus aegyptiacus (assembly GCF_014176215.1). Lineage (NCBI taxonomy): Eukaryota > Metazoa > Chordata > Mammalia > Chiroptera > Pteropodidae > Rousettus > Rousettus aegyptiacus. The sequence continues at coordinate 113,551,184 of NW_023416284.1, forward strand.
TATTCTGAGTTCAGTGTTCATTTCTATGACATTGAGACTCAAGAACTTTTTTTAAAATTTTTTTGAGTTTGGTAACACTGGGAGTTGCAAAAGGACTTAAGAAGCTTGAATGAATATAGTATGCATATTATCTGACCTGAAAAGGATGAAATTCACTGTTGAATGTTAAAAAAGAAAAAGAAAAAAAAGAGAGAGGAAAATAAGATTTCAGAAATAAAGATGAGCTAAGAGAGAAAGCTCTAGTAGGTGAATATGTGTAAGAATTTTGTACAATTTATTGACTAAAGGGTTCTGAACCCGTACTGTGAGTGGGAAAACCAAGGAGGAGGAGAAAAGTTTTGAGAAGTGACTGCGTGTGTAATGAAATGCATCTCCTCTAATGTTCTTTAAGAGACACAATTAAGTGTTGTAATTCCTTTTTAATTATGTAGGAGCACTGGTCCATGCTTTAATAAATGCAAATCTTTGCGGAGACATGGTCATTTGGGCCTAGGGGATTTCTAAAGGTTACATGTATTTTACTTGTTTTTAAAATGTCATTTATCTTGGTTTTATGTCCTTTTAGAAAGTTGAGAGTGGGTGTGAAAAACGGTTCTGCAGGTTCAGGGTACCGAATATTGGGGTGCACGGTTCTGGCAGCTGGAAGAATATGAGAGGAGCCATGGGCAGATGCAACATAGCTTTTTTATTCAGGCATAGCGGGACACAGCAAGTCACAACATGCACAGTACCAGATTCCTCTCAGCCTGCACAGGCAGAGCTGTTCTTATAACAAGGTACATAATAGAGGCTTAAGGCCAGGTACTATAATCAATCACAATCTACAGTTTGTATAGGATGCTGAATGTAGGGTCACCTGGGACGCTGTAACTAAGGCTGCCCAGAAACCGCACAGTTTACTGGGAGGGAGCCTGACTGTATGCATTGTTTGTCAGTCCCCTCACCCAACAGAAACACCTTCACAATAAGAATTGGACATTAATAGTAAAAAATGAGGTCAGGTTCACAAAATGTTACTTGATCTGTAGTATTTAATTTTGCTTACTGATTTGCTTCTTGACTCTAAGCCTCCATTTTCTTAGAGCATTTACTTTAGAATTTAAGTGTAAATTCTTTTTTTTTTTTTTTTTGCCCTTTGGGGATGTAAACATTTTTAAAACTCTCTTGCCAGTTTTACATTTTAGAATTATCTTTCTCAGGTACCTGGGAACCGTCCCTTTGAAATGTAATCATCGAGGAAGATAATACTCCTGTCGCAGGGTATCTGTGGAAGTGTAAGGGCCTAACCTCAGTGGGTGTCTTGCTTCCACTTGCTCATTCCCTGGCCTGCGCCACTTTGACACATCATCTTACTCAGCAGCAATGCAACAGCATCCACAGATGGCAACCTTCCATGATGCATTCACATTAGCTTATTATGCAGGAAGGCAATACCTTTTTTTTTTTTTTTTTTTTTTTTTTTAGTTACAAGAACCTACAGTCTGAGTTCTTTTTTTTTTTTTTTTTTTTTTTCTGCCATGCACTATGTATTCCTTGATGACTTTGAAAACTAAACTTTCTTTTTCTTCTTCTAGACTAGGATTCTAATTTAGGTATAATGGGATTTGAACCTCCCTCAAGCCTTTTAAAATATTCAAGGGAGGCATAAAAGAAATAGCAGAGAGACATTCACTTTTTATTACTCTGTATGATGAGGATATTGTACGGCGTACATACTAATGTAAATTCCTCTAAAATATATAATTTCCACCCTTTTATTCTCTCATTGTTCCCTTTCCACAATCAATTTGGATTCCTGGGACTTTACACAACTGAACTAAATAGCTTTTCTGAAGCTGATGTACCTTGGTCTTTTGAATTCAGTAACTACAGACTAGATAGAAGCTATAAGTAATAAATTTCTCTTTGTGATTCTTCCCGACAACAAGAAAAAAAAAAAAAACATTAATTTAACTTCTCTGGTTGAGCTTAAACCAATGCCTGAAAAGCAGATGTGTCTCAAACTATTTACTTTACTCCTCCTGCCCTGTAACCCTTACAATGAAATGAAATATTGGCAGGATCCTAAAGCTTATTTGAAAGAAGAACTTTCGTATTTAGGAAAAGTTACAAATCCATGGCATTAAAATTTAGAAATATATCTTTTCAATTTCTGCAGGGTTTATTTCTCTATATTTAATCTTGCTCTTCATAAAGCTATATTAAGGGAAGTATTTTAACTTTAGAAATTTGTCCCTTTTTTTAAATTAAAAAATACAGAATAAGCAAAACAAATAGCAGGATTTCAGATTAAAAATATTATTCCATACACCATTATTTTGAGAAACTCCCATAGGCCCTCAACCACTATACAGGTAAATATGGTACAGGCATGCCAGGACAATAATTTTGATGGGACATGTATGAGATGGAAGATATAGATTATTTATGTTGACCATAGGGACAGCATAGTATAATTGAATTATGATAATACTAACTCCATCATGTGAACATATGTTAAGAAGCAACATATTCAATTACTATTTGAATACATTATCTCATTCTCTGTTTCTAATAAAATATCCTAGTATCACAATTTCATAATGACTTGAAACTTTGATGTACTGCTGGCAGGAGCTACAGAAATTTTAAAAGTCACCCTCTAATTCTTTTGCTTCTGACAAAAAAATCCTTTTGCTGATAATTAGAGTGAGTTAATCTTATAGTTATTTACGATAAAGCTTCCTCTTCAGAATTCTTAAAACAAACTGACATCTCCTTGATGTGATATTCACTGATAAGACCAGAAATAATCAGAGGTAATGATTTATATGTCATTAATCTCACTGCTGGTTTTAAGGAAGCCTAGCAGAGTATGCCAGTGCCTAAAAGCACATTCATACAATGCTGCAACACAATAGTCAACATTAGGAAAAAGTAACAGCTAAGTAAATAGAGAGCTATTCTTTACCCTGGGAGAAAAAAATTATTTGTTTTTAAGACAATATCATGTAAATTAAGTAATGAATACATGTTCTATATCTTGTTACAATTTGAGGACTTAAAAAATGTGTCGACATGTAACTTACAAAAATACCATGAAACAGCCCATACATTTCAAATATCAAAAATCTTAATAAAAAAAATGCTGATGACTTTTTTGACTAGTGACACAGGAAAATGTTCTATAAAAGTTTCATAGAGGCCTCTGAACTTCAGTATATATTTAAAATCTATTCTCATTTGGTATTATGAATTTATCCCTCTCTTCTATTGGCAAAAAGTAGCAGCAGTACAAATATCCTTAGGATACTTGACCTTTTAAGCAGATGTCAGCTGAAATATCACGTAGAGAATTGTTCAGTAGGTGCTCTGAGAAGATAAAATGTCCCTATTTCTTTGAGATTTCATTCACTAGTATTTCAATTTGGCAAAGCATGTCCATTTTTTTTATGTAATTGGGAGAAATTTAAGGACTTTATTGAAAAAGTTTGAGTTTTCTACTTATACAGAGACAGCACAATTACTGTCACTGAAATGAAAGTCTCTACTTGGCTAGTAAACGTAAGTCAATTCCTGGAGTTTTCTGAAGCAAAAGAAATTTCAATACCTTAAAGAGATGGAGGATACTCTTTATTCCAAATTTCTGGTCTCATATTTACTATTATCTTTTTATAAAACAAACAAACAAACAAACAACAAAAAAAACACTTAATTGCCTAAGAAATAGAAAGTTTTTGGTTAATCTTGTACTCCCTTGCTTGCACATAACCTTCCTTCTTAAAATTCTTTTGTTCTGTTATATCTCTACTAGTTCTGGCACATGCTCACATGCACACACACATATACAAGAACTATTATATATAAAATTGGAGACAAAGACCCAAGGGGTGTGTGCAATGCATGCTCGTGTGTGTGTGTGTATATGTATACACACAGACACAGACACACACACACACACACACACACACACACTACTTGAAAAACACAAAGTTTCTAAATTTTAGCAATTAATTCTTTCTCCAAATAACATTTCTCCATATGCTTTACCATGGAGATTTCTTCACTTTCAGAGTCTCGAATTTATTTCTATGTTGATGACACTCTCGCTGATCTGACAACATGCACATATTCTCAATAACACACTTTTTTTTTTTTTTAGTAATGTGAATTTAAACTTTCAACACTTTTTTGACTCATCTTCCTTCAATCCTAAGTTTCAAGTTATGTATAGTCTACATTTACATTTTACACTCTCACTCTGGGTACCTCCAAGTGTTATCTGGACATATTCACTAGAATATATCCTAAGTATTTTACTGTTATCTTCCCTGACCTCAATTCTTACTAAATGCTGTGGCAAATACAACTTCTGAAACTGAGATTCTGATCATCTGCCTATGATCAGAATTGTTTCTGGAGTCCCATTGCTTATGAAATTAATTACAAATTTCTCAATTTATTCTATGAAGATTCTGATCTACAACATGGTCACTTTTTTGTGTGTGTGTGTGAGAAAATAACTACCTAATTCTTCAGTTCTCTTACTTTTAATATGGAAATAATACATTTTGTTAACATTTTGCTATGTATCTTTTCTGTACATATGTTCATATGTGAATATGTTTTTTGCATTTCAAAGTAAGTTGAGATAATATCATGACATACTATCTTTAAATACTCCACCATACAATTTTCTAAAAATCAGGATATTCTGCATATTAACTATATTATTATCATACCGAAGAATCTTGAATATTAACTAACATACTGGTCTTATTCAAATCTCTCAAATCGTTCTATTAATGTAGAAATGATTTTTATTTTAGTTTATTTTCATTTTTTAAACCAAGCTCAAAACCTCAGTTTAACAGAAATATAGAGTTTAGAAAAACTAAATTAACAATTAGTAAATACATAGTTAGATTTTTTTTAATAAAGCAATTGATATTTTTTTAAGTGAGGCTCTTTTAGATTAAGGGAGAGAGATTTATTGAGGTATATTTGACATACAAAAAGCTATACATAATTAAGGTATACTACTTGATGATTTAAGAAATAAGTGTACATTCATGAAACCATTACAATGACCTATGCCATAAACACTCTTGACACCTCCAAAAGTTTCCTACCACTCTCTCTACTATTATTATTTGGTGCTAAGAACATGATGTAAGATATACTCTATTACCAAATATTTAAGTAGACAGTACAGTATTAACTATAGACATTGATGTACAGATCTCTAGAACTTACTCATTTTGTATAGCTGAAACTTGCATTCTTTGACTAATATCTCCATTTCCCCACTCTTCTAAGACCTTGGCAACCATCTACCATTTCATTCTCTACTTCTATGAGTTTGATTATTTTAGATTTCTTATTTAGTGGTATCATGTAGAATATATTCTTTTGTGTCTAGCTTATTTCATTTACGATAATGTCCTCCAGGTCCATATTGTTGCAAATGGCAATATTTCCTTTTTTAAGGCTAGGCTACATAGTATTCTATTTTATGCATATGTAACATTTTCTTTACCCATTCATCTATTGATGGGAATTTAGATTGCTTCCCTGTCTTAGCTATTATGAATAATGCTGCAATGATCATAGGAATGCAGATATTTCTTTGAGATCCTGATTTTAATTCTTTCTTATATATTCTAGAAGTGGGATTGCTGGATTATATAGTAATTCTATTTTTAATTTTTTGAAGAGTCTTCATACTGTTTTACATAGTGGCATGGTTTATAGTGAAATATTCAGAACATATGCCCCAAGATCAGGAACAAGATAAAGATGACCACTCTTCATCGTCTACTCAATATTTTACTGAACCGTTAGCTGGTATAAACAAAGTTGGGATAGAAAGAAATTTAAAAATGTATCTATTCACAGAGAATAAGATTATCTTCATAAAAATTCACTAGAATCGATAGCACAAGTATAAGAACTAATAACTAAACAGTAATTTTTCAGGATATACTTTCTATACCCATAATTCAGTTTAATTTCCATATACAACAGAAAAAAATGAAAATGTAATTTAACATGCATTTCAATTTTTAAAAACCCACAAAAACAGATATGAATAATTTAAGAAAAATGTGAATAATTCTAACTAAAAACTACAAAATGCTACTGAGAGTAACTTTAAAAGACCTAAATAAATATAAAATGTTACCATGTTCATTTCTCAGAAGACTCCGAATTTTTAAGATTTCATTATTCTCAAATTGATTAACTATTCAACACATCCTTTTATTAATGGCAGCATTTTTTTATAGTATGTAATTGGCAAGCAAATTCTAAGATTTATGTGGCAAAGTAAAAAATTTCTGAAAATTTTTAACAACATTGGAGAATACACATTTGCTAATTTTAAGATTTGTTAGAAAGTACTGTTATGCTATAGTGAGATATTGTGATAAGGATAGACAGACTAATGCAATAGAAATGAGAGTCCAGAAATAAATCCATACTTATATGGTCAGTTGAGTTTTGTTCTTTTATAAGGCTATCAAAGTAATTTCACAGTAAAAACAAAGCCTTGTCATTAAATTATGCTGAGACAACTGGTTATCACAATAAAAGAAAAAAATAAACCATAAATACTAACTCATATCATATGCAAAATTTAAAATTTTATAGTCCTAAACATAAGTTTTCTAAAGAAAATAACAAAAATGTTTTCAAGAAGATAATTGACACATGTTCTTGTCATGAATAGCATGTACATTAAAATTACCAATAAATAACACTTAAAAATTATTTTTTTTGTCAAAAATATTTTATATAAAATAAGTAGAAAATACATAGATGGCAAAAATATTCCCTAAACATATATCGTATATTTGACATATGATATATATCTATATATATTTATATCTAGGATATGCATGAGTGTGTATATGTGTGTGTCTGTGTATGTGTGTGTGTGTGTGTGTGTAAAAACACCTATTTATATATCCCCTAAATAGTAAAAAGGTACAAGACAATCTAATTTAAAAAAATAAGCAGAAAAATTGAATAAAAACTTTAAACTATTTAAACTTAGATTTATATCAATCGATGAAAGCCAAGTTTGCAATCTTCATGTTTTGATTTTTTTTTTTTTTTTTTTAGAAAATGTCTTCTTGTTCTAACTCAAAGTGAAATGATGGTAGCAGAAAATTACGATTAAAAATATAAAAAGTAGATTTATCTTTCAAAAATACGTTCAATTTTGTTGAACTTGATTTAGTATTTCTAACAATTACCTTGAGAATGGAGTGGGAAATATTAGCTAACTATTAAAGTAAATTTGGTAAGGCTTTTACCCTTGTGCTATTGGTCATAAAATGCAATTATTTTTCCATAAACTGGCAATCCAGAACATTTTATGTGATTCAACCTCACCTAAATAAAAATAAGGTAGCCTTTATCTTTTAAGATAATTGTATTTAAACATACTTGGGCAATTTTTACTTCTTTTAAAAGTCTCTGAAAAGTAGAACGTTTCTCTGAGATGGATGTTTTTATAATGTAGAGCAAAAATTGTAAGTTTCATATATTTTTCTACAACAATAAAATACAGAATGGAGCCTACAAGTATCAATCTTTAATGGTTACAACCTCATGATTCTGTAAATTAAAAGATAAGGATGTATTTAATCAATATGTTTGGTGTGGGACCAAGACAATAAAGACATACTCACATACATACATATATAGTTATTTAAAATAACTTCAAAAACTGTAAACTATGGACATAAGAAGAAAATGTAAATTAATAATCATGTATATCTATTTACTTAAATGATTGATTTATGTTAACAGCGTAGAATGTTGTTAGGGTTAGAGTCAGCATATTTAAATGAAATATTTGGAAAAGTGTGGAAAAATACACCACTTCTAGGAATGTATGTAAGTGCTCCCACATAATAACTTTTTCCAAAGTCCTTTCTGTTGAACTCTGGGTTCTTCTGGGTTTATACCAGCAAGGCCATACAAAGAACACAAAATCACAAAGGGCATCCTATATTCATTTATTTATTTAGTAAACTTTTACTGAATATTTAATGCTATACTCTGCACTACACATTGTAGATACAGACATAAATATTTTAAAAAGAATTCAAGCACTCCAACATAGAAATAAAGAATAACTAACTAGTTCCATAGAGATTAAGTGGCTTTGAGTGTAGCAAACTCTTAACAGCTAAATCGATGCTTTAAGCAAGTCTTGAAGAAAAAATATTTTACTGGCAGATAAGTAGGGAGGATAGAAAAAATATTTTATGTTAATATGCTAAATAATAATGTGATTAAACTATTTTTCACACTTTCAAGAACTACAAATGTTCTGCTCACAAGATGCTAACATACCAAGTTTCACTCAAGATGACAATAAAGAGACAAGGTAAAAGAAAAAGAATTCGATTATACTCAAGGTTTAGCAGGCAATATGAGTTTTATATTTTTGTTCTACTTGCTCCTCAAGTCCCACACGGCGACAATGTAGAGTGACTCAGGTGGATCGAGCTCATGAAGTGGGTTTACAACACAGAAAAAGGAACCACGAGCTTGGAAACACACATTTTTTTTTTTTTTTTTTTTATAATGGGCTGCAAACTTGCCCTACCATTGCTCCAAGGGTAGCATTTTCCTTATTTATACTGGGCTATAAACAAACATTCTATTCTTGAAAGAGACTATATCTACCTTTCAAGGCTGTTTGTTATATAAACATCCTAGGGAAGACAAAGGTTGTTAGTGTCTCTGTATGCAAGGTATGCAAGATACCTGAGGGATCCTTGAAAAGACATCACTTGACACATGCCTTAGGATAGAATGATTAAGCACTAAATTATAAAAGTGAATATTTTAAAATAATTTCGATTATAGTTTGTAGTTATCATAATTTTAATTTAAACAAAAAATTAGTTCAGTGTCATCATCTGTTTTTTTTATGCAGAATAAGATTTGCATGTTAGAAAAAATATTTTAATAAATCTTCAACATACCGAAATTTTGGCCTTCAGAGAATAATTATTCTGGTACTACATTTTAATTCAACAAAGATAGTCATAAAATAACATTTAGTTATGTTATATGTACCAGTACCATTATCTACTAGATAAAGCTCCCTTGAATCTTTTATAATAAAATCCCTGAATTTACTTCATGCACCAACTCAGTGTGAGTATTAGTTCTTAAACCTAAAAACAATAAAAAAAGAGAAATGTTCATATATGCTAAAAATTGCTACCTTATAGCCTCTGAAGTGTATATAAATTTTAATTTGAACCAGTTTGAAAGAACACTGTGTGAGAAGACTCACAACTTTCCCACTTAACATGCAATACAGTGTTTTTATATGTAAGTGGCTGAGATGTTTGAAGGGTCAAAAATCTCTTTCTTGGAGAGGCAAGAGTAAAGCAAAGATGGAGCACACACGGGTGGAAAGACATATGCCTTCTATGGAGATTAATGGTGGCATGAGAAAGAGGACAAATGTTAAACTTTTCAAAATTATTTTCCCTCCTTTAATCTTAGATTTCTACTACAATGAGCAAAATGCCAAGAGAAGTCCACTTTTCATTTACAAATGATGAACATTTATGAGGACAAAAAAAATATATGCTGACCTTTCAAATTAAAATTAGGTAATTCAAATTTCAAAAGAGTAACAAGTTTTATCTCAGAATAGGGAAATAAAACAAACCCCCATGAATGCTGACTTTCAAAGAGCTGCTTTGCTCCTAATTCAATTGAGCTGCCTTCTAATAAAGAGTCTTAAAAACTAAAAGAAAACAAAACAAAAACAAAAAAGAAAATATCTCGGGCTTCAGTATTTATTATCTATCATCTGAATTTTCTCCCTAATAATTTGTGATGTTTTAATGGAAAAATAAAAATTTAATCCATGTATGTCTGTCTTCCCAGTTAAAGTTATTTACCCCAAATTCTTCCCTGCTAAAGAGTAAGGAATTTCTAAACTATTCTACCAACATATTTTTCGAGTGTGTGGAAATAGCAAATGGGGAGAAACCACCAAATGCAAATTGATTGAGTAATAATTTTGTTAAAGAAATATTACATCCAATATGTATTACAGAGCATAATTTTGATTAGATAAAAAGAGATACTATTTTATAGCTTTGCTAAATCCTCAAATTAATTAAAGAAAGTATAATTTTTTTTATGAAGAGGAAGAAAACTGCAAAAATTAAAGTGAGGCTTTAACTTTACAAGAAACAATGGCTTTGCTGAACTTGAAAACAAATTATAAAACAGAAGACAAAAACAGCAAAATGGACTCCAAATTAGATAAAGGAAACCACATGTGAAATGGAAAGAAAACATATAAAAATGATATGTGAAACAGGTAGATTACAAGAGCAGGAAAAGTTAATGCAACATATAGATAATCAATATCTTCAAATTAACAAATGGAAGACAAAAAGCATTCAAGAAAATTATAAAAGTAAACTTTTATAAATAAACAAAGGCATTAAACATCTACAATTGCAAGTCTAGTAAAAATAATAGATATTGATCTATGTAACTTGCACAGAATAGATCAGTTGTTAACATTGAAGATAAGATCTTATAAATCACTGAGAGAAAAATTAGACCTATTATAAAGAAAACTATATATATATATGAAATATGACATATAGTTCTATCTTATATTCAGAAGACATTGAAAAAATATTTTTATTTTTAAGAGTAAAGAAATTTGACTGACTTGTACTTATAGTTATATAAAGAAATAGGAAGGTACAGTCGATATGCAAAAAAATTAGAATTATAATGCTAATGCCATTCCATAAAATAATTGAACATATTATTAAATTAATCAAAAGACGAATATTGAGAGTACATTTACAAATTGGGACTTCTCAGTATCCAAGTTCTTGCAATGAGTATTGATGCATTTAACTATATAACCCCCAAATTGTGGTAATTATTATTACAAGAATATAAACAATAAATTATTAAAAAGCCACCATTAAGATATATTTTAGATATGTATATGTGGATATCAATTCCAAATGAAAAATAAAGTGAAACAAAAGAAAACTAATTAGTTGGCAGTAAGGAAGTAGAGGTGGGAGAAATTAAGAAGGCATAAATCCTTTTATTTTTCCCAAAGCAGAATACAGAAAAGTAAACACTGGTGAATATTCTTTTGAAGAACAATATTTCAATGTGGTTCAGCATGCCCCAAAATTTACTTAATTGACTAAACAAATCTACGTCTAGAAAGAAATCCTATGGCATAATTGGATGATACCACAGAGATATAAACTAAGTCGTTTACTGAAAAAAATTTTTGTCATAGCAAAATTCTGGATTAATCTGCATGAAATACTATGCAGGCATTTGGGTAATTGAGTTAGATGTATATATACTAATGTGGAAATTATGTACAAAACATATTTGGAAAAAGTTGAAAATGTATGATTATACTCTCATATCTAAACCTTGTTTCCTTTTAATAGAGTTCTAATTATACACATATGTGTGTATATACAAATATACATGTAAAATAGATGTGTGTATATATACATACAAAATACATAAATGTATAAAATATATAAATATATACGAAATACATAAATGTATAAAATGTATATATAAATATATATAAAATATATATAAATACATTTCCCTTCTTATATATCAACAGAAATGTAGCTGGTTATGTGACTGGTCATCTGTATCTCTCCCTTCACTGAAGGTATGTATGTTTGGTCAGGTAATGATGTAACCCAATGGTATATTTTACTTCTAAGACTAGCAGGTAAAATATTTGCTGTGACAGCCTAGATTTGAGGACAGTACCCTATGCAAATAATAATAATAATAAAAGCCTAGAGGGAATAGGAGAGCAATGATTAAATGACCTCATGAAGCAGAAGGGCTCCTTGAATCTGAGCAAGTCTTATAAACGATTGGTAATTATAAGGAAAAGAAATAAGAAAGATCTACATTAATCCAGACCAGGGTCTATAACTTCTGGGCCACCCACCAGTACCAGTCTGTGGCCTGTAAGGAACAGGGCCACAAAGCAAGAGGTGAGCGGCAGGCAAGGGTAGCTTGATCTGTATTTGCAGCTACTCCCAGCACTAGCATCACTGCCTCAGCTTCACCTCTGATCATCAGGCGTTAGATTTTCATAGGAGCACTGTCCCTGGTGCCATAAAGGTTGTGGGCTGCAGATCTAGTCCAAATTATTTTGAGATCTCTTTGTTAAAGTGGCTTAAATTTTCTCTAACAAAAACGATATAAAGTGAAGTTGAATTATCTATTAAAATAAAATTGGGAGGCTAGTATGAATGAAGAATATAAACCACAGTCAAGTTTTTTGTGGACTTTATGAAATTATAGAAAATAGAAACATACAAAGCAAAATACCTGGAAAAACAAGGAGTCCAGAGAAACACAACCAAGGAGGTACTGTTTATCTAACCTTTAGTTCTCAACAGATCAAGTAACCAAAGGTAAGTAGAAGATCTGAGCAGAACGAGTGCAGGCTTAGAAAAATGGATACTCTCACAGCTTGTTGAGCCTACAATTCTAGAAATTAGGTTTAAAATAATAGACATGTATATAAAAGTTTACCTGCATTTGGCAGTTCTGTATATAACAGTGAGACACATAGCAAATCTATATCCAAATAACTTACTTTAATATTTGTCTTATAATATATAAAGAAAAATGTAGACAATTAGATCTCCCAATTTTGCTTATGTGTTTTATTAAATAAATCAGATCAGAACAACTTAACCCTCTTACTCCCAATTCCAAGTTTCTGGGGAAGGGTGTCTGACCTGCCCAGTTTTGTTAAAGCTATATCCTTGTGCTGGAAGACAATCTTCCATGGGTTCTCGTGGTTCTGCATGTCATGCACACAGAGACATTGACGACTTTTGTTCTGTATTCTTTTTACAAGAATGCTTGTTTTCTTCCAAAGTAAAAGGCAGAATTGTTTGCTGTTGACTCGGGTGGGGATCATGGGAATGTCTAATGTTTCCCTCCAGTAAAGAGGTTGGACAGGTCTGTTAACACCTCTTTTACATAAGATTGGGATTTCCTAAACTTGGATTTTCCCAGCTGTGATGCACACCTACTGCATGTGCAGCATCCATCTGGCCTGTTCTTTATTGCTCTATAGGACTGAGAGAGTAAGAGAACCAAAAGAAACATAGAGCTCACGATGGCTGTTGCGCTATGTTGTAGGCTCAACAAGCTATGACAGTATCCATTTTTCTAAGCCTGAACTCACTCTGCTCAGATCTTCTACATACCTTTGCTTACTTGATCTGTTGAGAACTAAAGGTTTGATAAATAGTACCTTGGTTGTGTTTCTTTGGACACCTTATTTTTTTCAGGTCCATTGTCTCTGACTCAGGTATCTCATATTCTGTCAGCATTTATGAAATTACAGCCATCTAACTTGTAAGCTTGCAAGTAGGATAAATTTCAGACTCCTCACAGTTCTTGATATCTACTTATTCTGAATATTGTATTAGTTAATTCATGCATAGGGTAAAGATTACACATATATACACATGCAATACACAGTAAGCAATGCACAAAATGATCTTTCAATGTATAATTGGAGAAATATATACACATGAATACCATACTAAAAATAATATATATATGGAAAAGTGATGAATAAACATGAACCATAGTTATCTTTGAGTGCTATGATTTTTTTATTAAGCTTCTTATTATTCTGTCTTTTCTAATAAGTTTGTATCATTAATAACTATTTTCCCATTTCAAAATATAAAATCCAAATGATCCTAAATGTGTTATAAAAGTGATACTGTCACAGTGCTTTCAAAATTCAAACTTGCAAAGGGTTTTCCTTAATACAAACATATTTTTAAAATAACCTTCAGGCTTTTAAATATCAATCGCTATTTCAAGCTTAAAAATAACATTTAATGAAATATCCTTTTCTATCTAGTTGGGTTACATTACTACCTTCTTCATGTAAATATTTCTCCTTGTGTTTTTCATTTCATATATCTATAAATTTACCAATATTTTAAACATTTATATAAACAATTTATATTCAGTATGCTACCTACTCATTTTAACCAATCTTTGTTCAAATATATATATACCTCTGTTAGGAAAATCAAAAGATCATTCACCATAAATTCCTGAAGCAATGAAAATACTAATGCCAGTATTGAATATAAACTGTATAGATCATTGAAATCCAAAACGAGAAGCTAGATGTATGAAAAAGCCAGATGCCAGATGTGAAAACTTGTCCTAGAGGGATGTTATGCAGTAACACTTTGCTCTTATTAAAATGTGAGCTATTCATTAATATGATAGACCACTTTTTAACTCGGCTGCATGAAAATTAATAAATCATGAGTTACTGAAAACTGGTGCTCGTAGCATGTTCTTTAGGCTTATTTCCAAAATGTTTGTAACCTACTGTGTATGTGTGTGCCCTTCAGCTAACAATCTAGGATCTACTTTGTAGTTTATAAGACTTTTTTATACTTGATTCATTCATAATTAGGATGTTAAATTAGTGTTCTAAAATATGAAGAACAAATATGAAAATGTGAATATTTTGTAGGAGCTATACTTCCAAAGTAAAATTTTTTGAGGGGGGACAAGAAAAGGGGACATGATTATTCATTTTATTAATGATTAAATTCTCATTGTAAAAATCAGAAACCTTAGATACAAAAAGATTAAGTAATTTGCCCACTGTTGGACAGCTAAGAATTATCTAGGTCAAAAATCAAATCCACCATCTTATACCACACACAAAAACAAACTCAAAAAAGATAAAAGACGTAAATGTAAACCATGAAACCATAAAGCTCAGAAAAAACACAGAGGTAGTAAGCCCCCTGACATTGGTCTTGGCAATGAGATTTTGGATTTGACATCAAAAGCAGAGCCAATATAAGCAAAATTAAACAAGTGGAACTATATCAAACTAAAAAGTATCTGCTCAGCAAAGAAAATCAGCAACAAAACAAAAAGATAGCCTATGGTATGGGAGAAAATATTTGCAAAACACTATCTGATAAGGGGTTAATGTCCAAAATATAGAAACAACACATGTAACTCAATAGCTAAAAAATAAACTGATTAAAAAATGGACGAAGGACCTAAACAGATACATTGCCAAAGGGAGCAATAGATAATTGTCTATTATAAATGGTCAATAGATACATGAAGAAGTGCTCGCCATCACTAAATCATTAGAGAAATGCAAATCAAAACCAAAATGAAATATTACTTCCCACCTATTATTATGTCTATTATCAAAAAGACAAAAGATAAGTGCTGGCTAGGGTGTGGAGAATAAGGAACACTTATATACTGTTGGTGGAAAATGAAATTGATACAGACACTATGGAAAGCAGTATAAAGGTTCCTGAACAAATAAACAAAACTACCATATAATCAAGCAATCCCATTTATGATTATAAATTCAGAATAATCCGTTTATCATTTCAGCATCATTCACAATAGCCAAGGCATGGAAACAACCTAAGTGTCTGTCAATAGATGAGGATATGATTGATATACACACACACAAACACACACACACACACACACACACACACTCACACACACATATATAGGAATATTATTCAGCCTTGAAAAAAGAAAATCCTGTCATTTGAGATAATATGGCTAGACCTGGAGGGCATTATACTAAGCATTATACTCAATGCCTTATCTATATCTATATCTATATCTATCTATATCTATATATGTATGTATGTATATATTTAGCTTCGTTTTTTATGTGCAAAAAGTTTCTTGAGAAATTTTATAGTCTTCATGCTTAGCTGGGTCTGTTCTGCCATTACCATCTGAATAATATTATTATTACACGAAATAGGCTAAGTTTTAGGTAGAGTTTCAATTAAATTAAACAAACTTAGATACAATCATAAGAATACTTTTAAGTATTCACAATATCCCATTTTGTACCCATCCTCATTAATAAAAATTATATAGGTTTGATTTAGTATACATTTTTTTAATTTTTATTTATTTATTTATTTTACTCCTACAGCACCTGGTCTTCCTAGGTAGTCTTCCATTCAAGTACTAACCAGGTTTGACCCTGCTGAGCTTCCGAGATCAGAAGGGATCAGGCTTCTTCAGGGTGGCATAGCCAAAGGCTAATTTAGCATATTTTGTTATGTTAAAGTGGGTAATGTGTACAGTAGCTTAATTCAATTAAGCTGTAAAAAAAACAAGATTGATTTAAATAAGTAAAGACTTGGAGTAAAAGAGCTTGTGAGTCAGGCAAGTAGAAGTTTTTGAGAAGTCTTGAGCAGAAAGAGATAGAAACTAATATGAACAGCTTTCATGCAATGTCGGATTTTAGAGAAAAAACAAATTATTAAAACTTGAGTTCAGGGTATGATTCTCTGTATTCTGCCACTTTCAGAAAGTCAATAGTAAAAATTTATAAGATTCTTCACACTGCTCCTGAATTGTGTTTATATTACTTTAGCAAATGCAATGTGTTGTGATTGTTATAAGGAAGCTCAGCTTTACTTAAGCACAAGAAATAACGATGATTTAAAGAATCAGGTAACATTCTAAATATCAATGAGATGTAAGAGAGTTCTGAATTTAAAACTAATATGCTGTCTCCTAGCATCAGTCTTATTACAAATACAGAAAGACTGATTTTACATGAAAGGATACTGCATATCATGAAAAAGAATTGCACTTGCTCACATAATTTTCTCCAGGATACAGTTTGAGAGATTACCATTTACTTCATGTTGTCCATTTTTCTGTGATACATTTATGCAAGTGCATGCAAAAGTTCTTGGGGATATCTTGAGTTACGGTCAGCGCAACTTATTTCACAGTTCAAAAGTAGCAGCCTAGTTTTCATTTCGTGAAAAAATGTAGTTGATCCCACCTCTTGTAAACCTGAAAGTTCCACAGGGATTTTGTGCAGCCGATGTCCCAGCACTTAGAAAAAGTATTGTACTGTAAGACAGAGATATGAGAATTTCTATAGAAAATACTATTTTCTGACAAAGTCATCTCATCTTGTCAAGACATGAATAAGGTGTTAATTCTGTAGTTAGACACTCTATTACTAATAATTAAAAAGTTATTCGTCATTTCAACATTAGATCACAACAGTATTTGATTTACATGAAAATAGGTAAAGGCTTTGACATAGCTTTTCCACATGGAAAACAATTTGCATTTTAATACTCAAACTCAGAAAAATAGAAAATGTTTCTATTTCAGAAAATAAAAAAAAATAATATTACTTCATATTAATACAGATGACACTTTTTAAGAAACATTTTGTTCGAGGCTTCCAATTTTATACACTATGGCACATACATGTGTACAATCATTTGCATAGGGTTGGATGTTTTCATTGAGTTTTCTTAATGAGAAAAAAAAATAAGAGAATTACAACTTATGGGTTTAGATATCGTGGACATGCCAAGATGCAAATCTATTAAATTTGGTCTAATGACTATGACACAGGAAACACTGTGTTAGGCATAGCCTTGGGTGTTACTAAAAATATAAATACATTGCATCAGTTCGCTTATCTGTTGAATTTAATTCTTTAGAATCAAGATAAACACTAAATATTCATCCAAAGGTATAAAATTTAATGCAGGAGATATTCACCTACACCCATATGGTACGTTACATAAAACACCATAAAGATAAAGTAAATTGGGAGAAGAGACTGGACTACATATTTCTTTTCGTGTCTATGAGTAGATGGGTTGGGTAGGGAGGGGATTATGAAAGTCCTATGGAGTTGCTTAATAAACCTGTGTTTTGTTCATTTTTATACTTGTATTTAGTTTTGGGAGCACAGTGCTTAGGTCATGGAATGCACTTAATAATCACTATGGTAAATAAATAGATAAGTAGAACAGGTTTTAAGAATAAGTCCAAACCAGCTAGCTAGGTTGAAAAATGTAAACATTCTGAATATGCTATTCCATCAACTGAAAAATGTCATGTGTGAATGTGGGTGAAACAAGGTATGCCTGAAAATGAGTGCGAGAGACATTAATTTGACTCAACTAGAATTTACATGGAACCGTAGCATATAAAGCACACAGCA
Source organism: Rousettus aegyptiacus (assembly GCF_014176215.1). Classification (NCBI taxonomy): domain Eukaryota; kingdom Metazoa; phylum Chordata; class Mammalia; order Chiroptera; family Pteropodidae; genus Rousettus; species Rousettus aegyptiacus. The sequence continues at coordinate 113,569,284 of NW_023416284.1, forward strand.
CAGGTGGAGCATACATCACAGAGAACCTTGATTAAGAAGATAAGGGGATTGGTAGACATAGATGAATCTATTCCAGGAAGATAGCTCCAGTAGCAATGAGAGAATGATTTGATGCTAGTGCTGATGAATGGGGAGGAGGCTGTCAGGGGTCGGGGATTTGGAAATTTCATGTTGAGCAACAAATTAGGATCCTGCACAAACAAAGGGTGAGAAAGGCCAGAAATTGAACAGTATTTTTTTTTAAAAAAGTAATTAGAGAAATGTAGAGATTTAGGAATTAATATTCTGGAAACAGTAAATAACCCGTGACATTTCTGAATCATGCATATATTTATCAGAAAATAGCGTGAACTATGCAAGTTTTTACAGCAACAAGTTCCAAATTCTGACAGAACAATTCCTTCATTATTAGTGCTACTAATGTCAGTAATTTTCTGAGCAAGCAATTTATTCATCTCTCTCACAACTTGTTTCAAAGAATGGAAAGGCTGAGCTATATCAGTACCAATGCCCTAGAAAAGAAATAGAAAGGCTCTAAGGTGAAACAGAAGGCAACCACAAAACAACACAGCCATATTCTCCAAGGCAATGGAGTGTAGCAGTTTGTTTCAAAGGATCAAATTCATAAAGCCACACATCAAAACAACTGTTAGAACAAGGCATTCTGAAAGCTTCCCCAATACCACTGACACACTCAAAATATTCATAAACCAAACCAAACAAGGTTCAAGTACCCACATGACCCTATCCATCTTTTGAAGTGTAAAACAGCCAAGGGAAATGCATTTTTAAAATGAGTATACCTAATATGACTTTGTAAAGTAACTTTATGTCCTAAAATGCCAGTATTATGGGCAATAAATAAAAAATCAAAGCAGTAAATATTCCTTCAACTGTACTGAAACATTGAGCAGTATTCCCTTTTGGATTTCAGACTATGCTTGATTTGAACTTCCTCCCTCTCTCAGTCCAACTTAAAAATTAAGCTCATCTGGATTGGAACCTGGTCACATGTAGTTTCTTCATGGAATGTGACTACTTCCAAAATTCTTTTTATGAAACTGTCAGCATGAAAACTCTCTATCATGTCTCAAGTTTCATCTTTAGATAGCATTATTTTTTAACAGTTTTGAGTAAAAGAATTACTATTCTCTTCATTTGTTCAAAATTGTTTTATAAATATTTCCTTCAAATGTTTATAAAAGTCTAGGTATTAATTAATTATTCAACTAACGGACTCCTGAAGGCATCCAGTCTATCGGCTTACAGCAGGCAACTTGGGAGAGTAAAGGAGACTTAGAAAAATGAAATATGAACCTACGATTATTTTGCACATGTTTATTGAAAGCAAGACTTGTTCATGTTTACAGGTGAGATAAACAAGCTTATAAAACTAAAGACCTGTGGGATTTCTCTCTGACTCTATAAGACCTAGTTACTAGCCACTTAATATGTGTGTTAAATAATATTTTCTGTGAAACTTCTTCATATGCTGAGAATGACTTTCCTGTACTTCTTATTACAGAGTTCCTGGAAGGGGACTATTTCACTTTGGCAAAGCTCCATGAAACTAATAACCTTGAGAAAATGCCCATAAAAATGCATTATTTCAGGCACTATGTTCCAATACATAAGGTTCTCCACTTTGTTTGTTTTTCAGGGGCTTACAAAGCCATGCTTCCAGAGGCCTAATTGTGTTCATTTATTGCAGATTTCATAAAAGCAAGCTAAATTTGTTGGTATTTTGGAAGAAGAATTTGAAAACATAGATACTGAAGATGCTTATCTCTTTAAGAGAGACAAGTTGGAATTATTGTAGTAATAGAGTTTTGAGGTGATGTAGTCTACATTCAAATAGCAGTAAAAAATGAAAAGACTTGAAAAGATTCTAGAAATGTTTTAATAATCAATAAAAACTGGTAAATTACTGCATATGTTGGATGAGGGAGGGTAGAAAGATACTCTTGAGATTTGGGGCTTAAGTAACTGGTTGATCATAATAATAATGAGGATAAAAAGAGAAAAGGAGGTTTGGGGTATAACAAGTTTATTTTTATATGTGCTGGACTTAGGTTACAAACTCAGATAAGGAATAACTAGAATACTTTATTTTTTAATTCGTTATGCCAATAGTGTAGAGACAATATGATGTAATGCCATTCACTATCAACAGACATGCTTATAATATTAACCAATGTTACCGCAATAAGTTTAAGTAAAACACATTTTAAAATAAAAAACAAATCCTCATCTTACAGTTGACTAACGTAGGGAAATTATCTGACTTAAGATTCATTTTCATGATCTTAACGGGTTAAGGAGACACCTCCCCACAGTTTTGAAAGGAAACACATTAGATGTGTATAAAGTGCCTAGAACTTATTAAGCACTTGAAAATGTTTATCTACTCTCACTTCTCACCCATCCTCCTTTTTTTTTATAACTGTGTTAAGGTGACGAAAGCAAACTGTAGCTTAAGGAATATAGAGTTCTTTTTGTTTACTTCGAAAAGAGTATATCAAATAGAAGTACATCCCCTTTAACTATGCTATGAGATATTTCTCAAAATTGTATCAAGTGATTTCTCTGGGTGTTTACACTTAGGTTTAAAGTTGAGGGAGGTCAGAAATTGCTGCAGACTGTTGATTTATTGAGCAATACTATGAGAGTCGCTACCTTGAAAGATCTTGATAAAGGATTATAATATATATTAAACTTCATTTCCATGTGGAAATTCCTCAAAATTATCTTTTTTTAAAATCTTTCATATTGTCTGCTATATGCAGATGTATACATACACATACACACACATATATGAGGTCAGACACTTATGAAATGGCACTGCTCTGAACTCTTCTGCCTTTTACTAGTCAGTTCTACTATAACACTTGTTTTGTAAACACAAATTTATTCCAATGTAATTGAATATTATGGAATAATTTGAGCATAATGTGAATTTTGTGTTTGTTCATGCACCGATTAATTCCTGAAAAACACTAGGTGACTGTAGAAAACTTCACTCAGCTAAATGGAACCATATAGGAATCCACAAAATGCAAACACACACACACACACACACACACACACACACGTCCTTGATACCTCTACTAATCCCATCAGGACATCATGTGTGTTAAGAGCCATACTCATACACCTGCAGTTACAACTTTTCATCTGATTTTAGATAACCTTCCTTCTATTATTTCATAATAACTCCCAATTTGAACCCTGCCCATATCCACTTCCAAAAGCAAACATAAAGTTATTTTCCAGGTAAAGTATGTATTTAACATAATCTGTAAATATTTATTATCCATCGTACTACTACTCTTACCAGTTTCTGATTTTAATGTGTCTCTGACAATGTTGTTGAACACTGTGCCCTTTGTCACATGTTTCACATAAGTCTGAGGTTTTTGTTGTACAATTTTGTATAGTATAGTATTTTTTAGTAATGCGTGTGCCACATAGCAGAACTGAATCTGTGAACTTGACCAGGTAGCATAAATTTCTACAATAATCTGTTTCCTCATCTGTAAAAACTGAAAAATTGTGGTATCAATCTTATAAAGTTGTTGAAGAATAAAGAAAATAACGTGAATTGATCAGCACACACTATAGCATATCATGGTGCATACATGTTATATATTATGGTAGCCAGAATAATAGCCCCCAAAAGGTGTCCTCACACTAATTCCTGGAATCTGAGAATATCTTACATTTCATGGAGAAGTGGACTTTGCAGATGTAATTGAAATATTGGACCTTAAAATAGAAACAGTATCCTGGATTATCCAGGTAGGGCCAATGTAACCACAGGAGCCCTTAAAAGTAAACACGTTTCTCAGGCTGAGTTAGAGAGATACGAAAAACAGAAAATTCAGAGAGATTCGAGATAAAGACTTGAGACATGATTGGTGACTTGAGGATGGAGGGGAGAATGTACAGTGGGAATGCAGGAGGCGTTACAAAGGGGCTCATGAAGCTAGTAGGAAAAGGAAAGCTCAGCTGTACAATGCAAGGACTTGGGTTCTGCCAATAACCTGAATGAAGTTAAAAGATTCTTCCTAGTCACTGATTTGATTTTGGTTTTGTGAAACCAGGAGCAGAGAAACCAAACAAGCCCACCCAGTCTTCTGACTTACAGAGCTGTAGAATAAGTTTGTGATGTTTTAAAATGTTGTTTGTGGTAATTTATTATGGCAACAGTAGAAAACAAATGATTTTGTTATTAAATATTTACTCATTTTATTAAGAGAAGACAACATTGTTATGGAATTAAAAAAAAAAAAAGATCATATTAAATCAAACTATATTTACCAAAGAGCATTATCTGGGGCCAGCCATGACTTTTAAAGTGTGTCTATGTATAAGGTATATGAACCAAATTTATTATAAAAATATCAAGCATGTTAACATAACACTTCATCAAGAAAAGTAATGTTTCTGGAAATGAAATATTTTCACTATATAAGAGATTCCTTTAAACCTGCATTCAAACCTGAATATAGTCATATTTTAAATTTTTGAATGTTAACAATTCAATTATCAATTACTACCTTGAAGAGCAGCAGGAAAGGAACAGAGGAAAAGCTCCAGAGAAATGAAGCTTGGGAAAAAGGAAAAGGCACACAGGCAAACTTCTTTTGCCTCTTAAATTAGTTTTTAGCCAGCATTTATTTATGCTTCACTGAAGTTTGTTAACCATGTGTTGTAAATCAATCCTAACTCTTACAGTTGGAAGGACCATAAAAAGTTTTAAGCCTATATCATAGTGTCCTAGTGCCCTGACACAATTAGTGTCTTAAAACAACAGAAATTTACCTTACAGTTGTGGAAGTCTGATGTCCAGCAAGGGTCTCATTGAGGTAAAGTCAATGTGTGTGCAGAACACAGGGTTCTTTCTAGAGGCTTCAAGTGAGACTCTTGTTTCTTTACCTTTTTCAGATTCTAGAGGTCGCCAGCATTACCTGACTTGTAATCCCTAACTCTGCCTCCGAAGCCAGAAATGTAGCATTTTCATCTCTCTTTCTGACTTCTGCTTCTATCATCAAACACTGCTTCCTCACTCTAACCCTCATGAATCCCTTTTAAAAGAACGCTTGTAATTATATTGGGTCCACCTGGATAATCAAGACGACATCTCCCCATCTCAAGATCCTTAATTTAATTACATTAGCAACATCCTCTTTGCCCTATAAAGTAATATATTCATAGACTCTGGGATTTGGATGTGGATATTTCTGGAAAGCCATTATTCTGATTACCATAGCCTGGAACAATGATATTTTTAATAAAACAAATGAATTTTTAAAATAATTGTAATAGCATTAGTCTCTTGAATTTATTAAACAGTTACATCTCAGTTTTTCCTCTTAAATCATGTTTCTTTATAGCCTTCCATGTCCTGGGGTCTTTTATGATTCAGGAGTAGATAGGACTTTTTTACTAAGACAAATAGAGTGACAAAGAATAGGTTCTCAAATACCATATTAGTGAGGAAAAAAACCCCACAGAAATATATTTCTGGACTCCTCAATATAATGCTATTTGTATCATAAACACTCACACATAAATGCACATTTCTTTTTATTGCTATTTATCTTTCTATCTACTTATTTACAAAAGTAATTTTGAAATAATTTTTGGTGTCTCCCTTAGAGTCCTTACAGTATATTTAAGTGCCTAAACATACAAAGATTTGCTAATTTTTTTATGACAGCCTAAGTAACACAGGGTGAGTTTATTTCATATTGTTAAGTACATTTTAGAAATCTAAAATCAGTCAGCATTCTGTAAACTGAAAAAAAAATGTAATAAATTATTCTTATATTCTCTAAGCCAAATATTCCAATTTATATTTTCACTCTATAACTACTTATAAAGTGTCTAAAAAGTGCCAGGGCTATTCTTGGCATTGTTGAATCAGTAGTACCAAAGACAATAACGACAGAAACAAGAAAAACAGATGCAAACAGTTGTCTTGATGGAGTTTACATTCCAGTAGGTATCTGGGAAATAAATAAGTCAACAAACAAATATGTAAAATCTAGCGGATAACTATAATTGCTAAAGGAGAATGGGGAAAGGCAGTGAAGAGGGATGAGGGGCAGGTTTCCAGATAAAATTGGATTTTAAATCTGGTTGCCATGGTGGATTTGCTGAAAATATAACATCTGAGCAAAGGAAAAAGGATTGAAGAGTCAAATCTTTTTTTTTTTTTTAATTTATTTTTTTAATGGTGATATTAGTCAACAAAATTCAGTAAGTTTCAGCTGTATATTTTTAACACTAGAGGATCAAATCTTGAGAATGTCTGGATAAAAGAGTCCTGGAGGAGGAAGTACAAAGTCTTAGGGTGTGAGACTTATTCTTTTAGAACATTCATTCCATCTTTCTACCAATATTATTGACCACCTTGAATGGGTCTGTCGGTCTTATAGAAATTAAGAATATATCAGTGAAGAAAACCAATCCCCTTTCTTCAGGGAGCTTACATTCCAAGGGGAAACATTAGTTCTTTCAAATTCATTCTATTCTACCCATCATCTTTTTGAAAATGAGAAAAAATTATATACCAAATTCTTAAAATTTTCTTATTTATGAAAAGAGAATAGCTTGCTACCCTCAAAAAGGTACATTAGAGGTTATTTAGCTAAAAAAATAGAGTACTACTAATGATTTTCTATAGAAGTATGTTTAGCTGGTACAACAATCACTTGAGAATCCCGGTTTTAGTTTAATTATTGTTAGTTCGAATCTTGGATTTGTTGTATCCAGGCCTTACATTTCTAACACCCCTTAGTTGGAAGCAGATGACATGCAGAACAAAACAGATTTTATGATGATGATTTCCTAGAGTCTAACACCCAGTAAATGCAGTCAGTTTATGCAAATGTTACAGTTTCCAGAGCAACGTATGTTACACAAATAAAATAAATCATGGATTTAGGGAAAAGCAAAAGTGTTGTCAACAGGCTGTAAATGTTTCAACATAATAAACCGTATAGTGGAATAGAAATGGCTCTACAGTTGAAGATTTAAGTTTGCGATGGAGGTGCATCTACTTTAGGTGGTAAGGAAACAGCACTGTGTTCCGTTTCAACAATGGAGATGGTCTAAAAGAAATAGCGTGTATTAGGTTTGTCAGTATGACAGATGGTTGGACTGTATATAATAAAGCCAAAAGATATTTTGATGAGAAAGGGGATGGATCTGACAGTTCACAAATCAGAAACCTAGGCAGCACAAATGAGAAAATATAATTGAATGTGTCCTAAGCTAATGCATACTTAATTTTTCACAGCCCAAGGCAACAGAGTATGGGCAATGAACAGGAGTGTTAACAGGTTTGATAAAAGAAAAAAAAAAAAAAACAGAAGAGGGATAAAGCAAATAAAAAGAGAAAGAAGGCAACATTCTATCACATGAAAAATATTATTTTCTGCAACTTATGTGAAAAACCAAACTAAAACTTACAGTTCTGAATGCATTCAAAGTATCATTTTGGACAATACAGGGACAGAATTAAACACTACTATATTTACCTAAAAATATAATATCTCTTTTTGGAAAACTGAATTTTCTCATAATCAGGAAGGGAATGCATTTCATTAACACTGTTTCCTCCCTAAAAAATCCTAGAAAATAAGGTTTCTTCAACAGTCTTAGCTGCACTTTTTGACACAGTATTTGAATTAGCTTTTCTCTGGCCATTTATATCAACTGTAATTACCATTATTTTAAGATATAATTCTATTATAAGCAATTTTTTTAAAATGAATTTCTCTAGAAAATAATTAAATCGACTAAAGTATCGCGACTCTTCCATTTGGTACATAATAACATTATTCATCTAGTATTATACAGGGTTTCACAATTTTCACAATTTCAATTTTAGGGTAGAACTATACATGTCCTTCGAATTCTGCATATCTTTAGGTCCGTATATCTTTAGCAGCTGCTCTTTGTATTAAAACTTGGAAAGAGTAAAATGTAGTGGCTCTATTGTTAAAGATTTTAGAGGTGGAATCTCTCTCCTCCTAAGAAATCAAGCACTTGGATCAAGAACACGCAGTCAAGCACTGGCAGAGAGTGGATGGCATTCTATATTGGTAACACATGCCCTCAGTGCCCTTGCCATTCTGACTCAGAAGCTAATCCTGCAAAACCTCACCCACTCATTCGTTACTCTTCTCTGTCACATGTAGATGTACAATAGAAAAGTGAGACAAATGCAAAACTTCTTTTAGAAAATCTCCGGCAGTAGAAACAGAGTGTCTGCACATCTTCTTTGTAAAGTATGGAGTGTCCAGATTTTCTGTTTATAGCTAAAACTAAAAATAGCGCCTCTAGATGCTTTAATAATCTTTATTGCATCATATTTGTGAATATTATACTACATCACTGCCATCTGTGGCGATTCATAAATCATAGAGCAATAAAGCCTCCTAATAAATCTTATGCTCACTCTCTTCACATTATTGACTTCTTTTATTTGCTGATGCAAGGGCTTTCCCATATGTTGATGCAGCATCTGTGATCTATGTATCATTATACTTTATGTCTAATATTATTTTCTATAAATCAATATCCTTCCTTTTTAAAGATGGCCCTATAGAATGAGTTGCTACATGCTCGTTTGAGCATTGATGAAAGGTTAGATGTATGGCACAGCTGGCCATCCCTTCAGTACTCTAACCAAAGATGTAGGCGATGGTTTGTGAACCTTTCACAAGTTTTGTCACAGCCTCCTCGCCCTGTTAGCTGTATGGCCCTGTTGAGCAGTTTTAGCAGTTTCGTTCTAATCACTGTCCTGTGTCCAACGGTCAGCGATCTCGTGTCTGTGCTTATCATCACTGTAACTCCGTCCCGCTACTTGTCATCCTCCTTCACCATAATGTCATGGTGGTTCCACTTCTATCAAGTTCCATCTGCTGGAAAATCAATTACTGAGGATTTATTTGGCACTCATAATATTCTTGCTATTGCTGCTTTGTTATTTTTGTTTTAAATGCTTAATGCAAAGGGCTATGATGCAGAATATACTTAATGCTGGTATAACAGTGAACTTAAGGAAGTGATTTAAGAGGTTGGAGGTGAAATTAGAGAAATTCAGTTATCCAAGCCTTCCAGGTTGAGACTCCTACAGAAAGTGGTATCAACAATTTTGTGTTATATTTCTTTTGCTCACCAGCCTCTATAAGGATGTGTAGTTTTGACAGAGTTTTTGTGGCTTACCTACTGGCACAAGTGACAGTACATTGCTAAGAAAGATGAATTCAGATTGCTTTCAGCTTTTTATTGAGAGTGTGGATTTTTAATTTTAAGCAGAAAGTCCATAGTACAAATGGAAATATGTTTGCTTTCATATTTTATACATGCCATCTAATATATTTTTGATGCGATAGTACTTTAAACCACCAAAGTTCATGTGCTGCTCAAAAATCACATACAATCTTACTTTTCTGTAAAGCATAGTTTATATTTTAAAACAAATTTCTTTTGAAACTTCATGTGCTAGCTCAAAACATTAATAATTAATGGGGGAATCACAGATTCTTTATCAACATGTCAGAATAACTTCACAAATTATATATATTATTGTGTATATCATCTATAAAACAATTAAAATATTAGATTATTTTAGAGATTAAATTAAAATCACTTAAACTTAATAAAAATTTTAAAATGAAAACAAATACTACCAACAGAAGTATATCATTTTTAAGTAAATTTAACTGGATGGCTCCAAATTTTGCTAGAGAAATTATTGAGGAGGCGATTGTCACTGAATTAAGAATCTCAGGAGATTGTATTAAACATGGCAGAGTGAGGATGTCCCCAGATAACTCCCCTTGAAACGACAATAAGCTGAACATCTAAAACTCAACAAAAACACCCAAACTGCACACCAGCACTTCTGAGCATGGGATCTGCACATAAGAACTACCACAGGTCAGAACCCCAGGTATTGGGTGGTGAATCAGGAGAAATAAAGAAGCTGCCTCTCGCAGCTCCCTGCAGGAGGAAGGTGAGGGGAGAAGGAGCAGCAACTTCCCTGAACAGCTATGCCTGGGAGTGCAGTGAGTTCCACGCCGCCTGGGGCAGGGCTTAGTCATAAGGGCAGAAAGGAGAGAAGCTGGACAGCAGAGAAACAACAGTTGATTTTTGCCAGCCATGGTTAAAAACTGAGGCTGAGCCGCAGCTCCCATCCTCCAAACAGAGGGCCTCTCCCCCTATGCCCTCAGAGAATGATCACCGTGGAGACCCAGGAGAATCTGAGAAAATGCTACCGAGGGTAGCGAGAGTGATATCTATAAGGAAAAAAAGACATTATTAAAAGTTTATATAAAGCAGAAATCCAAGAGGCTTGGCTTCTACCTGCTGGAATCCAAAAGAAAAACACATTCTTTGCAACAGACTACAGACCATAATATAATATATATTTCTGGAGGGGGGGGGGGGAGAGCAGAAAACACTTCTATTAATGCCCAGACAGAGAAATAGTCCATTAAACACCCTGAACAACCAAGGTGACAAAACATCTCAGAAAGAAAGAAAAAATATCCAGAAAATAAGCTTACAGACATAGAAATATGTGACTTAAATGACAGAGAATTCAGGATTGTACTTCTGAAAAATATCAGTGAATTCTGAAATGAGTCATTTCAAGAATTTCAGAAATTGAAAAAACACCTAGATGAGTAGAATGAGATCTTTAGCAAGGAGATTGAAACCCTCAAAAAGAACTGAATAGACCTTCTGGAGATAAAGAACACACTGCAAGAGTAGAAAAATGAAATAACAAGTTTGGAAAATAGAGTTAACCAAATGGAGGAAAGGATAAATGATATTGAAGATAGAAATAAATCTAGAAATAAATCAGAAGGAAGAAGAGAGAAACCAAATGAAAAATAATGAAAGAGAAATACAAGAACTAGCTGATACCATTGGGAGAGGAAACATAAGAATAATGGGAATTCTTGAAGGAGAGGACAAGGAGCAGGGATTAGAAAGCATTTTCAGACAAATAGTGGATAATAGCTTTCCAAATATAAGGAATGAGCTGGTGCTTAGAATTCAAGAAGTCAATAGAACACCCAATTACCTCAACCCAAAAAGGCCTTCGCCAAGACACATTGTATTAAAATTATCAAAAAATCAACAACAAAGACAGTATTCTCAGAGAAGCCAGGGAAAAGAAGATGATAACTTATAAAGAAGAACCCATTAGGATATCCTCAGACTTCTCGGCACAAACCTTACAAACCAGAAAGGAGTGGAATCAAATTTTCAGACTATTAAATGAAAGAAACCACCAGCCAAGAATAATGTATCCAGCTAAGCTGTCCTTTAGATATGAAGGAGAAATTAAGACCTTTCAAGACATATAAAAATTGAGGGAATTCTCCACTATGAGGCCTGAAGTATAGGAAATACTGAAAGGGGTTAGCTCACTGAAACAAAATGCCAAAAAATAAAAACAAAAACAAAAAACAAAACAAACAAACAAACAAAAACATAATTTGGAGTGAGGTGACTAGCAGGCTGATAAAAGCAGAGGAGTACAACCCTTATAGGACATTATAAGCTTAAATAATAAGAAGAGATTTGCTATAGCAAGATAGTAATGAATGTTCAGCACACACAGGGACAAATTGAGAAAACAATGACTGAAAAGGGGAGGATTCAAAGATCCAAATTTGTAAAGGAGAATGGAGATAAGGCAATGGTAGAAGAAAAAAGATGACTGTTTATATATATAATTATTCTTTAAATATTCATAATGGTAACTGCATGCCAAAGATTCAGTTTCGAAGTACATAACATAAAGCAAGATAGACCAGAGGGAAAAACCACAAAAGTCAACCAAAATAAAGAAAACAGAAACATAAGGATAAGGAAGCAATAGAAAAACCGGGCTACCAGAAAGCAAAAGATAAAATGACTATAAAAAGATTCATATTTCAATAATCACCCTAAATGTAAATGGACTGAACTCACCAATAAAAAGGCACAGAGTTACAGAATGGATCAAAAAACAAAACCTGACCATACACTGCCTCTAGAAGACACATCTCAGCTCCAAAGACAAGTATAGACTCAAAGTGAAAGGATGAAAAATGATATTTCAAGCAATTGGCATTCAGAGAAAAGCAGAAGTAGTGGTACTAATATCAGATGAAACAGACTTCAAAATAGAAAAGGTAAAGAAAGATACTGAGGGACACTTCATAATGATAAAGGGAATCATGCACAAGAAAACATAACACTTATTAATATCTATGTCCCCAATTAGGGAGCCCCAAAATATATAAAGCAATTACTAACAAAACTAAAGGGAGAAACAAACCAAAACACTATCATAGTAGGGGACCTAAATACCACACTCTCAGATATGGAGAGATTATCCAAAAAGAAAATCAAAACAAAAAATAACATCTTTAAATGATACATTAGACCAACTGGATGTAATTGACATTTACAGAGCTTTTCATCCCCAAATAGCTGCTTATACATTCTTCTCTAGTGCACATGTAACATTCTCAATATTCAACCACATACTGGGACATAGAACCTCAACAAATATAAGAGGGTTGAAATCATACAATCATATTCTCTGATGATAATGCTTTGAAACCAGAGATCAACTGCAGAAAGAAATCAGGAAGAACCACAAATATGTGGAGATTAAACGACATGCTACTAAAGAATAACTGGGTCAGAGAAGAAATAAAAGAGAGATAAAGAAATACATAGAAACAAATAATAATTTTAGTACAACATATCAAAAGTTTTGGTACATCGCAAAAGCGGTCATAAGAGGAAAGTTCATATCATTACAGGCCTACCTCCAAAAACAAGAACAAGCCCAAATAAACAACCTAACACTTCATCTTAAAAAACTAGAAAAGGAAGAACAAATGAAGCCTAAAGTCGGCAGAAGGAAAGAAATAATCAAATTTTGAGCAGAAATAAAAGAAATTGAAAACAAACAAACAAAAAAACAATAGAAAAGATAAATGCAACAAAGAGCTGATTCTTTGAAAAGGTTAATAAAATCGATAAACCTAGACTCACTTAAAGAAAAAAAAAAGGACACAAATAAATGAAATCAGTGATGAAAGAGGGGAAATTATGAAAACACCACAAAAATACAAAGGATCATACAAGAATACTGTGAAAAAGTATATAACATCAAATTCAATAATCTAGAAGAAATGTACCAGTACTTAGAAAACTACAGCCTTCCTAGACTGAAACGAGATCCGGAAAATCTAGACAAATCAGCAGTATGGAAATTGAAACAATCATCAAAAACCTACCAAAAAGTGAAAGTCCAGGACCAGATGGCTTGACTAGTGAATTCTACCAAACATTCAAAGAAGATTCAATACCTATTCTCCTCAAACTCTTCCAAAAAATTAAAGAGGAGGCAACACTTCCCAACTGATTTTATGAGGCCAGTATCACCCTGATACCAAAACCTGGTAAAGATAACATAAAAAAAGAAAACTACAGACCAATATCTCCCGAACACAGATGCAAAAATTCTAAATAAGATACTAACAAACAGAATACAGTAACATATTAAAAAGATATACACTACAATCAAGTAGGCTTCATCCCAGGGGAATAGGGATAGTTTAACATATGCAAATTGATTAATGTGATACACCATATAAACAAATTAAAAAATAAAAATCATATGATCATATCAATAGATGCAGAAAAAACCTTTGACAAGATAAAGCACCCATTTATGATCAAACATTTAACAAAATTGGTACAGAAGGAAAATACTTTAACATAATAAAGGCCGTATATGAAAGCCCTCAGCCAACATTATACTTAATGTTGAAAACTACAAACCTTCCCTCTAAAATCAAGAACAAGGCAAGGCTGTCCACTATCGCCACTCTTATTCTATATAACATTGGTGGACCTAGCAAGTGCAATCAGGCATGTTAAAGATATAAAAGGCAATCAAATAGGAAATGAAGTCAAACTGCCACTATTTGCAGATAACACGATTATATAGAAAACCCTAAAGACTCTACACAACATTATTAGAAACAATAAGCAAATACAGTGAAGTTTCCGGATACAAAATCAAAGTTCAAAAATCCATAACATTCCTAATACACTAATAATGAAGTCAGAAAAAGAAGTGGAAAAATAATTCCTTTTGCAATTGCAACAACAAAAAATAAAATACCTAGGAATAATTTAATAAAACATGTATGAAGGACCTATATAATGAAAACTATAAGACCCTATTAAAAGAAATTGTAGAAGATACAAAGAAATGGAAAGATATTCTATTTTCTTGGATTGGAAGAATCAACATAGTTAAAATGGCCTTATTACCTAAAGCATTATACAGATTTAATGCAATCCCCATCAAAATCCCATCGAAAATTTTTTAAAGATTTTTTTGATGTATGCAATCACGAAAGATCCCGAATTGTCGAAGCCATCCTGAGAACAAAGAATGAGGCTGGAGGTATCATATTGCCTGAATTCAAATTATACTACAAAGTGACAGTAATCAAAACAACTTGGTGTTGGGAGAAAAACAGACACATGAACCAATGGAACAGAATCGAGAGTTCAGAAGTAAACACATATTTATGTGGGCAAATGATTTTTGACAAAAAAGCCAAAAACATACAGTGGAGAAAGGAAGGCCTCTTCAATAAATGATGCTGAGAAAACTGGAAAGCCACCTGCAAAAGAATGAAACTAGACTGTTGTCTATCACCGCACACCAAAATTAACTCAAAATGGATTAAAGACCTACCTATAAGACCTGAATTAATAAAATGCATGGAAGAAAACATAGGAACAAAACACAGGGACCTTGGGCTTAGAGTATTTTATGAATTTGATCTCAAAAGCAAAGAAAATAAAAGCTAAAATTAATGAATGGGGCTACATCAAACTAAAAAGCTTCTGCTCAGCAAAAGACCCCATCAATGAGGAAAAGATACAATAATCCGAATGGGAAAATACATTTGCAAACAATGTCTTCAAAAAAGGCCTAATATCTAAAATATACAAAAAAACTCATATGAACCAATAACAACAACAACAAAATGATCCAATTAAAAAATGGGCAGAGGACCTGAACAGACACTTTTCCCTCGAAGACATACAAATGGCCAACAAACATATGAAAAGATGCTCAACATTGTTAGCTATTAGGGAAATGTAAATCACAACCACTATGAGATACCATCTCACACCTATTACAATGGCTATAATCAACAGGACAAATAACAAAAAATGCTGGAAAGGATGTGGAAAAAAAGGAACCTTCATACACTGCTGGTGGGACTGCAAATCGGTGGAGCCACTATGGAAAACAGTATGGACGTTCTTCAAAAGACTAAGAATTGATCTATCATATGATCCAGCAATCCCTCTACTGGGTATTTACCCTAAAGACTTGAAAACCCATATCAAAAAAGATATTTGCACATCAATATTCATAGCGGCATTATTCACAGTGGAAGCAACTGAAATGTCCTATGATAGATGATTGGCTAAAGAAGCTGTGGTACATATATACAATGGAATATTACTCAGCCATAGGAAGAGATGAAATGCAGTCATTTGCAACAACCTGAATGGAACTCGAGATAATCATGCTAAGCAAAATAAGGCAGACAGAAATGGTTGAAAATTACATGATGTCACTTATATGTGGGATATAAACTTAAAAGCAACAAATGAACAGGACAAACAAACAGAGACTCATAGACATGGACAACGGACTAGTGGTTACCAGAGGGGAGAGGGGAGAGGTAGTGGGAAAAAAATAATAATAAAAAGTTAAATAAATAAATAAAAATAAATGAAAAGAATCTCAACACCAGGCACTTAACCAAAACAAAACAAAACAAAAACCAAAATATAAAATAAGCAAAAACATATAGTAATTGGATAAAATAAATAAAATAAACGTAGGAGAAGATAATAGCACCAAATGCCTTCTCTTTTTAATCTCCCATTTCTGGTGGCAAATGGGAAAATCTTACATTCAAGATCCTCTTTTAAATGGATATGGTTTATGATAACAGGTATTATCAGTGCCCTCTTGGATCTGATTTAAATGACAGTAAGTCCTCATCTACAGTTGCTTATATCCAAGTGGGAAGTCATTGTGGTAAAAATGGGAAAATAGTTGATAAGTAAATAAGTAAAGCTCATCCCACTAATTGAGGAGAGGCCATTAGGCATTACATCATTTTTCTGCTGTGCTTCACCAAACCTATCCTCTCTAATCCATTAGAATAAGAGCCCAATTGCCCAAATTTCTGTATCTTATTGGTTTATTTACTTTCAGACTTTACTCAGAAAAACACCAGTTTAACCCCTTATTGGTTTTGTTGATTTATCTTCCTAGATAGAAAAAGTGCATTTAAATAAGAATCAAAACATTCTTATACCCTTTTTCTTATTATCAGTACAATATTAAATCTGACTCATCCATTCCAATATATTTCTTAAAGTAATTATAAGTCATTATTATTTTGTTATGCCCCGATTCGGAACCCCACGAGCTGTGAAGGAAACAACAGCCAATGCAATCACACAAGGGAGTTTATTAGCGAGCGAGCTCGGACCCAACTCCGTACACAGCCAAAGCAGTATGCAGGAGAAGGGCCCCTTCCTTAATCTTAGAGACATATTTAAAGAGAAAAACCACAAGCTGGGGTGACAGGTCTTGGCGTTGCAGGATTAGTAAGTCAACTTTGAGCTTTACAGCATTGGTGGGAAGGTAGCTGCAGGGGAGGTCTAACTAGCAAACAATGGAAGGGGAATTCCAGGGCCATTCTTACTGGTTGACTACATCTGGTATGGGGGGTGGCTAACGTTCCCATAGCATTCCCATAGTGATAGTTAAATAGTAATTTCCAGGAACTGGCTAAAATGGAGGCCTGTAACAAAATGGAGTCACTTTGGTTCTTCAATTTTTATTTCTCCTTTTTCTAATTTGATAACATAACAGTAATATGTGAGGAATTTCTGACATAAGTGATCAGGACGATAAAAAATTATGTTATTATTTGTACAAATTCAGTCTCTCTTTTCGGCATTATATTACTCTTAATAAATTTATATTCCTAGGTTTTTAAAATTAAATCTAAGAAGAATTTTACATGCTGTCTCTACTCTTATCCAGAAGCTCTTACTTGAATTTTCAGTTTCTTTTAACTTTAGCTATTCCTTCCCTTTTATATATCAGACAAATGATCAACATCATCACTTTCTACAATTACTGCTTAGAAATCTTGGAAGCAAGCTTCCTCTTCTCTACTCACCATCACTTCCAGCCCCTTTACACATACACACACGCATCATTATGTCTCATCTCACTGCTATCTAAAGTTTGCCTCCATCAGTCCACTAAAGTTCCCTAAAGCTGCTTTTCATTACCTCACACGTCTAAATGCAAACTTAATAACTTTCTCTCTTTTCTAAACTCTTTTTCAAATTTAAAGCCTATAACTATTTCTCTTTTCCCCTGAATAAATGCATGTGCTTTTTTTTTTTTTTTTTTTTTTTTTTTTTGCAACAGTTATCACCTGTTTCTGATATTGTTTATATCATTATCTCCAAACTGGAGATAACTTCAAATATTTAAAATTTTCTTCTTGGTGTCTCTAGTGAGTAGAGTTAGATGTCCCAATATATTAAAAGTTAAAATCACATCTCCTCTGACCTGTTTTTCTGAGTGTTATTTTACAACTAAACAGCATCATCATTCACCAAGACCTCCAGCCCAGAAATGAAGACATCACTGGATCCACACACTCTCCACATTCATTTTATATCCACGTCTTACTAATTTTGCCTTTAGTACTACTTTAATCAACCTCTTCCTTTTCCCTTCTGTTTTTATACTCTACAATTCCTGAGAGCTATCCTCATAAAACATGAGATTAATCATGTTGCTATCTTGCTGATATACAGTAGGTAGCTCTCTAATGTTTACAAAATTACATTCATACCCTTTATCAGGATGCAATATAAATCAAAGTGTTTCGTCAACTTTCATTTGTGATCAAAACCTTATGCTAAAGGTTCAAGGAGCCTCTGACTCTGTTCACATATATTATGACTTGAGAATTTCCAAGACATTTTCCTCATTCTGTTCTTTCTTTATACATTTTCTTTCATTGTTTTCTCTGCCCAACAAAATCCAACTGATCCTCAGGGCCCAGTTCAAATTTCACCCCAGTTTTTTGAGTTTTGTCTTAAAGCATTTCTTTCCCTACATCACTAGGCAAACGTAATGGTTTCTTCTTTTAGACATTGAAATTATTTGTTTGCTATGACACATGATGAATGTCTATTAACAATTTATCTGCCTCCTTGTAAATGAGCTTATGGAGGGCAAAGAACACCTAATTCATCCTTGAATTCCTAGAATTTCACACATTGCCTAGCACTAGAGTTCAATATATATTTATTGAATCAAGTAAAATTCTTTAATCTTTTAAATATGCAAACATGACTCGTAGACTTTATTTAAATAAACATAGTTTATGACTTAGTAGCTAATTATAGATATATATTATATAACTATTTTGTTTAGGTCAGTCATGCTAATTAATATTAAAATGGTGAAGTAGGAAAAGAAGAGATCCAGGTTGGAAATGTCCTTGGAAAGGACACTTTTATTCTGTAGTAAATGTAAGAATGCAGCCCTGACTAATTCAACAACAGCAAAATCTTTTTATAGAATTTAATCCTGTAACTCTATTCAACGAAGTTAATGGTTGTTTCACATGAGTGAAGGTGATGTATTGAGATTTAAAGAAGTGTGTGGAAGATAACACAGCAAAAAGTAGATATAATATTGAAAGTATAATTCCTCTAGAACGAAAACAAAATCTATAAGAGAGGGCTCCATAGGAGCATAATGTTCCATTTTAGACTTTCAAAACAGATTTACAAATGAAACATTTTATAAACAATGAATAACATGTATGTAAAGAACCTCACACAGAGGAAAACTGCAACTGAGCATGCATAATTTGCACTACAGTAATCTCATTTTCTAGCAAAAGCAATGAATCCTGTCACCAAATGGCGAGCAAAGACAAAGTGATGGGATGCATACTGATGTTACAGAAATACTCTCCAGAGGAAAAAGGAAATAAGAATATAATTGTGATGAGTCTTATATGCTTAATTCTTAACTGGCAATAAATGTAAACAAATAATCTTAAGCTTGTTTTCACTGAGGCGTTGATATGCAGCTTAGAAGATTAGGTGACTCATAAAACTGAATAATTAAACATATTAAATATTGTATCATTCAGGAGAAAATTCATATTTCTGCATTGTATAATTCTACATATTTTTGAGATTCAATTTTCTCCAGCTTTCTCAACTCCCTCAAAGCATGAAATTCCGGGGCTTAAATTTATTATATTTTTAATTTGTTTTCCTTATTTGCATACAACGAATTATGGGCCAGCCAACAGTTTATATGTTTTCTTATGAATTTCAACTCTCCTACATCAACCTATCATCAAACCGCAGCCTTATTATCTATGGGGTTGTCAGGGAACACAGGTTATTGGTGCCACTTGCTCTCTCTCTAAGTGTGTTAGTAGAGTGAACTACATAATTATTCTCTGAAATTGAAGTGGAAAAAATCCTCAGAGGTCTTGTGAATGAAGTCGAATATATCAGCTTAATAACATAGTGAAAAGTAAAGGTAAGGTTTAATAACATAATAAATTGACTAGATTGAATAGACATGTACAGAATAATCTGCTCAGCAACAATTGAATACATATCCTTCTTAAATACACTTGAGACACTTTTAGGACAGACAATATCTTAGGCTACAAATTAAGTATCAGTAGATTTAAAAAGATAGATAATATACAAAGTATCTTTTCTGATGACAACAGGATAAAGTTAAAAATCAATAACAAGGAAAACTGGAAAATTCACAAATTCGTAATAACTAAAAAACACATTCTTAAGCAACCAATGGGTCAATAAAGAAATCACAAGGAAAATTAGGAAGAGTTTAGAGATGAATACAAAGAAAAATGCAACATATCAAAACATATGGAAGACAGCAAAAGCAGTGCTAAGGGAGAAATTTATCTATAAATGCTTACATTATAAAATAAGACCTCAAACCAACAACCTAACTTTATAATTTAATGAACTAGGAAAAGAAAACAAACTAAATCTAAAGCTAAGAAGATCGACAAACTTTTAGATAGCTGGAATAAAAATTATGAAGTGAAAATCAGGACATTGCTACTAATTTTATGGAAATAAAAATGATTATGAGATTATTATGAACAATAGTATAATAACAAGTTGAATAACCTATACAAAATGGGCAAATTTCTAGAAACAAAACCTACTAAACGTAAGCCATGAAGAACAGAAAATCTGAATAGATTTATAACTAGTAATGAGATTAAATAAGTAATAAAAAATCTCCCAACAACAACAACAAAAAAGTCATGAACCTGATGGATTCAGCAGTGAATTCCAACAAACATTTAAAGATCCTAACATCAACATATTTCAATATTTACTTTTCCCAAAGAAATTGAAGGGGAGGGCACCCTTTAAATTATACTGAGTCTAGAATTATCTTGATACTAAAATCTGATGAAGGCACTACAAGAAAAGATACGGTATATCTATATTCTTTATATATATATATCAGTATCCCTTATGAGCACTGATGCAAAAATTCTCAACAAAATGCTAGCAATCCAAATTCAGAAGCATATTAAAAGGATTATATACCATAACCAAGTGGAATTTATTCTTGAACTGCAAAAATGATTCAACATATATAAATTGATCAATGTGACATAATACATTGAAAACCAAAAGGAAAAAAAAAATACCTCATGGTATCAATTGATGCAGGAAAAGCATATGAAAAAAAATTTGAGACCCTTTACAATAAACACATGACCCACTAGGAATAGATAGAAACTATCTGAACTTAATAAGTTCGTAGGCAAAAATCTCACAGTCAACATCATACTCGATTGGGAAGAACCGAAAGCTTTTCCTTTAAATTAAGAACAAAGTTAGGATGTCTGCTTTTGCTGATTCCGTTCAACACAGTACTGGAAGTCCTTGTCAGACTGTCAGAGCAAATAAGCAAGAAACAGAAATAAGTGGTCTAGATTGAAAGTGGAAAAATAAAATTATCTCTGTTCACAGATGATATGATTTTGTTATGTATAAACCCTAAAGATTCCACAATAAAATGTTAAAATTAATACATGAATTTAACAAAGTGGCAGGATACAAAGTCGAAAAAAATAGTCGCATTTCTGTGCACTAACAATGAACAATACTAAAAGAAAATTAAAAATACTATTTTACTTACAATAACGTCAAAAAATGAAATACTTGGACGTAGTTCCATAGCGCAGTGGTTAGCATGTCTGCTTTACATTCAGAAGGTCCTGGATTTGTGCCCCAGTGGAGCAATAGTCCCCAGTCTAGGGTCATGCCACACTGAATAAATCCAATGTCTGATCTTAGAAAGCTAAGCAGGGTTGGACCCGTTTAGTACTTGGATGGGAGACCTAGGACTACCAGGTGCTATAGACATAAATAATGATGAAAAAATGAAATACTTAAGTAATTAATGTAACCAGTGAAGTAGAAGTTTTGTCCAATGAAAACTACAAAACATTTTTGAAAGAAATTAAGATATAAATAAATAGAAAGCCATCTATGAGAATGTAAAATAGTAGAGCCACTATAGAAAGCAGTATGATGGTTACTCACATAACTGAAAATAGATATACCATGTAATCCAGTAGTTCCACTTCAGGGTATATATTCAAAATAATAGAAAGCAGAATCTTGAAGTGATATCGTATATGGATGCTCATAGTAGCATTTTTAATAATAGATAAAATTTTGAAGCAACTCATGTCCATCGACTGATTAATGGATCAACAAACAAAAAATATGTGTATATACATACATACACAATAAAATATTTTTTAGCCTTCAAAAATAAGGAATCCTGACATATGCTATAAAATAGGTGAACTTTGAGGACATTATTCTCAAAGAAATAAGCTAGCCTCAAAAAGACAAATACTGTATAATTGCACTTATTTGAGATATCAAGAGTAGTAGAATTTATAAGGACAGAAAGTAAAATTGTGATTGCCAGGGGCTGGGGGAATGAGATGAAAGGGGTTATTGTTTAATGGGTACAGAGTTTCCGTTTTGCAAGATGAAACAGTTCTGAAGATGAATGGTGGTGAGGATTGCACAACAATGGTATACTTAATACCACTGAACTGTCCACTTAAACATGGTTAAGATAATAAATTTTTATGCTATGTTTATTTTTACACAGTAAAAATTGGCGGGGGGGGGGGAGTAAAATGAAGGCCTATTTTTATGTTTAAAAGGCTTTCTTGATTTTACTTTAACAACATTTTAGTCCACGAACTCATCACATCATGCTTAGACAATGACCTAGTCCTGGAGCATAGCCCAGGCTTCATTCATGTCCACTGGGCCAAATGTGAACACAAATAATTAAAAAAAAAAAAAAAATTCATTTGCAAAATGGCCTACTCAATTCACTGTCTGAAAAACTATCCAGGGCAACGTACCCAAATGAATACCATAGTGCCTGCATCATCACTTCTATCTCTATTTAAAGATGGAATTGAAATCAAGGTTGTATAGTATAGTATCACGAAACCCAAGTGAGGTAAATTAGATTATTGCTTAGCAAATATTCATAACCTATTTCCTTACATGAGAGAAATATATTTTTCTGACCAATTGATCTTGGGCATAAACTATATGACTTACTTTGTCTAGTGGAATGATAGTGGAAATAATATGAGCCGAATTTGAAACGCGCTTGCCTGATTCGACTTGGCCTCTTGCACGTCTATCTTTTTCCATAAGAAAAATATGCCTCCGTTAGTTAAATGTGAATAAGGTGAATAAGAAACAGGTGAACTCAGTTCACAGCTAGGAAACAAATCCAGCTGAGCCAATTCTAGATTAGCTGAACTCCAGAGAATGCACAGATGAGTAAGAAACAAATGCTTATTGCTATATGCCACTGAGTTTTGATGTGGTTTGTCACACAATGTTATTATGGCTATAGCTGACTGATACATTAAGGGATAAAGGCATTTCATCAAAACACAGAGAGAGTCAAGATTGTAAAAGTTCCTAGTTTGCTTAACTGAGTAAATTAGTCTTTTTTAAAAAGTAAAAGTTAAGTTTTGCTTGCAAAAAATGACCAAAGATTCTGAAAGGTAGAGCACCCGGTGAGAAGATAAAGAAAATAATAGAACATATAGGTAAATCTCAGGAATTTTATTGGTGAAAAGAAAGGAAGAATAAAACTGATTCTAAAAGTGGTCTTATGGACAAGAAAAAGTTTTGGTTTTGTGGCTTATTATTTTCTTTAAAGAAAGAAAACATCTAAACATATTTACAATTACAGAAGAAATACCAGTGAAGCAGGAGAATTAAAATAAAAGGGAGGGACTTACTGACTCATTTTAAACAAAGCCATAGTTCAGTCTGGTTGAGAATGACATTCAGCACACAGCAAAAGACAAGAAACAAATTTTTACCCTTAGGTGAGGAGGTGGTGGTGATGGAGAGAGAAAAAGAATAATGTGTCAGATAAGTTCTAAAAACATGAAGAAGGTGGGTCTGCATAGACTTGTCTAAATTAGAAGGACAATGATGGCATTTCTGCTAGATAGGTTACATTTATCATCATAAGATAATGGCATTGCATAACTGAATAATTTGGAGAAGACTACAAAATATTTTGGGAGGAATTTTGTCTGTTTAAATGTATATACAAGAAGATTTTTGAGAAGTAACAAAAGCCAAGTCTAAAATAAATGAATTTACATTGGGAACTGTATTGAACCAACAGTTTGAAGACCAGGAACAGATAAAATGAGTTCAGGGAGCTATTTTGGTCTGAAGGTCTTTCATTTTCAGCCTATCTCCCTCTTACTTTACATCTTCTAGCAAAGCCCATAACTCTTCTGACAAAAATTCTTTAATGGAACCCTAGCAGCCATATAGAAAAGTTCACTTTCTTTAGTGTGATACATTAGATAATGATTCAGCAAATATTCACACCCCCTCCACCAACAGGAGAAATATACTTCCCTATTCAATTATAAAGCTAGTTATTTTCCCTCTAAGCTTTAACAATATCACCCCACTTATCTCAATGACACTATCCCTCCATTACCTTGAATATTCATCTCAATTCTTTCTCCAAAAAGCTTTCTTTGATTACTTTATCTCCTGTTGATTCCTTATTATACAGAATTGTTTAGCTCTTACTATTATCATTTCCTTGACATAATGAACTTTTTAAATTTTTTCTCTCTCCATAAATCTGCACATCTTTCTTCTCTCCCCACGTTGAACTGCAAATTCTTGGGATAGGGTGTATTGATAACTCTTTATCCTTTGTGCTTAAAAGATAACTGTACTTCTATAAATATCCATACACAGTGTATTAATAACAAAGAAAATAATGATAAGGGCATATTTTTAAAAACTGATATTATTTGCATTATTAAATATCACAATCTTGTCTTCTTGGTAAAATTTATTCTAAAATCTGAATTTAAAACTAAAGATCCCTTTGTAGCAGAACACTCAATGTCTAGTGAACATCCATTGTTACTTTCTCATTCTCAGCATAGAGTAACTACAAATTTATCTTGGAAGGAAGAGGATAAAAGTGATGTGATCAAATAGTTTCATTTGTTTACATGAAAATAATAACTGTTAACTTTCTTCAGAAAAATAAGGTGCAGAGATAATAAGAATATAAATTATGTGATTTACACTAATTTATTTTTAAAGGGAATTACAAAATATTTTTAAAGTAACAGTATATAACCTCAGGATAACTGCATTTAACACAATAATAAAATAAACAAAATCCTGAAATGAAAGCCACAATTTGTAGTAACAATATTGTATTTTGGCACCTACTCAATCTTTAATTTTCTGTTTTATTGCAGATAATTTAGGGCGGGGGTGAAGATATGCTGCTGGCCATATAAAGAAATTCTATTTCTAAGAAATAATATAATCCAGGAAGACCTTTTTGAGAACTGAAGTGCATAAGCACTTAGTGAACTTCTCTCCCAAGAACACACTTTTTATCATGAAAGGCATTTCTCAAAAAAAAAAAAAAAAGGTTCTGACACTTTTGTTTTTCCTTAAAAAATTCTTTGAAGTATTCCTTAGCAATTGTTTATAGAGAAAAAAGTAGAAATTTGATCTATGCAATAGACATAATTTTTAATTTGCATTTGTTTTGTTGCTTTTTTTCCCCCCGGATATACTACTATAAGAGCAAAGAGATTGGAATAAGTTAAATTAATCTTAGCAAAATTTTAAAGGTTTGTATAGAAAACCTGCTGTAAATTGTTCTTCTATGTGATGTGGCCTTTTCTCCAAGTATTTGTATTGTTGATTTTCAATTTATTGTAAAAATTGAGGCCACTCTGCTCCATTTTTCTAAGTTCTCTCTCAAGAAAAAGATTGACATTTTACCTAAAATCAACTGTGCTAGGTGTGTGTGTGGAAGGGGAGTTGTGTGTGTCTATGTGTGCATGTGTTTGCTAGAGAGTGGAAGTTGGAGATCAGGTATACACAGATAGGAATGGTGTAACTAGTTCCCTTTCAGATATATAAAGCTAAACCAACCTAAAAAGAAATATTTTTTTATTAATTTAAATAAATCTTTGACTATTCACATATAGTGACATTCTTGTTAATTATGATCTAAGGGGAGAAAAGTATTAAAAGTCTATATTGATTATTCCTTTATTATTCTTCTAATGTATAACTAACATTGCACTAAAGTATATTTAAATGAACCTAAGTATATTAATGAGCTGACTAGAGCATGCAAACTACCATCTTATACCTGGTGGAGGTATAAAAATGAATTTTATTTTAGTATTCATAACTAGCTGTATGCTCAAAAATTAGCTACTGACAATCTCAAGCCTATTTCACATTATTACAATGTTTTTCTTCTGGCAGTTTATACTACTGATTAATAAAAATTCATAATAGATGCCTCTGAAAATGTGCTAATTTAAACTTTGACAATTTTTGAAACATTCCAAGATAGGTTTTAGAGTTTATTTCTGTTTTTAAAATAAACTTGCATAAATATTGTCTTTTAAATGATAAATACATAAGAATTATGTTGTTAAAAATAAAATTATATTTTAAGAATATTGAATAAACAATGAAGAAATGACTGACTTCTTAGAATATTTTACATAAATTCAAAATAAAAATCTTAAGAGTGGTTGAAAAAATAACAAATGTCAATTTCCTAAAAACATGTTCATTCTTTTAGTGTTATTGAACTAACTTTGACTTAATAACGATTCAACTACTTTAAAGTATTTTTCTCAGAATCATTAACAGGTATTGATTACCAAATATTTTCCAAGTTCTTTCTATCCTTTGGTCCATTATCATAATTGTTACTATTTCACTTTTTCTGTAAATTTTCGTCTGGTAAGCCAAACATTTTCCTTGCTAACTGCTTTTAACATTATGTCTCTATTGTGAAACGATCCCTTTATCAGGTATTTTTATATTTTCCAATTGGTAATATTTATTTAAGTATATGTTCTGGGTCTCGCCACTGTGTCAGATAGTGAGCCAGACAGAAAAATAGAAAAATGAGCAAAATCAGACAAAGGGGACTTACTACTGGAAAATAAAGAGATTGAAGAAATGATCAACTCAAAGGAATATAAAATAACAATTTATGATAAATCCTACAAAGGAAAATTTCATGATAATATGAGAGACTTGTCTGGGAAACAGTAGTACACAAATTAGCATCTCCTACTACTTTATGATATTTCATTGTCTGATAATTCTCATTTTAGAGAATATACTTTGCCTTCTGAATTGTATGCCAGCTGAGGTTGAGAAGAAACGATGTACTATTATTATTTATCACTTTGCATCTAGGCACATGGAATATGTGGCTGATAGTTAATAATGTGAATGGAGATTATGATAATTATTTTAGTAGAAATCTTATAATAATCCATTGTGACATAACAAGCTCCTGGATATATGTTTTCAAATCTCTTCATAAAGTATATTTCTTACCAAAAGAACATAATCAGACATGATCTCAGGCTCCTATATTTTTCTAATTCAATACCATTACAGTATTTTCTCTGTGTGTTCTACTTTGGCATAAGGCCAAGTTTTAATGGGTAAAATATAATTTATGAAGTTATACAACAGTCAATTTTAAGCAAAATCACAGCCATGCTTTGATATGATAGAGAAAAATAATGGTAATTTATTATATAATGATCATAGTGAAAAATTTATCTTAAGCAAAATTTAAGAATATCTCTTCTTACAGGCCCAACACTTTTTATTTCTCTGCTGTTGTCATCTTGAAAATTTTAATAGTTTTATCTTGGAACCTGTGTTTTGCATGAGGTCTGATAGGAAAATGAGGTGTGCCTATGCGCATGGCTGCTTCATTTGCATATTTCCTGACTGGTACAGAATTCTTGTAGACCTACAATATGCAGGAGTTCAGCAAGACTCAAACTCGGTACATGGGAAGAATATTACATTTCACACTTAATAAATGTATATTAGGTAGGGGACCACTGATGGCTTTGAGAGGCTACATTTTCCATTGGAAACAGTACCTCCTTTAAATGCAGAAAGACTTAACGATGTTCTGAAAACATGAATCAGTGGATATGGACAATAGACGAGTGTTTACCAGAGGGTAGAAGGGGAAGAGGGAGTGAGGAGGTAGACAGGGTAAAGGGGGTCAAATATATAGTGACAGAAGGAAATCTAACTATGAGTGGTGAACACACAATGCAATGTGTATATATATATAATTGTAATTTATTATATAATGATCATAGTGAAAAATTTATCTTAAGCAAAATTTAAGAATATATATATATGCCTTACTGTTGAATTGTACACCTGAAACTTACTGGATTTCATTAACCAATATCACTATAATTAAAAAATATATATAAATTAATTAATTAATAAAAAATAAAAACATGAGTCGCTGAGGAACTTGACCATAGCCTTTCATATTTGTGTTACTTCTATGTATTAGCAAACAATCTATGCTGAAAACCATAGTTTCTTTCCCTTTTAGTCCTTAATTCTTTTTTTTTCTTTTTTTTTTTTTTTTTCTTTGCCAAATGTAACATGTGCTCTATCAAGAAGTGAAATAAGAACAGTCATGTTAGTTTATGCAGTTTCCACTGTTCTGGTAAGAATGTGACATTTTGATGATTCTGATTTCTAGGTAAAGGCTCTTATTTTTGCATTCAGAGCCAGCATTTTACAATATAAAGAACAACAGTAAAATTTATGCTAAAATTTGAATATTTTAATTTAAAAATTTTTCAAACAAAAGCAACAGCCAATAAAACAAATCTAGAGAGAGCATGGAAGAAAGATTTATATTTTAGTAATTTTAACAGCACTTTTTCTTATTATTTGAATAAGAGATTCACATTTTCATTTTGCAATGGGCCCCACAAATTATTTAGCTGGCTTGTTATAGCCACAAATAATAAAATAGTCTTTTTCATCCTTCAAGTAGAAGGAATCATTCATGCAACAATCATATCGGTCACATCTCAGTAACTTTATAATAATCAATATTTGACTTTGTAAGCCAAAGCTATATTCAAATTAAGGAATTAAAACCATGACGTGATACTATTTCCCAGAGAAATTTTAATGTAGAAATTAAAAACCTAAACAAGAAACACAGGTCAAAAATAAGGGTAGTTGTTTGTATATTTCAACCTAGGAAGATAGTTATGGTTATATCATAACTATATTATAAACTAAAATATAGATTTTTCCTATAAATACCAAAAGTTAATGTAATTATCATGACCATATATAAAAATGTCTATGGTGTTAATTTAAAAATGTATCATTACCAGAAAGATTTAGTTAGGTACCTTATTTTCTGATGGTACCTGACAGATTGAAGGTCTACTAAGATAATCAAAATTATTTTCTTCCTAGTTGAACCTATTGTTCTTTGCCAGATAGTCCCTTCCAGAACTACTACTTTTCTATACCCAGAAGGATTTGCAGTTTGGTCTCTAACACAAATCTTTGATACTGTCCTGAATTATATTAACAAATTGCTATTTACCAAAAAATTCTATGAGGACATTAAAACAATACTATCATCTCTCCAAATTCTCAGAAAGTCCAAATTAGCATTTATCGTAAATATTAGGGCCCTTGTCTAACTTTGTTAGGGCTCCATCAACCCATTTTATACTGGGGAAAAATAAAAACAATGCTAGTTCTAGGAAAAGAAAATAACCAAATAAGAAATAATGTTTTCAATTCTCATTTCATGTCAATACTTACAGATAGGTGTCACTACTTTATTGAGCTGTTGGTACTTACATTAGCAATGAAAACTATGAAACTATGAAAAAATGAATACAACAATATATAGGAAGCTACTGAGATTATAATAAGTCTATGTAAAATACATTTATGAGCAATTCTAATGAATTTCCAGTCTTGCTCCTACAAAGTTTACATTATATGCTGAAAAATATTTTCAACTTATAAAAAATGAAAAATACATGAGAATAACAGTGAATTCATTCAGACTTAGTACTCCAGTCTGGGGTCATTGAAGAATCTAGAAAATAATGGATTATTAGTTTGTCTGTATTTGTAACATTCATTAAAAACTTAAAAAGTATCCTCACCATGGAGAACAGGTAATTTATGGAAGCAGAGCATAAACATTTTTTGTGCCTGTTGCTTTAACTGCTGTCTTTTATTTTGATTTTACTTCAGGATCTAATTAACCCATGTTCTAGTATAATTAAGCAGGACAGAGACCATAGAGCACTTATGCCAAAGAAAGGTAATGGCTCCACTCTGGTTGGCATCCTTCACATGTCTGTGGGACATGTCCTTTCCAATACCTATCATTGCACAGTAACTTTGGGAACCCAGCTAAAAGTCAAATGTCCAGACTCTGCCCAGAAAGAATATTTGACATCACATCTACTTTTTTGTTGTTGTTACTGACTCACAAGCAAGCCACATTCTGTTTATGTCGAAAAGCCAATTCGAGTATAAATTCTAGTAAGGAAGAGAAATGATGAGAACTATCATTTTTCATATTTTGAGAACTGTATGCCAATAGAAGAGATTTTATTTTATAACATTGTGTGCGCAAAATGTTTTATTTTTTTGACCATGTTGAGGCCCAGGACAGGCAGCGCCGAAATAGCCTACAATAGCGTATTGATTATTTTGAATTAAAGTTACTTTGGAAAGCGGCCAGTGCAAGAAGGGCATGTTGATGCTCCCTTGCCTTCTTGAATACAGGAAATAAATCACCCCTGTGAAAGGTACCCACATTTCTCCATGAGTCTAAGAGGGGATACTCATGTCCAGAGTTAAAAAATCCGGAGCTCAGAAGCCTGTATAAACAAAATTTGTTATTTTTCACCTAATTTACTACCCAAACCCTCTCTCTGTTTAGATTCATTACTAATGAGCACCCAGACCTGTTTCTTTATTCTGTCAAATCTTCACAAATTCATTGTTTGTCTAAAAAAAGTATTAAAAACTGGACTAGTTCATCATTTTTCTGACTATCACTTATAATCTCTTGTATGCATATATTAAGTTGTTTTTTCTTCTGTTAACCTGGTCTTTTTCAATTTTATTATTAATTCAGCTATAATAACTGAAGAGTAAAAGGAGATATTTTCTCCTCCCTAAAAGCCACATACAGTTTGCAAATGGGGAAAGTTCTACATTTTATTCAGTGATGTGAACAAGTCTGAGACCATCTATTATATATAGCAAAGTTATTGATGCTTTGCAATCTGTATCTCAGGGCCTAGATTGGAATCTATTAAATTCAATCATATCTCCTTCTTCTCTTTTGTTAATGTCTAAATTTATTTGAGGAGATTTAGAAGGAGAAAGAAGGTATATTTTGAGGCTATGAAGAAAGAGTAACTCTTCAAGATTGGAAAAAAAAATCAGTAAATTTTATGAGTAATTATGAACTGGTTGTCAGTCTCTTGAAACATCCTCCAGATGCTTACAGGACTTTGAGGGAATAGATCCATGATGCACACGGGGAAGCTGATCATGTGCATTCAGTTTTCTAGTCTTGTCAAAGCTTTCCAAACCCCAAGTCGAGTATGAAAGATGCAAACTCACCAGTAATATAAGAATTATGTAGGCAGAACAATTGGACGATTCAGTAGTAAATATAGAAGACCGAAGATCTGAAGATTTACTCCCTTTCCTTCAACACTGGGCTGTATGATAAGACATATTTATTGCTTTTGGTGAACAGAAGGGGAGATTAAAAAATAACTCCAATTGAATCTCTTTCCAGCTAAGTTAGATGAAAGTTGAGAATAGATTTATGCTGAGGCTGAATAGAGAAATACAGTATACCTGAGTTTATTGTATAAGACTAATTTGTGTTATCAAAGTTTATTTCAAAGATTTACATTGCTTATATATATAAGTCTGTAATTTATTTGAAATCTAGCAAATCATCTTGTGGTAGTACATGCAGAATGATAGAGTTGTTTCATAAGTCAATATAAATAAGTGACAAAAAATAAAGCTAATTAGATTAAACTTAAAATGCCTTTTGATTTTATTGCATTTATTCAAACCACATAATTGGCATAATTATGCAAGTGAAAATCTTTGTCTGGCATATATCCACATGAATTTTCTTGGTTCTATGCACTGTAGATTTTTAATATATCTACTGTAAAACTTTTTTTTTTTTTTTAAGTATATGGCTTTGTTAACTACTGATTGTTTAGAAAGTCCTTTTCACAATATGGTCTGTTCTTATTGTTCCAATTACTTTTCAAAGGAATTGTAGTCATTTTACAATAAAATTTTTATAAAATTAAAGGGCATATGACAGACTATTTGTAGAAAATATGTGTTAACCATTCATTGTTTCAAATAGCAAGTGTTCTTGAGAATCTACTTGATTTTTTAATCTAAAAATTTAATCTGGAAATAATATCTATATTCATAATGGCTGAAATATTTAGAGTCATTATAAAGAAAAATCAGAAAATAATTGAGGAATTCTTCTCACTATAAAACAAAAAGTATACTATACACTGAAAAATGATCAAAACATATCAAAGTATCACTTCTCTTTAATTGAAAGATAAGTCCCATAGTATTATAATTACTGTTATATCATGCTAGCAAATAGAAAATACTGTCAAATTATTTTCATTTTATACCAAAAGACTATTTTATATTGTATAGATGACTATATGTTCTGACATATATATTTACAGAATGAAAACACTGGTAAGAAGTGTTGTTTAACTACTATATTTGATCAAATAGAACTATTATGAAAATCCTTTATTCCTTTTTAATTATAGTAATTATTATTATTATTTTATTAAGTTTATTGAGGTAACATTGGTTAATACAATTATATAATTTTCAAGTGTACATTACAATTTGATATTTGTATATTCTATTGTGTGTCTACCACCCAAAGTCCAGTTGCCTTCAGCTACCACATATTTGATCCCCTTTAGCTACTTCTACTACTGCTACTCCCCTATATCTGACTGGCTTAATTGTAAACCTCCCCCTTTCTCCCCCCAACCCATATCCTCTGGTAACCACTAGTCTATAGTCCATGTCCATGAGTCTCTGTTTGTTTGTCTTGTTCATTTATTTCTTTTAGGTTTATATCCCACATATAAGTGACATCATGTGATTTTCAACTTTTTCTGTCTGGCTTATTTTGCTTAGCATGATTATCTCGAGTTCCATCCATGTTGTCACAAATGACAGTATTTCATCTCTTCTTATGGCTGGGTAATATTCCATTGTATATATGTACCACAGCTTCTTTAGCCAATTATCTATCATAGGACACTTCGGTTGCTTCCACGTCCTGGTCACTGAATAATGCTGCTATGAACATCAGTGTGCAAATATTTTTTCGGATATGGGTTTTCAAGTCTTTGGGGAAAATACCCAGTAGAAGGATTGCTGGATCATATGGTACATCAATTCTTAGTTTTTTTAAGGAACCTTCATACTGTTTTCCCTTGTGGCTGTACCAATTTTCAGCCCCACCAGCAGTATATGAGGGTTCCTTTCTCTCCACATCCTCTCCAACATTTTTCATTACTTGTCCTGTTATAGCTATTTTAACCGGTGTGAGATGGTATCCCATTGTGGTTTTGATTTGCATTTCCCTAATAGCTAGTGATGTTGAACATCTTTTCAAATATTTGTTGGCCATTTGGATGTCCTCTGTTGAGGTCCTCTGCCTATTTATTGATTGGATTGTTTGTTTGTTTTTGTTGTTATTGAGTCGTATCAGTTCTTTGTATATTTTGGATATTAGGCCCTTATCGAAGGTGGGGCTTACAAATATATTTTCCCATTTGGATGGCTGTCTCTTTACTTTGTTGATGGTTTCCTTTGCTGAGCAGAAGGTTTTTAGTTTGATTTAGTTCCATTCATTTATTTTAGTTTTACTTGGCTTGCTTTTGAAGTCAAATTTATAATATCCTCTTCAAGTCCAAGGTCCTTCAGTTTTGTTCCTATGTTTTCTTCTATGCATTTTTTGTTTCAGGTCCTATATTCAGGTCTTTAATCCATTTTGAGTAATTTTGGTGTGTGGTGATAGACAACAATCTAGTTTCATTCTTTTGCAGGCAGCTTTCCAGTTTTTCCAGCACCATTTATTGAAGAGGCTTTCCCTTCTCCACTGTGTATTTTTGACTTTTTTGTCAAAAATCATTTGCCCATATAAATATGTGTTTACTTCTGGACTCTCGATTCTGTTCCACTGGTCCATGTGTGTGTGTTGCTGCCAATGCCATGCTGTTTTGATTACTGTCACTTTGTAGTATAATTTGAAGTCGGGGAGCTTTTTGCTTTTTTCTCATGATGGCTTTGGCAATTCAGGGTCTTTCGTGCTTCCATAAAAAGCTGATGATTTTTTTGTCTTATTTCTTTAAAACAAATTTCAATGGGATTTTGATGGGGATTACATTAAATCTTTATAATGCTTTAGGTAATATAGTTATTTTAACTATTTTGATTCTTCCAATCCAAAGGCACAGAATATTTTTCCTTTTTTTTTTTTTTGTATTTTCTTCGATTTCTTTTAACAGAGTCTTGTAGTTTTCATTATATAGGTCCTTCGTGTGTTTCATTAAATTTATTCCTAGGTATTTTATTCTTTTTGATGCAATTACAAAAGGAATTTTTTTTTTTTACTTCTTTTTTTGAAGCTTCATTATAGAAATGCTATGGATTTTTGAATTGATTTTGTATTCAGAGACTTTACTATATTTGCTTATTGTTTCTAGTAGTGTTCTTGTGGAGTCTTTATAGGGTTTTTTATATAATCATGTTACCTGAAAATAGTTACAGGTTGACTTCTTTGTTTCCTATTTGGATGGCTTTTATATCTTTCTCTTATCTGATTGCACTCGTTAGGACCTCCAATGTTATATTTAATAAGAGTGGCGATAGTGGACAGCCTTGTCTTGTTCCTGATCTTAGAGGGAAAGTTTTTAGTTTTTCACTATTAAGTATAATGTTGGCTGAGGGTTTGTCACATATGGCCCTTATTATTAAGGTACTTTTCTTCTATACCAATTTTGTTAAGTGTTTTGATCATAAATGGATGATGTATCTTGCCAAAGACTAATTCGGCATCTATTGATATGATCATATGATTCTTATTTGTTAATTTGTTTATGTGATGTATCACATTAATTGATTTATGTATGTTGAACAATCCCTGTGTGAGATGAATCTCACTTGATTGTGGTATACAATATTTTGGATATGTCGCTGTATTCTGTTTGCTAGTATCTTATGTAGGATTTTTGGATCTGTGTTCATGAGAGATATTGGTTTGTAGTTTTCTTTTTTTATGTTGTCTTTACCAGGTTTTGGTTTCAGAGTAATATTGGCCTCATAAAATCGGTTCAGAATTGTTGTCTCCTCTATGATTTTTTTGAAGAGTTTGAGGAGAATAGGTATTAAATCTTCTTTGAATGTTTGGTAGAATTCACTGGTAAAGCCATCTAGTTCTGGACATTTACTTTTTGGTAGTTTTTTGATGATTGTTTCAATTTCCATACTGCTGATTTGTCTATTTAGATTTTCTAGTTCTCCTTGATTCAGTATAGGAAGGTTGTATTTTTCTAAGCACTGGTGCATTTCTTCTAGGTTATTAAATTTGGCGTTACATACTTTTTCATAGTATTCTTGTATGATCCTTTGTATTTCTGTGGTGTCTTTCATAATTTCCCCTTTTTCATCCCTGATGTTGTTTATTCATGTCCTTTCTCTTTTTTCTTTAGTGAGTCTAGCTAGAGGTTTGTCAATTTTATTAACCTTCTCAAAAAACCAGCTCTTTGCTGCATTTATTTTTTCTGTTGTTTTGTTTTTTGTTTTCTATTTCATTTATTTCTGCTCTAATTTTGATTATTACTTTTTTCTTCCAACTTTAGCTTCACTTATTCTTCCTTTTATAGTTTTTTAAGATGAAGCATTAGGTTGTTTATTTGGGCTTGTTCTTGTTTTTGGAGATAGGCCTGTAATGATATGAACTTTCCTCTTATGGCCACTTTTGCCATGTCTCAAAAGTTTTGAAATGTTATACCATCATTATCATTTGTTTCTATCTCTTGATCTCTCTTTTTATTTTTTCTCTGACCCAGTTATTCTTCAGTAGTATGTTGTTTAATCTCCATGTATTTACGGTTCTTCCTGATTTCTTTCTGCAATTGATCTCTAGTTTCAAAGCATTATGATCAGAGAATATGGTTGGTATGATTTCAACCCTCTTATATTTGTTGAGGCTCTGTGTCCCAGTATGTGGTTGAATATTGAGAATGTTCCATGTGCACTAGAGAAGA
Organism: Rousettus aegyptiacus; assembly: GCF_014176215.1. Lineage (NCBI taxonomy): Eukaryota > Metazoa > Chordata > Mammalia > Chiroptera > Pteropodidae > Rousettus > Rousettus aegyptiacus. The sequence continues at coordinate 113,605,343 of NW_023416284.1, forward strand.
ATATATAAGCAGCTGTTTTGAGATAGAAGGCTCTGTAAATGTCAATTTTATCAGTTGATTTAATGTGTCATTTAAAGATGTGATTTCTTTATTGATTTTCTGTTTGCATGATCTGTTAATATCCGACAGTAGGTCCCCTATTACTATAATGCTTTGGTCTGTTTTTCCCTTCAGTTCTATTAGTAATTGCTTTATATATTTCAGGGTTTTCTGATTGGGAGCATAGATATTAATTGGTGTTATGTCTTCTTGGTGCATAATTCCCTTTATCATTATGAAGTGTCACTGCGTATCTTTCTTTACCTTTTTTATTTTAAAGTCTATTTTGTCTGATATTAGTACCACTACTCCCACTTTTCTCTGAATGCCATTTGCTTGAAATATCATTTTTCATCCTTTCACTTTGAGTCTATACTTGTCTTTGGAGCTGAGATGTGTCTTCTAGAGGCAATATATGGTCAGGTTTTGTTTTTCGATCCATTCTGCAACTCCATGCCTTTTTATTGGTGAGTTCAGTCCATTTACATTTAGGGCGATTACTGAAATATGAGGTCTTCTTATAGTCATTTCATCTTTTGGTTTCTAGTAGCTTGGTGTTTCCATTGCTTTCTTGTCCTCGTGTTTCTGTTTTCTTTATTTTGGTTGTGGGTTTTCCCTCTGGTTCTTCTTGTTTTATGTTACATACTTCAGTTTGAATCTTCTGTGTGTGGTTATCATTACATATATTTAAAGGATAGTTCTATATATACAGCCATCCACTTTTTTCTGCCTGTGCCTTAGCTCCATTTCCCTTAGTGAATGTAGATCTTTGAATTCTCCCCTTTTCAGTCATTGTTATCTCAGTTTGTCCCTATTTATACTAAATGTTCATCACTATCTTGTTATAACAATTCTCTTTTTATTATTTAAGCTTATAATGCCATGCTCCTAGTAAGGGTTGCTCTTCTCTGCTTTTATTTTCCTGATAGTCACTTTATTCCCAATTATGTATTTTTTCATCACTTTGTTTTAGGTGAGCTGACCGCTTTCAGTATTTCCTGTAGTACAGACCTGGAAAGGTCTTAATTTCTCCTTCATATCTGAAGGAGACCCTAGCTAGATACTTTATTCTAGGTTGGTAGTTCCTTTCACTTAATAGTTTAAATATTTGACTCCATTCCTTTCTGGCTTATAAGGTTTGCACTGAGAAGTCAGATAATCTAAGGGTTTTCCTTTATAAGTTATCATTTTCTTTTCCCTGGCTTCCCTGAGAATTCTCTTTGTCATTGATTTTTGATAATTTTAATACAATGTGTCTTGGGGAAGGCCTTTTTGGGTTGAGGTAATTGAGTGTTCTATTGACTTCTTGAATTCCAAGCTCCAGCTCATTCCTTAGATTTGGTAAATTCTCATCCACCATTTATCTGAAAATAGTTTCTAGCCCCTGCTCATTTTCCTTGCCTTTGATAACGTCCATTATTCTTGTTTCATCTCCTGACGGTATCAGCTTGTATTTCTCTTTCATTATTTTTCATTCTTCGATTTCTCTCTTCTTCCTTCTGATTTATTTCTAGATGTCCATCTTTGATATCACTAATCCTTTCCTCCATTTGGTCAACTCTATTTCCCAAGCTTGCTATTTCATTTTTCAACTCCTGCAGTGTGTTTTATCACCAGAAGATCTATTCTGTTCTTTTTGAGGATTTCAATCTCCTTGCTCTGCTCATCTAGTTGTTTTTTTCAATTTCTGAAATTGTTGATATGACTCATTTTGGAACTCACTAAATTTTTTCAGAAGTACCATCCTGCATTCTGTCATTTAAGTCTCACATATTTCTATGTCTGTAAGCTTATTTTTCTGGAGATTTTTCTCTTTCTTTCTGAGATGCCTTGTCAACTTGGCTGTTCATGGTGTTTCATGGAATATTTCTCCACCTGGGCATTAATGGAAATGTATTCTGCTTTTTTTTCCAGAAAGAAAATTTATTATATAAAGGCCTCTTTTAAGCCTGCCGCAAAGAAGGTACTTTTCTTTTGATTTCAAGCTTCTTGGATCTCTGGTTTATATAAAGCCTTAAAAATACCTTTTTATTTTCTGATAGATCTTTAATTATGCTTGCTATACTCAGTTTCAGTCCCTATCAGTGTTAGAAACCGTTTCGGTAGTATTTTCTCAGATTCGCCTGGGGTTCCGCGGTGCTCAGTCTTGGAAGGTATGGGGGTAAGGGACCTCTGGGTTGGGAGTTGGGGACTGTGGCTCAGCTTGGTTTTGCAATTGTGGCTGGTTGAAATCCACTGTTGTTTTTCTGCCATCTCGCTTATCTGCTTTATGCCTTGATGACTGGGCCCTGCCACTGGCTGCATGGAACTCACAACTCTGCCAGGCAGGGCTGTTCAAGGAATTTGGCTCTCCTTCTCCCTCCCCCTCCTCCTACAGGGAGCTCTGGTGGCTGTGAGAGACAGCTTCTTTGTTTATCCCAGTCCACTGCGCAATACCTGGGATTCTGACCTGTGGTAGCTCTTATGCATAGATCTCATGCTCAGAAGTCCTGGTGTGTAGTTTGGGTGTTTTTGTTGAGTTTTAGATGTTCAGCTTGTTGTTCTTTTAAGGGGAGATATCTGGAGACATCTCTCACTATGCCATGTCTCCAAAGAGCAGGTAGGTTTCCTTGGGCAAATCACTTCCTCTCTGCAGTACACAGTTTTTCCTCATGCAGGTCCTCAGAACAATTCTCTATATGAGAAGGATGGGCAACAGTCTCTTCATGGTGATACTCAGGATCCATTCTGTGGGCTGCCTGGGAATCTACAGTGTGCTACCCCCTGGCTGTGCCCTCATCCCCTGCCCACTAAATATTATTTTATATTAGTTTCAGGTGTACAACATAGTGGTTAGACATTTATATAACTTATGAAGTGCCCCCCCCCCAATTAGTCTACCCACCTTGCACTATTATATAGCCATTACTATGTTATTGACTATATCTTCTATGCTGGAATTCACATCCCCAGGACTGTTTTGTAACCGCCAATTTGTATTTCTTAATCTCTGAAGAAACATTTTCTAACATTTAGAGAGTAAATCAGATATTTTATCATTCAATGAGATTTTGAAACAGCAAAATCATAAGAACATCATCTGGTAGCATCATTTTTCCACTTGCAAAGAAATCAGGAAATGAGCTGAAAACCACTAGGACCACACACCACTAATCTATAAATTGGATTTTCTCGTTAAAAGAGATTTAGGTCCCAAATTGGATAAGACTTAGAGTGAGAAACAGATGCTACTTGTTTTTGTGTTTCTCATCAGATACCAGATCTCCAAAGGCCACATTCAGTGACACAATCAAGGCATTCTGTCACCTGCCGAATGTTGAGTTATTTTGGATGTTTACTAGGATAGCTCTCAAGAGTTCACAGCCAACATAGTACCCAGAGAACACTTTCCTTGACTGTACGTGACAAGAATCAGAATTTATGGAAGTAGATTAAAATTTAAATAATTTGCCATGCACATTAACATAATTAAGTATAATAAAAATTATTAAATTCTGAGTTAAAAACAAGGCAGTGACTTGTAAATATATGTGGTTAAAATGCATAAATATTATATATGTAGGCTAAAATAATACAAGTTTTAAAATAATATAAGTAAAAAATGGTACTGTCTTTTGATGAAAAAATAAAATACGATTAAGAAATCCATTTTTTTATATCATAAAACTGTTACTTTAAATTTTAAAAAGTAAAGAATAGACACTCATTTTAATCATCTGAATTTTTCAAAAATCATATTTTGCTGTAAGGTGCACACAAAAATCTCTTAGAAAGTATTTCCAGGTATATTGGAAAAACCCTTTTGTTCAAATCTATGAAATTATTGAGAATATGTTTGTTATTTAAAAATTAGAAAAGATATGAGCAAATTTCTATCTTTTTTTTTTTTTATTTCTGTAAAAGTGAACTCTAAGAGGTAACATAAAGGGAAACAAAGCATCATGCATTCTACTCTGCAATTTGTCCTCATGGGAAAGACAAAAAAAGTCATCCTATTTGATTATAGATTCTACAGTTTAAAAATGGATATTGTTATTTCATTCATTGTTTCATTCAAACTCAAGCAATTAATTTTAGTTTTCCAAAATGTTCAGGAAAAATTATCTAATTAAGCATCGCAATGGCTGTTCTGAGAGACTTAATAAAAATAAATGCTATTAGTAAAATGATGAGGGAACAGGGATTTAAAAAGTAGGTAAATTAATGTCAGTATATGCAACATCAACTACTTATGAGCTTAGTAGGGAAATGGAGATTTAAAGCATGCAAAATAGAAATGGATGTATTTGTTTTGTTAAGCAATAATGTTAATTTATTAATTGAGGTGAAATTCATATAACATAAATTTAACCATTTCAAAGTGTAAATTGAAGTTGCATTTATTACATTCATAATGTTGGGTGAACACCACCTCTATTAACATTTTCATCACCCCAAAAGAATACCCTGAATCCATCAGGTATATACAAATACTAATGTTTTAAAACTTATTAGTCACTGAGATACAGAAAAATTGCACCACCTTGTAAAATATTCTTGAGAGAGAAATATTATGAGAATTCAACACTGACAAAATCTCCTGCTCACAGTATTTTTAATTTTATTGCAAATACATATATGTCACTTAGATTAAAGTTCTGTATTATATGGCTACTGATGAATTTTGCCAGCTTTTCATTACTGGTCTTTGATGTTCTTCAGATAGTTACACATATCTACAATTTATATCAAATGAAATAGCTCCAAATAAATGCCATATGGCACTAATAACAAAATGCTTAGAACATAGATTTTTATTAGAAGTTAAATTATATTATGTGATATCTACAAAATGAAGAAAAATTTGGGGGTTAACTTTTGTTCTTGAGACACGCATTATATTTAAAGGCATGCAATTTACTAGGAAATTCTCTAAACATATTTAACTTAAAATGCACAGCAACACATTTCAGATGTTGTCATTCCAGCTAGTTAAAGTGGGAAGATTGGAGTACTTAGAAGTACTGAAATATTGTCAAATATCTGTTAGTTATCATGGTTATAGTATTTATATCTTTGTCTATTTTATGTAAAGAGAAGGCTAATGTGAAAATTTGTTATGTGTAAAAAATATCTGCTTTTTGTTTATCATTATGTTACTAATTTTAACTCTCTAAGCACTTCTTTATTTCTTTCTTTTAAACATCTAGAGTTTTGTTTGGTAGTCCTTGATTATGAGTCACTATATCTAATGGGTCATAATTCTTTCCTAATAAAATATTTCCCAATCTCAACTCCTCTCCCTAAATTTCCAGTCTACAAATTGGCCTTTGTATGTAAATATTATCTATGCTCTAAATATATCACCAAAGGAGATAGGGTTAGCCCTCCCAAAGAACTTAGTTATCATGGTGCTCCACAGATGTGTTGCCAGAGAAGACAGAGGTTTAGGAGGCACAGCAGAACCTGAAGCTTCCAGATATTTTAATTACCCAAGTGGGCATGGGAATGCTAGCATATAAAATGTGACATCTTTAATTTTTCCCTAGGGATTCAGGTTTGTAAGAATTTAGAAAATTATAACTCTTATAATTTTTAAAATCCTGTATGCAGGATTCTATTAGCACATATAGTTAACACTAGATGATTTTTTAATTTTCTTATGAAAATAAGATGTACAATTACAAACATATTTTTAAAAATGTATAATATGCTATTAATGTAGACTGTGTTTTGCTCAACTTTACTCATCTACCTATAAGCTTTTAGTAATATCCAATTTCTTTATTTAAGACCTGGTAACAACATTTATAAAAAGCTTCATTGTATTCTAAGATAAAAAATAAAATAAAATATGGAGTTTAGAGATAGATAACTTCCTTCCTTCCCTTTTTAAGAGTCTGAGGAGGACCCATGTAATTATGGCGTAGTTAAGTGAAATATTGCCAGTGGCTAACATTTCAAAGCTTACCACATGCCAATGCTGTACAGTACAGGCCACATGCTTGGGCCCTTCATACTCTTAAGACTATAAGAAGTAGTTTTGCTGCTACTATGGATTGGATAACTCAATGATCATTCTAAAAATATTTTAGCACTTCTCCCTAACTAAAAATATGTGTGTATGTGTGTGTGAATAAAACTGGACTCTAGAACCTAGATTTTGTTAAGCAGAAAACCATCTAAAATTAAAAAGCAAATCTGAGCAGATTTTAGGTTTCGCCATCTGGTCCTTAGTGCCCTAGATGTTGTGCTGCAGGAGGATTCGATGAGGATAGTCAAGTGATTAGACAAACTTCCTTCAGGCTCTCTCTCCTTTCTATGTCACAAGAAGCTCATTTTTTAAGCCTACCTGGAAATTCTGTAAACTACCTCAAACTCTGCAGAAACTTCGTTTTTAGTCATTAGATGCACATAAAATATGAATGGGAAACAAGATCATGGCAAAATTCAAACTGTAATGTTTCATAACCTGTTTCAAAATACCTTAGATCTAAGATTATTTCCACAAGCTTAAGCTGTGTTAATTGATTAAGAAGGTGTGCAAAATTTGTTAAAATAAGATGTGTTAAGTTTTAAAGAATCATGCATGCTTGTACAGACAAGGACAATTATATTTCTCCAATTTGTCTTAATTTTTTGTTCACAACTGAGCTGTATTAAACTTAGAGCATCTTGTAGTGCTCTGTGGTACCTTTCCTATATGTCGAATTACCACAAATTGAGGCCCTTTACTTGAGAATTAGTCTTCCTGGATGGAGTTCACAATGATAGACACTAAGCTTTTATTATGCTATCCATAATAAGTAGATGTAGAAAAAAAATTATGCAAATTTACTGAAGAAAACATATAATTTAAAATACTATAAAAATTAATATGTCAATTTCCCAAATTTAAAAATAGTGGATCGATAGAGTTATTTGTACAGATCTGACATTCCTCGATGAAATTGCCCAGGAAGTAGAGAAATTTTAATAGTTACTTTAGCCTTAGATTCATTTATACCCCTTGAACACTTGGTAGTAAATCTTCACATACACATATACACCAGAGTAGTATTTGATTTGTAAAATAAAAATCCTTTCTAAAAAATTTTAATTAATTTTATTGGAGTAACAATAGTTAATAAAATTTTATAGGTTTTGACTGTACAATTCAATATTACATAATCTGTGTATAGCATTGTGTTCACCAAAAGTCAGATCTCCTTCTGTCACCATATATTTGACCCCCTTTACCCTTTCTACCTCCCCCTTCCCCGCTTTCCCTCTGGTAACCACTAAACTTGTCTGTGTCTGAGATTTCATTTGTTTTGTCTTCATCTGCTGCTTCCAGTTTTATATACTACATATGAGTGAAATCATATGGTTTTGAACTTTTTCTGTCGGATTTATTTGCTTAGCATAATAATCTCAAAATGCATTCCATTTTGTTGCAATCTAAGGAGAACACTAAACCTGTGTATAATCCCCAACATACTCTCGATTCTTATCCCCTGCTACTCACTTCTCTAACACGGGTCTGAAATTCTGTTTACCAAGAAAGACATGCCCTCTTCCAGTCTGATGCTCTTTGTAGGTAAGGAATGTGCGACTCCATCATCTTTCTGTAGATAAGTGCTGCTCGGCCTGGAAAAGTCACCCCTGTTACCACCCTGACTCTCTTAGGAAGATGAGCTAATTCTCTCCTCTGCTCCCCATCATCTTATCCAGATTTCCATTATGACACTTACTATACTGTTTTGGAATTGCCTTTTACTTCATCTTTCTTGCCTCAAAGCTTTGATATTAAAATACACATTTTAGTAAATAACTGTAATACTGTAACTTGTATTATTTTAAAAGGTACACATCCCTTTCCAGATAATTTTATCACAAATCCTCTAAATAAGAGAGAGAATGTTACTTATATTGCCACACTGAATCAGTAACTTAGAGGGCACCATGCCTTTGGACTCCAACTGTTCTGCTCTTTTATTACTTCACAGCTAGCTCTAGAAAAGGGCAATTTCTTAAAAAAGTCAATTAAAGATACCTCTCATAATAGCACACAAAGGTCATTCAATGAGTGTGAATCTTATGCTTTGTTCTCTGCTCTGGCAGTCCATTGATAGGGAACTTGCAGAAAAAATTGTTGGAGAAGAGTGGACATCCTTGCATTTGCCTCATTGGCCATTATGCTTTCCCTTGAAATAAACTGAAACCTTTATCTCTTAGATTAAAAAGCAAACAAATACAATCTGATTATATGCAGGGGCAAATGCTAATATCAAAATGTAACTATGGTTGTATTTTTGTCAGTAAATTGAAAAATACATTGTTGGGTTACAAATGATTGAGCAGCCTAGTCCTTAACTGTTTGGCTTCTTTAGATTAGAACAATTACAAAGGAAAGAATCTATGATGTTCCTCTCTCATGGAAAACAGAATTTATGCCCACGCAATATTATTATTATTATTGTGCTTGTGGGAACAGACTTATGGAGTTACTTTTCTTGCCCTGACATGAGGACATAGACCCAGTTTTTTTTTCATTCCTTGCAATGCAGCATGTGCAACACCCTGACTGGAATGAGAAGCTGAGACGCATCACACCTTTATGGCACAGATTCCTTTCTTTCCTCCACATTGGGCTTAGAGAAAAATAGAAGAGAAGCTAAGTCTACTTTTGTTTTGTTAAATAGTCTGCCTTTTGGTCAAAGGGTAATTCATTTGAAGAGGAAAAAAGAAAACTCTCTAACAACTACTTACAATAGTAGAAACTTAGCCTTTATTTATAATGAGATGGGTAGCTACTAAGAAATAGAAGATATTTGATTAGATGATCTCTGTTCAAACCAGACATTTTTTAATCCACTACTGATTATTGTGTACAGAAACTGTTTCACAGAGTCAATGTCATGATGAACTACTTATCACCACTTCTCTCAGTCTATTTTTACTCAGTCCGACTGTTATTTTATGCATTTTAAAATATAATTTTGTCTATATAATTTTCCTAAGAGCAATTCTTTTGTCATTTCATAGTGAACATAATGTGCTATATGAAGTGAATTAAAATGTATAAAAAGAGTCATTCTATTTTTTGTACAAAAAAAAGATATAACACTGATACTTCATTTCTATTTCTACTACCTTATTTCAACATATACTCAATTCCATTGCAAGGACAGAATAAATTCATAACTGAGAAAGTAAAAAGAATCGAGTTTCTAAATATATTTCACAGGTAAAGAGAGAACTATATTTAAAATCAAAATGAAGAAGGATGTAATTATCTAATAAATACAAAGATTGAGATAGAAAACTCACTCCTTCTGAGGCATTTTTAATAAGATCAAGAGAAAATATTGACAATGAACAAAGAGTAAAACCTTCAAGAGTAAAAATTTTAAAAATAAGCGAACAGAACACTTCATAAAATGAACAGGGTAGCCTCTAATAAGATCATCTAATTCTACATATTATTATCATAAATAATGTTCATATGCAATAATGCTATATAATATGTCAAGGTGAATGAAAAGTCTTTGTACAATATTTAAACCTTTTGTACAATATTGAAACCAAAAGAAATCTTTGACACAAAAATATACAGTACATTTTGCTGGAGTTAGCTCTGCTTCATTAACCCTGAATTTGTGTATTCCTATTGAAGACATCAAGCAGATGATGTCTAAAAATATTCTATACTTGTAAGACTAATGAATGCAAACTTTGTGAGCAAGGATAATTTGGTCTAGGTCACAATCTCTTCCGTCCTCTCATCCCAAATGATTCTGTGCTTTCTACCTTTCCCCATTAGCACTTATACTCTTTTGCTCATTTCTCCAAATTCTGCATGCTACATACATCCTGGTTTCTCCTTGACACCCCAGGCTGATAAAAATTTTTAGATACCTTGTATGTAGTGTGACCAACCATCCATGTTTGCCTAAAACATTCCAAATTTTAGCACTATATCCTGTAATTCCTTCAGTCCCAAGCAAACTAGGATGGTTGGTCACCCTACCTGTATTCTCCCTATATCATACCTTCTAGTTTAAGGCTGCCTTAGAGCAGGAGTACCATCAGGGCAGATAAAGGAAGAAAGGGAGAAAGCTTGACTGAAGCCATATGCCTCTATCTACTCTTGTTCTCTTTAGGTGGCTGTGAGGTATGAAATCAACCAAAATATTTCCTGTAGCCACAGCAGAGGAACCTCAGAATTATGTGCCAGTGTATCCTGCCTTGGGCTGTGGACTCATCAAAGTGACCTAGAAGAAAAGCTAGTGTGTAGAATAGCCTTGAATATCCGCAGATCAACATTGGCTTTAATTGGGGCTTGCCAGTTGCAGATGATGAGCAGGTCAAGGGCACAGTGCTTTCACAGGACAAAAAAATAAAAATTAAAAAAAAAATCACTGCATGCGACATCAGCTATGGTTGCTTCAGTGGGAACCCTGCACGCCAGAGGTTGACACTCAGATAACAGATGAAAAGAGACATGCCAAAAGGGTCTGGCAGTACCAATGAAGAATGGTGGACATCTGAGAACCAGCCATCCTCTCCAATGCTGATTTAACTTGCCGGGACAAGTAATAGAGAGGGAAGAGAAAAGCTTCCATTTAAAGAATATTTTGCTAAAAGAAATGTTTTAAATGAGAAAGAAATGACTAAACACTTTTTTTTTTTTTTTGGTCACATTTCCCTGCTATCAGTGAATTTGGAGATTTCTTGACTGTACCTGAATTCAGCTAGGATTTTCTGCATAAGTGAATTAAGACTATCAAATGTAATGCCATTGCAATTTTATCCAGGAAGTTGAAAGCTCAAAGCTTAGAAGAGATTCACATAGAGCAGTGAGGGATGAAGAGATGCTTACTTTCTCAATCAAGTGTGGAGAATCAATCTTTTAGAAGATCAACCACAAATCCTGATTATCACTGAGACATTACAACTCTCCTTGTTCTGAGAGACTGGCTCAGTTTCTCCATATTCATTTTTCTATAGTTAAACATGGTATAATAATAATAATAATAATATCTGTGCCCCCACAAGTGTTTTTTGAGGATTATCAGAGACAATATATGTTTGTGGTATATATAAGGTGCACAATGAAAAGTAGCTATTAACATTATTAGTATTTAATTTTTTAATGGATTAAAAGCAAATAGAAAAGAGAAGCACAGATAAGACATAGTGTACATACCTGATATTTCAGTCTCTCCTATTTACGATATATATTATAAAATGAGATTAATATGAAAATATAAAAATTGCTTTTATAACTGTTGTGCTGATTGCCAAAATTTTTTTTAAAAACAGAAATTAACGAAACTCTTCATTCAGCAAGTTCCAGAAGGCAAAGGATAACCTGTTTCCACACTTTAGGAACTCTGTTCACTGATTACCAGCACATTTACTAGCTAGAGTCTAAACTTAAATCTTGGGGTCTCTGAACTCAATGGTTCGATTAGACCACGACTGCTTGTAATGTTTCTCTAAAGAGCAGCATGAGAGCAATGTGAAAGGGAATCAGGGCTTATTCTGCTTCCTCTGTTGAGAGTAAGACATGATTAACTCCTCCAAAAGATTCATCCACCCTCTTTTTGTTATATTTCTTGCTCTTTACACAGCAAGAAATATACACAGAGAGAAGCAGATATATGCATGGATGTGGTTCCAAAAGTAAATATATGTGTACTTTCATGTATTTGAGAATATATATGTACACACAGACTTTTCTTAGAAATTGTTTAAACTTTATTTGGTATCTTGAGTCTTTTTCTTTTTTTTTCTTTTTTCTTTCTTTTTTTTTTTTGGCAAGAGTGACTATACTATTTTATATACCACTGCTTTATCATCTTGAAGGAAAATATGCATTTATAGGGTATCGATTTTAGTAACTACATCTGTAGTCTACTTTAGATTAGATAGCTCTGTTTTTAAAATGCAATTTATTTCATAAAACTATCTGTAGACTATTGCATTAGAAATAAATTCCCCATGGAAGAATATTAATAAAATTATTGAAAATAACTTATTTTCACACTCATATTTAAAAGGGGATTATGAACACAGTATGAAACAAGTACTGGATTGCTTGCCATGATTACTCTAATTATACTTCAGTGCTTCTTTTATTTTGAAGAAAAACATATTTGATCCAATATTACAAATTACCACAGATGTAAATTTTAAAGAAATAAAGTCAGATTTTAAATGAATATATTTATAGGTATATTTGAGACAATAATTTCTGGAAATTATTTATCATCATTACTTCAGTAACACTTGATTAAGCTCCTGGCACTATTTTGAAACAATGTAGGCCCAGAAAACATTAGCTAGGCTAAAAAAAAAAATGTTTTGAAATCCTAATCTTTTGTAAAAAACATTTGTGTCATCTTTTTTTTTAGAAACACAAATGTAGTCTAGCACAAAATTGATCATTCCAGAAGGGTAGAAGGTAAGACGTAAAACCTCTGTCACTGCTCCCCAACCTTAGAACCCTACAGTCCTAAAATGCTGAGACGTTATGCTTATATTTTCCTTCCTTCCCTTCTTCCTTCCTTCCTTCCTTCCTTCCTTCCTTCCTTCCTTCCTTCCTTCCTTCCTTCCTTCCTTCTTCCCTCCCTCCCTTCTACTGTCTTTCCTTTCTCCATTCTCCCGTCCTCCATTCCTTCCTTCCTTCCATGGAAATATATCCAAATACTGTTCACTATGCTTATTCTATCAATACTTTTATACTTGCCCCTCCACTGAAAAACAAATTAGAGAAATTTTCACAGATAAACAAAATTATACTTATTGTTTTCTGATATAATAAGTTCTTGTCACTTAACTTTTGAGCATAATTCGAGTATTTTATTTTTTGTAACATTAATTGATTTGAATTACTTTTCACTTTAAAAAAAATGACTGAGTCAGACCAAGGAGGAAATGATTCCTAGAGAAAGTATAGTCAGGTAAAAGAAAAGCCAAGAAGTTGAATATTTTCAAATTCAAAACAATGAACAGAAATGAAAGAAAAGTTTAAAATATATATAAAGTTATATCATCGGGGCAATCAGAGAGAAACTATGTTCACGTGATCTGCAAAAACTTTTTAGCTGTTAAATCAGATGAAGGTAAAATTGCATTTTTATGGTAAAATATCAGTTGAAACATTGTAATATTTCCACTATCATGATGAAATAAAGTTTTAATTACTATAGAATAAAAAATATTAGAATATCAATATATTAAACTACTTTAATTCATATACTTTTAATATAAATATTTCAGAATAATCAGAGAAGGAATATCATTTATGATATCTTGCTATCAGTGCACATTAAAATTCTACACATTATTTCTTAAAAATTAAATAGAAAAATTTTAGAAATTTCATATTTTTAAAAAAGAAAATATTTATTTATTTTTTAATCATTTTTTAATTTTTTAGGCCAGGCAACCCTTAGTTGACCTTACAATCCCTTATTTTTTTATTTTTTATGCCTACTGCATCTGGTCTTCCTAGATGGTCTTCTGTCCAAGTACTAACCAGGCTTAGAACCTTACAGTCCTAAGCTAAGACCCTGCTTAGCTTCTGAGATCAGACGGGATTGGGCTTGTTCAGGTCAGTTTGGCCATAGACTAAAAGAAAAATTTAAAATGATAATGGTGATAATAATTTTTAATCATGCCTTTAGGTATACACTTAACAAAGGGGATACCCACACAAAATGAGCAGCAGTGGAGAACCTGAATTATTGTATGAGCAATTTAGAATGGTTGAAGCAGAGCCTGATGGTATACTTTGGTCTTTTTTAAAGGTCAATTACTATTTTGGTCTTGTAGAAATAGTTGGGAAAGAATGTTTTCTATAGTAGTCACCAATGTGAACCACTTCCTTTAAGTACGTCCTTGGTCATATCAGAAATTTTATTATGTCTTCGGGGTAGCTCTCAATAAATTGATAAGGATGTCTTTAAATGAATATGTGGCCATAAAATGTGCCCTTTGGTGATAAAGTTGAGGAGTAAAACTTTCTCGCTGAGGTGGTTTTGAACTTGACAAAAATCAACTGGCCACGAACCACTTTAACGAGCAAAGCTATTACTTGCAGGACCATCCCTGTCAACACAGGACATACTGTTGTTTATGATCTTATTCTCTCCTAATGTTATTCATGTTTGTAAAATATGATTAAAATGTTTGTTATTTTTTAAATTACCTAATTGTGGTAAAAAATTTTAACGAGATCTTCCCTTTTAACGTTTTCCAAGTGCACAACACAGCATTGTTAACTACAGGTACAACGCTTCACAGTTGCTCTCCAGGACTTACCTTATGTAACTCCGTAACTGAAACATTATCCCTGTCGAACAGCAACTCCTCTGTTCCTCCACTCTCCCCAGCCCTTGGCAATCACCATTCTACCTTCTGTTTCTATGAGCTTAGCTAATAACATCAAAGGCAGCAGGACATCATGAGAGACTTTGTGGGTCAATGATAAGGAAGAGTGTGTATATCTATCATTGATAATGACTGCATTAAAAACAAACAAACAAAAAAAGTATTGCAATTGTCTGTGAACTAAACTAGGTTTGTCCAATTGTTTCCTGAGTCATCTAGTGGCTTGTTTACAGCATCTCAAGCCACAGCAGGGAGTCTCTTGGATGTTACAGCAAAATAAACCTGATTCTGCAAAAGGAAAATAGGAGCTTACATTACTTTCTCTCATACTCAAGGTGAAAGCTGTGTCAGTTAATGAGATAGTGATTAAACAAGGTGAAATCCACTGTATTATATCAGGGCTAAATGATTTTTTTTTTTTTTTTAAATGCTTTCCAGGCTTTTTCTGAGAGACAGCCAAGGTTTGAGCACACTTATCAAATTGCCCCCTTCGTCATTAGTAGGTGTCAGGGTATTGGCCACAGTAATGTTCATCTAGAAAATGGCCAATTTCTGCATCATTCACTATCAGAAGCAGCAACAGTGAGATCTAAGCTTCCACAAAAGTGAATAGGAAAAGACATAAAGACATTCTTCAACACTCTTTGGTTTATTGAATTGAAATGGTAATTGGGAGCTTGCAGGTATTACATTTTTGGACATCGCCATGTGTTGATGTTGTAAGAAAATGTGTTGGCAAATATTTTTTTACAATGAGCCAGATAGTAAATATTTTTGGCTGTATATGGTCTCTGTTGCAACTACTCTACTGCCAGTCTTGCTCAAAAGCCACCAGTAACAGTATGTAAATAAATAGAAATGTCTGTATTCCAATAAAACTTAATTTATAAATACTGAAAATTTAATTTCATATAATTTTCATGTGTTATAAAATATGACTTTTTAAAGATTTGTTGTTAAACTTTTAGTATGTAACAACTATTCTTAGCTCATGGGCAGTACAATAACAGGCATTTGGATGGATTTGGCCTGCATAGGTTGCTTATTTGTATTGTAGCTAATCTAGTAAAGATAGATACTTATTACATGACTAACCAGGTGATTTAAATATAGTTTAATAAATTCAAAAATGAAAAATGACAGGATCATCGAGAAGATACATCTAGCTTGTTCTTTTAGATTCGTGAAAACCTCACGGAGATAGGAAGCTGAGGCAGAATGCATGGATAGAAGGTATCTATCTAAAGATGGGAATAAATTGTATGTAAAGCCAAGGGAACAGTGTAGTTGGAGACTAAAGAGAGTAAAGTAAGGAGGAATTAAAAATATTGAGGCAGAGCTGAGCTAGTTTTGTCATGTCTATATATTTTTAAATGTAGCCTTCTGCCTTGTATGTTTATAAATATCTGTTTATTCCTGATGAGAAAATAATTTTTTACTTTCATCCCTAGATTCCTTCACATAAAATTTGATAGTAACTTTAGTGACAACAAGCACCACTTGTAACTTAGTCTTTGTTGTACTGCCTCGTAGATTCTCTAAGTAATTACTCAGTAGCAAGGACTAGAGAAGCAAACATAAGATTAGGCCTTATTGATATTTTCTTTTGAATACCTCTTAAAATAATTATACAAGCATATTTCCCATGTTAAAAAATATAAAAAGGAAAATAGTTTATAAAGAAATTAGAAATTATTATTTTTAAGGGATCATATTATAAACTACATTTTGTCTACCGTTAAAACATTGAAAGCTGTATAGGTACATTTATAGCTTTTCGAAGAGTTGCAGACAGAGAAGTCAGACAATCTATTCTCAGAATAGTTGGTTTATCACTACATGTTTTTATAACATCTTAGTTTCTGCCCAGAAAAAAATATCTCAAAAGGACTGACCCTGTAGAAAATCAAATTAATTTACTACTATAGTTGAATGAAATTGTAAGTGTATTGACCCATGACAACACCCAGTCATTCTGAAGTCCACTGTTTCAGTAAATTTCTTTTAAACTCAACCTTCAAAACTAGATGCTGCTTATAGAAGGTGAGTTTGGGAGTCTTTGAAGATATGCAACACCATGATCAGAGTCAAATGCTATTTAAAGCAGGTAATATTTCCAAATAAATTATTAAAAGTAGTAATAGTTTCATAAAGGAATCCTCCAATGAGCTTTTGTGTTTATAAGCAGAACTTTTTGCTTGCATAAAGCATTTTAAAAAAATTGAAATCAGTGATAAGAGCCTGACACCACCACCAACAGCGCTAAACCCACAGAATTACCCTAGGGGATAATTCCTTCTAAGAAACAGCAAAGGTTTACTTTTAGTACATCCTCAGAAATCTGCAATTATTGACAACACTAAACACTTCCCTGCACAGAGGAGGTATAAGATGTTATAATTCAAATAACTCCAAATCACCAAATCCAGTTTTTTCACCGAACTCTCAACTATTTGAATTTCCTCTGATAGTTAATCCTGATGAGCAATATATAACTCCCTTATGTAAGTTTCTACTCTTTTGCCTCCAGGATATCATTCATTTTATACTCTAATTTTTTGACACCATTTCAAACTTCTTCACTTATTTTTTTCTATATCTCTATATCAATATAAAAACCAAACTTCAATCCAGATTTTTCAAACTTTTGGCATATATTTGCATAAAGGAGTTATTTATATTTAAAAATTTATTCTATATCTATAGTTAGATTCACTTTCTCATTCTTAATATTTATTTGATTCTTCTGTTTCTGAATTGCTAATCATTTGTCTGTTTTATGAGACTTTAAAGAATCAGATTATGTTTTCATTGATCAAATCTATAAATTTGTTGTTACTTTATTCTTGCTGCTGCCGTATTTTATTTTATTTTTTTATTTTTTATGCCTACAGTAGCTGGTCTTCCTAGGTGGTACTAACCAGGTACTAGCCAGGCCCGATCCTGCTTAGCTTCTGAGATCAGATGAGATCAGGCTTATTCAAGGTGGCATGACTATAGATGATGCTGCTGCTGAATTTTAAAATATTGATTTTGATTTCTATTCTGATTAAGGCCTCCCTTACTGCTTTTTGAATTATTTTGTTGTTCCTTTTTTTCTTTAGCTTATTTACTTTAATTCTTTTATTTTAACTTATTAAGTTCTACTACATGCATTTAAGGCTACACATTTTCCTTTGTACTTCATTGTTTACACCACAGTTTTTAGTACATAGTGCTTTACTGCTATCCATTTTTAAATAGCTTATAATTTCAGTTTTGAATTAATTTTTATCCTAGAAATTTGTTAATTCTTTTTATTTCATTGTTAATTTCATTTTTTTTTCATTATAGCTAGTAAATAGGGTCTGAAGGATTTCTCTCTTACAGAATTTCTTAAAATTGTTTATGTTTTCATACATAGTCACTATTCTCTCATGGAAGTCTTAAAAAAGGCTTGTTTTCTGTCTGCTGTAAGTAATGTTCTAAATGTTAGACGAGGTTATTTCATTGCATTATGCAAATACCCTATGTCCTTATTTTTCATTCAATTCATCTTTTATATTGTAAGACAAGCTCCCATATTGAATTGTATTTTTTTAAATTTATTTCTTATTTATGTAGATACTATTTTATTGGTTTTCAACTTTAGTGTAACACGAACTACCCTATTTCATTTAAAAGTTTTCATATACAATTCTATTCTTCTTGTTCACATTTTCCTATTATACCTTAACCAACTTTACACTAATCCTTTTTTAAGTCTGAAAAAATAAATTTTGCACCAATATCTTTTTAAGAATGAAAAAATATACAATTGAATTTTGCAGTCTAACGATATATTTTTGTTATTAAAATATTTTCTTTCATTTAATAAAATTAATTGTGGTATATCACAATTAATATCAGCTCTATATCAGCTCTCTTGTTTATCCCGGCCTTCTTTTCCACACTGGTGGATTTTCAGAAAAGGTCTGTGAACATGGCTGTCATTTACTTTTGAGTACAAAAGTCTGTTGATTAGTGTAGGCAGCTGTACTGGGTTGCTCAGTGATTGTGTGATCTTCCAGGGGCCTGTGTCCTGGCTGAGAAGGCTTCCTTAAAGTCCTTCTAAGTGAATGTGGCATAGTCCAATTAGGTTGTACAGATACGGTTAAGAAGAGGCAGGGTCATATAACCTTTCTCGATTTTTTAAAAATTGTTTATTATTATTTATGCCTACAGCACCTGGTCTTTCTAGGTGGTCTCCCATCCAAGTACTAACCAAGCCCCACCCTGCTTAGCTTCCAAGATCACATCAGGCTTGTTCAGGTGGCATGATCAGAGATCATGGACTATGGCTCCACTGGGGCATGAACCCAGGATCTTCTGTGTGTAAAGCAGATGTGCTAACTGCTATACTAATTTTTAAAATTATTAGTCTTTTACTATAAGACCGGAATGCTTTTATTCATTTCTCTTCTTGCTTTTTTCTTTCATTTTCCTTCCATCCCGACTTTGGAGATTCAGAGTATTCTCATTCTGTGATTTAAATCTCAGGCCCCATCACCCATATTAATAGGCTTCCTATGCTACTAATTCTATTTCTTCAGAGCCATCCCGGGGTTTTGCCTGGGACCAGAATACTGTTGCCTGACAAAGAAAAAGAGCAAGGTGGGTAAAATGACCTGGAGCTCTCAGCGCTGTCTCTTCATTGCCTGTATTCCTCTGGGCATGAGACTGCCTCCTGTTCTTTTTAAGTGTGCAGTGATCTTTGATTATTACTGAGACTATAATTGCCTCTGCATTAGTTTTCACCTTTGCCTGTTTTTTCAACTGTGATTTACTTCACTCATGATACTTTGATCATCATAAGTTTATCTTCCAGAAATTTGTCAAAATGCCTTGGCCACCAGTATTTTTCTTTCTTAATTGCTAGTGCTCTTAACATTTTATCCTAAATAAACAGGGTTTGATTTTCAAAGATTTTAATTGGAAGGGAATATAATGCATATGTCTGGTTTGTCATCTCAATTCTTCCAATCAAACCTCTTCTAAAATAATATTTTATTATTAATACACATTTTGTTTTCTAAAAAATACAGAGCAGCAATAAATAAAATAAAGCAAAAACTCAATGATTCTACCTATAAAAGATGAATACATTAAAAATTTTGTGCATGTGTTTATGCCCATCTTTTTCAGAACTATATGAGCTCATATGTAAGATGTCTCTTAGACTATGATATTTTGCAATTGACATTTTCTACCTTAATATGGTGTTTTAAGACTTTTTCATTATAATTGGTTCATCTAGAACATATTTATAACTGAATATGATTATTTTGAATAAAAATACAGAAGAAATACTCCAGAGAAAGATTCTCCTGGTGAAAAATATTACTAAGGAAGAAAAAAATAATTTAATACTTCAGTATTAAATTATTTTCTAATTACATATCTAAATGTATAATACACATATAAACGTGTATACACATACAAACATTATGCATATATATATTTATCCAATCACTTATTGTTGGACATATTTTCAATGTTTCCATCATGAGAAAAATCACAATTGTACACTGACACATACATACACAAATACATAAACTGTCTCCTTCGTTCTTATTTATTTATTGAATTACAAGAAGTGGTATTGTTGGATTAAAATCTTTTTGCAGACATTGTCTAATGAACCCTCCGACATAATTGTACTTCACCATTTTTACACACAATCACCAAAAGCATGTATTACAATATCATATCTTGGCTAATTTGAGATGATTAAAGGCATTTTAGTTTTGCATATATTAGTACTTTTATTTAAAATTTGCATTTAAGTTTCAATATACTTATTAGTTTTCCCTATTTATCCCAGTTTTTAAATTTCCATATTTTGCTTATTTTTGTTATTGGAATATTGATATTTTCCTTACTGATTTTTTAGTTTCTTTGCTAATTATGATATAAAAGATATTTTCCATTTGATTTTTAATTTTGCCGCTTTTAAAGTTAGTTTTTGTTGTTGCTTGATATACAGAATGTTTAAAATTTTATGTAGTCAAATTCATCAACATTTTCTATTTATTTTTAGCTCATATTTCTAAAGATGTTTTCATTCTTACATATATAAATATTTACCTATTTTTTTCCTCTAATATTTTATGGTCTTAATATCTACGTATCAATTTTTTAATCCATTAGGGATTAATTTAATCAAAAGTATATGGTACAGACCTCATCATATTCCCTAAATTATGGCCTTTCATACTAATAAATTCTATTAAATATTCCATTCTTTCACATATTTGAGATATGACTTTTAACATATAATAAATATATTTTCTTATTTATGTGTTTGGACTACCACTTTGGGGTACCCACTTACTATTATTATCATTCCAATTATAAAATTATTACAAATTTAAAACTACACACTCATAGCTAAAAATATCACCTAGTTAACAGTATCCAAAACAAAGACATCTACAATCATATTAAAAAGAAAAAGATTAATATTATCTATTATATAGGGTAGAACATGTAGAAGCAAGTCCTTTCAGTTAAAGTAGAATATCAAACCAGTGAGAATAAATGGATTACTGAATACATGGTATTGGGACATCTATGCCAAATCTAGGAAAGTAAAAATAGAAATAGAAAAAGTTAGATTTCTATTTCACATCTGATACCAAAATATTTCTAACACTAATTGAAATATAAATATTAAAAATAGGAAAATATTGGTAAGCCATATAGCTGATAATGTCATCTAATATTTATTAAGTATAACAAAACAAGGTGACTTTCATATATAGGTATTTATTTGACAAAGATGTCCCTTTTCACCACAACCTTTCAACATTGTATCAGAAGTTTTGTCTAATTTAATAGGAAAAAAAAAGGAAATAAAATTTGTTCACAGATGACATAATTGTCTATGTAGAAAATGCCAAAGAATTCACAAAAAAACTCTGAGAAGCAATAAGCAATTAGCACAAGGTTGTAGGATAGAAGGTTAATATAAAAAATTCAATTAATTTCCTATATGTCAGGATTGAAAATTTGAAATTTGAAATTAAAAACATAATGCCATTTACATTAACAATAAAAAAATGAAATACATAGGTATGTCTAACAAAGCATGCACAAGACCTATATGAGGAAAACTATAAAACTGATTAAATAAATCAAGGTTGCTAAATATAGAGAGGTATATTCCATAATCATAGATAGAAGATACAATATTGTAAAAATATCAATTTTTGCCAGCTTGATCTGTAGGATTCAATGAAATTCAAATAAAAATACCATCAAGTTGTTGTGTGTATATTAAAAAAACTATTTCTAAAGTTTATATGCAGAGGTAAAAGACCCAGAACAGCAACAAAATATTGAAAGATAAAATAAATTTGGAAACTGACGCTACCAAACTTTAATGTAACTATGAAACTAAAGTAATTCACAGTGTGATTTTGGTGAAAAGTTAGACAAAAAGATCAATGGCACAGAATAGTGATCCCCAAAACAGATCTGCACAAATATAATCAACCAATCTTTTACAAAAGAGCCAAGGTAATTCAATGGAGAAAGGATAGTTTTGACACAAATGGTATTAGGAAAACTGGACATACACATATTAAAAAAAAAAAGATTCTTATCACAAACCTTATGCACTTTATACAATCTAAGTCAAAATAGATCACAGACCTGAGTGTAAAACACAAAAATGTAAAACTCTGAGAAGATAACATAGGAGAAAATCTTGATAACCTTGGGTTTGTTGATACGTTTTTAAATACACCACTAAAGGCACCATCCATGAAAGAATTAATAAGTTGAATATCATTAAAATTAAAATTTTCTGCTCCGCAAAAGACACTGACAGAATAAGATAAGGCACAGACTGGAAAAAAAGAGTTGCAAATGACATGTCCTATAAGAGACTGTTACTTTAAATATTCAAAGAATTCTTAGAACTTAACAATAAAAAACTAAACAACCCGATTAAAATATAAGCCAGACTATCAGATACCTAACTAAAGAGGACATACAGATGGCAAATAAGCATATGAAAATATGCTATATAAGTCCTTAGAAAAATGGAAATTAAAACATCAATGAAATATCCTATTCACCTACTCTAATGACTAAAATCCAAAACACTGATGACACCAAATCTTGGAAAGAATGTAGAAAAATAAGAACTTTCATGCATTGCTAGAGGGAATGCAAAATGCTACGGTCACTTTAAGAGACAAAAGTGAAAAAAAGCCAGTCTTAAAAAGCTACATACTATGTGACTCCAATAATATGATGTTCTGAAAAATCCAAAACAATGGAGGAAGTAAAAAGATCAGTGGCTTCCAGGTGGTGGAGGAGGAAGGGAGGAATAAATAGGTGGAATGCGGAGGATTTCGGGCAAGTGAAAATTCTCTGTATAATACCAAAACAATAGATAAATGTCAATGTACATTCACCCAAATCCATAGACTGTACAGCATCAAGATGAATCATAAAGTAAACTGTGGACTTTGGGTGACTAAGATGAGTCAATGTAGATTCATCAGTTATAACAAATGTATTACTCTTGTGTGTGATGTTGATAATGGAGGGAGCTATGCATGTGTAGAAGCAAAGGATATGTGAGAAATCTCTATATTCCCCATTTTTCTGTGAACTTAAAAGTGTTCTAAAAAAAGAAAGCCTTAAGAAAAAAAGTGATCCATTTATAAAATTGCAGCATAAAGTCAAATTATATACATACACTAAATTGTGTTTGTTTAAATATTTACATTAAAAGTCTATTTAAAGGGAACTATCTTACAGCATTCTTTGATTAAAGAAGTTTCACTATATCCACTATATGGATATAAATCATAATAATGTGAGGAAAAAACAAAACAAAAATGTTCTTCATTATGGCAAGCAATTAATCTTTGATTATTATACCAGATCTTGAGTTATAAAAAACAAGAATAATTTTTATGAGTGTTGTAATGTAGAAAAATAAATAGATAATATTGTTCAAAGCCAAATCAGAGTTTTCTGTATGATCTGAACATTGCCACATGAGCATTGCTGGGGGTAACACCTGTATTATATCTGGTGTGAACTGGGGGCAACTTAATGACTACAGATGGCCTTACTTTAAACTTTAACACTAACTACTAGCAAAAACTCCATGCAAAGGTGAGGACTTGCAAAAGCAGAACATAAGAGACCTCTCCTTACTGGCCCTTGTTCTCCCCTGCTGTAGGTCTCTTTGTGATTCCCATTTCACTGGCCACCAACCCACTTGTAAAAAGGCCCGATAAAAAGTCTCTTCAGAAATCTATCCCAAATTTCATGTTAATCCCTCAGAATCCTGCTTAAACTTCCAAGATGTCTCTAGGGTTGACCATGGGAAAGAGATTCAGGAAACTGAAGGGCTGTCTCCTTTAACCTGTCTTTCATGTATAAAATACAAATCCTAAAATTGAATCTCTTGATAACCATACCTTCTTCTTAGTTCCCAGTCAGCCTGAATCTTGCCTATCCAAGATCAGAGTCTCCTTATTCCCCACCTTCATTTGAAATTTCCCACTATAAAATCTTCTCTTTTTAGACTAAATTTTGGCCCCATCTATCCTTGTAACTATCTCTTTTTATAAACTTATGACTTCTTATTTAATTCACAAACTTTACCTGCCACCTGGTCATCCTACCTCTAGTTCTTCCATGTGATGCTAAATTCGAATACTGAAAATACTCTATGTATTTACAACTATTGGATATTTATCTCACAGGATAGTTTTTAGTTTGTTTGTTAGTCCCTGGAGAATTGTATTTCTAGCATCTAACAGGTAAACAAATCGCCTTAAAGGAGGGGATATAAACTCCAATGCC
The DNA here is from genome assembly GCF_014176215.1 of Rousettus aegyptiacus. Taxonomy (NCBI): domain Eukaryota; kingdom Metazoa; phylum Chordata; class Mammalia; order Chiroptera; family Pteropodidae; genus Rousettus; species Rousettus aegyptiacus. The sequence goes on from NW_023416284.1 coordinate 113,629,595, forward strand.
ATGACAATATAAATAAACGAAACTATCCAGGTATAAAACAGCAGGGAACGGTAAGGCTGAAAACCTCATGAATGCTCAAGAAGATTGAAATTCAATGTAAAATTCTGAAAAGTCTAGGTCAACAAACAAACAGTAAACAGGCAAAACAAATATGGTCTGCACTGCAACCTTAAGAAGCCAGCAAAGTTTTATACTATTATTAAGACATTCCCCTCCAGTCCAAATATACTTCTCTTACCCCTAATCCAGTTATTCTGTGACTTCTTGTTTTCCTTACATCAAGATTACTCATGTGGTCCATTTTAAAACAAACTTTAATCCTGAGGTAACACTTTGTAAGATAGACCTTAGTTCAAACTCCAACTCTTTCATTTAGGAGCTGAATCACCTGAACTAATTTATGAACTTCTCTGAACTTCAGTATTCTGTTCTATAAAATGGGCATAATAATTTACATATAAAATAGTTGTTTGGAAGATTACAAATAAACTAAGAAAGGGATTCTAGGACAAAATAATCAAATGTTTTATGTTAATTTTGTCTTTACCCTTATACATGAATTCAATATATATATGTGTATATATATTTTTTAGGCCACAAAAGCTCTTTAAGAACAATTTTGCTTTTAGTAGTTGAAATTCAGGACCAGAGTGTTTAGTGTATGGAAGTATTATCTATTGTAAAGTTTTCAAGTAGCTATATTAGCTTTTTCATATCAAAACTTCATGAATTCTTGTTAAGTCTAAAACATCACAAGTATATAAAAAAAGGCATAAAGAGATCGGTAGCTTATGCAAATTTGAAAAAAAATTAAATATAATTGCTAGTTATTTTATGTTCTGTTTCCTTTGAGACTTCTTTCTCAGTGGTGCTGATATTTTAAAACAATACATCTATAACATGTTCAAGTTCTACACATCCTTTACTATATACTATCAACTTACAGAATTTGTCAACAAAACAGAGCTTGCTGTTCTCTATAAAAATGCAAATGGCACTCAATCAAACTGGGCTGCTGAAAAACTAAAAATCAAATATCGTACAAATTGCCCAGCTGCCTAGACTTAGAAAGGGAGCATTTGAAAGCTCATATGTGGACTGATATTGCCAATTGACATACGCCGTTGTTTTAAGCAAAGCTTTAAAAAATTCATTGCTTGAGCAGATCTAGCAAACCTGCTTTTCTGGCCAGATATACTTTTCCTATTTCCTATTTCCCTGGCTTATGAAGTTTCATAGGATAAGTTTTAAATTACTCTGGACATATCTACAAGGTATCCTATTTACACCGTAAAAGATACGCTGACTGTACCTGAGGGTCTATGCCAATATGTAAAACTACACAAAGATTTTTCATTGTGATGCAGTATACATAAGGTGCCATTTCTTAAACATGTATTTAAAAAAACCTTTATATTTTTATTTAAATATATATTTTTGGCTTTCTGGCAGGCTATCCATTCTTTAAAGGAGAAATTCTGTTTAGTTCTTTCCTGACTATTGATGCTTCTGTGTAATTATATAAAATTACCAGAAATACTAATGCTGTCTATATTTAAAGTGAGACCGTTTTACTCTATCATCATATCATCATTAGCCTTTATTTTCAAATGAAAACATAAGTATATAAGTAATAATATTTTATTTTGGTTCTTAGCAAATGAATACCACTTGCCACACTGTCAAGTTGGTATCACAAGCTAAAACAGTTGACACTCACTGAAAATTTCTTCCCATGCTTCATTACCTAGACTAAGAAGTCAGACAAGAACATTTCTGTCATTAGGATACTTGTTCGATTTCAGATATTTCTAATTATTTAGCAGAATGTGGTATAAAATAGGCAAGGCAGACTGCTGTATTAAGTGGAACTTTGGCTTCCAAAAAATAACATGATTTTTATTATTATTCTTTATACCTTAGACTCTTAAAGTACTTGACAACCAATAACCCTAATTTGGTAGTGAACATGTTATTGAAGTGTTGAAACCAGTAAAGTTAAATAACCAAAAGAAATAATTGGTTTCTAAAAGGAGGAAGAAACATAAGGTATTTGAGATTGCACATTTATTTTTTTTTTGTTTATAGTGCTTTCAATATCACACCTTGGCCACAAAGTAATAAATGGACCCTGGGCTTTTCTTAAATGTGTTTTGTATTTGCTTTATCAATAATATATTGATTATTTGTCCTAATGAGATCTGTATAGCAAAGTCATTACATCTAAATAAAACCTTTGTCACAGGTTGCACATAATGAACACTACAAATGAACACTATAAACTATAAGTAATAAGTGTTTTCAATGTATTCTCCATTTTAAATTGAGGATATTCTTCCTTTGGTCCTTATACAAAATGTTCTGGGATAAATTAACAGCCTTAATGCTTTAATTTACTTCATCATTTTACTCTAAAAGCTACCTTAATCTGAAAAAATTGCCATAAAGTTGAAAATAATCTCAAGACCTTGTGGGAATTAATTAGAAAATGAATCCTGGATTTATATAATGCAGTAGACAATATTAAAGCATTAAGAAATTAATTATGAATATGAATGCCTAAAGATAACATATAAGTTTCAGTGAGATCCCAACCCAATTAAAAAATCCATTCTATGGTTTCCTTTTAAATCACCTAGTTGATTTAGTTTGTTGCTTTTAAAAAGAGATTGGTAGAAGTAGTCTCATAGTAATGAATAATTCAAAGTTTGGTTGTTACTGAGAATCCAGTATGCATTCATGCAAATGTTCAGTGCCAGAAGAACTTGGATGGGGGCTGATGCCATTATGGTCAGTGAAAAACTTTTCCTGCCTTGACAGTTAATTGTCTGGATCTTCTAGTAGCGGTCTTATTTCTTGTCTTGCAGTTGAGAGTGTTAATGATCTTGAGGAAGAAAGCCACATTTCAATTGAGCTTCAGATAAGGTAAGCTATTGCTTGTTCAATGTTCAAAGAAATCTTCAAATGCTTGTGCTCCAGGTGGTGGTGGAGTAAAATGAAAGCTCTTCAAAATATTTGCCAGGGTTATATAGTAGTTACCTCTCTTATTTTCAGAGAATATATTACTAGATCCACAGTGGACACCTGAAACCATGGATTATATCAAATCTTCTGTATGCTATGTATTTTTCCTTATACATACATGACTTTTCAATTAAAGAAAGCACTTTATGGATTCTCTTTGGCATATCAGAATTGTCAACATCACTACTCTTACATTTGAGAGTCGTTATTTAAGTTAAAAAAAAAGAAAAAAGATTCCTTGAACACAAACACTGTGATACCACCACAGCCTAAATGACTAACAGGCAGTAGTGCATACAGCATGGGTATGCTAGAAAAAGGGATGATTCACATCCTGGGTGGGACTGTTTGTGATGGCGGGTGATTCGTTGTGCTACTCATAATGGTGTACAATTTAAAACTCAAATTAAAATTGTTTATCTCTGCAAATTTTTATTTAATATTTTTGGACAAAATTTGACAAAGGGTAACTGAAACCATGGATAGTGAAACCAAGGTTAAGTGGAGACTATCTACATGCAAGAGGAGGAGATCATTTACTCTTAGGCATTCTCCTTTCTTCTCTGCCACTTAGATCCACCCAGTTTTTACAGATTACAATCAGGATCCTTCTCCATAGATGCTTCTCTAAGAATTTAAACATGAATTCCCTCACTAAAATATGTCACTTGGTCAAGCAAATGAGAGGACACATCACTGATCGAAGAAAAATATTTTCAAAACATATAGATAATAAAGGATTGGTATCTGACATATACAAAGAACTCTTAAAACTCAACAGTAAAAAACAACTCATTTAAAAGATGAGCAAAACCATATGATTTCACTTATGTGTGGAATCTAAGGAACGAAGATAACAAACTAATCAAAAACAGTCTCAAAATATAGAGGACAATCTGGTGATGGCCAAAGGAGAGGGGGTTTGGAGGGCTGGGAGAAAGGGGTGAAGGTTTAAAGAAGTACAAATTATTAGTTGATAGATGGTCACAGGGATGGGAAACACGGCATAAGGAATGCAGTTAGCATTAATGTAATGGCTAGGTGGAGAGCCAGAGAAGAGAAAGAACAATTAAGAGGATCGTTTTACAAGCTATATAGATGTCTAACCATGTACCATATACATGAAACTAATATAATAAAATTTTTAAAAAATTACAACAGCCAAAACAAAAAACGAATAAACAAATAAATAAAAGATAGGTGAAATAGTTCAACAAACACCTTACAAAAAAGATAGATACGTGGCAAATAAATATATCAAAAGATATTTAACATCATCTATCATTAGGAAAAATCAAATCAAAACCAGATATCACTACATACTTCTTAGAGTGGTTAAAATCCTAAACACTGACAAAACTAAATGCAGACATGAACTGAAGCATTAGGAATTCTCATTCATTGCTCTTGGGGAAGCAAAGTAGTAGAGAAACTTTGGAAGACATTTTGGCAGCCTCTTAGAAAACTTTCATATAATTAAGTGATCACATCCCTTGAAATTTACCCCACTGATTTAAAAAATATGTCTACAAAAACAAAACAACCTAAAACAAATATTCATAGCAAGTTTATTTATAATTGCCAAATGTCGTAAGCAACCAAAATGCTCTTCAGTAGGTGAAGAATGAATCAATAGTGATATATCAATGAAATGATGTTTTATTAAACAATGAAATATTTTTCAGTGATAAAAAGAAATGAACTATTAAGCCACTAAAAGGTGTGAAGGAAACTTAAATGTACATTGCTAAGTATATTGCCAGTCTTAAAAAGCTATATGTTATATGATTCCAACCATATGACATTCTGGAAAAGGTGAAACTATTTATGTAGTAAAAATATCAGTAGTTGTCAGGGGTTGAGGGTGGGAAGAGGGAAGACTAGGTAGAAAAAGTATTTTTAGGGCAGTTAAACTATCCTGTATGATAATTTAATGGTGACCACATGCCTTTAAATATTTTTCAAACTCATAAAATAGTAAGTCACAGTAAAATATGGACTTTAGTTAATAATAGCAAGTCGGTGTTGGCTCAGCAGTTGTAACAAATGCAAAATGTTACCACAGTAATGCAAGATATTGATGAAAGAAGAAACTGCAGTTATAAAGGGGAAGGAAGGATTACATGGGAACTTTTAATACTTTCCATTCATCACTTTTGTAAACTTAAAACCCCTTTAAAAAGTCTATCGATTAAAACAATAATTTAACTATTGTTCAATGCATTAACAGTAAAAGGGAATAATCAGACTGGTTCAGAAATTATAGCGTCTCTCCCCTGAAAATCACCTCTCTTTAAGACCTACCACATATGATCATTTATGTGAATGACCCTCTCTAGAATTACATGCAGTGGTTAACCTACAAAGAAAGATATGTAGCAGCCACATACTCATCTCCCCTTAAATTTAAGAATAAACATAATCCAGGTCCTGATCTTTGGGGCTTTCTAAACATAAATACCAAGGACTGGTATCCCCAGATAAACATAGGCCGAATAAGTAAACACTTCAAAGATACAACCACTATGTTAAATGAAGCAGACTTTTAAATCAGGAGGATTAAAAATAAGCATAGTATATAGCTGTAAATATGTAAAGAAAATATAAGTAAAAAGAGGCAGAAATAAATTTTATTTAAAAGTGGATTTCCATACATGAAAAATACAATAGTTGAAGAAAAGATTACAATAGATAAGATTTTTAAAAAGCAAGATTCTTATGTCTCAATAAAGAATGGATGTGTTAGAAGTTCAGTCTGAGGAGTGTACTGGCTCTGTCTACACTATTGCCTTTTCCCATGATAAATAAATATATATTCAAAATCACCAACATGGCTACCACTGTGAAACATGAATAAGGACTTCTGGGTATTGTTAATGTTCTGTTGCAATTTTTGTGATTATGTACAAGTTATTTAAATGCGATATACTTTATGGTCACTTAAAAAATATGTATTACTTTAAAGGTCTTTTAAATGTCAAGATTATATAATATTTCAATACATTATAAGACCACATTATTATATAATGCTACAATAGTACTGCTTTTTATTGTATATATACTACATTATATTATAGGAAAATATATTAGTACATAGTACTATACAAATAATGCAATAAGCAATCATGTCTAAAAAAATTAGAAATGAACTAGCAGAAGGAAGACTTAATTTACACCATTTATAAAAAAGTAAATTTTATCTATCCTTTTAAAAATTTTATTTCATTATTAGTTTCAAGTATATAGTACATTGGTTAGACATTTATATAGTTTATTTATGAAACGATCCTCCTAATTGCTCTTTCTCTCTTCTGTCTCTACACAGTCATTATATTAATGCTGACTACACTCCCTATGTCTTGCTCCCCATCTCCATGACCATCTATCAACTACTAATTTGCACTTCTTTAACTCTTTACCCCTTTCTCTCAGCCACCCAACCCCTCTCCCATCTGGCTGTCACCAGATTGTCCTCTATATTTGTGAGTCTGTTTTCAATTAATTTGTTCTTTTTGTTCCTTAGATTCCACACATAAGTAAAATCATATGGTATTTATTTTTCTCTGTCCGACTTATTTCACTCAGCATAATAACCTCTAAGTCCATCTGTGTCATTGTAAATGGTAGGATTTCATTTTTTTTATTGAGTAATATTCCATTGTATATATGAACCAAAACTTCTTTATTCAATTGTCTGTTGATGGGCATTTAGGTTGCTTCCATATCTTGACTATTATAAATAGTGCTGCCATGAACATTGGATTGATTCAAGTATGTTCTTTTTAAATATAATGAATAATAACAGAAGTGTTATTTATGGTTTATAAAATATATTTATGGTTCATACATTATACTACAGATTCAAAATATATTCCTTTTTTTGTAAATAAAGTCTAGTTTCTTATATTTATAGTCTTGGATAGAAATAGTACTTTTTTTCTGGGGGAAAAAAGTACTAAAAAACAGGAAATTTCTCCATTAACACTAAATAATTGTATGGGCACTATCATAATATAGCACTTTGGGAAATTTTAGATACTCTGAAAGAACTTTCTACTCTCTCCTACTGTTCAGTCAACGGATTTTATTATCAAAAATAAGAGAAATTCTTTTGTTTAATTAATTTTCTCATCTTTTTATTTTTAAACACTATCAGAACAACATTGTACCCTGTAGACCTGAATACTTTATAATTTTTCTCAACTAGCATTCTAAATTATAAGCTATCAACAAATTAAAATGGATTACACATTTGACCTTTCCAATGCATTTTATTATTTGCTTCTGCTTTCCCATTGCTATGTCCTGCTAGCTCCTATTTTACAGAACAGGTTAGATTAAATCATCCTTTCAATGCAATATGATGCCTGGTAGGAGGTCTAGGCTAATTTAAGAGTTTCTTGGTCAGTAGCCTTATTAAGAATATTTAGCATTAAAACCAACTAAATGATATAGGCTAGAATTGATATCTTTACAAAGTCACATTTGTCATAAGTTTTTCAGAATAGATGTCATGATCTGAATGCCAGATAATTTTAAATTTACTCCCCAAACTGAAAGGTAAATCTAATTTTAATCTTATCTGCATATACAAATCAACTTTTATTTCTACATATGGGGAAATTATTGGAGAATAGCGGAGGGAAAGCAGTACTAATTAATCGAATATCCTCTTAAAAATTAATTTGGTTCAAATTAAGGTATAGTTATTTTTATGGCTCAGGCTCATTCTAACTAATTCTCTGTAGTCTAATTTAGTACCATAAACTCAAGATAAACCTGGAGCTTCTCATTCGTATAATTTAAAGTGCAATTTTAATGCAAATTGTATCCTTATCAATATAAAGAAAATACAGAGTGTAGTCTCTAGTCTAATTCTACTCAGACTAACAACAATAAAGTCATAGTTCAGTAACCTATAACATTTATGCAAAAGTCCAAGAATAAAAAGCTCTTTTTATCTTGTTATTAAGTCATGTCTCCTAATTATCACACAACATTTCTTTTCTTGCATAGATTCCAACTCTCTTCTAAACATTGCTTAGACTAGATGCTGATTTGCAATGAACAAATATTTCTCTTTCAGCAGACATCTCAGAGGTTTTATTGTTTTTGACTAAACTACAAGTAGCAAGCAATAATCATAGTAAAGCCCCCATGCAGATACCCTTTTGGGGGTGGTTTCTGTGTACTTTCAAGTTTCTAAAAGGTAAAAATTGGTTCTATGGAAGTTTAAAGCCATTAATGTGGAAAAGATTTATACATAGAAATTGTAGGTATAGAATATCTTTAGTCTGGAGAAATTCAAAGATTCTTGCTTGCTGCTTGTAATTGGGTCATAGATAGTCAGAATTTTCTACATAACAATAAATATTCAAGATAATCCTCATGAAGAATCTTACAGAGGATATATTTTTGTTTATTCTCTACTCTTTTTCTGTATTTATGGCATAGTTTCTCAATTTAAGTACTATTTACATTTGGATCCAGATAATTTTTTGTTTTGAGAGTTGTTCTGTAAATTATAGGATATTTAGCAACAACCCTGTCCTTGACCCATTAGATGCCAATAGCAACCACCTTTATCAGCTATAATAACAAAAATGTCTCCAGACATTACCAAATGTCCCTTGGAGTGGTGAGGGCAAAATTACAACCAATGGAGAGCCACTGTCTTATGGGATACCATGAATTTAATTAGACCTGTTTTATATATATGATGAATTCTAGATTTTATATTTAATAAGTATACAATTGCCCCTTTATATTTTCCCCTCTATTTTTGTGATGATTATGCAGTGTCTCCATTTTGAAAATTGTTTCACTCTTAAAAAGTATATTATAGATGTGATAGATACATAAGATTGTTAAGAGGGTAAAGGAAGAGGAGAAAGCATCAAAATATGTTGATTTTTAAAATCATTATAATCTATCTCTGAAAAATATTCATGAAGTCATTGCACTGTTATCAGTACAACAATTATTAATGTTCCCAAAGACTCTGAGGCATTATAATATCCTCCAATGATTTTGAATCACAGAAAGTTAACTTATGACCAGGCAATTTTAGAGATGGAAATATATACTTTTTCAATTTATATTTGATCACTTACAAAAAATTTATTGATCACTTCCTATATGAAAGACTTTGCTGGGTTGTAAAAATAAATTAATAATTATTCCCTTTTCTCAAAAAAACATTATTCTTAGTAGAGTTAAGATATATAAATTAACAATCTAAACAAAATATGTTTATATCATAGGATAAATAAGAATGTGAAATGGGAATTTAAAGGAGATAAATACATAATATTTATTATCTATAACATTTAATTCTTTAGTATATCTTAATCTCCTTATAGAGAGAAGACATTAATACTAATATAATTTCAGATTTACATAAGCATTTGAATTAGTAAGTGAGAAGAAATCTATACATTTCTATGTTTGTAAATTTGACCTAATTTTTTTTTCGATGAGAAAGAATCCAAGGTCAAAATCAATAATATAAATGATAACATATGTGGAGTTAAAAACATTGGGTTAAATGATTCTTGGCCTCTTAATATTAGGATGATACTATCCATATCTGTATTAATGAGAAATACACATATACACCTCAAGAGCATAGACATCTAAGTCATATAAAAGTTTGGGCATTTTTCATATTTCCGGCAAAATGGAATGGTGATGTGACATTGGATAATGAAAAGTTCAAGGTGAGGATGGAAATACTGAAAATATACTTAAATAAGACATTGGGCTTGTTCTATAGTTAGAACACACTAAAGTTTTTAAAATGATGATTTAGTTAACATCCCCAATATTTTTTAAATATAAGTCTGCTAGAAACTTTACTATGATAAATTTATTGGACTAAAGATCAGAGATAAAAAAAGTTGTGAGACTATTAAATAGTTATAAGAGAAAATGAGGACATAAACTGAAGAAAGAAATCTGCAGAAGAGGATATGCATAAAAGGCAATGAAGTCAGAAGTATTTTTATAAGTGTCTAATTGGATTCCCTAGGACCAGACCCTTAAGCAAGAAAGGGTTACGTACAAATGGCCAACAAACATATAAAAAGATGCTCAACATTGCTAGCTATTAGAGAAATGCAAATCAAAACCACAATGAGATACCATCTCACACCTGTTAGAATGGCTATAATCAACAGGACAAGTAATAACAAATGCTGGAAAGGATGCAGAGAAAACGGAATCCTCATACACTGCTGGTGGACCTGCAAATTGGTACAACCACTATGGAAAACATCTGTCTTACGATAGATGATTGGCTAAAGAAGCTTTGGTACATATATACAATGGAATATTACTCAGCCATAAGAAGAGATGAAATACAGCCATTTGCGACAATATGGATGGAACTCAAGATAATCATGCTAAGCGAAATAAGCCAGACAGAAAAAGTTGAAAATCACATGATATTACTTATATGTGGGATATAAACCTAAAATCAACAAATGAACAGGACAAACAAACATAGACTCATGGGTACGGACTTTAGACTAGTGGTTACCAGAGGATAGGGGGTGAGGTAGGAGGGAGGATGTAGATGGGAGGATGTAGATAGGGTAAAGAGGATCAAATGAAGGAGAGTAGGAGGAGGGTGAAGTGGGTAAAGGGGATCAAATATATGGTAGCTGAAGGCAACTGGACTTTGGGTGGTAAACACAATAGAATATACAGATGTTAAATTACAATGTACACTTGAAAATTATATAATTGCATTAACCAATATTACCCCAACAAACTTAATTAAAAAAAAATAGTTTGAAAGTTCATTGAGAAAATGATCTCAAGGGAGACTGGTAAGGAAATGGAGAAAGTAGACATGAACAGGAAGATCAATAAGGGTGTGATGTCAGACTTGATTTGTTATAAGAACTATATAAAGTATAGGAAGTATAAAATATGTGAGAATATGGAGTAATGAAAAATAATTAGGAAAAAAAGAAAAAGTTAAATACTCAACAAATTTATTTAAAAACTGCAGAGCATTATATATAATATTCAGTGTTTTCTTTTTTAAATTATATATTAGTCTATATACCTAGAGCAATTAGAAATATATTTACCAGACTGTTACAAATGGTTATTTCTAGGGAATAAAATTATAAAAAAAAAATTTCTTTTTAATTCATAACTTAAATTACTTATTTATAATGACCATGCAGATACTTCATTGGTTAATATTAATATTAAGATTAACAAAATGTTGCAAAACCATATTCACAGCTTCAAGTGCATTTTAAAGTCAAAACAGAGTAGAATAAATTATCCTACTCATTAAAATTTAGGAAATCTCAAACATTCAGGAAATTAGTAAAAAGAAAGAAATAAAATTTAAATGAATTTTTAACAAGCTTAGTTCATGATATGGAAAGCTCCTACATTTATTTTATAACACTAGCATTAAACTGAAACCTAAATTTGACATTTATTAGAGTTTTCACAGTAAAAGATAAACCGTAAGATATCTGGAATTCTCTCTCCCACATGAAGACTACAGTATTTATAAAAATTTATCATATTGCCAAAATTGTTCATCAAAAAGAAAATTAAACAAAAGAATTAAAATCTTTTGATTACCTTTCACCAATGCTTTGGAGTTATTTTCTAAGGAAAAATTCCCAGGCAAAGAAATTAACATATATTTCCTTTGAAATAACAGTTAAGTTGAAACATCAAGAAAGAAAAAACAAGGGAATAAAATATTTTTTGGGTTTTCATTGCTTTAGGCTACAGTTGATTTGTAAAATCAGTATGCTTTCTGTTAATATAATCTACTGATTCTAGGATGGAAGTAGTTCTCATGTCACAAGAGAAGCACCCCCACCCTATGCAGAGCTGCTAGATTTAGCAAATAAAATACAGAATGTTCATTAAATTAGAATTCTAAGTAAATAATGAATGATAATTAGTATAGGTCTCTCCCAACTTTGCATATGCTTTTCTTATTGATATTTTAGGCCTACTCCTGACCTATTAAGTCAGAATATCTGGGGATGAGGACTAAGACATCTGTATTGTTTAAAAGTTCCACAGTGATTATAATGTGTATTCAAGATTGAGAATCATAGTGCATAATGATTATTTATTAACCAAACCTATATATAACATATACAATGACAATTATGCAGCCACAGCCTTACAACAAATCCAGAGATGGATATATCTCAGCCTTTGTGAATCCAGTTAGCCACAATAATATCTGTTGGTTGAGGATTGCCATAAAGTTTTTATGATTTTATGATTTATAGTACTCATACATGATATTCAATTTATCTCTTCATTATGCACTAAAGGAAAATTAATTTTAAAAACAGCATATAAAACTATGTTTAAGACCTCATTGTATATCTAAAATCAGTATACACATTGCTGATACATAAACACAAATAATAAAATGTGTCCTATGTAGATAAACATAGGAATTCAGCATTTCATTGGCTGTGCCACTTAAAAGCATATGTGTATGGTCACTGCTTACAGCAGAAAAAAAATTACTGTAATTTTTTAGCTAGCCAAGGCTCTTAACTTTCATTTGAATCATTAAAGGCTGTCAACAAATTTAAAAATATTTAATAATCCAAAAGTGTTTAACATTTCAAACTCTTAAATATTCAAAGGTAGGTTTCAACTTTCTGCATTTCCATTAGCTTCTGGAACCCAAGTTCAGCCAATATTTCCCCAACAGACAATTGTATTAAAGACAGACATACCTATTTGAAGATATAAATTATTTTTCATAACAGAAATCTAAATAAAATATTATTTTAAAATGTTCTCTGCATGATGAGAAAATTTTACCTACACTATCTTACAGAGTTTAGGGACATATTTTGATCTTTACCATAAATTTTGGTTTTATTTATTTGGTAATTTTTAAATTAGTATGTAATATTGATTATATCAATACTAAAGTTCTTTTAAACATTCTTAATATTATTCATAATATCTTATTCAATAATTTCTGAATTTTGTCTACTTTTTATTGCATTATCTTTGTGTTTACATTTTGTATAATTAATTTCTAATTTTGTTGTTTATTATTCTATTACCTTCCCTCCAATCTCTTTGAAGTTACTAATTTTTTTAAATTATTAAGTTAAATGGTTAATTTTCTAGTTATATTTTATATACTTTATATTTTCTAATATGTGCTTTAAAGAATATAATTTTTATTTTTCATGAGTGGAATTTAAAAATATTTATCTGTATCTGTATCCTAAAAGATCTAAATATATTATCATTTTTCATTATAAACTAACATTATTGCACTATGGCCAATAATGTGGTCTGCTTACCTAATTATCTTGCTTATTATGTTTCTCTCTTACTAGAACATAAGCTCCCTGACAGCAAGTTATTTTGTCTGCTTGGTCATTGTTATATCTTATGAATCAGAAAAGAGCCTGGCATATAATAAACTTTAATAATTACTTGTTGAGTAAATGATGTAGACTTTAAAGGTTTCAGCTGTTGTGGGCCAGTATTAAAATTATTAATTTCCTTGCTTGGGTTCTTATAATCAATGATGGTGTAAATTCAAGCCATCATATACTTTTCACAGGGACTGGAATTTTCAATTTATCCCAAAGTTTTTTTTTTCCATCTATTGTTTGGCCTAAATAGAAAGTTTTCATATTTTAAAGTGGTCTTAGGTTTTCTTTCACACTGTTCAGAATTCCTACAACAGTTTACTGTTAGACCATAGATTGAGTACTACCAGATAAGACTTTCTCCTTACAAACACATTCTTCAATATCATGAAAACACTGTATTTATCCAAATCTAAGACTGTGTTTAGGGTTCAGGGCTGAAGATGTTTCACCTTTTGTTAGTCTTGACAACTAGCACATAGCCTGAATAACTACCAGCATGGCCATAGCCAGGATCCTTTAATAACACATCTTATTCAATAAATATTTGTTGCACTTTTACTTTTTGTCAAACACTATTAATTATCACATACTGTAGTTGCTGGAGGTATAGAGCTAAATGAGGTAAACAAATTTCTTTCCATCATGGATCTTATTTTCTAACAGGGGAGGCCATAGAAAAGGGTAAAACCTAGTTAACTTGAACATAACTCAATCCCTCAAAATACCAATAAATATTTCAAGAGTTCCTTCTATATTCCAGTGCTGCAGTGCTCAACAAAGTAAGGATTCGTGTTGCATGGCTCTTATAGTCAAGTAAGGGAAAAAGGCGTTAAAACCTGCAAATCATTAAATTGGGCCGAGAGAGTGAGTGTTTTAATTCTGGTAGAATACCATCTAGTTTTATCATGAGCATATATTGCTACTTTAGATGCTTTGTCTTGGGTACACTGAGCCTTCACCTTGGGACTTTGATATATCTTACTGGTTGAACTCTAGCATGTCATTCAGTCTATCCCAGTTATCAACACTGACCCTCTATTTACTGCTATTGATTCTCTGACTTACTCCCAAGCTTAACTCTCAGAACATCTGGTCAATGTCTTATCTATAAATTGAGAACCCTTCTTTAATACTCTAAATGCTTTTGTCAATATGATTTTTACTTTACTCTCCCTTCCCCAAGGACCCTGACCTTGGCGAGCCAGACTGCACCTTGGTTGGAAGTTCAGCCTTCTCCGGAGTTGAGCTATTCTAATGATAAATCTTGGGACTGATTCCCAGATTTCTCTAACATCCTTCTGAAGAGATAAGACCCTTTTAATATGCTGCCAAGAAGGTTTGCTGACTTTCACTCTTGGCTTTCAATTACTAGTTAATCACACTTAGTTTTTTTGTTATCCATGTTTTAGAGGTCAATAGAGTTTGGCAGCAGCATATAATTTAATTGCCCTTGACATTGCTATTTCTCTCATACTTTTCTACATTGAACTAGTTAGTGGATACCTCTTTCACTGGTATACCATAACAATTCACCATCAGTGAAATTTAAATAATTTGACCACTGCCTTATGCCAGAGCTATCTATTTTCTAGTGGTAGGGTCCTCACAGCCACCTAGGCAGTGTTGATTAGCTCAAAAGACATTTTATCATCTGTGTTTTTCAGAAAACTCCTGACACAACTTATCACAGTTTGGGTCCTTTATTTCATTATCAGACATGATTGCTAGTTTGGATGGTATAAAATTTGAAAGTTATTTTTCCTGAGGTTTTAAAGTCTTTTTTCCCCTGACTTATGACTTCCAGTGTTATACTTTAGAATTTTTACTGATCCGTTGTTATTAAAAATAAAAACTTTCTAGGGGTATTTTTGTTTTCTTCTATCATCAAATGATTGCAATCATTTAAAAAATTTTATCTTGAATTTTTTGAAAATTCAAAATGGGCTTGTTTTCATTCATTTTTGAGGCCTTTATTGAACAAATTCAATCTATAAAAGCACGACTTCACTTCTGGGAAATGGTATTGAATTGGTCCTTTGTTATTTTCTTCCTTCCAGTTATTTCTTTCTGAGAGTGCTAAGAAACAAATGTTGGATTATTTGAATCTTTTATTACTGTTCTCATCTTATCCTCTCATTTAAAATCTGTGCGTGCGTGCGTGCGTGTGTGTGTGTGTGTGTGTGTGCATGCGCATGTATATGTGTTTTCTTTTGGGGGGGCTTGCTTTCTAGGAAACTCAACTTGATCATTCAAACTTTCTCTTTTTCAATTTATTCTATTACTTCTCAGTTTCCAAAAGCTCTTTCTATGCCCTTTGAATTTCCTTTTTAAATCACACTATTTCGTGGTGCTTGTTTTAAATGGATAAATATGTTGCTTTTCCCTCTAAGGGTATTAATTATATTTTGAAGCTTTTTCTACTTCCTGCACTACCTCCAATTCCTCTGAGTTCCTCTTTAATGTTCCTTTGTTTGATCCCTTTATGTTAGATTTCTCCAGATGTCTAGTGATCCCTGTCTGTCTGACCAGGAGGTGCTAAATTTCAGATTGGAAGTTTCTTGACCAATTGCAGAATTTTAAGCATTAGATATGGATGAAGGTGAGTAAGAAGGGACGTGGCTATTTCATTAGCATCTCCAGCAGTCACTATCTCTTTCACCACGAAGGCAATTGTGGAGCTATCTCCAGCTTGGAAATTATGCGCCTGAGTGTCTGTGATCTGGCAGCTAATTAGGAATAGGGGTTTGGACCCTCACCATTCAATATTTAGACTTTCTTTATTCCCCAGTTCCATCACTTTGGTTACAGGAATGTATAATCAAAGAGAAACTTAGAAAAAGAAAATCTGCAACTTTTAATTAATGATTAATTAATTGTTGGCAGTAACTCTAAACATTTTTTGTCTTATTTTGTGTTGTCTTAAATCAATATAAAACTATAAACTAATATCTTGACTTAATTGCTTCAAATACTAAATTCAATGTCTGTCAAGCTTAAGATTGTTTGAAAGGAAACAATTCTCAAATTCTACCACATTGTATTGAATTATTTTTAGTGTATCGTTGAAATAAGAATAAACATAAAACATCGAAAACTCTCTATATTCATATTTTTTACAGTTCTCACAGAACTACAAGATTAATAAATTTTAATAGTATTTTATATGATTGACAACATTGTTTACTGAACTGTACCCACTGCTTGTAACTGTGATATTGACTGTGATATTCATCATTGTCATGCATGTTCTGTGGAGCTCAGCCCGTCTGTATTCTTGTGTACTTTATGATGACTCAATTTTCTCACACTTTTGTGTATTCAAATTACTGTGAAATTTTCATTCACCCTGCTGTGATACAATGTCAGGTGGACCTTACTTGGCTCCGATTCCAAATACACATATTAACCTATCCAAATTATTTTCCATTAAGTTCTGATAATGGAAGCAATACTACTGTGCTACAATGTAACAGGAAACAGAAATGTGTATGTAAGCCATAAGACTCTGTATCAATACTTAATTACACATTCACAATCCACATAACTGATAATTTCTTGATATATTGATAAATATTAAAATATAAAATTATTTAAAATTAAGGCTGTACTGTAAAATATTTTTGGACAGGAAATATATGTCCATAAGTCCTACCTACTATGAAAAACATTACCAAAGATATACTATCAGGGTTAGATCTTACCTAAATTTAAGCAATATCAAAATGTGATAGGGGTTAATTTTTAGGCTTTACATTAAGTTTTAGTACTAAGGTGAGATCATTTGAAAAATTAAGAGAAGATAAAAGATATAGAATTAATATGTGCCAAAGCACAGAGATTTTCAAATATTTTTAGGAATCAAATCTATTTTCAATTCAGCAAATCAGTGTGGGCCCTTAAACAAAAAAATTATGTAACAGAGTGAGATATTAAGTATAGAATGTTAGAATAAGGAGTTCTAAAAGATTTCTCTGTAAATATTTATACATTACCAAAGAATTGTTCTCTGTGTGTGTCAATCTCTCTCTCTCTCTCTCTCTCTCTCTCTCTCTCTCTCTCTCTCTCAATCTCTCTCTCTCCACACACATGCGCGTGCGCGCGTGCGCGCGCGCACACACACACACAAACACACACAGAGGTAAGGTCTTTAGTAATTATGATCTGAATATCCAGAACATGTAGAGACCTGCAGATATGTAATTACACAGAAGCAAAAAGGTTGTTACATGCACATCTTAAAACTGACATGAAGTGACAGCCAATAAATGAATCTGATGTTTCTATGTTTTCTTTGCTACCTATCACTGGGTAACCTTTAAAAGAATGCCACCTCCTAGTACTAGTAATGAGAATAAATTGTATAAAAAGAGCCCAAAAAAGAAATGGTTATTTACTAGAAAATAGGTATATAAATGTCTTAAGTCTTGCATTTACCAGTGTAAGTAATTAATTCTAATTTTACCTATATTTTACTCCTGTCTTGGAGTAAATTATATTCAAATATTTGCAAATTAAAACTACAAGAAGTGCTTGATATGGTCTCAAAATTTCTAGAAGTATGACAGGAACAATACCGTACAGATTTGGGGAATGCCTTGAGGTAGAGAATCTTAAGTGGTCAGTGGATACTATGAAAGTCCCGGCTCCTTTAGGAGCTGAGACAAGTGCTCAAATGTATATTACAATTTTGCCTAAACATGGTTTTAATAGAGGGTTATAAATTAGCCATTGAAGATATAACTAGATCCTGTCCCAGACTTGTTTAAAAATACATTAACTTCGATAGCTACTTTTCATTTTATTTATGTTCTCAAGTTCAGTGGCTTTAGTTTCAGGAGTAAATATTTTGGTGAATGTCTTTGCTCATAGTTAGCATCCAATCACAAAATAAGTTTCCTCTTCCTCACCTACGCTATTATACAAGTTGCAATTATTTTTATTCTTCACAATGGGGCAACTCAAATTATCAATTCCCATTACAACAAATTTTTGAATGCATATTATAGGATCGATAATTGAGATATAGACTTATATTTCATCCTACTCTCTCTCTCTGACACACACACACACACACACACACACATACACACACACACACCTAAGCTAAGTATTTATTCTCTATACCTGAACTTTGTACTGCAGGAAGAGAAGTAGAAGTTCACTTTTATTTTAAAGTATACAGAATATGATATTTGTATTTCCTAGAGAAATATAAATCAGGCAAATATTTTTGAGGAAGAGTGAGATAAAGGAGGGAGTTAAAGACAGAGAGGAGTTAATATCCCAAGTATAAAAGAGGAATCACAGTTCTTGGCGGGGGAACATAACTATGGTTGCTCTTTAGTAAGTCATGTTGCCCCACTGTGCATGAGTTTTAGAGCAGAGCTGATTTGATTTGGAGAAAAAGAATGTGCACTTCCCACAAACACACACACACATACACACACACATACACACACACATACACACACACACCTAGATTTGCTATGTGTGACACTGACCTCCTCCTCCAGGATTGCTAAGAAACTTCAATTAGAGTACATGCACTGTAGAAAGATAGTAATCTACAGAAATGAAGCAAGATGATTTTCAGGCAAGAGTATGGACTAAATTACAGGACTGTCATACAGGATAAGTCTGGACTTGTGGATATAACTGCTGACTTGCAATATAGTACTAGTCCGTGCTGAAACTAATGTTGATTAAACGAAATGCTTAAATAATAAACAAAGTAAAACAAAAAGCAAACATCTGGACAGTATGGAATCAGTACTGAGATAGAGAATAAAACATGCTTTTGAAAATCCATTGTGTATTACATTATATAATCAGTTATTAATATTTGTCTTACAATAGACAATTGTCCTTTTTGTGTGGAAGCAATAATTCCAGGAATCCATTCAATACCTCAAATTTATATAAGGCTACTGGCATGGGGCATTCATTAACAGACACATAGGTTTACTGATGAATGAGATCAGAGACAAAGTAGTGAGGTAAAAAACATCTGACTGATTGCTCTTCCATCACTATTCCCATGAACGACTAGCAGTGCATTTCTAAAACCCCATTAAGAGGAGATAATGTGAAACATGCCAGCAAGAGTAGAAGAAAGAAGTTAGAGATACGGCAGGACAATCTACAATTTAAAAAGAGATTTATTGTGATCCCCAAGTTATCTGACACAAAATTGAGTTTCTGCTTCTGAAAATAACAGGGACTCACTTGCACTCCCTCCAAGTGTCCTGGAAAAATGGCAGAACCATGGAGGCAAATAGCAGCCTAATACACACTGAGGCTGCCTTCTGAGTTGGCTAAGCTTCCAATTCTGGATGTCTTGAGCCAAGAAGAGCAGAACTGTCTCTTCTCAAATTAATGATGCAAACCTGACTTTGAACATTTGTACTAAAAAAAAAAAGAGTATTTTACCTACATATCTCAGATGCCATTTAAGCCCGAGATATTTTTGTGTGATACAGGGAAATGACAATACACTTTAATGAAATTCAATCTTATCCTTGTGACTTGAGGCCTGCTAATTATTTTAATTTAGAGAAATTAAGTAATTAGTATTTTTTGCACTGAGGTATGATGAAAGAAAATTCATACTGCTTATACTTTCATTGGTAATACTCTCCCAGATATAAATTTAACTGCTGCTGCAAAGCATTATAGGATTTTAAAGAGGACAAAAATCTGAAGAAGTTGTTATTGCCTAGCAAATACTAATTAGCTGATGTAATATCAGCCGGTTATTTCTTCCAAATACCAAATGTTGTGATATATGCTGTGCAAGGTCCGGAAGCAAACAATTGTCCCCTGCAAAGAAGTACTAGGAACAGATGCAAGAAAAGAAAGTAAAGTGAATATAATAGTAAGAATAGCCCTAATATTCAAGAGTTCATGGTAGTACTGGATTAAGTTAAGGGATGGGATATTGAAGCTATAGCCAGAATTGGCCAAAAAAAATTATTCTCTAAAAATGGCTCCCAGTTCAAACTTGTTAAATTGATGTTCACAGACACTTAGTGTTGCCGAATTTTATCTAAATACATTTTCACAGATTAATGTGTTGGAATTAAATAAATGATTTTTTGGAGAAAACCTAAATGAAAAAGGAATAGGCAAATATAATGATCAGCAATATCTATAGGTATTGCTATTTTATCAAAACATATTAATATTGTTCCCCAAAAATAAAATGATAAAAATATATTTAATATCTTATATATTAATATTTTACTTGGTGGAGCAACTGCAGGAGATTGAGCTTATCTACACATTTTTTTTCTGAACATAGGTTTATAGTCATAAAGTCAATACAAATAACATAAATCGTAAAATGTAAATCATAAAAATATTTTATCTCTATAAATAGTCCTGAAAAGACATTTTAAATGGGTTTAAAGTACATAGATATAAGTTCTTGCATTTCCTAATCTTCCACATAAATCTTAAACAAGCAATAGACCCATAAGATATCTAAACCCATAAATGCAAACTATCTATTCATGTTGCCAACAAGCCAGATGACATTAAAACTGGAAAAAAAAAGAGAGAGCCTTTTCAATACCCACATAACACCTGCTTCCTCCAATTATTACATACTCAAAGAGAGAATAAGTATGTGATTTAATATCTTATATAGAATTGTTATGAATGCACCAGTGATATATATACGTGTCATTAAAACAATTCTTTTGTTATATTTTTATAATGTTATTGATATTAAATAACATGTAATAAATATCAGAAATCCCCAAATTAAAAAGTAGGTCACTTCTTTTAAGTTAATTTGCTTAAAGGAATCAAAAAGAAGTCTTGCCACACTTCCATATGTCTGCATAGTGATATGCAGGAAGTATTAAACTTGTAGTATTATGAAAGCCTTTGCCATCAATTATTTCATTAATTTTACAAATTCTGAATTCATGTACTCATTCATTCCTAAGGATTTTTGAAGATTCTTATCTTTTTGTTTATGGAAATGTTAAAATATAACTAATGACATGATGAATAGTTTCAATCCATAGGGATATGAGGTTTTGATATACCAAATAACATATTTAAAAATAAACTATTTACAGATCAACAGAGTCCTTTTCATATTATTTGTTATATAAATTTTTATTTCTTGAAAAAATCATTAGATTATCTAAGTAAATATAGGAAGAGAAAGTAAGTATGTGAGAAGCTTTCTTACCTACATGTAGAATTCTATGCATCCTAATTTGAAAATTGACTATGTCCCTAGGTCAACAGAGCTGGTTTGAAGATTCACTCTAGCTGCCTTTTGCATCATTTAAGTTAAAAGCCTTTGGGTAAACAATTCTGATTGAGCCACAGAGTTATACAAAGTCAGGTGACCTAAGATCAGTTCCCACTTAGACTGCAGATGATTATCAAAAAAATGGTGATATTTTTACCTTTGAATGCATATAATCATGAAAGCCTAAAAAAGGTAGAACCATCCTCAACTCTTCATTCTACACACACATTCAATCAATATTAAAATCTTTAATTTTTACTCCCCAAATCTGTCTCAATCCTACTCCTTTCCTTTTTCAATGTCTCTGCTGGACTCACTCTCCCTTTACCTAAGTCATTGCAGTATTTTGTTCTTTGCCTCTTTAATCAGATAAATGATCCCACAGTTATTTTTCTAAAATATAAATCTGACCATTTAACTACACCTTACTAGCCTTTAAAAGATGTTCTCTTGTTATTTACAGAATTAGGTTCAAAGTCTTAATAAGCATCTTTTACGAATCTCATTAGAGTCTGGCTCTTTAGTATTTTGGTAATCTAATTTTGTTATACCTGCATTACATTTTCATTTTAAGGGACAATGATGTCTTTGTAATTCACCATAATCTGCACATTTCACCTTTTCTTACTTCATTGTTTCTTCTGTTTTTGTTACCAAACATATCAGTGTTACAAACTTGTCCTTAAGTCAAAAATAATTTACATAGAAGGAGTCAAAGGACACCTCTTTTTGAGGCCTTACAGGACCCCTCAAAATACAGTAAGTTATTTTTTACTTTATTTCTTCACTAAAGAAAGCTTTATGTATTCAGTGTGTTGCCCTTACACATTGTGTCACATTTGTTTACAGATTTCTTTAATAATTGTGTTTATTCATTTAAGATATATATCAAATTTATTTCTATACTTTTAGTATATGCTGAGTTTAAGACACCTGATATATGTCGTATAAACAGAAAAGTTAATTAATTAAAGATATTTATATAGAGTAAACCATGTATGAAACATTACGTACCTGTGCTATTCTGAATATATTCAATCTACATATATAAAAACAAGGTGAGTGATGTGCTTTTTCTAAAGAACTAAAAGGTATTAATAATTCTATCTCTGTCTATCTTCCTGTCTCTCATTCTGTCTGTCTCACACATGCACACAAACACACACAACATACTCCTCCCTACACAAACATTCAAATTAATATTTTAGTTTAAATTACTTATAAAGTAATCTTCAAAAATCTCATCATCAGGTGGACAAATATGCCAGACCTAAAATACTTAAAAGAAGTTTGGAAAATTTTATGGACAGGGACAGATCAAAATCTTGCTTTTAAAATTGAAAGGCAAGAAGAGTTTTCAGCTATATAAATTGGTCTACAAAAGGTATTGCTAAAGAACTAAAGTATGCTGTAAATGTACTGATGCCCTGACCTGTAGAGATATAGTAATTCCATTGACAATAAGAAGTAAGAGCAATTTTTTTTTTCTTTCCTTACTGCCCAATGTTTTTGATGAAAAAGTACTATCAACCTAGACTGCAGAATGTGACATTAAAGTTTAATTCTATCCAATCAGGTAGTCAGAGATCAAATTCTGACATTAGCTCTTTTATTGTGAAAGAGATAGAAGTTTCTGAAAACTTTTTTAAACCATTGCAACAACAAAACTATTACTATAAAAATCAAGAGGAAATATTTCTAGCTTTATTTTTTCTTCATTATTCAAATATCTGTGTAAGTATACTGTTAAATATAATTGGGCAGTTTATTCTGATTTTTTTTTTCAGAGCAATCAGTTTATTTGCTTTTTATTTTAAAGTTTAACTTTTTTTACTTATTTAATTTTTTAGATTCTTGGTGAATATTTTGCATTAGTACTGTTATATAATTAAGTAATCATATAAATTTGCTGCATTGATAACAAAAAAAATAGTACAAAATAATTTCTTTTATTAAATGTTCTTTCATCTTTTCCACTTAAATAATAAAAACAAAATTAATGTTGATAAAACTTTTCATTTCAGTATCAACAGAATTTATCAATGAAGTGCAGCTAAATTTGAAAAGCTGCAAACAAACATAGGTTATATTTTTGAAACAATGAAGAAACGGATCTAAATTCAGAACACAATTCCTACAACTGCACAAGTCATATTCATCTGCTATAACAGAGCCACGCAGTGAGTAAAATAAAGTATTCAGTAATGTTCAAAATGAGTATTTTTTTTTAATTCCCTATCATCTAAATAAGCTATATTCCTAACAAGGGATATTTATTTAATTATTTGCAAAAATAATTCTTCCTCAATTATTAAAACTTTAAAGTTTTGAGAAATGCATCCTAACTTTTTAAAGGGCATTACTACCAGAAAACATCAAAATACTTCTAAAAATCGTGATTTTAGGATTAGTAATTACTTGAAGGGATTGAATAATGGCATATTTTCTTAGAATCTGCGACTGGCAAATGTTCATACAGTTATTTTTCATATAGTAAAAGTAGTATGAAAAGTAATTTAACAAAAATATACTTTTTAAGAGAGAAGTATGAAACAATGTTAACCTCTCTGTTAACTCAAAACCAAATTAAAAGCCACATCATTCTATGAGAAACTGTTAAATTATTTGCACTGAAAAATGTATTTTTCAAAGCAAATACTGCAAAATCCTGAAAGAAATGGAATGTCTCAAGCCCTAGTTACTTATATATATTTTAATATATTCCTTTGTATGTGTTAAATTCTTCAATAAAAAGAAGGGAGCTGCTGATATTGCTGCATATCAGGGTTACAGTTGACTATGAATTTATTTCTTTGTTGATTAAACCTTCTACAGCAATTTATACATAGTATGTCCTTTTTTCAATTCCTTGTTTATATATAATATTGAAATTCTTTTTAAAATGGAAAAACCAAGAGATATATCAAGAATTATGTCAGAGATTGAAAGTACAAAAGAATAGACATGATATGATACTTTTATTCTAATTATTTTATAATTATACATTTTCAAATTATTTTATTACACAGATTGAGAAGGGGAGCTAAGTGATGTAGAAGAGGTAGAAAAAATATATACCATACTTCTCCTAACTAGCTGTTCAATAGAGGTCTTTCATATAAATTATTTTTATCTGCCTCCTGAAGTCCTTGCCACAATCTGATTAGGCTGGCATTATACGATGCTATTTAGTAAATGAGAAAACTAAGCTTCATAAGCAGTGAAGCAATTAGGCTTTGAGAAAAATTTTTGTCTTCATACCCCTTGCTCTTTCCTAGCTAACACCCTCTTATCAGATCCTCTATAAATTCTGTATAATGGCTAACAACTTGTCATGATAATAAAAACTGAAAGAGAAATCTAATAGTATCCTAATTTATAAAATTAATTTTAATCGCTACTTCATTCACATTTTATCCTTTTCATATTACTAAGTGATCTTCACTATTATTTCAAAGTTGAAATACGAAGTTAAATTATTTTTTAATGTCACCTTAGTAGGCTCCCTGGTAAAAATCACTATGCGTCAGTTTGCTGCATATAGAGAGATTATATGTGTGTATGAATGATATATCCATGCATGTATTTAGGTATCTACATGTCTAACTAGCTAGCAGTGAAATGCTGCTGAGACTAGACATTAACAAAAATTATTTACCAAAATTATTGGCCTAAATTACCTAGGTATATTTAATTCATCTCAATATCCTTTTGTTATTTACTAAAGGCATTAAAGAATGGGCGTGTTTTACATTAAGTTGGCCATTTGACACGTACCAATTAAAATATTTTAAACTCTTCCTCTCGAAAAGTCATTTAACTTGGAATAATTCATTCAGTATTACTAAAGATCAACTTTTATAAGAGTTAGTAAATGTTATCAAAGTTAATTTTGAAGATAGAACTGATAATCGATCTCCACTTAGTTTTATGCTTTACTTGTTAAATAAATTAAAAGAAGTGCAATTTATAACAATTCACTTTTATTATTAACAAAATTTAAATTTTTTTACTATTTACATTTTTTACTACTTCTTTCATCTTATCTGGTTCAGAAAACCATCAAACTCATTAACTATCTGGAAGTTAAGACAAACAGACCACATCGATGCAGAATTATTCATGTCACGAATCTTTTTAATAAAGTTAAATTATCTAATTTTTCTTTTCTTTCTCTCTTTGGTTTCAAGAAACACTGATTCTCATATTACATAGGTTTTGATTACATATGTTCCTCTGGCTTTTTTGAACTTGTTAGACATTTCAAGTTCATATACACATGATAAAGATACTTACAACCATAAGGCTACTTCTACTTCATACCAAAGAAAGTGACTTGGTTATATTTCTGCATTTATCTTTTCTGTTGAATATTGTAAAAGGTATTTAAAGGTGCAAAAATTCACATATTTGCGATTAAAACTAATTTTTAATTTTGAAATGACAAAACCATCCTATAAAAATTGTCAGACACCTACTATTTTCTGCTACAATCTGTATAATTTACTTTTATAAGAAAATACAAATAAGAAAATTTTATCAGGAAATACAAATAAAGCTGTAACTTTTAAACTTTGAGATTCAAACTTCAAAAATATTGTTTTTCATACACTGATTTTCCAAAAAAAGTACTTGTTGAATTAAATTACATAATACTTAGATTTATAATGAAATCATGATGATCCCAATTCTAATTTTATTTTGAAATTGACTATTTGCCTAAAAAAATATAGCAATCACCAATTTTCATACAATTTTATGAGAGTAGATCTATAATGTTCTTTAATATACATGTACTTAGTAGACTAACTGATAGTGGTTATATTTTATTTTCTACATGTGGTAATAAACTGAAGTGACCTTAATTGTATCTCCAAGTAGAATAAAAATCCATATATTTAAAACTTAGCTTAGTGAAATAGAGTGAACCTTATGCATGTTTTATAGTCACATGTTTCATTCTCTGTCATAAATTTAAATTTTCTATTTGACACGTAAACATTATTATTCTTTGGATTTATCATTACATTTGCATTTTTGATATTGTTTTGTGTTTAAAATAGTCTAGGTTTATCTTTTAAAAAGTAATCATTGGATAATATTTGCCAGGCAAACTACAGTATAAATGCTCACCATTGATAATATATTTTTACTTATTTAACTATGGAATAACAAAGAAAAGTATTTATCATTATAGCACTAAACAGAAAAGATAATGAAATTATCCAAAGATTATCCAAAGTCCGTAAATACGCAAATTTTAATGCAATTCCACTTTAATGTTTTATTATGATGTTTACTTAGTAAATTATATTTTAGACTGATTTAATGTGTTAATATTATTTGAAAAATATGCAATCAAATGTTAAAAACAAAAATAGGTATCTTTGTGTCTCAATGCCTTATTTTATAAATTATTTGCTATGGTCTCTATAACCTACATGGCACCAGAGAAAAAAAGTGATGTATAATGTTTTTCCTCATTTCTGTAATCCTTTGCCATGTGATTCTAATCTGAATTTTAGTGTAATTTCAACATAGTTTTTATAGTTTAAAAAAAACTTTCCCATATTAAAATGTTATTTAACTGTTACACATGGTTAATAATACTTATGGACTTCTGAAAGCAGCTATTATTAAAGTGAGCAAAGTCATTAATATCTATAAAGTTTGCACTAGGATATAAAGTACAAATCAGATGTTTAACTGCACTTAGGGAATAATCATTCTATCTGACTATATGTTTCTGCTACAATCTGTTACAGTTATAAAATAATCTAAAATAATTGAATGTCTTCATAGAAATATTAGCAATGAACAAAATATAAATTGAACACACTCAGACTTAGAGAAGCCCAATATTCAAAATGTAAATAGTAGAGTAATTTTATTGGATCTATACATGCTGAGCAATTTCACTTTGGATCTAGGCGCCTATTAACACATAAGTGAAAATAGGTTTTCTCAGGTGTGGCTCTACATTAATGCACACTCTAGGCCCTTAACTGGTCAGGCCTATTATTTAAAACTGTCTTGTAGACACAGAAATAATTTAATAAAGAAGGGTCTGACTAATAGAGCTGGTATATAAAAGTGGTCTTAGGAGACATCTAGGTAACAGTAACAAAGATCAATAAAGCAAGCATTAAAATGCTAGTAACTAAGACTGTATCCACTTAAAAAATTTTGTCACTAAAAGAAGACAAGCCAAGTTATATGAGCTTTGAGAAAAAAATTGAACATGAAATAAATTGCTTTGTAAACAGAAAATAATAATATGGTTTGTTAAGCAGCTATTACATTTACAGTGAAAGAAAATGCATTGAAAAATAAAAGAGAACAATATTCTCATAGAAAAAAATCACGAAACCAGATAAAAGGTCGAGAAGTAAAAAGAAGATTGAGAAGAAAAATTTCAAGACATAAAAATAGAAAAAATTAAAATGCATAAAAGAATTTTAAATTTGCAATATGTAAGCAATATTTGTACCCAGAGAAGAATGCAGAATGATGAATTAGTATTAATGCACAAAAGGATAACAGAGGAAAAAAAGACTTTCCAGACATAAATAAATAAGAAAAATATACAGCATCACATATTCTGGTTAAATACTTGAACTTCATAGATAAAGAGGAAGGAAAATAATTATATGTTATCTACAAGACAGTCATTGGATAAGTATTTTATACAGTTTTAAAATTAAAAATATTAAACACTGTCAGCTTCTAATGAGAAAGTGAATGAACTTAATTCATAAAATATAATTTTCATGAAAATAGGCCATTCTCTGGTTTATTTTTTGAGATGACAGAAATGAAAGCACATCATCAACAGCATAATTTTCAGTGAATGATAAAATCTAAGAAATTCATACTGCGGCAAATTCTAATTCATATTTGAAGCCAAAGACAATAACATATTCTAGATTGACAGTTTCAAATTGTCCACACAATTTAAAGAGTGATGCATTCTATCTTTTTTTTTTTAATGTGAAACAGCATGAAATTTCAACTAGAAAAAAATTGGTACTCTTACAATCATAAGGAAACCAATAGTATAGAATATTCTTTGGGTGAATGAGGGCTGAAATATTTTAATAAGGACTTTTCCATCAAAATAAGACTTCAGGATAAGTATTCTTAAGGTAGAAACTTAAAAGATTTGCTAATTAATTTCCCAATAAATGTCAAACAAAATTTAGAGAGCTTCTTAACAAATAATCCAGCAATGAGAGTGAAGACATTAACTTTACCTCTGGTTTGTGTAAATGTTGGAGGAAAATGAGCGAAATAAGACAATAACAAAATATTTTAACATTTGTGAAAAATGACATGAATGAAGCCATTTTAAAATTGATCAAAGCATCCATTTGAGAAAAACTACATTGCTTGTGCTGTTCCTTAAACTTTTGGACTGGGCCAGTCTTTAAACTGGGCCAAACCTTTATTTAGACTAGCTAAAATAAACCACAATAGTTTTATAAACAATTATGTGTGTAAAGTCAGTAGGAAAGGGGACATTCTGATCACAAGGACTGATGATAATGAAGCTTATATATGAAGACAAGGATCAGTTACCAATCATGCAGAGTCAGAAGTAGCTTAGCTTGCCAGCAACAATAGTATTTTTTTCTTTTTTTCTTGTAATTAATCCTTTCCTTTTTTTCTCAAAAAACAAACAAAACAAAAGAAAAAGCCCTTGCTTTCACCCTGTAATGCAGACATTGTTTGGGTTTCTGCCTGAATCTATGCTTCCCATTGCAATGTTTTGATCCCAAATAAATGCTTGTTGCTTCTCATCCTAGCATTTTAACTTTAGGTTAGCACATTTCTTTAAGAGTAAGATTTCTTCTTTGCGATTAAATTTGAAAAATGCAAAATTATAATCAAAACAGTAAGTCTGTTATAATTTTTAAATGTAGAAAAATGATTACTTTATTATATTTTAAATAAATAAATCACAAGTTAATCCTTGACCCATACAAAAATCCGATAACTTGATTTGAAAATATCTCTACCCATAATATGAGTTTTCTTTTGTAAATAAACTATCTGAAGATTGTACTGACTTGGCACCAACTCTAATGGCTCCTCACACTGCAAAATCCTCTAGAAAATGAACTTCCAAAGGCATTTACCATTCAGAGACTTTCAGTGGCTTTCAGAATTGAACAAGCAGTGAAAATTCTGAAGACTGATGACTCATTTAAATGCAATTTGAATAACCCAGTAGCATTCATGAATGTCTACACTTGTCCCTGGAGATTTGCCAGGACAAGAAGCAGGCATCTTCAGTCTGATTTCCACTGACTTTACGCTTTAAGAAGGTCAGCCTAACTATTCCAAGGATAACATCCCCTAAAAGAAACATTTTACAGAGTAGCTTTTATAGTGCCTGATTTAACAAATACTATCTATGTTGTAAAAAACATACATTTTAGTTTTAGGTTCACATTTCTATTTTTATTTTATTTTATTTTATTGAACTGAATGAGTTTTCTTGATTTATAACATTGTATCCATTGGGAATAAATAGTCAATTTCCTGTTGCTGACTTGGTCCTGGCACTGATTAACCCAGAGAGTCCTTGCAGTGGTCAACTGATTATTTTTATAGTTTTATCTTACATAATTACTGTTTATATTAGAAACATACTTATTTTCTATGCTTTTGAAACCACTAGAGTAAATTAAGCAAAATCCATGCTCAAAAGTACAAAATATAAGAAAGATAATATATATATATACACACACACATACAAACACCCATATTTTATAAATGAAATGGCACATTAGGCAATATGTAATAAATAATAATAATGTCATAATAATAAACAAACATGGACTGTATATGCTAAATGAAAAGATAATAATCTTGGGTTTATGTGAAATTATCATCCACATGTGCCTTACTAGGGGTATGCACCAAAGAAAATAATATAAAACATACTAAAATAAATAACAAGGATAAAATTATGTCATAGATATTAAAGAAAATATGGTGGTAGCAGCATCATCTATAAGATAGAATATACTAATAATTTAAAGATAAATAATTGATAAAATACAAAAATAATAGCTAAACCTCACTATTAATAACTATATATCAAAACATACATGGTTAACCTTTCAGTAATTTAAGATATTTTGACAGTAGAGAAAAGAGAAAAAGTATATTTTGTTTTTTACTAGTTAATACCTGGGTTCAATTAATATTTTACAAACTGGACAGATGACTAAATGTTCTCAACTGACCAACCAATTATGTATGTTATGTAACCATAAAGAACAAAGGTAATGAAAATTCATGTCCTAAGAATTTTAAAAAAGATGTCTTAAATAATAATTGGTTCAAAATACTGTGACAGGTTAATTTATCATTATAAATTTTAATAAAGAAAATTTTTTATCAATTGTTAAACTCTTAGAAGATAAGTCCATCAATAGGAGAAACAAATCTCTGGTTAAGAAGTATAATCTAAATATAAACTATTTGTAAATCATTTTTGTGGTGTAATATTTAAGAAAATAAATAAGAACCCCATTTTGGAAAGGAAAGTATATATGAAACGTATAAAATAGGGGATGATTAAATTTGAAATCTCAACATTTACATCAACATGGGATTGATATGAATACAAAGCATTTGGAAGAAAATATAAGCTGTTTTTTTAGAATTGTTGATTTCAAATTTGTGATTATATAATTTTTTTGAGATAAAACTTACTTAAAAACAGGATCTATGTTTCAGAGTGCATTACTAGTGGAATGTTTATAAGCTTTTCTAAATATACACATAGTTAATTGTGGAAAAATAAACACTAACCTGCAGGAAAAAATGTGTCTAGGTCCACCAGCACAAATCTCTTCATTAAGGCAGAGGTCCAAATTCAGTTCAGGCTCAGCACTACCAATATTTATCTCACAATATGCACCAGTGTAGCCACTTGGGCAAATGCAAGTAAAGCCATGGACTGATTTCTGGCAGAAGCCTTTGTCCACACAAGGGATTGATATGCTGTCCTAAATTAAGAAATAGAGAATCTGATTATTAGTGATGACTTAATTTTATTAAATTTTATTTAAACATTTTTAAGAAATCAATATGCAAACTTATCTGATATTCCCTTTGCCTAGTGTGGAAATATATTTCTATAAAAAATGATATTTACTTTTTATCACCAGAAATATTGTCAAATATTTCATTGTTGACTTTTCAGAAAAAAACACTTAATAAACTTTAATAAACATAAATAAACATTTGTGTCATAATCATCTTATAACTGCAACTTTGTGCCATTTATCAGTATCTCCCTATTCTCCTACCTCTAGCACCTGAAAACTACCTTCCTACTTCTGTTTCTATGAGTTTTGACTTTTTTTCTCTTTAAGATTCCACAGATAAGTGATACCCTGTAATATTTGTCTTTCAATTTGGCTTATTTCATCTGACATAATGCTCTCCAGGTTTATCAGTACTGTCACAAATGGCAGGATTTCCTTCTTTTTTCAGATATTCCATTTTAATATTTCATTGTACATATAGACATCACATTTTCTTTTTTCAATCATCCATCAATAGACACAGGTTGTTTTCATCCCGTGGCT
The DNA here is from genome assembly GCF_014176215.1 of Rousettus aegyptiacus. Taxonomy (NCBI): domain Eukaryota; kingdom Metazoa; phylum Chordata; class Mammalia; order Chiroptera; family Pteropodidae; genus Rousettus; species Rousettus aegyptiacus. The sequence goes on from NW_023416284.1 coordinate 113,661,904, forward strand.
AGTATGAATAATGCTGCAATAAACATGGAACTACAGATATCTCTTTAATATTCTCAGAAGCGCTGGATCATATGATAGTTATACTTTCAATTTCTTGAGGAGAGAAACCTCCATACTGTTTTTAGTAATGGCTGTACCAGTTTCCATTCCCACTAATAGTGTATAAGGGTTCCTTTTCTTCTGCATCCTTGCTGGCATTTGTTATCTCTTGTTTTTTTTTTAATAATAGCTATCCTATCAACTGTGAGGTGACATCTCATTGTGATTTTAATCTGCCTTTCCCTGATAATTAATGATGTTTAGAGTCTTTTCATATACTTGTTTGTCATTTGTATGGCTTCTTTGGAGAAATGTATATTCAAGTCCTTTGCTCCTTTTTTTAAATTGGGTTATTTGGGTTTTTGTTTTTGTTTTTTTTGCTATGAAGTTTTATGATTTCCTTATATATTTTGGATATTAACACTTTTATCGAAAATGTGGTACACAAATGTTTTCTTTCATTCCAGAGGTTGCCTTTACATTTGGTTGATGATTTTCTTTGCCGAGAAGAGCTATTTTGATCCAGTCTACTTATTTATTTTTGCATTTATATCATGTATTAACTGTAAAATTAGGTTTGTCAAAATCACCAGAGGGTTTAATTAGTGTCATTTTCAATAATAAATGAATTGTGCCCTTGAGTACAATACTCAAGTCATGCCTAAAATTCAGATGGTGATCTTTTACACTCACCCAAGTTGATGGAGTTAAATGTATGTTTTCATAAATGAATGCCATTCTGATATCTGTTCTACCTTTGCTGAAAATGTGAAATCCTTGAGGATAACCAAGGGCATGTAATAGATTTTGTGCAGGTACTGCAGTTATTTTTACAGAATGTAAATGCAGAATTCCACAAGGAATGGCATGGAAACATCTTTCTCTCTAATCCCTATGGCTGGATATATAGGGAATGATTTATTAGAAGGCATTACATAAACTAATTGAATTATATCTCCCATGGGAAGAAAGAAATAGTTTTCAGACGGCCAAAAGTTCTGTCTCTAGGGTTTACAAGAATCTTTTACTAAATTAATTAGAAGGCTTAACAGGAAATACAAAAACAATTTCTTTTTAGAAAAAAATCAAATTGTCATTTAAAGTTCTTGATCTTTTCTGGTTCAAAAATTAAGGAGGAAGTCTTTCCTTTTGTTCACCATCATTTACATGACTCTGCTATACCCTATTTAATATAATAAATTGCTTCCCAAAAAGAATTCACTAATTAAATTTTAGAAAAGTAATGAAAGAAATAAAGGGCTGCTGTGCTCAGAGAAAAAGGAAATTGGGAGGAATAGCAATCCAGACAATTGAGCTAGACGCCAATGCCACATTCATCTGACTTGTCTTCAAAACTCCATGCCTGGAAATGTACAGTGATGTGAGAGTAACACAGCAGTGATGTATTCACTGTGGATGGCTTAGCCAGGGTAAACTACCAGCTTGACTAGTACATGTGCCAATTATCTCTCTGAGAGTTATGTTCTATCTGAGGTGTACAGTTTAGTCCAAAAGTGTGTTCTTTGATTTCTGAAATTCCCAGAATAACAGAAATTTATTATCTGAGATCATATTAATCATGAAACATTTCTCTCATAGAATCATATGTTCTCTTTTAATACTGCTGTTTTTATAGTAGTGGAATGCTTTCTTCGAATAAGATTTTGGGGAGATAGAATGCATTAAACAGATAATTACAGGACTAATTTTGAAGAGGGAACCAGGACATGGTACCCATTAAAGCCCTACCTGACCCACCACAAACACCTATTAAACTTTACAAAATTCATAAACTTGTGTCCAGCTCTGAATAAAATAGTCAATTAAACTATGAAACTTAGGTTGCATATGAGTACTCTGGGTAGCTTGTTAAATTGTAGATTCAAACTCAGTAGGTTTTGTGTGGGGCCTGAGTTTATCCATTTCTAACAAACACCCAGGAAATCCTGATGCTGTTAGTCCCATGGACCAGATACTGAGTAGCAAGAATCTAACCCAACTATTTTATCTTTCTCAAAAAGATGAGGAACAGCCTAAGGGTGTTAGAGTGACTTCACCAAGGTCTCATAACAAAATGACAACAAATTCAAATCACATCCACATTAAATGACTTGACTTCTAACTTAGGGATCATTGTAATGCCAAGTCTTAATTTCTCTCTCAGAGGAATTTCTTAGCTAGGGGATTATACAAATTATAATGCATGTGGTAAAGACTAGATATCACTAAGGTTTATTTCTACTATAATTTTCATTTGCTGTTTTGTTTTTTTCCTCAAAACTTTCATGGTTGAATATGGGACTGAAGCAGTTAATATAGAGAAGATTTTGTTTGATTTCCAATTTAATCTGGATTATGATGTTTTGATGTAAAGAAAATGTACTACTTAATTTTTTTTAAACAATCAAATAAGATTATAAAATACCAAAATTGGAATATTTGCTGTAAATATTAGTTTTATTTATTTATTGAAAATGTGTCTGCAAGCACCTCTGGGAAAGAAGGCTACTGAAAGACAGAAAAGCAAAACCACTATCTTAGAAACAGCCTGAAAATGCACAAATGACTGAAACAGAAACAAAAACAATACATCAGGGCTTAAACTGGGCATAATGCCAAATTTAAGAAACAAACGTCAAAATTTTTTAAAGGTAATGTAAAATTCCAAACACATTTTAAAAGCTAATGTTTAATGCATACTCCTATTTCCTCAGGTAACTAAAAGAATATTGCAAAACTCTAAAGTATATATTCAAAATCTCTACAGCATATCGTTTTCCAATATGGCAAAATGAGGGGTTGAGAAAACTTTCATTAAATATTACTAAGGAATCTGTAGCTTTGTAAAGGACATGAAGTTGGTGTTAGTGGTTAAGAGAAGCCATGTCCCCACTTATTTTTCTCTTCTGATTCAGGTTTGAACTTATTACTGCAATAATAATGATAGAAATCTGTCCCTAAGGTAGAGGTTCAAGATTTATGGACCTGCCCAAATAATCAAATAGATAGAAAAAATATATAGAAAAATATGTAGGAAAAGATTTCTAATAAATGCACTAATATGGTGGGGAAAGTGGGTAGGCTGTGAGGCCAAAAGGAGTACACATACACACACAAAAACACATGAGCAAGAGAGTTTTAAAAGTATTAGTGATAATTTTCTAATATGAAATAGAGTATGATAACTCAAACTTCTGTATCTGAGATACACAAATAATTTTTTAAAGCAATATATATACTCAAAATATCTTAAATCACCAGCAAGAGGGTACACAGTATCTTTATATTATATAAATAAGGTAGAACTATATATGTTGATGTAGAATAATATGCAATAATAAATTAAGTGAAAAAGAAAGTACTCTGTGTATGTGAGAAATAACCCCATTTGTGAGATTGCTCTTATTTTAAAGATGTTTTGCACTAAAGGAGATACATATTCTCTAAACTGACTTGTAGGAAACTAACCATTTGCTGGGGGATTCCAACTCTAACTTTAGCCTAAAAAGCATGCCGATGTATCCATCGTTATTGAAAATCAAAAGGAAATGAGAAAAATACTAGAAGTTTTTAAGTCATTTCTAAACTTGTGACAAATCCCAGAACCTTTAAATTATCAGCAAATTTGGATATGTAAACTTTTTGAATGTACGAATCAACTACATATTGATTAAACATTAACAAATAATAGGAAAGTGTATGTAATGTACATGGTAGACAGAAGGTAAATAATCTTATGTAAAAAGCCCCTTATAAATGGCAGCTCACATTTGAAGAACTAAAAATACATACATACTCTTTCTTAAATCATTTCCTTTCTGTTTAGATAATTTTCTTTAGTCCTTCTTTTAATTAGATCTGCTAGTTATAAATTCTTACTTTTTCTTCATCTGAAAATGTCTTGATTCTTTCTTTTATTCTATAATCATGTTTTCTTTTGTCATTTTAGTACTTTTTTCATATACTAACTTAATATTAAAAGCAAAACAAAACATTCTTCCCTTTTAGCAGTTATCTTTCTGAGTCTTAACAAAAGAAAAATACCTGCTTTCCTTATCACTTTTATCTGTGTGTATATGTGTTCAGAATTGTTAATTACATTTTTTCAAAACTCCAGTATCCATTCCATATGTAATCATGAGTTTGTTTTTCTCTAACATTAATTCTAATTTAAAAAGCTTGCCTCAAATTTTCGGATTGACAGAAAAAGTTTGCTTGCATTTTTCTCCCTCTAGCCTTAGCATAAACTTTGTTTTTTCACTCTTTAGGAAGTTTTAGATATAACACCCTGCCCTATGTTGACCTGAGTGTTCTTTTCAATCAGTACTGCCTATGTTTCTCTATTGCTCTCGTCTCTTTGGCCTGGAAAGACAAACTCGGACATCGATCCAGGAATGTCCTTTAGATGCTGTTATTTGAGTTTGCAATGTAGGGAAAGTTACAATAAATAGGTCAGATGAGTAAGATACATATCTACATCTCCATATAAAACCTATGGAGAGCAGGCATGTATGATAATTATCATATCCAGCTTTCCATAGATATTAAGTATTTAATATTTGCAGAACAAAAAACCAAAATTACATTTAGAGTACACTTAATTATTAGTGAAAAAGATGCTTTAAAAGTACACTCTACTGAGCTATAATAATTATTATAAATGGCAAAATAAGATTTTAAAAGCAGAGAAATGGAATATAAATTTCTAAAACTAGATATTCCTAAAATTAGATATTCTCTAATCAGTAGAGAAATAACTGACTTTTTTTAGAAGAAATTTTGATAAAAGTTCTTGGGAAAATTTATTTTACTTTTGAAAAAATAAATCAAATCCCTACTTTTAATTAATTATAACAATATATTCACTATGAGTTAAGGTATTGAAAGTGTTAATTTTAAAATAGTAGTAGGTGGGAATATAAAAAACAATCTAAATATTGCTATATGAAAGGAATTTCTAAGGAGAGATGCAAATCTAGTCACTAAAAAAGGCAAAGAAAAATATAAAAACCCCAATTTACAATTTTTATAAAATCAAGAGTGGCCAAGCTCTAGACAAGATACCAAATTTTTCAGAATCTAGTGAATTTTATTCATAATTAAAAATATATATACAAATCAAAAAGAAAAAGACAAGATAAAAGAAAAATAGTGTTAGTCAAAGTCTATGATCAGATAAGTCACAAACAATGATGCAAAAATGGTAAATAATCATATGAAAAGGTGCTAAATCTCTGTAGTGATGTGGGAAAATTTAAATTAAAATAACGACATGCCATATTTTCCTCATCAAATTAGTCAACACTTTAAAAAAATGTGTATTCATTTAATAAGATCTAGAGAGTCTCCTATGCTCACACTTTCATTAAATAAGTGTGGGTTTTCAACACTTACTTGGAACACTTTTTAGCTATTAAAAAAATGTGTCAGTACTCTGTATTATAATGGAAAGATTCCTAAGATATACTAAGTGAAACAAAAAGTCCCTGAATAAGGAGGATAATGAGTTAATTTTTATGTAAAAATAAAAATATTAAAAATATTTAGAAGCACATAGGTAGAATTTTAACAATTGTTCTCATAATATTGAATATGTATATGAATATATAAAAATTCATATATAAAAGAAAATATTCACTATTTATTTAATTCATTCAGAAGAAGAGTGTTACATTTATACTACTAAGAGAAAGCATTTTATGGATTATGGCAGGTAATACATTCAACAATGTAAACAAGATATATACCTCATCTGTTCTCTACCAGGGAGTTTATTAATTAAAACATTTTTTTCTTCATCAAGTATGGTTTTTGCTATCTAAAACCAATTTAACATAATACCAATAAATCATTAAGATTTTTAAAAAGAATGTGTCAGAAAATGTGCTAATAGACTTACATGCATTATCTAATTTAGTCATCACAAACTAATAGGTAGTTATTAAGATTACCTTCATTAAAGAGCTAAAACATGACTTCAGAATATAATAATTTGCCTAAGAAAACTCAGCAGGTAAGTAGCAAAAAGAGGTCAATCCTGTTTCTCCTTAATGCATTTAACCGCCCCATGACTCCCTCCAAACAGATCATTTACTGAGTATCTACCATGTCTTATGTGCATCATCAAACAATTACGTTATGATGTACAAACTATAATTTTTAGTGAGGGAGAGAGATCCAAAGGATTTAAATAAAATATCAACAGGCTCACAACGTCAAAGGCTATTTTCGGTCTGTATGTGCCCTTCCTTTATCATGTCTCTGTGAGCCAGGAAGGAATTGGAAGAACTCCCCATTGTCTAGGAAGGCTTACAAGATTCTCATCCACCAAGAATAGTCTCAAACTTCAGGCAATCAAGATTTCTCAACGGATGAGGTATTCCTCATAAAATACTATACAACAATCACATCAGATTGCTAAAGATTGGAAGACAAATCCTTGGAGTATCATGAAATACATGTACCCACCTCTTGGCACATCCATCTAGTATTTATTTTCTCCTTGTTGTGTCTGGATCAATTTAATCTCCTTTCATCCCTACCCAACCACAAAAACCTGTATATCCTAAGAGATGGAGAGGCAGAAGGCAACTTATAAGCCTTTTGAGCTTCTTTTTTCAATGACCATATCCAAGATTTAGTTTAATGAGAACTTCAGATTGCAGAAGATTAAGGTAACAAGAGGCAGAGGAGGGGAAAGGTAAAAAGAGGCTGTGTTTTTTGTTTGGAGAAGTTTAAAAACTCTAAAAAGGAATGGAATGGTGAGAGACAAAGTAGGTAAATAATCAATAACTTTTGACAAAATGACTGAAATCTACAGTAAAGTTTGTTTTTTTTTTCTCTTAAATTACTTCAGATTTAATCAAAACTATAAAACTTACATTAATCTTGATCTCACATCTTGAGCTAGCCCATTCTATATCACACGAACACTGATATTCATTAATAAGATCTGTGCATCTGGAACACAGAATTTTAAAATAAGTAAGACATTAAAGTACACATTCGAGAGAGTTTCACCATTTAAAAAAGTTATTTTCCAGTTCAGGTGAATAAAAACACATGCCTATGAGCAACAGAAGGCTGTCTATACCTTCAAAGTGCCTGGACTGAAAGAATGCACTAAGTTTTTATTTTTGCCATCTTCTCTTAGAAAAAAATAATTCTAAAAGATAAACAGTATGTCTAGGGCTTACATAGGAAACCGAAGTCAGCTATGACCAAACTCATTTGGAAGGAGCTACTCATCTTCATCCTTCCTTCCCTGCTAACAAAGTCAGACAAGACTGGAAAAAAAGTAATAACAATGCTGCAGGAGGCAGCTTGGTGCATCTGAGAGCCATTCTTCTTTGCCACCTGCATCTTTTATACATACTCTCTTTTAGATTTGCATAAACTAATATTCTATCCATGAGCAGGAGAATTGTTATATAATTCCATAAAGAGAGTCACAAAATACCTTACATGCACATAGGAATAAAAGAATCAGTCTACTTAGGAATATTTTAAATACTAAGTGTGTGTGCGTGGTATTACCCCTCCACAGAGCAAATAATAGAATGTCTCATCATCCTTCCTGTTTTATTACTGTGAGCAGTTACCTTTAAGTATATTAAAGTCCAATTAATCCACATTTATTGAAATTACTTTATGTTAATGAGTAGACATTTTTTTAAAAAAGAGCAGAGAAAGTGTATCAGTACATTTCATTAAGTAAAACAGGCAGTATCTGTCATCTTAACTGTACTTAGCTCTAGTTTTATGAAAGAGCACAATTAAAATTATCTTTATCACCTTCCCCTTGACATCAAGTCTTAAATATTGTGAGTTAAATTTACTTTCTTAGACTTAATAATAGAAAAATAAAAATAGCTACCTTTCATGCAGACAAGGATTTGAGAGGCAATCATTTGCATTTCTTTCACAGTGTGTTCCGGAAAACCCACTCTTGCAGTCACAGGTATAATGATTGATGCCATCAGTGCAAGTCCCACCATGGAGACAGGGCTTTGACAGACATTCATCTATATTTACTTCACAATTGACGCCTACATTAGAAGAGACAAGATGAAACATGAGACTATTTAAATGCAAAACACCGAAGTTTGTTCATTATGATAAACATCACCAAGAAATCAAGACTTCTCCATAACTTGACATCCTGTAGCAAAAAAAAAAAAAAAAAAAATTTCAAGGTTAAGCATGTTTAAGTCTATGAACCCTCAGACTACTAATTTAATGTGAATGAGAAAAATAAGACACAAGCTTAATCTATTTAAGAGATATGTTTTTACTATGAGGAGTTTATTGAGAATATTAGTGAAGTAATGAATTGTATCAAGTTGTCACCATGAATACTAATTCTAATATATATATATATATATATATAGTAATAATCCTTGATAGCCAAACATTTATTACTTGCAGGAATCAATAAAGAATTTATTTTTTTTATAAATTTGGTCTTGGCAAGTCTTCTGTAATGAGTTTTCTGTAATTTCTAAATGTAATCTGACTTTGGCCAAATACCTAGTGTTTTCAAAGGTCAAGTTTTAAATATTTATTAAGCACCCGCCACGTGCCACTTCTGTACTCAACTAGGGATACAAAAAAAAAAAAAAGCTTAATAGAAAGCTAGACTCTATTGCAGGTTTTACATATTCGAGATATTAGGAAAAAGTAGAGAATCATTATAAAATGGTTAGAATAATCCCTTTGTTCATTTGTCCATCTGTATTGAACATCTACTAATAAAAACTTCCATTGGTTGAGAATTTACTGGTGTGCCAGGCCCTGTACTAAAGCCTTTATATACATTATTTTAGTTACTGCTCATCATACCTGAAGGCAGATAATATAAACATTAACTCACTGCTGAGTAAACAAGGGTTTGGAGAGTTTAAATAATGCTTCCAGATCACAGAGACCATAACAGCAGATAAGGATTCAAATCGCGTTCTCCTTGACTTACGCTTCTAAGCATTAGTTTAAATGGACTAACCTGCAACTACTAATGATATATGCCTAAGTCATTATGCTGAGTAGTACAATGTATACTGTTAAAAACAAGACAACAAAGCCCAAATGGAGTCACTTATGCTAGGCCCCATGGCACCATACTGACAATTACAATTTGGGCTCTCCCAGAAATGGAATCTTAAACCAATCAGTCAGGAATAGGGGAATCAGCACCAGTTAGATAATCTGCCAGATAGACAGCTGCCATTCCCTAAAGCAAATTACAGGCATATCTGAGAGATACTGTGGGTTTGATTCCAGACCACCACAATAAAGCAAGTATCACAATAAAGTGAGTCACACAAAAATGTTTGGGGGGTTTTCTGGTGCATATAAAAATTATGTTTATACTATACAATAATTTATTAAGTGTGAAAGAGCATTATGTCTAAAAAATTCTAACAATTATCTGAGCCTTCAGTAAGTCATATATCTTTCTGCTGGTGGAGGTCTTGACCCGATGTTGATGGCTGCTGACTGATCAGGGTGGTGGTTGCTGAAGTTTGGGCTGTCAATGGAAATTACTTAAAATATGATAACAGTGAAGTTTGTCACATCCATTGACTCCACTCTTCGCAAACAATTTCTTTGTAGAATGTGATGCTGTTTGATAACATTTTACTCACAGTGGAACTACTTTCACGATTGGAGTCAATCCTCTCAAATCCTGCCCCTGCTTTATCAACTAAGTTTATGCAATATTCTGAATCTTGTTATTTCAAAAATTTTTACAGCATCTTCACCAGAAGGAAATCACTTTCTTTGCTCATCTATAAAAATCGACTTCTCATCTAATAGAATACATCATCCTCATTCATCATTAGATTGCTGTAATTCAGCCGCATCTTCAGGCTCCACTTCTAATACTAGTTATCTTGCTATTTCCACCCCATCAGCAGTTACTTCATCCACTGGTCTGGAACACCTCAAAATCATCAGTGAGGGTTGGAATCAACTTCTTCCAAACTCTCGTTAATGCTGATATTTTGACTTCTTTGCATGAATCGCAAATGTTCTTTATAGCATCTAGAATGGTTAATCCTTTCCCAAAGGTTTTCAAATTACTTTGCCCAGATCCATCAGAGAAATCACTATCTATGACACCTATAGCCTCATGAAAAGTGTTTTTCAATAATAAGACTTGAATGCCAGAATTACTCCTTGATCCATGGGCTGCAGAATAGATGTGGTGTCAGCGGCATGAAAACAACATTCATCTCACTGTACCTCTCCATCAGAGCTCTTGGGTGACAAGGAGCGTTGTAAATAAGCAATAATATTTTAAAAGGAATCTTTTTTCTGAGCAGCAGAAAAAAAAGGCTATTATCTGGGAAGCACAATAGAACATGGTATTCTCTAACTTTGTAACAGTTAATTCGCTTTTTTGCTTAGTATAACTTCTTTGTTCCTGCTCACTTATGACTATGAAAGTATTTTTATTTCATGTAACTCCTCAGAGCTTCTTTCTATATGTTAGACTGAATGCTGCCTGATTCAAATAGAACTTTGCGCAAATAAACTCAGAATTTTTAATATACCTCAGTTTATCTTTTAACAGTTACTGAAAACATGGCTCTTGTAGCCAAGAACATAATGTCTAGCTGCGAATAAAGATAAGATTATTAAAGAATAAGCTGTTATGTTATAAACAGACAGCTATAAACAAACTAGATGGGAATGAAAATAAGTTCATAAACAAATAGGCTTGCGATGAAGAATATAATAATGTAATAATAATAATTGATATTTGGAAACCTTCCTATGTGCTGGGCAAGTATTGTTAAAAAATTATATAGATTAAACTTTACAATAATTTTGGAGCATGGAAATAATATTCACCATTTCATAGAAAAAAACAAAGCACAAAATCTCACAGGTATTCAATGGCAGAGCCCATGCTGTTAGCCACTGTGTAACACCTACCACACTACATTTTAACTGACATAGGTCCTAATAGAAAAGCAATCTGAGTGCATTGTGTGTTTAATTAAGAAATCTGAGAAAGAATATTAAGAAAGTTTCAATGATCATAGGGGAAAGGAACTTGGGAAAATTAAAAAAAATAGTTTGAAAGAGTACATTAGCGTTTCATGTGAGTTAGCTAATCCACTTTATATTATTTTCATTCTGGAACTTAGGTAAATGGAACATCTTATACCTGGGACATTGTTATCATTGCTGAAGAATGAAAAGGGCACTTGACAAACATATACTAGTTCTTAAATCTCCCAACTACATTTCATTTGCCAATCTAAGTCACTTGACAAGCCCTACATAATGGGACGAGAATGAGTGGTTCTCATTCCATAGACTCTACTAGGGAAGGGCAAATATTTGTGACATTCGTAATATTTAGTGCAGACACATTAATCATGTAAGCTTTTCATTTGTGAATGAGGGTTATTTATTAGTCTATCTTAAGTTTTATTAGGATGATAAAGTAAAACCATGTATTTAAAACAACTAGTCCATAGCCTGGTATATATTTATTGTTTGATTACTATCATTTTCCTGATTAAAAAAAAAATCTCTACATTATTTTAATCAGTGATTGTTTCCAGAACATGATTATTTTAATTAAGAATATGAGTGAAAAATATCTGTAGGACTATGTAGAATGTTGGCAGAATTAATGTTAAAAATGTCAGTCAAAACGAGATGGTCAATTTATCACAAAAGTGTGTTGGCAAAGGGATAAAATGATGAAAGAGAATTGAACAGGATGTATCCAGTACTAGTTAGGGACAGGAGACTTGACAGGATACTACTTTCTTTGTTAAACTGTTTTCCCTTTAGAGGGCAAACATGTCTCAATTTAGCTGGAGAAAGCAACATTACCTTAGGAGCTTTCCCCTGCTAATGTTTTATTCATTAGTTAAATTGTGGTTATAATTTGATTTCCTAAGTACCTCCAAAGAGAATAAGAATGTAATGATTACTTGACTTGAACATTTTCATCCCTGTAAACCATTTTTTCCCCTCATTTTTATCAGCATAATCCTTCAGCACAATACAAGTTAGATCTTTTTTACCTTTGAAATTTCATCTTATTATACCCTCACCCTTGACCACACTGTTGTACTTACACTGATTTCCTTGTGTTTCCTCAAAAACTTTGTTCCTCTTCCTAGAACTCTTCTTTCCCAGATGTTTACATGATTCATACCTTCATTTTCTCAGGTCTTCATTCAAATGTCATTTTCTCAGGGAGGCCTATTTGACCTTACTGTTTAAAGTCGCATCCCCTTCCTCAGTCACAATTATCATTATCCTTTTTTATGTATTTTTCCCCACTGCAAGTAATCTTCTAGTATTCTGTGCAATTTATTCACTAATCTTTTTCTTTTTATCTGTCTTTGCCATTACAAACTTAGTTCCACAAGAGTATGAATTTTGCCTTTCTAGTTCAACGCTTCATCAATTCAAATCTTTATTAAATAAATAAATCATTGGTGTGTGTGTGTGTGTGTGTGTGTGTGTGTATTTCATTTGACACATCAATTTTGCTTTATTTTTTTTCTCAGAGGTCGCTACCACTTCCCAAGAAAGCACAAAACAGTTCTTGAAAATCTAGAGAAATGTAAATTCTTGAAATGGTGAAAATCAGAATCTGGAATTAGGCGATCCCTCTGAGGTATGAGGTGTGTACTGAAAGACTTGTCTTGCTGTGAAGTCAAATATTTAATGGAATTTCTAGTTTTTACCAGCTTCGAACAGAGAAGTTTTCATAATAAATTTTAAAAAAGGTGTGAAGAGTGTTAGACTTCGATTCATAATGATCTCCTATACATAATTACCAACTCTAAGAAAAAAGCAAATACTGCTGTTTAAGAAAAGACAGACCTTGGGGGCATTGAGTTAAGAGAGCAAAGTAAGAAAGAGAAAGATAAATACTGTATAGTATCATTTTTATGTGGAATCTAAAAAAAAATAAAAGTCAAAGTTATAGAAGCAGAGAGGATAGAAAGTGGTTGCCAGGAACTGTGAGTGGGTCAAATGGGAAGAGTTATAATAACCAAACAGACTTTCAGCTATAAGGGGAATAAAGGATGAGGAGCTAATGTATAAGGTGACTAGAGTTGATAAAACTCTACTGTGTAATTGAAATTTGTTAAGAGAATGGAATGTGAACATTACCACATGCAAAAAAAAAAAAAAAGAAAAAGAAAAAAATTCTGAGGTGGTGTATGTGTTAATTTACTAAATAGAGATCCTTTCACAATGTATACAGATACCATATCATCACACTGTAAAGTTTAAATATGGTACAACTTTATTTGTCAATTATACCTTAATAAAGCTGAAAAATAGAAGTTGTATATCACTATCATAAATGGAAAACTGTTATTATGTTCCAGAAATGAAAAGTAACCAAAAAATAAATGCAACAAAAACATAATTACCAATGTATCCAAACTTTATAATATACCTCATACTTAAACTGGGGAGTAAAATATCTATATTGTAGCACAATTGAGAGATGTACAGAGATTATAGGTACATTTCTAGCAGCACATAAAAGGTGATGAATATTTATAATAACATTATAACATGATTTATTTTCTTCATCAGATTAAAGTGTGAATGCTTTGACATTATCTTCATGAATCTAAGTAAATCTAAGAGAAATAATTTTTAGTATTTATTAGACATTAACAAAGCCTTGCTCAATCTCAACCTCAATTCTTTGTCTACCTTGCCTTATATGTCAGATACTTGCTATTACTTATTAAGGTAGTCGACACGTACTCATTGAGTGTCTATGTAGTGTTAATCATAGTTCTGGACTCTTTTCATAGTTCATTTTGACCTGGCATGTACCAGAACAGCATATTTCAACCAGAGTGTAACAGATATTTTCCAAGTAATTTATTGATAAGCACTGTGGATCCTATTTGACAAGAGAGGAAACATGACACATATATCGTACTTCTTGTTATGTCTTACTTACTATTCTTTCATGCTATTCTGCTGCCTGTTTTGGAGCTACAGTAATAGTTTATATTTGGAATAAATTTCTGTTCATGCTTCTAAAATTAGAGTACTTGATTTTATTAATAGCAAAAGCCACTTCTTTTCTAAGCAAGGTAGATTAGATGGTTACCTGTGTAATTCTGACTTTCCATGCCTCTGCTGTGTCAAACTCTCTTTACCAGTCTACTTCAACATCTGCCTCTGTTTTGGTCTTTTTCTCATCAAACATTAAAAAATCCTTTACTTAAATAGGCCATTAAAATATATAAACTGACGATGCATGATCAGTAAAATATATATAAACATCAATAATGTTACAATAGAAATACTATGTAAATAAATATATCTCTATAGCTAGCTAGCTAGCTACCTATCTATCTACCTACCTACCTACCTACCTATCCATGTAACTAACTTTTGTCCATCCTCTGTTCCTTCTCTTACTTTCTTTCCAAGCCTTCTTCATCAAAATTTTCCCCACTGGTTTGTCTTATATTTTGGACATGTTTTCCATATGGGTTTTCTGATTCCTAACCATTTTCATTTCCTATGTATTTTCCTAACAAAATACTTATGGACTCTTTACTGACTCCTGAAATAAATGTATTCTCCTTAGCCTAAAATTAATTCACAAGATCAATCTTGTCTTTCATACCATTTCTTTGATTTTTATCAAATATTATAGTCCCCTACTGTACAAACTTGATTGGATAATAGAATCACCTGTGGAGTTTTTAAAAATATTTCTCCAATTTGAATCTCTGGGGAGTAGGCCTGATGTGCTGTGTTAAAAATAAATAAATAAAATAAAACAAAAACAAAACAAAGTGATTCTAAAAACACAGGTGTGAGGACCACTGCTTTCGCCAAACCAGATTAGAATTAAACATTATGTATATATTTTATATCTATGTTTTCTCCTGATAGTTCTACTTGAAATGTCATTTCACCATACTGCCTATTTGAAGCTTGTTTTTTACTCAGCCCTTAGTAAAATTCTAAGTAATTAAAAAAATTTTCTTAGATATTTCTTAATAAAATTTAGCTAACAACATTTATTGGATTATCCTTAAAGTACATTTATAACTTTTCTATGTTGTTAATGACCAAGTAATATGCTTCTCTACTGTTGAATACATCCAAAATGTAGTAACATTTTGAAAATAATTATAACTTACATAATAGAATGATACTTATGAGTGATCTAATCAAATTAATACAGGCACATGATAATCACATAATTAATGGATTTAGGAATTAATGACTTTGAAAATTCAAATTGACAATTTTAACCATTTAAAATTACAAAATAATGGAATAAGAGCTTCTTTAAATCAAAATGAGATTTTTATAACAAAGTATTTTATTATTAACAATATTTAAACTAAAAAAGAGCTCAACTATTATATAAAATATTTCCAGTTAGCCAGTACAGAAAATGCCATTCTTTAAGGAATAATATAGGAAGACATTCAGTCTTGCTGTTTAAATGTATGTTGCTAATAAATCGTGAGACATTCAAAATAAGAAGAAAAAAAAAACAGACTATAAATGCAATGAGACTTAAAGATGATTCAGATGTTGAAATTGTTGGAGAAGGAAATTAAAATATGACTAATAGGTTAAAAAAAATGGAATAGTCAGGACCAGCAGTAATCCATTAGAGACGGTACCTCAGGAATCAGGCGCGAGTAGAATAAAGATTGAGTGCTCTTTGTACTCCTTTATGTACTACTGTTGTAACAACAGCTCTCCTTAGTCCGCATTATGACTTTATGTAGAAGAGGCTCTCTGTTATTGCCATCTTAAGGAGAAAGATAAAGGCTGAGCTTGGTTCATGGATGGGTTGACTTGGTATATGGATATGAACTGAAAATGAACCGCTACTTCCCTACAGCCTCATTCAGAGGTTTTTCAGGAAAGGTAAAGGGAAATACATCTAATGAGAAGATCTCGCTGTCATTGTCTTTGAGTGGAAAGAGAAGTGGGCCAAGATAAAAATACAGATGGACTCATAGATAGCAGTGAATAACCTGGTTGGTCTATCATAATAACCTAGACTCATAGATAGTGGCAAATAAACTGGTTGGAAAATTATAAGACAATTTGTGTCAGGAAAATATGAGAAAGAGGCATTTAGATGGACTAATGGGAGTGGGCATGAAGTATGAAGGTTTTTGCAATGCACTGTGATGTCCATTATAGGATATCTACAACAGAAGATGCACTACATAACCACATAGAAGGAACTCAGTCAGTTGACATTAGCCATCTTCTGTCTTCAGCAACTGACATTGGTATGAACAGAGTAGACAGAAAAGTAGATATGAAAGCTATGCATGAGCCCAGTGTTCAGGTTCTTGTGTTCCAAGAGTGATCTAGCTATTGTTTTCACCAATTAATTACCCAGTCTGCTAAGAATAGAGACCAAAACTGTTAGTCACTTGGTAATCAGCAGGTTACATTGGATTGAAGGAACAGTGTCATTCACTTTGACTAGAATTGACATATATTCTAGTTATGGATATATCTTTCTTGCCTCTCTCATCGACAAGGGTTCAATCAGCATTACTATTCAAAGGCTTATGTAATGGTGATCTATTAATATGAGATCTCTCATAACATCTCAGTGGACAAGTGCCTTACAGGAAAGCACGATACTGATCATAAAACCATGAAATCTAATGGCTCTATGATATACACCATCCAAAAACTATTAGGTGAAAATGAGATGCCAACTTGGAGATGAGAGCTTACAGGATGAGACACCATCGTATAGGATATAATATGCACTCTAAATCAATGATCATGATATGATGTTCTGTCTCCAATAGGTATAATACATGAACTGGGAGCCAAGAGGGTAAAATTAAGAGTGGAACTGATTACTTTCTCCGTGGAATTTTGCTTTGCATTCTTAAAAATATAAGCTCCATGAATCTAGAGGGTCTGATTCCCAAGGAAGGTATCTTTACGCCATGGGGCACAAAAAGAGTCTGTTTTTGAATTCTGTGGCTTCAATCGAGTCGCTTTGTTCTCTTTCTGACAAGAGATAATCAGGTAAGGAAAGAAGTTGTTATCTTTTAGTAGTTATGGATGTTGGTTAGAATGATGTATGGTGCTGCTGTAAAATTGGGACAGAGATATAAACATCTAGCATGAAGGTGACCTACTGGGACATGTGTCAGTACTTCTTTGTCTGATATTGCCAGGAAATGGAAAAACACACTGGTCACAGCATTACCAGGAAGGAGTTAATAACTGTCAGGCATAAGGTTCTAGATTACTTCACCAGGTAATCCATTAACTAGTATATTGGTTAGTCAAAAGTGAGGGCAATATAATTGCAAAGGAAGAAGGAAGATGAGTATCAGCTGCAGCGCCAAGATCAGCTGTCTGGAGCCATTACCAGGCACTGAAGGTGTCATGTAACTAGAAGCAGCTGCTAAATCTGCTTAAACAATGGTTTTAGGAAGCAGGATTTTAAGTTAAACATTACTGACCCTGGTGAGGAAATTCGCTTCCTAAAGAAATCCTTTCAAGATAATGGAATGATTTACAGCCTTGTAAACAAGAATGTTTATGCACCTGAGAGAAGGATATTCATGATTTATGGGAACTAGGATGATGTAGTGTTTAGTAAACAGCAGCAGCATGCCTAGAGCTAAGTTTATCTTTCTGTGCTTAGGTATAAATAGGCTAGGCTAAATAAACTCTAGGCTGCAGCATTGACTGTTATGTCCTCCCGAAGAACTTTCCTGTCTTCTTTTTTTTTTCCCATAGGCTTCACCCCTCTCTTTCAGGTGCTGTTTGATCTCTGCCGGTGGGCTCTGGCAATTAGCTTTAGTGAATTTGAAAATCTTCCAGAAATTAACACCGTCTTGTATATTTACTCATAAAAAGAGACAAATCAGAATTTAGGGGGGCCAGTTTCCAGATGAGGTGCACTTATTTTTTAAAGTAGTTAGGTCTGAGAAGCACAATGATTGCCCATAGCAGATGAAGAGGTGAGCATTTCAGATCTCTGTTCAGAACAGAGGAAACAATTTCTCTTACTGCTGGAGGAGTTCCATGCCAATAATTCAGAGCTGTGTTCTTTCCCATGAATTGAATTGTTCTTGGCTAAAGTGTGTTGCCTAGCCCAATTTTAGCCCTCACTGGTTGCTATGCAGAGTCTGAGG
Source organism: Rousettus aegyptiacus (assembly GCF_014176215.1). NCBI lineage: Eukaryota > Metazoa > Chordata > Mammalia > Chiroptera > Pteropodidae > Rousettus > Rousettus aegyptiacus. Next base: position 113,680,116 of record NW_023416284.1, read on the forward strand.
GTGACTCAATTTAGGTGAACTCTAAAAGATCTCACCCAATTCAGAGTGTCCGGAGTAATTAACCGAGGCTTCTATTATAACTACATCTTAGTTCAACATCTTCCTTTCCCAGGCCTGCTTCTGCTTCTCCTTTATAGGCATTACTGTTGAGAGCACTTCTCAATAAGTCACCTCATGTAAATATCAATCTATTTCTTGGGAGGCCTAAACTATGAAAAGTTTTCCCCTAAATGATAGTTATTATTTATCACTAATAATAAATTGTATGAATTAAAGTACGAATTTTCATTTCAAGTTCCATAAAACAAGTATAACTAGGCTATATACATTGATCTCAAGAGGTGCTCCACTATAGTACATGTTGAACTGGATTAAACAAGAATGGACTAACATTTAATTAACGATCATTTTGCTAATATTCTTAATGTTTGGAAAGATTTTATAAAAGTATTATGTAACCCATGTCTATTAACAAAACTCTCCAAGGAACTCTGACTGATGCTTTATTTTTCTATCTATAAATATCCCAAGATTGGACAGGGGCTTTTAAAATTTATTACATTAGTCTTTAGAGCTTTGGGCAAAGGACACATATTGATACATTTCTGATGATAACGATGTTCATTTGAATCTTGTCTCTCATCTTTTCATACCTCTTGCATGAAAAGAATGGGGGCAACTCAATATCAGGCCAGGATTAAATGAGGGCTTCTGTCCCTTAGACTTCATTACCACAGAAATGTAGCCTGACATTACAGTACTTCATAGTTCATTGGAAAAGTCATAAAAACAATTACTATGCCATTAGAAGGAACCTCTGAAGTAAAGATTTCAAATACCCTTCAGAAAATTGCAATAGCAAGCAAAAACAATATTCCAATTCATATATGTGGCTCCCTATTGTTTTTAGATCATACCAAATGAACAAGTCAATAAATGCAAGTGAAATGAGGCATGTGTTGAATTAGGCAACTATGATGAGATCTTTGGAAAAGTGAGCTGTTCAAGGTGAAGGTATATGGTATATACGTAAGTGCAAACAGATATATGAGGACAGATTAACAGTGAAAGATATCAGACAAGAGAAAGTATTGATATAAATAATTTATAACAGTTTATAGATGAGTTAGAGTCCTAGTCTAATATATAGATAACTATTTGTCATCACAGGACTCTATGCATTGACTAAAACTAACATGTTAAAATACTGTCAGAACTTATAAAATTTCCACATACATAAAAATTCAGGTGTGTTATAATTTATTAACTCGCATTAATAATAAGTTCAGGGGACTTTATTTCAAATAAAAGAAGGAGATTTTAAGTCAAAAAATTATCTAATCCTCTGTAATGTCATGTGGAAAATGACTCTTTAAAGTATCACTTAACAGGTTCTGCAATGTTTAAAACAAACTTTTATTAACCATATATAAAATTATTTATATTTCATATTTCAGAGGGCTATTGTGAGATTTAACTATGTACACACAAAGTTAGTACTTTGTAAGTACCTCTAAGGACACACTTTAGGAATGATTGTTCTCATCTAGCCCATATGAGCACCTCAAATACTCCTACATGCAGTTGGAGAGTGTGTTATTGAGTTCCAGCATCAGATGGCTGCACTCCACCTTCCGATTCAAAGTCTGAGAACTGACATCATTAGAATTAATTTTATGACTTAGTACACACAAAAATAAACACAAACAATTCTTTGTTTCTGATATTGTATACCTTATTCATTCTACTTCAATATTATCTTATTTCATCTCATCTGCATATCAAAATCTTTACATAACAATGTAAATACTTCAGGGGACATCACTGAATTACTGTAAAATAGCCATGAAAAAGAAGCTTGGGGAGGAAAGTGATTTTGTAAAAAGAATTTGGTTTTAAGCTACTTGCATTTATATTTAATAAAAAAGAGAAAAAATATTTTTATAGGCTTAAAATTTGAATATTACAACTTTATTTCAGAAAAACAAGGCTGATGTTCAATGAGATATACTGGCATGACTAGTGTCAGAATATTGAAGTGTCTGTGTAACTAGACATCAAATGTGGCTAACTTTTTCTGGCTGCCACAGCCTCCCTCCTGTGACTGTCTAGACCACCCCGAGCAAGTAAGGGGTGACATGTGGTACAGAAACGTGAGTCTGCTTATATCATATCATTCATATATATATATATACATATATATATACACACACACACATACATACATATACATATCAAATCTTATATATTTATCCGAAGATAAATATAACAATTTTTTAAAAAGCATCTCATATCTATGAGGTCACATTTAAATTTTTTGAGTCTCACTAGATCATAATTTTTGTATTGATGTTGGTAATTCAAGTTATACTGCTTCATAGGGGGAATACATCTTGAACACTTGAATTTTTTCTTAATAATTCAAAAAGTGTAAGATTTAAATACCTGCAATTATGCAACTAGAAGCTGACAAATAAAGGTACTTTACAGAGTCCTGTGGCTCTGAACAAAATATGTGACATTTGCAATATGTTCCTCTCATTTCTGGCAACTCCATCAAGAACTCCACCAAGGATATCAATGAAAAGCTGAAAGCTTTTAGTCTTCATTTTAATGAGCCCTAAATCCAGGGTCTTAATGAAATTTAAAGGTTTTGTTTACCCCTTACTCTCCAGGTTACACACAAATACTTCTGACAGACTGATTTAGTTTCAGTGAGTCAATCCAATGCATGAAAGAGAAATTCTTTGGGAAGACAAGGCAGACTGACTGACTAGGCCCTTAGCCCAAGCTGTGAACCAAGATAAAGTGTAAAATAAATATTCCTAATTAAAACTTAAAAAAGACTTACAGTTTATATAATTTGGGGAAAACTTCTTAATAAAAATAATAAAAAATCACAAATATAATGTAGGTACGAGACCTTAGATGAACCACTTCCATGTGAAGGGTCCTAAAATTTAAACCCATTAGCTTCATAGTGAATTAATCTGTATTTGCTTTTTATTCCTAATATAGAGCTACATGGAAAAAAAAATTGAAAAATTTTCTAATTAATACAATTTCCATTGTTCTATAAAAGCCTAATTCCAATTTACTTAAGTAGGAAGCACACTTTAAAATTTTGTCAATTTCATCATAGAACTAAAAATCCATGATTAAAAACATCCATTAAACTAAGTGCTTTCAAATTTAATATTCCAACATTAAGAGAATTTTATCTGAAGTGTTTATTTTAATCCTTAAATCAACAGCATAACATTTTATTTATATAAAATGTATAACCAATGGTTTATGAGCTGCATGTCAATTCATAGTTAGGTAAACATATTTTTTTGAAAGTTATTTTAAAAAATGATACTAATGTTCTAAAATATTTCATTTAAAAAATCCAGTTAAAATGAAATGTTAATGATAATCAGGGCACTTTTCTTTTTTATTGCAGTTTATGATTTACAAATAAATTTCATAAGTGTTCATTTGATTTATCCTTTAACCAAACTGTCAAGTTGATGTTATCCACAGGAAATAGTGGAGCAGTTATACTGTTGAGTGAGTTTGTCTTATATCAAACAGTCATGGAAGCAAGCTTCAAAGTGATATCTTCTAATTTAAAATGAGTAGCCCAATGTGTGTTATGTAAAAATCAAAAGAATTTCAAGGTGTAAAGTTACAGTGGTGTGCTGATAAATGTTTAACAACTGACTCTCAGAAAAAAAAAAAAAAAAGGAGGAAAGGGCTTATTTATATTAATAGCTCTTGTGCAAATCATCCCATCTTTTTTTTTTTTTTAATTTCGATGGACCAAAATTATGTCAACCAGCTTACAAAATTCATAAAAATTTAATAGTCAGCACTACTGAGCCAGTACAAAGTGGCTCCATCACATACTAGGCAGGTACTTTTCTGACTGTTATTTTGAGGCTGATGGAGATGATAGGGAAGTAAAAACATGTTCATAACAGGGATGAGAAACGGCAACCCAAGTGATTGTTTGTGGTAACTGGGGTATGGCAAAGACTGTTCCTCAACATATTATAAGATAATATAGTCATTAATCAGCATAATGGAGTTGAGAATTAAAAGGTAACTTGGGGCAGGATTTTCTACTACTAAGAGTACCAAGGTGATAAAAATCATTTAACACTCACTGAATATTATGTACTAGGCAGGCACTACAGTCATAACATAGCAGCAGGGTTAGGTACCATTTGTATGCTCATTTTTCAGATCACAAAATTTAGCCACAAAGGTAATAGTTAACTTCTTGTAAATCAAGCTGTTATGAACTGATAGAGATGGGACTCAAAACTAGAGAGTCAAATACAAGAGTCTTCACTCTAAACTTTCAAACAAATTTGTGACTAATACATAGACTTCAACGTTATTCTGTAAAAATAAGAACAACCATTGAAAACTGTCAGGCTGGAGATAAGAAGTGTAGTAAGGTGGTAGTTTTCTCAGTTCAGTTGTTAAGCAGTAAGACCTGAATTATGGTGATGATAGTGACAATAAAAATGAATGATACCTGTGAAGCAACTCCATTTTGTTTGGGCTCGTCAAATTCTTCTCTTTCCTTTTTATTGAAAAACCATATTAAATCTTTAAAGATTATGGAAATAAAAATAAAAATAATCTCCCTAATCTCATAATGTTACATATTTTTGTATATTCCCTTTTTAAATTTTAATTTTGTCCACATGCATCCATATTTACATATGTTAGCACTTACACTATAAAAATTATTTTCTACACAATTGAAATATGTTGTGTTTTTTCGGTCCATTTTTGTACATTTAACCATTTTCATAATAATGGTCTTTTTCTTTCAACATTTTAAATTTAAATAACTAATAAAGATCTTTATATATATTTCTTTTGGGATACTGTTTCTCTTGATAATCTATAAAGAGGAATATTTTTTCTAGGAGAAATTATGATGTGCAACAAATGAATTTTCAACCTCCCTAGTCTTTACCTCATTAGCAGGCAGTGACATGCATACTGAAACAGTGAGGCATAATTTTCACCAAATAAGTGGTTATTTATTTTTTTTAAATAGCAATAAACAATGGTACATATGGAGTCAAATGAGCACCCTCCTACAGTGATGGTTGTCTGCAAATTGTAAAAGCTTATGTAGAAAGCAACATAATTTGGTAAGCAATTTAGCCAAGTGGTAAAAGACAAACATAGCCAAATGCATTTTCTGTTATATTCCACTTTAGAAATCTGTTCCACAGAAATGTTTAAAATATATCTAGAAAGATGATTATTGCGGTATCTTTGATAAAAGTGACAAATTGGAAAATATATAGCTGTCTTTATTGAGATTAATTATATACTGAGAGTCTTTCTTTATCCTTAAGATGAAACTATGCCACGGAAATCCTCCCATAGGCCATGCATTGCTAGCGGCAGTTGGTCTCTTAGTAAGGAATATTAGTGGCTTCATTTGGCGGTGTGGAATCTGCTGGAAAGTGCAAGGTAAGCAGACACACCCTCAGGACCCAAAGCCAGGGAGGGCTGTTGCGAGGTGGGTAAGGAAAAAGTGTGTGGGGGAACCAAAGCTCGGGCAAGCTGCCATCCTGCAGAGACAGTAGTGTCTCTGCCACCCTCCTGCCTGCCCTCCTTCCTTTCCCATCATCTGCGCTGATTCCTGTGGCCACCTGGGCCTCTCTGCCTTCTGCTCTACTTCTGGTCTCCAGACTTCTCTCCTGGTACTAAGGCTGCCCTGCCATGGTGGGGATGTTTCCCTGCTGGAAATGTCAGTGGGACTCATCCCAGATGGGCACCAAACAGCCCCCAGTGGGAGCTGAAGGCCCTGCCCCTCACTGGCCAGGATGTGTCCCACTCCTCGCTGGGTGGCAGCTTGTTGGGCTGCCCAGCTGTGAATTGTAGGGCTCTGCTGTATTTTGGGACCTCACTGGCTAACTTTATTATTCCAGTAATTTAGTTAGAATTGAATTTTCCATATGACTGTGCAGAATCTTCTGTCAGAACATGACGTCGTAGTTAGAAATTTTTGTTTTCTGTGAGGTGCCCTGACGTCCTTTGTTAAGTCTGGTGTGCCAGGATCCTGAGCTCTGTGGAAGCCTACCTCTCCTACTCCCTCCGGCCCCACACCAACTTGAGGTTTGGAGTCCTAACCTTGTACACAAATGCTCGGTGGCACTGAATCCCCAAGAGACTGTGTATATGAAGGAGAAAAAAAAAAATACACATTTGCTTGAAAACAACAAAAAACAAACAACAACAAAAAAAACTTTACTCTGGAAAATTAAGTAATAATGAGAGAATTTTAAGAACATTATTGCTAAGTAAAAATTCAGGTGACCAAATGCTACTTACTGTAAAAAAAATTAATAACTCTAGCAGCTATATGGTATCCAAAAAATGCTATAGCACTGTGCAACTGTTACCATTTACTTCTGGTGATAGGTATTTTACAATCTTTGTTTTTTCAGTTTCCTGTAATTATTTCTATCATGCACATATACTGCTTTTTAATGAGAAAAATTATACTTTGGTAGGTTAGGCTCTTCAATTAAAAAAATAGAATGAAAATTTTCATGACTTTTATATACAACTTATTCATTTTCAAAGAACTATACTGATTTCCAGTGGCAATATTACTACTTGTGCTTGCTTTAGTTCAAATTTATTGATGTACTGTTGCTCAGTCTTTTATTTTTAGTGTTCTTGTGCCATTTAATTTTATATGTGTTTTGTAAATGTAGCATAGTTTAGGATTTTGTTTTGAATATGCTCTGGCAGATTGTCTTTTAAGAGGGCAATTTAAAGTCATTTATGCTTATTTAAGATTTATTATATCTGTTCCTGTATCTGACAACCTTTCTTTAAATTTTTTACTGCCTCTCTTCTCTCCTCTCTCTACCCCCTCCTCCTTTTCCCCCTCTCTTCTTGCATATTTACTGTCCAAGACTTTTGCTAATCTATGTATTCTTTAAAAGGCAAAGGCTTAATCTTTTCTCTTTCTACTTAACACAAGTGCAAGTTTCTGAATGAATGAATGATGTAATAATTCAAATACTTGTCAATTCTGTCATACAATAAGAATTATCTTAAATATTTTTCACATTAAACCAATTGAATATTGATGTAATTTTAATTATAATTTATGTAATGTAGAAATCAAATGTGGAGCTTTTATTGAACACCATTCTTCCACTTTCTCCCTTCATATATTACCTAAGTTTTGATCTGAAACTCCATTTCATCTTCCAAAAATATAATTTTGTTTATACTATTATTAAATGATGAAATAATTACATTTCTCAATACTATAGGTTTTTGTTTGTTTAGTAATATATTTATTTGTATCAATAACTGTACTAGGCTTAACAGGTCTTTTTTTTACATTGTTCAAATTCAAGGATTCTCTCTTGTTTTAGCTGGCAGTGGTTTACTATATGCTTCTGGTACTTTTGCCTATTTTATTCTGTAGGAAAGAAAGGCACTTAGCAAACATGTTCCTTGAGACCATATCTGAAAATACTTTTGTGTGGTCTTCCTGGGGAAATGACAATTTGGATCTTATCTTTCTGACACTACATGTTATGTGACTCCTACATTAGTGTTTTATGTCAGAGTAGGAGAAAACATAAAGCCATGATGATTTTACCTCTTCTGAAATGGTCCTAGTTAAAAGCTAATGATATAAGAACAAGTTCCCATTCCTCATTCAATTTATCATCAAAAAACCCCTCATATTGATGAAAACAAAGATTGAGAGCTGACTTGTCAGAACAAGAAAGCAGAATAAATTTCTGCCAGATTTAATGCTGACGTATCAAGCCTTTTACATTAATTACTTGTGTCTGAAAACTGAAGGCCCGAAGCTTATATAGGCAGCTTTTCAAGTAATGGCTAGTTCTCTATGTATTCCTTTGCTTAAGGGTGCTGGTGGTAGTTAAATGGGGCTAAAACAATTATACCTGTTATCTCCGGGCTTTCAGATACAGTAAAACTTCTGCAATTAGGCACTATTTTCCCTTGGAAAATGAATTTGAGTGTCCTGTAAAAATAAATAATATGTAACAATGTGGATTAGTGTGTAGTGAGTGAATCTCTCTGTCTCTTTTTCTCTCCATATATATGTATGTGTGTATATATACATATATACACATACACAGATGTAAAGCTGTTATTTGAAATATACAGTTTATATGTCTTTAATTCATTAAATAAATGCTATTAGAATTGGTATTCTTCATCTTTCTCTAGACTTTCTATCTATGGGTATATGTGGAATAAAAGAAGTGAAATTCATTCATTTTGTTTCTTTATATTTTATGATATTTTTCTTAACAATCTGTAATTAAAAAACATTTTTCTATGCTTTTTAGATATGCCCTTATTTCAGCTGGATTGATACAATGCAGTCATGTTGAATTAATTTTTGCTTGAGTTCACTATAAATACAATCGAATCCCATTATTTCATTTTTAGAAGTTAGATTGGATACATAAATTTCATTAGCCATTAGATAATTACCAATCCCATGTATTTTTTTGTAAACCCAATTGTTTACAAAATGATTTTTTTTTTTAATTTCAGCATGGTCACTTAAGTTTTGTGTCCTGTGGCCTTAATACATTATATTATATGTAGCAATGTTCATTTACAGGCAAAACTTACAGTGAAAATGACTCATTATTTGAAAATTACTGGTAATAAGATACTTATTCAAAATATGTTTCCCTTAGAGGTTTGGATTCACTATCTTTAGGAGTTTAGAGTATATGGCTAGTTCTTTTTGTGTTCACATATACCTTTAGAGACATATGCTCACACATCAAAATTTTTCTAAACAGTTTACTTTAATTTTATTTACATGATGAGTAAAACTATGTAATTATGGTTTCAAACACAAATATTGTATCAAATCAACCTGACTCAGAATCCTGCCTCTGCTACTTATTGATAAATGTGCACTTAATTTTCCTACTTTGTGTGTAAATCAATCATAATATCTACTTTGAATATTGTTACTATAAGATTAAATAGCATGGTGCTGAAAAATGATCACACTTATTATTATTATTATAGGATGCTATTAAATATTATTATCTAGGAATTGGGTAAAAAAATATTATTGGTCTCCCATCTTGGAACATGTGCAATCAGATGTACTATTACAAATTGAAAAAATTAAAATGTAATTTGCAATCTTTGATTTCTGAATGTTTTTAAATTTTAAGCAAGGAAGTTTTGAAAATAAATATTAAAAGATAGATTATGAGAATTTCTCTCTTTATGTTTTAATTAATGGGCTGTTTCCTAGATGAGAACTATCTGATGAGAGCAGGGAGCTCGTTTTGGACTGCTTCATATCCAGAATATTTTTAATTTCCAAGAGAAAATGACAAGAGACTTCCCATCTAATGAATAGCTTTCAAATTTGTGATTCATTTATTGTAGATTATATAGGATCTTATTGTCTTTTAAGAATTGAAACAACTCCATATAATATAGAATTGTAAAGCAACTAATATCAAATATTTTAGTATAAGACAAAAAAAATGTAGTTGGTAGAAATTGTTAGATAATTGCTTAAATAATTTGTTTTTAATAATTGACACTCAGGTGTCTTTAAATGAGTAAGCTCCTCTGTCCCCACTGAGAAAGTGTGATATAGACAGAACTATGCCAAAAAGAAAGAAATTGATCCATAGAGCAACCTCATGAGTCACAGAACATTTTGCCATGTGTTTCCATTCATAAATTTTATTCACAACTTATTTAATTTTACCTCCTTGAACAGGCAAATATTTTAATTAATATGAATATGTTGATATAACATAAATTTTAAAGGTTAATATCTATAACTTTATTGTTTTATTAATATTCAAGTCACATTACTTATCTTGAAAATGTATTCACCTTTTTTTGTGATAAATATAAAATAATAACAGCAGCTACCTTACTGTTTAACTTCCTACCATTCTTCTTGTGGATATCTCGCAGCTACTAGGAAGTGTTGTAGATACTGGGCAATAAGAAGGAAATAGGTTAGTTCTTGCTCATCAGATCATGAAAGACCAGTGAAAGATCAAGAAGAGACCAGTACCTCTATATTTTGTTTCAAAATCCAAGACTCTTTTTCCTAAATAATTTTGCTTTGGTACATTATACATGAAATGATATGATAGGTCAAGCTGATACCTACTCATAAGAACCAATTGTAAAATTTTTAGTTTTGTGAGCCAGGGGACATCATATTGTTGGTAGCTTGAATTAGTCATTGTGGTTATATGTACGCCTCAGAAACCAGAAAAAAATATGAATTAGGAGTTTGCTTTTTTCCCTAGAAGAGTTAGCTGTTAAATATGTTCTAATACCTCACTGTCAAACACTTTTCTAAAAAAAAAATCAAGATTAACCTCTTAAACTCAGTTATTCTAATTTCAGAGCTCTTTATTAAATTAAACCTCTGGAAATTAAGGAACTACCAGAAATGGCGAGAAAAAAAATCCAAAAACCCTAGAATTTGATGAGGCAACTTTCAATAAGTCAGTATTTAACAATGTTTGGTACCAAGCATCATTAAAATTTGTACTAATACTCTCTATCAATAGAACTAACATAGTCAATAATGCTAACAAGTATTTGTTTTACAATTAGCTCCAAAGTAACCTGAATAAAGATAAACAAATTTTTGAGGAACACATTATTTATGTAAGGACTGGGATAAATTTTTCTGGTCTGGAACAAGTAAAGTGTAAGGAAAAATGGATATAAGAGGTTGATCTGGCATGCCAATATTTTCCCTTTTCTGATAAACTGCAGTGCTCTGTCAAGGCCATTGCTGATTAGACTGATGTCCCTTGGTCTCTATATATTATGAGAACACCATAGATTAGTGTATAGTTGTTATGTGTATCTTCTGATGATTGTTTCTAAATTTTTCTAAAAATAATATTTTAGTAATCCAGTACTAAGAGAAAGAATAAGAATAAAACAATGCATTTTAGGGTTTTTGCATTGTTGTTATTGAATGACAGTATAAAGTCAATTCTTAAAAAACAATGGTTAAACATTTCTCAAAATATCTTCCAAGTAACACCAATTAAAAAAGAGACTTCCCCAAAAAATGTTATATAGTAATACTAAATTTTAAATCATTTCTGATTAAGTAAACCTGCCTCCCCATTTGAGTCATTTTTCTTCCATATTTAAACTTTTCCATGGACTGACCTTTTTTTAATTTACTCATTCTAACTGAAACTTCTTATACGTGTGCTTAGCTTTCTTACGATGCCATCAAGATTTTTGAAATTCATTCCATAAGAGGATCTTCCTTCTTTCTTTTGGACAAACTCAAGTAAACAGTGGAAAGAGGCTAGCAGAGTTCCTGTACTACTTTCAGATCTTTATTCCAACATAATCATTTAACATTATTTTCTTTGGAAATTAATGCATGTTCTTCATTTTCTTGCATGGTTCTTTCAACCATCATTTGTTCTTTTAGCCATTATTTGGGGTGACTTTCACATCAAAGTTGTAGCCTTTTTCACCTTGCGTAATTTTTCAATTACTGCTATAACAGCTATCTACTCACCAGCTGCACACATATTTATACCTTATGGGACTCAACATAGTAAATTGTTCTCTATAAATCACCTAGTCATTTCTTTATAATTACAAGCCATTCTTGACTCTTGGTTCGTCTCCCTTTGTATTCCAAACATACTGTATTTCTTTGATTCTAAGATGCACATATTGGTCTTAGAATCTTTTATCCCTTTTATGGTGCATGAGATAATATTGAGTCATACAACTGATATCACCTTAGGTTTGATGAAACATACTTGATTTTATTCAAGTTTCTTCCAACAGACCAATTTCTCTCTCTCTGTCTCTCATTTCTGTTCACTCTAGTCCTTTTCTTCCTCAATCTTGTTTTCTCACTCCTCCCAACCCCGTCAGGAATATATTGACTCCACATCTTTTTTATACAGGTAACACACAAATATTAATCTGTCATTATTTCTTCTTTCTAAGCCTCCTACCCGCATTTTTGGTGACTTATTTGAAATCCCCACATTTTATTACCTTCAAATTTTAAAGAAAGCTCACTTCCATCACTTCTTTTTTATCTCCCCATCCAAAGCAAACTTCTATATGTCTTTTTAAAATTGCCCCTCTCAATGTAAATTATTCAAGGTTCAAAACTGTAGGAGTAAATTCAATTTCTAAACCTTTCATAAGTCTGTGGCATTAAGTAACTAGCCCATCCTTTCTATTTCCGCTACCACAAGTCCAAATCATGTCTCTGTTTGCTTTATATTTAAAATCATCTAGGAGACTCTTATTTATTTTTCTTTAACTTAACCTATGCTTCACAAAAATTTTAATTCAATCATCTTACAGAGGTAGTTCCTGTATTGATCGGTTACCTATTACCAAGAGAAAAGTACAAAAGAAATGTACAAAAAAATGTACATTTCTTTCTTTTGACTAGTATTGAAAAATTACATCAAAATTTATCCAACCAATAAGCATGTAGATAAAAAAAAAAGTCATCCTAATTTTTATTAAAACATTTTGATGGGAAAGACTAGCTCTCTAAGATGTGCATTCTGTAGGAAAAGTAAAGATTGGTGAAAATTATTCCGAGCTCATATTGTTCCCAGAATTGAGCACTGTTCATATTCTCAGAAGATACAGAGAAACTGAAGATGCGCTAGTCACAGAACAAGATGCAGGGTCAGCCTCTCTGTGGCTACAGTTTAGTAGCTGTTGGTTAGACAACTGGAGTTTAGCAAGAGAAATGGGTCTTAAGATATCATGCTAAATGAACTAAGTCAGACAGAAAGAGTTAAGATCCACATGATTTCATTTGCATGTGGGATATAAAACCGAAAGCAAGAAACATGACAGAAACTCATGGACATGGACACCAGATGAGTGGTTTACCAGAAGGAAGGGGGGAAAGGGGAGAGATCTATAGGGGTAAAGGGGGTCAAGTATATGATGATGGACAGAAATTTAACTTTGAGTGGTAAACATACAAATGTGATATACACATGATGTAGTACTGAATTGTACAATTGAAACTTATATAATTTTATTAACCAATATCACCCTAATAATTTTATTTAAAAAAAAGAGCGAGGTTAAGAAGAACAATTTGGAGACAGGCTCTTGCAAGGGTAAGTGGAAAAATTTTAGTTATGTGGGATCTTTTACAGTTCAAATTCATAATTCATATGTAAAAATTATACAATATCATCCTCAATAGAAATGTAGAGACATTTCTTAGCTTTACTAACAGCTATCTGTTATAGTTTATCAAAGCAATAGTTAACTATAATTTCAGTGATAAATCTTTCCCAATCTAAAATGAGATGTCATTATTGATTTTAATATTCATGTAATTACATTAATTTAGGGATTGTTTAATGTGGTAATGCACTGAATTTGAGAAAAGTAATACATTTGTATATGCAACTAATATGAAATAGATTATAGTTTTCTACTACTTTGTTCAAAAAGTAAAATATAGTCAAATGTCAATACTGATCAAAATTAATTTATTACAGAAAAGAGTATGAAGCTTCTTCAAAAAAATAAGAGTAGAATTACCATATGATCCAGCAATTCCACTTCTAGGTATAAATACGAAGGAAACAAAAAATTCTGAGTTGAAGAGATATCTGCACCCTCATGTTTATAGCGGCATCATACAATACCAAGTCATGGAAACAACCTAAGTGATAAATGAATAAAGAAGTTGTGGTGTGTGTGTGTGTGTGTGTGTGTGTGTGTGTGTGTGTGTGTGTGTGTGTGTGTGTATTATAGAAAGAGAAGAAAATTCTGCCACTTACAACAACATGGATGGAACTTGAGGGCATTTAGCTAAGTGAAATAAATCAGATAGAGAAAGATAAATACTTTATGACCTCACTTAGAGGTGAAATCTTAAAACAACTCAGAAAAAGAGATTAGATTTGTGGGTACCAGAGGCAGGGGTAGAGGGTGGTCAAAAAGACTTGTAGTTATAAAATAAATCAGTATTGGGGATGTAACGTAATATATAACACAATGACTATGGATGACTATGGTTATCACTGCTGTATGGTATATTTGAAAGTTGTTAAGGGTGTAAATCCTGAGAGTTCTAAGTTCTAAGGGTGTAAATCCTAAGCAAATAAAAATATATTTTTGGAACTGTATGAGATGATAGCTGTTAAGTAAATTTATTTTGGTAATTTTTAAAAATATATGTTAGTCATTATCTTCAACTTATACAGTGCTGCATGTCAATTATATCACAATAAAACTTGGAAAAAATCCTCCAACTTAGGAAAAAAATGATTGATTTAACAAAGTTTTAACATATATGATTAATACACCTAAATGACTAGAATGATAAGAAAGTATTTCCTTAAAGTAGTTACTATTGATTCTCTTATGTCTCTTTCTTCATCTTCGCATTTCTATTCTGGAGTACAAATTAGAAAAGTCAGGATAAATCATGGGTTCTTCTATTATAAAATATACAACTTTTCTATAATAACATCTTCTATATCATCTTCCTCTCTATTCCCTTAACAACTGCCTGAGCTCAGAATTTCACTGTTTCAACTGTGTTTTTAAAATGCATTATTTTGACAATTCTTTTTTGGATTTACACTAACCTCCACCACATCTTTAGAACTTATTTCAGAGCTTGTTTTCTAAAATACAAATGATTTACATGTTTTCTGCATAATAACTTTCGATAACTTCTCCTTTGCTTTAGGGGAAAAAAAATATTATCTGCATACAACGCCCTTTAAAAAAATCTTCTCTACCTTCTTAACTTCACTGTAAACAATTTAAAGAATGGAACTCTGATTTATACACCATGACACCCACTAGAAATGTCTTACCTGAAGCACCTTAGATTCCCTTTTTCTGCCTATTCCAACTATGAAAGTGCATTTTCCTTTGAATCTCCACTCATATGTTAATTTTAACTCTGGATAATTTTCTGATAAATTAGAATGTATAGCTCTTCTTTTGTATATATGTCTGTATCGTTACCACACTGAAGCTAACTACTCATGTGCAACACTGAGTTCATTAAAATGTCATTTCCGCCGTCCCAGTACCTGGTACAAATGTCTGGACTGTCAATTTCCCTTTAATGTATACAGAGAACATGATTTTGATTCTGATAATTTTTATTAGCTAATTTAGCAATTTCTCAGATAACTTTCCCCAATTTTTTTTTTATTTCTTCATAGAGTTTAGAAATGATCATATAATTATTTTAAAATAATTTTTTAGTGACTAAGTTTATACTTAGATCATTCAGAATTCAGGTATTTATATATATATATGTCAGTAGTTTCTCTTGTAGATTCAGTAAACAGTAATGACCCAGAGGGTTGAAAAATACATATGAGTAGTTAAACTGCTTTTATAGTAACGCTTGTAAAAGCATGAAGCACTTTTGGGGAAGTCTTTTCAGTTTACTGCATTACTAGGAGATTGAAGAGAGAAATTTATAATGATGGTTTGATGTTTTCAAACATTCAACAGACATAGGAGACAAAATTATAACAAATAGCTTTTATCCAGTGGGAATACAGGGAGAAAGTACAG
Source organism: Rousettus aegyptiacus (assembly GCF_014176215.1). Classification (NCBI taxonomy): domain Eukaryota; kingdom Metazoa; phylum Chordata; class Mammalia; order Chiroptera; family Pteropodidae; genus Rousettus; species Rousettus aegyptiacus. The sequence continues at coordinate 113,695,734 of NW_023416284.1, forward strand.
GACATCAAGTGTATAAGCTGGAGGATAAATGTCTTAGTTGCTCTGAGCAAAAGAATACAGCTGGTGTAAATAGTATGACCTGGGTAATAGTACACAGAACAAGCAGGGAGAGAATGATAAATTTGGAGATTGCCACTGTGGATCATAGTATGAGTCCATCTAGTGTAAAATTCTTCCTATGGCAATACCAATATTTAATGTTCCAAAGAAAGATGAAAGCTCACAGACCGTGCCTAGGTGATTTATGCGATGTTATTTATCAGGTGAGAAATTTCTATATCAGTTCGCTATGTAATCACTAAATATCTTGAGTCATGCAGTTTGAAAACTCATAATACTTTTTGCTGGCAGATTGGCAAATGGTAGTGATGGACATAAAGATAATCAGGCTTTTAAAATAATTTCTCTACACTATTTTTTTTCATAATTTTCATTTACCATTAAAATACAATGCTTCAGACAAAATGAAACATATACAGGAGTTGGATGTCATTTCCACAACAAGCTTGGGTCACAATATATTGAGTCCTAAAACATGTTAAATCATCACAGGGATATAAAGTAAGCATAGATAATATATAATATTGTAATAACTATGTATAGTGCCAGGTGGGTGAGTGGGTACTAGACATATTGAAAGGATCACTTCATAAAGTATACAAATGTCTAACCATGACACTGTATATCTGAAACTAATATAATATTAAATATCAACTATAATTGAAAATATGAAATATATTAGCATTCTAAAATACCAGTCTGTTTTCAAAATGTTCAGATTTATTCTTATGTTTCAATATTTATAATTTTTTAAAATGCTATTATTTTTTAAGCCTCTGAAATTCTTAGAAAAACACAATTGATTACATTATACACTCCTACTGAAATAGATAAAAGTCGATTTTATCAGATTACAGTTAAGAAATATGGAATGAAGAAATACAACATAGTTACCAAGTATTATGCTGCTACTGATTTGGGCCTTTCTACTGAGAACAGTGGAAAAGAATCACGAAGTAAGAATAATACAAGGAGTCTCTGTGCTAGGAAGATGAACTAATGAGAAAGAAAAGCCACGTTAAAATCTTAAAGATGTAAAACAAGTAGCTCTTTCATTTAGATAATCTTTCTTATTACAGAGCCAGTAACAGTCAGCTGTTAACTAAGATATACAAAGTACTTTTAAATACAATGATCACAATTTAATTGCATCTAAGATATTCACACAACATCTAGCTTCAGTAACTAACTATAGAGTTTGTAGATGATAAAATAGATTTTATTCAAAAGACTCATTTTTAAATAAGGTTCCTCAAGGAAATTTAGCTTCAAGGTTTACAGTGGTGAATATGTAAATAAATAACATTTACAACTCAGAATGTCTGTTTGCTGCTTCACAGTTATTAAAGAAGAACTTGTTGTTATACAAAGCTACCATAGATCTATAATGATGAGATATGTATTGATAGTTGTATGCTAGACACTCCTGGAAAAACTAAAAATAACTCAATTTAGTTCCTATATGGTAAGGCTGTGCTGCAAATAGAATTAATAAAAACTGTAGCTGAAAAGGATCTCCTTTAAATTACGATAAAAATCAGGGATAGAAAAATAATAAAGCTAATGATTATACCAAGGTTAATATTTGGATTTCCTAATTACCAACTGAAAAACTTGTGAAAACTATACCACATTTACAACTCAAGGAATGGCTATATAGTTTCTGATTTACCAGCATTATCTTCATTGCCTCTTTCTTGCCCCTAATAGATTTGTATAGTGCTGTGCAGATGGAGTACAAAAGCAGTTAAGAGATTTGAAGCTAGAAATGTCTTACACTTTAGTCCTACATTTGTCACATTTTAGATATAAGATATCTGGGGAGTCATTTATCCATCAGAAGATGTACTAGTTTGCCCTGCTGAATATAAAATTGCTACAAATTTAGCAGCTTAAACCAGTGCTCATTTATTAGCTCATGGTTCTGTAAGACAGAAGTATGGGTGGATCAACTGGATTTTTTCCCTTGGGGTCTCAAGACATTGAAGGAGGTATTTGCCAGACTTGACTTTTTTTTTTTTTTTTTTTTTCTGGAGGCTCTGGGGGGCAATTGATTTCTTCACTCATTCAGGCTGTTGGTAGAATCTATTCCTTTCATAGTAGGTCTGATATCTCCATTCCCCTGCTAGATGTCAGCCACAGCTGCTCTTTAGAAGGTAAACTGCATGCCTTCTAAAGTAGCTCCACCTTCCTCAGTGCCAGCAAAAACAGGTCCAATCCTTTCCATTCTTTGAATCTCTTTGACTTCCCATTCTGCTCACCAGCTGGAAAAAACTTTCTGCTCTTATATTGCTCATATAATTAAATTAGGTTCATCCTGATAATCTCACTTTCTCCACGATATTTAACATAATCACGTAAGTGATATCTCATCATATTCACAGGTTTTCACTCACATTCAAAGGGGAAGAGATACTAAGGCAAGGTTTATGGGGAGTCATTTCTAAAATTTTGCTCATCACAATAGCCTCTTTACATCTGCAAAAGTTGCATTTAATTATGTCTCCCATGCACGTTTGTTGGCAGTAGTAAGAGAGCTAGTGTTAAAATCACCTGACACATTATAAGTAATAATTTCATTTATAAGCAAGAGTATATGTTAGAACATTCTTTATATATTAACCTAAAATCTGTTTGCATATTATATACCCTTCTTTTAAAGTCAGAGATTATGTGCAAATGTTCATTTAATTTATTTCATGACACTGAGTCAGCGTTAATGGCAACCCTGTTTCATTCTAGGCATTGTATTCAGCACACAAAAACAGATATCTCCCTGCCTTCCTTGAGTTTACATTCTAGTAGGGGGTTATATATTAATCAATGAATTGCACAAATATATGTAAAATTAAAACAGTGAAAAAATACCATAAAGGAAGGGTAATCAATGCTATGGAAACATCTATTAGAGTAATTCTTAGATGTCTGAAGAAGTCACTTAAAATGAGTTTTGTTAGAAGTTAACTAGGTGAACAGGGATAAGGGGATGAAAGAGCTTTTCAGAAATATGCATAGCCTATTAGAGATAAAAATAAAATAAAAATATCTGGAGGACACAAAGTAGGGAGAAAGATACATAAGGTTAGATTGAAAAACTATGCAGAACCATTGTAGAATTTGTGATAAATAAGTGGATGATGGATAGCTAATAGAGAGAGAGACAGACAGTACAACTGAAAGCTATTATTTTTTTTTTTTTTTTGGTACTGTGGTACCATAATAGACACTAGCTGTAAATATAAAATTACTCCAGTTACTATGCCAATAAAGGTAAATGAGCTCAAAGATGATTAAAAAGACCAAGCGTATAGAATAGAATATGAGACTAGGTTGATGATGGTAGAGATGGAGAGACATGGCTTGTTTTGCAATATCTAGGTTATCAACCAAAATAACTTTGCTATAAATTGAATATGGCCACAGGGGTAAGGGGTGAGGAGAGTATTAGGAACATCATCAAAATTCCTGGTCGGCACATAAGAATAATTTCTGTGCCTTTCACTGATTAGTCTTCGAAAATCAACAATATTTAACTTGTTGATATTGAGGTGGTATGGCAACATCCAAAAGGAAATGCCAATCAGGATGTTTACCAGGGTCTGGCATTCAGGTAAGAAGCAAAAACTTGAGACAATAACTGGTAAATATCCACATATAGGTGGATATTGTGGATGAATATAGAATGACTAGGAAAAAAGGCCTAGGGTCACACCTAAAGGAACTTTAGTAGTTAATTACAGAAAGGAGATGATTGAGCCTGCAGAGGAGCAGACAGATCCAAAAAATGGCAGGCATTGTTGTAAATGGCAAGATTTCATTTTTTTTGTGGCTGAACCTTGAGAATATTATGTTAAGTGAAATAAGTCAGACAGAGAAACACAAATAACATGTAATTTCACTTATATGAAATATGTTTGTTTGTTCACAAACAAACAAAACAAAAAATTCATAGATCCAGAGAACACTTTGATGGTTGTCAGATTACAACGAAAGAAATTGTATTTTCCCACAGTTCTGGAGGTTGAAAATGTGAAATCGACACACCAGCTTGGTTGGGGCTGGTGAAAGCTCTCTTCCTGGCTTGCGTTCTTGCCGTGTCCTCAGGTGGCAGAGAGAGAGATAAAGCTCCCTGGTGTCTCTTATATATGGACCCTAAATCCCTCATAAGGGTGGAGCCTTCATGACCTCATTTAAAATGAATTATTTCCTAAAGGCTCCATTGCCAAATATTATCATATTTGGGTTTAAGGACTCAAAATATGAAATTCCAGAGGATACCATATAGACCATAGCCTGCTATTCTGCCATATTTAAATGCACGGTCCAACTTCAGCTCCTAATTCTGCTTCATATGTGCATGTGTGCTTCTAATATAAGATCTATACATATATATCTTATAACCAAAAAGTGGATATAATATATAAGATATATTTATATGGATTTATGTTATGTGGATATAACATATATATATATATATTTGTTGGTTTGTTTCTACCTTAAATTTCTGAAGATTAAATTACATATACATCTTATATAGAATTTCTATATCTTATACAGAGCGTTATATCCAGCAACTACATAATATCATTTCCTTCCAAGTAAACTGATAATGTTCACACAAGTAGATATAGAGCTTGAAGTTATAGCAATAAAACTACCCAATTCTGCTAACTGAGGAGAGAAAAGCTAAGATAAAAAAGAGAACAGTCTTGGGATTCCATGGGAAGATATAAAGTATCTAATATATGTGCCCTTGAAGTGTTAGAATAAATTGAGACATGGAAATACCTTGTTGAAAAAATAATAGCAATAACTTTTTCAAATCTGATCATAATGTTTAATTAAATCTTTCTTTTGCATATTTAGAATTTCCTTATAAGGCAGGCACTTTATGGAAACTTGGCTCTTTCTCCCTTAGAGGAACATTTAATACAATTATTTTCTAGTTTATTAATGGTACCATAAGGGCATCAAGAAATGTTGCCTATCTCTCTTAGACCTTGGCACTTGTTTCACCAACCAGAATTGGGAATTGTTTAATAAAAGAGATATATGAAAGTAAATAGCTCATAAGTTTGTTTTCTTCCTAGCATACCAATATAGGCCATTTTTCTTTATGGTTATTATTTATTTAGAAACCTTAAAAATATTTAAAGCAATAGAATTTTTCTTCTTCAACTGAAAAAATGTTAAATATGCTCAAAAGGCTTATGGTTACATATACCTCTCACAAGCCTAAGGTTGTTTGCCATTTTTACTAATCCTTTTCTGATAATAGATTTCTATCATTGAGTTATATTATTAAATCATACATATGGTTTTATTTTATAATAAATTTATTTGTATTAAATATATTTTTAAAGATAAATTTGCATTTTAATAACAAATTTTACCATACAATAAATATTTTAAAGTTGCTCTACTACACTGAGAATATTAATTTTATGATTTCAGTAAAATTGGTGGATGGTTAACATTTAGAGCAGTAAATATGAAAGAAGAAATAGTTTTAAAATAAAAAAAACTTCATCATTAATTTTTACATAATTATTCTATCATCTTCATTATCCATAAATTCATATACATGCCTGAATAAATAGATGAGTTTACTTTCTTGGTAGAAGATTCGGAGAACTTTAAAAAATAGAAAATATTTGGGATAGGAGAAGTATTTACTATGAACAAATCAATTTAGAGTAGGGCTATTATTCATTAAATGTCAATCAAATTCAGATATTTAATTGGAGGCATAGAGATTCAGAGGCCATATATTATATCTTATTTCCATTTTTGATGACTGATTTCTTAGTAACATATAATTAGAAGTTTACAGAATATTTGTTGTTGTTTTTTACCTTAACTTTCTGTCACATTACATGATTTTGAAAATGCCACATCTGCATTTCAGTCCCAAATCCTCTATGAACATTTCGACCTCAGATGAATTGTTTAAATTTGACCTGTCTCCTCCACTGTAAACTAGAAATAATGCCTAACTCAGAATACTGAGACAACATATGAAAAGTGGTTTTAAACAAGTACCACATTGAGAACTCACAAACTTTGACCTCTTTCCTCCTGTTTTGCTCAACTTAGCAATCAGGTTGCCTCATTATATGTGTACCAAAATTCTGCCCAGCCTTCAGAACCAACATAAATGTTCAATTACTGATGAAATCTAAAGGCTTTCTTTCCTTTCTCTTAATAATGCTCTATAGAGTTCTCTATAAATGCTGTCTCCTTAGCACGGTTTTGCTGTATTTGAAGGCAGGAGCTGTTTCTTAGGGCTTATTTACATTACTATAGTATATGGTCCAATATTCACTTACTAAACTGTTTCCATCTCCAAATTTTCTACAGTGACCCTTAAACTTCCTTTGAGTCTCCAGAAAACTCTTAATCCATTTTATATATAAATCATATAAAATTAGATTCTACTCTTGAAAACATGCATTCAGACTAAGTGGTTTGCAATTATTTGTGTATATTTCCTGGTCTTTTATCTCCAATTAACATTTATCACACAATGCACTTTCATTAGACAACTTACATCATTAGGCTTCACTGAAAGCATCATTAATTTTGATTTCATTTATTCAATAAAACCCTGTGGTTCATTAAAATCCTGTGGACATTTTAGAAAATTCTCTACTACCATAGATTGTTCCAACATCCATATTATATATAAAGAAAAATGACATATTTTAGTATCTTTGAATGATTACCTCTTTTAAAATGTGTAGTACTATAAATTTTAGTTAAATAGTATTTTTATGTTTTTAAAAAATTATCACTCTAAGTTTTCTGATTTTATTCATTTGTTTTTTTTGTAAATACTCATTAAGCCTTTTTAATGTGTCAAGCATTGTTTCGAACTTTGGTAATACATTAATGAATACACACACAAAAAAAATCTGTACTCATGTAAAATTGTATGTTTTTCTTATCTTTACTATAATATTTTATTAGTACTTAGTTGAAACAGATATACATATTAAAAACTATTAATAAGGAAAGCACAGAAAATTACACTAAATGTAAACTGCTTATTAGGCACTTCGTTATTACATATAAATAGAAAACCATTGTTTCCAGAGATAAAATGATTTGTGTAATACTATGTTCATATAACTCCTTTGACAAAATAACAATACCTTATGGAGAAAAAATGCCACTCTCCCCCATTCTTCCTCTATAGAGAGGCCAAACAGGTAAAAGAACCATTGTGAGTCAATAAATATAAAGTATAACTATGTCTACTTTCTCAAGGTCAAGCTTTTTTCTGAAAGGGAATGCCAATACAATGCCAAAAAGCTAATCAACATTTCAAGAGCTCCAAATGAATGTTGCAGATATATCTTTACTTTGTTTTATTCCTTTTCAGGGAAGTTGAGTTTTTATAAGTTTAAGAACTTTCCTAAATAGGAATTTCCCTTAGTACACTTAAATCTCAACTGTTTAAAGGCAAAAAGCATCTTCCATTATGCCTCTACAGAATAAGCAAGTTGAGTGAGGACAAGAAAAGTGATGGCTTATTTGCTGACAAAATGATCAGTAGACTGAAAGGTGAATATATACATTTCATGTCGGAATAGAATTCTGAAAAGCAAATGGAAGGAGTAGTGGGTATTGAGGATAAGAAACCTTGGTTTTATGGTTCTCTGAAATTTTGGGGGTTGAACAAAGGTGTGTAATTGTTGGGTACATAGCATAAAAAACTGCTGTTGACAGCTCAGGTAAAACGAAGAGTATGTACCCCATCTCAAGGAAACAGTCTATTCTCAGAGTCAACCTACTTCTTCCAAAATAAAAAAAAATATGCCAAGTGTTTCCAGGTCTTTTAAATTTTCATAAGAAATGAAAATTAAGGGTACCATGACTTATCCTAATTTTAAAATGTTATCTCATCTACATAAGTCATACTACCTAATCAAACAGAACTGGATTCAGCCTGTGAGCCACATTTAGCAAGGTGCATAATAATTAGATGTTGAAAAGAAATGGTGAAAGAAGTCAAAAGCCATATCCTCTGAAGATAGAATGAGAACTGGCTGACTGAGGATATCTTGTTTAGGATATAGGATTTAGCACAAAGTCTCTGACTGTAACCCATGAAGGAAGAGAGAAACATGGGGAAGAAGGAGACTATGTAATATAGGCCCTCTGCCTCCAGGGAGAAGAAGTACTTGACTCTCCTATGTTTAGAGATGAGAAAATAATCAATATCTCATCTTTCCTTAATTCTCCCCTGCTGTTAAGTCTCGACTGAAATTCAGAGCTCCAGTATTGTCAAGATTAGATTGTGTGAGTAAATACAGGAGAGCTTGGTTCTTTCGGGATCTCACCAGACATAAGCAGCATGAAGTCAAGGAGCCTAACCTGTTCTCTGCACTTTTTCCAGCATCCAGATGAATTTGTACACTGCAGGATCTTGGTGAAGGGACTTGGGAGAATTACTGGAACTTAAAATTGCAGAGTCACACTTGCTAAAATGTGATTTGATAAAGTTGTTCCACATAATTAGATCTGTGTTTTAGTCAGATAATACTGGTAAATGTTATGAAAAAGACTTAGAAACAAAGATACTCAAGACAAGAAAAAGAGGTAAAAGAATGTCTCAGACAGAGAGAAAAGGAACTAAAATAGGGCAGTGAGATTGATTACCCATTAAGGCAACACAGAGAAAAATCCTTTTAAAACATAAGAGTCACATTTTTCTTCTCTATGCATTAGAGTTATTGGGGTCAAGATTTCAAATCACAAATGTCTCCAAAGATCTTTGCTTTCTAATGGGTCACATTTCTATTTATTTCTCTGATTAAAAGCCAGAGTTAACTGGCCTGGTAATGCTTCAATATTTTGAATTTAAAAGGCCTTTAATGTTTCCTTAACTCTGGATATATTATACAGAACCACAACACGTTTCAGTTAAACAAAGACAGTGTGGGAAGTCACAGTTTTAGAAATGAAAACCATTTGACTTTTAAATATGCCATAGACAGTCATTTACAGAGTAGGAGAATTCTTAAGGGTGAAGTCTCAAGGGTGAAGATATTGCTTGCCTTATAGGAAGCACATCGTACTTTAGATGGCTGTGGGGTTACGTCCTTGGTCTCTAGTTTCCATAGGTCAAGGAAGTTCAGCTGTCCTTACCCAAAATGGCATAATTAGTTTAAATACATCAAGTTCTCTTTCCTTTCCTTTCTAGCCAATTAAGGTAAAATTCTTCAAGTAGCAATGTCTCACATACTGATGTAAAGAATTTCCATGCTTCCGAAAATAGGAAATATGATTCATACCTGGGCTTTGAGCTCCTTTCATTTGATTCTTGCTTCCATGTCATAAGCCTACTGTTTTAGTTTGGATTCTGCTAAAATCAGGACCTGTTATGGTGACCCAACTTATTTGGTAGATGATCTCAGAAAGTAAGAATGAGAAACTGGAGATTTTGACACCAAAGTGTGATTAAAAGTCAGCAGAAGAAGCCTTATTAAAGTTACCGTTTGTAGGCAATGGGGACATGATTGCACAGTGACCTTTAAAGAAGTAAATGATATATGACCAAGATTGCCTATCTGAAAAGAAAGGTGGTTAAAATACTTATAAACTGTCTTCTATTTTCTATTGTTTGAAGGGTGCCTTCAGGGCACTGGCTTCCTGTATTCTGAGTTGTGCTTGTATGTGAACTAAACTGGCTCCAAGGTACAGAAAAAGATCCTGGAGATGTAGCAGAGATTTAGCTAGCACAGAATTAAGAAACTGTCATTATGAAGTGAGCTGAGATCACTCAGAACTACTCGCTCCAAATATAGCTGAAATCAGAGGCTGGCAAAGAAGACGTGGCCTGGGTACAAGAGGTATTTGCTATGTTTACCTCAAGAAGTACCAAGACCTGCGTTCCAGAAATATGCCTATAAATCTGCCATTCTCCATATACTTTCTGGTCTTCATCATTCGTTTGATCCCCAAGTCCTATAAGAAGCTAGCTACACGAATCTTACTCTGGGTCTGCTTTTCACACCCAATTCTTTACTCGATTTGTACCAAACTTACCTCTGTTTGCGACAAGGATATTGATAGTGTCATAATGTTCTCATATGGAGACACAGGCTATAGTTATGTTCTTCAAACAAACTTTACCAGAAAGCTTTGTACTTTGGAAGTTATTGGGCCTTCATGAATAATCCTGATAATTTGACCCACTCTCATCTTTTGGGTGCTTACACAGTTAGAACCTGAGAAGAAGGAAGACTGAAAGAGGAGTAATCAAAACCACTTCAGTGCCTAATACATTTGAATTGTCCTGTAACTGTTATTTTTTGGTATTCACCAGGCTTGAACGTCATTCTGATTAGTAATTTCTTTGCATAATAAAATATTTACTAATGTTATGATAAAAATATTTTTTAATTATGTCTATATAATTTCTCTAGAACCAAATACTCTTAAACTATCAGATGGATGCATTTATGACATAAACATCATAGCTCTAGAAAACTAAGTAGAAGTGCATAATGACCTATAAATATCTGATAACTGATATGCATTTAATAGGCAGTACATCATTTCAACCATTATTTTTAGCATCTTATTTTGCAGGATGTAAAATATTAACTGCTTTAAGATTGTCATATATTATATAAAAAATCACCAATGATAAGGTCACTTGGCTTAATTTGCTATAGGTATCCTTTTAGAAAGATTTATTATGGGTTAATGAGTAATATAAAAGGTCTAAATTTTATCATTTAAGTCACTTTTAGATTTATTGCGTAAAACTATTTCACTTTATAATAGCAGATCAAGTTATATTGCTCCTGAATTTAGAATTGGTGTTATATATTTGCATATATATGCCTTTAATTCAAAATGAGCCAGATTTTCAGGGTTATGTTTTTCAGCACACAGGCAGTAAAAATTTCTGAATGGTTTGCCATAGTATCAATTAATCAGCATTACAACAGTGAGGGTTTTATTGTCTTTTAATGCCATTATGAGAAGAAAATGAAAAAACACTTAATAAAGTCTATAATAATCAATAAGTTATATGCATTAACATGTAAAAAGTTAAGAAGTTAAAACTGAATACTATTAAGAAATATAGTACTTAATAGTACTATAAATAAGTACTGAAAAATAAAATGATCTTTCATATATATATTTGAGTGCCTTTAATGGTGTAGGCACTTTTCTAGACACAGCTAAAGAGCAAACAAAAGATAGAAAAAATCCTGCCCTCACAGAGATCCAAAGATAGTAGGAGAAGACAGAATAAATAAAGAAGTGATATAATGATTAGACAGTGATTATTGTTATGAAGGACAAAAAAAGTGCATACAAGAAACCAATGTTATTTTTATAGAATGTGGCTAGGCCTGTAAGAGGAACTCATATCTGAGACCTGATGAAATAAGAAAACAATACTTATATCTGAGGGGAGAGATTCACACCCAGATGGAGTAGCAAGAGGTCAAATTAGGGAACAGGAAAGAATGTAGAAGGAAATGAGATCGGAGAGGTAGCCAGGAACCAGAGTATATAGATTTACCAAGCCAAAATAAGGAGAATGTGTTACATTCAAGGCATTATGAAACGTCATGGAGAATTTTGAGATTGGGAGCAAAGTCATCCGTTTCATATTTTAAAATGATCACTCTGAGTGCTAAATGAGGAATATATTTTAATGTGACAAGAATGGAAAATGCAGACAGGGTAAAATGTCATAGCCCAGTTAAAAGATGATGGTGGCTTAAACTAGGGTGATTATAATGCAGGTTGTGAGAAGTGGTTGAATTACAATATGTTTTGAAGATAGAGCCAATGGAATTCACTGATAAACTTCCTGGGGAAAAAAAAGAGTCAAGAATAATTCCATAGTTTTGTTCTGAGAAACTATGAACTATGCCATTATGAGGTAGAAGCCACTGTGGTGGAACAGGGTTGGGAAAAAACCCTCAGTACTGAAGCACCAACTGCAGATGTCATATGGATGATATCCAACTAGAAATGTTTAGTAGTTACTTAGTATATAAGTTGGGAGCTTAGAGAAGAGACCAGAAATCATGAAACAATTGTGTAATTATCCATATATGTATGATATTTAAGCAAACAAAAAATCTGGTTAAAATCACTTAATCGAAAGATATATCTAGAGAAGAAAAAAAAAAAAATGAAGCTCTGAACAATTGTATCATCCACCAAAAGAAAAAGAGAAAACAATGAAGAAATCAGTGATTGTGAAAACATGGAGTCCAAGTTTAGAAAGTGTTTAAATATATTGAATGGGTAAAATGTCACTGACAATGTGACTAAGATGAAAAAAAGAATTTGCTTTTTAATTTGGCAATGTGGAGGTAACCTCAAAAAAGAAAAGTTTCATTTTAGTCTTGGGATTAAAATAATGATTGGAAATGGGTTTGAAAGAGAATAAGAAATGAGGAAATGGATATTAAATATATATATATATAATATGATAATTGGTTTAAACAAAAGAGAAAATGGAAATGGCTTAACAGAAATATATAAAAGGAGAGACAAAAAATGAAATGACAAAAGAGGAAATGTTAATATTTAAATGCTGATACTAGTAATATAGTATGGAGGGGAAATATTATGTTGCAGAAAATAATTGCTAGGTAATAATAATAGGTAATAAAAGACAGAATCGACTGACTAGTAGAAGGGTTAATCATGGACAAGGACATGGAGAAACAGAAAAACAGTGTATGAGCACAGATCTATACAGATAAGTAGTTGTTAGTGGAGAGATAAAAGAAATTCTCTTCTGATCTATTATTGCTCAGGAATATAAGAAACAAAAATATAAGTTGAAATTTCAGTAGAAGAAGAACTGATGGCAATTTAAACAAGAAGAGCTAGAAATAATAGACTAGGATATTGGGATATTGAATGGATTAGAGAAATATAGCATTATCAGATAGCACCAAGGGCTTTCTTGAGGCCTGTGATCAAGAAGAAAAGGTAAGAACAGCCAGTATGTGTGAGTGAGTGATTGAAGGAGTGAGTGAGTGTGTGTGTGTGTCTGTCTGTCTGTGTCTGTCTGTCTGTGTCTGTGTGTCTGTGTATGTGTACATGTGTTTTTTTTCTCCCGTGTGAGCGAAAAAAATATATGAAAAGTTGGAATAAACATCAGGGTTCAGGGTTTTTTTAAGATGTGTATTATGAAAATAGAGAAGGACAGGTTAATGGAAATAAGTAACAGAGTCATTATAATTATGTCTTAGAATTTAAGTTGGAAAAGAGGGAAATGAGAATGGGGGGCTGGAGGAAAGGGATAAAAATGGCAGCCTGAAAGTGGCATTAACGAGCAAGAACCTTGAGAGATGTGTTTCCAACTTACCTCTTCAGCTAATATCATGCCAATCTCTTTTTCATTATTCTGTCTCTTTACTCCTGTGATTCCTGTCTTCTTTTTGTACCACTTTGCTTTGTGCTAGACACTGCTTTGATTTGTTTATTCCCCCAAAGTTTCACTAACACAATTACTCTTTATTATAAAGTATATACATCTTCGTGTTAAGAAGTTTGAAGTAATTTAAAGCACAGTAGAAAAAAATTAGTGGAATTGTATATATTGTTCCAAGAATTTATTAGATGTTTCTAAGAATCAAAATCAACTAGCCCTTAGGTTCTGGTTTGCCAAAATCTTAAACATGTCTTTCCCTGCTGCTTCCCTGTCCCCATCCCCCATTTTCTCCCCTTACCCCTTTCCTGGAAAACCATTGAATGGGCAAAGGGCTCCCAATAACGACATTTCAGATTTCTCCAGTAAAATAGCCGGGGTTCATGTTCACTCACACAAAATAACAAAATCACCAGTCAAGTGCTCTCACTTACTCAGAGTTTTCAATTAGCATTTTAGCAGTTCTCTCTTACATAATAACTGGTATTCAAACATTATCCAATATTAAAGAAATACCTCTAAATAAAGAGATAGATGAAAACACACACAAAGAAAAGGAGTTTGTAGAAGATTAAGACAATGTAAGCAATACAAAATACTTTATAAATGTTATTATAGAAAAAAATACTTTAACAATGAAAATTACTGAATGTACTAAAAAATATTAGATAAGAAGAAAGAGCTTTTGGGAATCAAAAATGAGAACTAAATGTTCTCTAACAATATAAAAAAACACTGGAAAAAAGTATAAGTAAATATCAATATGGGCAAAATAAAATAAGAACAGAAAAATTGAAATGACTTTTTGACTATTAAAAATGTTTGCTATAACCATTAAAGAAAGATGAAGTGAGAAAAAGTATGTGTGTGTTGGTGAATGGAGACAGTGATAAACTAACTCCTTATTTTTCCTTAAAAAATTTACTTAATGTTCAAAATAGAGAAAAAAAAGAAATAGCAATATGAATATGCTATTTAGAAATGTAGAGATAAATACCAGAAAATATAATTAAGAGTATTGAAAGAAGTTGCTTTTAGGAGAAGGTCTGATATGTTTTCTTTATTTGCCTTAGAATATTACACCCAAATTCTTCATCCTGCTTTACTCGGGCAAATTAAAACTTTTCCAGTGTTATTGCCAATATAATATGTTTTATATCTAAATGTTATAGAATCACAAATAAGAAGTAAAGGAAAAGTATAATCATTGAGAAGCACAGAGCCCACATTACACATAGTTGTGCAAAAGAAAGCATTTTAAGGAATCCGTGAATCTTTAAATATCTTTGAAATGAGATGTCTGTTTTGTTTCCTGATACAGCAGACTGCTAAACTACCAACTACAGCTAAAATTCCTAGGTGTTTCTCCTACTTAATTTGTAGTGTGATAATTTTTTAAATACAATTTTTATATATAAGATATAAAAATTCTAATAGTTCCTGGAACTATCAAAGCTTATTTATTGGTCTAATTTCATTAAAAAATATAAATATCTGTTATTAAGGAAATATTTTCAATATTTTTAGGAAATTAAGCACAATTTTGGTTCTTGATATTTCTGTATCTCTACCTATCTCTTTTATCTATACACATAGGTATGTGTGTACCGATATATAATTGACATCTCAGTATTAAACCAAACTAATATTTCTATGGCCTTCCCTGACTACTCTGTTTAAATTTGCCTCCCCAGCTCCTAACCTTATCCTTCTCCCTCTATAATCATTTCCCTACATAATCTTTCCTAATGGCAGCATCATCTGCTATATACCATATAAAGTTATAAACTTTCTCAGATATAACTATATTAAGGAAAGAGTAAATATAACTGAAATACTTTTTGTTGCTCATAGCTTTCTAGTACTACTGTGAGAATTTAATTCTCCCTTCCAGAGAAGTTAGCAAATTGCTAATCTCTGATACACCTGGTCTGAAATGACGGCTCAATCAGCTCAGAATCGACTAAATCTACAGAGAAACTTTAGTTACTCCAATTATTACACTGCAAGTTCACATGAGAGATTGTACTAGACCATCAAAACAAGTGTGAAAACCTCTTTACAATGGCATGTGAACTGGGCTTTTGTAACCTTTGTTTCTTTGAAACAAAGAAGAAAACCCTTTTCTTTCAATATGGGAAGCCTACTATTGTACCAAAAAGCAAGCAACATTTGCTGAGTTTAAAATTCAAATTTTCCTCTGAAAATAAGCCAAATTCAGATTTAGAGATTGAAAGGAAGCCCAAGAAATCCCTAATCCTTAAATTGCCTTCCCATTAATCAATTACACAGTATGTGCTCTCCGAATGTCTGTTAATGAGAGTATTTTCCCAAAGCCTCCTGATTTATCTTTCTGCTTCAATTACTGAAACTCTCTAGTCCATTCTCTACACAGGAGTCAGATTCATCTAATATGTGTGCAAACTTTAAAAACATATATTTTTTTTATCTTACTCCCTTTTCAAGCTACTGCTTATATGTTTCCTTCTTAAAATATAAAACCTTTTTTAAATAAATGTTGTCTATTCACTTCGGCAATTTAATTTTCTCACGTTCTCTCTTAAATCCTTTTTAACTAGACTTTTGCACCTTCCAATCCAGCAAAATTGCTTCCCTGACAATGTCACCAATGACATTTGCCTTGCTAATTCCAGTAGTAAATACTTAGCCCTTATTTTACTTGACCAAATAATAACATTTAGCACTGCTGATTACTCCCTGCTCTTGAAATAATTTATGTAGCTTTCTGAACTCTAATCACCTTTGTTTTTCCTCCTGTACCACTGGCTGCTCTTTTCAATGTTTTTTCTTTCTCTCCTGGACTCTTAAATATTACAGTACCCCTGGACTCAGTCCTTGGTCCTCTTCTTTATTCAACCTGCATTTACTCCTTTGTGATTCTATCCAGTATCACAGTTGTCCATCTAAAACTCACAAATTTATTTTTCCATTACAGACTGTGTCATACAACCAAGTGTGTATTCTACTTCTCCACTGAAGAGTCTAATTGGCAACTTAATCTTAAATTTTGGAACAATGCTAAGCACCATAGCTTGCATAAAAAATTAAGAGGCTGTGAAAAAAAGAGTATGTTAATCCTTCAAACTTTAAGAAAAATTTATCATAGTAGAACAATGTGTTATATCAAATAATTTTATAAAATGCATTTTTCAGTCAAATTGAGCTCTGTATGTCATTCCTTAATTTAACACTGTTAGCAGCAGCAGCAGCCACAGCAAAACAACAGCATGGTGAATGGCATTTGCTAGTTGAATATCTATAGTTCCCAAAAGAAATCTCAAATTTGCAACATGAAGGGCAATAGGATTATTTAAAAATAATACTGTTTTATAGCCAAAAATGTAATATGTTTTATTTATGTAAAAAAAAAAACACTGTAAATATTGGTTTTTACATTATTTTATTTATTTATTTTTTAAATTTAGGCCGACATTTATTCATATAACAATTTTTAGCCTGGTAACTTTCTCTGAAGCCATCAGGATTCCTCAGGAATGATACTTGCATATGTTTTGTTCAGGCCACTTAACTTTCTCTAGCCTTTTGATCATTTATTTACTGGAGATACCTCTAGTACTTTATCAGTTTTGCTTTCCAATATCATTTCTATTTGTTGAATGGTTTTTACTCCTCTGAGCATAAAACCTAATACTAGCTTTACTTAACTAGATTCCCTTAGAAAAGGACCCCAGAAGATCCCAGTAGTGTAGAATTCAAATATTAACAAATTAAGATTTGAGATTTGAATACATTCTTGCTGGATCCACATAATTAATGTTGGCATGTCAAAACAATACAAATTTTTATATATATTTTATAAATGCAATTTATTAATAGAAGTATAGAAGACTAATACTTTTCTCTCTTTTTTAGTTCCTTGATGACTTTTGCTTCTATATTTGTGTATAGTATATGTTGTAGAATAATTGATAGTAAGACAGCTAACTTCAAATCATATATTTCTGCTAGAACTTCAAATTCACAAGGGCTTCCTGATTGATTTCTATTATTTAAGAGTATTTTAAAGGAGCCAAACTTATTATATCTTTTAAAGTGGCATTTGTGTAATGAATATATTTCTCTTAGATTATTTATACTCCAAAACTTCTTTTCTGTATTACAACTATATAAACATACTTGAGATAAACTTTAATTCAAAAAAGCATACAGATGTAAAATACCTTAAAATAGAATCATTGTATTTCTTGGTCTTTAGCAAATCGTAGATTAAAAAGCTTATATTTGTTTTTATTAATTTATTTTACAGGAAACAAAAAAAAAATTCCTTGACCTTTCTGTCCTACTTGCATGTGACAGCTTATTTCAGGTTTTAGAGAGCAGATATGACATTGCCATTTATTTATAGACAGCAATATCTTAATATAGACAGGGCAGATAGAGGTTTACCTGTATAACCAGGAGCACAGAGGCAGTTGTATCCACTAGTTTGGTTGACACAGTTTTCTCCATCTAAACAAGGTGGGATTTCACATTCATTCATATTCAATTCACAGAGAGATCCATGGGACCCAGGTTCACAATTACATAAAAATCTGGAGAAAAGTAGGAAAATGTAACAATAATGAGCATTTCATTATATACATAATTCTAATGTAGATATTAAATTTCAGATTTTTCACTTAATTTAAATAAATGGTAATATTTCCATTTTTCCATTTTATTTATTTATTTTTTTCATTAAAGAAATACGATTCACTTTTGTTCATTTTCAACCTTAAGAGTTCCCCAAATGAAATTCTAAACTGGCCCCTGTGTGTGGAGAGCAAGAAAAAACTAAAGAAAGATACAGACCACCCCAGATTGGTAGGTGGGTGGCAGGTTTAAAAATCAAGAGAACTTACATCTGAAGCTTGTTGGGCAGCCAAAAGATGAATAGATTCCACAGCCTCTGGCCAAAGTCTTAAGAGTTTATACAGACCTTAATGGGTTTCAGTCACCTATACAGTACAGATAGTCTAACACCTTACTCTCGAGAGGCCACTTCTCACCCCTTAAAGTGACTCCTAGTGTGAGAACAGTCAGTGTGATATACAGTACAAAGACAGAGGAGTGGGTAAAAATCCTGAGAATGCCTGAGTCTAGCTCCCAGGTCAACTGTCAGTTATATAGCCTCTTAATAAACTCTTGCAACAACTTTCTAGATTCTTTTTCCCCTTAAATATTCTTTATATGAGAAATTTTTTTTTTAAAAAAATGAATGTTTTGGTCAATAACTAAAAGAACTTTGACAAACACTATTGTGCTTAATTCTGTAACTGCATTCGCCTTATTATTATATAAATATAAATTTTCAACTATCTTCTATGTTAAAAAATGAAGATTATTCTGTCCATGATTGAATGATACTTTTACAATATTAAAGCCCTCCTGTTTTGGGGCAGATGTCAGAGAAATCAGATGTAATTAAACGAGTAGATGTCAGTTTTAAAATATCATGTACTTAGTAGAGGGAGTGACTCTCAAAAACGACATCGAGAATGGTTTCTAGAAACTTAATCTGAACCCTTTTCAATGTGCACGTGTCCTCTCTTTATCCTATACATTGGCCGCTGATGACTGAGTTGCTAAATTTAGATTTGTCTTCTGGAGTTTTATTTGGAAGTGCTTCTTTGCTATGTGGATTTTTTTTTTTTAAGTTTTTAATGATTCAGACCCTGTCTCTATTGGCCCTTGATTTCTTTCCTCTGTAGTCTAAGCTATGACAGTTATATTTATAACCGTATGTGGCAGAATTATCCTGAATTTAATTCTATTCCTAGAATATTTTACTGAATGTGTTTTTGTTTCAACATCTAGTCTGTCTGTATCTACTTGCCAGAAGACAGAAGACCAATTCTCCTGAGATGAAATTGTGACTAGTTTGAGTTATGTATATATAAAGTAACATCAGTAAAAGCAACAACCAAACAATTGATGATAAAAACAATAAAATGTATTAAGAAAAAAAGATAATGTAATCTTTCCTAAACTAACTTCAATATTTATATAAAAATATTAATGAATACATGAAATTAATTTCCACAGATAAAATTAAGAGGAACGTGCACTTAGCAAAACAAGCTCTACATAGTTGTAGTTTTGCCCCCCTCTTGTATAAGTCTAAATAAAAAGGCCTTACCAAGTTTTTTTGTAATGCTTTTGAGACAGATATTTACTCTGCTTTTCTAAAACAGCTCTTCTTAATTAATTTCAGTTTCGACATAGTTGTCATTAAAATGAAAACATAATCACCAGAAATATAACATGCCTATATTCCTCTTTTACTCATTTACCACATTGACTGAGAGCCAGACTTTAGTTGAGTATCCAGGTTCAACTGTAAATAATGCTTGGGCTTGCTTTTGGCAGTTTCATAAAGAAGTTAGGAACATCAACATGCAAATAGTACAGTAAATATATGCCAATAGAGAAAACTGTGAATTCCTACAAAAACAGAGCTAACTGCTAGGGAAGGTGACGGAAAACGTTTACTGGTTAGTTATAAAAAATAAAAATAAAATAGTGGGATCTTTGTATTAGTTGGATAAAAGGTATTAAAATTGCATGTGCAACTTCAAGCTGATATCAAAGAGAATTGCATTAAGAGCTCTCCATGTGGCTAGGAAATTGACCATAATAACTTTTTTTAGGATGATGTTAATCCAATTGCTATGACTTCTTGAATTTGTGTTCAAACAGCAAAAATTTTCTCCATTTCCATGCTCTCACCAGTATTTTCCAATCTTGTGCAAGATAAATTAATGAATCTTTAAAATCCCCTATTAAAATCAAGATGTTCTTGTTAATGATATTGTCTTTGATTAATATTGTGTGTTCTCAATGAATCAATGATGATTTCAAGGGATCAGAGTATGTAGGAGTTGGGCACAGTGTTCTCAGATGTGGCAGTAAAAATACATCTAGAAAGTGACTTTTTCTATACTGATAACTTTAAAAATGTATTGCTACAAAATATATGAGATACTAACTGATCTCAATTTATTTATATAACTTTGCATGTACTTAGGATGTTCTATCATATTTAAAGAAGTTGCAAAATCTACATTTTAGCCTGAATTGTAGAATATTAGAAATTATTTTGAGACATTTTTCTTCTCGAAGTGGTCTCATGGTCAGATTGGTCCCTTAGGATCTTGAGATTTCAACTATCTTAAAATTGGAGATGTTTTGCATTAATAATCCATAACTAAATCAAACATTTCCATACTATTTGTCGAATAATGCTTTTCTAACTCAGCATTTTCTCCACATTTACTAGATGCCATTTGATTGTTAGGAAGATCTTTTTTTTCCCTTTCCTTTATTTATTTGATTGATTGATTGATTGATTCAATTAATTATTTGTCTAACCAGATTCATGAATTTTCATTTCATTTGATGGGTCAAATCTGTAACTTATTATTTATATTGATACTCAGTTCTTCTGAGATTTGGATAGCAGGAACCTCATTAAGCTGTCACCTGTATCCTTTGGATATGTTTTCATCATTCTTTGAGCACTTTCTTACTTTTTTGCATAAGACAGTCCAAGTTTATCTTATATATTTTCTGCCCTGGATCTGAAATCAGATATTATATGAGGAATGGCTCCTTTAAGTGAAGCATGACACTTAAAAACCCTGATAATTTCTATGTGTGTGTATATATGTATAGGCATACATATAGTTGTACGTACATACTGCATGTGTCTGTATATACATATTAACAAATATATGTCAAATTCTATATCTACTTTTGCATATGATTTCATGTATATGTTTATTATAAACTGATATGTACAAATGCATGAGTTCATACTAACACCTTGATTCCAGTTTAACATAATAGGATATATTTTAGTCTAGCCTATTTCTATATTTGAAATTCTTTTTTCTAACAATGAGAACTTGTTTATATTATTTTAAACATATTATTTTGCTTCTTCTATCAAGTAATGTCAAATTTTTCATGTTCTCTGTCTTCTTCTTGTGGTGAAGAGGTAGGATTTGTTTAACTTTTTTTATTCATCTATATAGTCATTGAGGATGTATGAAGAGATTCAAATTTTCTCCCTACCCAAAATGCTCCTTTGTTCATTATTCAATCCTAATTACCTTCTAAATTTTAGCTTTTTAGATCCTTTTATAGTTTTTACTAAAAGTTATATTCATTTATTGTATAATATTAAGGCAAATTTCCATGAAAATCAAATTTTTATTCCAGAACAGAGCATCTGCTCTGAATGTCTGTGTTTAGTCTTTCACAGAAGCATTAAATACATGTGCACTCTTTCTGTCACCTTTCTTTCAACCCCGTTCTCTCTTTCTTGCCTTGCCCCTCACTCCCTCTCTTGAGTAGAAGAATCAAGCAAAGAGCTGCACATTCCTAACTCATTCTCTGCACCCGGCCCTTCAAACTCGTAAAAGGTGAAAGTGCATAGGATATGTCTATAAGGATCCTCATTATATTTCTCTTCCTACTGACCTCTGAGTAAGGTATAAAACCCCTTCAGCTTTGGTATATTTTTCCTTTCCTTTTTACCTGCTGAGGGTCCCATTCTCAGTTTACACACACCTGTCAGGATGGCTATCATTTAAACAACAAACAACAAGTGATGGTGAGGATGTAGAGAAAAGGGAACCATCATGTACTGTTGGTGGGATGGCAAATTGGTATGTTCACTATGGAAAACAGTATGAAGTTTCCTCAGAAAATTAAAAATAGAACTACCTATGATCCAGCAATTCCACTTCTGGGTATCGAGCATTTTTGTTCAAATTTCTTTTAATTTGATTAAGATCTAAAATTTTCCAGATAGGTTTTCAAGAAACTTTTTAAATAACTAAAAGGCATTTTAACAGTTGACTTCTGAAGAAAATTCGATACATTAAAATAAGGTAAAAATAAAAAAAGGAGTAATTACATTCTACATAAAATGATATTGCCTTAATGAAAGGAGATGCAATAAATGCAAGATAATCGCAGGGGCTTATAGCTTTAAAATTAGCTTCTTTTTACATTGTTATTTACATTATTTTTTTTTTATTTTACTATAGGTGAAAAAGGAATTGTAGTTTTTCTGCTTCTAGACAGCTATTTTAAAATGTAACCACTATATTGATTAAATCACATTATATGATCTAAAGCATAATATAGATTTTTAATGAACATTTCCATTTTAAAATATATTTATAATATTAATAGATTATTTCATAGATATTTCGTATAAACCAACAGTCGGAAGACAAAAATAAAACTATAAACTGTTGCTTATGAAACTTTACTAGAATTTCTTAGCCCATGATAGCAATTTGGATTTTGAGAGAATTTTTAATACATTTAAAACGATATATATACTTTCCCGTATAACAGCATTCCTGTTCCAGTTATTTATAACGAAATTTATTCATCAGAACGTGAATAATCTATTTTATGTTTGCAACATGAATAAAGGTTCTTATATTAACATTTTATAGAAAAATTAGTTAAATAAATACTTTAGGTAATAAATTTTAATTTTTAATCAGTTATTAAATGTGACATAAAACTTCCTATTTCTTCTATAATTGTTTTTATTTTTTAACAAATACAGCCATATTTAAGTATCCTATATCCATAATGAATAGCAATCAGTCTTTTGAAAATTTGCACATGAAAAAAGCTTATCAAATTTTATGTTAATCTAAAAGGATATTGCATATACTAGGATAAGAATAGTTTATACTATTTGTTTCAATTTATATAGCATCTTTTAGATGTTATACTTTAAAGTGTACATTCTGTGTATCTCAAACAAAAAGAAAAAAAAAAGTAAACCAATTATATTCTACCCAATGTGTTTGGTCCAGGGAGTAATTATCTTTAAAATGGTCTGTATGCCACTATTATAATTTTACTTCACATGGATGTGAGTTTTAATCTCAAACTCAAACAGTGGTGTTATGGCAATATGTTCAATAATATAATTCATTTGAATTAAAAACTGGTTTCTAGGTAGATAATTTACAAAAGAATGTAAAGATTTTTGTCTTTTGGTTAAATGCATATTAACAAATCATTTTTAACTTTAAGACAGTAAAAACTGAGAAACTCATGAACATCAAATATTGGTCAAAATATTCTTATTGATTATGATTTGGTTATGATAATATTGGCCAAGCATTTGAAAAATTTGTTTTCTTCTATATTCTTTCATTGGACCAGTGTCTGTTATTGTGATTGTTCTGGTGAATTCTCATTTTTAGCAGAACAAGATTATTATCTGTGACCTAAGTGAACTAATGACTGTGGCTTAAAAAAAAATTAGTTCTATTAGATAACATATATTAACAAGTGTCAGAAAATGTCAATTCCAGTTTTCAGTATTGCAGTGTAAATGAATTGGGCTGTCATATATCAAGAAATTCATCTTTACATAATGTCATTAGGATTAAATATTAATTTTTTCAGGCCTCGGTTTCAAAAACCAAAAGTGTGAATGAAATAGATTAAAGACATGAATGTAATCATGAAATATATTATGTAATAATTACTATTTTTAATGTTATTCCTGTTTGTGTATCTGCAGTTTCACTTAATTTGCACTAAATATACATCAAGTAGTTTTAAATAACTTGTTAAATTATTTCAAAGACTTTTAATGGGTAAGTTAATATCAACATGCTAAAACAAACCAAAGAAAATTGTTCAACCAAAAAACATATTCTTGCAAAACAGATGGGGCATAAAATGTGATTACTCATTTTTCTGCTGTTCCTCGATTTTTCTGTCTCTTAAATATTTTAATGTATGGAAAATGGCTTGTATTATAACAATTTAAACAAAGTAATTTTCTGAGACTAGAATAATCAATGCCCATATAATCAGCATCTGTATTTAACACATCTTAATATTTTTCCAAGTTGCTGAAGAATTTTTAAGGAGAATGTATACAATGATTATATTTGATACCCCTTATCATACAGCGAGATTAATTCTTCTCCATTTCTCTCTACAAAGAGAAAAATCACTATTCTTAGGGTGATATGCTTCGAAATATATTTTAATATTTTATTAATTGTTATTGCCTGCTCAAAAATTAAATAATTAGGTATAAATATAACATATGCACACAATTCATATGAAGAAAACTATAAAATTCTGATGAACAAAATCAGAAACGAAATAGAGAAATATTCCATGTTTATGGATAGGAAGACTGTGTTGTCAAGATATCGGTTCTGCTCAACTTGATCTCTAGATTCATTGAAATCAAAATAAAAATCCCAGCATTATTTTGTGGATATTGACATAACGATCCTAAAGTTTATATGTAGAGGCAAAAGACCCAGAATGCAGTGTTGAAGGAGATACAATATTGATGAGAAGAACAAGGTTGGATGACTAACACAGCCTGACTTAAAGACTTCCCATAAAGTTATGGTAATCAAGATGGTGTTATTAAAATAAATAGACCCACATAAATATTGTCAACTTATATATGACAAAGGGGCAAAGACAATTCAAGAGAAAAACTGGTCTCGGTCTCTTCAACATAATGGTACTCAAACAACTGAACACCTAAGTAAAAAAAGAAAAAAGAAAAAAGAAATTCTAGACACAGATCTTATACTCATTCATATAACTTAATTCAAAATAGATCATATACCTAATATGAAACACAAAATTACAAAACTCCTTTAAGATAACAAAGGAGAAAATATAGATGACCTTGGGTTTGTTTCTCTTTTTTAAATATGACACCAAGTCCATGATCCATGAAAAACAAAATCGAAAAGTTGGACTTCATTAAAATTAAGTTTCTGTTCTGTGACAGACAATGGCAAGTGAATGATAAGACAAACCACAGACCAGAAGAAAAAGTCTGCAAAAGATATATCTAATAAAATGGATATAATGTACAAAGAACTCATAAAACTCAACAATAAGAAAATAAATAACCCGATTAAAAAATGGGCCAATGGCCTTAACAGAGACACCTCACCAAAGAGACATACTGATGTTAAATAAGCATATGAAAAGGTGCTCCACAACATATATCATCAGGAAGATGCAAATTCAAACAACAATGAGATACCACTACACACCTCTTAGAATAGCCCAAATCCAGAACACTAACAACACCAAATACTTAGGAGAATGTGAAATGACAACTCTCATTCATTGCTGGTGGGGATGCAAATGATAGTCACTTTGGAAGATAGTTTGGCAGTTTCTTACAAAATATTTTACTAAATAATATATTGCATATATAACTCTGATACTTTCTTTTTCCATTTACCATGCATTTTAATAAACATTAAGCAATAATTATTTTATAGTTTATTCAGAGTAAATACTATAAAGTTTTCTGTTTATTACATTAAATTTTTAAAAACTTATTTTGTTTCTAAATTTTTACTATTGTAAACACACTGCAAATGTATAACAATGTACATATCTCCCTGTACCCATATTTAAGACTTTTTCTATGGCATGTATACTCATGAACTTTCCCCAGAGTAGTTCTTCATATTCTCTTGAACAGTGAATGAGATTCATCTTGGAAAGATATATAATAATACCTCATCTTATTTTAGGTTTCCTAATTATTTGTTTACTGATCATTTAAATGTACTCCTCTTTGAATTGGTTTTTCATATTCTTTACATATTTCATCTTATATTCTGACTTTTTAAATCTTTATTCTTTACCATTCTTCCTGGCCACAACTTAATCATGGAAAGAGTGCTTATTTGCCCCATGCTTTCAGGCTTGACCTTGATTTTTTTTTTTTTTTTTATAGTGATCTATAGGTAAAGGATGAAGAATGTATTTCAAAGCCTAGGGCTTAAGAGAGGTTGCATGTTTATTCTTATTTCTGCTTATTCTCTTGAGCTTCAGCTACTCAATGAGAAGAACATGCTAGTCCAATGAGGCTGAGAGACATTTGGAGCAAGCCATTTCAGGTAATGTAATAGACCTGCAAATACTCCTCTGCCCTCCATTAGCCATGTTGCAGAGAAACCTAGTTGAAGTCAACCTATACTGATTAGCCAAATTGCAGGAGACCACAGATGGAAAAATAGCAGTAAATGATTATTAGTTTTAACCACTGAGCTTTCAAGTTTTTTGTTAAGCAACTACAGCAAACTGATACAGTCTATTCAGTGATTTTAAAAGAGTTCATTTTCCAGGTAGACAGACAACAGATATGGTTGAGGAACTTAAATATCTGTATTCACTTTAATCTCCCTTACTCATAGAGGCAAAACTTCTGTGTCATAAGGAATCTATACCTCTGCATACAAGCCTTCCTCTAAATGGCACTGAAAGAACTGATATAAACTTTTTTCAGTTTCCTCTGGTCACTCCCGAACATTTCTCACTGGTTCCAGCACATCAAAATAATTAAATTCCACCTTTACTGATGAGAGATGGAAACATTAACTAGGAAAAGATAGCCCATCAATCTACATTTTCACAAGTTGGGGAGTTGATGTGGGACTGAATTTCGGATGGTCAAACAAAAGGAAAATAAACACAGTACCTAAATGAGCTGAACTTATTGTCATGGGTGCAGAAAGAAGATTTAATGTGCTAATATGAATATTTGGTGTGGCGTATAATAGGATGGCTAGTCAAAGACAGGGCCCAATCCCAGCTTAAATTGGTGAGGTAGAAGTGCCAGAGTTTTCTTGGTATATGTTAGAAGGAATAGTTCATGGGCTCATTGTTATGAAACTGTCTGAATAAATCTAGTGTAAAAAAAACTGCTCAGTTACCCCTTAATTTCTATCCTCAGAGAATACAGAGGGCATCCCAGTTTCCTAGGAAGAAACTCCACTCACTCAGGTGGGCACTCCATTCACTGACACTAAGAATGGGTTCACTATCTTTTGATGAGCTCTGGGGTGATTGTCCTTTATAAGCTGGAGATAATAATGTGGGATGTAGGAGTGAAATTGGGTTCCCTGATATGAATTAGAAAAATAGTATCCAAGAATAAATAAAGCCTGTTGAATATACTTGCTTATCATATAAAAAAATGAACAAATAACCACATAAATGAGAGAGACAGAATGGTGATTGATGCAATGATTTACAGATACCCTTGGCAGTGGCCAATCAGTGATAGGTTACTAGAAATTATATATATGGACAATCTACTATGGTGCTACTATATATAATATAAATTACATATAACATATATATTACACATAACATATATAATATATATATATATAAAACATAAATAGAATTACATGCATAGGTTTGTAGGACAGAAACCATTTAATTTGCCTTTATATATATATATATAATTTTTTTTTTCTTTCTCCCCACAGTCTCTGAAAGTAGTATAGTCATATACTTAGTAATAAAATTTTCACCTTGGAATAAGAGCTGTTATAGAGGAAAGCCTAATTGGAAGATCTTGAATTGCCTTTTTTTATGCATTGAGATTTTAAAATGAGGACAATTCTGTATTCCAGCAGAACTTGTGACTGGTGTCACCTTGAAAGGCTTGAGAGTTGCAGGGTTAGTGATTCAAAGCATGTTCCCATTTACTTCACCAGACTGAACAATGAAAAAGCCATAGAAAATGACAGACATATAGAAGATTCTAAAAAACTTAAGCAGTTTACAATATAAATTTCAACAATAATTGTTGATGTTAGATGTCTGTTAAAAGTAAACATAGCCCTTGGTACTTAGAGAGCAACTATGACCTGTAAAACGAGTCTTTTTTACCCTAATCAATATATGCCCAGTTGAATTTGTCTAACTTTTTAATAGATATTTCAAAAGATCAATATAAAGACATATTTTTCTTCTAAAATCGCTCAATAAGTTAAATAAAATTCCAATCAAAATTTTACCTGGGTTTCATTTGTTTATTTGTTTGTTTGGATATTAGGGATATATGCAGAATGTAGTTGATTGTAACAGAAGACACTGTCATTCCAATTAAAGCTTACTAAAGAAGACTGAACATATGAGATGTCTTGCCCTATGAGTACTGAAATATTTCAAAGGTAAATAATTAAGATTTATGGTACTGACATATGGGTGGCTAACTAAACTAAGGAAACAAAATAGAGGCAGAGAAATAGACATATTCATACACGGGAACTTGATCTGTGACCAAGAAGGCATTGCAGATCAGGCAGATCAGTTAGTAAAATGTTGGCTTGATTCATCACATGTAGCAGGCACAATCAGTCATTCAAATGGAAAAAATAAACATAGATTCCTGCCTAATACTATACTCGCACCATTCTAAGATTTAAATATAAAGGGCAGAACTTTAAGTATTTTAAAAGAAAATATAAGAAACATGCTTTGGTTCTAAGGTAAATATTTTTAAACAAGGTACAGGAAAACAAACCATATACTAACTCATTAATTAATTCAATTACTTTAAAATCAATTTTGGCACTCGAAATTTACCATGAAGAAGGTGAAATGTCAAGTCACAACCAGTATATATTTTCAGTAATACAACTAACAAAAGTATTAATAATTAGAATATATAAAGTTTCTTACAAATCTATAAAATGAGAATATTAATGAATGGATGCCATAAACAGGCATTTCTAGAAAGAAAAAATTAAATGTATTGAAATGTATGGAAAAATACTCAACTTCATAGTTATTATTGGAATACAGAGAAAAACTATAAGGAAATATAATTTTATACATAAGATGAAGCTCGAATGGAACATTCTGACAATGCAAATAAGAATATTTATTCACTTTTAGTAAGTATAAATATTCCATTTACAGAGTGAAATGAAATTAAAACATACTTGAAACAATAAATGTGAAAATATCTACCTAATGGTTCAAGTATTCTACTTCTAGGTATGAAAATTAGTATAACTCTAGTATTTGTGTATTTCGAGAAATAATATTTGAAAACTTTAATAGTGTTATTATTTCTAAGGAATATGAAACAAATAACCCAAAAATTATGCCCAAAAGAATGATAAAGAAATATTGGCATATATTTAAATAAAATATTGTATAATTGATAAAAATGAGCCACAGATACATGCATTAACAGATAATGGAGAAACATCATATTCAACAAAATATATTCTTTCACGAGACTATACATGATATTACTTCAGTTATATTACTATGCAAACTAAAGGCACACATACTGCATTTTAAAGGCAAGGGTATTACACGTAAATTCAGAATATCCAATACAATCAAGCAGGAGAGTGGAGGAGTGTCTGAAGACAGGCATGTGAGTATCAGTAGTGTTCTGCTTCTTAAGTTGAATGAGTACATGTATGCTCACTTTATTATTCATTAAATTTCACATATAAAACAATTGATTCAGTAAAATATAGCTTCTAACCTGCTTATCAGATCCATACAGGTTCCATTATTTTTGCAAGGTTTAGAGTAACACTCAGTTTCAATTTCACATAGATGTCCAGAAAACCCGGATCTGCAAACACACCTTTAAACAAAGAAATTTAAAAACCGCATTGATAAAAAGTATAAAATCTAAACTTCAAATAAATCTAGCATGACAAATTGTTAATATCAAAAAAAGTTCAATTTTGTCAAATGAAATTACAAACATACATGCATTTAGATACATCTAGATTCATAAACATGTATCTAGATATTTTTTTTTCTACCTGAAACTGTTTACCCCATCTTCACAGTCACCATAATTCTGACAGGGAAGAGAGAGGCACTCATTCACATTAATTTCACAGTGTTCCCCTTCAAAGCCTGAAAAGAGAGATGAGATGGGTATGGATGAGCAAATCTCACTTCAGAGTGTGAAAATCAGAATCAGTGATAAAGAGTCTGGAGAATTTGCTTATAATGGAAGTTAAAAGAAAAATAAAAAATCCTTGGCTTCTTATATAACTCTATTCTACATTACGTATAAATAAAATTATGCTAGTTTCTAATTAATGAGTTCAAATGAAAGAATCAAGGGAGGAATTGTTTACTAAATCCCCTGGGAAAGTAGTTGTTGCTAACATCACTGTTGTTTTAAGGTATTTGAATGTTTGAACAAGAAGAATTGAAATGATCTGAAAAGCAAATGAATTCATGTGATGACCAATCTTAAAGTAAAATTGAGCTTCAATGATCAAATTTATTCAAGGCAGTTAGCAGATGAGGCAAATTATTTAATTCTTTTCATACCCAAATGACTCAAAGAAAACAAATTATTTTGATTCACAGCTACATAATCAGTCATCCATTTAAACACTTGCCAGTTATATTAAAAAAAAAACACAAAAAAAAACATGAAAGAAAATTAGACTGATAAGAGAGGCAGCTATAATTATTTCGAAACATTTGTGTTAGAAAAAATCAGCATAATTATTACTTTTTAAAACACATGAAATATTTTAATATTCATAATGACGATTTGAACAATTATTTTCATAGTTACATATTAACCAAGTCTAACAATATATACTTATACCATTTTTTCTTGTTAATATTTTTCCTATACTAGTTAGAAAATATAAGAAACACGATTTTCCTTTCTCTGTGACATAACTAAGACTCAAATAGTTGCTGTGACATTATATGTCACCACCTGTTCAGAGTTTATGTTACTCTAAGAAAACTATATTTGTTATTGGCATAGATATAGATTGAGATTGGAATCGAGAAGCATCTGAAAGAGAGGATGGTCTAGCTACCCATGAATGGCTATCTTCCTATCCTAGTTCTTTTCATAGTTTTTCCTCCTATTTCTATCTGCAAACAATTCTTTATATTCAAAGTTTCAAATCATTTTTAATACTGGCATGCAGATGATATAACACAGTTTCCTTGGTCTTTATCTTTATATCATGATCTTTCAGCTTCAGCACCTATTGCTCAGTGGAAAATCCTCTGCTTATTTCTTCACTTAGATTCCTATGAGAGAACATGGGATTGACCTACTTTATCTTTTCACATTACACTATGCTGCAAGCTGTTGCCATTCTCTGTTGTGTCTACCATCAGATCAAATGCCAAAACCTCTTCTAGTTGGAGTTGGGAAGTTGGTATTACATCTTATAAAATCTAGCTGTCTCTCTAGCAGGAGATATTATAGAAACCTAAAAATTACATAATCCAAAAGAAGACAAGCGTAAAAAGGAATAAAGTACATATACAAATAGGAAACTAATAGCAAAATAGTTTAATTAAAGATACAGAGCAACAATTATATTAAACATGATTTTTAAGAAACCAATTAAAAAAGCAGAAATAAAATAAATAACAGAATCAATTACATGATATCTAAAATAAATTCACTTTAAATATACAGGCAACTATAGGTTAAAAGTAGAGAGATGAAATAACAATGCCCTATGGATTACTAATCATAAGAAACCTGGAGAGTCTATGGGACTGACAGACCAGGTTGTCTTCAGAACAAGTACCATTATTAATTTGTCCTATTTTTTCTTACTCAATTATCAAAGCCTTCAAGTTAAACTCTGAAGTTACATTCTTATAATTTCATTCATGCACTAGATGGTGTATTTTCAGCATTAAAAACAAAATTAAAATGAGCCATTTCCAATTAATTTGGTTCTCTTAATTTTAGGTAAGTTGTTATTTCAACACACTTTACTATTCATCAATCACTGTTGTTATATAGAAATTGCAAATGCCATAATACTGTTATAAATGACACAGGAAGCTTTTTCTTTAAATATTAGAAGGTAAATTTATTTAAAATTTAGAGAGTTGGATGCATTCTGCAATTCCTACTAGCTTATCTGGGAGGCAGAGCATTTCGACACTAAAGCATTTCCTAGAAATATTATTTTGAGGCACTGAAGCTCAAGGGTGTTGGCTAGCTACAGAAGTGCCCATGTGCCTCCCTGAATTCAGCTGGGCTGATGAATCAGAACATTCAGGATCTGGGAACTCAGACAGCTCACAGGATAAACTTATTTTTCGTGATTTTGCCATGTTCATTTAGTTTGACATTTCTGAGATGGAGCTTTGTTACCAACTAGTAACATATGTCAATGGGCTGAGGAAATGAGATTGCTGAAATGTAGTAGACATTGCAAGAAAAAGTAGACATGGATTGCATTTAAAATAAGACAAATCTTTGCTAAGAAAGCTTATGTTTTAGGGATTTAAAGGAGGAGAATGTATACTTAGTTCCAAACTAAATTTTCATTGTTCTTTGTGTTAGCAGTTGATATTTATTCATATAAAGGGGTACTTGTTTTGAATATATGCAGTGACAGCTAAAAAGTGTGTCAAAACTCAAAGTACTGTGGATTAATTTTATCCTGTTCTCCTATTATTTGTTCCCATCCAGAACTATTCAGCAAACTATTTTATTAACTGCAATAGAATTCTTTACATACAAATAATGAGACATTCTCAAAAGGATGTTCTCTTATCCGTTCCTTATAGTATCTTGCCTGTGTATTGTCATAGCAAATGCATGTGACTGGATAATAAATGATATTTTTACAATTCCCTACTCTCTGAACACATATCATAAAATAAGTTACTAAACCTACTGCTGAAATTTAACAGCTAAATCAATGTAAATAATACATATAATTTTTTAAATCACTGAGT
Source organism: Rousettus aegyptiacus (assembly GCF_014176215.1). Taxonomy (NCBI): domain Eukaryota; kingdom Metazoa; phylum Chordata; class Mammalia; order Chiroptera; family Pteropodidae; genus Rousettus; species Rousettus aegyptiacus. The sequence continues at coordinate 113,728,807 of NW_023416284.1, forward strand.
ATTTTCTCATTACTAACAAATGCAGCCTATTTATTCTTCAGAAGGGGTAGCATAGAACAAAGTACCTTAACAGTAGTTAGGTTTTCATAAAACCATTTTTAGGAAACATTTTATCATTCAGGGCTATACCTTGACAACTCTCACATTAGAAGTAATATCAGTCAGAGTAATTAGAAATGAAAGTAAATAGGAAAAAATTAGAATGTATACCTCATGCATTCAAACAAGGTAGGATCAAAACCATACACCTTAAAAACTAAAAGTATTACAAATAAATTATATTCAAAAGCATTAAAACATTTTTATTTCTTTTTAATTAAAAATAATTTCCCTAGATTTTAACTTTATGAAAACAAAAATAAATAGTTCTCTTTGCATGTAATAAATCTTATTAATTTTGTTTCATTTTTACTTTAAAACAATCTAATACAAATATTGATATTTTCTTTAAAATTAACAAATATTACAAAATAGTTGCATACTTAACTATTATGGAGGTTCAGAGCTACTTACCCCAAGATGTACTTGTATGGTATGAGGATTGCTTTGAGCTAAGGATAATGTTAGCTTCAGGCTCAAGGGAAACTTCTGCCCCTCCCTTTAACTAGAAGAACTTAAATTAGGGCCCTTGCCCATAATAAGAGATTACTAGCAGTAATTTCTTTTTTGACCCACCTATATGGCTGGGCAAATATCTATTTACTAAACATCTGCACTTATCATTCTACAATGACCCTTTGAAGTCCCTTGCTTCATCCCCAGCTCAGAATGTCTTATATCCTCATGTTCTTTTTTTTTTTTTGTCTTTAAACCTCCCATGCATGTGAGGTCTCTGAATGACGTATGTGGGATTCTCATACATAAGTATATATTAAATTTAATCATGTCCTCTTGGTAATCTTTCTTATGTCTATTTGAGTATTAGACTGGCAAGAAGAATTTTGAAGGTGGAAGAAAGTTTCTTCCTCCCCCACACTATGAACTATGAAAAGATAGAACTAATATTTCTAATAGGCACTAATGAGATTTTTTAACACTAATTTTTAGGAAACTTTTGGAAAATTAGTATGAAAGCTAATATTTTAAAGTGTAATAAATACTTGACATGATTTAAAGTTAATTGGCAGCAATATATATTTTCTTTGAAGCATTTTTTCACTATAAATTTCCAAAGCTATTTAAACTTAGTAGACACATGCTACTTCATGAGCACATGTGTTTTAATTGTCAAAATGAATGATTTTTAATTTAGACAAACTATTTTGTGAAATGACACATTTATTTGGCACTTGGAATCATACGCCTTTGGTAATATGGTATTACCATAATAATAGTATGTATTCTGGAGTAATTGATACATTTAAATGCAACTGCTTGCCTCTTCTGGTACTACAAATTCATCAAGCTTAGAATCACAATTGTAAATCCATAGCACATGGAAATGATCTGATTCTTCTTTTCACTACACCTTCCTAGGAGTCTTTTCCACATTTTAATCTTTTGTAAAATGCCATTTAAAGAAATGTTTGCTCTTTTCACCTTGGGAACATATGGATGAAGTGGCTACATTTGAAAATTAATCCCTTGAAATTAAATTGACACTATTTGATAGGGTGATGTTCTTGCCTATTAACTGAGACATAACTCAAAGTAGTAAGAGAATCTTCCCTGAAGAGAATATTCAAAACAAATATATTCTAAGAATAAAATGATTTTAGATCTCTCACTATATACACAAAGATGCTAATACAGAAACTCTGCTGTAATCAGTATATATCTACATTCACATGCATTTCATCTAAAATCATCTTTACCTCTGTAACTGTCATTTTTATATCCCATTTCTACGAACCTGAAGTTGTTATTCAACCTTTCCTACTTAATTAGCTCTTTCCTTTCACTGCATGCATTAGGCATTACTCTTTTGATCAAATACAATATAAACAAACAAACAAAAAAACACTTAAACAAAAAATGGGATTTATTGGTAACCCAGCTGAGAAGAATACAAGGCAGTTTGCAGAATTAAAGAAAAAACTATAAGAACTGCCATGACGAGCTCTTTCACCAACATTTCTCTACTACTGTCTACAGATCTCCACGTGAAGGGAACATGGTGTTTGCTGCACCAAATGAAAAAACTTCAGCGAAAAAGAGAAAGCTTCTCTTAGCATCAACTCCAAGGAAGGGTTCTCATGCCCAGATTTGCATCAATAATAATTCCCAGATGGATAGGTTTGCTATGTGTCCTAGCTTGAGTTCTTCTAAAAGAAGACTCTTGGATGATGATGTGCATGCAAGTAGTTTATTTGAGAGAGTATCCTAGGAATAATTGCAAGGGAGTAGAAAAGTAAAATAGGGAAAGGAGTCATTTAATTAGGAGGGTATTGCTGTGGGCAACTAAGGCTTCAGGTTCTGGAGACCCTCTTAGAAATCATGTGGAACATAATTCAGAGTTGTTACACTAAACAAGAAAGCTAGGGTATGCATCCACAAATCTTCTTTTCTTGTGCCTCTCTCTGCCTTAAATGGCAAAGCTCTTTCTACACTGTACTTTAATTGTTAGTTATGTGTCTCTCCTTTGAACTTTAAATTCCTTGAAGGAACGTTTTTTCCATGTTTAATTTCTACAGCACCTGTCTCAAGACTTAACGTGTGGTGGGAAATCAATATATGTTTGCTGAATCAGTTAATGAAGAATACAATTTTTAAATTTCTAGAACACTACCAACATGCAGTTGTAAGATTGATGTGTGTTGTACAAAACATAGATTTAGAAAAGCAAAAAATTTACATGTACTATAAAATAAATTTTGAAGTGTGTAAATTGATCACACACAAAATCACCAAAATGAACACTATTGGAATACAAAGAATGAATCCCATTTATTTCTAGGGATCTTATGAAATTCTATTTGTCTTTCTATATGATATTTTAAAATTTATTAAAGCATCGATTTTTTAAATCACAGAAATTGTTTAAACAAATAAGATTACAAAGAAAACAAACCTGTATCGAATTATTTCTGCTAAATGCTTCTCTGTCTACATATTTTCCACTAGAAAATGTTTAGCATTCATAGGGACCAAATTATCTCTCCTCAGTTCTAATCAGAAGACAGAAGGATTGCCCTTACTTTGTCTTGCAAACATGTTCACAATAGTTCTGGTGTTTTACTACACCTATAATTTATAAGTAGTTCACGCTTAAACAAAATGGATTAGACTGCTTTGACTGTAAGTTTCAATCACACTAACCAAAATATTTACCTGCTTATCAATTAATTTGGCAAAAGTCAAAGCATTAGTTATTCTACTTTCTGGTTTTTCAGGGTGAATTTCAATGTCATTTATAATTTAGTTGTCTAGGATGCAGTCACATTATTACTCTGGCTATGGGAATTTTTTATGCTAAAATTTAAATTGTGATAGAACCTACACACTGACTAAAAATCATGAACAGAATTTCAGAAACACATATGCTGAACTCTAAGATCTTCAGCCTTAAATCTCTTTCCTCATGACCTCCTATATTCCATTCACTTGACACACACCAACAACCTACAGAAAGTTCCAGTAGAGCTTCTAAATCCTACTGCTGCATAAGATGTTAAGTCTTAGAATTCTCTGTGGTTTTAAATATCAGTATTTTTTAAAAATTGAATTTGATTAGAATATTTTCTTTAAAAAATGATACAGTGGTTTTGACATAGACCCTATTTTACATAGCAGCTATTAAAGTAACTCGGGGCATAATGTCTAAAACATTTCATAGTTAACCTTGTTTTATTCTGAGATAGTTTTTTAAAGTAATGTTGCAGTACCTTAGCTACAGAGGTTGAACTATTAAAGGCAATATTAAACAAACATCTGTACAGTAGTTAGGCCTGATTTACAGAAATTCACTCCTATGATTTCTGATGTATAGAAATATATTTTTCAATTTTAAACATATATATGAAAAAAATAGTTTAGAAACAGTGTGCACTTTAAAGATCTCTGAGCTAGATCATAATATAAAGGAGATAAACATAGGAATCATTGTGCTACCCACTGCTTTATCCAAAGCATTGATTTCATTAGTCATATTTCTCTGGAAGCCTTAAGTAGAATGATGAAATTGCTCCCCTCCCCCCCACAAAAAAAAAAAAACAAAACAGAATTTTACTTATATATAATAGTGAGATCCAAATTGGCCTCAAGATATTTTTGTGGATACTCTTAAAGATGGAAAATCTCATGACTAGTTTGATAGGTAGGTGATAATGTTTTATGATAACCTCTGAATTTATTTTCCTCTTATTTCATAATAGAAAAAGAATCTCACTAGAGTATATAAATTCATTAAATAAATTTATGAATTGCAAATGTATTATAAAAATTATGATAATTTCAAAAAACATTCCCATCTTGTAGAAAATTCTTTGGTGAAAATAGAGGATTTTTTATTTACACTTAAGAAATATACTGCTGTCCCTCAATAAATATGTATCTATTACTTATATTCTAAGAATATATTAGGAGGTCAATAAAGCACTATGGAATAATATTGTTGAAGAAATTAGTCCCTCTCTTGGTACTGAATAATTTTTCACTCTCAATTTTTCTTAAAAGAAAAATTATTTATTTAAATTATGTACTTCATAATTACTGAGGTTTACAGTGCATCAAATGCTCCCCTTAAATTTTGTCTTACCTTGCTTTTCTTGCCTCATTCCTGAAAACATTTATTCATATGCTTTATATGCCCACATTATATATATTCTATACCCTTGTCATCTAAACAAACAAACAAACAAACAAACAAAACAAAACAATTACTAATGGCTTTTCAGCTTCTGGTACAATCCTTCAGAAGGCCTAGAAGTTTCTGTCATCTACACAAGGACTGGACTTTATATTCTTATAACAGATTCCTTATGTCATCAAGAAGTTTTAGAGGGTTTCTAAAAACAAACAGAAATAGATTTGACTAAAATAACTGATTAATTGATATAGTCTAAGCCGGCTTTTTGGACAGAAGAGTAAATAAGTATTGTTCTTATCTTTAAAGGGCTCCTATTTTATTAGAGCCAGTTATAAGGAAAGAGATATGAACCCATAAATGGGTATTAGGAAATAAATGGTAGAGGTAGACTTCTAAACAGAATGTGGTTTTTGTATTGTGCTTATGACACATTTCAGTTATACTGAAAACCTATGATGTGCTAGTTTTATGGTAGACACATTCCTGCTGAAGACGGAAATGGCTCTTATGTAGTCAGCAGTATGTAAACAGAGAACTTTTACCCAGGCTACTGAGGCATTAGTCAGACCTCTTTTAGTTATATCTGAAGAGATCACAATCAAGTATCTTTAACAATAACAGGTAAAGTTATTGGCCAATATATCCCAGAAAATTAGAAGTAGCCTGCCATCATGTCTAGTTGAATTTAGGGGCTCCAATAATGTCCTTTGAGCTAATCATTCTCTATCTCTTACTTGGGCTCTCTCACATAATGCAAAATAGCCACCACAGTCACATGATAATAGTTTAACAATATAAGCAGAAAGAAGAGATGTTTATAGATAGCTCCAGAAGAAAAGTAACAGTGTAGCATTTGATTACCCTAGATTGGACCTATGTCCATCTCTAACTGTTATTGTCAGGGACACTAGATGGGCAGGATCATTCAGGAAAGACAAACTGTTAACAAAAAATAATAGATGATTTCTGAAAAACAACAAAAAAAAGAGCGAGAGAGAGAAAAAGGAGCCAAAATCCACAAAGTTTCATCCCTTTCTCTTCCTTGCTATTTAGGTTAACTTTTTAGATTGTTTTCCCAGCAAGTCTATATACTTGAATTTGGAGTTTGATAGATACTACCTAAGCTCTTAAGTTATATAGGCTTTCTCTCACCCAGTCTTAAGGAGCCGTCATCCAACAGACAAACAAAACAAAAATAAAAATACAATATTAAAATAAATATAAGCTCTTACCTTCTCTACAAACGCAATAATGATCTCCATCTACCAAAGTCAAGCATGTTGAGTTGTTTTTGCAAGGGTCAGTGAGTGGATTACAGGGGTTATAGTGTTGATGGCAAATTTTTCCAGTATAAAAGGGTGGGCACAGACATACAAATTGCCCAGGGATGATAGATTCATGACAAAGAGCTCCATTCATGCATGGGTCAGAGTCACATTCATTTATTTCTTCACTGCAGTTTTGTCCAGTCCATCCAGATGTACATTCACAGCTGAAATAAAATTTTAAGAAATATAAATGATGCTGTTTCAAATTTATTCTTTGCATTTTCAATGTAATCACTATATAAAACTAATATGTGGCATTTTTTTATGGCATGATTAATAAATTACACAAACTTTAAAAATATTGTTTGCCTAATTTCCTGAGACAATTTAATGTCTATTACTACAAAATTGACTGCATTGGCTGAAATAAGATCTAAGAAGCATATGGTAAATTTATAATATAGGTCACTAAGACTTATCAGAGAACAAGAGTGCTACCAATTTCAATTTTAGCAACTATTGAGCTGAATTATCAATTGAGAAAGTTTCCTCAATTAATTATTTTCTATAAAATCAATTTTACCAATTGGGTCACTGTTTATAAGCCTTAAATATTTAATTCAATGTCTTTAGCAATATGTGATTTTTATAACCATCAGAGTATTTATAACAGGTGCTCCTTTATGGTAAGCATATGATCTTTGTTTAAGTTTTTGTATGCTTTAAAAGCATCTTTCTTATTAATATTTGAAGAATATGGAAAATTTTAAGAGAAAGTAAACAAATAAAAAGTAAAACTTTTGTCTATAATTCACAGACATTAGCTCAGTCTAACTCAGCCATCTTGTATCTGTCATTATCTTAGAAATTTTTGACTTCAAATAACATTTTAGTCAAACGTCTTCCATAAAACTAGGCTAATTCTGCTAACAGCAGGAGAATGCTAACAAATAAGGCAGAAAAAAAAAAAGAGTTTCCCACATAAGTATTATTCAAGTAAAGAAAAAAGCTAACAGTGAAACCTGCCAATATGGAGGACTGTTGATCAACTGGTTGAGTGGAAGTCAATCAAACACTGTAGGTGGGTTCAGAAACAGAATCTGCATCAGCGTGTAGGCAAGGTAGAGTTCGAAATCTTGAGTAAATGTACTATTTGGGAAGTAATAAATCATGAGATGAGGCATAAAAGATATTAGAAAAATTATTTTTCTTACTGATAGATTAGTTATCTAAGATAACTTGAAAATATTATATTGCTCAAAGATCTAACTTGCTTCATGATAAGCAATCTTTTGCATAAAAAGAAGGAAAGGGAGAAAGGAGAGAGAAGTAGGGGATGGGAGGCAGGGGGAGAGAATGAATGAGTAAGTCAATAAAAAAAAAAAACCTTATTTTCAGTGTCAAAGCTCCAAGGAGATCTAGCATTTTATGTATTAATAAATATAGAGGATATTAGTACAATGAGAGGAGACTGTTAAATGATTGACTTGCACTGGTACTCGAAATTGAATTCTAAGTAGATACGCACCAATTGAAATAAATACTAAAATAAATAGACCAGAAGATGAGTTTGGGCATAAGTGACTAATGATGTGTTTACTAGTTCAATAAGATTGAATCCTATCTAAAAACACTGTAGATTTTACAGCATTTTTTTAAAAATCTGGTAGTGTGCCTGAAGTGATTGTTACCATCCAAATCGAACATGTTCTTTGTTTGATCAAGGCAAAGTTCACAATTGAAATAATTTATGCCTTTGAAATATAAAATATATCTATGCATATGTTATTTCTTTTAAGAATGAGTAAAAATTCTTGATATTTTTATTTTCATTTCTAAAAAATAATGACATTATTTGGTGGCTATCCATTCTACTTTGCCTAGATAGCTTTGGCTTAGGTTTATCATCCTAGGATAATTATTTATAGGGTACTCATTCACTTACAAAAGTGTCTAAGGTGCTTCTCTATTTATCTTTGATTAGCTCCTAGAGCCCTTAATGAAAGTGAATATTTTCCCCCGAAAAGACTATATTATTATTAATTTACTAATCCTGCACATGATTTCACCTTGATCTAACTCCTTTTAGGAAATCATCACATATACAACCTTGTATTATAAATATTTGCATGGTGTGCCTCCACTATTAAGCTTCTGGTTCCTCAATGTGTATGAATTTTCTAAATTTTCATACTCTCATGTACATAATATGTTGAAAATATAAATATTGATTAATATATGATCTTTGTTCGAAATCGTAGACTGACCTGAATTCTTTCTTTTGGGAAACTGAGGGCCAGAGAGCTTAATGAAATTGGTAATCTCTGATAACTGTTATAATAATTAAATAAGATAATGAATAAAATATATATGTAGTTCCTGATATCATAAATGCCTAGTCACTCACAGTGGTTATAGATGGTGTCACAGAATTTTTAAAAAGTATTTGTTACCCGATTTATGCCTAAATAAAATACGCATCTCAAGAATGGGTATTGCTTCAGTTTCTAGTGGTACTCTTCATTTATTTGTGAAGTCGCATCATATATTAAAACTGTCAAATATATTATCCCAGTTGATACTTCCAATAAGGCATTGAAACAAGTAGAAGAGATATTCGTATTTTCATTTTATAGGATAGCTGAAAGTGCAAAAAATAAAAGCAATTTATCCAGTCATGTGGTTAGCAACCCTGAGAACTAAAACTCTGACCTCTTCCTTTCTTCTCTCTTTCATTTTTTTTCTAGTTTATAGGTATAAAATCCACTGTAAGACCATTCAACATTTTGTGAAATTTCAGCTTGACTACTTTAAGAGTTCCCTGTAAATAACTGAAAATGCTTGAATATTTAGCATATGTGCTGAAGGTTTGTTCTATCTTCTTAAATAACAGGTGGCCCAAGATTTCATGTGATGTTTTTACAAGGATCAAATCTTCAGGAAAGCATCTGGCCATATGTCAATAGGACTAACGATGCCAAAGTGAGGCCTATGGAGATGAATGAGTATTTTGTAGAAAATAAAGTTTCAATGAACAAAGTCACTACTAGTAATTAACAATCAGATCTACACATATATATATTTAAATCTGCTTTTGCACATGTCACAAAAACTAGTCTTTGATAGAAAAAAATGTATTTTATGTAAAAGCTTCAATTCGATTTTAGGTTGTACCATGAAATAATTTCAGGGTTCAGTGTGATCTGGCAGCTAGAAGCAGAGTCTTTATAGATTAAAAGCAAAAACAAAAACAAAAACACACATTCTATAACTTTTCAATTGTACGATTTCCAGTAGTAACTAATTTAACTTGAAAACTAACTGAGTAGTAACTGGAAAGCTAATTTAGTATATACTTAAAGGAAGACTAATATATTCTAATTTGCTGTCTTCCCTAGTGAGGGAACCAAAAATCCATTGGCATAATATATATTGAATTCCTTCTAAATGAGAATACCATTTTGATTCTTAAACATTGATTTAAAGTACCAAAGTTAATAATATAAAGTAGAAGTCATTGTTATAAAATAGGAGGGAGAAAAAGAGAATTCATCAAAGAAATTCATCAGCTTCAGAAATCTTAGTAACTGATTCTAATTTTTGAATATTAACCATTTTAGCTTTTCTTTTCAATTTTTTTTTTTTTAGGCGAGGAATCCCTTGGTTGACCTCACAGATTGCAAAGACTTGTCAGCTTACAATTCCTTATTTTTAATTTTTTTTAATTTATTTTTTACACCTACAGCATCTGGTTTTCCTATATCGTCTCCCATCTAAGTACTAACCAGGCTCAACCTTGCTTAGCTTCCGAGATCAGATGGGATCGGGCTTGTTCAGGGTGGTATGGCCATAGACAAATATTAACCATTTTATACACTGAACATAAATATTACTATGCAATGACTAAATATTATTCAGCAATATTTATCTACATTTGAATACATTTTGTATACTAGCTTTTATGACTATAAATTTATAAATGTCTAACTGCATACATCATTTGAAAGATCTTTTCTTATAATAGTTCACTTGGTGTTTGTTGCAGACTTTACTTGTATGCAAAATAAAATTTCAACCAAAATTAATAGGTGAAAAAGAAATTATAAGACAGTAACTTATAAAATAGTATTGTCATCCATTTAATGTCTTTAAAAAATGAAGGCATAGAAAAAGGAAGAATTAAAAATGTGAGTTATTCCACCAAGTCAGACATTTTATCATTTTATCTATTTACCTATCTGTTCTTTATTTAATTATTTCAGGTGTACTATCAACAAAGCTATATATTAACAATGAATTACAAGATGGCCACTACTATACTCTTAACTGCAATCCTCTTGGATAAAAATGTGGGGAACTTTTAGCTCATTTAGAGTATTGACATTTATTTCAAATAAACTATTAATTTTATTAGTAAACATTAAAAGTAGAAAGCAAAATTAAAGACCGCCCTAAAGAATACTATGAAGATGTTAAGATGTAAAAATATACAATAGGACTGATAGGGATAGAACAAAAAGATGAATATGACCTAAAAAGTTGCAGCAAGGCAAAGTTGAAAACAATAGCAACAGTAGTGAAACAAAGTTATCTTGCATAATGTCCATGAAGATATTTAAGGTTTGTTGCTGCTTTTAAGTACAGTAGTTACACAATCAGATTGTCATAGAGTAGAAGATAGATTAAAATAAGGAGAGTTTGGTAGCACAACCATTTAGGTCGGCATTGTTTTATTGCTGATAAAAGATTATGAGAACCTAAACGAAGGTATTCACTAGGTCTTCCGTATTTGAAGTACTGTTCTGATGTAGGCTCGAGAAAATTGGGACTATGATTAGTATAAGCTGATGAGGCAGAATGGGTAATGGGGAGTACTTGGTGGATTTTAGCTTCAGTATTGAAAAGATAATGATGCCATCAGATGAGATAGGGAAGATAATGATGGAAATGGGAAAGGAAAAGAGGGTACTAATGGTTAATATATAGAATCTAAAATTTACTTCATGATATAAGATGCTGTCCTAGTAAGAAATTCAAATATGGAACTCTGTGGAAAAATCAAGGCTCATGATTAAAAAATTAAAAGGGTATTTTAACAAGTACTATCAGGAATAATTTAGAATTAAGTAAGTTTAACACTGATCTTTTTAAACTAAAATATAAAATTAATTTATTAAAAATATAGAATGGCACTCTGTATGGTATGATAACTTCCTCAATAGCTATAGGATTTCAGAATATTTGAATAAGAAAGAGTAAGGAGGAAAGAATTAGTAGGAAAGAATCCTACTAATGAGGTTACCTACAAACACTTGATTGATAGAAAACATTTTTCTTTTATATGTTTTTAAGAGTGAAAATATTACTGAGTATATATGCTAAATAAATTCAAGAATTTCTATTTTAATATTGGTAGAAAAAAGACCTTTCTATTCAGTCTATCAATCCTCTGTCTCTCTCTCTCTTTCTCTCTCTCTCTTTCTGTCTCTCGCTCTCTCTCTCTGTCTCTCTCTCTCTCTCTCTCTCTAAATATATATATATATATTCAAAGATATATACTTTCTGCATATATTCTATTACATACATAGTCTATAAATCATTTATCGATACTGAAAAATTTTAACGATGTACATTTTGATGTAAATGTACTACTTAGATATGTCCTTGGGATTATTCTATTTAAATTATCTATAATTTCTACTGTTCTACAGGGTTTAATCTCCTATGCTATGTAAGAAGACAACCGAACAGTAAACTTTTCACAGTTGTTGAATTCAACTCTCCAGGCAGGCCAGCATATCTGAAAACAATTTCAGGTTTTTCAAGATTCAGAGGATTCTTCATCTCATAGCAAGAAGCCAAAGTGCCAGTCAAGCAGAGGGAGAAAGCATTGGATCAAAACTCTGATTTACTCACATCTAAAACCCAAAGTAAATGTGATGGAACTTATGGTACATTTGAGAGAAAACTCAAAGTCCATACACATAAATCTGAGACTAGAACACAAGGACCAACTAAATGCTAGACAGTAAGAATATGGAATAATATGTATCAGTAATTCACACTCGTTACTAATCATAAACTCTTCGTTCTAGGCTGTATGCATATAATACAATGAATTATGAACTGTAGAACAACTTTGGTTAGCCAATGTCAAAAACATGTGAAAATAAAACTACTTAGAAGAAAGCTAACTAGTATTTAGAGATATGAAAATTATTACAGACCCATTATTTCATTAAAATTTAAAATGACCACCATTAAAATCCAATGTCACCCTAATAAATTTAATAAAATTAAGAAAAAATATGTAACATTCACATTGACTTTTATTTATTTTTAAAGGCGGTATGAGATTATAAAAAGAAATAGGGAGAAATAGAGATGAGGAAGTGAAAAGAAAGGAGAAAGAAGATGAGGAGAGAAATCTCTTATAAAACATGTCACCCAATGGTCACCTATAACACAGGAGCTTTAAGGAACTGTATCACCCAATTTCCTGAGCAGATCCTTCCTGACTGTTGGTTACCAGTCTTTGGAAGATCATAAAATTGATGGTCCATGTTAACTGAAGAAGAAATAGCAGAATTATTGTAGTAGCTAAAAAAATAAATGAATACAATGGAGAGAAATGACCATACTAAACTATGGGCTTTACATAAGGCCACAAAACTGGTCTTATTCTTAGGAGGGCCTGGAGACCTCTCTTTTTATCAAAGTGATAATAAATGCTTCTCAGGAGGGTACCAACTCCATTTAGAAGCTTAGTATTAACTGAACCCCATAGGCCAGGACTTATTATAGGAGATGCTGTTACCAAAATCGGCTTCCCATAAGTAATGGAGATGATAGATTTTGGGTATTAAAACAAAACAAAACACAGGGAGTCTTTTAAATATCCTTTAGAGTAAGTATGGCACAATAATAATGATCATGAAGGTTAGAGAAGCAGTAATAGTGATCCTGATCTTCTGAGACTATAGGGGCACTTAATAAAACACATTGTCTCTAGAGCAGGATGGATTAGTAAACAAGGATATTTCTCAATCTACATGACTATAATAAATTAAGAATAAATAATTAAGAAGCCGAGGGAACCCCTCCAGCTAAAAAATATTGACCCCTTGCTCAGTTTTCAAACCCTAATCTCACTGGTTTGAGGGGAGGCCAGGCGCCCAGGAGAAAATTCCCTGCAACACCACAGAAAGATATAGTAAAGATTCTACCAAGAGGACCTATGGCCATTTACCTTTGTAACTACATTTAGGAGAAAAAATGCCAAAGCTTTTAAGGCTATTGGATTTGAGCTCAATTTGACATCAACATCTCGCTTTCTGAAGCTTCGGTGCCCTGGTTTTAGAATGTGTGTATATGGAGACAAGGTAGTAAATGTACCTGACTCAGGTGTAGCTCATGGTGGGTTAAGTTGTTCCAATTGTCATATTCTCTATACCTGAAGATATACAGCCCACACTTGAGCAACACGGGCTTCAACTGAGTCAGTCCGCTTTTACGCCGAGTTTTTTTCAATAAATATAGTTGGCCCCTCCTATCAGTGGTTTCACATCAGCAGATTCGATAATACATGGAGCGAAAACAGTGTTTCCACATTCCCGACTGCAATTTCCCAACCACAGATTCCCAGCAGCAAATGAAAAATACTGTTTTCGAGCCAAAGTTGGTTGAATCCATGGATGTGAGGCGCCGACTCTGTTTTGAGGGAGCCAAAAGTTATACATAGATATTCAACTGTGCTGTAGAGGGTCTGGGGCTTTTATTGCCTCTAATGTCTGCATTGTTCAAGAGTTAACTGTACTTAAAATGGACTTACTTTTTGGATGGCAGAATCCTCATGTTGTCTCTGTCTGGGAATTAGAACTATAAAGAATGCAATTTGGAAGCCACTGAACCTGTCTCTTCATTAAACTCCTACCCTCCAAGCATAAAGTACTATAAATTACAAAAAATATAGCACTCTAGGGAAAAAAGCAGAAATGGTGCCAGCCTAGAGGACAACAAGGTCTGTTTTCATTTCTCTACTCCTTTCACCACACTGGTTTCTACCCAAAGAAACATATATTACTTTGAAGATGATAACTGACTACTCAAACTTAAACAAGTAGTAACTCAAATGCTGCTGTTGTGACAGATGTGGTCATCTGATGGAGCAGATTGACACTGCCTCACATACACAGTATATGGCCAAGAATACGGAAATCTTTTCTGTCAAGCAGAAGGGTCAGCAACAGTTTACATTCATCTAGATCAGAAAACAGTCCACATGTAAAGTCTAGCTTCAAGGCTATGTTATCTCTCTCACCATCTATCATAAAATGATCTGAAGGTAACTTTTTTTGCCTTTCTGCAGACTGTCACATTGATCCACTATATTAGTGACATTATTTATTATTATTTTTATATTAATCAAACTAGATGTTGTAATAAATGGCAAATATTGAAAGCCTTAGGAAGATACATGTGCCCCAGTTGTGGGAGATAAACCCTATGAACACTCAGGGTCCTGTCAGATAGGTGAAGTTGTTAGAGATCCAATGTTCTAGGCATACTGGGACACAACTAAATTAAAGACAAATTAGTACATCTTATACCACATAGCATTAAAAGGGGAACACAACATTCCATAGGCCTCTTTGATTTCAATGGCAGAAATATTGCTCTGACTCATTCATCTAGGAATATAGATGGCGAGCAGTTCTGAATGACTCTCAGAGCAGAAGATTTTGGTAAGAGGTTCATGCCAAAGTCCAAGGAGGCTTGTCCTTTGCTCCATCAGACGCAACTGGCTCTGCAGAATTAGAGGTATTTGCAGTGCTGGCAAAGATGTCCTATAAAGTTTATGGCGAGCCCTACTATATAGATTTTAACATAGACCCTTAGGGTTAGAGCAAGACCAGGGAGGTCCTAATGATGGTAAAGAGAATATAAAGTGGATAGAGGAAGAGGAAATTGAAGTTTATTAGTCATTGCATGTGGACTAGCTGAAGGGGTAGGTGTTATAGTTCACCATACTAATCTTTTCTTATAATTTATTGCAAGAAAAGAAGCTCACCAGAATTCTAAAGTAGCATCTCACAGAACTTATAAAGAGCAAATGAATGTAAGGGTACAAGGTATGATTTCATTTGTTAATTATTTGTTCATTTATCTTTATGGAGAGGTATAATATTGAGAGACATATTTGTTTTGTGCAAAAATTTGCACACTTTATTGAGTACATCTTGGTAAATTTGAACACATGCATATACCTATGATATCATCATTATTACTTAGACATATTAGGTAGTAAACATACCCACATCCTCCAAAAATTTCCCTGTGTTCTTGTGGGGTGTGTATGTATGTGTTGTGGTTAGAATTCTTAACGTGAGATCTAACCTCTTAACATTTTAAAATGCACAATACTATATTATTAACCATAGGTGCTAGTGGATGCATTCGACCTAGGACTGACGCACTGATTTCTCCAACTCCTGGGAATGTTGGTGGCTGACAGCTGTGAGAATTGCCCTCAGCTGGGAAAAAAAAAAAAAAAAAAAAAAAAAAAAACCACTTCACTTAAAGTTGATGCCTTTTTCTTGGGACAGATAACACCCAATAATTGGTAGAGGGAGGGACATAGGCTAAGACCCAGCTCCCCAGTGCGTAACAACTCTACTGTGTCATTCCTGCTGTATGGCTGCCTGTGTGACTGGGGAGCCTCCATTGTCTTTCCACTGCAATTTGTCCTCTGTTTCTGTCTAATTCTGCATTCTTAATTCTCCCACAGATGTTTTCTTTTCTTTTTTATAGCTTTATTGTGGTATAAATGATGTACAAAAACACTATACACGTTTCAAAAGCACTCCACAGTAAACTTCCAGCATGCCAATTTTCATCGGAATTTGATTCCTAGGGAATTGAACCTGTATGTATTCTCCACAAGTAAGTGTCAAATATTTTTATTATACTTCTAGAAATATATACATACAAGAGCACAAACATATGTCTTCAAGGTTCTCTGTTTCATTGTTTAGAATCTCTAAAAAGGCAAAAGAACACAAATGATATTAAGAGGGCACTGGTTATAGTATCTGAAACAATTAAAATAAAATATATATTTTTATATGAGTTAGATACTCATATTAAAATGCCATTATGTAACATATAAACTATATATGTGACATATAAACTATATAACATATAAACATATAATATAGAAACTTGATTTCAATTGTGTTATATGTTTGTACATAGGTACTTTTGTATACACAGAAAATCTTTAGAAGCATATAAGAGACAGCAAGGAGTATGGAGTGAAAAACATGTACATAGAGGGTCAGGTGTTCTAGATTCAAATGCCTTTACTGTAGTCGTGTAAACTTGAGCAGGTTATTTCTGAGTCCCAGATCCCTAAGAATGGAGATGATATATTTCTCAAGGAAGAATTAAGTTAGTTACCACCTGTAAAATATTTAGACAATTTGATTATGACTACTATTATTAAATATAGATATATTAAAGAGTGAGTTGGATGGGACATGGAAAAACTTATTTTTTTAATGTAATTCTGTACCAGTGACTTTTTCACTTAGAGCATGCAATATCCTAAGAATAAAACGACTTTTTTTTTTCCAACAGTGGTTTGCTTTTCATCTTAATTTTGAAGACCCTTTTTATTCTGCAGCATGGGTTAGCAGCCTATCGTTTTTGTTTTCTCTTTTATGTTTTGTTTCATCTTTTGTGTATAGAGATCTGTCTATGCATGGTATTTGCCCATAAAGGTCAGTATATTTTCTTTGGATCCCCTTCCACCTTGTGGCTGTTCAGTTTTTTCAATATCATTCATTGGACATCAGATTAATATATATTTTACTTTTACTTTGCAGATTGTCTCTCAGATTACGTAACAGCATCCCA
This sequence comes from Rousettus aegyptiacus, assembly GCF_014176215.1. Lineage (NCBI taxonomy): Eukaryota > Metazoa > Chordata > Mammalia > Chiroptera > Pteropodidae > Rousettus > Rousettus aegyptiacus. The sequence continues at coordinate 113,745,739 of NW_023416284.1, forward strand.
TTGATGTGCCTTCTGCTTAGCTTGGCATCATTGCCAAAATGATGATGTAGGTGTATTCACCTTCCTTTCTGGTATTTTCCTTCTCTTTGGCAAGGAAAGTGCTGCTGCACCAGGACAAGTCCTTTTTTCTCTGCCAGGTTTCTCCTGGAATAGTCTTTGCACAAATCTTGAAACTTCTAGAATAGCAACTTCTGAATGCAGTTGCTTGCAATGATGGAAAAGATTCTTGCCTTTAGTCCTCATACTTCTAAAATAGGAGATAAGATTAATACTTCTTCAGATTCCCTACCATTATGCTGAAATATTTTTAGGACATAGCTCTGTAGTTTTGTGTGTTTGTTTTTTCATCTGAGTCTATCACACTGTATTTTACTCATATTCCCAATATTTATGGCAGGTGGATGATGTTAGCCCCTTGTTGCCAGGACTGATTCATTCATTCTTCCTTCTCTCTTTCAGCTTATAGCTTTTATTCACTTAAAAAAGATGTGGGAAGAGTTTTCCCATAAAATTATGGTGAATTTGAAATTTTGGTCAGAATTTTCAGATTATTATGTCTATAGGAGAGGCCATAGAAATTAATTTGATTTTGATTATATGAAGAATTTGAGGTATTTATTGAAGGAGAGTTTATTACTTTTTTATATATGCTCAACAGTGAGATATTTGAATTCCTACAAAGCAATGCAGAGGTTTTGTTCTGCAAAGATTTTGGACATTGACGTCAATGATGTCATTCCTTTTGGGAGGCCTTCAACATGAAGTAAATGTCAAGTTAACTCAGCAAATAGAAAAGTTGTATGGTGGGAGCAATAGGCCACATTTTGACAAATGTGGTATTGAAGCCTGGGAAATCGCACAGATCAAGTTGCTGAAAGAGCATTTTGTTTTCCAGAACTTGATTGTGAGTAAATAAAACATATGGTCTTCTAGTGTTTTGCTCTGAATGCCAGACATGTGTAAGCTATCAATTCATACACATTCACTTATTTAGCTCTAAATATGAAAAATATACTCTTATTTTCCATAGAATATTTTGGGTTTTAATATGTTCTTCCAGATTTTCTAAAGGAAATATTTGAAATTCAATAGTGCTGAATACATAAATACTACTTTATTTTGCCTACATTACATCCAGTGTTAAACTTCAGAATATTTAGTAATATGTTAATCCCAGTGCTACTTGAAGGTGAAATTGTGAAGTATATAAAATTCTTAAGCATGGAGCTCTAACAACTGACTCTCTCTTATCCATTCTGCAGTTGCCCAAGGAATTTATACTGTTGTTCAACTGACCATCCAAGTTAAGATCTCATCCTTGGAGCTTTCCTGTTGTCTGCCCATTAAATTTTATCTTTCTGTTTTCCATTTCCTTAGTAATGTATTCAATACCTGGCCAATTAATATTCTATTCTTAACAATGAATGAAATTAAAATGTTTACCTCTTCCACACATTTTCACTTTAATAAAATCCTTCAGAGTCTACATTGAAAGGTGGTTGCCACATCTGCCATTATAGCCACAAAATATGTTAATATTTTTAAGGATTATATTATTCCAATACCAGGTATTATGATAATTTTAACTGAAATAAACAGTTCCTTTAACATTAATGACAATTTTAGTTTACTGTTTTATCGTTTGTATTTACTTAGAGTTTTTTTTAACAAAGAAACAGATATATTGAAATTTTTGAATGTTTGCTTTTTTTCAAATTTCATACATAAATCTATAAAACATTTTAGACTCTGATTTAATGTAATTTATACTCATTGATATCCTTCTAAACTCTAAATATATAACAGATTTTGCCATCCCAAAGTCTTTTTATTTTTAATTTCAGATTATAGATACTATGAGATTGAGCTGGGAAAGTGGTGTAGGTGTTATCTGTTATCTACATAGCACCAATTCTGTGGTCTCAATTTCTTCATATAACTAATTTTATTCAGGTATCTACCCCCATCTCTGCATTTTATATTATGCATAGAAAGTTAATCCTATGGTGATACTCCATGCCAAGGATGAGGCTGATTGCTCCAAGACAGTGAATTTCAACTTTGGTTACATGTTAGAATCACTTACACAGTGGTCCCCAACCTTTTTGGCACCCGGGACCAGTGTTCCTATGAGAAGAATCTAATGCCTGATGATCTGAGGTGGAGTTGCTAGCACTTGGGAGTGGCTGCGAATACAGATAAAACTTTGCTGGCTGGTGGACCACTCACCTCCTACTGTGCAGCACAGTTTCTAACAGGCCACTGACTGGTGCAGCCCAGGGATTGGGGACCCCTGAGGTCCTACCAGCTTTTGAAAATCCCAAAGCTCAGAGTGCATCAAAGGCAGATTAAATCAGTATTTCTCAATGGGGCGGGCAGGTCTCAGCATTTTCTAAGTGGTTCTAGTGTGTCCCCCAATTGACTCCTCTCCTAAAGTAACTTGTTTAGGAACCCAGGACTGAACTAATCAGCATTGATTTACCATGGGCATTTGACACAATGAAAGTCAAAGAGTTGTGACAATTGCTGAGGTCTTGTAAAAAGTATCCTTTCTCACTTAATGAGACAGCCTCCAGAAGTGATGCTCTCTCTCTTTTATTTGATAGGGTATATATCTGAAGCCAGGATGGCTAATATCACTTTGCCACTATGAAAAGGTAGTTTATTGACACATTCAGGTCACAGATGGTGCAACCAAGGGATACTCAAAGAAGGGGTAATTTCCTACTCATGTGGCTCACCTTATATCTGGACATCTAGTTAAAAGAGCTGACGTTTTGTTTGTTTTTGTTGTTGTTAGCAGTTAAATCAATTTGAAGCATACTTTCTGATAGTTAAATATGTCTCTGTTGGTTTGTCTCTCTAATTCTAGAAAATATAAATAATATTTTAGTAACATGTTTGATTTTTGTGTTTGCATTTGATCACTAGATAAAGAAGACTCATTAAAACTATTTTAATAAATCAACAGATATAGCAAATATTTCAGCAACTGGTTCAAGTTCTTCAGTTCATTAAAGGTTGGTAATTAAAATACTAAAAGGAGTAGTTTTGCCTGAAGAAATGAAAGGCCTTTAAGTTTGAAATCAACACAAACTGTAGATATAAAAAGTCATAGTCCATAATTGAGTCTAAATATTTGATCCCTTCTATTCACATTGTAATATGTGAAATACGGGCACAAGTCTACGGTCCTAAATTTTCTTTAATTATTTGTTTTATATTTCAGATGCTACAAAGTGTAACATTGATTAAATGAATCTGATTGCTTTTTATTATCTAGCTATATCCTACGATTATTAAGACATATTATTCCCAAATTACTTGAAGTTCTTTATGAATCTCTGCCCAATCACACTTTTTCATTATTCCTTTAGAAAGAACACCTACCTTAAAATTTCGTTTATTATTTCCAAATATTTCCTTACAGTTTTATCTATGTATGTATTTGTGAATAATATTCAATTTCATTAGGTTCTGTAGAATTTTAAAATTTTAAATGCCATCATATGTTATTTATTAACTTAAATCTTTCTTTGTATCTCCTTGCATGCCTCTACACTTGCTTCTTGATAAATATATCAACATATATAAAAGCACTGACATTCTTCCATTGGTATCTTTAAGAAAAACTACATTCTTCCAGTGTCTGCCAAAATGAATCTTGATAAATATTGACATTATGATATGTTAATATACTAGCATTAGCAAGTTAGATTGAATTTTAATTCCAGAACATGTGACAATAATCTAGGCAAATAGATTAATCTAGGCCAAAGATGAACTATGGTTTGCTGACAAGGGTTAGTAAAAATTCCGTTATTATAGAGCTCTATATCTCCCTAAATTTGGCTGAAAAGCTTCAAAGAAAATGAAGGGCTTTGGGAAATGCTAGGGAATATAATTAGGGATAGAAATAAGCACAGAGAAAATTAATATTTGTGAATTTTTCTATGTGTAAACCACTGTATTTGAGACCATATGCATGTTATTTCAACAATACTGAAAAATAAACACCTATCTTAATTTAAAGCTAATGAGAATAATCTTCAATGAAGACCCCAAGTTTCTAGTTGCTCAAGAACAGAGGGCTTAAAAAGACAGCGTTTAAAATGGATCAAGATTTAAGGTAAAATAAAAATCTATACAACTTCTAGGAGAAAACATAGGAAAAAATCAAGGTAATATTGGTTTTGGTAATGACTTTTTATGTACAACACCATAATAATGATTTATAAAAGAAAAAAATGATAAACTAGGCTTTGTAATACTAAAAAATTCTGCTCTGAAGAAGGCACTGTTAAGAGTATGAAAAGATAAAGAACTGAATGAGAGAAAAATTATTGGAAGATATATATCCGATAAAGGACTTGTTTCCAAAATACACAAAGAACTCTTAAAACTCACAAACAGCTCAATTTAAAAATGGACAAAGTATTTGAAAAGATACCTTATCATATAAAATATATAAATGACGTATACATATGAAAAGATTTTCAGCATCATATGTCACTGGGAAATCCAAATGAAACACACATCTATCAGAATGACTAAAATTCAAAACACTGATAACGTCTAAATCTGGCAAGTACTGGAGGCAACAAGACCTCTCATTCATTGCTGGTGAGAATGCAAAATGGTACACTCACTTTAGAAGACAGTTTGGCAGTTCCTTGTAAAGCTAAATATACATAGGCTTACTTTAAGATCCAGCAATCATACTCATAATTATTTACCCAAATGAGTAAAAAATCTATGTACACATAAAAAGCCTGTGCATGGACCTTTATAGAAGCCTATTTATAATTTCCAAAATTTGAAATTGACCAAGTTGTCCTTCAATAGGTAAATTAATTTAAAACGAAAACACTGTGGTTTATCTAGCTATACAATGGAGTATTCGACAGTAAAAACAAATGGGCTATCAAGCTATAAAAACACAGAAAGTTTAAATTGCATCTAGTTAAGTGAATGAAGCCAGTCTGAAACAAAACAAAACTACATACTTTATGATTCCATGTATGCGACAATCTTGAAAAGGCAAAACCATAAAGATGGTAAAAAAAAAAAAAAATCATTGCTGCCAAGGATTAGAAGAGGGGAGAGTGAATAGATGAAGCACAGAGCACTTTTAAGGCAAACTGTTCTGTGTGATATAGTAATGATCGATGCATGAAATTATCAAATTTCAAATTCTCAAAATTGTCAAAACCTACAGAACTGTACAGACAAAGAATGGAGCCTAATGTGAAGTATGAACCGCAGTCGGTAATAATATATCAATATTAATCGATTATAACAAACGTAACACATTAATGTATGAGGTTAATAATAGAAGATACAATATGAATGCAAATTTGTAATAATAGGAGAAACTGTGTATGTGAAAGGGAGAGGAAGCTATATAGGAATGTTCCGTATTTTATGTGCAATTTTTCTGTAATAATAAAACTACTGTAAAAAAGTCTATATTGAACAGTGTTCAGGAAAAAAAAGTCAGAGCTAAAATTTGAACCCAGATCAATGCGAGTTTATTGAGAAGACAAAAACCTAACTTTGAATGTAAACGGGGAAGAAGTAATCAATCCAAAAATGATACATTAAAATAAGAAAAATGAAGCACAAAGCAGACGATGTAAATTAGCATAAAGGATGTGGGATTCTCTGAATAAGAGAGTGGAAATACAGATTCAGAGGAAAGCAATTTCAACTTAATTTCAATAGTGAAGAAGAGCTAGACAAGGAAAAATTTCTCTTTTCAAGGGATCTATTTCTCTAAAAGAAAATGACTGGCATCGTCTATAATTTAAAGAAAATAAATAACAATAAATGTCTGTCTCTAAAAGCTGGTACTAGAGGAAATAATAAGACAAAGTTCCTATGGCATTCTAAAAGTAAGTTTCTGGTAATTAGTACAACAATATTTAATAGTTATCAAAAATACCACATTTTAACCTAATTTTTATATGGCTATATATATGCATGTTTCTTTATTGTAACATTAATGAATTGAATATTAATTTATTTACTCAATAAAATGTCATTAGGTGTCTCGAAGCATGCAGGATACTTGGTGTGGTGTATAGTACCATTCTAATAAAATAGAACACATTTGATTAGTCTAGCAAGGGAAACTGACATAAAATAAACAAATAAATAAAACAGCAATTAAAAATTGTGAGAAGTCTAGGAAAACAAAATATGTAAGACTGTGGATTGGGTGGTAAGATTGGTTTCTAATAGGCCATTTTAAGCTGATATCCAGTCTTAGGGGCCTTGGGGGAAAAGGTGAGCGACAGTAAAGGAAGGAGTATTTCAGGCAGAAGAAATAGCAAAAAGAAATCTGAAACAAAACACAAAAAACACTTGGCGTGTTTGAAACACTGAAAGAATACCAGTACAAAGGGTTTGATACTAGAAGTTATAATGTTATATATACTTCACCTCAAAACACAAGCGCTTTGCCCTTAAATTAATTTTTAATCAAAACATATTTGAAAGCCATTTATATTCATTTTTGTTCTAAATTTATGGTACTTGCAAAACAACAGGTGTATTCTCAATCATTGTATCAATCAAGGAAGGATTAATGACTTGCCATAATATTATAAAATCCTAACGTCCAGTAAATTATAAAGGAAAAAGGGAAACGTTTGAAATCTAAGTATATTTTATGTGAGGCAAACCCCAAATAATTGTTTTTCATAAAATTTCTTTTTAACTTCTCAAAATATTTCAAGTGGCTTCAAACCATGAACATGGACTTGTTCAGGAAAAATGTAAGTACCATAAACACAATGTTTAAAACTTTTTAAAAAGAAGGAAGATAGACACAAAATCAGTATTTGTAAAGATTGGATGAAGTAGGGTATGCATTGATTGCGATTTACTTTAAAAATCAAGACTAAATATAAAGAATATTTAGGCTATATATAATATGTGTGTGTATATATATACATATACATATGTATATATAATAATAATTTCTGACAAAAGAAAACATATATTTTCCTCTGCAGAGGGATAATACTATTTGACACTGAAGTCAAAGAAAAAAATTACACTTTACTTTTTTAATATGGGACATTGAGAAACATAAAATGGGTCATGCCTTCTAGTATGGCTTTGCAAGAGATATAGAAATCAAAGGTGCTTTAACATTTATGCTTATTAAGGAAGAAATAACCCTCTATAAAGAAAAGAAATAACCCTAAATAAAACTAACAATAACCTCCCAGCTACTTGGAGATTTTGAGACTCCTCAGTATTAGAAAAAGCATCGTAAGAGAGAATGAAAAATGTCGTAGATAACAGCGGCTTTGTTCATTCCTTTTGCAATCAAATAAAAGTTGTGACAGAAACATGGAGCAAACAGCAAGCAAAGTCACCTGGGATCTAGATGAACACAAGCACTACAACTAGGGAGAGAAATAATTAACCAACCAACAATGATAGAAGGTAGGAGGGTGCGAAGACATGAGGCTGCTTGATCCAGAGCAGCTGCAGCCAGCAGCTGCAGCGGGTAGTTGCAGATGCCTCTTAAAGGGGCCATGTTCTCAAGCAGACTTTTCCAGTGACATACCTGATCGCTCTGAGCACCTGCGCCAGGTCAGCTGATCTGGGGGCACAAGGGACTTACAGGAAGTGAGTTGTCAGAGCGAGGGCTGGAGGCAAAGCTCTCTCCCAGGCAGCATCCCAGATGGTATCCATTCTTCTTCTGTTGAACCCTTACCCTTCCCAGTGTGCAGACTCAGCGCTGCCATAACTGAGATGTCATCAAACTGAATAACAGAGGTCCCTCCACCCAGAGGATTTCCTGAAACTCCACCTCCTCCAACTTGCCACCCTACCCAAACCATATCTAGTTGTGTCCTCAGCGAGTTCGGTGCTCCTTGCTGAGCCAACTCAAAGACTCACACTGGTGGTAGCTGACCTTGGTTTCTGGTATGGCCTCTTGAGACAACTATAAGCACAGCATCTGTGGCTTTCTTGCTGAATTTTAACAAGTGGGTCCAGAGGGTCACAGGCTGGGAATAAACTTGGTCTGCAGCTATCCCTCTTAGGACTTCATTACTGGACACCTACTTCACAAAGCCATGCTAATAAGACTAGGAGACTTAGGAGCTTTGCTTAGTACATAGAAACAGACACAGGAAGGCAGCTAAAATGAGAAGACAAAGAAGCAGAAATCACATGAGAGAAGAGAACAGAGATCTAGGAATAATAAAGTTAAGCAATCTAAGCAGATGCAGAGTTCAAAACACTGGTTATAAACATGCTCAATAAACTTAGTGGAAGAGTAGATGAACTCAATGAAAACTTTAACAAAGAGTTATAAAATGGAAAAACGGAAACAAATTATAAACAAGAACTGGTCAGAAATGAAGAACACATTATCTGAGATGAAGGGTACAGTAGGGGGGAATCAACACAGTGGATAAAGAAGATGATTGAATTATCAATATAGAGGCTGGAGAAGCCACAGACACTCAATCAGAATGGCAAGGGAAAAAAGCCAAGATTATAATAATACTTTAAGGAGCCTATGAGATATATTAAATGTAAACATATCTGTATCATACGGGTCCCTGAAGGAAAACAAGAAGTTGAAGAGATTTTTGAAGACATAATGATGGAAAACTTCCCTAACCACAGGCAGCTCAGAGAATTACAAAAATGATGAACTCACATTTGCCCACACCAGGATACATTATAATTAAAATGTCAAAGGTTAAATACAAAGAGAGAATCTTAAAAGCAGCAAGAGAAAAAGCACTTAGTTACCTACAAGGGAGCACCCATAACACTGGCAGCTAATTTCTCACAAGAAACTATGCAGGACATAAGGGCTTGGCACAAAATATTCACCCTGATGAAAACCCAGAAACTACAATCAAGAATATCCAGCAAAGCTATCATTTAGAGTCAAAGGACAGATAAAGAGCTTCCCAGACAAAAATAAGCTAAAGGAATTTATCTACACCAAGCCAGTATTATAGGAAATGTTGGAGGGACTTCTCTAAAAAGTAAAACATGTATCAAAAACATATTAATAAAAAATGGTGATAACTACATTCCTATCAATAAGTACCTCAAATGAAAAATAATGAAACGCTCCAACCAAAAGATAGGGTGGCTGAATGGATGAAAAAAAAAAAAAACAAGACCCCTACATATGCTGCCTATATGACACTCACTTCAGGTTAAAAGACACACACAGACTAAAAGGAAGGGGATAGAAAAATATATTGTCTTGATGGACCTAGAGGGTATTGTGCTGAATGAAATAAGTCAGATAAAGACAAATATCACATGATTTCACATACATGTGAAATCTAAAGAATAAAATACAACAGAAAGGCAGAAATAAAATCATAGATATAGAGTATATTTGAGGGCTACTAGATGGGAAGGGGGTTTGGAGAATAGTGAAAAAGGGCAAAGGGATTAGGAAGTACAAACAAGTGGATAGTTACAGAATAGACATGGAGATATAAAGTGTAGCATAAATAAAATAATTAATGTAATAAATATGTAAGAGGGAAGATTTAGTGGGATGATCACTTTGTGAGTTATATAGATCTCTAATCACTATGCTGTACAATTGAAACTAATATATTATTGTATGCCAAATATAATTGAAAAAAAACTCATTGAATTGTACAATGTAAATATAAGCAACTAATTGTTTATTATATTTCAATAAAGCTGGACAAAAAAAAGAAAAAGCATAGCCTCAAGCAACTATTTTATCACTGAGATAACAAATAGCAGGTGACAATTGCAAATAATAGAGTGTTAAAAGTACTGGAGAAAGAAGTCCTAAATTCTATATTGCTTCTGTTAATAACATCTCATCGAGGAAATCATAACTGGTTTTCTGATGTTAAAAATAGAAATACTATTAGTACATCATCTAGCCATACTTATAGTAAAAGGCAATTTAGAAACATTGCTACGAAAAATCGTTGTTCAAATTAACACAATATGTAAATACTCATTTATTTTTCAATCTAAAAAAGGAATGTATTGGTGTTTTCTAATAGTTTACTCACAGATGATGACAAAAGCACAACTTTTATAAGTCCAATAAATAGCAGAAATAAGGAGGAAAATAAACTTTAAAGTGGCTCAAGGAAATATTGAGGCAATAGATAACATTTTAAATGTTGATTTTGGAGGTAGTCATATGAGTAAATTCGATTGCCAAAATTCCTCTAATTGTATATAGATATTTGTTTTATGATATTAAAAAATCATAAAAACAATCGAGTGACTTATGAAGAGGCTATTTTTCTTTAAATACTGTGCCCTCCCCTCCCCCCCAAAAAAAGAAAAAAATAAAACAATAAAGGAAAATAGGCTACTTAGAAAAATAAGAAAAACACAGGGATATTGTGTATTTGATTATACCATTTTTTTATAAGAACATACCATGACATTGTGATTAATGATAGTTTCAGAAAAAAAGGAAATACAGATTTTGTAATAAAAGAAAGATTTACATTTACATCTCTTTCGTTTTTTTGTAACTACTTATTTCCTTATTTCCACGGGTTTAATAAAAAATAATTTTAATAAAAAATGATTTTAGTGGAAGATCCATAATCCTGAATTTTACATTTTGTCCCTTTCATAGTCATTGCCCTCACATGCAACATCAAATCAGAGGCAAACAATGACTGAAGGTTTTCAATTCATTTCTAATGAAACATTTCTGAGTGTATCTAATTAGTTCATTTTTGTTTTGCATTTTCTCTTAAATTTTATAATTCATAGGGCTTCTATGAAACAACTCAATATTTTTAAAAACAAATATTAAAGGCCAAGCAAACAAATAAAACCCATCCGAAGACAATAATATTTTTAATATAGACTTTTCCTGAGTTCTATATAAAATAATGAGATGATCTATGAGTCCAGGATTCTTTTCCTAACTACTTTTTTAAATAATAAAAATAATCTTTAAATAAATACATTCCTACACAGCTCTGGGAATAAAATTCAGGAAATTGTATGTGTGGCTATGCTAAAATATAAAATTCTGGGCTGCCACGGTTATAATATTTACACTCAGAACACATCAGAGAATGTTATGATTGGAATTACATATCCCTAAAAGATCTTGAAATCTTAATCCCCAGTATCTCAAAATGTGACCTCCTTTGGAAATAGGGACTTTAAGGAGGTAATGAAACTAAAGTGATGCTATTAGGATGGGCCTTAATCTAATATAATTGATGTTGTTATAAAAAAGGGAAATTTGGACACAAAGATAGGCATGCACACAGGAAAAACGCCTTGAGCAGGTGAGGACAGAGACTGGGAAATTATGGAACACCAAATTTTGTCATTGCAAATTAATATAGAAGGTACCTGAGGAGCTTTTCTAAGGTGGAAAACAACTAGGAACTTCATTTATTCTGAAAAATATTGTGGTGTCAGGTAAAGCAGTCTTTCAATTCACCTCTTTTCTTTTTGCTTTCAATACAGCTTCAGTGAAGAGAGTTCATTTATTCATTTGAAAATGGTTTTCAAAGATCTTTTTAGTGTATCACTTATCTACAAATAATATAATACCAAGTCACCTATAATGTAAGAGCCTTACTACAAAAAAAAACGATTTCTCCTTCCCTTCCTTTGTGTTATTGTTATTAAAAATGTAACTTTACTTAGTGAACTATAAAGCCTATTTGTAAAGTTTTAATTGGACATTGGATATATTCTTCTAAAGAAAGTATACTTACTCCTTGAGTTATTATTTCTTGATAAAATTGAACCTATGTGAAGTTCCAACTTTTCCATTGGGAGAAGGATTACTATTTAATCTCTCACAAATCAGTTATAGCTATGGTAGCGGCTATTCCCCCTTGGAAACTGAGGGTAGCCAGTGGCAATATTCGTATAATTTTATATTAAAATCAAGACTAGTTAAGAGTGATCTAAAACCACAGATCTGAAGTCACATAGACATTAGACTGAGATTCATCACCTTTCAACACTGTGATTTCACTGAAAACATCAAAGGCTTGTTTCTCTCATATATAAAATAAGCATATACAAAGCTTCACTAAGAGATTTTGTTCTAGTACAAATGATAAAAACTAGAACTGTATGGTAAAGACAGTCTCATTAATTGCTTGTGAATGTAATATTAAACATCTCTAAAAGATAATTTGCTAAAATCTGTCCAAATCTTGGATGTGGACACACTTTGATCTGTCACTGTCACTTCTAGGAATTTATTATATAAATATACAGACATATGTATATAAAGAGGCACATGTAATTAATTTCCCCAAATTATTATTTGTTTGTAATTTCAAAATATTAAAAATTGTCTACATGGTCATTATTTTATATCCGTAAAATAAAGTATGATGTAGCTATACATATCTTGTTTAAAACTCTGGTTTTTATAAAGAAAAAGTCTTCTATTTGCTGAAGGTGGTTATTGTACTACAGGCTGCTATTCCCTGAATTAAAATTCTGCTATGGATTTTTTTTTATTGGCACTTATTTTATATTTAAGTTAGAATTTTGAGCTCCTAAGCATCATGAGCTAAGCAAAACTAAAAACAGCAACAACAACAATGACAAAATACCACCTCTAATAACACACTGGAATTTTGTAGTTTCCATATAGTAAATTAAACACATATAAATTGAAATTGATTTTTACTTATAATTATTAAATTTCCAACTCTTTCCAGTTATATCCATTAAAAAAATTAAAATATATTCTTAAGAAGCGTAAAAAGTTTTAATATACAGTGTTTCATAATTTGAGGCTTCTAGGACAACTTTGCATAAATTATAAACTGAGAAAAAGAAACAGAATTAATATGGTCAAGTGGGGACAAACCTTCATGTTATCTGAAAGTCTACTTTGAAAGTGTCCCACAAGAAAAGCAGGCCAAAGCGTCAACATGAATGCCAATTGTACAGACAGCAAAGGAGCCAGATGCTGTTGGCAAAACATGCTCCAGAGTGTGGCATCTGGGTCTTTTAACTGCCATACAGAGCCCCATCTGTAGCTAAAGCTGTTGACTCTGCTTTGGGGGAAGAAAAACCAGAAATAAAGAAGGCAGTTAAATTGTAAACCGTGCCAGGAATAGCAGAAGGCAGGTTGCAGTCAGCATTCAAATTACATCCCTAGCCCAATTTGCTTTTTAATGTCTTGAAACTGTGTAAACACTAAACTATATTAACTTTAGTAGTTTACGGATGAACCCATGTAGGTAGTTCAGTAACTTAGGACACAGAGATCACCTAAAGAGTTTTCATATTCTGGCAAATATTTATTTCCTAACATTTTCTTCTCAAGGAATATAAGGATATGGTCAATGAAATGCAATTTCATTGCATTTCATCTATTAAAATACTCTATTTAAAGAAATGAGTATGGGATATAATGTGGATTCCTTCAAAAATATGAAAGTTAAAAAGTCTTTGCAATTTTTGATGTTTTCTTTCAATTGACTCTTCACAAAATAAAATATTCATTATATTCTTTACTGAAACTTCTGCAATTTTTGCCCCATGAAAATTTGTGAGAAACCTTCAGAGACCCCTAAAATTTAACTAAGAAGCTTAATTATAAAAGCATGAAATAATCTCTTTTTAGAGGTCTTTATTTGCTGTACATATACATATATAGAATAGGATGAGTTGATATCTATGTGATTCCATGAATTCATCATTTATAAGTTGCTGTTCTAGTTTTATCCATATATATATATTTGAAAACAGATGCTAGAATAAAAACTAGTGATATTTATAGTTTACTATATATCAAAAAATGAGCTAAATACTCCGCACACAGAATCTTATCTAATCAACCCCATAACCCCGTGAGGTATACCCATTACTATTCCTGCTTTTTTAGATAATAAAACTGGAAGCTTTGGGATAGAACCAAACTTTATATCCAATATCCAGACTCTCCGACTCTGGAACCCATGCTTCCTCTCGCTATTGCTCTTGCTCTTGCTCTTGGTATTGTTCTCTCTCTTAAAAGCAATATAAAATATAATTTAGTATAGTCACTTCACTAATGGCAGAGGAAGGGCTTCTGAAAACCTATTCTTCCACAAAGGAAACCAGAACATTGGCAAACATAATCAAAATCAACTTTTTCAGAACCCTAGGTATGAACTAAATGCTCGCAAAAATCTGAGTGTTTATTCAAGAGAAATGGCTGAATCTCATAAGCATAGTCAGCTTTGCAGTGGTTTAACTTGCAGTATTTCCATACTCTTCTCCCTAGCTCCATAATCGTCTTTAAAACAACATTGCAATTAAAGCATCTGTGAAAACAGCTGCCTAACAGTCAGTGAGGTAGCAGTACAGGTTTGGAGCTCACACAAAAGATTCTTCCCAGAGAATGACACTATCTCATTGGTCTGGCAGCTTTATGAAAAGTTTCATTCTTAGCCATTGACCTTATTTTACCTGACCCAAATCTAACTTTGCCATACAGATCCCATCTGTAGCTAAAGGTTTTGACTCTGCTTTGGGAGAAGAAAAAAATTATAAATAAAGAAAGCAGTTAAATGGTAAACCGTGCCAGGAATAGCACAGTTTAAATTATAAAGGACATTTATCAAAAACAATCGGTGGCAATTGTTTAACTTTGCAGCTGCTTGAGGTGATAATTCCAGTTGAGGCTAACAAGAAGCTGACCAACATCCTTAATGGTAAGAAGTGGAGAATGAGATGTTCACAGAGGTCTTTGAAAAGCTAAACACACAGAGCATAAAAATGTGTTCACAAGCCTAACAAAGACCTTAATCTCTTATGTGTGACTGTCCTTGAGACTCTGTGTAAGCAGTGAAGTATAAGACAAAGTTATAAACTGCCTGGCTAAATGTTGCATGCATTCCTCCACTCACACATACAGAGTCCCTCAGTAAAAGCTGGGAGACTTAACAGTTAAAGGAAATAAGAAAAATCTCTGTTAAATTATTAGTTGAACCCTATGGTAGCCAAGCAGAGACTACATTATCTACACATGACAAAATACACATATTTATAGAACTATTCCAGAAAAAATTACTAAACAAAGATTAGCAAAACAAAACATAACACAAAAATGGTAATGATTGGGGAAAAGCAGGATCTAATTTCTAGATTTGCCACATTATATTATGTAAAAGGTCAAGTGTTCATAAAAATATGAAAATATTTTTGGCTAACACACAGAAATAAATTCAATTAATAGAGACTGTCCCTGAGGAAGCAAGAATATTGGAGTCATCTGACAAAGATCAACTGTAAGCGTGTTCAAAGAAAAATAGAAACCATACGTAAATTATTAAGAAAGTTATGAGATTGAAGTGTTGTCAAGTTGAGAATATCAATAGATATAAATTATGAACAAAAAACCAATAGAATTCCAGAATTTAAAATACAAAAAATGAAATAAAAAAAAAATCATTAGAAGAGCAATGCCATATTTAAGTTGGTAGAAGGAAACAGTGAATTTGAAGAAAAATCAATTAAATTGTTGATCTTAAAGTTCAGAAAGAAAAAAACAATAAAAACGAACAGAGTGAAATTTGTAACTGCATTTTTAAAAAGAACAAATAGAAGGAAGGAAATAATGAGATAAAACTGAAAATTTTAAAAATAGAGAAAACAATGAAACTAAAAGTTGGTTCTCTGAAGAAACAAATACTAAAGTAGACTGACCAAGAAAAATAATAAAGACTCAAAATACTAGAATCAGAACTTGGAAAGGAATAAATTGCTACAACCTTACAAAAATAAAAGGGATTCTAAGAAAATACAATGAACCAACTATGCCAACCAACTATATAACCTAAATGCAATGGATTAATTCCTAGAAAGACTGCCTTGACTCAAAAAAAGAAAAAAAAATAGGAAATCTGAATGGACTTACAACAAGCAAAAAGATTGAATGAGTACTCAAAATTTTCTGAAAAAATAAGCCCAGACCAGATATTTTTACCAGTAAATTTTAGCAAAGTTTAAAGACTAGTTAATACCAATCTTTCTATAACACTTCCAAAAGATGAGGGAAAATTCTTAACACATTCTCTGTGACCAAAATTACCTAGTGGCAATACCAGTTAAAAATATCACACACCAAGAAAGGGAAAGCTGTAGATAATGGTCTATATCCCTCATGCATATAAACCCAGATTTGTTCAACAGAATACTAGCAACATATAAAAAGGATTATACACCATAACTAAATGGAATATATACTAAAATGGAAGGTTGGTTCAAAATTATAAAATTAGTGAATGCAATGCACCACATTAATAGAATACAGGACAAAGTCAAATATCCCTACATACAGTGAAAGCATTCAACAATATCCAACATGTTTTCCTGAAAAGAAGAGATGAAGTGAACCAATGAAAAATCCAGTTAACCTTATAGTTATTGGTGAAAGACTACATGATTTTTTTCAGGCTTAGGAATAAGACAGGGATGTTCAGTCTTGTAACTTTTATTCAGTATTATACTAGAGATTTATGCAGGGTAATTAGGCATGAAAGGAGAATAAACGGCATCTAGATTGGAAAGGTAGAAGCAATAGTATGTTTATAATCAGATATAGAATATTCTAAGGAAGCCACAAAAATTATTAGAATTACTCAATGAGCTCACCAAAGTTGCAGAACACATGATCAACATACAAAAAAATAGTGGCATTTCTATACATTAGGGAAACAGTTCAAAAATGACATTAACAGAATAATTTAATTTATAATAACATCAAAATATATCAAATTCTTAAAAATAAATTTTAAAAATGCAATACTTGTACATTAAAAACTAAAAACATGGTTGAAAAAATAAATAAGCAATAAATAAATGGAAAGTCATTCTATAAATGTGTATGAAGAACTCATTTTTATTAATATGGAAATATTTTCCAACCTGATTTCCAGATTCAATGCAACACCTATCAGAATTCCAGTTGCCTTTTTTTTTTTTTTTACAGATTAACAAGCTTATATTAAAATTCATATAAAAATGCAATGGTCTCAGCAGAGCAAAAACAATCTTAAAGGAGAAAAGTTAGAGACACATATCTTAATTTTAAAACTACTAAAAGCTATGATAGTAGACAGGGGTACTGGAATAAGAATAGAAATAGACCAGTGGAATAGAATTGAGAGTCCAGAAACTATCTTTTACATTTTTGTTCAAATGTAAGACAGGATGCCAAAACAATTTAATATAAGAAAAATAGTCTTTCCAAGAAATAATCCTGGGACAACAGGATATCTACATGTAAATAAGTGAACTTGGATACTTCCCTCATGTCACACACACAAAATAATTAACTTAAAAGAAATTATACCAAAATAAGAAATATAACTCTTAGAAGAAAATGTAAGAATTAATTTTTATAACCCTGGGCTAGATAAAAGTTTCTAAGATAGGACATCGAAAGCAGAAGTGATAGAAAAAAAAAGATAAATCAACTGGGCTTCATCAAAATTAAAATTGTAGTTCAAAAGGCACCATCAAGAAAGTAAAAACATAACTCACAAAATGAGAGAAAATATTTGCAAAACATATCTTATAAGTAACTTAAATCCAAAATATACAAAAAAATTCTTACAATTAAAAGAAAAATAACCTAGTTCCAGTTCAGTCAAATTTAAAGAGACATTTCTTGAAAGAGTATGTACACATAGCCAAAAAGCACATCTTAAGACAGCACATAGTAAGAAGGTTAACATCATTAGTCTTTAGGGAAATGCAAATCAAATGGACATTGAGATACCACTTTACACCAACTAGAACAGCTACAAAAGATAGACATCATTAAGTATTGAAAAGGGTATGGAGAAATCAATATCCTCATACATTTCTTGTGTGATTATAAAATAGCGATCTACTTTGGAAAAGAATTTGGAAGTTTCTATATTTTCTAGGAATTACACTGCTGGTTATATACTTAAAAGAATTAGAAATATATGTCCATATACATACTTATGCATAAATATTTATAGCAGCATTATTCATAAAACTCAAAAAGTAGGAACAATCTAAATGTCTATCAACTGAATAACATATAAACGAAGGTGTTATTATCATACAATGTAATATTACTTGGCCACAAAAAAAAAATGAAGTATTGATACTTGCTGCAATATAAATCTTGAAAACATTATGTTAAGTGGGATAAGCCAGTCAAAAAAAAAAAAGACTACATATTGCATGATTTTATTACATAAAGTTTCCAGAATATGCAAATCCATACATAAAGAAAATTGATTAGTGGTTTTTAGAGTCTGGGTGAGGGGGAATATGGAAGAATTGCTAATGGTATGTGTTCTTTTTGGGGGTGATGATCATGTTCTAAAATAAGATGGTGGTAATGGCTTCACTTTGTTGTGAATATATTGAAGACTTCTGAATTGTATCCTTTAAAAAATAAATAACATAGTATGTAAATTATGTTTCAATAAAGTTATTATAAAAAAGGATAACTTGGTAAGGAAATTACTAGTGAGCCATTGTATGTAATATATGAATTATGCTAACCTCACTGATAATGTATTTAGTGAATTCTCTCTTCTCCTTACAATCCAGTATAGCTAATGTTATAACATTTACACTAACACATTATCTTTAAAACCACAAAGAAGATATAACCAGAAAGCTTACTTAGCTGGACTTCTATTTTCATTTGCAGAAAAAAAATGCAACACAATCTCTCAGAAATAAAATCAGTAATCTATCAATAATCTGAGGAATGATAAAATGACTAGGAGTTTGTGTTAATTTAAGTGGCAAAGTCTTCTGACACATTTAGAAATTTAAGTCATTAAGAATTCACAATTAGTGGTGTCAGAGTTATCTAGAAAGACTGATTATGTCTCATGAATATTAAAATAAAGTGTTTTTTAATTAAATGTTATAGATTTTTTTGCTTATTTTGTTTTAGATCTTTAAGACTTCTACATAATAGAAGTGTTTTTATCTAAATAAAAGTACTGTTATGTTGGATAATAAATATTTGAGTCCCTTTTCTGTTTGATTTTGATATACATTATGAGAATTACATATTCCGGACAAATAGATGGATAAACATAAGTGATATATTTCACATAAACACACATACGCATATATTTCTTTCCACACATATGTATGAGATGGTATTTTAGGAAAGAGAAAGCAGCAACTAACATCCAGGATATCCAGGAGCTGGCCAGGTACCATATACTAGCTTCACAGTTAGATCTTGGTGTTCTGTTGAACATCTCAAAAGGGAATCTCGCAGAACATCAAAACAAGGCAAGGCTACTCATTGACATTGTTGAATCATAACAAAAATAAGCCTTCCTTATAATCTTATCCAAATACAGACAAAAACATGAAAATTATCTAAACCACAAAAATAGCCCTATCATGGCTAGTTTGAATGATTGTGCCTCTTGAAAATTTTCTTTCACCTGTGCCTACTCTTCCATCCTTCTACATAAGATTTATTATGAACCCAAACATAGAATTCTTTCCACTTTGATAATATCTGATTCAGGCTAATGTCCCACTTTCTTAAACTGTTCCCAGAATTACATCTCAAGCTCAAACCTCTAAGTCATTTACAGCACCCTTTTATGGAGATGTCTCCTGGATTTACAGGATGTGTGTTGTCACCCTGGACAATGTGTTATAAAACTCAATTTGTTCAGCCACAAATGTGTTCCTGCTGGTCTTTGTCTGGAGGCAATTGACAGTGTGAGTGCATACATAAACAAATGCAAAGACACATTACTTTTAGAAATTAAAGAAAGCTAAATGTTAAAACGTATACATCAGAGTCTCAGGAAAAAGATATCTGGACAATTCATATTCTATATTGTAGGTTATAATTAATAAAATTATTTAGGGAAAGTAAAATAAACATTCATAACTATAGCTATTTCCCTAGCTTAATGAAATTTGATGTTTTTTCTTCTACTACATAGACAAGCAGTTAATATTAATTTGTTATGATCTATCAATACATCAATATCATATAGCATAGCTCTGAGTTTTTACATTTTTGTGTAATTTAAACTAATATCAACTACTAGCACTGTGAGTTTCTCTATATTACCAAGATTATTTCATTTTTCTTCCTGTCATTGAAATATCAATCTAACTATTGCTGACTATTTCAGAATTCTCTTTTAATGAAATAAGCTGACTACTATGACTAGTATGGATCTTATATTCCATTTTAGTCTCCGAAAGTTGATAATAATAAGACAAAAGGAAGTGTATGAGTTATTTTGGAAGACTTTTTGAATTCATTTTGACTTATCCCTGGAAAAATAATAATTTGAGTATATTTATATTCAATAAGTATTCTTCTGTGACAAGAACATTCCAGTTGCAATATACCTGGTTTTGTATCTGCTTGATAAAAGTTTATACAAAACAAGTCAAAGACTAAGAGCTATTTACCAATATGTACTTGGATCTTAAAAACTTGAAATAGCAATAGCTACTCAGAATTTCTATTTAGTTTCTTCACATGTCTCATCTAAAACTGATACAATTAGACTACAAAAATGTGCATAATTAAGTTGTGAAATATATCAATATTTTGACCAAAGTAATTCAAACTCATGGTAATCTCTAAGAAATAAATCAAAAGTTTAAATTCAATGAATATACTAAGGAGCCATAGCATGGCACTCATTTTGTGTGGAATGGCCCAAAACAATACTGAGATACAAAAACATGTTTTGAAGAAGAAAATACATTTTTAACATGTGTCACAACCGGAAACTGCATTTCCCAAATAAAATTTATTTATTTTTTAATTGAAACATATTTAATGTATAACATTGTGTAAATTTAAGTTGTACATGTTTATTTGATACATTTATATTTTGTAACGTGATTGCCATTGTAGTGATAGTACCTCTATCATGTCACATAATAATAGTAATTTCTTTTGTGTGATAAAACTAAGATCTAGTCTCTTAGCAAGTTTTATGATTAAAACACAATCTTGTCTATATACTAGTTTCAAGTTTGAACATTTATACAACATCCTTCACACTCTCTTACTGCCCAGCCTTTGGTAACCACCAGTTTACTCTCTATTTAAATACCTTTATTCTTGTTTTGACTTAACATCTAGACTTCAATATATGTAAATTTCAAATGAATATAACATTATTGTGTCATAAAATAGTTCTTTATCTTGAGATAGTCATTTTAATTAAGTGACTGTAAAGTGAAAATAATGTCTGCATGCATTTCAAGGACATGGAGCACTCCAAGTAATTTCATAAAGAAAATGATAAATATATTACTTACCGATAGCTATTGTAAAGGTCAGCACAGGTGGAATTGTTCTTACAAGGATTCATTTTGCAGTCATTGGATTCTTGTTCACAAAAACTTCCTTCCCAACCAGACAGGCACACACACTGGTAGCTCTAAGGGAATAACGTAAAATTATACAACCTTTAGATTATTTCTTACCATTAAGCCTAAAATCCAAATATTACTCCTGGCTATTTCAATCTCTCGATCAACTTATGCCTTTTAGAATTTTTATAGAATGTCAATACTTCCTCCAAATTACTTTTATGACAGTTTATAAACTATGTAAAAAGTATTCATTAGTATGTAATTCAATAAAAATGTGCAACATATCAATAAAATATACATAAGGTATAAAAATACTTATGAATCATATTCACAATATGGAAATATTGACTTTGTTAAATGTCTCAATATAAAAATAATGTGTAATAATAAGAGGTAGTGATTTTATAAAATTAAACTCAATATGAAGCTCAGCAACCAGCTCACAAGTTTAAAAAAACATAATTATGACAAATTAACCTCCTGACAGCTTTTGGTATTATTTACAAATAATTAACCTATGTAAATTCAGTACTGTTAGTTGATTAAAATTGTATAACTTTGCATATTATTTTCTAAAGAATAGAGTTAGCCTATGACAATATTCAAAATAATAAAAGCAAATTTTGCTTTCCCAGGATTGAGAAAACAAACAAAAAAATCTCAAATTACTATGGGGTAATTATATACTAAAAATATTTTCGAAAAATAGTGCTCTTATCAAAAAAGTAGAAGCTGGTCTCCTACATTCAAAGATTCTGATCTAGCATTATGAAAAATATTAAAATCAATGTTAGCTGTT
The DNA here is from genome assembly GCF_014176215.1 of Rousettus aegyptiacus. Lineage (NCBI taxonomy): Eukaryota > Metazoa > Chordata > Mammalia > Chiroptera > Pteropodidae > Rousettus > Rousettus aegyptiacus. Next base: position 113,767,901 of record NW_023416284.1, read on the forward strand.
GTCTTGATCTTCACTATTCAATACAGTAGCCACTATTCATATGTGGCTATAGAGCATTGAAATGTGGCTAGTCCCAACTGAGATGTGCTGTGAGTATAAAATACGCATTGAATTTTGAAGTTTTAGTATAAAAAATAATGTCAAGTATCTCACTTATAATTTTATTACTTACGTATTGTAATGATAATAATTTGGATATAAAAAGTTAAACAAAACATGTTAAAATTAATCTCAACTGTTTCCTTTAAATTTTTTAAAAATGTGGCTCCTAAAAAAATGTCAAACACACACAGGTATCATTATATTTCTAGTGTACAGAGCTGCACTAGATTATGCCAACCCAGTTTCTTTATTTGTGAATAAAGATGTCTACATATTAACATGCACACACGAGGAGTGGGAGTCCCCTGAGATTAGAGAACAAGTTCCAGTTTAATATTTCCCAGCATCTTGAGGAGGCCTGGCACCCACTAAATATGTAATGTATATTGGTTGAACAAATGGAAAAAAAATTATATAATAGGAAAAATAAAGCAAGAACTGTCGTGAGTATCCAAAACAGATTTCAAGAGCATTCTGTATGTTTGTTAGAGTGAATAGCAAAATTCTGTCAAATGTTACATTAACCGAAGAAGCACCATGTGTTCCATCTATGTACCTTTAAGTTACAGTAATTCAAATATGGGAGAGTTGCCACTGAGTAATATGCTTTGGTTTAACAGGGCCAGTTGTTTTTCTATGGCTTCTAAGTAGCTGAAAAGCAGAAGAATGAGAACCACTGTATTGTTAACGTTTGGCTTTATTCCTGACTCATGTGTTAATTCTCCACTCAAGAGTACTCATTAACAGTGCTCATGGTCTCCTAAATTTTAGCAGCAATTTTCTCATTCATTGTTACCCCACATTGTTAACTTCTCAATGAGTGTGATAATAGTCACAAAGTTTTCATAGCTTGTTTTAGGCTTATATATATATATATTTTTTTTTCCTTTTCTTTTTTGTCAGACTTAAAAGAGGATTTACACACAAATTAAATGTAATGATTATATTTTGTTTTACGAATTTGCTATTTTAAGTGGAAGCAATTCTACAATAGACAAGTCAACTGTATGCTGTAGTGAATGGGAGAAAACTAACCAACACAGTGATGGACAGAATAAGATGGATGACACATGCATGAAATCTGTGGGACAAGTTGCCCTTTAGTTATGTTCTGACAATTCACTTTCTCAGAGGTATAGATCATTTATGTAAAGACAAAAGTTGGGTTTTATTTGCTGGGTTCTATTTTGACATCTCAGTAACAGTTTGAAACAAATTTAGTAAGTCAAAAAGCCAGTCGAATTTCTTTTTCATCAAAGTCATATATTCTTAAAAGCTTATTGGTATTCCTGATGATGTAATAATTAGTGGAAAATTAGCATCGATTTAATGATATAATTATCATTAAAGTGTCAGGTGCTATAACAGTGATCACCAGATACAATAGAATCTGTATGAAAAGAAAACATAAAAGAATAAAGAAATATTTTTATCTAATATGAAACATTAAAAATCATAAATGTTGAAGAGTAGAAATAACTAGAAATAACCCAGAGTTCAATCATTTCTATTCATCTGTTGCTTACTTGACTCAGAAGCATTTTTCTGGGTTTAGACATTCTTAATGCAAAGCACTTTTCCATTTAGCATTGTAAAGTTAATTAATTCCAGTAATTTTAAATAATAGTCAAAGGTAAAATACTATTTTTAAACTACATTATCTTGGTATTTGAGGTAGGTTTGCTAAAGAGAGAAATATATTTAAAATATGTTTACCAAAATGAGTACAATTTTACAAAATATATGAAGTTGAAGCCACATCATTTTTACCTCTTAATACAAAGTAGACATTACTCTTTCCACTGAATTTAGATAAAACATTTTTTATAGTTTGAAAATATGTAGTTAAGAAGGAGACACAGAAGACAGAGATGATAGAAGATGAACCAGATCTACCACAGTCAACTGCACAGCCAGTGAGACAGAAGACAAAGTGGTCAAGTTTGGTAAATGTAATAGGATGAACTATACATTGGTTAGTTTTCCTGATCAACAGTCAGATGTTTTAAATTTCTGTGACTAATGTCAAACATACTAAGGTAAGTAGAAGAGAATAATTCTGAATATGAATTTTGAAGTATGAGATAAAATTTTAACACTTGTTTTGTTGCTTATTAAATTTCTAGATATGCTCGGTACATTAATTTTCTATTGCTGAAAACAAATTACCACAAATTTAGCAGCTTTAAACAACATACATTTTCTACTTTATAATTTCTGTCAGTCAGTGTATATAGTCTGGGTTATTTGAATCCTTTGCTTAGAATCTTACCAAGTTGAAACCCATATATTAGTTGGGTTATGATCTCACCTGAGGCTTGGAGACCTTGCCCAAACTCAATGGTCGTCAGCAAATTTAATTTTATTGTAGTTAGAGGACTTAAGTCTTTGTATTCTTGCTACCTGTCAGGCAAAGATTACCCTAAACATCCAGAGACTGTTTTTAGGTCCTTGGCCTTGGGCTTCCTATTCTTACTGCAGAGCAGTTTGCTTCTTCATGGCCAACGGAGATCATCTGCTATTTCAACTTGTCTCTTTCAAGAGCCTATCTAATTAGGTCAGGCCAACCCAGGATAACTTTACTTTCGATAAATCAAAGTCAACTGATTAGGGACCTTAGTTGCAGCAATAAAAGTTACTTTTTAACATAATGTAACATAATCATGGAAGTAATATATTATTGTACTCATAGGTCTTATATTCAAGGAGAGGAGATTTTACAGGACCTAATACACTAGGAGGTGGAAATCTTATGACCATCTTACATCTTATAATTCTGCCTACCACAACTACTAACCTAGTTAATGCCTCTAAGTAAGTTATTTAAATTCTCAAAGTCTCAGTTGCTTCCATACATAAAGTGCCAATAATATCTATTTCTTAAGCTTATTTTGAGCATTGTGTGCAGTAAAGATTATAACATGCTTAGTTTAGTGACATATGACTACCATCAATTAATAGTAATCATTACCTTTAGGCATACCAATCTAAATCTGATAAGGTCAAAGTATAACATGCAGAAAATACTGAAACTGGTCAGAATTATCATCTTCATGTCATTTCTTTGGATAAACAAGTTAAGCTATTTACTAAAAGATAAAGATTATCAGACTAGAAAAATAGAAGAGGAGAAGGAAGAGAATCTAGCAATGTGCCAATTACAAGACACAAACTTAGACAAAGTGAACAAATTTTAGAACATAAATTAGGGAAATTGATCAAGGTAAAATATAAAATATTATTAAATAAATAGGTATTTTAAAATGCACCAAAAGAGGCAGATTAACAGTAGGCTCATACAAACTGAAATAAAATTACTTCCAAATCTTTAATTCCCCTCTTAGGCCATACAGGTACAAAAAAAATAGAAAAACAGATAAAACTATCCAACTTATTTTTTGAGAATAGTAACGCTTGGCAAGCATATAACAAAAAATGTAAACTCAGCCATCTCACTTAAGATAAAAAAAAACCTGAAAAAATAAGTAAATTTAAGTAATGGAATTTAATGATATCTTCAAAATATATTATATTATAAGCTGGTAATTTCTCCCATTGGCATACAGAAGTATACTTCAACACAAGAAAGTCTATTAAAGGAAAAAAATGGTTTGGACATCTCAGATGAAGAAAAGGTATTATAAAATTCAATATACATTCATACAAATTCTCTTAGCAAATGAGAAGTCAATGAGAATCTTCTTATATTAAGAAAAGCTATTTACCAAATAAGCAAGCAAAAATGTTCTGCCAAATATTATTTTACCAAAAACAATTAGAGAAATTAAACAAAACATATAAAGCAATTGTTGAATTCGTAAAACAAAACAAAACAAACAAAACAACACCACCGACAACAAAAATAAGATGATTGGATCTCCTAAATTCTGGAGAAAGTAAGCAATCTAAGATAATATCATACTTGGTTCTGCTGTAAATACCAGGACATTTGCCTATTTAAATTCAAGTAAATAAAAGCAATGCCACTTCTTGGCATTTATTCAAAGAAGATAAAAACACTAGTTCAAAAAGATACATGCACCCTATGTTCACTGCAGTATTATTTACAATAGTCAAGATATGTAAGCAACTTAGTTGCTGATCAATGGATGGATAACAAAGATGTGGTATATAGATACAATGGAGGATTATAGAGCAACAAAACAGTAATAAAATCTTGCCATTTGCAACAACATGAATGGACAAAGAGTATTTATTAGCTAAGTGAAATATCAGATGGAGAAAGATAAATACCATATGGCTTTACTTCTATTGAAACCAAAAAAAAAAGAAAAAACAAAACAATAACAGCCTCAGAAATAGAAACCAAAGGGATGGTTTCTAGAAGGGAAGAAATGGGAGGATGAGTGTTATGAAAAAAAGGTGAAGGGGAATATAGTCGATAATACTATTATAAGTTTACATGGTGACATATGATTACTAGAATTAGTAGATGATCACATTATAAGGTATAAAAATGTCAAATCATTATATTGTACACCTGAAACTAATATAACTAATGTAATATTGTATACTAACTATACGTAAATTAAAATTAATAAATAAATAAAACCACCAAGCTAAGCAGAAAGAAGTAGCTGGAGCTTTCAGCAAATCTCCGGTAAATGAAAATAAAATATCGGCATTTAACTTGTCAAGGAGACAGGTCCATTAAGAGAAGAGCAGAGAAGTAAGATTAAACTTTGATGTGCAATCTTTGGAGACCTTTATTTCCTAGAGTGTAACCACCCAATACAAGTAGAAAGCAGTGAAATTGAACAGCAAAGATTCAGTAGTGTGTGGTGCGGGAAAACCAGAGGTTGGAATTTAGAGCCTGCAAAATTTTGGAATGGTCCTGCTAAACCCTTTCAGATTTCAGTTGATATTCTAAAGGGCCACAATCAATAAGCAAGACAAATTAGCAAAAACCCCAGCCCAGATCATGCTAAAACCCCACTCAACTGAGCTGAAGTCATCTGTCTGTACTTCATCTACTCTTTGTAAGAATTTAACACTAGGTAGAGGTTTTCAACGCTTCATACAAAATGGCTGGTATTCAATAAAAAATTAAAGAAACATCGAGGAACAAAGTTCAAGAGAAGATTAGACACTAGAAGTAGACTATTCAAATATTGTTGTTACTGGATATTTTAAAATAACTATGATTGATATGTTCAAAAATATATAAAACAAGACAAAATTTCACTAGAAACCTGCAATAGAAGAGCCAAAGAAATACTATGGATTTTAAAATAATAATAATTTAAATGTAAAAATTTAATCCAATATTTATATTAAACTAAGAAAAATAACAGAAATCTTAGTAGATAATTAGCTGTGGATATCCAGATTTAACTACATAAAGAAAAAAATGATAAAGAAGTGAGAAAAATGGACAAGCAATATGGAAAATAATGGAAAAAAAAAAACCTGACAGATGTTAGGAGTCCACCCCTGTCCCCTCAAAAAAGAGAAAGATGGAATAAGCAATATTTTAAAAAGTAATATTTTAAAAAGATAACAAAATACAGTAACGACAGATTTAAAAAGTTCTCCAGACCTATGCTGGATAAGTACAAATTAAAAATCATCTAGGTTAAAACTGCTGATAATGAAAGATATTTTAAAAAAATAATCTTAAAGGCAGCCAAAGAACGAAACACATTACTTTCATAGGAACATCAAGATTGACAACTGACTTCCTGATGGTGGAAGCAAGAGCCCAGTAGACTAATATTCTAATGGAAGAAAAGAAAATAAATGCCAACCTAAAAGTCTATGCTCAGTTAAAAACAAACAACAAACAAATAAATATGTTTATTCTTCTTTCTTTTTGAAAGACCAAAACCTGAGAATTATTGCAGATTTTAAGGCTGTGGGGATTTGGTAATAGACAACCGAGTTAAGCTCTAGCCCCTAGGATTATTAGCTATATGATCATAATCATATTTCTTAATTTCAAGGAAAATCAGAAGTAATAATACCTGGCTGATGAGGATGTGGGAATGAAATGAGTTCTTAGAATAGAACTTCATATGATAACTGAGTCACAGTTAAGATGCCAGTAAATTTTCCCTAAAATGTTCTCTTGTGCTGTAACCCCTCTAGGTAACCTAGGCTACTCCCCAGTCTGTTTCCTGCTTCTTTGACATTCTACCAGCTGAAATATCTTTGTTAACTTCCCCTAATCTCTGCCCCAACTTTCCAAATTTTATCCTTCCTACAAGGTCAAAATAATTGCCACATTCTACTTCAATACTTGATCATTTCCTCTGGTATACTTTCCTTTTTCACAATTACTACACATCTTTTATGATACTTTTTAAGTATGTTAGTTACTTATGTACATATTATATTTTCCACTTATTCTATACTATATTTTGAAACATTTTATTGTATATTTCTGTAACTTTTATAATATACATCCTGAGGGGGCAGGAACTTAACTATTGTATTTATTACTTATACTCAATATCTGGAATACTATCTTATACTTGAATAAAATAATTGATATTAGAGCATTACATATATATGATAATAATGGGCAGTAATATAGTCATGGATAATATTTTGTTTATAATTTCTAGATATTTAAACATCTAATTTTCCTAACAACAAAAAAATACATTTTAGAATTCCTTTAAATCACGCTTTTATCATGATTAACTACAACCAGTTTTATAAATGAGAATCAAAAATACAAATGAAAGAAAAATTGGACTAGTTCTACTACAAAAATGTGTTTATGTATTAAAATCATTATATTTGATTCAGTCTTAGCCACAAAATTCACCTTACTAAAATATATCTTGCATTTGAAACATTAAAAAATATATTAGTCTATAGCTATGCTACCCTGAACAAGCCTTAGCCCATCGGATTTCGGAAGCTAAGCAAGGGTTGGACCTGGTTAGTACTTGGATGTGAGACCACCTAGGAAGTCCAGGTGATGTGGGTGTAAAAAAATAAAAAAATAAGGTATTGTAAAATGACAAGGTCCTTTCAATCTGTGAGGTCAACCAAGGGTTGCCTTCCCTAAAAAAATTTAAAAAAAAATAAAAAATGGAATAGAATAAAATAAATATATAAATAAAAATATGTTAAAAATCATTTTTAAAATAAAATATATCTTGTATGAAATTTACTTTTAGATACCTGAAACTTTAGATACACGCTGAAAGAGTAAAACTGACAAATGTTTTAAATTGTGTTCATTTTCTGATTCATCACTCATATAATCCTTTTCAGAAGGACAAAGATTTCTTTATTTTTCTTAAAAATAAGAAAAAATTGAAGTAAAATTCAAAGTGAATTCTATTCTTAAAAGAATAAAGGACTCTACCCATTGATTTAATGCTTGTTTGTTGTTGTTGTTGTTGTTATTTTAAGTATCAATTTGAATCTATTAAGATCTATAGAATTAGCTATTGGCACAAAGGTTGCCAAATACTTGATATAATAATATTCAGGAGTAGCCATAAATGTAGTAATTTTTATTCTTAAATACAAACCAACAAAACTATGTTAATATGATTTCTTTCAGCCAGTGAAATGATTTATCATGGTGCTTTAAATCTAAAATGAAATAATATGTGTTATTCTGACAGAAAGTTAATGGAATATTTAAACATTTCTGTAAACAGTTATAAATGTTGCATTTCATTGAACATATTTGAAATAAGGCAATGAAAGTACATGTTACGTTGAGTAATACCTTCAAAGCAGAACTCTTTCAGAAAAACACAATTTCTCAAACATGGAAAAATGTAATATAAAAGTATGAAAAGGCACATGTTAGAGATAGATATTAATAGTTTATAAATCAAACTATATTTTTAAATGTCTAATAAAGGAAATATAAACTTTTAAAAACTTGGTCATTGTTTCCGTGTCAAAATATTTCTTGTTAGTAATAAGAAGGGCAAATTAGTATTTTAGTACCTATTCTAAACAAAGAAAGGACATTGAGTACAAATTCCACTAGGTTTATTTCCTGTAGTCTAGTCAATCTGCTAAAACAATTCATATTATATTCTTCAAAATAATCTCGGTTGTTTATCTACTATGCTATTTTTGACTGATAATTTCTCTTAGCAATTTGTCTTATTATTTAGCTATCTTATTACATGCCCTATCTTCATAAGTTATTTGTGACTCTTTCCAAAGTCTTTTGCTTTTAAATAAGATTCTAAAACTAGAATAACAGGGTTTAGGCTATCAGAACAGAATTTTATTCTTTACTAATAATATAGCTACTATAGAAAAATAATTCATCTGCCATCGATGTTTACACTTCAAACACATTTCTCACATCTTAAATAGTGCTTTCTATATTGACTCAATGTAACAACTAAAGATTTAGTTTATTACCCAAAGCTTTATCCCTAAGACATATATAATACTTAAGAATACAAAAATATAATTTTCTAGGAGACTATCACAAACATAGAGATGCCAGAATATAAATGCAATTCTGCTATAGATAGTTTAGATGTTTGAGACAATTACTTTTTGGTCTAAAAGTCAAAAGACAATGAAAATGCAAGCACATAATGGACTCAAAACCATTTTTCTTCCCCCCTCAGGCTTTTTCTAAACTATTTCACAGAAAGATAATATATAGTTCCTTTTCTCATACTCAGTTTTCTAACACATTAGATAGCTCATAGAATTTTACGTCTTTTATTGCCCAAAGCTGTCTTAAACATTAGAATATTTGGTTCGGTGGTTTTAAAATTTGTTAATTTTAATTAAGAAACCCTTATACAGACATATTTCCCCAAGGTGTATAAATAAATAAATTAAATAAAGAAGCTCAAAGCAGATCTGCTCTTAGCAAAGCAAGGGAAGAGAGGCCCAGAATGCTGTCCATTTACCTATCTCAGCCACTTCTTCCTCCCACTAGTCCCTGAGGACACCATTAATCCCCTACGAGTCTCAAAACACAGATTGAAAACCACTGAGACATCCAACCTATGTCATTTTATAATGAAGAAACTGAAACCTTGAAGGGTAAGCACATGGCTCAAGGTATTAGAACTAGTTGATGGCAGAACTGTAATTAGAACTTGTCTTCAGTATTACCAAATGTAGCTTTAAAAATCATTTTAAAATATCTGGTAAATTAATAAATTCCAAAATATATTTTCTGAAATATATCATTATGACAACCCACAAATTTTAAAAGTGATCGAATCATTTGCATTAAGTAACTTTTTAATATATCGATTCTTGTATTCTTTTTTACTTTTTTCTGTATATCAGAAAGTTGCTAGATGGTCTAGTTGACACCAATATAATGCCATATAAACAGCAGTGCCATAGTCATTATCACTATCTGCATAATAGAGTTGACAAAGGAGAAATCTCTGATGTTAACATTATAACCAATATTAATCGGTTTAAAACCAATGTTTTGGATAAACATGCACTTTACCTGTACATGCAAGGAATAAAGAGAACTATCCTGACTCTGCAGGTTATCTACAGGTTAGATACAGGCAATGCTCATTCTCATAGAGCTTCACAGTGATAGAGAGCAGAGACTAAAAATCATTGCCTTAATCGAAACATGTAGTCACGAAATATTTGCAGCCATGGGATGTATGTAAATCAGTGTGACTGAAAGTTTTTAAACCACAAGTACGAAATTTATTTTTGGCATAGCGACACCAAGTAAAACAAGCATCTATAAAAGTAGAAAAGTAAGATAGGCATTTTCACATCAGCAGTAGAAGTACCAAACAGGTAATGTAACATCTGCCTCCTGTTTGAGACACTTTAAAATACCTCCCTAAAATAGATCATTTATTTGGTAAAGTAAAATAAAATAATGAATATTGGGGAATATAAAGATATTTTCAACATATCTTTCAACTTATTTTGACTGTTGTATGTTCTTAAGGCTTTTGGCTCTTGATAATATCTTAAATTTACTGGGATTTTTAAATTCTATAAGATTAGGTAAAAGTTTTCTTTAGGTTAAACAGAAAGCACTTATATGCAACACTGTGTCCATGTGTATATATAATGTACATGTACTTATAGATATATCTAGTATACATAATGATATATACATAGTATATATTATACAAATTCCACATTTATGTAATTTATATAAAACCAAATATAATGACCTCTGACAAAAGATTATTTTTGGAGTTAAAGAAACAACCTTCAGCAAATGTCACATATAGTGTTTCTGTATTTTTTCCTTTTTAAACATCGTTATTTCCTAGCAATTACAAAGAGGAATTCTAGTTAGGAGGGCACTGAATAGAGAGTCATAGTGTAAACTATCTTCATGAGCCATCATGACCTTCACAATTATTAAATACTTTATAAATCTGTAGGTTACAGTTCCCTGACAGAAGGGCTTTTTTTGTTGTTGTTTTATGGTTAACTATCATGATTTTACTGTAGGCGGATAAGCTACCTTTGCAGTGGAAATCAATAGTGAGTAAGAAAGGTAAAATAAGAACTCAGCCACAGGTGTTATAGACAAGAAAGCAGTAAGTAGTGGGTGGGGAAGTCTAGGAAGGTGTAACAATGCTTAGGAAAAAGTGAACAATGATTTTAAATATCCCTCTCATTATTATTAGCACGTTAGAATCCATAAATCCAATAATATTCCCAAGAGGCAAATTTGTCATTCCCAAATTTTATAAATTATGAAAACAAGCTCAAGATGTGTTTGGAATTTTAGAATTTAATTTTATTAATTCGATCACTGCTCCTCTCTCCTTAGGATAATCAAACATGTATTTCGTTCTTCCACTTCCTCTCCCCTTCTCTTAGCACCCTCCCACTCATTTTTCCCTGCTTTCCTCCTTCTCCTCTTCCTTTTTACTCTTGTGGAGTCAGGAAATGAAGGCTTATGTTTTTTATTCTAATCTATAAATATTTTCTACAAATATTAACTGACTTATGATATTGATTTAATATAAATGGAGAAAGGTGCAATATCCAGGAGGAGGAGGAAGAGGAGTATTTGATTGATCTACAATGTCACTACATGTAGGCTATTAACTCACCTAACCAGTCACAACTGGTCTTAATTTTTATATCAATACATTTGAATTAGGTGATTTTTACTAACTTTTACAGTCTTAAAATTATCTCTTTTTTTTTTATTGCTTTATTTATATTTTCTAGAAGAGCCAAGTGTTAACAAGGACAATGTCTCTATTGTGCCAAGTTTCCCACCAGCTGTCTAAAAGCATTTTGAGTGATTCTTTAATTCCTATTTAACAAAATTATGTTCTGAAATGACAGCTGGGAAAACAGTAAGTGGTTTACAACTTAGTTTTTCTTAGAAGAGCCACTGTTAAAATTTGCTTTTGTTTCTAATTCCTTCTACTAGCTCAAAGCAAAATATGTTTTTAAAAACAGAGAAAAATGTCTTATTATGTCATAATAATTAAAATGTATTCACTGAACACATAAGAGACATTAGTCTCAATGAATTCTTATTGAACAGTAGCCATTGTCATATACATAAAGGAAGCAGAGTCCTCAATATATAAATTTGACTTGTGATTTAAAGTTTATAAATAGTTTTCCATTTCCTTTTTATCTGGTCACTATAAGTATTTATAATGAGAAAAAATATTTAACTATGAATAAAAAAAGTAATTTGTATGTGATATATGGAATCACTCGTTACTTTAAAATCATATATCATAATCATTTTCTTAAAAAAATAATGTACAATTTTAAGCAATCATCTTAAAATTTTAAGACAAAGATAATTTTGAAAGAATTTTTCACAATACCTTCTTATGTTACTGTCAATCATTTCTACCCCAGGTAACCTAATATTGATTTTCAAAAACCTTCCTTTTTTTCCAGTACATCATCCAAAACATTTAAATGTTTATTTTAAACATTTTTTCTACTTCTAGGAAAGCCAAATTGTGACTCATCTTATATCTACAAATCTAAATGTGTCCCCTAAATCATTAAAGCCATGAAATAAATCCATGCTTTCTCACATTTGACATTACTTAACTAACGATTTAGAATGTAGACCTTAAAGTCATGTTTCTAAAAGAAATATGCCACTGCTGGTCAGTGGTGTTGTATATGTTTGTTGTTAGAGATTATTAATTATGTAAACAGAGTTTGGCACAAATGAGCAAACAGGAACAGTATGTGAGGATTAATTAGTCTCATACTGCCAATTTAATATATGTCTGAGTATATCTATCTATCTCTATCTCTCTATCTATCATCTCTCTATCTAAATTCCTGTTTAAAAATACTTAATAGGTACATGGGAGCCACACTGTTCTACCTTGAGGTATCTACAGGCTGGAAATGATCCTAAAAATTGTCTGCCTCTCATTAAAAGGTAGAAGTCCAAAGAATTTATAAGACATTTTCATGTATTCTATTCATTTTATTAAATCATTCACCTTCTCCCCACCCTCATTTTACTGGTTTTACTTTGGTTACAATGTTCAGGGAGCTTGAGTGGCAGCCCAAATTTTGTTTCTTCTCATAATACTATTTAACAATTACTTAACCTGTCTTCTCATTTATAAAACTGGGCTAAGAGTAAAATTATTTGTGGGACATATTTCTGAAGGGCTAATAAAGACAACTACCTATGACAATATGATCTCCCACAGAAGGCTTTAGGGGAGAAAACCTGTTTCCTTGCCTTTTCCAGCTTTATAGTGCTTCTTTGCATTTTTTGTGTTGTGGCCCCCTTCCTTCACCTTCAATAGTGTAGCATCATGCTTCAGTTCTTACATTGCCATATCCTCTCTCCAAACCTCTAGTTCTGCCTCTTTACAACGATACTTGTGATTACATTTAGGGCCTATCCAAATAACCCAGGATAACCATTTCATCTCAAAAATCTTAACCTCATTACGTATGTAAAATTCCTATTACCATATAAAGTAACTTTCACAGTTTTAGGGATTAGGTATATCTTTAGTGGACATTATTCCCTAACCAATGTCCATCTGTCTACCTTCTGGCATTCTGTACTCAAAGGTAGACCTCTGGTTAGCATAAAAAACAAATGAACACTTTTTAAAAATTAAATACCATTACATTCTTTAATTTTATTATATTAATTCTATTAAATTATTTTTGTTTAACTTAGATATTTATTTCCAGACACCTATCATTATCTTACCACATTTCTATATAGAAAATAGATGACATTTATATGTCTCTGGACATATTTGTTCCTATTTCATAATAGCCAATTACCTCTAAAAATCAAACACGAACGTGTTATTCATCTCTGAACAAGACCCTGTTTGCTGCTACCATGCATGAGACAAAATCTAAATTTTACCTTTTGTAATTAACTGTCTTTCCTAGCCTGAGACCAAAACTCTCATCTCTTTTTAACCGCTGTGCATCTTTCCACCCAGCATGCCATGTACTACAGTGATATTCACTACCTTTTTACAACCACGTACTAAAGAATTAACTTCAGTTCTCTGCTGGGCAGACTCCTATTTATCCCTTAAAGAGGCACATGAAACTTTTTATGAAGATTTTTGTTCTTTCTACAATCCAAAGAAATAGCTGCTGGATCTTTGGGTCTCCACATTAATTCATATTTCATTTATAGCACTCGTGTGATATTATTTTTTTTGAAATTATCACAATATCTCTTTAAAGTAAATCTGAACATGTGCCCAGTTCACCTTTGTATCCTGAGCCTGAAGTTTGGTAGAAAGAAGACATTCTACAAATGTGAATGAATGAGGCCTTCAAAAGCAAGGGAGATAAACTAGTGTGCACATAATAACATAACTGATGAATTTTTTCCTCTCTTCAAGATACTAATATATATTAAACTAGAGCTCTTTCTAGAAATAATCATTGATTGAACATGAAATTAACTTCCGTTTCTGTTTTTTTTATAAATATAGGTTTTCACTCCTTATTCCTCACAAAACAGTAAAAATTATTTAAAATATCTACTGAAAATGTTTAAAAAAATAAAACATTTGCTGAAACATATATTTGACCCCAAGGTTTACTTGAGTGGAATTTTAAAACTAGCCAATGAGACATTTATTACATAAATAGTTTGCTCCCTTGAAAACTATGATTTCATATTTTCAAAAAAAAATTTAAATGAATATTTTGCTGCTAAAACTTATTCTTTCAAAAATATATTTATATAAGTGCATTTACATATTAAGTAAAGGAACACATTTATAAATTTCTCTGAATTTAAAACTCTGTATACTCACTTAAGTGTATTCCTTTCAAATAAATATCTTTTTGAATTACTGTTATCAAAGGAGAGAGAATGCTTGCTTTATCCAGAAGCCTGAAGCAGTACTTTTTTTCTGCAGAAAATAAAAAAAAAGATCACATGGCCCTGGCTACCTAGTTTAGCTTCTCAAATTCTGCTTGCCAACAGCTGTGTTTCTTAGTCAAAATTTGTTTTCTTCACTAGTCAGCTCCATGGGCTGCTGAGAGGGAGCTGTGGTGTACCACTCAGAGCCCTCTTCCCATCTGGAACTCTCCTAATCTCTGCTGCCTAGAGTGTTAGCAGTTGACAATCCACAACTGAGTTTTTCCCTAGGATTTGTCCCTGCCTACAGGGAGCTGCTTTGCTCAATGTTGTGCCACTCTCTCCAACCCCCAGTACAGACAGACTACATCCAATTATTGGTTTAAACAGAAATACAAAGACTAAGCCCCTTGGTCTCAATTTGAGACATCTCTGAAGGGGCACCCCAGCAAAAACACTTTCTGCTCTCTGCCAATTTCCCTTTTCTCTACTCCCTCACAGATACAGTTTCCAGAGTATTTCACAACAAATCCTCAATATGAAAAATCTCATCTCTTAGAGAGTTTCCTGGGGAGTTCCACTTACAAGAGTTAGAGCCAGGAATGGTTCAGTATGGGGACTGTAAAATGACATTTTTGAGCTGGGTTATCTGTGACTCACCTAGCAAAGAGAATTCTGTCAGTGGTTACATGTGTAATGTGGGTTACTGAGAGCATGGTTTAGTAGTGCAAGTATTAAAACATTATACCAGCTTAGAACTGGATTGGGATACTGGAGGGAAGAATGCACTGAAAAATAGTATATAACAGGCACTTAAATCGAAATCATAAGAAGGATGGAATCAGATGGTTCTTGTTGAGTGCCACTGATGGTACTGAAAAAGACAAAGAAAAACTAGGGAGAATAACTCATTTTAAAGACTAAGAGTTAGGAGACGTCTTTGGAAGCTTATAAAAAGACTCATTTCCCACAGTTGGAGAGCTGTAAAAATTGAGGAGCAAGACCAGGACTTCATTATAAGAGCAACAGTGCCCAAATCCCTGTGTAGCGCAGGAATATACAAGAAGCTACCTCTTCCTTTGTTTGAAGATAACATACAGATCACTGTCTTGCAAGAAAACATGCAACTGACCCACCTAGCAGGAGGTATAAAGATTATATGATGCTGGGAAAACTAGACGGATACATGCAAAAAACAAAAAAACAAAAACAAAAACAAAACAATAAAACTAGACCACTTTCACATACCATACACAAGAATAAACTGAAAATATATTAAAGACTTAAATATAAGACCCAAAATTTAAAAAAAAAAATAAAAGAAAAAACAAAACTTCTAGAAGAAAGCATAGGCAGTAAATTCTCTGACTGTTTTTAGTGATATTTTTTCTGATATATCTCCTCAGTCAAGGGAAACAAAAGAAAAAAATAAATAAATGGGACTACATCAAACTAAACAGTTTTTCCACAGAAAAGGAAACAATCAAAAAAATGAACAGATGACTCACTGAATGGGAGAAGATATTCTCCAATCATACATCTGATAAGGGGTTAATATCCAAAGTTTATAAAGAACTCATACATCCCAACACCAAAAAAACTAACAATTCAATTAAAAATGGGCAGAGGACCTGAATAGACATTTCTCCAAAGAGGACATATAAATGGCCAACAGACCTTTGAAAAGACATAGAAAATCACTAATCATCAGAGAAATTCAAATTAAAATCACAAAGAGATATCACCTCACACCTGTCAGAACGAACATCATCAATAAATCAACAAACAATGAGTATTGGTAAGGCTGTGGAGAAAAAGAACCTTTGTGTACTGTGGTGAGTTCGCAAATTGGTGGAGATAATATGGAGGTTCCTCAAAAAGTTAAAAATAGAACTACCTTATGACTCAGAAATTCCACTTCTGGTTATTTATTTGAGTAAATCCAAATGCTAATTTGAAAAAAATATATGCACCCCTATGTTCACTGAGGCATTATATACAATAGCCAAGACATGGAAGCAACCTAAGTGCTCATAAAAAGATGACTGGATAAAGAATAGGTGGTATATGTATACAATGGAATATTACTCAACCATAAAAATGAATGAAGTCTTACCATTTCCAACAACATGAATGGACCTGAAAGGTATTAAGCTAGGTAAAATAAGTCAAAAAGAGAAAAACTAATACTTAAATGTAGAATTTAAAGGATGAAATAAACAAAATAAAGACATCCAGAGAACAAACTGATGATTACTGGATGGGAGGGGAATTAATGGGATGGATGAAAAAGGTGCAGGGGTTTAGAAGTACAAATTGCAAAATATAAAATAGCCAAGGAGATGTAAAGAACAACATAGGGAATATAGTTGATAACACTGTAATAACTATGTATAGTGTTGGGTGGGTACTAGACTAATTGGGGGAATCACTTCATAAAGTATGTAAATGTCTAACCATTCTGCTGTATACCTGCAATGAATATAACAGACTACTGAATGTCAATAGTCTGTTGAAAATAAATTGAAAATAAAAGATTATATGTTGTGACTTGAAGACTATGTCTTAAAAGATATATACAATGGTGCCGAGGTCTCAAAAGACAGGTGGAATCTCACCGTGGCTCCCCTCAGTTTGTGACCCTGGATGTTTCCTAAAGCCTCCAAGTCTCCTAGTATGTAAAATTACTATAGAATGCTGTAATGATTAAAGAATGTATCTGTGACTTCAGTAGAGTACTATTTGTATAATAAGAATGCAATGTGTTAACCACCAATATCAACATTAGGTATGACAGACCTTATGAATATATAATTCTTTTATAATCAAAAGCCCATTTCTCAATTCACCTCTAATTTACATGAATCAAAATTTAATTAATGAGTGATTGAGAAGAATTGCAGTTTGGAAAATCTTTATGCATTTTTATTAAATATCTTCCATATATCAAGAATCATTTTTCAAATATGCTATTATGTAATAAATAAAGATTAGACTTCACTGTTGTTTTCCACTACTATTATATGTGTGTATATATAATAACATATATTATATACAACATATCAGTATAAAATGTATACTGAATTATATTTTTATCAAAGAGTAATTAAGTATAAAGAATAATTTTCTTTGACAAAATATGCCTGTGGGAAGCTCAGCCTTTAATAAAACAAGTCTATAGGAATAGCACCTTGGTCATTCATGTAACAAGTACTTATCGAATCCCTCTCTGTTCTTCTAGGCAATAGGCGCCAGACATACAAAGATCAATAAGTAAGGTAAGATTGGAACCCTTAGATCACAATAACCTGAGGCTCACAGCCTATTAGGAAGACAGAGAGAAAGGAGAAAACACATACACACACACACCCACACACACAAAATGAATATGTATAAAATCACCAGGGTATGGGCTATGAGGAGGAAAAACAGCATTGAGAGTGTTTTAACACATAGCGAACAAAAATATAATAATTTAGCTTGGTGGATCATGTGACTTTTTTTATCATGCTTTATATTAAAGACAGTTTATTTCTGTCTATAAGCATCCTGAGGGAAGGGATTGCATATTATTTACCATTCTGTCTTCAATTCAGAGCACAATATTTTTAGGCTTGATTATATTTGAATAAGTGTACAAACTAATCTTGCAAACCAAACTAAGAACATATAATATCAGTAATTCATGCAATGTTTATTGACTGAAGACTGCTAAATTTTGTCCTAGATCTTGAAGTTTCAAACTCTATACCAAGGTAAATCTGTAGAAACCAAAAGATCAAAAAATATTATTTGGTAATATTACTTGAATTCTTTCCATAAATACATACATTATTTGTCATTTTTAAAATGGTGTGTGTGGCTTTGGAGTTGTTATAATGAATTCTAAAGATTATTAATTTAGTAGAATATGTCAAGTCCCAAATCTTTTTATTTCTCTAAAAATGGCATGTGAGATTGAATAGGTTGGGAGCTGCACACATTTTATTATGAGTTAGCTGCTCATCTATGTATCTATCCGAGTTTTCCAAGGCTGATTAAAAAAAAAAAAATGCACCACTATTGAATAAGCCATAACAATGATAATTTTCTTTCTGACAATAACCATCTATCTGTATTAGTTTGTGTGCAAATATCAACTTCCTTATAAAAGAGTACATGACTATAAATATGTAATTTAGGACTCAAAGTAACAATTTGTCCACTCTATAAAATGACTTAAGAAACATCTCCCAAGAGAAAAGATCTCTGGTCATTTGGAAATTTTGTTTCTATAACACATGAGATGGAGATATCAATTTTTTTTTATTTAAAATAATTTTAATTTTAATTTAATATAAGATCATTTTAAAATTCTATGTTATATTCCAAAGCTGTAGTAGCAAAATAACAAGAACAAAAATACTCCTTTGTATAAAAGTTGCTATGCATTAAGAAACAAATGTAATAACTTTCTTATAAAAGGGTTAAACTGCTTCTCTCTATTCCTCATCATGCCTATCACCATTAAGAGGATATTATTACATACATGGAGACTGAATCACTGTCTGCCTGACAGGTATTCCTCTCAATACATCTCTCGGTATCTACTTCTCAAGACCCAAAAACACACATATCAACCTAAGTTTAATAGATGACCTAGCAGCTCTGGTAAGTTTGCTCCCTCAGAAGCAAGAACCAAATCCCCTGAAAAATTAATTTGTTTTTGCCCAAGATATTAGGACTTAATTATATTCTGTTTGAAGTAAGATCTATGCAAAACAACCTAGACTAGACTGCATCAGAACATATGTGGTCTTGACTTTGCTCTATTTAGCTTAATTGGACCACTGATTTTATCTCATAAATCATGCCCATTTGGAAAAAATGACTGATCTGAATTTGTAGTGACAATTCTGAAAAACCACTTATTTTTTTCAATAAATTGAAACTTTTCTATTACTTAGAAAAAAATTTTAAAAGGTTACAAAAGAAGTAAATTAATAAAGTCTTAAAATTAGGAAAATATGGGGGCATTTCATGTGGTGGATTAATAAAACCAAATTACTCAAAAAGAATATGTTCTTAGGGATAACTACCTTCTGAGAATGGGATAGGAAATTTAAAAGATATTTTATCAGATAGCTTCTCAAATAAGTGATGAATGGGTGAATGAATTGATTACTCAAAGCTAAGAAAAGAACTTTATAATAAGCAAATAGTTTGGCATGAAAATAAGAATTTCTAAATAAATTGCCATGTTAGACTATTAAATGATGACAACTATGTAAGTAAATGTAATTTCTCAATATTCATCCTGTTCTATTTGAAAGAGCTAATTAGTTGGGATATAAGAAATATGGCTTTAACTCAGCTGGTTAGGTAACACTGAACTTCCTTAAGCCTTTCTGTCCATCAGAATTCTCAGTATGAGTCCTTAAGAATTTGTAAATCTACATTTTTTTTTTTTCAGTTTATTTCCAGGAGATAATGCGCTAAGCAAAACTGGCCCTATTTTTGTAAAAATTTCTTGGACATAAATTTGGTATCAAATAGAAACCAAAGCCATATTGCAAAGTTTGAAAACTGTATATATCTACTGGTATGTTACTTCAAATCCATTTCTCATCTACATAATACAGAGTTCCTGTGAAGACCATCGTCCTGACTTATTTTATTTTCTGCACTGCCTAGTACAGTAAATGGGAAATAAACATTGTGGGATTGGATTGAATATTTTGTATCAATACAAGGATTGTGAGGCATTTCATATCATGGTTACTTGTGAAAATACTTTTATAGTAGATGTTAAATAAATATTTGGGGAATTAGAAATAAGAAATTTTTATATTGTTATTGTAATTCCAACTTCTTCCACATACATTATATTCACATGAATCATTTTCTTTAATAATAATAATAATAATAAAAACCCCAAAGAACTGATCATTAACAAGTGATCATTTACTGAAACAGTTAAGCTAACGTGGGTACTTTACAAATATAGAGCTAATGAAATCAGAGAGGCCTTATAGTAAATTTTCCTAAGTATCTTTTGTTGGATAAGCTCCTAAAAGTCCTCTCTTTTTATTTTCTTCATTTATAAATTTTCTTTTAATTTGCTAAACAAAGCATACTTTTTCAGTAATACTTATATTTAAAATAGATTTATGCTACACAAATTTTTACTAATTAGAACTTAATATACTATTAAAACTAAGGGATTTTGTTATTATTTTTTTTAAAAAAACCTGATAAAGCATTTTAAGCTACAGTTTAACATCTATAGATACATAACTACACTGAGTTCAAGTAACATTTTAAAATAAACTACTTAAAATGAAAATAATATTTACCTATTTTTATATTTATGAAATGAATTCATTATAGTGATGCATATACATTTTTAAGTGTAAAGGAAAAGAACTAAAAATACAATTAATGAAAAGCGGGTGATGGTGAAAGAAGCTGTTAAATTCGATATGTTCAGTTAAATGAACAGCTGTTATTTTGAGGACATTACTTGGCAGGGGTTTAAAAATCGAAATGCGATGAATATGAAGTGATGCATGGGTTATAATGTTACAGAATTGGAGTATTTTATAATGTAAAACTATTTTTAGCATAACCATTTTTATCAACTAGTATTTATTACGCATTATGAAATCCATCTTTACTCATGTTGCAATGAAAGAGAGCTATGGTTCTGTCACTAATATGTTTCTATAGATATACGAAATAGCTATTGTGAAATTAGAATGAGATGAGATAAATTTCCCCACATACATCAATAAAATTATATATTAGTATATTAATTAATAGCACAAGTCTTAAAATTGTGGTGAATTTGGCAGGACTGATGCAGATAGAGCTAGGTGACTGTTTCCTTTGGAAAGAAGAGGAATCGAAATTACTCCTAATGCTTCTAATAGATTAAATCTGATTGGGAGATACATTACACTTCGTGCTATTTTTCTTTGCCTTTTTGGGCTATGAATTTAAAAGTATAGTACATAATCTAAGAGGATTTTGCCTGGAAAAGATCAGCCCCATTAGAGTTAAAGTCCTAGATGAGTACCTACTGCTAAGGTCATCTTGACTGGCAGTGTTGAATAGTGAAGGGAGTTCTCTATTGACAATATTTGGTAGCGAAAGATCCAGGCAGCAAAGAATCCCATTATAGTGTTAAAGGTGAGGACATGGCTCTAATCCAGAGAATCAAATTAAAATCCAGATACAATTATCTAGATTGACTAATAAGCATGAATTCCAATTTTTAAAATTCCCTAAAACTGTCATGCCTGGCGCCATAGCAAATTATTTTCAATACATATGACGAGTCAACAACATTACGGACATTACTTTGAGATGTCACCATAGTAATAAGAGTCCTCAATGACACCCCCAAACCCTATTGTACCAGGTGATTGTATATAGTAGAAAATTCCTTGAGCAAAATAAATGGCAAATTTTGTTTAATTGTCCATTTCTGATTATTTTTTTTAAATTACAAAGAGTCTCTCTACTCCAAAATGGCAATAATAGAAAATATGCTGTAAACTTATTCTTTCCCTCCACATAAAATGTCAATGCTAAATTGTATTATTATTTTAACATGCTTCAAAAATGTGCAATGATTATGGAGAAATGATCTTAGTTTAAATCCCACCCTAATCCCTCAAGGTACTAAAAATAGTGCAAATTTCAGAGGAGCCAAGTTAAAGCTAGGTCATGAAGAGAATATATGGCTGTTTTCATGAAATGGCCCAGAATGTGTGATAAGAACCATCATATTTTAAATTATTCTGTAGCCTCAAGATAATTTTCCAGAATGTCGCAATAAATAGATCACACATTCCTTTATGTGCTTTATTTCTATGGTATATTAAATTAAAACATGAATATTTAATATGTATTCCAATAATTAGTGGCTGAATTCATATTACTACATGTCTGATGATAACTAATATAGTAGCTTTTATGCAGCTGCATTAATGCATTTGTTGTAATATCTCCCTATTTCCTTTCTATTGAAGAGAGATACAGGTTTATAGGTAGTGTATACTTTGTTAAGTTTTAAAAATTAGACAGTATAAGAATTTAGGAGGGGCAAAATACAAAATTATTAGCAATGTCAAACTGAATGAAAGGAAGCATTTTAAAGTTGTATAAAAGTAACGACTTCTCAATAGGCTGAAGGCTTTAATAATTGGGAGATAGTTTCTAGCCTTCGATTTTGTTAAAACATACCTGAGAAATGGTTCATTTGGATAAGTTAATCCAAAAATTACTTGTAGCCTTAATTTAGAACTTGATATCTTGAAAGAGAATAGCACTTTATAGGAAGGTACAGCTCTAACTGTAAAAACAAGAAAACTAAGATCCAGATAATTTAGAAGATGATATCCTTTGTTCATATAGTTAAGTCAAAAGGTTTGAGGAATGAATAAATAATTATAGAATTGTCCTAAATCACCAAATCAGTGTTTCCAAGCAAACAAACAAAAACCTTATAGATCTACTGGATTTCAAAACACACCCCTTTGTATTGCACACAGCTGACTAATTCAGGGCTGAATTATTCTCCTTTTTGAAATTTACTTCTTCAGCACATGATTCCAGAGCACCTATTTTAATCCAGGCAGTATACTAAGCTCTGTAAATTCAAAGATGACTAATTAATGGCCCTGACCCTCGGGAAGCTTGCATGGGGAAAAGGGAATGATAAACCTATTGAATTAGAATATAGTGTGTTCGAGCAAAGGAAGAACTAAACTCCAGGAAAAGATAGAATTTAGTCAGATTTTATCACACTTCTATTCGAAGTCCTTCATTGACTCCTCCTCTTTTTTAGAGTCAAAAATAGTCTTATGATAGTCTACCAGGTCTGTCATAATTTGCTTCTATAACTTCTTTTTTAATTCATTCCTTCTTGACCATATTTCCCCACTCTATCTACACTCACCTCCATTTCTTTGTCTTTCTAATCCAAACATGCTTTTCCTTCAACAATTTGACACATCTGTTCCCTTCAATTTGACTGTTCTCCCAAAGATATCCATATAGCATACTTGCTTACTCACTTTTTTCCATACCACCTATTATCAGTAGCAGTGTCTCCAAAGAATTAGAAAAATAAATAAACAAACACCTCCCTGTAGGAAGAGTTAGCCTTTTAAATCAGGCAACCATAGATTTCAGTGACATCCAGTCACAATAGTGCCCATGGGAAAGGGAAGGGAAACAGAAAGGAAGACCGAGCCAGCTCAGTACCTCCCCTTTCCACCTGATTTGTATATTAAGTTGGTGTGGTTGAAATGTAAATGCAATGATTTAGTAATCATACCAATGTTCTTTTTTTTCCCCCATTTTTAAATATGTACCTACCATTGAACAGCACCTTTTTTTTTTTTTTTTATCTTGGTCAGTCCTTAGAATCAAGTATTTTAGCAAATTGAAATTAAAAGTTAATTTTTAAATTACTGTGGCTAAATTTAAGAATAAAAAGGGAAGGCAGCATTTTACTTATATTGCATTCATGAATCATTTATAATAACTTTTAAATAAGCAAAAATTTTAGATCACTAATAAACAATATAACATTTTTAAAAAGTATTTTTCATTTACTGGATTATATATTTTTATATATTTCATGTGTTTTTATAATTTTATTAGTAAAGTGATGTACACAATTTATAAATAATACATAATTTGCAAATATATGAACAAAGTGTTTTATTGATAAGAGATCAAAATAAAAGAAGTCTGGAGACTGTTGGCAAAAGTTTGAATCAGTAGGGATGTATATTTTCCATTGCAATTGAGTTCTAATGTTGATTTATATCTTCTATTAGTATAACTGTCAGATTTGACCCCTATGAATATTATATTATTAAAGTAATTTTAAAGAGTTTTAGAACACTTGCTTTTATTAACTGTTAATAATATAAAGTAGATATCACATTAGAGTAGGTGCTAGGTTTATTAGAAAATACTAAAAACCTACTCCATAATTTATAGACAGCTTCCAATCATTTTGTTGGGTAGCATTTATACTTAATAAATTAATTTTTCAGCAAAACCCCAGACAATTATTAATAATAATTATCTTTTTGTCTGTGATTTACACAGAATCTTTATTTTTTTTAGCTCTTCATTAACAAGATCTAAATCTAATTGAGAAATCTTAAAAAAATACATATCTTTAGGATACTTTCCAGTGCCAGGAAAATGGATGTCAAGCACAAATCTATCAAACAAATAGATACCATGAATTAAATGTTTCTTATTTTATAACATTATGAACTTCATGTCAGTTTTATTTTTCCTTCACATTGATATTCTGGATCTTTAAAAAGATAAATTGTGCATATTACACTTTATCTTTTGATTTACTTACAGAGTGTAACGGAATAGGAATTAGCTTTAAAAGAGGTCATCCATGAGCAAAATGTCAACAGAATTGTTATGCTGCCTAAACAGAATAATGTACAATATGAAGTAAGAGTGATTGAGTTAACTAAATTTGCCTCAGTAGAGTGCTCTCTTTCTCTAGTGAAACACTTTTAAAAAGATAGATAACTGCACTGTGACAATTAATCTATTTTTATTTCAGTACAAATATAAGAAATGAGGAAGAATATGAGCTATTCATGTCGGAATAAATATCTAATATATGAATAAACATTCATTTGAGTCTACATCAATACCAGCATTCTCACAGAAACATAAAATCGTACTTCGATGTTTCTACTTACAAAAATGACCATCTTAACATACATAAACAGGATAAAAATAAAAGAAATAAAATTGTTGCTCACACATTTAACATCACTATTTAAAAGATATCCTGATGCTATTATAAACTTATTTTTAGAATCTCTCCATTTTTTCTTTCTCTTGTAACTAATATGTGTTAATGAGATTATTATAAAATTGACGTTTTGGTTTTCCACCAGGTAAAGAACTTTTTTTTTTTGCTTTTTTTTTTTTTTTGAAGTTTTTGATGATTTGGGGGTAATTTCTCACTGTGTGGGACTCAATGAAAAATTACCCTATACTCCCGTCTTTAGATGGAGAACTCATGAAAGCATGAGACAGGAAAAGCAGTTTGAGACAAGCTTTCATCATTTTGTAGTGTTTAAACACCAGTGTATTTAGATTTCTGGTAGAGAACCTTGGTAATTAGTAAACTAAGAAAGCAGCAAAACAGAGCTTTGTCTGCAACATATAGAGTCTATAAACTTTCGGAATTCTTCTTTGTTACACTCTGGCTTGGATTTACCAAATATCCTGGTTATTAAAACAAAGACAAACAAAAAAATAATTAGGTAGCTATAGAGTATTGTCAGTAGAGAAGATTTTAAGTTAGAAATGAATATGCTTTCTAATAAACTTACTTATTTGGATTTATAAGATGTTCTACAGGGGTCCCCAAGCCCCAGGCGATAGACACCTACCATTTCATGGTCTGTTAGAAATTAGGTCTCACAGTAGGAGATGAACAGTGAGTGAATAAATGAAGCTTCATCTGTATTTGCAGCTATTCCCCAGCACCAGCATCACCACCTCAGCTCCATCTCAGATCATCAAGTGTTAGATTCTCATAGGAGCACTGGTACCAAAAAGGTTGTGGACCACATTTCTATATAATAAAGAAATCTGAACTACCTTTACTTTTTTTTTTTTTTAAGGTGACATTGGTTAACGAAATCCAATAAGTTTCAAGTGTACAATTGAACAGCAAGTCACATACATATCATTTTGTACATTCACTGCCCACAGTTAGATTTCTTTCTGTCACCACATATTTGACCCCTTTTACCCCATCTATCTCCCTCCTCCCTCTCTACCATCCAATAACCACTAGTCTACTGTCCATGTCCATGAGTGTCTGTTTGTTTGTCATGTTTGTTTGTTGCTTTTAGATTTATATTCCACATATAAGTGATATCATGTGTTTTTTAACTTTTCTGCCTGGCTTATTTTGCTTAGCATGATTATCTCAAGATCCACCCATGACTACTTTTGCTTTTCACAGTATAGCCCAGGATCTATTTTTCTGGTGGACTCATCCTTCTGTTGCAATCTAGGTTTTATTCTCATTCATTCGTCCTAACACTCCTATTATAACAAAACAAGTTTCTGGCAGTAAAAAACAAGTTTCTTTCCTAGCATCTGGAAATTTCAAGATTTTAAGAATTGTTAAGATTCTGCTCCACTTTAACAACAACAAAAAGATGATAAACCATTTTTAAAATTCATGAGATCTATAACTTGCTCAAGATCAGAAAATGAATATATATTGGGTCTTCCCTTGATATCACATTTATTAATTTTCTGGTGTAGTTTTTTGCATATGTATGACAAGAATTATCTCTTGTTTTATGAATATTAAGATGCAGGACAGGCCTTTTATAAATTGGTCCAGTATGTAGCATTTGATCTGATGCAATCACAGGTCATCACTGAGAACAAAAGCAGATGGCCACTAAAGACAACCTTTAGCAAAAAATCACCAGGAGCCTGCAAAAAGGTCTTAACCTAAATAAATGTTATGACTTTGCTTAGGGCTAAAATTTCTCCTCTTCGATCTGTATGCTAATTGCATGGACAACAAAAAGGAACAAATTATTTGGGGATCTGACTAATTAAGCCTATCAGTAAGCACCTCAGGCACACACCCCGTTTGTTTGGTTAAATTGCCAGTCCACACAATGGAAGAGATGTCATCCTTATTTCATGCTTGTTCTCATTCTCCACTCCCCTCCATAAGCTAAGCATTTCTAGAATTCACTTGTAACAATTTTATCTTCTTTTATCTAAATTAAATCAAACTCCTTATCTTAGTGAGGTATAAGAAATGAACTTTTTTTAAAAGACAAGAAATCACATAATTGATGCATACATTTCTCTAAAATAAGATCTGCTATATTAGAGTTGTTAGATAATTGATTGAACACCCAATTAATTTGAATTTCAGGTTAAAATTATTATTATTAATAGTAGTAGTAGTAGTAGTAGTAGTAGTAGTAGTAGTAGTAGTAGTAGTAGTAAAGTATGCCCCATGCGCTATTCAGACATCTGTATTTTTATTTGCTATACCTGGCAACCTTAGACTGAATTTTTATTCTAAATCAAGTGTAGAACAAGTATTTTTTTAAAGTAGGCTGAGAAAACTTAGATAAAAACCGGAAATTTGCCCTAACTTGTTTGGACATATTTCTGTTCTGCCCATTGTCCAGCAGTCTGTTCTCAGTTTTTCCTGCTTATCACATTTTCCAGAATCTAGCCATACATGATATTATAGCTTTTGATATTCATATAATCTCTATTTTTACTAAGGCAAAGTTATTATTTGTCATTATTGTATGTAAGATTCTTTTTATATCAGATAGAGTTTTTCTAACCTGCTAATATAGTCCCCAGGATTCAGGCAAATAAAGTCTTGCTAGTCTAAAATGCAACCCACAATCACATCTTAATTTCCCTTATGATAAAATAAATTGATTACAATAAAATATAAAGAGACAAGAAAAAGTCTTTATAAGTTGATTCTAGACTCATTATTCAAGATAATCTTATTCCATTTTCTCTGCTTTATCTTTCTCCTAAAATTCTCCATATCATATACCATGGAAAATGTATACACATGTATATAACATATAACACTTTCTACATTATATATATTTATTATATATACATGTTTTCATGACTCACAGAAAGAAAAATGAAAATGTAATGAGAAATAAATCCACTTTATTCAGGAATCTTAACTTGTCTCTGCCTTTAACTATAGAAGTATCTTTAAAAATGTGTATTATAAAGTCTGACCTATGTAAACTTTTTTTCTATTTACTAATACTTCATAGTGATCTCTGCAATGTACAGACATGTATACATAAATCATAATGATATTAATTATAGTTTGATTTTGAATTTTGAAATTAATCAGTTAGGATCTTTATTAATCCAATTGTCTCCTCTTAGAAACAATAGAAACCAAATTACACTCAGACAATACGAAATAAATTGAAAATGCTTTTGCACATTGTATCCTTTTGGAATTTTACAGTATTGATTTTAAATTTTGTTTTAGGTTTAGTTAAAATTCATCAATTTAAAACTGTGTTTACTTGCCTCCAAATGCCAAAATATACTAAAAATTTAGACCAAAACTTTAGTGTGATTGCAGATATATTTATTCCATTTTATCACACAAAATTAAAGAGAAAAAAATGAGTAGACAAACAATAGAATTCCTTTGCTTAAGCCAGTTAGTTGGATGGGCAAATTTTAAGAAAAGATTGGTCTTCTCCACCTACAAGAACACAGTAAGAGAAAACAGTAACTAGTGCCACTTGGGAGAAGTGACTAAGTAGTTCATTCCCTTTGAAAAAGTTTTCAAAAGCTTTAAATTTTTTTTTTGATGTTTGCTTATCAGGATATTATAACAGTTTCCAATAATGCCCCCCCCCCCCCCGCAAAAAAAAAGTCATGGGGCAATTACTTTTCTCTTATAATTTTTTTCTCATTGAATTTTTCTTTAATTAAAATTGAAAAATTTTGGCAAAATTTTAGTTCATTAAAATATATTTATAGATTGGTTAAAATAAATTATCTTAGAACACTTTCCTATTATAAAAATCATTCATTCTTATATATATATACATATGTATATAAGTATATTTAATAAAATATCTTAAATGCCAAATTTAAAAAGATATTTAAATTTTAAATTTAAATTATTTAGTGAGGGCGCTTGTTTTCACTCAATAATTCTAGTATGCAAACTTTAACTTACATAAATAAATTTTTATACTTTGATTTTGGATAATTTCTGGACTGAAGTCATTCACTCAACATACTCCCAGACATCTGAAAGATGGCAATTGAACTTCTAAAATCTTCAGAAAGGCAATAAATACCTTCCCTGAGAGTTGTGGGACAGCAATTACTCATCTGAAACATACTTCTGAATATGTCCTCTTGAACTCCTCTTACTCCATGACACTACCACTGAATTACAGCTTTCTCTTTGTGCCTATTGCTAGAATCCTCCTTTAATTTCCACCCCTATTCCATGACTGCTTTTTTATGGTTTATAACCTGCTGTTTCTGATTCTGCCTATCTCTCTCTGACCAAATATTAATATCATATCAAGTTTTAAAATGCATTGAGTCACAAATACAGGGAGAGAAATCAAAGCCCTTTTCTAGTTCCATTAAAAGTATATTATTTGCATATGATTTGTGCCTGAAGCTTAATCCAGATCTTGGAGGAAAATCTCAGCTGGCTAGCAAGAGGCTGGCATTACACTCTTAAATTCCAAGTACTCTAAAAAGCATCAAGTCATAATTTAGTAAAAGTTGCATATTCTGGAAAAAAATCCCTAAGGCCCCATTTTCTTCGATAGCCTCTTAAATCAGTCCTCAGCAATGTCCCTGGGTCAGCTTGTTCTTTTCACACCAATGTCCTCTAATAGCCACTTCCTTGATGACTAAAACTTCTGAAATTGCTCATCAAAACTAGCTGAGGATAGCACTTTTCCATTAAAAAAAAAAATCCCACTTGAGAGAGAAATATTTAGCATCTTAACTCTCTATCTAATTCTAAATTTAATTTTTAGAATCCTAGCTATAAATTATCCTTAGCCCCAGTTATTCTGCAGATGAGAAGCTGATGCTTAAATTTTAGTCTCTGTGGCCGCATCCTATCACCTGTTGATAGACCAGACCCTGAATCGACATCTTCTCCCATCACCTCTCAGAACACCTCTCAGTGAAAGTTTCTAGTACAGGTTAGCATTGGCTGGGTGTTCAGTGCTCCATAGAAGAGGCTTATAATCATAAACTTCCACCATGCCTGTGACCTCCTCAGTGCAGCCTCCAGTGAGTGTGAATAGCCCAATATTTATAGCACTATATTTCTGCATATGAATCTTCTGTGGAGTATTTTAAAAATATAGAGGCTCAGACCTCTCTTCTTATTTACTAAATCAGAATTCCTAGGAGATGAGTCCAAGCTAAGCATGTATTTTTGAAAATAGCACAGGTGATTGTGATGTATTATAGAGTCTCTGAAACACTGATTTTCTCTAGGGATTCTCAACTTCCCATAATTTTGTGAGTCCTAACAGACTCAAGTCTGTTTTCAGAGGTGTAGCATGGTCTACAGAAAGAGAATCTTGAAAGAGGCCCATAATCTGCAGACCTGTCCTAAGGCTGTTATGTATTACTGTGTGACCATAAGAAATCAGCTTCCATTCTATTACATTATGTTTTTCTCTGTAAAATACATCTATGAAGTACCACTAAACTATAAGAGAAGGCACACAACACCACAGGGAAAAAAAGTGGGATTCACATTTTCTGATGAGCAATTAGCCTTGATTATATCTATTAAAAAATCACAGGATTAGTAATAATGCTCCAGTTTTATATCTATGTCTGTATTTATGTTCATATTTTCATATACTCATTAACACTTATATCCATGCCAATCACGTCAGTCCCTTTTGAGGTTTTGTGTCAGGTTTTTTAAAGTAGGAATGGTACTTTTGGTTTTTTTTGTTTGTTTGTTTTTTGTTTTTGTTTTTTTTGCCCATCTCAGTTAGAGAAAGGGAGATTTTCTTGCTCTAAGAAAAAAGCCAACTTAAGTCAGGAGGGTCTGACCTCTAAGGCTATGACACTGATAAGATTTAGATGGAGTTAGCCAGATTAAAGGCTTGATGCCTGAAGAGACAGAGATTAGGCTAAAGTATTTTGCTCTGTGTCTATAAGACTCAGCAGGATTCACCAGAAATGCCACAGTAGCAATCTCAGTGAGCCCTAAAGGACAGCCCAAGAGACCCACAGTCTGAGATCATGTAAGCCATAAACTATCACCAGCTGGTGAATCTCTGGGATCTTGCCATGAGTACAGACTCTATAGGTTCCTTACATATGAGGAAATTTAAACATAGTTAAAGAGATATAAAGACCTGACATTTCATTAATTAATCAATTAGTTCTTTATTTCCTTTTTCTCTTTCTCCTTTCTCCTCTCAGTCTCTCTCTCCAATTAAATCATCTTCATCCTAAAGCATGGTATATATTTCTTATTACTTTATGTGTAGCAGGCACATGCAGTATTTCATTTAATTTTCATAACAATCCTGCAAAGTAGCTACTATCAAATTTTCATTATTAAAACAGATCGATTAAGGCTTAGAAAGATTAAGCGACTTGAGGTAACACAGCTAGTAAGGCAAAACTGTCCATCTCAAAAGCCCATCCTCTTTTGCATGTGCAGCCTTTTGGTTTTAAAGAGCATGATACAAAAATTAACACAACTATAACCAAGAGACTATTTATCTGCTAGCTCTAATAAATGAATTTATATGTGTGTGTGCGCGCATGTGTATAATAAATAAGATAAGTTCAAATATGAAGTAGTTGACCTAAACTCCAGAATTTGATTTTGGAAAGCTCTTAATTTCTGTTGAATTCAGGATGGTAGGCAAGCAACTAAAAAAAAAAAAAAATAGACATATTCCCTTTTCTGTGTATGTACACACATATATGCACACACACTTGCACATATACTTGTTTCCACAAATATATATCCATTGCCTAATTCAAAAATTCCTAAACTTTTCACTATTGATAAACTCATCACAGACAAAGGAGAAGTTGAGATGACGTAGATTTGGAGCACAATGACCTTCTTAACTGACTGAGATAAAGGATTTACTCTCCTTGACCACTGTTCTTGTCAGTTAATAACAAATTGTTGAAGTCGAACTGTTCTTCTCAAGGAAGATATGCATTTTTTCCCTTAATATGTTCTTTAAAAATATGTGAATAAATATAGCAGTTTTTAGAAACAATCTTATAAAGACAACTTATTAAA
Source organism: Rousettus aegyptiacus (assembly GCF_014176215.1). Lineage (NCBI taxonomy): Eukaryota > Metazoa > Chordata > Mammalia > Chiroptera > Pteropodidae > Rousettus > Rousettus aegyptiacus. The sequence continues at coordinate 113,800,150 of NW_023416284.1, forward strand.
AATAGAATTTATCTAAATGGCAGAAAGAATGCTTTTTAGAAAAGATAAAATTACTGTGGACTGTAACTATCCAATAAATTCTTAGGAATAAATTGTGAAGCCCAGAGTTGAGTTATAGTTATATTTATGTAAATATAACAAATAATAATATACAATGTTTGTATTGAAACAAATTGAAGCTAAATTTGTCTCATAATTCTTTGAAAATAAACCCATTTGTTTATGTATGTTGGCTAATATTGGCAATGGAAATGCTACTCAATAAATTCTAAATAATTTTTAAGCTGGACCATTTCTGAGAACTGTCCATTTTTATTAGAGAATTTGAAAATAAAATTCTTCTCTCCTATCAGTTATGTTCTCACACAATATTTATGAAATTCAATACCGCTCCATAGATTTCTTAAACCTCAAAATTTAATCATCTGTAACTCTCTTTTCTCTATAATGAATCTTGGAATAAGAAAGAAGGAAAAATATATCTGAGCTTCAAAATCATATTTCACAAGTCCAAAGTACTAAAGCTCATGTATTTCTTTAAACTCAGGTGGATCAACAAATCTCAGATTCTGTTTACCTTTCATACATTTTTTTAAAGAATTGATTATTTGGTTCAAGGCTTAGCAATTCAAGACAAGATTAAAGAGTAAGAAATGGGGTGCATCAGACATGTTAACTGTGATTGAATTGACAATTGAGGAGAATATATTGAAAAAATTAAACAAGTCATCAGATGAATGGACTAAAATTCTATATTAATCATGAGTTATGTAAAGACAACAAGTCTATAATCTACTATATTGTATAAAGGACAGAACCCTGACACCCACCATAATGAACCACTTATACAAATGCAATATTAAATTATTCTCAATAAATTTTTAAAGTAAGGATCCATGTAATGAAAGGCAGAGACCTGGGTAATTAAAAAATATTAGGTAGATTTTATTCTACATATAAAAAATTAGGTTATTTGTAATGTACATAACCAAAGGACATCATTTTGTGTGACCTAATCCCTGCAGTGCCTTTTAAAACTGAGTTTGATAATTAGCTAATACCTCAAGGTTTAGATTAAATTTATGGCTATATATTCAGCACTGAAGATGTTGCAAATAATCAGTTTAATCAAAATGTCTTTTGAAACTTTGGGATAGCATTACAATCAACCAGTAATTGATTATTTTTTAATACTCTCAAAATGATATGAACCATTATATCCAGTCTCTATGAAAAGCTATAATTTCATGCACAGATTTTCTGATTAGCAAATGTCAATACATAATGAGCATGACACTTCACTAAATTATTACAAGTGAGAAGAAAACAATATACTATTATCTCCCTCACAAAAAGATTGGATTGAAAAAGTTAGATTTATTCCCTTTGTGTTGTAAACAAAAGCACTGAAACAGATAGGAGAATCCAAAAGAGAACAGTACTTTTAAATGGAAGATACAATGAAATATGCTGCTAAAATCTCAAGGTATAAGTCTCTCAGTTTTTTAGATCATCCTTTATTTCTCTTATAAGATGGTAAATTGTGAGTAATCAGTACACATGAAATAGAAATCTCTTTGCTCCAGCCCCAATTCCACAGAAGTTTAGAGCTAGAAAATGCCATTAGATACCTAGTCCAGTGATCTCAAACAAAAGTACACACCAAAATCACAAGGAATTATAAATTACCGAGGTGTCTGATTCCATCTCTGGATCAGGGTTTTAAGCATGTGCATTTTCAACGACAGCCCCTGGTTAAGAACAATTGAGTCCAACTCTTTCATTTCACTGAAGAAGCTGATACCCCAACTAAAAAACAATACTTGCTTATGTATATTTTGAAACAAATAAAATGGAACGCTATCCTTCAATTAATAAAGTAGTACCATACATAATAAATTTGAGTGTCTATTCTAATAATTCTTTATTTTATGATTCTAATAACTTAAGTAACTTGTTGTAAGTCTTAGAACAAATCCATGTCAAAGCCATACAATCTTAAAATGTTTACTCTTATAAGTTACCAAAACTTACAAGATGTTTAACCTAACCAAGTTTAATAAATAAGAAAATTTATTTTTGAGGTTTTATATTGCAGATGATATTCTGTAGGACTTATGACTAAAAAGCAAAATTAACTTAGAACACAGCTGTCATAAAGATTATATATAAGAGCTAAGACATTTGAAGCTTGACAAATTTTGTCTATTCCTATGTAATAGAGAAGTTATTGAGAATAAAATTTTTAACATCTTCTTTTGCTATAAAAATGAAATGCTCCTTTCTCCATCAAGGATTATTTAGATATTTCTGTGCATTTTGAGATTTCTGAAGCTCCAAAGCTCTGAAACTGGGTCAGAGTCTCTATGTTAATTTCCATCAAATGAGATAAAGCAAATCTTCATGAAGAGGGAAGGCATAAAAGAAATGAAGGCTTTTGTATTTGGACAGAGAATCGTTGAACTGTTTCCACTGTGATGGTGGGTTTGTAATCCCAAAGAGAGAGCAGAACCTAAGATTTTAGTGGTTCCAACTGGATACACTGAAGGGACGACTAGGACCTGACCGCTAATTAGCTAAGCACCATGCACTTGAGTGGTGCAGAGAAAATTTGGTATGAAAGGATTAAAATCATTTGGCAGATTAACCTATTTTTTGACATGAGCATGGGAATGACACAATGGGCATTTTGGTAGCAGCCAAAAGGAACCCCCAGCCACTCCCACCTCAAGCCACCCATAGCTTTTACTTTACAACTAAAAAGGAAGGAAATTGGCAACTTTCAAATGACTAACAGGTTTTTCAACCAGATGATAATGAAGGTAAAGGCGATTTTATTTTTTACTATAAAACATATCAATTAAGTTTGATTTTTACACCTGAGTGTTTGAGAGAAAATTTCTGTAGTATACCAGTATATATAATGTGTGTAAATTTAAACATAGTTGTATATGAATACAAACTTTGCTCTTTCCACATGTTAGTTCTGCTGCACTATTTTAGTTTCTCCTGCCGTTATCAAAATTAAGCATTCATTATTCATGTAAGATTCAGAGAAAGATGAAAGTAAAATGAGAGGGAAAATACTAGAATAATTTGATCATACATATTTAAATAACCACAAATAGTTATTCTCAAATATAGCTAAGAAAGTTATATGAGAGACTAAATCTTATTCTATTCATTCTTAACATTCGTATCTCATTATGTGCTAAGCATTAAAATTTTTCTGTTTTTCTCTCATTGTTTTTTTTCGGTTTACTGAACCATAAAGAGGAAAAGAAGACATTGACTCAATGTTATAAAATACTTCTCATCCTGGTTTCAAAGTCTTCTGATTTTCTGCTTTATCTAAACTCACATTCATGATGCTACATATAATCATGAAGAAATGTTGCAAATGTGAAAATGTTAGTTAAAGCTACACCATAGCAAATTCAAAGAAGAAGTGAGTCTCATGTCAATGGCATTGCCTGTATTGGTCTCAAGAGAGCACCAGGGAATGCATAGGGAATGCAGTCAGCATTAATGTAGTGGCTAGGTATAGAGCCAGAGGATAGAAAGAGTAATCAGGAGGATCATTTCATAAACTATATAAATGTATAACCAATGTACTGTATACTTGAAACTAATAATAAAATGAAATAAAAAGAGTACTATCTATATAAAAAGCTGACTCTTGTAGCCTTGGAGACTGAACAAAGTCATTCTTCTGTTTAGCACAATTATGAAATATTTTTCGGAAACATCATACTCAGTGTTTTTCTTTTTTCTCTTCCACTTCAAAGCCTTCAGTGTTTCACAGTTTGTCTTTTACTGATGAATTGGTGAAAGAAAGCAAATATAAAACTCAAATTGAGCCTTGTTTAATATCAAAATTATGAGTTTTTACCTCTCTCTGCATGACTTAGTATCTTTGTGATGATTTTCTGTTTCAGTTTATCATCGTAGAATGTATATTTGTCCAATTATATGCTATTTATTTCTGTACAAAAAATGTAATATTTAATATAATAGTGGTGCAATAGTTAATTTAACAGGCTGGAGTGCACAGACTCTACATATTCCAAAGAAAGTTCTAGCCCTTTACTGGCTCCTGGGAGATAACCTCTGAGCCTGAAACATCCTGCCTGATAACAGCACGCTTGATCCTTGACATCTTAGACTATGCCAAATAGTTTATGCTAAAAATGATTTATGATGAAATCCTTTTTTTTCAAATCTGGGGCTTTAGACCATGCTGTATCCGTTTGAATACTACGGGAGTAGAAGATGGATTAGCTAAAGTCTATGCCTTGTGAAGAACTGGAATAAAACCCCTGGAAGCCAAGACTTAAGTGAGCTTCCTGACTTAAGCCAAGACTTAAGTGAGCTTCCTGACTGGCAACACTTCAGTCACATTGTCAAACATTGTTTCTGAGAGAATTAAGTGCTTTCCACATGATTCCACGAGGAGAAGACACCTGAAAGCTCAGACCTGGTTTCTCCTTGACTCTGCCATTTGTGCCTTTCCTTTGGCTATTTTTAACCAGTAACTTTTCACTATCATAGACCCAAACTATTAGTAAAACAGTTTTTTTTTTTTTTACTTTTTATACACAATCATCAAATGTGAGGGTAATCTTAGAGCCTCAGAAACAATATCTAAAAGCTATCAAATGCTCTAAACAATCTTTAATTTTTTTAAACAAATCTGTTGTCTCCATAACATCTTCTCTTCGAAAGATACCACCAACTCAACAGTATTTTTGTTCTTGTAATTGAAATATGTATTATGATTGGGAGTTAGGTAATTTCAATAACTTCCTTGTATATTATATTTAAATCCATTAATAAATTATAATAATCTAGTAGGTAAACTTTATTTAGTTTGAGAATTTTATTTCCTTTTGAAGCCTGCTTTCTGCTTGGTTTCTTGACTTTCTCCCCCAGCTTTATCAAAGTATAATGGAAAAAGTATGCAAAGTGATAATTTCATGTATACATAGTAAAATGATTACCACAATTAAATAATGAAATAATCAATAATGCTAATTAACATATCTATCACCTCATATAGTTACCTTTGGTGTATGTGTATGTGTCATGAGAATACTTAAGATCTATTCTCTTAGCAAATTTAAAGAATGCACCACAGTATTATTAACTGTACTTACCATATTAGATCCCCAGAACTTATTCATCTTATAAGTGAAGACTTATGCCCTTTGACCAAACACCTGATTCTGAGTTTAAACTAATACTCATCTAAAGTTAGTCTGAATAGCTTCTTCCTGGCAATTTATTAAATAGATAAATGAGCAAATAATAGGAAGCTTTATTACTTGATATGATAAAGCTTCCAAAGTTGCAGTCCTTGAGTTTTCAAATGGCTGGCATGGTGTCACACAGAGAATTTGCAGCAAGGTCTGGTCTAGAAGTAGAATCTTATGATCATAGGTATGAAGCTCTTTCAGCACAAGAAACTCCTATTATTGCTAAAGTTATAGCTGAAATCATAAACTAAAATAAAGTTTAATCACATTATGGAAATTCGATGATTTACCTGCAAGTAAAAGGGACTCTAACTTAAAAATGAGCCATAAGTAATCTTACATAATTAGATGTGAAGTTTGGGCAGGCACCTGGGGGTTCAATCAGTTCATCAATTGATCAAGGGCCAGGTTTCTTCTATCTCTCAGCAATGCTATCTTCAGGATCACTCCTCATTAGGCAGCACCTTACTCCCCTACTTGGGGTCTGAAAATGGCAACAGCAATGACATGTATAACATCCAGATGTTAGGTCTGGAAGAGGCCATTACCTTTCACTATCATCCTATATGGCAATAAAAAACAAACAAACAAACAAACAAACAAACAAAAAAACCTTTGCACAGTTAGAAACCCACTCACCTCAGACACCAGCACAGGGTCACATACTCATTCCTATAGGAATCCCTGAAAGAGGGATGAGATTAGCATGTGTGATCTAAAAGACAAAGCAACAGCGCCACTATACGTAGAGAGTTTTTAAATAACCAATAGCCTGTTGTTTCTGGTCTCGGCTATCCAAACATTAGTTATAATTCTTCATTTAAGTGTCTGCTTTCCTTGTGAGAAAGACACAATTTGCCACAAATTATCCTTCCATTGTAAACAACAACAACAACAACAACAACAACAACAAACAGCGTTGGTACACTGATAGTCAAAATATGTCCATGAAAACAGGTCTGTTTTTTAAAGCATTTTTTTCTAACCTCAACTAGCATAGTCCTTTTGTGAGAATCAACTCTGTTGCCAAAGAATAAACTATAAGCCTGTACTAGTATTACAGCATTAACCTGTGTTGTACGTCATTTATTTTCTGAAGCCAGTCAGTGAATCCACCTTGAGTAGTTGTATTTTATGTCAGGCTTTCTGAAAAATGAGGAGCCTGAGGGGATCCCATTGATTTGCCAACTGTGTCACAGCCCGTTTAGGGCAGAATGGCACATGCTTGTGACAAAGGCAATGACAAATGGATATGTACTGAAGGGACAGAACCAACACAGATGAATTAAAAAAAAAAAATGATGGAAGTATACAACATGAGATGGAAATCAAAAGGAAATTTAAGATTATATGTGACATGTGTATATCATTTTTATCTAACCTCTAGTTAGATAAAAATAGGTAACTATAAGACTAAAGCACTTTGCAGAATAATTTCTGAAATTTGATTCAAATTTAATATTGCCAAGAATTGTGAAATTAGAGTGAATGATTTATTTTTAAACATTTACATCAACCCATATATGGTGGTAAATAGAACATTTTTACTGCTATTAAGTGAAAAAATTGCTTGAGTTTCTGGTTTCCAATCTTAATATGTATATGTACTGATATGTGCCAACTTGCCACATGGGTGAAGTTAATTTATATTAGCACACAATAAGATATATTACTAATATTTATGGATACTAACGAGATGAAGATCTTTGCAGGTAGAGTTGTGTTCACAAGCGTTGAGGATGCAATCATCAATGTCCTGTTCACATCTCAGGCCAACATAGCCAGGACTGCAGAAGCAGGAGAAACTATCGACCACTGAAGACAACAGAAAAGAGAAAACTCTTAACATTCCTTTCATCGTATTAGTAATACTAATCATGCTAAAGAATGTTGTGTTCATTACATTCATTTCACTATTAACCAAAGAAAGTGTAAATCTTTATATTTAATACTTGGTTACATAGTTTTCTAAAATATTTTCTAAATAACACTCGGTTTTAACTTAAAAATTCAATTATTTAAAATACAAATAATTACAATGAACAGCTAATAACAATTTGCAAAGCAACAGTAAAAATATTCAATTTTTTTTTGTTTCTTTTTGTTTGGTCAATAAACAATACCTCTGATAAATAGGTTGCTTTTGTAACAGTTAACTTTTCTCAGATTGTTTTAGGTTTAATAAATAAGAAATTAGTCATTAAAGCTCTTTGTGTGACAAGATACATTAAAGTGCATAGAGATCTGAAAGTTGATATTGAACCACTTAAACCTTTTTTAAAAACAGCTTTCACATTTCATTACAATCTTTTAAAAGTAATGATCAGAATATGTCCTCTATATTATCATTAATGATGGAAAAAGAACGATCTTTTAAGCATCTCAAGGAAATAATGACAGCATGAATCGCTGTTGGAGCAGGCATGGATTTATGGCTGCTTCTAGTCAGTCCCTGGGTTCTTCATTATCCCTGAGACCATGTAAATCTATGCTGCACTTTGCCTTTGTGCATGTACCTGCTATTACTCTGATTAAATGCTTAGATCCTAGGTGGCAAGAGCATTTCTAGTGCACTGTGAGGCATTTAGCTGGCTTCTAGGCTTTTACAGCCATGCTTCTGTACGACACGTGTAACTGCAACCTCTAAGGAGAAGTCAGCCCACAGCCCTCAGGAGACAAGGAGATGCAAAAATTGGCAACTTTTCAGACAGGAATTTATGTCTGCTTTACATTACTTTTTTCATCTACCATCCCAGTCTTTGATGTCTTATTTAACATAAATAATTAATTAATATACAGATATAATTGTATATAAAGTAATGAATTAAAATGTTATCAGTTGGAGTGTCTTTATATGTTATAAATGGCATTATGTATGTTAACAAATTAAAACCAAACATTATACAATATGAAACACATTGTCAAAAACCATCAATTAAAATCATATTTAATAAATATTATAATACAATTTATGATTATAATTCAAGTTTGGATACTGATGCAAATTGACAAATAACAAACAACTAGAGTCAAATCAACTTTCAATGTAGATGTAGATTTTCTTTATCTAAATAGATGATAAATTATTTTAAAAGAAATACAAATGACTGAATTAACAAAGGGTCTGAAAGGCAGAGATTGATGTTGAATATTGACTCTTTGGGGCTAAGAAGCTAAGAAATAAACTATGTGTCAAGTGAGAACCTGAAGAATGAATTTAAATCCTATAGGGAAAAGAAACAATTATAACTTGTTTGAAATTTAAAACAAAAACCAAAAAATGTTTTTCTTCCTCACATCTAATATGTTAACTATGAGCTGTGTGATAACTACTCACCATTTTATCACGATAGAGTTTTTAAGCATGTTGCTTTATTTTGTTGTTATTGTTGTTATTATCCAGATAATACAGTCACTGAGTTTGTATTAATTAGTCTTTATTTATAAATATTTCATGCTACTATTTTGCATTAAAATTTTCATCAGTATGCCTTTTATAAATCTGGATGTATTATTCACCTTACACTTATATATATGTTGAATTAAATATTCTAACATAATAAAACTTTGTGATGAGTATTTTAATAATGTATTACCAATGTGGTGAATAACCACATAACGTCTGAGATTTACAAATTCACATATACATGTTAATAACTATTTTTTTATAAATACTATTAACTTGAATTCATAAAGTTTGGCTTTTCAAACTATTTTATTTTTGAGAGTGTATTAAAAATATAGTGTCTTAGATTTATGCTATCAGTTTGGATGTACGATATACATTTTAAAAAATATTTGATTCTCTGATAATCTTCTCGAATAAGGTCCAAAATATATTATGAATAACTATATTATGCAATACATCAATATATCAAATATGCAAAATTTACATTTTCTATATTATATACGACCTTCAAAAATTCAACAGAGAACATTGCACTATAAGTAGCATCTTTGGAAATTGTACTTTATTATAAGAAATTATTAATTAAAATATAATAAAATTAAATATAATTAGTCAAAATATATCAGAAATGCTCATATATAACCATTATAGAGAGGATGCTTAGATCTAATAAAATGCTGCTAACTTCTCTCTCAGGCATACCTCTCTGCCTTCTTTATTTTATAGTGAGCATCAGAAATTTTAGAACCATTCCCAGCATTGCCAACCACCTATGAGTTTAAGCTCAGAAATAGTAACGACTCATGTCAAGGTAATCCGAGAATTTCCCAATTTTAAAACTCAAACTTTAATGTGTTTAAATCTGAAAAAAAAAAAAAGTTTAAATCAGAAGAAACAAAAAGGTGGCCCACAGCCTAAAAATGTTTTACTTAGTTAGCACAGCATTAGAAAAGAACATTTCCTATTAATATCTATGTAGATATTCCAGTTTTCTTGGGCCCTACCCCTATGTGTTATTTTATGCCTAGGCTGCTTCATCCGATCTAAAAAGTTTATTATGGTTCTTAAGGACATATATTCACAGAACATTAGTTTAAGGAAAAGAATATATAATTCAAATTAAATGATATTCTTTCCAAATAAAAGAACTTTATATCAAAATGGGTTTTTATACATTATTTTAATCACTTATTCATCTATTGAGGAATCACATAGAAATATATTTTAAAGGAGGACAAATAAAGCAAAAAAATGATCAGTTATTTTTTGATATCCATCTATCTCTTTCTTTTTCTCCTCTTCAAGCTCTTTAGCCATATCTGGTACACGGGGCTATTTTATGGCCTGTTTTTCCTGTGTCACAACAAATATCCATGCTTCAATACTCAGGTTTCTTCTTTTTCCTCGTTCTTCCTTTCTTTCCTTCCATTTCTCCTTCATTTTCCTTTATGAATTTATATTCTTTCAGGAATATATAGTTTAGTAGGAAGAAGCACATGTGGGCACGCATGTGTGTGTGTGTGTGTGTGTCTGTGTGTGTGTGTAATAGATGCGCTAAAACAATACTATTTTAAATCATTGCAAAGTGTTTCCCTATACCTAAAAATAAATACTTAAAAAAATCTATCATTAAAATAATAAGGGGGAAAAAAGGTTAATTCTGACACCAGAACATAGAAGTCACATTTCATTATTTTTTTTTTTCATTTGCCACTGTTATGACTCACAAAAATATAAATGAATTTGTCAGAGGTGGAGATATTTTGTGAAAATAATTGGCACTGACTTTGACATTCAAGGCAAGGTAAAGGCAGTAAATAATCATGGATATATCCTGAGTTATATCGTTACTATGTCAGATTCTAAGTCGGACTGCTCTACAAGAATTGCTGTGGCTGAGTGAACTTACTGTCATAGCAATATCCATTCAGGCAAGGACTGGAACTGCACTCATTGACATTGATCTCACAATGTGGACCTGAAAAACCTTTTCCACACTGGCACTGGTACCCGTGGGGAAACATTTCCAGATCCATTTCCTCTCTACACACAGCTCCGTTCTCACAAGGGTTACTAGCATCACAAGGCCCATATTCACATTGAGGACCTGAAAGGAAAGAATCAGAATTTCAGTGCTTATATAATGAACAAATCCTACAAATGCTGTCATTTACCTCACATATTTCTGCATAAATGAATTCAATTTAGTCTCTAGGCAAAGATTCATAATTCTCTTCCATATTATCATTGTGATTCTCTCTCTCTCTACACTACAATTTAAGAAAGAAATGTTATTTATGATTTCCATGCTTCAACTAACAAAGTAACAGCAGGCAGCAATGTTAAGTGTCACTATTTTTTAAAATACCATTTTGTTTCTTCATACTTTTTAAATTTTGTTCAACAATGTTCTCTGAAGACATTGCAATTAAGAGAGTATGTTATTAATGATTTGATGCTCCCTGTGTTTTCTTTCTGGTACTCTGGAGATTGCTATCACTATTAGCTTGGTTCAATGGATTTGTTGCTATTCTCAAAACAAAAAAATAATGAAAAAGAAATTTAAATAAGACTTTAATCTCAAAGTAACACCTCAGTCCTGAAACTAAGTTTTAAGTGTTACCTAGAAAATGTAACTAGATAAAATTGCCATTACTTGAAATGTAAACAAGTATTTGTATAGAAAAAAAAAAAAAAAAGAATGCTTGACCCAAGGGAATTCACATCAAACAAAAAATGAAACATAAATAACAAATTGCTCAGCAAAACAAAATAATTATTCAGGTGCTATATTTCCAGGTGTAGTAAGAATACTTGGATACTATTTGGAAAGTATATAAATAATAGCATTCATTCACCAAAATGTATGGCATATGTGCATGAACAGAGCTTCTTAAAATGCCTGGCTGAATACCTCAGATGCAAATGTCTAGTAATCATTAAGTTCTTTAACTGGCAAGATTTTCTTGGTAATTTAACAACTATAGGGAAGAGAAGATAATAAAAATAATTGGGAAAAGGGATAAAGTTTTCAAAGTTTAAAAGTACAGTGGCAGGTGGAGAAATTCTAAAGGATAACTATGGTCCTCCCAATATCGATCCTAAGGGGGTAAAAAAAAAAAAAAAAAAAGGTAAGAAAGTCCTAGAAACTGCTGAAGACATCGACCATGTATACAGGGAAGGACCCAAAATAATATAATTAGTGTTCATAAAATAAGAACAAAGGAAATTGTACTAAGCTAAATAGACACCTGGGACTTCAAATTTCCAAGAACAATAAAAAACAAACAAACAAATAAATGAACAAACTACTCCCAAAGAGCCTAGAAATAAAGATTTCCTTCAACAAAGAATCTTTTAAGTGGTTATTTTTTGCAACAACTATCGTTAAAGAGTGTGGAGAATTTAAATGCAAACATAGCCATTTCTTTGTCCTTAAACCATTATTAGATTGAAGTATATTGCAAATGATATATTTCTGGATACCACTTTATTATAATGAAAGTATTTTTTTCTTTGTAAAATAAGAGAATTTGCATTGAACAAGTATCTTTCAGAAACACATGAAAAATGTCCTTAAAATTCTCATGCATACCCTTTTTGCTTAATTACCTCCTCCTAAATATTTAATTGTGACAATAGGTGTTTTGCTTTGCTATCGGGAAGTTAATTTAGCTATGTCTTCATATATAATTTTATGCATGTACTCCATTAGGTTGTTAAACAATAAATCACACTCATATTTGAGAAAACACGCTATTCTATTTTACAGAATGAATTACTGTACCCTTAATACCATACTGATGTTTATTAACCTATTATACATATATTTAATGAACTCCTACTATGTATCAAGCAATGTGGTAGATATTGAGATTATAAATAACGAGGGGTTCAAATAAGCAAGCAAATAAATATAATATAATGAGGAGTAAACATGGTCAATTTCTCATGCTGAATCACTATCATAGGCAGAATTCTAATATGGCCTCCACAATCCCTCATCCCCCAGTGTACATGTCCTATAATTACAAGGTTAAGTGTGTAGGAGATTTGTGAATATCATGGAATATCACTTCTGTGATTATATTATATCGCGGAAGGGATTTGTGTATATAATTTAAGTCACCTGATCACATGACTTTCAGTCAGTGAAAAGAGATTATCTTGAGTAGCACTGACCAAATCAGGTGACACTTTAAAAGAAGTCAAAGACATTCTGTTTGCCTGGAAGAAACAAAATGAAAGCTGTGTAGTGAAGAGAGCCACATGGCAGGGAATGACATGCGGCCCCTAAAAGCTGAGAACATTCTAGGTAGACAGCTAGTAATCAAAAAAGACCAGAGTGCTAAAACTGCAAAGAGCTAAATTCTGCCAATAACCAGTGAGCTTGGAAGAGGAACCTAGGCCTTAGATTAGCTCACAGCCCTGGCAGACACCTTGAGTACAGCCTTTGGGACCATGAGAAGAAAACTTGACTAAGTCATGCCCAGACTGCTGATCTGAGGAAATCATGAGATAATAAATGTGAGTTGTTTGAAGTTGCTAAATTTGTGATAACTTATTATATAGTGTAGAAAATTGATACAATTAAATATAAGAGTAATGAAGGCATCTTAAATTATAAAGCTTCTCAAAGGAGATATATTTAAAATGAATCCTAAAGAATTGCCATATATTATCAAAGCTAGGCATATGGCGTGTAGAAGGGACTGAATAATGCCTCTCCCCCCCTCTCCACCCCCCCCAAAATATTCAGGCCTTAATTCTGAAACCTGTGAATGTTACTTTGTATGGCAAATAGGAACATGCAGATATGGGTAAGAATATGAATATAGTGATATTATCCTGGTTTATTGGGTGGGCCTCATATAATCACAAGGTTAAGAGAAAGGCAGGGAAATGGAAGTATTTAGAAGGAATGTAGCCCTGCCAACACCTTCATTTAGACTTCTGGCTCCCAGAACTATAATATAATAAATGTGTGTTGTTTTATGTTGGTGACAACTAGTTACAGCACTCATAGGAAACTAATAAAAGGGGCAAGAGCTGCCAGTTAAATTCTGACAAAGTGATTAAAATACCATTATTGTAAAAGTGCACTCCAGTGTTAAAGATGTTAATATGAATATTCAATAATGTTAGTTATTATGTTAGTATGTGATAAAATAAGGAGGTATTAAATTAAATTGACTAATTTGAAATAATATGTCTGTAGGTTGTGACAAGACCAGAAAATGTTTTGTGAGCCACAGGACTTGGTCCTGGGTATATTGAGAAGCTGTTAAAACTTTTCCTTAAGAAGTGGTAATGAAGTGTACTTGGCCTTCTCACACTAATAATCGCATTGCATTTTCAAGTCGTATTTTAAAATTATATAATGTTTTTTCTTTCCTTCTGAAGTTTCAGTTTGCTGAAAACTATATCTTGTTGATGCAATTTAAAATTGAGAAACCAAGGTAGAATACATTATATGTTGGGATCCAAGTTTTTTTAAGTTTTTAAGGAGCTTGTTGAAGTCTGCAAAAATGTCTGCTAAGCTCTTTCTTATGAATTTTCTTGGGAGTTCAGGTTATTTTCTCTTGCTTCTTCTTCAGCTATGAATTTCTGTTTCTACACCAACAAACTCCTCATTAGTTAATTCCTCAGCAACCATCTCTAGGGGCTCCTGAATATTTTCTTAATCCACACCCAGGTTAAAGTCACTTGTCATCTCAACCACAGCCTTATTGAATTTTACAACCCCTTTGGCAAATTCTGTGAAGTCACAGACAGTCCTCTTGAGTGTCTTTTTTCCAGATGACATTCATACACTCCTTGGTGACAACATCTCAAGCCCAATCAAGGTTCTTGATGAGGTTATACATGTAATCCCTCCAGAACTGTATCTGTCTTCTCAGCTGTAGCAATAGCCTGGGCAAAGGTCCTCCTCAGGCAGCAGGCCTTAAAAGCTGCCATCACTCTTTGATCCATTAATTGGATCAAAAATCCAACCAATAATGTTTGAAAGAAGTACCACCTTGTTATTGAGATGAAGATCACTAATAAGAGGATGTCCAGTAGCATTATCAACAAGAAGCAAAATCTTGAAAAATATATTATTCTCCACGCAGGATTTCTCTATTTCTCTTAAACAGCAATTCGGTAGCATATCTGGGAAGAAAAGCTGGTCATCCATGACTTCTCATTGGTCCTGTAGCATGCTGGCAGTGTGTGCTTATTGATTGCTTGAAGGTTCTGGGGTTCTCACTGTGCCAGGTCACAAAGGGTTTCAGTTTGTAGCCTCTAACATTGTCCCTAAGCAAGACTTGTCCTATCTTTAAAAGCCTTGAAATCTGGCATTGACTTGGCTTCCTTATGGATAAAAGTCTTTTCAGGCATCCATTTCCAGAATAAGGAGATTTCATCTATATTGAATATTTGTTCTGGCAAGTAATTTTCCTACTCAATCAGCTTAATTTAGAGTTTCCCAAAATTTTTCAGCTGCCTTCATATCAGCACTCACAGACTCACCACTCACTATCATCACATTATGTAATGAATAATGATTCTTGAATCCTTGAAACCACCCAGTGCTAGCAATACATTCTGTAGCATAGTAGAATCCAGTCTTAACTTCAACATCACAAAAAACTTTTTGCTTTAGCTGTGATCATTATGGTGCTGAGAGGAATATGTTTTTGTTTCTGGTCTTCGATCCAGGTCATTAGAAGTTTCTATATGTCTGATACAGGCCCTCCCTAAAATTTTGTTAGTCTCATTGCCTAAAGTGATGCAGATCCTTTAACAGCTTCTGCCTCTTTGTTCTTATTCTTCAAGATCAAGTGGAATGGAACATACTTGAGTAGTGAGCAATAGCCGTCACTGATTTTCCACCTTTGTAGTTCTTAATCACTTTTAATTTCATTTCCAGGTCAGTCCCTTGCTGGGGCCTCTTCCTGGCAATATTATCGGTAAATTTTATATGCTTAAGGGTCATGATGAACAAAGAAATATGAGATTAAGTCAAGCACAAAAGATACAGTAAACAAAAGACGTATGAGGCTCCTGCTGACATAACATATAGCATACTGTTTTACAGCAAACTTTTTCTTTGATAAGTAGAGAAAGTACACTCTAAAATAATGATAAAAAATGTATAGTATAGTAAATACATAAACCAGTAACACATTCATTTATTATCAAGTATTATGTACATAATTGAATGTGCTATATTTGTATACAACTGGCAGCACAATAGGTTTGTTACACAAACATCACCACAAACATGTAATGTGTTGTTTATTATAATGTCATGACAACTACATTATTAGGGAATAATATACATATATATATAATCCCACAATTTCTTTATCCACTTATCTGTCCATCCACACAGGTTATTTCCATATCCTGACTATTGTGGATAAGCTCCAATAAACATAGGAGTGCAGATCTGTCTTTGAAGTACTGACTTCATTTTCTTTGAGTATATAACCTGGAAGAAGAATTGATGGATCATATGGTAATTCTATTTTTAGTTTTTTAAGGAAACTCCATACTCTTTTCCATAATTTTGAACCAATTTACATACCTGTCAACAGTGTATCAAAGAGTTCCATTTCCTCCATGTTCTTACCAACATCTGTTATCTGTTATCTATTTATTTATTTATTATTTATTTGTTTATTTTTGGCATAACCATCTCAAGAGGTATGAGGTGACATCTTATTGTTATTTTAATTTCCATTTCCCTGATGATTATCAATGCTGAATATCTTTTGATGTATACCTATTGGCCATTTGTAGTCTTCTTTGGCAAAAGATTTAATCCTTTCCCCATTTTCTAAATGGATTATTATTATTATTATTATTTGTTGCTGTTGTTGTTTTGCTAAGGAGTGCGTGAGTTCCTTATATCTTCTGAATGTTAACCCATTATTAGATTCATGATTTGCAAATATTTTCTTCCAATCCATAGGCTGACTTTGCTGATTATTTCCTTTGCTGTGCAGAGGTTTTTAATTTGATGTAGTTCTACTCTTTATTTTTTATTTTGTTCTCTGAGTTTCTTAATTTATTTTTTACTTAAGATAACAGAGTGCCTCTTCAGGCTGGATTCAAACTTATCAACTCAATTATTTTAAATTTAATTTTATGATTTACTCTCTTTAAAGTTAAAGAATTTGCATTATTCTTTAGAAACAACGTACCTTCAAGTCGGAATGTGGATAAAGTATTAAAATCCATAGTTAGGTATGTTCTTTCTATTCCTTATTAAATACATAACAAATAAAAATATTTTATTACCTACACATATTAATAAAATATTTTGAGAGAGAACAAAGCAGCTTGCTTGATATTAGCTGAGCTTACTGGTTCTACAATCTGTCCATGATGTTCTGTTGAACATAACTAATTTCATAGGACATCAGTATCAGAAATACTTCTCCTTCCTGCCTTTTCTGCTGCTTCTTTATCAATTATAGCTTTCACCTGATCTGTTCCTCCCACTTTCTACTTAACAATTTAAAAAATATTACAATTTCTAATAACACTCAATGTAGAATCAAAACCAAACTTCTTCAAATTATCTCAAAATTTACTGAACACAAGCCCAAATCCTATACAAAGGCAAACAGATCAAGTACTATGAGACACTTCAATAGAAACCAGAAAAAAACTCAGTTACAATACACAAATGAAACAATTGTCTCCAAACTATGATTATCACATGAACATCCTCACAATCCACATGCAGTACTGAATGTAGAAAAAAAAAAAAATCCCCAAAGGATAAACTTCTCAAAACACAGATTATTAGCAAAAAAGAAATTGGCATTTATGTGAGAACTACTGACCACCTTATATCAACAATGACCACAGTACCATTCATAGTCAAGCTTATATTATGTCCTCAGTAACAACAGGACCTCCATTGGTATGTTGAGATCAAATATAAAAGAAAGCTGCTTTTCTAAAAATTTATAATTTTAAGACTGTACATTTTGATTCCAGTATACAAAAGTCAAGATGCAATTCAAAAGGAGCAGGTAAGCTTGGAGCACATTCATGTCCTACTTCTCACTGCTATGACACATTGCACAATACTGAGTGGGAATCACTTTAAAACAACATAAAATCTTTTGCTTTATAAGTGGAACAATGAGCATTCATCAGGCAACATATTCTAAGAGTTCAGCCTAGAATCAAGCCTAGTCACTTCCTCAAGCCCATGCCTTAATACCATTGATAAGATTAAAGTTTTCAAGGTTTTTTCTCCTGTGACAAGACATTTAAATTGAAATCAAAATTGCAGAGTAAACTATGACATATAGTAGTCCATTAAACAATCTCAAATAAAGAAAATGATTGGTAGGTTAAAATTTGAAAAATAAAACATTAGTCAAGACTGAAAGAGATTCTTCTCACATTGCCAAATCCCTCTTTTTTAAAACAAATAGACAAACAAACACTTTAGTCTACCAAATGTCATTATCACATTTTCTAAAACTATAACTTTGGAAAATAGGCATAAATGTAAATCTGTAGCTTCTATAAACTACTGAGAGTAAATAAAGAATAAAGATAGCAATGAAATAAAAATATTTGTGGCGTTCGTATGTTTAGGTAGTTTTGATTCACTAATGAGGCACATAGAGTCAATGTAAGGCAAGTAGTGACACATGTATTACAGAATATTCATAATAATAAAAAATCACTCAGAACTTAAAATACGCTAGGTACTGTTTTAAGTGATTTGTATATGCCAAACCATATTATCCTCAGTAAGAATCTAAGAGTAGGTACTGTCACCATTCCCATTTTGTAGGTGAGAATTCTGAGGCACAGGTTAATTGTGTCAGTGAGGAGAGCCCAGATTTTGTGACTTCAATGACAGTGCAGTACTGCTCCTTATGCTCTTCAGTTTTTCAAAACCACTGTTTTTTTTTTTTTTTAATCTAAGAAACTTCAAGTATTTTATACAAATAATTTTAAACTAAAAATCTATATTGGTTTTATATTTAATCTCTGAATTGCCTACCAGTTTAAAATAATAGCTTTTGCTAAAAATGTTACTTTAATTCTTGTGATTGTACACAAGCACCAATATATACATGACTTTTGAATAATATCCCAAATATTAAGTTCTAGGACATAATACTCACTCTTGTCTGAAAGTGCTCCAAAATGACTTTTTTAATAACCTTGAAAAAGGTTAGCTATACCTCTTAGCATTCTTTGAGTATTATCATTCAAATTATTGGTTTCAGCAATTTCACAGTGTAAGTTATCAAGAAGTGTGGTTAAAGATAGTAAATTTAGGTTAAAGCCTAAAATTGAATTGAAGCGATTAATTCCTATATCTCATTCTTAAATAACAAAAATCTTCTTATATATAAAAAAAACACTACTGTATTTTGAGAAATATCATGTCATACTTAAATATTCAAGAAAAATGCTTTTCTGAATATCTTAGGGATTATTAATAGACTTTACAGAGAATATTCATGCCATCATAACATTGAAAACCAATATGCATTACCCACAAAATTTACACTTGGTGAAATATATTTAACCATAGAAAATTTAAGAAGTCTGAGTTATCTGAAATCCATTATCTTAAACATAAAAACTATCATATGTCAAAGATGGAATAATTATATATCACATACTTAAAACAACGTAAGAGAAAACCACATATCATAGCTATGAAAATCTCTGCAACAACAAAAATGATTAATTTTAAGCAAATGAGTTTTAATGAATGTATAAATCTGAATGCTTTCCCTATTGAGATATGTATAATATTTGACTCTGGTCTTCTTATTTAATCATTATAAATTTATTTATGATAGCCAAAATATGGAAGCAATCTTAGCATTCATCAATAGATGAATGGATAAATAAGAAGTGGTACATATGATAAAATGGATTATTACTCAGCCCTATAAAACTGAATAATCTTGCCATCTATAATAACATGGATGGACCTAGAAGATATTAAGCTAAGTGAAATAAGTCAGAGAAAGAAAAATACCATGTGATTTTACTTATATGTGGAATCTATAAACCAAAATGAGCAAACAAACAAAACAGACACAAATTCATATAGAGAACATTTTGATGGTAGTCAGATAGGAGGAGGGATGGGAAAGTGAATGAAAAGGGGGAAGGGGTTAAGATGTGCAAACTGCCAGTTATAAAAGCAGTCAGAGATGTAATGTATAGCATAGGGAATATAGTCAATGATATAATAACAAAGTATGGTGTCAGTTCAGTACTAAACTTATGGGGGTGACCACTTTGTGGGTTATATAAATCTCTGATCACTACATCGCATACTTGAAACTAATATAATATATGTCAACTATAACTTAAAAATAGAAAAAATATTAAAAAATAAATTTAGGGAACATAAGTTTTTCAAGTTAGAGAAAGTAAGAATTATTTTATTCAGCACATGAGTGCACATGACATAAATTTGGTAGTCTGGTGGAGCTAAGCATTCAAGCAGATACAAAGAAAAAAAATAAAGAATTTCGGGCTTCACATATCTTGAATTTTAGATAAGATAGCAGATGTATCTTCATGAGTGAAATCCATATTTTAATGAAACTCTATAAAGGGATCTCTAAGTCACAGAGAAAGAGTCATTATAAATGCCAACCAAAGGCAGTAAGTGACCCTTTAACACAGTGTCTCAAGATTAGTACAAGCCAATCATACAAGATATATTTTGAAAATCAGTCCATATATACATTTCTGAAAGTTAAATTGTTCCCAAACTTCTCAAAGTTGTCATATGCATTCTTATTATGCAATTCTGTATCACTATCTCTAATTCTTTATCAGTAATTACCTTTCTAGGATTATCTAGTAATTATTTAATGCCTTTCTTTACAGATATTGAAAAAAGACATTTTTACTTATTTAATTCACAATATCTTAACATATATTTTCTAATATGACATGATTTATATTAGCTAATTCTATCCACTGTTGGTTTAATAAATGGAACAAGTATAGTATTAGGCAAATTATAATTAATTCAAGTAGTAAAATACTGTAGTCTGGGACTCTAGTGTAGGATCTTTCAGAGTGGTATGGGGAGTGGGAGAGAAAGAAAGAAAGCAAAAGTAAAAGAGGGTTTAAAGTTTCCAGATTGACGAGACTCATGCACATGAGCAAAAGTATAGGGGCATGATATAAGGTAAACATGTAATAACACATTTGTACATAGCAAGATGGACTACAGATAAGGCAGAAGTTGTTAAATGGTACCGTGCTGCCTCCCTGTATCTAACATTCAATTAAGAGAGATGAGTCCAAAAGGTTACCTAATACTTTAAAACATACTATTAGAAAAAAAGAGTCTTTATTCAGATATCTTACTTATCTATCACTACATGGCTTGTTCTCGCCTTTCTCACTTGTTTATGCTTTTCTCTGACAATGACTAGCTTCGTTCCCATTATTGACAACTTTTTTTACTTACTTATTAAACCCTAATACACAGCAAAGTCATTTCAGAATTGCTAACTTTATGTCTATGAATAAGATTATTATAAGCATTCTTATAAATGCTTTTTGTAGATAAACATCTTCATTTCACTTCCTTATATACCTAGGAATCACTTGCTCCTCTTACATTAGGCATATGTTTAATTTAAAAAGTAACTTTCAGACTGTAATCTGTTTTTTTTTTTCATTTTATTCTCCGTCGACAATTTTATCTATCATATATATATATATATATATATATATATATATATGAGTTGTAGTTCTTCATATTTTCAACAACAATTCACTTTTTAAATTTTAGACACTTTGGAGAAGTATCCACTTTTAGCTTTATTTTGCATTACCCTGGTGATTAATGATGGTAAGCTACTTTTATTGGCTTATTTCCCTTTATGAATATTGATTCCAGTCATTTGCACATTATTTTAGTGTTTAGTTTTATTTTTATGCCATTCAATTATAGGCACTCTGTGTCTATTCTGCTTTTAAGTCATTTGTCAGATAGATGTTTGCATATTTTTTCTTTCATGATTATCTATTTGTTTTTTAATAGTGTATTTGGTGAGGAAGAATTTTAAATTTGATTAATATAAATTATTATTTTTTTCTTATATGGCTATTGCTCCCTTTGCCTTTTATAATAAATAAAAGCTTCTGTCTTGGTCAAGAAAAGAACTTCTCTCATGTTTTCTTCCAAAAGTTTATAGTTTTAGCTTTTACAAAAAGATGAACGCTCATCAAAAATTTATGTTTTGATATATATACAATATGAAGTATAAGTCAATGTCACTTTTTCCCACTTAAATATCTATTTATTCCATTACCATTTGTTGAAAAGACTCATTTTCCTATTGAATTGCTTTGGATACATTGTTGAAAATAAACAAATTGTATAACTGTGGTTCTATTTCTGATTGACCAACTCTTCTATTGATCAATTTTTCTCCCTGCCTCCCCACTTTTTCTTTCTTTCTTTCCTTCCATCATTCCTTTCCAACAAAACATTCTTTTTATATTAACCTATGAATTCAGATAGTTAAACTTCTGTAGACTTATTTTTATTCAGAAGATTGTTTCTGTCATTATAAATTCATACATATCCATATTTTAAATTAAGTTGTCAATTTTTGAAAAAAAATACTACTTGTATTATAACAGACATTACACTGAGTTTACAGATCTTAATCATATTCATTCTTCCAATGTATGATCAGGTTACATTTTTTCCCATCTCTACAAATCTAATGTCTCTCAGTGATATTTTATATTTTTTACATAAACATTTGTAAATTTTAATTTGATCCTAAGTTTTTTTTGTTTTTTTTGGGTTTTTTTTTTTTTTGCAGCTTTTGTAAAAAGACTTTTCAGAAAATTTCATTTTCTAATCTCCACATAGGCCTGGTGTTATGATGGAAGGTGACTTTTATGGTCTTTGATAAGAGTGTGCATTTTGCGTGTAGATGAAATATAAATAATCTGTGCCCAGATGGCAGAAGATAGTGGAGTAAAATAACTACAACCCTTCTTCTTAAATATGAATGAAACTTGTAAATATTTGCCAAATGGAACCCTGCAGAAGTGTTACTTTGCCAGTTTTGGAGCATAGATTTTAAGTGATCAGCAGTTTCTAGTTCTTTTCTCTAGAAATACTCTAAGAACAGATTCCTCAATATTAAAAATATTAACATTTTTACTAAGTACTTTTTCGTGGTGTGGGCCTTCTTGTTCATTATAAGGTGTTTTCTGACATTCTTTGCCTCTATCTTGTATTAGTTTGCTTGGGCTTCAACACAAATTAGCTCACTTAAACAGCAGAAATGTATTGTCTCGTAGTTCTGAAGGCCAAAAGTCCAAGATTAAGGTGTTGGCAGTGAAGGTTTCTGGTGAGGATTTTGAAAGAGAATCTGCTTTATGCCTGTCTCCCGGCTTCTGGTAGTTTGCTGACAACCTTCAGCATTCTGTGGCTTGTAGAAGCATTGCCTTTCACATGGTACATTCATTTTCACATGCTGATCTCCCTCAGTGTGTGCCTGCGTCTAGATGTTCCCTTTGGAGAGGGACCACGGTCATACTTAAATAGGGGCTCATCATACACCATATGACTTCATGTTAGCTATTCATATCTGAAATGACCCAACCGTAGCTCCCCCGTTCCACTGGGTATATGTTCCAAGACCCCCAGTGATCCCGAAACTGCAGATAGTACTAAACCTTATATACATGTTTTGTTCCTATACATACATATCTATGATAAAGTTTAATTTATAAATTAGGCAGAGTAAGCAACTAACAACAGTAATAATGGAAAAGTTATAATAATATAATATAAGTATATGAATGTGGCATTTTTAAGTAAAATAAGGTTTTAGAAGGATTTTTGACTAGCTAAGTGGGTCGACATGTCTCTGCCTTAAATTATTCTATAATCTTAATGGAGAATATAAGAGCCAATCATCCATGATATTTCCCATGAAGCCCAGTTTCACTAGTAATATCTTGGATTTGATTGTTGCCCTGAGTCCATTTTGAAAATCTTTGCCAGCTGCAGAGTTTGAAAATAACAATTATATTTATTTTCTAACATAGAAGTCCTTGGTTAAAAATATATTTCTAAAATCTGGTTGAAAACCATCTCATCATTAGCTCATCTGCCTCTTCTATTTTATCATATGCCACTAAATGAAGTTACTTGGTAATTTCAACGTTTTGCCCTGAAATCTTCTTTGCCAGGTCTCTGAGGTCATTGTGTATATTTTCTATCTTCTGTATTAACACGGGCAAGAGTCTTGCCAGTATTTGGTCAATACTTAACATGATTCTCATTTCTCTTGCCTCTAATAACAAACAAATCATTGTTCTTCGGGATGTCACTAAAATTGCCTCACTGTCTTTGTATTCTCTTCTCCAAATCATCCTGATGTCACATATATTAGGTTTTACTTATGAGAGGACCTCACTTCTGGATACTAATTTCTATATCAATTATTTTTATGTAACTAACAACTAATTCACATAAAGACAACAACAATCTATTATTATTTCTCATAGATCTGTATTGGCAGGGTGATCCTGCTGCTTTATCTACTCTTGTCTAGAGTTACCACTGAATTGACCTTTTATTATTATGATATTTACATTCTACTTTGGTCTTGAATATTGTTGTTTCTAATGTAAATGCAGCTTTTACATTTTTATGCTTTTTAGAAATGGTATGCATTGATCTTTATATCAATGTATCTATGCCTTTACACTTATGTGCATTTCTTGAGACTAAATAAAGTTGGGTCTTGCCTCATTAAAATCTTCTCCATGGCAGTTATATCTTACTGCTTTCGGCCCTCCTCAGGGCAGCAATTTTTTCTCTATCACTGAAACTTCTAAGTCAAGAAGTGAGACTGAATTCCCCTTCTTATTCACAGGTACACAAATGAATGCCATTTTCTCTGCATTTCCTCAGTTCCAGATTAATTCAGCTCTCTTGCTCTCAGTGCTTCCTCTTCAGTTAACATTCTTACTGACTTTGATACTGTCTATGTTTTTATAACTGAAGCCTTTTTTAGAGAAAAGAGACAGAACCCCAGTAGGATCAGTACTGGTACAATGAGAAATTTATTGGCTCAAGCAGCAAACCATAGGAATTGCAAACGTGTGACTGGCATAGGTACATGAAAACTGAAATTCTGCTGTATGTCTATTTGTCTCTCTTTAGCTCTTCAAATTATCTTTCTGCTTCTCTCATTCTTTGAACTGTTTTTCCCCCAAGTTGAGGAATTTTCTGCTAATAGTTATAAACCCTCATTCCAGGTTTTAATGCTAAACAGAGTCTGAGAAGGATTTTCTCAATTTCCTCATTTTAAATCCCAAGCACAGTTTTTGTCTGTGGTTTAAGGCAGATGGCAACTCTGGCCAAAGTAGCAGCTCCTAAAGAACAATGTAATTAGAAGGAGCCTTTAAAATAGAAGTCAATGTATCATAATTTTTCAGGAAAATAGATATTCAATTAAATGTGAAATATTTTATACTCTCCTTGAATGCTTAATCCTGTTACTGGTCCTATCATTTACAGAAAATAACATTTCTGGATTCCAGAGAAAAAAGATATCATCAGATGATAATATCCCCAATTCCTACCTAAATTTCTAGTTTTAATGAGATCTTCATTCATATTTTCCATTTAGTTAATTTCTTTTTTTTTTTTTAAATAATGGTACGTCTGTCCTTTTTCTTTCTAAAGCTAGTGTTATCATCAGATTTGTAGATCTCTGTTTTACTATATTCCATTGCCCTCTCTCTGTTAACTATTTTCTCTTTTTCCTGTAGATGTAGTCTACTCCTATGCTAAGATCATCGCATGAGTCTACAAAGATTAATAACTTTGATTGGATCCTGGCAGGAATGAGATAGCACACTTGAATAGGAAATCTGAGGATATTTTAATAAGAGCCTATTTACAAATATGTGACAGGTTTATTGAAGAGAGAGAGAATGGAGTATTTTTTGCCATTCAGTCTGAAAGGATTGAGTGAGCTGGGACTAGAACCTGAGACTGTGCAAAGACCAATGTCTTAGGGAGGATGTGAAATCAACGAAGGGACACAACCAGCCTGTGGTTATCCACAAGGAGAAGTGAGGGGATAAACATCTTATATCCTTCTCCTCTTCTTTTACTACATACTGGGATCTCACTTTCCAAACTAAAAAGAAGAAAAACATATATAATGCAGTATAACACTTGGACATAGAGTAGACCTGGAAGGGCAAACGAAAGATATTAACCACTTAAAAATTCAGTGGAAAATATCTTTCTCCTGTCTCAAACTCCCCAACTTAGGCTTGTATCTCCTTTTTCCCTGTCAAATATTTTCAAGGAGTAATCTAGTCTTGCTATCTCCACTTTCTCATTGCATCTGTGTATTCCCTGCCTTCTTTTCAATACTGCTATTAACGACTAAACTCCACCTTTCTTATGAAGGTCACCAAGTTCTGTTTAATAATAATTTTTAGACCATTAAATTATACTGAAGTCTAACAATATTTGACAATCTCTTACTATTCCTTTTTTTCTTGAAACCTGTTCTCTTGTCATTTCCTTCTGCTGCTTCTGATTGTGTTCCTGTCTCTATCCATTACTTAGATTTTAGTTTTCTTTGGTGCTATCCTGATCGTTATTTTCTTTATATTTCTATATATTTCTTTCTAACTGATGTCTTAGCAAATTATACTCCTTCCGGGACTTTCTCCTTTGTTCCAGATGCGCATATTAAGATTACTTAAGGGAGAATTTCATGTTAATAATTTATAGTCTGACAAACTCAGTATGTCTGAAGCTCTCTGATTTCCCTCTTCATTAAACATTCTTCTACTCTTGTGGCCCCAGAGTAATAACTCCTTTTTACATCCAGGAAATCTGAGCATGATTTTTTTGTTTTCCTCACTTCATACATCTGAATATCTGAAAAGTCTAACCTGTTTGGTTTGTTACCTAAATATCTTCTGAAATCACTCATTATTCAAAGCCTTGTCTCTATATCTCTAAATAACAGCTGATTATTGCAAACGGTTAAATCTTCCTCTCCTTCCAGAATGTAACCCCTCCATAAATGAAAAAGAAAAGAAAAAAGAAAAAAAGAAGTAAAATTATTCCCTATAGTGTAGAGTGGTCATGTAAAATGTACATTCGATTATGGTTTTCTCAGATTTGTGACTTTCCATTGTCCCTGGAATTCCTCAGATGACATTTCTGATTTCGATTGTAATTATTACTCTAACTTCATTGCTCTCAGAGTAATTTTGGCTACACTGAACGTGTTTGAACCTTTCGAATTTCCGTGCTTCCTTTTAACTCCACTCACCCTCTTTTAATTTTTTCAAATTTCTTCCTAGAATATTCATCATTCTTATGTATGCATGACAGTTTAAAAATCATCAATATATAGTATTTCAAATTGAAGGGAAAAGACCATTCTTCAGATGGTGGAAAAGAGGTAGTTGATTCATGCAGATAGATTTGATCAAACTGAAAAGCATATTTAATGAAAAAGTGTGAAAAGTAAAGAACAGGATACTGAATAATACCAAAAATTAAAGGTGAGTAATACCCCAGAAACCATGAAAGGTATAAAATTAAAAAACAAACAAATAGCAGTGCCATCATTTTCCAATTTTACAGAGTTCAAATTATGAACATATTGCAAGCCAGTCCTTCCCTATAATTTTCAACTTAATTATAATTTCCCTAATTGTTAGAGAGTCAGGGTATATTATTTCCCATTGATAATACAAATAAAAAGTGATTAGTATAATATGTAGTCTTTAGTTAAGCATTTCTCTGAATCTGCCAGACCTATCATCATTCTATCATTGCACATATTTAGCTAGCTACCAGGATGGGACTAACTCTACAATGTCTTGTTGATTAAACTCTATAGAATATTCAATTTATGTTCATACTTATAGTCAGTGACAATATTGTTTTTCACTTTTATGCTATGTAATTACACATTAACAAGAAATACAAATGAAATTGTACAATTAAAGAAATATTCAACCACAGTATCAAATACTTCTGAATTCTAAAAATGGAGAAATAAATTTAAAAAGCAAAAAAGACCATTTCCTTTATAAACTGTACAAACATATATATCTATCCTCTACTCAGATTCCCTGTACTTTTGCTGTCTAAATGGCCTTAGTGTCCAAGTATTTATCCAGAATGAAAGACAATGGTGTAATCACCAAGAAAGTGAACACAGTACTTATTGTCAAATCAATATGTATTACGTGCTTCCTGTTTTAATTGCAATGCAGAACAAATGGAAAATAAAATCATCAACATCAACTATTAAATGAATAGTTTTTTCTATTGAATTCTTATTATGAACTCAAAACTCTACAGTTCATCCAATTTATTTGACCCCTCCAAAATAATACTCATATTATTACTTTCATTAAAAGAATTACATCCAATTGACTTTTTATTAATATACTCAATATGTAGTTGACTTTAAAAACTTTTCAAAATATTAAAGGTGGTTGTCTGTATAGTGTAGCCAAAATATTTTGCCCTCCAAGAATGGTTAGGACAGCTGTAGATTGTCTAGACTGGAGCATTTAATTAGCATCTCCGTTGTAGCTCTACACAAGACTGATTGAAATATGGCCAGTAAAGGCTGAAAATCTAATTGCTCCATTATTCGTACTCTAGTCTTCTTCACTTCAAAGGCATATAAAAATATGTACTTAAATCAGCTTTCTAATTACAAGTTCCCATACAGAATGTCCTAACCAGAAAACAGCATTATTATTCTGATTTTCAACACACTGAAGCATTTTTATATTGCTGAGTTTTCTTTCCTCTTTGTTTACTTTCTTTTGCAAACATGTTTAATGGCTAATTACCATTTCTGCTTTATTTTATCTTAATTGCTACACATTTAGGGACATTTGTCATTATAGCTTTAGCAGATAAGGCATTTGCTCAAACAATATTTCTATTTTACTTTTACTTGCACATACATAGCCTTATTAAAATGACATTCTTATTAGCTTAAGCACTTATTTTCTTGAGAACCAAAAAGTAATTTACATCAAAGCCCTATTTTCTTCGTATTAGATATTAGAAACTTTTACATTTTAGAAGAAAAGGGTAACAACTTATTTTTTTGCCACCAAAACATGACAGAACTACAAAGACTATTGCTTCAACAATGATATACATAACATCATTTTCTCCCAGGATTCCTTTATTTAATGAAATTAAATATGCAAATGTTTTATTTCATGAATTATAAAATCATCAACAGTTTATTAGTTACTAGTAAACATATACTTAAAATTTTGTACTTTTCATAGCTCTCTATAGAGAATTACATTAACATAGGTCAAAATATCACTAATGTATTATAGGCAATTTGAGAGTTGTAGTCATCTTCTTCTACTAAGAAAATACATCAAATTCTCAGATGTACTTTAAGTGATTAATTGGTAATGAGAGCACTGGCTAAGTGTATCAGGAGCAACATTTTTTTTATATGTAGTTATCATCTTGATCTCTTCTTTACTTCCATTGTATTTCATGGACGTTTAGAATTGAAAATTGTTAATTGGAGAAGGGCTACATTACTAATTGGCACTAATTACATTTTTTAAATAAAGAGTAATGACCAGCATTTGAAAAACATGGCCACATATAGAATCCAATTTATTTCTGGAGGAAAGATGAGTAAGTATACTAAATCCCAGATATGTGTATGTATGTATGTGTATGTGTCTGAACAATTAATAATTTTTTGTTTTTTCATAGGTAGAAGAAAAATTTACATACTGAGGCATTATTTATGCTCATTTATTCCACATGTAAAAATATAAAATACTACACTTAGTACATTTTTCATAGCAAGATAAATTAACATTAATAACTACTTTTTGAAAGTGTTGGGCATGGGGGCTTTAGTAGAGGGGAAAGTGCCCAGTAGGCAATGATTGCTCCCAATAATAGACTGGTAATGGCAATAATGCTCATTATGAATGATTAATATCTCCATGTTTTAATTAAAATAGAAAATTATGATATCCCAAAATGTATATAGTTCACATCTTGATTTCTTACATGAAAAGCATTAGATTTTCTTCCAAAAAAATTATAATAATTACATCAAGGAAGGTGAAAACCTACTTCTATTTATTAAAATTCTCTGTTCACTGCTGAAAAAATATTCAGCTCATAGTAAACAAAACAAGACAAAATAATAATGTCCTTTCTTCCAGAAGGAAATGCATTTTTGACGTTTATTTGCTAGGTTCAGTTTCTAAGACTACAACTTGGAAAAGAGCCAAAACTCATTCAAAACTACCTACTTGCTAACTCTGGTGGGTGAATATCACACAGGAAAATAATTATATTGACAATTTTTTTTGTTATTTGTTATTCTTTTTTAAAATATATTCTACAGATTTCAAGAGATATGCAGTATTAATACAATTATATGTAAAAACTATACTATTTGTAGAAGATCTGTAATTATGCTAGAAACTAACATATATAAAAATTGTATTATTTAGCTTTGCAGAAGTAATCATATAAAGATTTTTCTAATTATTTTCTACCATTTCCATAAATGGACTATATAATCACATTTACTTTTTGGATAAATTTCTTTCTCTAATATATATTTTAATAAGTTATAACTAGAAATGAAATAAAACTTCTCCAAATAACAAGATGTTTGAACAAGGTTATATTCTTAAAATACTTAAAGCACTATACCTTACATATTCACATATGTAGTAAATAGTAACTGCATATATTTCTTAATTTTTTTTTTTAATAAAAGCTTATAAAGTTACTCTTCCCCAACTCCTATCTCCAAACTGTACTCTTTGAAATCCAGTCACTATGTGTAGCCCACACTTAAAGTGTAGAGAGTTATTGCATTCTACCTCCTAAATGCAAGGTATCTAAATAAATTATTTTAAATTATTCTGTACACAAAATGTGTCTATTATTCCCTAATTATTTATTTATTCACTCATTCATTTTTATCAATATGAACTCAAAATTCTTTTTATATTTTACACAATAATTAAATACTTGATTTTATTGCTTAAATTATTCTAGCTTCGGTCATTGGGAATACTTTCAGCTGGTTTCTTATGTCCCTTTTGCATTCCCTCATGGTTTAGTTTCTTTAGTAATTCCTTGGTTTCTGGTATTACAAGATTCTCCATATGTATTTGCACATTTTGTATCTTACTATCAGCTAGATCTCTAAGGAGATTTGGTTCCTTTTCTTGGAGAACAGCATGAAGGAAAAAAAAAATCTAGGCAGCAGTAAAATTCTGTTATTTTTAAAATAAAATCTATTTTTTTTATTTATTGTGATTGCTCAAACTATTTTTTATGTAGCTTTAAAGTTGTATAATTAAATAAATATGTTTTGACATTCTACCTACCCAAACATTATAAAACACTGTCTATTGTATGGATTTTATGTATATACATTGGAAAATTATTTAAAATTAAAATTAAACACTTGATGATTATTCATTTCTGGCAGGCAATGTGGTAATCATATGACATATCTCATTTAATCTACATTTAACTTAATAAGGTAGATATATTCTCATCTCCATTGAACAGATAAGCCATCTATAGCTTAGTGAATTTAAATAGATGTAACATATTTGAAGATAGACATGTAATCTTATGTTGTTTTGAATAATAACTTTAAGAAGATGCTTTTATGAAAATTAGGTACACTTTTTCAAATATCCACATTTGTTAGATTTAGATAAAAAGTGTAATGATTAATTTTGTTAGTCAACTTGACTGGGCCACTAGGTGGTCAGATTAAACCTTCTTTCTGAGTGTGTCTATGAAGTTGTTTGCTGAGGAGTATAGCATTTGAATCGGTGGACTCAATAATGTAGCTTGCTCTTCCCAATATCTCTGGGCATCATCCAAATTTGAGAGTCTGACTGTAATAAAAAGTGAAAGAAGGGATGATTTGTATCCCTCTTGCTTCTCTATTTGAGCTGGAGCATTGGTTTTCCTCTGTTCTGGAACTGGGATTTACACCATTGGCTTCCTCTTGCTCTCAGACCTTCAGCCTCAGACTGGAATTATAGCACTGATTTTCTTGGGTTTCCAGCTTGCAGATGAAAGATTGTGGAACTTGAAACCCTTCATAATCACATGAGCCAATTTCTCATAATAAATCTCCAAAAATATATAAAATATTTATGTCTATTTATCTATCTATCTATCATTTATCATCTGTCATCATCTATCAATCTCCTATTGGTCCTGTTGTGCTGGAGAACCCTGACTAATACAAACAATTTTCAAATGTCATGGCTTAGGAAAAGATACTAAAGCTCAAGGAAGCATCCTGCTATTTACTTTCTATACACTAGTCTGCACAATAATCTATCAAAGTATGTATTTGATAAGGTAAACCATAATTTAGTCTTTGAGAAGAAATTATATTTGCTTAACTACACCTGAAGAAGCATCATCAAATTTGAAACCTAACAAAAAGTATCTGTTAATGTCTTACTGTATGTTAAACCCAATATAGCAACATTCAAAAATTAAATAATTAGATTAGAAATAAAAAATAAATCATTGACAATTTTATGAGAAATTGAATAAGAAAAAAACATTTCAAATATAAAATGATAGGCTGCTTAAATAATTCTTACTTTTTGTTGTATCATTTGGTTGTATTTGTGGCCCTTCTAATAAAAAAATAAGGTGCACTATTTCAGTGGATGTAAAAACAAAGCTCATTTCACTAGTTTCTGCCTAAGGAATAATTGGTTGATCACTTTAAAAGCTGACTTTAAGAAAATGAAGGACTAATAATGTTGTTGGGAGACTGAAATGAGTTCAGACAAGAGACAGAAATGCTTTTCAAAGTTAATTATGTTTGCTTTTCCTTCTCCCTTGGTGTTCATTACCTTTAAATGGAGCCACACATCTGCAGAAGTAATTACCAGGTTGGTCAATGCAAGTAGCTCCATTCTTGCAGGGATGTGAAGCACACTCATCTGCATCTATTTCACATTTTATACCTTTGAAAAATAATAAAAAGATTATAAGTCTTAACAGGTAAGTATAAACCAGGTTATAATTATTAAATTTGTCTAAATCTCATTTGAGGTGACATATGAGACTAAACTCATTATATAAAACACCACATATATTAGTGTCAGAACCCGTTTATTTCACCTTACTACAAAGTGCAACAACTTATTTTGGAATTACTAAATACAAACTAGTCTTTTCTGGGTTGGTGGGTATTCAAAGTCTGTTTAGATGTGAACTAATTTATCTTTAGCTTCAGAGTCTAGAAATGGGATAGATGTTTCAAGTTACTGAAATGCAAATCAAATGTTAGGGAAAAAAAAGAAAATTACAATAAGTATACACTAGTGACTCAGTAACTTTTTGTTTATGTCCTCAGGGCTAAATGTTCTTTATAAGGCACAGTTGCCAAAAGTCGCTTGCCAATAAAGTCAGGGGGAAAGATGAATGTGAATTTATCCATGAGCAGTGTAGATGAAGCATTATGGACACTGGGTGATGAATGGAATTTTTTCTATTAATTTTACAAAGTGCATTTATGTGGAAATAAAGGAAAACAAAAGTCTATGAACTATATAGTCTTAACATTTTCTTTTAACTAGTTTTGTAGTATAGATTTTCTATTAATGCTCCACTTCTAACTTGTGTTGTAAAAACTGACCTTTCATATTGTCACTAGGACCATTGTAATTTGTGGAGTTGAAAACAGCCTAAACTGACACTGAATTGATTCTTAAACTTATGACAGCAAATCATTTTTGACAATTTTTAACAAGGATAGAAAAATTGACATTGACACATAACACATTGTACATATAAATTAGAATGGAAATCATAATATTTTTTAATTTTTTCTCTAAAATGGTGAAATAAATATGGGCTGGAAAAAATTAATTCAATATACATCTAAATAGGAAAGAGTATACATAACTAAATAAAAAAATCATTGACAAAATAAAATATTAAGTGACAATATGACATTAGAACATAAGATTAAACTGAGGAAAAGTGAAAATTAAAAATAATAATAATAATAATGTGAGCAAATAAATGTGTTTAAACCTTAAAAATATTTATTTGGTAATTTTTGTTATGAATCAACTTTGTGAGAAAAAAATGGCATTTAAAACTTTTTTTTGTGTGTGTGTGGATGGGATGTACCAAAATTTCTCTCTCCAGAATACTTTGTTTTTGCTCTCTGTCATACAATTTGAAGAAATTACTTTGAGTTTCATTGATAATAAATAGTACATTAAGTTTTTATAGTGGCCGCATATTTTCTGAAATCAATCATTCTTAAGAAGGTTAACTATATAAAAGTAGTCTTTTAGATTTAGTAGGAAAAAGTACAAGTCTTACATTCATGGCTTTCAAAATAAATTTGACTTTCTCCTGATAAAGATAATGTAGTGTTTTTATTTGTCAATCAGTCTTTCACATAGAAGTAGAATTAGGAACACTGGGAGTTGGCTTTGGAGTAACGTTTCAGCTTATAATGATGGCAGTTTGATTGTATTTGATTGCATATAAGGAAAAGACTGAGAATCCTGCTATTTTTTCAAACTTGAAAAACAAAGTCTGCCCATTATTAGAATTTCCTCTTAATGTAAAAGAAAAAAAAATATGTTTTAAAGGACAACCAGCTTTTTATCAAAATAGGTTATATATCTTGATAAGGATCACTGTGAAATTTACCATAGTAACACAATGGAATGTGATGTAAAAAGAAATGTTACAAATTTTAAATATAAGTGTAATGGACTTATAGTTAATAAATCTAAAAAAAAGATTAGTTCATTTACAAAAGAAATATCCATTTAATATTAAA
The DNA here is from genome assembly GCF_014176215.1 of Rousettus aegyptiacus. Classification (NCBI taxonomy): domain Eukaryota; kingdom Metazoa; phylum Chordata; class Mammalia; order Chiroptera; family Pteropodidae; genus Rousettus; species Rousettus aegyptiacus. Next base: position 113,834,733 of record NW_023416284.1, read on the forward strand.
TACATTTATTTATTTCTGTGATGATGTGAAGATACAGCAAAATAATCCAAACGAATATTACATATTCAAATGTTCTCCTGGAAAAAAATGATATGAATGTCTATAAGATAAATTATATCTTCTAAAAATAAGGAGTTGCTTCCACCAAAAATTAAACTTCAGTTTTCATAGTTTGGTTAGCATGTGTGTTTACCTTGAAATCTATTCTGACACAGGAAGTTAAAGGTGCTTCGAAGGTCAACGAAACTGCTCCCATTTGCACAGACATCACTTGGGTACTCATCTACCTCAATGTCAGTTATTACTTAGAAACAAGCAAAGGATTCTCTTCATTACAAATGTGTTGCTGATGAAACAACTTGCAACTAAGTCTAAGATTATGTTCTGAATACATGAGATTTTCAACTTGTCTGCGAAAAGTCAACACATTGCTTTATGTTATCAACTAGATATTTACTCTTTTTGTTTTAGTTTTTATGTGACTGCAACTGTGGCTCTATTTTCATCTTAGTGAATCTAGAAGAATTCAAAAGTCCCATTTGTTTCTTAAAATTAAACACAAACATGATTGTATAGTGTAAACCAAACTGATTTTCTTTGATGCCTTTTCCTTTAAAAACTGTCTGTTATATCAATTTGGGCTCTGGCTGAAATTCTTTAAAAACAAAAGAAAAACTAAAAATCTCTCAGCAACTTGTTTCATTAAATTACTATTGTTTTGCAAATTGGCCGCCATACACGGAGGACAAGGAGAAGCTGAAGAAAGAGGCAGAACGCTCCAGATTGGTATCTGGCAGGTTTAATAAGAAAGGAAACTTCCACAGGAAACTTATTTTGGACCACTGCAAAAAGAGTAGGCTAACATACCGACTCGCAAGAACCTTAAAAGTTTATATTAAGGCTTTAAATAGGTTCAGAAACTATATTCAGTCCAGATGGTGTCAATAACACCTTATTCAATCAAACTTTGTCCTTGAAAGAGGCCCTAATGTAGAACTGATGGGAGGGATGTATTTTCTGAAGACAGGGGAGGACGTGAGGAGACTCAGATTGCCAGGGTCTAGCTGGAGGGTCAACGGAGGACACATCTCCTCAGTGACCTCTTCTGACAATAACTGTAAACTAAGTTAATTCTCATATTCAAAAATTACTTCAGACATTGCCTAAGAAAAAGAGGTAATATTTTTTTATCAAAATGATTTTTTTTTAAAAAAAGATAGTGGAATATGCCTTTATTTACTTGCACTACTCATCATTTAAACTCCCTTTGCATCTACTTAATGATTGCTTGATGAAAGTTAGAGAACATAATCTCAATATAAAAGAGGAAACTGAAAGTTTTTCCTTTTCCAGTCTCAGGTACCCTTGAATGTGGGTATACAACCTAATGTTGGCTAATATCATGGACCCATCATGGAATTTGAAAGGAAGTTGGTGATGCAAAAAAACAGGGATGGAGGAGAATACATTCTTTCTCACGGTAACAGCATCAAGACAACCACACAATTTTTTAACAACTCTGTTTTGGTGTTACCTAGTGTCAGTGACATCTTCCCTTACTAATATTGTGATAATATCACATCAAGTAATATTGATATAGCTTCCTTCATTTATTCCAGTTTTCCAAATCTGTTTCTAGATGCTTTGACGGTCCTACATCTAATGTTCTTTTAAGATGCTTTAGCAATCTTTTAATAATATTTAAAATTTTTTGTTAAATTACCCTGAGTATATTTCTAATACCCACAATGAATAACTTATTACTGGTATGTATTATAATTTGTTTTTGCCAATATTATCAAATATGTTTCAATTTTACAAATAAAGCAATGAGGAGAAGAAAAACTGAAGGAGTTTTAGGTATTCATGGTAAATATTATTAATGCTAATAAATAATTACTTCTAATCTATATTCCATTTCCCTCATCTTTCAAGGCAAAGAGGATCATAACTACTACCATTTGAAGTTAGAAATATTGGTTTGTATTTTCTGATGATGTCTTTGCCTGGTTTGCTATCTGGGTAATAGTTACTTCATTGAAATACTGGAGCAGTAGTTCATCTCCTCCATATAGAAAAAGTTATGTATGGTTGATACTATTTCCTCCTTAAACATTCGATAGAACTCAATGGTGCAGCCATTTGAGCCAACACTTTTCTTTGTGGGTAATTATTCAATTACAATTCAATTTCTTGTTATCTGTTTTTCTTTTCTATTTCTACTAAGTTTTTTGTAATTTTTTTCTTTCTGAGAATTTATTCCTTCTAGTTTGTATAATTTTTGGTATAAAGTTGTTCATAGAATTCCATATAATCTTTTTAAATTTTCATAGTATTATAATGATGTCCCTTCTTTAAGTTTTGGTTTTCATAATGTATATCTTCTTTCTCTGTTCTTAGTCTAACTAAGCATTATCAATCTTGATCTTTTCCAAAAAACAAACTTTTTTGTGTGTGATTGATTGCTCCTATTGTTTTCTATATTCTATTGATTTCTGATCTGATTTTCATGTTTCTCTCTTTCACTTTTTTTGATTTACTTGGTTTTCTTTTTTGAACTTGTTGAAATGCAAGCTTAGGTTACTGACTTTAGGCACTTCTTTCTATAAAAGCGTTGAATGCCATAAATATCTATTTAAGCACTTCTTTAGGTGAGCATATATTTTCATATGCTGTATTAATCTTAATTCCATTCAAGAAAGGTGAATGGATTAAGAAGTACAAATTAGTTTTTTCTAATATTTCTGCAATATCTTCTCTGACCCATATGTTGCTTAATTTTCTAATATTGCCAGATTTCCCTAATGTCTTTCTGGTGTGAATTTTTAATTCATTCCATTGTAGTTTTATTTTAAACCTAACATATTGTCCATGTGGAGACTGCTCCATGTGTGCTTACACAGCACATATTCCTTCATTCTGCTCTTAATAGGTCAAGTTTTCTTTAAGTGCCAGGTGGAGCTGTTGGTTGATGTTGAACTCTTCAATATATTTACTGATTTTCCATCTAGTTGTTCTATTTGTTATTGTGATAAGGTTATTGAAATCTATAAATATAATTATTAAATTATGTCATTCTCCTTTGAATAGGTTTAGTTTTAGTTTGGTATATTTTAGTTTTATTGACATGTGTGTATATAATTGTTATACCTTTCTGAAGCATTGGTCCTTTTGCCATCATAAAATTTTGCTCTTTATCTATTCTGGCTAATATTAATAAAGTCTTTTCAGATCTTTCTTATGTTACTGCTTACATGGTATATCTTTTAAATGTTACTTAAGTTTTAATTTATTTGAGTATTTAATTATGAGCACATAATTAGACCTTACATTTTTATCCAGCCTAACACTCAAGTTTTATGATTAGAGTGAGCCATGACGTTAGTTTTAGCAAACTTTCAATGCAGTTGTTACAAATATGTTAAAAGAATTAAGGAAAACTACATATAACAGATTAAAGTATGATAAGAAAACAAGAAATAAGAAATCCCAATGAAAAAATAAAACCTATAAAATCAATAATAAAAGAAATTCTATCATGAAAATTCAAATAACTGAAATAAAAAATATACTAACTGAGCTCAATAGAAAATATTACGTGACAGGAGAAAGAATAAGTGAATTTGAAGCTAACTCAATATAAATTGTATAACAGCCATAATCCACTAGGACCTACTTAAACACTAAAAAATCCTATAAAAGTTAATTTGGTTACAAAATCATTGGCCTTATCGCATAACATGAAGTTGGGTTTTAATCATATTTCTAGATTCTCACTTTTATCTTCACTAATTTATTTTTCTCTTTCTATCTCCCAACTATCCTCTTGACTTTTCTCAAACATTAACACTTTATCTTATTTTCTCTCTCTGTGCCCTCTGTCTTTGGGGCTTTTGTTATATTTCTATAAACATATTCTCTATATTCATAGTTCTGATTCTGACTTTTGACTCAATTCCTTGTGTTTAAACTTAACCCTAGTCATATTATTATCTCGAATTAAACACCTCGATAATCTAAATCTTTCTCTAATTAAAATGTTATTGTGACAAAAAATGATATATTTGATAGTTTACTGAATTCTCTTCAGGTGCAAAATTTAGAATTCATTTTTCAATTATCTATTCCATATCTAATAATTAAAAGGTGAGTATATATTGGTAATTTAACACATATAAATAAACTTTATTTGAGGAGAAATCTTATATATATGCAAAGCTATTTTCTGGGTTCTTTTTTTTTTTGCATGTCATTGTCATGGTTTGCATGATAGCTTTTATTAGGAGTTGTATCTATGATTTACTTTAAAAATAGTTTAGCAAATTAACAAGTGTGGATCTTATTTATTTAAAGACAAATGACAAAAATGAAACTTTATATTATGAATGTGTTTGTTATGCAAAGTCAACGTCATTCAAATAAAATAACAACTGAATTTAGCCAATGTATTTTTTGAAAAAAAATTGTTTATCTAGGTTATTAAAAGACAACAAAACTACACAATCCAGAATAATTGGGAAAATATTGTATATTTTTCTATATATTGTTTTTAAATAAGATTTAATGCAAGTTTCTCTAGCATGCACTTCTGAGTATTATTCTACCATGCATGACATTTGCCAACAGGTGAGAATTAAAGACTCCAAAGTACTGAATTGGCTCACCTACCACATCCCACAGAAAACTTCAAGAACTCTCCCCCACTAACTTAGTGGGAGATCAATAGGCCATCTTCACCCAGAGTATTTAAACAAATTGTAACTAACATACGCTTCTCCAACAGATTTACTTTTATTTTTTGGAAAGGAATGGATTTTCAGGAGAGAAAATATGGGGTTAATACCTGGATGAAAATATTAAATTCAAAATTTGAAAAAAAATACATATACATAATATATATAATATGTATATATGCACATATAATATATAGGTATATATAAATAAAATGTAACATTTGATATATTTATGTGTATATATACTATATCAAGTGTTATATTTTATTACAAATTCAAAACTATTTTGTCTAAATTTTTTCAATGCATATGCATACGTACATATGTACATTAATTTTTACACACAATTGTATCACAATATTTTACTATTTTCTTCATAATTACAGAAATTTCTGATTTTTTTATCTTAAAGGTATTTATTATATATTCTGAATAATGACTGTATATTGTAAAATTAACCTAAACATTTGTCTTACCATCCTCTGGAAAGTCCTATAAAGTAAGAAATGAGACTGGATGTTTAAGAGGGAGAATGTCTTGAGCAGACAAGGTATTTCACAAATTTCAAGTTGATGAAAATTAATAGGAATAAGTTATTTAGGAACCTATATATCTATGAAGTCTACATCTAGTTACTACAAAATTTCAGAACACCAAGGACATTGAGAACATTTTAAATGTTGCTAGAAAAAAATCACTTGGAGTAATGAAAATAATAAAAATACCCTTCTGTCTCAAACAGTCTCAGAAAGTTACCTTAAGAAATACTCCTGATAAACCAGACAGATAAGGAAAAAAGAGAAATGGCATATAAAACTATTTAATTCAGGAATTCAGTAATAAGATATCTCATGATAACTAGAAACATCATTGTCTAAATTAGAACGTGAAATCAGTGAATGCTGAGAATTTTTTTTTTTTGGAAGATAGTTTTGTGGATCTTGTCCACATATTTTATGAACTTGAAGCTGTACTGTGTTTGTAACACTTAAGAATAAATTAATGTCTACTTTAAATACAAATACAAATACAGAAGTTATTGAGAAATTTGAGCAGAAATTTTAAAATTTTCAAAGAAAATGATGGTGTAAATAAATTAAACTTTGACTTGATTTGAATAATTCATTCAGTGCAAACTAAAATAAACTATTTGATCTCAAAGCTAGAAATATTGTTCTTCGAATAGACTTGGGTTGCGACATAAGAAACTTAAGAAAAGAAATGTAGTTTGAGCATTACTTCCTTTGTAGAGAATATTAATTACTTGTTTATATTACTTGTAAATATTAATTACTTGTTTAATTACTTATAAATATTACTTGTTTTCAAGTTTAAACTCAATTTTTAAACACAAAAGCAAGGACAACTTATTGTATCAAACAATGACAATACAAACACAAAATAAAAGTGATGACATTTGATAGATGGAAAGGATTAAATGGGAAAGAGAAGAGTAAGGACACTAATATACTTAATTTTAATAAAGTCAAAATAGATTGTCTGAATTTAAAAAAATAAAAGCTTAAATATGTTATTGAACAGTCAATAGAAGAACAAAACATCATAATATTTATTAAGAGAAAGCTGGAGAGAAAAGGTGGTTTGGGGAATTAATAAAAAGAAGATTCATCTTTCACAATGGAGAACCAATAGACATCTGTAATTGAATCATGATACTCAACTTCAGTAGCAATTAGGGAAATGTAAATGGAAACCACAATGAGATACCACCTAATACTTGTTAGAATTGTTATCTTCAACAAAACAAGTAATAACAAGTGTTGGAGAGGTTGTGGAGTAAAAGGAACCCTCATATATTTCTGGCGAAATGTTAATTGGGCATCTACACCCAAAATTTGAAAACATTTATCCATAAAGATATACATACCTTGAAGGTGGCATTTCTATTTAACTCAGTTATAAATACAATAGCCAGTATCCCAAAACAGAACATAATTTCCATTTAAATAAAAAAAAAAATAGATTGATGCTTTTAACTGTGAAAAAACATTTTGTTGAATGTGCATCTTTCTCTATTATTTTAGATGCAAGGGATTTTCAGAGAATGACTTGAAGTAAGGTTTCCTAAAATTACCAATTTTAGTGTGTTGTTTATGTATCTCCAGATCAAATCAGCTGGATCACAATTACAGTGTTTACTATATTTATATCTATTCACTTCTGTAGCCCCTGTAACAACCATCTGAGGTGGATACAATTCTTATCACCATTTTAGATGAATAAAGGTTATATAACTTGCTATGTGTCTCATGTGGTAACTGACAGATCTGTAATTTAAATCCAAGGAATCTGCTGTCTGGTTTCTTGTTATCTTTTCTTCATTCATTTTCATGGAACCTCTCTCTGTATTTCTGATTATTCATGTCCATGAAATAATTCACTTGAGTACTATCAAATGGCATGTGGCTCTCTTGTCATTTCTTATTCTGTGTCTACCTATCAAAATGCTGCCTGTTGTAGCATCTCCCATCAAAAATTTAGAGTCTCTAACTTCTCAGTAAAGGAGCCCTATGAAAGATTACCTCAAAAAGCTAAGGCAGGATTTCCAAAGAAAACAACTCCTGGATTCCTATAATTACACCAAATAAACTATTTATCCATTCAGCTATCCACACACTCATCTGTAGCCAGACATGTCCAGGAAAAGATTTGAGAACAAGTTGGTTTATAAAAAGAAATAAAGAATATGGTTAACAATGCCATATTATAAAGACTTCAGTTTTTCTACTAACTTGATCCTAATTTTTCTAGAAGGAGTAAAGAAGAAAAGATGGCCCATTATACCATTTGCAGTGCTCATTATATAACAACACATTATTGACTCATGAGAAAGAACAATTGCTCTTGACACTAAGGACAGAATGAAATGTTACTAGAAGGTTCTTTTAGAGAGGATCTGGATAACTTTTCAACATATCCTTGCAGATGACACAGTATAAATTTCATGTAGCAGTTTCTTAAAGTTTCCATCAACAAAATATGTTTTTATGTACTCCAAAGTTCAAACTAGTAAAAAAAAAATCTTTACAAATTTAGTACATTTTTTTCTCAACTACATTTAGAAATGAATTATGGGATATCTGAGGCAGCAGTAGATATAAACTTTTCTCACAAAGTATTTTTTTCTCCAATCTAATTTTGATAAATATTGACTGGAAATAAGTTTTAAATAATACTGACTAATATATACTGGGAGAATAGGTATGTTGCTTTCACTTATATAAAATAAAAATTCTATGCTTCAGCAAACAACTGAATTTACACAAGTGTTCAGGGCAGGGTGATGTAATTTTATGAAAATTGAGGAGCATATTGCCATAGCAAAAGTTTCACCGAAGTTAAACAAACAAAAAGATACTTTATTCAAGGCTGTTGTAATAGATGAAAGAGGCAAGGACTCAATCTGAGCTTGACTCCACTGTAAAAAAGGATGAGAGTTTTTTTTTTAAGAACTAAGGCTTATAATAATGAGCTATATATGTTTGCTAAAAGGAAATTTTATCGGTCTTTAAGACAGGAGGCTGTTTTACAACTTGGATTAAGGTGTCTGCCAAAGTTAGGTTCTTATCCACCCACGAAGACTGGGACGCAGGGGCAGCATCTTCCTTGATGATTGTATTTCAGGGAGATCCCAGCTCCTTGACAGAGATAGCCCTGGGTTGAATTGAAAAGAGGCTTTTAAAAAGATGTATAATTCAAAGGAGCAGAGAAAAAAAATGTACAATTACAAGTTTGTATGAGGTAAGTGCTCTAAGAAAAGGAGAAGAGGGGTTCTGTGGTTAGACCATTGGAATTCTATAAAGGAAATGGGGTGAGAAGGAAGGCAGGAAAAATCTTGCCCAAACTTTAATTAAACTGAGGGAAACTGTATAGTTGCCTTGGTCTTATCAAAATCTTGTGACTGATCTGAATCTTTGGGAAGTTTCCTACAGACCTGGAGTTTGTGAAGAGTGGAAGGAAATGATAAAATATTAATTTATATTCTCACTATAACATTCTTTTCACTTTCTGGTGAAGTCTGAGAAACATGGCTCTTGTCTCCACACTAAATGAAACAGATTACCATGTCCTCCCCCAGTTATAATTTCTAAATATATCCCTGAGTTGTCTGATCCCAAGTTCCTCAAATCAAATGAAATGCTACACTGCTACCAGTTTATATTTCTAAAAGACAAATGTAATGAAATATCCTACAATCTTACCCTTCAATTTCTCCCTGCTCCTCATCTAAATTTCCAAAGCTTTTAAAGCAGTCTTAAGTGATGAAATAGGGAATTTATGACCTCAGACATCAGATGAATTTGAGATACCTATGATAAGGCATTTATTATTTTTTTTAATTTGACATTTTAATTTTAATATTTATGTAAATCTTGAATTTTACATCTCATTTAATCCCTGTTAAAATATATTTCATTCTATACCACGAATCTGTATGGAAACTTGACAGCCCCAGATGGTGCTTCAATTACTCTTGTGACTTTCACTAAGCCTCATATGCACATTTCCTAGGGAATAGTGCTCTAACCTGAGACATAGAATTAAAGGATAAAGTAAAAAGCTTACAACGAAGTCTACAGGAACATCAAAATTTGCATCAAGCCTACCTTTCAGATGCTATCTCTCTTATTCTGACCTTTTTCTCATGTATTCTCTGCTCCAAGCAACTATAATAACTTTCGAATGCCTGAGATTTTGCCTGGTTCCTATTTAAACCTTTATCAAAGGTCATCTCACTGAGCCTCTGTCTATCTTTTTTGGGTACAGGCAGTCACTTCCACCTTCTATAGTATTTATATCTTTCTCTGTAGGTAGATGTTTATGTATCTGTCCTTTCCTTTAAAAAATATTTTTTTTAAAAAAAGGGAAAAGTGGAAGATTCATTCTGGGTGTCTCTGGTACATAGAATAGCTACATCTACATACTGGTTCTCAAAAAAATATTTGCTAAAAGAATAAAAAATTAACAGTGAATAAATGCACATATACAACAATGGTATTGTATCTTAAAGAACAAATATTCATTTCTAATCCTATTTAGGACAAATCATTAACAAAACACTTAAATTCCAAATAATATAATGAATATCATAAAGATTGTCGGAAACAGAATTTATGATTGACTCTTCAATTTCTGATTATGTTCCACATGATTTGACAATAGCCTGTATTTAAGGTATTCACACATATATATGATTTTAAAGCTTTCATTATCAAAATGTAGATGGAATTTAAATGAGATTTTTAATTTGATTCAGTGAGCTATAATAAAGTCTCTATTTGTTTAACAAATAAGTTGTTAAGCATAGCCAGTTGAATAAATTCAGTAAATAGCATTCATGCATCCTTTTAGTTTTTGAGTTCCTAAGTAAATAAATTATATATAATCAAGCATTCTACAACTTATTTTAAAATAAGTTTTAGACATTAATTTTCAAAGATTCTTAATTTTACTTCCTAATATATTTTCAGGTCTACATTTCAATTCTGGCTAAAACATACACAGACTCTAATTAATTTTATTTTTCCATGTTTAGTTAGCTTTTTATCTGTTTCTTGATATTTTTTTCAGGCAGATTTTTTTAATTGTTTGCTCTATCTGGGCTAAATCCCACTGTGATAGGTTTTTCCTCACAGAAACCTTAAAACAGGAATGATAACACTGACCAAAAATAGTCCTAATAATCAGAGTCCTTTTTCACATACAGTATCTCAAATATTCTTTGCTTTCTTTACTCTGTCCCTTCAATTTCTTCATACTTCTTATTTCTTTTGTGGTTTGCCTAAATCCCAAATTTCTATCCTATCTTCTCCTATTCATTGATTATTTTTTGTTTGTTTGTTTGTTTGTTTGTCAGTTCATTCTCCCATTTAAACCCATTTTTCTACCTATCATTGCCAGTTCACTTAATTGAAATAATCAATTGATGTAGGGAAAACATCAACCATACCGTGACCTCTATATGACAAAGACTCCAAATCAAAATCTCCAGTCCTGACTGGAATTCTACAATTGTGCAACTAATTAAATATCAGTTGGCAACACAACTTAGATATCTATTAGGCATCTCAAATTTGACAAGTTTAAAACAAAATTCTCTCTAAGCAGCACTACCTTATTATGATAAATTACAAAACCTAAGAGTTATTTATTCCTCCAAAAATTAATTAAATTTCCAGCAAGTCTGGCAACTTTACGTCCAAAAATACCTCAAACCTGTCTACTAACATCCCAGTCTGTCATGATTATCTCCTTTCAAATTAGAATAATAATCATTCAAATAAGCTTTCTTATCTTACCCTCATTCTACTACAGTCCACATCACATCCAGAGTGATTTTTTAATATATAAGGGTGATACTTAAATCTAGTATGATGGTTTCAAATAAAATCCAGTCTCTTTGATGTGGTCCTTGATGAAGTTTCAACATAGAACTCAAACTACACCTCTCTTGCTCACTTAGTTTTCAGACACATTGGATTTCTTTAGGTTCCTAACATGAAATGCATTTTTTACCTGAGGGTTTTATACTAGCAGCCCTTTAAATCTGGAAAGTCCTTCTAACCCAAATAACTCCTTACAGTGTTGAGTATAAATGTAAACTCCTTAAATAGGTCTATCTTAACTATTCAGTCTTTTCACATAACACTATTTTGCCTTATAGAAGTTATTGCACCCACACACACACACACACACGTAGACATACATATACATGTGTATTTCTTATTTTTGTTTATTTGTTTTTCCTCTCAATGGAAAGTTAGCTACATAACAACAAGGATCTTTGTCCTGTCAACTGTTTTCCTATCAACAAGAATGTTTGGTATAAAGTTGGACCACATTAAATATTTTAAGTGAATAGATGAATTCCAGGAAGGCAGAGTTCATTATTAGTACATAAAAAATTATAGAAACAAATGTTATAACAATTGTGTGGTAATACATAAAACAAGGAACAATGTAGGATAATAACTTCATATATTTTAAAATTTATTTTTTTGAAATTACACATAAATGGCCTCTAATTCTCAGCAAAACTTACTAACGGTAGCATTACTAATCTAGTCACTAATTAGTTTGAAAGCTTAAGCTGCTGTTGACCCTACCAAATTTATTTGGACCAGAATCAAATTCTTCTTTATGTGTATTTGGCTTTGTGTATGGTTAATGCTAATTTTAAAATTCTAAATTAATATAAACATTTCACTGTATAGCATGGGTTAGTTTTCCCTCTTTAGGTAGAAGAGAAGGAGTTAAGGCACTCCATACTACTGCGGTGGGTGTACTGGAGTATAGATTCTAGCAAGGAAAGTAGAGGAAAAGGGTTCTTTTATTTTAAATCAAGTCAGAACTGTGGGTCTTCCATTTAAAGCTAAGATCAGAGTTAATGTCCAAGAGGCTTGATCTAAGGAGCCTAGGAGAAAAACAATATTCCCACTAGTGACAGATTTAAATGAGATAGAAACCCAGAGTTAAAAGAAATGTCTCTTCTCTTTCATTTTAATTTCCATGTAGTGGACTTTGCTTTAAAATTCTTGGTCTTTTTTCCCTTCTCATTATTCTTCTTGATGAATGGTGCAGTGCATTACTTGTGTGATGGAAGATAGCTATTTGTTCGGTTATTAGTTTAGATGAAGCTAGTCTTTCAAAAGTCCAGTCAGCAATGGCCTAAGTGCTCTGCAGACTGGATGTATCCATTTGAATATTTCATTAAGTTATATCCTTCTAGATAATATCATCAATCAATTTAATATTTTGGTTCTGTTGGAAGGATGTGTTATTATTTATACATTAGTTCAAACTTAGAGATGGAAGAAGAATGCTATTTCTTGGTCGAAACACTCACAGACCCACCAACAGGTTTAAGGATGGTCTGTAGGTCTGTAACACCAGAAATATACTTTCACTCTTAGTCTTAGAGGTGGAGTTTAGAACAGTTATAGATTCTATGAAGGTGAGCTGGAAAAATTATTTATTCAAGACTTGAACGGAAAGCTAATAAATGCACATTTAAGATCATGGACCAAGGGTCTGAATAGGCAAAATAATGCTACATAGTAAGGTTAGAAAAAAACGCTTCTGCTTATCTTGACATCCACATGCAGACTCTACTATGAAGTTCAGGCTCTAGGCATGGATGCAGCAGGGTGACTTGAAACTTGATTCCCTGTGTGTACAAGTCCACAGGATACCCCAAGATCTATTTATCTTTAACTAAGACTCTAAGCATGCTGAACCTGATAACATGATGGGCAATCTGAGTTTATAGAGCAAGCAGAAACTAATAGATGTGCATGAAAAATTTGGAGTGACTTGATAAAATTATCACAGGGACTCTCCTATGAATTAAAAAAAAAATCATTCACAACTGTAATATTTTTGTTGACTAAAAATATTTCCTTCACAGATTATAAACTGCCGTTTGGCTGGTTTATGGTGATAAAATCTTTTTTTAAATCTTAAAAAATAAATCAAAGAATTTACCTACTTAACAGTCACCTGTCTGGAAAAGTAATGATTTTAAATGAAAATACACAAAATCAGATTTATAGTGATTCCTTTTTATGGTCTTGCCACATATGTCTAGAAGATGTTTAGAACTGGAAATCGGCCTTGCAAACTCACAGTTTTAGCAATACACAGAAGACTTTGAAATCATATAGTTTAGTTTTCAATCACTACTTTTCTTATCTTTTTCCTCCCTCTGACCATTGCTATAACACCAATTCAATAACTATCAACTGCATTTGCTCTTTGGGGTATTTAAAGGTACATATGATTTAAAAGTATTACTCCAAAATAAGCTTACTGGCTATCTTTAGTTTTTGTTATAATGCCTCAGTTTATTAATTCAATGACAATCAGAAATATAAAGTTGCTAAGGATACTGTTATTTTTGAAGGAAGGGTAAGAATAGTAAGTCTTCTTATTCTTGATCTCTCAGAGGGTCCTTATAATTATATGACAGTTGATGAAATAATCTAAGTTTCTGAAATTAATGTTAATATTTTTTTACTGTCCAAACATAAATATTGTCATTAGAATTAGGATGAAAGTGGTGAAATTATGTAAGTTCCTTAAAGCTGTGAGACATATAAATGTTAGAAATTATATGACTGTACTGTTAGCAATTTTGAACCTATTTCCAGGTCATGAACAATTGATAATAATAAGATTACTCATGATAATTATACACTTGCAGATTTTCTAATAATCTATCAGGTGGAATAACAATATGGAAACCCATTTTCCTATAATGCTCAGTCTCAGAAATGCTTTTTTTCTGTATAATGAAGTAGGAGTTTATTAGGCATGTCATTAGAGTTGAAAGTAAAAGTACAACAGACCTATTTCATGGTACAGCAGACTTTATATCAGAGAGCACTTCAGAAAGTAGATATTAGATTTGCAGAAATAATCTTGTTTCAGTTTTTAGTCAAAATTACAATGCATTCAAAAGTCTGACTATAAATTGATTCAAGCTTGAATTCATCAGGGAAGCTATCTAAATTGGTTAGATTTTATGCTTCCAAATCAGTTCTTTTCTAAGTAGACACTTGCTAATCATACACTAATCTCAGTGCAATGAAAGTATTTATTCATTCACAAATAGTTACCCATAGCACTAAGAAGATACTAATGAGATACTGTGCATGCAACAATTGGGAGATGGGCTATGCAATATCTATTTAACTATGGAGGAATAGTAAATGAAATTGGTCATTCAAATATGATAAGTCAAATTTAGCATGTAGAATTCTTATTCTTGAAAGGTTATTGTACAGAAAGTAGTCTATTTTCTAATTCTACGTTTAAGAAGTTTATGAAAATAACCTTGTTAGGAAGAAAATGGCAATGTATTTTCTAAGAATTAGATATCCACATTCATTTACACTAATACTAATGATATCTGTCTATTGAATCAGAGTAAAAGAAGAAAAGTAGACAATGAGAGAAAGTTAAGTATATCCAAAAAGAGACAGAGGTATACATAAATAATTTAGATGGAAATTTAATTTCTAGATTGTGAGTCCTCCACCAAATTGTTTTTAACATCGGGATTAAGATATATATGTCTAAACCTAGAACAGGACATTTCTTCTGAATATCTGAGCATACATAAATAATTATACTTCTATAGTCCCTGAAAAATTTGTATCTAGGACAGAGCTCAATGCAGAAAAATACCACTATGTTTAATGAAATGTAAGATGCTACAGATTGCAAGGTGCATTGCAAATTGATAAACGTATCATCAAATGTTGAGCATTCTCTGGTTTTCAAAAGAGTAAAATGTGAAGAAAGACAAAAAGCATGCTTTAGAATGCATGAAATACTGATGCAGCCAGAAATAAATGTCTGATTTCTGGAAGTATCAGTCAGGGTCCAGATAGGAGGCAAAACCACACTAGTAATTTAAACATGGAACATCTAATATAAATATTCATTAACTAGCAAAAGTAGTTAACTACTAAGAGGAATAAAGAGACTTATGAAGAATAGCAGCATTAGAGTGTTCCTATGTTCTATAATATCCACTGTGTCATGAAACATACCTAAATTCATAGACTGAATATTGCAAGAAGAGTTCCATGACAGAAAAAATACTCTTCTCTCCCAAAGTTATCATATTTTTAAAACATTGTCGTCACTACCTATTTTAATACTTTTAATACCATGTATTACATGCTATGGGATTAGCATAGAGCCAACTTATAATTTAAGCACAGTTTCATTAAGACAGATGCCTTTTAAAGAAGCAGCTGTCAATTCTAACACAAGCTAGGAAGTTCACAGAGTGAAGGTAGGGTCAAAATCCTCAGTAACACTGCTAGTTACTGGCCATTAATTTATATTCCTGTAAAAATCATTGTATTGTTAAGCTTAATGGTAATTAGTGACATTATCTTCTACATCATCATTGCTAAATTTTCTCATCCTTTTAGAAACTTTTCCTGTTGTAGTTTCAAAATTTTTTTTTTTTAATCCTAGTTCCATCATTTTTGATAATGTCAACACCCATTGGGCCACTCATCATATTGGTGTCTCATTTTCATAACATTCTATTCTCCAATGATCTTCACATCCAATTCATATTAGTTGCACACTCTCATGGCTAACTAACAGATAATGCCATCCAACTGCTACACAACTGAAATAATAAATACAGACATTCTGCTGACATATTGTTATTCAATTAATGACTTTGGATCTACATCACTTATCCCTGGTGCCCATTCTCATTTTCTCCTGATCCGTCCCATGCTTTCCTACTCTTTTTCTTTCATTCTGTAAAACTATTCTCTTGCAAATAGTTTGATCCCCTTGCTGTTTTCTTTAGTGACATTCACCAGGAAGTAAAGCAGGGTCAGAGCTTCCACATCTCTGTCAGTATGCCATCACATAGATTCCTGATGGGCCTAGGTATTCACCTGTTTAGCCCATGGCCAGGTGGCAATTTCCAGAACAGAGAGATACTGTAGGCCAGCTACCTCTGTTCTTATCAGTATATGTCAGGTGTTACACGGTGTTACCAATTTTTATGTGTACCCTAATGAAAAAAATAAAGAAAAAAATTAGTAAGCACCATATACTATAATAATAAATAAGAAAACAAAACCCCATCCCCTCCCCCCAAAAAAAGACTAAGACAGAGACTTGTGAAGTGAGAAAAACTATCTTGAATCATTTGTTTTTCTAAATGTCAAAAAGACAATTAACACATGAAAATGAACAACAGCAACTATCGAGGTCACCTCAATACAATGTTATTAAAATAAAAACAATAAGAAATAGAATATCATTACAGATAATAAAAGTTTCTAAGATAATGAAAGAGAATGGAAAAGACATTATCAAATGAGATCAAATTTTCAATGTATTCTTTCAAAATGGACTAAAAGACATTAAGAAAATAATATGACCTATGAATAAACAAAATATACACAGATAGGAAAAATTCAGTAGTGAGGTCACAGAATTAAGAATAGACTCAGTAAAAGAAAACATTTCCAAAAAGAACATAACAAAGAATGATCATAACAGATAATTGCTTACTATAATCAGATGAAAAAAATTAAATAAAGAGGAAATTAAAAAAGAGAAACAAAAGATTTAAGAGAAGTATACAAATATTAAAACTAGGCAAAGAAGATTCAATGTTTCAATTATTTCTTGAAAACTAAGACAAAATTAAGGAAAAAAATACATCATAAACTATTATTCAAGAAAAATTTACTAAAAAGTATGTTTTGAAACTACATGGAATGATTACAGAAAATATAGATCGAACAATCAAAGTCAAGATGGTCTAATAAAATTACTGTACTTTAAGAGAAATAAACCTTTTACATGTAAGGAGAAACAAAAGCAGCAATTTGTAATGGAAAGAAAATTAGGTTAACATCAGACTTTTTGGTAGCAACATTATGCCAGAAGACAATAAAATATTTAAATACTTAAGAAAATGTAAAACATTTAAGAAGAAAAAGGGAGAAAATGTGAGCTAAGGATTTTATATCAAGCAAAACAATCTCAAGTATAAACAGAACATACAGATTTATGTTTGTTGAAACACAAAAATGCAATGATTATATTCCCATGAGTCATACCTGAGAAATCTAGAATGTAAGCTTTAGATAATAAAAATAAGTAGAGATATGTCAACATAAGAACAGATGATAATCATTATATTTATATGTACCTCTAGAAAACTAAATGAAAGATAAAAAATAGTGCATTGTATGTATTATCAGTAGGCTTTGAATACAGAGATATAGTCTAAAAAATTACCAGAGATAATTGTGCTACCTCAATGTATGTAAAAATAAAAGAAACATTTAGATAAGATTACTGTAATAACTAAAACACATTAGCTAAGAGTTTCAGTAATTTCCTACAAAGGAATGTCGAAAAGTATTACAATCACATGATATAATGTAAGTAGTTACTGTATATAATTATACTAAAAATCACTGCATAATAAAATGTATATAATTTTCATTTCATGTTGTAGCTTTTCACCCAATCTTCTTGTTATCTTCAGTATATTTGTAGGAGGATTTAGAAATTGCAAACATGAGTTCTTAGTCACTGTTTTGAACATTCTTGTCTCTTTTAAGCTGTGTTTGCATCCCACCAGGAATTCTGATATATTTGTTAAAAACCAAGGCCTTAATAATCTACTCACTTCTACAATTCGGTGATTTTATAATTTAGCAAAACACTGCCTACTTGCGTTCGCTTGTGTTAAATTATTTTAGTACCAGCAACAGCTTTAAAAAACCCACATTTTTAAAGCAGTAAATATTGTTTAGAAGATGAAAACACTATATAAATATCCAAGATTTTCTCATCTATGTATTCTGATCATCTTTTAAAAAACTCAAGATAATAAATATTAGTTGATAATTTAAGCATTTTTCTTTCTAGTCTTAGCTTTGCTAAAAACTTTTTAAAAGAACACAACAAAGAAATAAATGTTTTATTAATCTCTAAGGAAATTCAGGTTAATTAATGTTTAGATGAAATGAGGTGATTATACTGTTAAGTGTTTAAAGGACATTGTCTAAATATTATTTTATAAGTCCTTACTTTAATTCAAAAGTTTGTTATACCACCTGTAGAGAACTCTATTTGCTGTATCTATGAAATATACTTTAAAAATTACATGGTAAGGTTGAATCCGAGGTTTTCACAGTATAATATTTCTAAGGAGAATTATATCAACTCCCGGAGAATTGTTAACACATCAGATCTAACCTCTAGTGAATTGAAAAATTTTATTTGAAATGAAAATTAATCTGATAGGCCTAAAAGGTATAAATATCTGGTTATTTATCTGGCAGGCAACTATAGTGAAATCTTACATTTTTAATATTTACAGGACTTGGAAGCACATTTATCAATGTCTACTGCAGTTTTCATCTGACAGAAAAGAAAATCAGACATTAAAACAGTAAATCAAGCTGGATTTGTGGAAAGAGAAAGTTACTTTACAGTAATGACAACTATATAATTTAACTGTAAGTGGTTGGTCCCACAACATTTTATTTTTGCTGAACAGTTTTAAATGTATGGACAATGGATAACTGTTACTTATGCAAATTAAAATCTCCAAAAAAAAAAGTCTATAACAATTTAAAATATATTCATAAATATATTTTGATATTTTTTATTGTGGCATTTTAAGATCCCCATTTTTTTCTTGCAATTTAATGAAATACACTCAAAAAATTTTTAAATATCTATTATCTTTTGAAAGTATTAAATTATAAGGTATTATTTTTCTTTTCTTATATATACTGATTGAGTAATGAACATTGGGCAATCTGAATCAAAATTACATGTTTTACCATAGTAAAATAATTTTTAATAAATTTGAATATGCAATGGTAGCATATACTTCTAAATTTAATAGGTACAGATAGTATATCTCTAATGTGATATGGTTAATTTATTAGTATTATTTCTATCATAACATCTCACATTTAAAAAAAATGTCTTTTGTGTTTTCTGATTTGCTCTAAGGACTACAAGTAAAAGAAACTATGCAGGACAGCTAAAATGGAATGAAAGTGTTCTGAGCTTACAAACCTCCAAAGAATTTCTTATATACAAACTCATATAGATCATATAGAAGAGTATAGGTCAAATCACTTTTTTTTCGATGAAAAATGATTTCTTTCTGCAGGTAGTATAATAACACTATCATTTACCATTAATTGAACTTTTATAGTGTATATAACTTTAATTACTTCATATATAGTCTCTTTTTGTATCTCAAAAAGTTTATGAATAGCTATTATCATCACAATTTTAGTGATGGACAACCTGAGACTCAGAGATCTTGTTTGAGGCTATTTACCTAGAAAGCAACTAAATTATAATTTGATTTTAGCTTTGTGAGTCCAAAATTTGTGGGATCTTTAAGTGAATACACAATTAGCAATTTATGAATCTATTTGTGTTCTCTTTTCCTCTCATGGTAGTGTGGGTAGGAGGCATGATGAGTATACCTGGTATCAGAGACCTGTGAAGCTGTAGTAGATCGGTGGAGGAGAGACAGCTGTTAACCACATCTGCATAAACTTGAACTATTAAAAATGGGTTTCTCCATCCAAAAAACACCTCTCAGATATTCAGACTGCATTTGGGGGCTTGGTTCCAGACCAGGCAGTAAACTGAATTGGACATCAAGAATCAGGAAATAAGGGCCTTAAAAGGAAGAATAGTAAGTACAGCCAATACTAACCTGAGTTAGACAGGTGAAAAGCACAATGATCAGTGAGTATGTCAGTTTCCTACATTTACTTATAAAATTACATGATGCCAACCAAGCATGGAAGCAGCAGTGTCTCTCACACAATTCCTCTGGAGTTCCACACGTCCTATTAATAGACCGGGATCTGTTACTCCTGGGTCTTGGTGTGAACAAACCTACAGGTGATTAATAATTCTGTCAACTCTCTGTGGTTGCAACCTTTGCATAATGATGTTCTCACATAAGGCTCACATTTTTAGTCAAAGGATGCATTTACAAGATGGCTGCTTGAATTAAGGTTTTAGTGTGTCTAAAAATCAAAATTAAATTAAAATCAAAATTAGTATTGAGGTTGTGTTATGGAAATGGCTTGTGGAACATAAAAGCCTTCTCATCGGTGACACTATTTTTTTTCTAGGTTATTGCCGTAAAGATAATTATATTTCTTATAAATACATTTTTTCAAGTCACAAAAATCATGAAAATTGTTTTTATTTCTTTGATTCCACCTTAAATTTAAAGTGTCTATAGAAAGTTTTAAAATGCGCCATTCTATATGTATAAGGGAACAAATTTAAAATGATTTTTTAAATGCTTTGACTTGATTTTAATGATTCTGGAAAAAATATGTTTTTCTTCAGATGATTCTGATTGTTGTACTTTTTCCCTCATAATTAAACAAGCAATGTTTAATAGTCACAGATGAAAAACTGTCAAAATATGCCATCAGACTTCCTGTAAACAAGACACTTTTGTTAATTTCTAACTGAGAAAGTGGCGTTATTGAACCATAATTGATTTTCTTTTTTCTATTTTGTGCAGCCCAATGGTTGTTTTTTTGTGGTATGTTACTGTAAAATGATTCCTTAATTTAATTTTTGGAATCTAAACAGCCTTATTGTATTCTAGCATTCTTACATATTTATTTGCCTGCATGCATTTGATAGTTGCAGTCATATTTGCAATTTCGTCTCAAACTGTTATTTCATCATTTATGGTAAACAATTTCAGAAAAGGAAAACAGTGACTGATCAAAAATATTACAGTGTAAATTAAATAAAAATGTATTTGGTAAACCATCTTTCTTAATCTATTTTTCCTATAGTTCAATTGTTGATTGAAAAAGCTATAGAATATAATAGCAAAATAGAAGATGCAGAAACAAAACAAGATTGCCAAGAAAAAAAAAAAAAAGGTTTTTAAATGATGCCTTGAAAACAAATTAGAGGTCAAGGAAGTGTGACTAATATCTGATATTTAAATTGACCTAAACCACTGAGGGTATTTCTATATATATAGTTTCAAGTGTGGACTAGCTAAAAACCCAAAGCAATAATTATGTTGATTGTATAATGCATGCAAAACAGGGTAACTGGTATAAATTATAAATACTGAAAAGATAAATTTAAACTAGTCAGAATGTAGTACTTTTGATATCAAGCAGTTTGGTTTCTTATGAGAAATGCATCTTCTTTAATAAAAACTGTCATGGTTGCTATGACCAATATGGTAGTAATGAGCCTCAAGTGGCTGTTTAGTACTTTAAACGTGGCTAGTGTAAGTTAGAATAAAGAAGTGAATTTTTTAAAAATTTAAATTAAAAAATAGATCTATTTTAAATGTTTGAACGACAGTGTATATAAATCTATATTTTCAACCTTAAATACTTATGAAATACAAATACAGATTGAGGAATTCCATGGAAAACTTAGCATCCAAAATAAGATGCTCTATAAAAGTAAAATACATATCAAGTTTTAAAGAGTAAGTTTAAAAAAAGTGTAAATAATTTTAATAATGTCAATATCAATTATATATAAATGCTTTGGATATATTAGGTTAAATAAAATATTAATATTAATTTCATTTACTTTTTTACTTTATAAAGTAGCTACTAAAAACATAAAAAAATATATTGTATAGCACTGAGAAAGAATAAATAAAAATCTGCAGTGTACTGAATTTAAACATATTAAGATTATATTTTAGGACAATCTACCTTAAATATACTTATATTTTTCCTCATGTTCATTTTCTTCCTCGCACTGTTTCCCAACAATTAGAAATTCTGACAGTGTAACCCATAGTGTTGTTTTGATGGGGGTAAAAAAACATATTTGAGATACAGAGAAAAGAGAGGATAGTAGAAGTACCTAGAACTTTTCTTTTGTCACATTTTATCAGTTTATTGTAATCCCTATTATTGATTAACAACAAATGGAAATGAGAA
Organism: Rousettus aegyptiacus; assembly: GCF_014176215.1. NCBI lineage: Eukaryota > Metazoa > Chordata > Mammalia > Chiroptera > Pteropodidae > Rousettus > Rousettus aegyptiacus. The sequence goes on from NW_023416284.1 coordinate 113,856,979, forward strand.
AAGAGTTTTGAAATGGGAACCATGAAAATTCAAAATAAAGGAGGAATATGAGAACATTGGGGGAGAGAATTCATCTGTCCATAAATTCTGTTCCACTCTGGTCACTCACTGCAAGTTTCATGTTTCTTCCCAGGAGGCTGAGGGTGAGTCACCACACTGATTATTTGGTACCGGATAAGGGAAGGAGCCTTCACGGATTGAGATTTTGTCAGGCCAGGCCCAGAGTTACTAGTGTTTGTCAGAGTAGTAGTGGTGGTATTAAGAAAAACTGAACAATTGTGAGAACACTCTGAACAATTGCGATCCATAATAGTAAAAGGAAAGCTATAAACAAACAAACAAACAAAAATTGGTTTCCTGACCTTGCAGTAGTTTGGCCAACATCACTCTTAATATGAAATTTTTAAGTCAATATTAATTTCATCAATAATGGTTTGCTACTTAATTCTGGTATTGGTAGTCCTAACTCTCTATAAGTTTATTCAAAGTACGCAACTTTGATAATTTCTTTCTCATGGCTAAAAGAATGACTTCTAGAATTTATCTATTAACAATGTATATAATAATTTGACATTGCTTCAGTATACTAGGACTAATATAAACAGGTCAAAGAATCTGTGAGCTGCATCATAAATAATTTTGAGAAAAAAAGAATTCATTTTCTTGGGTCTATACATTCTCCAAAACCTCAAAAATGTATTTTTATCAAAATGGTAAATTTGTTTTTGCTTTTAGCTATTTATAAAGAAAGAAAACTATTAGTTAAGCCCCTGTTTAATAAGTTGACTAAAAATGGTACGTGCTGTCTCAGGATGAATGATGACATGTTCTAATAAGTTCAAAAACACCAAATTATGCATCTTTTTGCATTCACTGATACTTTAGGTTCTCTGATTTTATTTGAATGTTTAAAGCAATCTAACTTCTTCATCTACCCAATCAGTTGAGCTTTAAGGGCAAACAAAAATCCACCCAATCAGTTGAGCTTTAAGGGCAAACAAAAATGTAGTCCAGGTTAAAGTCTAAACAGGTAGAATGTTCTCACTGAAACCATAACCATTTCTTAAAGTGGTGTCACACTTTGGATCCTCAAATCCTCTTATTTTAATAGCAAAGTGTGATGTAGGAATTTCAATATTTGCTTCATCATAATTACTAGTTTGAATGACCAATACATTTTTATTAAGTAACATTATTATGTTGAAATAATAATAAAAATACTTTACGTGCTCACTGTGTATCAGGTACCAAAATGACCATTTCCTATATCTCAGAGACTCCTTACAACCATTCCTTTGGTAAAAATCATTATCCTTTCTACTTCAGAGGTTGCAAATCCAAGCTTAGTGATGATAAATAACTAACCTAAGTTAAGAACTGGAATATGTTGGAGCCTAAACTCTTCCAAGCCTATTTCCAAACTCATGCCTTTACCCATTATGTTATTATAAGTCTTAATATCATCATTTAATATTGTATTATAAATTTATGATATTTTGCTTTATCATATTAATAATTATTTATTTTAAACTGTAATTTCTCAATATTGGTTGGTTACTTAAAATATATAATAATTATGAGATTTATACTTGCTTTTCTCTTATCCTATGTTCAGTTAAAAAATTTAAAAAATTAATTCATTGAGAGATGTCACTTAAAGAGAATATTAAAGAAAAAACTTATACATTCTTTTCTTTGGCCTTGATCGTTGATATGATTTTAGTGTTTGTAATACTTGTATTTAAAAATAAGTTTAATATATTTTTAATCAGCACTTTCCTATCAATTTTGAGATCATTATACATGGGTCATAATGTCAAGAAATTTGAATTTCTGGGAATATAAGGCTTTTTGTCTCAAGAACTGCTGAAAAATCTTTCCTTCAGTATTTGACATTTTATGCTCCTCTAAATGTATTCTAATGCATGGTCACGCTACAAAATGACTATCATTAGTGCTGTCACAGGCCATGGCTGTGGGAAGACCATGACTAATGTTAAGCTATCAACACTATCAGTGCAAGGTGTATTCTCATAATTTCTCAAACTGACCATGGAACCAATTTCCACTGATCCCTAAGTCATAAAACTTTACAATTACCCCGAGTTCATTAATAATGTATTGCAGTTCTCATTCTCAATCAGATTTTAATCAGACCCATGTCTCACAGGAAGGTTGACAAGTAAGCCACAAAATTATCCATATAAATGTCAAGATTTATTTTCCTAACATAAATGATTTAACCTAGTCAAGCATAGTTAATAATAAAATCAGTCTTTCTGAGATTACCATTTACCTGATTGCCATGAGCATTGTGGCCTTGTATCTCAACCTCTCCAGTGGTGGAGGCTGTGGATATGGTGCATACAAATAAACCAATTTATGAACTATGTTCATTTTTATATTAAAAAATACAAGACTCTGAATACACATAATATTGCTTATTACTTGTTTGAGATATGTACACAACCAAATTGCTCAATTTTTTATATTAATAACATAAATATCAAGAAGAAAAAAGTATATAAAAACAGTAATTTTAGTTACAAATATCTCAGGCTACCCTCTCAGCCAAAATTACAATCACAAATTTCTACTTCAGGGGCAGAATCTCTCAGAATACTTCCAGGTAAGAAATTATGTATTAAGACACTCTTTAAAAAGTTATTGCTCTAGGAAATAAACATATCTTGCCTCTATATTATATTTTCCCCAAATTCTGTAAATAAAAGTGTTTGGTATTTTACTAATGAAGGATGTATAAAATAAAATTTCTGAATTCTTGCAGCTATCTTTTCATTGTTATATTACTATCTACTTATTCTTGATGTAATATCTTTTTCATGTTATAACTTAAAAAACATACTTGATTTTCCTCACTATAAATATGTGAATTCTTAGTTTTCTAGAAAGGCGGCACATTAGATACTAATTATACAAACATTTATCAGTTTAAGAAAATGTTTGCAAGAGTGTAGTTTATTTGCTTTGCGAAGATTGATAGAGGTAAACAGATAAAATAGATAAAGGATAAAAAAATGCAGATGAGATTTCAGAAACAACATATTGATAGGGGAAATACTAGACTATTTTTCAAGGAAGCTAGTGAAGAATTTTGATATCTTCTGCCAAGTTTTGTATGCCATCTGTCTTAATAAAAACACATTGTTTAGAGTAGCCTTCATTCTGGGAATAAACAGACAAAATTGTTGACACAATTCTGATAGCACTATTGAAGCACAGAACAGAATTACTATCACTTATTCAATTTCTATAGTATTAGATTCAGACCTTTAAAAGGCAGTGGGAGAGAAGGGATCTTCTTTAATAAATAATTAGAACAAAAAAAAATCAGTATTTTATAATTTAGTACTTAAGGTAAATAAATCCATTGAATTAATCAACAATTTAAAAATCAAAAATGTTAATTTTCTCTCAATTGACTTAATTTTAGTTAAATGATTTAAACTTCACATTTCTTTAAAGTTAAATTGACGATATTGATAGAAATCTATAGGGAATATTCAATGCTATGACTCTACATGATAATATAGAAATCGTGATACATTTAGTATTGTTACTAGTAAAAGTGTCTATATAATAATATGTATTATTTTTCTAGATGGATTACCTCGACAGTCTATTCAATTTTTAATAGTAACAGAGTAAATAAAAAGTATACATCTGACATCCCAAATATTATTTTGTAATGATAACTACTATTTATTGAAACAGCCATTCCTAATCATCTATATCATTTCATACCATTAAGGATACTTTATTTAATTTTATCCATTTTTTTCCCTCTAACCATTACGAATTGTTCAAGATGTATACACCTGTGATATTTTGTGTTTTTTTTTAATAAGAAATATATTTTTAGCTTTATTCTTGTTTCTGTCACAGAACTAAAACCATTGGTATTTCCTGTGATAAGAATGATAAAGGTGTCTCTTGTCAGGTTAATGAAGGTGACTTTTGTAACCTACCTGAGGATGAGGGCTGTTTGTCAGGGGAACCAACCATGAATAGAGGGGTGAAACTCGGTTCTACTCAGGGGGAAGAAGAGCTAGAGGTCAAATCCAATGCTAATGGGCAATGATTTAATCATGCCTGTAATGAAGCCCCCATAAAAAACCCAAAAGAAGAAGTTTCAAAGATTTTTCATGTTGGGGAACTAGAATGTTTTCATGTATCCCCTTGCTGGGTTCCAAACAATGTGAGGGCAAAAGGTCCTTTGTTTGTTGATTTATAATATTTAATATCCTTTGTAATAAATTAGCAACCTAGTGAGTAAAAGGGTTTCCTGAGTTCTGTGAGCCACTCTAGCAAATTATTTAAACCCAAGGAGGGGGTTGTGAGAACCTCAGATTTATAGCCCGTTGGTCAGAAGCACAGGTAACTACCTAGACTTGTGACTGGCACTGAAGTAAAAGATAGTTTTGTAAGAATGAGCCCTTACTTGTGGATCTGATACTATTCTCCAGTAGATAGTGTCAGAATTGAGTTGAAATCTAGGACACCAGCTGGTGTCAGAGAATTGCTTTGTGGTGTGTCTTCCCACACATGTTGGAATTGGGTGCAGGACCCAAATGATACCTAACCAAGACACTATTCCTTTTCTTGAGCCTGGCCTCTAAAATATACTTTCTATTAGGGATTTTATTAAAATCTTTTTTCATAATATAACAATACTTCCAGATATGTATATAATATATGCTAGGAGATCTGGCATTTTTAGAATTTAATCTGAGGCTATTTCATAATTTATTGAATTTGTATATTACTCTAAGCAACTTGCTGATTATGTATTATATTCCTCAAATATAAATGAAATATATATATATATTGGAAATCTTTAATAAAGACTACAAACTATTAGAAATACATTTTCTTTTAATAAAACTGCTTACAAGATATTTAATTGTTAAACTTTAGTTCATTATTGGTAAAGAACGGTCACTATCTCATGGCTAAATTAGGGCTCAGCCCAAATAACATACAAACTATCCTGGCATCAGGGGAAATGGTGACACTATTCAATACTGGTTTTCCCTTTTCAAAACACTCAACAGATCCCTTAACATAGTACATTGAGTCACCATCAACTTCTGAAAATAGGTTTCTTCTCACTGCAAAGCAAACTCATTTGTTATGACAATTGCTGTTAAATTACTATGATTTTTTCAGATATAAGTACATAAATTCTGATGAGTTGTGCTTGAATTTTGACAAATTGGCTGCAATTATTAGATGAAGGTTGCACTTAGAAACCACCTCGTCTTCCTCAGATTTTGAAATACCTTTCCCTCGGATCATTCATACTGTGGTTCCTACAACAGTAAATGCATGCCTAGTATAGGAAAGTAAAACCGGGAGTGAGATTTCATTAATGTCACTTTTTCAATACAAACAAGGTCTGCCTTAAAACTATTTCATCAAAACATTCCCTTCACTCTTGTGTATTCTATTATCTGGCATACAGTTATAAGCCTAATGCCTCTTACCTAATTTATACTCAATATACCAGGTCTTTTTCCTATCTAAAATAATGCCTTCTTTAATTTAAACGTCATAGGTGAGGAAATCATAATTTAGATAAAATTCTTCAAACCATTGGAAATATATAGTTTTACTTTCCTTTGATCATCTATAAATACAAATTTTCTGCTTTTAAATTTGTCAACATTTCCATGACATTAAATGTAGGCAAACATTTCTAATTATATCAATGATTATTGTGAAAGCTTAAAAATAATTCTCAAAATAAAAATAGTATTTTAGCAGGAAAAACTATAGCACCCAGAACTCTAAAAAGTGGAAGAAATATGAATCAAGAAAGCATACAGCACTATGGGCATCATTTGAGAAGAATAAAAAGTATGGATTGCTGGGACCAAGGACAGTTTTGGTTGGGGTATATAAATCCCAGGCTATATTTCTAGGGCAAGGCATACAGGAGTCTGCCCTTCTAAAATTATTAGAATTCTGAGAATATTGGAATCAAATGTTAGAGAAATTAGTCTAGAAAATGCCATTTTATCTTTCAGCTGGTGAATTGAAGACAGTGGTAAATAAACAACTACTAGCATTGTGAGTGAAGTTGCAAGTTATGGCAGAGACTAAAGATAAAGCCAAGAACTGGAAATTCACTGGGATACCAGACATTCTCAAAACTCTGACATAACTCAATCGTTAAGGCTACATTCAGGCTTAGCCAGTCTTCGTACTATAATTACAACATTCAATCAGAGGATATTAGCGACTGAGCACCTGTGAGTGATTTCATATGACAAGCTACATACATTTCTCAACATTCTTATTCAACCTAATTTTCCTTTTGATATTTTACTCATGACTTATTTTTTGAATTCTTTTTCAGTGGGAGAAGCATAGCTTCATCATTTTTCTACTATAAAAGAATATACAAATGAATGATCACTGTGTTTTAAGCCAGCCAGAACAAGGATTCATTGCTTTCTGTGTGATTTTGAACAGGTCGCTACCAATGGAATGAGGCAAATTCCAAATTTCTAAACACAAGAGAATCAAATAAGATAACAGAAATAAGCTCAGTATAATTGAAGGTGATAGCATAGCCTCATTTCTCTCCCTTGGTCAAAATTTTTCAATAACTTTTTCATATTCCCAGAGCACAATTCAAATACATCAACTCAAAATTCAAGTTCTTCCATAGTATTTTTTCCATATCTACTTCTTACATGCAGAGGTCTTTCTGCAATTTTCGGTGTGATCTCTTTGAACTATTTTGTTATTTCTTCTTTTGTCTTTGCTCTTTCTATCAGCCTTTGCTACTGCTACTTTCTCAAAATCTAAATATGCATTATTACCTTATTTTTAAGGACTGATTCAATATTTATTTTCAATAAAGTAATATTTCTATGTCTCTCTCCTCTACTCCTTCCTTTAAAGTAAACTCTCCCTGACACCATGTGTCATCATTCTCCTATTTTTTTTCAGATTTTCTTTATCCATTGTCTCATTTCCTTAATAATTGTTAAGATTCTTATATAAAATCAATCAGGCATTAGCAAGAGAAGGATTACCAGTTTCATCTGTGCCTTAGACATAAGCAATTTGCTTTGTTCTTCCTAGTTATACGTCTTTTGTGTGATCTAAATTTTAGCTGTGTTCTTGTTTCCTTTTTTTGTTGTTGTTTATTTGACATATCATATGAAAACAAATTTTAAAAAGAAAATATATGGGAATGCAAAGAGGATGAAGGCAGAGCTTTATCCGAAAGCTTAAAAAATTAGTTCTTTAAATAGACAAAAGGATTGCATTTCTTGAGACTGGTGAGCACAACATTGACATTAGAACAACGAGATTGTGTGAGCCTACTGGGAAAATAACTCATGATGGGAATTTAGTTCAAAGAGTTGAATTGTGAATGAAAACTTTGAGTTATGAAATCTTGTTTAAAACATATGATTTGATAAAGTTCCATCACATGTGTGAATATAAACACAAAAATAAAGATACACACACACACATATTGTTTTAAATTCAGTAACGATTTCCAGGAAAGGATAATGAAAGGTGCATTTACTTTTAAATATCCTATCCTAAAGTACTCCCCTCATGCACTATATCCCATATACTACTTCAACTGCCACATTTCCCCCTTTTCATTATTGTAGATCTTCTTGAAAAGAGTCACATTCATTGTCTTTAATTACTCATCCATACTGACTTCTTCACTAACTTAAATTTGGCTTTTTCTCCATTATTCCAGTAAAACTATTATTTTTTAGGCCATCGATGCTTTTCTTATTGTCAAATTCAATAAGTGCTTTTAATGTCTTATCTTTGTTTACCTATAGGCAGAATTCAAATTATCAACTATTTCCTATTTCTTGAGTTATTTACATGCGTTGGTTTCATTATACTGTGCATCCATTTGTCTTATCTAACTGGCTTCTTCTTCCCCAGTTCTCTGTGGCTCTCCTTTCCCTTCCTATTTCATGGTAATCTTCAAAATCAGCTGAGTGTTATCACATGTCAATGCTCTCAGTAGTTGGGTAAATGAGTGGTTCAGTCATGAAGTGGAAAGATCTGAACCATGGGCCAGAGCACTCACTAAATCCCTAGGGCCCAGTGAGTGAGTGTGAAACATTAAAAGGAATATGCATATTTGCTTAATTAATAAATGGACTCATAGGTTCTCATCTTTGGTTTTCTGATCATATCCTCTTTTACAGTGTAACATTCTGTGAACATATCTTAGCTCACCAAAGATACAGTAGGTTCTTTGCGGGTCAGAGATGTATTAGATTTGATTTTATGTTCTCCATAGTACAAAACAGAGAGCCTTACAATAAGAAATATTAAGTAAAAACATAATGAACTAATAGAAGTGGAAGAGAATTAAAATGACGAGTCATGAGAAAGATAGATAGGGTCCCTGACAGTGTGTCATAATTCAAAATCATTTGAAAAATATAATGTGTGGGTCCAAAACATGAAAATGTCATCAAGATTCTTTTATTCTACTTGTTCTTAAATCTTTTGTGATTTACCTAATATCTCTAAGCTGTTGTTTTCTGGTTTGCAAATTGAAGATAATTTTAATAAAAATAAAATGATCTAATAGATACAAAGTAGAACAAAGGGTCTAGCACACAGTAAGTATTCAATGGAATTTATTTACTTACATATTACTAACAGAATCTTCTTGGAGTTATTATTTTATATACAATATTCCATGCTTATTTCTTGTACTTAAAAATCAATTGTATGTGATTAAATATGTATTTTTCATATATAAGAAATAAGTGAACCCTTAGTTTTTTATAATATTTTATTTGTCGTATTCTGGATTAGCAGACATTTAATATTTTTCTTTTAATTTTCAGTTTGCATTATGAATTAAGCAAAACTACTTAACAATGACAAGGGTTAGGTAATTAAAACATATAGTTTGTTATGATTAAAAAAATAATCTGAGGGTAGCTGAACTGCATATAGTATTCATGGTTTTGATTTCACAGTTTCTTAAAACACTAACATTCATTTTCATAGTTTGACTAAGTTTTTTTTAATCTTATTTTGCCTTTTTTTTGGTTAGGTTAATGTAAATTTTAATATAGGAAATTGTATTTATTCTGTTACTAATTTATTTCTATTTTTGTGGATTTTTTGTCCTAATCTGTATAAGAAAACACATTAGTATATAAAAATATAATTAGCAGGAAAAAATAATCTTTTGATCTTAAATGTAGTATACAAATTCTAAAAACAAAATTAATCAAACTATATTCAATCTAGTAGGCCTCAAATTAGTGTAAAAATTATAGCATTAAACAAAGTTGCAAAAATTCATACTATCAAAATAGAGAAAAATTATAGAGGAGATGTAATAATGAAATTCCCAGAAAGAACTGTCTTGCTTTATTTGTTAGATTATTCTAACATTATGATTTATTATACCATAAAGTATTAACTTCTCATATATTTACCACCAACTGAAAATTATTTTATGATATGAATTATCACCAGAGTATGTATGCAAATGCAAACACAAAAAAAATTGTGCAAAATACTATTTTTTTCACAGTTTGCATACAATTTTTCTCTTCACTAATTTATTTTAAACCTATCTTTGTTAGTCTCTTTAATTAGATATTGAATAATTAAACTTTGAAATACAGCCAGGCATAGTTCCTTAGTTGTCATCATATCATATAGTCATCTTCGGCCTGCACTTTTTGCTTTGTATAACCACGTACATATGTAATGATCTTTCTGATGGAATTGACCACCAATTGCATAGATAAAGCACTAAATTTACTGCTCTATTATTATAAGATATATACATGTATTTGAAAATATTTGAAAAACAGCATGTATAAATTTTTCTGAATAATAGAGTAGATAAAAGCTCTGCCCCTCAAATGAAAGTTCTAGAACTGACTTGGTCTAAGCTGAGTATGACTCATTCTAGCAATTGCTAGAATGAAAAATTATTCATTTTCTGTGCCTCGATTTTATCATTTTTAAGTTAAATAGATTATAATGCTTAATTTATCGTGTTATTATAAGCAATAATTAGATAATCTAACACTAAGTTGTGTTTGTCTCTTATACTAGTCCAAAATTATTATTAGTGTCTTGTTATATTTCAATCAATATTTACATTAACAGAAAAGTGAAAAAATTTTACATTATTTAAATAAATATATAGAATTTATTCTGTAAACAGAAGTTAATTCAATTGTTTCAAAGTATAAATAGTTCAATATTAATTTACTATTTCCCTGAAATCATTTGAGACCATGTCAAAGATCTGGAGGCTGGAAGTAAAATCAAGGTTGCCTCAAGGTTGGCTCCTTGTTTGGTTAGATCTCTCTTCACTTTTAGATGGCTATCTTCTCCCTGTGTCTCTTTACGTGTCTCTCTTCTATTTCTTGTCTCTGTGTCCAGAGATCCCTTCTTATAAGGACACCAGTAATATTGGAATAAGGCCCTAATTAACTAATTTTAACATAATTACTTATGTAAAGTCCCTACATCCAAATAAAGTCAGACTTTAAGGTGCTGGGGTTTAGGACTTTAATGGATATATTTTCTAGGGACACAATTAAACCTATAACACAAAATATATAAATCTTGTTTTTTATTGCACTATCTAATCCTCTGCTACCTAATAAGTAAATGTTTATAATAAGTATATTACCTTCAATTTATGGAATATTATGTGTTGTGCAGTATTTTCACATTCCTGTGAATTGTTCTGCCTTCTACCACACTGCTACTCAACTCTGTTAAGCCTCACGCTCCTCAACTTTAACTCTCCTCCATTTCTCTAAATTTCCTTCCTTGTTTCCTTCATTGTTTCTCTTCTACTGCCTATAGTTAAATCCACATTCTCAAGGAAAATCTTGGTTCTTTCTATAGAATTAAAGTATCGTATACACTAATTCACTCTTCTGACTTTAAGCCACAAGTATTAAAATTTAATTGCCTATGGAATATGTAATTCATTCTATAAAAATTTCAAAGATGCCCAAATGTGAATCCTCATCATTACTACCTCTTAATAGCTTGACTTAAATATGGCTCAGTTAAATACATCATAATTACCTAGTCATTGTATTTGAAAGGTTAATATTAATTTCTCTTCCTCATCAATCCAAACTGGTCACAATATTTGGTAATATTATTTAAGGTGCTTTCCATATTTAGCCTATCCCCTCAATCCAATTTACTGCCCTTTTTTTTTTTAATCCTAGCCCTTAATACCGCTTATACAACTATTATGCCAGTTTTTGAAGATATACCTGTCCTATCTCTTGTTAATCTAACCTATCCTTACTTTCTCTAGAATGAAAGAAACCATTCTTCTCTCTGCAAATGCATTTTGGCTTTCCAGCTCCTAACTTACAGAGCTAACACTATTAACTTTGTCTTGCAAAGCATTTCACAATTTAGCTCAATCTACCTCTGAATTCCTTGCCTTTCTGCCTTTCCATATTGATTAGGTTCTTAGCCTTGTCAAATCATTTTCTACTGCACTATTTTGGACATGGACGAGCATTCCCTCTGCTGAGGAATATCCTTTCTATTATCCCTTCCATTCCCTACCATATACTTTTCACCCACATTTCTGTTACAAAGTTCCTATTTTTCCTTCCAATATCATCTCATATCTAACCTCTTCAGTGAAGCCTTATAAGACTTTCTTCGAAAGAATTTATTTGCCCTTTGTGTTCCTATAGCTCTTTTATTTGTCAACATACAGCAGTTTATGCTCTAATTTACCTTTATGTAATTATTCCTCTGATATTAGACTCTAAATTTCTTGAGAAGCTTGTATATAATGAGAGCCTCAGAAACACCTGAGTTTACATCCAGGCTTTGACAACTACAGTTAGCTTCTTAAATTTGCATATACTATCTGAGTATTAGTTGTCTCACATAAAAAAATAAGAAAACTGATTCATATATATCTAGCATATGAGACGATTAAAGTAGATACCATACAAAAATTCTACTGCATTACAATATTATCATTAGTAGTAATAGTATTGTTGTTGCATTTATTGCAAATTCACGATTAAGGAACATTATGTGCTCAAAAATAAATGCCTCATTAATTAATGTTTTTCACAATAATTTTATTAAATGGACAATAAACCCATATCTACATTCAATTTGATGAGAAAACAAGTCCCTAAGTAGCTACATTTTTTGACCGAGTTCACATGATTAATGATTGGCAGAGCTCAATTTAGAACACCTCTTCTGAATTTTTTAATGCTTTCCTTATTATTTTACTTCTCCACTTTGGGGAGATATAATTTTGCAAAAGTTTTCTAATTCTGAAAAAGCCGCAGTGCTCAATCTGTCACACATGCCTGTGTTATCAATTGCTAATAAAAAACACTTCTACTTAATTAAGGTAAATTCCTCTAAATGAACTATAACAATGGTCAAATGAAGAATGTCAATAAATGTGATGTGTTGAGTTTCCAGAAGAGTTTAGGAATTTGTTACAAAAATTCAAGTAAATGAAATATTTCATATTTTTCTTTTTCTAGTAGTTCAACTCAAAATAAGTTTCAGAATTATTTCTTTGAAGACAATATTTATATCTTAAGACATATGTGTGAAATAATTCCAAATTCCCATGTTATGTTAGATTAGTGAAAGGAGCTAACCTTTATGAATTATAATCCTTTTAGTTAATTCAATTCATATATTTCATTTCACTATGCACAAAAATTCAGACTAATTCATTTATTCACCAAATATTTATTTAGCATCCAATCTTTACTGCAGTCACACAAACTTTTATTCAGCAAGCACTTAACAGATGCTGAAAAGCATATGAACTAGACAAACATGGTCACTACTTTCTTAAGAATTTAAATCTATTGGCAAGCTAAGGTACTTTAGTTACGTTTACTAAGAATCTTGCAAAAACGTTTCTTAATTTAGACATAAATTTATTTTAAATGATTAAAGAAAAGACATCTGTTAGGTCAAATTTTCCCTGTAAATGTCATATTGATTCAATATGATGTTAAAAGCATATATTTTTGCTTTTGATTTTAATTGTTTACTTTAAATGGGATTCTCACCAATCCCAGCTAGTGTTGTTTCATATCTCAAAATGTCCTATATATTGCCTCTGCGAGTTATCGTTCCTTTGTAAAATATAAATGAAAGATGAAAAAATATTCTAAAGAAGCACAATATAAGAATGTTTTCCTTTCCAATGCACTAGTAAGGAATATATAACTGGATAGAATTGTCTCTGTTTAGAGAAATAAAAGAAACATATTGAAGTCAGTAAATGCATTTTCTTTGAGTAAAAGAGTTACACACAGACATTTGTAACTTTAGAGATGTCCCTGCTATAGCTTCAGGGTTTTAGAAGAAACTTCTGTGCTTCAGAATGAAACCAGCTAAGGTTCTATGTCCCTTAATATGAGAAAGGATGACTTATAAATGAAGATTTAAAGTGCTTGAGTCAACTTTGAACTAGTCAAGCTGCAACTAAACTCCCATCTCACCTAGTAAAGCTGTTATTGCCAGAACGTTTTTTGGTTGTGGAGGATAAATGGTAATATGTACCAGTAGTAAACTGGCTTATATATTGGACCAGAAGGGATACACTATAAACAGAAGTTAAAAGCATTTGTTAACTCATAAAATAATTATAACTTGCAAGAAGTCGTACACATTTTTAGTGTTCAAAAGAGCTTTACATTATGTAGGAGATAAACTAAATGTTGTTTATGACATTACTTAAAAAAAAAAAAGCTTGATTTTGATTTGATCAAAATCTGTTTTATTCCTTGAGCTAAAAAATAGGAAAACATTATATAGGTCTCCTAATTCTTCCCACTTTTTAGTAGAGAAAGAGATGAAGGCAAAAATCCCACAAACAAAAAGCTAAAATTGAAATCTAGAACCAAATTATAATGAAGGTTGAAAGAAGATATCAATTTATTCATATACTGAATTAGCAGCAGAAGCTCTATTTATTAAATACCATCAGTTAAGCCAATATAATTGTTAATTTTAATCTAAATATAACAGACTTATAAAAAAATTAAAATTATTTAATTTAAACAAAATATACCAATTAATTAATTACATATTTACTTAGTGAGATATGTGACAAAAAAGTGCACTTGACAATTCAAACAACTTAAAATAAACTGTAATTATGAATACTGTGTGATGCAGTTCTCAGTGAATTCCAAATATACAATAAACACTTCGCATTGATTGAATGCCTATAACTATAATAAAGAATGTATTTTCTTAAAAGATAAGTTTTATTGGTAATAAGTATTTTACCATTTACATTTTTGGATAAAATACAAATCATCAAAATCATATATTAAGGTTCGTTCTGTATTCAGGTAAACGATAAGGTCTAAGAAACAGTATTCTATAATATCTGGAAAATATTTGTACAAATGTTTCAAATATAGAGAAGGCTATTTAAAAGAAAAGGTAGCATGCTAAAGTTAAGACTATAAATATTACCAAGAGGAGGTAAAAAAATGCCTAATAGAGGTAACGGTATAGTCACAGGGTTAAGGGATGGAGATATGAGACCAAAAGAGAGTTTTGGCTTGAGATTCAGCTGATGACACAATTAGGAAAAAAATTTTAGTACCATGGGAAATAAATAAAATGTAAAATTATGAGGATTTTCAACTGTAGTTTAATATGTTGAATGGACATGGAATATAACAGACCCTCTCTATTATATGAACTAAATGAACAGATATACCTATTCGAAGGAAACACATCTTTACCATTGAAGATGAAATATTGTTGTATATTAAAATATTTCTAAACTGTTATCAGAGAGTTATATAAGAGAGAAACTAGAGGTGTTAAGAAGAAAATGGAAACATAATCAATATTTCATGAGAAATGGGAAAGACAGTTAAAGCAACATACAGTTACCAAAATATGTGGTTATTCAATTATCTTTTGGAATTCTCACTTACATATAAAACAAGTTCTAATAAAACTTAACAAGCTATATCCCTGTCCACACAGAGCAGACATTTTAGATTAAATTGTAAACAGGTAGGAATTATTTACAGTGAATCAGATATGGAAAAAGCAACTCCACCTCAAGTGGGAGCAATTTAACATACGACTCAAATAACGGTATAAAAGAGTTCTGAAAAGTAGGGATTATAAATATTAGGATTTCAGAGCACAAGATTGCCAATCTTATGAAGCTATGGGTCAGTTTTGTGTCCTCATTGCTTTTTTTGTTTAACAAATAAAGAATAATGATACAAACATTTTGTTAATTTCAAAATGACCTAAGTATCTGACAGTTGAATTAAAAATTATTTTGATGAAGAACAAAAGAGAGTTATTCATATGGCACTCTAGGACAAATGTGAAAATAAATGACATATTCAAAAGATAAAAAATGTATGAAATCAGTATTACATATTGCTATAATGAGTTTTGTACCAAATAGTATGATTTAAATGATTATGTAGTTAAAGTGTCAAATACAAAGAGTTTTGCAAAAACTTCAAAGGGTGACAAAAAAGGTGACAAAATTATATTGTCAAGAGTGGAAGAAAAGTATTCTGGAGTTCAAGACTGGAGAGCTGTTTGTTTTTTTGCTTTAGTTTGATTCGTGAGGAAACTGTTGTTGAATGACTTGCCCAGAATCACATGGTTGTTCAGGGACTAGGCTGGAAATCCACTGCTGACTCTGTTTGTTCCACCAAATTAAAACTGCCTCTAAAAGGACCTCGGGGCAGGGGAGATAAAAGCTTCAAGGAACACCATTGCAATCTTAAAACATCTGAAGGTTGACAGAGGAAGAGGTGTTAATTGATCTTGTTCTCAATCACCCAAAGAATGCAATTAGAGAGGTGAAATAAAAAGATGAAATTAGGAGGACACAGATATTCATTCCAAACAGAAGTGAATTTTCAAAAGGATTATTTAACAATGAAATAAATTTGGAAAGTATTGCGTATTTAGTGGAAAAGCTTGTATTTAAGGGGATAGACATAAATCAGAAGCGCTGGAGTAGGGATTTAAGAATCACTAGGATGGTTAAACTTAAGGAAACTTTATTTCTTACAAGTCTTAATTAAAATGGTATGCTTAAGTGATTAATTTTTAGGAACCGACCATCATCTATTGGCCTGGTAATCTCATGGCTAAATTTTCTAAGATTGGGAACTGTTCAAATAAGCCATTGTGTTTAGGTTGAAGGATGAGGTAAGGTATATCTATTTCCTTTAAATGAGTTAAGGAATTAATAAATTATAAACTACTGTTAATATGATATTATTATATGTACTTAGGAAGTGAGTGCTAAATAAATGGATGACAGAATATATCTAGCTTCTAAGGAAAAAAAAAAAAAAAGATTGAAGAATAGAGTAGCCCTTTCAAATTACTCAATTCTTTTCCACTCTGAATTTTCCAACAGGTCATTTGACTGCTTGATTGATTGTTTTTCATTTTCATTACTCCACTTAAAAATATAAGGCCTTTTTCTATAGAAACTTTTGTTTGCATACACATACTACTAGGAAAGGTAGAAACAACTAAATCTTAAATAGTAAACTATCTCAAGATAGCAAATAGTAAATATTCATGGTGTTTTGTTTGATCTTCCTGCACTGACTTCTTGGTTTTGTGAGTCGATGGCTGATGTCTAAAGTACACTGTCCTATACCAAATTGTAGAGCACCTTGTCTGACTCCCAGTTGGGAGTCACAGTCATCCTAATCTTGCTATTTGTCTAAGTATCATGTTGGGTAGTGACTTCTTTTGTTACTTTTTTTCAGTTTCTAGTTAACCACATGGCATTTATGGTCAGCTTTCCATTCACAGCCTTGGGCTGACATATTCTCTAGATAATACTATATGCTATTCATTAGCATTTGCCTTCTCTCTCTGAAATCATCGTCTAACATAAATCCTCTTGTTTCCCCGACACGTTGTACTGTGAAATTCTTATAAACTTGAAGCAATTTACTAGAAAAGTAATTGTTATCTAAAATTATACTACAAATCATTCCTGAATACTTACAATTTTCTCATTAAAATAAGACATGTTTTCTCTCAAAAGAAAAGAAAAAAATTATATTTCATTGTGTTTACAAGAGAAATAAGAATGTCAGGAAGTAAATAAGAATGTGATGCATAGAAAATAACTGTCTTTAACCATCATAATACAATTAGAATTCTGTAAATAACTGAAAGATTTTTGAAGATACCCAATTTATTTTCTATATCTTTAAAGACTTTGATAAAGTATATGTAGCTTGTGTAAAGTGACTTTAATTAATATTAATTTGTATCTCCTGAAGCATAATATTCATTTTCAATGTAGTATTATGCACTATCATCATGTTTATTTAATACTGATTTAAAAAATGAAAACTCATACTCCAAAATCAATTAGTGATTTACATTTAGTGAAAGACTATAAGTCAAAACTAGGTATTTCTTTTCATTTTACCTAAACCAAAGAAGCTTAAGGACATCATTGTCTTTCTCGTTAATACAGCTATAAAAAATACCCAGAATTTATAAACATTTCCTTTAATTAAATTCACTTCAAGGTACTCTTTTATGTGAAAACATAAAGATAGATAAACATATAAAACATTCCTGAAACATCAAAACTAAACCTTTTAAAAAGTTTAACAGAAATAAATTTCAGCTCAAATTTTGATTAATTTCATACAGATGAATTAAAAATGAGTTAGTATACTAAAGTTAAAAATCATGATTTCTGGCAAATTATGTCAGCTCTTAAGTAAAGCATCTCTTTTCCTTGAATAAGATTATGATGATTAAACTCTATTGCCAGAGTACCAAGTTTCATCTTACTTTTAAAAAACCTATGCTACGAAGTATATGGGTCTAAGTTGTTCTATTAGGATATAACGGGACTCAATTCGTAAATTATTTTCCTTTAATCTTACACAATTGTAGACGTGACATAAATATCTAAATATATGTAGTTTAAACATTGGACAGATTATTAGGCACTGGTTGGTGCTGTGGCTGCTGCTACTGCTGTTGTTTTCACACAAGTCATAGTTCTAAGTGTGATTTTTGGAACCAAGAGTATCACCGTCACCTGGAAACTTGTTTAGAACAGCAAAATCTTTGACTCCATCCTAGACCTACTGAATCAGTAACTCTAGAGGGAGGTCAAGGAATGGGAGTTATTTAACAAGTTCACTGGTAATTCTTATACATGCTGAAGTTTGAGAATAACTAACTTGGGAGTTCTCGACTGTAGTGAAATATTGGAATTATCAAATGAGTTAAAATAAATAGAATAATATATTTTATCATATGCCAATTATCTGGTAAGAACAGTATTTGTTAAAGCACCCCGATTTTAATATGTAGGTAGGGTTGAGAACCACTGGTCTAAACTAACATCTAAGAGAGCTTCATTCCTCTTTCATTTCCCTGGACCTGAAGGCATACTTGTCCTTTCATTGACCTTTTAATTAAAGAATTACTGCCTGATCAACACATTTTATTATACAATGCCAATCTTTCTCATTTTTGTCTGACCTCCATGTGGAATTCACAGCTAACTTATTTTTGTATGATAATTGCTATATCAATTAAAATAAACTATTATCTGTACACAGATAACATCTTATGAATAATTTTTAGCACATATAAAAGTAACTTGCAAGGTTCATTGCTCTTCTAGACCTCTCATCTTAACCCATATAGGATTAGTTTTCTAATAAATATTTAGGTGGAATTAATCGCAGTGGAGATTCATTATTAGTAAATTAAATTTGCTGCTCATTTAAAAACTTAGTTTCTACCAAATACTGGTATACCATTAATCTTTACCTCCAGAAATAAGACTAATAATTTGTAATAAGGTTACAGAAATTTGATACTGATATAGAAATACAGTCAAGTAGTAGTATTTTAGGACTATCTAACAAACACCTTATAATGCCAAGGATTTAATAGGCATTAAAAAAGTTTTAAGTAGCAGGATTCTCTTAGTTATTTTGTTATTCATTACTTCAACCTTAGTGTTTCTTACAACTTAAACAGTTGTAACATCTGATAATTAAGAAATGAATTTATATTCTACAGAATTATGAATGTAATAATTTATGTGGGAAGTAGATTCTTTTCAAAAGTCTATGTTTATAATATTTAGCCTTGAGTTAAAAGTTGATAACATTGCAATCATCCCCAATGTTTTTCTAAAGTAAATATGTCTGAGGTCTCTTTTAAGAATGTTGCATAAAATGAATTTATATTTGCTTGGAATGGATTATTTTACAAAATGTTTTCCAATGTGTCCTCCAAATTTTAGAATCCATATTGATTTTTCCTCCTTTATTATATTCAACACACCAATTATGGATTGGTTTTTTTAGGAAAATATCTCTTGAATATCTCGTATAAATAACCTTTATTCATTTCAAGCCTTATAGTACTATGTCCATAATTTAATTCAGTGCTAATATTTTTTCCTGCTTCTAGTTTCTCACAGCTATCCTAAATGAAGATATAGAATAATTTTCAAAAAATAAGAATTTTTCACATCATGAAATAAATAAAAAGACCTGTTATATTAAATTAATATCTTTAGATTTACTTACAAGTTTCTCCAATGACCAGTATGGTTCATTTTTCACTAACCTATTTCTTCATACTCTACATTCATCCTCTTTTAAAATGTCACAACCTAAAATTATCTAATATTATCACCTCTTCTCAGAGGTCTGGATTAACCAAAAATATTATGGAAAACACATGGTTACTTATCAGTGTGAAATCATGAATTGTACAGCCTATAAAGGTCATCTTAACTTTTTTTTTTTTAAGAATTACAGAGTAATACATTTTTCTCTTTATAGGTATGAGGAATAAAACAATATTTATTCTCCAATGCAAATGTTATTCAGCTCTGAATGATACACTTAATAAAATAGATATTAACTTTGTCCTAAAACTTAAATGTTCTAAAAATAACAAGAAGAACATTAAGAAATTATGAAAACATTTTGACAGGCACACAAAATTCAGCATTTTGTGAACTCCAAGAAGGAATTTATCTTCTAAGATATAGTCCCGTGGTGAACTGAGGGCCTAAATTTTATCAATAATAAATGTCTAGTGTCCTTTTGCTGACAGGATCTCAAGTACTTTGTACACCAGCATGAACCTCAAACTGAAACCTCAGGCTTCCCATACTCTGCCCTGCTTGTTTACACTGCATGAGTCAACCATGCCAGGGAAGCCCTAGTTTCATTTTCTGACCAATGAACTGAGACCTTCCCTATCCAATTAGAACTATGTAAATTACATCCTCATTTGCATCTAGAGCAACGAATCAGAACCATACAATTAAGAAACCTCATTTACATAAAATGGACCAAAATGGGAACAATGGGTGGGAAAATTTTCTATAAAAGGTAACCTCTTCTTTGTCTCCATGGAACACAATTTAAGTTTCTGTCTAAATCTGTGTTTCCCAGGCTGTAGCTCTTTTTGTTCAAATAAATGCTTTTTTATTCTTTTTTTACAGTCTAAAATTAATTTTGCTTTACAATGTGTACTACATTTTGGCTAAAGCATATACATAGCACACTTTGATATAAAATGTTTTCTTTTAATCATTGTGAAAAAACGTATTTGGAGACATATAGAGAATATATGTATGTATGTATGTAAGTTTTCATATCTTTTTATGGAAGATAATAATTGCTAAATGTTTGTGAGTCAAACATGTGTGATAATAATTTATCTTTTAGAAATCAGCTTTGCCAATACTGAAACAGTTGTCTAACTCTCTCTATTTATCACATTCTCAATATGCTATATTTCAGTTATTTAGGAAAATATGAAAAAGTATTCTTAAGTAATAATTATATTAAATTTCAAATTATATAAAATAGTCTATAGTTATAGCAAAGCAGTTATGATATATAAGATACACACATAAACAATTTTTGTCTTTATGAAAATATACATATGCTTCCTTTTTTAAAGATGTTTTATGATTTTTTTCCACTTTTTAAGTATTTGTTGACAATGTGTTTGATGGGAAATTTAGTATATATTAACATTTGTATATAAATATCTATATAGAGTTATACACTGGATAATGCTATTTCGGTCAACTACAAAGCATAAATTTGACAGTGGTCCAATAAGATAATGGTGTTGAAAAATTTCCATTGCTTAATGATGTTATAGTCATCTTAAAATCGTAATCCAACACATTACACAAATACTTCTAAATGTGTTATAACTGCCTACAATATTCAGTAGAGTAATATGCTATACATGTTTGTAGTCTAGGAGCAATACGGGAACAAATTTTGTCACTCCAAATATCTCTCTTTGGCATAGGATTATTTTAGGCTGGTTTAAGAAATAGCAGACATGGGAGTATCTCTGAAAGTCAAGTAGAAGTAATCCTTTGTAAGACACGTTTACATTGTGAGGGAAATATCTATTTGTAAGTGTCTCCTTAGCTGTACCAGGAAGAAGGGGGTGATCTTATCTGTAGAAATTCTTATCAGTGTAAAAGGCAACAACTTACATATGCTTAACAACCTTATCCTTTTTTACTGTGCTTTTCTAGGTAACTTCCCATAATTGTCTCCCCCCCAACCCCTAATATCTTTTTTGTCTTCAGCAGAAGATGGTATTTAAGGTCCTGGCTTCAATCATTTTGGCAAGTTACTCAGTTTTCCTGAGTCTATCCTATGTATATATATTAGGCAGAAAAATATAGATGTGAGTGATGGGGAATGAACGTCCAACTCCCTTAGGACCTCCCTGAAACACCCACTTAATAATTAAAAACTACCTTCACACCCTGGAATACAAGGAAGTAAAAATTATAAAAACCACCGCTAGTTTAGACCAATCACAAGTGCATACTCAGTTAGTACTTGTACTGACCTTCTCTGACTATAGTCTCATAATACCAATATTATATTATAAATATACCCAAAGATTATGAATCTAATTATAATAGACTGAATTCCAGGTAACTGCATGAGCAGTAAATAAAAGGTTATATAGCAGAGGATGTCAATCAATATGATCTCACATGCCAATTATCTAACTCTACCCTTTTAACCACCCATCGCAGCTATAATATAGCAGTGGTCCTCAACCCCTTGGTAATGGTCTACGGCCTGTTAGGAACCTGGCCTCACAGCACGGGGTGAGTGGCAGGTGAGTGAGTGAAGTTTCATCTATTTTTGCAGCCGCTCCCTAGTGCTAATATCACCACCTCCGCTCCACCTCAAATCAGGAATTAGATTCTCATAGGAGCACCAGTCCCTGGTACCAGAATGGTTGAGGATGCCTAATAAGTTATACTTCCTGAAGTCGGCGGAGCTTCATCCATTTCTAGTGTAGCCCTTGTTTCTCTCTTGAAACATACTTTAATAAATCTTACTTTCTCTAAATTTCACTGATCCGTAATTCTTTCCTGCATCAGCAGAAGGAACTGAGCTTTCTCGATGCCCCCTAGCAGCAATATATAGGAGATATACATGTTTCTCCTGTAAACTTTTCTTCCTGTTAATCTGCATTATTATTATTATTATTATTATTGTTGTTGTTGTTGTTGTTGAGATGTCTCAGCCAAGAACCTAGAAGGATAGAGGGATGTTTTTTCCTCCCCTACAGAGCAATAGGCTAAACCACAGGTATGTATAGTATAATTATGTATCATAGGCTAGGTGTATAGTGGGTTATACCACCTAAGTGTGTTTAAGTACACTCTCTGATAGTCATATAAGAAGGAAATTGCCTGATGATGAATTTCTCGATGCATTCCTATCATTAAGTGGCACATATCTATCTGTATGCATATATAAATTTGTATATATGAACATATATGCAAAATATAATCAATACATATATAATATGTAAATGTAAATATATAATATTTACATATCTACATTTCTTCTTATATTATTTGTAGGAGGTAATCTTACATTTTATATGCCAATATCTTATTTGAAACATGCCCTAATTATGTCTCAGAAATACTATAGCACACTATATCAAGGACAAGAGAAATGAATGAAATTCACCCCCTGGTTGTGAATTCAGTGCTCCTGGGTTTCCTGAGGTTAGATAGGTTCAAAGAAAAAGACATGAGCTTATGATTCCTCTAAAAGACACCATGAGCCTACGTCTGAAGGCCACTTAGCATGTTACTGTTAGAACTGA
This sequence comes from Rousettus aegyptiacus, assembly GCF_014176215.1. Classification (NCBI taxonomy): domain Eukaryota; kingdom Metazoa; phylum Chordata; class Mammalia; order Chiroptera; family Pteropodidae; genus Rousettus; species Rousettus aegyptiacus. Next base: position 113,880,220 of record NW_023416284.1, read on the forward strand.
GAAATTATCATCTTTGGAGGGATAATTAAAGAGTGTAAGTCTTCGCTCATATCTAAGGGGAAAGCTTAGATTAGCTAAATACAAAACAAAACAACAAAAGAAAACAAAACAAAAAGTTGATTCATAGATGACCTTGAAAAAGGAGAGTCAAACTGTTAATAATAACAAAGGTATTAGCACAATAGTTCTGTGGACAAAAACTAAACCTGACAAGCTCAGGGGAGGTCTGCGTGGCAGGCCTTACAAACTCAGAGGCTAAAAGTAACCACATAGGATGACTTGAACATAAAAATTCCTAACTAAAAGTGAGTCATGAAAGGGTAGTCATGTCCTAGGCCTGAAGCCTCCTTGACAAAGGTCAATCTACCTTAAGTGAGCCTGTCTACTGTCTTTTTACATCCAAGATAACATACTTTTAAAATGGCAGAATAATTTCCTTTTTCCATACCCTTCAGTGTACAGCCTCCCACTAGAGCACAAGACCACAGAACCTCTCATTGTTATCTTATTGACCACATAACATCTCCGTGTGGTATAATTGTTAACTATCCCGTACCCAACAGCGTAAAAATTGTGTCTCTCCATTTTACTTTTTATCCAGTCTCAGAAATATCCCTGCTTTGCTTCTCCCACCTGCCTAATGTACTACCAATGAATTTAATGTAACCACCCTTACATAAAATAAGCTATAAAACTGTCATTCTCTGAAGTGTTGTCTCAGTCCATTGAGATTTTGCTTCCTTGGTAATTGATATCAGTTTGGTTCAAATAAACTCTTTTAAGACCTTTTGTTAGGCTAAGAATTCTTTCGTCGATGGTTCTTACAGGCCTTGCAGCAACATGATCATATCATTATAAACCAAAACATGGAAATGGGGGCTACCTACTCAGCAAATTATGGAATGGAATTTTTATTTGAGAAAAATTAAACATGAAAAAATATCCTTATTCAGTATGAGTAGGTGATATAAAATATTTGCTAAGAATGTTTAGGTACTTTGAAAAATCATGGACATGAAAATAATATAATCTGAAGACATACAGTTTTCATCATTTTAATGTTAATTCTCATCCTCTTAAACTTCATCTTTTAAAAAATACTTATTATCTTGCTCACAAATAGATTTTTTTTTCCCCATGAATCTGACATATAAGGTATGTGGAGTAGACATAGGGATGTGTAGGTTGTATGATGCTAAGTAGATAAAACTTTTCATCCTCAACTATGCACTGTGAATAATCATTGAAGATTTAATTAAATAATCTCCTGATAAAATTTACATATTAGAAGATTGTAATGTTAACTCTGGTCATAGCCTTGAGAATGAATTCGGGTTGGGATAACTGAAACAAAGAAGATTATCTAATGCTGTAGAAGGGGGGTTATAGAAATCTGAGCCACATCTAACATAGTAGGTATCAAAACTTGAGATTACACTGGAAAAATATGGCAGATGGAACTGACTGGACTTAGTAGCTAATTGTAAGTGAAATGAGGGATGTGAAAAGAAATTATGCCTCCAAGATTTAATAATATTTTTGTACTTTAATTTAAATAGAAAGATGAGAGAAATTTTCAGAATGGAGTGATAATGAATTTCATTTGGTCTTTGTTGAGTTTTATGCATGTGCTGTAAATTAGGACTTTTTATATCAATTAAAGACACTCAGTAGAGAATGAATTAATGCCTGTTTTTAAATGTTAAAATGGTTTTGTAATTTCATCATTTCTCTCCTATCTCAACCATAATTCTTCAGGTGCTTTTTAACTCCTCTTTTGTTTTTCTCCCCAAATTGTTGAGAAAACCTTCTAGCAATATAGAGACAGTAATTTTTTTGGTTGACCAATTATTTTCTCACAATTTTTGACATAATTTGCACATTTCACACATTAACTTGGACTGACTGCTAAAATGCTTTCTATCTAGTGTGGTTGATAACCTATTTATTCTATAGTATTACTTTCAAATTGAAGCTTATTTTTGCAATATCAGTGTGAAGTCTTCTAACCTCTACTTAATGCATGAAATAACTGAACTGATTGCAGGCCTAGAATAACAAGTTTTCAGACAAAAATATTAACATGCTTTCCTTTACTTGATGACTATTCTAAGGTCAAAGATTTGATGTTTGCCATTTTATTGTATATTTTTTGAAGCCAATTGCTAATAATCAAAAACCTCCCTGGTTATGCAAAATGACAACCTAATCATATGAGTTGATATTCATGTCGTAGTCATCTCTTTAAATAAGAAAGTTAAATATAATCTTTTAAACATCTTATGGTTGATTTCCAAAGCTTAAAAGAGAAAGTACAGTAGAAAAGATAAAATTTTCACCTTATAATTTTCTGTTATCATGTCTTATTAACTCATATAGTAAGAATATGAAAGTGTTAAAAGTAAAAACAAAACAAATTTAAACAAATTCCCTTGTTTTTTGGGGTGGTGGTGGTGAGGGTTCCAAGTAGGAAATGGGTCTATATAGTACTAGAGTACTGACTCCATATGAAAATGAGTAATGATCCATAAAGTTAAGTAATATTATAGCTATGACTTAATGAATAGCATACTTTACACTGTGAATTCCTGTATGCTTACATCAAGTTAATGCCCAGTAACTCAATTAAATGAACATGATTTAAAAGGAAAGATTCCCTTAATAATGTAACGGTAAAATTCCTGGATAAAATATTTGACAGTACTTATGGTCATTTATTCAAACCTCTACTAACTTCAGTGGATATTGCTTTATGAATTTTGCAGTTAGAAGCAAACACAAGTTCATTGAAGCAGCAATCTCTCTACTAGTTGCAGATAATAAATACTTTACAGTAAGCAGTCATTTGTATTACATTAAAGTTGTTCTTCATAAAGTACTGGTGTTTTATATTTTTAGTCATTGCTTCCACTCTCATGGTATGCAAGTATAGTATTTTGCCATTTTACTGAATTGTTCAGCATGTTTTTATACGTTCAAAGTTGGTGAAAATAAATCGCAATACCATGTGATATTAATATAAAATGCCACAAAAGTTGCTCGCGTAATACAACTTTCACATTAGGGGTTTTAAAAACCTTAGTCTTGCTATTGCAAATCTCTTCTTAGTTGTGCACAGAAGTAGAAAGATGAGGTACTAAATGTTCTGTCTCTTTTGAAAATGGCCCATCTCTCTAGGGATCAGAATAATACTGCCTGGCAAAACAATATTTGTAGATTCAAAGAATATTAATCTCAGTTAAATCTAAGTTTATTGCTCTACAGCTACTGAAATTTAAGAAAAATACAAGATTTTCCCTATGTATAATAAAATTAGAAGTTGATAGTCTCTATGGTATATAAAACTATCACTTTCCCTTTCCTCTTCAATTTTATAGTGTTTTGAGTCTTAAAAAAAATGTGGAGACTTATTACTGGAAAAATACTGACATAATTGTCATATAGTAATAGTTTTGCCCAAATGTAGAATTCAAATTTATCTTTTTAATTTTAAGAGCTTTTCAGAGAGAAAACATATAATCACTTGCCCAAAGTATCTATTTAGTAGTTTTGTCTATGAGATACTCTTGCTGATCTATTAAGCAAAGTATGAAACAGGATGGTATGAGTCCTTAAGACTATCTATAAAAATATAAGTCATAGAGTCCCCAAAAGCAGTGTTTTTCTTAGCTATCTTGAAAGTAAAATTTTTATTTTTGGACTATAAATTATTTACTTGGAGCATTTATAGCTTCTTTCCTCATGCCATGTCCTACACTAATACATCTTTATATTAATAAATGAAAGAAAAAAACAACATCATTTAGCTGTTTACTCTACTGAGGATTATGAGCAAGATAAAACAATTTACTAGCTTTGTTTTATTTCTTTCTGTGACTAATTTATTCCTGCAAGTAGCTAGAGACCAATGGACCCATGCTACATGATTGTTAAGACAGGAAACATACTACAAGCAGTCTCTTCTAGACATCAGACTCTCCTTTTGAGAGGTGATTAAAGAGGAACTGCCCATGGCAGCTCTGCTAGGTACTCTTTGTTTTCAGATGAAAGAGGGCACTACCACCAGGAAGTGCTGCACAGGAAAAAACATGAGCATGCTGGTGAGCAGGAGATTTACAATGATCGGCATGAAAATCTTTGCTCTGCCACTTAGATATACCCTTATTTGTAATATTTCCATCCATAAAATGAAGGTATAAAGTATATGTGAAAAAATATCAGAATTATATATATAAGTATAATATTTATGTAAAGCATCAGAAACCTAGAAACATTCAACAAATGGTAGTTTTACTATTATCAAAAAGATACTCAGTATATTTAATATTTCCCTAACAACATAAAAATATGCTAAATCTACGAATGAAAATACAAGGCGTATCAAATGTCCCTTAGAAAAGAAACAAACTACATTTCTTCGGTTTACATTTTTATAGAACATCATTAACATCACAAATCACTTCATTCCTTATTCTTAAATTTCATGGTTAGACTAAAAGAAACATGGTCTTTGATTCCAGAAAGTTTTGGACTGAAACTCATTCTGGGAATTTGGGTAATCTGTTCAAATTATTTTTATTTATTTATTTTTTCATTCCTAAAATGATATTTCAGGTTGGTTGTGAGGATTACATAAAATAGCATATAGTCCTGCCTGGTACATAGTAAATATGATCATATGTAGAGATAGTCTACTTTATTTTTCTCTCTGTATATTAATAATAATAAAGACTGTCCTTCTTGGAGATGGTTCCTTATCTTCATGGTGGACTTTTCCTCTGCCTTCAAATTTCTCCTTCCTCCTTGATCACACTAACCTGTACTTTGCACTCACTTATCCAAGTGATTTCATCCACTATCCCCTTTATCAACCAATTATAAGTTGATGGCTCGCAAATTCAGATCTCTACCACAAACTGCTCCAATGTACTTTAGATTTTATCAGATTTATACTCCCTCTATTTTGTTTGTTATTCATCATATTTCCCATAATTTGATCACTCCCCAATGATTTCCATTACCCTATAAATCTTTCCTCAGTGCTCCAGAATCTATGCTTATTATTTCTCATATCCCATGTGTTTTCAGTCAATTTTACATAATAAATAATCCAAGCTGTTTCTACGTATCTGTCTATTACTCCAGCTTGAGCCTTCACTATCCATTACCTAAAACATTTCATTTGGGTGCCTACCTTTAACATTTTTGCCTACAATCTTTTACAAATATATATTTTGCACAGCTGTCAGACTGAACAAATTATCATGAAATCTGACTACATAAGTCTCATTCTTAAAATTCTGAAATGTATTTCCATCAAATCCCAAACAAATATTCCATGTACCTTTCCATGATAATTAAGGTTTTTGATGACCCACGCGCGCTTCTTCAGCCATCCATGCTCATTCTCCACTCATTCTATCTGCTCACGTTCATTTGCAAAATTTACTGTTTTGTGGTTTAATTCTAGCAGTAGCAGACTGCATTCCTTTTTCTGTGCCTCCACTCATGTCCCATCTTCCTGAAATTATCTCCTGTCCTGACTTGATTAATTTCTGCTATTCTGTGACTCAGATTAGAATAGATAATAGGTTTTTCTCATACTTTCAACAAAAATCTCTGATGTTATGCTAAAGAGAGAAAATGACACATTGAAATCTATATATCACATCTTATATTTTATTAAATTATATTCATGCTCAAGTTATAGCATAAGGCTAATTAAAAGTAACTTATTAGTATTTATATATACATATTATGATCAGCACTTTATATGTATTATATCTTTTAATCTCAAAAGAGATTATAACAGAACTACATTATTGTTAACCATTGAAAGACATCTTTGGCATGGCTCTTTGATAAAAGACATCTCCTTGTCAATAATACTTCCTCAGAGAGTAAAATTGAGATTTATAGTATTTATGTCACTTGTAGGACAGCACACAGTTAAGTGATGGATCTAGGACTTGAATTCAAATGTCTCTGAATCCCAAGGCTTTACTTTATAACATTGTATATTCCTGTCTCTCAATGGAATAACTATGTCTATCTACCTGTCTGTATGTTCATTCATCTATTTGTTTGTCTATATATCAATTTATGATTCCTTTTTCCTCATGACTATTTAAATATTAGCTTGATATGTACAAAATAAATACTAGACAACATTAAATAATAACTTTCTGGAAAACATACCAACAATGATTTATTCTCTCCCCACATTCAAATTCAAATACTCAAACACACACACACATACACTCACACTCACACACACACACAAACAGAAAAACTGATGTATTATTTTAAATGCAGTAGAAACTAAAACTAGTAGTTTATGATGTGCCAAAACCTTAATAAAATCAGTATGGGTCTATCACTAACTCTGAAGTTCTTTGTGTTTATTCCAGCCACAATAAACACAAGAAGGTATCATTCTTGAGTTCTAATTAATTCTTTGCCTCCTCATAATATCCTAGAAAGTGAGGCATGGAATCATGATTTATGCAAGATGAATAATTTTAGTCCTGTAAATAAAGGACTAAAGGTGTCTTGTGATAAGAATCTGAGAGAAGGGGACAAAATTAGCAATGAAGCGATTGCACAGGGAGGTAGGTACTTCTCAGCAGTGGCCTGTGTAATGAGGCACACTCAAGCACCAGGGCAGTTATTGGCACCTGGAGCAAGGTACCAGCATATTGAAGCTGAAGAGGGTCTGGTTATGGCTGCTTTTTCCCTACCAAGGGTCTTTCTGTACCTATGACCCTCAGGATATAGAAGAGAAAAATTTTTGAGTCATAGGAATGTGACTAAATTTAATTTTAAATACCAAATTCTATGAAAAGAAAACAAAAGATAGCTGAGTTTACCTCTAAAACAGTATGTTTTATATCTACATCTAACAGAATGGAGTTTGTGATTTAAGCTGTTATGCAAAAATGAAAGTTACACTTTTGCAAATACTAGTTTATGATTGTGGAATTTGGATCTATCACAAAGGAAGATATTTCTTGCAGCCTCCACCTCCTGAATGTTTTAGGGGCTCCTGTGATCATTTCAACTCTTCACTATTAACCAGTTCTCCTTTCTCCCAGGCACATGAAATAATGGCACTTCCCCACTTGTTTAGTGTTGGGTGTGGCCATTAGTCTAACTTTGGCCAGTCAAGTGTGAGTAGAGTGATATGAATCACTTTCAGGCAGATACATTTAATTATCAGACTGAGATTTTCCTGTGTTTTCTTCTCCAACCCAGTGGCTATCATGGCAATAAGAATTGTGTTAGAGAAGTGATGCTAATCCTTCACACAAATGATAGCATTCCCAAGAGTTGTTTTAACTCTCATCCTGTGGATGAGGAATAATTCTTTGTTGCTTTAAGCTCCTGAAGGTGTAAATTGTTACCATAGCCTAAACTAACTGATCTGCAGGCCAAAAACTCTTCTGTAAAAGCTGCTTTCTTTATAGCTGGAACTCTCTTCCACATTATTTTAAATTAGACAATATATCTTCGGAAGCTGTTTGGGCTCTACCATTTCCAGAAATAAAGCAGGTCTAGGTAAAAAGTGGCCAGGTGGTCTTTGCTGCCGTGACATTAAAGATATAGAAAAAAAGTGAGGCATTAAAGGGCAATTTGACTATTAAATGTTGAATGCTGTAGCCCTTTGCTTCCTCATTATTTAAAAAGAGTAATCTACAGACTGCTTCAGATTACTCAAGATATCCGCCTCTCTGCTCAGTTAATCGAATAAGGCTTTCTAAGAACACATGACCCGTCAGTTCACATGAACTACAAGAGGCAATAAACAGTAATTATTTAGCATAGGAGAATCTGGCCAGGCAATATATAAGAACCAAAATACTTTCCATTTAATATACAAAAAAAAGTTTAAAAAATGTTTTGTTCATATATTTATAGGAAATAACTGTATTCATGACTTAAGTCATAAAAAACTGTATTGACTTAAAAAAAAATAGAAAAAGCAAAGCATAAAGAGTAGGGGCAATGGAGAAGATTTCCAAGCAAGAATTTGACATACAAAAAAGAAAAAATAATTATTGTGCCTTAATGTCCCAAGCATATAGATACAAGTGCTGGAGATATAGCAACACCAGATCTCTTTTCTCTTATCTCATGAATTTAGGGGGGGGGAGGGGTGGCAAAGAATGTGGCTGACTTTCATCTGGAAGATGGAAGGAGATAAAACAAAATTTAAAGAGAATTAAAAACAAAACGTAGGTGAGACATATAATTAGAGACACTATTAACTACAAGGAAGCAACAAAACTGGTAATATGAGGAAGACTAAGGAAGGATTGGGGTTGTTAGTGATTTAGACAGTGTGGATTGGGAAGACCTATCCGAGGATAAGTAAGTTCCTTGAGATTTGAATAAAATGAAGAATTCAGTGCTTTGCAGTTTTGCCTTCTATAATGAGATCAGGTTGGTTTCATTTGAAATATAGGAAATATTCCAGTATACCTGAAGTGTTCTGAACCTGAAAAGAATTGTATGAGATGATGTGGGAGTTTTGGATTGGGGTCCCTTTGTAACAGACGTTGATAGTCATGCAATAAGTCCCTAGTGAGATTTCATTTAAAGAACATAACCAAATTATGAACTATTGATCTCAATTTTTAAAAATATTTATATGTATTTTTTTAGAGTTAAATACAGATCTTATTAATTAGATGTATGCTAACGAATATGTTTGGCTCTATATAAGGATTAGTGAACTGGTTCTATTGACCTGTGGAAGGAGTCTCAGTCCATTTGATACGACATGTGCTTCTTACTCAAACTACTTTGATATTCCTCCTCTCTAAGCCTTATAGTTCTGTCTCTGCACCTCTGTTCTCTGTGAATTGTCTTCTGCATGCAATTCAATAACCAGCCATGTGTAGATTAGTAAGACTAAATTAGCAGTTTGTATTTCATTCTGACAGAAGGAGAGCCACAAGAGAGTTTTAAGCTAAGGAGTAACAAAGGAATCTATAATTTAATAGAACTACTCTGGTTGCTTTGTGAAAAATAGATTACTAGAAGGCGAAAAAAAAATGTAGCAGGGTGACTAATTAGAAGGTTGTTGTAAATATTACAAATAAAGATTCACAGGGGCTTTAAAGGAAAAATGAAATAACTGATGATTCTATGTCTAACCAAATTGTTGCTGAGATAAAAATGTGCTATGATATAGGTTGTTTAAGTAGAAATTTAAAAGTCTTAAATAAAAAGTCTACTGTAAAAAAAAAAAAAGCTTTACATTAAAATAAAACCAGGAATAATATGGAAAAAATGAGAGGAAGATTTCAAATAAACAGTCAACAGCTAAATTTTCATCCTTTCAACTAAAGTTATAGAAAAACCAGTTTATGTATTATTTTTGTAAATATAAGTTCTTTAGTTGGGAAATTGCTCATCTGAGACTTATCGAGCCAGTGCTAGTAAACTCTACCATGTCACTTAACGTTTAGGAAGTGGTGGCATACATGTGAATACTGTTATCTGTGGGAAACTGGGAAAGTTCAAATCTAAGCATCTGAGAGTTACTCCCAATAAAAGTCATCACTTAGTACCAAGACACAAGAAGCCACCAACTCTACGTTTTATCATGAAGAGGGACAACAGTTGATCTGATACCTACATGATCTGAGAAACCAAGAGAATTGATTCCATTATGGTTCAAATCTGGTTAAATTTGAGTCATTGTCCACTGTTCAAGCATTAAAAGTCATTAATCACTAAGACACACACATCATGACTCTCTCCCATCCTACAAAGTGTGCCAAAATATTTCCAGGGTGCTCTCCTGGGATCTAATTCCCTGTAATAAGAACTATCCCATTTTCTTAGCCTTTCTCCTTTCCACCTTTGCCTTAAATCAGGTAGTCACAACCATGGATGCACATTGTAATCACTCTCGGATATTAAAAATAGAGTAAAAGAAAAAAAAAAAGCAAACAAAAATCTATCTCTGCTCTGCAGGAAGATCAATTTAAATCAGAAACTGTGGGAGTGAGACCTGGATATTAGCATTTTTAAAGTACCCCAGCTGAATAAAATTTGCTTCCAGGAAAACAGCTCAGAATGAAAACTAATTTTTTTCAGAGAACAAACTACTTCTGTGGCCTTCTTAAGTTGAAGCTCTTTTCTTACATATCATGTATGTCAGAGACAAGAGTCTGAATAACTGTTCTCATGGCTCATCATCGATGCTTCCAGACATCATTACTTCTTCTTTATCCTTTGGATGAATATATATATATATGATTCTTTGAGGTGCATATTGTTTCTCTGCACTGATGTGTCTCAAATTTTAATGTGACTCATATTTGACTCTTGTTAAAATACAATGCAGGCTATGATTCAATAGATGTGGAATAGAACCTGAGATTCTGCATTTCTAGAAAATTCCAGAGCATACCTATGAAGCACAGATTACTATCTTCTGCTAACCTGCCTGCTTACTCTCCCGTTCTCTTGTTAGATTTTAGCTTCTGGTTCAAAGACTTTCTTTTCTTTCTTCTCCATCTCCTTTCAGCAGTCCAAGTGTTATCATTATCTATGTAGATAAAATAATCTCATCCTAGACTCTTTGTGTCTACACTTAATGATGTTTGCCCCCTTTTTACCCTATATTCTGTACTTTATCCATACCAAACAAGAATACTTTGATCTCTATTTTATTTAAAAATTTTGTTTAAATATCTGTATCTTTATCATCTGCCCTTCTGCTGCATCATTATATATCCCTATGTCCTTACGATTCTTCTGATTATATATTTATCAAGACCCTGAGCACTCTAACTCCCACTGCTTTCTCAGAAGTGCCCCTCATGGCTTCACTTCCCCCTTTTCCTTTCCTGGTAGGGACCAGAGGCAGGAGAGAATGCTATCTTGTCTGGTAACTGCAGTGAGTAGTCAGCCTACTCAACTCTGAGTATACTTCCTGTGACTCCTGTCAGTGGCTAGGATGCCTGTGCACATTGATCCTGACTGACTCAAAAACTGTACATGCCCAATTAGGGAGTGATCTTCTCTGTTTGGAGATTGGGATTACATTTGTATTTCTGAAACGAGAAATTTATATAAAGAGTGAGAAATATTTGTATTTATTTTCATTAAGATGGAATTAAACAGTCTACTATTTATACTTCTGGTCTTGTTCCATACAATCAAGATTCTGGTAATAGGCTATTACTGACAGTTACAGTGTATTTTCATGACTAATTGTATTTCCATGGGTGTTTATTAGAAATTTGGGAAAAAGTATGACAATGCTAGCAAAACATAATTTTAAGGCATATATTAAAATTAATTTAGGATAGTTTTTAGGGAGTGAGTGGTTAGAGGGCACTTAAATCAACATGTAATTGACCAGCTTTGAAGCCCATTCACCAGGCTCTAATTCATAATGACTTGTTTCTTGATATACATATGTTTTTTTCTGATTGTGTTCTTCAGCTCTACAACTATAAATGTATAATAAATTGCTTGTCGATTTAGAATGTTAAAAGCAATTCAGGTTGTGGTTAATGTATCTCAAAGCACATTGCTAAAATTAAAAGCAGAACACAATTTACTGAGGTTATTTTCATTTTCTGTTTAGTCTCACCTTTGCTCATTTCTATTTATTAGTTTTCCTAGTTGTTCTATTTAGCTATTTTATTTTTGCTTGCAACCTCAAGAAAAAAAAAGGTAAAAGACTACAACCAATTTTCAAAAAAAAAAAAAAATTCTCACACCACGCCTTATGCCTAATGCACTTAAATGATTTACTCCACTACAAATATCCTCAGGAGAAAAACAGCCATCTAGATTTCAGTTTTAAAGAATTTGAAAGATAAGTTTTGTATGAAGTTTAAAGATGTTTAAACATCACTCTCCTTGGGACAGACATTAAAATGTCAGAATAAAAAAAAAAAAAGTGCTTTAATAAGTAAACAAACAAAGCACAGAATACTGTATGCATAAGAATGTATCTACGAGAAAAACAAGTAGTTTAAACATAGTCCAGAGTAATCTGACTTACTCAAGATAAAAGGAGTACACCATGCTTGAAGAACACAGTCATGCCTTTGCCCTTGTCACTGTGTTTCCAGTGCTTGATTCCTTCTTGTGCTGCTGTATTATTTACTTTGTTTATATATTTGGTTTTATTAGAATCATATGCACCACTTAACTAATTCATTCTCTTAGCTCCCTAGCTGCTTCCTATGGTTCCTGGATTTTCAATTGTTTCCTTACCCTTGGCACACAATGGTTTTTGCTCTTTGCTTTATAAAAGTCATTCTTTGACACAATTAAAAGATCTATGCAATAACGACCTTTCTAGCCAGGACTAATACATTCTTGAGTTTCAGAGTCTGAGGTACCCAAGGGTATCAGAGTATAATTCTATACCCATACATAGGCCTTAGATGGCAGTAACAACTATATCTTGCCTTGGAATTAACTTTGAATATGTGAGAGAATCTGTTAGGAGAAATTTAAAACCCCAGGACAATACAGTGATGATTTGAATAAATTGAGAGACATTTTATGCTCGTGGATAGGATTTCTTAGTATTATGAGACCACTCCCCCTCACCCTTCCTAAATGCATTAGATTCTAATCACTGTCCTATCAGAATTCGAGATGGATTTTTCTGAGGATCACTAAATTTACTCTAAAAATTTTATGGAGCTATAAAAATTTATGAGTAACTTAATCTTAAATAAGAAGAATACCTGAGGGAGGAGTTACCATAGCAAATAGGGACACCTAAATCTATCTATCTAGTGAGAAAATAAAAAAAATATTGTCACAATAATAAGCAAATAATCTATGGAACAAATAGCTTAGAGTCAGATCTATAAATATACAGTAACTTGATATATAATGAAGGTAGTCCCACAAAGTAATGAAGAAACCTACATCTCATAGACGTTATTGAGCAACCTGTCTCCCTAGACGGTGGAAAATTAGGTCTCTACCCAACAGCACATAAACCAATAAAATCAAATGTATTAAAGACCTAAATGTAACATTATAGTTAAAATTATGAATTTTAATAAATATAAAACTATAAAGTTAGTTAAAAGTTAAGAAATTGTGCATTTCATCTAAAGCAGAGACTTTCTATCATGTGACTCTGATTATATACACATTAAGACTATCTTAACCAACAACACGCACCATTGACAGAAAGCTGATTGTGAAAGATCATTCCACTTCTGCATTAATACATTAATATGTAAAGTACAGTTATGAATAAACAATAAAAGACAGTAAATTCAGTGTAAAACTGGACCAGAAACAGGACCAGGCAACTTACAGAATGTAAATCTCTAAAGCCTATTAGAGTATAATATGATTTCAAAAGCAGTGAAAATTCGAGGTTGGGAAGAAAATAAAATTTATAATCAAGAAAGGATTAAATTCACTTGCGAAAATACTGTTTTTTGAAATAACTGTCTTATCTAGACCTAACTAGAGGATACCCTGTAACTTTTAATATATTCCTAAAATAATCATTATTATATTTTTCTCCTAATAATTACTCTTTTTTATCTGCTTTTTTCTCTAAGGAAATTCTTGCAAATTAATATTATTATGATACATATTGGTTATCAAATCCCTCCCAAAAAATGCCAGGAGAAACTGCTGATGAAAACTAAGCCAACATTATTAGAATTACCCAGTCAGGAAGACCACTGTTTTGGCAGAGGGTTAGTACTGCCTTGGGTGGGAAAAGGCAGAGGAAGATATATTTAATATTTCAGGGCATTTCTGGATGGTTTTCAGGTAGGTCATTTAAGGAAGGGACCTAAGTTATCTTTGGAAACATTTGTAACCTAATAGCTTTGGATTAGTAGACATAACAAAGTAAGAGTCTTAAAACAAGTGTTGAGAAAATTTGATAGGTTAGTCTTGATAAATACATAATCTATATCAGTTGGTTTGCAATCTTATATGACAGAAGCAAGGAACTACCTTATTTTTGCTTGAAATTAATACTGTTTATAGTAGGGAAAGAAAATATGATTAGTCCCAGCATTGTTTAATGAGGAGAAAGGAGACTATATTGGTTTCAGTTCTCACACAATACCAAGTCATTTTCTAATTTGATAATTTAAAATTATAAAATGTGGACCAATTTATTTAATACTTATTGGACTTAGACCCAATGAAAAAAATATAAACAAAATTATTCTTGAGGCAGGATTTCACAAAGTAATTTTTTCTTTTTTTTTTTTTTTGCTATTTAACCTTCAATATATCACTTAAAATACATCATTTAAGCAACAAAAATCTTTAAATGTTAGAAATATCACATAATGATGATTATACTTCACTTGGATATTTAACCAGGATTTAAGTGAATAATAACACAATAAAGTATTGAGTTCAGTGCTTGGCACAGAGTAATCACCCATTCATTTATTCTTTCAACAAAATTTGAATATGTAAAAGAGTGTAGATATTATGGACAAATAATAAAGAGAATTATTAATTTACTGTGATTCCTAAAACAGTATGAATGCAGATAAAAGTGATTATTGTAAAAGTACTTGCAACTATGTCATGTCTTCTTAGTTTTTAAAAAAGTTTACATAAATCAAAGAAACTTTAAATAGTTGTGCTTTCTCATGTTTGAAGGAAATGCAAAGCTTGAGCTACTGTTTTCCTAAAGTGAAATTTTTAAATAAATTATGAAGGAGGAAGTACAAAAGCATAATATAGTCTATAAAATAGTTTCTACTTTGTCTTAAATTTAGTTTTTGCTATTTTTTTATACATCCTATTAGAAAATACAGGAAGTCACCTCACAAAGCCATAGATAAAAGTTGTAAATGCAATTAATTGTATTAAGTTGGACATATGGATGTATAATGGCAGTTCACCTTTCATCAGGAAATGAAGGGTTCTTTCCACAGAGCTTGATCTTTTAAGACAGGCTGTGATATGGATTTACTGTTCAAATCTACAAAATAATTGGGCGATGGGGGAAAATACAAGAGCAGCGGATTGATAGACCAGAGTAGGTAACTAATGAGTATTATTTATGTTGTCTTCTAAAATGTAGATGACTGTCTCCTGGCTTTCTAAATTTTTCACTTATTGACAACACACACACAAACTCAGTCTGTCAAGGAGAAAGTGGTTTCTCATGATCTTGGACAAGACTTTTCCTAAATTCTGAAATTCTGAACTAGTGAAAACATTCATTTTATTAGAAGCATGTTCATAATGTTAAATTTAATATTGGAAGCAAAGGAGACCTCATGGACCATCTGTGCATGAAGACAAATAAGCATTTATATTTGAGTTAGGTGTTCTTTTTGTGTCGCATTCAGAAAAGTTACAAATCATGATTTCCAGGTGGAAATTTGAAGCATAAAGTGTATGGTATACTAAAGAGAAAATGTGACTTAGAATCAATAGTCTTTAAAAATTGGTCACATGGGTAATTGTGTACATTTAATTTATATCAGTCTAACCCAAATAAAAAAGAATGAAATTTGCACTCATATTTGAGATTTATAATTTTCTATCACAACTTAAACATCCACACATCTGATGAATAACATATGTATTACTTCTCTTGACTATATCAATCTGCATTAAATCATAGTGACAGCTACATTAATAGCTAAATGCAAAGGTTATCTTGCCTGAAGAAACAATGCTTTGTTAATCAGAATCACACAAACCTGGACATCTCTGGAAAACAGTGCTGACCAAAGATTTAATTGTTCCTGTAAATGCTCTGTGAAGTGCTTGAATAGGTGTAATTTATTTACTTAGAAATTACCAACACAGATGCTCTCACCCATCGCAGACCTCCTTTGTATTCAACTATGATTTAATGGTTTCTTGTACAAAACTAGTCCAAGCCAATTAAAAAGCAAATAAATAGTCACAGTGGAGGGTAAATTGCCTTCATGAAGCATGTGTGCACGAGTAAGATAAGATGTTGTCAATCTGTTAAAATCTCAGTGAGTCCGTCCTCCTCTGCTGCTTGTAGCAGGAAAAGCTTGAACACTTTGGATAACTGTGCAGCACCATTTGTCTAAGTTGTAGCAAAACCTAAGGGGCACAAAGGCCATAGTATTTCTTGCAACACATTAATCTTGACTTTAAAATAATGGAAAAAATGTTCCACAAGGGTCACTGTTAAACACACTTTATTTGGGCTTGATTCAACCTATTTTTTCACCTTCATATATTTCATCTACAATAATACATTATGTTTACAAACATAAAGCAAAGCAAATGGCATTATAGTTTTTTTTTAGTGTAGACAGTCCACCTATATAGCCTCAACAAAAACAGATGCTGATCTATCTGTTTCAAGTGTCCTGATGCTATCACTTTCCAGTCACCCCCTATTCCCACCAATTTGTAGTTGTTTAGAATTTTGTTTCAGTTGTCTAGTACAATAATGGGTATTATGATTAAGAAATTAAGGTAATGATGGGTATTGTGGCTAAGAAAATGATAGGTACCATAATTATACCGCTCCATTTTAATGTTACTAATATAATTTAAGGTTATGTTTATTTCTATTTTAATTATATTTAATATTATAATCTAACACTTTTATAATCAAAATTATGACTCAATTTTTTGATGTCTGATTGCTGACAGCTTTTAAGCCTCTTTTCTTCCTGCTCACATTCAGCTTCATATCTGGGAAAGCTGGTAAGAAAACCTGGGTGCTCCTTCCTCTGACACAGGTAGGAAGTTCAAACCATGCAAGTCCTTTTCCACATCCAAACACCCTCACCCTGCCCCCACCCCCTAAGAAGAGAAATGTCCCAAGCCATTCTCCTTTCCTTGCTCTCTCTAACCATTTGGACTAGTTTGAGAGTTCTGCCCTTTCTTCTTAGCAAAGCTCTATCCTGTAGGTTAGAAACCTTTCGCCTCCTCTCGATATGTATGTGGCTCCATCAGTCTGCATGTCTGAATCAAATTTTGGGCATGAGGTCTATCTTGCATTTGAAGGTTGTCTATAATAGCTTTATAATTTAAAAGTATGCATAAAAAGTATATGGTGAGATAATAAAGTATTGATTCCTAGACCTGACTCAAGTTTGTAAACTGGACAGTCTAATGAGTCACCAAAAATCACCCCCACCCCCCCAGTTCTGCTGCATACACCAGATTTTGAGAAACAAAATTTTATACTTTTCCTCATGTAAACTCATTTACTCTTCCATCTAAAGTTCTGCTTTATCTTGTGAGTTATTTTCTGTGGCCTTACCTTTCTATCTTCAGTGGCAATAAGACTCTTGATACCATGTGTTCAATTTACTTCTATCTTAAAAATAATGAAGTGAAACTTGAGAGTTATTAGTAGCAATAATCAATCAAAAAATGTCACCAAGGTCTCTTAAGTCAATTTTGCTAGACTTAACAAATATCTGGTGTCCACTCAGAGTTTGACATGGATCCCTATAAGGCTGCTTGAATATTCTATCACATCTAATTCTTTGTTGTGTGCAGTTTCCAAGGGCCAGTTAATGTATAGGCATCTGGCTGAGTATTAAAATATAGACTTCTATGCCTTTCTATAGATAAGACTGAAGTAGGGCCCACAAATAATCATTTTTAAGAAATGCCCCTTTAAGATTCCTATGCCGTTTGTCAAATATAGAAATACTGGTAATGGATATATTCCAGAGCCTTGGGACATTTTAGAGCAGGAAGCTATCATTTACTGTGCCAAGTTTTCTCTTCTAGTGGTGTAGCCCAGCATGTTGACTCATGAAAAAGTGCTGCCATTCCAAAGAGCTTGGGGGAACTGTGCTCAGGAAGCCCCTGCTAGGAGCTGGATTGGGTTCTCTTGACTTATACCTTTCAGCTAACAGGTGGCACCCTACTGAAAACTGCTATCCTGAGGATCTTTTGGATTGTAGTAAGAGTATGAATTGTGATCCATCACTCTGGAGAATCTTGATCAGAGGCTATTACCTATGCACCTGGTCTTGGCAAACGATAGAGGGAACATTGTGCTAGAAAAAGCTTGACACACTGGAAAAATATCTCTAAATTCTGCTTTATACCAACATTCTTAATTCTAGAAGCATCAAAACATGAGTAGATTCTGTTTTATATAAAATGTGATAAAGCTATTCAACACAGTTCTACTTAAGTTGCTCAACAATCTACTAAATTTTTTACAAAACAACATTGGGACTATGGAAGTATTTAGATAGCATAGTGAGTATAGAAGAATATTTGAATTCCTAGAAATAATGCATATATTTAGCTACATAATATAAATAAGAATAGACTTCACAAATTACCTCTCTTTAATAATCCACATGAAATGTCTTTGTGCACATTTTCTTTAAAAAGAAAGAAAAGTAACTTCGAAAGCAACTGTTAAATTTAGATGTAACCAAAAAACCACAATTAGCAAACTACATGAGAACAGATAATCAATACAGTAAGCATTTGCTATATTTTCAATGGTACCATAATTATAAATTAAAGAAGACTAAAGGGTTTTAGCATTATCCATCTGAAAAATATTCATTGGTGGTGCTAATTAAATAAAAGTGTGATTAATGGCATGTCTTGTATAATTATATATAAATTAGGCACCACATTTTTAAACCCCTAATAATTATTGAGATAAAACTTTTATTAACAAAGTTTTCTTATTTTTGCTAAGGCTCATAGAGTCATAAATAAATAATTTGTCTAATGAGGATACATTCTCCATTCAAAACTCTATTATACATGTTTTATGTATATATGTATATATGCATATATATATACTGTTTTAAGATATATATTTATATGTAATCATATTATTACTGCATTACATAATATGATAATGCATTTTAATGTTTATGGAAATTCTATCAAAACGAAGTGCGAGAACTAGAAAATTAGAGAAGGATAAATGCTAAAAAAAATATATAAAAATAAAATTATGTAAATTTCTTAAATAAAAAAAAAGAATAATTAAAAACTGCATCAGAGAGACTCAGAGTAAAGAACCAGAATCTTATAATTGACTCTAAGCCTGTCTGCTCTTTGCCCTGGAGAGAGACATCATCGTTACAATGGTGGTCTGTAAACATGCCTGTGTTTTGCTCCTTTGCTTTGAAAGAAGACACTATCCCCATAATCCAGGGCTATAGGCAAACCTGTCCTTTGTCCCCTAGGGATATCATTTCTATTTTCCAAGTCCATTCACTACTCAAACATCCTTGAAAACATAGTCTAGAAAAAAGTCTGCCATAGTTTCTGCTCACAAGACATCCAGAAATTGATTTATACATAATTCTCCCAAATATACCCTAAAATCACTTATGTTTTAACTAATAAATGAGCTCAGTGCTAACAATGTAAAATTTCTGTAGGACTACTGATATAAATAAGTTATAAATCACCATGACTTTTAGATTGCAAAGTGACAATATATATGGAGAACTCAATAGTGTTGCACACTTATATATTAATTTCCCTTTGAGGAAAAGATGCTGAGGAAATACTAAAAGGCAAAAAAATTTTAATGGCGATGGCAAAAAAAAATATTGCAGGGTTGTTTTTCAGCTGAAACAAGAAATTTACATTATCTAACAAGGTTGAATTATATTATGTGTAATATAGTATGTGTAATATATTATTCATAAAATAAATATTATTCAAGCATCGAACACATTTGTTTATACTTTTAATGAGGTGTATGACAGAATGCCTGTTGCCCTGCCTCCCCTCATCCTGGGTATGTTTCCTCTTTTCCCGAGCATGTGATTTCCTAAATGAAGTCTGCATTTCCTAGCCAGAGGTTCCAAGGACTAAGTTCTCAGATATTTAATACATGCAAATTTCTCTCACTTGTTTAAAAATCAGTTACTTGCTCAGACTTCCTCTATTTCCCCTTTCTATACGCATAACCACAGACATAACAGATACCGGGTTTTAACCATACAAGTTAACAACAGCAGCTTAAGTGATAGCAGATCCCCAAATGGAAGCAACTGCGCTCCTGAATGACTTTTTTGGAATATACCTAGCCTGTCATTCAGAACTCCCCATGTATAGGCCATTTATTAAGAGATAAATAGACTTTCATCTTGTACATATTATATTTGGGGAGCTAATTTTTACAATAACAATGTTTACCTTAGTCAATTAAGGTAGCAAAGTAAAATATTCAAAATTATGTACATGGGATTACCTAAAATAAGTATAAACGGGGAGAAGGAAGAGAACGTGGAAAAACATTGTGTTAATGAAAGTTACATTTGGAAAATAAATGTTATATTATCCTTACCTTTAAAAAAATATTTTTTTAAAATATGGAGAAGCAATGTTTTAAATTGGAAAACAATTGAATGTAATTTAAAAATTAAAGTTGTTAAAAAGATAACTAAAATTTTTAAAATATGCTCTCCAAAATGGTTTATTGTAAGTGGTAAAAATGCAGCTAATTAACTGATTTAAAAAGAATAAATTTGTGAAGAAGATTACACTATTTGGGATATACACAAAAAGGAGAAATTAAATTTATTTGAGAATAAACTATCATTTTGTTCAAGCTTAAATAAGCAAAGAAAAATTCAGAATGAGAAGAGATGGGGATCAATTTAACATTGTTCTAAGAATGACAAATAATATTGTGGGGCTAGGGTACTATGTACACATCAGAATATTTTGGGATGGGAGTTATGCAAGAAATATAAACCAGAATGTGAGACACCATAGCAGTTGTACAGAGTTGAGTAAAAAGAAAGTTGTTAAGAAAATCTGTAATCATATTAGTGACAGTTGGGAAATTTGTGAATTTGGAAACTTGTATATATTTTTTTTACAGGTGAAAGATGATTTGGGTTGGAACCTTTGCAGGGGCTATGTAAGTTGAATAGTGAGTGATGTCACATTTCAGTAATTTCTACACACATATATCTGCTTGTCTCTTATTTTTGAAAACAAATTTGTTTTCCTAGGGAAGTAATAGAGAAAATCTGGCATTTCAGCCATAATTGGACATAGTTTAGCATAAAAATTTTCTGCAAAACAATTCCAAGATTTTTAAATAGCATATTGGTTAGCATTAAAGTGGTAAATCGCACTTATTTATTTTTTAAATCTAGAGTCAGAGTCCATCTGTTTAGTTTGGCATTTTGGCACTGTTATTTGTGGTTTTATTTGGTATGTTTGATCTGGAATTTTAGTACTAACCATTAATTGTGACTTTATTTGATTACACACTGCTCTCTGGGATGCTTGTTGGAAAAGCTTTGTAAATGCATATTGCCCTGTATTTCTTATTCATTCTAAAATTAGTTTTGACTATTTGGAAACTGTGGAACAGTAATACAGCTATATGGATTTAACACTTCATAACACGTGGTCTATAACAAATATATTTTAAATTGTTTATGTGTGAATGTAACAGAAACATAACTTTCATGCAGAAATAAATATGTAGATTCATATTCTAAATGGTTTATTCATTAACATCAATATTAGAAAATATAGACAAATCTACATTCCTTTCAACATGGCCTTCTTCTTGAATTACAAGTTGTTAAATACATGCTGTATGTGAACATTTTATGTCTATGTTATTAGAAAAATTTGACCACTAAAGTATTCCTCATGAATAAAATAAGTTAGCTGTAGGGGAGATATGTAAATTAGATACATATATAAAAAAATATTAGCTAATACAAATTTATGATATAATTAAATCAGAATGAACTTTCTTAAAAATTATAAATTTCCAAATACTACTAAGTTGTATATCGAGTATTTTGAAAACATTCATCTTTACATTTAATATTTAATGTAATAAAACATTTTAGCCTATATTTCAACCACTTTATTATGGCTAAAATTATTTTTAACCATGAATACCTGAGTTACTTTTACAAAACTAGCAAAGTCTATCCTGAAAATACTTCAGACCTGCAACATTTCAACATGTAATAATATCTATCATTCATATCCCATATTTCAGGAGATGGACTATACTAACATAAAGAAAATATAATAAGTAGAATTAAAGACAATCGAGAAAATAAATTTCTTACATTCATAATGAAGAATATCCTACACACCTAGTATCAAATCGGTAAACGTTACAAAGTGTTACCAGACAAAAATTACAAAACAATAGTTTATTTCTTCATTAATCAACACACTTAGCCTGTGCCACACATTCTGTAGATATTCAGGATTCATTGGTGAATGAGATCAAAGAAGTCTTCTGACCTCAAACCTCAAAGAATTAAGAGTCCAGGTAAGGAGATAAACATCAAGCAAATAATCACCCAAATATATAAATAGAAAAAAACTGGATAAGAATAAAGAAAGATAGCTATGTGTTTTCATTAGATAAAATGCAAGAATTCATTCCTATTAGTTTATTTTGGCAAAAAAAGATTTAGTTACGAAGCATCATAATAACTTTATTAGGCACAGAGTTAGAAAATAGGTAGTGTGGGGATAGCATTTCGATCAGAAAAAATAGAATTGTTAAAAGGCTCTCAGGTACATAGGATGTTGGAAAAAGTGAGAGAGAGCTAGTAGCTGTTTGAAGTAAAATGGAGAATATGACCATGCCCAGATTGAGGACCTTATTAAAGACTGACCACTCTATATTAAGGCAAGAGAAAGATATTGGAATGTTTAAGCCAGGGATAGAGTGGTGAATCATTGAGAAGATCAGATTTGTGTTTTAGAAAATCCTGATTTTAGTATACAAAAAGAAAAATTCTGAGGACAAGAGAGAATTAGGGGAAATAGGAAGCTGCTAAATTAGCTCAGGTGACTAATAATAGCAGCTTGACATAAGGAGGTGGATAAAAGGAAGAGAAGTGGACAGAATCAAGAAATATTTTTAAAAATAGGATTAGTGATAGATTTGAGTAGTATTTAGGAGTTGAAGAAGAGGATGATATCATAGGGAATACTTTTAGAGTATCAATTTAGCAAAAGTTAAACATATATGTGGTTATGAATATATTGAGCTTCAAATATATTTAAGATATTCATTTGAGAAACATGAGTAGACATTTATACAGTGGTATGGAGCTCAAATGAGATAAAACCATGAGTCTACTATTTTCTGGTAGTATGATGCTGTGGTCAGAGAAGAGATTGCCCAGAGAAAATATAGTGAGTGAATAAAGAGAACAAAGTCAAGGAATTCAGAAACCTTTTAATATAATGGTGATGTACATAAACAAGAAGCACTGAAGAAGACTGAGAAGGAATGTCCTTGAATATCATACAAACTCTAGCAAGAGTATAGATAGTAATATCTCACTAATAATTACAGAATTGCAAATAAAACTATAAAGATCTAACTTCAAACTAGCAATGGCTAAATAATATACAGAGCTTAATCATAAAATAAATATCATAATATTCCATATATCTACTTCTAAGTCTTTTGGATGCCTTGTAATTCATAAAAGTGTTTCCTGGAAGATATAATGAGTTATACTTAAAGATCTTGCAATAAAAGATATTTGGAATATAGCAACTTAAAAATTGAGAGGTATTAAATATGTTAAAAGCGTCCTGAACAAAGATGGAATTTCTCTCCACTAACCCTGCGAAGTACAGCTAAAAACCCTCAACATTATTTATAAAACAAATATTAGAAAATTGAAATGTCCAAGATATAGTTTTTCAGCACACAGTGTCCTCTGCCAATTTCATTAGATATTTCTCCTCTATGTTCCAACTGCATCCTGTGGGTACACCTACCACAGCACCTCCTCTTTATAGATCTGTCTCTATCACTACATTAAAAACTCCTTTAGGCCAGAGAAAGTATGTCATTTATCTTTATCCTTATTACTGTGCCTACCACAGAATCTGTTCATAAAAAGCAGTCAGTGAATGATTAGCAAAGCAATACACAATTACCAAGAATTAAGTAGAAAATTGTTTCCTTCCTTTTTCAATTATGGTACAACAGTGAGTTCCCCAGTTTTGGGTTAAGGTAGGGGTCACAAATTCAAATGTCTATAGCCCCCAGTTAATATAAATGAGTGAAATGGAGTGAGCCAAATAATTTTTAATTATGTAGCAAAATGGAAAGCTTATATGCTACCTAAAAGGAATCATGTGTTCCTCAAAGTCTGCTAAATTTTTGTCATGTGGGAATATAAACTGGGCATTTCAGTTTTAAGTTTATCAAGAAAAGAGAGATATTCAGCTTCTTAATATCAGTCCCAGCTATACATATTGGCTAAATGTCTAGGTCACATATATTACAACCCTTTTCTAGATTCTGGTCTGAGAGATACCAGTTTGTGACCTCTGCTATGGCATTTCTTGGTCTCAAGAAAACAGGAGTTATAAACAATATGTTAGGAAATACTCATTTTGTACATTCAGTAAGCTAACCTATTTAGTGTAAATGACAATTAAGGGACTGGATGATGCTGAAAGGAAAACTTCAAAATCAACATATCATGATAAAATACTCAACCTTTTGGAAATAAAAAAAATTAACAAACAAGTGAGATACGACTCCCAGGAAACTTTGTCCCACTGGTATTCCATAAACTTGCTCTTTTAGTAGTCATCATTACCGACTTTTCTTTTCAGATTTTCCATATTTGTCTAATGGGAATTATTTGCTGCAGGAAAGCATCTCTGATTTCTTAATGAGTGTTAGAAGAAAATAAGCAATTTGTAATCAAAATAACTGAAATGCATTTATTCCATAAAGGAAGATATAACTAAATTCATAAAATACTAGATTTAATATTTTTTTGTTTGTTTTTTGGTTACTCTTTTCCATTAAGCATAACTTAATTCACATTTTTCAAATGTTTATCTTTACATGTTAGAATTGTAATAGTAATTTAATAATTTTGAATTTAAGTAAAACTTTCCTCTGACTTCCTAAATCAGTATAACCCAAATGTTAGTAGTTAGAAAGTTTTGACTACTTTGACTATACTAGTTCCCTTATTTTTAGGACTTTATAATAAAAACAGTTAAACCCCTATTTTGTCAAGGTAAGCACATAGCACAAGCAACTCATTGAAAAAGAAATGCTTTCTGAACTTTATTTGAAAGGGAGAGATCTTTAAGAAATATTTAGTTTATTAATAGAAAAAAAAACACGTGTCCATGTCAAAAGTGCAAAATCATCATATACACTGATATTTAAAAAAGAAAAGAACAAAATTAATGATCACACATTGAAAATTAATTATCTTATATTTAGGAATAATGTGTTTTAAAGTATTGCAAAGGGAAAACAGAAATAAATGAGAACATTACATGAATAAATCATGAAATATGCTGGCCATTGTTTCCCAAATATAATAGTTTATACTAATTGAGTACTTTTTATGCACCAGGTACAATGTTAAATGCTCTTTTATACAATTTCTCAATCAATGCTTGCTAACAATCAGTGAAAGCTCTTTAATCATTATCCTAATATTTTCTACTAATTTGTGCATTATATTCTGATAGAAAATTATTCATTTCTATTAGTTTATTAAATTTGCTGCATGCATAGTTCTTACTCTCATCTGTTTCCATGCACCAGTCTATTTTCATACTTATGCTAATCAAATTTTACATTTTCTCCTTTTTTTCTTGATCAGATTCTGCAGGGTTTATATATATAAATACACACACATACACACACACACACATATACATATACATGTCTTTTAAAGAAAAAAAATTTCTCAAATATTTATTATGTCTCCTATTAAAAGGTTTTTATTAATTTAAACTTAATTTTTATTAGTTCTCTATTATGATTTCTAAACATTACTCAAAATAATTATAAAGATTTGTTTTGTCTTTGTTCTAAACTAGTGACATCATTTAAGGCTACAAAATTTTACTTGAGTACCACTTTGTTTTCCATGTTTTCATATGGGATATTCCACCTTTTGTTGCTTTATAGATATTTGTATTTTCTCATTGATTTCTCCTTGTTTCTTTTACCTAACATTGTATTCTTAGTGTTAGAATTGTAATTAAATATTCAGTGACAAATTTTAAATTTCTATTTTTATTAAATATTAGTAAAGAATCATAAAAATGTATAATTCTTTTACATTTATAAGGAATTTCTTTGTATATTATGATATTTGTAAATCATCCCTGAACACATAAATATACATACATTTTTTTCTCCATTTGAAGGATATATGATTAAACAAATATACATACATATTCTTTCTATATAAATATTAATACAAATATAATAAATAAAAACTGTTTATTTCTTATATTTCTTTACTTATTTTTGCCAGAATATTTAGTTCTTAAAAGTTTACTGAAATTTTCTATGATAATCATGTTTTATAAATTTATCTTTGCAACTCTAAAGCTTTGATATTTCTTTTAGATCACTATTTGAAACATGTCTGTTCATTATTACTATTCTTAATAATTTTTTTATCATTATATGTTGTTTCTCTTCATTTATTTAGGGCCTTTAACCTTAAATCCAATCTTATCTTTATATAAATGTCATTGACCTACTTGACTCACTATTTTTAACTTTTATTGCACTTTATTAAATGTATCTTTTTTAACAGCATGTAGAAGATAGGTTTTGTTTCTAAGCCAAACAAGCTTCACTGTTATTTTTTGGAAAAAAAAAATTAGGGTATGCACATTCATTTTCACCAAGATATCTATGTCCCAATTACTTCCACACTCACAATATGAACATTTTACAACAAATCATTCCCCTGTATATAGATAGGTAATTTTGTTACATTAATCCCAAACTATCATTAACATTACTATCTCTCCTTATTCAATAATTCTATGCTTCACTTATATTGTTCAGTCCCAGGTAGTCTGTCATTATAACAGAATCTACTTCTTACCATGCTTCCTATGCTATTCATTGGTACCATCTTGATTTTATAGTCTTTTTCTGATTCTTTATTATCTGTTTATATCCCTTCCTGCAGTATTTTTGTGCTTCCTCTCATGTTTTTCAAAAACTTATTAGTGACTTTTTTCCCTCATACTCTCCATGAAAATGATTAAAAATATCTTATTTCTCAATTTTACTATTTTGTATTTTATCATTCCAAATTCTATCCTCTTGCTTCCTTTGAGCATTTTGTTGTTCCTCTTCTAACTTATTTAGCTAAATGCTAAATTCATTTCCTGTCATTCTTTCTTATTCAATAAATCAAGTGTTCAGGACTCTGAACTTCTAAGTGGTTCTCTGGCACAGTTTAGTCCTATCTTGCAAAATGTTCCTCCATTTAATGATCTTTAGTATAAGCACTTGATTTTCATTCTCTAATACAGACTGCATGTATCTCTCAAAATAACATTTTTGATAAATGATTATATAAGAAAAATATGTTAATCACTTGTGTCTATACCTTTACTCCTGCTGTTCTGAGCTGAACTGTGCTTCTTCCATCCATATGTGGAAGCCCTAACTGTTAGTAGCCCAGAATGTGACTGTATTTGACTAAAGGATAAATGAAAGAAGTAATAAGTTAAAATGAGGCCATTAGAGTGGGCCCTATACCAATCTGACTGATGTCTTTATGTAAAGAGAGGCTATTAAAACACACGGAGTGACACCAAGGCATACGTTCAAAGAAGAAAGATCACGTGAAGAAGTATCAAGACAGGGGCCATCAGTAAGCCATGGAAAGAGGCCTCAGAGGAAACCAACCCTGTTGGCAATTAGATTTGGACTTTTGGCCTCCAGAACTGTGAGAAAATAAATCTCTGCTATTGAAGCCAGCCAATCTGTGGTATCTTGTTATGGCAGTCTGGGCAAACTAATGTGCCTAGTGAAATGAATAGTGTATTGCGGTCCTTTTGAATACTTTACCTTTGCTTTAATGGTTCAACTATAAAATAAGACATCTAAATTTTAAAAGTAGTTACAAGATTATATTAGAGAATAAATTATCTTTATAAAAATATTAGGACCATTCATTAAAGTATTGACGAATGTCTTCCTGTGGCTTTAGATTTAGATGATGTTTTAATCAACAATAAACCGTGTATATGACTGTGGGACCATTAGATTATAATGGTGCTGAAAAATTCCTATCACCTAGTGACATCATATCCATTGTAATGTCATAGTGCAACATATTACTCACATATTTGTGGTGTGCTGGTGTAAAAAAAACCTACTGTGCTGCCAATTATATAAAAGTACTCTATTACTGTACCTTTTCTATGTTTAGATAAATAAATGTTTACTATTATATTACAACTGCCTACAAAATTTAGTACAGTAACATGTTGTACAGGTTTGTAGCCTTGGAGCAATAAGCTATACCACATAGCCTAGGCGTGTAGTAGACTATACCATCTAGGTTTGTGTCGGTGCACTCTAAGTTTTTGCACAATAATATAAACTTCTCAGAGCATGCCTCGTCTTTAAGTTATGCATGACTGTAATAGGCCCTTTGCTGCTGCTCTGACAATTAATAACCAATGATCTACTTAATATGATCATGTACAGGGAAGTAAATACAGTAGCAGTCCTCCCATATCTGTGATTTTACTTACTGCAGTCAACCACGGTCTGAAAATATTAAATGGAAAATTCCAGAAATAAACAATGCATGTTTTAAATTCACACCATTCTGAGTAGCATGATAAAATCACATGTTGTGCAGCTACATTCTGCCTGAAACAAGAACAATCCCTATGTCCATGTATCTACAGTGTATATATTTCCCACCCATTAGTCACTTAGCAGCCCTCTCAATTATCAGATCGACTGTCATGGTATCATTGCAGTGCTTGTGTTCAAGTAACACTTATTTTATTTAGCAATGGTCTGAAAGTGCAAGAGTAATGATACTGGCAATTTGGATATGTCAAAGAGAAGTCATAAACTGCTTCCTTTAAATGAAAAGATAAAAGTTCTCAACTTAAGGAAATAAAACATGCTGCCGTTGCTAAGCTGTACAGAAAGAATGAATCTTCTATCCATGAAATTGTGACGAATGAAAAAGTAATTTGTGCTAGTTTTGCTGTTGCATCTCAAAATGCAGGTTTTAGTCAGAGTGTGTGGTAAGTTAAGATGAAAAAGGCATTAAATTTGTGAGTAGAAGATATTTCACTTTTAAATTTCGTATACACCAGATTTTATAAACTTTCTTAGGGAAGACTACTAGCTTATATAAACATTTTCTAAAATATTGCTGTATTTTAGGTAATAGAGCAAAATTTTAGGTTACCATGTTGCTATAAACGGTTTAGGATTTTTTTCAGTTTATACTATTAATCTAGGGTTTTAGATTATAAAATAGAAAGTTACTATGATAGGAGGAGTTCTTATGCTAAACATTCTTTTAAGTTTCTGGATTATATTTTTTAGTATGGTGACATTAATATTTCTTGTCAAATCTTACACCATGAAGGATAATTATAGAGCAGAACTACAATTATTTCCTTTTATGATGATCGTATTGTTTCTCCTTGATATCCATTAAAGCACACACTTTAGAACAGATTTTGAATAAATAAATTGGCTCAAACGAGGAATATCTAATGGTTTGCAGGGCTTCATTACTGTTTGCTTGTGGTATTATTTTAGCTAACCATTAGAAAACTCTCATGCATTTTTAAAATTTTTGACCTAGTCTTTATTAAGCAATGTGGTGAGCAGATGTCTATATTTCAAGACATGTGACATATAGTCTTCTAGAGTTCAAGGAAAAAATTCTAAAGACAGTGAAAGCAAATTGCCAGGATCGGCTATTCAGTACTGACAGTACACAGTTAATAGTTAATTTCTGGGTTTTGGCAAGTAGGAGACATTGTTTACCACGTCCATCATTCTGCCCACTGGGAATACACTTTCAGATCAGAGCTTATTGGAAAATTACTTAACCAAGTTTGCCAAATATAAACACATACAATTTAGTAGAATGTGAAGTAATGCAAAATGGAGTACTTAGTGGATTTCATAAAGCTTAAGCATTAAAGAAATAAATCATTATTTTTGGTAGCCAATTAAAGGCTTTACTATAGCATATATTAAGCAGTAAATCTCCCTAGAAACAAAATTATTATCAACTCATTTTTCATATCTTTGTAAACAAGGATAATGACACTATGCTCAAAATAATTCTTATGGGAGGCAAAATTCTAAGATGGTCCTCAAGATTTCCACCTCTGAGAGTGCATGCCTTTGTATAACCTCTTTTCATTAAGAGCCAAAATAACTTACAAATATGAAGGAATACCACATTATAAAGTTATATGGTAAGAATGGGGAAAAATAATATAATTAAAGCCCCTAATCATTTGACTTTAAGTTAAAGATGTATTTTCCTGAATGGACTTGATAATATGAAATGCGTAATTAAAAGAGATTTTTTTTCTGCTGGCTTAAGGAAGTAAACTATCATGTTGTGAGAAGCCCTATCAAGAGGGTCATGTGGTAATAACATGACAGCAGCCTCTAAAGGCTGAGAGTAATTCCTGGCAAGATATCAGACCATCCTACAACTACTGACATTTTCCAACCAGCCGTGTACCTTGAGCCTCAGATTGGACAGTATCCCCAGGTGATACCTTGAGTGAGACCCTGAAGAGAGGACTCAGCTAAGATATGCCCAGATTCCTAAATCATAGAAACTATGATAAAAATAAGTTTATGTTGTTTTATGGTGCTAATGTTATGGTAATTTGTTACATAGAAATATATTCATGTACCGTTTTTGGTATAATTTGTGTAATTCTTATTATATTGTATAAATTCAGTCCTTTACAATTACTTTTTAAAATTTTCTCATGAAAGCCTAATAATAATCTATAAATATCATTATTGGTAGGACTGAGTATATCTTACTTATATAATTTAAGGAAACCTTTAGCTGGAAGTAACAGAAAATTTGTTGCCAACTGACATAAATAATAAACAAACCACCTCAGGAAAAATTAAAGTACAAGGTAGGTTAGCTCAGGGTTGAAGGATCCAGTAGCACAACAATGTCAACAGGATCCATTTTCTGTCTATCTCTCTGCTCTGTAAATTTCCTCTTATGTGTCATTGACTGAAAATTGATTTTTAGTGTTATACGCTTCCTTTTCATTCAGCCAATATATATTTAATAATTGTTTGCAATATGCTTGGCAATAAAGAAGATAGAACACAGGTGTTAGTGTCTTTTCTCACCTTAAAGAAGCTAATGTGCTAGACGACTATAAAGTTTAAACAATCTAAGCAAGATATAGTATTAAACCAGAAAATTGAAGTTTAGCAAATATAGATAATAATTTTACCTTGAAACATTAATATACTAATTAGAGAGAATGGGAATATCCAGATTGATAACAGTTTATGTGGAACATAACTTTTGGTTGACAGAAAAGGCAAGATGATGTGGATTATAGTATAATTACTTAAAAGCATATGTAATGTTAGGCTATATTAATAGAAAGAGACTGTCAACTGACAGAAGTAATAGGGTGCTTCAAATCTCATGCAGAATTAAGGTGGTGTCTATTTACAAGTTTGCATGGAATTGTGAAAATCTGAATGGAATTCAGGGGAGGGTGATCAATTTGAATAGAAATCTAGAAATGGTTTTGTATGACAAAAGATTAAAAACACTAAACAAGTTGTATATGAAAATGAGAAGATATAAAGGAATGCTCATTATCCAGTAATATTTTTTCATGTAGACAGACAAACTGCTAAGTAAAATAATGAATTTCACATTAAACACTCATGTTTGAGAAAATTATAAATGTTTATTTTTTCAGGCTATCCCAAAAGAGGATTCTGACTTTAAGGGGGTAAATTCGGACCACTACAAATTTCCTTTAACTTATACATAGTTATATAATTCTCTAACCTTTTCTGAAAAAAAAAAAAAAACGCTGAAATTCCTTAATAAAAGTATTTATATAGATCTAGTGACAAAATACATAATATGTAAGCCAAGTAATTTTGTTTTCTTCAGAAATATCATTTGATAACAGGTAACATTAGCATGAAAAATAAAACAAAACAAAGCAAAGCAAACAAAATGAAAACTATACTAATTATTTTCAAGATCCTTTCTGATCATCTTGTATCTTTGATTCTCATACTCTTGGCTTTTTTTTCTATGTTTGATTATCTTCTATTGTTAAGTATAATATAGGACAAAAATTGAACTATAAATAATTAGCTGTATTACTTCGCTGAAAAATTAGGGTTTGAGTTAGTAACTTTATAAATGTTAAAGTGGAAATATCTTAAAAACTATTTTCAAACTATCTGTTGTACTATCTAATTGAATTACATATCTATACTAAGTGAAATTATATAGTTGCAGACTCTCTGTGGTTCTCTAGGTAGAATGTAAATAATATTTTATATTTACTGTTTTTCTTATGTTTGAGATAATTATAGGGATCACTCTTTAGCAATTCTTATGCAAACCAATGCTAAATCAGTCAATTAGTAAACTTAACATTTAGTGTAGCATCCAATAATTCTGAGATGTTAAAGACCTATGATTTAATTAAGTAATAGTCCTATAAAATCAAATGTATTTTCTGCTCTTAATTTTCCTATAACTAACTTCTGTCTGTGGTAGGAAAACTTTAACAAGGTCTTTATGATCCCTGACTCCTAGTGTTCAAGCCCCTATATAATCCTTTGCCTTGAATGTAGGTAAGACCTGTTACTGGCTTCTTATCAACAGGATATGGTAAAGGTAAAAATATACATGTGATTATGTGTATGTCATTACATTTTATATATATATATATATATATGTTATGTTATGTTAGTTATGTTATGTTATGTTATGTTATGTTATGTTATGTTATGTTATGTTTTATGTTATTATGCTACAGGCTGGAACATTCATCTTGTTAAATAAATTTCTTCTCAGCTGGCTTTGAAGAAGCAAGCTGCCACTTTGCAAGCCACTATATGGAAAGGGTCATAAATGAGGATCAGAGGTAGCCTTCGGCCACTAGCCAGCAAAGAACTGATGCCCTTAATTCAGTGGACCGCAAGGAACTAAACACTGCCAAAAACCCCAGGTGGTTTAAAAGTGGATCCTTCCAGAAATGAGCCTAAAATGAGATCACAGCCCCCATCAACACTGTGATCCCAGTGATACTAAAATAGAAGACTCAGTTGAGCTATGCTTGGACTCCTTACGCACAGGAACACTGAGATAATAAATATTCATTGTTTTAAACCACTAAATGTGTGGTAATATTGTATAATGAAATATAACAAATGCCTATCTTCAAATATTATATGTGGTTCATTAAAAATAGCTCAGTACTTATTTTTAATTCTAACTGTACTGGCAACCAGAATAATGGCTAATATTATCTATTACTTTATTCTAGAGAAAAGTCCTTTTCTTGAAAAAGCTATGCTCAATTTTGCCATGTTTTTATCCAAGTATCATCTGATTTTTAATATCAGCCTTCTGCATTTGCTTGTATGATATACACTGTGAAGTGATAAGAGTGATCATCAGGAGATTTCTGTTTGTCTCTAGATAAAGAAGCATATCTCTGGATTTGTTTTTTTAACCTCAGTGTATTTATACAAAAAAAATTCTTTATAGTGTTAATGACATGACCTGTTGCACTCTGTAAATTTTAAATGTCACTGTTAAATAGATGGGGCAATTATGGTCTTCTCCTTACCCCACAAGTGACCTTTAAATCATTAAAAAACATTCCTGTCTTCTGATGTCATTCATAGTATTTCCACTCATTTTACAACTAGCTCATCAGAATAATTGCCTAAAAGATCTCTGCTCTTAAAATTAACTGCACTTTGTATCACACAGCCGATATCCACTATCAATTGTTTGAAGATGCATTTATTCATTTATATGTCTTAACTTTTCCACAATATATAAGCTCATGGAATATAGGATTTATGTTTTATGTATTTCTTTCAAATATCATAGTTACAACTTCTGTAAAGATACCACAGCTAAATAAATATTTTCCTTGAATAATCACATGATTTCTCATTCAACAATTCATTTTATTCAGAAACCCTAAAGCACTTTATTTAATTCTAAAAATAAAATAGAAGAATCATGTAAGGGAAGCTGAAAGAAGAATAAATGTTTTAAAATGATATATAAATATAGAGAATAGAAACAAAGAAATGTGCAAAGAAAAAGAGAATGAATAAAGAAAGAAAGGGAAGGAGAGAAGAAAGGAATGACAGAAGGAAAAACAGAAATATAAAAAATATAATCTTAATAGTTTCATTTTCTACAGTGATATAATTGGTTTATTATAGCTAATTCCAAAGTAGACCATCTGTAGATTTTTTTGTTGTTGTTGATGAATAAGTATAATGCCATTATATAGACAGCAATTTTATAATGATGTATTTAATAATTTTAAAAATTGTACTATAGTCTCTGTTATTGGGTAACTATTAATATATCTCTTCTAAACTGTAATAGCTACATGAGCAAAGGAAGAATGAAAAGAGGAGGAGGATTTTTAAAACTTAGGATAATCTTTGAGTAGTCCCTTGATTAAGTAGTATGTAATTACATTCACTAAGCATATCCACAGCCCTATTATCAGAGTATATTATTTTATCCAACTGAAATATTTTTAAAAAATGGACATTGGATCTGAGATTTGTATCTACTGATTAGTAAAATAACAATTTTCAAGGTGATTTCTTTTTACTTTTGAATGAGACAAACTACTCAACCAAAATTAATATCTCATAAAAAATCAAATAGATCACATTAGCTAAAAATTACAATATTATTTTGTTATGTCACATAAAGACAGGAAAAATAAATATGTAATGGATAACTGACATATGGATTTACAAATCAAAATAAGCACAAACAATATATTTTGAAATACAGACTGTGCAGCACAAGTGAGCAGGATTTCCTAAGAATAAAAGTTGCTATACAGAAAAAGTGAACTGAGGAATTTAAAATTATTCTGCATCTTCAGAATTACAGAAAGGTACCATGCCTTTGCAAGGAAAGGTGGTTTTATTTCAGGTCACATTCCATCAGTGTTTCCACTGACAGTTCAGTATCACCTGTACTTTATCTAGATTAAGCCTTAACTTAACTCTTATATCAAAGCTACTACCCTAACATGTAGGTAACTGATTCTAATGGAATTGATGAAAAGAAGACAAGGAAAGACTGTTGTGCCCACACCAATTTTGCCTCTCAGCATGTACCATAATGCCCTCTAAAGCTGTAAAATCTGACATTTCACAGGAGGTTTTACCAGATAAAAACCTGAAGCATTTGCCATTACTAAGAATGCCAAATGGATTAGTAAAATTTTCTCCTGAATTACTTCTTTCCAACTGGAGAATCTGGAAATCAAATGGGTCTTAGAAACATTTAATTAATTTTTTGGCTACCTTTGTAGGCACTGTCTTGCATGTTATTAACTACATAAAAATGAATATTTTTAAGTTGATATTCTTTCCTCATTAAAAAAAATTACAAGGATTGTCCTCAGTTATTTTAGTGGCAAGTAACAATGAATATAATTTATTCACTTATTCATTCAACGGAGTGTTATTAGTCTACTATGTGAAATCTACTGCACTATAGATAAAAATTAAGCAAGGCAAAATCTTGTCAAGGACCTCATGGCATAGGAGAAATAAGTAAACAAATATGTAAAATGAAATATGATAAAGGTTGAGCTTAACGCTTCTGGAAAAGTTGAAGAAAAGTAAAAACTAAACCAAGTCTTGAAGATCACCAAGAAGGCCACTGAGAGAAAAGAGACATTTAAGCAAAAAGATGCTCTACAGCAGCAAGACATGGGGACTACGCTGTATTGTGATAACTGCAAACAGCTTGGTAGCATCAAAGCTTTGAATGAATATGGAATACAGCAGGAAATGACACCGGAAATTTTCCAGATTATAAAGATCCTTGTATGAAATAGCTAGGCAGAAAATATAGTGTGAGGAGGAAGGAGAGATATTATAATCAAGAGATATAATTAACAGGATTTACTGCCTAATTAGATCTGGTTGCAGAAGAGGAATAATAATAATAATTAATAATAATAAAAATAATAATAATACAATAAACTGTTCCAGAGACTAACCTTCCCTTGGATTACATTTTATCACATAAAAATTAAGTCCTGAAAGATTAGAGCATCTTTTTCATTCAATTCCTAGCCATCATTAATGGGGCTAGTTCAGTTTCATAAATTGTGTCTCATTTAACTTTATCTCCTAGTTTTGTAATGCTAGGTCTCTGCTCAAAAGTAGAATTGTAGCTCATATAGTCTCCTCAAATACCATTGTTACATATTTTCAGACTTCTTCTTTTTAGTTCTGACCTCCTATAGCTGCCTTCACTCTGCAAATTTTCCACTTTGCTCTCTCAAAACTTCCTTCTATAATTAGTAAACTTAATTATATATCATAAGTGCTGAATATTTCATAAGTTAAATTTTGGATCTCTCTGACTAAACATTGATAAATCAGTAGACCTCTAATTTGATATATGCAAAATGAATTAAAAGTAAACAGAGATTTCTGAAGAAGAAAAATTATAAGGGATACATACCCAAGCATCTATAGCTCAATCAGAAGCTTTTGACTAAACTAAACGTTAATTTTACTGAACATTTGAGGAATGTGCCAATATGTACCTTCAAATTATCTGAAATTTAATCAATTATAAATCTAAATAATTTAAAAAGTCATATTATTTTATAATATGAAAGAAATATAGATCTTATGTTATAGCCAAGATTCTTAGCTGCTATGTCTTAGTTCACTATTTTTATCCTTTGTAAAGAAATACCAACTGATGTTGATAACAAAATATTAACATGTGCAGATTATTTCCTTTTGGAAAAATAACTAAATTTGTCTTAATACAAATCAAATTCACTTTAATTGGTGGGAGAGAAAAACAATGGGGTTTAAAAACTTCTAGGAAATTATTCATAACCTGGATATTCCAAAGAAGTGCATTCTGATTTCAGAAATATATATATCTCAAATTTTCATTCTAGTTTAAATAATAAGAATATATGTTTTATTGCAATTTCTATTTATATTTCAAATTTTATTTCCAAACAAAAGAGATGTTATATAAGTAATACCACACTCTGTACCTTTATGAATTTCTACTAAAGAATCATTTCAAATTCAGAGGCAATGACTCATCATCCTATTCCAACAATGCAAAGTCTATAAAGCATTTTTTTATTGTGCTAAGAACACTAAAGATGAGATCTACTCTCTTAAAAATTTTAGTGACTAATATTATATTGTTAACTACAGGTACAATGTTGTACAACAAATCTCCGGAAACTACTTTTCTTGCAAAACTAAAACTTTATACTCACTCTCAGTTTTCTAGCCAGACAACCACTAATCTACTCTTTGTTTCTATGAATTTGACTAATTTAGGTATCTCATATATGTGGAATCATAAAGTATTTGTTCTTTTATGACTGGCTTACTTCACTTGGCATTATGTCTTCCAGAAAATTGATGCTACAGAAAAAAAAAAAAAATCATAAGAGACTACTAAGGAAAAATCATACACCAACAAATTAAATAGCTTAGAAGAAATGAATGAATATTTGGGAACACACAACCTAGCAAGACTGAATCATAAAGAAATATAAATTTTGGACATATAATGAATACAGAGATTTAATTAATAAATAAAAACTTCAGAATAAATTAAGCACAGGATCAGACAGCTTCACTGGTGAATTCTATCAAACCTTTAATAATGCCAGTCCTTCTCAAAGTCTTCCAAAAAATAGAAGAGGACAGAATACTTCCAAACTACTCTTATGAGGCCAGCATTCCCCTGGTACCAAAACCAGACAAAGATTCTACAAGAA
This sequence comes from Rousettus aegyptiacus, assembly GCF_014176215.1. NCBI lineage: Eukaryota > Metazoa > Chordata > Mammalia > Chiroptera > Pteropodidae > Rousettus > Rousettus aegyptiacus. The sequence continues at coordinate 113,918,038 of NW_023416284.1, forward strand.
AAGAAAAACTACAACATATACAAATCACATATGTTATAGCATATGACAGAATGATGGATAAAAATCATATAATTATCTCGATAAATGCAGAAAAAGAACTTGCCAAAATTTAATACTCTTTTTATGATAAAAATGCTCAACAAATTAGATATATAAGAAATTTACCTATAAATTGTTCTTAATCACAACTTCCAGACTTGCAAATGACAAACCTTTAAATGTTGTTAACATTGGTTATTATTTTTGCTTATGTTTTATAGAGTAAGGAGGCCTCCCTTGAAAAGTTTTAGTTTCCCTTACTCTTTATTTTGAGCTCTCTCTTTCATATTGGAAATCCTCCTCAAAGGCCACAAGATTCATACCTCTGTTTTTAAAGTATGAGGGACTAAAAAGACAATTGGAAAACTATATTTGTAGGCAAAATGCATGTTACTGATTTTTACTATAGATAGCTTACATAGCTAACATTATTACATGAGGACTACTCCTATCAAAATCTGTAGGCAGTTTTTTCCTGAACTTTTTCAGTTTCTTAAGCAAGAGTTGTTCAATGATCTGACTGTAGGCAGGTGGACGTAGGAAGACACCTCTAGAGATGTCACACTACCTAATGCCCTCTTTTCAGCTCCTTTGTGTTTGTATTCAAATTGCAAATGGCGTAATCTTATACACAGAAAACCCTAAAGATTTCACAAAGACAATAATAAACTTTTAGAACCAATAAATACAGCATGATATAAAACCAACATACAAAAATCAGTTGTGTTTTTATATACTAACAAACAATCCAAAAAGAAAACTAAGAAAATGATTCTATTTACAATAGCAACAAAAAGAATACCTAGGAATAAACTTCATCAGGTTGCTAAAAGACTTATACACTGAAAACTAAACACATTGATGAAAGAAATTAAGGCACAACAAATAAACCTGTTGTCATGGACTGGAAGAATTTATATTCTTAAAATGTCCATACCACACAAAGTGAGCTACAGATTCGATGAAATTTCTGTCAAAATTCCATTGACATATTTTATAGAAATAGGAAAACAATCCTAAAATTCATATGAAACCATAAAAAGACCTCCAAAATCTAAAACAATCTTGAGAAACAACAAAGTTGAAGTCATCACACTTTTGATTTCACATATGTCACATGTACAGTACTGGCATAAAGAAAGACACATAGACCAAGGGAACAGAATAGAGAGCTTGGCTATAAATCCATTTATGTTCTGTCAACTGATCTTTGACAGGGTGCCAAAAAAGTACCATGAGGAAAGGAGAGCCTCTTCAACAAAATGTGCTGGGAAAACTGAATATTTACATGCAAAAGAATGAAATTGTATCCTTATCTTATACCATATACAAAAAATGAACTCTAAATAGATGAAAGATTTAAACATAACACCTGAAACTATAAAAATACTCAAAGAAAACTGGTAGAAAATTCCTTGACATTGGTCTTGGCAATGATAATTTTTTTTGGATTTGACACCGAAACACATACAACAAAATCAAAAATAGACAAGTGGTAACAAGACCAAAGTAAAAAACACTAAAAAGCAAAGGAAATAATCAACAGAATTAAATAGCTTCCTATAGATTGAGAGAAGATATTTGCGAATCATATGTAAGATAAAGAGTTGATAAGAAAAATATATATTTCCTACAAATGAATAGTAAAAACGAAAAACAAAAACAAAAAATCTTCCAGTCAAAAAAGGGACAAAATTTTAAAATAGACATTTTTTTCAAAAAATCCATACAAATGGCCAACAGGTATATGAAAAGGTGCTCAACATCAGTAACCATCAGAGAAAGGCAGACCAAAAACATAAGATATCACCTCACAGTTGCAAGGATGGATAGTATAAAAAATGATAAGTGTTGGTGAGCATGTGGAGAAATCAAAAAACTTATACAGTTTGCGGAAATGTATAATAGTGCAGCCACTGTGAAAACTTGTATGAAATTTCCTCAAAAAAATAAAAATAGAACTACCATATTATCCAAAAATTCCATTTATGAGTATTTATCCAAAAGAATTGAAAGTAGAGTCCCAGAGATCTGCACCACCCCCCATGTTCACTGCGACATTTTACATAATAGCCTAGATATTGAAACAACTGAAATGTCCATCTACAGGTGAATAAAGAAAATGTGGTATATACATTCAGTTGAATATTATCAACCTCATAAAAGAAGGAAATCCTGCGATTTGCAAAAACATGGAAGAACCTAGAGAGTATTACAACAAGTTAAATAAGCCAGTCACCAAAGAAAAATATTGCATGTTTCTACTTATATGAGTTATCTAAAATAGTTAAACTTATAGAAGTAGAGAATGGAATGCTGTTTTCTTCAGTTTTGCAAGATGATTAAGTTCTAGAGGTCTGATGTATAACATAGTACCCATAGTTAACACTATGGTATGTGCACTTTAAATATGTAGAGGATAGCTCTCACGTTAAGTGTTCTTACCAAAAGAAAAAAAAATGCAAAAGAACTAAAGGAAATTTTGGAGGCGATAGATGTCTAGTATCTTGGTTCTTGCGATGGTATCACAGGTATATACATATCTCCAAATTCATCAAAATGTATACTTAAATGTGTGGGATTTTTGTATATCAATCATATCTCAATAAAACTAAAAACAATATTTCATTCAAAATAACTCGAGGAAAAAAAAGGCCTTAGATATTTGTCTTAATTCCTATACCCTTTGTCCTTTATGAGTGGGGGAGGAGTACCATTTTGACTAAGTCTGAACTGTCAGGTGGCCCTTGGAATTAAATGTTTTTGAACACACTTTCAAACCTGCCCCTTTGTTTTCAACACCCCATAACCTCTATTATCAAAACTTTTCTAAGTTTTTCCAAAGAAATCCAATTTCTTCTCATTTGACTTTTCTCAGCTGCGCTTTCATAATCCTCCAGTTGCTGTCTGTTCACTCACATTATGGTTTGGTATTACAGATGTTCTAGTTTCGTCAAAGATAGAATTGTATTATCTTTGAAAGAGAAAGTGGTATAAATGTCTTCACTATCCTGAAATTTGAAACAATTAGAAGTGACATTTGGGGACAGAAAAGAAAGGACTATAAATGTCTTCACTTCATTATGTAGAAATGAATAATTAGAAAGAATTATGGACAGAGTCAAAAGATTTAACATGAAGGTGATAGATTGGACCTAGAAAATGTGTGACAATGAAACGTCAGGAATCCCTCTTACCACTTTCAGCATCTCTGCCACAATTGCAATTCTTTATGTCATGCCAAAATTTTTCTCAATTTGTTTCTCTACCAATTATAAAATTAATATGTTAATATGAGCGAAAATAAAATCTGGAGAGCTGAGTTCAAGTCTCAATTTTGTTATTAGCTGGTCATATAACCTTTAGTTTATCACTTTTCTTCATTTCAGTTCCAGATTCTGGATGTAGGAAATGCATTAAGCAGTAATTTTTAAGTGCCCACTATATATTTTTCGGGTGTTCCAGGCAGTTTATCTTTTTTAAAAAATTAATTCCTTTTAAACATTATGTTGTAACTGCTATTTTCCTTTTTTTTTTTTTCTAAGAACCTGAGACAGAACTTGCCCAAAGCCATAAAGCTGTACAATTACGTTACTAGACCAATAATCTTCAAAGTCATCTTCTTTTGTTTGACTATCTGGCAGTGTTGACCAGCACCATGTTGGAATCTGGGAGTCCTAATTCTTCGCCATTCTTCTCAATATCCTTTGTAGATGTTTCTGATGTTTACTCTTAAATGTCAATATTTTCTAGGATCTTCATTCATTCATATAACATTCAGTTGAATTATTTTTTGTCCCTTGCTTCAACTCTTATATGCTTGTATGCCCCAGAATAAAAATTCTAAACCAGAATTCTCTGATATGTGCAAGATTTATATATTTAAATTCTATCTTTTCATATTTCTAGAAATCCAGATCCAAATGTCTGTAATTATATTTGTCATATTTCCCCAAGAAGCTGCCTACTCCTCTTACTAGTTTGCCATTTTCTAATTGTCACTATTTGAAGTTTCACAAGTTTTAGTCTCAGTTACTACAATTACATACGGACTTGTCTCCATGACTCCTTCCCATCTCTTCTAATCTAACATCTGCACTGAATGATTTTTCTTAAGCTGTAATCTTCATTATGGTATAACCTATTTAAAATCGTGTAGTGCCTTGGTAGAAATTCCAGTGTACATTTCACACCATCTAGATTATCATATAAACCTTGTATTTTCTGACTATTATCTAACTTTTGATCACTCCTATTTTGCCCCCAACATACTTGTTAACATGAGTCTTAAGACATTAATTTGGTTTCTAAATTTGTTCTGATCTTTCATTTTTCTTTGCCAGAACATAAAGTTTTCTTCTTTGTGACATTACTATTATTCATCTTTTAAAATTCAGTTCAAATGTCACCTATCTCAAGAAGATTTTTCTTGAACCCCCTCTCTAGTTGACTCTGTTTTGGTGTTCTCATAAGATAGTGTATGGACCATTCTCTCACATCATGAACCTCACAGTATTATAAGATTATGTATTTGTTTTTACCCTGTCCATTTTATTTTCTATATTGTAACTTTTAATTTTCATTTATAGCATTTTTTTTTGTATTCAGAGGTTTTTTTGTTTTTTGTTTTTTGTTTTTTTACCATGCAGTAAATATTCAACAAGAAATTTTCAAAGGAAATTTGAAAGGAAGGATAAAGTAAAAGAAAAAGATGTAATTTGAATAATGGGTTATCTATTACAAATCCTGAATTGTTTCTCTTTTGAAATGCTGCTTTACCAATCTCAAAGTGTTGCTATGACACTGATAAAATGCATGCGGAAGCATTTTTACATATATAGAGCCATACACAGTTACAAAATAGTTAATACAAACATCTATTGAGAGGCAGTATATAGTGATAAAAAGCTTGATATAGTTGAAACTAGGACAGAGATCAAATCTTAGAATCCATTATTTATGCCTGAGTGTGCTTGCAAGAAGAATCATTCAAACTTTCTAAAGTCAGATGTTTTCTGAATAAATTGAAATATTAGTCACTCTGACTTCTCAAATGGTTGATGTTAACCTTAAATGATATATGTGAAAGTTCTGTTAAATACCAAAGCACTCTACAAATATAATTTATTATTCATGGTTAGCTATTAAACATCTCATACAGGCAAATCACTATGCTATACACTGCAGGGAATATAAATTACCAATAGAAAGCAGTGTTTTTTAATGAAAAAATCATGGGCTTTCAAATCCAGCAAGCTGAAGCCTGCCTTAGACAATTACCAACTGAGTCTGACTACAACACTTGGTCTTTAACTCTCATTGTCTCCATGTAAAGATGAAAATATCAGTACTGTCCATTTCTCAGGATTGTAGGGCACAAATGGGATAATTCACGTTACAGCTTTTTAAAACACTGGTGCTCAATGTAGATGAAAGGTAAGTTTTATCTTTTTGAGTTTAAAATTCAAGAAAAATTTGGAACAAGAGAGAGATAAAGGAAAATCCCTGGTAGCCCCTGGCAATGAACAGTTTCATTCTTATTTTTTTAATGAAAAGATATTTTCTATTTGGCTTTAGTCATCAGCTTCATGCCTGGGACTACAGGTCTATGTTTTAAATTGATATTTCAACTTTAATAAGCGCGCGCACACACACACACACACACACACACACACACAACACACAAAATAAGAATGTATTGCTTCAAATTTCCTTTTCTCAGATTCTTAATACACTGTTTATACTGCTATGACTACTTTATATTTTCCTTCCTTAAATAATTCTCCTGTCAAGAAGCGCTAGGTGGTGATAATTTTTCTTAGATTATTCACATAGGTTCTTGAGGTGCCCTGTTTCCAAAGCTGAAAGTTCAAAAAAGAATTTGAAATTGAAATGAGATGCCTCTACCTGAAGGCAAGTCAGCATCTGGAAATGTTTCTTTTCTGGTGACAATCTCCGTCACCCTTGGCCCATGCACAGAAACTCTTAAATTCCTTCTCACTTCACTGCAATGGGAACTCCTCCTGTGTCCACCCCCCCTCCAATTGAACACATATTTTATTTCATTCTTTGTGCTCTCTAATTTTTCCAAATATATTTACATTATTACTAATCTAATTCCTTCCAAATTAAATTGTTTAAATTTAAGGTTCAGGAGTCTGTGTCACATCTGCAGTTATATCTGGTTCCAAAGTTCTCATTGTTTCTCAACTCTGATTTTCAAAACCTCATTTTGCACCTCTTGGATCCTCCATTATTTGAGTATTTTATGTATGTTTTTTTATTGTTGGCTGAATTTAACTGCTTTTACTAGTTTTGATTTTCTCCTATATATCTTAAAATGTATTTTTATAATAGATAAGAAACTCTCTCCTTTTAAACACATATAAATATTTTATAGAGTTTAAAAACAGTCTCATTTAACACAATGTATATTAATTATAAAAGGGAACTAAATCAAAGGCAAATTGTCATTTTTTAATAAAATTAAATACTCTAGGATGAAACAACACAGAATTAATATTACCCATATGTTTTCCATGTACAAAATACTAAAATTCGATCTACCTATTTTACAATTCTAAAATTGGAAATATCTTTGTCACTCTTAAGGAATCCCTAGACAGGTGTTCAATAGGGTGAAATTAGTGTCTAAGGCACGTCTTTACTGCCTAAGAGTAATTGTCAGTGTAGTTGTTCTCCTTCAGGTAGGTAGAGGAAGGATGAGCAAACCACTGCACAGAGGCCAAAGCCTGTCTGTTGCCTATTTTAGTACTGTTCGTGAACTAAGAATTATTTTTATATTTTTTAAATGGTTGAAGAAAAAAATGGAAAGTATACTACCATTTCTAACTCATGAAAATTATACAAAATTCAAATGCCATTATCTTGAAATTTTATTCCTAGAAATACATCAATAAAAGAGCACATACCTACACAAAAACTTGTACATGAATATTCATAGCCAAATGTCCATCAACTGATGAATAGATTAACAAATGCGGTATACTCAGACAAGGGAATATTCTTTAATCATTTTTAAAAATTAATTAATATAGGCTACAACATAAGTGAACCCTGAAAGAATTATGCTAAGTAAAAAATACCAGACACAAAAGACCACATATTACATGACTTCATTTATAAACTATCCAGAATAAGATATATCAGTGGTTGCCAGAAGTTAAAGGGAAGAGAAATAGATATTTATGAAAATGTTCTGGAGTTAAATAGTAACAGTTGCATTACCTTGTGAATTTATTATAAACTATAATTAAAAGCATGAATTTAATTTTTTTCAATCACTTTCTTTTTAGTTTTTAACAGTGAAATATCCAGGCACTATCAATAGATAATATAGGTAGATACATAGAATATATACATAAACACATAGATATATAGATAGGGAAATAGAGGGATAGAAATAAAGACAGGTATTTTAAACCTTGCTTCTGGTTTATAGGACTTCTTGAAACTAATATGAGGTTGTTCATCCTTTTGGGGCAATTTTTGTTCATTACCTCTCCAAATATTGCTTATACAGCATTTGTTATCACCTTTTTTCCTGAGATTTGAAATACATTCTTTTAGCTTTTATATATCTCACACTATCATACATATTTCCCAACTATAAAATTGTTTGAGCTTCATTCTGTAATGTCTGTTATGAATCATCATAGCTATAACTTTAACTGTGTTTCATTTGATGTTATATTTCTGTAGTTTTTATTATTTTTTTAATTTTAGAATTTCCACTTCATTTTCTTATACTTATTAACCTTGTCTTTATTTCTCTGAACAGAGAAAATATGCTCATTTAAATCTAACTTCAATATCTGGAGCTCCTAAGAACTGCAACTATCCTCTTTTATTTTTGTTCAAAAACAAGGTGTCTTTCATTCTCATGTCTATAGTTATTTATGAATCTATTACTGACATTCCATTTTCAAAATCATCTGTAGAAATTATGTGAGGCATGAGACACAGGTATCTTTCTTCATATTATATGTATTTGTTTCTGGAAGGCTAATAAATTAAGTAGCAGATAGTATCACTATAATTTCATTATAAGAATTGAGATTATTTGAAGTGGGCCTATAATTCATATTAGAGTTTATTTATTTCCAAGTCACTCATCTTCTTAAATTATGGTCTCATTGAAGTTTCAGCCCATTTAAAGAAGGGGTTTTACTACATAGACTTCATTATTCAATACCAGGCAGTGATTTTTTTTCCCCAGTCCTTTGAGGCTGTCAAAAATAGTATTTAGTCTTTTAACTTTATAGGTAACTTTTTCAAAACTGGCAAATGCTCAAAGTGAATACTGTAGCATATGCCTCTGGATATATGTCTTCTTCAATACTTTGGATTGGTAAAAATTACTACCATTTTAACCTTCCTATATTTTAAAAGACATTTTACAATGTTTAGCTTTTTGAGTTGTTCTAAGCAAGATAGTTGGTCCAAAAATAGTCCCCTGTTCCTGAAAAGTAAATTCCTCTTATGGATGTGACTATCCCAATTTTAATTTCATGAGAACAGGATCATGCTAGCTACTATAGTACACTTTTCTCATATAGCAAGCTTTCCCTCATTATGTGAATGTTTTACTGTTTATTAAACTACATCCTTTTTCACAGATATTGCAGTGCCTTTTTAATTATTTCTGAAATAAACAACATTGAACATATATTTATCCACTGATATACTTGGAGTGTAAGAAGAAAGGCATTTGGGCCAATTCATATATGATTTTTCAATTATTTTCTATAATGAATCTATTTTTAATACTGAAAAGAAATGCATTCTATTATTTTTAGCTAGTCAATTGTCATGCTTTATGAAATCGCTTTGAAAACAGTAAGGAGGTGAACAAGTATACCATATATGCACCACAAAGAATATTCAACGTCTGCACTAAACATACCTGGGCTCTCTCTACACTATACATGATTCATAAGCAAATGCGATGATAATTTAGTGAATGGAAATAATAAATATTTTTATAAATATTTAACTATGATATGTTTTAAAACATAAATGTATACACTTATTAATTTTATTTTCAAATATTTGAATTTTAATAGACAGTATGAGAAAAATTAGAAAATGAAGTATATATTTTCTTCTCTTGAATATTCCTTTTGGCAGATACATTCATAGTGAACCAGCTACCATAAGATGTGTCTTTCAATTATGGCTACATTTTATCAGTATTAAAACAACTATTTTGAGTTAACAACAAAAAAAACTGAAACATGAGAATTTGTGAAATTCTCTAAAGGCAAAATATGATTTCAGAAAGATAGAAAGCCACTGTATACTGACTTCCACCTAACTATGATATCCAAAATTATGCCAAATAAAGGATTTTATACTTTATAATTTTCTCAAAATTTTAGTACATTTACTCTCATCACACTTTTAAGACTCCTTCATTAAGAATACTTAATTGCTGGAATACCTTGCTTTGGCACTGTTCATATTGAAACATGATTAAATAGAACATACTGAGTTCTAGTTCTGATTTAAAAAAAAAAGTACAGATACAATGTGTATTGCCTTGAATTGTATGAAATAAAATAGAAGAGAAAAAGCAAACATCAGTTTTAGTACAATCTTCTAAAAATGGAAAACTTCCTTTCACCTGTAGGAACTATCTTTGTAAAAAGGCAATAACAGTGCTATAAAATAATTATAGGGACATTTTCCTAATATGAGTGACTCAATTCAAAGAAAAGCCAAATGAGTCAATTACCAAAGAATCCCACTGTGAAAAGGTTAGATTTTTAGAAGCTTTAGAACATCACTCACACACACACACACACACACACACACACACACACACACAATTGGTTGTATAGAAAAAAATCGTGTCTCTATTATGAAAGGTATATGGGGCTTATTATCATGTAGTAAAAAAAAAAGCCTATTTTTAATATAAACTGATTCATTTCATAGGGGATATGTTACATAAACCATTTCCTAAGATCAAAAGGGGACTTACTAAGGTAGACATTGCAGTGAAAGCATTGCCAGATGCTCTAGCAATGCTAAAATTCTATGATTTTAGGTGGGGATTAGAAGTTCTAATAATTTATTATAGTTTCTTTAAATAGGTCAGTTTAATGAACTGGAATATACCAATTTAAAAGGTCAGAAAATAACTACAAAAACTATTGCTACAAGGTTACCAAAATGTCTAAACCAAAAACAGTCTCAATAGCTCAAATATGAAAAGTGGCTTCTTTCTTCTCACTTAAACATTATAAAAATACTGATAATCTGAGGAAATGTAGAGTTACATTTTAATACCTGAGACCAATACTAAGGCAACATAATAGAATTACTGCAAAGTAGTAAGGATATAGAAATCTATAAGACATGTAACAAATAATATTGAAGGAAAATATTCATAGATTTTCTATTATTACCTACATTTAAATTTGTATAACAACCTTTAGTTAATAATTTATATAGCTAATAATTGTAGCAGGAATGGATTTTAAGGCACGAGATTCACCAAACGATAAAGCTCCTACCATAGTTTTCACAATACTTTCAATATTTTAAGTAGCAAATCTTTCTCTTGTGAAACTTTCAACTGCTTTCTTGCCTGAGAGCAACTCTCACAGACAATTAATAATTTAGTCTTAATTCTCATTAAAAACAGTAAGAACCTCATAGCCTGCAAGAGTTACAAGGCAATGTCACTACTTATTTGTAACTTCAATTTATGGTCTGAAACAATTCTGAACAGTTTCAGAAAAGTTTGTGTAAAATCCAGACCAAACTGGTTTCTCAAAAATACCATTGAGTTATTACTGATTTAATAGTTATTGGATCTTATAGACTTTTCTAATTACCTTTATAATTTATATCCTCTCTTTTCCAAAAAAAGCACATGAAGTACAATTGTGCATTATTCATAGCTAATGTGTTAAATAATCTTCATGATATTCATTCAATATAATAACGACCCTTGTATTAATAGCTGATCTTCTTTGGGAACTAAAACTTAACTTCTAAATTTTCACTGCTTTCATTTCAAGTTATACACCACAAAGTCTAGTATGCTATTCATGATAATGAAGGTAAGCAGAAATACAAAACATTTCAAGTATAAGACACCACAGTGTCAAATGTACATTTGTATTTATTTGGTAAAAGCACAGCACTAACTATTTTTGCATTAGGCAAGTTCTGGGACTAAAAGAAATGCACAGAAATCATTCACAAAAAGAAAAGAAGAGAAGAGAAAAATGCAACAAAACAAAACCAAGAAAACCTGCCACCCAGCCCAGGGCAAGACTGAAAGCGATCATTCTGCCTCGTCCAAACATACATTGTTCATGTACGTTTAAAAGCTAAAAAAAATTCTGCTGAATCAAATTAAAATGTTTGCATTAAAATATTTCTTAAGACTCTGATATTTTATATATTATTGTAATAATTTTTAAAAGATAGAGAAGAAAATCATTCAATTATTTTAAAATATTATCATTCTATTAAAAACAGTTGTGTTAGTTTACTTCATATTAGCTTAACAAAGAAGTATTATATATCATGAATGCTGTGAGTTGTATCAACTTGGAAAGTAATAACACAATATCTGAAAAATATATAATAGAAATTTGTCATATTCTCAAAAATGTAGTTTACCTTTTATCATAAATCTTATAGATAGAGCAAATAGCAAACTGATTTTTAATGAGGTATCTTGCTCTCACACAAAGCTCCAGTAGTCATAGAATTTTTCCTAATATCACATTGAATTAATCATTTACTCTTCTAAAACTTTGTAATTTTGATTAAAGTAATTCAAATTAAATCTGTCTTTTAACTCACAGAAGGTAAATTGATTTAAAAGAAATCTTTGTTCAGCCTTAGCCTTTTAAAATAAGAATTTAGTACTTTGGAAAACCTGATTGAAAGATAACTGATACAGAAAAGATTCACTCACTAACATTATCTTAACTTCTTGCTTCAGTACAATTTTGAGTTTTTAGTCCTGGACTTACACAGAAAGGTAGATATATATTAATAAGAATGTTCATAAATAGCCATTTGGGGATTCTCAAAACCTATACTACTGCCCTTTTTGCTGAAAATTAATTAGGATACAACTACATTTTAATACCAGTTATCTTTGAGTCACTGAAATGATAAATGGATTACATTCATGTTTTCCTTAAGCTTTAAAAATGTTTAATATTTTCATTAAAACATGCATTATTTTATATCTTAATATGGCAATCAGGTATTCAAGTAGAGAACAGGGAGGAAAATAGAGTTAACCAGCTCTTAAGAACAAAAACAATACATTTTAGTTAATTGAGCAATATAATTGATTGAATGCTGTCACAGCATTTTAAGAAAAACAAGCTAATGTGATAATTCCTGAGGTTTGTCACTGACCTCTCCTTTAGTATGAAGAAATCTAATTTTTTGTTGTCAAATATGCAGATCAGATCACATGAAATAGTGTTCCCAAGTTTGGCTCTTAATTTATTTAGGAAATATAAAGTACATTTACACATGGTGAGCTTGAGAGGTCCATCCTAAAACTATGCCAAATAATACTTATTAGGGATATTTCAATATCAAACTTAGATAAGAGAATAAAGTCTTTAGCACTGCCATGAAAACATTGATGACACAGACTATATCACATGTGTTATCAGAACATAAAAGAATATGATGTGGTCAAAGGATCAAATTTGTGTTGTTTTATTATTTAAGAAAGCAATATAAGTCCTAAAGCCTAGAAATCAAAAATACTATTTTATATATAGCTTGTATAAAGGAATATTAATTTTAATTGAAATGTCCCACACTACATATAATTTTGTTTTATGATGAGGATAATGAAAGAGAAGGGAGAAATTAACTTGCCAGGATTTGTGCAGAGGAGTCCATCATATTGGCCTACATGTTAGCATAAATCATCTCATCCTTTCTTAAAATACTGTGATGTTGTGATAGACTTACTGCTTGTTATATTATAGAAAATATTAAACTTTATTGCTTTTTTTCGTGTCTTTGATTCTTTTGGAACATGCTTCCTGAAAAAGATGACGGTTTATAGATCATGTTCTGTAGAACTATAAAATATTTAGCAAGAGTGAATGAGACAGGGAGAATTTCTTGATACTTCACTGTAAATCTAATAATCTCTCTAAAATATAAATCAGAAGAATGGAATATAAATCGAAATAGAATAGGAGACTCATCAAACCAAATGTTACAAAAAATACTATGTACTATTGAACACCAATACTTCTTTCTTGACATCTAATATTGGTCTTACATTTATTAAAACTATTATATTTTCTAAAATACAACACATATGAAAACCAATTTCACAATTATCAAAAGATGTAATGATGGATTATACAATAAATCTTATATTTTTGTGTAAGAATATAGATAATTCAGGTTATCATTTTTAAATTTTATTAAAGACATTAATGTATGTCATCTTCGGATTTAACACTGGCAAATCACATGAAATAAAGCTTAATTTTCTATTAATAAAATTAGATATATAATTTTGTTTAAAGAAAACTGTTGCATTACATTTTTGAACTAATTACATTGCAATTAAAGTAATACTTAGATTTGCTTGAAATTTCGTTGCATAGTAAAGACAAAACTTAAAGCCATATGGTATAATTACATTGACAGATTAAAAGATTTTAGCTAAAATTTCATCCATACCCTTAACTATATCCCTGAGCAATTACAACACATACAAAGAACTTTTCTTAAACATAGCTTATGGACTCTGACTTCAAAAAGATTGGATAATGATATGAAAAAAAGGACACACGCCCACGCACGTGGTACAAAATAATAAAAGTGGCAAAACAGAAAATGCTATAAAAGGAACAGTTTGGGTGATTTTAAATGCTAAAACCCACCTCAAAACAAACAGATGGTAAATCTACATCTGTTTACATGTACAAAAAAAGAACATAATTTTATATAAAACATGCTCACATTAGATTTAGATGGCTATAAACATGATCTGGGAGACTTTGTATTGTCCGTCACTGTCTATAAATAGACTTCATTTTTTTCCTATTAGACTAAGCACAAGATGGATTATAGTTCTAGAAATAAATTTCAAAAATAATTGTAGTTTCTCTGTCTACCTTCAAAAATGGAATTGCTTTTTTACATTCTACAGATTTCAAAATTTTTGTGACCAGAATAGAGTTCCTCGCATTTGCCTACCTAACCACTAACAATTTATGAGCATTTAAATTCAAGTAATATGCCAATGTAATTTGAAAAGGGTTTTGGATCTTATAAATGACAAAATCTCTTAAAGTGTTTATAAAATATTTGATTTTCTGAAGTTTCATCTGATAAACTTTTAAAAGACAGAAAAAATAACTGACATTGTTTTTAGAAAACACATTGTTTTCTATGTTCTGTAGGCTTGACTGAAACATATCATTCTTGCAAATCATCTAAGTGGAGCATTAAATATAAAAAGTTGAGCACTAGAAATTTGTAAAAAATATACTATAGTGTATTATAATATGACATATTCAATAAATTGCACATTTGAATCTTATATAGCAACTAAACATTGACAGATATTTTGGGCTGAAATTTAAAAGTACAAACATTGGTTAATCTCGATATGACATCTATTTTTTTCTTAAACTAGGTTTATTTTTTTGTCTATAGATGTAAATTCAAACGAACAACTTTTTTGAGGTTTATCCTTGTGGAGAGTTTCATTAGTTTTACAAAAGCTAGCTTGAAGATGCCATACATTAAAATTTAAAAAAGAAGTTTATATTTTTAATACAGACTAATTATAGCATATATTTTACTTTAAATAACAGTAACATTGAATTTTCTTAAAAGAGTACTACAGAGAATGAGAAAAGTGGATTCACCTTAAACGAAAATGTTAAGATCAAAAACAAGAGGAGCTTGTTTAAGTAAGATAACATTAGTTATTGAATTTGAATTTGAATATGAATTAGGGGACATTGAATTTGAAGCATTGACAGAATATTCAACTAAAAATGGTTATCAAGCATTTGGATATGTAATAGTAAAATAAGTATAAGAGATGGGCTTAGTCTATAGCATCAACTACTCTACACCATACAGGTCATAGCTAAAGTTAATAAAATGGACAGGATATCCCAGGTAAAAAATGGAGAAGAGAAAAAAGGTAAATAAAGATATTTGAATTGAACATATATGTAAGTGGCATGAAGCAGAGTAAGGTTGGAAAAACCTTGTAATCAATGGAGATCTCAAAAAGAATAAAAAGACAAAAGAGCATGAAGAAAAATGAAGAATAAAAACATTATTGTTATGGTCAATGGCTTGGTAGTAAATTATTGGTAAGGAATTTCTCACTTGCATTATAAGTGAGAAGCAAGTATGGATGAATAGGGTAAGATACTTAAATTTGAGATCATATATGAAGGTGAAGATTTTGACAAGTAGGAGTCTCAGTTTTTACCATGTATTCAATATTCACTGTGAAGATCACTATTTTAATCTTTAAAAATTGGGTATTTAATCTCTATATCTGTGTCTCATGAAAATTTAGTTGATTGCAAAACACCTCACAGATTATTTCTCTTCCTATGTTAGTTCCCTAAGATTCCTGTAATGAAATCACAGGTATAAGATTTGCTTGCTTTTCTGTATTATAGGTAGGTAGTTAAATAATCTTCTGCCTTAAATATTGGCCACACCTTATGCATTTAATGGTTATTGGAGAGGTATTGAGTAACTTAGTATCTATCAACTTGCTTCCTGAAATTCTTCTTTAGAGAACTTTAGTTCAACAAAAAACACAGAAAAAAATTTTTGATGTGCTTTTAAAGAAATGTGTTATGTTCCTGGCAATTTGAAAAACTTAAATATAGGAAAAAAAACACAGTTCATATAAGGAGTCACTATTTCTTGAAATGAGATTTCTGGGGGAAAAAACTGCTATTAAAGCATGCAGTCCCATTTAGGGTAGTAAATGGGAGAATGTGGTATGTCTGTAGACAGGGTGATTTTACATCGTACTTTGGTTACTGGCAGCTACATGGATGTAACTAAGGCTACTTAGTATAGCTTATCACTTTGGGGACTGATCACACAGTGAGACAATGCAGGAGTGAGGAATTCAAAATAAAATGACAACATAGATGAAATAGTGCAGACAAAAGGACTTTTGAAGCGAGATGACAGAATTCACTAAAAATTAATGGTCATTTCGAATTCATACACTTCGCTAGCTATTTGCTTAAAGATAAGACTTTTCATAGAAATTATTTACATTTTCCAATAGACTGTTCTTAAGACCAGGACCTTCTCCTATGTTAGGGTAACAACTGTGAAAGTTGAATAATATCCCAGTTCTTGAAAGCATTTTTTTTTTTTTTTTTTTTTTTTACCAAATGGGAGTGATAGTTGTTCTCATGAAACTTAATTTGGACAGACTGTTGTCTGTCTTGTAGATAATAGATCCATCCTATATATTTTTTCCTTAAATATAAGTTTTACTTATATTGAAAATATTGAGGCAAGTAGCCCTCATTTTTCATATTTCCACATCTGAAAAACTGCCTTAACATCTGTAGCAACAGCATTCACCACTATTACCCTGAGGGTTGACCCAATTCAAATAGGTCTTAAACAAGAGCACTATTTGAGATTGTATGCTAAAGTTTAGACGGGCAGTCTGGCCATGTTAAACTTCCAAAGTCTTTTAAAGTGTTATTTGGGTATATTCTTTATACATTAAAATTCATCACACTTACACTAGGCAATACAGGTTTCCCCCAGAATCTGAAAACAGAGCATTCCTATGAAACCCTTCCTAAAATAAAAATGGCATAGAGTACCCCCCACTTTCCAGAAATTTGAGTTATACGGTTCCCCCCATCCACTCCCCCCCCCATAAAAGTAAGAATCCTCTTTAGATTTGTTTTGGTTAGCAAAAACAGGTACTAATGTAATGTGAACTTTTGGAAAATGGGGGATATCTGTACAATATTCTATTCAATATTCGGTTTACAAAGAGAACTCACATGACTGCTTGGGAGTTTTGAGGTTTGTGTTTTTAGTAACATTTAATGCTTCCAACAAGGGATGAAGCCATCAGAAATGGATGAGGATAGTGTAAGATCAAAGAATAAATAGAAGCAATATAGCATTTTCTACATTTCAACTTATAGTTTTTATGTCAAATATTAAACTAACATGCCTATTATTTTTCAATAAAGTCTAGATTTAATTGCTAGTAGTAAGAAAAATTCATGTGAACATGTCATTTTAAAGATAAAAGATAGGGAAAAATAATAGTATAGCAAGAGTGATAGATATTTCTTACCACAATATGAATAATTCCAGCTCCCTGGTAGCTTTGTGTCCTATTGGGGTATGAAGGCTTATTCAGTTGCTGTTTTGTGTTTGGTATGTATTTTATACAGTGCTGTCAGTTAAGTAGTTTAAATAAATGCAACTCCCATACTATGCAGCCTGAATAATAAGAATTTAAAAAAAAAATCATTTTGAAAGAACAAAGTCTCCTTAGTCAGTCAAGAGACATGCCCATTGAAGATAAGCTTTTCCAATCTTTAAAAACAATTTGGTAATGATGGGTACCATTTACTTTGAAAACTTATTGGGAATAATTATATTAAAAATATTATAAATTTTATCCTTCACAAATTAATTTTGCCTTTGACATTTACTTAAAGCCACTTAAAATTAATTAAAACTACCTACTATTCATCTCATTTTACTATTCTTATTTATAACAATGGCTTTGCACATTTATTTTCAGGATTAATTTTAATTTTATACTTGGAATTTTTATTCTACACATTCAGTAGTCCCTCCCTTTTCTGCAGGATATACATTTTGAGAGCTCCAGTGAATGCCTAAACTGGGAATAGTACTGAACCTTATATATGTTATGTTTTTATATACATACATACCTATGAGAAAGTTTTATTGATAAATTATGTGCAATAAGAGGTTAACAGTAACTCATAAAATAGAACAATTGTAATAATATACTATATAATAAAAGTTATGTGAATATTGTCTGTCTCTCTAGTGATTTTTAATATTTTTCAGTCACAACTTATTTCTAAATCTGTGTAACCATCCCTTGTAGTACATAGCTTAGTGCCATCATTTTAGGGGATCTCTTGCTGATGCCTTTATATAAGTTCAATGACTTTTGGTGCAATGCATTGCTGGTAATGGAAACATTTTCTGTGTATGATGTACACCTGCAAATTTAATGTTTTATCCATCTTAACTAAACACTTATTATGCACTGGCTAGAACTTTTGTAGTTTGAGATGCAACAGCAAAACCAGAACACATTTTTTTCTTTACAATTTCATAGATAAAAGATTCGTTCTTACTGTAGATCTTAGCAACCTCGGCATACCTTTTTTTTTTTTTCTTTCCTTATTAAATTGAGCACTTTTTACCTTTTCACTTTCTGGCCTTTCTTTGGCATATCCAAATTCCCAGCATCGGTACTCTTGCTGTTTGGGGGCGTTACTAAGTAGAATAAAAGTTGAACACAAACAATGTGATGATCAACCTGGTCTGATAATCGAGAAAGCTACTAAGTGACTAACAAACAAGTAGCATATACAGCATAGACATGCTGGACAAAGAGATGATTCACAGATAGGAGATGGCAGACTAAGTAAAAGCAGAATTTGCCTCCTTCCAGGTCCGCACTTAAATTATAATCAAATTATAAAATAATCAACATGGAGAATCACCTGAAGTTCAGTTGATTATAATATCTACATCTGATAATATAAAGAAGTCACATCGAAGCTGGTACGAGGGGAAAAATTATGAATCGGGCTGGACCTGCACCTGTGGGTGATGGAGGAATACTGGGAGGGAGGGAGAGGCTGCACGGGCTCCTGTGAAGGAGAGGGGTGTCCTGCCCTCATTTGGGGATTCCCCAGCCCAGGGTCCCAGGACAGAGAAGAAAAGTTTCCAAAAGCTCTGACTGTGAAACCCAGAGTAGATTCTGACATCTGGGTGAGACGGAAGGAAACTGAAACCCTAGACGCCTCTTTGAAGGACCCACACACAGGCTCTTCCACTTGCAACACTTACCCAGGACACTGAGAAAGTCTGCATTACCTGACTCCAGAACCTGGGATAGAAGTGCAGACACCATTGTGCCTTAGCACTAGCCTAAGGAAATCAGCGCTTTCCCAAATTGCCTGGGGCTTTTGTTGCTGTATATGGCTGCCACGCCCTGCGTCTATTCAGGGTCAAAAATTCCCAGCTGTCAGCCAGCACTGTGAGCATGCATTTCGGAGTTTCCGGCAGATCATTGCTGCCAACATGACCTTGCGTAAATCTCGGGATCTGTGAGCCAGTCCCAGACAGCAGCAGGTCTTGTTGTGATCTGGGACTTTTTGAGGAATGTGTGAAAGGTTACTGAAGTTACAGAAAGACTGAGGCTGTATTGATCTGACCTGAGACCCTGCCCCCATCCAACCAACAAATTGCCCCAGGCAGCCCTTTGACAGTGAGCCACCACCACCCTGCCCCTCCTCCCTGGTCTCCCAATCCATGGGGGCAACAAACTTTGGCTACCACAGGGTGGGCACTGCACAGAAATGAGTTGCAGGAATACCTCTGCTGCCTGCAGGATTTGGAATATTGTGTAGGTGACCACAGGGGTTTGTGGGACTGCCCCAAATGGTGGCCAGTCTCACTGTGATCTGTGACTACAGCAGGAATACCTGGGCACAGAAGTTGCAACCAAACTGAGGCTGTATTAGCCTGAGGGCCCTTATCTCCCTGAGATCCCACTTCACCTAAGCCACAAAGTGCCTGCAGCCCATTGACAGGCAGTCTCCCCACCCTCGATTTCTCTGGGGTTGCTCAGTCTGCATAGGCAACAGACCTTGGCTAGCGCAGTGAGTGCATTTCGAGGAAAATAGTTGTTGGTACACCGCTGCTGCCTGTAAAAGCTGCAGTATCTCTTGGGAGTATTGCAGGGGTCTGTGGGACCACTCCAAACAGCTGCTTATCTCCCTATGACTACTATGGGAATGTGCAGACGCCAACATTGCAGAAAACTGAGGCTATTGGCCTGAAGGCCCTTAACTCCTTGTGGCCCTGCTCCATCTAATACAAAAGTGCCTGCCACATGTTGATAGGCAGCTGCTCCTGCCCTGGGGTGGCATCTTCTGCCCAGTCAAAAAATCTCAGCCAGAGAAGTGAACAAAGTTCAGAAAATACAGTGACGGGAATATCACTGCTGCCAGCATGAGATACAGTATCGCTTGGGGAAATCTCAAGGTTTTTGTGGGCCCAATACACACAACAGTAGGCCGTGCAGTGATATCTGAGTTTGGTGGGAGTCTGCAGTCCCAGAGCTGGCAGCAAATCTGGTGTTGTGTAGGCCTAACTGCCCTGTGCCTCACTCAGACGATGCCCCTCCTAACCCACAAATAACCTGTGGCAAACTTGCACCCAGACAACCCCGTGCCATCTTGTGCTTTCCTTGGGCACGATTTCAACAGCAAACAACAGCACTCAGTTCATGCCACCCACTCAAAGCTCATTCATCTGAGAGAAGCATTTGGTAGCAGGCCACAAACTCGCACCCATGAGCTTCAATAATTCTTAAACAGAGCTTGGGTGTTAGCTTGCCTGAGGTGAGCAGCAGCTGACCTAGTATCATTGGAAACTTGTACAGGTTGCCACAGAAACAACGCTGACATGTAAACTGACACTGCAGTGGCAAGGGGAAATTTACTCCATAGATCCAGGAGACTCCCAGGGTCCCTGCACCACACAACTTGTATATCACTCAGGGGCTCTTCCAGTTTCAGGACTTATGGGCAACTGACAGGCAGTGCCAGGCCTTGGGGACTACTGGTCCCTCTGCTAAACTGCCCTAGGTCAGAGATAGGGGATAACTAGACTACTGCCTACAGCACTGTCTCTTCTACTTACCTATAGATCCAGCACAGGCAACAACCATCTGCAGATCGCTTTGTAGCTCCTACCAGGTAGCTCTGAACAATCAAAGTCAGCAGTTGACCTTGGCCTACTGGGGAGCACCTCCCAAGGGGCCGCAAAACCAGTGAACCCAGAGGATGGCACCAGACCACAACAGAGCAACTCCTGACTAATCTCATAAGTGATACACACAAAGGGTGGTTGCAATAAGTACACAAGTCTGGTAGGGAAAATTCTCATTGGTGTCGGCCCCACACAACAACTCTTACCCTGTAGTCAGCTTGAGCATTAATCCCATCCACTGATGTACTAACACTAATAAAGGTTTAGTAACAACAGAAGACCACGCACAACCCACATAAAGATCACATTCAAAGCCCCCAGCACAGGGGATCAGGGAGAATATGCCACTGGGCCACATAGGACACCTTCTATATTACTATATTATATATTTATATTTATATTATATATATATATATATATATATATATATATATATATATATATATATATAGCTAACACATATAAATGAACGCAAAGAGTCTAATAAAATGAGAAAACAAAGAAATGCACCACAAATAAAACAGGAAAAAACTTCATAAAATAAGTTAAATGAAATGGAAGCGAGCAACCTACCAGAGATAGAGTTCAAAATAGTGGTTATAAGGATGCTCAATGAACTTAGGAGAATCGATGAGCACAATGAGAACCTCAACAGAGAGATAGTAAGCATAAAAAAGGACACAGAAATCATTTTAAAAAATCAGAAATGAAGAATACAATAACTGAAATGAAGAATACACTAGCAGGATTCAACAGTAGATTGATGAAACAGAAGATGGAATCAGTGAACTGGAAGACAAGGTAGCAGAATACACCCAATTGGAATAACAAAAAGAAAAAAAGAATTTAAAAATTGAGGATAGTTTAAGAGACCTCTGGGACAAGATGGAGGGTAACAATATCTGGATCATAGGACTACCCAAAGCAGAAGAGAGAGAGCAAAATACTGAGAATCTATTTGAAGAAATAATGACAGAAAACTTCCCTAACTTGGCAAAGAAATTAGACATACAAGTTCAGGAAGCACAAAGAGTCCCAAACAAGAGGAATTCAAACAGACCTACACCAAGATACATCATAATTCAAATGCAAAAGGTCAAAGACAAAGAGAGATTCTTAAAAGTAGCAAAGAAAGGAAGCTAATTACTTATAAGGGTACCCCCAAAAGAATGTCTGCTGACTTTTCAATGGAGACTTTGCAGGCTGAAAGGGAATGGCAAGAAATATTCAAAGTTATGAAAAATAAGAATCTACAACCACAAATTCTCTACCTAGCAAGATTTTTGATTAAAAGAGATGAGATACAAAGCTTCCCAGAAAGGAAAAAAGCTTAAGGAATTTATCACCAACAAGCCAATATTATAAGGAATGTTTAAGGGACTTCTGTAACAAGAGAAGGGGTAAAAAAAAAATAAATATAAATATAACAAATATGAATAATAAAATAGCAGTAACAATGTACCTATCGGTAATCACTTTAAATATAAATGGATTAAATGCTCCAATCAAAAGACATAGGGTAACTGAATGGATAAGAAAACAAGACTCATGCATATGCTATCTACAAGAGACCTACTTCAGATCAAATGACACTTACAGACTGAAAGTAAAGGTATGGAAAAAGATATTTCACATGAATGAAAATGAAAAAAAAAAAGCCAAGGTAGTGATACTGATATCAGATAAAATAGACTTTAAAACAAAGGCTATAATAAGAGACAGAAAAGGGCATTACATAATGACAAAGGGATTGATAAATCAAGAGGACATAACCCTAGTAAGCATATGTGCTCCCAACATAAGAGAACCTACACACATAAATCAATTACTGAATGACATAAAAGGAGAGATCAACAGTAATACACTCACAGTAGGAGACTTTAACACCCCATCGACACCAATGGACATATCTTCCAGACAAAAAATCAACAAGGAAACACACTTGACCAGACGAATTTAACAGATATTTCCAGAGAATCTTACCCCAAAGCAGCAAAATATACATTCTTCTCATGTACACAGGGAACATTTTGTTGTATAGACTATATGTTAGGATACAAAACAAGTCTCAATAAATTTAAGGAGACTGAAATCATATCAACTGTCCTCTCCGATCACAATGGTATGAAACTAGAAATCAACTACAGGAAAAAAAACTGGAAAAGGCAAAAACACATGAAGCCTAAATAACATGCTTCTAAACAATGAATGGGTTACCAATGAGATCGAAGAAGAAATTGAAAGATACCTACAGGCAAAAGAAAATGAAAACATGACTCAAAATTTATGGGACACAGCGAAAGCAGTCCTAAGATGGAAACTCATGCAATACAGGGTTACCTCAAGAAATAAGAAAAAACTCAAATAAACAATCCAATCTTATACCTAAAAGAACTAGAAAAAGAGTAGTAAACAAAACCCAAAGGGGATAGAAAGAAGGAAATAATAAAGATCAGAGTGGTAATAAACAAAATAGAGTCTAGAAAAACAGTACAAAAAACTAATGAAACCAAGAGCTGGTTCTTTGAAAAGATAAACAAAATTGACAGAAACTTAGCCAGACTCATTAAAAAAAAAGAGAGAGAGAAGTCTTAAATAAACAAAATCAGAAATGAAAGATGAGAAATGACTAGACTCCACAGAAATACAATAGATCATAAGAAAATACTATGAGCAATTATATGCTAACAAATTGGGCAATTTGGAAGAAATGAATACATTCCTAGAATCATACAATCTATTTGGTCAATTAATCTATAACAAAGGAGTAAAGAATGTACAATGGCGTAAAGACAGTCTCTTCAACAAATGGTGTTGGGAACTGACTAGATATATGCAAAAAACATGAAACTAGATCACTATCTTCCACTTAATCTATATTATATGACATTTTATATATTATATAAAATTTATATATTACATATAATATGTAATTTACTTCTTACGGGGATTCATTTTCAGAATTATAAAAACATTTATTTAAAAAGTATGAAAGTAAATTTGAACATGATTTTACATGAAATTTAATGTAAAAATTGAACATCTATTAAGAAAAAATATCTGTCAAGAATAAATATAATAGTCTCTCTTTTATATATTATATATAATATATATTATATATGTAAATATAATATTGTATATAACATAATATGTATGCCTGCATCAATCTTATTAGAAGCACTATAGATGATACATTAAATTTTTTACAGGTTCTTAAACTTAGTTCTAGGAATTTCTTTCATACTTGTCTCAGTTCCATTGGAAGATAATTTCCTTGACTGGGAAAAATGTTAAAAATGAGACTGTGAATACATAAACTATACATTTTAATGTAAGTGAAAATAGTCTTAAATGATAAACTCTATACAGATACAATATTAGCTTTAAAAATTTTTGAGTGTTTTTTTACCTCTCTCCCTTATTTTCTTAAAAACAGGTTTATAATGCGAACAAAATGCAAATCGATCATCCAACACATATGATTAATTGAGATTCCCAGTATCAATTTGTCTACAGAAAATACTTTATAATACATTCCTATGTTAGTCAGAATAATGATCACCAAAGATGATTACATCTAAATTCCTGGAACCTGTAATTGTACATGAATACACACATGGCAAAGAGTAATTAAGGTTGCAGAAACATTTCAGTTTCTAATCAAAAGACTGTAAAAGAAGGATATTATCCTGGATCATCTAGGGGTCTCAACTTAATCACATGGGTCCTTAAAAGTGGAAGAGGAAGCCGAGAAAAGAAGTCAGAATGATTGTAATGTGATAACTTAACCTATCATTTCTGGCTGTAAAGATGAAGGAAGAAGACCATGAGCCAAGAATTCAGACAGCCTCTAGAAAGCGTAAAGGACAAGAAAATGGGTCATCCTTTAGAGCTTGGATCCAAAAGAAATGTAGCCCTGCTAACATCTTGATTAGGCCCATTTCATGTTTCTGAGCTACAGAACAGTAAGATGATACATCTGTTTTGTTTAGAGCCACTAAGTTTGTGGCAATTTGTAACAACAACTATTGACAACAAATACATCTATCTTAATTATGTAGTTAATTTTTTAAAACTTCATTTATAATGCACATCCTCCTAAGAAGTTATGAGCAATATAGACAGCATTTGCTTAAGAAAAAGGCCAAAAAATAGGCAATGTAAAAAGAATAAGTAACTTAACATCCAAACTCTTTTCTATGAGATTATATATATATATGTGTGTGTGTAATATATATTTATAATAATAGTAATTATACTAATTTATTATATATATTTGCAATACACCAGTCTAAGTAACAATGATAAAAAAAAAAAAGCCCTGATTTAAAATAGACTTGACCTTTGTAAGTTAAACTAGTACACTGTTAATTAATTTGAAAGGATTAATTCATAATTTTCCCAGGCTGACGATTCATACTTATATGTCATTTGTTCCTCTAGTAGAAGAAATAAGAGTGGCCACTGCATGTATACTGCTCTATGGAACATATTAATAAGGTTCTCAGGATGGATGCTACTGAGAGTTTCCTTGAAGCAGAAGTTTAATGTTGGTATCAAAAAAATACTGCCTCATTAAAGAACAAAAGAGAATAAAATAAAGCAAAATCAGCACAAATAAAATTCATTAATTATGTCTTAGCTATTGAACCTTTTTCTTTTATGTTAAAGAAGCTTAAAAATGATGGGTGCATATACTAGAAATGATGAATACCTACTTATTCCTGGTTATGCTGCTTCCTGAATCACAGTTGGTTAGTTATCATCACTTAATGTTTATAAAGTGCTTTAAAGTTGAAATCACTTCCTAGGTGCTGAGTAAGATCATCATGCCTGAACAAACCTAATGATGGAAAGCATATATTATGACTTTCCAAGCTTCTTTCAAGGAAAGTGAATATATTTACTATTAAAATAAAAAGACAAAACAAAGCAAAACAAGCAAACAAAAGAAAAAGAACAAGTTCAAAGCAAATTGCAGACCAATTTAGAAAGACATGAAACACTATACCCCTTCGGTTCAAGCTCTTCTGGCCAGCGATAGCAGATCTGGCTGTGCTAAACATAGGGACCAGACACACTGAGGTACTTCCAGAAGAGGCCACACAATGCCTGCAGCCAAGAGGAGATACTGATAAATGGGACAGCTTTGGGTAGTTGGGGTTTCATATAAAGACAGTTCACTATATTTGTGGTTAAAAGTGGTGACTAGCTATCATCCCAGTGTCTTCCTGTCACACTGGTACATTTACTTGAAAGGAACAAAGCAAAGGATGGTGGAAGAGATTCTGCCTGTGATGACAAAAGAGCCATGTTGGAGATGTCTGTAGGTAGTTAGATTAGACTGGTGGTACCAACCTTGGCTAGATGATATTTCTTAGTGTTTTGTAGAATCATTCACTAAAATATTAGTATAGGGAAAAATAAGAG
Source organism: Rousettus aegyptiacus (assembly GCF_014176215.1). Classification (NCBI taxonomy): domain Eukaryota; kingdom Metazoa; phylum Chordata; class Mammalia; order Chiroptera; family Pteropodidae; genus Rousettus; species Rousettus aegyptiacus. The sequence goes on from NW_023416284.1 coordinate 113,944,570, forward strand.
ATGAGTCCAGCAGGAACACTTGTACAAAGTGTACATGAGGGGAGCTAACTACAATGCCCAAAGCAGCAGCAAAAATTGGAATGAAACCTAATAAGGAAAGTAATATTATACTGAACATAGTGGTTTTCATCATACAGCTGCATATTTCCACTAGGGCCTCATTATGACGTTTATAGGTCCCAGATACTTTATGTATTATTTTATATTCATTATTATTCCTTGTTATCAGACTCACTGTTTACTTGGTTTTTTAAAATAACTTTTCACGGGCCCATGAAATTATCATAAACCCAGGCACTGTGCTTACTGTGTCTGATGGATAAGTTGTTCCTGGTTTATAATCATCTACTAATGTCAAATTCTGTGCTCATTCAGATTTCTCCAATTCTATATTTTTGATAAATCAAATTAATATTGGTAAAAATATGGGCAAACTGATTACTTAAAATTCAAAATATAAATGGACTCAGAATAAATTATTTGTATGTATGCATTAAAGCATTAACATGTTAAAGCCATTTAATTTGCTTTCCTCTTTTTATACAATGTGTTTGAAAATATTTTTGAAAATGACAAAGGTGTATTTTATGAAAATATTCTTCAATCTGTATGCATCGCCTCTCAAACAAAGACATGAACACTGAAAATGACTATATTAGTCTAGGCAAGAAATGCATAACAATAGTAGGTGCAGGATATTATTCATAAAAATTTCAAAAAGTTCCCCATGTCACCCTGTAGAGTATGAATAAGAAGATGAAAGAATGATGAATGACAGTTCATATGCTGATCTGAAACATCTGCACTGACAGAAATGGCTTGGGAAGACGGAACTAACTCCATTTCTGCCCTAGTAAAATTCTTCATCAATGTAGTATGTAATATGTGAGTTAGGTAGCTAGAAATTTAGAATCCATTCTTTGTTCTGAGACAAAGCAGTATGCTTGACATTTTCCTTTATACTAAAAATATTTTAAATGATCTGTAATTTTGGCTTATTACAATTTCAGCTTTATAGTTTCTGAGTTAGAGAAAATATGTGAGATTTTGTTAAATGTATATGTTTAGCTTTAACAAAAAAACATTTACCTCTGAGGAAATCTTATCACTGTAAAATGTGATAAGAATATCAAATATGTTAAATATAATTTGACATAATATAAACTGTTTGCTTTTGTGGCCAGAGTATAAAAATGGGATGAGTATTTAAGACCATAGTAACAACTTCTCCTACACACAGATAAATTACTATTATTTGATTTTTAGCATATTGCCTTTCTTTCAAGGATTTTAGGGGAATATGCTCATGTATCAACTGTGTAAAAAAGGAACAATTTATGTTCTTTCAACTGTGAACACCAATCACACATAGACATTTGAAGATTTACATAAGATGGGAAATAATTTCAAGGCAATCAACTAAACCACAATAAAAATTACACATGCATCAAAGCATTGGGAAAGGAATAAAACTGTGACTTGCCAAAAGAAAATCATTGTACATAACTCTGGCTGAACAGTACCAGTGTCCTAAACAACAAAGAGTTATCTCTAGGCAAAGTACACTGTAGATTGATGTGCTAACTCAGCCTTTAATAGAGCAGATAGGTGTCCAGGGATGCAGTGCTGTAAAGAAAGGCTCTGACCCTCTGGAAGTAGGTCACCTGTATGCTTCTTTGTGTCATTTCATAACTGCTAACTAAAAATAGTCTGGCCTGTCTTCAGCAGTCTATTTAAGAGAAACAGAAATTGTATTTATTTGTACATTTTCCCTGATTTAAAAAAGTTCCAAAATATCTATTGTTTTTGCAATCTAGTCAAGTGGCCATTCAAGTTTAAAATGAAAAGCCCATTTTAAAGGAAAAAAAAAAAAATACTACTTTTAACTGGCCATTTAATATATAATCCATATCCTTCATGTTAGAATTGCAGTATGTAGTATGTTTTTATGATTAGGTTTTTGATTTTCACATTTAAATATTCTTTACTCAAGAATTATTACTGTAAAAAATGTAAATAAGCAATTAGAAAAAATCTATAATCATACTTCCTAGGATTAGACATTTACCTATTTTTTCCTAAAGTTTTTTTCTATTATTTGTTTTATGTGTGTGGCATATGTGGATGCATAATATATGTAACCTATACTTTTTTAAAAACTTGCTTATCTATATAACTTTACATCAGAAAAAATGCACATCAAGTTTTATTTATACTGTAAAAAAAAAAGTAAACCTCGGCAAAATAAGGATCTAACCATTTTTAACAAATGCTTATCTAATAATTTTTACAATGAAAACTAATATGGCATGAAACATATTCTTTAAAAAATACTAATTTGATGTAATTGTGAATTTTAGAAATCCATGCTCCTATTTTTTAAATGTTCTTAATAAATATCTAATATTCATATAGTTAATACTCCATAGATGATATTCTAAAGCCTTTAGTGATTAGTTCACTTAGTTAGTGCAATAACTCAATGAGGTAGGTCTATAGTTATTTTATTTTATAGATGAGGAAACTAAAGTGCATAGATTTTTTTTTAAGTAATTGTTCAGGTTCATAGAGGTAGGAATTAATGTATTCAATATCTAAACTTATAGTTTATTGCTAGAGTCTACATCACTAGTTTACTATAGTATCTCTCTTTTGTAACCCTGAAAGTCATTTATGAGAAAGCTTGCATAGTTCTCACACATGCACACTGATAAAAAGAACAATCATTAATGTGTCTTTTTGGAAAGATGGAGTGGAAGTATAAGGCCAAAGAAAGATAAGATCTTGGGGTGTAATGAGATGAAATAATTTTTCACTGAAAATTTGAAGCAGTCTTAGAAATATGAGCAAGTTCTACACAACCTAGGTGACTGCTTCACAATGTTTTCATCTATTCTTTCATTTGTTCAACAAATATTTACTGAGTGCCTACTCTGTGCCAGACACTGTTCTGGAAACTTAGAGGATATCAAGAAATCAAACAAAAATCTATGCCTTTATCTAGTTTACACACTAGCAGAAGAGAGTGCAAATAGTCTAGTAAATAAAGGGCTTATTATAGTACAGAAAATAATATTAGTTGATACTCTGAGGTAAGAATTTGAGGCTGCTCATAACCTGGGTCAATAGGTGTACCCAATACAAACAGCTGAGGTCCAAAGAGATCAGTATCTCAGTATACCTGTGTGCAGACCAGATTAAGATGTATTCAGTAACAGTGCATCTTGGACTCTCTGGGAAAGCAAATATTTCAGTTCAAGGTGGCTTTAGAAGAAAATTTTGCTTGTTCTTTATGAATAATTAAAATAGACTTTATTATAAAAACTCATAAAAATTCTCTGCTAGCTGAGATAGAATTATTTTCCCCAAATTTTGCAATACATTTGTTTAAGGCTGGTGTCTAAATAAATTTATGTCATGATAAATTCGGAAATGTTTAAGCATGTTCTTTAAGTTGACTATTTCTGAAATACATTTCATTTGTCCATTTAACTTTTTAGTTTAAGAGATTTTAAAACAAATCAACCCAACGAACAACAAAACCAGTTATTTCCTTTTTTCATTTTAACCTATTGTTAAATTCTTATATTTTCAGTAGTCTAAGAGTTAGGAAAACATTCTGTGAAAGCAACTTATAATCATATAGCTAAAAGAAATAATAGAATATTCAGTCACATTTATTTCATGCCAATTTTAAGTTTTAAAGTTCAAAACATTAATGTTTGCAGTCATATTTAGAATATTTTATTTGCACTGCTAAAATGCGATATGGTAAATTTAGATTCTAATTTATGTTTTGTTTTTTTCCCCACATTCTCCCCCTCCATCCCTCCATTTATGCTAGAAGCAGGTCTGTGCTTCTTTGCAAAATGGGGCAGTTGTGATACAACTTCAAGAAGAAATCATCACTATTTAAACAAGTTTCTAAATTTCTGATAAAGTCTTTGTCATTAATGGTACTATATCCTAAAGTGTGAGGAGGGGGAAGTCAATGAGATAAGTTGAGAAAATTTTCTTAACCTTGTAGAAAAGATCCAGTCCCATGAAATAAGCAGAAGTGACCCACGCCCAACCTGCTGGAAGTGGCCTAGGATATTGGTACAACCTAAGAAATCAATGACGATCTCAAGCTTGCCAAGAGTTTCTTTTAGACCTGCCTTGTTAATGGAACTCCATACAATTTTAAACCTAGTTTAGCTCACATTCACTTGGGTGGTCTGTTTTCAGTGTTTCCTTCTATTTTATTTGATTATAATAATTAAAAATTAATATTAGTGATTGTGAAAAAAATTGTCATAATGCTAATTACATATAGATTATACCTACTCACTCTCATTTCAATGTGATATTAGCTGTTTTACTTTTTTGTTGGTTATAAATTTGATTTGAAAGCATTTTATTATATTAAGGATATATCCTACTTGTTTAACAAAAAATGGAATAAATTTTAAGTTTTATCAATTAGCTTTTATACATCTTTTGAAATCACCATTTGTGCTTTTTCTTTGTTTGATCTATTGAGATGACACATTAATTAATAAAATCATTTTACAATTCCATCGTCGACTTGCAAGATATTCTGCTGGATATTACTTACTAAACATTTTAATATAAAAAAGATCTATTTATATTCCCAAGACACATTAGACTTTTTTCCATATATTAATATGGTTTTATAACTACATGTGAATATTTATTGATAACTTAGATACTGTTTTAAAATAAAAAGTAGTAATCAAGTAATCACACTATTTTGTTGTCATATTTTATGCTTTATTTTCCCTTTGAGAAGACTCACTGACGACTCTGTAGCTGTGTCTGCAGATGGTATTAAATTGAAAATAGATTAAAAATTCTGAGGTACTCAAACATTAGAATGCCATCTTTACTAGAAATATTGAAGGGAGCTGAATGAGTATGTCACTATTTTCCCTAGAACTTGACTGAGAGCAGCAAAGCAGTTTTTCATCTTACTTATGAGTATAGTGTGAGCATATCACATCATGTATCACAAAAGAACTGTGCAACCGCCGTTGTCTGTTATTTATGCCCATACAGGAATAGAGATTTTCTTTTAATATTAGTGGGAAAAAATACTTTATACAGAACGAAATTCTGTCTCTGTTTTTAAAACAACTGTGAAACTATAAATCATACAACATGAGTATCTCTAAAACAGACTTCTGAAATAAAAATTGCCAATCTCGGAGAGTAGCTCCAAGGAACATCAATTAACTAATCACCCACCTAGCATGCAAGATAAAGGAGATCATTTCAACCTACAGTGGATATAGAATGCTTTGATACAATCTATTCTGAAAGATAATTGAACACACAATTTCCTAAACAGACAATTATCTATCTATCATCTATCTATTATTATCTATCATCCATCGATAAAACTAATTATGTTATGCCACTAACATATTTTGCTATTTTTTATCAGTTTGCTATAATTTTGTTCACTCACAATGTTATTATTTCCCAAAGAGTGCCAGTGGGACTTAAGACTTTTTTAAACAAGTCAAATTCTCTGAATCATAAATGAGTGAACTTCACTTATAAAGGAGATACACTATGATTAAAAATATATACTTTTCATGTACTCAAGCAAAAATAAGCTTTAATAACTCCATTGTCTCTCATTTATTCTTCCGGTCACTATCTACTATTTATAGTATTGCTAAAAAAATGAAAATTTATATCTATACATATATATCATTATTTAATTCCCTTATTTATTCAACAAATATTCATTAAGCTCCTAATCTTCATTTATTAAATCAACATTCTTGAGCACAGCATTGTACCAAACACTATTCTAGGTGCTGGGAATACGACAGTGACCAAAAAAAATTCCCTGCCCTTATGGTACTTAAATTATAGTGTGAAGAGAGAGAGAGCAAACAGAAATATTGATGTGCTGAGAATTACTATAAAGAAGACTAAACCAGCAAGTGGATAAATGAGTGAAGGGCTTTTTGGTGATGATGAAATTATTATTATTATATTTTTTTTCAAATAGATTTTCCACAAACCATCTTTCTGTTAAGATTACATTAAAGCAAGGGAGTGATCAATGCAGTGATTGATGTCTAGAGAGCAAGTAACGGAGTGTGCTTGGTATGCTGGAGGAACAGTAGAAAGTCCAGTATTTTCACCAAACTGACAAGGGTGACAATAATGGGGTGAGAACAGTAAGTTAGTCAGATAAGGATAACCTGCTCTGCAGAACTTGTTAAGGTAGGACTTTGAGTTATAAATTGCATTTTATTTATTTTTTTAAATTAATTAATTTGTTTAATGGTGACATTAGTTAATGAAATCCAATAAGTTTCAGCTGTACACTTTAACAGTAAGGCATATAGATACACACAAACACACACACGTACATTTACACTGTGCATTTGCCTCCCATAGTTAGAGATCTTTCTGTCACCACATATTTGACCCCCTTTACCCTATCTACCTCCCTGCTCCCACCAACACCCCACCTTCTGGTAAACACTAGTCTATAGTCCATGTCTATAAGTCTCTGTTTGTTCATCCTGTTCGTACATCGCTTTTAGGTTTGTATCCCACATATAAATTATATCATGTGATTTTCAATTTTTTCTGTCTGGCTTATTTCGCTTAGCATGATTGTCTTGAGGTTCATCCACGTTGTTACAAATGGCAGTATTTCATCTCTTCTTACTACTGAGTAATAGTCCATTGTATATGTGTACCATAGCTTCTTTAACCAATAATCTATCATAGGACACTTTGGTTGCTTTCATGTCCTGGCCACTGTGAATAATGTTGCTATGGATATCAGTGTGCAAATATCTTTTTAATATGAGTTTTCAAGTCTTTGGGGTAAATACTCAGGAGAGGGATTGCAGGATCATATGGTAAATCAATTTTTAGTTTTCTGAAGAACCTCCATACTGCTTTCCACAGTGGCTGTACCAATTTGCAGTCCCACCAGCAGTGTATGAGGGTTCCTTTTTCTCCACATATTTTAAACACAGATGTTCAAAAACATCAGTCTGATATTTTTGCAGAGAGTAACAATAGTAGATGCAGTTGTGGGCACTGTACTTGGGAAGCTGAACAGAGTATGGTATTGAATGAAATAGACAAAGACCCTGACTTTCATGGAATTTACATTCCAGAGTGGGGACATATAGTAAAAAAGTTAAAGTCAATACATAAAAAGAACATACAGGGTAGTGATAAAGACCAGGGTGGAAATTAAATGGATGGGTGTGATGAGAGTGCTAACAGAGGGTACTACTTCTCAGTGGAAAGTCAAGCATCTAATATAGAATTATATTTAATCTGAGACCAGAATGACCAGAATGAGATAGTCAAGAAGAGACCAAAAAGAGAATTCTGGAAAGAAGACCAGCATGTGAAATAGCAGTTATGTAAGAAAAAAAGAAAGTTGGTGTTTTGGGTTTAAAATAAGCAAAGGAAAATTGATATTAAGTGAACTAGAAAAGCAGTGACAAAATGATGTTACACCTTACAGGCCCCAGTGAAAAGTTTAGATTTAACTGTAGGGAAATGAAGAAAGACATTAGAGACTTTTATGCTAGGAAAATAGCATAATATGACTAAATATTTAGAGAATTGACTACTCTTTGGAAAATTTATTTTGGTTGAAAGGCGTGGTAAAACTAAAAGCAAGAGTGTCATTTTGAAAAGCTATTGAATTAATCCAGGAGTGGGATTTGGTGGCTTTGATAGTAGCGATGAAGATAAAAAGAAGTGAATGAATTTGAGATATATTTTGGCAGTAAGAATGACAGGACTGATTGCCTTACATCACCCTCTCGGGGCAAGGGGTGATGATGTTAGTGGCATCAAAGGCATCTCCTATGTATTTGGTTTAAGTAAATATGGAAATAGGAAAACATATTAAGATGTAGAAGACACAGGTTTTAGTAATTGAGGGTGAGGATGATGTTAGCAAAGCTTATTTCTCTTTTGATAATGGTAAATTAAAAGTACAAATTAGATATCCAAATAGTTACATCAAGTAGATTATCAAGTGAGCAGCTCTCCTAATCTGATTTAGTCTAAAGGAACATTTGTAGTCTACTTCATGAATTACTTTCATTTTATTGCTGATAAAAAAAGAAATCCTATATTGGCTTTATATTAATCCCCAGGTTCTATCAATTTTTCCACTTTTAGCATATAATCTAAAATATTTCTGTAGCAATGTTTTTAATTTGAGACCAGGATCAGAGGTTAAGGGGTGCTGATTGTGGAGTTTACAATTCGGGTTCCAGTGTGGCTTGTTTGACTACAGTGGGTTCTACTCTAAAACTTAAACCTTTATCAAAACCTCGAAACACTGGCCAGACCCAAAGTGGCCACTCCCCAATGACTTCTCTTTGCCAGAAATTCAAGTAATTGTTCTCTAAGAAGAAAGCAAATTTCCCTCAGTTGTGTAGGAAGTAATTTTTGAAGCTTCTAATATGTTATGTTCCTCCAACAGCAAGAAAGTATTAAAAGCTATATTAAAAAGGTTTCAGCATTTAAAGCAGCCTAGAATTCATTTGGATACCAAATTGTATAACAGAAACCACTAAATGCTATAGAGTATCTACCATGGCAACATTATTTAAGTGATATGTAAATGCGAGCACAGATATTGGAAGTGCTCATTTGTTTAAAAAAAATTAACCAGACCATAAAGGATGAAGCATCTGAGTTATATCTTGAAGTGAGAATAGGAATTTCTAAGGGAGAAGCAGAGGAGTGGTAACCTGAGAAACAGGAACAAAGTATGAGCAAAGCAAAATAAAACAAAAATTGATATTTTTATTATAGTTAGTCATTATTTAAATGGTACATAGGACACATGAAAGAGTGTTACAAGAGATAACGGTTGAAACATTAAGCAGGCTAGATTATGAAACATATTGGAGTCTCATACAAAGAGCTTAAATTGCAAATTAGAAAAATGAAATGAGAGTAACGTGATCATATTTGGGTTTTAGAAAGAAAATATTACTTCATTCACAATGCAGTAAAGTAGAAGAAAGGGTAAATTTTAAAAAAGAGGTGGATAAAATGTCTAAAGACAGTAATAGTGTATGATATGGACTGAATATTTGTGTCCCCTAAATTTATATGTTTAAATCCTAACACCCAAGGTAATGGTACTATGGGGTGGGGTCGTTAGGAGGTGATTAGGTGATGGGGGTGGAACCCTCATGAATGGGACTAATATAATTATAAAAGAGGTCCAAAGAGAGATCCCTAACCCCTTCCATAGTGAGAACACAGCAAGAAGGCACTGGCTCTGAACCTAAAACAATGCTTTCAAACACCAAATCTGTTGGTACATTGATCTTGAACTTCCCATCCTCGAGAACTGTGAAAAATAAATTTTCATTGTTTCTGAGCTCCCTGGTCTATGGTATTTTGTTATAACATCCTGAATGGACTGAGATAGTAAGATTGAAGAGAACAGATAGAATTGTTAGAAAGACTACAAAGCTACAATTGTCACAACCTAGTCATTAAGTGGATGTGTTAGGTAAAGGAAAACTGTCAAAGGTGATTCTAAGACTCTCTTCAGGTGTGGTTGAGTGAATAGAGGTGTTTCTTAACTGAGAAGGGAAAGTCAATTTGAGGAGGGAGTAGTAGTATTATAAGAAGAGTGCAGTTTTGGAAATATGGTAGAAAGGACCTTACTGGCAGCTGGGAATACAAGGAGTAGATCAAGAGAGAAATCAAAGCTTACATCCAAATAACTTAGAGTCATTAGCTAGTTCGATGAACTGACTATGGACTCAGTGGCCACAAGAGTATATTCAGTTGAGAAAGGACCGAACCATAAATCTTTGGGGAGCCTGAAATTTCAAGGAATAGGCAGAGGAAGCCAGATCAATCAAAGAAAAGGACTTGTTACAGATATCATGGAGAAAAGAAGAGGGACTAGCCAAGAGGAGAGGAGGTTAAAAAAGAAAGGTAAGAACTGCCCACAAAGTAATCATACATATTTACTGGATCTATTTTTCTTTCTTCATTTTTTAACTTTTTTATTTGAAAACTTCCATCTATCACTCTATTCTTTCTGCTGCTAAAACTCCATGTATATATCTCAAAATCTTTTAAAAATCAGTCTTCATACTTCCAATTCTTACTTGCATTTCAATGAAAACTCAGTTAGAAACCCAATACAGCATAAAGAAAAAAAAAAGATTTAAAAGAGAATAAAAACTCCTGTAATTCATTTTTTTTTCTGAAACTGAAAATAAATATATGACCCAAAAGTTTATGTTCAAATGACACTTTTAAAATCCCTGGGAGCCCTACATATAAACTAGATATTAGAATATGGTAATGATTTATTTTGTAAAAGCACTCTGTGTTGGGTAATTCAGTCATTTCCAAATATTTACTGATCATGCATTATTTGCTATAACATTGAGTAAGTCTGGGCCTGAGCCTAGAGAATATTCTCGATTTAGTGAAAATTAGCTTATTATAGTACAAGATAGAGGTGATCTGCTGCTATGAAAGGTACAGATAAAGATCTGGAGTATTTTGGGAAAAGATTTAATCTGAGGTATAGCAAAGAAAATTTTATATAACATTTAAATGAAGTTAAATTTAAATGTTAAATTTAAAGGCATAAAGTTATAGAGTTAGTGTGTTGAAACAAAGTACTGTTATATGCCACTTAGTGATGGAGATATATTCTGAGAAATGTATCATTAGGCAATTTTGTCATTGTGCTAACATAATAGGGTACATTTACACAAAGCTAGATGGTATATCTTTCTATAAACCTTGGCTACATGGATGGCCTATTGCTCCTAGGCTACAAACCTGTACAGCATGTTATTGTATTGAATACTGTAGGGATTCGTAACACCATAGTAAGTATTTGTGTATTTAAACATACTTAAACACAGAAAAGATACAGTAAAATTATGGCATAAAAAACAAAAAACGGTACACAGAATAAGGCACTTATCACAAATGGAGTGTACAGGACTGGCAGTTGGTTTGGGTGAGCCAGTGAGTAAGTGGTGAGTGAATGTGAAGGTTAGGACATTATTGTGCACCACTGTAGACTTTATAAAAACTATACTTATGCTACACTAATTTTATAAAACAACACTATATTAAATCAAGCACAAGAGAAAATGATGCAATCAAGAGATGCTGTAAACACAAGATGTATTAGGGTGCTGACAGCACACCACGGCATACTATTTTACAACAAACATTTTTTTATAAGTAAAAAGAGTACACTCTAAAATAGTGATGAAAAGTATAGTATAGTGAATACATAAACAATTTGCATAGTAACTTATTATCAAGTATGATATGCTATACATAATTATATGTGTTATACTTTTATATAAATGGTAGCACAGTAGGTTTGTTTACACCAGCATCATCATGAATTTATAGTAATGCATTGTGTTATGACATTAACATGGCTATGATGTTACTAGGTGATAGGAATTTTTCAGCTCGATTATAATCTTACAGGACCACTGTCATATATGTGGCTCATCATTGAACAAAGTATCATTATGCAGCATATGACTATAAGTGAATAAAAATCTTCTACTTGGTTTTTACTTAGTTCCAGAGCGTTTTATGACAAGGAGACATACACAAAATACAATAAATGTTTGATATATTTTAACGATGTGACTGATTTCTTTTTAAACATTAATTTAGTTATAGTTTTTAATAGTCCTCTTAATGTACTGTATGTGGATAATTCAGTGGCCAGATTATTTATTAGAGGTCAATTAAAGAACTTTGGAACACTAACACTATGAATGATATTGTCTTCTACCTCACTATAAAAGCTTAAAAATTTTTTTATGATCTATTGCTTCCATTTTTAAAATTCATATATTGTCTCCAGTCAGTGTTAGCTACCTATAAATTTTTGAATTTTTCATAATAATATTATGAAGTGGAGAAAGTTTGTGTTCTTTTATTTGGTTTGTTTTCCTTCCATAACTAGCTCAAAGTAATAATATGGCCTGGAAAAGTAATGACATCATTCCTTATGCTTCTAATGGCAGGAACATTGGAAAGCCATGGATGAATTTTTTTCAAGTTTGGTTTACATTCTGTGACATATTTAACATTAGAAAAAAAATATGGCATGCTAATTTTATTTTTAAAAAATAAAGCTCAAAGCAGATCAATATCAAAGCATATTAGGTACAACAGATATTAATATGCAATATTTTACTACTTGTTAGCTATTATTTGATATTATACTAAATGCTGGTACAAAATAACTTGGATAATTCTGGATACATAATTCTCTATATATTTATATATATATATACAGACATACATTCATAAAATGTATAGAATTTCACACACATCTTATTTGTCTGGCTGATTGTGTTGCTTAAATTCATAACTTTTACAATAATTGACTCATGCTAATCCTGGGGCCAGTGAATGAGTAATTAGCAAACATTCAGCAGTGAGAAACAAAAAACAAAAAAAAGTGATTCTATAATTATTCTTTTTTGTACCCACACATGGTATCAGATATATTATTCATAATTTGCAAAAACGGAGGACTTAGAAGTAAAAGAGCCCCAAAAGGTTGGAAATATTTACAAATAAGATAATAATTACCAATTAAGTTGGTGTTATTTCAATGCCTTATTAAAAAGCATCAGGGCCCCTGAAATAAAGCCTTGCCTTTGTTTCCTTGGGCATTATCTTTAACATAAGAATGCTTTAGAATCTTTAAAATAGAAATAATATTTTTTATATTTTTCGTAAGATGTCTTTGAGAATTAAATAGATAGCAGTGTGTTATAAACAGCAGATCCCAATATGTAGGGAAGTTGTTTTCACTTTTTTAGTTCCACTAATTCCTGGTCTCTCAGTAAAAACCGAGCTAATTGTAATACTCAAAAATACCCCAAACTTTTATTTTAAAAGAATATGAAATGGAATAGACAGTAATAATTATTCTATTGTGTAGGTTTAGTTTATACCATCCTTCTTCCCCTCTTTATACCCCCATACCCAACCCCCACTAATGATTACTGCTTTTTTTAATATAGGGAAGAGATATAGAGAGAATAGGAAAAGTCTCATTTATTTTTAAGTCCCTGAGCCCTCAGCCCTATTAAATGCTACATATATTCATTCATCCTCAAACATTTATTTACTTAATTTTTATTGCATGTCAGGCACTGGCATTGGCACTGGGGATACATTGGGGATTAGATAGAAAATGTCCTTTCTCTGACTAATGGAGTGTACATGCTTGTGGGGATGACATAGAATCTAAAAAATATAATATGTATATTCAGGTAGAGATAAGTCCAAGGAAGAAAAGAAAATTGACCATGGTGTTGGAGGGTGACTGGAAGGAATGTGTTATGTATTGTGATCAAGGATCGTCTCTCTGTGGAGGTAGTATTTGAGCAGAGATCTGAATAAAGTTGAATGAAGTAATCATAAGAAGCTCTGGGGAAAGTCCATCCTAGACAGAGGGAACAGCATATACAGGCACCCTCAGGCAGAAAATTGATTATTTAAGGACAAACAAAAAAGTTTACATTTTTTGAGCACAAGGAACAAAGAGGAATAGTAGGAGAGAAGGAATTAGAATAATGGGAAGTGGCCTTAGCATGTGGACCATTGTAGACCTTAGTTCAGACTAGATTTGAGAAGAGACCAAATAATAAATGCAGGGAGGAATGAAAGTAATGGCAGCTGAAAAGAAAAGGCTAATAGAGTGAGATATGGTACCACACAATACATGTTCAAAACATGAGAATATGAACACAGGAATAGGATTGAATTCTTAAAAATTTTAAGTGCTTTAGAATTGACATATCACATTTGCATGCATAATCCTGTGTTGCATCTCACGACTGTTTCTTAGGTTTACTCTTTTAGTCTAGGTCCTTGTGGAACAGAGTGTTTGTTTGGAGTGATTACACACAAACTTTCTCAATGGAATTCTATTTGCTTCTTCTTCTTTAGGGGTATTAAGTAATGAGAGAATAGGGGAATAGATTGTAGAATGGAAAAATTATCTCCCCATTTATGTATGTACACACGATCACTAGTATATTGATTCTGTTTAGTGATCCCATTTAATAATTTCATTTAAAATCTAGAGGATAATTTCCAAATAGTATAAAATAAAGAGAGGCTGCAGTTACTAAGCACACTGGAGAATAGTCTCACATTATGAAATCAATTGGCATAATCTCAAATTTGAGAACATTGGAAGGAGAAGGAAGCTCTGTAAGTATACGGCAAGGAGAAAATAAATAGTGTGTGATAAAAGAAAACTACATGAAAGGAAGCATGAATAAAAAGATAATAGTGGACAAAAGATAAATGTAACTCTGACTGTTGTGAAAATAGAAAATCACTTGTAGCATGAAGAATATAGACTTTGCTAGATAATTTTCTAACGTTTAAATGAGATTTTGAATTTATTAGAAGTGAGTTTTAGGTTTAAATGTTTTAAAGAAATATTTTATGTTGCTGAATTACAATGAATCTGCCTATCAAACTCCCCATGCAGTCCCTCCCCATATTCTATTAATTTACCTATAAAGGCCAAGTACACACTCACTTAGACACAAATGACAAAGCCCACAGGATCACTGAAAACTGAGAGGTAACCATATCTGTCAGTGCCCAGTTAGAGATATATAAACTAGATATAAGTAAATTTAAAATGGAGAATTGGTTACACAGCTATTAGCAGGATAGAAGAATAAAAATGGAAATCTCAAGTAATCAAAGATAATAGCTTAAATGGTAGCTACTACTCCTGAGGACAGGGGAACAAAGGAAGAGGTGGAGTTACCAAACCTGAAAGCACAGAGAGATTCCACAGAGTAAACAGACCGTCTAGAAAAGGGTTTGTATAGCTGCTGCTGGTACCTTTGAGGATTTTCAGATCGTAATATAAATTCAATTGGTAAAAGAATCAGAAAAAAAAAAAAATGTTTGCAGAGCTCCATCCAAAACTACTATCATAGAGCAAAGTATAAAAAGCCAGTTTTATATCTGAGAAGTAACAAGCAAAAAACTGGTAAATATCCTACGGGTATAATATAAAAGAAATTTTTAATGGAACAAGATTGTTAGAGACCTTAGGTTTTACTTCATAAGTAAAACATGTAAGAGCAATAAATAAATAAATAAATAAATAAATAAATAAATAAACAAACAAACAAATAAATAAATAAATAAAAGCAGAATACTTTACATGTCCTATCTGACTGGCTCATTACTATAAGTTATTATACATTTATAGGCAGCCAAGGTAGTAACTTTATAGCTATTGTTCTCACCAAAATACTCTTTTATTTGACCATGTTCATTTGGGTAGGGAAACTACTAGGAACCAGAGGGATATGAAAGCAGAGTATGGCTTGCTGTTATGAACTGTTTTCTGGTAAAATCAAAAAGACACAAATATCTATAGAAAAATTAGAGATAAAAATACCCCGATAGCAATTCAAACTCAGGGTTGTAATTTTTTGTGTAACCCAAGGCACAAAACCACAGATCCTGGAAAGAGACAGGCCCTATTCAGTAAAGCAGAACTATATTAAGTAAATGCCTGGCTTGCCAGTAAATTAGACTGGGAGCACTGGACATTAACTCATCCTCTAGTCTATATGAGAATAAGTTCAATTATTATTCAGTGGAAATTGAGAGTAGGTTAAAATAGCATCCCCTTGTACAGTTTTTTGGGGCTAAAGTTAAGATATAATGTATCCTAGTGCCTAATTTATGGTAAACTGAGTAGAAAATCAAACACCACAGTACTGATGGAAGACACTACTGTGTTTATTACAAAGCAGAGGTAACTGAGTACTAAAGACTCATAGAGTAAAAGTTATCTATGCCAGATTAAATATATATATATAGATATAGATATGCACACACATATATACATATATGTGTGTGTGTGTGTGTGTGTGTGTGTGTATATATATATATATATATATATATATAATGGAAAAAAGACTGGAGATAAAGTTGTATCATGAAGTCATTCAAATAGAGATGGACATTTCATCAAGTATGTGGATAATTTGAGTAGTATAGAAAAATTTAGTTAAAATGATGTAAGTTAAGATGATAATTGAAAAATAAAGAATATGGTAGTATAAGATAACACATTTTCTCCAGGAAGAAATAAAAGGAACTGAAAGGTAAGAAATAATCAGATAAAACTTTTCTTTAAGAAGAAAATAGAGGGTATCTGGGATTTATATAGTCCCATCCAAAATTTTAATAACAGCTGAAGAAAGCTGGAAACTCGGGCTTTCTCTTTTATATTGCATGACCTTTCTCATATGGTGGTCTCTAGTTACGTGTGACTATGTAGTTACATATTAATTAGTTATAATTAAATAAAATTTAAAGACATTCACTTCTTAAATCTGAGAAATCACATAATTTAAGTGCTCAATAACCACATGTGGCTAATAGATACTAAATTGTTCAGTACAGATATAGAATGCTTGGATCATTCCAAAAAGTTCTGTTGGTCAGTGTTCTAAAAAGTCACTCTTAGAAAACAAGAAGAGGTGATCTTGTAGATTTATTTAAAGGGGTGTTATCTTAGTAATATACCATAAAGAGGAAACTAAAATAACAGATGATACAATTTAACTGAAATATATTATACCTATAAAAATTATGAACCATTTAAAACTATGATTTAGAAGAAAATTTCATTATATTAGAAAACATTCCCACAATGTGTAAAAACATATACATATACATATATATATATAAAAAATTTAAATTTGGGATATTCTTAATTTTAGAAAGTAAGAATGAGCTTATATGTATATTTAAAATAGTTTCGATATATAATAATGACTCTAGTCATCTCTGGGTGGTAGGATTATCCAGTATTTCTCTACTGTATTATCCAGTATTTCTTTAAAAATTTTTCTTATTTGTCCTGATGTACAGGTATTATTTAAAGTCTGACATGTTATTTTATGGTTAGAAATATGACCCTTTAAAACAAGATGAACATGCATTTATATGCAATGCAAATAAAATTAACAGAATTTGTAAAATTATTTAAAATAGTATTTTGAAAAGAAGACAGTGCTGTCCATGGAACAATAGTGCTGATAAAACCCATGAATTTTTTCTCCATATGAATATTTGCTGCAGATATGCAAAAGACTTTCAGTTCATTGCAGCACACTAGCCTTCAGGGTTCTTTCCTAAGTACCTGCATTAGAATTTTGAGAGAAATATTCCCTTGCTTTTACATTAATTTGATTCAAGTTTCTACAACTGATATTCCTTGTAGTGATGTAAAATAAATTTACAAGTAAAATAAAGTAATTTTTTATATATTTTTTAAAATTATATAGTAAAATGTTCATAGTTCTGAAATTAGGGATAAAAAGCAAGATAATATATTTAAACTCGTCTAGTTTATGTTTATATATTTATGTTCTAGATTGTACAGTAATCTATTTGTGAGGATTATGGTGATAAAGGCACTTTTTTCATATTAGAACAGATTGAGTGAAAAAAGGATACAGATTGTCTAAAGTGAATGAACAAGCTTTATAAAATTCAATATAAAAACAATATAACCAACTTTGGAATTATTACATGATTAGTACTAAACAGTACCTTGTCTAAAAGTAATACATAAACACATTTTTAAGTGGTAATACATTATTTAGCTTTAAATATGTAATGCTAACATGTGTGTTAATTATAAATATAAAAATTAATTTTTGAATTTATTTTTGGTGACATTTCTATAGCCTACATATTATGGTAAATAAAAATTGCAATTATTTTCTAATTCATTTAACTTCTAACATATATATCTCAAAATTAGTGAAATCCTTGCTTAAATAAAACTTTTATTTAAATAGAAATTGCTGAATTATATTCATTGATTAATCAACCGATCAATCTAAAATTTATTGTGAAAATGGCACTCAGTAATTCTGCTTGATATTTATAGTCCATTAAGCAGGACCAGGTGAGCAAGGAAATCAAAATGATTTAATATTACAACTTGATTAGGAGAAATAGAAGAATACTAAATGATTTGAGAACTATCTTCAGCAATATATTGTGCTCTTTTGAAGTAGATAAATCTTATAATATCATCAGCTAGAATCTAAAGTAGATTGTATTATGTTGAGCAGATCACTTAATTTTTTTAATGTTTTTACATGTATAACTTTAAGACTGTATCAATTTTAAACAATGATCCAAGGTGATTTATCAAGAGAAGGAAGGTGAAAATGAGAAAGTGTGGCGGAACATTAGGTATTTTACTTCTGGCATATTGTATTGAATGCATCTATTAAATATATCCTGATTAAAAGAAAAATAAAAAATATATATCCTGATAGACATCGATGACAAGAAAAGAAGGCATACTAATTGTAACAGAAGTAAAGAGTACAAGTCAGTATGGATATAGGCATTTTACAGTTTGGGAAGAGAAGGAAGAAATTCATGGATAATAATTTTCTTTACTTTCTAAGATTGGAGGTGGGAGATAAGTAGCATAAATTAGAGGAGGGTAAAGAAAAGTGAAAGAAAATATTGCAGAAAGTGACAATAAGTGAAACTAAGAAGTCTAGTATAACATCTGGCAATTTTTTAGGTCCATTGTATAGAAAAACATAGATCGTAAAACAATTCTACTTTATCCTGAAATAATACAGTTTTATGTAACTGTCCAAGTGAAGGCACAGAAAAAGTAGACAGAGATTTGTGATACATACATAAATTGTCAAGGAGTCTTAGAGAAGTGTTCTTAAAATGATCACCATGAAATCTAAGTCATAAGGAGAAATGAGAATAAAGGAAATGTTGATGGATTGGTAGAAGTATATGGGTCAATAAACTATGGAAAGAGAATATTTGTACAATAGCCACTTGAGTAATAAAGGGGAGGATGTATCACAGGCTACTTGCAGTTTAAACATCTGTTCTTCTCATAGCACAGTAGAAGCAATCTAAAGACAAATTAAGTGATCAAATTCTTAACACAATGAGTCACAGTTCTTGCTTTTGCTCTACTCTCATATAATTTTCTCCTAGATTAATTACATTGTGTTCCTATATTTTGTTCCATAACTGGACAGATTTCAAATCTAAAATAGAAAAATATACAAACAATTAGTGGATAACAGAGCATTGAGTCATCTACATTGATTTAGCAACCATGTAATAAGATAAATGTACTAATGCAATTAGTCATGTTTTCCCCCAAAAGACTATTTCAATAGAGTATGTGTTTTAATACCTCTTTTTCAATTTAATATTAGTTACTAATTCCTGTATCTTAAAAACACTTCTAGATAGCAAAAAAAAAAAAAAAAACCACTATTTTGGTTAAATGATTATCAACAATGCCTCATGTGTCTATATACTAGAGTCTGTTAGATTCGAACAACTAGCCAACGTCACATGTGGAGGTTTTCACACACTCCAGAATTACACTGTTGACACACAATTATGTTCCTTTGAGTCACATCCTCTTTAGAGAGTAAGGCCTAGAAGTGACTATAAATCATTTATATAAGTAAAAATTAAAAAAAAAAATAGCAGTAGTAATGTGTGTTCAAGCTATCACTGTTTTTTTTTTTAAATGTATTTCATTATTGTACAGGTTAGTGATGTACTCTTATTAAGTGATGTTTCACTCATACTAGCAATGACTAAAGGAACCAAAATTAAATGTATATTTTATAAAGAAACTTTTTTAAATTTCATGTCAAAACTGATGTTTGTATATATATATTTAATACACATATATCTATACATATATGTATTTACCAGATGTTTTAAATATTCAGATGATTTTTAAAAATCCTTAAAACTCAATGAGACAAAAACAAGAAAACAAACAAAAACAGCTTATTTTAATGAAGTCCGATGGTTAAAAAAAGTTAAATTCTAGAATTAGTCTGTATAATGTAAATTTCATTCTTGTGCTATTTCTCAAAGGGAAGAATAATTGAGGTACTAATTCTTACTTCATTACTAAATAATATTTTCTTGTTTTGGCAGAGAAAATCAATATGTAGGCTCAAACCCCTTGAGTATCACAGACTTCATTTTGCTCTGCCTTGACCATCAGTATACAAATGAATGAATGAAAAAGATGAATTTGCTTTTGATCTGTGATAAAATGACATGTACAGGACTATTTTTTTTTTTCTGGAATGTTACTTCATAACCAGATTTAATAATAAAACATTAGTTATTATCTTCATAGTAAAAAGTTATTGCTTTTTTGAAAGACTCAGATCAGGGTTATGAGTTCTTAAATTTTAGTTACCAAGGAATCTGCACCTAGCCATTTGATTTAAAGACATAAGGCATTCTTAAATTGAGAAGCCAGAAAATGCAAATGGTATTTAAAATATTCCAATAGTAAGAAGGTTTCTCCTGAGGGTCAGGTGGAAAACTCATGGAGCAATTAGTAAATCCAATCTATACGGTAACGCTGAAAAACATTTAAGTGTTTACATGTATTTTTAAAATGCTCTATATTTACTTCTGCTTTATCTATAAAATACACTAGGTAAGTAAAGAAACACATCTGTAGAAAATATGCAATATTATACACAATTTGTCAATGCTTTTTTTTATAGAAGTTCCAACAGAAATATCCCTAACAGACTTAAATATGTGTGTATGTGTATGCATACATGCGCATTGTTGTGTGATTTAATCTAGATTCATTAAATTATTACAGATCATAAAAAGTAAGATAAAATTCTTTTAATTTCCCATAATTAAGGTAATATTTACAATTAAAACACTGCAATTTTTGAGTTTTAGGAAAATATGATGATTTAAATGTTTTAATGAATTTTGTTTATTAAAAAATATTTTCCACTCTGTGCATTTACATTTTTAGTCATTTATTCTTTAACTAAATCTAATACTTATTTAAATGCCAGTTACTATACTAAAATCTTATGTTAAAATCATGAAAATTTTATATTTTTTACAAGTTTTACATATGGATTATACTGACTATATTATCTGATTTTATTTGGCAAATCTATAATACATGGTAAAGATGCTTGAATATAGTATATAATATTCAGCTATGCTTTTTAAGTATTTATTATTATATATGGATTTTTATGACCTTAAAATTAAAACACATAATTTAAAAAAGCTTTAAATAGAGATTTTTTAAAGATAAAATATATAGGGCTGATAATTAACTCTTAGGTATTAATGAAAATTATGAAATTTATGCAAAGGCATAGCTAATCAATTTTCATTCCATCAACAGGACATGTCGATTGTTCATTGGTTTAAACAAAGACTTTTCATCTCAAAACACTTAGACAGAAACAGCTAGTGTTTGACCAAATATCTGGTCACTCTGGCTCAGCTAATTTGACATGTAAAATAACTATCGCAGTAGATATGAAATAAAATTTGAATCTATAGCTAAAAGTTAGTTATAAATCTATTCCAAATAAAGGATCAATATTTACTATAAACATTTCGATAAAGATTAGATACAAAGTCACCAGATCAGAAAAGATTATTAGTAGTATAATAAATCCAGGGTGTATTTCTGATAAAAAAAAAAAAAATGCTCCTAAGAGAAAATAGACTATAGTTCAAAGTAAATTAATGATATTATAGTATGAGAATTATCAAACACCATAAAGTATCAAAAATGACTATTTTCTATTACAGAAAGTATAAAATTGGTTTAAATACCTCTAACAAAACAGAAGACTCATATCTGAAAAAAAAATACTTTATTCACATTCTATTTAAAACAAGTGCCTCTAAGATAGCAAAATTTAGCTAAAACCAAAGGATAGTCAAAAATTTTGAATTAACAATATCAGAGAAATTATAACTTAAGGTGATATTTTTAGTCAGGCCAATATATATTTAAACAATGCCTCAGAACAATAAGGAAAGGCTGAGGGAAACTGGGAGGTTGTTTGCAGTGCAATGAGACAGAGATAGGGTCTGTTCTACTCTTCTGAGTTTTCTTCTATAATTACATAGAGTCTTTCATTCCAGGGCAAGCCAACCCTCTGCAGAATTGGGGGTGGACAAATTAGTCAGGAAAGTTTCACAGTAGAATATATTATAGATCAGTGACTAAATATCGAGAGAAGATGAGTCAGTGTCACAGAGCCTCTGAGGAAGGCTAGACAGATTGAATCATGTGTTATACTGTCACCAGCCTGAGTCCCAGAAAAAGGCAAGTAGTGCTCAGATGGAAAAGATATTGCAGCACAGGTACCAAACTAATCACAGGATACTGCCAATTTAAAAACAGGAAGGGATGCAAAGTCCAAGAAATCTGACTTATCAAACATGTTTACCTTGTGCTGAAGGTTGTATCCCTCTTCCAATTCTTATGTTAAAGCCCTAACCCCCGCGTGACAGTATTTAGAGATAGGGCTTTTGGGAAGTAATTAAGTTAAAAGACATCCTAAGGGTGGAGCCCTAATCCTATAAAATTGGTGGTTTTATAGAAGATAAAGAGAAAGAAATCTCTTTCTCTCCCCACAGACAGCCATGAGGGAAAGGCAATGTGAGGACACAGCTGGAAGACAAGCATCTGCAAGCCAGGAAGTGAGCTCTAAGCAGAACCAAACCATGGTGGTACCCAGGGCTCAGACTTCCAGCTACCAGAACTGTGAGAATACAAATTTCTGTTGTTTAAGCCATCCACTCTATAATATTTTGTTATGAAAACCTGAGTAGATTAAGACACCTTAGAAGATTCTGTACTTCCCATAGGACCTGTTAAAAATTTTATATATGAACATATTAAAACCTGTCTGATTTGTCTTGCTTTTATCCAATTCCTCAAATACATGAAGTAGTTACATGTAACAAACTACATTTTTGATGTATAATCAAGTACAACATGTGTCTATTTGTTCATTTACTACATAAACAATTGAATATACAGTTTGCTCAGTGGTTAAAAAGAAGTATGTATGGGCTGCCACTAGACCCACTGAAGTGCAGGTTATCTCTAAATCAAAGAAGAAGTGGATAAAGGTTTTAGAGGTAAAAGAGTACTTGAGCTAAGTCCGAAATATATATACCTCAGCATCATAGACTAGAGAAAAAAAGGCATGGAAAATAAAACTGTACTTTGTGTCCTTCAAACTATATAATTTTTACATGGATGGATAGAACATACATGAAGAGGAGTGGCAGGGAATAAGCCAAGAAAGGTTGACATTAGCCATCTTCGCCCAAACAGTTTATATTCTCTTCTGAAAGGGTTCAACTTAATTCTGGTTTAAGAAGAAAAAGAGTCTGATATTAAACAATAGAGTAAATAATACAGAATTATAGAAAAAATCCTTTGGCAAAATGTGGAGATGAATTGGAAATGTGTTAAGTCTGGGTAGGAAAATCTATTTGGAGATTATTTCAATGATCAAAATGAAAACTGAAGTAGGGCTAAACATAGCAACAACAATATTGTAGGAGAGAATGAATATGAAAGTGATTTAAATATTTGAAAGAGGCCAGTTGATAAATGATTACCAGTGGGTGAGAGGAGGATGCTCAAAATCAGTACCTAGTTCTTGGAGGCCAGCATGACTCCTAGATTAGCTACATCATCACTGAAATAGTGCCAAAAGAAGGATATGGTTGAGAAAAAGTGAAATTAGTTTTAGATTAATTGGATTTGAATATTTTATCTTTTTCTTCTGATATAATCTCCAGCATAGATCGAGTTACCTCACTTACTTGAAGCTCATATTAAGCTTCTTACTGCCAATGGTGTTAATAGAATAAATGAGTCATTTCATATAATCTCCAGCTATATGGCTGCTTAAATCCCTGTGGGTGACTCTGTCAACCTTTCTTCTTACAGAAACTACTCAAGATTCCATATCTCATCTTTACTCTAAAGAGAAAAACACCTTTGGGAGTGAAGGTAGAAAAAAACATTTCTTTTTCCTTTTTTAAAACATATTGCCCCCTTTTCTGATAAAATCCTTTGAATTTTTCTTATATTTATTCTGCTTTAAAGGACTCATTGGAAAGTTCTGCTAAGGCCAAGATGGAAACAGAGACGTTAATAGTTCTCTCAGATAGATTCAGGTCTATATATTCTCGCTTTTTTCATATTAGTCTTGTTTTGATTTATTGTTGTGGATTAATTTTGTTTTATTTTCATTAATAAAAAAATAGATAAAACATGTCTTGTGAACTCAAGTCATACAGTCAGACCAAGAGAAGAAATTAGAGAGATCAAGACCTTAAGAGCAGTATGCATACGATTATACAAAGGAAAGATTTGATGCTATGAGCCATGTGTAATCTGGGAGAAACTAAAATTTAAATAGATAAAATGAATGTCTATAATTCTACAGGAAAAATCAGAGCAGTGCTTTGAATTCGGACATGTCTGTCATTTTAAGTCTCAAAACTTAAGCTCAAATCAAGAATTCTAATTCTATTCCATGACTTTTAACCTTTTTTACTGCTAACACATACTGCCTCTCCCTTCCTCCCTTCCTTCCTTCCCTCCTCCTTCCTTTCCTCTCTCTTCTTTTTCTTTTCCTTTCCTCCTCTTTTTCTCCCTCTGTTTCTTTTCTCCTCGCCTCTCCTTCTCCCTCTCTCTCCTATTTTCTCTCTTTTCCTCTCTTTCTTGATTTGTGAATTAGGTACTGCTGTCCATTTAAATTTACTATTTTTTAAAATGGTGTTGCCAAATTGCTTTTTTATTTCTCTTAAATAAAAGTTAACAGAGTATTTTCAAAAAGGAACATTTAAAAAATATTTTAATTCTGTATTTTCTTTTAATCCCCCAAGTACCACATGTATCTCCTCTCTAAATTAATGAACTCCTCAAAAAAAAAATTTTTTTTACCTTGTTATAATTCAAGCCTTTCAATTATTTTCCAAAATTCTTAAAGTTCAAATTCCTTAACACGCTGTACAATATTCAGGTTAATCTCCCTCTTCTTTCATCACCAACCTCATTTTTTAAATAAATTTTTAATTTCAGAACAGTTGATTTATGGAGAATTTACAAAGACAGTACAATATTTTCATATACCCCAACCCAGCTTCCCTGACTGTTAATATCTTATATTCAAATGTTACATTTGTCACATTTACTAAAATGATATTGATATGCTATTTTAAACTAAAGCTTGTGGAAGGTGAACTTAAAGAGAGTAACTTATGTCAAGAGTTTTAAAATGAAAGCAGAGGTGGACCTTATCCACAGTCTCACCAGGTGAAACCATGAACTTTTGAACTTGGTCAAACTTAAATTTTCCAAAGACTCTGCATAGATCATCTGCAACTTGCTACAGCAACAGACTTTTGCTTAGTGATAGCCTTAGCAACTACTCATGTTTAGCCAAGGCTAGCTTTATGCTGCCGACACTACTAAAAACTGTAAACAACTTACACATTCTTTTTTTTCTTTTCCTTTTAAAAAATCCTGATTTCCTCTAATGGGACACTATTTGAGTTGCTATCCAAATCTGTGTACCACAAAATGCAGTTCTTTGCTCCCAAATAAATGTTTTTACTTGATTATTAATTATCTCCTGATAATTTTAGATTGACAAGTTCATACCTTATTCAGTTTTACTAGTTGTTACCCAATGTCTTTTTTTCATTCTAGGATCCCATCTAGGATACCACATTACTCTATTTCCAAATAAATCACATTCTGAAGTACTGGGGGTTATGACTTCAATGTATAAATGTGGGGGTGAGGAGAGCATAATTCTGATAAAACTCTCCAAAGTCCTAGGCAACCACTAATCTACTTTCTGCTTCCATACATCTGCCTATTCTGGACATTTCATATACATATTATAGCTGGTAACATTTGATATGTTTTAATATTTATGCAAGTGTTCACTAGGAAATTGGGAGTGAAATGCATAGAAATTTATGCAACTAACAATGTGGAATGAATAAAGTCACAGAGGAATTTGGAGCCTGGTGTATTAAAATAACTAAAAGTAGTTCAGTATGGCTGTAACAAACATTAAAGGTGGGTGAAGGATATTTTCAAGTGCTTAAAATTCCATCTTTGTAGCACTCAAATTGTCATAGAAACCAAGATTACATTAAAAAAATGAGAATATGAGTTTGAGCCAGACCTGCCTTAAAATACTGGTAAAAAAAATTTGTCATGGTTATTACAGAGGATGTCAAGATTTCATTCTTTAACATGGAAAATAGTATAACTGATTTACATTGTTCAAGTTTCTCTTAAATATGCAGAGAGGTTGCCATCCATGGTTGTACTGTGACTGAGCCACATTTAATCTGCTAGAAGTAAATTGAAATAAATGGAATATATATGACACACTGAAGAGTGGAAAGCATAAATGTGCAATGAAAATATGTGATTTAACTACATAATAAGACATCCTAAGGGAAGAAGCCATAAGAAAAGTAGTTAGTATGAAAGTTGGGCAATTTTTTTTACTATAATTACTTTACATATTACATTTTTATATAATTAATAATTCTAAGAGGTACAAGCTGAGAGTGATATTAAGAAAATGAACTATAAATTAGGGCATGTGGGCTCCAATCCCAGAACTTTCATAACAATTTTGGCAATTCAGATAAGTCCCTTCAGAGTTTAGGTGTTTAATATAGTAAATGGAAAAACTCATGTGATTCTGAGTTACATTATTTAGCAAAATGTACTTGTTGATATTTGAAATATCAACTCTTAAGTGAATAAAGAAAGATATGTAACATAGCATTTTAAATAAACATTATTATTAACTTGGTACTTGGGCTATATCAATATTTATTTAACATTATTAAAATTTTCCTTAAAAGGAAAATTATTAAAGACCCAAATTGTTGATTTAAACTTTCATGTTACCAAAATTTCTATGATTTACTTGAAATGTACATAAATATGTTTAGGCACATATTTTTTAGGCTTATATAGTCAATTCAACCCTAAACTAAAATTACAAACTAAATATGAAGCTAATAAAGTAAAAATTATAACAGTATTATTTTAGCAGATGATGATTTGTGGCTACCAAATACATGTTTGCAAAACCCATGTAGCTATTGATTTCAGTGGTATAGTTTCTCTAAATTTTAACAGACTGACATTTCATGGGGTATGAAAATGTCTCAATACTTTCACTACTTTTCTCAAAGTGAACTACTATGAAATTTTCTATCACAAAGCAAGCTGGACAACTTTTGAGCTTTGTCTGACATAGCTAAATATTTGTATTTTGAATCCCCTTTATCTTTTCTCATAGATAATACAATAATGTAGTTGTTTTTTCTACTAAAGTGAGTAATCATAAACACAAATTCAAATGAATATTGAAATTGAGCAAATTGAGTATAAGGTGGACATACTGAAGATCCATTATTCTCTCTTTTCATCTCTCAATCTCTCTCTCAAACATACTCAAATGAATTTTTATATTTATATTAGTTATGAAATACAAAGCTAAAATATAAAGGACATAATACAAAACTAGTTAAACCTAGAATAGATAGGTTCCCAAGAAAGTACATTCCTTTTTGAGAAAAAAAACTGAATGTTTTTAATAACTAACTTTATACAGTTAGCTCACACTATCACTATTTTCAGCTAACAAGATACAATTAAATTATATGAAATTCATTGGCCTCTATTAAAGTCTCTCATCATGGACATGTATAAGACTACTGAAAACTCCAATGTATAAGCAGTGTGAAAAAAAATCACTAATTTGAGAATACTCCTTGAAAGTGAGAATATTATAGTCTTATATTATTATAATTGAATGCAGTTTTCTAGTAGACATATTAATTTTAGGTATCTAAAAAGAGTGGCATTTGTGCAATTTAGCAAAGAGGGAACTGAAATACTTCAGTAAGAAACTTTTTTAAAAAGAAGACTCTGGTAGTGCTGTATGCTACATTTGTATAATTGTGTGATCTTGAACAAATGATTTATGCTCTCCTTATCTAAATGTCCTCATCTGTATAATCATGATGATAATGGTACAACCATCTAAGATATTATAACGTTTAAATGAGATAATGCTTGTAAAGTATCTGGCAATAATAAATGCTTCTATTTAGAACTTGTTAATACAGGAATACTGTCATACACATTTTCACTTTCTAAACTAGTAATTATACATGGAATGATGTAGGGGTATGAAAAAAATGGGTATAATATCCAGTATTTGATGAAAGAATGGACTACCATATATAACTAATCAGAGTGAGGGATGGCTCATTTTGGCAAGAGTCACAACATGGTCAAGATTAAGACAGTAAAAATTACTGAAATATCTCTAAAGATCGTGAAAAGAGTCATGTAAAACCCTAGAGATAGATTTCCCTTTTAATTATCAAGCTTAGTTCATAGTATAATGGTCTTAATTATATTTCTATATATTTAAAAACATTTCCTTTACCCCAAAGCTTAATTCATGTGGGTTGTTAATATTTTAAAATTCCAGAACTTTCAAGACTGACAATGTGAATACTGTCTTACAAGTATTTTGCTACTTTCTATTACTTTTCTTTTAATCCATTTACTTATATTTTCTATACTCGAATAGTGTTATATAAAGATGATTATCAGAAAAGGTGTATGATCCTTTAAAATATATTTTTATATTCAATAATGATATTATGTTATAATATTCAGGATAGGCACACTAATACACTAATCAATAATACTAAAAGTAATTGTCATGCATTTTGAATTACTATTTCACTGTATCCCTTGCCAGAAGAAATAATCTAAACCATTATCATGAATTTGCTGAAAGCATATCAGATTTTGGTATCTGAATTCCTGTGTGGCCCAGTTCCTAACAGGACATGAACCAGTACTGGTCTGGGAACCCTGGGGGTTGGGGTCTCCTGCTCTAATTGCTAGCTGATAATCTGTTGTTTTGACACCATTCTGGGGTATAAATTCCTCCATATTCTGATCCAACCAAAGTTGTCTCCCCTTTTAGAGGCTGAGTGTTATCAGGTGTGATTTGAGGTTTGTCTCTAACCTCAGAAGGGCTTTCCTAGCTGTCTTTTACTTTTCTCTCTGTTCATATTCTACTTTGTTTTGCATTTCACACTCTGAATTGCTCCCTACCAAGATCTCCAATGTTTTCCACACATCATTATGCATAAACTTCTCCAAATTCCCCTCTAAGGAAAATGTATGTGGCTCTCTTTTTGTGGACTGCTTCTCCTCCTAGTCAGATCAATACAATTCTCCATTCTGTATTAAAGCTAGAAGTGAAGAAAACAGACTGTTTCTCTTAGAATGTTACCACTGCTTTACAAGCAGCATACAGTAGTTCGGCAGCCACTGGTTATCTCAACTTGCCCCATTTAGACTGAAACTGTGGTTTAAGAGGTAAAGATCCATATTCCCAGCCTGCTGCACCAAGGATAGAGTGTCTACCTTATGAATGGGGGCCTGGTGGGACAAAGGAGCTCCAGCCCTCTCTGTTGTACCTGCATGGAGAAGACCTTCTTGCAACACAGCTGCAAGGACAAGAGTAATTGGTAGCCTGCACCTCCCAGGAGGAAATTGTAGCCATAGAATGGGAGTTATGGGGAGAAGGAGACCCTTATGAGCTTCTGCCACACTTAGCTGAAGAGAAAAAGAGGAGCTGGTAAGGGAGCATTCATGATTCAAATGCCAAGACTCTCCTTTTTACTGAGACTTAATACATGTTTCTCCCTCTGCTATATGCCCTTAGGAGAATATCCAGATGCCTAAAAAGTATTTTTATTTGTTTGTTCCTAATAAATAACTCATATTACCATGATGGAAGTTGCTCCCTAGATAAGGTTTTATGGTTTTTTTTTTCCTAAGTATTATTTTCCTAGTTCTTATTTTCCAAATAGTTTTTTGAGCTAATAAAGAAAAATTCACCCCTTATTATTGTCATAGCTCTTCTTCCTCCATTTCTCCACCTGTGCTATGGGGTGTGGGGACTACTTAAAGCCTGCTCTGATGAGTGGCAGTGGGCAGGGGGTACAGTATAAGGGGGTGAGTCCTGTACCTAGAAAGGTTGGATATTTCCTAATTAACTTCACTATAAGTTATAACGAAACAACTGAAAAAGATCAGGAGCCCATTACCATTACATGTTTTTTGTCTTTTTAAGGACACTGCTGCTTTCTTTATTGAACAGTGATATTTATTAGGACAGGTCATTGGTGCAATGTTTCTTTTTGTCTCTTCATACAAATTATTATATCTTCTTTTCTCTAATAGAGTTCCATTATTAATACAATTTGACCATGAGGGTTCCACTGGGGAGAATTAAAATTCACTCTCCCTATAGATTAAATGTGAATATAAATCATTCTTTAAAAACCTACTAGAAATATCTCACTAAGTAATTTATTATTCATATTACAATTATTCAAAGAACTCATGCTGTGCCACGATGATTATACTCATAGTCTGATTTCCACATTAATTAGCAAACTTATTTCCTTTCTGATGTCTATCTAGTGTTAGTCATACTGAAATAATCACCATCCAAATATATGTTACCCGATTCCTATAACATATGGTCTTTAGAGATACTGGTGTCTAATAAAAAAGATTTGGCTTATTAAGTTCTATTATTTTACCATAAAAATAATATAAATATTTAGAAATATGTCATAAATGGGGTAAATTACACTACTACCCACATGTTTATTAAATGTTCTACCTACTAAATAAAATATACCTTTGACATCCTGTTGAACAGTACAAGGAATTTGATGTAAGTTTATCAGATATGTGGAACCACATTAGTACGTTACTAAAAATGTAGATATAAACCTATTACAGAAGATCAAAACATATGCAAAAACTAATATGCAAAAAAGAAAAAAAAAGAACTTAGCAATTGTAACGCTCTAATTCTATTCATCTAGTAAAGAAAATATGCAGTGGGAGTTATAACATAATTTGAATGCTTTTCTCTACAGATTACTTTCTTTTTTCAAATATGTAGAAAAATTTTCCTAGATTTTAAAACAATAGTTAAATGGATAATTGCATTATCCAGATATTAAGCAAAATGAAGTTATAATTTATTTAAAATTCTAAGTCACATGTAATTGCTGATCTTAGAAGAGGATGTTATCTATCTCAGCTTTAAGTTATTAAGCTCAAATTCATTCCTCTACATGCAATTTTTTTCTCATAGTTATTATCTACTGCTTTGCTAAACTATGTTTTAAGGATGAGAAAATTTATTTTTTCCCTTTTTTGTCTTCTACATTACATTTTCCAGTGTTCCATATTTTCCTAAAATCTGAGGTTAATCCAATGTTGTCCTTTCTCCAACCAAAGAATTTGGTGCCATAGGGTGTTTAGATATTAATGGTTTATTATATTTCAAAATAAAATATTTTTTATTGTTTTTTTTTGAGTGTTTGTTTTTAATCTCATAATCTCAGAGCCATTAATGGACTTTTTGTTGCAAATTTTCAGATCTCAACATTTTAGAATTTAACAATAGAATTTATTTTTTGAGTTCTAAAAAATACTCACATAATTTTTGTGTAATGCTGCCATTGACATAACTGAAACTATGCCCTACAAACATAGTTCTCTTTTCATTTTCATTTCCCATATGATAACCTTTATTTCTCCCTAGTCTAATAGAGAGTGAAGGGCTTTCAAATGCATTAGCAGCAGTGCGGAAGATAAATAAAATACTTTTTATTTTGTTTAACCTCATTTCTACAGTTCATAACATGATATTATATCATAGGTATAATGATAGCTAACATTGAGTGTTTACTATTTGCCTGTGTATATGCTAAACACTATAGATTACTCCACTGACTCCTCATACTAATCAGATGTTGTAATTATTAGTATCATTCTTGCTTTTGCAAGCAATAAGGGTAGAGGTACAGAAAGTATAAGTGACCTTCCAAATCTATAAGGTGAATATGAAAAAATGTAGGGACCTATATACTATATATGTAAGGAAGACTGAGTCATCAGTAAATGTTTGCTGAATAATGAAAAGGACTGTTATATATTTTATCTTACTCAATTATTCATGTCTTATGATATGTCAGAGGACAAAATCAGAACAACCAAGAGGATGTCATTTGGCTGTAAACTTCTATTTAGTTTTCTATTAATAAGTACAATTATATCCATGATCAGTCAATCTGCCTATAAGAAGCTTGACGGTCATTGGGAAAATGGCCCTCACCTATAAGATTTTTTTGCCCTCTTTTCCCTGCCCTCAACATCCTCTCATTTTCTCCTATTGTCTTTTCTGAATACAGCTGAAAGTGCATTTTACTGTAGTCTTCTGGCATTCGAACTGGAGGGGTGTGTGTGTGTGTGTGTGTGTGTGTGTGTGTACACACACACACACACAATCCTTAATCAAAAATATTAAAACATCAAAGAACAATGGAAACAGATAATTCACTTTAGGGCCATCATCAGAAAGCTATTATTTCAGTTCTCCCTGCTTTTTCATTCACTGTTTCCTGTGACAAGCATATTTTCAAATGCATTTCTAACATTACAAACAGACA
Source organism: Rousettus aegyptiacus (assembly GCF_014176215.1). Taxonomy (NCBI): domain Eukaryota; kingdom Metazoa; phylum Chordata; class Mammalia; order Chiroptera; family Pteropodidae; genus Rousettus; species Rousettus aegyptiacus. The sequence goes on from NW_023416284.1 coordinate 113,977,129, forward strand.
GGCAAATCAAAAGCCTAGAATACATTCTGAAATGAAGAGAAATAAAGATCTCCAGTATTTCAGGTATTGTTTTCTCAATGCCAGGTCTCAAGGAAGAACAATATGAAGTGATGAAGTAGAAATTAGACAAGTAGCTCACAGGGTGATTTTATATTCTTAAAACATGTATTCAAAAGCAGATTCATCATTCTTGTAACTGATGCTTGAGTAGGCTGAAGATGGGGCAAATAAAAGAGCCCTTGCCATAAATTCTCTATATCTTAAAAAGAGAAGTGTTCTATACTAAGAAATGCATTGGGAAAAATTGCCTTTGCCTTTCCCACATCCTCAGAATCAAGTCCTTAGAATGATGAAGCATTTGCTAATGAAATTCTTTGTAATATTTGAAAGTTGAAACATTTTAAATTCATATAGTATTTTCAATCCATATGTTTGTTAGTGCTTCTGGTAATCATTTAAAAAGCCTAAAATGTTATAACTTAGATTCAAGTGATTTTTTTTTGTCTGTAAAAGCATTTAAGAAAATTAAAGTGGATTAAATAGCATTGGTTTTTAAATATCAATTTTATTTGTATATTTAAACAGTAGAAAAATTCTCAGTAGACTTTACTATGAAATTCCAAATAGCTGTATATTGGACCAAGGAAATAATAGGGCAAAAGTTTATTAACTCAATTTATTTTGATTGTTAATATCTGAAATCTAGTATATATCACCGGAATCTGTTAATTCGAGTTAATTAAAAATATTCTCTATTATGACAAAAAAAAAAAAACAATTCATATATAAGTTGTAATTCAGGTCTTGGCTTTTCATGCCTCCATCCTACATACAGAATTGTGTGAATGACATTTTTACTTATGTCAGCATCTAATATAAGCAACATCATTTGTGTAAACAAGTTCTAAATTTTTGGTTTATAGTGCCTAATTTAATTTCTATTGGTGTAATTAAAATTGATGTAATGATATTTAATACCAATATTTTTGCCACTGTCTCATATGTAAATATGTACTATTTATTTAAATTTGAATTTAAAGTTCCTATACCAAATCTCATAGGCTATTGCATTTAATAACAGTTTTCAGTCTCCTTTACCCCTTACCTTCAGGAACTTGGGAGGTGCATGCTTTAGTTTTGTCGAGCCTACTTGCGATCATTTTCTCATTTCCATGGAGATAGATACTGTTTTTTAAAGTATAAATCAGAGCATCTGTAATGCTTTGTAATTCATAATAAAGGCTAAGTATTTACAATGGCCTCCAGAGATCCCTTACCTCTCTAACCTGCTTTCCTATCAGTCTCTCAATCACTTACTTTTAAACATACAGTCTTCCTTGAAAGTTCTTGAACACACCACATGCTCACTTGTTTTAGGACCTGTGCTTTATGTTTCTGGAATTCTCTTCCTCCAGATATTTATTTTCTTATTTCCTCACTTCCTTCAGATGTCTTCTTAATGTTAACTTCTCTGAAATGCCTTCTCTGATAATCCTCTATCAGATAGGACCCCCATAACCAAGTCCTCTTTTTCTTCTTTATTTTTTCAATAGTATCTTTGATTCCTAATTTATGATGTATTTATTGTTTTGTTTACTCTTTGTCTTCTCCCCTAAGGTGAAACTTACATTAGGAACTGCAACTGTACAGTCTCCTGTTATATTTCTAGTGCAGAGAACATTGCCCATGATATGACGAACACTCAAAAATATTTGAAGAATGAACTAACAATGGAAAAAATATATAACCACATTAACCTTCAATACCCACATTATGTGTTTTAATCTAATTACCAGACACCATGGCCAATAAGTAACCCACATAATAAAGAAGGAGGATTATCATATATTACATTTCTTTTTGTTTGTCCCTTCATTTTGTCTAGAACCACTTTAAATTAGTTTTGTCCATAGCTCATTTATCATTTTTTATAACTAGCTATTCAATAATGAATATTTTGCTACATTAGAAAGAAAATATTCAAAATAATATTAGAATAAAATTTTACTGAAGTTATTTTTATATTTTATAATCACATTAGTTTGAGAGATCTAGATCATGCTTTATTTGAAAAAAAACTTTCATTCATTATAAAATATATATAAAATATGAAGGACCATATATTTGTGATTCTAGATTGCTTACATTTTCCCATTATGATGTATTCTTAAAAAAAAAATGAAAAGAAAAGAGCACTCGGATTGTTTTTTCCTCCACTGGTTTTGGCAGTTTGATTTTAACATTCCCCCAGAGAGCTCTGAGACATTTATGTGATTGAATGGCCTGCTATTATTAAACCAGAAATATTTTATGTTGTGATTGTCATATCCATTGCATTAACATTTGAATAAAAACCATTATCACCAAGAATGTATCAATGTATCTTTTAGTGAATTAATCTATATCGCTTGCCTAGGACTTGCTTATTGATGCATGATAAATGTAATAACGATAAGTCATCAAACATTCTGGAAGAACTGCCAGGGAGGGCTGATAGGAGGGGATGCATGGAACTGAGCTTTTTGGGAGACAGTTCAATGCAAGAGAAATGAAATGTGTCATATTGTCCCACAGTGAGATGATACAGTACATACGGATGGCCTCTTGTCGGAAATGTGTGCAAATTTGGCATGGTTTGAATCTCTAGTTGTGTTCCTGGTTACTCTATGTAACACAATAATAATGGGTCATTAAATCAGTAGTCAAATCCTACAGGAGATATATCATTTGGAATAAAAGAAAGAAAAGGGATGTAGTAAAAATAGAAAGCACATTTCCCTATAAATCATATCTTCCAGCAGTCTATAAGGAGTCCAAAAGTTAGGGTGATACACGCCCAGATCAGAAAAGAAATTCAATATGCAGGAAGAAAATATTAAGATGCCCCCTATATATGCACATTTATTTAAATATAAGAAAAATAATAAACTCATGCCATAAAAATGTTTACTATTCAGTATGATGTAGGTCTACTCATTCATTCCATAGGGTATTCATGTGGCATGTATTGTACCAGCTATCCTGAGGGCAAAGGAGATCCACAGTGGCTGCTGAATACGTTTATGGTGCCCAAACGGCATGGTACATTTTAGTATACTACAGTGCCTTTCATTATTAAGTGTGCTCAAATAAATTGACTTAAGAATATTTTATAGATTTAATAAACTTACCCTTACAAAATTTACAAGCAAAAACAAAATCAAATAAAACAAAATTGCCAACTGTAGAAAGAAATTAAGTCATAAGACCACGAATGAAAAAAAGAATGGCATTGCTGATATTTCTCAAAGTACGACTATATCAGCCACATGATTGAGTAAAAATAATAGTCTAATATGATTAGAACACCACCCCCCATGAATCTGAAAATCACCACAATCTAAAATATGGATATTTATTCTTATCATATGTGACAAATCTTGCTTTGAGATGTTAACTAATAGATTGCACAAAGCAATAAAAATCATTAAGATGTATTATGGCACTTTCCTTAGTTTAGCATATTAAATATGAAGACAAAAATGAGAAAATGTTTAGCAATTTGTAAAATAATGCAACTTTCAACTCAATATTTTATACAATTTCATCCAATAATCCTAAACGCTTAGAATTCTATTTGAAATTTCCCACTTAATAACAACAAAAGAAAAAATCACAAACAATTAAATATTAATTTTTCTTATTATGGTAGAATGGTTTAAATACTATTAAAAAATGACAGCAACAAAAAAAAATAGTTTACTGTCTGTAAATACTGACAAAGAGGGTGCATTGAAAACGTTGATAAAATTTTGTAAAAGAAGTGTTAGAACACATTTTTCAGTGCAAAAGCCATTTTCTATTTGATTTTAATTTATAGTTACTCGGAACATGTTTTGCTTCTGGCACAATGTATAGAAGACTACTGAATGAAAGATATAGCTACTGGAGAAGATATATTTTTCACAATAAATGACTTCTATATTGAAAAAGTTTGCCATTGATAGTGGTGGTGCTTTGACTGGAAGGGGAAAAGAAGGTTCGATCACTGAGATAGCTCATATATTAAATAAATTTATTAAATCAATAACAAGCAAGCTAAGCACACCACTACAGACAAAGATGTTGATAATCAAAGGGCATCATTGGTGATATATAGTTTTAATATTTGTATTATTAGTAAGATTCTTGGGAGAATCAGGCAGGAACCACACAGGAGCTGTCCACATGTTAGACCAAGGTTTAACAGAAGCATTGGAAGATGTCAGCATTCAGAGATATTTGAGATGGAAAGCTCAGAGATATGCTAATAGAATATATGAGGATTGTGTGGAAAATATTGTAATGTGGGATATCGTTAAGAATAAAATTCTGTCCTGAGCAAGTGAGTGGATGGTAATGCCACCAAGGCTTGTATTAAGGGGATCAAACACATAAAAACTACACTTATTACCAGCATGAAGGATACTGGAGAGTGTTCCAGAAAATCCAGCACAACAGAAATAAGTATCCCTCTCATAGTTCCTACATTTTTCTTTCCCTAGCAAATTTGGCTTAAAAATTAAGCCTAGACTAAACCAATTACATGGATCTCCTCAGCTGAGGAGAAGCGACACCATCAGGTGGCATTATTTTCACATTTATGAAAAAGCTGCTGCAATGTAAAACACTGATCCTTTATGGATCTTCTTGGGGTTAGTAGTGAGCAGCATAGATTTCTTTCACTACAATTCTCAGAAGAAATGACAATGTCTTAATAAAGTATTTCCAAGGTGACCACTAATCCAAAGCTGAAAATGTACTCTCTATCACATTTTTTGTCACAACTTATTTCTAACCTTGCATAATATTCTGAAACTTGCATAATAAGAATTCTCAAGTAGATAAAATGTCATAAAAATACTCTCATAATAAAAAAATGCCCACAATATAGATGATCAAATTTGAATATAAACTTATTGGTAGATATTTTAGTCCAATAAATAAATCTCTTTGTCTATAAAGGCCAAAATATCAACATCCAAAGGAATTAGAGTCTACCAGAACAAGTTCAATTATGCTTCTGTACAGAAAGGCTCACTATCATAACACTTTAGTCCTCAGATGTTAGTGTAATGTGTTATGTAATAAAGTTATAATGCTAATACAATTTTTTGGAAGATGGTTAGCTAATATGTTTTTAAGTGCACATAGAAAATGCCTAAAAATAGACAAGAAAAATGTGAACAATACCCAAGAGTGGGGAGAGAACTAACATGTAGATAAGTAAAGTTTTTGTATGACTAGACAAATACATAGTGTTACAGCATTGAGTACTTACGTAGGTAGCGCTATTAAGTAAATACAATTAGAACTATTTAACAAATTTAAGACAAAATAGACTAAATGAAAAATTATTATAAGTAAATAAAATAAATAAATATTTTATAAAATAAAATTATTTAAAATATATTCCAATGTGAATATTGTACTAGAAAAAAAAATCAGTGTTGTATGATCACATTTTATAAAACAAAGCTTAAAATACTGTTATATTTTAAAATGAGCATCTTAACACAATTGATAAAAATTTCTATCCGAAAGGGTCAAAATTATTTTTAAAATCTTTGAAAATGCTATAAACTCCTAGGATTTCAAAACAAAACAACAACAAAATGAAATTTAACTGCCTGTGGGGAAAACCAAAATGTAGACACTGTTCTCAATAAGATGACAATAGACCAGCAATGGGTCCACACAACTTGGAATAATCACATGCAACCCAGTTTGTCCCACTGAACACAGCTATATAACCTAAAGAGTGTGCAGCAGCTGTTTGACAACTCAAGAAGCAAGCAATAGCAGGTAGAATGGGTAGAAGTCCGCAACTTAAAATAATTCTACTATAACAGTGAGTTTACCGTTTCCACCTCCTCAGATAACCACAGGCTGAATGCAATGCCTGAGAATTGGGAACTGGGGTAGGGACAGAGAGTTATATTAAAAACTCTCTAGTTCCAACTCAGAGTGGAAAAGGAAATTCCTAACGCTTAGAGAGAATACAAAAACCTCTGCCCCCCCCCCTTTTTCTTTTTCTTCTTTTTCCTCCAGTCTGTGCCCTAGCTCCTAATCAATTCCATGGTGGTGGTGGCAGCTTATGTTAATGGCAGCCTACATTACCCAAAACTCTGGAAGTTATAGGGCCTGGGCAGGCGGTGGAGGGAGTTGTAGGTGGGGGGACTTTGTTTGCTAGAGCTGTGATTCCAAGAGGGTGGGGCCAACTACTGTTACTTTTTTTTTTTCTTCCTCTGTCTTTTTGCTGTTTGATCCCAAGTGTGAGTATAATTGCTAAAGTACAGAGCACAGGAACTACACCCCAGCTATCTGGCAAGAGGAATGAAAAAGTGATTCCAAGGAACTAGAATGCACAGGGGAGATGGCAGAGAAGGAGGGTCAATAAAGTGACCTCATCAATTTTTAATAAACTCCTGGACTGAGTTTATTATCCAGAGCTGCACAGATGTGAACCTGATCCTATTCAGCATATCAAAGACAAAAGAAATTGAACAGACCACCACTCATATCCCAGACTAATCACTGGTAGCACACCCCCAGGAGAGATCTGAATAGTACAACAAAACCTCTGAAGCTGAATGCACACTGGAAACACAACCCACAGAAGACTTGTGTCCAGAATCTAACCAGGTCAACTTCTTGCTAAACAAAACAAAACAAAAATACCAATATTCTCAATAATATTTAAATAAGATCACCATCTCATACATATTATTTTATTTTATTTATGTTTTATACTCATAGCTATAATTTATTACAGTAAAAAGATACAGATTAAAATTAGCATAGGCAGAATCCAAAGAGCACTGTGCACAGAGCTTCCTTTTCTCTCCCAATGGAGTCAGACAGCAATAACTTTCCTGGCAACAATGTGTGGCCTTTTATGGAGTATTTGCCATTCAGAGAAGTTCACCTGGTCCTTCTGTCCAGAGATTTTTTTTTTATTGAAAATTATTGTAGTGACATTAATAAAATCAAATAAGTTTCAAGTGTAAAATTCAACAGTATGTCTATCTGTCTGTCTATCATTCCAAAAGGAATATATATGTGTGTGTGTCTGTGTGTGTGTGTGTGTGTGTATACATATATGATTCCACTACACATATATATACATACACAATGCTATATATATATATATATATTATTTTTTTATGCGTTTACCACCTAAAGTTAGAGTTCCTTCTGTCACCAAATATTTAACCCCATTTACTCCTATCTACCACCCCTCTTCCCCACTTCCCTCTGGCAACTACTAATCCACTGACTGTGTTCATACATATTATTTTAAAAGGCTAGAATATAGTCTGCAATTTACTCAACACATGGAAAATCAGAAAAATCTCAATTCACATGGAGAAATACAATCAACAGATGCCAGTGTTGAGAAGTTGGACTTATCTGACAAAGACTTTATGCTTGCCCATTTAAAAAAAGCCTCGGTAAATAATAGAGAAGAATATTGAAACTAATGGAAAAATAAAATCTTAGAAAATACAAATGATGTACCAAATAGAAATTTTACAACTGAAAAATGAAATACCCAAAATGCAATTTTTCATTCTGTGAGTTCAATTCAGAATGAGAATGATGGAAAAAAGTGAAGTAGAGAACAGATTAGTAGAAATCATCCATATGAGTAAAGAGAGAAAAAGCAGTAAAACAACAAATAGAGCCTTAGAGACTTGTGTATTGATAAGAAAAGTATTAGCATTTGTGCCATTGGAGTCCCAGAAAGAGGACAAAGAATGAAGAACTAAAAAAGAAAATTGAAAAAAATAATGGCTGGAAAAAATTCCCATTACGCCAAAAGACATAAACCTAAAAATTCAAAAAATGCTGCAAAATCCAAACATAAAAAAATTAAACAAAACAAGAACCTAAAATAACCATGCCAGACATATCAAAAAGAAACCACTGAAAACTAAAGATGAAGATGATAATATAGCTTGAGATATAGTTATACTGAAACTTGCTATTGAATCCCCATGTAATATATCTATGCTCTATTCTACTCTTATCTGGCAGAATTTTGAATGAACTAATCTGTTTTATTAATTCCAGATTATATATGCTGTATAGATTTCTTAGTTTTAAGAGAATATAGTGTTGTAGCTTTTGCCTTGTTTCATTAAAATATCTGCAAAAACGAATAACACTTACATCATGTTAATATTAGTAAAGCAAGGATATTTTTTCTTTACTAATTTTATGTCCTAGTAAAAAATGCTAATGTTATAAATTTCTATGCATTTGAAATATTTTTAAAATGTAGTACTCTAAGATATCACATAAGAGTGAATTACTGAGTAAGTCACATATCCTTTACTGTAAATGACACCCATCATTAAAATTAGTCTAAAACAATATATTGATGTGCTACAATTCAGTAGAATTGTCAAAAGAAAAATTTTAGGCCCCAGTTATATTTGTAAAGTAAATTCATGAAAGTATAAGCAATAGAAAGTTCTGGTTAATGCTACTTCAAATAGGTCTACACGGGTATAAAATTGTAAATAGAAAACTTTCTCTTTTGTTTGTGAGTTATTGTTGAAATTTCTAATATCCTATTTTTCCTCTGATTTTCCAGGCATCTTCCACAGCACAATATAAATGCTACTATCTCAGACACAATTCTCAGTAAAGTTTAATCTCATTGAAAAGATTAAGAGGATTTTAAAGAATCTTAAGGTAGGAAGCTTAAAAGTTCTATATAAAGTTATGTAAGAATGTCAAAAGTTCTAAGAAGTATTGCTAAAAAGCAGCCTTTAAAACAGACACAAACGGCTTTAAACAGAGAGGCAGATTTACTTCTACCCTTTAGAACATGTCTAATCACCTGGGCAGTTGAGCATTGCTCTTCCTTAATCAATCCCCAACAACACACGCACAGACACTTACATGTGCACATGCACGTGCACAGACACGTACACACAAACATACAATGAACACATATGTAAACATCTGTTTGCCTATTGAATTAATGATGAAATATTTGGGAGGATAAACAGGTTTGAATAAACTCATTTAATCCGATCATAAATATTGCACCTCCATCTTCTTTTGAGTAAAGTAAAAATGTCCCCAGTTAAAGTGTAAAAATAACCAAGGGATTCAATTTATGTAGGATGGCGTAGCAGTACTAAATGACATTTGCATCTAGTCATTTAGAAAGGCTTCTGGTTGAATAGAATGGAATATTTATTCAAAGAAAAATTGCTATCTTTTGAGTATCCAAGAAAGAAATCTTTTAAAATGTTCAATAAATGAAAAATTGATAGAAGTGGAACAAAAAGTGTTAGATTTCTAAGTTACTATGGAATTATTAATTCTATAACATCCTTTAAAACAAGAATGTAGTGAAATGTAGAATAGTACAGAGTTTTCAGATTTTAAAGACACTCCCAATTTACCACTGTTGAAAAGAGTTGAAAGTTATGTAGAACTATTTAAGTGAATATTTAGTATCATGCAGAATATCCTCTTTCTATAATATTGTTTTCCTTCTGAAATTAAAGACACTGGTAATTTGAAATGGTGCAAGCTTTTGCAGCATGAAGTAACATTTTGATAAAGATTAATATGGCTTCCTTTCAATTTCACTTTTCAGAAGAAAACCATACTGTTTTACACATTTTAAATAAACTGTGACCATAATGTTAAAAATTAGTTAGTGAATATATCATTTAAATGACTTGGAGCAAAATAACTTTTTACATAAGTAATAGGGAAAAAAACAGTTGGAATTTAATACTGAAAAAAGAAACATTTAAAATGAACTGAAAGAAAGGAAGAAGTATTGCTACATTAAAGGAGAAAGCTGCACTTTCTATTCAAAGTCATTAAGTCCACAATTTCCGCAATTTTTTTTTCCCCCAGACTTAGGTGAATTCTGAAAATTTTGCTTTGCTTTGCTTTTGTGAGAGCAAATCTTTCTTCTGGAGTTTTAATTACTGGCAATGAAAATTGGATTTTTTATTGTATGTGGTAGTTAGCTTTACTTAATCTCAAAAGAGAAAAATTGTTTCTCTTTAAATGTTGGTGCAGTATATATCACAAGGTGTTGGTAGACTGGAGGGAGATAAGTATTTTGACCTACTGATAATTTTAAAAATTGTGAAAAATGTCTTTTCTGCATAGGTCAAAAACAAATAAAACTCTTGTCAGGTATTATAAAAGCAACAGGATCTGGGGCTCTTGGTACTTACAGAGAAGTTTTGTGACAGACTATAATAAATAAATGTTAATATAAGTGTGCCCATGAAGGAGATATATATATAATAAAATGGATATTGAGAGTTTCTTGAAACCTGTATCTACCATATACTTAAGGCTAAAATTTTTTTTAAAAATTATATACATAGAATATATATATATTCTACCATTTAAAAGAACTAAAATCGGTAAATCACTTGTAAAAAGATTATAGTAGTTAAAATTTCATTTAAAAAATTCTTTTTAAAATTCTAGAAAAACAGAAATTGATAGAAGTAAGAAAATCCTGCATAAAGAAATGCATACTGAAGCAGAAAATAGAAATAGTTAATTTGTATAATGTTCTGGGTACCTGATAACTGATATCGCACATCTATACAAGATGATGAAGAGTTAAAATATCCTAACTTGAGATATATTCAATATATTATTAAGAAATAATGTGCTTTTGTGCTCCAATATAAATTTAAATAAAAAGTGGTCATGTAGAAATTAGAACATTAAATAGTGACAATAGAAAAATAAAATTCATTTTTAATGATTAAAAATGACACAAAACAAAATTGTTGGTATTTCAAAATTTCCATGGTCTCCATATGGCTAATTAGCAAAAATGATAAACCTTTGCATGGAATTTATGACTCAACATATCTTTTTTTCCATTTTTTACTACTATTAGTGGGAATGCTCTACCACTAATCTTTATATGCTTTAAAATTTGACCAGAGTGCAGAAAAATGAATACTGGCTTAGAACTGGGACATGTAGGTAGCACTCCAGCTCTACCTTGTGTAGAGTCTGACCTTGGATAACTCACAACATCTCTCTATGACAATTGTTTATATGTAAAGTTAAGGGGTGGATAGCAGGGTTTCTACCAATCATTCAATCCAAAGTTCTAACTGCAGATTCTTGAATATTTTGCCCTGTGTCTGTTGTTTCATTTTCCTGATCTGTATCTTCTTATTTCATTGTTTCTAGGGTTCGTCAATATTTCAAGTCCCCATAAAAATTCTACTTCTTTCATAATGCTTTCATTTATCTCTCATTAAAAAATGCCTCTGTTTAATCTGCATTAGCATATTATCACTTTCTCTTGGTATTTAATTCGTTGATTATTTACTTTCATATTTTGCCTTTTTGATACGTTATACCTTTTTCTAAAGTGTACTATATACTTATTTGTATCTTACACAATACTATGGCATCTATATCGTTATGTGTGCTCTAAAAATACTTTTAAAAACAATGGATAGAATAAAAATGCAAAGAACCCAAGAACAAAAGTGAGGAAAGAAAAAGCTGAAGCACATCTTCTGTAGAATTCTTTTTCTATGAGGACCTACTAGGAAAGGGTCAGTACCTTTACTCCATCAAGTCAAGTTATTTGTTCTTTTACTCTAGCAATTCATTCTCTCAAATATTATATTTCTATTTACTTTCTCTTATCTAAAACCTGAGATCTTTTACTTAATCTAGGTCTCAGAGTTACTGAGTACTATAACCATTCTTTGGAGTAAATTTACTTGGAGAATTTGCACTTCCTTGACCCTTCAAGAATAGAGAATAACAACATTTAAAAATGCATTAGTAAAGTTATAAGAACAGATAATGTTATCCCTATCATTCAGGTTCTGTTATGGTGTTTGTATATATATTTGCGCTTTACCTATTGCTATAGTGTGAAACCAAAGAATTTAAGGTCACAATTTAAAAAAAAAATAAGTTCAGTTAATAGTTATTTTTAAAGTTTCTGTATTTTAATGATATATATATATATATACACATAAGTGCTTTATGTGTAATCAAAATATTTACTAGATGAGCACAAAAATAATAACAGAGATATCACATCAACCTAGTATCTCTGTGATCACTATTCTTCTGCAACTAAATGCTTAGGTAGAAAATGTCTAGAACACTCTAGAATGACTTATCTGTGTGTATAATAAAAGACCAACACGTTATCTTTTTAAAAATAATAAACGCTATATGGTTTGCATAGTGCTTAATAAAATGTTTCTCTCACAAACTGTTAAATTTAATACTCATTTAATAATAAACTAGATAAAAATATTTTACCTATAATATTTATCTATAAAGAAATGCAAGTATAGAGCATAGCATAGGGTATATAGTCAATATTGCTATAGTGGTTGTGTGTGGTGCCAGATGCATGCTAGAATAATTAAGTATGGATAGTGTAACTGTCTAACTTTTTAAAATTTAAAATAAAACAATAAATATGAAGAGGTTGCATTATTTGCCTAAGATCAAACTGTTATGAGTTTTGAAGTCATAATTTACTTTTGTTTCCTATTCTAATACATACTGAATTCTACCTCTAATCATGAGTAGAATGTCAAAAGTTTTCCATTTGGAAAACTTTAACATTATTTAGCTCTTTAAATAGTTAATCTGACATGTTCATTAAATAGAGTTGTTTTTACCAGTGTACAAAATGTTTGCTGTTTTATGGTTTTGAAGCTTTCCATAGTCCCTTCTAAACAACACTCCAATATTATTTTGAGGAATTCTCTCTTCCAGTTGAACGTAATCTGCTGAAACTGTATCAGGGCATATCCTACCATTGACAGTGAATTAACCTATTATGATCTGATGTTCTCTTGGATTTTTATGAGGTAAAAAGAAAAGAATAGACTATTCAGGTCATGAAACCCATTCTGCATCCAGTCCCTAAATCTTTATACATGATTTATCTCTAAATAGTGCTCAGGTATCTTTCCCAAGCCCTTCTAGTAATTATGAGAGCTAATTATATCTTTCCAGTACTTTATCTGTGCTTTATTTAGCCAGGGGACATCTGTGTTACTTACAACAAGTTATTATTGGACACCATCAAGTTATTCATAATTATTGTTCTCAATGCATTACGTGTCATACAGTGTTAAGTAAATGATTAATATTCAAATAAAATGGTTAAAATAAATTAATTATTGAATAGTGAATGTATTACTGAATGTAAGTTATTCTTCACTGAAAAGTAGGGTCATATATACCATTCAGTGGCCTATCTCAAACAAGAAACACAGGAACTCATTCACTAGAAAAATGACATCTTCATACTTGAGAGCTAGAATACAAAAGATATAATTCCCATCTGGGAAGGCAAGAATTGTTTTGAATTCTATAGATGGTTTTGTAGTTCATATAAATATCTTTATGCATTAATTTTTCAGAGTTAGATAAAATGCCACACTCTAAAGATATTTAAGGGTATACATTGCATGGTTGAGATGTACTAGTTAGGTTCATTTAAAGCAAATGTAGCTATCTTTAAAAGTAATGGAAACTTTAAAAGATTTTAGTGAGACTCTATATTAATAGGATAATTCAGTAGTTGTACATATTTAGTAACTATTCATCATGTCCATGATTTTGCTATAGTCATGAATCCAACTCCATCCTTCATTGATGTCATATTATTTTAAATCCATTTTTTAGCTTGGAGGTCTAGTGTGAAATGGAAAGGAACATTAAACAATCAAAATATACACAAAGTGGATAATTTAGTTGTATAATGGTAGAAAGCAAATTTTAAACAATGTAAGAAATCAGAAATCCAATATTGAGAGAGTTGATCATATAAAACATCTGATATCAAAAACAAAATTCAATGAACCGATAACGAGCATAAATCCCCTTTATATGTAGAAAAATCTCCAACATTCCGGGACAATTAATAAACAACTGAAAATAAAAAGTCCACTCAAAAAATAGCCTGGTAAATTTATATAGTGAGCAAAGGATCAAAAGTTATTTTATTATTTTTATAAACATTAGATAAATAAAAATGCGTTTTCTAAATTTGTAACTGTTTGTAGCAATGGATTTAATTAGATTTATTGTGGTGATCATTTTACAACATAAATAAGTCTCAAATCATGTTGTACACCTGTAACTAAGATAATATTATATGGCAATTATATCACAATAAAAATTTTGTTTTCTATTTATCACAGGTAATGTAGGAACAGAAAAATTAATTTAAAGTAGAAAATGAAGCAGAGGAGTGTGTGTGTGTGATTTAAAATTTAATTAAAGACAAAGGAGTAGAAAGAAGTAAAAAAAAAAATCATTACTCAATAGAAGAGGAAAGAATCAAAGTTAGTATGGTTAATGTTGGAAGAAAATAGTACTGAGAAGAAAGTAGGTTAGTTAGGAAGAGTACAGAAATTAAAATATATTTCTGCAGTGAATTATTTGGAATGTTCTATTTAAAAGAAATATTAAACTTTCACCTGCATTCTTGAAATTTGAATACAGTTTATTGAGCTAAAGTACCTGAAGAAATACTTACCCAGGTTTTAAGTCTGGCATGAAATTTTGTGAACCAACTTATTCACCAGAGCACACTGAGGAGTATTAGAGAAAACTCTAACACCTAAAAATATTTTCTACTTCATAATCCAAGTATATTAATAAGTGCTAATAAATACTTCTCTTATCAAAACTGATGTTATGCTTTGTATCGAAACCACAGCTACACTTGAATGCCAATTGTTTCTACTACTTTTAAAAAGGCAAAGAATAAGATCGTTTTTTTTTTAAAAAAAATAGCCACACTTTTGATGTACATAGGCATTCACTTTTGTTCGTTTTAATTTGAAGACCATTTTGAAGGTCATTTTACTTTTTTTTTAGTAGAATTAATGGGAAAATATCGAATACTTTAGAAACAGCCCATAATTAATTCATAATCTATAGCTCATTCAAGTTATTACTAGAAGTGTGTTTTCCTTTATTTACATCATCAACTTGTATATTTTTTTCCTTGACTCACACATAATGAGTCTTTTCATTGTATTTAAAGGTATATTGTTAGCAGTGAGAAACTATCTAATGATTGACTTGTTGACATAAATGCGCTCACTATTGTTAAATATAAAGAGAATTTATAATATTCTCATATTAGAATTCTAAAATAAAATCTTTTGGACTTTAAAAAATTTACCACATTTGTAATAATATATCTATATAAATAGCTTTTGTATTCTACCTATCTGATTTCACAATAATTCATCTATTATTTTATTACGCTTTATAAGCAACAATATTCTAATATATTAACATGCAAAGAAATACAGATTGCATTGTTTTACTCTCCATAAAAGTTTGTAAGAGCTTAAAAGTTTAAGTAGCTTACTTCATTTACATTTTAAATCTACAGAAATAAAATTATTTAAAGATTAATATTACTGGATTTTAAAATATATTTAAATCTATTTTTGTAGTATAACGTTCAAAGCAAAAGTGACCATATGAAAATTTATTTGGTAAATAATTTCATTTTTAAGCTATGTATATTATCAGTTTAAAATCATACACTGAAAATTTTTAATTTATTAAATTTTTATGATTACATATTTATCTTAAGATATATAAAAATATTTACAAGCACACAGGAATATATTCCTTAATCATAGCTATATGGATCATACATATAAAAATGTGTAATTAGGTCCTATTTATTTTCAACAAGTCTTGCTTTTCCCAGTTTTCTTTATATGTCTCTGACCTTGAATTTTCAGAAGTACTTGTGATCTTAAAGTACAGATCTAGAAGCAAGGCGCACTTGTGCTTTATGCGAGAGTATAAAAGTTCTAATTTTTAATTATGACTGGATAAATATTTACCACATATATTCAGTCCTATAATAGCCTTTCTAAATTTTCTAGGTTGATTTTCCACTGAAATATAATAATTATCTATGGTGGGGGAAAATATTTAATCACATGAAAATGAAAAGACACTATAAAAGCATCACTTGACAAAATTATCATAGTCAACCTTAGTTGAGAGGCCCAGAATTGGTAAAATAATTAGTTATCCATAACCATAGTGCAATATTTATAGAAGTATGCAGCAGTCTAACTAATATTTTCCAATGATACTTCATCTCAGATGCAATAAATCATAATTTATTTGGATAGAGCACAAGAATATATGTTTTTAACAATCCCATTTGGTACCTATTATGCAGCCAGAGAATTCCAATCCAGGGTAACCATTTGACGAGATAAGTGCCCAAACCTTAAAATCAAAACAAATAAAAACCCACTTTCTACAAAGTATGTAATATTTTAAATTATTTTATACAAAATCTTCGACAAAGCAGGAATGTGTTTTCTGTCAAAAACTTAACCCTTCAAAAGAAGGCGATGATGTTGAAGTAAGCCCTAACGAACTTAGTTTATGTCTATTCTTTCACACATATACACAGAATGAATAGGAATACCTTCTTATGCACAAGATATTAGCTAATGTAATAAGCTCTAACCTTCAGGAATGATACTTTGAGTATTTCATTAACTGAAAGTCCTATCTATACTGTAGAATTTCAAGAAATTATAATAGTTAATTATGTTATATATTATAATTATAATTAATAAATTTTGAAACAAATACTTATGAAATCACCCACTGATTTTTAGTAATAATCATGAGATAATCTTTGAAAAACTTTGTGTGGAATAGATTTAAAATATGTGACTAACATTTATCCTGCTCATTTAATATAGTTGAGTCCTACCTACCAACTTATTAAAGTGATCAACTTTACTAGGTAAATAATGGTTTGGGACATAGATTGAATAATAAAAGTGATGAGTTATTCATGGATTTGGAAAAGATCATGAAAATATATTTAAATATTATATTTCCAGTAGGAAAACATCTAACATTGTTATTTATAAATAATTTATAGCCTTTAAGATTTATTTGAGATACTTACAATAAAATGTTAATACAAAATAAAGCCATTGATAAAATATAGGAGATAATCACAAAAGTAATGCTCTGAAGATAAGGGAGAAGAATGGAAATAGTTATAAAAGCATACAAACCAAGTTAGGACAATTATTGAAATTGGAAACAAAACATCTAACACTGAACTTCTTAGCAACTAAATCAAACTAGGAAATGTGAGGGGGTTATATTATTCTCAAGAGGAAGAACATCAGTTTATCTAGTCAGAGAAACTGGAGGAACAAAACTCAAAGAGGATTTTTTCATGTGGAATTTTCAATATCAGGTTTTAAAAAGATGTCAAATGTCTTTATATAATTTCATCTTATTTTTAGAATGTTCTATGAGTGGTCAGCTTTATTTATTATAGAGCTTAAAAAACTAAGTCAAATCAGTAAACCTAATGACAGTTTTGCCTTCAGGATTCATGTCACCTTACTATTTAGCAACTGCAATTCCCACAGACTTAGGCGACTCACATCAATACGTTGTTGCATTTATCCATGAAATTAGTTTTTCTTTTTAAAGCCATACTTTTCCATGTCAGGATATTTTGAATATTGATTCTATTTTTTATCTTTGAAGGTCAATTTCAGTTTGTTCAGTATGACATAATGTATTTATTAGTATATTTAGTATGATATTGATATTAATGTGACATTTTAGTATGATGTTAGTATGATATTAATGTTAAATATATTAATGTGTTTTCTGAACAAACATGTTCCTACTAACTGCAGATCTTGTGATGTGTCAACCTCTGCAATTAAATGAGCCAATTCCTTATAATAAATATTTTTATATACCTCTATATAATCTATAATTATGTTTATATATTTTATATTTTTATATGAATATATAATATATAACATATAATAAATAATATATTATATATATATATACACATATGTATGTGTATATAAAATCTACTGGTTCTCTTTCTCTAGGGAATTTTGACTGATACAGATTTTGGTACCCAAAGTTGATTTAGAGAAGCCAAATTTTAAGAATGAATTTTCATAATTTCTTCTAGGTGATGTGAAATTGGCTCTATAATCTGATTAGATTTAAAGATACTGATGTCTTTATTTTCAATAGCAAAGAAGGCACTGATAATCCTTATGTGATCTGGCAATAAAAGTATACAAACACTACCACTGGATACTCCTAATCAACCACTTTTATAAAAAGCAAGGATTGGGGAGACTGTGTATATAGTGCTTTCAAACATCTTGTTTAAGCTAATGAAGATAACAAGATGAGCTGGTTGCTCCTAATGTTTTTGGACAAAATGGTAAAAGAAAATGAGTTCTAGGACTTGAATCCCCAGACAAAAAGTTATATAAATGACTTGAAATTTTCTATTTGTAGTCTACTGAAGACCCTTATGTACTACAACTGTAGGAATAAGATTTCTGGAAATCGTATGCAAAAACTCATCCTGTGATTAGCCAATTACAAGTTGAACTTCCAGTTTCATAGAGTGTCTACTGTTAAAGTGAGGACATTGATTGGGAAAACAGGGGATCCTGACTTGAAACGAGGACATATAGGAAGACCTTGATGCAGCTGGGAACACTAAATCTCTAATTCTGATGACTTCTTTCTCAGTGGAAGATTATTTTCCACCCCAAGTGGATTTTTGTTTGAGGGAATTATCCCTGCTTGCTTGACTAAACAGTAATGGCCTCCCTTGAGGCAGTTGTCACCCATGACAATGCTGATTCTCCTCAGGACCTACCTCTATACCCTTCTGTGATTCTAGGCCATAACTAAACTCAAATCCCAGAGGATCCTAATGATGAAGTGGAAAGTGTGACCCATTACACTGTGAAAGAACTATGAGAGTTTTCTAATGTACACATACAAAAATCCAGGGAATATGTTAGGGAATGGATATTAAAGCTGTGGGATAATGGTAGAGGGAACATTAGGTTGAATTAGGCCAAGTTTATTGAAATAGGCTCACTAAGCTGAGATTCTTCTGCATTTGATGTTGTGGTTCAGGGAGTTAGAAAGGGCTCTAGCAGTTTGATTGGTTGTGTGAAGTATGGACCAAAAAAAGGTGGTCCACCATGAATGAAATGGAAATGCTTGACCTGCTTCGGTTTAAATGTAGAGGGAAGTATATAAAGGTTTTTTAAAAATAGAGTATTAGAATGTATTTGTTATTTCAGTCTACTCACTTACTATGAGGAGAGTCCAGAAGACATACCTTAGCCATGATTGTGAAAAACAAATGTGCAATGGGTGTTCAACATTCTTTAAGAGCTATTTAATTGCTCTTCTCTGTAAGTCATACCTTACCTTGGGAAGTGCAGTTACTAAATTGAGAAACCTAAATGCAATAGAAGTAAATAGATCCCAGGGTAGCGGGGACTAAATGGTGATACTCAATCATCAAAGGCAAGGTGGGCATAATGTATAACAGAATCAAAGCAGCAATCAGAATAGTCTGATTCACACAGACTTATATCATTAGCTAGTTGACCATGGTGTTGCTGGAGGTGAAGTAGAAAGCAAACCTACTAAATTTTTACTTGGGCTGTATAAGCAGAAAAATTCTATGTCAAGTGAACAAAAATCTAAATGTCATAATTAGTTTTTGGTAAATTATAGTTCTAACTGGGATCTATAAAGCCTTATATAATATGGTCCCTACCTACCTCAAGTTTTCTCTACTTAGGACTCTCTCTGACCTAAAGTTTCTTTCCTTTGATCTCCACATAGTTATCTTACTCATTTTATCTAGACTTCTGCTTAAATGTCACTTCCTTATAGTTTAGTTCATTAATCTAAATAGTTTCCCATCCACCACACGACCCTTTTCTCATTATCTTCCTTTTCTTTATAGCATAGGATAACACAAGCCATTACACAAGAGCTACCCTTACTGTTTTTGTAGTCTCCTCCAGGAAAATCTTAGTTCCGTGATGCAGAGACTATGTATCTTTTATTATCTGATTCCCCTAACTACTCCCCTCAAAATAGTACCATGTCTGGAAAACGGTATGCACAGTAAGTATCCATCAGGTGAGAGAATGAATAAAAGAATTAGTGAATCAGTAAATGAATAAATGAAATTTTTGATGATTTAAACAATTCAGGGATCAATGTTAAAATCAATATCAATATTTTCATTTTTTAAATGGAGAATTGCATTTGTTTTTCCAGGTATATGACATTTGATTATTTATAACTTATGAAAGATTTTAGAAAAAGAATCTATGTTCATTCTCTTATTAATATGAATTCAAGTGTGTGATTTTGATGTTCAATAACCTGAGGAATAGAGAAGGGTTCCTCAGACCATCTCCTTTTCTTAGAAGGAAATCACTTTAAATAATGATTATCTGAGGCAAGGAGTCCTCAAACATTTTCAACATGATTTGAAAACATATCGAGAATAGTAATCAATTACATTTTTTATAGTATCCTCTATCTAATGTTATCACTTAATAAAGTAATGAGTAAAATAATCTGATTTGTATCTATTTCTATTCTTCTTAGAGCATCTCAATTTTATAGAGACTTAACTCTGACCTTCCCCACCTAAAATGCAGACAGTCTCTAAGGCATGTGGGTCACTTCCAAGCTGTCCATCATACTTTCATTCCACAAATAGCCCATTAGTCAATACAATTTCATTTTAATCATCCCCTCCTTCAGCCTTCCACCACACGACTGAACAGCTACAGGTGACTGTTCTCTTTAGGAGACATGTGTTCGTTCTAAAAAAAACAAATATCTAAACATAACAGACATGTTGGGTAGATTATAACTCGATCAATAAAGAACTTATAATTTTTATATAAAGTAAATAAAGCTGTTGAAACTTCATACTGAAGGTGCACATGTTGTGCAAATTGATATTCCAAATGAGAACGCGAGCTTTGAGCTATTTTAATAAATTAATCCTATAATTTTATAATTACCTGTTTTTCTTATACAGTTATTTCTGATTGATTTGAAAGTTATTTTTACATAATTTCATTAAGTCTTATTTATCCTTACATTAGGTCTTCAGAATATGTAGTATTTTACATATCTGTGATATGAAATTATAATCCCTAGTGTTATTTTAAAATATTTTGAATAATTTTGATTAATGTAAGTTATTTTATATTTTAAAAAAATTAATAAAGCAATGCTTAAGAAACCTGAAATATTTACAACTTTCTTGCATTAAAAATTTAAATTATTTATATGACATTTTAAAAATATTTTGAGTAAATTTATTTGATATGCAATCACTTTTATACTTTTAGTATATCTGTAAGACTAGTAAAATTTAAGAAAAAAGTTAACATTCAACAGACTATTTCAGATATTTTTTATTTACTTAACACCAAGATAACTTCCTTTTATAACTCACCATGTGTGTAGACTCAGCAGTATATTTTTTGGCATTATCTACATTTGGACTTCTTAATACTGATATTATTAGTTTCTTAACCCTTCAGAATTTAAGCTACTCAAGAAAATGAAGCAGTCTACTATAAATCACTGCTATTCTTTGTAGAGGATTCTGAGTTTATATTATTATATCCTACATATACTTTGATATTTTGTAGCTGCCTATAAGTGACAGAAGGCAGAAAAATCAGTGAAATGATAAGAACATTTCTCAGAAATGATGTGTAAACTGAATTTGAAAATTAAATTATTTTACTTAGAAAAACTGGATATGTTTTATAAATATATACAATTTTGCTTTTTGTTTGTTTTAGCATGAAAAGATCTATGCTAGATGATGCACAGATTATTAGCGTATATTTAATTTTAAATATTTTCCTAAGTAGTATTTAAAATTTATATTATTTATAATTTAAAAATAAAATGTAATAAATTAACTATATATTTCTTATTACTTATAAATCTATAACTTGTTTTTAAAACCATAATACTCTATTCCTTTGTATAGAATCAAACTATGGAGTCAATACTTTACATAAATGTAAATATTGCTTTTGTGACTATTTTATAAGTTTCATAATTTGTTGAAATATCCAACACAGATGCTTATTATATATCCTATTAAGAAAGGGTGGATAATAAAATGTATTTATTCAGATACTCACTAAGCCAAAAGATGCAAAATATGTGTTCTTCTTGCTATTATTAGTTTGTGGAAAAAATAGCCACAAACTAAGTAAATATATAAATACCAGAAGCCTACATATGGCGTTTTACATAGCCTCTGTATAGTGAAGTTTAAAGTATACACAGTGAAACACATAAACTTAAGATATGCATGATCATTCTCAGTAAAGGAATACATTTCTTCATGAAAAATTTTAAAAATATCCTTAAAAATGGAGATAATATTTCTCCTTCATGCTAAATATTCAGAGCAATATGCCTGATTATTAGAGCCTACAAATTCACCCAGGAAACTAATACCACATTGTATTAAATGCAGTAACTAAATCACTCTCAATGTTATTCATTTTACTATATCTACAAAGAACCAGTATGTATACATTTGCATATATTTAGATAAAGTACATATAAATGTGGCGTGTTTTATATCAAAATATATTTTATTTAACAACAATGATTGCTTTAATAATTAACATGTTTTGTTTGTTTTATTCACTTTAATATCATAATGTAGCCAATCCCACCAATCTGTGAAGAAAGTATTTCTGACATGAGTGCCTTCAGTCTTGTGAAGACAGCCTAATGAAGGCAGCCTTAAAAGTTGTTACTTTTGAATGTGACTATTTCTGTTTTGATAAAATTGACAGCAAATTATCTATAATAAAGAATAATTTGTTATTAACTAAACCAAAAATGTAAAGCAAAAAAAAAATTGTTTCTAGGAAAATGAATAAGTATTTCCTTGGGATAAAGTTAAATTGTGTATTTAAAAGTTATACCTGTTAAATGTGATACTTCAACTCAACGACAACAAAAAATCAAACAATCCATTTAAAAAATGGGCAGAAGACCTGAAGAGACATTTCTCCAATGAAGAAATACAGATGGTCGATAGACATATAAAAAGATTCTCCAGATCTTTAATCAGAGAAATGCAAATTACAAAGACAATGAGATATCTATTACTTCACGGTTGTTAAAATGGCTACCATCAATAAATCGAAAAAGAGCAAGTGTTGGCGAGGATGTGGAGAAAAGGGAACTCTTGTACACTGTTGGTGGGATTACAAAATAATCACAGGGACTCAGAGAACAGCACAGGAAATATAGTCAACAGTACTGTCTATGTGTAGAGCCAGATGAGTGATAGAGTAATCAAGGGGATCACTTCATAAACTATATAAATGTCTAACCAATGTACTGTATACCTGAAATTAATGTAAAATAAAAATAAAATAAAATAAAAAAGAACAGAATCAAGTTAAAACTAAACTGACCCCCAGGACATTTGCATGTAGAACCATTAATATGATATTTACATAAACTTTCATTTTGACATGATTCATCTCAAACTTGGTTTTAACTGCTCAATCTTTACATTAGGTAACAAAACCCCAAAGAATACAAAAATTGGTATATCTAGAAAAAGTAGAAACATTTAAATGTGTATATACTAGGTTTGGTCATCTTAATGACTTTATGTTATTGGACATGATTTATCATCTTACTTATATAATGCATGATTTAAAAATTCATATCTGTTAATATATTCGATCACCCAAAATGATACTGATGTTTTCTCTTCCGTTCCAAATTAAAAAAAAAAAAAGAATTTAAAGTGTAATATATGCAGTTTTTTTGGTCTTTATGTGTAAAAGTATATACCTCAGTATTATTTGTTAATTTTATTTTTCTGTCAGAATTCTATAAATATTGTACTGCAATGATTTTTTTAAAAGTCAGCTGTCTATTAGGTATACCTCAACAATAACATTTTGAAAATAAATTTTTATTATCGACTCCATTAAAGTTGATAGTTAGTATTTATTATAATTAGCATCATCAGTGTTATGAGAACTCATCTATACTTCTTGTAAAATATCTCAGCTTACAGATATATCCAGCTTGAATTTTGCCAATTAACTCTTTCATATATGATGTATAAGTATGAAAGCTACACCTTTACTAAATGGTTTTACATGTATAATTAATCCCTATTACTTTATTTTACTTGATACCCTGTATCAAGCTAAATAAATACATGTGTGGTAGAATAGATAGATTAGTAGATAGATAAACATAAATAGATAGATGATAGATAGATGATTGATAGGTAGATAAATAGATGGATGAAGCATTATTTTGTTAGGGCACATTTATCATATTTTATTAATTCATACTTTGTGTAGCATTCATATAGTAAGAGATGTTCTATTCCTAAATAAAAATGCAGTAAAATATTACCTTGACAAGCAAGCTAAAGTTTCTTCTATCCCTTTTTAACATCTGTATACTCATTGTAGGCATTTGATATTTCCTGGCTATGTTTTGGGTCTACATGACTTACAATAACTGCCCTCTGCCATATCTTCTAATATGACATGGATTACTATTGTCAACCTTTTTTGTTTGTTTGTTTAAAGGTCTAACATTAATGTACTGTCTTGAAATATTTCACAAACAATTTTTGAAACTCAATATTTCTATATATGTACTAAATATAGTAGTGACATAAAAGTTATTGTGTTCTTGAATTTTTGTCTAAAAATATAAAACATGTATTAAATTTTAAAACAACAAATAAAAATTGGAAGATTGGATTTAATGTCTGTGTCATTTTCTCATACTATTTTGTGGATTAATTCTCTGAAATATGACTTTATAATTATTCCATTGCTATTTTTACTATGAATAACACATCCATTTTTCTTTACTTTTAACAGAATTTAAATTAAAAACCATTAATTTCTTATTCATGAGAACAGCCAAGGATTAACTTTAAATTGTAGTCAAAATAATAGAGGATAAAGAAGTCACATCATTTTACGAAAAATACAAAAAAGCGTCTTTTCCTCTGTTGTATTTTTGGCTGCTGTTTTATAATACTTTTTAGATTTAGTCAGCATTTTTGAAGCTTGTGCAGATGAGAAATCTCTTAAGAAGTTCACTAACAGAAAAGTTATCTTCTATTCATAAAAATAATCATATTGGAGAGGTATTTTCCTTCAGTAGCTTTTGGAAACTTTTATATAGTGTAACAACAGAATAAAACATATAGAGAAATTAGAAAACTAAAATATGTAAAGAAATTATGTAGTGCTTCTCCTTAGGAAAATTATCAAATAGAAAATTTCTTGAATATATAAATCCAGAATATTACTGGTATATCAAGTTGAATTATGAGGGCAGAAGTAACTCAGTGCCAGGTAGAAAGAGAATGGAATTTGAGAAGGGCATCATTTAAGCTATAATGGTATGCAGAAATAGCTGTAGGAAAAATTCCCCAGGTGTTGCTGGAACTTACACATTTTGTGTCAGTATTCTGGATGGTGACCAAATTAGTTGTCACTGACTGCTTTGGCCTCTACCCATCATGAGAATGCCTGGGCTGACAACTACGATTTCCTGGAATACTAAGGCAACCAGATGGTAAAAGGAAATTCTGACCTACGGCAAATATTCTCCCAACCACCTCCTTATTATGCACTTTGGATATTATAAACACAGACAAGGTCAAGTTAGATTTTACAGCCAGTAAATTAATTTGAATTAAAAAAAAAATGTTGTTTCATACTTTTACCTATATAAAAAACTTAATTTAAATCTCTATTTTCATTATTATCCAGGATGCATATATCCCCCTTTCAGATTAAAAACTTGACATTTATATATTTGCTCAATCTCTGACAAATATGGACATGTCTTGCTGTTCACGTGTTTCTTATTTATGGGTACCTTGCATTTTACAGGGCCTTTTAAAAACTCAGTTTCATCCTATTCATCCTTCAAGGCTCAGCTCGAATATCACATTTACTAGTCCCGTAAGAGAAATTACTAACTACCCACCAAGACAGATTCTTGATTTAATTAACAATAAATTGTTTCTAAATGTTTTGAATTAAAATTTAGAACACAAAAACCCTTAAAAATATACACACATCTCTAAAACTTAACGTATGATGTGTTTAATATTTTTAAAACTGTATTATCCATGTACTTAAGATTAATTGAAATTTTTTTAAAATCTCCCTAATGAGTAGTGATATTTATTTCTTTGAAAGAACTAAAACTGTTTTGAATAGAAAGGAAAAATATATATAAGTTATCAGTAATATGTTACCTATTTTTGCTGTTTAGTTTCACATTGAAATTGAGGCATACATTTTTTAATTCTTTGTGGTTTTAGGCTTCTTGATAGTTGATGTAATTAAAAATAACTAGTCAGTTTTTGTAGTTTTCTGGGATTATTTTGTTTGTTTGAATGGTTGATGGTACTTGGTTTGTTGATGGTTTTTTAACTTTGATGGTAAAATGCAAGAAAATGAAGTTAAATAAAGCCTGGAACAACTAAAGCAGTCTTATACTGTAGCAATATTACTTCTTTCTATTAATATATTGGAATTCTCTCAGGAAGCTCGATTCATTCAATATTTTTTTTATAATAGTCATATGGGGCAAGTAGAAAAATGAGAAGTATAATTTAAACCTAAATAATGGAAAATTGAAAAAGCACAGTGCTTTATAGAGATTACCGTCTCTAGCTGAATCAGGACCAAGAACCATTTATCCTTTAGCTACTTTGGTCCATAGAGGGTGATATTTATGCTTATATTTTAACTGCCATTCACTTTGAATACTCTATATTGTACAAATGAGCTCAGCATAAATGATAAATATATCAATACAACTATCTCATACAAGATGAATATATTTAGTTGTTTCCCTTGGGAAGTTAATTTGTACTACTTCTGATGAAAAGCTGCTCATCCTCCTTATTACAAGATGGTTATTTTACAGCACTTTAATATAAATGCCTGACCTTTAGAAATCTAGTTCTTTTGGAGAAAGTCCCAGATGTGCATACAATTAAAACCAATGTTGAATATTTTGTGTTGCCAGATCACTAATTAAATTCCTGCACATAACCTTTTTCTTCCTGAAATGCAACATTTACTAAATTATTTTATAATTATGCAAACATTTTTTATAGCTTTTGCATTTTAATGAGTTTGAGGGAAACCACAATTTAGAATGAAATCAGAATCTGAAAGAAAACACGTTGCACTATAGTTAAAGAGCTTCCACCCAATCATGTTAACACACTACTTTCAGTGAGGCTGCTATTCTTTTCACACTTTAAAAGTCACATATTTTCTGTTTAATTTTTGTTTTTCATCTTTTTTGGAAGAATTTTAAATATAAATCTACAAAGGACAGATAAGAATCTTTCAGGGTGAAGAACTGCTCCCTTTCCTATAGCCTCTTCTTGAATATTACGTCTCAAATATGTTTCTATTGCTCCTGTCTTCTATTTGTTTAGAGCAATTCAGTGCAGATAGAAATATAATTCCCATCATTACTACACTGATTTCAGCAAATATCAACCAGTGAAGAGAGAAGTATATTATTAATAGGACTAAATATGCAATCACTGCTAAGTGAAATAAAATTTTATGGCAGAACAATTATCTAAAAATTATTTGATTTGTTAAACATTTTGACCCTACCCCAATTTTTTGTTTTTCAGAGCATAATCAGGATACATGAGCCTCAAACCTACATGAGAGGGAATTCCATAAGTAAAGACCTAGAGTTGTGGCATAAATTTGTGTGAAGCTTTTCACATCTCAGTTGTTCGAGCCTTTAACTAAACTCTATATACCATTATGTGCACTGAAAAATAAAGAAACTGAAAAATAGGAATCAAAGGTATTATAGGACTAGTAATATCACATGACAGATTATATATGTATATATAAAATCACAAAAGACATGCATCATCTTTAAATAGGCTGCTGTCAAGACGTTTAACTTAAATAGTTACTTCATTCAACTCATTTAATAATCTATTTCTATAAAATTTCTTTCAAATAAAATGATGAAGAAAACATATATTCGGACAGAGAATGGAGAATTCACCACAGCAGAAATGCTTAAAAGGATATGCTAAATGGTGATTATCATACATTTGTTAAACGAAACCTGTTGGGAGCTTGGAAATGTAGAAAGAGAAAAGAACAATAAAAGAGCACAATGTTGGTAAGCCTAAATAAATATTGGCAGTATATAACGATAATGTCTTGTGCAGTTTTAAATATATGCACAACAACCTATACAGCAATATGCACATAACAGAAGAGGTTATATGTGGTTAAAGTGTTTAAGTCACGTACATTTGCCTAGAATGTGGTACACACATCAATTTTTACTGAAATATGATAAAATGATTACAAATGTTGTAATCTGTAGGGTGAGCACTTAAGGAGTAGTAAATGTGTAAGCAACTTAATAGAAGGGAAATGAAATGGCCAAATCCTTAATCTTTCCAAAAGAAAATAAGAAAGGAGCAAAATAGAACAGATGAAATAAATAGAAAGCAAATAGTATAGGGATATATTTAAATTCAAATTAAAAACAATTATGCTAAATATAAAAGGATTAAAATCTCCAAATAAAAATTAAAGGAAAATGTAATATCAGATAAACTCATGTCCTAGAAATAGATATTAAATGGGAAAATGTTTATTTTCTATGAATATTAATTACAAGACAAACTTTTTAGTATTAAATAACAAAAGTAATTAACTAAGTTAAAAAGAGACAAAAATATCATTAGATTCTAGGTTTGATAGAAAAACAATGAGGAATGAAGTGGGTTTCCTGTGGACCCCAATTAGCTTCATCACATAGAACAGAACACGACGTCCAACAGAAGCAAAGTCCTAAGGTACAAAAAGTCATTATACTACCTTATACTAGAAATAACATCTGAGAAATCAGCCAATATATTAGAACAGTGGTAATTAGGCATTGCTATTTGACAGTGTATAAAGGGACCTGGGTACCAGATGAAGCATAAATCTGGTTGAAATATGTTACTGAATCTGCAGGAGTAGGAGTTAACAGATAAAGGAAAGAAAAGGCGGTCTGTGAAAAATTTAGATGCATGGAATTTGAAAGTGTTTTTATTGCCAAGGTAACTTAGATCTTAAAAAAAGAATAGAAAGTTGTCTAACTGGCATCTGGGAGAGTAAAGAATCACTAAGTTATGCAAGTCAAATTGACAATATAAAAGAACATATCAGAGAAAGAGTCTGCTTTAAGACAGGAGTTCTCATAATGGAAATCAGCTGAAAAGAAGACAGGCTTAACCCAAGGAAACTTAGCTCAGGCCCATTTCAAATAGGGTAAAGCTGGGCCTAATTGAACAACTCGGACCCCCTGCTGGTCAAAAGGAACTTTCCTAGCCTCTTCCAGTTATTAAGACAACTGTAAGAGGGGGAAAAGGAGAATGTTGTTACTCAACCCAAAGAGCAGGAGAAACCCAACATATCTAAAATAAAGACCAAGATCAATCTGTGTAATAATTGAGTCTACTAGCTTAGCACTCCTAATTCGTAAAAAATTTCGGTGATGCAGTGTTGAAAGTGTCAAAAAAGGGAAAGAAAATTAACAACAATAACATTTTAATTCACCACTAAAATATCATAGACACAGATAACGTGAAAATTTCAGAAAAGTTAGAATAAAAACATTCATTGAAATATTCTCAGATTATTAAAATCCTTGGTTAATTTCAGATAATAGCACTAAAATCAAATTTAAATCATATGCGAACCCACCCAAGGATATAGCCTTACCATACAATGGCATCACCTTCTTAGTCGTAGGCTTAGTGGTCTCTAGAAGATTAGACGAGGTGGGTTCCTCATGCTGTGCTGCATGGTAGTTCATACTTGAAGTTGAATTTTACAGTTTTTAGTATCCATATAAGAGTACTGTCTTCATTAACATAATTTAAGGGGTTAGAAGAGTGATTCTCAAAGTATGGCTCACGAACCAGCAGTATCAGCATCAGGTCTGCCTGCTGGGTCCTAGAACTATTGAAGGAGAGACGTTGGAGGTGGAGCCAACAAGCAGTGTTAACAAGACCTCCAGGTGATTTTCATGAGTACTAAAGTTTGTGATCCTCCGGACTAGAAACACAGACCACATTTAACCTGGAAATTTGATTGCAAGGCTAAAAATCCTCCAAGAATGATGCGCATTAAAAAAAAAAAGTGATTATACCTGATATGAAAGGTATGGTAACACCTTACAAATCTCTGTAGAAAACACATTTAGTTCTTAGATGAGAAACCAGACTGACTGACGGGGGAAAAGAGAGCTGGATAGAAATCGGATGGAATGCAGAAACGAGAAAAATGTTAAACCAACTGAAGCAAAGAGAAACCAGGTGGAAGAGAAATGACAGAGTGGAAGGATTCAGATGAAGAAAATAAAAACTGATGGAGAGGGAGAAATCTGGCAGAGGGAGAGAAAGGATAGGGAGAAAGAGGAAGAGGAGCATCAGTTTTAAACTGCACCCAACATATTCTGCCAAAGTGGAATTAACTCTGCATCTTTGAGAAAATTTAGACAGATCAGTTCTTTTACATTTTACTGTGTGAAGGGTTTAGGAGTAGAAATGAATATTTTGAAGAAAATCCACACAAAGTTCTTTGCAATTCCGTGGAAATACATCTCATAGAAGATACAGGCCTTCCTGATAATATAGGCCAGTAAATCCTAAACTGAGTTTAATTTGAAAAGTAAAAGAAGAGTAATCATATTTTCTATTCTCAGCTGGAAAGTCAGTCATACCAATTTTCAACTATAAACCAATGGTAAGCACTACATGTATGTGTAATTTAACTATATTAAAAATGTATATATAATGTGTATTTAATAATCTTATAATGTTTAACCAATATACAGTCTCTATATATGAAATGATAGGCTGTTCACTGATTATACATTGTACATATACTTAAACATAGTCAATGCAAACATCGAATGACATTTTCTCTTAGTAACGGTATTAAGTTAAATTTCGTTTATTCTATTTTATATATAACTGATGCTTAATGTTACATGTTCACTGAATTTTGGAGGATATCCTATGTTAGAAAAATGGTATTTATATATGTAATTTTCCCCCTAAGGCAGATACTTACATTTCAATAATGCCAGCACATTTTATGCTATTTTATTTTTACTAAGAACATGTTTGAAAGGTGAAATGTGAACTAAAAGAACCAACTTTTTAGCAAGCTTACCAGAATTTATGCTCTCAAATATATTTTCATCTCAAAAAAGCTAATCTGAATTTATTCCAATGATATCACCATTTCCATTTTTGGAACTTATCTTTTTAAATTACTTCCAAAACCTTCATCATATTACTTTAAGTATCAAATAGGGAAAATAATCTTCATTTTAAGATGGAAATCCAAATAACTTTTAGAGTTGGTTTGCTCAATAAAACGAAATATCCAACTTTTATTTTACTGAAAGTTAGATGTGATTTAAAAGTGACAATATTTTTTTTCTTGTGTGGCATATGTGCTGATTTTTACAAGGCAATTATAATAAAGAAGTTTTGAAATTATTACATACAGTCACTTCAATGTAAAACTGTATAAAATTTCAAGTAACAAATGTAAATGCTTAATTTCTTTTATTAAGAAGCTGATTTATTATAGCATAGCCATGGCAAATCTCACCCTCTATAACATAACAGAGGATAGATTAAGTTTGTGATTTTATGTTTTATTTTTTAATTTTATTTTTAATCTTATTAATACTGGGGCATAAAATTGACCCGGAAAGCACTAAGCCCAAGTTTTATATTTAAACTAGAAAAAATTGGCACTCAATGTGCTTAGGTAGCTAAAGAGGAGGTTGAAGGGCAGTACTGACGCTATTAGGCAAAATTATTGGGAGGTTACGGCTGCCTGTTTTTCTTTTCAGACCTTTGACATATACATAATATTCTCAATGATTCAGCCTGGCCTTTTTAGCCTCATTTGCATGAGCCAAGGCTGTATAGTCAGCAATGTAATTGCCCAAAGAAGCAATCCTATTATTCCAAGTGAAGATATTTTTACTATGCCAAGTGAGAAAGCAGGCTGCAATACCAATCATTAGACACATTTGAGATACATTAAATAAACGTATTAACATTTCTACTAAAGAACTTGGTTTCTCAGGAAATACTTGCCTGTAAATTCGGGGACATGTATGCAGAAGAAATAGTCACTTAAATGGATACTGGTGGCTCCATTTTTGCAGGGCACATATTTATAATCTTCAATTTCTGTTTCACAGATGTTTCTTTTATAGCTTTGTAGACAGCTACAGTTACAATTGTGCAAAAGGACCAGGGAAAGGCCCTGCACTGATGTACTCTGGTTTTCTAAGCAATCTTTACCGTAAAGAATACAAAATCTATCAATGTATCCAAGAGAACAGTTGCATCTGAAACATGCAAAAAAAAAAAAAAAAAACCATATAATTTAACATATTTAAATATTTATTGCATATGCACTTAAATATATAGAATAAGAAGTATAATAAAGATGGTTGTGGGGTGCTCTTTTAAAATATGCTTGTAGAAAAAGTTCATACTTTGCAAAACTTAATTTTGCTTTATTGTGCATAATAATCAATAAAGTGAAAAGAACTTTTGCTACAGACAGACATAGATTCAAATATAGGTCCTGCTACTTAATTGCTATAAAACCAAGGATAGTATCATTAACTTTTCAGTCTAAATGACATGGCTTGAGTGTGTTTCAGGGTTTTTTATGCAAATATGCAGTAAAGTTTTGTAGTGAATGCCTGACAATTTTTTATTGTCGTAATAAAAATTGTCTGACTTTAAACTTTATATTGCCAATGCATCTATTTGAATGACACTTTTCTCGAATAAACACATTTCCAGACACATAACTAGATTAAGAGCCAAACTGCCTAACCCATGAATTTCCCCTTTTTAGAAAGACTTGGTTGACTGAGATAATTCACCTTTTTAGACCCTGTTTTTCTTTACATTTAAATTCCTGCTTATATATTAAATTCACAAAAAGAGTGAACCTGTATAACCCTAGGTACCCTACCTCACCCTCAACCCCAATAAAGTTAGAACCCCATGTCTGCTCTCTCTTTACCTGAGATGCAACCTTGCTGTGTGCCCACCCCCTTAGCCCCCTACCGCCTTACCCATGGCATGCCATGTTTTCTCCAGGCTTTGTGGTATTAAAACTTGTTTTTTCAAAGTTCCTTGATTATCATTGCTGAGATGTGTCTTAACAATCATTATAAGAACCACAAGGGTCAGTCCTGCTGCAATATGGACTTTGATGGGAGAAACGTCTGTGGGGACTCCCCAAACTTAGTAGAGGCCCAAGTGAGTACCCTAGACATTCCTAGCCCATAAGTGAGTGCTTCAGGCATTCCTCACCAATAGTATCGCTGTTGATAGGCTGAGACTTGCACAAAACAAGTTTGAAATACTTAATCTCATGCCCAAGAAAAATGGGCTTTTAATTAATAATAGGTCCTATTTTTAGTATTCATTCATTTATTCACTGCTATATTCATCCCATAAATATATATTTGTATTTTCTATGTGACTGGCATTGACCTAAATGAATTGATACTGAAGTAAACAAATCTCTGGCTTTGTCTTAAGAAATTCACCCTCTTCTTAACCTAACATAATGCTAAGTTCTTCAAAAGACTATAATGTAAATGCTCAGACGGTAGGAATTGTGGTTGTCTTACTCTCACAGAATCCATATCACCTAGCATATATGCAAATATATTCTAGTGCCTAACATACAGAGAGACCCAATAAAATATGTTCAATAAATAATGATTGAATAAACAAATGATGTGCTAAAAAGACACTTAGAATCTGCAGGGTGGATGAAAGTGATAAGTAGTAGAATGTAATAATCTCTGAAGTTGAATTAAGTACAAATATTCTGGGAATTCTTACAGAGGAAATTAATCTCTCAATGCTGGGATGATGAGGTATGGGCACTAATATGTATTCTCTCTGTGTGTGCATATTATTACATACAGCAAATTACTCAAACTCCGTTTTTCACTCAATGAAATTACTCATGTAAGATACCAATGAAGGACAATGTCAAATATTTTTTTAGACAATCTTTTAAAAACCTATATTACTTTGAATTTTTAAATATTTATCCTTGAGTACATCAATGAAATCCGTAGAGTCATCTTTTTTTTTTTTTTTTTTTTAATTTTGAAGTACCAATTTCAATGAATTTGAAAATACTGGAGACTTTGCTTTAATATTATACACACAAAATTAATTTCTATAGAAATTTTATTTTAGCCAACATTTTTAGTAGTTTTTAATGTATTTTTCTCTATTTCAAGATAATTGTGAGATATAGTCAGTGTTTCATGTACATGTATTTGAAATAGTTGCAGGTTTAATGGTGAAAGCCAGATTGGCTATCAACAAAGGAGAAATATTTTTCTGGAGTTAAATAGGCATTGATTTTTAGCCTGTGTTTTCTTCATTTTGTGCACACACATTATTTCAGTACCTCAGTTATTTATTAAATACATTGAACAAACATTCTTGGGTCTTCTCTATATGCTAAGCACCACCTTAGGTAATTTGGATTTATGAGCTATTTTAATATGGTTATACATTATAGAATATACCCACATTTATTCCTTTGATCATTGCATATACATGCCTATAAAGCATAAGGTGGGGAAAAAAACCAAATCATAGTGATAATTTTCTAAAATAAGGTGATTTTTCAAGGACCCTTTGTCAACGATTCAAAGGGCACTTAAGATAATCATATAAACATGTCAATGTGTTGAGAAGAGCAATGTCAAATCACTTTGCTTGTTATTACTAATAAAAATTAACCTACTGAACCTAAGTCATTATATTCATAAATTTATATTATGGTAGGTGTTTGTAGCCAGCTAAAATGTTAAAGGTCATTTAGTTCAAACCTTTCTTCTTGTAGTTGTGAAAAACTTAGCCATTTAATGCAATTTGCCTAGGATCACTGAGATTGTTAATGGCATGCAGTATAGTCGATGCTTTTATATATTCAAAGTACTGACCTTGGAGAGAGAACCTTGTTCTAATTCTTCTTCTCTAACTTATTTTATAAATAATTTTATCTGTGCCCTAGTTTTCTCCTCTGTAAAATAATTAGTACTACATCTATTTCACAGAAGAGGATTAAATTTATTCATTATTGAGCAGATACATCAAGTGCCAGCCATATCAAAAGTGCATATGTTTACTTGAAATAAAGTCATAGAGTGTAGTTACTTCACTTCAATGACCTCTCATTGGCCCTCCCCACAAAGCAAACAAAGGAAACTAAACTCTAGGTAAACTCTAAACAACTGTCACATGTCATATAATTCTGCCCATGCCATGCCTTGTTTAACCACATTCGGTAGATTAATTATGATTAGTACTAATTTACTTTAAAAGTATTTGGATTGGGACAATAAATTACATGGCGTCCTATGTATGTTGTCAAGATATTTATATAGTTGTGTGCTTCAACCACACCAATTTAGTCATAATGCTATTTATTATTTCAAGAAAATAAAAAGAAAAAAAAACTGTCTTAAATGGACAAAATATCTTGTGAATTTCAAGGCCTATCCATTATTTATTTCTTCCCAAATTAATTGCTAATTGAATGAAAGATAAATAAACCAGGAAATAATGCAAAAATCTAGAAATACATGATCAAAAGTAGGAACGTTGCAGATGATGAGGCATGTCCATCTCAGGATATATTTTGTAAAAAGAACCTTCAGTATTTACTAATAGATTGATTATAGGAAGTAGGAGAAGAAAATAATTTAAAATGACTCCTTTAGTTTAGTTCTTAGTAGTTTGGAGCTGTAGTACTCTTTACACCAATAAAGATTTGGCAGGAGAAAATTCTGGGTAGAAACTAGAACACTACATTTGGCCATAACAAATTTGAGAAATGTATTATACATATAAATCCATAAGTCTACTAGTCAATTGGAAATATAAGTCATTATCAGTATCTGGGTAGCAGGTATAAAATGGACAAGCAATTTGCTTACATCCCTATGCTTAAGAAAATCAGATCTCTTATTTCTGCCTTTTAAATATTGCCTTCATATCCTCCAGTATTCAATTTCTTAACATCTCTCAAAAATATTCTATAGCAAATCAGATTAATAATTTCTATTTATAATATGTTTCTGTTTTTTATGGTACCCTCTTTATTTCATACAATAGAATTTATAGATCTAACCTATAATTCAAAATCAAGAAAATACCCAAACTCTAATATAAGATATAATAAGACACTAATTTATAATTAAATGTATTTATGTATAAAAATACATCCTTTATAGGAATGACTGAACTAGAGGATCCATTGATGTGCTTAGTCCTTCGCATTCATGCCAAGGATTACCATGGATGTGGCAGCTATAAATGAAGACTAATAATAGTATTTTGGTGTTAGAAAGTCAAGTAAGATAATATGGTTTTCTAATGTGGTTAACACATTCTAATACATTTCTGAATAAAGCATAATATTTCCTTAATTAACATGAAATTTTCATTTCTAAAAAATCAATGATTATTAAATTATGAAAATATTTTGTGTCAAATTTTAAATGAAGTTAAATTCTTGGCTCATATTTATAAAAATATTTTATATTCACATTAATGTATGTTGAGACTTTTGGAAATTGTATAAATCTTGTAACACTTTGTTGTTGTTCTTAAAACTACTCTGTGTATTGAAGTATTTATTATGTTCATCATCTACAACTCAACTGCCCAATGCCAACTGTTTCAGTCAGTTATACCAAATATGTGAATGACCTTAGAAATTTCCAAAATGTCCCTAGAATGCAACACCACTCTTTGAAAACCACCAACCTAAAATAAATTTATTCGGTTTACTGAAGCACTCATCACTTTTTAACCATATTCTAGTATGTCAAGCATTTTTCATCATAATTAATAATATGCACATAAATGCTGATATACATATGTGTATATAGATACCTAATACAAAGATAAATTGCTATCACATTGAAAGGTATTCAGTGACAAGTACATCAATTTTATTTTAAAAAGGAGTCAAAATTATAGTGGTCCACATAGATTATTAAAAATTTTAAAATATTCTTATAATTTCCTAGAACTTTGAGAAAATAAATTGGACCCAAAGATTTAATTAATATATTACTACCTTCATTATTAAATAAATCAATTTGAATTTTACTTAAATTTGAAATAAGGGAAAGATGATTGAAAGAACAAAACAGAAACAGTAGGTGAAAGTCTAAGTTAAAAATATGGTCTAATTTTTAAATATTATGATTTTATCTTTTTTTCATCACTTAGATTTTTAATGGAGAGATATTCTAGGGACAGAAGAAATTAAACATGTATTGCCCTAAGTTTTAAGATTATAATCCCTGTGTCTTATAAAAAGTAGAAGCTCCATTAATATTGTTTGACTATGTGATCACCAAATTTATTTTAAAATTGAGCTTTGCTCCAGAGAAAGGTCATCCTAAAGGTTCTGAATAAACAGCTTCATGAAATTTCAAGTCTTCAAAGATAATTTGAAAAGCAATGCAAAAAGGTTAGACTTATAAAAAGCTATTTAGATATTATCGAGTAAAATTAAAATATAGCCCAGGTACACAAAATCATATAACATGCATAACATTTTTGTTTGATAGGAAATTAAAGCACAAAAAGTCATAGAGCCTGAAGCTATAATATAGTCAAACTTTCACTTTATATGCATAATACATGTACTGGTTTGCACTCAAAAGAAAAAACCAAAAAAATAACATGAGATACAATTGTATATACATTAGCTAAGCTTTATTTTATTTTTTATTATTTTTTACATTAATTTTCCAGCTTTAATATGATTGGTCAATAAAAATTATGTATATTTAAGGTTTTGATATAGGTATATATTGAGAAATGATTACCACATTAGCTAAGTTTTAACT
The DNA here is from genome assembly GCF_014176215.1 of Rousettus aegyptiacus. Taxonomy (NCBI): domain Eukaryota; kingdom Metazoa; phylum Chordata; class Mammalia; order Chiroptera; family Pteropodidae; genus Rousettus; species Rousettus aegyptiacus. The sequence continues at coordinate 114,015,118 of NW_023416284.1, forward strand.
CATACTATAGTTAAAACAATTATACAAAACTGCTAATTTTAATGAAGTTTATTATAATTAATTTTTGGCACGCATATGGACATTTCAATATCTACTTTAGAATTTCTTAAATGAATTAATGGTCTCTACATGATTGTTTTATAAAACTTAAAGAAGCAAAGTTATTTCATTTTCCATGACAAAATAAAGGGGAAAAATAATATACCAGTTTATGTAAATCCAATAGATAAAGGGAAGGGATCCAGCCACTAGACAAAATGTAGCTCGGTAGTATCAAACTAACTAAAAACAAAAATATATACATCATACATACATATATACAATAAGCCACCTTTATATGCAGTCTGGTTTCCTTTTTTCTTTTTTTCTCAAAGAGAACATAACACAAAAACTTTTGCCTGGGAGACAAAATTATTCATGGTATGCCCGAAATTAAAAATATATACAATACAAGAAATTCAATTTCTTAGTAAAAAAAAAAAAATGTCACTGATGTCATGGCAGAAATTAAAATAGTCTTAGAAATTAATAATCATTAGATTTCATGGTTCAGAAATAAGAAATTTCTGATTGAAATATAATTCTGCAGCAAATTCACATAAAGCTGTATTTATACAAGCCTCTTGACTATACAGAAACAGGTTTTGAAACTATACCTGATTTTATCATGGACTTTTAGATTTTACACTTTGAAATAGAACTTTTGCTTATAACTGCAAATAGTGTCTTAGTTATATTCAGCATTATGTGAAAATGTGAAATTCCTAAAACAGCCTATAAAGGAAACAGGTTTAATTTAGTTTCCAGAAAAAAAGCCAGAAAATGCAATGCTATAACACAAAGTATTTCATGTTGAGAAAGTTAGAAAGTGAAAAATAGTTACTTTAGTAATTTAAAATATATAATGAAATGAAATATAAATGAAATGAAAAAATAACCATGAGATGTGTTCTGAGGAGAACATCAATTTACCTATGGGTGGTACATTACAAGAGGATAGGAATCAGATCTCACTTCTACAAAATTTTCTAATTATAAAGTACTCAACAAATGTTTAATAAATGTATGAATGAATACATTTCATTTTGTTATATTTCTGGTAGCAAGTAGGGATTGGTGACTTGAGCATAAATTGAAAGCTTCATAAAGGGCTGGACCCACGAAAATGTCACCGTCTGGACCTGGTGTTGAGAAATTACAATCCACACTTACCAAAAACTCTCCTAAGTTTTGAGTGAAAAAGATGGCTGGTGGGATTTCTTCCCCCTTCCCCCATTAAGGTTATTCAAATTCTGAGAAAATGTTTTGAACATTTTAGGGCAAACATGTGGTAATATTCAAAACTTTGTAAAATACTTCACTTATATTATGCGCTTTAAGCTGCATTTACAGATAATATATCTCAACAGAAAAATGTGTATGCATTATCAACTGTTTATTATTATTATTATTATTATTATTATTGTTATTGCTGGTGTCTCATTAGAAATAAAATTTAATATCATTACAGTACTATCATTGTTTTGCTTTATAAATTATACCTTGTGAGTTTAGCCTTAAAATTTCTTTATTCCAACCACAAAGATCTTTTTCTACATTTCTTTTACCTACATTGTAACTTTTTCTATCTGGCTTATTTCACGTAGCATAATTATGTCAAGGTCCATCCATGTTGTCGAAAATGGCAATACGTCATCTCTTATTATAATTGCCACTCTTCTGATGGATTAGCTCTTTCTTATATTATTATAAAATGACATTCATTTTCTCTAGTTATTATTTTTTCTTTTAAAGTCTATTGTGATTGATATTAACATGATACTCCAGCTTTCTATGGTTGCCGTTTGACTATCTTTTCCCATTTATTTTAACCTAATTGTGCATTTAAATGTAGACCATGTCTCCTATAGATGAAATATACTTGCCTATATCCAGAAGTTATCTATCCTGAAAATCTTTGCCTTTCAATTAAAATTTTAATCCATTGGATTTTAATATTATTATTGATATAGTTGGATTTATGTCTGCAATTCTTTTTGTTTTTCCTCACGTCTCATCTTTCTTATACCTCTATTCTTCTGATACCTTATCCTTTTGTATCAAGTGAATATTTTTTAGAACAAAACTTTAATACCTGTACTGCTATTTTTACTGTATTATTTAAGTTACTTGAATTATTTTCTAATAGTTGCTCTGAAGCTTACTATATAGATCTTAATATATCAGAATCTACCACAGATTTAATCTACCATAGATACTAACTTAAATTCTAGTGTGATATAGAAAAATTATTCCTTTACAAGTCTATAGTCTTTTCCCTTCTTTGTGTGCTAACATTAGCGTTCATAATGCAATACAATATACCTTATAAATAATTTGTAATTATATGTATATATGTTTGATATATAAATCCTGATATATTAAACAAAATTGATTATTGAATATTATAAAATAAATTATATTTTCTCAGTAAAATTATAACTTTTTGATAAATTAGAGATATTTTTGTTCAAATGACGCATAAATACCTGGATATATTAAATTCATCTTTATAAATTGCTTCATGTTGACACCCACTTCCTTGGTAGTCAGTTGTATTTTCCAGATGCATTTTTCCAGGCCTTCTGAGAATACATAGACAAAAATATTCCTTATTATCTTCCTCAGTCAAACAACTGAATCCATTTGTACACATCTATAAAAAAAAAAGAAGAAATAAGAACAATTTTACATGTCCATAACATACTACAAATATACAATTGTTTCAAAGTTTAAATTTATTTCTTTTCTTTATGTATTTAATTCTTGTGTTTCTTTTGCAAAGGTAAAATTCAGTTTTGATTTATGTCAAAATCATGGTCAACAGTAATATTCAGTTTATACTCAAATTATGAAAGAAATGCATATATTGTAAAAAGCTAAAAAAAATCCATTATATATTTTTAAAAAATTACTTTAAAAATTTATTTTAATCATATTTATATAGATGTTTCTTAAATATTAACTGATAGGGTATAAACAGTATTCAGACCCAGATCAACAGAAAATCTGTATCCTGTATCACTAAGTAGTTTTTTCTTCTTGAGTAAAATATTTGGATTTCCTTTGAACTGAATGTAATATTTTACTATATCCCTTATTAGAAATGAATTAAATAAAATCTTTAACACATATTTTATATTTATATGGAAGTCATAATTTTACTTTTTTAAAATTAAAAAAATCAAAATTTTACCTTTTAAAAAATATATCATTTTAACTATTATGAAGAGCTCTTTCACACATATGCCCAATGGATTTACCTAAAAGAATTAAGTAAATTTCATCTCCAGAGAAAATGTACCTCTTGAGGAAAGCTTAAAACTAGGCATATATTTTCCTCGCTCTAAGAAGTGAATTAAAAACTTCTGTAGAACTTTGATATCTCTTGTATTTTTTTCCTCTTGGCGCTTCCATGTTTCCTTTTTGGTTTGGGTTTATTTATAAGTAGTAAGTTATTTTCCATCAGTGGCAACAATGATTAGAAATTTGTTTTGATCTGATCCTATGGTGACAGATAAATGATTTACAGAGATCTAGACTCTGTTGGGTAAGAGTCACATAAGAATCTGTTTTTCCATTTTGCCCTTGGGTCCTCAAGTCAATTAAAAAAGTCAACTTTTTTATGAAGAACAGTTCCTTGACATGGACAGATCACTTCTTTGCTATTTACTCTTAATTCATGGTTAAAATACTATAATTGAATATATAAGCTTTCTCTACCTGTGTCTGTATGTTGTATTTGTACTTCAGAAAAGTCTTTATCCCTCAATATTTGAGCATGTAATAATTTCCTACATGCAGAAGGTATTTGTTACATACTTTCTTAAATTAAAGGTGCAATACTATAATTGTCTTACAAATTTAAGCACCTATAGAGAAAACAATAATCTGCATTTTATGACACTGTGTTATTGTTCTCTTTTCCTATATATGTAAATATAAATATTTTTGTTTTATGAAATTTGTGATTGTGATGTACTTTGTCTCTAACTACTTTAGTGTGCAATTTTTTAAATAACAAGAATACTCTCTTAAATTACTTCAGTAAAATGATCAGTTAGGAAATTAACTGCTATAATACTATATTTCATAACTTATAAACTTTATTCAAAATTTGCCAATTGTTCAAATATGCTATATTTAAAAATCGTATATATATATATATACATATACATATATATATATATATGTATTCTCCACATTTAGCATAACTAGAAAATATAAAACTCCAAAACTTTGAATTACCCATGAGATGATATATAGAAACCCAGATTCTTAGAAAAGTATTAGAGTAAAAACTGTACCAGATGAAGTTAAAAAGTCAGGGAAGGCTATTTAAGATTATTGTAATAGAGAAGAGAGATAAAACTTAACTCTGCTGAAACAAAAGCCAGGAGGGTTTTTAACTGCTGTCATGAGCTAGTGGAAAACAACTGGAGGAAATTAGGAATGAAATTGATCAATGAGCTATGTAAGGTACATTGAATTATTCCTGAGTTTGCAAAGATATTGCTCTGTCGGTAGGCCTTGTGTGTTTGCTAACTGGAACACAATGAAGTTAGGTTCCTACTCTTTCACAGGGATTAGGAAAAGGGGTACTATTTCCTTCAGTATTTATACTTAAAAGAGATAATTCACAGATCCTTGAGAAAGATATTCCTGGGTCTTAAAACTGGCAAAAGGCTGAGAGGAGATTTGCATATATTTTAAAAAGGCAGAAAAATACTTACAGTAGTAAATTTTCTAAAGCAAATTCTTTAAGAAAAAAGATGTCAGGAGTCTACAGCCCCCAAAAGTACCTTATGTAAAGTTTTTCAAAGCAAGGGAAACATTAAGAATGTCTTCACCATATTCTTAGCTGAATAAAAATACTGTCACATGCCACTTAATGATAGGTATATGTTCTAAGAAATGCATCATTAAATGATTTCATACTAGTGTGAGCATCATGGAGCACATTACAAAAAACTAGATGGTATAGTCTACTATTAATCTAGGCAATACTGCTCTGTGGGAGAGAAAAAGTAATTTTCCCTATACCCTTTTGGGTTCTTGGCTGAGATACCCCTGTACTAAAAGACAGATTAACAGGAGAAAAACAAACAAAAGCTTAATAACATGTACACCTCCTATATCAATGGGAGAAACTCAGGAAAACTAAACAATTTGTCAAAATGGCTAACGCCACTACCATAAATACCATCTTCAGCTTGAAGAAAAAAGAAGATGCTGGGGTGAGGGGAGTCAGTTATAGGAGATTACCAGGAAAAGCAAGATAAACAATAATGTTTATTATGCAGATTTAAATTCTTGTCTTCTGTATTGATAAAAATTTCTAGAGATAAGTTCATCCCCCTGTTCCAGAACAAGGGAGACACAAATGGAGATTTTCCTTACAAATATGAATGTCTTTTACAAAAAGTAACTTCTACTTGATTTTCAGAGCTTCTCCCATATCTTCTGTTTCCATGAATTAACCATTCTAAAATTATCTTATGACAAAGAGGCATATTTTGGGGTGACAAATTCTGTTTTTCTATAGTTCCTAAGCTACAAACAAGTACAAAATGTTCACATAGTGAATACTATAGGCAAATATAACACAATAATAAGTATGAGTATGTGTTTCCTTAAGACTTTACAACAGCCACAAGGTAACTCACTAGGTGATAGGAAATTTTCAGCTCCATTATAACGTTATGGGACCAACATCCACCATTGACTGAGACACCATTATGAGACACCATTATGGGGTATATGACTGTATATTGATATGAATTAAAGTCCAAAATTATACTGGTTTGGATCTAGCCAAAATACTGAAATAGGTTAAATTTGGTAAAGGTCTTTCACATTCCAACTTTTATTGTCCTTTTGTGTCTTCTATGTTGTTTTAAAAGCAATCTCCATCCCTAATAACTCATAATAATATATAATCTTATAACCTTTTTTGTCGCAGGATTACTAAAAATATTTCTTATGTTTACGTGCTTTTCTTTCAAAACTGTTTGCATTTAAAAAGAACATTGAAGAGAAACAATGCAAAGTGACAAGAAAAAATTCTGAGCTGTCCTAAATTAAATTAAAGCAGGCTGGAGAATGAGACAAAGAGACAAGAGTAATTAACAAATTAATAGCTGTGGAGGACAAATGAAAGATTGCTCACATTCCCGAATATGTTTAGAGTTCTGAATCAACTTCTGGATGGCTCTTTAAAAAGAAGTAGCCAACTACCAGATGCCAGCATATCTTGTTTGTGCATGATCTTTCTGAACTGTTTCCCATAATGAATCAAAAGTAGAAAATATTTCTTTGTACACTTTCTAGGACTATGCACTTATCCTAAAACTGCCCCTGCTTTACCTTTTCCCATTCTCCTTATCTATAGCTACCATAAATTATTTGAAAACAACTTAGATCTCTCTTCCCCGAATCATAGCCTATAAGAGAGCCATCAACTCCAGGTGGGTGGACATATTGTCTTCCCCATTAGCCCTGCTGCTAGTGGCTCAGACTGAATGCCCCAGGAATCTCATCCTTTTTCTAGGCAACACACAGCTAAATAAACTCAGTCTTTTAAAAAATAAACTTTCAGCAGGGAAACTTTTTTGTGTAACAAAAGAAATGAAAGGATACTTTTGAAATTTTAGTCTTTGATAATGAGAACTAAAATGAACCCAGCTTCCTGCACTGTATTAAAAACACACACACATACACACACAGAAAATGAGAAAGAAACTTATTGTTTGCTCCATAAAATACTTGCATCTAAGAAGTAAGAGGTAATAACTAAAACAAGTTATTTACCAAGACTAACAACTTGCTTATCTAATTCGCTTTAAGATTCTCATCATGCTGTGCCCACCAGCACAAAGCTTTATACATAAACTCTGACTGATCCTTACCAGTAACTCATCCCACCTCTACCCACCAAGCCTCTAGTGTATTAAATATCTTACCATAACTTCTCCCTCTTGAAATACTAGTAAGATTCTGTTAAGGTGTTGTTTTCTCTAAATGCATAAATCTAAAAGTATTATTTTTCTTGATCAATGAAATTGTCTGGTAGTCTTTTAGAGGGTCAACCATGAATAAACACAAAATTCTGTAAAGATCAAATTAAAATGCCCCACTACAAAACCTGAGGACTCAAGACTGCAAATAGTGCATGTGACAGTGACACAGGTATGGTATCAGGTCTGAAATTCAATTTTTTTTTTATTAAATTCCCAAATGCTAAGTTTATTTTGTCTTTTAAGAATAAGAAAAAGTAAGAGTTCTTTGAATATGCGATCCAATTTAATCTAAAGAGAGAGAAAATCTCTGTCAACATTACTTCCTCTGGTGATTCTATAAGAGGATGTCTCCTGGGAGTGAAGAGAAGCATAGGTTTTATAAGAGCATCATCCAGATGACTTAAATGAACAATGAGTTCAAATGGTCACATCAGTCTGTATTCCTTGGACATAATTTTCCCGAAGTCAAAATTTCAGAATCCTATGAACGCTTTTGTCAGGCCCTCCCTTGGGACTGACTGTTCTTTAACAGGTTCTGAAGACACAGCATTACACAAGTACCTATATAATTTTTCATGGGGACGTCTCAGTCTCAAAGACTTTGACACCACGCATGCCTTCTTTCATGTTGTAAGATAAACACACACACACACACACACATACACACACAACTGTTATAATTCCTCAGAGGACAATCTAAAATCGCAGTGGCCACTCCGGAGAAATTATGACATGAACAAGATTGTTCATTTTATAGATGCTTTAAAACAAAAAGAGGAAAGCTCTCATGAGGAGAGTCTCCGTCCTGTGTGTCTAATAGAGAGATTACTCTGTTTAATGCACAGTAGCCCCTCTTTTATTTTAATATTGCTGGGATTAGTAAGCACGGGATTTTTAATTATATGGCTCTATGGAATTGTCAAGGATGTGTTATTGTTTAAACTCTCCATAATAATAACTTGCTTGTGTGTGTGTGTCTGTAAAAATGAGTTTTTCTGCATTTAAGCCTTGACTACTCTTTCCAGAGTGGAGATAACAATCATGATTTTATATCTGCCTGAAGTTAGTGCCCCTTCACTTCTTCATATTTACTCTTTTTTCCTTTCTCTTTTTCTCAGAAAATTTTTAAAAATTATTGACCATAAATAATTTTTATATCATTATGTATATATGTATCTTATATATATAATGATATATATATATTGATATATATATGTATATAGTAGGACCATTGTTCAGAGAGTAAAAAATATAAGAGGGAAGATGATTAACTGTGCTTTATTTATATTTTTTCTTTGCCAAAATTTAGCAAAGCAGAAAGTGTATGGGTAGCATAAGTTGTCATTTAGATGAATAGAAAATTAGGCCCTTAGAGTTTTGGCATAGAGTTGAATTTCTTGATTTTTTAAAATATATGAACACAGAGATTTATTTATATTAAAAAGATCTAATGTAATTTTCCAAATGACTTTTCAGGAAAACAAAAATAATTAATTTAATCTTAAAAGAACTATTCTATTAGTTTCCTCAGATTGCTTATGATTTTTATAACTATAAAATTAAAATAATGAAAAATTTAATAATGGATATACTTTAAAAGAGTTTAACCTTGTTAATTTTTATTGATTCTACTACACTGATGTATGAGAATATTTTATTGATAACACTACAAATAATAAGGTCTTAACATGATGGTGTAAATCACAATTTCTAAATCTTTGGTCAAGTCAAAACCTTACAGTGATATTAAATTAAATTTATAAATTATCTTTTGATACCTGAACAATGTTTAAATAAGAAAAAGATGCAATTAATAGTCTCTAAATATGGTTTAAAATTTCCCTTATACCAAATCTAGGATAAAAGAGAACTTATGACAGATACCACAGAAATCCAAAAGATCTTACATGAATATTATGAAAAATTACACGACACTATATTTAATAACCTAGAAGAAATGGACAAGCTCTCATAAATATATAACCTTCCTAGACTGAATAAAGAAGAACTGGAAAATCTAAATAGACCGATCAACAGTATAAAAATGGAAAGAATCATTAAAAACCTACCAAAAAGTAAAAATCCAGGACCAGATGCCTTCATCAGTGAATTTAATCAAACTTTCAAAGAAGATGTAATACCTATTCTTTTCAAACTTTTCCAAAAAGTTGAAGAGAAGGCAATACTTCCCAACTCATTCTATAAGGCCAATTATTACACTGAAACCAAAACTTACCAAAGATAACACACAAAAAAGAAAACTATAAACTGATATCTCTCATGAACACAGATGCAAAAATTCTAAATAAAATACTAGTGAACTGAATACAACAACATATGTAAAAAGATTATACACCGTGATCAAATGGGCTTCTTCCCAGGGCAAAGTGATGGTTTAACATATGCAAATCAATTAATATGATGCACCACATAAACAAAATAAAAAAAAAAAAGAATGATGTGAGCACATCAAAAAAAGCAGAGACTTTGACAGGATACAAAATCCATTTATGATCAAAACACTTAATAAAATAAGTATAGAAGAAAAGTATCTCAGCATAATAAAGGCTATACACAAGAAACCCTTAGCTAACCTTATATTTAATGATGAAAAATTAAAACCTTTCCTCTAAGATCAGGAACAAGATAAAGCTATCCACTGTCATCACTATCATTCAATATAATATTGGAGGCCCTAGCAAGTGCAATTAGGCAAGAGAAAGATGAAAAAGGCATTCGAATAGGAAATGAAGAAGTCAAAAACTATCACTATTTGTGGATGGCATGAATATCTATATAGGAAGCTCTAAAGACTCCATCAGAACACTACTCAAAATAATAAACAAATACAGTTTCAGAATACAAAATCAATGTAAAAAATCCGTAGTATTCCTGTACCTAAACAATGAATTGTCAGAAAAAGAAATTTAAAAATATTATTTTTGCAATTGCAACAAAAAGAATAAATTACCCAGGAATAAACCTAATGAAACATGTGAAGGACCTATATAACAAAAACTGTAGACTCTATCAAAAGAAATTGAAGAAGATACAAAAAAATGGAAAAATATCCCATGTTCTTGGATAGGAAAAATCAACATAGTTAAAATGATCTTACTATCTAATGCATTATACAGATTTAATGAAATCCCCATCAAAATACCATTAGCATTTTTAAAGAAATAAAACAAACAAAAATCATCAAATTTGTATGGAAGCAAAAAGACCCAGAATCTCCAAAGCTATCCTGAGTAAAAAGAACAAAGCTGGAATTAGCACTCTGTCTGACTTCAAATTATACTACAAAGTGACAATAATCAAAATGGTATGATATTAGCATAAAAGCAGACAGACAGACCAGTGGAACAGAATTAAGAGTCCAGAAGTAAACCCTCATTTATATGGGCAAATAATTTTCAACAAAGGAGCCAAAAATATACAATGGAGAAAGGAAAGTCTCTTCAATAAATGGTGCTGGAAAAACTGAAAAGCCATCTGAAAAAAAAAAAAATGAAACTAGACTGTTGTCTGTCACCATACACAAAAATTAACTCAACATGGATTAAGGACCAAAACAACAAAATGCATAAAAGAAAACATAGGAATGAAACTCATGGACTTTGGACTTAAAGAGGATTTTATGAATTTGATCTAAAAGGCAAGGGTAGTTAAAGCAAAAATAAATGAATGGAACTGTATCAAACTAAAAAGTTTTTGCACAGCAAAAGAAATCATCAAGGAAGCAAAGAGACAACATTCCAAATGGGAAAATATATTTGCAAACAATGCCTCCAATAAGGGCTCAATATCCAAAATAAACAAAGAACTCATATAACTCAACAACAACAACAAAACCCCCCAAAATCAATTAAAAAGTGGGTAGAGGACCTAAACAAATACTTCTCCCAAGAAGGCATACAAATGGCTAACAAACATCTGAAAGGATGCTCAGCATTGCTAGCTATTAGAGAAATGCAAATCAAAACCAGAATGAGATGTCATCTGACACCTGTTAGAATGGCTATTATCAACAGGACAAGTAATAATAAGTGTTGGAGAGGATGTGGAGAAATAGGAACCCTCATATGCTGTTTGTGGGAATGCAAATTGGTACAATCATTGTGGAACACAGTATAGAGTTTTCTCAAAAAACTAACAATTGATCTACCATTTGATTTACCATTTGATTTATTCCTCTACAGGGTTTTTATCCAAAAAAACTTGAAAACATTTATCCAAAAAGATATATGCACACTGATGTTCATAACAACATTATTCAAGGTGGCCAGGACATGGAAGCAACCGAAGTGCCCTATGATAGATGATTGGATAAAGAAAATGTGGTACATATATACAATGGAATATTACTCAGCTATAAGAAGAAATAAAGTACTGCCATTTGTGACAACATGGATGGACCTCAAGATAATCATGCTCAGCAAATAAGCCAGATAAAGTAGAAAAACACGTGATATCATGTGTATGTGGTATATAAATATAAATACAACCAACAAACATGACAAACAAACAGAGACATGGACAGTAGACAATTGGTTACCAGAGGGGGAGGCAGATAGAGGTAAAAAGGGTCTATGTGGTGACAGAAAGAAACCTAACTATGGGCGATGAAAACATAATGCAATATATATATGTGAATTGTACTGTCGAACTGTATACTTGAAACTTACTGGGTTTTGTTAATCAAATCACTTCTCCACAAAAATTAAGTAATTAAAAAAATGACTTTTGTTCCTTTATAGAATGAAAATTAAGACATGAAAATATCATTAATTGAAGTATATTTATGTGTCTATATGTATATTTGTATTTATTTTGCTTCACATTAAAATTATAAAAGATATAAAAATATGTAATCATAAAAAATAAAATAGCTAAAAGTTATTGAATTGCTTTTATTTTCTCTTGAGTCTAATAAAACAAATGTTACTTTATTTAAAGTTGATAATTATTTTAAAGAAATACAGAGAAATGGAAATATATATACAAGATAATAAATATGATTTACTTGTCTGTTTCCTAAGAAAAAGTATACAATTTATTAGTAAATTTAACATATAATATTCTTATAATGCTGATAAAATTAAATAAATATTAAAGATAAAAACTTTAGTCATCTATGTGCATAATCAAGTATCTGTGATTGGCTAAATACATACATGTAAAAGTATATTAAACTTAATATATATGTTTATATATTTTAAAAGCAATAAGAGATACATTTGTGGTCATACTTGAAATTAAAAGGTCTGAAGAATTTGAAACCTGTTTGCCTATATTGGTAATACCTCTCTAGATGGTTTTTGAAGTAAATAGTATTATATTTTATATAGTTGGCTTAAAGTTAATGGATTTATTCATAATGAAAATAGTTTATAAATCTTTTTGAAAATTTTATATGAATGATATACCAAAGATAAAATTCAAATACGCCTTATTTCTTTAAAATGACCAAATTAGATTTTGTCCAGAGACGAGAGGTCACAAATATGCTGTTAACTCTCAAAACTTTTTAGAAAACTCCTGAGTCATTTTGACAAAAATGTTCCTTAATGTTTAAAATTAATATCCTAAAATTTTTGTTTCTTATTATTTGTTTGAAAATATTGCCTTTATTTATACAAGATGAAAGTGAATTGAGAAAAAAGAGGGCTGTTCTTTGTATTTTTGCGTTAGGCCTCACAATTGTTAGTGGTCATGTTGCCCAGAGACAGGAAATCTCCCATAAATTTAAGTATATTCCAAAAGACAATGGTCATTCTTTATGGTCTTTAAATAAAAGGTGGCATAATCATAACTGCATTTGAGAGAATTTAATCAGTCAGCAAATTATGGCATAAATAAAACACAAAATGACTAGAGATAAAATTATTGTTAAAAATCCTTATTGCCTCTCTATTTGTAAATATAAGAAATAAAAAAGGTTGCCAAGTAGATTGTTGAGAATCTGTTTATGAAGTTATTTTTAAGCTGTGCACATCTTGGACATTGAATTGGTAACCTAAACACTTCTAGCTTTTTCAAATCAATCAATTATGAGTTAAAGAGACAAATGAGAGACTACTATATATATTCAATTTACCTTACCTCCATTGTTTCTTCACATTGGAACGGACATACACAACCAAGGTCTTCAGACCGGTTCCCATGGACTGCATTTTCAGTGCAGTTTGAAGCAAGAAAGAAGTAAGCATCAATAGCCACATCACATTTTTCACCTCCACATTCTTTCAAATAAATAAGAAAAATAACTTTTATCAAACTTGAACTCACATTGAATGATTAAAGACAGTTGTCAAATAACTTGATAAAATAAATTTGACACCTACCAAAAATAAGGTTCTGTGTCTATAGAATATTAAATTTGAAAGAGACCTAAAATAGAATAAGACCCAACCTTCTCATTCTAAAAATGGACTGAGAAATAAACCATCAGACCAAGACCCAGCATCCAAGTGAATGCATTTTTTAAAAAATAATTAAATGTCAATAAGTTTCCAATTAATAATTATAAAAATTATGTAATAACTATAAGCAATACATTTTATATAAAAAGCACTTTCATTCTTTATATGTTGCAGTTGCATAGGAAACCATTTCAAAAGAAATTTGGGAAAAAATTCTTTAAAATATTTATGATAGAAAAATGATCAGGGCATTATCCTAATTTTCTGACAGAAAGGAGTGAAGCAAGGCAATGTGTGTGTGTACACATGCATACAATATATATATATATAATTTAGCTATTTCACACTCTAATGTGAGACATATCTGTAAAATAATAAAAAATGAGATTGCAAAATAGCAAAGACCATATTCAAGAGGAAAATTAGTAAAAATAGACACAAGGATGGCCCAGACTTAGAATTATTGTACCAACACTGTAAAATAGCTATGATAAATGTATTAGTAAAGTATTTATAGAAAAATATTAATAAATTGGTAAATAGGGAATTAAAGAAAGAAAAATTTGAGAATTGTAAAAAAAAAAACTGGAAATTCCAGAATTGTTGAGAGAAAGGAGTTAATTAAGCTGAATTGAGAACCTATTATCTTTCATTAACAGCTATAATATTCTAGGGTAATGAAAAAACATAGGAGGCTAATATATCTCCTTGTAAATATAACTAAACCTCCTAGTAAATAGACCAATGATATTTGTTAAGGAGGTAGTATTTATCTGCAGACTCATCTAGGTAATTTCCTTACGTTAAAATTGCTTATGGTTAACAAACCTAAAGTCTGCGGTTTGTGATGCATGGCTTCCTGAAAAAAATATCATGTAAGCCATGCAACTTACAACTAAATTGTAAAGTAAACATGGTTCACAAGCTGAAATTTTCTTGCTATGTGCAGACCTCATTTAGAAATCTCACATACCACTGTCAAAAAAAAGGAAGAGTTAGGAAGCCATGCAAAATGTTAGAAATCTTACAATCTTACCAGTGTAACTTTAACTGCTAATAATATTAAAATTATAGAAAATTAGCACTATATTAGGATGAATTAATCAGTGAATGGAGTTATTAGAGATGAGACACAAGAAAAGAAAAAGTCAACATATCAAATAATGTCAATAAAAATCATATTTTCAATGTCCTGAAAGAAAATAAGTCAAATATGGTAATGTTAGCCTCATATAATCAATTGATAAATGTTCCTGGAGAAGTTTAAGTATTATATTTAATTCTTTATCAACTATTTTGGTAAACGTGTAGAAAACAATATATTTCCAATGCTTTTCTTTGTAGAAAGATTTTTAAAAACTGTATAATTCAATTACTTTAGAGCTTGTAGGACTATTCAGATTTTATACTTATTATTGAATCAGTTTACCAACTAGTGTTTTTCTAGAAATTTATCCATCTTATCAAAGTTGTCCAATTTATAAGCATAGAGTTTTACATAATAATGTATGTGATCAAACATTTGAATTTCACTGAAATATTATTGCCCCTTCCTCCTAAAGCCTCAAAAAGAACTAATGAAGAAAAAAAAGAAAGAAAGAAAAGCTTTAACCTACAGAGAGAATGAGATAGGAGATAACAGTGAGCAAGTATTTTTAATACGTTTTGAAAAGCTGAAAAGACGATGATGGTATAGTGACCGAATTAGCAGAATGACAATAATAGAAACACAGAAGTGTAATTAGAGGGTCTATTTATGAAAAACAATCTCATGTACCTAGCAGAAAACAGGACTTAAAAGTATCTGAGAATGTGATACTTAAGTGGGTTCTAGAAATAGCTTTTCCCTCAAATCATAAACCCAGAAAATTATTTGGATCCCTCGCTCACTTCCACAGGCCCACAAACAAATGATTTTCAGGGTTTATTCCCAGGAAAGAGAATCTTAGAGGCTCCTGCTGCAAAGATACCAAGCTCACTGAGGTTCCCCCAATGAACAGCCAGCTGACAACTTGCAACCCTAATGAGCTGCCAGTCATCACAGCTCATCTTCACATACAAGTCTTCTTAGGTCCTCACCAATGAATATGATCACCTAACATTTGGCAGAAAGATTTGAAATCAGAAAGAACAAACAATCACTAAAAGTACAGAAAACTGAGATACTAAATTGAACAGAAGAAAGCTAAAATGAATCAAAACTATAATATCGCTAGAGGCATAAGAAAATTTATTTTATCTACATAAAATAAAAGAATGTCAGAAATGTACAATTTAGGCAATAGAAAATGCTCTAGAAAATTAAAAATATGATAAAACAAAAAATTCAATATTATTTTTAAGATATTTAATGGGGGAAATAGTAGAAAATAGAATAAAAAATTTAAAAAGCAATTATGAGAAAAATGAGAGGATCAATTTAGGAGACACAATATGAAATTTTGGACTTAGAGGCACAGAACAGGAAAAGAGAAAAGAGCAACTATGAGTAAAATAACACAGAGATTATATTAAAATTGAAAGACACGCTTCCAGATAAAAAATTTTATCAAATCACTCACAAGTGCACAAGAATAGTCATGAGAATGTAAATTGGTAGAGTTGTCACTGAAAACAGTATAGATGGAGGTTCCTCAAAAAATTAAGAAGAGAACTACTATATGATCTATTTCTGGTTATTTATCTAAAGAAAACAAAAACAGTAACTCGAAAAGAGATACATAACTTCAATGTTCATTATAACATGATTTATAATAGCCAAGCCATGAAAGCAACCTAAGTGTCTATCAATGAATAAATGGATAAAGAAGTTATTATATATATATGTGTATATTTATGTGTGTGTATATATATATATTTCATATATAAGTGAGATTATGCATTATTGGTCTTTCTCTGACTTATTTAACTTAGCATAATTTACTCAAGGTCCATCCATGTTGTTGCAAATGACAAAATTTTCTTCTTGTTTATGGTCGAAAATTATTCCATAATATATATGAAAATGGTTGAATAATATTCCATTATATATAACATATAATATAATATATAATATATGTAATGGAATATTATATGTATGTCTCACCATTATATATATTAAAAAATCTTGTCATATACATATATCTAAGAAAATCTTGTGCCAATATGAATGAACTTTGAATGAATTATACTAAGTTAGATAAGTCAGAGAAAGACAAATACAGTATAATCTTGCTTATATGTATAAACTAATAGAAAAAAAAAACTTATAGATACAGAGAACGGATAAGTGGTTGCCAGACCTGGGGGTGTCGATGAGTGAAACAGTCGATGGTGGTCAAAAGGTACAAATTCCCAGTTATAAAATAATTAAGTCCTGAAGATATAAAATGCAGCATGGCGACTTTAGTTAATACTGTATTATATATTTGAAAGTTGCTAAGATAGTTAATCTTAAATGTTCTCATCACGAGAAAAAAATGTATAACTACCTGTGGTGATAAATGTTAACTACAATTACTATAGTGGTCATTTTATACTATATACAAATATAAAATTGTTGTTTTGTATGACTGAAACTCATATAATGTTATATATTAATTATATCTTAATTTTAAAAATGAATATTATCCCCTAAAGTCCAAAATAGTGAAATTTCAGAATACTGGGGCAAAGAACATAGAAAAAGACTTCCAGAGATAATCACAAGCTGACTGTAAAGAATCAAAAAGCCTATTAAACAAATGATTCTACATTATTATTTCATGCATTCCTTTCTTTTGCTTTTATTATATATCTCATCAATTGTTATATCAGTACTGGGACTATTCCACAATCATTTCTGCATCTGTGTTCATGCTCAGGAAACCAATGATGCCATATATAATCTCGCTCAAACATTACTCAGCATGTGGATGAGAAGCATGTGTGATGGGAAAGCTAGGTCAAACAGCATATACATCTATAATATGATAGATATTGCAAAACTGCCCCGATCTGGCATTAGAGTGATTTTACATTTTGCTAGCAATGGATAAAATCATCAAGTTGTCAAACACTCAATTTTTTGCCAGACTTACAGAAGAAAAATTGTATATTTACGGTGTTTTAAAAATTATTTTTGCTCCCATTATGAATAAAGCTGAACACTTTCTCGTCTATTTAGGAATACTTTCTACGCATTTTGCAGTTTTGTCATTTGACTGCTTCTATGATGTCTTTTATAAGCAGACATTTTTGCTTTTCATGTAGTCAAATGACCAGTATTTTCTTTTTATTGTCTAAATTTTTGTTGGAAACTATAAAGGTCTTCCCCATCCAAATTTACAAAGTAATCGTCTAACATTTTTCTGATTTTTTTTTATCATTTTAATTTTGCATATTTAAAATTTTTATCAATATGAATTTGACCAAGTGTATGTTTTAAGATACAAATCTGGATTTTCCCCCTAGATAACTATCCAGCTGTTTGACATCAGTTACTGAATAATTCCTATTTACTCTAATAATTGTAAGATGGCAATTCTACTATATACAAAATATTTACATGACTTGTATTTATTTTAGAACTTTGTATTTTACATAATTTTTCATTATCAATGCAATTTTTTTTTATCAAAGCTATATAATATTCCTTAGTATCTGGTAGAGCTAAACTCTACCTCACTTACCCACAAAATGCACTTTTTCAGAATATACCTGGCTTTGGTTTAGTTTTCCATACAGACTTTAAGAAATAAACATAAAGACACTGTTGTTATTTTCTTGAAATTCTAATAAATATATGTAATAATATAGAGATTTAAAATTTTTAAAAATTAGGATTCATTGGATAAATACCTGGAAATGCAATTGCTAGGTCAAAAGGTAGAAGCATTTCTAATTTTCTGAGGAACCATAGACTGTTTTCTACAGTGGCTATACCAATTTGCAATCCTACGCATTGCACTTTGGGGTATTTAACCAAAGAAAACCAAAACAATAGTTCATAAAGATCTATGTACCCCTATGTTTATGGCAGCTCCATTTATAATAGCCAAAGTTTGGAAGCAACCTAAACGCTCATCAATGGACAATTGGATAAAGAAATTATGGTTCATATATATAATTAAATATTACTCGACCACAATAAATGAAATCCTATTATTTGCAAGAGCATGGATGGACCTAGAGGTTATTATGCTGAGTGAAATAAGTCAAAGATAAATATATAATTTCACTTATATGAGGAATCTAAGGGAAAAGAAAAAGAACAAAGTAATCAAAAACAGACTCACAAATATAGAGGACAATCTGGTGATCACACTGGGATGGAGAGCACAGCATAGGGAATGAAGTCAGCAGTAATGTAATGGCTATGTGTAGAGCCGGAGGGAAGATAATCAGGGGGATCGTTTCATAAACTATGTAAATGTCTAACCAATGTATTATATACTTGAAACTAATAATAAAATAAATAAAATGCTAAAACAATTAAGTTAATTTAATTTTAAAAATTAGGATTCATCTCCAAAGGAATGGTATATATTTAGAATTTATCTCAGATTTTGTGTGTTTGTAACAATAATGTGGTGATATTTGAAGTTTGTTTCAATTTAGAACTTTCATGTATTTTTTAATTTAAGTCCTAGACATTTTAATATTTTAACTGTTGTTCACATGAAATCTTTTTTTCCCATTATGTCATTAATTAACTCTTACCTGTATATAAAAAATATTTATTTCTATTTCATATTAACTAATTAACAGAATTTTGTTACTGTAAAAATGTTTTGAATATATTATTATAGATAATATAAGTGAAAAGCACTAAAGCACATTTTAAACCTTTTTAAAAACTCAGATTTCCTTTTTATTCTCAAAGTTAGGCCCTAATATCCTAAAGGAATATAAAAATAACAACAGATATTTAACAAAAGAAGATTTGCAAGTGAAGTAGTATAAGAAAAATACTTTTAATAAAATATTGCTGTGGAGGTGCAGGGTTTCTACTCTCATAATAATCATAAAATTATAAAAGTAATTATAACAAATAGATTTATAATTAATATCTTGTAATATCTTCTACCACAAGTAAGTTCAACTATTTCTAAAAAAAAAAAAGAATTAAAGTAATATTGGTTTGCAATATAATTCATAAATGCAATAATTACTATTTATTTAGGGTAAAAAGTTTACTGGCACATATTAAATGTTTTAAATGTACTTATTTAATTTAGTCAAACATACTGTAACAATCACAAGCTTTAAGCAAAAGAAAGACATTCAAAGAGAAATTGTTTCTTTTTTTTGCTATGATTTCATTTTTTCTTATCCGTAATTCAGATTCTCTTATTTCACTTACAACTCATTATCCACTCTGTCAATATCTTCTTTTCTTAAACCTAATAATACATATAATGAACATAGATGATGACATTGAAAGAAGACAGTGCATGTCAGCTCTTTCTCAAGTTGTACATTGTAGACCAATTGTCCTTGAAGGGGCTTCTTCTAATTAATTACCATCCCTTTTTTGTAGAGCAATCACATTGGCAAGAATTGATTGGGCGTGAAGATACTTCATTCAGTTGGTAGAAAATTCTCTTAATTAAAATAATTTTACTGCTGGTAAAATTAATGCACCCATGCAAATTTAGCAGCCTGATTTTAATGTTCTTTTTCAATTATATTTTATGAGAAAAAAAAAAAGGAAATAAGATCTTAGCAACAACCAGAAAAAAAAATGAGAATTATATAAAATATATAATTCCATTTACAACTTTTTTCACCTATCCTAAAATCTGCTTGTTCTGAAAACATGACTGAAAGAAGTTGCATTGTTGAATCTTTGTGCTAACATTAAAAAATTTGCATGGCTCTATTCACATATTTGTTGACTGTTGGGCTGTATCACACTGGCTTCTTAGCTTGGACAGCTGAGTCATTTAGAATCTCAAGTGTGGAGGTCACATAATTCTTATTTTTGTAATAATTAGCTATGTTCATTAAGTTCTGAACATAGATTCAAGAAGGCATAATGATTAAATATGCTTACATTACTTTGATGATAATTGCTCAAAGCTGATTTATCTATGAGCAATTCTGACTTTGTATTACCCCCACATCATAAAAAATATATTTGTTATACTACTTTCATTCATAAAATTAACTATTTTTGCTTAGAGATAATGTATCCATGAGCAATTTGATTTCCTATCCCTCTCTTATTTTTCCTAAAAAAACACATTTGCTATATTGTTGTAAATATGTTTCCTTTTAGCAATTTTTCGTTCTCAAAGAATTGTAATGTTTAAAATTAAGTAAATGTATCCATGTATTATTTCTACTTTGAGACAAAGGGAAATCAAGCATACAAATTATGCTGGCAGTGAAGCTGGTGAACTAACTTGGCTGGTGACAGTAGTAGATTATGTTTCTCAATCTGCACATTAAAACATTTAGGGAGCCTTTAAAATTTCCTATGTCCATGTCATGACAATTCCAGTTCGATTGTCCTCTAGGGGAAGTAGAGCAATAAGTATCATTTAAAAGCTCTGACCTAACACAATCCCTAAATAGCCCTGAGATAAGACATTTCAGGTAACTTCTCTAACCACAGTTCTTGTTTGTTTTGTTTGAGTCATTTGTAAAATAGTAATTATTTGTAACACAGTCTCTGAAGTTCCTTTTATCATCACTAACAATATAATCAACAAGCCATTGCTCTCTTCTACCAAGTTCGGTCTTGAGTGTGATTTGCTTAATGAACCGATAACTATTTCTGTCATTAGGGGTTGTTAACTCTCCAGAATACCATCTTGTGTACATGATGAAATAAATTATCATCTTCTGTTTAAAAGACTAATTGTTAGCTTACTTCAACACTGTTTTAATGTACTCATAGTAATAAGTGCAGCTGCTGTCAGTCGAATAAAACAAGCCATTAGTTGGGAACAGACATATCAAATCTACTAATGTACTGATTGTTGATAAACTATATTGCCAAAATGTCATTGACAGAGGAAATGTTCCTTAGAAGAATTAACTAGAGTACCATACAGTTTTAAGAATGTGAACCAATTTGCATGAGCTAAGTCAAATAGTATTCAAAGTATAATCAGAAAAACATAAAATTATGTATATCAAAATATATTTTGAAATGGAAACTGCCAGAGTATAAGACAATTAAAATATATTAATAAAATATATGTTGAAATTATTTTATTTTTAGTGTTAAAGCCAGAAAATTAGGATTCTTATTGACACCTCTATCACTTGCTCTCTGTATACAATTTATAAATAAGAATTTTCATTTGTTTTAAGCTCTTATTACCTCACAATATGACTACCATGAATTCACTACCATTTTTTTACCTTCTCCAATCTATTTCTTCACTTTATCTCTTTTTTTTTTTTAATTTTTCCAACTCTACTGTAATATCTTACCCCCTTTAAACAAAAATCATTATTTAACCCAATATTTTAGTTCTGGCATTGCCCTCTCCCCCAAGTTTTATTTTTACTCTTGTTCTCAGAGTTTCAGCAGGGCCTTTGAGGATTCATCTCTAATGATGTGTTTTTGTTTTCTGTTTTTTAAATTTTTTTTAAGTCACTTTACTGGGGATATGATTGACATACAAAAAGTTATAGATGTTAAACATATATAACTTGATGTATATGGAGATGAGTATGCAACCACGAAACAATAGTCAATCATTGTTATAAACTTACCTCTCATTTCCAAAAATTTCCCATCTCCTTTGTTTTGTTTTTACTTTTTCCCTTTGTAGTAAGAGCATTTAACATAAGATCTACCCATTTAGCAAATTTTAAAATATACAATACAGTATTGCTAATCATAGGCCTTATGTTGTACAACAGATTCCCTAAACTTGTTTATCTTCCATATCTGAAACTTTGTACCTTTTGAAATACAGTGTTTTGAAAAGTGTAATTCCTTCAATCTAATTCCCTCACTTCTGCAACTCCTCTATCCTGGCTCGTTCCCGTCTTTGTTCAAGGGTCATTTTATCATGGAAATTTATCTGACCTCCCAAATTACTCTCTCAATGGCCCATATTTTTCTTCTTCTTTTTTTTTTAATAGTTTCTTTGGTTAGAATCATTCATAGGAAGGTATTTCTTTCTCTAAGAGCATTTTATTTCAATTAACAATTATATATTTATTACTGTATTTGCCCAATAACTCCCATTCAAAAAAATAATCTATGAGACTAGGGAATAGCTTTAGTTTTCTTTACAATTATTTATCTTGAGCCAATCAAATTCATGAAATGTAGTAGGTGCTAAGGAACAAAGCAAATAATAAGAATATAAAATTCATTTTTTAAAAATTTTATGTTGTTATATAAAATTTGTATGTAATTAGAAAATACCTAGCAAATGTTGAAGTGATTCAGGCAAATAAAAATTAAAAATATACATCTTTTATTACCTGTAAATTCCAATTCCCACACAGATTTAAATTGGGAAGGATGAGGAAGTTCAGCTTGGCAAATATTATGGCTGATGGATCCACAGCAGCAATGGTACAGAGGAATTAAGCAATCATTCCTTAGAAACCAACATAAATTTCTTGTGTACCCTGGAGTACATATATACTAGAAAAACAAAGCAATAAAGCAATTATAAGTATCTTACTGAAATGTTTCAGTATATATTTTGGCTTATAAAATGCACAGCTAATTTCTAAAAATATCAATTTTTAAGAAAATTCTATAGGACACACTTTTTATCTCATGCTTTGTGTATTTCTCCTATTCTTTCATCATGTTAATGTTTAAAATGTCTATGTAATGTATTTTTGTCTTTGATTCATTTCTCAATCTATACCTGTAGTCTACAATCTTCTGTTTGTTGGGCTATAATTATTTTTTAATTAGAAGTATAGTATAAAGTAATGGATGCACTATTTAAAACACATGTGACCCAATAGGATTAAAACAATGAAATGCTAAGGTATTGTTTGAATGTGTTGAGCCTTTAAAATTTAAATAATCTGAAAATATGTTAATATAATAAAATATATTTTCTAATAAATAATCTGTCTATGGTAACCTCTAGTATCTTCAAAGACGGAATTCATGACTTGTTAAATCCACAATGAAATTAATTACACTTCAACAATTCAGGTCATATCGAGCTATCATTAAGTTTTAGCACATCCTATTTTAATCAGACCTTATGATGACATAAACCAATAAGATAAATTTAAGGCCTGGAGACAGACTAGGGCTTTATATTCTGTTTAGAGCATAAGCTACAATTATTTCTACTTCTCTGAGTTTCTAATGAGCAAATTCCCCATGAATTTGGCAAAAGGAAGCAAAGCTGAGTCATAAGGAACAAGGAATCACTAAAATCTGACAATTCCTTTAATGCAATTACTACATTAAGTAAACTTTGTTCTAATTGTTTCAAGTCATAATGACCTTCTACCTGGACTTGCTATACAACTTCTTAATGGCTACACAAAGTATGATTTTTAAAGTATAAGTCTCTATATAAATAAATGACCATAAAACTAATTGGAATTAGCATTAAAGATTAAAATAATCTAAAAAGTCATAATTTAATTACATTGAATGGCTATCAAAATAATACAATTTTATAATAATTTTTTAAGTCTTGATATCACCAAAAACTTTACTCCATAACTTTATACCAAGACATAGAATTTTGACTCTTCAAATGGCATCAGCTAACTTTCACTGCCAGTGAATATTGTGTCTTACTGACTTATGATCTTCACTGAGATTTTCATTGCATTTGAATTTATTACTGTACACAATAAACTTAACAAAAAAAGCATATTATTTATATTGGCAGAACCTGTAGTCATCTCTTTGCTTCAAATAAAACAAAACAAAAAGACTGAAAAACCTCAGCTTAAATTAAGCCATCTCTTAGGGATTTTTGTTTGTTTTATTTTGTTGTTTTGTTTTATTTGTGTGTGTGTGTGTGTGTGTGTGTGTGTGTGTGTGCATGTTTTAAAATGAGAAAATCAGAGGCAGTTGAACCAAAGTTATACAATGTTTGGCATAGTTAGGAGTGAGGAATCCATTTAAAAAATAAGATTTCACATCTGTAATTTGGGGAAGATGGACCAGTGAGGAGTAAGTGCGAACTAATGATAATAAATGCCAAACAAAATGACAGGAATAACATGGATCCCTGCTTACAGTGGTGCTATGGTGCTCATCTTGTAGACTGAACATTACCTGGAGACAAAATAGGGCTCTGACTTTTTCTGAATAAAAGAAACCAAAGTCTCACAGCAGATTTCAAGGGAAGTCAGAGGAATTTATTATTAGACCCCTTTATCCTAAATGAGAACACTGTGAAGGTAACCACACTTTAGACAAAGTTTGGATTTTATGTGGGGTTATTTGAAATAAGAAATTGGAGCTCTTATAACCATTTATTAATTATTAAAATACCAATAAAATGTCATCTAACTTAACCTGAGCAATATATTTCATTAGACTATATGCAGAGGTTAGACCATGATACAGATTTATTTCTGAATCCAACCTCTCATTCGTGACTTGTATGTTCATGTGAGAATTCATATCTATACACACATACCACAACGAAAATATAAAAATCGATGTACTACATAACCATTAAAGCAGGTTAACAGAACATAAGTAAAGAAAATAAGATGGATGGGTAAAGGCTTTTGAACAAGTAAATTAAACTTCATCTCTAAATATCTATGAGCTTTCTAGCAGCCAAGAAAAAAGAGAAATCATGAAAATAAAGCCTAATTCTTCTTAGTGATTAGTTTTATTTTGGTGGATTCATTCTAGTTTTTGGGAGGACCACATTTCCAAATAATCTTTCTAAAAGATAATTTTCATATGGTGGAAGATACTAAACCATTGATAATCATGTAATGATCTTTTTGTTGAAAATTATTTATTAAATTGACCACAAATTCATAAAGTTTTCTCTGAATAGTGCTACTTTATATTCAAGTAAGATGATTTTCAATAAATTAAATTCTCTTGGAGTATATATTTCAAAAACACTGCTAATGAAGGAAAAGCAGTCATTGTGAATTCAGGGGGATATTGTGACTAATATACTACTCGCTGCCTGTTAAAACACAATTTTCTTAGTTCTTATAAACTTAAACAGAAAAACAATTAATTGACTCAGAATCAATTGTATGGTCAGATTGGTGTTTTTGTGGAATTCAATTATTCTAAGTGACTTCTATTTTCCAGAGAAGTAAATTTCTAGTAGAATGAATCGCCCTCTATGTCATTGTTATCCAAAGTTCCACAATAAACACAAGTGACATGGTAATATTAACTTTTACCCATCAATTTTATTTGAACCCACAGGGATTAAAAAATATCTATATGGAAATGCTCACTTAGCTATTTTATTTTTTAATCTTCCCAAGTTAATAGTTAGAATTATGTTTTAAAACAACACTTATTTTTAATACTACTTCTAATTGAGTTCATGGATTAGATAACAAATTTTAGTTCAAAAATATGTGGAGGTCTGGAAATTGATTTCCACATTCATAAGTTTCAACCTTTAACCATGAAATAGAAATTTAACTCTTTTTATATATTTCTCAACTGTTCGCTTGGGACTTTATATTTTTAGCATTGAAATTCCTGTGTCCAGTGAAGGCACTCAGTCCTAGGCAAACTGGTCATGTTGGTTTCCCTAAAGAGATTGTGTATTCAAAGTATTATTTCTGAAAGAAAAGAGTATGAGGAACAGAGCTGCAGTTAGTATGTGATGGGAGAGAGAAATTAATCTTCTGTTCTTCTAGGTCTCTAAAGTGTGGGGTGTGTGTGTGTGTGTGTGTGTGTGTGTGTGTTAATTACCACAGCATAAGCTATCTAACACACTAATCAAAAGTTTCCTTCATCTAGATATGAAACTAGACTCAGTACTGAAGATTGTTTCAACTTTGCAATATTTATCAACTGTATTAAATTGGCTTTTATCTCATAAAATATATTTCTGTAAAAAAATTAATATTACATTGATTACAGTAAATAATAGTTGTTTATAAATTGCTGAGAACATATATTGATAATAAGTTATAATCTATCTTATCTTTGACTGTCCTGTTTATACATAAAAATTGAAAACGGCAATCAGCATTTGCACTAGTTTTTTGTTTTGTTTTGTTTTGTTTTGTTTTGTTTTGTTTTTTTTAAGTGAGTAGGGTATCAGGGGGTGGGAATATACAGACATGCATTTAGCAGTGAACATCTATCTTATTGTTGACAGTGAAGTAATTAACTTGCACATATTAGGAAACTAAACAACTGATTTAAACTTCAATAAGCTCATGAGAACATAATTTTTATAAAAAAAACAGTGAAATTAAGACAATGATGAACTAGTTTCACAATGGCAGTAAAAAGAAACAAGAAAATTTAGAAAACTGTTTTTAGAAAGAAAAGCAATCTATTTCTTGTATCACATATCACTGTATATTACATCAGAAAGGATTAAAGTTTGCAGTACCAAAATTTTGTAATTTGATTCACATACAAAAAAATCATTAAAAAAATTTATTATCCTAACTGATTTAATAGATTATATGCCAAGTGTATTTAATGATGCTTTACTTAAAGCTTTTCTTTTTTTTAAAGGGGAACCAATTTTTATTGATAGTATAAAGAAGATTTAAAAAACAATTCTAGATGATTTCTTATTTTAATAGTCTAATTTCTTAGGTAAGATAATGATTTATTATAGATATTCTTCTTCTCATGCTGTATTAAGCATCTTAAACTACCTCTCAAAGAAACTGTATCCCAAAATCATGGCTTATACTCATCATTGCCACATCTATTTCTTAATGATTTTATTTATGTTCATTTTAAGCACTTACAAGTTTTTAGAAACTATAAGAATATATAGAAATATTTTTCTTTATATAATGAAGATACTAAAAATAGGAGTGAGATATATCACATCTATCTCTACCCCCATCATGTGTGTGTGAGATAACATTTTACCATATGTGTAAACTTTACCATTGTTCAAATAGTTCAAAAGCATTATCTTATTAAATTCATTCCATTTGAATTTTCAACAGCTTGATAGAACAAGTCATACTATACTTTATACTTCAGATAAGAAAATTATGAGTTTTTTCTTCCTTTGTGTAAGTTCATACGCCTAATTTTTATAGGGATAGGACCAAAATCTATATACTTGGGTTTCAAATCCCAACATCTTTTACCTTATGTTTTTTCATTTCCTCTTAAACAGAAGTAGTACTGGTGCAAGTGTTAATTGACAAAAAAAAATATTTTCGCTAAAATTTAAAGTATAAAATCTTATAAATCTAAAAAGCTTTATTGTTTTTCTAATACCCCTTCTTTCCATTATCGTTTTTTTTACTCAACTCATCCTTTTTGATTTAGTACTAATAAAATATTAACATGTTATTTATTTGTAAAATATCTTATTTTACAATAACTTCCAAAAAAGCAGTGATAAATCCACACAGAAAAAATTTAAAAATATTCAATAAATTGCTGCCTACAATTAACTTAATTTAGCTTTAAGGACACATATAAACTGAAAATAAAGGTATGGGAAAATATTTCAAGTAACTGTTAATCAGAATAAAGTAGGGATAGCTATACTAATATCAAGAAACACAGTCTTCAAGCAAAAAATGGTCAAAAGAGACAAAGATAGTCATTATATATTGATGAAGGGGTCGGTATATCAAAAAGATACAATATCTGTGAACATTCATGCACCTAAATTTGACACATCTAAATAAATATAAAGCAAATACTAAAAGAACTAAAAGGAGAAATAAATTATAATACAACAACCCCTGGGAACTTCAATACCTCACTTTCTAAGGAATAAATAGATCAATTCAGAGAATCAATAAAGGAACAGAAGATTTGAACAAAACTATAATCTAAATGATTGTAACAGACATGTACAGGACAACACATCAAACAGAATACACATTCTTCAAAGGACACATGGGACATTTTTTTCTAGAATAGATCGTGTATTAAGCTGCAAACAAGTCAACAAATCAAAAATAACAAAAATAATTGTATCAAGCATCTTTTCTGACTGCAGTGGTGTGAAACTAGAAATCAGGGACAGGAGGAAAGCTGAAAAATCAACAAATATATGGAAGTTAAACAACAAACAAGTCAAAGAAGAAATGAAAGAGAAAGTTTTAAACATTTTTGAATTAATGATAATAGAAACACAACATAATAAAATGTATAGAATGTAACCAAAGTAGTTCTAAGAGGTAAGGTAAGTGTATAGTGATAAGGTAAGTATAGTATATAGCGATAGGTAAGTATATATATAATATATATATTACATATATATATCGCTATATACATTCCTATCTCTATATAGAGAGATCTCCCCTCCCTCTCCTCTCTCTCTCTCTCTCTCTCTCTCTCTCTCTCTCTCTATATATATATATATATATATATATATATATATATATAATTTATTATTTGGAAAGATTAACAATATTGACAAAATTTTAGCTAGACCAACTCAAAAAAAATGAGGATCCAAATAAATTATAAATGAAAAATAAGACTTTTCAACTTATGTTGAACAAATAAAAAATTAGACTACTATAAATAATTATGCACATACAAATTGACAACCTAAAAGAAATGGATAAATTTCTAGAAACATGCAATCAGCCAACACTGAACCATGAAAAAAATAAAAAACTCTGAACAAAAAATTAAAGAGTAAGGGAATTTAGTCAGGAGTCAAAACCTCCCAATGAAGAAATCCCCCAGGACCAGTTGGTTTTACTAATGGATTCTATTAAATATTCCAAGAACTAATACTTATCTTTTTCAAACTTTTCTAAAAAATAAAAGAGAAAAATACACTTCCAAATTTATTTTATTAGGCAAGCATTACCCTGATACCAAAATCAGACTAGGAACCTACAAGAGAATAACATTATACATCAATATCCCTGATGGATATAAATGCAAAAATTCTCAACAAAAAATTAGCAACCCATTCAACAGTTCACTAAAAGGTTATATATTATGATCAAGTGAGATTCATCCTTGGCATATAAGGATTGTTCAATGTATGTAAATCAATAAATGTGGTACATCACTTTGATAAAATAAAATATAAAGATTATATGATCATCTCAATAGATTCATAAAAAACATTTGACAAATTCAATTCATTTTCAATGGTGAAAAGATTGACAGCTTTTGTCTAAATTCAGGGACAAAAGAAGGGCGCACACTCTCACCACTCTCAACATATTACCAGAAGTTCTAGCCAAAGCAATTAAGTAAGAAAAAGAAATAAGAGATATCTCATTTGAAAAGGAAGAAATAAAATTCTCTGTTTGCAGATGACATGATCTTATATATAGAAAATCCTAAAGACTTCACCAAAAACTATTAGAAATAATCATTGAATTCAGTAAGGTTGCAGCATACAAAATCAACATACAAAAAAGTCAATTGTGTTTCTATATACTAACAATGAATTACTTTAAGAAATAAAGAAAATCTCATTTACAATAGCATAAAAAACAATAAAATACTTAGGAATTCATTTAATGAAGGAGATGGAAGATCTGTATAATGACAACCATAAAATGTTAATAAAAAGAAGAAAAAATAGTTAGAAAGATACCTTGTGTTCTTGGATTGGACTAAATAATATTATTAAAATGTCCCTACTACCCATAGCCATCTATAAACTCAATGCAATCTTAATTACTATTTTGCGAGTCTTTTTTTCATAAACAGAAAAATTATTCCTAAAATGCATGTGAAACAACAAAAGACCCAAAATAGTCAATGTAACCCTGAGAAAGAAGAACAAAGAGGCATAACAGTTCCTGATTTCAGACTGCTATAAAGCTATAGTACTCAAAACACAGTGGTGCTAGTATAAAAATAGATAGATAGACCAATGGAACAGAATCGAGAACCTATAATAAATGTATATGTATAATTTTCAACAAAGGAGCCATAAAACACATACTGGAGAAAAGAAAGCTTCTTTAATAAGTGACCATGGGAAAATTGGAAAGTTATACACAAAAGAATGAAACTAGACTGCTACTTGTCACTATACATAAAAATTAACTCACAATAGGTAAAAACCTTAAATGTAATTTTTTTCTAAATATAATTTATGCAGTTTTTCATGGCATAGTTAGACATATTTGATAAATTTGCCAGCTCAGGAAGAGCAAATCCTTAACAGACTAAGAGTGATTTAATATCCTTTTTTACTTGCATGAAAGGTTGGAAAATTAGTTCAATAGTTAATAATTCATCTCTTCTAATACTAAACAAGTTTTTGTAACATTTTGTTATATTACTTGAAACCTATCTGTAGTTAAATTAAATATTATGTTAAATTTCTTTTTTATCTCTAGAAATATATATTGGACTAAAT
This sequence comes from Rousettus aegyptiacus, assembly GCF_014176215.1. Classification (NCBI taxonomy): domain Eukaryota; kingdom Metazoa; phylum Chordata; class Mammalia; order Chiroptera; family Pteropodidae; genus Rousettus; species Rousettus aegyptiacus. The sequence continues at coordinate 114,046,021 of NW_023416284.1, forward strand.
CTTTCCCCAAAAAAACTTATAGTTTTTTCAATATCTTTTATATAATCATTCTTTACCTCAATGATTTCAATTTTTACATCCAAAACTTAAATCTTAAATTTGTTTCCCCATATAAATTAGTGAAAATTTTTTCTTAAATATCTTTTATAAGTCAATTTCTTAAATAATTTCTTACATGTCACATGAATTCTGATTTTATTTCTATTAATATCTGTAACTGTTGGTCATTCTGATGAATTATTATTGGAGTCACATGATTTTTTTAGACTAAATAGTTTTACTTATTTTTGTTAAAGGCCATGGTAGACATATGGAATAAGTCTTTTAAAAGGAAAATTTCTAGATTATAGTTCAATTTTTTTTTTTACAAAGCTTAGAGTACTGATTAGAAAATTTTCTCACATGAGAAACATTTTTAAAAATTAATCTACAAATTCTGTCAGTGAACAAGTAGGAAATTATTATAGATATGCTAAATTAATAATACTGAAGTATAAAATGAATAAAACTTTAAAATATTATAATTTAGCATGAGTTGAAATAGCCTACTTCATTGCTGAATATGAGTATAAGACTTTAACTCATGGCCTGCATAAAAGCAATTTGGACATATTAAAAATACTAAAATTCACTCTGATATCTTTCTCTGGGGTAATTCTAAGTAATTTTATATTTCCTTCAGGTCTTTCTTATATCTACCTTTTATATCATCAGTTTTAATGAGGAAATTAAGGGACAATATGCTTTTCTGGGTCAATTATGGTCATTATAAGTTCACCTTGAATGACACCATTGAGAACTTAACATCATTACTAAAAACACAGAATACATGTATTATAAATATATCTTGGCCATTTAGAAGTTTGTATAATAAGAAGAGAAACTCCTAATTTTTTAAAACCAAAATTTAATATATGTTTCTTGATTTCTGTATTCACTGTTCAAAAAAGATGAATAATTATAATTTTCTTTACAAGAAAATTTAACTGTGTGATAATGCATATCATGCTGTTTAGGTACAATTATGTAATTAAACTTTGTACCTCATTGTAAAAAGTTCTAATCATCAATCATCAGCATATTGTCAGAAGAAATTTTTTGAGACAGATTGCCTGCAAAAAGACATGCTAACTCTCATAACAGAAGCAAGAATAATTAGAGATTGACCCAGATTTGCTAATTAGTAATCCTATTCAAAATATAATGGCAACAACCAATGACAACCATAAAAAATAACCTGTCACTCCTGTTCTTTCAGGACCTACAATATTCCTACAGTGGCCATCCATCTACCTGTAATTCTAAATTCTTAAAATGTTCTGCTCCATCAAAATTTAGGTAGGAAAAGGTTATGAAGAGCTAGGGGAAGGAGGTAGAAAATATATTTAACATATTAAATATGCTTAAATATCACGAAACCTCTCTCTTGCACGTGCTCTCTCTCTCCCATCAGTTTGAGGAAACAATCCCTATAACAGATTAACACTATTAGCAAATCTGAATTTTGACTATTCTTAAATATAAAATAAGACAATGTTCCATCTTGTTCGATAATGTGTGCCTGGGTACAGAATTTACACAAAGTAGGTTTTTAATAAATATTCTTTCAATGAGGACAACTCGCAATATGGTGCCTATCAGTAAGCAAATAAATTTAAGAGATTAATAAAGAAAGAGACATTTTCCATAAAGAGATCTAAGGATTTGAGCAAAACTTATTGAGGAACAATGAAAATTAATTATCTCATGAGCCTCTAAAATATCTGTGATTATATCGAAGATCGAGATGTTGGCTCTACAGTATAGTAAATTATGTGTGGTTCTCACTTTGTAGCATGTATTGCCTCATTTTTAATTAATACTTTTACTGATTTAGAGTGCCAGGTGAAAGAGTTACTTCACAAATTGTTAAACATCAGAATCACATAGATCACAATTCACAGAATTAAATGTCCATATCGTGAAGTACAGCAGTTAAACAGTGCTCAATGGATTAACTAGACTTAGTTCAATGCCTGTTATACCAACCAAGGCACTGATAAGACCCCTTTTCATTCTCCAATGTATCATATCTAGATAATAAATTAGTAAGTCACCTACACATGCAGGATATGGCATTAGCAGGGGCTATTTCTGCCTGAGTAATGGGAGAGCAAAGTATAAAAAGGCAAGATCTCACTTGATAAACATACCTGCTGTTTCTCTTAGTAAGTGACAAATAGACCTACCAAACACGCCCACCATTTCAAAGTAAATGAGAAATTTTAACCAATGAATGATGAGTCTATTTCTTCTGAGATACAGAACCAACCAATCATTTTCTGCTTTTCTTTTTTCTGACTTGCACTGATTTACTTGTGTCAATTAGTACAGAATGCCATCTGTACTTTAGCTTGGCTCTAAAACTCAAACTAGAAATGGCTACTAAGGATAAATCTAAAGTAACTTCTTTTTATGTTTCCTAAATATTTTTAAAGAAGAGCGAACATCATTCTTATAATCAAATTTATGTTTTCAGTTAGAGAGTGTCTCTAATCATTTAAGCATGCAGTTTTCTTATGTTTAAAATAAATTTTCTGAAAATCTCTGTTTTAGTTTTTGTATTTCTTTTCTGTTGTTGATATAAAAAATCAACCTTAGTAGTTTAAAACATTTTTATGTATATATTTCTCAAGTTCAGAAGTCTGAAATCATTTCTACCGGGATAGAGCCAAGATTTTAGGAGGGCTGGTTTCTCCTGTAGGCCGTCAATGGAGAATCTGTTCCCATAGCTTTAAGAGCTTGTAGATGTATCCCTTGGCTTATTGACTCTTTCTACATGTACAAAGAGTATCACTCCAATCTCTGCATCTGCCATCATGTCACTTCCTCTGACTCTGACTCCTTCAGTAGCTCTTTTATAAGGATCTTTGTTATCACTTCAGGCCTAGCTGGATAATAGAGAATAATCTCATATCAAGATTATTGTCTTAATTACATCTTTAAAGTCTCTTTTCCACATAAAATAACATCAGTGGGTTGGTATGTTCTGGGGATTAAGATATGGGCATATCTGGGGTGCCATTATTCAATCAAGCATTCTCTGAATTCCTAGAAACTGTTCACAAAAGTATGTCTTCAGTCTACTTAGCATATACTTTTGATACCTTTTTTTAGATATTCAGTCTTAGCATTACTATAAATATTATGGCTGTGACTCCTGTTAATGAGGAACTTGGGAGGAGTGTCGCCATCTTAAAGATCCAAACATAATATAAATGAGATTCACATAAATAACCATACTTTTTAAAATAGTTTCACTAGTGACTTCTCCTTACTTATAAGAGGCAAATTTTTAACTCATAAAAACTTAAGGCATGCTTTTTTAACCATTCATTTTTAATTGCATTATTAGTGAAGATGTATTAACACCTTTAGTTTCTCTAAGGTATATACAGTGTTTATAGTCATTTCCTTTAAATATAAACAGTTCAACCTTATTCACAGGGTTTACATTCATTTACATGAATTAATTAAGCTCTCCCTTCTTATACTTAAGCCGTTTTAATTTTTTATCACTTGACATAAAAATTCTGCTGAAAATAAGAAAAGAAATAATAAAATGCTGCAAACTTCATTCTTGTTCATATACATGGATAATGGTAAAAAAAATCAAACCAAATTTTAAAAGTATGAGAGTTTTTTAATATATGTATCATTTAAAATGCCTTTAAAATTTTCCTATTATATAACTAGTACTAATTATTACAATCAATCAAGAGAAAACATGTGAAATTACAAAGGACTACTTATTGTAAACTAGTTAAGATCCATCCCTTGCATGTAGAAGTGACACTGACATGAGCACTAAGTCTTGAATACTTCTATTTTTGTCCTAGAACTACTACTAAGATGCCTATTCTTTTCTGTATACAAAGAAGTCCTTAATATTAATAGAAGCTGTGTGCAGCTTTAATTTCTATTAATCCTCCAAATTATCAACATCCCTTGCTTTATTATTGCTTGTTTCCTGGAAAGGCAAAGTCCAGAGGACTCAGATAATACTATGTGAGGTTACCATAGAAGAAGTTTCTACTATTTTTGTGACTAACAATTATAAGGCAATAAAACGATTTGAAAATTGCTTAAATATTAAACCTAGGGAAAATTTTGTATTGCATTGTCTCAAAAAGTTCTTTTAAGTCAAATATATTGTTTTTGCTTTCTAGTTTACGATATTACAATGATTCAAATGATTAAAGTATATTGAAGAACTAAGATATAAAAAGTAACACAATGCACATGAAAAAGCCTTAAAAGCTAGTGTGAGGATGCTATTCTATTTCAAACACTATTTTAGGCAAGAGTCAACTTCTCTACCAAGAACCTGAACAAGAGCAGGATAAATAATTCAATTAATAGAGTCAGAAAATTATTAAGAAATATGTCTATGGAATAGAGAGAAGAGCAGAGAGATAAGTATCTCTGAGTACAAGACATGAATGTGTAGACTATTGAAGTGAATCCTGATCACGTTACATTGCTGAAGCTACCCTGAACAGTTCAACTCAAGAGCATGGAATCATGTTCTTGCCTCCTTCTCTCCTTAAAAACAAGTAGAAAGAACTCTCTCTTAATGTCACACCGGTTTATGTTACTTATTACAACTCTTCCAAACCTTTTGTCTAAATGTCCAATTATATCAATAAATAGAAAAAAAAATTTAAGTATTTCAGAGGGAAGGATTGAAAAACACAGTTTGTGACTAAGCAGCACATCTTCTTTCTGAACTGGAAGTGCATAGTCTATTCCCAATAAAGAAAGGAAGATAATAGAAAAGCATTTGACTTAACCAACTGTATGCACCTAACAGATATAGGATCTATATAAACCAGAGAAAGGCTTCTCAATCTGGAATCTAGCTTATGTTATGGTCTGCTAATTTGAGACAGAAGCTTCTCTTTTTTAGGTTTGAGATATTTAAACTTTCATAATGTCTATTTTTTCTTTCTGTGCACAAGTTTAACTATTTTCCAACTTTCACAGCTTATACTTACTCAAAGGCAGGTTTGCTCAGCCACAGCAATACGGATATTTTGGACCTGAGATTTCTCTGGTATGTGCATTGTAGGATGCTTAGCAGCAAACCTAGTCTCTACTCACCACATGCCAGTAGCAGCCCAAACCTTGATTTGTGAAAACCAAGAATGTCTGTGGACATTGCCAATTATCCCCTAGGGGGCACGATCACACTTGATTGCTCAAGGAATCTTCTTGTACCTCATCTTGACTATTCTTTTCCAAAGATGGGTATGTCTGTCAGCACAAACTATGGCAATACCCACTCAGTCCCTAAGTGTGAAGAAAGTGTCTCTGAGGACTGATAAAAATGGAAAATACCGGTGTGTTTATCTGGTTGAGAGTACAACTGGAAGGTATCTTGGGAGCTTAGAATGTAGTTCTTGGGCTAATAAAAAACAGTCTCAGTTTTCCTGTTTAATTTAGTCCTTAGTAGATCATAGTGTGAATTTTAGATTTTTCCATTGTGTGTATCTGAGTAAATTAATATCTTGTGTTCATAACATACTAAGCTTATCCAATCTCTCTTTATTTGATTTGTTGATGTTTACAATTTTTACATTTAAAAAATTTACTGAGAGCTATTTTGTGTATCACGTGAGTCTTTGCATCTTTCCCTAAATTCCATGACAAGCTAGCACTGACTACTAGAGACTGTGCTTATCCTAGAAATATCCTTCTAAATAGGTTCCCATCAACTACATGTGGAATAACTTGCCTGGCTAGACCTTCCAGTCTTCTCTGGAAGAAAGTTATTCCTGTATAAAGAAACAAAGATATCTACCTTCTACATTTGGATAGCTTCAAATTTAGCTTCAAAGATGTCGTTGTTGCTATTTTAGTATGAGCTACAATCACAATAAGCCTCTGGTTAAGTGCAGACCCTGTAAGGTCTAAATCTGTGTCCTCAAATTCGTGTGTGTGTGTGTGTGTGTGTGTGTGTGAGAGAGAGAGAGAGAGAGAGAGAGAGAGAGAGAGAGAGAGAGAGAGAGAGAGATTGATTCTGCTTAGATTTTCTGTTGTTTCAACTAAAATTCTCAAACTCTAAATCCTACTCAAATTGCAAATTTTACTCATATGGAATTCTAATTTGAGCTTTACTTCTTTCAGCATGTTTGCATAAGTCACGCTTGTTGAAAATAATTATTTAAAAAAAATTAACTAGAGGATGGAAATAGAAGAGAGAAATAAAACAGATGGTAAAGTTAAACTAAATGAGTTTTTAAAGTTTGTTTTTTTGTTGTTGTTGGTTCCCCAATGAAGACTTAAAAAGATGAGATAAAACATAAATTGCATCCTGATATCTGCATCTGTGAACCAGTTGTAAAAGAAGAGAACAAAAAGAGCTGTGTATAAAGCACTCATGGCATTTTCTTTAATGGTATAAAAAACGGCAATCAACAATTCTAAGTTATAATATCAGGAAGTTATAAAATATTTGGACAGACACAAATCAGAAATTGTGGCTCTAACAATGTATATTATCTACTAAAAATTAAATTAAATTTATTAGTAAATCCTTAAAACTTTAAGGAAAAGAAATCTTAAATCATTGCTCTGAGGCAATATAAATAGTTCTTATATGCAGAGTGACTGCATTTTTACTTTAAAATGTGCATAATATCAAATATATTCTTTATTTTAGTGGCTGTTGCTTATTCATTTTTCTAAACACAAAAATGACAATAAGAACCTTTTATATTTTACTTTTTTTTTTTTTTTTGCCATGAGCTCTTAATTTCTTCAATGATTAATTGTGTGTGGTGGTTATTAGAAATCTGACTTTCATTTAGGAAGTGACCATTGTTGTAACATGGGGGCCATTTATATCATTAATGTTGGGAACGCAATTGCCATTGTAAAAGTGCTTGATTGGAAAATGCTCATCACAATTTCAATGAGAAAGTTCAGCATCTTTCTGCCACTTTAATGATAGAGAAAATGAATTGAAAATAGAGAAATTTAACCCATAATGAAGAGCATGGTTTAGAATTAATAAGGTTCTAACCTTCAAGGTTTTTTTTCTTTTAACCCTTAATATTGTCCAGCCTGTTGATTTTAATATAAAGTCATTATGGAATATACTTTATTCTTCATATTACTTCAATAAAATTTATATTCAACAGAAATGTTATTTTTTTCTGATTATAATTTTAGTTTAATCTCATTAACAGAAATAAACAACTATCAAATTATTAGTTTATTTCATTTTAGTCTGTTATACATAACTGCATAATACAAATACTATTCAGACCCCAACGACTGTCAAACTCTGATTAACCTTGGGGTTAAGTTAGATTTGTATTTTAACTCAAAGCCTTTCTGTGATTCCCAAAGCCATTTTTTCCCCATTATTCTCTCTGGCACCCTGCTTCTCAGATTCTGTGTATACTAACTTGTCCCTGGACTGCATAGGTTAAAGGCTTCATACACTAACTCTTTTCATAAAGTCATTTAGAATATATGAGGGAAATTTACATTTATTAAAAAAGTTATAAAGTCCTGAATCATTATGGAGCTGTCGGTCCATGCTACATATATTTTGAAGCTCTGTTATTAAATGTATTATTTCAATTGATAAGCTGACCCACTTATACTTATGAAATAAAGTTCTTCATCTTTGATGCTTTTGTATATTGAAATCTACCTTATTAATAAAGCTTCACCACTATTTATTTTACTTGTTATGTGATATAACCTTCCCATTATTTCACTTTCATATGTCTACATTTTTTATATAAAATGAGTCTCTTTTAAATGCATTTGATTGAGTCTTGCTTTATGTGCTATTGACAATCTCTGCTTTTTAATTGAAGTGTGTAGACAATTTATATTTGCTATGATCCCAGATATAGCTGGATTTAAGTATATATCACTCTTTGCTTGTTTTATGCTGTCTTTTCTTTCCCTCTGAATGTAAAATATATTTGTTTTCTCTAAAAAGGAGAAGAAATAGTTTATATTTATCCCTAAAATAGCTCATCAGTCTCATAGAAATTAGTTGACATATTCAAAAGTTGATAATGCAAACTTTAAAGTAGAAAAGTAAATATTAGTTATAGAATTCCAAAAATATTTTAACTTACAAAAATGCATTTTACATTTGCATCATAAAAATAAGTTGAATATGATATTTTATTTTCTTTATTGTATTTAACTTATGTATCATGAAGAATAATATTAATTCTTATTGTTCATAACTGTTATGTAATCTGAACAATATATTTGTAAATATACACTAATTTAAATACAAACTATTTCGTAACTCAAAACAGCCCAAACTAGGATTATTAATTGATAGGAAAAATTACAAGTATAAAAAATTATTATAATGTTAAAACATTTAGTAATGCACGTTTTTCTTACTATCACCTAAATTTTAAATCAATGATAAGACTAATAGTATTCCTTTATTGCTAATACTTTATCTAATGGAAGTCAGTAAACTTAAACTAACATTACACACACAAAAAAACACAGAGTCTGCAAGATGATGAAAAGTCCAATCAAATTTCTTTAAACAATTTAAATTGAATTTAGAGTCAATGTCATACATATAATTGTTGGGCACTAGAATAGGTGATGTCTCCAGAAAATTGCTGGAGGAAGAAGAAAAGTTTTTAAATAAAGTCAGAGGTAAATAGTCAGAGACCATCCTGAAAAAAAAAAACTGGAACTGGGAGTCACACAGAGTATGTTTAAATCTAGCTTCATTTATTCCCATTAATATGTATGACTTTAGGAAAATATTTTAAAAGCTCAGTAGACTTTGTTTTTATAAAATAGAATGGGATTTATGTGGAGATAAAATAAGGTAATGATCATAAATGATATGCTATAATGTCAAATTTTTTATAGTTGTTAAATAATTGCTATCTTTTTGTCTTATGTATTCTTATATAGAATATAATATTATATTCTTGTATACTATACAAGTAATGTTTTATTTTAACATATGTTTGCAAAAGTACACATATAAATTTGACCACGGTCCATTTTATAAGTTGGCTTTCTATTATTTTTAAAATATTTTGTTAAAATATTTTATACTACAAAAAAGTAGAAAAAAATAATAAAGTGAACATGATCCTGGTGTACTTATTTTCCAAAAACCCATTAAAAAAATAAAGCATTACAGGTATATTGGATGTCTGGTTTGTATTTGCCCAAATGTCATTTCCCCTCTTATCTCCCTGTAGGCAGTCCTAGAAAAATTAAGTACATATAAATAATTCTTACACATGTGTTTATACTTTGCTATAGATTTATGCAATCATAAAAATATGCTTCCAAAATTTGAACTCTTCATTATCACACTTTCCATGTATCATTTTCAGTAACATTTTAAAATTCAACATCGTGTTTATTAATTATAAGTTTAATACATATAACTTTGTTTACTATACCATGATAAATTTATCCATTCTCCTACACATATACTTTAGTTTGTTTCAGATTTAGAGTGAAAATTGTTGTCTATGTCACATTTAGTTACAAATCTGATAAGTTCTCCAATAGACAGACCTGAAAATAAAATTGCTGAGTTGTAGGATATGCCTTACTGTGTGTAATACACACACTCTGTATTTGTAAAGTCATTTCAAAAACTATCTACCAAAAAAAGCAAACTTAAAAAAAAAATTGACTAACAATTACCAGACTAATTTTATTTCCCATTTTAGTTTAAGAGCTTAAGGCATTAGTTACTGTGGTTTTATGTAGTACTTGATTAGCTATAATAAAATAAAAATACTGCCTAGAACACTTATTTTATAATAAAAACATTGCCTAAAACACTTATTAATACTCTGTCAACATAATTCTTAATAAGTCAAAAATCTCTATTACTAAACTTTATATAACATGTTTAACTATACATACGAGGATATATTTATCTGGCTTAGATTAACAAAAGTATTTGAAATACAGACTGCCTGAAGCTGTTATGTTTTGAAGTGCTAAATTACTTTGCCATGTATTAAACTACTTACTCTGAATCTTCCAATTATATTGAAACACCATCCTTCATTTAGACAGTTGATGCTGAGCAGTCTACAGTGGTCAATTACTTTCTCACTGTTTTTTCCAGTAAATCTTGGCATACAACTGTAAATACATCAGTGTAAATAAGAAAAGTTGCAAATTAAATATTTTCATAAAAATCTATTAACATTCTGCCAAAAATAATAATGCTTTATTTAAATTACATACAAAATATATTAGTACATTATATTTTCAATCATTAATTTTGTCCATGGGTACTTGTGTTCTCAGCAAAGGAGAAAAGATTTATCTATTTAGAGGGAATTAGAGTAAACTGCATTTTCATTGAATGGTCTTAATATTATCTTTTGAGAATTTAAAGGCAAATCAACTTTGGTCTAAATGAATAGTTATCAATAAAATGCAGGTTTTGGAAAACTATTGGAATAAATGAGACCATTGTTGAAATATGAAAAGGAAAAAAGATGATGAGATTTTTACTCTTTAGTAATGCTATTAGATACTGATAATGTGATATCAGGAGTTGATGACACAAATGAATTTTTGTGTAAAGAGTTACAGTGGACCAAATAGTATGGCCATATTTAGGTTATTATAGAGTTTTATTTGTTGTCATTTTTACATTTTTATAAAACAATCTTATATTGTAAATATATTAACAGTTGCCAAAAATAATAATGCTTTGTTTAAATTACATACTACATATATTTTACATTATACTTTCAATCATTCATTTTCAAAAAGCTTTTCTGATTGAAATGTAAGTGCCTGACATTAAGCTTTTGATTACTGAGATACTCATTTCAAGGACATTCATCTCAAATAAACGTATTGGCAGCTATATGATACCTACTAACTATACAACTAGATAAGTAGATAGGCCTCCTCTACCCATGAAGTTTTTATATTAGAAACCCCTGGGTAACCTAGAAACAGATCTCTTGAGTGACCCTGCTTTATCCTTCCACTCCTTAAATCCTCCTAAGAATTTAAGGAGTGAACCTTTAAAACCCTAGGCACTCCACCCTCAATCCTATACAGGCAGAACTCCATGACTGTGCTCTCTCTTTCTCTTTCTACCTGCTACCTCGCTGACTGGCCCTCAGGGATTCTATTTATTCTCCAGAACCTGCGAGTAATAATCCTTGGTTTCTCAAGTTCCCTGATGTTTGTTTTTGAAGTGCAAGTTGCGATCATAATAAAAACCACAAGAGTCAGTCCAGCCATAACATTGGCTCCAGTTGGAGAAATGTCTATGGAGACTCACCACAAGCAGCAGGACCCACCCAGATGAGTGCCCCAAGCATTCCTAGCCTGAGACAGACAGGAAACAAATCTGGTTTCCACTGTACTACAGTTCATTAGCTGCAATCAATAAGGTGCTAAAGAACACACACTGGTGTTCTGGCTTCCATTGCCCTCACTCTCATTAATTTGTAGGAAATATTTCTGTACTTTAAATTACATTTAGTAAACCAAATGGGGTACTAAATTAAATGACAGTGTGTCTCTCTAAAATAAACACTAGAGAATTAAGACCAAAGATCATATTTCTTAAGATTAAGTTGTTAAAGCTGATTTAATAATGAAATCAACTGTATTTCATTATTGTACCATATATTCACTATTTCAAATTTCTTCTACAAACACAGGATACTTTCATAAAAGAAGAAATCAAAGGTCATATGGACAGAGTTAAACTGAAATAGCATCAATAAAACGTTTTTGTAATTTATCTTTCTTGATGTTCGAGGCACAGCTTTGCACTTCCATCTTGTTGAATTGAATCATTCCTTCATTTATATCAGTAATAATCGCTCATTTTTTTAGCACCTACTATATGCCAGCTACTAAGTATAGTATTACTTTTACATAATTTTATTATTCCGTCATTCAATCCTTACAAACCTTGTGTGAAATGTATTTATTACCACTGTGTTATAAATGAAGAAATATACTCTGAGAAGTTAAGTTAGTTGCTTTGGTCATATCAGTAGTTTCTGAACTATTATTAAAATTTAAAATAGTCTAATTTTTAAATGTATTTTACTCTACTATCGCATTAATGAAACCTGTTAAGATATGTTTACCTAATTCCTCTCATTCTGAGTACCTAACCAAAGTTCTAGTAATCGTTCTGATACCACTTTGTTATGAAAGGTTATCATTTCTATCCTTTCCTACTTAGGGGAGGGAATGGCAGAAAGAAGGAAGCACTAGACTATACTAAAACTTTTGTGAGTTGTGGTCACCATGTCTCAATTTTCCTTTTGAGTGGGAATGAATTAAATTGGCCAAGAATAGCTAAGGACATGTGTGAAACTTGGATTTATATTACTCTGAAGTTTATTCCCAAAGAGGAGGGACAAGGTTATGAATTAAATAACTAATATATAGTCATTCGTGAGATCAGATCAACAAGTTGTTGGATGTGATTAGACAGCAGCAACTCTGAGAAAGATGTTTCCAAAAAGGAAGCAGGACCTCTTGACAATAAAAAAAAAAAAAAAAAAAAAAAAAGGGCAAAGGTGTTAACACTCTCACTACATACTAAAGAAAAGGTCTCCAGAACACCATCTGTGACACTTGACCCAAGGAAGTTTAACCCCAAGGCCTAGGAAACCCGTAATTAGAAAATCTTCCTATTGAGTTACAGGCTATCAACCATCCATGCCTTTACCACTTATGGCTTGAAATCTAAAAAAACACTCCTGAATCTTATTCACAAAGACAGTGACATCCTATCAACTCAGACTGCAGTTAGAGAAAGTGAAGATTTATATAGTTATTCCTGCCACCAAAGAATTTAAGCCAGAGAAAACAAAACCAAGGAAAAAAGAAAGCAAACTCTAGAACAACAATTCTATTGAGAAACTCTATTGCAAAAGAACAACTACAATTTTTACTTAGTAGAGATGAAACATGAGAAAAAAAATACCTAGAGGAAGAGAGAAATTTTGAACAGAATCAACATTTTGACCAAATAAGTTAAGCAGATATAATTTTTATGAATTAGAAATAAAAGATTATATGGAAAAATAATATATAAAAAAGGAGGTTACTTATTGGCTAACAAAAAAATTTAAGTGGAACCAAGTTAAGAAAGAAATTTAAGAAAGAAAAAATTTGAACTAAAAGTAGATTAAAAAGATATTTAATGAAAATAATAAAGTCAAAGTTATCTCCTCATCACCCTCCATAATATCAAAAAAATGTATAATTTATATTTGAGAAAATGTAACAGAAAGTTGAGGGAAAGGAAAATATAAAAATAAACATTTAAAATAGAGTGAATCAGAACATTTTAAAAGATTAATAAGGGCAAAGATGTATCTTATAAGAACTCATCTGTATAAATATCAAAACCCAAAAACTACTATAGCTAAATTTTGGCAATTTAAAAAATTCCACATCTTTTATTTTATTTAGCTTTTCTACTCTTTGTTAATTCATATTTAAAACTTAACAAAATAAGCTATAACGTCCTATTTCATTTATAATAGATGTCAAAAATGTTAGAGTAATTTTTTTCCTAAAAAAGGTTGTTTTTTTTTTTAGGACATGTACACATAATATTTTTATTTTAAATGAAGACTTATGACAAAATTACATCAACTACACTTCACATCATGAGAAAAGTACAATTAATAAGTCCAGAGTCATTCATTTAAAAGATCATGTGATAGATATTCTTCTTGAATGTTAAGATATCGAGAGAGAATATAGACATAGAAAAATAAAAATGCAAAATGGAATATGAGGAAAAAATAAAAACTGATAATGCTAGGTATTCGTCTGTATAAATATGCAAAAAAAGTTTATGTTAAAATACAAATTGCCAAAATTAAACAAAAATAAGAATAGTTGAATAAAGTAAAGTATTTGTTGGAAACTAACTCTAAAACATCCTTGGCTTCTTTATTTATATGGATAAATAAATCAAACTTCCATGAGATGGTTCTCTATAAGCATTGATACTAAGAAAAATTTGTACAAGCTATTCATTATAAAAATTATGAGAACTCTAATGCAAAAGCCTCAAAAATTACAACAACAAAAAAAATGACAGCCAAACTCATTTGAAAAAAAAAAACACTGTTGTATTCATTGCCATAAAATTTTACTTCCAGGAATTTTTCCTGAAGAAATAACAAGATGTAATAAACATGGATTTATACCCATATTTGCCCCATTGTATTACAAATAAAGTTTCTATATAGTATCTTCTGATATAAGAGGTGATCAAATTCTAGTCTATCATCACCCCTCCCACACTACTGAGAATCTAAGGATGCTGTAACCAAGAAACCAATTCCTTTCTAAATTGTCAATTCTTCTTCAGAGGCCTTAGTTATCAAAAAAGACCATATAACTTTTATGTTGATATTATATTAAAGAATTTATGTTATGTAACTAATTTAGGTTTTTTTTTTTTTTTTTTTCTACATAAAGTATAGATTTTAGGCTATGCTATTACCCTGAAAATAAGAGACATGATATTCTCAGGTAAGGGCAGTAGTGCTACCTGACTAGAGCTCAAAGCAAATGATGAAAGTAGTAAGAGGTGAGAAGAGAGTTGAGGAAGGAATCTGTAAGTAATACAAATTCACCAAGTATACAAAACCAAAGAGTAAAAATCAGGGGATTGGAAATTGGATATGATAATAAAAGAAAATAAATAAACAACAAAAAAGTAGAAAAAATGATAGAGCATTTTTACTATGCCATTAAACTGAAGACTATGATTAAATTAAATCACTATAACTGAAGTTCAAAAATAATGTGAGAGGTGAGACAGAGATATATTAGTTTGTCAAATTAACATTTGAATGAAACCAAAGAGAAGTTAAGCCTACTCTGCTTACCTTCAAAACTGCTGTCCCCTTCAATTATCTGTCATCCCCTAGTATACTAGGACTCCTCAAATCCTCAATGCTACTCCTTGTACTGTGATCATTTTGTAAATTCAAATTCTCCTGGTACTGAACTGTAGAACTAAGCTTTCATACTGACTCTACTGCAACAGCTGCAACTCTACCCAGAACATCACGCAAATTTTACTTCTCACATTTTTATATTTATTCTACCCCAACCATGTCTTTCTCCTGTTACGACAATTCAGCTGTCAGCCCAAGCTGCTTATCAGCCCTTCACTGCCCATAGCTTTACTGACTTGAATTAAAATACCTGTTACTCAAACTTCTGTAAGATAACTAGAGTACTACTCCACCACCTTGGAGAGCTGTGCGTTTAGAAGATTCTCACGGCAGGGGTCTACATACTAATGTCCTTTTGTTTTACACACAGTTTTTTACAACAGGAGATCAGAGGATGAGTCCAGGTAATGGTACTCATTTATACCTTTGACATGAATTCTCCTTTTTGGAGAGAGATTAAAGTTTCACGGACACTTTTCTTTCTTTTCCTTTTTCTTCCTTCCTTCTTTCCCACCCTTCCTCCTTCCTTCCTTCCTTCCTTCCTTCCTTCCTTCCTTCCTTCCTTCCTACCTTCCTTCCTTCCTTCTTTCCTTCCTTCCTTCCTTCCTTCTTTCCTTCCTTCCTTTCCTTCCTTCCTTCCTTCCCTCCTTTCTTCCTTCCTTCCTTCCTTTCTTCCTTTCTTTCCTCCCTTTTCCCTCCCTCCTTCTTCTCACCTCACCACTTTCCCTCACACATTTTCCAGTTCAATATGTGTTCTATTATATGCATGAATGCACAGTCATGTCTACAGTTAAATTCCTTTAATGAAGGTCTATTATGTGTCATTAAAATCAATAAATGTATATACATATTTAATTCCAGTTTTGCTTGACTTCATATCAAACAACTGCATGCCTCTGCTCCAGCATAAACAACATGCACATCATCTGAATTTCATTTGGATTTGATTCCTAAGTATGCTGAAAGTGATTGAAAAATTGGAATTTGTAATAGTATGCCTAGATTTTTTGTAATTAGTCTGGCAGAGGAATGGAGGTTGGATTTTTATAAGACTATAGTATGGAGACTAATCAAGGGATTATAATAGCAACATGGGAGAAATGAAATGTATTTCATAGCAATATAGAGAAAAAATAATAGAAGATATTCAGGAGGCAAAATGAACAAGACTTGATGGAAATATTGTTGACATTTATTAACAAAGAAAACTACAAAGTGTCAAGTAGTATTTGGTACTTTTCTTCATATTCATAATATGTTTTCATATTTAGTAATTATGTCCATTGTTTCTTTTCCTCTGGTTTAAGTTGCTATTTACTGCACTTCTCTTCATAATTCAGAAAGGCTATCAAATATTTACATCACAATAATGGTAACATTCTCATTCCCTGATATGTAATCAATCACATTCCTTACTATTTTTTTTTTTTGCAATTAAAGTATTAATTATTTCATCCACATGGATACATACTCTTTCTTTATGGACACCCAGATTTTTTTCCTCATGATGTCTACTTTTTCTCTCCTTCCCACTTGTAAGTCTTGGGGTCTTACTTAAATAATTTTTTTCTCTTAGTTCTAGATCCTCCACTGAATGTCTCATCTTTTTCAGGGGCCCTATTTTAGCACCTATTTTATATGTATACCCAGACATTACATCCATATCAATTTAGATTTATCTTTGCGAGTACATGCTCATGTACATGCATGCATGTGTGCACACACACATTTTTTACACCTTCTTTTTTTCTTCATATTCTCATTTTGAGATTCCTAGTTATCTATTTAATAGTTAGTGAGAATTTTTATTTCCTTTATATAGATTAACTGAATGATAGGTTTTCTGAATCTTTGCATATACAATATATATATTGCATCACTCTAGCTTGGACAGAGAGCCTCTTAATATGCAGATTCAATTCTCATTCCAATTCAGAGAATTATTTTACAACTTGATTAATTATTGCTTTCCTCCATATATTTTTTGTTGTTGTTCCTTTCTTCATCATGATTCATTAACTAATTCATCCATTAAATCTTCAACAAGTAATTCTTGGCCTTCTACTGTGGACAGTTATTTTTCTAGGCATGGTGAATATTTCAATGAACAAATTCCTCTCTTTCATAAACTTTATAAGGTTCTTCTTTCAGTGAGAGGACAGGGAAAGTGGATAAGTGGTTGCTATTTTTCCAAAGTTTGCCAGGGACACCTTCACAGGCAAATTAGTATTTCATAAGACCAGAATAATTTAGGGTGAGAGTTATGTACGTGCATGAAGATGAAAGTAGATCCTCACTTCTTTATTTGTTTCCCCTAAACTTTAAAATACTTCTTCCATGGAAATATTCTAGATTCCCATAATTTGGTCACCATTTCCCTTTTAATTTTTCAACTAAATTGTTTAATTGAAAAGTATATCTTCTAGCTACAGTCTTGGTATGTACTTATATATAGGTGGTCTCTTTCTGAATCTTTTTACTGATTTTGACTATAGTTATCAAATTTAAGTTTTCCTCTCTCTCTTCCAGAGACTCTAATACCTGAAATTGTATTCATTTTGTTTTAACTCATTTTCCTTGCTTCATTTTCTGGCCTCTCTTGCACAGGATATTTTCCTTTGCTAACTCATCAGGTCTCAGGTCTTGTTGCCACACTGTCCTAAGTGGGGCATCCTTCAGTGAGTAGAAGGCAAGTTGGGTCAAGAATGTTAAAGCTGCCAGGCTATCAGTCCTCTGCTGAGGACCTGAACTTTCTCCTCCATATCACTGAGGATATTACCACCCTCTGCAGCTGAGAAGCTTCAATCCTTAAATTCAGAACTTGTTTGATTCTTTCTGGCAAAGGGAACAAAAATACAAAAAAAAAAAAAAAGCCGATTTTAATCTACCCTTATATATTCGAAGCACTTACACCAATTAGTATTCACTATTTTCTAGTTATTTTCCTGGTGCTCCCTATGCTAATTTACAAATGTTTGCTTAGTTTACAAAGCAAGAAAAATTTGCATAAATTGCTTCTGTTGAGATAGTCAGAGAGGCTAAAACTTAACTCATTTAAGCTGCTCAAGTATCCAGCAGCCATTTTTCTGTCAAAGAAGGCAGTAATTTTAAATACAAGAATAGGAGAAAAATGCCTTTTAGATCACTCTGTTCCTTTGACATTCAAAGTACCGTTATACTTTTGTGTAAAACTATTATTCTATAATAAATATGAAAGTAGTAGAAATGTTTTTATCAGGCTAGAGGGTAAGAGAGACCTCATAATGGTGATAAAAATGCTTAAGTTGTCATTTTTAATGGTAAGAGGAGGTTTACATAGAGAAAAGCAGATAGGATCTGAAAAGATAAAAGTAAGAAATGAAAATAAAGGTAAGGAAAATAAAATGTGGAAATTCTAGGACAAAATAAAACATACTTTTAATTTATCTTTATTTTTCCTAAATTATTGTCTATAATTGCCTTAAATGTCTCTCAATTATGGAGTTGAATTTTGCCAATTAGACCAATATATATTGAACAATTTGCTCATTCTATTTCTTAGAAATGGTATCACAAACTTTGTTCAATGACTTATGGAATACATGTTACTGATTATAGTATATTTTAAATATAATTGTAAAAATATTTTTCAAAATATCAAGGAAATAAAAATCTAATAAAATTAAAAATTAAATGTGCCATATTATAACATAAATGATTGATAGAAAATTGTTAAAGTAATATATTAAAATAATGAAATAACCATGCCATAAAACAAAAAAAGTAGGAATTAAAAATTAAATATATTTGATTTTATAAAAGATCTAGCTTCAAAGACAGTACGTCAACAGTGTCAATTTTGATAAAGTATATTCTTGCTCAGAGTTTTCCAATTGCTGAAATAGCTCTTTCAAAGTCTGTACTATTCTAGGAAATGAAAAGGAAATAGTTATAAAGTAACCCCAAATAGTTTTCTCAAAATACTCTCATCACTTGTTTAAAGACTTGGAGGTTTGGGTACTTTTTTTTTTTTTTCAGGGCTCAAACCATACTAAGTGAGTCATAATTTTTATCTTAAAGAAAGCAATGTGGTTCACTTTCGTTTCCTTTCGTTTTATTGTGTATAGATGGGGATCGTGATGCAGAGTTACTTGTATCAGTTTCAACACTGTCATTTACCTATTCCAGTTCCTGGAAAAAAAAAAAAAAAAAACCTTAAAGTAAGTAAGAACTAATCCTCACAATAGGAGCTTTGCAGTAACACTATATGCTTACTTACTGTGACTTGTATGGTCATAGACAAATGTCTAAACTTAAAGACTACTCATTTCATTAATTTATCTTTTTTACATAAACTGGACAACTGAGTCACTGTCTGGATTTAAGACATAAATATTTCCTATTTCATAGTTATTTAATCATTAAAATAAAATTAATAGACAGAATGATCTGCATTTTTGTAGTTAATATTAGCACGATACACTTCAATTCTAGAACATAGAAAGCCAACACTGAAAATATTAAAATAACAAATAATCTTCCTTAATGTATGTTAGGCTGTGGGACAGGGAAAAAATCATAAACACATAAAAATATAATGACAGATAACAGTAAGTGCTATAAAGTAATAAATAAAATAAAATCAGGTTAAAATGAAGAGAGTAACTGAGAAGATATATTTTAAGAATGTTGAGATTGACAGGAAAGATAGTTTTGAGGAAATACTTATCTGAATAAAACCCTGAATTAAATGAACATCAAATTATTTTAGTTTCTGGGGAAAGTGTTCTTAAGATAAGTGACTAACAAAGACAGAGGCTTGAAGCAGAACATGCTTAATGTGTTCAAGAAATATCTCAGAGACAAAAGGGGCAAAAGTTGGAAAATCAAAGGGGGCATAGTAGGAAATTACAGCAGAGAGACAGACAGGAGCAAAATACAATTAGACTTACAAGCATTGTTAATATTTTAATTTAAATGTTTTGGGAAAAAAACCATTGAACGGTAGTGGAGGATAGTTACATGATTTTAAAACATATACACTCTCTTGTGTAAAAAAGAGATAATAAAAAACAATCATTTTGAATTTGCTTTATCTGTAGCTTTCACCATATAAGATGTTGGCAACTCTGTCTAGTTGCTTTGGCCAAAAACTATAGTCATTGTAAGTAAATTTTTTCTCTTTAACCGAATCCAGTTTATTCTTATAAGATATTCCCTTATTCTAGATTATCTTATTTATTCTGTTTTAAAAAAATAAATCCACAATGCAACCACTTTTTACCATATCATCTTTTCCATTTTGTTCCATATCACTATCTTCTCCTATCTAGATTACTACATTAGCTCCTAACAGATCATTTTGCATCTACCTATACATCTCTACAGTTTCTTTTCAACACAGCAGCTGAAGCATTATTTTAAAATATAGAATAATGTCACTCATTTGCCAGCAACACTGCAATACTTCCTATTTTACTTAGAGTAAAAGTCAGATGTTAAAATGGCATGCACGGTCTGCAGCTAACCTAATCTCCAGTTTCCTCTCCATTCTCACTACTTCCTCTTGCTGTCTTCAGACCAGTTACACTGTCTCCTTAGTATGCTCTGAATAGGACAGGGGATTTGCATGAGGTGCTTCCCACTACCATGGACATGCTCCCCTTAGACAGCTGCA
This sequence comes from Rousettus aegyptiacus, assembly GCF_014176215.1. Taxonomy (NCBI): domain Eukaryota; kingdom Metazoa; phylum Chordata; class Mammalia; order Chiroptera; family Pteropodidae; genus Rousettus; species Rousettus aegyptiacus. The sequence continues at coordinate 114,066,676 of NW_023416284.1, forward strand.
TATTCTGTCATCTCACTTAAATCACTGCCTAAATATTAGCTTTTCAAAAAGACTCTTATTCATTATCAGATGATACATCTGATATGCATGAAAATGGACGTAGGTTTGCCTGGTGTGATGCAGAATTAAACAGGTTTGATGTTCTCAGGCAAATATAGCAGAGAAAAAGAGAAATAAGAAGCTTGACAGTGAATATCTGGGTATGCTTTGTAAAAAGGAAAGTGAGGACATGTTAAGGGTGATGGGCAGGAAAAAGTAAGTGCAGTCAAATAATCAGAGGTGACTGTCGGTTATAAAAAAAATTATAAAATATTGGTATTAGAGAAACATGCAAACTTTTTTTGTACGTAATATTTTATAATGATTTATTCAAAAGGGAAAGTTAGCCTTATAAATATGACTATTGATTTCAAGGAAAGAAAAATGTAGCAGCCCAGTTTTTTGAGATAATTAACTCCAAGAAATTGAGGCATTCTATTAGTTAAAAATTATTGAGTGACGAAGTGAAAGCATTTCATTAATTAATAAATTCCTTATCCAAATCATGATTACTATTTTAGAAAGCATTTTTCAACATTAATGTGAAAATATAACTTTATTATATGTTGAAAGAAAATATGTTAACCTATGCATTTCTGTAGTACAATGTTTCATCTCAAAGTCACAATGCATGCTTAATTAGGTTTACTTGTAACACAAACTGAAAACCCTAACTCTACCCATGGCTGATATGATGAGACATCACACAGACTGATGAAATGTTAAAACTGACATGAGAAAAAAGTATGTTAATGCAATGAATTAAAATTTAAGCAGGACAAACAATAATGGCAATTCAGTAGGTAATAAATAGGAAAGAAAAAAACAAGCCAAGAGACTAAAATAGAACATCATTTTCCCATGAAAGATCTTAAAATTTGAGTGGAGAAAAGACAAGGTATAGAAAGCAAAAATCTGCATATCATAAAATTCCTGGTTTTTAGACATCATATTTATATTATTTGAATATCTAGTTTATGGAGTTTTTTTTACAATGGTAACTCTCAGTAAAGATTTGTTAAACAATTGGGTTTTGACTGGAAAAAATGTAAAAGAAAGATACCAGCTGGTTTTATTAACAGTTCCTGATTCATATTTCTTTATTTACTTTAGAATATTCAGAATGTGATTATCTTTAATATGGGAAATATTACTCTTTGTATTTGTATATTAGAAGAGTTAAGTGTGTATTTATGTGCATATGTGCATTTGTGTGTGTTGTGTGTGTGTGTGTGTGTGTGTGTGTGTGTGTGTGTGTGATGAAAATATTAGGAGTGTGGTCAACAATAGTCATTAAAGTCTTTATGTGGTTTTGTGGTACAAACACTGCCTACTCTAGCATATAGTGAAGAACTCAAAATCCTGTATGCCATGTCATAACATCTTCCTTTCCATTACCCCTGGTCTCACATTAGAGAGGTTTTCAGGGACCAAGTCCCTAGAAAGCCTTACTGGAGCTGCATTCTGCAGTGCTCTGAGCATTACAACTGAATGAAGTGGGGCCCATAGAGAATTGCAGCTTCAGCATTACCTCTGAAGTAGTTTCAGAGGGTTGTCCATTGAGCTATGTGAGCTCCTAATAATTCCTCTCACTCCTAAATTAATTCCAAACACTAGCAGTTGCCCCACTATGATCTATCTACCTTCAAGGCAATCACAATGAACCCCTTATCATTATTTACATCAGATACCCCAAAAGCCAGAGGCTCCCAGGTCATTTAACACCATGTGAATCTTTACCCTCATTCAGTTCTGTACATTTTTTTTTAATTTTGACTGTAATTTTTTAAATGGTAACTACTCTCTTTCTCACGCGCACCTATCATATCTCAGGATCTAAATGTTATGTAGTTATCCTCCTTTGTTCTCACTGTGGCTTCCGGAACAGTGTCCTTTATTCCTTCTTTAAAAAAAAAATCTATTATTTGAACATGGTGACATTAAAACATGTCACACATATCTCCTCCTATAATATTCACAGCTAACCCTCCTGGGCATTTTCTCTAAATCTAATTCTTTAATGTTTAACACCTGGTTATTATATCTTTCTCTAATATAATCCCAGCCTGTTTTACTTAGTTATTGCAATATCTTAGTTGATTTACTTAAAACTTTGGCTTCTCTAAGGAGAAGAGTATATCAACTCAAAGATCTCAATTTTCATCCTAATTTTCCAAACTACTCCCACTACAGTATTCTGTATATTAGCATACCATTACCTACACTTATATTCCTTCCATAATCCTAAACCCCTTAATCTTAGTTTTAAGTATCTCATATTCCACTTACAGCCTCTACCCTCTAGTCCTTTTTTCTTCCCACAGAAATTCTTAAACCCCACAATCCATTGATCCTACCAACTCTTCAATATCTCTCATCCCCAGCATATTCTCACTTCTTGATTTACCTGAATTAGATTACAATGTTCATTTCTATACTCACTTCTTGCATACACCCTCAAATCACTCATCCCTTTCCTTTCATTACTGTAGCTCAGTTAAGACCCATCCCCAGTTTAATTCAACACCCAATCTATTTCATGTGAGCATATGAGCAAATACACATGGTTTGAATATGCCACACTTTATCATAGACTGAATTCGTTTTAAATTCAAGTTCACTAACTTCAAAGAGATCTTTATTGATGTGTTTTGGTAATAATACTTTATTTCCCTCCCACTCACCTGCCTAGCTATTTCATGTCTTTTCATCTCACCTTGATTTATATTTTACTTGAAGAATAGAACAAATAGATGATCCTTTCCAAAAGATTCAAAAGCACATGTTCGAAATACTTATATCAGTTAATGTAATGTCTGCCATGCTATCTAAGCTAACTCTGCTTGTGTACTATATCTCATCCCATTTTTCCTTACATTTAATAATGACCTGTTTTGAAATTCCTTCAGCTGCCACTCCATTACCAAATATTGTCACTGCTCTTCATAGGAAGAGCTCGTGTCTTTCCTTCCATTTACTCATGAACTGGGTCTAACCAATATTTTTTTCCCTATTATTCTGTCAAACTGTTATTTTCAAGAAAACCTTATTTACAGTTGCAAAGATCAATTCTCATTTTCTTCAAACTAGATTGAGCTATATATTTTGTGACAATGTAGCATTGTTTTAATATTCTTAATATATTTCATAGTTTCTGTGATGGTCCTATGTATTTTCTATTTCAACTCATTGACTCCTACTTTTTAATTTAATATCTATATCCATTAATTCCCTTAGATATAAGAGTGTCCAAGATAATAGTGTGCAAACATTTCACTTCCCTATCTAGGCTCACTCCAAGGTAATTTCATTCCATTTCCCAGTTTTAAATGTCATGTCTATGTTGCTCTCTTTCAAATGTAAATATATAAAAATGAAAACTAATATACTTAAATCCCTACCTCATTATTTCAACTTGTCTGTATTAGGTATTGTAACTAACATGCCCAAAACCGAATTCTTGATTTCCTCTCCTCTTAATTATGCTTCTCTTCCTTTGTTTCCCTAGTTTAGAAAATAATAATCCAATATTTCAATGTAGCAATCAATTTAGAATTAAGCTTGACTTCTTATTATCTTTTGACTCACATCCAGTTCTTCAGTCAAACATTAAATCTTCTTTAGAAACATATTCCAAATCAGATCCTTAATTACTAACATCATATGTCTCTCAGTGGCAATGCCAGTTACCAGCCTCTCTATACTATATTATGTTGTAACTTCATAGTTGATCTCTCTGTTTCTTCCTTTGGGATCATACACCAGTAGTCTAGTCTAGTGAAAAAACTCAAAGTGATTCTTTAAAAGAGCATCTACCTACTAAAATGCAAGTTTCTTGAAGGAAGAGTGTTTTGTCTGTTTGTTTTTTTTTTTTTTTTTCCCTGCCGCTGTAAGAGTTTCTATGATAGTAAAAATGTTCCTGGAAAAGTAGACACTTAATAATTTCTCATTAAATTAATAAATGAATGAGCTATTTCATGTCACATCCAGAGTCAAGACCTTTCCTCTAACTCAGTAAAATCCAAAATTTTTATTATCAATAAATAATGAATTAAACTATTTGGAAAATATTCTATGCATCATACAATAAAACACTCTAGAGATACAGAAATGATTAAAACATTGTCACTCTCTTGAACATCCTATAGTAAAATAGACTTTCAGAGTAATTCAAAATTACAGTATATAAAGCAGTAACTAAATTGTAGGGATATTTTAGTCTTTAATAGATAGCTAATAACTGGGTAAACATTAGAACTACAAATATGACAATAAGTTTTTGAACATTTAAAATATGTGATAAATCTATTATGTTCTTATATACCAACAATAAAATTTCAGAAAAATAAATTATAAAAAAATTATCTGCAATTACAACAAAAGGAATGAAATATCAAGGAATAAACTTAACAAAGGATATGAAGGACCTATACAGTGAAAACTAAAAGACATTATTAAAAGAAATTGAATAAGACACAAAGAAATAGAAAGATAATCCTTGTTCCTGGATTGGAAGAATCAAAATAATTAAAATGGCCATATTACCCAAGGCAATATACAAATTTAATGCAATCCCCATCAAAATCCCAATGGCATTTTCCAAAAAATATAGAACAGAAAAATAATCATTCGATTTGTATAAAACCAGAAAGATCCTGAAAAGCCAAAGCAGTCATGAGAAAAAGAAAAGAATAAAACTGAAAGTATCACACTCCCTGATTTCAAATTATACTATAAAGCTACAATGATCAAAACACTTTGGTATTGGCAGCAAAATAGACACACAGACAGATGGAATAGAATTGAAAGCCCAGGAATAAACTCACAGATTAAATAGTTAGTTAAATAAACTATTTGTAAAATATTCTATGTGTTATATTTCTATTCTATTTTATTGAGCAATTAATTTTTGACAAAAGAGACAAAAACATACAACAGAGAAAACAAGTCTCTTCAGGAAATGATGCTGAGAACATCTGAAAGCCACATGCAAAAGAATAAAACTAGACTGCTATTTGTCATCATACATAAAAATTAACTCAACATGGATCAAAGACCTAAATATAAGATGTGACACAATAAATACATAAAAGAAAATATAGATATTAACTTATGGATGTTAGTCTCAGAGAGGAATTTGACCCCAAAAGCAAGGTAAATAAAAGCAAAAATAAATGAATTAGACTATGTCAAACTAAAAGGCTTCTGCACAGCAAAAGAAACTGTCAGAAAAAAAAAAAGGCAACCAACCAACTGAGAGAAAATATTGAAAACAATACCTCAAATAAGTGGCTAATATCCAAAATATATGAAGAACTTGCACAACTGTAACAACAGCAACAAAAAATACCAAACAATCCACTTAAAAAAAGAAATGAGTAGAGGACCTGAATAGACACTTTTCCCAAGAAGACATATAAATGGCCAACAGATATATAAAAAAGATGCTCAACTTTACTAGCTATAAGGAAAATGCAAATCAAAACCACTAGAGGGTACCACCTCATACCTGTTAGGATGGCTATTATTAATAAGACAAGAAATAACAAGCATTGAAGAAGTTGTGGGGAAATAGAAATCCTCAAACATGGCTGGCGGAAATGTAAATTGCTATAACTACTATGGAAAACAGTATGAAGGTTCCTCAAAAAAATTAAGATTTGAGCTACTATACAGCTCAGCAATCCCTCTTCTAGGTATCTACCCCCGAAATTTGAAAACACTTATTTGTAAACATATATGTACACTTATGTTCATTGCAGCATTGTTTGTAGGAGCCGAGAAATGAAATCAACCAAAATGCCCTTCACTGGATGACTGGATAAAGACAACGTGGTACATATATCCATTGGAATACTACTCAACTATAAGGAAAGATGAAATACTGCCATTTGCGACAACAGGATGGATCTTGAGAATATCCCACTGAGAGAAATGTCAGATGGAAAAGAACAAGAATCATATGATTTCACTCATATGTGGGATATAAAACAAACAAAAAACCCATGAATTAATGAAATAAACAAACAAAAACAAATGTGTTGTAATCAACACAACAACATCATGGTGTTTACCTGAGAGGATGAGACATAGGAGGAGGTTGAGAAGTGTAAGAGGGTCACATATATAATCACAGACTGAGACTAAACTTTGGGTAATGAGCACACAACATACAGAGGATGTATTATAATATTGTATACTTGAAGATTATATAATCTTATTGACCAATGTCACTTCAATACATTTAGTTACAAAAATAAAGGAAGAAAGGAAGAAAGAAGGGAAGGAAGGAAGACAGGAGGGAAGGAAGGCAGGAAGGAAGGCAGGCAGGAAGGAAGGAAGAAAAGCAGGCAGGAAGGGAGGAAGGGAGGGAGGGAGGGAGGGAGGAAGGAAGGAAGGAAGGAAGGAAGGAAGGAAGGAAGGAAGGAAAGAAAGAAAGAAAGAAAAGAAGAGAAGAAGAGAGAAGAAAGAAAGAAAGAAAGAAAGAAAGAAAGAAAGAAAGAAGAAAGAAAGAAAGAAAGAAAGAAAGAAAGAAAGAAAGAAAGAAAGAAAGAAAGAAAGAAAGAAAGAAAAGAGAAAATATGTGATAAAATGAGATTAATGGCTTACAAATATTTTTAGTGTATTAATTTGAAAGTTTTTAGTTGTAAATAACATAATCCTAATTCAAACACTAAATTGATGCAAGATTTATTGATCAATATGATCAAATTGTTTAGAGGAAGTCCTAGCTTTATGCAGAGTTGGATCATGGTTCTATTCATTTTTAATCCTCTCAGCCTTACATGTATTTGTATTTTGGCTTTATCCTTTGCAGGATTTCTTCATGGTTATTTGACGGCCGTCTGCTTGCTGCAAGAGTTTTTTAATACCACTGTAGAGTTTGACTATTTCACTTTCCTTTAAAACCTCTGGCAGAAGATTCGGTGTCACTCAAGTGCAGACTTTCTGCCAAATGGTTAAAGTATCAAAGGGCATTAAAGTGCCAAACAACCTTAAAACTATTTGTTTCCTGGGGCCAAATAAAAAGTGAAAGAAAAAAAAAATACTTCGTCTTTCACTTAATGTTGGGAGCCATTATGAGGCACTGAAGCAGCTGCTAAATCTGCTTAAACAATGGTTTTAGGAAGCAGGGTTTTAAGTTAAACATTACTGACCCTGGTGAGGAGATTTGCCTCCTAAAGAAATCCTTTTAAGATAGTGGAATGTTTTACAGCCCAGAAAGCAAGGATATTTTGTACCCTGAGGGAAGGATGTATAAGAACTTAGTAAATGTCAGCATTCCTATGGTAATGTACTCTGTGTTTAGGTATAAATAGGCTGGGTTAAATAAACTCGAGGTTGCAGCATTGACTGTATGCTCTCCCGGAAGAACTTTCCTGTCTTCTCTTTTTTTCCTTAGGCTTTCCCCTACCCCTATTTTAGGTGCTGTTCGACTTTGGCCGGCTGGCTCTGGCAACTTAAGTAGACAGAGAGGACTAATGGTGGAGAACAAGGGAAAGAACTCCCTGGTTGCCTTTGTCCCAATTCTGTGTCAAGTCTGGGTGCTGGAAATGGACAAGGTTTTTATACCACAATGACCATACTGTGTGGCCAATGATGACTCTTGAGGTTGGATCACCACTGTGGTCATACAGTTGTGTGGCTGCTAGGTCTTATGCATTTGGGAGTCATGAAACTCAGAGCATAGCCTTCCCTTGTCATCATATTATAATTATATTTAGAGTCAGTGTGCTGCCTTCTAGCAGATAAATCAAGGATTCTTCTTCTAAGGAGCCTATAGACAGATAGATATTCAATCCATTTCAGTCTCTGAGACTATCTTTTTCCTTTTCCACATGCTCTAAAGACACTGATCTCTCCTTTTCAGCATAATACTCTCTAATGTCTTTATAACTTGTAATTTATTATCTTCATCTTACACTCATTTCATTGGATACTAAACAGTCTCCTCCAGATGCTTTCTCTTTCTCCATCTGTACTTCAGGATGCTGACCAGTGGCTTCTGCCTCGTCCTGCTAATGTGCTGCACTAGCAGAAGGTCAGAAGGTGGGAGGAGAATAGGTCATAAATGGGACAGGAATCAGGGCAGAAAATTCTGTTTGTATATTTTAACCCACAGACTCACTTCCAGGTTGTAGGTTGGCAGTAACTACATTCATATACATAAATTAATACCTCATGTGAGAATATTCTTTATTATAGCTACAGTTCTAATTTCTATTGCATTCTTAGCTTGTTTTTTCAGCATAGGGAAGGGAAACAGTTTCCCATCATTTCTAAACCCAGAATGATTAATTATATATTTTTTGTTTCTTTTAATCTTCTCATATCTTTTAGTTTTTACACTCAACTTTTCTAAATTTTTCTGAGTGAGTCATCCTTTTCCTGGCAGAAACTTAACTAATTTCCTTTGAATATTAAGAAAAATCCTTTGCGTGTTCTTTTAAATATATATTTTTAAAAGATTTCTGCAATCATTGGATCTCACAACTTCATTTATTTTCAAATGATTAGCCAAAGTATTGAAACCTCCAACAAAACATCCTTCAGTAATTTTAGGAAAGCATCAGAGTTATGTTCTATATCTCTGATAAATACAAGATATCAATGATCCCTTTTCCTTTTCCATCAGATTCTACTTGATCACAACCTACTTTCAGCAACACTGCTCTTGATACTTCACTATTATTACTTACTATTTTTAAAAATAAAAATTTTGTGCCAAATGTCCATAGATACCTAACTTTCAGTTCTTCAGGTGTTAAGGAAAATGCTAGTTTGTAAAAATTAACTCCTTTCTGACACTGTTTTCTATGGTCACTAAGTATCAAATAAGTTATCATTAATATTTACTGTCTTTCTCTCGGAGGTAATTTTGTTTCAGTTAGACTTTCATTTAACCATAGGCATTGAGATCTAGACTATACATTTAAAAAAGAAAAACTGATACCAAAATCATCTTTTTACTCTTCTCTATTTTACTCTTTCCCCAATGCCAAAAATTTTGCTCCCAGATTCAGACTAGAAGACTAAATACTTGGGTTGAGGTGTGTGGGTATAGTTGGGGAAAAAGTATAGGAGGATTTTCTGCATTGATGCTGTTTGAGATCAACCCATCTTAATTAGTAATTCTCAAGAACAGCAGCATGCACATCATTTAAGAGCAGCAGCATGCACATCATTTAAGAATTTGTTAGAAATGAACGTTTGCAATTCTCACCCAAAACAGAATTATAAATTCCAGGGTCAGGAAACAACTTTTTTTTATTTTGAACAACCTTTATGAGATACTAAAGCACCTCAAGTCTGGTACAGTTAAACTGTAAGAATTACTGACCTAGAAAAATGCACCTTCTGAGATAGTAATGCACAGAAATATCTTTAACTTAAAGTCATTTATGTCAAAAGGCTTTTATTTTTATTATTACATTCAGTGATTCTCTTAATCTCTTTTGAAAACAAATAGACTTCAAGACTAATTTTTTTGTCATTTTTCCAACTTCATGCTTTACTAATTTACATTGACAATATCCCCATTAAATTATCTGAGTTAGCAAGTTTTTTGACCACCAATGATTAATTTGGGGAATGGGATGGGAATCAGGGCTGAAAATTCTGTTTATATATTTCAATTTTTTTCCACATCTTATTAATTTCTGACACTTTTGTTTTCACTCATCATTCATTTTAGACTGTGTTATTTCTGCCTTGTTGAAGCATTTTCGTTTTTACTTTCCTATTTTTTTCCTTATATTTTACCCTCTACTTATCAAGAGTCTAATTTACCCAAAGGAGGAGACAATGTTTTGATTTGAGATGAGCACGTATATACCAAATTCTTAAAGGATGTGGGCAATCTCAAAAATTAGAACACATATAGTAGCTCATATTAATTTCATGAGTAAGTTTACTTCCAAGCTGCTACAAGTAGCTTACCTAATTGACATATTTCAACCATCATAGGGAAACCAAATTTGAATTTCTATAATGTCCATCCTATCTAACAACATGCTTAATGAAGCATCCCATATAAACTCTATTATTTTAAAATGAAATCTATTAATTAATAAAAACCATCAACTGAGGGATGGCAACAATGCCTCTGGTTACCTAGTCTTCCTCTTGATGATAAAATTTAAAACAAAGCCTTCTAGACAACCAGAATATTGCTATTAATAAGGACCAATGTTTTTTAAAACTTCTATTGAATCCTTTGAGATCGATGAAAATACTGTTCATTGTACATGTGTGATGTGCATGCCTGTCCTCTTTTTAATGTGTTTTAAGGTTTTCCTGTACCACAGCTTTTCATTTTCTCCTTTTATGACTATTTTAAAATTTGAGCCTGCTTACCGCCCTTCAATAATGCCCAACAGAACTTACTTTAAGCCATCATATAAAAGCTGAGCGAGTTTGAAGAGTACAAATTGTACTTCTTAATGGTGTGAGAAATTATCTATAAAGCTGTTTAACGTGGGCTAAAATTATAGGGCCAGAAAAATATGTCACTTTTGGCATTTATAAATGGGTAATTTTAGCAAATTCTTATTTAAATAAAGCTCTGCTTCCTGAAAGTTTGCCTAAAGGCCCTAAATAGGAACTATTAGCTAAGGTTTGTGAGTTGAAGGAAGAGGTGGTTACTCTATACTTTCAAAATATAATATTAACATTGTGTGTTTATAATAGAAATAGTTGTGGGTGCTTATATTTATCTCTTTTTTCTAGACCCTCAAATACTATTTAGTTATTGTTTTAAAAAAAATCTTCATTATAAAACAAAATATATGTTTTACAACAGTACACCCAAATTATGTCTCAGAATTTCTTAAATATTTATTTCAAACAAATACTACAACAGTTAAACAACCCATAAAGTGCACATTAAATTTATATTCTAACTTAAAATGGAATATTATATATTAGTAAATAAAACAAGCTTAAAACAGGACATCATTTTTTTGTCCACATGCCTTTAAAAATGAATGTATATTTATTTAATAAAATAGAAAATAAATCAATTGTACCTGCAATGACAATCATGCTCATATTTCACACATGTGGTATTATTCTTGCAAGAAAATGACTCATGTGGTATTTGAAGTCTCTTAGAAAGTTTGTCTATAAATATTGGTGAACAGATGCATAAGGTACCCTAGAAAAGATTAAAAAGTATTTTTTTGTAAAAGTTTTAGACATTTCAAAGATAATAAAAATGATTCTTACCTGAAAATTATTTTCATAAGCATGGAGTGGAAGGTTTCTGTGAAACGATGTGGAAGATTATGTTTTCCAAAATGTCACAACAATGTCTCCCATTTCAGACACTCTTTCTATTATGTGACTTCAACACTAATTGAGAGTTGGGGACCACATTTCCCCCCACCTGAATGTAAACAAGCTCTGACTATAGATGAAGTGATGCTCTGCGGCTTTTAAGGCTTGCTTTAAAATGCTTTACAGTGTCAGAATACAGCTGCCACTCTTTTAGGAAGCCCAAACCATACAGAGTAATTATATTTAGGGTTTTGGCTGACAGCTACAGCTGAAGGCCTAGTTGGCAGTAAATATAACCATCAGACATGTGAATAAGAAAGCCTTTAACATATAATATGAATTCATATTATGAATTAAAATATGTATATTACTAAGATGAAAAGGTAGTAATTTGTGGAAACTATTAAATTATTTTATAGTATTTTTATTTAAATGTTTAGATATAGGAATATAAAATAATCAAATAATTTTTAAACATTTAAAAAGCAATAAGTAAACTACAAATTTATAAAGTTACAATGTTCACAAGGGAGAATTTTTGTTTAAGAACAAAAAATAAAACTGGAGTGTTTTTGAAATTGGGGTTTCTATTTAAATTGAGAAAAATTAAAATAAACAAGTAAAGTAGCTTTTCTGATTTTCCTGAGTTTTAAAATTATACTAGGTTAATAAAAACTGTAATTACTTGTGCTTTCGAAATAGTTTGGTAATGGCAAAAAATATTTTAAAACCATTTCTCATATGCTGGATTCAGACTTACATTTGGAATATCAATGCATTCAGCACTATTCTGACACGGTATTGATGAACACTTATTGACATCAATTTCACAGCCTTGATCAAGAAATCCTTCTTGGCACTCACAGATGTAAGCAGAACTTTTATTTTGGCAAATTCCCCTTTTCCAACCAGATGGAAAAACACAGCGTTCTATTGACTCTTCACAGAATGGACCTTAATAGATCACACACAGGCACATAAAAAAGAAAATATTAACATAGACATGAAGCAAAATTCATTATTAAAAAACACTCGAGTTCATGGAATCTTTAACAGATTTTCATGGTATAATTCATGTATCATAGAATTCATCCATTGCAAATATATAACAATAACTTTTGTAAATGTATAGAGCTATTCAACCATCAGCACTATCCAATTGTAGCACATTTCCATGACCTAAAGAAGAGATTTTTTATCGTCAATCTTTGTCCCCAACTCCAGTCCCAGACACCGTTAATCATTCTGTCTCTATATATTTATTTGCTTTTATTAGACATTTTTTTATAAATGGAATGGTACACTTTTTACTTTTTTATCGAGTTATAATTGACATTTAACATGATATCATTTTTAAGTGTACAACATAATGATTTGATATATGTATATATTGAGAAATGATCATTACAGCTCCAGTTAACATTCATTGCCATACATAGTAACATTTTTTTTTTCTTGGGATGAGAACTTTGTTTACTTTCTAATCAACTAACATTTATGAATGATGAATTCACACCAAGTATTTGGGTAGATAGATATATATTTTCATATCCCTTGGACAGATTCCCAATGGTGAAATTGTTGAGATATAAAGTAAATTCAAGTGTAACTTTTTAAGAAACTACGAAGCTGTTTTTTCAAAGTGGCTATGCCATTTTACATTTACACCAGTAATGCATGAGATATTCTGTTTCTCTACACTTTTTCTAACATTAGATATTGTCTATCATTCTAGTGGGTGTGAAATAGTATCTCTTTGTGGTTTCAATTTGCATTTCCATAAGACAATTTTTATGGAATACAATCACTAGCTATTTACATATCTTCTCTAATAAAATTTCTATTCAAATATGTAGACTATTTTAAACTTGTTTTACTTATTTTCTTATTATTGAGTAGTGAGTATTCTTTGTATATTCTGAATAAATTCTGAATAAATCACAATTTCATTATGATTTATGTGACTTGCAAATATTTTCTGCTTGTCTTTCCCTGCCTTTTCTATTCGCTTTCTCAGTTGGTGACTTTTGAATAGAAAAAGTTTTCATTTGGTTAAGTCTAAACTGCCAACTTTCTATTTTATTTCATTAAGTCCAACTTGTAAACTTTCTTTTATAGATTCAGCTTTATCATGTTTTCGATATAATAACTGGTTAAGTCTAAACTGCCAACTTTCTATTTTATTTCATTAAGTCCAACTTGTAAACTTTCTTTTATAGATTCAGCTTTATCATGTTTTCGATATAATAACTAGGAACATTTTGCCTAAGCAATGGTCATAAAGACTTTTTTCTTATGTTTTATTAGAAGTTTTATCATTTTAGCTCTTACATTAGATCTCTGATATATCCAATTTATTTTTTTGTATGGTGTGAGATAAGAATGTTATTTCATATACACACATATATGTATATGTTATATATTTATATATACTTTCTTACATGTTGATATACCATAGTCCCAGCAAAATTGTTTAAAAAGACTTTTTTTTATCCATTTAATTTCCTCTTTCACTATGGTTAATCGATTTTAGAAAATCAATTAACCATAAACATAAGAGTTGATTTTTGGACTCCCAATTTTGTCCAACTGGCCTATATACCTATACATATGTAATAACACACTGTCTGGATAAATGAAGCTTCACAGTAAGTTTTGAAACTAGGCAGTCATCAAACTTTTTTCCCTTTTCTCTTTGCAGTTCTGTATAAAGTTTTGTATGAACTTACCAATTTCTACACAAAAGCCAGCTGGAACATTGATAAAGTTTTCAACGAATAGATAAAATTGGAAAGAATTACCATTTTAACAATAAGGAGTTTCAATCAATGAATGTTCAATATCTCTCAATTTATTTAGATATCCTTTCATCTCTCTCAGCAATGTTTTGTATTTTTAGTTAAAGTCTTGCATTTAATGAATTAAATTGATACCTAAGCATTTTATCCTTTTGATACTATTATAAAGAAAAACATTTTCTTAAATTTATTTTTGGAATTGTGTTGCTAATATATAGAAGCACAATTACTTTTTGTATATTATCTTGCATCCTGAAAACTTTATAAACTTAATGACTAGTCCAATAGTTTTTTTTTTTTTGGTTTTTTTTTTTTTGATTCCTTAGGTTTTCATATGAAATTATGGCACTTGCTAATAAAGACAGTTTTACTTCTTCCTTTTCAATCAGTATGTCCTTATATCACCCCCCATCAAGCGGTCTGCAACATCCAGTACAATGTTGACTAAAAATAATGAAACTGGATATCACTGTCTTGTTCTCATTCTTAGGGGAAAATCTGCCAGCCTGACATCATTTGTATGATGTTAACAGGTCAATTGTCACAGATGCTTTTTATCAGGTTGAGAGAGTTTTGTTTTCTTTCTAATTTATTTAGAAATTTTATATTAAATGACTGCTGGATTTTGTCAAATAGATTTTCTGCATTAATTGTGAAGCTCATGCAGTTCTGTCCTTCATTCTAGTAATATGCCATATTACATTAATTTATTTTCAGATGTTAAACACATCTTGCATTTTAAGGGGCAGGGAGAAATCTCACTTTGTCAGAATACTAAGATATTTTTATATGTTACTGAATTTGGTGTGCTAATATTTTGAGGATTATCAATGTATGTTCATAAGTGTTATTGGTTTTTAATTTTCTTATCTTGTGCCTTTACCTGGTTTTGGTATGAGGCTTATACCAAAAATAAATACATAAATATTTAAAATGTGTTCAAAAGTGTCTTCTCTTAAAATCTTTTTTTCTGAAAAGTTCATAAAGGTTAGTTCTAACCCTTTAAATATTTGGTAGGTCTACACAGATTTTCTATTTTTTCTTGAGATAATTTTAGTAATTTGTATCTTTCTAAGAGTTTGTCCATTTCATTTTAGTGGTAATTTGTTAGTATATGATGTTTGTAGTTTTTCTTTATAATCTTAATTTGAATGGTCATTAAATTGATCACATAATGTACAATTTTGATTCCTTTGGATTTATTTAGACTTGTTTTATAGTCCTGGTCATTTGTTTATTTGTTGTTTATCAACAGCACGGTTGAAAAGTGTCTGTTTGGTACTTGATGCAATGTGAGAGCAAGTGCCTCCTTAAAGTTTATGCACTAGTAGTCAATTGCCTCCCTCTGGTCCCAATCCTAATATCATGTGAATAGAATAAATAAAGTAGTTATATTAAGGCCCAAGCCTGGGAGTTCCACTACAGCATTCATAAGACTTGAATCAGCATGTATTTCATTGCATAGTTGAGAGGCATTTATCAGACTGTTTGACATGTCATTAGGTGCATTATAGTGGGCATAAAAGGTAACTACAATAGTGACCTGACAACCCTTGCCATATCTGTAAACTCCTAGATTTCAAAAGCAAAATTTACTCCTTTTACTTATTGTTGGCCTAAATATGGCTTTGGACAATTCATATGTACACGTTGAAGAGATCTGAATGGAGAAATATCTGACTTCCAGCTAAATATGAAATAAGTATTCACCAAAAATTATCTACAGGTTTTATAAAGTAGTTGTACTTCAAATTCATAAACCTGTCAACCAACTTACTATAAATTCTAAAGCTCACAAGTATACATGTTTATTGGAAAAAAAGTTTTATATAAAACTCATTCGTTATTATGTAAATAGGAACAATAAGAAAATTTTTCTGTGAAGTATTAAGTTACTTTGCAGTATGCAAATGTAAAAAGCCCTACTTAAAAAACATGCTGTTAATGGATTTTAAGTATGAAATATGTCCTAAATTCTAAAATACGAAGACATAAAGATAGCATAAAGTTGAGGACCACACTATTGGCATTATTCTAATCAAATAACTCAACCTCTAATTTCAAGATATTAGGACGGGAAAAAATTATTTCAATGACACAAAGAGAAATGAATGTGTATTTCTCAACTTTGTCATACATTAGCATGTTGTCCTATTAAATAACTAAATATAGACAATAACATTCGATTATATTTAAGACATAATTGTTTGTTAGCTTAAATTAAATTATTTGAATGATACTACTTTATATGTATGAAATGCTTGACATTTCCATAGTACTTAATGCACACTTTTTTTATTAAATCCTTAAGATAAAACTTGGATTTATAAAAGGACCTTATTATCCAGTGTTATATTTGAATTTTCTTTTAAGTAAAAAAAAAAAAAACACAACTAATTTTGGTAGAAGTTAAGCAACTTGCAACATGTCACACAATTGGTTAATAATGTCACATTAGTAATACAAATATTTGTGATTCTATATAATCCTATTATAACTGCATGATATTTTCACCACAATGTAGCCCATTTGATTACTTCTGTGAGGAACGTAGAAGACTCAAATAACATTTGATCGTTAGCATTATTACAATATTCCTACTCTAGGATACAACACTATGTTGTCCGGCATTGTATGTAGAATATATAAAAGACAGATAAGTAAAATATTTATTTGGCTTCTTCTGTAAACAAACAAACTAATAAAAAATTATTCCACCATATAAATATAGCTTTGTGGACATTTGTGGTGGAAGTTTCCAAAATAATCCAGAAAATAAAGTAGTGAACAGAGAAATATGCATTTTTTTAGCATTTATTTTTAAATAATTCACATAATGTTGAAAGGACAGTACCAAGAGGTTCTATGTATGGTTACATCTTATACAACTATCATATAATATCTAATCTAGAAAATCAACATTAGTACAATGTGTGAATATAGTTCTGCATCATTTTATCACATTTCAGGTAAGCACCACCTCTATCAAGATACAGAACCATGTCATCACCATAAATATTTCCTTCATGCTATCCCTTTATAGTTTTACTTTTATACCTTTTTCCCCTACCATTTTTAGCTACTTGCAACAATTAATTTCTTCTCTATTGCTATAGTTTTCTCATTTCAATATTGTTATATAAGTAGAACCATACTATATGTGGCTTTTTGAAACTGACTTTTTGATTTTAATTTATAATGCCCTTGAAAAATTTTAAGTTCTTATGGACTTAGTTTTGCTATGGGACATAAAGAGAAACTTTGTATAAACTTGGTGCAAAATAGTGTGGGATGGCGGCGCAGAACAGAGACCATCAGAAATGATCCACCAAATAGTGAGGAAAAAGTCAGCCACTAGAGAGTTAGCAGTTATTGCACTAGTGACAACCGGACTGGTTTCTGGAATACTGCAGCAGAGACAGTAAAGTTCACATATTATTCCAAAGGCTACTCACACTTCCTTTATGTGTTCTCGCTAATGGGATCTTAGTAGACATAATGGGCGGCCAGTCCAAATCAAAGCCTTTGCGTGACAATACCCATTCTTCCATCTCTCACTCTTGCACTGACCACTTGGAAGCCACATGTTCCAGTTGGTGTATTTTAAATATTCCAGTAATCTGGATGGATTCTGGAGTCACAAATTGGGGAAAATCCATTCTATAGAGGTACCAGACTTTCAATGACCTCTGTGTAAGAAAATCATTGAGTTAAGGTGTATTTATTCAATAAACATAATCTGGCCTAGCATTATGACTATGAAATATTTTACCAAAATTGAGGTTCTGCCATAACAAAAACTTAAAACTTGTGGTATTGGCTTAATGAGCCATGAGCAATGAGAAAATGAAAAGCCTTTAAAATATGATGATTCATGTTATAAATCATTTAATGTAACTTTGAAAATCCATGATTTTTTTGATAGCTATGAAAGAAGAGGTTGGAAAACACAAATTTAGTAGAATGTTTCAGTTGCTATTTACTGTTTTAGGCAAGATAATATATCAAATAGATACACTAGGGACTATCTTCAAACACAGAAAAAATGTATATGTTGAATATATTATATAGGGAACCAATATTAGAAATAAAAGTGAAATGTGACTATTTGTGGGCATAGATTGGTATGGGCTAGAGTATATGGGTTCTTCTTCTATTTCTTCATTTTATTAAACTGTTTGCCTGAAACACCATGTGAAAATAAATCTCTTTATGTCAAAATATAGGCCAAATTAAAAGCTTGTTCAATATGAAAAAATTTACTAGAGTGTAAATGGAAAGATAGGTGATACATCTTTCCATTTTAGGCCTAATAAAATACTAAGGCCCATGTTCACTTAGAGCTGATGATGAATCTGAATAAAATGTCACATTTTGTTTTATATGTTTTATATGAGCAGCTACACAAAGTAAAAATAAATCATGGAAAAACTTCAAGGAAACATAATATAATAAATAAGTCTAAAAGCCATGGCTATTTAGTAAAAACAATTAGTTAACCTAAATTTAAAAATAGTAAATAGCTCAAGAAATGTTGTCATACAGAAAGAGTTTAAAGTTAACATTGATAGTTCAGATTCTACAGTCATTTAAATTAACATAGACTTGTTAGCTTTATTTCAATATAAAATAAAATAAAAAACATTAGTCATTACTAGTGTAAAAGAAGTAAACATAAATGAAAATGCAAACTTTGAAAACAAAGTAGCAATTTTACACAATTAAACTCAGATATTTTCTCTTTGGAAATCGTGGAGTCGAAACAACAAATGATTTCATTATGACTAAAATGCATATGGGCATCTACTACATCAATGTATTCTTCAGTTCATCGCATATGTTGTGCTTTTTAATTTACAGTTTTTAAAATACAAATGAAATGCTCACATATTTTATATTAACCCTTATATAAAGGAAATTATATATCTACTATGTTATATCCCATATTTTTCTCAATTTACTATGTATGTTGCAAAGGAATATCAGAGTAACTGAGGTAGAAAGATAAAAATCACCTGATCATTTATCAGTTGTTCCTTCTTAACAGTCAACTGATATATAAATTTATATATTATATATATATGTATGATGTATTATATTACATATATCTATGATTTCCATATATGTATTCAAAAAATACAACCAATTCTTGTAGTCATTAAGAAAATTAATGTACAGAAAGCAGTAGTCCATTTATTTAGAACTAAAATTAGAATTTTTCTGACAGGGAGAAAAATTTTATCTTTATATTATTAATTTAAAAAGGTTGTGAACCTTTAATAAGTTGAGATGATTGCCCATGACTAATCAAGAGGTGCTAGGAAAAGAGAACTCGAATGAAGTATTTCTGTGATGGAAAATCAGGGAAACAGAGAGACTGAATTATATTTGGATCGCTAGGTCAACTTGCCCTAAATCTTTAGAACATTTGAAAATAATCCCTGATATCTGTGGTGTAATCAAATTTCTTAAAGCTAAGTATAGTGAGATACATATTTTAAAAAAAATTAAATCATTTACTTTATGTATATTGATTATACAGGTGGAAATTGAAATCTTCATTTAGGCTTTGAATAATACGGATTTATACAACTGGAAATTTACCGTTTTACCTATTGGTAATTTTGTCCATTTCTTTCTCTTAAAACATATTCTCTGTGTGTGTATGTGTGTATATGTGTGTGTGTGTGTGTGTGAGTGTGTGTTTTGCTGATTTCTGTCCTCAATAATTCATATTATTTTGCTAGATCTCAATCTTTCTGATTCTTAGCATGCTTAAAATGTTATTTTATTTGCCACTCATTCTTGAATACAAGTTTAGCTATGTATAAAATTAAATGATCAACATAATTCAGGTTTAGAGCTCAGTAGATGGTGTGTGAAAAATACAACATTTTTTTATTCTGCAGTCGATAAAGAAGTTTGATGTTACTCTGATTCTTTTTTTGTAAATTGTTTGTTGTTTTGTTATTTCTTAAGGTTGTTTGATTGGTTGAACCCTTCTCAAATTTCTAAGGGATTTTAACATTTTCACCAACATGTGTTTAGAGTGTCTTCTCTTTGTCATCAATCCTGCCTTATAACTCTCTTGACCCTTTCAATCTGTTCAAGTCTTTCCTCAGATCTGATGTTATATAAAGACTGGTACTTCTGCAACTATCTTGTGTGATGCAAGTTTTTTCTTGTTTTTTTGTTTTGTTTTGTTTTGTTTTGTTTTGTTTTTTCCATGCTTATATTGTTTTCCATGTTTATATTATGTTTTGGTAGAAACTCACCACTATATCTTTGAACACACTAATACATGCTATTTTTCCAGTCGTATATTTAATACTTAAGTTAGTGATCATAGATTTAATATCTAAGAAAACATAATACTTTAATAATTGCCACAATATTCTTTTGGATGCTTCTAAAAATTTTGAACTTTTCTTCATTTTTTCTTTTTAATTAATTCAGCTTTCTCTGGATTCAGTCCTTTGTTGAGTTTAGAATTCCTTCTTTAAGTGTTAGTTAATGTAGATTCCTGTATAGAATTTTACTTTTCTGATCATAGTGGAGGTATGCAGTATATAGGTAGGTGGATATATTGACACTGGATCTCAGAGTGAGATCTCATACCTCCAGCACCCTGAAGTTCCATGAAACTCTAATCAGATCACCATTGTCTGGGCTTACTTGAAGGTTTTCCTTTGCCAGAAAGCTCACTTCTGAGCTATTTCTCAGTTCAATTCTGTCTTTACTTTTCTCCTTTAAATTCTCCTTGCCTAGGATTAGCATATCCCTGTACTTTCTCAATTTTCTCTCTAGATTTCTTGCCCTCACAAAGACCCTTTCTAAAATAGTTAAACCTATTGTTTGTTCCTACTGGAGTTTTTAAATTAATTTTCCTAAAAAGGACCCATTCTCATAAGTTTGACTCTGACTTGGAATCTCCCCAAGATTTCAAAGTGAGAAGAACTGCTCTTTCTGCTGCCAAAGCATTTTGTAGTGCGTATTATAAAATGTGGTTTTCTCTGCCTGGGCTTTTTAATCTACCTAATCTCAGATATTCTTAATTTTCCCAGAATTCCTAAAAAACAAAAAATCAGATGATAACCCTTATTTTATTTTATAGCAACACCATGGTTATTCATTTAAATGGAAATTTTATGGATAAGAACATAAACATGTGTTAGACCTCAAAATTAATCAAGGTATTAGACTTCTTACTTAAAAAAAATATTTTTCCACATATATGAAATTAGTAAAATAATAGTTTGATTCATTAATTTAGATTAATACTGGGTTTACCAGTGCTTACTAGGTGACAGAAATTATTCTAGGTGCTTGAGTTATAGCAACATACAAAATAGACTTTGGCCTCATGGAAACATGAGTTTATGGGGAATAAAACAGATATAAAAGACAAATAGTGAAATAAATATGTCATATGTTTAATGATAATAAATGCAGTGAAAAAAATGATAAGGCATGAACAGAGTTCTAAAGGGTGTGATTATTTTATATAGGATAATCAGGGAAAGCCTCAGTGATGAGGGGGATAACTGAGACCTGTAGAGAGTAAAGGAATGAGTGCTGTGGCTAATTTATGGGAGTGAAATTTGAACATCCAACTTCCCTAACACTACTGAATTTTTCATTTTTTAAGTACATAAAACCTCATTAAATAATATATAACATAGGATTGGTTATGTTTAGGATTTATTACTTCATTCAAATGCAAGCTCTACTCAGGTAGCTAATTTTGTCAGTTTGGGTAATTTTTCACAAGCAAATAAAACACGGCTGCTCCACAACAGCTCTTCATAAATATGTGTTGAATGAATGAACAGGTCGGCAAAGAGCATTTCGGCAGAGAATACAGCACGTGCGAAGACTGTGAGTTGAGAGCATGGTTAGGGTTTGTAAAGACAGGAAGAACGCCAGAAGACTGAGTCAACAAGGGGAGACAAAAGGAGATGAGTTCAGAGAAGAAAACTCAGATGGAAGGTGGAATGAAATATTTCAGAAACTTGGGCTTTTGTTCCTTTTATTTCAAATTCTATGGAAAGACATGGATAATTTGGGCTGAGGTTTGGCATGATTTTCACATTTTTAAAAGATTACATTTAAAGTATATAGTAGAGGACCAAAAAGGAAAGCAGAGAGACAAGTTTTTAGACTATTTCAATATTCCAGACATAGAATCTTAGGGACTCGGATTAGGATGATGATAAAAAAAAAAAGACAGTGAGAAAGATCAGACTCTACATATACATTGAAGAGAAAGTCTGATTTCCTGATTAATTTATATAAGAAATAACTAATAAGAATAATTCAATATTTTTTTATGAGAGCAACTAGAAACCGAAGTTGTTTTTTTTTCTTCTTCTTCTTCTGATTTGAGATGTCTACTACACATACAAATGAAGATATATTATAGGCAGTTAATTGTAGTGATCTGGAGTTTAGGGGTGAGGTATGAGGTATGAACTAAAGATTTAAGTTGAGATTTCTGAGCATATGAATAATATTTAAAACCAATTGACTGACTATAATCTCCGAATAGAGCTTGGAAGTTTAAATCTCAGGGGCATGCCAATGTACAGGAAGAATCATAGAAATGAAACAGTACTGGAAAAATGATTGAGAAGGAATGACCAAGGAGCAAGGAAATAGGAGAAATAAGAGTGTGGCGTGTAAGAAATTGAGTGAGGAAAAATTTCGAAAACATAAAGAGTTTCAAATGCTGTCATTAGCTAAAATAAGATGATGAATTAAATTAAGTTAATTAGCAATTAGGTTTAGCAAGGGAAATTTAAATAGCTATTGGTAGTGATGTTTCTATGGTGTGGTGGGGATAAACATTTATTTGCATGGTTTCAAGAGGAGAGGAGAAACATGTATATAACCCTTGGCTATTCAAAGAGTGGTCCCTGGACCAGGAGCATCAGAATTTCACCTGATATCTCATTAGATATGCAGAATTTCAGACCCCACTCCAGGCCTATTGCAGGAGAACTGATTTTACTGAGATTCCCAAAGATTCCTATCTAGATTATGTTTGTGAAGCACTGATCTAAATATCTCTTTTAAGTTTTATTTTATGAAAAAGAATGATATTGTTATCACTGGAGGGACGTGAAAACCTACATCGTCCTAGCAGCACAAGGGTGGAGAGGGACAATGACACAGAAGTGTAGTTAGCATTTTCCATTGGTTCTTCCTCAGTGATGCAGTGAAGAATCACAGGTCAGTGAGATTTAGAAAGAATTTATTAAAAGTATATTTTAAAAAGTCAAAATATACCCCAAGGAAACACATGGTTTCAGTGAAGAGCTGTTACGGAGTGCTGTAACTACAACAACCACAGTAACCAATACAAAAGGGCCTAGAAGTGAGAATGTCTGCATTGTATTTGGGCCATGATGCATAGTTCCAAAGGCATTCTGAGGTGATTGGCAAGGGAGGTCATTTTGATTGACACTTGGCTGCTATACAACTCTTTGTCTAGTGCGCATACACTTACCCAGAGTCCTACTACCATTGGGGTAATCTTTGGGCATTGTCCAAGCTGGGCTTCTATTCCTTTGTTCCCCCTGTTGCTCATGTTCGACTAGCTACCTAAAATTATGAAGAAACAACTAAGGATGTTTTTAGAGTTTGTCAGAGAATGTTTGTGAATAGGTGGGATGGATAAATTAGGAAGGGAAGAAATCAAGGCAAGAAAGAAAACAATTTCTAGAGTAACATCTCTGAGTACGTGAGAGAGAACATTGGATCCTGTCCTGCAGGTGGGAGGAATCGATTAAACCGGAGAGAAGACTGAGTTATATGGGTGAACAAGCAAGTTGATCAGTGCTGTACAGAAAGAGTCTGAGGATCTCCTGTTACTTTTGAATTTTATTAAAATGTGAAAAAAAAAAAAGCATCAATGGAATGTGATGAAAAGGGTGGAGATTTGAGGAAAGACAGGTATGCAATGGTTGTAAAGGATATTGAGAGAAAGAATGTACATATTATAGGAAGTCATTAACATTTCTGGTAAATGTATAATAAATTTCTTGAAATTAGCAATTGCATTTAAAATAAGACCAGGAAGCATGGATACATGTACATTTTACTGCAAAAAAAAAAAAAATCAGGTGTTTATGTACAGGTATGGAATATGTACAGATAAATGTAACAGGTTTGGAGTTTTGCAGAGGGGGAATACAATGGAGAGAGGCAATAATAAGAAATTGGAGGGTGTGAGATAGTCCAATGACAGATCATAAAATTTAATCGAATAAGAATAAAAATATGTAATAAGGAATGAAGAAACAGTGCAAACATGATAAAGGCTCAATGTATTTTGGTTCTTTAAAAAATGAAAAATTAATATAATTTGTAATACTAGAAGGAATAAGATAGAAACATGGGGAAGGGTTGTAGTTCTGGAGTAGAATGCTTTAAAATTATAATGAGATGGCTCTTATTAGTACAGTAACTTTTTTATAATGAGAGAATATATGGCATTAATAAATAAGCAGACATTTTAAAGAAAGTTTCAATATGAAGTAACAATTTTCTAAGAACCAGTAATGTAGCATAAGCCCTGACAGTTTTTTTTTTTTTTTCCTTTTGTGTATTGCAAGTGCCTGACAAGCTTCTATTGCTGAGGCAACCATTTCAAAGATAGCTATCTTGAATAAACACATAGCCAGCCACACATAGATAAAAAGACAAGCCACATCGTCCTCTTATTGATGCTTTTTTGTTTTTGAGATCTTTGTCGATTTGATAACAGACTATTTAAACCACTTGTTTTTCATCTCCTCAGGCTTTAAATTCCCACTCATGTTTTAAATTCAACAATAGTGAGCCAAAGAAATTTGAATGCTCAACCTCAATAAAAAACAAATTCCAAGGCTTTGAACTTGCTTTCCCTTCCCTTCTCTCCCCTCACTCCTCTGGAGGCATCCCTATGTAAGTAATAAGCTTTTATTTTTTCATAGTTTACTGATGGATACTGTTGGAAGGCATCTTCCAATTATAATAAGAACACCAAAGGACAGTCCAACTACAACATTGGTTACTGATATGCTGAGGCCCATACAAAACAAGTAATTATTATTTTTTATATCAAAAGAGAAATAAAAGCAACACACATACAATCATACACATAAAACATGTGTAACCCAAAGAATTTAAACTAAGATATTTAAGTAGAAATCTCATTAAATTATCTAAGTAAATTTTACTTTAATGGAAATCATATGGGATGTCTGTAAAACAAAGTACTTTGTTATCCTAACAAGGTGCATCTATGCATAAAAAATCATAAGTGAAAGATCATTTTAGATTTCTATTTTATTATAATTTCAGAAAGTTCTTTTGATCAATCCTCTAATGAAGCATCAAAAATTTCTAAAGCACTGCAGTTAGTCAAAATTTTTATTCACGTAAATTCATTTTAGTTTACTTTCATGTAAGAATGAAGCTATTATACTCAAAGGATAGGCAACACAAAGACATCACCAAATAGGAGAATAATTTGCCTTTCATTCCTACGGGAAGATAAATAAATGGTTGCTAGGAGCTCTGCTCGAGGACTATAAAAGTGAAATAAGCAGCAAACACAGGAAAATTAAAGACAGACAGCTAACTTGTGATTCATGTTTGATTACAGTTTTAAGACTGCCAAGATAAAGAGTTGTTTCAAAATGAGAAAGGATATTTGATACAAATACTCAGCACTCATCTATGTTAAAAGTAATATTGTAAAAGGTTGACATTTTAGTATTTCTGAAAAATGAAATGGATTTTATTTTATAAATACCTTGAAAAATACCATTTTAGTACTTATCCTCATGTTATTAATTCAGTTTCAACCATGCATGGTATAAAATTTTAACTGTTAAAAATATTGATTGTGTTCAGGTCCTAATGTGTGGTGCATTTGGTTCATTTTTTAAAGAACCAAAATACATTGAGCCTTCAGGTCCTAATGAGATGTTTCTTTTAAAAAATAAAACCTTCAACACTTTGGCAATTGTTATCAAAAAGTGAAAGAATATATCTTCTTGATATTAAGAAAATTAAAATGGTGATTTATATTTGATTATGTGTATAAAAGGTAATTAAATACATAAGAAAATACTTAATTTTATGGTAGTAACAGTTTAAAACTGAAAAACATGGACCAAAATTAATACAAATAAATATAGAATGGATAAATATGCCAATAATATAAAATATAATTTGTTAAGATAATAGAACTATCCTTCGAAGAGATACTGATGGTGACAGAAGGAAACTTAACTTTGCATGGTAAACACACAATACAATATACATATGATGTATTAGTGAATTGTACACTTGAAACCTATTTAATTTTATAAACCAATGTCACACCAATAATTTTATTTTTTTAAAAAAGCACACCGAGCTTGAATATTTTTAATCTTTAAAATCTATGAAACTATGAAATTGTATTCATTATGTTCTAGAACAACCCTGTTCAATAGAAATATATATCACATTCAATTTAAAATTTTCTAGTAGCCACATTTAAAAACATAAAAGAAGTGAAATCAATTTTAAGGATATGTTCAATTTACCACAATAAATTCAAAATAAAATTATTTCAAGACATCATTAATATAGAACATTATGAACATTACATTTTACATTTTTAATGCTGAGAAATGTACATTTTGAACTTATAGCACAACTCAGTTTGAGATAGCCAAATTCCAAGTGCTCAATAGCTATAAGTGTCTAGTGGTTCTATCCTGGATTGTACACTTCTAGAGCATAGGGAAAAAGTAAATCTTCCAATTTCAACTCAGAAAGCTCTTTTAAAGTTGATAGCAAATATCTTACTAGGCATAGCATTAAATTCCAGTTTCACAACTAAGGATAAAAGAAACAAATGAAATGTGAGCAAGTAAGTTTTATTAATATTAAAATTAATAATAAAAACAACCAAGTGAAGTCCATTTTAAGACTGAAAATATTTAGAAAATCTATGAACATAGTAAGTCATATCAATAGAAATAGGAGGCTACAAATCTGAAAAAAAATAAATGGTTTTAAGAATGGTCATTTTAGTCAATTTTGTTGAATTAACTATATATATATATATATATATATATATATATATATATATATATTAAAGAGACCTACGCCCTATCTTGTATCTTACAAAAAGTCATCAATTCAGTCACATAGAATTTTTAAATGTGGAGGGTAAAACAGTAAAAAATTCTAAAAATAAAGTTTTTTAGACATAATGAAAAATCATTAAAATTTCATTAAAAATAAGAACATCTACTATTCAAAGACACCATTTAGAGAGTGAAAAACCAAGTCAGAGAATAGGACAAAATATTTTTTTAT
Source organism: Rousettus aegyptiacus (assembly GCF_014176215.1). Lineage (NCBI taxonomy): Eukaryota > Metazoa > Chordata > Mammalia > Chiroptera > Pteropodidae > Rousettus > Rousettus aegyptiacus. The sequence continues at coordinate 114,094,152 of NW_023416284.1, forward strand.
ACCCAGAACTAGCATATATAGGGTATATTAGGAGATAGGAGCTCCCACAAATCAATAAAATATGTAAATATGTATTTCATATATATATGATATACAAGTATATATACTGTACACATACTTTATAATATGCATATATAAACTTAATAGAAAGAAATGAACAAAAAATAGGTCTTTCAAAAAGAAGATATCAAATGTCCAATAAACATTCAATATTATTAATAAATATAGAAATAAAAATTAAACCAAAATGAAATGCTGCTACTTACTTGCCAAAGTGACTGAAGTAAAAGTGGGTGACAGAATGCTGTGTATATTAGAGTAAAGGGACCAATTCTACATTGGCAAGAGGAGTGTAAGTTATAATCCCTTTGAAAACAATGTTATTATTTACTAATATTTAACAGATACATAACTATGACTAGAAAATGCATTTATATCCATATGTATACATAAATACACATGTATATGTATGTATGTATGTATCCTTACAAAGGAACAATAGAGACAAGTGCAAGAAAGTTTATAGTAGCCTCGTTCATAACAGGCACAAACTAGAAACTGCCTAAATGATGGCCATCATCATTTGAACAGATATATAATTTTTATGTGTTCAGAAAATCAAAAATCACCCAGCTATGTATTTAGCTAAAGTTAAACTGAACACGACAAAGATGAATTTCACAAATATAATGTGAATAAAAAAGTCTCGACAGAACAGAGAATATACTGCAAAATTCCATACATATAAAGAGCAACTGAAGGAAAACAAAACAATTGTAAAAATTCTGTATAGTCTTTATTTTTGGGAGGAAGGAGTGGGAGATGTTTATGGAGAAGGAGTAGAAAGATAACTCCTGAGATGTTGGCAATATTTTATTTCTTGACCTATGTTGTACTTACGTGGGATTTATTTTGTGAAAACTTTGTATTCAAAAAGTTAAAGGAAATTTAAAAATATATGTGATTAAATCTATGTACAAAATTAAAAGGCAAATAACTGTTTAAAAATTCTTCGTTGTTCCTATGTGTTTGCTTGTATCACTGGCAAACATTAGCTAACCTCAGATGCACTGGAGGCCTTGTTCCAACAGATTGCTGGACCTTATTTCCAAAGCCCGTGATTCAGTGGGTGTGTTTTTGGTATCAATAATTGAGAAATTTTATTTTTTAAAAGTCCTAACTGATGCTTATGCTGTTGATGTGGGACCACATGCTATAAACCACAAACTTTTGTTATTCTCTTAGAAATATACTTTCCTCCACCCTTCTAGTCACTTGACTAACTCACTGTTACATTCATCCCAGTTTCAGCAAGGTCACACCATGGAAGCTTTCCCTGTCCCCCAACTACAATTATGACATTAGAGGACCCTCTTCAGTACTTCCATAATATCTTCCCTAAAAACTTATCTATATATTTTACCTCTCTGTCTAGGTTTCTAATTTTTCCACTATGTGTGGTGTTCTTTAGGATTTATTTTATCCCCAGTTTGTCTTTTATTGTGTATGTTGAACGTATAAACAAATCCCATCAGGTTCTCAATTTCCTGCATGGATTTACTTTTTTCTTTTAGGGTCTCATGCTTCTTTTTTTTTCAGTTCTCCCTACTTCAAAGCCAGATTTAACCATGGCTTCCTTAGGGCTCTTTCCCTTCTATACTCTTAATGTGTAATAGACTCAAGATAAGAATTGTGTCCTGACAGTCTCTTGCTTCACTAATTCAGCCAAAGACTGCAAGTGTGTTTCTCTCTACATAACATTTTTGCTTGCCTCTTTCCTGGTGGGGTGCACTATTCCTTTAACGAAGTTGTCAGGAGATTAACAACTCATTTCTCTCCGTTCTCTATGCTTTCTAGCAATTTTATTTCTGTTTTCCTTCTGTCTTTTTCTCATCTAAACTTGCTCTTAAGACTTTTCAGATGGTCTGTGAATTAGCTCGTTATTTTCTCTATCCTAGTTTTGCTTTCCACAAAAACACTTCCAAAGAAAATAAATATTCCTCCTATGTTCCTCACCCTCTGCTTTCAGAATCATTATTTCTTTACCATATCCTTTCCCTCCTGCTTTCCGGGCCTCCCAAATTTTTTTTTAATACATAATGCTAAATAAATGCAATCATCTTCTCATGCTTGCTTAAAAATATTGTTTTCCATATTTAATGAAAACATTGTTTTATATTTCATCAAATCCATATCTTGTTATGAGTCAGTACGCAATTACATGTTTTAGGGAAGTTCTGGGGATACATGTCTTAAATTTATAAATGTTTCAGAATTTTGTTTCTATCACAGACATATTCAAATACCCTAGTATTCAGAAAATGTTTTACATATTAGTTTAAGCATGTATAGGAAATGGATCCCTCACCTCTGTCTAAAGATGACAGAAATATTATGTCTTCAACTACCCTTACACCTAGAAGCTATTATTAACAGGGAAGCTTTCTCTACTTTTCAAAGTCCAAATGCATATAAACTATTACTCTTCATTTAGAGGTTGTTTTTCTTCTTTGGTATCTTTGTGTCTAGAAATGTTATTCAAGGCATTTATAACCAATGAAAATTGAATGGGTAATGTAATTAAGTGTGCAATTGAGTTACAAAGCTCTCCTGTGACCAACTGTCTTGGTCACTTGCAAAGCCTTTAGTCATATAAATGTGTATTTGATTACAAATGTAATGCTGAATACTGTGGTTAGTTAGTCTTCCAAAAGGGCAGGAAAACATTAATTTTGTATATAAATAACAACTGAAAAAGATACATTAAAACATTTTGAATAACAAACAATCTGTCCTATATATGTTCTCTGAAATCAGTAAGGAAAATTTATACAATTAATTTTAAATAAATTTAATAAATAAACAAGAAACTAGTAAAATTTGGAAATATGGTTTCTGGTTCAAGACTGTGACCTCTATTGATAATTGCTTTCGTCATGTTTTGGGAGCACATTAAAATGATAACAGTATTTTAATCATATATTAAGGAATGCCAAAAATCAAAGGAACTAAGAGAACAAAGAGACTAAGTTGGTAATTTCTTTTCGTTTTTCTCTAATTTGGGGGGAAAATTTTTCTCTACTAAGAGAAACAATGTTAAAATGTTTAAACCAAATTTGGTTTGCTTTGATTTCTTTGCATGCAATTTTCCTTCTGAACTGTGATCAGAAGCTAAGAGGCTTTTTTACCTTTCATAAAGTTCTGACTTTGTTGGGCAAGTGCTTATAGTTCATGGCTCGGGACCATACTTTTAATGTATTTCAATTTTCACCAAAGTTCCTTGATATGGCTGGTCATCTCAGCAGGTATTGGAATACTGATGGCAAAGATATTAGATGTTTTGTGGCTATATTTACTCACCAAACTCAAGTGCACGTAAACAAACCAGAGATTATAATACTGAGGTTTCTTAATAAATTGATCAGAAGAAATTCTATTTTATTTTTATTATTATTACTCTTTTTTTTATTTTTCTTCCTTATATTGAAACAAATTGCTATTTCTTCAGCTGGTTACTAGATAAAATAGTAGTAACCTTGCATTTAGTGGTTATGTTGTATGGAAGTAAATAGATAGTTAAATAAATTACATTCTTAACTTTAAGTGTTAACATAACATGGAAAATGAGATTGCCCTAATCTGAATCACAGACAATGTGGTAAAACACCAGGTAGAACTGAGCAAATTAATTCTTCTATTCTGCTTTCATGGGAGCACATTTTCCTGAGTGGAGTGGCCTGCTAAATCACTTGCACTTTTTATCTCTATTTGTTTATTTATTTTTAGTAATAAACATCTTAACAGTGTTGAGGTGATATCTCATTGTGGTTTTGATTTGCATTTCCTACCTTAGTGATGTTGAACACTTTTTCATATGTGTGTTGGTCATTTCTATGTTTTCTTTGGAGAAATATCTGTTCAGGACTTTTGCTCATTTTTTTAATCAGTTTTTTGTTTTGTTTTGTTATGTTTTGTTTTGTTTTCCTATTGAGTTGTAGGAGTCCCTTATATTTGTTTTTAAATATTAACCTCGTATCAGATATTGCTTTGCAAATATTTTCTTTTACATAGGTTGCCTTTTCATTTTGTTCAATGTTTCTTTTGTTGTGGAGAACTTTTCAGTTGTCTCCATTTTTTAAATTGTCTTGTTTGTCTATTAAAACTGATTTTATAAAAGTTAATTGTAGGGAACAAAAATAATGTGAATAAATCAAATTACGACTTTCTCTTTCACTGTATATACTTCTATTATATTCTCTTTATTAATCTTATACAATATTTAAAATATATATTATAATGTAAAAATTTTGTTTTAGATTATTAAACAGAAGTTAGTAAGTTGCAAGTCTTTCCTTACTGATTTACATGATTTAATGTATAACCTAAATACTAATCTTCTATTGTTTACATGTATTGAAAACGTTTTATTTTGTAACTGTTTAAAATTTCATGGTGTTTTGAATATTAAAAGTTCTTATTATTAATGTATTCAAATATATCAATTATTCTTTTAGATTTAATAATTTGTATGTTATTTGTGTGTGCACATGTGTGTTTGTGTGTGTGTGTTAAGAAAATATTGCTGTAAAGATATCAAAACTTGTCAAATGCATCAAAGGGACACCTTACTGCATTGCTAATAAATCCCCCTCCTGGGCAGCAAGATGGAATTGTAGGCTATAAATAAAAGATGTGCTGGCACAAGACTTCTGGCAACAATTAATTGGAAGAGAAATTACTTGGGTCCAGAGCCTGGTGAGCAACCAGAAGACATTACTTGGAATCCGCTTTTAATAACCACTAGAGCTCAAAAGCATTGGAAAGCAGCTTATCCTGCCAGCCTCTGGGATTCTTCCATTGGATACACAAAGTTATAAAAAAAAATTAAACAAACAAAATAACAGTGAGTCAAGGTTAGCTGATACCTTTTTCAGCATTCACAAAAACAAAAGCTGTGTATAGTCCAAGAGAAAGCTAAATACTGAAATCTGATCTCTATCATCCTGGCTCCACTGTCCATAACAAGAAGTATTAAATAATAAAATACCCTTTCTAGGATATTCACTTCTCTGGTCTCAGACCGACTCCTCAATCTGCTAATTTGCTTCCGTATCAACAACACTTCAGTTTACAGCCTAAGAAGATGATACAGACACTTGAATAGACAATCAGGTAAACTGAAGAGAATAATCTGTGTTGTCTATAGAGAAATATCAGGGATAAAAACTTATTTTTTACTTAGGATGAATTCTCAAAAAATAAGTAAAAATAATTTGAAGCTGATGAAATATTCTGAAAAATAAATGAAGAAAATAATACCTGATAGGCAAAGAAACATTTTTTAGTAATCGCAATGGAAATATTAGTTCTTATAGTAACATTCTGTGTTCATTACGCCAGGCCAAGTTCTACTAGCTTTACATGGGTAGTTGCTTTAATCCCCTACTCTGTCAGGCAGTACTACTATTATAGATGAGGAAAATGAAGCATATGGAAGTTGGGTAATTTGCTTTAATGGACACAACTCCTTGTGTCAGACCCAGGGGTCCATCTCTATGCCCTGCATTTAACCAGAGGTCATATTAATTTTTTTTGCACCTACTTTAAGTTGTCGCCTTAAATTATACTGTTCATAGTCTAATTTCTTGAAAGAATTATGCATCTCATTATGCATAATTTGTGAAGAATTATGCATCTCAAATCTTGCTTCTCTACCACATACACCATTCCAGATTGTGGGCAGGATCAATAATATACTATGGAATCCAGTGAACACTCTCAATGTTTCTGTTAGTTGACCTGCCAGCAGAGCAGAAATTAAAATGTGGATTGTTCTTACTCTTTAAAATTGTGAACACTTGACATGTAATTGAGAACACTTAACATGAGATGTACTATCTGAACAAATTGTAAGTATACAGTCTAGTATTATTAGCTATGGCACTGTGATCTATAGCAGACTACTAGAAATTATTTTTCTTGCAAAATTAAAATTTTATAGTCTTTGGAAAAAAAAAAAAAAAACTCCCTATTTTCCATTCCCTCCAGCCTTTGGAGGCCACTATTCTACACTCTGCTTCTATAAGTTTGATTATTTTAGATATCTCATTTAAGTGGAATAACAGTATTTTTCTTTCTGTGACTGGCTTATTTTACTTAGTATGATGTCCTCGAGGTTCATCCATGTTATATATGACAGGATTCACTTTATTTAAAAAGGCTGAATAATATTCCATTGTATGGTACTATCACATTTTCTTTGTCCATTCACCCATCAATGGGCATTTATGTTGTTTCCATATATTTGCTATTGTGAAGAATTATGCATTAAATATGAGAGTGCAAATCTTTGTGACTCTAATCTCGATTCTTTTGGATATATTGAAAAATAGTATTGTTGGATTATGCAGTAGTTCTATTTTTAACTTTTCGAGGACACTCCATATTATTATCCATAATGGCTGTATTATTTTACATTTTCATCAAAAGTGTACAGGGTTCCTATTTTTCTATATCCTCTTCAACATTTGTTATTTTCTATTCTTTCGGTAATAATCATCCTATCAAGTGTGATTTTGACTTGCATTCCTGCGATAGTGATGTTGAGGTCCTTTTCATATCCCCATCAGCCATTTGTATATCTTCTTAAAAAAATGTCTATTCAAGACTTTTGCTCATTTTTAATTGGGTATTTATTTTTTTGCTACTGAGTTGTAGAAGTTTCTTATATATTTTGAATATAAACACCTTATCAGATATAGAGTTAGAAAATACATTCTCTTGCTCCATGGGTTGTCTTTCCTCTTTATTGATTGTTTGTGTGTGTGTGTGTGCGTGTGCGCGCGCGCGCGCACGCGCGCGCGCAGAAGCTTTTAATTTGATATATTCACTTACCTAGTTTTCATTTTGTTGCCTGTGTTTTTGGTGTTATATCAGGAAACATCTGCCAAGATCAATGTCAAGGTTTCCCTATGTTCTCTTATGAGTTTTAGGCCTTATGTTTTAGTCTTTATTCCATTATGGTTTGATTTTTGTATATGGTGTTAGGTAAGAGTCCAATTTCATTCTTTTAAATGTGGATATCTAGTTTTTCTGATATCTTTTGTTGAAAAGATTAAACTTTCTCCATTGCATTTTCTTGCTTCCCTGTTGAAGATCAATTGACTGTACATATGTGGATTTAATTCCAGGCTCTCTACTCTGCATGTCCACCTTTAAGCCAGTTATCATACTTCTGATTACTGTAGTTTTGTAATGTATTTTGAAGTCTGAAAGTGTGATGCCTCCAACTTTGTTCTTTCTTAGTATTTCTTCAACTATTTAGGATTTTTTTTTGTGGTAACATATGCATTTTAAGTTGCTTTTCTCTATCTGTAAAAATATCATTGTGATTTTGGTGGGGATAGCCTTAACAATATTCAATATCTCAATATATGAATATGAGATATCTTTCCATGTATTTCTGTCTTCCTCAATTTCTTTCATCAACGTGTTATAGTTTTTAGGGTACAACTCTTTCACCTCTTTAGTTAAGTTTATTCTGAAATATTTTATCCTTTTTAATGTTTGTGTAAACAGGATTGTTTCTTTAATTTCCTTTTCAGAAAGTTCATTGTTAATGTTTAGCAATATATTTTGCATATTGATTTTATATCTTGCAACTTTACTGAACTTTATTAGTTCTAACACTTTTTAAAATAAGAACTTAGGTTTTCTACATATAAGACCACATTGTTTGCAAACAGGGATATATTTACTTCTTTTCCAATATGGATGTCTATTCCTCCTCACCCCTCCCCCCAAGCCAATTGCTCTGTTGAGAACTTCCAGTACTATATTGTATAGAAGTGGTGAGAGGGAGCATCCTTGTCTTGCTTTTAATCATTAAGGAAAAGCTTAAAATTTTTTCTTCATTGAGTATGACGTTATCACTCTGAGACAGAGAAAGACTGGCCCAGCTAGAGATTCTGGGAACCTCTCAACCTTTTTCTATGGATCTGCATACTTTATTTCTCTCCCTCCTTCCTGGAGAAGTGTTAAGGGTTGTACACCTTCTTGCATTTGCACAGAATTGTACTGGTCATAGTATATTGACACTCCTTTTCCTGGGAGCAGTTCACTGAAAGGCCAAGGATGTTGGATGCATGTTGTACCCTCTCTTTCCCCCCAGGATAAAGTCATGAGCCAAAGAGATCTCTCTTGGTCCTGAGCAGTGCCACCTTGTGAGAGGGGCTTATGTGAGTTAGTGAAATTGTACTTTTTTACCTGTTTTATGTGCTTGGTCTCAGTTTTGTACTCATCGGGGTACTACAACTTCTTAACTTAAATTTGAAGTTCTCATAAAGGTATTTTCATCCATACATTATTGTCAAATCAGTGTTACTACTGGGGACAAGGACCAGGACTTCCTATTCTGCCAACTCTCTGAAGTCACTCCGTCTGCCTAATTTTTCGATGCTGCTTTTCCTTGACTTCCTACTATCACTGCCTATGTTGTAGGTTGCTCCTTCTCACTGCCTTTCATATCAGTGTCTCAGTGCCTCGTACTTCATTTTCATTATAATTGCCAATATCGCTCCATATGTGCTGCTAAAGACAGTTTTCTTCTCTTCAAGTTTTCTTCTTGAGTGATACTACCCAGTCCCAATGGGTCAACTAATATGCATATGACCATTTTGACAAAATAAATAATACGTTTTTATACTATTAGCTTCGGTGTTCCTCTTATGAGTGTTCCTTCTTCTTCAAATATGTTGAAAACATTATTATATTTACCTTGAATATTTGTTAATTAAATATGAGAGTAATTTATTATTGGTGAAAATTTTCTTAAATGCAGAGAGAAATTTTTATCAGATTGTGTTTTCGATCACTTGCTGTTCAAAAAATAAATTTTATTGGGCAATATCTGGATCAAAATATCTTCAAACGCACATTAACATTATGAAGGAAATAAAATATGAGGTCAAAGCAAGCTTTGAGTGTTGAGCTAGTAATTTCAGTAATAATATCTATTTTAAACTCATTAAGAAATAAATATAAAATTAAATGTATGTTATCATTTTATGAACTTGTCTAAATGCTTGGAGTTCAAATATAAACTTTTTGCAAGGTTTACAATTAATAGTATTGAGCAAATATTGCTGGGGAGTTGTTTTTATTATATTAAAAATAATTTTGAATATAAAGAAGAAAAGTCCCTACCAGATTCCTTCTGAAAAATGAGAAAACATCCAATAATAATGGCATACTCCAAATCTAGTTAATTTAAGTCTTCAGGTCTATGAAACTAAGCAAAGTATTACTCAAATTTGTAAAGAGGACAGTAAAGATATATGAATTTTCAGAGTAAGTATTAAGCTTTTCATAAGACACTTTTGAAATAGCAATTTCATCAACAGATTTATTTTCCAAAGTTATTTACTGGCATGTTAAATACAAAGTTATTATGTATCAGGTGCTACTCTAGACACAAGATAAAATGATGAATGAAGTAGATAAAAATTTATCACTTTCTTGAGCTTACATTCTGATAGTAGAGCACAGAAAATAAACTAACAAGTAAATAAAATAATACCTGTCATTATCATAATTATTTCAATATATAGTATGTTTGATGGTCACAGTGTTATGAGGAAATAAGCATATGGGAAGTGCTTGTGTGGGGACATAGGATTTACGTTTAATGTGGTCGGGAAATGCCTAACTACACAAAAAACAAAATGTCAGTATGACTGCAGAGAGTAAAAAAAAAAGATGAGGAAGATAGGAGATGTGGTCAGAGACAGGAGGCCAGACCACATAGGTTCTTGTCAGACATTTTAAGAGCTCCTGTTTTTAGTGATATAGGCACCTACTAAGGGGAAGTGTTTAGGAGAGTGACACAATCTAAATCACATTTACACAGAATCTTTTTTGCTGCTGTTGGAAGGAGAGGTAGAAGTAAAGTGATTAATGAGTAGAACAGTTTGGTAAACTAAGCTAAACATGATGGCGTTTGGGAGCATTGAGAAGTGTTCAGATTTAAATTATATTTTGTTGGTAGGGGAAACAGGATTTTTTGAGGAGTTCAATTTAGACGTGAAAGAAGAAAAACTTTAATCTTTTTGCCATGACCAACTGGAAGAATAGACTGATAATAATTAAGGTACAGATGAAGGAAGAAATATAAGGTGTTTGTGGCATGTTGAATTTAAAACTTTAATGGACATTCAAGAAAGCAAGTGTCAATTACATGTAAAAGGTTGTATTATATGGGAAAATATTTCTAGAGATTAATATTTGGGAATTTTTTTCAGGTTGTGGATTTTTAAAAAGGTTTTAGCCTAGGCAAGAAGACCAAGGGAATGGGAATGGAGAATAGATAAGTTTAAAAAGCTATGTTTTGCTTCCTCCCCTTTCCAAGTGTCAGGAATTTTAGGATATAATGAAAAACTAACTAAGAACACAATATTTGAGGGACCAGTGTGTACTGTCCTGGAGCCCAAGTAAAAATGATGTTTCAAAAAGCAGAGAAGAGTCAATGTTACAAAAGTATCTAACATGTTAGAGTGTCAATTCTTTCCTCTGCAGCATCAGGAATTGGAACATGACTCAAGAGATGATAAAAAGATTCTAAGCCCTAATATTTTATGGGAATCATGAGGATGTAAGATTCAAAGAACTAGAGTGATTCAACAAGATTACATATTCATAGGCTATAAAACTGTGATTTAGAGAACGTTTGAAGTGGAAAAGTTATGAAAGTAATTAAATCATATCCAAACTCATCATATTAGAGATGAAAGTAATAACATAGAGTCAGGTTCAGTGCTTATGAAACATCTAAAAATTTGGGTCATCTTATAGGCTCTTCAGGATAGATTTATTAGATTTTTTAAAGGAAGAAAATAGAAATGTGCCAGAAGTTGTTAATGAGACAATGACTTTATCAGGATATTTTTTTTAATAAAAATTAGTACTAGAGGAAACTTCATAAAGACTTTTAAAATTTAAATATATACTTACTTTAAATAGATCTAGACTTGTCTTTTTAATTTATTTAATTTGCATTTAAGTCTTGTTTTGGTCCAGAGGAAAAATTAACAAGTTGAAATGCCATGTTTTGTTTTAATTTCAAAACGAGACCTGAAATATGAATTACACCTTCTCTACTAATCATCTCAGTAGTTTAGACAATGATATTACAGACCTCTATTTCCTACTGCCTTAGTCACATGTCCTCTTGAAAATCTGATTTTGAACACAGCCTAGCCAATCTCATCATCTTTCACTATAAAACTGGCTCTTTTCAGTGCATAGCACCTCAAGGAAGATGACAAAGAGCTAAAAGGCTGAGGAGCAACGAGGATGGTTAAGTGTCAGGGGACCTTGGAAGCCAAGCACTATTAAACATTACGGACCTGGTCGAGGGCATGAATTATTATCCAGAGATAGTGGAAAGCATCAAGATTGTCACATAATATTTTGCAAAAGAAGGGGCTAATATTAAATATATACATATATATATATTCAGTGTTTAAAATATATATAGCATTTTCCAAAATTTGAATAACATTTTGCACAAAGATGCAAACTCTCTTTAAAAATATATGACTTTTGAGAGGCTACGTAGAACCCTGGAATTCTCCCCTTCCTCTTCCCTTTGCCACATGATGCACATACTATCAGAAACACTGACATAGGCTATGCCTTGCATCTGAAATGTCCCCTTAATATGAAAACTATGTTAATATGTTAAGCTTTTATTTATATCTTTACTTCTCTTTGAAGGCTTACTTATCTTATTTTAGTCAAAATATTCTCTTTCTTTTCTGTACTTTTATAACTCAATTATCTCTACCATTCATGACATACTTAATATTTATTATACATATGCTCTTGGGGGCTGAAGAGCTAATATTCTTCGGGGTTTGTTTTTTACATTGTTGCCGTGTCAATCAGTCGAATATAATGAACGAACAAATAAGTTAACATCACATCCGAACCTAAAGTCACTAAATTTTATGTTTAAATAACTGAAATTTTCTCACCATTATAAAAGAAAAATTGAAAAACAAATCCTTATATGAATGTGTTTTTATTAATTAATCAGGTTATAGAACTATAAAATAAAAAAATCAATATTTTTGAAATGTTTCCTATACAATAAAGTGTTGCCCTTTGGTAAATGAAAATACCAATGTAATCTTAATTATTTACAAAAGTAGGGGCTTAATGAAACTTAAAGGTATTTCTATAAGTCAAAATTTCTATAAGTCACATTTTACTATTTTTTATTTTTGAGTTCTATTTTCACTGTTTCCCTAATTGAGTTTTGCTTTATATAATTGAGTATAAAATATATATAATTTAAATAAATACATCCTTCCTTATAGGCTAAAAATCAGGAAAAATCCAAAGTAAATAATTACATGAACATCATTTTATAGTCGTTAATGGAATGGCTGAGAAAAAGAAAAGGAGGAACAGATTAAATTCTTGACTCAAATAGAAAACTAGATAAAGGGTACATGAGATCTCTACACGGTGTTTCTTAGAACTAGATGCGAATCTACAATTATCTCTAAAAAAAAGATTAATTAGAACATGTTCACATTGAACGTAGCATTTTACTTAACAAGGCATTATGACCAAGAATACAAAAGAGTCTAGCAATAAAGAAAACTATTAATTTAGTTGGCCACACTGGATTAATTAAATAAAATCATAGGATCATCTTATTTAATGCAGGAAAAAGTTTTTAATAAAAATCCACATACTCTAAATATAAATGCCAGAACATTAGGAATTACAGAGACATTCCTAAAATTCATGATGGTTGTTTACTAACAACTAACAACACATCATTTTTTTAATATCGCAGCATTATAAACACTTTCTTTTTAAATCAGGAGCAAGAGAAAGAAGATTGCAATCACTGTATCTATACAATGTTTTTCTAAAGCACTCAGCTAGAACAGTGTGATGAGGAAATAAAATGATGTTATAATTGTCTATTTAGTGCTTTCCAGCATTTTTTTTTTTTATCTCAGAGGATACACAGAAATTACTAAAGGCCTCAGATCAATATCTTGCCACAATTATAACCTATTTGTGACATAGCAGTGTTCCACTACAAATGTTCTATATAATAAATAACTATAGTAAAAAACAATCTTTTGAAGAAAAGTGTTAATTCAGTTTACCATATAAAATATCAATATACAAAACAGATTTTTTATGCACCTTTAACAAATATTTGGGAACTAAAATGCTTAAGACATATTGAAATAATTATAAATCTTTCTTGCAAAATAAAAAAATATATTTAAATAACTGTAGAAATAAAGATGAATCTAATATTTAATACTTTAAAAAAACATTCTCCCAAAAATTAATCTACGAACTCAGTGAATTTCTAATTAAAAACCTACAACTTGATACTTAAAGGCAGAGTCAAGAACAGCCAAGACAACTTTATATCAAGTAAAAAGCAAGACAGATCTGATCAGATATCTAGAGTCATAAACTTTATAAATTTACAGTAATTAAGAAACTATGGTATTTTGGAGTAAGATTGGTTAAGGATCCAAGGCAGAATAGAAAGCCTAGATAAGCTTAAAATAATGGTGAGACTATAATCCCATTGGTCATTTAAGCAGTTCTTCAGATCTGCATTTTACACTTAACTAGTGACTCCTAAACAATCTTCAGTAGAATAAGGTGTTCTATGGATATAGGTATCCAAGTTGAAACAGAATTGAAATATGTTTGTTTTACTCAATATCATATCTGTGCTTTGACTTGTTAGGAGATTTACAGCACATACTTGTATGTAAACAACCTGGAAGTCCTTGGGTAAAAGAAAACTTTTGACTTTAATAAATTTTCTAAATTTTTCGGGAAGTGGAAATTTCCTCCACTTGGAATATCTATTATAATATGTTGCATGTATGTATGTATGTACATATGTACATATGTATGTATGTATGTATGTAGTTTTAATTCTAGAGAATAAAGAATAGGGAATATGGCAGAAAATGTGAATTTTTATGATGTCTTACTTTATGCTCACATGAAATTTTCTCTATTCTCAGATGAGCCTTTCCCATTTCAAAAACATCCTCCTCAAGCTTATACATAAAGCTAAAATCTCTGCTTGTACTTACATTATGTACTTACACAATGGACGCAGTTAGAAAATACCTTTTAAAAATTTCTTTTTTGGAGCTAATGACATTTTCTTTACTTCAACAGAAAGACAGATGAATGACTAAGGGACATTTCTTATTCAATTGTAGGCCCAAAATATATAACAAAGTGTTTAACATATCATAAGAACTAAATACAAGCTGTTGAAGTAATGATAATATTAATTAACTTACTAACAACTTGATTTCTCATATTTTCTAAGCCAAGTAAGAGATGTCTTTTGTTGATTATATTTTGGCCACATATTTTTATTTGTATTTATGAGTACCAATGTTTCAGAGTCACATAGCATATTAATTTAATAAAATTGATTAATTATTATTCCTCTTTAGCATTTATGTTTATATTTTATATTATATTCAAATTTATATTTTTGTAATGAACTTTTACTTTTTATTATTTCCACACTCTATTTTGACACATAATAAGTATTTTTATGGATCTGTTTTATATGAGAAAGTCCAAAAAACAGATTTCTCCAAACTTTTATAACCCTTATTTGGAAATATACTGTGAAAAGATCGTATTTTAAAAATTATGAATACCATGAGATGGAATCAAAAAACCTCTCCAGAAATTACTGAATGAACTAAAGTAATTTAGTCATTCAACAGTTCTGTGTGTTGACAGACAACTACAGATCAAAATTGTATAAATTCTGAAATGCTTTACATATTTCGAAAGATCATGCTGCTATAATTATAAATCTTTTCCTTACCATCATTTAAATATGGTGTCAATGAAATAAAGTAATATAAATATAAAAATGATAGGACTGTAAAGCAGGAAGAACTAAATATACACCTAGCCCAAATTTTCTTGTTTGTAGAGAGACTCAGAGAAATGTATTGACCTTTACAAGGACATCTAGAAATATAATTTCCTGAATTTTGTTCAGGCATAGCTAGGAATAGTCTAGCAAGGCTAAGGCAAAAGTCATATGCAAAGCTGCTAAATTTGCTTGCTTGAAAAACTAACTGTAAAATTCTCAGAGAGGCTTTCACTGAGATTTTTTTCTGTTATGTGACAGGATTCACTCTCAAATACTAGACTTTTGAAACTGAAAACTATTTCTTTATAAACCTACTAAGAATTTTTAATTATTTTATTTCATTTTTGCTTGCTTTTAGACAGGGAAATGGTGATCTTTTTAATAAGACTGACAGCTGTCAACACAGATACCCTAACTTTCTTGTTCTCCACTATACCTCTGCTACCAGTGCCTAAAACAAACATGATAGAAACTCAATAAATATTAATTAAATTAATGAATGGATGAATGAAAGTACCTGTATACTCAGTGCTAATTTGATTCTTCTTGTTTATAATTAAAATATCATTGAAACACACACACATATGTAATATATATAGAAAGAAAGAAAGAAAGAAAGAAAGAAAGAAAGAAAGAAAGAAAGAAAGAAAGAAAGAAAGAAAGAAAGAAAGAAAGAAAGAAAGAAAGAAAGAAAGCAAGCAAGCAAGCAAGCAAGCAAGCAAGCAAGCAACCATGGTTTTCTTTTTAATCCTGCATGACTATAATTTGCCTAATCATTACGGTCCCTTATTTATGGTACCACCTAACTCAGCATTTCTAAGTAGTTCATGAACTTGTGATGCTCTGCTCTGTTTCTAAATGTCTATATCTTACTACAGATTGTCAAATTACTCAGTCCCACCTTGGACCTATTAGTTTAGATAACCAGGTACAGGTTAAATGGCTCAGAATTCGAAATTTTGAAAAAAATTCTTATGCATTCTAAAGTTTAAGAATCTAGGTTTTTTTCCTCGATGATAGAGCTACTTATAAATTATTGTTTTGCACTGATTCTGAAAATGAATATAAGAATACTTATGGTCCCTTACTATTAAAAATATTAATCAAATATGTCAAAGTTAAATGATGAACACAGATGTTAACCCTCAAGTTTTTTCCTAACACTTTTTCCTTATATGCATAGGATTAGAATAAATTTAATAATTAATCTGTTATAGAAAATAAGCAACAATAACAACAGTGATAATAGATTTTAATGCTATTCATTAAATGATGGTTCGCTGGTTAAAAGTAAGGGTTCTTATGTCTGGGCCTGAAACCTAATGAATGCAATTTAATTAGAAGGCCACTAATTCTATGCATCTTACTGAAAATTGTGGTTCGAGCACTTTTCTTTACACATACATATTCCCATTGTACACTAGAGTCTCTATTCTTCAATAGGTTCCCCATATACCTGCTTTATTAATTTCAGATCCTACTTTTAAAGTTTATCTTAGATCATTGCCCAGTAAATTTGGGCTGTGTAGATTTAAAATGCAGTACCTACTACTTTTGATTTTAAACTGGCATAGGGCAGGTTTCAGAATCAAGTCATCTAGCTTAGAGATGATTTAATTAATTTACTTTATCCCTCCTCCTTCACAAGAAGGGATGCTGTAGTTTAAAAACAAAACAAAACAAAACAAAACAAAACAAAAATATACGGAAGCGGGATTTACTTTGCCACAAAGCCTACTCACATGAAGAGAGGTGAATGCTCTGCAGCTTGGTGGAAAGGTCGATTTGGAGATGATGCTAAATTCCAGTCCCCCTCAGGCATCAAGAAGCTACCTGACTTTATATAAGTTAATGAATATTTCTGAATTATTTTGCTATAAATAGGAGAATAATACCATTTACTTATAGTAAAGGTTAAAAGAGATAATTTAAGAAATGCACATAATACCTGTCAATATTGGTATTAACATTAACATTTTTATATTATTAAGAAAAACTAACAAAATATCCTCTATGCTTCCCAATATATTGAGGAACATGTTCTGCTAGGCAATCTACCTTTGGTCTTCTATGTTAGAACTTTCTGCTCTAGCTAAGATTAATATTTTAGTATAATTATCATCAGTTGCAATTATAAAAGATTCAGCTATTGAACCTATTAGACCATCTTTCCCAATCTCTTTGCTTCATAGCAAAGTAGTAATGCATATAAAGTATCAAAGTATATAAACTACTTGATTACATTTACCGAAGATGCTAGAACCAATATATATATATTGTCATATTATATGATAAATGTCATAAATATATCCTTCCTTTTTCTCAATAATGTATTCAATTATCTTTCCCTTTTCCTGTCTTCTCTGGCTTATTGCCTGTCTATACCTAAGAACTTATCTTACTTTCCTATTAACACTCACTATGTTGTATATATTACTTGTGTATTCCTCTGACAAACGACCTCAAGAATAAATTATGCTTTATCAATTAAAAATAAATTTAATTTCTGCCAAGTCAGTGATTGAAAAGTATCTATTACTCACTCCTTGGGTAGTTTTTGTTGGTATGTTTTGATAATTATTTGTATTAAGCTTATTTGGCTTTTTCAGATTTGAGAATCTAAGGGTCCAGTTTCAGCTATCTACCCTGTTTGAATATTTCTAATAACCTTTCAAATAGGTAGAAATAATCATTTTTATTAATCCTATGTACTAAGCATGTGAAAAATATCAAAGGCTTGTTTTTCACTAGCCCATAGTTTAAGTAAATTTATTATACATGCATAATAATATTCACCTATAACATCTAAACTCTAAAGCTCCTCATAGTTGTATAAAGAGAAGAGAGAAAAAATATTTCAAGTGCAATTTCATTACTCAATTTTATAACACCATAAAATTCAATTTGTCAATTTTTTCTTTTTTTAACTTGCTAAGCTTTTAATCTTTTTCATATCTAGTAGTATCCTCCTTGGTATGTTTGGTAAGTTTAAATTTACTTAACATTACTTTTGACTAGGAATAAGTTTACCTGACAGCAAAAACATATATTTAAACAAATTAAAAAATCGTAAAATTATGGGTTAATTATATAAGGTGCGCTAAGACATAGTCTTAAGAATGCAATAAACTGAAAAAGTATTTTCATAAAATCTGTAGATTCAGATAGAAATATCATATCATTGCTTTATATATGCCCACCTCTGAAATCCTTAAATTCAGCTGTTTATTCCATTCATATTCTGTGAAGTTTATTTATAAAATATATTTTTTACAAATAAACTTTACAGAATATGAATGGAATAAACAGCTGAATTTAAGGATTAAAGGCCTACGCCATAACTTTATGATATGGTTAAACAAAAATTTCCACAATAAAATCTCCCAATTAGCTTATAATGTTAATAAGATATATGATTACCACTCACAGTTTAGAGAAAATAAAAGTTTGAGTCCAAAGCAATAGAGTTTGAAAACTTTCACATAGTATAAATAGCATTATTTTAACCCTCAAAGACTTAAATTCAATATCGAAGTTATTTTTTGTGTTGCTCCAAAATAACATTTTTAAATTTCGGTTCACCAACCCAACTGATCACCCAATTCATCAAACATGTATCAAATTTATAGTTCCTCTTTCATTAAAAATGTCGAGATAGAAGAGATAGCATGTCGACATTGAGAAATAAATACTTATACCAGCAAAGCTTAAAATAAATAAATAAATAAAAATCTAATCAACTTTTGGTCTACATGAATTTATCTTTAGTAAAATAATCTTCAAAAGTTATGCCTAAGTAATACTATTTATCCAGTAAAATTGCATCAGGTATTATGTTTAAGATATGTTAACTTCAAAGAGAAAATTGTCAGAATGAAAAGGATTTTCTAAGTTTAAAAGTTTTAATACCAGTAATAGAGTATATAAATTTTTTTAAATGCTTTGATTTGAAGAGGTAACATCCTCTGTTTCCATGACTTTGATTCATTGCTGTGTAGACAGAGTTAAACTCATGATAATACTGAGAGGTGTGCTAGCTGTTAACTTCACAGTGATTAATGGCAAGACATGATATCAGGCATCAACGAGTTGAGAAACTATTAACTTGGGAGAAAACTGAAAAAGCCAGAGGGAAATAATAAGTCACACTAACAAAAGTCAATGAAAAAGCAATACATTGCTCTTGATTGTTATTTTGATATATTACTGAATTCATACTAAATTATCAAAAGACACCTTAAAGTAGTGTTCATGTGGTCTAAATCTAAACTTGCCTAAAAAATAGAACAAAGAACTAACACATCATTACAGTAAAACTTAAGAAATAATATATAAAACATAGTAAACAAGTTTTCGATATTTTTTGGGTATAGAAAACCATATGAACATTTAATTCTCACAAGATCTAAAAGTTTTAAATGTTGTAATCTGAAATTCGGATTCATTAAGTTTGGATAAAAATAAGTATTGAATCACATTTCAGGTTTTATTTACTTGCTTAATCATCTGTCTTAATAGCATTATATTCACAAAGGTAGTTTCCATGGCTATATTTTCTACTACTAATCATTCAGCAAATCACACAAAACCATGACTCAGTATAAAACAATTAAATAAGCATTTAATGAAATAACTTGAAAACTCTGTTTGTCTCATTATGAAATGTTAGTTATTTCTTTCAAATAACAAATTATCTTGACACTCTTTTCCCAAGCTATAAAGTAAATATTTCAGTCCAAGGGACTAGCTAACAGCCTGAGTTAAGCTAAACAATTTAGGAAAAATTCAATACATTGCTACCGTAAAACATTTATAATCTTCTTTGGTTCTATATATTTTATTTAAAAAATTAATTTAAAACACTGCTCCTAAATGTTTGCATAGCTTTATTTGGAGAATAAAAAATACATATGCATATTAAAATATGAAATTCGATATACTATTATAAACTGTTTTATATTTTTCTGTGTGTTTTTCAAATACAAATGTGACATTTCTTTCAAAGCAGGAGCACTTTTCCAACTCTAACATCATAACATATCTTCCAGAAAATTTAAATTGCTTATATTTTGCATATATTAATTCGCTCATTCTTTTGTTTTATTATTTTTTATTGAACATTCATTGGACATAAATTAACACATATCTCAATATCCTAGAGTCTCATTTGAAAAAACGAATAAGAAAAATTTGAGTATCTAAAGACAACAGCCTGCAAACATATAAAACCACATGTTGTACATATAGCATTAGTGGAATGTTCTGGGTTTTGTGCATGTGGTGAGAGAAGAAAAATAACGAAATACGAGGGAAGTAAACACTTTCCTGAGGAAGTAACATGTTGGCTCAAATTGGGGAAAAAAAAAATTAGTTGTGTAGCTTTGTTATGACAGGCCATGGAAGGAAAAAAGGGAAAATGGCAAATCAAGATGTATATTAAAGAAAATGTAATGTTTACTTTGCCTGTGGTAAAAGTATGTGGATTAGATTGGTTGAATCTAAGCTTAGAGATATACAGTCAAGTATTTTTAAGTATTAAGTATTTTTTTAGGAGAGGCACTACTGGCAAATTGAATAATTCTTCGATGTTCAGGACAATTATTTGAGGGATATTGAACATCATTGGCTCCCATTCACTAAATTCCAGAAACACTCTCTCGCCCTTGCAACAAGATAAAACTAACCCTCTCCCTTACCCCAAGCACCATTTTCCAGATGCCTCCTTTGGCAATTGTAGTCCCACAAACATACACACTCCATGGCATCAAGGGCTATTGCGGAATGCTAAAAACTTTGGACAATATTCAATAGAAAATGAGAATAAAGAAAATGTTAGATGACTAATCTGATCACATGTGACATCATACGGTGATATCTTTCTACATGATTGTACTGTGCTTTAAAATATTGAAAGCATAAGGCACTTACATGATGAGTAGTTCAAATTGTGAGAAAAAACAGAAGTCATCTTTAAAGTTTGAACACTTTTATTAAGATTCATTAAGAACCTAATTATATAATGTGCTGGTTTTCAGGTTATGACAGCTCAACACTTGTCGATTACTGCTTCACTGACATAAAACTGCATCAGGGAATATCTCTATTTTATTCATGATTCTTCAATGTTCTTCAAAAATAAACATCACAGGATATTCTATTTACCTACACATATATTTACATTTAGACTTACATACTCCCACCGACTCACACATACTGCTTTATAAAGCCCTCACAAATATAGTTTTGAAAAGTAAAATTTTATTTTTTTCAAAATGATTTTTAAATAAGTTTTCTAACAATTTGGCAAATGCAAACACAATGTTTTTGGTACCTATATTATAAAAATGATAACAACTTACGCCCTGATGAAAACGGTGGTCAAAACAAAGTCTGTTTCAGCCAAATTTTTCATTCAGTAAAGCTGTGTCCACAATGTATGATTCTTTGTAACATTATTATATAATTTGTCTCAATGCTTATCGTATTTATATCTTCCATGATGTGGAGTATGAAATTTGTATAGCTTTTAAATTATGTTATCAGTGATGGAATTTTGACTGCATTATGTAAGCAGGTTGTAAAGTTAGAAGATAAGCATTTATTTTTTTTTTATCAATATCCTGGTGTAAAGGTTTTGTTGTTGTTTTGTTTTGCTTTTGCTTTTCTAAATATCTAGAGAAAAGTAGGTTGATTAAGTGCTGTTCTCTTCATTCTGTCATTCCTATACATCATTAGCATTTGAATGGAAATCATATGGTATATTATCTGGAAGCAATAGAGCATGACATGCTAGTTAGAAACAACAGTTTTGATTAAATGTTAGGTTTGTGAATTTGATTTTCACCTTAGGAAACTAACACCCACATCCGTATGCACCAGTTAATTTGTTCCCAATATATTTGCTATCCATCACAAGCTCTGGCCTAAGAACAAAAACAACCTAGTCCAAAAGATTCTTGGGGACCATCTGCTCCACTTTGCCTTATGAGACTTCTGTTGTTTTCCTTCACTATAGTATGTTTTTGGTGATGTTCTCAATGACATATTATTTTCCTGTTGTTTACTTTGGCTTTCTTCCTATAAGGAATTTGAGAATTGTCTCCAGCTGCCTCCAGCTTAGATAGCCAATTATACAACTTTAGCCTTATTGGATGCATATGGGATATGTGAAGAAATTTTAATTAAAATCTTTGAGTTGTCAACTCAGAAAATAATTTCTTATGGGATTTTTTTTTTTTGAAATTATATAATCATAAAAATGTATTGAGTTGTTAAGCACTTTCTCAACTCTATATTTTTGTATTAGAACATGTACAATTTAAAACAAAGCAATAACAATACTAAGTGGGTAGACGCTGTTGCCTATAATTATTAACTATTGGAAATAGAAAACAAGTAGCAGCTGATTTGAATTCCACTGTTCAGTTTCAACTGTGAGGTAAAATAAAAAGAAATAAAATTTAATTCAATTGGATAAACAAAAAATATTTTCAGAGCATTGCTTGAAAGCAAAGGCATGGAAAATATGCCTTTCAAAGAATGAATTTTGAGCATTTCCTTCATTTTTCTCAGAATATTTTGTTTCTTTCATTTCTTCTCCCATCTCTGTTCTTCCATTCTTCTTTTTTCTGCTTTGAAGTAATTTTCTTTCTTTACTTAGACCTCTCAACTTTTTATCTTCCTCATTTTTCATATAGCCTCTCTGGGACCTCTTCCTCATTTTAAATGCTAATTAGCACTTGCTAATTGGAAATTTAAAAGCTGAGTATCATAAGCACTTTAGTGCATCACAAAATTCTGTGATCATAGGCAGATTTCAAAATAGTTTAGTGTGTAAAATACAAGATGCTAAGGACTCTGCTGTTTTTTAAAGAAAGTGTGAAAAAAAACAAGCTACGTGTCTAAATTTTACACTTATTTTATTTTCACAGTGCATGTCTAATTTTTCCATTCTTACACAGTTTGAAAACAAACCAGGCTTTTATTGGTTTCTGGTTTGTGCAATTGGTGTCATCGGAATTCTGGCCTATTAGCTCCTTTAGGGGCACTACATATCACAAATTTTACAATATCAATTTTAGACTCCACCATGTCTATGATCCATCGTTTATCACACACACAAAAAAAATCAAATATGAATAAATATAACAACAATCCTAGGTATAAGAGAAAAAAGAAGTCATTCTTAGGAAGTTCAATTTCATGTACTACTATTTTTTTCCAGTTAAATTGCATTTATAAGATGTTATAAGTTAGATTCTCTGAGAATCAAACGTTGAGAAAGAGGTTAGTGTGTGGAAGGGAGGAGGGAAGAAAGTATCCTGGAGACAGGTAGAAGTGGCGGAGCATGCAGTGACCAGAGCCTCTACTGATGCAGGGATTTCTGGAGTTAAACATGGCTGGTCATAGCAGTCACGCTTGGAATAGAAATGGCTGAGCTTTTGTACTTTCTTCATCTGACAATATTGTATATGTGCTTCTTTGGGTGCAACCTTAACTCTCCAGCTGAGGCAATCTCTGAAGTGGCTGCCTGCTGAAGGCGACTTGTCATCATCACTCCTACCCAGGAGCTGGGTCAGTAAGTTCCTCCTTAAAAAAGGTAGGTGATGCATCTCTGCGTCCAACATCTTAGAAAAATTTTACATTTACAGACTTTTGCTGATAAATTTTGTTGTAAACCATGACATGTTCATAGCGTATCATTGTTATGAAATTTTTGAAACACTCAAAATTACACTTCTTTGGTCTTTCTCATTTTATTTAAAATATACTTTAACTTTTATCTGTGGTCAGATACTTTTGTATATACCTGATATTCTTTAACAAATTTCTTTGCTTTTTTTTTGCTTTTTATCTTTTAGAAGTACATATAAATATAACTACTAGTAAAACATTACTAGTATCTTTCTTTACTTTTCTTGCGTATTTTTCTACATTAATTTGAAAAAAAAAAAAAAAAAGCTTCCATATAAGTAATAAAGTCTATTCTATGGAGGGAATAATAAGACCTTTTAAGTCTGGCCCAAAGTAGAGAAAATAATACTTATGTTCATGGTGTTTATTATCACCATAATTTAAACATGAGGATAAGTGAGAGAATGCTTTTAATTTGTTTATATACACCGCACGCGTGCACGCGCACACACATTTTGAGTGTTTTAATTATATTTTAATTCAAAGAATTCACGTAATGAATTAATTTATTACTTCAACCTAAATGCATTAGCTAACATCCCAGTAATAATTCAGATACCTCTCCAACAGTACCTAATAATTCTTATTCCACTGTAAATACTCAACAAATAAATATTTGAATGGTAATTTATCACAGTCTTTAGAGTTATAAAAATACAGTTGTGTCATATTTTTAACTTCAGAAATCCTACTTTTGTAGTTAGCTTAAAGAGTTTGTTCATAAATAGTAAACAATAGGTTAGCAAACATATTTCAGTGTTAAACCTGTTGTTTTTCAGTTGATGCCTCCACAGTGAGAAAGTTCTCACAATTAGCACTGCTTCTTAAATATAGGTACTGAACTCTACCTTTTCTTTCTTTTAATTTAAATGCATATTTTAACATTTTTACCTTCATAAAGATTAATAATTTCAAACTAATTTTATATTATTTTAAAATTTCCTCAAAGGTATATTGTCAATGAATAACTTATTTATACCAATGTATTTAAAATAAATGATTTTACACCTTTTGTCTTGTTATCTTTTTAGAGGAAAATAAATATTTTCTTTTCTTATTTAGAAAATTATTCACAGAAAATTAGAGAAGTTTACTAGTCTCAATTTTCAATGTATCTATATGCACTCCTTAATAAAATTAAATAATGATAATTTAATTAAATGAAATAATCTATGTCATATTTATGACAATGCCTGATATCTAGTAAGTATAAAATGAAGATTAACTCTTATTAATAGCAACTAAGTAAATAAATAGCTAAACAGAGTACGATAAACTTTCCAGTACTGTCTGTCATGTTCTAAATTAAAGGAATATTTTTATCATTTCGATAGAAAATAATATATTTTAATTATAATAAAACATCTGAAGGAACAGAAATAAGAACATAAACAGATGACTTGCTAAATTAAAATTTTCTTAATTAAATGATACATTCTAATATTGAGTGAAATTTATCTGCCTGAAATAATTAAGTTCCTTAGTGTACATGTTTATAGAAGGTTAAGATAAATTACATCATAACTTGCAATATATTACCCCACTCAAGATAATGATATATAATTAGTTGAATTTCACTGGACATTTTCAATCTGTATTGCTAATTTAAAAATATTGCATAATTGAAACTGACATCTGTCTACAGTCAAAATCTCATTTGGAAGATTTGCAGACTACTAGTAGACTCAATGAACATTGCTTCTAAGTCAATTCTAAGACAAAGTGTTGCAGTGAAGAGCCTTATGCATATTATCCAGTCTAAAGGAATTATGTGTTAGCAAATATCATTCCTGGCCTAAGATTCTGATCTGCTTTTGTACATGGCCATGCAATAAATTGTACTTGCATGTATCATGTACTTGGCTCCATATCAGTAAGCACAGAAAATCTAAACCTGTTGGGTCCAAAAATGAGCAACCACTGAAATACCAACAAATTCTAATAAGCAATCAGTCTAAAAAGGGGCAATTCCAAAAGGGCCTTCTTTAGAAAAGAATATTAAGGGCATCAAATTACAAAAAAAAAAAAAAAGATCTGCAAGTTCTTCGAAACAAATTAGGCTAAAAAAGCCAGGGAAATCTTTACAGATACACAACTTGTGATTGATACGCAACTTGTCCTTTCAGATTTTTTTCCAGTGGCATGATATCAGCACCTTCTGCTCTGATATAAGCTAAAAATGAAAAGTACAAATTTTCAAAGACATGTTTGATATATGTGGACAGATTAATGTTCAGTCTATATATGCACATAGTGAATGTTTAAATATTCAAGCAAACTATACTTATTAATTGCACCATTGTAGAGCAACTAACTACTAAGTTTATGTAAAATTTTTCATTTTATCTTCAAATCTATAAAGATCATCGATATGTTCATTTTATCAATAAAGAAATTTAGGCACAGTTGATTTTGAAACTCAAATATTTCTGACTTTAAAACTATTGAAGACAATAGTGCTGTTTATCAGTATTTCTGGTTCTCCTTCTGAGAACATGAGGATAGATATTGAATCTTTTTACCTCTTTGAGGTTAGGTATGACCTTTTGATTGGTTTTAGCCAAAGAAATTTGTGCAGATGTGACAAATGTTACTTAAGGATGAAAGCAATTAATTGCTGGTAAAAGCCTCTCCAGGGCTCCCTTTCAATGCAATGACAGTCATGGTTGAGTGGAAGTATAAGGATGAAATATCCTTTGCTTAATAGTTGCCTTAGAATGTCAGCTAAACTTGAAGTTGTGCTTCCATAAGTGAGAAATGTATCTTTCTTAATTTAAGTCCCTGCCATTTTTTTTTTTTTGACTGGTTACCTTAGCATACCATCATATTCTGATGAATAAAAACTAATTCAAGCTTACTCCAGTTTGTTATAAATTCAATAAACCATCTGAAAGTTATTCCAGAAAATTAACATTTTCACCTAGAAATCAAACAAACATATTTACATATTTCTAACCCCCAAAGGTTACACAATTTGGGAAAAATATCCTAACATATCAGTCAACTTATCTGCATAAGTGGCCCACCAGTGACTCAAGCTCTTAAAGTACAAAGGAAGCTCATCATTTCACCCTTAAATTTATGTTATCCACTTAATCACCTCAATGGGAAATAAGGAAGCATTCCTGCTTCTTAATCCTCTTGACACCCTCACCATACATAACCAACTACCCATACCTGTAGCAAATCACATACCTGTATCATCTTAACATGCACCTGTATCATTGTTCTTTTCCCTTTGGCAACACTTAGTTCAGGCCAGCATCTCTGGATTACAATAACTAGGCTTATTGCAACTTTCCAAACTCCAAATTATTCTCTACCTTGGTTGATTTGGATATCATTCTGAAATTCAAATCTGATCATGCATAAAGTACCTTAATGAATACTTGTTATAGAACCCATGAATTTCTCTACTCTTGCACTTCACATCTTCTATCGTAATTTCTTTGTACACATCTTTTGTCTTCTTTCTCCACGAACCTGTGACAAGCTCAAGGGCAGAGACCACATAGTCTTCTTTTCAGTCTCGAGTTTACTCCCACTTCCACTCTCTCTCTCCTGTCTTCTATTTGGCCACTAGCCTAAACTCAAGGAATATTCCATGGGAATCCTTGCTGGTGAGTGAAATTGAAAAGCTAAGAATTCCTAAAAACAAAATAAAATAATCAATGATAATCTGAATAAGGCACCCTGAAAAATGATTCCTAAACTTTGACAAATTTCCCAATTCCCATATATCACTTCAAAGGTGAAGATAAGTCATATATTTTTACTAATAGAACTGCTCAGATATGAAGATTCTGTTAAGTTCAATATTTGCACTATGTAACTAAGTATATTCAATACATTTAAAAAACTGGAAGTTAGGATATACCCAGCATAAGCAATTTTTTAATATTTATAAACAAAGCACACAAGTATTTATCTTATATGACTCTTGAAAATAGTTTGAGTAGACAAAGAATATTACTTTTTTATTGCCCACTAGAAATATCATAGTTCACCAGGTACTGAGGAGGAATTGAAAAGTTTCAAGTTAAAAACCATTTCAAAGGCTATTTTAAAACTAAATAGCATCTAAAAAGGTATACTTACTCACAATTGCTTAAATGTGTCTATAAACTCAAATTGAAATAATAGAGATTTGCTAAATAGAATCTTTGTAATGAGGAAAATGTACTTCCAAAATGATCTAACCAAAAAAATTTAAACTAAAATATAGAATTCTATTAGAGTTAATATTTGGGATAATTTATTCTCAAAAAAGGCTTTCATATTTTCTTTGACTTAAAAAAAAAACCCAAGAGAAAAAACTTTATGCTATTAAAGAATTATATACGTAATTGTCAAGAACTAATGACTCCTGCTAAGTGAACTTTGCTAAAACTAATTGAGCAAGACATGCCTACTGTTTGAAAAGCCATCTGTAACAGTATATAAAAGAATGAGAAGAAGATGTGCTAAGTTATATGTCACAAAGACTGGGAATATTCAATTAATATTTTCACTTAGTAAAGATGCAGCGGTTGATGTTACTAGTGATATTTAATGCCATGACATTAATTAGAAAAAATCACTTTCATTATCTGTACAAAATTTTGCATAGGTAAGTAGGTTGAATATAGAGACAGTAATAATTTAAAATAAAATGACTAAATAACCAACTATAGAATCGTTCAACATCAATATTAATAATATGCAAATTATTAAGATAATAAGAATGTATATGATAACGAAGACAATGAGATATTTTAAATCTTCCAATGTAATGAAAAGGAAGAAAGTAAAATTTTTTTGTACAGTTTATATTTTCAAAGGCAATAAGGCAAGAAGAGCCTGATACATAGTAGTTGTTAAATAAATATTTTAAATGAATAAACAAAAGAGCATCATATTATACATGCTATACATATAATATATGTGGAGATATATATATATGAATTTAAACACGTGTATAGATTTGTATACATGTGTTTAAATTCATACACACACACACACACACACACACACACACACACATTATATCTGTAGCCATGGAACTCTTGAGAGAGAACAAAGTTGGAGGTATCACATTACCTGATATCAAACTATACTACAAGGCTGTAGTAAACAAAACACAATGGTATCGTCACAAAAACAGACATACAGGTCAATGTAACAGAATAGAAAGTCAAGAAATAAATTCATGGCCATATGATATTGTTTTTAGTAATATTTTTTCCTGATATATCTTCTCAGGCAAGGAAAACAAAAGAAAAAATAAACAAATGGGTCTACATCAAACTAAAAAGTTTTTGCGCAGCAAAAGAAACTATCAGCAAAATGAAATGACAGTCTACTAAATTAGAGAAGATATTTGCCTCTAATACATCTGATAAGGGGTTAATATCCAAAATTTACAAAGAATTCATATAACTTGACAACAAAAAAACAAACAATCCAATCAAAAAATGTACAAAAGACTTAAAAAGGCATTTCTTCAAAAAAGACATACAGATAGATGGCCAATAGATATATGAAAAGATACTTAAGGTCACTAATCATAATAGAAATGTAAATTAAAACCACAGTGAGATATCACCTCACACCTGTCAGAATGGGCATCATCAATAATCAATAAACAACAAGTTTTGGTGAGGATGTGAAGAAAAGGAAACTCTCATGCAAAGTTGGTGAGATTGCAAACTGGTACAACCACTATGGGAAGCAGTATGGAAGTTCTTCAAAAAATTAAAAATAGAATTACATTATGACCCAATGATTGCACTTCTGGGTATTTATTTGAAGAAGACCAAACACTAATTTAAAAAGATATATGCACCCCTGTGTTCACTGCAGAGCTATTGACAATAGCCAAGATATGGAAGCAACCTAAGTGCCCATCAATAGACAATTGGATAAAAATGATGTGGTACAGATATACAATGGAATATTATTCAGACATTAAAAAAAAATAAAATTTTACCATTTACAAGGACAAGAATGGACCTAGAGGGTATTATAGTATGTAAGTCAAACAGAGAAAGACAAATACCATGTGACTCCACTTGTATAGGGAATCTAAAGAAAAAAATAAACAAATAAAATGAAAACAGACTCAAAGATATAGAGAAAAAATGGGTGATTGCCAGAGGGAAGGGGAGATGGGGGTCTGGGTGAAAAAGGTAAAGAGATTAAGAAGTACAAATTGGTAGTTACACAATAGATACAGGGATGTGAAGAACAGCATTGGGAATGTAGTCAATAATATTGTAATAACTATATATAGTGCCAAGTGGGTACTAGACTAATGGGGGGACCCCTTCATAAATTATATATATGTCTAACTACTATGCTATACAACTGAAACTAACATAAAATAATATTGAATGTCTACTCTAATTGAAAAAAAAAATTAAAAAATTAAAAAAGAAAATTAAATTTAAAAGACCTTCATATTATAATCTTCCAAAGATCTCAAACTTCTTTAAGGTAAAGCTTAGTTAAAAAAACAAAACAAACAGCCTAACAAATATTTTTAAAAACTAAAGTTTTAAAATTGTTTTTAAAAACTACAGTTAAAGATAATAACAGTATAATAAGTTAATTTCTAATTCCTGAGGAGTGGTCGCTGTATTAAGGTTGATTTTTTCTTAAATTTCTTCCTTTGTGATGGTTTAAATTTCGAGTTACTACAATACTTTCCTTCTTTTTCCATAATTTTTCTCATGAATTTCTCTTTCTTTCTCTCTCCCTGCTATCTATCTATCTATCTATCTATCTATCTATCTATCTATCTATCTATCATCTATCTATCTCTGTCTATCTATCTATCTGTCTATCTATCATCTATATGTCTAGGCGGTATATAGCCCAGCACACAGCTGCTGGAGCTGTTTGGTATCCTAATTGTAATGGTGATTATACAAATTTATACATGTGTTTAAATTCAAAGAACTGCAAAACACATAAAATTTTACTGTATGCTATTTTAAAAATAAAAATTAAAAATGTTTAAAATTACTGATTTTAAAACTGTCACAATAAATATTTTAAATGGTTATACACTTTTAAATTTGTAAACTTTCCATGATTATTATGTGTTGTTAGTACATATGTCCAATTTTTAACACACACACACTTTCCAATCTCTGTAACATTATAGTTGATTTTGCTAAAAGTTCCTATCTTGCAATTCAATAATTAAACTTTTTCCTTTGATTTGAAAATATTCAAAACAATATTCTTTGATAATTTTTTTCCTTATTTGGAGTACTGTAGGCTTTACCATTGCCTGCAACCCTGGTATGTTTCACTAACCACAACAGCCAGAATGATCCTTTCAGGTACATCATACCATATTACTCCTCTGCTCAAAATTCTTCATGTCTCCCTATTTCTGGGTCACAATTAAAGTCCTGCAGATGGTTCCTAAGAATGTAACTCTCATTTTTTTTCTGACTTCATCTCATAGTATTCCCACCCTTGTATCTGCACCGCAAACACATTCCTTTTTTTAGAAATATTGCAGTTTATTTTCTCTAGAAGTTTCTTTTCTAAACATCTGCCATGGCCATTTCCTTGCAGTCTATGTATCTTTTCTCAAATATCACATTATTAATGATATCTCTCCTGATCACCTTCTATAAATTGGCACACTCAGTCACTCAACATTCACTAATCTCAGGCTGCTTTGGTATTTTCTATTTTTATTCAATTATCATGCAGTAACATTTATTTATTTTCTTTATTTTCAATTATTCCTATCTCTATCCACTTGAATGTAATCTCTACGAGAACAGACATTTTTCTGTTTTCTTCACTGATATTTTCAAGTGCATAACACAGAGATGTCTGATAAATATTTGTTCAATAAATAAAGATAATGAATAAATTAATTTGAGCATAAAATATTTACCATGTGCATATAAAATACAATAGTTTATAATCAAATATTGAATAAAATATTCATAAAAATAAAAAATAGTGTTTTCTTAAATTTTTTGTCAAAATGTTATAAAATTTTCTAGTTAAAAATATAAAAAGTAATACAAAGTTAAAAATCCAAAAAAAATTATATAGAGGAAAATCAAGGCTAAAATATTTGGGATATATTTCAAATTATCTTTTAACTGTGTAATATACACTTTTAAAACTTTGATTCTATGCAACTATGTTATTTGGTTCTTTCTTTTTTATCCTACAGAGAAATCTATTATTTTTCAAATTTCACTATATTTTCAATATTTTGAGTCTATTGGATTTCCATAAATGGATATGAATTGTCCTCTAGTCTAATTTTACATAATAATCCAGCTCCCACTTAATGCATAGATCATTCAAAAATGATGTATTTTAAATGAAATTTTAGACATACAATCAAGAACATGGAAAACATGAGAGATATCAAGCCAATAAGAGTTTTGATACAGCCTGTTAGAATTAGACACACGGCTATACAGGGTAGATACTTTAAATGGTTTCCTTGCTTGTATCATTTATTCAGAAGTTAAACTTTTTGGATCACAAAATAGCAAATTGTATTGTCTGGCTTAAAGAGTGTCTGAGCTGTAATAATGATAAAATACCTCCCCAACTTTGTCAAATATATCTCTGAAATTAAAAATAAGACTATAATTTGTAGCACAACTAAATCTCAAAGCTGAATTTTTACCTACAGCAAGGTTAACGTAATCAAGATAAAAACAGATTGTCTTTATAGCATCTAAAATAGGATGTCACATCATCCATATTTTAATGTTTGCCCTTGAAGTTAGGAGCCCAAAGTCTATAATTACATGTGGCC
Organism: Rousettus aegyptiacus; assembly: GCF_014176215.1. Lineage (NCBI taxonomy): Eukaryota > Metazoa > Chordata > Mammalia > Chiroptera > Pteropodidae > Rousettus > Rousettus aegyptiacus. The sequence goes on from NW_023416284.1 coordinate 114,126,599, forward strand.
TTTTTAATAGATCAGAGTCCTATCTCTACTCAACCCCTTCCCCTTTCTGCTCTTGCTCCATCTATTCAGGAACAGCCACTCCCTATAAAACTCTGTGAGTATATAGGAGTAGAGTATGAAGACTTTAGTTTTTATTGCTGTCTGTAGGTTCAAAGTATGAAAGCAAGATCACTTGGTGAAAAGTGTAAAGTTGATAGTAGTAGTCTGAGTTTCTGCGGTGATATAATAAAACTATTGTTTGGGCTGGGAACCTACCTTTTGCTCCAAACGTGGGACTAAAAAATTTATTTGGGCATCACCCAAGGGAAGAACATGGCCAAAACAATAACATTATATGATAGTCAAAAATTTCTAAATTGGGGTAGCTTTTACTTAAGTAATTCTGAATTAAAAACAGCAATAATTTATGAATAAATGACATAAAATAAAGGAAAAAACGATTGTCTTGAATACTCTACTAAAAAATAACTTAGAAAATAATGTACTGTATGAATAAAGAAAACCTGTTGCCATATTTAAGAATATATGACATGTATAAAATAGAAATAAAAAATCAGTAGAAAAAATGAGATAAAAAGCACATTGACATGAAAAAGAAGGATGACATAAGTTAGCATTCATGGACAAATAAATATAGAATTAAAATGTTACCAGAGTCAGAAAGAACACAATTAACATTACAATATAGATAGATAGATAATTTTTTGGACAAATTAAGAAAATGTTTCCAATATAAAAAAAAGAAAATACAGTTTTGAGGGAAAAAATGTAATAAGACAGAATTAGCAAAACAATTTAAGAATTACTTGTATTGTCTTAAGGAAAGGAGAATGTGGAATAAGGAAATGTGGAATAAAATAAAGACAAAAAAAGTGAACAGACTGAACTTATAAATCAGACAAAGTTAAGATCAAGAATATAAACTATGACAGTAATGTAAATGGATTAAAAGAAAAATAATACAAAAAATATACACCATTATGAAGAACAAATTCATTTAGAATAGTCGATAATACGAAATGGAAAAATATGTTGGCTAATACAAATATATAATGGAGAATTTAGATTAATTTCTTTTAACATAGGAACATGCTTAAAATCCTCACTATTACCACAACAGCATATTATAGTCCTTCAGGTCTTAGTCAATTCAATAAGAAAAAATATTAAGAGGTAATAAGAGATATGTAGAGGGTTGAGGAATCTGGGGATTAATAAAAGAAAAAATGTATAGGTACAAGAGACAGTAGCACACAACAAATTTTATCTGATGGTGCTTTAACAGAGTTGCCTGAGAGAGGAAGTCCCTCAGAAGAGGAGACAATTTAGAGATTTAAAGAAATAGGATTAGCATCCAGAAGAGAGGAAGGGCAAGGGAACTCCTGAGGAATAGAGCAATAGAAAGGGCCCTGCTTTTCCAAGTGATGTCACTCAACAGCACTGTGTGGAATCTGAGTCAGAGAGCTCTGAAAGGCAGGTTAGCTTAGAGTTTTAACACCACAAGGCTCTATCATATTAATGACTAGTAAATACTGGGTATAGTTTCACAGGTTATGCAGAACAGTCATGTTCTATAGATGACTAAAAATCTGCTTGTTTAGGCTATTTGTAAATCATTAGGTATGTAAAAATGTTAGTTCGGCACCAGAGGGCATTTGAGCTAATGGGCCTTTGCCTAAAGTAAAAAAGTAAGCAAACTAGAAACCAAATACACAGAGACATTTTGCTTTATTTATATAACAATATATAAGATTTGAAATGGGAATATTAGTATTATAACTAATTGTAGAGTAGATATTTTACATCTACCCAAAAATGCATAGAATGAACAGATAAAATACTAAATTAATATTAATTTTCCTCAAGGTTGCAGGATACAAAATTAATGTATAACACTCAATGTCACTTTCTTATAATAATATTAACCAATTATAAATATAATCAGAAATAAGATATTTACTAGACTAATAAAAACTATCTGGTACTCATGACTTATTTAAATATACATACACACACATACATGTACCTACACCTATAAAACCTTAATGAAGACAATTATAGTAAAAACATTAAAAATTTGAATAAATGAAGAGACATTCTACTTTATCAGATGCTATAAATTACAAAGATATATTTTTCTCTAAATTACTAATTGAGATAACATAAAATTGCATATTTTATGAAATGATAAAATTATTCTAAAATATATAGTGAAGTATAGAGTCAGTTATGGGTAAATTAGTATTAGAAAAGAATAATAAAATGTAAGGATAGTTGTCCAGAATGAAAACATAATACAAAACTATATTAATAAAAATTCATGGGTTTGATTATGAAATATTTTTCAATGAAAGGGACCATGGGCAAATTTAATAGATTGAGAGAGATAGTTATAATATCTAAAAGTTAGAAAAGATTAAGAACTATCATGTAAATGTTACTCTTGAAAACAAACAAGTCACATTAATAACACTGTGGGAATCTCAGTGCCCTGTCCACTCTTCTCCCCCTAGTCTCCAGCCAGAATCTGAGTGACTTTCATGTTAAGTTTACACCATAGAGGAACTAAGATCAGGAAAATTAAACCTGTAAATTGGACATTTTACCCAGTGGGGTAGCCAGCCAGAAAGTGCTCTGTCTCCAGAAACTTAAACAGGGAGACTGGGCAAAAGGCCTCCTCTCTTCCAGGTACTTTCTGTTAGGTCCGTGGGAGGGGCTGCCTGGAGGCTTCCCAGTTTGACATCAGAATGGGTACAAGGGCCCACCCTAAAGCCCTGGCTCCACCACCCTAATCCACCACCTCCCTAATCCAGATGCTCAACTGACATTCTTCATTCTATACCCTACCCCCACATAACCTATAAAAACAAGCCCTCAGGTCCCAGGGCGCAACTTTTCTGGCCCCTCTCCTCTCTGTACCAGAGAACCTCACCCAGGAGCGCTCTCCCAAAAAAGGCTTGCTTTTAAAACCTCTCCACATGTCTCGCATTTACCTTACATTTCCTCCCTTATATAATGAACCCACTCTCTTCTCTTGTAGAACTAAAGGAAGGTAGAGGAAAGTTGATTCACATCTCACTTCTCTTTTCTTGGCTTTCTTTTTCTAAAACCTCCTTCTCATGCTTTCTTGGGCAAGAACAAGGGAGGTTCTATTATGTATCCTAGGTTATTCCCTATCATTATTACCAAATTGAGCTAGCTGACAAATTTAATTAAGGAATATTCTGTACACTAAGGCAGAAATCTATGGCTGAGTCCCTCAGGACTGACAGTATGAATTTTGGGTTTTTAAAGGTTATTAATTTTCTTGATGCATAATTCTATTTTGGATGTCAGAAGCTGAATGTCATCTCCTTTCTCTTTATGATTCCCCTATATTCCAGTCTCCTCTTAAACACTTGGACACTTTGGGTTAATTAGGACAAAGGTTGCATATTTAGAAAGGAATAAGAGGAAATCATACACATCTATATACATATGATTGCAATGTAGATTAAGTACTATCGGAACTATGGAGAGGAAGATTTCTGAAGAAACAATTTCAGTTCTCTGTAACTGATTTCCAGAAAAACAACCCAAAACAAAAATTCTATTCTTCCTCACAAAAGTGCCTCATCCAGATCACGGAAGCACTTCATTGACATCACAGCTGTTAAACCAGTAGGGTTCTATGTGACATAGAATCAGGAATACTTTAGTATTTTAATATAGTTAATATTTCTGTGCTTTATTTGGAGGAACAAAACTACTTGTGTAACCATACAAATCTTTATTTCTTAAAATGAATCTTTCTCTTTTCTTCTCCTTGATTCAAACTGGTCTTGTGCTCACTTGCCTCTTTCCTTTCCTTATTCTTCTGCATATTGCACAACTGTGCCTTTAATTAAACCCTTAGGTCATCATTAAACTGTTTTAGGAACAAAGCCTCAGGTCTGTTGACCACAAAACAAGAGTTTCTGTCAAACTAAAGATAACATTTTACAGATCCCAAACCGTGAATGCTAAGTACCTTACAGGCATCCCCTTGAAATCAGATGGAACAGTGCCATGACTGATCTCTGGACTGATGCAATGATCCACTGCCTCCTACCCTAGTCCAGACTGATATCAGAAGAGCCAAGGTCCATAACTTTCTTAGCTATTGATGAGTTTTCCCCTATATGACCTAACCCCTAGAGGCCATCAGGGAGCCAGGTCTTTGAGCACTAGTTCACTTGTGTCTCTGAGCTTGGCACAATTTACTTAAATAAACCTCTGCTTTCTTTGCTGCAAACTCATGTCCATGTCTCTTGTGGTTTTGACATGAGCAGGCAAAATGAACCCCTTGGTTTAATAATACTAGAGTGACCTTGGACACCTTTCTTTGGTCTAATTTATTTTCCTCTGAAGCAAAGAAGAAACAAAATCGATATTCAAATTCCCTTCTTGGGTTCCAGATAATATGTGTAACACTACATTAGATTTTAATTTCAGATTTCCTTTTAGAGTTAAACATGTCATATATGAACAAACAAATAAACAAAAACAAAGTCATTCAGACAATGAAATGGTGGTTGCCTGAGAGGAAGTGGAGACAGGGAAAGAATGAAGAGGCTAAAGGGAGTCAAATACATGGTGATGAAAGGAGACTAGACTTCGGATGGTGAGACACAGTAGCATATACAGATGTCTTATTATAAAGTTATATATATATATACACACACACACACACACACATATAATTTATATAATGTTATTAACCAATGTTATCCCAATAAATTTAATACAATTTTAAAAAAATCCCATTTAATATATGAAAATCTGTTGTATATCTGAAATTCAAATTTAACTTATTATAAAGTTATATATATGTATATATACACACACATATAATTTATATAATGTTATTAACCTATGTTATCCCAATAAATTTAATACAATTTTTAAAAAATCCCATTTAATATATGAAAATCTGTTGTATATCTGAAATTCAAATTTAACTGGGCCTTTTTGTAATGTTATTTACTAAATCTGGCAAACCTAATATTATACTTCAAATACTATGAGCCCAGGGTCTCAATTGGATGCAGTAGAGTACCACCAATCTTTTTATTCCTCAAGAAAATTGTTTTAAAATGGTGCTTATGTTATGGGTAGTTTTGACATAGAAAGTCTAAGAAACCATTTTTACTCCAGTGGAATCCTTCCAGTTACACATTTTGATTCTACATAAAATATGGTAAATGTAAATAGATATAAATATTTATTTTCTTTTGACTTTTTCAAGGATATTATATCCCTGTGTATTTTTTTGTTAAATATTTTAGGTCAGTAAATTTAGAAACAATATTAAAAAACAAAGTATGAAAAATATATACTTTTTAAGATTTAAGATTTATTATACGAACTTCCTGGAAAATTAGAATGTTATTTTTCTTTTAAAATCATTCATTTTTAATGCATTTCTTTAAAATATTGGCTTTATATTTCATAAGAAGGGAGGAGTACTTTTCCATTAACACTAGTGAATACCATTCACATAAGAAAAAATAGTTGAAATAAACCTTAAGAATTCAAAACTCAAGAAATCTCTCACTATCCTCAAAGAACTTTCTTCTTCAGCTATACATAGCCACCTCTTCTGCCAAGCATCTGTTGAGGAAATGATGTAAGTAAATTTCCAAAGATTTTAAATTCCTAGCTTTCGCCTAAGTTTAGAAATTGCCAGATTGTACTGTGACTTAAAATCACATAAAAAAAAAAAAAAATACACAAGCTTCTTCTATTTGGCATTTAAAATTTTACTTATGGATTTTTAAAATAGTATATATTAGAGGCTGAATGGATATAAAGTAACATTTTCTCAGGAAATGGGTGCTTTTAAAAGATGGGTAATACCATCTTCCTTTAATAATACCTGCTTTAAAGGACTAATAATGAAGAAGAGAGAGTTTGTGCCAGTGACTTAAATACGATCTCCAACTGAGAATTAAGAAATAGAAAAATCTGAGAAAGGAACCGACATGATGATACCCAGAAGTTGCTTTTTGATATATTGATTTTAAGCTGTTAAGAATAAAAAGAAAAGACTCAGAAAGAACCCTTAGTCCTCCCCTTCTTTCTTGCCCAAGAGATGCAGACAAAGAAACCTGCTTCAGGAAGGAAATCTTAGAATGCTACTTTAGCCTAATTTGAATTCAGTCTATATATTTTTAATTAAGTAATTAATTTTTTATGGTGACATTGGTTAACGAAATCCAATAAGTTTCAGCTGTACACTTTAACAGTAAGGCATATATATATTTACACTGTGTGTTCACCTCCCATAGTTAGATTTCTCGGTAAACAGGAGGACATCAGGCAGGTGACTGTTAGCTAGATACCCTGTGTTTCATTGTTTCTGAGTTACCTAGCAAGAATTTGCCTGCCATACGTGTCCTACTTTTGCAACTACAAGTAAATAGCCAATTTTCACTTCTGAAATCTAATACCCCTTCCCACCCCAACTTGCCACCTCTCATCTTCTCCTTTGTCCAAAAATGTCTTATATACCCAGTGCTGCTTCACTGTGTTTGGAATTTTCATGCCTAAGTGAATTCTCTGTGCACATGTATTAAAATTTTGATTTTCTTCTCTTCAACTGCCCTAACCCTAATTTGATTATTAGCCAAACCAGAAGAACTTAGAAGGTAGGAAGAAAAGTAATTTTTTTAGCCCTTACATCTGAAAATATCATTAATTATTTTAAAAAAACTTCCTCTACCATTAACTAGCTGAGGTTCTGAAAAATTTTTAAACTCATGAAAGCTTTCAGAGCTTCCTTTTCTCTAATAAATAAATGTAAAGGTAAGTGTTATGGCATATAGTATTGTTTTGAGGATTAAATGTAAATAATGTATAAAATATGGTTATCATAATGCCCAACAAACATTAAGTAATAAATAATAGGTGACATTTTTATTATTATTTAATCCACATGAGATTAATATATTAAATTGATTTTAAAATTGATGAAGCTTGATGTTCTTAATACAATCTATTTAATCTTAATATGTATTCCAAAGTTTTTTTGCAGTTAAAAATAGCATTCATTTGGATTTCTGGTCAAGATGCCAGAGTAGGTAAATGATGTGTTCATCTCCTCTCATGACCACATCAAAATTATAACTAAACTACAGAACAACCATTATGAAAATCACCTTAAATCTAACTGACCAGAAGTCCCACAACTAAGGATATACAGAAGAGGCTACCTCAAAACTGGCAGTTGGGGCAGAGATGAGGAACAAGCTGGTCCTGCACCCATGTGTATCAGCTGAAAATTGGTAGAAATATCTCTGTGGTGGAGGTCCTCATAGAGGAACAAAGATCCCCAACCCAGAGTTCCAGTGCCTAGAAGAGGAGTCTGGATGTGAGGATCAGCAGAGATTGTGGCTGAGTTGGATAGAGAGCTACAGAAGTCCTGGGCATTCCTCTTGGAATAATAAGAGTGAAATCTTGCCATCTGCAACATGGATGGACCTACAGTGTTGTGCTGAGCAGAGTAAGTCAGACAGAGAAAGACAAATACAATGACTTCACTTACATTTGTAATCTAAAGAATAAAGTAAACAAACAAACAAACAAACAAAAAACAGAAACCAACTCACCTTTGTATCCTCAGATATGGAGAACATTTTGATGGTTACCAGATGGGAGCAGGGTTTGTGGGTGGTTGGAAAAAGGGGAAGGGATCAAGAAGTACAAATTGATAGTTACAAAATAGTCATGGCGATATAAAGTACAGCATAAGGAAAATAGTAAATATTAGTGTAATAACAATGTATGGTGTCGGATGGTTACTAGAATTATTGAGGTGATCACTTATAAGTTATATAAATGTCTAATCACTATGTTGTACACCTAAAACTAATATAATATATGCCAATTATAATTAAAAAAATTAAAAAATATACAAAAAATTATGATTCTAGTCATGTTTTACAAAATAGTTTTCTAATTGATGTGGCCACCAATAATGTATAAAAATACCGGTTTTAGCAACCTTGACAGCATTATTATAACTTTTAATAACATATAATAGATATAAAATTATTGCACAGATTTAATTTTATTTTGCAATTATTTGATTATTCCAGGAGCTGTCCATTTTCCCACATTTGTTTTTGAAATGCTGGTATTTAATACATGGCCAGACACAGAGAAGGAGTTCTTTAAATCATAGTTCTAATGGTTGCCTCACAAATTTGTATAAGGCAAGGTAAATATTTCCATCTTGTCATATTTGTAGCAAATATTCTTCCTTGCATCACTTCTTCCTTTTTCGTCTTTATAAAGATGTTTTTAACTTTTATAGAGGTATATTACCTATGTAATTTTTTATCACTTTAAAATTCAGAAAATTATCTGAAAAATCACATGGTCTACCTTTTACTAGTTTCCATTGATTGTATTTTCTACTTAATTCCCTAATAGAGCTGTTATTTATGTTTGGCTCATGATGACATATGTACCTATTCTTTTTCAAAAAACAAATAAATCTGCCAACATCATTTATTAAACTATCCTTCCTTTCTCCATGGTGTTTCATTCCTTTTTTATATTCAGTTAAACTACTTTATGTAATAGCATCTCTTTTAGACTTTGTTACTGCTGTAAATTTCTGTTTTGGGCTGTATCTCTCTGACTTAATTATTGGATTATATGTTCCAAAATCTGTTAATACAGGTTCCCTTTATTGTTTCCTATTTTCTGAGTATTTTATATTAACTAGCTTTCTCTTTCCAGTATAATTTTTAAGTCATTTTTTAAAGTCCAATAAAAAACTTGATTGAGAAAAAACAGCATGCATTTAATATATAGTTAACATTATGTTAGCAGTCCAAAAACAAAAATAATTTGAAATTTATAAATGATTGAGTTAATATAAAGACTGTGTTATGTATTAGCATAATCAAAGAGAGTGAATCACAAAACTCTAGTATTTGAAGTATCACTCACATGTATGTGAAAGTTATTAAGTGTACTGTCAAGAAGGAAAATTGTTACCGTGATGCTAAATTCATGTAGGAAGATGGATATGGATATAGTATACCGTCCTGAAAGTAAAGGTGAAGATATAAAAATGATGGCATAGAAAGTCTGCAGGAATTTAAAATAAAATAAAGATGAATGAAGATTGATGATAGAAATAGGGTTGTAAATTGAATTGAAGAGAAGGGGGAAATTAGTGGTTTTCATGTCTTAGAAAATTTGTTTAGCATATCACAACCATCTCTTCACTAACCCCTGCTTTGATATCATTGTAATTTATGTTGAAGTCTATTATGATTCAGAAAGAACATTTATTCCAAATTGAAAAAGTCAGGATATGGTAATATTATCACTGAAGCCAGAGCAATTAGAAAAAAATATATTCCTGACTACAAAGTAAATTCCTATGGTAAATAGAAGTTGACTAATTTTTCCTTCTACTTTGAATCAGATTTTTAAAAAAAATTTGTTCTTAATAGAAATCAATTGATTATAAAAATTACTATTCTATTTCTAATAAAATATTTTAGGATATTTTTAACCTCAAAAGAGTGGTAGTGCTATGTCACTTAAGCAACTTATAATATCTACTTTAAACTATATTTCATAAAATTTTTCTTATTATTTTACCTCTAAATGAAACATAATCAGAAACTAAATATACAACCTAAATGATAGAAAAAATTTGGTCAGATTATGCTGTGTTTTATGCTATAAATCTTTCTATGTTAAGTTTAAATGTAGATTGCATTTATTCACCATATATCTTGTCTTCTTATTTTTTAATTACTGAACTAATAGTACATTCTTTGTATACAAACTAACATTATATTGCCAATTTTCATGTACTTTGAAGGTAATTGGAGACATATTGGAATATGCCTTTGCTTAATTATTCCTTAAAAACAAAATCCGAGGTTGGGTAATCCTTTAAAAGAAGTAACGTGCTGATGTGGAGATGAAATACAGTTTAATTTTTTTTCTAAGTCTGAACATCATCTAGGTCTAGTAAACATAACCACCCTGGAAGAACATAGATATGTTCGAAAGAGCCACATTTTCTCTTGAAAGAGAGTCATAGAAATATATTTTATAAATATTTAATAAATTATAATTTCTTTATCTAAGATGAACAAGTGCTGTCATTAAAATTTTAGAAACATGTATTCTCATGGGAATGTTTGTACAGCATATTTTGACTTAAAACTATTCAGTACACATGCTTACAAATTTTAATAAGCTTTTGAACATATGCATTGAATATTTTTAAAGATGTAATTGATTATCATTCATTCACAAATTATTTGAAATTCACTAGAGTATAGTACTCAATTATGTAGCACATAAATGGAAATATTAATTATTTGTATAAAAATGTGATTTTGGTTACAGGCAAAACTGACAGATTTGTAGTTCAAAAAAGGAAAAGTCAAACACTAACAGAATTTACTTTACTGCCCTAGAGAATGATCACTCAATTTCATTAATCTATTAATTTATTTAGTCATTTTTTTCACTTGAAATTTATTATTTTTTCCTATTCACTGCCAAAATTTACTCTTATAAATGTTTTTCTTTCATAATATTGTGTCTCTCCTATGCTTTAACTTTTTCAGTAATCTGTTTTCATCTGGTATTTCTTCTCTCGAATGCCTAAAAATTAAAATAAGTTTCCCTAGGTACAAACTTCTATGGGCCCTAGGTTATGTTTTGGTAAGCAATAGCAAGAACTTAACAAATAAAACAATTCTTCCTCATAAGTGGTCTATCCCATCAAGCAAGATAACTGAATTAAGTACAATTCTCTTAAAAATTAAAAAACACATAATGCTTGTCGGCTTTTGGCTATGATCAAGTGAAATTAAAACACATATCAAATAATAAATCCAATTGGTCTAAATGCACATATTATATTAGACTATAGTAAGAAGAAGAATTCAGGTCACAATGTTATTATCATAAATAGACACAGAAAAGTAAATAAACCCAAAGGGAAGGAAATGAGGGATTATGTGATTAAAACTAATCAAACAATAATAGATAAAAGTTGATGGATATCATACTGGATATATACTCTCTGTGGAGAAGATTTAAAAAAAAAATCATCTGCTGCATGGAGATGGGATTAATGAAGCTTTAGGAAAAAGTTTGAACAACAACAACAAAAATCTGAAAAGTAGCAGTAAACAATCAAATATGTTCCTACTTAAGCATCGAAAAGAAAAGGCAGATCGGTATTGAAGGTACTCTTGAGGTTGAGGACTACAGATGTATTTATAAAGCTGTACAAAATGTTAGTATTCTTCCACCAGTGGTTAGCAACCTTGAAAAGGAGCAGAGAAAACACATGATTTGAATGATGCAAATATAACTATATGCATCATAGGGCATGATGCAAATGTGACACCTGTTTTTTAATTAGTCATGGAAGAAGAAAAGATTTTGCAGAAGGAAACTAACAATAATCTAGTGACTTCTAGATGCTAGGAACAATGTTTCTGTTTTATATACAAGATCTAACTCGCACTTCTGTAATAATGCTGTTTTTGTTTCTTTTTCTCTACTACTGCACATGTAGAATGATTCAGAAGGAGAATTAAAAGGATAACAGTATTTCAGAGTGATGACGAGGTTCTTGGCATCTTTGTGTGTATGAGTTGCTACAGTGAAATGATTGTGATATTCCTTGGAGTTAAGGAAGTTAAAGAATTTGAAGTAAGATTTTAAAATAGAAATGATAAGATTTTCAGAATTATAAACCAGGTGTTAGTTCTATCAACTAATGATGAAGAACCAAGAAGATAGTAAATGACAATGCTAAAAGCAATAGCAAATCTGACACAAGGTGGCATGAAACTCTTAGAAGGAGATTTTGAAAATTATAGCTAAAGCAATAGTTTGGTAAATGCAATTGTTAGCTAAGAGAAACCAATAATGAACTCATGGTACAGGCTACATGGTAGAATGAGTAGCTTTTGCTATAATGTGCTGCTAAAGAGGAAGCCTGAGAATCAACTAGGTTTCACAGTATGAAAGATATAAAGGAAGTGTTCTGTTAGATTATCTAAAATAGCTGCAGCAATATTTCCAATTAAATGTGATCTTCCAGCACATTCCCCTCCCAAGCAATTGGCATAGGTTTTAATAACATCCTCAACAAATAGAATGTAGAATTATTTTATGTCACTTTTGAAGCTAGGTCATAAGTGATGATGATATAGCCCACTCTCCTATCTGAAGGCTCATTGTGGAATCTCGGTACCATATTGTGAAAGCCAATGTCATTTAGAGAGGGTACATATAAATGTTCTATCTAATAACACCAACTGACATCTCAACTATGAGACAGCATCACTACTAAATATGCGAAGTTCTGGTTGAAGATTGTAAGCGATCACCAGATAATTCTGCACCTAGTCAAAGAATTATCAGGCCAAAGACAAAATCAAATTGCTGATTCATGAACAAAAGTAAATTTTGTCATTGGTTTTAGTCACTAAGTTCAGGGTTAGTTTGTTGCACAGCAACAGAGCCAGTAAAAGCTCTGTGCGGTAGTTATAAATGTAAAAGGATAAGAATTAAAAATGCTAAAAAGGTTTAAGTAGAAGGAGAATTTTTTTTTTTTTTAAAGGAGGGGGTTTTGAGAATATAAAAACAAAAAGACTTGTATTTTGTCTGAGGATGGAAAGATCAAAGGCATAGAGAAGAAAATATATTTCTGATTATGGACTAGAAAACCATGAAATTTAAGCAATTGATAAAAGTCAGACTTTTTTTTCAGACTAAAGTGTATTATCAACATTCAAAAGAAATATTGCTGAGAGGATACCATGTTTACCTTGGAAGAAGTAACCACATCCCAATCAGGACTGTGTATCTAACCATCTGATATATATTGAATACTTAATGATCATTGTATTTCTTTTCTAATAGGGTAGTTGTAAGCATCAGATGCCATCTGCATAGGGAAATATTGTACAAACTTCAAAACATTAGACAAATATAGTTAGGATTTCTTAAGTTTTGGTCACAGAAACAAACTATACCAGGTTAGATTAAAAAGTTACCTCTTTTCAGTTAGTCATTACTAGTCATTTTCAATCTTTCTGCCATTGGTCTTCTTTACATATGTCTGGTAAAGCAATAAGTTTATTCATTAAAAATGTTTCAAAACTTTAAAATAAACTCTTGACAACTCAAGGTTATATGACTAAATTTATATATAATGCTATACTATCAAAATTCTGTAAGGAGTAAAAAATATTCATCTGAATAATTTTACATTTAATTGATAATATGTGGACAGATAATTTCCTATGAGCGAATACTGAAAAGAATAAGGCAAAAATTTGAAATTAACATCTCAGGTTTCATCTAAATTTTATTTATGCGTAAAAATAAATGATGTATGTTGCTATATCTTATCAAAAGTTTAGACTCATTTTATAAATGTTAGTACCTCCACATCTCCAAGATGTTATATCTTCCCGAAGTAATTTAATTCATTTAAGTATTGTGTTCTAAACTCAGATAATAATAACTATGGAATATCATATAATTATATAAATTCAGTAAGCTAAAAGCGATGTTTGCTCTGCAGTTCTCACCATAGCAAATGAAAGTATTCATTATACAGATATAATGCCTATTTATAGTAATGCCTATTTATGCAAATATAATGCTTATTTATAGTAATTTATATATAAATACCTATTTATATACTACGTAGTAAATACAGTATATTTTTATAAATATAATGCCTATTTATATTTCACTTTTTTTCAAGAGAAAGATATTAGGATTGCCATCTTGTAAGAGCAGTTACTTCCTAAGAAGCAGGTACAATGAGATTAGAGAAGATTTGTTTCCTTGCAACCATGCACCTGATGCGAAGCCTCAGTCTTTAATCCCAAAGTGATAGGCTCATCTGCCATAATACATGCTATTTGCATTATTTTGAAAACAAAGTAAACTCCATGAAAGGTGCTCCTAAAAGGTCTAAGTTCTAGTACAAGCAGCATATCAAATATACCTACCAATGTCGATCTTCCATAGGTGGATAGACAAACATACACCATCAGAATGAAAACTAAATTATAGTTAAACTTTGAGTTACACAAGTTTGAAGCGTATGGGTTCACTTATATGCAGATTTTTCCCAATAAATACATACAGTACTGTAAATGTATTTTCTCTTCCTTATGATTGTCTTAATAACATTTTCTTTTCTCTAGCTTATTTTCTATAAGAACACAGTACATAATACATATAACATACAACATATGTTAATAGACTACTTATGTTACTTGTGTTACTTTCCAAATTTACTTAATTGACATGTCATTAAAATGTACAACTTGATTTATTGTCTCATATTATTTTTAAAATTACTCTTTATCTTGATGAGGAATTCCACTAAATTGTGGCAAAATTTGATATTAATATGTATTAATCATTTGCAAATATTTGTACTGAATTAGAAAATCCTCATCTACCTCAAGCAATTTCTAAAACTACTGCAGAACATATACAACATGAAGTTGATAGAATTGTTAAGGTAAGCCTGACAGTAATTAAGAAAGCTGTAAAAAAAAAATGGAATTTTTGATAACTATAATCAATCAGCATATGAAAGAAATCAAGTATGATTATATCTATTGAAAGGGATATATATAATGGTTCTTTAGTAATGCTTACATTGGGATTTTATAGCCAGCATCTGGAACTGTAATATCATTGATTATTAGAGACAAAAATAAAATAACAAAATTAGCTATAAGATAAAGGTAAGACATTTGGTAACTTCTGCTTTCTAGATTTTCATTTTCAATTTTTTTTAATTAAATAAAAGTTGCAGACATATGTTAAAAATATCCCTGTGTCTAAAAAATAATTTTATGACTTTTACCCATGAAAAACATTTCGAAGTTCTAAGAAGGAGCAATTAGAGAATTTCTACATGAAATTTATTTTATAAATTGTCACACCTGTTCACTTGAACGAAGACTGAAAACATGCAAACTTCTAGAGATTTCAAGGACTCATTAAAGGCATCCTATACCAGCAGAGTTTACTTAATATAGGAAACATATCAGTCATTTTCAGGCAGCTATCAAGTGATTTTTAAGTCATCAAAACTGATGAATTAGAAGTAAAAAATTATCACAATTGTATAGGCAATATTATTGCAATGTATAGAACATCTGTCACTAATGAAAGCAAATTCAAAATTCTATAAGAGGGAGCACCCATGCATTAATATTATAAGAATAAAAGTAGTTATTACACATTTTTCACTTTAAAAACAAAGCAATTGTTCAATTTTCATAGCTGATATAAAAATTCAACACATTCTGAGTCAAAGATAGCAGGCATTTATATTATCCACATGGCCATTTGTACCAAGACCATATCTTTCATTTTAAGAGATAGTGTTTTTCTTTCAACATTCCTTCCAGTGTCCTAATAAAACACAAAACCAAAGCTGTGATCCTGTTCTTTTTATATATGGAAACAAGATTATACAATACTCGAATATAATCCTGTGATTCCAGATTGGGAAAGAAAAAGATTGATTTATAACTATCCTAGAATACATCTGTCAGAAGAGCATCATAATACTTTGAAGCTCCTTTAAGATTAAGAACAATTCCCTACCTCTTATTTTCTATATTATGAAATATTTATTCAATATCTTATATTTGCTATAAGATGAGGTTATAAATTTGACTAAATCATGGGCCTTGTTGTCAAGTAATCTGTAAATCAATAGGAGGGGTAAGGAAAGTGAATTTTGGAAAAAGGAAAGTATGGGAGACTTCATTCTAGAGAAGGCAAACATGAGCAATAGCAGAGAAAATGTGAATGTACAAGCTGTTCATAACAATCACTAGAATTACTTGGTTTAGAGAAACATTGAAACATGTTTATTTATAAAAGTAAGTATAAAACAATTCTATAAATACTTGAATGCTAGGAAAAGAAGGAGATTGGTCTTGGCTGTATTAGTTAAATAGAATAAATAAACACTGTTGTGTCAAACAATAGCAAAAGTAAAATAGCTAAAATAATTGAATGATTACTATGTGTCTGCCGTTTTACTAAGTACTTAACATGTTGTTTCATTTAATCTTCATGAAAATCCATGAATAGTATTAATAATTTTCAAAATTTTACAGATCAGGGAATTAAATTTTAGAGAGCTTAAATAATATTTAAAATGTCAGAGAAGCAGGGAGTTGTAGAGTTAGTCTTGGAACGTGTCTGCTTAACTTGAATGGCAATGCTATACTAGCCACGCCCATGCTATGTTTCTAATTCATTCTACACAGAAAGTAGGGAAGGTATGCTATATTTCCTTCATATTTCAGATGAAGTAACTGAAGATTAGATGACAAAAATTTGTCTATAACTTTTATAGAGTCTAATAACCAAACTGAACTTCTCAAGTCTGTCATTCTACTATGTAACATAAGCAAAGGGAAAGTACTTAAGAATCTTTTGAGACTAAAAGTACTGTTTACAAAGCTATACTTAAAAAATCAAGTCGATCATATTAGGTAAAATAATTTGGGCTAGATATGATATATTTATCATTGCTACTTAATTTTTTCCCCAAAAGTTCAACTTTTTGACAGTGATCCACTTACTGAAGCTGCCTTATTTATAGTTGTTTCACTTTAAAATAATTGCCATAGTATGTAAAGTGAAGTTATGATCTCTTTGCCAGAAATTAATCTTTATGCTAATTATACATACTTGATGCTTAAAAAGCCATGTATCTACCTAAAGGCCCCTGTTTAAGGTCACTGCAAAGTTACCCATTTCAACACATACAGAAAAAAATCTTAGAGATTAAAAAAGAACAAAACAAGAACAGACAAAAAAACAAGACAGAGCATGTGAGACAAATATTGTCATTTATGTTTGTGTTACTGATGAAATACTATTTTTTTCAGATGAACTGTCACACAGAAAACATAAAACTCTGTATAAAAAATACACAAACAAAAACTACACAAAGTCCTTGAAGAGTGAACAAACCAGACAGAATTAGAAAGCATTGAATGAATTAGAAAAAAAAAAAAAAAGGACAAGAGGAATTAATGTGAAGAATATAGAGAAAGAGAAAAGATCAAACTAAAATGAACAAACCAGAATGATAAGTAGGAAAATTATAAAGCATATATATATATAATTGTAGAAAGAAAGAAGAGAAATTTGGGCAGTAAAAAATAATTTAAAACAATGGTCTAAAATCTCCAAAATATGGTGATAATGTCACCTTACAAATCTTAGAAGCTTGTCAATTTCTAGGTCAGACAAATACAGAGAAAATCACTGCTAGGCAGAGGATAGTCAATATTTAAAATATAATATTTAATTGGCTTGAGGAAAAAATACATACCAAAGAAATAATACACAAATTTAACTGATTTTTTTTTGAGAAACCATGAAGGCCAGAGGCAGTATTATAGTTGTTTAATTGTCTTTATATGAAAATCAGAAAACATTAGTAAATTGAATCAAAGTAAGTAAAAAGAGAAAATAATAATAAGAGATGAATGAAATAGAAATCATTAGAATATATTTGCCAAGCCAGAATTTGATATATTGAAAAGATCAACAGTATGGAGAAAATTCTAAGATTGATAAAAGAAAAAAAAAGAGAAAACACAAAGTATCAATATCATAAATGAAAGAAGAAACATTGCTTATAGCCCTATAGATAGTAAAAAAAAAAAAAATGAGATATTATAAACATTATTCCACAAATTTAACTAATATGTAATGAACAATTTCCTTGAATAGAACAACCTCTGAAATCTGACAAAAATTGGAAAATATAAATGTCTGTATCTGCTAAAATAATTTTATCAAAAACCTTGCTATAAATATATTACAGGCCAAGCACTTTTGCTAGTAACATAAAACATTTATGTAAGAAAATAATAGTAAATTCATACAATATTTTAAAAAGTAGATTCCAACTTAACCCTTATATTTCAACCTAAAGATATATTTCTAGAAAACTATATAGCTCAATATCCAACATGAATATAACTGAAAAACTTCTCAACAAAATATGACCAACTAAATTCAGAACATATAAAAATAACTTATCATACACTATTGAGATTTCTCTCCCAAAATGCAAGGCTGAGTGTGATATTCATGAATTACAGATTCATGAATTAACTGAAAAGAAGACATCATAAGATCATCTCATTAGGTGCAGTAAAAACATTTTATAAAATTTATAATGTGATCCTGATAAAAATTCTCAATGAATTGTAAATAGAAAGAGACTCTTCACTTTATAAAAAACACCGATATGAAACCTATAGTTAGTATTATACTTAATGACGAAATACCAAATATTTTCTTTTTAATCTTAAGAAAAAGGGAAGGATATCTCTTTATTATTGATATTGTATGGAGGGCCTAGCCAGTGCAATAAGACAATCAAATAAAACCATACATACTTTGGGATATGCAAATATTTTCTAAAGAAACACAATACCCACTAAAAGTAAAAAGAAAAAATTATAAATTGGATTTTACCTATATATAAAACATCTCATAAAAAAACTTTGATTAAAAGATGAAAAAATAAGACAGAGACTGAGAGAAGTATTTGCAATATACTTACATCACCAATTACTTCTATCAAGGACTTTTATATTATTTTTTACTAATCGATAGAGACAGGCAGCTTAAAATGGCAGTGTAAGTTTTACTAGTTCTCAAAGTCTACAGCATACGATAGACCTAACAAACATATGCTGACACTGCCTCATTGTTAAATATTTAAATAAATTTTCACTCAATAAACCAGAGAAGAATTATTACATATTGTTTTAAGATATATTGTTGGAGTAAAATAATTCATTATAATTCTATTTCTACCATTTCCTCAAAAGATAAAGTAGGATGAGATAAACTACTTTTTTATTTATTTTCTGATAAAAAGAAAAGCACATAATAAATAGTAGTTAATAAATATTCTATTTATTGAATAATAAAAGAGCATTCAAATTGGTATGACATGTTTTATAACTTTAGCTAAATTGTATGCTTTATCAAGCAATCAAGCCCTTTCATTCGTATTTAACTTGTGCTCTCATTCACCAACACACAAAAAATAAATGTTCATGGTCGTCCGGTGATATCATAATTACTAAAATTGTCATTTATTAAACAAATAATATATACTAGACACTTAGTAGACACAAAAATTATCTTGAGACAATTTATAGTGGGATGGGGAACACTTGGCTGCATTGTTTTATGAATCAGTCAAAGGAGGATTTTATCACAATGAAAGACAGACTAATCAGAAGCCACAAAGGAAGCTTCAGTTTTTCATCAGGATTGAGTAGAGTAGCAAAAGAAATCATTCATATTAAATTGGATACAGCACCTTTGCCTTTTAGTATTATCTCATCATGGATCATGCTGTGCTTAGAACAGGTCCCTACCAGTGCTGATCGTGATCACAGTGACCAGAGAATCGAGAAGAAAAATACCTGGAAATGAGCTTTGATAAGGTAAAAATAAAAACAATCCAGAATAAAGTACATAAATTCCTTCATAGTCGAAGTCTAAAAGTAATTATGTACATCACTGAATGTATTAGATTAACTTGTGTAACTATTACCTACAATTTTAACTCTGAATTTTATAAATACTAAGCCTTAGAATTGATTGTATGTACAATATGACTATTGGCTCATGTAATATAATTAACTAGTCACGGTATTTAAAAAATTACATTTATGAGAACAAGGACTAGTTCAATTCTCTAAATGGCTGGGGATTAGAGATAGAGTTGAATTGATTGAGATTAATTTTCTAAACTCTATTGCCATTGAGTTTCAAAATACGATTAAAGTTCAATTATTAAAAACAAAACAAAAAAGTTATAGCCGATTTAGCTCTTGCTAGCATTCCTTTCTATGAAAAAAAAAATACTATTCTCTGTAAATTCTACATACTGGTAGAGGTTTTGAAAATGGGAAAATCAACTTTACATTGAAAAATACTTTGCCTACCTTCTAATTTAAACTGATAATTGAATACTTACAGTATTCGTCACTACTCAGGTTGACCTCTTGTTACCTGTCCAAGCAATACTTGAGTTTATCACATCCTGAAAAATAATCATTCCCCCTATGCCATACTGCGGTCTCTAAATCATTCATTTTGAATAAAGAGATCCCAGCATGTCTTGCAAATACAACTTCTTGAATCTTAAAACTAATTTACTTTTTGTAGATATAAGTTAGTCCGAAATGAAGACTGAAGAGTTTACTTTCTAACAATTATTTATTCTTATATCAAACTCACACTTGAAAAGTTTTGAAAATAAGTCAGAAACTGACCATAAGTAGAATGAGAATGTTAATGGTTCTTTGAACTACTCAAGAAAAACACATTAAACAAATTTTTGCAATAAACCTTATGAAGTTAAAAAATTAGAGTAAATTACTTTATATGGATACATAAATAACAAATTTGGAATTACAATAAAGAACACATTTTTATAGTTTTAGACTAGACTTTTAATTATTAATCTTACTTTTATAATGTCTGAGATTGTAGTTTGACCTCATGGCAAATTATTCCTATTCATACTCCTTCACAATGTTTGAGGTATATAAAAAATCCAGAACATGTTTTTTTTTTTTTTTTCTAAAGGCTTATTAGTTTCCAAATAGAATTGGTGTACTCTATATCTTATTTCTTTGCAGTCTTTATTTCAATTTGTATAAGATCTATTAAACTGTTTTAACATGATAGCTACAACTTCCTAAAAAATGAGTTCCAAAATTCTCAGTTTGAAGTGAAATTCAAGAGCAAAGAAAATTTGACATAAAGACTAATTATGTAATAATCACTGTTTGATAAAGCATTGGAAATATAAAGTTTCTGGACTTTAAATGTGATCATTTGAAACATTATAATCTCGATTTATTTATGAATCCTGTCTTCTGTATCATATTATGTATATTTATATGCACAGATCATGACAATGGGCAAATGACTATACATGTATTAGTTCTTGAAGGTTTTTGAAACTAATTGGAAAATATGTATAAGATAACTGAATAGATAGATGGATAAATAAATTGATTGATATAGACAGGTAGATAAATAGATAATGATGGATGGATGGATACATACATACATTCATATATACATACATACTTGCTTTTAAAATGTGATGTTTCCAATATATTTTTAGCTAAGGCTTTATGTCACAGAATTATACAATAGATACCAAAACAATTTCCAAAGCATTATAGTTACTAGATCTAATAGGATGGATCATCATTCTAGTTTGTCCATGACACCGTTTTATGCTCATGGCATGTAAAACAGAATATTGCTAAGATATCAGTTGTCCCCAATTATTGAATTACCATTTGTCTTGGATTTTCTAAGTACTTTTATTCACAGTTGCATTTAAAATAAACAGGGATGAGTTAAACTGATCTCCACTTTGTACTCTCAAATTTCTATGATCTTTTCTAGGAATATGGAAAATACATAATAGTATATTGTTTTAATATGAGGATAAACTAGCAAGTTAACCAGTTATAATCTACCTCTCTTTTCCCAATGCTTTCCAGAATCAAAGTATATTTCTCATTTGAGGACAGCTTGCTTGAAGTCTCAAGCAACCCCAAATATAACTGACTCCTTCCTTGTTCAGTTGGCGGTGAGAGAAGAAACTGATAATACTGCTCTGCAAGAGCAAAGCTGCCTGTTTCCAAGTAAAATGGGTTAGTGGGAACCACTGGAGATTATGAGTTATGTCTATGTTTTATAGGACAGACAAATTGAGGCTAAGTAGTCCTGTCGCAGAGTTTATAGAGTGTTGACTATATGTTCTTGCTATAGAGGTTTGGTCATTTATTGCATGGTATGAATAAATCAGGGGTAAGTAAGCTAAAACTGGGAGTCAAATATGACCTTCTACTTATTTTTATAAATAAAATTTTATTGGAACACAAATTCATTTATTTACATATTGTCTATGGCTGTATTCACACTACCATAGCAGAATTAAATTACTGAAATTGAGGCCACGTGGGCACAGAAAGTCTGAAATTTTACTATCTGACCTTTCACAGCAAAAAGTATGTAAACCCCTGGTATAAATATATAACTGTTTATATATTTTTATTATGTACTGATGTTTATTTTTTACTTCATAATAAATACTTAAAATGCAATAAGATCAAAAGAAACAATTAACAGTTTAAAAAATATTTCAAACTTGTTTCACTGAAAGTTTGATAATGAATATGTAGTTTGCCCCTAAACTGTGTAACTATTAATGATTCACCATAGTGTACTAGTGATGTCACTGACAATATGATGGCCAGAAGGTCTTCATACACCCTACTTGAAAAACCATCAACATCTATTTTAAATGAGCAATTATTTTAGAAGACCGCCTGCCAGTGATGAGTTAGGTGCAGATGCAGAAGGTGCTCTTCCACATCTCTCTGTGAAGCATGTCTTTTTTATTTAGATCTGTCACAAAATTATTTCAGTTTTCTGTTGTTAATTTCTTTGTAAATACAACAATGAAAATATCCTTATAAATGTATTGGCTCAAGCAGCAGAATAAATTCACACACTTAAAAGAATTTATCGATTGATATTAGTTAAATAAGAAACTTCAAATAGGTAGTTAATTTCAGTAATGGTTTGACTTCTTTCATTCAAGTCACTGAATTAAAAAAAAGTTTTATAATTTTGTTCTGTTTAAGGCAAGACATTTGATAGTAATTAGGAATATTATTAAAAATTTAGTAAAAATATTGAAAGTTAAAGTTATTTGTTCTTGTGGTAAAATTGTAGATATAAATTCTCGTAAGCATATCATGATATATACATCATTTTGATTAAGTTAAGAAAAAGAAAAAACGTACTTGGAATTTATTGTGGTGCATACATATTCATATTTTAATATGAACTAGTTACAATAGTCACACAATGGGATAGTTGCAAAATTCATTATTAAGTTTAAATGTTCATGGAAAAACAAACTAAATTTTTGTGACAAAATTGATATTGGGGGAAAAAAAGTAGAACATGGCACAAATTTTTAAATTTCTAAAGAATGACTTTGAAAATAAACCTATATGTTTCAGAGAAGTTTTTACATTTTAGTGGAAGAATTCTCTAAATTTTGGTTACATCTTGTTCAAAATCAATGACAGTTGACTAAATTAAATATAACTATCAGGTTTTGAATTTTCCAGTGAGCTGTACTTATGTGTAAAAGAGACATCAATATTTGTTCCTGTACAACACAATGAATACACTAATAAATTCAATAAATTCAGAAGTATACAAGGTTATAACTGTGCTTTAGAATACTTTAGAATAGCTGGCTGTGAGGGAAGCAATATGTGAGAGGGCTCCTATATTTCATGGACAAATTTATAGGCTAGAACATAATGGCAATAAATTGAGAAGACTTACAATTTTGCAGCACCTAAATTTTGCCAAACATTCAAAGGACTTATATGTGGAGAACATTTATTTCATGAGGATTATCATTAAAAATGTTTTTCAAAGAAAATAATTTTGAATAGAAAAAAATGGCTCCTATAAAACATATTTAATATATGCATTTTATGCAAAAAGTAGAATTGAGAATAGTCTCCATTTAGTAGATTTTCCTTTGAATTTACAGAAACCTCACTCAACATGTGTTCAGTGAAAATGCCTTAAATAAAGAATGACATAGTTAGAAGAGTCAATTAAAGGCACTGACAATTTAGAACTTATTAATTATAAATGTAACATTGAAGAGAGTATAATTTTATCACAAATTTAAATAAGACAACATTGAAAATATATTCATTCTTTAGAAAAATACTAACAACATAGTTTTGGAAATAAATATGACTAACCATAGTTTCTGCTTATTTTATTTTGTAATATTCAGATAATCAATATAAAGTATGTTTTAAAATTTCTTTTTAACTTTCAGATATCAAGTTGTAATTATTTTCTTTGGAAAAATTTTATTTAAAAATAATTTTTGGATAGAGCTACTTTATATGGTTGCCTATTTAATGAAACTATTTGCTAATCAATAAAATAAATGTTTCAAATATTATATAATTATAAGTGCTTTAGCTACTTTTTTTTTTGCTCTAAATTCCATGATTTGGAAGAAAAATTATATGGTTTCCATATATATGTGAGATATGATAATATTAAATATCTTTCAACTGATAACCTATCTCCAGGAAATAAAAGACTTAAGGGGAAAAATACTTGAAAAGATTCATTAAGGACAAGTGAAGTTCTTACTGCCTGCATTGTTACCAACCTCTCTTCCGATGAGGCAGTGAATGATGCACTCTACCAAAAAACTTAAATCCTCCTTAACTTCCAAAGAAGGAGCTTCAGGAGACACTCTAACATATTACCATTCTCTGGTCTGAGAGTCAATCATCTTTTGTTTCACTCTCGCAAAAGAAGTCTTGAGATGTCTAATTGTGTCTACAAACACCACTGCCTAAAGACATTTTGCAGAGGAGCAAATACACTGATGGTGAGCTACATTTCCCAGAAAAAGGAAACTGTAGAAGAGTTCAAAGATAAGATGGGAATGGTTTAAATACATTTTCATTGTTAAAACGTTTAACCAATCATTTTAATACTATTTGCTTAAATGATGACTTCATTTTACATCTTTAAATTCATTTGAGAAGAAATAAAACATTTTTACTCTTCATAAAATGGGATTTGTCTATAATGACATGTTGTTTAAGGACATGTTAGATATAATTTTGGAAATTATCTGTAATATGATTACTATTTCATATTACTAACCAGATTACTAAAACTGTTTTCATCCTTAAAAACAAAATATACTTCATTATAGTAAAAAATTATCAATTTGTGTCCAAATCCTTCTTAAATTATGGAATATTTAGCAGAATAATCAATTAATTATTAACCAAAGAGATTTATTAAAAACTTTAAAAAGGTCAGAGAATCCAACCTCTAAAATTGTAATTAGTAATGAATAATACATTTAAAATGTTCTTTAAAATAATAAGACAAAATTAAAATTGTGTGTGTGTGTAAATATACATATATGTGCATTTTTTACCTGAATATGGTTCATCGCATTCACAAATGAAACTCTTTTCAGTAATATTGTTGCAATTTCCATGGAAACAGATATGTGGTTTACATTGGCCAATTATTTCTGAACAATTTATGCCTGCAAAAATTTAAAATATATATATATTGATGATTAGATTAAAATGTTTACATTGCATAAAAAAGTTAATTATAATTATTGATTTCCTCAAATTTTTCAATAATGAATAATATAAAATTTTTGACAAAATGTAATTCTAAGCAAGAAAGAGTGTACCATGATGATGTATTTAAATTGAAACAATTTCAATAAGTTCTACATCAGTTTTTCTATCTTTTGACGTCATACTTTAATATTCAAATAATATCTTTCTGATTGTTGACATTTGAGCTTTAGTTATTTTTTATAATAATTTGAATGTGTTCATCATGTCTTGCTAGTAGATAATGTTAATATGTGTAAGTACCAGTTCTTCGATGTACACTGGTAGCATTGAAGGGATAATTTACAAAATTTGAATTGACACATTCAAATGTAGATTGTGTCTTGGCCCTACCACACAATCAAGGTAATGATTCAAAAGTGGAAAATGCAAAAGAATTATACCACAAGAAGAAGAATGAGGGCATACAGTTTCAGTTAACCAAGATGAATATGCTCTTAAAATCTGTATAATATTGTACCTATCGTCAACAATTATATATTATATACTCAAAAATTTTTAAAGTAGCTCTCACATTAAATGTTCTTTTTACAGTAAAATAAAAAATAAAATAAAATAAAATATAAAATTATAGGGCAGAAAAAAAATGGAAAGGCTGCTTGGATTCTCAGAAGCTATGCATAAACTTCTAAATTCTACACTTTCTTGCCCTTGCCGCCATATCAAGTTTTCCAAATCCCACTTACGTAAACTATTGTGGTCCTACTATATCACATACTATAATCTTGTATAGCATATTTTTTATGCAGTTAGTTATCTTATAATATCCCTATAGAAGAATGTGCCTAGAAAATTTCAGGACTTGGCAAGTAGACAAATGTTACTACAAAACATTACACATAATTTGGCAAAAGGCCTCCCTCTATTCTAATCAAATTCTTAATTTTTATTTGTAGGCAGTTTTTTCCTTTCAAATTCCTTAGAAATTGACTTTACACCTTCATTAATGCAGAACTCTTCTTCCTTTAATCTCTAAACAACCTCTAATACAATGAAAATATAATTAATTATAATTGTATAAATATTTCCATACATAAAAACTAAATTAACAGTAGAATGTTTAATAGGTCATGTCCTTTTACAATTTTAGTGAGTGTACCGAGCTAAATTGTGACCACTACTCCCTCCAAAAATTATATGTTAAAATTCTAACACCCAAGGATTCATAGTGTGACTATTTTTGGAGAGAGAGTCTTCAGAAAGGTAGCAGAGGTCAAATAAGGTCATTAGGGTGAGTCCTAAGCAGATATAACAGATGTCCTTATAAAAAAATTTTGAAGGAGCAGACACATATAGAGGGAAGTCAATGTGAGGACACAGTGAAATGGTTGTCTACTGACCAAGGAGAGAAACTTCAGTAGAAACCAAACCTGCCAATACCTTGATCTTGAACATTTTGCCTCTAGAACTCAGTAAGTAAACTTCTGTTGTGGAAGCCACTTAAACTGTATTTCTTTGTTATGGTAGTGCTAGCAAACTAATACAGTTTCAGTTTCTTTAATAATTCTACATATGCTACATGTATCTTCTAAAATTTAAAATTGAAGTAATTTATTTATAATTAAAGTGGCATAATGATATATTCTCGATGTTTTAAAAAATAAATAATATTAAGTACTTTCATGATGTTTGAAATTTAGTGATTTAAATGATATATAATTGCATTTCTAATAAATAAGAAGCAAATGTTGGCTAAGAAAAAACACTCTATCCAGCTATGAAAAAAAAACATTGAAACAATTCTGATATATAATTACATATATACCAATTTGTATTCTAATAGATGGTAGAAACTTTCTGGCCAAATATTCTTTAAAATTCTTTGGACCTGTTAAAATGTATGCTTTAGAGGTTCTCAATTAAATCACTTTTTAGTCATCCCAAATCAGCAATTTGAGTGCTTTCACTTTTTTATTAACTATCTTAATTTTAATGAACTTATATGCCCCAGGATAAGTAGGGTAACAGATCTTTTATCAAGATGCCAGTAGAGTCAAATCAAAATTTGACCCCATTTATAGAGAGATGATGTTCAGTGGATATTGCTTGAATTAACTTCTGAAATAGACTTGGTACTTCCACATTCTGGTGTCTAAAATCACTCTTTGAGAGATTGGCTTAGGTGGATTTTAGAACCTACAATGGCTTATTGAGGTCTTCCATTACATTTTATTGCACAGGCTCCTCAGACTTGGCTTCATGGAATAAAAATCTCCTAAAGCCTAACTGATAAAATTACAGTTACATCTCTGAGCCCGATTTGCTCTAGTCATATCTACTCACTCTCCTTCCTCTCTTCAGACCAAAATACACTACTGATTTGTTATTTGTTTTCACATGCTATCACTGCCAAACACACCAAGTATTTCACTTTGTTAGATTATCCTTGTCTTACCCATGCCAGGCCTCTGAAATTCTCATATAAAAAACAAACAAACAAACAAACAAACAAACCTTCTTTCATAGTAAACTTTCAAATAAAGATAGTTTATTTTTTCTCAAATTCTCATTTTGGCTTCAGTAGTATAGTTTATATCATTTTTAGATTGCCCTATCTTCATCTCCTCAGCAAATATCTTCCTTTTATAAACTTTTCTCATCATTGCCTCTCATTTAAATTATTCTAACTAGTCATTGATTATATCATGCTCTTCCCTTTCTTATCACTATTATCTATCAATCGCTTTATAGGTGCCACACCAACATCCATTAAGGACATTGCTTTGGCTCACTATTATCTTTTCCTTTCCAACTCTCCCAAGTAACTTAAATGGCTTCCCCTCTAACCATATAGCTCCTTCCCTTCCTCAACTCAGATCCCTACTTCATATTCACATTATCACCCAGAACTGTTTATCCCAAATATCATAAGCTTGGGAATTTCACTTAATGACTAAAACATATTATTCTGATAATACTATTTTTTAATGAGACATTAAGAATCAATTTTGGGAAGGATGTAAAATTAGGTATTTTAGGATAAAATATGTTGTTTAAAAATCCTCTTTAAATAAGCAAAATACTTATTTTAGAGAATTATTGATTGGATTTTAATATATACAGAATCCAAATTGAGCTCAGTCTAAAAGACTTACAAAATTTTAAACAGTGTATCTTGTTTTTTGGAAAGTAGGAGTTTATGAATTGTTCCTATTTTCCAATTTAATAGAATTATGCTATTTTTAAAGTGATCTTACCTGTGAATGGTGGGTGACAGATACATTCATATCCTTGCTTATTCCATATTTCTCTTTTATTAATGCAACTGCCATTATTTTTACATGGTTTATAAGAACATACATCAAGTTCCTGGCAGTATTTTCCAGAAAATGGAGGCTCACAGTGGCAGTTGTATGTCTTCCTCCAAACTTCAGTAAGACATTTACCATGCCCAGAACAAAATTGTGAACTCAGATTTTCCTGGCAGAACTGTTCTTTCACTGTCACATTTAGTCGAAGTCCCAGGTGACAAAGCGATGGACCACTTGCCTTTACTGTGATAAAATAATGTGTCCCAACACTCAACCACTGAGAATTAATAGTGTGCATTCCTTTTAGTTTGCAACCAAAAAGTAACTGATCTTCAGTCGTGGTATTCTGCAGACAGTCAAGGAATGATGCTTCAGAAACATTCATCAAATTTATTTCTGGAGATTGAAGAGATGGTTCAGAAGAAATTATAAGAATGTCTCCTAATTGAATTTGCAAAGGGCAAATCTGGGGAACAGCTTGATTGCCTGAAGTACTCATTTTAATATTTACATCCGTAAACCAGCAATCTCCACAGACGTCCATGCAGATGTTTTCTGTTAATGTCCAATTCACCACATATGATACGGGTTGTGTATGCCATTCTTCCACCAATTTCCATTTACATGTTGTTTTTCCATTTATAAACATGCTGTGAAGAACCGCCAAGCTCAGAATCATAATTGATTTGTTAGTCATTATTTTACAGTCCATCATGAAAATGTCATAAAGAATTGTTCAAAATGGGCTTTCAATATCGCTAGCAATTTCTGAGTAGAGATTTCATTCACGTTCAGGGATTCCTGGAAACTGGCTTTTTGTTTGTTTGTTTGTTTTTACTGAAGCACAAGTGGATTTGATGACTGGATTTTGATCAAAAAACTATAGAGTTCAATTGCTTTAAATGTCCCTTTAAACAGAAGAAAAATATACATTGTTAGTAAAGTTTTTCCTAAACTACTTAATAATACAAAAAACTCTTAGCTGTTTTCTGTAAGGACAGTGTCACCAGTAGCTAGGTACCTTCTTTGTGAAACAAGTCCAGGAAAAAATGTGGTTAAGATGTGTTGCACCTCACCCTACCCTATTCTGAAAATATTTGTTATCATTTCATAATTAAACCAGCAACTAACTACAGTCTTTTATATCAGGCTTCAACATAACTAAAACACAATAATAGTAAAGATCCTTCTTTTATGGAAGGCTTTGATTTTCTTTAGATATAAATAACCCTCTCTGATTAGTTTTAGAAAAATAATCTTTAAAAGACTTAAGAATAAAATGATTTAAATATAATGTTCATGTAATATATTTATATAAACATAAGCCTTATGATATCTGTTGGTGATAAATCATGTTTTTCTAAGAGTAATCCAGAAGACGGGAAGCCCCACATATATAAAACACTAAGAAAATTTTAGTTGTACAAATGGCTAAACTTAAAATGAGTCTTCACCCAACTTCTTTAGGAATGATCAGACCATGCTGGGGTGGGAGGGTGGCATGGGGGGATTAAAAGGAAATATAAAATTATTTAATGAAAATATAATAGATAGAAGTAGCATTGTAGTAATGTACTCTTTCATCACTTGTCACTGGTATAAAAGGAAGGGTCAGGAGATAGATTCTGTTGGGAGGCATAACTACTCCCAGAGAAAAGGAAAAAAACCAAATAGGGATTTTGAAATTTAATCTATAAACCCAATTTAAAAAAGTAACTATCATTCATTGAGTGCTTTGTGCAAATCGCTATACTTCTTGATTAACGAATAAACTATAAGCCTCACAACAAAATTAAAATTCTGATAAGAAAGATAAATAGTATAATGGAAAAACATATTCTTTAGATTTTAATTGTTAGTTATTCATTCCAAGTTCTTTGGCCACATGAAGATTAATTTCCTCTATTTTTATATATTAAATATATTAATTTAAAGAAATTATCATAGTAGTTTTGAATTAATAAGTTAATACTGAAGATTGAATTAAACTATTTAAATATGTATATGTCATTCAATAAATGGTAGCTTTTCATTATTGTCCAATTTTACTCAGCAATTAAAATCCAGGTTTGTCAGATTCAAAATCCCAACCTTTCTAATATACCTCAACTATCAACTAAATATTGTTAAAATAAATGATTTTATGCTATTATTAGGTAATTAACTGGTAATTAATATCAAATATTTATGGTAAGTCTAATATTTTAATGGCCATTTTAGATCATATAGACATTAAACTTGAGTTATAAATTACCTCTTTGCAAATTCAGTTCTGGATATTATAAATCTATAATATATGAATTCATAAAATATGCACATAGAAAAGTTTAAATTATGACTTTCTTAGAACTAAAAGTTCTGTATGATCAGGTTCATTTGAAATACATCAATCATAACTTTTGGATTTAAATTAATAATCTCACTGAGGTGTAAAGAATACTTCAAATGAATCTATTTGTTCCTAATCTATGTGCATGACAATATGCTAGGTACCAGGAATTCATCAATGACCAAGAG
The DNA here is from genome assembly GCF_014176215.1 of Rousettus aegyptiacus. Classification (NCBI taxonomy): domain Eukaryota; kingdom Metazoa; phylum Chordata; class Mammalia; order Chiroptera; family Pteropodidae; genus Rousettus; species Rousettus aegyptiacus. The sequence continues at coordinate 114,157,746 of NW_023416284.1, forward strand.
AAATTAGAACTAAAAACTTAATGGAGACAGATTATGAGGCATGAAACATCATCAATTTGCTATCAAAAAGATAGTCTAGAGAACTATAAGAAAATGTAGCAGGAATATTTAATAGGAAACAAAGATAAGCTTGGACAATGAAATGGAATCATATAGAATAATTGCCTCCCCCACTACCGCCCAAGGAGAGAAATTCCTGGAGAAAACATCTAGCTAAATATTTTGAAATGAACATGACACTGGACACCGAACAAGTAAGAGCAGAGCTTTTAGGTGTAGAAGAAAAAGAAATTATGATAAAATATGCGTTGATTTAGATAAGTAGTATATCAAGAGGGGGCAAGCATTATCAGTAAAGGAGCTCACATTTATCTGAGGGCAATTGAAAAACTCTTGAAGATTTTATGTGAGGAATGTACTAATAGGTACAACTGGGCAAGTTGACACATGTGGAGAAGGTGGTAGCACTAAACTAATGAAACAATAGTGATTACCTGATTAATACAGTGGCAGAAATATAATAACAATGGTGAAGTCCAGAAATATTTCGATGGTAGAATTACATGATCTTAAAGGCTGTTGATCTAATGAGAAAGAAACAAAATGGCAAGTGAGAGAGGATGTCAGAATCCCTCATGCATATATTGAATTTAAAGTCTATCTGAGTGAATTTCTTGTAGATGTAGTCAGACATCAATGGTATATACAGATAGAAGCATAGAAGAGAAGCTGGACTGGAATTATAAATCTGACCATATTAATAATATATTTTTATATTTCGATAGGTATGTAAAATTGTTGGAAGATTGTTTTAAAATGTGAAAGCCTTGATCCTTTGTAAATCATGAAGAAAAGACAGATAATAAAGCAGCATAGAAAAAATAAGTGGCAATGAATACAGTGCAGAGTAGGAGGAAAGGAGAAAAATTATTGCAAACTATTAAGATTGTGACTTTGGTGGCGGGAAATTAAGAAATTTTATCTTGTGGAATGTTCTATTTTCTTTATAAAATAGGAGGTGATGGTGGACATGGTGAGTTTGGAGGGAAGAGACTGAACAAGATTTGAAATAAACAGTGAGGAAAATGTGTGAGAATGTTAATTAAGACAAAATAGAAGGATCACTAAGCAATACTGAAATGCATTTGTGGCTGTAAATCACAAATTTACAGTAGTATCAACCTGCACAGCTGCATTATTTTCCCAGTAGCCTAGTTGAAAAAAGATACAATAAAAATTAAGTAGTAGATTGGTTTAAACAAACACAGTCACCAATTTATTTCCACATGGAAATGCTAAGAAATAAATTACATTTGCATTGAAGCAGAAGTAGGTCTGTGTGTGACATTTTTAGACTAGCTGCAGATGTGCACTCGCATTACTGTGTGGCTAATCCCATGGTTCTCAGAATTCTCTTGGTCCCTAATTATTGTGTATTTATATATTCTGGGAGAAAGTGACTTGATGTATTGCTTTTCCATCTCAAGAAAATTGAAATAAATAAAAATAGAAGCCCCCAAAAAAGAACTTTCGTGAGGTCAATTTGCATCTATGTATGCTGAATACAAAATACTTTGGAAATTATTAGAACAAAATTAATATAAACATTACATATGAATACATTTAAATTAGGAGCAGTAATTTGGACTTGAAAGGTAAGTATAATGTGTGAATCAGTTCTTCATTTATAAAGACATGACTCAAATCCTGTCCACTGCAGCAAGTCAAATGACATTCTGCTCTCTTCTAAAAACAAATATATGTTCATAGTGTGTTCAAGAGTTGAAATCAGAAATAATTTTTTATTTCATTTGTTATCGACATCTTATAAATTCTTCAGCTAAGTGCCTAGGTATCCAGGTACTAGAATAGAGTCATTCATAGCATTATATGTAATTGCAATCATAACATCACTTGGCAGTGATGCCACTGAGATAATATTTCACAGGAAAAAAAGAAACAAGTAGTTTCAGATGATGTGAGCTGTATCACTTTTATATTAGCTTTGCAGTTAGATTAACAAATAAACCCCAACATAGACTCAACATTAATAAAACACAGATAATATTCTCCCATTCAAATATACAAATCATCTTAAATGACTCCTTTAAAAAAAAAAGAGGAGATAGATTTGAATAAATATATTTTATATAAACAAAAAACGATTTGAATGTAATGCATCTATTATAGTGTTTGGATTATAATGGACATTCAATAAAAGATACTTGAGTGAAGATTAGTGATAATATATATCACTCACTTGCACTGTGCCCAGTGTATCATATCATGAACTGTGGAGGCTTTTAATGAGTTTGTAGTTGATTCTGTATACTGGTGTTTTCTTTTTTTAATTTTTCACCCAATTCTGAAGTATGATCTCTAAAATTATTAGTTATTTATTTTTATAAATTATATATTACACTTGATAATACATATAGAAGTAAAAATTAGAAATATAAGAGATAAAATTTACAAGTATAAAATGATAATGTTTTGTGCTTGACCTTTTGAGAGTGCATAACACATTTTGGACACCACAGAATGAATTAATATTGCAGGAGAGAAATGAAAATGTGTGTTCTAGTATTGCCAAAATAGCTACCACTGTCAGCAGCACAAAGAATAAATATCCTAGCAAGGAGTCCATTAAAAGGCAAAAATAGTAAATTTTAAATTAAAGTTGAGTTAGAATCTATGTAGTAAAGCCAATCAAATTAGGAAGAAGAATATTTAAAACATGGTTCCAGTAATAGGAACAAAGGGGCTTAGGCGAAAGATGACAAAGATAAAATCCTGAAAAACAATAAAGTTCATTTATGAGACAGGTAAAAAAAAGATATTTCAAAATAACTTTACATTTTGTTAAGGAAACCAAAGAAGGAAAATGTTTTTGAAATTTTTACAAAGTTAGTACTTATATAAATTATGAAGTGTATTTACTAATTTGACGGTTACAATGCAGTTTAATTAATGTAACAGTAACAGAAAGATTAGAGTTAGGTGGTAGGTTTAGAGGAGTCAAGAGAGAGACAAAACCAACGAAAAAACAAATCATCTATGAGAGGAAAAAAAAGAGTGAGCAAAGAAGTCACCAGAGTGTAATTAAATCTCATTTTAGACTATAGTTCTACAGAAAGCTATGTTTGACCTCAAAACCTTAATCTGGACACTCCTTCCAATGTGTCTTCGCATTGTGATATGCTTCAAAATACCTTACGAAGGAAATAATGTGCAAATATGTAGCTTCATTCTATTCCTTGAAAATCATTTTACTTCTTTCTCTTGCCTTTATATAATTTTCAAAAGAAGAAACAGTCAAGAAGGGAGTGAATATAGGAAATGCATAGGGATCAGTGATGCTAGGAAATAGGATTAACCACAAGGATGAGTTTAGAAATAAAGTATGTCATGGAATTAGGTTTAGGGTTGAAAAAGTCAGAACTTTTTGGTTTGCTGATTCTCATTTATATATAAAGGTATAATTTTATGTATCATTTTAACATGTTGAAATGTCTAGAAAATAAATTTAACTTGTCATTATTTTAAAATTATTTTTATTTTTATTCCACATGCTCAATGAATAGGCCTAAATATTTTTAAATGGGTATTATTAAAAAGTACTTACATCATAAGAAATAGAATTTGCTTGCTAAGATTAAAATATGCATTCTGTAAGTAACCTAGACTAGAAATAATTTGAAATAGTATCACTATGCCTGTGTTTGCATGTAGCCTTCAATAAAATCTGAGAATAATCAAAATGTGTAAATATCATATTCCCATTCTATAGATAATTAAAGTATGAATTTAAATAATTACATTAGGTTTCATTATTTAAGTTTTTCATGACAATATGCCCTATCTTTAGACTGAGATCATATATTTTCCCAGAATATTTTACAGTACAAAAAGGAAAAGCTACATTTAAGGAAACCATCTAAATTATATTTTCCATAATCTAGTTAGTATATAATATATGGATCCAAAGTGTTAATAGGAATAAAAAGAAAAATCAATGTGTTATCATTCAAATGAAGAATTAATGATTTCTGGGAAGTAACTGAATACAGAGTATAAAGAAGTCACCAAACTAAGACTATTATTTTTAACTCCTGTTATGATTTTTATATTAATTTTTTTATGTCTTGTGATTATATTGCATCACAACATTGCATTTCATATATGATACTGTGAAAAGGTGTAGAGATATTGTTGACATATCAGAATATACTCTAAGGAATCAGAAATTATTTAGTAATACTCTAACCTTACTTTTAATATATTACCTCAGCAAGATTGCAATTATCTAGAGGCTGAAAAATATTAATATTATTTAGAAAATGATGGTCTTACAATATCATAATTATAATATAATATAATATAATATATAATAATTATTTGCTCTTGGGAAACAGAAATGGTTTTATAAAATAAACATTTGGATAAACTACACTTTATTTTAGGCTTCCTTCTTCCTACTTTTAATTCAGAATATTATTTTATAGACTCTCCCTCTATTTTCCTTTTTTCAAATTAGGTGAAACTTCTCTTCCATTGTCTATATATTTTAGTTTCCATAAAAATTTTAAAAATAGATTTTTTTTTGTTAAAATAGTAGCCTTTCATTGAAATTTAGATAGCTAAAATCCACAAAAAGCCAGAGGCTATTTGACTTATAGCCAAAAATGTGAGAGTTGAAATCTTTTCCAATTGCTTTCTAAAATTTATTCCTTGGAAACGTTAGATGCCATAGAAATGGCAAACTTTCCTACATCTTTTATTTGTATATTCTAGAGATATAATTATTCCTTGCTGAGGTCTTTAATAAATAATTTTTAAATTTTTGTGAAATCTACTTGAGGTCCACATTCTTTAGAGATCTGAATGTTTAGACAAGTAGAGTAATAATGACTCCAATGGACAAGATTAAAAAGAAGATAAACTAAAAATATATTGTGAAAGGGAAAAAGAATCAAAACACATGGACACATCAAAAAGAAATATATAGCTATATACACAAAATGATATAACAGTAGACAGATAAGTGATCCTAACATATCCAAAACAAAATGCCATCTATTGAAGTGACAAAAATGTAGAACAAATTATTTCCTTGCATCTTTTGAAATTTATTAATTCTTAATAAATTTTTATTTTGTTATTAAAGTTTTAAAAATCAATAATTTAAATAATTAAAATATTATTTCATTTATGAAGGGAAAGCAGTCCTCCACTCTCAAAATTACCACTTATCTCATGCTCCATAGAATATACATGTATTCATTTTTCTCAGGAGCATAATTTTGTGTTGTCAAATATATAAAAATACATATAATGCAGTATGAAATACTATGTATATAGTATATATAATATACATAACAATATATAAAACACATACATATTTTTAATTTTTAAATCTAGTCTTTTTTTTTATTTTCAAAGACTTTTACAGAATTAGAAGCAGAGTGCAGTGTTCTTGTGCATATAACATCATCCAGTTTCCCCCATTTTTAATATCTCACATTAGTATGATACATTTGTCACAATTAATGAGCCATCAGTTCATTAACTAACTTTAGTTAATAAGTCCATATTTCATTCAGATTTCCTCAGTTTTTACTTTCTGTCCTTTTTCTTTTCCAGGATCCCATCTAGACTATTGCATTATATGTGGTAGTCATAGCTCCTTAGGCTCTTCTCAGTTGTGACAACTTTTCAGACTTGCTTTGTTTTTGATGACCTTGATATCTTTTAGAACTGGTAAAGTATTTTGTAGAATGTTCCTTAACTGAGATTTGTCTGATGTTTACATCATGGTTACACTGGAGTAACATGATTTGGGGAAGAAGACCACAGAAGTATTGTCATTTTTATCACATCATATTGAAAGGTACATAGTATCTACATGAGTAATTGCAGTCCATGTTAAGCTTGACCATCTGGCTTGAGGAAATTATGTCAGTTTTCTCCACTTTATGAGTTATTCATTTCTCCCACCCCCCCACCCTGTACCACCCCTTTCATTCCGATAATGTATTGTTTGAAATGTAGTAGGGCGTTTGGTCTTATTAAAAAACAAAACAAAACAAAACAAACAAAAAAAATTGCTTATTTTCCTAAGTGGCAGTAACATTTTTCACTTCTACCAACAATGAATGAGAGTTTATATTACTCTGTATTCTGGCCAGCAATTATTATTTTAAGCTCTTTAGATTTTAACCATTCAAATAAGTGTTTTGTAGTATATCAGTCTTTATTTTTGAAATCCATTATGACAAATGTTGTTAAGTACTTTTAATATGTATATTTATTATTTGCATATCTTCTTTGGTAAAGTTTGTTCAGATCTTAATGGACATTTTATTATTGTTGAGTTTTAAGAGGTTTTTTTTTTTTTGTATACTTAAATACAAATCCATTATCAGATGGGCATTTTGCCAATATTTTCTGTTATCTTCCCATTTTCTTAACAATGTCAACTGCAAAGCATAAGACTTTAGTTTTAATAAAATCCAAATTTTTATTTTTTTCTTTTATGAACCACACTTTTAGCATTGTATTAAAAAAAAAAATCCACTGCCAAGCTCAGATTTTTCTCTTACATTTCTTTTAAAAATTTTATAGTTCTGCATTTTATATTATATATGTATTTTGAACTAATTTTTGTTAAAAGTGTAAGTTTCATGTGTATGTTCATTTTTTTCTTATGGATATTAAATTGTTCCTAAAGCAATTATTGAAACACTTTCTATTACTTAATTATCTTTGCTCCTTTCAAAGATTGGTTGACTACATTTGTATCGGTTTTTTCTAGGCCCTCTATTCTGTTTTACTGATCTATATGAGTATTCTTTCCCAAATTACATACTTCCTTGATTACTCTTGCTTTATGGTAAGTCTTGAAATCAGGTAGAGCAAATCTTCCAATAATTTTCTTCATCAGTATTGTGGCTATTCTAGTTGTTCACCCTTCCATACTTTAACACCAGGTGTCAATATTAACAAAATAATTTTCTGTGATTTCGATTCGGATTGTGTTGGATCTATAGGTCAAGTGAGGAAGAATTCACATCTTAACTATATTGAGGTTCTCAAACAACAAACATGAAATATCTCCCCAATGTTATTATTTAAGATTTTTTCATGAGTTTATAATTTTTTTCCCTTCGGGTCTAAAATATTTTCATAGATTTATATCTAATTATTTATTTTCCATGCTATTATAATTTTTTTTTTCATTTCACTATTGTTTATTGCTGTTACATGGGGAAACAATTGATTTATGTTAACTTGTTTCAGACTTCTATACTCACTCATTAGTTCCAGGAGATTTCTTATATTTGGAAATAGAGGTAGTTTTACTTTTTCTTACCAACCTGCATATCTTTCATTTGTTTTTCTTGTCTAATTGCACTAACTAGGAATTCCACTACATATTGAATAGGAGTGGTGAGATAATATTCTTGCTTTCTTCCTGATCTTAAAGGTATTTCATTTTCAGCATTAAATATGATGTTAACTATCAGTTTTGTAAATATTCTTTATCAGTTGAGGATTTCCCTCTGTATTCTTAGTTTTCTGAGAGTCTTTTATTATGATTAGTTGTTGGATTTTGTCAAATATTATTTATGTGTCAAACAATATAATCATATGATCATTTTTCTTTAGTCTGTTAATATTGTGAATTATATTAAAAATATAAAGTCAACCTTATATGTAGAATACCAATTATTCATGTTTTTAAAAATTTCTTGTTTGATTAAAGTTGGCAATTTTGTTGAGAATTTTGTGTCCATGTTCATTGAGGTATTTATATATAGTTTTTTCTTTATTTTAATGTGTTTGTCTAGTTTTGGAATTAGGTTAAGAGTGCTCAGTGAATGAGCCAGAAAGTGTTTCTTCTGCTTCTATTATCTGACAGAGATTATGTGGCCTTTACAAGTGATCATTTTTGTATAATTTCCTCCCGTTAGCTGAGAGAATCTAGATGGGGGCAGAGTGTAAAGAACATCTTTTTTCATTGTGCTGGGACAAAACTCTAGGAAAATTTCCCCCCTGGAGAGTAAGCTTTTGCTATGGAGATGGTCTGAGTTTACTTCAAAAGAATTTCTCTTTCCATCTCCTTTCTTGGTCCTTATGAGATCATTCTCAGATTTTTACAATAAGAACTTGGTAGATATTCTGAATGTAAAGCCCATGAAAGTTTGAGGGCCCACTTAAAATTTTGGCTTCCAGGAGTTCTTAGTCCATCCATACAGGCTTTAGCAATTCACTAAAATTCCCATTTAAGTGGGAGTTTTTGCATCCAGTGGTTTTTGCTCTAAGAGATATCTGCTATGATTATCTCTGTTCTCCTATCTTTCCAGATTTCAAGGTGGCAGTTTCCTCGGTATTGTCAGTTTTCTGGGAGTTCAGAGAAAAGTCATTGATTTTCATTTTGTTCAGCTTTATCTTTCTATAAGGATGGTAATGACAATTTCCAAGTTTTTTATATGTTGGAGCTGTAACTCAAAATCTACATTGAATTTTACTGATTTTTACTTGATTTTTCAAATACATTAGTAGTTATCTATTACAGAAGAAAGGATTTTTCATCTTTTCACTATGAGTCGCTCTACCAAGTAGTATTCCAATCTATGGATATACCATAATTTGTTTCTCCATTCACCTGAAGATGAACATTGGTGTTTCGAGGTCTTATCTATCAGAAATACAGCTTCTATAAATATTCAATTTTAAGTCTTTTGTGGATATATATTTTTATTGATCATATCTGAATGCTTCAGAGTAAAATGGATGTTGTTTATCTTTTTAAAAAACTGCCAAATGTTCTTCAAAATTGTTTCACCATTATACATTTCCATCAGCAGTTTGTGAGGTTCTGGTTATTTCAAATAATCTACAAAACCTGCTATAAGAAGTCTCTTTTATTTCAGTTGTTCTAACACACATTTCATTATGGTTTAATTACTAATAATCTTAAACATTTCAATGTTTATATGACATCTGAAAATTCATTCTTTGGTGAAGTATTTGTTCAAATGTTTTACCAACTCTTAATAGGACTGTTTGTTTTCTTATTGAATTGTGGGAGTGCTTCACATTTCTAGATACGAGTCCTTTGCTAGATATATAATGTACAAATATTTTCTTTCTCCCAGTCCGTGGCTTAAATTTTCATTCTCTTAAGAGAATCTTTTTTGTATCTGTTACAAAGCAGATCTTAATTTAATGATGTCCGATTTATTTTTTCTCAAAGCTCTTGAACTTAATATAAAACTCTTGCAAATACAGTAAAATATAGACAGAAATTCCTTTTTTTGTTTGTTTGTTTTTTGTTTTTGTTTGCTTGTTGGTTTTCCCCTGTAGACTTCCTTCTTGGATCTCTGTAATCTGGACTGACTTCATTCCAAATGGAAGCTCAGCTGTCCTGGATTTTTTTTATAAAAATCATGCTGCCTATCCCTTTCACCCCACTTCTCTGTTGGATCCTTGTTTCTTGGACCATATATATTATTTCTTAACATGATCCTTCATTTGGGTGGAGAATATTTTCTAGTAGGTCTCTCAGTGAGGGTGGATGGGTGACATAATTTTCAAAAATCTCATTGAAAATATCATTAGATCCATGCTTTTGATTATTTTTTTGTCTTGAGTAGAGTACTAGATTGAAGTTCTTTTTTTTTTTTTTTTTTTTTTTTTTCCTGCAAGAAGGTACTATTCCATTTACTTCATTTTTTTTTTTTTTTTGGATGAAAAGTCCAATATAATTCTTATTTCCAATCCTTTGTATATATATTTTTTTCATGCAAACCTTTTACCTTTGATGTTCTAAATTTTTCAGTGATAAGACTTGAATTGTGTCATTTGTCATTTATTTCGATGACCAAAATAAGGCTTATGTGGGTATATATATGTGCATTGATGTTATTTAAAAACTTACGCTATTAAATTGTAAGATAATATTACTCAAGGCAATTATTTCACTTAATGATTTCTTTATTCAATTGAGAATTATGGTGCAAATAATACTGAATAATGAACATGATATTCTACACTGTCTCTTGTTTTCTTTGGGGCTGAACTTCAGAATATTCTTTGACTGTGCTTAAAATATTTTAAAGGTAATATTTTTATATGTAAGAAACACTCTTACCAATTCCTTAAAGATATGTTTTTAACTTCTTACCTATAAAGATTGAAACTGTTTTTAGGCAGTCAGGCAACAAAATTGACAAACAGTAAGTAGACTATGCTGCTTTTATTCTTACTTTTTAAAATTTTTTTGCAATAAGAATATGTTATGCATGATTTTCTTAAAAGAACTATAGGAAAATAAAATCCCTGCTTATTTTCTTACTAATGGTAAAGTTTATCTTAATATATTAGAAGGAAATTTTCCTCTAACTGCTATAGAAATAATTCTATCTTAAACCAGAGAAAATTACCAATTAAATTGCTAACTTCTTAATGCATGCTTACTGCATGTGTTTGTTCTTATAATTTCCTACATATCGTGGAAACCATGTGCCCTAAGCTAGAGTAGAGAAATTGTTTGTAATTGCTATTTCAGTCTTCTTAGAAGGTATTATTTTTTTCCAGTCTAAAGATGAGCAAAACTGTTGTCAGAAACATCAAATAATTCATCCAAGATCATATAACTTGTATCTTATAAACTGAGGATTTCAAACCACTCTAATAACAGGTTACCTTAAAGTTACCATTTCCCCTTAAAGTCCCCTGGCACACTTAAACATTAATATCTATAGTTATCCACCATGTCTTTTAGATACTTTTACAAATATGAGAAAATATATCACTGGGTAATTTTATGTAGGAATCTTTGTTCAATATTCTAAAACTCTTCTGGGGTGTAAAAATATCATGTTCCCTAGCACATATTAAGGCTGAAGATATTTATAGGATGACTACTGGAAGGAAGGGGAAAAAAGAAGGAAGAAAGAAGAGAAAAGAAGAAATTAAAGAAAGATGGTTCATTTAAGGCATTAAGATGCTGAAAACATTAAATACAGTGATATACATATTAAAAATCCTAGCACAATTCTGGCACATAAAAGTCAAATTTTATGAGATATGCAGATCAAATATGTGCCCTGTCTACAAATGAGAAGAAATCTTCTATTTAAAGATGGATATAGTCTATATATGAAATCACATATTTCTCATGTAAATGTGTCTACTTCTAAGCAATTAGCCCTTTAGGTAGACAAAGGTCACTTTGTCTAATCCCCATAGACATTAAAGTATTTCTAAGTATGGTAAATTTAGTGTCCCTAGAAATGTAACCTTGACAATTAAAAAAGGAATTAAGACATGTAAGCAACTCTCAGAAGTCTCATTTAGGGTTAGAATTAATAAAATATCCTAGAAGCATGAATGGTAATTTATGTTTCAGGGGAAAAGATATAGAAAAATAGAAATTTCAGTACAGAGGGAAACAATTTCTTAAAGATGTCAGAATAAGTGTTACCACTTTTGAAGGCTTAAACTGCATCAGGCTCTATGCTAAAAGTTTTATATGTTTTATTTTTTTAATCTTCAACCTTTGAAATTAGCACACTTATTTATCTTCATTTCACATATGAGGGAAAAAAAATGTACAAAGATGTATGTTGTTACTAACTCCTCTTTCACCATTAATTTCCTTAAAATTCCCCCCATCAAAAATAATTTTCCTGGAGGCATTATAGTGTAAAGGAACAAGAATTTATGAGAAAACAGTAGAACTAATTCTGGTGCAGACCCCTGCCACTTATTAGTTGGAGCACCTACTTACTAGTCAGATAAAATTCTCCTACTGGTGAAAAAAAGAGTTTAGATTTAACAATCTGTCATGCACATTTCAGTTCTAACACTATATGTTGCTATAATGCTTTCTTTAAAATAATTTTTAAAATACTTTTTATGATGGTTAATTTTATGTATCAACTAGTTTGGGCCAAGGGATAAGCAGATATTTGGTCATTTTGGGATATGGCTGTGAAGATATTTCTGGAAGAGATTAACATTTAAATCAGTACAAGGAGTAAAGCAGATGTGGGTAGGCATCATCCAGTCTGTTGGGAGCCTGAATAAAATATGGGCACTGAACACGTTAACCAAAACTTTTATTTCCTTGGATGTAGCTGGAAGCTATGTGGACTCTTCCTGGTCTTATGATGCTGTACCAGGGACAGGGACACTGGTGAAAATGTCTCAAATATCTCTACCAGTTTCGGAGAATCTAATTTCACATTTTTCTAGTGCAGGAGACTCTCATTTAGGTTCTGGAATTCTCTCAAAGGGAATTTATCTGTGAATTGTTGCTGAATCAATATTTGTGAGGGGAAGGAGGGTCTTGGTTTTCCTACTCTGCCATTTTTCTGACGCCACACTTCATATATTTGGATTGCACTTGATATACATTGCTATCCTTGGGTTATTTCTTTTTGTCTTAAGACACATGAATAATTTATAATGAAAAAAGGGGAGAAATTCAATATACTTTTCACAAAATTGATGGAAATAGACATTTAAATATAGTGTATTTTTGTGATGGCTATGGAAATTGGTAAGCTAGAAAGTCATAGGTTAGACGGAATAATGTTCTTTAGGATGCAATGAACACCTTAAAGTGTGTATATATGTATTTATATATATAGACAACGAGAGGGGTAAACTCATCACAAAGTTATTATAATGCCTAATCTACTCATAGCATTCCCAGGCAAGTCGAATTCCTTTATTTGCAAATGCTTCTATCCCCTTGTTATCAACATGGATCACCAATTTTGTAGAGTGATAATTTCATAAGATAAATGGCATTCTGATTTTAGTGCTTGATTCTTACTCAAAATATTCCCAGACATAATAAGAATATTTCAATCTTCTATTATTTTCTACATATTTTGATTCTACTTCTTTATAATCAAAGAGATAAAGATCAAGGATAAAAGATACCATACTTAGGATCAAAAATTGGGGGACAAACATAAAATTATGATTAATGATGACTAAGATTCACATGCTCCAATATTCTGTTTACAAAAGTGATATCATATTGTTATTACTTTATCACCCTAAACTAAAGTATATAGGGATATATTTGTTGCAATTAAGAGAAAAAAAATGATTTGGTCATACATAATGAGATGAGTCTCTTATCAAAGTTAATTCTGATGTAGTATATGAAAAAGAATGAGGCTGTCATTTAATAGATATAAGAAGTACAGTATAGAATGACTGCCTTTAAATGACAAAAACTATGAAAATATTTTGATACTTCAGCTTTTTAAAATAGAAAGTTAGTGATTTTTGTGTGTGCGAAATAGTATGTGGCGAAATCCAATAACCAGATTTCTTTAAAAATTCTATCCTATTTCTTAGACTTATTTATATAGTCAAATGTATCTGAAAGTTCACATAAAGTGTCCATATTAAGAAAGATAACTATTTGTATAACGCTAACTATGGAATTAAGTCTCCTTAGTTTGGAAGAAAGTGACTCATTTGATTGGCTAAACTTACAGTATCCACTCCATCAAACATTCTTTTATAGTATATGCTATACACAATGTCTGTGTCCTCCCAAAACTCATATGTTGAAGTCATAATTTCCATGTGATGGTATTTAGAAATGGGCCTGTAGGAGATAGTTGCTTTACATGAAGTCATGAGAATGGAGGTCTCATGATGGGATTAGTTCCTTTATAAGAAGAAGAGACCGAAGCATGCTCTCTGCTCTCTGGTACCTACCTCTCCCCTCCCCTCATCCTTTTCCTTCCCCTCCTCTCTCTTCTTTCTCATTCCCAATCTCTCTCTCTCTCTCTCTCTCTCTCTCTCTCTCTCTCTCTCTCTCTCTCTCTCTCTCTCTCTCCCTCTCTGCCCGTCATGTGAGGACACAGCAAGAGGACAGCTATCTACAAACCAGAAATAAGGCTGCTCTCACCAGACACTGAATCTGTCTGCACCTTGATTTTGTACTTCCTAGACTCTAGAACTATGAGAAACAAACAAACAAACAAATGATTTTGTTTTAGGCCACTTAAACTGTGAAATTTTGTTATAGTAACCCCAACTAAGACATAGTACTCATTACAATGACTATTATGACCTATGTGAGAAATTAAACCTAGTACATCACATTTTAAAATTTAACATATTTTTCTTATTGTTTAATGCCAATCTATCCCAAATTCCCAAGCTATATAAGCATAGAGATTCTATTCTTTCATATTCACCCAAATATTCCCATATTCAGTGTCTAGCAGGGTCCTTGACATTTAACAGATGCTAAATATTTTGTGATTCGAAAACCAACAAAATAAGTGAATGAATGATAATATAATTAATTTTTTAGTTATTAAATTAGTTTATTTTATACAGTTTGGGGACATTTATTTGTATATTTCCTTTTTTCTCTTTATAAAATACAGTGTTATAACATTTATAATAATTCTATCTAATCTTAATACTACTTTACTTAGCACTTGCAAAATTGTTACTCAGGAAACATCCATAAAATAGGAAAACTAAATCTGCCACCTCAGCTTTTGATTTTATTATACCTGAATCATTTATCTGAAGTTTACAGAGTAATTTTCTGATGAAGTGAAAATAAAAATCTACCTATTATGACCTATGCGAGAAATTATATTGCTCTATGACAGAATATGATGTTTATAACTATAAATTAGACAAATTAGTGAAAGAATTTTTTCGGGCATGTTCTTAAGTTTTGAAATATGTATGCATAAATATGTATCAAAACACATCCTAGCATATATATTTTAAGAATTTCTATCCATCTTGGCATTCAAAATATATGCTAATTTTTATTACCTAATTTGCACATTATATATGTTATTCAATTTTCTCTGTAAGACTATTGCCTATGTATTTCATTTAATTTTATCTTTTTTTGTATTCATTATCACATATTTTAACATCTTTTATCCAGGTGTGGTGTAAACTCTAATGATTTCTGAAGTTTTGGATAATAACTGAACTTTTCACATTCTATTGGTAATCCTGTTTTTTAACCTTTCCTTAGATCTAGTTATGAAGTATTTAATGTAACATTTTTAAAGTGTAATGTTTCAGAAAATAACAAAACATGAAAATCAAAGTTAAATCTAGTACATCACATTTTAAAATCCAAAATCACTTTAATATTTAGCTTGATTGCTGATTATGTCCTGAGAATTATGTTTATAAGCAAATGTAAATGGCATCCTCAAATATATATACTAACAAGAGGAAAAAATAACATTTGTTGACATCATATGTTACATCAAACCCCAAGAATAGCCCTGTCACATCATATTTTTTTTGAAAAAGGTTTATATATTGCTAGATGAGAGGTGGCTGGCAATTACATAGATAAATCAGGGAAAGTATATATTAATAGAGAATAAGTTCTCCATTATGGGAATTTTGCTAAAAAATACTGAATGATTGCTCCTCAAGGATGTTATGAAAGAAGTTACTACACTGAATGTTAAGTTTAACTGGGTGATTTCTAAGGACCTTCTATTTCTAATGCAATACAAACACTGACCTATGATCTCTGTCAATAATACACCTAGTTCTCCAATGATGTGAGCATTTGATACTCCAAATCCCACAAGGAAGCTTTTTTGGAACCTATGTAGATGAGGGAATATGGAGATGAGTTCAGACATCAAAGACTTAATTTCCTTTGTCTTTCCTTTTTTATGACAGTAACAACCTATACCTAAAGCACGAGGTTGTTATACAAATAAATGAATCAATAAATGAGAACATGCTAAGAAACAAAAGCGTTTCATAATTATGTAATATAAGACTTCAAACACCTTAATAGCAGGAACTGTGTTATTCCTCAAAACTAATTGCCCTCTACCCCTGACAAAAGAATAGTCTCCTTTACTTATTGATGGTGTATTAACCTCACCTTTACAAGACTTTTATTCTTCTCAATATATGCTCCATTCTCACTCCTGATAGTCTCTAGACTGATAACCCATGTCAAATAACAGCTTTGCCCTAAAAAGCTAGTACAATTGCAAATTTAAACAAAAACAAAAACAAAAAAACAAAACAACAACAACAAAAACCCCTAAAAACTAGAAATTTCAGGATTACACTAATATGTATTGACAGGAACCAGAAAAACTGTAGTAGTAGATCTTGAGGGCAGACGAATGTGAAATGAAATGTCAGAATAGATCTTCAAGAATTTTCATTAACATAGGAGCATCTTCTTTAATTTAACAAGGCCATCTGTGGCTAGTCCTAAGAGGATAACTCCTTAAAATCTAAAATCAACAATGATCCAAAGGAAATCAAGTAGAGATGTTAGAAATTCCTGGAATATTTTTGAAGTTTTCTAAAAGATGGAATATTAGAGTAAAATTAATATTCGACTGATACCTGAGAACTGACCCAAACTTGAGAACTGACCACAAGGCTATGATCCCAGGAGGGCTAGAATATATTGTCTTTACCAAGTCAATAAAGAATGCCCCATTGAGAGAAACACATAACTTTGAGCAGGTCAGTAGTGGCTATTTTCTTAGGCTACGCCTGTTCTAAAGATTGGGGAGGCTGCATGGAATTCTGCTTTCTCATGTGAAGGAGTTATGAAGTTTCAGAATATAAGAAACTAGGTGGATCTAATTCATCTGTAGAGCCATATATATAGTTACTTCTACCATTACCAAATATGTGCTTAGGATAAATATAATAAGTACCTAGCAGATTATTTATATAAATCCATGAATTGTGGATTACCCACATTCTGAAAGGAAAATCCAAGAAGAAACCCTTTTATTTGTCCTCCATATGACACATAAAGATGGGGAATGAGAAGAATTGAAAAATACTATGTTGGTTATTCATATCAAACCCACAAACAGTTCATCTGCTTAATTCTTGCACAAACCAGTTAAATCATCAGGAATAGTGATGGACTACCTTAATAAAACTAGATGATAACTCAAATAATAGATGCTGTATCACATCCAGTATTGTGGCAGCTGAGAATGCACCTCACGGATCTTCAAATATAGGAAGCTTAATTAAACAAGGGCCCCAGCCCCTGAGCTCTAAAATATTTCACCACATTTTCACTGAGCCCATGCTTCTAAAGGAGTGCTCTCATCCAATAATTAAACATGGTAGAAATACTAAGGCAGGTTCATTTCTGAAAGAAATAGTATTCTTCTGATGGCCAACTTTGGCTTGAGGATGCCTCAATGGCCTGCTAAATCTTGCTTTGATTATAGAATGCTCTAGGATGCTTTCACCTAATTTCCATTCTTTATCAAAATGTGTATTAGTCAGCATTCTCCAGAGAAACAGAATCAGTAGAACATATATCTATATTTATAGCTATCACTATCTCTATCATGATAGATATGCCTATAGATATCCATAGATAAACTTAGCTATACACAGATATAGCTATAGGTATACATAAATTCACATTCAAAGTAAGTGTCTATTCTAGTAAGAACAAAACACTGCAATGTCCATGATGGAAGGAGTCCATTGTAATTGGTCTGCTATCAAAGAGGTGACTAATCACCTCAGGGAGTGGTGCCATATTGGGTTCTCAGTGTTGATCTCTGCTGTTGTCAGATTATACATTCAGCTGTGGTTATAACAAGGTCAACCTTAGTGAGTAAAAGTACATGTTGCTGAGCCTATGCCATCATGTTCACTTTTTTTTTTCTTTTCTTTTCTTTTTTTTTTGGTAACCTATGGGGCAAAGTAGTTAGGGAAAGAGGCTGACTGGTATCCATAGAATGTGTCATTCTATCCACTTGATAAAGCATTCCTTCTCTGCTGAGGTCGCCCTTTGGTGAACATCCACATGGGACAGAAATAACTCTTCTCCAAATTTCTTTGCCACCAATTGTCTAATTATGTTCCTTCTAAGTTCCTGACCATTCATCCGAACCTAGAAGGTTAACTTACATTACAATCTGGCAGCATCCCTAGCCTTCTGACTTTTCCTTCAATTATTCCTACAGGTATGTTATAAAAATCTTTGCATGTTTAATTCTATCTTCTTGTTTGCTTCTTAAAGGACTCAGACTCATAATAATGTCTTTACTGGAGAAGAAAAACAGAAGTTCTGGTATTTGATATGAAGCAACTAACTAGTGGATCTTTTCTTATTTATATCTATAAGCTGGGAGAATCAAAAGCAGTTCATGTTTACGTGACATGGACAAAAATGTTTCTTAACAGTCTCACATCAGCCTTTTAATTCCATTTTAGTTCATTAAGTAGTCTGTAGAAATATTGATTATTTTGGCATTCCACAAACCAATACTCTGGTTCATTGATAGGTTATATCCAGTTTATCAGTCAGCTCATAAATAAATAATAAGTGTTTTGAATGTTCTAATAATTAAGTATATAAAAGAGAATGAGTGAAAAAACATGAAGGTGCATGGCCAATTATTAATGAAAGTTTTGGGAAGTCTGAAGTATTTGGGAATATTCTTTTCAGAAAAAAGATCTTATTACTCTTCTCACTTCTCATCACTATTCATAATGCACACCACATATAATGCATACTCTTTGTATTTTGAAACCTTTATCCAACTGATTTTTCAGTTGACTAAAAAGGCTGATCATTTTGGGACTGAGTAGAATCCAAGTGAAAATAGGGTAGTACATAAAATCTAGGTGGCTATTCAAGTTTCCCAGAAATGAGTACAAATGATTTACATATTTTATGAAGTTACATGAACCAGTTGAAATAAGGGTGTGTGGAGTCTGTGGTAAACCAAAATAAATATGTCCCTAGGTTTCTGAAGAAAGGCCATTCCATTTTCTCATTTTCAATACTTGAAAAGAGAAGAAAGAAAAGAAAAGGAAAGGAAAGGAAAGAAAGGAAAGGAAAGGAAAGGAAAGGAAAGGAAAGGAAAGGAAAGGAAAGGAAAGGAAAGGAAAGGGAAAGAAAGGAAAGGAAAAAGAAAAGGTAAAAAGCCATGTTTGCTGTTGGAGCATAGTGAAAATGAAGTGCCAGGAAATGGGAGGGACTCACAGACTTTCAATGAGGTGGGTGTCCTTAGGTATATTAAGTCTTGAGGTCAGACAATCTCAGAAGAAACCTATTTTGGGATAGTAGTATAATCTGGCTAGATTTAAGGAGGTCTAGAAGGCATTATAAATTATAGACTCCCATATCGCCTCCTCTGCTTCACTGAAGCCTCTTAGCTGACACTATAGCCACAATGGGAGTTTCATATGTCCAATTTACAGAAAAGGAAAACACTTGGGTATAAATCACATGTGAGTTCACTTGCAGTGGCACTATCCAGAAACATACTTCTACGTTACAGCTCTAGACAGAATAATACTACAAGATAATAATAAACGGAAATCTCAAGGAACAGAACCATGAGTACTATGCCAATCATAACTTCCAAGAGAATAGATGGCATAACTATTAGAAGTTATCCCCTTCAGATCACCCATGTTTAAGCATAGAAAGGTCGTGAATATCATGGTGGAAGGAATGGAGGCTCTTACGCATGGACCTGAGGATACAGGACAAATATAGTTATTCCCACTGGTCTAGGCCCGACTTGTGAGTAGCATAATCAGATTGAGGTCTGATACCACCCTGTTCCTCAGAGGTCCTAGTCAGATACTTGATGATAATTTAAATACCTGAACAAAAGTCATTAATCCACATCAAATGGATAATTAGTCTAAATCTGAATTTGATTTTCTGGACACACACAGTTCCTCCCTAAGCCACAATGATTGAGATTGCACACAATACCTTATCTATAAACAAGATAAGTGATCATCTTATTTCAGACTAAGAGGCTTATTATGTGGTGGGGGGGGAGGGAAGTTAGTGTAATGTGCTTATGACCATGGGATTCAATGGCTGTACCATGTGCGATAACCTAGATTCTGTTTAAGAGAACTGTTATATGGATTACTGAAAACTCTGCAGAGGCATCAGCATAGTTACAGCATATACATTGAAATAGTGACCAATATATGAGATAGTGTAGTCACATGAATCTAGAAAATAGGGATGAAAGTATAAATGATATATATCTCACCAAACCGTACACTTATGGAATGCTGTCCTAACAATATTGGGCTCTGTGTCTGGTTCTTAAGACAACACTTTGCCAAGGGAACATAAAAAGCATTTCACTGAAATAGAAGTTGTAACTACAATCAGATCACTTTGAGGCTGAGGTAGTATATATGATACTACCTAATCAATTGAGGAGATTTACATCTAGGATCTGAAAGAGTTGCTCAACATCACTTTTTCCATAACTCCTTGAAAACTATCTATGGGCATTTCATCAGCAACAATCCAACAATAACATGATAAAGATCCAGGCTTTTAAGAGATGAAGTTCCAGATTTCTTTAGGCAAGCTTCTCAGACAAGTTTTAGTACTTCTGCAAGAGTTTGGGAAGTCCAGGAAGGGTGATCCAAGGAGGAATGATAAAAATCAACTAATGCCTCAATAGGAGCTTTAGAAATAAGAATTATACATTGTTTAGTCTTTTTGTTTTGAGTTCTTGAGGAGATCACAATTAGCCACCATCTTGAAGAGGATGTTAAAGTTAATTAGATTTCCTGTTAGACACTTACTGTTCTTTAAAAAAAAAATGTGATATAGGAATTAGGCATAATAGAAGGGCATTATAAGCAATTATGTCTGAATGATGCAAGGAGAGAACTATGCCAGACATACTTTACGCTATACTTAAAAGAATCTTAACCAAATGAATGTTCTCCGTTTTGAATGCTTACTTTCTCTTAACTCTATGTTAATTCTGTGACCTACTTATCTCTGCCTTGGAGCTAGATCAAATATTCTGTGAATTTAAAATCTGATAGAGAGAAATTTTCCTTTCAAAATAGTGCATCAGTTGGCCCACCAGACAACATGATTTGCAGAATCTTCTCATTTTAAGTATTAAAAACTAAGATCTGCATGCTTTTATCAATTAAGGCTAACACCTGGATCCTCTGGGCTCAGATGAACTGCAAGACAACATAAGGTAGGATCTGGCTTCCCCAGAGCTACCTAAGATCCTGATGCAATTCAGAAATTCAGAAACACTAAAATCATATGGAACAAACTTTGAGCAATGGGATACAATATACAGGAAGACTGATTAATAAATTCTCTTTTTGTTACTTCCTCTAAAGAAATGCACTGAAACCATAATTTCTTCTGTATACCCTCTCTGGAGTTTTCTTGTGACCCTGAAATATATTTTCTTTATGGTGGTAACATATTGTCCTATGTTTGCTTCTTACCCCTTCCTGCCTTACTTAGTTTTTCTCCATTCTCACTGCCTTAGAATTGTGTCTTTCTAAAAATCACTAAAATCTAACCTTTTACTGAGGCTTCTGTTTTTCACAAACGAAACTAGATGAATGTCGCCAGTTATTATCAATTGTTTTACCACTTGTCAGTTAATACTTAAAATGAGAAGATTCTGCAAATCATATTGTCTGGTGGGCCAACCAACACAATATTTTGAAAGAAAATTTTCTGTCTATCAAATGTTAAATGCACATAATATTTGATCTAGCTCCAAAGCAGAGATAAGCAATTTATGGCTCATGGGCCAAATCCAGCCTACTACTTGTTTTCGTACATAAAATTTTATAGAACACAAACATGCCCATTAGTATACTTTTTATCTATGGCTATTTTTCAGCTACACCATCAGAGTTGAGTAGCTGTGACAGAAACCAACCACGTGGTTCACAAAGTCTAAAATATTTACTATATAAAGTTAATAGAACAATTAGCAGGATTTTGGTATAAATGATAAGTAAAATACGATTAGTTTTTTAAAGAAGATTATAGAAGGAGAATTTTTTCTGTCACTACAAAAATTAAATTGAATTCATGCTCTTTGTTTCCTAAACCTCATTTTTTTTTTTCTTGGTAACGAAATATATTCACCACCTTGACTGAATCACATAGTTCATATCATCCATATTACTTAACTGCTTTATACTTCTGTTTCTTCATACATGAAAAGGAAAACTCGGAAAAACCGCACTCAATTTCACTGAATTTTAAAGAAGATTGTGCACATAGAGTGCTTAGGAAAGGAAAAAAAAATAAGATCTCTTGGTTTATATCTTTTTTGTTTCTCGTGCTTGTACGTTATAGGCACTTAAAATATATGTCTGCCTCATATTTTCACTTTCAAAAATTCCAATAAATATATTTTCCTAGAGAAAAAAAGAAAATAGATTGCCTCTAAACTTCCAATATGCTAGTTAAGATGTTCAGTCTCTGCTTTATTAGAAACTCTAATGAATGATATAATTTTGATTTTTTAGATTTCCTCTGCAGTATATATATATATATATACACACACACACACACACACACATATATGTGTGTATATATATGTATATACACATATACACACATACATATACACACACACATACACGAACGATCTCTGTTTCTTATGGCACAATGAAAGTGCAGACAATCTTATTTCAATTTAATTATTCAGTTCTTATAAAACTCTTAAGTCCATGATACTTTATTGATCCATGATCAGGAAATGAAAAGAGTGCCAGCAGATTTCAGTATAGGAAATCTGACAGAAATCAAAGTTCTACAGACAAGGAAAAATGAGCAGAAGTTTATCTGTTATAGAAAATGGCTCTAAGAGATATAAGACAATGACTATCTTATCGTTATTGCATTTGTCACATTTATTGTGATGTGAGTTATGTAGAGGATACTTCATGAATGTTTTTCAACAACTGAACGGAGTGAAAAACAAAGGAAGGTAGTAAATTCAGCATTCAGGCTTCTGTGATTCACTGGAACGCAATGCAAAAAAAAAAAAGAATGTGACATCTAGGTGTTTACTACAATCTGACAGAATCAGAAAGGTATAGTTAACTTAAGTCGTGAATATCACAATTTAGATTACATAAGAGGAAACATTTAATTTCTAGAATGTAGATAGGAACATTATATGACAGTTTTGAATGAATAGAGAAGTCAAATATCAAAAACATACAATGCCAGAATAAGATTTCTTTATTCTTAATTTTATGCATGGTGCTCACTGTTGGTAAATAAGGTTAGTATGCATTTGTTGGCCAGGTTCCAGAGCAGAAGCAATAATCAACAGGTGCCTCCAGTTGCTGATTGAAAGACAAAAAGGGGAGCTAAAACAGATTAGAGCTATCTAATTAAAAGCCACTATCAGAACCAAATGATGTATTAACCTTTTACTTCATCAATAAGATTTAGAACATCTTGATTTATTTTATACAGTTAATTAACCTAATTAATAAGATATGCTTTGATGAAGTAATTTCTCAGAACTAGACTATAATTTGTTAACTTTGTGTGAGTTGCTATATGATGTATAAAATGATTTCGTACATGTAAAATGCTTTAAATTATACAAGTACTATACTTATT
Organism: Rousettus aegyptiacus; assembly: GCF_014176215.1. Classification (NCBI taxonomy): domain Eukaryota; kingdom Metazoa; phylum Chordata; class Mammalia; order Chiroptera; family Pteropodidae; genus Rousettus; species Rousettus aegyptiacus. Next base: position 114,181,204 of record NW_023416284.1, read on the forward strand.
AAGCACTTTTTCTATATAAATTATCATTGTCCTTATTTCTATTTTATGCAAAGTTTATAAGATATGAAATTAGAGTTTTTGAAGATGTTTAGGAAATTCATATTATTAAAAAAAAATGTAGTTTAACTCCTTGAAGGGAACCAAAATTTTGCCACCCTTTTGCGATATTGACTTTAAACTGTTTATTAAGAAAAAAGACTCAGAAAAGAAACTTTGAGCCCTTCCCCCTTTTTCTCCCCAAGAGATTCAGATAGAAAAACCTGCTTCAGAAAGGAAATCTTAGAATTCTGCTTTAGTATGATTTGAATTAAGTATGGTAAATAAGAGAACATCAGGCAAGCTGTTAGCTAGATACCTACTGAGTCCTATTGTTTCTGAGTTGCCTAGCAAGAATTTTCCCGCCAGGTTTGTTCTGCTCTTCTTCAACTATCGCCACTTACTATTTTCGAAATGTGATATGACTCTCCACTTTCTCTATTGTCTAAAATATCTTATATACCCAATGTTGCCTCACTGTCTCTGGAATTGTCATGCATGTGTGAATTCTCCATGCACATGTACTAAAATTTTTATTTTCTCCTGTTAATCAGCAGTATGTTGTTTAAAGTTTTTGACTAGCCAGAACTAGAGGTAGAGAGACTGTTTCTCTGGCCCCTACATATCTACTAAATTACATATAATTGTTACTGTTGTGGCGATCGGAATTTTGGCAACACGCAGGTCTCTGCTCTTATCACTGATGAAGAAATGAATTTCCATTCAGTGATAGTTATGAAAAGTATTTATTATAGTCACATTTTGAGGTAGAAGACAGGTCAAGCTTAAAGCTGGCTAACCAGTTGGAAATGAGGATAGTACTCAATGCGGGGGTGGGAAGATGGTGGCACGTGTTACAGTCAGTGAAGATAGAGAGCTGTAACCACCACCCCCCCCCCAAGGGAGGGAGAGGTTTGTGTTATATTATATTAGGGTGTGATGGGTGGTTACAGAGACATTCTTAGGTGATTGGAAAATGAGGTCATTTTGATTGACACTTGACTGCTGTATAACACTTTGCTACTGCACACATACTTACCCAGAATCCAGTCAATTATAATTAGATTCATGAACTTCCAGGCAAAAACGTGGTATTATAATGACAGTATAATGAAGCTGAGGTTGTGGGCAGGTTAGGGTAGTACCTTCTGTGCATGTGTCTGTGGCCAGATTAAACCAGTTGTAGATTATGATCCTCCTGATCTTTATGTCTGGAATGCAGGAGAAATTCTCTAAGTACCAATAGGGTGTTCTTTGGGCAGTCTCTAGGCTGGGCCTCCATTCCTTTGTTTCCCTGTTGTTCAAGTCTGACTAGCTACCTAACATAATGATGTGCTTAAAGAGAAATAAATATATTCCAAACTATAATTTAAAATAAAAATCCTAACAATATAGTCAGTATTAGAACTCAAGATATAACAGAGTTCATATTTATTCTGGTATATAACTTAAGGCCTTCATATGCCTGTTAAATCTGAACAATCTAAAGTCATAATATTTTTCTTTGATCCTAAATTGTGTGATACCCTTATTATGGTACATGATGTAAGCAAACTTGCTTTGTTCTGCCATGATCCGGTGAATTAATTATATCTAATTCTTCTTGTTCTGATTTAGCCTTTCTTCAAGATTGGATCAAAACATAAAGTATTACAGCTATAGTCCCAGATGCATTAGTTCAAGAAGCAATGTAATATCACATTTGTCACTTGTGGTATTAAGCTATGTATCAAAAGCACTTTACAGTTAAATGTAGAAAGTAAAAAGTCCAGCAAAGCAGCCCAGATTTTGCAATGGGACAATCAGGATTATTTCCTCAATTCTGCTGCCCTAGAGCACAGGTCTAACAAACAGGAAAGATTAGAAAGATTCTAACATATCCTTTTCCCATAGTCCCTAGATGTATATATACTAAAAGAGCTTAGAGTAAACATTATCAACAGGAAAAATTGTATCAAAAGTTTATTTCTAGATAAACTAAGGAATATCTTTCCTACTCCTATTTTCTAAGGTTTCTATATATCTTCCTTCTTGGAATTTTTGGGTTTTGTTTGTTTGTTTTTGTTTGTTTTTTTGGTTCTTTAATAAGATGTCTCCAAAATTTATTAATCGTATTTACTCTCTCAATTTAATATGTACAAGTGCCAATTTTATAGTTTGTTTATACTGAAAACATTAAAAAGGAGAAAAGTTATCAGTTTTTAATTAAAAAGATATGTAAAAGTTAATGTTAGTTATTTAAAAAATTGTGGGGCTCTATTTGTGTGCAATTACTTTACAACACTAAATGAGAAATAACTAATTGTAATTACAATGAAAAAATATTTAAAAAATATATTCGAGAGTTCAGATTAACACTCTAAATTTCTCATGCTAACAGCTTCTAAAAGGAGCAAACCCCAACTCTTTCCTCTTTTCTAGGAGAAAGCTTTTCTGCACTTCTGCCTACCTTCGTGTTTCTGCTAAACGCAAGTGATGGTTCCTGACTCCCTTGCTATAGCAAGTTCTGAATAGGTTTTGTTCTCATTTGAGTGTTGTACGTTGAAATGTGAACCCCCCAAATACATGTTAAAGTATGCCTCAGTAATTCAGATTGAATAAGGCTAATCCAAAATCATTTATGTCCTTATAAGTAGAAGAGATTATGATATAGACATGTGCAGAGAAAAGATCATGCAAAGATACAGAAAGATTGTCTACATGCCAAAGAGAGGGGCCCTCAGAGAAACCAATCCTGCCAACACTTTGATCTTGGTTCTTCAAGCATTCAAAATAACAAAAAAATAAATTTCTGTCATTTAAGACACTCAGTCTGAGGTACTTTGCTATAGTAATCATACCATAAGTAATTCAAAATTTAAATTAAACAAAAAATAAAAATAAAAACTTCATAGAACAATTGACTAAAAACTTACCACTTGGAAGAAACTAAGAGATTCAAATGTGTAGCCCAGGATATTCCAACTTAGACATGAGCTCCTAAATAAGGTCACTGCTAATTATTCAGGCACGCTGCTTACTCTGATAGAAGTTATTAATGGTACCACCTCTGCTCTAGATGAAATACATTGGTAATAGACAATGTATAGACAATAACATTAGTCTAGACTTCTTATTGTTTAGTCTTGAGGAAATCTGTGTCATTGCTAATACTTCTTTTTGTACTTTGATTATGTGTGTGTGTATATGTGTGTATGTGTGTGTGTGTGTATAAAATATATATATATATAATATATAATATTTATATATAATGAATTACTGGATGCAATTGGCTCATATGTTTATGGAGGATGCCAAGTCCCCAGACATACAGAGTGAGTCAAATCAGCAAGCTGGACACCCAAGACAGCCAATGGTTTATTTCTAGTTTGAGTCTGAAGGCTCAGTAGAGAACTGGTAGAGCTAATGGTACAGTTCCACTCTGAAAGCTAGCAGGCTTCCTCTTTTGGAAAGAGGAGATGGTTCACTCTGAGTTTGAAGGTAGGGAAAAAAAAAAATGTCCCAATCAGAAAGCTGTCAGGCAAGAGAAATTCTTTTATTTGGTGTAGGTTCAGTCTTTTTGTTCTATTTAGTCCTTCAACTGAGTAAATGAGGTCCACCCATATTAGGAAGGGCTATCCATTTTACTCAGTTTCCTGATATAAATGTTAGTTTCATCCTAAAACACTCTCACATAAACAGCCAGAAAATGTTTAACTAAATATTTGGACACCTCATGGCTCAGACAAGTGACACATAAAATTAGCCTTTACAGTACTATGCAAGTTTTCCAGCCTCTGCTTTACAAGGAATCATAGAAATAGTTTTGAGTATCAACAGACAATATGCAGTATGAAGTAGAAATGTATAAGATGAGGTTAAAGAGTAGACAGTGGTAGGGACTGGAATTCAACTGGAGATGCATCAAGTTTCAGATAGAGTAATATGTTCAAGTGAATATGGGAAAAAAAACAGTGAGTGGTATAATTATGAATAATAAAAAGAGATAATGGTACTGAAGATATAAATTGTAGAGTCATGGAACCACAGATGACAAGTAAAGCATGGAGATAAGAGAGATCCTTTGTTAAAAACTAGAGTTAAAGGAAACAGGAATGAGTCCTGAAAACTTCCAATACTTAGTGGCTAGATAGGAAGATAACAAGAAAAATTAAAGACAATAATTAATTAATAGAAAGATAATATAAAAAGGAATGACAGATATTTTTTGAGGAAAATAAGACAGATGAAGGAAATATCTACAAAACCTGGATGATCATCTGTTTCAAATAGAACCAGGAGGACTATTTGCTGAATGAACATTATCAAATATATTCTGCAATATATTTGCCTCATCAAGAGCAATTTCTATAGAGTTGTTTAAGTGAATGCTGTTCTGATGCTTAAAGTGTCACTGAACTTGTGGTTGGTTTTGCTCTTATGGTGAATAATATATAAAAATTTTAGAAAAAATGTAATAATATTTCCTAATGCTTGAGTGAGATGATGTATAACAGAAGGAAGTCATGGAAATCAGAAATCAAATAAGAATTGTGTAAGATCTTAACAGAGAAAAGTATGAACTTTTTTAAAGGACATAAATTAAACATGAATCCTTAGGGTGATACAACATGCTTGTGAGCAGAAAAACTCAATGTTGTCAGGTTTTTAAATGTCCCTAAATTATAGATTTATAATTTCAATCCAATGCGCTTAAAATCAAAATAAAAATTGAATATTTTTTTGACACCTGAAAATCTTAATCTTAAACTCATATGGCAAAGGAAATGAACTGCTAAACAATTTTAAAAACTAAACAGATGGGTATGGATTTACATTTCTACATATCAAAACACATGCTATACAGAATATAACATTCAAGTATATGTGAGTGTTGTAATTAAGATAAACCACACTTGCAAAATCCTAAATATTTTTAAGATATATAATCTATATTATAAAATATTGATCTATATATTACATATATTTTAGGATGTGTGTGTGTGTGTGTGTGTGTGTGTGTGTGTGTGTGTGCGCGCGCACAATAGAGATTGCAGAGAAAAATCTGGGAGAATAACGCCAAACTGTTAAAACTGGTCTCTCTGAAAATTCACTGGGTTGGAGGTGGTATTAAAAAGGATTCTAGCTTTATCTGTAATATAACATGAATGTACTCACTATTAGTTGGGAAATTGAAAATTCATTTAAAAAAGAAAATGTAGGAATTGAAGAAGCAAACATTATAGGCTAATAGACATTTTAAGAAGATTGCCCCTGAAAGAAAGGGAAAATATTATCTGTTTAACAGAAAAGATTTGCAGATATGCAAAATACTAGAATTTACTTGACTATTGATGGGAATAAGCCATTGGAGAGGAAGAGCTGAAGAAACAAGATGAATAACAAAGGAATCAAGATCCAGGAAATGTGAAGAGAGAAGGGATTGGAATTTGTTGAAAGCACGACCCCTGCAGAAAGTGCTCATGCTGCTAGATTATCACATTTGTTTTGGGAAGGGAATGATTAAAAGAGTAGGACTTAGGGTCAGATTGTCTGAATCTGAATTTTCCTGCTTTGTCTCTTATTATTAGTTCTGTGACCCTTAAGTTACCTACACCTCTGTATGTGTCATGTTCCTCATTTGTTAAGCAGCAATAAAAGTATAATCTAATTTAGAGGGTTGTTAAGACTAATGAAATGTACTTTGAACAGTTCCTAGAGTGATAGTATTTAATAGGGATTGAAAATTATTACAATCCATTTTTTATTCCACCAAGATATATGTGCTAAAGTTATCAGATGTCTGAAAAGGTAAACATTTTTAAGAGAATTAAAGCAAGATAAGAGGTAGAGAGTTAAAGAACACAGTAGAGGAAAATAATAATTGCTGGACAATTCCAAGAGTCCATTAAAAGTTGGCAATTGTGAATTTTGAGTTTAGCAAACTGTCTAGGTATATCTCCATACTTCCATACATGAAGAGATGATTTACAAGTACTCGATACATTCCCTTTGTACTGTTAAGTGTGTCAAAAGTATTAACTGATTTAATTCTCAAAATGAATTGCTAAATAAAAAGAAATTAATTCCAGCTTCACCTCCCTACCAAATATAACATTTAGGGTAACCTTCCCCTAAAAGTATGTTCTTAAGCAGTGTACTCATCATCATTCATTCTAAAATTAAAATACAACTTGTTCTATTCATTACACAGTAGCCACGCCAATCTTTTCAAACTTTAAAGAGATTATTTCACTTTTTTTAACAAACCCTCCTAAGACCTCTCCTAGCATTTAAAATACTATACCTTAATACGGCTAAGAAGTTCCTACACGATCTGGCATTGAGATCTATGACATCATACCAATCAGCCTTCTCTCACTGCACTCCATCCACAAGGATATGCTCCAACCTCAGGGACAGAAAATGTAGCTTCCTTTACAATTCTGGGAAAATATTTAATGTAGTGTAAAGATTAAGTGAACTAAATAAAAATTAATAAAAAGAAATAGAAATTTATTAAAATAATTTTATTTCTAAGTTACTCTATTGTATTTAAAGAGTTTCCTCATCAGTCAATTGCACTGCCAAATATATACTCTGAAGATTATAGAATGTATGAATGTGGACTGTGGTATTTCTGATTCTCTACTCATGTAGGGAGAGAATGAAAAATAGTGGCATGTGCATCACTGAAGATATTCAACATTTTTCAAAATTATTTGACTTCAGATAACATCTTATGAAAATAATGTTTCTCAGAAAATATTTTGAGAAATGCTGCAGAAAAAGTACTTTTCCCTCTCTGCACCTTATTTGATTTGGAATTATGTTATTACATAAGCTAAGAGCATAGTCCCATTATTCTGTAAAAAATTTTAAACAAATGTACAATTTATAGAGGAGTAGTTAATCAGATAATACTTTGAGAATTCCCAAATAAATGTAGCGATTTATGAATAAGAATGTTATCAGCAAAGGAGATAATGACCAACCCATTAATGGCATTAGTTGGATAGTCACTTTGAAACTTTTAATTTATTCAGACTAGATGGCTGCTACAGAAAAAATTTGGTACACTAAGTTTATAGGTGTCAAACAATATTTTTTAAAGAATAAATTATTTAAATACTAAAGAAATCAAATCCAAATAGGTCAATGTAAATACCCACATGACAGAAAAAAACATTTTGGAATTAAATCAACTATGCTATAACATTTTGGTTTAATCTTCATTAAAATGAATTTTCATGAAATGATGTACTACAATTCAAGCCAGGGTTGATGAAAACAAATTTTGATTATCTGTCCATGGGCATTTATCTACCCTTGGCATAAGTAGAATAAAAGATGGAGCCATCTTGAATTGGAAGATGGATTAGCACTTACTTGTCCGGACATCTCAAATGTTACAGATGAAGAAAATGAGGCTTTGGGAATTGAAGTAATTGACCAAACTGGAGGTCCTCATTCCTTGTGCTATCTCTCAAAAAATATAAGCCATATTTGTCAAGTCTTTTCTTAGTCTTTCTTTTCAACCGTCCCTCTAATTTGTGTGTATTTACATTTTTGTCTCGGTATATATAAACAAAAAGACCCTTCCGATTTTAGTCATGTCTTTTAAAGTTGAAATGAGAATTCGTATGAAAACTAAATAGTGAAACACTATGCAAATTTTTAAAATTTGTATAGAGCAAACATGTGTACTGGAATCCTGGTCAGGCAGTTGCTAACTGGGTATCCTTTAGCAGATGTTTTGACCATTCTGAGTTGGTTCCCCATCAGTACAATAATAATAGATCTTATTCTTTCCCACATGATTTTTATAAAAATCAAATGAGATGATGCAAGTAAAAGGACTTTAAAATCATAATATGCAATAGAAATATAGCAGATTGAATTATAGAGAATGATGATTGAAACCAAATAAAATAGTAACATATGAAATGATTTATAATAAATCATATTTGCAAATACTTCAAATCATCATGTTAACTTACACAGGCAGGTATATATCAGTTCAATAGTGCTCCTATATACCAGACATATGCAGTCACATGTAAGAGTCTTCTACTAAGTATAACATAAAACTAATGCTTGAAAATATAATCATTATTTAATGAACCTTCATTATTAATAAAAATAAATATTATAGCAATTATGAGAATTATGGTCTTGAATTAAAATTAATGAATTAAAATTTAATTCTTGAAAGTATTAACAGTATTCTATTGATTTGATATTTATTTTTCAGTTCTCTCTGAAGTATATTTCTCTAAATATCTATCATGCATTAAATCCAACCTGATGTATAAGTTCAAGTTCATGAAAACCAATGGGGAAGCTTGTAAAGCTTTGAAGTCACTATAGAACTTAATCATCTGTGAAGACTCATTTCAACCTTATTGTTTCAGTGAGTGTTTTTCTTTGCATAAAGAAATTCATATTTATATATTGCTCTTTTTTTGCACATAATAAGCATTTACATTTATTTATAATGGAAGCGAGTCCTATTTTGGTTTTTAAACAGTCTTATTTACGTATTTTTATCCTAGAACCAGAAAGGGACACAAGAGCAGCACTGGATCTGTAATGAAAATTTCCTGGCTCTCAACTTTTTATTTTCTTCATTAAACCATTGTTCCAATAATGATGCCAATTTTGATTTAAAGGAGCTAACTCTACGAGCAGCCCGAACATCCAATCTCAATGGTGTAAATTCTCTGTAGGAAATAATAAAAAAAAAATGAGCTAAGGGTGGTGATGAGGAAGAGGAGGCTTCAACTTTATAGCTGATGTTTTCATAGTTCTTCAGTTATACCATATTTATTAAATGAAGGGTAAATAAAAACTGTCAATTTGGGCTTTTAGAATTGATAGTTACGAACTTCATTGATATAAATAATTATGATAATATTTGGAAGAAAATTAATTAAACAAATGCCAAATATAGGTAAATTCTTCTATGCATTCATGTTACCATTAACATAGCAGATTTAATAAGTGAGCATTTATTTTTATATAGCAGACAATATTATTTTAAAAATTAACAAGAAAAATGATTTAAAATTTCTAGTATTAAGAAATTCAGATAAGTAAAGTTTCATTAAAATTATTTTTATTTAGTATATACATATATTCTCTTATTTTAGTAAATATAATTTCTTACATGGTTTACATAAATTAATCCAGAGCCTCAATCTCTCTGTCACTTTTTTTTGTTGGTTCCATATTCTTTTTCTGCAAATTTTCCAGTAATATATCCCTTAAAGTTGGGTGGTACTACTTGACCACACATACATTGAATAATACAAAAATAATGTCTCATTCATCTAATATATATATATGTATATATGTATATGTGTATATATATGTGTGTGTATATATATATATATATATATATATATATAGTCAGAGATTCTAAGTTAACTAAAATATTGCCACAAATGGTGTGTAACCACAAGTGAATAAAACCCTTTCTAAAGTAAACAAATCTGAATCTTAAAGATTATTGAAAGTTACTGACAGTTAATATATCAATGCTAGGCTATTACACAATTCATATTTTTTAGAAAATAAAATGAATTTTGGGTTGATATAATTAACTGATTCTAAATCTCTTGCATTTTAAAAATCACAACTAAGTCACCTATTGCTTTGATAGACTCCATATTATATTTTAAGACATCTTTCAACTTTGTTATTCATTTAATTTGAAATTTAAATATTGACTTTCCTATCAAAAAACCGTATCTGCCTTTCCAAAATTTAATTACTAGATTCATAACATTAAAAATTTCCCCGAGGGTTGATTTAAGCTCTTACAAATGATCTTTCCTTTGTCCCACGAGGGTAGTATTGTACATGTTAGGAACAGTAGTAAGAATTTGGTTACGGCCCAACAACACTGTTTCAACTAGATATATAAATGATCTCATTTCTTAGAATGAAAGTCTCCAAATGATCCCTTTGATAAATACCTATAGAACATTGAAAAACCACAAGATTTCATATTGGCCAAGAGCTCACTGTTACAGAGGATGGAATACAATTTTCCTGGAACCTAGAAATATAGTAGCTTAATTTTCCCATAAATGAGAAGGCTGGTAGAGCATAAAATCTGAATGAAAAACATGGTTGGAAAGCTTAGAAAGAGTTCGTACAAATCAAATTAACAATATTTTCATTTAATATCAATATTCTTGATATAAATACATTTATGTGCAAGAAATTGTACTACATACTGACATGTATTAAATTTTATTCTGAATATAGATGTATTTGACTATCTTTAATTATTTTGATTAAATAGTTATAAATTCTAAAATCATTTACAACTATCTGATTATATCCGAACACTTTGTTCCCAAGTGGTTTTAAATAAATTGCAAATATATTTCATAAAATCAACTAGATATAGAAAAGACTACTACCTACTACTGTTTGCCAATAACTAGCATTTGACTCAGATTTAATAAATTACAAAGTATTTTAAAATATATCATTATATTTGTACTTGAGTCAAATTCTTACAATTGTTGGAGATTATCTAATTTTAAAATACCTAATATCATTTTCCAAATAATTCACCTTGAGAATTCTCATAAACTGTGGTTAGAGATAGCAACGGAATGTGTGTGCGTGTGTGTGTGTGTGTGTGTGTGTGTAAGATCATATTTTGAAACAATGAGTATATCTTTCAAGACCAATCACATGTGGGCTCTATAAAAAAGTGAATAATTGTTTTTGACAATACTCTTGATTATATTCTGTATTCTATTTTTATTATTGTATTTTAAGAAGACTAAAAGATGATTAACCAGATTTTAAAGTATTTAAGAGACAGTGTAAAACCTTACAGTTTGTATCACAACTCTGTTACAGTGACTTAAATACCTACTACTTTATAAACCTTGACACTAACAGCATTAAAAATGATGGTGGTATGATTAAATCTACCAACAGCATTAATTTTTGTAAAGACATAGAAATTTTAGCACTCTAATATATTCGTGCACAGGAGATTGAGCTCCTCTGTTGTTATTCTGGTAATATGAACTCAAGCACCAAAATGCACACTGACTTCCCACTTTTCTAACTAATTGTATTTATTACACATAAAATTAGATTGGATTGTCAAATATATGACTATAACTTGATCACAATTTTCTGTTTTACTTTTCATATTATTTTAAATTGTTATTTTCTCTTTTAATTGTTTTTGCATAATTAAATATATAAGTATATATATTTACATTTTTATTCTAATGTTGAGTATTTTTTCCCTCATTGAGAATTGATAAAATTTATCTGTTCCTAGTAAATGGAACACTTAGTCCAGATCATTTCAGGATTTTGTTTTAATCAATTTATTCTGTATTCTGTTTTATTCATTATAATCTTCTCCCTCTCATGCATAAGGAGAATCAGTACAGACTTCACTGGAATCTGCTAAAAGTTGAGATGTAAGTAAGTCGTCATAACAAATACATTCTTTTTCCTTCAGCTTAAGTATTGTGACTCACAACTTGCTACTATCTAGATCAAAATAACAGATGACTGAGAGGAGCAACACTGGCTCTATAAAAGTCTGCTGCAACAAATAGTAAATGGTTGTGAACAATTAATCAAACTTTTTTATTCATTATTCAGAGAGGGAGAAAGAAAGAGAATGTGAGACAGAGAAAGAGGGAGAACATGAATGACACCAACAGATGCTGTCTGGCAGAGGATAGGAAACTAGTTTCTTATTCTTTCTTTCTTTTTTTTTTTTTTCCATTTAATTCTTTCATGACTATATGTGTGCCCTTTACTTTGTAAACTGGATATGATTTAATGCTGCACTTTATATTTTATGGTAATAGTTTATGAAAGTGGTTTACTTATGAGGACATATAGAGTTCTAACCAGAAGTTATTTTCTTCAAATTCATTTAACTGTATCGTACTTTGTGGGATGTCTATTAGTTTATAATATATATTTTCCACTATAATAGTTGTACATGGTAGATAATTTTGGCTCAAATTATTTTTAAAGTAAAAGACCTTGTGTATACTAAGTGAAAACTTCATGTGCAGAAAAATATGAAAAAACTTTTAAATGTGAGGTTCCATGCAAGTGGTCATTAGTTTGAGAAATTTCTGTCCTGATGCGTCATTTAGGCAAAAAGTAGCTAACATGATTATCATAAGAGCTGTATTTTTTAAATATTGTAGTATTCTAATAAAATTACATGTTTTCAAAAATCTTTATGGAATAATTTAAAACAACTGGTAATCACAAATTATCTATTAATAATTTAAATTGTGTATAAAAAAACAATTGTATTAAGTAGGTTGCCTTGACATTGAATTAATTTTACCTAAGAAATCATAAGAAAAGACATTAGACTTTATTTGAAAACATAAATCAGAAAAGGGACATCTCAGTATTCTTACATGCACCCTTTTAAAGAAAACAGAAGTTGGTAGGGAGAAAAAAGTTACTTCTAAGTGTTAAACAAATGGTTGTTTAGCTGGAATATATGACTGGTGGTTAATAGGAATTGGGTATACTAGTATATATTTCAAACAACGATTTAAACTAATTTTTTACATTAAAATCATTTTATAGAATTCGATTAGAATAAATTCTCATGGAATTTATTTCAAAATCAAAATAATTTTAAAAAATGTTAAAGGTCAGTTTCAATCATTTTTAACCCATAAATGTCAAAGAAATTTAAATAAATACTTTAGAATGAAAAAGAGAGGGAGAATTTTTATAAATTGCATGTTTAATATTTTTAGTTAAAAAACATGCAAAGCTATATATATATATAAATGTATAGATAAATATTACACAGATATACATATGACTAAATATCAGTCAGAATTAGTTTTAGTCAAAAGCATCCCTTTATCAACCATCAACCATCATATCATGCCACCTGCTAATCCAGTCACCCACAGGCTGTCTTTCTAGCCTTGTTTACTTCTTCTACAAAAGAACAGCTCTTTTTCTGCCTGCCTTTGAGAAATTTATAGATCTTAGAGAATTTTCCCTAATGCAAGCAAGAGTCTCACTCCTCCTATTGCAATAGCACTCCCTCCCTAATAGTCTTTTTGAATAAAATACCTCCTTACCTAAGCTGGGTGTATGTATATATCTATTTTTTAATTTACCAATATTTATTACAGTTTTTGAATATCCTTTTTGGTATTTAAATTTTGTTTCTGGCACTGCTTTTGGGTTAAGTTATTACATTATGTGAATATAATGGAATCCTCCTTTCCAATAGTTCAATTTTCTCCTATTTCTGATTTCCTTACTTCAGTGAAACTATCATTGTTAAGAAAATAGCTCAGTAGAGATTGAAAGAACATCTTTTGGATGGAGATATGGAAACTGAGCTAACAAAGTATGTGTAAGAGCTCTACCAGGCATCATTAGAAATTTAGAGTTTTGGAGAGAAATGAGAGAAGCAAGCAGAAAATTAGAATGAAAAGGCATAGGCTTTCAAAGTACATTCGAAAGCAATAGTGGTGAGAACTTACCAGTAGTAAAGTGAACAAAGGACCTATGCAAAGAAATATGTAATTGTTATTTGCATTTCTTTCTTGTACAATGTACTATCTGCCTTTATGAAATACTTCAGTGAATTCTGATTCAGCCAAATAATTCTGTTTGTGTAGCAGTGAATTGGGGGAGAGGCAGAGAAGGAAAAAATGATCTCCTCTTATTTACTTTGCCGGTACCTAAGTAGGAACCACAGACTCATATTGTAAAAGGCAGTAAAAACTTCAAGGCTTCACAGCTGTGACTGACAGAAGTGGAAGAGATAGAGATCTAAGTGACAGGTATTAAAGAAATTAAAATCTAATAAGGGACGCAAAATATGACAAAGAGAAAGTTGCTACTATGAAAATTACTACAGAGGAGGAAAATATTTTTTTCCTCTACTCTTCTAGGTTCTTAGCTGAAATCCCCCTCTAATTAATGAGATTAATGAGAGAAAAAGCAAACACAAGTTTAATAGCATATATACCTCTTGGATACATGAGAGACACCTAGGAAAACTAAATAACTCCCCAAAATGAGCCAAGCTACCACTTTAAATATTACCAGCAGCTAAAGACAAAATAAGATATTGGGGAGGAGAGCCTGCTACCGGATATTAAGAGGCAAAGCAGAGTAAACAAGGATTAAGTTTCTATGTAGATTTAAGTTGTTGATAATAGTTTCCAGAGATTTAGAATCATCCTTCTTTCCTGATACAAAGAAAGAGAAACCCTAACAAATAAAAATTTCCTTTATAAATATTGTTTCTTACAAAAGCGTAACTTCTACTCAGTTTTCAGAGCTTCTCCAATATCTGCTGTTTTATTTTAAATAATCTCTGTGCCAAAGAAGTATGTTTTACGGTGGTATATTTTGCTCTCAAAGAGTTTAGACAAACAGAATGTATAAATACTGAGTGGCTAACAAATAATTTTTTTCAAAATTTTACCAAAAATAAAAGTTAAGAAAAAATTTGCAGTTGTCTGAATTATTTTGCTTACAATATTTATATTTTATCTAATTTTATTACAATTACCTAAAATATTTTAAATAAAATGTATTTTATAATGTAAAATTTTAATAAAATACTCTTATTACATGTTTATTAAAATGCATATATATATATGTAAATGCAAGAGTTTCAAGGATGCATAGTTGGAGTTGTACAGAATTCTAGGTAGAACTGCAATCACACCATATTATGCCATCAGGTAAATAAAGTATATATGCATTTAGAAAATACAGAAGTTACTAATTATTAACTTTTGTCTTTAACATTCCAAATAGAAAAAAAAGAGGTAAATCTATGTTTTTAAAGTATGAACATAAAATGAATTAGTTTAGAGAACTTAATAATGTCATACTTATTATCTAATTATTGATTCCATCTAAAAGGATCTCACATTCTTGGTAGAATATTGATTCTTAATTTAAATTATAAAAATACTGCTTTTATCTACTATTAACAAACACAGAAGTAAAAATATTTTAAGAGATTTTTCTACACATAACTAATCTAACATGATCATACTTTATTCAGAATTTACTGATGAAAAATATCTATATACAGAAATGGAATATACTTTCATCATTGTGGTTCTCTACCATAGATTCTATTTAGCTAAATCGAAGCTAAATTCTATAAACTTATTTCACTTCATCAATTATGTCAATATTTTTTCAATTATTAATATTAAAATATGAAAAAATAAACTAGTCAAAGCTTTTAACTGAGTTGTCATTTTATAATAACTACAGAATTCTATAAATTTGGCACAGAACCTCTTGAAAAAATAATGTAATTTATATTAAGCAGTCAAGTTGGCACAGCTATGCAATCAATTTTTTTTTCTCCATTCCATTTCGAACAAACAAACAAACAAACAAACAAACAAACAAAAGAGCAGTGTCCATTCTAGGCTCTTAGCTCCATCTCGTGTCCAAAATTCTACCTCTGACAATTCAGACCTGATGATTCAAATTTATGCTTTTCCTCATGAATCTCACTTCGATTTTCTGCAGATATTTTATAGTATAGGATTTCCTAAAGTATTAAACAAATACTATGCAACTCTGCCTCAAAATCCTCTTCTATTCAGAAATACACAACCAATACATCTAAACCCTGCTCAAAGACAAATCCAGTTCTATGATTGAAGAGGGAAGTGTTCTTAATATTCTGTAGCAGATATCCCTGGACTAACAAACCTTGTCATTCACTAGTTTATGGCTGCTTTTGTTTTATGAAAGCAAAGTTGAGTATTTCCTATGGACACT
Organism: Rousettus aegyptiacus; assembly: GCF_014176215.1. Lineage (NCBI taxonomy): Eukaryota > Metazoa > Chordata > Mammalia > Chiroptera > Pteropodidae > Rousettus > Rousettus aegyptiacus. The sequence continues at coordinate 114,197,035 of NW_023416284.1, forward strand.
TTATTTACCTTATTCATAGGAACATCTTCATGAGCATGTGACCAATGCAGTCTATCAGAAGGATTCCAGGCACAGAAGGGCTTGGCTTCAAGGTTTAATTCTCTGTAATCAGTCTTGAAATTCTAGAAAATTTTATCTTTAAACTAGTGTTTTGTTAAGTCTGTTGGGACACCAGACAATACACTGAGGGCTTGGTGTCACAGCTTATACATGCATCCTACCTTTCCCCTAAGGGAGGATTCTCTGGACAGCTTCATCCTGTCAACCCTGACTGACCATCCTTTTACTTTTTGGCCCCATTCTTCAGTGACTGCCAGCTTCCACCCGAGGCAGTAACAAGGTTGTCTTGGTTTGAGAGGTCCATATTCTACCATCCAGAGGGCCTGGTCTTGAGTGCAGAAGGGTTGGGTTCAGGCACAGGCCCCAGGAGTCTCAGAGAGGGGAAAGTGGCAAACTTTCTGCCTCTGGCTCGCAGCACCACAGTTCATTTGGTGAGAGACTAGGCAAGGACTTCTTGCCTACACCCATCCAGGCATATAGCGCTTAGATCCCCAGGTTTGAAATCTCTGGAGGGTTACCCTTTCACTGTCATTGGGTAGAGGGCCTCTGGGTTGGGAATATCGATTTCCTCACTTCCAGCAGGCGCCCAATATTTTCATTTGGCACTGAGACCTACAAATTATCTGTCCAGATCTGTTTTTGTTTATTTGTTTGTTTGTTTGTTTGTTTTGCATTTTGGGGGGAATATTTTAATGGACCTAAACAAAAGGAATCTATTGTTATTGAAGTAGATCTACATTAAATATAAATTTAAGAATTTAACATTATTTTTTTTTAATTGTTAAAACCATTTTAACAGCTGAGTTTTTAAAACGCTTTTCCTCATGAATGTAATGGTTATATTTAACATGAAAAGAAGATTGACTTAATTCAGATTATCTTAAATAATTTTACTTTTAATTGTAAATGCTTTTCAAACTCTACATGACCTATCAATGCAGTAGGTAATGTCTGAAGGCTGGCAGACATTTTGTCACATCCAGAATAAAACAATATACACAGATCATACTGAAGAAATATTCTGAAATTTTCAATTCATTAATCACTTACAGATTCATTCTATTTGGCAAATTAATGTGTTTAACACCCAGAACAGATGGACAGAATAAAAAAGATGGTTAAATGTCATATAAATTGGAACTTAGCATCTTTTTCACAAAGGGTTTAAAATAGTTTTTAAATTTAATTTTCCTTCAAACTATGATGACACTAATATAATTATCTTTTGTATCTTACCTAAGGATGAAAATTAAAATAGTAACCAAAACTGCTAAACATTTATACCCATAAGATTGAATAGTGAGGATTTCTGAACCACGGATTGTTGATCTGAGTCGAAGTCCTCTCAATAGTAAGGTGTTTATTTAAGAATATAAAGTCAAATATTAAGAAAGTTGCATTAATAACTATTTCCTCCATTTTGTGTTTGTTTCTTTTAAACAAAGAATTGATTCAAACCAGCACTTTGGTTTGGGAAATATAGTAGTATTAGAATTAGAATCTCATCTGAATTTGTATAATGCAAGTGATAGCAGATCATTTCATTGTCTTTAAGCTTCTGTGTTCACAGTTCTACTGAAGTCATTCTGACAGAAATCACTAGAAAAATAAAAATCACCTCTATTTTCCTATGTTCTCTGAGTGATGATCTGATACATACACACACAGAGACAAACAATACACACACTAAATGACATATATACACTAAATAAATTAATCTGAAATAGTAGTAGCATGAAAGGGATTCAATATTCAGAAACAGTCTAGGAATGTTATTATAGGCAATAAAAGACCAGGGAGATATATGACTCTGAGGTTCTTTTCATGGGATATAGAATAGATCATGCTGTTTTGCTCCATAAACTTTAAACTGTGTAAAATCATGAAAGCAAAGTGATTAACAGGAGGCTTCTAAAACAAAAAACTTGACTAGGCTCATGTCATTATTTTTGTCTAAAATGAGCCCAGAGAATTCAATAATTTATATCTTGGAATGATACTGAACTATTAAGTGAAATCATTTTAATCACACACACACACACACACACACACACACACACACACACACACACACACACACACACACAGTTTACCTATGAGGTATCTGCTGTTGTCCTTTTGACTAAAACTTTACTATCACCTTCATTGATGGATTTATATCTTAGAAATCTTGCTTTTAAAAACAGTTTAGAACTAAAAAATATAAACGAAATCACTCTAAAATAGTATAATCACCCGTCTGATCACAGAAGCTAAGCAGAGTTGGGCCTGGTTAGTATTTGGATGGGAGACCACCTAAGAAGACCAGGTGTCATAGGCATAAAAATTTTAAAAAATAATAAGAGATTGTAAGTTGGCAAGGTCCTTGCAATCTGTAAGGTCAACCAAGGATTGCCTAGCCAAAAAAAAAAAAAATTGCTAAAATAGTATAATCAGCACTTATAAGGAAGTTATAATGAGTTATGTATAGTTGATTTCCACTAATGAATTAACACAAGTGGCACTCCCTGCTTTTAAGAAACAGAAAATCTCAAAATCTTAAACTAATTTTTATATTTAGTTTATGCAAAGTAAACTGCTACTACATATCTATATAAGTTAATCGAAACACATAAAATCTTTGAGAAACAGACTGATGCAAAGGTACCCTTCTCTTTCCCACAAGGGTTTTCTAGTTATTCATTATCCACGGGGTATTCGATACTACCTATATGGCTTTGTCTACATATTTACCATTTTACCACATATTTTACTACATATTTTAGTACATATTTACCATTGCATCTTTGAACATGCAATTCAATAATCTTTTTTAAACTTCCATCCTCTCAACTCCCTTCTTTATTTTTTGTCCTACTTGTAATCAACCAAGATGTTCCATTTCCTTTAGGGGCCCTTCCCTAATTCATCTTGCTTTAGTAAACGCCTTTCCTTGTGCTCTCTATTTCAGCTTCCATAGCTTTGACCCACCATGCCATATTTGCCTATTTATTCATCTGTCTCCCTTAGTAATTACTGTGTTCCATTTGTTTTGTCCTAATGAACAATTTCTTTGGCACTTTACTCAGTACCTGGCCTATTGCTGATTTGTTGAAGAAATAAATGAAGTTTCTGGTTAAAATAGCAATGTCTTACCCAAAAGATTATCAAGTGAGTAATAATTGGCTGATTCCTGATTTATAAAATGGCATAATGGCTAAATATGGAAAGTAATGTCTAGCCAGGAAGGAATGGAAGACATTGAAATCAACTCATAGAGAAGACCATAGTCAAACTTGGGATTTTTCCTAGTGTCAGTCCTGTTCTCAGCAAATATTTCACATTAAAACCCTCTAATTTGCACACTTACACATTAATATTTTGTTTTCAATTTTGGCTTTATTCTACAAATATTAATTTTTATGTTTAACTTTGCAAAAAAAAAAAGATTAAATTCAAAATGCATTTAGAGTAATTATATCCCAAAAAATGGTACAAAGCAAATTTCAGAGCACTAGCCCAAGATAGTCATCAGACAATATAATTTGATGGTTATAGTCACTATCAATCAAAAGTAGTAAAAGTGATTTCTGACTGAATAGCAAAATTTATGTTTTCATTATCTTTATGGTACACCTAAAAGGTCCATGAAATAAACTAATTCATTCTACTTTATGGAATAAACGGAATTTATTTCACACACCATCACTAGCAATTCTACTTTAATAGATTTATAAATTGCCAAATAATTTATTTCTAAAGCTTTATTCAGAAATAAATTTACCACATACGGTTTTATTTCTTCCCTTGTCTTGCCAGGACTATTATTGCGTAAATGTTTCATTTGGCCTTTTATTTTATAAAATTCTTTCATAATATGTTAATTTATATTAATTATCAATATATTTCCCATTATAAATAATTCAAAAATAATGTTTATACATTTAATTTTCACTTTAGTTATAACCATACTGATATTTCATTAAAAAGGACCTACAGTGTAATTTAAAGTAATTAAACTGAACTTATGATTATCCACAGAAGCTGTGTTAAATATTTTTCATTTAATCTTAAAAACATTAACATTATATTGCTATCTTGCAGACTTCTTTTTAAATTAATAACTGTTTTGTATTTTTTGTAATTAGCTTTTGTAAATCAAGGTTACTTTCTAGATCTGAGCTATGCAATACAGAATGAATAGTCACGTGTGCTAATTAAGCTTAGTTCAAATTGTGAAATGCTGTAAGTATAAAGAATATGCAGAATTCTGAAGAAAAAAATAAAGAATAATGTGAGATATTCATTAGTAATGGAATGAAAATATTTTCTGATATATTAGTATAAATTAAATATATTTTTAAAGTTTATTTACCTATTTGTTTTTACTTTTCTTAATGTGGCTACTAGAAATTTTCAAATTACAGATATGCCTTGCATTTGTGATTAATATAAAAGAAATATTATATTTCTATTGGACAATACTGTTCTAGCTTTTGCTCAATGGTCCTTCTGCACATTTTTCTATAAATCTTCAACTATTTTTTCTTTTTACCTGAAAAGTACTTTTTTAACAAAAATGCCATTTCACTTCATTGATATCAACCTAAGATACTCAGGACTCTTAAAATCTGTCTTACACCTCCACTATTTGATGTAAGGAAGGGGGTTACCGATTTGTGTGTGTGTGAGAGAGAATTTAAAAAGTTTAACATTTGTTGGTTCTCTTTTAGTGATATCACATGAGGTGTCTCCTTTTAATCAAATGTCCCATTATTTTTCCTATTTTACAAAGAATCTTGAAGAACACTGAGTGAATTGTCCAAGGTGCCTTTTTCTGAAGAAAACACTTTTTTTAATTGAGAATATCTTTTCATTTCAATATTATAATAAAATAGATATTTTCTTAAAATAAAATTTTAGTAATACCATCCCTTAGGTATTATACATTTCAATGTTCAAAATATCCTTTTAATAGCTCTCTAGTTTTATCAGATATTTCTTAACTTATTTTGATATGAATCACTTAAGGCTACTGCTATTTTGATTTTATTCATTCTTATTCCATATTTATATGGATTTTATGTAACAATGCATCTAAACCTTTTCGGCATTTAAAATCATGTCTAAATTACATACACTTACTATATGAATTGATAGGTGATTTGTATAATGAAAGCAAAAAAACTGTATACCAAAACCTCTATTGGGATCAGACTAAAGGAAGTTTAGTGATGAAAAATATATAGGCAAGACAGTTGTCATTATGACAAATGGTGATGTCCAAAATAATTATAATAAGAATTAACGTAACTTCAGAGTTAGTACAAAATGAGATTGAAAGAAATTACCATCCTAATTGACCACAAGATGAACTGCCTGGTCACATGTACTGAAAATGCATTAGACTGGCCTGTGTTGGAGAACATAGAGAAGATAATCCTGGAGATGTCAAATCTAGGTTAGTCTACCATTGTGTTCTATTTCATAACTTTAGAAAAATCACGACTTTACTACATCCTAATTTCATCATTAAGTTTGAAAGTTTGATGAAATGAAAGAATTTTAAGAATATTTCAATTTTAGAAATGCATAGTTATTTTAAATCTTTTAAGAAACATCAAAAATTAATATTAAACAAAATCCAGAATACATGCAATGGAATAATAGGGGAAGGAGTAATAAATAAAAACCTAGGCATAAAAACAATCTTTTCTCATTCTAGTCACTCCTGATAGATTTTTCATTGAACTACTGGAACATTTTTTTTCACTACATGTGGAAATGATGGTCACATCTTCACTCTAAGACTAAAATTAAGGGTTTTTTGTGCAGGCATGTTTTTTCGCATTTTCCCTTTAATATCTCATCCTTAAAGAAAGGAAGATCTCGATCTTGTCTGACTATTGACCAAAAGGATTAGAGCATTGTCTTGATTATGTTTTATGCAAATCAAGTATATGTGCTGAATAATTTTTCTGCTTATCATTAAAATACCATGTTTAATTGCTTCATGATATATATCTCCACATACTTTAACAATTAAAATAGCTTTATACTTTTTTTATAATGCTTTCTAATTTTTGAATTTATAATAAATAAAAGTTTTTATGTCTAATTTTTTGATGTACATTTCACCTTACACATTTTTAACTACAATGATTTGGACTATGTTTTATCAAATAGCTTATAATGATGACATTCTACATTATATCCAAAGTTATGTAAGACATTGACAGATAAACTATAATCTACATTCAGGGCCATTCTTCCTAAAATATTATTACTCACTACCCTAACACTTTTTTTTAAAATAGCATGACATTCCTAACATGTATGTGTTGTAGAAAACAAAAAGATGTTAGACTCTCCTTTGTGTCCATGGTTTTGTAATTTTCAATTTAGAAAGGTGTACGTGTGTGTGTGTATTTAAGCAAAACATTTTACATATTGTATAAAGGTAATGTTCAACATGCATCATAAGTTATTATTCTTTATCTCTTTTACATTTCTAAGTCTCAAGAATCTGAAAACATGCAACATTAATGTCAACGGGTGTAAAATGAATATATATAATTTGTGGTCTCACCTATTTCTAGTTTTCCTGAACTGTGGCATGTATTCTTGTCATAATATTTTTCAAAGCTCTCAATTGATTCTAAAGTGCAGGCAGAGTTGAAAAGCACTGACCAATCATAGAAATCAAGCCTAAAAAATCTTCCTGAAAAATGTACTGGTTGTTAGGTTTTAGTTTTTTTCCAATTACTACTATCTCTTATGTTGATGGTTGACACTTTAGATAACTCATAAATATTCAGATTATAAGTTGTCTTTGCTGTGGGACTTGCAGACAATGATAATCAAAAAATTTGAGAAAGGCCTATAGTTTAAATGTTATTTCCTTCTAAGTTTGCTGATCACCTTTTGCCTCTATTCACATAGGAAGTTGGCATCAATTATCAGTTTAGATGCCATCCATAGAAAGAGATCATTTATAACTGACTATTGAACATTTTCATGTAAATTTTACTAATTGTTTATTAAAATAAGCTTGCAAAATGGAGTATTTTATACAAATGTTTCACATCATCCTAAATTTTTCCCTAATTTTTTCATTGTATTTTTTCTTTCTATACTTTCCTATATCACATTAAATTCCTTCAGAAAATATACAAAAAATAATGATATACATCTATAGCATACATGTTTAGTGGAGACAAGAGAATTATTAGTTTATCTGACCATTATATTTCCCCTAGAAGAAGCTATCTTTGTCCAATATATTATTTCTTTAACATTTTGTCTTTGCAAAAAGTTCTCAGTGAACATCAGAAATGAATAGGAAATGTTAAAGTGAGCTAGAAAGAGAAATAGAAATACCAAATCAGATTAAGACAGCTTAACAATAAATTCTATAGCAGAGTAAAAATGACCCATTGGGGGTCATAGCCAAAGGAAGAATTCAAAGAGGAAGGGTTAATATATTTTGATTGTCACCTGTAACTTATTGTAATATATTCTATACTATTGTCTGAAACTTTTAGTAAATATAGAGGCAGACTAGAAAGGATAAAATAACTGAAGGATCTAAAATATTAGAAATACTCAAAATTAAATAGATGTAAGAATCTTGAACTAAGAGACTCCCTCACATCCCCATAACAAAGCTATTTTGAGATATTTGGTTGGGACACTCAATTACTCAATATATATGGATTGAAGTTGGAGCCTATTTTATTTTAAATTTCAAGGGACCGAATGCCCTCAGTAGATATGATGGAAGTGAGATAGAATAAATACTATGTTAAGTTACTCTTATTTATATAATGAGTTATGTTATCTTTTGATAATATTAAAAATAAAATGTGTTGTGAATGTGAATGAAGTACAGTTTAAATACTTAATTTTAGAAAAATGTGATGTTAATTGGCTAAGATTGCCAAGGCAATCTAATATCTGTGGATGGATTGTAGCTTATGCTAATCATTGATGCTTCATCAAGTTTAGTAAAATGACACTACTTTTTGCCTGAACAAATCCTAAGCAAACGAAGCATATTGAACCATTATTTCAGGAACACTTATGAATTCATATTTGTTAGTTCTGAAAACACTTATCCTTTAACTTATCTCCTTCATTTCACTGATTAAAAAAATGTGGTCTGGAAAATTTAAATAACTTCTCTAAATATTTCTAAAACAAGCACCACCCACTGGTAAGAGGGACTTGAAATTATATTTCCAGCTTCTGCTTTAGTCCATATTCCTCTCATAATAAAATACTGCCAAAGATTCAGTGAAAAAGATATCAGAAATCACTCATTTTACTACTGAACACAAATAAAAACAATACTATAGTAATCTCATTTGGAAAATAGTTCATATTTTAGAAACTCAATAGAATATCCAATAAAAATTTCTTAGTCATTCACATAGTTAAATTACAGATTTATAGAATATTTTAAAATTATAAGTTATATTTAAAATTTTCATTAAATTTAATATGAAGATATTTATCTAAATTTTCATATATGACATTTCTTATAGAAAATCACTCAATTTCAACAATACTTCATAAAACACTGTATCTTTTTGAAATATGCAACAAAAATTAAGACTACCTCAAAAAGTTAATTATGAAGTCATTTTCTCTAAACAAAATCCTATTTTCAAATTAGTGTCCATGATAATACTGTACTTGGAGAATACAGAAATTTAGTTAATACAAAATAATTAACATTCCAAATCAGATTCAACCTCTGCAAAGTAGAAAGAATAGAATATTATTTAAAATGAACTCTAGATTTTTGTTTTCATCATACACGAGCTTTATGATCATAAGAAACTACTTAAGCTGTTAGGGAATAAATTGTATAATCTGCAAAATGAAAGAATTACACATAATGAATCCAGAGTTTCTGTCTTGATTTCTCTCTCTCTCTCTCTTTTTTTCTTTTTTGTATCCATTTTCAGCCACTCTGTCTTTTGATTGGAAAATTTAACAAATAGAGTAGTAAATAGAATAAATAGAATAAAATAGAAGTATATTGTAAATTCTAAATATACATTTATTAAATACATGTGTATGGATTAGCCAATATCCCATCTAAATTTCAGTTAGTATGAAAAAGATAGGTAACAACTTTAAATAAAAACTATGTAGTGTTTTAAATAAGGTCAGACGATAAGTGCATTTATTCCAATATGCCACTGAATTGTTGGTTATCAATCCCAAAAGGATCATTTAAGTTTCTAGGAGATGGATTTTTGTTTGATTTTGATATTTTCACTGAGGTCTCAACTCAGTCAAGTTGTATGATGATATTTAGATTTAGAACCAGTTAAAATAAATTCTGTCAGTAAAAATGATATCCCGAAGGTGTTAAATACCCTGCAGGGCTTTGACCAGTTTTTATCTAACCTAACCATTTTATTTTAATGGTCTTAAAATATTTTCTACACATTTAAGTTTTCTTATATGATCTTGGCACTACCTAATGATTCCCTCATTAATTAATGAGTTGAACGAACTCTTTGACAAGTTAATATTTTAAGTTTTTGAAAATTATAGTTTAAAAAAATAGAATACAACAACAGTAGAGTTAAACATGATATTTAACAGGAAGTTTAAGTTGGCTAACTTCTATGTGGCCATATATTCCAAGTTGCTTTTGCTTTACACATGATCCATTTATGTTTGTTTTTTCAAGAAAAAAGGTTGAAGAATAATGATGTTTATCTCATACTGTCTTTTCTAATTGTTGACCGTATTTCTTAAGCTTGACAAAGGTTACTAGTGATTCATCTCAGGAATACTGAATTGAAGAATTAGAGATAAATGAAGAAATACAAAACCTTTCTAAAAGGGTGTGGGAGAAAAAGAGAGTTTGGGGAGACAAGAGGAGACAGAAATGGAACATACATTCAAATATTCTAAGGATCAAATATTATTCCATTCTCAATGTATGGTATGTTTTAGACTCAAGAAAGTTTCCCTCTAGGGAAAAAGTAAAAGGAATTTAAGAGGATAGATTTTCTTCTCTCTTTACTTACATAGTAGAGATTATTGAATAATTTCCTTACCAACTAAACGAAGTATGCAATGGATGAAGTATGCAAAGAATCTAGATCTTTCTTAAGAGTGGCAATGAATTGGTACAATACTTTATAAATGACCTATGCAGAAACCATGCTAAATTATGCTTAGCAAATGGTTTTTTTCATACTCCTCAATGATTTACTAGGGCCTTTTTTGGGAACTCATCAGCAAGTCATTTTGAAGTTAGCATGCTGTGATTAACTGCTGTGCCACTTCTCCCCTCAAAATTCATGAAAAATGCAGACTTACTACCTTTTTCACCCATTGTATGAGTTACACAACTGATTTCATCATGATCTCTCATGCTGGGTTTATAGATTGCTTGAGCTGGGGGTGAGAACTCCTGCTGATACTGTCACAGAGAAATCTAGTCATGTTCTTCTAAGTGAATCTGTTAAAAATGTCAACAAGTAATAGCCATTAACTTTGAAGATAAACAGAGATAGACTTTTCTTTAATATCTCTAGAAACAGAAGCTGAAAAATAGGTTTCAAGTAAGATAGAATACTTTTTCTTTTGTTTCATTTCTTTTCATATTTTTTAGATGATCACCTGAAACTCAAGCCTCAGAAATAAAAATAAGCATCTCCTTTTAATCTGAATTCCTTTAAAGACTAAAGGAAGGTAATTGATTTTTATAATGTACTTTTTACTTATTTCTTTGTTTTTTATTCTAAAAAAATTTTATTTGGGAACAATATATTTTTTAAAGTATATGTATATGTATATGTATATGTATATGTATTTAATTATACATATACAGTTGACTCTCATTATTTGCAGCAGTTATGCTCTACAAAATTGTCATAAACATTAAATTAGCAAACATTGAAAATTATACCTGGGGATGCACATACATATACATATACAAATATAAATATACAGATTATAGATTCTAAAAACAACTCATCCTATTAGATTATAATTTCTTTACAAAAGAAAAAAATTTCAGAAGTTTTATATAACTTATCTGAGACTACCCACTAACAAGAGCCAAAGCTGATTCAAACCCTATCCAGCTGGCCCCAGAACCAGAGCTTCTTGCACTACATACTTGAGCTGGTCATCACTGTATGAGTTGAAATAAGAAGTCAGACAATAACGTCACCTTGTTCAGCTTCAGCTGGGAACATTCACGTAAGATGTCTCAAATATTCTGTCACTCTGCATATTTATGCAAATGACCAGGAAAACACTGCAAATACTGATCTTGGGGTTACAAATAAATTTTAACAAATAGAACGTACAAGTAAGGAATCCACAGCTTTTGTGAATTGACTATAGTTTGTCTAGGTGGTCCAGAAAAAATTATGCACATATATACACACTAATAGAGAATAACAGTAACTCTGAAATTGTATCGTTTCCCTTCCTAATTTGCTTTACCTAAGGTCAGGGAAGATATCATATGAATCTTTGGACATAGTGTTTATCACAGTGATAGCTAGATTGTCTGTAACACAATTTAAAGTTCTATAGCATAGACAGTGATGTGTGTGTGTGTGTGTGTGTGTGTGTGTGTGTGTGTGAGAGAGAGAGAGAGAGAGAGAGAGAGAAAGAGGGGGAAGGAGGGAGGGAAAAATGAAATGGGGGGGCTGACTGACTTATGGCAGTGCTATAATTAAGAATATAAAATCCAGGATTACTTGGATAGCATTTTAAAAACTCAAATCAAAAGCCCATAACCCAGAAGTAGTTCTTATTATAAGTGCAAGAGCTTTGGTTTTATTTAGTTCTGTTAAATATCAGTTTGCAAATTAAAGTGGAGTTCAAGGCGCATTAATACATTAGAGATATCCAATCAGCAAACTGGCCTTTCATCATCTTTATATCGGTCCACTAGATTTAGGATTTTGAGTGGTTTTATGAATAGCTGCATATTAGATCATTTTGTTGCCTGGTTCTGAATAAAATTTTAGGCAATTCCTACATTTAGAATAGTATTACTAACTCAAATATACATTTCAGGCAAATTGACATCACGATGCAAAAAAGGAATGATAATAGGAATCTTTCAGCTTTACATTTGGGTCATCAACTCCAAGATAATTTTTGCAAATATAGTCAGTCTCCCAGTCTTTGGCTTGCCTTTTGATTTTAATCAAAGCATCTTTGGAAAGCAAACTTTTTAGTTTTTACTTTTTATAAAGTGAGCTTTTTTAAAGTTTATGATTTTGGTTTTATATTTTTAGAACATTTGTCAAAATTATAAAAATTATTAAAAATTAAATTCTGGAAAAATATAATAAGAGGTTATAGTGGAGGAAAAAAAGTTGGATGAGGGAACAAAAGAAAACTAAAGATTTTAACATATGTGCAAAGATGTTCAAGATATAAGGTAATTCTGTACATCATTAAAAGACAGTAGTGAAGATAACTATATATACTTCTCTCTGTGTGTGTGTATTTGTGCATGTGTGTGCATGCACATGTCTTATCCCTATGTTGAGTTTGCTAAGTACTCCATAATACTGCTGCCTCAGCATCCATTTGTGTAGCCAAGAGGTCTACAGAGTCTTGAACTAACATACTAGCTCCACCCACAAGTGCATGCCCTAGACAGCAACTCACAGAATCACAAGTACATGTTAGTCCTTGATATGAGTCCCCCAAAGGACCTTGCAATAAGCATTCTCCCCCACCTCCCAGGGCCTTCCTCTTATATGCTCCTTAATAAGACTGCCGTAAAACTTACCCAAACCATACTGTTTATTTGAATTGTCAAATCTGGCCTTAGCCTTGGAATTCCAAAGCACTCTACCAGTGGACTCTAATAAAGACATGTGCTTCAGATCCTTCTGTATTCTTTGCCTGTACCCTGTGTTTACCTCCCCACATGATTTCTTGAGGCCTGCCTTGTACATGTTCCAGGACTTGTGAATAATAAACTTCTCTATTTCAATTCCTTTGTGATCTTTTGTCAAACCATGTCTTGCAATCAGATATCCCAGGACTCTATTTAACAATATTGACAAAGTTATGACATTCCATTGAACAGTCTTAGCACCTTTGTCAAAAATTAATTGACCATTATAATAATCTGAAGCTAGATGTTATAAGACTTTTATTAATAGTACATTACTATTATTATTTTTTCTCATATAAATTTAGAATTAGTTTATCAATGTCTAAATAAAATAGCATCTTGGAATTCAGATTGGGATTCCATGTAGAGTAATGTAGGGAGATTGACATCTAAAGAATTGAAGTGTTCCCATCAATTCACAAAATATGTGTTCACATTAGTTTGTCTTCCTTAATTTATCTAAACAATATTAAATAGTTTTAAGTAAAGAGGCCTTGGCCTTTTTTGACCAGTTTATTCTTATGTATTTTGTTTCTTGACACTAATATAATATATATTTTTTCTATAATATATAATATATATATATTCTACTCAAATGTTATTTGCATATATAGATAAAAACAAATAAAATTAATATAACTATCATCAGTATCTATTACGGTAACCAGGAACAAAGGCAGTTGGTAGTAAAACATTATCACATTGATATACTTTGAAACACTTTAATAACTCTAAAGGGTCATTAGTTTTAATGATACTGTAAATAAATTTTAATTTCATCTCCTAATGGTTCACTGTTAGCATATAGAAATAAATTTTTGTATATTAATTTTGTAGCCTAAGACTTTTTAAATTTTACTTACTATATCTAAGTTTTTTTCCAAACTCCTCATGATTAAAGTAAACAATCATTCGAGATGCAAATACAAGCAATTTTACTTTAACATTTTCCAATGCTATGCTTCTCATTTATCAATCATGAAAATAAGTAACAAAATAAAACCATGTTAAGAAGAAGAATAAATTACTGAAAACAACAAAGAACAGAAGAAAACAGTAGAATTAACAGAGACTTTAAAAGAGTTTATAACTATATTTCTATGTTCAAAAAGCTAAAGGAAATTTTGAACAGTGAGAAGACTACAGTGGAGAAGTATTGTGGCCAGGGCGAAAATTTAAGGAGGCACTCACTCTTAGACTCAGGTAAAATCTGGGCCTGCACTTGAGTGTGAGTTCCCCTTTAAGTTTTACACCCTTGATGCCTTACACTTTTGGTATTCACTAATTTTGGGATTCATGCAAGTGCAGTCCCCACATATGTTTGTGCCTGATAGTTAGGGCCTCTTTAAATTTTATGCCTTTGCCACTGACTGTTTTACTCAGCAATAAGAATATCTTATGTTTTTTTGTTTTGTTTTGTTTTTGTTTTTAACTCTAGTAAAAATAAAAGTTAGGTCAATAATTACATAAAGAATGAGGTGAAGCCTGCTGCTGTCATTTTTTTTTTTAACTAATCCTATACTATATGTGTGTGTGTGTGTAATCTCTTTCCCATTTTACTCAAAAGTTTGAGTATCTATCAAAAAGCAAGAGAGATAGAAAATGTAATACATGAACATCTTCTTAGTCACTAGGTTTTCTGCCTTCCTTGATTCTCAAAAGATATACAGGTTAGATCTCATCTATTTCTCCAGGTCTCAGAGTTGTAGTTACAGTGATAGACAAAAGTGGTAGATGCAGGCCTGCCAGAGAATACAACGGAGTAAGTCAACCAAAGTACGTGACATGGCATTCAAAATCTAGGGAAGATGCATGAAATTGGTGTGTTTGTGGGGATTTTTGGAGGCAGGACTCAGCCATACAATGTCTATAGATGATGAGCTGAATTGGCTGTAACATAAAGTAGAATGACCTTACCATGAGCATACATGACATTTCTTTGGGAAGAGGGTCAGTGAAGTGCATTATAGAATACAATCCAAACGATGAAAATTGCTGCTACTCTTTTAAAAGGGTAGTTGAAGGGACAGCTAAGTAGAGCATTTAATAAAATATGATATTGATATAGCTAAATGGAGCCTTCAATATACAGAATTGTATCTCACAAATTAAAAAAAAAGACTTTTAATATCCAACTATCCAAAATGTTATGAAATTGCACAACATTTTATAAAGGAAGATGGCTAAATAAATTTTAGCAGAGCACAGTATCACTTACTAGAAAAAGTATTGAAATTCTTCAGCAAAATATAGGCTTTATTAATGAAAATGGGAAATAACACAATTTTTAAGTATCTATTTATTGTATTTTTAAAGCATTTCTACATTTTAGAGTAGAAAATTTATATTTGAGACACTGTCTCCTTTGCTCTGAGGGGCTACTTCTGCCTCAGTTATCCAAATAAATGTCTTTAGTATCTCAAATAAACAAAAATGTCATAATTTCTGCCTCATTATTTTATGCAGATTAGTTCAACGGCATCTATTCAGAATTAATACCATAAAAAAGTATTGTAGTCAAATGTTATATGTGAAATTTTTGTTACTTTGTTGCAAGGCAGAAGATAATATAAAGTTTATGTATATATGTATATATATACATATATAAAATTTAAATATAAAATATATCTCATATATAATATATATATCATATATATAATTTAAATCAAACTTTAAAATTCAAAAGACTTTTTGAAATTTCAGCAAGAAATCACAGGCAACAATTATTTTATTCCAAATAAATTAAAATATTTCACATTTGCAACAATTGTTCTACTTTTACACTTTTCTTTAAGTGAGTCAAATTTCCTCACTGTGGAATAATCATTATCCCTAATGTGAAAATTTTTTAAAGTAAAGCACTAATCCAAGGATAATAATATCCTTTATCAAAATCTCCAATGCATCACAAGTGTTTTAAACTGTTCTATCTTGTCATATAAAAAGATTTAACTTATGATGGATGGAACTGATCAGGGAATGGGTAGGTGAGACAATATCCTTCTTAAACTATATTACAAAAATCTATAATTCCTGAGCGCTTTTATTTAAAATACTGTTCATTTGAATACCACTTTCATATACTACTTTATTCAGATAACAATATTGTGTCTTCAGTTTGGTCTCTGAATGTAATATTTTAAATAATAGTATGAATTCTTTTGATAAAGAAAGGATAACAGGGAATCAGATTATGCTTATTCTATGGATGACCAATGATTACACAATAATATCCCTTCACAAGAAAGTTTGGAAAAAATGTGAATAAGTTGTACAGACTTTATGAAGAAAATAAATTTGGAGAAAAGAGTTTATAAATAAAAATTATTTCAATCTATTTAAATGATTGATATTTGTTAAACTAAAATTATATACTAAAGAAAATAAATATTTTGTGTGTATCATTTGTTCATGATTAGCACTATGGCTTATTTATATTAAGTTTTGAAAATATTTTATGTTTCGATGATCCATGATCTCTAATTCTGGAAGTGATAACAACTTTAACGCAAGAAAATATTTTCAACACAAAGAACTGGGACCTAATTTTTTACAAAGTTAAAGATCTCCACACTCTCCGATTAATCATTTGATTCTAGAAATTTGGACTTCAGTAGGCTAATTAGATGGTGCTTAAAGATCATGCCAGATAATCCACATGCAATTGATGTTTCTTTCTTTATAATGACTGATCACTTCCTGAAGATTTCATTGCATCTATTTATAGAGTCATATTTAATTCAACTCTTATCTGAAAGTATGCTCTTAATCTGTGTTTATAAGCTATGCTTAACTATTATTATCTTGATTGTTTGTAGAACAATGTAAAAAAGAGCTTAATTACTAAATCCTGAGGATGATTTTTTTTTTGTAGAAGAATGTGTTTCCTTAAAATAAATTTTGAAAAATGTGAACTGCTGATTGTGCTAGTCACTAAATTTGCTGTATTATGCATTAATTTTCCACGTATCCTTTCTTGGCATTTTTTTCTCAGTTTCACCCAGTATGTGGAAGTGGAATAACATCTTAAATTTCCTTTGTCAAGAAAAAGGCCATTCCCACTGGATTTGCAAGGAAGATTTCAAATATCTAATGCTTGATGCTATGAACTTCCATTTAGTTTAGCCCTCTTCCACAGTCTTAAAAACTGTTTCGTATTGCCCCATATCCCAACAGATGGTTTTCCCTTTTACCTCACAGAGAAAATGGAAATTGTCAGATAATAATACCATCAACTTCTTGTCACCAAAGATCCACACTGACCTGCCTCCTCACGCATCTTTATTACAACTGAAGAAGTATGCTCTGTATCCCAGACTCTCATTCTGTTTTAGTAACTTTAGTCTTCCAATAATTCTCATAATCTTTTTTTTCTCCTCTCACCTTCAACAGTTAAACATGCTCATGTCTCTCATATTTTAGTAGCTCCATTTTGACACATATACCCCTATAGCTGTTTTCTTTATATTATTGTCAAACTCCTTGAAGAGTTGTCTGATTCTTCATTATCTGCTTCTCTTCACACTGCTGGAACCTAGCCTATCCTTGTACTACTTTTCACATCAATGACATTTTTATCTTTAAGCTATAAACTCTATGATTATTTTTCAATTTTTCTGCAACATTTTCTCCATTGTTCACTCCTTTCTTTATGAATGCTCTCTTATCTACTAAGGCACATTCTCCTGAATTTCTTTCTACTAATTTGTCTGCTACTTCTCAGCTTTGCAAGTTTTACCTTGTTCAGCTCTCCTTAAATATTAATGTATTCTAGAGTTCAGTCCTATTTCCTCTTCTGTTCCCATTTGACACATTTATTGTGTGGCCTTAGTTAATTTCATGGCTTTAATTATTATCTATATATATTCATTACTCTAAAATCTAAAACTACAAAACAAATCTAATTTCTAACTCCCTGTACACTATAGTCAATTATCTACTATTATAAGCTCTACTTGCTTATAATGCAGGTATTTAAAATTCACCATCTCCAAGTGTCACAATGTAGCTTCAAACATATAAAGCAAAATTGAGCAACCCTCCAGAAAATTGAAAAACCAAAATGTTAACAAAGAAATTTAAAACAAATATCTAAAGTGATTGATAGATGAAGCAGACAAAAAAAAATATCAGTGACTATAGAAAATTTGATTAGCAAAATTGCCAAATTCATCTTATAGTCATATTTAGAATGCTGAATGCGGTTCTTAGTTAACAACGATCCTATCAATCACACATGGAGCTCTTACAGAAATTGTCTATGAAACAAACTAAGGCATAACAAATCATTTCAAATAATTGGTATTAATAGCTCACTAATCCCTAATTGCAAAATAGTTCACTTAAAATGAAAATATATAAATTTATACATTTGGAAAAGAATAGAACATTATCTGCCAAAACATATCCTCCAAAATAGGACTGCTACCATCACTTCAATTCAAATTTTATTTTATGATTAATCCAGTTATTAAAAAAAATGAGAGAATGAATGTTTGAGAACTATTAAGAAAGTGAGAGGAGGATATGATTTTCTACATAAAATACTAAGAAAGTACATTGATAGTATTATAATTTAAAGAGTTTAGCTAGCATTCTTGGTAGTAACAATGTGCAAAGACCAACTGCATTTTTAAACATCAAGGATAGCTGGATTTTTTTGAAAAGGCTATATAGATATAAATACAGACTATGTATAAGATTTATGGGAAAAATAAAAACAAACAATGAGAAACAGGAAAGAAAATCTAAATCAATGAAAATACATGAATCCTAATAGATGGAAAGACCCAATATATTAAAGAGGTCAATCATCCCTAAATTGATATATGGATTATAAAAAATTCTAATGACATTTTCATTTGGATTTCATAGCATCTGAAAAGCATGAAGTGAAAACATAAGGAAAAGCAGAGGTCCATAATAGAAAAAAATAAACGATTTTTTTAAAGAACACTATGTAAGATGAACAAGAAAAATTGGCCCAAGCAAATATTAAAACATAAAAAAGCTTTTTATGAGAATATTGTAATATCAATCCAGGGTTTTCTTTTTAAGGACTAATGGAATAGAATACAAAGTTCTATTATTGAATAAATATGGCAGCATATATCAGTAGAAAAATTATAGACTATTCAATAAATCATACTGGAAAAACTATATCTCCACACAGAGATCAAAAATAATATAGGAGTCTTTCATATTCAAAAATTGGTTCCTGGTATATTAAATATACACATGTGAAATTTAATACATTAGAGTATGTCTTAGTTCTCGACAGAGAAATATTTCTTTAAAGAAATACAATAACTAAAAAGAATAAAAAACAATGTTGTTAAGTTGTAATAAATAAAGATCATTGCAGAGCTAAAAAAAATTAAATGACATGTCTTAAACTGGTAGAAGATACTTCTTACTCACATATGAACAATAGAGGAGAAGGAAGAAGGAGAATTTATTGATTTTTGTATATTTAGTCATATGTGTCATAAATAAACAATTTAATTTCTTTAATCTATCCTATATTAGTTTTAAGTTTATACAAAAAAAATATTTAAAAATTGGCAAAGAACATGAACAGATATTTCAAAACAGTATCCATGTAAAATTCATAAAGAATAAAAATTGTGTTTTTCTCCAGGTAGCTCATACTTGCTATTCTGGTAGATTCAAATAAAACAATGGACAATTTCCTTCAATGAGGTAAGGAGAAAAGTTTGGGTGAGCTGTTGATTATTTGATGTGTATATTCCTGGAACATATCTAGTTCAGTCCTTATGGTTGTTTAATATAGTCTTCAGGGTCAAGAAACTGGACTCATGACTATACATTTAACTGTGTTTTTTTCACAACGTAACATCATTATAAATTTAACAGTATAAATATTTAATTAATTTTTTATAGGATGATCTCGCATATTGTCTATGCTTGTCACTAAAGAAGTATAAAAATTGCAACATATTCCGTTTTCCTTTGGTCATACAACATTTAACTGGCTCACTAAAACCCTATTTATTTTACGTTTCTAGTTAAAATAAGTTTCCAAAGCCATGTAATAATAAGTCCAGTGTAGTTCTCTTGCTCTAATTGGATTATATTTTCTTCAATTGTGGCAATTATCTAAATCATGACAAACTCAATCTTGACTAATCAAAATTTTATGGCCATTTTATTTTGATTATTTTTTTCTGTTTTTGTTTGTTTTTACTTTCTTCATCTATTTAAACATAGGAAATATTATGTACTAAATGTTTGTGTCTCTCTGAAATTCATACGATGAAGCTTTTCCCCCCAATGTGACTGGATTTGAAGATGGAAGCTCTGAGAAGGTGATAAATGTTAAATCAGATCATAAGGGTAAGACCCTAATCAAATAGGGCTGATGCTCTTATAATAGAGGAAGAAACACTAGCTCCCTCTCTCTCTCTCTCTCTGCCATGTGAGGACACAGCAGGTAGGGGGCCATCTGCAAGCCAGTAAGAAAACTCTCACCAGGAACTGAATTGGCTGGCATCTTGACCTTGGACTTCCCAAAATTTCAGAATTGAGAAAAATAACTTTCTATTATTTAAGATACCTAGGTTATGGTATTTCATTTTGACAGCTCAAGCTAATAAACTATAGTCTAGTAGTAACTTGAAATGAGAATGAGGCAGCTTTATATACATTGAAATAAAAAGCCTTCCAATTTTAGCAGAAAAAATAGGGAGTGAAAAACAATATGTTGATCTTCTACAGAAAACAGTTTTTGTCTCCAGGAAGATGACCTGTATAGTCAGGAGACAAGGAAGGGAGAATTTCTCACTCTCACTCTCTTGCAACTTTTTTTCCATGTGAATGCAAATTTACTCAAATTAGTAAAACTACATAAAATTAAAGAATTGATTATTGTCTATAAACAAATGTAAATATTAAGTATAGCCATCATTGTCATCTTACTAAATAATATTTCACTATATACATTAATTCAATAACTTCATTCCACAGAATGACATAGGAATCTAACTTTGTTAGGTATTGAAGAATCATTCACAAAAGAAAATCTGTATCCTCAGGAAGGCACAATCCAGTAGAAGATTATTCTAAAGTCAACAAATAAACCCCAATATTAATTCAAAAAACGGGGAATGTAGTATAAGACTTCAAATATTCTCTTTTTTGGAAAAAATATTGATATGAAATAAAATTAATTATAGATTTAGAATCTAAAACTCATTGGATCTAAAACAGATATGAATCTGAAGTCAATTGAATTTATAGAAAAAAGATATACAAGTTATTAAGAGAGTCATAAGATTTAGGATAATGAATATGAAAAATTGACTTCATTGAAAACCAAATTCTATACATTTTTAAAAATGAAATTACATGTGGTAGAAAAAAATTTAAAAACATTTCTAAATAGTCTTCACATTATATTCTTTGAGGGAATTATTAATGATCAAATACTATCTTACCAGGAGATTGTTTGAATGCTATAATGTTGTATAAAAATAAAGCTAAATGGGACAAAGTCCATCCAAAAATGTATAATACCTAATTGGATAAAAATTTAACCTAGATTCTATTATATTATATATAGCTGCTATTTCAAATTAATGTAGCTAATGAGCTAAACCAGAAATTTATAGTGTTAAATACTTCAATCTAAGATTTTAAGTGCCGTGTCTCTCCCTGATAGAGGTAATAGAGATCGTTTTTATCCTGAGGTAAGCCTAAACTACAGATAATATATTAATATTCCAATATTTCAACCTGTAAGCATTAAAATGCCATCTAATGAATTCTGTGGTTAAATATAATTTGATATATTTTAATCTATTCAATTGTGATGAGTAATTTTGGTGCTTTGTTTCAAGTTTTTAAGAAGTGAATTTTTTTATAATAGAACACTTAACGAATTATCTACCAACATAATTAGAAATTAATATATGTTATTAATAGCTTAATCAAAGGATTGCAAATTACAGTAAGACTTCTTTGCAACTACACTGTGGGTGTAATCAATGATATTTCAATTATTCACTATCTCCTCCTACCCTATCCTTCATTAAATATGCAGAAAAAAAATGTAGCTCATATGGACTAGGACTGGTTCAAGAAGAGTTTTAAGAGTATATGATTGAAAAAGTTATATAGGAGGAAAGATATAGAAGGAAAACCTTTGGCTTATTGTACAGCAATTATTTTACTACAAGCCATGTGAAACATACCTATTCAAACAAAAATCAAGTCACGTTAGTTCTGTTATTATACAATCAAAAGGAGCAATCAACATAGATCTTTCAACTGCATTGGCCAGAATTATTCTTAGTAGATATCAGAAATGTCAGAGTAAAATTCCTGGAAATGACAGATACTAATTACCAAATTGCAATGCTAGATGTGACAGTCAATGAGGTAAACATAGATGTTTCACAACAATCTCTTGGATAAGTTAATGTTCATAACTTGGTGTAAACCCTAAACTCGATTCTTTAGGGATGCTCCTTTTAACCAAAATTATTATTTGTTTACTCAGGTAAAAAAAACAATTATATTCACCTAGACAAAGACTTTATAGACATTATGATCTTATTAGTGAAGTTAGTAAACATTAAAGTCATTTATTAAAAATAATAGGATAAAAATCTGTTAAAATAAAATATATTTTAATAGCAATGCAAACTCATACAATCTCTATTTTTATGTATATAAAGGTCTTTAATGTACCATCTATGCTACCTATTATTGATTTTTTCAAAAGAATTTCAAACCCTAAAAGTTTTTTGAGTATACCTGATCTTTTACTAATATTTTGATGCAAGAGTAGATATAAAGTTATTTTATTTGTAGAAAACACTTTCTGTTATCTTATGGGCTTGTGGAATAACATTTTAAGATGTCACCATAGTCAATAACAATGCCTACCAGGGAAAGTAATAATAGAAGCTCAGCTTTAAGATTGTCCAATGAATTTATAAATTTCCTTTCAGTTCTGTTTGGAGAGGCTTAGGCAGTTTAGCTTTCAAAAAATAAAGGCCAAATCTCATGTTAACTGTATTCATTTTCATATATCAACATACACCATGGAAATAAGTGAAACTAGTCTCTACTTTTAACTGAGAGAGCTAAATATTACTTTCTTGTCATTGAAAATAATAAAACCTATCTTTCTCTATCTTCAACAAATACAAACACACTTTCCCAGTACCATCAACACACTATCATGATTCAATAGAAAGAAAGAAATCCATTTAGGTTATTCTAACAGAGAGATTTCACATACTTAGAATATTACAACCAAGAGTTTGAAAGACTCATATGTGAACAAAGTAGATTATATCTGTAATAAATAAAAGCATAAGACAGCTAAGAAATGTAATACTTATCTTTTTTATGAATACTTTTTGATTTTTTGAAAGATGCAATTCTATAAAAATGTTTACTCCTACAATTTAACTTGGAAACCACAACTACAACTTAATAATAATAACTAACAAGACAATAATAGACTACCTCATTTAAACATACGAATGGCTAAAGGACTAAATTATGGATCCCCATGCCCTAGTTTAAAAAAAGAATTCTGAGTTTACATACCTTTTAAGTGACAAAAAAAAGAAATTTGAATCCTGAAACTCTAATTCAATGATGATCATTTTACCGTTCTTCCTTACAACCCTTTTCATTCCCTTTCTCGTCCCTCTCTAGAAAAAAATCTAGCTTAAAATAGTTCATTTTTTATACTGTTTTTTTTTTTACTTTAATTTCCCATAAGAACTATTCTATAAAGAAGTATTAAATGCTAAATTTCAGAAGGTAATTTATATTAATTACATATTTATGTTATATTTTCAATAAGGCAACCATTATGCTTCTTTTTTAATTAATTATTTTTTTATGGTGACATTGGTTAATGAAATCTGCTAAGTTTCAGCTGTACATTTTAACAGTAAGGCATATATATATATTTAGATTGTTCGTTCACCTTCCATAGTTAGATTTCTTTCTGTCACCACATATTTGACCCCCTTTACCCCATCTACCTCCTTCCTTCTCCCGCACGTCCTACCCTCCGGTAACCACTTGTCTATAGTCTATAGTCCATGAGTCTCTGTTTGTCTTGTTCATTTGTTGCTTTTAGGTTTATATCCCACATATAAGTGATATCATGTGATTTTCAACTTTTTCTGTCTGGCTTATTTCACTTAGCATGATTATCTCGAGGTCCATCCATGGTATCGAAAATCGCAGTATTTCATCTCTTCTTATGATTAATAGTCCATTGTATATATGTAGCACAGCTTCCATAGCCAATCACCTATAATAGGACATGTAAGTTGCTTCCATGTCCTGGCCATCGTGAATAGTTCTACCATGAACATCAGTGTGCAAATATTCTTTTGGATATGGGTTTTCAAGTCTTTGGGTATATCAATTCTTAGTTTTTTGAGGAAACTTCATGCTGTTTTTCATACTGGCTGTACCAATTTTCAGTACCACCAGCAGTATATGAGGGTTCCTTTCTCTTTGCTTCCTGTCCAACATTTGCTATTACTTATCTTGTTGAGTATAGCTATTCTAACAGGTGTGAGATGGTATTTCATTGTGGTTTTGATTTGCATTTTCCTAATAGCTAGTGATGTTGAGCATCTTTTCATATATTTGTTGGCCATTTGTATGTCCTCTAGGGAGAAGTGTCTTTTCAGGACCTATAGCCATTTATTGATTGGATTGTTTTTTGTTGTTATTAAGTTGCATGAGTTATTTGTATATTTTGGATATTAGGCCCTTATTGGAGGCATTCCTTGCAAATATAATTTCCCATTCAGATGCTTGTCTCTTTACCTCATTGATGATTTCTTTCGCTAAGAGAAGCTTTCTAATTTGATGCAGTCCCATTCATTTATTTTAGCTTTTATTTCCTTTACCTGTGAGGTCAAATTCATAAAATCTTCTTTAAGTCCAAGGTCCTCGAGTTTAGTTCCTATGTTTTCTTCTGTGCATTTTACTGTTTTAGGTCTTATATTCAGGTCTTAATCCATTCTGAGTTAATTTTGATGTGTAGTGATAGACAACAGTTGAGTTTATTCTTTGACAGGTGGCTTTCCAGTTTTCCCAACACCATTTATGAAGAGGCTTTCCTTTCTCCACTGTATGTTTTGGCTTTTTTGTCGAAAATGATTTGTCCATATAAATATGGGTTTACTTCTAGACTCTTGATTCTGTTCCACTGGTCTGGTTATCTGTTTTTCTGCCAACACCATGTTGTTTTGATTACTGTCGTTTTGTAGTATAATTTGAAGTTGGGCAGAGTGATGCATCTAGCCTCGTTCTCTTTCCTCAGAATGGCTTTGGCAATTTAGGGTCTTTTGTGCTTCTGTAAAATCTGATGATTTTTTGTTCCATTTCTTTAAAAAATGCCAATGGGATTTTGATGGAGATTGCATTAAATCTGTATAATGCTTTGGGTAAGATGGTCATTTTAACTATGTTGATTCTTCCAACCCAAAAACACAGAATATCTTTCCATTTCTTTGTATCTTCAGTTTATTTTAATAAGGTCTTGTAATTTTCCTTATATAGGTTCTTCACATGTTTCATTAAATTTATTCCTAGGTATTTTATTCTTTTTGTTGCAATCACAAAAGAAATTATTTTTTCTACTTCCTTTTCTGACACTTCAGTGTTAGAGTATAGGAATGCTATGGATTTTTGTACATTGTTTTGTATCTAGAAACTTTACTGTATTCGCTTATTGTTTCTATTACTGTTCTTCTGGAGTCTTTAGGGTTTTCTATATAGAGTATCATATAGAGAATCATGTCATCTGCAAAAAGTGACAGTTTGACTTCTTCATTTCCTATTTGGATGCCTTTTATATCTTTCTTTTGTCTGATTGCACTAGCTAGGACCTCCAATGTTATATTGAATAACAGTGGCGATAGTGAACAGCATTGCCTTGTTCCTGATTTTAGTGGGAAGGTTTTTAGTGTTTCACCATTAAATATAGTGTTGGCTAAGAGTTTGTCATACACAACCTTTATTATGTTAAGGTACTTTCCTTCTATACCGATTTTAAGTGTTTTGATTATGAATGGATGCTGTATTTTATTGGAGACTTTTTCTGCATCTATTGATATAATCATATGATTCTTATTTTTTAGTTTGTTTATGTGGTGTATCACATTAATTGATTTGCATATGTTGAACCATCCCTGTGCCTCTGGGATGAAGCCCACTTGATCGTAGTGTATAATCTTTTTAATATGTTGTTGCATCTGGTTCGCTAGTATCTTATTTAGGATTTTTGCACCTGTGTTCATGAGAGAGATCAGTCTGTCATTTTCTTTCTTGTGTTATCTTTACCAGGTTTTAGTATCAGGGTAATATTGGCCTCATAAAATGAGTTAGGGAGTATTGACTCCTCTTTGATTTTTTAGACGACTTTGAGGATTATAGGTATAAATCTTTGAATGTGGTAGAATTCACTGGTGAAGCCATCTGGTCCTGGACTTTTACTTTTTGGTAGGTTTTAAATGATTGTTTTGTTTCCATACTGTTGATAGGTCTATTAGATTTTCCAGTTCTTCTTGACTCAGTCTAGGAAGGTCGTATCTTTCTAAGTAACAGTGCATTTCTTCTAGGTTATTATAGTTGGTGTTATATACTTTTTAATAGTATTCTTATATTTCTGCAATGTCTGTTGTAATTTCCCCTTTCATCTCTGATTTTGTTTATTCATGTCCTTTCTCTTTTTTCTTTAGTGAGTCTAGCCAGGGATTCATCAATTCTATTAACCTTCTCAAAGAACCAGCTCTTTGTTGCATTTAGTTTTTCCATTTTTTGTTTGTTTTCAATTTCATTTATTTCTGCTTAATTTTGATTATTTCTCTCCTTCTGCTGACTTTAGGTTTAATTTGTTCCTCCTTTTCTAGTTTTTTAAGATGAAACATTAGGTCATATATTTGTGCTCATACTTGTTTTTCGAGATGGGCTGTAATGATATGAACTTTCTTATTAATGCTTTTGCCATGTTCCAAAAGGTTTGATATGTTGTACTATCATTATTCATTTCTATGTATCTCTTGATTTCTCTTTTTATTTCTTCTCTGACTCAGTTATTCTCAGTAGCATGTTGTTTAATCTCCATATATTTTTTGGTTCTTCCCGATTTCTTTTTACAGTTGATATCTATCTTCAAAGCATTATGATCATAGAATATGGTTGGTATAATTTCAACCCTCTTATATGTGTTGAGGCTACCTCTCTGTTCCAGTATGTGGTCGATTCTTGAGAATGTTCCGTGTGTACTAGAGAAGAATGTATAAGCAGATGTCCGGTCGGTGTAAAGTGTCATTTAAGGATGTTATTTCCTTATCGATTTTCCGTTTAGATGATCTGTCCATATCCGACAGTGGGGTATTTAGGTCCCCTACTTCTCTTTCAATATGAATTGTTTTTTATTAAATGGTCAATGTTTGGCTGTTGTGTCACTTGCCTGAAGGATGCAAAAACCAAAAGAAAAAGGCAAGTCTGATCCTTCACTCAGCTACAAAGCCTTTTTAATTCTGTAGTTCTTATTTCACTTGAATGACTTTGGAGTCTCACATTACTCTCTTCACATTTTAAAATAACACAAAAAGTGGAAAAATTCAATGGTAACAAATCAAGAATGAATATATTCACAACATAATACGTAGCTGTAATAATAGCCTAGAGTGGTTACTATGTTCAATAAAGCAATTAATGCAATTAGACTTCACCATTCCTGTTTCTAAATAATTGAGTTTACTTTTAAAATACAAGTAGATTTCTTATTCACAGTCAGCCACATAAGTGGGCAATATTATATTTGGTTTTATGATTTTACACAAAAGAAGATTTTGATGGATTGTTAATATGAACATGTTATTGAGCAGAAAAAATATAATTCCAGATTGCAGAAAGTAAAACTAGGAACTGAAAACTTATTGATATTGGGTACATACTAAAGGTGAATAGGAGATCTACTTCAGTTAGCTGTATCAAATAGAAAAAAGGACAGTGGACAAGGGACCCAAGTCATCTCTGCTTATGACTCTGCCTCTAATTAGTTATGCAATTTTTAAGAGCTCACTTAATATCACTGTATAACAGTCCCACAACCTGAAAACTAGGGAAGTTGTCTTGTCTGAGTTCTTTACTAGGATTCTGTGCCCATGAGGCATTTACTGGGACAATTTTGCCCCTGTGGGACATTTGGCAATGTCTAAAGACGTTTTTGGTATCACAAGGGAGCTGGGTGAGTCGGGATGTAACCTGTAAAACTCATGTTTAGTGAGCAGAGGCTTCTAAATATCTTTTAAATATCCTGCACTACAGAGGACAACTCCACAAGGCAAAGAATTATCCAGTTCAAAATGTCCATAGTTTGAGGGTTGAGAGACTCCAGATTAGATGGCGTTCATAGTCTCTACATCTGTGATTTGAAGCTGGACTCCTTGGAGTTAATTGGGAGCACAAGGTACAGCAAAAGACAGGCACTTTTTCTTACCGATTAGATTATTTTTCACATAAAAGTTTGAAGAATCATAACTTTAAGATTAAAACTTTTCTGCCAGAATCTGTCTATCAAATAGTTTCAAGTTATTTCTCTTTGAAAGTACCATGTTAAGGCTAATCTTCTACTTTCTAATGTAGATTTTTTCAATGTTTATATTTTTTCAGTCTTGAATTATTATAATGTATCTCATTTTACTATAGAATTATATAATGACTCTGGATAATCTACATATTTTTGTAATCCACTTTAAATTATTTTTAAATTATGAATGTGTATATTTTTAAATGCATATATAAACAAAAATTACCACTTGCACATAAGTATATTTAGAATTCAGCGCTATAGGAAGATACATATGTGTATATATATGTGCATCTATACATATAAAATTACTATTCTTTCGTAGGCATACGTATACTATTTGATTTCACTCTTATCTGTCCCCGAAATATGTAGATTTATAACCTTCAATAAAATATAGTTTTATTAAAATTATATTTACATTTTATGTTTCTATTCACAGCATTTACATATTATTTAACAAAATGGAAATGTGGTCTGTTGCTATTTCTTTTACTGAAATCCTATATTTTAAATAGTCCTCAGACCATCAGGAAAAAGGTAAAATCACCTCTAATTTCTCAGTAAATGTTTGGAATAAAGCATTACTTTCATAATTCAAGAATGCCAAAATCCAAGTACATGAAATGGTTCACGATAAAAAATAAATGTATGAGTACTCACAGAAGCTATTACATTTGGTCATTTTTCTGTATTTATCAGGGTTATAACTCTTTTGAATTATCATTACTAATTTATTCATTTCTGACAAAGCACCATTTTTTTATTTAATGAAAAAAGAAAATAAACTATCTGGTTCATTTTCATGGGTGACAGAAATTTAGAACTTGTTTCAATAATCCTCAATTCATGAATATATGTTGTATAAAAATTTTAAAAGGTTAAAAAATATATAATGTATATTAAAATATTTATAAAATAAGTGAAATTATTTTTATATAAAGAATTTGAAGAGATATAAAAATTTAAAAAACAAGTAAATAATATAATGAAATTCAGTATTACTTTTTCAGTGACAAATTTTAATGTACTCTTTGAAGCAGAAATAGTTTTTTTTATTAGAACTAAACTGGTTAATAAAATTATATAGGTTTCAAGTTGAAGCAGAAATATTACAATATCCTTTCTCACAATGAAAGGGCAATTTCAAACATCTTTTCAGAATACTGAGGTTATTTTATGTATGAGATTACATTAACATGACTGCATATTATATTTCAATGATGAAGGTGTGTTATCTAGAAATAATATCTTATTAAAGGGAAATTTTAATAAACTAAGCTATATGAGTCTTACTATAATTATCATTCTAAGAACTAAAATAAAGGCTTATTGTTATTTTTAGTTCATCTATGAGGGGAAAATGATAAAAGATTTAATGATTTCTCAATATGAATTTGCTTCTAAAATATTTTTCTATGGGAATAAATATTTAATTAACAATTAAATGTTATGCTGCCAACCCATTATTTGGTGTTTTTCAGGCTCTGTTTTGGGGAGATCTAGAGTTCCTCAGTGACTCTTCAAAAATATGTATATTATACAGAGTTAGAGAGGAGTTATTTGCTTGGATGCAAGTATTCAAACCTATTTTAATCAAAACAGCTCCTCTTAAAACTCTATAAATTCTGAATGTCTGAAGAAGGTTTTGACTAAACAAAGAGATTTATAGAATACCACCCACCCCCCTTCAAAAAAAGGTAGAGAACTAATGCAATGGTATGCTTTGCTGTGACATTGATTTTTTGGTATAGTCATTTAAAACAAGAATTAAAATTTAATTTGCATTATTAAATTTTATAAATAATTACATAATCACAAGAGTCAACTTTTGAAATACTGCAAATAAGGGTGTCCTCTCTTAAGCAACACGGTCAATTTGGAATATGCTTCAATGTAGAATTTAGCTGTACTTGTTTAACTTATTAAGGTCTTCATTTTAGAGGTAATTTGACCAGTAATATATACTTAATGATGATAGACTAAAACACCTGAAAGAAAATACATAGAAAAATGTGTTTATTTCCTATACTACAAAAAACTACATTTAAAAAGTTAAGGAAATATAATTTTGATAGGAAAATATGTATTACTAAGGGGATTAAAGAACATTTAAAGCAAAAGATAAACCAGTTGAGATATTGAATACAACTGTATATATCTCCTGACAAATTTTATTCTAGACAAATCTAAACTAGAGGCATTCTAATTTTTAATATAGTCAGGTTTTTCTTTATGTTCTCTATTTTTTTCTTTTTTGCTAAACTGCCTTGGCAACTTTAGTACAATTTGTTTTCCTTATATGCTAAACATCTTTTAAAATAAAAGTTCTGGATTACTCGACTCTAAATACATACTTTCCCTTTATTTTCAAAGCTACAAGACGATGATTATTAGAATCTGAGTGTTCAAATACAAAATAGCTTGAAGTTTATGGTTTACATGTTCCACATTGTTGACTACTGAGAGGATGATTCTGAGAGCATTTGGTAAGATTAAGCATTGACACTTGATTATATCGCAAGACAATTCATGCCTCTGTGTCATACTGTTATAATCTTCTGTCTTAGAAATAATCCTTGGGCTAACTGTATTATTTATTGGAGAATATCAAAAAGATTCTAACACAAATTTTAATGTGATGATTTTGAAGAGGCAAAATGGATCTTTCTATTGGGACAATAGAAACTATTTGAAACTAAGGAGAAAAAAAAACACAAGAAGGCTAAATGTAAACTTCATTCAGAGGTAAAACTGATCATAATATTTTAAATTACATATACAATTTTAGTATTAACATGCACTGTACATTTGTTTCAGATATAGCTAGCTCATTATATTTTCCATTTTATAAACTAAAAGATGTGGATAAAGTGCCAAGGATTTGAACTTATTCAGCTTTCATTATCAAAGTTAAAGATGGCAGAGTGATAGCTTAATCATTTTAGGCTTGAAATGCACATCATTCAGGGAGTGGTGTCCAGCTGGTTGTTTACGTTCCCTCCCTGACAAGATTGAGAAAATGGTGTTAAAATTACTACAAAAAAGATGTTTAGAAAAGTAATTTTGTGACAATAATTAAATTCTGAAAAATCTGGTCCAGAAGGGAATTTCATTTACAGAAGAAAATTAGATAATAAAATGTCCTACTATGTATCATATACCATCTACTAAACATTTTTACCGTATTTTCTCTAAGCTGTATAATTGTCTTGTCACATTTTTGTTTAGTGTTCATTTTCTTTTCATCTATGTCATAAAACTCTATCCAATTCATTTGACATATTCACTTACATTTTTCTACCACAAGTCATTATTCTCATTGTGCCACATATTATAAAATTAAAGAAGCTCATATAGAGAAAGAGATGTCACTTCATCCTTATAGATAAATCCTGATTTGGAACCATCATGTGGCTGAGCAGGTAGCTGCTGAGCCTCTGAGATGTAAGGCAGTTTTATGCCTCCAAGGTCCTAGCAAATTAGCATCAATCATCAATCACATTCACTCGTATATTTCTTTCATTGATTTTTTTCAAGTTATTTTGAAAACTTCCTTCTGTCCATATTGTCCCTTGACATTTTAAATATAATAAAAGTACCTACTAACTAGCAAATAGAAACTCCACTTCTTGAAGAAGGAGCATTCCTATAATTCTGGCAAACTGAAGAGCTCTTCCAAGATGGCTTTCTGAAAACTACATTGACATATTTCAATAAAAATAAGTGAAACAAATTAATTTTAATTATGAGTCTCTTGCAGGATTCTATAGCCCTTAAATATCGCAATCTGCAGATAGCATGTTAACATATTGAAGAGGAATCATATAATTTTGATATCATTGACATAATAGGGTATATACATTAGGCTTGCTTTGAAAATATATGATCTCGATGGTAAGTAAATGACTTTGTAATTTTAAAAACCCAATTTACTTTTTTCAATCACTTGAGGTTCGTAGATGATACCACTAGAATTTCCTGTAACTTCCTAATTGACAAATGGCCTCTTCTTGTTCCTCATACCCTTTGACTTCTCAGCAGAATTTATTCAGACTGCCCCTTCATAGAAACTATTTTCTTCTGATCGTGAGTCTTAAGCATGGCATCCCGGGCACAGTACACTCTACTTCAACCAACCCTTCAACATACCACATCGTGTTCTGACCAGAGCATACTGCTTTGAATTCATCTTATGTGTCTCTTGCACTGCCCTTTCTCATTGTCCTCCTTCAGACTGTTTACTCACACTGGGATAGGGATGTGCTTTAGTTATCCTTATAAAAAGTACATATTAACTGCTCGATACCTTTTTTTTTTTTTAAATGATTTCTTAAATCAGCAAAAGTACATAGCATGTAGGATAGCTTGATAAAAATAAACTATTTAAGTTAATGATATGTAAGGGATACTGCTTGCTTACTATACCAACAGTCATTAAATTGTCTGTTCAAATAAGGAATGATGGGTGAAATTGGATTTATTTTGTCATTGTGTCTGCTTGTATATATGTGTATCTGTCTGTGTCTACCTCTGTTCCTGTCTTTCTCTCCCTCTCTCCTTTTCTGTCTCCTCCTTCTTAGACTGTTTGAGTTCAGTTCTACTGATCTTTATTTTTTTTTATCCATCAGAATGTTCTAACCATGTCTACCATGGGATACTAATTTTCTGAGTCATGAGCCTTATTAATTTTAAACCCATAAAATTTTCTTGAAATGTATCAAAGGTCAGATTAAATGTATAATATCTTTGAATTATATTGCTTATGAGGTTTTTCCCTCCAATTTGCCATGAAAATTTCCACCACTGGGGTCTGCTCATTATTAGAGAATGTTGTTCTATTCATGTGGCCTGTACAGTACTCTTTCTGTATTCTCTAGCCAACTGCATGTATGTTTATTTCAATAATTGATGTTCTTTTTAAAAATGCTATTTAAGCTATACACATGGAAAAAGAAAGTTCTAGTTCCTGAGTAATGAAAATGCATTCACTCAATAAGCGAAAGCATAGACCATGACACATTCTGAGCAACATTATGAATTATCCCACATCTGCAGGCACTGAAGGAATTTCTTGTGTGATAATTTCCTGCTCTGTCTTGGTTACTCAAGCAGCAATTATGTTTCATGTAGAATTTGAATATGAGTTCCAGTCCCATGACTATATCTTGTTATTGCTGCCTCTGATTTTTCCTCTACTCCAACTGTCATCTATTGCTTAAGCTACTGGAGCTAACAAAATTTTTTGCATCTGACTTTGATATATGTCTAATATATGGAAAAAGTCTTTAAACTCTGTTATCAAGCAAATCAATGAACTCTATGATCTGAGGTTTTAGTCTGGCACCATTGATCATGTGTTTACCATTAGTAAAGTTTTTTTAATCATTACTTGCAATATTTAAATCAACATTTGTAATACTATTGGGAAAATGTATGGTTTATGTCACCTTCAGTGTCCTTCACTTTAATATTCACAATATTAAAGTTGAAATATTAACTTCAGCAAGAGTTACTATTAAAATTTGTTGTTTTTAATTGGTCTAGGCATCTGATTTTTTTATTCTATTGTTCATATGTGTCTTAATACATACTTAAGAATCAAGAATTTGCTTGGTTTCTGAAAAATTAATGCAAAAAATTTTCCCAAAACCCAATATACAAACTACATGTGGATTTATTATTGTATTAAAGGTCTAGATTATTATTTTTAGAAATCTACTACTGTTCTAAAATGCCTAGGAAACTAAACTAGGCTGTAAACCTTTTAATAATATTAAATGCTTTAAAAGTATATAATATTAATATTTCTAATATTTCAAAACCAAGAAGAAAGTTTTCTGTTGAGATAACATTTTACCATTTCTCTTACATATCAATTTTCTAATGTAGCAGAAATACTTGTTAAAGTTTTCCTGGATGATAATGGCCCATTTTTTAATCTTGGCTTGAGGTTTATTAATTTATGTCGCTTTTGGAATTAGTTATTTGAAATATATCTTATCTGAAAATTTAAAGCATGTGACTGAAAAAATATGGCAGTGAACTAAAATTGTTCTGAGAATTTTAAAAAGTTCTAACCTTTCTCCCACATTTCTTCTTGCTATTGAATAGGTTCATGAAAATGGTTCTGACAAAAGGGCTATAGACAAAAAAGATGAGAGCCAAATTCAGGGAAAAGTAGGGGAAAAGCAACCACGGGAATGTGTTGCAGATGGTAGAGCTTCCATAAACCTGAAGTAGAATCCCATGATTCCTCACAACAGACATAAACGTGTAGGAAAAAATCCTTTATTGTGTTTTCACCAAAATAAACTTAGAATATCTTAATTTACATAATTGATAATTACAGATGATTCTCTTTTTTTCTCTCCTCAGTCAAATGTATTTTCTAAATCTATCTTGAATCTATCCCCTTCTCTTAATCAACTCTTCCCTCAGGAAACACAATCCTGTGAGGCCCTACACTGTACTGATTCCATACACAGTGCAATAAAGAATGAACATCCAAGTTTTCCAGAAATGAGAATTCTTATTTATTATCTTTATTTTCAAACAGTAATACTAGAAACAGCATGTCTTGGCAACTATATAACTTATTATTTTATTGATTTGAACAGAATAAATGTGAGAGCAAGCACCAAGATCACCTTTTTTATGCATTAGATATAATCCTCCCTTTCCAGAGATCATTCTATGCCATGGCACACCCTTCCCTGGATTTCTGCACAAGGCAGAACTAATTGAATTGATGTGATCCTCCTCCCAATTATTTACTTCATCTGTTTGTTTTCCTCATTATTTTATTTTCATTAGGTGGGAAATTATATTGAGAGAGAGTCCTTGGTCAACACAGCTTTGACCAAGGTCTTTACCTTCACATAGTATTGTTGTTCATTCTTGGCTACTCTCACTCTTAGGAATTGAAAGTATGCGAATCATTCCATAGTACTAGTTTCTCTTTCCATTTCTCCCCCTCTTGCTCCCCACTCTCCACACATAAATCCATTCTTGTTTTATTTTCTTTCCTGTATTCTAAATCTCTAATTTTTCCAAAGCAATGAATAATTCAACATTTTCTCCTGAATTTACTAATCCAACCTCTTTTATCATATACTCACACCCACAGTTCCTTCTGCCTGAAGCTCTTTCTTCCCCCTTATTTTTTACCTGGTTATGTACTACTCATTCTTTAGATCTAAATGAAATATCCCTTTATGGTGGGAAAAAAAATCCATATATCCTATCTAGGTTAGGTCCAGCAGTTATATATTTTCTCATATTTTGTGTTCTTAATACTTAACATAATTTAAAACATAACTATTGGTATTTTTTATAAGAAATTCCTGTATCTCTCATTAAGTTATAAGTTATATAAAAACAAATGCTATGTTTCAGGGTCATTAACATATCTTCAGTCACTAGTAAGCACAGTGCTATTATGAGTACATAATAGATACATATAGGTATGTGATAAATTATGACAGTACTTTAAACTCAAAATTTTTGAAAAGTATGTATTCATTATAATATGCAGTACCACTGTGCCAATTTGTATATACATACCATTGCTAGCTAATTTTACTTATTATTTTTCAAATCGCATTTTTATTTTATAGCTTTCTTTAGAATTAATTGAAAAATTTTTCTAAAAATATAATGGTTTCATAACTTAAATAATCTGTTGATAGATGACATGATCATACTATAGAAAAGCCTAAACATACAACAAAAGAAAAACTTTAAAGCTAATAAACATTCAGTAAAGTTACAGAATGGAAAATCATACAAAAACTATTAATGTTTCTATATACAAATATAAACCATCCAAAAAGAATATTAAGAAAGAAATTTCATTTAAAATATCAACAAAAACAATAAAATACCTTAGAATAAACTTAATCAAAGAGATGGGAGACTTTTATCACTGAAAATGATAAAACATTAATCAAGGAAATTTAAAGAAAACAAATAAATGGAAAGACATCCAAAATCAATAGACTGGAAGAAGCAATATTGTCACATAGTGTTTACTACCTAAAGCAATATAGAGATAAGAAAAAAAATCCTAAAATTCATACCAAACCACATACACACACAAATAAAACCTGAATAGCCAAAGAAATTTTTGAGAAAGAATAACAAAGATGGAAACGGCACACTTCCTGATATCAATATATATTATATAGCCATAGTATGCAAAACAGTAATTATTGTCATGAAAAGACACATAAACCAATGAAAGGAAATGGAGAGCCATAAATAAAATTATGCTTCTGTAATCAACCTATCTTCAACAAGGGTGCCAAGAATACACATGAGGAAAAAGGATCGTTTCTTCAACAAATTGTGCTGGGAAAATGAAATATCCGTAAGCAGGAAAAGGAGACTGAACTCTTATCTCACACTCTATACAAAAACCAACTCAAAATGAATTAGACTTAAGCTTAAGACCTGAAAATGCAAAACTACTAGGATAAAACAATAATAAAAGTTTCTTGTAATTGGTCTGGGCAATGACTTTTTGAATACAATGCCAAAAGCACAGGCAACAAAAACACAATAGATAAAAGAGATTGTATTGAACTAGAAAGCTTCTGAACAGCATAGAAAACAACAGTGGAAGGCAACCTATGGGGGGGGGGGAATATTTTCAAACCATTTTATCTGATAAAGGGTTAATATCCAAAATGTATAAAGATCTCAGACAACTCAATAATAGAAAATAAATTACTCAATTAAGAAATAGACAAAGGAACTGAATAGATATTTCTCCAAAGAAAACATGCAAATAGCCAACAGGTTTAAGAAATGGAGCTAAACATCACTGAACATCATGGAAATGCAAATCAAAACCAGGCTGTATACTTTAAAAGTAATCAAGAGCACAATGAAATATCACCTCACTCCTGTCAGAATGATTATCAAAAAGACACAATATAGAAAGTGTTGGCAAGGAAGTGGAAAAACTGTGTGGGAATTTAAATTGGCGCAGTCACTGTAGAAAACATTACAGAGTCTCCTCAAAAATTTTAAAAAAGAACTACCTATGATCCAGCAATCCTACTTCTGCATAATCATCTAAAATGAAGTCAGTGTCGCAAAGAAATTATCTACAGTCCCAGATTATTGCAGCGTTATTCACAATAGCCAAGATATTGATAGAAACAACCTATGTGTCCAATGAGAAATGACCCGATAAACAAGATGTGAAGTGTAATGAGTAATAATAAGATATAAGTTATTACAGGAAGAAAGGCAGCCACATGCAATAACACGAATGAACCTAGTTGGACATTATGCTAAGTAAAATAAGCCAGACTCAGAAAGAAAACTACTCATGATCTCACCTGTACGGAAAATAAAATAGTCAAGCTTACAGAAGCAAAGAATAGAATGGTGATTGTCGGGGGCTGGGAGAGTAAAGCAGAGACATTGGTCAAAGAGTATAAAATTTCAGTTATGAAAGATGAATAAGTTCTGGAAATCTATTGTGGAGCAATGTGACTATAGTTAACAATACTGGAATGTATACTTGAAATTTGCTAGGAGATTGAACCTTAAGTGTTTCACCAACACACACACACATACACACACACACAATAATTATGATAGTTTGATCAAGTTGATTATTTCACAGTGTATCTTAGATTAAATCTTTGATATCATATATCAAAATAAGTTGTATGCCTTATTTACAATATTTATCAAATTATACCTCAATAAAGATGGGGGGAAAGGCCTTATAAACTATTCTAATAGCATTTAAGGGCTTGCGTCAAAGGCAATAAAACTAAATACTGCCAAACCATAACATAGTATATGCTTATATTTTATATATTTATAGTTACTTATAACTATACATGGAATGCATGAGAAATGCGTACATTTTCTAAAATTTAAGAGTACAAGTTAATATTTTAAATGAGATAACTCTTAGGAAACTAAATATTTTAGTATAATATTATTAATTATTTTGTTTTAATGCATATTATTTACCTGAAATATAGTTATCTTTAGGTGAAGAAATAAATAATAACAAAACCACAGCTAACATTTCTCATTGTCAGGCATGAGACAGCTGATTGATCTTCATCATCTCATTTAACCTTCAAAACTACCCAATTAAGTAAATGCTACTATCCTCATTTAGACATTAGGAAACTATAGTTGTAATTAGGTATTGAGTACTCGATAAGGGGCCTAACACAAATGCCCAAAGTCTTCCTGTGATGCACCACCACTTCACTGAATAAAACACAACTTAACATGCATATATCTTTGAAATTTATCCATGAGGTCACGAGAAATAAAACTAAGGATAATCCACTTTCATTAAAACTTTCTTTCCAGTGTTATTGACTACAACATGTTCACAGGCAAAATTAGCGAAAGTAACACTGGCTTTAGCACCCTTCTCTACCACAGAACACATTGCATACAATAGCATGAAAATCAAATCTTAATTCTGCCTCCTGTTTCCAAAAACCCTAGAGATAGGATTAAATGTTGGAGATAATATGTAAATGAACCACTTAAATTAATTCCTAAATATGCTAGGAAAGAGCGTGAGTTATTTTAACATACTCTTGTAAATCTTTTGTTTGTTTTTTGATCCCTGATGTACAACCATTAAACTCATTGCTTATTAGAAAGTCCTCATGTAAAAGTTCTAGAGATGTCACCTACCCTTTCACAAATGATTTTGAAAAACAAATTCCCATTAACTGTTTTTACATATTTATGTAGCATAAGCTAGATGCTACACATAAATAGAAAAAAAAATCCATATTCTTCTGCTGCTTGCACCCTCAGGGGTTTCCCAGGTTAAATATGAAACTTCCTCCCACAAATAGTCCAGAAGAGACCAAAGAAAGACACAGAGCACCTCAGACTGAAGGTGGCAGGTTCAATAAACAAGGGAACTTACATACGAAGCCAGAAGATGAGTAGATCTCTTCACCTTCTTGCTAGAATCTTCAAAGTTTATGTAGAGGTCTATAGCAGGGTTCGATCACAAATCCCATCCAGATGGTCTCAGTAACACATTCTTGAAAGGATTTCTACTGCAGAAACGTTGGGCACAGCACATATTCCAAGGGCCGGGTAGAGGGTGAGGAGTCTCCAATTGCCTTGGTTCAGCTTGTGGGCCTACCAGTGGTAAGGTCCTCTCACCGACCTCCTCTAACACCTTCAGCGAACATTTAAAAGAACAAATTGAGAACCGTTGTTTCTCTATAACCTTTATTACTTCTCCAGCTGCTCTTCATTTTCTCCTTTTTGTTACTCCAAGTGAATCTAATGCAAGCTAAGAGGAGAAGGCACCTTAGGGCATCCTTTTTCAATGCTACTACATATTAAAATAATCTGGGAATCAATCAATATATGAAGACCGAGGCCCCATTTCAGAACATTTAAAGTGTACATGCATACCTCCAGAATACTGCAGGTTTGTTTCCAGACCACCACAATAAAATGAATATCACAGTAAAGCGAGTTATAATCTTTTTGTTGGTGGAGGATCTTGCCTTTAATTTGTAAAAAAAAATGTCCGTGAAACACAATAAAGTATGCCTGTAATTGAATGGTGACAGAGTGGGTATTTTTGTTTGAAAAGTTCTCCATGTGCTTCCAATATGAATACTCTGATGTAAACTACTCTTAAGATGAAAGTAATAATAAACTTCAGTTCCCTTTCAAAGTATATATTCTAAGTCAATAATTTCAAATGTTAGCGCATGTTAGAATCACCAAGAAGGCTCAAAAAAACAAACTGCTTGGCCCCACCCCAAGTTTCTTTTTCAATACATAGGTAGAGGGGCCTGAGAATCTGTATTCCTAGTAAACTTCCAGGTGATGCTGATACCATTGGTCCTGAGACCACACTTTGAGAAACCTTGTTCTATGAGATGTAATACTCTGCATAGACTGAATCCAACTCAGGGAGACATGCATGAGTCAGCCCTCCCTTTTCAACATGGTCTAAAAGCAAACTTTCCTTAGGTGGAAATTCAAGTACCATTTTAAAACCAAGACTAATAGCCATTAAAATTATATCTGGCTAAATTGGTTCTGTTTCCTCTTGCCAATAACAAATGTCATAGTGTTATGTTTCAGAGCTTTCTGCTTCTAATAAGAATATGTCAGGATTTCCTATCTTGAAGGGTCTAAATTTGCCACTCTGTTTCTAAAATATGCTTTTTATTTTATGTTTATTAAAATCTCCTTTACCTACCTATTCCCTGATAGGAAATTCCACGTGTTTCTCAAGATACTATGTCTTGTTTCTCCCCACAGATATTAGAAAGTGAGCCCTCATCACATTATATTTTTGGGGGAAGTTTTTCTGTTGTAAGCTATAGTTATTTTACTTTTATAATTATGGTGAAATTATACGTTACATTACAAATTAAGAACACTTAGAATGTGCCAGGTAGTGTCATAAGCAGTTTTAAAATACTAACTCTTTAAAGCACTGTTGGTGTCCTCATTTTACAAAAGGGGAATTTGGAGCATAGTGAAGGTCAAAAACGTGGCCCGCTTCACTCAGCTGTTAAGTAACAGATATAAGAGACAACTCCAGAACACCACATTGCTTCACTAATAATAAAATAAACAATTTTTAGTTATATAACACTTAGAACAGCTTTCAGCATATTGAAAATATTAGATTATTAACTATCATTATGATCATTATTACTATTATTTAATATGTGATCACTACTGTGCTAAGTATTGTGCTAAGAACTTTACATGACTATATGTTTGTATATGATGTATATGATTTACTTCATTTTATCCTCACAGCATGATATTCTCACGACAGCCCTGTGAGATGGGAACACTTATTATCCTAAGCAACCAGTAAGCAGATGAGTTTGAAATCAAATCCATATTTAGGATCAAGGGCTGTTTCTTGTTCATTTTGTATCCTGCATATGATTTAATATGCCATTTATCAAATAATGGTTACTTTTTATCGAATTTATATATCTCTTTTAAATTTAATTATGTGACTTTATGGAACTTAGAGACACATTTATTTTTCTCTTCTCTTGAACTTAACAGCTTAGAGTTCTGAAATCGAGTTTCAGGTAGC
This sequence comes from Rousettus aegyptiacus, assembly GCF_014176215.1. Lineage (NCBI taxonomy): Eukaryota > Metazoa > Chordata > Mammalia > Chiroptera > Pteropodidae > Rousettus > Rousettus aegyptiacus. The sequence continues at coordinate 114,238,684 of NW_023416284.1, forward strand.
AAATAACAGTTCATATCTCAGAAGAAAATGTAAGAGAGAAAACTTGTTCTCTCTTGTTAACAATTTATGATTGAAACATTACTGCCTTTTTGACAAATACAGAAAGTGCATTTGTGTGACAGACAGCTTCTAACATGGCCTCCAATGATCACTTTCCCGATATTCTCACTGCTGTGTAATTCCTTCCCCTTGAGCTGGATTTAGAAACTTGCTTTTAGTGAATAAAATATAGCAGAAATAATAGAATTTTACTCTTAAGAATAGGTTTTACAAAGACCGTGCCTTCAGTCTCGGCAGCTACATTGCGAACTCTCTCTGGAACCTCTCTAGGTAGAAGCAAGCAGCCATGTTGAGAGCAGTTCTGTGAGGAGCGACTGATAACTCAGCATTTGGGAGCAACTGGTAACTCTCTCCAACAGCCAGTGAAGATCAGAGGCGTGCCTATGTGAGTAAGTTTGAGGTCTACCACTGGTCCTATTAGTGAGCTTGGAAGCGGATTATGTCTCAGGTAAACTGTGACATGACTGTGGCCAATAGATTTACTCCAACCTCATGAGAGATATAGAACCATAGGAATCAGTTGAGCTATACCCAGAAACTGTGCGGTAATAAAAGTTTTTCTGTGAAGGCACATAGTTTTGACCTAATTTGTTATTCAGCAATAGATCACTAGTTATTTATAATTTTCTATGTAATATATGTAAAATTTATTTCTGGAACCTCAGAATAAACTTCAAATAGAGACCTATACAGCTAGAAGCAAAGAATAACAATGGCCTATTTTACTTAATACTGGGAATGATTTTATTTTTATATAAATATCTCATGCACGCAGACCAAAAAAGTGGTGACTGATATAAACCCCCAAATAAAAAACAAATGCAGAAACTACAAAGTACAGGTTTTGATGTGCAGTGATATTTCTCTCATACGGGCAATTCTCCAAAGCATATTTCAGGTAAAATAGTAGAAATAAATTTTTATAAAGATGTTTGATAATTATCATGAAAATGATAAATATGTTAGCTGGTTTTCAATAAAGAATACAGAAGAGTACATCATTTTCTCCCTTTTTATTCATAAAACTGGAACTATTCATTAAAATTATTTCACATTTAAAAATTGATATGCATGAAAGAATATTTTTAAGATCTTATTTTAACTAGTTGTATGATAAAATTTTTGTTTCATTAGTTCTAAGAGGACACAGTCATTAATTAGGGAAACAACAGTTCTTCAGGAACAGCATTAGAATGATGAACTACTTTCAGCAAAAAACTATAGAAATGAAGCAATTTAAATTTGATACAGATTGACAAAGGACCTAAAGTTTAAAAGGAAATAAAACATATCAAAATTATAATAGAGATCATTGTATCCCAAACTGATATTATACCTAATAAAATATAGAGTACAATATTTTTTAAAAATGTTTCATGCTCAAAATTCTGGTTAGACAGACTTGTTAATGGTAGGGTTCCTTAGTGCTTTAAATTACTAATATATAACATAAATCTCTAAGAAATTCGCCAAGCAGCAGCATTTTCCCATCTTCATTTGAGCATTGAGAAATTTTGTGAAGGCTAAACAATTAGCCTTGCCAAGAGCAATGTTCTACAGAATGACAAATTAGGGATGATCTTATGCATTTTAATTCAAGGGTTCAGAGTAAGCTATCTACAAGAGGGTAGGAATCACCTTTATCCATTTCCCAATGTGTCCCGGCACTAAACATAGCACCTAACAGAGAAGACTTTACTAGCAAACTGCTGACTAAATGGATAGATATCTTAACAATATAAATGGGAAATACAACAATATAAATTGTTGAGAAGAGGATGGGAATTTCTTGTTCTATCCTTTTCCCTGGGTAGTAGTTTTTCACCACTCAAACTGCTGCTTGCCTAGAATGACGAGAGACTATTTCATTCAATTGCCCCCTGATATCTGTATTGAAGTCAGCAAGTATAAAACAGAAATCATCTCTTTCATGTATTGAGCCACAAACCTGGATGTCTGACACCTTCACTCTCATTAGCCTACTTGGTTACCTAGTACTTTTTAGTTTTTCTTTCATTATGGTATCTCAAATCTGTTCACTTTTTTACCACCCACTCCACCGCTAATTCTGTGTATAACACAATATCCTCCTCTGAGTACTTCAGCAGTCTTTAAACTGGCCACCCTAACTCTACTGTCTCTCTCAGCCAGTTCTCACTGATGCCAAAGGGACCTTTCCAAAATGCAAACAGGGCTGTCACTCCTTGCTTTAAAATCTGAAATAGTTTTTCCAACTAGAACTTAAAATTTGAATGAAATTCTGAAATGATTCAAAAGAATCAGCTACATGTATGTGCATATTATTTTCAAACATAGTCTTGTTTGGAAGAATGATTTATTCACCAGAAACAATTTTAATTGTGCATAGTTATTTAATGATGTAAGTTTGTATGAACCTACTACACACTGTATGGCTATCATTTCAAAAATCTTCAAAAAAATAAGTAAAATACCCTTTAACCTGCTTTATATTCAAACCAAATATGGGGACTCTCTAAGACCCAGAGAAAATCGCAGTAACTCTACTTAAACATCAAAATGCACTGGCAAATTTTAAGGAGCAAAATGGTCAGAAACTGTCTATGTTTTATTCATGTTTGAATAGTATTAACTTTGGTCTTCATTATATGTATTTCATAATTATTTTAATGTTAAAGATCACATGAAAGGACTTCTAGCTGATGATTAGGATGTAGAAGAATAAAAAGATCATCACTGTCATTTAAACAATATTAAGTAAAGCTGAAAAATCTACAAAATCAAAATTTTGGACCCATCAGAGAGCTGAGGTCACAGCACTACCAACAAAATCAAATAAAAAACAGATGACTCCAAAGAGAGGTAGGCATGGGCTCTGATTTTACCTAGCGGGCAGATCACAAGAGGAAAAACAGGACCGATATACAAGCCAGCGAGAAGATTCAGCTAACATTTTTAATGAATTGCTAAAGGCTGAGTATAGGTTAGTATAACAGTATAGATCCCCTGGGACCACAGAGACAAGAGGAGACTGCACACTCATTTGCAGGCTTATTTCTATGGACCTTCACAGCATGTTCATAGGGCAAGAAGTGCATTAATAATTTATATGTTTATTTTTTCTTTTGTATCCCTTGACCAAGGAGATATAACTAACAAATAAATTACTGTTAGCAATATCATAGAGTTCACCATGTATGTTTTCCACTAGAAGTTTTATGATTTTGGGTCTTACATTTAAATCTTTTCTTGTATATGGTGTAAGAAGGTGGTCCAGTTTCTTTCTTTCTTTCTTTCTTTCTTTCTTTCTTTCTTTCTTTCTTTCTTTCTTTCTTTCTTTCTTTCTTTCTTTCTTTCTTTCTTTCTTTCTTTCTTTCTTTCTTCTTTTTTTCTTTCTTTTATTTTTCTTTCTACATATGTGTCCAATTTTCCCAGAATCATTTATTGAAAAGACTGTCTCTACTCCACCAGAGGGGAGGGGATTGGGTGACTGGGAGAATGCGGTGAAGGGTTAAAAATATCCAACTTAGTAGTTGATAGATGGTCATGGATATGGGGAGCACGGCTTAGGGAATGCAGTTAGCATTAATGTAATGACTAGGTAGAGAGTCAGAGGAGAGAAAGAGCAAATAGGGGGATCATTTTATAAACTATATAAATGTCTAAGCAATGTACTATATACTCAAAACCAATAAAATAAAATTAGGAAAAAAAAAAAGCTGGTAAAAAAAAATAACAATTTATTTGGAACCTCTTTCCCTAAGCATCAAAATTCAAGGACCTCTATTGACTCCAGATCCTGACTTATTCCACTTCTTGAGAAGTTCCATTTGATGACAGCTGGGGTCTCTCTCCATCTTTCTGCCAACATCTTAATTCACCATCTCATCTGAAGTGACCATCTCAAGGTCACTTCAGAAATGTGGAGGCTTGTGTAACAGTACGTGGTATCAAGGAAAGAGTATTTAAAAATGATCTGTCATGATTGCTGCTAACATCAACATTGTCGAGGACCTCTTTGGGTTTCTTAAAAGCCAGTGTCTGTGCAGCTTTCATTACAGGTGCAAGGTACTGAATTGTCATAATAAAGATTGGCAAATTCAATCTCTAAGGCCCAACAGCCAAGTGTAAACATTTTGACCACCTCCAGAAATTTTGTCAGGGGGTGCTGAACATAGATTCCTGATATTCAGAAGACCACAGAAAACAAACAAACAAACAAACAAATGAACACCTTTATCTCTATTCTCTCCTGGTATTTAGAAATCCTTTTTTGTTATCTCTTCTTTCAAGAAAACTGGTATAATATGTTCAAGGATATATTTAAAGGACAAGGAGATAAAGTAACTTTAGGCTATTTCTGGAAGATACAATTCAGTGATTTCCATCCAGCGTCCCTTGGGTAAGGAACAACGAGAGGACAAGAACCAGGTAGTCACATAATTTCTACACTGATGTACCCACTATATGCAATAGACTGATCTACATAACTCATCAAAGCATAATTTATGTATATTCTTTGTTTACTACTTTACCCAGTATACTTAATTCCAGAAAAGAAAAATGAATTATATCTTAGCTATTTCACAGAGCTCCTTTGTACCAACTGCATCCTAGTTTCGGTTCAATACTTGAATATATCCCAGCGCATTCTCAAGTAGACTAAGATCCGGAACAAGAGAAATAGTAGTATGATAGTTAGGAGATAATATCTGGAAAGGAGCTACTTAGGTTCATATTTCAGCTCTGCCAATTACTGACTCTATGGCCTTAAATTAGTCATTTAACCTTTTTGGTGTTCAGTGCCTTCTGAGTAAAAATGTTTAGTCTTTCAGACATCCTTCCTTTTCTTCTGTTTGTCTCCCTAAGAAAGTACCTATGAATGAGAGGAGAGGGAACCTGTCTTATGAGATGTCACGGTGGTGGAGGAATTAAAAAAAAAAAAAAATGAGTTTCTTAGTGCTTGTTATGTCCCCATCTTAATATAGTTTCCAAACTGATACGCCAAGACAGATTATATCTTGCTAACAACTGCTAGCAGAGAATGCTGATTCTCCATTAGGCATAAATCTCTCAGCTTAGAAAGAGTGTAAAAATTATCATGGACTCACTTGGCTTCACTTTGTCTTCTATTATTGCCCCTGTCAATTATGAGGTCTGACTATTATCTCATTTTCATCCAGCTGGGATGGGTGGGTGGTTATCCCACATCCTTTTGTGGATGGAACCTCTGACCTACAATGCCCCCATAAGCCTCTGAGTAAATTTTGTGTCCTTTCTAACTCACTCTGGAACCAAGCATAGTTCAGAAACTTTAACTTAAAGCCTTTCTGCCTAATCATGTTTTACTGCTAAGAAAAAGGGCTTGATCTCCCCAGTGATTCAGGTGAACTTGGAAAGAGATCCTCATCTCAGACTCCTGAACTCTGGGAAGGTTTTCTGTTCAGTGTTATACTTTCAATAAATCTAACATATTTTATAGATACGAATGGCTCTTCTTACTTAGTCCTAAGTTAAATGTCAACAATTAAATATTCTCTTTGGCATCATCTGGTATTCTCTTTTAACTTGTATGTATGCTCCAACCCTATTCTCAAGTAGAATTTTAACACTAGCACATGGCATGTGCTCAGAAATGCAAATAATAAAAGCACCAGCTCCTCACGAATGTGAAAGCCAAGTTCCTGGGAATTTTGGAGGGTCTGGCTGCACAAGCAAATCCCCACGCTGGCCTCCAGCACTTTAAAACTTTATGTGTTGAATGTGTGCATCTAACTTCAAAATTTAAATAAAATGTAATTTATTGTCATTTATAAAACTATATTAGTTAAGTCTTTTTCTGAAACATGATTTTAATAACATTTATAAAGGGAACGTATTAATCAAAATGACAGCAGAAATTCTATCTACTCTCATGAGATATTCTATGGAATCCCTTCCTCTCTTTTGATAAGCCATAAGAAGTTTTGTTTTGGAAAGGAAACAATTATACTGTGGTTTTAATATAACATATCACTTAATTTCCATGTCTATCCACATATATATATACACACACATTTATAATTTACCTTCTGAACTTTATCATTTAGATATAATAGAATAAAAACATGTCAAAACACAAGTTGTTTAGCATGAATAATAAAGTTAAGTACTTCAAAAGTTACAAATGTATACCCTAATTTAAAATTGGGAAGCATATGTCATAGCATTTATTATTTTATAAAAACAAATATATTAGTGCTTATCTTTAAAGCATAGTCTAAATACATGGAGATTCAGTATCTTTAAGATCAATTTGTTTTTAATTTCAGAATTACATAGCAAAAATGATAACAGGAATAAACACAAAACATAATAGCTAAAAAACAAAGACAAAAACAAAAACCTATATGAGATCAGCAGTAGGAAACAATGCAGAAAACTCTGTTATCGGTCTCTGTATAATTGTCTGAATCCTATGACTACATTCAATTATGCTTCTTTTTTCACAGAGACATCAGTACCAATAATAAGATAAAATCCGCTCTACCTCTTGCTGTTGATTTTTGCTAATATCTCAAAAAAATAAGAAATGGGCCTGGTCAATTCATTTGATAGATGCTAATTCCATCTGAGAGACATTATTAACCTTTTTTTCACTATGAACATACCAAATTCTCAAAATCTAAGATGGAATAATAGCTTGAAATGCATTTCTCCGTGAAATAAAAATAGAACTTGTTAATGTTCCTTGAAATACAGATTTGTAAAACTGTAGTTTGTTCTGAAAAGTAAATATGTGGCTAAATGTATAGTATGAGAATTTCTTCTTACTTGGACAAGTAGGAGTAATAGCATGTCAACACTGATAAAAAATAGTGTGGGAAATACTGATAGTTTTTAAAACTTTAAATGTGAGAATATCAAAACATATAACTCATTTTAAAAATTGGTTAATTAAACACAAATACATATTTATCTGTTCTAGTCTCCTTTAATAGTGGTATGTATAATGTTAACACAAAAAAAATAACAATAGCTGTCTTGTTATACCTATGCAACAAAACAAAAAAAAAAACCTAAATGTTACTTTGTCATTGGTCTGAGTCTTTGAGTGTGTGAATGCATAATTTGGGGTGTTAAATTTAATGCATATTTTAAAAGGGTATAATTACATCTTTTATGGGGAAGTTAAACAAATTTTAAAATTTTGTCGGTGCTTTAATTTTCCATTCTTTGTAAAACTTAAATAGTCATTGATTCAACAAGACTTTTAGAAAAGTATTTTCACCAATATAAAATATAAAAGTACTACTATAATTTGAAAAATTCTCATCATTAATGATTTACCTGAAGCTTATTATGTGTTCTAATTGGGTTACCACATGCTTTATTAAGTTATAATTGAAACATATACATTTTGCTCATAAAATTTATTTTAATTCTGTATTAAACTTAATCAAGTCCTTATAAATAAAAATAATCACTAATTAGTTAAATAATTCATGATTCCAAAATATTTTCTGCATATCCACCATATGCCATATGCTATGCAAAAATATTTATTCATTGCTTCGACAAATATTTATTTTCTACAACGTACCAGACAATGTTTAAGGAAGCGAGAAAACATGAATAAATAAAAACGTTCTGTAGTTTGTGACCCTGTGGTACTTATGTTCAAGGGGTTAAATGTACTGAATAAGAAAGGGAAGATCTCTTTTGTTGTGAAATTTATAGGCTATGGGGAAAGCAGAGAGTAAACTAGTCAACATATAGTCAACAGGGTAAGGGCAGGTTGTGATAATCTGAATGAACAGAGGGATGTGATTGATACAAAGTTACAGGTGTAGGCAAAAGACAGGTAATCTTCTTTGAAGTGAAAACTGTGATGTGACAGACTTTTTAGTTTGCCTAGGAAAGTTGCATTTTACACTTGTCCTGAAATTCTTTCTGAAGAGTTTTTGTTCCACTCTACAAATAATGAGAATGACTCAAGTAGAAGAACAACACTTAGAAGGAATTAAATAGATTAGGCAAGCGATAATTATCATTAAGTCTAAGATGATAGTAGCTGAGGTCACAGAATATAGATAGGTGCATGAAAATACACTAAAGAGCTTCCCTTTGTCTATATGTTTAAGACATCTGTCTTTTTAAAAACTGTTAAGTAATAGTCAAGATTTACAAATTTTAGCAGAATGATTTACCACTTCCCGCTTTAGGGATTGTGGTCCACTAGAAAAGGACAGTTGTATAAACATATGCATTAAATCAGAGTTACAGAAATTTCTGTGTAATTGCCAATGTTTAAGTGGACTGCAAACGAAGATGAGGTTAACACTGATTGTGGAGGATAACAAAAGGATTCACAGAGTAACTGACCCTGCACCTTGAATTTGGAAGTGAGAGATGGTCATTTGGCAACAGAGATAATGTTTCTGTATGCCTATGAGTTCTTTTTTTTTAAATTTTTTAAGATTTTTTTTTAAATTTTTTTTTTTAGGCGAAGCAACCCTTTGCTGACTTCATAGATTGCAAGGACCTTGTCAGTTTACAATCCCTTATTTTTTATTTGTTTACACCTACAGCATCTGGTCTTTCTAGGTGGTCTCCCCTCCAAGTACTAACCAGGCCTGACTCTGCTTAACTTTGGAGATCAGATGGGATTGAGCTTGTTCAGGGTGACATGGCCATAGCCTATGAGTCCTTAACATTGATGAATGAAAAATATAATTTTCCTTCATAAATCATGTATATGTTTTCCTACGCAAAAATATTTTATAATACCACCTATTAACACTTCTTTGAGCCTCATTCCATCTGAGATGCAATCTATTTTGAAATGAAAATAATGTGGGCTTTGTACATTAACCTTGGAACATTTTAATATATAACACACTGAAGAATATCTATTACTGAATAAATAATGTTCTGTTAATTTTAAATTAACCAGAGCTTTTATTATCTGTTTCTGAGAAACCCCAGTGCTTTCTTCATAATCATTATTAAAGACTATTCCATATAGGACATATACATTTTAGACTATATTATTTTTTCTCAGTTTTTGGAGAGGTTGGTGAACAGAACCTTCTGAATACAATTATGTTAGCAATTTGTTTTGTTTTTCAGGTATGTTTTTATTTTTCCACTTTTTCAAATAAAAGTATCCATGTTTATTGTCTCACAAACAGCAGGTAAAAAAGCTGTCATGCAGAATGTTACCAATAAACTTTATACTTGTTCAGTTTCTAGAGTTGTCCTTGCCAAAAAATGTCACAAGACAAGGGCAAATGTGAAGGCTGAATGAATGTAAAGTTGACGGTAATTATGGTAATTACAAGTTCAGTTAATTTTATGTAAATTCTTTTTATAGTGTACTCTTTAAGCAACAGACAAGGAAAAAAAATTATACTTCTGATGTACTAAGTTCTCACAGTCTCCTTATCAACAAATACCAACAGATATTTAGTCTTCTCTTACATGGGTTGATTGAGACTGAGTCTGCTTTTAGTTAATAGCCATAAAAAATGTGTCTATTTTGGACACTCTTTAGAATACAGAAGGAGTCATTGTGGTAATTATTAATTATTTCCCTCAGCTTAGCAATGAAACAGGAAAAGTTTCATTCAACATATGACTACAATAGAATTATAGTTACCAAAATACAAATAAACAATTATATAATCTTGGTGTGCAGGCCATTCTATACCAGACTCAAAAGGCAGAAAACAAAAGGAAAAATCCATTTAATTAATTACATTTAAAAAATTCATATGGCAACAAATTAAATATTCAAAAATAAAAGAGAAAGGAAAAGACATATGAAACACCGAGCTAAGGCTTGGTTATGAATTTGTATGTGTTTGTCAAAACTCAAAATGTAAACCCAGATTTACACATGTAATTGTATATAAATTTTGCATCAGAAAATAATCAATTTGAACTTTAGTTAATGAAATTAATAATAAAGTATTTAAAGAATGTTGTACTCCTCTCTGTAATGTAATTTAAATTGTATCCAAAATTAAGTTGGATTAACATGTGGATAGGGTAAAGATCACATGGATTAATTTGTTCTATAGTATGTTTAGAAAAATATTAATGGTAGAATCTAGGTAGTAGATCAATACCATTCATTGTAAAAGAACTTTAATTTTTCAACATTTGAAATTTTCATTGTGAAATGTTGAAAAAAATAATAAATAATGATCTCTAATAAATATTATAATGCAATTCATTCCTGATATAAAAATCAGTAAAAGCTATCAGTAAGAAATTTAAAAGAAAACATGTAAAAATGTAAAATTTCATTATTAATTAGAATAATGCAAATTTTAAAATGGGATGTTAATTTATTCTGTTATTCTGGTTAAAAAAATAAATTATAATATCTAGTATTTTCAAAAGTGGGCATAGTGAGAATTATATATAATGTCAGTGTATATGTAAATTGTACAATCTTTTAGAAATGCTCTCTTTTTGTGTGTATCCAATAAATTTAATAGCATTATCTTGATTTGGCAATTCAAATTTTAGAAATAAACCTTAATAAAACAATTGGGCACAAAAATATGAATCCATGCACTTATTATTATCAAATTGAAAGTATTAATCTTAAATATTCAGCAAAAAACTATATGATTAAATAAATTTGGTACATAAATAAAATTTAAGTTTATAATCCTATTAAAAGTTATGATTTATATTCGTTGACATAAAATTATGCACATTAATTCTCGAGCGAAAACAAGAAAATGTATGTAAATATATACACAAAGAAATGTTTAAAAATTTAGAGTAAATGTGGAATGCTATAGGATTGGCAATGTTTACTCTTTATTTTTAACGCTTAAGTATTCTAAAAATAAAAATAAACAATATTATAGGTCAAAAACTGAGAAAATGTTTCACCTCAAATATGATAAATAATATTCTTAATATATGCTGAGTCCTAAGAATTCAAGATGAAAACTACTTACATTAATTAACTTTAAATATATACATATTTATTTAGATGACAAAATTGTAGGTGCTAGGAAAAAACATAGAACAAGATACATGTAATTTTTGTCTTTCAGGTGCTTAGAACCTGAATTCAAAAACATTTTTTAAAAGGTTTTTGAGTAGCTCTATAAGGTACATTAATTTTATATAGTCTCAAGTATGAAAATAATCATAGTGAAGTAAAATTTATTGATTTATATTTATATTATTATGTATTCTAAGATATACTGGAAATTGTTGAAACTGTTCTAATTACCTAAAGGAAATGTACCAGTTTATATGAATAGACTACCATCTTCCCAAAGTGAAATTCTGAGATGACTTTGTTATCGTATTGTGAAAGAGAAAATAAAGTGTTTATATGATATCACCATCTATTAGTTTGAAGAAGAAACTAAATTTCTTTTGAATGCAGTGCTATTCTGCAGCAATTAAATCAATTTTAGACAGTGGGCAGTAGAATTAATTATGATTCACATTCAGGATGCTGTACCACTCAAAATATGGAGTAATAAATTTCTACAATTCATATCCTCCTAGCCACACAACTCTAAACAATTTAGTACATTTAAAGTTTCTTTGAGTGAATAGCATTTTAAAATATTGACCCACAATTTTAATCAGCTCAAGAAGACTATCCTATATTTAAACATTAAGTTAAAACAATATTACAGGTTGAAATCTAACACAGAAATGCATACAGAAAATGGACAAATTTATCTGCTTACAGTTTTCTAATGTCTGACTTGAATCAGGGGCCCTTATTATTATTATTTTTTTTAGCATATTTGAATCTACTGATTTTATATGATTAAAGAAATGATAGCAGGCTATAATGTTAAAGTAGATTTAATAGAAGTTTACAAAACTCTGAGAAGGGGAGTGAAGTACAAGAGAGTCAGTTACGATTGAATAACTGAAAAAAAGGATCTCAACAAATGCAATTATTTTACATTTTCATTATTTAGTAAACTATGGATTAATTCCTTGCGGAACTTTTGAAGTTAATGTTTTGAGGACATTTTAACTTCTCAGCCTCTTGCAATTTGATTAATTATCAAGACGAAAGCTGTACAGACATATCTCTAGAATCTTACTTATGAGATTTTACCCTGTATCAAATTTTTAGTTTCTCATTAAAATTGATAATCTTTGCACAAAATTGTTAAGGCGAAACAATTGCTTTCCATTCCTTTCCTTTTCTATTCATTTTTTAAAAAACTGTCGCAGTTGACAGAAATCATAGTAATTTTTTTCTAAACTTATTCTTTCTCAACTTTACATTCTCAGGTAAAGAAAAGACATGAAAATTAATGATATTTTCAAGCACACAGCTACTTTACACAGACTTTTTAGCTCATGGACTTTATATGCACAAAAATAAATGCCACATTTACAATTCAAATGGAAAATGTAGTTGTTGGAAATATTTTTTATCTTATAGATCAATCTCTCAAAGGTAGAATACATGGAAAAGCAAACTAACTTCCCCGAAAATGAACAAAAGCAACAAATGAAAATCATTGTAAAACTATACTTTCATACTCATATTTTATGCTCTATATTTACTTTTCTAAAAAATAAGAAGATTCTTAAATATTCTTGCTTTTGTGGGGAAATGTGTTCGTTATACTTAGGATAGTGGATAGATCCAAAATAACTTAAAAAATCTAATATGAATATTTTAAAAACTGTATAAAATTTAATTTTAAAACATATGAATCTTTTAAATAGAGAATAACATCCCCTCCCCCATTCTTCTTAATGTCCTAGTAGAGTTTCCTTTTTTAGGGTGAAAAAAATGTAATTCCAATTTCATATCAGTTTAACAGGAGGTTCTCATTTAGTATAATATCATTTCATTTATACTGAATATCACCTTTCGTTGCATCTATTCCATTATCTCACACACTCGGAAAGGTTTGAATTGCCATCTGGCAGAGTGTTATCATATTTTAAGTTCACTCTTTATCAGATATCTAACAAGGCAATTCAAGTTTATATTTCTTTGCAGTCAAAATAGTCATGTGTTGAAATCTACTTTAAGAAATCAGTTTCTCTGAGGATATTCTAACTACATCTCACTTCTCTGAATCAAATGCATAATCTAAATATGTTTAATGTTCATAAATAAGTTATATAAAATTAAATTGTTATGCCAGTAAAAATATATGCTTCATATCATGTATATAAATTTATCATTTTTAATGCATTGCACTTTGACTTTTGAAATATAATTTCACAATTACACAAAAAACATTCCTATAAAAATATGAAAATGTTAATACCTCTTAACTCTTTACATTTTATTAAATATATATTCACCACAGAATTAGCAATAATGTTAATTTCCATAATTGTCTGGCTTTTACAGATTTTAGAATGTTATCATTAACATTACCTCAGCAAATTCTTATGACAATTCTCCAATGTAAATTTTGCTACAATTATATTACATTTCTCCCAAAATATTAATAAACGTTTGATGGTAGAGATAAAGAAAAAAATAGTGATTTTAAAACACACACTTCATGTTTTAAAAAGAATGGAGTTCAAAAAATAAAGCTTTTAAGTTGAAAATTAGTATATTGGATTCCTAAAGATAGATATTTTCAAACAAATGTCTAGGCTTTGAAAAATAGCACAAGTTTGATATAATTTGGGTAGCTGTTTTGTTGTGTTAAGATGGAAGAATTGAGATACAATAAAGGTTATTTTGAAAAGGAGAGGAGGAAGCAAATACAATGTAAGGGTCTAAAATGCGGTAATGAGATGTACCAAAGGTGTCTGCTACATCTTCTTCATTATTTAGATTTATTTTGTCTTATAGTTGTCTTACAGTAATCTGTACAGAACTCTATTTTCTATAGATTATAAAATGATTCAGCTGTAAATTTAAGCTTTCAAAAATTTTAAACCCTGTTTTGTATAGCTATGACATGCTGTCTTTCCCTGCCTCATTCATCTTATGAATATCATTATTCTAATGGTTTGAATTCAGTACATTTTATCTGGGCCATGAATAAATAGATAAATAATCTCATATAAAATTGATACTTAGTTGTCATTTCTAACTAAACTAAAATTCAGTCATTAATGTCAAGCTTTTTGAATTAATTTCACATTTATTTACGAAGTGTCTACTCTGTGTAAGAGACTGCAAAACTCCAAGGTTCCACATGGCTTAAAAAGGCAACGTTCCAATTTCCTAAAACCTCAGAGTCTAAAAAAACCAGTCTCTATACATCAGAGTTGGTCTACTCAGATTCCAAAATGACTTAATTTTTCCAAACCCATGGATGCACAGGGATTATTTACTGTCATGAATACTGACTGATCCCCAACAATGAAATCAAAAGTGGTGAGGGCACAAAGAATATAGATATAAACTTTGTTCAATCATTTAGATTCATTTTTGTGTTTACGTTTTCCTACTATGATAATTTAAAATGTTCCCAGAGCTATAAATCCCAGACTTTCTACTTTCTCCTCCAAGAGGTCCATTTTCCATTGTAAATTTTCTAACCTATGTACTCTTAAATGTAGGAGAGCACTATATATGTGAAAGAAATATTTTCATTCACACTTTCTATATCTCCTCTCTTTGTGACAATCTCTAAACATCTAACTGTATTTTATTTAAAACGTTATACTATTTTCAGTTTTATAAAGGGATTAATTTTCAAAAAATTATTATAATGGTTACAATATTCAGCTTCCTTATAATCAAAGTCAATTCTAATCCTGCTATTTACTCACAAGCATGTTAATTACTTTTTAAAATATCATACTTATAAAGAAGTAAAACATGTCTCTGTGTAATTTATTCTTTTTCCTAGCAAAAAACTCATTAGCAGTCATAGGACTCAATAATGTTAATATTCCCAAGATGAATGATACAAAAGATTCATTATCTTTAAGTCACACTGGAATCATTGAACTGAATCATTTTATATCATTATAATTATCTTTCAAGCAATGTACTCATATAAATTTAACTAAATGCTTAAGTGGCCTATTGACCCAAAGGGCACTGCTAGTCTCTTGTATAATAATTTAATATATTAATGCCCCCCAAAATAATGCATACTTTTTATTGCAAAGTTTTCTCCATTCTTTTTTGAATCAAATGGTCATCTAATTCTAATAAAAATAATTAGAATTTTTGAGAAAAAGAACTTCCTTTTTTATAGCTAGTCTTTTTTTATATATCTTTCACTTACTATGATCAAGAACTTAGAGGATTCAATCTACATAAGTCTATTTTCTGTGTAACTGCAATTTAATAATTTAAGCAGAATACTTCCAACCAATTTTGGTGAAGCTCTTCCTAATATAAAATATAAAATGGATTATTCGAACAAGCATGTGGTTTCTCTACATTGGCTGCACACAGAATTTACCAATAGAGCTTTAAAAAATATTAATGTGTTAACCTCAAACCCAATAATTCCAATTTGCTTAGAGCATTGCCGACTCATCAGGACAATGAAAAATTTTCCAAGTGGTTCTAATGAGCAGCAAAGGACAAGTGGTAGATACTGCTCAGGAGGTATACAAAGGGAAGTCTAAACAAATGAAAACAAGAAAGTCCCTTTAAGCTTGTCACATTTATCGTAATTTATCTTAGTGGTGCAGAAAACCTTACAATCATATATGAACCACCTGAGAAAGGCCCCAACAAAGCTTATTATCTTGTTAACTTCACTAATAAGCTCAAAGCAAAACACTCATAACACTATGAAATACACTAAATTATCCAGCTGTATCATTTCAACATTAAAAAGAGCTAACGGGATGGCAAAATAATTTAATATAACTATACCTGAATTGGCATGCTTTTTTGGATTTTGCTTAACTCATGTATATGTGTATGTATATTCCATGTATATGTGTGTTTCACATATATAAAAAAGTTCAATTTGATTATATATTATATATGATTATATGTTAAATATAATCTTAGATCACTACTATTTTAACCAAAAGATTTTCTAGAGCTCATGAAAGCTGATGAATTGAACTTCTTGGATACTGATTCAAATTGTTGTATGATCCATCTAGCTGATTACTACTCAAAAAAAAAAAAACCTGAATTTATTATGCACTGATTAAATTGATCCTTTTAAGTTATAATCTCAATTTTATTTTAATAAATACAGAATAAAAAAATCTCACATATATGAATCTATGACCCCCTGAAAATAGCAGCATAATTTAAATAATTAAATTGGTGAGTTAACTAAAGAACAATTATAGATTCCACAATATAATGTTAATATTATTTAATTAAAATGAATTGTGAATGATGGTATTGCATAATCTTTATAATATTAATCATGTTTTCTTTTCATCTATATTATACAAGGTAATTAATCTTTAGTTGGTATGTTATTTACTAGAACTTAAAAATGCAAATTATCTCATATAAATTAAAATTGTTTATGTTTGTTGATTAGGGAAAAAACTTGTTCATTGTATTTCCTTTTTTAAAAAATAAATATTTTCTTTATTCATTTAACATTTTCTTGTTAGAAGAAAATTGTACCAACTTTTACCAAAAACGCTAGAGCTCTTTAGATGAGGATTCTTCTTTAGTTTCATAGTGTGATAAGATCAATATGTAAAGAAAATAACAATCTTAAAACTTAAAATTATTTATTTCCAAATATACCAAAAGTCCCCCTAAATGAAGTATATACAGATGCAGTTCACTTTAAGAACAGATTCGGCTCTGGGTATTTTAAATCCTTAGCCATTTACTTCTCTCCCATCACTTTCATGTTCTTACCTTTATTATTAATAAATAGTACATATGAAATAATATTATTTAAGGGTTTGTGAGGAATAAATATAATAAATAAGCAGTGTCTGGCATATAGGAAACATTCAAATATTAGTATGTTTGTTGAATGAACTAATGTCATTATTGAATATGGTAATGACTTATCCATGGGTGAACCTTGTCAAATCCTCTTCATGAGTATTCTTCAAACAATCTGGTCAGTAGTTGTTCCCGATCAGATTATAAATATAAGAAAAGGAGAAGATGTCCGTGATGTTGAAAATTGCATATGAAGCAATATTTTAAACATGGTGAGCTTGTGTAAGATTTCTTTTTTAATTGGAAAATGAGAAAAATTAAATCCAAGAAGAATCTGTTATGTGTACATTAGCAGGAATTCAAACGAATGATCTGATTGCTAGTCAAATTGAATTTTTTATTTGTTCAAAGGTAAATAGGTTTACAAGATTTAGGGAACTGAAATATACTGAATAAAACTTGTTTTGACTATAAGCCATATGTATAATAAAATACAAGAACCCTAGAAATTCTGTTTCTTAACTGAGTTCCTATTTTAATTTTTAGAGATGATGAAAAAGTGAATGAAAAAAGCATTACCTCAGCCTTCCATAAATAAAATAAAATGTAGTTTTTACTTTTATTTGATGTCTTACTTTTATATCTTCAAATATATATATATGTACATATATATGTGTATGTATGTATGCATATATAACATTTGTGGTTCAAGTAGATTATGGTTATTAAGCAAAACTATTCCTTTAGACTAAAATAAAAAAGCCTGAATTAGTGAAGTCAGCTGAACTTTTCTGACTTAGAAAACTAAAAAATAGCAATTTAGTCATTAAAGTTAACTTGTTGTCCATGATTAGTGAAAAATTCAATCATCACCAAAGTGCCAGCCCTGCAGAATATACACTGAAACATGTTTTTAAAATTTACTTGTTTCACTTTCCATTGTCTTTAGGTTTATCTCACAAAGATTATCTACACTTTTCACCATTATCTGAAATTCTACCTAAATGTGCATTATGAACAGTTTTTGGAAATGTGAACCTAAAAACATATGGTTCAATGCTGAATAATTAATAACATAAAAGTTATTCTAGCTATATCTTACTTCATCAAAATATACAGAACTATTTAAAAATTCCAGTCTAATTAATGAATCTTGCTATCTGGCTTTAAAACCTCCATTAACTTAATTGACGTATAATTGGTGAAAATGACAATATCTAAAAGTATTTCTAAAAAGATTGCCACATGGCAACAACTATTACTATAAAATGATCCAGAATAACTTGTACTATTATATAGGAGTTGGCTGAAATTCAATGACTGTCAGAGTCATAAGAAGCTACAATAAACGATGATTCCCATAGGTAATCATTGTCTCAGTATAAATGTACATTTACAGTAAAGTTTATAAAAATATACAGAATGTATTTAAAATTGATCTAAAGAGGTTTGTGATACATGGCAAGAAAAAACATTTATATGATTTGATAGAGTGTATCAATTATAGAAAATAAATGACAGTATTTGGTTTTGATTTGTCACTAACTCTTAAATCCTCTAGTGACAAAATTGCTAATGAAATACTTGTCAGCATACACTATGTTAGACTTTTAAATACAACTCATAAATATTCAATTATTCTTTAGTAATCTTTAAAGATTATCAAGAAAAGTTTTATACAAATTGCATAATCACGTACACACTCACACATGTCCTTGAGAGACAGAAGGCTTAGACATATTATTTATCATTGTTCATTATTTATTCAAGGCCACTAGATAGCTCTGCACTGAGCAGAATTATAAACAAAACTCTTAGACTATATCAAAGGTAAAATTCAATCATCCTATTAAGTATTTCAAAATCTGAAAAGTATTGCTTAGTAACTAGATTGCAAATAGTTTCTATTTATTGAATTCAACAAGTTATTGTAAAATAAGTGTTAGAAAATATTCTCGTTTTAATTTTATCTCTACATTATTGATCAATACCTTGTTTGAGACAAAGTCCAAGTTACTTTCTATTTTTCATCTCTTGAACAAGACTAACAAGTAGTGGATGTAAATAAATATTGGCCAATTTAAATGAATATACTTAATAAGAAAAATAATTTATTCCAGCTTTAATATTCAAATCTGAGTTTATGGAAAATGTCTAGAGAATATATAGTCTCAATATATATATTCTGCATGTAAATACAAAGTTTGCTCTGCCATATTACTGTCTTTTGGATAATCGTAATTTTAAAAATTATTTTAAATTATATTTTTGGTAGATCAGATATATTTATTTAACTTTTTAAATCTAATTTTACCTTAGGGCATCTCTACAAATACTTCTCTGATATGGTTACTTAGAGATAAATGTCCCACATAAATTTCTTTACATAACATTGCTTTGCCCTTTTTTAAAAGGTAATGTTAATATATTAACATCAAGTATTAAAGATTTACTTTTATAATCTTTTCATTATGAATAGCCAATTTTAGAAAGTTTAATTATAATATAATGAAAGGTTAGTTTCTATTTTTAAAAATCAGATTTTATTCTGCATGTTTTTCTCATTTTTTTAATTTAATAGCATTTTTCTAGTGGTCATGGTCACATAAAATATTTCTACTTTGAGTTTATTCACTAATTCATTCCTTTGTTTTAGTCTTTGATTTTGTTTTACTTTACTCAGAGCTATTTGCTCATTCTTAAGAAATTTATTACTCTTGAAAATAATCAGACTAGTATTTAAGGCAATCGATGTGTTAATCAACCTTGCTTCAAATAATGAAACTAACTACAAGTTAGACCAATTTTACCAGGAGCTAGAGGGTTTAATATGACATTAATTAAATAAAACTAAAGGAAAAGAAACATATATTTATATTAATTCATATTTTCAATTCAAATGGTGACTGACAACTGTGATCCTGTAATACATATCGACATCTAAAAATGTTATTATTTCATCGGTCTAATTATAATAATTTAATATTAAGCATGCCCATAAACATTAAAATGAACAAAAGCTAATGATACACAGTTATAAGAAATTCCTTCTAACATTAAGATATGAATTTTTTTTAATAAAAAGAAGTTTTTACACATGCATTAATCTTCATTTTAGGTGATTTTGAGTAACTTTAATATGCTTTGCTCTCAGATATTCATTGAAAATCAATAATATTAATTAAAAGTATTAAAACTTATGTGTGACATGGAAGTGTTGAAAAGGAGACTGTTTTATCTCTGATTTATATTTCTTATTAATGAGCAAGCTGATAAGTTAAAGACATAAGTGAAATCATTAATTTCTTTACAAGGGACTTAAAAAAGTTAGTTTACTGATATTCAGAATTAATAATTGAATAGAACATAAAATAAAATAAAGTTATTATTTTAAGAAATATTGCTAGCACACATGTATTGATAAAATATTTAGTAATATCTAATTTTAAATTATATAAAATTAGCAATGCATATCCTATATAAAATCATAGGCCATTATTTAAGATTTTTATTTTTAAATGTTTCCTTGACATGTCTCCCTTGCTGATTCTAATATTATAAATTACCAAAATACAGATAAGTATAGCATCAAATGAAGCTCATTGAGTTAATCACCAGATATTTATAAAGCTGTGGTATTACGCTGTCATTTATCTCTTCTTGTGACAACTATTGTTGCAAGTTACAGAAGGAGTATAAAAAAGCAAGGAGTTCTCAAGCCTTTAGGCAAAAGAAAGAAAGAGGTCTATAAATTTAACAGAACAACTTTTACGGTTTATATCAGCCATAAAGGGATGACTAAATTGAGACAAGAATGAGCCAGAATCATTTATCCTTCTCTGTCAACTCTCTCTGGGACTCTTTCTCCTTTCCTCAATTGATTAGTCTATTGCTTTCTTCTTATAGGTTGGAAACAGAAAGAGAACCTTTAGATATGAGAAATTTGGAATTTATTTTAACTTCAGACTGAGAGAAAAGAAAGAGTCTGAGTTCTGAGTTCAGGAGCTGGTGGAGTTGATCTTCTACAATCCCCTTCCCCAATGCTAAATAAGATCCTAAAACTTGGCCATATTTTTCAATGTTCTCTTTTTACAGGAACTTAATATAAAGTGAGAGACAGCTGAGTCATTGTCTAGGAAAAACCAACATTAGAGACATTTCATAGTCTTATTGTTTAAAAATTATTACCTTAACACTTACATCTCCTATATGTAAATTAATGCTTATCCCCTGAAACCAGTTATCTTAAAACACATTTATTCCAGATGTCTCCATAGCTCAAAAGAATTTGAATAATTTCTCAAGAGTGATTGAAAATAAATCCATTTGTCCCTGCAGCATAACTCATGGGCATATCTTTCATGAATTCTCACTTGCACATTCTTTGTACAGGGTTGCTGTGCCTAGAAGAGAGTCTGGCACATAATAGGTAATTAGTTATTACTTTTTGAAAGAATAATTGGAGGGAAAATGGGCTTTGGTATCAAAAACCTATCTAATTTATTCTTCATTTTGCAAATTAATCAGTTTTTTTTTTTTTAACTTGAGTTTGCACATTTGACTAAAGGTGTAAATATTTTGTGAATTAAAAGTAATATATATAAATATCTTAAAATATGTCTAGGACACAGTAGAAATTCAATGAGAAACAAATAGTGTGTTTTGTTTACATTTGGAGTAGAATAGGACAGAGAAGAGTAGATACATCCTTATTTGTTTCTTTCATAAACTAGTATATTTCACTTTTCTTGAACACAGGCATATGTGGATTGGGAAGCAAAGGAATAATAGTAATTTCCTTAGGGAAATATTTCTAAGGGAATAATAATAATTTGGAAGAATATTATGCTTTCAAGAATTAATGCTTATCATTTTTAAGATATTAACCATAGATAAATGAATGATATTGCAGATGATAGATGGATAGGTAGGTAGATAGGTAGACAGATATTCCAATACAGATATCAATTTAAGTAAAAAAAATAATAATAATATCAAATTCAAAACCTCATAGTACAGTAAAAAAATTTTTTTTAATCTTTATTTTTTTAAATAAAGTTATATTAGACACACCAGAGAGATACCTGGCAGTAATAACATCTTAAACACATGCAAAAGCAAAGAAAGTTCCTCTGAGAGGTTATCGGTAATTATAATATAATGTTTAAATTGAACCTAAACTGTATTTTAGAGTGACTGATATTGTGGTGTTCAAGAGTTTGGTATCCAGGATCTTTACCTGCTGATACTACTCCTGAATATGCTACCTGATAATGGCAAAAAAAAATTTTGCAAATGTGTTAAAGGTAAGGACCTTGAGATGGAGAGATTATCCTGGATTGCCTGCATGGTTCCAATCTTATCACATGAGCTCATAAATGAGGAAAACCTTTCCCAACTAAAGTCAGAAAGATGTCATGGAACATAAGGAAGAGGAGAGATTCAAAGCCTAAGAAGATTTCAAAGTACTGTTGATGGTTCTGAAGATGAAGGAAATGGGTCAAACACAAAGAATGTTGGCAGCCTCTGGAGGCTGAGAAAGACTCCAGCTTGACAAAGCAGGAAGAAAACAGAGATTTCAGCTTTACAACACAACATACTGAAATCAGCTAACAACCTAAATGAGCAAGGAAACATATTTTCTCTTAAGAGATCACCTTGAAAGAATGCAGTCCTGCTAACACCTTGACTTCTACCTGGAGAGACTCAGAGTAGGGAAACTAGCTGAACCTACCTAATTTCTGGCCTACTGAAATTGTGAGATAATGAATCTATGTTGTCTTAAGACATTAAATTTGCTGTAATTTGCTCTGGCAGCAACAGAAAACTAATAAAAGCATAACAAAGAAATTGGATAATTACATATTTCTACACCTTTCATTTGCTTTCTTTCAGATTCTTCCATTATAAACAACAGAAACATGTTAATAATTCTGTAACTTTTCTCAGTTAGCAAAAGAAAAACTCAGTGTGAAATGTTAATGTGATATTTATTTTAAGGCAAAAAAGTTTTAAAATGTTATATAATGATAACATATATATTTCATATTTTTATGTTACTGCATAAATCAAATTTAGAGCTAGAGGTAAGTTTCTGAAAATTAAACATAATTGCTTACATGCAAATTAAGAAGCCACATCATTAGTTGAGTATTTTTTGTTTGTTTGTTTTAAATTTGAAATTATGCCAAGAGTGATTTCCATTTAACTTACTAGTAAAGCATTCAAGGAACTGTGAGACCAATGTTTGTGAAGTCCATCATTGTGGATGTTGAGGTACCCAGGTTTAAAAAAGAATAATGGATGAAAAAGAAAGTTACAATTAAATGAGCGGTGAAGTCAACAACTACTTACAATGTGGCAGACACTGCTTAATTCTCACAGCATAGAAACTTAGTCACAAAAAGCTTATGGTAGGCAACGTGTCCTGAATCATACAACCATTATGTGGTAGAAATGGGATTCAAACTCTTTTCAGAGCCCTAACACTTAATTTCTACCCTCACTAAAAAACAAAAAGTTCTGAAATTTCTATGAGTAGCGACAATAAAAAGGGAGCACAATGAAATGTAATTCAGTGATATGGAGGTTATGAAAGTGCCTGCTGCAATGCTGAATGTAAAATGAATGTGTACTTTCTTCTTAAATACTTACCTGAATGCTTTATAGATACCAGTTTTTCTTATCTCATTTACCAATAGGTAGATAGGTGTTTTTGATTTCTACTTAGCAACTTAATGCATTATGGAAGTATAAACAGAATATAATTCTAAACCTTTATCTATTAATTATTTTCAGTTATATGAAGGATTTCCTTGGTATAAGTATGTATGTTAGTACTCATATTCTATCTATTCCAAATTTTGTTCTATGCTGCAAGTTGGCATATCAAATGTCATTCTCAGTTTCCACTGAAAAATCAGCATTGTTGTTTGTGCCATTTTTTGAGAGAAAGAAATATGCATTCTGATCAAAGGGTCACATATGTATTAAGTTATTAATTACTTGTTTTTTTGGTCAATGACTGTAAAATATAACTTATGCTACCAAATAAATAACATTTTCTTCTGAAGTAGAAACATAGAATCAAAAAATTAGACTACATCTTATGACACCCAGTTTAACTTCCATATTCCATAGGCGAAGTATTTGAGTCCAAGATAATAAATGATTTGCCTAGAGTTTTAGAGCATACTAAGAAATATGATACATTTAGGATCATAACTTAGGATCCCTAAGTTCACATTTCATATGGATATATAATTAATAGAGTGAAAACATAAATGTTACAAAGAAAAGTACTGGTATGTATAGAAATTCATTAAATACATGTTTAATAGTAAATGAGGTAAAAAAGATCTGCTAGTTTAAAAATACCATTTAAGGTATTTTTCTCCCTAACTATACTATAACCATTACATTGTTAAAGTTATGTTTTTTCTGAACTATTCATGATAAGTTTTATTTTTCTGATTTTTTATGTCTTTCTTTCTCACTTAGATCTACCAATAATTCACATCTTAGTTCACTTTCCTCTCCTCACTTGTCTCAGCAGGGTTAGGATATAAAAGTAACATTTTATCTTCCTGCAGTGTGCAATATTTCATTTTGTAATTTTTCAAAAGATACCTTAAAAAAATTCAGTATACTCGACAGAATGAATTTTGTCCCCAGCCTATAAGGACCATACACTTGTAAATAACAGTTTTCAAAAGAATTTTCATTTCATTTCACATTATTTCATTTAATTTTTCCATAAATCTATAAAGATAGGCAAGGCAGGTTTTATTGCCTTTTTTTTCCCATTAACGAGAAAACTTGGCATTAGAAGGTCAAATGACTTGCCCATGGTCACACTAGTACTAAGTAGTTGAGCTGACTGTAAACCTAAGATTTCTATTATCTAAGAGTATTCTTACTAGAGCTTATTGAGATCATCGTTCTTACTTTATAATAGCTACCTAGAACATACACTTTAAAATAAATACCCTCCTATCTCACCCACCCCAAGAAAAAGCCACACACAAGCCATTTCCCATTCCTTAAACTCCTGTAAGGCAGGGATCAGCAAACTACAATACACAGGCCAAATTTGGAGTGCTGCCTATTTTTTCAAATAAATCTTATTAAAACACAACCACATCCATTCATTTAGATATTTTCTACGACTATTTTCCTACTATAATGGCATAGCTGAATAGCTAGGACAGAGACCACCTAGCCTACAAACCCTCCCATGTTTATTGTTTACCATGGTATTAAATGTTTGCTGACCGCTGCTGTGGAGTACGGAAGCTAAAACATATTTCCTGTCTCATGTAGCTTATTCTTTAAGAAACTGCAGAAATCTCTGGATGAAGATCTTAGGAAATGGTATTAAAAGGAATAGACTTGACTAGCATGACTCTTCTTTCCTTTCCTTTCCTGTACTTCCTTCTCCCTACCTATATATAAATCTGGAGTTCCAGTAGTTACTTTATATCTATGAAGTGACAAGCATAAGGATAAATGATGATTTGGTAGAAGGAAGAAAAGAGCTTGGGTGACTGAATGCATTATGCAGCAACTTCAATAGCAGCCTTGGACCTCCTGGACTTATAAAGAATTCCTTATGCCTTTAAGACAATATTAGTTTTGTTTGTTTGTTTGTTTGTTTGTTTTTTGCAAGAAAAAAATTTCTAATAGTTGCACCAACATTTACTGGAGCCATAATAATGTTAGCTGCTATATTAATATGGCATTGCTCTAGTGTTAGCATCTTTATAGCTCTATCCACTCTTACTCCATGAGTGATCATATCTAGTCTCATGAAGACAGACCCTATTTATAAGTTTATTAATCTTAAATCTATCATAAATCCAGTCATATACCTAACTCACTATGCAAAACCTGGTCCTTTTGATTTTTCCATTCCACATAATAGCAATTTTAACTTCCAGTTGCTTAAGACAACAACTTTGGATTCATCTCTTTTCAACCTTACATTCAATATTTTAGAAAATCTAGTTGACACTCAGTCAAAATATATCCAGAATTTCAGCTTTCCTCAACATCTTCTCCACTATCATCCTGTCTAAGGCACCACCATCTTTTGCCTGGATTATTACAATACCTCCTAACTCTGATTCTACCTTTGAGTCATTAAGTCTATTCTCTATATTGCAGCCAGAATGATCCAGTAAAAATGAAAAGAAGATGATGTAACTTCTCTGCCCAAAATGTTTCAATGATTTGCTATTCTTCTTAAGTAGTAGTCAACCCTGACAATGACCTACAAGGCACTTTGCAATTAGCCTCATCTTTCATCCCCAACCCTTCCCTGTTATCTCTCTGACCTCAACTTGCAGTATATTCTCCTTCACTCACTATCTTCTGGCTATCCTGGTTTGTTTGCTGCTTTTCTAGAATATGCTATTCATCCTCCTGTTTTAGAGTCTTTGCTCTGACTCTTCTTTTTGTTCACATTGTTATTCACGCAAATAGTCACATGAAGAGTCTCTCTTCAAATTTCTGCTCAGATGTAATCCTCTCAGTTCCATCTCCCTTAATTATTCTGTATAAACTTGTAAACCATTAACTCCCCCATTCATCATCAGAATTGTTTATATTCTCTATTCCTTTTCCGTGTTTTCCATTTTCTATCACATATTTTTATTTGTTATGTATAATTTGTATTTTGTAGAATATGTAATACTTGTAAGTGATTGTTCTATTTTTCTTCTTAGTATTTATTTCTTCTATAATATTATACAATTCACTATTATTATTAAAATTATAGATATAGATGATAGATCTAGATGTGACATAGAGATAGAAATAGAGATAGAGATAGAGATAGAGTATATCTGACTTGGATTTAAGCTCTATGAAGGCAGATTTTTTTATTTATTCATAGAGAATAAATCTTTGAACAAAGTCTTGGCAAAGAATTTAAGGTATATTTTCTTACTTAATCCTCATATGCTGGTGAGGTAAAAAGTTATTGTTCCCATTAATAAAAGAATAAACTGAAGCTTATTATATTCAAATTACTTGCTATTGATCACACAGCTAGTGAGTAGTTTTGCCAAGATTTTGACTTAGAAACTATGATTCCACAGATGACCCTCTTAATTATGATGCTCTACTGTCCTCCCAGCTGTGAATATAATTCAGGAAACAAAGACTATATTTCAGGTGACAGTCATAGTAAAAAAAAAAAAAAAATGGAGACTGATAGGATACTGGAACAAGTAGATATAAACAATTTTAAAGCAATATCCTCATGTTAAATTAAAGAGGAAAGTAAATAATTTCATGATGGACTATAGAGACCAAAAAAGCTAAAAAAAACCTTATAGTTAATATAATAATAGGAGAAAATACTCCCTTTAAAATTAGTTGAAGGAGGTGTAGAAAAAGGAGGAAAAGAAGAACTATATTAGGAAAATTGCCAGTAGAATTTTTTAGTTTGGAAAACTAAGAAAAGTTATGCAGGAAAGTTTTAATGGGCCATTTCTAAAAGACAGAACTATCTGTGTATATCTGTGTATTAACTCAAAAAACATTCACTTACCTCCATATAGAGAACATGGATTAACTAAATGCATCTATCTATTTTTTCAAGACCTTAATAAAATTATGGCAAAGTATACCATTAATGTGAAAACTCATGGAATTGTGACAGAAGCAATTGATCACTATTTAGCAGAGCCAAAGATGATGGAACCTGGGATTCTTTACAGCAGAGCCAAAGATGATGGAACCTGGGATTCTTTACAGTATAATACTAATGGGCGGTGAAAGGTTCTGAACTAGGAAGCAAATGCTGCCATAGAAAACAGAAGATGAGGCAAGGTCCTGAAAAACACAGAATCTGTTTATTTCATTAACATTTATCTTTACCTCAAGTGTACAGATTCACTCACTTTTTAAGATCAGTGTTTTATTTTCTAGACAGATATGAAGTAGAAATTTTAACCTAGAGTATCCAGGTATACCTGGAAGTAAGGCAAAAGGCTGAAAATGAAGAGATTTAATGAAAACTGTTTTGTCTTGCTCAGTTTCCTCTTGTCACTCATATTAACACATCCCATAGAGGAATTCGATCTTCTTCCAAATTAGCAAATGCCCTGTCCTTAGCCATAGTTTAATAATTTTTTTTTCTGTGTAATAAATGAGATAAATAACAAATGGAGCTGTAATGGGCTTTTAAAACAGGCAGCACAACTTTAAGAGACACTTTGAAAGCCTTCCATAGAAAATTAAGAAAAATATTCTAATAGTAATTGATTTATAAATATCCTGCAAATAAAAATAAGTGTAAAATCAAATAACTAAACAGTACATTGCTATTTATAGAATAATTTTTCCTGTCCCATTATATTTTAAATATATGAACTCAAATGCATGTTGGAAAAAAATATTAATGAAGTGTCAGCAGTAACCCAATAGGTCCATGAAAGGGCTTTGACATGGCAGGAATCCTCTAAAATTCATTTGGAAAGTTGAATTTTTACTTTCATAATGATAGTGTTCATGAGAATATCCCTAAATAAATTTCAAGAAAATTCCTGCATAAGAATAAATGTTTATTTTTTTTTCTTAGAAACTTTTTAATAACAGAGTATTTATTAACTATGTATATGTCTCCTATTGCCATTGAAAGTAAGATCAGCCACTCTTTTATTTGTCTTAAAAGTATCTTACATCATCATTCTCAAGGGATATTTTTCAAGTCACATAGAATTCAATATTGAGCTTTGTTATTTTTGTTATTATTCTATTGTTTTTGTTTTTTTTTCAGCATGTTCAGAACATCATTTCACTATTTTCTGGCTTTTATTGATGCTATTGACAGTCCCCTTTCAATTCAATGTTTTCTCTGTGCAATTTAAAAAAAAAATCAGATTTTCATTGTGTATTTTATTAGCTACAGTTTCATTACAAAGTTCCTCATTGCAGATTTATTTTAATTTATCTTTCTTGAAATTATTTGAGACTCTTGACTATGTGGATTTTTGTCTCTGAATATTTCTGTAAATTATGTCATAATATTTTTTAATATTAAATCTGCCTCATTCCTTCTCTTTCTCCTTTGGGGGCTTTAATTTAAATCATGTTATATACTCTTACTCTATCCTCTGTATTTGATAATTCCGATAGGAGCTATTTCTCGACTCTATATTTTTTAAGATCCCTTTTCTGTATTTTCCTTTTTTTTTTTTTTTTTTTGTCTGCCATGCTAGTGGTGTTTAACTTAGCTAAAAATATGTTGTTCACATATGCATCCCTATATAGGTTATAGCTGACTGAAAAAGAAATTTGTACAAGATTTGGAAGGCAGAAAGAAGGCAATAACCATCATTTCTATGGTTTTACTCATAACAAATGTTCCATTCTTTTACTCATAGTGGTACTACTTCCATGATTAAACTCTAACTGTACTAAATACTTTTTCTTACACTTTTTAAAAGTTCATTAACTTTGCTTTCTGCTGTTTACAATTTTCTGTGCAGTCCATTTATTCATTTTTAAAATTTTATTTATTAAGTTTTTAAGTTCTATATGTTCTTTACAATCTATTTTTCACATCAGCAATGTAATTTTTTATATGTTCCTGTTCTCGTGGATATATTCAACTTTTGATTTTATTTAATTTAAGATGCTTAATTGCTGCTTCCCTGATCTCTTGGGGTCTAACTGCTTTTCTGGACTGGGATTGGTCTTGTATGAGCTTCTAGACACAGAGTTACATAATAAAAAGAGCATAGGCTTTAGAGTCAGACACAACTGGGCTAGAATTCCAGTTCTGCCCAGTGCTCTTTCCCTGAGACATTGAAACATTTCCTGAACAATAAATAATCTTTGCTTGCTTTATCCTACTAGAATGCAAACTTCTTAAAGGAAATAGGGTGGTTTATTTTATCTGCCATGAAATTTATAAGGCCTAGAAGAACTCTGAGCATCTAATAGGTGTTCAATCAATATTTGTTGAGTAAATAAATGACCCAAAAAGGGTAGAGCTACTTTTTTCTCTGTATCTGATAATTCCAATGTGAGCTATTTCTGGATCTATTTCTTTTGTTGCTTGTATTTCTGCTGGTTCATGCTCCTAGTGTGCTCTGACTTTGTGTATCTGCCTATCTTTGATGCGCTAAATGTTGCATTTTAAAAGTTATTTATAGAAATATTTGAGGCCTGAGATAAAATAGGACCTTCCTCCAAGAGGATTTGCGTTTACTCAGTCCATCACAAGGGGCGTTACTTATCTTTAGCTACATTAAAACACTGTTGAATGCTTCAAGTTACTTAAAGGAACAAGGCTTTTAAAACTAGGACATAATTCTGTAAGAAAATTAGTTCCTTTCTTGTTTACCTTTACCCTAAAGTTTTATATTTTAGCAAAGCTTATTGTGAGACATTCTACTGTTTAATTCCTCCCTCCTGTAGTATCTGGTCTTTAATCTACATTCCTTATCTCACAGATTGGTCAAAATTTTTTTCACGTTTTTTGGAGTCCACAAGTACTTCTCTTGGTTCCAGTTTTTTTCCTTTTAATTTTAGCCTAGTAATTGCTTTTTTCCTCATAAGAACTTCAGAGCTTTTAATAATAATTTTTAACATATACTTTGTCTATAATTTTAGAAATTTTTAGTAAAAGTGTTGGCCTAAATAATCTGATCTACATTATGAGAAACATCTGAGTCTATAGAAAATATCTTCAAGAATAATTTAGATGATAAAAATTAGCATCGCTAAAAAATAATTAACATTACTAAAAACACTACATATTTTCTACAATTTCCTGTTATTCTGAAGGGCTTTTTCTAAAGATTATAACATGATTTTCCCCCCCCAAAATGGTCCAATCTTAAAACACACACACATGTGCATATGTACATACACATATGTACATATACACATTTATGGCTAAAGCTAAGGCTAAAATAATTTGATTACTAGGAATACAATAAATCTTCTTGTTTACTCTTCATCAAACATATAGTTACCATCAAATATTCATTTAAATACAAAATAAATTATTTCATAAGATAAAACTGATACCTGACTATGTAAGAATCGTTCATTTACTAGTATATGGCAAGTACTGGTTTGATCCATGAAATGCTGATGCATACATTTGAACTTTATTTTTGATTTCTTTGAAGTAGTACCCCATTGTTTGTGATTAGACTATTGATGAGTGTTGTCCTTTCTTCTAATCGGAACAATTTAGTTTCTCCATGTGTGTTATCAAGAATTCAGGACAAAGAATGATTGTTCTTACATATTAGTTATTAATAGCTTTGATACAATGTTTCGTTTGAGCGCCATATCATATCCATCACCTAAAGAATAACAAATCAAAAGTCGCCTGTAGTTGACAATGGGTGAAAGATGATATGTATTAATTTACATAGAAATATGAAGAAAGTAAAAAGGGTTAAAGAAAATTTCACTTTTAAAAACTAATTGAAAATGAAGAGCAAATGCACAAAAGTTAAGTATGCAATACTAACTCTAAAATTATCTACAACTAATACTAAATATATGTAAATAGATTTCTTTGTCATGCCCTACATGACTTTCTCTGAATAAAAAAAAAAAAAGTAGTGTTTTATCTGACTATTTTCAGTGTTATCTGAGCATTCTAACTGACTAATATCTTTTCTTAATGAAAAATACAAAATACATAGGACTCTGTGTGTATTTGTATATCTATATATTATGTACATAAAACATAATCTTTTTTTATACATGTATAAGTCAAATAAGAGCCCAAATACAGCTTTTCCACCTCAGCACACAAATGTTCCTGATGCTAGAGGTTGTAAGGCTATATGCAAAGCCAATGATCAGCCTCATAACTAAACTAAAATGGAGGCTTAAAAGAGGCCAACATTATTTCGCATGCCAGGCTAGTTTATAGCAGATTAGTCACATACTTATTTTATCTCACTTTGATCCTAGACCTGAAATGTAATGCCTGGTTCTAAATGAGTTGGAAATACTGCTGAGATTATTGCAGAATACTTTGTGTAGCTTTACTGTCATTATGTTTAAAGTAAACAGAATCCTCTATTTGACATTGACAAGTAAATACAAATAAAAAATTCTTGTTCTTCTCTTTTTGCATTTTGAGATAATTTTTGCTGAAGTCCAAACTTACACAAGTTTGGGGAAAATGTTTTCTTTTGAGTAGACAAAGTTCATAACTATCTGGGTGGTGGCTAGGTATAGATTGAAGGCAGCTCTACATGCTGAGAAATCATGTCCTCTCACATTTACTTTTCTATCATATGCAGTTACTGTTTTATTTTTTAAGATGTATGTCTCTAGAATGGTCCTTTTTAAATGTAAATGTAACACTTAAATGGAGATATCACTGACTTTATTCACATTCATCAACACCTTAGCCAAAATCTTTTAATTACATTAGTTTGCTTCAGAGAGTTGAGGCTCAAGAAAATGGGACTAGTTCAAATTATTTTGAAAATGAGGATGCTGGACAGCACTACAAAAAAGTGCTCAACAAACAAATATAAATACTCCCATTTATATAATAAAATATGTCAGCATGACTATTAAAATATGCAATGACAAAAAAATCTTATTAGAATTCAGCAATATTTTAAAATTAGCAATTACAAATAGTATTAGAAAGGGCCACTCTTGACAGGATGAAAACCGGAGAACCTGATTGTTTTCCCGGAAAAAGTCTTACATGCTTTTACCTAAAGGGATTGTTTAAATTATTACACCAGAGAGAGAGAGAGAGAGAAAAAAAAAAAAAAAAAGCAGAATGGGCTAAAATATATTTGCTATTTAATGCTACTACCAGAAAATGCAGGCTTGTAAGAAAGATTAGATTATTTGTATAGAATAAATAAACAACTTTCTTGGAGACAATGTTTATTAAATAGTGTGTCTGTATACATGTAGATGATGTTAACTTCCATTATCCTCCCATATTCTATCTTTTGAGTTCCACATCTATATTTAATCTTACCCTATTTCCATGTGTTTGTCTTACAGATATTTCAAACTTAAATTTTCAAAAATATGATTCATCATTTCTCCTCTCCAGTTTCAAACCTATGCCTATTTATTTCTGATATAAATAAATAGTACAACACTAGAGAATATAAGCCAGACACTTGGAAGTCTTCCTTTATTTCTTTCCTTCTCTCATATAGTTTTTGCTTTCTAATTTGTTCTTGAATCTACTCACCTTTTTTCTTTACTGAAAAAATCACTAAAGTTTAAACTTTGCTAATATCCAGTTGAAAATTCACCTGTGGCCATGTTACCAATCTCTCTAACCACATTCTTACTTTTTCAAGACCTATTTTCCATGTTAATAAAGAGTGACTTTGAGAGCGTAAATATTTTTATTTCTATAAGAAAATATATGAACAAAACAAAAAATCATCATATCATCATTTAGGCATACCCTATTCCCAGAAAATATTAATTTAAAAAATTGTTGACATGTGAGATAATGCAAACTATAAAAATGTATCAAATGTGAATGGAATGCTTCCCTTGAGCCTCTCTTCTCATAATTTTTCTCTGTAAAAGTTGGATACCCTGTTTCTGTGATATCTTCTCTTCTTATATTGAACCCTAATATAGTATTATGACATCATTTTATAATTTATTGTTTATTTATAAATGTCTCATGGTAGGCAGCTTTTAAAATGGTTCCTGATGAAACCATTTCCAAGATTCCTAGAAGTGACTCCTTATTCTCCCTTTCCAGTGTGGGCTGGGCCTCATGGCTTGTTTATAATGCAAATAGTGCAGTAAAAATGATGGTATTGTTTCAGAGATTAAGATATTATCTGTCTTGTTGACACTCTTTCTCTAGCTCTTTTCATGTGCTTACCTAAAAAAAGCTAGTTACCATGTTGTGAGCTGTCTTCTGTAGAAACTCACATGTGAAGAAACTAATGAAAGGCGATCTCTGGCCATGTACCAGTAAGAAACTGAGACCTCAATCCAAAATCCCATGATTAATTGAACCTTGCCAACCACAACATGAATGGACTTGAAGCAGATTCTTGTCCAATTGAGGCTTGAGATGACTGCAATCTTGTAAAAGACCCTTAGACAGCAAATCCAGCTAAACTGGACTTGGGTTCCTGAACTACAGAAGCTATAAAATAATAAATATGTGTTTTGGGATAATTTATTATGCAGCAGTAAATAACTAATCCATTAAACTGAAAACTCCGGGAGAGAAAAAATATATAACATGTTTTACACTAAATCTCTAACACTGACCTTACCTGAATGGAATTAGGCAAAATAGAAAACACATTCTCTTGATGTATACAGATTTCAAAGAAACAAAAGCAAAACATACAAAAATTTAAAACAACTATTAAAACTGTATAGTTTGAACAAAAAGAAACTGGAACGGTTTCATAAAGAGAATGAGATATAACTGTAAGTTTTAGTTTATGTGAAATAGAAGAAAAAATGTTTCTTGCAAACAAACCTGGTTACTAAAGTGTGTAGATTCTATAATATATATATATATATATATATATATATATATAAAATAAATCCTATGAAATAAATATAAATATGTGTGTATGTATAATTTTTTCTTCCCCTCACTCAACACCAATACTGAGTTGTGGACGCAAAAGTATTTTTGCAGTTGACTTTGGAAGTTATATTGTTTGGAAACTAGAGGGAAAAGAATTAAACATTCACTGAGGCACTTTGGAGGAAAAATGTGCTGAATCTAATAGGAAAAGGAGTGAGAAAAAGAAGAAAACAGAGAAAGAATTTCCTGGAAAATCGTGAGAGTGGAATTATGGATTGTTCATATCATTTTTTAAAAAATATTTTGAATGTTTTTTTGAAGTGTGTGCAATTCACAGAAAGGGCTGATTCCATTTCTGAGTAGTTAGTACAAATACAGAGAGCACCTTTTCAGTGGAGAGAAAATTAATAAGCTTAAATAATTCAGTAGGAGATGGAACTCTAAGCGATAGGTCACTGCACAAAGAGAACCTCAAAATTTAAAGACATCCTTGGGAGAATGTTGGACTTTCTCTTATTAGTGCAGTAAAACATTACACCAATGTCATCTACATATTTAGAGCAAGAAGGTCTTGGATGAGACATCAATTACATATATTAACATGAACTTAGTTAAATGAATCATGAGAATGTCATGATAAATCATTACATTTTGAATCATGCAGGATTACCAGAAAAGTAGAAGCCACTTCAAGTATTTTCAACAAAAGTTCTTTTAACCTGGTTATATAGATGATAGGAAAGCTAAAAATCAAATAATAGGAAGACATTACTGATCCCAATTAGGAAACATGCAACGAAGAGGAGGTTTAATCCAAACCAGGTACCAGTGTTAACAGACAGAAATCTACAATCATGTGAACATATACTGAAAGACTGGAACTACAGGACAAACACAAATGCTGACATTGCTCAATGTAAAGAGGTAGGTGTGGGGGGTGGATATCCTATATTCTGTATATCATTAATTCTTTCCTATCCATGCCTTTCACTGTCCAAAACCACCTAGAAACAGATGATAAGGTTGCCTGGGAAATACAAGATTAACACTTCTGTTACAGAGTAGGAGAACAAAAAAATAGATCAAACACAACTTATATATAAGGAGAGCAGTGCCATTAAATAACTTCATAAAAAGAGTGAATCTAGAAGCAGGAAATAACAATGAAGATAAAATTACCACCAAACAATTTTGCTGAGCACTAGCCCTGTTACACACTGATTTCAGAGTTCCTTTAGGATACCAGTGCTATGAAGGAAGATAAATTTGGAGACCCATTTAATTTTATGTAGGTACCCTTTAGGCCCAGATCCCATAGCATTGCTACATTCCTCATCTTTCAACAGATTCCAGGGCAGTCTGACTTTTAAATCTGACTTCATTGTATAAGTCTTTTAGATGTAAAGCAAAACAGTGTTGAACTGCATTTTATGACTTGTTCTTCCCAATCTAGAATATGTTTATGCTCAGCACCATATATCAGTGATAGGCAAACAGAGTCAGATATTTGAGGAAGATGAAGAGTGGTGAGTTTACAAACTATCCTACCCTCCTTATTTTAAAAGCTTTCTAGGGAATAACCAACTACTAGTATCTTTAATGCTTCGGTAAAGTCAGATAATCCCCAACACAAATTCCTTCTTGTCTTCCATGAGGACTAGGAGGATAAATTCCAGCAGCAAAAACATGTCTGTATCTTTCTCTCTCAACTTTGAGGTCAATATAGTAACTATAATCCAAAAATTCTCATGTTCATTTTCTGCCGTGGACAACTGACAATCTTTTCCACTCAAGAAAAATAAGTTTTATTGCTATTGAAAACTACAGGACTATTAGAAATATTTATATTTATGTTTTAACATTCCACTAAAATGCTTAGAAGTTAGTTAGTAATAAATTCACAAGACAGAATTTATCTTCCTCATACTTATTAATTCTCCAAACGATGTTTTTTTAATGTGAAAGTTTCTGTAAAGAAAAGCACCACAAAAACTCTTTCAGCTAGAAATAGCCTATAAATTGATGCTATGTGTGTGAATGTGTTATTTTCCTTTTCCTTCTCTAAGAGTTAGATGTAAACCTGAGCTTCAATGGTTGTCTTGTTTTATAATTTAAAATGACTAAGAATTTAATGTGACATCCATTATGAGAGGACAATATAGCTTGTGGCTTTAGATATTATTATTTGAAAATCCAAAGTTACTCCTAATGATTAAGAAATAGACTATTATTTTATTTACTCTTGTAGAAAACTTTTTTTGTAGCTTTTGAGGTAATGACTTCCTAGGTTTTGACCTGCTGCTGTAGGTTTGAATTCATTTTACCTCACAACTGATAGAGATTAGAAATTCTATCAAAAGTGTTAAAAATTCTAAGCTAAATAGTACTGAGTGTCAAAAGGTTATAGCAACATCTTTATATAAGGTGAGTCCATTAGAAAGGCCACCCAGTTTTGTTCTCAAAATTATTGTTCATTGAATTGAGTCAAGAAATCCTCGAAGTTGTTTCTAACAAAAGTAGACCACCAGAAGAAATGATTTAGGACCTTATCACTGAGAAGATCAATTTGCTAAGTGCACAGTGAAGTACTATGGTTATTAGAAGAGTAAGTCAAAGAAATTTCCACACATATAAATATGTCCAAATTAAAATGTTTGTCCAAGATTAATAAATCGAGGAAAAATATTCCCACCCTCCTTTCTTCTGTTTCAGCCCATCTGGCTGCAGCTTCTTTCACTCTTGGCTCACCTGGATCTTATTCCTGTTTTGTTTTGTTTTGTTTTGTTTTGTTTTGGTGGGATGGGGGATGGGGGGCTAGTTTAAATCTTTCCTAACTTCTCTAACTTAATCTGCTGAACAATTTGAAAATATTCCTTTAGATTTGTGTTTTATAGAAGAAAGTTTTGTAGAAGATAACTTATTTATTTTGTTCTGTTACATAATATGTTATATTTGGTAAATTTTCTTTTTTTTAGGATTAAAAAAATAAAGAAAACATTGCTTTGAACAATTTGCTTCTATTTTGCAGAAGTGCTATTTGGTATATAGAAGTTTTCTGAAATTAAACTAGATAACATTCATATATTCAGCACCCTATGAGGAAAAAACATATAATACCAGAAAGTAAAATGTTTAAATTTAAGACTACATATTCCACTCTAAGTCACTGCTTGTTGTGATCTCAATGACCAAGGTTGTGAACTTGAATATCTAGTAAAATTCAAGAAAACCAATTGTCTGGTTGTTGAATTTATGACCTATATATACTATTCCTGGAAATTTTTAGAAACATCTGAGCTACTTAAGATAAAAAAGATTATGATGAAAAAATGCTCGCTTCCTTGAATTTATGTACTCTGAAAAATATTTCACTTTCTTCTCACAGCTATTATACTTTCTATTTCTAATTCAATGTTTACAGAGATTTGTCTTACATTACTCTATTGTGGATAGTATATTTCCTTTACTTTTTTTAGATGTATGATTATTTAAACAATATGTGCAAGACTATGATTAATTAAATTATAATAGCCAAAAAGTTTATAAATTATATAATAATATAATATGTATAAGGGCTTTTGTGAATTCACTGCTGAGTATAAATGCTATTTCTAAATTTTGAGAATTTTTTGTGAATTGCTTAGCCACAAACAGTTGTCCTCTATAGTTGGGGACAGGACTGGTTACATAATTTACAGGACCTAGTACAAAATAAAAATGCAAGGCCACTTCTTCAAAAAATTTTCAGAACTTTAAGATGGTATCAAATAATCGAGAAACAAAGAGTGGAGACTTTTTAAGCACAGGGCTCTATGCAACTGTACAGGTCACAGAACATAAAGCTAACCCTGTATGGGGAAAATGAAAATTGGGAAATGACACTCCAGTTCCTTTGGTAACTTTCTGATCTTCTTTAAACATTTTTCCATAATCTTAAACTATTTTCCCTTCCTTTGTTCACATCTCATCTCTTATCTTTTCTTTTAAACTTTCTGCTTTCCTTCCTTATTTTCTCCGAAACCTAAAAAATGAATGAAATGTGAAGAGAGAGCAGTTCACCATGGTAGTACACATGCATTATTGAAAAGTAGAAAAGCTCTCAGTGTTTTTTTTTTTTTATCTCCACTTTAATTTTTAATTTACCTGACTCTCTATACCTCAACAGAGAGATTTCAAATAAATAGTCAAAGACTTAATATCCTGAGTTCCAAATTTAGGGAAATAAAAACATTAATGTAGAGGAGTGTATATACATACACAATTATATATTTAAAATATCTTATACAGTTAAATATAAAATAAAATAACATAGAAAATGTTTATGAAAAATTGACATTGATTTTCTGATATTGGAGTTACCTTGGTTTCTTGATAATTAATTCTATTTGCATGTGAAGCTTTGTAAACCTTTGTGTTTCAGAATTCTGTCAACAAGGAAGAACAGCGGGACTCATAGATTCCTCTTTATTGCTTTGTAATACATTGTTCCTGTCTAATTGCTTTAATATTCTACAATTGAGCACTAGCGTGATGATAATTATGATAATAATGATGAGGGTGTAAGAGATATTTAATAATATGAATTGTACCTTGAAAAAACATGACAGTAAGTACACTCTACAGAGCATAAATGTTAAATACTCATTTAAATAGTTACATTATGTAATTGGCTAGTCTTTTATTTGATGTTTTGTTGAAGCTTCTAAATACCTTCCAAAATGTATTCAGAAAGTGCTTATGAAGAAATGAACTACTTTACCAAAGACATTATTGGATCCTGTTTTAGATCTAGGAAAAGTATCTCAACTCATGAGAGCTACCTTTACTTGGGTATATAAAATCTCATGCATAGACAGTAAAACATTAAATGATTACTCCAATGGACATTTTTTGAGAACTTTTATTCAGGCTCTATCAAAAGCACTTAAAAAGTTTTTAGTTTGTATGTTGGTTATTTTGTTTTATTTTTTAATATTCCCCTTAGGGATAATGGCCATTAACACACTGAGGCTTAAAGAGGTTATGTAACTTAAACTAAGCTTACACAAGTCTATGCTACAATGTCAAAATATCTTTGTAGCATTTTATAATTGACAAAGTACTCCCTATTTAGCTCATTATAATAAACACATATTTAGTAGTCACACTTAGGTTCCAATAATAACACAATTTTGAATAAGGTATTCTCCTTGACATGAAACTCACACTTCAGTGGAAAAGGAAGGGAATGTTTTCTTTTATATATGATTTCTATAATTTACATACAAATAAATTGCTATGGGAAAACAAAGAAGGGTAAGGCAAATTCTATGTGGAAACTGGGATGGTTTCATAAGAGAAATGCCATTTGTGCCCTTTTTTCTGGGCAGTATTAGCATTATATGAGCAAAGGTATTGTTAGGTAGTTAGTTAGAAATGAATGATGGGGGAATAAAGGAACTGAAGACCTACCCAGAGACAGCCTAGAGACCACCCAAAGAACATCCTATTGGTAGTTAAAGAATCACTCCCACATCCTGAGAGACAAAGGACTGGAGGGCCATAAATCTATTGCTAATTTAGTCCAGCCACAGATGCTTGCGTAAAGGTAATACCCTAACCTGCCCACAACTCAGCCTCATTATACCATCATTATAATATGTCTATACCTGGACATTCATGATTCGAATTATAACACACTGAATTCTGGGTAAGTACATGCATAGTTGGTAGGGAGTTATATAGCAGCCAAGTGTCAAAATGAACTCACATGCCAATTACCTAGGAACACCTTTGTAACCATCCATTGTGGCCCTAATATAATACAGACTTCTCCCTTCCACAGGGTTATATTCGTCCTCTTTGCTGTAACCTGCTCCTTATGTGGAGCATATTTTTGTTTCTGCACAGTTATAGCCACTTTTAGGAGTGACCCATTTCTACCTCTACATATGCCTTTAATAAACCTTACTTATCATAACTCTTGCTGGGTCAGAATTCTTTTCTTCAGAGCAAAAAAGAACAGAGAATCTCCAGTGTTACAGGGACAGGAGCTGAGTTCAAATCACCCCTATGGTAACAGTACGAAGATGATAAAATTTATGCATGCACAAGAAATAATGCATAATCTAGTTTGGTTGAAGATTAGAATATAAATCAAACAAATAGTAACTAAACCTGGAAAATGTGTATTAGATTAATTTACAAAAACCTTTAATTCTTAATTATGTACAAAAACGTTTAATTGTATTTGTGTACACCTCTCTGTAGAGGTGGCGAATGGGGGCATAATTAAAGTTGAGATAGATAACAAGATTATGTAAAAGGCTATAGTTAAGGGAAAACTAAATTATGACAGGAAATAAGGCAGTAATGTAAAAACTAGGCTACAAGTCATTAAACACATTTCACCTTTCTCTAGGGTAAACTTAGACCATTTTATAAAAGCTTCCTTAAAAATTAAGATTCAGAATAAAGAAAGAGACAAGGAAATTGCTGGGACATATTAATAAGTGTAAATAATTTATCATGCAGATATGCCAGCAGATATTAAAAAAAAAAAAAAAAAAGATTGTAAGACATAAATTCTGAACATTCCACCAAATTCTCCAAGGAAGTTTTGGAAAAATTTTGCCTTCCACTCAGATTTGGCGAAGACAAGTCCATAGAGGCTTACCAAAATGGCATACCCCATGCAATGTGTGATTTTGCATTAGCCAAATTAAGAACCTCGGGTTACATTATGATGATTTTGACACATTTTCTCACACAAAAACACATCGCCTTGCAATGAAATATTTTCTCCCAAAGATGAGGGAATTGTAGATGTTGAATTTAAAAAAAGAAGTCAGAAAACTTATTTTTCATTGTTAGACATTTAAAAGTTGAAATTAAATACTTATTTATTTTTCCATAGAATGGTTTGTGAAAAACTTTCTTCTTTAAAAATGTATCCCACATCTGTCTTTTTCTCCATCTCCCAGCTTTATAACCATATTAAGGGTGATCTTGGAAACCTTATATCAAAGACAGCTGCATGAGTATGGCTGAGAATCTGAGTGTATTAAAGACTACATGTTCTTTCAAACACCAACTAGGTGAATTCATTTTGGGATTTCAGTTAATGAAAAATAAATGTTTATCATTTCAAGCACTAAGATTTTGAAGTTTATCTTTAATATCTACTAGGATTATCTTGAATATTCAACGGTATTACAGAAAGGAAACAAAAGGGAATATGGAAGAAATATAGGAATTTGGTCAAGGTGGTTTTTATAAAATGTGAGAAGATAAAAATAAACATAACCAAGGTTTTGTTTCTAGATAACTAGGATCATGTCAAAACAATACCAAAGATGAGGAATACAAGAAGAAAATTAATTTTCTCTGGAATGTAATGATAGGGGTAGTCTAATGGTATGAAGAATGTCATCAACATATAATAAATATATTTTAAAATAAAAATTTGGAAGAATTTTTGAAGTTCGTTGAAGCAGCAAAGCAGTAATCATATGAGGATAATCACAATTTTTCTTATTCTTTTATATATACTGTATAGTTTATATTACTTATAAATTACATACTATTTCCAGTGCTTAGATCCTCTAATAGATTTGTGCTGGTCTTTTTAAGAGTATGTCTATGTTGAGGTATCTAAAAAACAGCTAGAAATTTGGATATGGTGCTCAGGGAAGAAATCTATTTAAAAATATAAGACATAGGAGTCATCTTTTTGAAATGATAGTTAAAACCACGAATTTACAAAGTCTCTCAGGAGACACCATGTAAGAGTAGAATATCAGTAGGCTTTACTTATATTCAGTAAACAGAAAGGATAATTAGCAAAGAGTAATCAAGATGTAGGAATGGAGAATGAAAAAGAAAGAAGTAATCAATATTGAATTTCACTGAGAATATCTCACTCATATTTATATGTACTGGACCTGTCAGGGAAACCATTTAAGTTGATTGATCAAAGTGAACAAAAAGATAGTTCATAAATGTATCTACCATAGTTTAAATCCTGGTCCAAATGGAAGCTGAACCCATATAGATACATGATGAGCAGATAAAAGTCCCAAATCTTTATATACTTCAACAACCTAATAATAGTAAAAGAACAAGAGAATGATTACCTTCTACAAAGGTAAAGTCCCAAATATTCAGTCCCAAATATTATAGCTAAAAATATATTTTGCATGCAAGAAGAAGGGGCAGAGAATTGTAGCTGGATTACAAGGGTTTAAAGGAGTGCTATCGAAATAAACTCAGTAGAAAGAAAGAAGAAAAATCCTGGGTCTAAAAAACCAAGGACAATTTAAGACACTGATTTTTTAAGGCTGTGGATATTTTGTATGCTAGTTGAGTAAAACAAAAATGTTAAGGAAAGCATAACAGAAGAGTTTCTCTAATAGGTTCAAAAGGAGTTTGGAAGAAAATAATTATTCTGATAGAAAAAAAAGACAACAGCATTAATAAATACCTATAATGTACCACAAACTAGTCAGAAAGGATAATGGGCAGAGACAGATTCTTTAGGTTCAACATAAATTTTCTTCACTTACACATTATTTGAACTTATGCAAGTTATTTACCCTTCATTTACTCATGAATAAACAAGTAGGGGAATAATTTGTTGTATAAACAATATGTTTCAGAGGGATTAAGCAAAAACCCTCTTAATAATTATGCTGTGACAGCAGTTACACAACAGACTGGGATATCTGGCCACTCTATTTAGTAGGCAAACTATTAAGGTAAGGAGGATTTGTATTTGCTTTTTTCTCCTTCTGTTTCCCAGTAGGTAGCTCAAGGACTGTGATAAGATGTGTCATGGTTGTTCTCTCTCTGCGGTCTTCCCAACAGGAAATGAGTTTCTAATATTCTAGGTTAACTTTTTTTTTTTTTTAATCTTCACAGAGGAGTAAATAATATAAAATAACTTTAAAATTATATTTTAATTATAACTAGGGATATAAGCCGTAATGTGTTAAACTCAAATATCTAAAATCAATTTAAAAATGTTAAGGTATGAGAACTGGAAGATGAGAAAAACTTTTTGTTTGTGCTGGAGAATATCCCCAAATTCTTTAGACAGTAACACAGACAAAGTGTACTTCCCTTCCTCAGTTACTTTTTAAGATTTGCTCTGAGGACCATTCGGGATTTGTTTTGGAATAGTTGTGACTCTGCAAGAGGTGGTCATTAATCCATAGTAAACTACACTTTACTCAACAATCAGGTAAGATTATATTCTTAAAAATAGCAAAATGTTTTGAAGATTAAAGAAAATAGAAATGGTGAGTGCTCAGCAAAGTGTATGGCATAATAAATATTCAATATATACAACTTAGCTATCATTGATTTTATTGTGGGATTTTTAGTATTTATACTGTCTCCTAATAAAAGTTTTAAAAATGTGTAATGCCCTCCAGTGAGCAATTGTTAAATATTGTGTTCCATTCTTAACTCCATCATTTGCATAAAAGATTCAGAGAATGAAACAAAACTCTGAGATTTCTATTCTTGAATCACTGTAATCCCAGTTCTAAAATTATATTTTATACTCTGAAAAAAAGTATAAATAAACTCTAAATACTTCCAAGATACAAATAACACTTAAAATACAATGTGGGCTATTTCTATATGAATCATATATACCTCCAGTTATTAATGCAGGTATTCTTTCTTTAACCTGATGTTTTCAATTTTAAAACATGGTAATATTTTTCCAGTTTCAAAATGGAGTGCTAATTTGTCAGTCTGTAGAATTTTGTTTCTCTGGACATTCTTCTTGATGCATTTTAATTAATTCAAACCCCTTCCCATTTTTTTCCCCATTGGGAGGTGGTAAAGATTCGTGTTTCCTTAAAACTAAGTCTTTAATTTCTTTTTCATGTAACTAACATTCTATTATACCAAAGTGAAATGGAAATTAAATTGTGTGTGTATTCAGAAAAAAAAAAAAAAAGAAAGAACTATTGGAAATAATAATGGACTGTCAAACATTATTATCACAATGCCTATAAACACATTAGCCAATATGTCAGTTTAAAAAAAAAAATTAGTCTCGAGGCAGTATGTTTAAGAGAAGGGGTTTTGGAGTCAGAATGACCTGTGCTAGTTCCCATCTCCAATTCTAATTTGCTGTGTTCCCAGCAAAGCTCATAATTTCCTTCGCTCTTGATTTTCTCCATTTTAAATTGGCATTAATTATATATAGCTTACATAGTTATATATACATAATTGTAGTAATAATTAAATGATTCTGGCAAAATTTCTGTCACATAGTAAATCCTATGTTGATGGTTGTTAAT
This sequence comes from Rousettus aegyptiacus, assembly GCF_014176215.1. Classification (NCBI taxonomy): domain Eukaryota; kingdom Metazoa; phylum Chordata; class Mammalia; order Chiroptera; family Pteropodidae; genus Rousettus; species Rousettus aegyptiacus. The sequence continues at coordinate 114,283,367 of NW_023416284.1, forward strand.
AGTAATATTTTTAATGATTTGTTCTTCATTGCTTTCTATGGATGTTGATCAAATCAAATTTTGGAATATTTAAAATTTATCTTCTCTCTGATGCATTAAAATATTTTAAAAGACAGAGTTGGTGGTTTCATACTAATGTAGAAACCATACATGAAAATAAAACAATCGTATTCCATCGCCATTTTCTTCTGGTATCCTAGAATAAAGGATGTTCATAGTGAATCTCTTTTTATTTCATTTCCTTTAGCTAAGAACAATTTAGGATAAATGTTTTTAGAATTACATAAAATTAATTTTTAGAAAAATAGTTAAGATTACTGGTATGGTATGATTATAAAAGGCTGACATATAAAATTAATCTTTTGTTTGGGCTACTGTCGTATCTCCTAATCCATCATTTTACTTCTATTTTGGCCCTTTTGTTTTTCACTCTCCCCACAGCAGCTAGGGTGCTTTTTGTAAAATATGAAACAGATTATGTGACTTTTCTGATAAAAATCCTCAAATGCTTCCATCACACTTAAAATAAAATCTAAATTCTTCATCCTAGTTTACAAAACCTATATGATCTATTGCTTGCCTAACACTCTCATCTAAGTACATACCACTCACTTTCTTTCTAGTTTATTAGTCATCATCTATCATTTCCTTTCTATTTTTGTAACACACTTATGTTTATTCCCAGAAGAAGCACTTTGTATTTGCCATTTCTTCTCCCTGGAAAGCTCAGAACATGGATTTAAGCACAGTTGTGATATACTTATAATTCAGATCTTAACTTAGTGATGTCTCTTTTCAGAGGCCTTCCCCAACTATCAAATCAAATGTAGTTTAAAGTTCTTACCTATCATTAACTCCTTCCATCACTATCAATCATATCACTCTTGTGTTGTCTTAATGCATTGCTCTTTGAAATTCTTATTCATTTTTCTACCTGTTGATTGCAAGCTTCTTGCAATCAGAATTTTATTGACTATTGCATTTCTTGCACAGAATATTATTTCTTAAATTATAGCAACACAATACATATTAGTTTAATGGCCAAATGAAAAGATATGAATTAAAGGAGAAGCTTGTTTACAGGATTTCATCAGTAAATTAAAAAAAAAGTTAGCAAAAAATAGTCAATGGTAATGAGCAAAATGGGAAAGTGTGTCATCTTTCACAAGTTGAAATGTATGGTACAACAGCAATTTAAAATGGTAAGTGTGAACAGAAGTATCAACATATATACCACTGAAGTAATATAACTAGTACACAAAACCTATTCATCCCTAACTTGTGTAGACTAACTCTCCTATAGGCTTCACATGTGGCCCTTACTCTGGTCACCTTTGACATGCTTTATTTTAGATTGTCATTATCCTTCTTGTCATCTAATTTGGTAATATCTTTAAAATATGAATTTTGCTCTTGCTCGAATCAAGGATCAGTGGAAATCACTATGTTGTAATCGACATGCTTATTCACATTTTGCATTAAATAGTGCCCTGAAATTAAATTCTTTAAAGTGAAAGCCTCACTTTGCTTTTTAAAATCTTTTACAAGTACTACATCATTATATTAAATAGGCGATGACTTAAAATTTTATTATTTTATACCAGGGCTTGGCAAACTAAGGTTCATGGACCATATCCAGCTAGCCAACTCTTTTTGTAAATATGTATCATCTATGGCTCCTTTAATGCTATAAAACAAAATATTGGCCTACAACACCAAAAATATGTATTACGTGCACCTTTAAGAAAATGTTTCATTGTTCCTGCTTTATATCATTGCTTTGTAGACATTAAAGGCTGTGTACACTTCAAATCATTTTCCTGCTGCAGCTTTATAAAGGCATACCTGTCTCTTTCTTTGTCCATGCAATAAAAGGATTACCCTCTCAAGATCTATTAGCCAGTAAACATTGGCAAGCAGACTAGTTCATTTTGACTAGGTTCTTAATAAAACTGTTTACTGACAAGTTACCTTGTTTAGCAGGAAACCAGTAAACCACAGTGCAAGTCAGCATATTACCCTATTTTAAGCTTTCAAATAGTTTGTTTCTCTAAAGGGGTGGGGCATTACTGCCACTGCTAAATAACTTTGTACTTAGAAACAAAGATCTTCAATTTGTTGCATATAGCCTGTTGACTTGGTAGATACACAGTTAAAAGCATAAGAAAGTTCAAGTTCATGATGGTTATGTAAATAATATAAGGCTTTGATGCTTATCTAAAATAATTTCCCTACTAATTTCTTGGCATATCATCACTTGTGGTGATAGGGAGAACACTCATTTAGCAAGGAAAGTTTTAATTTTTGACCTACATTTGGTAAAGAATTCCTCTCAAGGTTCCAAACTATATCTGTAGATGATGAAGGTGTAGACTCATTTGTAAATTCCTATATATAAACAAGGTGACATACGGTTATACTAAAATAAATTTAATTTGAAACTAAGGCCCTTTTCCAGAAACAGAGTATTTAACATATAAAAACTCTTTTTTTGAATGTAAATTATTTTTTATTTTATATTTTTTAACTTTTTGAGAAACAATTGATAATATAACTGTGCTTATTTAAGGTGATTTTATAAACATATATAAGTACATTGTGGAATGATTATCAAGATCAATATAATTAGCACATCTCTTACTTCACATAGTTAGCATAGATAATTCTTTTTGTGCATATGGTGAGAATGCTTAAGACCTACTCTCAACAACTTTCAAGTTTACAATTCTGTGGTATTAACTACAGTCACCATGCTATATATTAGATCCTAAGAACTATTCTAAAACCACTTTTTTTTTTTAAAGGCTTCAAGCTCTCTGTACAGTAGGGATTATAAAAGACAGATATTTTCCCTCCTGTAAGAGGATTTCTGGCCCTCTCGGTACTTCAAAAATATTAATTATGACTTAGGATAAGAGAAAAATAGTACTATTGCCAGAGATTGCTTTGTCCTTCATGATGTCAATAGCCGTCTCTCACTAATAACTGAATTCTTCTTGAAACTTACTGGCAACTTCTCTTTGTCTACACATAGGCAGCTATGATTTGTAGGACACACATTTCAGAGGTAAGCATACCAGTACCACATTAAATTCATGGCCATTACCATCAAATGGATCCTTAATATGGCAAGACAACCTTGCTTCATTTTCCAGTCAAATTGTTCTTTCCCTCTGTGCTGTAGTTACTTGAAAATTATGCAGCAAAACATGGTTGTTGACAATCTGCCCTATTGGAGACTGAGTCGTCTATACGTTTGTCACATAGGTGACCTGAGAAAAAAGAGTTAAACTCTCTACTTCTTAGTTTTCTCTTTTGTAAAATGATAATAACAAAACCTATAACATAAAATTCTGATAGCATTAATGGCATCCAGCATACAGTTAGCCCTGAAATAAAAATGTATTATTTTCACGATGATAGCCCTCTCTCATTTCCTCCTCATCATTTTCAAACTTTAACCCATTTGCTACTCTTTTACCTGATAAAGTAGAACAAATTCAACAAGATTAACCCTGTTCCCTTCTGTTTCTCCTCTTATCATGTTTCAGGAGAGGAGCTGGCTTCCTCTTGATCTAAGGCTCATCTCTCTATCTTCTAGTCTCTATGCCTTCCTATGGGATGCTATTCATTATTCAATCACTTGCTGTATTCTGGATCTTTCCTGAAAGATGTAAATATTCTCTCATTAAAAATAAATCATGTAACTGAATAACTTTTGATGTATAGCTCCTTTGGCATGAATCTAGGTTTTGTTTCCCCTTGCCTTTTTGTGGTCATAAGGGCTTCTCATATTACTAGTTACTGAGTGCTTCGCCATCCTGTATATATTTCTTCATCTTGTTCATAATTGTGTAAATAGTTCTTTCATTGAAATATCATATTAAACCTTTTTGTGTGTGCTTCTTTTTTTTGTTGTTTTTGTTTTTGTTTTTGTTTTTGTTTTTTTTGTACCAGGACCATGACTGACACAGATGCTTAAGAGCTACATGGAGTCAGTAGGAGTGCTAGGGTAACAGTTTCAAGACGTTTTAATCATTCAGACTATATGAAGGCTTAGAATATGCAAGGTATTAAGAAATTTGAATAATCAGCAATGAATGGTGATTGAAGACTAATGGGAAGTATATGATCAGACCTGCATTTAATGAAAAGAAGTTTACTACATATCTCAGGAACAAATTTCTCTTTTCTTCCATAATAAACAATTTACTCTTAACATTAGAATATTTATTCTTCATCAGTGCATCTTTAGAAACAATATTAAGAAACATACAAAATAAGCAAGTGAAATATTATCCTTGTTTCCTTGGTCACAGTTAGGCTGCCCCACAGAGGAAATAGCAAATTATATTTGAGAAGCCCCTAAAAATCTTTTCATTAAAACACATATAACAACACATCTTCTAAAGCAAAAAAAAAAAAAAAAAAAAAAAAAAAAGCATAAAATCTTAGGAAATATATATTTTCAAATGTTGGTCGAAAATCAACTTTGATAATTACATCACAGGACAGTCCTTTTGTAGTAATTGCATACTTAAGATTTAAGATTCCGTTCCATGTTATATCTGAATTCTATGTATTTCTTTTTTTTTTTTTTTTCTGTTCCTGCCACCCACATCTCATAGCATCTGTGGAGATTACAAAATTGTAAATGCCAGATGGAAATATGATCATTAAATTCAAATCAATTTCATTACTGCTTAAATCATAAAACAGAATGGTCACATTTGTAAATGTTTCTATTCTGGTTATTATTATTTTTATATGATAACAAAAAGTTGGACTTTAAAACAAATTACAGTATGTTTTTCTTTACAAAGCTCGCTTTCTAAGGTTCTAAAGTTTGATTGGCTGAACATCTTTTTCAGACTAATGTGTCAAAAAAGAGGTATAAATAACCTACATTTTGAAAATTTTGAACATAATACGAAATGTAATATTTCACATAACATTGAAAAACAATTTTGAGAGTATATTTTGGAAATAAAAGTAAATATGAATTTTTTTTAAAAAGCAAAATATTGTTTCTCATTAAGATGTGATAGCAGCTAGATGGTGAAACATGAAGGCACATAGCTTTCTTCTACAACCAAGGTACCAGTTCAATCATGGATGGATCAGTTCCTACTATGAGAAATTCAGAATTCATTTAAAAGTCTCTTGCACCCCAAGCGAGCACAGAATCAGACACACCAAAGCTGGCAGGAAAAATGGTGGCACTCACTTGCCAGAGTCTCTCTACCAGGTTCAGCAGGATGGAATTAGAAACTCCTAATTTCCAGATTCTTCCTGAAAAGAAAACATGAAGACTAGAACATATAAGGACCATTCAGACTTCTTAAGGGGCTATTTAAGGAACTAATTTCTTTGTTCACTGAATCTAAGAGCTACAGGATAATGTACTAGGTTAGGGAGCATAGAGAACAAAGGCAATGGTCTTAATTAGCATGACACTCACAATTACCCCTCCTTCTGGCTTAGTGCAGGGTTTTGCCCAACTTAGAGCACTGATAAAACCTGGCATACTCTAGATACCCAGCAACAGGTAAATACAAAATAGAGCCCTAAAAGGGCTTGTGGTACAACAAACAAACTTCTTAAGGGGCTATTTAAAGAACTAACTTCTTTGTTGACTGAATCTAAGAGCTACAGGAAAATGCACCAGGTTAGGGAGCATAGAGAGCAAAGGCAATGGTCTTAATTAGCATGACACTCACAATTATCCCTCTCCCTGGCTTAGTGTAGGGCTTTGCCCAACTTAGAGTGCTGATAGAACTTGGCATACTCTAGATACCCGACAACAGGTGAATACAAAATAGAACTCCAAAGGGCTTGCGGTACAACAAACAGAGGCCAATATAGTTTGAAAGGGTAAGGGTGTAGAGTATGCAAGAAGAGTGGAATATATGTCCAGCGTTCCAACTTTTCAGCATGCTAACTGAGGGACTAGTTTCTGTCTTGCTTATTTCAAGTGTTAATGAAACCTCACATATTCTAGATGTCTGGGGCTTCCAATAACAAAAAAGAAATGAAATGCTTATGTCAGCCCCAGAGAATCAGCAGTACTACAGACAGAGACCATAAAAAGCAAGAAATTACAGGCTTCAGAAAAAAATAGACAGGAAAAATATCTCTGTGGGGAATCTAAACACACACGTCTACAGAAGACTCATCCACAGAAAAAGTTTTAGAGGCCCTGAGAATCCCTAGCTGGGGTGATTGGTGATGTTTGTCTTTCTGAAGCCAGTCCATAAAGACTGTAGTAATCAAAGCAGTAGGGTACTGACATGAAAACAGACACACAAGTCAATGGAGAAGAATTAAGAGAGTCCAGAAATAAACTCACATATATATAAGCAATAAATCTTTGACAAAGGAGGGGAGAATATACAATGGGGAAAAGACAGTGTCTTTAATTAACGATGTTGGGAAAATTGGACAGTTTAATGCAAAAGAATGAAACTGGACCACTTTCTTATATACAAAAACAGATTTAAAATGGATTAAAGAATTACATGTAAGACCTGAAACCATAAAACTAGAAAAAAACAGGCAGTAAGCTCTTTGATATTGGTCATAGCAATATTTTTTGGACCAGTCTCTTCAGACAAATGTAACACAAGGAGAAATAAACAAATGAGATTATGCCAAATTTGAAAGCTTTGCACAATGGAAAAAAAAAAAAAAAAACATCAACAAAATTAAGAGGAAATCAACCGAAGGGAGAAGATATTTACAATTCACATATCTAAATGGTGGTTAATGTACAAAATACGTAAAGAACTTACACAACTTAATATCAAAAGTACAAACAACCTGATTAAAAAAATGGGTAGAGGACTTCAGATATTTTTCCAAAGAAGACATACAGATAGATGGCCAACAGGCACATGAAAAGATGCTCAACATGACTAATCATCAAGGATATGCAAATCAAAACCACGAGATAGTACTTCCCACCTGTTGGAATGGTTATTACCAAAAAGACAAAAAATAACGAGTATTAAAAAGGTTGTAGAAAAATGGGAACCCTTGTACACTGTTGGTAGGAATGGAAAATGTTAAAGCTAATATGGAAAATAGTATAGGAGTTATGGGATTTCCTAAAAAATAAAAAACAGAGCTACCATATGAACTAGTAGTTCCATTGCCAGGTATTTATCTGAAGAAAATGAAAACACTAATATAAAGATACACACACACACACACACCTATATTCATTGAAGTATTATTTACTATAGCCAAGACATGAAAACAACCTGTGTCTATCAGCATATGAATGGATAAATAAAATGTGGCTTATATAAGTACATAATATATATATATATATATATATATATATATATATATATGGCATGCACATGCACACACACAAGAGTACGGGTATACATATATATGTGTGTGTGTATGTGTGTATATATATATATATATATATATATATATATATACACACTCTGCTATAAAAAAGAATAAAATCATGTCATTTGTGGTGACTTGAATGAATCTAGAGTGTTTTATCCTAAGTCAAATAAGTCAGAGACAAAGAGCATATAATATCGCTTTTATGTGCTATCTAAAAATCAAAATAAACAAACAACAAAACATAAACTTATAAAAACAGGAAACAAAGTGAAGGTTATCAGAGAGTGGGATGGCTGAAGGGCAAGAAAAATAAGTGAAGCGGTTAAGAGGTGCAAACTTTAGGTCATAGAATAAGTCATAGGGATGTAACAGACAGCATAGGAAATATAGTTAATAATGCAGCAACTTTGTATAGTGACAGGTTGTAACTAGACTTATTGTGTTATCACTTTGTAATGTGTATATGTATTGAATCACTGTAATGTACACCTGAAAGTAATAGGATGGTATATATCAATTATGTCAATAGAGAGAAATAAAAAGAAAAGACAAAATAAAATATGGAGATTTATACAAGTGAACCATGATGCCATTTAAGTAATGGTTTTCATTGCTTAAAGTTGGCAGTATAACTTAAAGACTAGAGAATAAAGGAATATTCTTTTCTTATCTATGCCACTGGTGGCCTTGTACAAGCCATTTATTTCTTCGTTTTAACCCAGAGTATTAACAGAGGAACACTCTTACTCTGTGCTTAAAACTGATAACTTCCACTGCCTGCATGACTTTGTGTCAGCCATAGCTACATTCAAAATTGCACTGTTGATAAGAGATAAGTATAGAGGGTGATGCAAGATGAACTCATCACAACTATTCAGGGTTGGCTAACATAGGAAAAGACAACACGAAACATATTTCATAACAATTTTGTGCTTGCTCTCAATTACCTTTTATGCTATTACAATTATTTTGAAGTCACATTGCTAAACAATTTTCCAATACTGGCCTAGTGGCTGCACCAGACTTTTATGTGGTAGTGGGTAAAGGTCAGAGGTAATATAAGCAACCCAAGAGTACTTTTTTAAAGTATACATGCTTTTCCTAGTCCAAATTCACTCTCACTTTGTAGAATAATCTCTGGACTAATTTGGAGGAGAGGAAGATAGGGATGAAAAAACAAAAAAGTAATCTCGTTTTAAAAATTTCTTTTGTAGACTCTGATATATGTCCCTTTCCAATTTGACAAGAACTAGAGTACACTGAAGGAAGCCGGATCCTGAAATACACAGGCATTTGTGAACACATTGAAATCTGGTATTTAATTCCAAGTACTACTTCTATTAATTTCTCTTGAGGTATGCTTTGCACTACCCCTCCATCAGAATGAAAAAACCTCTGATTTCTGAGAATATCTCTAGACCTACTACTAAGCTAGAATCTTGGTAGATGCTTCCTATGAATCTATATTTCAAATAGTCTCCTCAGGTGAAATTCATGAATACAAAACCTGAATGCTATTGCATTATAGGGAGGTTTCTATGTATTGTTTGAGCTCTCTGATTTTCACACACACACACAAACAAATATTATTAATTAAAATTGCATCTATTGATGTTACAGTCATATTTTTAGACCTGGATTTTGATTTTAAAAGTTGAGTCACATACATATAATTACAGATCAGGCACATTATGAAGTAAATGTGAGAGTTCCAAGTCAAACATTAAATAAAATCCTGATAATCATACTCTGTTTCTTTTTAAACTCAGAAAAAAAAATCAATTCTAAAAGCAAAAGGCTCTTTACTATCTCATAATTATGGTTAATTCATTTGGTGTATAATCATTTGAAATATTGCAATGTACTTATTCATATTTTTCAAATGAAAAGTCATTTTAATTATTATCAATTAATAATCAATACTTATTAATTTGTTTATTCAATCATGTATTCAATAAATATTTTTGATTGCCTAATTCTGTCATCTACACTAAGAGTTGTAAGATTAAAATACAGTAAGTTCATTTCTCCAAGAGTTCCAATATAGTAACTAAATAATTAATTTACTAATTATGTACCACCTTCAAAGAAGTCATAGAGACAGAGTGACGAAAGACAGGCAAAGGGCATGTCCATAGGGAAGAATAAAGGGGAAAAAAAGTGAGATGGCCTTTGTATGAAGTACTTCAGGAAACAGCAAGTACTTCTGCGGCAGTGGCTGGAGTTACCAAGGTAAACAAATAGGGCTATTTAAGGAAGATATGTGTAGGCCACCATAAAAAATTCAGGGCTCTTTTTGTAGGTGAGGGGGTACCACATAAACATTTTAAGCAGGAAAGTGCCATAACCAGATTGGATTTCAGAAAGGTTATCTGATGGTGGAATTAATTGGATTATAAGGGGCAACATTTCAAATAGAGATTGTAAATAGAAATCATCAGTCTTGAAATAACTTTAGGGAATATAAACTTTCAAGTCTTCTTTTCCCATAGTACATTTGTTCCAAAAATATATTTAGTGTATTTTTATGACTCTTGATATATATTGTCAAATTAAATTCCAAAAAGATTGTACAGCAGCATGGTAGTTAATTAAAGTTTAGTTTCAGCACATCTAATGAAAAATAACCGAACACCAAAAATCACCCTTGCCAGTTGCTGAAAAAAAGTGCCATTTTGAAGATCTACATTCTTTCAAACTGTACACTACTTTTTTTCTTCATGTTGATATAGGCTACTACTGCCTCAGTAAAATATCAGATGAAGTAGTAGCTTGTGTTAAGGTCCATAGTTTATTAAAATAAGTACTGTGTTTTTGAAAACTAGGAGTACATTCAGTGTTGAGCAAAGCATACGTACACTCTGAGGGACATGAGTTGAAACTGACAAGGATTGAAGAAACAGCAGATTCATATTTTCTTCTATGACCCACTGGGTCTGGGACATATATTAAGTAGAATGACAAGTAATATTCCCAACACTATTTGAATGTATCCACTTTCTCTCTCAACCATATATATTTGAAACCAGGTAATTTAAATGCAGGAAGTGAAAGTCAACTATACAAAGTTTTCAATTTCTTTTCTTTGCAATAATGACAATTTCAATTCATATTTTTTTTTTTGGCAAAGCATTGAAGAGGACCAAAATTTGTCACCCCAAAATATATATTTTGGGATATTGATTTTAAGCTGGCTATTTTTAAGAAAAAAAGGACTTAGGAAAAACCTTTGACTTTCCCCTTAACTGTCTAAAAGGAATTTAGATAGAAGACCTGATCCAGGAAGGAAGATATCTTCACAGATAACTATAGTTTAATTTGAACTAATGTGTAATAAACAGGGAAGAACCTAGTGAGGCCCATTTGTTCAAAGTATTCTCTGTATCCTATTAACTATGGCCCAGAAAACATTTATTTATCAAACATTTGCTTCTCCATCTCCATGGGAATTGCTTTCCTGCCCTTTGAAGTCCCAAATCACAAGCCCCTCCCCCTCCTCCTTAACTCCAGAATTATCAAGAAGCCTCAGGTGCCCATTCTATCCTCAAGTCTCATATTCTTATGACATGTGCCTATGTATTAAATTTGGTTATTTTCTTCTGTTAACTGGATTATTAACCAAGGCAGAAGAACTTGGAAGCTAGGAGAAAAATTATTTTTGTGTCCCTCCGCAGTACTACCATTATTAAAAAGAGTAAAAAAGATTGTTTAGCTTTTAGGTGTATTTATTCTTTAGTGAGTTATGAATTAATAGTCATTGCCTTTGGGTTTATTAAAGTCATAATATTTGCAAGTCATATTTTGTACAAGCTATTTGTTTGGTGGAAATGTAACAGAATATTGCAGGAAACAAGTATCCTATTCTAAAGAATGGTACAAGACACATTTTGCTTAGCATGATAATTTAAAAAACTATCTATGCTATTACAAATGGCAGAATTTCATCTTTTCTTATGGCTGAGTAATATTCCACTATATATATGTACCACATTTCTTTATCTAATCATCAAAAAACACTTTGGTTGTTTCCAGGGCTAATATCTAAAATATACAAAGAACGCATACAACTGAACAAGAAAAAAAAAACAATCCGATTAAAAAACAGGCAGAAGACCCAAAAAGACAGTTCTCCCAAGAAGACATACAAATGGCCAACAGACATATGAAAAGATGCTCAACTTCACTAGCTGTTAGGAAAATACAAATCAAAATCACAGTGATATATCATCTTACACCTGTTAGAGTGGCTATCATCAACAGGACAAGTAATAACAAGTGTTGGAAAGGTTGTGGAGAAGAAAAACTCATACACCACTGGTGGGAATGTAAATTGATACAGTCACTACAGAAAACAGTATGGAGTTTTCTCAAAAAATTAAGGTAGAGCTACCATATAACCCAGAAACCCCTCTTCTGGGTATCTATGCAAAACACTTGAAAACATTCATCTGTAAAGACGTATACCCCTATGTTCATTTTAGTGTTATTCACAGTGAAGGGATATCTTTAGAGGTCATTATTTAGACTATGTCAGAGCCCATGTTCTCTGTCTATCCAGTTCAACTACTTTCGCCATCCTATCACAGGTGTTGATGCCAAAAGCCCTTAACTAGTACCAATAATCACCTCTGCTTTTTGAATCCAAACCATGAAAGAAAATATTTAAATTGATCCTCCTTCAAAATAAGTAACAATTTATTACAATGCCATTTACTAAATAATGTTTATCTTCTCTGTGGTTTTCTAATGACTATTAATCATACAGTAAGGATGTCTGTGTAGTACAGTCAGTATGATCATATGATTGTACAGGTGTATTGTTATATGTGTTTATGCTTGCACAAACACACACACACACACACACACAAATGGGGAGGGTAACAGAACTCATGTGTTTGTTAAAAAACTAGAAAATGAAGGGTCAATCTTCATTATAACCATTTAAATGTCATTCTAAGAAATTTCAACTTATATCTTAGGTAACATAGTGTTTTTAAAGTGGAAGAGTAAAACATCCAAAATTTTATTAGTAAAAAAAGCAATAGCAGTGTTGTGTATACACCAACAGGACTTAGAGGTTATTATAGCAGATGAGGTTAAAGATGATGAATATCTGAAATAGGATGTTGACTCTGGCAAACATTGCAAGGAACTCATTTAAAATAATTTGAAGCTAGAATTGATGGGATTTGATGACAACATTGAAAAATCGATAGAGAGCTTTTATTAATGTTATATACTGCTTAAATATAATTTAATAGACTCCAAGATACATTATTTTTAATTTTAAATATTAGAAGTATACTTATTCTAGAGAAATAAAAGGAATAATTCTTTAGTCATACATTTATACCTAAGCTGGTACCACAGATGAGTGATAAATGATGCATTAACTATATTATTGTTGTTCTTGTGCTTTTAAAATGGAGAAATATCAAGATTTAAATTTACACATCTTTAAAGCATAAAATTGCTCCTGAATAATTTATGAGGAGTAGCTCTGAGACTACTTAAAGAGAATACAACATAATTTGAAACAAATAACTTACTAAAAAATTTGCAAGGTTATGCATGCAAGGTAAAAGATAAACTCAAGATGATATTTCAGAATCTATAAGCATAACAATCCAATCAAAAATTTCCAGTCCTAAGTATAACATGCCACAGTGAATCACAATAGAAAAAAAATGTGAATAATTTAGGTAAATTTCAAGGTCAAAGACCCCACAACTTTTTAATTTTTTTGTTGTAAATCACAGACATGTATCCCAGAACTAAACAAACCTATTTTGGGGAAAAATTTAAATACTAACAGATAAAGATTAAGAAAATTAGGTTGAATTTAAAAGTAGGAAAATTTACCCTATTTTAATTTGGTTTGCTATAACATATACACATATACATATAAATCCTTAGTAATAACATCAGTGTTTTAGTATTTTATCTTGTTTCCAACTTTATATGAACTAATAATGACCTTTTGTAAAAAATTGATATTTTAAAAATTAAAAATGCAAAAATTAATGAAAACAGAAAATATTAAAATATTAAAAATGTTAAAGAAAATCTTATCAAACCTGTGTTTTAGTATCAAGTGAAAGTGGATTCATTTTTGTCATATTATAGCGAGATGTCAGTGTGGTAATAAATATGCAGATAAAAGTATGAATTTACAATGAATTATGTATGAGTTTTTTTTCTATAAAGAACTACAAAAGAACTGAAAAGTATGGTTATTCAGCACTTACAAAATCTATAATATTTATAATCATGTAGAAGTATCCAGTTCTAAAAATTTTGTATAAATAACAGAGCTGTATGTGTGTATTTGAATATTCTTAGAACATAGTCTAGCCAGAGCCCAAGTAACCATAACTCTAAATCTCATTGAGCTCATGCTCCGGGGATAATATGTCTGACTCCAAATCCGAGTTCTAATATTAACTGGTTATTTGACCTCCTGCAAATTGATGAACTTGTACAGAAGGTTAACTACTAACTAGGTAAATTATTGGATTATTAGACAGTCATTATTTATTAATATTTTATTCTATGTCAGATTGGAAATACAAAGGAGAAAATGGTACATTTCCTACCCCAAACTGTTTATAATCTCGGGAAGAGACAGAGTTACATGAGAAAAATTACAATAAAATATAAAATTTGCTACAATGACTGTGGGGTTAATACAAACATAGCCTATCCACAGACTCGGGAGGCAAAGAGGACTGCTGGGTCAGTAGCACTAAAAAGGACAATAAACAAAGCATTACCCAGGTTGTGCTCTAAGGTCATTTCTAAGGTCATTTCTTGTTGCTCCCACGGGCACTATCTGCCCTTCTGGCCATTCCCATAAACATTATCTCCCTGCTCCATTCGAGGACACAGCTGGTCAGTTCCTCTCCAACACTAGCTGGGCAGCATGTCTGCCTTCGTCTGCGGGGGAAGACCCTTGTTCCCAGGGATGAGGCAATCCTACTCCCCTCTGCTCGCATATAAAACAATGCCTGCTCTTCAAAGGCTACCTTTTCCTGCAGCTCCAACTGACCAAGTGCTGAATTAAGCCTACTCTTATTGTGAGTAATAAATGGCATGTCTCACTCTGCTGTCCCCCGTGGTGGTTTTTTTCAAAATATCCAAGGTCCAGGTGCAGGTTCCTGGCCTCGAGCTCCTGAGTTATGATGACTAACATTTTTCTATAATGACAAGAAATCTCACTAGTAAGTCTAAGGCAAATTCAGAATAAAGGAGAATCAGAGGTGGGATCTTAAAGGAACTGAGAGAGAGCAGAGGCAATTATTGCACAAAATCGAGGTTTTATAAGAAGCTATATAGTCTTTCGTAATACTAGAATATAATATGTGAGGGCAAAGAAGTTGGCAAAGTACTTAGAAATAAGTTGATATTTTGTTCCTTAGATGACTAAACAATGTGTATTTTTATTTAAATATTACCCTCATGGTAACATTAGTAAGGATAGCTAAATTAGAAGAAAAGATGCAATTCTTGGTATACATTTTGTTTGGTGAGATTATGACAAAGAATCTTAGGGTAATATTAATTTTTATTTCCAGAAAATCTCAGAAGGTACATAGTTAGAAAGGAATGGAATTAGAACACAAGTCTGTCTTTTAAACTGAAAATCTCATGTGTGTGTTCTTTATTTTGTTTTTGTTTTTGTTTTTGTTTTTATCATTCCATGTAGTTAGCTTCAATTCAGGGATTCTAAAAACTTTTACTTCATTTGTTGGATTCTAATTTAACATGTAGCTCAAAATCAATGGAATCTTTTAATCTTTATTGATATGACAATATCACATGATATCACATCATAATATACTTTTCTGTTGGAAAACAGAAGGCAATAGGAGTGAGGAAGAAAGACAGGAAGTTGGGTAATAGCCATTTTCAATTCGTACTTAGAAATGAAAGAGTTAATGATATTTCTCATGCTCTGGCACTCTATTTTAGTGATATTATATTTAAACGTGACAGTTTATTTGTACAATGTCTATTTTATAAAGACATATCTGCACAGATGATAAGTCTTTAGCAGGAAACTAATTTTCTATTGATTTTTATGAAAACTATCATCACTCTGTAGTCAAGTGTGAAACTATATTAACTAATTATATAATTATAAAGTGGGACTTTGGCTAGACTATGTTCTAGCAATATTCAAACACACACATACGGCTCTGTTATTTATATAAAATTTTTAGAACTGGCAAGTTAACTAAATTTTTGGCATTTTATTATTACATTTGGTCTAAAATACTCATTTTAAATCTGCATAAAATTTTAGTTTTCATCTGGGATTTGTCTCATTAAGCGATCTATTTTACAATGCACAGTAATTATTCTATTTAGGCAGAAAAGGTGGGGTGGTTCCATAAAGTAGTGGTTAGCATGTCTGTTTTACATCCAGAAAGTCCTGGGTTCACGCCCCAAGTAGAGCCATGGACCATATCCCGGGTGCGCCAGGCCCTGGGTGTACACCGAGAGTCTGTGGGAGGAAACACACTTCCTTCAGAGATCCAATTTTTAAGGGGAACCGGCAACATCCATAGGTCTGGTGGAAGTGGGGGGGGAGGTGGGAAAATAAAAGGGGGAGCGGGAAGATGAGCTAAGAGGTAACTTTCCAACTCAGCAATTTTATAAAACAAAGGTTCCTTCATTGTGCCGGCACTAGTGAATACTGAGATGAAAGTTAAAGATTTTATTGTATGATTCAAAACTTCTGTCCTTGGTTCTCTGGCCAACATCCCTGGTCTCATTAAACACATACGTGCAAATTCTCAGAGATAGATTGAAATATAAAATGTGTATTATGACATGCTGCTAGTAAAGGAAAGCAAATATATATTTATGTTTATATATATTTATATTTATATGTCTTTATTATTGCCATATTTGGCTTAGGACGCAAATTCTCAATGTAAGTTGGTGAATTTTGACCTGACTTTTGTTATTTATTTTGAAAGTAATCTAGTTGCATATTTATGCAGTTTGTATACTGTATTTTAAGAGTAATCTTAATTGTCTTAGCTATTGCCATTATTACAAATCACTTCCTCTGTTTTTGATAAATTGAACAATCAAATAAGTAACAATTAATGGAAGGCTTATGGAGAATGAAGATAGAAGTCTTCCTAAAGTTTTAATTATTTAGAAAATACTTAAAAGCATTATATAAGTTATCTCCTGGTAAATGTAAAGTGATACATGAATCTTGCACATCATAAGATTAAGAGTAATTTCACAATAAAAAATAATTCAAAGATCATTTTAAAGTCTTCATAAATAAAATTTGCAATTTATTTTGATATGTACTGTTTATAATTTTAAAAGATTGGAAATGTCAAGTGTCACAAAGAAAAGAAAAAAAAATGAAGAATCTCTCAGAATGCTTCTTAGAATATAGAATTCTTATTTAATCTATATTCTTTCCCTTATAAAATTAAGATCTAATAAATAGTGTATGCCTTTACTTTTAAAATACAAAAAATTGAATTTGGTGTTAGGGGTTTATACAAAGATCACAAAAGCATGAAAATTTAGATAGCTCAAAAATTCAAACAGCAGCCAGAATGAATATATATATATATATATATATATATATATATATATATACACATACATCAGTTAATTCAATTCGGATCAAAATGTATCTTTAGTCTCTTAGTTTTAAAATCATTATGATTAGCAATTGGTAGTAATTAAAATAATACATGAAAAAATATTCTAATATATTCATCATTAGTTATTCAATCATGTACATAGGCAATTTTAATGAACTATCTTTTATAAACTAATGACAAATTCATATTAAGTGCATTTTCACACCAAGGTGACTTTTACAGTAATTTTTTTACCACAGGTATGATTTACGATGTACAAGTGATCATCAGTGACCAACTGAGATCTGATCTGATATTCCGTTTGCACAGGCACTTTCTCAATAATTCTGACATTGATCATCTGTCAATTTGATTTGTTAATCTTATGAGACTCATTGTAGACAAAACAAGTAAATGTTTGCAAGCCCAGAGAGAAAACACTACAGCTATGCATTTTATTTGTTTGACATAAGCATTCTTTTCCATCAAGTTTAAAAATAGAAGCGAGCTACAATAACCTATTTTCTCTTTCAGAGTTCTTATCAGATGATTAAGTCTTAGGCATTTAGAATTTAAAAACAACTAATCTAAATGGTGGAACAAGCTAGCTTGTGGCGTAATAAAATTAGGCAACGGAACTAATAACAAGCATGTATCAAAGAAGACATGAAATCATCATGTCATGTCATCTATTTTAGTTAAAACTTGTCAGTATGACTAAAGTCTTATAAATTGTATCCCTACTCACTGTTTGTAAGGCAAAAGAATACAATGTAGGAACCTACAAATAAAGCCAATATGTGACATTTCAAAGATAACGCACTACCATAATTAATGCACAAGATAAACATGCATGTGACATATTTTACAAATAGCTGCTTATACACTTGTCTATCATATGAGCTTCCTATACCAACACAGTAATTTAATATCTGTGTGTGGCAGAGGGGTGTGTAAGTTGTTCCATGGGGAAAGGATTCCAGTATACTAATTAGTATATGTGGATAAAAACCATTGTCTGATAAAGTTGCAGTGAATAATTATAAGTAAATAAGAGACTATAGCTACATATATGCTAAATATTCCAAATCACATTTTAACTTTTAAAACATGTAATTTTTATGATAATATTGATTGAAATGCTTTTTCTTATCATATTTCTTTCACATTTTTAATTAAAGCTCCAGTGCATAATGTTGAGCTATAACATTTACCATATTTCATCAGATCTAGGGAACACTTTTCCACATTTTCATGTCTGATATTAGAATACATCTTACATTTCTTCTTACTGTTGGCACATCACCATCATTTCTCAGCACAAGGCCTATTTCATGTTTTATTTTGTCCCTTTTTTCCTAATCCCCACTCCACTGTCTTACTGTCATAGGAAACCATTCGAAATGTGTTTGATATATGTTCTTAAGTATAGATGTATTCGTGTAAAAAATATTGTATTTTTTGTGTTTCAATTCCATTAAGGGTTTTGTAAATCCCAACTCTGTCCTAGTTTTCTCATCCAGCCTTATTTAGGGACCAATCCATGTCACATATCTGATTTACTGCTTCTTATTGCTGTATGGCATTTCATAGTGTGATTTACTATATTTTATTTATCCATTATTCTACACAGAAGGATACACATGTTTCTTCCAACTCCCTGTGGCCATATATACAATTCTTATATGAATCTCTGCAAGAAGGTATCTATCCAGGAGAGAAAATCTCTGCCTACACTTTTTAAATTAATTTATCCTCAAAGATTAATTAATAATTTCTTTGATTATGTATAAATAAATATTTAACATCATCCTTCCATTAAACAACCAATTACATTGAGGCAACAGACTATGTTAAAAAATAAGATGGATGTCTATTTTACTGCTTATACCAAAATAAATTCCACATGGATAAAATTCAAACATTAAGAAATTATGTCATAGTAATACTGGGAGAAAATACAGAAGAAGCCAAAAAGATCTGTCATTTTTCCAGCTCTCGTTCATTCTTGCCTGTTTTTCTGTAATTCATTTTCCTCAAGACTGTCAGAAAGATGATTTTTTTAAAAGTGACCAATAAAATACCTGCTCTGCCAAAAAAAAACTACAAAGTTCCCTTTGCCATTATAACACAATATGCATTTCCCACCATGTAGCACAGCTCTGATTCCTGCCTTCAAACACATCCAGTACTATTTTCTCTTTTGTAGGCTGTGCTACAGATACACAGCACTCCTCTTTGATTATGCCAAACTCTCTTCTACTTCAGGGTATTTGGACTGTGTGTGCCATTTGCCTGGTGTGCTCGTTGCTCTGCTATTTTGGAGGGCTGATATACCTCCTCCTTACTAAGATCTCAGACTACCCAGTTTAAAAGTATCCATCTAGGCAATGGCATCTCAATTTAAATTCTCTGCATGAAGTTTATCATTCTTATTTATTTGTTGATTTTTATACTCCTTTTTAAAAATAAAAGCTTAGGAAGATCAGAAACCTTTCTTGTCAAATTGATTGCTATTTACTGAGAGCCTAGAACAGTGCAGGGAACATAACAGAGGTTCACAACTATTTACTGAACAAGTAAAGAAACGAATCAGAAGATACATACATATCTGCAGAATTTTTTTTAACAGAAATCTTTGTAATTTCACCATAATTGAGAAATATTTTCTAAGATATTTAGTCACATTCCTTTAATACTTAAACATATTTATCTGGCTCCAGTATAAATCCACAAAGGCAACATTGAACATTTAAACATCCATCTGAGGCCAAATTCAGATTTAACAAGCTAATCTCAACATGTTGTGCCCTACAGGCTAATGAGTGACATGTGTTTAAGAAGTCATCATCTCCACAGGTTTAGTGAGAAGTTTAGGAACAGTTTTTTTTCCCAACATGTCCTCATTGGCTCTCAGCTGTTTATTCTATGTTCTAGAGGAAGAATTTCTCTTGTCTTTTTAATTTTTTTCTCTAAGAGGAAAAATATCTATTTTCTGTATTACATTTTATTTGTATTTACTGAAGCTAGTTAATTTCATACTAAATTTCAACCAGTTTCAAAATAAGGTGTAATTTATAAACAAAAAAGTCTCATTAATTTTTTACAGACATAGCAATTATGCTAATTTGACATGATTGACTTTATTATTTTCTAATGCTAACTTAACATAATTAATTTTAGTATTTTCTGTAATAACCAAGGAAACAGACTAGCTTTTCATATACATAAGCAATGTATATTTACCTATATATGCATACAGATGTATTTCTCTGTTAACATAGCTAGACCATGGTAACAAGTTTTAGGGCAGATACCGTTAGATGTTGCCTTAAAGAGCTTTTATAGATATGATTACATTTGAATCAGTAGACTTTGAGTAATTTGTCATCCATAATATGCGTGGGCTTCATCCAATAATTTGAAGGCCTTAAGAGAAAAAACTGAGATCTCCTAAGGAAGAAGAAATTCTGCCTCCACATTGCCTTAAGACTCATAGCTGGAACATTTATATTTAAATTACAATGCTAGGGATAGCAAGTCATTACTTTAAAAGTAATAGAGGAAAGCTCTATGAGTTTTGATAAATGTGTTGATCTAAAATTATGAGCAGCTTACATCATTATGAGTAAAGTATATGTTGATATTTGGGAAATCTAATGAGGTTCTCCTCAAGCTTTGAGAAGAAAGAAATGAATTGCCTTGTGAGCATTAAGTATAAATTTATCATGTGATAGGTTAGCATAAAAGTAAGAAGTCACTTTAAGATATCTTACAAGGCCGTCAGATATAAGCGTCATCTCATAATAGCAATAGTAACATGTTTGGGGCATGACTGAGTGAATTGGAGGTGGGGACCCTTGAGAAATAAGCTGAAAAGATGCCATGGAGGCCATCAGATTCAAAGAAGGGGAAGATTCAGACATAAAAACTCCACAGGTACAATCCCAGTGTTAAATATAGCACCACTGTGCACATGGAAGCCTTGGGCATTCTTCATGTAATGAAACATGGAGCTCACATAATAACTCACAATCCCTAACATGTGTTGAGCTCTTAATTCACAGATACTGTACTAAGCATATTATATACAATATTACATTTAATCCTCAACTCAACCACCTGAAATATGTATTTTTATCTCAAGTTCATGAATGAGAAAAATTAATTTACATCAAG
This sequence comes from Rousettus aegyptiacus, assembly GCF_014176215.1. Classification (NCBI taxonomy): domain Eukaryota; kingdom Metazoa; phylum Chordata; class Mammalia; order Chiroptera; family Pteropodidae; genus Rousettus; species Rousettus aegyptiacus. The sequence goes on from NW_023416284.1 coordinate 114,304,531, forward strand.
TTGTAAAGCTGATAAGTAACAAAGAGTTTTCCTCCGGTGTGTCTAATTTCATAGTCCACACTCAACTACCATGCTAAACTAATATTTGCCTTATTCAGATTCTAAATTCAACAAGTACAGTTATAATTATATTTCAGATTTATATTTATATTTTCTTTTCCAAAGGAAGAACATGTGTCTGATGAAAAACTTATCTCTCCAGATTTTTATATAATTTTATTTCTTGTTGTAAAGTAAAAAGTTTTCATAAATTTATATTTTAACCTTCGATTATATTTGATTTCTGATTAGCTTTCCAAAATAGATAGAATATAAAACCAAAGGATAGGCACATTCTATTTCTTCAGAAATGTTAGCATTATAAGTTTAGTAACTGATGTTTTGATCATCTACATTAGATAATACACTTAGTTAAAATAAGTATGATTTGAAAGTAGGATGTATTGTGGTATGATTTAATTTACATTTCTTCTATTTTACTCAAAGATAAAAATTGTTCCTTTAGCATTATGTTCAAGAAAGTCTTTCACAAATGTTAGCTTTATTATCATTTGATAGAATTTCCTCTGGGAACATACGGTTTTTGAGAAGTGTATATTTCATTATTTCATTTTTTTGCAGTTCATTATATAGAGATAGAAGTGAAATAAAGCATTTACTTATATCAGTTGGGATAGAAACTAGTAAAATAATTTAAATTTTACTAGACAATCTCTTTCAAGGATCTGTAAACATCTCTAAAGTTTTTGTAATACTCGACAAGCATACATGGTTTTTATTAAAATTATTAGGTGATTAGACTCCTGACAACTTAGGGTACTCGTGGGGAACAATTAAAACTCTGAAAGCTATTTACAGTAAGAATCTGGCAAAAGTCAAAGAAATGGAATCTTATAAAAATTTATACCTAGAATTGGTAAAGGTAGCTAAATAAGCTCAGGGATCTTTCGTTATGCTTCACCAGAAATATTTAACTTCCTTTGTTTGTTTCTTTCCTTTTTTTTTTTCCCTTTCCCTTTTTCCCTAAGCAACTTATCATTGTTTTAAAGCAACTACTGAAATAGAGAACAGGACCGACTTACTCAATGCAGTTATTTTATTTTTTAACATGCTAACTCAATATCTGTTGAATGCCTCCAAGTGAAGATTTGGTGTTAAGATTTGAGGATTCAGTCAAACAGACAAGAGTTATGGTTGTTTCTTGTCCTTACAAAACTTACTCTGTAGTTATAATGCAGAAGCTCTTTAAAATTTGCTCTTTCGTTTGTTTTTAATGGCTGCTGAAACTTGTAAGATACTTCACATTAGGTGTTTGTGTTATTGAACACTGAGTAAAATTTATTATTAAAAATTATAATACTATTTTAGTCAAGATTGAATCAAGATCATGTCTTTTTCATTTCTAAATAGGGATAAAGTGGTCTAAATGTCTCTCTAGTTTACAAGAGCCATTTCAGCCATTTTAAGCCAATTAAAATTCTAATTGTAACTTTCATCCTAGAAAGGTGAAGACTAAAATAATCTCTTATCAATTAAAATGATTAATATCTACATTTTTGTTAAAAATATAAACACTCTTACTCTACTAGTAATATTGTATTTCCTAAGTCCTGTTAATAATACAAATTGACATCATTATTAGCTGAATGTTGTTTTAAATAAAAACATCCATTAGAAATTGCAACATCAATACAGCATAATAATACAGTAAAAAATTTACATGTATGCATCAATATTTATTATCATATGTGTTTTATATCATTCAACATTTAGTAATTTTTAGGCAGAATGAGAGAAAGACATTACTCACATTACTCCCTTTGACGATATTTTATAATACTCTGGTTAATTTTTAAAATAAAGTTAACGGTTTAAGAAATACTTTGTCATTTTACATCACATAGTAGAGTAATTACAAGTGATTCAAAACACATGGTTTCTGTAATATGTCAATAAAAATTACATATTTTTAAGTTAATTAAAATCTTAAGAGTTAAATAGTAGTAGTGAATCCTATTGAGCCATAAATTATCTAAATAAATAAGATTGGTAGGGTTGTTAATAAGGTAAGGGTGTTTTAAATCTGAAACACCATTACATTTTCTTTTTAAAAATAAATCATTGTATCTGATAAGTTATAGGAAAAGTTAAATTGACAACATTTTCAAAAGGAAATGCAGTCTTTAGAGTATCTTAGAGGGGGATAAATGTGAGCATTAACACAAGAATAAAAGACACATGAAAAAACTGGTTTAAGTGTATCCAGGTACACAGTTAATATCTTTTATAAATAGTGCAAAAACTATAGAATTTCTTATGCAATTGACATTTCACAGCACTACATGGACAATGGGAAAAACTTTAAAATCTCAAGCAATCATAAGTACTTTATGGTTAAATAAAAACTCTTTGGCAATCTCCCAGATCCCATTCTTCAGAGGAGATGGAAATTACATTCTTTGTTTGCAGATCCAAAGAATACAAAACAAGTGTTTTTTTTTTTAATTTACCTTGAATCAAAGAGAATGAATATCCTTAAGCATATGACAACAATTTTGTAAAAAGTTTTTTGAAGAAAGGTAAAAAAAACAAACAAATAAAACTTGGTTAAAGAAACACTTATGATGACTAATAGAGATCTTTGTGGTTATATTCAGCTAAGCAGTTGTTATCTTGTAATGAAAAAGTAATTTCTAGATGGAATCAGTACAACTTACCCCTGAATTTGAACCGTTAGCCAAGGAAGCTTGCAACCCTGGGAGGCGCCTGATTACTGTTACTGTCTGCACATGCCTAGCATCACTTTGTTTCTCAGAACCCTTATCAAATAAGGCTTCCTTTATATGTGGCTTCTGAAACGAAATACTACAAGCCCTAACCTGCTGCAGTAATAAAGGTAAACTCATTAAAGCCATGTGAAGGGTGACATAAGGCTTGGCCTTTATTTAGCTAATCTGGAGATGAATACAGAAAGCTACCATCTGGAGCTTTGTATAAATCCATAATCAAAATACTTTATAATTTAATTACTTCCAATTTTATTTGTAACTCATCATTTTCATTGTTAACTTCAAATGTTTCAGACTGTATGCATTTTTGTATTTTCAGGGATGATTAAAAATTGATTTTTTTTTTTTTTTAATTCAAGTATAGACAGTGGGAGAAAGACAAAAGCCTTGAGTTACTAGGGAAACCTGGTGCTGAAGGTTTAGTTACAACCTGAGATGGTGTTGTATAGCAAAGACTGTCAGGATAAGAGATCAGAAAAAGATCCTGCTGATGCGAAGAATGAATTTAGAATGTTATTTATTGATTCTACGATGATCTTTATAAAGGAAGTAATGCAGATTCTGTCTTTTTCTAAAGAAGAATTATGGAACTATAATAAAGAAGGCTCAAGGAATTGATATCATTGCAAAGTAGAATAAATGAAATCTCACCTTCACCTGTGAATGTACAGAAAGAATTTACTGGATACTTCGGAATTTTGTCAAATTAATTCTATTAGTATGTCCTGAACCTGAAGTTTTATTTAATACTGGCCTTACTTTTATCTTTATATTTTAAAATTACTGAATTAAGCATAAATCATTTGTATTATATATGAAATATATATTTCATTAATATTCTAATGAAAGAAATACTGTTTGAAAATATTAAAACTACATTATACACAAGAGTTCATCTCTATTTGTAGCAATAAATAAAATTATATGTATACACATATATATGCATGTTTGTTTTATATAATTTGCATTCTTTATTATAAGTAGTTCACATATTATTATATTTGCATATTACTGATAAATTAAGATGCTATTAACATTTTATAATCTAAAGAGAGGAAATGTTTGGTGTTGACTCAAGGACATGACCTGATGGTTATATGGAGGTTACCTTAGACATTGAGCCATCTATAAATACAATAAAATATTATGATGTACATGTCCATTAATATCCAGAAAAAATATCACTTGTTATATCTTGCTTTTCTTAAGACAAGTAGAAAATTAGTTCAATTTCCTTTGATAAAGAGGTATGCCTTTGACTCATCTATTTTCCTTTCTTCCTTTTCCCTTCCTTTCTTTCTATCACTCTCCCTTTCTCCTTCCTTCCCTCTTTCCTCCACCCATCCCTCCATCTCTTCCTTCTTTTTTTCCTTTTAAACAACTGGGGAAGTCTTCTTTGATAAGGTGACATTCGATAAAAAATAAAATAAATAAAATATGAGAGGAATTTAACTACGCAGACATCTGTGGAAGAGAAATCTAGGTAGATCAAATATTGAGTCCAAATACCCTAGAATGGGTTATAGAAGAACAAAGTAGAAGCAACAATAGGGAGAGAGGCAGAAGAAAAAGTGATTAGGGTAATGGGTTAGGCCAATATATCTCTTTTGGTCATTTTATGGACTTCAGCTTTTACTCTAAATATGGTGGAAAATTTCTGAAAATTTGAAAAAAAGGACATGAATTGTATATTCAGGAATCACTCTAATTGTTGTCATGTGACTGGAATGAGGGTGAGGTAAGAGTAGGAAGAAGTGAGGCCAGGTAGGAGACTATCGAATTAGTTTAGGCAAAAGCTAAAAGTGGCTTGGGTTCAGATGGTAAGAGAGAAGGTAATTAAAAAAAAAAAAAAAAAGTCAGACTCTGGATATAGTTTAAATATAGATTTGATAGATGAGCTGATGGATTTATTGTGAGACATAAAAGAAATATGTCCCAAATCTAATGCCTTCATATCACTTCTAGTGATATCAATCTGGTCAAAGCTGTCACTATTGATCGCAAGGGTTAATGCAAGCCCTCTAATAGATCTTTCTACTCTTGCCCATGCTCCATGTTGATTCTTAGCAGAGTAGCCAGGGTGATCCTTTTAAAAGTTAAGACATACAATGTCAAACATTTCATCAAACTGCACCTTGCTTCCCATTTCACTTAGAGTAAAAGTTCATGGTTATTATAATGGCCCTAAAAGGCATTTCAGAATCTCCTGTTACTTCTTCAATTTTCTTTCCTTAATGACCCTGTTTTAGACACGTTGGTTTCCTTGTTACATCTCAAAGATGTCAAGCATATTCTTCCTTAGGTTCTTTCTCAATGTGTCCCTATCTTAATGTGTCCCTATCTCAATGTGTCCCCCTCAAGTGAACTGTCTCACTCCCAAGTGTTTAAGTAACTCTTGTCTTCTCAATGGACCCTATCTGAACTTCCCCATTTAATACTATAACTCACTTTCCTCTTCCCGATTTGCCTCACCTTGCTACATTTTTCTTTGTGTCTAGTACTTGTTACTTTTTGAGATACTATATTATCTGCTTATAGTATATGTATTGTTTATTGTTTGTATATGTTCTCCTTCTGCAGTATAGGAATCTTTGTTTTTACCACTCTTGTACAATTGCAGAATACATAAATATAAGAATGACGATTACAAGTTCTATTACTCGAAATATTTAAAAAACTGAGTTTTATTTACTGGTCAGGAAATAATACAGAAAAATCAGGTTTGGGATGGGGGAGGAAAGGAGATCAAACATTAGTTCCTGTCACTTTAAGTTTGTGAGTACTATTTAATATGCATATGAAGATGTTGTGGAAATAGTTAAATATCCAATTTAAAGGTCAGAGAAGGGATTCAAAATAGATATATAAATTTAGGAGTTATTAGCATGTAAATTGTCCACAAAACTATGGGACTAGATAAATGCTTCATTTATGAGATGCTGTGGCATTATGAGGTGTTAAGAATAGAAAGGAATCAGAAAATGAAAGTGCAAAGGGACTATAAGTGAGGTGGGAGAAAAAACAAGAGTGAAGTCTCAGAAGATAGGCAAGGGAAGTATTTTAAGAATAAATAAAGGAGTTAGAACTTGTGGTATATACTACAGACAGGTACTGAGAACACTGGACTGCAGGCCTCCACAAATTATACTAACTTTCATACATAGCTGAGGAAATTGGAGAATCACATCCTGCCACAATAGTTCAAAGGAGCACAATCCAGTAGGCCACCTCAGGGTTGCTCTGTCCCTGGCATCTAATGGGATGATCTCTTTTTTATGTCCCCATGCCTATATAGTAAGGAAGAAATCTCTCAAAATTCTTGATGAGACCACAGACACTTTCTTGATGAGGATGAGACCACAGACACTTTCTATTTCCAGTTCCCTAAATTTAAAAGCAAAGCTATTCTCTTCCCCAACTCTCTAAGCCTATAAGCAAGGGAAAAAGAAAACTATTCTTCCTCAACTATGATTCTTTCCAAATACCCTGCCTTATACATGGGTTGAGCTTTTTAAACTCAAAAGCCAAACAAAAAAAAAGCGAAACAATGTAATTTAGTACTTTAGTTTTCCCTGTGATTGTATGTTGTTCATGTAAGACAAATTAGAAACAGGAAACCAGATTATTAAATTTTGGAAAAATTACACCTTCTTGATATAGTCATGTGGTCCACAGATATGCAATTTATAGGCAGATCCAAAACCTAATTATCACCCAATATTACTCTCCTTCCTAATCAGTAAGAATAACTACTCACATCCAGAATATTTCTCACTCATAGGGAAGTTTCTTCTCCTAAGGCCACCTCAGGACAATAATCGTCAGATCAGGAGTGCTCTTCCTGGTGCCTGCATTTTACAGAGGCAATAGTGGAGAATAGTTAAGAATTGTGACTCTGGTGTCATAAGACTTGGAGTCAAGCCTGGCTCTTCCCATAATCACTTTTGGGATCTGAGGCAGATTACAGAATTTCATTTTTGTAAAATTGATATCATAGTAATATCTAGATTTCAGTACTGTCGAGAGGATTAAGTGACTTAATACATGTGGCACACACACAAGAGCAAAGAAAAGGCACTTAGCACATGGCTAGCATTTAATATATGTTAACTGGTATTGTTCAAAATTCATGTCTAGGGCTTGCACATAACCAAGTAACATGTTCTTATGGTTTCTTGATAGTGCAAGGTAAAGATATGTCTTTGTCTTTATCTCCTATTTTCTCCTGAGGGGGATCAAAGTTTTGCCACCCTAAAGCCTCCTTTTGGGATTAAGTATGAGAAATAGAAAGGTTCAAGCATGGGCCTGTTAATTAAATCACCCCCTGCGTCCCAAGGAAGTAAGAATTTGTCTGCCAGAAATGTTAAATTCTTCCTCAACTATGTGTACATTGCCCACTTCCTTTGAGATCTCATCATTGCACTAACTCCCTTCTTAGTCTAAAATGTCATATATATCCAATTTGACCTCATTGTCTTTGGAATTTTCATGCTTTTGTGAATTCCCCATTATACAAAATAAAATTTGATTTTTCTATTAATCTGCTCTATGTCATTTGAATTACTAGCCCAGCTAGAAGAACTTAGAAGATGGAATGAAAAGTATATTTTTAGCCCCCATATGCCTGTATTTCTGCAGTTATTGCTTGAATGAAAGCAAGTCATACACACACACACACACACACACACACACACACATGCATGCACACACAATACACATAAAATACAGACAGACATTTGCTAAACAGACTCAGAAAGAGAATTCCCAAGAATGTGGCTCTATCCGCAACAAAATTAGCCATTTATGACATTAGGGATTCTACTTATCTTGCAGGTGTCTCAAACTTAACCATTCTAGGATACAAATACTGCCTAAACATTCAAGTAATTTTCTCCAAAATAAAGGATTCCTTTGGTCTCAGAAAAAAATTCAAGTTCTCAGAAGAAATAACAATAAATATAATAAACTACATAAAAAAACTAAAATAATAGAGCTCCTCTAGTTTAAAGACCTCAAAACATTTAAATATGTATCATTTAGTTCTCAGCTAGTAAAGCGCAGAAAGTCATAAAGTTTGAGTGCTCTTTAAGCTTTATTCTCTGCAACCTTCCTACTAGCAATTTTAATTCTTTCCATCCCTGGAAATATTCCATTGACACTGTTAATCCTTGAGTTAGTTATCTTTGTCTTCTCTTTATTGAAACTTTAAAGACTGGTTCCCATTTTCTTACTATCTGCTCACTTTTTAATCTTTTTTGATCTCCCTTATGCTTCCACAATCCTGAAATAATTTTCTTGATAATGACCAGTCTTCCAAAGCCCTCAAACTCTCTTTTCTTGACATCTAAAATTAAATTTTAGTTCTACAGTTTACTAGTTGCATGACTCTGATAAACATTAACATTTTGTAAATCTCAGGTTTTTACATCTCAGATTTGCTTAAAGAGAAAATTCTAAAACATATCTGAAAATACACAACACAGTAAAATACTAATAAATATGATTTTCCTTGCTGACCTTGCCCATCCTGCCCTCCTCCCCCCTATTTAAATCTTTTGACTCTGGCCCCCTCCTTGAGAATCTCTATTCACTTGCCTTATATGATACTGCACTGACTACTCCCCTGCTCTTCCTTCACTGATCTAGCCCTCTCTTCCTGGCTCTAAAGTGAAGTAGATTCATATTTAATGGTACTGTATGATTTATCCCTCAGTTTTTCCCTATCTTTCTCCCACTGACTTAGTCCATGTTAATGAAAATCTAGGCTTATAATTTCAGATTCCATGTGACTCAAATTAATTTCATCCTTGTTGAAAAAATCAATTATTCATTTCATAATTTCCATATAAGCCATCATCATGAATCCTTCAGCCCTGATCTTGCCATGACTCTAGGCATAACCATGACCAAGTAGTTTATTATTTGATCAATGCTAAATACTACAGAGTTTTTTTGAACTGATTATTTTTCCTATAGCTTAATGTCAAATCAATTTCACATTAAAAGAATAGCTCTGATCAGGTCACTCCCATTAGCTTGTAAAACTTAATACGAGTTCTGCTATTACTCAATCACTTGCCTACTACATTTGTTCTATTGGAACAATATACAGACAGTATCATAGTTATAGATCAGGAGAGCCTAAAGAAGTGGGTATCCTCCGTGTCCATTTCTAAAATCATTGTCAGAAAGATTAAGCAGGCCATGTAAGGTCACAAGATTTTGATTCATTCTCAGAACTGCTTCAAAATTTGTGCTCATCTTTCCCTACTATATTACTTCAAGACAAACTATAAATCCCCTTCTTGAGTCTTTGTCATTTGTCCTTCAGTTTTGTTTCAGTTTTATTGTCTACTTGCTTTCAAACACTGTATTATTCTCGAGTAAAACAAAACTCTGCATATTATATTGTTGAGAAGGAAAAACTATAGGAACAGAAAACAGAAGGGTTGACCACAAATGAGTATGGGAAACCTTTTGTAGTCTTGGAAATGTTTCATATTGAGACCATGATGATGGTTATGTGACTATGTGTTTGTCAAAACTCACATAATACACTAAAGAGGATTAATTTTATGAAACATAAATTATACCTAGATAAATATAACTTTAAAAAACTATTTTTTTTTAGTCACGGTTCTCTAGGGAAGTAGGATCAATAAGAGAGCAATATAGATAGAAAGATATGAATATAGATTAGATTATATATAGATAGATGATTTAGATATAGATGCTATAGATATAGATGGATCTCTACATAATTTATTTTATAAACTTGGTTTATTTGATTATGGAAGCTCACTGATTCCAAGATCTGCAGGGTGAGTTGACAAGTTGAAAACCAGGATAGCTGAGGATATACTTCCATTCTGAGTTCAAAGGCCTGAGAATCAGGAGAGCTGGTCTTGTATTTCCAGTCCGAAGACTGACAGGCTTGAGAGCTAGGAAGAGCCAATGTTTCTGTTTGAATTTAAGGCAAGAAAAGAAACAATGTTCCGGTTCAAAGACAGTCTGTCAGGCAGGAAGAATTCTCTCTTACTCAGGGGAGGGTCAGTCTTTTTGTTCTGTTCAGGTCATCAACTGGTTAGATTAGTCCCACCCACATTAAGGAAGGCAATCTGCTTTACTCAGTCTACCAATTTAGATGTTAATCTAATCTCAAAATACCCAGAATAATGCTTGACTAAGTACATGGACACTCCATGGCCAAGTCAAATTGACACATAAAATTAACCATCACTACCATTCATATACATAGCCCTTAATATTAAACATTCTAACTCTTAATATTTGTGCCATTGCACCTGTCAGACTTTGCTTCTTATCATACTCAAATGCACTACATTTATTTCAGTCCATCTGATTTCTTTATTTCTCCTATAGATACCCTGCTTATTGAGTCATGTTTCTATTTTCTCATTCGTAATCTGCCATTACTTGGAAAGCTACCTTCTTTTTTATGAGTCAACTACTACATTTTCAGGACCCAGTTTCACAATTACTGACTTCAACATGCACAAATAAAATTACTTATCTGTGCATTAATAACTGTAACATTTAGGAGGGTGATTTCAATAAAAGTGATGTGATTATTTGAACCATTTTTATTAATGTAGGAGTTTGAAAATTTTTATGTATTTAAAATAATTTAAATATCCAAATGGCCAAAAGAAAGACAGCAAAGGACAAATAAAATGAATGAATTCAAATACATGATTTTTGTCATGTTTCATGTTAGCATTTTCACAAGATATACCAATTTATTCTCACAACACTAATTCTACAAAATATTAGTAATAAGATTATAAATGAATAATCAGACATATGGACTCTAAAAAATTTGCAATGGTTCAAAATATAAGTACTGACTGGATAATCATACCCAGTTTAAAAATATTGATTATGTCTTATTCTAAAGTTACATCTATGACTCAGTTAGATATTGTTTCCTATATTTTAATCTATACTTATGAATAATTACTGATTATTATGACTATGTTTGTCAGATTCATTTATATAAGTTGTTTTCAGGGGTTATTAGCAACATCAATAACACACATGCCTGTTCATTGTGATTTAGAGGTAAATATAATTCCGTTTTAATTGACTGTATGAAATAAGTGGGTAATCTTTAAAGAATATAGTTTTTATATGGAAAATTGGGGTCTGTAATGGTCACTATGATGTTCTGCATTTTCAGTACAAAGATTATAATACATTGATAACCTGCGCACACTTCCAAAGGAAGTGAATGCCAAGGCAATATACATGCCAAAACTGTTACAACTATAGTTTCCATGCTACCAAGTAAAGCGCCTATTTTATTTTCTAAGAGAGGCCTAGAGAATACTACTAAGAAAATAACATTTGTATTTTAAGGTAGACTTTAAAGATTAGTTTACTGAAAATAAATTATAAAATAAGATGTATAAATGTATATATGTATATACATATAAACTTATGTGTGTATATATACAGATAAACATGAGTGCATATATAGCAATTATCTAAATTAAAATTGAGCCAGAGTTGAAGGAAGCAAAAATACTCCACAAAAATTGATCAAAATTTAATAATTACAAATTGCCACTCTAATTTTACATCTCTACTGTGTTCCATTGCAGAATGCCACACCAAAATCTCAACATAATTTTTATTAAGAAGCTGATATTTGATCATATTCATGTCCCACAAAATCTTAACAATATATTCTCATTATTTTTAGGCAAAGTATATAGTGGAATCATAGTTTTGAGAAGAGATAACGTTCTATGTTTAAGGCGTTTAAGTTGACTCTGACACTGAAAATAAGCATTATTAATTCAAATATTGTTGTACTAATTTACTGCTTTGTGCATAAAAAGTATAGTGCGCTCGGAATAGTTTAAACTAATTTTTAACAATCTCTATATTATTTTTAAAAACCTCCAAATTATTTTTAAAATCTCTGTACATATGAATAATAAAAATCATAAATATTTTTGCAGATTTAGAATTCATATGTTCATGTGATAGGCAAATTTGAACTAAATTTTGAAGTACTTTTTATGTCAAAATAAAATAGGCCAATCAAACTTATTTGCATTTTTTATTAGAGTAGTAAAAAAGGTTTAAAAATTTCCTCACAGTATGTAATATATTTACTCACAAAGAATGAGTATTTAAGAAGACAAACGAATGAACATTTTAAGCGGAATCATTTGATGAAGAAAATAACAGATAATTGAGAAGATGAAATTTCACTGGGATAAAATATTAGATAAAATAATTTCAATTTAATTCTTTGACACATTTTAATTAAGACAACTGTGTGTGTGTGTGTGTGTGTGTGTGTGTGTGTGTGTGAAAATTCTTTCTTTTTGGAAGGATATTTGTATAGCTTTCTACCTATACATAGGAAGAGTTGAAGAGTTATAACCATAACGATTAAACTTTGATAAACATAAAATTTTATTATACTCGGAACTAGATATTGAATAGTCGCTCATTATTTCTGGAGTAATAGATTATATGCATATAATTGGAATTAAGACATCAGCTGCCATTGGGTACCAAATTTTTCAACTTATTGCATTAACCCTCTTTTTTATTTAATAGCCTATTAAAACTCTGAGCCTTCATGTACTGGAAAAACAAGCATATTCTATCATTTTTTTCTTGAATTATTGGGAGGGCGAGTGGTTATTTCCTTATGGTTCTTCCTTATGAGTCTCAGCTCCAGTTTTTTACCTTTACTAAATTTTCCATCTCTTTTCTTCATTCCTGTTGGTGTTAGGTTTTCAGACCTCATTGATCAGCAGCAGATGTTATTCCAATTCCTAACTTTTCAACATACCATTAAAACAAGGCTGTGAACCAACATTTTAAGCAACAACTAAAAGCTGAATGCTAGCCACTATTAAACTAGATTTTATTGACCATTTGTCACCCACAATAGAATATTTCTCACTGATTTTCCTCCATAGCCTGGATTTGATGTAACTGTTTAATGTCTCATGTTCTTTCTACTGCCTTTTTCCCATTTTCCAGAGATGCCAAATTTTCCATATATTACTGTAAAAAAAAATCTTATTTTTTGTGTTATTGTTCTAGCTAACTTAAGACTCATAGTAACTTCTAAATTCACTGACAAAGATGTTTTTCCCTTTTTATTTAAAACAAAAAAACAAAAAACAAAAAAAAACAAGATCCAAAACCCATTTACTCCTTAGGCTAGTTATGCCACATTCCTAAATGATACATATCAGTTGTTTTTTTCTTAAGTCATATATTTCTCAATATATCTACATAATGAAATCTTTACAAGCTTTATAAAATTTACTTTACTCTGAGTGGAATAACCTTTGTAGGTTTATATCTCAAGACTTAGCATTCAAGACAATTATATTAAATATTTGATATTAAATCATATACCATGATCAAGTGGGATTTATCCCTGTGATACAAGGATAGTTCAACATATGCAATTAAATAAATATAATATAATGCATCGAAAGGATGAAGGATAAAAACCATGTAATCTCAATAGATGCAGAAAAAGCATTTGATAAAATTCAACAATCTTTTGTGATAAAAACTCTCAACAAAGCGGGCATAAAAGGAATGTACCTCAAAATAATAAAATATATATCACAAGCCCACTACTAACATCATACTCAACGGTGAAAAGCTGAAAATTTTCCCATTAAGATTAGGAGTAAAACACTTCTATTCATCACAGTACTGGAAGCCCTAGGCAGAGGGATTAGACAAGAAAAATAAGTAAAATACATGCAAATTAAGAAAAGAAATAAATCATTTCAGTTTACAGACAATATGATTTTATATATAGAAAATCCGAAAAACTCCACCCCAAAACTATTAGCATTAAAAAAAAATTCAGTAGAAGATATATAAAAATCAATATATGAAAATCAGTTGTGTTACTATATGCTAACTAATAAAAAAGAACTATTAAAAATTCAATTTACAATACTATAAAAAATAAAATACTTAGGAATAAATTTAATCAAAGGAGGTGAAAGAACTGTACATTGAAAACTATAAGACATCGATGAAAGAATTTTAAAAAGATGCAAATAAACAGAAAACGATCCTGTATTCATGAATTAGAAGATTTATATTTTGAAAATACTCATACTACGCAAAGCAATCTACAAAATTCAATGCAATCCCTATTAAAATTCCACTGACATTTTTCACAGAAAGACAAAAAAAGAATTCTAAAATTTGTATAGATCCACAAAAGACCCCAAATTGCCTTACTGATAATGGGAAAGAAGAACAAAGTTTGAGGAATCGCACTTCCCCATTTCGAACTATGTTACAAAGCTATGGCAGTCAAGTATGGTTCTGGCAGAAAATAAAAGATAAAAAGGATACATTGACCAATGGAACAGAACAGAGAACCCAGAAATAAACCCACACATATATAGTCAACTCATCTTTGGCAAAGGTGCCAAAGTTCACAATGGAGAAAGGATAGTCTCTTCAATAAACGGTGTTGAAAAAATGAATATTCATTTGCAAAAGAGTAAAATTGAACTGTTATCTTATAGTATATGCAAAAATCAACTCGAATTGATCAATGACTTAAATGTAAGATGTGAAACAATAGAATTCCTATAAGAAAACATAGAAAAAGAGTGTTGTCATTGGTCTTGGCAATAATTTTTTTTTTTGATATGACACAAAAGGCATACACAACGAAAACAAAAAATTAAAAAAATAGAACTGTATCAAGCTAAAACCTTCTAAACAGCAATAAAAGCAAGCAACAAACAGAAAAGCAATGTATGGAATGGGAGAAAATATTTGCAAACCATATATCTATCTGATAAGGGACTCATAACCAAAATACATAAGAATCTCAAATAATTCAATTGAAAAACAAATAACCCAACTTTAAAAAAGAAATTGGGCAAGAAAATGAATAGGCATTTTCCAAAGAAGAAATATAAATGGACAACGGTTATATCAAAAAGTCCTCAACATTATTAGTAATAACAGAAATGCAAACCAAAACCATAATGAAATATCACTTCACACCTGGTAGAATGGCTATTATAAAAAAGACACGAGATAACAGATGCTGTTGAAGATATGAAGAAAAGAGAACACTTGTATACTGTTAGTGGGAATATAAATTGGTACAGCCATTATCAAAACATTATGAATGTTCTTCAAAAACAATTAAAATTAGAACTACAATACGAGTCACCAATTCCACTTCAGGTATATATGTAAAGAAAATGAAATAAATATGTTGAATACATATCTGTACACTCATGTAATAACCTAAGTTCCATCAATGAATGAATGGATACAGAAAATGTCATGTGTATACACACACACACACACACACACGCACGCGCGCACACAAAGTTGACCCTTGAACAACGTGAGTTAGAACTGTGTGGGTCCACTTACATGTGGAGTTTTTTCAATATATACTGTAAATTTATTTTCTCTTCTTTATGTTCTTAACATTTTCTCTTCTCTAGCTCACTTTGTTGTAGGAATATAGTATGTGATAAATAAAGCATGCAAAATATGTGTTAATTGTCTGTTCATGCTATCTGTAAGGCTTCCGCTCAACCATAGGCTATCAGGTAAGTTTTTGGAGAGTCAAAATTCATACATTTTCCATTGTGTGAGGTTCCATGCTCCTAGCCCCCAGGTTGTTCAAGGGTTCACTACATATATAAATATCATTTAGTCATAAAAAAGGAAGGAAATCCTGCAATGTGCAATAACATGGGCGAATCTGGAGGATGTTACATTAACTGAAACAAATCAGACAAAGACAAATATTGCATGATCTCACCTCTATGTGGAACCTGAAAAAGTTCAACTCATGGAAATAGAGAGTAGAATGGTGTCTTCCAGCGGCTGGAGGGTGAATTGGGATTAATGAGATGTTGGCCAAAGGGTACAAAGTTTTAGTTTTAAGATGAATATGTTCATGGAATCTACTGTACAGCATGGTGATTATAGTTAATAATACTGTATTGTATAATTAAAATTTGCTGAGAGTAGATATTGTTTTCACCACACATAAAAAATGATAACTATGAGAGGTGTTAGATGTATTAACTAACTTGATTGCGGTAATCATTTCACAATGTAGACTTATATAAACATCATGTTCTACACCTTTGGGGAAAAAAATAAATAAAAAAATAAATAGCCCACAAAAATCTATTTATTTCTCTAATTATATTTTTACTTACTAATCCAATACATGGAAAATATCCATTAACTATCTATTTTCATTAAAGTAGCTTAAACGTTTTAAATGAGAACTTTTTATAACATATAACTTTATTCTCATTTGAAATCTATCTATAATGCATCCATGTGGGATTTCCCAGCCAAGCAAATACCAAACACAGTATTTATAATTTCCTGAAGAGAATTTTTTTTTCTAATGCTTTCTTTTATCTAAAACAGAGGCAATTTCTATCCTTTGTGTTAGTGACTACAGAATTTACATTTTTTCCATTGTGTCTGGAAGGGATAAAGTACAGAGCCAGTTGTTCTTAATCTGTTTGATAAACTATATATTCTCTCCCAACAAGAACACCACAAACAGAAATAGAAAAGTTAAAAATGACTTAAGTGAAAAATAATCTTGAGAATATAATTAAGATTTTTTAGTGAGTCCTGTTTATTTTTAAGCTCTTCTTCACCCCCTTTTGTGATTCATGTCAATCTACCCAAACCATTGCCCCCTTGACATTCTAGTAATCTTTACCTTTAGGTTACCCTTTAATGTGGCCTACTAAGGAGGTTCCCCCTACTGAGTAGTTTCCCTGTACTGAGACACTGCATCCACAGCAATTCTGACTCTCTAAATCTATCCCTCCCTATTCTACAGTAAAACTAACAACATGAGCTTTAGATTACCTATTAATGCTTAGCTTGTGTACAAATCATTAAATCTAGGAAATTTATTTTAAAAAATAAAGCAACTCAGAGGCAATTTTGTGGTTACAGCTTAATATTTCAAGAAGATTCTTTTGAACTTAAAAAAGTATGGTAAACAATGTATAAGGCAGGTATTTATAATTGGGCTTCTTAGTACACTTTAACTTAAACTAAACATGCCAAAATCTAACAGGATACCAACCTTGAGAGATTTAGTGGCAACAGAAGAGCACTAATTTCTCCTAGTTTTCCCATGTGTACAAACACATATTTAGTTTTTTTTACCTTATCAAGAGAAGATCTGTTAAAATGTATTTTTATTTTGCTTTGATGATTTGTTTAGGATATCATGGATACTTTTTTCCCTTTATTAAATCTGATTTCACATATGTTTAAAATCTATTTAAACACAAGAGCACAAACTATTTAAGGTATAAATATTTGAACACAGTTCTTCCATTATAATTCAAAAAGGTTATCTGAAGAAAAAAGCCAGTTAAATGAACATGCCCTGTTTTCAGTCACATTAACTTAAACAAATGCCTAATTTTGCTTTTCACTAGGTCTTTCTTCTCTTGTCATAGATGCAGAAATTGAATTGCGCTTATCACTGCTATGCAGATGTAATGTATATTTATCTTTCTACTCTTTGGTGATATATATAAGATAAATCATCGGCACTACGGAAATATGTGTTAGATATTGAATCATTCATGTCAGTTGCCAAGTTATCTCACTTAATTCAAAAGGGGGAAACTTTGGCTCCTGATTCTTTCTGTGTATTTTTTTTTTTTTTTTTTTAGTTAATGTCAACTGAACCTCAACTACTTGAGTGTGTAAGATAATGGATACTATCCTAAAGCTTGAGTTCTTTTCTGTAAAATACTGAAATTTATTTACCCATTATCACTCAGGCTGAGTTATAGATGTGTACTTTTTTCTTTCTTGAGCTTAAGTAGTTACATCCTGAAAGAGTCTCCCAAAGCACAAATTAATGTAATTTTTGTCTGCCACGTGAATAGAGTCTAATATATATGATAATTTGGCTCAAACTAGTTGATAGAATTCATTTTATGTTAAGATAATAACCATGAATTTCACAATTAAATTTCCCCCATTGGCTACTTGTTGGACAAAAGCATTGATTTAAAATTACTCTCATTACTTAGAGATACTTTATTCCCAGACTAGCATAATTTACACAGCACACTTTTAGTATGCTTTGGTGTACATTGACAATGACAGTAATAATTTTTAAAAACTTTTCCTCATAAACTGCATATATGCAATCAGTTGTCAAGACCCTTCTTTTTGTAGATCAATTTTTCTTGGTTTTCATATTTTGTCAGACATTAGGTTTAGTTTTTAGTGATTATTGAAACAATTTCCATCTTATGTTAAACAGTAAAGACTGCTGAACTTCTTTTTTTCTAGAAATTTCAGATATTGACTAACTGTTGGTCCTGCTGATACCGCTTTGAACACGTTTTACACACTCACACACCCCTACACATACACTCATTTTCTTCATTTTGGGGGTAATTATACTAAAGTCCTCAACAAAATTACATTTTCTCAATCACCAATAAATCGTGTTGTAGCTGTATGGAGCTATGTCAAAGAAAAAATTGCAGCAGATGAATTTAAACTGGTAAGGGAGACTTTATTAAGACTGCAGCAATGCAGAAGAGAGACCAGAACACTGTCTAAACTCAACTCTGCTGAAACAAAGGGAGGGGTGTCTTAAGTACTGAGAGCTAGAGCGAGCGAAAGTACCTGAGGACGTTAGGGGAGAGGTTGACAAATGGAATGTATGGTGTACGTTGAGTTACTTCTGAGTATGCAGGTGTTTTTCTCTGTGATGATGCCATCTGTGTTTGCTAAGTGGTGTCCGTCAGAAATTAGACTCCTACCCAAGCCCTCCCCCCGCCGCCCCACCGCCACACACATACAAACACACACTGGAAGATAGGGGCACAATCTTCTTCGATGATTATTTTTCAAAGGAATGACTCCTACGTCCTTGAGAAAGATATTTCTAGGTTATAAAACTGGCAAAAAGCTTTTTTATGTGGGTTTACATCTACAAGTCAGAGAAAGAATTTAAAATTATAAGTTTTCTCAAGAAAATGATCCAAGAAAAGAGAGTTAATACACTGACTAGAATTAATATTAATTTATACTTTTGAGCAACTATCTCTCAGGTATCAAGTTTTCAACTATGTCAGGTCACTACTTTGCCTTACCAAAAACAATAAACATTTCACAAGGCAGGCTTTCTGTTCTATGTTCTAAATGCCTAGAAGAATGCCTGATGTACAATTAGCTTTCAATAAATGTCTATGAATAAATGAATTAATTAGAAACAATTTTATTCCCAATATGTTCATTTCAGCAATATAAATGCTAGAATTTACAATTATTTTTTCTAGAGATGACATAGCCATTCAAAATAATCTTGTCACTCCTTTAGTATGACACATACACTTCATACTAAATATGCAAGCAAGTTAAATGTATTCAAAGACAAATGAGTAACAGGAAAAAAGAGAGTGCAAACTAAGTATATTGTAGAATAGGTGAATAATATCTAATGCTAAAGCACTTTATTAAGACCCTAAATCACTTTTCTTTTATCCTCTCCATTTCAATTCTTCATTCACCTATCCATTCTCCACCCAACAGGCAAGGCTGTATCTTTAAAACATAACTTTGATCATATCACTCTCCTGATTACAACCCTTGAATCACACACACAAACACACTTGCAGACACACACACAGCAAGAAATTAGTCTAAGTACTTTACATTTATAAACTCCAATATCCCTCGAAACATCTCTATGGAGTAGGTGCTGTTACTATCTCCATATTTGCATGTGGCAAATCTGAAGTAAAGAAAGTTAAGTAACTTCCCCAAAGTCACACAGCTACTAAGTGCTAGAAGGTAGATTCTATTCACAGTCTAGTTGTAGTCTGTGCTCTTAACTGCTACCCAAACTGAATCTAACATCTTCATCTTGGACCACAGAGCTCTGCATGATTTAGCCCCTGCCTACATTTCCATCTTCACCTCATTTGGCTCTCCTCCCAACAGAGCATGATTCAGCCCTGCCAACTCTGCTGAGCCCCTTCCTGCCTCCGGCCCTTAAATTATCCTGATTTTTCTGCCCAGAAGGCTTTATATGCTGCAACCAAAATTCTCCCCCATTGCTGGGATGTGGGCCCTTCTCCTTCATCAGGTCTCAACCTAAAGGTCAGTCCTCTTGTCTCTTTCTTTAAGTACCTCCTTACCTGCTCCCCTTATCATCATTACTCCCCCAATTATATTAATGTCCTTTACTCATTTTATCACACCTGGTAATTATATATATATATATATTAGTGTGTTTGTTTTTTTATTCTCTGATTCTTCTCTAGACTTTAAGCTCTTTAAGGTCAATAAAGACAGGGAATAAATCACCAATGTGTACCCGTTTCTTAGTATAGCAGGACTACAATAAATGTCTATTGAATAAATAAAACATGGTCATGATTCCAATAGAATTTATTTTCTGCGTGTGTTATCTGAATGCATAAATGAATTCAAAATGTATAAAACTTAATTAGCGGCAGGAATGAGTTTTACTGTTTTCTGTCGAGCTACTTCAGGCTGAAGGTACAGTTGAGGTAGAAGAGGGAAATGCATCTTTTCTATTATAGCTTAGTATCAGCTAGATATAGTCTAGTTCGAATTTTATATTCAAAAGATTGGAGGTTAAGGAAGCAAATTCAGAATCCTTCTCATCCCCATTGTCTCTTAGTTTCAAGGGTGTTTAGGTAGAGTGCAACGGCTTCAAAGTATCTGAAGGCCTCAGACTTCTGATGCCGCCACCGAGGACAAATGTCACACTGCAGAGACAGTGCTGCCACTATACTGATGTTTCTCCAAGGCTGTCGTTTTGGTGAAGGCTACTGATTTAACATTATTGCTGTCTTTATGGGCACCCGCACCGCTGTCCCAGGGGTGCACCGATTTACACCCAATTTCTCTGTTGCTTTAGTGTCCAACCCCCACCACACACACACACACACACACACACACACACACACACACACACACATACACACAGCTTTGACAGTGAAACAGCAGCTGCTTTCATTCCTTTTGTACCCTGGACCATATAGAAAACATTCTTGACCAATAAAGTAATTCATGCTAGATAATATCTTACTGCATCCCAAGGTTGTTTTTGTAGATCAGTTTTTTTTGTTTGTTTGTTTGTTTGTTTGTTTTTAAGTGAGGCAACCCTTGGTTGACCTCACAGATTGCAAGGACCTTGTCAGCTTACAATCCTTTCTTTTCTCTTGTTTCCTTTTTCAGGCCAGCAGCACCTGGTCTTCCTCAGTGGTCTCCCATCCAAGTACTGACCAGGCCCGACCCTGCTTAGCTTCCAAGATCAGATGGGATCTTGTTCAGAGTGGCATGGCCTTGGAGTACTACTTTTATAATTGACCATGCACTGAGTGTCAGCAGAGATCTTAATTTCTTCATAAAGCTTTGCATCTCTGCCCAGTGGCCTTTTATCCCTATCCGAAGGATGTGCTACATGCCAGGCAGGTCTAGTGGTAAAGAACCTCCTCAGCGTTGGTTTATCTGGGAATGTCTTAAGGTCGCCCTCATTTTCAGATAGTTTTGCCAGATATCTGATTCTTGGCTACTAGCTTTTGTTCCTTCAACACTAGGAATACATCAACCCACTGCCCCCCGATCGCCACAGTTTCTGTTGAGCAATCTGCTCATTATCTTATTGGCAAAAATATGATGAAGCTGCCTCCTCTCAGCTTTACAGATGTTAATGATGTACCTTATCTTATTCAACAGAACATTTTCCTATAGTAGCATGGTATCAGTTAACTTGTAGCCTCATTTTTAAGAAAAAAGAATTGAATCTTTTAAGTGTAGATACTCTAAGGTCTTTAAAAGACAAAAATTATTACGGAGCTTCAAATTCTAAATGAAAAGGTCACTGAAGCGTCCTACAGATTTTCATTTATAATAAAGTGAATACCAATCTTTACTATCGCACATAAGTGTAAAAAATATAAGCTCTTGAGACCAAGAAGTGAGGAAACCACTGGTTTATATCCAGCCGTGATTGGTCCACGTCCTGCTCTGACCTCATAAAGCACCACTGTGATGGAATTACCAAAAACTCCTATAAAAGGCCCTGACTGGGCTGAGGTTTTTGTCCGTAGAGCCCAGGAAGCTGATCTGTGGTGACCTGTTGGACTGGACTAGTTAGCTTGCTTTCTCTTTTGGTTTTGTTGGTTGTTGTTTTGCTTATTTTTCCTCTTGCCTTTACTTTCTTTTTCTTTTTTTATTCTCCTTCTTCTTATTTTCTCCTTTTTTGTTCTTTTTTGATTGTTGTTTTGCTGATTTTTCCTCTGCCCTTTATTTTCTTTTTCTCACTTGTTTTCTCCTTTTTCTTATTTTTTCTTTTTCTTTCTTTTTTCTTTTGTTTCCCTTTTTAGATTTCTTTTCCGCAGTTTTCTTCTTTGTTCTTTTCTCATATTTTTCTTTGTTTCCTCATTTTATTATTTGAATTTTTTTCAGTTATTATTGGTAGTTAGCATTGTTAGTACATTTAGTAGAGTTAGTATTGGTATCATTAGTATAGTTAGCATTGTTCATTCGTATTAGCACAGTTAATCAGTATAGTTAGCGTTGTTGATCAGTATTAGCACAGTTAGCATAGTTAGTATTGTCTGCTAGTATAGTTTACAGTGGTAGTAGTATCAGTTAGTGTAGTGAGTGGTCACTATGCCACATGACCTTGCAGCCATCTCTCCCGTCCGGGAGCCTCGTATTGGTCACTACCAGCTCTTGCAAACCATTGGCGAGGGCACTTATGGCGTGGTGAAGTTGGCCCGACATATTATTACAGGGGTAGAGGTGGCTGTCAAAGTCATTGATCGGCGGGGCGCCTACAGACCTCGACGAGAAGTGAAAACCATGAAAAGACTGAACCACCCCAATATTGTCAAACTATATCAGGTGATTGACACCGAATACACCATCTTCCTGTTCATGGAGCACGCGAGCAGAGGGAACTTATTTAGATATCTTCGGCGTTTTGGCCGTATGAATGAGCACGAGGCCCAGCGCATGTTCCGTCAGCTGATTTCGGCCGTCCATTACTGCCACCAGAAGGACATCATACACAGGGACCTGAAGGCAGAGAATGTACTCTTGGATGCGGAGCTCAATGTGAAGTTGGCAGACTTTGGACTAAGCAGTACGTATGTTGGCCGCAAGATGTATACTGTCCGTGGCAGCCTTCCTTATCTCGCCCCAGAGGTCTTCCTGAGCGAATGCTATGATGGCCCCGGAGCCGACGTATGGAGCCTGGGAGTTATCCTTTATGAAATTGTCACGGGGAAATGGCCATTTATGGCAGTAGACGAGACCGGACTATGGAGGAAGATCATGAGAGGAGAATTCCAGCTCCCCTACTTTGTGTCCTTTCTGTGCAAGAACGTTGTGAAAAAAATTTTGGTACTCACCCCAGAAAGTGAGCAACTCTCGAACAGTTGATGAAAGACCCGTGGGTAAATATGGAGCAGGAGGAGGAACTTGGGCCTTATACGGAGCTGCCCAGGGACAGCGTAAACCCCAAGGTGGTCAAGGAGATGCTGAACTTGGGCTTTGAGCAGCAAAAACTTGAAGAGGCGGTCACGGGTGCAAAGTACAACAGTGTGTTGGCCACATACTTAATTCTAAGTCACAACTCACCAAAGGTGAAGCACCGCACTATCAAAGTAAGGCCATTCCCTGGTGCAGAGTCCTCCCCCGACAGCGACGGTCCTTCTTTCACCAAAGACGATCAGCCATCTGGTGAGAAGGCCAAAGAGCCAGCCACTCCCCCAGCCAGCCTGGACTTCAGGACTGCCACCCCCAGCCCGGACTTCAGGACTGCCACCCCCAGCCCGGCCCTGCAGCGTGGCACAGTGGAGTCATCTTCTATGTATGTCACCAGCAGCAAATGCAGTGGCAAAGCCCCAGAAGAAATCAATGGGGAAAATGCCCTTCCTGGCGAGCAGTCTGACGGGGTGTCCCCAACCTCTTCCTTGGGGCGTGGCCAGGGCTGTCGGGGATTGGCCAAGAGGTTTTGGAAATTCATAATAAAGCATGTCTGTTCGAAGCCATTTGCCAAGAAGCATCGTATCAAACTGAGTAAAAGGGCCCAGGTGAAACCACTGTAAGCGTGGACAGACGAGGTAGAGTCGGAGTCGACAACAGGAGAGCTCAAGCCGCTCTCCCTGCAATTTATATCGAAGTCATTTGCTGAGCTCCGGGGAGGCTGGCAATGTGGCGCAGGAGATGGGCCGGAGGCTGGACGCAAACAGCTGTTGGAGGGAAGGTGCAAAGACTTGGTCCGGTGGACGATGGAGGTGTGCAACCTGTCTCAGCGTTCTCTGCACAGGAGTGAAATCAGCACGGTGTCGGGCATCTCCGTGGCCTTCGGGAGCATCGTACCCTGGTGAGCTTGGAAGACAGCCTGGAGCTCTCTGAGGGTCAAGGGGTGAGGGCCCTCCCTGGAGATCTACACCTGGACCCCCACCTGGGTGAAACTTCAGAGACTGGACTGTTTTCCCTGGGGCCCTTCTCCCCTCTTCTGCTCCTCTCTTCTTCCATGTTCCTGAGGAAGGGGATGGTTCTTATTAAAGTACTTGGTTTTCCCCAAGTCTTATCATAAACTGTATGTTCCACGAACAAAAAAGAAAACAAACAAACCTGTGTGATGCAATGGTTTTCATTATATTCACAGGATGATGGAGGTGTGCAACCTGTCTCAGCGTTCTCTGCACAGGAGTGAAATCAGCACGGTGTCAGGCATCTGCGTGGCCTTCAGGAGCGTCGTACCCTGGTGAGCTTGGAGGATGGCCTGGAGCTCTCTGAGGGACAAGTGGAGATTGCCCTCCCTGGAGATCTACACCTGGACCCTCACCTGGGTGAAACTTCAGAGACTGGACTGTTTTCCCTGGGGCCCTTCTTCCTGACTCTGCTCTTCTTTTCTTCCATGTTCGTGAGGAAGGGGGTGATTCTTATTAAATACTTGGTTTTCCCCAAGTCTCATCATATACCGTATACTCCATGAAAAAAAAAAAATTGAAAACAATCAAACCTATGTGATGCAATGGTTTTCATTATACTCACAGGTATGTGCAACCATCACCAGAGTCAATTTTAGAACATTTTCATCACCTTGAAAAACTCCTTACTCTTTAGCTGTCATTTCCATCTGCCACATCCCTCTCCCTGAGCCCGAGGCAACCACTAATCTACTTTCAATCTCTATAGATTTCTCTTTTCTGGACTTTCACATGAATGGAATCATACAGTATGTGGTCTTCTGTGACTGGCTTGTTTCACTCAGCATAATGTCTTCAAGTTCGTCTATGTTGTAGCATATTTTAGCCCTTCATTCCTTAACATGGCTGAATAATATATATCATATTTTGTTTATCCATTCGCATATTCGTAGATAATTGAGTTGTTTCCATCTTTTGGTTATTACAAACAATGCTGCTAAAAATATTCAGTTACAAATTTCTGTGTGGACATATGTTTTTTTTGTTGTTGTTTTTGGGTATTTACCTAGGAGTGGAATTGCTGGGTTCTATGATAACTGTATTTAATCATTTCAGGAACTGCCAGACTGTTTTCCAAAGTGGCTGCGCTACTTCATATTCCCACAAGCAGTGTGTGAGGGTTCCAACTTTTCCACATCTTGCTAACATTTATCTGACTTTTTGATTCTAGCTCTACTACTGAGTATGAAGTGGTATCTCTGTGATTTCGATCTGCATTTCTCTAATGATGTTGAATATCTCTTCGTGGACTTATTTACCATCTGCATATCTTCTCTGGAGAAATGTATATCTGGATCTGTTATAGGCTAAATGTGTGTCCCCCAAACTTCAATGTTGGAGCCTTCACCCCTTAATCTGATGGTCTTTTGAGGTGAAGACTTTGGAAGATAATTGGGTTTAGATGAGGTAATTAGTGTAGGGTTCCATGATGAGATCAGTGTCCTTATTGGAAGACAAGAGAGATCAGTTCTCTTTTTCTCTCTGTCCACCATGTGAGGACACAATGAGAAGGCAGCTGTCCGCAAGCCAAGAAGTGGGCCCTCATCAGAAAACGAATCTGCTGGCACCTTGACCTGGGACTTCTCAGCCTCCAGAAATGTGAGAAAGAAATGTCTTCTGTAAAATACCCAGTCTGTGGTATTTTGTATCGGGCAGCCTGGGCTGACCGATACAAAATACATTGTCCATTTTTTAATAAAAAAAATATTAATTTCAAGTGTACAGTACATCGGTTAGACAGTTATATAGCTTATAAAACAATCCCCCTAGTCAATTTTAATTGAGGTATTTATTTTTCATTATTGAATTGTGAGCATCCTTTATATATTCTAGATACTAGTTCCTTTTCAGACATACATATGAATACAAACATTTTCTCCCATTTGTGTGTTGTTTTTCACTTTCCTGATGATATCCTTTGAAGTATAAAAGTTCTCAGTTTTGATAAAGTCCAACTTATCTGTTTTTGGTTGCTCGTGCTTTTGGTGTCAAATCTAAAAAGCCTTTGCCAAATCCAAAGTCATGAAGCTTTACCCTTATGTTTCCTTCTAACAGTTTAATAGATTTTACCCTTGATTTAGGTCTGCAATACATCGTGAGTTGATTTGTGCAGATGATGTGAGAAAAATATCCAATTTCATTATTTTGCCTGTAGCTATTCAGTTGTCCGATTGCCATTTGTTGAGAACATGATTCCTTCCCCCATTAAGATGGTCTTGGCAACTCTGTCTGTCAAAAATTAGTTGGCCATATATGTGAGGGTTTATTTCTGTATTCACAATACTGTTCCAGTGTATTATGTAGCTGTCTTTATGCTAGCACAACAGTATTTTTTTTTTCACTTTTAGAGAAGCTTTTCTTTTTTAAAAAATTAATTTATTAATTCCATTTAGTTTCAAGTATGCAGTACATTGGTTAGACTTCTATATAGTTCATGAAACGATCCCGCCAGTTGCTCCCTCCCCCCTCTGGCCCTCCACCTAGACAACATATTAATGTTAACTGCATGCCCTATGCCACGCTCCCCATCCCTGTGACCATCCATCAGCTACTAATTTCTACTTCTTTAACCCTTCATCCCATTCTCCTAGCCTCCCAATGCCCCTTCCCCTCTCTCCATCACTAAATTGTCCACTATATTTGTGAGTCTGTTTTTGATTTGTTTGTTCTTTTTGTTCCTTAGATTCTGCAGATAAGTGAAAACATGTGGTATTTATCCTCCT
Source organism: Rousettus aegyptiacus (assembly GCF_014176215.1). Classification (NCBI taxonomy): domain Eukaryota; kingdom Metazoa; phylum Chordata; class Mammalia; order Chiroptera; family Pteropodidae; genus Rousettus; species Rousettus aegyptiacus. The sequence continues at coordinate 114,331,606 of NW_023416284.1, forward strand.
CTGCCTGACTTATTTCACTCAGCATAATAATCTCTAAGTCTATCCATGTTGTTGCAAATGGTAGGATTTCATTTTTTTAAATGGCTGAGTAATATTCCATAATTTATATAAACATTAATTTATCCACGTCAAGACTCTTAATTTAATTACATCTGCAAAGACCTCTTTTCCTTCGCAGGTAACATCTGCAGGGACTAGGACTTGACATTTCTGGGTGGCCGTTATTCAGCATATTACACTTGTTATCCTGTCTACCTGTAGTACCCCTTTCTTTCAGTGCCTTCCTCCTCTTTAACACTTCAGGGTGTTTGTTATGAGCCAGAAATCACAGATGAAGACCGAATATATATGAGAAATATTTTTTGTCACTGAAATGATCTAAGATCCCAAAATTATAACACTTGTATGTAAATCTATACCAGCTTAACTTTAAGAACATATAAAAACTCTTCTCCTTCATAGCTCTGACCCTAACATGGTGTTCATATCACGACATTACATCTGTATACATTATATGGCCAAAACATAGACTAATAATTTTTTTACTACATTAGTCTCTTAAGTCAAATAAAAAAATAAACTGCAGCTACAAACCAAAGTCACAATAGTACTAGCTTTTTAGAAAAACTTTATTTTTATTTAATTTCTTAAGCGAGGCAACCCTTGGTTGACCTCACAGATTGCAAGGACCTTATCAGCTTACAATCCCTTATTTTTTTTATTTTTTATATCTATAGCACCTGGTCTTCCTAAGCGGTTTCCCATCCAAGTACTAACCAGGCCCGACCCTTCTTAGCTTCTGAGATCAGATGGTGTTGGGCTTGCTCTGGGTGGCATGGCCGTAAGCTGTAGATCCTTTTTAAAAATTTTTTTCTTTATTCTGGGGGTTGACAGGAAGTAAACTGATCCTCTTGCTTTTGTTTTCCAATGTAGTAAAGTTGAGTAAGTTCTGAGGAGGGGCAATCAGGCCAGGGTTAGCACAGCAGCTGGAAGCCTATTCTTACCCTTTCCTTATTCCAATTGGCTCCTTACCCTTAAATATGCTTGGCAAATTTAAATGAATTTTTATTTCTCTCTCCTCAAATCTTTTGCTATATAATCATACGCTAAGTGTCCAGGATTTTGAGACTAATCAGAGCCTGGTACATTTGAAGCTTCCTGGAGAAATAAGATCTAAAAGAAGGAAAGCGAAAGAAGAAAGGAACTAACTCTGAATATAGGTAATGACAACTTTTGCAATTCAAAAAAAGTGAGTGCATATTATACTTCTGCATTAGAGGGCAGAAGAAACAGAAGATAAACGAAATGAAATCACATGAAAGGGGTGCATTTACCAGATGTGGTAAGGAGTTCGAATTTGTAGATGCACTTTCACGAGACTTAAAAGTTTAGCTTTGAAGTCAAACAGCTCGAGTTTGTATTTCAACCCTGTGGATAACTAGTTTTGTTACTCTAGCAAGATGTTTATAAAGTCTCTGTAAGGTTCAGAATATGCTCATGTTAGCAATAGTATATATTATACTATTCTATCAGATGAATAGAAATACATATACTTGCTACAGCATTTTTCATATTATTCAACCCCTCTGTATGCTCTTCACCACTATTATCATTGTCAGCGTTATTATTTAATCCAAAGATGACTGGGAGCAATTACATTTGGCTGACTAGGAGGAGCACTCATGATAAAATCTCCAAGTATTACAATGTATTATATTGCAGGTATTCAATAAGCATTTAACAAGTAAACAAAAATGGTAACATATAGACCACTTAGGAAAAGTTTTGTTAAGAATGCATCTATTACATGATATATAGTGTTTTAAAAGCATGCAGAAGATGTTGTGTTGAGCAACTTAGCAGCAAAATTAAACAGACATTCATATTCACTTTCTGCCTTATCCATTGCCTTAGAGGAGCAATGAACTAGGATTTGAATGTGGCTAATGATAATCATTGCTGGCTACTTATTTTCCATGCGCACTAGTTAAAAAGTTAAAGCACTGTCTTAAAAAGTAAAAAAAGTAAAAATAATGCTGTATCACTCTACCCAGCATATTCAGTAAAGAAAACTTTGAGGTAAGGAACAATTTGAGACTTTCTTCACATCTTTTAAATGAAAATGATTATTCAGCCCTTATGGGCTTCAATTTCTCAGTCAGCCTGAATGAGGTCTTCTTTTAAACTTTAAGAGTCAAAAATCACTGGGCAGGGCTTTTCTTGTTCTCTGATTTTAATCATATCATGCAGGGGAGATGAAGGAAACAGCCTCAGAAGCTGAACGAAATGGGCTGTGGCACTTAGTGTATAATGCCAATATCACTTCCTCAATTGTTACACTAGGAATCTTTAGCTTGAAGGCTGACACATATGGTGACAATGGCTTTTCAACTCTCTCCAAAGTATGCTCAGTCTTCCTGTTTTTAGAGTTCTATGACTCTCTCTACCAGCGGGTAATTTTGCAGGCTTCTACTTAGGGAACACAATTCATGGATAGTATTAGACTCTACTACTGCAATAAAAGGCTCATTAAATGAACACAAGGTTACCTGACACATATTAGAGTCTGACTTCTCCCCCCCCCCCGCCCCAAACTCTAAACTGAATGTGATTCTTTGAGTCCTATATCTTCTCTTTTCACCCCCAGGAATTTGAAGTATTATTTATATCAGGTAGCATAAGATGTCTGTTTAAAGAAGGAAAAGTAATTTTTTTCCCCTAAAGAAAACTGAGTTTGAATAGCCCTAATTCCCTAGAAGCTCAAAAGGAATCCCCATATAAAATTGATTTAAAACCATAATAACTTTCATAATGAAAAGATTATAATGGATCTGGGATTCTGCAATAAGCATTCCCACATGTGCCAATGTATAATGCAAGCCTGGCTTTCTATGCCTGAGTTGTTTCAGGCTCCTTTCAGATTCCTCTGGACTACTTTCTCATTCTCTCATTCTCATTCTCTCTCTTTCTCTCTCTCCTCTCAAAACATTTTATTCTTGTATCCTACTGTCTTGGCTTGTGTTGGCTTTTCCTTATACAGATCTTATAAGAGCTAATGCTACATAACACATTGGATTTATCAACAATACAATATGAACATTATTATATTGCTGACTCTGTTGGAATGCTATATCTGACTAACCATTCATACCACAGTACTTGTTCTTGGACTCTCATTACTTTGTATTATATATTTTGAATACAGGTGGCTAAAGAGCACTATTATTTTGCCTGCATGTAGAAACATACCTCTTTTTAAAAATACAAATATTGCCATATATATAAATCATATATATATACACACATATATATGCATATATATATTTATCACTCACCTGAATTTGACTTCTAAGAAGGTAAATAAAACTAATAAATATTCTTTTAAACTCTGTCTACAAAATTGAAGGTGAAAATCCACCATACAAGAATAGGATAGAGGTGTTAAATATCATATTGGATTGTAACTCTCAGGTTTTGAAATCAGTCTCCACTAACTTTGTGATCACGGTTAAGTACCTCAAACTTTCTGTGCCCTGGTTCTCTCAGCTGAGAGAATGGGGATAATAAAGATAACAATAACCAATATTTTTCAGTGATAATTAAAGTGAAAAACTTAGAACTGAGTGCCTGGTACACAGTAAATATTCAGGACATAATAACTATTACCATAACTAGAAATAATATAACTGCCTGCTGATGGGATATGACTCTACTAATAGAGGTGTCTTAGAAGAACAGTCATACCTAGCTGAATTAGCATGATTTTTAGTTCATGTAATGCCTCAGGTACTATGCTCTGCACTAACAATGAAAATAAGAATGACATGGTTTTTGCCAGAAAGATATAATCGCTACTAGAAGAGGGGGAACATACATAAATTTCTTTTGTGAGATTGGTAGAGCTTTTACCATTATCTGGGTTTTCAGGAAAAGTTTTATAAGGTAGGTGTTACTTAAAATGAGTAATGAGAATGAAAGTTGGTCAAGTAAAAGAAGTTGGGGAAACCTTTCCAGGAACTGGGAGACATGATTGAAAATAAACAGTAGAAGAAAAATGGTATGTAAATGACTGTATATAGTGAAATAACTTTGGAGCAGAAATAAGAAATGTGCACAGAGAAAGAACTAAGGACCAGGTTGTAGGAACATGGGCTTTCCTGCTAAAGAACTTGGCTCTACTCCTTTTATATAAATTTAGCTGAACTTTTTATAGTGTAGTAAAATAGTAATTGACATGTTCTGAAAAAAAATTGGTAAGATATGAACAAAAGCCATGGAACTAGGAATAGAGTGAAAAAAGTTAAAGAAATATTCAGGAAACATTTCTGTCAGATAATATTAGGTGTGATTACTTGGTAAAAGGATACATGATACCATGGGTATCCTTAATTTTTCTGGATTATATTATTGGATATTTATACCATGGACATATATATAATATGCTATAAATAATAAATTAAGAAAATTATAAATTCCAAGCTCATTAAATTGGTCTGTGCAAAAGACACTTGTGTATATATTCCTCAAATTCAAGGAGGAGATTGAGTCTGGAGATAAATCTTAAAATCTTTCATGGTTAAAATAATTTAAATACAATGGATTGACAAGATGAATATGGAGAGGAAAAGCATTATGTCAGGATCAAACATGGAGGACCACAAAGCTCGCAAAAGATGAGAATAGATGGTTGAAAGGCAAAAGATGAATTTGTTGAATGAAGATAAAACAATAAAAAGAATAAATTAGTTTAAAGTAGGAATGAACATTGTCAGATATATTGAAGGATTCTAGTAATGTAAGAAAGTAAAAATCAACCATTATACTTGTAATTAGAAGGAAATTCATAGGATTAAACAAGTAGTATTAGAAGTACACAAGTGAAATAAGGGTACCAAACCTCTCACTGTATTATAATGACCTGATCACACAAGGAGATATTGGTGTGCAAATAACAGCAGCACTCTGTGTTTAACTAAAAGAAAGTATGAATGGCCGGAGGAAGGTATTGAATGGAAGATAATGAAAAGTGGTGTGGGAGATGTCCATGAGCCCTGGATTAGAAGTGGTACATATATTTTCTTTGCAATTACTAGCAACTAACCCCTAGTGAATCGCTCCTGTCTACATTCAAAGCTTAGAAGTGAGAGTTCCCATTTGGCAGCCATTTCCCAGGACAGTTCTACACTATGGGATAAGCCACTCTTTTTTACCTCAATTTAGACATACCCTGGGGTCCCACAGGATAATGGAGAACTTCTAAGATGTAAACATCAGGTTATGTACTGTTTGCCTAATACTCAAGTCTTAGAAAACTTAATTGCTGTGTAAGCAATTACAGCTTCCAATAAGCTGTTAACTCTTTTAGCCTGGTCTCAAAGGTGTTTTGGAAGACTGAAAGAAGCTGCCACTTAAGCAAAAGTGTTAAAGTGGGAGTAGAGCATCCTTACTTAATTGGCATTTTATTGAAAACATTAATTAACTAATGATAGCAAATGTAGGAGGATTTCGATATATAATATCTTATACTTCAGTTCCCTCTTCTTATATTTAAGATCATCTTTCTAAAACTTATCTTAGATGATCTGATGCTTAAAGGCATTTAACAGAAAGCTGCTAAAATTTTTTTCATCACTATTTACTAAATTTAGAAAGAAATGAGAAGAAATATTTTGACTACAGCACACTAATCATGATCTTAATTAAGAGCCTAGTATTACGCTGGATAGACTAATATCTTATTTTTATTAGGATCTTAATATTAATAAGTCCATATTCTATAATGTCTTCATAAGTCAAGAAAATAAATAGATATGTACATAGATAAATAATTACCTACTCTAAGGTCATAATAAAATTATACTCACAACTTTTTATTTTTAACCTGTGCTGCAGAAATCATTGATCATATTAAGAATGTATCTGGATTTTTGTTTTCTATTAAAGCTAATAGGTTTTCATTTTCTATTGCACAGAAAAACAAAAATGTCATATTCCAACTTCAAATTTAAAAACTGCAGAAACAGCCACTTTTCAACAGAATAATCTTGTTGAGTATGGATTAAAAAATATCCATCTCTAACTCTGGATTTAAAAAAAAATTATAGGAATACTAGAAACATCCTATGGCATTATTCCTTATGGAAAACAGACAGTGGTGCATGACATTGAACATTAGTGAAGATATGTGTAGCTTCCATAAATTATAAATCACTCAGCAGAACACATAAAGAAAAAATATGAAACAGAAAATGATACAATTCATAGACTAGAAAAGGCACAAATAACACACTACAAGTTTGGCTTTCGAAAGTCTGTCGGCTATTTCCTCACAGTATGTTAACTGAAGGGGAAAAACAGAGCTCTAGAATATGTGGCCATGTAACATTTCAACTGGAAACTCCTAATTGCAGAGATTGAAAAGTTATTCTTCCTTTTCAGCCCCCAAAAAAGTGAAGCTTTGTGGACAGAGGGCAATTTCTTTAGATTTTAGATTTCAGACTTCTTTACCTCATATTACACTTGGTTTGTAGTTGCATGTAACTTTTATTTACCTGGAAGAAAAAAATGCCACTTTTTCTCAACATGTTTCTCGAAATGTTTCAAAATTTGAACTTCTGCATTGATATTTTCTTACGTTTTTATTTTGTCCAGTTTGTTTCAGATTATGTAGGACTATAGATATCTTCTTGAAATTTTCATATATATACAAACCCTATTACAGAGATGACATAATGGTATATATTTGAATTAGGCAAATTATGATTATAAAATAAAGTTTACTGTTCTATCGAATTAAATGCTAAAGGAAGGCCTTGGGAACCAATTTTATGTTTTAAAATGATTTGTGCATAATAATGATAATTTTCATGATAGTCTTGAACATTTTAAAATTCAAATGAAACATACATATCATAAGAATCCTTTCCTAAAAGACTGAAGTATATATGATAATGCAGTTATAGAAGATAAATTAACTAAGTAAACATTTCCAAAGAAACATTTGTCTTGAATATTTTGAACATTTCAGAACATTGACTTATTTTTTTTGTAGTTCAACACTTTGAATCATAAATTTTACATGTTTTCTAGAAATAGGTATAAGTTGCTACAAATATTGCCATATGTCTTTAATTTCCAATGTGGATGCTGTATAATTAAAATCATATAAAATATTTGGGGTGCATTTGCTGTGGAGACTTTTTAGCAGACCCATCCAATGCTCTTCCAAAGAACCGAAGTAGGTGCATATACCCATGGTCTGAATCAGCTGAAGTTCTAGATCTGAATTTGGTTAATATAATGCAAAGTATTTTAGAAGCCTATTGCTTCTAAGGATGTAAAAATATATTGTTTTAAGTTTTGCTATATAGGTTTATGAATTTTGTCAATCTTGACAAAAACAAAAAACAAAAAACGGATAGACTGAGTCATATCTGCATCAATTCCAGGTCTTTAAGTGAAGCTAATGTTGCTGGTTGCAACCTGGTTGTTTGGTCTTGCTTCTTGAAGCTACCTCATGGTTTTGCATTCACCCCTTCTCTTAAGAAAAAACACTTGAACTTTTCTATGAACTACTTCCATAGTACCTCAGGTAGATTTGAATGAACTTCCAGGCAATACTTTATCTTACCTTACTGACTCTTTCATTTTAACATATGAATAGTATGCCCTTTCATATTTTTAACTATAAATAATTATTTAATGTTGCTATATTTACTCTGGTACAAGTTTCTGGGAACATACAGAATGTCTACTTCCCTAAGTAGGACTCCTCTCCCTTTTCATTAATCAGTCCATGTTTCCTAGAATTGGAGGTTTTTTTTTTTTCCAATCTATAGTTTTTAGGCTATAAAGATGGATGGAGAATTATTCTGCTGGCAGTGGAGTAGGGTGGGAAAAATGATACTATTTGAGGCTATGCTGTATTCTTGGTGATTCTAAATATGTCAACTTCTAAGAGTTTTGATATCTTTAGCTCTTATAAGAATCGTAAACTGCCAAAATCAAAAGAAAATGATTAAGGAGAAAATGAGATAATAGGAAGAGAAAATGTTGGCAATGGCCATTTATGGATCATATGTAAAAGTGATGTTCAGAAGAAGAGAACTAAGTCTTAAAACTTTACTAAGCCTTCTTTGCTAGTGTCTTCTATTATCGTAAAATACCACCCTGTTACAAAGCAGATAGAATTTGATTTTTCCTCCCTGAAATCACTTGACATGCAATATAAGTCTCTACATTTTGAAATTTGTTTTACCACTTGTCTCCAGGATGGTTATTTTACAATCCAATTTAAAGGTAATAATCTGAATGAATAAGAATGTGTAGGGCTCTCACAATTTTAGAAACGATGATTCACAAGGATATTATTTCACTAATATTAAGGTAGTAACACTTTTAGTATTGAAAGTAACACATTTTTTAGTAGTAGAAAAATATTAGACCTCCCATTTTATTTACCAAGAAGCATTTCATGAGATTTTTAGCCTGTGTCATACCCATGGAAAAAAAATTTGTTTTATAATGGAAATGCTATACGAAAAACCTTCAATCACCAGATTGTATATATAAGTACACATGCGGATTTTCATTCAATAATTCACAGTCCTTCATTTCCATTGGATCACCGGAAAATTAGGTATTTCATATAGGCCTCACCTAAATAAACTCTTAGGTTACCATCATGATTTATATAATGCCCTCTCCCTTACTCCTCACGTCAGAGATGTTGTTGCTTCTTTTGTCATAATAAATGCTATGAAAACAACATCAAAAAATTTACACATGAACATGAGTTTTTAGACCAAAAAAAAACTGCGAGTTCTGAAATAGTGGGCAGGAAGTATTAAAGATCTGGAAAATTAATTTTAAGTATGTACTCAGTCACAGATTCAAGCATTCTTTAGGTCTTTGAAAGAACATAATTCCCTATATGTTTAAATTCAAATACTCCCACGAAAGTGTGTGGACCCAGAGGACATCCATCTCCATTTAGAAATGCCTTAAAATATATACTTCATTTTGATATACTGCCAAAATCAAACAACAAGATATTCAGTTGGGTGCATACATCTTTAAAAAGTTCCTTTCTCAGTCATTCTTTCACCAAGTAATTGTTCCAACTAGGAATATTAGGGCAACATAAAAGGCTAAAATTTAGAGAATTCGGTTGCCAAAAGATGAGAAAAAAAAAACATGAAAAACAGTGTCAGCCCACTGGCATTAGCTTGTCAAACATGTATTTTTTAAATAGAAATATTACATTAAATTATGTATTTAGTTATTGAGATTTTGGTGACCTTCTTAAACTGTATGATACTCAAGGTAAATGCCTCATTTGCCTCACCTTAGTCCTCATTCTGAGTGCCAAAGATGAGTTGTATATATTTTGAATTGTTTTCAGTGGTCAGTCTTGGACCAGAGAGCAAATGATATATTTTCCTCTCCTTTGTGGCACAAGACTCTTTGAACCCCCAACTACGGCCAACTCCCTGAAAACCAAGTTGCCAGTTACCAGGTATGGACCCTGTTAAATCAACAGAAACATGTCTTGCATTTTGTTATTATGTTAATAACATTGTATCTAAGGGGCATGAGTTTCAAGCTCCAAGTAATTATTTTGTAAGAATTTTGTTTTGGAGTCTGTGGGAGGGAGAAAATGAAATTTACACACAAAGGGTAGCCTTGGAAAGATCTCCACAGTCATCTGAGAAATTCATGACCTATTGGTGATGTTTTCTTAGTTTCTTATGACCACCTCTAAGGGGCAGATGACCATGTTTTAGTGTGAGAAACAATAACGCCTGGTTTCACATACAAACTACAGTACCAAGAACGCACATGGTTCACTAGGAAAAAATGCTGACAACTGTTGGTTACCCTCAAGTGGGTCCTAAATCAATAAGGGGCAGTTGACAATGCTCCAAAGTGCCTCTCCAATTAGATGGCAAACTTCATAGATCCCATTTCAGCTAAAATAACTGAGTTTAGTCCTTGATATTGGAATAAATGCCTGGGAGCTTTCATTTCAATCTGTACTATTTGTTTACATCACTAGCAATACAGCATTCTTCCTCCTTACGGAACGTCTGAGAAATGACTACGGAAATAGAAGTTAGGGATACAGCTGGAGGTGTTGACAAGTATTTCTCACTGGCTGTGCAGGATCTGGGTCTATCTCTTGCTATTCCTAATACCTAGGTCTAGTAGATTATAAAATGAGTATCAATTCTGGTCAGAGTTTTCTCGTTGGAGCTGACAGACTCAGCAGTCGGTTACATTTAAGGATCTTTCAATGGTTTAGAGAGC